>NC_140591.1:1666001536-1671001536 GCF_964204655.1 Triturus cristatus | reverse complement strand
CATATGTCACCTACATGCCCATCACCTCACATCTCAAGTCCACAGCTCTACCACCTACCACACTGCTGTGACTTCGCTGTACTAGCGCTGTGTAATTTTAAGCTTTCCTCGTTTTTGTATTTGGGTTACTGCTTGCTCTATATTTACCCCTGTTTTTAAACTCTGCTGCCTGCAGCTCGCGCCCCGCTCCCCTTACCGCATTTAAAAAGTGCACTTTTGTGCCTCTAAAGCACCACCACTTTGGTGGGTCCGGGTCCTGGGCTCCATTTCAGGCGCCATCTTTGATTGGGGCTTCTTGTCCGGCGGCGGCCGCCATTTTGGAGCGGTCTCGCGCGCCAAGGGCTCACTGGAGAGCCTATTTAAAGTCGCTCCCTACGCGCAGCGGGACGCGCAGGTGGACGCCTTCGCGTAGCCTGAGTCGTGCCGGAGTCCTGCCCGTCTGCGCCCGTCAGCGTCCCGGAAGCGGCGGGGCGGCGTAGGACTCTGGTCAGGCGTGGGCGAGGATGATCCATTATACCTCGGCGATGCTCCGCGCCATGCGTACTACATCTAGCCTGTGTCGCTCAGTATTTCCCGGTCGACACAAGGGTAAACGACGCTGCCCGGCCTGCGGTTGGTCGCCTACTGGGGCGCAGTGTAGCGCTCTTAGGACAACCGAGGTGCATGCGAAACATCTCTGTCTGCTGCTTAACACAAGGTCGGTAGGAAGACATGCCTTGCACATTTACGATCTTCTTGTCAGGGAGAATCCTCTTTGTCTGTTCCTGACCGAAACTTGGTTGGGAGAGGCTTCCAATCCGGACATCTTCACTGCGATCCCTCCGACCTATAACATCTTTCGCCAAGACAGAGCTAAGGGCAGGGGGGGGCGGAGTCGCTGTGGTGGTGAGGAATAACATTTCCTGTTCAGTCCTTCCCGTGAACTCCATTGAGGGCTCTGAATCCCTTGGTTTTATGCTGAGACTGTCTCCAGGCCATGCGCTTAAGGGCCTGTTGGTTTACAGGCCTCCTGGCCCGGTGGGCTCCTTCTGGGAGGACCTACAGACAGCCATTTCGGAGCTGGCGCTGTCTGCACAGCATTGTCTGCTGGTAGGCGATTTCAATTTTCATCTTGATGTCACGGATGACCTGGATGGGGCTAAATTGTTGGATATTACATCTCCGCTTGGCCTGGCACCGTTTGTATCAGGGCCTACACATGAGAAAGGACACACTCTTGATCAAGTGTTCTCCTCTGTCCCAATTGTTGACATTGAAACGCGGCCGGTGCTCTGGTCGGATCATAGGCTGATTGGGTTCTCTGTGTTGGAGAATGGGCGGTTTGACACCTGCGCCCCCACGGTGCCCAGATCGGCCTCGAGAGCGTTACACAGAGTGACGCCTGCTATGCTGGAGCAGGCGCTCACGGAACATCCCTGTCCTCTCTCGGGGGACTCGGAAAGAGACACTGAGGCCCTGCAGCAATGGTTGACTGAGAGGTTAGATGATCTTGCCCCAAGGGCAATCCCCCGGTCCACGGCGATACGGCAATCAGCGCCATGGTTTACGGAGGCGCTACGCATGGCTCGCAGCCAATGTAAGGTCGCTGAGCGGGCCTGGCGCCAAAAATATGATGGGGAGGCTAAACTCGCCTATAGGTCGGCGGTGAAGGCCTATCACCGTGACATTCTTGGTGCCAAGCGGGAATATCTTGCCAGGAGGATTGAGGCGTCGGCGAACTCCTGCAAGGAGATCTTCACGATTGTGAAGGAGTTCACGTCCCCTACTTCTTATTCACCCCCGCCTGTATCACCTGATGCGTGGGCCTGTGATCTTGCCACTTTTTTCACCAACAAGATTAAGGCAATTCAGGCCTCCTTCTCGGAGAGCTTGGTGGAGGGTTGCTGTGACCCCGGGGCAGGACTTGGAACATTGTCCATGCCTTCGGCTACCCTGGAGGACTTTCCTCCTGTCTCCAGTGACATGTCCCGGACTCTGCTGGCCAGTCTCAAATCTGGCTCCCCACTTGACCCCTGCCCCGCCAAATTTTTGGCTGGGATGGCGGTAGTGGTGAATCCCCTGGTCAACCCGATCCTCAATGCCTCCTTGAGGGAGGGGAGTGTCCCACGCACCTGGAAAAGGGCAATGGTGATCCCCCTCCTGAAAAAGCCTGGTCTTGATGCCGAGGTCTTGACCAATTACAGGCCAATTTCACTTCTCCCGGCTTTGGCTAAGATCACTGAGAAATATGTCCATGGCGTCTTGTCGAGCTTCCTAGAGTCCAACAATCTGCTCCATCCATCCCAATCCGGTTTCCGTCCGAATTTTAGCACGGAAACGGCGTTGGTGGAAGTCTCTGAGATCATCAGGGAGACCTTGGATGTGGGTGGCAATGCCATGTTAGTCATGCTGGACTTGTCGGCGGCCTTCGACACCGTCCCCCATGAGGCGCTTCTCGCCAGGCTTTATGACATCGGCCTAAGGGGGACGGTGTTCAGATGCTTTACATCTTTTCTGGAGGGCCGCCGCCAGACGGTCTGGGTTTCCCAGAGTTCCGCCGAGATGCCGCCATTGGGAGTTGGGGTTCCACAGGGTTCTGTGTTGAGCCCGACATTGTTTAACATCTTTATGTCCCCCCTGGCGGCTGCGGTTGAGGCTTACAGAGCCCAGATCGTGTCCTACGCCGATGACACGCAACTCCTCTTCACATGTGGAAAAGATCAGACATTTGATGGGGAGAGAATTCGGGACTGCCTGGACAGGGTCTTCGGCTGGTTCCAGCGGAATAGCCTGAAGGCCAACTCCAGTAAGTCGGAGGTTTATTCTTCGGCTGTGCCATCGATCCCGAGTGGCGGCAGTGGTGGCCGGCTGCCATGTGTCCTCCGGCACAATCCTCCTTGGTTGCCAAGAACCTTGGTGTGAAGCTTGATAACAAGCTCTCTCTGAGAGCGCATGTCCTTGGCCTGTCCGGCACCTGTTTCGGCATCCTGAAAATGCTCCGCAAGTTTCTTCCTCTATTGTCTGCGGAGCACAGACGGATTACGGTGCAGGCGCTCATCGGATCTAGGCTAGACTATGCCAATGCTCTCTTCCTAGGCCTTCCGGACTACTTGGTCCAGCGTTTGCAGGTGGCACAGAAATCTGCAGCCCGTGCGATCTTTGGTCTGTATAGACGAGCACGGGTTTCTGGGCTGCTGCAGACGCTTCATTGGCTGCCGATCCGGAAGCGGATTATTTTTAAATCCCTGACGCTGGTGCACAAAGCTTTGTTTGGCTCAGGCGCAGGATATCTGCAGAAAAGATTGGCTTTCTATCGTCCTGCGCGCTCACTGCGTTCGGAATCCCTTTTCACTGCTGTGGTCCCTCGCGTGAGGAAGGCCCGCATTGGGGGACGCTCTTTCAGCCTCAAGGCCTCCCAGCTGTGGAATTCGCTTCCACTGGCACTCCGCAGCACTCCCAACTTGCTTCAATTCAGGAAGAATTTGAAGACTTGGCTTTTTAATCATTCTGTTTAGGTGGGCTTCTTTCTTTCTCTTTTGGGTTCTGTGCTTCTTGCTATGTTGGTATACTCTGTAGCTGCCTGTGGAAAGCGCCGGGACACTCTTTTAGAGTAGCCGAGCGCTATAAAAATGCACTTTAACATAACATAACATAACATAACATAACATGTCTACGTAAGTTCCATGTAGTGCAATGGCCATTCATTGGGCTGTGTCACAGTACCTATGTACTGCTGTCACGTTACAAACACACACCACAGTGACAAGTGAGGCCTGATGTCTCCCAGGCATTACAGTTCTTTGACATGCAGATACCCAGGGTCCCTGTATTGCCACATGGACACTGGCATGACATGGCGTATCATGTACCCGCCACAAAACAACCGTGAGTCCCACAGGTAGTGGCCACTGTTGTCTCTGCAGGCCCTACATGGCCGTCTCTTAGACACACACACAACATCAATGTTGATGCACAAACCACATGGATGTGGAGACTGTCTCCCATTGGGCACATTTGATCAGCCACATCTGAGACACAACATGCACACAGACTGCGGGTGTACATCAGAATTGTGGCTATAGGTCTCACTGTGATGTACATATCATCCCACCCAGGACTCAGGGTTTATGTGACATGTCCTAAACATATCCAACTGCAACTGTGTCCATGATTCATGCCCATAACTGTACAGTTGCACATCACAGTGGTAATGTGCACAACACACAAAGGATTCTGTCCCCATGAACACATGCACAGCCTGGGAGTGGCTGCACAAAAGTGCCACAGAACCAAAAAAATGTTGTCACCCCAAAACACACATGTAACGCAGCCTTACATGCCATGGGACACAGTGTGACACATGCTGTAGTGTGGTAGGTGTGCACCTGAGTCTCTGGCAAGCAATTGTGTGTGAAAAACGTCAACAATTCACACCAATATCAACCGATGCGGGTGGCTTCTACAGAGACGCATTGCACAGTTCCGGACCGAGCCGTGTGTACGCTTAGCCATTGACTCCAATGCGAACCGACGCAGGTGACTATCATGCGTACGCATTGCACAGTTCCGGACCGAGCCGTGCGTATGCTTAGCCATTGACTGCAATGCAAACCGACGCGGGTGACTATCATGCGTACGCATTGCACAGTTCAGGACCGAGCCATGCGTACGCTTAGCCATTGACTGCACAGAGAACGGATGCGAGTGACTATCATGCATATGCGTCCTGCAGGCAGGGACGGAGCTGTGCGTACGCTTAGCCATTGACTGCAATGAGAACCGATGTGGGTGACTATCATCCGTACACGTCGTGCAGGCAGGGACCAAGCCGTGTGTACGCCTTGGCCATTGAATCGTATGGAGACGGGTGCGTGTGTATTTTCAAAATACGTGTTGTACAGCCAGTTGACCGAGCCGTACGCACCCATTGGCTCTGGACTGTCATGGAGACGGATGCGGATTCAAAACTTGTACGAGTTGTGCGCTGGAAATTCAGTTGGATGCCTACAACAATGTTGCAATTTCTAGCGTTTTATGTAGGTGAAGATTTGAACGATGCGGAAGACGTGTACGAGTCGTACGATTCCATGGATTGGCCAGATTCATAGAATGCTACCCTGTTGGACCTATCACTTAGGACACATGGCACAGATTCTGCCTCTGCAGCACAGATATAAGGCTGTCTGGCACCCAGGGCGCTCACTTGCCTGCACTACATGCTACTGGACAACATCTCTGATACCACTGCTACTGTCTCTGCATCCTCTGGCTACTGCTATGGCACGTACTCTGGAGAGGGCCCCAGCCTTCACTGAGGAGGAGAACCAGGCCCTGCTGGATGGGCTCCTTCCACAGTACAGCAAGCTGTATGGGAAACCAGGGGAGCAGGTGAGAGTGCAATCCACTGCCTTCCTAATTGTGCATGTTGTCTGACGAGCAGTACTTGCAGTGTGTACACCTGTGGCAAGCGTACTCACTGAGTACTTTCAGTACTTGACCCTACCTGGTAGATCGCTCCCCCGCCGCACAGCACCGCCTGTGTGTCGGCCGCTGCTGCTGCTGAGGTAGGTTGGTTCACTGTATTGCCTCTACTGCTTTCTTCTTTGTTGTGCCCGTAACTGCTGTTCTCTGTTGTCTACTGCTTTCCTCTTTGTTGTGCCCGTAACTGCTGTTCTCTGTCCTCCCCCGCTGCCTGTACTTGCTCTGTGCCTGTTTTTTGCCTCTGTTCCCCTCACTGCCCCATGTCTCTCTGCCCGGTTTTTGCCTCTGTTCCACTCACTGCCCTGTATTTCCATAACTTTCCTTGCCTTCTGTAACACTTGTTGCCCCCTTACCTGTGCCTTTTGCCTTCTGTGCCCTTCATCGTCCCGCTACGCTCTCGCCGCTGCCTCCCCTGCGGCTCCGCCCCCGTGACTGCCCATTTGCTGAACCCCCCTCCCCCCCCCTCCAGCTGCTCCCCATATATGCCGGCCGCTGTGCGGCCTGCAGCGGCCGCGCACATCGGTCGCACCCCAAAGGCGCACCTAAGGCAAGCCCATCTGAGCCCGTCCGCGCCTGGACGGCACCCAGCGCCAGAACCCCTGGTCGCCGCACCCGCCACAAGGAATGCCGCCACTACGATGCAAGCACTCTGCACGCTCTCATACCCACGACGGACCCACACGTGCTTCAAGGCCGCCCCGAAACCCACACACAGTCCCTTCACCTGCCGAAACTGCAGCTACACCAGCCTCAGAACTGACGAACCACCGGCCAAAAAATACCTCAACCACCTCCAATGCATACTTCTGAACACCCGCTCCACACGCATACATGCCGTCGAGCTCTGGGGCCTGCTCGACACAACATCCCCGGACATCGCCTTCCTGACAAAGACCTAGATGAACGACTCCTCTGCACCTGACATTGCCATAGCCATCCCAGACGGCTACAAGATCACCCGCAGAGACCGCACCAACGAAGTCGGAGAAAGAATCGCCATCGTCCACAAAAACAGCATTCAGGGTCTCGACTAGCACCGACGACACTCTCAGCACCGCCGAACATATGCGTTTCCAGATCCACACAGACCCCCAACTCCACCCTCAGAGGCACCCTTGTCTACCAACCCCCCGGACCCCGCCCCTAGTTCAGCGACTCCATCGCCAACTTCATCAGCATGCATGCCCTGACCTCCAACAACTACATCCTCCTCGGAGACCTGAACTTTCACCTAGAGAACAACAACGACAGCAACACCAGAATCCTGATCGATAACCTCGCCAACCTCAGACTGAGGCAACTCGTCACCACGCCCACCCACTCCGCCGGCCACACGCTCGACCCTGTCTTCTCCTCAAGCCTGCACGTCTCCTTCAACCACACCACCAAACTCCTCTGGACCGACCACCGCTGCATCCACTTCACCTTCCACAAACCCACCTCACACCACCGCACCCAACAGATCCCCCGCCGCTGCTGGAACAAAATCACCGAAGATCAACTTCATGCAAACCTTGCTCTCAGCCCACCCACCGTACCCTCCAACACCGACGACGCTGCCCACAGCCTCAGATGCTGGATTGAAGACTGCAACAACACCCTCGCCCCGCTGAAGAAACCCCCCTTCAGAGACACCAGCAAAAGGGCCAGCTGGCTCACCCTAGAGCTCCTAGCCTCCAAGCAAGCTTGCCGGAAGCTAGAGAAGAAACAGCACAGTGAACAGACCCCGGACAGCCTCGCAGCACACAAGGACGCCATCTGCAACCACCAACACCTCATCAAGGCTGCCAAGAGGACCTCCTTCAAAGACCGCCTCAACAACAACGCACAGGACAGCAAGGAGCTCTTCAACATCGTGAAGGAACTCTCCAACCCCAGCTCCAACACCAACAACATCCCGCCGTCGCAAGCCCTGTGCGACTCCCTCGCCACTTTCTTCCACAGCAAGATAGCAGACATCCACAACAGCTTCAACACCCAGACAGCCCCAACAAACAGCAACACAACAGACTCTCCTCGCATCATCGACTACGACCCCCTGCTAGCCTGGGCCAGCGTGAGCATCGATGACACCATCAAGACCATGAGCACAATCCACTCCGGCTCTCGGTAAGACCCATTCCTGCTGTAGGAGAGTAGGGTCTGCTTTCTATGTTCACCCCCACTTTTTGCTTTTGCTGTACTGGTTTTCGACTTAGATGTGGCTGTGGGTCTGCTAATCAGACCCACAGCCCTGCTGTTCTCTCTCTAAATTGATACTATGTACTTTACGTGCATAACCCATTTGGATAGGATCACCTTATTGGCCCCTGTACAGTGTACCTTAGGTACCCAGGGCATAGGTGTATCCTAGGCCTACCAGGGGCTACAGCATGTATTATGCCACCCCTGGCCTGGCCTTCCATTATGACACAACTGGCTGATCACTCAGCTGGGGCAAGGTCGTGTAATCACTCCTTGCTTAGGTGTAGTGTTCCTATACCTATCTTATATATAGACACATGTGTACCTATCAGCCACTCCTATGGCAGGCCTTAACAATCCTGGAGGCAGAGTGCTTGGTAACATGTGAGATGGTGCTCTAACATGAGCTGAGCCTGTCTGCAGCTTTCGGAACCATGTCCTTATAGCTGTTCTATGATATAGCCTACCATATACTCTTAAAGTGCCTTATAATCTTAAACGGTTATGGTAACTATGGTTTGGCTTTATCAAAACATGTCGTGTAAGGTGTCTAACACTTTGGAATAATACCCCCATCCCATTTCTGGGGATGAGGATATTATCCCTCCCTTCTAGAGGGAGAAGACATGTTGAAACCTACTTACCCGGTTAAAGTTAACCAGAGCCCCAGCATCACAAAAAGGATGCTGCTGCCACGGCACAAGTCTGACCTCCTGCTGCTGGGAGTGATCCCGGCAAGGGAGGCTTGGACAATAGGTTTCCTGCCTTGGGAGGTGCGAGCACCACCCCAGACAGGCCTTAGTGTATTGGGGCAGGGAGGGATGAATGAAACGAGACACTGCCTGGGGCACACAAGGTGTCCCATGCATAGTCCAGTTCAAACCGGTGCTGGGGCACACCAGCCCCAGTCCTGGCGCGAAACTGGACAAAGGGAAGGGGGTGTAATCACCCCGCTCCCAGGTCCCACTTATAAGGCATGACCTAGCAGGCAACCCAGCCCCCCAGATTAGTATAAGAGTGGTAGCTGGGCCCCAGGAGATTAGATTATCCTGAACCTGCAACTTGAACAGAAACTCTGGACCTTCGACATTCGACGAAAGAAGAAGACTGAAGAATCTCCCTTGTGGCCAAGGAGTGGCTACCCTGTGCAAACAGGCACCATCAAGAGACTACCCTTTGCTTTGCTGAAGTTCTACGAGGGACCGACTGCAGTGCCCGACCAGAGCCTTGACTTCCAGACTTCTCCGACCCTGATCCACATCCACAGCCGAGCTGAGATCCGTGGAGGCGACGAGAGACATGGGACCGGCTACCTGGGAAAAGTGGCGAGTATCTTCCAGCGCAGCTTCTGAGTACCCTCGAAGTTGTGCACCGGGGATTGAGAAGCCCAAGCACCATCTGCACCGAAGATCAGCCCCCCACACTCCACGAGTCCTGTTTGGGGCCCTTTTGCATTTTCCTGCTTGCCGCGTCTGTCCGGTTGCTTGCCCGTTGGCTAGCGGCCTTTGTGACGACACACTTTGAAATCTTCACTGCTGGTTTTGCTCCTCCAGACTGGCTTCCGCTTCTTTGCAATAGAGAAGCACCCCAGACCTTCCTGGTCTGCACCAGAAGCAAGTCCTCCGTTCTTCGTGGGTTCCGCTTGCCAAGGCTTGGTGAGTCCTAGTTCGACTTCGACGCTGCCGAAAGCAAGAGCCTTCGTGGGACAGCTCGCCTCCTGGTCCTGGTCGTCCTCGACGTCTCCTGGTACTCGTGGCTGCAGCGACAAGCTTCGCTCTTCGCCTGCAATCTTCACGACATCGCCTGGTTCCTTCCTGGTTCCACGTGGTCACTGGCTAGTGACCTTGACTCTGTCCCTTCTGCTTGCAGGTACCCTTCCTTCTTGATCCCGGCCTTGGGATCCACCGGACACTCTGCACTGACTGCCTGTCAGCAACTTTCCTTCAGGCATCCATAGAAGTCCCCGACGAAACCCGACGCAAGTTCACACCTACGCACCCGCAGCCCGTGGGCTAGGTAACTTGGGTACTTCGGTGCTCACAAGGGTAGTGACTATCCTAGGGTCTAGTTTCCGAGTCTCGACTCTCTAGTTGCTTCAGAAGTGTCCTTAAACTGCTTATTTCAAAACTGTACTATTTCTATCGATTATACGCATTACGCGTGAGTGTTTCCACTCTGCATCTGAATCCCGTGGGCCTCCTACTTCCTAACTGTTGGTAGTGTAGTTAGCCCCAGCGATTCCCTAGGCCTAGGCCTATCCTATTTCCGTGACAGTGGTCCTTATACCACTTCTTTAGTATATGGTTTGCGTGGCCTCTAGGGCCTAACTGTATTACTTACCTGTGTGACTTAATGTATGCTTGAATAAGACTGTGTTGTACTTACCTCGAATCTCATAAAGAGTGCTGAGGGTTTGACTAGAATAAATACACTTTATTTTATATATATATATCTGTTGTGGTGTCCTTTCATTTGATATTCAAGGGATTATATATGGTATCACAGCTGGCTTCACATGCCATTCAGAGTTTAGCCTAAGACTGCTCTTGTCCATGCTACGACTAGGATAGCTGGTCTATAAGGTTGACTTTACAACCAATCACCATAAGGGTTGTTTGGACTAATATAAGGTGTACACTAGAACTAGTGACATCATACATCAGGCCAACTTCTCACACCCGCACCACGTCTTCAACAAAGCAAGCAGCTCCATCGCACCCCACCTGTGCAATGTCATCAACCTCTCCCTCGAGACCACGACCTTCCCAGAGAACTGGAAACACGCCGAGATCAACGCTCTACTCAAAAAACCCAAGGCAGACCCAAGAGACCTCAAGAACTCCCGGCCCATCTCTCTGCTCCTGTTCCCGGCCAAGGTCATCGAGAAGATCGTCAACAGACAGATAACCCGATACCTCGAAGAAAACAGAATCCTGGACCCTTCTCAGTCAGGGTTCCGAAGCAATCACAGCACAGAGACCGCCCTCATCGCCGCCACCGATTACATCAGGACCCTGCTGGAAAACGGTGAGACCGCAGCACTCAACACTGTCTGCCACCGAACACTACGTGCACACCTCCACGCCGCAGGGATCCGAGGCAAGGCTCTGGAATGGACCACATCCTTCCTCTCAGGCAGAACCCAGAGCGTCCGCCTCCCCCCATTCCGATCCGAAGCCTCCGAGATCATCTGCGGCGTACCCCAGGGCTCCTCCCTCAGCCCGACACTGTTCAACATCTACATGACCTCGTTTGCACACGTCACCCGACAGCACGACCTCAACATAATCTCCTATGCCGACGACACTCAGCTGATCCTCTCCCTCACCAAGGACCCCATCACCGCCAAAGCCAACCTCCATGAAGGAATGAAGGCCGTCGCCGACTGGATGAGTGCCAGCCGCCTGAAGCTGAACTCGGACAAGACGGAGGTCCTCATCCTCGGCTCCAACTCGTCAGCCTGGGACGACTCCTGGTGGCCGACGGCACTAGGGACAGCCCCGACACCCACAGACCACGCACGCAACCTGAGAATCATTCTAGACTCAATGCTCTCAATGACCAAGTAAGTCAACGCCGTCTCCTCCTCCTGCTTCAACACCATCCGCATGCTCCGCAAAATCTACAAATGGATCCCAACAGATACAAGAAAGAGCGCCACCCAGGCCCTCGTCAGCAGCAGACTCGACTACGGAAACGCCCTCTATGCGGTACCCCCGACCCAGCTCATCAAACAACTACAACGTATCCAAAACGCCTCGGCACGGATCCTCGACTTACCACGCCACAGCCACATCACCCCCCACCTGAGAAACCTGCACTGGCTCCCCGTCAACAAGAGGATATCCTTCAAGCTTCTCATCCATGCACACAAGGCACTCCACAATACCGGCCCTGCCTACCTCAACAGTCATCTCTCCTTCTACATCCCCAACCGCCAGCTAAGCTCCGCCGACCTCTCACTAGCCACCGTTCTGCGCATCTGAAGAACTACCACCGGTGGGAGATCCTTCTCCCACCTCGCCGCCAAAACATGGAACACCCTACCACTGAGCCTACGACAGACCCAAGACCTGCTGACCTTCAGGAGAACACTCAAGACCTTGCTGTTCGATCAGTAGCAGCCCCCCCAGCGCCTTGAGACCCTCGTGGGTATGTAGTGCGCTTTACAAATGTTTGATTGATTGATTGATCCCCCAAAGTGTGTAGGTACATGTAATGACCATGTGTTCTGCAGCAAATGTGCATTTGTTCAAGCTTCAACTTCCCATGCAAGGTTAACATGTCAGACATGCAGGGCATTTGTCCATTTCCATGGGTGCACTACCTGTGTAATTCATTTCCCTTTGTGATGACGACATGTATATCCAACTGTGTGCAGAACAAATATGGGGCATGTGTGTTAATGGACTTTTAACTTTGTCATCCTCACAGGTTGATGCCCACGAGAAGCAGGAGATCTGGCTGACCATTGCCCGGGCTGTTCGATCAGTGGGGGTCTACAAGCGCCGGATCCTCAACTGCCAGAAGAGGTGGCAGGACCTTCGTGGCTGGACCCGGAGGATCGCAAGGGTCCAGCTGCAGCTGTCGCCTCCTCGCAGGAGGGGCGGACACTGGACCCTGATCCCCACATGCTCCGGATACTGGCGGTGGTCTGGATGGGCAGCTGAAGGCCAGACAGCAGCAAGGAGGGTGTAAGTCCATGCATAATCTGTGTACTAGGTCTGACATGCTATTTGCAGTCTTGTGTCCTGGTCACACTTCCACATTACGTAGGTCTTGTAGTCCTGGACTCATGTCCCTAAATTGTGTGATGCACCCTCCTCATCTGATCCAGAGTTGTGTGGCAACTACAGTCTGTGGCTTGTGTCACTAGGGGCACTGTGTCCCTGCAGTCAGCTATGCTTCATGTTCCGGACAGCATCTGTTACCGTGACTCTGTTGTGTGTTTCATAGGTGGGTCAATTGTTTACACAATGCCTGAGATCTGACATGTGATCTGTGTGTGTCAAACACACCCATGCAGCAGGGGACTTCAAATTGTGGGCCTCTGGAGTATGTATATCAAGTGTGTCACACTTGCTTAGCTACCTGACTACTGTCCAGGGCTATACACTGTTTCACGTAGACCTGGGCAGTCATGCCTACTCAAGGGCATTTAGAAACACTCTGTAATCCCACTCCTATGTATCAACTTACAGGTTGTGCTTAGTGACATGTGCCTTCAGGTGTCTGCCTCTGTATCATTGTGGTGTGGCTTCCTTTTCAGGACAACTGGGGTGTTCATGAGTTTGAGTGTCAGCAGGACATCTGAGATGTGACTATAAGAGACAAGACCTGTGTGACATAGAGGTGTGTGATCACTTGACAGTGCACAATGGTGTATGCAGCAGTGAACTTCAGGCAGCTGTGTTTCATGCATAGCAGACTGTGATGTGCTTGTGTACAGGGAGTTGTGCTCGCAGAGACTCATATGTCTGTTTTGTATGATGTGGGGTCATCTGGGTCCGGGATATATCATTTGCAGGGGATGGACAAGTGCACTTGTCAACTGCAGAGTTTGCTTTACCCATGCCCTATGATTGTGACACAGTGCATACTGTTGTTGTCTGGATGCCCTGCCCCGGTGACAGGAGACAGTGATGACTGACTTTCCAGGCATGCCAGTGCCATGGCATTTAACTTGCTATGAGTGATCCTGCTTTGGGCTCAGATGTGCTCCATGCACCCCATTGTGGCATTGACTATCAGGACATGAGAACATCATGGTGTGTGTTGCTGGTATGCATCACAAGCATGTGAAATGAGACTCTGGCCATCCCCTCATTCTGACACCTGTAGTGAGTCAGTGGCAAGAGATGTGATGTGTGTATAGTGACATACTCCTACATGTCCACTTGCATGTCCAACAAATGTGTTGGAGGTGCATGTCTGCACATTGGGGTATTAGCATCCGACATGCAACAGACATATGTGTGCAAGTCCAGGAGGGATAGGAGTGCCATGGTTGATGGTGAGACTGACAATTGGCTTATTCTAAACAGTGTGAGCACTTTGAGCAGTGTTCAGCTGATGATGCCAGGGCTTGCCCTGTGATGTGCTATACTCACTATGGTGTGTGCGGTCAGTGCAGGTGACTGATGTTGTTCTTTTTTTCCTAATTCTTATCCAGATACATCCACGGCCACAGGAGGGGACAGCTCCATGGACCAGGAGGAGCCACAAAGCCTGACTGGGACAGAAGGCGAGGAGTCGGAGGGACCCAGTGGCACGGAGGGCGAGTGGAGCCACACCGAGGAGTCATCAGTAGGGGTGGGCGGAATTTGCGAAATTAACTTTCGCAAATTATCGCGAACATGTTTAAAATTATCGCAAACAAGCGGAAATATCGCGAAGATGCGGAAGTTTTTTTCCCGCATGTTCGCGAGATTTTCTGCATGGTTGCGGGTCGGCAACTTACCCATGTGGTTGCTTGCGGGCGCGGCCATCTTGTTTTGAGTTGTCTCGCAGTCTGCCCTACAGAGGACCAATCAGTTCATGGCCTCCTCCCTGACGGCAGCAATGTCCCTCCTCCAACAGTCCCTCACCCCTCCTACCCCTGCCCCGTCCACGATTTCTAGCACCCTACCTGTCCCAAGCACACACACCCCAGCACATTCACCCAAACCCAAAGACACGGGCAGCACACAAACTCCCAAACCCAGGGCTAGACGTGCACACAAGCAATCTCAGGGGACTGATACCACACTCACAGGGGATGGTTTGCAAACACACACATAGGCATCCACAACCACTCAGCAGTCCTCCGATACCTCTCCCTTCCCGCCAGCTTCCCTTGCCTCACCTGCAACCCCATCTCCCCAGAAGTTCTTTCTCTGTGACCTTGGCCTCTTCCCCACCGACCCAGCAGATCCAGCTTACAAGGGGAAGAGGAAGTCCCCACACACAGAGGGGAGTGCCCCTCACACCCGGACACCCCTTCCCCCAGGCGCAGTCAGACTGAGGCACCCACCCGCAAGTCCCCCGGAGCCGGAAGAGTAAGAACCCACCCCCGCAACGCAGCTCCACGACGAAGTTGTCCCACAGTTGTGACTGCACCTACTATGTCAGACACCTCCACTGCAGTTGCGAGCAACTCTCCTGCATCCACCACCCCTTCACTGCCTCCTTCTGCTGAGCCCTGATCCTGTCCCTGCGGTGCCTGGCCTGTCCCCATGTATGCCCCTCCGAGGGCCTGTCCCCTGTCCTTACCAGTGCAGACAAGCAACGTGTGACAGTTGTCACTCAAGTTAACTTTTTGACATATGGCTATGGACTGGCCATTGGCCTTTGTTTTGAAAGGACTTTGCATTTAAAAATTGCTGAATAAAGCATTTTTCTTTATCCTTGTGAATTTGATTTAGCTGTACATTATGTTGATGATGTTTAGCATGAACTTGCAGTTGTAATGCTGGATTTCCAATGTTGACTACTGAGGTGTTGATGTGAGGTACTCCATGTGGTCCATGAGATATGTATCCTATTCTGGTTGATATCCATATCATCCTTTGCAGCTAACTGGGTGTGTCATGATTAACAATTTGTGAACATCTCTGTAAACATTTCATTTGCATGGTCACATCTGTGGCTTGCACACATGCACATATGATGTGCTTCCCATTGTCCAATTTGTCTATTTCCCTGACTGTGGGCGCATCTCCACTAGAGATGTCGGTGTGGGCATCATTGGTGTAGGAGCAACTGGGTCCTCTGTCAATCAATCAATCAATCAATCATTTATATCGCGCACTACTCACCCGGAAGGGTCTCAAGGCGCTTGGGGGAGGGGGTCTGCTACTGCTCGAACAGCGAGGTCTTGAGCAGTTTCCTGAAGGCGAGGTGGTCCTGGGTCAGCCGCAGGTGGATGGGCAGAGAGTTCCATGTCTTAGCCGCCAGGTAGGGGAAGGATCTTCCACCGGCGGTGGCTCTCTGGATGCGGGGAACGGCGGCGAGGGCGAGGTACGCGGATCGTAGCTGGCGGGTGGGCGTGTAGAAGGTCAGGCGGTTGTTGAGGTACCTTGGGCCCAGGTCGTGGAGGGATTTGTGTGCGTGGGTGAGGAGTCTGAACGTGATCCTCTTGTCGACAGGGAGCCAGTGCAGGTCTCTCAGGTGGCCCGAGATGTGGCTGCGTCGGGGGACGTCCAGGATGTGTCGGGCCGAGGCGTTCTGGATACGCTGAAGTCTTTTCTGAAGCTTGGCTGTTGTTCCGGCGTAGAGGGTGTTTCCGTAGTCCAGTCTGCTGGTGACGAGGGCCTGGGTGACCGTCTTCCTGGTTTCGGTCGGGATCCATCGGAAGATCTTGCGGAGCATGCGGAGGGTGTGGAAGCATGATGAGGAGACGGCGTTGACTTGTCTGGTCATCGATAGGGAGGAGTCCAGGATGAAGCCCAAGTTGCGTGCGTGGTCCGTTGGCTTGGGTGCGGTGCCTAGAGCCGGGGGCCACCAGGAGTCGTCCCATGCGGAGGGTGATGGTCCAAGGGTGAGGACTTCTGTCTTGTCCGTGTTCAGTTTCAGACGGCTGATGTTCATCCATTCGGCGACGTCTTTCATCCCTTCGTGTAGGCTGGCTTTGGCGGTGTCGGGGTCTCTGGTGAGGGAGAGGATCAGCTGGGTGTCGTCGGCGTAGGAGATGATGTTGAGGTTGTGTTGGCGTGCGATGGCAGCGAGGGGTTTCATGTAGACGTTGAAGAGGGTGGGGCTGAGCGACGATCCTTGCGGGACGCCGCAGATGACTTCGGTGGCCTCAGAACGGAACGGAGGGAGGCGTACTCTCTGTGTT
The DNA here is from genome assembly GCF_964204655.1 of Triturus cristatus. Taxonomy (NCBI): domain Eukaryota; kingdom Metazoa; phylum Chordata; class Amphibia; order Caudata; family Salamandridae; genus Triturus; species Triturus cristatus. The sequence goes on along the minus strand of NC_140591.1, from coordinate 1,670,985,074 downwards.
CTGCCGGCGAGGTATGAGGTGATCCATTCCAGAGCCTTCCCTTGGATGCCTGTGTCGTTGAGGCGTTGGACTAGGGTGCGGTGGCAGACAGTGTCAAATGCTGCGGAGAGGTCTAGGAGGATGAGTGCCGCTGTTTCACCGTTGTCGAGCAGGGCTCGGATGTCGTCGGTGGCTGCGATGAGGGCGGTCTCGGTGCTGTGGTTGGTTCTGAATCCGGATTGCGATGGGTCGAGGGATCCGTATGTCTCGAGGAAGGCAGCCAGTTGCTTGTTGACTACCTTCTCGATGACTTTGGCAGGGAAAGGAAGGAGCGAGATGGGGCGGAAGTTCTTGAGGTCGGTCGGGTCCGCTGTTGGTTTCTTCAGTAGTGCGCTGAGCTGGGCATGCTTCCAGCTTTCCGGGAAGGTGGCTGTGTCGGAGGAGGTGTTGATGATGTCTCGGAGGTGGGATGCGATGGTGGAGGTTGCCTTGTTGAAGACATGCTGGGGGCACGGGTCGGTCGGAGATCCGGAGTGGATGGTGTTCATCATGCGGGCCGTGTCTTCGGGGGTCACCTTGGCCCATGTCTGGAGGCTGGCGGCGGGGTGCGTAGGTTCGACCGATGGGTGCGGGGGTGGAGCGCCAAAACTGTTGTGGATGTCGGCAATCTTGCGGTGGAAGTACGAGGCGAGGGAGTCGCAGAGGTCCTGTGAAGGAGTGATGTCGTTGTTGCCGGTGCTGGGGTTGGAGAACTCCTTGACTATGTTGAAGAGCTCCTTGCTGTCATGGGCGTTGTTGTCTAGTCGTTCTTTCAGAGATTTCTTCTTGGTGGTGCGGATGAGCTGGTGATGTCTGCGGGTGGCGAGTTTGAGGGCGGTCATGTTGTCAGCGGTCTTGTCGAGGAGCCAGGCTTTCTCGAGGGTGCGGCAGGCCTTCTTGGAGTCCTTGAGTTTGTCTTTGCAACTTGCTGGACATATGTATTGAGTATGTGCAGATGACTTAAGGGACACTCCCGTACCCAGGCTGTTGTGACCAGAGCCTTCATTGTGTGGTAACTGATGACTGACTGACCAAGTGTTCTGCTGACATGACTGAGACCTGCTGGGACTATGTTTGGCACAGCTGAGCTTCCACAGGAGTTGAGTCCCCTAAAGTAAGTGTGTTGTTCCGTGACATTGCATGGGCCCATGGTGTGTGTTGTGTGAGCATGTGTGTGTGTGTCCACATCCCTTTTCATACACAGGCAGTGTTCCCTTGATATATTCCTGTTGTTGAGGCTTGCTGAGTTGTACTGTGTTCATCCCACATCTTTGCCATGAGCTACCAGATGTGTGGGTGTATGACACACTACTGTTAATTGGTGTTTCATAATTATTGGGATTTGTCAGTTCTGAGTGGTGATGATGTGGTCAGATGCAGATGGGACACAGTCAGGAGTCCACAAGGCACTTCTTTGTTCGCAATATCATGTAGTTGTCCCTAGGTGGTACCTTTCAGTGATTGAGGCATGTGTATGTGTGTGTGACTGCTCCCACTTGTCAGGTTCAGGGCTGCCATGTTAGCAGGTGTCAGCATGTGTGCCTTGTGGTTCTCCTTGGCTTCTCCTGGGACTGTGGTCGGTATTCCAAAGGTTACGGGAGCTTTGATGTCATGGCAATGTACCACATACTGTGCAGTCTGTCTGTCATTCACCAGGGTTGTAGACTGTCCTTGTGTGATGAGTCTGTGCACCTTAGTTTCTCCCAACATTACTGTGTTTGTCATGGGTGCATGTGCAATGTCACCTGTCCATGTGGGCTTCACAGATTGCTCATTGGTGCAGTTCAGGGTGTGTGGTGTTGAGCGTGGACTGATGTAAATGTTTGCATGGATGGGCCCCTAGCTCCCGTTTGTCCATGGATGACGGGCCATGCTGAGTGATTTGTGTTTGTGTAGGTGTGATGTACGTTTGTGGCACAGGACACATGTCTGGGTTTCACAGTTTGTACGACATCTACCTTTGTCATCACAGTGGACGTATCATGCATGCTTGTGTCACCTCAATGTCTGGTCCCTGGGGGTAGTGCTGTTGTGTGTCAGTCTCTTGATGAGTTAGTTGCTGTTCATTCCAGCTAGTGTCACATGTGTCTGTTGTGCTCCCTATCATCTCACATTGCCTGATTGCCCACTAAGGGGGGCCCATTGATGGGTTACTTTTGTATGGCACGGTGTCCACATTGGTCTCACTGTGGTTCAGCCCCCCTCATATGTTGTGTAGTTGCCTGGGGATACTGAGACACACACATGTTGTGTCAGATGTGCAGTGTGAGGTTGCCTGTTTGTGTTTGTGCATTTGCACCAGTGCATTGGTATTGCTGTTGTGGGCCATTGTCTGGATGTTGTTTTTGTAATTTACCCTGCTGTCCCCGTGAGTCATATCACATCATTCTGCTCATTCATCCTGGTTGTTAGGTGCCATTGCTGGCATGGAATGGGATTTTGTGACCTGACACCTACAGTCTACACAGGATGTTTTGATTTGTGTGTCTATTTTCGAGATGTGTGTATGCTTTGTGATGGTCACTTCTGCTTTTGTGTCATTGTACACTGTATGCATTGTCAGCCCCATGTGTGGTGCTTGTCTGCACATGGCCGAGAGTATGTTAGGGTTTCACAGCACTGTTAGCCTCACCACATCTCTGTGGGTATTGGACACAACCACTACTTTGCCCCAAAAGTGTTTCATGTGTTGGGACCAGGAATCATACATGCTGTTTGGCATTTGCAGCTTTGACCATGATGACACTTACCTTTTGGTCACTGCGATGAGTGGGGTTTTGGACCCCATCAACACAATGCTCAACATTTGTTGCAGTTTGGAACCACACACTTAACTTTTGTTCTACACAGTGAGGGGGTGTTAGTTTTACATTGACACAGTGTTATAGTGACGCTTGCCTTGTGTAGGCCACACTCAGTTTTTTGTCACACATGTGATGGTAGTAACATTGTATGTTCGAAGTCATAATCACTGTTGTGAGCATTTGTCACAGACTACACACTGTTGTCATGATGTTAGGGGGGGTGGATTTTGCTGATATACCTAATGTTGGTGTATGATGGATGTGTGGCGCATCACCCATCCTATGGGTAGGGGTGGCAGGGGTGATGGGCAACATAAGCCCTATGAGTGGGGGTGGCAGTAGTGATGGGCAACAGGTCCCCTATGGGTGGGGGTGGCAGGAGTGATGGGCAACAGGTCCCCTATGAGTGGGGGGGCAGGAGTGCTGGGTAACATAAGCCCTATGAGTTGGGGTGGCAGTAGTGATGGGCAACAGGTCCCCTGTGAGTGGGGGTGGCAGTAGTGATGGGCATCATAAGCCCTATGAGTGGGGGAGGCAGTAGTGATGGGCAACAGGTCCCCTATGGGTGGGGGTGGCAGGAGTGATGGGCAACATCAGCCCTATGAGTGGGGGTGGCAGTAGTGATGGGCAACAGGTCCCCTATGGGCGGGGGTGGCAGGAGTGATGGGCAACATGTGCCCTATGGGTAGGGGTGGCAGTGGTGATGGGCAACATAAGCCCTATGAGTGGGGGTGGCAGTAGTGATGGGCAACTTAGTCCCTATGGGTGGTGGTGGCAGGAGTGATGGGCAACATAAGCCCTATGAGTGGGGATGGCAGTAGTGATGGGCAACAGGTCTCCTATGGGTGGGGGTGGCAGGAGTGATGGGCAACTGGTTCCCTATGGCTGGGGGTGCCAGGAGTGATGGGCAACATAGTCCCTATGGGTGGGGGTGGCAGGAGTGATGGGCAAAAGGTCCCCTATGAGTGGAGGTGGCAGTAGTGATGGGCAACAGGACCCCTATGAGTGGGGGTGGCAAGAGTGATGTGCAACATGAGCCCTATGGGTGGGGGTGGCAGTGGTGATGGGCAACATAAGCCCTAGGAGTGTTCTTTTTGGTATGTGTGGGGGTGTCAGTAGTGATGGGCAACATAGTCCCTATGTGTGGGGGTGGCAGGATTGATGGGAAACATAAGCCCTATGAGTGGGGGTGGCAGTAGTGATGGGCAACAGGTCCCCTATGTGTGGGGGTGGCAGGAGTGATGGGCAACAGGTCCCCTATGAGTGGGGGTGGCAGGAGTGATGGACAACATAAGCCCTATGAGTGGGGGTGGCAGTAGTGATGGGCAACAAGTCCCCTATGTGTGGGGGTGGCAGTAGTGATGGGCAACATAAGCCCTATGAGTGGGGGTGGCAGTAGTGATGGGTAACAGGTCCCCTATGGGTGGGTGTGGCAGGAGTGATGGGCAACATAAGCCCTATGAGTGGGGGTGGCAGTAGTGATGGGCAACAGGTCCCTTATGGGTGGGGGTGGTAGAAGTGATGGGCAACATAAGCCCTATGAGTGGGGGTGGCAGGAGTGATGGGCAACATAAGCCCTATGAGTGGAGGTGGCAGTAATGATGGGCAACAAGACCCCTATGGGTGGGGGTGGCAAGAGTGATGTGCAACATGAGCCCTATGGGTGGGGGTGGCAGTGGTGATGGGCAACATAAGCCCTAGGAGTGTTCTTTTTGGTATGTGTGGGGGTGTCAGTAGTGATGGGCAACATAGTCCCTATGTGTGGGGGTGGCAGGATTGATGGGAAACATAAGCCCTGTGAGTGGGGGTGGCAGTAGTGATGGGCAACAGGTCCCCTATGTGTGGGGTTGGCAGGAGTGATGGGCAACAGGTCCCCTATGGGTAGGGGTGGCAGGAGTGATGGGCAACATAGTCCCTATGGGTGGGGGTGGCAGGAGTGATGGGCAACAGGTCCCCTATGAGTGGGGGTGGCAGGAGTGATGGACAACATAAGCCCTATGAGTGGGGGTGGCAGTAGTGATGGGCAACAAGTCCCCTGTGAGTGGGGGTGGCAGTAGTGATGGGCAACATAAGCCCTATGAGTGGGGGTGGCAGTAGTGATGGGTAACAGGTCCCCTATGGGTGGGTGTGGCAGGAGTGATGGGCAACATAAGCCCTATGAGTGGGGGTGGAAGTAGTGATGGGCAACAGGTCCATTATGGGTGGGGATGGCAGAAGTGATGGGCAACATAAGCCCTATGAGTGCGGGTGGCAGGAGTGATGGGCAACATAAGCCCTATGAGTGGAGGTGGCAGTAATGATGGGCAACAGGTCCCCTATGGGTGGGGGTGGCAGGAGGGATGGGCAACATAACCCCTATGAGTGCGGGTGACAGTAGTGATGGGCAACAAAGTCCCTATGGGTGGGGTGGCAGGAGTGATGGGCAACATAAGCCCTATGAGTGGGGGTGGCAGTAGTGATGGGCAACAGGTCCCCTATGGGTTGGGGTGGCAGGAGTGATGGGAAACATAAGCCCTAAGAGTGGGGGTGGCAGGAGTGATGGCCAACATAAGCCCTATGAGTGGGGGTGGCAGTAGTGATGGGAAACAAGTCCCCTATGGGTGGGGGTGGCAGGAGTGATGGGCAACAGGTCCCCTATGGGTGGGGGTGGCAGGAGTGATGGGCAACGTAAGTTAATTTCATTACACAGTGTACACACTTCTCCGTTGTTACAGTCTGTACACTGAGCTGTGTAAGTAGATACAGATGTAATTGTTAGTAAATTGTTTGTACAAGGGGTGGTGTATAGTGAGATGAGGCAGAGTTCAGGAGATAGGTAAATTGTTGCAACGCAAGACATCAATAACATCTGAAGGGACTAGAGAACACAAAGATTTTGTTTAATAAGTGAGACATTTGGGCATGCCAAGTCTTTAAGATAGGATTCCAGATCTTTTGCTACATCGAAGATAGTTGAGCATGCATCATGTAGGAATCCTATTTTTAGCAGGACCTATGAAAGAGAAGGGAATATGCATGGATCTAATTTCATTTCTCAAAGCCAGTAATACTTTTCTGTATGATAGTGTGGATTTTTCAATAGTCTTTGAGAGATTCAGGTTCCTAGGCTTTTCTAGTATAAAGTCTTTCAGTTCTTCCTTCATTCTAAAACTATTTTGATAGCGTAACAGTCTAAAGATCAGTGGTTCCAGGTTTTTAGGAGGAATTTGGATTCTAGCTAGGATTCTTTGAGCCCTCTCATTTTCAAATTATTTCTCAAAGCTGATTCCTAGGACTTAGGACTTGCTGTGTCCTTGTTGTCGGACTTCACCCTTTTTGCCGGGTAATCCCCAAAGTTTTAACTTTCACTGTCCTGTTTTCTAAACCTGTTTTTGTTGGATTTTAGGACACTGCACACTTTACCATTTTGGACCAGTGTTAAAGTACTTGTGCTCATTCTCCTTAAAACATTGTAGAATAGGCCTATACACAATTTGCATATATAATTTACCTGGATGTCCCTAGTACCCTGTGCACAGGGCCTGTAAATTAAATGCTACTAGCAACACTCATTGTGCCTGTAGTTCTCACATTGTGTCACCCTCATACGTAACCATTTAAACATTCCTCAGGTCTGCCATTGTAGCCTTAGTTTGCAGATTTTAACTGCAATTCTGACCTGGCCTAAACTTTCCATTTAGTTTTTGATACATAGAAGTCACCCCTAGGGTAGGCCCTGGATAGCCCAGAGGGCAGGGTACATTGTGTTGACAAAGTTGGACATGTATCTTTAAGTTGTGTATGTCATGGTAGTGAATAACCCTTACATTTTTTTTTCACTACTGCAAGGCCTGCCTCTCTCATAAGATAACATTGGAGCTTCCTTTTTACATTTAATAAGTGATAATGTTGAAATGTGAGCAGGAAAGCAGTTCATGTTTGGTGTCTTGGGAATTGTAATGAAAAATCATCTCTTAAATTACTATTTGGAAAATGCCACATTTAGAAAGTTGGCAGTTTTCTGTCCTAAGCCATAGAGTACCTACAGCCTGTCTCAGGGTCACAAGAATGGTTGCAGTTAACAGTTGGGCTTTATATATTCTTCCTAGACAGCCACACAATATAGATCTTAGGTGTGCCTGGATTGGCCATTGCTGGCAGGATAGGAGGGTGGAGCTTGGCACAGCCCTACTTACACTTGAATAGGCTGCGTCCTGCTTCCACACAAAGGGCTGCATACCCCTTAGTAGTTAATCTGGAGCCAGAGCAGGGGAGACAGGGAAGGCAGGAAATATTTGCACTTCAAAGAGAAACCTTTAGAAGCACTCCCACTTCAATGGAGGCACCTGGTATAAATATTGAACTTCAGACGCCAACTCTTCAGTACACTTCTGGTCCTGTGCAAGAAAAATGTCTTCTGTGCTGCTGAAATTACTTCTAATCTGCTGGACTGCTGCACTGCTGAATTGTGGCCCTGCTATCCTGCTGCCTTGCTGCCCTCCTGCCTGAATCAGAGAGAATTGGTCCTTCAATTGAATGCAGGAGTCCCAGCGTGACTACAAGGGCTTGTTTGCTGGCCTCCTGTTCAGAGCCACTGGGGCATACCATGCTCACAACTACCTGAACCAGTACTCAGCTCCAAGAGAGCAAGTTGAAAAGTAGTGGCCATCAGGTCCTGGACCTTTTGTGTGGCCTAAGAGTGGCTAAAATGAAGTTTTTAGGCACTTCGTGACCAAGAACAGCCCAGTTGGTGCTAAAACCTTGTCGCTCGCGTTGTGCTACAGCATTGGCTGCTCACAGAGACCCCAAAGCTCTAGTCCACCCGCTAGTGACAACAATGAAATCTTTGTACTACAGCAATGACCGTTCGCAATGCCAGGTCTGCTCTATGTGCTTCATTGACAACCATTCCCAACGTTTCTCTGCTCCTCGCAGCCTCCTCCACTGTGATTAGTACTCTTTGAGCTGGACTGAGAATATAACTCTTCATCACTACTAACACTGGTCCCTGTATCTGACCCGCGCTTCATCTTGGTTGGCCTGTACGTGTGACTTTCTCCTGTCATTGCACAAGCAGATGGCCTAGAGAGCACTTCAGGCTCTTTGTGCTATTCTCATTTAAATCTTTTAAATCACATATTTTCAATTTTAGTTTGATGTGCTGCATACTTTACACATTGCCTCTAACTTAAGCCTGACTGTCCTCTGCGTGGCATGTGAGCTAACAGGTGTGTTTGTGGTCACCAATAGCACAAAACGTCAGGATTTCTGCTTTTCTTCAAGGAGGAGTTCAACTGATGTACCACCAAGGGTCCATGACCTGAGGGGCACGTCTTGGGTGTCAGCAACACACGCCATCAGTTCCAGGCATCAGGTAAGCTTGGAGGATGCAGGAAAGCCTCTGAAGTGTTTTCCCCCTCAAAAACAGAGATTGCCATCAAACCTTGTTTACAGCTCTTATGGTGCTTTTTATTTATTGTCCAATTTCTCTTTTTTATAAATGATTAGTATAACATTTTCCATAACAGAAGTCAAGCACAAAGGGGCAAATAAGAAACTTATCAGGTAGAAGAGGAGAACAGCGACCTAAATGAACAGAATTGCCGGAATAATACCATCCATGTTTTTTAAATTAAAAAATACTATGACATTTAACAGAAATAAAATAAATAGGTGGGGAAGACCATTGTGGAAATCACAAAAAACCTAAACCACTACAAGCTAAGCAGACCAATCCTAAGGAGAAGCCACCTCCACCAGCCAGCCCCACACTGGAACACAGATCCGACCTAACTATTTCCTGCAAGGGTCGTTCTCAATTAACACAATTTCAAGCTGACTTTAATTCAGGAATTCCCATCACCAAATCCAAGGATCGGGAGCCTCGCTGGAAAGCCAGAATCTTTCCAGAAACAGTCTAGCTAAAGCCATAGAGAAATAATATGGCCCAGATAAGTTGACAGGAATAACTGGTGAATCAGCTTTGGATCCTCCACAATCGTCAAGTTAGAAATGACCCCTAAATTGATAAATTCGAAATTCCCAGATAAAAAATTAGGGGCATATATACAAGCCCCTATTGCCATGGGAACATCATTTTTTCCGATGTTCCTGTGGTGATAGGGGCTTCACCTTATTTACAAGGCTGCATTAAGCCACTTAATGTGACTTAACCCCTTTGCTGCTAGGCCTTTTTTCCCAGGGTTAATCCTTTTTTTGTCTCTTTGGGGTAGTTTGCGCTTAGGCCCCTGTAACCTTTTGACCACATAAGGTATCCATGCCAAATATGTGTCCTTTTCTTCCAACATCATGGGGATTGTAAAGCTTTCCAGGGTTTGTTGATTTCCCTGGATGGGACCCAGAAATTAGCCAAAATACAGCTACATTTTGGTTTTTTGGGGAAAAATGGAAAAAAAGTGAGGCACATGAAAGTGTCTGTTTTTTTGTGAGCTAAAGAATGATGATGAATTAATCCCAGATCAGACTGGGGGTGAGTGTTTGCAATGTTCAACACTCCGTCCATCATCCCCTTTGGTTTTACTTTGTTCACCCTAAGTTGGCAGGGTATGCCCAGCCGTGGGTCCCTTGCTCACTTTGCCACTGGATTCAAGCAAGCCTGGCTGATGACGGCTGATTAGCCAGAAACCGGTCCCAGGATGCTTGTTTCCGGTCCAGGGAAGACATGGCTTGGCAGCTCGGGCTGGACTGTTCCCATGAGGCACAGGGGCAGACTGATTTGCATATGGCAATGTTTGAACTGGGGTGGCGGAGTGAGCTTAAGACTGGTGATGGATTAAACCCAGATCAGTTGACTGGGGATGAGTGTTTGCAATGTTCAACACTCCGTCCATCATCCCCTTTGGCTTTACCCCAACGTTTCCCTACCCAGAATCCCCTTGGAAACTTCAAATTTGGAGGCAAAAAATTAAATGTTTCTCAAATTTTCGTGTGGAAAAGTTGTGGGATCACCGGGCTGACACGAATTTCCTACCACTCAGCATTTCTCCTGGTCTCCCGATAAAAATGGTACCTCACTTGTGTGGACAGGCATAGTGGCCGCTACAGGAAATGGCCCAAATCGTACTGTGGGGACATCAAAATTACCTATCATAAAACAACCTGGTTTTGCAAGGGGGCCACCTGCGTTTTTGGTCCTGTGCTCGGCGGCCAGCTATGGAAACCTACCAAACCCACACATTTCTGAAAACTAGACACCCTGGGGAGTCCATAGAGGTATGGCTTGCGTGGATCCCATATTTTTATTGGGAGTCTTGGGGGAATGCTTGGTTGGTGGAAGTTTGTTGCTACCCATTGATTCCAGGATTTTCCATCATAGAAATGTGAGGGAAATGTGTTTATTTGAACTAAGTTTGATATTTGTAAGGGATTCTGGGGAATAGAACCGGGTGAAAGACACACAAGTCAACCTATTCTTGATTTCCCTTGATATCTACTTTTCAAAAATATAAAGGTTTGCTGTGTTTCCCTAGGTGCTGGCTGCGCTAGGACCCAAAATCCACAGGTAGGCACATTCCCCAAAAAGTCAGTGCCTAGTGGGCTTTTGCCACCCTGGAGAGGGGGAATCGGGGGCTATTGCCCTGATATGCCCCCAAGGGGGGGGGGGGGCAGAAAGAATGTGTCTATTTTTTGGGGAGGGGCATTGGGATGCCCATTCTGGGCAGCCCCCGCCCCTACGTATTAAAAATAAATAAATCCCTGGTGCCTAGAAGTCTTACTGCCCCCTGGGGACAGATGAGGGGCTACTGCCCCCATCTGCCTCCTGGGGGGAGCAGAAAGACTGTGGTCCCACAAGCACAGAAATAATTAAACTGAAACCAAGTTTCAGTTTAATTTTCAATGCAATGAAGTCAGCATGCCATACGCGCCATCGACATTGAATTGGAAATACAAAAACGGCCTCAGTAGTTTAGGGAAGCTCTCCCCCAGCTCCCGGGAAACAAAAAAAAGGCGCACAGGAGCACTGGTGCTCATGATGGAACCATTCTGTCATGAGCACCGAAAGGGCAATGCTGCCTTGTAAATAAGGCCCCTTCCATGTTATGCTTAGCGTGAAACGGGTGGGCAGTGGGTGTTGTGGTGGGCAATCCACTTCAACACCCATTGAAATTGACGCTGCCCCTATTTACAAGGGTGGCATAAATAGGAGGCAGCACCAAAATTAAGACCAGGGAAAAGCTGGTCTTAACTTGCCGAAACAAGCAGAAATGCTTTATTTCTCCTCATTTTTGCTTTTTCCATGTGTGCTGCCATGTGCAGCACACATCGAAAAAGCAAAACGCCTTGGATTGTTCATTCGTAAGAAGGTGTCACTTTCTGCACAAAAAGACTCGTTAAAAAAAAAAGACATTTTGTAGCTTACATGTGTGCTGCATTAAGCAGCACACATAGAAGTTACATGTGTGCTGCATTAAGCAGCACACATAGAAGTGACAAAACGGTATTTAAAGATTGTTTATGTGCAGGAAGGGAAAACTTCCTACACATAAACATTCTTCACCTGCATGTAGACACCCTTGCACAATGGTGCAAGGGTGCCTGCGTTGGCATTAGGCAGCTAAGTGTAGCACAAGCACAGGGGGAAACATAAGGCTGCAGCATATTCATGCGTTTCTAAAGTGGTGGAGTGAGGCATTAAGCCATGACGGCTGATGCCTCACTCCGCCACTTCTTTGTACAAATGCCCCTTAGTGCTGACCAAAATTCAAAGACATGGACCACAATGAAAGCAATGATTATCCGGCTGAAGCTTCATAATGAAGAGAGGATGCGGGGTGTAATACCAGTCATTAATACATTTTTTGAGTTTAAAAGCTTTATTTGAAAAAGTAACAGGATATCCCAAAGACCAGCAATACAGAGTGAAGTAAAATGAAGGAGAAGAATAACAGTAGAATTGGCTAGCATATTAATAAATTTGAAAGCTGTTTAAATTTTATAGGGCATAAGGAGGGAAGATAAGGAGGGGGAAGAGAGGGAGAGGAGGGAGAGGAAAAGGTTTCTTACACATTGGTATAGTAGAGTACTGCATATGACAAAGGAGTTGTGAATAAATTCCTAATTAATTGATACGTATAATAAACCTACAAGGATAAAAAAAGTGAAGGACAGAGAGGATAAACATTCAAGGAGGTTTAAAATTCTCAGAGTTGAAACGAGAGTTATCTGCTAGAGCTAACTGGTCTAAATAGGTAGTAAGTGGCAACCAAAACATATCTCTATTCATCATTAGCTTACAGGACGAGGCGAAAGCAATATCAAGTCGATGAAAATGACAAAGACTATTCCACCAGTGTTGTACAGAGTGTTTGGTGAGAGTTTTCCAATTAAGAGAAATATGTTGAAAAGCTAGGGTGAGCATAAGGTCGAAGAGAGAGACCATGAGTATGGAGGGGCAAATCTAAAGAATCAGAAGGACTTCCAGAGAAAAGAAGGGGAATATTGTAGGAAAGGGAGATATAAAGAATCGAGAGACATAGGACCAGACTTTCTCCCAGTAGTTGGAGACCGGAGGGCAAAGGAAAAGAAGATGCATAAGATTAGCATTATAATAACCACAGGTCCAACAATTGGAATCAGTAGAGTGGGAAAAATGAGCTATAGAAGCAGGGGTGAGATAGAGTTTATGGTAGAGGAAAAACATAGATTGGGTATGAGAAGCAGAGCAAGAGATTTTTAGAGAACGAGCCCAAAGTTTGTCCCAGAAAATAATAGACCATTCACAACAGTCATTAATACATTTAAGATTATTTAACATGATACATTCAAAGCTGAATTAAACAACATATTAATATACGGAAGATCACTTTCAAGCCTTCACACAAAATAGCTTGTCCACCTGATTATGAAATGACTGATAAATTGCCTGATAAGGTCCATACAACTCAGATCCTCAACCTTAAGGATAAAGATAAAATGGCGCATCTACAAATATCTCAAAAAGACCGTTGATGGAAGAGGAGCCTATTGCTGTAGACTTTGGAATGAGGATAAATCTGTGCCATCGAATCGTTGGCCTAAGATCAGGAGACTGGCCTTTCCTCAAATCTCCTTGAAACCCTTCTGAATTCAGTTTGGAAAATTAGGGTTATACCCCAAGTATGTGACCTGGTTGAACAAGATAGTGCCCAGAAATATTATCTTTAAGGAGCCCCAGATAAGATAAAAGACTTTTAAAGTCTTGATCTGGGTTCACTTGAAGTATATTGGGTCCACTATGCCCATACTTGGGGTGATGGATTTCTTGAGCGGGAGGAACTCCCTAAACATACGATCCAGAGGTCAATGCCCTCATTCCAATACCAACCGTAGTCATGAAAAGAAAGATGCCAGATAATAAAACCTGGGGACCGGGAGTGAGAATCCCCCCCTTTACTAAACTGCTGTTAAAACTGGATCTTGCACCGAGTCTTCCGATATGACCAAATAAACTTCTGCCATTATGACTCCACTCTCTCAAAAAAAGGCAACGTGTAGAAAAAGTGGGATGCAATGGAAAATATAAAGGTATCAAGAGAGGATAATCATTTTAATAAGATTACAGTGACTTTTGAACCCCAAATGTAAGAGGTTCCATTTAAGAAACAATTCATCTGAATGCTGAAACAACTTGCCATAGTTATTTTTCGAAAACTCAAGAGTGTTGACCATTAGGGTAACCCCAAGATATACAAGAGACTGAACACACCTTATGTCCCGATCAGGTAAAACCACATTGGATAAAATCTGTGTCTTCCTAATTTAAATTTTAACTGGCAACCCATCACCCATGAGGAAGGGCCAGGGTTCCGTATTAAAGGCCTTCTCCGCATTCGAACACATCATACCGATTGAGCCACCCCCAACTAAGGCTACCTCCAGAGCTGTAATGGCAGTATTGACTTGAGATGTTGTGTTCCTGTCTGGGATAAAACCATGCTGGTTCGGGTCCACCAATTCCTCAATGATTTCAGACAACTAGTTATCGAGAACAAGCTTATAGATCTTTAAATCAGCATTGATTAATGAAATTGGACGATGAGACCCACAAATTGGAGCATCTTTCCTCTTTTCAGGAAAGATAACAATGCTTTCTCTCTACAAGACTCAAGAACCCTGTCTGAAAGATCAAATGAATTAAACAAGTCCCTCAACACTGGTGCCAAATACTGCAAGAAGGTAGCATAGAACTCTAAAGGCATGTGGTCAAGACCAGACCACTTTCCCCTGGCAAGAGAGCTAATGGCATCATTAACATCCCCACGGGTAATGGGTGCTTCCAACTTAGATGGCTGGGTAAGAGTTGCCATATGCTCAAGATGCTGCTGGTTAAATCTAAATATCTTCTCAGGGGAGGATAAGCAGTCTCCTTTATAGAGGTCTTGATAGAACCTATGAAACATTTTGCAGATAGCAGCTGAATTGGTAACTGAGGGCCCATTCTCGTAGCTGGTCAGCTGAATGCTAGTTAAGCTGGATCTATGTATTTCCATTCATCCCTCACCACCTTAGTCACGCCTATTAGAGTTGATTTTACTCGAGAGAAGTCGCACATGCCCATCATTTGAGATCCTTAGGAAAGGATCGACCCTGACTACACCTGTTCATTACTTACCATGTAAAGTGGAAACCAGGCACCTGCCTGTGCTGTACTTTTATTATCAATGCATCCATTGGACAGGCACCAGCGCAAAAGACAAAAAATAACCTGTCACCGTTACACTGCCATGTGTACTGAGAGAAGTCAAAGGGCCCTGTTTATGATTTAGGCAGGGTACTCTGGCACAAATGGAGTGGAGCGCCCTGCCTGCCAAGTCTGATTTTATTATGTCTGACACTGCCAGGCAAAAGCTTGGTGTACTTGACAGAAGAAAAACGAATCCAACATCCTCAGATAAAACTACCAGTATGTGAGGGTCATTATTTTTTCGACTTTTAATTAAAAACTCTCAATTTGGGAAACAGTTTTTGTAAAACTAAATCGTTTGGTGTGCAGTGCTCGGAAAGATGGCTGTTGTTCACCAAACTTGCAGTGTCTTCAGATGCACCACCATGACAGTGGTTCCTCTGAAAGCACAGATATCCCCCCTAGCTCAGCACAGGGTCTCTAAAAAAAGCAGGCGAAGTTCTGCTGCAGTGCTGGATGAAATGTCCTCCACTACACTGACGACAGGGAGACGTCCACCACAGTAAAAAAAACAGGTCAAGAGTTTTAAAACCCTGGGAAATACATGAATGGAACCACACTTATTATAGGAAAGTTGGGTTTTATGTGATGGGTCTGGTTAGGCTTCACTATGCAATGCCTTCACGTTACCCCAAATAGGTCCTTTGGATTCACACTAGTAAATCCCTAGCTAACTCCAGATAGTGTGGCACAGAGCTGTCAGGCTTTACCAGCGGAACACGTCTTAAGCATTTCAGAGTACCAAAATGAATGATAAGTAATTGACACGACTTGAAAGAAAGGCAACACCAATTTATGAAAATAGAGCAGATTTGTATGCAAATTTAGACACCTAAATGAAGAAAATTGGATGAGTATACCCGGAGTTAAGAATTATAATAAATTAGTGTATGCAACTCTTGAAAAAAATAACGTTGCGGTCAATGGCAAAACACACTAGTGACACTCGATCACTTGTAGGGCAGCTCCAGTAGACACCACTGGGGTTAAAGGTGATGCAGATCCAAGGGCCAGGCTCCGACAGTCAGTTGAATTTCACCTGGCTCACAGGGCTCAAGTGCAGAGTTGTCCCAGCTCTCCCGGGTGCTGAATGCAGATTCCAGTATTGCTGCTTGGCCGGTGTGGGTGAGGAAAGAGGTGCAAAATCTCATAAACAGGGCCACTGAGGCAGCTGGTTGAAGATAATGTGGGATTGCCTCAATGTGCAGCATCTTAAAAAGCTAATAGTAACTCGACTGGCCACCAATAGCTCTTGACAGTAAAAAACACATCTTTCAGTTACTTTGACGTCCTGGAGTCCAGGAGTAAACAGTAGCCGTGTGAAACTTGCTGGAGGACAGGACTATGTTTCCCACAATGCACTACACCATCAATCCATCGGCATGCCTGATGGCCAGTGCTAATTTGGTTCCAGGAGCGTGCTTTACCTGCGGGCTGCAGGGGACTAGTGTCTCTAGTCTGAGGGAGTTCTGGATTTGTCTTTGCTTGCAGAGTGGTTCTCCTTTCATTTGGAATCAGTTCTGATCTGGGACGAGTATTAGTCATGCAGTTGCTGGGCACATGCCACATGTGCAGGTTATCGCACCTTTGCTTTGTGCAGGTCCTGAAGTCACAGACTAAGGTCTCTTCTATGTCCTTGGTAGCAGTTCTAGCAGATCTGAGACTCTGGTGCCAGGGTTGCCCATAAACCCTGGATGTAGGGGGATTACGGGTGTGGGTGCAAATAACCAATGGGTTACTAGCCCTAGTGGCTATTCCACCGCTGAGGTGAACACATCTGGGAGCGTGTGCCACATTTTCTACCCAGATCCCTCTATTCTTTAACTGTTAGAAATGACAGAACACATCATTGGCTGTACAGACCAGGTTGCCCATGGTAGGGGAGTGTTTAGCCTTCTGTGGGGTGTATGCCTCCTGACTACCTGCTTTTCCCACCTGTCTGGGTGCAAATGTGTCTGGGGACTAGGGGTTGACTGTTTCCTCCTTTGGGAAACGGTCTTGATGTGCCACTTCACTAGCACTCCTGTCAGGGCTGGAGGTGGCCCCTGCTACCCAGGCAGGCCTTTCTTTCTTACTACTGGGAATATTCACATATCCTGGCAGGGGATCAGATTCCTATCTTGGTGGCAGCAGCTGCAAGCTGTCAGCCAAGGCACAGAAAATGCAGTGGAAAAGCAGGTGGGAAACCTCTAAGGTAGCCACCTGGGTGCATGCCATATTAAATCTGACATTAGGAAAAAGTCAGCTTTGATGAGCCAAGTTGTTTGATCCCAAGCATGACACGGTTCAGTGCGTCCATAATGAAGCTGACAACCTCCAGGTGCCAGCCCATGTTATCTTATGCCCCCTACCCACTTACAGTGGCTCTAAATGGAAAGAGGCTACTATATGACATATGAGCTTGCACTTCTATATCCACACCTTTAATGCACCCTGTCTCCTGAGCTTAGGAGGCCTGTTTTAGGGGTGACTAGCATATATAGGCACTTCTGGTGAAGTCAAAGACGGGGTTCAGCAGTTTGCACTGCTCATTCAGTCTGCAATGGCAAGTCTACTGTCATCTCTTTACTTGGGTCACTAGAAGTGGCACAATCTGTGCCGCAGACCCAGGTAACCCCTTTAAATTGCATACCCTGGGTACCATTCATTCTACTTCCTAGGAACTTGTAAGGGGGTTAAAGTCCTTGCTATTTGGGGTTATAAATTCACATGTTCCATATTTTAGGGTGAGAGCACTGGCCCTGGATTTCAAACTCCAGTGAACTTTCAGAGTCATAACAATTGAAATTGGTGAATAAAAGTGTAGGGGTGACCATACAAAAAGGGCTCTTTCCTACATTTATCCAACACAATTAATCCTTCTGTATGTTGGTCAACAGAGACTCAGCTTTGTGAGCAACTTTGCCATAGTGTTGGAAGTTCATCACTTTGCTTCGCATAATAAGGCATTCCTCAGTCTTGTTTTGTACTAGAGAGGCTAGAGAAAGTAGGTTTTGTCATCCTTGAGCGAATAACCCCTAAAAATTAATTTCAAGGAAACTTTAAAAAATAATTAAATAGATTTACTGTTTCAAATCATTCTCCCTTCTCTCTTAACAAACCTGAGACCACTAATTCTGAGGTTTTTGAGCATTTATTCTGCTTAGTTTTGATAATTCAAAAAGACATTCATAAATCAATTGGACATGTCTTTTAAAGGGAAACAGAACATTAGTAGATCACACAATTGCAACACATTTGTATGCGTGATTTAGAACCATTTCTTTTGTGAGACAATATATACAACACATACATATTACCAAACGTTATTTATGACAAAAAAGTATATACAGCAAACGAATGGTCACAAGACAAACATCGAAAAATGATGTGTGCCAGCCTGAAATTAAACCAGTCCTGTATTTGCACTGAAAACACAAGGCGGACAATTGTTCATTCAAAGACACATGTCTACTCTCCTGCCTGTGGGAGGGTGGGGATGCATATCCTACTTAAGGGTTTTGACAACCTAAAAAATGGGGGAAATCATTTCTATTCAGTACCGTTGTGGCACACCCTGTTCTACCTTCCCCCACACTCAACAGCCAACGCGTTTCGAATCCCCAACAGTTCCGGGATTCTCTTCAGGACTCGGGCTTGGTTTTGTTTGGGCTCTCAATTGTGCTGCAGACAGATGTCCATTATCTGTTATCCAATTCATAGTATTAATCGAGGCTTACATTTTATAGGTGTGTGGAAGCTCTTGATAATGATTTAAAAATGGTCCAGGATCTTGAGACTCGTGAAATGTAGTTAGAGCTCGCAGGCGCGTCACCGTGAATTTCTTCTGCAATAATCCTGACTCTTTCCTTTTATTTCAGCCATGCTAAATCAGTTATAAAATTTCTGATTTTCTGCTCAAAAACCTCAAATTTAGTGGTCTCAGGTTTATTGCGAATATTCAAAATAAACCTCCCTTGACACCTTTCTGTGATTTCAATAAATGGGTGGACTAGTCTGGGGAGTACAGGACCCACGCCTTCCTTGTTTTCACTAGTCCACTTTCTATTGTCATTATTTATTTCAGACGGATATGGACTCCTCCTACATTTATATGTAGAAAACACTTAGACGGATTATAAAGTCACTAAGAATAACAAGACTTCCAAAGTTGGACAAGTGTCTAACTGTCAGTAGGGGTGTACAATGGTTTCATGGCACCTCATCCACTGGCGGATAGACGGCCAGTGGCAGTCAGGAACCATACGCAGTAAGAAGCTCTTGTTGAGCTTTTATCTGGCTTCGCTTTTCAACATTTTCAAAATTACTTTTTAACATTTGGGATAGATTGCATTGTTTATTTCTCCTCACTACTCTCCTACTCTCCTACTTCACTTTCCCAGTCTGCCGCGACACCTCCCTGATTGTTGTGGGGGGAAATGGGCATTTTCCTACCTTTAACTCCACTTCCTGTGGGCTCCACTCTCTGTGTGGTGGGGTTAGCATTCTAGTCTTTTACGGCCCAGCCTACTGGGCCGGACGCGTAACGGATAGACGGCCAGTGGCAGTCAGGAACATACGCTGTAAGAAGCTCTTGTTGAATTTCTCCTTAAAACCCTCAGTAATCTTCACTGGACAAATCATTCCGATGCCAATTTGGCATCTACCAAGTTTTCCAATTGGCTGTTGACAGCTATTGATTCTCTCGCTCCCCTTAAATAGTACTATGCAGGCAGAAAAAAAGCCCACTGCCCCTTGGTTTTCAGAAAGGCTAAGGAAGCTTAAACAATCTTGCCGCCATCAAGAAAGGATCTGGCGCCGACCTCTTGACCCGATTGAAAGAGACCATCATAAAAAAAAATGTGTGGAATATAAACTGCTATCAAAGAGGAAAAATCATCATTTTACTCTTGAATGACAGAATCTCTCAGATCCACTAGGGAACTATGTAGTGTAATTAACTCTCTCCTTCTGTCTCTGATTATACTGACAGCTCGCAGGATCTCTGCGACAAGATGGCTAAATATTTCCATTTGAAGATTTCAGAAATATATTCCTCCCGGGACAATCTCAATTTAAAGCTGTCCAATAGAGACCCAACTACTAGTCCCGCTCTCCTTAACTCTCCCATATTCAACGAGGGGGAAACAAATTTATCTGCCTTCCCTTCCTTGTCCCATGAGCACACAGATCGTCTCCTTGGGGGAATCACTTTTGGATCCCCTTTGGAATCTTGCCCCCTGAGGATCATGAAATTAGGGAGGGAGATGATTGTTCCTCACCTAACCTCCATGTTCAATGCAGCTATTTCTTCGGGGCAATAATTAAAAAAACTACCGGCCTATTTCTTTGCTACCAGTCCCTGCAAAGATCTTGGAGAACCATTTAAACTTCCATCTTAACTCCTACTTGGACCAACATCATTTGCTTGATAGCTTTCAGCATGGGTTTAGGAGTAGCCAGAGACTGCTCTAACCTCTGCTGTAAATAACATGTGTACTAAAGTAGATGTTGGGTACACCACTCTTTTAATTCTCCTAGACCTAACTGGGGCCTTTGAAACCACCTCACCTGTGAGGCTGGTTGGCCATCTCAAAGGCTCTACTCTGGTGCTTCCTCACACCTTCTGCAGAGACCCACAGGGCTCCTCATTGAGTCCAAACTTATTCAACATCTATGTCGCCCCTTTAGCCAAGGTTATTAGATCTTTTGGACTGGAGGCTATGTCCTATGCAAATGACACACAAATTATTGTGTCAATCACCA
Organism: Triturus cristatus; assembly: GCF_964204655.1. NCBI lineage: Eukaryota > Metazoa > Chordata > Amphibia > Caudata > Salamandridae > Triturus > Triturus cristatus. The sequence continues at coordinate 1,670,964,845 of NC_140591.1, read as the reverse complement.
ATAAGATTGAGGCATCCGCAGCAAATTTCAAAAGTTGCATGCGGGCTGTGGCCTACTGGACCGTAGATTTTTGGTAGTCAGCAATCTATATGGTCCCATTCTTGGTGGCCTGAAATGTTTGGCTCATGCCCCTCTCCAACTCCAGTAGCAAAGAATCTTGGTGTCATAGTTGATAGCTCTATTTCTTTTGACCCCCAGATCAACAGAACTGTTTCCACTTGTTTTGGCATCATCAGGATCCTGAGGAAAATGTTTCCATGTCTTTCCTTTTCCTCTCGAAAACAAGCAGCTGTTTTCCTGGTCCTGTCCAGATTAGATTATTGTAATGCCCTCTATCTGTACATCAATGAGGGATCCGTCCATAAATTGCAGCTTGTACAGAATTCAGTAGCTGGACTTGTCATGGACCTTCCTAAATTCTACCCTGTTTCAGCATCTATTCATAAGCTGCACTGGCTTCCTTTACGAAAGAGAATTTTGTTCAAGGCCCTCTGCCTTGTTCATAAGGCTCTTCATAATTCGGGCTCCAAAAGCATTAAAAGGCTCTTTCAACGGTATGTCCCTACCAAACAACTGCGGTCTGCCAGCAAAAACTGGCTGGTATTTCCCAGGTTCAGGAGGGCCAGGTGGGAGGGAAGAGCTTTTTCTGTTGCTGCCTCCAAGCTCTGGAATTCTCTGACGCTATCGGTCTCTGGACAAGACTCTCACCCTTTGCTCCGTCAGGCCCTAAAACATGGCTCTTCACTCTTTAACTGTTAGGCTTCTTTTTGTGCTTCCTACGACTGTAGGCTCTATCCGCAGGGCCTTGACGTCTTTGCGTAAAATTCACGCTTTTTAAGACTAATATTCATTCATTCATCCAGCAGGCTACAGAAAACACACTTTTTAGCTGGAGTTAGTTTTGCAAAAGAGATTTGAAGAAAAATGATGTTCAGTGAAAGCATTTGGAAAATGTTTTCATTCCCAGGTGCATTTTTGCAAAGATGGTTGCATTCATTAAACTTTGCTGTTGAACATTTAGTTTTGGACTTGGACACCTGTAATTGTCATCCATGACCAGGTGGAAGTAAACTTCCAAAACAGAATCCTTCTGCTATCCAAGCCAAGATCAACCAACACCAGGATTAAACATCTCCAATGAAATCTCCGAACTAGTATACTAAGGCAGGCCTCCCGATATTCTTCACTAAGGAAGGTTTTAGAGAATCAATGCTGCACCATCAATCAGGGTCAGGATCAGGCTCTAGGAGAACTTAAGTACACCACAGACCACTTCACAACACTTTTCCTCACAAGAGTTAACCCACCTTGGCAAAAATAAGGTGGTCTCAGAGCTTGTTCTTTGCTAATCTGACCACCATGAATTAGCACTGTCGACAAACTATGACTGACATTCCATCTTTTAGCACATTTTAAACTGCTGTCACATCATTTTTGCAGTCTTTAAACTGACACATTTCAGTAGCAGATGTACATATGCACTTTTCAGCCACAAAGGTTGAATATGAGGTGAAGAAATTGATGCCCCTTCATTTAACAGGAGCCGCATTCCAACTTGTGAAGTACACTGACTAAGAATGTACTGCTTTACATACATGACACAAAACCTCAAATACTGCCCTAATTATCCACTTTGCCACAATTTTCAGCATCAACGATGAATGCATCCTTCTCCTACAGGCCAGGCAAGGCTTTAAAGAATACATCAACAACTTTTATGCACTTCTCCAAGACCTAGCAAGCAGTTGTATGCTACATAAAGTGACCATAGAAACATGATCAGAAATGGTCTAAAGATTTGACTCTGCCAAGCTGACATGCCTCATCCACGGGGGACAGGGGATGTTGCTTCCTAACATGCTCACATTAGGCCGCTCTCAAAAAAACTCAAATACCTGGGCCTCACTTGTGAAATCCATCATATTCACTTCCCTCTCCACAAAGAGGTCGACCAGCGGGCAAAGCGGTGTCACCTACCTCCCACTCCAAAGCAAGCCCCACACATAGGAGGAAGGGCCTTTAGTGTGGGGAGTGAACCATTTTGCAAAGATCTGTTGATTTAGCATCCCTGTCCATTATCACTGACAACCTCCATGATTCAGAAGGAGTGGACCTTCCCTTTTACACCCTCAATGTATTAGTTAATCTCATTTTTGGTGTAAGACTGATCCTTTACACTTTGCAGAGCTCCAATGATCATCTTCAATACAGGAGAAAAGAGAGAACTTCATGGAATAAAGGGGTATTGGAAAGAAAAATAAATGCTGATAGAAGGCTATCGTCAGCAGTCAATAGAAACTTCTGGACATTTTTTCACATGCATCCAGGTATAGTGCAAATGAGAACACAAAAGCAATAGCGCTATGCTATCTGATTATTACAGGAACTCTATGCATCAAGCTATATTTAATGTTTTAACAGACTCTGAAGTTCATTACAATGAATTATAATAAAATGATAGAATAACGAATAGCAATATAAAGGAAAGGTGATTTATTGTAAACCTACAGAAAACATTCTGCAATACTAAGCAAAATTATTTACAGAAATGAAACTTCACAAAGTGGTAATATCATTAATTGGGCTACCTTGTTGAGCAGTAGCAATCTTTCTCCTAGAAGACATTTCCCCAGTGGTCCTTTTAAATGTGGAGGTTTAGCAGAGATATGGAAAAGCTGAGAAGTTGTCAGGACATGCAGGTTGTTTCTTGCAGTTCCAGTGTTTGATGGGCTCACTCACCATCAAATCAGCTTTCATTCTGCTTCCTCACACTTGCATATGTTTTGTTCTTGTATGAATTTGGTTCTTTGATTCTGATTGTATCCTTTATTTTTTATTCACAGCTCACCTTCCTGGCATTCGTATCTTCACAATAAAACAAGCTGATCCACGACCAATGCCTTATTCATGTTCCATCTGCTAATGCCCTTACTGATGCCTGATTTGTGATTGTTTGATATTGCAATGCCGATGCCTAATTCTCCATCCATCTACCATTTACTGGTAGATCTTTCATTCATGATCAATATCCATTTGGTATTCCAAGTCCAATGCCTGATTTATGATCCATCTGATATGCCATAGAAGATGCGTTGTAGTGATCCATGTGATATTCCTTTGCCGATGCCTGATTCATGATCCATTTGTTACTAACCAGCTGATGCCTGGTTCATCATCCATCAGCTACCGTCCATCCGATGACTGATTTATGATCCATTTGTTATTCCAAGTCCGATGTCTGATTCATGATCCATCTAATATCCCATAGAAGATGCTTAGTAGCGCTCCATCTGATATTCCTATGCCGATGCCTGATTCATGATCCATTTGTTACTAACCAGCAGAAGCCTTGTTCATTATCCATCAGCTACTGTCCATCTAATGCCTGATTTATGATCCATTTGTTATTTCATGTCTGATGCCTGATTCATGATCAATCTGATATTCCATAGAAGATGCTTTGTAGTGAAACACCTGATATTCATACGCCGATGCCTGATTCATGATTGATTTGTTAGTAACCTGCAGATGCCTGATCAGCTACTGTCCATCTAATGATCCATTTGGTATTCCAAGTCTGATGCCTGATTCATGATCCATCTGATATTCCATACAAGATGCTTTGTAGTGATCCATCTGATACTCCAATGATTTGTGACCCGTCGTCTATTCCCAGCCAATGATTGATTAGTGATTCATCGGTCATTGCTCAGACGGTGTCTGATTTGTGACCCATCAGCTACTGCCCAGCTGTTGCCTGATTTGTAATCCATCGGCCAATGCCTAACTGATGCCTGGTTTGTGAAGCAATCCAGTTGTCTAAAGGTGGTGATGATGAGGACACATCTTCATGATGCCTCCATGTTTATATTGCAGTGAATATATATGCAGGAGCTCATAACTGTATCACTTTACATGCTTCTTTACCAAGCACACACAATATCTTGCAGCGTTCTATTGTTTTTCTGTGTCTGCTGTCCCTGATAGTCTTGTTTTCATGAGAAACTGACTGGACAGCATTGGTAGCATTGTTCCCTTTATTTCCATGAGAGTTGGACTCCAGAAGGGCAGAAGGACAGACAGCTATGGCCACATCTATCATTTTTTCACACAAAGGGGGAACTTGTTGCTCAGTGTTGCTTAAAACTAGGCAGCAGAATTGTCGTGTGTTCTGGTATTGGCCATTGTCGTTTTCTCTATGTTAGCCTAATTATGCACGGTATAGGCCGCTTTTGCTTTGCAAACGTTCCCAAATATCACGCTTGTTTTTGTGTCGGAACAACCAAGGCAAGGTCAAACAACATTGCTCCTTGTTATTTTCTGTGGTCAGGCATTGGCACGTAGACATAATAGAGAAACCCAGCTGTTTTTGAACACACATTTTTTGTCATATAACCCAGAATGTGTTGTTTAAAACAATACAGATAGAGCAATGGTTCTGAGACAAGAGGGATGTGATGGCTGAGATGTAGAGCAACCATCTATGTACGCTAAGGTATGGGGTCCACCTCTAAGCCCAGAGAGCTATAATCTATAGTTTATAATCTCTTAGCTTTTGTAGTGATGGTGGGTTGAGGCAAATCTGTCAGAACATCTGAAAGGACATTTTATTGTATATGGTCTGCTAATCATGCTAATGACATTAATGACCTGTAATTATTTTGTAGTTGTTGCACACTTATTGCATATTAGAGCACACTAATTTAAATAAACATGGTAAACTTCCCTCGTGTCTGTTTTCTATTTTATTGTGGACAAGTATAAGTGAGAGTACGAAAGGGTGTAACCTGCTGCCGCATCTCGGGAGTCGGGAGTGTTGTGTTTTGGGTTACCAAATCATGTGTTAGGAGGGCAGATGAGGCACTGTAGCTCATCGGATTCAGACCCATAGATACTGATGTGGGATGGTGATTCAGTCCCTACATGCTGACATTTTAAGCTCCCAAACATAGTTCTGTTCCTGAGCAGAATTCCTGCAACTCCATATTTACAAAGATGGCCTTGCTGCTTCCTGCCGTCAAAACAGGCAACTTTACGCCATGGTGAAAGGGTGCCTGCTTTACAGGCAGGATTGTGTTTGTGCAGAAAGAGACTGCTATGTGGTTCCTATGAATCTAGTAGGGCCGTGTATTTAGTACAACAAAACTGAATCTTCCTGTATAATAAGTAAATGTTGAATTGTTTGGGTAGCTCACAGTACCACGTCTAAACTCCTAAACTTACAGAGTTATAGAATTTGCTAGTAACCTCGAACATGACTCTAAATTACTAAGGAATTAATGGAAACAGATCTAACCCTTTCTTTTGCCACTTTTGCATGCCCAAGGTGTCACAAAGAAAAGACATGAGAATGCATTTTCTAATGTTTTTTTAAAAGGTCTAATCATTGTAAATAAAACAAGAGCTGTGATTACCAGAAAGATGAGACACATCGGAGATAAAAGCATTATTAGTATGATGGAAACAAAAATAATTGAATTATGTTAATTGTTCATAATGTTACCAAGATTACTCCTCTCTATTATCAATATGTTTATGCTAAAGCAAGCACATCAGGAGTACCCATCTGCATGGCCTATTGGAATGATTTAACCCTTTATCTTGGTACTGTATGTCAGGGAGCCGGTCTTAGTGCTTTAACAAATGCCCCCATCTGAGTTTGCAGGCCTACACACCTCTCTTGCAGAGTTATCTTCCTTCTCAGCATGAAGGTCGGGGACAGGGGAACTGCATGTCAGTCACAGCTCACAGCATCTTTCCACGATGACTCCTATGGGAGGTGGTCCTCTCAATGATGTTAGCTTGGACACTGTTTAAATAAGAAAACAGCAAGCACATTACGCTGTGGCAGAAGTACAGAATAGTGTCTTCAATAGTGTAGGAAGAAATAGCCATCTCCTATGAAGAAAAATAAAAAATAAAACAAGGCATTGTAGGGTATATAATCAAGAACAGCGTTAAAATTATCGCCGCTTGAGCGGCAGTAAACTGGAACAATGTTGCACAGTGTAGTATGTTTTGCCCATGTTTGTTAAATTTGCAATATTTAGTTATTTTACTATGTGGCCTAGTCTGCCACTGGGCATTCACTAGGCCCAGGCCAGTAGTAGTCACGGGTGCATGAAACAACTGTTTCTGTGGTATATGTTGTTTTAAAACATTATTTAGGGCTGGAATGGCATTGGATTGAATTGCAAATGAATGTTTTTTGTATTTCAAGTTCTATTGTGTACAAAAAGTGTATATATATGGGGTAATATTTGATGCATTGGGAGAATGTGTTTTGTTGTAAAAATGTGATAGCTCTGTTAATTTTCAGTTTTGGCATTGCTAAATGATTAGTAGTGTTTTCTTCAATGTTGCCATGTATCCTTTGCCTGTTCAGTGTGTGTGTGTGTGTGTGTTTGCCATAGGCCACCATTGATTTGTGGCCGGTGGTCATTTTGTGGAGTCTGCGTCCAAAGGCCTAAATGCGTTCTCTTTGTTCCCCATGCCTCCATGCTTACTTTTGTTGTCGGGCTATGTGTCTGGCAGCCATTTTGTACATCCAGCCAGTTGGCCTTTGCCAAAGTCTTGCATGTGTTCTTTGTTCCCCTTGCATCCTTGCTCAGTGTTGTTGTTTGACCATGTGGCACAGGCTGACAGTAATTTTGTGCATTTAGCCAGTGTGCCTTTGCCATAGGCTTGCATGTGTTCTTTGTTCCCCATGCCTCTTTGCTTGCTGTTGTTGTTTTGACCATGTGGCACTGGCTGGCAGCCATTTTGTGCATACAGCCAGTTTACCTTTGCCATAGACTTGCATGTGTTCTCTGTTCCCCATGCATCCTAGCTCTGTGTTGTTGTTTTGACCATGTGGCACTGGCTGGCAGCCATTTTGTGCATCCAGCCAGTGTGCCTTTGCCATGGGCTTGCATGTGTTCTTTGTTCCCCACTCCTCCTTGCTTAGTGTTGTTGTTTGACAATGTGGCACTGGCTGGCAGCCACTTCGTGCATCCAACCAGTATGCCCTTGCCATAGGCTTGCATCGATGGATGTGAGATATTGAGATCTACGTTAAATAATATGCTTGAGGATCACGGTAGTATGTATTTTGAGAAATGTCATTTTGATGAACAGTGCTTATATATTACATACACTGATTTACATTTCTTTTTTGTACTTTCTTGCCGCATAATAGGTTTCTTCTCATCCTCCTATAAAAAAATCAGCAATTACTGATTTGTTATCAAATCATAATTTTTATTTTATCCTTTAAATTGTTTTTATTTGTATTTTTAATTTTAATTGTGTTTTTTATTTCACTTTTTATTTTTATTTTTTATTTTTATTTTTACATTTCTTGAAATGTTTTTTTTTTTCATTTTGCCTTGGTTGATCCATCCATACACCGTAGGAGCACAACCTGCAGCAGCATTCAGTTTTTTAGGTATATAATTCCACTTCCTCCTAGATACCCTGGGTGCATGCACGTCAAATTTATCAGCATCATTCATGTGTGTAATTATTATTCCATTTCCTTCTGGACCACATTGCCTGTCTAAGTGCACGAGAACCTTAAGTTTTTTAAAGATTACAATTACATTTACCTATGCAGGTCCATGAGTGTTACAGGTGTCTCCTTTAGAATATATGGAAATAAAGGAAAGAGCTCTATCATTCTGTACATTGTGTGTAATTCTGAAGTGTAAATGCATTTCTTGGTATGGTGATGTGGTTTGACTTTAAAGTGGTTATTACCTAAGTAACCAACAATACTAATATTGCCTTTGTCTGTACTAATTCAAACTGCAACAATGCCAAGTTTCACTAAATGTTTTTCTTGCTTGTTTGCTTTTAGATGCACAAGAGAAGAAACCACACCCACAGTACTGCCAAACAGAGGGCCTCTGCAGTGACATCACACTTCAGTCCTCCAATCACTTACACTTGTGCAGCTTAGTGCAACTGCCAGCTGAGAGCTTTAATATGGCCAAAGTTAGATGCATCCAAGAAAGTGGTCAGTGAGAAGAAGCCGCTTCTCAGCAGTCGAGTGTTGGCCCAAACCTTTTTTGGGCCAAGTTGTGTGCCTGCCGCATTGTCCTCCAGGGAGCAAGCTGAAAGCATCACTCTTGCATCAACAGCATCACCCCAACCTAAGCCCAAGACCATGTCTGTCAGAGAAGTTGCCACTGCAATCATTGCGATGCTGATTAGCAGTGACGTTGAATTGGATTTGTCCAGTTCTCAAAGGAGTGCCCAATTGTTATTTTAGGAAACAGAACAAAGTGGACAGCAGATGCAGCCAGCAATAGTGCATCGTTCTGCTGTTGGAGCAGAACAGAAGGTCAAACATCCTCCCAAGCAAGAACCTCCCCTTTTAGAATCATTGGCTCCCAGATCTCCAGCAAGGAAAAGGAAGGGTACTACTCCCCGTTCTTCCCCAAGCACCACTTCTGATGATGATGATAGGGAAATGGAGAGAAACCTGTCAGTGTCCGGGTGATGCCTGGAGAGGGAAGGGAAAAGAAAAGTTCCTTAAAGCCTTAGAATTATGTAAGGGGATGATGACCAGGATGAGTCCTACCTTGCTATTTAACCTGCTTCAAGGTATGTGGCACAGGTAGCAACACCAGCTCCCATATTTGAAAAGCCCTTACAGAGACCTGAACTAACCACTACCTCAGTAGAAGTATGCACTGAAGAGAGCCAATTGATGACACACCCACCTACCTCCAGTTCTTCTTTAGGCTTTTGCAGTGGCTTAATAAAAAAGTACTCTTCCTCAGTACAGGCCATTTTTATGGTTAGCAAAGAGGGGCAGCACATTGCAGTATGCAGCATTTGCAACACCCATGTTCGTCAAGGTAAGCCTGGTGCCAGAGGCCAAATAACCCATATGAGAAAAAAACATGCAATCAGTTGGAAGCAGCATTTAAAAAAATTGCTGAACATGGTTGAGGTGGTGAAATTGATGAGAGTTGGGGAGCATGAGGTACAAGTCCAATCACGGTGGGGGAAAATGATGAGTAAAAAACGGATGACATCCTTACTCAAAGCAGACCAGTCCCCAGAAGTGCGCTAGCAGATTCACCCTGCTCAGTGACTTCACAATGGCACAAGAAACAAAGTCAAATGGAGACACCACAGCATACACAGTCTGGCACACCACAACGCACACTGAGTTTATCACCACCTACTTCTCAAAAGTTGCCTCAGAAAATAAGAAAAACAATACAGGCTACTATTACGGGCATGTTCAGGGAGGAGGGGCCCTTTTACCGCAACCACTCAATGGCAGGCTTGTACAGTGGTAAGCAGGCAAGAATGCTAGTGCTGGACCTCACCTCTTTTTCTTTCCTGGAACGAGTTAGAGTTTTTGAATTTGTCTGCCTGAAATAGAAAGGTTCCAGTTGGACGTATTTTAGTAGAGCTGGTGTTCCAGCCCTACATCACAATGTGCTACATTTGGTTGGACAAGCTTTGCAGCAAAGTGATGTTCACACTATCTATCTGAGGATAGACATGTGGACCAGTTGTCAGGTGACTGATTACATGTGTGGCACTGCACACTGGATCTCTTTTGTGGGGGTCTTGGCTCTGTAGAAAGTTTTAAGAGAGTTCAGCGGCATGCAAACATGGCCATTGTCCACCATGGAGAAATCACACACAGCTGTAAACATCTTTGATGAATTAAACAGCAAGGTGTTTCAATGGCAGCAACCCAGAGGTCTCAGAATTGGATGTGTTGCCACACACAATGGCAGAAACATAGACAAGGCCATGATAGACGGTGGCTTTTTTAGGGTCCTGTATTTGGCCCATTGCAGCAACCTGATGGTGGAAGAATTTCTGAAAAAGACGTCATTATCAGTAACATACTGACCACCTGCAGAAGAACCTGCACTCATTTTAGCCATTCTTTTAAAGCTCTTTGTAAATTATTCAGCATGCTGATAGAGTACCAGTTAAAGCCCTGATACAAGAGGTGACAACACATTGGAACTTGACCATTTAAATATTAGATACGGTATTTGTGAAGCGCAAACTAATCAGCCCAAAGGGTATCAAGGCATTGAGGGCTGTTGGGAGATTAAGTGAGCTATTGCCCAGGGTCATATGATAATGAGCTAAGCTGTCACTGGAGACGGGGATTGAACCGTGAACCCCACCCTTCTGAATCAGCCTCTCTGGCCACTGCGCCACACCTCACCCTATTACACACTGCAACGACTGTTTATGCATTACAAATATATCAATGGCTATGTTATTCAAAGAGAGTGTGATGAAGTTGGGAAAGCTATGACCATGGAGCTGGAGAAATGAGGCCAAGTCAAATGCCTGACACAGACGCTCATCCCTTTTGTGGTTTTCACACAGGAAGTTAGCAAAGCGGACAGGACAATGGACCAAGATATGCCATTGTTTTATTTGCTACAGGACCAGCTGAAAAGTTTTCCCCATCAGGTGTGAACAAAACACATTCCTTAGTTGAGAGCTTACTCTTTCGATTGACTTCAAATCCACAGTACAAAAACATTATTTTGAAGGGAATATTTCAAAGTACAAGAGGTGGATTGTTGGATTGTTGAACAAGCCGGAGTCCTTGAAGAAAAACGAATGGACCTTAGAGTTCCACCCCGCCTTCAAATTCAAGAGAGGGCAGTCTTGTCTCACAACAGCCAACAACACCATCAACCAGAATACTGGCAAAAACAGCAACTTGACACAACTCAGCTGGTAGTGAGTTACAAAACACTGTACATCGTTGTGAGTAGGAGTACAGTGGCTGGATGGAACCTGCAAAGGGGGATGAGAATTTAAACATGCAGAGGGATCTTTTCCCGCTTCCTCGCAGATGCTAATAGTGGGGCGGCTAGTTCCTACTTCCCCCCGAGAGCTGTCTTCCTTTGGTTGGGGCGCAGGCTCCGAGTCCAGGATGCTGATAGGACCACTCGTGCTTGTCATGCAGTTAGGGGAGGTGGTATGTAAACCAAGATGCTGCAGGACTTCGTTATGTAGTCAATCGCTGACCTCTAGTGGAGAGCCACCTGATAGACGTGTAAGTAAGTGGAGGGCAGGTTGCCTATCTGGGTCGCAAATTGGAAAGCGCTTGAACTGAATGGAGAAAGATTAATAATAATAATAATAATAATACTGAAGCTTATAAAGCTCGACAGCTACCCCAAACAGGGGTGCCCCGGCACTGAGGATTCAGGAGGAGAGGTTCGAAACTCTAAGGCAATGAGGTTTTCTGCCAGGTCAGCCCCTTTGAGGGTGAGCTCAATGCAGTCAAATGGCTGACCAGGAGAAATACATCTTCGGGCCCTAATGATGTTGTCTCGAATTATTGAGCAACAGCCCCTGACGTGACGGATCCAATGGATCACTTTGTTGGTCAAATATTCTTTGCCCTCATAACCCTTCGCTTTGTCGAATTTGGGGACATTGACTATATAGATTTTTGGGACATTTGACGGGTGTGTGGTGGCTGAATGGATCAGCTGATGTTAGCCATGAAAAAGCATTTGTTGGCCCTGGGGCAGAAGGGTGAATCTAGCACTATTAGGAGATTCCTGCACAGCTTTAGCCTAGGAAATATTTTGGGGGTTGTTGAGGTTAATATTTTGTTTGGCAATAAATTTGAGTGAAGCATGATTAAGGAACTGGGTAGTAGAGGGGGAATGAATGGGGCCATGAGAGATAGTGTCCCTGTCATGGATGGCTGCCTCATATGACGTGCAATAATTATGAATGGGCTTGCGGTGTCTTCCTGACGTACAGATGGGCCATTCTGCAATAATAATTTAACAAGGGTAGTAAGGCCTTCAATCATAAATCTCAGGGACCCTATTTCTGCTCTTAGCATATCTATAATTTTGGTGGGTACCCTGGGGTTCTGGGGCAGATGCTGAAGTGGGCGCTGTGGGGGGCATGCGGGGGGATGGGGCTGAGGTTTCCTTAGGGTCATCGGACAGGTCCAGTAAAGGTGTGAACCTGTTTGAGCAAGGGATAGTGGGTTCTGGCTGCGAAATATTACAACTGGAGATGTTGTGGAGGCTGGTGGGGGAATGAGCGAATCCTCACAGTTTTTAGTGGTGCCTCCTGATTTGAGGTATGTTTTCTGGAACATTACTTGATGGTAGATGAGTGGCTTGGGCCAGACATATGGGGAGGGGATTGGTCTGGGATAATGTGCATCGCAGCAACGGGTTCCTCCACTAGGATCCCCTCGCACTCGCTAATGAGAGTGTCAATGCGGTCAAGAACACAATTGCTACCTGTGTGTTTCATCTCCTCCTCGGCTAGGCCACCACCGCTACCACCACTATTACCCTCCATGGTTTTTCTCTTCCTCATCCCACCAAGCCACAGGCAAAATGAGGTCAGCAAACAACACAAGTATCAAGGGCTCAAGTCAATTTCAGTGGAACGGTAACCCTAAATTTACAACAAATGTCTTAGCAGGCAGGAAGGCAATGTTAGCGGGCAGTCTCAAGTTACTTGCAGTCAGAAAGGTCCAGGTCAGTTTCTGCGCAGGGCCGCCAAGGGTGTATTAAAAGAAGGAAAATGAGCACACTAACTTGGGAAAAAGTGTTGTCCGGCAGCGCTATCTGGGGGCCAGATGAAAGGGGGATGGCCCTGCCCTGCCCCTTCCTGGCAATGGCTGGCAAGGAGGGGCCTGCCCTTGGTTTGGGATTTGCCCGGGCGCGGCCCGAGTGCATCCCACAAAGTGGGAAGCCTCAGGGTGCTTTATGCGCCTCCTGGCATGAAAAGGGACGTCAGCGGTACGGGGGAGCCTGGGAATTGGAGTCCCTGCCTCTTCTCTACCCCCGGTAATCAACAGCGCTTCCTGTGCAGCGGGAAGCCTCAGGGTGCTTTAATCACCTCCGGGCGCAAAGAGGGATGTCAGCGGTGCGGGGGGGTAGCCTGGGAATTGGAGTCCCTGCCCCGTCCCTACCACCGATAATCAATAGCTCGTCAAGGGGAAGTCATGACTCTGAGGCATTGTACTGAGCTAAGTGGAATGGAAAGAGGTGCTTTCATTTGTTGAATTCTACTGATTGTGTGTGTTGCACTGGTGGAAAAAGAGCTCTGCCTCTAAGTCTTCTTGCTTGCTACACTTCTCAATAACTTACTTTCCTTCTGTCCTTCTCCTTAAAATACAGTTTTTGCTTTACTATTCACAGGCTTTCTCGTCTCCTGCACAAAATGCAAACGCTGAGCTCAGCACTCCTGCTTACCTTCCAGACCAGTCCAGACAGGCATCCAAGAGTGATGGACATTCCCGAGGAGAATGCAGATGCACCACCTAATTTTGCAATACAATATCATTTTTCATTTAACGATCCAAATTGTTTAACTTGGTGAGACCACTCCTCTATATTTAGATTTTTTTTCAAAACTAGAAGACAGAATATTTAGATATCTGATAACTTGGATCCCAGGTTAGAAGGACTGTTTGCAATGCATTTAACTGTACTGTGTCATACTTATTCCTTCATTCCCTTCCACAACAGATTGGTGACAATGATGTGCTGATCATCGCTCAGATGAATATTGTCCTTCTGTAGTGTTTGTCTTCGTCACACCTTTCCCACAATCCCCTTTCCCAGCCATTCATCAAACCCCTAACCCTCTTCCCCCGAGCTGTGTAATTTATTGAGGTGTGACTTATTTTACACCATAAGTGGAACTGGGATATTCACAAAGGGCATCTACAAGTAGTAAAGTTCAAATTTTGGTCTCAGAAAAAAGTTTAACTTTACTCCCATAAATTACCTTTGTGAATACCTAAAGTCATAAAGTTAGACCTTTGTGAAGTGGTCCTTGGTGTGGCGGATGTAGTGAAAGCTACACCAAATCACTGCAGGATCTTCTATTACCTAAGCAAAAAACCCACACTGGCCCCATTCACCCACCCGCACATACAAGTGATCCATATTTTAGATATAGAAGAACATCAGTCATCTGCATCATCTTTTTTAGGCCTCGTGTTGAAGAAATGCTTAACCTTGTCTACTCCAGACTTTGATTCCACGTTTCATGGCTTGAGGATTGTGCAACTAGTTTTAATTATATACCAGCTCCTAATCGCTAAGAAGAAGTTAAGTGTGATATTTGTAGTTATTTTTATCGCCTTCAGTTATCATTTGTTTTGTCATGTTATAGTCTGGTCGCAATTCTTTGTAAAGCTATGCTATAATTTATACCCAATAATTCAGTGTTTTTTTTATTTCCATTTACTTGCCTACAATGAATGATCCTTCAAATTAATCCTACAGTTTGAGCTCACTTGGGTGGGAGTGGGACCTCACTTGTGAAGTTGTTAATGCCTTGGCTGTTATTGCTTCATCTATATTCAAGTAAGAGAACTATGGAGTGGAGTGAACTAGTTAAGTTACTAAGGGGCATATCAACAACAACCGGCGATAATTATCGCTCAGCGCTCTTAGCGTGAGGATAATTTTTTTTTTTTTTTTTTTTAGTAGTAGAAGGCTTTATTCGAGTTATAAACTCATAAAAGCACAACATGCATATTATAAAAACATCACACTTAATCAGGGCATTTCATTCAATACATTAAAACAGTTGCGCAAGCTTAATCATTGTAAAACAAAACATTATACAAATAAAACATAATCAAGAAACATTAGGAGAAACAGAAAGGGCTCTCCGTCTAATGGACCAAGCCCACCCCAGGTACTTTGCTATTCCCATAACAATAGGCTCCTCAGAAGTAGTGCAAATAATTCTCTGTGCCTCAGCCGCACTGGATGTCCCAAGGTTCTTGCAGATAGGGGTTAACCAGACCCTTCTTGGGGAGGCATAAGCCTTACAAGCAAATAGGAAGTGTCCCACACTTTCCTTAGTTGCGCCGCATGCTGGGCAGCACTGGGTGTTCAAACTCTTCCACCTGCCTGTTAGATCTCTCAACGGGAGGGAACCAGATCTTAATTGGAAAAACAACTTTCTGTCCATAGGAACAGTTATACTGTCCCAGTAATTTTCTAAAGCAGGACACATTTTACTTTCCAAAAAGCGACCTCCCATTGAGTCAGATTTAACCCTTCTCCAAAGCCTCTCATCTATCCATTCCCAATATAGTGCTTTAAGTATATTTTTGCTTGGGAACACTTCCCCCGACGGATTGTCCCAAAGGTTGGAAAGACCTAGTTCGCCTAGCAATACCCTTAGGTTTTTTAGCCATGATATTTTATGGAATGTATCACTCTTGATTATTGCCAGGAAGCCTTCCCCATAATGCCTAATTTCAGGGGTGGACCAAAGTCGCCTCCAGTATAAGATGGGACGCAGTCTGGCTCGGTCGGTTACCGATCTTCTTCCCAGGTCAAGACTAAGGGGGATTAATGGTGTACTCTGGGGCAATCCCGTAATGCCCCTAAGAAACCAGTTCTCAGCTATCTGTAATGAGGTTAAGTTGTCAAAGCCAAACAGCTCCGCCCCATATAAGGCCGATCCTATTGCCTTAGCATCGTATACAGCGAGGACAGGTTTTATGGGTTTTGTTTTGGATCTATTGTGCTCCACCCGTAAGGCCCCCGATATTTGCTGATGTTTCAGGACCGCCTTTTCTATGTGGTGGGACCAACCATAATTACTTGCGATTTGTACCCCTAAGTAGGTGAACTCCCTTACGACCTCAAGCCCGATATTATTCAAGTGTATCCTAGGGCGAGGCTTCTGTCCTTGGGAGAAAGCCATCAGCTTGGTCTTGCCTATGTTTACTTCCAGGCCATGCTCCTGGCAAAAGTCATCAAAAACATTCAGGGCCCGTTGCAATCCAGCTGGGGTTTTGGATATTATCAAAGTGTCGTCAGCGAACATCAGGATCGGAACCCTGATGCCCGCCAACGAAGGCGCATCCACACTAGCGTCCTGCATCCTGCTGACTATCCCATTGATATATAATGTGAAGAGCAAGGGCGCCATTGCACAACCTTGGCGCACCCCACGCTCCACAGGGAAGTCAGTAGAGAATTGGCCATTTGACCCCCACTGTACTTTGGCAAAATTGCATTCGTGCAACCTCATAACCAAAGTAAGCAATTCTGCGGGAATGCCTATCTTACTTAACACTGCCCAGAGCTTACCCCTTGGGACTAGGTCGAAGGCAGCCCGCAGGTCGACAAAAGCGACATACAGGCTGCCCCCACCAAGAAGAACCGTCCCCCACCGTAGCATAGTGAAGCGAAACACCTGGTCGATGGTACTGGTAGCCCTTCGAAAGCCTGCCTGAAAAGGGGAAAGAGAATCATTTTCGTCCACCCAGTCCATAAGTTTGTTTACCACCATCTTCCCAATTACTTTTTGGACGGTGGCAATCAAACTTATGGGCCTGTAGTTAGCTGGAAGGGATCGATCTCCTTTTTTGTGGACGGGTATAATGATGGCTCCCCTCCACTGTTCCGGGACTTGCGCACCCTTTGCAATTGCGTTCCCCAATAGGAGCACATATCTGCCCCACCTATCTTTATCATTTTTAAAAACGTCCGAGGGTATCCCGTCTAATCCCGGGGCCCTACCCCCTTGAACGGAGCCAATTACAAATTCAACTTCCTTGGAGGAAAACAGATCATCCTTAGGAAATACAGCCAAGATTACATCCCCACCACCCCACTCCTTCGTTTCAGCATATTGGGGCCTAAAGTAATTCACCCAATCGGATTCAGCAACATTATTATCCGGTTTGTTTGGGGTACCGCCTCTGCCCCACTTTACTATCTTCCAGAAAAGCCTGGAATCCTTTGCTCCAGAAGCCTCCTTCAGTTCCTCCCAATGCTTCTCATCCCAGTCTTTTTTGGCCAAGAAAATGCTAGTATTGTATTGCTTCCTGGCAGTTTTGATTGCTACACTGTCCCTGCTTCTAATAGCATTACCCAGTGTTAATCTGGCTGCCCTGCACTGTTTGTTAAACCACCCTGCTGGTTTAGAGGAAGCTGTGCGATTACCCTTACATGTTCTCATAAAGTATGGTTTTAGGGTGGCGAAAAGATTGTTATGGATTTCAGTGATCGCCCTAGATCCTGGCAGTGTTGCACTAGCTAATTCCATGGAAACAATTGCTTTGTCCACTTCAGACCCAATAAAATCCATGGAGGCTGCATTCGCCAATACCGAGGGCCATTTCAATCTACGCATATTATTCGCCATGTCTGGGAGCAACCCATTACTAGCATGTAGATAAGGCTGAGTGTGCTTCCACCAAGTGTGGGTCACACAGAGGGGGTTGTGATCACTTTCTATCCTGCCCTTAACTTCCATGTCACAAACCCCCTGCCAAAGATTAAGACTACAAATAACGTAGTCTATCCTGCTTCTATTATGACCATTATCATATGTGCACATACCTTCCTTATCTCCCTTTGTTCTACCATTGAGGGCACGCATCCCATATTCTAAACACATAGCATTTAAGGAAAGAATATCTTTTGACCAACGTTTGACAGGGGCAAGATTCAGGGAGGGAACACCCCATAGATTGTCCTCTTCCTGTCCTAATGGGTTTTCGGTACTGTCTAGAGGCTCAAAAGTCCTATTTAAATCCCCAGCTATTACTATTCTGTTTCCAAGGGACTTTGATTGCAGAAAATTAAATAGAGCCTCTAAAGTGGGGGAACTCCCGTTATTACAACCTCTGGCATAGACATTATATAAATCTATCACACCCCACTCTACTGAGGAAATTCGTAGCATTTGAATATCTCTGCAGCCCAAGTCCCACATTTTCACAGTAAGTCCGAAACTCTGTCTAATCCAAACTGTGAGGCCTCCTTTGGGTCTACCCCTAGGACCTCGACATGCCGGGATTGAAAAATTTAGATAGCCTTGGAGGTAAATAGGATCACAGGCCCAAGTCTCCTGGAAGAAACACAGTTCAAACCCGTTAATAAAGTCGGCCCACGATTGTAACATCAACTTACTCCCCAATCCTGCAACGTTCCAAGATACAAAGCTTTCCATAGCAGGGCTATCACTACCCATTATATCAGAAATGGGCAATCCCATGGGACTCAATTGTCCATCATCCTCATCTCCCAAATTGTGAGCATTGTCCACAGTATTCTGTTCCATTAACACCTTACCACTCATGTTTTGCATTAAATCCCCGGTAATTTCCTCTACAGATGCAACATTTTCATCGCCTTCTATTACCTTCAACACAGCATCAGTAGTCATTTCCGGGGTTTCGGGGACCCAAATTGGCTTCTGGTGTGGAAGGCATCCCCTTATGTTAAGCTTTGGTCAATATCCCCAGTTCAAACATTCAGTGCCTTCCAGACTATTATAATTTGAACCAATATTTTGGGGTTGCCATTGCAGTAGGGTAGAGGGTGAGGGTGCAATCATTACCAACGGAGGATTGGTGGAACTATTTAGATTCATGGGCCCACCTTTTAGTAAGCATGTTTGTCTTGGGTAGAAAAAAGAAAGATCCACGATACCAATTCCACCACTACTTATACCCCAGCCCTGCCTTGTAATCCAACCAGCCACCCTGGGGTCTTGAAAATTGATGATAATACAGTCACCCCCCAAGTTTTTACTGGTGTACCCAATCCAGTCGATCCTCCTTACCCCTATTATCAACCCGTCCAGCCCCCCCGGGAGTGGTCTATTTTCCTTCAACCAGTGCATTACTTTATTTTTGAGCATCTGGAAGTTTTCTCCTTGACCGACTAAAAGAGGTGGGACATTAGTGAGAACCGCCACGAAAGGGTGGGAATCCGGGGTAAGATTCACAGGAGGAATCTTTCGGGGTTGTTTCTCCAAATAAGTCGGTGGTGGTCTATTAACCGGGGCACTAGGACAAGGGTTAGGGATATTTGATTTTTGCTGAGGGTTTGAGGATAAAGCTTTAGTTGTCCTGGGGCCATTAAGGCCCTCTGCTCCAATATTTATGTTGGGATTGGAAATACTTGGCATTGGCCGATGGTTACTTGCAACAATGTTGCTGTTTTGTAGGCCCGTCTTATTCTTGTCCTTTACCATAGGGTGTTGGACCTTAGATGCTTTTTCCCTTGCACTAGTGCTCGGACAGACCTGCTCTGGTGAAATAAGCGGTTGACTTGGTCCCTTTGCCTGGGTCTTACTTATAGTGCAGCCTGCTTGGGGGAGTGTTACAACAACAGGCAGATTTTGTGCTTTTTCTGAAATTTCCTCAGCCCTACTAGACTCAGTTATCTTGGGCTGTAATTTAATTAGTGACTTAGTATGGAAAAAATTATCCAAGGTGGCCTGCTCAAAGTGGTCTAATCGATCCATTAGCTTATTTACTTTGGCCTCAATGGGTGTCAGAAGCAACCTTATTAATTTCTCCAGCTCAGGTATCAATGAGTCTATTGGAGGAATGTTCGCAGCCAACCCGTTCCCCTGGGGATCACTAAATAGTGGATTAGAACTCTCTATAACTACATTGTCTCCCTCATTTAGTAAGTCGCCACTACCACTTACCCCACTGTGTGCCTTTTGTGTAAATAAAGGGTTTTTTACCACTTTTCTTACCTTGTTAGGGGGTTTGGAAGGATGGAGTTTCCTTGGGGCAGTAATCCTTTTCCTTTTTACACATGGTTTTAGGCCTGACATACTAGTTTTAATTATGGTTTTCACTGTAGATGAATGAACAATGGGGTCTAAAGGTAAAGATGTGGACAGAGTGGCATTGTCCAATCTTTGTAGTGGGCCGTCCTCAATCTCCAAAGTAGAGGGAGAAGTGTTTTGTATTTCAATCACCCCAGGCAAAGTTATAGAGGACAGAGGGGTTACCAATGCCGGATAGGCTTGCGGCAACCTTTTTTCCATAGAGCTTTTAAGAAGCTCAATGGACAGCCTACGGTCTGCACGTTTCTCCGCCAGTGAGATCTCTTTGTCTATATCTTGATTGGAACGATTGAAAAAGAATTTGTCCAAGGGGCCTAGAATGGTCGTACCACCCTCAGAATGGGGAGGTGGTAAGCTGGTAGTATTTAACATGTGAGACATTATTGGTAGGTTTTACGAGTACATAAACACAGTGGGGCACACAATATAATGGATCAATGGAGTCCCGAGAACAACGAATTACAAGAAACAGATCTCGAGTCCTACTCGTCAGTGGGGTGGCCCAGCCCGGCCTCCTTTGGCCCCTGACGGCCACAGACGGTCCCGCCCTTGTCCCGGGCTTCTCCCGGCGCCCTCCCGCGCGCTCCCGCGCAGCGGAAGAGCAGAGCCCGTAATATATGCACGAATAGGTGAGAAGGGGGGAGGGGTCGGGGAGAGCGGCCCAGGTGTAGCAAGTCAGGCAGGCAGGCGGGCGCTCCTGGGATATGTAGTCCCAGTGCAGCGCGCGCGCTCGCTCGCAGCCCCTACCAATATCCTTCCCTCAGCATCCCCCTGTAAACAATGGCAGGCAGCACTCCAAGCGCAGCGGGACCCGCGGAGCGGGTTCCGCAAGAAGTGGGTTGACGGCTGATGGCAAACTCCAAGCTCCCAACTCCAACCAGGTCACAGCAAAAATGCAGAAAGGCGTCCCACTTGCCAGATCCAAAGAACAGCTGATAAATGCTCGGTGAGAGGGGGGAGGGGTCGGGGAGAGCGGCCCAGGTGTAGCAAGTCAGGCAGGCAGGCGGGCGCTCCTGGGATATGTAGTCCCAGTGCAGCGCGCGCGCTCGCTCGCAGCCCCTACCAATATCCTTCCCTCAGCATCCCCCTGTAAACAATGGCAGGCAGCACTCCAAGCGCAGCGGGACCCGCGGAGCGGGTTCCGCAAGAAGTGGGTTGACGGCTGATGGCAAACTCCAAGCTCCCAACTCCAACCAGGTCACAGCAAAAATGCAGAAAGGCGTCCCACTTGCCAGATCCAAAGAACAGCTGATAAATGCTCGGTGAGAGGGGGGAGGGGTCGGGGAGAGCGGCCCAGGTGTAGCAAGTCAGGCAGGCGCTCCTGGGATATGTAGTCCCAGTGCAGCGCGCGCGCTCGCTCGCAGCCCCTACCAATATCCTTCCCTCAGCATCCCCCTGTAAACAATGGCAGGCAGCACTCCAAGCGCAGCGGGACCCGCGGAGCGGGTTCCGCAAGAAGTGGGTTGACGGCTGATGGCAAACTCCAAGCTCCCAACTCCAACCAGGTCACAGCAAAAATGCAGAAAGGCGTCCCACTTGCCAGATCCAAAGAACAGCTGATAAATGCTCGGTGAGAGGGGGGAGGGGTCGGGGAGAGCGGCCCAGGTGTAGCAAGTCAGGCAGGCAGGCGGGCGCTCCTGGGATATGTAGTCCCAGTGCAGCGCGCGCGCTCGCTCGCAGCCCCTACCAATATCCTTCCCTCAGCATCCCCCTGTAAACAATGGCAGGCAGCACTCCAAGCGCAGCGGGACCCGCGGAGCGGGTTCCGCAAGAAGTGGGTTGACGGCTGATGGCAAACTCCAAGCTCCCAACTCCAACCAGGTCACAGCAAAAATGCAGAAAGGCGTGAGGATAATTATCGCCGGCTAGCGTGAATTTTTATCGCTGAGATAGCGTGCTATTAGCAAGGCTTATCTCAATAGCGATAAAAATCTACACGCTAACAGGCTAACGTGTGATTATCGCTGGAAACCCAGCGATAATCACACGTTACCTTGTTGATAGGGACAGGCAAACTTAGCCATGATATCCTCCTTCCATAGGATATCATGGCTAAGTCTGGAAATTAGCAGACGTAAAAAAGCAGCGTTAACTGCGGTTAGCGCTGCTTTTTTTGTCTCTAACAGGGTTAGCGACATTCTTGATAATAGGAGAAATGTCGCTTAGCGACATTTCTCCTATTATTTTACTCTGGAACGCCCCCTTTGCATCTCATTAGAGATGCAAGGGGAAGCGTAGAGTAAAAGGGTGCTAACATGCAAATTTGCGTGTTAGCACCCTGTTGTTGATAGGGCGCTAGTTTTATCTCTGCTTTTTTGGCTTTTAAAGCCAAAAAAGCAGAGATAAATCCCTTGTTGATATGCCCCTAAGTAACTGATACTGCCTGAGAAATTATTTATCGAGTTTGTTGTAGGCAATACAGCTCATGGCAGTATCATCCCTAATGGTCAAGACAGTTAAAGAGGTATATCTAACTATAACTACCCGGTATAAACTTTTATAAGAAGATTCGAAAAAAACAGTCTGTGTTAAAAGGCAGCAGTGCAAAGTAAAAGTAAAACACAAATAAAGTACTTAATGGTGAAGAAATAAAACATTTGCCTTTTACTTTTTGTTTTTACAAATAACCTACCCACTCCACCCACAACAGGCCCCACTCTCTCCAAATAAATTGACCCATCCCCATTCCACAATTGATGTCCAAATATTCAACAGATATCCCTGTCCCAACCTCTCTACCCACAAGTCCATCCCACCAAAACAATTTTTTTTAAAAAGGGTTAGAGGATGGCGTTGCTCATTTGGGCCCAACGCTGGTCAAGGCTCCACTCAATCCTGTCCAGCTGGCTCTCCACACCCCTCTGCTTGCAGTCCAGCTACTACAGGATAGGCAGCAAGAATTTCTTGTCTATGTCAGAGTGTGAAGGGCTGGCAGCAGTTCCAGTTAGGGCCCTTGACATCTGGCGGTTGTGCTGGTGATTGGATAACCAGGAGACTGGAGGCTGTGGCTGACTGGCTGCTCTGGGGCCTGACTGAGAGGCAGATTATCCAGCCTTTTTTTTATTTATTTGCCTTGGTCACCAGCAGCAGATATTCCACCTGGAACAGGTGCAGCCTCTGCCACCGCAGGTGGGCCACTATCTCATGCCTGTTGGATGGTACCAGTAGACCAGCTGGAGTAGCTATATCAAGAAAAAGAAAAAAGAGAAATTGTAAATAATTTTCTGCGCAAACAATTTTTACAAATTTGTGGGTGGCACAGTAGCACTCATTGCTGCAGTTGAGTAGCAAAGCGGGGGTGGGGTAGGTGGAATGAGTTTTGGGGGCAGCAGCGTCCCCTGATCTCAGGGCAGCAATCGCCACCCCCGCTCTTCAATCTCCAAATGAAAAAAATCCCTGCTCTTTGATGCAGCCACAGTGGAGCAGCAAACAAGGGGACTGCCATGCGCAGCCAAAGTGCTAGCTACACCACTGCATTGCTGGTCCCCTAGCGCCATTGGAATTTGATGTGAATATAATGAGGATAGTCCCAAGGCCAATTTTATATCTTACTCACATATGCCTTACATAAAAAGCACTGACTGTCTGGCAGAAAAAGCATTAAGACAGAATAAAACCAGATTAATGGGTAAGACATTATGCACTATGGAGTACAAGTTGTGTGTGTGCTTAAGTAATAAAGGCATGCTAGTCATTGTGACATGTACTTTGCTACTGTCTACAGATGGGACAGCTGTATTTGACAATTGACTTTCACTTTCTACCCGACTCCAAAGAGGCAGATGAATAATAAAAAAGATACTACGACTCACACCTCATGCATAAAAAATGCGGATATTATTATCCTGTCGGCCATTAGTAGACGTTGGGGAAAATGACGCGCAGCACTACAGGGAAAGGAACTGGCTATATTGATTGTATTTGACACATGCTTCACAGAGTATCCCATATGCCAAACTTGAAGTTGAAATCAAATCAATCACTTAGTCCCACTTTACTCCCTGGCTTCGCCAACCACCTCAAATTAGTAGGCCTGGACGGAGCCCGCAGAGTTTCACTCCTTGGAATGCCACGAAGTTACAGGAAAACTTGGTGAAATTCCATGGAGTTCCGCGTTCGGGCAAAGTGATCTAAATATCAGGAGGTCATGGCCTGCTATGTTCTTTTACACTAGTAATTGCAGTTAGACAGCCTCACAATATTCTTCAAATGGCCACTTGTGGGCAGTGTTGCTTCACATTGTTACTTTAACTCATTTCATTAGATGTACGTGTACAATTTATTTTGAATGTTTCACTGGACTGGCATTGCAGAATATTTCCAGTGCGACCTGTTCTTCGAAGCACGCTGGTGCTGAATTTGCATAACACATCACAGACTCACAGACAGCCAGTGCTTCAAATATACACAGGGATGGGTGAAGTGGAAAGGCCGGAGTTAGGAGTAGCCTGCTTTTGAATCTGAAAAAATCCTCGCTGCAGCAACTTATCATTCTCTAATATCGTACTAAGATGGAAAATAGGCAGGGGTACCAAAAAAAAACAGAACTTTAGTGAATCAGATAGAAAAGCAAAGGCCTCACCAGAAGAGATAGATGCACAGAGTTATACAAATGTTTTCATTCTGTGGCCTATGACTGGCACTGGATCACAGCACTGAAGGCAAATGCGGTGCATTTAGCGGTTAGAAAATGAAAGTTGAACTTCAGTAACACATCAATGGGACAAGGGTATACGGCATTCTGACTCACATGGGCATATTTTCAAGGACGCAATTGTCGATCTAGCGGCACTTTTCCACCACGAAATCGGAGATAGATTCATCGCCCTATTCACAAGCCTGCGCTAACAGCCGAAATTGCCAGTTTACCTGCGATAGCTGGCGCAAAAACCATCGCCAAGGCTGACAGTGCCAACGAACGCTAATCATATGCAGAGTAGTCGTTCCCGTCCAAAAACTCACGATAACACCACTTCCCGATATTCTCAACGACCAGCCAGCTCGGAGATGCGGGCCAAAAACAGGCGATAAGGCACGTTAGCAGCAGGGACTTAAGACCTGCTTTTTCCTGGTCTTAAGTAGGACGAAAACAAAGGGAGCCCAGCCCAGAGCCACATCTGAAGACCAACAGATGCCATGGAGCTACTAATCATGCAGCTTGGAGACCCAAGAGGGCCACAACACCCACCGCCACCACCCCCAGGACCACCCCTGCCCCCAGGAACACCACCCCCAGACTACCACCCAGGCAGCGCAGAACAAGAAAAACGTACGCCCTCTCTTACTTGTCCACAATATGAATGATCAGAGTCACTAAATAAGCTCAAAATGTTTATTTTGACTACAGTGATTCATGAAACAGCATGCGAGCCACGAGCAGCAGCAAAATGTATGAAGCGAGCACCATCAGCTTTGCCACAATACCATAGAATACAAAAGGTTTCGTCCTTCCATAAAGACAGTGAGAAAGGTAAAATAACTAGGCCCAATCACCCTCCCTTATGCAGTAAGAAGTTATCTTACATAACAGACGATCTCCAAGAGTCATTAGCAGACCTCCTACCTGAAAGCCTAAACGCAGAGGTCTACATCATAGCAACAGCAGAGCTCCGCTCCATGGAATGGCTGAGTGTGTTTCAAAAACATGCAACCACATTATATCAAAGCACAATTAGTCCAAATTGCAGCTGCTGCTAACATGTCTTGTCTAGGTAATAGGGACTGTCCAGAACAGAACAACAAGAGACATTGTCGACCGACCGTGCACATTATGTTTAGACAGAATTTGATGGTGAAAGCTGAGAACTTGAAAAACACTCTGTCACCATGTACAGGGCAGAGGTAAAGTGTCGCGAAAACAAACTCTTACAGAGGCATGCGCAAAAACAGCAGCATATGGCATGCAAACTCAGGCTAACTTAGCAATGTCAACAATGTATCCAAAGGGCCTCATAACCCCATATAACACCTTCCCCCTGGTGAGGCAGTATGACATAGACAGAAGACCAAAAACAGAGTTCAAAAGTCAGGCAGTGTTCAAAATATCGGTTAGGAACTTCTGCCAAAAAAGAAATGGACAATATTGGAGAAAAAATGGAAAGTTCATAGAAAAAGCTAAAGGCACATTGAGTTATGAAAAAAAGAGTCAATAATGCAGACAGCGCTGTTGTGACGACCTAAGCAGTTAATCCATAAGGTACATGTGCAAAGAAATGCTATTCCCTCTAACAGTTCATCCCTGTCTTTGCTAGAAAAAAGCAAGGACATCCAATTAATTAAGTCGAAGGAACATACATGTTCCTCATAAGCAGGAACATCCAAAACCAGAAATGGGAAACTTGCATGATATTCAATGACTCTACATTGTAGGAAAGTCTGCGAAGCCGCACAGATATCCCATTCAGCCAGTAAAGCTGCACGCGTCATTTGACCATCCGCAGAACAAGCCTGGTCATGCGCTTCTAAGGGACCCATCAACCGGCTGAAATCAGGGATTGGACACCATGTGTTTAATAAGCAAAGTTCCAACGCGCAAGAGAAATGACTTCTCTTGCAATGAAGCACCAGTTGCACGCAAGTGTAGAATGCAAAGTGAAAGGTCAATTCGAAACTTACGCGAAGTGTTGCTAAGGACAAGCATCCAAAGCCTCATACAGGGGAAGTCAGTAGAGTTGTACCTGGGCCGGCCTGTGCAGAGCCACAAAGTGAGCAGCCATTATGAAGCACAAAGAGGAGAAGCAGGACACCAGCTTCCAGCTCTAATATCAAGGGAAGGCCTCCGAATACGCTGGAAAATATAGAATGAATGAATGAATACAAGCCGGTGTTACCCCAAATATGGTTTGCGAAAAAGAGACCCTGGCCAGATCCCACACATTTAAAGAAATGTGCAATGCCTGTCGTCCCAGATGCATTGAATATTTGGTGAATTAGTTCCCCAAAATAAAGTGGGAGGTCAGTATCTAGAAGCAACTGTATCTGACTCGAGGTCCGAGCCACCTGCAATCCTTGAATGATTCTCTGGCAGAAGTGAGGGCCACCTCCTGTTGGAATAAAAGGGCTTTGTGTCTGCTCTACGTTTTGAACTCTGCTTTCAAAGTCGGAATGGAAGGCCAAAGTGTGGAATCTGAACTCCTTTGTGTGGGCGGGAAAAGGACCTTGCTACAGCAGGTTACTGTTACCAAGTATGGGACTCCCGCCCGTAAGCCACAGCAGTCTTGATTGTGTAACATAAGTTAGCTGCCGTCAGTGGGCAATGTAAAGACAGGCGTGAAGGAAGGTCTTGGTGTCCCCTTTAATTAGCATGCTGGATTCTGCTCTGACACGTTACATTCGCCGTGTAATTGGACGTGTTTGCACACAAGAGAGTGACACACTGTCGATTCACACACCTCTCCTGTAAGAAAAACTGGTTTATCCTCCCTCAGACACCGATGAGCAAAGGGTAGCACCCATAATTCATGCATGAAAGCGCTACCAAGCAGTTCAAAGCGGCAAACAGGAAAGTACTGTTATCAGGCTTGCGGACATGTGCAGACAGGCATGACAATGGTATGCCGTAGGAGTGCAAGTGATGCAACCGCGCAGCGCACACAAGGAAATAGGTTTGGGGGGAGGGAGGAGCAGCTGTGAGGCTTCGTTATACACATTGATCCAACACATTTGCCAGAAGCAAAACATGGCAGAGATGAATCCCAAAGTCACACACATCGCATGCCACAAAACTTCTAAGTCTGACAACACAGCGTGCAGAACCACCAATTCACCCATATCTCACTTACCTCTCACAGGTGATCATGGATATGCAATCTGCCCATGGATGATGACACCCCTCTGAGCCCCGTACACCCCGGACCAGAGGCAGTACAATGTGGCCCACAAATGCACCACAGGCATTGTTGATCGCACATTTGGTGTGTTGAAGTCACGTTTCAGGTGCCTGGGCTTCACAGATGGAAGACTCCTGTACAGCCCAGAAAATCTGTGCAAGATGATCATTGCATGTTGTGTATTGCACAACATCTGTGTACGCATCAATGCCCCATGGATCCAGGTGCCAGATGCACCGGATGATGATGAGGAGGATGAGGCAGGGGGACCACACCCCACTGCGCTGCTTATCGCTGATATTTTTATCGCTGTTGGGCCCATCACAACTTTTTTTACATTCGGGTTTCCTTTTATAGCGGTGTCCCGGTAAGTTTAACGCAGACATTTGACGCGTTATCGGGAAACTATCCCCTGTTGCCAGCGTGTTGAGAATACGCCGTTAACACAGCGTTAGTTTCCCACGATAGACGGCGTTCTGTTCACCTGCATTAATCTAGGTTCGTGATGATTATTGCCTGTTCTTAGGAATATCCCCACAGAGTCACCCAGGTTTATGGGGCGGCAACACATTGTTCCAGTGCGCACCTGTGCTATTGGCTGGTCACGAGCACTGCTGCGGCCAGGTAAACTGACTGCACACCCTGCAGGATCTGGCATTTCTATGTAGCAATGCATTTCTACACCACGTAATTACTGTCTTTAAAAAGTAGAGAAGTCCGGTAACTAGGTCACCCGAGCACAGTGAGAAGTTAGTGTATGCTGCTTTAGTGTCGGCTGGAAACCGATAGTCACTCATGTGGAGGAGACATATTTGCAGAGCTGCATGCCTGCTCGGAATGTGGTTTCAGGCGGCTAGGCTACCCAACCCAGAGCGTGCTCAGGTGGATGCAGCACTGGGATGGGTTTGGGAACATGTGAGGGGGAGGGCTGGAGCCAGTGAAGGCTCCCCATGTGATAAAGGTACATTTGGCCTGAGAATCAAAGGACTCACACTGTACTTCAGGTTGGCAGACTAGATTTGCCAATTTACACCATGCCTCATTTGATGCAAAAGCTCTGAAACTTTAGCCCTCGAGCAGCTTTAGATAGTCCAAATCAAAAGTCCCCTATAAAGACTGTAGAGGAATTTAGTAAAGCTCTGTAGAGTATCCAGAAAATTCTATGATGACTCTCTTCTCAGAGTTTTCTGGAGACTTTACCGAGTCTACAGAATGGCCCTTTCCTTGTAAAAAATGTTTTAATCATGAGGAATCAAAGATTTTTCCACCTCCATACATTGTTATTTCAGAATACTTGTGGGATACTGGTGGAACCCTTGCTGTGGATCTTATTACAGCTTGGCTGTCCTTAATTTACTGGTCCTGAGGAAGACCTGCTGTGATGTGTACAAACTAACATATACACAAAGGGTTGAAAAGTCAACAACAATTTTATTGGTCCATTCCCTTGATCAGCAATCCTTCAAATAGAATTAATGATGAGATAGGGTGCATGTTGAACTAGTTAATACAAGATGGACGGACATTTTTCTATTTGTGTTTCATATCAATTTCTTGTATTGTGTTATGTTCAGCACTTTATTGCACTTCTTCACCAAAGTCACATCATCTTTTTCATGTTTGTGTTCGTGACAGGCTTACAAGAAGAAAACAGTGTATAATATTTGGACATCTGATTGTGAATATATGCAATAACTAATGGCTAAGTTGTGTGTTGTCTATTCTTTTATTGATTTGTACTATGTAGTGTTAAACACTCTACTTATGTTGTGGACATTGTCTACTCAACTCTCCAGACCATAGGTTGATCTTCATACACAGGTGATATAGTCTAGACACCATTTTGATTACACAAAGTAATTGAGACACCCAACAGAACCCGATAAACCTTCACCAACGTCCTCACCCCCACAGCCATTACCCACCCACCGGAAGCCAGCATATCCGAAGCCCTGAGATCCATCCTCCTCAACGTGTGCTCCCTACACAGACACGTAACAGAAATCTGGGACCTCCTCAACACCCTCTCACTAGACATCGCCTTTTTCATGGAAACCTGGACTAACCCCACCTCTGCCTGACATCGCAACCACCATCCCCGATGGATACAAGATCCAGTGGAATGACAGCTCCAACCACCCAGGAGGAGGACTAGCCTTCGCACACAGGAACTCCCCAGACTCAGTACCTTCTGCACAAATGACTCCACAGACACCTCCACTTCCAGATCCAGCCTAGCCCCTACATGGCTCCCTCACCTACAGACCCGGTGGACCTCAAACCACATTCACCACAACCATCACTGACCTCATGGCACCCCACACCATTGCCTCCATGAACTGCATACTGTTAGGAGACCTAAACTGCCACATCAAAAACCTCAGCAACCTTAACTCCTCTGCCCTTGCCAGCAGCGGACTGTAGCAGCTCATCACCACCCACAAGGCAGGACACACCCTGGAGCCCATCTTCGCAGGAGATAACAACATCGACTTCAGCCACACGATGCGACCCCCCTGGAAGGACCACTACTGCGTACTCTTCTCCTTCAACAAATCCAACGCTCACAAACCTACACTATGCCCTCCGCAAAGAAACTGGCACAAGGTCCCTGAGGAGCACCTGATCTCCACCCTCAACCACGATCCCCCTCCCACCTCGACCGACGCCAACTCTGCAGCCAAGGAACTACACAGATGGATCACCAACTGCGCAGACAAGCTCCCCTCCATCCGCAACCCCAACAGACAGCGCCCCATGAAGGCCACCGGTTCACCGCCGACCACCAAGAATTCAGACGCACCTGCATACGTCTCAAGAAGCTATAGAGAAACAGCAAAACCGCAGAAGATCGTACCACCTACAAGAACACCATGATTGTATACCAGCAATTAATCAGATCCATCAAAAGGACCTTTATCCAGAACAAAATCCTCGCTAACTCCAGCAACTCACCACCCCCCCCTAGCGAAGCCACTGATGCCACACCCTACCTGGATCTCTGCAACAAACTCAGGGGCAGATTTATAATAACTGGCGCATCCCTGCATATCATCAGGGATGTGCCAGCTATTGTGCGTCACGGCTCCGCCACCATGGATGCCCCGCATTTACAATGCGGCACACCATGGGCCAAAAACCGCCAGATGCGTGACGCATCTGTGCTGTAAAGGCAGCGCATTGCTGGAGTTGCGTCGCAAGCGCGACGCAGAGCCAGCAAGGCTCTGGGGTGCCCTATCTTTACAATGCTGCGTCAATCCTTACACCTGCTTCAAGCAGGCGCAGGGTTTTGATGCAGCATGGGCTTAAAAGTAACTGAGTGAAATCTTTTAGATTTCACTCAGCCACTTTTGGGAGGCGTTCCTGCGACGGAACAACCCCCCCCGCGCAGCAACGCCTACTTCTGGCGCAGGGCTTTACAACGTGACGCATCTGGGAGATGCGTCACATTGTAAATACCCCACAGCATGGCGCTGGTTATGCGCCGCCGCTGCGTCACAAAAGTGACGCAATGGCGGCATACAAGAGGCGCAAGGGGCTTGTAAATCTGCCCCTCAGCTCCTACTTCCATCTGAAAATCAAGTCCCTCTATGACAACTTTAACGAACAGATACTAGACACTGAAACCACTCCTCCCTCCAGCAATGACAGCCAGTCTAGCATCACTCCTTGGACCCCAGTCACCAAGAAAGACACCACCATGTCCATGAAAAGCAATCACTCAGGAGCCTCCACAGACCCCTGCCCGCTGCACATCTTCCACAGAGCCACCGCTGCTATAGCACCCAAGCTAAGACGCACCATCAACGCCACCTTTAAATCCAGTACGTTCCCCAATGACTGAAAATACGCAGGAGTCAAGCCTCACCTCAAGAAGCCCTCCACAGACCCGACAGACGTCAAAAACTACCAACCAATCTCTCTCCTCCCCTTCGCAGCCAAAGTCACAGAGAAGATTATCAATGTCCAGTTAACAAACTTCATCAAAGAGAACTCCATCCTCGACCCTTCCTAATCCAGATTCAGCAACAACCACAGCACAAGAGCTCCCTTCTCGCCACAACAGATGACATCTGCACACTTCTTGACCAAGGCCACACCGCGGTCCTCATCCTACTAGATCTCTCTGCGCCCTTCAACACCGTCTCCCACCGCACTCTCACCCTCAGACTCCACGACGCCAGCATACAGGCAACCACCCACAACTGGCTCTGCTCCTTCCTCACCGGTAGAACCCAAGGAATCAGTCTACCGCTCTTCCTCTCTGAACCCACAGAGATCAGCTGTGGAGTACCTCGAGGATCATCACTCAGCCCCACGCTCTTCAACATCTACATGGCCACCCTCGCCGCCATCGTCAGACAGGATGGAATCAGCATAGCATCCTACGCAGATGATACCCAGCTCATACTCTCCCTCACAAAGGACCCCCACATCACCAAACTCAGCTTCCAGGAAGGATTGAAAGACGTCACATCCTGGATGAGCATCAGCTACCTGAACTCAACTCAGAGAAGACAGAATTCCACGTCCAAGGACCCACCCCCTCAGCATGGGACAACACCCGGTGGCCAACGTCCCTTGGCCCCCCCAACTCCTACAGACCATGCCCAAAACCTTGGCATCATACTCGACTCCTCCCTCTCCATGACCCAACAGATCAACGCCATTGTGTCCACCTGCTTCAACACCCTCTGCCTCCTTGGTAGGACCTTCAAATGGATCCCCCGGAATCCAGAAAGAGCATCAACCACGCACTCATAACAAGCAGACTGGACTATGGAAACACCCTCTACGCCGGAATCAACAAATCCCTGCTCCGCAAACTCCAGACCATGCAGAACACTGCAGCCAGACTCGTCCTCGGCATCCCACGACATGAACACATCACCCAACACCTACAAAACTCTACTGGCTTCCCGTTGAGAAGAGAATCGCTTTCAAGCTACTCACCCAAGCTTACAAATCCCTCCACAACACCAGACCCCAAAACCTCAATGAAAGAGTCTCCTTCATATGTAGCCAAGAGAAATCTCCGCTCTGTCAACCTCGCCGAAACCCTGTGCATCTGCAGAGCGGGTGGAAGAGCCTTCTTCTACATCGTGGCTAAGAACTGGAAGACATCCCAATTGACATCAGACACTACCCCACTCTCCACACCTTCAGGAAGAGCCTCAAGACGTGGCTCTTCGGCTGACTCAGAGCTGCACACCCCCAGCACCTTGAGACCCTCTCGGGTGAGTAGGGTGCTTCACAATTCCCTGATTGATTGATTGATACCTTTAGGTAAGGGCTCACCACTAGTCAAAGCAATGACTGGAGTCATTATGTCTTCCTCAATCCTCGTATGTTAACAAGTAATTACAGCTACTAAAACAGTCTGAGCAGCTGCCATGGCAGTGTCATCAGCAAATTAATTCCCTGCAAAGTGTACAACAATCCGTTGATGACTCAATGTATGAATTCCATGAGCCTGTGGCAAAGCATAATTTAGTGATACCACCTTTCCCCATAAAAGCTTATGTTTTATAGGTTTTTCTTAAGAATCAGTGAATCTTTTCAAGCAGCAATAGGATAAATTACCATTAAAGGCCTGACGTAGTAATATAAATCGCTCACTATAAATGAGGGGGGAGTTCTGAATTCGTATTCTGCATAGCCGGAACCAAAGCTTTCATTATAGCTGGGCGGTGCAGTCACCTAATGTTTCTGTATATGTTCATGGTACCTTTCACTGCATCACATGCAGCTGAGTAGTTGTATTTAGTTCCAACCACGGGCTGGGCTGAACCATCAGTATATATTATGAAAGCATAAACATCTAGAGGAATAATTACACTAGACACAAGGCATTATTGTTCATACTGGATGTATTCCTGTGTTTGAGAAGTAAACATAATCTACATCAGTAGCTGTCAAGGATGTAGCCCACTGGATCAATCTTTGATGTAAGGCTTTCACATTAGGAGCACTAGCTTTGGTGGCCGCCTCTAGGTCTGGAACAGGAGACACCAAAATTCTGAGTTTCTTAAGCCAATGGACATTTATTTTCTCTTTTTCTATTGATGCAAAATTAATTTACGCACTGGAATATAAATGCCATTTATAAGCAATTGGCACTGTTTCTCCTTCATTGAATAAAACATGTGAGTAGCCCATGGAACCCACACTTATGTGGATCACTAATTTGTTGGTATCAACATGAGTATGTTTATGTTTAGACTCAAGCAAGTCTGTCTGTAAATTTCTGAGAATAGTAGTGTGTTTAATAGTCCAATATGTATTAGAAATTAAATTGCACAACGGTTTAACTAATTGTACATAGTCTGGTATGTAAGTTCTAGTAGTTTAGAAATCCTAAATGTGATTGAAGCATTTACAATGTATTTCGTATCTGCAAGAGAGCACATTTCTCAAAGAAATGTGGTGCTAGGCTTTTACCTTGATTTGAAAAACAGGACCATGAGAAAGGAAATTTAAGGTTTTAGAAAATTGAATTTATAGCCATGGTCAGTGAATCCCGGATTAATACAATCCACCACGGCTAAATGTGTATTTAAATCATCATCTGTGAGGTAAATGTCATCAACATATGACAAAGCTTTTGACTCAATTTCTTGTAAAAGTATCAGGCAGCGAACAGACCTGGGCTGTGAGAGCCTGCGTAACCTTCTCTGGGTCCCCGGTGAATGCAGTCAAATAGCACCTTTCAGGCACTGTATTTTTACAGAAATAAAACATTGGAAATGTCCAATGTAGTTCTGTATATTTTCTAAACAATGTTTTTATTAAGCCTGTGCTATGTGAATTTTGTACAGAATCGGTGTGTGTGTGACTGTTTCATTGCTTATAGTTGAAGTCTATACTATAAAAATGATCTGGTTTAAGCACAGGATTATTTATACACCTTGATATTCTAATTGTGATAGACAATCACTAACAGCACGTTTAGCATCATCTATAATAGGGTATTGTGCTTGCACCAGGAGGCTGGACATTACAGGTATATCATAATTAGATGAGTCTTTATCCCAACCAGGCTTGTTATGACATAAAGCTGAGGCTTGAGCAAGAGCTCATTCTGCAGCATATGCAACTGTAACATCCTCGAAAATAATAATGGAAGGTATAATTACATTCTTATCTTGTGGGACTTTTCTAACAAACTCTGGTGGCCAAACAGTCTCAGCCTAGAGAAATTTGTATATAATAGTTACATTCTACCAGAATATTACTTTAATAGTACGCACTATGTCGCTCTCAATTTCTGTGTCAGAATCATAGAGTCTTTCAGGAGAGCTGAGCCCCTGATCTGGAGTATCTACTTGAAAATAGTCAGTATCAGTTCTTGCTGCTAAAAACTTTTGAAGAGTCTGGTGAACTAATGTTACCTCTGCAGAGCTGTAGAACAGAGTTCTTTCTGTCTTGTTCTGATGAGGAGTTCTAAGTATTTGTGAGATATTTAGTGGATATTCTAGCCAATTTCTTCTTTTTAAATTGTGTTTT
Organism: Triturus cristatus; assembly: GCF_964204655.1. Lineage (NCBI taxonomy): Eukaryota > Metazoa > Chordata > Amphibia > Caudata > Salamandridae > Triturus > Triturus cristatus. Next base: position 1,670,929,911 of record NC_140591.1, on the reverse strand, counting down.
TGTGCTGTGGAAGTTTCTCTTCCTTTTGTATGATGACGTCAGAAAAGTGCTGTGAGTCAGTTTTCAGTTTCACATGCTCCTCTTGTCTGCGTTTGCCTTGTAACCCTCTCTCTGACCATCTGTCTCTAGATTCCTGAAAGTATTCAAAAGGATGCATATCCGCATACCGATACCTATCAGGCTGTTTAAGTGTACCGTGGTTACGTACATTTTAACATTTTTTAGAAGACTCCAGTTGCGGAGATCCAGTTTGTGTTTTAACTTTAGCTTTTTTCAATCCCAGCATTTTTTCTATTATCCTGTGTCTGCTTGATAATTTCAGTATCAGATAAGCTTGTAAGTAACCCTGGGTAAAGCACTACGCTACGCTCGCGTAGTTTGCGAAGTTTGCGCTACTTTGCACTGCGCGAATTGTACGTAGCACAGTGCAAACATGCATAGCGTAGCGTAGTGCAGCGGTCATTTTTTGCCTGCTCGCGGTCCATAACTTCAAGCTGGCGACCGCGAGCAAGCAAAATGACATCCCGGCGAAACTTTTTCCTCGTTCGCGATCAGCAACATCAAGTTGCCGATCGCGAGCATGGAAAATAAACCTCCTGGTGAGATTCTCAACGCGGGGAGGTAAGATTTCTCATTGCAAGTGCTCGTGTATGCTCGTGACCGCTCGCGATGAGAAACTACCAGTCTGCGTTGAGAAAGCTGCCGCTCGAGTAGAAATCTACTCGAGCGGCAGAAAATGACCGCTTGCACTGTGCAAGATGCAGTTTGCACTGATTGCACAGTGCGAACAGCATTTTGCACAGTGCACTACGCAGTTCGCGTAGCTCGTGTAGTGCAGCCCAGGCTTACTTTTAAGCTGAGGCTTATTAGGCCTGGTTCCCAAACTATCATGAGGTATAAATATATAGGTATTGTAAATCATTTTATGGAGCTGACATTCCTGGTTTGCTAATGGAACTGTAGCGAGCCATTGGCATATTGCCAGAGAAGCCACTTCACATTTATATTAATAAAATATTTGAGAACACTGCGCCAAAGTTGCAAATTAGTTTTATCCCCAAATCCAGGGCAGGAGCCGCACCATGTTCAGCCTAAATCTGTTTAAGGACTTCAGATAAAACAGCAATAGAAGTGGAAGACACATAGTGATAATTCAAAACTTTTCTTATGGTCCCACATAGTATAACACTTCTACAAGCTAATTTGTTTTTGTGAAATCCAAAACGGAATTTCAACATATTTTGTAGTGACTTTACCCATAATGACATTATTATTGATAGGACTAAGCATGGGTGCAGCTAAATGAGCCTGTCAAGCTTGAGGACCCCTTGCTGGGGCAGTAGTGATTGTATACATAATATATTGCATCAGACATTGACACAACCTGACCAAATGGTTCAATAGAGCTAGTGTCTCATGTTGCATTAATCCCTATGCAGTGGGATAAAGTGTATAGCCTGCTAAGACTTTGCAGGTTGCCCATCATTAAGGAGAGGACCCAGTCTAACATTGTGTAGTGTATGTGGGAGGGCACCTTGGAACCAAAGACGATGGGCGGTGTGCTGAAACTTTTAGACACTCACTCCCAGTCACAGATCTGGGTTGAATCCACCATCATTCTTTAGCTCACTTTGCCACCCCAGCTCAGACCTAGCCAGGTCTTCCCTGGAGCAGAAACAAGCATCTTAGGACCGGTTTTGAGGTAGCACCTGTCATCAACTAGGCTAGGTCGAATCAGCTAGCTGGCCTGGCTGATGAGGAGTGATGTCCCAAAACTGGTCCCAGGATGCTTGTTTCTGGTCCAGAGAGGACCTGGCCTGGCAGTTCGGGCTGGACTATTCCCATGGGTCATGACTGATTTGCATACGGCTGGTTTGGAACTGGAAAGGCATGGGGAGTAAATAAATGATGGATTTAGGCCGGATCTCTGTACGGGGGTGAATGTTTGACATTGTGCCGCATTCTGTCCATAAATTGTTCTTTTTGCACCTGGTAAGTTAATGGCATTTATAAATATTCATAAAGCCTATGTGCAGCTAGAACTGCTGCCTCAGTGTATGTGTGAAATGTGTGTGTAGTGGCATCGACTGTGAGAAAATCAACCCAGAATTTAAAAACTTTAAATCTGTATGCTTTCTGTACCCCAACCATAAAAGTAACTTTTGCAACACATTGGCGAGCCCATGTCCAGTTAAGTGAGCGAATATACAACTTGTCTGCAATCAAAAGGATAACTACTGGTTGTGCCATGTTTAATGAATGGAATAAGAAGAAAGAAAAACACTATTGGGGAAAATCCTTTTAAACATTCAAGCTTGATTAACCTACAGACATAGCAAGTGCTTTCTATTAAGCTGAAGAAGGATAAATCCTTATCACCCCAAATGTCCCTGTGAAGAGTTCATAATTTAGCCTTGGGCACACACAAGGAAACTACTCTGGAGACCCATTAAATAGGTATCAAACATAGAACGTTGATGGCGCCATGTTGGATGGTTCCTATGAATTTAGTAGATTTGTGTATTTAGAACAAGAAAACTTCATAATACAGAGACTTTGACTTCCTATCTACACAGTAATTGTTGATTTGTTTGGAGACCTTTCAGTACCAGATCTACACTCCTATCCTTACAGAGTTATAGATTGTATTGGCAACCTCAAAGATGACTCTATGAGGCATTTTTACAAGCCCCTTTTACCACTGGAGCATTACTTTTTTGATGCTCCTGTGGTGTTGCGTCATTTCTCATATTCTCAAGGTGGCACTAAGCCATTTAATGTGGGTTAACGTCACCTTGCAAATAGGACCCTTTCTGCTGCAGTCCGCTGTGGCAAAGGGGCAGACAATGGGTGTTGCTGTGGGCGTTCCACTGCAAAACCCATTGTTTATTTACTCTGCCCCAAATTTACAAGGCGGGGTAGTGCAAAAAACCAAGGCAAAGTAATACCTGATTGAAGAATGGAGATAGGAAGAACAATTATTAATTTCTCCTCTTTTTTAAATCTTTCTATGTGTTGTGTGCTGCAGTATTAAGCACACATACAAAGAGCAAATCACCATTATTGATTGTTTAAGGCAGGAAGGTGTCTGTTCCTGCACATTAACTATTGCCCCGCATGGCTGCAGGGTGCCCTGCCTGGTGCTAGGCAGCTTTTTGTGCACCAGCACTAGGAGAAACACAGGAATGCGCCATATTTTTGTAAAGGTGGCACATTTCTGCGTTAAAAAAATGTCAGACCCCAGCGCTGTTAAATTTGGCATAGCACTGCGCTCTGGCATTTTCTAGTACATATGCCCCTAAATTCCCAAGGAATGCATTGAAACAGATCTAACCCTTTCATTTGCTATTTTTGCATGCCCAAGGTGCCATAAAGAAAAGATACAAGAATGCATTTGTAAACATTTATTGAAAAGCCCTACTCTTTGTAAATAAATCATGAACTGAAATTATCAGAAAGATGAGACACATTGTTGTTATAAACATTATTAGAATGGTGAAAACACAAACAATTCAACCATGTTAATTATTCATAATGTTACTAACATTACTCCGATCTGTGACTAATTTCTCTATGCTAAATAGAGCATGTCGAGAGTACCCATCTGCCAGGCTTATTGTAATGAGCTAACCCCATACCTTGGTACTGTATGTCAGGACGCTTGTCTCAGTGTGCTAACAAATAAACCACTGTCTGAGTTTGCAGGCCTGTATACCTCTCTCACAAGGCTATCTTCCTTCTCAGCTTGAAGGTCGGGTGCAGTGGAACTACATCTCAGTCACATCTCACAGCAGCTTTCTTTGATGACCCTGACAGGAAGTGAATCTCTCACCAACCTTTGCATGGATGCTATTTAAATAATAAAGTGCCAAGTTTACCAAACTGTGCCAGAGGTGCAGCACAGCATCTAGAATGAGTCTAGACGGAAATTGTTGTGTCCTACATCCAAAACTAAAAAGATTAAACACAGTGTTGTGTTCTGAGTTATGTGACCCTGGAACTAAATGTGCAGACTACAGGATGACAATGACTTTCAAAAATAAAAGCGTGCAGGGCATAATCTCACACTAGGAAAAACATGTGTAAAACTACTATTAGAAAGCAATGCTAAGTTAAAACCAAAATTTAATGGAGACTAAATGCAAGCTACTTATCAACACACTGTCCTGCAAAAAAACAATACTTTACAAGAAAATGCAAGCATCTACTAAATAGTCAGCTCAACCTTAGCCCTGGGTGGATCCTCCTGGCTATGGGGACTTTTTCCTCTGCTGGGAAGAGCTTGTCATTTGGTCAGATTTTTTAAATTCACAATCTTTCCAAAGTGAATTCAGTACTCTTTCAGCACCCCAACATTGCACAACCCCCGTTTAGATATCTTCAATGTTGAAAGATCGCTGGAGGTTCTGTGTGTATTGAAAAAAGTCTCAAAAACTAAGGGGCTTATTTACAAGCCCTTATCGCCACAGGAACGCCCTGTGGCAATACGGGCTTCGTCCTATATACAAGGCAGTGTTAAGTCACTTAACATGACTTAATGCCGACTTGTAAATAAGGCACCGTTTCACTCTAAACTTAGTGGAGGGCAATGGTGTTGCGGTGGCCGTTCCGTTGCAACAGCCATTGAATTTGATGTGTTCCCCTATTTGCAAGAGTGGCGTAAAGATGGGACTGTGCCAGAATTAGGTAAAAAAAAAAACTGGTCATACCCTGGTAAAACGAGGAGAAATGCTTTATTTTACCTCGTTTTTGCTGTTTCTATGTGTGATGTGTTGTGCAGCACATATACAAAAAGCGAAACACCATTGATTGTTTATGTGCAGGAAAATCTACCTTCCTGCACATAAAAAATCATTTAAAAAAAATGATGAGTTGCAACTCCTATGTGTGGAGCATTCTGCAGCACACATAGAAGTTACAAAAAGCAATTGAAAGATTGTTTATGTGCAGGAAGCAACACCTTCCTGCAGATAAACAATCTTACCCTGCAATACAGGCCCCCTTGCACAATGGTGCAAGATTGCCTGCGTTAGCGCTAGGCAGCTAAATTTAACACTAGCGCAGGGTGAAATGCAGGGCAGCACTGTATCGTTCTAAATATAGTGCAACCCTGCGTTTCAGAAGTGGCAGAGCGCGGCGTTAAGTCAAGAAGGCTAAAGTCACACTCCATCACTTCATTATGAATATGGCCCTAAATGTGCTGTGGTACGCATTTGTGTGACATGCTGTTAGGCATACTCGTCGATATCCCCCTAGTGCCTTCCATGAGCTTGTGAAAAGTCCACTGAGCGGTTGCGTTTCTGGATTCTAGTCTACTGATTGCTTTATCTGTAGTCACAGTCCCTCTTGCGGCTACATTATTATTATTAATATTTCTATTATTAGCATATTGTTTAGGCTTATTCTGTCCATGCCTTCACCAGCTAACTCCTTCTTCTTTTGTGCTCTTGATGTTTTCTGATAGTACCAACATTTTTTCTTCCAATAATATTATGTCTGTTGTTCATATCAGGCCTGAACAGAATGATATAGCACTTGGGAAAGAAGATACACCCCAGCAGTCCAGCACTGGAGCAGAGGATGGCAAACACCTCCACAGCCACCATGTACTTCCCTTGTGTGCTCAGGTATGCCGGGATGAAGGAGATCCACACACTGACAAACACCACCATACTGAAGGTGATCAGCTTGGCCTCGTTGAAACTTCCAGGGAGATCCCTTGAGACAAAGGCCACTATGAAGCTGACTGTGGCCAGGAGGCCCATGTATCCAAGCATCCAGTAGAAGAAATGTTTACCTTCATTACATTCGACAATTATCTTTTCATTATAGGACAAGAGGTCAGGCTCTGGAAATGGAGGAGATTTCGCCAACCAAAGAACGCATATAACGACTTGTATCAGAGAGCAAAGAGAGACTATACAACTTGGAGTCTTTCCTCCCAACAACTTCCTCGCCGGGCTGTTGGGGAGTTTGGCTTTGAAGGCAATAACAGTAAGTATAGTCTTTGCGAGGACCATGGAGACACTGATGGAAAAAATAATACCAAAGATAGTTTGACGAAGCATGCAGGATAGTTTTGTGGGTCGACCGATGAATATGAAGGAACAGAGGAAACAGAGCTTTAAGAAGAGGAGGAGCAGGTAACTGAGTCTTCGGTTGTTGGCTTTGACGATAGGAGTGGAACCATATTTAAGAAAGATTCCTAGTACGCAAGCAGCTATGAGAGCCAAGAAGGCAGCAGCGAAGGAGAGTGTAAGTCCAAGGGGCTCATCAAAAGAAAGGAATTCTATCACTTTTGGGATGCACTGGTCATGTTTACTACTGGGCCATTGGTCATCTGGACATTTCATACATTCATCTGTATCTGAAGAAAAAAAAAGATTACAAATTATATGTTTCCTTTCAAGAGTGAAGTAAACATTTATCTTTTTTATTGCTTTATCAATGGTTATTTATTTTAGAAATACGTTTCACATTGGAAGCTCTTTGAATTTTTTCCTCACACAAATCTGATATTAAGGATGTCAGTAAGAAATTTCTCATTAATTTGCACATGCTTTGGAATAGTCAGGTTTAATTTTTATCCAGGAATCTGAAAGTTGTTTCTTTTGAGGTCTGCCCAAATAGAGAAGTCATGGAACTAGGTATATTTAGCACAATATTTGACAGTGAGTGACTTCATCGGGTGGGATCAGGTAACTGGAGCCCCTCACGTTTAAATGGCCAAACAAGTGGTGAGTGAAGGTGGCAAGTCATGTGAAAGTGGGTGGGTAGAAAGAACAAATGCAGTTTGTTCAGAATGCCAAACTTTAATAACAAGCTTGGATTTCTATATATCACTCTAGAAAAGCTTAATTAATGAAAACCATTGCTCTTTATATAATTCACTTTTTGCTGATGAGATGAGAATATAATTCCCTCTACTTGGTAGTGCCAATAGCTCGTCTTCATCAGAAAAGTGTCCCAGTCATTATGGAAACCTATTGATAACAATTGTATTCCCGGCCTTTTCTTCTGGGTGGAAAACTTAGGAGAATGACTGGCAAGCGTGAAGGAGTCCTGCTTGAAGGGGTGAGATCTGTGACCCATGACAGAGTTAGTAACAAGTGTTTCTAAAATATTCACAAGTGTACTGGTCTACAATTCTTCTGTATGTGGTGGTTGCTTCCAGATTCTGCTAAGTCTGACTAGAACAGGAATGGTGCAAGATTTTAAGTACTTCCGGCAAAATAGTAATATCCTTTATATATTGTTCTCCCAATAGAATGATGTTAAGGCTATTTGTCAAGACTTTTACTGTCATTTGTTGACACAATAAGGAGGAATCCTAATGTTGCTGTTCCCATTAGTAAGTGTCAAATGCATCCATCATAAGAGACATTTAGGCTACACAATCATCAAGAGTTTAACAGATGCTGCAATACAGTGTTGGAGCTAATTTAGTTCAAGTGTTTATCTAATTTGTCTTTTAAGTCTAAAAGATAGTGGAAATAATACAATTTAACAAAAGTATCTATTGTGGATTACAATTTGGAATAGTCCACCTTTAACAATATTTATAGTAACAATCATTGGCTAAGTCAGCAGTCTTGCTAAAGTGGAAAGTGTATCAAAAAGTGATCCTAGAATGTGTCTTTGGACAGAGGAGAGTCAAAAAAACAAGTAGCAAACACATACATATAGGAAACAGAAAAACAATTAACAAAAACCAAATAAAAAGAAAAACAACCTAAGAGAATGCAGAACAAATATTGCAAGTCAAAAGGTTCCAGTAAAATTAATGAAAATGAGGATGAATGCAAGCAGAAGATAAATGAAGACCTAATTGATAAACTAGATAGCTATCATGAATGTTCTCTCAGACCTGGATTTTTCCCTAATACCAGCATTGTTCCAATATGGTGTCTTTTATTGCGTCTTTGTTTTAGCCTTAAATTCACAAGCTAGGGACCAGGTGATGTATATTCGCAGTGTTCCATTGTGTTCATGCTATCAGAGTTGGGGAATTGCATGATGTATTCCCTCACCTTCTGTGTGCCACTCTGAGAACTATAAAATTGCACAGTACATCCTGCCCACGCCTATTACATCACGTGACCACTGCACCCATAGCAGAGCTGCAGAAGATGTTCAGCTACCAGGAGCACTTTGATATTCCATTAATGGAACCAAGAGGCTTATTTACTAAGCTTTCACAGATAGCAGGGCAACAAGCAAAGTTGCTGCACTGTGTTGCATGAAAGAAAAAGGGCAGACATGCTTCACATTCACTAAGATATGGAGCATTTCTCCTCTTTCCTTGCGCTTGCCCACTCCGGGCAACCTAGCGCCAAAGCAGGGACCCTTTGCACCATGGTGCAAGGGTGCCTGCATTGCAAAGAGAATTGTTTTTGTTCAGGAAGGTATACCTTCCTACACAAAAACAATCTCTCTTTTGAGGCATTTTCCTTTTTCTCTGTGTGTTGCAGATTGCTACAAACATAAAAAGATGAACTAACGAGTCAATAGTTTTTTCCTTGCTATGCCATACTCTGGGAGGCATAGCAATTTCACCCAATCACAGGTTTACAAACCTATGTGTGTTTGGGATTGCGTGAAATTCATGGGTGAATGCATCAGAACTCCCATGTTCCACCCATGAAATGCCTCCCAGAATTAAATGTAACGCAATGCAGTGAAAGCCGCTTCATTGTGTTACATTTTTTTACAAAGCAACGCAACGGTGCACAAATCTTCCCTTATGTGGCTTTGTAGATATCTACTAGCATCTTTGCGTCATGGATGTGTCAGAAAAGTGGTGCAAACATGATGCAAAATGTTAGTAAATATGCCCCAAAGTGTTCTGGTCTTGCAGTTGTACCTTTCCTTTTCAGTGTTTGGATTAACAAGTCCCAGTATACCTGCCAGGTTACTGTTTTGTAATTACCAATCCTCATTGAACATATTAAACAGCAATAGCAGCATAACACATCAATATTCAAAGACCAGCTTTGTTGTGCAGCATCAGAAGGGCCAGTGCTCAAAAAAGCCCTCTAGCTTTAGGAGAGGAAATGTCAATCCATGAACTGAATTTTAAAGTGCATTGTGCAAAGTGTAAAAGGTGAAAAAGTGCCTCCTGACCCATTCCAGTTTTCTTCTATGAGAGAGATTGCACATTCAACAATTTTAGAGGAAGAATTTAAGTGGTACAAAAATCACAGACATGTACAGTCAAAGTATTATTCCAAAAATGGATTATAACAAAATATGTGTGTTTACATTGTGACCAATAGACTTTAGAATTATCTTTATTATAAGCAATCTATGAAGAAGATAGCAAAACCACATATAAACAGCTCACACCTTTACTTACATGGTCAATATTGTCAAAACTCAATTCAAAAGTCCATTTACCAGCATTTCAGAAATGACAAAACCTAATGTGTAAGTATAGTTGGGTCTATGCACCTGTGGAATGGAAACACCCAATTTCTGGGGTTTGCTAAACAAGATGGTGCAAAGTGATCGTAGCCTCATGGCCTTCCTGACAAATTTCAAGGTTTCTAGTAAGCTGCTAAATTTACATTTACATAAATACATGTAGTCCCTCTTCTGTAGTAACTCCTCCTGGTGATTTAGTGCATAATCCAGTTTTCCATATGGTGTAATCTTAATTCCCTGTTGCCTCCATGGATCCATTATAGTTTCCTATATAACATTACCACTAACCCTGGGCGGAGTTTGCGGAGTTGCACTACGCAAAGCTACGCAAAGTGAAAAAAAACCTCCGCCGTGAGCGGCGGAATATGGTAGAAAAATGCCATTCACGGTGATTGCACAGTGCCGGATGCTTGTCCGCACTGTGCAATCATTGCGAACAGCACCATGCACAATGCAACCTTACCTTTTCTGCCGCTCAAGTACATTTTTACTCGAGCGGCAGTTTCTAAACGTGCACGGTTGCGAGCATACGCGACCACTCTCAATGAGAACCCCCCCCCCCCCGCGTTGCGAAATCACGCCAGGAGGTTTATTTTCCACGCTCACGCTCGCCAACTTGATGTTGGCGAATGAGGAAAATTCTCACCGGGGGTGCATTTTCCCCGCTTGCGCTCGCTAACTTTGATGATGGTGAACGTGAGCGAGGAAGAAAACTTCTCATATTTAGTATTCTAATGTGAATTCTCATTGAAATTTCATCAATTATTGAATAAATCACCCGTTATCTTTGGTTTATAGACAGTTTTTCTTTTTGGTAAGAAAAGGACCACAGACACTATCACTTCTCCTATACAAAATGGAATCCTCTGTTTTATCTCGGTGGGGTTAGTTAAAGTCCCTAAAGATGATGTTAGATCAGATAATACCTTTTAACTTATCTAATATTCCTATAAACGGTCGTGGATTTTTTTTTTTATTACTCAATCTTATCCTGCTTCTTGTGGAATATTAAAAAACCCTATGTGTTACTTCAAAAACTTAAATGACCTAAACATATGAAAGGTGTACATTTTCCAGATTTTTGTTCATACCATCCTGCATTTTTGTCAAACAAGCTTCTTTTTCACTAGCTGAGGACGAGTCCATGACATCCATTACATCCAACACTTTGGATTGACGTTGAAAAATAAATTCCTCACCCTTTCTCCCTTCGAGTGTTGTTTGTTTTTACTCAGAAACCTTTTCTAGGTCTTTTCCTATCCTAAAAAATACATGTAAGCTTCTAAGTCCAATATTCCTTCATTGGTCAATTTTGCATGTTAAATATGTTAACATCAATAATAAAACTATTTTTTGGCCTAAAATGGATTAATCAACTATTAATAATAATTCGTCTTTCTTTTGCACAAGCCCAATAGCCTTTTACCTTCCCTCTCTTGTGTTACATTAAAAATCTGTTATTAATATCTGTGACACATGAAGCCTATGAACATCTTCCACATCTTTGCTATCCTTTTCCTCAGCATCACAAGTTTATAATAAACTCATTTGCTCCTCCAGAAGATCGAGACAGGACTGATGTGGAATTACAATGGGAATGTGACTTGGACACACCCATCCCAATTCACTTATGGGAAAGAATTTGACCTAAGTTAAGGAAATCCTGTAGAGAAGCTAATATTATTCACACTTTATTTTATATATCAAAACAGACTATTGATTACCCCATCCACTTTCCACGAAATAAGTCACACATCCTCCTCCTGTTGGTCTCGCAATCTCGCAGAGTAACCTCAAGCATATGCTATTTGTCAGAACATCAACATCTCATTTTTGGTTGAAATTCTGAAAATGACACCCAAATCCCTTTTAATTTAAACAATATATTGTTAGGTAGTATCTCAGTGGATTGATTTGCTCATCCTGATAAGTTTGATATGCTATATTTAATTTTTGCAGTTGCATTTTAACAGATCACCAAGTGATGGAAAGACTCCTCCAAAATTTTTTTTTTTCAAGCATGGTGGTAAGGTGCTTGTTATATTCACAGGCTAGTCTGAACCAAGCTTATGTCAACCCTATATCTTCCTTGATTTCCTATTACTGTTATAAACAATTGTTATATATTTCGATAATAATGCATATTTGTTTCTTATGCTTTCGCAATGATAATATATCTATTAATTATTCAGGAGATATTAGATCTTTTCCCTTTTCATCTTTTCCTATCTATGATGACTTCAATGTTCTTCTTGTAACCCTGCTGTTTTAATTGCTTGTACACTCATTGTCTTATATGGAATGTTATCAAACGTTATCTTTCAAACTTAAAAAAGAAAATGACAACGAGTAGTCATTTCTCGAAATGAGTCAACCAGGTGTATAAGAACATTGGGGCTTATGAAACCTTTTCCTGGAACTTTGGATCAGCATATCCAGTGTTCCAATATATGTGTCAAAAATGTCTGAATTTATTGTTCTTACTCTGAATTTAGTTATCAATCTATGTGTGCATTTTATATATTGCTGTTTACTTTTAGGTGCTAATGCAATGTTGTTACTATGAGGCAGTCTATTTAATTTAGCACTCTATGCTGGTAACTTCACAACTGCAACCTCTGGCTGCTAGTCTTTCTTCCATATGACCTACTTTCAATTCGTTTTGCGGAAGGCAGTTGTGAGCATGTAATACTGGTTTGGTAGATGTGAGATTACAAAACAGTTCACTTTTTATCCATTCTTTTTCCCACAAATTATAACCAATCCAGATATCCAAATTCCCAAAGTGTAGGCAGAAGTGGAACGTATATTGAAATCATTATTATTGAGAAGGCTTTAAAACACTAGATCAAATTAGAAGTGGGGCATCAATATCTAAGCCTAATTAATATTCTTTACCCACGTCTCAAAGCAATGATCCCGAGCCACGTTACAGGTCCATTAACTTATCATAAGATTTGCAAAAGTGAAAGCAAAAAACATTGGCTACTCCATATTTCTTTAAAAATATTGTTGCGTCCCACAGAAAGAAATTGTTGCTAAGGTCACACTCCATCATTTCAAGGAGCATTTGAATGATTGAAAAATTGACCAAATTTAAGCTCTCATTACCATGATATGTGGAACTATGGTGCTTTTGCAGACACTATCTTCTTTGCCCATATTAGTATGGTTACACAGACCAAATGGCTTCTGGCACACTTAGATTCTCCCTCGTGGTAAGCCATACTATGTGAGGATTATCAAGATGCTAGTTCAGCACCTGGAAATTTACATTGGTTGTATCACTTTTCAAACTCTTTTATTAGCCTTACTGATGAGATCGCTGTACATCTGCAATGTTATCACAGTTTTGGTTTCTGTCACAAGTATCCAATTGTTGCATGTGTGGAACGGTCTATAAAAGCTCCATATATTGCGGATGGGTTCTAGCATAAGGGCCTCTCTGCTATTAGGAAAACCTTAAAAAATGAAAGACAAGTGGCATTTGGCAAAACAGGAACAGCTTGTTTAATTAAATACAGCCGCAGGGAGAACAGGCAAAAACGTTGGTGTCTAAAGACTGTCTCAAAGCACATTGGTTTCAGCCATAATTTTATACATTACGTGAAGCATCATGAAGTCATTTGTGCATGCCTTTGGAGACAGAACTCTGGGCCTAGTAAAGGTGCCATAAATCTTGTTGTTTGATAAAACGTGCAGGTGGGTCTCGCCATTGCATGGACACAATGTGTTGCCTGTGAGTATGTGTTGAGATGTCCGACATGGGAAGCGCATGATCACTGCATGAAGTGTGCTCTGCGTTCCTAACTGAGGGGCAGATTTTCAAGCCCCTTGCGCCACTTTTGCGTCACTTTTCCCATGTAAAAAAGCCCCTATGTGTGGAACATAACTTTATGGTATTTTTGGGAATGTGCGCTCCTTCGGCTAATTGTGTTTTATTGAGGTGAACCTCCTGAGACCATTGTGGTGTCACTACTTATCTATGGGCTACATCTGGGTTTTCCAGTCTGTGCATTTGTCTAAGGGGTACATGTCCACCCCCACCTGTGATTTGTCAATCAGTTGCTTCAGGCTTGGGTCACAGGGCCTACCTGACCATGTACTTCGGACTCCATGTTGAGGGGGAGATTATGTTGGGTGAATTCAACATCGAAGATGCAAGTTTGTTATTAAACGTACATATCATGGTGTACATCAAGATCGTATTTTTTAATATTAACATATATTTTGCTAAAAATGTGTGGGCATGTTTAAAGGGTAATAGAGTTGTTTCCTTTTGATGAGAGAGATGTCTGAAAAGTGCTCAAACAAAAGAATACAATCTGTCCAAGGGAGGCAATATTGACATTTAAAAATAATTTAGATGGCTTTTATGAAGATGGGAAATATTAGAAGTGTAATATAAAGACACATGTCTACATCTTTCAATAGTCTTTTTATTGTAGCTGTTATCACATTATTTATTGGATGGAAAACAAATGAGCAGAACTGGTAAGTGCCCCCAAATCATCTGTGACTTCTTTAGTGAAGGCAACCACCTAAGCAGCAGAACTCAGACCATAAACCTTCATTCCAAGCAGGGTTGCTGCGGCAGTGATGTGGATCCCCCATGCCCCGTTCTGCCTATACCAGCCTACGCAGATGTCACGTCGTGGCCGGTATACGCAGATAGGGGAAAAGGGAGAGATACATGATATGTTAAGTTACAGTCTAAGAGGACTATTCACAAACTGTGTTTTGTAGTATGTTTGTAGAATTACAATTGCACTGCTAACATACTGAAAAATGCTATTCAAAACCCTATGTGCTGAGGTTCCATCGCCACCTCTCCTTTCTTTTTCTGTGCAGAGATGTCCACCTGACTAGGGAGTCTTCAAACAAGTCAGCACACATTTTAGTAATACACTTATAAGGGACACAGGTGAATGGCTGGAAAATGGGAACAACTTCATGTAAAATGGGAGGGTTTAAGGAAGTAAGAGGCGTTTAAGCAGAAATGTGCACCCCACAAATGTAAGTAAGACCATTCCTATATACAAACTGTAATTCAAAAATTACTACAGCTAGAATGACCGAATGCTGTTTTAAATCGAAACCAACTCAGAGCTGGAGTAAGTCCAGCACCATACATGGCCAAACACTGGTGCCTGAACACCCTTTCATAGAAACAAATTGGCGGTATGGACATAACATAACACTTCATAGAAATAATGTGATAATAAATAAATTAAAAGTAGTTAAAATATAATTACATTAAATTTAATTCAAAAATATTTTCTGAGAATAAAACATTTTATTTAAATCGTACTTCATTTAATAATCATTTTCTGCATTTAATAAATAATGTAATGTTCATTTTTAATAAAATATCATTAAAGTACTTCTAATTACTCGCTTTTAATAATTTCTAATACACAATAGTATAACAACGTTTTTTCACTTTAGGTGGTATTTCCTATTATACAATGATAACATAAATACATTTTAATGTAATATAATACAAATAACATTTACATTGAAACATGCAGAGCCCAAACTGAGACAAAATCCAAACTTCACAAAGGGCATTTAGGACTGGTAAATCTATGAATCCTAGTTTTACTACTCCTAAATGCCTTTTGTGAATACCGAAAGTCGTAAAGTTAGGATTTTGTCTCGGATTATTTTTGTGATTCGGGCCCCTTATGTCTTTCAAAATCCATTCTATTTAATGTGGCCACCAACCCTTAGCAAATTTAGTGTCCTTCAGTCAAATTCATCCAAGTTTATTCTCCACAATCACGCATTACTTCACTTCCATATGGGTTGGAAGCCACATTAAATTAAAGGATGAATACATGTACACCAATCTTTTGGGTGAATTTTGTGAATTGAACAAGCAAATGCTCATATTGACTTGCATTGAAAACAACCACAAGCAAGGGGATGATTATAAACACAAAAACATCTGGGCCAGGCTATTATCTGGGATAGAGTCACTGATATCAAGACCCTGGGCCATCCCGGCTCTTTGAAGATCCTCAATAAAATCACAGTTGTCCAAAGTTTCTAACCTTATAGAACAGCCTGTAAAAGCTAATTTCATCTTCGATGCTTGCTTTTAAATCAGGATTTTTGGGAGGCCATCAGACATGTCCCAGGCCAGTCAACCTCCACACAGTACCCATGTACTGCTGCTAATCTGCAAAGCGGCTCTTTAAGAATATTTTCTGGCTCACTGGACCTTTTGACCTAAATAGACTCTTGACTTTAAAAGAGGTCATCTGCAAGCTGCACCTTATTTACCACTCTTGTACCCCCGGACCTCTAGTATCTGCTGTGACATCTGGGACAGGTTGACCTCCGGGGAACATTTATCATCATCAATATCTTGGGAAACATTTGGCATCCAGGAACCTCTTGACAAAGTTGAAGGCTTGATTCCAAAGACAGTTGTGTGCCTGATTTAGCTTTAGAAAGCAGGCTGGTAAAACCCCTTTTATCTGTACACTTGTACTTTGATCCAGCTGCCAATCTCGCAAACCCCTGACAGCAGTTATGCATTTGTGGATTTTACATCAGTGTTAATCCTGTTCAGAACTTATTATCTGTTTTGTGAATTTTAGTTATTGGTGTTTTCTTTTTTTAAGATTTTTAATTAATCAAAATAAATACAGTTTCTATGTCTATGGATTGGAAAAAGGACAACAAAAGTCTGTGTAAAGTTTCTAGGAAGGCTGGAAGTACGACAGTTGTATGACCATCAGGGATAGCATTGCAAATCCTGATGAGTACAATTACTTAACTCATGTGTAATATCTGCCATCAATGTAAGTTGACTCGTCTTACAGTTTGTGTACAAATGTGTTTCTTCCCTAATAGAATTATGAAACCCACCATTTTACATTACCAGACTGATGTCTGTGGATACATCCTCAAGGCCAAGACATGGTGGCTGGCCGACTTAACAGTTTTGATTCTGTTTACGCTAGAGCATTTTTTCTAAAATGGTATCAGCTGACGCAGCAAGGATCTCTAGCTATGTGGGTGAACTTCTGTCGGGACAGTAGAGGACAGGCTGGTGGGCCTCCTAACATATACTAAATTACTGATTTTCACCTTTAGATAATTTGAGTGAATTTTTGTGCAGTCAGTGCTGACTTTTGGATCAGTAGTAGGCAGACTGACAACATGGGGAGTCACTTTGTTTTTTATCTATGGTTAAATTTGATGCTTTTCTCTACCTGGCTATTTATATTATATGTTAAATTGAAAGACACCATTTGTACCTTATGACAAATAAAGATGAAATAAGAGCTCTCAAGGAATTGATACATTGTGGTATTTAACATGGCCCATTTTTCTTTGCTGTATTTCCCTTTCATTATATTGTTAGTGTGGCCCTGCTTGTCTGTATTGAGGAATAAGATGAATGTATGTGAAAATGCTAATTTTTCACACTTTTAATGGAAGGAAAATCATGATTTTATTAAAGGCATGGGGTATAATACTATGCATCATCTATTTTATTGCATCATACACATAAACAACATCAACAAGAACACTGAATTAGAAGAACAGCAACACTCTAGAATCCTTAGAACAGGCATATATTCAATAAATGCACAGCCAACTTTCGACTTGTCTTGCTGTGAAAAAAAAAGTTGATCTTCATATTAAACTGCAAATCCAACAGAAGCAAAAACATCTAAATTCTTGAAGCTCCTTATTGCAAAGCGCCTTTAATAAAATGATGATTTTCTTCCCATTAAAACTGTTGAAAATCTGCATTTTATGGCAAGTTCCGGGGGCCAATGTTATCCATGTTCATAGCTCATCCAATTTCCTGTTTACAGCATGTTCCACAGGCTCAAAGTAAACTATTTTAATCGTTGAATTACTAGACCAATATGTAGCCTTCATGATACTACTTATTCTGGAACCTGTCAAATGTTTTTTACTAGCCATCGCCCCCTGCCTTAAAAATGCTTATATCAATACCTGCCATTTTCATCACCTCCTTATCCCATCTTGCCAAAGTAGTTGCTGACACAGCCTTTAAAGGTTGCCTAAAAGAAATCAATAACTGTGAACATCCTTGTTTTTTCAACCTCGCAGTATTTCTCTTGTATTCTTTCAAACAATGTACCACACACAAATCATCATGTTCCTCTATACTAGGATACAAAAGGGTCCTAGACATAGTCTTTTGTAACTTAAAACACACACCTTCATGCTGGAAACTCATAGAAGTTACCTCCAAAGCTCTAATATCAGATACTCTCTTAAAGGAAACCAAACAAAGTAAAATCAACATTTTCCAAGATAACTTTAAAGTCAAACAATCATTTCCTCCCATCTTCCTTCACACTTGAGAGAGATCCCTTTGAGAAAAATGCTTCACTTTTGGAGGAAAATCCACCCGCACACACTTAACTATTCTCTTCACCAACACATGCTGACCAACTGGTATTCCAGCCACCAACTCATTTCCTGCTAAAATTGCGGACATACTTAAAGTAACTGAATTATATGCCAGATTTTTTTTTAACAATTCTGTCAAATTATTTACTACCTCCACTACAGGTACGGTGATATGGGATCCAAAGCTCTCACAACACATTAACTACACCATTTTCTCCATACTAACCTGTATGCCCTAGTTAGTCAAAGTCAAAGTCAAACAAATCTTTATTTGAATTCTTTTTAAAGAATCATAAAAGCATATAAAATCATGAAAAACTCTACAAAGAAAAACGTTACACAGGGTCAGAAAAATAATTATCATACGTAAAATCATTCATACCACTCCATTGATGCCCTCATTGTTCCTACTGCCCATGACTCCTCAATGAGTTCTGAAGCCTCTTTCGATAGCGTAGACACTTGCCAAACTCTCCTGAAATCAACCAGCCTCTCAAAATCAACTGTCCTGCTTCTATCATCTTGTCACAATTCCCCTGAGCATTCAATGGCACTTGAGGGAAACATGGTAACAAAACTAGATCGTCCAACAACAAGTTCATCACATCTGGAAACCACACCTGAGATTGGCAGAATGGACTGACTAACACAAACTTAAGTTTCTCTCTACTTTCTTTCATTAGCACTCTCTGTATCATTGAGAAAGGAGGAAAAACATTCATCCTTCCTCTCCCCAATACTGTAGAAACACATCTACACCTATCACTTACGGATTGGATCTCCAGCTGAAAAACATTGGCAACCATGCAATTAGTCTATCTTAAAATAAATCCACTTCCAAGGGTCCCCATCTTGTCACCAAACTCATGAACAATTCCCTGTCCAACCTTCAATTGCTCACATCTATTAAATACCTTGAATTCCAATACGCCTCTAAATTGTTCTTCCCTGGAATTTGTTAAGTCTGCACCATTATCTCCCTGTCCAAGCAAAATCTCCAAAATCCTTTTGCCATCTCTGCCAAACCTCTTGAGCGCGGACCATCCAACTTGTTGTCAGTACGCACTGCTGACACATTGATCATCTTCAACAGCACACACCATTTTGCCTGATTCTTTACAAAACTCCTCAATACAAACAAACCTGCCAGGAGTTCCAGACTATTGAACTGTATCTTCTTCTCTTCTTTCAACCTCTATCCCCCATTGTCACTGATTTACATTTTGAACCCCAACCATTCAGACTTTCAGCTGACATTATTACTATTTACGGAAATTCCTTGAAAATTGCCCTTATATGCATCAATGTTCATCAACTACCCTTCCAATGCTTCTATCATTTCTTCATTCATTCTCACCTTCTGGGAACTTCACCCTAACCAAAAATGACAACCTTTCAACCTTTGAAGAGCCCTGTAATATATGGAGGTGAAAAGATTACCTGAATCAGAGCCGACAACAGACCTAGTAACCTCTGTAACTGACTCAATATGATCCAATCTGAATCCCTTTCTCTTTTCAATTCCTTGCAAATTCTCTTCACTTCCTCCATCGGTAACTTCAACACAACTTCCAAGATCTGTGTATAGAAACCTAAAAACGTAATCTCCTGTGCTGGTTCCAAACAAGATTTGTCTCTGTTCATCATGAACCCTAAATCTTCCAGCATCCACACAACCAATTTTGTCCTTGAAGTCACTCAGGTTAGTATGGGATGAAGGGAAAAGGTCCAGCCTTTCTTTGCATGGAGCAGGATAGGTTTCAAGCAGCATCACAGTCCTCTGGGGAAAATAGCAGGCCTCAAGCAGCAGGGCAGTTCTTTGGTGGCATTAGGGCAGTCTTCTGGCAAACAAGACAGTACTTCTTCAATAGTCTACAGGTCCTGGAGCACACTGATGAGTGTCTCAAGATGTCCAACATTTATACCTGTTGCCAGCCTTTGAAGTGAGGTCTTTCCTGCACTATAACCACATCTAGTTTTGGAAAGTACCTCCCTTCTCCTGCCAAGGTTTCAAGAAGTCTAGAGTGAAACAAGACTAGTATCAGGTTCCTTTGTGTGTGTGCTAGAAGCAGCTCCGTGAAGTGTAAGTGGGGAAGGGAACAGTATCTACCCCAGACATGATGGCCCATTCTCCCAACACCTAGTGTCCTTTGTCACACATGCCCACGTTCATTCTGGGAGGAAAACACAAAGCCGAACAGCAGAGCCATTCACAGTCATGTGAGTCAGTCAGGACTCTGGCAGCAGGCATCCAATGGTTAGGGCAGGAAAATGTAAACTTTCTAAAACTTTCCTTTTCAGAATTTCAGAATTGTAACTCAAAGAGGATTTTAAATTACAATGTATTTGAATCCAGACATGATATTCTTACCTTCTCCCACCTATTCCTCATTACCAGAACATATAAAACATTAACCTACATGTCTTTCTTTTTAAATAAAGTACACCCTGCCCAATAGGCTTTCAAGGCATTCCTTGGGGGTGATATGGTTTAAAAATGAAACTTTAGGCGTGGCAAAAGGTTTATTTTGCGAGGCCAAATTGACTATTTAAAACTGTGCTGTAGGCTGCAATGGCAGGCCGCAGAGATTTTTAAGAGCAATACTTTAGTGAGAGGCACAACAAGTTCTAAGGGCACACTAGTAGCGTTTAATGTACAGTCCCAGGGTACATGTAGTAGCACATACTAAAACTTTATATGTAAATAAATATGCCAAACAGATATAAGCCAGTTGTACCATGTTTTAGGGAGAGGGCACAAGCCCCTTAGCACTGGTTGGCAGTGATAAAGTGCAGATTCCTAATGCCAATAAAAACATATTTCAGAAAACAGAAGGGGAAAACGTTTAGGGAAAATATATACTAGAGCTCGGCTATTGATCTAGATTTAGATCATACCGCCAGGTATGAAGAGTCAGGACATACTGTATATTGTATTTTCCTTCATTGTGCAATTGCCTCTAGAGCATTCCAAATGATAGTTTTGGGTGAAAATGAGTTGGATATGAATAGTTCCATACTAGTTTGGATGAACATTTTGCAGAAAATGTATTCTACATCAGGATTGGTCAGTACTACTCAATCACTCTTGGCATACATTAGTATAAAACAGACTATTCTGTAAATTCATCAAACAACGAGAGAGAGAGGGTTTTTTTGTATATAAGGAGCACTCTTGGTCCCCCAGAGGAAATAGTTAAAACAACAAAAGAGTGTGCCTTCTTAAGAGAAGAGCGAGCAAAAAGAATCAAATTTGATTATTTAGAAAGCTCTCACTCACCAACCTAGTTGGTGACATGCTTCATCATCGGGCCCCACCAGGAAGGTCGAGTACCTCCCCGGTGTGCTTCAACGCCAGAATTACTGCAGAGCTGGTTCGTTGTTGTATGTTCTTACAAGTGCTAGTGAAGGGTTGTGTCCAAAAATAAGTTTATTCGTCGGCCAATGGTTAAATGATGAAGTGAGCGATTTTGATGCTGGATAGTTGTCTCAGCTATCTCTCACTGTGGGTGATCTATGTCTCACTGTGGGTGGTCAACATGTTTCTGCCTGTATGTTGCGACTAGCTAGGCATTCTTCAGGACCAGTGCGTAGACCCCGGCGGTATGAATGCGCTAAGGCTCACCCTGACTGGAGGTCATGAATGTGAAAAAACAGGAAAAAAGATTTAAAACCTGCTGTTCCTGAGGGAACCTGGTCCTTATAGGGACCCGGCAGTTATCTGAAAGGGAAAAACAAACCAACAAAGACATACACAAATATTAACAATCAATAGTCATGTAGTCAAAAGGCGTATGATGTTTCAAACTTTCTTATGCACTCATGCTCTTCTCAATGTGCACTGTTGCTGTATCTCACATAGCTATGGTGTGGTATAGTGAGATATGGTTGTGCACATAAACATTAAAGTTCGAGGTGGTGATAGATTCCACACTTAATGTGATGGTACCGAATTTATATAGCTCTATTTCACCTGCACGCCTCCTCGGGCGTTAAGTGGTATGGGTGCGTCAATATCACACACGCGAACGTGACTTTCATGGACTCGCCTTGTGTAGTGTGGCAGGCGGTTGAAAGCACAAAGATATACCTGTCTGGGTAAGTAAACTCTCTTACATGTGGAGTGTTCATTAATCACTCCATGGGTGAAATTGCTATTGCATAATATACCTTTAAAAATTGGGCAGAATTCACAAACTTGTTATGTGATGTGCTTTTCATGGTAGTGTTTTGGTGAAAGTTTGCATGAAGTACATACGCTGGATTTTATTTTGGTGTTGAGACTCCAACATGTTTGTTCCATTGTAATGCACTGAAATTAATGTCTGATTTTAAGGAACGCAAAGATGATCATGTAGAAAGTGTGCTACAAATGTGGTCACAATGTAAATCATTTATTGGACATGCGAAGCTCAGTTTCGGGAAGCTTAAATGAGGGCATATTTTCTAAAAATTTTCAAAAGTGGTGTTGGCATTCAAAAACCACCAGAATTAGCTATTTTTATTTATATTCTGTTACTTGTATACTGGATCAACTACACTTGCATGCTGAATTCTTGTTGTTTGTCTATAGGTTAATATTTATCAGATTAGTTTTAATATCATTTTACACTTAAGCAATTGTTATTGTAGGTTAGGAAACACCTCTATCCCTTTACATTCACCTGCCTAATGTCCCCAGCTTCCTAGTGTTTCCCTTTCTGTTGTGGTTTAAATCAAAAAAGGTACTTTTGTTTAGTTGCTAATTCATAAATAAATAATTAGATTGATCTATTTGATTATTTGATTTGTGTTTCAATTTTCCTGATTTATTCTCTGTGTTTATCTTTACAACTTACAATGCACTGTTGGTTTGCCAGCTTTCTGTATTAAGGTTCAGATTTTTGTATATTGTTTTCAAATAGCGGTTATAAGGCTTCTATGAACTCAGGTGCTTTGTTGGTTAAGTCTTAACTTCTGTCACTGACTCCTTCTTAGCCGTGCTGCGAAGACATGTCACAATCTAGTGCTTTTCAAGTAAGTACATAACATAAATGAAAGCATTTATTGCCTCAGAGACAGAGAAATAGAGAAATGGCATTGAGCAATATCAACAAATTTAGTTATATTCAACTGTGTCCCGAAACACTCTAAATAAAACTAAATTAGAACAGGCAATCAGAGATGCCAAATACAGCTTTAGGAGAAGAGAGTACTGTGGCAGTACACATTCCACGTGCATATTCACGCACTGTACCATTGATTAATGCTTGGAAAGGGTTTAATAAGGTCAAGGATTACTGGTCAATGTATAAATAACTTATATAGCCAATGAAATTCTGTGAGTTAATAATAGATCACATTTGTAAGCTAAGGTGTACTTAATTCTCCACCATATGTCTCCTAAGTCACAAACTGTGACAGTGGCTGATCGCTCTCTGCAAATCGAAAGACACGCAAGAGAAGAAAGTTACAGCATAGCATTGATAAGGAAATGTGAACCAATCAAACAATATTTTGCTGTATTCAGCTCCATCTTCTGATGCAAAGACAAGTCTGCGCTTGGAATTCTTTAATGCCCCAAGATTGTCTATGACATGACTGTTATGTCTTACACATTATTCAACTTAGCTGTGTGAGAGGAATGCCTCTTGAGAAATACCTAGGCAGCTATGTTCATGAGGATACAGACACAGACTGGCAAGAGAGAGGGATGAGGAGACAGGAGAGCATTTAGAACTTGTTTACTTGTAAACTCAATGAAAAGGGTGAAACATGTATGTGTTACTGAGCGGAAATATTTGTTCTGCCATTTTGCCATTAAACGGTTCCTGGTGACAGGAAAGAAACTAAATGAAATATGGCTTATATTGCCAGATACATGATCACTGTTCAGCCCTCTGTAGGTTGTATTTCTCATGTTTGCGGCACATTAGGCACAAAGCTGCTTACCATTCAATGTCACCTGTAATTCCACAATGGATAATGATGATGAGGGGCTCTGGTGCGTCTTTCCACACCTGAGACTCAATAGGGATTGAGAGGTCACATATTGTTCATCATATGAGCTACCCTATATAGAACAGAGTCAATGTTGCCTTGAAGCTTGGTTCTTAGGTCGAGCCTAGCGCAGCGCGCATGCGCTGATCTATGGGGAGGCATCTTGAAATCACTCCAGACTTCCCCGAAACTTTTCCGTGTGGTTTTTCAACTTCCACGCATTCTATTGGCCTTTGCGTGTGGCTTTCAAAAATGAAACCACGCAATTGGCCAAAGGCGGGTGCATGTCCCACCTTTTCTCTAAATGTTCACTCCCACAGCATCCAGTTTGCAACGGATGAATCTCCATTACCAAGTAAGACTTTGAGTGCTCC
The DNA here is from genome assembly GCF_964204655.1 of Triturus cristatus. NCBI lineage: Eukaryota > Metazoa > Chordata > Amphibia > Caudata > Salamandridae > Triturus > Triturus cristatus. Next base: position 1,670,905,729 of record NC_140591.1, on the reverse strand, counting down.
AGTAGTGCCATTACAAAGAGCCTACCTAGACGATTGGGCTCATCCCGGCGCTCTTTGAATTTCAGATTGGAATCTTGGATGAGCACCCCACCCCCGAGCCTCAATATCTGTCTTATACCCATTAGCATTGTAACTATGACTAAATCGATTACTTGTGCATTTTTTTTTTAAATGTGTATTTCCCTCTTTTTAAATATGGTTATTTCCCTCACATTATCTTGCATTTCACACTCGTGATTTAACTTAGGAGCACTAAGCGACCATAGTGCACGATCTGACTACAGCAGACCTGCACTTACTGCGCTGTGGACCACTAGGCACCCACTATAGTGGCCCCCACGCATGACCCAGTGCCACAATTAGCACAGTTATAGACTGCACCTAGCGCCAGCGCCATCACTTGTGCAGCCAATGACTAGCGCCTTACAGCGCACCATGAACCAGATTGCCCATTTCCCTACGGGCACAGCATGCATAAAGTATTCCTGCATGTCGCAATTTGCATGGGCAACACACCAGTCACTGTAGTAGCTTTCTTGCTATGACTACTGAACACCAATGTAGCCATAAAGATTGCATTTTATGTTGTGACATTATGTGTTCTGTCTTGTCTCTCTTTTCCCCCAAGGAATTTTTGCTTTTTAAAGTGTCAGTGAGTCCGCCGACATTTTTACCACACACCTTAGCGCGTATGTACGTACCGCACTGGTTTTCACGTGGCATCCTTCACCTTTGCCACTCACCTATCACTCACCTGGTCCTGAAGAAAGCCCCATTTCATTTCTTCCTAGGGGCTGAAACATGTAGACCGCCATACATAGTCAACTTAATGGTAATAATCCCTGAATAGTTGCACTACACATATATATTTTTAGACATATCCTGAGCCACCAACATTAAAATTAGAGGCAAGGATTCTCAGAGATATTTTTAACTGAAAAAAATCACTTCACATCACACTTTACGCACCAACACCAGCTCCGCTGTAATCAGGCATCGTAGCACAACCGGGGGGCGCTAGGCCGCCCGGTTGGGACCCCAATGATGAAGCATGACACCAACTAGGTTGGTGTGTGAGGGGTCTTTTAAGAACACCTAATGGGTCCAAGTTCATACTACATACAGTGACTTATCTATATACATATAGTGGGTTCGTCCATATTGTTTAAGTTTAGTACACATCCGGGGAACAGGACGCCCCCCTCTGCCTTATCCCTTGCTCTCTCATTGTTTTTTCTAGTTATTTTATTTATAGACAACAGTTTATGGGCCCAACAGGTTTAAAACGCTGAAGCCAAAATTAGTAGAGTTTCACAAGGTATTTTAAAATGTTCATCTAAGTTAGGTAGCCAACCCATTAAGGAAACTTTACAAGACTAGAGGGATGACCACCTCCACAAATAGGGCTAGACTCTAGTGTTGGCCACCTGTACTGCCCCGCAAGTGGAGGAAAATAGTTTTTGAAAATGGCTACTTTGCTTACCGGCTTCTGCCTCAACTATGATTCTTCCTCAGGAGGTCGGCCTTTCTGTATTTAGAAGACATACTTTTGGTACAACCTTTGTTACTATGGTTATCCCTATCGGCGAAGGTGGATATCAGTTTTACTAAATCAATTATTTTAAACTGCCTATTCTTGGACAAGGCTTCATGTATGCCATGATTATCGTATATTAACTCCTTCTTTAGTATGCAGTTTAATTTGCCAATATGGTCAGACCCCGTGCAGAGGACGATCAAAGATACATTTTTGCAGTATAGATCTGACCAGCGAATAGCTGTTAATGGTACAAAATCATCAGTTTTTTTTATATATGTCACATGATCTTGAGGAGGGTGGACACACTTATTTGGTAAGACTGAGATGTGGTATTGTAGATCAATTAGTGGCCTTTCCAACTATGAAGTTTTATCCTCCGGATCAGACCCCTTGCCCATGTGATGGACGAAGCAAGCAAAGCATTTTGCACTTTTCATTGTTTTGCAACTTTTATCTGAATTTTAGGATTTTTCATCTTAAATCCTTCTTTGTTAGACAAAAATTAAATCATATAAAGCTGGTATGAAATATTTCATTGCACTAAGTGAATCCTGTGTGTTATAAAGTTGCCCTTTTTATTTTAGAGTCATCCATGTTAGGAAAAGCCTTTTGTATTAGTGGGCCTTTTATTTTAAACTATGTTTTGTACGCATTTTATATAATGCCTATATGCAATGCATTTTAATTTATTATTAATATGCCGCAGAGAATTCCCATAGAAGCCCATGTTGACACCAGAACATGGGCTTCTATGGGAATTCTCTGCGGCATATTATCAAGCCCATTATCACCGCTTTAGTGGCAGTTTTCTGCCGCTAAAGCGGCGATAATTTTAACGCCATTTGTTGATAATATGCCCCTCAGTTCTCAAGGACCTGAACAACCCTCAGGTGACCTTTCAATTACAAATGGAAACTGAAAATAAAATGAATAAAATACTTATGCCCCAAACAATCTATTAGCCATGATACTTGAGAACAAATGAGGACAAATGTTCAAAATGTTCTGTGAAACTTCAGCCTGACCTTAGACGACAATTTTTGGAAGAGAAGCCCAGGAGGGCGCAGTTCTCATTCTGTAGACCTGGCCCACTCCACATTTGCTCGAAGCCAGGTCGATTTGTTTCCCATCCCAAATGAATTGTGAGGCAAAATAGATCCAAATTTACTGTTGGCCAGGAATATCTTACCTGGGTCCCTGATCTCTTCCTGAGCACAGGGAATGCATTCAAAGCAGCAAATTGGCTTTCCTTTGATGGCTGCCTGTCTGTAGCCAGGAGGACATTCTTCACTACAGACAGAGCGTGGTATCTGCAGGGAGGACAAGGTGACAGTGTTAGTGGAATGCTCCAGAGAGCTTGTGAGCTGAACGATAAGGACAAAGTAACTGCTAACAGAAAAGTGGAAAGATGGCATGGTATCTACATATGTGACTGATGGGATGTTACAAACAGTATCGTTTGAAACACTTACAATCAACTTTGTTTGCCCGCTTTTTAAAATATATGCACATATTTAGTCTTTCTTGTTGGTAAATGTCGGTCATTGATGTGTGTGGTTCACACAGAGAAAATATGTGTCTTAACTCAATTCTTTAAAATGGCCATCTTATAAATAATAGAACAAAATATTTCCCAGAAAAAAATTTGTCTTGAAAAAATATGTTAAACATGGACGGATCCCTAGGTTGGCTGGTGAGCAGCTGAGAGCACTATCTTATGCATTTCTAAAACTAGAGGAGCTCACAAGGACTTAAAGACCCCTGAAACTAGAAGTCATGACTGCCTTTGATGAAACCTGCAAAGTAAAAGCTAGCAGCCTCCTAGGGCTTGACATCTGGCAGACTGAAAAGATTGATCCCCTTCACATTGGGTATTTGAATCCATTATCTTGCTGTTCAATATGATCTCCAGGTGTCAGGTCAGAGCAACCATGGCACTGACATTGTCGTTTCAGTGACGTTTGAGAGGTCTATTGTTACTTCTCACTTGCTTTTGAACTAGGTGACACTTTTAAAATAATTTAGTTCATTTTAGGTAGTTCACCTTTATGGGCTACTAGGATGTTGAAGGTACTGGAGCTTTGCCAGGTGGGTGCCATGAAATGAATATGCCTACTTAGCAAGTATTTTGTGTTGCCTTTGAAAATATAGATCATTCAAACCTGATACTTCCCTGGAAGTGATGTCACTGGCATTAACCCTAAAACACGAAAGGCACACAATTGATGGGCGGAATGCAGAACAAATCAAAACATTCACCCCCAGTCAAGAGATCTGGGTTAAATCCATCATTATTTTGCCCACCATGCCACCCCAGTTTAGACCTGGCCATATGCAAATCAGTCTTGACCCTGTGTCTCATGGGAGCAGTCCAGCCCGAACTGCCAAGCCAGGTCCTCCCTGGACCGGAATAAAGCATCCTAAAACACACCACAAATAAATGCAAATTTTAGATGCCACCAATATTTTAATTCCAGTGCTGGCATGATACACCAAAGAAACATTAGTAGCATTTCTTTATGTGACATGAAAAGCTCATTTCAAGAAGGAGATGCGGTGCCACAGAACACAGAACAATGCTTGGAATATTTATACCACAAATTATCATGAGTGAAGAGATTTTTTAAGCAATATCTCAGTAAACATTTTTTAGTTAGGTACAACTATGTTTGCGATCAAATTCACCTCAGTTGTTTCTGCCAATAATTGAAAAAGTATTCCCAAATGTCAGCTGTTTCACCAGTGCAGAGATCTCCAGCATAAGTTTGGTGTTCCTGGAAACAGGAAGCACCACTCAGGGAGTGGCACTGGGGCATTTCCGGAGTGTTCTAAGGCATCCATTGCTTTGGAAGGTTGCAATGTCCCCAATCTAGCAGGTTTTGGGTACTCACAAACCCCTAGACAGCTAAGTGTCTGTGTAGATCTCTTTCTACAACCACATATTGTGGGAGTTTCAGGGAAGCAAAGTCTCCTTGAGGAAAATAATATTCCACTTGGAAAAAAAGAAACAAACCGAATGTGCCTGTGTGGAGTTCTCTGCCGTGGAAACATCTGTACCAAGAGAATGGATTCCAGACTTGGATATCCTGTGATTTCCCAATGAATCTCTTCAAGCTCCAGGTGCAGCTTTCCATGCAAAGTCAAAGTCAAATTCAAAGTCACTTTATTCGATCAGTATTCATGGCAATCATAAAAGTTCACTATACAGCATTCAACAAACATTCTAAAAACATTCGATTAAAAAGAAGAAAGATTTTTAAAAAGAAGGTAAAAGCAGCATACAAAGACACAATAAATCATCGTAGGCAATTATACAACTTTCTGGTTTTTAGGGAAAGACATAAAAAACATGCAACACAGTAATAGACCAGATGGTCAGACAACATTCTTAGAAACAACAAACACGGGCGACATTGTTTAAATTTATGCTTGCACATAATTGGAAGTAAAAATCTTTTACGATGATAAATGTGAAATTTACAAAAGAAATAAACGTGCAAGTCAGATTGGAGCGACACACCATCACACGCACCGGATGATAGGGCTTGAGGGAAAAAGGTATTTGATGGTAAACCCAGCATACATGGGATAACATTTAATCAAAACTTTGTTAAAATAAATCTGTGGTGGGGCTTTTTCACCATCAACAGGTAAGTTGGTTGTCCTACTGAGAGTCACAAGTTCATCAAGATATACCTGGACCCTATATTTACTACTATTATTTTTTAGCCTTATTTCACTCATGAGGGATAGAAAGTGAGTTTATATAGTTTTTCTTGGTATACTCAAATATTTACTTGGTGTTTCAAATAAAATTCCCAACCTCAGGACAATTAAAATCTTTTCTATATACATAATCCAAGGAATCGCCTGTACATGTTCCAATGTGAGGCAATCCGTGATAAACTGTTTTGTCAAATTAACGGATTACCTTTGTCATAAAGAGTGACACATAGGGATTAGTGCCATACCTATCTGATCAGATGTTTAGGGGACATCCAGTTCAAGATCCACCATTTTTTTTCCAGAGGTATCTTCTATCATTTTTATGGCCAACAAATTGACATGGCCCAGACTCCAGCACCATACGCAGCCACGGAAGCGGATTTTGCCTAGTTTACTTTTTTTACACTATCTAGCTCTTTTGAACCTATTTTTTTGTGAAAGAGAGTATAGCATTATTAATTTTTTCCAACATCAACCCTCTGCTGTTCACCATTGAGGACCACCTGGCCATCCTATCAAATCTTACCCCTAGATAGGAGAATGTGTCTGTTCGTGTGATTTTCCACCCTGCAATATGGAAAGCCAAGGGTTTATTAACTTTATGACCTGTCACTAGGATAAAGGACTTAGCCTCATGTGTTTTAAGGTCCAATTTTGCCATAAAATAGACATATGACTCTATTAGGTTCTGTTGTGCTCTACCCATGCGTGCAATTAAAACCGCATCATCTGCATAGAGTAATACTGGTATGCCAGTTTTATTATTAGATGGAACTTCCAGGGTTGAAACCATAAGAGGAGCCTCTACTACATTCATGTATAAGGAAAACAGAAAAGGAGTGAGGTCACACCCCTGTCACACATCTCTAGTGATGGGAAACCATCTCATACATTCTCCCTGGTTCCCACAAAGAACTCAAGTGCAGCCTTTGAATATAGTTGTCTGATGAAGGAGATGAATGCTTTGTCAAAGCCCATCTCCTTCATAATGCTCCACAGATGGCAGTGGGCGACACTAACGAAGGATGCCAATAAGTCATTAAAGGCTATGAAGAGCCTGCTTTTTTTGACTTGGAATATTTAGCAACTTGCATGCTCAGATTTAAACATTGGTCCGGGGTGCCCTTACCCTTTCTGAAGCCATATTGAAAGGGAATCAGGACCTTATTTGCAAATGCCCATTCCTCCACTCTATTAAGTAGAACCCTGCCCATAAGTTTTGCAGTACTATCCAATAGCAAAATGGGCCTATGATTCATAGGGTCAGATTTATCGGCCTCTTTGTAAATGTGTATTAAAATAGACTTCTGTCATAACTCCGGTGGGCCAGTTATAGCTATTGCATTGAAACTGTTAGTAAGAACTGGGCCCCATAGTGCAGGCTTTTCGGTAATGAAGACTATCGGGGTTCCATCCGGTCCCGGTGCCTTATTACTAGCGCCCTGGGGAAGGGCGTCTTTAATGTCAGTTAAGTTAAAAGTAGGAGTGGAATTGGTAGTTAGTACCATATATTTTGAAAGTTAAAAAAAATCCCATGCTCTTCCCTTCAAATATTTTTGAAAAATTAGCCACCCACGATTCCTCATCCAAATGACTGTCCAAATTGGGATCTGTGGGTGGCTTGAGGAATGGGGCATTTATTTACTGCCCAAAAATCCCTAGAGTTCTTTTAGACAAAGGCGTGGTGCAATGGTTCCCAGGATTCTTCCTTTAATATGTTCATTCTGTTCTTTTTTGCTGTTTTATATTGATGTCGGGCGAGCTTAACCTCGGCCGCATCTCTTGGGTCCTTTTTAAGGGCTAGGTGCAGGATTGCTGGCGATTTTGTACAGTTATGGTCAAACCACCCCAGACTATTTTTATTTGGAGCATTGCCATTTGTTATTCGGTTATTTCTAACCTCTTCCAGGATTATCTCAAAGGCTGTTGCCACTCCCTCATTTTGCCTGGCTGCTACAACCCGGGGGGTCAGCTCTTCCTTATTTATATTCTCCCACTTCATTACAATCCCATTTTTCCTCACTATAATGGGGGTTATGTATTTAGTCTGATTGACAGCAATCCCTTCCCAATACCATTGGCATGATATGTCCGCATGATCACTAATCCCTGAGAAATTGGTTTCAATATCTCTGAAGGTACCTTTTAAAGATACTGACACTATTACAAAATCAAAGGTAGAACCATTGGTGGTAGAGCCAAAGGTTTTTTGAAGCTGCCCTGTGATCTCGGAAGAGGGATTTATAATTTCTAGGTCTCTAGTGATGATAAATCTGTAAAGTGTATCACCACAGCGATTGTGTGAAAATTGGGGGTACCTTCTCCATTCTCGTCCGTTAGACCACATGTCATGTTTGAAGAAAAGTGACAACGAAGCACATTAAAGCCCCCCACCCATAACACAATAGGCACATTCCTATGATGATTAAGTAAGCTATTCATTTTCCCTTCGAGTACATCTACAATCATATAGATCTCCCCATCAAAGTTGCTGTTCTAATAATTTATAACAAATGCAGTACTTCTGCCTGGGCCTTTAAAATCTAATATGTTTTAGTATGGAGAATCCTCATGAGAAGATAAAACTTCAAGTCTTAGTGTATTTTCCATAAGCGTCAGGAAGCCGCTCCTTGCTCGGCCAGATTTTGATGCAATAGCCGGAGTGTCCAATGAACGGTGACCGTGTATGTGAAGAGGGCCTATTTCCCGAGTTTCTTGAAGTCAGAGGAAGTCAATGGAAGCAATATACTTGATCCATCTGTGGTCTGTCAGTTTTTGGCAGGGTATTGGGTTAAAGACCCTCTCTCCTCAAATGCTCCTCTGATTATGGTGTTGGAAGTTTCCTCCACTGATGTGAGTCTTCTAGATCTCTCAATGCAGTAAAGTGATCACTAGTTGTTATGGTGGTGACTTCTAGTGTTGTCTGGGTTTGATTATACCCTTGGAGAAGGACGCTAACAAAGTCCTTCAACCCCCTTGACCCTGGAGGTGGGATTGCTCGTTTATAGAAGAAAACCTAATGGCAAAAAAAATATCTGGGATGTTAATGTGGGGGATTTAGGCAGTGAATTAAGTAAATTACTGTGAGATACAGATTCGAAAATATGAGTGTGTTTTTATTATTTACATACATTTTGAAAGATGCTTTTAGCTTTCATTATTCCTAATTGTTAATACATTTTGACTTATTATCATGTGTCGTGCAATATCACTAATGAGAAGCACAGAGGGGGATTGTGGTCAAACATATATATTTTTTCAAGTATTCACACTAATCAAACTTGGCAACAACTTGTTTAAAAATTGAGTCTTCTTTCATTTACCCAAAAGAGCGTGCATTGCACCACTCTATTTACGTATTTTACTGAATTGAAAGGAAATGTCCTGCATCTCACGGAAGGTGCACATAGTAAACAGTGCTAATGAGGATGCTGATTCCATTCTGTTCTTAGCACTGATGTTTCCACTTCTGAGGACAGTGGTGACGAAGGCAGTGCCAGGGGTCGCAAGAAGCAAGCTGAGACCCTTGGGGACCCAGGCATGTGGGGTCACATGGATCAAGGCATGAAATGGTTTTTCAATTAAAGGACAGCAGAAGGGTGACAGAGAATCTGTGGGAATTTATAGTATCTACCGGAAATATTGTTTCAAAAGGAATGTAAGCTTTTCTTCTGATGGATACTCCTGCCCACAGATTCTGCACCTTAAGCTTGTGTCCTAAGGAAGATTGAGTATTGCTCACTAAAAAAGGAAATCCTGCTACACCACCCTGTAAATTCCAGTTACTGCATGTCTGTGCTGTTAGACAGTAATGTTTTGCTTGGGGATGATCTATTTAGTAGTCCTTACATTTATACATTAATGTATAATTTATAAATTAGTTAATCTATAAATTATTTTATGCATGGAATCTCAGTCAGGTGAAATCAAGGAATTTAACCGGGGAGCACAGTGAAGGCAATAAATTATGAAGTTCCTTGGCAAGAACCAAGTGAAAAGTGTTTTTATTTTTAGGTGAGAGGATAAATGAGTGCTGAGTTTGAGAAATAACTCAAATAAACATGTCAAACAGTGAAGAGATTTTGAAATTGATTTGTGTGTTGTCCGCATACTGAAGAATGGAGACAACTGTCCCTCCTCAAGTTTCCCTCAAGATATCCACAAGCGCAGGGGCCAAGATTGAGCCTTGTGGAGCCCACAGACACTTGTGATGGCATTCAATGTATTGCATCCAATCCTCACTGCGTGTCATCGAATGAGAGGCCCAGAACCACCCCCTTGATTTTCACGCAGTCTTGCATGAGCGAGAGGAGGCGATCGTGGGCTCTAGTACTGAGTGCAGCTGTCAGATCAATGAGAATGAGGAGAGAGGATTCCCCCCATCAAGGATTCAAGAGCATGGCCATTCCTTTCTACAGCCTGCTCGGAATCCAGACTGATGGAGCGGCAAGAGATCGGGATATAATGCATTTCTCCATTGTTGCACTCAGCAAGCATAGACTGGACACTGGATGATAGTTGGATAGTGTGTCCCATTCAACAATAGTTTTTTATTTAATAGCTTTTTCCAAAAGTGTCATCTCTTTTAATAAGCAATCCCTCAATGTGATCCTTATAATAAATAATTTAATAGTTATGACCACAAGCTGTGGCAAAGGCCTGAATGTGGAGACTATGACAGCTCATGCTCTACCTGTTGAGTCCTTTCAAGCAGTACATCAGCACTGTTGGTCATCTATATGACCACGTATGCCACCCAAAGACGAATATTACTGTGTCAGATATGATACTCACCTGGGTATTTTCAGCCCATAATATGGCACTATTGTTGATATTGATATGTGTGTCTTGTTGGGAGTCAAAGCTGCCCACGTTGACCAGTTGAATCTCCTCATAGTTAAATATCTGTACATTCACAATGTCATAAGCGCTTGGCGCATCACCATTTTCATCAAAAGATATTTGTGCCCCAATTTTTAATGATAAATTCATCCTTTTCACATAGTGAAGGACCTAAGAGATCAAAACACAGATACAGGCAAAAGGAGAACATATTAACACAAGAAGAAAAAATTACATTAATTTAACAAATATTCTAATAAAATCTATTTAACAACCTCAGTATTTACTAACTATTGTAAATATTGCTAAGCCAGCAGATGCTACAGTGGAGAGTTAAACATTCACCCCACTAAAGGGTTGCTTCTTTTACCGCACAGTAGCCATTTACTGATGTTAAGAATGTTTTTTGTAATGAAGTAAATGCAGATGTACTGCTCAAGGGTACTTATCCCCTCACAAACCTCTCACTGGTCTGTATACATGAGAGACTTGATTGTTCCCATTAGAGCAGAGTTAAGACTGATTTTCACAAGGAGGATCTCTGCTGCAAGTGGCTATCATTTTACTGAGAATGTCATTATAACAACTCTGTTGATGGTTCCTAAGGCCAAGGTAGCATCAAGCTATTGGTAATGTATTCACATTGTATGGCACAGGCTGATATATAGAAAGCCTTGACCTGTTGGTATGTATGTTAAACTGTTACTATAACCCCTGCAATGAAAACTGTACAGTCAATGCTTGAAAATCCAATTAAATGTATTGAAAAATAAAAGGAGAGTCTCTACCTAGTACGCCAGAAAACAGATAGTTTACAATGTGACCCAGAGCAATCGCCATTGATTGAGATCAATTCGAGCAAGTGTTCATTCACATTGTTGTTAAGCGTGACATGTATTCCTAGATATGGATCCTATGCTCAGTGTGCCATAGGACTCAAGCTATACCTCACTGATGAGACCTAAGGAAGTTGAAACTAGCAGTTTGAGTTGCACTGTTTCTATCTGAGCAGAACCAAGAAGCACTCGACCAATCACTTTGCTATTGTTTCAGTAGATGCCCTAAGTTCAAAGGGAATCCCCAGAAATGCCTGACATGACTCCCATGCTCACAGTGTCACAGCACTCACCCCAATGACAGGGTCTGAATGAGGTGAAATATTTACCACAACAGGGGAAGGAACATCCCAAATATGGAGAATTCATCATAAAAGAAAGTGGTTACCCCACAAAATGTTCCAATGGATTGTAGATTTTCACCATCGTTTGATACCCTGCCAATCAGCAAGGGAACAACATTATGAGGATGTGTGGTTCAAACACTGTGCAAACCTCTGTGTACATATGCATGATTCCATAATCTTATAATTTTCAAGCTGCTAACTTTGGAAATGAGATGTATGGAGGTGATGCACATCATAAATATACACAAGAAAAGTCAGAGTCCTTTATTCATCCCTTATGTATACATATAGTGGCACCGGGCAATCATTGCAATAATGTGCTCGTCAACATACTCTTTAGTGTGTACATTACAATCACGACTAGAAGTCTACATGCTGCTTTTTACCTCTGTATTCTGTTGCTACTAGAAGTTCAAAAACACTGAAATACAAAAGGATCATGGTGAGCAGGCAGCAAGGGAACACAGGTGACATACTGACATCTAATGGGAATGTGCCTAAAGTATATGTGTTAGCTTTTGAACGAGTAACCAAAACATATTTTCACTGTATGATGTCAATTGACACACAATGGTGCCGATTACGATCCGGTAAAAACCGGGTACGAACCGTCGGTCGGAGCGCTGGGGGTACGCACCGTACATACACGGGTGGGGGTACGACTCGAACGTACACGGGTGTACATACACGGGGGGTACGACACGTACACGGGTGTACATACACGGGGATTACGACACGTACACGGGTGTACATACACGGGGGTATGACACGTACACGGGTGTACATACACGGGGGTACGACACGTACACGGGTGTACATACACGGGGGTACGACACGTACACAGGTGTACATACACGGGGGTACGACACGTACATACACGGGGGTACGACACGTACACGGGTGTACATACACGGGGGGTACGACACGTACACGGGTGTACATACACGGGGGGTACGACTCGAACATACACAGGTGTATACATACACGGGGGTTCGACACGTACGTACGGGGGCTGGGGGGGGTCGGCGCGTATATACGGGGGCTGGGGGGGGTCGGCGCGTACGTACGGGGGCTGGGGGGGGTCGGCGCGTACGTACGGGGGCTGGGGGGGTCGGCGTGGACGTACGGGGACTGGGGGGGGTCGGCGCGTATGCGGGCACATGTCTCCATGGTTGCTATGGGTGTTCGGTGCGGACGGTGTTTTTTCCATACGGTTGTAACATCGGACGCACGGGATGGATCGTGATTCCGCGGTCGGACTTCACTTTTCACATTTGTACGTTAAATCGTCCGAGGACGTGTCGGACACATTTTCCGACCCGAGGACGTGTGGGGAATAATTCCTAATGCGGTTCGTATGGAATTTTTACCATGCGAATCGTGATTGGCAGTTTGTACGGCACTTGTACGATTCGTACGGTAAAAAAGACCGGATACGAGTTGTACGGGGAATTTTTTTGCCGGATCGTAATCGGCACCAATATCTTGTAATGACTTGTGAATATTTATTACTGTTTCTCAACGGCAGAAGTGCCTCTGTGAATTCAGAAAAAGTCAATAAATCACTCCAAACAAAGAGGAAATCCTAAGGAAGCAGATCTGTGTGCAGGGCCAGACTGGCCGTAGTGGGCACCGGGCGTTTCCTCAGTGGGATGCCAGGGTAGGGGCCGGTTTTGGACCCCTGAGGGGCCGGTTTTGTTACTGGGGGCCAGTAAATATCATAAATATGAAATATCGACCCCTTGTAACAAAAGCAATTTTGCTAAATGTGTATAATACAACTTGAACTCACAATATGCAAGCACACATAACACAATTTCAATTTACAGTTAGTTTAAACAGTAACTTAAAAAAAAAAAAAACATGGGAAAGAAAAGGAAACACACCACAAAAGCAAGACAATTTAACACAAATAAAGTTATTTACTATGGGCATCATTAGGATCCTGACTTAAAAAGGGACCACCAGCCATAAGTGTGGCTGTCCCGTGGGGGTGGTTAGGATGCGCCCGCCACACTGGCGTGCGCATCCTGCATTTATAACATTGCGGCGGGCGTAGCTTTAAGCATCACCCGCCCCAATGCCAAAAATGCATGTTGTGCACATGCATGCACAACGTGGCAGGCACCGCGCGGTGCCTGCCATGTTGTGCATGCACATACAGGGGGGTACCATAGGTACCCCCCATGTGCTCCCCCACCCCCTCAAAATCCTGGAGGCCCGCAATGGGCTCCCAACTTGAAAATCCGCTTGCCTTGCTGTGGTGGCGAGGCAGCCTGCATCCTGATATGGATGGTGGTGTCTATGAGACACCGCCACCATATTAAACACTTTTCCACCCGGTACACTTGTCGACCAGGCAGAAGAGTGGCGGATGGTCTTCCCGTCCACCGCGGTACCCCCGCCATGCTTATGTGGCGGGGGGAAATGGGTGGCGGGCAGGGAAGGATGTAGGACGGATCGCCACCGCCATGCGGGCGATGGCGATCCATCCTACATTCTAATGGACCCCTATGTTATTATTTACAATAAACACTGAGTGTGGCTGTCAACAAAACATTAAATATACGATGATTTAGTAGTGACTATATTTCAGGATGAGTGACTTGTGGTGATATGTGAAGTCAAAAGTGCTGTACACATATAGCCGACATGAGTGACACAAGAATAGTGAAGATGACACGTTTTATTTCTTCCTGTCCATTCCTTAACACGTGCATACACGGCCCAAGTGTTATTTTGTATTCGGGTCGAGGAGACTGCATAGACTAGTAAGGCAATAACATTGACGTTTCAACCCTGGAAGATAGCGCAGCTTATTACGCGTCAGTGGCGGGTCTTCTTCAGGCCTGTGGAAAGGGGGGAGGTATGGGCAGCCGCAAGGAATTGATGCCAGGGATCCTTTAGGATAATTAGATAGAGATCCGAGTTAAAAGTTGAAGTGTCTGATTTGGTGAACATGGAGACCCACACCAAGAGGTTGTGGTCTTAGGAATGATGATTAAATTATCGCACGTTAGCTCCACCAGCCAGTTGGAGACGTGCCAATTCGGTGAATCAAAAGTGGTGTACTACAGTTACTATTTGGAGTCTAGCGCTGGCTGTTGTTTTTTGAAGTGTTAATTTGGCCGGGTCAGACATATTCTTCTCTGGATGCAACATTTATACCAAAAAAAATGATGACTCCATACACTATATTTAAATTATAATTCAAACTGCTTTAATGATTGTGTCATTCATAATGTTCCTGGTAAGGTAATATGATGTCACTAGTGAGATCATTTATTCCACTTGTGAAGTCATCTGTAACATCAGGAGTAAGGTCAAGAGCATTGTATTTGGTGATGTCGTTATGATTTGCTTGGCAGGTGTGTGAGTTATGGTTTGTGGACCTAGCCAGTAACAATGAATTTTGGTGAAGTTTTGGTTTTATTTTGGAACCACCATTGTGAATCTACTGCATTTCTTTAGGATTTTTTTAGGTTTTTAAACATATGTTAATGTGATACGTACCACATACACTATATTAGGTTCCAAAGAGACCTTTACATCATTGAAGGAAAGCGGGATACAATGATGTGAAGCTGGTTAGCTATACTGTGCAATATGTAGACTTTACCCCCTATAGGTCCTTTGGATTCACACTAATAAATCTCTAGATCTGTCCTGGTAGTTTGGCACAGAGCATCCAGGCTTTACTAGAGGAACATGTGTTTATAATTTCAGTACCAACATGGACGATAAGTAATTGAAATGACTCGAAAGAAATCCAGCACCAATTTATAAAAATAGAGCAGATTTATCTATCATTTTAGATACCTAAATGAAGATAATTTTAGGAGTTATGAGTTTTTAAGGGGAAAAAATTCAGTGCATTTAACTCAAAATGATAATGTTGAAGTCAATTGGAAAACACACTAGTGACACTCGGTCACTCGCAAGGCAAGTCCAGTGGAAACCATTGGGGTTTAGGTGATGAGGGTGCCAGGACAAGGCGGTTGAATTTCACCTAGGTCATAGGGCTCGGATGAGAGTTCTCCTATCTGCCCTTGGTACTAAATGCAAGAGCCATGGTTGCTAGTCTTGCTGCTTGGATGGTGCAGGTGAGGAAAGGGATACAAAATCTCGACAACTTGCCACTGAGGCACCTGGTTAGGGATGCTGCAATATTCCGTCAAGGTGCAGCGCCTGACTGGCCACCCACAAGTCTTGGAAGTTGCAAACACAACTTGTGATTACTTCAATGTCCTAGAGTCTGGGGGAAAACAGTAGCAGCTGAAACCTGCTGGAGGACAGGACTAGGTTTCCCACAATGCACAAGACCATTTATATTTGGGTGAGCCCTCAATGGCCAATGATTCTGTTATATCAAGAGTGTGCTTTACTTTACTAATACTTCTAGTCAAGCAAGATCTGGAGTTGCTTTTGGCTTGCAGAGGGGTTTTCCCTTCTTATGGATCAGGTGTCTAATCCAGGACATATCGCAGTCATGCATTTGCATGGTGGTTGTCACAGGTGCACGATATCATGCCTTTGCTTTGTGCAGGTCTGGAAGTCACAGACTCAGGTCTCTTCTTTGTCCTTGCAGTTCAAGCAAATCTGAGGATCTGATGCCAGGGGTAGCCTTTAAATCCTTGTTTTAGAGGATTTAGGGGTATGGGCATGTAGCCAATGGGCTACTTGCCCCAGCAGCTAATCCACCCCTGAGCTGACCACATTCGGGGGTGTGCCACCTTTTTTTTTTTTTACTAAGAACCCTCTATTCTGCTATTGTTAGAATGGCAGAAGCCATCATTGGCTCCACAGAGCAGGTAGCCCATGTGGCTAGCTCTCTGGTGTGTGCACTTCCAGACTACCTAATTTTCCCACCTGTCTGGGTGCAAATATGCCTGGGGAAAGGGAGAAGACTGTTTCCTCCTTTGGGAGGCAGCCTGATTGCATATCAGAGGTGGTGGAAGCTTTGAAGGTCAAGGCCATGAAGTGCCACTTCAATACTCATACTGTCAGGGAGGAAGGTGACATCTCCTTCCAAGGCAGGCCTTTTTTTCGCACTACTTGGAGTGTTCGCACCTCCTGGCAAGGGGTCTGAATCCTGTCTTGTCAGCAGCAGCTTCATGCTGTCAGACAGGGCACAGTAACATTTGGTGCAGATGGGCAACCTCTAAAGTAGCCAACTGGGTGCATGCCACTTTAAATCTGAATTTGGGAAAAAGTTGAATTTGAAGAATCAAGTAGTTTGATACCAAACATGACACTTTTCTGTGGGACCATTATTTTTGCCCTTAATGAAAAGAGACTACTATTGGGACATATAGATCTGCACATATATGGCCACATGTTGGAGATGGCCCTTTTTGCAGGGTTATCCCTAAACTTTTTGCATTTTCCTCCTATTTTTCCTGACCTGCTGTTGTTGGTTTTAGGACTCTGGGCACTTTACAGCTGCTGCTCAGTGCTAAAGTGCATATGTTCTCCGTGTAAAATGTGTTATGGATTGGTGTTTCCATGATTGGCCTATTTTATTTTTGTGTCAGTCCCTAGTAAAGTGCACTGCGAGTGCCAGGACCATAAATCAAATGCTGTTAGTGGACTGCAGCACTGGATTGTGCCACCCATGCAAACAGCCGATAAAGTGTAACTCTGGCCTGCCATTGCAGAGCCTGTGTGCAGCCTGGGGCTGCCATGTCGACCTGGCAAGTGCACCCACTTGCCAGTCCCTAACCTTCCCTTTTCTACATGTTAGTCACCCCTAAGGTAGGCCCAAGGTACCCCTGTGGGCAGGGTGCCTTGTATGTGAAAGGTGGGACATGCCCTGGTGTGTGTGGCATGTCCTGATCATGAATTACAGCCTACTTCATTTTTCACTATTGCAAGGCTAACTGTTCCCTATCGGCCAGAATGGGCAGTTTGATTATAACATCCTGTAATCCTAACTGACCCAGGGAACATGGTAGAAACTCAAGTTTGGTATGCCTGAACTCAGAATGATAAAATACATATTTTAGTGAAGTTGGTTTTAACATTCTGTGTTTGAAAATACCACTTTTACAGTAGGTATTTTCTTACCTAACCATCCAGCCTGCCTCTGCTAGCTTGTGTAGTGTATGTCTGGTTTGTGAGTGACAGGGGCTGGGGAGACTCCAGGAGACAGGGTGAGTCAGCACAGGGCTCAATAGACCTATCTGCCTGTAGGTGGGTGGGAGGAGTAGCACCTGGGTCTGAATAGGGTGGCGCCTGCCTTCCACAATGCTGGCTCCACCTCCTGTGGTGTGTCTGAGGACCCTAGCCCACACTGACAAAGGAAGAAAGTGCAAACTGGTAGAATGCACCCAGAACTGGTTTGAACTAGGTACAGGACCCTCTGCCTTCAGAGGACAAATGATTTGCTAGTATAAATATTGGGGCCCAGACCCCAAGATTTTAGAACTCTTTTGGATCAAGAAGACTGCCAAGAAGAAGGGCTGGAGAAGCTGTGAGGAGGAACTACCACTTTGCTGTGTGCTTTGCTGTGTTGGCCTGCAGTGTCTGTTTCAGTCTTGGGTAGTGCTAGTGAAAGGACTGGACTGAACTTTCTGCAATCTACTTTTGTGAGTTTCTCCAAGGTCTTGAGGTAGAGCTTGCCCCTGTTCAAGAAGTCTCAGTAACAGCAAAGACTTCAAGCTCGATACTGTCTACGATGCCGTTGCCAACTCCGTGTCCTGAAGGCACCGCAGAGGGTACAGCCACAACGCCACACGAGACCATGGTCTCACCGACGAGGCTTGCTGACGCCGCCACCGAGCTGCTGCTCGCACCAGGACATGTAGGCACCGCATTCCGCATCACCTCACTTCATGACGACGTCTTGGTATCCCCGACGATGACGCTCCATGCCGGAATTGACGCTGCTGCTTGCACTGTGGTTCAAGGGCACTGCTCGCAGAGTTACACAACGCACCGCCCTCATCCCGCACTGCTTGCCTTGGCCTACGTTCGATGGTGCCAAAGACTCCAGTTTGTCAGCCGACGACAGCGCTTCAGCAATGACAACGACACTGCCTGCACCGTGACCTGCCAGCACTGTGACTAGCACCACCTTCATCTCACACCGCGACCCTGGTCTCACCGATGATGCCATCTGATGCCGCCACCGAGCCGCTCCTCGCACCACGACCTGAGGGCACCGCATGCCGCACCGCTGCACCGCTTCGCACTGCATCCGCAGATGCCAGCGCTCCTGACTTCGAAAAAGAGGAGATCGACCTGCAATACGTGTGACATCGAGGGCCCCGACGACTCCTGCATCGACCTCCGGAACCGACGCCTGCAGACGTTGTATTTTCAGAAGCTCAATGAGAGGTCATCGACGCCCTGCATTTCTGAAAGGTACTGTTTGCGGGTCTTCCCGACACTGTAGATGGCCCGCAACGCTGCGGTCAGCCAGAACTGTTTGGATTTGTTTGCTCACAACAATGTGATAGCCCCAGATGGAGCTATTGACATCAAATAACTGTTTTTCAAGATTATTTTGATACCTGAAGATTTTTAAGTACTGTATTGTGGATTTTTATCGTTTTTGGTCTTGTCTTAAGTTTATAAAAATATTGGTTATTTTTCTAAACTGGTGTGGTGTCCTTTTGTAGTGCTTACACTGTATTACTGTTGGTTCTGTGCAAATGCTTTACACACTGCCTCTGAGATAAGCCTGACTCCTTGTGCCAAGCTACCAAGAAGGTGAGCAGGGGTTATTTTAGGAGTGTAACTCCCTTATCCTGACTAGGAAGAAGGGTCCCTATTTGGACAAAGGTGCAAGCCCTTGCCAACTAAAAACCCCCATTTCTAACACCACACATTAACTATATTTCAACCTGCTGTGACCTTGCCACTCATGTTGAGGGCAAACTCGAGCTGGATCAGTTTGCATGGCTCCTGCAATCCACAATGGGCAACCTGCTGTCAACTCTTTACTTGGGTCACTCATGGTGGCACAATCACTGCTGCAGGCTCTTGGGGCACTTTTAACTCCCATGCCCTGGGTACCACTGGTATCACTTACAAAGTACTTATAAAAGAGTTAAAGTCCTTGCTAATTGAGATTACCAATTCACATCCATCCTATTTAAGGTAGACAGCTTTGACACTGGGCCCTGCTTAGCAGGTACCAGTGCACTTTCAGAGTTGACAAACAGAGACTTAAAGTATAAATGGGGGCAAAAGGTGGGAAGGAACCTGTAAAAAACCTGTTTTCTTACAAGTATGTTACTAGAGATGTCTCCGCTTGAATATTAGTTCAGGGATCTCCAAACTTTTCTGTAGTGAGAGCTACTTCTGATCAGTGAAACTCCTCGTGAGCTACTGAAGGCTAAACAACTTGTGAATTCTTACAAGCCAGCCTCACACCCAGCTTCATTGCCTTTAACCCTAATGTCCATCCAGCAGGATACAATGGATACAAAATACTTTGACTAGGGGAACTATGGCAGGACTGCCACGCATGTCAGTGAAAGCCTGCTTTTTGGGGTTTTATGAATATGTGTGCATATGAACGGGATACATGTGAATTGGTGTCTGAACGCCTATTCTATGTACTTGTGGCACAGGACATGTATAACACAAACATACAACCATTTTTTAATAGGAAAAATGTAAAGTCCAAAAATGTTCATAACCTGGAGCATTTTTCAGAGTTTACAAAATGACTGTATTTTTCAATAATGATTATAGCACAGTGCCTACTGCCCACTGGGAACAAGAGACCTGCTATTTATATTAAAATTAAAGAAAATTAAAATGAAAAGTTAACTTGATCATTAAGGTAACTTTTCAATTTACTTTTCCCCTATTTAAAAGTATTGAGAAATATAATTTTGTTCTTACTAGTTTAATACCTTAGTGCTTCAATTGTTCACCTCTGTACCTTACCATGTGTCATAAATTTGACTACTGTACGGCTTATTATAGGGCCTTGCTATCTGCAGCCTGATGATAATCATGTCAACACAGCCTACCCTTAAACCTAAAAGGATAAATATGACCCTGTGCCTATTTGAAAATGAACTCAAGACTGTGGGCCACTCTGAAGGTTTCTGGGAGCTATTGGCAGCTAGTGATCAACTTGCTGGAGACGCCTGCTCTAGCTCTAGGCTAGAATTCCAGAGATGTCAGTTATCCTGGGCTTACTATTTTTGAAAGAACGTTTTTCCATGTGCATTTATTAAAGTTACCATCTTGCCCACTTTTTGGGCTCCTGTTGATTTGAAGATTCACAGATGTAATATTGAAGATGGAAGACCACAGAGTGAAGCCCGAAGCTCTGTGGTAAGAATATTTGGACACAATATTACCAGAGACCATGTCTTGGCAATGAGAACAAGGTGCCTTCTCTTAGGAGTTATGACAATTATTCAGAAAACAGCTGCATTGGGTAGATTTGATTGAGCAGTATTTTTTTAATGAGAGTGGGAGCCGTGGGTTTTCAGAGCAAGCAGGCAGGGCAAGCACAAAAAGACAAAGCAAGGCCAATTATGGAGACAACATGTGATTTGGAGGGCAGACCGATATACTAAGGTGTAGTGTAGTTCCTATATCCCTGATAGGCTCTGCCCATTGGAATAATATACACTATAGTTTTGACATAGGACTGAGGTCAGTATGTCTCTATTGAGTACATTAAACTTAATTACTTGTGTGTGCCAGCTAACTCAGAGGTCACTAGAAACTTCTCGAATATACGAGAAGGGATTCGTTTCTGACGACCGCATAAACATGACAACATTGTTTCCCTTAGAGTCGGAAAAATCTCAGAACCGTGAAACAATAGATAACAGTTTCACTCAGTCAATCGGGCATGCTTTGTTTCTACAGGGTTGCACAGAAATAGAGAGACGGGCATTTCAATAAAAAGGGTTTATTGAACAGTCTTATTTCTCATGCCAGAGATATGAACTGCTACAATCGTAAGACAGGATGCAATAGTTCGAACCCAGTGTACCTAACCTAAGTTTAGTACGAGGTAAGAAGTAGGTGCTGTTTTCTAAAGTATAGATAGCTATAGTTTTAGTTTTGCCATGAGTTTCCAAAAGTTTCTCTAAGTTCTAGTCTGCTCCATACCTTAGAATGTGTGAGGTTGGAATCTCTTTCCGGGACTTGATATCTACCACCCCGTAAGGGGAGTCAGAAACACTGGAGCTGGATTCTCTGCGAGGATGATGACAGCGTCTGGTCAGTGCATCAGGCGGGAACTCGATCTCCTTCTGAACTTGTCGTGGCGAACCGTAAGTAGGCAGTCGAACTGGACCATACCGGAACTGTGGTTTGCCAGGGCAAGTGTAGGTATATTTATACCTTGAAGGTGTTTAGGAATGCCTATATTGACGTAAAAGCCAGGCATCGGAACGTCATGTATGAACCCCTAAGGAATAGATGTACATGCATAATAAGTGAGTTCTTGGAGAAATCAATATCCAAGCAAGGGAAATTCCTTAAAGGCTTAAGAGTCTGGTTTTCCAAGAACTCGTTGTGACGTGGGTTGATGGATGTAGGAGACCATGCCTTTATTTGGTTAGCATGGACAATGCCTAAAAAAGGGCTGGATTTTCTATGCCTAAATAAGGGCAATATGAATTGTACCTTTATAAGGGCATAAATCGGGAAATCTATATACGGAATCTAAATCTACACACAACAAAGGCTTTTGGCACGGCCACAGGAAATGCTAAAAAAGCTACAACTTCAATTTCTGCGATGCCAGAGGCCAAACTGAAAATCCCGTTATGCCAGTGTATGTAAAATTTGTGTTACTGTTGGTGATTCGCACACCAGCTGTTTATACATGCAAATATTTATAGTGTAACAAACTGTATGTGGGAGGCATTTCAATCTTATTGCAGCGATTCGCATACAAAATTTGTACTGTTGGAATGCTACTCATATGTATGTGTAGTGATTTGCTCAACTGTACCCAACAATTTTGTGAATCCTATAATTTTTCATCAATACAACATTCGTTTTTTTCAGTATTTCACACTCCTAAGGTCTTACATAGTTTTTTTAAGTATATTATTGATATGGAGAGTATTTTAGCACCTGCACCTTCTCTAACCAATCCTGTTGACCCTAAGAAGAAATGGATGCAGTGGAGGATGGGTTTGAGGAGTTCTTGGAGACCATTGGTGGGAATGTGTTTAATGATAAGAGGTAATTTGCTATTTTAAAACATTGTCTTGGGTATGAAGGGAGACACATTTTATATAATTTTCCACCCCAACATTGGCTGATTAAGAGGAGGAGGAACCTTATATATGTGAAAGAGCTATAAAACAATTGCATATCCATTACAGAGAAAACAAACAAAGTGGTTGCTAGATGTAAATTTGTGGGAAGAGGTCAACGGCCTAAGAAGTCGACTGGTGCTTTTGTCAGTAATTTACAAATTTTAGTCACTAAGTATAACTATAGGGTTTATTCTGCCAAAATGAAATGTGACCACATTTTATGTAAGATGTTTGATGTCAAGCTACAGGAAAAATTATTGCCCGATGAAGATTTAACTTTATAAAAATCAATAGATAGAGCACATCAATTTGAGGAAATGAAGTAGGAATGAAAGAAGTGGCTAATAAATCAATGGATGTAGTACAGTTTGCAAAAAGAGATAGTGTTGGGAAAAACCTACTGATGGGGAATTCAAATTCAAGGTTCACATTAAAAATGTTGAGAAAAAAGCTGTTGTATGTTATAAATGCCGCTTATCTGGACATATACCTAGTGATAAGTTATGTCTAATTATCGAGCAAATGAGTAGACATTGTACAGATAAAGGACACTATAGTAGGATGTATAAATACTAAAATAGGTTTAAAGAAAGAACCAAGCATTTTAGCAGGCAACCCAAACCACCCAGACTAGGAGTTTGATTACAGTGATTTGATGTTGCAAGTTGATGTAGACTAAGCTCTGTAATAGGAAAAAATATTCCCCATTTTTTGGGGGGGGAGCTAGTATCATAATTGAGAAACTCTGTGCACAATTTCATTTTAAACAAAATGTGAAATACCTAAAGGTTATAAGGTCAGAAATATCCCCTTATCATTGAGAAGTGCACTAAAAGAAGAGATGCCACTGTCATGCCAACATGCCTTTATTGAGGAAATCCAGGCATCTAAATGTTTGTCTGCGGTAGTGGATGTGCATAAACCCCATTCATTACACCTGAAGGGAAGGGGTGTATAGATATAACAAGATGCCATTTGGTTTACTTTCTGCTTTTGCTCTTTTCCAGAGAAATATGTATAAGTTGTTTAATGATGAAGCACTTTTCATGTACTTCCAGGATGATACCCTGGTGTTTGGCAAAATGAAAAAAGAACTTGTGAAAACTTTATGCAAGGTGCTATCCGTTTTGCAATATAGTGGCTTAACATTAATAAAAAACAAATGTAAATTTGAAGTAGAATCATTTGATTAGCTGGGCTACAATAATGGTAAACATGGCATTTCTCTGAAATGTAGTCTGGTCAGGGTCATTGAAGATGCGCTCGAATCACAGAACAAAAATCAACTCAGATCATTTCTGGGTTTGGAAGAATATCACGCCAAATTTATTCCAGGTTTGCAGACAAGACAAAAGTCATGAGATTGTTGATGAAGAAGAATCAAAAGTTGTTATGGTCTAGTAAATGTACACAAGAATGTAATGAGTTAAACATGGTGTTAACTGCTTTGAAACAAAGGGGCATATTAAAAAGGGCTTATCGCCACTTTTTATGGCGTTCTGGTGGCTAGAAGTCCTTCACCTTATTTACAATGATGGAAATACTCTGGAGGATTGTTTGTCAAAATTGCCAGTTAATGAAGAACATTATAGCCTAGTGCAGGATAATGACACGGATTGTTTTGTGTCTATAAGTGAAGTATCAGAAGGGTGAATAACAGAGAGATTGTGAAGGGAATCATACAAGGTGGATGTAGAAATTCAGAAGGTTCTAGAATACAATAATATTAAATGGCCAATAAAGAAATTTGCAGAGGAAGATTTATTATTGTTCTGGTGTGAGCAACAAGTAGTACCAGTGGAATTGAGACATAGTGCTCTCCAAATGTCTTATCTGGGGTATCCTGGAGAGAGCAGCATGGAGAGAAGGGTCAGGAGTGATTTTTGTGTCCTACTATAGATAGGAGTCTAGAAGACAAAGTGAGATCATGTGTAGATTGTGCCATTATTGATAAATCACAGAAGACTGTCAATTATGATAAGTCACCCATGTATAGACCCAATAGAGTGTGGAAAAGAATTTCATCGGATGTTGCTGTTCCAGAGTGTTTGTCCAGAGGCCAAACATTTGCTATAGTTTTGATTGATCAGATGTCACAGTGACCTGAGGTTAAAATTGCAAATCGTGTTAAATGTGCCAATGTGATCAGTTTATGGTATGATGTTTTGACAGAGTGTTTCCCTAAGA
This sequence comes from Triturus cristatus, assembly GCF_964204655.1. Taxonomy (NCBI): domain Eukaryota; kingdom Metazoa; phylum Chordata; class Amphibia; order Caudata; family Salamandridae; genus Triturus; species Triturus cristatus. The sequence goes on along the minus strand of NC_140591.1, from coordinate 1,670,880,999 downwards.
ATATGTAAGACAGATAATGGGGCGCAAGTTACATATAATGATATCGTTGCAGGGATTCTGCTCATTACCAGGACTATGCTCTACATCTGATCATATGAAATCATTCTTATCAAGACATGGTGTGAACATATTCACACCTCTATTTAGTACCCACAGAGTAACATTATTGTAGAAAGATGAATAAGGGTTTTGAAGGAAGGAATACAGATAATGGAAAAGATTGTTATCAAAGTATCAAAGAACTATTGTAGAGTTATTGACCAACACGAAGGGCTAATGGTGGCAGATCACCTTTAGAAAAAATGAGGGTCAGAGGGGCTGTTTGCAACTTCAGTTAGCCTGGGCTTCCTATCTTTGAATGAACGTTTTAATAAGCGTTTTATAATCCTAATTGTTTTACCATTTTTTGAGATCCTGTTGATTTAAGGATACGTGATGTAATATGACTCCCTGCTTTAAAATTATAACTACATACATTACAGGTTAGGTTCTAATACTAATAAACATGAAGTGATTTTTTTCAGTGCAGACATATTTTGCAAAATTTGAAATTTACCAGTATTATATGGAACACTTTACATAAACAAATAAATGAAGTACAAGAGCTTAAGCTCAACAAGTCACACTAAGAGGCTAATTACGCAAGTCTACCCGACACCGTCATGGATACGGGTCTCAACAACCTCTAGTCCGCAGTCCTGACCGCATAATTACAATGTGACTGCACATGGTGCGGTCGCATTCTCACATTTCACTATGGTAGCAGGTGCTACGGATGTAAACCAGCTGTACCACAAGCTCCCATAGGGGAATGGGATGTTGTGTTCATCCATGCACCGCGTAGCAGGCACCTCAGGGAGATTGCCACACAGTACAGGGATCAATGTTGCCCGCTCGGCCATCAACCATAGGCCGCAAACAAAAGGGGGCCCTGCTAGGGGCCTACAAACTCGTTTTCCGACAGGCTTTCTATGTCAGAAAACCCGGCATGGAAAGCCTGCCGGAAACCATGCATCGTAATCCGGACAGTTTAAAATGCCATCAATATGGATTTCGGCCCGATCTCTGAGTGGCCAACGGGCTCCTTGAGCCAATCAGAAGCCGGCCAGATTGACAGGCCAGTTTGACTACCGACTACCTAAATTGTAATTAGTTGGTCGGAAGTAAAAGAGAGGTTCTTGGTCGAAAAGCCTTCGACCTAGGGCCGGAAGCTTTCCGACCAACATCGTAATTGGCCCCTAAGTGCCTATTCTTTGTGTCACATCAGTTGTAACTAGTGAGTTCTCTAGGCATGCATGCTCAGCAATAAGATTATACATTTTCACTCAGTTACCTGCCAGGGTTTAATGTTGCTGTTATCAGCGCAGGCTCCATTGCCGAAAGGCCCTTGTCCTGGCTTACAAACCATCAAGGATGTCACAGCATGAGCCAAAGCATAAACTGCAAGGTAGGTATGATAACTGGAGCTCAGATCATTCAACTCAAACTCACTTAGATGTATTTTTTCTAGTGTCTGCTTCTCAAAGCAGGAAGTTACTGTTCCGCCCTGTGTCACAGGGGTCAATGTCCCACTTCCATTGGAGGCCAGCCATCTACAGTTAAATGCTTTCTCCCAGAATAGTTTAATAAATCTATCATTGGGATCGCGCATGGGATTGAGTCGAGTAAGGAAGTCTTCGAAGCCTGGCATCTTGGCTATCCGGAGGACTAACCCTAATGATCCATTGAATAACCTCCAGGCCTGCTTAGAGAAGAGTCCAAGAGTCATTGTGAAGGATGTGGAGAAGATAAAGGTCTTATCGGTCACGTTTTGTGCAGAGAGGGCCTCCAAGAGATTCTTTACATGGATAACAGAACTGTGGATAATGATTACTTTCGCTGTATGTCTCTGGATAAATTTGGCAACTGTGAGTATATTTGTTCCATTATATGCTGCATGAGTTTTTTCCATATACGCCACACATCCCTTGTTATGTTCGATTGCTGCCTTCAGGTCTTGCCCTCCTTGCAATCCCATCTCATCATCAGAGATGATCATTCCAATCCATGTCCAGTTGAAGTGTCCTATTAGTCGCACCAGCGCGGTGATCTGAAAGATGTTGCTGGGTACTGTGCGCAGGAAGGAAGGGAACTGAGACTTGTCACTTAGCATGGGCAGCTCAGACCCATAGCTTATCTGTATAGAATAAATTAGAAGTAAAAACATATACAATGTCAAACTGCAAATATTTCAACTGCAAATAGTTCAACAGACCTTCCTAGACATTTTGCGAAGAGTTTTGGACCACCTGTTGCATTGATTAGCTGAGTAAACATCTGATGCATATTAGACTTTAGAAATCACCCACAGGAGGGAACTATAGGGAAGCCAGAGGGAGCGTCACATTTTTGGTAGCTCAGTAGCTTCCTGTGCCCGATGAGCTGCTGGTGACATAAACAGAGCCTGACATTTGGCTGAATGGGATCCTCGCATTTGGAAAGGTGAACATTTTAGACCCACAGTATGCTGCAGGCCCTGCAAGCAGTTTATTTCCTCTCGTACCAACTACAATTGTGTTAGAGATTTCCCAATTGGTATATGAATGGGGTCTAACTTTGAAGGAATATTCTCAATGTTGTGAATCAATATTTAAACAAATGAAATATGTTTTGATGAGGTGCTGGAGTTCACTGAAACTGTCTGTTGCTACAGTGTGTTAGAAATATTCCTAACTGTATCATTCAGGACTGGTGTCTAGTTTTCAAACCATGGTCCTACAAAGCTGGAAGACATTTTGAAGGACAGTTAGACATTGAAAGGCAGATAGCTCAACAGTCATCCTAGGGCCATGACTCCTTCTCCCATAGTGGAGAGCCACCGCTATATGAAAGCCTGGCGTCCCTCATGGGGATCTCACTACCTTTGTGCTTCATGTGGGGCAGCCGTTGCATAGAAGGGAATGTTTGCTGAGCGGACACCATGTTGGGTGGACCCCACTTGGGATCCTTTATTGCTTTTCAGAAACTAATCTAGTTTTTGCAATGTATGCATGTTGGCATTTATACAGTCACACGTGTGATGGCAGATGTTATACTGTTTGAAGCAATCAACAAAGGAAAACCTATTTCTAGTCTCAGGTGGCAGTGGGGCAGGGAGGTTTCTACGTTGAGTATGCTATGGATACGCTTTATGAAAAGGTTGTCTGTGTAGATAAGTGCTCTTTTCTGTCATCACCCCCACACTTTTATGCCCCAATGCTTATGGTTATGACTCTGAAAGTGCACTGGAGCCTGATGCCTGATGAACATATTAATGCCCCTTTCCATCAAGGGCTACTATAACTGATGAGCGAGCCGTAGGATAACATGGGCAGGCACCCGGACACCACTGAGGTCTCCATCAACATTATGGCCCAACTTGGCTCATCACCCCAACATGACTGCAATGTCAGATTTGATTTGGCATGTAACCTGATGGCTTCATTAGAGGTTTCCCAGCTGGCTTCCCCTGCCTTTGGCAGCCTGCAGCTTACTACCACCCAGACAGGAATCTGACCTTCTGCCAGGAACTGTGAACACTCCCAGGAGTCAGAAACAAAGGCCTGCCTGGGAACGAGGTGACACCTTCTTCCCTGCCAGGATGGCTAGTAAAGTGGTACATCAAGGCAGTGAACTTCAAAGCATGCACAGCCTCTCAAATGTACACTGGCAGTCTTCAAAATGAGGAAACAGCCCTCCCCATGCACCCAGCCACTTTTGTGGCCAGACAAGCAAGAAAATTAGATAGTGGATAGACTTACACTCCCCAAAGGCTCACCCCACCCCTAGTTTTGGGTAGCTGTTTGTACAGCAGAGGAAGGTTTCTGCTGTTTTTAGCGGTAGCAAATTCAAGGGTTCTGTCTAAAAAAGGTTAAACCCCCCCTCCCCCCGGATGTGGTCACCTCAAGAGTATATTAGCCACTGGGGTAAGTAGCCAATTGGTCACTTGCACCCACACCCCTAATAACCCTTAATCTAAGGATCAAGGGGACCCCTTGCACCAGAAGCTTGGATCAGAGAAGACTTTAAACCAAGGACAAAGAAGAGAACCAGGACTGTGAATTCAGAACCTGCACAAGGCAAAGGCGTGAAAGCCTGCCACGGTGATAACCACCCTAAAATCACATGCCTGCAAATCCTCCTTGATCAAAGACTGTCTCTCCCAGACAGAGGGACCCCTTTGAACGCCAAAGGCAAATGCAGACTCCCTTGCACACTACCGGAACCAAAGAATCATTAGCCATCGCGCCCTCTACAGTATTGCCCAAAGGTTAATGGACCAGTGCATTGTGGGGATATAGTCCTGAATTTAAGCAAGTTTCAGGCACCTACCATTTTCCATGGACCTCCAAATGTCGAAGTATCATCTAGCTGACCTCACTGCTACCAAGGCTTGTTGGTCACCAGTGTGTTTACCACCATCTCTGCTCGATGCTGCAGACATGACGGAAATCACCCCACCACCATCACCTGACCATTGTAGTGTCCCCATTTTTGACCTTTTGCATCTGTTTCCTCACCAGCACCGTCTAAGCAATAAACACAGCTCTTCTACAGCTCCCATCTCAGGAGCAAGGACAGCCAGGGCAACTGTGCACCTGGGCCTTTCAGGCCAGGTAATTTTAACGGACTGTTGTTGCTTAGTATGGAGTCCCGCATCACCTGCACCCCCGTGGGTGCCACGTAACTTGACTTGCAAGTGACTGATAGTTGTGATTTTCACCATTGGGCACAATAATAACATTTTGCTGTAGTGAAATGCACTGATTTAATTTTTCGCTTAAAATCTATTACTCCTGTTATATGCATCCCATTGTATTCATTTTTGTGTTTAAATTAATATAAAACTCAGATTTATTTTATATATCGGTGTCGGATTTCGATAGTGTTAATTACTTATCGTCTATGTGGGTACTCTGAAATGATTAACACATGTTCCTGTAGTAAAGCTTGACTGCTTTTGCCACTCTACGAGGGCTGAGCTAAGAATGTATTATTGTGAATCCAAGGACCGTCTTTGGGGTATTGTTAGACTGTTACAAGGTGAGGTCTAACCAGCATCACTACATATTACTCAACTTTCCTACAGTCTAGTTTTTCCATGAAGGGCTTCAAAAACGTAAGTATATTGTTTCACTGGCCAATTCGGTGTCTTCCAAGGACCCAATCAATCTCGATTAATGATATACATAGAACAAATCTTTTTTGTCTTTTTATAATTTGTTTTGAGAATATTGAGGATACTGTATCCTTGGAGTCAGCTTGTCTCTGCAATCTTTGTAAGGGATAGTTAGGCTGCATATACTAGGAAAACATGGCTTCCTCCAAATTTGGTATAATCTCTTTCACAGTGATTCAAGAATTCCAGTAGGGCAGCAACATATAGGGAACTAATACGGGGTGGCAGAATGCACTCTTCTAAAAGTCAGTGTTGCAATTCTTGGTGTTGAACCATGGCCTTCAGAAAGTTTTACTTGCACACATGTATAGTAGGTAAGAATTGTAATCAATGAGCTAATAATGTTTAGTGGACTCCCAGGATGATAGTTGGGTCAAAAGCCTGTGTTTAACAGACCGCAATTTGGAAGAGAGACAGAGTATGGACTGCAGACCGTGAACACAGCTGCTGCTCAGCCCCCATAGCCCTCGGTGTCCCTCCCACAGCTGCAAATGACTGCCATTACTTTTTCCCTTTCCCCATTGTTGTCATTGCAGGTGACCTGCTGAGGCTTGGCAGACAGCAAACAGAGAAGACCAGAAGCTAAGGAGGAGAAGAACAGAGAGCCAAGACAGACGAAGGAGGAGGCTGGCACCTGGAATCTGGTTAAGCAAGGTGTAAAGACGAGGAATTATCTCCAAGATGCTTTTCACGCTAAATGTTTATTGTACAATATAGAGAGCCGTCCCAGCCAGCACAGTTACAGCACAGAGTCCAACTGCCCCCCGAGAGAACACTCATCACAGAATAAACCTCGGCATTCTACATGACATCATGGCATTCTCATATCATGCCACATTACATCACCACACCTCCCCCTTTTTAACAAAATAAACTACAACAACATAATGATACAATAAAATGTTTAAACAAGGAAATAAATAAAGAAGAACAAAAAAAACATAAGCATTACACAATATAACTTATACGTAATCTTGTAGTCTACTTGGTTTAACATAAATTCTGGTGCTCTTTCTAATACCACTGTCTTTTCTTAAAATGTCTTTCACATTTTCTTCCTTTTTGTTAAAATAAGAAGGATCCTTAGCTACTCGAGAGGCATTCCACCAATTTCCGTTAGTTAACTTAACAGCATTTTTCCTAACCTCCACAACCTGCTGAGAATCAAGAAACTTTGAGAAGCCTTTTCTAACCAACACTGGATTTTTTACTCTAACCCAATCCCCAATGCAAATACTGTGGTTTCCACTGGCAGGATCAACTTTCTTACAAATTTCAGATGATTTTTTATTAGCAGAGTCCCACATGCTCCTCAAATCATAATTACGATGAAAAGATTCCACCATCCAAAGAGGATAAACTTGCAAAAGAGCTTTTCTCCCTCTCATTAATTCAAATGGACTAAAATTGGTGGCCACATGGGGTGACGTGCGATATGACCAAACAAGATCATTCACTGCTTTGAAAATGCAAGTTTTAGACCTAAAGGCTGCTTGGACACACTCTACAATAACTCTATTGAATCTTTCGGTTTTTCCATTGCTTTGTGGATGATAAAGAGGGGTTCTAGTGTGTTTAATACCACAAGAGCGTGAAAAACAAACCATCTCTTTTGAGATAAACTGAACACCGTTGTCTGTAAGAATTTCCTCCGGAAAACCTTCCCTAAGGAAAATCTTATTAAGACAGGTGATAACACTTTTTGAGTTAGGAACACTGATGGGTTCAACCTCAACCCATCTGGATAAATGATCAACAAGTACCAAAAAATACTTAGAATTGTCAAGGAGGACATGGAAAGGCCCAAGAAAATCCATGCCTATTTTCTGCCATGCTCTTCCAGGAGGAGATACAGGAGAATCAACAGTGCCCTCTAAAACTAGAACTTTATCACTGGTATTGCACCGTACACATTGTTTAACCAACTCATCAATTTGAGAATCCATCCTTGGCCACCAAAAGTCAGACCTCACTTTTCTTTTATTAATAGTTGCTCCCAGGTGACCCGCATGAGCAGCCAAAATTATTTTATCCCGGTAGCACGAGGGAGGTACAAGTTTGTCACTTCTAACAACTTTTCCACCTTCAAGAGAGAGTTCACTGTTGACTTTCCAGAACGTTTGAAGATCTGGAGAAAGAAGTTTCTCTCTTGGCCAACCTCTCTTGCTCAATGAAACAACCTCGCTGAGCACAACATCTTTATCAACTTCAGTGACCCAGTCTTCTTCTGCAAATGAGAGACTATCTTGATTGACACATGCTACGAAACATTCCTCTACATCATTTTCCCAATCTTGCTCATCTGTATCATGAATAGGAAGCCTAGATAAACAATCCGCTCTGCTATTTCTCCCTCCAGGAATATACTCTACCATAAATGTATACTCTAGCAATTTGGTCGACAACCTGGCCAATCTAGCAGTGGTGCGTTTGATGTTCTTCCATGACAAGATGTCAACTAAAGGTCGATGATCAGTTCTAAGGACAAAAGATCTGCCCCACAAATAGGACTTGAACTTCTCAACACTCCAAGCACACGCCAACAGTTCCTTTTCGATGACCGAATACTTTCGCTCAACAGGACGAAGAGTCCTGGATGCAAACCCTACTGTGTGCTCTTTCCCTTCAGCAGATTGTGAGAGCACAGCACCCAGACCATACTCGCACGCATCAACTGTGATGATAGTTTGCCTACCTTCCACAAAAGCTTGCAAGGCAGGTGCACTAACAATGTGACTCTTAATGAATTGAAAACCTTTTTTGCATTCTTCTGACCATACAAATGTTGTTCCTTTTTTAAGTAGATTTCTAAAACACTCTGTAGTTTTAGCAAAATCTTTCATGAATTTTGCATAAAACTCACAGAGTCCAAGAAAAGACATAAGTTGTTCCTTGTTTTGGGGAGCTGGAGCCTCTACAATGCTTTTGATTAGACCAGGTCTGGGTTTTATACCTTGTTCTGATATTACATGACCTAGGTATTCAATCTCTTTCACTTTAAAGGAACATTTACTTTTCTGTAAAGTCACCCCTCGACTTTCTAATACACTAAAAACTTGATTAAGAACCACATCATGTTCTGCTTCACTTTTAGTAAATACAAGAATGTCATCTTGTAATACTACAAGATTGGAATTATGTTTAAACATCTCAGTCATCAGTCTCTGAAAGACCGCAGAGGCTAGCCCAAAAGGAAGTCGACAAAATTGGAAAACACCATCAGGAGTGACAAAAGCAGTGAGGTGTCGAGACTGAGGATGAAGTTCGACTTGGTGATACGCAGCTTTGAGGTCCAATTTGGTAAACCATGAAGACGACCCAACTTTCGCAATCAGGTCCTCAATGCGTGGAAGGGGAAAACCGTCAACCCAGATGGCCTCATTAAGACTTCTCAAGTCGACACACATCCTCAAGTCCCCAGACCTTTTCTTTGCTAAAACAATAGGAGAAAGCCAAAGGGTGGACTCAACTTTTTCAATTATGCCTTGCTCACACAAATTTTGCAAGTGTTTAGAAAGATCCTCTCTGATACTCAATGGAACGTTGCGTAACCTGTGTTTGACAGGTGTAAAAATCTCCTTAAGCTTTATAAAGTGTTGAAAATTAGTAATTCTTCCATGACTATTTCTGAAAACATTGTTAAACTTGTGTTCCCAATCATTGAGTGACTGTGTGCTAGAAAGCGAGTAGGTATGTTTAGTGGGATGAATATGACTCTGATCAAACTGCTTGTCAATAAAGACAGGGTTCTCCAAACCAGGCTTGATGGTTAACCCAAACTCTGCTTGATGGACGAGACCAAGAACATTGATCCCTCTCTTAGCAACATATACCTTCCCATTGATGGGTTCACCCAAAACCCCAATAGTGGCCCAGAAGTAACCTAACAACTCAATTCTACTACCCTCAAAAGCTACTGTGAGAACATCCGGTGGCAATAGACTTTTCTGATACCAGAACTTTTGATACTTTTCTTGCGCCACAATAGTGATACGAGCCCCTGTGTCCACTAGAAGCCGAATTTGACTCTTTTCAATCGTAACCAAAACTTCAGGATCAGGGATGTCTAGTTGCCTTTCTTCATTTCGATTCTTAACCACTACAACATATTCTTGACTGATAACATCTTCATCATAAATATTTTCCTCTTCGTTAATTACACATCTAACATTTCTTCTCCTGCTACTCATAAAGATTTTAGCAAAATGACCCATTTTTCCACACTGCCCACACTGTTGATTGATGGCTGGACAATTCTTAAAAGAAGAAACATGTAAAGAAGAACCACATTTATAGCAATATATCCTCGAACTATATTGCCTATCTTGCATGAAAGATCTTCCACCCCTAAACATGCCCGGTCTTCTAATATTGCCACGAAAAACATTACCCCTAAAAGCATTGTCATACATGGGAATAGGCATAGGAGGTTTGATAGAACTAGCACCGGGATGCTTGGTGGAAACAGCACCTGAAATGGAAGAGTTAGCTAGAGCAGTTTCAAGCTGTTTTGCGTCATCCATCGAACTTTCAATACTCTTCGCAATATCTACTGCTTTGTCTAGAGTAGGATCTTTACACGTTAGTAGCCTTTCTTGTATCTTTTTACAATAACAACGTGCGACCAGTTGGTCTCTCACTAGTTGGGAAGTAAAGTTTTCAAATTCACATTTAGAAGCCAAAACTTTTAGAGCTGTAATAAAAGTATCTATACTTTCTTCAGGTTTCTGTTTTCTTGTAAAAAACTTATATCTATGCACTACAATACTCTTTGTCTTAGTAAAATATTTGTCCAATTGCGCTACTGCTGTTTGAAATTCGTCAGGGTCTTCACCTTCGGGTGGATCGTAGGGAGGTAGATGATCAAATACATTTTGTCCTTCAACCCCTAGATGGTAATACATTAGGTTCTTTTTCCTTTCAGGCCTGTATCAATGACCATCAATCGCACCTAGGTATGCCTTGAACGATCTAAACCATAACTTCCATTCCAAAGGAGGATCTCCAGGTTCTTGTAGAAAAGGCGCTGGTGCAGTAACACTTTGCATGCTGACAACTAAAGAAAAAAAAAAAACTGTTGGACGAAAATGATTACAATGAAGAAAAGAAGAGCGAGAAAATTAGAAGAAGTAGAGAAAAGTAAAAAAAAAATGTCTGAAAATTCACCACCTCTGCAAGAAAGCAGAAGACGAGAAAGTTAAACTTTGTTGAACACAGAAGAAAAACAAAGCTAACATTTCCCCAAGACAGCAGTGAACACAGACGTTGAAGATAACCATGAATCAACCCAAAAAAAAAAATTGGTTCAATTTAGCCACTAGATGGCAGCGTTGCTTTGCATTGAAGTAATGGACTCAGCTTGAATAGAGACGAAATGTATTCCCAAAAATAAATGATCGTGAAAGAGGCACAATTTCAGGAACTCGTGTAGGAATCAAACAATGTCGAAAAACTGTGCACATCAGCAAGTATTGACAAACAAGTTTGTGCTCTTATGATCGTTTTTTTTTTTTAATAAAGTTTTGTTCCTTTTGCTGGCCACTACGTCGTGTGTATATTCTCCATAGTGTGAAAATGACCGATCGAAATGGTCTCCGTGAAGCGTAATCTTACACGCTGACGCTGACGCGCTGACACACTGTTTGGCCCGTAGAACTCAATCACTGTTACGCGCTGACCTCAATCACTAAGCTTCGAATGAGATTCCTCGACGTCATCAAATGGAGGATACGGCCGAAGAGTGAACACCTCTGGCTCCCAACAAAGACAGTTGCGAGGACGACGAAGGAACGAAGGAAAGTAACAAAGGTAGGTAGGATAATTCCTTTAACCACGCTTTTTTTTTTTTTTTTAAACTCGTGTCAATATCACAATGTTAGCTTTTCTTAGCTATTTTCTTCAACGCGGTGATTCCTATCCACGTGAACTAAACAGAAATATCTCATCAACTTGGAACGGTGTAATCTTTTATGGGCACGGCTCTCTGTACAATCGAACAACCGAAATGAGATTTAAAAAAAAATTTACTCACGGTTGAATAGCTAGAATGCTAGCAGGCAAGACTCGTTGAAATTGAACGTAGACAGGTGGCAGATACAACAGCACTGGCAAGTCAAAATCCCGTCCTCTGTCGCCACTGTAAAGACGAGGAATTATCTCCAAGATGCTTTTCACGCTAAATGTTTATTGTACAATATAGAGAGCCGTCCCAGCCAGCACAGTTACAGCACAGAGTCCAACTGCCCCCGAGAGAACACTCATCACAGAATAAACCTCGGCATTCTACATGACATCATGGCATTCTCATATCATGCCACATTACATCACCACACAAGGTGAGCAACTTATTAGAACAGGACTTTTGGGCTGGTCCTTGCTGGTCCGTGCTGCTTTGTATCCATGCTGCTGGGCCCATAGACTTTTCTAGTGGGAAAGGCAGAGGCAGCAGAGGGATCCCTGCCTTTCCTTAGCTCACAAAAGCACCCGAGTGGTCGGGTGCAGCTTGTCAGCCAGACACAGCAGTCACAATGGGCCAGTTTAGGCCAAGAAACAAGGCCCTTATCTCAACTCTCCAGTGTGCTCATGCCACTCTTAGCTATCCACATTAACATTGTCACAAGGAAGTCAATATGGCTAACTAAGGACTATTGAAGGGAGTGAGGCGGTGCAGTATCTCTAGTACCAGACTCAGCCTGTTTCACAGATGCGGTCCATAGAGTTCTGCAAGTGGGAAAGGCAGAGGCAGCAGAGGTGTACCTGCCTTTGCCTAGGTCACAGAAGTTGCCCGATCGGTCAGGTGCAGCTTGTGACCAAAGCATCCTGTGAGTAAGGCATAGCAGAACATAGCCGGCCAGATCAGGCCAGGAAACAGGAAACAGGAAACAAACCACAACTCTCCAGCGTGCCCATGCTTCCCCTCGGCCCTTCGTTCCATCATTGTCACTAGGGCTTTCATAAGGGCTACTAAAGGGGTGAGGCAGTGCTGCATCTCAGCACACACTCATTAGCTGAACTGTCATTCAACAGAGCCTAGAAGCTCAGCTTAGAAACTGAAGTAACAGATTTTTGTACTCCTTGTAACTCACTTTATGATCAATTTAAGACTTTTTATAGATGCCTTCTCCAAAGAAAAAAGACATCAAACCTTCTGGGTTGCAAAAGATAGGAAAACAGGTGGGATGATATCCAATGAAGCAATAACAAAATACTCTTTAGGCCTTGAGTCTCCATCCCACGTTGTAGTAATTCTAGTTGGAGCCAAATTTACCTCAACAGTTAAAAATGTGCATTACTCAGCAAAAACTATGGCGGTTTCAATAAAGGACTTTGTGGGGAAATATTTTAAGTCCTTTGTGTTGCAGGATTCGGCAAATGATGGGCATGTGGCTCACCCTGTGTATGTTCCCCAGGAGTTCTCAGAAGTCCAACAGAAGGAAACTCTGGACCTGTATGGAAATCCAGGTGTGATACACCGTTTCTCCCTGTCTGTTTCGTTCTTCGGGTTTAGCTTTGCATGCTTTGAAGAAATGACTGGGGCAGTAGAGAGTGCAGAGGGAAGCAAAAAATGTAAGGAAGAATCAGTAAATGGCCAGAGAAGGAGAGTGCTGTTGGCCATGCCCGATACGACTGGCCAAGCACTCCATGGTGGTGACCAACAGGCATTGACCACTTCTGCTGCAAATTTTGACTCCCTACTGTCAGGCCCTTCTCCCATGCTGGATGTCCCTCTATTAATGCAAAAAGGATTACAAAGACTATTTGAAGCCTCTATTGCAGACAAAGAGTCTAAGAGTAGAAACTGGCCTATTAAAGGAGATTATTTTTAATTGAAATCCATTAGTTTTTGTACGTCCTCACTTGTCAGGCCAGTAGTTTTCCAAACCATGGGGAGAGTGGAGCTTCTGGCCCAAGGGGATATATATACTGTATATATATCTAGAATAATGATGTGTGATATTAATAGGCCACACATGGGTCTTTTTGAGTTCCCCATACTCTCCAATTTTTCTAAACAGTATAAAAACCCCCACAAAGGGTGTAATCCGCTCAGAAAGACAGATATATGGATGTTATCTGTATTCTATATATTCTTGCTGAAGTACCTTGAAGTCCCTGTTTGTTCAAATTATAAGGTCCTCAATTATTGTACATGTGGGGTATCAGGGTCTCAGCCCACTTAGATCCGGCCCACTGAGTCAAAAGAATCCGCATGGATATTGTCGGATTACCAATAATTAACGCAGTCTTCTCGTTGGAGGTATATTTAAAAATACACCTTCGTCATGCGGTGTGTTCTGATCCTTAGGAATGCCGTACTGTCTCCCCGTTTCTCTCGTTGTCGGGTGAGCGATCCATGGGAAAATTGGAGAGTTTTTATCTTTGTCCTGATGAAGGTGGGATCTATATAAGAGTTTACCACCGAAACGCGTCGACGCCTGTGCAATTCAGAATTTGTCTAAAATCCAGGAACTGTTTCATATTTGGATCTATTGTGCAAAGAATAGACCTGTGATACTTATATATTGATTTATTCTGGAATTATACCATTCTGTGACGAATATATTGATTTCACATTACATCCTTGCTCTCAAATAATATATTTTTATATTTTATATTATATGTTTTTGTACTTTATGTTGAATGTATGTATGAACCCAACTGTGGGGCTGTAGATATGTGGATATATTTTTTTGTCAATAAATTACAACAACAATTTTTATTTGATCTTGTCTCTTTGTCTCTGAGTTATATGTGGCTGTTGATTTGGGCATTTTAGAACCCAAGTTAAGTTTGTTTGAAAGTTTGGATTGAACTTGGCATAATTGTGGTTTAGGTGGTTATACATACCCAAGAGAATTTCTTTCTTTACACATTTGTGGTACCCTGTCTCTTGGGCAGTGGGGTCGCTCCCATATTGTTTATACATTAGTAATGTAAGCAACCTTAATCTATGACTATCTCGGTGGATACTCTTGAGTCTAGGGGGCTAAAGAAGAAGGGATTCGTATTGATATTGACTTAGGTATGTGTGGACTGGATAGGGCAAGTAGAATGAATCTGTATTAGAAAGATTGGGGGCGGGCAGAGGGTCAATATTTAAGACATTTTAGACTGTTTATGTATTTATGACATTCGTACATTCAGCTGATTAGTTGCTTAATCTGTTTTGGTCTTTAAATCTGCCAAAAAGTTTAGTTTTCATACTTTTGTTACTCGGTCATTTAGGAGCAAAGTCCCTAACTATTTTCTGCTATTTCATATTATTACATATTGCATAATAATTACTGTGATGTTTTCATCTTGGTCTATACACTTTCTGAATTCTGAAGCCAGAATACCAGCGTAATCAATGGTAGAGCTGAATCTTTTTGCGCAGAATGGACATTGAGCTGGTCAATCGTTTTTAGTCTGTTTTTCCCATAGCTGCACCCAAAAATGTGCAGGACACTGTTTATGATCCATCAGACAAGATTTAGTCAGTGGTGCTGGAATTAATTTTGGTGCGGGTGTGCTGCCATCCATGTTACATTACTGAACGCATAGGAATTGTGAAAAATCCTAGTGTCACACAAATAACAAGTGTTGCAAATGTACCACTCAGCAGGAGAATGGTAATGGTGTGGTATGTAATCGATGTGCATTTTGTTACACGTGCCACAAAAATACCATCCACTCCTACTGTCACTGTGAAACTGTGCTGTTTTCTTGGTTGGAGCTGGCCTGTCTCACCATCTCCTGCTGTTCACCACTCCTGCTCTTCACACTACCCCGATCTCCTCCCCCTCACCCAGGGCCTACTTAATGAAGGTTGCAGCACAGCTGCAGCATTGGCATGCCAAGACACACCAAGCCCAGGCTTACCTGCGCCCGTCCATGCCTGAACCACACCCAGCGCCAGGAACCCTGGTTCTTCTACACCGCACACCTACACCGCCACGGAACTCAGAGCCCTGTATACCTTGCACTTCAACAACAATTGCTGCTTCACATCCCCACACACAAGCAGAGGATCATTCTCCTGCCAACACTAACGCTTCACCGGCAACGTAGAAGCAACCAACAACACCACTGACAATGCAAACATGACTGCACTCAACACACCTACCAAAACCGCGACCGCACAACCCCAGTGCCTTCTACTCAATGCACGATCACTTGGCAAAGATGCCGCAGACATCTGGGACACAATCGTATCCCCCTTCCTGGATGCCATATTACTCTCAGACACCTGGCTCAGCTCCACCTCTGCACCAGACATCTCCATTACCACACCCGAAGTCTACAAGATAACACAACAGGACTGAATTAACAAACATAAAGGTGGAATTGCCATCATCAACAAGAACACCATCCGCTGCACTACCTCCTCAGATGACTCAACCACAATCATAGAGCATCTCAATTTTCTGCTTCACACAGACAGAAAAAGCACTATCAGAGGTACCCTCACAAGCAGACCACTCGGGCCACGCCCTAGCTTCTGCAATGCCATACCCGACCTTAACTATGAACAGTATATCTTTGTAGGGGATTTTGACTTTTCAACTCAATGACATCGGCGACACCAAAACAATAGTCCTCCTGGAAAGAATGAGCAAAATCGGCTTCAAATAACTTGTCACTCATCCCACCAACATTACAGGACAAACACTTCACCCTATTTTTATGTCCAGCAAAAGAGTCAAGTGCACACACGTATCATAGCTCACCTGGACCGACCACTACAGCGTCCACGTCACCATCTCAGGATCAACCAACACTGGCACCTTGCCCCCCAGCTCCACAAGAAGATATCAGAAGACCAGTGAAACAACGCTCTCAAGTCCCACCTCCTAGACACAGCATCCGACCCAGGACAGGCTGCAAATAATTTGTCCAAGTGGATAAGGCCGCCCCAAACCCAATGCAACAGCCAGAAAATCCAGGTTGTTGGCTGCTGGGCTGAAATCTAGCAAAGACAACTGCCAGCAACTAGAAAGACTGTGGTGGACCAGCAAAAAAGACAGAAGACCATACCAGCTTCGAGACAGCACTTAAACAGTACCACTGCCCCTGAAAGAAACAAATAAAAGCACTATAGAAAATCACATAGACACCAGCACTAAACGAACCTAGGAGCTCTTCACCATTGTGAAGGAGTTCCCCAACCCCACTGTCACCGGGAACAACATCACCTTCTCCCAAGTACAGTTTGACACCCTGGTGGATTTCTTCCATGACAAGATCTCAGCCACTTACGAGAAGGAGCAAGGACATTGGCGACAGGCTCAAGAAAGTCCTGAATGCCTCCATCACCACTGCCTACTTCCCTGAGGACTGGGAACATGCTGAAGTAAGGCCCCTCCCGAAGAAACCATCTGCTGACCCTGCAGAACCGAATATCTACCGACCCATTTCCCTGCTCCTGTTTCTTGTGAAGGTTCTTGAAAAAGCAATGAAACACATCTCAATTCAGATTCCGAGCCAACCACAGCACTGAGATAGCCATGATCTAAGCCACGATGACATCACAGCAAAACAGAAGCCACCATCACCACCAACATCATATGGAACAACATCCTTATCACCAGACTCCCCCAATTCAGAATCTAGGGGGACACCATCCAATGGATCGCTTCATACCTCACCAGAAGAACCCAGAGAATTTGTCTCCCACCCTTCACCTTACAACCAAGAAGATAATCTGCGGCATCCCACAAGGATCATTCCTCATCCCAACCCTCTTTAAAACATACATAACTCACCTTGTCAACACTGTCAGATCGCACACACTCAACATAATTTCCTACGCAGATGACACCCAGCTCATCCTCTCGCTGTCAGAAGACCCCTTCAGCACCAGAGCCAATTGTCCACAAATGCCCCAGGCTCGGCAGCCATCTAGGGAAACCTACCAAACCCACACATTTCTGAAAACTAGACACTCAGGGGAGTCCAGGCATGTGTGGCTGGTGTGGATCCCCCAACATTTTCCTACGTTTTGACTGCAAGTAAGTACCTACTGAGAGCGAAGATTATATGGGGTGATGTATTTCTTTTAAGTACCCACAGGGCTTCTTCAAATTGCTGCTTTGCCTATTGTAGGCTGTGCAGAAGAATACAATAGGTGCAATGTTTTCTGCCTGATCTAAAGTGCATTTCACCAGATAAGGTTGGATTTTGTCTAGGAAGTCTTCAAATCATAAACAGCTTTTAAAGTTAGAAAATGAGTTGTAAGTTGACCTAGATTTGGGTTGCGATAATAGGAATTTGCGACATACTCCCAGTACACAGCTGGTTAGTAATGTTTGTTGCACAAGAGCTTCAATACAACCTTCCTTCAGACAGTGATGTCCCTGTACCCCGCCCTCCCTAAAGATGTTAAAAACGCTGATACTGAAATGTAGCTATTACGATAGTCCATTACTTCAAGTCACTATACACATGTAGAACTCGACAAGTTCATAATTCAAGACGGTAAAAACACAATTCACGTCACTTTTTACAAGAATGTAGCATCCCACGTGTGAACATATTAATGCCCCTTTCCATCAAGGGCTACTATAACTGATGAGCGAGCCGTAGGATAACATGGGCAGGCACCCGGACACCACTGAGGTCTCCATCAACATTATGGCCCAACTTGGCTCATCACCCCAACATGACTGCAATGTCAGATTTGATTTGGCATGTAACCTGATGGCTTCATTAGAGGTTTCCCAGCTGGCTTCCCCTGCCTTTGGCAGCCTGCAGCTTACTACCACCCAGACAGGAATCTGACCTTCTGCCAGGAACTGTGAACACTCCCAGGAGTCAGAAACAAAGGCCTGCCTGGGAACGAGGTGACACCTTCTTCCCTGCCAGGATGGCTAGTAAAGTGGTACATCAAGGCAGTGAACTTCAAAGCATGCACAGCCTCTCAAATGTACACTGGCAGTCTTCAAAATGAGGAAACAGCCCTCCCCATGCACCCAGCCACTTTTGTGGCCAGACAAGCAAGAAAATTAGATAGTGGATAGACTTACACTCCCCAAAGGCTCACCCCACCCCTAGTTTTGGGTAGCTGTTTGTACAGCAGAGGAAGGTTTCTGCTGTTTTTAGCGGTAGCAAATTCAAGGGTTCTGTCTAAAAAAGGTTAAACCCCCCCTCCCCCCGGATGTGGTCACCTCAAGAGTATATTAGCCACTGGGGTAAGTAGCCAATTGGTCACTTGCACCCACACCCCTAATAACCCTTAATCTAAGGATCAAGGGGACCCCTTGTACCAGAAGCTTGGATCAGAGAAGACTTTAAACCAAGGACAAAGAAGAGAACCAGGACTGTGAATTCAGAACCTGCACAAGGCAAAGGCGTGAAAGCCTGCCACGGTGATAACCACCCTAAAATCACATGCCTGCAAATCCTCCTTGATCAAAGACTGTCTCTCCCAGACAGAGGGACCCCTTTGAACGCCAAAGGCAAATGCAGACTCCCTTGCACACTACCGGAACCAAAGAATCATTAGCCATCGCGCCCTCTACAGTATTGCCCAAAGGTTAATGGACCAGTGCATTGTGGGGATATAGTCCTGAATTTAAGCAAGTTTCAGGCACCTACCATTTTCCATGGACCTCCAAATGTCGAAGTATCATCTAGCTGACCTCACTGCTACCAAGGCTTGTTGGTCACCAGTGTGTTTACCACCATCTCTGCTCGATGCTGCAGACATGACGGAAATCACCCCACCACCATCACCTGACCATTGTAGTGTCCCCATTTTTGACCTTTTGCATCTGTTTCCTCACCAGCACCGTCTAAGCAATAAACACAGCTCTTCTACAGCTCCCATCTCAGGAGCAAGGACAGCCAGGGCAACTGTGCACCTGGGCCTTTCAGGCCAGGTAATTTTAACGGACTGTTGTTGCTTAGTATGGAGTCCCGCATCACCTGCACCCCCGTGGGTGCCACGTAACTTGACTTGCAAGTGACTGATAGTTGTGATTTTCACCATTGGGCACAATAATAACATTTTGCTGTAGTGAAATGCACTGATTTAATTTTTCGCTTAAAATCTATTACTCCTGTTATATGCATCCCATTGTATTCATTTTTGTGTTTAAATTAATATAAAACTCTGATTTATTTTATATATCGGTGTCGGATTTCGATAGTGTTAATTACTTATCGTCTATGTGGGTACTCGGAAATGATTAACACATGTTCCTGTAGTAAAGCTTGACTGCTTTTGCCACTCTACGAGGGCTGAGCTAAGAATGTATTATTGTGAATCCAAGGACCGTCTTTGGGGTATTGTTAGACTGTTACAAGGTGAGGTCTAACCAGCATCACTACATATTACTCAACTTTCCTACAGTCTAGTTTTTCCATGAAGGGCTTCAAAAACGTAAGTATATTGTTTCACTGGCCAATTCGGTGTCTTCCTAGGACCCAATCAATCTCGATTAATGATATACATAGAACAAATCTTTTTTGTCTTTTTATAATTTGTTTTGAGAATATTGAGGATACTGTATCCTTGGAGTCGGCTTGTCTCTGCAATCTTTGTAAGGGATAGTTAGGCTGCATATACTAGGAAAACATGGCTTCCTCCAAATTTGGTATAATCTCTTTCACAGTGATTCAAGAATTCCAGTAGGGCAGCAACATATAGGGAACTAATACGGGGTGGCAGAATGCACTCTTCTAAAAGTCAGTGTTGCAATTCTTGGTGTTGAACCATGGCCTTCAGAAAGTTTTACTTGCACACATGTATAGTAGGTAAGAATTGTAATCAATGAGCTAATAATGTTTAGTGGACTCCCAGGATGATAGTTGGGTCAAAAGCCTGTGTTTAACAGACCGCAATTTGGAAGAGAGACAGAGTATGGACTGCAGACCGTGAACACAGCTGCTGCTCAGCCCCCATAGCCCTCGGTGTCCCTCCCACAGCTGCAAATGACTGCCATTACTTTTTCCCTTTCCCCATTGTTGTCATTGCAGGTGACCTGCTGAGGCTTGGCAGACAGCAAACAGAGAAGACCAGAAGCTAAGGAGGAGAAGAACAGAGAGCCAAGACAGACGAAGGAGGAGGCTGGCACCTGGAATCTGGTTAAGCAAGGTGTAAAGACGAGGAATTATCTCCAAGATGCTTTTCACGCTAAATGTTTATTGTACAATATAGAGAGCCGTCCCAGCCAGCACAGTTACAGCACAGAGTCCAACTGCCCCCCGAGAGAACACTCATCACAGAATAAACCTCGGCATTCTACATGACATCATGGCATTCTCATATCATGCCACATTACATCACCACACCTCCCCCTTTTTAACAAAATAAACTACAACAACATAATGATACAATAAAATGTTTAAACAAGGAAATAAATAAAGAAGAACAAAAAAAACATAAGCATTACACAATATAACTTATACGTAATCTTGTAGTCTACTTGGTTTAACATAAATTCTGGTGCTCTTTCTAATACCACTGTCTTTTCTTAAAATGTCTTTCACATTTTCTTCCTTTTTGTTAAAATAAGAAGGATCCTTAGCTACTCGAGAGGCATTCCACCAATTTCCGTTAGTTAACTTAACAGCATTTTTCCTAACCTCCACAACCTGCTGAGAATCAAGAAACTTTGAGAAGCCTTTTCTAACCAACACTGGATTTTTTACTCTAACCCAATCCCCAATGCAAATACTGTGGTTTCCACTGGCAGGATCAACTTTCTTACAAATTTCAGATGATTTTTTATTAGCAGAGTCCCACATGCTCCTCAAATCATAATTACGATGAAAAGATTCCACCATCCAAAGAGGATAAACTTGCAAAAGAGCTTTTCTCCCTCTCATTAATTCAAATGGACTAAAATTGGTGGCCACATGGGGTGACGTGCGATATGACCAAACAAGATCATTCACTGCTTTGAAAATGCAAGTTTTAGACCTAAAGGCTGCTTGGACACACTCTACAATAACTCTATTGAATCTTTCGGTTTTTCCATTGCTTTGTGGATGATAAAGAGGGGTTCTAGTGTGTTTAATACCACAAGAGCGTGAAAAACAAACCATCTCTTTTGAGATAAACTGAACACCGTTGTCTGTAAGAATTTCCTCCGGAAAACCTTCCCTAAGGAAAATCTTATTAAGACAGGTGATAACACTTTTTGAGTTAGGAACACTGATGGGTTCAACCTCAACCCATCTGGATAAATGATCAACAAGTACCAAAAAATACTTAGAATTGTCAAGGAGGACATGGAAAGGCCCAAGAAAATCCATGCCTATTTTCTGCCATGCTCTTCCAGGAGGAGATACAGGAGAATCAACAGTGCCCTCTAAAACTAGAACTTTGTCACTGGTATTGCACCGTACACATTGTTTAACCAACTCATCAATTTGAGAATCCATCCTTGGCCACCAAAAGTCAGACCTCACTTTTCTTTTATTAATAGTTGCTCCCAGGTGACCCGCATGAGCAGCCAAAATTATTTTATCCCGGTAGCACGAGGGAGGTACAAGTTTGTCACTTCTAACAACTTTTCCACCTTCAAGAGAGAGTTCACTGTTGACTTTCCAGAACATTTGAAGATCTGGAGAAAGAAGTTTCTCTCTTGGCCAACCTCTCTTGATCAATGAAACAACCTCGCTGAGCACAACATCTTTATCAACTTCAGTGACCCAGTCTTCTTCTGCAAATGAGAGACTATCTTGATTGACACATGCTACGAAACATTCCTCTACATCATTTTCCCAATCTTGCTCATCTGTATCATGAATAGGAAGCCTAGATAAACAATCCGCTCTGCTATTTCTCCCTCCAGGAATATACTCTACCATAAATGTATACTCTAGCAATTTGGTCGACAACCTGGCCAATCTAGCAGTGGTGCGTTTGATGTTCTTCCATGACAAGATGTCAACTAAAGGTCGATGATCAGTTCTAAGGACAAAAGATCTGCCCCACAAATAGGACTTGAACTTCTCAACACTCCAAGCACACGCCAACAGTTCCTTTTCGATGACCGAATACTTTCGCTCAACAGGACGAAGAGTCCTGGATGCAAACCCTACTGTGTGCTCTTTCCCTTCAGCAGATTGTGAGAGCACAGCACCCAGACCATACTCGCACGCATCAACTGTGATGATAGTTTGCCTACCTTCCACAAAAGCTTGCAAGGCAGGTGCACTAACAATGTGACTCTTAATGAATTGAAAACCTTTTTTGCATTCTTCTGACCATACAAATGTTGCTCCTTTTTTAAGTAGATTTCTAAAACACTCTGTAGTTTTAGCAAAATCTTTCATGAATTTTGCATAAAACTCACAGAGTCCAAGAAAAGACATAAGTTGTTCCTTGTTTTGGGGAGCTGGAGCCTCTACAATGCTTTTGATTAGACCAGGTCTGGGTTTTATACCTTGTTCTGATATTACATGACCTAGGTATTCAATCTCTTTCACTTTAAAGGAACATTTACTTTTCTGTAAAGTCACCCCTCGACTTTCTAATACACTAAAAACTTGATTAAGAACCACATCATGTTCTGCTTCACTTTTAGTAAATACAAGAATGTCATCTTGTAATACTACAAGATTGGAATTATGTTTAAACATCTCAGTCATCAGTCTCTGAAAGACCGCAGAGGCTAGCCCAAAAGGAAGTCGACAAAATTGGAAAACACCATCAGGAGTGACAAAAGCAGTGAGGTGTCGAGACTGAGGATGAAGTTCGACTTGGTGATACGCAGCTTTGAGGTCCAATTTGGTAAACTATGAAGACGACCCAACTTTCGCAATCAGGTCCTCAATGCGTGGAAGGGGAAAACCGTCAACCCAGATGGCCTCATTAAGACTTCTCAAGTCGACACACATCCTCAAGTCCCCAGACCTTTTCTTTGCTAAAACAATAGGAGAAAGCCAAAGGGTGGACTCAACTTTTTCAATTATGCCTTGCTCACACAAATTTTGCAAGTGTTTAGAAAGATCCTCTCTGATACTCAATGGAACGTTGCGTAACCTGTGTTTGACAGGTGTAAAATTCTCCTTAAGCTTTATAAAGTGTTGAAAATTAGTAATTCTTCCATGACTATTTCTGAAAACATTGTTAAACTTGTGTTCCCAATCATTGAGTGACTGTGTGCTAGAAAGCGAGTAGGTATGTTTAGTGGGATGAATATGACTCTGATCAAACTGCTTGTCAATAAAGACAGGGTTCTCCAAACCAGGCTTGATGGTTAACCCAAACTCTGCTTGATGGACGAGACCAAGAACATTGATCCCTCTCTTAGCAACATATACCTTCCCATTGATGGGTTCACCCAAAACCCCAATAGTGGCCCAGAAGTAACCTAACAACTCAATTCTACTACCCTCAAAAGCTACTGTGAGAACATCCGGTGGCAATAGACTTTTCTGATACCAGAACTTTTGATACTTTTCTTGCGCCACAATAGTGATACGAGCCCCTGTGTCCACTAGAAGCCGAATTTGACTCTTTTCAATCGTAACCAAAACTTCAGGATCAGGGATGTCTAGTTGCCTTTCTTCATTTCGATTCTTAACCACTACAACATATTCTTGACTGATAACATCTTCATCATAAATATTTTCCTCTTCGTTAATTACACATCTAACATTTCTTCTCCTGCTACTCATAAAGACTTTAGCAAAATGACCCATTTTTCCACACTGCCCACACTGTTGATTGATGGCTGGACAATTCTTAAAAGAAGAAACATGTAAAGAAGAACCACATTTATAGCAATATATCCTCGAACTATATTGCCTATCTTGCATGAAAGATCTTCCACCCCTAAACATGCCCGGTCTTCTAATATTGCCACGAAAAACATTACCCCTAAAAGCATTGTCATACATGGGAATAGGCATAGGAGGTTTGATAGAACTAGCACCGGGATGCTTGGTGGAAACAGCACCTGAAATGGAAGAGTTAGCTAGAGCAGTTTCAAGCTGTTTTGCGTCATCCATCGAACTTTCAATACTCTTCGCAATATCTACTGCTTTGTCTAGAGTAGGATCTTTACACGTTAGTAGCCTTTCTTGTATCTTTTTACAATAACAACGTGCGACCAGTTGGTCTCTCAGTAGTTGGGAAGTAAAGTTTTCAAATTCACATTTAGAAGCCAAAACTTTTAGAGCTGTAATAAAAGTATCTATACTTTCTTCAGGTTTCTGTTTTCTTGTAAAAAACTTATATCTATGCACTACAATACTCTTTGTCTTAGTAAAATATTTGTCCAATTGCGCTACTGCTGTTTGAAATTCGTCAGGGTCTTCACCTTCGGGTGGATCGTAGGGAGGTAGATGATCAAATACATTTTGTCCTTCAACCCCTAGATGGTAATACATTAGGTTCTTTTTCCTTTCAGGCCTGTATCAATGACCATCAATCGCACCTAGGTATGCCTTGAACGATCTAAACCATAACTTCCATTCCAAAGGAGGATCTCCAGGTTCTTGTAGAAAAGGCGCTGGTGCAGTAACACTTTGCATGCTGACAACTAAAGAAAAAAAAAAAAAACTGTTGGACGAAAATGATTACAATGAAGAAAAGAAGAGCGAGAAAATTAGAAGAAGTAGAGAAAAGTAAAAAAAAAATGTCTGAAAATTCACCACCTCTGCAAGAAAGCAGAAGACGAGAAAGTTAAACTTTGCTGAACACAGAAGAAAAACAAAGCTAACATTTCCCCAAGACAGCAGTGAACACAGACGTTGAAGATAACCATGAATCAACCCAAAAAAAAAAATGGTTCAATTTAGCCACTAGATGGCAGCGTTGCTTTGCATTGAAGTAATGGACTCAGCTTGAATAGAGACGAAATGTATTCCCAAAAATAAATGATCGTGAAAGAGGCACAATTTCAGGAACTCGTGTAGGAATCAAACAATGTCGAAAAACTGTGCACATCAGCAAGTATTGACAAACAAGTTTGTGCTCTTATGATCGTTTTTTTTTTTTTAATAAAGTTTTGTTCCTTTTGCTGGCCACTACGTCGTGTGTATATTCTCCATAGTGTGAAAATGACCGATCGAAATGGTCTCCGTGAAGCGTAATCTTACACGCTGACGCGCTGACACACTGTTTGGCCCGTAGAACTCAATCACTGTTACGCGCTGACCTCAATCACTAAGCTTCGAATGAGATTCCTCGACGTCATCAAATGGAGGATACGGCCGAAGAGTGAACACCTCTGGCTCCCAACAAAGACAGTTGCGAGGACGACGAAGGAACGAAGGAAAGTAACAAAGGTAGGTAGGATAATTCCTTTAACCACGCATTTTTTTTTTTTTAAACTCGTGTCAATATCACAATGTTAGCTTTTCTTAGCTATTTTCTTCAACGCGGTGATTCCTATCCACGTGAACTAAACAGAAATATCTCATCAACTTGGAACGGTGTAATCTTTTATGGGCACGGCTCTCTGTACAATCGAACAACCGAAATGAGATTTAAAAAAAAATTTACTCACGGTTGAATAGCTAGAATGCTAGCAGGCAAGACTCGTTGAAATTGAACGTAGACAGGTGGCAGATACAACAGCACTGGCAAGTCAAAATCCCGTCCTCTGTCGCCACTGTAAAGACGAGGAATTATCTCCAAGATGCTTTTCACGCTAAATGTTTATTGTACAATATAGAGAGCCGTCCCAGCCAGCACAGTTACAGCACAGAGTCCAACTGCCCCCGAGAGAACACTCATCACAGAATAAACCTCGGCATTCTACATGACATCATGGCATTCTCATATCATGCCACATTACATCACCACACAAGGTGAGCAACTTATTAGAACAGGACTTTTGGGCTGGTCCTTGCTGGTCCGTGCTGCTTTGTATCCATGCTGCTGGGCCCATAGACTTTTCTAGTGGGAAAGGCAGAGGCAGCAGAGGGATCCCTGCCTTTCCTTAGCTCACAAAAGCACCCGAGTGGTCGGGTGCAGCTTGTCAGCCAGACACAGCAGTCACAATGGGCCAGTTTAGGCCAAGAAACAAGGCCCTTATCTCAACTCTCCAGTGTGCTCATGCCACTCTTAGCTATCCACATTAACATTGTCACAAGGAAGTCAATATGGCTAACTAAGGACTATTGAAGGGAGTGAGGCGGTGCAGTATCTCTAGTACCAGACTCAGCCTGTTTCACAGATGCGGTCCATAGAGTTCTGCAAGTGGGAAAGGCAGAGGCAGCAGAGGTGTACCTGCCTTTGCCTAGGTCACAGAAGTTGCCCGATCGGTCAGGTGCAGCTTGTGACCAAAGCAGCCTGTGAGTAAGGCATAGCAGAACATAGCCGGCCAGATCAGGCCAGGAAACAGGAAACAGGAAACAAACCACAACTCTCCAGCGTGCCCATGCTTCCCCTCGGCCCTTCGTTCCATCATTGTCACTAGGGCTTTCATAAGGGCTACTAAAGGGGTGAGGCAGTGCTGCATCTCAGCACACACTCATTAGCTGAACTGTCATTCAACAGAGCCTAGAAGCTCAGCTTAGAAACTGAAGTAACAGATTTTTGTACTCCTTGTAACTCACTTTATGATCAATTTAAGACTTTTTATAGATGCCTTCTCCAAAGAAAAAAGACATCAAACCTTCTGGGTTGCAAAAGATAGGAAAACAGGTGGGATGATATCCAATGAAGCAATAACAAAATACTCTTTAGGCCTTGAGTCTCCATCCCACGTTGTAGTAATTCTAGTTGGAGCCAAATTTACCCCAACAGTTAAAAATGTGCATTACTCAGCAAAAACTATGGCGGTTTCAATAAAGGACTTTGTGGGGAAATATTTTAAGTCCTTTGTGTTGCAGGATTCGGCAAATGATGGGCATGTGGCTCACCCTGTGTATGTTCCCCAGGAGTTCTCAGAAGTCCAACAGAAGGAAACTCTGGACCTGTATGGAAATCCAGGTGTGATACACCGTTTCTCCCTGTCTGTTTCGTTCTTCGGGTTTAGCTTTGCATGCTTTGAAGAAATGACTGGGGCAGTAGAGAGTGCAGAGGGAAGCAAAAAATGTAAGGAAGAATCAGTAAATGGCCAGAGAGTGCTGTTGGCCATGCCCGATACGACTGGCCAAGCACTCCATGGTGGTGACCAACAGGCATTGACCACTTCTGCTGCAAATTTTGACTCCCTACTGTCAGGCCCTTCTCCCATGCTGGATGTCCCTCTATTAATGCAAAAAGGATTACAAAGACTATTTGAAGCCTCTATTGCAGACAAAGAGTCTAAGAGTAGAAACTGGCCTATTAAAGGAGATTATTTTTAATTGAAATCCATTAGTTTTTGTACGTCCTCACTTGTCAGGCCAGTAGTTTTCCAAACCATGGGGAGAGTGGAGCTTCTGGCCCAAGGGGATATATATACTGTATATATATCTAGAATAATGATGTGTGATATTAATAGGCCACACATGGGTCTTTTTGAGTTCCCCATACTCTCCAATGTTTCTAAACAGTATAAAAACCCCCACAAAGGGTGTAATCCGCTCAGAAAGACAGATATATGGATGTTATCTGTATTCTATATATTCTTGCTGAAGTACCTTGAAGTCCCTGTTTGTTCAAATTATAAGGTCCTCAATTATTGTACATGTGGGGTATCAGGGTCTCAGCCCACTTAGATCCGGCCCACTGAGTCAAAAGAATCCGCATGGATATTGTCGGATTACCAATAATTAACGCAGTCTTCTCGTTGGAGGTATATTTAAAAATACACCTTCGTCATGCGGTGTGTTCTGATCCTTAGGAATGCCGTACTGTCTCCCCGTTTCTCTCGTTGTCGGGTGAGCGATCCATGGGAAAATTGGAGAGTTTTTATCTTTGTCCTGATGAAGGTGGGATCTATATAAGAGTTTACCACCGAAACGCGTCGACGCCTGTGCAATTCAGAATTTGTCTAAAATCCAGGAACTGTTTCATATTTGGATCTATTGTGCAAAGAATAGACCTGTGATACTTATATATTGATTTATTCTGGAATTATACCATTCTGTGACGAATATATTGATTTCACATTACATCCTTGCTCTCAAATAATATATTTTTATATTTTATATTATATGTTTTTGTACTTTATGTTGAATGTATGTATGAACCCAACTGTGGGGCTGTAGATATGTGGATATATTTTTTTGTCAATAAATTACAACAACAATTTTTATTTGATCTTGTCTCTTTGTCTCTGAGTTATATGCGGCTATTGATTTGGGCATTTTAGAACCCAAGTTAAGTTTGTTTGAAAGTTTGGATTGAACTTGGCATAATTGTGGTTTAGGTGGTTATACATACCCAAGAGAATTTCTTTCTTTACACATTTGTGGTACCCTGTCTCTTGGGCAGTGGGGTCGCTCCCATATTGTTTATACATTAGTAATGTAAGCAACCTTAATCTATGACTATCTCGGTGGATACTCTTGAGTCTAGGGGGCTAAAGAAGAAGGGATTCGTATTGCTATTGACTTAGGTATGTGTGGACTGGATAGGGCAAGTAGAATGAATCTGTATTAGAAAGATTGGGGGCGGGCAGAGGGTCAATATTTAAGACATTTTAGACTGTTTATGTATTTATGACATTCGTACATTCAGCTGATTAGTTGCTTAATCTGTTTTGGTCTTTAAATCTGCCAAAAAGTTTAGTTTTCATACTTTTGTTACTCGGTCATTTAGGAGCAAAGTCCCTAACTATTTTCTGCTATTTCATATTATTACATATTGCATAATAATTACTGTGATGTTTTCATCTTGGTCTATACACTTTCTGAATTCTGAAGCCAGAATACCAGCGTAATCAATGGTAGAGCTGAATCTTTTTGCGCAGAATGGACATTGAGCTGGTCAATCATTTTTAGTCTGTTTTTCCCATAGCTGCACCCAAAAATGTGCAGGACACTGTTTATGATCCATCAGACAAGATTTAGTCAGTGGTGCTGGAATTAATTTTGGTGCGGGTGTGCTGCCATCCATGTTACATTACTGAACGCATAGGAATTGTGAAAAATCCTAGTGTCACACAAATAACTACTGTTGCAAATGTACCACTCAGCAGGAGAATGGTAATGGTGTGGTATGTAATCGATGTGCATTTTGTTACACGTGCCACAAAAATACCATCCACTCCTACTGTCACTGTGAAACTGTGCTGTTTTCTTGGTTGGAGCTGGCCTGTCTCACCATCTCCTGCTGTTCACCACTCCTGCTCTTCACACTACCCCGATCTCCTCCCCCTCACCCAGGGCCTACTTAATGAAGGTTGCAGCACAGCTGCAGCATTGGCATGCCAAGACACACCAAGCCCAGGCTTACCTGCGCCCGTCCATGCCTGAACCACACCCAGCGCCAGGAACCCTGGTTCTTCTACACCGCACACCTACACCGCCACGGAACTCAGAGCCCTGTATACCTTGCACTTCAACAACAATTGCTGCTTCACATCCCCACACACAAGCAGAGGATCATTCTCCTGCCAACACTAACGCTTCACCGGCAACGTAGAAGCAACCAACAACACCACTGACAATGCAAACATGACTGCACTCAACACACCTACCAAAACCGCGACCGCACAACCCCAGTGCCTTCTACTCAATGCACGATCACTTGGCAAAGATGCCGCAGACATCTGGGACACAATCGTATCCCCCTTCCTGGATGCCATATTACTCTCAGACACCTGGCTCAGCTCCACCTCTGCACCAGACATCTCCATTACCACACCCGAAGTCTACAAGATAACACAACAGGACTGAATTAACAAACATAAAGGTGGAATTGCCATCATCAACAAGAACACCATCCGCTGCACTACCTCCTCAGATGACTCAACCACAATCATAGAGCATCTCAATTTTCTGCTTCACACAGACAGAAAAAGCACTATCAGAGGTACCCTCACAAGCAGACCACTCGGGCCACGCCCTAGCTTCTGCAATGCCATACCCGACCTTAACTATGAACAGTATATCTTTGTAGGGGATTTTGACTTTTCAACTCAATGACATCGGCGACACCAAAACAATAGTCCTCCTGGAAAGAATGAGCAAAATCGGCTTCAAATAACTTGTCACTCATCCCACCAACATTACAGGACAAACACTTCACCCTATTTTTATGTCCAGCAAAAGAGTCAAGTGCACACACGTATCATAGCTCACCTGGACCGACCACTACAGCGTCCACGTCACCATCTCAGGATCAACCAACACTGGCACCTTGCCCCCCAGCTCCACAAGAAGATATCAGAAGACCAGTGAAACAACGCTCTCAAGTCCCACCTCCTAGACACAGCATCCGACCCAGGACAGGCTGCAAATAATTTGTCCAAGTGGATAAGGCCGCCCCAAACCCAATGCAACAGCCAGAAAATCCAGGTTGTTGGCTGCTGGGCTGAAATCTAGCAAAGACAACTGCCAGCAACTAGAAAGACTGTGGTGGACCAGCAAAAAAGACAGAAGACCATACCAGCTTCGAGACAGCACTTAAACAGTACCACTGCCCCTGAAAGAAACAAATAAAAGCACTATAGAAAATCACATAGACACCAGCACTAAACGAACCTAGGAGCTCTTCACCATTGTGAAGGAGTTCCCCAAC
Organism: Triturus cristatus; assembly: GCF_964204655.1. Lineage (NCBI taxonomy): Eukaryota > Metazoa > Chordata > Amphibia > Caudata > Salamandridae > Triturus > Triturus cristatus. Next base: position 1,670,850,244 of record NC_140591.1, on the reverse strand, counting down.
CCCACTGTCACCGGGAACAACATCACCTTCTCCCAAGTACAGTTTGACACCCTGGTGGATTTCTTCCATGACAAGATCTCAGCCACTTACGACAAGGAGCAAGAACATTGGCGACAGGCTCAAGAAAGTCCTGAATGCCTCCATCACCACTGCCTACTTCCCTGAGGACTGGGAACATGCTGAAGTAAGGCCCCTCCCGAAGAAACCATCTGCTGACCCTGCAGAACCGAATATCTACCGACCCATTTCCCTGCTCCTGTTTCTTGTGAAGGTTCTTGAAAAAGCAATGAAAAACCTCCTGCACACATCTCAATTCAGATTCCGAGCCAACCACAGCACTGAGATAGCCATGATCTAAGCCACGATGACATCACAGCAAAACAGAAGCCACCATCACCACCAACATCATATGGAACAACATCCTTATCACCAGACTCCCCCAATTCAGAATCTAGGGGGACACCATCCAATGGATCGCTTCATACCTCACCAGAAGAACCCAGAGAATTTGTCTCCCACCCTTCACCTTACAACCAAGAAGATAATCTGCGGCATCCCACAAGGATCATTCCTCATCCCAACCCTCTTTAAAACATACATAACTCACCTTGTCAACACTGTCAGATCGCACACACTCAACATAATTTCCTACGCAGATGACACCCAGCTCATCCTCTCGCTGTCAGAAGACCCCTTCAGCACCAGAGCCAATTGTCCACAAATGCCCCAGGCTCGGCAGCCATCTAGGGAAACCTACCAAACCCACACATTTCTGAAAACTAGACACTCAGGGGAGTCCAGGCATGTGTGGCTGGTATGGATCCCCCAACATTTTCCTACGTTTTGACTGCAAGTAAGTACCTACTGAGAGCGAAGATTATATGGGGTGATGTATTACTTTTAAGTACCCACAGGGCTTCTTCAAATTGCTGCTTTGCCTATTGTAGGCTGTGCAGAAGAATACAATAGGTGCAATGTTTTCTGCCTGATCTAAAGTGCATTTCACCAGATAAGGTTGGATTTTGTCTAGGAAGTCTTCAAATCATAAACAGCTTTTAAAGTTAGAAAATGAGTTGTAAGTTGACCTAGATTTGGGTTGCGATAATAGGAATTTGCGACATACTCCCAGTACACAGCTGGTTAGTAATGTTTGTTGCACAAGAGCTTCAATACAACCTTCCTTCAGACAGTGATGTCCCTGTACCCCGCCCTCCCTAAAGATGTTAAAAACGCTGATACTGAAATGTAGCTATTACGATAGTCCATTACTTCAAGTCACTATACACATGTAGAACTCGACAAGTTCATAATTCAAGACGGTAAAAACACAATTCACGTCACTTTTTACAAGAATGTAGCATCCCACGTGTGAATATGTGTCCACGTCACACGTGGGATGCTACATTCTTGTAAAAAGTGACGTGAATTGTGTTTTTACCGTCTTGAATTATGAACTTGTCGAGTTCTACATGTGTATAGTGACTTGAAGTAATGGCCTATCGTAATGGCTACATTTCAGTATCAGCGTTTTTAACATCTTTAGGGAGGGCGGGGTACAGGGACATCACTGTCTGAAGGGAGGTTGTATTGAAGCTCTTGTTATTGTGTACAGTCACCATTATGAATGAGGTGGGTCCACATTTTTGGAGGTTTAAAGCTGTGCATTATGGGTAATGAAGTTTTCAAGAACCACAGAGTACGATCGTGAGAAATGTGATTGGGTGTTGAAGAAGGGTGGAGTCCCGATGTTTAAATTCAATTAATGGGAAGCACGAGTAACGCTTTCGAAGCGCCGCTTTCAGCAGTTAAGATGTTGCACGGAAACAGACCACATTGCTTGAAATCACGAAGGTACAATGGGTGGTTTAAGGCTTGCTCTGATCTAGTAATGTGTACCATAAGTATAGGAGTATAAGATAAAGTGAGGGTTCATATGCTTGGGCTTTTACCTGTGGATGAGATAGTGATAATGAGGTTGGCACAGACAGTTTTGTTGTTGGAGTGTATTTTATTAGAGGGAGAACGCTAAATTGGGTTAACTGAACATAATATGGTATATACACAAACAGTTCTTTTTTAAGATGGCATTTTAACACATTGTTCTTTTTGCTCATAGTTAACCCTTGAAGAAGGGCCAAAGTCAGCCCGAAATGCATTGGGTACATGAAATTCTGTGACTGAGGATGTATTGAGTATTTATCACGTGCTCAGAAAAAGGCCCGGATGGGCATATCTGTAGCATAAGAAGCAATGTAAATGCTACTGCACCGCACGTGTGTTCGTCACGGTGAAATAAAAACCACGCTTGAAATTTATTTGGAATATTCTGGAACGATCATTTGGTTAAATCTGGAGTTTTAGACGAAGACATATAGTGAATGACGCTAAAGGCTGTGCACCAGACTGGAGTGGATATTTCTCTCCTCACTTTGATATTGTAACACAAACGTGGGATGCCTGGGTGGATCCTGCTGTCCTGGTTGCACGCCAAATTAGACAAGCAACGAACTAAGTTTGAATATGAAAAAGAGAAGCTTGAAAATACTGGTTTGCACTGTAACTTTGTTTCTTCAATATAAGGGTTAACCAAGTTTTATAAGCTCCGCTTTTGCATGTCAGCCATGAGAGAGTTAGATTTCCATCTAATTTCAAAATTTCGTTTAGACCATCTCTGTAAAGGCCCACTTCTTGTATGGTCCATATTCCAACCCAGTAGACAATAGCTCTTAGTGACGCAATATGTTCTATCCATCTGATATTCAGGTCAAGTACTTTGAGATCAGTGATGCTCCAACTGGTAAACCTAAGGGCCTTTTCATGAGCCTATTTTCTGTTGTAGCAAGAGATTTTACTCTATCTATACCCCATAATTCAGCTCCATATTGTGCTGCGGCCTGGGCCTTGTGCCTATAAATTTCCAAGGCTGGTGTTATTGCCTTGGTAACAGTGTGGTAAATATTTCATTACCGGTACTATTTTTATGCGGTAAAGTCTATTAAGAATAACTCAGTAAATATAAGAGGCAGAATCCGTGGTATTAGAGGTTTTAAAAGGCTTTATTCCTATACAAAGGAATACAATTCGAATTGTAGGCTTTCTATTCCATCACCACGAAAGTTCAGGAAGGAAGGGCGTACATTATTGACAGATAAGCAGTTTTATAGAAAATGCATTACAGTGAAACAGATGCAAGAGGCGTAACAGCTGATAATACAGATAAACTGTGCATACGTAACTAATAAAGGCGGTCATATGGGCGTAATTTAATAAACGTCATTATACATGATGTCACAAGTGGGTGGATCCATAAAAGAATCCTGCAATGTCAGCAGAAATATTTGGCAGAGATGCGCGCGCAGCCGCATGACGTGTGATTGACGTGCAACTAGAGGGTGAAGGGGACTTGACATTTAGCTCTACATGTGGAGACAAAAGTCTGGGGGTTATGTCAACCTAATCCCAAATCATATCTAATATCCTATGTTTAAAGAACTTTGTTATCCAAAAGGAAAGGTCTCTAGGATAGAATCTATTCTATACTGACTGTTAGTGCGTGTACAAGTGTCTACATGAGATGCGAGGGGGTAGGAATATTCCATGGTAACGGGGCCTATGAATTACTTGCATGAGGACAGCGAGGCCTGGCCCTTTGCACGGTAGCTGGAGGAATGTTTACCTAAACTGCTAGACAGGAATGCATCGGATGAGGAGCGGAGTAGATAATCTTGAAGGTGAAATACAGTTTTTGGCAGGCGACAGGCTGGATCAGGCACCGTTAGCCGCGCAGGGAGTAGGACAAAGTTCATGGATACAGATGCAGGCTCAGACGGGAGCTTTCAGAGGCAGAAGGCAGGAAAAGGCTTGATGACAGAATTCAGGGCCTACTCGCCTGAATCTGTAAAATGTGGAAAGTGAACCACATAAAGTCGGTGGCCTTTCATACTTAGGAATGGAATATCTGACCCATTCATGGCGGATCTGAAAGAGGACATGTTGACGGTGGACGCACATATATTTGCGTCTTCAAAACTGGAGCAGGAGGGAACATACATGTACTTATAGCATGCACATGGAGCCGTTGGGGTCTACGATAGGGGACATAACTGATCACAAAATTCATATTTCCTCAACAGATCTATTATACTTGTTCAATATTGGTCTGGAGTTTTGTACAAGGGCCATCTTAGCCTGATTTATCTGGGGTTCCTATGATTATGTGGAGTTTAAAGTTATGCCCAGATATTTAAAGTTGTTGACATGCTCCAGTTTTTGTTCCCCCACTGTGACATTTTTCTTGAAGGACCTATGTGGTTTCATGGTCATATATTTTGTCTTACGTATATTAATTTCCAGTCCCTTTTTCGTGCAGTAAATATGAAAACTATCAAGTGGGTTTTGGAGTTCATTTGGCTTCTGGGAAATCAGGATGGTATTGTCTTCAAAAAGTAAAGCAGGGACTGTATTTCCACAGATCTTGGGGTAATCATGACCACATTGTTTTAAATGATCTACAACATCCTTTAAACAGAGTGAGAACAGGGCTGGTGCCATCACAGAGCCCTGTCTCACTCCTCTTCCAAAATGGATCAGTTCTGCAGACGACCCTGCTGGCGCCAGAGCACCTTGGCAAAGTTGTTCTGGTGTAGCCTAATTATCTGGGTTTGAATTTGTTCTGGGACACCCTGGAGGCTTCATTTACGAGAAAGTGCCACAGCATGGCACCGCAAGCCCTTTGGCTGCGTCACGCTGCAGCACTTTCAAAACACAGGGATGCGTCATATTTACAATATTATGTTGCATCCCTGTGCTTTCCCCTGCGCTGGATGCAATTGTCTGCCATGTGCCGATGTTTCGTGGATTGGTACTATTTCGCCCTGTTTCATGATGGATGGACCCATGCCCCATATGCATCACTGTTGCATAGCATATTTACATAGGGAACCCATACTTCCTTTTACTGTTTCAGCAGATCTCCAGGATCTTCTTCTACCCAGGCCCTTTTCCTGGTTCTATGGCCTCAATAGCTCGCTCTGTATCTGCTAAGCTAAAGTAAAGCACTTGTCCATCATTTCTATCATGTAAGGAGTCCGAAAATAACTGTCCATCATCCTCTAGATGAGTGAAGGCTGCATAAAGATTAGTAAAGTGCCTGGTCCAGGTGGCGTGGTCCACAGAGTGCTCCGTATGGGAGATTAGGGGGCATATTAACAATGTGGCGATACAAAATTATCGCCGCTTTTGTGGCCGTTTTCAGCCTAAAAGCGGCGATAATTTTATCGCCTTATCAGCAAAGACACGCTATCTCGTGTTTTGCTGATTTTGCTCCCGTTTCCAGCACGCCTAACTTCGCATCGCTAATGAGATGCAAAGTAGGCGTGTCTGTGGAAACAACATGGGTAAATATCGCGACGGCAGCTTCGCGATATTTACAATGCGGGGAACCGATGTTCCATGGAAAAGGACGCTATCGCTGGAATATACATCGCCATGGCGCTAAGCGTTGTTAATGCAACGCTAGCCTGGCGAAATATTCCAGCGATAGAAAAAATGCGGTATACAAGGTCAGCGATAATTATCACTGCCTGTTGCAAATATGCCCCCAGATCTTTATTTTTGTGAGCTACTATTTTCCAGAATATAGCGGAATCCTTCAGTTTAGCTGCTTGTAATAGGTAACACAAATTTGAGTTCTCCCAAGTGTTTTGTGCATTTAGTTATTCTTTTTTTAATAATTGTCCCTTGCTTCTCTTACTGAAGATGCCTTCCCACTCCTTGGATTATAGAGCAGAGATTTCTTGGCGTGTTTGTAGTTGTCTGAGTACCATGAGTTGGATGGATATATTCTCAGTTCTAAATGTATTTTTACAGCTAGAGCTTTTGTTAAAACTGGTCTTAGCTCTGAAATAATAGTTTGGTGGGTAGGGATAAGCGAAGCTGGAGTAGGGAAACTTTTGTAGTGTTCCTCAAGTACCTCAGAGAAGGTATTGTAAATATTAATCATGGTATGTGTGTCCTTTACAACGCAAGGCCATTTTAGTTAATCTACAGTTATTCTCTGTCATTGGTTGATTAGTCGGGGAGTCAATGCCAACCATTTGTACTCCACTTTTGCTTCCTCGGCATTCCTGGGACAAGGGATAGTGATCTCTATCTCCTTGTTGTCCATCTATTTTAAAACTATCGCTATTTTTCCATATCGTTATACTGTGCAAAATATAGTTGATTCTTGAGCGAGCTGTTCTCCTTTTACATGTATATAGTGGAGTTCTACTTGTATTTCCATCCCCTTTTACATGTATATAGAGGAGTTCTACTTGTATTTCCATCATTTTTCCTACCGTTACATGCCTTTAGCCCATGCTCTATTGTAGACTAGGCCAACTGCATGGTTGCAGTTGTCCATGATACATGGTTATCTGCTTCCAACTGAGGTATTCTCCTTGCAAAATCCTCTCTCTCTCTCAGTGCTTGCATCCAGTCCCATGAAGGGTTCTTAGGTACAACTGAAGTCTCCTCCTACAACATTTGTGACACCAGGGTTCTTAAAATATAATCTAAGGACCGAACAGTCTCCGCTTCAGTATTTGCTTTCTTTGGTCAAATATAAATATTAAAAAGATGTAATGGTTTCACCTCGTACTTTATTTTTTTTAAAATGTTTTTTTAAGTCCTCATTTGTCAATTTTTTTTATTAGGATTCAAAATGGATTCGGGCAGCCTCAACTAAGAAAAGGGAAGGTTCCAGTCACTCCCCAAAGGGAGCGATGAAAAACATCCCGGGTGCCTTTAACGTTGCTGCCTTAAAACTAGCTCCATTATACAGGTACTTGTGGATTGAACCCACAGACCAAGGTGCTAAAAGTAATTCAGCAATACCTTTCTAAGAAAAACCTGTGTCCGATTGTTAATCATGTGACCAGGTATATAAAGCAACAAAGAAAAAGGAGGGAAACAGAATTAAACATAATAGGTAGGGAAGGGGAAATATAAAGGGGAAAGAGGGAATATCACAAATCGATGACATGCTGTTTTATACCAATATCCAAAAGTTTCAAAAATGTTATACTCTTAGTATTCAATGTAGCTCAATCTAAATTTGGTATTCTTAGGATTGAGGCTACCCATTCTGCCTCAAGTGGAGGATTAGGTAAGATCCATTTAATGCATAATTCTCGGCGTGCTCGGAGGACTAGTATGAAAGTAAGTGTTTTATATGCTTTGGAAAAAGCCCTATTACCCTCCTCATCTGGTATTACCCCAAAAATAACTAGTGCCAGGCTCACCTTGATTTCTTGACCCAAAATTCCTGATAACTTCGTACCCACTTGCTGCCAGCAGGTCCGGATAGAGGTGCACTGCCAGAACATATGAGCATCATCTGCATTGACCTCGCTGCACTTTGGGCACTTCTTCACAACCTTGGTTCCCAACCTAGAAAGTCTCCGGAGGGTCCAGTAAGCCTTGTGAACAGTAAAAAGGTGATTTTTCCTGAGTGGAGCAGATTTCACATATGACCATAGGAAAGATAGAGAGACTTGCAATAATAGATCAACGTCGTAGGCCGGCAGTTCCCTCCGCCATGTTGCTACCAGCAAGACTTGCATATCTTCCATGGCCTCTATCAGCATCCAGTACCATTCTGACACCTCTCTCCACAACAGGTGGTGTAAATAGATCTTTGATTTCTAAAATAAATTTCCCTTTCCACCTTTTTTTGGCGCTTTTACCCAGCTCATTAGCTAATAATATTTGAATTTTGACACCACTCCCTCAGAAATCTCCTGCATACTTTGCCAGGAAATTAGTTCTATGCCTTCTAGGAGTTGACCCCATTTTAGAATTCCACATTCCTTCAGCGGGATAGCGAGTTTTGAAGGCAAGCTGCCATGTCTGGTGAGTTCCAAATAGGTGCATAATGACTAAAGTATGGTATCTGTAGCTGTGTTCTTATTTGGTACTAGGTCTTACATTCGCCCCCAAGAACCTTGAGCCTCACTTTTTTTAGATACTTGGGGTCCCCAATTTTGAAAAGAAAGATACTGGATTGATCTGGTGGGCCAAATGTGAGAGCTCGAAAAAGCAGTGATAAATCAGGTGTATCCCTCAGCAGCTGCCTAAAGATTTTCAAGTAGAAAGCCCGATGATAATGGAGGAAGTCCAGGCCAGCTATGCCGCCACTTTCCTTTTTCTCCAGGCAATTCTGGGCCTTTTATTCACCCATATAAAACTGGTAAAGTCCCCTTGTACCTTCTTGATCCAATCCTTATTAAACTTTAAAGGAATCGTGTTAAACAAAAAAGTGTATTTAGGAAGGATGGACATTTTTGCAAGATTGGACCTACCTAAAAAGGATAAAGGAAGATATTCCCAGACCTGAAGTTATTTCCGCGCTTTAGATGTTCTACTATAAGCACTGTATGCTTTGTCTAATTAATTCAAAGGAGTAATTTGTGCTCCATTGCATAATATCAGTTTTTTGTTTGTTCACGGGGTAGCCATATATCTTGCCGAAACTTTCTAGAATTTCCCAAATTGCTGGTGAGGGTAAAGATAAGTGGCCTGTGAAAATCATCAGACCGTCAGCATACAGCCCAATCTTTTTCTCCCAGCCATTACACACAAAAGGAAAAATACTCCTACATGCTTTCAGTTTTAAGGCCAGCAGCTAAATGTAGAGGTTAAAAAGGAGCGGGGATAAAGGGCATCCCTGTCTGGATCCCCTACCAATATATAAAGGTTTAGACAAATTCCCATTGACCAACACTCTAGCAAAAGGATTTTTATTGAGAGCTTTGCCAGCATAAAGAAGGTTTCTCCTAAATTAAAACGTTGCATCACCTCATAAAGAAAGGGCCAACTAACCCTATCAAAGGCCTTTGCGGCATCGACTGTCATAACCGTCAAAGGATTACCATACTCCATAGCGCCAAGTAACTCATACGTCAAGTCGTGTAATTGCCTCCCCTTTATAAAGCCTTTTTGGTCAGTGTGTATCAGAGACCCTACCATCCGATCTAAGTGCTTAGGAAGTATTTAAGTATAAATCTTATCATCACTATTAAGGAGTGCAATAGGTTTAAATGACTCACACTCCCTCGGATTTTTGTTGGGTTTTAGAAGGATGGGTATGGTGGCAAAATCCCAAAAGGACGGTCATTCTTGATTAGAAATAAAGCCCAAATTAAAGAGTTTAAGCAAGTTCAGAGCTAGTTCTTCTTTTAATAGCATGTAAATTTCATTGGGAAAGGCATATGGGCCTGGGGCTTTCCCTTTTTTTAAACTGCTTATGGCATTATGGACTTCCTCAATACTGATAGGGCCTCCCCTTCGAGGCCCTCAAGAACATTTAAGATTCAAATATAGGTCCTTCTTGCACTTTTGTCAAGAAATTCCAACTTATCCCTATAGTCTTTTTCACTGTTCTTTAACTTCTGTATCTCTTCCTTGTTGATATCAACCTTCTTAGAAAGGTCATCCAATGAGACTTCCAAAGCCCTGACTCTTTCTACAAAATTATTGATTTTATCTTCCAAGGCCTCACAAGTGCCCTGGATTTTTGGCTGATTAAGCTCTGAGATTGCAAATTTCTTCCTGACTTCTGTTAACAGGGTGGATAGGAGCTTTCCTAGTTCAGGGGTAGCTGTTTGGTCAACAACCGCAAGGGATGGTCCTCCTTTGGCCAGAGAGTGGCTTTCTGATGATATATAGCTAGGACTAAAACTAGGGCTAAGGCTAGGTGGGTCTAATGCTAAGTTCACTTCTGCTAGGGGATCAAACCTATTCTCTAAATGTATAATATCAGTCCCCATTTTATTAGAGTCTAGAGCCTTCATGTCTTCTTTCCCCTTTTGGGGTAAGCTGCTCTCAGTAACTTGAGACAGCACTCCTGAGGAGGGGGTCACTGGGACTCCTTGTGCCTGGACTTTAAAGTAGGAATGGAGTGAAGGTGTTACTTTTACACTCTCTGTCTTCTTGTTTGCGTGTCTAGTACTTGTTTTCTGAACTGCTTTGTCCACGGCTGGAATTTTGAATTTAGGAACATGGGGAGCCTGCAAAGCCTGAGAGGTGATATTAGATACTTCTATTGGTGGAGGTTTTAAGGGGGATTTTTCCTGGAAACAGACAACCTCAAAGCAGAGTCCCCCTTCCCCCAAACATCTCTGTTTCTTTGAGTATATCTGTTCACACTGTTCTTGCTGTAATAAGACCTCCCTCTGTTATCAAGATTAACAGAAGTGGCTAGTTTCTTTTTAAAAGCACTGATTCTGGTGTTCATTGTGATGTTACCTCCTAATAGGGCCCGCTCCCGTCTCCTTACCGGGGTCATCAGGGATCCTTCGATGTCATATCCTAGCTGCGAGTCCTGGAAAATCATGCTGCTTTTAGGCTTCCCTAAACCGGCCTCCCCCAAGAACGAGCACAGACTGATCCCGCTTCCCAGGAAGCCGACTCTCACAGCAGCGCGGCTGCCCCAGCTGAGCCGCGCTGCTGCCTCCGCCCACCCCCCCCCCAGCGTCTTTGGCTCCGTCGTTGTTGTTTTAGTCCTGTGGTATGTTGCCAGTCAAAAAACCCTTTCTCCCAGGCTCCCCTCGACCATCTTCGCTCCCAGTGCACCCCGGAGAATCCTCACCCTACTTTCTGCATGATAAAGGGCACAGGTATGTGAAAAGAATCGTGTCGCTGCCGCCCGCTTAGGGCAGCTCGCGACCGACACTAACTATCGGCAGCCAAGTTCCCCCAGGTGTGGTTTACCCTCGTTCATGGAAATACTGATTCTGAGTAAATCATGGAAGTTGATATTGTAAGCATGTATATTTGTCTCTGGGGTGATTTTTACCCATATGTCCAATCCTCCAGATGGTCTCACATGCTATGAGGGGGTGGCATTTTAAAAAAGGTTTTAAACCTTTGTTTGTACGGTGGGTCTAATAGCCAAGCCTCTGAAAGAGACACACATTTAACTTTTCTACATATTTATGCCAGCCTGGATCTAATAGCATGTTTTTTAATCCTGTCACTTGTCATATAATCAGTGCTATATTGTTTACAGTTCCATCAATGGAGGGGGTACTTGGGATATTCGCTCTTCCCTCTCCTTCTTAGCCTTTGTTGTAAAGGTATTTCACCCCTTAGTTTTATCCATCTCTATTCCACCGCCCTCTTCCCTTCCTATATTCCTTACTTGTGTAAACCCAATATCCTGGCCATGCTTTATATGTTACTTTGAACTTGTCTGTTTGGGCACTCTACTTGAAATCAGTCAATCTACCTCAGCATGATTTGGAGTGCTCGCAATACTGTAAGCGGATGGCTTACGGAGCTTAAGCCTTATTGTTGATTTTAGCACAAGTTCAGTTCTCAGGTCCGTGGCAATTAGTCCAGCTACAATTTTTTTATCTGCTACTATAAGAGCAATGGTATTATTATTAATATTATTATTATTTAGCTTATAAAGTGCCTGGTTACTCCAAACCAGAGTGTCCCCGCGCTAGAACCCCAACAGATCCCCAACCACTGACCAAGCTAGCAGCCTAACTATGCCACTGTCTTCCAGACAGTCAAGGAGATACTGCTTTCGTCCTCTGTACGAATGTTGAAAAAAACAGCTTTTACATTTTTTACTTGTATCATAGCCTTTCCCCCAGTCCTGTAACCATTCTGACGACACTATATCTGATCTTATTATCGATAAGCAGTGTCTGTCATGCCTGATCCAATGGGTTACTTTATTTTTGAGAGCCTCCTCACCCTCTCTGCTTGTCTAATGTTGGTACAGTAGTTAGGCATATTTTGTGTTCTCTAGTCATTTTTAGCAGTCCCTCTTCCCTGTATTTGTCTCCTGCATTAACATCTCTCCACCACTCATCCGAAGGCAAGATGTAAATGTGCTCCCATTATGTTGATAATGTGGTGCTGAATGGTGTAAGGAATTGAAAGATGGCTGGTGATGTCTCACTGGAGATGTACAATTGTTCTCCATGATCAATACTCTCAGTGAGCTATTATCTCTTACACTGGTGCGGTTTATATTCAAAATTAGCAGCTTACGGGGATCAGGGCGCCTGGGTGCAGAGTCACGATTCTCGCCAAGGCTGCTGGGGAGTGTAGTCTTTCTCCCCAGCTGAATACAGCAGCAACTCCCAGGCAGCGAAACAGGAAAGTGAGGGTCCCGCGCTGTGGGTCGCCTCTGGTGAACTCATGGTGCTACAGCACCTGGGTGCAGCATCACGATTCTGGCCACGGCTGCTGAGGAGTAAAGCCTTTCTACCCAGCTGAATACAGCAGCAACTCCCGGGGAGCAAAAACAGGAAAGTGAGGGTCCTGTGCTGAGGGACTCTGGTTAACTTATGGCTGTCCGAAGTCTGGGTGCAGCATCTTATCCTTCTTTTTTTTTACTTTAAACACACTGCTATGCAATATTTTATTTTAGATATTCTTTAAGTTCCCACTGTGTCCAGAACATTGTTAATTAGTATCACAAGGCCACCACAAGGTCTTCCCCAATGGCTATTTGTTGTAGGAATGTGAGTCGTAAAGTTTTGGAAGTAGCACTTCCTGGTTTCCATAGCTGCAGTGAAACAGACACTGTGATAGGTGTTGAGGAAGCAGATTAAGTCTCATCAGCTCCTATGTATGTGTTTTTCTAACCCACCCATGTTTTACGAGCAGATCAGAGCTCAAGGGTGAAACATTAGCTGTACTAAGGTGCCCTGCAGGAGCTCTGTTGCATTAGAGGTGAAGCAGATGGGCTTGGCCAGCTTAGCTCATGCATTGATGTCTTCCTTTAGCTATCTCGATTGGTAAGTAAACCACAGGCCTCCGTGATACTGGACCAATAAATGAATGACTTCTTTTTCTGTGTCATCAACATTGCTAGAGTGAGTGGTGCCACATCCTTTCCAGTATCAGGTTCCACTGAAGTCGGTCTTACTTACAGCACCTCTAGATACCTCTCTTCATCTTCTTAGTCGTTCCTGGTAGCTCAGAATATGTAAATGCTGATTCCAAATTTAAAAAGGATGTTAACATACAAAAACAAAAGCAGCAAGTATAAATCAGACATGCCTACTCAAATTCTTAACACATATAAACACTATCATTTATTGTGGCTGATTGGCTATTTTATGGTTGGACATATCTGGTAAAAATTGTTTCTTTTTCCCTAACTAACATGGATGGATAGATGGACATAATGATGGATGTATGGATATATGGATATATGGATGGATGGATGGATGGATGGAAGGAAGGAAGGATGGATGGATGGATGGGTAGATGGATGCATGGATGGGAGGATGGATGAACAGATGGATGGGCTTATAGATGGACGGATATTTATGACTGGATGGATATATATATATATATATTTATTGTATGCACTTTATGATACCATGTCGAGTGAACAAGGCTCTCCCGAGCCGAAACGCGTATCGACGACTTCTGGACAATAAAACACTGCAAGCACTTACTTCGGGTCTGTGTCCATCCCTTGGTTCTCGTTTATTGGAGCCGTGTTGGAAGAAAAGGATATTCTAGACCGTTTTATCCACCCGGTCTTACACAGATCCCTTCTCCGTCTCTGGTCGGCGTCTTCAGTGGATTCTACTTCCGGGGCAACCCGGTAGTTCGTTTAGTCCGTGAAGGAAGCAGACGCTGGACCCCCCCCCACCTTGGATCAGACGTACCGTCCGGACCCTGGACTAACCCGGAGAACACCGAGTCGGAGGACGAGGCGTGCTCGGAAGTACTCCAGGTAGGACTGTCTGTGCATTTGTGCGGGGGTGGAGAACTGTGCAACCCAGTGGAGACGATCGTATTTGTCGATCTACGTCTCCACACGAGTCTATTTATATTGATCTCCAGTGATGTCGTCGGACATGGTGAAAGAAAGGGAGGCGGCTGCTACGGAATTATTTTCCGATACCCCTCAGACCACACACACTCACAAACCTACGGAAATGGCAAGCACAGCTGATACTGACTCAGTCAAATACAAATTTAAACTTCTAGAGAAAAAAATGCGCGCAGAACAAAGTAAGTGGTGGGAGTCGCGCTCACTGCAACGCTACATTGAAGTAGGGAGGATACCGCGAGGACTGCGCATTCTTACTGCCCCCACATACGAGGATCCAAATCCTGACCTAATGCGCGAATGGGCTGAATGTAACCTTGATTCCTCTCGGAAGCTCACACTCATTCTAATTAAATATGCGGACATTGATCGAGCAAGATTACTGAATGAAATCGATGATCTCAATGATGAACTTGACAAGATTACGACTACGGAGGATATATCCAAATTGCGCAAAGAGATGCTAATTAGACTCAAAAAAGAGGAAGATAAAATCAAAGAACGCAAAGCAACGAAGTTCATAAGGGACAAAAACGATTATGAACTAGGCCAGATCTTCACATTTGCCAAAAAGTACGATGCCCTCAGAGTCTCTAGAAACAAAACGACAACAACTGCCCCCAAAACAAGAGTGAATATTGAAACAACGCATTCAGATCTCAGCTCGGCAGCAGGAAGCGACTCTGAATCAGAAATGCGAGTACCTGAGGCTAGGTCAACACTAGACAAACCCTCCCCAGGGGAAGAACTGAATTTTTTGTGCGAAGAGAGAAGAGCAACTCTCAGACCAAGAGCGCAAAAAAACTTCTCGGGACAAGCGCCAACTTCAAACGCAGGCAGAGGCAGAAAGCGAACAGAAGACGCCGGCAACAAAAGGAGGGGACGCGGCTATTGGAAACGGAAATAAATATGATTACTGAGGACAACAACACCATTATCAATCTTTCTAAAATTGAACTCAGCCCTGAAGAGACAAGAATCCTTAGCCTTGGCCTATCTTACTGTCCACCAAAAAACTTTGACTACGCATCTACCAGAATGGATTTATACAAAGGGGTGAGAAAACTCAAACTTAAAAAATTCCACATGCTCAGAGAGCCAGAAGAACAGCATGTTAGTCAAACGCCAACTAGTCACCAAACACTTCAAGATAACACCAGTGACACTAATTTATCACTTACCCAGGATCTTCAAGAAATGTGGGATGAGAGCCAAACCCCTACTACCCCACAGCAACCTACCAAGTTCATGACCAAAACTTTGTCTACTAAAACGTCATTGACACAATTCAAACCTAAATCGACATTCAATCCCATTGCTCTGCATGACTCCATTGACGCATTTCATGAGGCGGTTACTTCCAAGATCAAAAGGCTCAACAAAACCACCTTGATGGCCAAAAGATGATACAATGAGAAAGAAATCAAGTACAACAATCTTATGACCAAACTAAAACTAAATAAAGACACTGTGATTCGCAACAGCGACAAAGGCGGCAACATTGTCCTTTTATCACAGGAAGATTACCACAATGAAGCTTTCAGACAGTTGAATGATAGAGAATGTTACAGCCGCACGAACACGGCTCATCTCAAATCCATGTACCAGGAATATTATAACAAACTTGCTGGCTGGAGGAAAAAAGATCTTATCAGCGAAGATGAATTTAAATTTTTGAGAAAAGAAAATCCTACAATTCCTAGTATCTATTTCATCCCCAAGGTACACAAGGATATGGTCAACCCGCCAGGAAGACCAATCATTACTGCAAAAGAAGGCCTTCTTGAAAACACTTCCATCTATATTGACTACTTTCTTCAGGATTTTGTAAAGGAACTGCCATCGTATGTTCGCGATACAAGTGACTTTCTAAGGAAAATTCAGGGGTTCACTTGGCAAAAAGACTTTCTTATGCTGGCACTTGATGTTTCCTCGTTGTATACTAGCATCCAACACACTGATGGTATCAATGCAATTAAATTCTTTCTTGCACAACGTGAGGTTGAATTTCAGGCACATAATGATATGTTGATATCAATGATTGAGTTTTGTCTCACACATAACATTTTTATGTTCAATAATCTGTTATTTCAACAGACCAGAGGTGTAGCCATGGGGGCCAGCTTTTCCCCCAGTTACGCTTGCCTACACATGGGCTGGTGGGAAGAGCTGGTCCTCAACATCAAGTACCAACAGGTTATGGAGAACAACATTGTGATATGGCTGCGCTATATTGACGATTTATTTGTGGTCTGGAATGGTAACATTGAAGGGGCGTTAGAGTTTGTTAACAACTTAAACTGTAACCATCTAAATCTACACTTCACGGTCAATGTCAGTGACACTACTGTCAATTTCTTGGACACACAAATATATGTGCTCAATGATAAACTAGAGACTCGATTATACAGGAAAGAAACAGCGGGTAATTCTATTCTTCACGCTCAGAGTTCTCACTCCCAGCACCTCATAAAGAGCATTCCATATGGAGAAATGCTCCGTCTGAAGCGAGTATGTAGCAACAGCACTGACCTTATAACTGCCCAAGAATCGAGTAAAGCCAGATTTCTCGCAAGAGGTTACCAACTCAATGTCATTGATTCTGCCATTTCCAAAACTTCCGGTATAGATAGGAACATTCTTCTCCAAGACAAACGCTCTTTGACACACCTTCAGACCTTAGACACCACTAACTACACTAAACTCAAACCTGATTTTCGCCTTATCATGAGTTTTAGCAAACAACACAGAGCCATACATAAGATCGTGCAAACCTGCTGGCCCTTAGTGTTATGTGATCCGGTTATTGGACCCCTGCTACCGCAGAGGGTGTCCATTACCTACAGTAAGGCCCCATCCATGAGGGATTGTCTGGTGTCGACCGACCCAGAGATCATGGAAAAAACCTCGTGGCTGCAAACACATAAAGGCTTTTTTAGATGCAAAACCTGCAAAGCTTGCTCTCATGGGATCAACACACTATCCTATACCACCCCTTTTTGTCAAACTGCATTCAAAATTACCAAACTCCTGACGTGTAAGACCGAATTTGCCATCTATGTCTTGATTTGCCCCTGCAAACTCCAATACATAGGGAGTACTAAACTCCAGGTCCACAAGCGCATTCTTCAACACCTTCGCGCAATCTCGAATGAAGATAGCACTTATCCTGTGGCCAGACATTTTAAGAAATTCCATCAATCTAACAACAAAGGTCTCAATTACTTTGTAATCGATGCCGTACCTCCCAGTAGAAGAGGTGGAGACCGCGAATACAAACTCAGAAAACTCGAGACAAGATACATATTACAACTCGACACTAAGCACCCGAATGGCTTGAATGTGACTGAAGATCTGTACACATGCCTGTAGAATACCTGGTCCATGGTGTCCCATCTGTTATTAGCAACCTCACATGCTAGCCACATTATGTCTCTCATATGTTGACTTGATATTCTATCTTTATCATGTTTTATAGGTTACTGACACTGTATTTTTACTGATTTTACGGTAGAATTTTAACCTGTTTTATCCTTATTAAGTTTCAAGTTTCTATTTGTTCTTAATGCATATGGTTTTATATCTATATATTTATATATTTATATTGCCTATATTTATATATTTATATATTTATATATGCACTTTTGCTATTTTGCACATTTATACATCTTCCACATTATTACGAGTGGTGATGTATCTTGATACTTTACAGGTTTATGTTTGCCATGATATTCACATGACAAGCACCTTCAGTGTCTCCAACCATACGGACATATCATGTCCTCATTTTCACTATACATTTAAGATTATATTGTATAGTAGTTAATATTCATGTGGGTCCTTTACTAGTTGCTCTGTCTCTGAGACTGACATATATAATGGTGATGCCATGCCCCCCTTTTATCTGTGGGTTCTATTCCCGGGTATCTACCTTCACACGATTATGATGGGAACTTCACCCATACTCAGAAATATAATTTGAGTGTATTTCATGCAGATTGTTGTTACGCTACTTGTCACAGGTTCAAAGCTTTAAGCTTTTTCATGTCTATCAGGATTCACTCCCAGCCCAGGCTTGCCATTCTGTATTTTCCATGAATTTTGAGGCTGAGATTGTTTGCATTTACTCATGTGGATGTATAAGCTATCTCCTATACACTATAAATACTGAATATTACATGCCGGCCATTTCCACTAGTTGGGGTAGAACTTGGTTCATTTACCACCATGATGTTCTGCTCAATTCCAACAATAGGTTTATGTTTTGAATTTTCCATTGTATTTTGAATTTTACACTGCTACTTTGCACATGATTGACGATTTTACCCCAAGCATTATGTGTATCTCTTCTATGTCTATGCACTTTATGATACCATGTCGAGTGAACAAGGCTCTCCCGAGCCGAAACGCGTATCGACGACTTACTTCGGGTCTGTGTCCATCCCTTGGTTCTCGTTTATTGGAGCCAGTAGGTAATGTATATATATGTGTATATATATATATATATATATTCACTGAAAAAACCATAGGTTTCACACACGTTATAGTTAGGAATTAGCATTTAAAAAACCTTGCAAATTCACTGAAAAAACCATAGGTTTCACACATGTTATAGTTAGCGGAAATTTTACTGATAAAAAACCAGTGAAATTCCCCCGTTATAGTTAGTGCAGGCAACTATAACTCACGCGACCGCAATCCTCTGCTGATGCTAATACTGTATTTAGACACTTATTTGCCCATGTCTTCTTCCATACATTTTTAGCTATACATATATTACAAATATTTTTTTTTCATAAAGACACATATGTCATCAGCAGAAGATTGCGGTCGCGTGAGTTATAGTTGCCTGCACTAACTATAACGGGGGAATTTCACTGGTTTTTTATCAGTAAAATTTCCGCTAACTATAACATGTGTGAAACCTATGGTTTTTTCAGTGAATTTGCAAGGTTTTTTAAATGCTAATTCCTAACTATAACGTGTGTGAAACCTATGGTTTTTTCAGTGAATTTGTACGTTTTTTTAAATGCTAAGTTACTTTACGCCATTCGTGGCGTGCGCGCCCACTTAACGCTTCGCGCACCGTGCGCGCACAGTAAGCATGCGGTGCTTACTGTGCTTACGGTGCTTATAAGCCATGCACAAATGGTGCCCTTCGGGCACCATTTGCACACGGGGTGGAGAGAGTGTGGATAATTTTTTCTTTTATTATTTTTGTTAGAAATATTGTGGTTTTCCACACCTCTGATAAGCACTGCACATTTGGTGGCCTTCGGCAACCAAAAGCACAGGGGGTGGGGAGAGTGTGGATAGTGGTTTTTTTTTTACATTTTTTACCGTACGCGTACGGTAAGCGTAATCGGCGAAATTAGCGAAAAAATAAAAATGGCATTTTTGGCCTTGGGGGGTCTTAGGGGACTCCCTCATCATGGCTATGTGTGTGTGAGCTGTCAAAACAGCTCCTTTACATGTGTATTGGTTTTATTTAACTACCTAACTCTCAGTGCGAGAGAGAAAATGGCGGCCGCCGCTTCCTGGTTTCGGCCGATTTGAATGTTTACTAAGATCTAAGAGCCAATCAGATTCACGCTCGCGCACGCCACCGTACGCGTACGGTAAGCTTACGGTAAGCGTACCGTAAGCTGGCTCAGATATATATATTGATTTAAAGGCTATTTTCTCAGAATCTACTGAACAGATTTACACCAAACCTACAAAAGGCACTTCCTTGACCTGAGGACTACCTCTCTGCCAAATTTCAAGTAATTCTGTTCAGCCGTTCGGGCTGTAGCCCTGTCTAAAGGTCCTATGGAAAAATGCATGGGAAAAACGCGTTTTGGGACCCCCCTTTTATCTCAGCCCCCGCTTGACGAATCCTCCCGAGACTTTCAGGGTAGGAGCGGAGCGTAGCGCCCCACCTATTTTGAGAAATTCGCGAGGATTCGTCGACCGGCGCCAAAGTTATTCAAAATAGAATGTTGCGGATTTCCTATGGAAAAGGGGTCCTAACTATAACTACCTACTGGCGACCGCCAGTAGGTAATATATATACACACATTACCTACTGGCGGTCGCCAGTAGGTAGTTATAGTTAGGACCAAGTTTCTATAGGAAGAGCATTTATTGTTTTGCATATAACTTTGGCGTCGTTTGATGACTCCTCATGAAATTTTCCAAACAAATTCTTTGTTCATATCAGCTCCTATGTGGGAAGTTTGGGGGTGATTCGTCTAAGGGGGGCCGAGAAAAAAGGGGGGTCCCAAAACGTGTTTTTTCCATGTTAATTTCTATAGGAAACTTTAGACAAGGCAACAGGTCGAACGGGTAAACGGAATTACCCCAAATTTGGAAGGGAGAAGGGTCTTGGTCTAGAAAGCACACTTTTGTTTATTTGGTGTAAATCCGTTCAGTAGTTTTTGAGAAATATCAACATTTACAGATATCAATATTTGGGACTTCTGCCATTTGATTGGCTGAGGCGTTACGAGCACGAGCTTGCTGCTTATTGATTGTGAGCGCTGCGAGCGGTTGCAACTAGGAAATGTAGGCCGCCAATTTGTGATTCCGTTGAAGCGAGTAAGGGGAAAAAAAGGCAAAGAATGTGGGAAAGAGGAGGGTAGGAGCACTCTGTGGGGTGTTTAGGGTGTGCTATAGACGGGGTGTGCAGCGAAGTATTCACCCCTAGCGGTGTGAAAGTGCTGGGCTACGGAAATTAAGTGAGGTATTGCCTGGAGTCTAATGCTGCTAATGTGAGCCGGTGCGGGAGTCGGGGATTATAGAGTGAGCTCAAATTGTGTGTCTTATGCTGTGAAGTCATGTGCTCTGGCCGCTGTGCCACATCTGTCCAAGTAGTGTCAGCATGTAGTTATACCGACTCGGAGGAACTTTTGTTTTGAACATTGTAACCTGTGTATGGTGCTTAGGGGGTGTTATACAGGGAGTGCAAAGGTAAATTTGCACATATCAAATCAATTTGGTATTTGTAAAGTGCAAACTACTCACTCCTACGGGTCTGATGCCACTGGGGGCATAAGCTGAGCTGTTGACGGACTCGGGGTTAAGCCGGTGAACTACTGACCCCTACTGGTCTGAAAGTGCTGGGTACGTAAATTAAGTGAGGTGTTGCCTAGAGTGTCATGCTGCTAAATTGAGGAGCTGCTGGACTCGTGAGTTTGTGTTTGCTATGCTGTGAAGTCATGTGCTCTGGGCACTGTGCCACATTTGTCTAACTTGTAAATGGTGCTTAGGTGGTGTTGTACAGGGAGTGCGAAGGTAAATCTATACGGTATTTGTAAAGCGTAAACTACTCACACCTATGGTGGAGTAGAGGTGGTGATCAAAGCGAGAGCTCTGTGCTGCAAAGTCAGATGGTCTAGCCGCTGCGTCAAAGCTGTGTGGAGAATACATTTTAGCAAGGGTCTGGGAGTTGCCGTTACCTGGCAATAAAATAGCGGGCCTAAGTTGTCAGTTATAGGGTGGCTGTAAAAAGAGCACTTGTGTTGATTAGTTAGAGCTACATATAAGTGCGGATGCACAGCTTCAAGTTATTCAGGAAAACGCGATTTCCGTGATCTATGAAGTGTACTCCATCACTTCTGTAGATATCAGCCATATCAAAACGTATGTTGTTGTTGTAGATGGACCCCATTTTGTGGTCTCTGAGGTATGCAGACATAGCTTTGTTGAGTTTCTTCCTAGATTTTTCAATCTGAGGACAAAATTGTTTTGACCATTTCCACTTCTGTCTTTGGCATATATTGCAATTTACAAAGACAGTTTGAGGGAAAAGTAACATCCATTGTCGAAAGGTGTCCTTCATAAGCATTTCCAAACCTACCCCAGTCAATGTGCCTAGGTCGTTTCCACCACAGTGCACAATCATGAGGTCGGGGTGTTGGGAGATGCAAACAGGTTTTAACCAAAGGCAACAATTGGTGCCACTTCAATGCTCTCTGTCCAAACCATTTAGTGTCCACATTTTGTAAACTTAGGTCTAAGTCATTTTGTCTCTGTTCTGCATACCTCTTGCACCAGAAAACATAGCTATGTCCTACGATCCACACTAGCATTTTGAAGGTATCGCTGGAAGGTATGGAAAGATGTCTGTAGCTCATGCAGTTCCTTGGTAGAATAAGAGATATGTTTAAAGATGGGGAACTACTTTTTATTGCCATACAAAATGATACGTGAATGGGAGACAAAAAGCATTCTTTTTAAACAGTAGGGTGCACATTCGTTTTGTGGAAAAGCATCTTTGTGATTGGTTAAGAAAAAGCAGTTTCAACGTGGAGTACATATCAGAGGATGAAAGTTGTCAACTCAACCACACCTGCTACTTGCATTTCGAAGGCACTGTTCGAACTTAAAACAATTGTGAACTTTTAACCTGCACGTGCCGTTAAATGTTCGAGAAAATGTTGCAAAAAAATATGGTTAAGTTTAAAAACATTGATGAACTTTTAACCTGCACGTGTTGTAGAATGTTCTAGGAAGTGTGTTGATAGAATACGTTGCACTTCTGACTTCTATGTTTTGATGAATATTTAAAAAAACTGTTTGTATGGAAAATTAAAAAGAAACCAAGAGAGAGAAGTTTTGAAACCTAAAAGAATCAAGGAACTATTCAAATTTGTTACATTTATTTATGTGTGGAGCAACAAAATTATAGACAGAACAGCACCCGGAAGAGGAAGAAGCAGGGAGTGGGGGGACGGGGGGAGATGGCCAGAATGGCAGACATGCACAATTATGTACAGCACAAGTATAGACAACAATGGCCAAAATGAAACACACCAACAAGGAGCACAAGTCACACAACTCGCCAACATCACAGCAGCACGAGCATAGAAGTGAAAACCACGCTCCATTCATAGAAGATGTGTACAAAGGTGGGTTGTTGGTGTTGTGGGATGTCTGCGACTGTGGTCATCATGGATGAGATGCCCAGCACCTGGCACATGGGCAAGTTCACTGTCTGTTACGTTGCAAACAGCTGATCCTCCCTCCCACGAGCTCCCACACTTTTGTACGGTGCGGGGTGGTATCTCGTGCACTCGTACGGCACACCATTGTAATGCCTATTTGCACATTTGCTGCTGCATTCCAACCACACCATCACAGTGCCGTTTGGAGGGGGTGCATGCCACTTTACAACATCGACTGCTGCGGCCCTTGTGGCAGGCCACACCAGAACACAGAGACACACTTACCGCACTTCCTGTACACGGAGATGTCCGAGACACCCCGTTCCCGTTGTCGGATAGGCACACCCCTGCGCTGACCTGTGTACTCCGGACCAGCACACGCCAGTTGTGCATGCAGGAGGATGCGTGCGTAGCTATATGTCCAGGCTCACTGACAACACTAGGGTGATAGCACACTGTGATGTTGCAGGGCCGGTGCCTATAATGCTAATACCAGAAAGACACACTTGTTCCGAAGAGTCTTGTGGCCCTCATGGGTATCCCTGTATCATGCTCTTTTATTCTATGGCACCTGTGGGTGCTCTGGTGTGGCTCTTGGCTGTGTTCTCTTTCATGGTGCAGGTAGTCGTCCGCTTAACACCATCAGAAAGCAGGTGTAAAATCCCTGGTGCTAACGTGGCTTATCTCCGGAATTTTCTTTCGCATTGCAGTTGGTGTGAAAGTTGTGATGTGATTTTTTGCCTGTGCAGGACAATATACGAACTGGGCAGTGTATCTCGTCAAGATCCAGCACCTGACACCCGATTCCCAATCAATATAAATACAATGAGGTTTCATAAATGATTTTGTTTGTACACTGTGAATGCAGCCACTACGTCAGTGCAATTCAATACAGGATTTTAGTATTTAGAATAAATCGCAAAGGTGCGCCTTGTCTCTTTTTGCACAGGAACAGCTAATCTGCATTTCATTATCAGCACTTTAATGGAAGTAAAGTTGAGGTAAATCTAACACACTATTCAGAAGTTGGTGGAAACTGCAGACATCAACAGTATTCCCGCGGGAGGTCCTCCAAAATTTAAGACCATGGTGGACTTCATCAAATAACAGTAATAAGAACAAGAAAGAGTTACACAGCAGTTAAGCAAACAACCAGAAACTTTATGATTTTTTTTTTCAAACTTTATTTTTTTATTAACATATATCAACGATAAAGTAATAAACAAAATGTATAAAAAAATATATAAAATTAGAAGGTGGAACACTGCTGTGGGGACCATGGATGTGGACGACAGAGCCTGGAAAATAAAACACAAAATAAGGACGTATGTAATGTGCATATCAAAGGAAAGAGACATAGAGAAAAAGAGAAGGAAAACAAAAGCTAGAGAGAAAAAGAGAGGGAAGGAAAGAAAGGGAGTGAGAAAGGGAGAAGGAAGAGAGAGAGTTAGAGAGACAGAAGGAAAAGAAGGAAGAGAGAGAGAGAGAGAGAGACAGAGACAGAGACAGAGACAGAGACAGAGACAGAGAGAGAGAGACACACTGCCGCCCCTGCGCATCTATGAGCAAATAATTACCTGGTGCCACCGGAGTGTGCACCAGTTGGCACTCCACGTGCCCGTAGAAACTCCTCCCAGATATGTCTCTGAGTCCTGAGTAATGAATGGCGGAGACCACATCAGGTGCTTTGTGGATCGCACAGATGTCGCTGAGTCCTGAGTCATGAATGATGGAGACCACATCATCTTCTCCACGGCCCATCAGATCTCACACATGTCGCTGAGTCCTGAGTCATCCATGGCGGAGAACACATCAGCTTTTGGGGCCACTAAGCCTGTGGAGTTAAGTTCATGCCACGTGGTGGTAGGCCTCTGATGGCCATATGAGCTTCGGGTGGCACTAACCCTGTGCATCTGAAGTCCGCGTCAAGGTGGTGGTAGGCTGTTGAGGGCTATACAGATTAGGGTGCGAGTAACCTTCTGCGCAAGTTTTGAAAGACTCTTTATGGTTGAGACACGTGGAGCGTCCGGCATCTAGGCAGCACCGGCACTAAAGGATGTGACGTTGTCGATCTATTATATTTGCGTGGTCACATGACCTGTGACGCATGTGCCGGACGGGTGTGGTGTGTGGGTAAAGCTGCCCTCAGGGAGTGGGCAGGAGATGTGGAGAACTAGACCACTGACCTGAACAGGAACAGCAAGTACGCATGCGAGAGATAGGTATGTGGAGCCATCGTCAGAACGTAATCTGAGTGGCGTGGCGTGGCGTATGACGGAACAGGGCAGGGATAGCTACAATGGCATGGACGGCTCATAGTACTGCGTCTGTGAGTGGAGTGGACGTGCCGCAGCTGTTCCTCTGCGAGCCTGGGTGCGAACTGTTCATAACTCACACTACATAAGTATTGAAAAATCATTTTGTGATTCAGTCCGTCAGCTGGCATTTGTCCGAGGTATTTGTGAAAACATATCGGAGTTCTTTCTGTGATAGATACCCCTTTGACGCTGCCTCTCCCCACATCAGCAGGTAACGCACCCTCTTCCCACATTACCATCATACCGCCAGCAACCTTCTTGGGCCCAGAAGTGTCCCTGTGCGGTCAGACAAAGAAGAGTCTTAGACATGTATAGATTTACATATAAAAAAAATATTTAAAGAAAAGAACAACTAATAAGACCGAAGGGAGTCTGGTGCGGTGGTCGCTGCCACGAAGTTGGGGTGACTGCCATTCAGGATTCAGGACACAGTTACACATGTGGGATCGGTTTGTGCTAAAGAGGGTTAGTGGCACCACGTGCTGTTGGCCTTGCATGTGGAAATATGCCTTACTGATCAGAGGGAGTCTGGTGCTGTGGTCGCTGCCACGGACTTGGGGTGACTGCCATTCAGGACTCAGGATACAGTTACACATGTGTTAAAGAGGGTTAGTGGGACTACGTATCGCCGGCCTTGCATATTGAAATATGCCTCACAAATCGAAGGGAGTATGTTGTGTGGGTGCTGCCTCGGACTTGGGGTCACTGCCATTCAGCACTCAGGACACAGTTACACATGTGGGATCGGCAACTGTTAAAGAGGGTTAGTGGCACCAGAAGTATTGAGAGTGTATGAGCCTGTGATGATGCTTGGTGTGTACGGGCCGCACTGGGAGCAATGTGTCTTAGCTATAGGACTGCGTCATGTGGAATCACGACTATCTGAATTGTGAGGCCTGCTGATCGTAGTGTAGGTCAGAGGTAGCGGTGAGCAAGGGCCCACAGCCACGTGCATACGTTGGTGGCCTCACTAGTCTGCGTAGTGCAGGTTCAGTGGCACCACTTGTCGCTAGCCTTCAATATGAAAATCTCCTCACTAATCGAAGGGAGTGTGGTGGTGTGGTCGCTGCCATGAAGTTTTGGGTCACTGCATATGGAAATATGTCTAACTGATCAAAGAGAGTTTGCTGCTGTGGTGGTTACACATGTGGGATCGGCTTGTGTTGGACAGTGTTAGTTGGCACCACATGTCCAACATTCAAATTGCGAGGTCTGCTGCCCGCAGTGTAGACTGCTGTGTGTTCGTTTGTACTTGAAAATGAATTTGGTGATTGTACTAAAGGTATAACTGATATAAAAAATGTTCAATAAGAAAGGATACTAAAAGGATATTATGTAAATTTGAGGCCTGTAATAGTTACTTGTGGACTCTGTAGTTAATGAATGAAGAAACAATTTCCATTGGGAGCCCTAGTGAGTGCAGTTTAGGCGTATGATGAAAAGATGAAATAAGTATAGAATACACTGACGAAGTGTTGTATTTTCTGAATACATTCTTGTTGTTAGAAATTAGCATTTAAAAATGGAATTGCGAGCTTTACTGCCTGCAGTGTAGACTGCTATTCCATTTTAGTTTTCATTTGAAGATTAATTTGGTAATTGTAGTAAAGCTATAACTGATATAAAAAAAAGTTCTTGAAGCAAGGATACTAAAAAGATAATAAGTAGGGTGTAGGACTGTGATACTTACTTGCCTACTGGAGTCTGTAGTTGCCTATGGAAATACCCCTCGCTGATCAAAGGGAGTGTGGTGGTACAGAGTTGGGGTCACTGCCATTCAGGACTCAGGACACACCACGTGTCGCCACTGTTGCATATGGAAATATGTCTAACTGATCAAAGAGAGTATGCTGCTGTGGTTGCTGCCATGGACTTGGGGTCACTGCCATTCAGGACACAGTTACACATGTGGGATCGGCTTGTGTTAAAGAGGGTTAGTGGGACTACGTGACGCTGGCCTTGCATATCGAAATATGCCTCAGTGAGCGAAGGGAGTGTGGTGCTGTGGTCACTGCCACGGACTTGGGGTGACTGCCATTCAGGACTCAGGACACAGTTACACATGTGGGATCGACTTGTGTTGAACAGGGTTAGTGGTAGTACATCTACATTCCTACTTTGAATTTTATAATGAGTACGTCAGCAATAAATATAAACATAGTTGGGATTTTCACCAGAAACTACTTTAAACTTTGTTATTTCTTTTTTAAACTTCACAACAGTATTATCTTCCATTTGTTGATCAACACCTAGACATATCTAACTGTTATTTTCTGTACAGTTCTCTTAACTAGCAAAGAAAAGTAAGTCTATATCACCACAAATTTGTTTTATAACATTTATATTAAAACTCGATTTCGTGCCGCAGGAATACCTAGACTTATCCAGATGGTTCCTGTTGACTTTGAATATAAACTTGCAGATGTCTATCGATCCGAACATTGGTAGGATCCAATTTCTCGATGTGAAAGTATCTTCAAACTGAAGCTGTACATGTTTTTCCTAAGTGTCTTCTAATGTGAAATTTCTTCCCACAGTTCTTTCAATTCTGTCTTCTCAGAATTGGTAATATATGACGTGACATAGTGAGAAACAGCAATTGAGTTATGTGCATCATATTGAATGTTCATATTTGCATTTCGCATCTTCAAAATCTCCGTATTGTAATCATTATTGTTCTTCGATGCTTCTGCTCTTTTGAAATTATAAGTATTTTTGGGTGATTTTCGAGTGATGGTATGTCTCATTGCTGACATAAAACTGTTCATTCTTCCTTTGGAAATTATTAGACATGGAGAGAGAAATTGACAGTTTGTGTAAAATGTATCTTTTGTGTTATCTTTTCGTCGGCAATACTTTCCACATTGATGACTTCGATATGCGAATACGCCACACTAATGGAAGGGAGTCTGGTGCTGTGGTCACTGGCAAGAAGTTGGGGTCACTGCCATTCAGGTCTCAGGACATAGTTCCACATGTGGGATCGGCTTGTGTTGAAGACGGTGAGTGGTACCATTTGTCACCGGTTGCCCACAGTGTAGGGCAGAGGTAGCGGTGAGCTAGGGTCCACAGCCACGTGCATACATTGGTGACCCAAACAAACCTTGCGTAGTACAGGTTCAGTGGCACCACGTGTCACCGGTCTTCCATGTGGAGATACCCCTTGGTGATCGAAGGGAGTCTGGTGCTGTGGTCACTGCCATTGAGGGCTCGGGACACAGTTACACATGTGGGATCGGCTTGTTTTGAATAGGGTTAGTTGGCACCACGTGTCGCCGGTCTTCCACAGTGTAGGCCAGAGGCAGCGGTCAGCAAAGGCCGAAAGGCAGGTGACGATGACATGAGCTGCACAGATTGGGAGCATTTGGTCTTCTTAACCCATTATAGTCTCTTACACAATTTGCGTCGCTACTAATGTTGAATTGTGAACCATGTAACTCCAGTGTAGGGCGGAGGCAGTGGTCAGGCTGGGTGCACTGCCACGTGGCGATGATTTATGGTGCAGTGAGTTAGTAGCACCTGAAGCACACAGCGTGCGCGCACCGTGCGATGTTACGTTGTCTGGGCGGGCCGCACTGGGACCAACGTGTCTTGCGAACTAGACTGCGATATCTGCAATCGCCCCTTCATCTGAATTGTGAGCCGTGCTGTCCCTAGTGTAGATCGAAGGCTGTAGTCGGTACGGACATAAGTCTGCGGTGCTGTGCCGTTGGGTTCGCAGGGGTCCTGTGTCTAAGAGGCCTGTGGTTATGGCGTCTGCCACGTGCCAGGGTGAGGGCTGCCGTTCTGACAGACTTGTTGGTCTTGCCACAAGTGAACCACACCTAGGGCCTGGTCTATTTATTCATACTTCTATGCTGTAGTGGCATACGTTGGAGTAGCCAACTCCGCTTCCGCTTCCAGGGGGGAACAACACAGCTACATGACCAAGATCTTCCTGACTGCCTGAGGTAACATGGTTGCGTCCACTGTGCACCACACTACAAGTATCAATAATATATCTCCCCATGGAGAGGTTTGTGCTTTGCATAGTGAGGTCTGTGCAGCAGCTGAGCGTTACACTTGGCATTGTGTGCTTTATCAGTGATGAGTGACTTGCCTCCTTCATATATAGTTGGTTGCTCATCTCCCAACAGTCAGATATTGTGTGGCTGAGGGGCATGGCATTTTGGGAAGGTCTGTTCTTCTGTTTTGTGCTGCCTCAGTGGTAGTAGGGGGGTGGTCCGGGGGGAGGTTCTGGTGGTGGTGGGGCTGGGTGTTGTGGCGTTGGTGGGTGTCGGAGGTGCATGATCAGTAGCTGTATCACGTGTTGGTCTTTAGATGTGGCTGTTAGTTGGGTCAAAATAACGGAGTAGATAGGCGACCTCCTTACACCAGTTAAAGGTTGATGTTAATTTGTTACTGCTAACTCGGCTTATCGCCTGCTTTTTGGATCGCATTGCAGATTTGGCTCGTCGTTGAAAATATTGGGAAGTGGTGTTTTCGTGTTTTTTTTGCACGAGAACGGCTATTGTGCATTTCATTAGCGTTAGATGTGGCTCTTGTTTGTGGCAATTTTGTTGGTGTAAGGTATTGATGGAAGAGTGGTGAGATTTGCAGTTTTCACCAAGTTGAGAATGGAGTAATAATTAAAAAACACAGAAAAAAGATAGGTTTAATGAACAGTATAAATAGAAATTAGCATTTAAAAAACCTTTGAAATTTACTGAAAAAACCATAGGTTTCAGGTACATTATAGTTAGAAATTAGCATTTAAAAAACCTTAGAAATTCACTGAAAAAACCATAGGTTGATATATACTCATACTCATCAAGTTCAGTATCCTTGTTTTGCTCCAAAGCACACGCACCACCACTAGAACAGCCAACTGAAACTGAAACACCAACACTAACAAGGACTGGTACACCACTCTTAACACCCACTGACCGGCAAACATGAACAGCTTTTCAAAGCCATCAAGGATTTAGTCAATTCGATGACCTACTGCCTGCCCCTCCTCAAACACAACAAGATGTAGACCCCAGGCTAGTTGGTACATGGACAAACTATTGCTGATGAAGGACCATTGCAAAAAATTAGAGTGCAAATGGAGAATGAGCCAGGAGAATGCAAACACGAGCACTTTCAAATCTGGTCTGAATCGCTACCACATAATGATCTGGACCATCAAACACTGCACTCTGCATCGATGTCAGTACTGGCAGAAACAGAAATCTTCAGCATTGTTGAGAATTTCATCTGACCAACAGCCTCTTTCAAATTAATCACCACCTTGAAGGACCTCTGCAAAAATCTCGAAATTCTTCAGCATCAAAGTCACAGCCATTTCCAGCAACTTCAAACCGCTACCAGAACTGACAGACCTTGCCAAATGCCTCTTAATCTTAGCCAAAGAACCTATGCTGACAACATGTCCCATCATCGCCACGGTAGAGACTGCCATGAATACTATCCACTCACTTGCCGCATCTAGCCCTACCCTATCACACCTATTCCAGAGGACATCTTCTCTCCCGTGACCCTGCCTGGGGTTTGGAAACACACATATGTCCTCCCATTGCTGAAGAAACCCTCAGCAGACCCTTCAATGCTCACCAACTACAAACAGATCTCCCTTCTACCATTCCATGCCAAGGTCTTAGAGAACATCTTTAACAGACACCTGAAAGAACACCAACACCTCAGCACTACTTTATCTGGTTTCAGACCCAAAAACATGGAAACTGCCCACATCGCTGCCATGAATGACATCTGCGTGACTCTTAATTGAGGAGACATCCTCATCCTCACTGACGTCTCCACACTGTTCGGCATTGTCTCCCACAGAACCTCAAAAAGGTACACACTCAGATGAATCTCCCCTCTTCCTGACGGTAAGCGTGGTGCTATATACCTCAGACACCCATGGAGTTTTGCCAGGATCCTTCCTGAGCCCAACCCTCTTCAAAGCATATATGGTCCTTCTGACCAGTATCATCCTCCATCGTCTTCTATTAGGTTGGTGACACACAGCTCATTATCCCCCTTATGGGCAAGACGCTCAGTCCCAGATCAAGTTCAATGCCTGCATGACTGAAATCACCAAATGGATGAAGACCAAGGCTCAGATGTGCAAACCTGCCACACAGTGCAGCGCAGCACCCGAAGTTGCTCTGCTGCATTGCATGACAGGGAAACCGCAGGAAAGCTCCATATTTTCAAAGATATGGCAATATCTTGCTCTCTCCCAAGCACTGGTGTACAAGCAGGCTGCAGAGCACCATTCACACACCTTTGCGCTATAGTTGAAAGGTGTGTGTGAGTTTAGCATACGTATTGTACTGGAAGGGTACACTTCCATTACAAAATGCTATGCTTGGACTAGCTTGTAACCTTTTTCTGCTCTGGATGTGTGCTGTACTGTGTAGCACATAAAGTGGGAAAAGTTAGGAGTTATAAAAGCATTTCTTGTTTTTCACACCTGCTTACAAGTGTTGTGTAGTTTCTATATTACCCATACAGGATCTGCGTGTTCCACATAACATAAACTATGGGTTTGGTGGCAGGCTGGCTCTGAGCACCCCCACCGAGAATGTTAACCTTTCTGTTTTAGCTAGCTCACAGTGCCACTAGACTCTCCTCTCATCAGGGAGAGATTTAGTTTCTGGCAACCTCAGAACATGACAACCCTGATCCCCCAAGATCTTGGAAACAATATACTACTTTTCAAAACAGTTGGGTGTGTTACAATAAGAATTTATTGCATAGTTGTTCTTCAAGTGCAGAATATAATGTGCTGCAACAACCATTAGACAGTAGCAGATATATATGATTAGCAGTATACTCAAAATAAAAGGATAGTACAGTTCTACCATCTTGCAATAATCATGAATACACACATGAATATAAAATGCATGATAAAAGTGCACATACTCCTAATATGCCTATCTAGATGTACCTAGCATGTGAGTAGGTGTGAAGCCAAGAATCCCTCTAGGATTTAGTCAAACCCTATTACCTGAAGTGAGAGAGTGTGGGACCCCGTCCTGGTCTCGAGTGGGACACCCTGCGAGGGATGTGTTCGACCACTGTCAGCTGGAGCGTCTGCATGCAGGAGCCTCTGTATCTCTGGTCAGTGTGTCGACCTGGAAGTCTCGGTCTCCTCCTCCCAACCTTAGCAAGATGTGTTGTATTTATGCAAGAAGTATCTAGGGTTTCTTTCTCCCTTGTTATTTGTATTAGCCATTGTTGGATTTGAGGATGACACATGGGATGATCCTTGTACGTAGATATTATGCAGGTGGTGTAATCTCTGCCTGATTTCCAAGACCCCTTATGAATACTCATTCATACTGTATGAGTCCATTGATGAAGTTATAGGATGCTATTGTTCAGGGAAAAGCCCTCCTTCTGCACCCAAGACTAGAACTAGGTAAAGGTTCAATCCTAAAGGCTTATTTCTTAGTGTGAAGTATAGGGGAGATTATATAGGGGAAGGTGTATGATATTACCCGGGCCTATATTAGGGTACCTAAATGAAACATAACATCCACTCCTCTTCCGAACAGTCAACAATGATAACAAATGATAGCTAACTACCCTTTTTACTAGGTAGCAGTGCAAAAAAATATTAGTGAGCGTCATAAAATATTGTCTTTAAAACCATTTAAAAATAGTCTTAAAGGGGGGAAGAAAAAATATTGTCAAAAGTTAGTAGTGGAAATATCACTTTAAGCCAAAGTCCTAGTTGAGTTTGTTTATATAAGTCAAACCACTACAAGAGTTAGAAGGCCATGCTTTTCCAGGGAAAGTGTAAATGTTCCAGATTTAGTTGAGTTTTGAAACAAAAAGGAAAAACCGAATTCTTTACCAGCACACAATGAGTCAATTATAGATTAAGTGTCCTGGCTGGGAGATGTAACATCGTCGTTGCTTGCTGTTGCAGAGGACGATCCCTGTAACACCTCGCAGAGCACGTCAATTGAGCACAGATGATACTCAGAACTGCCAGTAGATGGTGCAGTGGCAGCTGGTGCGGTACTCGATATCTGTGTGCTAGTGGAAGAGCTGATGCTCACCCCAGTTGTTGCAAAAGGCACCTGCGGGTTATTGAGGAATGCAGCCATCAAGATAGGGATACACTGGGGACATTGGCAAGCATGGACCCTCACCGGTTCCAGCATGGTATTCGTGTCCGTTGGCATTGCCGATGGAAGTGTCAGACAGAGATCTAACTTGTATTCTTTTCAGCAAAACAGGCATCGAAGAACAGGTAAGATGCAGTCTATCCAGACTGGTCTAAACGATAGGAACCAAGAGGCGCTCAGTTCCCGCAGGCGAGGTGTGCCCAGATGTTGTACCATGTGTTCACGGTATTTACACTCCAGGAGTGCTTCTGCCATCTCATTTATGATTGGACCGGCCATTGTGTAGCAGAAAAATGACAATCAGGATACCCGCTATTGAGAGCAGGATCAGTGGAAGACCTCCAAAAATACTTCCCAATATGGAGGGTATAAGGTTTGGAATAACTCCGAGGACTGTCTGGAAGGTGCTTGAAATCCTTACCCTATGGTCTTAAATAGGTATACAATACCACTTGTATCAGACATATTAAAGATACGTCTCACCACTTCTGTGAAATTAGAGGGGCAGTTTGTATGTATGAGTGCCTGTATCTCAGCCAAGGTCCTTGCGATTTGAAGATCAAGGGTCTCCCGGGCGGAGGTTATTGGCACATTTTGCTGTAAAAACATGGCTTTCATTCTGCTCAAAGTATCAATTTGTATAAAGGAAACATTTAGCGAAGGCCATAGTGGCGCCTCCCTGACTATACTTTTTGTGGGAAACAATACTTGCATACAGCAAGTAACCCTGGAGTTCACCGTGACCAGATAGGCAATACCAGGAAGCATCCCACAACAACCTTGATCATTTAGCATCAAGTAACTCCCATTCTAGAGCACTTGAATACCGGTGTAATCACAGCTGCTGGAGTTCCTTGCAGGTGGCAGGACAAGTTCGCTACTAAACCATTACAAGCTCCATGTAGTAAAATATCCTGGCACATGAGAGAACCACTCAAAGCGTTCTTTGCACCGCTTAAAAACACTTCTCGATCCCCATTACGGCAACAAAATCTGTACGGTAATTTCCAATATTCCTTAATGTATTCCTTACCCATTTTTTAATATTTTCCTGCCTGCTTTTGCTTAAGGCAATATTGAAACTGAAAAGTAGTGACTGCTAGAGATATGTGGCCATGGATTAGCCATTCCATGGATGGTGATTCCGATACCGTGAATGGTAATCTATCCAGTTTTTCAATATGCAGCATTGTATATTTTGCTCCCCTTTGTGCCATTTCATCTGTTTATCTGTTAGATTGTATTCAGAAAACGGAGACATACTGTTGATAAAACGCAAAGGCACGTAGCCTGCACGCAAAGATTGCAGTGTCCAGCTCGACAACATAATAGAACGTAACTGAGATTGCCCGTATTGTAATTAGGCCTGGGCTGTAAATTCCGTTCCGCTCGCGGCAACTGTGAACAGGAAAAAAGCATCGCGAACAAGCAATTCCGCGTGTTCGCGGAATTTCTGCATGTTTGCGGAGATTTTTTACCGCTTCGCGCAGATTTGCATAACGCGATTACGCGAATTCCACCCACCCCTAGTTGTAATATGGCCAAATCTTGTTCCAGTATGTCTATTGCAGAAGATACAATGTTGCCTAAGGCATATATCCTGGAGGTCAAAGTTGGCAGCCCATTATCCACTACCGCTAATGCCTTCTCCAAGTTAATATGGTCTATTTCCTGTATTTTCTCTGCGGCCTCTTGTTGGGAAATGTTTAACATTTTATTGTAGGCAACATAAATGCCAGCATATATGAAACGTTTCTGACGTGATATCCTGGGACCTTGTAAAACATCTCTATGATCCATGTCATGTGTGAGTAAGGATAAGTGCTGTTTTACTTCTGTGAGTGTTGAGGTTTCTAGCCAATCAAGGCACAACTTCCCAACACTGTAGGATGTCACTACCCCTGAATATTCTCTTTGTACATAGAGTGGGTCTGGCCTATGGATACTGACCCCCTTGGTGGTACCCCAGAATCTTTCCTGACATCTGTTTGTGTCTATGGGCCAAACCAACCATCCTTTCTAATTAGGATCTGATCTATTGTACTGAAAAATGTCATCTACTTCTACCCTTTCTTGTGAAGTTGAATTTTGCCACCCCTCCATCTGTGATGGTGTTGGAAACCGCGGTGTGTTCAGGTCCTTGTTCTTGGCTAGTCCAAGACAGGATGTCTGTTGCACAGTGTAATTTAGAAATATCATCTGCTGTAGAAAGCGGCATGCTCTAAATAGCGCGTCTGTTCCCTGGACTTACCAGTCTCTAGAGCCCCAGACTGATTTTAAGTTTATTGTGTCCTTCCATATGTCAAAACCCTATTCAGACAATCGGGTGATAAAGGAAGCAGAGTAAATCTGTTCGGTGTTAGTCAGCACAATTTTCTGTGCCAATATGGATGCGACTTTCTAATAAAATGACGTTGGGTCAGAAGTGTTAAACCCTATAAAATATGAGAATTTCTGTGCAATTGTTTGCGAACTACCTTTCGGTGGTGTAGGGCAATTTAACCCACTGTATATTCAAAAACATTTACAAGTGTTATAGATTTGTGCAAGAAATAATGATCATAATGTTGGTAACAGTACAAAGTATTATAGTCTGAAGTACCTTCTAGCATTTTAGTGTTCGGAAATGCAGCAGTTTTCTCTAAATCAGACAAAACCTTATTAACAGTTTCAGAGTCCCAATCATCAGAAAATGTACTGAATGTAATGATATCACTCAATGAAATTTTAAGTACATGAGAAATGTTTAAAAGTTCAGTCGGACCGAATCAACCTTGTCCCATACTATACCGTTCAGTATAGGAATTGCAGTAATGTTCACTGATGACCAGTCTCTTTGTTCATGATGAGAAGATTGATGTGGTTTCAGAATCAAATTTACTTTTTCAGCTGCAGGTCTTTGTTGAAGGTAACATCCACTAATAAGCATGCTAAAAGTTATAACTAAGCCTAGCCAGAAAAAAAAACAGTATCCCAGTAATTACCCAGAGTTCAACCCAAGGCGATATCAGGTAAGTCTTTTTGAGAAAGTTCAGAAAGTTCATAATCTGCTGCTTGCATGTTTGTTGGGCTGGCGTTGTTTCCGAAAAACGTATCAAAATTCATGAAGTAGCCAGAAGCAGTTCGATCAATTGTAGGAATTGCATCGCGATTTGATGAAATTTTGGTTTGCTCTTGTCGAGGCATATTAATGTAAACATCAGTGTTTGGTCTTTTAACAACTTGTGTGTTATTATGGGTTTTTATTTTGAAGTTGAACTTCGGGTTGAAGGGGAATGAGTTCCATAGCATTGTTGCATAGTCCTTCATTCCGACCAGGAGGCTCTACGAATGTGATGAGTCTTTCCGTTTGAACTTCTTGGATTGTAGCAAGAGGAGGCCATCTGCTACTTTGGTGTGTACGCAGCCTACTGCTTAGTATCGGCCACATAGTGTGGTTTGATTAAGTCGATAGAGAAAAATCGTTTCTCCTTTATTCCGGCAAGAGGTGGTAGACGAACAGTTCTTTGTTCCTTGAATTGCTAGGGCAGGTAGAAGCTTTCTGTGTGAAGGTCCAAATTCTTTTTTATCCTCTATTTTCTCTATGACCAGATTACCAACTTTTGGGAATCCAGACAGGTATTGCCGTGACTACCTTGACTTCCCCAGTGGCGGTCTGTTTCTGGTGGACCTTACTTTGTTGTTTCCTGGATTCATTTAGATCCTGGAAAACAGCCAAACGATCCTGGATATCAAATGTTTTCTCATCTGCCACTGCGCCTTCACAATCAAGATCAGGTACCCACATTCTTGTCCCAAATAGGACCTCATTTTGAGTGACACCCCCTAGAGAACTTCTTGGCTGGTTATTGAGAGCTCGTTGTACCCCATTTAAGTGATTGACCCAACTATCGTCCTTGTCTAATACCCTAGCAGTTAAAGATTGCTTTAGGTCCCGGTTCTTCCTTTCCAAAACCGAATTTCCCTCAAGATGGTACAGAGAGGAGTACCGCAATGCTACGCCCATACTTTCCATGGACTCTTTGTAAGACCGAGAGCTGAACGCCTGGCCACGGTCAGAATGTAACGCGTCAAAAACAAAGGTTACCGGGACGTTACAGTTTGGTTAAAATTTCACACACACAAAACCAGAGAAATTCAGCAGTTATAGTTAGCTGAACTAACTATAACTCGTGCCCCCGCAATGCACTGCTTATGACCTCACATATTACATCACTCATGATATGGTCAGTGCCATCACTGATGACATCTCAAATTACATCACTGATGACATCATCCAATGACTGAGTATATTTAAAAGGTTTATGAGTGTTAAATATGCATACCAAGGTGTATTGGTGAATCAGTGTATGTATGAGTGCCTGTATGGATGATTTAGTGGATGCGTGACTGATTGTGTAAGTGAGTGATTGGGTGTCTCAGTGAATGCTTGGGTGAGTGGCTTGTTTTGTGAATGTCTGTATTGGTCTGTCAGTAGGCTTCTAAGTGGTTTTATAGGTGTGTGAGTCGGTAGATGAGTTTCTGTATGGATGAGTGTTTGGTTGTCTGAGTATGTGTATGGGTGTCTAAATGTCTGTGTGGGTCGGTGAGGGGTGTGTAACTGCTTGTATGGATGAGTGAGTGGCTCTATGGGGTAGTGAGTGTGTATGTAAGGGGCTGTATTGGTCAGTGAGTGTGTATATGGCTGTGTTGGTGAGTGTATAGATATGTCAATGGTAATTGGGTGAGTAACTGCATATGTGAAAGGCAATATATGTCAGTGTTGGAGTATATGAGTGAGTGTATGTGTGACTGAATAATTGCGATAGTGACCTTATGGGTGAGTGTGTGCTTGTGTCAGTGACTGTATAGATGAGTGAGAATGTGTTATTATCGGCATGAATCAATGGGTGGGTGTGTGTATAACTGTATAGGTTAGTAAATGCCTGTGTGATTGACGATATAGGTGAGTAGATCTATGAGTGACTGACTGGGTGTGAGTGGCTGTATGGGTGTATGACTGGATATATAAGTGGCTGTATTAATGAGTGAGTTGGTGTATGTGTGGCTGTATGGGTGATTGAGTGGATATGTGTGTGGACCTATGAATCAATGAGTGGGTGTGTCAGTAAGGGTATGGGAGTATCAATGGTTTTCAGAATGTTAGTGTGGAAATTAAATTGGAGTGGGCGTATGAAGAGTTTTATGTAGCGCAAACTAGACCTGAAACATTGACGATCAGAACGCTTTACATGGGCACCAGTTTCGTTACAGAAGGACACATTCATTTTAGTTAGGCACGGGGAGATTAAGCGATTTGCCCAGAATCACAGGATGTTGAGCATCGTTGCCGAGTCTCAAACCAAGTTCCACACCTTTGAGGTTGGCCACTTTAGCCGTAAGGCTACATCCTTTCCCCTATATAGGTTATATTGAAGTGTGAGTTGGTACATCAGAGATTATGTGGATGATGTCCTCAGTGATTTCATCAGTAATGTCATTTGAGATGTGATTAGTAATGTCATTAGTGACGTCACTGACCATGTCATGAGTGATGTAATATGTGAGGTCATAAGCAGTGCATTGCGGGGCGTGAACTATAGTTAGCCAAGGTAACTAACTGCTGAATTTCTCTTGTTTTGTGCTTGTGAAATCTGAGCCTAACTATAACTTCCCTGTAACCTTTGTTTTTTTAATGAGTATCAAAGTTTTTTTATCCTATGTCTTAACTATAACAGCTCTGTAACCTTTGGATATTTCAGTGAATTTCTAGGTTTTTTAAAATGCTAATTCCTATCTATAACTTACCTGTAATCTTTGGTTTATTTCAGTGAATTTCCACTTTTTTTTTATAGTTGCACTGGAATTGGCAGAATGGTGTGGAAAGGGGGAGGGCCTCTCAACAGCTCTTCGGAATCCCACTGAGTAGTACTTACAGAAAGTACCAGGAGGGCTTCAACCAGTAGTGTGCCAGGAGACACGTTTGCAGAGTGGTGCAGAAAGGGAGTGTGGTATCTGAAGACCTTTTACCAAACTGATTGTGCGGAACTAGCTGGAGGTAACAAGAGGGATAGTTTGCCCCAAATACCCTCAATAGTCAAGGGGACTTCATCTTCCAACTAGTACTATGCCAGGAGGTTGGTTTGCAGAGTGGTGGGGAAAGAATGTCCTTGATGATTGCACAGGTACTGCCTGTATGATTCTATGAGTGCAATTGCCAAGGACACACTGGGAATTCCAGTGTGTTTTTAACAAAGTGTAAAACAGATATTTAGACATATTCTACATAAAGTTTGAGTCTAGCTGTTTATTAACATATTGGTTTTACTTTATTTTAACAATATATTTATTAAAAAAAATTGAACAAATAGATCAAAATTACCAAACACCCATCAGACTTCACATTGTTACCCAAACACATGGGGAATTAAAAACTGTTCAAAACTAGTGCAATGCACAACCTGGAAATATCACATGACCAGGAAAGTAAAGAATATCATTGGATGCTCTACTTTTCAGTAAAATAAATACTAAGTATAAACCCACTCCTCCTTCTTAAATCCTCTGTTCCAGAACTTTATTGTGAGCAGGTGGTAGATTGTGGCTGAAGACTTTTTTTGGACTCATGTGGGACAAAGTTCATGTGATATCTTCCTAAAACATATCATAGAAAACAGAGGTACACATTCTGCATGGACTGCAGTGTTGTTACAAGAGCTGATGAGCAGTGTTACATCTATTCACAATGCTGCCAAAAATCATACATGCTATTTTTTTCCACTTTTATATGTTTTACACATTTCTCAGTGCACATTTATTGAATTCCTCCTGTCCCAGTTCCCATTTTTGTTACGATAAAAAGAACAATTTTTTTTTAAACTTTACATAACCACAAAATATAAATTGAAAACAAAGCAGAAATTCATGTCACCGAGAAATAAAGGAATATCACTGCATAATACACTTTTCAACTAAAAGAATAAGAAGAACACGCCCATTTTCCAATCTAGAACAGTCTTTCAGAGGGGTTCACAGTGAGCAGCAAGAAGGCAATGCAAAGCTGAACAACACTGCATCGACAACACATACACACATACTTTGGTTTTAGACAACACTGTATTCAATTTTGTAATCTCTTCTTTAAAACTATCAACTGTAATATATGTGTCCTGTTCTGCAACTCCTCCTCAGCACAAACCCTTTTTACGTCTGCCACAATACCATGCAAAAGTGCTCGATTCATTTCTCCTCGATTAAAGCATGAGTTTTCACATAGTACAGCCTCCTAACTAAAGTTTGCAATGTTGAATGGTATAACTTATTTTGTGTTTCAAACTTTTCCTTGGAAAGATACGTAGGAATTTTCTTACTTTAATTCTCAAACCACTAACACAATTCCATTTGTATACAGGAGCCTGACTAGGCCTTCTTTGTACTTTTTGTGCAATAACGTCTGCCACATTTCTAGGTTCCATCACCTCTTTTGCTATAGGACTACCATTCTTCATTAATAATATCATCCTCTTTCGTCAATAGCATGGACTAATCTGTTATCACGGAATAGATTTTTTCATTGAAGATAGGTTCTGTACTAGAAGTATGTATCCATTCTCCACTAAAAACTATACAAAAGCTACTTCTATTCACTGATCTTTTCTTCTAGTTGTGTCTCCTCATGCAAAACACTGTTGTGTCAAGAGTCTTCATTCTATTTAGAATCAAAATGAAAAGCTTCCTTTTTAAAGCTAAGGAACAACTACTCTCTCAACTTGTTCTTTCTGTTTCATCTCTCCTTCTCCTACACGTTTTTTTTATCTCACATTAAATTTACAAACGTTTTACTATGAAACATCCTGGCTCTGATTTCCTTAAACTGCTTCTGTCTCCTGGTTATGATGTGTCCATGTTTGTAGCAATCTTTTCTCTGCTTCCAATATACACTTTTTCCTAGCTTGTTGTTTCTCATAGTCATAATTGTATTTACTTAATTTTTTTATCTTTGCAAATGTCCACATATATTTTTAAGAAATGACTTTGTCCTCTTACCAGTAGCTCTTTGTTTTTCTTTCAGCACTTTATCTGCATTTTGAGTCTTTTGTAACTAATTCCTGCAGAGATACTGTAGTTGCCTCTGTTGCTTTTTCATCCGAGCTTTTGTAGGTATTCTAGCTGTGTGTCTCTATGTATATCTTGTTCTGTAACAAAAAAACAAGTATATTTTAATTTTTACTCTAGCCAAAGTACAAACTACTTTACTACTGACACACATAATACAACAACAGTTTTTATGGTGTGTTACAGTTTTAAATCTACAGATGAACTTATCTATATTACTACATGTATTTTTTAAAAACATATTAGCACCCTGCCCTATCTCACTTCTAACTTACACATGGTGAAAGACCAGTTTATCTCTTCAATAGTACATTTTAAAATGAACATCAAGCCAAGAGA
This sequence comes from Triturus cristatus, assembly GCF_964204655.1. Taxonomy (NCBI): domain Eukaryota; kingdom Metazoa; phylum Chordata; class Amphibia; order Caudata; family Salamandridae; genus Triturus; species Triturus cristatus. The sequence goes on along the minus strand of NC_140591.1, from coordinate 1,670,808,588 downwards.
GCGCATTTACAAGCCTCATGCGCCAAAGCGCCACTTTTATTGACACATTATAGATCCATATTTACAAAGCCAAAAAATGCCACTCTGTTTGGCTTTGTGTGGCTTTGTAAAGACGGGCCCTTTTCATGCAGCTCCTTGCGTGAAAGGAGTGTGCTGTGGGTGTTTTCACACAACAACCATGCATTTTGCCACTTTTCCAGATTTACAATTATTCATACACCTGGGAATGCATCAGAATTCTACGTATCCCCAGTGAAGTGTAGTGAGGCACAGCAAGGAGAAATACTTTTATTTCTACTAGTTTTTTCCTCTTTCTCTGTGTGATGAATTCTGCAGCACACATAGAACGAGGAAAACACCTCTCATGATTGTTTTGGTACAGGAAGGCACAATCATCCCTGCAACACGTGCACCCTGGTACCATGGTGCAAGGATACCTTCATTGGAGCATGGCAGCCAGTTGTGCGCCAGCACAGGGGAGAGCACAGAGATCCATCATACTGGTGTAAATATGACGCATCCCTGTGCTTTGAAAGTAATGTAGCACAGCGCAGCCAAATGGCTTGCAGCTCTGCACCGCATTATCAAAGTTTAGAAGTACATACAGTGTCTCAAGACTATAAATCCAAAAACACACCATAAGTAGTATTTGAATTCCTCTCTACCACTGTGTCACTTGTATATTTCGTATCTCATTACTTTTCCACTTAAATGTATCAGATTTACATTTTGGGAAATTCTGAATATAAAAATCTGCACATTAATCTATATCCAACCGTATAGCTTACTATTCTTCTTAGTACTTGCAAAGAGTGTGTGACAGGTTGGATATATAATTCCCCACATCGTTATAAAAGACTACACTTTCCTTAGTAAAACTTGTAAATACATGGGTTTGTGGTTGAATACATCAATACTCCCTGGATGATTGAATGAGTGAATAGATAGTGCCTAGGTGATTCCCTGAGGATACAAGTAGTGCCTTGATGATTCCCTGATTATGTCATAAGTCAATGTGTCTTTCCATATCTGCATCCTTACTGCCTGCGAGTATACAACTAGTATCTGGGTGTTTTGGATGAGTGCATGAGTAGAGCCTGAATGTTTAGACACATGCGTGACTAACAGTTCAATAATTCTCGAGCCTGGCTATCCTCCGTCCGGCTCAGTCCACACCTTACAATGTAAATGAACTTTTCATCAGCCTTACTGAACATAGATCACCACATAAAAATGTATGCAATTTCTAAATAGATGTACTCTTTCAAGCCATCTTTCCAAAAATATATACCTCTCTGCATCATTAAGTAAACTCAAAAGTCCCACCGTATATATAGCTATGTGCAAGCACAAACACCATATCTCACCTTCTAAGCATATGCAAATTGGTCAAAACCCACATTGACAAACACTCTTCAATACATACCTAACAAGTATTACTTCTTTCTAATCCATATACAGGTAGACAACATGTTCTCATCTTTTATTTCTCACTACATTATCCTTGTTTAATGATATTACTGTAAGTACTACAACTCCCAGAATGCAACAGATGTATCTATCCTGCACATAATGTTTCGACATTTAAAACATTCTTAGTTCCTCATTGCAACTTTCCACAAGACTATACTGTTAGGTTTCAATAAAATACACAATGTAATAAAGAGGCACTAATTCATTTTTCTTCCCAAAACATTAACCACTAACCTCTTAAACACATACCCTTGAATAGATACAGTTCATCTCATTTGTCACAGTGCTACTCTTTTGTTATCAAACTCCCATATACATCTTTATTTCTAATATGTTTTTTAAAGGATTAAAAATGTATGTTCATACCAGTGAATTGTGTTAGGATTTGTAAAAGCTAAGCACAAGAATGGTACACCACTCTCATACAAAGCAACTCTAAAATGGCAACCTCTTCAACTTTCCACTTCATCATCATGAGAAAGGCAGCAAATGAAATCATGCCTTTCATTTTAGACTACTGCATCTCCACTTGTGAATGGTTAGCATCTGTTAACCCTTTCACTCTCTTTGAAAACAAAGTTCCTGTTGGTGCTTTTTCACGATGTCTTCACTATGATAGCGGAATAATTGCAAAAAAAACAGGAGTTTAAACCTATATACAGGTTACATTTTCAGAAATTTAAATACAGCACAACAGTTTATTACAGAGTCCTGAGTTGGAAATTAAAACCTCCCATTGCATAAATTGTATCATCGATCCTAAACTTAAAAAACAAAAAAAATCTGTCTCTTGAACACCCTCCCCTCCAATACACTCCCAGCTCAGTAACAATCCAGTGGAACCAGTAGGTTACAAGTTCACAGCACATTCTAGAAGGAACGTGCTGTATTCCAAATAAGATACAGAAGGTTTGCTTCACTCCACAGATTCAAAAGCATATCCATGTCTGTATTGCATTTCTTTTTTTAAACAACAGCCAATAATAGGACTTCTTGCTAAGGCATCCAACACACTACCTCATTTTATTCACTTTAATGTTGACAGCATTCAATTAATTATATCTTTTTTGAAAAAAAAACACACCATTATTTTAATTGCTTTTCCTTTGGAAAACTACCTCATTCAAGTCCAGCCTTCTCCTGACACATATTGCTCCTTGCCTTCAAAATGCTTTAGTATGGATTGTGAGCCACAGCTATATCCATTTGGCTAATGAGGTTGCAAAAAAGAGAGATATTGACAGGGACTTGGGTTTGCCAAATGAACAGATTACTTGGGGGCATATTATCAACGGCCAGCGAAAAATTATCACTGGCCGTGCGTAGAGATAATTTTGTTATCGCAGGCTATCTCTAGAATTTATTGCCCTGGTAGCGCGTTATTAACAAAGCGTTTATCCAGGGAGATAAAGATTCCAGAGATAGCAAGGTTATCGATGTTTTGGGTCGTATCAGCATAATCCACCCCAATGTTAGGGTTAGGTAAGTCTGCATTTTAGCAGACGTTAGTTTTTGGAGAAAACGTGTGCTAAAATGCTTGGGCAGCCTTGTAAATATCGCTATGTGAACATCAGCAATATTTACAAGGTTGTCCTGCCCAGTGACGCCCACTTTGCATCTCATTAGAGATGCAAAGGGAGGCGTTGGGTAAAAGGGTGCTAACATGCGCTAATGCATGTTAGCACCCTCTTGTTAATAGGGCGATAGTTTTACCTATGATTTTTTGGCTTTAAAAGCCAAAAAAGCAGAGATAAAGCCCTTGTAAAAATGCCCCTTGGTTTGGCCTGAGAGGGTTAGCATTTCATCAGTTGCTGGCGTTGGTTGAATCCATTGTGGGTTCTCAAGCTCCTCACCTTTTGATTGAGCACTGTGGTTGAAATGACCTAGGAATATTGACTGGGGTTGGGCTGGAAATCCAAATGGAAGTAACCTTTGCAGAACTGATGTCGCTTTTCCTTCACATGTCTTGGTGTTTTCTATTATTTGCCAAAGACAGGCATGGAAGTTGGCAAATCAATTCTGTCCACAGATTGACAAAGCCAGGAAACATGTTAATATAATGGTTTCTGCATTCCTCAGAGACCATCGCATGGGCTGTATCTATAACAACAATCTGCATTTTGACATGCATGGATTTTATAGAACTGATGGAGATCACTTTACAGATGAAGGCTATAGGGTGTTTCTAAGTAACCTGAAAATCTGCATCTGGACTCATGCATAGCAGCCATAGCCGCACAACCAGCACAATGGCTTTTGTCTGAAATATTATTAATTTGTTTTCTAAAGATCCTTTTTTTCAGTTGCTAGGAATGTTCATGATGACGTAGCGATGGTCGCGAACACATCTTGAAATTGCAAAACAAAAGCAGACAGTCAATGGCCACCAGCACATCCAAAAATATTGACTACAAAAATCCATTCAAAACATTACACTTCACATATTACCTACTGGCGGTCGCCAGTAGGTAGTTATAGTTAGGACCACGTTTCCATAGGAAAACCTCAACATTCTATTTTGAATAACTTTGGCGCCGGTCGACGAATCCTCGCGAATTTCTCAAAATAGGTGGGGCGCTACGCTCCGCTCCTACCCTGAAAGTCTCGGGGGGATCCGTCAAGCGGGGGCTGAGATAAAAGGGGGGTCCCAAAACGCGTTTTTCCCATGCATTTTTCCATAGGACCTTTAGAACGAGCTACAGCCCGAACGGCTGAACAGAATTACTCAAAATTTGGCAGAGAGGTAGTCCCTAGGTCAAGGAAGTGCCTTTTGTAGGTCTGGTGTAAATCTGTTCAGTATTTCCGGAGAAAATAGCATTTAAAAGCATATATATATATATATGCGCGCAGGGTGCGCGCACCGTGCGAGCACCGTGCGAGCACCCTAACGTGCGCGAGCGTAATTCTGATTGGTGGTTACATGTTAGTCAACGTTCGAATCGGTAGAAATCAGGAAGTGTCGGCCGCCATTTTGTTTGTTTTCAGTGCGAGAGTGAAAAAGGAAGGTGGCGAACGTGAAAAGGGGGCAGGGTAGAGAGTTCCTGACCCCCTAGCCTTTGTCAGGGGGTCCCTGAAGGACCCCGAAGGCAAAAAAAAAATTTTTTTTTTTTAAAAATCGCGGGGGTGCGCGCACAGTGCGCGCACCCTGAAAAACACAAAAAAAAAATTTTTTTTTTTGCAAAAAAAAAAAAATAATTCGCAGGTTGAAAACCAAAAAAAAAAATAATAATAATTTTTAATACGTAGTTTATTGTAAAATAAATATATAAAAAATAATACATAAATAAATTAGCATTTAAAAAACCGTACAAATTCACTGAAAAAACCATAGGTTTCACACACGTTATAGTTAGGAATTAGCATTTAAAAAACCTTGCTAATTCACTGAAAAAACCATAGGTTTCACACATGTTATAGTTAGCTGGACATTTTACTGATAAAAAACCAATGAAATTCCCCCGTTATAGTTACTGTAGGCAACTATAACTCACGCGACCGTAATCCTCTGCTGATGACATATGTGTCTTTATGAAAAAAAAATATTTGTAATATATGTATAGCTAAAATTTAATGGAAGAAGACATGGGCAAATAAGTGTCTAAATACAGTATTAGCATCAGCAGAGGATTGCGGTCGCGTGAGTTATAGTTGCCTACAGTAACTATAACGGGGGAATTTCATTGGTTTTTTATCAGTAAAATGTCCAGCTAACTATAACATGTGTGAAACCTATGGTTTTTTCAGTGAATTACTATATATATAAGTCTTTCAAGGCATGTTTAAACTCATAATTTGTATTAAGTTTCTTCAAAAACCACAATTTCAGACATATTTTCAGTTTTAGCAGTTATTCATGACATGGCAATGGTGTTGTTAACTACGATGATCGCGCCTTTTCCATAAAATCTGAAACGCATGTATCTCCACGTACTACAGTATTTTACACACTAGGGGTTTCTTACAGTATTCTCTAAAGTCATGTTTTTGTAGAGTGTCTATAAACACTATCCCTAAAACCTATTTTATCTTTTTGCAGTGGCTCCGAACACCACGATTACATTGGTAATCGCGTGCCCCGCTGACATGTCGCGAAAGCGGAAAACAAAAGCAGACATTAAAAGCTGCTATTTGAACTGTATTCTATGTGCGCTATTCCTGCTGATCAAAACGATATTGATTGCCTGGCTGCTGAAACAGACATTTTTAACAATACAGAATAAAGGACTATTTTTCACTTACCTTGCTGCTAGAATGGACCTTTTAATTACATAGGAAACAGATGTTCACTCTCCCCCACGCACTAGACTGCCATCTTGCTGAGTGCGCGCTCTAGTTTCCCGGGGTTTTCCCTCATAAATGTTGAACGCTGTGCGGACGTGTGCAGAGGGCGCCGAAGGCACGCCTAAGGCAAGCCTGTCAGCACCCGTCAGCGTCCTGGAAGTGGCCTGCGCCAGTTATGCTGCCCATTTTCCACGGGTGCCGCCGAGGGAGCGCGTGTCCTTCAGCATCGCCGAAATCATGACCATTGGGACTCACATAAGCAAGTGCTGACATCAATGGGAGGTCCTGGACAATATCCATAGCACATGTCAGCAGTGCAATTTCCGATTTAGGGAGGATTACGGCCCGACCATCTGCACCAATAGTACCCCTTTGGCCACTCAGAACCCCCAGTGCATACGAGCGGCACTTATCAATGCCCACTCCATGGTGAATCATACCGTAGACATATTTGAGATCTTGTCTGACACAATGTTAGACATTTTATTTGTATCAGAGACATGGTTCAATGAATTCTCAGCACTGGCCATTGCCCTCGCTATCCCCGTAGGGTTTAAAATAGCAAGGGTGGATCGTAAAACAGGGAGAGGAGGAGGGGTCGCAGCTGTGCTCTGAGAAACCTGGATATTTATGCAGGTTGATTTACATGACATTGGCGAGGGGGAGGTCCTTGAATTCTCACTCACCATATTGCCTCACTGCACCTTGGGGGTCACTCTGATATATCGCCCCCCGGGCCTCTCTGGCACCTTTCTAAAGGCTCTAGATGAAGCCATAGTGCCAAGAGCCCTGCAATATATGAATTTTTTTACTTATGGGGGATTTCAATATCCACCTGGATTGTGCGGAGGCCACTGACACGAGGGAATTCAGGGACTCATTAAATCTTGCACACTTGACCCAATGGGTTAATTCACCCTCCCATAGAGGGGGGCACATTTTAGATGCTGTCTGCTCCTATTTCCCTCTAGCTATCCAGGATCCACTTCCTGTTTCCTGGTCGGACCATTTTCTAATACAATTCTCATGGACCACTCAGTTATCGCACTCGACCAAGGGGCCACCTAAGGATAGCCATCCCAAACTAATTGAGCCTGCTGCTCTGGGCAAAGTCCTGTCCGGCACTAGCCCGCCTGCCCCCAAAGACCTGGTTGATGCTATGGGGACCTTCAACAACTGGATCTCACTGGCTGTGAAATATTTGTCTCTTCCTCCGGCCTACAAGAGAGCAAGAAATACTCTGTCAAAACCATGATTCTCGGAGGAGCTTAAAAAGCTAAAACAATCATGTAAAAAGCTGGAGCGTAGCTGGAGACAAGCCTACTACCCACTGGCAAAATCCGTACTTAGAAAATCCCAGAAAGATTATTATGCTGCCATTAAGCGCATCGGTCAGTCTAGAAACAACCCAAAAGAAATATTTTCCATCGTTCAGTGTTTCCTGAAGCCTAGCGCCTTCCCTGCCTCTACTTCTTGGTGCGAGGGGGTGTCCGGATTTTTCATAGACAAGATCCGATCGATCCAGGACAGTTTTGGGCCTTCTACCGAGCTACAGTTGGTTCATCCACCTCAGAGTGCCCTGGAATTAGATCCTTCCCTCACCTTTCTCACAGCTTTCTTACCTATCTCCCTGCAGGATTCGTTGGCTATCCTCAAATCTCTTAAATCAGGTACCCCAGCTGATCCCTGCTTTGCGAGGCAGCACGCTGCAGTGGCGGAGGTAGTTAACTTTGAAGTAAACAAAATTATTAATTAATCGCTTCAAACAGCCACGGTTCCACTGGAGTGGAAACAGGCTAAACTATTCGCCCTGCTAAAAAAAACCTCCTTAAATCCAGCCATATTAGCTAACTACCGCCCCATCTCACTACTTCCCGCAGTGGCGAAGGTCTGCGAAAAGGCAGTACATAAACAACTCTCCAAGTTCGTTGAATCTTCGGGCACCCTACACCCTGCTCAGTCTGGCTTTAGGGCCACCTATAGTACTGATACAGCCCTGGTTGAGATGTCGGAGGCTATTAGGGATTGCCTAGACGCAGGTGGCAGAGCAGCTCTGATTTTATTAGACCTCTCTGCCACATTCGATACTGTGCGGCACAATCAACTTTTGGCTCGCCTTTCCAAGATTGGGATCTCTGGCTTGGCTTGGGATTGGATCGAATCCTTCTTAGAGAATAGGACACAGCAGGTGTGGCTGCCTCCATTCTCCTCAGCTCCAAGAAGGGTGACTACGGGAGTCCCCCAGGGCTCAACTCTTAGCCCCCTGCTTTTTAATATTTATGTTACGCCATTGATTTATTTGGCGGAGGAGCTGGGCGCAAAGATTATAGCATACGCAGATGACACCCAGCTCCTCTTTACATGGAAGGAGAACGATCTGTCCCCTGTATTAGCCAATAATTGCCTGGCAGCAGTTTTTAAATGGTTGGCAGAAGCCCAGCTTAAGTGCAATGAGGACAAGTCTGAGGTTCTCCTCTACGGGTCTTTCCCTCCACTCTTCAGGGACAACCTTTGGTCTACGGGCTTCCCTATGCCCAAATCAACAGGGAGCCCAGTGAAGAATTTGGGGGTCTGGTTCAGCGAGGACCTCCGATTCTCTCCACAGATAAACAAACTGGCCGGAGTGTGCTTCGGCACATTGAAATTACTTCGAAAATTTCTGCCACTGTTGCCTAGATCTGCCAAAGAAATGGTGACTCAGGCTCTCATCCTGTCGCATTTAGACTACGCCAACGCTTTATACATTGGTCTTCCTGGCTACCAGCTTAGAAAGCTGCAGACTATCCAGAATGCAGCGGCAAGAGTGCTGCTGGGCATTCCTGGCATAGCCAGTACTAGACAACATCTCCGGGATTTCATCGGCTCCAAGAGGGACAGCGTGTTCCATTCAAAGCGCTCACCCTTGCCCATGGTGCCTTATATAAATCTGGGCCTCCCTACCTCAGGAAACGCTTTGAGTTCTATTTGCCCTTCAGGCATCTCCGCTCTGCTGGACAATGCCTTGCCTCTATTCCCCGCTACCGCCTCGTCAGAACGGGGGGTAGCTCCCTTTCTTATAGGGCGGCTAAAGCCTGGAACGCCCTTCCATTTGAATTGCGCAGCACTCAAGACCTCAGGCTACTTTGGGGGCTGCACTGATGGTCGTGGTGTCATCACGAATATCATGTGCGATAAAGCAAATTAATTTTGGACACGTTACTTGTGTCATTAACACACCCATTTCTAAAGCATGGGTTCAGATTATATCCACTCTGACCCCTTATGTGGGCTTTCACACAAGTCTTCAGCCCCAGGAGCTGTTACTGACAGATAAAATGGCAGCTACAACTGCCTGTTTAGGTTACGTCTAGCTAATCAAAGCACTGCATAGAAGGTACATGGATAACTTTCTCTTTATTGTGCAAGGTACTGGGGTTCAAAGCTTTCTGTTTAACTGTTTTCATAAGATCTGTATACAAAAGAAATGTGTGGTTCTGGGACTGAAATGTGAACTACCTCTCTAAATATTTGGTCATGGATATGATATCCTGTCTAATTTTCAATTTATGATCATCAGCTACTCTACACGTCTAACACTATATGTATGAGTAAAGAGATTGCTAATACACGGAAAATGTGAGACACTGAAACTTGATAGAATATGTTTTCAGTTCAAAGTACACACATTAGTAGTTTCTTTCTATGACCTACTTGCAGTGCACCTTAGCAGAGAGTTATAAGGATTAAGATACTGGTTAATACGCTTGGGAACATATTTTAAACGTCACATTTGTTGATCAGTTTGATTAGTGAGAAAGAGCTGACAGTGGCAGGTTTAACCTAAAATAAAGGGCGGCTGTTATTAGAGTTAGCATCTCTCTAGAGATCTGAATGAATGTGCACATGAAAAATAGCTTGTAGGCATAGAAGTTCCTCTGTTTTAGAGCAGATGCTTCATAAATGTATGTCCAATAAGCACCACAGATCACTTTCAAATTATTATTAAAGAGAGTGACGTATGAACATGTATGTTCAAATGGTTAGATGTAGACTACTTTGAAAATATATGTGTGGTTTTGCGTCTGAAAGATGAAGTAGCTCTGTCAATATTTAACAACAGTTATGATAGATTGTATAGTTTTCTAATTAAGATAATCACCTACAGCAGACATATAAAGTACACGCAGAAGTACAGACATGCCTGACAGAAAACAGTTTAGAAATTAAAATTTGCCAGAATACATTTTCAGTTTCTAGCACAGACATCAATATGGTGTCCTTCCATTGTTTGTTTGCAGAGATATATGTGAAATAGGATACAGGTTAGTACATGTGACAACATCTTACAAACCTCACTTTTCTCTACTAGTTTAATTGAAGACTCAGAGCTTGCAATGTCAGGCCTAAGCCGAAATGAAAGATGAAGTCCTATTACGCCATTTTTGGAAGTGTTGTAATCATTCTAAAGACCTCAATGAATGAGTCATTACCTTTTAGGAGTGAGATAACAACTATAAAATAGCCTTTGAATACTAGATTACCTCTGTTTCACACTGCAAACTCTCTAAATGTGTGCAGTAGCAGTTGCATGCACCAGTTTCTGTTCATTATACAAGATAGTTCAGTATGAAGCTGTGTGTTCAAATGTTCAATGAGATCTGCCTAGCTAACAGATTTGTGGTTTTAAGAGTGAATGCTGACATATGTATGAGACAATTTATACAAGGGTATGATAGACTGTATAGTTAAGTTAGGGTGATCAAGTGAACCACTCATGTGAGACTATCACTGTTTCACATCAAATCCTCAGTAAATATGTGTAAAAAAAACTGGATAGATCACTTTCTGTTTATTATACAGGGTAGCTAGGGATCAACTTGTTTGTTCAAGTGTTTTCATGAGGTCTGTGTAGGAAACAGATCTGTGCTTCTGCGATTGCTATAAAGAAATGAAAGAAAAAATTATACCAACATGTTTTGGTAAAAAATAAATATTTAATTAATAAAAGAAATCCCATTATAATTAGATACCAGTATCAGTTTCCCTTTTTTTTACTGTTCTCAGATTTCATATAACTTCACCATACATGGTGGTTTGAATGTGGCATCATCAGTGTACAGTGGGGGAAAAAATGACCAAATGTATGGTATAAATAAACATCATTGTAAATATGTGTAACTATGCTTTATATTCACTACTATTTCTTCATCACTAGTTGCACCGATATTAACTCTACTACTTAACGTAAATAGATTTTAAAACATTAAGGGGCTGATACTCCTTAAGACAAACCAGCTTCATCACTATCTGTTCCAAATTATGGTGCATCCTTTATCCATAATAGCATGTGTACATGAGGAGCCCCTATGGCTCTGTACTCTTTTTGCCAAAAGAATCAGTTACATCTTCAAGAGGTGGAATGCTTTTATTGCAGATAATTGATTGATACCTATGGTTAAAATACCTGCAGACATTTGCGGGATCCAAGGAATAGAGTTCTCTAGCTGTCTTCGGTTCAATTTTGTTATAATTGAATTTGCTTCCTGTAGTAATTCAAGTAAATCATCCCATGAATATATTCAGCACATCTAACTGTTAGAAACCAAGTAGGTATACCTAGGTTTCTTAACATGCATTTAAGTTAACCATGATGGCGATACCAGTATTCATTGGTGGCACTTTGACATGCCACCAAATTGATTAAGTTAGAGATTCTTAAATTTTCATCCCTTTCTTCAACTTTCTCCATTAACTCTTTTGCAGAAACATGTTGATGATGAACTCCTGTTTTTAATATATGGTTCACCCCATATGAAAGTCCGGACAATTCACTCTCAAACAGAAAATTAAATATATATGGAATGCATTAACGAAATCTTGGATCTTCAGAGTACAATCTTGTTGATCGGTATTCTGATGCTGGAATCCGTAGAGCTCGGTCATCAAATCGTCCACTTTCTCCAGTGGGGAATTGCTATGGAAAACAGCAAGCTTTTAAACTTTTTTCCCATATACTCATGGGAGCTCCTTTTGCTCTTTCATCTGAAATGATTCAGTAGTATTTCTTATGATTTCTTTCGAATGGAGAGGATGTATGATATAATGTTCATAAATCGCTTCACTTCTGTTATTGTCCACTTTTTCATTTTGGCCAGTTGACATTGCTGTTTCATCTTGTAGGCCTCTTACTTCTTCATCAACATTTACATTCATATTATTAATATTATTCTGTACCAGGTATAATTCTGCATTTCAAAGTTTATTAATATCTACAAACTCTTGCCAGATTATTTTACTCTTTGTTGGTACACCATTTACTAGAATAAATAGAGGCCCATTTTCCTCTCTGTCTACACCAACAGTTTTAATATTTTTCTTAAATTCTGAAGGTAAGTACAGAACTCTTCCTTTGAGACCTTTTTGATAATTTCTGGTGGTGGCAGCTTATATGTCTTAAGCTCCATACTAACTATGGGGTGGACTGAGTGTACAGGCTGGATAAGAATAGACTAATATACATTTAAATCGGCCAGTTCCTGAGGAAGAGATACCAACTCTGAGCTTATTATTGTTTTCTTTTACACTTTTTGAATATAACTCATAATTCATAGTTTGCCTTTTATAGTGAGAACATCGACAACAAATACAAATATTTATTTCCGCAAAATCATCAGTACTAATCTCTTTTTCCTGTTCAACTACACCTAAAGATATCAAGTCCTCTCTTTCTCTACATTCCTCTTCAGAACCAAAAAAACGAAACCGTACATCATCACAAACGTTCTGTACATATGCTACAGAACCATGCAAAAGAGCTGTATTCATTTCACTTAAATATAATGCAAGAGTTTTTACATGATAAAGTCACCCTACTAACATCGCATTTCAGAGTGGTGGACAGCTAACATTCTTAAATGATGAAACGTGCTTTTGCACACTTTTTTTGAAAGACAAGTCAGAGAATGTCCCTGTAACTTGGTATATTTTCCGAATTTGCATGGATGTAGTCCTTGCATTATCCTAATCTTTTATTTCACACTTCTATTTGGATAATGGCATAAAAAATGTCAAAAAATGTATCAATGACGCCTGTCGAATACTGCAAATACTGCTACAAATCCATTTAAGGAGCCTGTGTACACCTACCTTAAACTTCTTCAGCTACTACTTCTTTGTCATTCCTAGGAACCATCTTCTCCTTTGCAATGGGAGAACCATCTTTCACCTCATAACATTGACCATTATTATCAACTGCATGTACTAATGGATTCTGTTGAAAATAACTTTCTTCATGAAAGAAAGGCTCAGTGCTAGAAGTGTGTTTCAATTCACCAGTAAACATTTTACAAAAGTTAGTTCTATTAACCAGTCTTAGTCTCTTGCTGTTCTCCTTCATAAACAGCACTGACTTATCCAGTGTTCTCAATATCTTCAATATTGAGATAAATAATTTTTGATTCAACTCAGAAGCTGTATCTGTTGCTTTTGCTTATAAGCTGCAGATATTCTCTCATACTGTTTTAAATTGTTTAGTATGTTTTCAATTACTCTATTTCTACACATTCTTTTTCTTATATCTTCATACTGTTTCTGCCTTTTTGTTCAACGAGTTGTTGTTTTACAATTTGTTTTTCTTTGAACATCAGTAATCCATTTTTGTTTGTGACTTGTTCTTAAACCTTTCTTTCTCTATTCAACATTTTCTACAGTTTTCATTCTTCTTAATCCTGTTTTAAGAAAATGCTTAGTTACCTTACCAGCTATTTATTTTCCTCTATAATATTGTGTCCAACTTCGAAATTCTCTTTCACTCTTCTTTAAGTAATACTGTACTGTTCTACTTTGTTGTTTTGTTGTCATCTTCAGGTCTTTTGCTTCAAGTAAATACAAAGCTCAAAATAAAACATATTTTTAATAGCATGTTATATAAATTAATCATCTTAAATTATGAATATAACATTACTCATAAATTTGTTTAGGGGTATGATAGACCGTATAGTTTTTAAGTTAGGGTCATCAGCTGCACCACATGTATCAGACTACACATAGAAGTATAGACATACCTGAGACTTAGTAGTCAGATATTCAAAGTGTCCTCAGTGTAAAGAATACACCCTCTCACCGAGAAAGGCCGCTATCAGACGCGGTCTCCTGAAACAGCACTTTGCTTACAAATACCTTCACACTGAGTATACGTTGAAGCATTACTTCAGAACTGGCCTGGGATTTCTACTATATGGACATATATGCGGTCCCCTCTCTTGAGGCCATCTTTTAATGTTCACGTCCCGACATGGATGTTTCACACTGACAGCGTTGGCGAACTTCAGTTTACTTGGCGACATATCAGCAACGCTACCTCTGCCCTGAAGAAGCCCATGTTTGGGCAAACACGTTCGCTATTTATATCTGAAAACCAAGCATATTTGAAATAAAGAAACACACAGGTGACAACGTCTACTTATTGTTTTTTCCTTTTTCACAAATCATTTTTTCTATCTGTTCTTAAATATATATTGCCTCTCATATCCCCCCTGTGCACCTTATTACCTATAGCGGACTTGCAGTGTACCATTGTAGACATTAATTTGGATTAGGATTCAGATTAATACATGTGGCAGCATCTTTTAAATGTCGCTTTTCTCTACCATTTTCATTAGCGAGGCAGAGCTCGCAATGCCAGGCCTAAGTAAAATGAAAGTTTCACTCCTGTCATGGCATCACCATGTTTCCTTTTTTTGGGGGGGAAGGACACAACATGTTAAGAAGCCTCTTGGTTTAAGAATACTTCTGTCTAACACCAAATGCTCTCTAAATTTGTGTACAAGAACCTCCATTGGTCACTTTCTACTCATTATACAGGGCAGCCGAGTATGAAGCTGTATGAGGTCTGCGTAGCAAAAAGATATGTGCTTCTGGGACTGGATGCTGAAGTAGCTCTGACAATATTTGTGCAGGGGTATGATAGACTGTATATTCCTGCAGCTGATGTCCCTAACCTAAAAACTATACAGTCTATCATTCCCTTGGAGAAATATTGTCAGAGCCACAACAGCATTCACTCCCAGAAGTGCAGATTTCTTAGCAAGCACGGAATCAAGGAATTACTTGAACACAGAGATTCATATTCAGCTACCCTGTATAATGAGGAGAGAGTGATCCATGAAGCTTCTTCTACACACATTTAGAGAGCAAGCGCTATGAAACAAGGGTAGTCTCGTATTATACGCTTCTTTACAGGTGTCATCTTGCCCCTAACAAAGGCACTAATACACTCATTGAGGTCTCTAGAAAGGTGCTGACACTTGGAAACATGGCATGAGATTATTATTATTTATTAAAATTTTTATAGAGCGCGTAGTCACCCGGAGGTATCCCAGCGCTAAAAAAATCCCTACACCAGTGGGGGGGGGGGGAAAAGGGGGGTACAGCAATTTTAGACAGAAGCAATTTTAAACAGAGCAAAAAAGAAGTGGTTAAAAGCTGTTTTAAGGAAACAAGTGGGTTTTGAGTCGTTTCCTGAATCGTAAATAGTTTGATTCTTTCCTCAGGTCTCGAGGAAGGGCGTTCCATAGGCGCGCTGTGTGGATCGAGAAACGTCTTCCACCCGTGCGGGCTTTTTTGAATCTGGGCACGGTGATGAGGGACTCCCTGTCCGATCGGAGAGATCTAGGGGCTTTATAGGGTTGTATGAATTTCCTCAGAATGGGGGGGCCCTGATTCTGCACTAGCCTATGAGCCAGGCTTAAGGCTTTGAATGTTATTCGTTCTCTCACTGGAAGCCAGTGAAGGAGCTTCAGAGCAGGTTTGGCTGAAGCTCTGGCAGGAGTATGTGTGAGGATCCGGGCGGCAGCATTTTGAATTTTCTGCAGTTTATTTAAGGTTGCTTCGGGTGATAATGATGAGATAGCTATTGCAGTGGGATTGCTATTAGTTACAAGGAACAATTCACTTATTGCCTGCTTGGGAACCCCTTTTCAGATTGTGAGAATGCCCACTTTACCATAGAATTCAGTTCACACATTTCTTTTACAGGCAGTCTCAACTATCGCCCCCTGGAGCGGTAAGAACATTCAGTAAATCATTGTGGGAAGCAGCAGTTAACCTGACCAGCTAGGCTGCTAATGTTACTCCCCTTGGAGATTTCAATCTTCATTTTGACGCTTTAGGAGCAGTAAATGCAGTTGAGTTGGCCAGAGAACTTGAGGCTTTTCAACTGCCTCAACAAATCCTACAAGCCTCACATGTTAAAGGACACCTCCTCAACCCGGTGTTCTCTAATCTAGAGGACCTTAAAGGGAAAGATCCTACCCCTCTTCCCTGGTCTGACCATTTCCTCCTTCCCCTTTCCTGGTCTCCACAGGTTACCATACCCCTTACTTAATTTACATGGACCCAGGGTCGCTCCTGGGTCAAGCTCCCCTTGGAGAAATGGGTCCATGAACTGGAAAGTACCAGACCTAACCCTAACCCCTGCCCAGTTAAATCCAATGATGACTTCTCTAACTGAATAGAGGAGTCATTGGATGTGTTCCTCCCGTAAACTAGGATGAAAAAGACCGGCAGGCCTCATAACTCCCCTTGGTTCTCCCCCGAACTGCGCATTTTAAAACAGTGTTGTATGGTAATGGAAAGATAAATGGAGGAAACACTTCCTACCCATCAAAAAGTTGAAATATAGGGCAGCTATTAGTGTCTATAAAGCAGAAATAAAAAAAGCCCAGGCCTCTTAGTACCAGGGCAAGATTTTGTCAGCCACCAACTCTCCGAGAGAAACTTTTATTATCATTAAAAACTACTTAAAGCCCCTAAAGTAGAAAAATCTTAGATTCAGGAGGATCATCTTTTACTCCTTGACCTGAGCGCAGCATTCGACACGGTGAACCATGGTATCCTGGTTCACCGTCTCAGGAATATAGGAGTGACAGGCTTAAGGTGCTTAATGGCTGTGCTCCTTTCTGGAGGGAAGATTTTTTCAGGTATAGAAGGAGAACATCGAGTCAAAACCTACCTCTTTCCCATGCGGAGTCCCGCAGGGCTCATTGCTTAGTCCGACTCTTTTTAATGTGTATATGGCCCCTATGGCAGCTGTTGTAGCCCCCTCTGGGATCCGTATGATGACCTACGCCGATGACACACAATTGGTGGTAGCGTTAAACCAAGCAGATCAAAAGACTAATGGCCTGTATTCTTGTCTTAAGAACGTTTCACACTGGATGGATGCGTCCCATCTTAAGCTTAATGGTGGGATAACTGAGCACATGATATTGGGCAACCCCCTTAGCTTTAAATCCAGTACCATGTGGCCAGCCTGTATGGATCCTACACCGGTCCCCAGGTCAGAAATCAAGAGCCTGGGCATCTGGTTAGACCAGGATATGAATTTTAGGGTGCAGGTCAGGAAGACGGCAGCTATCTGCTACGGTCTGCTTAGAATGGCCCGCAAAGTCCTCCCTCTCCACCCTTTCGAAGCTAAAAAAATACTGGTCCAATCACTTATACTTTCCAGACTAGACTATGGTAATGCCCTATATCTGGGTGCCCCCTTTACAGTAGTTGCTAAACTACAGACTGTTCAAAACAGTGCAGCCAGACAATTGACTGGAGTTTCCAATAGACAGTCGGCGAAACCGGCACTCCACTCCCTACACTGGCTCCCCGTGCAGGAACGAATTAGCTTCAAGGTTCTGTGCCTAGTGCATAAATCCATGGAAGGGAATGGGCCTCCTATTAACTCGGTCATGACCCATCCCTACATGGCTAATAGGAAACTTTGGTCAGACAAGCTGCATCTGGCTGAAGTCCCTAGGATCAAGAAGGCCAGAAGTGGTGGACGGCTCATCTCTTATAACGCGGCCAAACTCTGGAACTCCCTGCCACTGTATCTTCGCAAGGCTCCCAATCATCTTGCCTTCCGAAAACAATTGAAGACATTTCTGTTTCCTTAGTTCCTTCTGCATCCCTCTTGTCTGACCTTTCGCTGGGATGCTCCCGGGTAGCCATGGGCTATATAAATGTTTTTTCATTTCATTCATTCATTACATTTCATTTTATGAGTCTGCCTTTCATTTTGGCTTGGACTTGGCATTGGGAGCTCTGCCTCTCTAATGTAACTGAAAGAGAAAAGTGAGTTTAACACATGTTGACAAATGTTTTAAGCTGTATCCTACTCCATAAAAGACTCTACCAAGGTACATTGCAAGAAGGCAGTAGATAATGAGGTGTGTGCCGTAAACTGAAAGTGTACTTTGTCAGGTTTGAATGTCTCACTGCTATCATGTCCCAGGTATGTCTTTAGTTTTTTTGTAAAATCTTTTTATTACCATTTAATTGTTATGCAAGGTACATCTATCGTGAAAGATCATTGGAAATATATAGTACAATATCAGTATGGCATTCAGTTTATTGGTGCAACAACATTAGGTGTGGACGTGAATTGCAACATACCAAACATCCTTGTTTCTAGAGAAAACATGCTAATAAGGCACGTGAGAACATGTTGTTGCCTGTATGACGTACTGTTGTTCTTTTGCTGACCTGTGGTGCCGGTGTTGGAGAACACTGCTTGTTGTGTTTTTTTAGTGGTGAACATAACTCTTCAAAAATGGTTTATAAGAACTGGGATTCACTGTATAGAAAACATTGCATTGTAGTGAGGGCCAGTGGGCCATCTGGTTGGTGTCAGTCACTAGGCTGCATGGATCATTGTGTGGAGTGGGGGTGTCTGCTTAGAATGTGCTGGTTTTTATTTGTGTCTAGTTTAGGGACCGGGCCTTTATAAATATCAATATTTGGGAGGGGTGTTGTGCGCCCTATCGAGGCACCTCCTCTGTAGGAGGCGGGGTGGTCTGTGTAGGTGGCTCATCTGCTGCTTCCTGTTTAAAGGTGTGGAGTAGTGTCGCCCATTGCATGGAGCTGATGTGTTTGTGAATACCTTGAATTTCTTCAGACAGAAGCACCTCCTTTTCCCGAGGCTCCCCACTGGTTAACCGCTCCCCTCCAAGAAACAAGGATGGCTCTCACGGTACTCTCCAATGCATTGCAATGCATCTCTTTGCTAATAGGATTGCACGTGTCTCCACTTTTTGGTGCTTTCGATGCCTGGGTATGCCCAGAGCACAGGCCTCCTACATGTTGAGATCAGTATGCTCAGTTACCTCTAGTAAGGAGGCGTGTATCATGGTTCAGTATGTTTGGAGTGCCGGGCAATTCCAAAACATATGGAGGAAGGAAGCGCCAGGTTTGGGGCATCTAGGATAGTTGAAGCGAATGTTTGGAGCATTTCCAGGGGTCACATATGAGTGGTGCAGTCTGTGATATATTTTTGTAATATGCTTTTGAAGCGGTAGTTGTGGGTCACCTTTTTGGGAGGCCAATTGCGTGTTCCCATTCTTTGTCGTGGAGGGGCCTTTGGAGCTCTGCTTTCCATTTTTCCCGGAGAAGGGTTAGAGTGGTCTCGCCCAACGGCCGCACCGCTTTGTACAGCCATGTCACTAAGTGTCAACTAGGATCCAACTGCAGGATTGTATGTAAGACTGGGTGCGTGGGTGGTTCCGTGTCTATTGTGTGCCACATTCAACTGCAATCTACCAGTAGCTGCCTATGAGTGAGAAATTGTCTGTTTGGGAGGTCTTTATCTGCTGCGAGTTCTGCACATGTTTGCAGTTGTCTGTTCGCAAACAGGGCACCCGCTTCTGTGATTGAGCACTCAGTCTACATGCATAATGCGTGCTCTGTGTGGTGAGTTCGGCCTTCGGGAAAGCCCAACAGTGGTTGTATAGGAGAATACATAGGTGGTGTGAAGTTCATTTTATGTATGCGTCTCAAATATGCTTGTGCTACTACTATCTGAAGTGGGCAATCTGGAATAGGCTCGGCACCCGGTAGCAGCATACCATGTATAGTTGGGATTGTAACAGGTCCCGCAATTGTGTGGGTTTCCTCCATTGTGTAGCCCGCGGTCGACCTCGACACCCTTTGCAGCTGAGCCACCAGGAAGTATGCCTCGAAGGAGGGAGCACCCCCACCCCCCTGATCCATAGGTAGCTGTAGTTTGGCGAGGGCTATTCATCTGCGTGTTGTTCTTAAAGATAAGGGTAACAAGGAGGGCATGCAGTTCTTGAAAAAAGGGGCGGGGGACCACTGGGAGATTGGTGAAGTAATATAGCAGCCGTGGGACCAGTATCATCTCGGCCACTGCAAGTCTCCCTATGGGAGCCAGTGGGAGATCCTTCCAGAAATTCACGGTGGACTGAATCCCAGCTAGTGACCTACAATTGATTCACTTGTACATGTCCTGTGGTGTGTGGTACAACCATACTCCTAGGTATCGAACTGCTTGGGCGCTCCGTGATATGTGGTTTCTGCCCATTTGCAGTTGCTGGGGGAGAGACTGCCTCGGAGTGGGTATATTGTGGACTTAGTCCAGATGACCTTTAGACCCGCCACCATTTCGAAGTCTCTTAAGGTGAGGTCTGATGTAAAGTCACTAATGTAGATGAGTACATCATCTGTGTATGGTCCGCGATTGAAATGCCCAATTTTTCTTCCTCCCTGTGAAGGCAGATTGCATGTTCCTCCATCGCCATCGCAAAGAGCAGGTGGGAGAGAGGGTAGCTTTGTCTTGTGCCACTGAGTATTGGAAATGATGGCGACAAGTAGGGCCCCAGTTTCACTCTGGAAGTCGGTCTAGTTTATATGAGCTTAGTGTGTGTGAGCAGGCCAGGTCCCATTCTCATCTGCTGTAGAACCCGAAGGAGGTAGGGCCAACACAGGGTACCTTCTCCAGGTCCAGGTCCAGGCACACCACGTGTGGGAAATAATTGCAGACCTGATCCTGGACATGAAACAAGAATTTAATGTTGTAGGAGGTGTTCCTCCCCAGCACAAACCCACACTGGTCCAGGTGTATCAGTGTTGGGAGGATTGCGGACTATCTATCCGCCAGTATTTTCACAAATATTTAGTAGTCTGTTGGTAACAGGGCTATGTGCTGGTATGATCCTACATGGTGGGGGTCCCAGTCCGGTTTAGGAAAGGAAACTATTACCGATTCATGCATGGATAGCAGCAGCTCTCCCTTATTTAAAGCTAACTGGTATGGAGGAACCTGTGTGTGGAGAAGGCACAAAAGAACTCTATCAGGAGGCCATCCATGCCAGGTGCTTTGCATGTAGCCAGCACCTGTAGTGCTTGCGTGACATCCGACACAGTGATTTTTTTTGTCTAATGTGCACCGATCGGTCTGTGTTATACGGGGTAGGGGTAGTGTGCTTAAGAATCGTTAGTGGTTTTACTGTGGCAGGGGCAGCATATAGTTGTGTGTAGTGTTGCTGAAAGACTTCTAGGATGGAGACTTGTGACTGTACCAGGGTACCTGCTGCACTGCATATCGTTGTGATCCGTTTCACAAGCCAAGCCAGCAGTGCGCCTGCCCTGTTAACGTCCTTGTGTACCTTAGTTGCATGCGCACAAAAATAATACCTAGGGACGTCTGCTAGCACCTCTGCATATGCAGTTTTAGTGTCTGCTACTTGGGTCGGTGTGGCATCCCCTCTATCCGCTGCTTGAGTTAATGCGGCAAGTGCGTGCTCCTTTTTGACTATGCTTCGCTTTAGGGTTTGGCGTATCCCTGAGATGTGTTGTATGCATGTGCCTCTGATTACTAATGTAAATACTTAAGGCAACAAAAGATACCAACATGACATAATTTTAATACTGTCTACAAAACATTGTAAACAAAAAGAGAACCATAATATCAGTTTTTTTTATATAATGTAAAAATTATATTTTTATTGATAATCAATTAGATACTGAAAAATGTATTTAATGCTAAAACAATACTTCATTGATACTAATTCATTCATATCTTCATTCATATATTCATTCGTACAATATACAGACAACACACAATAAAAATCAAAGTTTATTTCGATAAGGGCAATAATAATCATTAATAACAGCTTTTCATGATCATGGTCATCGAGAGACAATGTGGCAAAATGATAATAGACTGTTGTGTTTGTTATACGTGCGTTTCGGCACCAGACAGTGCCTTCGTCACTAAATTAAGCCACAATGGATCAAAGTTGAATTCTGTGAAAAAAACATGTATATCAGATACAAGGTTCTCACTGTATGGTAAGTTTCTATGCCGCCAGAAGGGCATTCATTGCTTATTGTTTGCATTTAAAAAGGCAGTTAGATGGATCCGAGGGACAAACAATTGGAGCAAACACAAATAGATAGATAAACAAGTAATAAGTAAAGAGTGTTCCAGTCAGTGGAAAGATAAAGCAAAAAAAAGAAGGGAAAGAAATTATCACCACATGAGGTAGAAAGATTGGATGTAATAAGTTCCCCCAGTTGTCAACCTTAAAAGATAAATTTGTGAGAGGGTTTGTAAAAATGTCTAAAAATGTAACCTTATTTCTCTCAAAAGGATGATTAACTTGTATCTTTAACCACTGCAAGCTGTAAAGCATTCACTGTGTCTGGCAAGGAATGAGGGTGAACTATAGGGTTAAGGCATAACCAATGTTAATGTGTATTCTATTATGTCTAATGATGGATTTAACAAACATTGTTGTGTGTACCTTAAACAATAAACCTCCAATTGAATATGGTTATGTCCTTAACATCACAGTCCTAAGGTTTTAAAATGTTGGCGTACAACTCAATGTGAATCGTCCTTTTTGTTTAACTGTAAACAAAAGTAATAAACAATTAGGTTACGTTTAAAATGATCACTGGAGGTTTACTAGAGATTTAGATTGCTACTTTATTATCTTTATTTATATGGTTAGATCATATAGATGACACTATACTTCAAAATAAAGACATAGGGGCAGATTTATAATAACTGGCGCATCCCTGCATATCAGCAGGGATGCGCCAGTTATTATGCGCCACAGCTGCGCCACTATGGATGCGCAGCATTTATAATGCGGCGCACCATGGGGCAAAAACGGCACAGATGCGTGACGCATCTGTGCCGTAAAAGTGGCGCATTGCTGGAGTTGCGTCGCAGGCGCGACGCAGCTCCAGCAATGCTCTGGGGGGCCCTATCTTTACAATGCTGCGTCAATCCTTACGCCTGCTACAAGCAGGCGCAGGGTTTTGACGCACCATGGGCCTAAAAGTGACTGAGTGAAATCTTGTAGATTTCACTCAGCCACTTTTAGGAGGCATTCCTGCGCCGGAACGCCCCCACCTGCCCTGGAACACCTACATGTGGCGCAGGGCTTTACAACGTGACGCATCTCCCAGATGCGTCACGTTGTAAATACCCCGCACCATGGCGCAGGATTTGCGCCGCTGCTGCGTCACAATAGTGACGCAACGGTGGCGCAAAAGTGGCGCAAGTGCAACATAAATCTGCCCCATAGTTTCTGACTGCCAGATTAACAGTGCATCGCATGCTCAGATACTTACATTCTGATATGTTTGGCTGTTGACCAGATGATATATCTAGAGGAGGTAAAGAAAAGCAAGGTGTATAGTTACAGGGATAAACTACACAAATTGGGTAGAATTTACCTTCTTTATTGTTATATAATAAAAAGCGCATTGGACAAATCAATTTAGTCCCCTAAATATTGGCCCAAGCTGACCTGCATTAAATTCGGTCCCATGAAAATGAGCGCAAACTGACCTATATTAGACAACTAACGGATAAGAGATAGCGCTGACTGCCTCAGATCGACAGATCAAATGTGTATGTAAATTGAATCTGTACTGCTGGTTGCTGACTTAGCATGCTTGTTATGTACACACCACGTTAGAACGAGTACACAGTTAATAACGTGGGTTTCAGAGCCCGCTGCTCGCTTGCTGGAGCTACAACTATGGAATAGAATATCACGGCGGAAACATGAGAACATGCTCTACAGAGGTTTACGGCTCCCTGTATTAGATAACTAACAGATAAAAGATAGCCCTAACTGTCTCGGATCGACAGATAAAGCGTATATGTAAATTGAATCTGTACTGCTGGTTGCTGACTAAGCATGCTTGTCATGTACACGCCACGTAAAAAAGATTACACAGTTAATAATGTGGATTTCAGTGCCCACTGCTCGTTTGCTGGAGCTAAAGCTATAGGATAGAAATGTATGTGTGAGACAAAAGAACAGGCTTGTAGTGACCTGGGGCGGGGCACTAGGACCCTGCAGTGGACCATGGGGACCCCAGGGTATCTGGACACATCCGGTCAAGGGTGTAGGGAGGGGACAGTAGAGGGGACGAGGGAGCGTGGGCAGACGTGATTACAAGCAGCTCTGCGAAGAAGTACAATAAAGGAAAGAGATAACCCCTACCTGTGTCCTGCGTCTTTGTGGGATCGTGGGAACACGACAACTGGCGATCGAAGGTGGGATTCACCAATAAAAACATAAGGAAGCCGAATTGTCGTCCTCCCTGACCTGAAGCAGGCATGACGAACCAGGAGCCCACCCTCGTCCGCTCGACGACTGGTGGACAATCACGACGATCAGTGATCATCGTGCCGATCTCCGATCCGAAAAAGCCAGGAGCCCAACCTGGTCTGACGGAAGCAGTGAAGCGTGCAGCGACGCGGGAGGCCACCCCGGCCGCGGAAAAGTGAAGCGGTAAGAGCGCTGAGGCAAGCATAATAAATTAAATAATTTAGGCGCCCGCCCGTGAGGCGAAGAGTGAGAAGCGCCAGCAACGGAACGTGCACAAACAGAACTGAATGAGGAAAGCGAGCGTGATTCATAGGAACTCTCGCGAGCGCGGCGGCCATCTTTAAGGCAGGCAAAACGGGCCAATAGGAAGCAAGAACAGTGCGGCGGCCATTTTGAAAGGTCAGGCATACTGAGAGAAGACAGAAATATCGCGAGACCATGGCGGCCATTTTGAAGTCAGGCAAACGGGCCCATAGGAACAAAGAACAGTGTGGCAGCCATTTTGAAGTCAGGCATCCATTGAAATCAATAGGAAAACAGAAAAAGAGAGGAAAAAGGCATAAAAGAAGAGAAAAGCAGTGAAACAAAGCAGGATACAGTGGAAACAAAAGGGCAAATAAAGAACTAAAGAGAAAAAAAATACAAATAAAGAAATAAATAAACAAAGAACAGGGGAGAAGGACCAGAGAAGGAAAATGAGCGACAATGATGAGAAGACGAGCACGCAAGCCATATTCCGCAGGCCTCTACCGTTCAGCCTATTGGAGCTACAAGCGGGCATCCGGTGGGACAGATGGATCAGGGAATTTGAGCGCTATATGAGTGCCACGGACATCCCGAATAGCGAGCAACTGCACCTGCTTCTGAATCTTGCAGGGGATGAAATAGAGGATTTATTGCTAACATTCCCCGCCGATCAAACGGCGGATTACAAGGGAGTGATAAAGTGTCTCACTCAGAAATTTGACCCCCAACGAAATGTTGATTTCGAGAGATACACATTCAACGCTGCATGCCAACAAGGAGGAGAGAGTCTAGCTGACTTTGCAACGAGACTGAGAAAATTGGTCACGTACTGCGAGTTTGACAAATTTGACAATGAACAAGCAATAAGACTGCGCATCATTGAAGGTTGTCAATCGGTGGAGTTCAGAGCACGCATTCTGAAGGAACCAACGACGCTGGAAAGATATTTACGATGGCTCGCACGGAAGCAAGGGCCACAGAGCACGCCAAGCAGATGGAGCTAGGAAAAGAGAAGAGAGTAGCGGTAGCACATCGCGTCACTGGGAACTTCAAAAAGAAGGAATTCCAGGCGCAGACTGTACCAAAGAAGGGCGAACAAACATGCTACTGGTGCGGCCTCGAATTCCCACATGTCGGTGCCTGCCCAGCTATGGGTCAAAAGTGCAGGAAGTGCAACAGGGACAACCATTTTTCAAGCACGTGCATGTCTAGACAATTCAGAAGTGAAAGAGGCAGAACAATGAGACCAAGGATGACCAGCAACAGGTACGCATGACACATGGAAACAGCAAATCGCAGCTCCTCCGACGAAGCAGAAGAAACGCCAGCTCCTGTGTCGGAAGCGAGACGATATCTCATGTCAGATGCACCAAGAGAAGGAAAAGAGAGAGAACACATTCATCTTGTGAAAAAACAACAAATAAAGAAGACAGCCACGGTGGACATCGGCGTAGGGAGCCACCAAGCTAAGTTTGTACTTGACAGTGGAGCAAGATGCAACATCATTTGCATGTCAGAATACCAGAAAATGAGAGTGAAACCACAACTATCGCCGTCAACAGTGGATGTGTTCACCTGGGGTTCCAAAAGGCCAGTAGAAAATATGGGAAAATTCACGGAGATCTTGACATACAAAGACAGATTCTACCACGAGGAAATACATGTACTCAAAGGAGACATCCCAACACCATGCCTGCTCAGCAATGTGACGGCACAGGTGATGGGGCTTCTAGCAATGACATACCACATGTCGGAAACGAAAAACATCCTCTTGGTAAGCTGAAAGGGAAACAAATAACATTGCACATCAATGAAGCGATCAAGCCAGTAGCTCAGCATCATAGACGAGTACCAATACATCTCCAACCACAAGTTGAAGAGGAAATAACAAGCTTGCTGGCACAAGACATAATTGAACCAGCGGAAGGACAAACGACGTGGGTGTCTCCAATTGTGGCAGTTCCTAAAGATCCGCAGCTGCGTGGACATGAGGATCCCAAATACAGCAATCGCAAGGGAATGTCACCCGTGGCCACACCTGAATGACATGATAAGCTGCCTCACCGGAGCGGCTGGTTCTCGAAGCTGGACTTGTGAAAAGGATACCATCAGCTAGAACTAGATCACCAGTCCAGATACATCACAACATTCTCCACACATCTGGGCCTGTTCAGATATAAGCGACTAAGCTTCGGAATCTCGTCGGCAGCGGAGATATTCCAGGGAACAATACGGCAAGTGATAAGGCCAGTGCAGAACAGCCTCAATTACAGTGATGACATTTTGGTATTTGGAAAAACAGACAAAGAGCATGACGCAGAGTTGCGTCGAGTGTGCACACAACTGGAGCAAGCAGGCCTAACATTAAATGGAGAGAAATGTGAGCTGGGGAGAGGGGAACTAGTGTTCTTCAGGCACATTTTCTCCAAACAAGGAATGAGGCCAGATCCCAGCAAGGTTGAAACACTGAAGAACGCAAATCCTCTGACGGATGTTGCGGAAGTAAGATCATTCCTGGGCCTCGCTAGCTACTGTGTGCGGTACATACAGGACTTCGCCACAGTGAGCACACCACCAAGAGAACTGACTAAACAAGGGCAGAAGTTCATCTGGTCCCAGGAATGTAACAAGGCATTCGAAGAAATAAGACAAGCAGTGATGACGGTGGAACATCTGGCCTACTTCGACCCGCTACTATGCACTGAACTGACTGTCGATGCCAGCCCAGTAGGACTAGGAGCAATTCTAGCGCAGCATTTGCCAGGGAGAGACTCACAGAGGAAAATTGTTGCGTATGCAAGCAAAAGCTTAACAGACATTGAAAAAGCATACTCGCAACCAGAGAAGGAGAGCTTAGCAGTGATATGGGCATGTGAACACTACCACATGTTTATTTATGGAAAATCATTCACAATAATAACTGATCATCAGGCGCTAGTGACCATCTACGGCAGCCCATCAGCTAAAATGCCACCCCAGATTGAACGCTGGGGCATAAGACTGATGGACTATGATTTCACGATTGTGCACAAGCCAGGGAAAGAACACAATCCGGCAGACTACATGTCGAGACACCCATTACCGCAGGTCCACGAGACGACATCAATGGCAGAAAAATACCTCAACTTCATACTGAAACAAAACACCCCAGCACTGATAACACTCCTAGAGCTAGCAAAGGAGAGCAAGGGCGATGCCAGGCTGCAAACAGCAATGGACATAACGAGAAAGCAGAGATGGAAACACGTCAACAATAATTGCCCCTGGGGAACAGGAGTATGCAAAGAAGAAGTGCTAGCTTTCAAGAAGATCAATGAGGAACTGTCCGAAACAGACACAGGGATAATGATGAGAGGGACGAGATTCATGATACCAAGCTCACTCCGGAGGCAACTGGTCATTCTGGCTCTTGAGTCACACCGAGGCGTGGTAGCCACCAAGAAACTACTAAGAGAGAAAGTATGGTTCCCCGGCCTGGATCGCATGGTAGAAGAAACCATAGCGACATGCCACCTCTGTCAAGTGATAGGACCACCGGCTAAGCATGAGCCACTACAAATGTCGGTTCTTCCAAGAGCGATATGGACAACATTAGCAGCTGATTTCTTTGGGCCCCTAGACACAGGCAACTACCTGCTTGTGGTCATCGACGAATACTCAAGGTTCCCGATAGTACGACAGGTCTCATCAACATCAGCCACAACAACACTACCGATATTGGATGACATCTTTGCAGCAAGGGGCTCACCAGAAACACTAAAAACAGACAATGGCCCTCCATTCTCAGGAGAAGAGTTCCGAAGATTCATGGTCTATCTAGGGATAAACCACAGGAAAAAAACACCGCTATGGCCTCAAGCGAATGGAATGGTGGAGAGGTTCATGGGGAACATCAAAAAGGCAGTTCAAAGGGCAAAGCTATCACAGATATCACTTAGTCAAGTGCTGTGCCAAGTACTACGTGATTACAGAAACACACCCCACAACTCCACAGGAAGGTGTCCAGCAGAGCTATTACTGGAAAGAACGAGTCGGATGAGGCTACTGCAAATAGAAGCAACAGTGCCACCAGATCACAGCAGCATTGCAGATAGGGACAGAGAGGCAAAAGAAAAAATGAAAAGATATGCAGACGCCAAGCGACACGCCATCTCGTCAAACATAAAGGAAGGAGACACGGTAGTTGTGCGTCAACGACAACAAAGAAAATCTTACAGCATGTTCTTCAAAGACCCGCTAACAGTAACAAGAGTGAAGGGCCCAATGATCACGGCAGAGTCAGAGCATCAGAGGATAACAAGAAACATCTCACACTTCAAAGCATTACAGGAGAAGGGAAAAGAAGAAGATGACACAGAGACAGCAGAACAAGATAAGCAGGAGCCAAACAAGGAAGAAACAAGAAATAGAGAGGGACTAGAGGAAGAGCAACAGACGGAGGCCGGCCCGCGAAGAACATGCGGACGCCCAAAGAGACTAATAGAAGAAATTTAGTGATGGGAAGAATACTGAACTATGCCATGACAGACCTGCATCTATCACCTACCTACACATCTGAGTATTGTCACTTTCTCGTCATTCTTTGTGACACAAGAGGGAGATGTAGTGACCTGGGGCAGGGCACTAGGACCCTGCAGTGGACCATGGGGACCCCAGGGTAACTGGACACCACATCCGGTCAAGGGTGTGGGGAGAGGACAGTAGAGGGGATGAGGGAGCATGGGCAGACCTAATTACAAGCAGCTCTGCGAAGAAGTACAATAAACCCTACCTGTGTCCTGCGTCTTTGTGGGATCATGGGGACAAAACAAGGCTCTACAGAGGTTTACGGCTCGCTAAACCGATGCTTAGCCGGCCGGCGGAACTGGAAGATAACCACATTCACAAGTGGTAACTTACTAGTGTAAGGATGTGAAGTTGCCAGATAAGGGATGCCTCCGAACGCCACGATAACCACGAGGGGAGCAACCAGAAGTCTTTCAACTTTCGCATGAAGTATCATTGAGGCACGTCACATGACGATAAATGGCCAATCACAAGGGCCTCAGGAGAAAACTTAATTGGCTATAAAACAAAGACACTTTGTACAGTGCCTTGGATGTCAAGAGTATTAATGTGGAAAGAAAACTTACCGATTTTAATCTTTTTTGTGTCACTAAAGGTGAAACTAAAAGACCTATTGTTAAAACAATCCAATAAAATGAAAAGGTCATGATATTAGTATCATGCTAAAAAGGCTAGCCAGTGTTATATCGTATTGCTTGGTCCCATGGAATTTCTTGATTTAGGCCTTGTGCAAATTTGTCCAAGGATAAAATCCAGAATAACTCTCTCCTTTTCCTTATTGCTTCTGAGTCAGTATCCATCTTTTCATTCATTTTTTCCAAAATTAACCAGTCGATTTGTTCATGGATATGTCCTGCTTCAAGATAGTGTTTCACTAAGGGGGCATGGATCTTTTTGGTACGGATAGCTGAACAATGTTCAGGTATTATTTTAGCATTAAATACATTGTTCAGTATCTAATTGATTATGAATAAAAATATAATTTTTACATTATATAAAAAATTCTTCTCTTTTTGTTTATAATTTTGTGTATATATTATTGAAATTATGTCATGTTGGTATCTTTTGTTGCCATAAGTGTTTACATTAGATTTATTTACCCTGCCTTAAGGAACTGTACCCTATTTGCAGGGGGCCTTTATCTTTACAATATATTTCCTGCAGCCTGTCTGCGTGGGGCTGCTCTCAGTGAGATAGGGAGATTTCTCTACCATTTGTTTAATTAGATTCGCATTTAATTTTCACACTATTTCTATTCGAGCTCTAAATAACTACTATATCTGTTAGCATCTTTTTAGAGACCTCAATGAGTGTTATAACACATATAAACAAGCCTAGGAGTACTAAACTACCTCTGTATCACACCGCATGCGCTGTAAATGTCTGTAGAAGTAGCTGCATGGATCACTTCTTACTTATTATACAGGGCAGCCAGGGATCAAGCTGTCTCCTCAAATATTCCCATAAAACCTACATAGCAAATAGAGTTCTGCTTCTGGGACTGAAAATGGAAGTAGATCTCACAATATTTATTTAGGGTTACAATAGAATGTATAGTTTTTAAGTAAGAGTCATCAGCCATACTACACGTCATACTACATGTAGAAGTACAGACATATCTTGGAAATTCAAACTTGACAGAATACGTTTTCAGTTTCAAACAGACGTGAACTCAAATGCACTAGGATAGAAGTTAATACACTTGGCAACATTTTTTAAATCTTACATTTTCTACCTGTTTCAATACAGTCATGGAGCTCACAGCGCCAGACCTCACCCAAAATGAACAGTTGTCTTCTCTCATGCCACACTCATTAATATCAGCATCTTTCAACAGACCTGGATGAGAATGTCAGTGAGTTTTAGAGATGGTATAACATATACAAATACATAGCAGTCTACCTCTATTCAACACTATATGCATTGTAAATGTGTGTAAAAGAAGCTTCATGGATCACTTTCTATTTATTATTCACTGCAGGTGGGGATTAGGCTGTGTCTTCAAGCATTTTCATAGGGCCTGTCTAGCTAAGAGAGCTGTGCTTCTGGAACAGAATGCAGAAGTAGCTCTAGCAATATTTGTCCAGGGGTTTAATAGACTTAACGTTTTTAAGTTAGGAAAATCAACTATACCACATGTTCAAGCTACACATAAAAATACAAACATACCTGAGACATGGCAGTACCAACACATTCAAACTTGACAGGATATACTTTCAGATTAAAGTACACACATCACTAACTATTTCCTACTTGCTATGTATCTTCACAAATAGGTATATGGACTAGGAAAGAGGTTAATATATCTTTCAACATTTATTAAACATCACTTTTTTCTACCTGTTTCATGAGAGAGGCAGAACTCGAACTGCCAGGCGTGACCCAAAATGAAAGGCCAACTTCTCTCATGTCACTCTCATTACACATGACACATGTTAAGACGTCTATAGGTACTAGACTACCTCACAGCACATGCTCTTTAGATTTGTGTAGAAGAAGCTGCGCAGGTGACTTTCCTCTCATTATACAGGGCAGCCGGGTCTGAAGCTCTATGTTCAAGTGCTTTCTTGATGCCTGTCTAGCTAAAAGATCTATGCTTCTGGGACTGAATGCTCAATTAGCTCTGACAAAATGTGTGCAGGGGTATGATAGACTGTATCGTTTTTAAACAATGCACTTCACTATCTGCGACCTACTCCCAGTGTACATATGCAGAGAATTATATGGACTAGGGTAGAGGTTAATACATCTGGGAACATGTTTTAAACCTCACTTTTCTCTACAAGTTTTATGAGAGAGGCAGAAATCGCAATGCCAGGTCTCATACAAAATGAAAGGCCGTCTCCTGTCATGCCACTCTTGTGAATGTCAGCATCTTTCTTGCGACATCAATGACTGTATCAGTGTCTTTTGAGAGGCAGGATAATACATGCAAACAAGCCTATACGTACTACACTACCCTTGTATGAATCACTTTTTGCTCATTACACAGGGCAGCAGGGTATGAAGGTGTGTGTTCAAGTGATTTTGTGATGCTTGCCTAGCTAAGAGATCTGTGCTTCTGGGACTAAATACTGAAGTGGGTCTCACAAGATTCGAACAGGGGTATGACAGGCTGTATAGTTTTTAAGTTAGGCTCATCAGCTGCACCACACATATCAGACTACAGGTTGAAGTTCAGACATACTTGAGACATGCTAGCAGTTCCACATTCAAACTTGATACAGTACACTTTTAGTTTAAAGCATACACCTCAATATCTATGGCCTACTCCCAGTGTACCTAAATAGAGACTTATATGGACAAGGATAGAGGTCAATACATCTGGGAACATGCGTTCAACCTCTCTTTACTCTACTAGTTTCATTAGAGGCAGAACTTGCAATGCCAGGCCAAAGCCAATATGAAAGGCTGACTTCCTTCATGCCACTCTTGTGAATGTCAGCATCTTTCTAGAGACCTCAATCACTGTGCCGGTGCCTTTTTAAAGGCAAGATAATACAAGCTAACAAGCCTATACGTACTATATTACCCCTTTTTCACACTGCATGCTTTGTTAATGTCTGTAGAAGAAGCTGCACTAATAACTTTCTACTCATTGCACAGAGCAGCTGGGTATGAAGGTGTGTCTTGAAGGCATTTCATGATGCCTGCCTAGCTAAGAAATCTGTGCTTTTGGGACTGAATGGTGAAGTAGGTCTCAAAAGACTTGTGCAGGGGTATAATAGGCTGTACAGTATTTATGTTAGGCTCAATAGTTGCACCACCCATATCAGACTAGGTTTTGAAGTGCAGAAATACCTGAGACATGCTACAGGTAAGACATACAAACTTGACACAGTACGCTTTCAGTGTGAAGCCCATACCTCACTATCTAGGGCATACTCCTAGTGTACCTATGCAGAAACTTATATGGACTAGGATAGAGGTTAGTACATCAGGGTATATCTTTTAAACCTCACTTTTCTCTACCAGTTTTATGAGAGAGGCAGTTGTTGCAATTCCAGGCCTAAGACAAAATGAAAGGCTTTCTCCTGTCACACCACTCTTGTGAATGTCAGTATCTTTCTGTGACCTCAATGAGTATGTCAGTGCCTTTTAAAGGGCAAGATAATATACACAAACTAGCCTATACGCACTAGATTACCATTTTTTCACACCACATTATTTCTAAATGTCTGTAGAACAAGCTCAATGAATCAATGTCTGTTCATTACACAGGGCAGCAGAGTATGAAGGTTGATTGATTCATTTTGTGATGCCTGACACTTAAGTGATATGTGCTTCTAGGCCTAGATGTCGAAGTCGGTCTCACAATATTTCTCCAGAGGGATGATAGATTGTATAGATTTTAAGTTAGGGTTCTCAGCTGCACCACACATGTAAGACTACACATAGAAGTATGCACAAAGAAGTATAGACATACATGAGACATGGTAGCAGTCACACATTCAAACTTGACAGAGTACGCTTTCCGTTTAAAGCACCCACCTCACTATCTATGGCCTACTTGAAGTGCACATTTGCAGATACTTATATAAACTAGAAAAGAGGTTAACACAGCTGCCAACATGCTTTAAACCTTACTTTTCTCTACCAGTTTCATTAGAGAGTCAGACTTCACCATGCCCAGCCTAAGTCAAAATTAGAGACTGACTCCTGTCAAGCCACTCTTGTGTGTCTAAACGTCTTTCTAAAGACCTTGATGAGTCTGTGCCTTTTAGAGGTGAGATGACGTATGTAAAGAAGCCTATAGGTCAAAGACTGCCTCAGTGTCACACCGCATGCTTTCTAAATGTCTGTACCAAAGGCTACATGAATCACTTTCAACTCATTACAGAGGGCAGAGTGGTATGAAGGTGTTTGTTCACTGATTTCGTGATGTCTGCCTACCTAACAGATCAGTGCTTTTGGGACAAGTGTTGAAGTAGGTCTCAAAAGATTTGTGCAGAGTTAAGATAGGCTGTGTAATTTTTAAGTTTGGCTCATCAGCTGCACCACACATATCAGACTACATGTTGAAGTGCAGACATACCATGGTACAGGTCAAACAATTCAAACTTAACAGAGTACTCTTTCAGTTTACAGCAAATACCTCACTATCTATGGCCTACTCCCTGTGTACCTCTGCAGAGACATATCTAAACTAGAATTGAGGGTAATTCATCTAGGAACATGCTGTAAACCTCACTTTTATCTACCAGTTTCATTAGAGAGATAGAAGTAACAATGCCAGGCCTAAGCCAAAATAAAAGGCTGACTCCTGCCATGCCCCTCTTGTGGTGGCAGCATTTTTCTAGAGACCTCAATTACTGCGTCAGTGCCTTTTTAGAGGCAAGATAATACATTCAAACAAGGCTGTACATATTAGACAACCCCTGCTTCACGCCACATGCTTTCTAAACGTGTGTAGATGAACCTGTATGAACCACTTTCTGTTCATTACACAGGGCAGTTGGGTAAAAGGTGTGTGTTCAAGTAATTTACTTGTGCCTGCCTAGCTGATAGATGAAAAAAAGTGTCTCTTCTCATAGCAGACATATTAGTGTAACCATGTATCTAGACACTCAAAGGATTATCTCAATGCCTTCTAGGGGTGAGATAACACATGAAAAGTAAATGATAAATCAAACTCTACCTCTATTTCACACCTTAGCCTGTGCAAATATATGTGTAGAAGAAGCTGCAGGGATCTCTTTTTACTTACTATACAGAGCAGTCAGAGATGAAACTGTGTGTCAAATTGGTTTCACAAGCCCTGTGATTACATAACTGATCTTTGCTTGTGAAACGGAATGCTAAAGTACCTCTGATTGAATATTGTTTAAGTTATGATCAATACCTGCATCACATATGTCAAATAACACTGAAAACTACAAACAAACCACTCTAACATTCACATTTGACAGAATATGCTTTTAGTTTCAAGCACAGATATCAGTAAGTACAACCGATTTTCAATCTTCATTTCTGTAGAATTTCATAGAGTAGAATACAGGTTACTACATTTGGTAACATGTTTTAAACCTCACATTTCTCTAATGTTTCACAATTTTCATTAATACTTTATCTCAAAGTTAAACATGTAATTGCAATTACTGAAGCACTCCAACACCATACATCGCACACCTTAGACATTTATAACGTACCTCTGTAATCCTGTTGTAGAGTATGAACATATCAGAAATTATTAAATATTTGCACCACTCTCAAAAAGAAAGAACCAGTAATGACAAATTTTCCTTCTCATTTTCCATAGAAATTAATGTTAGTAATAGATCAAAATGTGCTTTTCATTTTTTCAAAATGTAAAACCACTTCCTATTGGGTGGTTATATTAACCCTTTACTAGTCTGTTCTAAGGAAACCCAATCTGGTTGTGTAACTTGCTAAAGTCCCGACTCCGCCTTGGCGCCCATGCGCGACCCACAATGTAACATTGCAACAGAGTTATGAACCCTTACGGGAGTTCAAAGCCTCATTTACAATACTACTACTACTATTATTTTTTAACATAATATCACTTCTAAACGTACTACTGATTTGGAAAAACTTAATTTCAAAACATATATATATATATATATATATATTTTTTTTAAGTACAGTTTCATTGAAACTCTTCCCCCACGGTGCTTTGCCTTAGTTTCCATAGAAACCATCTCTGCAACACTGTACTAGTAGGTCAAAAGTTTGCTATATTTTTATATGCAGCACACTAGCTTTAAAATCCACAATAACATGTGTTGTTGACTACTACAAAATATTAGCCTAACCAGTCTATTGTACCTTTGAAGGTTTTTCTACATAACCAATAACAAAGACATTTGTTTTGCAAAGTTACATGCAACCTATTTTTAACTACAGAATGTTTGTGAACACACAATTTGCTTTTCCTAAAACCACATTCTGTTCTCCATTTAAGAAACCTCTCATTATACCAACTGACTTACTCAGCTACAGACATCTTTTGATTCCTTGCACACGTCCCTTCAAAATGCTTACAGTATGGAGTGTAGGCCAGAGGTATATTTTCTGGGGCAAAAAGGATGCTGAAGACAGAGGTATTGACAAGCACCTGGGTTTGCATTATGTAAATATTAAATGGTTTCGGCAGAGAGGATTAAAGTGGCACCAATTGCTGTCATTGGTTAAAATCTTTTACAATTTCCAACCCCTGTGACCTCATTATTGTGCACTGTGGTGGCAATGACCTAGGCACAGTGACTACAGTAGGATTGGAAATCCTAATGAAGTATACCTTTGCACAACTAATGTCACATTTCCTTCACACTGTCTTTGTGTACTCCTATACATGCCAAAAACAAAAATGGAAGTGGTCAAATCAGTTCTGTCCACAGATATCCAAAGTCAGGAAGCATGTTAATAAAGATGTTTCTGCATACCTCAAAGACCATAACAACAACAACCTGTGTTTAGACATGGATAGCATCTACAGAAGTGATAAAGTTCACTTCACAGATGAAGGAAACAGGGTGTTTCTCAACAACCTTAAGCTGTGCATTCGTACTTACATGCAGCTGCAACAAAGTCATAATTAACACAACAGATCTTCTCAGACCCACCCTATAACCCAAAAATGAAAGTTATATTTTCTTACAAAAAATATATCCTTGAAAAATATTTTCTGCATTAGCGACCCCATTGCAGTTCTGCAAAACAAAAGCATGAAAAGCATGACATTCACTACCTGCAAAGACACGCCGTAGAGATCTGGGACCTCCTCAACCCCCTCTCGCCAGATGTCGCCTTCTTCACAGAAACATAGACACCTCTGCACCTGACATTGCCACCGCCATCCCTGATGGATAGAAGATCCAGGGGAAGGACCGTTCTAACCTCTTGGGAGGAGGACTTGCCATTGCACGCAAGAGTTGCCTCCGACTCACCACCTTAAGCATGAGCCACAGCCACTGAACACCTCCATTTCCAGATCCAGACCAGCTCCAGAAGGACCCTATGAGGCACCCTCACCTACAGACCTCCGGGAACTCAAATTGCATTCACCACTGATGCAGCGGAGTTTACCAGCTTGTACATACATACACACAACACTCAATTGAGCCCATATACATTCATACATTCAACGAGCATAGCAAAGATCCGCTGGTCATAAATTTTGTTAGACCTAAGAGAACCTTTACACCAGTATTCTTACCATCCCTGTCTCCTAAGTAAATGTACTATGTCGACAGATCGAGTTGTAGATTAGAATAGGGAGGAAGTGATAACATATTTACCTTTTATTTAAGAACCACAGACTCAGAGTTTTAAAGGTTTATCTGAATTAATAATTTTGTGAGTCAAAAATGCACGTAGATACACCAAAATTCTTTATCAGGAAAGGTAGTACGGTTAGCTTATAATTCAATTCACGTTAATTAAATTCTTGTGATGACAGTACCTGAGGAGAGAAAGAACAGAGAGCAAATATGATGCATAACCCACAGAACTATATTTACCTAGAATGGTGTGAGGACGTAGACATCAGAGTATCAAGGATTCAGGGCAGGTTAAGGACCGGGAAGGTGATCTCTTCTAGTGTTACGCCAGCGTTACACCCCTCTCTGGTGCTACTCTCTCTGGCTCAGGCTCATCTGGTTCTCTTCCTAGATGTGCCTCCTCGGTTGTTCCGCGATTCTTCCCTACTGTTGGATTCTTCAGTCAGATTGCAGCAAAATCGGGCAGCATTTCAGCATAGCATCGGCATCAAGTGGGTCAAGTGGGTCTAACTAACAAGCTCTTACCTCTCTTATACCAATCCAAATGTATGATCCACCCCCAAATGTTTCAATTCTATGGACACCCTCAATTTGATTGGACCAGGCAGTGGGGTGAGGACATCACACCATACTAAGTGCAATAACTTTCTTTAGTCCTATTGTCTAATTCCCCGCCCCTTAATTTTAATACCCACAAGCTTTATTCCCACAAGCATTTCATATATGGATCAATAAATCTGTATACCAATGTTTCGGCTTCTTCCTCTCGCAGGTTCAAAAGTTGATCTTCCCATGTCCTTGCTAGGTACATAGATTGGCAGCCATTCAATGACTTCATTGGTCTCAGGACAAGGAGGTAGCACGCATGCGTAGTTGCCACAAAGGAACAGGGATGTTGGTCACCCTCCAAGGCCCTAATACGAGCAATTAATAAAGTCAGAGAAGAACATGTTAGAATACAAAATTAAATGAATGCACTGTATACCACTTACTTCTACTCTAACCCCATTTACTTAATAAATCTTTTGCATTAATAGCTCAGTAAAACTTGCATAGTTTAGTTTCAGCATGGCATGTGCGTGAATGAGAGGCTTTCGGACAGCCATGTTAAAAGCTATTGCGCAGCTGCAAAGATTTCCCACCAAGCGACAGGAGACGTCATACTACGTAGATGTAGGAGATGCATGCGCAGAAAAGTTCCCGCGTTTTCAGCTGCCATTTTAAGGACACTCGGGTTACTTGTTAGTAAAGCACATAGAAAAGCTTCCCATAGATACAATATGCAAAATGTGATGCAAAGTTTGTACTCACAAACATGTTGGTTATAATGTTACAGGCTATTTGAGAGGATTGCATACAAGCAAGTTTCTTTTTATACAAAACCTTGCTCCATCAATCCCCTATCTGATGGCATTTTATGCCATCACTAGCTTCTATCAAATCAGATGCCAGCTTTAGCATTCTACCATTTCGATTTCTTCAAATCTTTTATTCCATCCTTTATCCTTCTTGAATTGTGATCCTTTCATTCTTTTGTAGATATTTCCCTACAATTCTTCAAGTCGTCTTTCATCTAATTTTCTTTTTCTACAATTCTCATTCACTTTGTACCTTTTTCTTTTTCCACTGCATTTATGGCAACACATTATCATCAGAATTAACAAAGTTATGCACATGATTGGCAATAATACTTGACCTAAGATACTTTTACCTATGTTAGAAAACCAACCACTAAGAGTGGAAAAACTATTGGTCATTTTCTTCCACACACTGTCAACCTCCAGTGGTTTCAGTTCTTCTTCCAAATGTGTAATATTTTTAATATACCTTCCAATTTCTACACTTTTGTGAGAAATATAAGTGCAACAATGTTGCGCTTTCAACATTTTATAGACTCCACCCTCTTTTGCTTATAAGATATCAAGGGCAATGTGATTTTGCAAAACCATAGATCTGACAGCAACTAATTCTGTATTGATCTATAAAAATCCTCCAGCAGTGTCAGTAGATAACCGATCAACTACTGTTGACAATTGACAGAGTTTTCGAGAATTCAGCAGAACCCCCACCGAAGGTATCAATGCACCAAATATATCACCTACTTTAGGGAATACTATTCCAAAATAGCAACTCCCGTACCAGTGATCAGGCAATCTAAAATAGGCTTTGTTTCCACAAATATAATAAATTACAGGAAATACTGGATCAGTTCCTCCTTTTAGTCCCCAACCCCCAATTACTAAGAAGTTATGTTCAAATTCACTGGAACCAATAAATGCATTGTTATATTCTGTTTTTAGTCTATGGAGACAGATTTTCCATTTCTTTTAAAAATCCAGAGACATAGCAGCATGAGTCGTGCCAGTTACCAAAATGTCTTCCTTCTCAGCCCATTTCGGTATCTGAGGTTTTGGTTCTGAGGCCCTTCTTTGGAAATCCTGCCTCCTCTGTTCTATTAAATTAGAAAAAATCTTTTCTTCTTTATGTAATTTACATGTTAGGTTGCGTTTGTGTGCATCAGCTATATCTATTGCCTTCATTGTTAGGAAATATGCACCCATGAATTGTCAGTCTCTAGTACTAAGGACGGGGTTCATGCTCATTCGCATAGGGACTTCTGAAAATATTAAATCTACATTTGAATAATAATATTGCAGTTTTCCAGTTCTATAAAATAAACTAGCCAATACTCTACTATTGTAATACCATAAGTCAAGGGTAAATGATGATAAGTTACCCCTTCAGCCACTGAGGTTGGTAATTTCATACAAACGTAACAAACACTAACTTCAATTGATTCTACATAATGTACTAATAGGTTTGCAAATACATTTAAATCAGTTTTGTTTTTATCTACAGTATGGTGTAAACCTAGCTCATATGGTGTTCCTAAGTCTACTCTATCTCCTTTAATGTTTGCTACCTCTGTATGTGCACTAGTACGATTCTGTTTGTTAGTAACCATCAAATAAGGAATAGCTATTGCTAATACTACCCATATTATGAAGACAAATAATAAGCTACATATACAGATCCTATAACACTTCTTTATACAGCTTTGTTTTTGGTTTCCAGTAACTTTAGCATTAGACATTTTGTACTAGAAGATTTGTCTCTTCTTTTAATTCAGAAACTTGGTATAAGATAACACCTTAAGCATCTTCTCTCTTTCAAGTCGGTCTCACTTCTTCATCAATTTGTTCAACATTCAGTTCTTCCTCACTTCCTTCATGTAAGTCGAGATTTTCAAAATCTTCAAGAATGACATATGTCCACTCAGGACCCTTGAACTTCTTATTCAATGTCTTCAATCTTTGGCTCCTTCATTTTGGTGTTACAGAGGAAGGTCCAGATTGACTGGATACTTTGTTTACTTGATCAGGTTCTTCACTGATTGTCTTAAGGCGGTATTTCAGTCAATTAAAAATTCTTGGCCAATTATCACCTTTCCGACGTTTCCTAATTTTCACTGGACTGTCAGTTTCTTCAAGGCTTCTTTTATTTGATTTCATTTTTGGCACAATTAGATCATCTTTGTCTTCAAATTTCCTCTCTATCTGACCTTGTCCAGGGCTTATTATTCTGGCCTGTTCTGCCTGGATATGTTCATCTACCTCAATCTGACCCTGTTCAGGATTGGCGATGTCAGGTTTTTCTTCTGTATCCTGAACTTGTGTTTCTATACCTGTCTGGTCCTGTTCAGGTCTTCTTACCCCTTGACCTTCTTCTGCCATGAACGTTTTCTCTAAACCCTATCTTTCCCTCCTCAGACTAAGGAATGGGGCTTTGGTTTTCTTCTGTCTGAGTATAATGTTCTCTCCTTAACTGTTCCTGCTCAGGTTCCCTAATAGTCGTTTCCCTACTCTCCTGAGCGAGTTCTTCTACACCTGACTGTTCCTGTCTGTCTAACTGTGTTTGGCTTCTAGTTCTTATAATTACTTCAGGTATGTCCACCACTGGGATCCAGTCATCCTGATAAGTGCTTGGTTGTTCTTGGGCAGCTACCTCAGGATCTTCTATAGGAAGTTCTTCAGCTGTACAACCTTCAGCAACTTAAATTTCTCGTTTCATTTGAAACACGTCTTCTTCAGGAGCTGGTACCCTTTCTGTATGACTTGCATGAATCCAATTAGTTAATCCTGCACACTTTACAGCTGTTGAAGTAGTTAGTATAACTTGATGCGGTTTGTCCCACCTTGGTGCTAGGCACGATTCTCGAGTGTGATTCTTCCAACTACCCAGTCACCGGGATTCAGATCATGCTCTTGGCTCAGCTCTCTGTTGACTGCGTCTTCCCCAACCGGATGAGACATAGAACGCACTCTGTCAGCCAACTCTTTGCAATACTCCAAACCAAGTCCAAAACCAAGTCATCAGTTATATTCAACAGCTTGTGTCCTGGCACACATGCTTGTCTCATTGCTCTTCCCATGAGAATTTCACAGGGACTCAATCCAGTGTTTTTGTCTGGAATATTTCTGAGTCCCATCAGAACAAGAGGTAAAGCATCAGGCCATTCCAGTGGGGTGGATGAACACACCTTTTCGAGTCTTCACTTGATTGTGCCATTCAATTGTTCTACCACCCCTGAAGCCTCTGGGCGGTTAGCGCAGTGCAGTTTTTGTTCGACTTTGAATGCTTCACAAATTAGTTGAATTATTTCATTATTAAAATGAGACCCTCTATCTGGTTCAATCGTTACTTGAAAACAAAATCTAGGGAAGAGTTCTCTTAATAGAAATTTGGCCACTGTCAAGCTGTCATTTCTTCGGGTCGGGTATGCTTCCACCCACTTATATGAAAATAAACAAACTATGACAAGTACATATTTCAACCCTCGACAAGCAGGCCGTTGAATAAAGTCTAATTGAAGTCTTACAAAGGGACCTTCTGCGTTTCCAATCTTTCCCATACTGACTGCAGGATTGATTTGTTTACATGTTAAGCATCTTTGGCAAAGACTTTCTGCTACATTCCTGAATTTTGAGTTAAACCGATCTTGTCTGAAAAGTCGAATCATAGCATCTCTGCCCACATGTACATCTCCATGATACATTCTAGCCATCAGTGCCAGCATACTGTCTGGCATTACTGGTCTGCCATTATAACAAACCCACACACCATCTTCTGCCCTTTTTTGACATCCTATTTTAACCACTCTTCCTTTTCTCTCAATTCTACTGCATCCTGTAGATCTTTCACCTCCTGCCAGGTTCCCACTCCTGCAAGTAGCATAAGCTGGCAGCTGATTCCACCTTT
Organism: Triturus cristatus; assembly: GCF_964204655.1. Taxonomy (NCBI): domain Eukaryota; kingdom Metazoa; phylum Chordata; class Amphibia; order Caudata; family Salamandridae; genus Triturus; species Triturus cristatus. Next base: position 1,670,766,119 of record NC_140591.1, on the reverse strand, counting down.
AGATTTTCTTGTTTAAGGCAATTTTATGTCTTGCACAGTGTCGGGCAACCTAGTCAGCATATCGGTTACCGGGTGTCACATAGTCATCTCCTGATTGGTGAGCAGCACACTTAACCAAGGCCACCTCCTTTGGTAATTGAATTGCCTCAATTAATTCTCTCACAAAATTTCCATTTTTAATAGGAGTTCCTGAGGAAGTCAGGAAATACCTCTGCATCCATAGCTGGCCAAAATCATGCACAACCACATAACCATATTGGCTGCCAGTAAATATGGTTATTCTCCAGTTTTTCTCAATTTTGCATGCTTTAATTAAAGCAATTAATTTGGCTACTTGTGCAGATCTGACTTCTGGTAAATAGGATGCTTAGACTATTCCAGGTAATGTACACACAGCGTAAACAGCACTCAATCCTCCCTCCTCGTGTTGCATGCATGAGCCATCTACAAATACCTCATGATCAGCATTTTGAAATGAATGAAATGAAAAGTGGATTTATAAAGCGCAAATTGCTGCCCTAAGGCGTCCAAGCGCTATTTTTCAGGGGTTTCTCTTGTATGTCAGGACACGGTTTGGTGCTAAGTTCAGTCATGTCAAGACATTCATGTTCGGCCTCATCTTTTACCTCTTCATAGTATGGATCAGGTAGTAAGGTGGCTGGGTTAAGAACAGTACACCTCACTGTAGTCACGTTTTCAGCCCCCAGTATTATTCTCTCATATTTCATTAACCTACTGGGAGTGAGATACTGTGTTCGGGTTTTGGTCAGCAAAATCACAACTGAATGGGGAACATACACCTTGACAGGATGTCCCATCACAATTGACTCACTTTGTTCTATGCTCACACAGGTTGCGGCTACAGTCTTCAGGCAACCTGGTTATGCACATGCCACAGGATCTAGGGTAGCAGAAAAAATATGCCACTGGTCTTCGCATTAATCCATGTCTCTGTGTCAAAACTGAGAGTGCACAATTACCTCTCTCATAGCAGAACACTAAAAATTCTTTTGAATAGTCTGGCATTCCCAAAGCAGGTGCTTGACACAAAAAATGTCGACATTTTATAAATGATCCCATGCTTTCATCATCCCATTCAATGGGGTCCTTTGCTCTCTTTCTGGTCATCTGTATTAGGGGTTTGGCTAGTAAACAAATCCTACAATCCACTGCCTACAATATCCTACAACCCCAAGAAACATTCTTATATATTTCTGGGTTAGTGGTAACTGCATTTGTCTTATTATTCTGATTCTTTCTAAGGTCACCTTTATAATTCTGTTTGATGTCCCAGGTATTTGACTGAGTTTTTACAAAACTGAAGTTTCTCGGGGGACACTTTGTGTCCACCTTTTGCCAAGTGGTTTAGCAATGCAATTGAATCAGTGACACAGTCATCTTGAGTGTTTGACACCACCAGTAGGTCGTCAATATACTGCACCAGGACTGACTCTCTGGGCAACACAAGAGATTCAAGGCTTCTTTTGAGAATTTGATTAAAGATTGAAGGACTTTCAGTGTACCCTTGAGGCACACAATTCCACACGTAAACATGCTCTTTGAATTTAAATGAAAATAAAAACTGGCTATCTGAATGCAACGGAATAGAAAAGAATGCATGACATAAATCGATTACTGTGAACCAACCTGCTTTCCATGTTATTTTATTATTATTAAATTAAATTTATATTGCGCACAGCTACCCTTAACAGGGTTTCCTGGCGCAGGCACGTCCACAGCTGTAGACTAAGTAAGCTGAGCTAATTACTGGGAAAAGAGCCAAGTTTTATGATCTCAGCGGAACCTGAGATAAGAGGATTCATGTTTCATGAAGTTAGGGAGAGAATTCCAGAGTTTAGGCCCAAGAAATGCGAAGGAACGGCCACCCATTCTAGTTAGTTTGAATCTGGGTAGTACTAGATTGCCTGAGGTGGAAGAACGTAAGGATCGGGAGGGAGCATAAGGACGAATAAGTTCCTGCAAATATGCAGGGGAAGAACCTTGCTTAATTTTAAAAATGTAACACAAGCTCTTGAATTTGATACGGCTTTCAATGCGAAGCCAATGCAGATTTCGAAAGTAAGGAGAAATGGAAGTTTTCCTAGGGACATGGCACAGAAGGCGAGCAGTGGAATTTTGAACCACCTGGAGCTTGTTCAAAAGTTCCTGACTGCCCCCCAGATAAAGTACATTGCCGTAATCCAGGCGCGATATAACAAGTGCCTGGACTACAGTTTATTGTGTGGAGACAGGAAGCATCCAGATGATCTTCCGCAGCCATTTAAAAATGGTAAAACAGATGGCAGCAGTACTGACCGCCTGTTGATGCATAGACAATTGATTGTCAATGACAAACCCAAGATTGCGGACCTGGGCAACAGGCTGGGGAAAAGGACCCATTTTCTGGGGCCAGTGGTGAGGACTCCAAAGATGTTTGTGTTTGCCCAAAATAATGACCTCAGTTTTGTCACCGTTTAATTTAAAAAAATTGGCACTCATCCACTCTGATACTTGATGTAAACCACTCTGCAAAGAAGATGCAGGCGCTTCTTTAGTAGAAGATAGAGAGAAAATAATTTGAGTATCGTCGGCTTAGGAATAGAGGGAGAGGCCAGCGTCCTCCACGATGGTCACGAGAGGTCTCACATAGATGTTTAAGAGCAATGGGCTCAGAGTGGACCCCTGGGGAACTCCATACTCAGATGGTCGAATAGTGGATGAAGAATCGGAGGAGAAAACCTGAAAAGTACGGTTACTGAGAAAGGAGGTCAGCCACAATAGGGCAGAGCCTTCGACTCTTGCTGACTGGAGAGATTTTAATAAGATGGGATGAGACACAGTATCGAATGCTGCACTCAGATCTAATAAAATGAGTGCCATAGTCTCCCCTCGGTCAAGGCAGGAGCGCAGTTTCTCAGTTACCCCCAGTAACAAGGGTCTCCGTTGAAAAATGGGTCCTAAATCCTGATTGAGACGGGTGCAAGAAGCCTGAATTTTCTATGTGAGTTGTGAGCTGAAAATGTACATGTTTTTCTAAAATTTTAGAGATCGCCGGTAAAAGTGAGATTGGACGGAAGTTTGACAAGATGGATGGGTCAGCGTTGGGCTTTTTTAAAAGGGGGACCACCATCGCATGCTTCCAGTCCAGATGAACAAAGGACTCATGTAAAGAGGAATTTAGGAGTGCCTTAAAGATTCCCAAAACAACAGGAGATAATTGTTGTAGAATGTTAACCGGTAACGGGTCTAGGGGAGAGCTCGATTTTACAGTGGCTAAGCAGTCAAAGAAGGATCCGTCTTCAAGGAGGGGCCAGTTTGAAATTTTAACTGTTGAGGGGGGAGGGCTCATGCCGATGGTTCCTGACCGAAGCCTGTCAGAGATAGCGGAAGCAGAAGTTGTTAATTTCCATGCATGATCTTGTATGCATCACATACAAGATCATGCATGGAGAAGGCCCCTCCATTTTGGAAAATATGATAAGTCCCTATAAGCCCCAACTTAATCTCCGCTCGAGTGACCACAACCTGGCAATCATTCCCAGGATAAAGCGAGCCCGCTTGGGCGGCCGGCTCTTTTCTCTGCAAGCAGCAAGAGAATGGAATGCCCTCCCATGCAACTTGAGGCAGGAACAGACCTTCCTTCAGTTTAGGAAGAAACTCAAAACCTTTCTATTCCCCAGAAATTAGCTTGCAGTAGGAATGTAGATCGGACTAGCCCAGGGTCACCGTTGCCAAGAGCGCTGGGATGCCTACGGGTAGCCATGCGCTATATAAGTGATTTTACAATTACAATTACAATTATATATTCTCCACCTTGGTATTTTAATATTATTGATAAAGAATCACAGCTGGGTTGGGCACTACTGGACATCATGGTACAACAATCTTGTTAATTTTTCTTAAGTCTTGAACCACCCTATATTTTCTTAATGCCAATTATAGGTGAATTACAAGAGCTACTCATTATTTCTTTCAAAATGCCTTGCTCAACTAATCGCTCAATCTCTGCTGCAACACCTGCCATTATTTCAGGACGTATTTTGCTTTGTCGAGTATTCGGATAAACAGAACCTTCTTTCAATGTCACTTTTACAGGATCTACATTTGCCATCAATCCAATTTCTTTTCCAGTAAAATCCCATATCTCTGCATTTACGGTCAGTTTGGCAGGATCCCTAGCTTAAGTCCCAAAGAGGTTCGCGATCAGATAGACTCTTGCGGGGCCACAGGGTTCACAGGGTCGAAAACCAGGCATCAGTGGTCGAGTTGTTGGCATGTCCGCAACTCCAAGATGGCCGCTAAGGTGCTGGGGTCAGTGGTCTAGTTGATTTGCAAATCTAGAGTGGGCTGATGTGACGCACGCACACCTGAAGTATTGCGCACTTCACTAACTTGTTTTCTCAGAGGAGGTTGATAATTAGAGCGCCCGTAGTGTTTTGAAGTTTAAAACCCCTAGAGTCCGAAGTATTGAGAGCCTTAACCTTAGCGACCTTTCCCAAGTCACAGAACCGCAATAAATATTTAGTTAAAGAAAGAAGAAGCACTCGGAATTCCGTGCAGAAGAAAATACCGGAGCCGTGCTCGGAGCTTCATTTCTCTTCACGTCGGAGCCGAGCAGTGATTCATTTGGCACCTGAAAAGAAACGGAAAAAAGAGCTAAGTGACTTACAGAGAGAGTTTAAGGAATTGTAAATGTTAAAGAATACGATATCTTGAGAGCAGATAAACTTACCGTTGACAGCAGTTGTAAAATACACTGGAACCTGTAAAGAAAGTAAGAGAAGATTACCGACTATTGTGAGCAAGTTTTAAGAGGCACAAAATAAAAAAAAAAACAGTTTAAAGAGTGAGAAATACGACTTGTGGAGAAAACTTACCAGAGTCATATCTGTGCAGAGAATTCCTGTGGAGAGAAAGCGAACAATAAAATATTAAGAGCATAAGGAAACAACTTAAGTAGACAATCGCTATATGTAAAAAAATACCGACGAGGTTAAAAGAAGTTAGCCAATAAAACCACACCTGGTAGGTTACAGAGTAGAGAAGTCATATAATAAGAGCTAAGGAATTGAATTGGTGATTAATCTATGTAAATGTTTTACAGATGTTAAAAGACACATTCTAAAAAGAAAAAAAGGTAACGTCAGGCCAAGAAGAGAGACAAGGTGTTTAAGGATCTTGGGTAGGTAGCTAATCACAAGAAATAATAAGGAATGAGAAGTAGGATAGAGTAGAGAAAGGAAAACATATAATTGTTGTGTGTTTAGTTTTCCTAGGAGACTTCGGTAGGCTGATCAAAGGCTGAAGAAGATCCCCAGACAGAAAACCAGAAGGTTCAGGACCGGTCTCTTCTTATTGTTTGTTATTTTTATCCACTTTTCCCCCTTCCCCCTCACTGATCAGTTAGCGCCAAGTATTCTTTCTGGAGCTGAATGGTTCGTAGTGGGAGTTGGGAAATTAGCGACTTCTATTCCTGTGCAAGACTACAGAAACCAGCGAGAAGCTGAAGGTGAGCTCTGACAGAGTGAAGTGCCCACGTCCTAAATCTTGCACCGAACAGAAAAATGGTTGAGGGAATAAATTTGCAGACCTTTGGGTCGATCCTAGAGGCAATACAAAAGGAACTGGTAGCGGTTAAAGAAGAGAATCAAAGTCTAAGGCAGGAGGTCATGAATTCAAGGAAAGAGACGGCAGAACTAGCACAGAGAATAAGGCAACCATACTCTGCTGGAAGGGAGGGTCCAACCACATCTATGGGAGAAACAAATAAGCTAACAACACAAGTTATACATTGCTTGTCACCAGTTATACCTTTGGCAGCACCTGAGAGATTCAGTGGGGACCCACAAAAAGCGCAGGTGTTTATCACGCAATGCTCACTTCATTTCATGTGTCGCCCTTCTATCTTCCCTGATGCGCAATCTAAGGTAGCCTTTATTTTGTCGTACTTAAGCGGAGATGCGGCGGCATGGTCTATGCCGATAGTCTCACGAGATGATCCATTGTTGCAGAATTTTGACGAGTTCATGAAAGAATTTCTGAGAATCTTTGACCGAAGACGGATCTCTCAAGCAGGGGATAATGAACTATTGGAGCTGAAGCATTGAAATAGAGACTTAGTGGCTTACCTGGCCCAGTCCAATAAACGTATAATGGAAACTGATTGGCCAGAAAGTAAGAGGACAGCAATTTTCTATCGAGGCCTGCGCAATGAACTAAAAGACGGTTTGGCTCAGATACCGAACCGTCAGACTGAAATTTCCGCCCTTATAGACCTGGTTTTAGAATTGGATTTCCGGCAAGGGGAGCAGAGAGGAGAGAAAAAGCGAGAGTTCAGAGGTACGGTTCCACGTTTCGACAGAGCAAAGACGGAAGCTTGGAAGGGCTCAGAAAGTTCCTCTGGATCAGAACCAATGCAAATAGGAACTATTCGGGGCCCACTTACAAAAGAAGAAAAAGAGAAAAGACGAGTCAGCAACTTATGTATGTACTGTGGTTCTAGTGGGCATTTTGTGCGGAATTGTCCAAAGAAGCCAAAGGGTTCATTTAAGCCGAAGGAAAACTCGCAGCACCACCTGTAGAAGGAGTTGTGCAGGTGGATGCGAATCAGAAATCAACTCCCCAGGAACATCGGTTGGCGAATACCTTGCAGTCATTTTCACCGCATTTGATTCTATCCATGACAATACGATTCTGTCAAGAAACAATGAATGGAGTAGCGGTTATGGTGGACTCAGGAGCCACGGGCAATTACTGCGACCTGAAACTCGCGGCAAAGATTGGGTTGCAAGCAATCGCCAAGGCAAAAATTGAACCAGTTAGAGCAATTGATGGTACCAATCTATCCTCAGGGCCAATAATAAGTCACACTGAATTGGTAGAGTTGATTCGAGAAGATGGGCATAGAGAAGCTATTCACATTAATTTAATCGATGCCCCTCAGTTTCAACTCATTTTGGGGCTTCCATGGCTTACTGAGCATAATCCCTCTATAAATTGGAATGACAGGACAATCGAAATGAATTCAGCGTATTGTAGAGAGAACTGTTTTGGAACTTTAAAGGAAATGAGTAAACAGAACTCGGCTCATCCCTTATGTTCGGCAGAAGTCTCAGTGTGCGTAATCAATACGCAACCAATACCACCGGAATATCAAGATTTCGAAGATGTTTTCAACGAACAGGAAGCCGAGCAATTGCCGCCTCATCATGTTTACGATTGCAAGATAGACCTGGAACCAGGGGCGAATTTGCCTTGCAGTCGGGTGTATGCCTTGACAGAGCAAGCGAATCATCACCTGAGAGAGTATATCGACAAGTATTTGGCTAATGGATTTATACGTCCTTCCCAATCCCCTGTGTCCTCGCCACTATTTTTCGTGCCTAAGAAGGAGCAGAGTGAGCTGAGGACGTGTATCGACTATAGAGCCATCAATCGAATAACAGAAAAGAACAGATATCCTCTTCCTCTTATCTCCGTCTTGTTGGACCAAATCAAGGGAGCGCAGATATTTACGAAGTTGGACTTAAGAGGAGCGTATCACCTTATTCGAGTAAGAGAGGGAGATGAGTGGAAGAAGGCCTTCAGGACTCGTTTGGGGCTGTTTGAATACCAAGTGATGCCCTACGGGTTGTGTAATGCTCCTGCAGCGTTCCAGCACTTTATAAATGATGTACTCCGTGAATTCATTGATCAATGCGCTATTGTGTATATTGATGACATACTGATTAACTCAGTAGATACACTGGAGCACCAGACACAAGTTCGAGGAGTTCTACAGAAACTTCGAGAGAACAGATTATTTGTCAAGTTGGAAAAATGTGCTTTTGGAGTTTCGCAGGTGGAATTTCTGGGCTTCGTGATCTCGCCAACAGGAATTCATATGGACAGACGGAAGATTCAGGCAGTTCTTGAATGGAAGTCACCTACCAGTGTCAAAGAAGTCCAAGCATTTATTGGATTTGCAAACTTTTATCGGAGATTTATTGGAGAATTTTCTCGATGAATACTACCCTTGATGCGATTACTGAAGAAAGGGACACGATTCGAATGTTCTGAAGAAGCAGAGCAAGCCTTTAAGGAATTGAAGTGTGAGTTCACCACTGCACCCATCCTCCTTCATGCCGATCCGATGGAGCCCTTTTATGTTGAGACGGATGCCTCTGATTTTGCGGTTGGTGGAGTACTTTCCCAAAGGAATAAAGAAACCGGCCAATTACATCCAGTGGCCTATCGATCTAGAAAGTTGACGCCAGCTGAAATTAACTATACAATTACGGAAAAAGAATTGTTGGCAATAAAAGACGCTTTCAAGGAGTGGAGACATTATCTTATGGGAGCTCACCATGTCGTAACAGTTTACACGGACCATCGCAATCTAAAATTCCTGAAGTCCGCCAGAACTCTGACACCTCGCCAACTTTGTTGGTCACTGTATTTTGCTGATTATGAATTTGTGATAACTTACCGGCTGGGTACGCAAAATGGAAAGGCGGATGCCTTGTCCAGAATGGGAACCGGAGAAGAAAAGAATCCAATCAGTGCTCAAGCGATCATACCAGATACTAAAATTATCTGTGCCACAGATATTCTGAATTTCAAGGAGCAGGTGATCCAAGCTTTGACCCCCGAAGAAATGCTGGATTGGGCTCAAGATGAGGATGGAAGAGAAGTTTGAGATGAATTACCTTACAAAGAAGGTGCATTGTATTTGCCAACTACAGCGTTGCAGAAGCAAGCCTTGTGGGAATGTCATGATCATCTGTTAGCTGGGCACAAGGGAGAGTTCAAGACGGCAGATTTAATCAAAAGAAAATATTGGTGGCCACAAATGAATAAGGATATAGAACAATATGTGAAAACCTGTGAGATATGCGCTCAGGGGAAATCAGAACGGCACGCTCCCCAGGGGCTGTTGCAACCCCTGCCCATTCCTCCCCATCCTTGGCACACAATCACCTTAGACTTAATTACAGATTTACCATCATGTCATGGAATAAACACAATTCTAGTAGTAGTAGATGCATACACGAAAATGACACATTTTTTGGCCTTAAAAGGAATTCCTCCTGCGAAACAGTTAGCAAGTCATTTTAGTACACAGATTGTAAGGTTGCATGGAATACCCAAGGTCATAATATCGGACCGGGGAACTCAATTTGTCTCACATTTCTGGAAAGCTTTTATGAAAGGGTTAGGAGTAGAAACTCGGTATTCCACCAGTTTCCATCCGGAAACGGATGGGCAAACAGAAAGAGTGAACCAGGAATTGGAGCAATATCTACGATTGTTCTCCTTGAAACAGGATGGGGAATGGCCTGACTACTTGTGGACAGCAGGATTTGCTCACAACAACGCGAAGAATGTGTCCACTGGGTACTCTCCGTTCTATTTAAATTACGGGAGACATCCAAATTCCATAGTACAAGATGTTGAGCTTTCAGTCCCAGCTGTTAAGGACTTGGTGTCTCATTTAAGTTCAGTACATGAATTAGCATCAAAGAACCTAGAATAGGCTAAGGAAAAGTATAAGATGTACGCAGACAAGAAAAGAAAGAAACCCCCCCTTTAGAAATAGGAGACGAAGTCTGGTTGAATACTAAAAATCTAAGATTAAAAGGGAACCGAAAATTCCAACCCCGATTCATTGGTCCTTACCCCATTGCAGAGCAGATTAACCCAGTGACTTATAAGTTGACTTTGCCCTCCAAATTCAAAATGTACCCAGTGTTTCACATTTCTCTATTGAAGAAAGCAGTTCCAAATCTGAGAAAAGAATCAATTCCACACCCAATTCAGCTAGACACAGGATTGGAGTTTTGAGGTAAAAGAGATTCTAGACTCAAAACTAGTTAGAGGAAAACTGTATTATCTAGTTGATTGGAAAGGCTACGGTCCAGAGGAGCGGTCTTGGGAACTAGATTCGGATGTACACGCTCCTAGATTATTAAAACTTTTTTATCAACGCTATCCAACCAAACCCAGAGTAAGAGGACCATCTTTGGAGGGGGTACTGTCAGGATCCCTAGCTTAAGTCCCAAGGAGGTTCGCAATCACATAGACTCTTGCGGGGGCCACAGGGTTAGAAAACCAGGCATCAGTGGTCTAGTTGGTGGCATGTCCGCAACTTCAAGATGGCCGCTAAGGTGCTGGGGTCAGTAGTCTAGTTGATTTGCAAATCTAGAGTGGGCTGATGTGACGCGCGCACACCTGAAGTATTGCGCACTTCACTAACGTGTTTTCTCAGAGGAGGTTGATAATTAGAGCGCCCGTAGTGTTTTGAAGTTTAAAACCCCTAGAGTCCGAAGTATTGAGAGCCTTAACCTTAGCGACCTTTCCCTAGTCACAGAACCGCAATAAATATTTAGTTAAAGAAAGAAGAAGCACTCGGAATTCCGTGCAGAAGAAAATACCGGAGCCGTGCTCGGAGCTTCATTTCTCTTCACGTCGGAGCCGAGCAGTGATTCATTTGGCACCTGAAAAGAAACGGAAAAAAGAGCTAAGTGACTTACAGAGAGAGTTTAAGGAATTGTAAATGATGACAAGTAAATGTTAAAGAATACGATATCGTGAGAGCAGATAAACTTACCGTTGACAGCAGTTGTAAAATACACTGGAACCTGTAAAGAAAGTAAGAGAAGATTAACGACTATTGTGAGCAAGTTTTAAGAGGCACAAAATTAAAAAAAAACCTGTTTAAAGAGTGAGAAATACGGCTTGTGGAGAAAACTTACCAGAGTCATATCTGTGCAGAGAATTCCTGTGGAGAGAAAGCGAACAATAAAATATTAAGAGCATAAGGAAACAACTTAAGTAGACAATCGCTATATGTAAAAAAATACCGACGAGGTTAAAAGAAGTTAGCCAATAAAACCACACCTGGTAGGTTACAGAGTAGAGAAGTCATATAATAAGAGCTAAGGAATAGAATTGGTGATTAATCTATGTAAATGTTATACAGATGTTAAAAGACACATTCTAACAAGAAAAAAAGGTAACGTCAGGCCAAGAAGAGAGGCAAGGTGTTTAAGGATCTTGGGTAGGTAGCTAATCACAAGAAATAATAAGGAATGAGAAGTAGGATAGAGTAGATAAGGGAAAACATATAATTGTTGTGTGTTTAGTTTTCCTAGGAGACTTCGGTGGGCTGATCAAAGGCTGAAGAAGATCCCCAGACAGAAAACCAGAAGGTTCAGGACCGGTCTCTTCTTATTGTTTGTTATTTTATCCACTTTTCCCCCTTCCCCCTCACTGATCAGTTAGCGGTAAGTATTCTTTCTGGAGCTGAATGGTTGGTAGTGGGAGTTGGGAAGTTAGCGACTTCTGTTCCTGTGCAAGAGTACAGAAACCAACGAGAAGCTGAAGGTGAGCTCTGACACAGTTTGACTTCGGCAGGTAATTCATCTTTGGTTATCATTGAATACATTTCATTTACTTCTGTCCCCTGTTTAGCTAACATGAACTTGTAAACTCCATCTTCATCTGGGGTTTGTATTGCAACACCATCCGGTGTGCAAAATATGGTGCAATTCATTTTGCACAACAAGTGCCTTCCAAGCAAGTTTACAGGACTTGAGTCACAGACCACAAATGTATGCATTTCTGTAAAATTTCGAATTCGCAAGTTCATTGGTTCTGTGATCGGGGTTCTAATCTGTTTGTTCAAGAGACCTACTACTTGGACGGCTTCACCCGAGAGGGGCAGGTTAGGAATGTCTGCTGTTCTCACAGTAAACCTGGTAGCACCAGTATCCAGCAAGAAAGTGATATAATTTCCTTCCGCTTTACCTTCTACGTATGGACCTGACTGATCTACCAGTAGGGATGCGCCAAGTACGCACTCCCCTTCCTCCCCCTCAGGCACCGTCATTCCTGCAAAAGAAACTGCGATGTTTCAAAAATGTTCTTACCACTTCCTTCTGGAAATCTGGCGTCCATACTGTACTTGGCTTGACTCCCAAAATTTTACTTAGGGGCAGGTGGCAATTGACTCTGAAGATCCATACCCTGTTGCAGTTGACTCATTAACACCTCATTCGGCGTCTGTGGATTTAAATTTTGATTGGGGCCATTATTAACTTGTACAGATTTACAATCGTTCTCCTAATGCCCCAACTTCCCGCACCCGTGATAGGGAAACCTTTTCTTTGTCTCTTCCCTGTTCAATCTTCCCCGTTGCTTACCCCCATTATTTTTACTTTGACCTTGGACCCTTCCTTGATTTTCTGACTGTTTATTCAATTGAAGCTCTTGCTGTACAGCTAATTTTACTTGAGGCCACATTACTTTTTCTTCTATGGCTTTTTGTCTGTTATCGATTTCATCCCTACAATATTTTGCACATTTCAGAATTTTATCTATAGGCTTTGATTGCCAACACAACATGTGCTGTTTAATCATTTGAGATATATCCAATCTTCTCCCTGTCAAAAATCGATACTCAAAATGTGTCATGTCCTTGTTTTCTAAATTTTCAAACCCACTATACTCTTTGAACACCTGTAAAACATGTTCGTAGTATGCATGTACAGACTCATCTTTCTCTTGGGTTGTTCTATCTATTTTTACCCAATCAGTTTCTTTCGGGGGAATTTTACTCTTCAGAAAAGTGATCACCTGGTGATATTGTTTCATTACATCTTTTGACGGGGCTCCTGTCTTTGAATCTCTTGGATATTCCTCACTAGGCCAATCTATAGTAATTTTACACTCCGTCCTCAAATCCGCAGGAACTACTATGTAAAACAGACCATCCAGATCTTTTACCAAAACCTTTGAAACTTTCACAAACCTCTCAACTTGTCTGTACCACTCCACTGGTTTCTCTCTCAATTTTGGGAAATCATTCGTAAATGACAAAATATCCTGTCTAGTCCATGGTACATGTACGTACCCCCATCCGGGTACTTCCCTCATCGGATACAACCTCTCAGCCTTTTCTATTTCTCTCATGGCATATTCAGATGTCGTTCAATTTACCTGTGCGTCTTTCTTTTTCTTTGCCCACCTAACGTTCCATCTTTCAAGATCTCCCTATTTTGTAACAGAAATATTAACTCCCTGATCTGTCATTTTCTTCCAGGCACATTCATGTTTTCCAAATCCATTTCTGAAAACTCTGCTCTATATGGTTTCTGCAACACCTTTGACTTAACTATGTCTATTCCAATTTCAGATGCCAGATTTGTCAGTTTTTCATGGAATGGTTTTGTGTTTCGTGTAATGCTTCTGCAAATAAACAGTAACTCTTCTTCACTGTATGAGTTTAATCTGTCAAGACCCACATTTCCAGCAACCATTTCTTCCAATTCTACTCGTAATTTAAAAATGTCTCATAATTTTGGCTGTGACTTTGGCTTCTCTATTTCTTGAGACCATCTCTCTATATCTTCTGGGGTTACTATTGTGGCACTCTTAGTTCCTGTTGAGGTCTCCAATCTAACTTCCTTTGAACAACTGGGCACATTTCTCTTTGGTGTTTCCATTATGGGCTCTCTTATAGGAAAATCCATTAATGATATTACTGATTCACATTCACTTGCTTGATCATCTACTATTATAATTTTTTTCTGGGTTCTATGCTTGGGGTTGGCATTGCAGGAACTTTAGAACAGTTTGACTTTTCGCCATACAATGGGACTACTGGACCTATGGTTACTGGTATAGTCAGTGCATCAGGATGTATATTAATCTGAGTTATTTTCTGGATCAGTTCATCTTTATTCTTAATTATTGCTTCCCTTTCCTTTTCTTGAAGTACCCTGTTAGCGGTGTCATGTACTATTTGTGGAACCAAAGGAGTTCTTACCATTGGGGCACTAGGGATCATTCTATCAAATCCTTCATTATAAGGTGGAGGACTTTTCATCAATACGTCTTCTAAATACCCTTCTTCTGCTTCTCCACTATCTATCGTGGTTAAGTGCTTTGTTTTCTCTTTACATTTACCTCCCGTCTGCTCTTCTGATGATAACACAGGATATAAACCTTCTGCCACCATGGCCTGTCTCCATTGTTTCATTTGACTATCTCTAGTCTCTTGGAGAAATTTCGGATAATATTTGCTTATGATCCTGTTACTTTGTGGTCTATCACGTTCAAAGGCTTCCATTTCCCATTCTTCTAAAGCCTCATACTGAGTCAATCTATGTCTGGGTTCCAATTCATTCATCCGTGTTCTTAAATTGTACAATATTCTTCCAATAAAGCTTCCGTACTTAGGAAATGCTAAAATTCCATCATCTTTTGTGTATTCTACCCAATTTTCTAACCATACACAGGTATGATAGCCTCTTTCCACCATCATGTATGATGCAGGCGTATTTGGAGGAGGAATAAGAATCCCTTCTCCACTCTTAATGGGTTTGTCCTTTTTAAAATAATTCTTAACCTTTTGCATAAATGACATTTTTCTCTTTTCTCCGTACATTGCGTGTTTGTGCTTGTTAAGGTACTGTTCGTAAGCAAACCCTATAAATCTTCTGTCTGGACGAGTCCCTGTTAATGTTGGATCATACATGCAAACTCCAGTATCTATTATTATTCTTGATATTTCTATTTTGACGACCAATCAGACTTGTGCTTTAATTTTAATGATTCTCCAATACTAGCGTGTTTTCTAGTCTGAGGACCAATCAACTTCTACTCTGTTCGCTCACTCAGCAAACGCTCGCACAGCTTTTTTGTGACATCAGTATTATTCCTTACCACACTGACCCCGCCTTTACAATTTTGCATCGACTACACGCCCGCTGTTTCAACCAATCCCAGCGCGGCTCTCAGTGACATCAGTGCAGCACCCACAACTGACCCCTCCTTTACAAGGAAATGCGAAAACTTATTTTCTCACAAAATTCACACAATTTTCATTAATTAACAACGTATAAACATTCCCTACTGTGTCTGAAGCACTAATTCGAAGAATAGTAGAATTTCTTTCACTGCGAGTAAAACCCTTCCGCTTACTCTTCACACACTACGAGTAAAACATTTCCGCTTACTCTTCCCACAAGCATCAGAGATCCTGCTACTCCTTCAGTATTACCCTTGTTAGGATATATAATACCAAATTTTCACCAGCGAACTCCTCGCTACCAATTATTCTCACTAACATACAAGAAATTATTCCTTAACTTAGTGCTTATAGTCCTGCGTAACTTTCAGCACTTTCTCAATCCAGACCAATAACCTCACTGCAGTGTGGCTTCCATTCACCACCCGTGATTCAATATTTCCGGGAATTTCCAGACAACATAAAACAATACATAACGGGTTTGGTTAAAACATAAATCAACAATTCATATTTCAAAATACAATCCTCGCCTAACTAAACTAACCATGCCTCTGCTACCAAGAAAAAGTGATGCAGAGGAGTTTACCAGCTCATACATACATACACACAACACTCAATTGGGCCCATATACATTCATACATTCAATGAGCAAAGCAAATATCCGCTAGTCATCAATTTTGTTTTACCTTAGAGAACCTTTACACCAGTATTGTTACCATCCCTGTCTCATAAGTAAATGTACTATGTCGATAGATCTAGTTGTAGATTAGAATAGGGAGGAAGTAATAACACATTTACCTTTTATTTAAGAACCACAGACTCAGTAGGAGTTTTAAAGGTTTATCTGAATTAATAATTGTGTGAGTCAAATCAAAATACACGTAGATACACCAACATTCTCCATATGGAAAGGTAGTACAGTTAGCTTATAATTAAATTCACATTAATTAAATTCTTGTGATGACAGTACCTGAGGAGAGAAAGAACAGAGAGCAAATACGAAGCATAACCCACAGAACTATATTTACTTAGAATGGTGTGAGGACCTAGATATCAGAGTATCAAGGATTCAGGACAGGTTCAGGACCGAGAAGGTGATCTCCTCTAGTGTAACGCCAACGTTACACCCCTCTCTGGTGCTACTCTCTCTGGCTCGGCTCGTCCGAGCCGGAGAGATGTGCCTCCTCAGTTGTTCCGTGATTCTTCCCTAGTGTAGGATTCTTCAGTCAGATCGGCAGCATTTCAGCACAGCATCGGCATCAAGTGGGTCAAGTATGTCTAACTAACTAGATCTTACCTCTGTTATACCAATTCAAATGTATGATCCACCCCCAAATGTTTCAATTCTATGTACACCCTCAATTTGATTGGGACAGGCAGTGGGGTGAGGGCATCACACCATACTAAGTGCAATAACTTTCTTTAGCTTTATCGTCTAATTCCCCGCCCCTTCATTTTAATACCCACAATTTTTATTCCCACAAGCATTTCATATGTGTATAGATAAATCTGTAATACAATGTTTTGGCTTTTTCCTCTTGCAGGTTCAAAAGTTGATCTTCCCATGTCGTTGCTAGGCTCATGGGTTGGCAGCCAGTCAATGACTTCATTGGTCTCAGGACAAGGAGGTAGCACGCATGCATAGTTGCCACAAAGGAACAGGGACGTTGGTCACCCTCCAAGGCCCAAATACGAGCTATTAATAAAGTCAGAGAAAAACATGTTAGAATTCACTGAATACCACTTACTTCTACTCTAACCCCATTACTTAATAAATCTTTTTCATTAATAGCTTAGTAAAAATTGCAAAGGTTAGTTTCAGCACAGCATGTGCATTAATGCGAGGTTTTCGGGCAGCCATGTTAAAAGCTATTGCGCAGCTGCAAAGATTTCCCACCAAGCGACAGGAGACGTCATACTACGTAGATGTAGTAGACGCATGCACAGAAAAGTTCCCGCGTTTTCAGCGGCCATTGTAAGGACACTCGGGTTACTTGTTAGAAAAGCACATAGAAAAGCTTCCCCTAGATACAATATGCAAAATGTGATGCAAAGTTAATACTCACAAACATGTTGGTTATAATGTTACAGGTTATTTGAGAGGATTACATATGAGCAAGTTTCTTTTTATACGAAACCTTGCTCCATCACCACCACCTTCGCCGACCTCATTGCGACCCACGCGATCACCTCCCTGAACTACATACTCATCGGAGACCTCAATTTCCACCTTGACAACCTTAGCAATCTCAACTCCACCACCCTCCTGGACAACCTCACCAACCTCGGACTGAAACAACTCATCACCACGCCCACCCACAAAGCAGGACACACCTTTGACCCCATCTTCGCAGGAGGTAACAACATCCACTTCAGCCACACCATGCAACCCCCCTTGATGGACCACCACTGTGTTCACTTCCAAGTCAACAAACCCACTACCCCCAAACCTGCACCTCACCCTCTGTGAAGAAACTGAAGCAAGATCACCAAGGAGCAGTTCAAGCAGACACTCAACTGCGATGCCTCCTCCACCCCAACCGACGTCAACCTCTCAGCCAAACAACTCCACAGATGGATCACCAGCTGCGCAGATGAGCTCGCACCTCTCAGCAACTCCAGACAGCGCCCCAGAAAACCCACCTGGTTCACTGCTGACCTCCTAGAATCCAGCCGGACCTGAAGGTATCTCGAGAATAACAGGAGAAACAGGAAGTCCTGGGAAGACCACACCACATATAAGAATTCCATGTCGGAATACCACCAACTCATCAGATCTACCAAAAGGTCCTTCATCCAGAACAAGAACCTTGCCAACTGGAGCAACTCAAAAGAGATTTTCGGCATCATCCAGGAATTCACCAAACCACCAGTGAATCCACGGGCATCAATTTCTCCCAGGACCTCTGCAACAAGCTTGGTTCCTACTTCCACCTGAAAATCAAAGCCCTCTATGACAACTTCAATGAACAGACACAGGACTCCGCATCCACTCCCTCCTCCAGCATCGCCAGCCAGCCCACCATCTCCGGTTGGACCCCATTCACCACCAAAGACACCACTTCGACCATAAAAGGCATTCGCTCTGGAGCCCGCACAGACCTCTTCCCGCCGCATATCTTCCACAGAGCTGCCACTGCCATTGCACCAGAAATACGATGCACCATCAATGCCACCTTTGAAAAAGGCACATTCCCCGATGACTGGAAATGTGCAGAAGTAACGCCACTACTCAAGAAGCCCTCAGCAGATCCTACGGATCTCAAGAACTACTGAACCATCTCCCTTCTCCCCTTCGCAGCCAAAGTCACTGAGAAGACGTCAATGCCCAACTAATGAAATTCATAGAAGATAGCTCCATCCCCGACCCCACCCAATCCAGGTTCCACAGGAACCACAGCACCAAGACCTCTCTACTCGCCGCTACAGACGACATCCGTACCTTACTCCACATCCTACTCGACCTCTCGGCAGCCTGCGACACCATACCCCATCGCACACTCACTACCAGACTCCACGGCACCGGCATACAGGGAACCACCCTCGACAGACTCTGCTCCTTCCTCACTGGTAGAACCCAAGGAATCAGACTCCCACCTTTCCTCTCCGAGATAAACTGCGGAGTATCCCAAGGATTTTCTTTCAGTCCCACGCTCTTTAACATCTACATGGCCCTCGCTGCCATCATCAGACAGCATGGACTCAGCATAGTATCCTACACCACCGACACCCTGCTCATCCTCTCCCTCACCAAGGACCCTATCACCAACAGACTTAGAGTCCAGGAAGGAATGAAGGACCTTGCATCCTGGATGAGCAGCAGCTGCCTGGAGCTCAACTCGGAAAAGACAAAGGTCCTCATCATCTGACCCTCCCTTTTTCTTGGGGCAATACCTGGTGGTCCACTGCCCTAAGCAGCCCCCCCACGAATCACACCCAGAACCTTGGCATCGTACTCGACTCCTCCCTCGCCATGACCCGACAGATCAACGCCGTCACCTCCACCTGCTTTAACACACTCCGCATCCTCTGGAAGACCTTCAAATGTATCCCCCCCAGAATCAAGAAAGACCGTGACCCATGCACTCATTACCAGCAGACTGGACTACGGAAATGCACTCTATGCCGGGATAAACATGTCTCTGCTGCGCAAACTCCAGACCATACAGAACACCGCAGCCAGACTCGTCCTCAGCATCCCTCAACACAAACACATCACCCAACACCTGCAAACCCTCCACTGGCTCCCCGTCGAGAGGAGAGTAAATTTCAAGATACTCACCTACACCTACAAATGTCTCCACAACACTGTACCCCAATAACTCAATGAAAGAATCTCCTTCTATGTACCCAAGAGAAACCTCCATTCCGCAGACCTCACCCTCACCGAGCTGGTGGAAGAACCTTCATCTACTTCGCGGCTAAGATCTGGATCAAGCTCCCGATCAACATCAGATGTGACCCCACTCTACACATCTTCAGGAAGACCCTCAAGACCTGGTTCTTCGACTGACCGGAGCTTCTCCCCCCTGCAGCACCTTGAGACCCTCACGGGTGAGTAGCACACTTTAAAAACTCCAGATTGATTGATTGATTGATTGAATTCAATGACCGACAACACATTTCACTTTTTTAACTATATTTTTAAAAGTAGACATATTAAAAAAATGTTTTACTCTATAAATTTGAATGTAAGTGTGCACTTCACTCGGAGTAGCTCTAAGATAAGCCTTTCAAGTGTGTGAGTGGGTCTGTGTTTATTTATTATTTATTTAAGGTAGACGCCTCTGTGATTTTACATGGGGAGCACAGAGCTGCCTTGATGGGGTCACGACTCCTACCATGTGAGGAAAAAAAAATAATATCATTATTAAAGGCTCCCCTTTCTCTGCGCTGATTAGATTGTTATAGTTATTGTTATAGTTAGGACCTAGTTTCAATAGGAAAAGCATTTATTCTTTTCCCAATAACTCTGGCGTCGGATGACGAATCTTCGCAAAATTGTAAAAACTTGTGGGGCGCTCCGGTCAGCTCCTGTCTTGACAGTTTTGGGGTGATTCACCAAGCGGGGCCCAAGAAAAAAGGGCGGTCCCAAAGCGTGTTTTCTCCATGTTATTTTCCATAGGAAACTTTAGACACGGCTACAGCCCGAACTGCTGAACGGAATTACACCATATTTGGCAGAAAGGTAGCCCTTGTTTCAGAAAGAACACTTTTTGTTAAATGGTGTAAATCCATTCACAAGAACTCTTTTTGTTAAATGGTGTAAATCCGTTTAGTAGTTCCTGAGAAATAAAAAAAAAAGAGATTGGAAAATGAATTTTCCAAAGGAAAATTTAGACACGGCTACAGCTCGAACTGCTGAACGGAATAACATCAAATTTAATAAAAAGGTAGTGTTTGGTTCAGAAAGCGCCCTTTTTTAAAATGGTGTAAATCCATTTAGTAGTTGCCGAGAAAATCAAAAAATAAAAGTTTCGATATTTACAGGCACGGTGAATCCGCGGACCCTCCTGACCACGAGCTTTATTCTAATTGGCTGTCAACACTCCAAACCAGGAAGTGTTGGCAGCCATCTTCTGAAAAGAGAAAAACAAATGCAAAAAACAAGAAAAGGGAGCAGGTTAGAAATACCCTGACCCCCTAGGCCGGCTCAGGGGGTCCTACAAGGACCCCCAGGGCTCAAAAAAGCTTTTTATTTTTTTTAAACAATCGTCCATATTCATTGTATTGAAGCCCCCAGGTGGGCCAGGTCCCAGGGGCAGTGAATAAAATGTGTGGGGGGGCACTAATCCCCCCCACACTGCCCCGGGGACCGCTTTTATTCATTATTTTGCGGGGGCACACGGCCCCCCCGCTGCCCCAGGGACCGCCACCTGGAGCCCTTGATGGACCTGGGGACCGCCACCCCAGGGCTGTCTTCTGCAGTGTCCCAGGGTGCCCACCCCCGGGACACTGCTGTTTGCAGTGACAGGGCGGGAGCCGTGTGGCTCCTGCCCTGTCATTGCAAACTGTCTTGCTTAATTGAAGCAAGAGCAGGGAAAACTGCTCTCGCTGCAATGAAGCAAATCAGATTGCTTTTCCACACGGGAGCTGCATGTCAGCAGCTCCCCTTGTAGAAAAGCAATGCCAGCTCATGCAGGATGTGGGGAGCTGACGGGACTGTGGGGGCATTGGGACTCCCCCCACGGTCCCCAACGGATAGAGCTTGTCCCGGGGGATGGGGTCCCCTGTGCTAGAAGTGGCCCAAGAGGGGGGCCACGCGACCCACCCTCCCAAAATAAATAAATAAAGGCCCCGGGGGATGGGGTCCCCGGGCCAATATAGGCCTCAGGAGGGGGGCCACGCCGCCCCCTCCATAAAGAAAAGTATATATATGTGGCCATGCCCCGGGGGATGGGGTCCCTGGGGCCGGAATTGGCCACGGGATGGGGGCCCATGTGGCCCCCTTCCCGTTCATATATATATTTATTTTTTAAATGGGGGTCAGGTCCTGGGGGATGGGGTCCCCAGGGCCCAAAAAAAGTAAAAAAGTTTTAAATTGGAGAATTAATTTCCCTTCAATACTGGGGGTCCCTGGAGGCCAAGTAGCGCACCAGGTACCTCCAGTAAGCGCCACAGGGCTGCGTTGCATAGAGGTGGTCCAGGTCACGCCTCTCTTTACACCTCTCTGCAACTCTGCTCTGTGGCGCTTACTGGAGGTACCTGGTGGGCTAGTTGGACCCCAGGGACCCTCAGGATTCAAGGGGACTTAATCCCCCAACTTAAAATGCGCCACAGGGTGCGTTTGCACAGTGGTGAAGGGAGGGGGCAGTGCCTGAGGCCAACTAGCCCACCAGGTACCTCCAGTAAGCGCCACTGCGCTGCGTTGCAGAGAGGTGGCCCAGGCCATGCCCCTTTTTACACCTCTCTGCAATGCAGCTATGTGGCGCTTACTGGAGGTACCTGGTTGGCTAGTTGGACCCTAGGGACCGTCAGGATTCAAGGTCACTTAATCCCCCAACTTAAAACGTGCCACAGGGCACGTTTGCACAGTGGTGAAGGGAGGGGGCGGGGCCTGAGTTGACATGTGTGCAAACACACCATGTGGCGCATTTTAAGTTGGTGAATTAATTCCCCTTCAATCCTGAGGGCCCCTGGGGGCCAACTAGCCCACCAGGTACCTCCAGTAAGCGCCACAGACCTGGGTTGCAGAGAGGTGGTCCAGGCCACGCCCCTTTTTATACCTCGTGGCAGACTACGGGATGGGGATGAAGTCCAATTTAGTCCTGAGGGAGTGTGGGGGCCTCCTGGTACCTCC
This sequence comes from Triturus cristatus, assembly GCF_964204655.1. Taxonomy (NCBI): domain Eukaryota; kingdom Metazoa; phylum Chordata; class Amphibia; order Caudata; family Salamandridae; genus Triturus; species Triturus cristatus. The sequence goes on along the minus strand of NC_140591.1, from coordinate 1,670,744,028 downwards.
TGTAAGTCCTATGCAGCAGAATTCCTGAGCGTTGGTTGGACGCCTAGCACCCTTTCTCCACCACTCTGCAAACGCGACTACTAGTTAAAGCAGCATATTTCTGCACCTCTGACTTAGAGGCAGTTTTAATCCCCCTGCCCTATTATGTACTAGGGCCTTACAGAGGAGGTCATGCTAATCACAGGGGTACCCCAACGCATAGTGTTCCCTACTGTATGTAGTTGTTTTCACTGTATTCTAAGTGTCTTTTAGCATAGCACTGACTCTAGGCCTGGTAAGTCAGAGTCAGTTACCACCAGTACCTCTCTGAAAAAGTTGTGGACACAGGATGATTTTGCAACAAGGCCTCTTTCTGCTCCTCTGTTGCTTCTTCCTGCACTTTTCTTCATCTTTGTGGACTTCTGGTGCTTCTTTCTGCATTTCTTTTGCTTCTTTCTGTACGTTTTTTCTTCTTTCTTCACATGTCCTACCTCTGTAGGCATAGTTAGAAACTAGCATTTAAAAAACCTTTGAAATTCACTGAAAAAAACATAGGTTTCAGGCATGTTATAGTTAGAAATTAGCAGTTAAAAAACCCTTGAAATTCACTGAAAGAAACATAGGTTTCAGGCACATTTTAATTAGAAATTAGTATTTTCAATGCTCTCGCTTCGATGAAGTGGAGCAGAGTTTGTAAACTGCAATATCGAGGGAGTGGACATCCTGGGGCATTGCTGGAGCTTGCCCATGGGGGTGGCGGTCCCCAGATTGCTTTTAAGGCTCCATGAGAAAGGCCTACTTCGGACAACAGGAGGGTATGTCGGGGCATACCTCCCCAGGCGCTCCTTAATGTATACTGGGGCATGTCCACAAAGGGCTTTGTGGGCGATGCAAAGGCCCTTGGACCTGGCCTGCTGTTTAACAGGGAGACAGTGCAGGTGCTGCAATAGATGTGTGGCACATGTGAGTCTATAGATATATATACATATATTTTTGGGGGGTTAACTATTTATTAAGTGTTTTTATATTTGTAATAGATTGATAGTGTTATGTTTCATATATGTTATGTGTTTGAAGTGAAGTACTTTCCTTACTGTTGCACATACTGGAGTGTGAATAGTAAATGCTACCGCTCAAGAGCCCATACCTTTCCCCACTGTGGCACAAACTGGAGTGTTAGTAGTAGATTTAACCGAAGTTCAATCATTTACATACTGCAGCACATACTGGAGTGGGAAGAGTAAATGCTAACCCTCCGGAGTACAACGCTTTTCCTACTGCTGTACAGACTGGAATGAGAATAGTAAATTTAACCCCCTGCAAAGTCAAACACTTTCCCTGCTGTTGTAGAGATTGGAGTGGGAACAGTACATATTTTATTTCCAAACTTTAAAACTTTTTCAGTATCGTTTAATATTATTATATGTTTACCATTAAATGATTTGTATATATGTTTATTTTTAAACTATTCTTAGTTGTGTCATTTATCTTTGTTTAGTCAGGTAATTCATTTAATTTAATGCATTTGCTTTGTTTATTTAATGTAGTATTAAATGTCACTTTAATGTATTTATATAATTTACATTATATTACCATTATATATTAAAATGTCTAAGAAATAAAAATGTAAACATTTTTTTATTAATGATATTAGTGTGAAACGATAATTTTTTTCAATATTTTTGTACTTACCTTTATAAGTATCGGGAAATTATATTTTTGTAATCCAGATTTTTGACATGATATTGCTGTATCGCAATATTGTTGTGATGGATATTTTGTCAGTGATCCACACAAATATTGGTAATGCCCCTGCCCCTCCTTGGGCACCACAATATATGGCCTCATGCTGCATACATTTTTCTTCTTCCCGGTACCTCCAGGGGCACACACATGCCTTTGTACCTCCCCTGCTGGAGGTTAAACAGTCTCCTGCATCCTCTCTGGTCTTCTATCTGTCCTGCGGGATGGGAATTACTTCTTGAGTCAGACTCCACGAGTTTGCGTTCCTGGAGGAGTGCTCAGGGAGGGGGTCTCATGCAGTGCACCTCCACAAACCAAATTACATAAAATAAGGATGCAACATACTCTTGGCCCTACCCAAGGGAATATAGTGAAATCACTGCAAAGTGCTAAACATATCATTATCTGCCTGGTCCCAGGAGAATCTGTCATATCACTGGCCAGTTGGTCAAGCTGATTGCTTATGGGCTCATTGTGCTAGTGATAGCCAGCCCTTGCCAGAGGAATCTTTCCATCAGTTCTGCTGGTCTTCAGTGTGTCTTGCGCCTACTGTCCCAAGGCTCTCTCATGCTTATAGGGCATCATTCACAGCCCCTCAAACAGAGGGGCTGCAATGTTCTAGAGCCACAAGAGTTCCCTGCCATCAGAGGCTCATATGGAAAAGCCTAGTGGTTTAAAGCATCTCCCAGAGTCCCCTCTGGTCCCCTTTCCTTTCCTTTCCTTTCCTTTCCTTTCCTTTCCTTTCCTTTCCTTTCCTTTCCTTTCCTTTCCTTTCCTTTCCTTTCCTTTCCTTTCCTTTCCTTTCCTGACTTTCCCTTCCTGACTTTCCTTTCCTGACTTTCCTTTCCTTTCCTGACTTTCCTTTCCTTTCCTGACTTTCCTTTCCTTTCCTGACTTTCCTTTCCTGACTTTCCTTTCCCTACCCATCCTTTCCTTTCCTTTCCTTTCCTAATATGACTCGTTACAACGCGAGTCATCACAACGCGTGCCCTAACAATGCGATTGTTACAATAGCCGCGTTGTTACCACACAAAGCCATTACTACGCAAATCATTACATCGACTTGCAGTAGATGGCATGCTGACATTAGAAATGTCTTATTTACTATTCCAACTCCAGCCTACGTAACAATAGGGAAGGTGTTGGAATAGTAAACTATATTATTTCTAATGTTAGCACGCCATCTACTGCAAGTCGATGTAACGACTTGCGTAGTAATCACTGTGCGTGGTAACAACACGGTCATTGTAACAACCGCGTTATAAGGGCATTGTGATGTGATGCCCGCAATGTAGTGGCTGTTTCCCTTCCATTCCTCTCTCAGAAGCCCAAATGCAAAAGCAGAGGGTCAGGGAGAATGTGAAAATGTATAAGCAGTCTCACCATGTCATGTATCCAGTGACCTGGGACATATAGGTTGAATTCTTTTTCAACCACTTCTAGGAAGGGGAATGCTGCCATTCCACATACCCCCAGCACCCTTTACAAATGTTGATTGTTCCGCTGCCCCTCCTTGGGGCACCGCAAGAGAAGATTTGCAAATTGTAATCTGTTCCTGGGCAGTTATAGAATTCTCCATTTGCCTGGGTGATGCATAATTAATGAGCAGTTACCCGCTTTTCATTTTTTTGATGATCTCACTTAGCTTTGCTTTGTTTTTCTTCTTCATGGACACCTTAATCCCATCGGAGAAACCACATGCCTTTGTGTTTGTTTTGTTTTCAGTGCAGTGTGAGGAGACAACTCCTACACTGACAAACCAGCTTCCCACCTGCATACTGATTCTCTCACCCACATTGGTTACTGTTGGACTGCAACTCAGCCATCCCCAAACACAAGCATGGGAAGCAGAAGACAGTGTCTGCCTGGGATACCAGATTGCAAGGGTTGCTCTCCTGGGTGCCTCCTTCCTCTTCTTCTGTCCCAGAAGATGGAGTCCTCTGAACAGTTTTGTCTTGTGTGTAGTCCCAGGGGATGGGGATCCCAGGACATTTGGAGATCTTGGGGTGAGGCTCTAGGCACGACTCCTCCTAAACCAAATAAACAAATTAACGCTGAAATTATTCTGAAGGCTTTATACTCCCTGGAGACATATGTTGAAATCTCTGCAAAACACTACAAGCTAATTCTCTACTTGGCTCCCCCAGGGAACCACTCATATCTTGGGCCCTGTAGGGCCAATCCTGCTCTTCATGGGCTCACTTTACTCCTGGTGCCCAGCCAAAGCCACCAGGAGCTTTTCCTTCTGGCTGGAAGGCTGGCCTTTGAAAGTAACCTTTTCATGGGGAGCTGAACTTCAGTGCTCGCTGCACCAGATCCGTCCTTTGCCTGGGGTGACTTCCACAGCCCATCCAAAGCCAGCAAACAGAACACCATCCTTGCTGTGCTACCCAGGCCCTATGGCCTCCTGGCTGTACTGCAGGTTGACCAGTCCACAGAAGGCCCAGTGGAACCATCCAGGATCCTTTAGCAAGTCTGTTCCCTCAAACAGGGGTCTCTCCAGAACAAGGGGGCTAGTGCCACTGGCTCTGGACAGATCCATCCTAGTCTTAGGGTCCGCTGGATTCAAAGACCCAAAGTCACTCCTTACGGGCAGTAGGTGGCTTCTATCTCCAGCTGGGCATCTTTTGCAGTCATCGGTCCATTCTCCTATATTGTGTCAGTAAGTATTTGATCATTCTGCTGGAGAGCAGAGTAATTAACCTGGTCTAGTCGGGGAGGTGGCTTGAAATCTAGTTATGAGCTGAGCAAGAGAAATTTAACAAATCTTAAAGTGCTATAATGAGTGTGATGTTAGGGATTGTAAATCTACACTCAGGGTGCATGTTTACTTCTAGACTGGTACCTCATTGCACCCTGTAGGTCTTTGTGGGACAAAACTGTACTTAAGTGCAGATTTTGCCTATAATGTGTAAAACATCACAGACCTTCAGTAAGTACTACAGACCTACAGAATGAAAGCCCACTCGCATCCCAAGTTCTACCACAGGCCTCAACCAACTTTTAAAGAGTGCCTTCTGCTACATGATACCTATGCAGATATATCAGGCTGCACAAGATGGCAGCACATACATGTGCACCTCACACCTGTGCGCACATGTTTATTTACTTGCAACCAGTCCAATGACTCTTACACTAGTTGTACAGCAGCAGCTTTAAATTAAATTGTGGGTGGTGGAGGTTAGCACCCTACATCGGTTTACAGTGAAGTGAGACCCAATCACAGTAAAATCTAAAATCTGAGAAGTTAAATGTGAAAGACCTAGATGGATTAAATCGGTGTAACCCATTTGCCATGCTACTAATTGCACCACAGATCTTTTGTGTTGGCAAGAGTAAAGCATCAAGAAATATGTTGTTATTCCCACTGGACTTCCAAAAACTCCTAATAAAACTTCACCAGGAGCCACATCCTTTTAAAGTGAGCCCTATTTAAAAAATACTCACCCATTCCCTTTTATTGATGTTAATAACTTACCAAGTAGAGATATGTGCATTGCATGGTTTGTGATCTTTTCAGAAATCATCCTAAAATAGTAAGCTCAAATTGAACAGATTAGCATAATTGAAATCCATAGAAAATGCTTTCATTTACATGTACAACTCACCTATAATTGATCTCTAATAATTTGACATTTTCCATTCAGCACTTTGCCATTTTCATTTATGGAAAAAAATCTAAATTGCAAGTAGTATAAAAAAATCAATATGTAATTCACTCTTAAGCCAAAAAGAATATAGTTAATCACTTAAAAATTTAACATATTTGCTTGAAGTGGTATTGTCACATAGTTAAACCAACACTGAAATGTAATCAACTAACAACGTTTGGTTTGTTCTATTTCACAGAAGAGTATGTGGGAATTCTCAAGTAGTGTATTTACAATTATTATATATTTCTGAGTGTATGCCTGTGTGGGAGAGGCATAACCATGTTTTAAAATGATTATACTTGTAGTTTTAGTTGAAAGTCTCATGTGAAAGTCAGTTGTGGCTACCATGGCATAAACACGGATGCTGGCCCTCCCATCCCTCTGTCGCCTGTAACCGCCCATAGAAGATGATCACTGAAAAGCGAAGACAGACAACAGGAGGAAAGGAGGACTGGGCAGCTTAACAAACAGCTCTGTGGTTGTACCTTCGTTCTGCTTGGGGAACCTAGTGCACACATGAGGAAAAATGTATTTTATTGTTATTATACTCTTGTAAGATCATGTACATAATCCAACGACCCTTAACATCCTCCATCTAACTTTTGTACCTCAGAAGAAATAAAGACTTTGGTCAATCACTATCTGATACTTACGCCGGTATATTTTCCTTCATAAAATTGCTGAGAATTCCTCTACAATTGGGTAGCTTCCAAATTGTGGCAAAGTTTGCTAACTGAGTGGATTGGAAAATCTGGTATAAAGTCGTCAGAGTGAGTAATTATTTGAGACCATGCTCAGATGACATTATTGCACTTTTACTCCTATGAGACACTTTAGCTGCATGACATGCTCTTGTGGAACTCACTGAGTTAGGACAAGCAAATTGTGTCCTTTGGGCTAGAACACACTATTGTCATTTATTTGCAGAAGTTGTGAACTGGTCCTTAGTAATATCATCATTTTCATTATGGATAATGACTCCCCAACAGTCATTCTTCGGCAAGTCCTGATGTGTAGGTATGGTGTTGTTCCTTTTAAGAAAACTCTCAGGTTAGTGTGAACTGAATCCCATGTGATAATTCATTTTTGTACAACTACTTTTGAAAGCATGGTGATTGAGCAGAGTATTATTTAAATCCTTAAAGTTACAAGATGATTGTGCATTTGTCTTACAATTTTAATGTTGTTCTTTTCTGGGAACATTAATGCAGGCCCCTGCTGGGTGGACAGGCGAGTAGGAGAAATCTCTCAACTTGTTTTCATCCTAAGAGATACGTTTAACAGTGTTTTTCAACTTGAAAAAACTGTCATAATTCTTTTTTGTTCTGGGAAAAATGTTAAAAGCTGTGACCGATTATGGGAAGAGAAAATAGACCCTTCTTGAGAATAGTTTCTGTACAGTTAAATAATAATGGTGGACAAAACCACAAAAAGAACTTTTCAAAGCAAACACCAACATGTTTAACTTCAGCAGCTATTGCAGATGGCCAACTCTTGTCAGCCCTGCAATGTGGGAGACCTGTATGTCCTTTCAGAAAGATTAGCATCTATTGTGCGGCCCACAGGAAAGCCTCACTTTATGATATAGAGACAGTTTAATTTTATAGGAAGTATTACATCTGGAAAGGAATCCACAAATAGAATATCTTCGACCACACAGACTTTAAGTGGGTGGACCAGGCCTGCAGATAACAGGGGACCTCTTTTTATTTAAGCCGGTTAGGGGCACATTTGGTCTATTGATCCCAGGGCTGGGCTTAGTGTTTTGTACTCCCATCCTTGTTAGCCTTTTGTCAAGGACTAATTTAATGAGGGAAAGGCCTACCATGGCAATCTGTGTGGTTTCTCTTCCATGAAGTGTGACCAAATATAACCCCTCTCCCTTCAAGAATGGTATATAACCAGGCATGTCTCCACCGCCTCCTGTGTTCTGCATCATGGGCCTCCTGCCTCAGGCCACAAAACGTTAGATACACCCAAAGTTCTTGATGAATCAGACAGTTATTTAAAGAAGCATTGGATGATTTTGAAACAAGTTTGTGTTTCGATAATGATGATATGCTTTGTTTATAACCACTTTAATCACTTTTGCAAAAATGGCCCAATACCACGATAGTTGCTGTCTCTATGCTTGAATCCTTACTGGTTGTCCAGTAGTGAGTCATTGCTTTTGCCTCACTGTTGTAGCTAAATAGAACCCTCCTTCTCAGTGTTCTTGCCCAGGAAGAGGAGGTGGGAGATTGGCAAAGTTGTTGTGGTCAAGGCTGTCCTTTATCAGTAATGGCAATGGTGGATTTTGAAGTGAATCAACTTGAACAAATAAGGAGACATTAGAGGCCATCAATGATCGGAGAAGAGAAGAGCAATTAATTTGGGGAGTTGTAAAGTTTTTTAGTGGGACATTGCCTAACCATGCATTGTCACCAACATATTTCCTTATATTTTCTATTCTTCTCCTTGATAAGGCTGGTGATCGTGCAGCTTTGATCAAGTGGGTTGCACGATGGAACCCCACATGCATTTACCCTGCATGACTTTACACCACAGTCACAACCAGGACTGCGACGTTACCACATGTTACTCTAGCACATACTTCATTGGTGTTGGACTATCCCTTGACAACCCCTCCTTCCCCTGCTTCAAAAGGAACCTGAACCTCCATCTCCTCAACAAATACTTGTACACAAATGCCAACTGAACTATGTTCCAATAGCTCACTCTCTCTATGACTCGACCATTAGTGATAGTTGATGTTTGATTGATTTAGCTGGCTAATATGCCATTACTCATTTAATTGTTGCTGTTCTAATTGTGAGTGTGTGCCTACTTGGTTTATGTATATATATATATATATATAAATTCACTTAAAAAACCATAGGTTTCACACATGTTATAGTTAGGTGGATATTTCACTCGTAAAAAAACAATGACATTTCCCCGTTATAGTTACTTCAGATAACTATAACTCGCGCGCCCGCAATCCTCTGCTCATGACGTCACATATTACATCACTCATGACATGGTCAGTGGCATCACTCTTGACATCACTGATGACATCATCCTTGTGATAGAGTGGCGGTCGCGCGAGTTATAGTTATCTGAAGTAACTATAACGGGGGAATTTCATTGGTTTTTTAAGAGTGAAATAGCCACCTAACTATAACATGTGTGAAACCTATGGTTTTTTTAGTGAATTTGTATGGTTTTTTAAATGCTAAGTTATGTATTATAATTTTTTTTATATATTTATTTTTCAATAAACTACGTATTAAAAATGTTCCCCTGCACCCCCCCGCACCCCCACGATTTAAAAATTTTTTTTTTTAATGTTTTTTTCTGCCTTCGGGGTCCTTCAGGGACCCCCTGACAAAGGCTAGGGGGTCAGGAACTCTCTACCCTGCCCTCTTTTCACGTTCGCCACCTTCCTTTTCCACTCTCGCACTGAAAACAAACAAAATGGCGGCCGCCACTTCCTGATTTCGACCGATCCGAATGTTGACTGACATGTAACAACCAATCAGAATTACGCTCGCGCACGTTAGGGTGCGCGCACGGTGCGCGGCTATAGATATGTATGTGCTTTTAACTGCACTTTTCTCAGGCACTACTGAACAGATTGACTCCATATATGCAAAAGGCACATCCCTGACCTGAGGAATACCTCTCTGCCAAATTTCAAGTAATTCTGTTCAGCCGTTCGGGCTGTACCTTCGACTAAAGGACATATGGGAAAATGCATGGGGAAAACGCGTTTTGAGACCCCCTTTTTTCTCAGCCCCCGCTTAACGAATCACCCCGAGACTTTGAGGGTAGGAGCTGAGCGGAGCGCCCCATTAGTTTTGAAAATTTCGCGAAGATTCATCAACCGGTGCGAAAGATATTCAAAATAGAATTTTGAGATTTCCTATGGAAACACGGTCCTAACTATAACTATCTACTGGCGACCGCCAGTAGATAATATATATATTCACTGAAAAAACCATAGGTTTCAGGCACGTTATAGTTAGGAATTAGCATTTAAAAAACCTTAGAAATTCACTGAAAAAACCATAGGTTTCAGGGGCGTTATAGTTAGCTGGACAAAACCATTGAAATTCCCCCGTTATAGTTAGTTCAGCTAACTATAACTCGCGCGCCCGCAATGCACTGCTGATGACGTCACATATTACATCACTCATGACATGGTCAGTGACATCACTCATGACATCACTGATGACATCTCAAATGACATCACTGATTAGGGCAGGGGGATTAAAACTACCTCTTAAAACAGGCCACAGGGCGTTTTTGCACACGTTAACTCAGGCCCCGTCCCCTCCCTTCACCACTGTGTAAACACGCCCTGTGTCCATTTTTAGTTGGGAGATTAAGTTCATTTGAATCCTGAGGGTCCCTAGGGTCCAACTAGCCCACTAGGTACCTCCAGTAAGTGCCACAGAGCTGCGATGCAGAGAGGTATAAAAAGTGGCACGGCCTGGACCACCTCTCTGCAATGCAGCTCAGTGGCGCTTACTGGAAGCACTTGGTGGGCTAGTTAGCCCCCAGGGGCCCTCAGTATTGAAGGGAAATTATATCCCCAATTTAAAACGTGCCATAGTGCGTGTTTGCACACGTCACCTCAGGCCCCGTCCCCTCCCTTCACCACTGTGTAAACGTGCCCTGTGGCTGATCGGGTCCCTAGGGTCAAACTAGACCACTAGGTGCCTCCAGTAAGCGCCACAGAGCTGCGTTGCAGAGAGGTGTAAAAAGGAGTTTGGCCTCAGAACACCTGTCTGCAGCGCAGCTCCCTGGCGCATACTGGAGATGCCTGTTGGGCTAGTTGGCCCTCAGGGACCCTCAGTATTGAAGAGGAATTAATTCCCCAACTTACAACTCGCCAGTGGGCACATTTGCAGAGTGCTGCAAGGAGGGGGCGTCGCCTCCGGCACGATGCCAGTCTTTTATTTATTTAAATTTTTTAAGAAGGGGGGCTGTGTGGTTCCCCTTCTTATTCTAATTTATTGGCCCTGATGACCCCATCCCCCAGGGCCTGTCTTCGAATTATATTTTTTTGACCCCAATCCCCAGGGCCGGCCACTGTTTTTTAATATTTTAAAAATATATATATTTATAGACACACCTAGGACATGCTGGACAAACCGTACGTACCTATCACCATGACGATTTGCGTGATATTCATTAAAAGGCGACTATGCATACAATAAATCCACGTGGAATGTATTTACACCACTAGTGAAGCTCTGACATGTCTGATGCCCTACCGTGCCTAATCCCGGTAGACACCCTTGTCGTTTATTTATACAAACATGGGTAGCTATTGACGGGCACATTTAATACACATGCACACCAAGCCATTCAAAGGGGATTCGACAAAAATTCGACCAAAACTATGCAAGAAACCCCCTTCACGATTAATAAAACACACATCCACTGCCGGATGTGTAATACTTTTTATTTTACTCTCTGGAAAGGGGACGAACCTCACTTGAGAGTCACAGCGTGCTCCTGGCAGAGCCCAATGCTGTGTTACACCCACCATTGCCTGCTGAGTGCCACACACCTCTGTGTTGTATAGTGCATATGCTATGACACTCTCTAGCCCATGTGCACTGTAACACCACCCCGTGAATATGTCATGCCACACTTGTCTTCGCACAGGTTATATTGCCCCATCTAACGTGCCTTCCTCGATGCCTATGTTATAACGCACAGTGCTATGCCATACATATTACAATCTGGGATCCATATCTTTGTCACAGTGCATATGCAACGTTACACTCCCCAGCACATATTTTATATTACAACTTTAGAGACTAGTTAGGTTACACAACACTGCCCTGTGCATATTACACTCCAAGACGCATATCGCATAGCACGCGCTAGTGCCTGTGCTATCTCGCGCTCTCCAATGAATCTGTCATTGCGCACAATGTATTGCATATTATATTTCACGCCCGGTTCATCTTATATCACACTTTTTGGTGCATAGTTTATACCATACACTATATCTAGTTTTCATTTTCAATCGTGCTCTCAGGACTATGTTCTATATAACACTGTGTTCACCTACCCTTTTCACAGGCATTACATTTTGCGATAGGGGGTGGAGGGTCAGGGGGTGTTTCTGCCAAGTGAGCCCAGAGTCACAGTCACAAACGTCCTCTTCTTCCTGAATAAAAGTGAAATTATGCTGCATACTTGTTCATATTTTAAGTAGTTCGCACAGACATACGTTTTAAAAACCCGCCTTCTCTGAACAGTTAGCTTGCTACCCCATCCCCCTGCTCCCTATCCTCTGTTGTGTGAATCCATGGACTAGCCTCCTCCCTCCTGCCATGCATGGTCTGATGTGCTGCCACTGCCCTCAATTTAGTATGATGTACCAGTCCACTCCTCCTGCCCTCCATTGCCCAATTCTATGTCCCATCATTGACCCTCTGCTTAAACTCTGTGCTTAGCTTGCTGCCCCTATTCTCCTTCCCCCTGCCCTCCGATGTCTTTGTGCATGCCCCTGCTCCATCCTTTTTGCCCACCATGTTCCATGGACCTGCCACTCCTATCTACTCTGAGTGTTCTGTTGAGCTGCCACTCCCCTCCCACCTGCCTAGCATTGTCAGATGACTGTAACCTGTCCCTGCCACCTCCACCCTGACTGTCCACATGCCATGCCCCTATCCTCTTCCTCCTGTCCACATGGTCCATTGTACTGCCACACCCTTCTGCCCTCCCTGGTCTGTTGTGCTGCAACTGCTCCTCCTGCCTGTCCCGTGCTGTCTGTTGTGAGGCCCCTTCCCCTGAACTTTCTTGTCTGTGCACAGGTCCTGACCCTCCCTGCTCTCCTCCATCATCCTTTGTGCATGCCCCTGCACCCTCCTTCTTGCCCATCATAGCCATTGTGCTGCCACTAACCCTCCCACTTGCCATGCATGGTCTTCTGTGCTGCCATGGCCCCTCCCACCTTCCCTGTGTGGTCAGTTAGCTGCCCCTGACCCCCTCCCACCTTCCCTCCATGGTCTGTGTGTATGCCATCACAGTCTCACTGTTGCTCTTCATGGTGTGTCTTGTTTCTAGTGCCCATCCTGCCTGACCTCCATGGCTATCTTGCTGCTCCTGCCCTGCCCCTTGCCCCCAGCCCTCTGTTTACATGTGCAGACCCCTACTCCCTCCCTCCTGGCTTGTCTGTTCCATTGTAATGCCCCTGATCCGTCCCTCCTGCCCTTTATGGTCTGTTATGCTGCAGCTTTCTCTCCTGTCTGTCCATTATGGTCAGCTAGCTACCATTGCCTCTTGCCCCTCTGTTTTCTGTTGTGCATGTGCATGGTCCTGTCCCCTCCCTCTTGCTTTCTATGGATTGTTGTGCTGCACTCCCATCCCGCATGCCCTGTGTGGTGTATTGTGCTGCTGCAAACCCTGATGCCTGCCCTGCAGGGTCAGTTTGGTGCACCTCTCCATGTCCCTCCTGTCCTCTGTTATCCAAGTCCATGTCCCTACCCCATTTCCTTCCATGATCCAATGTACCATACTTGCGAACATTTTGAACTTGGTAAGAGGGAGATTTTGAAAAAAAGCTGGGGTATTGATTTTCCCCTTTGAGTTACATTGAAAAAGAGGAGATTGTAGACAGGAGACAGATCAAATAAAGCCCATTTGAGCTTAAAAACATTGGACGTTTCCTGGCTGAATCGGGTCTGTTGGCATGTATGGTTGTACTACCATTTCCTCTTCCTTCTGCCCACAATGGTCTATTACATTGCCACAGCCTCTCTTGCAAGTCCTGTATTGTTGGTTTGTTGCCCCTGCCCCCCTTTCCACTGCCCTCCATAGTCTGTTGTGCTGCCACGGCCCTTCCTGCCTGCTCAGTGTGGTTACATTGTTGCCTTTGCACCCTCCTACCTGCCTTCAATTTTCAGAGTCCGTGCCCCTGGCCTCTGCCACTCAACAGTATCCTAATGAACAACTAGATTGCTAACATTCTATATTTATTACAAAAGTGTGGAACGCCTGACGTCATCTTGATGTAATCAAAATTGTAATACCTAGAGCATTTCCTTTAGAAATTACATATATGAGAGGGTCTTATTGGCATCAAAATTATGGTTAGTGCTCTAAAAGACTAGAATAAGGACATATTTTCTGAGTTTTCAAATAGCGACAAAGCACTTTTAAATTATTTGTTATCTTTATGTTTTTTTATCCAGTTGGCCACTTGATTAAATGTTGCACTTAGGGGAGAGGATGTGGTGTTACTTCCAGAACGGCAGACTTTGCAACTGGGGACCAGGTTGGAGTTTCTGCTTCAGCTCGACATTCTGTGATTCTGGTCAAATCACTTAGTCTCCCCATGTCTACAACCAAAATGAATTTGTCCTTGCGTTATGTAACCAATGCTCATGTAAAGCACTCCAATACCTGACAAGTCTGCACTATATAACACTGCAAAAACACAAACTAATAAGTGTTTTGCACACTTCTGTCATTGGGCTATATTTGGGCTACATCTGGGTGATTTTGGGCTACATTTGGGCTCTTTCGTCTCCGGTGGCCATTTTGGGAGATTTATTTGTTATGAAGTTTCCTAATTTCCTCATGTACTGCAGTCTCCTCAGTAGGAAATGCTTTCAGTTTTTTACTTTGATTCCATCATGAAGGTATTCAGATATGTCACACATTTGCCATACATTCTGAATGTTAGCACTCTAGTTGCTCATTAGATCACTGTAGTAAAACTACTGTTCACCATGGAAGTCTGCTCCTGGTATTAAAAGTGCATGTTTCAGTCTGCATGTCAGAATTTTTTAATGAAATAGAAGGGGATTTGAGAAGTCACTCAAAATGTGCCCTCATTTTCTTTCTTCAGCATTAATCATAATTTCTATGGCAAAATGAACCCCCTCATTGTGTTCCCTTTTAAATTAAATGTTTTAAGTGTTACCAGTTTATTCCAATCAAGATGGCTTCAGGTGTGCAATACTTTTGTCATAATGAAGACAGTAAGCGCTCTAGTTGTTTTTAAGAACACTCTGGGACATTCTGTCATTGGGCTATATTTGGGCTACATCTGGGTGATTTTGGGCTACATTTGGGCTCTTTTGTCTCCGGTGGCCATTTTGGGAGATTTATTTGTTATGAAGTTTCCTAATTTCCTCATGTACTGCAGTCTCCTCAGTAGGAAATGCTTTCAGTTTTTTACTTTGATTCCATCATGAAGGTATTCAGATATGTCACACATTTGCCATAAATTCTGAATGTTAGCACTCTTTTTGCTCATTAGTTCACTGTAGTAAAGCTACTGCTCACCAGGGAAAACTGCTGCTGGTATTGAAAGTGCATGTTTCAGTCTGCATGTCAGAATTGTTTAATGAAATAGAAGAGGATTTGAGAAGTCACTCAAAATGTGCCCTAATTTTTCTTTCTGCAGCACTAATCATACTTTTTTTGGAAAAATGAACCCCCTCATTTTGTTCCTTTTTAAATTAAATGTTTTAAGAGTTACCACTTTAATCCAAGCAAGATGGCTTCAGGTGTGCCAAACGTTTATCATAAGTAGGACTGTTAGCTCTCTAGTTGTTCTTTGGAACACTCTGGGAAGCTGCAGTAGAACACAAAGGAATCAACTGACAGTCTCTGCCCTTGTTGGATGTACATGTTTTCCTGAGAATGTCAGACTTCATTCTCACATGACTGAGAAAGATAATGTGAATTTACAGAAAATATGCTCTCAGTTTAGCTTATAGATCACCTTCCAAACCTCTGTGGGAAAAGCATGAGAAAATATTTTTCTCTCAATCATGATATCCCAGCAGAAGGCTTTTTCACATGGTAAAATCACCTTAGAACATACCACAATTCCTAAAATGAGTATGGTACCATCAACAAATGATTTATAATGTAACTAAAGTCTTAAAACCTTCTCTTAACTGCAATGCTGTTTAATGAGGTGCTATCATGTATATTGGTCCCAAGATGGCTGCCAACACTTCTTGGATGAAGTGCTGACAGCCAATCAGATCTCAGGATGAGATGTGTGGTTAGGCTCCGCCCACATATATATATGATTTTACTTTTGATTTTCCCAGGAACTACTGAACAGATTGACACCAGACCTGCAAAAGACACTTCCCTGACCTGAGGACTACCTCTCTGCCAAATTTAAAGTAATTCTGTTCAGCCGTTCGGGCTGTACCTTGGACTAAAGGTTCCTATGGAAAAATGCATGGGGATCTCGGCTTGACGACATATTTGCAAGGTTTTTTAAATGCTAATTCGTAACTATAACGTGTGTGAAACCTATGTTTTTTTCAGGGAATATATATATATATATAAAATTCACTTGAAAAACCATAGGTTTCACACATGTTATAGTTAGCTGGGCATTTCCCTCGTAAAAAACCAATGAAATTCCCCCGTTATAGTTAGTGCAGGCAACTATAACTCACGCGACCGCAATCCTCTGCTGATGACGTCAGATATTACATCACTGTATTTAGACACTTATTTACCCATGTCTTCTTCCATTCATCTTTAGCTATACATATATTACATTTTTTTTTTTTTCAGAATGACACATATGTCATCAGTGATGTAATATCTGACGTCATCAGCAGAGGATTGCGGTCGCGTGAGTTATAGTTGCCTGCACTAACTATAACGGGGGAATTTCATTGGTTTTTTACGAGGGAAATGCCCAGCTAACTATAACGTGTGAAACCTATGGTTTTTTAAGTGAATTTGCAAGGTTTTTTAAATGCTAATTCCTAACTATAACGTGTGTGAAACCTATGGTTTTTTCAGTGAATTTGTATGGTTTTTTAAATGGTAAGTTATGTATTTATTAATATATTATTTTAAACAAAACTTTTTCACGGCGCGCGCACAGTGCGCTTCGCGCACTGTGCACTTGCTGTCGGCACGCGGTTTGTGCCGTGCACGCACGGAGCTCTCCGCGCACCGTGGGTGCACGGTGTGCACCCGGTGCACTTCACTCGCCGCAAAGCCACTTTACAAAGTTCGTGCCGTGCGCGTTCGCCCCCAAGGGCCAAATACATTTTTTTTTCGATAAATCGCAGAGTGCGCACACGCTGCGCGAACTTCGCAGCATTTTTTCCGTTTGGGTGGTGCGCGCAGGGTGCGCGCACTCGGCGATTTTTCGAAAAAAAAAAATAGTTTTTTGGCCCTTGGGGGTCCTTCTGGGACCCCCTGACCACGGCAAGGGGGTCAGGAACTGTCCACCCTGCCCCCTTTTCACGTTCTCCACATTCGTTTTTCACCCCCTCAGAGTGCGAGAGACAAAATGGCGGCCGACACTTCCTGGTGTCGACCGATTCGAATGTTTACTAAGATCTAACAACCAATCAGAATTGCGCTCGCGCACGGCAAGGTGCACGCACCCAGCGCGAACGCTGCGCGCGTACAGATATATATATTGATTTAAAGGCTATTTTTTCTGGAAATACTGAACAGATTTACACCAAACCTGCAAAAGGCACTTCATGGACCTTATGGCTACCTCTCTGCCAAATTTCACGTAATTCTGTTCAGCCGTTCGGGCTGTAGCTGCGACTAAAGTCCCTATGGAAAAATCCATGGGGAAAACGTGTTTTGGGACCCCCCCTTTTTCTCGGCCCCTGCTTGATGAATCACCCCGAGACTTTCAGGGTAGGAGCGGAGCGGAGCGCCCCATTAGTTTTGAAAATTTCGCGAGGATTCGTCAATCAGCGCCAAAGTTATTCAAAATAGAATTTTGAGATTTCCTATGGAAACTCGGTCCTAACTATAACTATCTACTGGCGACCGCCAGTAGATAATATATATATATTTATATATATATATATATATATATATATATATATATATATATGTATATTACCTACTGGCGGTCGCCAGTAGGTAGTTATAGTTAGGACCCTGTTTCCATAGGAAATCCGCAACATTCTATTTGGAATAACTTTGGCGCCGGTCGATGAATCCTCGCGAAATTTTCAAAATAGGTGGGGCGCTACGCTCCGCTCCTACCCTGAAAGTCTCGGGGGGATTCGTCAAGCAGGGGCCGAGAAAAAAGGGGGGTCCCAAAACGCGTTTTCCCCATGCATTTTTCCATAGGACCTTTAGACACAGCTACAGCCCGAACGGCTGAACAGAATTACTTGAAATTTGGCAGAGAGGTAGCCATAAGGTCAAGGAAGTGCCTTTTGCAGGTCTGGTGTAAATCTGTTCAGTATTTCCTGAGAAAATAGCATTTAAAAGCATATATATATGTGGGCGGAGCCTAACCACACATCTCATCCTGAGATCTGATTGGCTGTCAGCACTTCATCCAAGAAGTGTTGGCAGCCATCTTGGGACCAATATACATGATAGCACCTCATTAAAAAGCATTGCAGTTAATAGAAGGTTTTAAGACTTTAGTTACATTATAAATCATTTGTTGATGGTACCATACTCATTTTAGGAATTGTGGTATGTTCTAAGGTGATTTCACCATGTGAAAAAGCCTTCTGCTGGGATATCATGATTGAGAGAAAAATATTTTCTCATGCTTTTACCACAGAGGTTTGGAAGGTGATCTATAGGCTAAACTGAGAGCTTATTTTCTGTAAATTCACATTATCTTTCTCAGTCATGTGAGAATGAAGTCTGACATTCTCAGTAAAACATGTACATCCAACAAGGGCAGAGACTGTCAGTTGATTCCTTTGTGTTCTACTGCAGCTTCCCAGAGTGTTCCAAAGAACTACTAGAGCGCTAACAGTCCTACTTATGATAAACGTATGGCACACCTGAAGCCATCTTGCTTGGATTAAAGTGGTAACTCTTAAAACATTTAATTTAAAAAGGAACAAAATTAGGGGGTTCATTTTTCCATAAAAAGTATGATTAGTGCTGCAGAAAGAAAAATTAGGGCACATTTTGAGTGACTTCTCAAATCCTCTTCTATTTCATTAAAAAATTCTGACATGCAGACTGAAACATGCACTTTCAATACCAGCAGCAGTTTTCCCTGGTGAGCAGTAGCTTTACTACAGTGATCTAATGAGCAAAAAGAGTGCTAACATTCTGAATTTATGGCAAATGTGTGACACATCTGAATGCCTTCTTGATGGAATCAAAGTAAAAAACTGAAAGTATTTCCTACTGAGGAGACTGCAGTAAATGAGGAAATTAGGAAACTTCATAACAAATAAGTCTCCCAAGATGGCCACCAGAGACAAAAGAGCCCAAATGTAGCCCAAATATCACCCAGATGTAGCCCAAGTATAGCCCAATGACAGAATGTTCCAGAATGTTCTTAAAAACAACTAGAGCGCTTACTGTCTTCATTATGACAAAAGTATGGCACACCTGAAGCCATCTTGATTGGAATAAACTGGTAACACTTAAAACATTTAATTTAAAAAGGAACACAATGAGGAGGTTCATTTTGCCATAGAAATTATGATTAATGCTGAAGAAAGAAAATGAGGGCACATTTTGAGTGACTTCTCAAATCCTCTTCTATTTCATTAAAAAATTCTGACATGCAGACTGAAACATGCACTTTTAATACCAGGAGCAGACTTCCATGGTGCAGTAGTTTTACTACAGTGATCTAATGAGCAACTAGAGTGCTAACATTCAGAATTTATGGCAAATGTGTGACATATCTGAATACCTTCATGATGGAATCAAAGTAAAAAACTGAAAGCATTTCCTACTGAGGAGAATGCAGTACATGAGGAAATTAGGAAACTTCATAACAAATAAATCTCCCAAGATGGCCACCGGAGACAAAAGAGCCCAAATGTAGCCCAAAATCACCCAGATGTAGCCCAAATATAGCCCAATGACAGAAGTGTGCAAAACACTTATTATTTTGTGGTTTTGCAGTGTTATATAGTGCAGACTTGTCAGGTATTGGAGTGCTTTACATGAGCATTGGTTACATCACACAAGAACAAATTCATTTTGGTTGTAGACATGGGGAGACTAAGTGATTTGACCAGAATCACAGAATGTCGAGCTGAAGCAGAAACTTCAACCTGGTTCCCCAGTTGCAAAGTCTGCAGTTCTGGAAGTAACACCACATCCTCTCCCCTAAGTGCAACATTTAATCAAGTGGTCAACTGGATAAAAAAACATAAAGATAACAAATAATTTAAAAGTGCTTTGTCGCTATTTGAAAACTCAGAAAATATGTCCTTATTTTAGTCTTTTAGAGCACTAACCATAATTTTGATGCCAATAAGACCCTCTCATATATGTAATTTCTAAAGGAAATGCTCTAGGTATTACAGTTTTGATTACATCAAGATGATGTCAGGCGTTCCACACTTTTGTAATAAATATAGAATGTTAGCAATCTAGTTGTTCATTGGGATACTGTTGAGAGGCAGAGGCCAGGGGCACGGACTCTGAAAATTGAAGGCAGGTAGGAGGGTGCAAAGGCAACAATTTAACCACACTGAGCAGGCAGGAAGGGCCGTGGAAGCACAACAGACTATGGAGGGCAGTGGAAAGGGGGGCAGGGGCAACAAACCAACAATACAGGACTTGCAAGAGAGGCTGTTGGAGGGAAGATCTATTACGGGTCAAGGAAGCTAGGGGCGGTCCCCAGATCCCCGGGAGCCAACACAGAACTGAGCAGGAGAGTGAGTCAGGGACAAAAGGGGCACCTTAATTTGAGCCGGGGTGCCTAGGAACGCTTGCTCCAAAAATGAAGAAAACAGACATATGAGACATGGAATTGGAGGCAGAATACAATGGCAGTTTAATGAGAAGATGCAACTTCAAAGAAACCGCAGAATAGAGACATAAAGTACAAAATACAGAATCCAGATAATCATACAGCTGTCATAATATTCTCTGTATCTCAATTAATGTACTGACAGAGAGAGAGAGAAAACACATCTATAAATGCATCATGAGAAACAAGTTACACCAAGGAAAATGTTACCTAGGAACACTCACGTTTACTCTTAGAGCAAGCATTCCTGCAATTACAATACAAAATCTTTTAAATGCAAAAGTAAAGAGAACAATGGTTAAACATAACATGACATTTCATATAGGTAAAATAGAATAAGATACTTCAAGCAAAGCAGAGCAAGACATTTTAAGCAAAGGAAGACAAGAGCTCCCAGCTCTTGGGGAAAACCTGCACTGCCTGTTAACCTACATACAGACGGCGAGGTAGTCCGTCGATATCTGTGGGTGCTCCCTTTTTATATCATTTTGTGGGCTCCTTTGCACGATACATCTACCTACGTATGCTACCCAAAAGCTTCGTCTGCAGATTTTACCAGACATTTCGTCATTTACCCACTTAATGCTGACAATGGACTGGGTGAAAAGGTCAGTCTCTCAGGCCAATCGCTTATCGTAAGTTCCATAGAGCAAGCAGAAAATAATGGGTATTGTACGGGAATTCAATATATTCATGTATAAAATCTCCTCAGTTCTCCTAACTTGACGCTCTGCGGTTGCCACTTCCTTAAAAGCGGGAAACCTGCCCAGGAAGCAAGTACCAGTCCAGGATGCAGCCTACTGTATGTCGACAGCTTCAGGGGGATGTTGAACTTTGACACCGAGCACGGAGCACTCGCGTAGGGTGGGGGCTACTAGTTTGGATCAGAAGGCCTCGCAGACCTGCCTTCAGACTGCTATACACTAAAATTGCAGAGCTATGGTCAATTTAACAAAGAGGCCTACATATTGAACAGAAGGGCCTACACAGGGGTTTTATGCTGGCTGAGTGGTAAGGATGTCTCAGGATAATTATATAGCAACACAGGACCCGCTGGTCAATTTAATACGGCCTACAAATGCAGCTGGCAGGGCAAGGACAAGGGTCTCATACTTCAGGTGTGGACAGAACGGGCCAGGGGCCCCCTGTGATACAAAATCTACCCTCCTTCAAGGCTGTGGCAACGTAATAGACCATTGTGGGCAGAAGGAAGAGGCAATGGAAGTACAACCATACATGCCAACAGACCCGATTCAGCCAGGAAACGTCCAATGTTTTTCAGCTCAAATGGGCTTTATTTGATCTGTCTCCTGTCTACAATATCCTCTTTTTCAATGTAACTCAAAGGGGAAAATCAATACCCCAGTTTTTTTTTCAAAATCTCCCTCTTACCAAGTTCAAAATGTTCGCAAGTATGGTACATTGGATCATGGAAGGAAATGGGATAGGGACATGGACTTGGATAACAGAGGACAGGAGGGACATGGAGAGGTGCACCAAACTGACCCTGCAGGGCAGGCATCAGGGTTTGCAGCAGCACAATACACCACACAGGGCATGCAGGACGGGAGTGCAGCACAACAATCCATAGAAAGCAAGAGGGAGGGGATAGGACCATGCACATGGACAACAGAGAACAGAGGGGCAAGAGGCAATGGTAGCTAGCTGACCATAATGGACAGACAGGAGAGAAAGCTGCAGCATAACAGACCATAAAGGGCAGGAGGGACGGATCAGGGGCATTACAATGGAACAGACAAGCCAGGAGGGAGGGAGTAGGGCTGGGGGCAAGGGGGCAGGGCAGGAGCAGCAAGATAGCCATGGAGGTCAGGCAGGATGGGCACTAGAAGCAAGACACACCATGAAGAGCAACAGTGAGACTGTGATGGCATACACACAGACCATGGAGGGAAGGTGGGAGGGGGTCAGGGGCAGCTAACTGACCACACAGGGAAGGTGGGAGGGGCCATGGCAGCACAGAAGACCATGCATGGCAAGTGGGAGGGTTAGTGGCAGCACAATGGCTATGATGGGCAAGAAGGAGGGTGGAGGGGCATGCACAAAGGACGATGGAGGATAGAAGGGAGGGTCAGGACCTGTGCACAGACAAGAAAGTTCAGGGGAAGGGACCTCACAACAGACCACACAGGGCAGGCAGGAGGAGCAGTTGCAGCACAACAGACCAGGGAGGGCAGAAGGGTGTGGCAGTACAATGGACCATGTAGGACAGGAGGAAGAGGATAGGGGCATGGCATGTGGACAGGCAGGGTGGAGGTGGCAGGGACAGGTTACAGTCATCTGACAATGCTAGGCAGGTGGGAGGGGAGTGGCAGCTCAACAGAACACTCAGAGTAGATAGGAGTGGCAGGTCCATGGGACATGGTGGGCAAAAAGGATGGAGCAGGGGCATGCACAAAGACATCGGAGGGCAGGGGGAAGGAGAATAGGGGCAGCAAGCTAAGCACAGAGTTTAAGCAGGAGGTCAATGATGGGGCATAGAATTGGGCAATGGAGGGCAGGAGGAGTGGACTGGTACATCATACTAAATTGAGGGCAGTGGCAGCACATCAGACCATGCATGGCAGGAGGGAGGAGGATAGTCCATGGATTCACACAACAGAGGATAGGGAGGAAGGGGATGGGGCAGCAAGCTAACTGTTCAGAGAAGGCGGGTATTAGGAACTTTATTGTTTTTAAAACATTGTGTCTGTGCGAACTACTTAAAATATGAACAAGTATGGAGCATAATCTCACTTTTATTCAGGAAGAAGAGGACGTTTGTGACTGTGACTCCGGGCTCACTTGGCAGAAACACCCCCTGACCCTCCACCCCCTATCGCAAAATGTAATGCCCGTGAAAAGGGTAGGTGAACACAGTGTTATATAGAACATAGTCCTGAGAGCACGATTGAAAATGAAAACTAGATATAGTGTATGGTATAAACTATGCACCAAAAAGTGTGATATAAGATGAACCGGGCGTGAAATATAATATGCAATACATTGTGCGCAATGACAGATTCATTGGAGAGCGCGAGATAGCACAGGCACTAGCGCGTGCTATGCGATATGCGCCTTGGAGTGTAATATGCACAGGGCAGTGTTGTGTAACCTAACTAGTCTCTAAAGTTGTAATATAAAATATGTGCTGGAGAGTGTAACGTTGCATATGCACTGTGACAAAGATATGGATCCCAGATTGTAATATGTATGGCATAGCACTGTGCGTTATAACATAGGCATCGAGAAAGGCACGTTAGATGGGGCAATATAACCCGTGCGAAGACAAGTGTGGCATGACATATTCACGGGGTGGTGTTAAAGTGCACATGGGCTAGAGAGTGTCATAGCATATGCACTAGCTAGTGGAATACAACACAGAGGTGTGTGGCACTCGGCAGGCAATGGTGGGTGTAACACAGCATTGGGCTCTGTCAGGAGCACGCTGTGACTCTCAAGTGATGTTCGTCCCCTTTCCAGAGAGTAAAATAAAAAGTATTACACATCCGGCAGTGGATGTGTGTTTTATTAACTGTGAGGGGGGTTTCTCGCATAGTTTTGGTCGAATTTTTGTCGAATCCCCTTTGAATGGCTTGGTGTGCATGTGTATTAAATGTGCCCGTCAATAGCTACCCATGTTTGTATAAATAAACGACAAGGGTGTCTACCAGGATTAGGCACGGTAGGGCATCAGACATGTCAGAGCTTCACTAGTGGTGTAAATACATTCCACGTGGATTCATTGCATGCATAGTCGCCTTTTAATGAATATCACGCAAATCGTCATGGTGATAGGTACGTACGGTTTGTCCAGCATGTCCTAGGTGTGTCTATAAATATATATTTTTTAAAAATAATAAAAAACAGTGGCCGGCCCTGGGGATTGGGGTCAAAAAAATATAATTAGGAGACTGGCCCTGGGGGATGGGGTCATCAGGGCCAATAAATTAGAATAAGAAGGGGAACCAAACAGCCCCCCTTCTTAAAAAACTAAAATAAATAAAAGACTGGCATCGTGCCGGAGGCCATGCCCCCTCCGTGCAGCACTCTGCAAACGCGCCCCCAACAGGCATCTCCAGTATGCGCCAGGGAGCTGCGCTGCAGCCAGGTGTTCTGAGGCCAAGCCCCTTTTTACACCTCTCTGCAACGCAGCTCTGTGGCGCTTACTGGAGGTACCTAGTGGTCTAGTTTGACCCTAGGGACCCTTAGGATTCAAGGGGACTTAATCTCTCAACTTAGAACAGCCACAGGGCGCGTTTACACAGTGGTGAAGGGAGGGGACGGGGCCTGAGGTGACGTGTGCAAACACGCACTATG
This sequence comes from Triturus cristatus, assembly GCF_964204655.1. Taxonomy (NCBI): domain Eukaryota; kingdom Metazoa; phylum Chordata; class Amphibia; order Caudata; family Salamandridae; genus Triturus; species Triturus cristatus. The sequence continues at coordinate 1,670,719,617 of NC_140591.1, read as the reverse complement.
GCACGTTTTAAATTGGGGATATAATTTCCCTTCAATACTGAGGGCCCCTGGGGGCTAACTAGCCCACCAAGTGCTTCCAGTAAGCGCCACTGAGCTGCATTGCAGAGAGGTGGTCCAGGCCGTGCCACTTTTTACACCTCTCTGCAACGCAGCTCTGTGGCACTTACTGGAGGTACCTAGTGGGCTAGTTGGACCCTAGGGACCCTCAGGATTCAAATGAACTTAATCTCCCAACTAAAAATGGACACAGGGCGTGTTTACACAGTGGTGAATGGAGGGGACGGGGCCTGAGTTAACGTGTGCAAAAACGCCCTGTGGCCTGTTTTAAGAGGTAGTTTTAATCCCCATGCCCTATTATATACTAGGGGCTTACAGAGGAGGTCATGCTAATCACAGGGGGACCCCAACGCATAATGTTCCCTAGTGTATGTAGGTGTTTTCACTGTATTCTAAGTGTCTTTTAACATAGCACTGGCTCTAGGACTGGTTAGTCAGACTCAGTTACCACCAGTATCCGTCTGAAAAAGTTGAGGGTACAGGATGATTTTGCAACAAGGCTTCTTTCTGCTCTTCTTTTTGTTCTTTCTGCACGTTATCCTTCTTCCTGCACTTATCTTCGTATTTGAGGACTTCTGTTGCTTCTTTCTGCACTTCTTTTGTTTCTTTCTGTGCATTTTTTCTTCTTTCTTCACATGTCCTATCTCTGTAGGCATAGTTAGAAATTAGCATTTAAAAAACCTTTGAAATTCACAGAAAAAACCATAGGTTTCAGGCACGTTATAGTTAGGAATTAGCATTTAAAAAACCTCAGAAATTCACTGAAAAAACCATAGGTTTCAGGGGTGTTATAGTTAGCTGGACTTTTCACTTGTACAAAACCATTGAAATTCCCCCGTTATAGTTAGTTCAGCTAACTATAACTCGCGCGCCCGCAATGCACTGCTGATGACGTCACATATTACATCACTCATGACATGGTCAGTGACATCACTCATGACATCACTGATGACATCTCAAATGACATCACTGATGACATCACTGATGACATCATCCTTGTGATAGAGTGGCAGACCTCCTCTCACCCTAATATAACCTTTGATACACACATTCAAAAATAGACTTTTTCAAAACAATGGACATACCAATACCAGTTACAACAACCTCTTCAGTAATTCTAAGATCCACATACACATCCACTCATTCACCAACAGTCCTATACAGTCACTCATACATGTACTCACTCATCATATGTACTCATACACCTATACATCCTGTTACACAATGCCACTCATCCATAGAGTTACTCACACACATAGTCACTCATGCTAATAAAGAATCAAACATACATTTACTTGCATATACAGTTATACACACACCACCATACTTACTTCTACGGAAACTTACACATACTTAGTCTTTTAAACAATCACTTATAGAAACACATACTTATTCATACAGGAACTCTTTCAATCTCTCACTCTCACATATATACACCAATAGTCACATATACTAGTTTAAAACATATGTAGTTACTCATAAAGACACTATTGAGACAGTCATTCACTCACTAACACACCCATACACACACTCATCCACCCATACAGTCCTGCACACATGCTGTGTTCAACCCATACAAACAGTGAGTCACTCATTCATGCACCTATGCACTACGTAATACCCCCCACCGAACCATGCAGACACTCAGACTGATACTCAAAAAACCAACTAATAACCTATATAGACACCCATGTAGCTACTCACCAACTCATGCAGCCACTTATACACAAAGTGAGAGACTGATACAGATATTTACATATTTAAACATTACTCACTAAGCCATGTATTCACTATGATACACTTAATCAGTCAGTTACACAATCAATTTTTCAAAAACAAATCATCCATTTAGACACTTATATACCCATTTATTCTTCCATCGACCTTGAGATATACATATATAAAACATATTTAATTTTCAGAAAAACACACATTCACTGGATGATGTCATCAGTGATGTCATCAGTGATGTCATTTGAGATGTCATCAGTGATGTCATGAGTGATGTCACTGACCATGTCATGAGTGATGTAATATGTGACGTCATCAGCAGTGCATTGCGGGCGCGCGAGTTATAGTTAGCTGAACTAACTATAACGGGGGAATTTCAATGGTTTTGTACAAGTGAAAAGTCCAGCTAACTATAACACCCCTGAAATCTATGGTTTTTTCAGTGAATATGTATATATATATATTCACTGATCACTGACATCTCAAATGACATCACTAATGACAACACTGATGACATCATCCAGTGACTGTGTTTCTATGAAATGTAAATATGTTATATATATATATATATATTCACTCGCGACAAAGAGGGGACGCGGCAGATTCCAAACGACAAGAAGACAAAACGCGGCCGGAAACCAAGACGGGGTGGCCGCACAAAGTCAAGATTTAGGCCAAGGAATCGCATGGCAAACTCGCAGCAAGAGGGGGTCCAAAAAGTAGGAACAAATGATGACTTAACTATCGGCAATCTGACTCCAAAGAAACTTACGGAAGATCAACAAGCAGTACTCAAAAAAGGACTAACTTTCTGTCCAGCCAAAAGATGTGAATATACACAGACTCGGATTGATCTATACCTCTTTTCCAGGAAGCTAAAATTGAAAAAATTCTTTAAACTGAAAGGTACACAGGATAACATCAGTGATCTATCTAATCCGATCTCTGCACCTGACTCATCAACACCCCTTACAGGGGAAGATCTGAATACACTACGTATCTTATCCAGCCAGCAGTCGACAGTATCTGATGTTACCTATGACGTCTCTTGCATCCAAAGTTTTGGCATAGAACAACGTGCCCCACGAACCAATTTCAAACAACCATCAACTTTTGTACCAATGTCTACTTTTGATACCATAGACATTTTTGAGGAATCCGTCAAGAGAGATCTTATGAAATTGAGACTTACAGAATCTAAAAATTTACATAATAATCTTACATTGAGACAAAGGACTGCCCTTTCACAACTAATGGGTGACCCTGACTTAATTTGTAAACCTTCTGATAAGGGAGGGAATGTGGTGCTAATGACCAGGAAATTTTATGTGGATGAGGCCTTGAGACTACTCTCAGATAAGACATGTTATTGTCCAATTTCTAAACTTGAGTATATTGCAAGTTTTGACGAATATCACATACTGATTCAAAAATGGTTAGATCGTCATATGCTCAATTATAATGAATTCAAATATTTAACATGCCAATATCCCATCACAGCTACCTTTTATCATTTGCCTAAAATACATACAAATCCAGTTAGACCACCAGGTCGTCCTATCGTATCTTCTATAGGATCACTTACAGAACATATGTCTCAATACATTGACTTTTTCCTGAGAGAATTTGTACAGACACTATCTTCGTACATCAAAGACACGACACATTTTATTAGGAACATTACTGACACACCATGGGAATCTGATATGCTCATGATTGTTCTTGACATTACAAGTCTCTACACAAATATAAAACATGAACATGGCGTTCATGCAGTGCAATATTTTTTGAAAGAGAGATCCCTCCAATTTACTGAACACAATACCATGCTCATTGAATTTATCATGTTCTGCCTCAATAACAACATTTTCCTATCCGATAAACAACACTATCGACAGATCCAAGGAACGGCCATGGGCACCTGCTTCGCCCCCAGTTACGCAAACTTGTTTGTGGGCTGGTGGGAGAGGCAGGTGGCCTGGGCCGATACATACAATCACTGGACCAAAAATATCATCTTATGGTACAGATATATAGATGATCTGTTTATCCTATGGAAGGGACCTAAAAGCGAGGCTGAAAAATATATTGCAGCATTAAACAATAACACCCTGAATCTCCATCTGAGTGGACAGCTCAGCACGCAACAAGTTCCCTTTTTAGATCTCAAGGTTTTTGTCCAAGACGGGAGAATTTGCACAACTCTTTTTAGAAAGGAGACTGCAGGGAACTCGGTACTGGAAGCGCACAGTAGTCACCAAAGATCACTGAAAAATAGTATTCCTTACAGAGAACTATTGCGATTAAAAAGAAATTGCTCTCGTGATGTGGACTTCCAGTATGAAGCATCTGCTGCAATTGAAAGATTTAAATTACGAGGTTACTGTCCTAATCTACTAATGAAAACCTTAATAGAATTCCCAGGCAATCTCTATTGGGTACCCAGCGTATAAGCGAAAAGACAGAACAAGACACTTGTAGGTTTATCACAACCTTTTCTAATGAGACTGATGCCTTGAGAAAGATTCTTTGTCGGAATTGGCATATCCTGAAATCAGATGGAGTTATTGGTGATTCCCTACCAGCTTATCCACAAATAACATTCAGGAGGAGTAGATCCCTAAAAGATAAACCGGTTCAAAGCCACTATGAACCCACACCGTTCATTCAACGAATCAGTAATTTAACCGGCTTTTTTCCTTGTCTTAAATGCAAGGCATGTAGGTACAGTAAAAAAGTGCTAGCATACAATGTTCCTGGAATGAAGAAACCAAGACACATCAACAAATTCTTAACATGCAACACACCATTCTGTGTATACTGTCTTACATGTCCCTGCCCAAAGCAATATATTGGCAGCACGATTCACCCCACTAAAAAACGCATCTTAGAACATGCACGAGCTATTGAAAAACAAGATCCTTCATATCCTGTGACTAGACACTTTGCCCAATATCACAATAGTGATAGAAATTTACTAGCATTTTTTTGTCTAGACCATGTCCCAATCAGTGACCGTATAGGAAATCGGGAACTTAGACTGAGAAGATTAGAATCCCGCTTTATTATTGACCTCCAAACCACTACTCCTTATGGTCTTAATACAGAGGAAGAACTGGCATGTCATCTAGGGTAGCGTATAGGTATTCAGATATTTGGGGACCCATCAATTATTATTATTTTTGCCATGTTGTAGCTAACAGGCTGATTTCTTATTATTTTTATTATTTTTCTTCCCCCCCCCTCTTTTTCTTTGGGGTGTTCACTTGACCTGTGTGTTTGAAATCGCCCATACAGGGCTTTATTTAAACGCAGATCTAGTGTTCATAACCTTCTGTGCCCTATTTATATGTGGCTCAATGAGAATTACAACCAAAAGAATCTCGCCTGCCCATACAGGGCTCAATTGTGTTTTGGTTATTTTAAATTTTGAAGGCTATTCACGCAAGATGTATATTTATTGCCTCAGAAATGATCGTTTGTCGATTATTATATACTTCTCTTTATATTATCACTGATGAATTTAACAGGAAATGAGTATATTATTTGGACTAAATTACATGAAATGTGAATGTGATTATGTGAAAAGATTTTATTTCTTCGCAATTGTAACCGGACCGATAAATACTGTTAAGCCTTTTGTTTCTGTCCATGACCAGTGAACCGGAACTAGAAGTAGTTATCCGGATATAAACATACTCGAATAAACTGCACTTTGTAAAACAAGTCGAAAAAGGCGCGAACGCCGAAACGCGTCCTGTTATCTCGGTCATGAAATAAAGTTTTACCGAGAAACCCTTGCTGAGTGCGGTCTCCTTCATTCGCTGAGTGAAGACTTTGGAGCTGTATATATATATATATATATATATATATATATATATATATATATATACTTACATATATATGTATATATATATATTCACTGCTCACTGACATCTCAAATGACATCACTAATGACATCACTGATGACATCATCCAGTGACTGTGTTTCTATGAAATTTAAATATGTTATATATCTATATATATATATATATATATATATATATATATATATATATATATATATATATATATATATATATACCAACAATGCCAAGGTGTATCGAAGAATGAATGGGTTTATAAGTGTCTGGATGGAGGATTTACAAGGTGAGTGACTGACTGTATGAGTGAGTGATTAAATGTGTCTTACTGAATGCAGGTGTTAGTGACTAATACAGACATCCACACACTTTAGTTTGTCAGTAGGTGTGTAAGCGGTTCCATGGGTTGGTGAGTACCTAAATAAGGATCTATATGGGTTATTGATTAGTTGTTTGAGTATCTATATGGGTGCCTGAGTGTCTGTGTGGGAAGGTGGGGTTGGGTGTAACTGTCCATAAATGTGTGAGTGGATGATTCACTGGGTGTATATGTTCAAGAGTGCATCTGTGAAGAGCTGAATGGATGGGTGAGTGTGTGTATGGGTGTGTTGGTGAGTGAATGGATGCATCAGTGGTACATGTGTGAGTAACTGCATATGTAAAAGGCAGTATATGTAAGTGTTGGAGTGTATAAATGACTATATGTGAGAGTGAGTGATTGTGAGAGTGGCTGTATGGATCAGTGTGCTTGTATTAGTTATTGTATTAGAGTGTAAGTATGTGTTAATATTTGTTTAAATAATTGAGGTGGTGTGTGTATAAGTGTACAGGTGAGTAAATGAAAGTTTGATTGATCATTTCCATGACTGACTAGGTGTGTGAGTAACTTTATGAATGAGAGGCGGTGTGTGAGAGTCTGTATAGATATGTGAGTGCATATGATTATGCTGTATTGATGGCTGGCTGTATCTATGAGTGACTGTATGGGTGAATGAGTGGATGCGTGTGTAGAGCTAGAAATTATTGAGTGGATATGTACTAAGTGGTATTGGTGTTTTGATGATTTCGAAAATGATACTCTTTATTTTATAGTGGGTGTATCAAGGGTTATATTAGGGTGTGATGAGGTGCATCAGATTTTCACGTGGATCATGTCATCAGTGATGTCATCAGTGATGTCATCAGTGATGTCACTGACCATGTCATGAGTGATGTAATATGTGACATCATCAGCAGTGCATTGCGGGGGCGTGAGTTATAGTTAGCTCAACTAACTATAACGGGGGAATTTCTGTGGTTTTCTATGAGTGAAATGTTCCGCTAACTATAACGTCCCTGAAACCTATGGTTTTTTTAGTGAATTTCTAAGGTTTTTTATATGCTAATTTCTAACTATAAGGTGCCTGAAACCTATGGTTTTTGCAGTGAATATATATATATCTATTACCTACTGGCAGTCGCCAGTAGGTAGTTATAGTTAGGACCTATTTTCCATAGGAAATCCACAACATTCTATTTGGACTAAAGTTGGCGCCGATTGACGAATCTTCGCGAAATTTTCAAACTTTTGGCCAGCTCCGGTCCGCTCGTATCCTGAAAATTTCACGGTGATTCGTAAAGCGGGGGCTGAGAAAAAAGGGGGTCCCAAAACATATTTTCCCGTAGGACCTTTTGACGCAGCTACAGCCCGAACTGCTGAATGGAATTACACCAAATTTGGCAAAGAGGTAGTCCTCAGTTCAGACTTGTGCCTTTTGCTTCAATGGTGTAAATCTGTTCAGTAGTTCCTGAGAAAATTAGAGTTAAAAAGATAGATATAGCTGGGCAGAGTCTAACCACACATCTCATCGTGAGATCTGATTGGCTGTCAGTACTTCATCCAAGAAGTGTTGGCAGCCATCTTGGGACCAAAATACATGATAGAACCTCATTAAAAAGCATTGCAGTTAATAGAAGGTTTTAAGACTTTAGTTACATTATAAATCATTTGTTGATGGTACCATACTCATTTTAGGAATTGTGGTGTGTTCTAAGGTGATTTTACCATGTGAAAAAGCCTTCTGCTGTGATATCATGAATCATGTTTCTGAGAAAACTATTTTCTCATGCTTTTGCCACAGAGGTTTGGAAGGTGATCTATAAGCTAAACTGAGAGCATATTTTCTGTAAATTCAAATTATCTTTCTCAGTCATGTGAGAATGAAGTCTGACATTCTCAGTAAAACATGTACATCCAACAAGGGCAGAGACTGTCAGTTGATTCCTTTGTGTTCTACTACAGCTTCCCAGAGTGTTCTAAAGAACAACTAGAGCGTTAACAGTCCTACTTATGACAAACGTATGGCACACCTGAAGCCATCTTGATTGGAATAAAGTGGTAACTCTTAAAACATTTAATTTAAAAAGGAACAACATGAGGGGGTTCATTTTGCCATAGAAAGTATGATTAGTGCTTCAGAAAGAAAAATGAGTGCACATTTTGAGTGACTTCTCAAATCCTCTTCTATTTCATGAAAAAATTCTGATATGCAGACTGAAACATGCACTTTCAATACCAGCAGCAGACTTCCCTGGTGACCAGTAGCTTTACTACAGTGATCTAATAAGTACCTAGAGTGCTAACATTCTGAATTTATGGCAAATGTGTGACACATCTGAATGCCTTCTTGATGGATTCAAAGTAAAAAACTGAAGTATTTCCTACTGAGGAAACTGTAGTAAATGAGGAAATTAGGAAACTTCATAACAAATAAGTCTCCCAAAATGGCCACCAGAGACAAAAGAGCCCAAATGTAGCCCAAATATCACCCAGATGTAGCCCAAGTATAGCCCACTGACAGAATGTCCCAGAGTGTTCTAACGAACAACTAGAGCGCTAACAGTCTTACTTATGACAAAAGTATGGCACACCTGAAGCCATCTTGATTGGAATAAAGTGGCAACACTTAAAACATTTAATTTACAAAGGAACAAAATGAGGGGGTTCATTTTGCCATAGAAATTATGATTAGTACTGCAGAAAGAAAAATAAGGGTACATTTTGACTTCTCAAATCCTCTTCTATTTCATAAAAAAATTCTGACATGCAGACTGAAACATGCACTTTGAATACCAGCAGACTTCCCTGGTGAGCAGTAGCTTTACTACAGTGATCTAATGAGCAACTAGAGTGCTAACATTCAGAATTTATGGCAAATGTGTGACATATCTGAATGCCTTCTTGATGGAACCAAAATAAAAAACTGAAAGTAATTCCTACTGAGGAGACTGCAGTAAATGAGGAAATTAGGAAACTTCATAACAAATAAATCTCCCAAGATGGCCACCAGAGACAAAAGAGTCCAAATGCAGCACAAATATTACCCAGATGCAGCCCACATGTAGTCCAATGACAGAAGTGTGCAAAACACTAATTTTTTGTGTATTTGCAGTTTTATATAGTGCAGACTTGTCAGGTATTGGAGTGCTTTACATGAGCACTGGTTACATCACACAAGATCAAATTCATTTTGGTTGTAGACATGGGGAGATTAAGTGATTTGACCAGAATCACAGAATGTTGAGCTGAAGCAGAAACTCCAACCTGGTTCCCCAGTTGCAAAGTCTGCAGCTCTGGAAGTAACACCACATCCTCTCCCCTTGGGGCAACAGTTAATCAAGTGGTCAACTGGATAAAAAAATAAAGATTACAAATAATTTAAAAGTACTTTGTCGCTATTTGAAAACTCAGAAAATATGTCCTCATTTTAGGTTTTTAGAGCACTAACCATAATTTTGATGCAAATAAGACCCTCTCATATATGTAATTTCTAAAGGAAATGCTCTAGGTATTACAGTTTTGATTACATCAAGATGACGTCAGGCGTTCCACACTTTTGTAATTAATATAGAATGTTAGCAATCTAGTTGTTCATTGGGATACTGTGGAGAGTCAGAGGCCAGGGGCACGGACTCTGAAAATTGAAGGCAGGTAGGAGAGTGCAGAGGCAACAATTTGACAACACAGGAAGGGCAGTGGCAGCACAACAGACTATGGAGGGCAGTGGAAAGGGGGGCAGGGGCAACAAACCAACAATACTGGACTGGCAAGAGAGGCTGTGGCAAAATAATAGACCATTGTGGGTAGAAGGAAGAGGCAGTGGTAGTACAACCATACATGCCAACAGACCCGTTTCAGCCAGGAAACGTCCATTGTTTTTCAGCTCAAATGGGCTTTATTTGATCTGTCTCCTGTCTACAATCTCCTCTTTTTCAATGTAACTCAAAGGGGAAAATCAATACCCCAGTTTTTTTTCAAAATCTCCCTCTTACCAATTTCAAAATGTTCGCAAGTATGGTACATTGGATCATGGTGGGCAGGAGGAATTGGGGTAGGGACATGGACTCGGATAACAGAGGACAGGAGGGACATGGACCAAACTGACCCTACAGGGCAGGCATCAGGGTTTGCAGCAGCACAATACACCACACAGAGCATGCGGGACGGGAGTGCAGCATAACAATCCATAGAAAGCAATGGGGAGGGGACAGGACCATGCACATGGACAACAGAGAACAGAGGGGAAAGAGGCAATGGTAGCTAGCTGACCATAATGGACAGACAGGAGAGAGGACCATGGAGGATCTGGGCACAGACAACAGAGTTCAGGGGAAGGGGCCTCACAACAGACCGCGTGGGGCAGGCAAGAGGAGCAGTTGCAGCACAACAGACCAGGGAAGGCAGAAGGGTGTGGGAGTAAAATGGACCATGGAGGACAGGAGGAAGGAGATAGGGGCATGGCATGTGGACAGGCAGGGTGGAGGTGGCAGGGACAGGTTACAGTCATCTGACATTGCTAGGCAGGTGGGAGGGGAGTGGCAGCTCAACAGAACACTCAGAGTAGATAGGAGTGACAGGTCCATGGAACATGGTGGTCAAAAGGATGGAGCAGGGGCATGCACAAAGACATCAGAGGGCAGGGGGAAGGAGAATAATGGCAGCAAGCTAAGCACAGAGGCTAAGCAGGAGGTCAATGATGGGCCATAGAATTGGGCAATGGAGTGCAGGCGGAGTGGACTGGTACATCATGCTAAATGGAGGGCAGTGGAAGCACATCAGACCATGCATGGCAGGAAGGAGGAGGCTAGTCCATGGATTCAGACAAGAGAGGATAGGGAGGAGGTGGATGGGGCAGCAAGCTAACTGTTCAGAGAAGGTGGGCATTAGGAACTTTATTGTTTATAAAGTGTGTGTCTGTGCAAACTACTTAAAATATTAACAAGTATGCAGCATAATCTCACTTTTATTCAGGAAGAAGAGGACGTTTGTGACTGTGACTCTGGGCTCACTTGGCAGAAACACCCCCTGACCCACCACCCCCGTCGCAAAATGTAATGCTGCTGAATCTCCTGAGGCACAGCCGGGAGAAGGGACCCCTAGCACTATTTTAGACTTGTGTGTTCACTTCTGATTTTAAAAGTTTAGTCACTGTACCTTACTCCTCGCACAGCGGAAAACGCTGCCGAGGGCGGGGGTTTGTTGTATTGCTGAGGCACAATTGGCCGGAACAGAAAGCCACGCCCACCAACCGTAGCCACGCCCCTTTTTTGCCAAAACGCGCGCTGAACACGAGCGCTGCGTCTTGCTGCTGAATCTCCTGAGGCACAGCCGGGAGAAGGGACCCCTAGCACTATTTTAGACTTGTGTGTTCACTTCTGATTTTAAAAGTTTAGTCACTGTACCTTACTCCTCGCACAGCGGAAAACGCTGCCGAGGGCGGGGGTTTGTTGTATTGCTGAGGCACAATTGACCGGAACAGAAAGCCACGCCCACCAACCGTAGCCACGCCCCTTTTTTGCCAAAACGCGCGCTGAACACGAGCGCTGCGTCTTGCTGCTGAATCTCCTGAGGCACAGCCGGGAGAAGGGACCCCTAGCACTATTTTAGACTTGTGTGTTCACTTCTGATTTTAAAAGTTTAGTCACTGTACCTTACTCCTCGCACAGCGGAAAACGCTGCCGAGGGCGGGGGTTTGTTGTATTGCTGAGGCACAATTGGCCGGAACAGAAAGCCACGCCCACCAACCGTAGCCACGCCCCTTTTTTGCCAAATCGCGCGCTGAACACGAGCGCTGCGTCTTGCTGCTGAATCTCCTGAGGCACAGCCGGGAGAAGGGACCCCTAGCACTATTTTAGACTTGTGTGTTCACTTCTGATTTTAAAAGTTTAGTCACTGTACCTTACTCCTCGCACAGCGGAAAACGCTGCCGAGGGCGGGGGTTTGTTGTATTGCTGAGGCACAATTGGCCGGAACAGAAAGCCACGCCCACCAACCGTAGCCACGCTCCTTTTCACTCCCCACCTCATCCCTATGTAAGATGTGCCCTTACAGGAAGCGCAGCGGACGAGCGCAGCGGGCGCGACGATTGCGCGCCGAAGGCGCGCTTAAGGCAAGCTTGTCTGCGCTCGTCCGCGCCGAGACCGGGCCTAGGGCATCCCCCCCTGCCCGAGCGCTCCCGCTCCACAAGGCAAACAGATACAGTAGAGAAACACTCATGCTACTAAACCCTTTGGCAGGCAGAGCTAACTGCCCTCGTCTAAGTCCCCACTTTGAGTCCGAGACCAATAGTCTATGTCCCAACTGCCTAGGGCGCCTGCCTCATATCAATCCCCGCCCACTAGTTTTACATTTGAACCCTGATCAGAACACAGGATATAGGCACTTCCTGCCAACACACGCCGTCCCCAAACAGACCATAAAGGGAGAACTAGTCAGTGGACTATTAAACGTCAGGTCTCTGCCGAAACACGCCACTGAAATACAGCTTTTGGTCGAGTCCAACCATTTGGACATTTTATTTCTGACTGAGACATGGACGGCTGCGGGAATGGAATTTGAGCTAGGGCCGGCCTGCCCGCCAGGATACAAGATCATTCATAAACCTAGGACCATAGGACGAGGAGGAGGAACAGGGATCATCTTTAAAGAGGAGCTAAATATTGCTACCTTAGATGTCGACACGGTTTCATGTGCTGAAATACTTGGGATATCGATCAGACATGACTCAGGCCACTGCCTCACGAGCCTAATCTGCTACAGGACTCCGGGACATATCAACGCAACACAACAGCAGGAATTGATTGCCGTCATCAACAACATATCAATCTCACACAGCAAACTACTGGTATTAGGAGATTTCAATCTTTGGGATAATGACCAACTACACACGGCCTTCCACAATATCACCCATTCTTGGGAAAACTTAGGGCTGAAACAGTGGATAACTACCCTCACACATAAACAGGGAAATACACTGGATCTAATATTTGCTGCAGAGGATCTTATTACAATGAGAACAACGCTCCCAGTAGATTGGTCAGACCATCACCTCCTACTTTTCAACATTCACACCCTGACTAATACAGGACCTACTAATACACAGAGCAGATCCTTTATTGGACGCGATTGGAAAGGCCTGCTAAAAAGGAAAGAGAAAGGAAAGTTCAATCTCCATCACATTGGGAATTCGTTCAACCCAGAGAACGACATCACCACTAACTATCTCACGTTGTGTAAAGAAGTAACCAAAAAGCTCGACGATACTGTACCCCTGAAAGTAATCAGGAAAAGAGGAAGACCCTCCGCGCCCTGGTACACGGATAACCTGAAGGCACTGAAAAGAGCCTGTAAAAACGCCGAAAGGATGTGGAGAAAAAATTACTCGGAGCCGGAGAAACTGATATGGAGACAAACCATTGTAAGATATAAAAAAGATATCATCGCAGCCAAAGCAAACTATTTCGCCGACTTACTACTCCACAGCTCTAATAAGTCCCGTGACACTTTCAGGATAATCAGAGAGTTAACCAATCCGGATTGTGCGAACAGTCAAATTAAGCCCTCACAAGAATTATGCGATGACTTAGCTTCCTTCTTTCAGGAAAAAATCACTAAAATCATTGAGGGAATGAAGGGTGCTTCCATCACCTCTAAGCAGGATATTATTAGTAACCCCGAGAATAGGGAAAAGAGCGAAGACAGCGCAGGACGACCCAACCCAAAGGCTACCTTAGAACATTTTAAAGCCCTTACAGAACAAGACTTCACAAAAACTGCGCTTAATACAACCTCAGGGTCCCCTCTGGACCCTTTGCCTCACAAAATAGTAAAGGAGTTCAGAGATGACCTTTTCCCAGTATTGCTACAGCTTTGCAATCAATCCCTCATTTCTGGCACAGTACCAAAAGAATGGAATTTGGCGGTTGTTACCCCCCTATTAAAGAAACCTAATCTAGACCCGAACTGCAAAAAAAACTACCGTCCTATATCGCTCCTGCCATACCCTATAAAGATCATAGAGCGGTGGGTCAGCAGATCCCTTGCCCTCTTCCTAGAAACCAACAACATCCTGGAAGAGGAGCAATTCGGTTTCAGACCAGCTCACGGAACCGAGTCAGCTCTGCTGACAGTTCTGGATGACCTGCGAATGAGGGCGGACAGGGGGGAATCAGCAATCCTGATTCTGCTGGACCTGTCCGCCGCTTTCGATACGGTGAGCCACGACATCCTGCTGACAAGACTAAAAAACATTGGAATCGGCGGAGTGGCGCTCGATTGGTTTCACTCCTATTTAAAAGACAGATGGCAGGCAGTAGCCATCCTTCCATATCAGTCGGAATTTGTTAAAGTCCCACACGGCGTCCCACAAGGGTCCGCAATCAGTCCGATACTTTTTAATATATATATGCAACCCCTGTTGGGCATTATCAAGGCCCACGGTATTAGCGTGATCAACTATGCGGACGACACGCAGCTGATGATTTCCCTTGATGGTGCCCAGGCCAACTCACTCACAGCTTTCCATACCTGTATGGCAGAAATGACACTCTGGCTAAACCAGAACTCACTACAATTTAATAGTGATAAAACGGAAATAATGCACTGCGCAGTTGGCAGAATTACCAGAAGTCTACCCACCGATTTCTGGCCCTTGGACTCGGGGGAGTCATTAGCCCCAGTGAAATCAGTGAAGAATCTCGGAGTCAGCTTTAACGACTGTCTGAGCTTAGAGACCAATGTCAACAAGCAGATGAGTAGCTGCTTTGCCTTAATGAGAGGACTGCGAAAGCTGCTACCCCTCTTACCAGCGCAGGTCAGAACCACCATAGTTAGGAGCACCATTCTCAGCCGCCTGGATTACTGTAATGCTCTGCTTCTGGAATCCCCGGCCTATTTGATCTCCAGATTGCAAAGCATCCAGGCGGCAGCAGCGAAGCTGGCACTCTCCCGAGAGCGAAGATCCTCTACCACCCTCGCTCTAGCCGATCTTCACTGGCTACCTGTACATCAAAGGATCTGCTTTAAATCCCTCTGTATTGTCTTTAGGGCAGTACACGGAATGGGCCCCCGACCACTTCAAAAGAAATTCAAATAGTATATACCCACACGGTCCCTCCGTTCCTCATCTTCCAACCTGATAAGCATACCCAGGATCAGGAAAGCCACTTATGGTGGCAGAGCTTTCAGCATAGCCGCAGCCCATCTGTGGAACAAATTGCCTATCGACATCAGGAAAACAGACGAACTGATGGCTTTCCGTAAAAAGGTGAAAACATGGCTCTTCCCCAAAGTTTAATCTCACCAGAACTTTATACTATCCCCCTCCTCTGATGCACAGTATTTTCAGCAATATGTACACAGCGCCAGGATGCCCGTAGGGTTGCAGAAGCGCTCTACAAATGCTATAAATAAAATAAATAATGCCTGTGAAAAGGGTAGGTGGACGCAGTGTTATATAGAACATAGTCCTGAGAGCACGATTGAAAATGAAAACTAGATATAGTATATGGTATAAACTATGCACCAAAAAGTGTGATATAAGATGAACCGGGGTGTGAAATATAATATGCAATACATTGTGCGCAATGACAGATTCATTGGAGAGCGCGAGATAGCACAGGTACTAGCGCGTGCTATGCGATATGCGCCTTGGAGTGTAATATGCACAGGGCAGTGTTGTGTCACCTAACTAGTCTCTAAAATTGTAATATAAAATATGTGCTGGGGAGTGTAACGTTGCATATGCACTGTGACAAAGATATGGATCCCAGATTGTAATATGTATGGCATAGCGCTGTGCGTTATAACATAGGCATCTAGGAAGGCACGTTAGATGGGACAATATAACCCGTGCGAAGGCAAGTGTGGCATCACATATTCACAGGGTGGTGTTACATTGCACATGGGCTAGAGATTGTCATAGCATAGGCACTAGCTGGTTGAATACAACACAGAGGTGTGTGGCACTCGGCGGGCACTGGTGGGTGTAACACAACATTGGGCTCAGCCAGGAGCACGCTGTGACTCTCAAGTGAGGTTCGTCTCCTTTCCAGAGAGTAAAATAAAAAGTATTACACATCCGGCGGTGGATGTGTGTTTTATTACCCGTGAGGGGGGTTTCTTGCATAGTTTGGTCGAATTTTTGTCGAATCCCCTTTGAATGGCTTGGTGTGCGTGTGTATTAAATGTGCCCGTCAATAGCTACCCATGTTTGTAAACGACAAGTGTGTCTACTTGGAGAGTACCCACCGGCGGGGGCGCCGGGATTAGGCACGGTAGGGCGTCAGACACATCAGAGCTTCACTAGCAGTGTAAATACATTCCACGTGGATTCATTGTATGCATAGTCGCCTTTTAATGAATATCACGCAAATCGTCATGGTGATAGGTACATACGGTTTGTCCAGCATTTCCTAGGTGTTTCTATAAATATATAAAAAATTAAAAATTAAAAAGAAAAGGCCATGACCAGTGGTTGGGGTCTCCGGGGCCGATTAAATAGGGTGCAGGCCCTGGGGGATGGGGTCCCCAGAGACAATAAGACACAGCCACAGCCCTCCTTCTTAAAAAAATAAAATAAATAAAAGACCGGCATCGTGCCAGAGGCCACGCCCCCTCCTTGCAGCACTCTGCAAACGCACCCCCTGGCCAGTTGTTAGTTGAGGAATTAATTACCCTTCAATACTGAGGGTCCCTGAGGGCCAACTAGCCACTTTTAACACCTCTATGTAACGCAACTCTGTGGCGCTTACTGGAGGTACCTAGTGGGCTAGTTTGACCCTAGGGACACTTAGGATTCAAGGGGACTTAATCTCTCAACTTAGAACGGCCACAGGGCACGTTTACACAGTGGTGAAGTGAGGGGACGGGGCCTGAGGTGACATGTGCAAACACGCCCTGTGGCGCGTTTTAAGTTGGGGAAATATTTCCCTTTCAATCCTGAGGGACCCTGGGGGCCAACTAGCCCACCAGGTGCTTTCAGTAAGCGTCACTGTTCTGCGTTGCAGAGAGGTGGTGCAGGCCGTGCCCCTTTTTACACCTCTCTGCAATGGCGCTTACTGGACGTACCTAGTGGGCTATTTTGCCCCTAGGGACCCTCAGGATTCAAGGGGACTTAATCTCCCAACTTAAAAAACGGCCACAGGGCATGTTTACACAGTGGGGAAGGGAGGGGACGGGGCCTGAGGTGACGTGTGCAAGCATGCCCTATGGTGCGTTTTAAGTTGAGGAAATAATTCCCCTTCAATCCTGAGGGCCCCTGGGGGCTATCTAGCCCACCAGGTGCTTCCAGTAAGCGCCACGGAGCTGCGTTGCAGAGGGGTGGTCCAGGCCGTGCCACTTTTTACACCTCTCTGCAACGCAGCTCTGTCGCGCTTACTGGAGGTACCTAGTGGGCTTGTTGGACCCTAGGGACCCTCAGGATTCAAATGAACTTAATCTCCCAACTAAAAATGGCCAAAGGGCGTGTTTACACAGTGGTGAAGGGAGGGGACGGGGCCTGAGTTAACGTGTGCAAACAAGCCCTGTGGCGTGTTTTAAGTTGGGGAAATAATTCCCCTTCAATCCTGAGGGACCCTGGGGGCCAACTAGCCCACCAGGTGCTTCCAGTAAGCGCCACTGCGCTGCGTTGCAAAGAGGTGGTCCAGGCCGTGCCACTTTTTACATCTCTCTGCTACGCAGCTCTGTGGCGCTTACTGGAGGTACCTAGTGTTCTAGTTGGACCCTAGGGACCCTCAGGATTCAAGGGCACTTAATCTCCCAACTTAAAACGGCCACAGGGCGTGTTTACACAGTGGTGAAAGGAGGGGACGGGGCCTGAGGTGACGTGTGCAAACACGCCCTGTGGCACGTTTTAAGAAGTAGTTTTAATCCCCTGCCCTATTATATACTAGGGGCTTACAGAGAGGTCATGCTAATCACAGGGGGACCCTAGTGTATGTAGGTGTTTTCACTGTATTCTGAGTGTCTTTTAAAATAGCACTGGCTCTAGGACTGGTTAGTCAGACTCAGTTACCACCAGTATCCGTCTGAAAAAGTTGAGGGTACAGGATGATTTTGCAACAAGGCTTCTTTCTGCTCTTCTGTTCGTTCTTTCTGCACGTTATCCTTCTTCCTGCACTTTTCTTCTTCTTTGAGGACTTCTGTTGCTTCTTTCTGCATTTCTTTTTTTTCTTTCTGTGCGTTTTTTCTTCTTTCTCCACATGTCCTATCTCTGTAGGCATAGTTAGAAATTAGCATTTAAAAAAACTTTGAAATTCACTGAAAAAACCATAGGTTTCAGGCACGTTATAGTTAGGAATTAGCAGTTTCAGGGGCGTTATAGTTAGCTGGACTTTTCACTTGTACAAAACCATTGAAATTCCCCCGTTAAAGTTAGTTCAGCTAACTATAACTCGCGCGCCTGCAATGCACTGCTGATGACGTCACATATTACATCACTGATGACATGGTCAGTGACATCACTCATGACATCACTGATGACATCTCAAATGCCATCACTGATGACATCATCCTTGTGATAGAGTGGCAGACCTCCTCTCCCCCTAATATAACCTTTGATACACACATTCAAAAATAGAAACTAACATTTTCAAAACAATGGACATACCAATACCAGTTACAACAACCTATTCAGTAATTCTAAGATCCACATGCACATCCACTCATTCACCAACTGTCCTATACAGTCACTCATCATATGTACTCATACACCTATATATCCTGTTACACAACGCCACTCATCCATAGATTTACTCACACACATAGTCACTCATGCTAATAAAGAATCAAACATCCATTTACATGCATATACAGTTATACACACACCACCACACTTACTTCTACAGAAACTTACACATACTTAGTCTTTTAAACAATCACTTATAGAAACACATACAGGAACTCTTTCAATCTCTCACTCTCACATATACTCACTTATATACACCAATAGTCACATATACTAGTTTAAAACATATGTAGTTACTCATAAAGACACTATTGAGACAGTCATTCACTCACTAACACACCCATGCACACACTCATCTACCCATACAGTCCTGCACACATGCTGTCTTCAACACATACAAACAGTGAGTCACTCATTCATGCACCTATGCACTAAGTAATACCCCCCACCGAACCATACAGACACTCAGACACTCATACTGATACTCAAAAAACCAACTAATAACCTATATAGACACTCATGTAGCTACTCACCAACCCATGCAGCCACTTATACACAAAGTGAGAGACTGATACAGATATTTACATATTTAAACATTACTCACTAAGCCATGTATTCACTAAGATACACTTAATCAGTCAGTTATACAATCAAATTTTCAAAAACAAATCATCCATTTAGACACTTATATACCCATTTATTCTTCCATCGACCTTGAGAAATACATATATACAACATATGTAAATTTCTGAAAGACACACATTCACTGGATGATGTCATCAGTGATGTCATCAGTGATGTCATTTGAGATGTCATCAGTGATGTCATGAGTGATGTCACTGACCATGTCATGAGTGATGTAATATGTGACGTCATCAGCAGTGCATTGCGGGGGCGCGAGTTATAGTTAGCTGAACTAACTATAACAGGGGAATTTCTAGGGTTTTGTACGAGGGAAATGTCCAGCTAAGTATAACGCCCCTGAAACCTATGGTTTTTTCAGTGAATTTCTAAGGTTTTTTAAATGCCAACTCCTAACTATAACACCCCTGAAACCTTTTTTAAAGTATTTCGTTTTAGATATATTTTTTTTTATTACATTATAATTACATTATACATTACAATACAAAATATACTTTCTCAGAATGAATTACTTTAGTTTAAATACTTGGCAAATAGGCAACAGACTTTTAAGTACAGTAGTTACAGTTGTTGAAATGGGCAACACAATTTCAAACACAAAGCAACATTGAGCTCAATGTGAATTTCTAGTTAAATGCAATTAGTTACTTTATTGGATTACTTTTCTAACCACAAGACTGGATCCTAGATTCAGTCCTTGGACATCTCCTGTAAACAGTTGAGTAAAAGCGCTTTGGTTACAGTAGTGATTTTTAAGGAATATTATTGTATTTTAAAAGTTGACACTTAGAAACTTTTTCCCATAGAATCACCAATGTAGTCCTATGGCAGAAAATTCACTTAGCAGGTAAGTAGTGTTATCGTTACTTTTTCTTACTCAGCGGTGGATCCTGGATCCAGCACTGGCCAACCTCCTGTAAACAGTTGAAAGAATGTATTTAAGTCATACAGACGATTTTTTAGGAATATGTTTAGTTTGTGAAAATAGACACTTAGAAACTTTTCTGGTGAAAACCACACAATGGATTCCTATGGAAGGAAATACAAGTTACTGGTAAGTACGCTTAGAATTACTTTTCAGGGTCAGTGCTGAGCTAAATGATGCAGCCCTGGGTTCTTCTCTCCTGATAACAGGTGAGTAAATCAGAATTCGTAGTTCGGCTGATTTTAGAGGAATATTTGTATGTTTCAAAAATGGACACTGAAAATTTTCTGGTGAAAACCACACAATGGATTCCTATGGAAGGAAATACAAGTTACTGGTAAGTACGCTTAGAATTACTTTTCAGGGTCAGTGCTGGGCTAAAAGATGCAGCCCTGGGTTCTCTCCTGATAACAGGTGAGTAAATCGGAATTCGTAGTTCGGCTGATTTTAGAGGAATATTTGTACGTTTCAAAAATGGACACTTAGAAATTTTCTGGTGAAAACCACACAATGGATTCCTATGGAAGGAAATACAAGTTACTGGTAAGTACGCTTAGAATTGCTTTTCAGGGTCAGTGCTGGGCTAAAAGATGCAGCACTGGGTTCTCTCCTGATTACAGGTGAGTAAATCGGAATTCGTAGTTCGGCTGATTTTATAGGAATATTTGTACAATGGTGAAGGAAGGGGGAGGGGCCTGAGGTGATGTGTGCAAACACGCCCTGTGGCACGTTTTAAGTTGGGAAATTAATTCCTCTTCAATCCTGAGGTCCCCTGGGGGCCAACTAGCCCACCAGGTACCTCCAGTATGTTCCAGGGAGCTGCATTGCAGAGAGGTATTCAGAGGCCACGCCCCTTTTTACAACACTCTGCAACACAGCTCTGTGGCGCTTACTGCAGGTACCTGGTGGGCTAGTTGGTCCCCAGGGACCCTCAGGATTGAAGAGGAATTAATTCCCCAACTTAAAAAGCGCCACAGTGCGTGTTTGCACGGATCTCACCTCAGGCCCCGCCCCCTACCTTCACCACTGTGCAAACGCGCCCCGTGGGGTGTTTTAAGTTGGGGGATTATGTCCCCTTGAATCTTGAGGTCCCCTGGCGGCCAACTAGCCTACCAGGTACCTTCAGTATGCGCCAGGGAGCTGCCTTGCAGAGAGGTGTTCAGAGGCCACACCCCTTTTTACAACACTCTGCAACACAGCTCCGTGGCGCTTAGTGGAGGTACCTGGTGGGCTATTTGTCCCCTAGGGGACCTCTGGATTGAAGAGGAATGAATTCCCCAACTTAAAACGCGCCACAGCGCGTGTTTGCACAGTATCACCTCAGGCCCCGCTCCCTACCTTCACCACTGTGCAAACGCGCCCCGTGGCGCGTTTTAAGTTGGGAGATTAAGTCCCCTTGAATCTTGAGGTCCCCTGGCGGCCAACTAGCCCACCAGGTACCTCCAGTAAGCGCCAGGGAGCTGCGTTGCAGAGAGGTGTAAAAAGGGGTGTTGCCTCATTACACCTCTCTGCAACGGAGCCCCCTGGCGCATACTGGAGGTTCCTGGTGGGCTAATTGGCCCCCAGGGACCCCCAGTATTGAAGGGGAATTTGTTCCCCCTCTGCAAACACGCCAGGGGGGCGTTTGCAGAGTGGTGTAAGGAGGGGGCATGGCCTCCGGCCCGATCCTTTTTTTTCCCCCTCTGTTTTTTAGAAGGAGGGCTCCATAGCCCCCCTTCTTTTTCTTTTTTTTTGGCCCTGGGGACCCCATCCCCCAGGGCCTGCCCCCAATTTTGATTTTTTTTTTTTAAACGGGAAGGGGGCCCCTCCCCAGGCCATAATTTGCCCCGGGACCCCATCCTCCGGGGCATGGCCCTTTTTAAAAAAATTATTTTTTTATGGAGGGGGGCTGCATAGCCCCCCTCGCTAGCCACTTATGGCCCCGGGGACCCCATCCCCCGGGGCCTGGCCTCCGTTGGCCGGCTCTCCGCGTCCTGCGGGAGCCGGCATTGCTTTTCCACATGGGGAGCAGCTAACATGCTGCTCCCCGTGTGGCTGCTCCCCGTGTGGAAAAGCAATCGTCTTTGGTATTTGGAAGAGAGAGCAGGTTACCAAAGCAGTTTGCTATGGCAGGTTGGGACCCGTGAGGCTCCCACCCTGCCATAGCAAACAGCAGTTTCCCAGGGGTGGGCACCCCGGGACACTGCAGGAGCCGGCCCTGGGGGTGGCGGTTTCCAGGGCCATCATTGGCTCCAGGGGGGGCCGCGCGGGGGGTGGTGGTCCCCGGGGCTTGGGGGCCCGTAACGGACACCCTATTTTACATATTCAGTGCCCCGGGGAGGTGGCGGTCCCCGGGGCGTGTGGGGGGGCTCGAGCCCCCCACACAGGGTTTTTATTTTTCTAAAAAGCCCTGGGGGGTGGCGGTCCCCGGGGCTGCAGGGGGACCATGAGCCCCCTGCATACATTAACATAAGCCCCGGGGAGGTGACGGTCCCCGGGGCGTGTGGGGGGGCTCGAGCCCCCCACACAGGGTTTTTATTTTTCTAAAAAGCCCTGGGGGGTGGCGGTCCCCGGGGCTGCAGGGGGACCATGAGCCCCCTGCATACATTAACATAAGCCCCAGGGGGTGGCGGTCCCCCAGGCTGGGGGGCCCCTCTGGGCCCCCCATTATAAAACCATATTGCCCCCGGGACTTGGCCCCCCGGGGGCTAAATCTAAACGAAGCGCGGACACTACACACATCCCGCAATTTAAAGGGATTGGGGTCCTTGTGGGACCCCCTGAGCAGGCCTAGGGGATCAGAGTGTTTCTACCCTGCTCCCTTGTTGCGTTTTGCGTCTTTGTTTTTGTGCTTTCTGTTGCCTCGGTTCTACTGAGGCACAACATGGCTGCCAACACTTCCTGATTCAGAGTGTTGGCAGCCAATTAGCATTCAGCTCGTGCTCGGGAGGGTTCGGGGAGGGTGCGGGGAGGATCCGCGGATCCTCCCCGGCCATAGATATATATGTACTTTTAACTCTAATTTTCTCAGGAACTACTGAACGGATTTACACCATTTAAGCAAAAGGCACGAGTCTGAACTGAGGACTACCTCTTTGCCAAATTTGGTGTCATTCCATTCAGCGGTTCGGGCTGTAGCTGCGACAACATATCCTATGGGAAATTGCATGGGGAAAACGCGTTTGGGACCCCCCTTTTTTCTCGGCCCCCGCTTGACGAATCACCGTGAAACTTGCAGGGTAGGAGCGGAGCGGAGCTGGCCAAAAGTTTGGAAAATTTTGCGAAGAATGTTGCGGATTTCCTATGGAAAATATGTCCTAACTATAACTATCTACTGGCGACCGCCAGTCGATAATATATATATGTATATATATATCCATCAAAAAGGTTGCTCACAAACGGAAGGGCCCACACAGGAAAGATTTGCTGATGATATTTAATGGAGGCTTGTTGCATGAGGTAAACAGGATACATTCAGCAAAAAGATTAAAATCTCCAGCCTGACGCGTTTCGTGTCATCACGCTTTTTCAAAGGCTTGATACTGCTGGTGTGCACCGATAGTTTGTAGGGCACTTTAAATAATCCATCAAGATACCCGCCCTGTGGGCGTGGCCACACGCACGGCTCCGTGGTATCGGTAGTGCCAAAGTCTTACTCCAGTGAGTTATCTTGCACCCCACCATGAAATAAAATCCATGAAAACACAAGTGGGTAGCTGTGTTCTCCTCATTTCACTCAGCAAACATGTTTCCGCTTCCATTAATAGCACCTGTCCCATACATTGGTTTGGCCGGTTGACGTTCCCTCGGGTCTGCTTCTGCTCGCAGCCGGGCTCCTTCCACGGCTTAGGCTAGCCGTCAAAATCCATCAAAAAGGTTGCCCACAAACGGAAGGAGCCCCGCTGCAAGCACAGTGGCAGACCAGTGGCAGTTGCAGTCAAAATCAACTGGAATCAGCCAGCCACTATCATCATCAAAAAGTGAGCTGCAGAGTGCGGCGAAGAGAAGCAAGCGCACTAAATAGCAGAGACAAGATTGCTAACATTGCTAAGAGTTCAGAGCGCAGAGTGTAGAGAGCGCGGCCGCCTCCAGTGGCGGCCGCTGAGTGTTGAGCCCAATCGACCTGGCAAGCGGCCCAGGTTGGGTGCGGCTAGTGGTCAGTTTTGAGTACCCTGCTCTCTCCTCTGCACACCCTTGGTGCTCGGTGCGCTCCCCCAGCACCCCAGCCCCACTCCAAAACTCACTTACCCAATGTACGCCTCCATTTGTCATACAGAACCTTCCAGAGGAAACACTAAGGACAGTGCACAAAATGCAAAACTAAGCTAAGCAAAGCAACCAGAGCAAAGAAGTGCAAAGGCAGTGCAAAAGAAGGCAAAAAATAAGTGAGGAAACCAGAAGGAAACCAGAAACCGGTTGACATGCGATCTGGGAAAATTAGAAGCGAGGTCAAACCACAGAAAAAAGCTGCACAAAACAGTAGAAACACCAGAAGAGTCTCCTTCTCACTCACAAAAGAGATACAATTGAAAGAAACCCCGGAAACATCGCCCACTGCAGTACCAATAGTGCTACCAACATCAAACAAAAAGCCAGTGGGAAGGAACTTAAAAATCACAGATTTCCTTATTTTCCCTGGTCTCAGAACTCAGAAAAGAAAATCAAGATCCCAAGATAAAACCAAAACCATCGTTTTTAACCGGATCCAAAACACCAGCCGAGAAGAAAGGAGAACTAAACAACACCTTACTGGAAGACATGCGCAGCACCCCAAAGACTTTTAAAACAACTGTCAATCAAGGAATCATGACAGCCCAGATAAATGCAAGCGAAGAACTAAAGAAATTGCTAGTAAGCCCGAAAAAAGAAATGCTAGAAGCCACCACAAAGAGGCGGTCTGCAAGTCTCGGGGCACTCCCGAGTACCTTTGAGACCAAACCCAAGGAAGACCAAGGCCGTGCTCAAATCAAAGCTAGTACGGATTGCATGAGGAAGAGAGAAGAAAACATCATGGGGGACCACAGGCAACCCCGTCCAAACCAGCATCAGCATCAGAAACTCAGGAGTGCTCGACAAACCAATTTGGGCTAAAACACGAAACCCCGTGGCAGAAACTGCTCTCTCCACCCCAAAAGACCAACTAAAAGAACCATTAACAGGACTCTTCTACAATCACAACCATGATTATAATATGCATCTGTCCCCAATAAAGATACAATACCAAAGGGGATGATGGACGGAGCGTTTGAGCTAATCAAACACTCACCCCTGGTCAACTGATCTGGGTTTAATCCATTATCATTCTTTAGCTCACTCCACCACCCCAGTTCAGATATGGCCATATGCAAATCAGTCTGACCCTGTGCCTCATGGGAACAGTCCAGCTCGAACTGCCAAGCCATGTCTTCCCTGGACCGGAAACAAGCATCCTGGGACCAGTTTCGGGTTCATAAGCCTCAACAGCCAGGCTATTTTAAATCCAGTGGCAAAGTGAGCAAGGGACCCACGTCATGGCATACCCTGCCAACTTAGGGCGCACAAAGCGATACGAACAGAGACCGGACCGGGAGTCAATCCAAGCGCTGAACAATCAACAAAATCTCATTTGGGGTCGGGCCTCACTGCTAAATCAAGCACATGGATAAGCCCGACAGGAGACCTCAATGATAGCATCCTGACCAAACCAGGTGACGATTCCTACCCCAGCCAGCAAAAGGAAGCTAATCAGACAGATCATCCCTCAGACCACCACACGCTCTTACAGGCTCCACTATGTCCCCCATTCATTAACATAATGGAAACAATCTCAACAGCCCTATTCCAACAGTCAGAAAAACTAGAGTTACAAATCGATCTCCTGCAGGCCCTTGCCCAATACATATCTGGTATAGAAAGAAAAATTCAAGCATTAAACTCCATCATTGCGCCGGTGCAAAAAAGACCCACACACCATGTGTCACGAATGCCAATGCACAAGCACTATGCATTAATTAAAGACCATCCCGGAGATTCTCACAGACATTCTATCAGAAGTAAAAAAACCAACAACAAACGCAGCTATACCGGTGGATAACAGTTACACAAAAACAACGCTGAATCAGCAAATCTCTGCTTCTTTTCCTGGCGCTTCAGAAAATATGGAGGGAACGGTTGGCAACTCAAAAGAATCAACCCCCGACACTCTGACAGATATCGACCTGACCCGAAATAACATCCAAAATGAACAACACAATGACAACTTAAGGCCCAAAGCAGCATTCTCAAAACCGCAACAGCAAAATCCCAGCTACCAACTAACAAAGGGGGAACGTAAAAGGCTGAGAAAATCAAGGCATAGCAAGGAAAAAAGAGCTCAAGCAATAACTCAAGCTTCCCAAAGACAGACCCAAGACCAATCAATTATAAGTGACTAGGAGACAAACTCGCAGGTTTCAACTGCAGGAAACAGTCCAGCGGAAGAGATGGCAAATAAACAAAATACAGGAAAATCGCCTGAATCGAAACATCAACCCAACAATCGTGAAACAATAATTAGATCACCGGTCCTGGCAACAATGCAAACAACCAAGCAAAAGACCCATGGCAATCGGTCAAACCCCAAAAGTATCAAAATAAAAACAGGAAATCACAGCAAACCCCACGAGCAGAACATCAAAGTATTTCCTGTTACTTTCCCAAGCAAGCAAATGCACAAACTAGTGAAAAAGTAGTAGAACAGCAGGACACACCGAAACTCAGAAACATCTCGGAAATTCGGATTGATCTGCTTCGAGAATCAGAAGAACAAGCTAATCCACAAAATACAAAAGCTGACAGAATTGACGCCACTGGGAAAAATATATCTTGCACCCAAATATCAACAGAGGGGAACCTTTGGGCAGAAGAGACCATATTCAGTGGAATTTCTGCAAGTTTACACCACCATAAAATTGATTCGCGGAAAAGTAATGAAGGTCAAACATGCCCCAATGGCCTAGTAACTCTGGAACTGATTCCACATTACAAGTAAAAAGGTACCCACGATATTCTCAATCGCAGCGCTATACTTAAGCTTGCAAACTCAATTGAAACTCTAAAACACCTAAACACAAACCACATACCAAGCATTCAATTTAAATCAATATCAAATGAGAAAGAGAGGGAAATGCCGATCGTCACTTGGAACGATCCAAAAACAACAATGGAAGTCTGGAGCCAAAGAGATTCCTTTGCCAAATGGGGAATAGAAATAAGAACAACAGAAAAAGAATGCTACCCAGACCCCCTAAACCAAATAGCCAAATTAAGATCAGCAAGGCAAAGTGGATTACTCCGGGGGGCAGTAGGATCCACAGCAAAAGCCCAGGAGAGTTGGTCAAACCTACGTATAGTAAATCAAGAAAAATCAGAAGTAACTAGTCAAGAGTGAAAAGTCTTTCTCTCACCCACCGGGGGCATGGAGATCAAGGTAAACAAATCATAAAAGAACACACTACAACTGTGCTCCTGGAACATTAACGGCTTAAGCAGCAAGACAGATGAGGTAGATCTACAAATTTGTTTAAAAAAATTTGACGTACTACTACTTCAGGAAACCTGGACTACATCACCAACACAGATCAGTGGATTCAAAGAACTCCACCAAACCACCACAAAAGGTAATACATCAGGCAGACCATCTGGCGGTTTATCAATCTACCTTAGCACAAAAATACCATGGTCCTATGAACAGATAGATCTAGGACAAACTTGGATCCAATGCATATAAATCTCACTTTCGCAAGGTCCCTTTAATCGCCAGCAACATAATAAAGTGGAAAGACTCCTAATAATTTGCAACATTTACATTCACCCAGCCACAAACAAGAGAAAATCACGACTCTTAAAATGTTGATTAAATCATTGCAATCAACATTCCCGCAAGCAGGAGTCATGCTGTCCGGCGACTTCAATATGTTCCTACTTCAAGAAGCTTCAGAGCATGCGAAACAACAAACCAAATCAAACGGCAAATAATTCCTCCGGAAATTACAAATTATCGAGAAAAAGGACCACATCGGCCAATCATGCGCTTCAATCTTACACGAGACAGAAATGATAATCTTAAACAGTCGCTTCCCTCAAGATCAACTGACAAAACCAACCAGAAAAACCAAGCAGACAAACGCTGACCTAGACTATAAAATAGTGGACATTGAGCTATTACCAAAGATCTCAAGATTTCAAATAACACACAGGCTCGAGAGGGACCGCAGCCCAAAGTCAATCGACCTTCAAATCAACACACAATGAGCTGCAGAAAGCAATGATCTGTCCGAAACACCGAGCCCGTACAATCTAAAAAGGCTGGCATAGAATGGCAAAAATGTAGATGAAATAATGAATTATCTGAAAAATACAGCATCGATCACGCAAGCACAAAATTCAACACAGCTATGGGCAAATTGGGTGAATATGACCAAGATGCTGATTTCTAAATTCTCATCACAGAACACAAAGCAACGTGCAAAAAAACCAACAGAGCCCTTAGGCTCCTTAGTAGTGAAAAAAAGGACATTAAACCGAGAAATAAGAAAATTACGTAGAAATGTCCTAACAACCACTGAAGGGGGAAAGCATAATATACCAATTAAGACAGAATTATAAAAAAAGAGGTCTGGATGGCAAAGAAAAAACAACAAACTGAAATATGGCTAAAACTATTGGAAACAAGTAAATCAAATAATAATAAAAATTTGTTGGCGGAAATAAACAGTATCGCGAATGGATCCTTCCGCCAGCACAATGCGAACATCCTAGAGGTAGACTGGATAGGTCACCTAAGCAAAAACCACATAGAGAAGAACACCAATTACCAAAATTACACTACAGATAACATCACGGTACACCAATCAAAAGTGGAAGAAAATCAGTTTGATGAAAACTGGATTAGATCGAGCCAAATTGAAATGAACATAAAAAAACTAAGATCCAACGGAGCGCCAGGACCAAACAGCCTACCGAGTGGACTTTTTAAACATGATAGATCATTTTGGGCAAATTACTTCACACCTCTGTCCACCATGCCTTCCAAACAACCACTGTGCCAGAATCATGGAGAGGCAGCATTCTGCATCCAATTTTCAAAGCAGGTGCAAGGTAGGACTCAGCGAAATTCAGATTAATTGCTTTAATTGACGTTGAAGCTAAACTATATGCATGAAACCTTCTCACAGCTCTAGAAGATTGGGTCGCTTCTAGCAAGGTCATCCCAGTCACACAAACAGGTTTTAGACCTGGCACAAACACGATGTGTAAACTGCTTGCACTCAATCTTTGGGTCAAAAAAGCCAAGCGAAAATCAGCCAAACTGTACACCTGCTTTATCGACCTAAAAGCAGCATTTGACATGGTACCCAGACAACAGCTGTGGCAAAAGATGGCAAATAGGGGCATTCCACCATCACTACTACGGGCCATCATCAACTTGTATACATCCACATGGGTACAGATAAAACTGGGTAACGGAGATTGCACTACAGCAAGGATCCCTTCACACATTGGCCTAAAGCAGGGATGCGTGCTGGCTCCCAGCCTCTTTAATATCTTTACCGCAGATCTGGACAAAAGGCTCTCAGAAGTTCAAAGTGACCCCCCCGAAAAGCGCTCACTATAAAATAAGTAGCCTTCAGTATGCAGATTACATCATCTTTGGCAGCCAGACACCGGTAGGCCTACAGCGCTTGATCACAAAGTTGGTCGAAGATATGGAAGATCACGGCTTGTCCTTGAACCTGAATAAAACCAAGGTCATGTGTTTTTCGGCCACGACAGCGCCAAATGGAAAAGAATATTGGTGGAACGCATCAGGAAACAGAATAGAGCACTGTGACTCCTATAAATATCCAGGAGTAGTGGTCGACAAAAGGTTCACCCTCAAAGAACATCTAAACCTCAGAAAAGCACAAGCAAACAAACTCCGTTTTGCACTAAATAAGTTAAAACAGAAACTGCAATGTCTTTCGAACTTCTATTTATTAAAAGACATCGCAGCCAAGTTCTTACCGACCCTTACTTATGGCTCAGATTTATTCAAAGGTCAAGATGGCAACTTCCTGAACCTCCAACAGTCAGGTTTATTCAAACAAATTTTCAGGATTCCGCAGTTCACGTCACAAGCCCAAGTGTGCTTAGAGTTCGGGCTACTAAATCAACATCCTGTCAGACAAGCGCCGATAATAAAAATGTGCTGGAAATTAAAAGCAGCAGAAGAGGATTCCTTGTTGGGGCATTGTTGGACAGAAATAAAGAACCAACCTGTAGGAACAAAAGCCTGGCACAACGTCCTTGAACCAGCACTAACAATGCTAGGCTTGCAGGACGTCTGGAACACTGACTACAGCTGTGCCGCATTCACAAAATAGTCAATAACGCCGCAAAACAAAAGGCTTAAATTATGGACAAAGCAGCTCTAGCAAAGAAAAAACATGGCTGTCTGGTTCTATTGACATGTGAGACAAAATTGCCCCAGCCATATCTCGTCCAGCATATAACCCCATCAATCCAATATCAACTACTTTTAGTCAGACTGGGAGCATTTACATCAGAAGACCAAGTTCCCGCGTGGAAACAAGCATGGCCAACTATGCTCTGCAGACTTTGTGGACAGATGGAATAATCCCTCATACACCCAGTGTGCATCTGTCTAGCGGTGAACTATTTGAGAAGGCAGTTCCTACTTCATGCACTCCGCTCCTCCCAAGTTAGATCATGCCGACCGGCCTTAATGCTACTACTAAACAGCCCCTCATTGCAGATCTCATGTAGGGCAGCCAGATTTCTGCAGAAAGTAAATCAGCTTTTGCTAATACCAAACACATAGTGCTCACAGGTACATCGCAGGAGCACAACGACAAGTAACGATAAGGACACTAGTTACGGCACAGTACTGCCCAGGATTTTAGCACACGTTTTAAGACATATGTAAAAAGATGGACTAAAAAAAGAGAAGTAATTTATACACAGAGTATTGTTGAATAACATTGAATTTTGAAAAAAGGGCTTTTCCCAATTTTTTTAAACCAATCACTGGTTTTTGCAAAGCAATGCTTTTTTAAACACAATTTGTAATGATTTTAATTACCTACATGCAATAAATTACTGCCTACCTATCGTCGTGCACACATCGTCCTGACCAGTAATTGTAAGTCAGGCAAAACATATACATCAAAGGTCAGGCATGTAAACACATGTTAACCTCCATAATTGAGTGGTGTTTCCTTGCATCCTTAAGAGCAGTCACGCTTCGCTCCCCCATCGTGCGCTGGCCGAGGTTACGCGCGATAGGTATACAAACTAAACCTCAGCCAGCACGCGATGGGAGAGCGAAGCATGACTGCTCTTAAGGACGCAGGGACACACACCTGACATTGGGACACATACACACTGGCCCCCTCTAGCTCTTCTGTTATCAGATGCTCAAACGTGTTAATTTATGACTAAGATGCTTTTTCAAGAATGCCGAATTTTTTATTGTACCTCACGAAATGTATATTTGTGTAGCCCAAATTTCTGTGTGATGGGCATGTCTTCAGACAAGCCTCTGGCGATACTGTCCTGGCTTGTGTGTTTAACCCGTTCAACGCGCATGACGGAACGGTTCCGTCATGCACATCGGTTGCGCTGTGCGCATGACGGAACCGTTCCGTCATGGCCCCGCCCGCGCACGGAAACTTCAGCGTGGCGCGGAAATCTGCGCCGCGCTGAAGGGGTTAATTAAACCAATTTGTTTTTGTTTTGCCAAATGCCTCTTGTCTTTTCATTTCAATAAAGGAAAATCAAATACAAGCAACATTTTGATGAGCCAGATAAGAGAAATTGGTTTATTGAGCCTGACGGCTGCTGAAGGGCAAGGACCCCTGCCAGAACTGATTCACATTTGCGCAAACAAGATCGGTGAGCAGATGCCATAATTGATTAGAGGTTCTGCTGAATCTACGGGGCAGAGGTCCATCTGGAGACAGAAGTTACAGGGTAAGAGAATACATCTGATCCTTAGTCCCAGTAGGTGGCATGTGGCAAAATGGGTCACCTTTGCTTTTCCCCAAGTCTGCATGCTAGAGAGGGCGAAGGTAGCTACAGGTGTGGAACCACTGGGAGGGGCACAGGATACGCTCAGTCTTTGGGTGTCAGTTAGGGGCTCTCTGGACCTTTGGGCGTGGTACAGAGGTACACTCAGTCTCTCGTTGTCAGTTAGGGATAACTTGGACCTTTCGATGTGCTACAGAGGCACTCTCAGTCTCTGGGTGTCAGTTAGGGTCCACCTGTTCCTTTGGGCATGGTACAGAGGTACGCATAAGCCTTGGGTGTTAAACAGGGTCACCACATTGATCTTATTTTTTTGTTAGAGTGGTTTTCTGCCAGTGTCTAAAAGAAGTGAGAAAGTGGATTTTTCTTTTCACTTGGACCGCTGGGTGTCAGGCAGTTAGTACACACAAACCCTGGGTGTAATATGGGATATAATTTGTACATTAGGGAGAAAAATTCAGGCCTTGGTGAATTTAACTTGTGTCTGGCACATAGCGCCAATAATTGTCAGGGTATTCCTTTTTGTTGGTTTAATATTGCATTATTATTTTGGTATTTACAAACAATTGTCCTGATGATAGCCCCGGTCAATTTTGCCTTTGAGCTGAAACCTCAATCTGTACTTATGTAAAATGGACTGTTGAACGATTTGTTACATTCACATACTATATTTCCATTTCTATTGTTAGAATCAATAATTGTTTTCCTTTTTTGAAATAATTGAAATTAATGACAGCCTATTGCTCCGTAAAGTCCTTATCAGCATTACCTGTGCTGCTTCTATCTAGTGTTGTTGATTAAAAATTATATTTATGACCAATTTTTCGTTTCTCTGAAGTATATGTTTGAGTAATAACGCTCTCAGGGCATGCGCATAGACTAAGGGGAAAGCTTTGTATTATGTTTCTTATCTGTGTTTGAGATTACATACTTGTATGGTTTTGGGTTGTGTAAGGCTTACTTATTATTATTTTTTTAAGATGTGTTTTCATTCATGTTCTTAGCCCCAGTAGTCCCCTTTGGCTCAGGTTATCCAAAGTGAACCGTAGTATTTGTGGATATATGATTGCCCTGGTTAAGTTACAGGGTTAACTCTGTAATTTGCTACTACTTTCTAAAAGTGGCATTTTGACGACTGCATTTTTAAAATCCTTTTCTTTACAATCTCATAGATTCCAAACATGAATTGCTTACCTGATCCAGATCAAAAGTTAGCACTTAAATGTAACATGGCAACTCAGTGTTACCCTTTGCAACTGGTAGGCCACATAGTAGTGAAAAATGAATTAAGGGTTTTTTCACTACCAGAACATGCAAAACTTAAACATACATGTCAAAGCTATTAATGACAAAGCACCTGCCCCATAGATTACCAAAGGCCTGCCTTAAGGATGACTTAAATGCGGGGTTTAAGGCTTAGTAAGGTGGTTATATTGTTAAGACGAATAGGAGCTTAAAAACTTCATTGAGGCTGCAATGGCCGACATGGGACATGTTTTAAGGTGCTACATAAGTGGGTGGCATATTAAGTGCTTCAGACCCACTAAAAGCATTTAATTTACACAGGGACTTAAAAGAAAATTAATATGCCAGTTAGGTGTAAACACATTTTGCCATGTTTAGAGGAGAGCGCACAAGCACTTTAGAACTGATAAGCAGTGGTGAAGTACACAGAGTCCTAAGGCCAACAAAATCAGATATACCAGAAAGAGGAGCAGTGAAGGCAAAATGTTTGAGGGTGAACCTGTAGAGAGGGTCAGGACCAACACCATATAATGAGACATTTCTTCCTGCATATTTTAGCACACCTGTAAAATAACTTGGTATTCCATTGTCATTTCAATTCCTGTAACGTTGACTACACTGTGCCAAGTACGAAGCACTTCCAGAGCAATACTGAACCATATAAAGTGAGCAAAGCCAAAATCCTACAACAGAAATACAATTGTATGCCAAATAAAGGGCTTTGTTAAAAAGAAAAATAGGAGACTAGAGCATGCCCTATTCACATTCCAACAGCAGGAATACTGGTCGCAATGTGAAAAACAAATATATTTCTTGTACATAGTCAGATCTGCAGGACGAATGATGTCAGTGTGCCTGAACAGACTGGGAATTAGTCACCACAGAATGGACTGGGACAAAACACTGCTTGGACAATTTAGACATCAACAAACTGTGCATAAGTGCACAGAAATTATGCAATCTTAAAAAACAAGATGCCCGAACTGCACTAGTCATTGAGTGCATTGTATGATGCAGAGAGGTCCATGTTACATCATTATTTGGATACAATAAACATCCAACTTTAGAGAAAATAATAATCAAATGTTACCTCGTGTTTCTCAAAAACTACAGAGACAAGGGTACCTGAATCCCTACAATAATTACAAGACAACCACCCAAGCACATACTCACATCTGACAAGTGGGAAACAGCAGTAGGCACAGAGATACTTTATGATTAGTTAATACCACATTTCTGAGGTGCTACGCTCTACATGGTGAATTGTTTGGAATATTGTCTGCCCTTTAATAATCATTTACTATAAAAGATCATTGCCAGAAGCCCTGAGCTGTAAAGGTTTAAAAGGTTCAACCAATGTTTGTGTGATTGCAAGATGGCCGCCACAGTTTTTGGGTCAGTAACAGTCTTTCCATAGTACAGGTGTATGCCTTAATGTAATTGAGAGCAGGTATTTAAATGGAGTCTGGAAAAGACAAACCTTTTTGTTTGTGGTGCTTGGAAAAACTGAGTCCATTGACTGGCATTGGACACCGGTTAGCAGACTACATGGTTTGGGATTAATTTGGATTGGACCAACTTGGTTGTGTTTTTCTTTTGTTTTTATTGTTTGTTGAGAATAAAAACAGCCAGGGAGCTAACCTTGATGAACTTCAGCTAACGCAGCTCGCATAGTTGTTCGTTCATTCTGCCAAGTGAAGACATTGGTAGAAGTTTATGTTGTGCTTTAATTAACATGAGTCTGTCTATCTTGCGTTTGAGTGTACTCCCGGCTGACGCTTTGGGTTATGGTGGACTCAGTGAATGCCTTTGGTGGTCTGGTTCTTGTGCCTCCATGCTCAGGGAAGCTCGGTGTGAAGCTGAATCATCATTGTTTTCTGGTCGCAATGTGAAAAACAAATATATTTCTTGTACATAGTCAGATCTGCAGGACGAATGATGTCAGTGTGCCTGAACAGACTGGGAATTAGTCACCACAGAATGGACTGGGACAAAACACTGCTTGGACAATTTAGACATCAACAAACTGTGCATAAGTGCACAGAAATTATGCAATCTTAAAAAACAAGATGCCCGAACTGCACTAGTCATTGAGTGCATTGTATGATGCAGAGAGGTCCATGTTACATCATTATTTGGATACAATAAACATCCAACTTTAGAGAAAATAATAATCAAATGTTACCTCGTGTTTCTCAAAAACTACAGAGACAAGGGTACCTGAATCCCTACAATAATTACAAGACAACCACCCAAGCACATACTCACATCTGACAAGTGGGAAACAGCAGTAGGCACAGAGATACTTTATGATTAGTTAATACCACATTTCTGAGGTGCTACGCTCTACATGGTGAATTGTTTGGAATATTGTCTGCCCTTTAATAATCATTTACTATAAAAGATCATTGCCAGAAGCCCTGAGCTGTAAAGGTTTAAAAGGTTCAACCAATGTTTGTGTGATTGCAAGATGGCCGCCACAGTTTTTGGGTCAGTAACAGTCTTTCCATAGTACAGGTGTATGCCTTAATGTAATTGAGAGCAGGTATTTAAATGGAGTCTGGAAAAGACAAACCTTTTTGTTTGTGGTGCTTGGAAAAACTGAGTCCATTGACTGGCATTGGACACCGGTTAGCAGACTACATGGTTTGGGATTAATTTGGATTGGACCAACTTGGTTGTGTTTTTCTTTTGTTTTTATTGTTTGTTGAGAATAAAAACAGCCAGGGAGCTAACCTTGATGAACTTCAGCTAACGCAGCTCGCATAGTTGTTCGTTCATTCTGCCAAGTGAAGACATTGGTAGAAGTTTATGTTGTGCTTTAATTAACATGAGTCTGTCTATCTTGCGTTTGAGTGTACTCCCGGCTGACGCTTTGGGTTATGGTGGACTCAGTGAATGCCTTTGGTGGTCTGGTTCTTGTGCCTCCATGCTCAGGGAAGCTCGGTGTGAAGCTGAATCATCATTGTTTTCTGTGGCGGGTAGCTTGACTGACAGTACTCGTAAATGAGATGGTAAGAATAGTAAAACACACACTGACCGATTGAGGTTCGGACATGTTTTTTCTTGTTGAATCATAAATATCTCTGTGCCCACTGCTGTTTCCCACATGTCAGATGTGAGTATGTGCTTGGGTGGATGTCTTGTAATTATTGCAGGGATTCAGGTACTCCTGTCTCTGTGTTTTGAGCAACATGAGGTAACATTTGACTATTATTTTCTCCAAAATTAGATGTTTATGGCATCCAAATAATGATGCAACATGGACCTCTCTGCTTTATACAAATCTAATGACTAGTGTAGTGTGGACACATTGTTTTTTATGATAGCATCATTTCTGTCTAATTGATTTCTAAATATCATAGAGAGTGGGAAATATTGTTTGTTGATTGTATCATTTTTGTTATTTTAATTCTGGCAACTCTTATAGCTGGAACTCTAGGCCAATACCCATAGACTATATAGTAAGCCTTTTTTGAAAAGTACTATAAATTAATTTGTGTTGAACTCAAGTACAATGAGCTAAACTGGCTATGTTTTCTTATATAGCACACAATCCCCTTTTTCTCTAGGAATCTATATTTCACGGGATTTGAAATACATTTGTGCAAAATAATATCTTATGGTTTTACCTATATATATCAAAACAGTTTTTGTGGTCAGAATAATGTCTTAACCTTACACTTTGTAGAGGGTTCTTTTTCTTTGTTGAAGGAGGAGTACCTCTGAATATTGTGGGAATTTAATCCTTATGTTTTCCAAAATATAATATTCTTGTATTAAAAACCAATGCACTTAGAGACTTAAAGCAATGTTTTGAGTTACATGTCTTTAAATATTTAATTGTTAATTGTAATATCTATGAATGTATACTGCTTATGATTGCAGCATTGTTCGAATGCAACTTTTTGTTTCTATGATATTGTATATTTGTTTTTATCACATTCTAAATAAAATGCAAGATATTAATGTGCAATTTCATGTTTTCTGTTTTATATGCTCACACAGGTATCAATATTTGCAGGGATACTCTGTACAATTTTTTATGTTGTTTTTACATTGTCATGCATTACATCACTTTTGTGTGCACATATCCGTTTATAATTTTTAGCTATTGTTTGTTTTTGTCAGTTTTGTTCCAAGATTTTGTTTTATGTGTTTTTTAACAGCCCTGAAACAGCCCCCATGCCTAGGGATGAAACGTTGGCTGTGTCCTTGTCTTCATTTTAAATGCAAGCAAAGAAATTAAGAATAAACACTAGAAATAGATGTATCTTATAATGTTTGTTGTTAATGACTGAATTCCAATGTAACTCTGTTTCTTGACTATTTGTGAAGTTTCTTACAACTCATACATTTATATTAGGATGCTTCTCTCTTTTTTTTGTGAAATCATTTTTAATTGTTTATCAGACTAAATACAGATAATGACCCAGATTGTTTTAGGTTAGGAGGTTTTCCTTTTTGGATTACAGGGTTTATGCACCGAGGTAGGATGCTTCATCATTGGGCCCTGCTCCTTGTCGGGTGAGGGTTGCAATATCCAATATGCATCCTTAGAAGCCAGAATGGACTATTGAAATGCCCTCATGTGAAATATTGTTTATTTTCATCCAAATAGATGTGGAATCCTAACTGGTCAACATATTTCCTGCCTTCAATGGCCCCATGGGGTCCGTGGCTTTCATCAGGACTTTAAAAAGCCCTAATCTAATGTTGTAAATGGCAGCAATTACCATGTTTTACAACATTATGCAAAACAACCAGTGCTTTAAATGGGCCGGTACTCACCGGTACTGAGTACCGGCACTTCCACATTTTCTACCCGTCAGTACCGGCACTTTTCTTTAGTCAGGGAGAGTACCGGTACCCTGATTAATGGCACGGCAGGCTCAGGTTCCGTATCCCAGCCAATGCAGGACAGATGCCGCTCTGCTTCCGAATCTCGCAGTCACACTGAGCCTCTGAAGTAGACACTGCTAAAGTCCAGAGGCGCCCCTTTGAATGTCCCCACACTGCAGGCGTTTGAGAGGGCTTGCATCATGTTGTGATTAACAGTGCAGGGTCTAGGCAGATCCTGCACTGTTAATTAGGCATGCCACGAGGAGCATTCAGGTGTAAGTGCTAACTGCCAGCATGAGGTCTGTATTTTCCTTGTCTAGAAACGCCTGGCTCAGCAAACTGGCGCCTCCCTGGTGACTGGGCACAATGGAACCCTACGCGGAAGCGGTGAGGTTTGGTCGGCATGTTCATTTGTTTGTTTACTGGCCTCCTTCGACTCCGTACTTGTGACCTTCACAAATACTATTTTATATGCTGCTTTTTGGAGTGGGACATTGAGACATTTTGGCATTTCCCCTGAAAACGTTAGAGTTGTGAGTTGCCGTTTTTCCCGCTATGATTGCTTGCCAATTACCGGCATAAGGAATTTAATGAGACAATTATGTTTCCTGTCGAAATGCGGTTTAGCATTCGGATTCTACTGAGTTATTTCTATGATAAAATTGCCCTGTACATAAGGCCTATGTTAATTTGCAGTAGGTTATGGCTCATATTTGACTTTTTCAGGTCGAAACTTACATAACTTTCATAACTTAACCTCAGCCTCTTGCATGTTGTTCATTAAGCTTAATATTAGACTGCCCCTACCTGTTGAGTGAGCATGTGTAGTATCTTGTGGCACACTGTTTAATGGGCGCTTCAGAATATCGCTCCTCTCTGCAATGCATTAATAAGAGAGTAAGCCTTATTGGTATGTCATTTTCAGATTTTATCCCAAATTAAATACTGTCTCCTCTTAATTGGTCTAATTATATATCAGCAGCATGTTTTTACTATATGATTTAACACATGTTTTTATTGACTTTACATTCACTGAAGGGGTAAGCGCCATCTTAGGAGTCCATTCATACACATTTTTGTGTTTTTAATAGTATATACCCAACCCTTTGGCAGGCAATTTGCTCTTTCATGTGCTCTCTCATATTCACTGGTAATGTGGACTGATTATGCCCCACGCAGTCAAATGTATTTTATAATTTTGCAGTTTGCTTAATTATGTTTTTGGCGATTTTTCATCTAAATAGCCACACTATTTGAGTGCCGAGTTGTGAATTATTCACTTCATGTGTCTGAGGCACTACGGAACGTCTCATTTCTATGTTTACCATGCCTAACAGTGGGGGAAGGGCTATTTAAGCCCACATGTGTATGGCGCAGGCTAGATTGAGAGTGGCTGCTTTGGTAGCCGAAACGTTTCTCTTCAGTTGTAGGGTTGAGGGAGACCCGAGGAAATAAATAATGCCATTTACCTTCAATCCTCGTGTGTGCCTTCTTCTGATGGGAGCAGGATGGATCGTGGATATTATACATATATTATAAATATCCTGTTTGGCTTTCGTTTTGTGTAATGAGGTAACCTATTTTGTTTACATAAACACATTTCTCATGTTTTAATATGCACTGCAACTTGCATAGAAGTCATTATGTATAATTATGTCTTGCCCTTAGCCCCGCCCCTTGCCCCGCACACCTACCACACCTCTAGCTCACTTTAATGAGTACCTGCACTTATTTTTTCCCATTTAAAGCACTGAAAACAACTAAAGACAAAACAAAAGAAAAAATGACAACATATAGCTTCATGTTGATTTGTAATCACATCATGCAATTATGTGACCTTATACTAGATCCATTTCCCCAGCAGGACCCAATATATAGAGCCAAATAAATTAAGCTATGCACAGCACACTGCAATATTCCTACATCCTAGTGGAGGGAGCCCAAAGTTGCCTCACCCTGCTTAGGTAAAATGATTGCTTCATAGGGAGCAAAAGGCTGGTTCTATCCAATGAAGAAACCCTCTGAAAAAGTGATGCCACACAAAAAAATGGATAGAGTTAAAGTTGTAAAGCCCTTGTATCCTTGGGTGCCTTATACACTCCATATAGTAATCAAGAACTCAGTCCAGTTAGATTTAGTCAACCCTTAGATTGAAAAATGTCCATAGTTCTATTCAGGACTGTGGCTTATCAGTCTATGCTCATGGTACAAAGAACGTAAAAAATAAGGGTAATTGTTTTACCAATGTGAAAAAGGGGGCACACTTAGTGACATGATGCTGGAAAGAGAAAGATTTGCCCTCACAGGTTCTTGGTATCAGTCAGTATGACAGTCAAAAAGACACACATGTTTGAGTGATAAAAAAGGTATTGTTAATTACCTAAAACAATAAAGATTGAAAAAAATCACCCTTAGCCAAAAGTCACTGACAGATGAGTGTCTCAGTGTAATGTGTGCAGGATACAATTTGGGGTCTGTATGTTAGAAATGCATAAATCAGCGAATGGTGATTCCATTTTCAAAAAATTATCTTACTGTATAGGAAAGGGCCTTTGTGTGTCTAAAGGGCTTTCCAGTGAATGTGGTATGCATCTAATTGGCAGTCTACATCATGAATGTGCTGCTTTCAAGGACATAGTTGAATCTAAGTCAATGTCAGCATCACAGACATCTGACCAAGCAGCAAGCAGAGATACTCCCTGCAATGGCTAGTGTCTACAAGAGTCTAGGAAGAATGTAAACTACAAGGTGGAAAAACTCATAATCCATTTTGTTTCTCAGTAAGTCGATATCAGTATTTGTCCAAGCAGAATGAATCTAAGTCATAAAAATGTGCAAATAATTACATATATATAACACTTAATATTGCTAGTGTGAAAAATGACTCTTTTTTACGTGGTCACTCCCAGTGTTTTTGCTGATTTGTGTTGCTTGTTTTTATGCTCTCCACTTTGCAACACTGTTAGGAATTGGCTACGTCCCAATTGGCTTATTTCGCTTTTAAAAGGCCATATTATTTGTGAAAATACACCGATGGCATCGAAAGTTAATTGCCCCCTCTGTTCTGCAGTACTTTTTGTGCTGCCCACTACAGTGACAGGGAAAACATGGCTTCAAGACTACCATTATAGTCTGATTGCTGTAGTGTAAGACCTGCAGTGTGACCTGTTAAATGTTAGTAAGTGGTCCCTATGTAAGTCTTGTGCATACAATGTTGGGTGCAGCATATTTATGTGTGGGACATGTAGAAATGTTTTGTCCTGCCCCTACAGGGACGAGGCCCTTAAAGCTATTTTTACTGCGACAGGCCTAGCATTAACATGTAGAAAACCACATTACTGATTAGAATAGTAATACTATACCTTAGGAATGAGACCAGGTAGAAAAATATTTAAACCAATATTTCTAATAGTTATTAAAAATACAATCAGTGAGGAAGTCTGCTTTGCAATACATATTAAAGAAACATAAGTTTCAGAATGTTACCCTTTACCTATGTGAACTCTCAGATGGCTTATTAGGATATGCCTCTGCCACGTTTAATCCTTTGCTCAGCCTAGGAAGCGAAGTGAAAAAGGTGTGGAATTCCTCCAAGGACCATACAATAGGCTGACCTGAATAAGCAGAAATGACTCCTCAGAGCTCAATAGAAAATGCAGGAATAGTGGCATTACCATCCCACATTTGCCACTACAGTCTTAAAACCTGCATGACATGTCTAACTGAAGCACATGTTAAACTTTTTTTGACCTTCAAAGGGAGTAAACAGGATGCCATGAAAATTCTTGTTTATTGCCTGTCTAGTTGCAGAAGAACTCTGCTTTTGTCTCGCCAGACTTCTGTATCTTGGTATGTTGTGGGTACAGTACTTGCTTCAAACTAGATTTGTTCACAACAAGGACATGTACAATTTGAAAGTACACATCCTACATTTTAACTACACAGTACCCTGCCCTATGGGCTACATAGTGCCTACCTTAGGTGAGACATATATGTAATAAAAGGGGAGTTTATCCCCTTCGGTGCTCATGACGGAATGGTTCTGTCATGACCACCAGTGCTCCTGTGCTCATGACGGAACCATCCCGTCATGTGCACAGACACATAAAATCCCTCTACTGTAGACATCAGAGGGATTTCCTTTTATTATTTTTGTCCCAGGAGAATTTTTTTTTCTCAATGTAATGATGATAGCACACATGGCGCGCAGATGTCATTGCATTGAAAATGAAACTGAAACTTAGGTTCAGTTTCAATGATTTGTGTTTGTGGGGCTATCTTAGCCCCCCAAAGCAGGGATCCACCCACTAGGCACCAGGGAGGGGGTGCGGCCCCTTGGGCAAGGGATTTTGCTCAGTCTTTCTGCCACCCCTCAGGGGCAGATGGGGGCAGTAGCCCTCAATATGAACCCCCGGGGCAGAAAGCACCCTAGGCGCTAGAGATTATTTTTTTTAGGTCATGGGTGTGTGCTGCCCAGAATGGGCATGCCAATGCCCCCGATCTTCCCCCCAAAAAGGCAAAAGTCTTTCTTCCCCCACAAGGAGGCAGATGGGGTAATAACCCTGGATCCCCCTGTGGGTAGAAAGGCCACTAGGCACCAGGGATTTTTTTTTCTCCAAAGTTCAGGAGGAGGCTACCAAGAATGGACATGCTAATGACCCCACCCCCCAAAAAAGTTGCCACAGTCTTTCTGCCCCCCCCCCCTATGTGGCAGATGGAGGCAGCAGCCCCTGATATGCCCCAGTGGGGGACAGAAAGCCTACTAGGCACCAGGGATTGATATTTTTTTATATGTAGAGGTGGGAGGTTCCCAGAATGGGCATGCTAATGGCCCACCTCAAAATAAAATACCAAAGTCTTTCTGCCCCCTGGGAGGCAGATTGGGGCAATAGCCCCATATCTGCCCCTCAATGGGGGCAGAAAGGCCACTAGGCACCAGGGATTATTGTGTTTCAAAGTTATGGGGTGGGGGCGTGCCAATGCCCCCCAAAAATGTTACATTCTTTCTGCCCCCCCAGGAGGCAGATGGGGACTGTAGCACCTGATAAAGTCCACTAGGCACCAGGGATTTTTTTTAAATACGTTGTGGTGGGGGCATGCCAATGCCCCCAGCCAAAAAAAAAAAGAATTGGCACAGCCTTTCTGCCTCCACCAGGAGGCCCCTTATGTGCACCCACTGGGGGGCCTGAAAGCCCAACGGGCAAAAGAGATTCATATTTTTCAAAGAATAGGAATGCTAATACCCACAACCCCCCAAAATTGCTTCAGACTTTCTCCCCCCAGGAGGCAGATGGGGCAATAGCCCCTGATATGCCCTCCCTGGGGGAGCAGAGAGCCCAGTAGGCACCAGCGATTAGGCTAGCTTTTTTATATGTAGGGGTGGGGGCTGCCCAGAATGGGCATAAAAATACCTTCAACCCCCGAAAAAAATGCTCACTGTCTTTCTGCTCTCCTGATTTCCTTGGGGACATATCGGGGCAATAGCCCCTTATCTCATCCCCAGGGTGGCAGAAAGCCCACTAGGCACTGACTTTCGTTTTGCAATGTTCTTAGGTGTGGATTCTGTGATGGAAAGTTCTGGAATTTGTGCAGATTCACAAACTTCCACCGACCCAGCATTCCCCAAAGATTCCAGATAAAAAATTGTGCCTCACTTGTGTGGGTAGTAACAGGAAACGGCCCAAAACACAACTTGGATGCATAATATTTTTCCAGTGAAAACTGACCCTTTTTGGCTGGTTCCTAAGGAAACCTAGCAGACCTATACATTTCTGAAAAATGGACACCCAGGGGAATTCAGAATGTGGGACTTGTGTGGCTCTCACCAGGTTCTGTTACCCAGAATCCTTTGCAAACCTCAACATTTTTCACCCCCTTCAACTAGTAACCCAGTTTCTTAAAACTGGTGGCATCTGGACCTGGACTGGAGCTTGCTGTTACATTTGCTGACACCGAGAATATCTAAGTGTTCCCTGGCCCCTTGGAAGCATACTCCTCTTGTTATTGTGTGCACCAAAATACGTTTAGGAACTTTTTCAAATCTTTTCTCCAGAGCTTTAAGTTTTGTCTAAGAAAAACAGCAAAGTCACTTTACAGATTGGGACTTAGAAACATTGTAATACTTCTCTGCTTTCTAATTGGGCCATTCTATTTGGTGGATTCGACCCATGACCCATGATACATCTCGGTCAGC
The DNA here is from genome assembly GCF_964204655.1 of Triturus cristatus. Lineage (NCBI taxonomy): Eukaryota > Metazoa > Chordata > Amphibia > Caudata > Salamandridae > Triturus > Triturus cristatus. The sequence goes on along the minus strand of NC_140591.1, from coordinate 1,670,675,091 downwards.
CTCAAATCATGTTCAGGTCCCAGTCTGCTGCGACAATAGTCCAGTATTGGCACTTTGTGCTTTTTTCATTTAAATCTTTATGAGTTTATTACATTAGATTTCTGTTGTTTTGGTATCGTTTTGGTTGATACATTTGTCTCTCTTCTCATAAATCAGAGTGGATTTTTAAAATTGTGTTGTGTTTAAATGCTTTCCATAGTTTCACAAAGTTAACCCTCTGCCATCCAGGTTACGCTATCAGTGGTTGAGGTCAGATTTAAATTACTGAAACCTTTGACTGGACAGTGACTATTTTACTTATCCACCCCAACTAATAAACCACTTTCGCACAACCACTGATATTATGCTCAAGTTAATTAGGTATGCACCACATACAAGAGTCTTGTGTTCTTTCAATAATTGTGCATGCAACAATGATCAATGTCAGTTGTTGTTTTTGCACATAATATAGGGTGATAGCCCAAATATCTAAATGCACAAAAATGTTCTAAACTTGCTACATGGCTGAAATTCCAGAGTTCATTCAAGACAATCTAGGTTGTGCATAGGTGGTCATTCCAGCAACATTCTCTCTGTGTCTGTAATTTTAGAAGATTTCTCCCATAGGAGTCTATATGGATCACATCTATCACCTGCCATTGTACATCTATTGTGTGCTTGTATGCCTTTAAAAGTTCACCAAGGGGTCATTCATTACAAAGCACCAAGTTCTGCTCTTCTGCTGGCACATTATTTGTTTGATCGTTCATCTTGTTTATCCAACATAATCTGGAGAGCAGTGGCATTCAATGTATAGATCACCTTTTTCTAATTATGATCAGCGAAAAAAAGTTAAAGTGTGTTTCTGTTCTCTGTATTAAAACATTTTGGTGTTGTTTGTATATTTACAAGCCTTGCATTTAATATGTTCTATTGTGGGTACTCTACCCCACATCATAGCTGTTTTTTTCAGCTCCCTCTGGGCTATTACAACATGGCCCCAGATGTTCTTGTTACATTTCAAAGCACAAATGGCTGGTTAGATGTGACATTATGCAGCAAGCCCCAGTTGTTAAGATTGCCTTCTTTAGTTGAAAGCTAATTAGAGAAAATGTGTTTACATTAGAGGTAATCACTGGACACATTGTTCTCTTTGTTATGGAGAAAAACCTCACAAGACAATGTTAGGCCTATTTCCTGGCCCGTTTGACCAGTGATTTAGGGTATTCCCTATAGATGAGCTTTTGTATTAGTTCTTTCAAATCAATGAAGAAATTCTTCCTATTACTACAATTCTATTGTAGTCTTAACAAATACCCAATGTGTAATTTGTATAAGTGAGTGTGGGCGATGACTACAATACAACACCGGAGAATTCCTTTCTGTGGATGTTTTGTACACATTTGGAAGTCAGTTACCTAGACTTACTAATAGCAGCATAAAATATATATCTTCTCCATGCTCTATTGTGATGGTGATATAAATAGAAGTCTGTACTGATGAACCTGTCCTTGCGTGCAAACTTCTATAGCTCCCTAATCTTCTAAAACAATTAATAAAATTAATGCTATCCTTGGTGAATGATGGAATCTGTGGTACCAATAGTTGGATGATGAATTTTAAATATAAATCTGGAGGTGGCGTGCCTAGGTGCCCGAGGAAGATGGCGGCACCCATGTGATTCTCCACAGGATGTCATGAGGAGAGTGAGGGTCTACAGTGGTATTCCCCATCAGCCGCACCTTTCTACATGAGCACAGTGCTTGTCTTCTCTGGTGGCATGTCTCTCCTGGTTGCTGCATATTAGAAGGTGACACGATCCATGTTTTCTGAAGGTAATTTGCTTCTCTCATATCAGAGGTACCTGCTATCTTAAAATGTTGGCATAGCATGGGAGAGGAAGGAAATGCTGACCAACACCTTGGACATCAGTATGTTTGGTCTGCAATAGGTTCCAGGTTTGATTTTCACAAAGACTTTGCTCAATTCGCTATTTGACTGCCTGAATAGGTTTTTAACAGTTTCTGAAGCCTGTTAAAAGCCCTCATGTATTCAAAAGGCTCTCTATAGCATATTGCTATTTGTTAACACCTCAACATTTTTATATCCTGGCATTTTCTCTTTCCTTTCTATGACCATGATATTCTCTTAACAATTCACCATTGATAACCATGTTGCCAATATATCAACCCTCAATTTGTGACCCTAGGCTGACCTCTATACTATAGATGGATGGATATTCTTAGCAATTCAATATTTCTTTTTATTCTTCATTGAATGGATGCCATCTCTACCCCTCTCCTTACTTATGGGTAGATTGGTATCCTTCAAGTTTCTTTTGTTGCAGTTTTATATACCCAAAGGTATTACAGCACTTTACATGAGTATCAGTTGCATTACAGATGGAAACACTACTTTTTAGGTAAGGAGGGATTAAGTGATCTGCCCAGAATCACAGGATGCTTGAGCCTCCTGCCAGAATCAAACCTGGTTCCCCAGCTTCCAAAGTCGGCCACTCTAGCTGTTAAGCCATTTGCCTCTCAAGTTTCCTCGCAGGCATATTTGACCCTCCTCAGTAGTATCTCAGATTTCAGAGATGGAATATGCGTGCACCCCCTTACTTTGACGTGCCACCACCTCATCCATTCCATCTGTCACTGCAGCTTCAACATCATTAGGTATGGGAAAAGCATCAACCAAAAGCCTTAAAAAGGGCCCACCCTCACCCACAAAAGCTCTTCCTCCTTTCTCAATGGATAACATATTCGAGGAAATCAAGATCTTGCATCCTTAAATGTAAGTGACAACATGCAAAACTACAAATCCTTATTGAGAGATGGTCACACATGGTAGAGAGAGTCTCATCAGCTGGACATCATGTTGCAGTCTTTATGGAAACTTCCCTATGGTAGACATTCTTCAGTCACAGGTTTCTATCCTACAAAGGCAAATTGAAGATTTAGAAAATAGAAATAGGAGGAATACCCCATGAATTTTTGGTCTGCTTGAGGGTTCTGAGGGTACGCACCCTATTACCTTCTCCCAGTTCTTTCTTCCTAATTTATTGGATATTCCAAAAAATACCCTCACTCAATATCCAATAAGCACATCAGTGAAGCCAACTTCCTAATGTGGCTTCTACTTCCAGAAAACCTAGATGAGTTATTCTTTACTTCCTCAAATGCACAGATTTGCTCAAAGTCCTCTCCGCATTTAAAATGATTAAAATAATTAACTTTTCAGGTAATACTATCTACTTCTCACGAGACTACCGTAGACAGGTGTAAAGAATTCCTAAATATGTTATCAGCTTTTTGCTCTGTTGGTGCTCATTTTGAATTATTCCATCCTTGCTTATTTGAAGTGACTACTCAATTTGGTTGAAGATTTTTCTAGAGTCTTCCAGAGCTGAGAACATGGACATTTCAATTTATAATTTATCATTTGTTCTCATTGTATGTTTTGTTTATGTGCATAGGTATTCTTTCATTTTCTATTAACTACATGAATTTGTTGAAGTTACAATTTAATATTATACAATTTCTCATGTACTTCTTCTTTAATCCAACACTAATCCCCACTTATTTGTTTTCTCTTCCAGGTATTATCATGTGTCTGCTCATCCTATGATTCATACTCTGCAAACCTCCTTGCTTCTCTACCCCACAGTCCGGATGTCTTATGCCTCCTGTGTGGCTCTACCTCCTTCCCTCCTTTTGGAAATGATTGTAAGTATGTTATTATCTCTTTTTGCTCTAAACCTTTGTGTCTTTCTTCATACAATCAAGGTCCTCATATTCCATCTTTCCTCTCTTTTCTCTTCAATATCTCTATTCGATCCTCTCATTTTTCTATATGTATATATATTTCTTCAATGTCTCTTTTTTGCATTATGGTATCCTTTGATCATTACACGATTCTTGTTATTTTTTTTTCAATATCTTATCAGACACATCTATTCATTCCACTTCTTTCTCATGTCTTTGAAAAATTTATTTTGGAATTTCATAGGTCTCAATTCACCAACTAAACAGCAATGGGTTTTGACTCTTCTCTCAAAGCTTGGTGCATATATTGCTTTGATTCAAGAATCTCACCTCACTGAGGATGAATCTATAAATTTGAAAAGGGGATGGGTTAGTGAAGTTTACTTTTTTCCCTGAAATTGCAAAAAAAAAAAGGAGTCATATCTTTGTGTCAGGAATCCCTTCATATGTCTTTAGTATTCTGTCAGTCAGTCAGTCAAAGGCTTTATTTCGATAAAAACATATCATAAAAGCATAACAGTTAAAAATGGAATAAGTTAATTTCATTAAAAAAGAAAAAAACCTATTTTTACAATAGAGAGCAAAACAGGTCATAGATAGTTGTTTAAGAGCGAATTAAACAATTTCCTTGAGCCTTTTACTTCTGATACGCCATGCCCAAGATAAGAATTTTGCAAGGGCACAAACGTATAATGGGCGAGCGTCTGACATTAAAATGCGGAGTGCCACAATATGGTGTCTAGTTCCCAAGGAGCGGCACAGTTGCTTAAGCCATCTTTTCCTTGGGAGGGCGTACTCATGGCATTCAAATAAAAAGTGAGCCACAGACTCACGTCTGGATGTGCAAAAGGGACAAAGATCAGAGGTCTGAGGAAAGGAATTCCATCGTGATGTAAAACTATAGAGTAGGAGGGTCCCGGTCCTAAACTTAAAATACAAAGCTCTATCAAAGGGGCTCTCGATGATGTCGAGATATAGTTCCCGGATTGGATGATCCTTAAAATTCAGGGAGTCCTCAGTAAGTCTCCCCAATGACGTGTTCGTGATCCGTTGGGTCGCAATCCAGTTCCAATATAAGAGCTTAAGCGTGGCTTTCGGAGGGGAAGATCTATTTTCCCATGCTGCATTTAGCCCCAGATTATACAAAAGGGCTTTCATGTCACGCAACCATTTTATCCTATGCCATCCTGGGAGTGACATGATTTCCGAGAGACCTTTGGCATATTTGGCTAGTTCCGGGACCCGCCACAAACGAGCCCATAGCAATAGAGGGCGAAATTTCGCCAAATCACCGATGGGGCGACAACCAAGATCGAGCATTAATGGAATCGTGGGGGTACCTTGGGGAAGTGACATAATGACCCTGAAGAACTTCCTCTCTGCTCTTGATAAGTCACCAATATCACAAGAGCCCCAAAGCTCGGCTCCATAAAGGGCAGAGCTAACTCCTCTTGCTGCGTAAATATCAATAACGGGGGCTATCGGTCTTAAAGCACAGGAGCGCTGCTCCTTCACAAGAGCCCCTGTAACTCTTTTGTGAGATAACAGCATCTTGCATAAATGGGGGCCCCACTGCATATTATGGGATAAACGAATCCCTAAGTAGTCAAACACATCCACCCTCCCCAGAGGTTCGTCATTCAATTTTGGGGGGCGTATAGATTTTTTAGGGGGATTTAACACAAGATACTTTGTTTTGTCTCTATTGATTACCAGGCCCCGCTCTGTACAGAAGAGCTGGAAGTTGTTTAAGAGTTTTTGGAGGCCCATTGGGGTTTTGGAGAGCAAGAGTGTATCATCCGCGAAGAGGAGGGTGGGGATACGTTCCCCCGCCAGGGATGGTTCATCTGAGGGGTCTTTCAATAGATGCTCTACTACACCGTTAATATATAGAGAGAAAAGGGTGGGAGCTAGAACACATCCCTGGCGTACCCCTCTCTCTACCGGAATTCTGTTAGTATTCTCACCATTTCTCCCCCACCTAACCTGGGCAAAGGTGTTTACATGCAGCCTTACCAATAGCAGGAGTAAGTAGTTGGGCACCCCCATGGCAGCAAGGACTTTCCAAAGAGCCTCCCTAGGTACTAGGTCAAAGGCAGTCTTCAGGTCGATAAAGGCGAGGTAAAGACTGCCTTTGCCCAGGACCACCACCTTCCAATACACAAGCAACAATCTGAACGCTTGCTCGATTGTGCCGGTGCCTGCTCTGAAGCCAGCCTGGTAGTCGGAGAGGATGCCGTTTTCGTCGATCCATTGTAATAATCTGACCAACAACACCTTCCCGACCACCTTTTGCGTTATATCTAGCAGGCTTATGGGTCTGTAATTTGATGGGTCGTCCCTGGCCCCCTTTTTAAAGATGGGGACGACCTCCGCCCCTTTCCAGGATGCCGGGATTGGCGCTCCCCCGCTAATAGCATTAAGCAAGCAGTTAATACATTTACCCCATTTCGGGATATCTGCTCGCAGCAGATCCCCGGGTAAGCCGTCTGGGCCAGCTGCTTTTTGGGGCCTGATGGTAGTAATTGCATACTCCACTTCTTTAATCGAGAAAATGGAGTCTGCCACCCTGTTGTTTAATGGCAAAGCTGTACATAGCCTTCCAGTTGCTAGATCATCACTCCTTGTTGGCAAATCCGGAGTTGCTGGTGCCACCTCCCTTATATGTTTTTCATTAGAAATGTCCATGAAGAGGGCATTAGAGGTAGCACCTGATTGACTTGCATATAATTTAGAGAAGTGGTTGACCCAAGCTTGGCTGGTGATATTGCATGTAATGAAGTCAGCGTCAGGTCTATTTTTGGCTCTAATTATGTCCCAAAAACGCCTTGAGTCTTTCCCCAAACTTGCCTCTTTTAGAGAGCGCCAATGTTCGATTTCCCACTCCTTTTTAGCACTAGCCAGGGTTTTCTTATAATTTAGCCTAGCTCCCTGAATATCTCCTTGTGTTTTGCTTTTGACGGCCTTAATCAAAAGCGATTTGGCGTGCCTACAAGCAGGTGTGTACCAATCATGCTTTCCCTTAAGGAGCCCACTTGCCGCATTTTTGCCTACTTGATTCATTTTTAGGAATACATTCCCAATAGACTTGATGGTCTCCTCAAAAATAGGGGTAACCCGACCGGGATTTAGCTCACCCTTGTCTGAGCTATCCAGTTCCAATTCCAACTGTGCGTCTGTGAGTACTGAATTGATTGTATTTAATTTAGCTTCATCCTTCGCAACCATGTTCCATTTTAGGCGTTTCCCACACGAGGATACAGAAATTTTGTGGGCTGGGTTAAGGGATTTTGCGGTCTTTTTGTGAGGCCATGGATTCCTGAGGGACAGTGAAAGCGAGTTATGATCGCTTTCAACTGTGGGCAGGACTACCATGTCCTGAACAAAACTCCAGAGAATGAAATCTAGCATGATGTAATCGATCCTAGAGGTATGGTTGACTCTATTAAACGTGGCCGCACCCAAAGAATCAGAACGCGTGCGGCCATTAGCTGCTCTTAGCCCGAATTCCAGCGTTAGGGCATTGAGCTGAATAGCAGTTTTGGACCATTTTTTAATCGGAGGGATGGTTAAAATCGGGATACCCCATCTATCATCATCCTCACTTGGGTCATAGATGTCGTCCTGTATAAGGGGCTCATAGGTGCAGTTGAAATCACCCGCAACCAAAACTTGGGATCCAGCTAAATTTTCATTCAGTGCCATTTCGAGGATAGATACTGTCGGGGATGAAGAGCCATATTTGGTACCTCTGGCGTATACATTATATAAATCAAGGATGGGTCCTCTTTGGGAGCCTCTCAAAGAGATTATTAAAATATCTGGAGAATTGATTAGCTTTGACTCAGTCTGAAGATTTAAGGCAATGCTTACCCAGGTGAGTAGGCCTCCCGAGGGACGGCCTGACCCATTTCTTGGAGGTACTGCAGGAACAAAGTGGGTAATATAGCCTACCCGATACACGGGTTCCAGGCTCCAGGTCTCTTGGAATAGGCAAATCGTATGTGCCTCTACTAGGGCATTCCACTCAGGCAGTTGAAGTTTCCTGTGGATGCCAGCTACATTCCAGCTTAGGATCTTTATAGTATCGCCCTGTTTAATACGAGTGTTTTTTTTTGGAATACTGGGGCATTCAGGTCGCGGCAGAAAAACATCATGGCTCACAGGCTCGATGCAGGGCACAAGTGGTGCCTTCCCAGACCCTAATACAAGGGTAGGACGTAGGCAATGGGAGGGGGTCTGCAGAGCTTCTTGAGGAGTAGGGTTAAGGGAGGATATAGGCTGGATAGGAGATTTCTTAGTATTCTAAGAAATTGATGAGAATGGAAGATGCTTGCTCCTTAAGTTAATGATTGATAAAGGTTCATTGTCTCTTTTTAATGTTTATCGACCCAATGTTGCTTCTTGGCAATTTTGGTCTAATGTTGCTAAAAATCTTACGACATGGTCATAGGATAATTTTATTTTTGCTGGAGATACTAGTTAGAATGCTGATCATTTTTGTGACAGAAACACCACATCTCAGTACATTCCAAACACATCGCAAAAATTATTTCTCCAAGCCATTCAGCAGAGACATTTAATTGATGAATGGCTTTTATATAATCCCACTGTACGCAAACATATGTATTTTCCTCAAGTCCATCCCACTCAATCAAGAATAGATCACATATTTATCCACTCTGCCGTATCCCAGACCATACCCTCTGCTGATAAAGGGACTATATTTATTTCTGATCATGCTCCTGTTTCCACATAATTGGACATCATTCAAAAGTCTAACTCTCCTAAAAAAAGGAGATTGGATAATTAGTTTATCAGATGGTTGGCAGAATGTTTCAAAAGGATCTAAAAATAGTAGATCTGAAATTGACTTTAAGTTAACAACAAATACGTAAAAACTGGAAAGATCTCACCCAACTACCATTTCACGCAGGGTGGTATATAGTATGTCACAATCAAAGAGTAGATACTGCAAATATGCACCCTATCCCACTTGTTTTAAAACATATTGCCTTAGGGATTCCAGCCACTTAATTGTTGAACATTTCAGCAAAATCATCTTTGACCAGTCAACATAATGAAGAAGGTTTATGACCTCCCCAACTCCCCCTTTATAACTTTATTAATTTATACAAATACAGCTTATTTATATGTATTAACACTTTATTTTTCATATATCTTTCAATTTACTTTAAGTGTGAAACATGTATATCCTCTCCCTATTTTTTCATCTCATATATTTTCTCTTTTCAAATATATACTTATTGTAGAACATAATGCATTTTTTCAAAATATAATTTTGTTCAGTCAAAATAAACTTACTCGATAGAACTTAAAATATAAACCTAATGGTTCTACAACAGTCTCATATCCAGATGTGACTAGTCTACCTGATGGGTTTGGAGAAACGTTATGGACCACTTTTTGTAACATATATGTCAACAATGTGCTTGGGTGTGGCCTTTTTAACAAATAAAACTCTCTTTGTTGATAATCTTTTCAGTCACTGATATTTTGGTAGATGATCTAGCCCTATCCTGTTCACTGTCAGCGCAAGGATACCCGGCGGGTCCCAGTGCGCTTTACAAGTATTCTTTACATTACATTACACTGTGTATTGGAGTTTCACACAATGTTTGATAATGATCAACACTGGTTAACAGTCTCATTGTCTCCAGGTCATATATAGACATTTCAGGAATGGCAATGGCCTCCCCTTTGTCTGCAATATTTGTGGCAACATATATATGCCTTTGACCCTAACAAAATCCTATTCAACCAATTTGCCATACCACATCACTCATGGATCTATTGATAAAAAGGCTTTACAGCAGCTTCCCACTGCAAAGAAGCAAATACAAGTTCATGTAAAAAGCTATAGAATGGAGAATGCAACAACCTCAGGTTAGATTGAGCGCAGTCCCAAAGGAATACCTCTTCTGTGAAGAGATATATATGAGGCACTGATAGCTACCCAACATGTTTAAAATGTTTCCACATACTCGTAGCTAATATGAATATTATATTCTTCTACCCATTTAAAGTGTTGCTTTCTCGTTTTGTAAATGCACTCAAAAGTATTCAAAATCAGTGTGTTCATAATATAAATGTAAAGCTTAAAAACTATAAATGATCAATTGACTGTCATTTTAGTGTCATGAGCTATTTGTTGGTAGTGTCTTTGTGCAATTGGACTGTTTGCTCCACTCTCTCGTTATCATTCCTTTTTTTCTTATGTTCTGATTCTGTTTCTGTCCTGTCCTTTCTGGTTTTAAGTCCAGATTACCATTATTTGAATAAACATTGCTCAGTCAGACTTTTTAAACCTACAGTCTTAGTTTTTCATATTTCATTGAAAGATGACACCTCACTAGACAAACCCAATTAATATTAATGTATGTATGCCTCTTTCTGTGTGCCAGAAGTGTGAATACCAGTGTCTAAAACTTGTTCTTCACTGCAAAGGCAGTAACGATGCAGCATAAACGGCAGGGACTGAAAAGAGGATGGCAGTCTGGAGAAAATAGAATGGCAGTTTTTTTTTTTTTATTTGAGTTGGAAACAGTTGGTACATGCATATGTTGGTGATGGTGAGTGGCAGGACACCAAATAGTTTAAAAACAAATCGAAGGGTGGAAGTATATCAAGTACATTTGTTGGGAGACAGTGATGGCCAGAGGACTGTGCAGGTGGTGTGGTACTGAAAATTCTGGACCCGTATTATAAACATCGTCGTATCATGACGATTTTGGTATCAGCGAACCGCAAATGATGAGTGCGGTATGCATGGGCGTTTTCGTCATGTTACACCGATGGATTCACTGTGTATTTGGAGATTTTGTTCTGAACCATGGGTTCCATTTTGTGCATAGCAGCCATTTTGTGGTTGCCCTCACATAGGCTGATGACTTTAGCTGACTTTTGAATGACCCGAGTGAACTGACCCTGTTGCCTGAAGCTGACCTCGTTGAGCCAATTCCTTGTTAGGCAGCTGGTCAAATAGAGATCAAAGAACAGGAGATTGTAAAGTTTGGTATGCACATACACACCCCTTATCCTGCCTCTCATCTGTTTCTGTTCCTGCTTTTATGGTCTATTTACGATGGGGAGGTGACCATTTTTATTATGGGTTTATCCAGCGTGTCTAAAGAAGAATGTTGGTTTTGTCCGGCTCTTTACCTTTGTCAACTGAAACCCTGTAATTATAATGTTGCCTCTCTAGCTTTTTCATTTGTTTAGGAATGTGACTGGTACAACTCCCTTGTATGCCTAGGGCATAATAAATGGTATAAAAGGTCTGAGCTTAGACCATTCTGGAGGCTGCCTCATTCAGTTGCTTTAGGTGCTCCTGGGCGACGTAGCCTCACTCATTTGAGTTTAATAAAGATGTCTTTCCATATTTCAGCTTCTTTGCCAAGTTCTTTGTTATATTACCCTGAGAATGAAATTTTTGAATACCACAGTGGGTGGCTGGACCCATTGGGCCCGATTCACAGAACTAACTTAAGACAAAATCCTAAACTTACTACCAATTTGGTATTCACAGAAGGCACTTACTCATTTTGGTATTCACAGAAGGCACTTACTCATTCGGTATTCACAGAAGTTAGGAGTCCTAACTTTAGGACTCCTAAATGCCTTCTGTGAATACCGAAAGTCTTAACATTAGGATTTTTCTCAGTTTACTAGTAGTACAGTTAGTACTCCTAACTTTAGGACTCCTAAATGCCTTCTGTGAATACCGAAAGTCTTAAAATAAGGATTTTTCTCAATTTAGTAGTCCTAAAGTTAGGACTCCTAACTTTAGGACTCCTAAATGCCTTCTGTGACTCCCGAAAGCCTTAAAATTAGTATTTTTCTCAGTTTAGTAGTAGTATAGTTAGGACTCCTAACTTTAGGACTCCTAAATGCCTTCTGTGAATACCGAAAGTCTTAAAATAAGTATTTTTCTCAATTTAGTAGTCCTAAAGTTAGGACTCCTAACTTTAGGACTCCTAAATGCCTTCTGTGACTCCCGAAAGCCTTAAAATTAGTATTTTTCTCAGTTTAGTAGTAGTATAGTTAGGACTCCTAACTTTAGGACTCCTAAATGCCTTCTGTGAATACCGAAAGTCTTAAAATAAGTATTTTTCTCAATTTAGTAGTCCTAAAGTTAGGACTCCTAACTTTAGGACTCCTAAATACCTTCTGTGACTCCCGAAAGCCTTAAAATTAGGATTTTTTCTCAGTTTAGTAGTAGTAAAGTTAGGAGTCCTAACTTTAGGACTCCTAAACTGAGAAAAATCCTAATTTTAAGACTTTCGGTATTCACAGAAGGCATTTAGGAGTCCTAAAGTTAGGACTCCTAACTTCTGTGAATACCGAAGTGAGTAAGTGTCTTCTGTGAATACCAAAATGGTAGTAAGTTTAGGATTTTGTCTTAAGTTAGTTCTGTGAATCGGGCCCATTGAGTGTCAACAGTAAGGGGTTTAAGGCAGCAGAGTCCATATTGTGTATGACTCCCCCATGACTACTCTGCATAGCTGCTGAAAGTAGGGGCAAAAGAGTTAGGTTGCATAGCCTAAAATTGAAGATGAGGAAAAATAAATAACACTGACGTTTTTCATGTTGGGGTTCACAAGCTTCACTCTTTTTGTCTGTGTGATGGCAGCGTAATTCTTTATATTATACCAAACATAAATTCATCTGTACCTCCATGTATACACTTGTTCCATTACTTTATAAAATTCTATGTGGTCTGCTTACCTGGGGAAAATGGAACAGCCCTGCAATTCTGGCCAGTGGAACAGACGTGGATGATAATGTTTCTCCAACGAGTCCTACTGTCACTGCTTGGAAGTTGCAGTTGTACCCCGGCACTGGCTCCCACCTCCCTGAAAGCACTTCCAGAAGCCCCTGGATGGCCCTGGTCTGAGATGTGCAGGAATCAAAGATCCAGAAGCCGACTGTGGTGTTTGGCACCAGCAAGGGGTTGAGATTAATTTCCTGAACTACGAAAACCATGGCCAGCAAATCCCTGTAAAACCGAATGTGGAACCTGTAGGGAAAATGAAATATTGGCTGAATATTGTCTATGTCACCAGGCGATTTGCAATATCTGAACTCATACAGATTGGAACAGGAAATAGTTACCCTCTGACTACCAAAGGTAACCAAAAGGTACTGAGGGATATGTGGCTGCTACACATTTTAATGGCAGATGGATGGAAGGAAGGTGTTACTCTGTGAGGTATAAATTTGCCTTAGCTTGGTGTTTGTCTAATGCTGTTCATTCATGCGATAAACTTGAACAACACAGTGTTATTCTTTCAATCAGTGGGTTTATATAGTGCAGCCAATCAACCCAGAGGGGTATGCAGGCACTGTGATATTATTCTGTCCAGCTCATACATTTTAAGTATTGTATTGTATTGCTTTTCTATCTTGATTTATTAGATCAACCCTAATATTCTGAATTATGAAAGAAAAAGGTTGCCGCTTTCGATATTTTGCATAGAATATAGACAACTGTACCGATTTGCAAAACGTCAGAACATGAGGTGAGTGTTCATTTATTGCTGACCCTTCCGGGTATTTTCCTTTTGAAGGCTGGACCAGGAGGTTGGATGTCTTTTTGATAAATGTGCTTGTAGAAATTAAGGGATTCAATTATATACGGGCACAACAAAAGATAGCTCTGAACGAAGCAGTGCCCTTATTAAGGGAATATCACACATTGGCCAAGGTCTAGACTTTGAAGCCTGGAGATCTGAATTTCAGTCCTAACTTTAGGTACTGAAATAAAAAGTCCATCATGCTGGGAGTCTCATTCCCTCTGTGCTTCAGATTGCTGAGCTTTAGACAGAATATCGGAACCAAAAATATCGTGGGACAAAAAATATTGTTTCAAGAATTTCAAGGACAAACATTTTGTGAAGGTAAGTTTTCTATTGGTAAGTTGGGCTTTAGTATATATAAATCCACATATTAGACCTTGATGTGATATATCTATATCTATATCTATATCTCTATATATATAATATTTAACAGAAAAAAACCATAGGTTTCAGGGGTGAGATGTCATCAGTGATGTCACTGACCATGTCATGAATGATGTAATATGTGACATCATCAGCAGTGCATTGCGGGCGCACGAGTTATAGTTAGCAGAACTAACTATAACAGAGGAATTTCTATGGTTTTGTACAAGTGAAATGGCCAGCTAACTATAACACCCCTGAAACCTATGTTTTTTTCTGTGAATTTCTAAGGTTTTTTAAATGCTAATTTCTAACTATAATGTCTCTGAAACCTATGTTTTTTTCAGTGAATTTCAAATGTTTTTTAAATGCTAATTTTTAAGTGTGATAGTAGTTATACCTATTTTTTGTACTGATTTTCAACAGTTTTTTTAACTGTTTATTTATAAATATTGTATTCATTAAATAACATTATATATTTTTCTGAAAATTGCACACATTGATTTTTTTAAATTAAACTGAAATATTGATGAATTTTCTTGTTTTCATTTTTTATTCAATATATTTATATTATTTTCTTTAAAAAAAATCCTATTTTTTTTGGAGTCGCGCACTCAAAGCGTACACATCACGGTGGGTGCGCGCATTCTAGCCGCCATTTTAGAAAAGTCAAGAAGAAACCGCATATGGTGTGCGACGGCTGCGTGTTTTTCAGTTACATCATATACATTTAATATCATGTGATGTGCACGATTGGAATGCGACCAGTCCGCGACTCCTGCTCCCGTGCATTCGTGACACATGCACATTATGGTACGAGATGTTTGCGCGGTTGCGGGTCCCGCGTGGCGTCATATACATGCTGGGGCGCGCTGGGTGTATTATTTTTCAATATATTTTCGCAAAGTCGGGTGCGTGCATTATGAGTGCAGAAGACCAGGTCAGCAGAGCTGCTGTAGAGCCAGAGAACCAGGTCAGCAGAGCTGCTCTAGAGCCTAAGAACTAGGTCAGCAGAGCTGCTCTAGAGCCAGAGAACCAGGTCAGCAGAGCTGCTGTAGAGCCAGATAAACCAGGTCAGCAGAGCTGCTTTAGAGGGAGAGAACCAGGTCAGCAGAGTTGCTCTAGAGCCAGAGAACCAGGTCAGCAGAGCTGCTCTAGAGCCAGAGAAACCATGTCAGCAGAACAGCTTTAGAGCCATTTAACCGGATCAGCAGAGCTGCTTTAGAGCCAGAGAACCAGGTCAGCAGACCTGCTGTAGAGTCAGAGAAACCAGGTCAGCAGAGCTGCTTTAGAGAGAGAGAACCAGGTCAGCAGAGCTGCTTTAGAGCCAGAGAACCAGGTCAGCAGAGCTGCTCTAGCTGACACTGACTGACTGACACTGATTGACTGAAACTGACTGACTGACACTGATTGACTGACACTGACTGACTAACACCGACTGACACTGTTTGACTGACACTGACTGACACTGATTGACTGACACTGACTGACTGACTGACACTGACTGACTGACACTGACTGACACTGACTGACTACTCTCTACTACTCTACTACTCACTCTCTACTATTCTCTCTACTACTCACTCTCTACTACTCACTCTCTACTACTCTCTACTACTCACTCTCTACTACTATACTACTCTCTACTACTCACTCTCTTCTACTCACTCTCTACTACTCTCTACTACTCACTCTCTACTACTCACTCTCTACTACTCACTTGCTACTACTCTCTCTACTACTCACTCTCTACTACTCTCTACTACTCACTCTACTACTCTCTACTACTCTCTACCACTCACTCTCTACTACTCTCTACTACTCACTCTCTACTACTCTCTCTCTACTACTCTCTACTACTACTCTACTATTCGCTCTCTACTACTCACTCTCTACTACTCACTCTACTACTCTCTACTACTCTCTACCACTCACTCTCTATTACTCTACTACTCACTCTCTACTACTCTCTACTACTCTCTCTACTACTCACTCTCTAATACTCACTCTACTACTCTCTACTACTCACTCTCTTCTACTCACTCTACTACTCTCTGCTACTCACTCTCTCCTACTCTCTCTACTACTCTCTACTACGCTCTACTACTCACTCTCTACTCTCTATTACTCGCTCTCTACTCTCTACCTCTCTAACTCTCTCTACCTCTCTCTCTACTACTCCCTAACTCTCTACCTCTACCTCTCTACCTCTACACCTCTACCTCTCTCTACCTCTCTCTACACGCACACATATGCACATATATATATATGCATATATGCCATACGTTTATCATAAGTAGGACTGTTATCGCTCTAGTTGTTCTTTGGAACACTCTGGGAAGCTGCAGTAGAACACAAAGGAATCAAAGGAATCAACAGACAGTCTCTGCCCTTGTTGGATGTACATGTTTTACTGAGAATGTCAGACTTCATTCTCACATGACTGAGAAAGATTAATGTGAATTTACAGAAAATATGCTCTCAGTTTAGCTTATAGATCACCTTCCAAACCTCTGTGGGAAAAGCATGAGAAAATAGTTTTCTCTCAAACATGATTCATGATAATCCCAGCAGAAGTCTTTTTCATATGGTAAAATCACCTTAGAAGACACCTCAATTCCTAAAATGAGTATGTTACCATCAACAAATGATTTATAATGTAACTAAAGTCTTAAAACCTTCTATTAACTGCAATGCTTTTTAATGAGGTGCTATCATGTATATTGGTCCCAAGATGGCTGCCAACACTTCTTGGATGAAGTGCTGACAGCCAATCAGATCTCACGATGATATGTGTGGTTAGGCTCCGCCCAGATATATATGTGATTTTACTTTTGATTTTCTCAGGAACTACTGAATGGATTTATACCATTTAAGCAAAAGGCACGACTCTGAACCAAGGTCTACCTTTCTGCCAAATTTGGTGTAATTCCGTTCAGCAGTTCAGGCTGTAGCTGCGGCTAAAGGTCCTATGGGAAATTGCATGAGGAAAACACGTTTTGGGACACCCCTTTTTTCTCAGCCCCCTGCTACACGAATCATCCAGAGATTTTCAGGATAGGAGCGGACCGGAGCTGGCCAAAAGTTTTGAAAATTTCTGGAAGATTCGTTAACGGGCGCCAAAGTTATTCCAAATAGAATGTTGCGGATTTCCTATGGAAAATAGTTCCTAACTATAACTACCTACTGGCGACCGCCAGTAGGTAATATATATATATATATATTCTGTAAAGTTTTAATATGTTTAATATATATATTCACTAAAGAAAACCACAGGTTTCAGGGGCGTTATAGTTAGCTGGACATTTCCCTAGTACAAAACCCTAGAAATGCCCCCGTTATAGTTAGTTCAGCTAACTATAACTCGCGCCCCCGCAATGCACTGCTGATGACGTCACATATTACATCACTCATGACACGGTCAGTGACATCACTGATGACATCACAGATGACATCTCAAATGACATCACTGATGACATCACTGATGACGTCATCCAGCGAGTCTGTGTTTCTGTAAAGTTTTAATATGTTTAATATATATATTGAAAGGCCTGTTGAAGAATGAGTGGGTGTACAAGTGTGTGAATGGATGATTTTTTAGGTGCGTAACTGACTCTATAGGTGAGTCATTAAATGTATCTTACTGCAGACTAGTGACTAAACTGTGTAAATGTCTGTATGTGTCTGTGTGTTGGTGTATAAGTGGCTGCATGGTTTTGTGAATACCTATATGAATGTGTATATATGGGTTATTGATTGGTTGTCTCAGTATCTGTATGGGTGCCTGAGTGTTTGTGTGGGTAGGGTGTGTGTGACTCTGTGCATAGATGTGTGAGTGGGTGATTCTATGGTGTATGGTTTTAAGAGTGCAACTGTGATGGACTGTATGGTTGGGTGAGTGTATGTATGAGTGTGTTAGTGATTGAATGTATATCTCAGTTGTACATGTGTCAGTAACTACATATGTGAAACGTAGTGTATATGTGTGTAAGAGTATATAACTATCTATATGTGAGAGTGTGTGATTGAGGGAGTGCCTGTATGGATGAGTGTGTGCTTGTATTAGTTATTGTATAAGAGTGTCAGAATTTGTTAGTATTTATATGAGTAAGTGTACTTGAGTGTGTTTAACTGTATAGGTGAGTAAATTGGACTGTGATTAATTATTTGCATGACTGACTAGGTGTGCCAGTACCTCAATGGATAATTGGCAGTGTGTGAGTGTCTATATAGGTGTATAAATGCATAAGATAGTCCTGTAAGTATGAGTGACTGTACAGGTGAGTGAGTGGAGATGTATGTAGACCTAAGAGTCAATGAGTGGGTATGTAGTTATTGGTATTGGAGTATCTATGGTTTTCAAAATGGCCGTCTGAAATTTTGAGTCGGTGTATCAAAGGTTATATTAGGGTGTGAGAAGATGCACTAATTTATCACATGGATGACGTCATCAGTGATGTCATTTGAGATGTCATCAGTGATATCATCAGTGATGTCATCAGTGATGTTATCAGTGATGTCACTGACCATGTCATGAGTGATGTAATATGTGACGCCATCAGCAGTGCATTGCGGGGGCGCGAGTTATAGTTAGCTGAACTAACTATAACAGGGGAATGTCTAGGGTTTTGTACGAGGGAAATGTCCAGCTAACTGTAACACCCCTGAAACCTATGTTTTTTTTTAGTGAATTTTATAAGGTTTTTTAAATGCCAATTCCTAACTATAACGCCCCTGAAACCTTTGTTTTTTTCAGTGAATTTCAAAGGTTTTTTGAATGCCAATTCCTAACTTTAACGTGCATGAAACCTATGGTTTTTTCAGTGAATTTCAAAGGTTTTTTAAATGCTAATTCCTGTCTATAACTTATCTCTGAAGATATCATGTTTAATGAGTTTGATTGGATTTCTATATTTTTCAAATTCAGTGTGTCAATTTCATTAATTATCTTTATTTTAAAATACTTTTTTATCACCATTTTTTAAACTTATTTGTTCAATTAATTATTTTAAAAATAAAAATTGTTATTTTAACTTAATGGGTTTTACAAACATATTTTTTTATATTTTTCAAAATATTTTTTTAACTATATGTTCAAAACTGTATTTTATATATTGTTTTCAATGTTTTTGGATCTGCGCACCCTATGCGCACCGTTCTCGATCCCTACGTGATAGCATCTGCGCATGGTACGAGTTGGGTACGTGTGTAGTGCGCGATCGCAATGCGTCATGAGCGTCTATGACGCGGTAGATGCGCGGATCCCGCGAAATATTAAACATTTTAAAAAACATATATATATGTATTTCGTGTGAATATTAATTGAATACAAACTCTAAACTAGTCTTAAAACTAATATATTTTTACATCTAATCCTATATTTCTTTTTAATTCAATTTCACGGATGCGCGCTGGGTGCGTTCTGCGTATGCGCAGGGTGCGTGGATCCCATGTGACCTGCAAAAAAAGAGATTTGATTGGTTCATTACACTTCCTCTTCTAACTATTGAAAGACCCCACCCATTTCAATCATTCTTCTTTGACCTTCTTTAGAGCACCATCTCTTTGGAGAGAAGAAGATTTTTTAGACTAAGTTTACACTTAGCTCTAACATTTTTCAACCAAAAATGGCTTCAGGGCAGCTGGCATCACCTGCATCACCTCATACTTCTGAGGATGAATTTTTGCCGGAGGCACCACCCAAAAATCGTTTTTCTTCAGTGGTGTGGAAATTTTTTACTTTTCCCGAGAGGCAGAATAAGACCAATGCCACCTTGGTCACGTGCAAGATTTGCAAAAGAGTCCTATCGAGAGGGGATCCTAACAAGAAATACTCTTGCGGCACGGCAAGTATGATGAAGCACATGAGGACCCTTCATCCGAACAATCTTGCACAAGAAGAGTGCCGACGGATGAGAAACACTCCTGCTCCTGCGCCATCCACCTCATCGCAGCCGAGCACATCAAGAGTGCATCCATCAACCCAAACCTTGGACATCCATCCTCAATTTCAATATTTAAAAGTGCTCTGCAATAAGTGCAATAAGACTTTGTGCTATGGTGAGCAGTCGATCGATCTGATCTGCCGCCGGCAAGAAAGTCACATTTGCTAGTTTTTTTTTAATTGTTCCTGGAGTTCATTGTTTGGTTTCTCCTGTTTTAGCCGCCAACAGTTCCTGGTTTTGAATGAAGAGAGACACTAGACAGCCAATTAGCATTCAGCACGCGATCGGGAGGGTGCGCGCTCGGTTCGGGGAGGGTGCGCTTACGGTGCGTGTAGGGTCCGCGGATCCTCCCCGGCCATAGATATTTATGTACAATTAACTCTAATTTTCTCAGGAACTACTGAATGGATTCACACCATTTATGCAAAAGGCACGAGTCTAAACTGAGGACTACCTCTTTGCCAAATTTGGTATCATTCCGTTCAGCGGTTCAGGCTGTAGCTGCGACAACAGATCCTATGGGAAATTGCATGGGGAAAACGCATTTTGGGACCCCCCTTTTTTCTCGGCTGCCGCTTGACAAATCACCACGAAACTTTCAGGGTAGGAGCGGAGTGGAGCTGGCCAAAAGTTCGGAAAATTTCGTGAGGGTTCATCAACCGGCGCCAGACTTATTAGGAATAGAATGTTGCAGATTTCATATGGAAAATAGGTCCTAACTATAACTACCTACTGGCGACCGCCAGTAGGTAATTGTACTGCTCGATTTTCCCGGCCCTATTGTGTTGATGGGTGATTAGGGTGACTTCAGTCTCTCTAACATTCAAGCCTAAGGGTTAGAGTAGTGAATGAAGTCTATTTTCTAGGCACTTCGACATGATCCTGTGTTCTTCCCCATAGATCAGGGCTTGTACACATATCCTAGGGGATAGATTCGTTAGTCTTAGGGATAGCCTGCCCTGTAGTGAGGGTATTTCATGGAGCCGTGCTGAATTCAGGCCTGGTAGGCCTCAAACGGGGGAGACTCCATCTTTCTTTCTGTTCCAGCAGCTTGAGATGCTTCTAGGTTAAAGGGGATGTTTTAGTTACGAGGTGTTATTCGCTTGGAGAGAACCGGTTCAGGCCGGCCCTTATCGAAGGATTGTATTTTTCTTCATGCCGAAGACACTACATCAGGCCGGCCGGCTGGGAACGTGTCCTTGGTACGGGGAGGTACAAGAATTTGGTGGGCGGCAGGTTACGGGCTGGAATTTTCCATGAGAAAATGCACCTCTATATTAGTGAAAGTCTGAGGCAGATACTGGCACTTGCTTTTTAGTCCGTAGGCGGCACCTGGCCGTTAAGCAGTAAAGCTACTACTTATTCCAGGGAAGACAGATGACAAACTCGAAGGTGGAGAAAGAAAACCGAGAGATAGATATTCTTCTAACAGAATAGCCAAAGAAAAGAGAGTAGCCGATGAGGAAGAGGTCCCAGTGACTCGGAAAAGGAGAAGGGAGTAGATCCGTGACTGCGGAGGTGTGACTTCCAGGCGAAGCCGAGGCACAGCCGAGAAGGGAACCTACATGACCATTGAGTGCAGGCTACATACGACCAAGGTGATGTCAACCCCTTTATTATTAGAGTGTACAACTTAATCTATCGCTTTTCTTTGCAGGTCATATGTAATATGTATTATGTTCTGTGAGTGTGTATGTAGTGACTAAATAAAGTATCCAGTTTGTAGTGAATCAACATGTACTGCGTGTTCTTGTATAAGAGGGTAGCCTATTCTTCTAGTCAGTTGTGACTTGATATGAACAGATGTTAATCCTGATCAGGTAAGTGGTAACTGAATAAGGGAGAAAGGAGCCCCTCGAACTGGGGAACAGGTTGTGCTCAACTAGCAGTCTTTGTGTGATCTGATACATAGTAACACTGGTTCCCTTGTTGTATGTCATGGTAATTATAGGATGAACTTGTGAAGGCTGCCGTCTGGGCAGGAAGTCCTGGGTCCGTTTGGGACCGCGAGGCTGAGGCTGCCGTCTGGGCAGGAAGTCCTGGGTCCGTTTGGGACCGCGAGGCTGAGGCTGCCGTCTGGGTAGGAAGTCCTGGGTCCGTTTGGGACCGCGAGGCTGAGGCTGCCGTCTGGGTAGGAAGTCCTGGGTCCGTTTGGGACCGCGAGGCTGAGGCTGCCGTCTGGGTAGGAAGTCCTGGGTCCGTTTGGGACCGCGAGGCTGAGGCTGCCGTCTGGGCAGGAAGTCCTGGGTCCGTTTGGGACCGCGAGGCTGAGGCTGCCGTCTGGGCAGGAAGTCCTGGGTCCGTTTGGGACCGCGAGGCTGAGGCTGCCGTCTGGGTAGGAAGTCCTGGGTCCATTTGGGACCGCGAGGCTGAGGCTGCCGTCTGGGCAGGAAGTCCTGGGTCCGTTTGGGACCGCGAGACTGAGGCTGCCGTCTGGGCAGGAAGTCCTGGGTCCATTTGGGACCGCGAGGCCGCCACTTGTATTATAAGAGGTCTTGATATATATATATATATATATATATATATATATATATATATATATATGAGTAGGAATTCCCTGTCCTTAGGTGGTATGTATATATGTGGTTTCTTAGGTATGAATAGGCCCTAGGGAGGGGGTAACGTTCTGGCTGGGTTAGAGAGGCTCTGTTGAGCGGGTTCTATCTGATCCGAAAACCCAAGCAGAACATTTGGCGTCACGAACCGTTTGCGAAACCTGTGTGCGTTGTGATTGTCTTGTGTTTGCTTTCGGCGCGTGCGTGGTTTTGTTTGCATTTTATTTTTGTATACTTCTGTGTATAGTTTTTATTTTTCTTCTTTCTTCTTTTTCTTCTTTTTTCTTTTCCGCGATGTTTTCTAGACGATCTAAATCTACTTTTAAGTTGCCCGTTGATATTCCCGGATGGGATTCAACGCCTTATGAAGCCTTGGCCCGTGAGTGGGCTGATTCTACTGGTTTGAGTGAGAATTGGAATTCTTCTTTGGAGCTGGTGGAGCCGGCTACTGTGATTACTTGTTTGCAGAAGGCACCCATATCGAAGGGTGAAGAGATTCCTATTTTGGGGCGCAGAGGTTGGATTGTTCTGTCTGCGTATCGGATTCTCCATGAGAGATTGTTGAAATTACAGATCTCTCTTAAAGATGTGGAAGCGCACTTTGTTGAGATTCAGAATTCCCATACTTTGTTGCGATGTCAAAATAAGTTGCTTGCTGATAAGCTGGAGACGTACCAAACTATTGCCGAAAGGGCGGCTGTGCGAATTGCTCGTTATAAATACAAGAACAGGCGCGGTCGAGTTTCGACGCGAAAGGTGCGTCTGGTCGTGGCGAAAGCCGGACTGGATTGGAATCCTGATGAATGGGATGGTAATATCTGGAATTCGAGTGATTCTTGTTCCTCGGGTGAGGAGTCTGCCAAGCGCGAGTCTTCTCGTTCCCGTCATGATTGTAAGTCTGCTTCTCGCACCTCTGCTAGTGCACCCCGTGATTGCGCTCGTTCTTCGGGTGGGATCGATACCTCTTACACTGATTATCCCTCTACGAGTACTGATCGGGCTCCTTGTGATGCTCGTCCCGCGGTCTCTGCGCATCCAGTTTTTCGTCGGAAGTTGCAGCAGTCTCCCGCTGCTCCGCAGGGTATTTCTTTGGACTCTTTAGAGGACTTTACGCAACAGGAAATTAGTGATATTTTGCAGCGATTTCGGCAGCGAGCTGGTGAGACCTTGCTCACATGGATGGTGCGCCTTTATGAACTGGGCGCTGCTGGTATTATGTTAGATATTGGCGATTGTTTGAAGTTTTGTTCCTTGAGTTCGGATTCTACTGTACAGGATCATTTTCGTAACTATAATGGTGGTGGTCAAATTTCTTTGCTTCAATTGGCGACTGAGGGTTGTAATCAAAAGTATCCTACTGAGTCTGATTGGCCTGTGAATGACAAACCGTGGTACACTTTGCGCGACGCTGCACAACGTCTCAAAGAGGAGGTGATGAAAGGTTGCTTGATGGTTTGTTGACATCTTCTGTGCGGAATCGCATTATTCGGTCTTCCCCTGTTGCCTATAAGCAGGTCATGATGACTTTATTGATTAATCAGACTGGTAATGTGTTATCTACGGTACTGGAGTCGGTACGCCAACTCGGTGAGTTAGGTGAGTGGTTTAAACCTGAACGTCAGTCCCGGCCTGACACCCGTACTCCGGGTGAAAATAAACTTACTAGGCGTGATATCTTTTCTGGTCTTCTAGCTGATGGTGTGCGTAGGGAGGACATTGACGGTGAGACTACCGCTCGTTTGTGGGAGTTGTTTCGCAAACGTGGTTTGGATCGGAAGGAGGGTGCCCGGCGTGTTCGGACCACTGAGTGTGATTGTGGTGGTTCTGACGGTAGCGGTGATGACGACCGCCGTGGGCGCTCTGTTCGTCGTGATGATCGACGTTATGTACGTGATGTGTCCCCCCGTCGAGAGAGAGACAGGGAGAGAGAGGGGGAAAGAGAAAGGGGGAGAAATGATTATGTTTACAGCAGACGTAGAGATGATAGGGATCAATCCCCTGAGTTGAGGAGGAGAGAGGATCGTCACAGTTTGGTCGATCGTAACCTGCAGTACAATGCTGAAGACTCAAATCCGTTCCGTACGGGGAATGGATATGAACAGGAGGTACCGATACCTAAGAAACGTGAGAGTCTTTATCCTGATTTGTCCTGGTACACAGAATGCAGTAAGAATGACTAGGAAATAGGTCAAGCTCCGGTACACAGATGGGCTCACCGAGATGATAGACCCTATGTAGATATTGATATTTATTGGAGACATCGTAATATCCAAAGGGCCCGAGCATTGGTAGATACAGGAGCGGAGGCCATTCTTATTCATGGAAAATCAAAGAAGTTTACAGGTCAGCCTTTTACTATTACCGGATTAGGTGGAAAAGAAACCCCTGCAGTTCAAACTTTGCTTGAAATGAGAATAGGTAGAATCCCTAGAAAAGAATATTCTGTACTAGTGGTGCCACTCTTAGAATTCATAATTGGAATTGATATCTTGAAAGGAATGACGTTGCATCTAGATGATGGGTGTTACCAATTTGGAACCACGCATTATATATCGTCCAGACCTATACGGGTTGGTCGTTTAAGAATGCCTCCCATACAAGTTCCCCAGGCAACAAAAGTGGTTTGTCAGAAGCAGTATCGTATTCCAGGTGGCCATGAGGAGATTAGTACCACTATTCAGGAGTTGGTGGATGCAGGTGTTATAACCCCGGTTACTTCTGCTTGGAATAATCCTGTTTGGCCTGTACGTAAGAGTGATAATTCTTGGCGCATGACTGTTGATTATCGAGAATTGAACAAACACACGCCTTCTTTGACTGTTGCAGTGCCGGATGTTATTACCCTAATTGAAAGAATCCAAAAGCATCCAGGTACATGGTATGCGTCCATTGATATTGCTAATGCTTTCTTTTCTATTCCAATTGCCCCTGAGTGTCAGGAACAGTTCGGTTTTACGTGGAACGGGCGTCAGATGACGTTTAGGAGTCTTCCTCAGGGCTATGTGCATAGTCCCACAATATGTCACCGGCTGGTGGCAGAGCATTTGGCTGAGGTACCGGTTCATTCCCAAATTCAGATATGTCATTATATTGACGATGTTTTGATCCAAGGCGATACACAGGAGGAAGTTCAGACCCAATTGGACAGGATCATTGAGTGCCTGCGTGGGAAAGGTTGGGAAATCAACCCAGATAAATTGCAAGGTCCGTCCCAGTCTGTAAAATTTTTGGGTATTAATTGGCATGAAGGGCACCATGAAGTGATCCCTCAGGTTAAACAGAAGATCCTTGATTTTGCAGTTCCGAGGAATAGGAAAGAAGCCCAGAGCTTCATTGGCCTGTTTGGTTTTTGGCGCCAGCATATTCCTCATTTGAGTCAAATATTGGCCCCCTTGTACCGGGTCACGCGTAAAAAGAATGCATTTGAATGGGGTAAACCACAGCAAGATGCGTTTAGTCTGGCAAAAGAAGCAATTCAACATGCTCTGGATTTATGGCCTGTACATGATGGTGATGTGGATTTGAATGTGTCTGTACAGGGCCCTTATGCAAATTGGAGTTTGTGGCAGAAACAAGGCAGGAGTAGAGTACCGTTAGGTTTTTGGACCAACAAGTTACCTGATGCTGGTGAGCGCTATACACCCTTTGAGTAACAGTTACTTGCATGTTATTGGGCTCTGGTGGATACCGAGCAATTGACTTTGGGACATGATATAGTTTTGCGCCCTGAAATTCCTATCATGCAGTGGGTTTTGAGTTCGCCGAAAACTCACCGAATTGGACATGCTCAAGAGGCGAGTGTGAATAAATGGAAATGGTATATACAAGATAGGGCACGTGTGGGCCCGAAAGGAGTTGCTTCTTTACATGAGCAGGTGGCGCAAGCGCCGTCGACTGAGACTGAGAGTGAATGTTCCGTACCTTTAGCACAGGAGTCTCCTGTCAAGTGGGGTAAGCCTTTTGATGATTTGTCCGCAGCGGACAGAAACCATGTTTGGTTCACGGATGGTTCAGCGAGGTTTATAGGAACGACACGGCACTGGAAGGCGGTGTCCTATAATCCGGTTACACAGAAATTGCTGAGCACAACTGGTGAAGGTAAAAGCAGCCAATTTGCCGAGTTGTATGCTGTTTATCAAGTTTTGAAACAAGAGTTACCTGGTACATGTCATATTTTCACCGATTCTTGGTCTACTGCCAATGGACTGGCTGTTTGGTTGCCGACTTGGCATTCCCATAATTGGAAGTTACATTCCAAGGAATTGTGGGGAAAAGAGTTATGGCAAGAGATTTGGGAGATGCTCCCACAGAGTACTGTTACAATCTTCCATGTGGATGCTCACACCCCGATAGATTCTCTTGACAAATTTTTTCATAACATTGCAGATGAGAAATCTAAAATTGCTGAGGCAGTGGTGGACAGGCAAGATTCTGACATTGCGGAATTGGTGAAATGGGCACACCAGAAGGCAGGACATTTTGGAGAGAAGGCCACTAGCAGGTGGGCTGCTGATCGAGGAATTTATATTCCCCTAGATTTAATTTAAAATGTTATCTTACACTGTCCCGTTTGTCAACATATCAGACAGCGTAAAGTGCCCCAAATTGTTAAAGGTCATTTACTTCGCGGAAAACTGCCCGCTCAAATCTGGCAGATTGATTACATTGGTCCACTTCCTATGAGTAGGAATTGTCAATATGTTTGCACTATTGTTGATACATACAGTGGCCTGCTGGTAGCCCTTCCCTGTAAGCAAGCTACTCAATTGAATACCATTAAAACATTAGAATTGATTATGATGTATTATGGTGTGCCATTCCAAATTCAATCTGATAATGCATCCCATTTTCGTGGAAGATTGGTACAGGAATTCTGTGCGGAAAACAATATTGAATGGATATTCCATATACCCTACTATCCACAGGCCTCGGGCCTGGTGGAGAGATTGAATGGCCTGCTAAAGGACCAGCTGCGTAAGTTAACAAATGACAAGTATAAGAATTGGCGAGACTTTTTGCCTCAAGCGTTATTGATTTTGAATAACCGTCCTTTCCTAAATGCTGAATCCCCACTTATGCGTTTGTTTCCTCCGAATGTTGATGCTAAGCCCAATGACATAAGAGAGACTGTGATGTACTGGGAAATTACTCCTGGAGCTTTGGCTCCATGTAGAGCAACCCCAGGGTCGGCAGGTTTAGACTTGCATGCCATGGATGACACCGTTTTAAAAAGTAAGGATCGGGTCATCATTGCTACTGGTGTTGGTATTCATATACCACCTGGGAATTTCGGATTAATCGCCCCTAGATCGGGGCTGGCCGTAAAAGGCATTCAGGTGCTTGGAGGAATTATTGACAGTGATTATCAGGGAGAGATTAAGGTGCTCCTGCTGAATAGCAGTGAGGTTGACTTACTGATACACCGCACTGACCGAGTGGCTCAATTACTCATTATGCCTGTTTTCAGTGGTACATTAATGAAAGGCACTGCCCCAACTTTGCTAACTGTACGAGGCCAGAAAGGTTTTGGCTCTACGGATAACCCTGGGGCTAGGGTTTGGGTGCAGTCGCCTAAAAATCCCCCTGAACAAGCAGAGGTTATTGCCACTGGTCAGGACAATACCATTTTGGTTATGAGACCAGGGAAAGATAGCTGGGAGGCGGTCCCGGCTGACAAATGTTATTTACGAGAATGATTAATGCCTGTATTTGATTCTCTTTCAGATCATTCTTTGGACTGTTGCTGCAGGATGTGTCGGTACTGGACTCCTTTTGGGATGGTACGACGAGAAAGGAGGAATCCCGTCAACCCGGGATGAACTGAGAACCCGAGTGTTGCGTTCCTTCGCTGCGTGGGATTCATCATCGAACTTTTGGACATCATTGGCCAGGAGGGTGACTGATGCCCCTCACTTCTGTTTGACACCGATGAGATCTGTACACGATATTCTGGCGACCTGTCTGGTTGCTGTCCCTGCCTCGTTGGAAACCCTAATTCACATTTTTAATGTTTCAAAGGCTCGTCTCAATGTTCTCCTGGGTGATTTTGCTACCCATGTATATTGCCCTTTATGTACTGAACTGCCGAACGAGCCACCCCCCATCCCGTCCCAAATAGTTACCTATAATATCACACAAGGTGATTTATGTTTCTTTCTTACGTGTAATCCTAGTGCGATCTTTGAATGTCTACGCCTCAAACTAAAAGGCGCCACTTCATTTACCGCTCATGAACGGACTTTGTGCTTTCAAAGGACACCGACCACATGTGTTTCAGTCCAGAACAATATGACTTGCAATAGTTTGGTAGTTACCCCCAGTCATTATCGCACGATGTTACTACCTGCCGGATGGCTTTTCTCATGTGGTAATACTTCCTGGCCATATGTCCCTGCAAACATTTCCGGAGGCCCTTGTGCTATTACGAGACTCAGTTTGTTAATGTTTTCATCACATCCGAATGCCAACTCTCGTGTGATTCGAGATACCGTGATGTTACAGGAGGATTGTGACTCATCTTTGCATTTATATTCCAAGTCTGAATACCTTAGCCTAGCTATTTCAATTATTGGTGTTCCTGCTCTGGCAGTTTATAATGCCAAATCCATTGGGAAAATGGCCTGTTGGATGGTGAAATCCATTAATCATACTTCTACAGTCCTGTCCGACATGTTACTGGATGCCCAGGGTGAACGTAGGGCCATTTTGCAAAACAGAGCGGCCATTGATTATCTTTTGCTTAAACACGGACATGACTGCTCCGATTTCGAAGGTCTCTGTTGTTTTAACTTGTCCGATCATACACAATCCATTCGTGCACACATTGACAAGTTGCGTGATTTAACGGAAGAAGTTAGAAAACACGTTGACCAGGGCTGGTTTGACTGGCTCTTTAATTGGTTGCCTGACGTATACATGCTATGTCAAACATTAGGTGGTATTCTGATTGCTGTTGCTGTTTTGATTTCTATCTGTTGCTTTATTCAGTGTATTCCTTCACTGCTTCAATTCTGTACACTCGGTACTAGACATAGATCAGTTAGTTTTGTTTCATATTATTCTTCCACCGATGTTAGTTCTGTTCAATGAATGTATAATAGACTGAAGTCAAGGGTGAAATGTACTGCTCGATTTTTCAAGCCCTATTGTGTTGATGGGTGATTAGGGTGACTTCAGTCTCTCTAACATTCAAGCCTAAGGGTTAGAGTAGTGAATGAAGTCTATTTTCTAGGCACTTCGACATGATCCTGTGTTCTTCCCCATAGATCAGGGCTTGTACACATATCCTAGGGGATAGATTCGTTAGTCTTAGGGATAGCCTGCCCTGTAGTGAGGGTATTTCATGGAGCCGTGCTGAATTCAGGCCTGGTAGGCCTCAAACGGGGGAGACTCCATCTTTCTTTCTGTTCCAGCAGCTTGAGATGCTTCTAGGTTAAAGGGGATGTTTTAGTTACGAGGTGTTATTCGCTTGGAGAGAACCGGTTCAGGCCGGCCCTTATCGAAGGATTGTATTTTTCTTCATGCCGAAGACACTACATCAGGCCGGCCGGCTGGGAACGTGTCCTTGGTACGGGGAGGTACAAGAATTTGGTGGGCGGCAGGTTACGGGCTGGAATTTTCCATGAGAAAATGCACCTCTATATTAGTGAAAGTCTGAGGCAGATACTGGCACTTGCTTTTTAGTCCGTAGGCGGCACCTGGCCGTTAAGCAGTAAAGCTACTACTTATTCCAGGGAAGACAGATGACAAACTCGAAGGTGGAGAAAGAAAACCGAGAGATAGATATTCTTCTAACAGAATAGCCAAAGAAAAGAGAGTAGCCGATGAGGAAGAGGTCCCAGTGACTCGGAAAAGGAGAAGGGAGTAGATCCGTGACTGCGAAGGTGTGACTTCCAGGCGAAGCCGAGGCACAGCCGAGAAGGGAACCTAGATGACCATTGAGTGCAGGCTACATACGACCAAGGTGATGTCAACCCCTTTATTATTAGAGTGTACAACTTAATCTATCGCTTTTCTTTGCAGGTCATATGTAATATGTATTATGTTCTGTGAGTGTGTATGTAGTGACTAAATAAAGTATCCAGTTTGTAGTGAATCAACATGTACTGCGTGTTCTTGTAAAAGAGGGTAGCCTATTCTTCTAGTCAGTTGTGACTTGATATGAACAGATGTTAATCCTGATCAGGTAAGTGGTAACTGAATAAGGGAGAAAGGAGCCCCTCGAACTGGGGAACAGGTTGTGCTCAACTAGCAGTCTTTGTGTGATCTGATACATAGTAACACTGGTTCCCTTGTTGTATGTCATGGTAATTATAGGATGAACTTGTGAAGGCTGCCGTCTGGGCAGGAAGTCCTGGGTCCGTTTGGGACCGCGAGGCTGAGGCTGCCGTCTGGGCAGGAAGTCCTGGGTCCGTTTGGGACCGCGAGGCTGAGGCTGCCGTCTGGGTAGGAAGTCCTGGGTCCGTTTGGGACCGCGAGGCTGAGGCTGCCGTCTGGGTAGGAAGTCCTGGGTCCGTTTGGGACCGCGAGGCTGAGGCTGCCGTCTGGGTAGGAAGTCCTGGGTCCGTTTGGGACCGCGAGGCTGAGGCTGCCGTCTGGGCAGGAAGTCCTGGGTCCGTTTGGGACCGCGAGGCTGAGGCTGCCGTCTGGGCAGGAAGTCCTGGGTCCATTTGGGACCGCGAGGCTGAGGCTGCCGTCTGGGTAGGAAGTCCTGGGTCCGTTTGGGACCGCGAGGCTGAGGCTGCCGTCTGGGAAGGAAGTCCTGGGTCCGTTTGGGACCGCGAGACTGAGGCTGCCGTCTGGGCAGGAAGTCCTGGGTCCATTTGGGACCGCGAGGCCGCCACTTGTATTATAAGAGGTCTTGATATATATATATATATATATATATATATATATATATATATATATATATGAGTAGGAATTCCCTGTCCTTAGGTGGTATGTATATATGTGGTTTCTTAGGTATGAATAGGCCCTAGGGAGGGGGTAACGTTCTGGCTGGGTTAGAGAGGCTCTGTTGAGCGGGTTCTATCTGATCCGAAAACCCAAGCAGAACAGTAATATATATATATATATATATATATATATATATATATATATATATATATATATATATATATATATATATATATATATATATTCACTGAAAAAAACATAGGTTTCACACACGTTATAGTTAGGAATTAGCATTTAAAAAACCTTGCAAATTCACTGAAAAAACCATAGGTTTCACACATGTTATACTTAGCTGGAGATTTTACTCATAAAAAAACAATTAAATTCCCCGTTATAGTTAGTGCAGGCAACTATAACTCACGCGACCGCAATCCTCTGCTGATGCTAATAATGTATTTAGACACTTATTTGCCCATGTCTTCTTCCATTAAATTTTAGCTATACATATATTACAAATATTTTTTTTTCATAAAGACACATATGTCATCAGCAGAAGGCATTCAGATGTGTCACACATTTGCCATAAATTCAGAATGTTAGCACTCTTTTTGCTCATTAGATCACTGTAGTAAAGCTACTGCTCACCAGGGAAAACTGCTGCTGGTATTGAAAGTGCATGTTTCAGTCTGCATGTCAGAATTTTTTAATGAAATAAAAGAGGATTTCAGAAGTCAAAATGTGCCCTAGTTTTTCTTTCTGAAGCACTAATCATACTTGTTATGGAAAAATGAACCCCCTCATGTTGTTCCTTTTTAAATTAAATGTTTTAAGAGTTACCACTTTAACCCAAGCAAGATGGCTTCATGTGTGCCATACGTTTATCATAAGTAGGACTGTTAGCGCTCTAGTTGTTCGTTAGAACACTCTGGGAAGTGTGCAGTAGAACACAAAGGAATCAACTGACAGTCTCTGCCCTTGTTGGATGTACATGTTTTACTGAGAATGTCAGACTTCATTCTCACATGACTGAGAAAGATAATGTGAATTTACAGAAAATAAGCTCTCAGTTTAGCTTATAGATCACCTTCCAAACCTCTGTGGGAAAAGCATGAGAAAATATTTTTCTCTCAATCATGATATCCCAGCAGAAGTCTTTTTCACATGGTGAAATCACCTTAGAACATACCACAATTCCTAAAATGAGTATGGTACCATCAACAAATGATTTATAATGTAACTAAAGTCTTAAAACCTTCTATTAACTGCAATGCTTTTTAATGAGGTGCTATCATGTATATTGGTCCCAAGATGGCTGCCAACACATCTTGGATGAAGTGCTGACAGCCAATCAGATCTCAGGATGAGATGTGTGGTTAGGCTCCGCCCACATATATATATGATTTTACTTTTGATTTTCTCAGGAACTACTGAACAGATTGACACCAGACCTGCAAAAGGCACTTCCCTGAGCTGAGGAATACCTCTCTGCCAAATTTCAAGTAATTCTGTTCAGCCGTTCGGGCTGTACCTTGGACTAAAGGTCCCTATGGAAAATTGCATGGGGAAAATACGTTTTGGGACCCCCTTTTTTCTCAGCCCCCGCTTGACGAATCCCCCCGAGACTTCCAGGGTAGGAGCGGAGCGGAGCGCCCCACCTATTTTGAAAATTTTGCGAGGATTCGTCAACCGGCGCCAAAGTTATTCTAAATAGAATGTTGCGGATTTCCTATGGAAACACGGTCCTAACTATAACTATCTACTGGCGACCGCCAGTAGATTATATATATATATATATATATATTACCTACTGGCGGTCGCCAGTAGGTAGTTATAGTTAGGACCCTGTTTCCATAGGAAAACCGCAACATTCTATTTGGAATAACTTTGGCGCCGGTCGACGAATCCTCGCGAAATTTTCAAAACTAATGGGGCGCTACGCTCCGCTCCTACCCTGAAAGTCTCGGGGGGATTCGTCAAGCGGGGGCTGAGAAAAAAGGGGGGTCCCAAAACGTGTTTTTCCCATGCATTTTTCCATAGGACCTTTGGACACAGCTACAGCCCGAACGGCTGAACAGAGTTACTTGAAATTTGGCAGAGAGGTAGTGTACAGGTCAAGGAAGTGCCTTTTGTAGGTCTGGTGTAAATCTGTTCAGTAGTTCCTGAGAAAATAGCATTTAAATCAATATATATATCTGTGGCAGCTTACGGTGCGCTTACCGTGCGCTTACGGTAAGCTTACCGTACGCGTACGGTGCCGTGCGCGAGCGCGATTCTGATTGGCTGTTAGATCTTAGTAAACATTCGAATCGGTCGAAACCAGGAAGCGGCGGCCGCCATTTTCTCTCTCGCACTCTGAGGGGGGGAGGAAAAACAAAAGGGTGAAAACATGCAAAGGGGCTGGTTAAACAGATCCCAACCACCTAGACTTGATCATGGTGTCCCAAAAGAACCCCCCAAGCATAAAATTCAATTTAATTTTTTTTCGGAAAAATGCCGATTACGCTTACCGTACGCGTACGGTAAAAACTAATTAAAAAAAAAAGACAGTATCCACACTTTCCCACCCCCGTGTGCAAATGTTGGCCGCAGGGCACCATTTGTGCATGGCATATAGTATATTAGAACATTTAATAGATTACCTTTCATAACGAAGGGCATAATATGTTCTCCGTGAGCGGACGGAGCGCGAAGCGCATCGTGCGTACATTGCCCATCCAGCGTAACATGGGCACGCGGTGCGCTACGCGCACCGCGTGCCCACCGTGCGTGCACGGCACTAACTGCGTAAAGTGGGCGCGCGGTGCGCGTGTCGCACCGTGCGCGCACGGGACGAACTGCGTTAAGTGGGTGCGCACGCCACGAACGGCGTAAAGTAACTTAGCATTTAAAAAACCATACAAATTCACTGAAAAAACCATAGGTTTCACACACGTTATAGTTAGGAATTAGCATTTAAAAAACCTTGCAAATTCACTGAAAAAACCATAGGTTTCACACATGTTATACTTAGCTGGAGATTTTACTCATAAAAAACCAAAGAAATTCCCCCGTTATAGTTAGTGCAGGCAACTATAACTCACGCGACCGCAATCCTCTGCTGATGACATATGTGTCTTTATGAAAAAAAAAATATTTGTAATATATGTATAGCTAAAATTTAATGGAAGAAGACATGGGCAAATAAGTGTCTAAATACAGTATTAGCATCAGCAGAGGATTGCGGTCGCGTGAGTTATAGTTGACTGCACTAACTATAACGGGGGAATAACATGTGTGAAACCTATGGTTTTTTCAGTGAATTTGCAAGGTTTTTTAAATGCTAATTCCTAACTATATTGTGTGTGAAACCTATGGTTTTTTCAGTGAATTTGTATGGTTTTTTAAATGCTAAGTTACTTTACACCGTTCGTGGCGTGCGCACCCACTTAACGCAGTTCGTCCCGTGCGCGCGCGGTGCGCTTCGCGCACCGCACGCCCACTTTACGCAGTTAGTGCCGTGCACGCACGGTGGGCACGTGGTGCGCTACGCGCACCGCGTGCCCACGTTACGCTGGATGGGCAATGTACGCAAGATGCGCTTCGCGCTCCATCCGCTCAAGGAGAACATATTATGCCCTTCGTTATGAAAGGTAATCTATTAAATGTTCTTATATACTATATGCCATGCACAAATGGTGCCCTGCGGCCAACATTTGCACACGGGGTGGGAAAGTGTGGATACTGTTTTTTTTTTAATTAATTTTTACCGTACGCATACTGTAAGCGTAATCGGCGTTTTTCTGAAAAAAAATTAAATTGAATTTTATGCTTGAGGGGTTCTTTTGGGACACCATGATCAAGTCTAGGTGGTTGGGAGCTGTTTAACCAGCCCCTTTGCATGTTTTCACCCTTTGTTTTTCCTCCCCCCCTCAGAGTGCGAGAGAGAAAATGGCGGTCGCCGCTTCCTGGTTTCGACCGATTCGAATGTTTACTAAGATCTAACAGCCAATCAGAATCGCGCTCGCGCACGGCACCGTACGCGTACGGTAAGCTTACCGTAAGCGCACGGTAAGCGCACCGTAAGCTACCACAGATATATATATATTGATTTAAATGCTATTTTCTCAGGAACTACTGAACAGATTTACACCAGACCTACAAAAGGCACTTCCTTGACCTGTACACTACCTCTCTGCCAAATTTCAAGTAACTCTGTTCAGCCGTTCGGGCTGTAGCTGTGTCTAAAGGTCCTATGGAAAAATGCATGGGAAAAACGCGTTTTGGGACCCCCCTTTTTTCTCAGCCCCCGCTTGACGAATCCCCCCGAGACTTTCAGGGTAGGAGCGGAGCGTAGCGCCCCATTAGTTTTGAAAATTTCGCGAGGATTCGTCGACCGGCGCCAAAGTTATTCCAAATAGAATGTTGCGGTTTTCCTATGGAAACAGGGTCCTAACTATAACTACCTACTGGCGACCGCCAGTAGGTAATATATATATATATATATATATATATATATATATATATGTATATATATATATATATATAATATATATATATATATATATATATATATATATATATATTCACTGAAAAAACCATAGGTTTCACACATGTTATAGTTAGCTGGACATTTTACTGATAAAAAACCAATGAAATTCCCCCGTTATAGTTACTGTAGGCAACTATAACTCACGCGACCGCAATCCTCTGCTGATGCTAATACTGTATTTAGACACTTATTTGCCCATATCTTCTTCCATTAAATTTTAGCTATACATATATTACAAATATTTTTTTTTCATAAAGACACATATGTCATCAGCAGAGGATTACGGTCGCGTGAGTTATAGTTGCCTACAGTAACTATAACGGGGGAATTTCATTGGTTTTTTATCAGTAAAATGTCCAGCTAACTATAACATGTGTGAAACCTATGGTTTTTTCAGTGAATTAGCAAGGTTTTTTAAATGCTATTTCCTAACCATAACGTGTGTGAAACCTATGGTTTTTTCAGTGAATTTGTACGGTTTTTTAAATGCTAAGTTACTTTACGCCATTTGTGGCGTGCGCGCCCACTTAACGCAGTTCGTTCCGTGCACGGTTTTTATCAACTTTAATAAGCCCTGTACATTTGGTGGCCTTCGGCCACCAAAAGCACAGGGGGTGAGGTCAATGTGGATAGTGTTTTTTTTATTTCGATTTTATAATTTCATGTTGCCAAAATTACGTTTTTTTTCTCTATTAATAAGCCCTGCACATTTGGTGGCCTGCGGCCACCAAAAGCACAGGGGGTGGGGTAAGTGTGGATAGTGTTTTTTTTATTTTTATTTTTTTACCGTAAGCGTACGGTAAGCTTACGGTAAGCGTACGGTAAGCGTACGGTAAGCGTACCCCGCGAAATTGCCGAAAAAAAAATAAAACCGTTTTTGCTCTTGGGGGATGTTTGGGGACTCCCTCAACATGACTATGTGGGAAGGAGTTGTCAAAACAGCCCCGTAACATGTTTTTGGCCATCATGTTTGATAAACAACACTCAGTGCGAGAGACAAAATGGCGGACGCCGCTTCCTGGTTTCGGCCGATTCGAATGTTTACTAAGATCTAAGAGCCAATCAGAATCGCGCTCGCGCACGCCACCGTAAGCTTACGGTAAGCGTACGGTAAGCGTACGGTAAGCGTACCGTAAGCAGGCTCAGATATATATATTGATTTAAAGGCTATTTTCTCAGAATCTACTGAACAGATTTACACCAAACCTACAAAAGGCACTTCCTTGACCTAGGGACTACCTCTCTGCCAAATTTCTAGTAATTCTGTTCAGCCGTTCGGGCTGTAGCTCGTTCTAAAGGTCCTATGGAAAAATGCATGGGAAAAACGCGTTTTGGGACCCCCCTTTTATCTCAGCCCCCGCTTGACGAATCCCCCCGAGACTTTCAGGGTAGGAGCGGAGCATAGCGCCCCACCTATTTTGAGAAATTCGCGAGGATTCGTCGACCGGCGCCAAAGTTATTCAAAATAGAATGTTGAGGTTTTCCTATGGAAACGTGGTCCTAACTATAACTACCTACTGGCGACCGCCAGTAGGTAATATATATATATATATATAATCTACTGGCGGTCGCCAGTAGATAGTTATAGTTAGGACCGTGTTTCCATAGGAAATCCGCAACATTCAATTTAGAATAACTTTGGCGCCGGTTGACGAATCCTCGCAAAATTTTCAAAATAGGTGGGGCGCTCCGCTCCGCTCCTACCCTGGAAGTCTCGGAGGGATTCGTCAAGCGGGGGCTGAGAAAAAAGGGGGGTCCCAAAACATATTTTCCCCATGCAATTTTCCATAGGGACCTTTAGTCCAAGGTACAGCCCGAACGGCTGAACACAATTACTTGAAATTTGGCAGAGAGGTAGTCCTCAGCTCAGGGAAGTGACTTTTGCAGGTCTGGTGTCAATCTGTTCAGTAGTTCCTGAGAAAATCAAAAGTAAAATCATATATATATGTGGGCGGAGCCTAACCACACATCTCATCCTGAGATCTGATTGGCTGTCAGCACTTCATCCAAGAAGTGTTGGCAGCCATCTTGGGACCAATATACATGATAGCACCTCATTAAAAAGCATTGCAGTTAATAGAAGGTTTTAAGACTTTAGTTACATTATAAATCATTTGTTGATGGTACCATACTCATTTTAGGAATTGTGGTATGTTCTAAGGTGATTTCACCATATGAAAAAGACTTCTGCTGGGATATCATGATTGAGAGAAAAATATTTTCTCATGCTT
Source organism: Triturus cristatus (assembly GCF_964204655.1). Classification (NCBI taxonomy): domain Eukaryota; kingdom Metazoa; phylum Chordata; class Amphibia; order Caudata; family Salamandridae; genus Triturus; species Triturus cristatus. The sequence goes on along the minus strand of NC_140591.1, from coordinate 1,670,637,229 downwards.
TTCCCACAGAGGTTTGGAAGGTGATCTATAAGCTAAACTGAGAGCTTATTTTCTGTAAATTCACATTATCTTTCTCAGTCATGTGAGAATGAAGTCTGACATTCTCAGTAAAACATGTACATCCAACAAGGGCAGAGACTGTCAGTTGATTCCTTTGTGTTCTACTGCAGCTTCCCAGAGTGTTCTAACGAACAACTAGAGCGCTAACAGTCCTACTTATGATAAACGTATGGCACACATGAAGCCATCTTGCTTGGATTAAAGTGGTAACTCTTAAAACATTTAATTTAAAAAGGAACAACATGAGGGGGTTCATTTTTCCATAACAAGTATGATTAGTGCTGCAGAAAGAAAAACTAGGGCACATTTTGACTTCTGAAATCCACTTTTATTTCATTAAAAAATTCTGACATGCAGACTGAAACATGCACTTTCAATACCAGCAGCAGTTTTCCCTGGTGAGCAGTAGCTTTACTACAGTGATCTAATGAGCAAAAAGAGTGCTAACATTCTGAATTTATGGCAAATGTGTGACACATCTGAATGCCTTCTTGATGGAATCAAAGTAAAAAACTAAAAGTATTTCCTACTGAGGAGTAGGGGTGGGCGGAATTTGCGTAATCGCGTTACGCAAATCTCCGCGAAACAGTAAAAAATCTCCGCGAACTCGCAGAAATTCCGCGAACATGCGGAATTGCTTGTTCGCGATGCTTTTTTCCTGTTCACAATCGCTGTTTGCGTGCTCGGGGAGAAATATCTCGCGAACACGCATTTTGAGAACGCGAACAAGCAAAAATTTCGCGAAGTCGCGGAAAGCGGCATTTTGGGCAATTTCGTGTTCTCCGCAGAACGCGAAATTACCCAAATTCCGCAAATTCCGCGAACGGAACGGAATTTACCGCCCAGGCCTACTGAGGAGACTGCAGTAAATGAGGAAATTAGGAGACTTCATAACAAATAAGTCTCCCAAGATGGCCACCAGAGACAAAAGAGCCCAAATGTAGCCCAAATATCACCCAGATGTAGCCCAAGTATAGCCCAATGACAGAATGTCCCAGAGTGTTCTTAAAAACAACTAGAGCGCTTACTGTCTTCATTATGACAAAAGTATGGCACACCTGAAGCCATCTTGATTGGAATAAACTGGTAACACTTAAAACATTTAATTTAAAAAGGAACACAATGAGGGGGTTCATTTTGACATAGAAATTATGATTAATGTTGAAGAAAGAAAATGAGGGCACATTTTGAGTGACTTCTCAAATCCTCTTCTATTTCATTAAAAAATTCTGACATGCAGACTGAAACATGCACTTTTATTACCAGGAGCAGACTTCCATGGTGAACAGTAGTTTTACTACAGTGATCTAATGAGCAACTAGAGTGCTAACTTTCAGAATTTATGGCAAATGTGTGACATATCTGAATACCTTCATGATGGAATCAAAGTAAAAAACTGAAAGCATTTCCTACTGAGGAGACTGCAGTACATGAGGAAATTAGGAAACTTCATAACAAATAAATCTCCCAAGATGGCCACCGGAGACAAAAGAGCCCAAATGTAGCCCAAAATCACCCAGATGTAGCCCAAATATAGCCCAATGACAGAAGTGTGCAAAACACTTATTATTTTGTGTTTTTGCAGTGTTATATAGTGCAGACCTGTCAGGTATTGGAGTGCTTTACATGAGCATTGGTTACATCACACAAGAACAAATTCATTTTGGTTGTAGACATGGGGAGACTAAGTGATTTGACCAGAATCACAGAATGTCGAGCTGAAGCAGAAACTCCAACCTGGTTCCCCAGTTGCAAAGTCTGCAGTTCTGGAAGTAACACCACATCCTCCCCCCTAAGTGCAACATTTAATCAAGTGGTCAACTGGATAAAAAAACATAAACATAACAAATAATTTAAAAGTGCTTTGTCGCTATTTGAAAACTCAGAAAATAATTTTGATGCCAATAAGACCCTCTCATAAATGTAATTTCTAAAGGAAATGCTCTAGGTATTACAGATTTGATTACATCAAGATGACGTCAGGCGTTCCACACTTTTGTAATAAATATAGAATGTTAGCAATCTAGTTGTTCATTAGGATACTGTTGAGAGGCAGAGGCCAGGGGCACGGACTCTGAAAATTGAAGGCAGGTAGGAGGGTGCAAAGGCAACAATTTAACCACACTGAGCAGGCAGGAAGGGCCGTGGCAGCACAACAGACTATGGAGGGCAGTGGAAAGGGGGGCAGGGGCAACAAACCAACAATACAGGACTTGCAAGAGAGGCTGTGGCAATGTAATAGACCATTGTGGGCAGTAGGAAGAGACAATGGCAGTACAACCATACATGCCAACAGACCTGCTTCAGCCAGGAAACGTCTAATGTTTTTAAGCTCAAATGGGCTTTATTTGATCTGCCTCCTGTCTACAAACTCCTCTTTTTCAATGTAACTCAAAGGGGAAAATCAATACCCCAGTTTTTTTTTTTTAAATCTCCCTCTTACCAAGTTCAAAATGTTCGCAAGTATGGTACATTGGATCATGGAAGGAAATGGGGTAGGGACATGGACTTGGATAACAGAGGACAGGAGGGACATGGAGAGGTGCACCAAACTGACCCTGCAGGGCAGGCATCAGGGTTTGCAGCAGCACAATACACCACACAGGGCATGCGGGACGGGAGTGCAGCACAACAATCCATAGAAAGCAAGAGGGAGGGGACAGGACCATGCACATGGACAACAGAGAGCAGAGGGGCAAGAGGCAATGGTAGCTAGCTGACCATAATGGACAGACAGGAGAGAAAGCTGCAGCATAACAGACCATAAAGGGCAGGAGGGACGGATCAGGGGCATTACAATGGAACAGACAAGCCAGGAGGGAGGGAGTAGGGGTCTGCACATGTAAACAGAGGGCTGGGGGCAAGGGGGCAGGGCAGGAGCAGCAAGATAGCCATGGAGGTCAGGCAGGATGGGCACTAGAAGCAAGACACACCATGAAGAGCAACAGTGAGACTGTGATGGCATACACACAGACCATGGAGGGAAGGTGGGAGGGGGTCAGGGGCAGCTAACTGACCACACAGGGAAGGTGGGAGGGGCCATGGCAGCACAGAAGACCATGCAGGGCAAGTGGGAGGGTTAGTGGCAGCACAATGGCTATGATGGGCAAGAAGGAGGGTGCAGGGGCATGCACAAAGGACGATGGAGGATAGAAGGGATGGTCAGGACCTGTGCACAGACAAGAAAGTTCAGGGGAAGGGGCCTCACAACAGACCACATGGGGCAGGCAGGAGGAGCAGTTGCAGCACAACAGACCAGGGAGGGCAGAAGGGTGTGGCAGTACAATGGACCATGTAGGACAGGAGGAAGAGGAAAGGGGCATGGCATGTGGACAGGCAGGGTGGAGGTGGCAGGGACAGGTTACAGTCATCTGACAATGCTAGGCAGGTGGGAGGGGAGTGGCAGCTCAACAGAACACTCAGAGTAGATAGGAGTGGCAGGTCCATGGAACATGGTGGGCAAAAAGGATGGAGCAGGGGCATGCACAAAGACATCGGAGGGCAGGGGGAAGCAGAATAGGGGCAGGAAGCTAAGCACAGAGTTTAAGCAGGAGGTCAATGATGGGGCATAGAATTGGGCAATGGAGGGTAGGAGGAGGGGACTGGTACATCATACTAAATTGAGGGCAGTGGCAGCACATCAGACCATGCATGGCAGGAGGGAGGAGGCTAGTCCATGGATTCACACAACAGAGGATAGGGAGGAGGGGGATGGGGCAGCAAGCTAACTGTTCAGAGAAGGCGGGTATTAGGAACTTTATTGTTTTTAAAACGTGTGTCTGTGCGAACTACTTAAAATATGAACCAGTATGCAGCATAATCTCACTTTTATTCAGGAAGAAGAGGACGTTTGTGACTGTGACTCTGGGCTCACTTGGCAGAAACACCCCCTGACCCTCCACCCCCTATCGCAAAATGTAATGCCCGTGAAAAGGGTAGGTGAACACAGTGTTATATAGAACATAGTCCTGAGAGCACGATTGAAAATGAAAACTAGATATAGTCTATGGTATAAACTATGCACCAAAAAGTTTGGTATAAGATGAACCGGGCGTGAAATATAATATGCAATACATTGTGCGCAATAACAGATTCATTGGAGAGCGCGAGATAGCACAGGCACTAGCGCGTGCTATGCGATGTGCGCCTTGGAGTGTAATATGCACAGGGCAGTGTTGTGTAACCTAACTAGTCTCTAAAGTTGTAATATAAAATATGTGCTGGGGAGTGTAACGTTGCATATGCACTGTGAGAAAGATATGGATCCCAGATTGTAATATGTATGGCATAGCACTGTGCGTTATAACATAGGCATCAAGGAAGGCACGTTAGATGGGGCAATATAACCCGTGCGACGACAAGTGTGGCATGACATATTCACGGGGTGGTGTTACAGTGCACATGGGCTAGAGAGTGTCATAGCATATGCACTAGCTGGTGGAATACAACACAGAGGTGTGTGGCACTCGGCAGGCAATGGTGGGTGTAACACAGCATTGGGCTCTGCCAGGAGCGCGCTGTGACTCTCAAGTGATGTTCGTCCCCTTTCCAAAGAGTAAAATAAAAAGTATTACACATCCGGCAGTGGATGTGTGTTTTATTAACCGTGAGGTGGTTTCTTACATAGTTTTGGTCGAATTTTTGTTGAATCCCCTTTGAATGGCTTGGTGTGCATGTGTATTAAATGTGCCCGTCAATAGCTACCCATGTTTGTATAAATAAACGACAAGGGTGTCTACCGGGATTAGGCACGGTAGGGCTTCAGACATGTCAGAGCTTCACTAGTGGTGTAAATACATTCCACGTGGATTCATTGTATGCATAGTCGCCTTTTAATGAATATCACTCAAACCGTCATGGTGATAGGTATGTACGGTTTGTCCAGCATGTCCTAGGTGTGTCTATAAATATATATTTTTTAAAAATAATAAAAAACAGTGGCCGGCCCTGGGGATTGGGGTCAAAAAAATATAATTAGGAGACAGGCCCTGGGGGATGGGGTCATCAGGGCCAATAAATTAGAATAAGAAGGGGAACCACACAGCCCCCCTTCTTAAAAAATTAAAATAAATAAAAGACTGGCATCTTGCCGGAGGCCACGCCCCCTCCTTGCAGCACTCTGCAAACGCGCCCCCTGGCGAGTTGTAAGTTGGGGAATTAATTCCTCTTCAATACTGAGGGTCCCTGAGGGCCAACTAGCCCAACAGGCATCTCCAGTATGCGCCAGGGAGCTGCGCTGCAGACAGGTGTTCTGAGGCCAAGCCCCTTTTTACACCTCTCTGCAACGCAGCTCTGTGGCGCTTACTGGAGGTACCTAGTGGTCTAGTTTGACCCTAGGGACCCTTAGGTTTCAAGGGGACTCAATCTCTCAACTTAGAACAGCCACAGGGCGCGTTTACACAGTGGTGAAGGGAGGGGATGAGGCCTGAGGTGACGTGTGCAAACACGCACTATGGCATGTTTTAAATTGGGGATATAATTTCCCTTCAATACTGAGGGCCCCTGGGGGCTAACTAGCCCACCAAGTGCTTCCAGTAAGCGCCACTGAGCTGCATTGCAGAGAGGTGGTCCAGGCTGTGCCACTTTTTACACCTCTCTGCAACGCAGCTCTGTGGCACTTACTGGAGGTACCTAGTGGGCTAGTTGGACCCTAGGGACCCTCAGGATTCAAATGAACTTAATCTCCAAACTAAAAACGGACACAGGGCGTGTTTACACAGTGGTGAAGGGAGGGGACGGGGCCTGAGTTAACGTGTGCAAAAACGCCCTGTGGCCTGTTTTAAGAGGTAGTTTTAATCCCCCTGCCCTATTATATACTAGGGGCTTACAGAGGAGGTCATGCTAATCACAGGGGGACCCCAACGCATAATGTTCCCTAGTGTATGTAGGTGTTTTCACTGTATTCTAAGTGTCTTTTAACATAGCACTGGCTCTAGGACTGGTTAGTCAGACTCAGTTACCACCAGTATCCGTCTGAAAAAGTTGAGGGTACAGGATGATTTTGCAACAAGGATTCTTTCTGCTCTTCTTTTTGTTCTTTCTGCATGTTATCCTTCTTCCTGCACTTTTCTTCGTCTTTGAGGACTTCTGTTGCTTCTTTCTGCACTTCTTTTTTTTCTTTCTGTGCATTTTTTCTTCTTTCTTCACATGTCCTATCTCTGTAGGCATAGTTAGAAATTAGCATTTAAAAAACCTCAGAAATTCACTGAAAAAACCATAGGTTTCAGGGGTGTTATAGTTAGCTGGACTTTTCACTTGTACAAAACCATTGAAATTCCCCCGTTATAGTTAGTTCAGCTAACTATAACTCGCGCGCCCGCAATGCACTGCTGATGACGTCACATATTACATCACTCATGACATGGTCAGTGACATTACTCATGACATAACTGATGACATCTCAAATGACATCACTGATGACATCACTGATGACATCATCCTTGTGATAGAATGGCAGACCTCCTCTCACCCTAATATAACCTTTGATACACACATTCAAAAATAGAGACTAAAATTTTCAAAACAATGGACATACCAATACCAGTTACAACAACCTCTTCAGTAATTCTAAGATCCACATACACATCCACTCATTCACCAACAGTCCTATACAGTCACTCATACATGTACTCACTCATCATATGTACTCATACACCTATACATCCTGTTACACAATGCCACTCATCCATAGAGTTATTCACACACATAGTCACTCATGCTAATAAATATTCAAACATACATTTACTTGCATATACAGTTATACACACACCACCACACTTACTTCTACGGAAACTTACACATACTTAGTCTTTTAAACAATCACTTATAGAAACACATACTTATTCATACAGGAACTCTTTCAATCTCTCACTCTCATATATACTCACTTATCTACACCAATAGTCACATATACTAGTTTAAAACATATGTAGTTACTCATAAAGACACTATTGAGACAGTCATTCACTCACTAACACACCCATACACACAATCATCCACCCATACAGTCCTGCACACATGCTGTCTTCAACACATACAAACAGTGAGTCACTCATTCATGCACCTATGCACTACGTAATACCCCCCCACTGAACCATGCAGACACTCAGACTGATACTCAAAAAAACAACTAATAACCTATATAGACACCCATGTAGCTACTCACCAACCCCTGCAGCCACTTATACACAAAGTGAGAGACTGATACAGATATTTACATATTTAAACATTACTCACTAGCCATGTATTCACTATGATACACTTAATCAGTCAGTTACACAATCAATTTTTCAAAAACAAATCATCCATTTAGACACTTATATACCCATTTATTCTTCCATCGATCTTGAGATATACATATATAAAACATATTTAATTTTCAGAAAAACTGACATTCACTGGATGATGTCATCAGTGATGTCATCAGTGATGTCATTTGAGATGTCATCAGTGATGTCATGAGTGATGTCACTGACCATGTCATGAGTGATGTAATATGTGACGTCATCAGCAGTGCATTGCGGGCGAAGAGTTATAGTAAGCTGAACTAACTATAACGGGGGAATTTCAATGGTTTTGTACAAGTGAAAAGTCCAGCTAACTATAACACCCCTAAAACCTATGGTTTTTTCAGTGAATATATATATATATATATATATATTAATTATATATATATATATATATATTCACTGAAAAAACCATAGGTTTCAGGCACGTTATAGTTAGGAATTAGCATTTAAAAAACCTTAGAAAATCACTGAAAAAACCGTAGGTTTCAGGGGCGTTATAGTTAGCTGGACTTTTCACTCGTACAAAACCATTGCAATTCCCCCGTTATAGTTAGTTCAGCTAACTATAACTCGTACACCCGCAATGCACTGCTGATGACGTCACATATTACATCACTCATGACATGGTCAGTGACATCACTCATGACATCACTGATGACATCTCAAATGACATCACTGATGACGTCATTGATGACATCATCCTTGTGATAGAGTGGCAGACCTCCTCTCACCCTAATATAACCTTTGATACACACATCCAAAAATAGAAACAACAATTTTCAAATCAATGGACATACCAATACCAGTTACAACAACCTATTCAGTAATTCTAAGATCCACATACACATCCACTCATTCACCAACAGTCCTATACAGTCACTCATACATGTACTCACTCATCATATGTACTCATACACCTATACATCCTGTTACACAACGCCACTCATCCATAGAGTTACTCACACACATAGTCACTCATGCTAATAAAGAATCAAACATCCATTTACTTGCATATACAGTTATACGCACACCACCACACTTACTTCTACAGAAACTTACACATACTTAGTCTTTTAAACAATCACTTATAGAAACACATACTTATTCATACAGGAACTCTTCCAATCTCTCACTCTCACATATACTCACTTAAATACACCAATAGTCACATATACTAGTTTAAAACATATGTAGTTACTCATAAAGACACTATTGAGACAGTCATTCACTCACTAACACACCCTTGCACACACTCATCCACCCATACAGTCCTGCACACATGCTGTCTTCAACACATAAAAACAGGGAGTCACTCATTCATGCATCCATGCACTACGTAATACCCCCCACCGAACCATACAGACACTCAGACACTCATTATGATACTCAAAAAACCAACTAATAACCTATATAGACACTCATGTAGCTACTCACCAACCCATGCAGCCATTTATACACAAAGTGAGACTGATACAGATATTTACATATTTAAACATTACTCACTAAGCCATGTATTCACTAAGATACACTTAATCAGTCAGTTATACAATCAATTTTTCAAAAACAAATCATCCATTTAGACACTTATATACCCATTTATTCTTTATCAACCTTGAGATATACATATATAAAACATATTTAATTTTCAGAAAAACACACATTCACTGGATGATGTCATCAGTGATGTCATCAGTGATGTCATCAGTGATGTCATTTGAGATGTCATCAGTGATGTCATCAGTGATGTCACTGACCATGTCATGAGTGATGTAATATGTGACGTCATCAGCAGTGCATTGCGGGTGAGCGAGTTATAGTTAGCTGAACTAACTATAACGGGGGAATTATAATGGTTTTGTACGAGTGAAAAGTCCAGCTAACTATAACGCCCCTGAAACCTATGGTTTTTTCATTGAATTTCTAAGGATTTTTAAATGCTAATTCCTAACCATAACGTGCCTGAAACCTATGGTTTTTTCAGTGAATATATATATATATATATACATTCACTTAAAAAACCATAGGTTTCACACATGTTATAGTTAGCTGGACATTTCACTCGTAAAAAACCAATGAAATTCCCCCGTTATAGTTAGTGCAGGCAACTATAACTCACGCGACCGCAATCCTCTGCTGATGACGTCAGATATTACATCACTGTATTTAGACACTTATTTACCCATTTCTTCTTCCATTAATCTTTAGCTATACATATATTACAAATATTTATTTTTCAGAAAGACACATATATCATCAGTGATGTAATATCTGACGTCATCAGCAGAGGATTGCGGTCGCGTGAGTTATAGTTGCCTGCACCAACTATAACGGGGGAATTTCATTGGTTTTTTACGAGTGAAATGTCCAGCTAACTATAACTTGTGTGAAACCTATGGTTTTTAAGTGAATTTGCAAGGTTTTTTAAATGCTAATTCATAACTATAACGTGTGTGAAACCTATGGTTTTTTCAGTGAATTTGTACGGTTTTTTAAATGCTAAGTTATGTATTTATTAATTTTTTTTTCAGGTTTTTCACCGTGCGCGCACCTCGCGATTTAAAAAAAAAATTGTTTCTTTCTCCCTTGGGGGTCCTTCTGTGACCCCTGACCAAGGCTAGGGGGTCAGGAACTGTCCACTCTGCCCCCTTTTCACGTTCTCCACCTTTTTTTTTTCACCCCCTCAGACTGCGAGAGACAAAATGGCGGCCGACACTTCCTGGTTTCGACCGATTCGAATGTTTACCGACATCGAACAACCAATCAGAATTGCGCTCGCGCACGGCAGGGTGCGCGCACAGTGCGCGCACAGTGCGCGTGTATAGATATTGATATGCTTTTAAATGCTATTTTCTCAGGAAATACTGAACAGATTTACACCAGACCTGCAAAAGGCACTTCCTTGACCTTATGGCTACCTCTCTGCCAAATTTCGCGTAATTCTGTTCAGCCGTTCGGGCTGTAGCTGCGACTAAAGGTCCTATGGAAAAATGCATGGGGAAATCGCGTTTTGGTACCCCCCCTTTTTCTCGGCCCACGCTTGACGAATCACCCCGAGACTTTCAGGGTAGGATCTGAACGGAGTGCCCCATTGGTTTTGAAAATTTCGCGAGGATTCGTCAACCGGCGCCAAAGTTATTCAAAATAGAATTTTGAGATTTCCTATGGAAACTAGGTTGTAACTATAACTATCTACTGGCGACCGCCAGTAGATAATATACATACATATATAAACATATATATAATCTGCATATCTATATAAATACAAATATAAATGCATGCATACATATACATATATGCATGTTATGTACATGAAATTTTGAAAAACACTAATAAAAGCAAAGCTAAAAAGCCACCTAATTACAAACAGAATTGCCTTAACTTAAACGAGGGCGAGACCTATTGCATTTTCAATGCTTGTTTACTTTGGTTCCATCAAGAAGGCATTCAGATGTGACACATTTGCCATAAATTCCGAATGGTAGCACTCTAGTTCCTCATTAGATCACTGTAGCAAAGCTACTGCTCACCAGGGAAGTCTGCTGCTGGTATTCAAAGTGCATGCTTCAGTCTGCATGTCAGAACTTTTTAATGAAATAGAAGAGGATTTGAGAAGTCAAAATGTGCCCTAAATTTTCTTTCTGCAGCACTAATCATAATTTCTATGGCAAAATGAACCCCCTCATTTTGTTCCTTTGCAAATTAAATGTTTTAAATGTTACCACTTTATTCCGATCAAGATGGCTTCAGGTGTGCCATACCTTTGTCATAAGTAAGACTGTTAGCGCTCTAGTTGTTCTTTAAAACACTCTGGGATTTCTGTCATTGGGCTATACTTGGGCTACATCTCGGTGATATTTGTGCTACATGTGGGCACTTTTGTCTCTGGTGGCCATCTTGGGAGACTTGTTATGAAGTTTCCTTATTTCCTCATTTACTGCAGTCTCCTCAGTAGGCATACTGTCAGTTTTTTACTTTGATTCAATGAAGAAGGCATTCAGATGTGTCACACATTTGCCATAAATTCAGAATGTTAGCACTCTAGTTGCTCATTAGATCACTGTAGTAAAGCTACTGCTCACCAGGGAAGTCTGCTGCTGGTATTGAAAGTGCATGTTTCAGTCTGCATGTCAGAATTCTTTAATGAAATAGAAGAGGATTTGAGAAGTCACTCCAAATGTGCCCTAATTTTTCTTTCTGCAGCACTAATCATACATTCTATGGCAAAATGAACCCTCTCATTTTGTTCCTTTTTAAATTAAATGTTTTATATGTTACCACTTTATTCCAATCAAGATGGCTTCAGGTGTGCCATACCTTTGTCATAAGTAAGACTGTTAGCGCTCTAGCTGTTCTTTGGAACACTCTGGGAAGCTGCAGTAGAACACAAAGGAATCAACTGACAGTCTCTGCCCTTGTTGGATGTACATGTTTTACTGTGAATGTCAGACTTCATTCTCACATGACTGAGAAAGATAATGTGAATTTACAGAAAATATGCTCTCAGTTTAGCTTATAGATCACCTTCCAAACCTCTGTGGGAAAAGCATGTGAAAATAGTTTTCTCTCAAAGATGATTCATGATATCCCAGCAGAAGGCTTTTTCACATGGTAAAATCACCTTAGAACATACCACGATTCCTAAAATGAGTATGGTACCATCAACAAATGATTTATAATGTAACTAAAGTCATAAAACCTTCTATTAACTGCAATGCTTTTTAATGAGGTGCTATCATGTATATTGGTCCCAAGATGGCTGCCAACACTTCTTGGAAGAAGTGCTGACAGCCAATCAGATCTCACAATGAGATGTGTGGTTAGGCTCCACCCAGATATGTATATGATTTTACTTTTGATTTTCTCAGGCACTACTGAACGTATTTACACCATATATGCAAAAGGCACATGCCTGACCTGAGGACTACCTCTTTGCCAAATTTCAAGTAATTCTGTTCAGCCGTTCGGGCTGTACCTTGGACTACAGGTCCTATGGGAAAATGCATGGGGAAAACGCGTTTTGGCACCCCCCTTTTTTCTCAGCCCCCGCTTGACGAATCACCCCGAGACTTTCAGGGTAGGAGCTGAGCGGAGCGCCCCATTAGTTTTGAAAATTTCACGAACATAAGTCAACCGGCGCCAAAGTTATTCAAAATAGAATTTTCAGATTTCCTATGGGAACTCGGTCCTAACTATAACTATCTACTGGCGACCACCAGTAGATAATATATATATATATATATATATATATATATATATATATATATATATATATATATATATATATATATATATATATATATAAAAACAAAAACCACGAGTTGCCTCCAAATGACGAGGCCACATCCCAGCATGTTGAATCCATTTTATTCCAAGGATTGTCTCAACCAAGTCGCAGCACACAATATGGCCAAACGCGTTTCGGGCGTTGGACGCCCTTGATCACTGGCACAGGAAACCCCAAAGCAAAAGCAGTCCACTTGAGCACAATAAATGTCCCGCCCATGTGGGCGTGTGCCGCAGAAAGTTCTGGTTATTGTGGTCCACTAAATTCAAACCCCAGTGGGCGCCAAGGGATCCCCAAATTCACAATCTTACCCCAGTGGGTATGCGTTGCAGCCAGGTAGAGGAACGATTCCACCCTCCTCAGAATGGACATGCTGTTCCAGAAGTGCTTCTTAGTACATTGCACTCCGGACCCGCTAGATCTGCAGTGGGGCCCCATCGCGGCCGGGCAGGCCGCTATAAACAAAAACCACGAGTTGCCTCCAAATGACGAGGCCACATCCCAGCATGTTGAATCCATTTTATTCCAAGGATGAATGCTGATGAAGCGCTTAATGTCCATCTATAAAAACACCTCTACAGTTTGCCGCCTCTCCGCTCCTCCCTGTGTCCCCCCTCAGGAGCGTTCAGTTCACACATGACACATCTTCTCTGTTTTTAAAAAATAAAAAAAAAATTGTCACTGCCCACTCTCTACCTCAAACCGTCAAGTTTTGACTCTTCTTGTTCCAAAAATAATCGCTTTTTAATCTTGGCCCACTTGGGCTCTATTACCACTAAAAACAGTCTCTGGAATGATACCTAATATACGCACACACCTAGGACACATACTCCTTGCCTTACGCACAAAGGTTTAATTATTTTCGTTTTGGTTATTAATTATATATACCATTGCATTAAGCAGACTGTTTTTTCTACAAGCGTATCCATGTGTTTCAATAACAAATAAGTCAAAACCTTAGTGGATTTTAAACGTATATATTTCTCCGTGAGGAATCCCGTTGAGTAGGCTTATACCAACAACCGACATTTGCATGTACAATATAGATTATTTTTCTACACTGTCTGTTTTTCTCACCATTTTGGTTTTCTTAATTTCACTGTTATCATGCAATTATAAAATAATGGTACAGTGTTTTCCTTATCCGTAACATTTCGTTTTCAATTTGGTTTTGACACTAAAAACCCGCTAGGTCGGTTTCTTGTGGTTGCCATAACAACAACTCTAACATGACCTTCACTATGTCTATGATTTTTTGTTTGGTTGCTGTGACAACCGCAGTTGAGTGACGAGACAATTATGTATAAATAATCATGTTTGACCACTTGTGAATTGGATGCAGTGAACAAGGTGGCTGTTCCCGCCGAAACGCGTCTGTGCCACATTTGGAAATAAATCCTTCTTTGCTGAATCTACTCACGGTGTCGGTGCCTGTTTGTTGGACGCTGTCAGGATCGGAAACATATATATATAAAAAAACAAAAAACCACGAGTTGCCTCCAAATGACGAGGCCACATCCCAGCATGTTGAATCCATTTTATTCCAAGGATTGTCTCAACCAAGTCGCAGCACACAATATGGCCAAACGCGTTTCGGGCGTTGGACGCCCTTGATCACTGGCACAGGAAACCCCAAAGCAAAAGCAGTCCACTTGAGCACAATAAATGTCCCGCCCATGTGGGCGTGTGCCGCAGAGAGTTCTGGTTATTGTGGTCCGCTAAATTCAAACCCCAGTGGGCGCCAAGGGATCCCCAAATTCACAGTCTTACCCCAGTGGGTATGCGTTGCAGCCAGGTAGAGGAACGATTCCACCCTCCTCAGAATGGACATGCTGTTCCAGAAGTGCTTCTTAGTACATTGCACTCCGGACCCGCTAGATCTGCAGTGGGGCCCCATCGCGGCCGGGCAGGCCGCTATAAACAAAAACCACGAGTTGCCTCCAAATGACGAGGCCACATCCCAGCATGTTGAATCCATTTTATTCCAAGGATTGTCTCAACCAAGTCGCAGCACACAAATATGGCCAAACGCGTTTCGGGCGTTGGACGCCCTTGATCACTGGCACAGGAAACCCCAAAGCAAAAGCAGCAGTCCATATATATATTTGTATTACATACTGGCAGTCGCCAATTGGTAGTTATAGTTAGGACCTATTTTCCAAAGGAAAAGCATTTATTGTTTTCCCAATAACTTTGGCGTCGTTTGACGAATCATCGCAAAAGTTTCAAAACTAGTGGGGCGTTCCGGTCAGCTCCTGTCTTGAATGTTTTGGGTTGATTTGTAAAGGGGGGCCGAGATAAAAGGGGGGTCTCAAAACATGTATTCTCCATGGTATTTTTCATAGGACATAGGAAACTTTAGACATGGCTAAAGCCCGAACTTCTGAACGGAATTTATTTATATTTATTTATTTATTTATTTATAGCATTTTTAAAGCGCTCTGTAACCCTACGGGCATCCTGGCGCTGTGTACATGTAGCTGAAAAACGCTGTGCATCAGGGGCAGAAGGGATATCTTATGATTCTGGATGGTTAGATTTGAGGGAAAAGCCATGTTTTCACCTTTTTTTCGGAAGGCCATCAGTTCATCTGTTTTCCTAATGTCAATAGGTAGTCTGTTCCACAGATGTGCTGCCGCTATGCTGAAGGCTCTGCCACCATAGGTGGCTTTCCTGATCCTTGGGATGCCGATAAGATTGGAAGAGGAGGACCGAAGGGACCGAGTGGGTTCGTACCACTTAAATTTGTTTTGGAGTGGTCGGGGGCCCATCCCATGCACTGCCTTAAAGACAGTGCATAGGGATTTAAAAAGGATCCTCTGGTGTACAGGTAGCCAGTGAAGATCTGCTAAAGCGAGGGTAGTGGAGGATCTTCGCCCTCGGGAGAGTGTCAATTTTGCCGCAGCCGCCTGAATGCTCTGAAGTCTGGAGATCAGGTAGGCAGGGGATTCCAGTAACAGAGAATTACAGTAATCTAGGCGGCTGAGGATGACCGAATGTTGCTAAAAGGTAGCCCTTGGTTCAGAAAGAGACCGTTTTTAAATGGTGTAAATCCATTAAGTAGTTCTTGAGAAAGTCAAAAAATAGAGCTTGGAAAATAAATTTCCCATAGCAAACTTTAGACATGGCTACAGCTCGAACTGCTGAACAGAATTACACCAAATTTGGCAAAAAGGTACTGTTTGGTTCAGAAAGCGTCCTTATTTTAAATGGTGTAAATCTGTTGAGTAGTTTTTGAGATATTAAAGGAATAATGTCTTTATATATCTGGGCGGGACCTAACTGCACAAGCACAAGCTTGGCTCTAATTGGCTGCCAACACTTCAATCCAGGAAGTGTTATCTGCAATCTTGGTGCAATGCTCATTAGGTCTCACCTAGCGACGCAGCGCATGCGCTGCACACTACACAAACACCAATACCCTACCCTAAACCCTAAAACATTACCCCAGCACGACCCCCTACACTACCCAAACACCACTGCACTACCCTAAAACCTAAAACACTACCCCAAGCATGACCCCCTCCACTATCCAAACACCACTGCACTACCCTAAACCCTAAATCTACCCCAGCACGACCCCTTACACCACACAAACAACACTGCATTACCCTAAACCCTAAAACACTACCACCAGCACAACCACCTACACTACCCAAACACATCTGCACTACCCCAAACACTAAAACACTACCCCCAGCACAACCCCCTACACTACACAAACACCACTGCACTACCCTAAACCCTAAACCCTAAAACAATACACCCAGCACGACCCCCTACACTACAAAAACACAACTGCACTACCATAAACCCTAAATCTACCCCCTGCACAAACCCCTACACTGCCCAAACACCACTGCACTACCCAAAACCCGAAAACACAACCCCCAGCATGACCCCTACACTACACAAACACCACTGCACTACCCTAAACCCTAAAACACTACCCAGGCACGACTCCATATACCACCCAAACACCACTGCACTACCCTAATCCCTAAATCGAACCCCAGCATGACCCCCTACACTACCCAAACACCACTGCACTACCCTAAACCCTAAAACACTACCCCAGCACGACCCTCTACACTACAAAAACACCACTGCACGATCCTAAACCTTAAAAAACTTCCCCAGCACGACCCCCTACACTACACAAACACCACTGCACTACCCTAAACCCTAAAACACTACCCGCTACACTACACAAACACCACTGCACTACCCTAAACCCTAAAACAATACCCCCAGCATGACCCCCTACACTACCCAAACACAGTACTACCCTAAACCCTAAAAAACTCCCCCAGCACTACCTCTACACTACACAAATACCACAGTAGTACCCTAAACCCTAAAACACTACCCCAGCAGGATGCCCTACACTACCCAAACACCACTGCACTACCATAAACCCTAAAGCACTACCCCAGCATGAACCCCTACACTACCAAAACACCACTGCACTACCCTAAAAACCTACCCACAGTATGACCCCCTACACTACCCAAAAACCACTGCACTACCCTAAACCCTACAACATTACCCCCAGCACGACTCCCAACACTACCGAAACACCAATACAGTACCCTAAATCCTAAAACACTATCCCTAGCATGACCCCCTATACTACGCAAACATCACTGCACTAACATACATCGTAAAACTTTAACCTTAGCATGACACAATACACTACAAAAACATAACTGCACTACCCTAAACCCTAAAACACTACCCCCAGCATGACCCCCTACACTACACAAACACCACTGCACTACCCTAAACCCTAAATCTACCCACAGGACGACCCGCTAAACTACACAAACACCACTGCACTACCCTAAACCCTAAAACACTACCCACAGCACGAATCCCAATACCACGCAAACACCACTACAATACCCTAAACCCTAAAACACTACCCCCAGCAGGACCCCATTCACTACTCAAACACCACAGCACTACCCTAAACCCTAGGGGCCCGATTCACAGAACAAACTTAAGACTAAATCCTAAACTTAGTACCATTCTGGTATTCACAGAATGCACCTAGTACTTCTGGTATTCACAGAATGAACTTACTACTTTTGCGATTCACAAAATGAACTTAGGACTTTTGCTATTCACAGAATCCATTTACGACCACTAAACTTACGTCCGCACCCGGGCCGGATTTTCCCCCACCGGAGCGGAGTTTCCGGGCCCGGAGCGGGAAGTCCGCATGCGGGCCGGAAACTCCGCTTTAAGGGCGGAATAGCCGCTCTCTGGCCGGAAACTCCGCTCTCGGGCCGGAAATTCCGCTCTCGGGCCGGAAATTCCGCTCTCCGGCCGGAACATCAGAATTGGGGCCAGACTACATCACTGTTGCCATTGATCATTTGAGCCAAGGGGAAACACCTGTTCAAGTCCCTACCATCCCCCACCATGCATCAGCTGACGCACTCCAGCCAATCCCAGCCAACAGCTCCAGTTAGCCATCATGTTGCTAGTGCCTACCATCCCCCACCATGATCCAGCTGAAGCCAATTAACACAGATTGACCAGCAGCAAAAAACATTTAAAAGCAGCACACAGTGAAGGCACCGGTTTGGTCACACGCAGTTTGGATTTCCAAGCAGAGACCGGCCAAGAAAATGGAGCTCATGAAGAGAAAGCGGAACTTCACAGCAGAGGAGACCACCATGCTTGTGGAGTTCATTGTGAGGCACCATAAACGCCTCTATGGACTCACACCCTACTGCACCAGTGGGAGCCAGAAGGCAGCCCTGTGGCAGCAATTAGCCACTGCTGTCACAGCATTGGGGGAGGACAGGCGCACTGTGCAGGACGTCAAAAAGAAATGGCAGGATGAGCGGCTGAGGGTAAAGGATAAATACGCCAGGATGGAATTACAACAGATCCTCCCAGCCGCACAATCTGGACCACGCATCCGCCTCACCACACAGGAGGAGGACATCCTGACGACCATACACCCCCACTTGGTCCATGGGCTGCCTGTCAGTGACGTCCGCTACGTGGTACCAGGTAAGTGGGATGAAAAGTGAAAGTGCATGAATAGAAGGTCTGTGTTGCACTGTCAGTGTGAATAAGGAAGTAGTCCAAAGTGTATTAATTAATCCGTAAGTCACAGACTCCTGTGTCACCCTCTGTATGTAGCACTACAAGTCCCACAATCCTTAGGGATGGAAATGGCAAATCCCTCCTCCACTCCTGAAAACATGGCCACTGTCCAGTTGCATTAATACACCAGCATGCTAAGTAGCAATTGACAAATTACAGCAGAGATGCCCCAGTAACAATGCCACACCCAATCCAACTCTTGTGCAACCGCGGATGCGTCACATTGACAATGCGGTGCACTGTGGCGCTGGGATAGTCAGATGGGTGTCGCAACTGATGGCATCAGGGGGATGCTCTGCTGGAGTAGTGTCGCAAGTGTGACGCAACTCCAACTATGTCCATGGACCGCCTACACCTAACGCTCAGGGCAACTCATTACAGGTGCGTCAAGCTGGTTTAAGTTTGCATGGCAACACCCTATGAAAAGTGACTACGTGAAATGCCGTCAATTACAATGCATCACTTGTACGAGGCATCACCAAATAAACACACACCCTGCAAAATCACAGCTGATGCATGTTTAATGTTGCGCAGGCCCGCACACCGTGAGGCATCAACATAGATGCATAACATTGGGAATAAGTCTGAAGCCCTAATTTTCATCTCTACTGCTGTACTCAGAACCTTAATCTCAGCAGCTTGGAAAGATACACAGGCCCCAACATTTCAAATGTGGTTATCCAGATTTCTAGGTATACATAATGTGGAGGCGGCTCTGTATCAACTTAAGGGGAAAAAATCAAGAGAATTGGGGTTGAAGATTTGGGCACCAGTGGCTGCCTGGCGCACTAGTAGATTGTCATAATCTTACTGATTTTCAGAATATAGCTACGTCTGGCTTCTAATATTTATATCTTCATTAGCTATACGTTCCTTCTCGCTCTCTTTCATCCTCTGATTGTGGCAGATGGCTCTTTGTTTTACTATATGTATCTTAACTTCTAGATCAACATCGACGCCACATCATTCTATGATTTACAACCTCCAATCTCAATTAGACACTAGAAATGTAATTCGTCAACCGACTTCTACATGCCTTGTTCTTGCTTCATCCATATTTGTTTTTTTATTTATTTTGTTTTGGCTATTTTTGTAATTTGCTTATACCTCATTCAGCTTTCTTATTTAGTCAAAATGTATTCATATTGTATTGCTATAGTGTAACATGAATCCTCAATAAAAATTTTAAAAAAATAAATAAATAAAAAAAAAAAAAAAAAAATTGGGAATACGTCCAAATGTGTCACCTGTATTACCCCACCGCTGTGACACAGAAGTGACGCAACTGCGGTGTTAATGTATTACAAGGGGCGTGGAAACATGCCACTAAATCTCTATGAAGTAAATCACCCCGTGCAAGCTGAAAGCACAAAGCAGAAGGTGAGAGAACCATCTGGTCCAAAAGTCAGACACCTATTCTGTTGTAAATTTCCCACCCTGCCACGCCACTACGACCCCAATGCACCACTGCTCCTACCTGCCCAGTCAGCAGCAGTACTGCAAAACACTGTTAGCATGCAGAAGAAATGGGGAAATCACAGAAATGTTCCACCAGCACATATTCCAGATGTTTAGTTTTCTCTCTTCTCACCCATTGACACATTCAGCCAGAGCACAGACAACTGCCGTAGCGGAGGTCCCTGCATCTACTGGGAGGCATCGCCACCGTACACCCTCACCGACTGGTAAGTCAAAGTGGCCAGGAGATGGTCAAAATGCATGCATTGTCAGGAGTGACAGAGGGACATGTAGTGCCTACATATGAAAGTCAACCAGAGATGTACAAATCGCTGCATTACTATTGGAGTTGTCAATGGACATCCACCTTTAGATAATTATAATTGTGAACAGCTGAAGACAATATATTACATGTCTTGGCTCATCAAACCTTCGTAATTGCTGAACATGACATGTTTTACAGCAACAGGCCCAGACCTGGGAATCCAATCCTGTCATCGAGTGCCACAACTACTCAAAAAGGTGTTCCCACTATGTTGTAATGGTGTCTGTAGACGTAATCAATCAAAGTAATTGACTGAAATATGGCAATGATGAGCAAGTGAGATCCCAGGGTCATCAGTATTGACAATGCATACACTGTCCAACTTTGAATGTTTCCAATATAGATCAAATGCCCAGTCCACACAGCTGGTCATGTACCACTTACATTGTCTGGCTTCTGTGTTGGCCATCAACAAAACACGATAGTGGACCTCACATCATGATCCGTAGACATGTCATTGTGATATTGGTTGCATCCAGGTAGTGGGCCCATTCGAAGTAATGTGGGAGCAATCATGATATTACGTATAACACACTAATGCTACGCTGGTGCCCACAACTGCTTGTGCTCATCCTTTGTGCCAGAAATCTAGTGCATCACATGTGGCTGCCGGAATGTTAAGTAGCAAAACACACTTATCATTGTAGGTACAACGAGGTCCTCCCAGAATCAAAGACACACACTGACTTCTGCTACAAGGTTGGCTGTGACATCTGTTCAGGGCCCACACACTGTTCCGGTGCTGGGCCAAGGGAGGGGAACCCAAGAATATATCAGGCTGACTGCTCAAGAAATGTGCCTTTCACGTCCGCCGTATGTTGCATGTGTATTACAACACTGTTGTCCTGCATCACAATATGCTCACATATGGCATTTGAACCCATGCAAGATCAGACCCTGGTGGCTAATGAAAGGATGACACAAAATGTATGCCAAGTGAGTGCAGAATGGACATTCAATAGTACCATGAGTCATATGAAGTGACCAAAACACAACCGGCTTGCAATTCAATGATAGGAAACACCATGATGAAAATAGCATGGCTGAGGCCAACACTGATGCCAGTAGTGTACCTTTGAGATGAATGTAGGGGCTGCTAAGGTGAATCTTCATGTAGTTACACCTGCTAAATGACTAGGCTGAAGAGCAACACGCTAATCCAGTGCAGGCAGAAGGCATCAAAGCCTCTCAGCCTATCCGCAATGTTGCATTCTGCTTGCCTCCTCTCCTACTGTATTCACATGTATAGGTGAGTGTTTGACAAAAGAGGTTTGGATGTCTGCTGTACAAGACACCAATCGTCGTCAGCTAAGTAGTACCATGATCTGGGAAATAGAGTACGCAAAGAGAGGACACTCAAAGGATGGACATAAGACATCTGTGTTCTCTCATACAAATATGTGTGACTTCATGCGTGGGGAAGCACAAATGAGCAACATCATGTCCCTGACAATTGTAAATCTCACACATGAAACCCTTTCTGACTTGACAACAAACAACATGAGACTCTGGAAATATGTAAGTCTGAATGGCAAAGGTGATAGCAGTGTAATGGGGAGGAATCCGGGTCATTTATCCCTTCCTATCAGTCATCTTCTCATACATGTGTGTCTGTTGATGTGTCATCTGATTGATGTCACTGCTGTGTGGAGGGAACGGCTGGCAACTGCTGCATGTGAGCAGGTGCCTAAATGTAAAGTTCAGGAGCTAAACATGCTGCACATCGTTCTGGATTACCCACAAATGGTCATTGAGAATGACATGTTGGCTCAGAGCTACCATCTCTTCTTGAAAAATATAGACCTGTATGTCTTATCACAGATGCTGACCGGATTACACCCCAGCAGCGTGCACCATCCCGGGCACTCAATGACATCCTGGCTGCAGCTGTTCACCCCTCGCGCAGCCGTCCCTCAGGTAATTCTAGCATGAGGTGTCTGTTGATGTGTCATCTGATTGATGTCACTGCTGTGTGGAGGGAACGGCTGGCAACTGCTGCATGTGAGCAGGTGCCTAAATGTAAAGTTCAGGAGCTAAACATGCTGCACATCGTTCTGGATTACCCACAAATGGTCATTGAGAATGACATGTTGGCTCAGAGCTACCATCTCTTCTTGCAAAATATAGACCTGTATGTCTTATCACAGATGCTGACCGGATTACACCCCAGCAGCGTGCACCATCCCGGGGACTGTATGACATCCAACCCTCGCGCAGCCGTCCTCCAGGTAATTCTAGCATGAGGTGTGTCACTGGCTTCGACTCCAAAGCCATGACAGAGATCCTGATTCCCCTCTGCATGTAATCAGCAGTTGTGTACAAAGTGAAATACAAATCAGGAGTGTCATGTGCCTGTCTGACAATTGGTGATGCAGATAATTGAGAATGTTGTCACTTCCCTCTACAGCTGCTGGTTCAGGGACAGCTAGGCCCGTGAGGAGACAGGTCCAGCAGGTGACACTAGGGGGGAACACCAAGGGACAGAGAGTTGTGGCTGGAGCTGGTGAGTTTGCCTGTATCTGTGTAACCCCTCAGTGCTATGGTGTGAGCTGTCATTTGTGGTGGTACCCTACACAGGTCACATGATCCTCATCTGTTGATGCAAAGTACAGTTGATACAAACCCTTGTTTTGCACCACATGTCATACAAGGTCAATCCCTAATACGGTTGCAACCTCTGTTCCAGGGGATGCTGATGACGAGGATGACAGGCCTATGACCAGTGCGGGCCGACGTGGAATCAGAGGGGAGAATCCCCTGATCCTCCAAGCTGTCATGTCGGCTGCAAGCACTGCTCAGGAGGAGGAGGAAGAATATCCTGAGGACCTCTGCTTGGTGGATGATGAGGACTACATGTCTGACGATGAAGATGGCAATGCGCGATATCGTGCCAGACTGGCTAAATCGGTCAGGGCATCAACTCCTCTGCCAAGCAACGTCCCTCCGCCTCCTCCCAGGCATACCATGGCCTGTCCCCAGACTCGAGCAAACCAGCCACAGCACACACGCATCACAACACAGACATCACTCCCTCACAGTCCTCACGTCCAGGACCAACATGGTGGTTCCCCTACCCACTCTTCCCTAGACAGTGTATCCCTGCCAGCCTCTCCACCATCTGGGGGTAGTACCAGCCCTGTTGTGCTGCTGGAATCCCCTGGGCACCATTCACCTGCCCACAGGCTGACACCTCCCACCCCACCCCCTGCCGTAGGACCTGCACATCCCATCCATGGCAGACAGCTGCAGAGAGGGCCTGCACCTGGCTGTGATGACCAGTGGGAGCAGGACTTCTTCCAACAGCAGAGCGATGTGAGGCAGGACATTAGTGCCATAGGGGCTACCCTGTCCACCATGTCGGACTCCCTGCAGGACATGGTCCACTTCCCTCAGGCGGTGGAGAGGCTGAGCCAAGTGTTGGATAGGATGGATAGGACTTGGCAGGACATGTCCAGAAATATGCGAGACATGCTCTCCATCCAGAGGGACGAGAGTGCAAGACACCATGCCTTGGCCATGAAGATGATGGAGGGCATTTTGAGAGTGAGCCAACCTTTCCCTTCACGGTCAACGCAGGGAGGGGAGCCATCATATCTGCCCACAGGACAGCACATCCCCACACCTGTACCAACTGCACACCAACACAGCGAAGGGAGACATCCACACCAGCGGGCTGAACTGGCACTCCCAACACCACCCCCTGTACAGTCACTCCCGCCACCTGCACAACCATCCCCACCTGTACAGTCACTCCCGCCACCTGCACAACCACCACCAACACCACCACCTGTACAGTCACACCCGCCACCTGCACAACCACCACCACCACCACCTGTACTGTCACACCCGCCACCTGCACAACCACCACCACCACCCCCTGTACAGTCACACCCGCCACCTGCACAACCACCACCAACACCACCTGTACTGTCACACCCGCCACCTGCACAACCACCACCACCACCACCTGTACAGTCACACCCGCCACCTGCACAACCACCACCACCACCACCTGTACTGTCACACCCGCCACCTGCACAACCACCACCACCACCTGTACAGCCATCAAGTGTGCAAACACCATCTGCCACAGCACATGTGGATGACCCTGGACAGTCCCTTGGACAGTACCCACCTCCACGTAGGCGGCGAGCCAGACCTGAGCACTCGGAGCGGTCATCCCCCCCCAAATTGCGGCGTCGCACTCACCAGTGACAGGAACCCGGGACAATGTGATCACGTGTTTGTGTGTGCACCAAATAAACACCTACCAAAACTAATCATCTGTTGTGTATCATGTCCTGTGTAACGTTGCAGGTGGCCTGGAGATGTGAGAAGGTATGTGTGTGTGTGACACAGTTACAAGTGTGACCCATCGTTGCAACCAGCCATTATGTGCATAGCAGATGACCCATCAAATATGTGTCCATATTCAGAACCAGACATTCAGAATGAAGTTAAACAAGTGGAAGTTATGAGTATTCCAAATTGTATTTTGAGAAGGTACATAAGAACAACCGTCCGTTTGGAAGGGAGAAAGGAAAACAAATGAAGATCTTAATGCAGAGGGAGATGTGAACCTGGATTGGGGTGGGGCAAAAAAAATATAACACGTCAGGGAGCGTCAGGGAAAACAGTCTATTTACAAGGGGAAAATGAAATAGTTGTTCACGTCTAAAGTCAAGTGTTCTTCTGGTCATCCTCTAGGACCACAATGTCCAGATCCTCAGAGTCCGATGCAGGCACACGTCTGGCGGGTGCAGGAACAGGCACCACTTGGGTTCGTGCCACACGAGGAGTACGGGGGGAAACAGTGTGGGGCAATGGACAGGGGGAGACATTGACAGTGGTATGGGAAGGGATTGGGGAGACAACAGACGACATGGCTGCGGGCAGTGAATTGATGGCGGTGGTGAGGGTGGCCATACATCGGAGCATGTCCTCTCGCATCATGCGTACCTCCATACACACTTGTAGCGCGATGCGAGCGGACATGTCTGGCTGACCCTCACACATCCACATCAGGTCCACTGGCACAGCCACAGGAGGAACAACACCGGGAGGGGCCTGGGGGGAAGAGGAGGGATGTGGTGCCTGAGGTCCGGAGCCAATGATGTTGGGGAGCTGGCGGCTACGATGAGGGGGACTGGTTGCAGGGGATGCAGCTGGGTCCCCCGATGGAATGGGGAACTCTAGAGGTAGGGAGGGGCTGATGGCAGGCCCAGATTGTTTGTTGGCCTGCCCCGAGGACACCTTTTCAGGGACCACAGGTGAAGAATCCTGAGGAGAGTTGCTCTCCAACACCTCATGGTCCGAGGTGTCGTGTTCACCCCCCCCCCAATCAATGTCTGCAGCCTCCACCTGGGATGTGGCACCAGCATCAGGGTGTCCCTTGTCAGTCTGGGTGGGCGCAATCCCCTTGCCTCTTGATGTTGAGGGTCCCTCCTCATCCTCCTCTTCCTCGCTGGTGGAAAGTGGGTGTAGCCGCCGCCGAACTGGTGGCCTCTTGCTCCGGACCAGGTCCTGCTGCCCTTCTGTTCCGCCAGCTGTGCCTGCTGAAATGTAAGCAAAATCCGAATGTTATGTTTGTGTCATGCAGGACGAGACACATTCATAGGATCCAAGGTCAGACTTATTTTCCTCTGATCACACTCAATAGTTGTCAGTGTCTATGAGCTGACATTACGTGTATGTTCACCGTCAGGTCCTGGATTGAGTCTGACATGGCCATCTCACGTGGATGTGTGTGGCTTACACGACTGTATTGGCCAACCCTCAACCTGGCATTCTAGGGATCTGTGTGTCCTGCCACAGCTACATGTGTAGGTTCCAAAAGCAGTCCACCAATGGAGAACATGAAGTCCAGAATCTCAGATTATGGCCATTCATAGGGAGTCGCAGCTATTTAAGGTCTGGACAAGTGTCATCTGCTTTGTAGCATTGTATGGGACACAACAAGTGGCGAATGTGGGTCACACATGCACTGAGGCTCTGGCCTATTTCTGTAGCTAAATTGTGAGTCTAGCCTTTGGCTGTCCCCACACATGTACTGACAATCCAGTGGCACATATTGGCTTTGGTGACTGATATGGTAATGCTGTACACCGCTGAACACTGGGGGAATTTAGTGATAGCTACCTGTACATGTGAAACAGGCCACTGAGGCTGAGACGTCTGTCAGTGAACACCCCTTGTAAATTTAGAAGCGCTTAAGAGTGATGAAAGGATGTCAAAGTCTGTCTTGACTCCATGCCACATGATGTTTTGTCACAATTGGAACCCACACTCTAAAAATGCTATGCAAGTCATAGCATCCAATACCCTTTGGCCTGCCATGCGCACACAGGACAGTGTCTGTACCATTGCTCATCCAATGCACACATGATTTCCTAGTGCCAATTGTAGTGGTGCGGGAAGAGCTGATTTCAGTCCAAATGCACAAATATGGCTCATTTAGCCAGTTGTCATGGCGAGACTCCAACTCCCAAAATGCACTCTGCCCTGTACAGTCCATATGCCACAGTGTGCCTTTTTAAGCTTGGTTACTGCTGCATGGACACGGAATCTGTGAATGGAGGCATCGGACACACAATGGTACAGCACTGTTTCACTCACATCATACTCCCAGACACATTTAGCATATGATGCACTTACCATGTCCCTGCTGCTCCTGCTCCTCCAGCTGAGCATGGAGGGTCGGCCAAGCTGATCGCAGGACCCTCCTGTACAGTGGGGATAGGCGAGGACGATGCACATGGTGCTGGGAAGACTGGCCCACCAGCTCCTCAGCCTTGTGCCGGGCCCACCGTTTTAGGTCCTCCCAGCGCTTGCGGCATGCCCTCGCACGCCTGGTGTGGACTCCCACTGCACTGCAGCGTTCGGCGATGTTGGCCCACAGCCTGGCCCGGGCTGCATTGCTCAGCTGGTGTTCAGGGTCCCCATATAGCTGAGAAAATTTGGCCAGCACCCCCTCAGCCAAGATGTCCAACTCACTTTCAGTGAAAGGGGGTGCCTTCTCTTCGTAACCCTCAGCCATTATGGGGATAATAAGAAGGATGAGAGCAGCAGGATGTCAGAGGATCTGTCTGTGATAGAGGATGACTCAGAATGAACACAAAATGGCAGCAAACTATTTCCTGTGATGTATTTCCTGCCTCCCACTTCCTGTAAAACATTTCCTGAATGAAATTATGTGTTCCGGGTCATTTTCGGAGTTTACGGCCCGTAAACGCAGTTTCCGGTTCCGGAGCGGGAGGTCCGCACACGGGCCGTACGCCGCGTGATCGGCGTTTCCGCACACGGGCCGTACGCTCCGTAATCGGAGCTTCCGCTTTTTGGCCGCAAATTCCGAAAATGACCCGGAACATATTTTTCCATACAGGAAATGTTTTACAGGGAGTGGGAGGCAGCAAATACATCACAGGAAGTAGTTGCCTGCCATTTTGTAGTCATCCAGATCCATCCACAATCTGGGATCACATCTACTGCCATCCTGCTGTTCTGTTCTGGATAAAAAAGTAAAGACAGTGCATGTGAGAATTAATTAAATGTGACAAGAGGGTGAAGTGACCATTTCAAGACATGTCTGCAGTTTCTGTTTCAGTTTCTCATGCTTTGCATTATGGTACATGTAGTCCATATTAGGTGCTCATTTGCAGAGTTGTGTGATGTGTTCCAGAACATTGTGTTTGAGAAGTGTGGATATATCACTAACACAGGGGGGCAGAGTTACGGCTACGGACGCATCTCTGCTAATCAGCAGAGATGCGTCAGAAGAGTTGCGATGCATCTGCCCACCCGTGCGCCAACACAGATGCGCGGCATTGAAATTTCGGTGCACCGTGCAGCTCGGATGTGCAGATGCGTACGCATCCCCCGTTGGAAAGGCGGCGCATTGCTGGAGTTGCGTCGCATGCACAACGCAGCTCCAGCAAGGCTCGGGGGTGCCCTATCCCTATGATGCTGCGTCAATCCTTACGCCTGCTTCAAGCAGGCGCAGGGTTTTGACGCAGCATGGCCTTAAAAGTGACTGAGTGAAATATTCTAGATTTTTAGGAGGCGTTTCTGCGCACGGAAGGCCCCCCCCCCCTGCACCAGAACGCCTACATGTGGCGCAGGCCTTTACAACGTGACGCATCTCCCAGATGCTTCATATAGTACATTCCCCGCAGCATGGGGCTGGCTTTGCACCACCGCAGCGTCACAAAAGTGACGCAACGGCAGCGTGAAAGGGCCGCAAAGCCCACATTAATCTGCCCCATGGCGTCTGATTGACCCATTGCATCACTCACGTCGTGGGCGCATCATTTGTGGGGGAGTAACATCTGTTGATGGCACAGGGCCGACAATGCTATGGTTATGGCCTTTTCTGATTAAGAGACCCATCCTCATGAGGTCCGGCTGTGTCATGCATCTGTGGCTATAGATTCTTTCGGGACATCCACTACACTGATCGCTGACATGGGCACATGTGCTGATGCAGGCTCAACGTTTTGACTACTGTCAAGAGCTGTGATTAACATGCAGTTAGTGTGGCTTGCAAAGTAGCCTCAGGAAGGAATTTATTGACACAGTCGTGTATATCCAAGTTTCATCATTGGCAACAGACAGCAATCCACATTTGGTCCATTCCACTACAGGTTGCTCATGTGAAGAACGTGGCAACAAGCTGCTCACGGACTTGCATGCCCTGACCTCGGTTATGTGCCATGGCCCGGTTTCCCAGATTCATAGGTAGCCGAGGTTCCAGTGGTATCTGTGAGCCATGCGTTAAGGCAATGTTGTGCAAGACACAACAGGCTAGTATGATCTTGCACACTACTTCTGGGGAGTACTGCAGCACCCCCCCTGTACGGTCGAGACATCTGAATCGCGACTTCAACAGACCAAAAGTGCGCTCTATGATGGCTCGAGTCCGTATGTGTGCCCTATTGTACCTACGCTGTGGTACAGTGTCTGCACGCCTGTAAGGGGTGAGGAGATGTGGGGTAAGTGCATACCCAGCGTCACCTAAGTAGAGGGGAAAGGGCAGTTGGTTAGATTTCCCTCTTTGACTTGCACAGGACATGATCTATACTGTATTACATGCATTGTCAGGTGGGCCCTGTATCTAGCTTTATGAATCTTAAAGTACTATGGTTAATTGTGGGGGGCATTCAGACATTTCAAAAACACATAAACCTCCTTTCTAACGCTTGGTACTTACCCAGTAGCCACATGTTGCCAAATTCTCCCGCAGCTATCCGCCGGGCAAGAGGTGACATGCGGAATATGAAGCTGTCATGGGTACTGCCGGGGAACACCGCATGCACATCAATGAACCTCCCTCTGGAATCACAGACAGCTTGCACGTTGATGGAATGCCATCTGTGTCTATTGCAGAAGATGTGTGCAATGTGGCGGGGTGGCTGCAGGGCCACATGGGTACAGTCAATTGCACCCAGCACACGTGGAAATTGTGCAATGCGAAAGAAATCTCGTACTGCCCTTTGTCTCAGGGCCAGTGTCGGTGGCATATGTATGTGGAGGTGGGATCTTACAGTGATGCATCGCAGTACCTGATGCAGGCACCGCGACTGGCTTGCCTGGGATATGCCCACATGGTCACTGGAGACCCTTTGGAATGAGCCAGTGGCGAAGAAATGGAGCGCTGATAGGATCTTGAGGTATGCTGGTATTGCATGTGAGCAGCAGGTCACGGAGTCAAGTTCCTGCTCCCACTCAAATACCATTTCCAAGATGATTTCTGGAGGGAAACGGTACCTGGCCCTTATATCTTGACTGGACATTCCAAATAAGTTGATCCTCTGTCTGAAGATCCTCTCTGCTCTGGCTCTCATCCTCCTCCTCCTCCTCAAGTGGTTTTGGTGCATGGCAAGGGGCAGTGCAACAAACACATTCAGTGACATGTTGAAAGGGTTTGTGTGTGTCTGCTCTGCAGTTATACGTGGTGCCGAGCTAGGATTGGCTGGAGTGCGTCAGCTGATGCATGGTGGGGGATGGTAGGGACTTGAACAGGTGTTTCCCCTTGGCTCAAATGATCAATGGCAACAGTGATGTAGTCTGGTCCCAATTCTGATGTTCCGGCCCGAGAGCGGAATTTCCGGCCCGAGAGCGGAATTTCCGGCCTGAGAGCGGAGTTTCCGGCCCGAGAGCGGCTAATCCGCCCTTAAAGCGGAGTTTCCGGCCCGCATGCGGGCTTCCCGCTCCGGGCCCGGAAACTCCGCTCCGGTTGCGGAAAATCCGGCCCGGGTGCGGACGTAAGTTTAGTGGTCGTAAATGGATTCTGTGAATAGCAAAAGTCCTAAGTTCATTTTGTGAATCGCAAAAGTAGTAAGTTCATTCTGTGAATACCAGAAGTACTAGGTGCATTCTGTGAATACCAGAATGGTACTAAGTTTAGGATTTAGTCTTAAGTTTGTTCTGTGAATCGGGCCCTAAAACACTACCCACAGCACGAATCCCAATACCACGCAAACACCACTACAATACCCTAAACCCTAAAACACTACCCCCAGCATGACCCCATACACTACCCAAACA
The DNA here is from genome assembly GCF_964204655.1 of Triturus cristatus. Taxonomy (NCBI): domain Eukaryota; kingdom Metazoa; phylum Chordata; class Amphibia; order Caudata; family Salamandridae; genus Triturus; species Triturus cristatus. The sequence goes on along the minus strand of NC_140591.1, from coordinate 1,670,606,148 downwards.
CCACTGCACTACCCTAAACCCTAAAACACTATCCCCTACACTACACAAACACCACTGCACTATCCTCAACCCTAAAACACTACCCCAGCACAACCCCCTATACCACACAAACACCACTGCACTACCATAAACCTTAAAACACTACCCCCTACACTACACAAACACCACTGCACTACCCTAAACCCTAAACACTACCCCCAGCACTACCCCCAGAACGACACCCTGCACTAACCAAACACCACAGCACTACCCTAAACCCTAAAACACTACCCGAAGCGAGACCCCCTACACAACCCAAACACCACAGCACTACCCTAAACCCTATAAAAACTCTCCCCAGCACTACCCCCTATACTACACAAACACCACTGCACTATCCTAAACCCTAAAACACTCCCCCAGCACTACCTCCGCAGTACACAAATTCCACTGCACTACCCTAAACCCTAAAACACTACTCCCAGCACAACCCCCTACACTACACAAACACCAGTGCACTACCCAAAACCCTAAAACACTACTCCCAGCATAACCCCCTACAGTACCCAAACACCACTGCACTACTCTAAACCCTACAACATTCCCTCAGCACTACACCTACACTACACAAACAAGACTGCACTACCCTAAACCCTAAAACACTACTCCAGCACGACTCCCTACACTACCCAAACCCAACTGTACTAACCTAAACCATAAATGTACCCCCAGCACAACACCCTATACTACACAAACACCACTGCACTACCCTAAACCCTAAAACAGTACCCCCAGCACGACCCCCTACACTACACAAACACCACTGCACTAACCTAAACCCTAAAACACTATCCCCAGCACGACCCCCTACACTACACAAACACCACTGCACTACCCTAAACCTTAAAACACTACTCCCAGCACAACCCCCTACACTACCCAAACGCCAGTGCACTACCCTAAAACCTAAAACATTCCCCCAGCACTACCCCTACACTACACAAACAAGACTGCACTACCCTAAACCCTAAAACATACCCCCAGCACAACCCTCTACACTACCCTAACACATACAGCACTACCCTAAACCCCAAAACACTACCCCCAGCATGACCCCCTACACTACAGAAACACCACTGCACTACCCTAAACCCTAAAACACTGTCCCCAGCACGATCCCCTACACTACCAAACACCACTGCACTGCCCTAAACCCTAAAACACTACCCCAGCTCGATCCCCTACACTACCCAAACACCACTGTACTACCCTGAACCCTAAAACACAACCCCCTACACTACACAAACACCACTGTGCTACCCTAAACCCTAAAACCCTACCCTCAACACGCCCCCCTACACTACACAAAAACTACTACACTACTCTAAATCCTAAAGCACTATCCCCAGCACAAACCCCTACACTACCCAAACACCACTACACTACCCTAAACCCTAAAACACTAACCCCAGCATGACCCCCTACACTACACAAATACCACTGCACTACCCTAAACCCACCCCTAGCACGACCCCCTAAACTACACCAACAAGACTGCACTACCATAAACCCTAAAACACTACCCCCACCACTAGCCCCGGCACTACACAAACACGACTGCTTACCCTAAACTCTAAAACACTATCCCCAGCATGACCCCTTACACTACCCAAACACCACTACACTACTCTAAATCCTAAAACACTATCCCCAGCATGAACACATACACTACCCAAACACTACTGCACTACCCTAAACCCTAAAACACTAACCCCAGCACGGTCCCCTACACTACACAAACACCACTGCACTACCCTAAACCCACCCCTAGCACGACCCCCTAAACTACACAAACAAGACTGCACTACCATAAACCCTAAAACACTACCCCCAGCACAACCCCCTACACTACACAAACACAACTGCACTATCCTAAACCCTACAACACTACCCTCAGCACGACCCCCTACAGTACCCAAACACCACTGCACTACCCTAAAACCTAAAGCACTCCCCCAGCACGACCCCTCTACACTACCCAAACACCACTGCATTACCCTAAACCCTAAAACCCTACCCCGAGCATGACCCTCTACACTATCCAAACACCACTGCACTACCTTATACCCTGAAACACTACCCCCAGCACGACCTCCTACACTACCCAAATGCTACTGCACTACCCTGAACCCTGAAACACTACCCCAGCACAACCCCCTACACTATCCAAACACCACAGCACTACACTAAACCCTAAAACACTACCTTCAGCACAACCCCATACACTACCCAAACACCACTGCACTACACTAAACCCTAAAACACTACTACCTACACTACACAAACACCACTGCACTACCCTAACCTCTAAAACACTACTCCCAGCATGAGCCCCTACACTACCCAAACACCACTGCACTACGCTTAACCCTAAAACACTACTCCCAGCACGACCCCCTACACTACCCAAACACCACTGCACTACTCTAAACCCTAAAAGACCATCTCCAGCATGAACCCCTACACTACCCAAATACACTGCGCTACCCTAAAACCTAAAACACTACCCAGAGCATGACCCCCTACACTACACAAACACCACTGCACTACCCCAAACCCTAAAACGCTACTCCCAGCATGACCCCTACACTACCCAAACACCTCTGCACTACCCCTACCCCTAAAACACTACCCCCAGCAAAACCCCCTACACAACACAAACACCACTACACTACCCTAACCCCTAAAACACTACTCCCAGTATGGCCCGCTATACTACTGAAACACCACTGTACTACCCTAAACCCTAAAACGCTACTCCCAGCACGACCCCCAACACTACACAAACACCACTGCACTTCCCTGAACCCTAACACACTACCCACAGCATGACCCCCTACACTACACAAAAACCACTGCACTACCCTAATCCCTAAAACATTACTCCCAGCACGACCCCTACACTACCCGAACACCACTACACTACCCTTACCCCTAAAACACTACCCCCAGAACTACCCCCTACACTAGACAAACACCACTCAGTTTAGGAGTCCTAAGGTTAGGACTCCTAACTTTACAACAACTAAACTGAGAAAAATCCTAATTTTAAGGCTTTCGGTATTCACAGAATGCATTTAGGAGTCCTAAACTTAGGACTACTAAATTGAGAAAAATCCTAATTTTAAGACTTTTGGTATTCACAGAAGGCATTTAGGAGTCCTAAAGTTAGGAGTCCTAACTATACTACTACTAAACTGAGAAAAATCCTAATTTTAAGACTTTCGGTATTCACAGAAGGCATTTAGGAGTCCTAAAGTTAGGAGTCCTAAATTTAGGACTACTAAATTGAAAAAAATCCTAATTTTAAGACTTTCGGTATTCACAGAAGGCATTTAGGAGTCCTAAAGTTAGGAGTCCTAACTATACTACTACTAAACTGAGAAAAATCCTAATTTTAAGACTTTCGGTATTCACAGAAGGCATTTAGGAGTCCTAAAGTTAGGACTCCTAACTTCTGTGAATACCGAAATGAGTAAGTGCCTTCTGTGAATACCAAAATGAGTAAGTGCCTTCTGTGAATACCAAAATGGTAGTAAGTTTAGGATTTTGTCTTAAGTTAGTTCTGTGAATCGGGCCCGACAACACTAACCAAGCACAACCGCCTACACTACCCAAACACTACTGCACTACCCTAATGCACTACCCCCAGCATGACAACCTACACTACCCAAACACCACTGCACTACCCTAAACCCTAAAACACTACCCGCAGCATGACCCCCTACACTACCCAAACACCACTGCACTACCCTAAACCCTGAAACACGACCCCCTACACTACACAAACACCACTGCACTATCCTAAACCCTAAAACACTACCCCCAGCACAACCCCCTACACTATACAAACACCACTGCACTACCCAAAATGCTAAAACATGACCCCCTATACTAGACAAACACCATTGCACTACCCTAAACCCTAAAACACAACCCCCTACACTACCCAAACACCAATGCACTTCCATAAACCCTAAAACACTACCCCAGCATGACTCCCTACACTACCCAAACACCACTGAACTACTCTAAACCATACTTATGCCCCAGCACAACCCCCTACACTACCCAAACACCACTGCACTACCCTTAACCCTAAAACACTACCCCCAGCACGACCCCTTACACTACCCAAACACCACTGCACTACCATAAACCCTAAATCTTTCCCAGCACGAACCCTACACTACCCAAACACCACTACACAACTCTAAATCCTAAAACACTATCCCCAGCACGACCCCCTACACTACTCAAACACTACTGCACTACCCTAAACCCTAAAACACTAACCCCAGCACGACCCCTACAATACACAAAGACAACTGCACAACCATAAACCCTAATCCACCCCTAGCACGACCCCCTAAACTACACAAACAAGACTGCACTTCCCTAAACCCTAAAACACTAACCCCAGTACGACCCCCTACACTACACAAACTTCACTGCACTATCCTAAGCCCTAAAACACTACCCCCAGCATGACCACCTACACTACCCAAACACCACTGCACTACCCTAAAACCAAAAGCACTACTCCCAGCACGACCCACTACACTACCCAAACACCACTGCATTACCCTAAACCCTAAAACACTACCCTGAGCATGACCCTCTACAATACCCAAACACTACTGAACTACCCTAAACCCTGAAACACTACCCCAGCACAACCCCCTACACTATTCTAACACTACTGCACTACTCTAAACCCTGAAACACTACCCCAGCACAACCCCCTACACTATCCAAACACCACAGCACTACCCTAAAACACTACCCCAACCACGACCCCATACACTACCCAAACACCACTGTACTACCCTAAAACCTAAAGCACTACCCCCAGCACGACCCACTACACTACCCAAACACCACTGCACTACCCTAAACCCTAAACCACTCCACCAGTATGACTCCCTACACTACGCAAACACCACTGCACTGCCCTAAACCATAAATATACCCCCAGCATGAACCCCTACTCTACACAAACACCACTGCACTACCTTAAACCCTAAAACACTACCCCCAGCACGACCCCCTACACTATCCAAACACCACAGCACTCCCCTAAACCCTAAAACACTACCTTCAGCACAACCCCATACACTACCCAAACACCACTGCACTACACTAAACCCTAAAACACTATGCCCTACATCACACAAACACCACTGCACTACCCTAACCTCTAAAACACTACCTCCAGCATGAGCCCCTACACTACCCAAACACCACTGCACTACGCTTTACCCTAAAACACTACTCCCAGCACGACCCCCTACACTACCCAAACACCACTGCACTACTCTAAACCCTAAAATACCATCCCCAGCATGATCCCCTACACTACCCAAACACCACTGCGCTACCCTAAAACCTAAAACACTACCCAAAGCATGACCCCCTACACTACCCAAACACCACTGCACTACCCCTACCCCTAAAACACTACCCCCAGCAATACCCCCTACACAACACAAACACCACTACACTATCCTAACCCCTAAAACACTACCCCCAGTATGGCCCCCTATACTACTGAAACACCACTGTACTACACTAAACCCTAAAACGCAACTCCCAGCATGACCCCCAACACTACACAAACACCACTGCACTTCCCTGAACCCTAACACACTACCCACAGCATGACCCCCTACACTACACAAAAACCACCGCACTACCCTAATCCCTAAAACATTACTCCCAGCACGAACCCTACACTACCCGAACACCACTACACTACCCTTACCCCTAAAACACTACCCCCAGAACTACCCCCTACACTAGACAAACACCACTGCACTACCCTAACCCCTAAAAAGTTCCCACCAGCACTACCACTACACTACACAAACACCACTGCACTACCCTAAACCCTAAAACACTAAACCAGCACAACCGCCTACACTACCCAAACACTACTGCACTACCCTAATGCACTACCCCCAGCATGACAACCTACACTACCCAAACACCACTGCACTACCCTAAACCCTAAAACACTACCCACAGCATGACCCCCTACACTACCCAAACACCACTGCACTACCCTAAACCCTAAAACACGACCCCCTACACTACACAAACACCACTGCACTATCCTAAACCCTAAAACACTACCCCCAGCACAACCCCCTACACTACACAAACACCACTGCACTACCCAAAATGCTAAAACATGACACCCTATACTAGACAAACACCATTGCACTACCCTAAACCCTAAAACACAACCCCCTACACTACCCAAACAACAATGTACTTCCATAAACCCTAAAACACTACCCCAGCATGACTCCCTACACTACCCAAACACCACTGAACTACTCTAAACCCTAATTATACCCCAGCACGACCCCCTACACAACCCAAACACCACTGCACTACCCTTAACCCTAAAACACTACCCCCAGCATGACCCCCTACACTACCCAAACACCACTGCACTACCATCAATCCTAAATCTTCCCCAGCACGAACCCTACACTACCCAAACACCACTACAAAACTCTAAATCCTAAAACCCTATCCCCAGCACGACCCCCTACACTACTCAAACACTACTGCACTACCCTAAACCCTAAAACACTACCCCCAGTACAACCCCCTACACTACACAAACTCTACTGCACTATCCTAAGCCCTAAAACACTACCCCCAGCATGACCACCTACACTACCCAAACACCACTGCACTACCCTAAAACCAAAAGCACTACTCCCAGTACGACCCACTACACTACACAAACACCACTGCATTACCCTAAACCCTAAAACACTACCCCGAGCATGACCCTCTACAATACCCAAACACCACTGCACTACCCTTAACCCTGAAACACTACCTCCAGCACGACCCCCTACACTACTCAAACACTACTGCACTACCCTAAACCTTGAAACACTACCCCAGCACAACCCCCTACACTATTCAAACACTACTGCACTACCCTAAACCCTGAAACACTACCCCAGCACAACCCCCTACACTATCCAAACACCACAGCACTACCCTAAAACACTACCCCAACCACAACCCCATACACTACCCAAACACCACTGCACTACCCTAAAACCTAAAGCACTACCCCCAGCATGACCCACTACACTGACCAAACACAACTGCACTACCCTAAACCCTAAACCACTCCCCCAGTATGATTCCCTACACTACCCAAACACCACTGCACTACCCTTACCCATAAAACACTACCCCCAGAACTACCCCTACACTAGACAAACACCACTGCACTACCCTAACCCCTAAAAAGTTCCCACCAGCACTACCACTACACTACCCAAACACCACTGCACTACCCTAAACCCTAAAACACTACCTGCAGCATGACCCCCTACACTACCCAAACACCACTGCACTACCCTAAACCCTAAAACACGACCCCCTACACAACACAAACACCACTGCACTATCCTAAACCCTAAAGAACTACCCCAGCACAACCCTCTACACTACACAAACACCACTGCACTGCCCAAAATGCTAAAACACGACCCCCTATACTAGACAAACACCATTGCACTACCATAAACCCTAAAACACTACCGCAGCATGACTCCCTACACTACCCAAACACCACTGAACTACTCTAAACCCTAATTCTACCCCAGCACGACCCACTACACTACCCAAACACCACTGCACTACCCTTAACCCTTAAACACTACCCCCAGCACGACCCCCTACACTACCCAAACACGACTGCACTACCCTAACCCCTAAATCTTCCCCAGCACGAACCCTACACTGCCCAAACACCACTACACTACTCTAAATCCTAAAACACTAACCCCAGCACGACGCCCTACACTATCCAAACACCACTGCACTACCCTAAACCCTACAACATTCCCCCAGCACTACACCTACACTACACAAACACCACTGCACTACCCTAAACCCTAAAACACTACCCCAGCACGACTCCCTACACTCCCCAAACACAATTGCACTAACCTAAACCATAAATGTACCCCCTGCACAACACCCTATACTACACAAACACCACTGTACTACCCTAAACCTTAAAACAGTACCCCCAGCACGACCCCCTACACTACACAAACACCACTGCACTACCCTAAACCCTAAGACACTATCCCCAGCACGACCCCCTACACTACACAAACACCACTGCACTACCCTAAACCTTAAAACACTACTCCCAGCACAACCCCCTACACTACCCAAACACCAGTGCACTACCCTAAAACCTAAAAGATTCCCCCAGCACTACCCCTACACTACACAAACAAGACTGCACTACCCTAAACCCTAAAACACTATCCCCAGCACAACCCTCTACACTACCCAAACACCACGGCACTACCCTAAATCCTAAAACACTACCCCCAGCATGATGCCCTACACGACAGAAACACCACTGCACTACCCTAAACCCTAAAACACTGTCCCCAGCACGATCCCCTACACTACCCAAACACCACTGCACTGCCCTAAACCCTAAAACACTACCCCCAGCTCGATCCCCTACATTACCCAAACACCACTGCACTACCCTGAACCCTAAAACACAACCCCCTACACTACACAAACACCACTGTGCTACCCTAAACCCTAAAACACTAGCCCCAACACAACCCCCTACACTACACATACACTACTACACTACTCTGAATCCTAAAACACTATCCCCAGCACAAACCCCTACACTACCCAAACACCACTGCACTACCCTAAACCCTAAAACACTAACCCCAGCATGACCCCCTACACTGCACAAATACCACTGCACTATCCTAAACCCACCCCTAGCACGACCCCCTAAACTACACAAAGAAGATTGCACTACCATAAACCCTAAAACACTACCCCCACCACTAGCCCCTGCACTACACAAACACCACTGCTTACCCTAAACCCTAAAACACTATCCTCAGCATGACCCCCTACACTACCAAAACACCACTACACTACTCTAAATCCTAAAACACTATCCCCAGCATGAACACATACACTACCCAAACACTACTGCACTACCCTAAACCCTAAAACACTAACCCCAGCATGATCCCCTACACTACACAAACACCACTGCACTACCCTAAACCCACCCCTAGCACGACCCCCTAAACAACACAAACAAGACTGCACTACCATAAACCCTAAAACACTACCCCAGCACGACCTCCTACACTACACAAACACAACTGCACTATCCTAAACCCTGCAACACTACCCTCAGCACGACCCCCTACACTACCCAAACATTACTGCACTACCCTAAAACCTAAAGCACTACCCCAGCACGACCCCTCTACACTACCCAAACACCACTGCATTACCCTAAACCCTACAACCCTACCCCGAGCATGACCCTCTACACTATCCAAACACTACTGCACTACCTTAAACCCTGAAACACTACCCCCAGCACGACCTCCTACACTACCCAAACGCTACTGCACTACCCTAAACCCTGAAACACTATCCCAGCACAACCCCCTACACTATCCAAACACCACAGCACTACCCTAAACCCCAAAACACTACCTTCAGCACAACCCCATACACTACCCAAACCCCACTGTACTACACTAAACCCTAAAACACTACGCCCTATACTACACAAACACCACTGCACTACCCTAACCCCTAAAACACTACCCTCAGCATGAGCCCCCACACTACCCAAACACCACTGCACTACGCTTAACCCTAAAACACTACTCCTAGCACGACCACCTACACTACACAAACACCACCGCACTACCCTAAAACCTAAAACACTACCCACAGCATGACCCCCTACACTACACAAACACCATTGCACTACCCCAAACCCTAAAACACTACTCCCAGCATGACCCCTACACTACCCAAACACCACTGCACTACCCCACCCCTAAAACACTACCCCCAGCAATACCCCCTACACAACACAAACACCACTACACTACCCTAACCCCTAAAACACTACCCCCAGCATGACCCCCTATACCACCGAAACACCACTGTACTACCCTAAACCCTAAAACGCTACTCCCAGCACGACCCCCAACACTACACAAACACCACTGCACTTCCCTGAAACCTAACACACTACCCACAGCATGACCCCTACACTACACAAACACCACTGCACTATCCTAAACCCTAAAACACTCCCCCAGCACTACCTCCGCAGTACACAAATACCACTGCACTACCCTAAACCCTAAAACACTACTCCCAGCACAACCCCCTACACTACACAAACACCAGTGCACTACCCAAAACCCTAAAACACTACTCCCAGCATAACCCCCTACAGTACCCAAACACCACTGCACTACCCTAAACCCTACAACATTCCCCCAGCACTACACCTACACTACACAAACACCACTTCACTACCCTAAACCCTAAAACACTACTCCAGCACGACTCCCTACACTACCCAAACCCAACTGCACTAACCTAAACCATAAATGTACCCCCAGCACAACACCCTATACTACACAAACACCACTGCACTACCCTAAACCCTAAAACAGTACCCCCAGCACGACCCCCTACACTACACAAACACCACTGCACTACCCTAAACCCTAAAACACTATCCCCAGCACGACCCCCTACACTACACAAACACCACTGCACTATCCTAAACTTTAAAACACTACTCCCAGCACAACCCCCTACACTACCCAAACGCCAGTGCACTACCCTAAAACCTAAAACATTCCCCCAGCACTACCCCTACACTACACAAACAAGACTGCACTACCCTAAACCCTAAAACATACCCCCAGCACAACCCTCTACACTACCCTAACACATACAGCACTACCCTAAACCCCAAAACACTACCCCCAGCATGACCCTCTACACTACAGAAACACCACTGCACTACCCTAAACCCTAAAACACTGTCCCCAGCACGATCCCCTACACTACCAAACACCACTGCACTGCCCTAAACCCTAAAACACTACCCCAGCTCGATCCCCTACACTACCCAAACACCACTGTACTACCCTGAACCCTAAAACACAACCCCCTACACTACACAAACACCACTGTGCTACCCTAAACCCTAAAACCCTACCCTCAACACGACCCCCTACACTACACAAAAACTACTACACTCCTCTAAATCCTAAAGCACTATCTCCAGCACAAACCCCTACACTACCCAAACACCACTACACTACCCTAAACCCTAAAACACTAACCCCAGCATGACCCCCTACACTACACAAATACCACTGCACTACCCTAAACCCACCCCTAGCACGACCCCCTAAACTACACAAACAAGACTGCACTACCATAAACCCTAAAACACTACCCCCACCACTAGCCCCTGCACTACACAAACACCACTGCTTACCCTAAACTCTAAAACACTATCTCCAGCATGACCCCTTACACTACCCAAACACCACTGCACTACTCTAAATCCTAAAACACTATCCCCAGCATGAACACATACACTACCCAAACACTACTGCACTACCCTAAACCCTAAAACACTAACCCCAGCACGGTCCCCTACACTACACAAACACCACTGCACTACCCTAAACCCACCCCTAGCACGACCCCCTAAACTACAAAAACAAGACTGCACTACCATAAACCCTAAAACACTACCCCCAGCACGACCCCCTACACTACACAAACACAACTGCACTATCCTAAACCCTACAACACTACCCTCAGCGCGACCCCCTACAGTACCCAAACACCACTGCACTACCCTAAAACCTAAAGCACTACCCCAGCACGACCCCTCTACACTACCCAAACACCACTGCATTACCCTAAACCCTACAACCCTACCCCGAGCATGACCCTCTACACTATCCAAACACCACTGCACTACCTTATACCCTGAAACACTACCCCCAGCACGACCTCCTACACTACCCAAACGCTACTGCACTACCCTGAACCCTGAAACACTACCCCAGCACAACCCCCTACACTATCCAAACACCACAGCACTACACTAAACCCTAAAACACTACCTTCAGCACAACCCCATACACTACCCAAACACCACTGCACTACACTAAACCCTAAAACACTACTCCCTACACTACACAACACCACTGCACTACCCTAACCTCTAAAACACTACCCCCAGCATGAGCCCCTACACTACCCAAACACCACTGCACTACGCTTAACCCTAAAACACTACTCCCAGCACGACCCCCTACACTACCCAAACACCACTGCACTACTCTAAACCCTAAAAGACAATCTCCAGCATGAACCCCTACACTACCCAAACACACTGCGCTACCCTAAAACCTAAAACACTACCCAGAGCATGACCCCCTACACTACACAAACACCACTGCACTACCCCAAACCCTAAAACGCTACTCCCAGCATGACCCCTACACTACCCAAACACCACTGCACTACCCCTACCCCTAAAACACTACCCCCAGCAATACCCCCTACACAACACAAACACCACTACACTACACTAACCCCTAAAACACTACTCCCAGTATGGCCCGCTATACTACTGAAACACCACTGTACTACCCTAAACCCTAAAACGCTACTCCCAGCACGACCCCCAACACTACACAAACACCACTGCACTTCCCTGAACCCTAACACACTACCCACAGCATGACCCCCTACACTACACAAAAACCACTGCACTACCCTAATCCCTAAAACATTACTCCCAGCACGACCCCTACACTACCCGAACACCACTATACTACCCTTACCCCTAAAACACTACCCCCAGAACTACCCCCTACACTAGACAAACACCACTCAGTTTAGGAGTCCTAAGGTTAGGACTCCTAACTTTACAACTACTAAACTGAGAAAAATCCTAATTTTAAGGCTTTCGGTATTCACAGAAGGCATTTAGGAGTCCTAAATTTAGGACTACTAAATTGAGAAAAATCCTAATTTTAAGACTTTCGGTATTCACAGAAGGCATTTAGGAGTCCTAAAGTTAGGAGTCCTAACTATACTACTACTAAACTGAGAAAAATCCTAATTTTAAGACTTTCGGTATTCACAGAAGGCATTTAGGAGTCCTAAAGTTAGGACTCCTAACTTCTGTGAATACCGAAATGAGTAAGTGCCTTCTGTGAATACCAAAATGAGTAAGTGCCTTCTGTGAATACCAAAATGGTAGTAAGTTTAGGATTTTGTCTTAAGTTAGTTCTGTGAATCGGGCCCGACAACACTAACCAAGCACAACCGCCTACACTACCCAAACACTACTGCACTACCCTAATGCACTACCCCCAGCATGACAACCTACACTACCCAAACACCACTGCACTACCCTAAACCCTAAAACACTACCCGCAGCATGACCCCCTACACTACCCAAACACCACTGCACTACCCTAAACCCTGAAACACGACCCCCTACACTACACAAACACCACTGCACTATCCTAAACCCTAAAACACTACCCCCAGCACAACCCCCTACACTATACAAACACCACTGCACTACCCAAAATGCTAAAACATGACCCCCTATACTAGACAAACACCATTGCACTACCCTAAACCCTAAAACACAACCCCCTACACTACCCAAACACCAATGCACTTCCATAAACCCTAAAACACTACCCCAGCATGACTCCCTACACTACCCAAACACCACTGAACTACTCTAAACCATAATTATACCCCAGCACAACCCCCTACACTACCCAAACACCACTGCACTACCCTTAACCCTAAAACACTACCCCCAGCACGACCCCCTACACTACCCAAACACCACTGCACTACCATAAACCCTAAATCTTCCCCAGCACGAACCCTACACTACCCAAACACCACTACACAACTCTAAATCCTAAAACACTATCCCCAGCACGACCCCCTACACTACTCAAACACTACTGCACTACCCTAAACCCTAAAACACTAACCCCAGCACGACCCCCTACAATACACAAAGACAACTGCACAACCATAAACCCTAATCCACCCCTAGCACGACCCCCTAAACTACACAAACAAGACTGCACTACCCTAAACCCTAAAACACTAACCCCAGTACGACCCCCTACACTACACAAACTCCACTGCACTATCCTAAGCCCTAAAACACTACCCCCAGCATGACCACCTACACTACCCAAACACCACTGCACTACCCTAAAACCAAAAGCACTACTCCCAGCACGACCCACTACACTACCCAAACACCACTGCATTACCCTAAACCCTAAAACACTACCCCGAGCATGACCCTCTACAATACCCAAACACTACTGAACTACCCTAAACCCTGAAACACTACCCCAGCACAACCTCCTACACTATTCAAACACTACTGCACTACCCTAAACCCTGAAACACTACCCCAGCACAACCCCCTACACTATCCAAACACCACAGCACTACCCTAAAACACTACCCCAACCACGACCCCATACACTACCCAAACACCACTGTACTACCCTAAAACCTAAAGCACTACCCCCAGCACAACCCCCTACACTACACAAACACCACTGCACTACCCAAAATGCAAAAACACGACCCCCTATACTAGACAAACAGCATTGCACTACCCTAAACCCTAAAACACTACCGCCAGCACAACCCCTACACTTCCCAAACACCAATGCACTCCCATAAACCCTAAAACACTACCCCAGCATGACTCCCTACTCTACCCAAACACCGCTGAACTACTCTAAACCCTAATTCTACCCCAGCATGACCCCCTACACTACCCAAACACCACTGCACTACCCCAATCCCTAAAACACTACTCCCAGCATGACCCCTACACTACCCAAACACCACTGCACTACCCCTACCCCTAAAACACTACCCCCAGCAATACCCCCTACACAACACAAACACCACTACACTATCATAACCCCTAAAACACTACCCCCAGTATGGCCCCCTATACTACTGAAACACCACTGTACTACCCTAAACCCTAAAACGCTACTCCCAGCACGACCCCCAACACTACACAAACACCACTGCACTTCCCTGAACCCTAACACACTACCCACAGCATGACCCCCTACACTACACAAAAACCACCGCACTACCCTAATCCCTAAAACATTACTCCCAGCGCGAACCCTACACTTCCCGAACACCACTACACTACCCTTACCCCTAAAACACTACCCCCAGAACTACCCCCTACACTAGACAAACACCACTGCACTACCCTAACCCTTAAAAAGTTCCCACCAGCACTACCACTACCACTACACTACACAAACACCACTGCACTACCCTAAACCCTAAAACACTACCCGCAGCATGACCCCCTACACTACCTAAACACCACTGCACTACCCTAAACCCTAAAACACGACCCCCTACACTACACAAACACCACTGCACTATCCTAAACCCTAAAACACTACCCCCAGCACAACCCCCTACACTACACAAACACCACTGCACTACCCAAAATGCTAAAACATGACCCCCTATACTAGACAAACACCATTGCACTACCCTAATTCCTAAAACACAACCCCCTACACTACCCAAACAACAATGTACTTCCATAAACCCTAAAACACTACCCCAGCATGACTCCCTACACTACCCAAACACCACTGAACTACTCTAAACCCTAATTATACCCCAGCACGACCCCCTACACTACCCAAACACCACTGCACTACCCTTAACCCTAAAACACTACCCCCAACATGACCCCCTACACTACCCAAACACCACTGCACTACCATAAACCCTAAATCTTCCCCAGCACGAACCCTACACTACCCAAACACCACTACAAAACTCTAAATCCTAAAACCCTATCCCCAGCACGACCCCCTACACTACTCAAACACTACTGCACTACCCTAAACCCTAAAACACTACCCCCAGTACAACCCCCTACACTACACAAACTCCACTGCACTATCCTAAGCCCTAAAACACTACCCCCAGCATGACCACCTACACTACCCAAACACCACTGCACTACCCTAAAACCAAAAGCACTACTCCCAGCACGACCCACTACACTACACAAACACCACTGCATTACCCTAAACCCTAAAACACTACCCCGAGCATGACCCTCTACAATACCCAAACACCACTGCACTACCCTTAACCCTGAAACACTACCTCCAGCACGACCCCCTACACTACTCAAACACTACTGCACTACCCTAAACCCTGAAACACTACCCCAGCACAACCCCCTACACTATTCAAACACTACTGCACTACCCTAAACCCTGAAACACTACCCCAGCACAACCCCCTACACTATCCAAACACCACAGCACTACCCTAAAACACTACCCCAACCACAACCCCATACACTACCCAAACACCACTGCACTACCCTAAAACCTAAAGCACTACCCCAGCACGACCCACTACACTACCCAAACACCACTGCACTACCCTAAACCCTAAACCACTCCCCCAGTATGATTCCCTACACTACCCAAACACCACTGCACTACCCTTACCCATAAAACACTACCCCCAGAACTACCCCCTACACTAGAAAAACACCACTGCACTACCCTAACCCCTAAAAAGTTCCCACCAGCACTACCACTACACTACCCAAACACCACTGCACTACCCTAAACCCTAAAACACTACCTGCAGCATGACCCCCTACACTACCCAAACACCACTGCACTACCCTAAACCCTAAAACACGACCCCCTACACAACACAAACACCACTGCACTATCTTAAACCCTAAAGAACTACCCCAGCACAACCCTCTACACTACACAAACACCACTGCACTGCCCAAAATGCTAAAACACGACCCCCTATACTAGACAAACACCATTGCACTACCATTGCACTACCATAAACCCTAAAACACTACCGCAGCATGACTCCCTACACTACCCAAACACCACTGAACTACTCTAAACCCTAATTCTACCCCAGCACGACCCCCTACACTACCCAAACACCACTGCACTACCCTTAACCCTTAAACACTACCCCAGCACGACCCCCTACACTACCCAAACACGACTGCACTACCCTAACCCCTAAATCTTCCACAGCACGAACCCTACACTGCCCAAACACCACTACACTACTCTAAATCCTAAAACACTAACCCCAGCACGACGCCCTACACTATCCAAACACCACTGCACTACCCTAAACCCTACAACATTCCCCCAGCACTACACCTACACTACACAAACACCACTGCACTACCCTAAACCCTAAAACACTACCCCAGCACGACTCCCTACACTCCCCAAACACAATTGCACTAACCTAAACCATAAATGTACCCCCTGCACAACACCCTATACTACACAAACACCACTGTACTACCCTAAACCTTAAAACAGTACCCCCAGCACGACCCCCTACACTACACAAACACCACTGCACTACCCTAAACCCTAAAACACTATCTCCAGCACGACCCCCTACACTACACAAACACCACTGCACTACCCTAAACCTTAAAACACTACTCCCAGCACAACCCCCTACACTACCCAAACACCAGTGCACTACCCTAAAACCTAAAAGATTCCCCCAGCACTACCCCTACACTACACAAACAAGACTGCACTACCCTAAACCCTAAAACACTACCCCCAGCACAACCCTCTACACTACCCAAACACCACGGCACTACCCTAAATCCTAAAACACTACCCCCAGCATGATGCCCTACACGACAGAAACACCACTGCACTACCCTAAACCCTAAAACACTGTCCCCAGCACGAGCCCCTACACTACCCAAACACCACTGCACTGCCCTAAACCCTAAAACACTACCCCCAGCTCGATCCCCTACATTACCCAAACACCAATGCACTACCCTGAACCCTAAAACACAACCCCCTACACTACACAAACACCACTGTGCTACCCTAAACCCTAAAACACTAGCCCCAACACAACCCCCTACACTAAACATACACTACTACACTACTCTGAATCCTAAAACACTATCCCCAGCACAAACCCCTACACTACCCAAACACCACTGCACTACCCTAAACCCTAAACCACTGACCCCAGCATGACCCCCTACACTGCACAAATACCACTGCACTATCCTAAACCCACCCCTAGCACGACCCCCTAAACTACACAAAGAAGATTGCACTACCATAAACCCTAAAACACTACCCCCACCACTAGCCCATGCACTACACAAACACCACTGCTTACCCTAAACCCTAAAACACTATCCCCAGCATGACACCCTACACTACCAAAACACCACTACACTACTCTAAATCCTAAAACACTATCCCCAGCATGAACACATACACTACCCAAACACTACTGCACTACCCTAAACCCTAAAACACTAACCCCAGCATGATCCCCTACACTACACAAACACCACTGCACTACCCTAAACCCACCCCTAGCACGACCCCCTAAACAACACAAACAAGACTGCACTACCATAAACCCTAAAACACTACCCCCAGCACGACCTCCTACACTACACAAACACAACTGCACTATCCTAAACCCTGCAACACTACCCTCAGCACGACCCCCTACACTACCCAAACATTACTGCACTACCCTAAAACCTAAAGCACTACCCCAGCACGACCCCTCTACACTACCCAAACACCACTGCATTACCCTAAACCCTACAACCCTACCCCGAGCATGACCCTCTACACTATCCAAACACTACTGCACTACCTTAAACCCTGAAACACTACCCCCAGCACGACCTCCTACACTACCCAAACGCTACTGCACTACCCTAAACCCTGAAACACTATCCCAGCACAACCCCCTACACTATCCAAACACCACAGCACTACCCTAAACCCAAAAACACTACCTTCAGCACAACCCCATACACTACCCAAACACCACTGCACTACACTAAACCCTAAAACACTACGCCCTACACTACACAAACACCACTGCACTACCCTAACCCCTAAAACACTACCCTCAGCATGAGCCCCTACACTACCCAAACACCACTGCACTACCCTAAACCCTAATTCTAACCACAGCACGACCCCGTATAAGACCCAAACACCACTGCACTACCCTGAACCCTAAAACACTAGCCCCAGCATGACCTCCTACACTACCAAAACAACACTGCACTACCCTAAACCCTAAAACACGACCCCCTACACTACACACTCACCACTGCACTACCGTAAACCCTAAAACACTACCCGCAGCACGACCCCCTACTCTGCACGAACACTACTGCACTACCCTAAACCCTGAAACACAACCCCCTACACTACACAAACACCACTGCACTATCCTAAACCCTAACACACTACCCCCAGCTTGACCCCCTACACTACACAAACACCACTGCACTTCCCTGAACCCTAACACACTACCCAACGCACGACCCCCTACACTACACAAACACCACTGCACTTCCCTGAACCCTAACACACTACCCACAGCATGACCCCCTACACTATCTGAACACCACTGCACTACCCTTACCCCTAAAACACTACCCCAGAACTACCCCCTACACTGGACAAACACCACTGCACTACCCTAACCCCTAAAAAGTTCCCACCAGCACTACCACTACACAACACAAACACCACTGCACTACCCTAAACCCTAAAACACTAACCCAGCACGACCGCCTACACTACCCAAACACTACTGCACTACCCTAACACACTACCCCCAGCATGACAACCTACACTACCCAAACACCACTGCACTACCCTAAACCCTAAAACACTACCCGCAGCATGACCCCCTACACTACCCAAACACCACTGCACTACCCAAAATGCTAAAACATGACCCCCTATACTAGACAAACACCATTGCACTACCCTAAACCCTAAAACACTACCACCAGCACAACCCCCTACACTACCCAAACACCAATGCACTACCATAAACCCTAAAACATTACCCCAGCATGACTCTCTACACTACCCAAACACCACTGAACTACTCTAAACCCTAATTCTACCCCAGCACGACCCCCTACACTACCAAAACACCACTGCACTACCCTTAACCCTAAAACACTACCCCCAGCATGACCCCCTACACTACCCAAACACCACTGCACTACCCTAACCCCTACATCTTCCCCAGCACGAACCCTACACTACCCAAACACCACTACACTACTCTAAATCCTAAAACACTAACCCCAGCATGACCCCCTACACTACACAAACAAGACTGCACTACCCTAAACCCTAAAACACTACCCCCAGCACGACCCCCTACACTACACAAACACCACTGCACTATCCTAAGCCCTAAAACACTACCCCCAGCATGACCCCCTACACTACCCAAACACCACTGCACTACCCTAAAACCAAAAGCACTACTCCCAGCACGACCCACTACACAACCCAAACACCACTGCATTACCCTAAACTCTAAAACACTACCCTGAGCATGACCCTCTACAATACCCAAACACCACTGCACTACCCTAAACCCTGAAACACTACCCCCAGGACGACCCCTACACTACTAAAACACTAATGCACTACCCTAAACCCTGATACAATACCCCAGCACGACCCCCTACACTATCCAAACACCACAGCACTACACTAAAACACTACCCCAAGCACGACCCAATACACTACCCAAACACCACTGCACTACCCTAAAACCTAAAGCACTACCCCAGCACAACCCACTACACTACCCAAACACCACTGGACTACCCTAAACTCTAAACCACTCCCCCAGTACGACTCCCTATACTACCCAAACACCACTGCATTGCCCTAAACCACAAATATACCCTCATCATGAACCCCTACACTACACAAACACCACTGTACTACCCTATACCTTAAAACACTACCCCCAGCACGACCCCCCACACTACTCAAACACCACTGCACTACCCTAAAACCTAAAACACTACCCCCAACATGACCCCTACACTACACAAACAGCAATACCCTAAACCTTAAAACATTCCCTCCAGCACTACCACTACACTACACACACCACTGCACTACCCTAAACCCTAAAACGCTACCCCAGCACAACCCCCTACACTACCCACACACCACTGCACTACCCTAAACCCTAAAACACAACCCCCTACACTACACAAAAACCACTGCACTACCGTAAACCCTAAAACACTACCATCAGCACAACCCCATACACTACCCAAACACCACTGCACTACCCTAAACCCTAAAACACGACCACCCTACACTACACAAACACCACTGCACTACTGTAAACCCTAATACACTACCCCCAGCACGACCCCCAACACTACTGAAACACCACTGCACTACCCTAAACCCTACAACACTACTATCAGCCTAACCCCCTACACTACCCAAACACCACTGCACTACCCTAAACCCTAAAACACGATCCCCCTACACTACACAAACACCACTGTACTACCGTAAACCATAATACACTACCCCCAGCATGACCCCCTACACCTCACAAACACCGCTGCAGTACCCTAAACCCTAAAACTATACCCCCAGCATGACCCCCTACAATACAGAAAGACCACTGCACTACCCTAAAACCTAAAACACTATCCCCAAACATGACCCCCTCCACTACACAAACACTACTTCACTAAACTAAAACCCTAAAACACTACCCCCAGCACGACACTCAACACTTCACAAACACCTCTGCACTGTCCTTAACCCTAAAACACTACCTCCAGCACAACCCCTACACTACACAAACACCACTGCACTACCCTAAAGCCTAAATCTACCCACAGCATGACCCCCTACACTACCCAAACACCACTGTACTACCCTAAATCCTAAAACACTACCTGCAGCACGACCCCCTACACTACCCAAACACCACTGCAGTACCCTAAACCCTAAAACATGACACCCTACACTACACAAACACCACTGCACTATCCTAAACCCTAAAACACTAGCCCCAGCACAACCCCCTACACTACACAAACACCATTGCACTACCCCAAACCCTAAAACACTTCACCCAGCACAACCCTCTACACTACACAAACACCACTGCACTACCCAAAACCCTAAAACACTACTCCCAGCATGACCCCCTACACTACCCAAACACCACTGCACTACCATAAACCCTAAAACACTACCCCAGCATGACTTCCTACACTACCCAAATACCACTGAACTACCCTAAACCCTAATTCTAACCACAGCACGACCCCGTATAAGACCCAAACACCACTGCACTACCCTGAACCCTAAGGGCCCGATTCACAGAACTAACTTAAGACAAAATCCTAAACTTACTACCATTTTCGTATTCACAGAAGGCACTTACTCATTTTGGTATTCACAGAAGACACTTACTCACTTCGGTATTCACAGAAGTTAGGAGTCCTAACTTTAGGACTCCTAAATGCCTTCTGTGAATACCGAAAGTCTTAAAATTAGGATTTTTCTCAGTTTAGGAGTCCTAAAGTTAGGACTCCTAACTTTACTACTACTAAACTGAGAAAAATCCTCATGTTAAGGCTTTCGGGAGTCACAGAAGGCATTTAGGAGTCCTAAAGTTAGAAGTCCTAACTTTAGGACTACTAAATTGAGAAAAATCCTTATTTTAAGACTTTTGGTATTCACAGAAGGCATTTAGGAGTCCTAAAGTTAGGAGTCCTAACTATACTACTACTAAACTGAGAAAAATACTAATTTTAAGGCTTTCGGGAGTCACAGAAGGCATTTAGGAGTCCTAAAGTTAGGAGTCCTAACTTTAGGACTACTAAATTGAGAAAAATCCTTATTTTAAGACTTTCGGTATTCACAGAAGGCATTTAGGAGTCCTAAAGTTAGGAGTACTAACTATACTACTACTAAACTGAGAAAAATCCTAATTTTAACACTTTCGGTATTCACAGAAGGCATTTAGGAGTCCTAAAGTTAGGGTTTTTAACTTCTGTGAATACCGAAATGAGTAAGGGCCTTCTGTGAATACCAAAATGAGTAAGTGCCTTCTGTTAATACCAAATTGGTAGTAAGTTTAGGATTTTGTCTTAAGTTAGCTCTGTGAATCGGGCCCTAAAACACTAGCCCCAGCATGACCTCCTACACTTCCAAAACAACACTGCACTACCCTAAACCCTAAAACACGACCCCCTACACTGCACACTCACCACTGCACTACCGTAAACCCTAAAACACTACCCGCAGCATGACCCCCTACTCTGCACGAACACTACTGCACTACCCTAAACCCTGAAACACAACCCCCTACACTACACAAACACCACTGCACTATCCTAAACCCTAAAACACTACCCCCAGCATGACCCCCTACCCTACACAAACACCACTGTACTACCCTAAACCCTAAACCAGTACTTCCAGCTCGACCCTCTACACTACCCAAACACCACTGCATTACCTTACCCCTAAAACACTTCCACCAGCACTACCCCCTACACTACCCAAACACCACTGCACTACGCTAATCCCTAACGCACTCCCCCAGCACTATCCCCTACACTACACAAGCACCACAGCACTACCCTAAACCCTAAAACACTACCCCAGCACGACTCCCTACACAACCCAAACACCACTGCACTACCCTAAACCCTAAAGCACTACCCCCCAGCATGACACTCTACACTACCCAAACACCACTGCACTACCTTAAACCTTAAAGCACTGCTCTCATAAGGACCCTCTAAACTACCCAAACACCACTGCACTACCCTAAACCATAAAACACTACCCCCAGCACGACCCTCTACACTACCAAAACACCACTGCAATACCGTAAACCCTAAAACACTACCCACAGCACTACCCCCTATACTACCCAAACACCACTGCACTACCCTAAACCCTAAAACACGATCCCCTACATGACACAAACACCACTGTACTATCCTAAACCCTAAAACACAACCCCCAGCATCACCCCCTACACTACACAAAGACCAATGCACTACCCTAAACACTAAAACATTACCCCCTACACTATCCAAACACCACTGCACTACACTAAACTCTAAAACACTACCCCCAGCACGACCCCCTACACTACCAAAACACCACTGCACTACTCTAAACCCTAAAAGACCATCCTCAGCATGACCCCCTACACTACCCAACCACCACTGCTGTCCAGTAAACCCCAAAACACTATCCCCAGCACGACCCCCTACACTACACAACGACCACTGCACTATCCAAAACCCTAAAACACTACTCCCAGCACGACGCCCTACACTACCCAAACTCCACTGCACTACCTTAAACCCTTAAACACTAGCCCCAGAACGACACCATACACTACCCAAACACCACTGCACTACCCTAAACCCTAAAACACAACCCCTACACTACACAAACACCACTGCACTACCCTAAACCCTAAAACACTACTCCCAGCACGACCCCCTACACTACACAAACATTACTGCACTACCCGAAACCCTAAAACACTACCCCTACACTACACAGACACTACTGCACTACCCTTAACCCTAAAACACTACCCCAGCACGACCCCTGTACTACAGAAACACCGCTGCACTACCCTAAACCCTAAAACACTACCCCCAGCATGACCCCCTATACTACCCATACACCACTGTGCTACCCTTGAACATTACCCCCAGCAAGACCCCCTACACTACTCAGAAACCACTGTTCTAACCTAAAACACTATTTCCAGCACGACCCCTACACTACACAAACACCACTGTACTACCCCAAATCCTAAAACACTACCCCTAGCATGACCCCTACACTACGCAAACACCACTGCGCTACCCTTAACCCTAAAACACGACCCCCAGCATGACCCCCTACATTATCCAAACACCACTACACTACCCTAACCCCTAAAACACTTCCCCTGCACAACCCCTACACTACCCAAACACCACTGCCCTACCCTAAACCCTAAAACAATAGCCCAGCACAACCCCCTACACTACCCAAACACCACTGCACTACTTTAAGCCCAAAATCTATCCCCAGCATGACCGCCTACACTACACAAAAACCACTGCACTACCCTAAACCCTAAAACACTACCCCCAACATGACCCCCTAGACTACACAAACACCACTGCACTACCCTAAACCCTAAATCTACCCCAGCACGACCCCCTACACTACTCAAACACCACTGCACTACCCTAAACCCTAAATCTACCCCCAGCACGACCCGCTACACTACCCAAACACCACTGCACTGCCCTAAACCCTTAAACACTACCCCAGCACAACCCCCTACACTACACAAACATCACTGCAGCACCCTGAAACCTAAACAAGCATTTGCAATGCAATTGGTCTCGCCTTTGGGATCTTATATGTATTTAGCTATGCAGCACATTAGCCTGGGTGCTGAAACATCTATTCAGGCTTCGCAAAAGTGCACTGCTCAGAGTATTGTCATCCTCACTTATTAGGTGCATCATACTTAAACCTTATTTAAAATGTAGAAAAATTATTTTTAAAAGAACATGCAATTTATTTGACTGTTTACTGGAGTAAATGAGAGAGGCAGGAGAAGAGAGACTGCGCGGATGATAATCTCTGTCACACAAAATTAATAGAGACATGGCAGTCTAGGTCCCTATGCCATTAAATCTGCAATGATTGTATCCACGTTATGCACCCAGGTGACAACTTACAAGTGCGGGTAGGGTGAAGGAAACCCCTAAATACAAAATTGCACCTAAGACTGGACTCCTATGTGCATAGCAGATTACTGATAAACTACCCTGCATGCGAGTACTTCGATGTGAATGATCCCACCACTTGAGTATGAACAAGATAACCCTGAGTCAGAAACAATTCCCAAAACAGGTATATCACACTTTGCATATACACCCAAGACATTATTACATGCACATGTTTAACCTATGGTGCAATTTCCTCAATGTCAAGGTTAACCAGGGTATAAGAATCAAGACAGACAGTAACTAACTTGTAAAATTAGTAGCTCAAGACTGAAAATCCCCCAAAATGTAAGTGACGGTAAGACAGATGCTTTACCAGTGATGTAAGTGACTGATGCAGGTGTACCCCACGTAACAGGGGCCCTCTCAGTGGCAAAAGCACCCAATGATATGTGACCTCAACAAGAGCGGTGTAACCCAATGACAGCCAGCCAGTATATTAAAAGTGTTTCGAGACAGTGTGGACCTATAATCTCCGTGATCGCAACGATGTAATTAGTGGCGGGGGGGGGGGGGGCTCGCTATGAAGTGATATGCAGGGATAGTCCCCAAAAAATGGGGAAAGGGATCCAGATTTATTTCTTGATCGGAAGTATTTCTGCTAGATAGTTTGGGCTGAGGCAGTCTAAGTCGCATGTCAGCCCCTACATTCAGAGGTGCCAGATTGTCTGGAAACCTTGATATATGCGTATAGTCCTGTCTGTCCCTTTGCAATCAGAGAAAAGACTTTCTAGAAAGAACTGACTAGGATTTGTGAAGAGGAGATATGTCTTTAAAGGTGCAGGTTGCATGTCACGTTTTCTATTAAACATCAGACTACAGATAACATCGCTTTATCATAGGATAATTTCTAGCGCTGTTCGAGAAACTGATGCATGATCATTGTACAGAATTTAGTATAATACACATTTTTAAGTGGGCATAGTGTTATGTCATGTGCTAAATACTTTTCAGGTAGTGTAGCATAGCATAAACACCATAACACAGCAACGCATAACATACCAAAGCATGACCAAAAGTATAGCGTAGTGTAACATGGGAAAACAGGATAATACAGCAAAGGAGAACCCAACAACATAATACAGCATACCAGAGTACAAGGAGGCAGAACATATTGTAGGATAATTAACATAACAGCAAAACACAACACAGTACAGTTTTTAAGATAACATGACAAAGCATAACAATTTAGCGTGGCATGATTATAATACTATATACCAGTTTATCCACGAGCATTAGAGCATAGTTTAAAACAACGTAACCCAGCAAATCAAAACATGGCTCGCACACTATAGTACAAGACAACAGAAGGGAGTAGATGGATTTAGCAGTCCCAACTGTTCCTGGTAAATATGCGTTCACTTTCCTGCCTTTAAAATGGGTGCACTTGGAAGCGTGAAAGTGAAACGTGTGCCCAGAAGCGTTTACATAAATGCATTTGTGTTTTGGGGAGTTGATGAGATAAACTGACTGGGATCCTAAAGGAAACATTTGACTTGGGGTACAGCATTAGGGTGATTCAAGAAACGGGCTCTCTTTTATACTCCAGTTCTAGCGCTTTGATGATTTTGTCACCGGTATAGTGCTTCCGTGAGGGGTGATAAATGGACATCTTTTCACTTTCAAGCCACCTTGTGGAAGCGAGAGACCTCCTCGGGGAAAGGCGCCTATGAAAACAATAGGAGACACCCGGAAGGGCTATAACTGCTGGCATTTAAAGCCAATAAATCACGCGTTTCTTGTGCGGACAGCCCCGAGCGGATGTATGATGTTACATCGCTAACCGCCACAACGGCAGCAATGACCGCACAGTTTTTACATCGTGGAAGGCATCACATCGCACGCATTCACTGCGCATGCAGTTCCCACGCTGTTGTAGTGTCTCTGCTGCTTTAGGCAAATACAACGCAGTTCATGAAATCGCATGCTATTAAATCGTTTTTCCCACTGTGTTTATTAAGTATCTGGGGCGTGTTGTATTGTAAACCAGTAGTGTTAAGTTTGTATAGTATAATATGAAACGGCAACATACGCTCACCAATCGATTACTTAAAAAATGTTGTACATGTTTTCAATTAAAGGCTTTCTTTTGTTTTATGTTGCAGAAGCGCCTTTTGGGGATTAGTCGCGGGCCACATTATCTGTTGCTGCTAACGCTTTTCAGAATAGACATCCAGCTCGATATTGCCATAATTCAATTGCTTAAACGTCAGCTCCTGACCGTCATCCAAAACTAAATGCTTCAATCGGTCACTTTTCCTTGTTTTGTCACGTGTTTTTTGCCAAGTACCTAGTAATGAAGCTACACACAACACCAAAGTCTGACTTCATCATTCGAGTGCCTGTCCGTCATCCAAATCCAAATGCTTCAATCGAGCAATGTTGTGGAACATGCAGTACATTTCCCTAGATTGGGAGGAAACCATGTTTTTGCAAAACTGCACGCATTATTATACAGATGTATATAGGTAATTTTAAGTTCTTACCTTTGCGGAGGTCTGCCTTTCACCTGCTCTCTGTCTCTCGTCGAGTCCCGGAACAACGACCATAACGTCTGTGCTACGTAACTGCATAAACCGCCTGTTGTGCAAATAAAAAAAGGACTGTCACCTTGCTATATAATATTTAAAACCTATATATGTAAGCCTTGAAGTCACATATGTAAGCCTTGAAGTCACTTACCTGGACGTGACCTGCCCTTTGTTCATGTCAGCACGCGTTGTATCTGTCATCTTTTCGTTGCATCTCTCACCTTCCGTGGCTATGCTATGAGGTCAAGTCGCAGCATAGCATATCAAGTCGCAGCATAGCATAAGGTGTATTACTGGTGCTTACATCCAATCCATTGAGTGTTCGTGCCCCCCCCCCATCCAACTGCCCCTACTAATTGGAAATTAATTTTTAGTCAAAACAAGTCATCGCATAATGTCTGTCCCGTGGATATGTATTGTTAATAAATGAATTTGCATAATTCATCGCATAATGTCTGCCCCGTTTGCATACGCATATGTCTTGCCTGGCCGGTTTGCATATGCATATGATGTCTGCCCCGTGGCTATGGTATGATGTCATAATCCGTCATATAAAACATTTTTATTTTGAGCAAGTGCATGTCCTCTGTAGTAAAATAATATTTTTCATAATCCGTCATGTAAAACGTTTTTATTTTGAGCGAGTGCATGTCATCTGTAGTTAAAAAAATATTTCCTAATGTAACCATGGCGCTTTTATTTTGAGCAAGTTGCATATGCATCATGTCATAATCCGTCACGTGCCCTGTGCTGTCATCTTCCATGCAAAAATGTATTCCCCTAATGTAACCATATGTCATTGCATATGATGTCTGCCCCGTGGCGCATATGATGCCTTGAGAATCCCTCACGTGCCCCGTGCTGTCATCTTCCGTGCAAGTGCATCTGTAGTTAAAAATGTATTTCCCTAATGTGACCATATGTCACTGCATATGATGTCTGCCCCGTGGCGCATATGATGTCTTGTCTGGCCCGTTTGTGCATTTGCATATGCATATGATGTGTGGCCCGTGTCTATGATATGACGTCATCATGTGTGTCCCGTGGCGTGCTTATTTGGCGGCCCGTTTGTCCTTTTGCATATGCATATGATGTGTGTCCCGTGGCTATGATATGACGTCATCATGTCATATCCCGTCACTTTAAGCCTCGATACAAAAGGCGTTTTTATTTTGTCTCGTCCCTGATTTTCATGTCATTCATTCCATCTCCCATCTCCTATGTCACCGCAGCACGCGTGTCATTAATTCCGTCACCTTCCATCACCTATGTCATCGCAGCACGCGTTGTCATGGCTAGCGATGTTATTGCCAATGCGCATTAGTAGCATGCGTTCTAAAAGCATGCGATGTAAAGCTTCCTGCGATGAGAAAGTCGCGTTGCGATGGCAGCGCGTGAAAACACCGTCGTTGTAATGGGTGTTTCCCCCCCGAGCACCTTTGCGCAGTTACTATATTGTGCAGTAACATATTTTACACGAAGGCATTCATGTGGGAATTGTGTGCCTTCTTATTAATTGAAAAACGTGGTTAGTAAATTACATTTCTGAACATTTCTGGCTGAACCCAGATGTTTCCTAATCAGTCAGCGCTGGACAGTGGCTAAATTGCATCAAAATGCCCCGCTAAATTGAGACCTTTGTGTGCAGGCCTCTTCTCCTCGTATTGAAAAGTTGATGACATTCTTCTCATACGTGAGTTTGAGCTATTGTTATTGTAAATGACAATGCCTTTTATTTTTGTTTTGGATTTTAAAACATGAATAAAAGACATTGCCGTTTACAATGCCAATAGCTTAAACTCGCGTAAGTCCGAGACCTATTGCATTGTAAACGCTTGCTTAGGCATGCTGAAGTGGATGCCTGCTTGTGCCCCGGGGGGACCGCAAAGTGCATTCTGATAGAGAAGCACTCTAGTAGGTCCCTGCTTTTGCCCCAGGGGCACTATAGTGCACGCAATGGACACAAAGATAAACCCCTTTAAGGGGGCTTGTTTTGAAGCGACGAGAGGTGGCGTAACATGTAAAGCTGCCGACGTTGGAGTTGGAGAGCAGAGTTCGATCCTCGGCTTGGGCTGTATAATGATAAATCATTAAAAGAAGGTCCGCGGCGTGGGCTGTATTAATCCTAAATAATTAAACAGAGATCTCAGAGAAAACAAGCTTTGTGGGGAGAGACAAATAAAACAAGCATTGGCAGAGACACATAAAACATGCATTGGCAGAGACAAACAAAACAAGCATTGGCAGAGACAAATAAAACAAGCATTGGCAGAGACACATAAAAGACACATAAAACAAGCATTGGCAGAGACAAATAAAACAAGCATTGGCAGAGACAAATAAAACAAGCATTGGCAATGCAATAGTATGGGGGTGTGAGAAGGCATTGGAAGAAAGTAGTCTGTGCAGTAAAGGGGACAATAGCCGTGGAAGGACACAAATGAAGAAATGTCCATCATAAGGAGGGACTAACAAGCCTACAACCAATAGGAAGGCACCATCTAGGACACCAGCCAATGAAAATGATGGGTGGAGAGTGGGTGGAGCTTATATACACTATAGTGTATACTGCATGTCTCAACGAGACAGCGCAAGCGCTGCCTAGGCGAGACCTAAAAACTACCTCCAGCACGAACCCCCAAACACTACACAAACACCCCTGCACTACCCTAAACCCTAAATCTACCCCAGCAAGACCCCCTACACTGCCCAAACACCACTGCACTACCCTAAACCCTAACTCCACCCTCAGAATGACCCAATACACTACCCAAACACCACTGCACTGCCCTAAACCCTAAAACACTACCCCCAGCACGACCCCTATGCTACATAAATAACACTGCACTGCCCTAAACCCTAAATCACTACCCCCAGCACGACCCCCTATTCTACACAAACACCACTGCACTGCCCTAAACCCTAAAACACTACCTCAGCACGACCCCCTACACTACACAAACGCATCTGCACTACCCTAAACCCTTAAATACTATCCCAGCACAATCCCCACATTACACAAACACCACTGAACTGCCCTAAACCCAAATCACTACCTCCAGCACGACCCCTACACTACACAAACACCACTGCACTACCTTAAACCCTAAATCTACCCCCAGCACGACCCCCTACACTACCCAAACACCACTAAATTACCCTAAACCCTAAAACACTACCCCCAGCATGACCCCCTACACTACCCAAAAACAACTGAGCTACCCTAAAACCTAAAACACTATTCCCAGCACGACCCCTACACTACACAAATACCACTGCTCTACCCCAAAGCCTAAAACACTACCCCCAGCACGACCCCTGCACTACCCAAACACCACTGCGCTACCCCTAACCTTAAAACGCTACCCCCAGCATGAACCCCTACACTACCCAAACATCACAACGCTACCCTAACCCCTAAAACACTGCCCCAGCTTGACCCTCTACACTACCCAAACACCACTGCCCTACCCTACACCCTAAAACACTACCCCAGCACGACCCCTACACTACCCAAACACCACTGCACTACCCTAAGCCCTACATCTACCCCCAGCACAACCCCTTACACTACCCAAACACCACTGCACTACCCTAAAACACGACCCCCTTTACTACACAAACACAACTGCACTTCCCTTAACCCTAAAACACTATCCCCAGCACGACCCCCTACACTACACAAACACCACTGCACTACCCTAAACCCTAAAACATTACCCCAGCACGAACCCCCAAACACTACACAAACACCCCTGCACTACCCTAAACCCTAAATCTACCCCAGCACGACCCCCTACACTACCCAAACACCACTGCACTACCCTATCCCTAAATCTACCCCAGTACAACCCCCTACACTACCCAAACACCACTGCACCACCCTAAACCCTAAATCTACCCCAGCACGACCCACTACACTACCCAAACAGCACTACACTACCCTAAACCCTAAAACACTAACCCCAGCACGACCCGTACACTACACAAAAAACACTGCACTGACCTAAATCCTAAAACACTACCCTCAGCATGACCGCCTACACTACACAAACACCACTGCACTACCCTAAACCCTAAAATACTACCCCAGCACAACCCCCACATTACACAAACACCACTGCACTGCAAACCCAAACCACTACCTCAAGCACGACCCCTACACTAAACAAACACCACTGCACTACCTTAAACCCTAAATCTACCCCAGCACGAC
The DNA here is from genome assembly GCF_964204655.1 of Triturus cristatus. Lineage (NCBI taxonomy): Eukaryota > Metazoa > Chordata > Amphibia > Caudata > Salamandridae > Triturus > Triturus cristatus. Next base: position 1,670,573,717 of record NC_140591.1, on the reverse strand, counting down.
CCCCTACACTACCCAAACACCACTGCACTACCCTAAACCCTAAAACAGTACCCCCAGCATGACCCCCTACACTACCCAAAAACAACTGAGCTACCCTAAAACCTAAAACACTATTCCCAGCACGACCCCTACACTACACAAACACCACTGCGCTACCCCAAACCCTAAAACACTACCCCCAGCACGACCCCCTGCACTACCCAAACACCACTGCGCTACCCCTAACCCTAAAACACTACCCCTAGCATGAACCCCTACACTACCCAAACATCACAGCGCTACCCTAACCCCTAAAACACTGCCCCAGCATGACCCCCTACACTACCCAAATACCACTGCCCTACCCTAAACCCTAAAACACTACCCCATCATGACCCCTACACTACCCAAACACCACTGCACTACCCTAAGCCCTACATCTACCCCCAGGATGACCCCTTACACTACCCAAACACCACTGCACTACCCTAAAACACGACCCCCTTTACTACACACACAACTGCACTTCCCTTAACCCTAAAACACTATCCCCAGCACGACCCCCTACACTACACAAACACCACTGCACTACCCTAAACCCTAAATTTACCCCCAGTACAACCCCCTACACTACCCAAACCCCACTGCACCACCCTAAACCCTAAATCTACCCCAGCACGACCCACTACACTACCCAAACAGCACTACACTACCCTAAACCCTAAAACACTAACCCCAGCACGACCCGTACACTACACAAACAACACTGCATTGACCTAAATCCTAAAACACTACCCTCAGCATGACCGCCTACACTACACAAACACCACTGCACTACCCTAAACCCTAAAATACTACCCCAGCACAACCCCCACATTACACAAACACCACTGCACTGCAAACCCAAACCACTACCTCAAGAACGACCCTCTACACTAAACAAACACCACTGCACTACCTTAAACCCTAAATCTACCCCAGCACGACCCCCTACACTACCCAAACACCACTGCACTACCCTAAACCCTAAAACAGTACCCCCAGCATGACCCCCTACACTACCCAAAAACAACTGAGCTACCCTAAAACCTAAAACACTATTCCCAGCACGACCCCTACACTACACAAACACCACTGCGCTACCCCAAACCCTAAAACACTACCCCCAGCACGACCCCCTGCACTACCCAAACACCACTGCCCTACCCTACACCCTAAAACACTACCCCAGCACGACCCCTACACTACCCAAACACCACTGCACTACCCTAAGCCCTACATCTACCCCCAGCACAACCCCTTACACTACCCAAACACAACTGCACTACCCTAAAACACGACCCCCTTTACTACACAAACACAACTGCACTTCCCTTAACCCTAAAACACTTTCCCCAGCACAACCCCCTACACTACACAAACACCACTGCACTACCCTAAACCCTAAAACATTACCCCAGCACGAACCCCCAAACACTACACAAACAGCCCTGCACTACCCTAGACCCTAAATCTGCCCCAGCACGACCCCCTACACTACCGAAACACCACTGCACTACCCTAAACCCTAAATCTACCCCAGTACAACCCCCTACACTACCCAAACACCACTGCACCACCCTAAACCCTAAATCTACCCCAGCACGACCCACTACACTACCCAAACAGCACTACACTACCCTAAACCCTAAAACACTAACCCCAGCACGACCCCTACACTACACAAACAACCCTGCACTGCCCTAAACCCTAAAATACTACCCCAGCACAACCCCCACATTACACAAACACCACTGCACTACAAACACAAACCACTACCTCAAGCACGACCCCCTACACTAAACAAACACCACTGCACTACCTTAAACCCTAAATCTACCCCAGCACGACCCCCTACACTACCCAAACACCACTGCACTACCCTAAACCCTAAAACAGTACCCCTAGCATGACCCCCTACACTACCCAAAAACAACTGAGCTTCCCTAAAACCTAAAACACCATTCCCAGCACGACCCCTACACTACACAAACACCACTGCGCTACCCCAATCCTAAAACACTACCTCTAGCATGAACCCCTACACTACCCAAACTTCACAGCGCTACCCTAACCCCTAAAACACTGCCCCAGCATGACCCCCTACACTACCCAAACACCACTGCCCTACCCTAAACCCTAAAACACTACCCCATCATGACCCCTACACTACCCAAACACCACTGCACTACCCTAAGCCCTACATCTACCCCCAGGACGACCCCTTACACTACCCAAACACCACTTCACTGCCCTAAAACACGACCCCATTTAATGTTAATGTTAATGTTAGTAGAACTTATATAGCGCACAGCTACCCTACGGTGTCACGGTGCTTGCTGTAGTTCTCCCTACACTTGCAACAAGGTTTTGAGCGCCTTCCTGAAGGAAAGAAGATCCTTAGAATTCCTTAATTCAAACGGAAGCTGATTCCAGGCCCTGGCCGCTCCTGCCACAAAACTTCTCCCACCCCATCTGGCTTTCCTTATGATGGGAAGGATGATAAGCTTTGCTCCCAGGGAGCGTAATGATCTTGCTGGAACATACCAGCGAAATTGTTGTCTTAGATGTAGAGAGCCTGTATCCTGCAATGCGCAAAAAACTAAACAAAGAGCTTTGAATAGAATGCGCTTTTTTATAGGTAGCCAGTGAAATTTCCTTATGGCGTCTGAGAAAGGGGTAGACCTTGATGTTCCCGTAAGCAGCCTAGCTGCTGAATTTTGGAGCATCTGGAGTTTATGAAGGTTACCTTCCTGCGTGTTCAGATAAAGACTATTGCAGTAATCAAGGTGAGACAGAATCAACGCTGTGACCACGGTAAATGTGTATTCTATAGGTAAAAGCGGGAGCACTTTCCTCAGGCTCCTGAGAATGTATGAGGTAGATGAAACTACCGCATTCACCTGGGCTTGCATAGAAAGGCATTCATCCAAAACTACACCAAGATTTTTTGCTTTCCTCGAGGGGACTGGAAGGGTGCCCATAGATTCCGGCCACCAACTAGGGGTCCAAATATTGGCATTATTGCCAAAAAGCATCACTTCCGTCTTACTTGCATTGAGCTTTAGACAATTTTGTGACATCCAATCACCTACCGCCCTCATCCAATCCCCTGATGCCCTCTCCTGGCCTGGAAGCATGGAGATAACAATTTGAGTGTCATCAGCGTAGGATGTCAGAAAAAAGCCGAACGACTCAATCAAAGGGGCCAGAGGGGCTACATAAACGTTAAAAAGGGTAGGGCTAAGGGAGGAGCCCTGTGGGACCCCACAAGGAAGTGAGAAGGGGTTTGAGACGAAATCACCCAGAGCTACTGACTGTCGTCTATCGGAGAGAAAGGACTCTAACAGAGACCAGTCTTTCTTCCGTATACCGCAGGCCGACAACCGGTCCATCAAGACTCCATGATGGACCGTGTCGAAGGCCGCGGAAAGGTCAAGCAGGATCAGTACGGCCTTACCACCTTGATCCAAGCCTCGCCTAATTTCATCCGTTGATTTGAGAAGAGCAGTCTCGGTACTGTGTCCCTCTCTAAAGCCAAACTGGGTGGGATCAAGGGCATTAGTATAGCGAAAGAAGATACTCAGTTTGTTATTCAAATGTTTTTCCACCAGTTTCGCCGGAAGGGGAAGACGTGAAATGGGGCGAAAGTTGTTTGGGTCATTCATGTCCAAATTGGGTTTCTTCAGAAAAGGACAGACCGAAGCTGTCTTCCAGCGTTTAGGGAAATGGCCAAGAGTAAACATAGCGTTGAAGATGTTCGTCAGTATCAAGGCTAAGGGTTCAGGTGCCAATTTTGCTATTGCCACAGGGCAGGGGTCATAAGGTGACCCAGATTTAGCAGTAACCAGAGAATTACGGGTCTCAGAGTGAGTTATAGGAGGAAAAATATCCAAGGTGGATTTTAGCCCCGGACAGGCCGTCAAGCCAGAGTTGGTATTGACCGGGTCTTTAAAGGTTTCAAAAACTTTTGCCACTTTATTCTGGAAAAAAAATGGCAATTTCCTCACAGAAACCTCTTGTCGGCGTTAAAAGAACGGACGATGGATGCGCCAGTCTGGTTACTATATTATAAAGTTTCTTAGTGGAATTACTTGCAAGCTTGATCTGGTGTGCAAAAAACTCTTTCTTAGTGTGCAACAGTAAGTGTTTATAACACTGGATACTTTGTTTATAGGTATCTTTGGCAGCTGGAAGATAGCCCTTTCTCCAGGCCCGTTCCAGCTGTTTACAAATTAGTTTTTGTGACTTCAGATCTGAGGAATACCATGGGGCTGTAGGTCTTAACCTTTTAGGGATGATGATTTTTTTAGGAGCAAGAGTAAGACATGCCTCCTCCAGCCAAGATGTATATATCGAGGCGGCTTCTTCCACATCTGAAGGGAGGGGTTTCTGTGTGGAGAGAAGAAGATCTCTAAGGTCATTTCCAACAACCTTATTCCAAGATCTAATTTACTTAGGCTCCCCCCCGTGGAGGCTCTACCCTGGTCTTTTCCACCTCTTACCTCGAACCTCACTGCATGATGATCAGACCAGGCCAGGGGAAGGATCTCAGTAACCGAGATCTGTGTGGAGTTAGAGAAGATCCCATCTAGCGTGTGCCCAGCTTGATGAGTAGGAGCCTGCACCAGTTGTTTAAACTCCATACTACCCATAAGGTCAAGCAATTTGCCAGTGTCTCTGTCCCCATCCATTTCTAGATGAAAATTAAAATCACCTAGAAAGGTAAATGACTCCCTGGACAGACCGTCTTCAAGTAAAGCTCCCACCTCTGTTAAAAAAGGGCTCCTAAGACCCGGGGGTCTATATATTAAAATACCCCTAAACGTGTGGCCATGATGAAGGGTGAGGACAAATGACAGGGCTTCGAAACAGGAATAGACGGTTGTATCGAAAATGGCTTTGATGGAGCTATCATAGAGCACAGCCAGTCCTCCACCATTCTTAGAGGGTCTATTTACAGTGTAGCAGGAAAAACCAGGAGGCGTGGACATTACTAAATCGGGTCCTGAAGCCTCGTCTAGCCAAGTTTCCGTGATAAAAGCTAATTTGATATTATTATCCTCAATTAGTGAAGCACACTCGACACTGTGTTTGACCAGAGAGCGGGCATTAAGTAACAAGCATTGAGAAACAGCCGTAATTTTGCCATTAGATAGATTGGAGCCCGACTCCCGTGCTTCTCAAGCGTTTTGCCTGAGCCCAGCTCTGGCAGAGTTGTACAGCAGGCCGGACACCAACGAGGTATGGGCCCCAACCCAGAACCAGGTGAAAAAACCACACAGTCTGGTTGCCTGGTAGCCTTGTTGAGAATTCGTAATTGTCTGCTAGAGTAGCTAAGAGTGATTGCATCACCAAGGGATAGTTGGACAGGGGTTTTGGCGCATGGCGCGGCCGGTGCGCGGATGGGCGCAGACGGGCTTGCCTTAGGCGCGCCTTAGGCGCGCCAGCGGCGTGCCCGCTGCGCGCGTCCGCTGCGCGCACGCGCCATGCGAGATTAAGTACTGGTGAGCCCTGGAGCGCTAGAGCGTGAGTCACGACCCCACCCAAGATGGCGGCCGCAGTCGATCGTCGCCAACTCGGCAAGGCTGTGCACAGTAAGGAAGCGCTGAAGTGCAGTTAAGTGGGGTGATACCACAATCAGAGCAGAGCACAATGACCCCAGAAGCAGCAGGAAGAGTTAACTGGAAACGTTAAATTAAAAATCTAAAAGCAATAGCAGCAATACAATTAAAATACTTGACAGGATAAAATCGTACCGCAAATGCAGTGCGCAAGCCAGCGCTTCTCCCAGCTCAAGCCTCAAGAGAATCCAGCGCTGCGCGCACGCGCCATGCGAGATTAAGTACTGGGGAGCCCTGGAGCGCTAGAGCGTGAATCACGACCCCACCCAAGATGGCGGCCGCAGTCGATAGTCGCCAACTCGGCACGGCTGTGTACAGTAAGGAAGCGCTGAAGTGCAGTTAAGTGGGGTGATACCACAATCAGAGCAGAGCACAATGACCCCAGAAGCAGCAGAAAGAGTTAACTGGAAACGTTAAATTAAAAATCTAAAAGCAATAGCAGCAATACAATTAAAATACTTGACAGGATAAAATCATACCGCAAATGCAGTGCGCAAGCCAGCGCTTCTCCCGGCTCAAGCCTCAAGAGAATCCAGCTACACAAACACAACTGCACTACCTTTAACCCTAAAACATTACACCCAGCACAACCCCCTACACTACACAAACACCACTGCGCTACCCTAAAACCTAAAACACTGCCCCCAGCACGTCCCCCTACACTACACAAACACCACTGCAGCACCCTGACCCCTAAAACACTACCCCAGCACGAATCCCCAAACACTACACAAACACCGCTGCACAACCCAAAACCCTAAATCTACCACAGCATGCCCCCTTACACTACCCAAACACCACTGTACTACACATACCCTAAAACACTACCCCCAACACGACCCCTACACTACACAAACAACACTGCACTGCCCTAAATTCTAAAACACTACCCCAGCACGACCCCCTACACTACCCAAACACCACTGCTCTACCTTAAACCCTAAAACATGACCCCCTATACTACACACACACAACTGCACTATCCTTAACCCTAAAACACTACCCCCAGCATGACCGCATATACTACACAAACACCACTGCACTACCCTAAACCCTAAATCTATCCCAGCATGACCCCCTACACTACTCAAACACCACTGCACTACCCTAAACCCTAAATCTATCCCCAGCACGACCCCCTACACTACCCAAACACCACTGCACTGCCCTAAACCCTTAAACACTACCCCCAGCACAACCCCCTACACTACACAAACAACACTGCACTACCCTAAACCCTACAATACTAACCCCAGCATGACCCCCACATCACACAAACACCACCGCAGTGCCATAAACCCAAAACACTACCTCCAGAAATACCCCTACACGACACAAACACCACTGCACTACCCTAAACCCTAAATCTGCCCCGAGCACGACCCCCTACACTACCCAAAAAAAACTGTACTACCCTAAGCCCTAAAACACGACCCCCTATACTACCCAAACACCACTGCACTACCCTAAACCCTAAAACATGACACCCTACAAGACACAAACACCACTGCACTACCCTAACACCTAAAACTCTACCCCCTACACTACCAAAACACCACTGCACTACCCTAAACCCTAAAACACCACCCACAGCACGACACCCTGCACTACACAAAAACCACTGCACTACCCTAAACACTAAAACACTACCCCAACACGACACCCTACACTACACAAACACCACTGCACTACCCAAAACCCTAAAACACTACTCCCAGCACGACCCCCTACACTACCCAAATACCACTGCACTACCCTAAACCCTAAACCACTACCCCCAGCATGACCCCCTACACTACCCAAAAACAACTGAGCTACCCTAAAACCTGAAACACTATTCCCAGCATGACCCCTATACTACACAAACACCACTACGCTACCCCAAATCCTAAAACACTACCCCCAGCACGACCCCCCTGCACTACCCAAACACCACTGCGCAACCCATAACCCTAAAACACTACCCCCAGCATGAACCCCTACACTACCCAAACATCACAGCGCTACCCTAACCCCTAAAACACTGCCCCAGCATGACCCCCTACACTACCCAAACACCACTGCCCTACCCTAAACCCTAAAACACTACCCCAGTATGACCCCCTACACTACCCAAACACCACTGCACTGCCCTAAGCCCTAAATCTACCCCCAGCACGACCCCTTGCACTACCCAAACACCACTGCACTACCCTAAAACACGACCCCCTTTAATACACAAACAGAACTGCACTACCCTTAACCCTAAAACACTACCCCCAGCACGACACCCTACACTACATAAACACCACTGCACTACCCTAAGCCTAAAATTCTACCCCTAGCACGAACCCTACACTACACAAACATCACTGCAGCACCTTGAAACCTAAAAAACGACCTCCAGCACGAACCCCCAAAAACTACACAAACACCCCTGCACTACCCTAAACCCTAAATCTACCCCAGCAAGACCCCCTACACTACCCAAACACCACTGCACTACTCTAAACCCTAACTCTACCCTCAGAATGACCCCCACACTACCCAAACACCACTGCACCACCCTAAAGCCTAAATCTACCACCAGCATGACCCACTACACTACCCAAACACCACTGCACTGCCCTAAACCCTAAAACACTACCCGCAGCACGGCCCCTATGCTACATAAACAACACTGCACTGCCCTAAACCCTAAATCACTACACCCAGCACGACCCCCTATTCTACACAAACACCACTGCACTACCCTAAAACACTACCTCAGCACAACCCCCTACACTACACAAACACATCTGCACTACCCTAAACCCTTAAATACGACCCCAGCACAATCCCCACATTACACAAACACCACTGAACTGCCCTAAACCCAAACCTACTACCTCCAGCACGACCCCTACTCTACACAAACACCACTGCACTACCTTAAACCCAAAATCTACCCCCAGCACGACCCCCTACACTACCCAAACACCACTGCACTACCCTAATCCCTAAAACAGTACCCCCAGCATGACCCCCTACACTACCCAAAAACAACTGAGCTACCCTAAAACCTATAACACTATTCCCAGCACGACCCCTACACTACACAAACACCACTGCACTACCCCAAACCCTAAAACACTACCCCCAGCATGACCCCCTGCACTACCCAAACACCACTGCACTACCCATAACCCTAAAACACTACCCCCAGCATGAACCCCTACACTAACCAAACATCACAACGCTACCCTAACCACTAAAACACTGCCCCAGCATGACCCCCTACACTACCCAAACACCACTGCCCTACCCTACACCCTAAAACACTACCCCAGCACGACCCCTACACTACCCAAACACCACTGCACTACCCTAAGCCCTACATCTACCCCAGCACAACCCCTTACACTACCCAAACACCACTGCACTACCCTAAAACACGACCCCCTTTACTACACAAACATAACTGCACTTCCCTTAACCCTAAAACACTATCCCCAGCATGACCCCCTACACTACACAAACACCACTGCACTTCCCTAAACCCTAAAACAATACCCCCAGCACGACCCCCTACACTACACAAACAATACTGCAGCACCCTGAAACCTAAAAAATTACCCCAGCACGACCCCCTACACTACCCAAACACCACTGCACTACCCTAAACCATAAATCTACCCCCGGTTCAACCCCCTACACTACCCAAACACCACTGCACCACCCTAAACCCTAAATCTACCCCAGCACGACCCACTACACTACCCAAACAGCACTACACTACCCTAAACCCTAAAACACTAACACCAGCACGATCCCTACACTACACAAACAACACTGCACTACCCTAAATCCTAAAACACTACCCTCAGCATAACCCCCTACACTACACAAACACCACTGCACTACCCTAAACCCTAAAATACTACCCCAGCACAACCCCCACATTACACAAACACCACTGCACTGCAAACCCAAACCACTACCTCAAGCACGACCCCCTACACTAAACAACCACCACTGCACTACCTTAAACCCTAAATCTACCCCAGCACGACCCCCTACACTACCCAAACACCACTGCACTACCCTAAACCCTAAAACAGTACCCCCTGCATGACCCCCTACACTACCCAAAAACAACAGAGCTACCCTAAAACCTAACACACTATTCCCAGCACGACCCCTACACTACACAAACACCACTGCGCTACCCCAAACCCTAAAACACTACCCCCAGCATGACGCCCTGCACTACCCAAACACCACTGCGCTACCCCTAACCCTAAAACACTATCCCTAGCATGAACCCCTACACTACCCAAACATCACAGCGCTACCCTAACCCCTAAAACACTGCCCCAGCATGAACCCCTACACTACCCAAATACCACTGCTCTACCCTAAACCCTAACACACTACCCCAGCATGACCCCTACACTACCCAAACAATACTGCACTATGCTAAGCCCTACATCAACCCCCAGGACGACCCCTTACACTACCCAAACACCACTGCACTGCCCTAAAACATGACCCCTACACTACACAAACACCACTGCAGCACCCTGATCCCTAAAACACTACCCCAGCACGAACCCCCAAACACTACACAAACACCACTGCACTACCCAAAACCCTAAATCTACCCCAGCATGCCCCCCTACACTACCCAAACACCACGGTACTACCCTAAACCCTAAATCTACCCCCAGCACAACCCCCTACACTACCCAAACACCACTGCACCACCCTAAACCCTAAATCTATCCCAGCACGACCCACTACACTACCCAAACAGCAATACACTGCCCTAATCCCTAAAACACTACCCCCAGCACGACCCCTACACTACACAAACAACACTGCACTGCCCTACATTCTAGAACACTACCCCCAGCATGACCCCCTACACTACACAAACACCACTGCACTACCCTAAACCCTAAAACACTACCCACAGCACAAACCCCTACACTTCACAAACACTACTGCACTACCCTAAACCCTAAAACACTACCCTCAGCATGACCCCCTACACTACCCAAACACCACTGCACTATCCTTACCCCAAAAACACTACCCACAGCACAAACCCCTACACTACACAAACACTACTGCACTATCCTAAACCCTGAAACACTACCCTCAGCACGACCCCCTACACTACCCAAACACCACTGCACTATCCTTACCCCTAACACACTTCCCCTCAGCACTACCCCATACACTACACAAACACCACTGCCCTACCCTAAACCCTAAAACACTCCCCCAGCACTACCCCCTACACTACACAAACACCACTGCACTACACAAAACCCTAAAACACTACCCCCAGCACGACCCCCTATACTACCCAAACACCACTGCACTACCCTAAACCCTAAAACAGTACCCCCAGCATGACCCCCTACACTACCCAAAAACAACTGAGCTACCCTAAAACCTAAAACACTATTCCCAGCACGACCCCTACACTACACAAACACCACTGCGCTACCCCAAACCCTAAAACACTACCCCCAGCACGACCCCCTGCACTACCCAAATACCACTGCGCTACCCCTAACCCTAAAACACTACCCCTAGCATGAACCCCTACACTACCCAAACATCACAGCGCTACCCTAACCCCTAAAACACTGCCCCAGCATGACCCCCTACACTACCCAAATACCACTGCTCTACCCTAAACCCTAAAACACTACCCCAGCATGACCCCTACACTACCCAAACAATACTGCACTATGCTAAGCCCTACATAAACCCCCAGGACGACCCCTTACACTACCCAAACACCACTGCACTGCCCTAAAACATGACCCCCTTTACTACACAAACACAACTGCACTACCTTTAACCCTAAAACACAACCCCCAGCACGACCCCCTACACTACACAAACACCACTGCAGCACCCTGAACCCTAAAACACTACCCCAGCACGAACCCCCAAACACTACACAAACACCACTGCACTACCCAAAACCCTAAATCTACCCCAGCATGCCCCCCTACACTACCCAAACACCACGGTACTACCCTAAACCCTAAATCTACCCCCAGCACAACCCCCTACACTACCCAAACACCACTGCACCACCCTAAACCCTAAATCTATCCCAGCACGACCCACTACACTACCCAAACAGCAATACACTGCCCTAATCCCTAAAACACTACCCCAGCACGACCCCTACACTACACAAACAACACTGCACTGCCCTAAATTCTAGAACACTACCCCCAGCATGACCCCCTACACTACACAAACACCACTGCACTACCCTAAACCCTAAAACACTACCCACAGCACAAACCCCTACACTTCACAAACACTACTGCACTACCCTAAACCCTAAAACACTACCCTCAGCATGACCCCCTACACTACCCAAACACCACTGCACTATCCTTACCCCAAAAACACTACCCACAGCACAAACCCCTACACTACACAAACACTACTGCACTATCATAAACCCTGAAACACTACCCTCAGCACGACCCCTACACTACCCAAACACCACTGCACTATCCTTACCCCTAACACACTTCCCCTCAGCACTACCCCATACACTACACAAACACCACTGCCCTACCCTAAACCCTAAAACACTCCCCCAGCACTACCCCTACACTACACAAACACCACTGCACTACCCAAAACCCTAAAACACTACCCCCAGCACGACCCCCTACACTACCCAAACACCACTGCACTACCCTAAACCCTAAAACAGTACCCCCAGCATGACCCCCTACACTACCCAAAAACAACTGAGCTACCCTAAAACCTAAAACACTATTCCCAGCACGACCCCTACACTACACAAACACCACTGCGCTACCCCAAACCCTAAAACACTACCCCCAGCACGACCCCCTGCACTACCCAAACACCACTGCGCTACCCCTAACCCTAAAACACTACCCCTAGCATGAACCCCTACACTACCCAAACATCACAGCGCTACCCTAACCCCTAAAACACTGCCCCAGCATGACCCCCTACACTACCCAAATACCACTGCCCTACCCTAAACCCTAAAACACTACCCCAGCATGACCCCTACACTACCCAAACAATACTGCACTATGCTAAGCCCTACATCAACCCCCAGGACGACCCCTTACACTACCCAAACACCACTGCACTGCCCTAAAACATGACCTCCTTTACTACACAAACACAACTGCACTACCTTTAACCCTAAAACACAACCCCCAGCACGACCCCCTACACTACACAAACACCACTGCAGCACCCTGAACCCTAAAACACTACCCCAGCATGAACCCCCAAACACTACACAAACACCACTGCACTACCCAAAACCCTAAATCTACCCCAGCATGCCCCCCTACACTACCCAAACACCACGGTACTACCCTAAACCCTAAATCTACCCCCAGCACTGTGGTAAATATTTAATTACCGGTACTATTTTTTATGCGGTAAAGTCTATTAAGAATAACTCAGTAAATATAAGAGGCAGAATCCGTGGTATTAGAGGTTTTAAAAGGCTTTATTCCTATACAAAGGAATACAATTCGAATTGTGGGCCTTCTATTTCATCACCACGAAAGTTCAGGAAGGAAGGGGCATATATTATTGACAGATAAGCAGTTTTATAGAAAATACATTACGGTGAAACAGATGCAAGAGGCGTAACAGCTGATAATACAGATAAACTGTGCATACGTAACTAATAGAGGCGTATACATGGGTGTAACTAAAATACGTCATTAAATATGATGTCACAAGTGGGTGGATCCATAAAAGAATCCTGCAATGTCAGCAGAAATATTTGGCAGAGATGCGCGCGCAGCCGCATGACGTGTGATTGACGTGCAACGAGAGGGTGAAGGGGACTTGACATTTAGCTCTACATGTGGAGACAGAAGTCTGGGGTTATGTCAACCTAATCCCGAATCATATCTAATATCCTATGTTTAAAGAACTGTGTTATCCAAAAGGAAAGGTCTCTAGGATAGAATCTATTCTATTCTGACTGTTAGTGCGTGTACAAGCGTCTAAGTGTCTACATGAGATGCGGGGGGGTAGGAATATTCCAGGGTAACGGAGCTATGAATTACTTGCATGAGAACAGCGAGGCCTGGCCCTTTGCACGGTAGCTGGAGGAATGTTTACCTAAACTACTAGACAGGAATGCATCGAATGAGGAGCGGGGTAGATAATCTTGAAGGTGAAATACAGTTTTTGGCAGGCAATATGCTGGATCAGGCACCGTTAGCCGCACAGGGAGTAGGACAAAGTTCATGGATACAGATGCAGGCTCAGACTGGAGCTTTCAGAGGCAGAAGGCAGGAAAAGGCTTGATGACAGAATTCAGGGCCTACTCGCCTGAATCTGTAAAATGTGGAAAGTGAACCACATAAAGTCGGTGGCCTTTCATACTTAGGAATGGAATATCTGACCCATTCATGGCGGATCTGAAAGAGGACATGTTGACGGTGGACGCACATGTATTTGCGTCTTCAAAACTGGAGTAGGAGGGAACATACATGTACTTATAGCATGCACATGGAGCCGTTGGGGTCTACGATAGGGGACATAACTGATCACAAAATTCATATTTCCTCATTCCCTCCTTGTCCCCTACGGACCCTCAGGAGATATCGATCTTCATCAATCCATCGATCTGTTCATATAGCATCATTTGTTCTTCTTTCTTCTTCCGGGATCTTGAACAAAAACGTGGATGTGGGATACACGATGTGGCACACAGACCACAAATCGCTGGCCCGCATTGTAGACATAAGCAACAACTGAATAGTATGAGAAAGCCAATACCTAGGAAGGATAGGATTCTCCATCCCCAGGCTGACAACACGCCCCAGAACCAACCGGACCAAGTCCAGGTGCCTGGACTCTGGTGTATCTGGCTTATAATCTTATGAAGGCGGGTTATGGCTTTATATACTGACGGCGAATTTTCTGGTATGAAAATGCAGCAACTTGATCCGATGACCCTACAAGCTCCGCCCCTATCGGCCAGGATGACGTCAAGGACAAGACGATTTTGAAGCACAACAATCCGCATAGCAGACTGCTCTTCTGTTAAATTGCCTAAGGCGGAAATAGTCTCGTTCACTACTGCTTCAAGGGTTCTGGTTAATCTACGTATCAGCTTACTATTAGTGACTGTACCTATATAGGGAAAGAATCCTTTATTGAAATCTGTGTATTTTTCCCATGCTGTTTCAGTGTAATCGACAATTGGGAGATCTCTCTGTTGTCTATTGTGTACTAAATGGGTATTTCTATGATAATCAGGAGGAGCTAGGAAAACAGGTGGCAGAAGGAATGCTATGTAACAGGTACCATCCCAATCTAGAGGTAAACATATATATGCGGTCTGGCCACATATGAAGTAGGAATGATGGGAAGCTCTAAATGTAGACTTGCCTTGATCACTGAATTTTATTACAGTGGTGCATTTACTATGGCCCATATGTATGGAACCATTCTTTCTTATACATAATTCCCCTTTTACTGGGAATACTGACATGGCGGGCAAGATTGGTGTAGCTTCAGATTCAACGTTCAGGATCATGAGGTTAAGTGTAAAATTACCTAATCCATATACTTCATTTTCTAGATCAGTTCCTGTTCTTTTGGGAAGTCCCTCCTTGTTAGGGTAGCAGACTTTAAGCAAAACTAGGTTCAGGTTTCCCCATACCCAGTTGTCTTGGTAAACTGCGGAATTTGAATCTAGGGAATTAATCAAACTAAACCATGCTCCACAGGAGCCATTGTGTGTGAACGGATAGGGAAAGAGGGGCAAAACTCCCTTATAATTCTGATAGGGAGGAAGTCGGCCACATATCCAACAATTTGTGGCATTGCTGGTCTGATGGGAATGATGTAACATACTAATAAATGTGTTGTTGCGCAGCGCAAATCTATAGGACAATTCATGCGGAGGTAATTCGCTAAAAGAATGTTCTGCAGTTATGTTGTAAGCACGCTTAAGAATAGGGTAATACATATGCAATAGTATGCTGGAAATAATGATCAGAAGACTTAGAAAAAACAAAATTAATAATGTTACTGTGCAGTGACTACGAAGTGATTTACAATACGCATGTTTTTTCAGCTGCATCTGTTGATTTCTTTCTCTATTCCGGTCTAGAGGATACATGTCAGAGACAAATTCAACCGATTCACCTTGGAGAGGACTTAAACAATCAAATTGTCTGACTTACTAGACCTCAATTTTAGTTTATAAAGATCTGGTTTTGATTTCTCAACCAAGGGGAGCTTTGAGTCTGTCTGTGAGGGAATACAGGGTTGAGTATTCACACTGGATGGTAGTCCGTAAAATTTCTTGATATGACTCGAGTGCAACCACCCTTTGCGACCCTCAATCTTCACGGCAGTCCTTGTAGTCAGTAGAACCAACTTAGGCGACTTCCACCTAGGATCCAGTTGGGTCTTCCGGTCGAAATTCCTGACCAAAACCAGGTCACCAGGAACCACGTCATGGGGCTTCACCTCAGTATTATCGGGAAAAGCTGCGGTTACCTGTGAACGACAAGATTGTAGTGCAGACATCAAGGAAGCCAGGTAATCTGTCAGCATATTACAGTCAACATCAGTGATTTTGCGAGGTATAGGCGTCCCCCACATATTTGGTGGTCTACCGAAGATCACCTCGTACGGGGATAGCCCAGTTCGAGAATGTGCTACCATTCTCATGTAAAAGAGTGCAACTGGTAAGGCTACTATCCAATCGACACCTTTTTCCCTACATATTTTGGACAATCTAATTTTCAGAGTTTGATTATGACGTTCCACGAGACCTGCTGCCTCGGGATGTCGGACACAGTGGAATTTCCATTGGTAGCCTAACAAAAGGGAAACGTGTTTCATTAGTTCGGATGAGAACGGCTGGCCGTTATCTGAGTAGACAACACGTGGTAAACCGTACCGTGGGTAGAATTCTCGAACTAACTGTTTGGCATTAGTCGGAGCAGTGTAATCTGAAACCGGGTATGCTTCTGTCCAACGGGAAAGAGCACAGACAACTACGAGAACATATTTGAATCCTCGACATCGTTCCATCTGGATATAATCCATCTGGAGGACTTCAAAAGCATGATCGGGAGGTTGAAATCCACCCTGCTCTACGGGGATGCTTTTACCTGGATTAAACTGACAACATATCATACAGGTACGAACTTTTTGTTTAGCTGCTGCTCGCAAGTGTTTGTTGAACCAAATGTGTTGAATGCTGTCTAGCATAGCTTTTTCTCCTAGGTGCGCTGGACTATGTATTGTGTTAATGATGACTTGAACCATAGAGTCGGGAAGAAACCATATAGATTTTTCCTTCGTCATCCATCCTTGATCCATTTGGATCCCTCCTAATTCAGTCCATTTCTTTATTTCTTCTGGTGTAGCATGTGTCTGTATGTCAATTACATCAAGGGCGGGATCCTTAACTGTCATGCAATGTGTTAGTGTCTGAACTATTGTCTTTGTCATGTCAGTTGTGAGAGTCTGATTCTGAGCAGTCTGTTTAGCTGTTCGGTCAGCTAGGTCATTACCCTGAGAAATGATATCGGTAACTTTTGTATGGGCTTTGCATTTCATAATCGATATTGCAGTAGGTAGATGAATCGCGTCTAATAGGGCTTGAATGAGGGGTCCGTGTTGGATGTGGGCACCGTGAGAAGTTAAATAACCTCTCTCTCGCCACAGTACGCCGAAGTCATGGACGACTCCGAATGCATAACGTGAATCTGTGTATATGTTGACTTTCTTATTTGTGGCTTGAATACAGGCTTGTGTCAGAGCGATGAGCTCTGCTGCTTGAGCTGACAAAGTGTTAATACGATTTGTTTCAATGACTTCAGTGTCTGTTGTGACTGCGTAAGCGGCCACTAACTCTCCTGTACTTGTTCTCATAGATGACCCATCTACATACAATGTCAAGTCTGGATCTGACAAAGGGATATCTGTCAAGTCTTGTCTGGGTTTCGTCGTGATAGTAATGACTTCGACACAATCATGTGCCAATGGATCTGTTCCGCCCACTGGTAACAGTGTGGCAGGATTTAACGTATTACAACGTCTGATTCTTATATGTGGCTGAAACAATGTCAGTTCGTAACCAGTGAGTCTCGCTATAGTCAAGTGTTGTGTTTGTGTGCGGTTCAGGAGAACCTCTACTGCATGTGGTACTTGTACTGTCAGTTGGTGTCCTAACACTATGGCATCGCTTTGTCTGATTGCTAAAGCTGTTGCTGCCACCGATTTCAGGCACGCAGGAAGAGCCTGAGCTACTGGATCTAATGTACTAGAGAAATAAGCACATGGTTTGTGTGATCCTGCTTGTTCCTGAGTGAGTACTGACAAGGCAGTACCTTCGCGTTCTGTAACAAAGAGTGTAAACTGTTTGCTGTAACATGGTGTTGCTAAAACAGGTGCTTGGCATAAAGCTTTCTTTAAGCTTTCAAAGGCGTGTGTATGTTCTTGAGTCCAAGGGAGGACAGTCGATGTGGCTGCCTCCTGTGTTGTCAACTGGATGAGTGGTTTTGCTAGAAATGCATATTGAGGGATCCACTGCCTACAGTATGAAGTGAGGCCTATAAAAGCCCGCACCTCCTTTTGTGTCTTGGGTGGTGGCATGTTAGCGATTAACTGGATGCGGTCGGGTGTAAGCTGCCTTCCCTCCTTGGACAGCGAGTGCCCAAGGTAAACAACTCGCTGGACACAGAATTGCAGCTTAGAAGGGGACACCTTGTGCCCCTTGTCGGCCAGGAATTTCAGAACCGTCAGTGACGCTATTTCACATTCAGGTTCGCTTCGGGCGGTGATCAGCAGATCATCGACATATTGAAGCAGGGCAGTGTTAACTGGCATGTGCATACTGTCAAGTTCTCGTTTCAGTGCTTGGCTATAGATGCTGGGGCTTTCTGTAAATCCTTGAGGTGCGCGTGTGAATTTAAAACTTCGTCCATTTAAACTGAACCCGAACAAGTATTGACTTTCCGGATCGATTGGGACGCTAAAGAAAGCATTTTTGAGGTCAATTACAGTGAAGAACGTTGCTTCTGAGTCAATAGCTGTTAGTAATGAAGAGATATCTGGGACCACAGGGTATTGTGGTACAATACATTTATTTAGTTCGCGCAGATCAATAACTAATCGATATACTGGTGGTGCTTTTGGATCCGTTCTTTTAAGAATCGGAATTATCGGGGAATTACATACATTGGAGTCGGTTTCGACAACCACTCCTTGTGCAATGAGCTCGTCAATGATTTGCAGCAAAGCCACAACAGCATCGGGTGGTAACTTGTATTGTCGTATTCGTGGTAGTATTACTCCTGTTTTTAGTGTGACACGATATGGTGTAATATTCATGCAACCAACATCAGTGGGGCCTTGTGCCCATAAATGTGTAGGTAAATTCTGCAGTCGGTGATCCATGTCTCTGGACACGTAGTGACCTTTAAAGTCACGTAAAAATAGTCGTACTCCTTCCGGAGAACAACATATTATAGCTCCTAGAGCTTTCAATGTTTTTATACCTAACAAGTTTTCTGGACATGATTTAGTAAGCAATAAATCTGTAGTACGTGTCAACGGACCAATTGTAAGTGGAAGAGGTTGTGTTACGTCATTTATTATAGGTTTTCCTGAGAATCCAAGGGAAATATTTTGTGAGCCTGAGAGGGGTGCCCCTGGAACTTCACTGCGTCTTATAGTTGTTCTGCTTGCCCCTGTATCAAGTAAAAACTTTCTGTCTTCCCCTAATAGTTCACTATGTACATAAGGTCCCTCTTGGTCTACAGGAACCTCAATAAGGGGTAAGCCAACTTCCCTCTCTAGGCTATGTCATGTATATCGCTGATAATCGGGATAATCTGCTTGTGCATACTTATACATCTGTTGTGTTGTTGCTTGTGTTGCAGCAATAGGCTGCGCTGGTGGTGGTGCTACGGTCTGTTGTGGAGCTCCCTGTTGCGGAGCTAGTTGTTGCAGAGCTAACCTAGGTTGTGCATGCTGAGGGATTTGTTGTTGATTCTGATCCTGTCTAGGTGGACGTGGTCTCTCCTGAGTTCTACCTGTAGCAATATTATGTTTCAGGACTGGACAATCGTGTATATAAGGACCTTGTTGTTTACAATAGTTGCATGTCCCTTTCGTAGGACCTGCGGAATTACCCTTTTGATGACTATCGGCTGGAACTGATTGAGCAACAAGCATTTTCATTTTTGTATCTTTCATACGTCTTTGTTCGTGTTCTTGTTCTTCTCTAATTCTATTGTGATGATATTGTAACATTTGTAACATCTGTGATGGGGTATTACCTTGCCAGGTACTTTCGAATTTCAATACTCTATTCTTGACTTGTAGCAGAGAATTTTCAACTAATTTTGTCACAAACAGATGTGGATATGACTCACTACTGGCTTTTATGCCACTATTTATACCAAAACATTTTTCAAATCGGGAATAGAAATCACTAGTGTCTTCATCTGGCTTTTGTTTACAGGCTGATATTGCACCCCAGGCTTCCTTTTTCGTAGTTAATAAACGTGGCAGTACCTGCACTAGTAATCCTGCTAGTGCTGTAGTCTTTTCCCCAAGTCCTGCTCCTGCAGCTCGGGCCCTTTCTTCGTTTTCTAATGCTGTCCAATCTATCTTTTGGTCTCCCACCTCCCATTCCTTTTCTTTAAGTTTCTCATAAACACCGGCGGGTAATAGGACTTTTAATATTTTCATAATGTCGGGATAGGTATACTCTCCCATGAGTAACATGTCTTTTATTTCGCGGTGGAAACCTGCTGGGTCTTTGTCATGGCTGGGTACTACTTTCTTCATTTCTAATAATTCCAGTTTAGTTATAGGCGTGTACACAAACACGCGTGTAAAGTTATTACCGTCACCTCTGATTGGGTGTACTTCGCGTAACGGGTTCTGTCTATCTATGTGATACATTTTTCTTCCCATAATGGGAACTGGAACGTGTTCTGGGCATACGAAATTTAAATATTGGTTGCGGAATTCTAGAATTTCTTTGATCAGATCAGTACTTGACCCTCTCCATATATTCGTGAGCAGTTCTGTCAATATATCAGGTAAGGGTCCTGGATCGGAGTGTTGGCTTTTATATAATATAAGGAGGTGTTGAATCATGTATATACTAGCTAAACGCTGTTCGTATGGGTCAAGGTTCAGAAACGTGTGTGTAAGTACATCATCATTGTAGTCACTGGGACTGTCAGCCCATTGTACTGCTGACCTGGCTAATTCTTGTTCGTCCATGGAATCGAGCATATGGTACCCCCTTCGATCTCGGAGTAATTTATCAACGGCTTGGAATAGGTGTTCAGGGGATTTTGTATTTAACATAGGATTTGGAAAATGTCTATTATATTCTGGACGTAGTGGACGTATCTGATCATTAAAGCCTCTAGTATTATTATGGGGTCTTCCTCTACCTACATAAGCTATCGTTTCTACTTGTTCTGATTCTTGCTCCTCCTCCTCTTCTGATTCTACTCTGTCGGTTTCTCGTCTTTCTTTATGTATTCGTTCTACTTCCTTGCGGATCTTTCGACACATGGCGATTATACACGCCTGTCTATCATGTTTCTCTTCTGATATGTTCTGACCCCATTTGACAAGTCTTTGCATGGTATCGTGATCTGCCCCGGGCCTGTCTTGATTCCTAATTACACAATTTATGAAAAAACGTAGTAGTTGTCTTTGGACATCCACTTTCTGGTATTCCATAGCTTCGTTAATACGTTCTGGACCTCGCCCTGTTTGGACAAAGCGATATATTTCGTCTAGATGTTCACCCATTCCTGGTATTGTCATTAAATATAATGTAGCTCGTCTTATACGTAGTGATGATATGAGCAATTTATCCTGTCTACCTGGTACTGGGTCGTATCTACAATCCACAAGCTGTTCTTTAAACATGTCGGATGTCGCTAGTTGGGGTGTACGTTGGAGTGCTAAATCCCTAAGGGTCTGTTTATTTCGCGGCGGGGTGGCAAACATGTCTGTTGTACCTCCTGTAGCACCATCTGAGGTGCTAGGCACGAAAGGATTCGTTGGGCGTAGGATAGAGATTGTAGATGCGGGAAAAACTGTAGAAACGGACGGACCTGTGGGAACTTGTGTAGGAGTTTGTAGTTGCGGGGATACAGACGGATGCTCTTGGTGTTGAACACCATCGGCAAGCGGTATGTGTGGTATGGCATTAGCATACTCGGGAGCTACGTCATCTAAATAGGAGGAAAGGAAAACGTCCTTTGCTGTTTTGGGATGTGTTTTGGGATGTGCTTTTATCGGGAGCAATGGAGGAGTTAAATCTTTTGGTATTTCCGGGGTAGCCTTAGGTAACCCTTCGGCCAGAAGAGGATACATACCATTCATAAGAGTGTTTCTTTGTCTATCTACTTGTTCTGAGTTTACTCGGGTACCTTCCTCAAGTAATAGATTTTCTCGAGTTTTATTTGAATTCTCTCTACCTTTCTCTTCCTGTCTGAGCGCTTTTTCTGTACGTCTGTATGATTCTTTACGCCATAATTCAATGGCATCTTTCTGTGACTGTCTGGCTTTCTTTTTCCATAATTCTTCTTCTACTCTCATGATGCAATCTGCATCCCAGGTCCCCGCTGCGGGCCATCTCTGATTCTCTGGTAATTCTTTGGTGTAGTCCACCCATAAATCAAGAAATAATACGGCATCTAGGCCATGCTTATGATACATAAAGTATCCTGGAGTGTCCCTAGGTGGGACGGGAACAGCTTCTTCGAGTACACCTTTTCTAGTTTTGATCTGTCTTAGTTTCGAAAAGAGCGGCATTTTTAGATCTGGTTACTTAATCTTAAACCCACTTAATACAAATAAACGCAAATACTGAACAGTCATTCACACCACAATATATAGAACGTATTAAAACATTTAACGCTTAACGAACGATGATAACTAATAGAAAACTAGTTACTGACATAATACTGACACTAGATAATACTTATTTATATGCAAGACATACTATATATACTGCTAAACAGTACAGATACACTGCTGAAACAGTGCAGACCGGATTTGTGTACCCAAACCCGTCTTGACCGGCACAGGCTATGTGCACGTAAAATGCCTCCCCGGTAATGGTACTCACCGGGTAGCTCGGAACGGAAGGCCTCGGAACGGAACTGAAACTGGACCGGACTGGACTCGACTGGACTGGACTCGGAACTTCGGAACCTGGTGGGCCTCTGGTCGGGATACTTCGCACTTCTCACCGCCTCGTCTGGGTGTTGATCGCAGCCTCAGTTGCCCCCGCTTGGCCGGAGGGAGATACAGGAAATCCTGCAGGTACGCGTTTTTGTCCGTTCAGCTGTGGCAGGAGACCGGGCCTGCAACGCACCGCCGGCGCGTGAGATGAGAAAGTGTCCCTGTTCGGGCGCCAATTTATGTGGTAAATATTTAATTACGGTACTATTTTTTATGCGGTAAAGTCTATTAAGAATAACTCAGTAAATATAAGAGGCAGAATCCGTGGTATTAAAGGTTTTAAAAGGCTTTATTCCTATACAAAGGAATACAATTCGAATTGTGGGCCTTCTATTCCATCACCACGAAAGTTCAGGAAGGAAGGGGCATATATTATTGACAGATAAGCAGTTTTATAGAA
This sequence comes from Triturus cristatus, assembly GCF_964204655.1. Classification (NCBI taxonomy): domain Eukaryota; kingdom Metazoa; phylum Chordata; class Amphibia; order Caudata; family Salamandridae; genus Triturus; species Triturus cristatus. The sequence continues at coordinate 1,670,550,407 of NC_140591.1, read as the reverse complement.
AATACATTACAGTGAAACAGATGCAAGAGGCGTAACAGCTGATAATACAGATAAACTGTGCATACGTAACTAATAGAGGCGTATACATGGGTGTAACTAAAATACTTCATTAAATATGATCACAAGTGGGTGGATCCATAAAAGAATCCTGCAATGTCAGCAGAAATATTTGGCAGAGATGCGCGCGCAGCCGCATGACGTGTGATTGACGTGCAACGAGAGGGTGAAGGGGACTTGACATTTAGCTCTACATGTGGAGACAGAAGTCTGGAGTTATGTCAACCTAATCCCGAATCATATCTAATATCCTATGTTTAAAGAACTGTGTTATCCAAAAGGAAAGGTCTCTAGGATATAATCTATTCTATTCTGACTGTTAGTGCGTGTACAAGCGTCTAAGTGTCTACATGAGATGCGGGGGGGTAGGAATATTCCAGGGTAACGGAGCTATGAATTACTTGCATGAGAACAGCGAGGCCTGGCCCTTTGCACGGTAGCTGGAGGAATGTTTACCTAAACTACTAGACAGGAATGCATCGAATGAGGAGCGGGGTAGATAATCTTGAAGGTGAAATACAGTTTTTGGCAGGCAATATGCTGGATCAGGCACCGTTAGCCGCACAGGGAGTAGGACAAAGTTCATGGATACAGATGCAGGCTCAGACTGGAGCTTTCAGAGGCAGAAGGCAGGAAAAGGCTTGATGACAGAATTCAGGGCCTACTCGCCTGAATCTGTAAAATGTGGAAGGTGAACCACATAAAGTCGGTGGCCTTTCATACTTAGGAATGGAATATCTGACCCATTCATGGCGGATCTGAAAGAGGACATGTTGACGGTGGACGCACATGTATTTGCGTCTTCAAAACTGGAGTAGGAGGGAACATACATGTACTTATAGCATGCACATGGAGCCGTTGGGGTCTACGATAGGGGACATAACTGATCACAAAATTCATATTTCCTCAGCACAACCCCCTACACTACCCAAACACCACTGCACCACCCTAAACCCTAAATCTATCCCAGCACGACCCACTACACTACCCAAACAGCAATACACTGCCCTAATCCCTAAAACACTACCCCCAGCACGACCCCTACACTACACAAACAACACTGCACTGCCCTAAATTCTAGAACACTACCCCCAGCATGACCCCCTACACTACACAAACACCACTGCACTACCCTAAACCCTAAAACACTACCCACAGCACAAACCCCTACACTTCACAAACACTACTGCACTACCCTAAACCCTAAAACACTACCCTCAGCATGACCTCCTACACTACCCAAACACCACTGCACTACCCTTACCCCAAAAACACTACCCACAGCACAAACCCCTACACTACACAAACACTACTGCACTACCCTAAACCCTGAAACACTACCCTCAGCACGACCCCCTACACTACCCAAACACCGTAAGGAAGCGCTGAAGTGCAGTTAAGTGGGGTGATACCACAATCAGAGCAGAGCACAATGACCCCAGAAGCAGCAGGAAGAGTTAACTGGAAACGTTAAATTAAAAATCTAAAAGCAATAGCAGCAATACAATTAAAATACTTGACAGGATAAAATCGTACCGCAAATGCAGTGCGCAAGCCAGCGCTTCTCCCAGCTCAAGCCTCAAGAGAATCCAGCGCTGCGCGCACGCGCCATGCGAGATTAAGTACTGGGGAGCCCTGGAGCGCTAGAGCGTGAATCACGACCCCACCCAAGAGGGCGGCCGCAGTCGATAGTCGCCAACTCGGCACGGCTGTGTACAGTAAGGAAGCGCTGAAGTGCAGTTAAGTGGGGTGATACCACAATCAGAGCAGAGCACAATGACCCCAGAAGCAGCAGAAAGAGTTAACTGGAAACGTTAAATTAAAAATCTAAAAGCAATAGCAGCAATACAATTAAAATACTTGACAGGATAAAATCATACCGCAAATGCAGTGCGCAAGCCAGCGCTTCTCCCGGCTCAAGCCTCAAGAGAATCCAGCGCTGCGCGCACGCGCCATGCGAGATTAAGTACTGGGGAGCCCTGGAGCGCTAGAACGTGAATCACGACCCCACCCAAGATGGCGGCCGCAGTCGATCGTCGCCAACTCGGCACGGCTGTGCACAGTAAGGAAGCGCTGAAGTGCAGTTAAGTGGGGTGATAGCACAATCAGAGCAGAGCACAATGACCCCAGAAGCAGCAGGAAGAGTTAACTGGAAACGTTAAATTTAAAATCTAAAAGCAATAGCAGCAATACAATTAAAATACTTGACAGGATAAAATCGTACCGCAAATGCAGTGCGCAAGCCAGCGCTTCTCCCGGCTCAAGCCTCAAGAGAATCCAGCCCTGCGCGCACGCGCCATGCGAGATTAAGTACTGGTGAGCCCTGGAGCGCTAGAGCACGAATCACGACCCCACCCAAGATGGCGGCCGCAGTCGATCGTAGCCAACTCGGCAAGGCTGTGCACAGTAAGGAAGCGCTGAAGTGCAGTTAAGTGGGGTGATACCACAATCAGAGCAGAGCACAATGACCCCAGAAGCAGCAGGAAGAGTTAACTGGAAACATTAAATTAAAAATCTAAAAGCAATAGCAGCAATACAATTAAAATACTTGACAGGATAAAATCGTACCGCAAATGCAGTGCGCAAGCCAGCACTTCTCCCGGCTCAAGCCTCAAGAGAATCCAGCCACACAAACACAACTGCACTACCTTTAACCCTAAAACATTACACCCAGCACAACCCCCTACACTACACAAACACCACTGCGCTACCCTAAAACCTAAAACACTGCCCCCAGCACGTCCCCCTACACTACACAAACACCACTGCAGCACCCTGACCCCTAAAACACTACCCCAGCACGAATACCCAAACACTACACAAACACCGCTGCACAACCCAAAACCCTAAATCTACCACAGCATGCCCCCTTACACTACCCAAACACCACTGTACTACACATACCCTAAAACACTACCCCCAACACGACCCCTACACTACACAAACAACACTGCACTGCCCTAAATTCTAAAACACTACCCCAGCACGACCCCCTACACTACCCAAACACCACTGCTCTACCTTAAACCCTAAAACATGACCCCCTATACTACACACACACAACTGCACTATCCTTAACCCTAAAACACTACCCCCAGCATGACCGCATATACTACACAAACACCACTGCACTACCCTAAACCCTAAATCTATCCCAGCACGACCCCCTACACTACTCAAACACCACTGCACTACCCTAAACCCTAAATCTATCCCCAGCACGACCCCCTACACTACCCAAACACCACTGCACTGCCCTAAACCCTTAAACACTACCCCCAGCACAACCCCCTACACTACACAAACAACACTGCACTACCCTAAACCCTACAATACTAACCCCAGCATGACCCCCACATCACACAAACACCACCGCAGTGCCATAAACCCAAAACACTACCTCCAGAAATACCCCTACACGACACAAACACCACTGCACTACCCTAAACCCTAAATCTGCCCCGAGCACGACCCCCTACACTACCCAAAAAAAACTGTACTACCCTAAGCCCTAAAACACGACCCCCTATACTACCCAAACACCACTGCACTACCCTAAACCCTAAAACATGACACCCTACAAGACACAAACACCACTGCACTACCCTAACACCTAAAACTCTACCCCCTACACTACCAAAACACCACTGCACTACCCTAAACCCTAAAACACCACCCACAGCACGACACCCTGCACTACACAAAAACCACTGCACTACCCTAAACACTAAAACACTACCCCAACACGACACCCTACACTACACAAACACCACTGCACTACCCAAAACCCTAAAACACTACTCCCAGCACGACCCCCTACACTACCCAAATACCACTGCACTACCCTAAACCCTAAACCACTACCCCCAGCATGACCCCCTACACTACCCAAAAACAACTGAGCTACCCTAAAACCTGAAACACTATTCCCAGCATGACCCCTATACTACACAAACACCACTACGCTACCCCAAATCCTAAAACACTACCCCCAGCACGACCCCCCTGCACTACCCAAACACCACTGCGCAACCCATAACCCTAAAACACTACCCCCAGCATGAACCCCTACACTACCCAAACATCACAGCGCTACCCTAACCCCTAAAACACTGCCCCAGCATGACCCCCTACACTACCCAAACACCACTGCCCTACCCTAAACCCTAAAACACTACCCCAGTATGACCCCCTACACTACCCAAACACCACTGCACTGCCCTAAGCCCTAAATCTACCCCCAGCACGACCCCTTGCACTACCCAAACACCACTGCACTACCCTAAAACACGACCCCCTTTAATACACAAACAGAACTGCACTACCCTTAACCCTAAAACACTACCCCCAGCACGACACCCTACACTACATATGTCAGGGGTTGCAACTAACTTGCATAAGGATGCACAGGAGCAGAATGATGCTAAGCCCCCTATGCCCCGCTCGGAACTTTCCGCCGGATATTAGGACTCCTTGCAGGTAAGTTCCAAAGAAGGGAAAAGGGGAATGGGACGAGAAGAGACAGCTCCAAAAACTCTGCCAGGCCTGCTACGTCTTCTATCGGTCTTCTTTCTGGTCTTCTGGCTAAAACATTTTTATGCAATTTATAATCTGTACTTCTGTTTAACTTACTGTATTTTAATCTATAGATAACTTATCTTACCAGGAAGGCTTTTGGAGCTTGCTACTCTTCTTACTTCTCTTGTGCGATGTTTTACACCAAGTGAAGTCTTCACTCTGTTTCTTTTACAGGCTGTCTCCCTGCTTGGTTCTGCACTAAGAGGGAGTGAGAAAAATAGGGTGAGTATGTTGCTAACTATAGGTATGGTTGTGATGCTATATGTCTTTCTTGTTCCTTCTCTCCACTCACGAGGTTAGAAACTGGTGAAGCCTGGTATATTAGTCTCTGGATGATTGATTCTTGGAGGTCAGTTATTATGAAATCGGGGAGAAGGGTTCTCCGTTATGTCAGCTGTCTTTTTAGTTATTTTTCCTTAATTGGAGTTTTAGACCTGTCACCCGATTACTGCCTCCTATAAATACATGTAGCGATATTCCTTTTGTTCTTCCGCTATTCGGAAATGTGATTTTAAATGCACGCGTTTATTTTACGCAACCGCGTGAGTATGACTCCTTCTTCAAGAATCGAAAACGGAGTGCTAATGAGGTTAGCCTCGTGTTTAGTTTCTTTTTCTTTTAACTTGCTCGAGACCGCATTTCCTCGGTTAGCGTGAATGCCTGATTACTGTGTCACGCTGCATGAGAAAAAGCCAGCGTCGAGTTAATTGAATACTTGACAGGCTAAATTTAGAACACGTCAGCGGAAGCCTCCAACTGGCGGTTTCAAGGGGTGCCGGTTTAGCGCTCTGAAACAATGTTGACGAGAGCTCAACCGGAGTCTTTGTTCCAAGGAATTACATTGTATGCTTCAAAGGGATTTCCCAGTCAAGTGCAGCGTCTGAATAGATAACGCTCGCACTTGAATACTCTAGTCAGATCAGAAATTACTGTGCTTGCCAATAATGTTCATTACCTATAAACCTACTCTATAATTAGTAGTTTAGAATTTTCTAACAACTGTTAAATCTTTTAATGAACTCGATATTTTTTCTCTCAGACAATATTATTTAACAAGAATGAATTAGGCTGACCTGTTTTCCTGAAGTGTATGTAGACCGGCGCTTACTAACCCCGAGTGAACGCTTCTACCCTAACTATCTTCCACGACGCTTGTAAACAGGTGTTCCTCTCGTGATTTCCTCAGTGAAGTGCACTGAGGAATGTTGAAGAACATTCCTCAGGCAGTTGATACAGAAAACACTAGACTGCTAAACAGCGGTATGCTGTTGCAGTATTGGATAATTGGCAGCCATGTTGGAATTTCTGCGATGCCAGCAATTGCTCCAGCTAAAGAGGTCGTTTGTGCTTGAATGGTTTTGTAAAGCAAAAATAGTAGCCACAATGGAATTAGAGGGAGGAAACCTCCCGTGATTCCTGACAGTACCCCCTCCCAACGGGGTTTCCTCCAGATGAGGTTTAGCAGGGAATTTGGCATGGAATGCTTTAATTAGACGAGGAGCATGGACATCAGTATTCTTTACCCAAGAGCGTTCATCCGGACCATAACCTTTCCAGTCAATAAGATAAAAAAGGTCATTATGGATGAATTTTGAATCTAAGATCCGTTTGACTTCATACTCAGGCTCACCATGTAAGGTTAAAGGATCAGGAGGAGAAGACCTACGCAACCCTGGGTGAACTGGTTTCAGTAGAGAAACATGGAAGACTGGATGGAATTTGGTAGAACCAGGGAGAGATAGTCGATAAGTGACAGGATTAATGACCTTCTCAATGAGATAAGGACCCATGAAACGGGGCTGGAATTTACGTGGACCCTTGAGTTTGAGGTTTTTTGTGCACAACCAGACTAATTCTCCCACCTGAAGTTCAGGAGCCTGTTTTCGTTTACGATCAGCAAAGTGTTTGTAACGGGTCTTAGCAGTTGTTAAATTCTGGGTTACAGTGTGGTGAATCCTAGTGAACTGTTGGGCAATGTCTCCGATGGCAGGAGTGGTAGCATTGTCAAAATTAGCATAGGAATTCGGGTGTCTGCCTGAATTGATAAAAAAGGGGGAGTAACCAGTAGAGACATTGAGTGCATTATTGTAAGCATACTCAGCAGTCCATAAATGATTAGGCCAGTCGCCCTCGTCGTCAATCAAATATAAGCGAAGGTGTTGTTCAAGTTCCTGATTGACACGTTCAGTCTGCCCATCAGTTTCTGGGTGAAAACTAGTAGAGTAACGATGATCAATGTGGAGGCCCTTGATATAAGCCTTCCAAAAATGTGAGAGAAACTGGGAACCCCTATCCGAAATGAGGACTTTAGGAATACCGTGAAGGCGAATTATATGTTGGTTGAAAAGGTGTGCCAATTGTTTAGAAGTGGGTGTACCTTTGAAAGGGACAAAGTGCGCCATTTTACTGAAGGTGTCCACCACTACCAAAATGGTGTCGTAGCCCTGAGATGAAGGTAAATCAACAATCAAATCAAGGGAAACCGTGTGCCAGGGATATGGAGGAGTGGGCATGGGTTGTAATAAACCTTTGGGAGCTTGCCTATCAGATTTACCCCGTGCACACAGCTCACAACTTAGAACATATTGACGAGCATCGCGGCACATGAATGGCCACCAAAAACTTCGTTTGAGTAAATCTTCAGTTTTAAAAATGCCCTTGTGGCCAGCCAGAGGGTTGTCATGGCATTCCTGCATTGCTTTCAGTTGAAGTTCTTTAGTGGGTAAATACAGAGTGGAACCGTGGTAAGGGAGGCCATGGCGGATGGAGCGAAGTGGATCCTCAGAGGCCCAGGTCTCTATATCCCAATTCGACAATGAATCACGAACAAGCTGCTCAAACGGTTCCACTGCAATAAGTCCGATGAATTTTTCTTCTGGAATGATTTGTTGATTTTCAATGACTGGCGTTTGGTTTTCGGTATCCAATCTGGAAAGAACATCAGCCTTCCCGTTTTTTGATCCCGGACGGAAGGTGATAACGAAATCAAAATCCGCGAAGTACAGAGACCAACGCAACTGGCGTGGAGTCAGAGTGCGAGCTGAACGTAAAAACTTCAAATTGCGGTGGTCTGTAAACACGGTGACAGTGTGTTTAGCCCCCATTAAGTAATGCCTCCAATCTTTGAAGGCATCCTTAATGGCCAGGAGTTCCTTTTCAGTAATTGTATAGTTGCATTCCGCAGGGTTGAGTTTGCGGGAGCGAAAGGCCACTGGATGCAACTGCCCCGTGTCTTTGTGCCTCTGAGAAAGTATTCCTCCAATGGCTAGATCCGAAGCATCCGTTTCCAAATAGAAGGGTTCAGAAGGATCCGCATGGAGTAACACTGGTGCTGTGATAAAGCTGTTCTTCATCGACTGGAAGGCTTGTTCCGCCTCTGCAGACCATTGGAAGGAAACACCTTTTTTCAAGAGACGAGTCAGTGGCAAAATTTTGGAAGAGAACCCATGAATGAATCTTCTGTAAAAATTTGAAAATCCGATAAAACTTTGAACTTCCTTGATACAAGTAGGGGATTTCCAATCAGTTATTGCTCGCACCTTCTGTTCATCCATTTGAACTCCATTAGGGGACAACACAAAGCCTAAAAACTCCACAGTATCGGTGTTGAATAGACATTTCTCCAATTTTACGTAGAGCGAGTTCTCACGTAGGCGTTGCAACACGGCTCTAACCTGGTCCTGATGTTCAACGGTCGAATGGGAATATATCAGAATGTCATCGATGTAGACTATGACACATTGATCAATGAAGTCACTTAATACATCGTTGATGAAATACTGGAAGGCCGCGGGTGCGTTACAGAGACCATATGGCATCACCAAGTACTCGTAAAGTCCGAATTTGGTCCTGAACGCAGTCTTCCACTCGTCGCCTTCTCGAAGTCTAATGAGATGGTACGCTCCTCGTAGATCCAAACGAGTGTAGATTTTAGCTTCCTTCACTTGATCAATCAGTACTGATATAAGAGGTAATGGGTATCGGTTTTTTACTGTGATTCTGTTGATGGCCCTAAAGTCAATGCAAGTCCGAAGATCTCCTCCTTTCTTCGGAACAAAGAAAAGGGGAGAAGAGACTGGGGACTGGGATGGTCTGATAAAACCGTTCTCCAAATTTTTTGCTAGATACTCCTTCAAATGGGTATTCTCCTTTTCAGTTAAGGCGTATATTCTGCTGCAAGGTAAGTTGGCACCAGGTTCTAGCTCAATTTTGCAGTCATAGGGCCTGTGAGGTGGTAGCGTTTCTGCCTTGATCTCATCGAAAACGTCTGCAAAATCTTGATATGCTTCTGGTATCTCCATTGTTTGAATCGCACATACAGAACTGCCATTAGTACATAACGGTGTAACCACTCCGGCCTCAGTATGGTTAGCCCATTCTGCAAAACAGTGTTCCATACAATATTCAGAATTCATTTGAATTGTTCGGGCTCCCCAATCTATCAAAGGGTTATGTTCAGTTAACCATGGAAGTCCTACAATCAATTGAAATTGGGGGGCGTCGATCAAGTTAAACTGCAATGTCTCTTGATGTCCTTCGATTGTGGTCATATGTACTGCTTCAGTGTGGCTAGTAATTGGCCCAGAAGTTAACTCCGTACCATCCACTGCGCGGACCTTTTCCACTTTTTCCTTTTTGACTGCTTGCAATCCAATTTGGTCTGCGAATTTGTGGTCACAAAAATTCCCTGGTTGCTCCAGAATCCACCATGACAGCCACTCCATTCAAAATGTTCCCTCGAAATTTTAGTGTGACTGTCATAATCAAATGGGGTGAAGAAACTTGTAAGGTGTTTGCCAACTGGTGAGTGTTTGGAGTTGTTGCTCCATTCGCATCCACAGGTCCAACTCCGCTTACCTGTGGTGCCTCTAGTTTCCCTTCTCCTTTGTCGGTAACTTGGGTCTTTTTAGACAATTTTTGACAAAATGCCCGCTTCCTCCACAGTATAGGCATAGTTTGTTTAATCTTCTTTTCTCTTTTTCTTCTTTCGTGAGCGGGCCTCTAACTACTCCAATTTGCATAGGCTCTGTTCCTGAAGCATTTTCTGCCGACCGAACAGTCTCCGTTTTGGTTCGGTCGAAACGTGGGACACTAGATCTAAACTCTCTTCTTCGTTCACCCTTTCGTTCACTTAGCCTATAGTCGATTTCCAATGTCAAATCCACCAATGCTGAGATGTCGGTAGGACGATTTGGAATTTGCGATAAGGCGTCTTTCAATTCTTCTCGTAATCCCCTATAAAACACTGCCGCTTGTTTCTCTTCGGGCCAGCTGGTTTCCACTACTAACTTATTAAACTGAGCTAGATAAGTTACGAGTTCCTTGTTTCCCTGTCTCAACTCTAAGAGCTCATTATCTGAAGCCTGGGAAGCTGTTCTCCGGTCAAATATTCGAAGGAATTCTTTCCTGAAATCATCCAAATTATATAGAATTGGATCATCTTTAGTCACTAATGGCATGGACCATGAAGCTGCATCCCCGCTGAGGTAGGATAAAATGAATGCCACCCTGGACTGGGCATCGGGAAATATCGTGGGGCGACACATAAAGTGGAGTGAACATTGAGTTAAAAAAATTTGGGCCTTCTGTGGGTCTCCATTAAATCTTTCTGGTGGGGCTAGAGGAATTACTGGGGACAAGGAGTGTATGACTTGTGTGGGGGCAAAAGACGATGTGCTTGGGTTGGGATTTAGAGTTCCAAAGGATGTGGTACCCTGACTAATTCCTTGACCTGAAGTTCCTGTCTTAAAGGTTATAATCTCCTGTCTTAACGCCTTATTATCCTCCCTGACTGCCTCCAAATCCCTTTGTATATTGCTCAGAATGTCGCTTAGCCTTTTTAGATCTAAGCCTTCTGCCATTCTGCTCGGGTGCTAGTACCAACGTGGGCACTTCACTCTGTCAGGGGTTGCAACTAACTTGCATAAGGATGCACAGGAGCAGAATGATGCTAAGCCCCCTATGCCCCGCTCGGAACTTCCCGCCGGATATTAGGACTCCTTGCAGGTAAGTTCCAAAGAAGGGAAAAGGGGAATGGGACGAGAAGAGACAGCTCCAAAAACTCTGCCAGGCCTGCTACGTCTTCTATCGGTCTTCTTTCTGGTCTTCTGGCTAAAACATTTTTATGCAATTTATAATCTGTACTTCTGTTTAACTTACTGTATTTTAATCTATAGATAACTTATCTTACCAGGAAGGCTTTTGGAGCTTGCTACTCTTCTTACTTCTCTTGTGCGATGTTTTACACCAAGTGAAGTCTTCACTCTGTTTCTTTTACAGGCTGTCTCCCTGCTTGGTTCTGCACTAAGAGGGAGTGAGAAAAATAGGGTGAGTATGTTGCTAACTATAGGTATGGTTGTGATGCTATATGTCTTTCTTGTTCCTTCTCTCCACTCACGAGGTTAGAAACTGGTGAAGCCTGGTATATTAGTCTCTGGATGATTGATTCTTGGAGGTCAGTTATTATGAAATCGGGGAGAAGGGTTCTCCGTTATGTCAGCTGTCTTTTTAGTTATTTTTCCTTAATTGGAGTTTTAGACCTGTCACCCGATTACTGCCTCCTATAAATACATGTAGCGATATTCCTTTTGTTCTTCCGCTATTCGGAAATGTGATTTTAAATGCACGCGTTTATTTTACGCAACCGCGTGAGTATGACTCCTTCTTCAAGAATCGAAAACGGAGTGCTAATGAGGTTAGCCTCGTGTTTAGTTTCTTTTTCTTTTAACTTGCTCGAGACCGCATTTCCTCGGTTAGCGTGAATGCCTGATTACTGTGTCACGCTGCATGAGAAAAAGCCAGCGTCGAGTTAATTGAATACTTGACAGGCTAAATTTAGAACACGTCAGCGGAAGCCTCCAACTGGCGGTTTCAAGGGGTGCCGGTTTAGCGCTCTGAAACAATGTTGACGAGAGCTCAACCGGAGTCTTTGTTCCAAGGAATTACATTGTATGCTTCAAAGGGATTTCCCAGTCAAGTGCAGCGTCTGAATAGATAACGCTCGCACTTGAATACTCTAGTCAGATCAGAAATTACTGTGCTTGCCAATAATGTTCATTACCTATAAACCTACTCTATAATTAGTAGTTTAGAATTTTCTAACAACTGTTAAATCTTTTAATGAACTCGATATTTTTTCTCTCAGACAATATTATTTAACAAGAATGAATTAGGCTGACCTGTTTTCCTGAAGTGTATGTAGACCGGCGCTTACTAACCCCGAGTGAACGCTTCTACCCTAACTATCTTCCACGACGCTTGTAAACAGGTGTTCCTCTCGTGATTTCCTCAGTGAAGTGCACTGAGGAATGTTGAAGAACATTCCTCAGGCAGTTGATACAGAAAACACTAGACTGCTAAACAGCGGTATGCTGTTGCAGTATTGGATAATTGGCAGCCATGTTGGAATTTCTGCGATGCCAGCAATTGCTCCAGCTAAAGAGGTCGTTTGTGCTTGAATGGTTTTGTAAAGCAAAAATAGTAGCCACAATGGAATTAGAGGGAGGAAACCTCCTGTGATTCCTGACAACATAAACACCACTGCACTACCCTAAGCCTAAAATTCTACCCCTAGCACGAACCCTACACTACACAAACATCACTGCAGCACCTTGAAACCTAAAAAACGACCTCCAGCACGAACCCCCAAAAACTACACAAACACCCCTGCACTACCCTAAACCCTAAATCTACCCCAGCAAGACCCCCTACACTACCCAAACACCACTGCACTACTCTAAACCCTAACTCTACCCTCAGAATGACCCCCACACTACCCAAACACCACTGCACCACCCTAAAGCCTAAATCTACCCCCAGCATGACCCACTACACTACCCAAACACCACTGCACTGCCCTAAACCCTAAAACACTACCCGCAGCACGGCCCCTATGCTACATAAACAACACTGCACTGCCCTAAACCCTAAATCACTACACCCAGCACGACCCCCTATTCTACACAAACACCACTGCACTACCCTAAAACACTACCTCAGCACAACCCCCTACACTACACAAACACATCTGCACTACCCTAAACCCTTAAATACGACCCCAGCACAATCCCTCCATTACACAAACACCACTGAACTGCCCTAAACCCAAACCTACTACCTCCAGCACGACCCCTACTCTACACAAACACCACTGCACTACCTTAAACCCAAAATCTACCCCCAGCACGACCCCCTACACTACCCAAACACCACTGCACTACCCTAATCCCTAAAACAGTACCCCCAGCATGACCCCCTACACTACCCAAAAACAACTGAGCTACCCTAAAACCTATAACACTATTCCCAGCACGACCCCTACACTACACAAACACCACTGCACTACCCCAAACCCTAAAACACTACCCCCAGCATGACCCCCTGCACTACCCAAACACCACTGCACTACCCATAACCCTAAAACACTACCCCCAGCATGAACCCCTACACTAACCAAACATCACAACGCTACCCTAACCACTAAAACACTGCCCCAGCATGACCCCCTATACTACCCAAACACCACTGCCCTACCCTACACCCTAAAACACTACCCCAGCACGACCCCTACACTACCCAAACACCACTGCACTACCCTAAGCCCTACATCTACCCCAGCACAACCCCTTACACTACCCAAACACCACTGCACTACCCTAAAACACGACCCCCTTTACTACACAAACATAACTGCACTTCCCTTAACCCTAAAACACTATCCCCAGCATGACCCCCTACACTACACAAACACCACTGCACTTCCCTAAACCCTAAAACAATACCCCCAGCACGACCCCCTACACTACACAAACAATACTGCAGCACCCTGAAACCTAAAAAATTACCCCAGCACGACCCCCTACACTACCCAAACACCACTGCACTACCCTAAACCATAAATCTACCCCCGGTTCAACCCCCTACACTACCCAAACACCACTGCACCACAATAAACCCTAAATCTACCCCAGCACGACCCACTACACTACCCAAACAGCACTACACTACCCTAAACCCTAAAACACTAACACCAGCACGATCCCTACACTACACAAACAACACTGCACTACCCTAAATCCTAAAACACTACCCTCAGCATAACCCCCTACACTACACAAACACCACTGCACTACCCTAAACCCTAAAATACTACCCCAGCACAACCCCCACATTACACAAACACCACTGCACTGCAAACCCAAACCACTACCTCATGCACGACCCCCTACACTAAACAACCACCACTGCACTACCTTAAACCCTAAATCTACCCCAGCACGACCCCCTACACTACCCAAACACCACTGCACTACCCTAAACCCTAAAACAGTACCCCCTGCATGACCCCCTACACTACCCAAAAACAACAGAGCTACCCTAAAACCTAACACACTATTCCCAGCACGACCCCTACACTACACAAACACCACTGCGCTACCCCAAACCCTAAAACACTACCCCCAGCATGACGCCCTGCACTACCCAAACACCACTGCGCTACCCCTAACCCTAAAACACTATCCCTAGCATGAACCCCTACACTACCCAAACATCACAGCGCTACCCTAACCCCTAAAACACTGCCCCAGCATGAACCCCTACACTACCCAAATACCACTGCTCTACCCTAAACCCTAACACACTACCCCAGCATGACCCCTACACTACCCAAACAATACTGCACTATGCTAAGCCCTACATCAACCCCCAGGACGACCCCTTACACTACCCAAACACCACTGCACTGCCCTAAAACATGACCCCCTACACTACACAAACACCACTGCAGCACCCTGATCCCTAAAACACTACCCCAGCACAAACCCCCAAACACTACACAAACACCACTGCACTACCCAAAACCCTAAATCTACCCCAGCATGCCCCCCTACACTACCCAAACACCACGGTACTACCCTAAACCCTAAATCTACCCCCAGCACAACCCCCTACACTACCCAAACACCACTGCACCACCCTAAACCCTAAATCTATCCCAGCACGACCCACTACACTACCCAAACAGCAATACACTGCCCTAATCCCTACAACACTACCCCCAGCACGACCCCTACACTACACAAACAACACTGCACTGCCCTACATTCTAGAACACTACCCCCAGCATGACCCCCTACACTACACAAACACCACTGCACTACCCTAAACCCTAAAACACTACCCACAGCACAAACCCCTACACTTCACAAACACTACTGCACTACCCTAAACCCTAAAACACTACCCTCAGCATGACCCCCTACACTACCCAAACACCACTGCACTATCCTTACCCCAAAAACACTACCCACAGCACAAACCCCTACACTACACAAACACTACTGCACTACCCTAAACCCTGAAACACTACCCTCAGCACGACCCCCTACACTACCCAAACACCACTGCACTATCCTTACCCCTAACACACTTCCCCTCAGCACTACCCCATACACTACACAAACACCACTGCCCTACCCTAAACCCTAAAACACTCCCCCAGCACTACCCCCTACACTACACAAACACCACTGCACTACACAAAACCCTAAAACACTACCCCCAGCACAACCCCCTATACTACCCAAACACCACTGCACTACCCTAAACCCTAAAACAGTACCCCCAGCATGACCCCTACACTACCCAAAAACAACTGAGCTACCCTAAAACCTAAAACACTATTCCCAGCACGACCCCTACACTACACAAACACCACTGCGCTACCCCAAACCCTAAAACACTACCCCCAGCACGACCCCCTGCACTACCCAAATACCACTGCGCTACCCCTAACCCTAAAACACTACCCCTAGCATGAACCCCTACACTACCCAAACATCACAGCGCTACCCTAACCCCTAAAACACTGCCCCAGCATGACCCCCTACACTACCCAAATACCACTGCTCTACCCTAAACCCTAAAACACTACCCCAGCATGACCCCTACACTACCCAAACAATACTGCACTATGCTAAGCCCTACATAAACCCCCAGGACGACCCCTTACACTACCCAAACACCACTGCACTGCCCTAAAACATGACCCCCTTTACTACACATACACAACTGCACTACCTTTAACCCTAAAACACAACCCCCAGCACGACCCCCTACACTACACAAACACCACTGCAGCACCCTGAACCCTAAAACACTACCCCAGCACGAACCCCCAAACACTACACAAACACCACTGCACTACCCAAAACCCTAAATCTACCCCAGCATGCCCCCCTACACTACCCAAACACCACGGTACTACCCTAAACCCTAAATCTACCCCCAGCACAACCCCCTACACTACCCAAACACCACTGCACCACCCTAAACCCTAAATCTATCCCAGCACGACCCACTACACTACCCAAACAGCAATACACTGCCCTAATCCCTAAAACACTACCCCAGCACGACCCCTACACTACACAAACAACACTGCACTGCCCTAAATTCTAGAACACTACCCCCAGCATGACCCCCTACACTACACAAACACCACTGCACTACCCTAAACCCTAAAACACTACCCACAGCACAAACCCCTACACTTCACAAACACTACTGCACTACCCTAAACCCTAAAACACTACCCTCAGCATGACCCCCTACACTACCCAAACACCACTGCACTATCCTTACCCCAAAAACACTACCCACAGCACAAACCCCTACACTACACAAACACTACTGCACTACCCTAAACCCTGAAACACTACCCTCAGCACGACCCCCTACACTACCCAAACACCACTGCACTATCCTTACCCCTAACACACTTCCCCTCAGCACTACCCCATACACTACACAAACACCACTGCCCTACCCTAAACCCTAAAACACTCCCCCAGCACTACCCCTACACTACACAAACACCACTGCACTACCCAAAACCCTAAAACACTACCCCCAGCACGACCCCCTACACTACCCAAACACCACTGCACTACCCTAAACCCTAAAACAGTACCCCCAGCATGACCCCCTACACTACCCAAAAACAACTGAGCTACCCTAAAACCTAAAACACTATTCCCAGCACGACCCCTACACTACACAAACACCACTGCGCTACCCCAAACCCTAAAACACTACCCCCAGCACGACCCCCTGCACTACCCAAACACCACTGCGCTACCCCTAACCCTAAAACACTACCCCTAGCATGAACCCCTACACTACCCAAACATCACAGCGCTACCCTAACCCCTAAAACACTGCCCCAGCATGACCCCCTACACTACCCAAATACCACTGCCCTACCCTAAACCCTAAAACACTACCCCAGCATGACCCCTACACTACCCAAACAATACTGCACTATGCTAAGCCCTACATCAACCCCCAGGACGACCCCTTACACTACCCAAACACCACTGCACTGCCCTAAAACATGACCCCCTACACTACACAAACACCACTGCAGCACCCTGATCCCTAAAACACTACCCCAGCACGAACCCCCAAACACTACACAAACACCACTGCACTACCCAAAACCCTAAATCTACCCCAGCATGCCCCCCTACACTACCCAAACACCACGGTACTACCCTAAACCCTAAATCTACCCCCAGCACAACCCCCTACACTACCCAAACACCACTGCACCACCCTAAACCCTAAATCTATCCCAGCACGACCCACTACACTACCCAAACAGCAATACACTGCCCTAATCCCTAAAACACTACCCCCAGCACGACCCCTACACTACACAAACAACACTGCACTGCCCTACATTCTAGAACACTACCCCCAGCATGACCCCCTACACTACACAAACACCACTGCACTACCCTAAACCCTAAAACACTACCCACAGCACAAACCCCTACACTTCACAAACACTACTGCACTACCCTAAACCCTAAAACACTACCCTCAGCATGACCCCCTACACTACCCAAACACCACTGCACTATCCTTACCCCAAAAACACTACCCACAGCACAAACCCCTACACTACACAAACACTACTGCACTACCCTAAACCCTGAAACACTACCCTCAGCACGACCCCCTACACTACCCAAACACCACTGCACTATCCTTACCCCTAACACACTTCCCCTCAGCACTACCCCATACACTACACAAACACCACTGCCCTACCCTAAACCCTAAAACACTCCCCCAGCACTACCCCCTACACTACACAAACACCACTGCACTACACAAAACCCTAAAACACTACCCCCAGCACGACCCCCTATACTACCCAAACACCACTGCACTACCCTAAACCCTAAAACAGTACCCCCAGCATGACCCCCTACACTACCCAAAAACAACTGAGCTACCCTAAAACCTAAAACACTATTCCCAGCACGACCCCTACACTACACAAACACCACTGCGCTACCCCAAACCCTAAAACACTACCCCCAGCAGGACCCCCTGCACTACCCAAATACCACTGCGCTACCCCTAACCCTAAAACACTACCCCTAGCATGAACCCCTACACTACCCAAACATCACAGCGCTACCCTAACCCCTAAAACACTGCCCCAGCATGACCCCCTACACTACCCAAATACCACTGCTCTACCCTAAACCCTAAAACACTACCCCAGCATGACCCCTACACTACCCAAACAATACTGCACTATGCTAAGCCCTACATAAACCCCCAGGACGACCCCTTACACTACCCAAACACCACTGCACTGCCCTAAAACATGACCCCCTTTACTACACATACACAACTGCACTACCTTTAACCCTAAAACACAACCCCCAGCACGACCCCCTACACTACACAAACACCACTGCAGCACCCTGAACCCTAAAACACTACCCCAGCACGAACCCCCAAACACTACACAAACACCACTGCACTACCCAAAACCCTAAATCTACCCCAGCATGCCCCCCTACACTACCCAAACACCACGGTACTACCCTAAACCCTAAATCTACCCCCAGCACAACCCCCTACACTACCCAAACACCACTGCACCACCCTAAACCCTAAATCTATCCCAGCACGACCCACTACACTACCCAAACAGCAATACACTGCCCTAATCCCTAAAACACTACCCCAGCACGACCCCTACACTACACAAACAACACTGCACTGCCCTAAATTCTAGAACACTACCCCCAGCATGACCCCCTACACTACACAAACACCACTGCACTACCCTAAACCCTAAAACACTACCCACAGCACAAACCCCTACACTTCACAAACACTACTGCACTACCCTAAACCCTAAAACACTACCCTCAGCATGACCCCCTACACTACCCAAACACCACTGCACTATCCTTACCCCAAAAACACTACCCACAGCACAAACCCCTACACTACACAAACACTACTGCACTACCATAAACCCTGAAACACTACCCTCAGCACGACCCCTACACTACCCAAACACCACTGCACTATCCTTACCCCTAACACACTTCCCCTCAGCACTACCCCATACACTACACAAACACCACTGCCCTACCCTAAACCCTAAAACACTCCCCCAGCACTACCCCTACACTACACAAACACCACTGCACTACCCAAAACCCTAAAACACTACCCCCAACACGACCCCCTACACTACCCAAACACCACTGCACTACCCTAAACCCTAAAACAGTACCCCCAGCATGACCCCCTACACTACCCAAAAACAACTGAGCTACCCTAAAACCTAAAACACTATTCCCAGCACGACCCCTACACTACACAAACACCACTGCGCTACCCCAAACCCTAAAACACTACCCCCAGCACGACCCCCTGCACTACCCAAACACCACTGCGCTACCCCTAACCCTAAAACACTACCCCTAGCATGAACCCCTACACTACCCAAACATCACAGCGCTACCCTAACCCCTAAAACACTGCCCCAGCATGACCCCCTACACTACCCAAATACCACTGCCCTACCCTAAACCCTAAAACACTACCCCAGCATGACCCCTACACTACCCAAACAATACTGCACTATGCTAAGCCCTACATCAACCCCCAGGACGACCCCTTACACTACCCAAACACCACTGCACTGCCCTAAAACATGACCTCCTTTACTACACAAACACAACTGCACTACCTTTAACCCTAAAACACAACCCCCAGCACGACCCCCTACACTACACAAACACCACTGCAGCACCCTGAACCCTAAAACACTACCCCAGCACGAACCCCCAAACACTACACAAACACCACTGCACTACCCAAAACCCTAAATCTACCCCAGCATGCCCCCCTACACTACCCAAACACCACGGTACTACCCTAAACCCTAAATCTACCCCCAGCACAACCCCCTACACTACCCAAACACCACTGCACCACCCTAAACCCTAAATCTATCCCAGCACGACCCACTACACTACCCAAACAGCAATACACTGCCCTAATCCCTAAAACACTACCCCCAGCACGACCCCTACACTACACAAACAACACTGCACTGCCCTAAATTCTAGAACACTACCCCCAGCATGACCCCCTACACTACACAAACACCACTGCACTACCCTAAACCCTAAAACACTACCCACAGCACAAACCCCTACACTTCACAAACACTACTGCACTACCCTAAACCCTAAAACACTACCCTCAGCATGACCTCCTACACTACCCAAACACCACTGCACTATCCTTACCCCAAAAACACTACCCACAGCACAAACCCCTACACTACACAAACACTACTGCACTACCCTAAACCCTGAAACACTACCCTCAGCACGACCCCCTACACTACCCAAACACCACTGCACTATCCTTACCCCTAACACACTTCCCCTCAGCACTACCCCATACACTACACAAACACCACTGCCCTACCCTAAACCCTAAAACACTCCCCCAGCACTACCCCCTACACTACACAAACACCACTGCACTACACAAAACCCTAAAACACTACCCCCAGCACGACCCCCTATACTACCCAAACACCACTGCACTACCCTAAACCCTAAAACAGTACCCCCAGCATGACCCCCTACACTACCCAAAAACAACTGAGCTACCCTAAAACCTAAAACACTATTCCCAGCACGACCCCTACACTACACAAACACCACTGCGCTACCCCAAACCCTAAAACACTACCCCCAGCACGACCCCCTGCACTACCCAAACACCACTGCGCTACCCCTAACCCTAAAACACTACCCCTAGCATGAACCCCTACACTACCCAAACATCACAGCGCTACCCTAACCCCTAAAACACTGCCCCAGCATGACCCCCTACACTACCCAAATACCACTGCCCTACCCTAAACCCTAAAACACTACCCCAGCATGACCCCTACACTACCCAAACAATAC
This sequence comes from Triturus cristatus, assembly GCF_964204655.1. Taxonomy (NCBI): domain Eukaryota; kingdom Metazoa; phylum Chordata; class Amphibia; order Caudata; family Salamandridae; genus Triturus; species Triturus cristatus. The sequence continues at coordinate 1,670,529,462 of NC_140591.1, read as the reverse complement.
TGCACTATGCTAAGCCCTACATCAACCCCCAGGACGACCCCTTACACTACCCAAACACCACTGCACTGCCCTAAAACATGACCTCCTTTACTACACAAACACAACTGCACTACCTTTAACCCTAAAACACAACCCCCAGCACGACCCCCTACACTACACAAACACCACTGCTGCACCCTGAACCCTAAAACACTACCCCAGCACGAACCCCCAAACACTACACAAACACCACTGCACTACCCAAAACCCTAAATCTACCCCAGCATGCCCCCCTACACTACCCAAACACCACGGTACTACCCTAAACCCTAAATCTACCCCCAGCACAACCCCCTACACTACCCAAACACCACTGCACCACCCTAAACCCTAAATCTATCCCAGCACGACCCACTACACTACCCAAACAGCAATACACTGCCCTAATCCCTAAAACACTACCCCCAGCACGACCCCTACACTACACAAACAACACTGCACTGCCCTAAATTCTAGAACACTACCCCCAGCATGACCCCCTACACTACACAAACACCACTGCACTACCCTAAACCCTAAAACACTACCCTCAGCATGACCTCCTACACTACCCAAACACCACTGCACTATCCTTACCCCAAAAACACTACCCACAGCACAAACCCCTACACTACACAAACACTACTGCACTACCCTAAACCCTGAAACACTACCCTCAGCACGACCCCCTACACTACCCAAACACCACTGCACTATCCTTACCCCTAACACACTTCCCCTCAGCACTACCCCATACACTACACAAAAACCACTGCCCTACCCTAAACCCTAAAACACTCCCCGAGCACTACCCCCTACACTACACAAACACCACTGCACTACCCAAAACCCTAAAACACTACCCCCAGCACGACCCCCTACACTACCCAAACACCACTGCACTACCCTAAACCATTGAAAAGTAACCCCCACCCCAGGCCCAATCCTCTTACCTCTCACTCCTTGTGGTTTCTGCTTCAGGTCGTCTCTGAGGGGCGGTGCACATCATTGTGAGGAAACGGAACGGCCTGTGTTTTCTTACAACGACGTGGATCGTCTACATTTTTTTAGAATGCATGGTCATTTACCATACATACCTTTACAACGAAATTCGTTGTAAAGGCATGCGTGGTAAATTACCATGCATTCTAAAAAAATGCGCAGTAATGACTTCGCGATGTACAACTCATGCATGGTAATACATGCATTGTAATGGTATTGCGAAGTAAAAAAGTTGTTGTAACGGCTGTTTACCGATCGAGGCTGGCCCCTGTTCTTAAGTGAGTTGTTTATTTGATAAATTAGGAGGAAGGAATGTGTTTTTTTTACCAAAAAGTACATTCCCGGCTGTTGTAATGAGAAAGTGTCCGCGTGGCCTGGTTTCACTTCCAGTGAGAGAGTGGAATAGTCTGTTTGGATCTAAAGGAGTTCTGTTGTTGGTGCGACACGTCATCAGAAAACACAGCCAATAGAAAGCGTCCTCCCCGAAGTGTGGAGCAGTGCCATGAGAGGTCAAAGAGTGTGCGTCCCACCGCAGTATGACCATACCGTGCCGTTCCAAGGTACGGGATGCAAAAAGCGGCATCCATCGCAGGTCCTCTTGTATACTAAAAAATGACCAAACAATGCTTTTCTTTCTTTTCTTCTTCTGCTGCACCATCTGTTCTTCTTCCTCTACTGCAAGTGGATCAACTTCGGAAAAACTAGAAGCCATAGTTGTATTAAAAATAAACAAACACACAAAAAAGGTATATCAATGTAAAGAGAAGCAAGAAACAAGTCTTCTCTCTATTAGGGACAAAATGTATGGGAAATATCAGAAGGATGGATCCTCCCTCTTTTACAATGAAATTGATTTCAACCAATCATATTCCTTTTTTCTTTTGCTGACAGGAAGCCGCGTAGGGTGCGTGCAGTCGTCACGCACCCTTCGTGCACCGGCGAAAATCATATATATCATTATACACTATAAATAAAAATGTCTATAAAATTTTAATAAGTATATTAGCAAAACTGTTCAGTCTAATATCATATGCCAACTTTCTATAGTAATTTTTTCAACTTTAAAAATATGCGGATGTCGCGATTTCAGCGCGATCTCAGCGCGATCACGGCACAACCCCAGAAATATGCACAAGGAGATGTCACGCACATTAAGCGGCTACACCGCGCATTTTGTATTTTCACTTTCGTCGAAATTATATTGAAAATAATACTTTAAAAATACTTTTATTAATAAATTTAGTAAAACACTTAAAGTAAAACTTTTATTTATATTTATTTAAAGATATTTCATACTTTACAAATGATGCCGAAGTCGTGTCCCCAGCGCGACTTTACAAAATGGCTACCGGAATGCGCGCAGCCATCGTGTAGGATGCACGTAGGGTGCGCAACATCTGTATATTATATAAAAAAAGGATGAATATAGTTTTCCTCACTAAAAATTATTCACAATTTAAAAAAAATATATATATGTATATTATCTACTGGCGGTCGCCAGTAGATAGTTATAGTTAGGACCGAGTTCACATAGGAAATCTGAAAATTCTATTTTGAATAACTTTGTCGCCAGTTGACTTATCTTCGTGAAATTTTCAAAACTAATGGGGCGCTCCGCTCAGCTCCTACCCTGAAAGTCTCGGGGTGATTCGTCAAGCGGGGGCTGAGAAAAAAGGGGGGTCCCAAAACGCGTTTTCCCCATGCATTTTCCCTGAGGACCTTTAGTCGAAGGTACAGCCCGAACGGCTGAACAGAATTACTTGAAATTTGGCAAAGAGGTAGTCCTCAGGTCAGGCATGTGCCTTTTGCATATATGGTGTCAATCTGTTCAGTAGTTCCTGAGAAAATCAAAAGTAAAATCACATATATATCTGGGCGGAGCCTAACCACACATCTCACCGTGAGATCTGATTGGCTGTCAGCACTTCATCCAAGAAGTGTTGGCAGCCATCTTGGGACCAATATACATGATAGCACCTCATTAAAAAGCATTGCAGTTAATAGAAGGTTTTAAGACTTTAGTTACATTATAAATCATTTGTTGATGGTACCATACTCATTTTAGGAATTGTGGTGTGTTCTATGGTGATTTTACCATGTGAAAAAGCCTTCTACTGTGATATCATGAATCATGTTTGAGAGAAAACTATTTTCTCATGCTTTTCCCACAGAGGTTTGGAAGGTGATCTATAAGCTAAACTGAGAGCATATTTTCTGTAAATTCACATTATCTTTCTCAGTCATGTGAGAATGAAGTCTGACATTCTCAGTAAAACATGTACATCCAACAAGGGCAGAGACTGTCAGTTGATTCCTTTGTGTTCTACTGCAGCTTCCCAGAGTGTTCTAAAGAACAACTACAGCGCTAACAGTCCTACTTAAGACAAACGTATGGCACACCTGACGCCATCTTGGTTGGAATAAAGTGGTAACTCTTAAAACATTTAATTTAAAAAGGAACAAAATGAAGGGGTTCATTTTGCCATAGAAAGTATGATTAGTGCTGCAGAAAGAAAAATAAGGGCACATTTTGAGTGACTTCTCAAATCCTCTTCTATTTCATTAAAACATTCTGACATGCAGACTGAAACATGCACTTTCAATACCAGCAGCAGACTTCCCTGGTGAACAGTAGCTTTACTACAGTGATCTAATAAGCAACTAGAGTGCTAACATTCTGAATTTATGGCAAATGTGTGACACATCTGAATGCCTTCTTGATGGAATCAAAGTAAAAACCTGAAAGTATTTCCTACTGAGGAGACTGCAGTAAATGAGGAAATTAGGAAACATCAGAACAAATAAGTCTCCCAAAATGGCCACCAGAGACAAAAGAGCCCAAATGTAGCCCAAATATCACCCAGATGTAGCCCAAGTATAGCTCAATGACAGAATGTCCCAGAGTGTTCTAGCGAACAACTAGAGTGCTAACAGTCTTACTTATGACAAAAGAATGGCACACCTGAAGCCATCTTTATTGGAATAAAGTGGTAACACTTAAAACATTTAATTTACAAAGGAACAAAATGAGGGGGTTCATTTTGCCATAGAAATTATGATTAGTTCTGCAGAAAGAAAAATTAGGGCACATTTTGACTTCTCAAATCCTCTTCTATTTCAAAACAAAATCTGACATGCAGACTGAAACATACACTTTGAATACCAGCAGCAGACTTCCCTGGTGAGCAGTAGTTTTACTACAGTGATCTAATGAGCAACTACAGTGCTAACATTCAGAATTTATGGCAAATGTGTGACACATCTGAATGCCTTCTTGATGGAACCAAAATAAAAAACTGAAAGTATTCCCACTGAGGAGACTGCAGTAAATAAGGAAATTAGGAAACTTCATAACAAATAAATCTCCAAGATGGCCACCAGAGGCAAAAGAGCCCAAATGTAGCCCAAATATCACCCAGATGTAGCCCAAGTATAGCCCAATGACAGAATGTCCCAGAGTGTTCTTAAGAACAACTAGAGCGCTTACTGTCTTACTTATGACAAAAGTATGGCACACCTGAAGCCATCATGATTGGAATTAACTGGTAACACTTAAAACATTTAATTTAAAAAGGAACACAATGAGGGGGTTTATTTTGCCATAGAAATTATGATTAGTGCTGAAGAAAGAAAAATTAGGGCACATTTTGAGTGACTTCTCAAATCCTCTTCTATTTCATTAAAAAAATTCTGATATGCAGACTGAAACATGCACTTTTAATACCAGCAGCAGACTTCCGTGGTGAGCAGTAGCTTTACTACAGTAATGAAATGAGCAACTAGAGTGCTAACATTCAGAATTTATGGCAAATGTGTGACAAATCTGAATTCCTTCAAGATGGAATCAAAGTAAAAAACTGAAAGCATTTCCTACTGAGGAGACTGCAGTAAATGAGGAAATTAGGAAACTTCATAACAAATAAATCTCCCAAGATGGCCACCAGAGACAAAAGAGCCCAAATGCAGCACAAATATCACCCAGATGTAGCCCACATGTAGCCCAATGACAGAAGTGTGCAACACACTTATTTTTTGTGTATTTGCAGTTTTATATAGTGCAGACTTGTCAGGTATTGGAGTGCTTTACATGAGCATTGGTTACAACACAGCACAACAGACTATGGACTATGGAGGGCAGTAGAAAGGGGGGCAGTCCAACAATACAGGACTGGCAAGAGAGGCTGTGGCAATATAATAGACCATTGTGGGCAGAAGGAAGAGGCAGTGGTAGTACAACCATACATGCCAACAGACCCATTTCAGCCAGGAAACGTCCAATGTTTTTAAGCTCAAATGGTCTTTATTTGATCTGTCTCCTGTCTACAATCTCCTCTTTTTCAATGTAACTCAAAGGGGAAAATGAATACCCCAGTTTTTTTTCAAAATCACCCTCTTACCAAGATCGATATGTTCGCAAGTATGGTACATTGGATCATGGTAGGCAGGAGGAATTGGGATAGGGACATGGACTCGGATAACAGAGGACAGGAGGGACATGGAGAGGTGCACCAAACTGACCCTACAGGGCAGGCATCAGGGTTTGCAGCAGCACAATACACCACACAGCGCATGCGGGACGGGAGTGAAGCACAACAATCCATAGAAAGCAATAGGGAGGGGACAGGACCATGCACATGGACAACAGAGAACAGAGGGGAAAGAGGCAATGGTAGCTAGCTGACCATAATGGACAGACAGGAGAGAAAGCTGCAGCATAACAGACCATAAAGGGCAGGAGGGATGGATCAGGGGCATTACAATGGAACAGACAAGCCAGAAGGGAGGGAATAGGGGTCTGCACATGGAAACAGAGGGCTGGGGGCAAGGGGGCAGGGCAGGAGCAGCAGGATTACCATGGAGGTCAGGCAGGTTGGGCACTAGAAACAAGACACACCATGGAGAGCAACAATGAGACTATGATGGCATACACACAGACCATGGAGGGAAGGTGGGAGGGGGTCAGGGGCAGCTAGCTGACCACACAGGGAAGGTGGGAGGGGCCATGGCAGCACAGAAGACCATGCATGGCAAGAGGGAGGGTTAGTGGCAGCACAATGGCTATGATGGGCAAGAAGGAGGGTGCAGGGGCATGCATAAAGGACCATGGAGGATAGAAGGGAGGGTCAGGACCTGGGCACAGGCAAGAGAGTTCAGGGAAAGGGACCTCACAACAGACTGCACGGGGCAGGCAGGAGGAACAGTTGCAGCACAACAGACCAGGGAGGGCAGAAGGGTGTTGCAGTAAAATGAACCATGGAGGACAGGAGGAAGGGGATAGGGGCATGGCATGTGGACAGGCAGGGTGGAGGTGGCAGGGACAGGTTACAGTCATCTGACAATGCTAGGCAGGTGGGAGGGGAGTGCAGCTCAACAGAAAACTCAGAGTAGATAGGAGTGGCAGGGCAATGGAACATGGTGGGCAAAAAGAATGTAGCAGGGGCATGCACAAAGAGGGCAGGGGGAAGGAGAATAGGGGCAGCAAGCTAAGCACAGAGGCTAAGCAGGAGGTCAATGATGGGCCATAGAATTGGGCAATGGAGGGCAGGAGGAGTGGACTGGTACATCATGCTAAATGGAGGGCAGTGGCAGCACATCAGACCATGCATGGCAGGAGGGAGGAGGCTAGTCCGTGGATTCAGACAACAGAGGATAGGAAGGAGGTGGATGGGACAGCAAGCTAACTGTTCAGAGAAGGTGGGTATTAGGAACTTCATTGTTTTTAAAATGTGTGTCTGTGCGAACTACTTAAAATATGAACAAGTATGCAGCATAATCTCACTTTTATTCAGGAAGAAGAGGACGTTTGTGACTGTGACTCCGGGCTCACTTGGCAGAAACACCCCCTGACCCTCCACCCCCATCGCAAAATGTAATGCCCGTGAAAAGGGTAGGTGGACGCAGTGTTATATAGAACATAGTCCTGGGAGCACGATTGAAAATGAAAACTAGATATAGTATATGGTATAAACTATGCACCAAAAAGTGTGATATAAGATGAACCGGGGCGTGAAATATAATATGCAATACATTGTGCGCAATGACAGATTCATTGGAGAGCACGAGATAGCACAGGCACTAGCGTGTGCTATGCGATATGCGCCTTGGAGTGTAATATGCCAGGGCAGTGTTGTGTAACCTAACTAGTCTCTAAAGTTGTAATATAAAATATGTGCTGGGGAGTGTAACGTTGCATATGCACTGTGACTAAGATATGGATCCCAGATTGTAATATGTATGGCATAGCACTGTGCGTTATAACATAGGCATCGAGGAAGGCGCGTTAGATGGGGCAATATAACCCGTGTGAAGGCAAGTGTGGCATGACATATTCACGGGGTGGTGTTACAGTGCACATGGGCTAGAGAGTGTCATAGCATACGCACTAGCTGGTGAAATACAACACAGAGGTGTGAGGCACTCGGCGGGCACTGGTGGGTGTAACACAGCAATGGGCTCAGCCAGGAGCACACTGTGACTCTCAAGTGAGGTTTGTCTCCTTTCCAGAGAGTAAAATAAAAAGTATTACACATCCGGCGGTGGATGTGTGTTTTATTAACTGTGAGGGGGGTTCCTTGCATAGTTTGGTCGAATTTTTGTCGAATCCCCTTTGAATGGCTTGGTGTGCGTGTATATTAAATGTGCCCGTCAATAGCTACCCATGTTTGTATAAATAAACGCCAAGGGTATCTACTTGGAGAGTACCCACCGGCGGGGGCACGGTAGGGCGTCAGACACGTCAGAGCTTCACTAGCGGTGTAAATACATTCCATGTGGATTCATTCTATGCATAGTTGCCTTTTAATGAATATCACGCAAATCGTCATGGTGATAGGTACATACAGTTTGTGCAGCATGTCCTAGGTGTTTCTATAAATATATATTTTTTTAAAATAATAAAAAACAAAGGCCGGCCCCGGGGGATGGGGTCCCCGGGGCCATAAGTTGCCTGAGGAGGGGGACAACGCAGTCCCCTCCTAAAGAATTTTTTTTTTAAAAAGGCCATGACCCGGGGGTTGGGGTCCCCGGGGCCGATTAATGCCTTGGGAGGACCACATTTTTATTTTTTTCAACAAAAAAAGTTAGGGTGCAGGCCCTGGGGGATGGGGTCTCCAGGGCCAATAAATTAGAAAAAGAAGGGGGGCCACACAGCCCTCCTTCTTAAAAAAATAAAATAAATAAAAGACCGGCATCGTGCCGGAGGCCACGCCCCCTCCTTGCAGCACTCTGCAAATGCGCCCCCTGGCCAGTTGTAAGTTGGGGAATTAATTCCCCTTCAATACTGAGGGTCCCTGAGTGCCAACTAGCCCAACAGGTATCTCCAGTATGCGCCAGGGAGCTGCGTTGCAGACAGGTGTTCTGAGGCCACGCCCCTTTTTTCACCTCTATGCAACGCAGCTCTGTGGCGCTTACTGGAGGTACCTAGTGGGCTAGTTTGACCCTAGGGACCCTTAGGATTCAAGGGGACTTAATCTTTCAACTTAGAACGGCCACAGGGCACGTTTACACAGTGGGGAAGGGAGGGGACGGGGCCTGAGGTGACTTGTGCAAACACGCCCTATGGCGCGTTTTAAGTTGGGGAAATAATTCCCCTTCAATCCTGAGGGCCCCTGGGGGCTAACTAGCCCACCAGGTGCTTCCAGTAAGCGCCACTGAGCTGCGTTGCAGAGAGGTGGTCCAGGCCGTGCCAATTTTTACACCTCCCTGCAACGCAGCTCTGTGGCGCTTACTGGAGGTACCTAGTGGGCTAGTTGGTCCCTAGGGACCCTCAGGATTCAAATGAACTTAATCTACCAACAAAAAACGGCCACAGGGCGTGTTTACACAGTGGTGAAGGGAAGGGACAGGGCCTGAGTTAACGTGTGCAAACAAGCCCTGTGGTGCGTTTTAAGTTGGGGAAATAATTCCCCTTCAATCCTGAGGGACCTTGGGGGCCAACTAGCCCACCAGGTGCTTCCAGTAAGCGCCACTGCGCTGCGTTACAGAGAGGTGGTCTAGGCCGTGCCCCTTTTTATATCTCTCTGCAACGCAGCTCTGTGGCGCTTACTGGAGGTACCTAGTGGGCTAGTTGGACCCTAGGGACCCTCAGGATTCAAGGGGACTTAATCTCCCAACTTAAAACGGCCACAGGGCGTGTTTACACAGTGGGGAAGTGAGGGGATGGGGCCTGAGGTGACGTGTGCAAACACGCCCTGTGGCGCGTTTTAAGAGGTAGTTTTAATCACCTGCCCTATTATATACTAGGGCCTTACAGAGGAGGTCATGCTGATCACAGGGGGACCCCAACGCATAGTGTTCCCTAGTGTATGTAGGTGTTTTCACTGTATTCTGAGTGTCTTGAGGACTGGTTAGTCAGACTTAGTTACCACCAGTATCCGTCTGAAAAAGTTGAGGGTACAGGATGATTTTGCAACAAGGCTTCTTTCTGCTCTTCTGTTTGTTCTTTCTGCACGTTATCCTTCTTCCTGCACTTTTCTTCGTCTTTGAGGACTTCTGTTGCTTCTTTCTGCATTTCTTTTTTTTCTTTCTGTGCGTTTTTTCTTCTTTCTTCACATGTCCTATCTCTGTAGGCATAGTTAGAAATTAGCATTTAAAAAACCTTTGAAATTCACTGAAAAAACCATAGGTTTCAGGCACGTTATAGTTAGGAATTAGCATTTAAAAAACCTTAGAAATTCACTGAAAAAACCCTAGGTTTCAGGGGCATTATAGTTAGCTGGACTTTTCACTCGTACAAAACCATTGAAATTCCCCCGTTATAGTTAGTTCAGCTAACTATAACTCGCGCGCCCACAATGCACTGCTGATGACGTCACATATTACATCACTCATGACATGGTCAGTGACATCACTCATGACATCACTGATGACATCTCAAATGACATCACTGATGACATCATCCTTCCTGATAGAGTGGCAGACCTCCTCTCCCCCTAATTTAACCTTTGATACACACATTCAAAAATAGAAACTAACATTTTCAAAACAATGGACATACCAATATCAGTTACAACAACCTATTCAGTAATTCTAAGATCCACATAAACATCCACTCATTCACCAACAGTCCTGTACAGTCACTCATACATGTACTCACTCATCATATGTACTCATACACCTATACATCCTGTTACACAACACCACTCATCCATAGAGTTACTCACACACATAGTCACTCATGCTAATAAAGAATCAAACATCCATTTACTTGCATATACAGTTATACACACACCACCACACTTACTTCTACAGAAACTTACACATACTTAGTCTTTTAAACAATCACTTATAGAAACACATACTTATTCATACAGGAACTATTTCAATCTCTCACTCTCACATATACTCACTTATATACACCAATAGTCACATATACTAGTTTAAAACATACGTATTTACTCATAAAGAGACTATTGAGACAGTCATTCACTCACTAACGCACCCATGCACACACTCATCCGCCCATACAGTCCTGCACACATGCTGTCTTCAACACAAACAGTGAGTCACTCATTCATGCACCTATGCACTACGTAATACCCCCCACCGAACCATACAGACACTCAGACACTCATATTGATACTCAAAAACCAACTAATAACCTATATAGACACTCATGTAGCTACTCACCAACCCATGCAGCCACTTATACACAAAGTGAGAGACTGATACAGATATTTACATATTTAAACATTACTCACTAAGCAATGTATTCACTAAGATACACTTAATCAGTCAGTTATACGATCAATTTTTCAAAAACAAATCATCCATTTAGACACTTATATACCCATTTATTCTTCCATCGACCTTGAGATATACATATATAAAACAAATGTAATTTTCAGAAAAACACACATTTACTGGATGATGTCATCAGTGATGTCATCAGTGATGTCATTTGAGATGTCATCAGTGATGTCATGAGTGATGTCACTGACCATGTCATGAGTGATGTAATATGTGACGTCATCAGCAGTGCATTGTGGGCGCGCAAGTTTTAGTTAGCTGAACTAACTATAACGGGCGAATTTCAATGGTTTTGTACGAGTGAAAAGTCCAGCTAACTATAACGCCCCTGAAACCTATGGTTTTTTCAGTGAATAAATATATATACAGAATATTAAAAACACATAGGATTGAGGTACATTAGACTTACAAATTTTCATTTAAAAAACCTTTGAAATTCACTGAAAAAAACATAGGTTTAAGGCACGTTATAGTTAGAAATTCGCATTTAAAAAACCATAGAAATTCACTGAAAAAACCATAGGTTTCAGGAACCTAATAGTTAGAAATGCGCAGTTACAAAACCATAGAAATTCACTGAAAAAAACATAGGTTTCAGAAACGTTATAGTTAGTTGGACATTTCACTCGTACAAAACCATAGAAATTCCGGCGTTATAGTTAGTTCAGCTAACTATAACTCGTGCCCCCGCAAAGCACTGGTGATGACGTCACATATTACATCATTCATGACATGGTCAGTGACATCACTGATGACATTACTGATGACATCTCAAATTACATCACTGATGACATCATTGATGACATCATCCATGTGGAAATCTGATGCACCTCCTCACACCTGAATATAAGCTTTGATACACCCACTCTAAAATACAGACTACCATTTTTGAAAAAATAGACACATCAATACCAGTTACTAAATATGCACTGACTGATTTCTAGGTCTATAAACACATCCACTCATTCATCCATACAGTCACTCATACATGCAGTCACTCATCAATACAACACTATCATATGCACTTATACACCTAAACAGACACTCACACACTGTCACATATCTAGAGTTACTCACACACCTAGTCAGTCATGCAAAGAATCAATCATACTTCCATTTACTCACCTATACAGTTATACAGACACCACCTCACTTATTCATACAGATACTAACACATAAATACTATCTTATAGAATCACTGATACAAATGCACACTCATCCATGCAGTCATTCTCACAATTACTGACTCTCACAAATAGTTATTTATATACACCATCACTCATATTACTGCCTTTTACATATGTATTTACTTGCACATGTACGACTGAGACATCCATTCACTCACCAACACACCCATACACACATTCACCCACCCATACAGCTGTTTCCATATGCACTATTGAACCCATACACCCAGTAAATCAACCACTCACACATCCATGCACAGAGTCATAATCCTCCCACCTACCCATTCACACACTTAGGCAGCCATACAAATACTCAGGCAATCAATCAATAACCCATATAGACACTAATGCAGCTTCTCACCAACCCATGCAGCAGCTTCCACAACAGACAGACTGATACAGACTTTCACACAGTTTAGTCACTAACCCATGCATTCAGAAAGACACATTTAATCACTCACTTATACAGTCAGTCATGTACCTACTAAATCCTCCATACAGACACTTATATACCCACTCATTCTTCAATACAGCTTGGCAAATATATAAAACAAATTTAAACTTTACAGAAACACAGTCACTGGATGATGCCATCAGTGATGTCATCTGTGATGTCATTTGAGATGTCATCAGTGATGTCATCAGTGATGTCACTGACCATGTCATGAATGATGTAATATGTGACGTCATCAGCAGTCCATTGCGGGGGCGCGAGTTATAGTTAGCTGAACTAACTATAACACCGGAATTTCGATGGTTTTGTAAGAGTGAAATGTCCAACTAATTATAACGTTCCGGAAACCTATGTTTTTTTCAGTGAATTTCTATGGTTTTTTAAATGCCAATTTCTAACTATAACGTGCCTGAAACCTATGGTTTTTTCAGTGAATTTCAATGTTTTTTTAAATGTGAATTTCTAACTATAACGTGCCTGAAACCTATGTTTTTTTCAGTGAATATATATATATATTCAAGATATGTATATGTGGAGTTAAGGGTAGTAAATCTATATTTATCTATTTGAATTTACCTTCCTCATATCTTGCTCCTCAATATTTTTGTCATGATATTCTGTCCACACGATATTTTTGGTTTCAATATTCGGCTCGATTGGCAAAAGTACCCTTCATGCAGGCGCTGCACATGGGCCTCCATGGTAGGGACCTTGCTTTCAAGAGAACAGCCAAACATGGGGCAGTGGCCAGATCCTTCTCTGAGACATCCTGGAGGGTAGGGAAATTGCAGTGGTACGGCATGAGATGATGAAGGGTAGGATAAAAAGAACGTGGACACTGGTGTAGATAGGGGATGCTGGCTGGAGGCATTCCATATAAATAAAGGAGCACAAGGCCGGGTGGATTAGCAAGCCGGAGAGAAGGAGATGGAAAATATTAATGTTTTAAGTAGATACAGTCGGGAATGGGGAGCAAGAGTGAATGAAAGTGAGAGGACAGAAGAGAAAGACATAAAGAGATATAGAGGATGGAGAAAGTGAGGGACAAAGAGGCGAAATCCAGCAGAACAAGATGGAGGGGAGAGGAAAAGAGAAAGACAGCAGGGGGACAAATGAAGTAAGAGATAGCTGAAGACAGGCAGTGAAAGATGAAATGCACAGCCAGATGCAGGGAGAGTAAAAGGAAGTGAGAGAGTACTCACACAACATGTTTTTGCCAGCTCAGCTTGTATTTGTGTAATTAGAGCCAAAGTGCGACCTCTGGCTCAGCTCTGGCTTGGCATTCCCATGAATTTTCTACTTCCACACCTCCGGTTTGAGGGACAAAGGCCTTTAATTACCTAAATGAAATTTTCATAAAGGTATCATATTATATTGCCCTGCACTTTCTGTGCTGACTCTCTTTGAGACATGCAATGTGAGTGTTGTTAATGACTTGAACATTTACATGGTGCAGCTGGAGATGGTTAAGTCTGCATATTGGGTTTAATTTTGCATATGAGGGCGAACTCATTGGAGTGTGAGCAAGCAAACTAGCGAGGGGTTTAAAGTAGGAGTAGCAAGTGAAGCGTCTGATCCAAAACCCATGGAACGTGTGATCAGATCTAATTCTTTTATGTAAATACACCACCAAAGGCAGTACACCAAAACTACTTTAAAGATTAACTCAAACTTCTAAAAAAAGAGTGTCAGCAAGAAAAGGAGAAAAACATTTACCTGGATGACTTTAAAATATAGATGAAAATTAATGTGCCCTGAGATAGGATATGGAATGGATCTTCCCGCTTTTACAATGAAATTGATTTCAACCAATCAGATTCCTTTTTTCTTTTGCTGACATGAAGCCGTGTAGGGTGCGTGCACTCGTCACGCACCCTTCACGCACCGGCGAAATTCATATATATCATTATACACTATAAATAAAAATTTCTATAACATTTTAATAAGTATATTAGCAAAACTGTTCAGTCTAATATCATATTCCAACTTTCTATAGTAATTTTTTCAACTTTAAAAATATGTGGAAGTCGCGATTTCAGCGCGATCTCAGCGCGATCACGGCACAAACCCAGAAATACGCACAAGGAGATGTCACGCACATTAAGCGGCTACACCGCGCATTTTGTAACTTCACTTTCGTCGGAAGTATATTGAAAACAATACTTTAAAAATACTTTTATTAATAAATTTTGTAAAACACTTAAAGGAAAACTTTTATTTATATTTAATTTAAAGATATTTCATACTTTACAAATTACGCCGAAGTCGTGACCCCAGCGTGACTTTACAAAATGGCTACCGGAATGCACGCAGCCATCGTGTAGGATGCACGTAAGGTGCGCAACATCTGTATATTATGTAAAAAAAGGATGAATATAGTCTTCCTAACTAAAAATTATTCACAATTTTTTTTAAATATATATATATGTATATAAATATATATATATAAAATTAAAAACACATAGGATTGAGGTACATTAGACTTACAAATTTTCATTTAAAAAACCTTTGAAATTCACTGAAAAAACAATAGGTTTAAGACACGTTATAGTTAGAAATTCGCATTTAAAAAACCATAGAAATTCACTGAAAAAACCATAGGTTTCAGGCACCTTATAGTTAGAAATGAGCATTTACAAAACCATAGAAATTCACTGAAAAAAACATAGGTTTCAGAAACGTTATAGTTAGTTGGACATTTCACTCGTACAAAACCATAAAAATTCCAGCGTTATAGTTAGTTCAGCTAACTATAACTCGTGCCCCCGCAATGCACTGCTGATGACGTCACATATTACATCAGAGTCATATACCTCCCTCCCACCCACCCATACACACACTCAGACAGCCATACAAATACTCAGGCAATCAATCAATAACCCATATAGACACTCATACAGCTACTCACCAACCCATGCAGCAGCTTCCACAACAACAGACAGACTGATAGAGACTTTCACACAGTTTAGTCACTAACCCATGCATTCAGAAAGACACATTTAATCACTCACTTATACAGTCAGTCATGTTCCTACTAAATCCTCCATACAGACACTTATATACCCACTCATTCTTCAATACAGCTTGGCAAATATATAAAACAAATGTAAACTTTACAGAAACACACAGTCACTGGATGATGTCATCAGTGATGTCATCAGTGATGTCATTTGAGATGTCATCAGTGATGTCATCAGTGATGTCACTGACCATGTCATGAATGATGTAATATGTGACGTCATCAGCAGTCCATTGCGGGGGCGCGAGTTATAGTTAGCTGAACTAACTATTACACCGGAATTTCGATGGTTTTGTACGAGTGAAATGTCCAACTAATTATAACGTTCCTGAAACCTATAGTTTTACCGTAAAACGTGAAGTCTTTCTTTGACCTTCACTACGTCCTCGCCTCTTAACGGTGATTCTAACCGGACGAATCTGATTGGGTGTACCGCGAGAAGAGGCAGATGCAGACACTAAACGTGCGAGATTCGGTAAGCTCCGATGGCCTCCGCAGTGCCGGTACAACTTCCAAACTCAAGTAAGGTCTTTCTAATTTACCTCTCTGTCCTTATTTTGAATACAGAAATGAATTCTCGTCCTGCCTCCGGGCATCCACGTATGAATGTTACCAATCCAGCTTGAGGTAAATACGCATTGACATATTACTGCAACGTGCTGTTCAGAAACACGAACGATTGTTTTGTTCACAAGTAACATAGTCTATCTCACTCACGTAGCAGCAAGCGGCAAATCGTTATTGATGATACTAGTGTCAACAATTAGAGTCCATTGCTTACAAAGACACTTTAGATATCATCTACATGGCTTTACAATTCTTTAACCACAACGTCTTGTTATGAACCAAGCAATGTCCCACAGTGTTTTTAATTTCATCTCGCCGAGATCACGATCTCGTTACCTCACGTAACTGTCCCTAACTTCCGCCTAGTTGTTTTGCTTTTACACACTATCCTCACTTACCTCCCCACACATAAGTAGTTGCCCTAGACGACCGCATGAAGCAACAAATCACGACCTTTGATTAAGAAAATTTTGGTGAATGTAACCATTTCTTCCCTTTTATAGGTACAGATACTATTGATCTGACCCCTTTAATCAAAACAAGTGACAAGTGTTCTCACTTTAGGAGCGACAAAGCGCCTTCCTAAAAACCACGGTCCTGATGAAAGCCTTTAGACCCTTGCAGAAGGCTGAAACATGTTGACCCCTACATCATGACGAGTACGGAAGACTAGTAACCCCGTCTCACCCCGCACTCCTTTCTTTTAACTCTCTGATCAAGCTTTCAAGAATAAAGTCACTATGGAAACAATGACCAAGAGATTTTAACCCACTAAATGCGAACCCTCTCACATTTTTTGTTTTTCATGTCTGGACACTACTGTTGAACCAGAAGGTCTTCCTCCGGGTGGAGGGCAGCGTACACTCAAAAAAGACCCGATGATGATGCTGCACTTTTACACTTAAGTGGTAACCTAGTTCATGCCGCCTCTGGTACCTGTGTATAGTTATGAGGGTTCTTTTACGAAGGAAAGAACAGTAAACAAGACCCTGGCTACACAGAACAAGTGGTCCACTCCCTTTTGATTTTTTGCATTATACATAGGAAACCGAATGGACCACAGCTTCTTTTTCCCTCCCTTTGATAATTTGCAACACGTGTTTCACCATAGGTTTTTGCCGACCTTTTTTTAGAGTGTGACCGCTGAAGCACAAGACGTTTCAAGAGGCTTGAGCACCGTATATCACTCTGACAGGACTTGTATGGCAAAGGTCCTCAGACAAACGAAGTGTGTGGCTCTGTTCTTGTTTCATGGATGTCGAAGTTATGTTTACACAAAATGGATAAGCCTGTACTATTCATTGCAAACTATACAATCCTTGCATACGTCAAAGAGCGCACACATGTGTTGTTGGGAGCTAGTGCACAGTACACATGAGGTGTTGCTGCTACTTAATGGACAATGCATTTATCTGTCAGGTCTACTGTGCACTCTATGCACTCTACATGTACAGCCCTTGAAGAGGCAATGGGAGTGGTAATGCTTGAAGTGCACTGGTGACTTAGAGATACTTGACCAAGCACTGCTAGTTACAAGGGTGCTTAGACGCATCACACTGAGCACCTCAGATGAGAGAAGAATAAAGGTAAAGAGGTAGAGTAAATACTATTTTGGTGGGAACAAATGGGGCAGTTAAAAGGATAGAGGTCATGTTTAAAAGCATGTTTAGTTGAATAGACCATAAAGCTGTTATCAAACGCCAGGCAGTGGTGACCATCACAAACCCCTGATTAGTGGTCCTACCTGGATGTCAAGTGTACATCACACTGCTCTTCAGGAAGCCCGATGAAGCCTTGCAATTTAGTTCGTTGAGGTGGGGAGGAGCTCTTACGAGCGCATCTGGATTAGATGCAACAGATGGTAAATGTCTGGCCAAGATGTTGGAAAACAGCCAAGGATGGTGTGAAGATTAAACTGAGCAGTTGACGGGCATTAGACATTTCATCACCTGGGTACAAAAGCAGAAGGGCTGCCCAGAGAGCAGTGAACAGACAGCTTTGATGATCCCATCCACTGAGGGTCAAGCATAGGGTGAAGTACACAGTGGCACTCCTGGCTGTGTCTGTTTATGGAAGGTCCATGGAGGGAGGACCAGATGGGCAGGATAGCTGACTCTGGATAGAGGGTGACCTTCAATCAGCTAAGGAGGGGCCAATGGGGTGTAACACATATGGAACTTACATGGGTCATTCCCCCTCATAGATTATCGCTTGTGACACCCTTATAGTAATTGCTTTAACCATTACAGAATATCAGTTGTGACATTGCTATACATGGTGCAATTAAATGTTTTTACCTTTATATACTATTGGATGAGACACTTCTGGACATGTTGTAATAAATTGTCCTTACCCTCATAGAATATCACCTGTGACTCTGCTGTACATCCTGTAATAATTTTAGTTAATGCTCAGATTATCCACTGTAACACTCCCAAACACACCGTAACAAACTTTTCTTACCCTTGGCAGGATATCGGCTGCGGTGCTTCTTTAAAAGTAATCTCTGGGGTTGTGTAATCAGAGTGAACCATGAACACCCCCCCTAAATTCAAGGTTCCATACTGGTAATATGTATTCCGCTTCCATGCCTCGAGCCTGCATGCTGCCTTTGGAGACTTGGTTCTTACAATGGCCAGTAGGAGTATCATTGTGCGGCCCAGGAGACCCATTGGCATGACTGATGGCCACCTTGTCTACGAAAGAGCACATCTGCAATGTGAGCCAGCCCCACACTATAGTCTCCTCTTCAGTGGATATTTTGAAGCACAGTGATTCCTTGTAAATTTGGAAGCACAAATTCATTCAGGACAGACGTAACAGGATTTAGTAGACTATAGTAGTGAGGTGATATTAGCACTGATGTGAATCTAAGTGATGCACATCAAAGTGCATGTGTGCCGTCAAGCAAGTCTGTGTGCTGTGTCTAAATGCTACATTTTTATAAGGTCTCTCCAAGGTCAGCTGACTTTCATCTCAACAAGGGAAATAACAATCACTGTCATTTACACTCTATTTTTGATGAAACTGCCCATCATGAGGGGAAGGTACTATTTATAGTAATAAGCAGGTGTATGAAATAATCCATATGTATATGCCTGTGGGAAAAGATCATGAAATCATTTACATTTATTTTTAAGTATTTGAATCCCTCACTGACCACATTTCTATCCAAAGAAACAGATGTGACCTTGCACATTCTTGTTATGGGCAATACAAAATGTTTATGTGGGAAAAATGTGTTTGAAAATCAAATATAGATCTAACCTTCACTGGCAGATGTATGGTAGTCAAAAAAGATTAAATAGTTTTTCATTTGAAAGATTGCCATTTAAAAACAATATTCACATTACAGTGATTCTTGGTCCTAATTGCAAACTTTTCACACGCCGATAATATGTCAGTCTGGAAAAAGCCTTCAATGATGGAATTATTACCCAGTGACCAGGGCTACGCATCATATTGTCACAATAGTTCAAAGGACTCTGAGGCAACGAACAGCAATATGGCACTGCACCCATAGGATGATTGTCTTTGGTGGGTGCATGCGCTGGCAGCAGGTGTTCTTCATAGCTTGGTTAGTTGCTCCTTTTGTTGTTTGGAAAGCAGTAATGGAAGACAGAATTGGTGCAATGCACAAGACAAGAGTACTCCAGACAGTAGGATTTGGAAAGTGCGCTCTGTCAACTTTGTTAACCTGCAGCTCTGAAGGTTTGCATATTGTTTTTCTTTAAAGCAGATTTCATAGGAAATCATTGCAGTTTTACAAAAACAATGTTTCATTGATTACAAATCACAACAAAATGTATTCACAAGCTTTTGTGTGGCTCAAAGGTGCTTTGTAAATATGGTACTCTTTCAAGCAGTATTTCTGTGTGAAAGGGGCATGCAATGGGTGTGGCTGTGACATTCCACCACACCACCCATTGCTTTTTTATGCTGCCCCAGATTTACAAGGATGTGTAAATCTGAGGCAGCTCCAAAAACAAATGCCATGCAATAGCACGTGTTAGAATTGCGCAACAATGAGAAATACTTTTATTGTTAAGACCCGCAAATCTCCTTCCACATATATGAAGCTGCAGGCATCTCCGCTACTATTCCTCTAACAAGGCATTCCATATTTACATTACAGATATTGTGTTGATTATGGCTAAACAAAACACAGAGCCATTTTGGGCTCAGAGGTTATTCCAAAGGGGCATTTGTTTTTCTGTTTTATATTCTATGTTGTATTTTTCAGTGGGTTTTATGAAGACTACATTGCCCAGAAGTCGTTGCTGCCTCACAGGGCACACAGTTTAAGTCCACTAACTCATATCCAGAACAGTTTCCTACCATTGTTATTGATGACTCATAGGAAGTTACACCAGATTCCAACAGTGATTAATGAATGAATAAATGAATGAAAACCCATTTGTAAAGCACGTGGTTACCCGTGGGCATCCCAGCACTGCTTGTGCCGACACTTAAGCTTTGAGCAGATCAAGGAAAAAGGAAAGTTTTCAGTTGTCATCTAAAAATCAGATAATTAGGTTCAAGCCGTATGTGGTGCGGCAGGTGGTTCCAGAGCTTAGCCGTGTTATATGAAAACAGACTGCCACCAGTTTGTGATCTCCTGATCTTCGGGACTACGGTTAGGCCTTTTTTTCAGATCTCAATGCCCTACTGGGTCGGTAGGGTTAAATCATAGAATGGATCATTGGCGAGCCCTTTCCAGTGAGAGCTTTATGTGCAATGCACAATGCCGTGAATTGAATTCTTTCTTGGATTGGTAGCCAATGTAGGGTGGCAAGAGCAGGTTTCGCTGAAAGCCATCTAGGGAGGTTCAGTAGAAGTCAAGCTGCACAATTCTGTACAGTTTTCAGTCTTTTAGTTGAGGGTTGGGGGGCTCCTAAATAAAGGGCATTAGCATAGTCCAGCCATGATAAAATTAACGCCTGAACTAGTAGCCGTCTAGCAGCAAAAGGAAGCAGGGGAAGGATCCCTCTAATCATTCTTAGAAGGCCATTGCAGCTGGCTGCGACTTTCCGAGCTTGTTCCTTAAAATTGAGGTTACAGTCGAGCCAGACACCCAGGCTCTTGATCTGTTTTTTTTGGAGCAGGAGGTAAGCCCAGACAGCTGGGCCACAGAGAACCTATATTTGTTGGGGCAGAGTGGCCCATGAGCATAAGCTCAGTCTTTGCTCCATTGAGTTTTAAGAATGAATTATCCATCCATCTGGATACCTTCTCTAGACATGAGGCCAGGCCAGGACCAGAATTGCCCTGCTGTTTAAAGGAGACAACTAGCTGGGTGTCATCGGCATACGTGAACATCTGTACCCCAGCTGAGCAT
This sequence comes from Triturus cristatus, assembly GCF_964204655.1. Lineage (NCBI taxonomy): Eukaryota > Metazoa > Chordata > Amphibia > Caudata > Salamandridae > Triturus > Triturus cristatus. The sequence goes on along the minus strand of NC_140591.1, from coordinate 1,670,508,130 downwards.
AACATTCCTGCCAGAGAGCTCATATAGATATTAAACATAGTTGGACTAAGGGAGGATCCCTGGGGGACTCCAGATGTCAGGGGCATTTGCTTTGAGGTGAATGCCTCTTCGAAGACTGTGAAGACTCGATTTTCCAGAAAAACTGTAGCCATTTCAATGCTATTCCAGTTACTCCTACCTCCCTAAGTCTTTGGATCATCAATTGGTGATTTCCTCGCTCCTTCTACCACGGCTAGGAGGGCGGTCTCCATGTCCTTTTGGGGTCTAAATCCTGTCTGCGTTGGATGAAGGTGATTGTAATCTTCCAGGAAACCTGAAAGAGCTCAATTTACATGCTTTTCTGCAAATTTACTGATTCCAGGTAGCAGAGAGATGGGTCAATAATTTGCCCACTCTTCAGGGTCCAGGTTCGTTTTTTTCATGAGTGCTTTAACCCTGGCCTGTTTCCAAAAGGGGGGCACAATTCTTGTGCGGAGGGAGTTGTTTATCACATCAAGTATGACTGGTGATACAATATCAGTAATTTGATGTAAAATGGTGGGGGGAGCGGGGTCAGTAGGGGAATCCGATTTTATCTGTCTCAGATAACCTTGAAGGGAAGTTAGATCCAAAGAGGGGAATTCTTCCAGCAGGGCTTGTGCTTTTGGAATTGTAGTATCTGTTGGTAAAACAGTTTGTTGGACTGTGGCCTGGGTAAAAAGACCTATAGATATTTAATATTTTGGCGGAATAAAATTCTGCTATCTCATCGCACCGTTGTTGAGGGTTGTCAGAGGTAGTGGGAGGGCTGGGGGGTGTGAGAAGAGATTTGGCAATATTAAAAATTTCACGGGGGAGTTTATCGCCAATGTGATTTTTTCTTGATACTAGAAGGCTTGAGCAGATTTTATTTCAGCTTTGTAAAATTTTAGCACCTCTCTGTATTTGCTTTTACTGGTGGCGGAAAAGTCCTTCCTCCAGCTTCTTTCCTGTTTTTTACATGCTTGTTTTAACACCCGAAGTTTGGGGGTGTACCAGGCATTTTTATTGGCTCCTACTTTTCTTAGGGTCTCTTTCCTTGGAAGAACCACGTTAAGTGAAGACTCGAGCCAATTGTTAAAATTATCGTTTGCAGTTATAGGGTTTGAATGAGGCATGGGAATAATGTTCTTTAAGTATGTCCCCCAAGATTTCAATGGAAGCTTAGACCATATGCGAGCCAATTGCTTGGTACTCGCAGCTGGTAAAATGGATTCCTGCAGAGTCCAAGTAAATGAAAGTAGGTGGTGGTCCAGTCAAGGCATTGGAATGGGTTCTTCAACTAAGAGATTCTGTATGGTTGAGAAAATGGGGTCCAACATTGACCTGTTACGTGGGTGGGACTACCCACTTTTTGGTTGAGTTGGAACGTTGCCAAATCGTCAATCAGTTCTGACGTAGAGGGGGTTGGATGTCGTCAAAATGCATATTAAAATTGCCCAGAATTGTAAAGTTGGGAGAGGTACTTGCAAAATTGGCTCCAATATCGGGAAGGTCTTTACAAAACTGCCCAAGACGGCCTGGAGGACGGTATATTAAGATCACTGAGAAGGTACAAGTGGGTGATACACTGATTGCGAAGGCAATATTTTCGCAATCAGGAATGGGATTTGTGGTCACCCGGCATCTGAACTCATTTTTATAAATAATAGCGATGCCGCCTCCTCGGCCTATATTACGATCAAGCCTTTGAATTCCATAGTCAGGGGGTAACGCTTGGACAATGGCAGGATCAGTATCCATATTCAGCCATGTTTCTGTTAAGAAAAGTGCATCGGGGTTCTTATCTTCTAAAAGAAGGTGGATTTCAGTAGCATGCTTATGGAGAGAGTGGCAGTTAAGTAGAAACATTGTAACTATTTTTTTTATCAGGTGTGGCTGCGGGGGATAGGACTAATGATCAATGACTCATAGGAAGTTACACTGTGATGCCTCAGTGATTGATGACTCATAGGAAGTTACACTGTGATGCCTCAGTGATTGATGACTCATAGGAAGTTACACAGTGATTGCCACAGTGATTGATGACTCATAGGAAGTTACACTGTGATGCCTCAGTGATTGATGACTCATAGGAAGTTACACTGTGATGCCTCAGTGATTGATGACTCATAGGAAGTTGCACTGTGATGCCACAGTGATATATGACTCATAGGAAGTTTCACTGTGATGCCTTAGTGATTGATGACTCATAGGAAGTTACACTGTGATGCCTCAGTGATTGATGACTCATGGGAAGTTGCACTGTGATGCCTCAGTGATTGATGACTCATAGGAAGTTAGTTGCACTGTGATGCCTCAGTGATTGATGACTCATAGGAAGTTGCACTGTGATGCCTCAGTGATTGATGACTCATAGGAGATTACACTGTGATGCCTCAGTGATTGATGACTCATAGGAAGTTACACTGTGATGCCTCAGTGATATATGACTCATAGGAAGTTACACTGTGATGCCTCAGTGACTGATGACTCATAGGAAGTTACACAGTGATTGCCACAGTGATAGATGACTCATAGGAAGTTACACATTGATTGCCGCGGTGATAGATGACTCATAGGAAGTTCCACCCTCATTGCTGTGATTGCTGACTCACAGGAGGTTCAACATAAGGTAAGACTGGTCTAAAAAAAGCTGGGCCAGTTGAAGCTGTAGAGAACTGCAAATCCTCAGATAAGCACAAGTTCAAGAGAGCAGGGTCCTGTCAGCACCTTTGAGCAATCACAGAACAAGAACAGTGAGTGATCAGGAAGCAGAAGCATTAGAAGCGGAAGAGAGCTTCAACGCGGATCCAAGATTCTACCAAGTTCTGACAGAGTAGTAGGAAAGTCTTCACCCATTTAATCCTGCGCAGTTGCTGACATTTCAAACTTCAAGTTTCAAAAACGTTTCTGCGACAACCCACGCTGGCAACAACGAACAAAAGCCAAGAGGGATCCGTTTGGAGCGCTGGTGGGCTCTGCTTTTGTTCAAAGCTTGGCAAAAGACTTGCTTGATTTAGTTCAAAATAAACAAATGTTTAGTGCGGAGTGAGGAAACTTTGCTTTAATCAAAGATTGAGCAATCCTTTAAACTGTGCAAATAACAGTAATATGTAGTGAGTGAGCTCCACCGTTAGCATACAGGAATAAGGAGTAATACTTGTTGTCAGATCACCTGCCTTTTGTCGCTAAACAGGGAAAGGTAGAGTAAAATAAGTTCCCTGTGCCCTTTCAGCGATTAAGAATCAAGGGGAAAATCCATCCCATTAAAGGTCTCTAAAACAGGCTCAGCTGAGCACTTCTATGGTAATAGCAAGGATTTATGCAGTAACCTTGCTGTGTCTTTCAGATCTCCCTCCTAGCTGTACCCTTTCTTTCCTTCCCTCACTTGATTCTTCCAACTGTCTGTGCTTTAACAGCAACCAGCAGTGGGGAAGATCGGCAGGTGGACTCACTTGAGCATCGCCGTGATCCTGAGGAGTTTGTCTGGCAGACATTTATTTCTCAGCATGTTTGCTTTTCAATGTGTGCTGCGTTCTGCAGCAAACATAGAGAGAGCAAAACACCATTATTGATTACTTATGTGCAGGAAAGGTGCCTCCCAGGACATAAACAATCATGACATAATGATAATTTGCTACTTCTATGTGAGATGCAGAGTGCAGCACACATAGTAACACATCTCCATTATTGAACACCTTCCTGCACATAAACAATCATTTCCTGCTACACCGGCACCCTTGCAATATGGTGCCAGGATGCCTGCCTGGGTGCTAGGCAGCTATTTTAAGCCCCAGAACTAGGGAGAACACAGCGGAATGCTGTATAGTTGTGAATATGATGCATCTCTGCATTTTGAAAATTTCGGAGCCCGGAGCTGCAAATTTTGCCGCAGCCCTGTCACTTCCTTGTAAATATGCACCTTTGTGTCCAGACATTGGTCTTTCTGTTACAAATCTGTATCAGGTGTGTCGGAATACTTAGCTGTATTGATGCAAATCCCAGAACATCTTACACTGTCAGGTTAAAGGCTTGACTGAATAAATAGGGTTCATCCAATTCTATCTACCAAGCAGACTGCACCTGCTGCATAGGGTGGCTAGCAAAGTGCAAGGGACTATGCCTACTGTAAAGTCGATTCCTGAACCCAGCCAATCTAAGGGGCATATTATCAAGCCAGGCGATAAAATTATCGCCGCTTTAGCGGCAGAAAACTGCTGCTAAAACGGCGATAATGGGCTTGATAATACGCTCTATGGAATTCCAATTGAAGCCCATGTTAAATGTCAAGGACGTCTAACATGGGCTTCAATTGGAATTCCATAGAGCATATTATCAAGCCCATTATCGCCGTTTTAGCGGAAGAAAAGCGGCGATAATTTTATCGCCTGGCTTGATAATATGCCCCTCAGAGACTCCAATGGTCAGTTGGCTGTTTTCATGTTCATAACACAGGGCCACAACAGCTTGAGGAAGCCTGCTGGAGTAAGTTGGAACCTCAGATTTTCAAATTGCTACTCCTCGCCACCTTGCAGCAACAAGGACCATGACCCAAAACTCAAAGGTTGCCCAGACATCGGCTGGAACCAGGAGAATCATCGTAGTGCAGCGTGGTAGCCCAGAAGGCAACTTTTCACCCAGAGAGGGATTCTGCTGTGACCACAATACTGAGCAACTGGAGCTGGGTGGCAACTAGACTTCTGCCAGGCTCAAGAGGATTTTGAGAGAAATCTACCCTTGTGGCAAGAATTGCTTCACCAAATCTGTGGACCGAGCAGTAGCCACAGGAAGACCTCCATCAACTGCATCTCACCTACAACATTCCTCAGCTTCCTAAGTTTCCTGTATTCCTTGACTTTCGACCAGTTACATAGGAGTCTATGGCAAGGAGGTAAATGCACGGAAATGACTGAATGTTGCTTCCTCCGGGCAGGTAACAGTTTCTAGGGCCTTCTAGTCCCCCTGACTGATCCCTACTGGAGCTTGTCACCAAACATTCCTTTGAGTGACTGCAATACAACTAGCCAAAGTTTTTCATCAAAATGTTTCTGTTTAAAATTTTGCAAATTTGCCAGTCGTTGTTTGTGGTTATGCAAAAATGCATTCAGGAAAGTAGTATCTGCTTCTTATGGTTACCCCCACTTTTTGCTGATGTCACACTGTGCTTGAACTAGTCTGACTGAGATCCTGCTATTCAGGACCCCAGTCTATCTGCTTTCTCCCTTAAATTGCAATGCATGTACTTTAGGTACACTCCAGATTGGATACTGGGGTACCCTTATCAGTCCCCAGTATATGGTAAATGTAAATGTCATAGGTACCCCAGCGGCCTCACACGGGCTGAAGCATGTATTATGCCACCATTGAGAGGCCATTCAAATTGACACAACAAGCCACTACAGCAGACTGCGTAAGTAGGTTCACTATATCTATCTAAATCACTACACTTAAATACCTATCAGCCACCCGTATGGAAGGCCTTATCAATCCTAAAGTCAGGGTGCTGGGTTTTACGTGAGAGGGTGCACCTGCATGAGCAGAGCCCCTCTGCAGCCTTCGGAGACCATTTTCCGGGCTTGTCTGTGATGCAGCCTGACATATATGTTTAAGTGCATTATATCCTCGCGGTAAATTCTAACTTTAAAACGGCTGCATAGAAACATGGTGTGTTTGGTGTCAAAACACCTTGGAATCATACCTCCACACCAGCAACGGGTGTGGGAGGTATGATTCTACCCTTCCAAAGGGACATATGTGGGTCACCGGTCTACTCGGTACCAGCTTTCTCAACCTGGGCAGCACAAAATGGACGCTGCCGGCCACAGACACAATTCTGCTATCCTGCTGCTGAGCCAAGCTCGAGCAGAGGAAGGCATGACAATAGGCATCCTATCACAGGGAGGCGTGACCACCTCCCAGACAGGGTTTAGTGTATTGGGGCTGGGTGGGTGCACTCTTAGAGTGCTGGAAAGTCTGCACTGGGGGCACATTTGGTGTCCCTGTGCATAGTACAGCTCAAAACAGTTCTGGGAGCCATTGGCTCCTGCTCTGGTGTGAAAATGGACAAAGGACATAGGTGTAACCACCCCTCTGTCCTGCCCCTCATCAAAGAAGGTCCACAGAATCATTCCACCCCTTCCCATGGGTATAAAGTGGGTTACCTGACTACAGGACTTTAAATTTTACCTGGACAAGATTCTGCTACGAACAAACCAAGTACTTTGACTGGCTGCACCACGCTGGACGACTGAAGGATCTCCCTTGGATTCAAGGAGTTACTCCCCTGCAAAAGCAGGGACCTAAATGCATCTGACTGGTTTGCTGCTCTCGAGCTCCTGAGGACTCCGAAGATTTCAGCAACACAGGAGGTAAGATCCTTGAGGTCGATCAGCCCTCTTCAGCAATTCTGAGACCAGTATCCCTCATGGGTCTGTGCAACCCGAACCCCTGTGCACCGCGTACATTTGCAGTTGCATATGCTTGTTTATGATTCCCAAGCTTGTGCATTGGACTCCATGTAGTCCTGACCCTGAGCAGTATTTACACCAAAGATTTCTGGCCTCCACTTCTCCAGTGTCCTGTGGGCTGGTACTTTGCAAACTTGCTTGAGGTCTCCTCGCAATCCCTGGTCCGTTAGCCTGTGCGTCCTGGCGAGGGTCACCTTGTTTGTTCTTGGGCTTACCTGGTTGCTTCAGACGTGGCCTGACTCTCCAGTGCTTGGAGAGTCCCCTGGACCTTTCTGGCCCACACCGTAACCTGTTTCCTCAGACTGCGTGGGTTGCATCTGCCAAGGCTTGTTAGTGCTCCAGCCAGATATCGACCCCTCAGCACTCGACATCCTTCGTGGGGCAGCTCACCTCTGGATCCTGGTCATCCTCGACGTCTCCTCGTCCCTGAGGGTGAAGAGTCAGGCAACCCTTTTTCACCCCTGAAGCACTCAACATTGGGGGGGCATTCGACTACTGAGACCCTGGTCACCTGAAGTGACCCAGACTCTGTCCCTCTGCTTTTATGTTCCTCTCACCTCAAATCCAGGCTTGGATTCTACTGTACACTCTTCGCCCTCCTGGCAGCAGTACTTCTTTGCAACTCTCCATTGAAAGCGACGAAGGTTTCCGACACCACTTGACCCCTATGCACCCGGCTCCTCTGGTATAGGTAACACTGGTACTTTGGTACTTACTGTTGGGTTGGCCTTAGAACCTCCTATGAACCAAAGGGTTTGCTCTAAGTCCTCCTAGAAGTGTCCTTAACTTGTAATTTTACAACTGTGACTTTCCCATTGAGTTGTAAGGAGCACGCGTCCGTGTTTCCTCACTGCACCCGTCCTCCGTGGGCTCCCTGTGTCACTCCTCTGGGTAGTTCCTTTGGGTCCCAGCGATTCTACGTGCTTTACGCACTGTGTCTAGTCAAGTGGTTGTTGTTATACAATTTTTTTAGTATATGGTTCGGTCTCCCCCTGGAGCCCGCTGTGTATTGTGCTATTAACGAATGTTCTATTGATTCAGTTTTGTGTACTTTGTGCCCTAGTCTCGCATAGAGTCTAGTAGAGAGTGTTATATTAATAAATACATATGTTTATATAACTACTGTGTGTTTCTCCTTTCATTTAGTCATTTAGGCGGTGATATTCTGGTAAAACAAGCTGCTTTACATTACTTCAAGATTAAGCCTGAAGGCTGATCTCCACAACCACCACTAGGATAGCTTTCAATAAGGTTATCTTTGACCTCATATATCATAAGGGTCATGTGGACTGGTACAGGGTGCCCACTTTAATTAGTGGACAGCATATACCAGGCTACCTTCTCAAAGTGCATATTTACTGTACCTTGTGAAATCTTCATTTAGTTTAGGCGTCAAAAGCTACATAAAGCTATCTTTTTTTATAGGTTTGTGTCAGATTTCTTGACAGTCTCATGTATTTCTTACTTGTTTTGGTGCTGTTTAAATTACCTGACACTGTTCTTTTGTGTCTGTCTGACTGCTCATATCCACAGCTACCCAAGGAAGAGTCAATGGCTTAACTAATGAAAGCCCACTGGTGCTCAAGGGGATGGTAATTATATTGCACATTGAGGTCACACAACCAGCAGTGGGCATGTGTGTCTGTTATAACACAGCCTATTTCCTCACACCATGCAAAAACACCCTCTTAGGGTTTCTATGAAATCAGGACAAATTATGCCAATATTTGACATTTATCTCCGGACCCTCAAATAAGTCCAAGACACCCAGAACTCTGGACCTAGATATCTGAAAACAGGGCACGATGATACATTTAAAATGTGAGTTTTCTTATTCTATTTTCTTAAACTATTAATTTTATGATTTTTTTGTAAATTCAAAACACTTTGCTAAAATTAAACCATAGCTTGACACACAATTCATTGCATGTACTGGTCCATAAATAAACAAAGTACAGAATGAGCCACTAAGAGGAAAAAGTAACCAAGATTAAGAAGACCAGCAACATAGATCATACACCCACACACTCACTCACATAGACTAATGTATGGAAAATTACCATATTGTCAAGTTCAGAAATCACATTTGGTCCTAATAACACTAGAACACAATTAAATATTCTGAATAAACTGAAATAGATGTAACCCAGCCCCTCTTTTGTGCACTGTTTTATAAACAGCAGGTAAAGTCTCCCACTCCTGATTTTCCGAGTGCAAACTATTCTTATAGGCGACAGAACTGCTGACATATTAAAAACCCTCCTCCTCACTGATTCTTTCATCTCTTTGTCAACGATCAGTGTTCCAGTCTCGAAGAATTCTTTACAAGAAAGCACTCAGGTTATTCTAGAGTCCAAACATTTGAAAGAGGTTTGTTCTGAGATCTCTGTGTGCCCAGTATCCGCTGTCCTTCTTCTCTGGTGGGCAGCAGTGGCCCTGCATACACTCCTTCACATGCACAGCCAGCAGCATGGAAGGTGGGCAGCAGGGGCCCCTGCATACGCTCCTTCACATGGACAGCCAGCAGCATGGAAGGTGGGCAGCAGTGGCCCCTGCATACGCTCCTTCACATGCACAGCCAGCAGCATGGAAGGTGGGCAGCAGTGGCCCTGCATACACTCCTTCACATGGACAGCCAGCAGCATGGAAGGTGGGCAGCAGTGGCCCCTGCATACGCTCCCTCACATGGACAGCCAGCAGCATTGAAGGTGAGCAGCAGGGGCCCCTGCATACGCTCCTTCACATGGACAGCCAGCAGCATGGAAGGTGGGCAGCAGTGGCCCCTGCATACGCTCCTTCACATGGACAGCCAGCAGCATGGAAGGTGGGCAGCAGTGGCCCATGCATACGCTCCTTCACATGGACAGCCAGCAGCATGGAAGGTGGGCAGCAGTGACCCCTGCATATGCTCCTTCACATGGATTGCCAGCAGCAAGGAAGGTGGGCAGCAGTGGCCCCTGCATACGCTCCTTCACATGGACAGCCAGCAGCATGGAAGGTGGGCAGCAGTGGCCCTGCATACGCTCCTTCACATGGACAGCCAGCAGCATGGAAGGTGAGCAGCAGTGGCCCCTGCATACGCTCCTTCACATGGACAGCCAGCAGCATGGAAGGTGGGCAGCAGTGGCCCCTGCATACACTCCTTCACATGGACAGCCAGCAGCATGGAAGGCGAGCAGCAGGGGCCCCTGCATACGCTCCTTCACATGGACAGCCAGCAGCATGGAAGGTGGGCAGCAGTGGCCCCTGCATACGCTCCTTCACATGGACAGCCAGCAGCATGGAAGGTGGGCAGCAGTGGCCCCTGCATACGCTCCTTCACATGGACAGCCAGCAGCATGGAAGGTGGGCAGCAGTGGCCCTGCATACGCTCCTTCACGTGGACAGCCAGCAGCATGGAAGGTGGGCAGCAGTGGCCCCTGCATACGCTCCTTCACATGGACAGCCAGCAGCATGGAAGGTGGGCAGCAGTGGCCCTGCATACACTCCTTCACATGGACAGCCAGCAGCATGGAAGGTGGGCAGCAGTGGCCCCTGCATACGCTCCCTCACATGGACAGCCAGCAGCAGCGAAGGTGAGCAGCGGTGGCGCCTGCATACGCTCCTTCACATGGACAGCCAGCAGCATGGAAGGTGGGCAGCAGTGGCCCTGCATACACTCCTTCACATGGACAGCCAGCAGCATGGAAGGTGGGCAGCAGTGGCCCCTGCATACGCTCCTTCACATGGACAGCCAGCAGCATGGAAGGTGGGCAGCAGTGGCCCCTGCATACGCTCCTTCACATGGACAGCCAGCAGCATGGAAGGTGGGCAGCAGTGGCCCCTGCATACGCTCCTTCACATGGACAGCCAGCTGCATGGAAGGTGGGCAGCAGTGGCCCTGCATACGCTCCTTCACGTGGACAGCCAGCAGCATGGAAGGTGGGCAGCAGTGGCCCCTGCATACACTCCTTCACATGGACAGCCAGCAGCATGGAAGGTGGGCAGCAGTGGCCCTGCATACACTCCTTCACATGGACAGCCAGCAGCATGGAAGGTGGGCAGCAGTGGCCCCTGCATATACTCCTTCACATGGACAGCCAGCAGCATGGAAGGTGGGCAGCAGTGGCCCCTGCATACGCTCCCTCACATGGACAGCCAGCAGCAGCGAAGGTGAGCAGCGGTGGCGCCTGCATACGCTCCTTCACATGGACAGCCAGCAGCATGGAAGGTGGGCAGCAGTGGCCCTGCATACACTCCTTCTCATGGACAGCCAGCAGCATGGAAGGTGGGCAGCAGTGGCCCTGCATACACTCCTTCACATGGACAGCCAGCAGCATGGAAGGTGGTCAGCAGTAGCCCCTGCATACACTCCTTCACATGGACAGCCAGCAGCATGGAAGGTGGGCAGCAGTGGCCCCTGCATACGCTCCTTCACATGGACAGCCAGCAGCATGGAAGGTGGGCAGCAGTGGCCCATGCATACGCTCCTTCACATGGACAGCCAGCAGCATGGAAGGTGGGCAGCAGTGACCCCTGCATATGCTCCTTCACATGGATTGCCAGCAGCAAGGAAGGTGGGCAGCAGTGGCCCCTGCATACGCTCCTTCACATGGACAGCCAGCAGCATGGAAGGTGGGCAGCAGTGGCCCTGCATACGCTCCTTCACATGGACAGCCAGCAGCATGGAAGGTGAGCAGCAGTGGCCCCTGCATACGCTCCTTCACATGGACAGCCAGCAGCATGGAAGGTGGGCAGCAGTGGCCCCTGCATACACTCCTTCACATGGACAGCCAGCAGCATGGAAGGGAGCAGCAGGGGCCCCTGCATACGCTCCTTCACATGGACAGCCAGCAGCATGGAAGGTGGGCAGCAGTGGCCCCTGCATACGCTCCTTCACATGGACAGCCAGCAGCATGGAAGGTGGGCAGCAGTGGCCCCTGCATACGCTCCTTCACATGGACAGCCAGCAGCATGGAAGGTGGGCAGCAGTGGCCCTGCATACGCTCCTTCACGTGGACAGCCAGCAGCATGGAAGGTGGGCAGCAGTGGCCCCTGCATACGCTCCTTCACATGGACAGCCAGCAGCATGGAAGGTGGGCAGCAGTGGCCCTGCATACACTCCTTCACATGGACAGCCAGCAGCATGGAAGGTGGGCAGCAGTGGCCCCTGCATACGCTCCCTCACATGGACAGCCAGCAGCAGCGAAGGTGAGCAGCGGTGGCGCCTGCATACGCTCCTTCACATGGACAGCCAGCAGCATGGAAGGTGGGCAGCAGTGGCCCTGCATACACTCCTTCACATGGACAGCCAGCAGCATGGAAGGTGGGCAGCAGTGGCCCCTGCATACGCTCCTTCACATGGACAGCCAGCAGCATGGAAGGTGGGCAGCAGTGGCCCCTGCATACGCTCCTTCACATGGACAGCCAGCAGCATGGAAGGTGGGCAGCAGTGGCCCCTGCATACGCTCCTTCACATGGACAGCCAGCAGCATGGAAGGTGGGCAGCAGTGGCCCTGCATACGCTCCTTCACGTGGACAGCCAGCAGCATGGAAGGTGGGCAGCAGTGGCCCCTGCATACGCTCCTTCACATGGACAGCCAGCAGCATGGAAGGTGGGCAGCAGTGGCCCTGCATACACTCCTTCACATGGACAGCCAGCAGCATGGAAGGTGGGCAGCAGTGGCCCCTGCATATACTCCTTCACATGGACAGCCAGCAGCATGGAAGGTGGGCAGCAGTGGCCCCTGCATACGCTCCCTCACATGGACAGCCAGCAGCAGCGAAGGTGAGCAGCGGTGGCGCCTGCATACGCTCCTTCACATGGACAGCCAGCAGCATGGAAGGTGGGCAGCAGTGGCCCTGCATACACTCCTTCTCATGGACAGCCAGCAGCATGGAAGGTGGGCAGCAGTGGCCCTGCATACACTCCTTCACATGGACAGCCAGCAGCATGGAAGGTGGTCAGCAGTAGCCCCTGCATACACTCCTTCACATGGACAGCCAGCAGCATGGAAGGTGGGCAGCAGTGGACCCTGCATACGCTCCTTCACATGGACAGCCAGCAGCATGGAAGGTGGGCAGCAGTGGCTCTGCATACGCTCCTTCACATGGACAGCCAGCAGCATTGAAGGTGGGCAGCAGTGGCCCTGCATACACTCCTTCACATGGACACCCAGCAGCATGGAAGGTGGGCAGCAGTGGCCCCTGCATACGCTACTTCACATGGACAGCGATCAGCATGGAAGGTGGGCAGCAGGGGCCCCTGCATACACTCCTTCACATGGACAGCCAGCAGCATGGAAGGTGGGCAGCAGTGGCCCTGCATACGCTCCTTCACATGGACAGCCAACAACATGGAAGGTGAGCAGCAGTGGCCCCTGCATATACTCCTTCACATGGACAGCCAGCAGCATGGAAGGTGGGCAGCAGTGGCCCCTGCATACGCTCCTTCACATGGACAGCCAGCAGCATTGAAGGTGGGCAGCAGTGGCCCTGCATACGCTCCTTCACATGGACAGCCAGCAGCATGGAAGGTGGGCAGCAGTGGACCCTGCATATGCTCCTTCACATGGACAGCCAGCAGCATGGAAGGTGGGCAGCAGGGGCCCCTGCATACACTCCTTCACATGGACAGCCAGCAGCATGGAAGGTGGGCAGCAGTGGCCCTGCATACACTCCTTCACATGGACAGCCAGCAGCATGGAAGGTGGGCAGCAGTGGCCCTGCATACACTCCTTCACATGGACAGCCAGCAGCATGGAAGGTGGGCAGCAGGGGCCCCTGCATACGCTCCTTCACATGGACAGCCAGCAGCATGGAAGGTGGGCAGCAGGGGCCCCTGCCTACACTCCTTCACAAGGACAGCCAGCAGCATGGAAGGTGGGCAGCAGTGGCCCTGCATACACTCCTTCACATGGACAGCCAGCAGCATGGAAGGTGGGCAGCAGTGGCCCTGCATACACTCCTTCACATGGACAGCCAGCAGCATGGAAGGTGGGCAGCAGTGGCCCCTGCATACGCTCCCTCACATGGACAGCCAGCAGCAGCGAAGGTGAGCAGCGGTGGCGCCTGCATACGCTCCTTCACATGGACAGCCAGCAGCATGGAAGGTGGGCAGCAGTGGCCCTGCATACACAGCTTCACATGGACAGCCAGCAGCATGGAAGGTGGGCAGCGGTGGCCCTGCATACACTCCTTCACATGGACAGCCAGCAGCATGGAAGGTGGGCAGCAGTGGCCCCTGCATACGCTCCTTCACATGGACAGCCAGCAGCATGGAAGGTGGGCAGCAGTGGACCCTGCATACGCTCCTTCACATGGACAGCCAGCAGCATGGAAGGTGGGCAGCAGTGGCTCTGCATACGCTCCTTCACATGGACAGCCAGCAGCATTGAAGGTGGGCAGCAGTGGCCCTGCATACACTCCTTCACATGGACACCCAGCAGCATTAAAGGTGGGCAGCAGTGGCCCCTGCATACGCTCCTTCACATGGACAGCGATCAGCATGGAAGGTGGGCAGCAGGGGCCCCTGCATACACTCCTTCACATGGACAGCCAGCAGCATGGAAGGTGGGCAGCAGTGGCCCTGCATACGCTCCTTCACATGGACAGCCAGCAGCATGGAAGGTGGGCAGCAGTGGCCCCTGCATACGCTCCCTCACATGGACAGCCAGCAGCAGCGAAGGTGAGCAGCGGTGGCGCCTGCATACGCTCCTTCACATGGACAGCCAGCAGCATGGAAGGTGGGCAGCAGTGGCCCTGCATACACTCCTTCACATGGACAGCCAGCAGCATGGAAGGTGGGCAGCAGTGGCCCCTGCATACGCTCCTTCACATGGACAGCCAGCAGCATGGAAGGTGGGCAGCAGTGGCTCCTTCACATGGACAGCCAGCAGCATGGAAGGTGGGCAGCAGTGGCCCCTGCATACGCTCCTTCACATGGACAGCCAGCAGCATGGAAGGTGGGCAGCAGTGGCCCTGCATACGCTCCTTCACGTGGACAGCCAGCAGCATGGAAGGTGGGCAGCAGTGGCCCCTGCATACGCTCCTTCACATGGACAGCCAGCAGCATGGAAGGTGGGCAGCAGTGGCCCTGCATACACTCCTTCACATGGACAGCCAGCAGCATGGAAGGTGGGCAGCAGTGGCCCCTGCATATACTCCTTCACATGGACAGCCAGCAGCATGGAAGGTGGGCAGCAGTGGCCCCTGCATACGCTCCCTCACATGGACAGCCAGCAGCAGCGAAGGTGAGCAGCGGTGGCGCCTGCATACGCTCCTTCACATGGACAGCCAGCAGCATGGAAGGTGGGCAGCAGTGGCCCTGCATACACTCCTTCTCATGGACAGCCAGCAGCATGGAAGGTGGGCAGCAGTGGCCCTGCATACACTCCTTCACATGGACAGCCAGCAGCATGGAAGGTGGTCAGCAGTAGCCCCTGCATACACTCCTTCACATGGACAGCCAGCAGCATGGAAGGTGGGCAGCAGTGGACCCTGCATACGCTCCTTCACATGGACAGCCAGCAGCATGGAAGGTGGGCAGCAGTGGCTGTGCATACGCTCCTTCACATGGACAGCCAGCAGCATTGAAGGTGGGCAGCAGTGGCCCTGCATACACTCCTTCACATGGACACCCAGCAGCATGGAAGGTGGGCAGCAGTGGCCCCTGCATACGCTCCTTCACATGGACAGCGATCAGCATGGAAGGTGGGCAGCAGGGGCCCCTGCATACACTCCTTCACATGGACAGCCAGCAGCATGGAAGGTGGGCAGCAGTGGCCCTGCATACGCTCCTTCACATGGACAGCCAACAACATGGAAGGTGAGCAGCAGTGGCCCCTGCATATACTCCTTCACATGGACAGCCAGCAGCATGGAAGGTGGGCAGCAGTGGCCCCTGCATACGCTCCTTCACATGGACAGCCAGCAGCATTGAAGGTGGGCAGCAGTGGCCCTGCATACGCTCCTTCACATGGACAGCCAGCAGCATGGAAGGTGGGCAGCAGTGGACCCTGCATACGCTCCTTCACATGGACAGCCAGCAGCATGGAAGGTGGGCAGCAGGGGCCCCTGCATACACTCCTTCACATGGACAGCCAGCAGCATGGAAGGTGGGCAGCAGTGGCCCTGCATACACTCCTTCACATGGACAGCCAGCAGCATGGAAGGTGGGCAGCAGTGGCCCTGCATACACTCCTTCACATGGACAGCCAGCAGCATGGAAGGTGGGCAGCAGGGGCCCCTGCATACGCTCCTTCACATGGACAGCCAGCAGAATGGAAGGTGGGCAGCAGGGGCCCCTGCCTACACTCCTTCACAAGGACAGCCAGCAGCATGGAAGGTGGGCAGCAGTGGCCCTGCATACACTCCTTCACATGGACAGCCAGCAGCATGGAAGGTGGGCAGCAGTGGCCCTGCATACACTCCTTCAAATGGACAGCCAGCAGCATGGAAGGTGGGCAGCAGTGGCCCCTGCATACGCTCCCTCACATGGACAGCCAGCAGCAGCGAAGGTGAGCAGCGGTGGCGCCTGCATACGCTCCTTCACATGGACAGCCAGCAGCATGGAAGGTGGGCAGCAGTGGCCCTGCATACACAGCTTCACATGGACAGCCAGCAGCATGGAAGGTGGGCAGCAGTGGCCCTGCATACACTCCTTCACATGGACAGCCAGCAGCATGGAAGGTGGGCAGCAGTGGCCCCTGCATACGCTCCTTCACATGGACAGCCAGCAGCATGGAAGGTGGGCAGCAGTGGACCCTGCATACGCTCCTTCACATGGACAGCCAGCAGCATGGAAGGTGGGCAGCAGTGGCTCTGCATATGCTCCTTCACATGGACAGCCAGCAGCATTGAAGGTGGGCAGCAGTGGCCCTGCATACACTCCTTCACATGGACACCCAGCAGCATTAAAGGTGGGCAGCAGTGGCCCCTGCATATGCTCCTTCACATGGACAGCGATCAGCATGGAAGGTGGGCAGCAGGGGCCCCTGCATACACTCCTTCACATGGACAGCCAGCAGCATGGAAGGTGGGCAGCAGTGGCCCTGCATACGCTCCTTCACATGGACAGCCAACAGCATGGAAGGTGGGCAGCAGTGGCTCTGCATACGCTCCTTCACATGGACAGCCAGCAGCATTGAAGGTGGGCAGCAGTGGCCCTGCATACACTCCTTCACATGGACACCCAGCAGCATGGAAGGTGGGCAGCAGTGGCCCCTGCATACGCTCCTTCACATGGACAGCGATCAGCATGGAAGGTGGGCAGCAGGGGCCCCTGCATACACTCCTTCACATGGACAGCCAGCAGCATGGAAGGTGGGCAGCAGTGGCCCTGCATACGCTCCTTCACATGGACAGCCAACAACATGGAAGGTGAGCAGCAGTGGCCCCTGCATATACTCCTTCACATGGACAGCCAGCAGCATGGAAGGTGGGCAGCAGTGGCCCCTGCATACGCTCCTTCACATGGACAGCCAGCAGCATTGAAGGTGGGCAGCAGTGGCCCTGCATACGCTCCTTCACATGGACAGCCAGCAGCATGGAAGGTGGGCAGCAGTGGACCCTGCATACGCTCCTTCACATAGACAGCCAGCAGCATGGAAGGTGGGCAGCAGGGGCCCCTGCATACACTCCTTCACATGGACAGCCAGCAGCATGGAAGGTGGGCAGCAGTGGCCCTGCATACACTCCTTCACATGGACAGCCAGCAGCATGGAAGGTGGGCAGCAGTGGCCCTGCATACACTCCTTCACATGGACAGCCAGCAGCATGGAAGGTGGGCAGCAGGGGCCCCTGCATACGCTCCTTCACATGGACAGCCAGCAGCATGGAAGGTGGGCAGCAGGGGCCCCTGCCTACACTCCTTCACAAGGACAGCCAGCAGCATGGAAGGTGGGCAGCAGTGGCCCTGCATACACTCCTTCACATGGACAGCCAGCAGCATGGAAGGTGGGCAGCAGTGGCCCTGCATACACTCCTTCACATGGACAGCCAGCAGCATGGAAGGTGGGCAGCAGTGGCCCCTGCATACGCTCCCTCACATGGACAGCCAGCAGCAGCGAAGGTGAGCAGCGGTGGCACCTGCATACGCTCCTTCACATGGACAGCCAGCAGCATGGAAGGTGGGCAGCAGTGGCCCTGCATACACTCCTTCACATGGACAGCCAGCAGCATGGAAGGTGGGCAGCAGTGGCCCTGCATACACTCCTTCACATGGACAGCCAGCAGCATGGAAGGTGGGCAGCAGTGGCCCCTGCATACGCTCCTTCACATGGACAGCCAGCAGCATGGAAGGTGGGCAGCAGTGGACCCTGCATACGCTCCTTCACATGGACAGCCAGCAGCATGGAAGGTGGGCAGCAGTGGCTCTGCATACGCTCCTTCACATGGACAGCCAGCAGCATTGAAGGTGGGCAGCAGTGGCCCTGCATACACTCCTCCACATGGACACCCAGCAGCATGGAAGGTGGGCAGCAGTGGCCCCTGCATACGCTCCTTCACATGGACAGCGATCAGCATGGAAGGTGGGCAGCAGGGGCCCCTGCATACACTCCTTCACATGGACAGCCAGCAGCATGGAAGGTGGGCAGCAGTGGCCCTGCATACGCTCCTTCACATGGACAGCCAACAGCATGGAAGGTGAGCAGCAGTGGCCCCTGCATATACTCCTTCACATGGACAGCCAGCAGCATGGAAGGTGGGCAGCAGTGGCCCCTGCATACACTCCTTCACATGGACTGCCAGCAGCATGGAAGGTGGGCAGCAGTGGCCCTGCATACCCTCCTTCACATGGATAGCCAGCAGCATGGAAGTTGGGCAGCAGTGGCCCTGCATACGCTCCTTCACATGGACAGCCATCAGCATTGAAGGTGGGCAGCAGTGGCCCTGCATACGCTCCTTCACATGGACAGCCAGCAGCATGGAAGGTGGGCAGCGGTGGACCCTGCATACGCTCCTTCACATGGACAGCCAGCAGCATGGAAGGTGGGCAGCAGGGGCCCCTGCATACACTCCTTCACATGGACAGCCAGCAGCATGGAAGGTGGGCAGCAGTGGCCCTGCATACACTCCTTCACATGGACAGCCAGCAGCATGGAAGGTGGGCAGCAGTGGCCCTGCATACACTCCTTCACTTGGACAGCCAGCAGCATGGAAGGTGGGCAGCAGGGGCCCCTGCATACGCTCCTTCACATGGACAGCCAGCAGCATGGAAGGTGGGCAGCAGGGGCCCCTGCTTACACTCCTTCACAAGGACAGCCAGCAGCATGGAAGGTGGGCAGCAGTGGCCCTGCATACACTCCTTCACATGGACAGCCAGCAGCATGGAAGGTGGGCAGCAGTGGCCCCTGCATACGCTCCTTCACATAGACAGCCAGCAGAATTGAAGGTGGGCAGCAGTGGCCCCTGCATACGCTCCTTCACATGGACAGCCAGCAGCATGTAAGGTGGGCAGCAGTGGCCCCTGCATACGCTCCTTCACATGGACAGCCAGCAGCATGGAAGGTGGGCAGCAGTGGCCCTGCATATACTCCTTCACATGGACAGCCAGCAGCATGGAAGGTGGGCAGCAGTGGCCCTGCATACGCTCCTTCACATGGACAGCCAGCAGCATGGAAGGTGGGCAGGAGTGGCCCCTGCAAACGCTCCTTCACATGGACAGCCAGCAGCATGGAAGGTGGGCAGCAGTGGCCCCTGCATACGCTCCTTCACATGGACAGCCAGCAGCATGGAAGGTGAGCAGCAGGGGCCCCTGCATACACTCCTTCACATGGACAGCCAGCAGCATGGAAGGTGGGCAGCAGTGGCCCCTGCATACACTCCTTCACATGGACAGCCAGCAGCATGGAAGGTGGGCAGCAGTGGCCCTGCATACACTCCTTCACATGGACAGCCAGCAGCATGGAATGTGGGCAGCAGTGGCCCCTGCATACGCTCCTTCACATGGACAGCCAGCAGCATGGAAGGTGGGCAGCAGTGGCCCTGCATACGCTCCTTCACATGGACAGCCAGCAGCATGGAAGGTGGGCAGCAGTGGCCCCTGCATACACTCCTTCACATGGACTGCCAGCAGCATGGAAGGTGGGCAGCAGTGGCCCCTGCATACGCTCCTTCACATGGACAGCCAGCAGCATGGAAGGTGGGCAGCAGTGGCCCTGCATACGCTCCTTCACGTGGACAGCCAGCAGCATGGAAGGTGGGCAGCAGTGGCCCCTGCATACGCTCCTTCACATGGACAGGGAGCAGCATGGAAGGTGGGCAGCAGTGGCCCTGCATACACTCCTTCACATGGACAGCCAGCAGCATGGAAGGTGGGCAGCAGTGGCCCCTGCATACGCTCCATCACATGGACAGCCAGCAGCAGCGAAGGTGAGCAGCGGTGGCGCCTGCATACGCTCCTTCACATGGACAGCCAGCAGCATGGAAGGTGGGCAGCAGTGGCCCTGCATACACTCCTTCACATGGACAGCCAGCAGCATGGAAGGTGGGCAGCAGTGGCCCCTGCATACACTCCTTCACATGGACAGCCAGCAGCATGGAAGGTGGGCAGCAGTGGCCCCTGCATACGCACCTTCACATGGACAGCCATCAGCATGGAAGGTGAGCAGCAGGGGCCCCTGCATACACTCCTTCACATGGACAGCCAGCAGCATGGAATGTGGGCAGCAGTGGCCCTGCATACACTCCTTCACATGGACAGCCAGCAGCATGGAAGGTGGGCAGCAGTGGCACCTGCATATGCTCCTTCACATGGACAGCCAGCAGCATGGAAGGTGGGCAGCAGTGGCCCTGCATACACTCCTTCACATGGACAGCCAGCAGCATGGAAGGTGGGCAGCAGTGACCTCTGCATATGCTCCTTCACATGGACAGCCAGCAGCATGGAAGGTGAGCAGCAGTGGCCCCTGCATACGCTCCTTCACATGGACAGCCAGCAGCATGGAAGGTGGGCAGCAGTGGCCCCTGCATACGCTCCTTCACATGGACAGCCAGCAACATGGAAGGTGGGCAGCAGTGGCCCTGCATACACTCCTTCACATGGACAGCCAGCAGCATGGAAGGTGGGCAGCAGTGGCCCTGCATACACTCCTTCACATGGACAGCCAGCAGCATGGAAGGTGGGCAGCAGTGGCCCCTGCATACGCTCCCTCACATGGACAGCCAGCAGCAGCGAAGGTGAGCAGCGGTGGCGCCTGCATACGCTCCTTCACATGGACAGCCAGCAGCATGGAAGGTGGGCAGCAGTGGCCCTGCATACACTCCTTCACATGGACAGCCAGCAGCATGGAAGGTGGGCAGCAGTGGCCCCTGCATACACTCCTTCACATGGACAGCCAGCAGCATGGAAGGTGGGCAGCAGTGGCCCCTGCATACGCACCTTCACATGGACAGCCATCAGCATGGAAGGTGAGCAGCAGGGGCCCCTGCATACACTCCTTCACATGGACAGCCAGCAGCATGGAATGTGGGCAGCAGTGGCCCTGCATACACTCCTTCACATGGACAGCCAGCAGCATGGAAGGTGGGCAGCAGTGGCCCCTGCATATGCTTCTTCACTTGGACAGCCAGCAGCATGGAAGGTGGGCAGCAGTGGCCCTGCATACACTCCTTCACATGGACAGCCAGCAGCATGGAAGGTGGGCAGCAGTGACCTCTGCATATGCTCCTTCACATGGACAGCCAGCAGCATGGAAGGTGAGCAGCAGTGGCCCCTGCATACGCACCTTCACATGGACAGCCAGCAGCATGGAAGGTGGGCAGCAGTGGCCCCTGCATACGCTCCTTCACATGGACAGCCAGCAACATGGAAGGTGGGCAGCAGTGGCCCTGCATACACTCCTTCACATGGACAGCCAGCAGCATGGAAGGTGGGCAGCAGTGGACCCTGCATACGCTCCTTCACATGGACAGCCAGCAGCATGGAAGGTGGGCAGCAGTGGCTCTGCATACGCTCCTTCACATGGACAGCCAGCAGCATTGAAGGTGGGCAGCAGTGGCCCTGCATACACTCCTTCACATGGACACCCAGCAGCATTAAAGGTGGGCAGCAGTGGCCCCTGCATACGCTCCTTCACATGGACAGCGATCAGCATGGAAGGTGGGCAGCAGGGGCCCCTGCATACACTCCTTCACATGGACAGCCAGCAGCATGGAAGGTGGGCAGCAGTGGCCCTGCATACGCTCCTTCACATGGACAGCCAGCAGCATGGAAGGTGGGCAGCAGTGGCCCCTGCATACGCTCCCTCACATGGACAGCCAGCAGCAGCGAAGGTGAGCAGCGGTGGCGCCTGCATACGCTCCTTCACATGGACAGCCAGCAGCATGGAAGGTGGGCAGCAGTGGCCCTGCATACACTCCTTCACATGGACAGCCAGCAGCATGGAAGGTGGGCAGCAGTGGCCCCTGCATACGCTCCTTCACATGGACAGCCAGCAGCATGGAAGGTGGGCAGCAGTGGCTCCTTCACATGGACAGCCAGCAGCATGGAAGGTGGGCAGCAGTGGCCCCTGCATACGCTCCTTCACATGGACAGCCAGCAGCATGGAAGGTGGGCAGCAGTGGCCCTGCATACGCTCCTTCACGTGGACAGCCAGCAGCATGGAAGGTGGGCAGCAGTGGCCCCTGCATACGCTCCTTCACATGGACAGCCAGCAGCATGGAAGGTGGGCAGCAGTGGCCCTGCATACACTCCTTCACATGGACAGCCAGCAGCATGGAAGGTGGGCAGCAGTGGCCCCTGCATATACTCCTTCACATGGACAGCCAGCAGCATGGAAGGTGGGCAGCAGTGGCCCCTGCATACGCTCCCTCACATGGACAGCCAGCAGCAGCGAAGGTGAGCAGCGGTGGCGCCTGCATACGCTCCTTCACATGGACAGCCAGCAGCATGGAAGGTGGGCAGCAGTGGCCCTGCATACACTCCTTCTCATGGACAGCCAGCAGCATGGAAGGTGGGCAGCAGTGGCCCTGCATACACTCCTTCACATGGACAGCCAGCAGCATGGAAGGTGGTCAGCAGTAGCCCCTGCATACACTCCTTCACATGGACAGCCAGCAGCATGGAAGGTGGGCAGCAGTGGACCCTGCATACGCTCCTTCACATGGACAGCCAGCAGCATGGAAGGTGGGCAGCAGTGGCTGTGCATACGCTCCTTCACATGGACAGCCAGCAGCATTGAAGGTGGGCAGCAGTGGCCCTGCATACACTCCTTCACATGGACACCCAGCAGCATGGAAGGTGGGCAGCAGTGGCCCCTGCATACGCTCCTTCACATGGACAGCGATCAGCATGGAAGGTGGGCAGCAGGGGCCCCTGCATACACTCCTTCACATGGACAGCCAGCAGCATGGAAGGTGGGCAGCAGTGGCCCTGCATACGCTCCTTCACATGGACAGCCAACAACATGGAAGGTGAGCAGCAGTGGCCCCTGCATATACTCCTTCACATGGACAGCCAGCAGCATGGAAGGTGGGCAGCAGTGGCCCCTGCATACGCTCCTTCACATGGACAGCCAGCAGCATTGAAGGTGGGCAGCAGTGGCCCTGCATACGCTCCTTCACATGGACAGCCAGCAGCATGGAAGGTGGGCAGCAGTGGACCCTGCATACGCTCCTTCACATGGACAGCCAGCAGCATGGAAGGTGGGCAGCAGGGGCCCCTGCATACACTCCTTCACATGGACAGCCAGCAGCATGGAAGGTGGGCAGCAGTGGCCCTGCATACACTCCTTCACATGGACAGCCAGCAGCATGGAAGGTGGGCAGCAGTGGCCCTGCATACACTCCTTCACATGGACAGCCAGCAGCATGGAAGGTGGGCAGCAGGGGCCCCTGCATACGCTCCTTCACATGGACAGCCAGCAGCATGGAAGGTGGGCAGCAGGGGCCCCTGCCTACACTCCTTCACAAGGACAGCCAGCAGCATGGAAGGTGGGCAGCAGTGGCCCTGCATACACTCCTTCACATGGACAGCCAGCAGCATGGAAGGTGGGCAGCAGTGGCCCTGCATACACTCCTTCACATGGACAGCCAGCAGCATGGAAGGTGGGCAGCAGTGGCCCCTGCATACGCTCCCTCACATGGACAGCCAGCAGCAGCGAAGGTGAGCAGCGGTGGCACCTGTATTCGCTCCTTCACATGGACAGCCAGCAGCATGGAAGGTGGGCAGCAGTGGCCCTGCATACACAGCTTCACATGGACAGCCAGCAGCATGGAAGGTGGGCAGCAGTGGCCCTGCATACACTCCTTCACATGGACAGCCAGCAGCATGGAAGGTGGGCAGCAGTGGCCCCTGCATACGCTCCTTCACATGGACAGCCAGCAGCATGGAAGGTGGGCAGCAGTGGACCCTGCATACGCTCCTTCACATGGACAGCCAGCAGCATGGAAGGTGGGCAGCAGTGGCTCTGCATACGCTCCTTCACATGGACAGCCAGCAGCATTGAAGGTGGGCAGCAGTGGCCCTGCATACACTCCTTCACATGGACACCCAGCAGCATTAAAGGTGGGCAGCAGTGGCCCCTGCATATGCTCCTTCACATGGACAGCGATCAGCATGGAAGGTGGGCAGCAGGGGCCCCTGCATACACTCCTTCACATGGACAGCCAGCAGCATGGAAGGTGGGCAGCAGTGGCCCTGCATACGCTCCTTCACATGGACAGCCAACAGCATGGAAGGTGGGCAGCAGTGGCTCTGCATACGCTCCTTCACATGGACAGCCAGCAGCATTGAAGGTGGGCAGCAGTGGCCCTGCATACACTCCTTCACATGGACACCCAGCAGCATGGAAGGTGGGCAGCAGTGGCCCCTGCATACGCTCCTTCACATGGACAGCGATCAGCATGGAAGGTGGGCAGCAGGGGCCCCTGCATACACTCCTTCACATGGACAGCCAGCAGCATGGAAGGTGGGCAGCAGTGGCCCTGCATACGCTCCTTCACATGGACAGCCAACAACATGGAAGGTGAGCAGCAGTGGCCCCTGCATATACTCCTTCACATGGACAGCCAGCAGCATGGAAGGTGGGCAGCAGTGGCCCCTGCATACGCTCCTTCACATGGACAGCCAGCAGCATTGAAGGTGGGCAGCAGTGGCCCTGCATACGCTCCTTCACATGGACAGCCAGCAGCATGGAAGGTGGGCAGCAGTGGACCCTGCATACGCTCCTTCACATAGACAGCCAGCAGCATGGAAGGTGGGCAGCAGGGGCCCCTGCATACACTCCTTCACATGGACAGCCAGCAGCATGGAAGGTGGGCAGCAGTGGCCCTGCATACACTCCTTCACATGGACAGCCAGCAGCATGGAAGGTGGGCAGCAGTGGCCCTGCATACACTCCTTCACATGGACAGCCAGCAGCATGGAAGGTGGGCAGCAGGGGCCCCTGCATACGCTCCTTCACATGGACAGCCAGCAGCATGGAAGGTGGGCAGCAGGGGCCCCTGCCTACACTCCTTCACAAGGACAGCCAGCAGCATGGAAGGTGGGCAGCAGTGGCCCTGCATACACTCCTTCACATGGACAGCCAGCAGCATGGAAGGTGGGCAGCAGTGGCCCTGCATACACTCCTTCACATGGACAGCCAGCAGCATGGAAGGTGGGCAGCAGTGGCCCCTGCATACGCTCCCTCACATGGACAGCCAGCAGCAGCGAAGGTGAGCAGCGGTGGCGCCTGCATACGCTCCTTCACATGGACAGCCAGCAGCATGGAAGGTGGGCAGCAGTGGCCCTGCATACACTCCTTCACATGGACAGCCAGCAGCATGGAAGGTGGGCAGCAGTGGCCCTGCATACACTCCTTCACATGGACAGCCAGCAGCATGGAAGGTGGGCAGCAGTGGCCCCTGCATACGCTCCTTCACATGGACAGCCAGCAGCATGGAAGGTGGGCAGCAGTGGACCCTGCATACGCTCCTTCACATGGACAGCCAGCAGCATGGAAGGTGGGCAGCAGTGGCTCTGCATACGCTCCTTCACATGGACAGCCAGCAGCATTGAAGGTGGGCAGCAGTGGCCCTGCATACACTCCTCCACATGGACACCCAGCAGCATGGAAGGTGGGCAGCAGTGGCCCCTGCATACGCTCCTTCACATGGACAGCGATCAGCATGGAAGGTGGGCAGCAGGGGCCCCTGCATACACTCCTTCACATGGACAGCCAGCAGCATGGAAGGTGGGCAGCAGTGGCCCTGCATACGCTCCTTCACATGGACAGCCAACAGCATGGAAGGTGAGCAGCAGTGGCCCCTGCATATACTCCTTCACATGGACAGCCAGCAGCATGGAAGGTGGGCAGCAGTGGCCCCTGCATACACTCCTTCACATGGACTGCCAGCAGCATGGAAGGTGGGCAGCAGTGGCCCTGCATACCCTCCTTCACATGGATAGCCAGCAGCATGGAAGTTGGGCAGCAGTGGCCCTGCATACGCTCCTTCACATGGACAGCCATCAGCATTGAAGGTGGGCAGCAGTGGCCCTGCATACGCTCCTTCACATGGACAGCCAGCAGCATGGAAGGTGGGCAGCGGTGGACCCTGCATACGCTCCTTCACATGGACAGCCAGCAGCATGGAAGGTGGGCAGCAGGGGCCCCTGCATACACTCCTTCACATGGACAGCCAGCAGCATGGAAGGTGGGCAGCAGTGGCCCTGCATACACTCCTTCACATGGACAGCCAGCAGCATGGAAGGTGGGCAGCAGTGGCCCTGCATACACTCCTTCACTTGGACAGCCAGCAGCATGGAAGGTGGGCAGCAGGGGCCCCTGCATACGCTCCTTCACATGGACAGCCAGCAGCATGGAAGGTGGGCAGCAGGGGCCCCTGCTTACACTCCTTCACAAGGACAGCCAGCAGCATGGAAGGTGGGCAGCAGTGGCCCTGCATACACTCCTTCACATGGACAGCCAGCAGCATGGAAGGTGGGCAGCAGTGGCCCCTGCATACGCTCCTTCACATAGACAGCCAGCAGAATTGAAGGTGGGCAGCAGTGGCCCCTGCATACGCTCCTTCACATGGACAGCCAGCAGCATGTAAGGTGGGCAGCAGTGGCCCCTGCATACGCTCCTTCACATGGACAGCCAGCAGCATGGAAGGTGGGCAGCAGTGGCCCTGCATATACTCCTTCACATGGACAGCCAGCAGCATGGAAGGTGGGCAGCAGTGGCCCTGCATACGCTCCTTCACATGGACAGCCAGCAGCATGGAAGGTGGGCAGGAGTGGCCCCTGCAAACGCTCCTTCACATGGACAGCCAGCAGCATGGAAGGTGGGCAGCAGTGGCCCCTGCATACGCTCCTTCACATGGACAGCCAGCAGCATGGAAGGTGAGCAGCAGGGGCCCCTGCATACACTCCTTCACATGGACAGCCAGCAGCATGGAAGGTGGGCAGCAGTGGCCCCTGCATACACTCCTTCACAGGGACAGCCAGCAGCATGGAAGGTGGGCAGCAGTGGCCCTGCATACACTCCTTCACATGGACAGCCAGCAGCATGGAATGTGGGCAGCAGTGGCCCCTGCATACGCTCCTTCACATGGACAGCCAGCAGCATGGAAGGTGGGCAGCAGTGGCCCTGCATACGCTCCTTCACATGGACAGCCAGCAGCATGGAAGGTGGGCAGCAGTGGCCCCTGCATACACTCCTTCACATGGACTGCCAGCAGCATGGAAGGTGGGCAGCAGTGGCCCCTGCATACGCTCCTTCACATGGACAGCCAGCAGCATGGTAGGTGGGCAGCAGTGGCCCTGCATACGCTCCTTCACGTGGACAGCCAGCAGCATGGAAGGTGGGCAGCAGTGGCCCCTGCATACGCTCCTTCACATGGACAGCCAGCAGCATGGAAGGTGGGCAGCAGTGGCCCTGCATACACTCCTTCACATGGACAGCCAGCAGCATGGAAGGTGGGCAGCAGTGGCCCCTGCATACGCTCCATCACATGGACAGCCAGCAGCAGCGAAGGTGAGCAGCGGTGGCGCCTGCATACGCTCCTTCACATGGACAGCCAGCAGCATGGAAGGTGGGCAGCAGTGGCCCTGCATACACTCCTTCACATGGACAGCCAGCAGCATGGAAGGTGGGCAGCAGTGGCCCCTGCATACACTCCTTCACATGGACAGCCAGCAGCATGGAAGGTGGGCAGCAGTGGCCCCTGCATACGCACCTTCACATGGACAGCCATCAGCATGGAAGGTGAGCAGCAGGGGCCCCTGCATACACTCCTTCACATGGACAGCCAGCAGCATGGAATGTGGGCAGCAGTGGCCCTGCATACACTCCTTCACATGGACAGCCAGCAGCATGGAAGGTGGGCAGCAGTGGCACCTGCATATGCTCCTTCACATGGACAGCCAGCAGCATGGAAGGTGGGCAGCAGTGGCCCTGCATACACTCCTTCACATGGACAGCCAGCAGCATGGAAGGTGGGCAGCAGTGACCTCTGCATATGCTCCTTCACATGGACAGCCAGCAGCATGGAAGGTGAGCAGCAGTGGCCCCTGCATACGCTCCTTCACATGGACAGCCAGCAGCATGGAAGGTGGGCAGCAGTGGCCCCTGCATACGCTCCTTCACATGGACAGCCAGCAACATGGAAGGTGGGCAGCAGTGGCCCTGCATACACTCCTTCACATGGACAGCCAGCAGCATGGAAGGTGGGCAGCAGTGGCCCTGCATACACTCCTTCACATGGACAGCCAGCAGCATGGAAGGTGGGCAGCAGTGGCCCCTGCATACGCTCCCTCACATGGACAGCCAGCAGCAGCGAAGGTGAGCAGCGGTGGCGCCTGCATACGCTCCTTCACATGGACAGCCAGCAGCATGGAAGGTGGGCAGCAGTGGCCCTGCATACACTCCTTCACATGGACAGCCAGCAGCATGGAAGGTGGGCAGCAGTGGCCCCTGCATACACTCCTTCACATGGACAGCCAGCAGCATGGAAGGTGGGCAGCAGTGGCCCCTGCATACGCACCTTCACATGGACAGCCATCAGCATGGAAGGTGAGCAGCAGGGGCCCCTGCATACACTCCTTCACATGGACAGCCAGCAGCATGGAATGTGGGCAGCAGTGGCCCTGCATACACTCCTTCACATGGACAGCCAGCAGCATGGAAGGTGGGCAGCAGTGGCCCCTGCATATGCTTCTTCACATGGACAGCCAGCAGCATGGAAGGTGGGCAGCAGTGGCCCTGCATACACTCCTTCACATGGACAGCCAGCAGCATGGAAGGTGGGCAGCAGTGACCTCTGCATATGCTCCTTCACATGGACAGCCAGCAGCATGGAAGGTGAGCAGCAGTGGCCCCTGCATACGCACCTTCACATGGACAGCCAGCAGCATGGAAGGTGGGCAGCAGTGGCCCCTGCATACGCTCCTTCACATGGACAGCCAGCAACATGGAAGGTGGGCAGCAGTGGCCCTGCATACACTCCTTCACATGGACAGCCAGCAGCATGGAAGGTGGGCAGCAGTGGCCCCTGCATACGCTCCTTCACATGGACAGCCAGCAGCATGGAAGGTGGGCAGCAGTGGCCCTGCATACGCTCCTTCACATGGACTGCCAACAGCATTGAAGGTGGGCAGCAGTGGCCCTGCATGCGCTCCTTCACATGGACAGCCAGCAGCATGGAAGGTGGGCAGAAGGGGCCCCTGCATACACTCCTTCACATGGACAGCCAGCCGCATGGAAGGTGGGCAGCAGTGGCCCTGCATACGCTCCTTCACATGGACAGCCAGCAGCATGGAAGGTGAGCAGCAGTGGCCCCTGCATATACTCCTTCACATGGACAGCCAGCAGCATGGAAGGTGGGCAGCAGTGGCCACTGCATACGCTCCTTCACATGGACAGCCAGCAGCATTGAAGGTGGGCAGCAGTGGCCCTGCATACGCTCCTTCACATGGACAGCCAGCAGCATGGAAGGTGGGCAGCAGTGGACCCTGCATACGCTCCTTTACATGGACAGCCAGCAGCATGGAAGGTGGGCAGCAGGGGCCCCTGCATACACTCCTTCACATGGACAACCAGCAGCATGGAAGGTGGGCAGCAGTGGCCCTGCATACACTCCTTCACATGGACAGCCAGCAGCATGGAAGGTGGACAGCAGTGGCCCTGCATACACTCCTTCACATGGACAGCCAGCAGCATGGAAGGTGGGCAGGAGGGGCCCCTGCATACGCTCCTTCACTTGGACAGCCAGCAGCATGGAAGGTGGGCAGCAGGGGACCCTGCCTACACTCCTTCACAAGGACAGCCAGCAGCATGGAAGGTGGGCAGCAGTGGCCCTGCATACGCTCCTTCACATGGACAGCCAGCAGCATGGAAGGTGAGCAGCAGTGGCCCCTGCATATACTCCTTCACATGGACAGCCAGCAGCATGGAAGATGGGCAGCAGTGGCCCCTGCCTACGCTCCTTCACAAGGACAGCCAGCAGCATGGAAGGTGGGCAGCAGGGGCCCCTGCATACACTCCTTCACATGGACAGCCAGCAGCATGGAAGGTGGGCAGCAGTGGCCCTGCATGCACTCCTTCACATGGACAGCCAGCAGCATGGAAGGTGGGCAGCAGTGGCCCCTGCATACGCTCCTTCACATAGACAGCCAGCAGCATGGAAGGTGGGCAGCAGTGGCCCCTGCATACGCTCCTTCACATGGACAGCCAGCAGCATGGAAGGTGGGCAGCAGTGGCCCCTGCATACGCTCCTTCACATGGACAGCCAGCAGCATGGAAGGTGGGCAGCAGAGGCCCTGCATACGCTCCTTCACGTGGACAGCCAGCAGCATGGAAGGTGGGCAGCAGTGGCCCCTGCATACGCTCCTTCACATGGACAGCCAGCAGCATGGAAGGTGGGCAGCAGTGGCCCTGCATACACTCCTTCACATGGACAGCCAGCAGCATGGAAGGTGGGCAGCAGTGGCCCCTGCATATACTCCTTCACATGGACAGCCAGCAGCATGGAAGGTGGGCAGCAGTGGCCACTGCATACGCTCCTTCACATGGACAGCCAGCAGCATTGAAGGTGGGCAGCAGTGGCCCTGCATACGCTCCTTCACATGGACAGCCAGCAGCATGGAAGGTGGGCAGCAGTGGACCCTGCATACGCTCCTTTACATGGACAGCCAGCAGCATGGAAGGTGGGCAGCAGGGGCCCCTGCATACACTCCTTCACATGGACAACCAGCAGCATGGAAGGTGGGCAGCAGTGGCCCTGCATACACTCCTTCACGTGGACAGCCAGCAGCATGGAAGGTGGACAGCAGTGGCCCTGCATACACTCCTTCACATGGACAGCCAGCAGCATGGAAGGTGGGCAGGAGGGGCCCCTGCATACGCTCCTTCACATGGACAGCCAGCAGCATGGAAGGTGGGCAGGAGGGGCCCCTGCCTACACTCCTTCACAAGGACAGCCAGCAGCATGGAAGGTGGGCAGCAGTGGCCCTGCATACGCTCCTTCACATGGACAGCCAGCAGCATGGAAGGTGAGCAGCAGTGGCCCCTGCATATACTCCTTCACATGGACAGCCAGCAGCATGGAAGGTGGGCAGCAGTGGCCCCTGCCTACGCTCCTTCACAAGGACAGCCAGCAGCATGGAAGGTGGGCAGCAGGGGCCCCTGCATACACTCCTTCACATGGACAGCCAGCAGCATGGAAGGTGGGCAGCAGTGGCCCTGCATGCACTCCTTCACATGGACAGCCAGCAGCATGGAAGGTGGGCAGCAGTGGCCCCTGCATACGCTCCTTCACATAGACAGCCAGCAGCATGGAAGGTGGGCAGCAGTGGCCCCTGCATATGCTCCTTCACATGGACAGCCAGCAGCATGGAAGGTGGGCAGCAGTGGCCCCTGCATACGCTCCTTCACATGGACAGCCAGCAGCATGGAAGGTGGGCAGCAGTGGCCCTGCATACACTCCTTCACATGGACAGCCAGCAGCATGGAAGGTGGGCAGCAGTGGCCCCTGCATACGCTCCTTCACATGAACAGCCAGCAGCATGGAAGGTGGGCAGCAGTGTTCCTGCATACACTCCTTCACATGGACAGCCAGCCGCATGGAAGGTGAGCAGCAGTGGCCCCTTGTTATAAGGTGACCCCAGAGGAGTCAGGGTGGTTACCTGAACACCCTGAGACCTACCCTCAGGGTATCGTAGCCGGGCACTGGCGGGAGACTCCTCAGGGGGAAGAGTCTTGTATCTAGGATCGCACACACGGCACCACACGACAAAGAGACACCACACGGTAGGTTCTTGGGAACAGACCTTTATCTATTCAGCTACGTCAGATCTTTATGATCCCCAAGGTAGATATGTACAAAATAGAGCACGGGCTCAGAGAGTCTCGGTAGGGACGGGGGTAGCGGGACAGTCTTTGGTGTATCCGGATAGATGCAGGGGTGTACCCAACGCACAGCTCACAATCCTCGAGCCGGGGGATACGCTGTAGTCCAGCCAGACCAGAGGAGTCTTTAGGAGCCGCGAGTCACACAGCGGGGCTCAAGCACCAGCTCGGAGGTCTTACAATCTTCAGGGGAGCCGCGAGTCACTCAGCAGGGCTCAAGCACAAGTTCGGAGGTCTTACGATCTTCAGAGGAGCCGCGAGTCACTCAGCAGGGCTCAAGCACAAGTTCGGAGGTCTTACGATCTTCAGGGGAGCCGCGAGTCACTCAGCAGGGCTCAAGCACATGTCCGGAGGTCTTACGATCTTCAGGGGAGCCGCGAGTCACTCAGCAGGGCTCAGAGGTTCCAAGGTTGCAAAGGAGCCACGACCACGTCAGCAGGGCTCTTGTCGTTCCAGAGTCGAATCTGCTCGATAGCCCCAGAGCACCCCTTGTTATAGGTCAGCTCCTCTTTGATGTCCGTGGGCAGGGGTCTTAGTGCCTGGGGGCCGCTTGTTGGAGTTTCCTGCCCTGTTGTCCTTTGATCCTTTCAGGGCCGAGTCGGGAGGAGTCCCAGACACCCAGCAGGCGTGGAGCCAGCCCTCAGGGGGGCCAGAGGGCCGATCGAAACCCATTTCCCGAGGGGAGGCCAGAGGTGTGATGGAAACTGCTCCTCCCTCTCTCAGTCTATGGGAGCGCGATGTTCCCCAGCCGGGGTGGCGCCTCTAGGCCTGGCTTGTGCTGGGGCCGGGCGGCCATCGTAGGTGCATGAAGTGGGCACGCGGGCCCGGTGGTGCTGGGAAGATGGAGGGCACAGACCGGGGAGTCCGGGTCTGGTGTGTGTGGGTCCTGGTGGACAGGACCGGCTAGGCCGTGTACTGAGGGACTGAATGAGGTGTACGGGTCAGGGGGTGTGGCCAGGGGTCAGGGATGGCCATGCCAAAAGGCCGGGTCTAACACGCATCCCCCCCAGCTGAAAGCCGGAGAGAACTACCCATATTCTTGGGGGTTCTCTTCGCTGAAGCGAAAGAACGGGGAGAGGCCGTCAGCGTTGACGTGGTCAGTACCAGGGTGGTGCTCTACGGTGAAATCCATCCCCTGGAGGGAGATTGACCACCGCAATAGTTTGGGGTTTTCCCCTCGCATCTGCATGAGCCATCGCAGGGGGCGATGGTCGGTTTGGACTTTGAAATGGGTGCCGAACAGATAGGGTCGTAGTTTCTTGAGGGCCCAGACTACGGCGAACGCCTCGCGTTCAATGGTGCTCCACTTCTGTTCTCTGGGTAACAGCCTTCGGCTGAGGAAGACTACGGGACAGCCAGCAGCATTGAAGGTGGGCAGCAGTGGCCCTGCATACGCTCCTTCACATGGACAGCCAGCAGCATGGAAGGTGGGCAGCAGTGGACCCTGCATACGCTCCTTCACATGGACAGCCAGCAGCATGGAAGGTGGGCAGCAGGGGCCCCTGCATACACTCCTTCACATGGACAGCCAGCAGCATGGAAGGTGGGCAGCAGTGGCCCTGCATACACTCCTTCACATGGACAGCCAGCAGCATGGAAGGTGGGCAGCAGTGGCCCTGCGTACACTCCTTCACATGGAAAGCCAGCAGCATGGAAGGTGGGCAGCAGTGGCCCCTGCATACACTCCTTCACATGGACAGCCAGCAGCATGGAAGGTGGGCAGCAGGGGCCTCTGCCTACACTCCTTCACATGGACAGCCAGCAGCATGGAAGGTGGGCAGCAGTGGCCCCTGCATACGCTCCTTCACATGGACAGCCAGCAGCATAGAAGGTGGGCAGCAGTGGACCTGCATACACTCCTTCACATGGACAGCCAGCAGCATGGAAGGTGGGCAGCAGTGGCCCTGCAACCGCTCCTTCACATGGACATGGCTGAAAGCCGGAGAGAACTACCCATCTTCTTGGGGGTTCTCTTCGCTGGGGCGGAAGAACCGGGAGAGGCCGTCAGCGTTGGCGTGGTCAGTACCAGGGCGGTGCTCTACGGTGAAATCCATCCCCTGGAGGGAGATTGACCACTGCAATAGTTTGGGGTTTTCCCCTCGCATCTGCATGAGCCATCACAGGGGGCGATGGTCGGTTTGGACTTTGAAATGGGTGCCGAACAGATAGGGTCGTAGTTTCTTGAGGGCCTAGACTACGGCGAACGCCTCGCGTTTAATGGTGCTCCACTTCTGTTCTCTGGGTAACAGCCTTCGGCTGAGGAAGACTACGGGACAGCCAGCAGCATTGAAGGTGGGCAGCAGTGGCCCTGCATACGCTCCTTCACATGGACAGCCAGCAGCATGGAAGGTGGGCAGCAGTGGACCCTGCATACGCTCCTTCACATGGACAGCCAGCAGCATGGAAGGTGGGCAGCAGGGGCCCCTGCATACACTCCTTCACATGGACAGCCAGCAGCATGGAAGGTGGGCAGCAGTGGCCCTGCATACACTCCTTCACATGGACAGCCAGCAGCATGGAAGGTGGGCAGCAGTGGCCCTGCGTACACTCCTTCACATGGAAAGCCAGCAGCATGGAAGGTGGGCAGCAGTGGCCCCTGCATACGCTCCTTCACATGGACAGCCAGCAGCATGGAAGGTGGGCAGCAGGGGCCTCTGCCTACACTCCTTCACATGGACAGCCAGCAGCATGGAAGGTGGGCAGCAGTGGCCCCTGCATACGCTCCTTCACATGGACAGCCAGCAGCATAGAAGGTGGGCAGCAGTGGACCTGCATACACTCCTTCACATGGACAGCCAGCAGCATGGAAGGTGGGCAGCAGTGGCCCTGCAACCGCTCCTTCACATGGACATGGCTGAAAGCCGGAGAGAACTACCCATCTTCTTGGGGGTTCTCTTCGCTGGGGCGGAAGAACCGGGAGAGGCCGTCAGCGTTGGCGTGGTCAGTACCAGGGCGGTGCTCTACGGTGAAATCCATCCCCTGGAGGGAGATTGACCACTGCAATAGTTTGGGGTTTTCCCCTCGCATCTGCATGAGCCATCGCAGGGGGCGATGGTCGGTTTGGACTTTGAAATGGGTGCCGAACAGATAGGGTCGTAGTTTCTTGAGGGCCCAGACTACGGCGAACGCCTCGCGTTTAATGGTGCTCCACTTCTGTTCTCTGGGTAACAGCCTTCGGCTGAGGAAGACTACGGGCTGGTCTAGGCCTTGGTCATTCACCTGTGACAGGACTGCCCCAATGCCATGCTCGGAGGCATCAGTTTGTACCACAAACTCCTTGGAGTAGTCGGGGGCCTGGAGCACGGGGGCAGTACACATGGCCGCTTTCAGGGCATCGAACGCCTCCTGGCAGGCAGAGGTCCACTGCACCTTCTTGGGCTGTTTCTTGGACGTGAGTTCCGTGAGGGGACCGACAAGGCTGCCGTACCCCTGGATGAATCTTCGGTAGTAGCCGGTGAGGCCCAAAAAGGCACGGACCTCCGTTTGGGTAGTGGGTGGTTCCCAGGCTAGGATGGCGTCGATCTTAGGCTGCAGAGGGGCGACCTGCCCGCTTCCGACCTGGTGCCCTAGGTAGACAACCGAACGTTGCCCAATCTGACATTTGCTGGCTTTCACTGTGAGACCTGCCTGGCGCAGTGCCGTTAGCACCCTCCGGAGGTGCTAGAGGGGCTCACTCCATTCGGAACTGAAAACCGCGATATCGTCGAGATATGCGGTGCTGAACTTTTCCAGCCCGGCCAGGACTCTATTTACCAGTCGCTGGAAGGTGGCCGGGGCATTTGTCATCCCGAAGGGCATCACGCAGAAGCGATAGTGCCCATCCGGGGTGGAGAAGGCGGACCGCTCCTTGGCTCCTTCTGTGAGCGCAATTTGCCAGTACCCGCAGGTTAGATCGAATGTGCTGAGGAAATGAGCCGATCCGAGGCGGTCAATGAGCTCGTCTGCTCGGGGGATGGGGTGAGCATCGGCTCGGGTGACTTCATTGAGTCCCCGGTAGTCCACACAGAATCGGAGTTCTGGGGCGACACCGGGGGCGGCTGCTTTCGGGACCAGTACCACGGGGCTGGCCCAGGGGCTGTCTGAGGGTTCGATCACCCCCAAGGTCAACATCTTCGAGACCTCGGCCTGGATGCAGGACCGGACTCGATCAGGTACCAGGTAGGCTCGTTGCTTCACCGGCGGGCTGTCTCCGGTGTCCACGTCATGGACACACCAGTCGGTGACTTTGGGGACGAGAGAGAATAAGTCAGGGAATTGCCCTAAGAGCTGGCGGCAGTCTTTGCGTTGCTGGGAAGTGAGGGATGGAGAGAGGTTCACTCCTTCCACGGAGCCATCCTTCTCCTCGGTACACAGGAGGTCAGGGAGGGGATCTGACTCCTCCTCGGCCCCGTCATCTGTGGCCAGCAGCAGACTCAGCTCCGTCCGCACGAAGTGGGGCTTGAGGCGGTTCACGTGAAGGACCCGAAGGGCGTCCCGAGGGGACTGGATGTCCACCAAGTGCGTGACCTGGCTCTTCCGCTCAACGACTTTGAAGGGCCCGGTCCATTTATCCTGGGGGGCGTAAGGTTTCACGGGGGCCATGACCCATACCTGCTGGCCCGGCTGGACTCGACCAGAGAGGCATTCTGGTCGTACCAGCGTTTCATTTCTTCTTGGCTCGCCTCCAGGTTGGCCTCGGCCATTTCTCGAAACTTCCTAGTCTGGTTTCGGAGGGTCAGAACGTATCGGAACACATCTCGGGGGGGCCTCGGGGCACCGCCTCTCACCCTTCCTTGACCAAGCTGTCATGAATCTTAAGTAAAAACAAAATCAAGGACACGCTTTCTTATAAAGCGCCTTGATTTATCCCCCTTTGAAACCCGCCCCTGTCCCGTGCAACCAGCACTCCTTATGTTTGATCCGTGGTATTGTTTAAAACAAAGTATATAAGTCACAATGTATGTAACTTACTATTTGCCAATGTTTAGTGATATTGATATTCGTGATTTATACTGTGATTTATACTGTGAATGCTTAGTGAGTCCGTTTGTACCATAGACGATTTATTTTCAGTATTGGTATTCGTGATTTATACTGTGAATGCTTAGCGAGTCCGTTTGTCAATAGGCTATTTATTTTCAGCATTATTTTAGAACTGAGGTCTTAAGATGCAGAGTCAACGCGCAGCGAAGCGCACAGCAAGCAAGATCGACCCGGTCTCTAACCGGGATCTGTAGGACGCGTCTCGCGCTACGTGCGTGAGTAACGTGAAGAACATTCTGGGCATTCTGGGTGTGGCATGGGTATTTAAAGCCACACCCAGCTATTTTCCTTCGCTTAGCCTCCTGAATTTCGACGGAGAAACTCACCTGGATTTCGTTGAAGCCGCGTCTTCCGTCTTTGTCCACCGGAGGGCCCCATCACTTCATCCAAGGAATCTAAGGACAGAGAAAATTCAGAACGAAGAGCTAAGTAACAATTGTTTAGTTTTTGGCGCCCAACGCAAGACAGCTTGAAGTCACTTAATCAACGTTGAGAACAAATAATAATTTTTGGAACTTTTGTATAGGCAAGACTTTGGACATACCGTTAAAAGGACAAAAGCCTGTTAAAAAAAAGGCAATTTATATGTTTTGGTGTAGTTTGTTTTATCCTATTATCTATAGGTTTGGAGAAGGCATAAAGAACATTGACGCACACCTACAAGAGTAAGTGAAGTAGTAGATTAAAAAAAAAGAAGAAATGTGAATTGAATTTGAATTGTTAATTGAGAGATTAGATTGTAAAGGTTGTGTTTGTTTATTTAGATACAAGTAATTCATCTTCGAGCTACATCGTGAATAGCTACTACATGTCATCTATCTGCGTTCCTTCACCTTCACAAGCCTGCTGGACGCATACCAAGAATTCCCTAGATCGCAGGTAGGAATAAGTTCTGGTATTTAAAAAAAAAAAACACTATAATAAAGAGGTTAGAATTAACGTAGTGCAAAATAGGAAAAAATAGGACCGCATAGTTTATACATATGTTCTGTTGCCTCGCAGGTCGACAACAGGATTTCAACGTGCGTCCAGTATCCGGCCCTCCTCCCGGGGCTCTATTTAGTAGCCTAGAGTAAGTAAAATTCATAGGTTTTCCAGTAGAGTTCTGGGAAGTTGGCTCATAGCGTCTCTGCGAAACAATCAAGTGCTCCTGAAGGTAAGAGAGCACTTGCACAACCCGACAGAAGGCTAAGCCCACGATAAAGGTTTCGCCCGGACGCTATGAATCAAAATCCACAGATCTCGCTACAAGATATAGCTGCCCTGTTAGCTGATATCAAAACAGAGAATGCAGCTTTGCGTAGGGATATTTCGGTTTTAAACGAATATGCAGACCACAGCTTCCCCTAGTGTAAATCCTTGGAGGGGCCCTTCTACAGAAAAGCCCATTTTAAAACCATCTAGTTTTACGCAAAATATGCAAACTTTGCATAGTGTCTCAGCCTCAACCCCTACACAAATTCAAGTAGTAACACCAATTCCAGTTCCATTAGCTCCTCCAGAACGGTTTTATGGAGACAGCGCAAAATTTACTATCTTTATGAATCAATGTCACCTTCATTTAATAGCAAAACCTACAGCTTTTCCTGACGACTCTTCTAAGGTGGCTTTCATTTTATCATACTTAGGGGGAGATGCAGCCTTATGGTCAGTACCATTTGTAGATAGAAATGATCCATTACTATATGATCTTAGACGGTTTAAAGAAACCATGAAAAAATTATTTGCTAAACATGTCTTTGTTCAGTCGGCCGATCATGCACTTCTCAATTTAAAGCAAGGATCATCTGATTTAATTCATTACATCTCCTTATTCAATCGATTAGTTATAGAAGCTGAATGGCCAGAAGAGAAAAGAGTGTCGTTATTTTACCGAGGACTAAGGGATGAATTAAAGGACATGGTTACTCAAATCTTAGACCCACCTGAAGACTGTGGGGAGTTTATAGATCTGGTAGTTAAGTTAAATCACAGGCTAAGTGAACGAAAAGGAGAAAAGACCAAGGCTGACTCTAAAATGTTTGTATTTAAGGATAAATCTTCACTGAAAAATGAATCCTCTTCCAAAATAGATATGGGAGAACCAATGCAGATAGGCACTGTGAGAGGCCCTCTCACAAAAGAAGAAAAAGAGAAACGAAGAAAAATGAATCAATGTTTATATTGCGGAAAATCTGGACACTTCGTAAAAGAATGTCCGACCCGTCCTAATAAGGAAAAAGGCAAGTGTAATGAGGTGGCCCTTTTAAATCAGTCGGAAAACTAGAATGCTCGGCAAACAATGAGGCCGCTTTGTCGAGTAAGCAAGCAAGTTTGGCCTCTACTGTTCCTACTATGACTTCAAACCATCTTAGTATCAAGGTGACATTACAATCTCCTGAAAAGAAATCTGTGATATGGTCTATAGACGCCTTAATTGATTCTGGAGCTACAGGTAACTTTATAGACACAAAATTTTTGTGTGAATTAGGATTCTCAAAAGTGCAAAAACATAATCCCGAAATATTAAGAGCAGTAGATGGAAAAGAGTTAACGTCAGGCCCAATACAATTTCAAACAGACACTTTACTCATGATTTCTTCAGCACAACATTCTGATAATATATCCTTTGACATCATAGATGCACCACAGTTTCGGTTAATTTTGGGAATTCCATGGCTAGCTTTACACAATCCTCAGATAAATTGGGTAAAGAAAACCTTGCTATTTAAATCAGAGCATTGTCAAGCCAGTTGTTTACCATATCACGTTCCTGAGTTATTAATACATGGTTACGATTTTCCTAAAACATCTGAAACTGTGTTAGTCCTTCAAGGAGTTCCATCTGAATATGCAGATTTACTGGATGTTTTTGATAAACAAAAGTCTAACACGTTACCGCCTCATAGAGACTTTGATTGTCGGATTGATCTCGTGCCAGGTGCGACCCTTCCTTGTAGTCGCATATATGCACTTACTGAGTCAGAAAAACAACATTTGAGAACCTACTTGGATGAATATTTGGAAAATTGATTTATTAGACATTCTAAATCCCCAGTCTCGTCCCCTCTTTTTTTCATACCGAAGAAGGGGGGAGATTTGCGCACGTGCATAGATTATCGCGCCCTGAACAATGTGACAATCAAAAATAGGTATCCTTTACCACTGATTCCAACTTTATTAGATCAGATAAAAGATGCCACAATATACACAAAATTGGATCTGCGTGGGGCATATCATCTTGTACGAGTCCGAGAGGGAGATGAATGGAAGACCGCTTTCCGTACTAAGTTTGGTCTATATGAATATCAGGTCATGCCCTTCGGACTCTGCAATGCCCCAGCAGCATTCAAGTTTTTTATCAATGAAGTCTTACGAGATTTTTTAGACATTTGCTGTGTGGTGTATATTGATGATATTCTGATTTACTCGAAAAACAAAGAAGACCATGTAAAACAGGTAAGGGCCATTCTTCAACAACTTTTACAAAATTCTGTGTTTGTCAAACTTGAAAAAAGCATGTTTCATGTTACTAAAGTTGACTTTTTGGGTTATATCATTACTCCATCTGGAATTGAAATGGATCCAAAGAAAATACAGTCCATACTCACTTGGCCTAGCCCGACGTCTGTGAAACAAATCCAAAGTTTTTTAGGGTTTGCCAATTTTTATAGGCGGTTTATTCATGATTTTTCAAACCTAATAACCCCAATCACAAGATTGTTACGAAAACATGCAAAATTTGAATGGGACCAGTCTGCTGAGTAGGCTTTTCAAACATTAAAGAATCAATTCACCACAGCTCCCATTTTAATGCATCCTGACCCGTCTCAACCATTCATAGTTGAAGCCGATGCTTCGCAATTTGCTATTGTAGGAATTTTGTCTCAACGACATAAAGAAACTGGGCAAATGCATCCAATAGCTTATTATTCTAGAAAACTAACTCCTACAGAACAAAACTATGCCATAGCTGACAGAGAATTACTGGCAATAAAAGCTGTTTTTGAAGAATGGCGCCATTACTTGTTGGGTGCTTGTCACCCGGTCACAATATACACAGATCATCGTAATTTACAATCTTTATGATCAGCCAAAGCCCTTTCGGCTCGTCAGTTGCGTTGGACATTGTTTTTCAATGATTACAATTTTATCATTACATATCGTCCTGGAAAAGAAAATAATAAGGCTGATGCTTTATCCAGAATTGGAATTACAGAAGATTGTCTTCAGAGTCAAGCAGCATCACAAAACATCTTACCTGACCAGTGTTTTCAAGTTGGCATAATTGATAAAGACATTATACTCGAAATAAGAAAAGAACTAAAGACTAAAACTGTGCAAGAGTTGGAATCAGAATAACCAATGCTTCAGATGAGAGATGACCTTTTGTATATGGGTGATCAGATATTTGTACCAAATGCATTTTTACGAAATCAGGTAATACATTTACATCATGATAACATTTTATCTGCACATCCTGGTATCATGAAAACTTATCAGTTAATTGAACGAACCTTTTGGTGGCCAACCATATTTGAAGATGTAAAACAGTTTGTAACAACTTGTGCTACATGTGGACAGAACAAGGTTACACATCAATACCCTAGTGGTTTATTGCATCCTTTACCAATACCTCCACAACCATGGCATACCATATCTCTCGATTTTATTGTTGAATTGCCCATGACTTCAACTGGTTATACTACTATTTTAACTGTTATAGACCAGTTCACATGCTTGGCGCATTTTATACCATTGAAAAGATTACCCACATCTAAAGATTTTACTCAAATCTTTATGAAAGAAGTTGTAAAATTACATGGAATTCCCTCAGTTGTTATTTCAGATAGGGGTCCTCAGTTAATTTCTCATTTCTGGCAACAACTGGGAAAAAACCTACAAATTGACATTCGAACATCATCCAGTTATCATCCACAAACGGATGGTTTAACAGAACGAACTAACCAAACTATTGAACAATTTTTACGTTGTATGATAAATAGTTGTGAACAAGAGTGGTCAAACATTTTGTGGGCCTTAGAATTTGCATATAATAATTCTGATCATGTATCTATCGGAATATCCCCATTCTTTTGTTCTCATGGTTATCACCCACAAGGTGTTTGTATTGACAAACCTCAAATTAACTTAAATCCCTCTGTCTCTACTTATGTACAAGAACTGGTTTCTATTCAACAACAAGCACGTTATCATCTAGCAGCTGCTAAAGAAACTCAAAAAAGGCGAGCAGATTCTCATCGCTCAGTTCAACCATCTTATGTCCTAGGTGATAAGGTATGGTTATCCACAAAAAATTTAAAGATTCGAGGTGGTAGAAAATTCTGCCCCCGTTTCATAGGACCATTTGCTATAGAAAAGGTGTTAAATCCAGTTAGTGTTCGTTTAACTTTACCACCTCACTACAGATTTCACCCCGTTTTTCATGTTTCTTTATTAAAGCCATTTCATCCATTAACTCGGATTAATGCCCCTCCTCCTGCTGTTGAAATTGATGGAAGTCCTGAATTTGAAGTTCAAGCAATTCTCGATTCAAAAAGAATCAAAAAGAAATTACATTATTTGGTGGATTGGAAGGGTTATGGTCCAGAAGAGAGATCATGGGAACCTCTTGCAAATCTTCAAAATGCCCCACGTTTGGTGAAACGTTTTCATCAAAAATATCCTGATAAACCAAGACCAGTCCCTCTAGTTTTAGGGGGGCTTTTGAGAGGGGAGTACTGTCATGAATCTTAAGTAAAAACAAAATCAAGGACACGCTTTCTTATAAAGCGCCTTGATTTATCCCCCTTTGAAACCCGCCCCTGTCCCGTGCAACCAGCACTCCTTATGTTTGATCCGTGGTATTGTTTAAAACAAAGTATATAAGTCACAATGTATGTAACTTACTATTTGCCAATGTTTAGTGATATTGATATTCGTGATTTATACTGTGATTTATACTGTGAATGCTTAGTGAGTCCGTTTGTACCATAGACTATTTATTTTCAGTATTGGTATTCGTGATTTATACTGTGAATGCTTAGCGAGTCCGTTTGTCCATAGGCTATTTATTTTCAGCATTATTTTAGAACTGAGGTCTTAAGATGCAGAGTCAACGCGCAGCGAAGCGCACTGCAAGCAAGATCGACCCGGTCTCTAACCGGGATCGGTAGGACGCGTCTCGCGCTACGTGCGCGAGTAACGTGAAGAACATTCAGGCATTCTTGGTGTGGCATGGGTATTTAAAGCCACAC
This sequence comes from Triturus cristatus, assembly GCF_964204655.1. NCBI lineage: Eukaryota > Metazoa > Chordata > Amphibia > Caudata > Salamandridae > Triturus > Triturus cristatus. Next base: position 1,670,465,092 of record NC_140591.1, on the reverse strand, counting down.
CCAGCTATTTTCCTTCGCTTAGCCTCCTGAATTTTGACGGAGAAACTCACCTGGATTTCGTTGAAGCCGCGTCTTCCGTCTTTGTCCACCGGAGGGCCCCATCACTTCATCCAAGGAATCTAAGGACAGAGAAAATTCAGAACGAAGAGCTAAGTAACAATTGTTTAGTTTTTGGCGCCCAACGCAAGACAGCTTGAATTCACTTAATCAATGTTGAGAACAAATAATAATTTTTGGAACTTTTGCATAGGCAAGACTTTGGACATTCCGTTAAAAGGACAAAAGCCTGTTAAAAAAAAAAGGCAATTTATATGTTTTGGTGTAGTTTGTTTTATCCTATTATCTATAGGTTTGGAGAAGACATAAAGAACATTGACGCACACCTACAAGAGTAAGTGAAGTAGTAGATAAAAAAAAAAGAAGAAATGTGAATTGAATTTGAATTGTTAATTGAGAGATTAGATTGTAAAGGTTGTGTTTGTTTATTTAGATACAAGTAATTCACCTTCGAGCTACATCGTGAATAGCTACTACATGTCATCTATCTGCGTTCCTTCACCTTCACAAGCCTGCTGGACGCATACCAAGAATTCCCTAGATCGCAGGTAGGAATAAGTTCTGGTATTTTAAAAAATAAACACTATAATAAAGAGGTTAGAATTAACGTAGTGCAAAATAGGAAAAAAAAGGACCACATAGTTTATACATATGTTCTGTTGCCTCGCAGGTCGACAACAGGATTTCAACGTGCGTCCAGTATCCGGCCCTCCTCCCGGGGCTCTATTTAGTAGCCTAGAGTAAGTAAAATTCATAGGTTATCCAGTAGAGTTCTGGGAAGTTGGCTCATAGCGTCTCTGCGAAACAATCAAGTGCTCCTGAAGGTAAGAGAGCACTTGCACAACCCGACACAAGCTGAGGGGCCCCTGGACGGGGTGCCCGTAGAGTAACTCAAAGGGGCTGAACCCCAGGGATTTCTGGGAGACTTCCCGGTAGGCGAACAAAAGGCAGGGGAGCAGGACGTCCCACTTGCGCCGGAGGGGCTCTTACAGGCCCGCGATCATCCCCTTCAGAGTCCGGTTAAACCGCTCTACTAGGCCATTCCCTTGGGGGTGGTACGGTGTGGTGAACTTATAGGACACTCCACATTGTTGCCACAGGACGTCATGTATTTAGAGATAAAGTTCGTCCCGCGGTCGCTTACGACCTCGCGGGGAAAACCCACACGGGAAAAGATCCCTATCAACGCCCTGCCCACCACGGGGGCGGGGGATGGCATCCGGGTATCGGGTGGCATGGTCCACTAGGAAGAGGATGAAACGGTGACCTTGGGAGGTCGGGGGGTCCAGGGGCCCCACGATGTCGATCCCGACCCGTTCGAACGGGGTATTGACGACAGGGAAGAGTTGGAGGGGAGCCTTGCGCTTTCCTCCACTTTTCCCACTAGCCTGGCATGTGGGACAGGACTTGCAGTGGTTTTCTACATCTGCTTTCATTTTCGGACAGTAAAATTGAGTCACTAGGCGACTGTATGTTTTGTCTTGGCCCAAGTGGCCTGCAAGGGGGACATTGTGGGCCAAGCCCAGGAGGAAGTCTCGGAAGCGTAGGGGTACCACCAGCACCCGGGCTGATCCTAGCTCCACCGACCTCTGCTCACTGTACAAAAGGTCATTTTCCCAATATAGCCGGTGTGTTCCAGATTGGTCGCCCGCGGCTTGGGCCTCTGCTTGCTGCCGGGGTCCGACCAGGGAGGGACAGGTAGCTTGCTCTTGGCAGAACTCCTCTCGGGAGGGGCCCCCCTCGTGACGCCACTGGGCCAACTCGGGCAGAACGCTTAACTCTGCGATCTGTGCGGGATCGGACGGTAGGGTTTCGTCGTTGGTGACAGATTCTCCACGTGGGGAGATGGGGGGAACCTCGGCTGGGACAATCCTGTCCTTGTTGGCAGGTGCGTCCTCGACTTCCCCAAGGGGGGGCAGTCGGGCCGCCATAGATCGGGTGGTGGCGCACACCCACTCGGGGAGACCCATCATCCCTAGGTGGGCCTTGCGCTCGTCTTGCTGCCAGGGGGAACTTTCCAGGTCGTTTCCCAGGAGACAGTCGACCGGCTGAGAGATTCTTACGGCTACTTTCAATTTACCGACCACTCCACCCCATTCAAAAGGCACCAGGGCTACCTGACAGAGACTCTCCGTGTTGTCAGCTGCAATTACAGGGCAAAATACATTGGGGAGGATCTGGTCTTTGTGGACTAAGTGGCTGAGGACACCGGTGATGCTCTCCCCGGTGTCACCAAGGGCCTCTACCTGTTGGCCATTGATTGTCACTAGCTGCCCATATTTCTTCGTGTTGAAGGGCAGGAGGCTCCCAGGGACCATTTCTCTGTCTCCTAATGATACCAAGGTCATTCCGGCGGGTTCCCATTCTACAGTCTCCTCAATCTCCTCCCCTAGGGCTACGTTGGCTATCTGTCTGGCGGGGGGGATGTAGTGGGGACGCGCAGGGCCATGGGGCATTCGGGGTCATTGGCGTAATGCCCGGGCTTCTGGCAACGGAAACAAGTGATGGTTACCTGGTGCCCCGTCTCACGGGTGGACCGGATACAGCTGGTGGGGGTGCCGGGAAGTGTGGAGGTGGGTTTTTCGGGGGACTGGACTGGGATTCCCTCTGCCCTCCCTGGTTCCCCCCCCCTCTCTGGCGGGGAGGCCCCTGACTGGCTCGGGAGTATTCTCCTACAGGGCCCCGGGAGACCCGGGTGTTGGTCCAGCGATCTGCCTCGACAGCCAGCTTCCTCGGATCCGTGAGCTTGCTGTCAAGCAGATGCTGGCGTAGCTCCACAAAGCAGTTCGCCGCCAGGTGTTCCCATAACATGAGGTCGGTTAGTTCGTCCAGGGTGTTTACTTTGCTGCCCTTAATCCACCCGTCGAATGCACGGCTGAAAAAGTTCACATACTCCACCCACGTGGTGCCGGGGATCTTCTTGCAGTCCCGGAACCGCTGGCGGTACATCTCCGGGGTGAGGCCGTACCTTGTGAGGAGGGCCTCCTTCATGTGGCTGTAGGAGGTCTGCATGGAGGATGGTAGCTCGAGCAGGGTGTCTCTCCCCTCGCTCAAAAATCGGCCCCACAACCCGGCCCCCCAATCTTTCTGCGGGACTCGGTGGGAGGTCATGGCGACCTCGTAGGCCTTGAACCATTGTTGGATGTCATCGTTCTTGTAATATTCCTTGACCACATCTTTGGGGATGTGGACCTTCTGTTCCGGCTGTGGTGGTGCCCCCCGGTTCTCCGGGGGTCGATTTTCCTCGCTCCTTGACTTGAGCTCGATTTCTTTCACGATTCGTTCGTGCTCCAGTTGAAGTCTTCATCCTTCGTGCTCTTGTTGGAGTTTCTTCTCTTCCAGTTCGCCTTGTACTCGCATCTGTTCCACTGCTAGCTTTTTCTCAACTAATTTCAACTCGCCCTCAATTTTTAGTTTGGCAAGTTCGAGTTCGTGATTACGACTTCTCTCTCTGTCTGCGAGTTCTTCCGGGATAGACCCCCGTCTGGTACGAAGCTTCGTACCTGGTTGCTGCTGCTTTCTCTTGGGGAGAGTCCAGCTTTGTCGTGGAGCTCCACCGCTCCTTCTGGGCGGGGGGCTCCGGATTCCACCCAAGCTTTCAGTGCCTTCTGCATATATTCTTTGGTGTTGAGACCAGTGGTAGCGATTTTTAGTTCTTTGCAGAATTGCTTCAGTTCTTTGTGCGTGTACTCTTCCAGTTGTTCCGCCTGGAACACAGCACTCGTGTTGGTTTCTGTGAGGCTCATGGCGTTTTCTTCTGCTGTTTTTGCCGGTGGTGAGTCCGCTGCTTATGGTACGATCTCTAGATGATGGGCCCGAATCTCGTCGCTTGCCACCAATGTTAGAAGGTGAGCCCAGAGGAGTCAGGGAGATTACCTGAACACCCTGAGACCTACCCTCGGGGTATCGTAGCCGGGCACTGGCGGGAGACTCCTCACAGGGAAGAGTCTCGTATCTAGGATCGCACAAACGGCACCACACGACAAAGAGACACCACACGGTAGGTTCTTGGAAACAGATCTTTATCTATTCAGCTACGTCAGATCTTTATGATCCCCAAAGTAGATATGTACAAAATAGAGCACAGGCTCAGAGAGTCTCGGTAGGGACGGGGGTAGCGGGACAGTCTTTGGGAGATCCGGATAGATGCAGGGGCGTACCCAACGCACAGCTCACAATCCTCGAGCCGGGGGATACGCTGTAGTCCAGCCGGACCAGAGGAGTCTTTAGGAGCCGCGAGTCACTCAGCGGGGCTCAAGCACCAGCTCGGAGGTCTTACGATCTTGAGGGGAGCCGCGAGTTACTCAGCAGGGCTCAAGCACAAGTCCGGAGGTCTTACGATCTTCAGGGGAGCCGCAAGTCACTCAGCAGGGTTCAGAGGTTCTAAGGTTGCAAAGGAGCCGCGACCACGTCATCAGGGCTCTCGTTGTTCCAGAGTCGAATCTGCTCGATAGCCCCAGAGCACCCCTTGTTATAGGTCAGCTCCTCTTTGATGTCCGGGGTCCGTGTGGGCAGGGGTCTTAGTGCCTGGGGGCCGCTCATTGGAGTTTCCTGCCCTGTTGTCCTTTGTACCTTTCAGGGCCGGGTCGGGAGGAGTCCCAGACACCCAGCAGGCGTGGAGCCAGCCCTCAGGGGGGCCAGAGGGCCGATCAAAACCCATCTCCTGAGGGGAGGCCAGAGGTGTGATGGAAACTGCTCCTCCCTCTCTCACTCTATGGGAGCGCGATGTTCCCCAGCCGGGGTGGCGCCTCTAGGCCTGGGTTGTGCTGGGGCCGGGCGGCCATCGTAGGTGCATGAAGTGGGCACGCGGGCCCGGTGGTGCTGGGAAGATGGAGGGCACAGACCGGGAAGTCCGGGTCGGGTGTGTGTGGGTCCTGGTGGACAGGACCGGCTAGGCCGTGTACTGAGGGACTGAATGAGGTGTACGGGTCAGGGAGTGTGGCCAGGGGTCACGGATGGCCATGCCTCAAGGCCGGGTCTAACACCCCTGCATTCGCTCCTTCACATGGACAGCTAGCAGCATGGAAGGTGGGCAGCAGTGGCCCTGCATACACTCCTTCACATGGACAGCCAGCAGCATGGAAGGTGGGCAGCAGTGGCCCCTGCATACACTCCTTCACATGGACAGCCAGCAGCATGGAAGGTGGGCAGCAGTGGCCCCTGCATACACTCCTTCACATGGACAGCCAGCAGCATGGAAGGTGAGCAGCAGGGGCCCCTGCATACACTCCTTCACATGGACAGCCAGCAGCATGGAAGGTGGGCAGCAGTGGCCCTGCATACACTCCTTCACATGGACAGCCAGCAGCATGGAAGGTGGGCAGCAGTGGCCCCTGCATACGCTCCTTCACATGGACAGCCAGTAGCATGGAAGGTGAGCAGCAGGGGCCCCTGCATACGCTCCTTCACATGGACAGCCAGCAGCATGGAAGGTGAGCAGCAGTGGCCCCTGCATACGCTCCTTCACATGGACAGCTAGCAGCATGGAAGGTGGGCAGCAGTGGCCCTGCATACACTCCTTCACATGGACAGCCAGCAGCATGGAAGGTGGGTAGCAGTGGCCCCTGCATACACTCCTTCACATGGACAGCCAGCAGCATGGAAGGTGGGCAGCAGGGTCCCCTGCATACACTCCTTCACATGGACAGCCAGCAGCATGGAAGGTGGGCAGCAGTGGCCCTGCATACACTCCTTCACATGGACAGCCAGCAGCATGGAAGGTGGGCAGCAGTGGCCCCTGCATACGCTCCTTCACATGGACAGCCAGCAGCATGGAAGGTGGGCAGCAGTGGCCCTGCATACACTCCTTCACATGGACAGCCAGCAGCATGGAAGGTGGGCAGCAGTGACCCCTGCATATGCTCCTTCACATGGACAGCCAGCAGCATGGAAGGTGAGCAGCAGTGGTCCCTGCATACGCTCCTTCACATGGACAGCCAGCAGCATGGAAGGTGGGCAGCAGTGGCCCTGCATACCCTCCTTCACATGGATAGCCAGCAGCATGGAAGGTGGGCAGCAGTGGCCCCTGCATACGCTCCTTCACATGGACAGCCAGCAGCATGGAAGGTGGGCAGCAGGGGCCCCTGCATACACTCCTTCACATGGACAGCCAGCAGCATGGAAGGTAGGCAGCAGTGGTCCTGCATACACTCCTTCAGATGGACAGCCAGCAGCATGGAAGGTGGGCAGCAGTGGCCCTGCATACACTCCTTCACATGGACAGCCAGCAGCATGGAAGGTGGGCAGCAGTGGCCCTGCATACACTCCTTCACATGGACAGCCAGCAGCATGGAACGTGGGCAGCAGGGGCCCCTGCATACACTCCTTCACATGGACAGCCAGCAGCATGGAAGGTGGGCAGCAGTGGCCCCTGCATACACTCCTTCACATGGACTGCCAGCAGCATGGAAGGTGGGCAGCAGTGGCCCTGCATACACTCCTTCACATGGACAGCCAGCAGCATGGAAGGTGGGCAGCAGTGGCCCTGCATACACTCCTTCACATGGACAGCCAGCAGCATGGAAGTTGGGCAGCAGTGGCACCTGCATACGCTCTTTCACATGGAAAGCCAGCAGCATGGAAGGTGAGCAGCAGTGGCCTCTGCATATTCTCCTTCACATGGACAGCTAGCAGCATGGAAGGTGGGCAGCAGTGGCCCTGCATACACTCCTTCACATGGACAGCCAGCAGCATGGAAGGTGGGCAGCAGTGGCCCCTGCATACACTCCTTCACATGGACAGCCAGCAGCATGGAAGGTGGGCAGCAGTGGCCCCTGCATACACTCCTTCACATGGACAGCCAGCAGCATGGAAGGTGAGCAGCAGGGGCCCCTGCATACACTCCTTCACATGGACAGCCAGCAGCATGGAAGGTGGGCAGCAGTGGCCCTGCATACACTCCTTCACATGGACAGCCAGCAGCATGGAAGGTGGGCAGCAGTGGCCCCTGCATATGCTCCTTCACATGGACAGCCAACAGCATGGAAGGTGAGCAGCAGGGGCCCCTGCATATGCTCCTTCACATGGACAGCCAGCAGCATGGAAGGTGAGCAGCAGTGGCCCCTGCTTACGCTCCTTCACATGGACAGCTAGCAGCATGGAAGGTGGGCAGCAGTGGCCCTGCATACGCTCCTTCACATGGACAGCCAGCAGCATGGAAGGTGGGCAGCAGTGGCCCCTGCATACACTCCTTCACATGGACAGCCAGCAGCATGGAAGGTGAGCAGCAGGGGCCCCTGCATACACTCCTTCACATGGACAGCCAGCAGCATGGAAGGTGGGCAGCAGGGGCCCCTGCATACACTCCTTCACATGGACAGCCAGCAGCATGGGAGGTGGGCAGCAGTGGCCCCTGCATACACTCCTTCACATGGACTGCCAGCAGCATGGAAGGTGGGCAGCAGTGGCCCTGCATACACTCCTTCACATGGACAGCCAGCAGCATGGAAGGTGGGCAGCAGTGACCCCTGCATATGCTCCTTCACATGGACAGCCAGCAGCATGGAAGGTGAGCAGTAGTGGCCCCTGCATACGCTCCTTCACATGGACAGCCAGCAGCATGGAAGGTGGGCAGCAGTGGCCCTGCATACCCTCCTTCACATGGATAGCCAGCAGCATGGAAGGTGGGCAGCAGTGGCCCCCTGCATACGCTCCTTCACATGGACAGCCAGCAGCATGGAAGGTGGGCAGCAGGGGCCCTGCATACACTCCTTCACATGGGCAGCCAGCAGCATAGAAGGTGGGCAGCAGTGGACCTGCATACGCTCCTTCACATGGACAGCCAGCAGCATGGAAGGTGGGCAGCAGTGGCCCCTGCATACGCTCCTTCACATGGACAACCAGCAGCATGGAAGGTGGGTAGCAGTGGCCCTGCATACTCTCCTTCACATGGACAGCCAGCAGCATGGAAGGTGGGCAGCAGTGGACCCTGCATACACTCCTTCACATGGACACCCAGCAGCATGGAAGGTGGGCAGCAGTGGCGCCTGCATACGCTCCTTCACATGGACAGCGATCAGCATGGAAGGTGGGCAGCAGGGGCCCCTGCATACACTCCTTCACATGGACAGCCAGCAGCATGGAAGGTGGGCAGCAGTGGCCCTGCATACACTCCTTCACATGGACAGCCAACCGCATGGAAGGTGGGCAGCAGTGGCCCCTGCATACGCTCCTTCACATGGACAGCCAGCAGCATGGAAGGTGGGCAGCAGTGGACCCTGCATACACTCCTTCACATGGACACCCAGCAGCATGGAAGGTGGGCAGCAATGGCGCCTGCATACGCTCCTTCACATGGACAGCGATCAGCATGGAAGGTGGGCAGCAGGGGCCCCTGCATACACTCCTTCACATGGACAGCCAGCAGCATGGAAGGTGGGCAGCAGTGGCCCTGCATACACTCCTTCACATGGACAGCCAACAGCATGGAAGGTGGGCAGCAGTGGCCCCTGCATACGCTCCTTCACATGGACAGCCAGCAGCATGGAAGGTGGACAGGAGTGGCCCCTGCATACGCTCCTTCACATTGACAGCCAGCAGCATGGAAGGTGGGCAGCAGGGGCCCCTGCATACACTCCTTCACATGGACTGCCAGCAGCATGGAAGGTGGGCAGCAGTAGCCCTGCATACGCTCCTTCACATGGACAGCCAGCAGCATGGAAGGTGGGCAGCAGTGGCCCCTGCATACGCTCCTTCACATGGACAGCCAGCAGCATGGAAGGTGGGCAGCAGTGGCCCCTGCATACGCTCCTTCACATGGACAGCCAGCAGCATGGAAGGTGGGCAGCAGTGGCCCTGCATACGCTCCTTCACATGGACAGCCAGCAGCATGGAAGGTGGGCAGCAGTGGCGCCTGCATACGCTCCTTCACATGGACAGCCAGCAGCATTGAAGGTGGGCAGCAGTGGCCCTGCATACGCTCCTTCACATGGACAGCCAGCAGCATGTAAGGTGGGCAGCAGTGGCCCTGCATACGCTCCTTCACATGGACAGCCAGCAGCATGGAAGGTGGGCAGCAGGGGCCCCTGCAGACACTCCTTCACATGGACAGCCAGCAGCATGGAAGGTGGGCAGCAGTGGCCCTGCATACACTCCTTTACATGGACAGCCAGCAGCATGGAAGGTGGGCAGCAGTGGCTCTGCATACACCCCTTCACATGGACAGCCTGCAGCATGGAAGGTGGGCAGCAGTGGCCCCTGCATACACTCCTTCACATGGACAGCCAGCAGCATGGAAGGTGGGCAGCAGTGGCCCTGCATACACTCCTTTACATGGACAGCCAGCAGCATGGAAGGTGGGCAGCAGTGGCTCTGCATACACCCCTTCACATGGACAGCCTGCAGCATGGAAGGTGGGCAGCAGTGGCCCCTGCATACACTCCTTCACATGGACAGCCTGCAGCATGGAAGCTCGTCTCCAGCATCACAAATCTCATGTGGTTCATCTGGTTGCAGCCACAATCCGGTCATGTGTCCAACTGTTCATGAGTATGTACAGTTTGTGAACTCTTGCAGTAATCCCAGCCAAAAAAGCTCTGGGATTTATGTTAAAATAAAGGATGGCCCATACAGTATTATTTGAATATAGGTTTTGAATTGTAGTAAGATCTTTACCAGCTCTTGCATATGCAGTTCTGCATGCAGCCAGTTTTTGTAAATACTTTCTCATAGATGACTTGATTTGGGCAAACTGGTTTTACAAAATACAATACTAGAGTCACAGAGAAACATGAATATCTCCAAACGTACATGCATCTCTTAAGGGGGTGGAGAACAGTTTGGGTCAATGGAAATGGGGTTGGTCCATGCATTGATACGTATTGCTAAGATTAGGATATATTGGCTATTTTTTTTTTACAATCATCGCCAATATATGTAATAAAATTAACCCTTTTAAATCAGACAGAGTCAGAGAAAGGCCTCAACACGTTGACAATAACGTGTTTTAAAAAATCTGGTTCGTTCACAAGTGTATCTAAGTCAGAAAGGAATTGTTAATAAAAGAAAAATGAAATACCTATGAATCTCAGAAATGACCGACCAGAGGTTCTCCTGGCAAATCAGACTGGAGTATTTCCCACAATCAAAGCACACATGTATAGGTTTCTGAAACAGGTGTGTGTTTGCAACATGTATTTAATCATGTGCATCTTCTATTGTCAGACATGCAATAAATGTAAAAGACCATGTAGCGCATTCCAACGCAACATGGAAGGGTCAATACCAGCCCAGGGGAGGGGCGGCGATAGGAGTCCCAGGCAAGTGGGGACAATCAAGAGGCGAGCACCAAGACAGTCATGAAGCTGGGCCCTGACTAGCCATGCAGTTTACCCTGGGTCTGTCCCTAGATGGTGCTGAAGGCTCAGTGTTCTTATTGTTCATTACAGGCAATTAGAGGGGAAATGGGTTTAAAAATGGGGGGGCAAAGAGGAGCCTGCAAACACAGGGCTCACCAACAGGATTGCTGGAGCATTGCCCCCCAGGCCTCGAAAGACACCACAAAACAGGTGCACGTTACCTCACATTTCATGAATTAAAATGTTTTGCACTGTGAGAACCTTTGTAAAGATACAGCCCGCTGGGCCCCTGCACTCTCCATTGGGGTTGGGTATGGCGTAGCCAATCATGTTGATGGCTCGATGAGAGAGATGACCGTCCAACTTTAGTGAACTGGGCATGTCAGGCGGGGCAGTATGTTGCCCTCGACCATGCTGACATGCGCACATCAGGACTCAGCAATTCACTCTGGCTCAGAAGGGCGAGGGAAGTACAAGCGCAGGCACTAGGCCCCTGGAGCGCTGTGTTCACCTGCTCCTGCAAATCCTGGTGCTGCTTTCATGCTGTTTATGAATATAAACCCCATGAGAGCAGTGACTTGATTGGCTGTGCAGGTCTGAATAGAGCGGGGCAGCAGGAAGATTGCTGGAAGGCGGCACACTGCCCAACTGACATGAAAGTAGGATTACCAACATTATTAGTGAAATATAACAGGTAGTTAATGCAATCAGATCTGAAAAGGGATTTAATATTTGTTGTCAGGAGGTTAAATTAAGGTCTTAATGTAAGCCACAATAGATCAAAACAGAAGAAGGATGAGGCTGTGCAGGGACACGTCTTTTTAAGGGTACAGGCAGTCATTTATTCGTTGTGGAAATAACTATGCTCACATCATGAATCAGAATAAGAGAGGATTGTAGTAATATCGGTGCAGGTTTAATATTACACGTGCAGGTTTAGTGTCGGTATCCATACGGATCGCACATTCTTATAGCCCACCAGCCTCACTCCAATGCATGGTTTTCAGAATGCAGCCTCGCATGTGTCCTTTGTGACAAACACAGCACGCGCACTCAGCCTCCGCAAACCACCTTCACAAATGATGCATCGCGCATATAGTCCAGATGAATATATTTCTTTTTTCAAATAGAAAATCCAGCCTTTGATCGTAAGGAGCGTGAAAAGGCCACGGGCACGTGTCTAAATATCTTTCAGGAACGAGATCCACCCGGGGTCTGGAAAAGCTGATGCCCATGACTACGAAGCATGGAACCACACACCGGGGATGACGTCATTGTGGGTTTTCTCCATCTGTCACACCAACGCTTACCTGCTCTGTGTTCACTAGTGTTAGCAAAATCTACACAACAGTTCTGTAAATGGCAACTTGTTACTTCAGACAACTTGAGTGGCTCAAAGGATGGTGATACAGAGAAATATGAGGTAGACGGTGCTATGTTTGTTCCATCGAGTCCTAGCATCTATCCATCCATACATCCACCTACCCACCCATTCATCCATTCATCCATCCACCCACCCACCCACCCATCCATCCATTCATCCATCCATCCACCCACCCACCCATTCATCCATCCATCCACCCACCCACTCATTCATCCATCCATCTACCCATCCATCCATCCATCCATCGTGCTCTAAACTTGATTTGGAAATTAATCTATAGAAATTAAACTATAAACATAGAGGCCCTGCAAGTACACAGCCATGTCATGGTACGAGCTGTGTTCTACATGGGCTTTTTTTTACTGTATGCTGTGAAATATATTATTAACTGCGAGGGAATAGCCATGGTTATGGCCGAATTATTGTTTGAGGTTGTTCTTTGTCCTTGCCTGCTGCTCAGGGTGTCACATGACTAATATATGATCCATCAACCTGTGGTTGGGCGTATGACGTGTGGTTAACAGTTGTGTGGTTTCTCTGTAATGAATAATGACTGCTGGCTGCTGCGCTTTAAAACAGCAGGCACCACATACTTGCATCTTTGAATTTGGACAGTGTAAGCGACCTACATCTGTTAGCCCATCTTCTTTTTATTGCCCAGGCGAGGAAGTGTTCTTTTAGATGAAGCTAGGTTTAAATTTAAATTCATTAGTACTGGAGTTTCAAGTGAAGGCCCTCAAAGACCCTACTAATGGTAATACACAGAGGCGGCTGGTGACTTTTAACACCACAGACTTGTAAAATGTGCCTGTCATCAGCGTATTATACTGTGCGCATCAGAGGCTCATCGCCTAGAATGAATGAATGAATGAATGAATGATATTAGATTTATATAGCGCTTAGCTACCCTGAGGCCTCCTAGCGCTAGACATGCACATGAGCGCATTTACAATATTCAAAGAGTCTCCATAGTCTGCCTTATTGTAAGTGTAATTGTATTTATTTCTTGCTTACTCCCCCTGACGAGGCATCAAGGAGTCGTACGCTACTCCAGAACCCAAACAAGATTAGTGGTGAATTAGTGTAGGGAAGCATGAAAGGTTAAGCAGTGGACATGCGGGTCAGTTAGTTGGATTGAAAAGGATACTGGAGGGATAGGAGAGGGAAGGGTCTAGAAAGTGTTTATTTGGAGATCATAGTAGGAGCAGGTCTGTGATGAGTAGAACCGCCATGGAAAGGCTGGTGCGGATTGGGTTTGGGGGCCCGTTGCGGATCCCCTTTGTGTTGGGGGAGGAGAGGCCGCACTTGAGGGGTACTCATGGTACCCCCCTACATTTCACAGCATAGTGCTGTGAAATGCATATCTTGGCATTTTAGCATCACGGCGGGTGCTGCTGTCAGCAGCAACCGCCGCAATGTTAAATTTCAGGATCCGACCGCCATGGTGGCAGTCGCATCCTGATCCGGTGTTCATGACCGCCGCATGCTTGGCGGACGGTCCCGGTTTACACCAGGATGGCGGACGGACTCCAGTCCGTCTGCCATCCTAATGAGCCCCTAAATCCAGACCAATTAGTAAGTATGAAAAATATATATTTATTTTTTATTTTAGACCCAAGCTGGACTTGATAAAGGTAAGCGATATATACTTTAAAATGCAAGACAGTTCAAGGGAATGCACTTGTCCATGACATTGCAATTGTTACAGGTTGGTAAAAGGTTTGGAGACAGTTTCAATTACACAGTCATGAGCACGGAACCATCGAGCGCTAGATCCAGGAATAAATGTATTTCAAATTCTGTCTTTTCCTACCTTAACACGCGGGGACGCAATCCTGTGTTGCTGTGGTGGAGGTCTCGAACCCGGAAGCAGTTACAGCACGGAGAGGGCCAACAAGTCCCGAGAACCTTGCTGAACCGACGCACAGCATGCGGGGGGAGCCGTCTGTATCTCTGCTGTCGGATATTCAGGAGAGCTGCGGGAGGATGTGTCGTTCTGAGCTGAAGCTCTCCTGCGGTCAGGTAAGGGCGCCTTTTCCTCTCACCTAGTTTCACAGCCTCCCGTTTCCTCTTGGGAAGCCGGTCTTTCTTCCATTGGAAAGCTGACAGTAAGCTCATGCGGAAGGAAAGACAAACTCCTTGGTCCCTCCTCAACCCTTGATAATAATCGGAATTTCCTCAGTTAGCAAGCTTCATTTCCGAAGGCTCGTGCAGAGGGAATCATGTATGCATACATTCAAGAGAGGGTGAAAGACTTCCATTACATCCCTCTAAATTGACTTTGTGTTAGGATAAGCCAGTACAAGACGCTGGGACAACTTTAAGTCCATAAGGTTGTAATATATGTTTATTTGTTCTTTTGCTAGTTGCTTGGTGCGCACTGTCTTGGGGAAATGTGATTTGCGGGACCCATGAACGTGCTCATCCGGTTCTGTTTTCTTTGGCTCTTAACAGGGGTGATTGCAAGAGGAGCGTAGGATTACGCTTTACCGCTGTAAGGCTAAGTGGACACAATTAAGGGTAGGTTCCTGAAAGGGGAAGAGAAAGTATTCACATGTTGTTGCTTAAATGAACAGAGTGTTAGCTTAGTTATTACATGGCTGTTCTTTTATCTGTTCTACCGAAGCAGAACAAAAAGGACTTGCTGGCGTGGGCACCACTGGTACGACAGGCTCAATATGGAAAATCTCTCGCTTCACGTTTGTTTCTTTACAGGTATAAGTTGTTTCATGACCTGGTCCATCTGTGAACTCCTATACCCTCCTAATCAGTGACAGGAAGGATTACATCCTGTTTATAATTTCTTTGCGTCATTTCAGTTCTCCTTCCTCGTAGTTCCCTTTCTATCCTTCCCTCACTTGATCATCCCACTGACCTGTGCTATCACAGCAATTCAGGCTTGGGACTATCAAGACGTGGACCAACCCGAGGATTTTCCAGTTTGAAAAATTACTTTTTTGTTACTTTTGGATTACTTTGAATTTCTTTGATTACTTGGGTGGTATGCCTAGATACCACACCTTAGAATCTCCACATACAAGGGAAGTATCACTCTTTATACTTTGCAATTGAGTTCACTTTTCTCCATCCATTTACAGTTCCACACTTAAAACAATTTTGGCCCGAAATCTTAGAACATGGGTTCCTATCGGAGAAAAGTGGCTATCGATTTTGAAGGTAGGTACTCGACTGATAAGGGTGAGCTTTGGGGGTTAGGACCAAGGTTCCCCAAGGTCTAGATGGGCACTCGAGTTGCACCATCAGCAGCACTGGTGCGTCCGGGTGCAGAGTGCAGGGGCCTAATGTTAGCCAACGGGGCTACGGGGACCTTGGCTTAGGGACTGCTGACGAGCAGGCCACTCGGGTGTGGGTGAACAAAGCAAACACACAAGGAAATGCCAGACAGAGAGCAGAAACTTTTCATACACTGACCCCCAGTCACAGTTCTAGGTTGAATCCTATTCGTTCTTTAGCTCACTTTGCCACCTCAGTTAAGAACCAGCTATATGCAAATTAGTCTTGACTTACGGGGAACCGTCCAGCCAGAACTGCCAAGCCAGGTCTTTCCTGGATCAGAAACAAGCATCCTGGGACCAGTTTCGGGGTAACACCCCTCATCAGCCAGGATAGCTTGAATCCAGTGGCAAAGTGAGCAAGGGACCCACGTCTGGGCATGCCATACCAACCTAGGGCTCAGGTGTGAGAGCAAAGCTCCTAGGATTAAGATCAGCATTTGAGGGGCCAACAACCCCTAGTTGTTGTAGTAGGAGAGTAGAATGTGCTTCACATGGTTACCCCCACTTTTTGCTGTTGTTTCACTGTTTTTTTACTTTAGTCTGGCTGGGGTCCTGCTATTCAGGACCCCAGCCTAGCTGCTTCCTCTCTAAATTGATTCCATGTAATTTAGGTATTCTGGGGTACCCTTGTGAATCCCTAGTATGTGGTATACTGTGTACATAGGGCATAGTTACCTCAGAGGCCTACCAGCGGCTGCAGCATGTATTATGCTACCCCTGGAAAGCCCTCCAAAATGATACCACAGATCTGCTACTGCAGCCTGGGTAAGGTGGTGCATGCACTCATTACTGAGGTATAGGTTCACTATACCTCACCTATCACTGCACATAGAAACCTATCAGTCACCCCTCTGGCAGGCCTTATCAATCCTGAAGCCAGGTTGCTTCGTTATATGTGAGAGGCTGCCCAGGCATGAGCTGAGCCCCTCTGCAGCCTTCGGAATCTCTTCTCCGGGGTTGTCAGTGGAGCAGCCTGACCATATACTCTTAAGTGCATTATAACCAAATGGTAAATGCTAACTTTGGACGGGTTGCACGGAAACATGTCGTGTTTGGTGTCAAACACCTTGGAATCATACCCCCACACCAGTAACTGGTGTGGGAGTATGCTCCCACCCTTCTAGAGAGAGAGACATGACAGTACTGATATACCCGGTAGAAATCTAATAGAGCCATGGCATCGCAAAATGGATGCTGCAGCCACAGACACGGGTCTGGCCTCCTGCTGCTGACCGAAACTCCGGCAGGGAAGGCCTGGGTAATAGGTTTCCTGTCACAGGGAGGTGTAACCACCTCCCAGACAGGCTTATGTATATTGGGGCTGGATTGGAGCACTCTCAGAGTGCTTTGAAGTCCTGCACTGGGGGCACATTTGGTGTCCCTGTGCATAGTCTAGCTCAAACCGGTTCAGGGGCTACTAGCCCCTGTTCTGGTGTGAAACTGGACAAAGGAAATGGGTGTAGCCACCCCTCTTTCCAAACCCACTCATAGGTGGGTCCCCAGAGCTAGTCCAACCACTTCCTTAGGTATAAGTAAGGAACCCCTGGCAACAGGACCCTAGATATCCCTGGATGAAACTCTGAAGCTGAATCCTGGAATGTCGACGCTCTACTCAATACTAGAGGACTGAAGAAATCTCCCTTGGGGTCAAGGAGTGACTTCCCTGCTTGGCAGGCACCAACGAAGCAATTTCCGGTCTGCATCTCCAAAGCTCCTGCCGGACTCCGAAGTATTTGCAGCCCAGGAAGAGGATTTCTAGACTTCTCATAGCTTGACCTGAGTCCCCAACAAAGCTGAGACCAGCAACCCTCCCGAGTAATATGGAACCAGAACTCCTGGTCACCGTACTCTTTTGCAAGTGCATTGACTTCTCGACATCTCCTGAAGTCGTGCTTGGGGGTACTTGTAGCCCCCACCTCGAACAAAGAATCCACTGAAGATTGTCAGCCTAGTCACCCCGAGTGACCCATGGGCCGCCGTTTTGTGTTTCCTCCCAAGGTCCCTTTGCGATCCCTGGTCCATCGACTGGTGGGTCCCTGTGAAGGCAACTTTGATTTTCCTTGGGCTTCCCTGGTTGCTCCAGATGTGCCCTGACTCCCTACCAAGTTATGAGTCCCTCAGACCTCGCTGGTCTGCATCGAAGCATCTTCCTCCTTTCTGCATGGGTTGCTGTTGCCAAGGCTTGTTGTGTCCAACTTGGGCACCAACGCTGCAGCACTCGACATCCTTTGTGGGACAGCTCAAATCCAGCTCCTGGTTGTCCTTGACGCCTTCTGGTCCTCGTGGCTGAAGAGTCAAGCTTCACCTTCTTCACCTGAAATCACCCGACTTCGGTGTGCATTCGGCTATCGTGCCCCAAGTCACTGGCAAGTGACCCAGACTCTGTCCCCTCTGCTTCCAGGTTCTTCTTGACTTCGATTCAGGCTTGGATCGCTTCGGACACTTTGCATCTTCCCGGCAGCAGCACTTTTTTGCCAGCTCCCATTGAAAACGACGACGCAACGCATTTGACACCTATGCACCCGGCTTCCCTGGGTGAGTACTCCATTGCTCCCGTGGGTGTTGACCCTAGAACTTCCCAAGTCCAAAAGGGTTTGGTCCTGACTCATTTCTAAGTGTCCCTAATCTTTAAAAATCTAAGCGCGACTTTCCCCATAGAAGCTAAGGGGAGCTCGCGGCTGTGTTCTCACACTGCACACGGCTCCCGTGGGTCCCCTGTGTCACCACCTTGGGTGGTTCCTTGGGGTCCCAGTGATTCTACAGGCTCTAGGCCTTGCGTCTAGTTAAGTCGTGGTTCTTACACCACTATTTTAGTATCTGTATTTGTGCTATTTTACTGTCATATTTGAAGTGTAACTTATGTGTTTGGACCTCTAGCCTTATAAAGAGACTAGTAGGGTGTGTTTAGAAATAAATACATATATTTTATGTATATACCTGGTGTGGTTGTCTTTCATTTAGCCATTCAAGAGATTATAGACTGGTAAAACAAGCTGCTTTACATTCCTTCAAGACTTAGCCTGAAGGCTGCTCTCCATAGCTACCACTAGGATAGCTTTCAATAAAGGTTGTCTTTAACCTATCATCAATAAGGGTTGTTTGGACTGGTGCAGGGTGCTCACTAGAACTAGTGGACAGCATATACCAGGCCAACTTCTCACAATGTGTTCCAATAGTTGTGGTTCTTATACCACTTTATTCGTATATGGTTTGGTACGCCCCTAGGGCCCAAACGTGTATTTGTGCTATTACTGTTGATTACTAACTTGTAAATTAAGTACTTCGAACTCCAGTCTCATAAAGAGACTAGAGGGGTGTGTTTTATCTTAAACACATATATTTTATATATATACCTGGTGTGGTTGTCTTTCATTTAGCCATTCAAGAGATTATAGACTGGTGAAACAAGCTGCTTTACATTCCTTCAAGACTTAGCCTGAAGACTGCTCTCCATAGCTACCACTAGGATAGCTTTCAATAAAGGTTGTCTCTAACCTATCATCAATAAGGGGTTGTTTGGACTGGTGCAAGTTGCCCACTAGAACTACTGAACAGCATATACCTGGCCAACTTTTCACACAGTGGCACCGAGGTGGCCGGAAGTAGGGTGCAATACGGAAGTCGGTACCCTGTGTTTCCCAATGGAGACCTTCGGTTTCACAAAGATGCTGCATGCTCAGGCAGGGAGGCTTCCTGAAGGGATCTTGGGTGATACCTGGACACCGTCAGTTGCACCACCCAAGACCTCGGGGCGTTGGATACAGGGGTGTCTTCTGGCGTTGTGTTTTTTTACCAGCTCCGGTCGCAATCGGGGAACCCTTAAGGTTGAGGCTGATGGCATCTTCATGAGGCTTGAGAGAGGTCGGGCTCAACAGATTCCAGGTCAGGATCACTGGGGAGACCTCCTAGGTGTGTTGGGCCATTCAAACTTGGGCTGTGGGCGTCGGGTGCTGAGTGATGCAGAACCACGGTGTCACCATGCTCTCTATTCTGGAGGTGAGTCTTGGTTTGATCAAATCCTGTGCTCACCGGAGACAGAGTCTGGGTTCTTGCTGTGGGCAGAAAGTAGATGGGAAAGGCTGGTAAGGCTGGGGTCAAGGTAGTTGGTGTCCTCATCTCCTTCCTCGGTCAGCACAGCTCCTTGATCCTCCTTCTTTCTTTCTTGAATCTGAGGAAGCACAATTCAGGGTCACCCCTAAATACTAAATTTAGCGTTTTTAAAGAGGTGCGCAGGTCTGGATCATTAGGTCCCTTCCTTGGGGTGGGTACACCCTCTATTATGCCACCCTCCAGAAGGAGGGGCATAAGCTTCTTCCTAATTGGCTGAGTCCCCTCACCTTCAAGATTGAGAGGACTGAGATGTGTGCTTCACCTCGCTTCCCCTACCTGAGGGGTGGTATTGGCAAAGACCCTTGGTACTCATTGTACCTTATACAAGGGGCTTACCTGTGGCCAGGGTTGTGCCAATTGTGGATACAAAGGTACAGTCTTAGGAAAGAACACAGGCCCTGGGATCCTGATTGGCAGGGACCCAGGGCACATTAAGTCAGGTTGCATCGGATGGCAGGCAAAAAGGTGGGTGTAACCATGCAAAAAGGGGCACTTTCCTACAGGTGAGAAATATGGTAGTGCATTGGAGAGAGTAATAGACTGAGGTTTGAGATGAGTCAGAGAGTTGAGGTAGAGGATATATCCATAGAGGTATGGGGTGAGATATAGGGTAGTGCAGTGGAGATGCTGAATTTGTAGTAAAGTAATACATATAAAGATACATAGGTACATGAAAGGTATGTATGTATAAGTAAGGTAAAATATCTCGATTTAAGTTGTATTAAATAAACACAAAGAGTACTGAGCACTCAATATAATCAATCATCAGCTTCCAAAAGTGTCCATGAAATATTATTAATTCCTTAAACATTGCTTATTTCTGTTTGATGTAATAGGACCACACTAGACTATATGATAAATACTGTTTCTTGGTGTTGATTCTATCTTTTAGGATGATAGATTTCCACTTTTGTTTAGGATGCACAGTCACCTTTTTTAGGTTAGTTTTGGGGATTCCTTGACCCAACTATATAGTTGATCTTATGGCGAATATTTGATTTCATATTGCAGCCCTGAGGAAGTTGATATGCCTTTTTGCCAAACAATGAAACACTTGTTGGCTGTTTGTGTGTGACTGCTTGTAACTTCTGTCCACATACCCTGGACCACAGAATGCATATGAAACAAGAAACATTTAAGGAATAAAGAATATTTAAACTATGGACACTTTTGGATTACTTAGTCCCCAAATCCAGTTAGCACCAATCAGTAACCTGGCTACCTGCTGCATTTGAATTGTATTAAACAAACTCAGATTTTCAAGTGTTGCTGTACTTTAAGCTTACTTATTTGTTTATATTTACATATACATATGTATGCTCCCCCACAACAGCCACTAAGCCATTGTAAATGAATAGTTATTATAAACATGTTAAACGTAGAAAAATATAAACGTAAGTAATATGTACATTTGTTAAGTAGAAATAATGAAAATATAAAGATATTTATACACAAGATTATCATTCACATTTATACAAATGAAAACACAAAGTTAGGTTCATATATATAATCCAAATAACGTCTTATATACGCAGGCATATGCTTTATATTTATGTTTGAGTGTGGTGTTTGGTGGGAAGAGGCAACTCTTGAGTGGTTTTGTGAAGATAAGTTAGGTATCTGTAGATTTTGTTTTGGGTTAAAGAGTTCCATAGTTTGGCTACTTGATCAGAGAAAGATGTGCCATCTATGTTTTTTTTTATTATATGGTGGGATTTTCAGGCAAATTGGAAATTTAGAGTGCATATTCCTTTGTTGATTGTATTTCTGATGAAGAGCTGCCCTGTTCCATGTATTGCTGTGTGTTAGATACAGAGCAACTTGAATGTGGATCTTCTGGCAACCGGTAACTAATGTAGGGCCTTATAAGGCAGTGGAAATCCAGGCTTGTGACTTTACATGTAATAGTAGTCTAGCAGCAGAGTTCTGAATCAGTTATTGAGCCATATGTACAAGGACTGGCGTTAACTAACGCTAATGTTAGTTAGTAGCAATGTTTATCACTGCATACCGCTGAAAACTATTGCTATGGGGCCAACTTATGTACAACACGTCGCTACATTAGCGATAGTTTCTCATCACAGTCGTATTTGTCGATGTAAACAACAACGTTACGGCGATTAAAATATTGCCGCTAATGTGAAAAAAGTGGCGGCAGGCCAGTCAACGGCCAGGAACTGCATGCTAGTCAGCGTGATGCCACTTTTTTCACGTTAGGCGGGAAAATTAACTACAAAATGACCGCGAAGCAACCCAAACACAAAAATTATAGAAGAACCATGTAGGAAGTTGGGCCCAGTACTGCAGAAGAGAACAACCCCCTAACACCCCGAACAGCCAGGAGGACCAGCCAGTGACCCAGAGGAAGGAGAAGAGGAAAATCAGGTTCAGCCTGCAGAAAAATGAAATCCTGATTGCGGAGGTGACAGAGAAACCACACCAGCTATTTTTTAGCTCCACTGTGTCATTGGTGACCAAAAATGCAATATGGCAGTCCATCACAGCCAAGGTGAATATTGTTGCAGATGTGAGAAGGACAGTGATGGACTGCAAGAAGTGCTGGCCTGATGCTGAGCACAAGATCAAGCAGAAAATGGCCAGCAATCGCCAGGCAGCACTGCAGACTGGAGGTGGGAGTCCAGCACCACAGGAGGAGCTGGATGCCTTGAAGGAGCAGGTGTCTGCAGTCACCTGTGAGGAGTCAGTGGTTTGAGTCCAGGGTCATTATAGTGCTGAGAAAGACCAGCTACATCAGCAACAGGGCGAGTAACAACCAGGGACTGGTGGGACGGGGTGGGATTGAACCAATGTCACTCTTGCCCAAATAAATATCACTCAGTGCACACCCATACAGACTTCAGATCTTTTCCCAGATACTCCTGTCCCTGGGCGTATAGCCACATATCACCCTAGTCAATGAATATATTGCAAGACACATATTGGTGATGTCACGAACTTGGAAATTGGCACAGAAAAGTAATGCAAAATTCTGACAATAAAATATTAAATCACACCACAAAATAAGGCAAACATGAGCAAACAAAGGGGCACATTGACTGGAGATGCGGCAGGATGTCAAAATGACCCCCTTTCCCCCCTTGCCTCAACACCAGCAAATTGTCACCGAGCCTACCCATACTGGAAAACACACTTTGGACGGTATCTTTACCAACTATGCACAGATAAAATTTAACAGCACATTACCAATGACCTGGACTGATCATAGTGCTATCTTCTTCGAGGTACTCACTAATGGATGGTCAATTAGAGTTCAGAATAAAAACAGGACAGGTGTAGTATGCCCCTGGAGGCAAATAAACAACCCAGACCTGGAAACCGCTTTGGGGTCCCATAGTCCCCACTGATACTGACCCTGATTCAGCAGCTTTAAATTTTACCAGCTGGATCGACCTGACAGTAAATAAACTTAAAGAAAAAATGTAGAGCCAAAGAACGAAACTGGAGGAAGGAATATTCTGAAATCAATAAAAAACAGTACAATGAGGCATTGACAAAGTACAAAGAATCAATAATCTCTGCAAAATCTAGTTTCTTCATTGAGATAATTATGGCATCTAAGAATACTGCTAGAGAACTTTTTAAAACAATTTCTAACTTAGCCAAATTCGGTAACAGCAAACAGTTCAGTCCCACTAGGCAGTTTTGAGATAAACTAGCAGAGTTTTCCCACAATAAAGTGGTTAAAGTCGACAACGAGTTTACTAACAGCAAAGCTGGAATTAAGTCAGTCGGGCCTAACTATGATAGGGTGAATATGCAGGTCTATTTACAAGAATTCAATCCCCTAACACCTGATAGAGTTGAGAAGCTTGTAATGTCAACTAAGTCAGGATCCCCTCTGGTCCCTTGCCCTGCCACGGTTCTTCACATGGTCCCTAACATAATTATGAACCGTGTAACACCTCTTTTTAATAATATTTAGGATGCAGGACACTTTCTTGCCATCTGGAAAAAATCCCTGGTTAGACAAGCCAACCCTTGATCCCATGGAGGTTAGCAATTTTCTGCCCATCTCCTGCTTACCATTTCCATCCAAAATCCTGGAAAAGCCCTAAATAAAGAACTGCTGTCTTTCATAGAGGCAAACGATAAACTTGATCCAGCGCAACACGGTTTCCGACCACAGCATAGAACAAAATCAGCATTGATTGCCGCCACAGAGGACATACGTGTCCAACTTGACGGGGGGAAGCCATGCTGATTCTACTTGACCTACCGGCCGCATTTGATACAGTTGATCACCCCATACTTATCCAGCGTCTAGCCAAAATAGGGATTGTAGATAAAGACTCAGATATTCTTCGTTCCTACCTAACGAATAAAGAACAATCTACAATGATGGGAGAATACAAATCGTACCCCTACGCCTTGCCGTGTGGGGGCCCAGGGATCCTCACTTTCCCTAACCCTGTTCAATGTGTATGTCACCCCGTTGGCCAAAATAATACCCTTCCCTGGCGTTACTGCCATTTGGTACGCTGACGACACGCAAATAGTTGTCTCCTTATCTTCCAAACCGGAGAATGTAGAAGCAGGTTTTAATGATTGCATGAGCCATATTATTAGATGGATGCTAGATAACTGCTTGAAGTTAAATTCTAGAAAAACTGAAGTGGTTAAGTTTAGAAGGGATACTTCCCTTTGGAATTCTTCTTGGTGGCTGAAAGCAGCAGGGCCCTGTCTTTGGCCAGTAAAAAAGGTTAAAAACCTTGGGATTATGATAGAAGACCATCTTTCATTATCTGACCGGGTCAATAGCATTACTTCCTCGTGCTGTCATACTTTAAAAATCCTTTGGAAGATTCTACCTTTCATTCCCATGGCCCTCAGAAAAACAGTTATCACTGCCTTGATACTACCCAAAATTGAATACTGTAACGCACTCTATCTGGGAGCAAACAAGAGTTCGATATGTAAGCTGCAGACTTTACAGATAGCTGCTGCCCGTCTACTACTTAAGATTCCAAAATTCAGCCCTATACGTCAAGCCATTCAGGTTCTGCACTGGCTACCTGTCCAGGCAAGGATCTAATTCAAATCTATGTGTATTGTGCATAAGACTTTAATTGGGGCTGGGCCTGCCTACCTCAGTCAACATATCAAGCGCCATACTCCACAGCGAAACCTCAGATCGTCATCGGCCTCCCTACTTGTAGTTCCTAGAGTAAAGACATTAAAATGGGGTGGCAGAAGTTTTCTCCATCTGGCCCCTAAATTATGGAATACGTTACCCATCAGTCTCAGAAACCAAACCAATTTACTGATGTTCAGGAAAGCTATTCGTCCCTAAAGCATAGCCGTTCCTACCTCCTGCTACATAAATCAATGACAGCTAGCGCTAAGACGCCACGGCAAACACATGCTTTACAAAACCTTCATTTCATTTGAATTCATTTCACATACAAATTTTCTGCTATGAGCTGCATCTCTGTGACAACAATATGATGATGCACCGTGAACAAGACTGGTCATGGGCAGAAGTGAGCATGCCACCACCGATTGGCAGCACACATGCACCATTGTTCCATTACTCTAAAGTGGACACATGTATCATACATTAAACAGTATTCTACAGTAGTCCTGGTGTGAGTTGCCCATTACACCTTGATGTGCATGGAAACAAGTGTTTTTGGAAAGTCGACAGTGTCAGTTAACAAATACGCGGTCATGTCTGTAAACATGCTCACACAAACCCTGCCATGCCAATATTCTTTTACAGAACAGCATGTATCATCCATGTGACAATCTGAGGGGCACATTCCCAAACACAAATCACCCTGCCAATCAGACCTGATGTCATGTTGGGGGGGTGAGCACAACTAATAAGCCTTTGGAAATCCACAGCCCTAAAATCTAGGTTCACTTACACACTGCACTTGGTGTCAACATTGAGGGTAATGGGTGTTGTTTGTGTCTGTTCACCCTGCAACAGCCATGCAAAGTCACGCTGCTCAACGGTTAAGCCAACAGGAGGGCAGTAATAAATGAATGCAAGGAAAAACATGACCGACGACATGCATACAAGAGAACTCACAATAGCAATTTTGATGTACATGTGTACTGCATAGTGCAGCACACATAGAAACAGCAATTAATACAACATTGACAATATGCTTGAAGGGGTCCCTCCTAACACATACACATTCTCCCCACAAACCCATGCACATGTGCACTACCCAGAAAAGCTGCCTGTCTGTGTGCCACACTGGCAAGGTAAGTGACAGTGCATGATGAAACGCTTGCCAGCACCATTAACATGTTAACATGGTGTAGGCCCCAGTCACTGAAATGGCTGAGTGTCGAGTTCATCCTTAAAGGAGCAGGTCTCACTCTGTCACTTCCTTGTGTTCATACACCATGTGATGTAAGATAGACATCCGCTGGCCAACAATGCAGAAGTGTCCCAACTGTGACCAAGACCCATATATCCTTAAACTTGCAACATCTTAGCATTGGAAATGCACATAAGTGAAAGGTTCACTGGGTGAAAGGGATAAGGGGCAGTAAAACCAAAGCTATACCATACCTGCAGATTAACATGTATTCATTAAGATGTCATTACTCCCTTTGACTCAAAAAAATGAACAAGTATCTACATTGTTTGTATCATGGCAAATCAAGCATGCCTCCCTCCTCATATCATGTGGTAGATCACTACAGTGGGATGCACCTAATCATGGCACAACAAAAATCATGTTGCATTGCCAACAGCAATGTGTGACACCATGCAATCCACCCCTCCTAAAAAGAAGAATCTTTAAAAATATCAGGTTGTACTGAGTAGGGGTGACTCTTCCCACAATGCAGTGCACAGACACATAAATCTGAGCTAATCAACATTGACAACAATGTGGTACAAACGGCACAACTGTCACTACTGAACAGTGGACACACCTGGTGCTGCATGTGTGTAGAAATTGGCCACTCACATTTTGCATACTTGTAAACTGTGACATGATAATGTACAACTAAAATATCACATCTGTGATGTTGTACAATGAATCAATATCCGGCATGTAATAGGCATTTCCTCCTAAACATTCTGAATGGACATTGTCATGGAGTCTGCTTGTAAACTTATCCAATGCATGATCATACTTGAAACATACATACAACTGCATCTCCCCTTTACATTGCAGAGGGAGACACATCACCTCCTGTACAGAAGCCTGTCCCACTCTTCAATGATGAAGATGACATCGCAACCATTGACCAGGACACCAATTTAAGAGCTGCTCATTGGTACCTCATCTCCGGAAGCAGGGCCATCTAGCAGCATTGTGGAAACTCCAACCCCTGCACGAAACACCCAGCAACAAGCACCTACCACTACAGCTATCTCCCAGGACCTTGAGGACCCACTTCTGACATTTCAACGTCGTGTGGTCGATGTCCAGCAGGCGATAGCAGGTCAGGTTTGACAGTCTAGTGGCCAAATTAGATGAGCTACATGGGTGTTTCAGTCCCATTCTGGACCACCTACAGCCCACAGTCCACTCCATGCTCTCCAGCATTCCATAGCTAACATCGCTGGAGTACTGACCCAGAGACAAGAACAACTGTCCAGTCAGAGTGGCTCCAGCGATGTCACCAGGTTTTGCATCACATGCGAATGATCATGGAGAACATGGATTGGATGCAAGCCTCACACTTAGCTGCTACGGTTGCACACCACAGAGATGTTGCTTGAATCTTCCAAGCCCTACAGCTGTTCATCACAGCAGTGCTGCCTCAAGGTTTGGCACAGATAAATGCTGCTGCAGCTTCTACCATCCACATCTCAGCCCCCTGATGTGTCAGTGCCTCACAGTGCCCCACCAATCTAACACCACGCACACTGGAGGCAAATGGCACATCAGAAGATGACGATGTTGACGATTCAACATTCTTGACAAGAAGGAAACGGTAGCATTCATTTATGCCAAATGGACTGTTTCTGCTTGAATAATAGCTAAGCATCATGCTCCAGAACATCATCTTCCACTGTGCCCTGGTTCACTCTGCGACACTCACCTTGGACATCAATATGGACTGTCATAATTTGTGTTGTTCCCAATGACACTGCAATCAGCCTGCCGACTGAACTCCTCCTCTTCCTCAACATGTCTCTGGGCATGTTAGCCCCAAAAGATTCTGTCAGGCCCTCCACTGGGCACCTATAGAATATGGGGGTTGTTTGACCAAGTACTGGGCCAGTCTTCAACCAATGTCAATTCACATGCTAATAAAACAAGTTAAGTCACACAGATGTGTGTTGCCTATGACCATTCAAGTATAGAAGTCCTAAAAAAATGTTGGGCCAGTGATTCCATCAAAACTTACACTGAGGGACATATGATAAAAGATCATGTTGAATATGTGTCCCAGATAGGCAGTGAGATTACCGGGTATGTGTAAACTAGCTGTGCCCTCATTTCTCAAATACAACATTCTTGCAAGATTCCAACATTGCTCCACGTGCATGATGGGAATAGGCATGTGCGTAAATATGTCAAAGTCAGTTTCATGCCACAAGTAGTGTCTTCATTTAGCATTGCTAACAAGTCTCACTTGGCAGATCTTCTCACACTCAATGTGGTGGACAAAGCTTGTTGTGATGGGGGTCATGGCATGTCAGTTTTCAAGAAAGAGCACACACCAGATTCCCATAGATGATGAATCCTAATGGCACACATCTACCACCCACTATTGGTTCCACAATGTCTGTTTCAGTGAAGTAGTGATGGCAATAGGGGCCTATCCTAAAGTGCAAGTCCTCAGCCAGCCACTTCCTGTGGCTTAACAATGCCTTGGAAATAAGGAACCCTCTCATGCTGTGCTCACTGTGAAAAGAGAGGGCTATGTGTCTAGTGGTGTGTAGTGCACTGCGATTCACAGATAGTCAAATGCTGAAACACCATTTCAAGGTGGCATCACTATGAGGCAATGCCAAAAGTAACAGCTGGGAAAATTGGGTATGACACTGGCCCAACAGGGAGCAATGCGTAATTTGCCCTCCTGTTAGCTGTAGAACTGTGTTCTGCCTTGTGCCGTGCACATTTGATCAGCAAAATGACAACATTATGTATGGTCCGGAAGGTGAGCCTTCCTGCACAGGAACATCCTATTTCAATAATGCTGACACACTTGCACTACATAGCAAGTGTGCCTGTGTCTGTGCTTGGTAGATGGACTCTGCGCCAGGCTCATGTGAAATGCAGTGTGGGGCCGGAATCTGGGGAACATGGCGCATACATCCATTTCCATGATGTATAAGAGATGCAATGTCAATGTTTGCTCAAGCCCACGTTCCTACACTGTATTGTAAATGTGCAACAATGTGGTGTACAACTCTGTCGGTCACACATAAGATGTGATAATTTGTAAAAGGGTGTCCCTAGCTTAGGGCATAACTCCTATTTGCCATTCTGCAATCCATGCAGGTGTCCTGTGCACAAATCATCTGGATCATGACACTATCCATCCAGCTTAATTACATGTCTTGACACCATGTACACTTTCAAATGATTGTTCTGTGATTAAATAAGTTGTACACAAGTCAAAAAGCACCTCTCCACCAATGCACTTCTGACATAACTGCAACCACAATTCAAAAACAGTAAACATTTATTAGAACTTTACAAAATAAATTAGCCTAAACTAACACTAAGCACTCCTACAACTAACCTAATCTTAAATAACTGGAACTAAGGGAATACTACTCTAAACTATCTACCTTAACTAATCCTGAACACGCAACAACACATTTGAGACATCAACCCCCTCGCACCCATAAGGCACATCAGAAGATAGGACAAATACATCTTAGCTAAATATAGACTAACTACACATTTATCCTACACAAATATATCTTTTTTGTTTTTTTTATTTTTTTATATAACGACAAATAAATCAACCCCCCACCCAAAGGAAAATGAAACTTAGCCGAGAATTAAAAATCGAACATTGTTAAAATCTTATACTACCTACTCCACACTCCAACTACACTACCTAACAGTTAAAAACATACACAATTACTATTTAGAAATATAAAAAAACATTGGGGGACTGGTGAAATGGGGTATGAGTCACTACTTTGTCCATGTGGGAGACCCAGGACAGCCTCGATGTCCTGGAGGTGGGTGCTCTGCTCCAACATTTCCCTTTCTATTCAGGCCAGTCTGACATTCATGTCCATCATGCACAGACGGTTCCTTATTGTGAACCCCACTGCATGAGTCGGTGCTGCAGATAGCAGTGTGGAGGTTCCCTGTCCATCTGGCTGTGAGGGGGCACCTGCCTGTGTGCCGGATCCTGAATCAGCAGGTTGGCTGTGTGGTGTCTGTTTCTGACCCACACCTGTCGTCTGAAGGGCCAGGTATGGCCTGTGTGTCCCTCAGCAAAACTTTGTAGTACAACTTGGGGCAGAGACTTCCATCTCCCAGCTGCCCGGTCAGCTCTGTACCACTTAGCCATGATACAATAGCCCTTGGCCACCCGGCGTATGTGCAGGCTTCGCTCTTTCCAGACCTGAAATGCGTGGGCCACCTCTGGCGACATATTGTCTGTAAAATAACAGCAATGACAATATGTGAGTCCAGATGACTATGTCAATGTTCTCAATTTAACTCTGAAAGACAAGGTCAGTAAAACATGTGAGCCTACACTCCAACAAAAGATTGTGAAGTTCAAAAGTGACATGGACAATACAATGTTGAATTAAGGATCAGTTACAACATAATGGTGACACTGCATGGCATGTGACATGTAGTGTCACAACACAATGAGACTGTCAGTGTGAAAATGATGGTGGTCACATACCCTGACTGAGGGGGAAATTTACAAGGAAGTGGAGGAGAAAAGCATTAGCCCTCAGTGTGTAGCGCCTCGCACCTTCACTTTTGAAACACAAGGCTGCACCATATGTACAATGATGTGGAGCAACTCTGTGTGTCCCCCAGCCATGGCGCTGAGTTTATCAACTCTGCGCCAACACAGGCACCCTTGCACAAGAGTCTAAGGGTGTCTGTATGGGTATAAAGATAAAATATCGACGGGAAAATATCGACTAGCATTAATATCGTGGTAAGAATATCGACTGTGAAAAATATCGTAATAGAAAATATCTTTGTAAAAAATATCGTTTCTTGAGAATGACAAAAATATCGTCAAGAAAAAATATCGATGAACAGAATATCGTTGATCAAAATGTCGTTTCATATAATATCGACAGAAAAATATAAGTTGTTATAAAATTTATAAAAAAATATGTATTATGTTTTTAAAAAACTTACAAAACTCCTACTAGTAATAATATGTGTTAAAAAATATTTTCTACAAAAGAATTGTTAAAATTTTAGTAGCGGGTTATTGGTATTATAGGGGATAAGGGTGGGTAGTAATTTAAAATTTGTTTTTTACAAAATTTCTAAAATATAAAAATATTAGAAAATAATTAAGAAATCGAAATTTTAATTAGAAATTTCGATTTGTTCACGAAATTAAATTTGTAATTAAATTTTAAAATTCCCCCCAAAAATTTTAGGAGCGGGTTATTGGTATTATAGGGGAAAAGGGTGGGTAGTAATTAAAAATTTGGTTTTTACAAAATTTCTAAAATATAAAAATATTAGAAAATAATTAAGAAATCGAAATTTTAATTAGAAATTTCGATTTGTTCACGAAATTAAATTTGTAATTAAATTTTAAAATTCCCCCAAAAAATTTTAGGAGCGGGTTATTGGTATTATAGGGGATAAGGGTGGGTAGTAATTTAAAATTTGGTTTTTACAAAATTTCTAAAATATAAAAATATTAGAAAATAATTAAGAAATCAAAATTTTAATTAGAAATTTCGAATTGTTAACCAAATTAAATTTGTAATTAAATTTTAAACTTCCCCAAAAAATTTTTAGGAGCGGGTTTTTGGTATTATAGGGGATTAGTGTGGGTAGTAATTTAAAAATGTCGTGTTTTAAAAGTGTAGAAAATATTAATAAATTAGAAATTTATCATGAAATCAAAATTTAACTTCGAAATTTTAAATTTTACATGAAATTTATTTTTTAATATTAATAAAAAATATTAAATTAATATTGAATAAGCGTTATTTTGGTATTATAGGGTAATAGGGTATAAAAATAATTTAGATAGAAAAATGTATATTGTTTACTAACCTGCACATTTCCTGACTTATGTTGGATTGGAGTTAGAATAGTAATTTGTTATGGTTTACTATCCAGCACTTTCCCTGACTTATGTTGGATTGGAATTAGAATAGTAATTTATTATGGTTTACTATCCAGCACTCTCCCTGACTTATGTTATGTTTGGAGTTAGAATAGTAATTTATTATGGTTTACTATCCAGCACTCTCCCTGACTTATGTTATGTTTGGAGTTAGAATAGTAATTTTTTATGGTTTACTATCCAGCACTTTCCCTGACTTATGTTGGATTGGAGTTAGAATAGTAATTTATTATGGTTTACTATCCAGCACTCTCCCTGACTTATGTTATGTTTGGAGTTAGAATAGTAATTTATTATGGTTTACTATCCAGCACTTTCTCTGACTTATGTTGGATTGGAGTTTGAATAGTAATTTATTATGGTTTACTATCCAGCACTCTCTATGACTTATGTTATGTTTGGAGTTAGAATAGTAATTTATTATGGTTTACTATCCAGCACTTTCCCTGACTTATGTTGGATTGGAGTTTGAATAGTAATTTATTATGGTTTACTATCCAGCACTCTCTCTGACTTATGTTGGATTGGAGTTTGAATAGTAATTTATTATGGTTTACGATCCAGCACTTTCCCTGAGTTATGTTATGTTTGGAGTTAGAATAGTAATTTATTATGGTTTACTATCCAGCACTTTCCCTGACTTATGTTATGTTTGGAGTTAGAATAGTAATTTATTATGACTTACTATCCAGCACTTTCCCTGACTTATGTTGGATTGGACTTTGAATAGTAAATTATTATGGTTTACAATCCAGCACTTTCCCTGATTTATGTTGGATTAGAGTTAGAATAGTAAATTATTATGGTTTACAATCCAGCACTTTCCCTGACTTATGTTGGATTGGAGTTAGAATAGTAATTTATTATGGTTTACTATCCAGCACTCTCCCTGACTTATGTTATGTTTGGAGTTAGAATAGTAATTTATTATGGTTTACTATCCAGCACTTTCCCTGACTTATGTTGGATTGGAGTTAGAATAGTAATTTATTATGGTTTACTATCCAGCACTTTCCCTGAGTTATGTTATGTTTGGAGTTAGAATAGTAATTTATTATGGTTTACTATCCA
Source organism: Triturus cristatus (assembly GCF_964204655.1). Taxonomy (NCBI): domain Eukaryota; kingdom Metazoa; phylum Chordata; class Amphibia; order Caudata; family Salamandridae; genus Triturus; species Triturus cristatus. The sequence continues at coordinate 1,670,432,630 of NC_140591.1, read as the reverse complement.
GCATTTTCCCTGACTTATGTTGGATTGGAGTTAGAATAGTAAATTATTATGGTTTACAATCCAGCACTTTCCCTGATTTATGTTGGATTGGAGTTAGATTAGTAAATTATTATGGTTTACAATCCAGCACTTTCCTTGACTTATGTTTTGTTTGGAGTTAGAATAGTTAATTATAATGGTTTACTATCCACCATTTACCCTGACTTACGTAGGATTGGAGTTAGAATAGTTAAATATTATGGTTTATTATCCAGCATTATCTATTTACTATTTTTAATAAGAATAATATATGTCATGTTGTAATATTCATTTCAACAATATAAATTAAAAACATTTTTATAACATTTTTACATACATATGACAAGTTTCTAAATTAAGAAATAACAATTTTTAGATCTTTTTTTTTATTCATAGTTTAATTTTTTACTGCAAAGATTTTGAACATTTTATAAAACATTTAACATAATTTTTGTTAACAAATTATATTGCAGTTTTGTACATAAATACAGTTTCAATTATGCATACATTAGTATATTAAAGTTTTATATTTTTTATAAAAATTTAATATATTACATATTTTTATGACATTGATTTTATCACGATATGTACATAACATAAATTTACATTTTTTAACATCTGAGAAAAATATTTAACAATGAAAAACATTTTTTAATATACAATAAACAATTAATATATAATTCTATTGAACATATTAATGTATATTTTACAATATTCATTTGTTTTTTAAGAATAAAAAGTAAATTATTACTAAACATGGTAAATTTATATTTAAAGGATGGATTTAGCTATTAGGTCTAAGTATGCTAGACCTTCTATACTTGGGTACAGTCTAGTTTTTTGCTGGAGATATTCGTACATATTGAGGTGCCAATTCCGGTCCGGTAAAAAAATTCCCCGTCCGACTCGTATCCGGATTTTTTTCCGTCCGAATCGTCAAAGTAGCGTACAAACTGCCAAGTACGATTCGAACGGAAAAAAGTCCATACGAATCGCATTGGGAAGATTTCCCCACACGTCCTCGGGTCGGGAAAAGTCACCGACACGTCCCCGGTCGAAAAACCCACCGTGCGGAAAAATAAAGTCCGACTGCGCAAGTACGATCCCTCCCGTCCTCCCCATTTCACAACCGTACGCAAAAAACACCGTCCGAACCGAACTCCCATAGCAACCATGGAGACATGTGCCCGCATACGCGCCGAACACCCCACCACCCCCCCCGCCCGTGTATGTACGCACCGAACCCCCACCCGTGTATGTACGCCCCCGAACCCCCACCCGTGTATGTACGCACCGAACCCCTACCTGTGTATGTACGCCCCCGAACCCCCCCCAGCCGTGTATGTACGCACCGAACCACCACCCGTGTATGTACGCCCCCGAACCCCCACCCGTGTATGTACGCACCAAACCCCCCCAGCCGTGTATGTACGCACCGAACCCCCACCCGTGTATGTACGCCCCCGAACCCCCCCCAGCCGTGTATGTACGCACCGAACCACCACCCGTGTATGTACGCCCCCGAACCCCCACCCGTGTATGTACGCACCAAACCCCCCCCAGCCGTGTATGTACGCACCAAACCCCCCCCAGCCGTGTATGTACGCACCAAACCCCCACCCGTGCATGTACGCCCCCGAACCCCCACCCGTGTATGTACGCACCAAACCCCCACCCGTGTATGAACGGACCGAACCCCCCCAGCCGTGTATGTACGCACCGAACCCCCCCAGCCGTGTATGTACGCACCGAACCCCCACCCGTGTATGTACGCCCCCGAACCCCCCCCCAGCCGTGTATGTACGCACCGAACCACCACCCGTGTATGTACGCCCCCGAACGCCCCCGAACCCCCCCCCAGCCGTGTATGTACGCACCGAACCACCACCCGTGTATGTACGCCCCCGAACCCCCACCCGTGTATGTACGCACCAAACCCCCCCCAGCCGTGTATGTACGCACCAAACCCCCCCAGCCGTGTATGTACGCACCGAACCACCACCCGTGTATGTACGCACCAAACCCCCACCCCAGCCGTGTATGTACGTTCCGAACCCCCCCCAGCTGTGTATGTACGCACCGAACCCCCACCCGTGTATGTACGCCCCCGAACCCCCCCCAGCCGTGTATGTACGCACCGAACCACCACCCGTGTATGTACGCCCCCGAACGCCCCCGAACCCCCCCCCAGCCGTGTATGTACGCACCGAACCACCACCCGTGTATGTACGCCCCCGAACCCCCACCGTGTATGTATGCACCAAACCCCCCCCAGCCGTGTATGTACGCACCAAACCCCCCCCCCCAGCCGTGTATGTACGCACCGAACCACCACCCGTGTATGTACGCACCAAACCCCCACCCCAGCCGTGTATGTACGCACCGAACCACCACCCGTGTATGTACGCCCCCGAACCCCCACCCGTGTATGTACGCACCGAACCACCACCCGTGTATGTACGCCCCCGAACCCCCACCCGTGTATGTACGCACCAAACCCCCCCCAGCCGTGTATGTACGCACCAAACCCCCCCAGCCGTGTATGTACGCACCGAACCACCACCCGTGTATGTACGCACCAAACCCCCACCCCAGCCGTGTATGTACGCACCGAACCCCCCCAGCCGTGTATGTACGCACCGAACCCCCACCCGTGTATGTACGCCCCCGAACCCCCCCCAGCCGTGTATGTACGCACCGAACCACCACCCGTGTATGTACGCCCCCGAACCCCCACCCGTGTATGTACGCACCAAACCCCCCCCAGCCGTGTATGTACGCACCAAACCCCCCCAGCCGTGTATGTACGCACCGAACCACCACCCGTGTATGTACGCACCAAACCCCCACCCCAGCCGTGTATGTACGCACCGAACCCCCCCAGCCGTGTATGTACGCACCGAACCCCCACCCGTGTATGTACGCCCCCGAACCCCCCCCAGCCGTGTATGTACGCACCGAACCACCACCCGTGTATGTACGCCCCCGAACGCCCCCGAACCCCCCCCAGCCGTGTATGTACGCACCGAACCACCACCCGTGTATGTACGCACCAAACCCCCACCCCAGCCGTGTATGTACGCACCGCACCCCCACCAGTGCATGTACGGACCGTACTGACGCCAAAAAAACACGTACTGAACCAGGACAAACCATACTTACACAAGGAGAGTCAAGTAGAGTTTCCCCACACCACCAAACATGCCCAACAACCCCACAAACATCACATACACTCACCTGCAACTGCCAAACTGCCAAACAGAGGCCCAAAACTCAATCACTCCTCATAACACACCCACACAAATTTCAAACACAGCCACACCCACAAATGGACCAATAAAAATGGACCACACACACAAACCATGAGCCTTTGCAACAGACCCACTGCTGCCAGAGCCCACAGACGACCCACACCACCATACTTGAACCTCACACTTGCATACCTTCACACAACCACCTACACAAACACCCCCTCATCACATTCACACACACACCTCCACTACCACACCCACACACCCACAACCATCCACACCCACACCCCCACAACCATCCACACCCACACCCCCACAACCATCCACACACACACCCCACGCCATGTCCACCACCAAGAATCCAAAGTTCACAAAGGAGGAGCTGGAGATCCTTGTCGACGAAATCCTCAGAGTCGAGCCACAGCTCTTTGGGACATTGGTCAGACAGACCAGCATATCCGAAAAAACGGCCATGTGGCAGAGGATCGTCGATTCTGTGAATGCTGTTGGGACCACCAGAAGGACCAGGCACGAGTGCCAATCCAGGTGGTACGATCTGCGGAGGACGGTCAAGAGGAAGATGACTGACAATCACAACCAGGGGAACATCACTGGAGGAGGGCCGCCCCCCAGACCGGTACAATACCATCCCTGGGAGGAGAAGGTGATGTCCACGCTGGCGGTGGAGGGACTACACGGACTGCCAGGACTCCCAGACCCTGGTGAGTACACAAACAACTCACCGCACATGGGGGGGATGCCATACACAATCAATCATGCATGCCACCCCCCCAAGCCACCACCTGACACAACAACACTCCACAAACACACACATGCCACTAGCTGCTCCATGCCCCATGCATCAATCAGGGCCATGCCAAGTCACAGGCCACACAAAACACCAACACAACACAGGATGTGGTCGATGCTGGGAGTGGGGGCATCAAAACTAACATTGAGCAACTCACAAGCACACAACAATGCCCTCAGCCCATATGGCCCAGGGCACAGCCATACAAACTGTGTGTACCCACACAGTACTGTCTTGCCTGCAAATGGTGGCTGCCATGCAGGATGACATGGGTCTGAAGGCACAATTTGCACATAACAGCAGACAATGAAGATGCATCGCTCAGATAGAGTCTCAGCACACACCGCCACAGCAGCAGCCTACACTCAGACACACTGCCGAATGGGTGCCCGGAGAACAGGGACTAACTCACATGAACAAGCCAATGGCCATTCAAAGACCGGCTAACTGTGTGTGCCCAGGAAGCTAGCCTGAGGTGACAGAGAGTGACAAAGAGAGGGAGGGAGAGGGGGAATGAGAGGGAAGGAGACAGAGGGGGAGACAGGGAGACAGACAGAGGGAGGGAGTAGGGTGACAGAGGGAGACCGACAGAGGGAGGGAGGAGGGTGACAGAGGGAGGGAGGAAGGGAGACACAGGGAGACTAAATCACCCTTGGGTGGTGTGGCCATGTCCACTCGTCAGCCGGTGGACTGTGTGCATGCAGACCAGGTCTGGCAGTGCCTCAACCCCCCCTTCCGTAGATGAAGACCGGTCCATGTGTCAATCTGTACACGAGTCCATACGTGCTGCAGGCACAGACCTAACCACACACCCAGTATACCCACCCACTGTGTCGGTAAGAACCCTGTCACAAATGCTTCAGTCCCCTACCTGCAACATCAAATTGCCTTGGCAAAACACCATTTGGCCACGTACAGTGCAACACGTAAGGCACCTCTGCATGGCTCGCTACGCCCGCACACCACACTGCTGACTGTGTACCCAAATAGATGCATCAACTAAGATTGTGTCTCACACATGCGTAAAGCCCTGACAGCTGTGGCCAAGGGACATAGCCATGCACAAGTGCACTGTGAGAGGAATGCAGGACAGATCCAACTACCCAGAGGAAGAGTGCCAAATCAGAAATGCATGCAACATGGATGCCACATCTGACACTGTTAACATTGTCTCTCTCACACACAGGTCAACGTCGACGAACACTCCCCAACACTGGGGGGGAAGTCTCACAGGACCAGGCTCCGCGGGATGAGGACCCCACCACCAGTGATGACTCTCACCACTCCGTGGATGACCCAGACCAACCTGGCCCCTCTGGTGTCCAACCACCTGCAGCACCTGCGTCAGGTACAACTGTGCCAACCACCACCCCCATTCCTGCCACATCCCAGGAGACGTCCAGGAGCCCTGCCCGCACACGACCACCCAGCCAGTCTGCCCAGGAGGGACACGGTCCTCCGGGCACCCAGGAGGAGGCAGGCGGCAACGCAGATGCCATCCCTCAGGGGTCCCGGAGACCCGATGCACCCACAACGGCAGGCCAGGTGCACGTGGGCAGGGGTGGCGGGAGTGGAGGACGGCGGAGGCGCGAACCTGACCAGGCAGCTCAGGACCCGGTAGTGTCCCAGGTCAGCAACATCCTGGATACATACCGGCGTGACACCAGGGGCATGGACCAGATTGCGTCCACCCTCAATGACATCAAGGGGACCCTCCAGGAGATGAAGACCCTGCAGTCCCAGCAACATGCCTGTCAACTGCAACACCAAGGAAGGATGGAGGATAGACAGGCTGAGCTTGTGGCGGTGCAAACCCAAATGACCGGTGTACTCCGTCGGATTGCCGACAACATGGGCAACCCTCCCTGTGGCACCAGGCGAAGGCCATTACCAGACACAGGGAGGGATCAGGAGGAGGAGGATTCATCCGACGGAGCGTCACAGACATCGTCACGGACTGCTTCCGAGGGTCCCCGCAGGAAGGTGGGTCGTCCACGAAAAAGACTGTGAGAGTCAGCAGAACATCACCATCTCCCAGGTCACCTGGCCTGGCACCTGGCCCTCTGGCCCAATAGCAGCACATGACATTCTCTGCTACATGGACTTGCTGGTCACTGTCTGACCTATGTTGACGAAGACTGTGGCATGGACTCTGACATTTTGCTACGGCAAGGATACCAACTCCCCCAGTGAACTTTGGATTCTACACTCCCGCTGTGCACCTCTTGTCATCCCCACAAACCCGTACCCCACCACAAATAAATTAATCACACTTACAAGATGATGCTGTGATTCTGCATTATTACAATACATGTGTGTGTCGTGAAGTCAAAGCATGCCTGATCTCAGAATTAACTCCAACCATCCAAACCGTGGGGTCGCAGTCTTGCCCAGGACACACATGGGTCCCAATGTATCATCTGATACAGACATGGAGTACCATACTCACCTGTGCTGGGCCCAACCAGCTGAGTGGTTCCCGCACAACTGTGGCTACAGACACATTCAGGGGAGCAACAGTCATGCGCAGAGGTCAGGGATCATGTGGAGTGACCTGGCTTGCTGCTCCCAGGTATGTCTAGACATGTGTCCCTACAATGTGCAGCATGCTTGCGTCAGGCGGATGTTGAGAATGGTGGCTAGGCCAAGGTTGGATGCATGGAGATGCCAGAATGCAGTTTAGGATCACAGTGCCACATGGTTGTGTTGGGGTTGTGGGCTGCATCATGAGTGTGGGCGTGGATCGAGAAGGTCATCCTGCAGCTGGCTGTGAAACATTCCCCCCATCCCGTTTGGACGTTGATGTGGCCTGGTTGCCCGACGCAGTAGCAGAGCTGTGCAGATGCACTCCGGATATGGACAAGTACCATGGGAGTCGTAAGGCACATGTCCGTAGACTGCAGGGTAGGATTCGACACGGATGTTGTAGTTGCCCTGGGGGATGGTCTCTCTTGCCTTGAGGTGGATGGAACTGTGCATCTTGTGCATAATACAGTTCCCACTCCCTGACAAACCCCTAGCATCTTGTCACTCTACACATAGACACATATGCACCACCTATGAAAACTATGCCAGACATGCCGCACGCACAGTGGCAACAGGCCACCATTGACAGGGAAGAGGCACCTTGGAGACAGAGGGACAAATTTATTAGTCATGTGTGTTGGAATGACAATGATACTCTGTCAACACATACACAGGTCATGTGGATGAACATGTGGGAGCAACACTGGCACCCCCCATTGCAACACAGATGCTGGTATCCCATTGACCTGGCACACAAGTGACGGATAACAGCTAAACACCCCCTGCTGCCACGGAGAGGCCGCTATACACCATTGAGGCCCTGATGGGGCAATCACACACCATGTCAACCCGGTGCAACCTGTATGTTTCCGAGGCCAGTGTTACACACAATGATGGCCTCATCACAATCCCCAATCCCCTGCCACATGACAGTCACCAAGTCTGACCATGGCTCCAGGTGAAGCCTGCCCCATGTCATGTTCCCCATGTAGGATCACCATGTATGCAAATGGAACACACATGAACCGGAGAAGTGCACACAGACTACAAACAATTCACACACCAAAAACGACGTGAGGCATCCCTTACCCTAAGGAGATTTCAACACTTGCCCGTGCTTGTGACGCTGAATCAGCACATGTTGCTGTGTTCATGAGGAGTAGCAGGAGCACAACAATGCCACCAGCAGACAGCATGCACATGGACCTGTGGAAGAGAGACACACAAGGAGTCAGCACAAAGGAGCACATCCGCAAGCATGTACTCAACACGTATCATGTTGTCAACATGACAGGTGACAATGATGACCCTCAGACAACATCCTTCCATTGCGCCATCACTTGAGTGACACTTCAATACACACCACTGACTCACTTGGCAGACATGCAGATGGACACACACATTGCAACACATGCCACACACGGCCCAATGCGTGCACACTCAGACACTGGAACTCACCACTAAGCAAAGAAGTTGCGTATGAGCCGACTCCGCATGTCCTCCACAGCCTCCTCCTCCTCCACATCACTTGCCCCGTCACCAAGGCCTTCATCCTCCACGGGTGGATGGTCCTGGTCATCTTGATCCAGTATGAGTGGAACAGCTTCCTCCACTGCCATGTTGTGCAGCATGCAGCAGACGATGATGATCTTGCACACCTTCACCGGGGCATATGGGAGTGCTCCGCCGGTCTTGTGGAGGCACCGGAATCGGCTCTTCAGAAGGCCAAACGTCCTCTCAATGACTCTCCTGGTCCGCCCATGTGCGTTGTTGTAGCGGTGCTCGGCAGCCGTGCTGGGGTTGCGGACAGGCGTCATCAGCCATGGCATGTTGAGATAGCCAGCGTCCCCTACAAGGAAACATCATGGACAGAAGTGTGTCAGCACAGGCAGTGAGATTGGAAGATGACGCCAAACACTGAACTGCCAGAGTCTACCCACCAACAATACATGCTCGCTCGTTCCGCAGCTGCAGCATCATTTCAGGCAGCCTGCTACGCCTCATGATGAAGGCATCGTGTGCTGATCCTGGAAAGCGAACACAGACATGTGAAATCACCATGTTGGACAGACACACCACAAGGGCATTAATGGAGTGATAATGTTTGCGATTCCTATACACCACCTCCTGTGCCTGTGGTGGTACCAACGCAACATGTGTCCCATCTATGGACCCAATGACATGGGGCATCCCTCCCAGGGCATAGAACTCACGCTTGACATCTGTCAACTGCTCACGAATTGGGAATTTAATGTACTCATCCAGGTGAACCAACATGGCCTCTAAGAAATCATGCAGAACACGGCTGAACATCGTCTGGGACATGCCCCCGACATCAGCAATGGTATGTTGGAACGTACCCGTGGCAAGGAAATGTAGGGCTGCCATCACCTTCAACTTGGGTGTCAGTGCACTGGGATACCTGTGGCGCGGGAGGAGTTGTGCTTCCAGCCGGCCAGTCAACTCATCAATCAACCGTTGGCTGAATCTGTAGCGGCGTATACAGTCCCGTTCATGCAGGGCAGCCATGTCTGGCATACGTCGAGGGAGAGGCGGAGCCCTGCAGTGAAATGGAAGGAACACCGAAGAGTGAGCACTGTACAACGACATCGTCAATGCACTGAGCACATGTTACACAGCCAATACACATATGCCACGTTGTGAGTCAGGTCTGTGCCACATTTCCTGGACACGTACGCCAGTCAGGTGACACTCCTACCAAGGGACAGCCACTAACGGAGGGGGGCAAGATCACGATGACATGGCATGAGACTAGCTGTGGGCCAGTGTGAGTGAACATGCACACGCATCACAGGATTCACAGACATCCACACATGTGCAGAAGTAGTATGCGTATGGTACAGACAGGTAGTTGGATGCGATATGCACTGGTCACATGTCATAGGAATAGGACAGGCCACACACATTGCCTTTGAGGAGTACATGTCGAGACAGAACATACATAGGGAGCATGTGGATATGTACTTGTGTTGATACTCCGTGTAGTTGCATACATACACACCTCATGGCAAATCACATATGTGGGCTGGTGTGCGGAACAGTGTGCCATGCCCATCGACACACAGACACATGTTGGCAGCAGCAACTGCTGATGCATTGAACCACACACCTACAGCAAAATCATGGAAAGACATGCCACACACATGTCATGGTTGCAGCGTGCAACGCAGCCATACACATGTCATGTGTAATATTCCGTGTACCTGGCATCAGGGGACAGGTGCGGGTGTCCGTGACTGGGACATGCAAGTGACTCATGGCTCCACTAGTGTGTACGACATGCACACATGTCAAAGGAGTGCAGGGGATGTGTTGTACAATGCGCACCATCACACACGACATGTGTACACAGCTCATCGTACATGTGCTTTGCCCACACCTCAGGGGTAAAGTGCCACATCACATCCTGACACACCTGTGTCACACACATGTGGTATTGCACAGACAATGCATTGGTGTCCACCCTTGGCAATACCTGTCCGCTCCATTCCTGTCTGTGTGCCGCCTGTCACCACTGACAGTTGTGAAACGCACCGTACATACGCTCGGAGTGCGTGTATAGGGTCCCTGGGCCAATATTGCCGCTGGCGTATGCGTACGCCACAGTAGTACGGACCGTACAAGCGCTTGTACGGTCCGGATCACAATATGGGCGCTGGCGTATGCGTACGCCACAGTAGTACGGACTGTACACGCGCTTGTACGGTCCGTACTACTGTGGCGTACGCATACGCCAGCGCCCATATTGTGATCCGGACCGTACAAGCGCTTGTACAGTCCGTACTACTGTGGCGTACGCATACGCCAGCGCCCATATTGTGATCCGGACCGTACAAGCGCTTGTACAGTCCGTACTACTGTGGCGTACGCATACGCCAGCGCCCATATTGTGATCCGGACCGTACAAGCGCTTGTACGGTCGGTATCACTGCTTGTGGGGTGCCCTAGGGCGTGGAACGCACCGTACCTGTGTGTAAATGTATGAAAACACATAGGGGACACATGAGGGACAAGTATAAGGGCCTAAATGCATGATGGTTGCCATGGAGACTGAGTTAAATTTTTGAATTTGAGCACCAGGTGCACAGCAGAAGTCAGTTTGAAAGAATCTACATTGTTGCAATGTGGATGTTGACTTGACATCATTATCAAAACTGAAACCATGCAAAGCCACACACTGGGGTAGGTTTGAAGGGATTGGATGAAACGTAGGATGCTAATGTGACTGACCAATCAATCTGTACTCCTATACATGAACAGGCCAGCCAGGCATATATAAGGCAGCCAGGTCCCATGAGAGAGCACTTGCCTGCACATCCATTCATCCATGACCACTGCTGCTGATAGTGATTCCTCTGGCACCATGTCCAGGACTGTGGAGAGGTCACAGCCATTCACCCAGGAGGAGAACCTTGCCCTGATAGATGTGATCCTCCCACAGTTCCAGAGCCTGTATGGTCGACCAGGGGTTCAGGTGAGTGCAGACTCCACTAGCTTAGACTGTGCCCCTTTTGTGTGACAGTGACTTCTGGCATTGTGTCCATGTGTGACAGACATGCACTGTTGTTTGGAGTGGGTCCCAGGGTGTGGAAGGCCTCATGTCACCCATGCAGAGCATGCTGTGTTTCCTGTGTGCACTCCTCACTTGCATAGTGCCTACTGTGACAATGAATGCAAGGTGCATGCCACATTCTGCCTGCATACTCCTCCTGGGGATGTTGTTTCCACAGTCCTGATGTGATCCTGTGTTCCCCCCAGTGTGACAGGTGTCAGTACCCATGGATGTGTGTTTGTTCAGTGTACCTGTGCTGTGAGTGTCCAAAGGCCGTGTTCGTGCCCTGCACATTGGTGTGTGTGTTAGTCCCCTGTCATGTGGGTGAGTGCATATGGGGAGTGTTGCACACAAGCAGCATGAGGGATGGATATGGCCTGGCCATCCGATGTGAGCAGGGAGCAGTGCTGTGTGCATGCCGTGCTGAGCCAGCCCCACACCTGTGACACCCCCGTCTACTGGCACATGGGCAGAGTGAGGTGTGTACCCGCAGTTGGCAATGCCATGTGATTGTCCTGTACCTGTGTGTGTCTGTGTACTCTGCTGAGGTAGCATCAGTGTGCTGGGGCAGGTGACTGCTGTGAGGTGCTGTACATAATCCTGGTGTAGCCTGTGAGGCACAGTGTGATCCCTGGTCATTGAGTGTGTGGTACCCCTCATGCCACCCGTGTGCTTTCACTGGCACGTAGTGCATTTGGCCTTCCACAGTGGATAATGTCCCTATGACAAAGGTGCAATTAGTTGCATGCATACCATGGCCTGTTCATAATGAGGATTGTTCTATATGTGTGTCTCTGTGTCTTTGCTCATGTGGATTAATGTATTCTCTCTTTTGCATCCTCACAGGTAGGCGCCATTGCCAAGGGGGAGATCTGGAGGGAAGCCGTCAGTGCCGTGAGGGGTACAGAGGGTCGGAGGCGGAGCCTGTCTCAGGTGAGGAAACGCTGGCAGGACATCCGGTGCTGGACGAGGAGGATTGCACGGCTCCTGCTGGGGGACTCACCAGAGAGCCGTAAGAACCGTGGGCGCCGTCGTCTGACCCACATCCAGAAGCGTGTGCTGGCGGTGGTCTTCCCCGATATGGACAGGCGCCTACAGGAGAGGCAGCAGCAGGAAGGGGGTAGGTACATGTGTGTCAGTTGTGTGTCCCCAGCCAATGTAAGTGTGCAGTTGCATGGATACACTGCCAGGGTTTGATTGTGCAGTGCGTCAACTTCTCCACAAAGTAGCACAGTGCTGTTCTCACTCCCTCCCTTCCCCTCCTTGCAATGTGTTCCCTGGTCTGTCTGTAGCCACTCTTGCACAAGGTTATTTAGGCAGGCAGTTCATGCAGGTGCCCTATGCTATCAGCATCATATGTGGGGGTGATGTGCCACAGGTATGGGGACCTTGCGTGTGCCATGGCCAATTTCAGTCATTGTGGTGTCCATGTCACTTGGCACTGATTGTGAATCACGACATAGGGGTGTGTCTCCAAAATGTACAGCCTTCCAGCATGCATGTCCAATTGTGTGCCCTCTGACATGATGTGCCTGAGTGGGAGGCCTGCTAAGTGCAGGGACGGTTGCTTAATTTGCAGTCATGTCCATCCTGGACCGTGGAGGAGTGTGGGCACTACTGTGCCCTGGGGCACCTCTTCCTAGGTATCATGTGCGTCATCCAACAATATGGCCATTCACTGTGTCTTCACCATGGGTTGGGTAGGGTGGCATTGTACCCTGGGCTCAACTGTTAGGACCTACAGGTTGCTACATGTGTCCACTGTACAGGGGGACCCATTTTGCTTGTGCATACTCACAGTGGGCATTACCTGTGTGTGTTGTTGAGACAATCTGATGATGTTTGCCTGTCAATGATGTGTGGACATGGCCACCAGGGGCTGTGTGTGTACAGTCATGAATTAGTGGAGGCCATGTGTTTCCATCCCAGAGTAAGAGGTGTACATACTTTCTCCGTCTCAATGAGATTGTCTCAGGTGTGGGTGGTTTGTGCGTACAAGGCCTACATGTCAGAAGCTTCATCCTCCTTGCTGGGTTTAGCCTGTGTGTGATGTTTGACTGGACATACGCTCAAGGTGCAGTGACCCTGTCATGTGTGGCCTGGTTTCATGTATTGCCTTTGCAGCATGCGGCAAGAGTAAATGGATATAATTCATGCTCATCCCTTTTTGACGACGCAGTGTGGTGCAGGTGCTGTGCACATTTGTCCCCGGAGGCTGGCTCCTCTCTAAAATTTCAGGTGCAGTGATTTGCTGTTGTGTCATGATCTCCATTGTGTCTCAGTGGCATGGTGGGTCGAAAAACTGTGTGTTCCATGGCCTACATGTGTACATTGTTTTGTAGGTGTTACTCCTGTTGCTTTTCAGGCTATGCAATGTGACCTATGTATATTTGACTCATGTGACATATGTGTACAGGTGTCTGATTTTCTCCTGTCTCTTCACCTTGCCCACAGCATCGCCGGGGGACACGGAAGGAGACACTAGCACGGACCGGGAGGAGGGATTGAGCACCAGTGCCAGCAGTGCTGTCCTGTCTGGCACATGGAGTGGCACGGAGGCCGAAGGGAGTGAGGCAGAGGACCTGTTGACTGCCAACACAGACTATGACGCAGACGGGTCCGAGGCTGAGCTCCCAGAGGTGGCGGAGTCTGCCCCCCCAGCTGATGGCAGCCCTCCACATCCCCCCGCCACCTCAGGTTCCATCACCGGCCTCCCACATGCTCGTGGCCCTTCCCTCCGTGCTCGGTCCCCACATGTCTCCTTCCTGCCAGGCACCGCACCCCCTGCCCCTGTCACCACTGCTGCGGTGAGTGCGGAGTCTGTGGACATCCTGAGGCAGTTGCAGGTTGGTCAGACTGTGATGCTAAATGTCCTCCATGCCCACACCCAGGTGCTGACCCAGATGGAGGCATACATGGAGGGCATGTCGGCTGCGCAGTCTGACCAACGGCAGTTGCTGAGGTCCATAGACTCCACACTGACTGCAGCACTGGATCTCCTGCAGCGCTGCGTAACACCCCCTACCCCTGCCCCATCCACAATTCCCACTCCCGTGCCTGTCCCACGCACATCCAGACGTCAGCGTGCACGCACCCCAACAGACACAGGCACCACACCACCAGGGAAGTCGAAGCGCACACCTCCTGTCACGCACACACAGGGTGAGGAAGGCACACCCACTGGGTCGGGGGGGAAACGTAGAACACGCAGCCACAGTGGGAGTCCGCATTCCACACAACCCACTCCCTCCAAATCCACTCCCCTTAGCTCTCCTGGCCAACAGTCAGTGACAGCATCATCCACTGCGAGTGTGCCCCCCAGCCCCAGGATGACACCACCCCGCAAGCGGTGGAGGCGGGACCCGGCCAGGGGAGTTGAGTCCCCCACCCTGTCCACACCCTCCCCCAGTGGCGCTGCGACCCATCCCTTTGCCCCCCCCCCTCCTTGGGGCCTGTGGTTGGATTGGGTGCAGGGGAGTCGCTGGGGGAACTTGCCGACGTGTGCAGCGCCATTCTGTCCTCCACCTTTGGCGCTGGCACCCCCCCTGTGGCAGAATCATCCCTCCCTGCACCCACAACACCTACCCTTTCCCCTCCTGTCCCTGCGGTGCCTGTTTCCACCCTCCCCCCTGATGCCCCCTCTTCTGTGGATGAAATGGACTTGTGAACTGTGCAGGCAAGCTAGGGGACACACGTCCCGATGTGTACCCCCCCCCCCGGACTTTGCTGCTGGGCTGGCCCATGGCCCTTGTACATAGTGGACATTTTCTCAGATATATTTTCCTGCTGAATAAAGCCTTTTATTTTGGTTTTGCACACTGATGCTTTCCTGGACTTGCTGTTGGTGCTGGTGCTCCCTGCGTTGGGGTGGTGATAATGTGTTAGGGGTCTGTGAAATGTTGGAGTGTGCTGCTCATGGGGTGTACCCTGCCATCTGCGTGCCATCACAAAGGTCTCTGCCAATGGTATTTGGTCATGTTTGCTCTCACTGTATGGTGACATTGTCCCAAGGTGTGTTCCATCCTCTGTGGAGCAGGCCATTTTCCCTGCAGGGTGTCTCCCAAATGCTGTGCTGTGCTGTGTCTACATTTCCTGGATGTGTGAGGGTTGCCGTTCAATATAGCCATGCTGGCTCAGCGATGGCTCCGCCTGCATCTGGGGTATCACCCTTGTAGGTCACTGAACTTGTTGATGGGGTATATTGTCCTATGTCTGGGCACTGCTGGGAGGACTCTGCACACACCCCTCCTGTGTCTGGGCACTGCTGGGAGGACCCTGCACCCACCCCTCCTGTGTCTGGGCACTGCTGGGGGACTCTGCACCCACCCCTCCTGTGTCTGGGCACTGCTGGGAGGACTCTGCACCCACCCCTCCTGTGTCTGGGCACTGCTGGGAGGACCCTGCACCCACCCCTCCTGTGTCTGGGCACTGCTGGGAGGACCCTGCACCCACCCCTCCTGTGTCTGGGCACTGCTGGGGGTGTTTGGCACACCCCATTCTTATTGCAGGTTCGGTGCGTACATACACGGGTGGGGGTTTGGTGCGTACATACACGGGTGGGGGTTCGGTGCGTACATACACGGGTGAGGTTTCGTTGCGTACATACACGGGTGGCCGGGTGGCGCTTGGGTGCGTACATACACGGGTGAAGTTTCGGTGCGTACATACACGGGTGGCGCTTGGGTGCGTACATACACGGGTGGGGGTTCGATGCGTACATACACGGGTGAGGTTTCGGTGCGTACATACACGGGTGGCGCTTGGGTGCGTACATACACGGGTGGGGGTTCGGTGCGTACATACACGGGTGAGGTTTCGGTGCGTACATACACGGGTGGGGGTTCGGGGCGTACATACACGGGTGAGGTTTCGGTGCGTACATACACGGGTGGCGCTTGGGTGCGTACATACACGGGTGGGGGTTCGGTGCGTACATACACGGGTGAGGTTTCGGTGCGTACATACACGGGTGGGGGTTCGGGGCGTACATACACGGCTGGGGGTTCGGTGCGTACATACACGGCTGGGGGTTTGGTGCGTACATACACGGGTGGGGGTTCGGTGCGTACATACACGGGTGGGGGTTCGGGGCGTACATACACGGGTGGGGGTTCGGTGCGTACATACACGGGTGAGGTTTCGGTGCGTACATACACGGGTGGCGCTTGGGTGCGCACATACACGGGTGGCGCTTGGGTGCGTACATACACGGGTAGGGGTTCGGTGCGTACATACACGGGTGAGGTTTCGGTGCGTACATACACGGGTGGGGGTTCGGGGCGTACATACACGGGTGAGGTTTCGGTGCGTACATACACGGGTGGCGCTTGGGTGCGTACATACACGGGTGGGGGTTCGGTGCGTACATACACGGGTGAGGTTTCGGTGCGTACATACACGGGTGGGGGTTCGGGGCGTACATACACGGCTGGGGGTTCGATGCGTACATACACGGCTGGGGGTTTGGTGCGTACATACACGGGTGGGAGTTCGGTGCGTACATACACGGGTGGGGGTTCGTGGCGTACATACACGGCTGGGGGTTCGGTGCGTACATACACGGCTGGGGGTTCGGTGCGTACATACACGGCTGGGGGTTTGGTGCGTACATACACGGGTGGGGGTTCGGTGCGTACATACACGGGCGGGGGTTCGGTGCGTACATACACGGGTGGGGGTTCGGGGCGTACATACACGGCTGGGGGTTTGGTGCGTACATACACGGGTGGGGGTTCGGTGCGTACATACACGGGTGGGGGTTCGGTGCGTACATACACGGGTGGGGGTTCGGGGCGTACATACACGGGTGGGGGTTCGGGGCGTATATACACGGGTGGTGCTTGGGTGCGTACATACACGGGTGGGGGTTCGGGGCATACATGCACGGGTGGGGGTACGGGCCGTACTTCTACGGGTGGGGGTACGGTCCGTACATACCCCTGCCCACGCTCTGCGTGCCTGGGTACGGGCCGTACCCATGCCTTTGGTGGGTGGGTACGGTGCGTCCCCCCATTGTTGCGGTGCCGTGGGGTCCGCACCGTACACAGGCCTTGGGGGCGTGGCTACGGGTCATACCACGCGTACCCCTACATGACCCCAGCAATGCTGGTACGAGCTGTACCAAGGCCTTTCTGACGTAGGTACGGGCCGTACCGCCATTGTTGGAGTGACGTAGGGGGACGCGTGGTACGTTCCGTACCCACGCTCTTGCGGCCTGGGTAGGGTACGTACCGGTTCGCGTGACCATCCACTTCCGTTGTGGCGGACGCTTGCGTTGCTGGCCTCGCCCCCACACCCTGGCAGTGTCCAGGCCCTGATGGTCAGGTATGTCCAGGCAATGTGTGATTTGGTACCATGTGTTGGTGTTGTGTGTCCTGCCCCTGCCCCCCCCTTTGCCCCTGGTTGTTGTGCTGACCTTCTGCGGCGTCTGCGTCGGTTCCTGTACGCCAGGTGGACTGCTAGGAGGGCAGGGATGGCACGTAGGTTCGGGTCCATGTCTGTTCGTCGCGTCCAGCTGCTCCTTGCGTGTCTCGTCCTGATTTCCCGGCAGTTTTTGGCAGCCGGTAAATATTTACCGTGCGGGATGACGTCGGTTCGAATCGTACTTCCTGGTTCGTGAAACGTAGGCTGGATGCGTACCGACGTCACGTCGGCGCCTTTCAGGATCGGAATTGTGTTTAGTTTCTGTTCGGTCGGTGTTTTGTTCGATTCGTACGGAAATGGTGTTTCCGTATGAATCGTACTTGCATTTTCGGATGGATTTCGCACCGGGTACGAGTCGGACGGAGAAAAGGCTCCGTCCGACGGTTCGTACCCGGTTTTTACCGGATCGGAATTGCCACCTTAATGTTTGTTTACTTAGTTTAGGGACAATTTTAGAAAGGGATTGCTCTATTCTGAGTTCTTGGTAGCTTTGTTCTTTTTTAATGCTTTGGATTAGTTTGTGAAGTGTTGGTTGACTTCTTCCTAAAGTGGCTTGGAAGGCATTATGCCATCCTTCAACTGCGTTGTTAGTTTTAGCTTTCTGTGCTATTGTACTAGCATACACATTCCACCATGGAATTTGAAATTTAGGTTGTCTACGGTGGCCTGAACGATGTAATCTTCCAACCCAGGTATCTTCAAAATAGTCAAAGAAGGGAGTTAGTATTTTCTCATTGGTGCGGTAGAAAGGGCTGTCAATTAATAAATTGTAGTAGTTAGCTACTTCTGTTGTTGGTACATATGCCAATGCAATCAACTTTTTTATTTGATAAGCAAAGTGACTGTTTGTACAATATTCAATGCTTAAGGTAGATTTTTGTAAGTGCCTCCATATACTTTGGTTGTAGTGATAATAACAACCTTGTATTGAGGTATGGGGATATATCTTAAGGATAGCTTGAATCATGGCTATTTCAAAGTCAATTATAATTCTTTGAGGATAGTAATTATCTGTTAATTCTTTGATCTTTGTTAAAAGTTCAACGTAGGTAGTATTTGTTTTGTTTGGCAGCAGAGTATAAATTAGAGGGATATTTGTATCTTGGTATTCCCCATGGATGGTGTAAAGTTGATAGAAAGGTTTGGGACAAACTTTAAAAGTCCCGTCCATCATCCATGTTTCACATGATTTAAGTTTTTGCAAATTACTATTAGTAGCAAAAAGTAAAACTCGTTTGTCATGACTCTGGTTGTCATACATTAGGAATTTATCCTCATTATGTGTAATGGTATATTCAGGATATATTTTTATATCCTTAAAACTTTCTGGCGTTGGTGGAGTTGGATCTGAAGCACGTTTAGTTTTTGAAATTAATCTTTTTAAGTTGGGAATAGAAGGTAGCTGTCCTGTCACATGTTCTGGCACTTTGCTTAAAACATTTTTCAAAATACTAGTGCTTGTTTCTTGTGATCCTTTACTAGCATCTTTCAATGTTTCCAGTGCTTCTCTAACTTCCACTTCTGTTACATTTGGTGGGTGGTTATGCTCACGTACATTTACCACATTGTTATCAACAGTTGTTGCTCTACCATAGCATGCACTTGAGTAATATTTGCTACATTTCCAATGGGTCTTATTCGCTTTTACTCTTTCTTGGGTGTAGGTGTAACCCATGTAGTTCAGCATTAGTTTCCCTTTTTGCGAAGTAATGAAAGTAGCTCCAGTTGCCATGTCTAAGGTAGATCTGTGGAAAATATATATATGTATTTTTAAGAACATTGAAGACGATTTACAGAGATGTGTATAAGAGCAGGAAAAAGCGTGAACATATACTTACTATGTGGCTTCACTGGTAATTCTTTTATTCTTATTTCTCTTTCTGAATTTTCTTATTTTTAAGTTCTGTAGTAGTGTTAAAGAATTATTGAAAGACATGATTTAGTGTTATAGGTGTTTGATTTTACTTTCAGAATTGTTATACATACAGTGACTATACTTACTTGATGTAGTAGAAGATGTTGGTAGTGTAGTTGTAGATAGGTAAATAATTTTGTAGAGTCTGTGGAAAAAATAATCATTGTGTTACTTATAGTATTTGGATGATAGTAGTTGTTAACATATGAAGTAAATAGTACATTTACTTAGCAAGTTTAAATAATTTTTATCAGCTATCTAAGTAGACATGGATAAGGTAGTTTATAAATGTTTTTACATCTAAGTTTTTTGGTCGTTGTTGATAAGTTCAACATGTTTTGTTTTCACTCTAAAGAAGAACAGTTTTTAAATTAGGGAGTTTATCTACTTTTTGCTAAGTTCGAATGAAAAAAGCAATGGGATTTTACTTACTTGAAGTGTAGTATGACGTTTTGTAGTTGTAGTCGTAGGTTTGTATTCTCTTCTCTCAGCAAGGTAACCGTTTTTCTCCAAGTTTGTGCCAAAAATGGTAAATTACGTTAAGTGTATAATTGTTTTTATATTAGTGAGTTAATTAATGGTAGCTTTTGATTGGTTCAATTAGTGAAATTTCAAAATCATTGGTCGAGAACGTAATTTCGAATTAGAAAACCGTTATTTTCGTAAGAGTTTGTTGCATCACTATTTGT
Organism: Triturus cristatus; assembly: GCF_964204655.1. Taxonomy (NCBI): domain Eukaryota; kingdom Metazoa; phylum Chordata; class Amphibia; order Caudata; family Salamandridae; genus Triturus; species Triturus cristatus. The sequence goes on along the minus strand of NC_140591.1, from coordinate 1,670,412,424 downwards.
TTGTTAAAGTACATTGTAAAAAGTTTTATATGTGCTTTTTTGTTTTATATGTAAATAGTTTATATGTAGAAAATAATGAAATGTGTTTCACATTTAGGCCATCGGAGTGTATGATAGTATCAGTAAATGTAATTTTTTTTAACATATATTATATATTTTTATATCAATAAGTATTAGGAAAACTAAATAATTATATGTGTGAATAGTTTTGTAAAGTAAAATAGTAAAAACAAGTGAGTACAATAAAAGAATCGTGCATATCGAGTTGGTAATAAAAAGACGATATTTTTTGTATATTTCTATAAGCAGATAGGTCGTCGATGTTAGTGTAGTCGATATAAATGTCTAAGGTAATGATATTTAAAATAAAGTCGATAATGTAGTAGTTGATATTTATGTTGTAGATATTAGTGTGAACGATATTAGGGTTGTCGATAAAAAAAAATCGATATTTGTGTGAATTCTTGTTTAAGTATAGGATGACGATATTAATGTAAGCGATATTTTAGTGACGATATTTATTTCTGACGATATTTATGTTAACGATATTCCATCATGGAACCGTCTGTATGCAGGGGCTGAGTGTTCATGTGCAGGAAGGGACACCTTCCTCCACATGAACAATCCTGGAAAAGCCCTTCTGTCACTTTCATGCATGCATTTTTCCTATTATTTGTACATGCACAGGAAAAGACACTTTCCTGTACCTAAAAAATAATGCAATTGGTCTTTTCCAATGTGTGCTGCACAAGGCAGCACATATAAAAAAACAAAGTTAGGTGGCTGAACACTGACTTGTACATGAGGTGCAGCCCCTCTCGCTACCACAACTTCACAATAGGTAACGTGGTGGCAAGAGGGGCTTGTACATTTGCCCCTGAGTTTACCAGGATCATGAGCCTAAGGAAACAGCTTGACAACACCATTGCAGACCCAAAACATGGCAATTAGATACCTAGGGCCATATTTGCTAGGTTGTTGGGGACCGTGCCTTGGTATCTTTGGCTTAACGCTACGCCTTGCAACTTCTGGAAAGCTGGTATGCAACAGTCCTACAACAGTACTATGCGGACCAGTGTCTGACCACGCACAGCCTGAAAAACACTACCTCCTTGGGCATAATCTGGCCCACTTCCACAATGCTGCGAGTGTCTCTGCGTTGACAGAGTGGCCCTTCCTGTACATGACCATTCCTTACAATTTGTACAGACAAATCAATGTGTGCTGCTTCATGCAGCACATGTTGAATTCACATGATGACATTTTCAGCACAGATTGTTCATGTGATGTAAGTTGCACCTTCATGCACTTGAACAATCACCTGTTGTCTCTAGGTGTACCGCTTTGAACAGCATGTTTGTGAACCAAATCAAGCAATCTCACCACTGTGCATGAACTGATACAATATGCCAAGGGTATCACACATTACGCACTCCAAAACATTCTAGCTGGCCTTCGAAAGAGTGCCCAGGCGTCTAAAGGTTTGGCTGTGCATGTATTCAGTGCCTAACCTTGGCACACAATAAATGATGTGAAAAGATGGTATAGAGTTCTTTTTTGCATTATTCTCAGGCAGCCAGCTACTCGCTGCATTGTGACTCAGGCTTAGGCAATAGTGCTCCCATAATGCTGTACAATGTGAGGCTGATGATTAAATGTTGTGCTTGTGATATGTACCAACATGGCAAACATATGACCCATTCGATGAAAGACAACCACTATTGCCAGCAATCCTAGCTTGTGACCTAACTTTACATTATGGTGATGTCAACACATACAAAGTAGGTGTGACTCTGGATCCTGCTGCAATAAATGTGTTATCATTGACCCAAGCTTACATATTGTGGATGTGACAGACTCTTCGTAGTGGTTTCTGTAAATGACATCTGGTGCAACAGAGATTTGAACATCATTGACAGTCATCTCAGTCAAGAATGTACAGGCATTCCATGTCTGGTCATAGTCATCACCAACACCACTCGCATATCTCCTCTCCTGTCTGTACAACGTGTAATCCTCATGCATGTGCTGGAGTGAAATAACTCATCGATATCACTTGCATGGATATAACTGACTAGGGTTGTGCTAAGTTACATCCTGAAGACATATGCATTGCTCCATCTTCACTTACTGATTTGTTTGTACTTCACACTTCTTTGAAACATCATCACACAAGAGGCAAGGTACATGTGATACACACCCATACTGTATGCTTCTACGTATAGGATTTTACCCAGACATTCATCACATCTCACAATGACAATATCTAACAGATGAACTCACCAGTCGCTTGTGGGTCCCTGAAGGCGTTGATGTCCCCCTGAAAGTTTAGTGGTCTCACAGCCGTGAGACGTGAAAAAAAATGTGTGTTGGTATCAGACATAAATTCACACACGTGTCCCAGTCATCATCAGATTTATCTACATAAATGACAATGCCCATTAACATACTTTTGCAGTTCAGGTTGCATACATGATTGTGTCTACTTTACCTGTTGTTCCCACAAGACATGACGAATGCTGAGTTTGGCAACACAAGACAATCCTGCTTGCAAATGTGCACATTTTGCACACACTACTTGTGTGACAATCCCAAGGCCACATTTCTCCCAACAGCATCATGTTCCTCAGGGTCTGTAGACAATATCATTGCTGCAGATCTCACAAGGGTGTGCCACAACAATTGGTGATCACACCTTCTGAATGTAGCAGACTGACACTCCGGAGATGGCCTATTTTAAAATGCTAATTTTTCCTATATCATCATACGTTACACAAAACATATGTACAAGGGCAGCATACATTGGATGCTGTGCCAGAAGTTAAGATCATGGAAAACCTGATCTTCACTTTGCAAAACGAGGACGAATGCATTTTTTCTCATTTTGTTTTGCTTTTTCCATGTGTGCTCCCTTGTGCAGCACACATGGAAAAAGCTAAATGCCTTTGATTGTTTATGTACAGGAAGGTACCCCTTCCTGTACATAAATAATTTTTCCCCAGCAGGCAGACACCCTTACCCTATGGTGCAAGGGTGCCTGTGTTGGCACTACACTGCCTAGTGTAGCACCAGTGCAGGGAGAAATGCAAGGCTGCACCATATCGTTGTAAATATGGTGCAGTCTTGCATTTCTGAAGTGGCAAAGTGAGGTGTTAAGCCATGAAGGCTAACGCCTCACTCTGCCACTTTCTTGAACATATGCATCATTGTGTTACAGACTGCTTTTTAGAATTTGTTACAAAAGTGTTCATTTAACAATTATGAGGTTGCACTGACCACCTTGTAGGCCAATGATGAGTCCCAGGTGGTCCAACATGCATCCTCATGGCCCACACAACCCTTCCATCGGAGCTTCCATTGTCCGACGTCCAGTCCAAACTGAGGATCCTCAGCATCTGACTTCTCACATGCTCCCTCATCACCTTCTGCACACGTACGGAATATCCCTGTAGTATCCTACCCCCACTCTCAACCATCAAGGGCAGGTAGAACTTTAACAGCCAGAGGTAGCCCCAATCCCCCTCTGACATCCTGCCCTCCCTACCAACACCCACCATCTCCCAGAACACACCTAAACCCACCATTATGAAAATGAAACCTAAATATATACCCCAGAAACTATTAATAATTGAAAATTACCCCTTGGATAGACACCCGACAGGATTTGGTACAAGACGCAAAAAACATGTAAGAACAAGTACACTCGGCTTTACAGAGACACTAGGGACAGTTCACAGGAAACAACAAAACTCTCTACTTCCAAAAACACCAGCACACAACTCCAAACACCTCCAACACTCTCCTAATTCACTAGCAGTGTGCTCAAAAGAGAAAGTAAAAGTGTAAAGTAGTCCTCCAGTTCACGGGATGCATGCTGACCATACTTCCGGTATGTTTGCGGCAAGTTTTTTGACTATGCAGTAAGAATCTGCACACAAATTGGCCTTGGAGGTGATATTCCATGTTGTTACGTGTATTTAGTGATTATTTTCCATATCGGTTATGAAAAAATCTTGCTATTGCGTTAAAGCGGAAACATTTTGGACACTAAGTGCAAGTTGTTCCTCAGATTAACCGGATTTCATTGAATTTATCTCTGATCCCCAAACACACCCTAAAATTCATCCCTGACCAAGAAACACACACTAAAACTTATCTCTGACCCCCAAACACACCTTAAGAATTATCTCTGATCCCCAAATCACACTCCAAAATTCATCTCTGACCCCCAAACACACCCTAAAACTTAAAAAGCTCCATTACTAACCTCACAATGATTACCTTTCACTTGTCAGATATAAGAACTTATGCAGAGAATATACGTGCAAACAAGATTTTTGCGTAGTGATATTTTATTGCACAAACTAGGCCTATGTGCTTTTTTTGAACAAATGGATACATGTGATGTCATCATTGGACACTGGGATTAGGTGAAGAAATTTGTGATGATTAGATCCCTCCGTGCTTATCCAGCAGCAGAAGCTGTGGTGTGTGCAGCATCTGCCTCTTCTTCCTCGTCATCCTCTGGATTGTCCAGATCCTCTGGCTCTTCAGCCCATGGGTCCGTTTGTGTGTACACATGTGTTGTGCAAAACGCAACATGCCATGTTGATTTTCCAGGCAAGTTCTGGGCTGTACAGCAGTCTGCCACCTGATATCTCGAGGCAACTGAACCTGGACTTCAGCACTCCAAATGTCCTTTCGGTGATGGACCTGGTGTGTCCCAGGGCAACGTTGTACCCTCTCTGTGCTTGTGTGGCTGTCACTCTGAGGGGCATCATCAGCCATGGTGAGGGTGCATATCCTTGATCACCTAAAACAGATAATGGAGAGATGTGTGAATTAGTATTTGTACCTGCTGTGTTTGCCGAGTGTCTATTTTGGTGTGTATGAGATTTGCGCTACTTTGGATATTCAACATTGTCATGTGTAGTTTCAGACACTTGACCAGCATCAGTGTAAATTCAATTGCCTATACTTGACAGCCCACACATCACCATTGTGGCATTGTCTTGTTCCTGTGTATTGCCTCCATGTTGTTACTGTCAGGACATATATTTAACTCTGAAAAAGGTTACAGTTTCTCTACAGGCCCGTTGCACATACTGATCCGCTCATGTGCATATATTTAATGGGGTGCACCATTGGCACATGCGCCTGCTGCAACATCCCGCTTAAGTTATTGAAGATTACTATTTTGGGACATCATCTATATACCTCATTGTGAGTGATTGTGCTGAGGGTAGCTGTGAGCGAGATTCCTTGTCTGCTAAACGCTGACGTAATTGTGGGCTAATTACATCCACCTTTCCCCAAATGTGGGTCAGTGTTTGAGCGACACTGGCACTGCTACCTGGTGCAATGAACTCACTGGGACAAATGATGACAATGTATATGTGCATTTATGTCCTTGTGCATGAATTGACTTTGACTCTCCCTTTATGCATGTTTGAGTAATACCCATCAATATGTGTGTCAGTTCAGAATCAACATACTTTGTAATTTCCGATGTTGTGCATCATATTGCTACACACCTGGGTAGTCATGTACGTGTTATACTAGGATGAGGTAGCAGAGCCCTTCAGCTAATCTGCAATGGTAGAGAGGTATTCCAGGTGTGGATAAGTCCTCCCGCATCAAATTGCATTTACCAACGGTATCCCATCCAGTGTAATGAAAGCTCAGCTCTGAACTCTCATTATATCAACTGCTCAAATGCAGTGAAGAAAGCAATTCCTTTTTGTTAGATAACCCTCACATACTCTAGTAGTGTCATGCTTCATCGGGTTCACCCTGACTCCTAGAGGTCAGGGTGGGCTCAAAAATATGTCAGGGTGCACTTACGAGAGATAGGCCAGGGGGTCTGAAGATTACAAATCCTCCTCCATCTCCAGGCATCCCTTTAATGATGGAGTCGCAGGGGATATGAAAAAGAAAATAAATGGGTGTCATCAGGAGATGATGGTCCTATGACCCTAATGCCATGCCATCTTCTTTCACCCCTATAGGTGGCCCACATGGGCCTGGGTTTTCTTCCGGGCAAAATGGGGTTCCCTCCATGGGTCTTTAGTGGGGGTGTTGCCCTATCTTGTTCTCAATTGAGGGAGCAGACAACTGCACTCTCGTGAAAAGGTGAAAGGTATATCTCCCATCTAGTTCTGTAGTGTTTTATGTGCGCCATATTCAGGTGGATTTAATGTGTCTCAAGGGACTGCGGTTAGTGGGAGTAGCCTTGTATTCCCTCTTTCATCAAATGTCCTGCCCCTCCGTCACACCTACTTTTTTTCAGCCTCGCCTGGCATTTGAAAATGTGTGACAGGGGCAGGGCCTTTGAGGAAAGTTTGACTACATGGCTACCCCCACTAATCGCAGTCCCTTGAGACACATTAAATGTGCATGAATTGGTAGTCATATGCATGCACATCATGTAGTGAGATTGTGACATATGTCTTGATCATTTGGAATATGGTGCTTGTGTATAGTAGGTGGAGCTGTGACAAGGTATGCTGTATTACATTTGCTTTATGTGTATTATCACATATTTGAGATGCATGATTGGGGACTTGAGGTGTGTGGTGAGTTTAGTTATTACTTGCCAACAAGCAGTCCATTCCCATATGTGCCATTCTCAAACCTCAGATTGATGATAGATTTTCAAAAAATTGAGGAGTCATACACACTCCCTAGAAACTTTGCAACAACATTTATGAACAAGCCCCGGTGGTCCATGATTGCCTGCACGTTCATTGAGTGTGTGTGCTTCCTGTAGATATGTGCAGTGTCCGCAGGTGGCACAAGTAGAACATGGGTACAGTCATTTGCCCTCAACACATGTGGGAATCCAGCAATGTCATATAATCCTTGTTTGTTCATAATTTGTTCCTGTGCAGTGCTGGGGAAGTGTAGATGCTGTGGCGTCAGGCTGATAATGGCATCCAAGACAGTTGGGAGGAACCTTGGGAAGGATGACTGGGAGACTCCACCAACTCTGGCAGTGGTTGTTTGGAAGGTACCAGAGGCCAAAATGTGCAGCACTGCTAGTAGTTTTTATTGTGGAGGGATGTTGGTGCTACGCTGTGATGGTGGCTGCAGCCTGGGGCTATTTGGGTCAGTATGCGTAAGATGGAGGTCCTTTTCAGCCTGTAGTGGGCTCTCACATCATCTGGCATAAGGTCTAGCAGGGTAATGTGTTGGTGGTAGACCGGCTCTCTTCTTTGCTGCTGCCTCTGTGGTGGTCTTGGTGGAGGTGGTGGTGGTGGTCTTCTTGGGGCTCCAAGCTACAAGAGTAGTGCCTCCATGGCATACGTAGGTAAGCTAATGGGGCTCTGGGGTAGTCTACCTTATGTACTCATCTTTTTTGCACCATTTTTTAGACCAGCTATTTTCTGGTCTTAAAAATCTGCCGCTAACGGGCCTTTGGAGGGTATCGCCGGACCGGAAAATCATTATAAATATTGCAAAGTGGGGTTAGCAGCTGTTCTGGCATGAGAACACCTACCTTGCATCTCATTTTCGTTAGCTATCGCTAACAGAAATGGTGATCGTGAAAATTTACACTTTCGCCAGAGAACCGTCACTAACTGCTGATAGCGGCAACTTGTACATATTGCGATAATAAAAAAGCTGAAGTAACACAAAAAAAATGATGCAACGGTGGCCTTAAGTCCTTGTACATATGCCCCATAGTCTTTTCATAGTTCTTACAGATGATCCATGGTAGAAGCTATTGGCGTAATCGAGTTTTGACAGAACAAGAGAGATAGAAGCCTGGACCTTGTGTGGAAATCCCATATGAGGGAAAACGTGTTGCAGTTTTTAAAGTACTGAAGCTGGGTCTTGCTAATTTCTCCAGCTGGACATTCACTGATAGCTTAGAGTCCATGTTATAATTCTGAGGTTTCTTACTTCCTTTGATACTTTGGGCGCTGTTCCCAGATCAGCAGGCCAGGGGGAAAGTGAGTCATCATTTTTCCAATTGCCACATTTGAGTACTTCTATTTTAGAAGCATTCAATTTGAGATGGCTCCATGTCATACACTGATCAACGGCTTTGAGGCAACTGAACATTTGTGAGTTTGCAATGTCTTTGAGGCTTTCCAGTTTAAGGAGTATTTGTGTGTCATCTGCATAGCTTAAGCATGTGAGGTGAAACTCATTCATCAGTGCCGGTAATTACTTTATGTAGATGTTGAAAAGCTTGGGTGAGATGATAGAGCCTTCTGGGACCCCTGATTTTGCGAAGTTTGGTTTGAATGTAAAAGGGGGGATGGATGGCATTAGCTCTGTTTTGAAGGTAGAATGTAATCTAGTTGAGTGCAGTCCCCTCAATGCCAGATTTGTAGGGTTTTGTATTAGAATATCATGGTCAACTTTGTCAAAGTATGCTGAGAGATCCAAGAGAAGTAGTGAAGCAACTCTGTTGCGGCCAACTATGGTCCTAAAGTCTTCTCAGGTGGCAATACGGGCAGATTCTGTACCTCTTCCAGGATGGAATCCTATTTGGAAGTCTGAAAGTATGGAATTATCTTCAGTAGGTTGGAACATCTGTGCTAATGCTACTCTTTCTATCAGTTTGCCCTGGAAAGGTCCAGTCGTAGTTGGTCTGTAGTTGTCAAGGTTAAGCGGGTCTAGGTTTGTTTTCTTTAGTAATGGGCATATGTAGGACTTTTTCAGGTCTTCTGGAAATATTCCTGTAGCTAAATAATTGTTCATGATTCTTCTTACTGGTGTGGCAGCAGAGGTAGTTAGAAGAATTTTCCTGAAGATTTGTGGCAGACATGGGTCAGAGGGGCTGTGGACAGGCCTGATTGCTTTGACCAGTTTGATCCATTCATTGTGTGGAATTTATTGGAAGGAATACAGAGGGTGGGTTAGCCTACTCTTGGAGGATTTTTTTTTGGGAAAAGGGTTGGTGCTGTTGGTTTTTCTTTGTTTTAAATAGGAGTTTAACATGTCTGCTTTAGTTGTCTTATGATTTGCCAGTTTGTCTGTGAAATAATTAGTGATGGGATGAGCCCCTCTAAGCAATTTGAATTACATTATTTTATACAATTCTTTATTAGCACAATTAGCATTTCTGTAGGTGAAGATTGGTGTATGTTTTGAGCCAGGTGCATTGCAGCTTTCTGATTTGCTTTGTAATATCTTTTAGCTCTGTATTTTTCCAAGCTGCTTGTTTTCTTTTGTTCTTTTGTGTTGTTCTGAGTGGTATTAGGATATCACCAGCTTTCTATATCCAGTCATATAGTTCTTGAAGGGAACTTATTATGTCTGGATCTGTATTGGAATATGGTTGTGTTTCTAAGTTTTCAAAATTGAGTTAGGTCCTTGGTCGATAGGTGGATGCATGTACCATGGCTTTAGGTGTGCTGCTTTGTGTTGTTTCATGTTGGAAAGCAAGCAAATTATGGTCTTACCATGTGATGTGAGCAATTGTTTGAAAGGTAATTAGTTCTGGTTTTGCACAAATGACATCTAGGATGTGTCCAGCAATGTCTGTGGGTTTGTGGATGATCTGATGTAGGTTCAGTGAATCTAGGCCAGATGGGGTATATTTTGTTTGTCAAACCAAATGGATAGGTGACCAAGGATGCATAGTTTAGAGTTTAATGTTATAAGGTTCAAAACTGTGTCTAGAAGTGTGTCTGGGAATGTTGCATTACTAGGTGGAGGTCTGTAAAGGAGAAAGGAGCCACAGGTGGAAGATTGTGAAGGTTTGCATCTGGTGAAGAGGGCTTCACAACTAAGCCTGGGCAAAGCACTACACTACGCTCGCGTAGTTTGCGAAGTTCGCGCTACTTCGCACTACGCGAATTGCACGTAGCACAGTGCAAACACGCGTAGCGTTGTTTTGCTTAGTGCTGCGGTAATTTTTTGCTTGCTCGCGGTCCTCAACATCAAGTTGGCGACCGCGAGCAAGCAATATGACATCCCGGCGAGACTTTTTCCTTGTTCGCGATCAGCAACATCAAGTTTGCGATCGCGAGCATGGAAAATACACCTCATGGCGAGATTCCCAACGCGAGGAGGTCAGGTTTCTCATTGCGAGTGGTCACGTATGCTCGCGACCGCTCGCGATGAGAAACTACCAGTTCACGTTGAGAAAGCTGCTGCTCGAGTAAAAATCTACTCGAGCAGCAGAAAACTACAGCTCGCACTGTGCAAGATGCCATTTTCAATGATTGCACAGTGCTGGTTGCTTGTCCGCACTGTGCAATCATTGAAAACGACATCTGGCACAGTGCAAACAAGGTACTACGTAGTTCGCGAAGTGCTACGCGTAGCTCGCGTAGTGCAAACTGCACTTTGCGTAGGTTCGTGAAGTGCTACTTCGCGAACTACGCCCAGGGTTATTCACAACCTTGTATGGAGATGTTATCAGCTTTAGTGATATTTAATGTTTGCTTGAATACAACAGCTAGTCCACCTTTTCTTTTGCCTATACAATTTTGTGGGATAGTTTGATAGCCTAGAGGAATGGCTTTATGCAATACTGGAGCCGTGTCATCTCCTAACCATGATTCAGTTATGAAGAATCAGTGGTGTAGCTGCCGGGATAGCCCCTGGCTATCCCTGCATTTGCCGCCAATGACAGCTGTATGTAAGATCGTGGGGGGTACTGGCAATTCACATTTGACACCCCTTGCCCCCCTTGCTAATTCACTGTGAAAAGTATGTCAGGTTGTGTTTCAGTGAGAAGGTCATAGCTGTGATGCTTGTTTTTTTAAGTGATTGAGCTTTTATTAGTATGCAGTTTAGAGACTGTCTTTTCGTGATGGTATGACTTTGTTTCGCAGAAGAGCAAGCAGTGGTTTGTGGACTTGTAGCAGGTGTGTCCTTAGTGCTGGCATTAGCTGTATGAGGATAGCAATATTTTAAAAGTTCTGTATCATATTCCTCATCCAGCAGGGTAGGAAGGCGTTTTGATGGGTCTGCTTGTGTAGGTGGTGGAGATGGTGTTTGAGAGTGAGTTGGTGAGCTGTGTTGTTTTAGTAGAGTAGCTTTGTTGTGCAGTAGACATGGAGATGTGAAGTTGTGAAGAGTGGAATGTTGTTTATTTTGCTTGCCTCTAAATATGGCGGAAAGTGTATAAGTTAGGGGTAGTGGTGCAGCATGATGGTCACATAGTGAGGTTGTAACTTGTCCAATGGATGACAGGCAGTTAAAAGAGAGTTTACTGTGTTGCTGCATATGAGTTAAGTATGGGATAGAGAGAAACCATGACAGTAGAGTTGGTTTAGGGTGTGTATTTTGTGTATAGTTAGCAGGGCAGGGTACTTTTTCTGATCTTTAACTTTAAGAAGAGTAGTCGTATGTAGTGCTTACGAAAACATAATGTAAAGTGGCAGAGCAACAAAAAATGATATATTATCTTTACCACCCAGAGGACACAGGCAACAATCTGACCTCTCATCTGATGATTGGAACCAAGTTTTGGTTACGGAAGCCACTGGTAATACGCCCATTAAAAACTTTTAATAAAGGGATCTTTTTTCTACTGGGTAAATATCATCAATTCAATCAACAGGGGCCCGATTCTGGTTAAATGGGGGCTCTGCTGAACCCAGTAAATCTTTTTATGATTGTTGTGGACTTTTAGAGTAGAATCTTGAGGTATTGGAATGTTGGTTCTGTCTATCATGAAGATTCGGATAGCAGGCCCAAGTAAGCTAGTATTTTAAATAAAAATCACCATGTATGTTTGTTGAGAAGGTTTTACTTTTCATGCTTATGCCTAGCTCTAACAACAGTTCAGTTCATGGGAGAGCGGCCATGGTCATCATCATGGACCACCCCCACAACCCCCCCCAATGTCTTGTTCATTTATCGTTACAGTATACCAGCAGTTTCCCATGACAGTGCAGCAAGGCTGGAAAAAAGTATGAGGTCCCACTCCCATTGCATTTGCCAACCAAAACCATTTGTATTTCACTGACCATTATTCCACACCTGGCTTGTCTAATGTTTTGGCCTAACCAATCAAATGCCCAGAGTGATATTTGAAAGATTCTGACATGCAAACTGAGCTGTAGTGCTGCGTTGCAGTTGTATTTGGTGTTGACTATCTGGGATCTAAATTATGTATGATGTTTTATTCTAGCCACATAGAAATTCAGTGATGTAGGTTCCAGTATCGCTGGAGGAGGAGATGGTGATGGGTCAGTTGGAGGGGGAGAAGTGGCAGCAGGGACGGGCACCGGTAAGTCACATAATTTCTTGTCATTAATATGCTCACAAGCTATTGCCATGGCATCGCTCGTCGTAAAAATGACCGTGAAGTGATCTCCCCCATCTTTACCAGCCACAGCGGTGGTTGAGTTATTATTATGGCCTCTTCCGTCTGCAATGCAGCAACATCTCACACAATGAGCTGTTATGGCTTGAGGGAGACATGAAAGAAAAGAAGGTTACTTAAAGAAAAGGAAATTGGGTATGAGTGAAAGGGTGAGTGGGTGGCTGATTGGGTGGGTTAAAGGGTACTCAGTGGATGAGCGAAAGGATGGTTTGAAGAAAGGGTTGCTAGATGGGTGAAAGGATGGTTTGAAGAAAGGGTTGCTATTGAATGGGTGGATAATGTATTGGACATTTTGGTAAAAGACTGGATGGGAGAAAGTAAAGCTCAATCATGGTGGCTATGGGGGAATTAGAATGAAAGGATGAATGGATAGTTGGATTGTTTGTATAAATAAGCAATGTAGCTCTTCTTCTTATGAGGAGCATGCTGCTGCTCACCAACTCTGCTAACTTGGTTTATGTAGGGTTATCACTATAATTCAATCTCTGGTTCTAAGCTGGGGTTATTTATTTATTTTTATTCTTTGTTCTACTACCTTCATCATCCCCCCCTCTCAGCCCATGACATTTTTGCCAGCCATGACCGAAGTGCAGTATGGTGCAATCAATCCGGGACTGCAGTGTTGACTGTGTAATGTGCGTCTTCAGTTAAGGCAGCATTTACTTTTACATTTTACATTTACTTTTTTTTTTTTTTTTTTTTATTCAAGTTTTTTTTAATACAGACAGCACAAAATTAAATGACATATTAAACCGTGAGGTTAAATCCAGTCTTTTTAACAGTCAAAAAAGAATAAGCAGTAATTCATCATATTTCAACTAACAATTAAGGAAGAACTCCACCATATATCGATTCATGCATCACAATATAAACATTGCGGTATTTAATAAAAGTTTCAGAACACATAAATTACCCCGCCCCACTAACCGTCTAGTTCAAGGGTCATTAGCAGTCTGTGACTCCTTCCATCTCACTATAGGAGCCCAGATATGTCGACCCAGCAGTCTCCCTCTTTTACCCTTTCTCTCATAAATGGCTCAGTTATTGCAGCATTTACACTGTTTTCAATGCATTGCACCCCAAACATACAAGGTGCATTGTCCCTTTTCCACTCAGTCACCTCCTTGAATTCACTCCTTTATTTTTTCCTAAGTTCTTCCATCACAGCCGACCAAATTAGAAAATCCATTCTTGGCATGTGCCACATTTAATCATGCGATACCCCTGTGAAGTGATTCCAGAACATATTTAATGGTTTCCCATAACAGATTTGATTAACAAATATTCAGATTTTTCCCTTTTGAATTGTACCTGAACTGAATAAGCCAAAGATGATGAATCTACGATTAGTGTAGTGGCCCCTCTATTACATACAAAAATTCCCTCTACCTTACCCCCTGCAGCAGAGAAAATCAAGTTTCCTTTCCTTGGTTACTGCCCAAAACTGTATTTGTTGGAAATATGTGGTGGGGGGAAATGCCATTCGCAGTGATTTTTGGTGCCAGGTGCTTGTCCGCACTGTGCAATCATCAAAAATGGCACCATGCACAGCACAAGTGGGCGCTGCTTCCTTTATGCTGCTCACGTAGATTTTTAATCAAGCGGCAGCTTTCTCAATGCGAACGGACGGCTTCTCAATGCGAGCGGTCGTGAGCATACGCGACCACTCACAATGAGAAATCTGACCACCCACATTGAAAAATCTCTCCAGGAGTTTGATTTTCCATACTCATGCCCACCAACTTGGGTTTTTCTGAGTGCGGAAAACTCTGCAAACTCCGCAAGTGGAGTTCACCGCCCAGACTTACTTTTGTTTTTCTCAATATAGCGGCTCCTGCTCGTCCAGCCAGACCACCCGACAGGCAGGAGAGAGCAGCCCATTTACTGCAGGAAATTCTGTTGCATATCTAGCAGGAATAACAGTGTCTATAGATCCTAGAAGAGGAGGAGGAGGAAATAAATGCACAACAGCTGTGCCCCAGTGCTGCCAGTCCACCTCAGCGTCCAGCCTCCAGGTCATCACATCGCTGGTGCCCTCCCAAGCCCGCTGCTGCTACCCCCACCACAGTGGGGGAATGCCTAGACATGGTCCCATGCTCACTGCGCCACTGGATTCAAGCTAGCCTGACGGATGAGGGGTGATGCCATAAACCGGTCCCAGGATGCTCGTTTCCTGTCCAGGGTTGACCTGGGTTAGCAGTTCAGGGTGCACTGTTCCCATGAGGAACAGGGTCAAGACTGATTTGCATATGGCTGTATCCAAACTGGAGTGGCATGGTGAACAAAAGTACGAGGGATTAAACTCAGATCTTTGTGACTGGGAATGAATGTTTGCATTGTTCAGCATTCAGTACATCAATTGCTCCTTTTGCATTTGTCACTCCCCACCACAATAGCAACAGGCCATTGCTGCGCTGCATCCTGCAGTGATTGGACAGCAACAAGGGCCAGCACACCACAATGGAGCAGAGCTTTACCAACTCCGGGCCGACGTCCATAATGTGTTTAATTGTTTTTTGTTTGGTGGGGGATATTTGTTGTTTGTTGGGGCTGGGTGGAGAGGGTGGGAAGGGAGTTAGGACTGAAGAGGCTTTCTTTGACTTTTTGAGTTTTGGGGCTTTGGTCAGGTTTGTTTGGGAGGTGGATGGGCATGTTGTTTGGGTGTAGAGGGTTGGGTGCTTTGTGAATAAATAAAGGGGAAAACAATATTTTTAATCTAAATTTATGCCTAAAGTAATTTCTTTTACTTTTACTTTTCAATCTGCCTTCAAGTAGGTTTATGCAGCCTGTTTATGTGCTTGTAATGTAGGGGTAGCACTCAGGCTTATACTTCTCTAACTATTTTGACCATGATGGGAAATGCTGCTGTGATACCCTATATTGTGTAGAAATATATCTAGATGAAAAACAGTAGCAGTTAATGTATTTCTCACTATGTTTAAATACATCCATACTAGTTCTTCTTTGAATGATGGCATTATTATCCATCGTAGGCAAGTCAATGGAAGTATAAAGACTGAGTATGTGGTTTGGGACATTTATTGAATCGGTCATATAGCGCCTTGCCCTGCAGGACACCTGTCCACAAGGACTTATTTCCCATTTCTCCATGCAACACCTGCCCAGTACTGATGAAATCTGGGAGATGTAGTGCCCACAGCGCTCCATCTGGTGGGTGATCGCGTGATTGGAGAGGGAGTCCGTTGTCGCCAATGAGAGGACAGCAGAAGCATTTTGAGGCACAGAGTTGTGTGTGCTCTTGATTAGCAGTGACGTCTGAAGAAGGCCTTTGGCCGAAACGCATTATGCCTACATGCTGTCCACATTAAAGCCTCCCAACCGGATTCCACGTGTGGCCTCTTCCTTTCTGCTTGCTTGAGGGTTCCTGTGTATATATATATATATATATATATATTCACTGAAAAAACCATAGGTTTCACACATGTTATACTTAGCTGGAGATTTTACTCATAAAAAACAAATGAAATTCCCCCGTTATAGTTAGTGCAGGCAACTATAACTCACGCGACCGCAATCCTCTGCTGATGCTAATACTGTATTTAGACACTTATTTGCCCATGTCTTCTTCCATTAAATTTTAGCTATACATATATTACAAATATTTTTTTTTCATAAACACACATATGTCATCAGCAGAGGATTGTGGTCGCGTGAGTTATAGTTGCCTGCACTAACTATAACGGGGGAATTTCATTGGTTTTTTATGAGTAAAATCTCCAGCTATGTATAACATGTGTGAAACCTATGGTTTTTTCAGTGAATTTGCAAGATTTTTTAAATGCTAATTCCTAACTATAACATGTGTGAAACCTATGGTTTTTTCAGTGAATTTGTACGGTTTTTTAAATGCTAAGTTACTTTACGCCGTTCGTGGCGTGCGCGCCCCCTTAACGCAGTTCGTTCCGTGCGCGCCGCGTGCCCATGTTACGCTGGATGGGCAATGTACGCACGATGCGCTTCGCGCACCGTCCGCTCACGGAGAACATATTATGCCCTTCGTTATGAAAGGTTATCTATTTAATGTTCAATTGTGTAATATGTCATGCACAAATGGTGCCCTGCGGGCACCATTTGCACACGGGGGTGGGAAAGTGTGGATATTATTACAAAAAAACCCATCCATTTAGACACGTATTTACCCATTTATTCTTCCATTAACCTTTAGATATACATATATAAAAAATATTTATTTTTGAGAAAGACACATATTCACTGGATGATGTCATCAAAGATGTCATCAGTGATGTCATTTGAGATGTCATCAGTGATGTCATGAGTGATGTCACTGACCATGTCATGAGTGATGTAATATGTGACGTCATCAGCAGTGGATTGCGGGCGCGCAAGTTATAGTTAGCTGAACTAACTATAACGGGGGAATTTCAATGGTTTTGTACAAGTGAAAAGTCCAGCTAACTATAACACCCCTGAAACCTATGGTTTTTTCAGTGAATTTCTGAGGTTTTTTAAATGCTAATTCCTAACTATAACGTGCCTGAAACCTATGGTTTTTTCTGTGAATTTCAAAGGTTTTTTAAATGCTATTTTCTAACTAGGCCTACAGAGATAGGACATGTGAAGAAAGAAGAAAAAATGCACAGAAAGAAAAAAAAGAAGTGCAGAAAGAAGCAACAGAAGTCCTCAAAGACGAAGAAAAGTGCAGGAAGAAGGATAACGTGCAGAAAGAACAAAAAGAAGAGCAGAAAGAAGCCTTGTTGCAAAATCATCCTGTACGCTCAACTTTTTCAGACGGATACTGGTGGTAACTGAGTCTGACTAACCAGTCCTAGAGCCAGTGCTATGTTAAAAGACACTTAGAATACAGTGAAAACACCTACATACACTAGGGAACATTATGTGTTGGGGTCCCCCTGTGATTAGCATGACCTCCTCTGTAAGCCCCTAGTATATAATAGGGCAGAGGGGTTAAAACTACCTCTTAAAACAGGCCACAGGGCGTTTTTGCACACGTTAACTCAGGCCCCGTCCCCTCCCTTCACCACTGTGTAAACACGCCCTGTGTCCGTTTTTAGTTGGGAGATTAAGTTCATTTGAATCCTGAGGGTCCCTAGGGTCCAACTACCCCACTAGGTACCTCCAGTAAGTGCCACAGAGCTGCGTTGCAGAGAGGTGTAAAAAGTGGCACGGCCTGGACCACCTCTCTGCAATGCAGCTCAGTGGCGCTTACTGGAAGCACTTTGTGGGCTAGTTAGCCCCCAGGGGCCCTCAGTATAGAAGGGAAATTATATCCCCAATTTAAAACGTGCCATAGTGCGTGTTTGCACACGTCACCTCAGGCCCCGTCCCCTCCCTTCACCACTGTGTAAACGCACCCTGTGGCTGTTCTAAGTTGAGAGATTAAGTCCCCTTGAATCCTAAGGGTCCCTAGGGTCAAACTAGACCACTAGGTACCTCCAGTAAGCGCCACAGAGCTGCGTTGCAGAGAGGTGTAAAAAGGGGCTTGCCCTCAGAACACCTCTCTGCAGCGCCGCTCCCTGACGCATACTGGAGATGCCTGTTGGGCTAGTTGGCCCTCAGGGACCCTCAGTATTGAAGAGGAATTAATTCCCCAACTTACAAATCGCCAGGGGGCGCGTTTGCAGAGTGCTGCAAGGAGGGGGCGTGGCCTCCAGCACAATGCCAGTCTTTTATTTATTTTAATTTTTTAAGAAGGGGGGCTGTGTGGTTCCCCTTCTTATTCTAATTTATTGGCCCTGATGACCCCATCCCCCAGGGCCTGCCTCTTAATTATATTTTTTGACCCCCAATCCACAGGGCCAGCCACTGTTTTTTATTATTTTTAAAAAATATATATTTATAGACACACCTAGGACATGCTGGACAAACCGTACGTACCTATCACCATGACGATTTGCGTGATATTCATTAAAAGGCGACTATGCATACAATGAATCCACGTGGAATGTATTTACACCACTAGTGAAGCTCTGACATGTCTGATGCCCTACCGTGCCTAATCCCGGTAGACACCCTTGTCGTTTATTTATACAAACATGGGTAGCTATTGACGGGCACATTTAATACACATGCACACCAAGCCATTCAAAGGGGATTCGACAAGAATTCAACCAAAACTATGCAAGAAACCCCCCTCACGGTTAAGAAAACTCACATCCACTGCCGGATTTATTTTACTCTCTGGAAAGGGGACGAACATCACTTGAGAGTCACAGCGCGCTCCTGGCAGAGCCCAATGCTGCGTTACACCCACCATTACCTGCCGAGTGCCACACACCTCTGTGTTGTATTCTACCAGCTAGTGCATATGCTATGACACTCTCTAGCCCATGTGCACTGTAACACCACCCCGTGAATATGTCATGCCACACATGTCTTCGCACGGGTTATATTGCCCCATCTAACGTGCCTTCCTCGATGCCTATGTTATAACGCACAGTGCTATGCCATACATATTACAATCTGGGATCCATATCTTTGTCACAGTGCATGTGCAACGTTACACTCCCCAGCACATGTTTTATATAACAACTTTAGAGACTAGTTAGGTTACAGAACACTGCCCTGTGCATATTACACTCCAAGGCGCATATCGCATAGCACGCGCTAGTGCCTGTGCTATCTCGCGCTCTCCAATGAATCTGTCATTGCGCACAATGTATTGCATATTATATTTCACGCCCGGTTCATCTTATATCACACTTTTTGGTGCATAGCTTATACCATACACTATATCTAGTTTTAATTTTCAATCGTGCTCTCAGGACTATGTTCTATATAACACTGTGTTCACCTACCCTTTTCACGGGCATTACATTTTGCGATACGGGGTGGAGGGTCAGGGGGTGTTTCTGCCAAGTGAGCCCGGAGTCACAGTCACAAACGCCCTCTTCTTCCTGAATAAAAGTGAGATTATGCTGCATACTTGTTCATATTTTAAGTAGTTCGCACAGACACACGTTTTAAAAACAATAAAGTTCCTAATACCCGCCTTCTCTGAACAGTTAGCTTGCTGCCCCATCCCCCTCCTCCCTATCCTCTGTTGTGTGAATCCATGGACTAGCCTCCTCCCTCCTGCCATGCATGGTCTGATGTGCTGCCACTGCCCTCAATTTAGTATGATGTACCAGTCCACTCCTCCTGCCCTCCATTGCCCAATTCTATGCCCCATCATTGACCTCCTGCTTAAACTCTGTGCTTAGCTTGCTGCCCCTATTCTCCTTCCCCCTGCCCTCCGATGTCTTTGTGCATGCCCCTGCTCCATCCTTTTTGCCCACCATGTTCCATGGACCTGCCACTCCTATCTACTCTGAGTGTTCTGTTGAGCTGCCACTCCCCTCCCACCTGCCTAGCATTGTCAGATGACTGTAACCTGTCCCTGCCACCTCTACCCTGCCTGTCCACATGCCATGCCCCTATCCTCTTCCTCCTGTCCTACATGGTCCATTGTACTGCCACACCCTTCTGCCCTCCCTGGTCTGTTGTGCTGCAACTGCTCCTCCTGCCTGCCCTGTGCAATCTGTTGTGAGGCCCCTTCCCCTGAACTTTCTTGTCTGTGCACAGGTCCTGACCCTCCCTTCTATCCCCCATCGTCCTTTGTGCATGCCACTGCACCCTCCTTCTTGCCCATCATAGCTATTGTGCTGCCACTAACCCTCCCATTTGCCATGCATGGTCTTCTGTGCTGCCATGGCCCCTCCCACCTTCCCTGTGTGGTCAGTTAGCTGCCCCTGACCCCCTCCCACCTTTCCTCCATGGTCTGTGTGTATGCCATCACAGTCTCACTGTTGCTCTTCATGGTGTGTCTTGCTTCTAGTGCCCATCCTGCCTGACCTCCATGGCTATCTTGCTGCTCCTGCCCTGCCCCCTTCCCCCCAGCCCTCTGTTTACATGTGAAGACCCCTACTCCCTCCCTCCTGGCTTGTCTGTTCCATTGTAATGCCCCTGATCCGTCCCTCCTGCCCTTTATGGTCTGTTATGCTGCAGCTTTCTCTCCTGTCTGTCCATTATGGTCAGCTAGCTACCATTGCCTCTTGCCCCTCTGTTCTCTGTTGTCAATGTGCATGGTCCTGTCCCCTCCCTCTTGCTTTCTATGAATTGTTGTGCTGCACTCCCGTCCCGCATGCCCTGTGTGGTGTATTGTGCTGCTGCAAACCCTGATGCCTGCCCTGCAGGGTCAGTTTGGTGCACCTCTCCATGTCCCTCCTGTCCTCTGTTATCCAAGTCCATTTCCCTACCCCATTTCCTTCCATGATCCAATGTACCATACTTGCGAACATTTTGAGCTTGGTAAGAGGGAGATTTTGAAAAAAAACTGGGGTATTGATTTTCCCCTTTGAGTTACATTGAAAAAGAGGAGATTGTAGACAGGAGACAGATCAAATAAAGCCCATTTGAGCTTAAAAACATTGGACGTTTCCTGGCTGAATCGGGTCTGTTGGCATGTATGGTTGTACTACCATTGCCTCTTCCTTCTGCCCACAATGGTCTATTACATTGCCACAGCCTCTCTTGCAAGTCCTGTATTGTTGGTTTGTTGCCCCTGCCCCCCTTTCCACTGCCCTTCATAGT
Organism: Triturus cristatus; assembly: GCF_964204655.1. Taxonomy (NCBI): domain Eukaryota; kingdom Metazoa; phylum Chordata; class Amphibia; order Caudata; family Salamandridae; genus Triturus; species Triturus cristatus. Next base: position 1,670,391,558 of record NC_140591.1, on the reverse strand, counting down.
CTGTTGTGCTGCCACGGCCCTTCCTGCCTGCTCAGTGTGGTTACATTGTTGCCTTTGCACCCTCCTACCGGCCTTCAATTTTCAGAGTCTGTGCCCCTGGCCTCTGCCTCTCAACAGTATCCTAATGAACAACTAGATTGCTAACATTCTATATTTATTACAAAAGTGTGGAACGCCTGATGTCATCTTGATGTAATCAAAACTGTAATACCTAGAGCATTTCCTTTAGAAATTACATATATGAGAGGGTCTTATTGGCATCAAAATTATGGTTAGTGCTCTAAAAGACTAAAATAAGGACATATTTTCTGAGTTTTCAAATAGCGACAAAGCACTTTTAAATTATTTGTTATCTTTATGTTTTTTTTATCCAGTTGACCACTTGATTAAATGTTGCACTTAGGTGAGAGGATGTGGTGTTACTTCCAGAATTGCAGACTTTGCAACTGGGGAACCAGGTTGGAGTTTCTGCTTCAGCTCGACATTCTGTGATTCTGGTCAAATCACTTAGTCTCCCCATGTCTACAACCAAAATGAATTTGTTCTTGTGTGATGTAACCAATTCTCATGTAAAGCACTCCAATACCTGACAAGTCTGCACTATATAACACCGCAAAAACACAAAATAATAAGTGTTTTGCACACTTCTGTCATTGGGCTATATTTGGGCTACATCTGGGTGATTTTGGGCTACATTTGGGCTCTTTTGTCTCCGGTGGCCATCTTGGGAGATTTATTTGTTATGAAGTTTCCTAATTTCCTCATATACTGCAGTCTCCTCAGTAGGAAATGCTTTCAGTTTTTTACTTTGATTCCATCATGAAGGTATTCAGATATGTCACACATTTGCCATAAATTCTGAAAGTTAGCACTCTAGTTGCTCATTAGATCACTGTAGTAAAACTACTGTTCACCATGGAAGTCTGCTCCTGGTATTAAAAGTGCATGTTTCAGTCTGCATGTCAGAATTTTTTAATGAAATAGAAGAGGATTTGAGAAGTCACTAAAAATGTGCCCTCATTTTCTTTCTTCAGCATTAATCATAATTTCTATGGCAAAATGAACCCCCTCATTGTGTTCCTTTTAAAATTAAATGTTTTAAGTGTTACCAGTTTATTCCAATCAAGATGGTTTCAGGTGTGCCATACTTTTGTCATAATGAAGACAGTAAGCGCTCTAGTTGTTTTTAAGAACACTCTGGGACATTCTGTCATTGGGCTATACTTGGGCTACATCTGGGTGAATTTTGGGCTACATTTGGGCTCTTTTGTCTCTGGTGGCCATCTTGGGAGACTTATTTGTTATGAAGTTTCCTAATTTCCTCATTTACTGCAGTCTCCTCAGTAGAAAATACTTTCAGTTTTTTACTTTGATTCCATCAAGAAGGCATTCAGATGTGTCACACATTTGCCATAAATTCAGAATGTTAGCACTCTTTTTGCTCATTAGATCACTGTAGTAAAGCTACTGATCACCAGGGAAAACTGCTGCTGGTATTGAGAGTGCATGTTTCAGTCTGCATGTCAGAATTTTTTAATGAAATAGAAGAGGATTTGAGAAGTCACTCAAAATGTGCCCTAATTTTTCTTTCTGCAGCACTAATCATACTTTTTATGGAAAAATGAACCCCCTCATTTTGTTCCTTTTTAAATTAAATGTTTTAAGAGTTACCACTTTAATCCAAGAGATGGCTTCAGGTGTGAAATACGTTTATCATAAGTAGGACTGTTAGCGCTCTAGTTGTTCTTTAGAACACTCTGGGAAGCTGCAGTAGAACACAAAGGAATCAACTGACAGTCTCTGCCCTTGTTGGATGTACATGTTTTACTGAGAATGTCAGACTTCATTCTCACATGACTGAGAAAGATAATGTGAATTTACAGAAAATAAGCTCTCAGTTTAGCTTATAGATCACCTTCCAAACCTCTGTGGGAAAAGCATGAGAAAATATTTTTCTCTCAATCATGATATCCCAGCAGAAGGCTTTTTCACATGGTGAAATCACCTTAGAACATACCACAATTCCAAAAATGAGTATGGTACCATCAACAAATGATTTATAATGTAACTAAAGTCTTAAAACCTTCTATTAACTGCAATGCTTTTTAATGATGTGCTATCATGTATATTGGTCCCAAGATGGCTGCCAACACTTCTTGGATGAAGTGCTGACAGCCAATCAGATCTCAGGATGAGATGTGTGGTTAGGCTCTGCCCACATATATATATGATTTTACTTTTGATTTTCTCAGGAACTACTGAACAGATGTACACCAGACCTGCAAAAGGCACATCCCTGACCTGAGGACTACCTCTTTGCCAAATTTAAAGTTATTCTGTTCAGCCGTTCGGGCTGTACCTTGGACTAAAGGTCCCTATGGAAAATTGCATGGGGAAAATGCGTTTTGGGACCCCCCTTTTTTCTCAGCTCCCGCTTGACGAATCCCCCTGAGACTTTCAGGGTAGGAGCGGAGCGGAGCACCCCACCTATTTTGAAAATTTCGCGAGGATTCGTCAACCGGCGCCAAAGTTATTCCAAATAGAATGTTGCGGATTTCCTATGGAAACACGGTCCTAACTATAACTATCTACTGGTGGTGTAATTTAAGCCACACCATAATAAATCACACACCTCTAGGGAAGAGGGTTAGGAGTTTGATAAATTGATTGATAATGGGATTTGGGGGAAGATTTTACAAAGTCAAACACTACAACATGAGGCTAACATCCATCTGGGCAACAAGCAGCAACACATCTGTTCTTAGAAGGAAATAAAGGAATGAATATGGCAGAAAAAAAGATACATGCATTGCAAACAGTCTTTCTGCCACTGAGACCCAATTTACAATATATCAAAATGTTATTTCTTCTAGGCTGGAAAGTGAATCCACACACCCACTTCTCTTAGTTACTATGATTGTTGAATTAAAAATGATACTGTATTGCAAAATTGGGTGGTGCGTCTCTATTCTCCTTGGGAATGTCCACTCTTTGGAGCCTGTCTGCACTGGTTCAGTAGGTAAGCAGGAGTGTTGTTGAGCACAGTTAACTGTATTTTAGAGTCAAGGAGAAGGGCAGAAGGAAGATAAGCTTTAAGCGGAGTGTATCAAAAAGACTCAGAGGCAGCGCAAAAAACAAAAGGGTATAACTTTTGCCACAAATCCAACACACACATTCAGACACACAGAACTGTAATTTACAAACGCACCACACTCTATTCCACAAAGCTGAGTACTAGGCCCCAGAATCTTTACCTTTGAACTGCAGTCAATACTCAATAACCTCTTGATTCTAGCTATTGATGAGGTAGTTGGGCAGCTCGCAACCTGAGTTCTTCCATGATACTCCTCCAGTCCTGACTCAGAGTAATGCCATTCCAGACCAGTCATCATCATTATGAATCACAATGATCCAAGCAAGATACATGTGCATGCATTGCACTGCTGTTGAAGAACAAGTAGAGAATGAAACAGAATTGCAGTATTTTGCATAGGTTTTTGTTTGTTAACTAAAGTGACTGTTCTGGTCTCTGAAGAACCAGAAAAAAGGAGAACACCCTGCAAATAATGTAATCTGGCTAAGTGTGAAAGGGCTGATCACCTACAGGGGAAAAAATGAGTGCCCATCACTCAAGCCCCAAACAATGCAAATCAATCATCATCTCAAAAAACTTTTCAGATTACAGTTCAACACACAAAGTCTGCCACCACATGAATCATCAATCAACTTAAATCATCACTCACGCAATCGGTCACTCACCGTTGCAATAGTTGAATTTTCCTCATCCAATCAGAGCACGGGTAGTTCAGATAGTTACTCAATCATCTTTGATGCAGGCAACACATTAGAATTTTGTGTTGGCAGGCAGCTTTGCAGGTAATAAATAATTTTATGGAGCAGCACTTCTAGTGCTAAGTAATGCAAAAAGGAATACACATTAGACAATAGGCATGCAAGAGGGGTAGGCATTGTTCCCAATGTCATGAAGGAATAGTGGAGGCTTCTTCAGTGCACATTGGTCCAACTGCAATCCAGCAATATATATGTGAATAATAAAAAAGATGGGGCAGCATAAATCTGAGACACAAATATAAAATATTCCTCTAGCTAATTTTTTGGTATTTTTGCAAAGAAAGAACAAAGTTCAACAAGAAACATTTTAAAAGTTCTATGTGGGCACTAGCATACTTACTGGCCCGCATGCCTGTCATCAAGTGGAGGGTATGAACAACACTTTGCTGCAGCACATTGTGTTGCAGCTCTAGAAGAGTCACTCTGGAAAAATAGGTCCTACTTGGTACCTTTCATTTTGGGCAGATGGCCGACACAAATTCTATGAATCACACTCCTTTAACAAAAGAACAATGGAGGAGGCCCAACGCTAACATTTTTGCCAGCTTCCCATTGTGCAAATGTGCAGTTGAGTTGTTTTGTTCCGTTCTTAGGACCCCCTGCCTAAACATGCCCATAATAGTAGTCTGGATTTTCATCTTTTCTTTAGGGCACTGACACAGGCATCTTTTGAGAAATAGATGCTAGTGGTAGACTCAATGTGGCTTGTGGTAGTGGGGCAGTCACTGTATGCCATAAAGTCATCTCACTCTGAGTCTTCTTGTGCCATTCTGTAGTTGCTGAGGTGGGTGAATCTGCTAACACACTGCTGGGGACAGGACTGCCTTGTGTAAAGATGTCAACCTCTTCTTTCATCTAAATCACCTTCCATAAGTCTTTCTGGAACTTTTTTTCCCTTGACTCTTCTGTTGTCTCCTAGTCTCTGTCAGGGGTCCACTCCCTGTCCCTATCATCATCATCATCCGCAGTGGTGCTTGCATAAGATGGTGCTTTAGTACCCTTCCTTTGTGGAAATCTGGGAGCCAATGATTCTAAAAGAGGAGGTTCAACTTCTTGCTCAGAAGGTAGCTCAACATCCTGTTCTGCTCCAACATCAGACAAATGTACTATTGCTGGCTGCGGCTGCTGTCCACTTTGCTATGTTTCCTGAAACCATTGTGTACTACTTTGCGAAAGGGACAAATCCAATTCAACATCACTACTCATCAGCGTCAATCTGATTGCACTAGCTGCCTCACTGACAGACATGGACCTGGTGGGCTTAGGTTGGGGGGTGCTGTTGATGCATGAGTGCTGATCTCAACTTGCTTGCCAGAGGCCAGGGCAGGACAACTTTCCTGATAAAGGTTGCGGTCAACAAGCAGGTGGAATTCTGCTTCTTCTGCTCTCCACTAGCCACTTTCTTGGCAGCACCTTTCTTTGAGGCCATCTTGAAGCTGTCAGTTGGGAGTGGCAGTTAACTTCACATCAAGCTGAAGAGATGACTGTGTTGCGTAGTCAGTCACGCTTCGCATCGTCCACAGGCTTTCGGCCTGGCAGTACTGTGGGTGATGTTTCTTGTGTACCTAAAAGCAAACAAGTAAGAAGAACATCAGTGAAATATGGCATTGATGGCATTGTTGCAGTTCAAATAGTAGTACAAACAAACAATATCATTTAGTTTGGTGACCAACAATAATATAACTAACTATCCATTCGTAAAACCACACCAACAAACTTTCATTGTGTGCAGAACACTCAGCAAAGATAAAAAAAAAAGCAACAACAACAAATACAGATGTAATTTTTTGGTTTATGTGCATCAAGCTGAAATGTGGCACTCAGGCAGGTGCAGGTGACAATGGAATGATGCTTAGGCAATGTATGCAGCTGTGCAGTGCACCTATTTCAGTCATGGGATTGATGCCAGATGTTAAGAAAATAGCAACAAAAAAAAATTAGACCAAAAGCTAAAAAAAAATGACATTGAACTATGGAAATAAAAAAAAAAGAAAATTTGAAGAAAGAGATTACGTTTCAAAAAATGTAAATGTAAACATTAAGATAAAAGATAAAACTAATAAATGTAAATTAAAAAATATTTAAAAAATATATGTATTAAAAAAAATATTTATATATAAAAAATAAAATGTAAACAGAAAAATACAATGATTTTTTTAAATTGACATGACTTAAATTCAAAAAAATAAAAAAATAAAAATAAAGATAAGTGAAATATAAATATCCGCAAACATACTCATTTATTAAACTGCTATAATTGTCAACCATCCATGCAATCCTATGGCAAAGGGAAACACAAAATGGCTGCCAGTCATCAACAACAACAACAATCAGCAACCAGCAAGAAGGCATGGCCACAAACAGGCAGGCCTATCGTAAAAGCACACAGGGTGGCCACACAAAATGGCCACCAGCCACATGGTCACAACAACAATGTGACCATGGTCCTTGGGGTCCAAGGCAGACCCCAAGTACCTCAAGAACTTCCGACCCATCTCCCTGCTCCCGTTCCCGGCGAAGGTCATCGAAAAGGCTGTCAACAAACAACTGACCAGCTTCTTCGAAGAGAACAACATCCTGGACCCGTCCCAGTCCAGGTTCCGCAGCAACCACAGCACCGAAACTGCCCTCATTGCCGCCACCGACGACATCAGGATCCTGCTTGACAATGGAGAAACCAATGCCCTCATCCTCCTGGACCTGTAAGCCGCCTTCGACACGGTCTGTCACCACACACTAAGAACACGCCTTCACGACGCCGGAATCCAAGAGAAAGCCTTGGACTGGACCACCTCCTTCCTCTCCGGCAGAACTCAGAGCGTCCACCTCCCCCTTCCGTTCCAAATCCAACGAGATCATCTGCGGCGTACCCCAACATTGTTCAACGTCTACATGGCACCGCTGACCCACGTTGCACGACGGCACGACCTCAACATCATCTCATACACCTACGACACCCAGCTGATCCTCTCCCTCACCAAAGACCCCCACATCGCCAAAACCAACCTCCACGATGGAATGAAGGCTGTCGCCGACTGGATGATAAACAGCAGACTGAAGATGAACTCGGACAAGACGGAGGTCCTCATCCTCTGACCCACCCTCTCGGTCTGGGCCGACCGCACTAGGAGCACCCCCTACACTCACTGACCTCGCATGCAACCTAGGGGTCATCCTCAACTCCACCCTCTCCATGATGAAGCAGGTCAGCGCTGTCTCCTCCTCCTGCTTCAACACTCTCCGCATGCTTCGCAAGATCTTCAAGTGGATCCCCACTGAAACCAGAAGTACGGTTGCCCAAGCCCTCGTCAGCAGTAGACTGGACTAAGGCAACGCACTCTACGCAGGAGCCCCGGCCAAACTCCCGAAACGGCTCCAACGTATCCAGAACGCCTCCGCACGCCTGATCCTCGACATCCCTCACCGCAGCCACATCACACCCCACCTGAGAGACCTGCACTGGCTCCCCATCAGCAAGAGGATAACCTTCAAGCTCCTCACCCACGCACACAAGGCACTCCACGACAGCAGACCAGCGTATCTCAACAGCCGACTCAGCCTCTACACCCCCACCCCCCAGCTCCGATCCACAGACCGCACCCTCGCCACTGTCCTCCACATTCGAAGAGTAACCGCTTTTTCCATGTGTGCTGCACAAGCCAGCACATATGGAAAAGGCAAAAACAAGGAGAAATAATGCATTTCTCCTCATTTCGCCATCTTAGGACCAGTTTTTACCTGGTCTTAATTTTGGCGCTTCCTCTTATGTACGCTACCCTTGTACATAGGGGCTGCGTCAAAATGAATGGGTGTTGTGGTGGAACGCCCACTGCAACATCCATTGCCCACCCCTTTCACGCTAACCATAGCATGAAAGGGGGCCTGATGTACAAGGCATCATTAAGCCACGGTAAGTAGCTTAACACTGCCTTGTACATAAGGCAAGGCCCCTATTTACCACCAAACATCAATATAGGTGATGCTATGGTGGTGATAGTGGCTTGTACATATGCTTCATTGTGTTTTTTAAAACATCAATGATTTCAAATGAAAACTGCTTTAAACACAAACAATATGGAAACCTGCAATGGAAGGTGTGGTGCACCAGGTTAATAATGTAAACTGTCTGGTGCACTCTTGTGCATTTCAGCAATGCTGTCTTCCACTACTACTGTCCGCACAACAACAAGCGCAACTAACAGGGCTCTGAAAGCTACTAGTGCATGCACCCATCCAAGACAATTTCATCGTTTTTGCCTATTTTACATCCCCCAGTAAAGGTAAGATGCATTTTTGATTTTCTAACACATTTTTCTCACATACACCTTTTGTATTGCCAATTATAAGAACGTGCAAGGTGACATCTGTTCGGATAGAAATGTGGTCAATGAGGGATTCAAAAACTCAAAAATAAATAAAAATGGATTTCATGATCATTTCCCACGGGCTTATACAGTTGGTTTATTTCCGCATAATAATTAGATACACCTGCTTATTACTATAAACTGTGCCTTTCCCTCATGACAGACACGTTTTATTTAAAAAAAAGTGTAAATGACAGTGATTGCAATTTCCCCTGTAGAGATGGAAGTCAGTTGATCTTGAGAAGACCTTATAAAAATGTTGCATTGAGACACAGCACCCAGACTTGCCTGATGCCACACAGGCACATCGATGTGTATCACTTAGATTCACATCAGTGCTAATATCACCTCACTACTATAGTCTACTAAATTCCTTAAAGTGTGTCCTGAATACATTTGTGCTTCCAAATTTACAAGGAAACAACGTGTGCCAAATACCCACTGAAGAGGAGATTATAGTGTGGGCTTGGCTCACATTGCAAATGTGCTCTTTCATAGACACGGTGGCCATCAGCATTGCCAATGGATCTCCTGATCCATACTGTGATACTCCTACTGGGTGTTGTGCGAAGCAAGGCTCCAAAGGCAGCTTGCAGACTCGAGGCGTGGAAACAGGAGGCATTTTACCAGGATGGGACCTTGATTTTAGGGGGCGTGTTCTTGGTTCACTCTGATTACACATTCACAGAGATTACTTTTAAAGATGCACCGGCACCAATATCATGCCAAGGGTGAGAACAGTTTATTACAGTGTGTATAGAAATGGTACAGTGGATAATGTGAGAATTAAGTTAAATTTTCACAGGATGTACGGAAGAGTCACAGCTGATATCGTGTGAGGGTAAGAACAGTTTATTACAATATGTCTAGAAGTGTCTCATCTGATAGTCAATAAAGGTAAGAACAGTTAATTACACCATATATAGAAGTGTTGCAACTGATATGTACTGTAATGTTTAAATCAATGTATTACTGCTCCATAAACATGACTCAGCTGAAATCATGTGATGGGTAAAAACAAAGTATTACCGTATCCATAGGATTGTATAGCTGATGTCATGCAAGCTGTTAGTACGGTTTATTGCAGTATGTATGTGAGAGTTGAAGCAAATACCCTATGAGAGTTAAATATAGTTTTTAAAGTATAAATGAATGCTTTGTATCTGATATCATGCAAAGGGTAAATGCAGTTTATTACAGTATCTATGAGGGAGTCATACCTGACATCATGTGAACTGTAAGAATAGTGTATTACAGTATGTATGACAGTATCACAAGTTGTCTTCTATGAGGGATGATAACGCTTTATTACAGTACATGTAGAAGTGTTGCAATACATATCCTGTGAGGTGTAGTAACAGTTTATTACAGTATGTGTTGAAGTGTCACAGCAAATATTCTGTGAGAGTTAGGAGCAGTTATGACATTATCTATAGAACAGTTATAGCTGATAGCATGTGAAGGGCAAGAAGAGTTTATTAAAGTATGTATAAGAGAGTTCACCAATGAAATTCTGTGAGAGGTGAGACAGCTTTATTGCAATATGTATTGAAGTATTACAGCAAATATCCTGTGAGAGTTAAATACCGTTTTTAAAGTCTCTATATAAGTATCATAGCTTATATCATACAAAGGGTAAGTACATTTTATTACAGCATCCATAATGGTGTCATGTCTGACATCATGTGAAAGGCAAGAAGAGCTTATTACATTATGTATAAAAGTGTCACAAGAGATATTCTTTGAGTGGTGAGAAAGCGTATTACAGTATGTATTGGAATATTACAGTAATTAACTTGTGAGAGTTGAGCAGTTTATTTCAGTATCTATAGAAATGTACCAGCTGATATCCTGTGAGGGGTAAGAACAATTTATTCCAGTATGTATAGAAGTGTCACAGCTGATATCCTGTGAGCGGTAAGAACAGTTTATTTTAGTATATATAGAAGGGTCACATCTGATATCATGTGAGTGGTAAGAACAGTTTATTACTGTATGTATAGAAGTGTCACAGGTGATATCCTTGGAGGAGTAAGAACAGTTTATTGCATTTCATTATGAATGGAATCATCTTAGCTGATATCCTGTGAAGGTGAAAATCAGTTTTAACAGTTTGTGTAGTATTGTCTTAGCTGATATGCTGTGAGGGTAAGAACAGATTCTTACTGTATGTATAAATGTGCCATAGCTCATATCATGCAAAATATAAGTACAGTTTATGATAGAATGTATAAGATGTCAAAAGAGATAATCCGTGAGGGGGAATGACCCATGTCAGTTCCATTCGTCCTACACACCATTGGCCCTTCCTTTGCTTTTTTGAAGGTCACCTTCTATCCAGAGTCAGCTATCCTGCCCATCCGTCCCTCCCTACCTAGACATTCCATAAACAGACACTGTGTCCTTCACCCTGTGCTTGACCCTCAGTGGATGATATCATCACAGCCGCCTATACACTGCTCTCTGGACAAGCCCTTCTGCTTGGGTGCCCAGCTGATGAAATGTCTAATGACCAACAGCTGCTCGATTTAATCTTCACACCATCCTTGGCTGTATTCCAACATCTTGGCAGACACTTACCTACTGCTGTATCAAATCCAGATGTGCGTGTAAGAGTTCTGTCCCAACTCAATGGACTGAATTTGAAGGTTTCATCTGACTTCCTGATCACAGGTGCATCTATGTCTCTTCCGCCCTTTCATTATCTTTCTCCCTCACTCCCTATTCCCCACTATATCCATCTTTGATACTAGTATGAGGTCTCTTTCCCTCTCTTTTTGTTACTCCATCCTGCGTGTGCTCCTCATTTTACATGACATATCTCCAACCAGTGTCCCCTGTCGACACTAGAGTTAAGGTTGTTTTTTTCTTCCCTGAACCATCTCGTGCAGTGTCACTGCAGCCCACCTCACACCCCTCTGTCAGCTAGCTTGTACGAAAAAAGCTGCAGGCCCATGCTCTATGTTTGTCTTTTCTTTTGAAAGCAACTTTCCCACCATGGAAGCGTGTGTGCAGTGTCCCGTAAAGGCGCCCCCACTGTGGAGTTGTTAGGAGCTGGAAGATTGGCACTAAGGGAATTACACCAGTGACAGTGTACCAAGAGCTGCGAGGAATGAGGAATACTGGTGCTAATCGCAAAATGGAAAATGATCTTACAAATGGTGAATGCATGTACCAGATGTGAGATCATTTGATCTTGTTTAATACTCAACTAGCAAGAATTTCTCATTAAGCAGCTACTTTCAATCCTAGAATAAAATAATGATTTTGTAATGAACTGCTCCCATTTCTGGTCTGCCTCTATTGATGCCCTGCTAGTGATTTTAGGCACACACTCCATATTTCACATTTCTGTCATGATCTGTGGTAATAATGAAATAGGTTTTGCATACCCTGCTTCTGTCTCCATCTTTATTTTGTTTATCTGTTTTAAATAAATAATTGATATACTACAGTCCTACCTACATGGGGAAGAAGGACAGTTTGCAAAGAGTGTTTTTATTGAAGTCCCACCATCTCAAACATGAAGTGCTGCAGAGACAGGTAGGATCCCGCCCTTGGTTTATACCATGCGACAGAAAGAATACTAGAGAGTACAGAGCATAGATGGGGTTTTACGTATTAACAATCTGGATCACTGACAGAATATCAAAACCAAACATGTTGTGTTGACAGAAAAGTCTGTCAAAAATATCGAGGATCAAAATTTTGAGAAGATAAATTCAAATAGTTAAGTATAGATTTACTATTCTTAACTCCACGTCTACATATCTTGAAGACCTATAGATCATCAAGGAACATATATGTGAGTTCTATATAGTACAACTTTACTCACCTTTAGAAACTTACCTTCCAAATATGTTAGTCCATGATATTCGTGACACAATATGTTGTCCCCCGATATTTTTGGTTCTGATATTCTGTGCAACCAGCACCAATCAGAAGCACAGGGGAAGGATGCTCCCAGAATCATGGAATTCTTATTTCAATACCTACAGATGGAATTAAAATTCAGATCTACAGGCTCCAAAATCTAGACCTTGACCACTTTGCCATACTCCCTTAATAAGGGCACCCATTCTTAAATCAGAGCCACAATAATTTGTTGTGCCAGTGTATATATAGACCCCTTCATTTCTGATAATACATTTAACACAGAGACATCAGACTGCCTAGCCCAACCTTCAAAAGAAAGATCCACTGAAGGGTGGGCAGTAAATGTACATCCCTCCTCACTCTATCACCGTCTGACCTGTTGCACTTCTGTACAGTTTTCTATTTTCTACGCAAAGAAACAGCCTACAGTCTCTTCCTACTGCACAATGTTTAAGGTGATTCTTCCAAAGATAGAAAAATTAGCTTTAAGATAAATTATTGAAAAGTATTAGCTAGCCAGAATAATATCAACCTGGATACTCAAACCCCTAGGTTGATTGGTGGCATTACATGAATTCATTAATTGATTGATTGAAATAAAAACAAGGAGTTCTTTAAATTGACCCCATGAATGAATTGCATAAAAGAAACATCAGCTAATGCCCCTTATACCTCACGGAGTAACACCTTGCTACCATTCTCAGTAAGATCGATCTGCCCTTTATGTGCGTAGCAGCCACATCTTTCTCAGTACCCTCTGGTTCCCTTAGTTAGTTAAAGGGTATCTATGGGACCCATTAGGATGGCGGGCAGATCGCCCCCACCTGCCATCCTCACTAGAATAACCACCTGCCACATTAGGATGGCTGGGGGTCCGTGGCAGACGGCAAGACTGTCTGCTGCTTTTTTGACGGTCGACTCGTCGACCAGCTGAAAAAGTGCCTGCATATCCATATTTCTGAAGGACAGATCTCAAACTGTCGAACTCAACGGTGATGTCTCCGAACCTTTTTCCCTGCCTTGCGGGGTTCCGCAGGGCTCATCCCTTAGCCCCACATTATTTAATATATATGTGGCACCCCTGGCGGGCATCATCAGATCGCATGGGTTTCAGCTTACCTCCTAGGCTGACGACACTCAAATTGTGCTGTCGGTGATGGAGGGAACAGAAAAAGAAACAGGGGTTCGTTTTTCGGACTGTATGGGATCCATCTCTAGGTGGATGTCGGCTAACTGCCTCAAATTAAACTCAGCCAAAACTGAGGTTATGAGATTTGGTAATAACCCTCGGATGTGGACTCCCGACTGGTGGCCAGATAAGCTTGGTCCATGTCCCACACCCTGCAAAAAAGTCAAAAACTTGGGTGTGATGGTGGATGACAAACTTATGCTGGGGGACCAGGTGAGCAAGGTGACATCTGGATGCTCCTTGGTCCTCAGAATGATTAGAAAAATCAGACCTTACCTTTCGGAGGGATGCCTCAGAACTGTGGTGACGGCACTTATACTATCACGCCTTGATTATTGCAACAGTCTGTACGTTAATATGCAGATACAACATCTAAATCGCTTACAGGTTATTCAAAATGCTGCCGCCAGACTGCTGACTCGGACTCCTAGGACTGTTTCAGTCACGGGCGAATTACAGAAGCTGCATTGGCTCCCTATTCATCTGAGAGCGCGTTTCAAGGCGGCGTGTATAGTGTTTAGGGCTCTGAACGGGATCCGGCCAAAGTTCCTTAGACAAACGTTTTTTTGGTACGTGCCTAGTAGAACTCTTAGATCAGCTGAGGCCAAACTAGTACAAACACCCCAGTTTAAAAAAGTTAATTGGGGAGGTAGAAGTTTTGCACATAGCGCTTCCAAGATCTGGAATGAACTCCCATTTATGTTAAGAAGCTCCTCTGATTTCTGCTTCTTCAGAAAATATCTCAAGACTTGGTTTTTCTCACAGTTCTAGTTTCTTGTTACTGTTAGTTGGCAGTGCTTAGCGCCAGGACACCGCAAGGTAATCGTGCGCTTTATAAGCTATAATAACATAACATAACATAACATGATAATTGCAGAGATGAGCCTTTCCATGGCGGTGTTGCTGCCATGGAAAGGCTCGCGGTCTTTGCTGTTGGAGGCCCGTAGCGGGCCTCCAGGGTGTTGGGGGTGCACATGGGGGCTGCATATGGTACCCCCCTTCATTGCCATGCACTACTTGGCAGACACCATGTGGTGCCTGCCATGTAGTGCATGGCAATGCCGTGCACAGTCCATTTACACAGCGAGTGGGTCTGCAGCCAGCAGATCCACCCGCAATGTAAAGGGGCCAGGATGCGCCTGCCAGTGTGGCGGGCACATCCTAATGTACATAGCGGGACCGCCACGGCTTCGACGGTCGGGCCCTGGCTCCCTTACGATGGCCGCCGGACTTTGTCCACCCGCCATCGTAATGGACTCCTATATTAGGTTCCAGTCTGCGTGAGTTCAGATATTGCAAATTGTCTCGTGTCCGCGACAATATTCAGACAACATTTTTTTTTTCCTAGCAGGTTCCACATTCGTTTTTACAGGGATTTGCTGGCCATGGTTTTCGCAGTCCAGGAAATTAATCTTGACCCCTTCCTGGTGTCAAACACCACAGTCGGCTTCCAGATCTTTGATTCCTGCACATCTCAGAAAAGGGCCATCCAGGGGCTCCTGGAAGTGCTTTCAGGGAGGTGGGAGCCAGTGCCGGGGTACAACTGCAACTTCCGATCAGTGACATTAGGACTCATTGGAGAAACATTGTCATCTACATCTGTTCCACTGGCCCAAATTGCAGGGCTGTTCCATTTTCCCCAGGTAAGCTGACTGCATGGAATTGTATAAACAAATGTGATGAGTGTATACATGAAAGCACAGATGAATTTATGTTTTGTATAATATAGAGGACTAAACTGACATCACAGAGACAGAAAACTGAAAATCATCCCTGTTAATTAGTTTTACTCATCTGCAATTTTAGGTTGTGCAGTGGTTAATCTGAGGAGGTGGTTTCCGGTGCTGGGCACCAGCACTTACATGTCAGCTCCGGTTCTAGTGACAGTCCACCACAAGGTGGTGCTGTCTTTCATGATATGAGTTCAACAACAGTGTTTAATAAGTCAATGTACATTAACAAATAATAATGCCTGCCACTCACACCATTACAATAGAAATGGGTGGCCTGCAATAGTCTGAATCATCACACTTGTAGAAGTGCGATGGTTAGTCGCTGTGCTTGTTCTGTGATTGGCAGAGCTGACAGGGGCAATGGGTGGTGCAGGCTGAGTGGCTGCCCGAGAAGGCCCCTGGCACTTACTTTTGTAAAAATTAAACTAATTAAATTATGCAGCCAAAATATTCTGCCCTTACTTTAAGCAGCTATGCAGAAGTAGAGTTGTCATTGGGGAGTCACACGCAATTTGGCTTCTGCTGCATCAGCCCCCCCAGTGTGTGTTACTTAATTAAGAGGGCCGACAACCCCCGCACAATCCTCTGGCCATCATTATCTCCACCTAAACAATGCTAGGCATTCTTCTGCCCTTCCACACCACCCACATTAGTATCACTCCAAACCAAATATTTAAAAAAACTATCTGGTGTGCACCATCACCACCATCTGCATTTACCAACTCTTTCCAACCAAAATAAAAAAAAAAAACTGTTTTTCTGCCACTCTAGACTGCCGCCCTTCCTTCAATCCCTGCCGGGATAACTTTTATTTCCCGATGTTGCAGTGAAAGACAAGATTTAGAATCTGGGATTCACACTCCTGGCTCTTAGAAAGAAGCATAGATACAAAAATAGCATTAATATTTATTGGGCATGTCTAAAAAGGCATCAGCTTTCAATGAAATATGAAACACTAAGACTGAAGGCTATACATGTCTTACTATTAGTAATGCTTATTTCAATGATGGCAACCTGCACTTGAAAACAAAAATTACAGGAAATAAGAAACAGAGGAATGAGTAAAGACTTGAAGAGTGGATCAAGCAGTACAATTGCATGAGGTTCGTACCAGCAAATAGCACAAGACACTCAAATCACACTCAATAGATCATTTATATGAAAAAAATTAGTTCATTCAAATGTCAAAGTAATATATAGCAAAATTATACCCAATGTAAAATATAGATACCATTTTGTTAATTGTAATCTTTAAATTTATTTTATGGACACAGCAATTATGGATACTCACAAGTGCATTCACAAAACAAGAAAGAAACCCTTTAAAAGGGTAGATACAAATAGTATTACTGCTAGGTATGAGCAAGGGTACATTTTAAACAAGTGAAGCTGTCAGTGCCTCATAATATATCTCTGCACAGAGGACTTATTTGATTGGGACTGCACTCAATCTAGCCTAGAAATTGTAGCATTCTCCATTCCACATCTTTTGATATGAACTTTTATATGCTTCTTTGCAATGGGAATCTGCTTTAAATACTTTTTGACCAGTAGATCCATGAGTGATGTGGCATGGCAGGCTGGTTGAACAGGATTTTTGTTGGGGTCAGAAGCATTTATAAGTTTCCTCAACCACATCAGAAAAAGGAGAGGTCAGTGTCATGGAGATTGTCATGGAGATGTACACTTTATGCTGTACTAGTAAGTCAAAAATACTGACTTTTAAATGTACAGAAAAACTACAGGGGCCGTAATATAGAACTGTCATGGGGGTGCAACGGGCATTTGCACCCGCTTCTGCGCCCCCGGGGCACTTTAGTATTTTAGAAGGGGCCATAGACGCTTGTGCGTCGCCTTCTTCAATACTGAATGCGCTGGTGCACAGACAGTGCCCGTGCTTCCTCAAGAGAGCGTTCTCTCATTTGCATGGGGGTGAAGCCCCATGCTAATGAGGGGCCCCCCTTGCCTGTGGTCCCAGGCTGTATTATAGATGTGGGCACAGAGGCAAAGAAGCCCCCTCATTGCAGGGAGGACCCCCTGACATTCCCTTGCATGCAAGGGCAGTTCACTGACTTCACTTGCTTGCAAGGGGATCTCTAATCCCTGTTCAAAGTGCAGGTGGGTTGCGGCCTGCACAGTGAAACACAGAGAGGCTTGACAGCAGCGGCTCAGTTTTGCACAAGAATGCACTGCCCCCAGTGTGCGGCTGCCCTGGAGGCAGCACATTCCATGTAATTGGGCGCACTGTGCCTGTCTAGGCCGGGCGCAGACAGGTAAAGAGAGCCCCCTTTACATAATCGAGCCCCAGTAAGGAATTCTCTGGTAGTGTATTCTTGTCATCACCTACACTCACTTTAATTACACAAGGAGCAGTTTTCAAGCATACAACACAAGTGTATTAATAGATTTGAAACATATAATACAAAAGCTCATCCATAGATCTCTGTCAAAGGGGCCAGAACATAGGCCTAATAATGGCCTTGAGAGGCTTTGCTCCATCTCAGTGAAAAAACTGAGCGCCCTTTTGTTTCTCCTATTGACAGTCAACGACAGAGCGGAATCTTAAAAATTGGGGCTTGATGTCACATCCAACCAGCCATTTTTGCCTACAAATGTAACAAGAACATCAGGGACCATGTCGTGAACGCCCACACACCGCCAAAAAACTATCCACCATGGCTATGATGTGCGGTTTAGTACCCACAATAGAATATATTAAATGTGGAAAATGAGAGGCGGGTAAATACAAAAACAACACTAAAGTGTTTGAATACCTAGAACACATACATACTTCATCTTTTTTTTGCTGATTTTAATTAGAAAAAAGTAGGGGTGGGCAAACTATTTGATTCTGCCAGAGGAATTGGGAGAAATCTGGCCAATCTGCATGACACTTTAATGCAGGGTTCTGGTCAAATTCCACCAATCACCACATGTTCTTCCACAAGGCTCTATGTGAAGAAGTAACACATGCCAATCTGTTACGATGCTTCTTTATTCAGGACATACATCATCCAAGGTCTCATCCACAGGACACCAGGCTTCAACTGTCTTAAACAGCGACATCATCAAGCAGATGTCATTACATTCCATTCTATTTTAACATTCTATAGCTTGTCATCAAATACCTACATGCTATGTTAACACATACTGATATCAAGGATACCACACACCTTCCCCCGAACCAACAATAACAATACAATTGTAAAAATGAGAAAACATTAGAAACACTTCAACTCATAATCATGCAAAGCTGTAGAAACTCAGACGGCATGTGTTAACATTATAATCAGTCTAACACATAATCATGCAGAGCTGTTGGAACTTTAACAGCACGAGAGCTCCTACGCAATAAGGCACTACCAACCCTTTGGGTGGGCTTACTCACTGAAATAGATACCTTGTCACTACTCTCCGATAAGTTACTAGAAATGGGTGATATCCTATTTAAGTTCCAAATGCGCCCATCATTCAGTTTAACCGCATTATTAAAAAGTTTGACAACTTTAAAAGGAGAGGAGAACTTTGAGCCAGACACTTTATGAGGGAGTCGTACCCTAACACGATCCCCAATATTTACACAAGTGTGAGCCACAGCATGTCTAACATCAAACCTACTTTTCCTTTGTAAGGACTTGGCACTTTGTCTTGCTAACATTTGAGCATCACTGCAATTATTGGTCTCAGCCCCTTTTTCCCTCATCCAAGATTGAAACAAAACACTATTAGGAGTGCGACCTCTGAAGAGTTCAAAGGGAATTCCACCGGTGGTGGAGTGAGGTGTGATTCTGTAAACCTTGACTCTCTCATGAATCCCCGCTACCCAGTCTTTCCCTTGCGCCTTGGCTAGCTGGATAGACTCCTTCAACACTCGGTTGAATCTCTCTACCATCCCATTACATTCAGGGTGATAGAGAGAACAACGTTTATGTCTAATACCTTTCTTTGCTAAAAATTCCTCCATTTCATACGAGACAAACTGCACTCCGTTGTCAGTCAGCAGAGATTCAGGAAACCCCTCTCTACCAAACACCTCCTCCAAGAACCTTGTTATGTTACTAGTCTGTATGCTCTGTGTGACCTTTATTTCTGGCCACCTAGAATACATATCTATAAGGACCAGAACAAAAAACTGCCCACTCTTACTGTACACCGGCCCTAGAATGTCTAATGCTACCTCCTGCCAGCATCGTGTGGGTGCTTCACGAATAACCATGGGTTGTACCCTAGTCTTGCATACCTTGTCAGATATATTACAGTTCGTGCAATCCCTTATCAGGCGTTCCACAACTAAATCCACACCAGGCCACCAGAAATGCAATCGCACTCTTTCTTTTGTCTTTGATACACCCTGATGACCTTGATGAGCAAGATGAACAATTTTCCCCCTAATCAAGGACGGAGGAACCAATCTCGTCCCTCTCCACATTTCTCACATTCCAATACCTACGAGCATTTTCGCTCAAGCTTTTCAACGAAGGCCAACCATTCGCCATTAAACCACAAATTTCTAGTAAATCCACATCCTCAGACATAGCAACTCTCCAATCCTTTTCAGTGACAACACCCTCAACAACTTCACACACCTTATATTCGTCAACCTCCCATGAGTCTTCAACACCCTCAACACTATCTTCATTTTGCGCTGGAATCAACCGAGACAGACAGTCTGCCACCTTATTGTCCACCCCTGGTATGTATTTGACCACAAAATCAAAGTCTTGCAACGCAATTACCCACTTGCAAATCCGTGATGAGATTGCATCAAGACTTTTCTTGCAAAATACATCCTTTAGCGGTTTGTGATCAGAGTGCACCGTAAAAGTATTACCCCAAAGAAATTTTTTTAATTTCTTGATGGCCCAGAATATGCACAGTGCCTCCTTCTCAATCACAGAATAAAGAAGTTCAGGACCTACCAGAGCTCTTGAAAGAAAAAGTATGGTAACCTCTTTCCCATTCTTAACTTGCTTGAGAACCGCACCCAAACCACGTGAGCTTGCATCCGTTACCAGTATAGAGTTTGACGTGATGTCAAAACTCTGGAGCGAGGGAGCAGAATTGAGAGCCATTTTTACATCATCAAATTCCATCTGACACTTGGAGGACCAGGTAAATTTGACTCCCTTTTTTAGAAGAGATCTTAAATTGGGAGTACGGCAAGCAAAATGCGGTACAAATTTGTTATAATACTCCGCCATTCCTAGAAAGGTAACCAGCTCATCTCTGGACTCTGGAACCGGAAGTTCACTTATGGTCTTAACAAGACTCTCCTTGGGTTTGACCCCACTAGACGTTAAACAGTGACCTAGATAATCAATTTCTGTAAGATTGAATTTGCATTTATTTTCTCTCAAGGTCAAACCCCTGTCCACAAATCGTTCCAAGACAGCTCTCAATCTCTGATCGTGTTCTCCTTGTGATGAACCGTACACCAGCACATCATCCTGGTATATTTTAACCCCATGAATCCCGTTCAGTACATCTTCCATAACCCTCTGAAACACGGAAGCTGCAGAAACCAATCCAAATGGCAGCCGTGTAAATTTGTAAGTTCCAAATGGAGTTATGAAAGATGTAAGATTCATAGACTTTTCATCAATTTTAACCTGGTGATACCCAGCCCTTAAATCTAAAGACGAGAAAACGCACGCATCCCCAAGCTGTGTTAACATGGTCGTGATGTTGGGTAAAGGATATTTGTCAGCTACAACCTCACGATTGAGAGCGCGCAAGTCCACACATAAACGAACCTCTCTGGAAGCCTTGCGTGCCAAGACCACCGGAGCTAGCCATTCACATGCCTCAGTCTCCACAATGATACCTTCCTTTTCTAGCTTCTCTAATTCAAGAAGCATTGGCTCTAGCATCGCCAATGGTACATTACGAACCTTACATGTAACAGGGTTTGCCTCTGCTTTTAGAGTTATGCATGCTATGTTAACACATACTGATATCAAGGATACCACACTCTAAAATATGTGAGTGAGATTTGGCATCCCCCCAGTGCGATTTTGTAATGCAGGCAGTCCTCGGTGTTTGCAAGTGGTTGCACTCAGACAGCTTTCGCTCGAGTAGATTTGCTGCCGCTCGAGTGAAAGCAAAATGAACCTGAATGTCCGCGCACTTTTGTGCGACGCATGGTGTTATTTCAGCACTGCTTGCACTCAGACACTAGATTCCAGCCATTGCCATAATTCAATGAAATCTTGCCAAGTTTTTCTGTCACTCTGTTGAATTTCGTGGAGTGAAACTCTGCAAGTTCCACCCACCCCTAGAGAAAAGTGATCTATTGCAATAAATGTCTCTGCTTTCTATGTTATGTGACATAAATGACCAAACAAAGAAGGTGCCAGCACGAGAGCAGGATTTGGTGCTTTGTAACAAACGCCCCTCTTGTTGAACTTAAAATGGCACACAGTAGATGGCATACAATGACCGGTGATCCATCTTCACTACATCTGTAGTAATCTTGCAAACCTACCGACCCTGAGAGAATGTTACTGGAATGACCAACTATGCATGATCAAGTTCAGCTTGAGTGAAATCTGGGATTTCAGCTGCGTGGCAACTCTTTGAACCTTTTTGAGCATTTAAACATTTGCAATATCACCCTATAGTAAGTATAAACACAACAATTGACATTGATCATTTTTTCATGCCCAGTCACTGAAAGAACACTGGACTCTTGTATGTGGTGCATACTGAAAATACTTGAGCATAATTTCAGTGGTTGTACGAAGGTGGTTTATGAGTTTGGGTGGACTGGTGGCCATCACAGGTAATGTAGTCACTATATTTTTAGGTCCAGTCAAATGTTTCAGTAGTTCAAACCTGAGCTCAACCACTAATAGCTGTGCCAGAGAGTAGACAAGCTTAACCTACTGAAAATCTGTAAAGCATTTAGAAGTGCCAAAACAATCAAAAAGTTGAACACAAAACACAATGAAAAAATCCACTCTGGTTTGCAAAAAGAGAGAAACATGTCTTACTGGGGGGCTTATTTACAAGCCCCTTGTGCTACTGATATATCACTTTTTGCATTCTGCAGGACACATTAAAAGAGAAAAATACCGCTTGTGATTGTTTTTGTGCAGGAAGGTGCCCCTTCATGCACAAAAACAGTCAGCTGCAATGCAGGCACCCTTTCACCATGGTGCAAGGGTGCCTGCTCCGGCACATGGCAGCCAATTGTACATAGCAAAGTGGGGAGCACAGGGTTGCGTCACATCCTTGTAAATATGACGCATGCCTCTGCTTTGAAAGTGACTCAGTTCGGCACAGCAAAATGGCTCGCGGCACAACGCTGAGTATTTTTCTAATAAATAAGGCACTGGATTACTGGTGGAGGGGAGAGAAAACTGGCTCGAGCCACAACTGCAATCATTGTCAGGGTAACAACAAAAGCAAACCCCACATTAACCTGTTCTGAACCCTCTGGCAGCTTGCTCAAAAGCAGTCAGGCTTAACTAGGAGTCTTTGTGTAAAGTATGTAAGCAGTACACAAACAGTAAAAAATTGAAAACATAACACAAGAAAAATACCTGACTAATTTAGAAAAATAGAGAAGATTTTAATAAATTGACACCAAAAGGACAAAAACTCTAACCAGTAGAACTGGATTTATAAATTCTTTGTGAAAAAGGTCCCCAAAAAGAACAAAGGGCCAACTGCAGGTATCTAGTCACGTGATACGGTGGCAAAGTCAAAAGTTAATGCTGACAACGAGTGAGTCAAGGTTGGATATAGGGAGTGGATAGGTATCCAGTCTTGGATGAACTTCAGACCTAGAAGAATTTTGAAAAAAATTGTTCTGGAAAGATTTAAATTCAGGGTCTCGTTTACAAGAAAGTGCTGCAGCACGACACCGCAAGCTCCTTGGCTATGCCACCCTGCTGCACTTTCAAAGCACTGGAATGCAACATATTTACAATATTAGGTCACACCCCTGTGCTCTTCCCAGTGTTGAGGCACAATTGGCTGTCGTGCTGTTGGAAATGGCCCTTTTTGCAGGGTTATCCCTAAACCTTTTGCTTTTTCCTCCTATTTTTTTCCTGACCTGTTTTTTTTGGTTTTAGGAATCTGGGCACTTTCCCACTGCCAATCAGTGCTAATGTGCATATTCTCTCTGTGTAAAATGTGTTATGGATTGGTGCTTCCATGATTGGCCTATTTGATTTATGTGTCAGTCCCTAGTAAAGTGCACTGCAAGTGCAAGGGCCCATAAATCAAATGCTGTTGGTGGGCTGCAGCACTGGATTGTGCCACCCATGCAAACAGCCTGTAAAGTGTAACTCTGGCCTGCCATTGCAGAGCCTGTGTGCAGCCTGGGGCTGCCATGTCGACCTGGCAAGTGCACACACTTGCCAGTCCCTAAACCTTCTCTTTTCTACATGTTAGTCACCCCTAAGGTAGGCCCAAGATACCCCTGTGGGGAGGGTGCATTGTATGTAAAAGGTAGGACATGCCTTGGTGTGTGTGGCATGTCCTGATAGTGAATTACAGCCTACTTCGTTTTTCATTATTGCAAGGCTACCTGTTCCCCATAGGCCAGAATGGGCAGTTTGATTATAACATCCTATAATCTTAACTGACCCAGGGAACATGGTAGGAATTCGAGTTTAGAATGCCTGAACTCAAAATGATAAAATACATCTTTTAGTGAAGAGGGTTTTCACATTCTGTGTTTGAAAATACCACTTTTAGAAAGTAGGTATTTTCTTACCTAATCATCCAGCCTGCCTCTGCTAGCTTGTATATTGTCTGTCTGGTTTGTGAGTGACAGGGGCTGGGGGAGACTCCAGGAGACAGGGTGAGTCAGCACAGGGCTGAATAGACCTATCTACACATAGATGGGTGAGAGGAGTAGCACCTGGGTCTGAATATGGCTGTGCCTGCCTTCCACAATGCGTGCTCCACCTCCTTTGGTGTGTCTGATGACCCTGGCCCACACTGACAAAGGAAGAAGGTGTACACTGGCAGAATGCCCCCAGAACTGGTTTGAACTAGGGACAGGACCCTCTGCCTTCAGAGGACAAAGGATTTGGTGGTATAAATATTGGGGCCCAGACCCCAGAACTTTAGATTGCTTCTGAACTAAGGAACCTACCAGGAAGAAGAACCGAGAAAGCTGGAGGAGGAGTACTGCCCCTATGCTGCGTGTTGAGGGGTTGACCTGCAGTGGTTGCTTCTGTCTTGGGTAGGGAAAGGACTGGACTGTGCTTTCATCATCCTGCTGTTAGAGTTTTCTCCAAGGGCTTGAAGTAAAGCTTGCCTCCTGTTGGAGGTCTCAGGGATAGAAAAGACTTCAAAGAACTCTTTTGGATCAAGAAGACTGCCAAGTAGAAGAGCTGGAGAAACTGTGAGGAGGAATAACCGATTTGCTGTGTGCTTTGCTGTGTTGGCCTGCAGTGGCTGCTTTTGTCTTCGGCAGTGAAAGGACTGGACTTAACTTTCTGCAATCTACTTTTGTGGGTTTCTCCAAGGGCTTGAAGAAGAGCTTGCCCCCTGTTCGAGAAGTCTCAGGAACAGCAAAGATTTCAAGCTCGACGCCGTCTACACCGCCGCAACGCCCTGGTCTCACCTATGACACCTTCTGACGTGTGTTTGGAAGCTCAACGAGAGGTCATTAGCGCCCTGCATTTCTGAAAGGTACTGTTTGCGGGTCTTCCCGACGCCGTAGCTGGCCTGCGACACCACGGTCAGCCAGAACTGTTTGGATTTGTTTGCTCACTACGCCATGATGGCCCCGGATGGAGCTATCGACATCAAGGAACTGTTTTACAAAGTTATTATGCTAACTGAAGATTTTTAAGTACTGTATTGTGGATTTTTATAGTTTTGGTCTTGTCTTAAGTATATACAAATATTGGATATTTTTCTAAACTGGTGTGGTGTCCTTTTGTAGTGCTTACACTGTATTACTGTTGGTTATGTGCAAATGCTTTACACACTGCCTCTGAGAGAAGCCTGACTGTTCATGCCAAGCTACCAAGGTGGTGAGCCGGGGTTATTTTAGGAGTGTAACTCCCTTACCCTGGCTAGGAAGAAGGATCCCGAATTGGACAAAGGTGCAAGCCCTTGCCAACTAGAGACCCCCATTTCTATCACATGCGCTGATGCAGGAACCCTTGCCTCCTCATGCAAGGATACCTGTGTCACAGGAATGATGTGTATGTGGAGGAAGGTGGCCCTTCCTGCATATAAACAATTTGAAATGGCGTTTTTCAACTTCTATGTGTGCTAGATTAACACACATAGAACTTGCAAAACATCATGTTTCAAGTGATTGTTTATGTGAAGGAAGGGACACCTTCCTTCACATAAACAATCACCAGAGGTGATTTCTTCATTCTATGTGTGCTGCAGAATGCGGAAAAAGGAAAAAAGAAAGAGGAGAAATGAAAACATCTCTCCTCATTGTGCCTCCCTGTGCCTCCCCTGGGGAGGCGTAGCATTTAGATGCATTTCCAGGTTTATGACTTCTCGGAAATCTGGAAATTCGTCAGGTTCCATGGGTGTTGCGTAGGAACACCCAGAGTAACACCCATGGAACCTACCATTCACACAAAGTGCTGCATGTAAAGGGGCCGTATTTACAAGGAAAGGAAAAACCATGCAGGGTGGCTTTTCCTGTTCTTGTAAATATGGGGCAGCAGGTTGTGCCGCCAGTGCGTCACAAAAACTGACATACTGGTGGTGCAAGAGGCTTGTAGATAATCCTCTTATTAGAGCAAGGCTGCAGTCAGTGTTGTTGTCAAAGAGCTGCTGGGTGAAGCCACAGTGAAGGTTTCTACATTCCAACAAACCCTCTGGGATGTAAGTTGAAACTTTTCAGCAGGAGGAAGCAGGAGGATGAAACTTCCAAAACACTGGATGCCCCTTCGCCAATGGGCAGCTGAACAGGATTTGCTGCTGCAGTGAAGAACAAAGCAGAAGCTAATACAAAGTCAATTTGTCTGGAGATGCACCCTGTACTGCTAGGCGAGCTGGCAGGTCCTGGTCTCCTCTTGGTGCTCTCAGCAGTTTTTAGCCTCAGCTGTTCCATGTCACATGTTTTGGATTTTGGGTACCTTGTCATCGTGAACACCACTTCCATGTGATCTGGACTGATGGGACACCGCTTGAAGGGTCATACTCTCTTAGAATGGGTTCAGGTCTGGGTCCAAGGTAAAGGGGTGACTTTTGTGTTACTGATGCTCAGATAAGTCCTTTGGAGTCCCTCTGGTGGTCCTGGGCTCAAGTTGCAAGTCTAGTGCTTCTTTACCAGCAAGAGGGCAGTAGGCCAGAAAGGCAGCAATTCAGCAAGGCAGCAGTCCAGCATGTCAGTAGTTCTGCAGTGTGGCAGTCCTTTCAGCAGCAAAGAAGGCCTTTTTCCTGGCAGAGTATCCACAGGTCTAGAAGTGTACTGAAGAGTTGGAATCTGAGGTCCAATTTTTATACCCTAGTGCCTTTCCTCTGGAAGATGGGAGCAGCCTCTAGACAGTTTATTTGAAGTGAATGGAATTTCCTGATTCCCCTGCCCTGCCTGCAGTGACAATGTGGAGGTGATGGGTCCTTGGTGTAAAGGGAGAGTACACCCTATTCAGTTGCATGGAGCTGTGCTCAACTCTGCTCCCCCATCCTGCTAGCAGAGGGTCCATTCAGAAACACCTAATCTCTCTATTTGTCATGTCCTAGTGTAGATAGAGGGTGGAGACACATTAGGCATGAGTGTGTGTGTTTGCGTTAGCTTCGGTCTACTAAAACGTTTCCCATAAGCCTGTGGGCCTCATCAAATGCCTTGTGAACAGGAAGCATACCTAAGCACCGCCCACAGGCTGCCTGGTGCTTGTCAATCAAGTACTTCCTGGTAGTCCGATCTGCTTGCTTTGCCATTGCTACGGAGTTCTCTGTCCTGTATTTCGTCGAGACGGAAACATGCCCGCGGATGAACACGCACGCTTTGTGCCCAACTGCTGCATCCCTTTGAGAGACATCTTAATCTGAAACGCGCTGTAACGTGTCTTGGAGCTGTTGCTCGGCTCCCCCCCAGGTGCGTGGCTCGTGCACGCTGCGTTCTGAACGTGCAGAGGCATGTCTGTGAGCCGGTGCTCAAGCTCACCTCTGGTGAATGGATTCGCCTTGCCCGCTTTGTTTTGTATCGCGTAGTTTACAAGCAGACGCTCTTTGGAGAGCCGCTTGGAAGATTCGGATTCCGTTTAGTTTTCCTTTCCGTTTTATTTCCTGTACTCATCTAGAAGACGCTTGCGGAAAACCTGCATGCGCTACGAAGCCGTTTGAAAGGCTCGTCTTTTGCGCTGGCAACTATTCCCTCCAGCAAGGGGAGACTAATTGGACACCGCACAGGAGCACTCTGAAGGTCACAGAGAAGTCAGCACTGAGCGACCCGCTTCCTGCAACAAGGAGAACCCTTCACAGCTAAGTGCCATTTGTTTTGTGTAAATACAAACTACAGGGAGTGCAGGACAAGGCGCATGCGATAAACTTGTGCTGCAGAATAGCCAGTCGGTTCCTTTCTTATGTGTACCCTTGGCTCTATGTACCCTGCTTTGGGTAGTGTGCAGCAAAACCGCTATGTAAGTGCCCCTTCCTTTTTACATAATAGCGCCGTGCATTCAGGTAATTGTTGGTTTACATGTATGTTGTGCTTCTGTTTCGCTGCAGGGAACATGGGGTTAGACAGCTGGAGATTCCGGATTGAACTGAGGTCTACGCCCACGTGCCTTCTCCCTGAGTGTGATTTTGCAGCTGCACCTTTTTGTTTCTTTTATCCCTTTTTTCCCTTTACCCCGTTAAGGAGCCGTCTGTTGAGTGACATATATATATCCTCAAGGGCTGCTCCGTATTGGGGATAGGGTTACTAAGCATCGTCCCTCGCTCCCGCTGTATCCGGCTTGAAAAAGTTAGTGGTCTGACAAATTGACAAGCCCACGGTTTCCTACAGCCTGAGCGATGGAAGCCTCCACCATACTCACATCAGTACTAGAGACACTGACCGCCTTACGAATGGAGGTAGATGCTTTCTGAGGGGAGAGTCTTGAATTACGGAACGAGTTGGGCACAATGAGACGAGAGGTGGCTGGTTTATCCCGAGAGAACCCTACGGGAGAGAGGGGTGGTGGCTCTTACATTAGAGGCTGGACTCTACCTCCTCCCGTGACAACCCACAATACTGACCCTGGACGAACGAATCACACACTAGGTGGGGGTACGCAGGATGCAGGATCCCCCTCAGTGCATCTGATACAGCCGATGCAGCTGCCCCTTGCTCCACCCGAAAGGTACTTTGGGGATTCGAAGAAGTTCGGGATATTCTTAAGTCATTGCAGGCTGCATTTCATGTGCAAACCTGCTGTGTTTCCCAATGACCAGGCCAAGACGGCCTTTATCATGTCCTACTTAGGGGGTAATGCCGCTAGTTGGTCCCTTCCCTTGATAGAGATGGACGATCCAGTCTTGTGTAATTACTCAGATTTCTGCATCGAAATGTGCAAGCTGTTCGACAGGAAGGAGCACCACCTGTCTCTGGACCGAGAATTTGTCACCCTTAAACAGGGCTCACAAGATCTCCTCACCTATATCACCAACTTCAACCGGCTCCTTTTCAAAACCAAATGGGCCAGTGGACAAACGAGCATCCATGTTCTATCAAGGACTCAAAGGAGAACTGAAGGAAGTATTAGCACAAGTCGTGCTCATGCCAGATACTTGTGAAGAACTAATTGACCTCACGGTTCAGTTGGATCATCAGCTCCAAGAGCGAAAAGGAGATAGATACCGAACTGAAGCAAAACCCTACTTTCCATGTCCCAAACCGGTTTCAGAAGAATGCTCACATGCCACCGACGGAACAGAACCCATGCAAATCAGCGGAATACGAGGGCCCTTAAGCCAAGAAGAACGAGACAAAAGACGTAAACAGAGGCTGTGCCTGTACTGCGGAAAACCAGGATATTTTATTAAAGAATGTAAAACGCGCTCTAGGCTTAGAAACAAGCCTAACCTGGGAGTCCAGAACCTGCCGGTGGTTGACTACTCTACAGGAGACTCGGGAAACTGACGTTCTCAAGCAAGACGGAGACCCCTTGTTTGAGGCCCCCGGGAAGAAGAGGTCTCTTCAGCCTTGGCCAACACAGTACAGACCGCTGTGGCCCATCTGAATATATGCGTCTCCTTGGAGTTACCCTCCGGAGGAAACATTGCGGTTCATGCCCTGTTGGACTGTGGAGCTACTGGAAATTTCATCGACCAACAGTATGCTCGGGAGATAGGCATCCCCTGTATCAAGAAGAAGGTTCCCGAACCGGTGAAGGCTGTGGATGGTTCTGCGTTGAGATCCGGATTGATACGCTTCCATACTCAACTAGTACTGATGCGAGTAGGGGTGCATCACTTTGAGCATATACAATTTGACCTGATTGACGCCCCCCACTTCAAGCTAATACTGGGAATGCCTTGGCTAACGTACCATGACCCTTTGGTGCAATGGACAGCATGCACGGTCTCTTTGAAATCCAGTTTCTGTAAAGAACACTGCACCAAAGATACGGTTGGAGTCGCTGACCAAGTCGAAAATCCTGCAGGTTTGCTCACTACGGGGGCCAGCAACAAGACCTTATGTTGTGCCTCCACGTTGTAAATGTAAATTGATACTTGTATAGCGCACTACTCACCCACAAGGGTCTCAAGGCGCTTGTACGAATACCGCTGTGGAACCCATCCTGGCTTTCCCTGTGAGGCGTCCACTCCTGGGCACCCCCAAGGTGGAGGCCAGGCATCCTTAGCGTTGTGGGGGCCGTTGTGGAGATTAAGCAAGCTATTGCCCAGAGTTGCAGAGTGGGACTCCATGATTGGAATGGCACCGAGGCGAGAATTATCAGGTCCGGGGAATTTTTTTTTAGCCCAAGAACCGCCGAGGCGGGGAATTGAACCCTGGTCCCGGGCTAGACCTCTGCATCAGGGTCTGCCGCTCTAATCATTGAGCCACACTTCTCCACGTTACCTGAGGAATACACGTAGTTTTGTTCCGTCTTCAGCAAGCAAGAAGCAGGACGGTTGACCCCGCACTGGAACTACGACTGTGTGATCGACCTGGAACCAGGAGTCCTTATTCCATGCAGTCGAGTGTATGCCCTGACAGAGGCGGAAACCACGTATTTGCACCAGTACCTGGACAAATTGCTGTCCAACGGATTAATTCGCCCATCGTCCTCCCCTGCCTCTTCGCCGCTCTTTTTCATACCAAAGAAAGATGGCGGCTTAAGGGCTTGCATCGACTATAGAGCCATTATTAGGGTACCCCCTACCCTTGATACCCGTGTTACTGGACCAATTGAAAGGAGCCAAGATTTTCACTAAACTGGACCTTATGGGGGCATACCATCTTGTGCGGGTGCGACGCGGGGATGAATGGAAGACCGCCTTTCGGACGAAGTTCGGTCTATATGAATACCAGGTCATGCCCTTCGGACTCTGCAACACACCCACCGCCTTCCAGTACTTCATGGATGATGTCTTACGAGGCCTGTTGGACGTGTCTTGTATTGTCTACATAGACGACATTCTCATCTACTCCGCTTCTGCGGAAGAACACGTCCACCATGTGTCTGCAGTTCTGGAACGACTACAACAGTTTATACTATACGCCAAGCTGGAGAAGTGTCTTTTCCACGCCACCAAAGTCAAATTTCTAGGATACATCATAGGACCCAATGGCCTATGCATGGACAGCAAAAAAGATACAAGCCATTGTACAGTGGGAATCACCCTCCAGCGTCAAGGCCCTACAAAGTTTCCTAGGGCTTGCAAACTTTTATCAAAGGTTCATCAATGAGTTCTCCCGCATCATACAACCCCTGACGCATTTACTAAGAAAGGGAGCTCCATTCCTTTGGACCGACGCAGCCGAACAAGCCTTCCAGAGTCTCAAAACACGTGCGTGGATTCTCGCGCGCTGCGTTCTGAACATGCAGAGGTGCGTCTTCTGAGCCGGTGCTCAAGCTCACCTCTGGTGAATGGATTCGCCTTGCCTGCTTTGTTTTGTATCGCGTAGTTTACGAGCAGACAGTCGTCGGCGAGTCGCTTGCGGAAAACCTGCATGCTCTACGGAGCCGTTTGAAAGGCTCGTCTTTATTTGTCACTGTATGTTGGGCCTGCTGGTGACAGGGATCTTGTATGAGGTCACATAATTCCATGATATGATTACAAACCAAAATTGTCACTTTAATTTATGTTTCTTTGTTGTATACCAGGTTTTAGTTTTTACAGAATGTCATGGGAGGTATTTTCCCTTCTTTTGTATTTGGTTGTTTTGCACAATATTGTAAGACATGGATATTGCTGCCATTCACAACATTAGATTGTGTTTTTTTAAAGTCCTGATGAATGCCATGGACTCTATTGGGCCATTGCAAGCAGAAAACATGTTCACCATTTAGGATTTCACATTTAATAGGGCCTACGGAATCCAATTTTGTTTAAAATTGTAACATGATACCTAGCCATGTTTAATACATTTCCAAAGCAGGATTGTGGTAGAAAATGTTAATCATCTAAAGTGTATTTGCCCAATCTATTGACCCTCTACTCTACGAATGATAAAAGGTAATTTTGCACTGGGGCAGCTCATTAGACCATTCTGGCTTTTTGAGCTTGAGATAAATGATCTTTGAGAAGAGCTCCTTGAGGATTGCCCAACGAGTATTGCAACTCTCATTGACAAGGAGCAGGGCCCAATGATGTGGTGTACAACATTTGTGCGTGAGGGACCCTGTATCCTAAAAAGAGAAGCCTCCCAATCTAAAAACCCTGGGGTCATTATCCGAATATAATCTGCTAAACTATTTAAAATTATACAATTTCAGAATGCCATACTTATGTTGTAGAACAAAAACCTTCACAATTGGAGTGTTTCATTTACTGTCTTTATATTATTCTTGTGCCTCAACCCCTCTGTAAG
Source organism: Triturus cristatus (assembly GCF_964204655.1). NCBI lineage: Eukaryota > Metazoa > Chordata > Amphibia > Caudata > Salamandridae > Triturus > Triturus cristatus. The sequence goes on along the minus strand of NC_140591.1, from coordinate 1,670,359,584 downwards.
TTGAGATGCTCAGTCCAGCAGAATCAATGGCATGCACAAGATGATGTATTTAAAATCACTGTCCCTAGAAATTACATCAGTTCACATTTATCAGGAGTAGGGGGCACTCACTCATGGGGAAAAGTTCTAGATGGTATTATGCAGGTTAGGTCATGTCTGTTTCGTGTTGCCAGCTCTTTCTTTTCTTCAGTTTTTATCCGCCGCCCAATGCCTTGTTTTGTCCAAGTCCATTCTGTGGTAACTAATTCCCAGCCTGTTCAAGCACACTGACATCATTCTTCCTGTAGGTCTGACTATGTACAAGGAATATCTTTGTTTTAGACATTGCAGCAGTTATCATTTATTTTGCACACAAATGTATTTTCGTTGCAGGATCTTGGCTTTGCACACTATATATGGTTCAGTATTGCCACGGCAGTGCTTTTGTACTTGGCACTGTGTAGTCAAGGTCCCAGGAATTAAATGGCAATGGAAAACCAAATTATATGGCACCCGTACTAGAATATGCAGGAAGAAACGGCTAATTATACAATGTTGGATCTAGCCCTCTCTGTACCTTAAACGATTTGCCTTCACTCCTCCTATTTCTGCTTGTCTTAGGACTCTGTGCACTTTCCCACTACTAACCTGTGCCATTGCTGCCTGAATGGAGTTTTATAATGCAATAAAATCCTCTTGCCAGGCATTAAACTTCTCTTTTATTGTAAATAAGTGACCCCTAAGGCAGCCTCTAGGTAGCCTAAAGGGCAGAGTGCATTGTAATGTACTTTTAGGTTTTGCATGTCCTGGGAATGCCTAGGAACCTAGTTATTCTTCTGGACAACAAGCTAACAATGACAACTCAGGTCAACGTCGTCTCCTCCTGCCTCTTTATCCACCACATGCTTCATCAGATATTCAAATGGCTACACCGGAGCTCAAGACGCACCAATGCCCAGGCCTCATCTCCAGCTGACAGGACTACTACAAAGCTCTCTACACAGGGATTGTATCTCACTTTCTCAGACCATACAGAACGCAACAGCCAGACTCATCCTGGATCTCCCTAGATGAACACACATCACTTCCTGAGCCCCCCTCCCAGGTAGACCTCTGGTGGCTATGAAGGGGGTCTCATGGACCCCCCCAGACATTTCTCTGTAAGCAGGTGCAGTCACTGACTTCACCCACCTGCAGGGGGTTCTCTGTCCCCTCTCTAATATGAAGCAGCTAATTAAAACTGCCCCCTGTGTAGCCCTGAGTTTGCGGTTGCCATGAGAGCAGCGCATACATTATAACCTGGCGCACTTTTCATATTTGCTCCTGGTGCAAAGATGAACAGTGCACCTGGTACATAATACAGTCCCTGGTGTTTTAGAGGATTTCTTCATACAACCAAATGTTGCATCTGAAGAATATTCTCTTTGAGCTGACATTTCAACAAGAATGCATCCTTTTACACAGTTTGTGAACTCAGAGCAGTACATCCTTCTTAGCCCTTTAGCAAGTGCAGGTTTAGACCATTTTACTAACTCTTGGGAAAGGAACAGACAGATCATGACCCAAGCATCTCCTTCAAACTGTTTGGAGACAATGCATATTAAGTACAAACAGCCAGTCAGATAATGTCAGGCATATTCAATTCTGGCAACTTTTGCCAAGTGCGAGTAAACACAAGAAATCCACACTATTACATTTGAAGGTTTTATTTTAGGTCAATTTTAGTGCAGGATATATAAAAGAGTATAGCACAGAATGTATATAATATGAAAGTAAACATGTTATACGATGCATTTTTATAGATCAACACACATTCATACCTGAACATATATTCTCTTAATCTCTTGGCCCTCTCTGCAAGATAAGGCAACATTTTGTCCCAGTAGTAGAAACTCCACGCTGCTGTCTGGAACGCCCCAATCTCATGTATGGGAAGGACTGCGCCCAATGCATTTCCACTATTCAGATCGTTTATGTTGAGAAAACTAAACCCTGTGGTTGTGCCGTCATGTTAAAGACATGCAGTGAGAATTCTCCTGCAGATTAATGTAAAAGGCAAGAGCTATTATGCCTGTTTACAGGTACTAATTAGTTGAATGAATACATGAAAATATGAAAGTAAACACATATAATGCACATTGTTGCACAAAATGTTTAAAAAATATTGCAAATGAATAATTACATGCAGGGCTCGAGGCCTCAATACGCAAATAATGTAAAACACCATCTGGGGGACCCCTAAAACATATAGAAAGAAAAATATTGAGACCCAGCGCCAAGACGCTCCGGCATACGTTTGCGCTCTATAAATGATCATCCTATCCTATCCTAAAGCTATTTCTAGTTGCCTCCTACCACCCTTTTCATGGAGGTGAGACTGCCATGAAAAGGTGGCGGAGAGGCAACAAAGGGGGCCCTAACAGGACTCCTTTGCGCCTCTGGGCCTGGGGGAGCATGTGGCTGAGCACATGTAGTGCCACCCTCGATTTGCATCCCCAGTTTCTACACGGTGTGGCATGTATGCTACAATGTGCAGGAAGGTGCAGGCGGTGCTCTGAGAGTGGCTGTCTGCCTGTTAGGCTCTTCTATGAGCGTGACAGACCGCTGCTGTCGGACCACCACACGACCGACTGCCAGACCAGGTCTGAATTCCTGATCTGGCGGGTGGTTTCACCACAGGTCTGGGAGCCCTACAGTGCAGAGCATGTTGCACCCTCTGCTGTAGGACCATTAAACTCAACATAAAGCCGAAAGTGTTATGGGTATGAACAATAAATGGTATGTCTTGTATTCAGCAGAATTCAGAAATGTTTGTTTCTTCCTATTCCCCCCCCCCCCGCACTATTGTTTTTCTTGGTGCATGAAGATTCATTTACATATTTATTATGTTATCAACTAGCAACTTTAACACCACTTGCAAACATTCCCTATCCATGTCTCCCCCAGCCATTTAGTGGTTATTACACCTATTACACCTATGGATGTACTCATCTCCAATTATACCTGAATGGCTGAGATTTTAAGGTGATCACTAATCACAATCACAATGGAATACTTGTCAAGACATTAATTTCAGTGGTCTGGTGCTTGTGCAACATAGGAATGCTAAGGAAAAAATCCACACAGTGGTTGAAATGAACCACTTATGCAGTTACATCAACAAAAGTGACCATGGGGCTTATTTACAAGCCCCTTGCATCAATGGTACATCATGTTGCTTGATGCACTAGTGATGCAACCTGCTGCCCGATATTTACAAGGACACGCAAAGCCGCATTGTTATTCCTGGCACCATTGGCGTGGGTCACCCTTCCATTTTTTGCTGTTGCCTCGTGTGTTTTTGCTGGTTATAGATGCTTTGGGCACTGTGCCACTGCTGTTCAGTGCCACAGTGCAAGTGCTCCCTATAGTAAATTCATATATGGATTAGTGACTCCATGATTGGCTTGATTGGTTTACTTCTCAGACCCTAGTACAGTGCACTGCGTGTGCCCAGGGCTTGTAACCAATGCTGCTGGTGGGCTTGCAGCACTGGTTGTGCTACCCACCGGAGCAGCTTGTAAAGTGTGTCTCAGGTCTGCCATTGCAGAGCCTCTGTGCAGTCTGGTACTGCCATGCTGACTGGGCAAGTGCACCCATTCGCCAGTCCCTAACACCTTCCCTTTTATACATATTAGTCACCCCTATGGTAGGCCCAAGGGCAGGGCGCATTGTAGGTAAAAGGTAGGGCATGCCCTGTTGTGTGTGGCATGCCCCAATAGTAAATTACAGCCATTCTCGTTTTTCACTATTGCAAGGCTACCTGTTCTCCATAGGCCAGAATGGGCAGTTTGGTTATCACACTTTTTAATCCTAACTGACTCAGGGAACAAGGTAGAAATTCGAGTTTAGTATGCCTGAACTCAGAATAATAAAATACATCTTTTGGTGAAGTTGGTTTTAACATTCCGTGTTTGAAAATGCCACTTTTAGAAAGTATGCATTTTCTTGTCTAACCAGCCAAACCTGCCTCTGCTAGGTTGTGTATTCCTTGTCTGGAGTTTGAGTGACAGGGCTGGGGTTTCCAGGAGACAGGGTGGGTCAGCCCAGTGGTGACTAGAGAGATCTGCATCTAGATGGGAGGGAGGAGTTGCACCTGGAACCTGAATAGGGCTGAGCTTTCCCTCCACAATGCTGGCTCCACCTCCTGTGGTGTGTCTGATGTCCCTGCCCTGCGAAAGGAAAGAAGGAGACATGTCAACAAAGTGCTCCAGGACTGACCAGAACTGGTTTTGACTAGGCAAAGACCTCTCTGCCTTCAGAGAACAAAGGGAAAAGGAGTATAAATATTGGGACCCAGACCCAAGAATTTTAGATCACTTCTGGGAATCAAGACGGACCTTTGCTGAGGAGAAGAACCAGGAAGCTGAAGGAGGAGACTACCCCTGTGCTGTGTGTTTGGGGGTTGGACTTCAGTGGTTGCTTCATTGCCAAAGAGAGGAGAAAAGGACTGAGTGTGCTTTCTATCAACTTGAAGAAGAATCTCCAAGGGCTTGAACTAGAGCTTGCCTCCTGCCTGAAGTCTCAGGGATACAAGACATCACCAGCCAGCTCCCCCCTGATTTCCCTTGCTGGGAACTGAAGTGCCTGCTGTTGTGCTGGGCCTTCTAAGAGACTGCATGTCGCTGGGAGCTGGAAGCGCAACGCAACAACGAGAAGCGTGTTCTCTGCCGCAGCCGCTATCATCGCATCGCCGAGGAAGCGAGCCGCCGCTGCCGCTGTCATCATCGCATCTCCGAAACGTGGCGCATCACCGGAGAAGCGGGTCGCTGCCACAGAGGTCATCGTCGCATCACCGGAGAAGCACTTCGCAGGGCCTGTCGCGGCTCCAAAGATCATCGAGTCACCGCATGGCCGTCGGGCGTGTCGCATCACACCAACGTTGTTGCATCGCAACCAAGACGCCATTTTGTCGCATCGCACCGGAGAAGAGTATCGCATCGAGGTGCAAGCATGTCGCATCGCACCGGAGAGCAGTAAGAAACTGACGCATTAACTCCCCACACAGTAAGGAAGCGAGCATCAACTCCCCTGCGCAGCAGTAAGGAACCGACTCATTCACTCCCCTGTGTGTAAGGAACCGACGCATCACCTTCCCTGCAACCCTTTTGTTTTCTTTGTGCTACGCATCTAAGGTACATTGAGAGTAAAGTGTTGCATTTACAACTTGAGAGAACTGAGCTATTTTATAACATTTATGAGACTATTTTAAAGTACAGTATCTGCCTCTGAGATAAGCCTGCCTGCTCATCCCAAGCCTCCAAGGGGGTGAGCAGGTGTTATTTTAGGAGTGTAGCCCCTTACCCTAACTAGACCCAAGGGTCCCTATTTGTCAGAGGTACCTACCTGTGCCAACTAGAGACCCCCAAATCTAACACACCGTAAGTGGCTTTATGTGTGCTTGTAAATATCATCCATTCTCATGCAACACCTATGTATTCTGATGCACTTCCAGATTTACAAGAAATTGTAAACTTGGAAATGCATCCGATTGCTACACCACCCCAGGGGTGACGTTGCGAGGCACAACAAGGAGAAATGTTTACATTTCTCCTTGTTTTTTCCCTCTATCAATGCGTACTGCATTCTACAGCACGCATGGAAAGAGGAAATCACCTCAATTGATTGTTTTTGTGCGGGAAGGTGTCCGTTCCTGAACAAAAATAATCACCCCATGATGCATCATCCTTGCACTATGGTGCAAGGATGCCTGCGTTGACGCATGGCAGCTGATTGTGCGCCAGTGCAGGGAAAAACACAGGAATCCAACATATTATTGTAAATACGTTGCATTCCTGTGCTTTGAAAGTCACTCAGAGCGTAGCAGCCAAATGGCTTGCGACTGGCACTTAGTCACTTTTATTGTAAATATGGCCCCATGATCTCTGCAATGATGGGCTGTGAGCAGGAAACTGATAGAGTCAATGCCCACGCCATCTGGAACTAAGGGGTGATGACTCCACAGGGCAGTAAAGGAGCCCAACATCAGCCAAGCCTGAAGTAATGCCAAGAAGACTGGTGCCTAAAGATCTCCCACTGTCATCAGAGATTGAGGTACCTCGATGTGATAGAGTGTGATACGACCTGTGAGGATCACCACAACAATCACACAGATTCCAAGACTTTATTTGATATTAATTCTGCTACTTATATTGTTAGGGGGTGCAATGTGCCACCTGGCACCACCAGTTATATCGTGCATGTGAGATGATGATAGGCTTGTCTCAGTGAGCTCATGACTGTGTCCCTGGTCTTCTGTTATCAGCAGGGCTCGAGGGCAACACATGCTTTAGGACAGAACGTTTCCAATTTTTATCATGACTTCAAGTAAATCAAGGTACCGTATACAGAAAATGAATGAGAAATTACATTCCTTCTGTAATCCTATTACAGATTACATATATATTTTGTATTATCTGATCCATCCACATTTTGCCTTATCCCTTATCCTGGATGATTTTGCTTTTATTTTTATTTAGCTATGCAGCAAGGTATATAATCCTAATGACAGAATTAAAAACTAAAGAATATCAGCCTTAAATAATCAGCCACATGAACCCCCTTCGTTACCTAGGAGCTCGATAAAGCATGCCCCAATCATGTTCCTCTGCCAGCACACCAGACCATAAAATGATAGCCGCCTGAGGCCCTACAAGCAACACCTTTGCTAGTTTAAAAGTGACCTAATGCCTGTCCTACAAAAAGACATTACTGCTCACGGTTCACTGACTTAACATCATTGTAAAATATATTGATGTTGAAAATATTAAGTAAAAAATATTGACAACAAAAATATAGACTCCTATACTTAAACAGGTAAGTACAAAAATATTAATTACAAAATATCAATGTTAAAATATAGATGTATACAATTTGACTTTTCTATAAATATAAAATAAAATAATGTATATTAAATATAATACATAGTAAATATATTTTTAGCAAACTACAATTAATATACATTTTATTAAAATATATAAAAAATTAATAAAAAAGAAATACACACAAACATAATAATTTATACATAAATGTGTTTACATTAAAACAATTAATAAACTAATATTTTACATGTATGTTAAAATTGCAAAATAATATTAAACAAGTAAAACATATTAATGATTTAAAATATGAAAAAACTAAAATCTATAATAAATGAAAACATTAAACTATTAAAAAATATTTAAACTTAAAACTTCAAAATACAATCAATGCAACAGTAGGGAAAACATTGGATATCAAATGGGTAAAAATAACAGTTCCCACTCCAGTGAGTGCAATAGTAGGGTACGTTTTGAAAAGCGGAGGAATTACATTTACTATTCCGACTCCAGTGAGTGCAATATGAGGGAAAGTGTTGAATAGCAGAAGGATAAAAATGACAATTTCCACTATGATGAGAGCAATAGTAGGGAAAGAGTTGGATAGCAGAGAGGCAAAAATTACTATTCCCACTCCAAAGAGTGCAACTGTACGGAAAGTGTTGGATAGCGGAGGGGTAACAATTACTATTCCCATTCCAAAGAGTGCAACAGTAGGGAAAGCGTTGGCTAGCAGAGGGAGAAAAATTACTATTCCCTCTCCAATTAATGCAACAGTAGGATAAGGGTTGGATAGCGGAGCGGTAACATGTTTTATTCCCACTCCGGTGAATGCAACAGTAGGTTAAGTGTTGGATAGTTGAGGGGTAAAAATTATGATTCCAACTCCAGTGAGTGCAACAGTAGGGAAAGTGTTGGATAGCGGAAGGGTAAAATTAACTATTCCCACTCCAGTGAGAGCAACAGTATGGAAAGTGCTTAATAGCAGAGGGTTACTATTTCCACTCCAGTGAGTACAACAGTAGGGAAAGTGCTAAATAGCAGAGAGGTAAAAATTACTATTCCTGCTCCAGTGAGTGCAACATTAGGGAAAGGGTTGGATAGAAAAAAGACAGAAATTACTAGTCACACTCAACAAAAATATATATATAATACAATTTTTAAAAACGTATAAAAATATATGAGAAATAACAAATATTAAAAATATAAAAAGACATATATATTATATATTAATTACATATTAAAACATCTACAGATATTATAAAAAATAAAATATTAAAAAATAAAAATATTCATTCTGCTAAACTAGAAAATATTTACAAACAAAAAATGTAATCAGTACATAAATGTATGAATTTCTTTTCTACCCTAGGACACCACATCAAAAACAAAACACTTCAACACTTTAAATAATTTAACTTCCATAATTAACATAATTAATAATAAATTAAAAAATAATATTACTAAAGTAACTAAGAAACATTAATTGACTACACTCACTTTAACACTATACTATCCAGAACACACACCTAAATTAAACTATAAAATATTAAAACACAATTAAAACATATATTTAAATTAAAAACTATTTCTAATAGCAACTAAAAATATAGTAATTAAAATGTTTTTAATTAATTAAACGCATATTACTTCCCATCCTTTAATCCTATAAACAACTCAATACACACCTAAAATTAATTACATAATTACCATAATAACGTCTTAATTAATTTAATTATTATCAATTAAAAACAATTTATAATAAAAAGAATAAACTACTTAGCACCCTTTAACACCAAAAGACACACCTACAATTAATTTTACAATTTCCATAATTAATTACCGATTAAGTAATCAAAAAAATCATAACTACTAAAAATGTAACACATATATTAAAAATACATACAATTGTTAAACAAAAAACATACATATAAAATATATCCCAAAACTACATTAATTAAAAAAAAATATATTTTTAGCAACTATATTTTTGTAAACAATATTAAACACTTTAATATTTTTGAAGTCAATATTACTTAGCTTAAGTGGCTGTTCTTAACTACGATATTCTTGCTGTCGATTTTTCTGAACCACAATATTTTTACTCGATATGTGTGCAGCTTTTTTATTCTATATTCTGTCTGTACACCAATGCACACAATACCATATTGGACCCATGAGAAGACTTGTGAACATTTATGCACCACCGAGTACCCATTCATCTAAACCTAAGTCCTCAGACACCTATGCCCAGATTTACAACACTTGCTGAAATAATTTTGTAGCAAAAATGTTTTACTTACTTTTTAGGTACTTTAAGTGCAACACTATGGTAATCAAAATAATGTAAAAATTAGGTTGTGTCTGGTTTCATTTGCCACTAGGATCTCAAATGAATACAAGTCATGCTTTTACAACAGATGAGGTTTTGCCTGAAAATCTATGGGTATTTGCATTGTTTACATTGCATTACCCCTTTTTTTGGGCCTAAATATTTGTGAATCTAGGCCTGGTACTCTGCAACCTTTACATACAGAAAGAAAGAACACCCTCAGACAAGTAAAGGCACAGAAAATATTGCAGCTGGAGGAAGACGTTGAAGCCCATGATCGCTCATCACTATACAAAAAAGACATGGTATTGAGTCAAAACACTATACAAAACTAGCTGTTTAGGCCTACACCGCAACAAAAGAAGAGGTATCTTCAGTTGGAAGCACTCACCCGAGTCAACTGATCTGGGTTTAATCCATCATCATTCTTAACTCACTCCGCCACCCAAGTTCAGACATGGCCATATGCAAATCAATCTTACCCTGTGCCACCCCAGTTCAGACATGGCCATATGCAAATCAGTCTGACCCCGTGCTTCATGGGAATAGTCCAGCCCGAACTGCCAAGCCATGTCTTCCCTGCCCGGAAAAAAGCATCCTGGGACCAGTTTCTGGCTAACAACCGTCATCAGCAGGGCTCGCTTGAATCCAGTGGCAAAGTGAGCAAGCGACCCACGTCTGGGCATACCCTGCCAACTTAGGGCGAACAAAGCAAAACCAAAAGGGATGATGGACGGAGTGTTGAACATTGCAAACACTCACCCCCAGTAAACTAATCAAAGTATTTCTCATGTCACTTATAAACCTAGATTCAAGGCGCCTTAATCTAAGTTCTGGATTACCTCCCCCGGTCACTTGCTGGTACCTGATCCAAACAGAAAAATTTCAATAAATTTCTGTCACTGTTATGAGATTTAGCAAAATGCCTAGCCACGGGATAAGAAAAGTCCTTATTTTCAATTCCTCTTGCATGGTCTAAAATACGTCGCTTTGTCGGGTGTATCGTGCTCCCAATGTACTGCTTGCCACATGGACATAGCAAGCAGTACACACAAAAAGGCGTATTACAGGTCAAAAATGTATTGATGACCCTGGGATTCTTTATGCCTGGGATTTTATATGTAAAGACCTTGGTACTCTGTTTGCATGCCTTGCATTTAGAGCAGGGAAAAAAGCCTGTTAGCGTACTGATGCGTGAAACAAATGGAAAGGGGTCATAGTGACTTTTCACAAGTGTATCTTTTAAGGATGTACTCCTTCTGAAAGTCACCTGTGGATAATCTGGAAGCGAATTTCCTATCACCACATCTGTTTTCAGAATGTGCCAATTACGACACAATATTTTCCTCAGTATGTCTGCTTCATTAGAAGAGGTGGTAATAAATCTAAAGGTTTCCCTATGAGCAGTACTCGGCTTTTCCCTATTCCGTAGAAAGCAATGTCGGGGAATGTTATTTACTTTGGTTAAAGTTTTAGCCAGCAACTCCGGGCAGTAGCCTCGTGATTGAAATCTATCTATCATTGCTGATGCCTCCTTCTGAAAGTCACTCTCCAGGGTACAGTTTCTCTGTAAGCGAAGTAGCTCACCATAAGGTATACTATTCTTTAAAGATTTCTGGTGGCTACTGTGTGCTTTTAGAACAGAATTACCCACTGTTTCTTTCCTAAAAAGGGTTGTGCAGATCTTATCTTCCCTTACAAACACTTTTAGGTCTAGGAAGGAAACTTCTGTGGTACTGAGATGTCCACTGAAATGAAGATTCAAGGTGTTGTTATTGAGTTCTGAAATGTAGCACTCCGCATCATTTTTGGAACCCTTCCACAGTATAAATAGATCGTCAATGAATCTATACCATGCGGTAATACATTTAACCCAATGGTTGTATTTTTCGGCCCAGGCCACCTGCTTCTCCCACCAGCCAACGAACAAGTTCGCATAGCTGGGGGCGAAGCAGGTGCCCATCGCCGTGCCCTGTATCTGCCGGTAGTGCTGCTTATTGAACAGAAAAATGTTAGTCGTTAAACAGAATAAAGTAAATTCAGTCAACATTGCTTTATGTTCTGTGAATTTTAATGATATACCTTACAGAAAATACTGTAGGGCATATATTTCTTTGGTGTGTTCAATGCAAGTATAAAGACTTGTTATGTTAGTGTGTCTTATGTATGAGGGCAACATCCTTACAAACTCTGCCAAAAAGAAATCAATATATTGAGACATAGCCTCAGTTAGGCAGCCCTCGGAGGACACAATTGGGCATCCTGGTGGTCGAAGAGCGTCTTTATGAACTTTAGGCAGATGGTAAAATGTTGCTGTGACAGGATGTGGACACGTTAGAAACTTGAATTCATTATCATCAAGCATGTGTTTGTTCGCCCATTTCTGGATGAGTACATGATAGTCATTAATGCTCTTGATATATTCATCTTGGTAACTGAAGTATAGCATTTCTCATCCGACAATTGTCATAGTGCCTCCTGTACATAATATCCTCGTGTCATTAACACTACGTTACCTCCTTTATCAGAGGGCTTACAAATCAGATCTGGGTCATTCTTCAATTGTTGTAGCGCAGTGCGTTGTCCTTTAGTAAGATTGGTCTCTAATTTGCTTTGCGTTATCAATCTCAATCCCAACAGGTCTCTCTTTACGGATTCCTCAAATGTGTCAATGGTATCATATGGACACATAGGTATATAAGTTGATTTGGGTTTAAAATTCGTTCTGATTGATTTTTGTTCAATGCCAAAACCTGCAAGGCTGGAGATGTCTGGAGTCATGCTCAGTGTGCCTTCAACATCCTGGGTAGCCAGGATTTGTAGCGTCCCTAGATCTTCACCCGTAAGGAGACCCGTTGATATTGCATGTGTAGTGCCAGAGGTAGATGAAAGTGTTTGCCCGATAGCCTGCTGTTGTAGGCCCTTTAGTTTGAAAAATGTATGTCATTTTAACTTCCTTGTGAATACGTAAAGGTCGATGCGTGTCTGAGTGTATTCCAATCTCTTTGTTGGACAGAGGGTGAGTCCTTTCTTTAATACTGTTTGTTGGTCTTTTGTCAGTTCTTTAGTGGTAAGATTTATGATTGTTAAATCTTGATTTGACATTACCTCCTGAACCACCTCTTTTCTGCGGGTTTGGCCTGCAATGTCTTGGTCTTGAGTTGTTGTGGCCGCCCCTTCTCGTTTTTCTGCGGCGTCTTGACGTTTTGTTGCTTGAGTTTTGCCTCGTCCTCACCGTTGCCGCGAATTCCGCATCAGTTGAATTCCTCTAAAAAACGATTTCGAGCAGAGGGAGCAGTTGCATTGTCCGCACCATCATCACCAGAGTGTTCTGCATCTGTACTGGCATTAGATTCAGAGGTGTCCCTTGGTTCTACATTCCGGGGAGCCGTGTTCTTCAATGCCTTCCGTGGCCCATCGAATGTACGTGCAAAAGTTAGTATTCTCCCCTGAGCATAGTCTCTGGCACTTCTATTAAACTTAGTATGTTTCCTTGCTTTGATTTTATCTTGATAACCAATGAGGTGTTGCTTCATACCCTGCCATAATTCGTCTTTAGTTTTCACATCCGGGTTCTGCACGATAAGAGTTTCCAGTTCTTCGATCTCTTTTAAACACTTCTCTTGGTCGCTCCATGCAAATTTTTTAAGTATCTTTAGCATGCCAACTGAGGATTCAGTGGTGTATTCTGCCCATTCCTCGAGAAGAGCCGGATCCGGGTTTTCATACGATGGGATAGTGTAAATCCGTAATCCCCGTGGTATTCGCTTGACATCCATATAATTCTGTAAGGAGGTGGCTTCCCACCACTTATGGATTTCACGCTTGAGGAGCCGTTCTAATTTATTAAACTGTGTGCTTAAAGAGCTTTGTGCACCATTCTTGCGTTCCCGCTCCGTTCGATGAATGGGAGTACATTTAAATACTTCCGCTGCTTCCTCTTGACGCGATGCATCGGAAAACATGTTGCGTCAGAATTGTGCACTTTGTCCCATACAATTTAATTCACAACCTTGAATCACGCTCCCGCTACTGATTGTACTAGTACATCAGAAATATCACTCTTGTAATTCAGAGTTTCCAAACACGAGCTGGCGCATTCAGCAACTCACCGAACCGTGCTGCTTGCGTATATCTCAGCTTTGATGATTGCATAGCGGTGCTCAAATGCGCCGAATGTTTCAACTCTCAAAGTCCACCAACGGTCGCTGAGAGCACTCCGGAGTGGGTGCTGGTCCTAAAAGGTGGTGGTGGAACCACTTAACATATCCAGCTCAATACTTCATCTTGCCGCACAAATGAAGGAACCGCACTCGTTCAAGGTTCCACTCGGTTATTTTATTACTGAGAATGAGATACAGGACGCGTTTCGGCTACGCGCTTTTTTCCACTGTTTACAAAGTGCACATAGTTCAACGTGAATAGTCTACACATAGAGCTTCGGGTTCATAACAACTAAACATAAATAGCAGACTCCAAAATGGTAATCTAATGGAGGCGCCATCTTTGTATAACTAAACAAATGTAGGAGATGCAGAGAATTCATTATTCTTATATCTTTACAATCACAGTATATTGCACATATTATGAGTGATGTCACTGACCATGTCATGAGTGATGTAATATGTGACGTCATCAGCAGTGCATTATGGGCGCACAAGTTATAGTTAGCTGAACTAACTATAACGGGGGAATTTCAATGGTTTTGTACAAGTGAAAAGTCCAGCTAACTATAAGGCCCCTGAAACCTATGGTTTTTTCAGTGAATTTCTAAGGTTTTTTAAATGCTAATTCCTAACTATAACGTGCCTGAAACCTATTGTTTTTTCAGTGAATTTCAAAGGTTTTTTAAATGCTAATTTCTAACTATGCCTACAGAGATAGGACATGTGAAGAAAGATGAAAAAACGCACAGAAAGAAAAAAAGAGAAACGCAGAAAGAAGCAACAGAAGTCCTCAAAGACGAAGAAAAGTGCAGGAAGAAGGATAACGTGCAGAAAGAGCAAACAGAAGAGCAGAAAGAAGCCTTGTTGCAAAATCATCCTTTACCCTCAACAGAAAACTGGTGGTAACTGAGTCTGACTAACCAGTCCTAGAGCCAGTGCTATGTTAAAAAACACTCAGAATACAGTGAAAACACCTACATACACTAGGGAACACTATGCGTTGGGGTCCCCCTGTGATCAGCATGACCTCCTCTGTAAGCCCCTAGTATATAATAGGGCAGGGGATTAAAACTAACTCTTAAAACGCGCCACAGGGCATGTTTACACACGTCACCTCAGGCCCCATCCTCTCACTTCCCCACTGTGTAAACACGCCCTGTGGCTGTTTTAAGTTGGGAGATTAAGTCCCCTTGAATCCTGAGGGTCCCTAGGGTCCAACTAGACCACTAGGTACCTCCAGTAAGCGCCACAGAGCTGCGTTGCAGAGAGATGTAGAAAGGGGCACAGCCTAGACCACCTCTCTGCAACACAGCGCAGTGGCGCTTTCTGGAAGCACCTGGTGGGCTAGTTGGCCCCCAGGGTCCCTCAGGATTGAAGGGGAATTATTTCCCCAACTTAAAACACGCCACAGGGCTTGTTTGCACACGTTAACTCAGGCCCCGTCGCCTCCCTTCACCACTGTGTAAACACGCCCTGTGGCCATTTTTAGTTGGGAGATTAAGTTCATTTGAATCCTGAGGGTCCCTAGGGTCCAACTAGCCCACTAAGTATCTCCAGTAAGCGCCACAGAGCTGCGTTGCAGAGAGGTGTAAAAAGTGGCACGGCCTGGACCACCTCTCTGCAACGCAGCTCAGTGGCGCTTACTGGAAGCACCTGGTGGGCTAGTTAGCCCCCAGGGGCCCTCAGGATTGAAGGGGAATTATTTCCCCAACTTAAAAGGCACCATAGGGCGTGTTTGCACATGTCACCTCAGGCCCCGTCCCCTCCCTTCCCCACTGTGTAAACACACCCTGTGGCCGTTTTTCAAGTTGGGAGATTAAGTCCCCTTGAATCCTGAGGATCCCTAGGGGCAAAATAGCCCACTAGGTACGTCCAGTAAGCGCCATTGCAGAGAGGTGTAAAAAGGGGCACGGCCTGCACCACCTCTCTGCAACGCAGAGCAGTGGCGCCTTGGAAGCACCTGGTGGGCTAGTTGGCCCCCAGGGTCCCTCAGGATTGAAAGGGAATTATTTCCCCAACTTAAAACGCGCCACAGGGCGTGTTTGCACACGTCACCTCAGGCCCCGTCCCCTCCCTTCACCACTGTGTAAACGTGCCCTGTGGCCGTTCTAAGTTGAGAGATTAAGTCCCCTTGAATCCTAAGGGTCCCTAGGGTCAAACTAGCCCATTAGGTACCTCCAGTAAGCACCACAGAGCAGCGTTGCATAGAGATGTAAAAAGAGGCGTGGCCTCAGAACACCTGTCTGCAACGCAGCTCCCTTGCACATACTGGAGATACCTGTTGGGCTAGTAGGCCCTCAGGGACCCTCAGTATTGAAGGGGAATTAATTCCCCAACTTACAACTGGCCAGGGGGGCCCATTTTCAGAGTGCTGCAAGGAGGGGGCGTGGCCTCCAGCGCGATGCCGGTCTTTTATTTATTTTATTTTTTTAAGAAGGAGGGCTGTGTGGCCCCCCTTCTTTTTCTAATTTACTGGCCCTGGGAACCCCATCCCCCAGGGCCTGCACACCAAAAAAATGAATTTGGCCATCCCAAGGCCTAATCGGCCCCGGGGGCCCCAACCCCCGGGTCATGGCCTTTTTAAAAAAAAAAAATCTTTAGGAGGGGGCTGCGTTGCCCCCCTCCTCAGGCCACTTATGGCCCCGGGGACCCCATTCCCCGGGGCCGGCCTTTGTTTTTTATTATTTAAAAAAAATATATATTTATAGAAACACCTAGGACATGCTGGACAAACCGTATGTACCTATCACCATGACGATTTGCGTGATATTCATTAAAAGGCGACTATGCATAGAATGAATCCACATGGAATGTATTTACACCGCTAGTGAAGCTCTGACGTGTCTGACGCCCTACCGTGCCTAATCCCGGCGCCCCCGCCGGTGGGTACTCTCCAAGTAGACACCCTTGTCGTTTGTTTATACAAACATGGGTAGCTATTGACGGGCACATTTAATATACACGCACACCAAGCCATTCAAAGGGAATTCGACAAAAATTCGACCAAACTATGCAAGAAACCCGCCTCACGGTTAATAAAACACACATCCACCGCCGGATGTGTAATACTTTTTATTTTACTCTCTGGAAAGGAGACAAACCTCACTTGAGAGTCACAGCATGCTCCTGGCTGAGCCCAATGCTGTGTTACACCCACCAGTGCCCGCCGAGTGCCTCACACCTCTGTGTTGTATTCCACCAGCTAGTGCATATGCTATGACACTCTCTAGCCCATGTGCACTGTAACACCACCCCATGAATATGTCATGCCACACTTGCCTTCGCACGGGTTATATTGCCCCATCTAACGTGACTTCCTTGATGCCTATGTTATAACGCACAGCGCTATGCCATACATATTACAATCTGGGATATATATCTTTGTCACAGTGCATATGCAACGTTACACTCCCCAGCACATATTTTATATTACAACTTTAGAGACTAGTTAGGTTAGCAAAACATTGCCCTATGCATATTACACTCCAAGGCGCATATCGCATAGCACGCGCCAGTACCTGTGCTATCTCGCGCTCTCCAATGAATCTGTCATTGCGCACAATGTATTGCATATTATATTTCACGCCCCGGTTCATCTTATATCACACTTTTTGGTGCATAGTTTATACCATATACTATATCTAGTTTTCATTTTCAATCGTGCTCTCAGGACTATGTTCTATATAACACTGCGTCCACCTACCCTTTTCACGGGCATTACATTTTGCGATGGGGGTGGAGGGTCAGGGGGTGTTTCTGCCAAGTGAGCCCGGAGTCACAGTCACAAACGTCCTCTTCTTCTGGAATAAAAGTGAGATTATGCTGCATACTTGTTCATATTTTAAATAGCTCGCACAGACACACATTTTAAAAACAATAAAGTTCCTAATACACACCTTCTCTGAACAGTTAGCTTGCTGCACCATCCACCTCCTCCCTATCCTCTGTTGTCTGAATCCATGGACTAGCCTCCTCCCTCCTGCCATGCATGGTCTGATGTGCTGCAACTGCCCTCCATTTAGCATGATGTACCAGTCCACTCCTCCTGCCCTCAATTGCCCAATTCTATGGCCCATCATTGACCTCCTGCTTAGCCTCTGTGCTTAGCTTGCTGCCCCTATTCTCCTTCCCCCTGCCCTCCGATGTCTTTGTGCATGCCCCTGCTCCATCCTTTTTGCCCACCATGTTCCATGGACCTGCCACTCCTATCTACTCTGAGTGTTCAGTTGAGCTGCCACTCCCCTCCTACTTGCCTAGCATTGTCAGATGACTGTAACCTGTCCCTGCCACCTCCACCCTGCCTGTCCACATGCCATGCCCCTATCCAACTTCCTCCTGTCCTCCATGGTCAATTTTACTGCCACACCCTTCTGCCCTTCCTGGTATGTTGTGCTGCAACTGCTCCTCCTGCCTGTCCCACGCGGTCTGTTGTGAGGCCCCTTCCCCTGAACTCTCTTGTCCTGACCCTCCCTTCTATCCTCCATGGACCTTTGTGCATGCCCCTGCACCCTCCTTCTTGCCCATCATAGCCATTGTGCTGCCACTAACCCTCCCGCTTGCCATGCATGGTCTTCTGTGCTGCCATGGCCCCTCCCACCTTCCCTGTGTGGTCAGCTAGCTGCCCCTGACCCCCTTCCACTTTCCCTCCATGGTCTGTGTGTATGCCACCATAGTCTCATTGTTGCTCTTCATGGTGTGTCTTGTTTCTAGTGCTCATCCTGCCTGAACTCCATGGTCATCTTGCTGCTCCTGCCCTGCCCCCTTGCCCCCAGCCCTCTGTTTCCATGTGCAGACCCCTATTCCCTCCCTCCTGGCTTGTCTGTTCCGTTGTAATGCCCCAGATCCGTCCCTCCTGCCCTTTATGGTCTGTTATGCTGCAGCTTTCTCTCCTGTCTGTCCATTATGGTCAACTAGCTACCATTGCCTCTTTCCCCTCTGTTCTCTGTTGTCCATGTGCATGGTCATGTCCCCTCCCTATTGCTTTCTATGGATTATTGTGCTGCACTCCCGTCCCGCATGTGCTGTGTGGTGTATTGTGCTGCTGCAAACCCTGATGCCTACCCTGAAGGGTCAGTTTGGGGCACCTCTCCATGTCCCTCCTGTCCTCTGTTATCCGAGTCCATGTCCCTACCCCAATTCCTCCTGCCTACCATGATCCAATGTACCATACTTGCGAACATTTTGAACTTGGTAAGAGGGAGATTTTGAAAAAAAACTGGGGTATTGGTTTTCCCCTTTGAGTTACATTGAAAAAGAGGAGATTGTAGACAGGAGACAGATCAAATAAAGCCCATTTGAGCTTAAAAACATTAGACGTTTCCTGGCTGAAACGGGTCTGTTGGCATGTATGGTTGTACTACCACTGCCTCTTCCTCCTGCCCATAATGGTCTATTATATTGCCACAGCCTATCTTGCCAGTCCTGTACTGTTGGTTTGTTGCCCCCGCCCCCCTTTCCACTGCCCTCCATAGTCTGTTGTGCTGCAACTGCCCTTCCTGCCTGCCCAGTGTGGTCAAATTGTTGCTTCTTCACTCTCCTACCTGCCTTCAATTTTAAGAGTCCATGCCCCTGGCCTCTGCCTCTCAACAGTATCCCAATGAACAACTAGATTGCTAACATTCTATATTTATTACAAAAGTGTGGAACGCCTGACGTCATCTTGATGTAATCAAAACTGTAATACCTAGAGTATTTCTTTTAGAAATTACATATATGAGAGGATCTTATTTGCATCACAATTATGGTTAGTGCTCTAAAAAACTAAAATGAGGACATATTTTCTGAGTTTTCAAATAGTGACAAAGAACTTTTAAATTATTTGTAATCTTTGTTTTTTATCCAGTTGACCACTTGATTAAATGTTACACCTAGGGTAGAGGATGTGGTGTTACTTCCAGAGCTGCAGACTTTGCAACTGGGGAACCAGGTTGGAGTTTCTTCTTCAGCTCAACATTCTGTGATTCTGGTCAAATCACTTAATCTCCCCATGTCTACAACTAACATGAAGTTGATCTTGTGTGATGTAACCAATGCTCATGTAAAGCACTCCAATACCTGACAAGTCTGCACTATATAAAACTGCAAATACACAAAAAATAAGTGTTTTGCACACTTCTGTCATTGGGCTACATGTGGGCTACATCTGGGTGATATTTGTGCTGCATTTGGGCTCTTTTGTCTCTGGTGGCCATCATGGGAGATTTATTTGTTATGAAGTTTCCTAATTTCCTCATTTACTGCAGTCTCCTCAGTAGGAAATGCTTTCAGTTTTTTAATTTGATTCCCTCAAGAAGGTATTCAGATATGTCACACATTTGCCATAAATTCTGAATGTTAACACTCTAGTTGCTCATTAGATCACTGTAGTAAAGCTACTGCTCACCACGGACGTCTGCTGCTGGTATTAAAAGTGCATGTTTCAGTCTGCATATCAGAATTTTTTAATGAAATAGAAGAGGATATGAGAAGTCACTCAAAATGTGCCCTAATTTTTCTTTCTTCAGCGCTAATCATAATTTCTATGGCAAAATGAACCCCCTCAATGTGTTCCTTTTTGAATTAAATGTTTTAAGTTTTACCAGTTTATTCCAATCAAGATGGCTTCAGGTGTGCCATACTTTTGTCATAAGTAAGACAGTAAGCGCTCTAGTTGTTCTTAAGAACACTCTGGGACATTCTGTCATTGGGTTATACTTGGGCTACATCTGGGTGATATTTGGGCTACATTTGGGCTCTTTTGTCTCTGGTGGCCGTCTTGGTAGATTTATTTGTTATGAAGTTTCCTAATTTCCTCATTTGCTGCAGTCTCCTCAGTGGGAATACTTTCAGTTTTTTATTTTGGTTCCATCAAGAAGGCATTCAGATGTGTCACACATTTGCCATAAATTCTGAATGTTAGCACTCTAGTTGCTCATTAGATCACTGTAGTAAAACTACTGCTCACCAGGGATATCTGCTGCTGGTATTCAAAGTGCATTTTTTAGTCTGCATGTCAGAATTTGTTTATGAAATAGAAGAGGATTTGAGAAGTCAAAATGTGCCCTAATTTTTCTTTCTGCAGAACTAATCATAATTTCTATGGCAAAATGAACCCCCTCAGTTTGTTCCTTTGTAAATTAAATGTTTTAAGTGTTTTCACTTTATTCCAATTAAGATGGGTTCAGGTGTGCCATACTTTTGTCATAAGTAAGACTGTTAGCGCTCTAGTTGTTCGTTAGAACACTCATGGACATTCTGTCATTTGGCTATACTTGGGCTACATCTGGGTGATATTTGGGCTACATTTGGGCTCTTTTGTCTCTGGTGGCCATCTTGGGAGACTTATTTGTTATGGAGTTTCCTAATTTCCTTATTTACTGCAGTCTCCTCAGTAGGAAATACTTTCAGTTTTTTACTTTGATTCCTTCAAGAAGGCATTCAGATGTGTCACAAACTTGCCATAAATTCAGAATGTTAGCACTCTAGTTGCTTATTAGATCACTATAGTAAAGCTACTGCTCACCAGGGAAGTCTGCTGCTGGTATTGAAAGTGCATGTTTCAGTCTGCATGTCAGAATTTGTTTATGAAATAGAAGAGGATTTGAGAAGTCAAAATGTGCCCTAATTTTTCTTTCTGCAGAACTAATCATAATTTCTATGGCAAAATGAACCCCCTCATTTTGTTCCTTTGTAAATTAAATGTTTTAAGTGTTACCACTTTATTCCAATTAAGATGGGTTCAGGTGTGCCATACTTTTGTCATAAGTAAGACTGTTAGCGCTCTAGTTGTTCGTTAGAACACTCTGGGACATTCTGTCATTTGGCTATACTTGGGCTACATCTGGGTGATATTTGGGCTACATTTGGGCTCTTTTGTCTCTGGTGGCCATCTTGGGAGACTTATTTGTTATGAAGTTTCCTAATTTCCTTATTTACTGCAGTCTCCTCAGTAGGAAATACTTTCAGTTTTTTACTTTGATTCCTTCAAGAAGGCATTCAGATGTGTCACAAATTTGCCATAAATTCAGAATGTTAGCACTCTAGTTGCTTATTAGATCACTATAGTAAAGCTACTGCTCACCAGGGAAGTCTGCTGCTGGTATTGAAAGTGCATGTTTCAGTCTGCATGTGAGAATTATTTAATGAAATAGAAGAGGATTTGAGAAGTCACTCAAAATGTGCCCTAATTTTTCTTTCTGCAGCACTAATCATACTTTCTATGGCAAAATGAACCCCCTCATTTTGTTCCTTTTTAAATTAAATGTTTTAAGAGTTACCACTTTATTCCAACCAAGATGGCTTCAGGTGTGCCATACATTTGTCATAAGTAGGACTGTTAGCGCTCTAGTTGTTCTTTAGAACACTCTGGGAAGCTGCAGTAGAACAAAAAGGAATCAACTGACAGTCTCTGCCCTTGTTGGATGTACATGTTTTACTGAGAATGTCAAACTTCATTCTCACATGACTGAGAAAGATAATGTGAATTTACAGAAAATATGCTCTCAGTTTAGCTTATAGATCACCTTCCAAACCTCTGTGGGAAAAGCATGAGAAAATAGTTTTCTCTCAAACATGATTCATGATATCACAGCAGAAGGCTTTTTCACATGGTAAAATCACCGTAGAAAACACCACAATTCCTAAAATGAGGATGGTACCATCAACAAATGATTTATAATGTAACTAAAGTCTTAAAACCTTCTATTAACTGCAATGCTTTTTAATGAGGTGCTATCATGTATATTGGTGCCAAGATGGCTACCAACACTTCTTGGATGAAGTGCTGACAGCCAATCAGATCTCACGATGAGATGTGTGGTTAGGTTCCGCCCAGATATATATGTGATTTTACTTTTGATTATCTCAGGAACTACTGAACAGATTTACACCATTTAAGCAAAAGGCACGAGTCTGAACTGTGGACTACATCTTTGCCAAATTTGGTGTAATTCCTTTCAGCACTTCGGGCTGTAGCTGCGTCAACAGGTCCTATGGGAAAATGTATGGGGAAAATGCATTTTGGGACCCCCCTTTTTTCTCGGCCCCCGCTTGACGAATCACCGTGAAATTTTCAGGATAGGAGCGGACCGGAGCTGCCCAAAAGTTTGGAAAATTCTGCGAAGATTCATCAATCGACGCCAATGTTATTCCAAATAGAATGTTGCGGATTTTCTATGAAAAATAGGTCCTAACTATAACTACCTACTGGCGACTGCCAGTAGGTAATATATATACACACACACACATGGGAAATAACAAAATAACAAATCAAATGCAAAATATTAGTTATATTGCCAAATAATATATATTTCTTAAATATGCAAAAAGATATACATATAAAACTGACGAAAGAAACAAAAATTAATATTGGAAATATTTAAACAGTATTAAAAAAAAGTATTAATACCTGGGAGTAATCGACATACTATGCCCACTCCAGTCTGGCAGCAATAGGCAAAGTGCTGGACTTTGGAGGTGTTAAATTTACTATACCCACTCCAGTCTGTATAACAGTACAAAATGTGTTGAGCTCCGGAGGGATATCATTTACTGTTCCCACTCCAGTCTTTGCAACAATATAGAAAGGGTTGGACTGCCAGGGGTACAATTTACTATTCCCACTCCATTAAGTGCAACAGTAGGGAAATTGTGGTCTTCAAAAATGTCACATTTACTATTAACACTCCAGTCTGTGCAACAATAGGGCAAGCATTGAAAACCGGTGTACGATAGTAGAGAAATCAATAGCCTTTGAAGGGGTTTAATTTACTACTAACACTCCAGTCTGAGCAAAAGTAGGTATAATTTAGGACTTTGAAGTGGTAACATTTACTATGCCCACTCCAGTCTGTGCCACAGCAGGGACATCGTTGGATTTCAGAGAAGTTAAATTGACTGTTCCCACTCCAGTCTGTCCTACAATATGAAACTTAACCCTATACATCTTTTATAAATGTAGAAATCTGAATATATATTGTATTATTTACCCCAAAAAGAGACATACATAGAAAAAAACTATTAAAATATTAAAATGATTAGAAAGCTTGCACCTAATATATAACTGGAGAAATATTATGATTACACAATTTGCATATGTATTAATCAATTAAATAATTAGTAATACATTGTTTATTAATTATTACTTAGCTCCCCACCCTATTCCCCTACAAACTTGCCACCTGCACCCAATATATAGCGTATAATTATTACACTATGTACATATTTATTTAGCAATTGAATAATTAGTAATATATTCATAATTATCAATTAAGTAATTATTTATCATTTATTACATCCCACCATACACCCCTACTGATCCAGAAACCACCTATGACATTATACATTACTATCAGCAATTAAATTTAAAACTTATAATTCACTTAACATTACACATTATATTTAAAAAAAATATTATTAGCAACTATACAAACAAAATTTACCCATAAATTTAATATAAGAACTAACACACATAAAGGTAACTAAAAAATTATATGTTTTACAACTATATTATTGGAAACAACATTACCAACAACAATATTATTGAAA
Organism: Triturus cristatus; assembly: GCF_964204655.1. NCBI lineage: Eukaryota > Metazoa > Chordata > Amphibia > Caudata > Salamandridae > Triturus > Triturus cristatus. The sequence goes on along the minus strand of NC_140591.1, from coordinate 1,670,335,726 downwards.
AACAATCAATCATTCAATTAGGGTTAGTAAGCGGCGGCTACTCACCCGTGAGGGTCTTAAAGATCTGTGGGGGTGTGTGCAGCAGATTATCCGAAGAGCCGGGTCTTGACGTCCTTCCTGAATTGCATCAGTGTGGGCAATTTCCTGAGGTGGATGGGCAGGGTGTTCCATGTCTTGGGGCGAGGAAGGAAAAGGACATTCCTCCGGTTGTGGTCTTGCAGATTTGTGGGATGGGAGCCAAGGAAAGCTTGGTGCAGCGGTGGTGTCTGTTGGGTATGTGGAATGTGAAGCGGTGATTCAGGAATGTGGGTCCAGCATTGTGAAGGGCCTTGTATGCATGGGTGAGGAGTTTGAAGGTTAGTCATCTGAAGACTAGGAGCCAGTGGATGTCAGGAGGTGTTGAGTGATGGAGGCTGATGAGGATTAATATTGCTGTGGTATCCTGGATATTCTTTAGTCTTAGGAGGAGTTTCTGGGTGACGCCAGCATAGAGTGTGGGCACTGTTCTGTTAAGGGGTTCCTTTAGAGCCGGGACACTCTCAGGAGTAGCCGCGTGCTCTATAAATACCAAGTAACATAACATAATATAACAGAGTGCGTTGTTGTAGTCGAGTCTGCTACTGATGAGGACATGGGTGACTGTCTTCCTGGATTCAGTGGGGATCCATCGGAAGGTCTTTTGAAGCAGGTGGAGTGTGTTGAAGCACGACAAGGAGATCGTTTTTTTTTTGGCGGTCTATTTTGAGCGATGAGTCCAGTATGGTGCTGAGGTTTTGTGTGTGATTATTGGGGATAGGGGGCTTCCTAGAGCAGAGAGCCACCAGGAGTCATTCCAACCACAGAGGGTGGCTCCCAGGATGAGGACTTCTGACTTGTCCGAGTTGAGCTTCAGGCAGCTATCACTCATCCAGGCAGCGACAGCTTTTATTTCTTTGTGGAAGTTGTTCCTGGTGACAGTGGGTTCTTTGGTGAGGGAAAGGATCAGCTGGGCGTCGTCAACATAGGAGATGATGCTGAGCATGTGGTTCCAGAAAGTGGTTGCAAGGGGGGCCATGTAGACATGGAAGAGGGTGTGGCAGAGGGAGGACCCTTTGGGTACTCTGCAGCTGATCTCTGTTGGTGTTGAGAGGTACTTTAGGAGTCTAACCCATCGTGTTCTGCCAGTGAGTAAGGAGCGGACCCAGTTGAGGTCCTTGTCTCGGATATCAGTGTCATGTAGTCTTGTGGCTAGGGTGCAGTGGGAGATGGTTTCAAAGGACTCCGAGAGGTCCAGTAGGACAAGGGCTGCTGTTTAGCTCAGGTCAAGGAGGGAGCGGATATCGTCAGTGGCGGTAAGCAGGGCCGTCTTAGTGCTATCGATATATTTCTTCTCGGAAAAATAAAGATACTTGACAACAACATTTCTGCATCACAATATTTTTGTATCACAATAGTCTTTTTCCAATATTTCTGCCACTCCAAATTTCTGCTCTAATAATTTACCCAAATAATGTGTGTATTCAGGGCCACAGAAGGGCAGCAACCCCTACAGAAATGGTTACACAAAAAATGTAATGTTCACACTAAGTTACCAGTAAAACTTAAAATAAAACACATTTACTAATAGAAGTCTTCATTTACTTAATATACCATTGTAAAAGAGCACAAACAAATTGCTACTGCCCCAGACAAAACCGATTGAACAATACGTCGCCCTATGCCTAGCAGGTCATTTGATATATGCGCAGGGGAAACAGCTCATATATTTTCATGTTCTTTCTGAGCCTGTTATTTTACACTTGATATCTCTATTTTCTTGTTTTTAGGCAATGTATGTGGCTAAATTGAAGTGAAAGATAGTGAAGGACAATAAAGGAAAGTCAATGAAAGAATCTGGGACATAAACCACAATGCTTTACTGGCGATGTTGATGATTGACAATGCAAAGGATATTCAGTATGATGAATGCTATTGATTGTTGCTATTGCCATGTTGACTATAATGGTGAGCCATACATAAGTTTCTTACTGATATTGCTCCCATTCATTTCAGTGATGTTACATAGGTGAATTATAACATGTGGCTGCTTTAACTGATGTGGTGACACCATGACAAAGTCAGTAGTACTGCCTTGATATTGATACTCCCATATATTGTGATGTTGCATCTTTTATAGGTTTTGGGGGATGTGTGTTTATAGCTTTCCAGACTCTCAAGCGGTGTAATGTAAAATGAGGGTATCACCAAAAATACTGCCATTTTCCTGGTTTACACAAGTGATTAAATACATATTATTTAGTAGTGTGTGGATGTGTGTATTAAAAGTGCTTTTCCTCTTCAAAAGAAAATGCACTAACTGGACAATGATTTATAGATTTTTTTTTTATTGCAAACAGGAGCTACTCTCCCACACCACCTACCCCGAGTAGGCCTAGAAGTGCTCTCCTTCACTACCCTGAGAGAGAGTGAGTCAAATCTACAATGTGGTACTTGGACTTCAGTAAAAAGGCAGTTGTACACTTATTTCTCAGAAAAAGGATAAATATTCATTTGATCATTATGTATGTATTTCAATCTCAGAGCGGTTAAGGATGTCTATGAGAATGTACAGCAATTGATGACTTTACCACTTAAATTATGATGCAATCCATGTAATAATATTAAGGTTTACTCTAACATCAAAAAATACAGTATAATGCAATGTATTAACTCCAACCCAGCTGTCATGTTATCTCCAGTGGCAAATGAGGTATAAATATTACATTAAATATAATTATCAATGACCCTTAAAATGCTGGATGTTTCTGGAGCTGGATGGTTTAATGTTAGATATGCATTATCAAAAATGTTTTCTTGCAACCTAATGTCATCAGAAAAAAATCACCTTCAGAATAAGATAGACAAAGAGAGTGCCTGCCGTTTTGTCCGTCCAATAAGTTTGATAACTTTGAAAGCCTTAGGGTTTGAAGAATATATATAAAAATGCCAAAATCTTGTATAAAAACCTAATGTGCAGATGGCTTGCTCAACAGAGGCCCCAGGACCAAATGGAATCCTGGTTATCATCTCCAAATCAGATCCTAGGCTTTGGACCCCCCCCCTCTTTTACTTGCAATGCTTTTTACATCCTGCCTGGACTCTCAAACTATTCCTGAAACATGGAAAGGATCAATTTTTCATCTGATTTCAAAAAGATCCATATCCTAAAATCTACTGCAAGATCACCCTATTAGACTCGAAAGCAAAATGATATGCTAAGATCTTTCTTACAGACCTGGAATCTTGGGTCAAGAATGCTAACATTCTATCCATCTCTGAGGCAGGATTCAGGATAGGATTTAGGAAAGGATGAGAGGCACTAGAAAACATCATAGCAGTAAACGTTGTGGCTGTAAGAGAAATAAAGAGAGGTAAAGTACTCTGCACGTGCTATCTAGATTACAGTTTAGCATTTGAAAAGAGTGAATAAAGGAATGCTTTGGCACAAACTGACCACTTGGAGCATTTGGAACATGCTACTAAAAGCAATGCAACTACTTCACTAGAATATGAGTGTTCACATTAACATCAGTGATAAATAAATATGCGGACAATCTTGGACCTCTAGACATAACTTTAATTGGATTTCAGCATTCCTTGTGAGACATTAAATTGAGATGTCCAGATTGCAGATTACAGAACCCCACTGCCATATTCCTTAGAGCGATGATCTGCGTTGCTTTAGCCATTGGAAACCACTGGAATGAAGGTCAGGAGAAAATCATGAGTATATCCCTTAGATATATTTTCTCTCTTACCAAATTCTTCCCGCTAGCACAGCTTTGTTTATAATGTTGCCCTTCAAACATAGCCTGTAGATGTTATATTATGCAGATTTGTGGAGTGCCCAGCAGGGTCGCTTGGTGGTGAGCTGCAGTGCATTTAGACAAACCTAGGGCCTAGTGAGACTACTCAAAAAGCCAGGTCTTCAGCTGCTTACGGAATTCAAGAAGTGAAGAGGAGGCTCTTATGTGTAGGAGAAGGTTGCTCAATGCTTAGGTGTGATGCAGGAGAAGGCGTGGCCATGGTAAATGGTTTTCCCTATGCGTGGGATGTATGCAAGTAGGAATACGGATGAATAGAAGTGTCTGGAAGGTTTGTAAAAACACACGCTATTGTTGAGGTATCCTCTGCATGTGTTAGTATTCGGACAAAATATCAAGGCACAGAAATATAGGATTTTTTATATCCTGATGCAGGAATATCATTGAAAAGATTATCGATTTTCTAAGTTAAATTATGACAGTGTCAAAAATATCTATGTTGTTAATATCGTTAACAAAAATATAGTTGTATAGAATATCGTTTTTTAGTCATCTTAATGTACTTTAGTCCATGTTTTAATTGGGAAATGGTCAGAACAATGCAGGCTCAGCCACGCCTGTCCCACCAACGCAAGCGCAACTACACTTGCCTTAACCATGCATATGCCTTAACCACGTGTATGCGTGGTGAAAGCAGTTAAGGCAGTGTGCGGTATAGCTGCTGGAATGGGCGGGCACAGGACGAGGAAGGATCGGACGAGGATGCGGTGAGATAAGTGGGGCTTGGGCAAGGTTTTGGGGGCTCAGGGTAGTTTTGAAGGGTTGGGGTACTTTTTGGTGCTGGGGGTTGGGCTGTGTTTAAGACTTGGGGATGCTGAGATGTTTTTAGGGCTCAGGGGTTGGATCAGGGTACTTTATAGGTCTTGAGGACAGGGGAGTTTTTAGTGCTCTGGGGGAGGTGTGGGTTTTAGGTCTCAGGGTGGGGGCTAGGGTGCCACTTTATTGATTGGAGCAGGGAAAGGGATCGGCATACTTATACTTACCTAAACATTCTTAACCACATATATGTCTTTGCAATTTATGCCTTAACAATGCGTATTGCGTTGTAAAGGCATGCATGTCAAATACATATGCGTGGTTCAGACTATGTGGAACCATCATGCATGGTAATCACATGCGTTGTTCAGACACACAAACATTTTAACTGTGTATGTTAGAAATTGCTTGTGTAAAAATAATAATTATTGCTAATATTTTTAAATAGTTTGTTCAATTTTTGTTGTTTTTATATTTAATTTGTTTGCTATTTGTCATTTTTAGCGTTGTGGCGGGGTTTGAGGGTTTTTAGAGGTACAAGGTTGGAAGTGAACTAATAATATTTATTAATAATTAATAGTTTTTGACTAAAATTAATTATTTAATTGATAATTATGTAGATTGTGTAATTCATTTATTTTGCAAGTTGTATTTTAGGTTTAGAGTTGTGGGTTATGTAAGGGTAAAGGGTAGACAGTTAATTAATTATAATTAATTAATAATATATTTTTAATTAATATTAACTATTTAATTGATCATTATTATCTCAAGTGTGCAATTCATTTATTTTTTAAGTTGCGATGTAGGTGAAAGTTGTGGGGTTTGTAGGAGAAAGGGGTGGGAAGTAAAGGAATTTTACTTAATTATTAATTTGTAATCAATATCAATTATTTTATTGATAATTATGTAAATTGTGTAAATAATTAATTTTTTTAGGTTGGAATTTAGGTGAAGGATGTGGGGTTTGTAGGAATATAGGGTGAAACGTTAATGAATAATGTTTAATTAATATTGATTATCTATTTGATGATTAATTATGTAAATTTTGTAATTAAGCTATTTCTAAGTTATATTTCAGGTGCAGCTTATTGAGTTCGTAGGGGTAAAAGGTGGGAAGCTATTTAATTAAACATATGTTTTTATTATTATCATTATAATTATTATTATTATTATTAAATATTTAAATAGTTTTTAATTTTGTAAATTGTTTAAGACATATTTGATGTCAGTAGTGTTTTTTCGGGGTAAAGGTTATGACAATAATTGACTAATGATTAGTTATTTGTTATTAGTTGTATAATTGATAATTACATTTGTAAATTGAGGTGGGTTGTTGAGTTTTTAAGAGAAGTTAATTGAGAAATACTTTATTGGTAATTCATTTATTATTGATCATTTAATTGATAATTATGTAAATTGTGAAATTATCACTTTGATATGTTACATTTTAGGTTTGGGTTGTTTACTTTGTAGACAAGTTGGTTGGGAAGTTATTTAAATTAAAACATACATAATATGTTTTTTAACTTCTTTATTCATTACTTAATATGTTATTTGTATTATACTATTGTAGCTGCCACAACATTTTAATTGTTGACTGAACTATTTTAGGGAATAGAGTGTAGTATTTTATTTTATTTAAATCAATAATATTTGTTTTAATTAATAATTATAAAACATTGTGAAAGGTATGCAATTAGTTTAATATTTTTTAACATCTGGACATATTATTATTATATTTGGAATTTTATAATTTGGAGTTTTTAACAGAGCTGTTAAAATATGTTATTTGTTTGAGGTAAACAAATTATCTCTACTGTTGCACAGACTGGAGGGAGAATAGTTAATTTTGCCTCTTTGATGTCCAATTCTTTCCATATTGTTGCATATACTTGAGACGGAAACAGTTAATTTTACCCGACCTGAGTCCACCACTTTCCCTACTGTTGCACCGACTGGAGTGGGAATAGTAAACTTTGCTCCTTCTGAATCCAAAGCTTTCCTTACTGTTGCAAACACTGAAGGGAGAATAGTACATGTTACTCTTCCAGAGTCCAACGCTTTCCCTACTGCTGCACAGACTGGAGTAGGAATAGTAGATATGACCCTTCCTGAGTCCAACGCTTTCCCTACTGCTGCACAGACTGGAGTAGGAATAGTAGATATGACCCTTCCTGAGTCCAACGCTTTTCCTAATGTTGCACAGACCGGAGTGGGAATAGTAGATATGACCCTTCCTGAGTCCAACGCTTTCCCTACTGCTGCACAGACTGGAGTGGGAATAGTAGATATGACCCTTCCTGAGTCCAACGCTTTCCCTAATGTTGCACAGACTGGCGTGGGAATAGTAGATATGACCCTTCCTGAGTCCAACGCTTTCCCTAATGTTGCACAGACCGGATTGGGAATCGTACATTTTAGTCCTTCTGAGTCCAACGCTTTCATTACTGTTTCACAGACTGGAGTGCTAATAATACATTTTACCCCTTCTGAATCCAGCACATTCCTTACTGTTGCACAGACAGGAGTGGGAATAGTTCATATTACTCCTCCTGAGTATCACACTTTCCCTACTGTTGCACAGACTGGAGTGGGAATAGTAAACTTTACCTCTCCTGAATTATAAAGTTGTCCCTACTGTTGCACATACAGGAGTGGGAATAGTACTTTCTACTCCTTCTGTGTCCAATGCTTTCCCTACTGGTCAACAGACAGGAGTGGGAATAGTACATTTTACACTCCTGAGTCCAATCCTTTCCCAACTGTTGCACACACTGGAGTGGGAATAATACATTTGACCCCTCCTGTATCCAGTGCTTTCACTACTGTTGCACTGACTGGAGAGGGGATGGTATATTTTAACCCTCCTGAGTCCAGCATTTCCCCTACTGTTGGACAGACTAGATTGTGAAAAGTGAACTTTGCCCCTTCTGAATTCAAAGATTTCCCTACTGTTGCAAACACTGGGGTGAGAATAATACATTTTACTCCTCCAGAGTCCAACGCTTTCCCTACTGTTGCACAGACTGGAGTAGGAATAGTACATTTTACCCCTCCTGAATCCAGCACTTCCTTTAGGGGAATAGTACATTTTACCCCTCATCAATTGAACACTTTCCCTACTGTTACACTGACTGGAGTGGGAACAATAAATGTGACCCTCCCCCCGAGTCCAACACTATCCCTACAGTTGCACAGACTGAAGTGGGAATAGTGGTTTTCATTCCTTTTTAGGCCAATGCTTTCCTCCCTGTTATACGAACTGCAGTGGGAATAGTAAATTTGACTCCTCCTGAGCACTCCACTTTACTTACTGTAGCACAGATTGGAGTGGGAGTTGCACATTTTACCAGTCTTGAGTCCAGCGCTTATCCCTACTGTTGCACAGACTAGATTGAGAATAGTAAACTTTGCCCCTTCTGAACTCAAAGATTTCCCTACTGTTGCAAATACTGGAGTAGGAAGAGTACATTTTACTACTTCTATTTCCTACGCTTTCTCTGCTGTTGCCTAGACTGGAGTGGGAATTTTCCACTCCTGAATCGAAAGCTTTTCCTACTGTTTCACACACTTTTACTCCTTTACTCCTTTCACATACTTTCCTTTTAGTCCGACATTTCTCTACTGTTGCACAGACTGGAGTGGAAATAGCGATTTTTACCCCTACTGAGTCCAATGCTTTCTCAACTGTTGCACAGACTGGAGTGAAAATTGTACATGTTACCCCTCCTTACTCCAATGCTTTCACTATACTGTTGCACAGACTGGAGTGGGAATAGTATATTTTAGCCCTTCTACGTCCAATGCTTTTACTACTGTTGCACAGACTGGAGTGGGAATAGTAAATTTGAACCCTCCTGAGTCCAATGCTTTCCAAACTGTTGCACAGACTGGAATGAGAATTGTAAATGTTACCCCTCCTTACTCCAATGCTTTCACTACTGTTGCACAGACTGGAGTGGGAATAGTACATTTTAACCCTCCTGTGTTCAGCAGTTTTCCTAGTGTTGCACAAACTAGAGTTGGAATAGTAAACTTTTCCCCTCATGAATCCAAAGTTTTCCTATCTTTTGCATTTACTGTAGTGGTAATAGTACATTCTACTCCTCCTGAGTTCAATGCTATCCCTACTGGTACACAGACAGGAGTAGTAATAGTACATTTTACCCCTCCAGAGTCCAATACGTTCCCTACAGTTGCACAGACTGGATTGGGAATAGTAAAATTCACATTTTACCCTCCTGAATTCAGAACTTTTGCAGTGGGAATAGTACATTTTACCCCTCATCAGATGAACGCTTTCCCTACTGTTGAACTGACTTGAGTGGGAATAGTACATTTTACCTCTCCTGAGTCCAATGCTTTCCCTATTGTGTACAGATTGGAGTGTGAATAGTACATTTTACCACTTCTTAGACCAATGCTTTCCCTGCAGTTGCCCAGACAGGAGTGAGACTAGTACATTTTAACCCTCCTGAACTCAGCACTTTCTGTAGTGGAAATAGTAAATTTTACCCGTCATCAGTTGAACGCTTTCCCTACTTTTGCACAGACTGGATTGGGAATAGTAAATTTGACCCCTTCTTAGTCCAATTTATTTCCTCACTGTTGCACAGACTGGAGTGGAAATGCAAAACTTTATGCCTTCTTAGTCCAATGTTTTCCTCACTGTTGCACACACTGGAGTGGGAATAGTATATCTGACTCCTCCTGAGTCCAAAGCTTTCCCTACTGTTGCATAGACTAGAGTGGGAATAGTCAACTTTACCCCTCTTGCATCCAAAGCTGTCCCTACTGTTGCACACACTGGAGTGGGAATAGTTAATTTCACTCCTCCTGAGTCAAACGCTTTCTCTACTGGTACACAGATGAAAGTGGGAATAGTGCATTTTACCCCTCCTGAGTCCAATGCTATCCCTACTGTTGCACATACTGGATTGGGAATTGTAAATTGTACCCCTTCTTAGTCCCATGCTTTCTCTACAGTTGCATGGACTGGACTGGGACTAGAAAATTTGGCCCCTCCTTAGTCTAACACTTTCCCTACTGTCACACAGACTGGACTGGGAATAGTAAATTTTACCGCTTCTTAGTCCAATGCTTTCTCTACTGTTGCACAGACTGGCTTGGGAATAGTACATTTTACCCCTCCTGAATCCAGCACGTTCCTTACTGTTGCACAGACAGAAGTGGAAATAGTAAATTGTAACTCTCCCGAGTCTAACACCTTCCCTACTGTTGCAGAGACTTGAGTGGGAATAGTACATTTTACCCCTTCTTAGTCCAATGCTTTCACTACTGTTGCACAGACTGGATTGGGAAAAGTACATTTTACCCCTTTTGAATCCAACACTTTTTGTACTGTTTCCCAGACAGGGATAGGACTAATAAATGTTACCCCTCCTGGGTCCAACGCTTTCCCTGTTGATTTTTGTTGAGTACAGCATAAAGGGTGATCTTGGCAGGGAATGGTATCAGGGGGATGTTTTTAGAGTTGGCAGGAGTTGAAGGGTCTGCTGAGGGTTACTTTCGGCAATGGAAGCAAATATGTGTATTTCTATACCTCATGGAAGGTGACAGAATAATTGGAGTCCTCCGGAGCAGGTTTGGTGGGGGCAGTGGCCCGATGGGGCCAGTGAATGGATGGACTTCATAGTGACTGCAGTTTCTTCTGGGTTGAGCATGAGCCATGTGGATAGCCTTGGTTCTTTGGATAATGCCAGGAGGCTTTTATTAGGGTCTGTATGGTCTGGTTGTGTTTTAAGGTTGCTGTAATGTCTGTGATTTTGCTGCTGAAGAATTGAAAGAGATTGTTTCATAGGTCCTGCAAGGGAGTGATTGGGTTTGAGGCAGCTGCTGGTTAGATAATATACTTCACAATAATGAAGTGTCAGTGCTGGCATCGAGTGCCACATTTGGTTCACTGACAACTTTGATGTACTAAATATCGATGTAAAAAATATAGACTACAAAAGTATCAACTAAAAAATATTGATGTAAAAAATATAGATGTATAAAATATCCACTTTTATAGAAATATAAAATAAAATAATATAATATATATATTAAATATTAAATTAACTTTTAACAAAATAAAATACATTTCATACACATTTTAATAACATTTAACAAATAAACTTCATTAAAAAAGATAAACACACAAACTTATTTTTATACATACATATATTTACTTTAAAACAATTAAACTATTATTTTTAATTTATATCAAAAGTTTTAAATTATAAAAAAATAAAAATATACATCAATGATTTAAAATATAAAAAAACATATATAGTGAATTAAAAGATTAAAATATAAAAAAATATTTAAACTTAAATTACACAATACGGTCAGTCCACAGTAGGGAAAGTGTTGGATAGTCGAGGGGTACAAATAGCTATTACCACTCCAGTGAGTGCAACAGTAGGGAAAGTGTTGGATAGCGGAGGGACACAAATTACTATTCCCACTCCTGTGAGTGCAACAGTAGGCAAAGTGTTGGTGCAAAAATTACTATTCCCACTCCAGTGAGAGCAACAGTAGGGAAAGTGTTGACTAGCTGAGGGGTCAAAAAATTGATCCCCACTCCGGTGACTGCAACAGTAGTGAAAGTGTTGGAAAGCGGAGTGGTAAAAATTACTATTCACACTCCAGTGAGTGCAAAAGTAGGGAAAGTGTTGGATAGCAGAGGGATACAAATTACTATTGTAACTCCAGTGTGAAACAGTAGGTAAAGTGTTGGATAGCGGAGGGGTGAAGTTCACTATTCTCACTCCAATGATTGCAACAGTAGGGACATTTTTAGATAGCAGAGGTGTAAAATGTACTATTTGCACTCCAGTGAGTGCAACTGTAGGGGAAGTGTTGGATAGCGGAGGGGCAAAATGTACTATTCCCACTCCAGTGAGTGCAACAGTAGGGAACTGGTTGGATAGCGGAGGGGTGAAATGTACTATTCCCATTCCCGTAAGTGCAACCGTAGAGAAAGTGTTGAATAGCTGAGGGGTAAAAAAATGTATTCCCACTCCGGTGACTGCAACAGTAGTGAAAGTGTTGGATAGCAGAGCCATAAAAATTACTATTCCCACTCCAGTTAGTGCAACAGTAGAGAAGGTGTTGGATAGCGGAGGGGTAGACATTGCTATTCCCACTCCAGTGAGTGCAACGGTAGGGTTAGTGTTGGATAGCAAAGGCGTAAAATTAACTATTCCCACTCCAGTGAGTTCAACAGTAGGGAAAGTGTTGGATAACAGAGCGGTAACCTTTACTATTCCCACTCGTGTGAGAGTAACAGTGAGGAAAGTGTTGGATAGCAGAGGGATAAAAATTACTATTCCAACTCCAATGAGTGCAACAGTAGAGAAAGAGTTGGATAGCGAAGGGGTAAAGTTAACTATTCCACCTCGAGTGAGTGCAACAGCAGAGAAAGTGTTGGATAGCGGAGGGGTAAAGTTTACTATTCCTACTCCAGTGAGTGCAACAGTAGGGAAAGTGTTGGATAGCAGAGCGGTAACCTTTACTATTCCCACTCCTGTAAGAGTAACAGTGAGGAAAGTGTTGGATAGCGGAGGGGTAAAGTTTACTATTCGTACTCCAGTGAGTGCAACAGTAGGAAAAGTGTTGGATAGCAGAGCGGTAACCTTTACTATTCCACTCCTGTAAGAGTAACTGTGAGGAAAGTGTTGGATAGCAGAGGGGTAAAAATTACTATTCTCACTCCAGTGAGTGCAACAGTGGGGAAAGTGTTGGACAGCGGGAAAGCAAAAATTACTATTCACACTCCAACAGTTAAAAAATATATATATATATATTAAAAAATTAGGAAAAAATATACAAATAAATAAATAGAAAACATAATATAATATTAATTACATGTAAAAAATACCTACAGATATTATATAAAATAAAAAATATTTACAAACAAAACATGAATTAATATATACATGTATATATTTTATTTCCTACCCTATAACACCACTTTTAAGGGTGGATTTGAAAGTGCTCCTCTTTGCATTGCCCTAATTTATTCTCCATTTGTTCTACAATTGTTTGCAGTGATCTTTCAACAGTCTTAGTTCATTCATGTACCAACTGGCCTTCGGTCTAGATCTTGTATTCCTGTGTTTGAGGGGGGCCAGGGAGTCGGTGAAGTAGGTTTTCAAATTTACTAAATACTTGATGGCTTTGGGAAGTTTGTTGCTGTGTTTAGGTCTGGGTGTTGAAAGCGGTGTTCCAGTCTTTCTCAGTAATGCTACTTTAGTTTTGGATGGATGGTCTGGTGGTGGTGCATGTCCATTGGACCGTAACAGGGATACTAAACTTAATTAGGGCATCCTCTCACCGGAGACTAGTATTGGCTCTTTGACTCCAATTTTGAGTGCTTTTTATTTGGGGTCAGCCTGGTCTTCAAGGTGGAATTGCAGATCTCCAAGTAGGATGTAACTGCTAGCATTGAGGGAAAGTGGTGCAATGAAGTTTGTAATGCTGTCAGTAAAGTTGGTGCACATTCCAGGTGGTCTGTAGACTAGAGTGGTACTTAGTTTGAATTTGGCTGTGACGTGGAGCTTGAACAACAGGTGTTCAAATCTGGAAGATGATGAGTCTGTGTAGGTGGTGCATGGAGGTTGTGCAGCTGGTGGATTTGTTCTCAATGATGGCAATTCCGCATCAGGGCTTGTGAGGCCTGTCCTGCTGCAGATATTCTAGCCAATTGGATAACTGTGGCAGTGTCAGATGCTGATGCGGGTTCTGTGGGTGATTGCAGGACTTTGTGAGTGTGAGAGAGCAGTTTGTTGTTTCTGCGAGTGTGGTGAGTGTTGGGTATGGGTAAGTGCATGAAAATGTACAGGAGAGGCAAAATGCTCCCTCGTTCTTGTGTGGTGCAATGAGGCAGCAGCATAGGGAGTAGTGGCTGGTGTTGAGGGCGTAGAGGGTCACCGCGGAGTAGTGTCGGTAGGGGGAGGACTAGAGCTAGTGTCTCAGGGCGCGATCCAGGTACAGATAGGCTTGCCTTTCCCGTGGCTCTGCACATTTCCTCTGAATGTGTCTGCAGCATCTCCACACCACAGACACCATTAGGCCGGTCAAGCCAGGGAAGTGATCTCACATCCTGTGCAGATGAATGGTGGAATATACTGTGATGTGTTTACTGTGCAGATGTAGAATAGAACATTGAATGATGTCACTCCCTATGCAGATGGATAAAGGAAATGAGTTGTCTTGCTTTGCTGCTTCTTTTAAAACTAACCTTATGTCCAATATGCCAACTGTAGCATCCTCCTCAGCCTAGGAACTCTCAAAGGACCACGCCAAAAACAGAGCTTAGTATAATATGTTTTTATTCGTCTGCATGTAACAGCAAACGCAATATTCAAAGCCAGCCTTCAGTGCATTCAACTCCAACACTTAACATCACAGTTAGACAGAGTTCATCTGGAGCCACATATGTACCATTATTTCTAATGCATAAGATACTACATCTTCCCCTTGTTAAATAAAAATGCAAACATCTTTTTTACGAAAAATTTATATAGAGAGACATATACATTCACATCTCCTCAACTAATCTTCTTGGTGCTTTAGTTGCTCAACCTGATCTTATTCTGGGAAACTTCTCCAGTCCAGGATCTGCATCAATGGTGTAGAAACAGCCACAGTTGCCTCTTTTGGGGTCCCACAATTGCTCAGGGCCTTCCCTGACTCCCTTGCTTGTGGTGAGTCCCCTGGACCTTGCTGGTCTCAACTTTGCACCTTCTCGTCTTCCTGCATGTGTTTCATTTGCCAAGGCTTGTTGGTGCTCCTGCTGGACACCTACCCCTCAGCACTCGACATCCTTCATGGAAAAGCTTGTACCCGGGTTCTGGTCTTCCTCAGCGTCACCTGGTCCTCACAGCTGCAGAGTCAAGGTATTCATCATCTTTCCTGAAGCACTCAACATAGGAGGGCATTTGTCTTCCAGTCTTTTGGTCACTCCTGTGTGACATAGACTCTGTCCCCTCTGCTTTCAGGTAGTTCTCTTCAAGAATCCACATTTGGATCCACAAGGACACTTTCTCCGCTTATAGCAGCGGCACTTTCCTGAAGTCCTCCATTGGGTTCGACTGCGGTTTCTGATACCACTTCACATGTTTGCACCGGGCTTCCTTGGTGTAGGTAAAGTGGGTACTAGGGTATCCACGACTGGGGTGGCTGGGGTGGCTCTCCAACCTTCTGTCTTCCACAGGGTTTCTTTAAGGTCAACTGAGAAGGGTCCTCAATCTTTTAAAAAGTCCAACCGCAACTTGCACATAGACTTGTACGTAGTACGCAGTCGTGTTCACACACTGCACATGCTCACCGTGGGGTCCCTATCTTCTTACCTTAGGTTGTTCTGTGGGTCCCCAGCAATTATGTACTCTCAACATTGTCCTTACTCGAGTTGTGGTTTGAATACCACTTTCTTAATATATGGTTTGGTCCCCCCTGAGGCTCACTGTGATTTCGTGCTATTTACTGTGTTACTTTGCTAAAGTATTGTGTGCATTGTGTTTAGTGTTGGAGATATTGGAACATACTAGAGAGTATTATATCATAAATACATATTTTCATAAATGTTTGGTGTGGTTCTTTTCATTCAATCTATTTCATAAGATTGCATTCTGGTAAAACAAGCTGCTTTACACTCCTTCAAGACTAAGCCTGAAGGCTGCTCTCCATGGCTACCATTTGGATAGCTTTCTAAGGTTTTCTAAGACCTCTTAAATCAATGATGCATCCAGCGACAACAGGGTTGCAGTTCATTGGGATCTGGTGGAAGCAGTACAGGAGGGACCTGGACAATGGTGTTTGACACAGATTCCAAAGTGCTTTTCTGCTGACTTGCCCATTGCAGTTTATCTGCCAGGAAAAGTTTGAAGTAAAGGCAGGTCCTATTTCAGGAACCTCGGTGGGACTTCCTCCAAGTCCTGCCTCTGGCTTTCCCTTCATCCACCCGTAAGAAGAGTATTGATGGTGGCGGGGATTTAGTGCCTAGAGTTAATGAGATTTGAAAGGAGGGGTTACAAGGAGAAATGCTTTTATTTCTCCTTTCTTTTCTGACTTTGCATATGTGCTGCACTTATGCAAAGTAGGACAAGTATTAATGTGTGTCTAAGCATTTAATTTTGTACTGGAAGGGTATCCTTCCTAAACAAAACCTATGGTAGACTCAGGCACACACCCTTGCACTATAGCGCAAAGGCATGAGCCTGGTGCACGGCAGCTGAAATCAGCACCAGAGCTAGGGAGAGTACCATATTTGGGCCCAATGCATTAACATTTTGCTCTAAACCCTGCTTTACTTCCATGGTACCTTCCGATGCAAAACAAGTTTTGTATTGGGAAGTAAATTGGCATCTAAATAATTTGTGCTGGTCAGTGTCATTTTCATTATGCTAACCTCGCACAAAATGTTGGTATGGTATATAGACATAATATCGGAAAAAAAATATTGACTGGACAGAATATCGAGTTTTTAATATAGAATGGACAGAATATCGAATTGCTAAAATATAGTGGTGAAGAATATCGAAAATCAGGTAAGAAATATCGATTTAAATAATATAGAAGTAAGTAATATCGACAGTCATAATATAGTAGTTAAAAATATCGATTTTTTTTATAGTGTTTTAAGTGTTAGTATATGTGTTAAAAGTATGTATTAATATTGGAATGTATGTTAGAATATTTTTAAAGTAATGAATTTTATGTTATTTCATTTTTGTGTAATTTAATTCCGTAGCGGGTTGTGGGTTTATAGGGGAGTAGGGTGGGAAGTAATTTAATTATAGTACATTAAATAATAATTTATAGGAATTATTAATTATTTTTAATTTAATTTTGCGTTTTACTTCTGTAGCGGGTTGTGGGTTTATAGGGGAATAGGGTGGGAAGTAATTTAATTGTTATTAGTTAATTAATAATTAGTATTGAAAATTTATTGGTTGTTGATTAATTATTAATTGGTAAATAATTTGTATTAATTGGTAATTAATTTGTATTAATTGTTTAATTGATAATTATGTTAATTGTATTCATTTAATATTTGTAGCGGGTAGTGGGTTTATAGGGGAATATGGTGGGCAGTAATATAATTCTTAAAAATTAATTATTTAAATAATTTGTGTATATTGATAATTAATAAATTATTAATTAATTATTAATTGGCATTATTTGTATTTATTAATGTGTGTTATAGAAAAATAATTGGTTGTTAATTAATTAATAATAGGTAATTAATTAATCAAAAATGTATTGGTATTTATAATTAATTAATTAATAAATATTGTGTGATTGGTAATTAATTTTAATACTTTTTTGGTATTAATAATTCATTTATTTTTAATGAAATATTAATTTATTATTTTCCCTACTATTGCACTCACTGGAGTGGGAATAGTAATTTTTACCCCTACGCTATCCAACGTATTCCCTACTATTGCACTCACTGGAGTGGGAATAATAATTTTTACCCCTACGCTATCCAACGCTTTCCCTACTGTTGCACTCTTGGGAGTGGGAATAGTAATTTTTATCCCTACGCTATCCAATGGTTTCCCTACTGTTGCACTCTTTGGAGTGGGAATAGTAATGTTTACCCCTACGCCATCTGACGTTTTCTCTACTGTTGTAATCCCTGGAGTGGGAATATTAAATTTTGCCCTCCCGCTATCCAACGCTTTCCCTACTGTTGCACTCTCTGGAGTGGGAATAGTAATTTTTACCCCTACGCTATCCAACGCTTTCCCTACTGTTGCACTCACTGGAGTGGGAATAGTAAATTTTGCCCTCCCGCTATCCAACGCTTTCCCTACTGTCGCACTCTCTGGAGTGGGAATAGTAAGTTTTTACCCCTACGCTATCCAATGCTTTCCCTACTGTTACACTCACTGGAGTGGGAATAGTAATTTTTACCCCTACGCTATCCAACGCTTTCCCTACTGTTGCACTCACTGGAGTGGGAATAGTAAATTTTACCCTCCCGCTATCCAACGCTTTCCCTACTGTTGCACTCTCTGGAGTGGGAATAGTAATTTTTACCCCTACGCTATCCAATGCTTTCCCTACTGTTGCACTCACTGGAGTGGGAATAGTAATTTTTACCCCTACACTATCCAACGCTTTCCCTACTTTTGCACTCACTGGAGTGGGAATAGTAAATTTTACCCTCCCGCTATCCAACGCTTTCCCTACTGTTGCACTCTCTGGAGTGGGAATAGTAATTTTTACCCCTACGCTGTCCAATGCTTTCCCTATTATTGCACTCTCTGGAGTGGGAATAGTAATTTTTACCCTCCCGCTATCCAACGCTTTCCCTACTGTTGCATTCTCTGGAGTGGGAATAGTAATTTTGACCCTCCCACTATCCAACGCTTTCCCTACTATTGCACTTACTGGAGTGGTAATAGCAAATTTTACCCGCCCGCTATCCTACGCAGAAAATATTGAATATTTTTAATTAATATTACGTTAATATATATGTATAATTTTTTTTTTTACTTACATTAATTATTTATTAATTTTAATGTTATTTAAGTATTTTTAAGTATGTGTCAGTTAATTATATGTATTATTTCATTCATTTTACATTACTTTTAAGACATTTAAAAAATTCGATATTTTGACTAACTATATTTTTAACAACGATATTTTGGATTCTATATATTTGTACTTACCTGTTTGGAGATAGGGATTCGATATTTTGGCATTCTATATTTTGGCATCGATATTTTTGTATGTCTATATTTTGGTGGTCGATATTATGTCAGTGATCCGTTGGTATATGTACCTCTTAATCGCCTCCCTAAAACCTATGACAGTGTCTGTCCACAGAAGCTATGGGAAACCAGAAACTACTACTTACCCAAACTTTACGACTTAGGATATTCCAACAGTACAAAGCCACAGGTAAAGTCCTTGTGGTGGTCTAGTGATGCTAATTAATATTGTTCTGGACACAGTATCAGTTTAAACAATCTCTAAAACAGAATATTACATTGCAAGGTAGATGAGTTAGAGCTACCTCTCAAAGCAGTAAATAAAGCTCCAACATTGAAAACAGGAGATATTAACATGAACTTACTAGAGAACATGACAAGTGCTTCTATAGAAGACTCCCTAGATGATGTGTGTCAGGACAACTAGGTGACATGCCACCGCGCTAAGAGGCATGTCAGGACAACTAGGGAAATCCTACTCACAAGAAACCAGGATATGTACACTATAGCAAAAAACAACGGTTCCCGTGGAAACAATTGTAAATAATACACAATATTGTAATGCACAATGGAAATGGAAATAGGGGTAAGAGGGATGTCAAAAAGAGAAGAGAGACCAAACACAGCGTAATGCTAGTAAGTTCAGAAAGTTTATTTACAAAAATATTTACAGTGGTATTCTATATATGTGTGTATACTCCTATTTCCATTGCCATTGTGCATTACAATATTGTTTATTATTTTCAATTATTTCCACAGGAACCATTGTTTTTTGATATAGTGTACATATCCTGGTTTCTTGTGAGTAGGGTTTCCCTAGTTGTCCTGACATGCCTCTTAGCGCGGTGGCTGCACCGCAAGGGATTTGTTTTCTTTGAATCTTTCCCAATACCCTATTCCCATGTAGGGTTCAACTCTGTGTGTCTGGGGTATGATGTCCGAAAGAGAAGCGCCACTATATACTGATGAATATATAGCAAAGATTATTAGTGGGCCATCACCTTTTTTCTACGCAACCCAACAAACCAGTGAGCCAAAAACAGACATTGTTGGAGAAACTTGCAAAAACAGAGAAGAAACATGTTTGAACAGAGCTACATGCTTGCCAGCTAACCGAGTACCTAAAGGCAGGAATCATCCCTTAAGGTTTACAAGTGAGGAACATACCAGGAATTTTTAGAGAGGATCCTAAATTCAAAGGTGGTTTTAGTCACATCTCTACCACCTACTCATGCCACTGGATGGTGCTAGAAGTAGAGACTGCTTTGGAATACGCTAAGGCAGAGCTCAAAGAAATAGAAGAGCTAGAGACAGAACTGCTGGGAGGAGATGGTATGATAGAGGCTAAGGCACTCCTAGACAAATTGAATAAAATAATTGAGGATTTCAACACGTATGAACTTAAGGGAAAGCCTTTCCATATTTGAGGGATTATTACACCACATTTGTTAGACATAATAGACAGAATACCTGGGGCAAATTCAAAAGGAATTAGCCAATCACTTTCTCAGAATGGTCAGGGGGCTCTGATGACTCAGACGCACAACCAGGACTGAGCCACACTGATGCCCACCCTGTAAAGCCTTTTTTAGAGAGAGGTCCCAAGGGCAATGGCAAGAATTGGTATCAATACCCGGGCAAATGCCAGCCATGGAGGAAACACTATCAATGGGGTCCACAACCATATTAGACCCCATCCATTCCCCTGGCACAGATACAATGCCCATCTTTAATTTGTCACAACAAACACTATCCTCTGCAGAGGCCTCCCTACTGAGTAGGGGTTTATCATGTGTGATCACTGGGCAGACAAACTTTTTTAATTTAAAGACAGAGTTATTTCAATTGCTCCGGAGGATCCGTCTGAAACTGTTCTTCAAAGGCAGGAGTTGTACCTCACTAGATTCAGTCACAGGCCTAAAACTGCCCTCAACTTTCTATCCTTTCAATTCCCTGATGCCACCCAAGCTTCTCACTTTTTAAAATATTATACTAAGTGGCATAGATGATCTTAAATGAGTCAAATGCTTTATACCATTTAACATCACTTGACAACAAAGGAAAACATTACAAGACCTCAAGCATGATAAGAGCATAATTCTTAAACCAGCTGATAAGAGAGGGGGGATTGTCATTCAGGATCGCAAAGATTATAATAGTGAAATCTAAAAACAAATAAACGAGAAGCAACATTCTAAAAAATTGTCATCCAATCCCTTACAAGACATGTGTAAAGAAATTCTTAAAATCACCAGGGAAAGTAAAGAACAAGGGTTTATAAACAAAAAAGAATTTGAGTTCTTGAACACTGAAAATCCCCGAACTCCAGTCTTGCATACCTTGCCCAAGATTCATAAAGGGACCACAAATCCACCAGGGCGACCTAGCCTATATGGATGTGGTTCGGTTCTTGAACCTTTTGGCAGGTATATTGATTTTTTCATTAAAACCTTTGTACCTATACAGGAGACTTATGTTAAGGATAGTATGTTTATGATTAATCTATTTGGCAATATGCCCTACAACTTGGACACAAATTGGCTGGCCACTCTAGATATCTCTTCATTGTATACTAATATACCTCAAGAAGAGAGCATTCTGATAATTGAGAAATTACTAGAGACAAGATCCAGGCCACTGCAGGTTCCCACTAATTTTATAATAGGGCCAATAGTTAAAATATACAAAACTCAAGCTCCGGTGCCACAATGTATGGGGCAGAACTGTGGGGGCATCGCCCTAGCACTAGTCTGAACAAAGTGGAGAATAATTTCACGAGAGACAGCTACTAGGTTGAGGAAATATGAATTTTTATGATCAATTGTGTCCCCTATCTAGACCCCAACGGCTCCATGTACATGCTACAAGTACATGTATGTTCCCTCCACTTCAAGCTATGAAGACGCAAATACAATTGTGTCCAACGTCAACATGTCCTCTTTCAGATCCGCCCTGAATGGGTCGAATATTCCGTTCCTAAGTATGCCTTGCCACCGTCTTTATATGGTGTACTTTTCACGTTTTTCAGCTCTGGCAAGTTAGGCCCTGAATTCTGCCATCAAGCCTTTTCCTGCCTTCTGCCTCTGAATGCTCCAGCCTGGACCTGCATCTGTATCCATGACCTTTGTCTTACTTCCTGCGCAGCTAACGGTGCCTGGCCCGGCCTGTTGCCTGCCAAAACTGTATTCAGCCTTCAAGTTATCTGCTCCGCTCCTCGAGAAATACATTCCTGCCTGGAGAAGGAGGAATTTAAACATGACCCATCTGCAAAGGAGAAAGCCTAGCCTTTCTGTCTCTTTTTGTGTGATTATAAAGCTCACGTCAGTGAAAAGCCCATAGCCCCCGTGCAAGACCTCTGCAGTAAATGAAGTAAATGAAGAAATAGATGCCACATCGGCTCTTGGTGATGAGCAACCTATGTCACAAATCAGTCCCTGCTCCAGACATCGGATATCAGATAATACAAGATGTGCTGGTCGTTCTGACATTGAAGGCCTCACTCACTGAAGGCCTCACTTCCAGACTTGTCCGGTTGCATAGCAACCCTCCCCACGTCAGTTACACGTCATGCTCGAGTTGAGCACAAGTAAGGCAAAGTTCCAGTACAATTCCAGCTGATCACGCAACCCCCTCCAGGTATCCACCCACCTATGACAAATTACCCATTATCATCAAGTGGACGCCCACATGGACGCCCACCTTCACGCCTACTTACACGCCCACATGCTCTTATCTCATTCTCTCTTGCTCTTTTGCTTACGTACAATTGAGAAATGTATATATACTGTACTCTGTGAATAATGTTTTGAGAATATTGAGAATACTTTTGAGTCCCTTCCAGATCCTTTGTGGTGATGGTAATATTCTCCCTTTGACTCGAGTTATTGGAATAAAGCCCTTTATGAACCTGATACCACAGACTCAGCCTCTTGCTTTATGCATGATCTAATTGATATTATGAAATTCTGAGAGCGTAATATTTTATTTACGACATAATGGCGCCCGAACAGGGACAATCTCTTTCCCCACACGCCGGAGATGAGGGTTCAGTTTTGCCCCCTTCCATAGCCGTGACGGACTTCAAGCGCGCACGTCGCGGGTCTTCCCGCCAACTCCCTCATGCCAACGAAGGGGACGGACTGCGACCAGGCATCCAGACGAGGCGGTGAGGAACGCAGATTGTCCTACCCAGAGCCCACCTGCGAGAGAGCTGTGTCCGAGGTATACAGAGGCCTACCAGATTCCGAAGTTCCGAAGTATCCACGTCACGAGTCGAGTCCAGTCTGGTCTAGTCCAGTCCAGAGTTTCCGAGGCCTTCTGTTCCGTTCCGTGCTTCCCGGTGAGTACCATTGCTGGGGACACATCTAGACGTGCACATTGGTTTGTGCCGGTCAAGACGGGTTTGGGTACACAGACCTGGTCTGCACTGTTTTAGCAGTGTATCTGTACTGTTTAGCAGTACATCTAGTAGTATGCAGTTAGCTAGTTTTATTCTAATTATCGTTGTTCATTTTAAAATGTTTTAATGTGTTTTAAATGTCGTGGTATGAGTGACTGTTCGATCTTCATTACTGTGTTTATTGTATTAATTGTGTTCAAGTCCGAGTAAGAATCAAGTAGCAAGGTTTAAGATGCCGTTATTCTCAATATTAAGACAGATAAAAACTAGAAAAGGAATACTCGAGGAAGCCGTTCCCATTCCACCTAGGGACACTCCAGGGTACTTTATGTACCATAAACATGGCCTAGATGCCGTATTATATCTCGCTTTGTGGGTGGACTACACCAAGGATTTAGTAGAGAATCAGAGATGGCCCGCTGTTGGGACATGGGATGCAGATTGCATCATGAGAGTAGAAGAAGCATTATGGAAAAAGAAAGCCAGACAGTCACAGAAAAATGCTATTGAATTATGGCGTAAAGAATAGCATAGACGCATAGAGAAAGCGCTCAGAAAAGAGGATAAAAGTAGGGAGGATTCAGACAAAGCCCGAGAAAACGTATTAGTTGAGGAAGGTATCCGAGTAAAAGCAGAACAAGTAGACAGACAACGAAACACTCTTATGAAAGAGAAAATGTAGACCAGCTCGGAAGGATGCCATTGAGTTGTGGCGCAAGGAGTCACATAGGAGGACAGAGTAAGTGTTTCACGAAGCAGAGAGAAGTAGACTGGAGTCTGGAAAAGCCAAGGAAAAGATGTTACAGGAGGAAGTGGAGCAGGTAAAATGAGCGCAGGCTGACAGAGAAAGAAATACTGACGTTGCTGGTATTTATCCCGTCCTTTTAGAGGACCTAGCAAGAGTGGCCCCAGTAGAAAGACCAGTTGGAGTGCCACCGCAAGTACCCCGATACATATGATAATGATATAGTAGCTCAAGTGTTCTTGAGCCTCCCGCCAAAAGATCAGCGCATGGCTGGTGTTTTCATGGTCCAACATTTGATTACGTTGTTAATAGGGACTTGAGAGGGGTGTAGCTAGGGTAATAGCAACACCTGTGATTTGATGACACCCCTAATGTACAAAGTGTTAACGAAAAATAATTAGTGATGCATTAAGGGTTTAACTTGAGAAAAAGAATTGTGGGTATTTCGAATTTGCAAATTGTTCAAGAATACAGGTTTGTGTTCTTGGTGGTCCAGTGAGCCAATGTGCTGGGTCAAGTCGGTAAGATTATGACCCCCTGAGTGCAAATTGTATGTAAAAATAATTTTTCAATTGGGCGAATTATTGCAGTTTTTATGGAATTGAGTAGTCTTTTTGTCTTTGACAGCTTCAGAGTGAGGAGAAGGTGGGGGCTGTGTAGAGCAGAATGTGATACAGAAATCGGAGACAGATTCTGACCTTGTAGCCAGTGTAGGTGGGGGCCGGTGAGAGGAGCAGAACAGAGGCACTGCTTAGAAAGCTTCTCTGACATCACATCTGTGTAATGCCTGCAGCCGGAGAGCCTTGGGGGCCAGGAGTAGGAAAAACAAAAAAAGTTGGCTGGCAGCCCAGGCTCAGGCCGCGCTGAGGGGCTATTTTTAGCTTCTCTGATAAGGCAGGGCAGCTGAGAAATGTAAGTCGAGAAAGATTCCCTTGTTCTATTCTGTGCAAAACCAGTGCCCCGGGGAAATGTCTATGGAGAAGATTTGTTTTATTTTTTAGCAAATGTTATATTGCTTCTGGCCAGAAAGTAAAATGTTGCTCTTGCTTGGAATTTTAAGGGCTATATGCCTATATAAAAACGATTTTCAAATTCAGACATTTTTGAATTGTGGCCACAAGCTGCCACCAGTTGCATTGGATAAATGATCCAGTGGTTACGGGTCTGTGAGGAAAGATGGGAGATACATCTTCGACTAGGACATGAGGGTACATTGTGTACGAAGATTCATAGCTCATTTTTATAAAAAAAAGACAGGTTCGTGTGTTCTTCATTTTTGATTATTGTTGCTGATCCTGTGTGTCAGACTTGACACGGTGATTTCAGCTGACACGGTCATCATTGGGATGACCCACTGTCAGATGGGGGTGTATAGGGCAGGTAAATCAGTTATTGATTATAAGCCTGACAAATTAAGCAGGCCAGAATGTTCGCCTCTGAGCTGTAGGTACTGTAATTGCGCATCACTGCTCATTTATATATGTTAGTGTAATTGTCTATGCTTTCTGTGCTTGGTATACTGATGGCTTGGCATATGTATTTTATATATGTTTTGTTTTTGTGTTGTATTGACCAGTATGTTTAGCATTAATACAAGTTCTCCTGGGCGTTACAGAGATGGTCGTGACGACGTAAATCTTTGCGCTGCGCTTGGCTGGAACTTGTTCACAATTACTAAATTTCACAGACATGATATTACCTTTATCATGCTGTCAAAATAGCAGACAACACGTTATCAGTGTATGTCTAATTGGTATTGGAGATGAATAAAAGAAGAAAAAAGTTATGCAAGACTAAAATATGTATCACATGACTGCCTTTCTCTTATAGACAGGCAGCCTCGGTCATATGTTTCCAGATTGGACATTAAGGAACCATTATGATCTGTGCACTCGCATCTTAACTCTTGAAAGGCCTGTTTTAAATAAGGACTGCCACCCCAGAGTGACAAATGAGGCTCGGTATTTAGGGTAATGAGAAAATATCTGACAGGATTTCCTTTTTAAAGTTTGCTTTAGTAAGCTCATTCTTGTAAGTGGTGGCCCCAAAAGTTGACTTGTTTTTAAATTAGGCTATTGGGTTTGGGTTTCTGAAGAGAGACGTTTGAATATGAAAGGCGAGGGATTCAGTTTATTGTATAGGTGGAAATTATTGCTGAATGACTGGTTTCTTTAGCAGATAAATTATTAATTATCAACATTAACAACTGTTCTTAAACTTGGTTTTCCGAATATTTAGGTAAGTTAGCATTCCTATTAGGGCCTCCTAGCATTAATATTGACTTCAGGTTGGTGTGGGTTCACATAATAGGGACATTTGCATATGAGATGTCATTTGGCCAGCCTATGAGCTCACACAATGAAGTTTGTACATTTGCTGGAGGGATTTCTCTTGAATTTCAACTGCGCTGTGCATCTCCTATAATTTTGCTTACGCCCAGTAGCTACACATAGGGATTAATAGTGTTGACAAGACACAGGGTTTGATAGTGTTTGACAGCAGTGAAATCTGTTTCAGATTTCCTCCTGTCAAAAAGGGGGGAAGGAGGAGAATATTGGCTTTCTGCTGGCCCCTGAGGAGGTTCGCTTCCCGCTAGCCCCTTAAGAAATTAAGCCCCTTAGAAATTAGCCCCCTTAGAAATTAAGCCGAGGAAATAGGTATGGTGCTTTCCCCTTTTTCTCATGTTTTATTGTGATCTTTCAGGGGAATTAGTTGTGGGCACCGGAACGTATTCAATTGATTTCTGGTTTTTCACAGCCCAAGACACAAAAGGAGGTACGTGCATTCATTGGCCTCACTTCATATTGCAGGCAGTGGATTCCCCAGTATGCTTACATAGCCAAGCCCCTAATACAGTTGACGACACAGGAGGCAGTTTCTACTAAAGTCCTCTCTTGGACACAAGAACACACTGTGGCATTTGAAGAATTAAAGAGAGCTTTATGTCAAGCACCAGTTTTAGCAAACCCTGATTACAACAAATCGTTTATGCTTTTTGTGACAGAGCGGGATGGAACAGCACTATCTGTCCTAACACAAGATCATGCAGGAAAACACAAGCCCTGTGCTTATTTTTCTAGTACATTAGACTCAGTAGCACAGGCTTTGCCTGCGTGCCTAAAATCAGTTGCAGCAACGGCCTTAGCCATAAGACAAAGTGACTCGATAGTGCTGGGCCACCCTCTGACAGTACAAGTACCACACGCAGTAGAGGTTCTCTTGAACCGGACACAAACACAACACCTGACTGTAGCTAGACTGACAGGCTATGAGCTAACGTTATTTCAACCACACATAGAGATCAGACGATGCAACATACTGAATCCCGCTACCCTTTTGCCCTCCAGTACAGAAAGCGTTTCACCACACGACTGTGTTGAAGTAATACATACCGTGACTAAACCAAGACAAGACTTGACAGACGTTGCACTCCCAGACCCCAACCTAACACTATAAGTTGACGGCTCATGCATGAGGACAGGGGCGGGAGAATTAGTGGCAGCATATGCAGTGACTACTGATACTGTAATAATAGAGACTAAAAGAATAGACATATTGTCAGCACAAGCAGCAGAGCTCATCGCCCTGACACAAGCGTGCATAAGAGCTAAGCACCTGAGAGTAAACATTTACACCGATTCTGTGGCGAGAAAGAGGTTTCTTGACCTCTCATGGGGCCAAGATACAGCATGGCCCCTTATTCAAGCCCTACTGGAAGCAATACATTTACCAACAGCCATAGCTATCCTAAAATGTAAAGCACATACTAGAGCCACAGATACCATTTCCCAAGGCAATGATCTGGCAGACCGAACTGCTAAACAGACAGCTCAGACCCCACTAGACATGACAAAGTTACAGGTTCAATCAGTGTCCAACGCCATGACAGTTAGGGATCCTTCCAAGGATGTACAAGACATACAGACACATGCTACTATGGACGAATTAAAGAAATGGTCGGAACAAGGAGGGGTACTGACTGATCAGGGTTGGATGAATAAGGGCAAATCCACATGTTTTCTTCCTGATTCGATGGTACAAGTGATTATAAATACCGCACATAGTCCTGCACGCTTAGGAGAGAAAGCAATGATAGATAGCTTACAGAATATATGGTTCAACAAGCACCTGCGTGCAGCAGCGAAACAAAAGGTCAGAACATGTATGATCTGTTGCCAATTCAATCCAGGTAAAGGCATTCCGATGGAACAAGGTGGATTCCATCCACCTGACCACCCTTTTGAAGTGCTCCAAATGGATTATATCCAAATAAACAGATGTAGAGGTTACAAATATGTCCTGGTACTAATGAAGCAGGTGTCCCTTCTGTTAGGGTATACCTGGAAATTCCATTGTGTGCGACATCCTGAAGCAGCAGGCCTTGTAGAAAGACATAATCAGACATTGAAAATTAGACTAGCAAAGATTTGCGCAGACAAAGGTGTAGATTGGATGGTAACCCTACCGGTTGCCCTCTTTTACATGCGAATGATAGCCCATTCTAGAACAGGCTTATCTCCCTATGAAGTGGTCTTTGGTAGACCACCAAATATGTGGGGCACTCCAATGCCTAAAAGATTACTGATGTTGATAGTAACATGCTGACAGATTACCTGGCTTCCTTGATGTCTGCACTACTCTCTTGTTGTTCGCAGGTTGCTGCCGCCTTCCCTGACAACACCCAGGTCAAGGGACACTCCATCGCTGATCCGGAACTTTGATAGATCAAGCCCTCTTAAGCCGAGGTGGGACGGAAAGGATGGATACATCATTGCAAACGTTACTTTGGGAATAACTGTACTTTCCAAAAAGAACACTGACTGCTTGGACTTTGAGCCCCCTTTTCTAGAGGAGACTCCCCAGCAGGAGTTAAACTTAGATCTAAAAAGTCAGAACCCGTTTGATCAATTAAGTCCACTAGGTGGTGAAGCGGTTGAACATGTATTCTGGCTTGCATAAGATCTTGGACAATAACATAAAAAAAAAAAGAGCAAGATAAGAAGCAAATACTGTAAAATATTACGTGGTAGATGTATAGTGACTGTGATTTTTCTATCTCTTCTGTGCATCACGATAATATGTATCAGCTTAATACTACATGCTATTTTTCCTTCTATTGCCTCACTTTTACACTCCTCCACTAATGTTGCCACAAAACACACGTTTAGTGATCTGCCATCCCATGAGTTATCATATCGACTTGCCTTACGCAACAATACCTTTATTCAGATGCTGCACCATTCACATCAGGTTAGCAATGCTACAGACTGCTGGGTCTGTGGCCGATTTCCCCCGTATCAGAAGGTAAAGGGAGTCTTGCCTCTTTTTCCTTTTCCGTTCTCCCATAATGGTTCTTGCGGAGCATGGTTTGCCTTAATGACATCCATCAACGGTGATGCCAAAGAATGTCAAGACAAGGAGTGTAGGGGCGAGTGGGTATGGGGTAACTTGAATAAAGTCATGAACAAAGCATGTTTCCCAGATGAAGAGGGACTTCCCCAAATGAAAGGTACAGATCTAGAAAATGAAGAGTATCTGCAAGGAAATGCGACCCTCGATTTTATAGTGTTGAACGTAAAGCCCCAACACATGTCAGGTCCGCCTTCAATTACTGTTCTGCCAGTAAAAGGGAACTTGTGTGTCAGAAAAGAAGGCTCAGTACATTTGGGGCACAGTGAGTGTGATACTATAATAGTATTCAAAGACAAAGGAAAGTCCTATTTCAGAGCATCACGACACACCTACTTTATTTGTGGCCAGACAGCCTATGTGCAACTGCCCTTAGACTGGGGTGGGACGTGCTACATATCATTTCTTTCATTCCTAATAACGCACCGTCTGTATACAAAGCAATAACAAGGCTCCACAAGATTGCCCAAAGCATACATCAAGACCCAGGCACGTGGACATGGTCCGGTTGGCTCTGGGGATTAATATCGGCTTGGGGATGGAAAGTGTTGACCGTCTGTGGGTTGATACTATTAATAATATTCAGTTGCTGCCTGTGTCTACAATGTGGGCCAGCGATTTGCGGCCTGTGTGCCACATCATGTATTCCACGTTCAAGTTCTCATTCAAAATCCCGGAAGAAGAAAGAAGAGCAAATGATGTTACATGAACAGATTGATGGATTCCTGAAGATCGATATTTCATGAAGGGTCCGTAGGGGACAAGGAGGGAATGAGGAAATATGAATTTTTATGATCAATTGTGTCCCCTATCTAGACCCCAACGGCTCCATGTACATGCTACAAGTACATGTATGTTCCCTCCACTTCAAGCTATGAAGACGCAAATACAATTGTGTCCAACGTCAACATGTCCTCTTTCAGATCCGCCCTGAATGGGTCGAATATTCCGTTACTAAGTATGCCTTGCCACCGTCTTTATATGGTGTACTTTTCACGTTTTTCAGCTCTGGCAAGTTAGGCCCTGAATTCTGCCATCAAGCCTTTTCCTGCCTTCTGCCTCTGAATGTTCCAGCCTGGACCTGCATCTGTATCCATGACCTTTGTCTTACTTCCTGCGCAGCTAACGGTGCCTGGCCCGGCCTGTTGCCTGCCAAAACTGTATTCAGCCTTCAAGTTATCTGCTCCGCTCCTCGAGAAATACATTCCTGCCTGGAGAAGGAGGAATTTAAACATGACCCATCTGCAAAGGAGAAAGCCTAGCCTTTCTGTCTCTTTTTGTGTGATTATAAAGCTCACGTCAGTGAAAAGCCCATAGCCCCCGTGCAAGACCTCTGCAGTAAATGAAGTAAATGAAGAAATAGATGCCACATCGGCTCTTGGTGATGAGCAACCTATGTCACAAATCAGTCCCTGCTCCAGACATCGGATATCAGATAATACAAGATGTGCTGGTCGTTCTGACATTGAAGGCCTCACTCACTGAAGGCCTCACTTCCAGACTTGTCCGGTTGCATAGCAACCCTCCCCACGTCAGTTACACGTCATGCTCGAGTTGAGCACAAGTAAGGCAAAGTTCCAGTACAATTCCAGCTGATCACGCAACCCCCTCCAGGTATCCACCCACCTATGACAAATTACCCATTATCATCAAGTGGACGCCCACATGGACGCCCACCTTCACGCCTACTTACACGCCCACATGCTCTTATCTCATTCTCTCTTGCTCTTTTGCTTACGTACAATTGAGAAATGTATATATACTGTACTCTGTGAATAATGTTTTGAGAATATTGAGAATACTTTTGAGTCCCTTCCAGATCCTTTGTGGTGATGGTAATATTCTCCCTTTGACTCGAGTTATTGGAATAAAGCCCTTTATGAACCTGATACCACAGACTCAGCCTCTTGCTTTATGCATGATCTAATTGATATTATGAAATTCTGAGAGCGTAATATTTTATTTACGACAAGGTCTTCTACCCAGCACACCTCTCACTCCTTTGCGACTGGACCTGCGTATTAGGCCTATCAACGAAGAGCTGGCTCTCAGACCTCTAACTTTTTGGTGCCGTCTTTGGGTGACCCCAGAATTGGCCACTTATCATTCCGAGCTCAAAGACATCTTGAGCATCCCTGGCTCTACCAAAATACCCTGGTTTAATCACATTAGGGATCTCTGTACTCAGCTGGGGAAAGCAGACCTATGGAGATCACCTGAGGAGTCTTGTCTCCTAGTCCCATGGTTGGAATTGGTAAGAGCCTAGGCTCTCTGCCATCCAGGAAAATCCACATTGTGGCCGATTAACAACAGAATTTTTATTGATAAAGGGTAAATATAAACTGGAATCTTTTCTGGATGTTATCCAACCAACCTTGGCTAGGAAATTGTACATGCAGCTCAGATTAGGGACCTTGCCTTTCCATGCCAACACAACCAAATGGTCCAAGACTTGTTCCGGTAAATGCCCCACCTGCAACTACAAGGAGGAAACTGAGCTACACATTCTTTTCTTTTGTCCTGCATATGCGCTATCTCGCCGGCGTTGGCTCATTCAACTTTGCAAGAACCTGGGCTTTGTGCATTGTGCCAAAGCATATAGAGTACTAAAATATGAGTCGCACGCACCAATTGTTTTTGCAGTTTTCCATTTTCTTAATTCTATGTGGCACATGCGGAGGACTATTTTAACTTAGGGACGTTTTAACAAGGTAATAGTCTACCCCTTCCATTCTCATCCTCAGTCATTTTAGCGGTTTTAACTATTTATTACAAACATTTGCACTGTAATGAAGTTTGAAGATTGATTCTTTTAGAGACTACTGTAAAGCATTGCAGAATTGCACTAGGATTTGGCCCCTATGTAATTCACTGTTTCATTATACCATGGGTTGTAGGGTCACCTGGAAGTGATTTGCCTACACTGCAATGCGGAATCATGTTCTCGGTTGTGCAATTTATATGGAGAAATTGTATATATTTTATTGTGTATTTTGATATGTGCTTCTATGGTCTTGGTGACCGAAATAAAGTAGATTGGAATAGAATGGAATGGAATTTTATAATCTCCCTACTAAGGACTGCTTTACAATACAACTATTTCACATCCGAGGGCAAATATTATCAGTAGTGCTCAGGTACTTCAATGGGAGTGGTTTTCTATCCCAATCTAGCAAATATTTACATGGACCATGTGGAACAGACTCATGCCCTGTCTACTTCCAATGGCTACCGTTCCAACATCAAATGTTGGAAACGGTACATTGATGATATCTTTTTAATATGGTCAGGAACAGAAGGAGATTTCCATGACTTTGTAATGTATCTCAATAATGTCCAGAAACATCTCACATTCACATCCACCATTCATAAGTCAGATAAAGCTTTTCTTGATTTAGCAATCAAACATGAAGAGGGTTCATTATACACTAGCCTCCATAGGAAACCTACGGAGAGGAATACTGTAGTGATGAGGCAGGCTCTTTGATGAGGATTTGAGATGTTTATTGGTAGAAGGCTACACGGCAGACAGGAGACATTGGCAGGACACCCTCTAGCTCAAACCACCCTCCAAGCCTATTTGAATCAGGCCAAACCCAACAACAAATCAACCAGGCAACAGTGGAACATTCTCATAAAGTTGAAACCGCATTATAACCTTAGGCTGCAGCATAAGGCCACAGCATGAAGTAAACTATTATAGAGAATACAACATATCCTCCTTTCTCAACAAATTAAAATAAATAAATAAAAAATTAATAAATAAAAAAACAAAGCATGAGATAAAAGCAGTATTGCAATAACAAACCTCAAAAATAAGAGGTGGTACAATATAACAGAAGATCAAAACCGTTATATGCTGGGGATAATCCTAGATCTCGTGCTTCTCCTAAAAGGAACAACAAGCGGTACATTCTTCACTTTAACAAACTTTCCTACATTCCACCTTTTACCTCCTTCAACTTGGATCGCATTCCTTCCCACCTTAGTGACAGTAATTGGAGCACCAAACTTGCTCTGTCCCTTTTTAACATGTGTGGGAGACTTTACACGTACCAAATCTCCCACAGCGACAGGGACAATTTTAACAGCTCTCTTCTTGTCATACCAAGCTTTTTATTTTGACTGGGTAATAGAGACATGTTCTCTTTCTACATCCATGAGACATTCTACATCAGAAAAGGTTTTAACCCATTTGTTCATCCATGCGGGCTTAAAACTAGTATTGGTTGTTCTTCCCCTTAACAGTTCGAAGGGAGATACTTTGGTCGTAGAATGGAGAGTTGTCCTATAGAACTAAAGCATGCTGTTCAAGTACTACATGACATCAAGGTTACCGGACTTGGCCCATTTGATACAGTCACCCACCACTCTGTTCATCCACTTGACGGGGCTGTTAGACTGAGGGTGGTAAAGAGAACTCTTCACATGTTTAATGTTACAAGATTGTAGAAATGATTGAAAACTGGCACTAATGAATTGTGTCTCATTGTCCGTGACCGTAGTTTCAGGAAACCCTTCCCTCATGAAAATTCCCTTAAGGAAGGAAATAACAATGGCAGAAGATGGTTCTTTGACAAGATTGATCTCTGGCCACTTTGACCCATAATCAATAAATAAAAGGACAACCATAAGGTAAGCTTTCAAATGGACCCATAATATCCAAACCACCAATTTTGTGGTGATGAGGCAGGCTCTTTGATGAGGATTTGAGATGTTTATTGGTAGAAGGCTTCACGGCAGACAGGAGACATTGGCAGGTCACCCTCTAGCTCAAACCGCCCTCCAAGCCTTTTTGAATCTGGCCAAACCCAATAACAAAGCAACCAGGCAACAGTGGAACATTCTCATAAAGATGACAACAGCATTAGAACCTTAGGCTGCAGCATAGTGCCAACGCATGAACCAAACTATGATAGAGAATACAACATATACCCTCCTTGCATATAAAATTCACCACCCACATGCCCTCAGGGATGGCCTACCGTTTGGACAATTTCTGCGACTGCGCAGAAACTGTTCCCACAAAGAGGACTACATGAAAGAAGCTCAGGTTTTGAAGGCAAAACTACTAGCTAGAGGCTATCCAAACAGAGTAGTTAGCAACTCCCTCAAGCAAGCTTGATTTTGCCCAAGGGAGGACCTACTTACCATCAAAGAAAAACACCTGTAGATAGACTCCTTTGTGTAACCACGTTTGGTATCCACACAAATAAGATTCGCAATTTGATCACAAAAAATTGGAATCTGATCAGAAGTATAGACTCTGATATTGAACCCCCATGTTTGCATATAAACGGGGCAAAACTGTCAAAGAACACCTTGTACATTCCTCTACGCAAGCCATTACTAGGCAAAAGACAAGAACACTTGAATCAGTCTGAGGCCTACCAGAGAGTCAAAGGTCATTACACGTGTGGTAATTGTGTTGCATGCACATTCACAACAGATACAGATTATTTTGAGCATGCCAATGTAAAACAAGTTTTAAACTTTTGTTTGAACTGTAACACAAGAAATGTTGTTTATTGTATATGGTGCCCTTGTCATCTACCTTACATTGGACAAACGTCACAACCGGCCAAATCAAGGATTGGTCAACATAGAAGCAGAATAAGATGTTCAGTACAAAATGCCCCTTTGGTATCACATTGCAATGAAAAGAACCACACAGTGGATGAAATCAAATGGCAGGTGATTGACAAAGCAACTGTACCTGAAAGAGGTGGAGACACGTCACACATACTACAGAGATTAGAATGTCAATGGATAGAAAGGACTAATTCTTAAATCGAAGGACTAAATACAGCTGAAGAATGGCATTGTTTTGTTGCAACTCTTGCCAACTCAACTTTCCACATTACTGAAACCGGTCAGCTTGCATACTGTCTGCAGCAATTGGCGGGTTAATTAGCAGTAACATCAGTTCCCACTCTGTTACTTTGTTTATCTGTTTATCAATAGGCCGCGATCTAGAACCATCTGTGGGTTCTCTTGTTCACAGCCTCATATATCCTCATTGGGGGCTGTAAATTACTATGCTTGTTTATATTCAATATGTGTGATAAGGGCTCTGTATAACCACTTGTCCTCTTACTCATTGCCTTAACACCACTGTGTTTCTATGTCCTCCTTTATGCACTTTCATGGCCGCAGCCTTATATATCCCATTTTGATGCTGTTCATTCAATATGTTGGATAAGGTCCTCTAATTGACTACTGTAATACCACTGTGTATCTGTTTTTTTATAGGCATGTACCCTCACTGTAGTTTTGAACGTTGCCAGGTGGATGCATGCAAAGGAATTCCGCGATTGTGTGTTCCATAATCCCATACCCCAATAGATACATATTGGCTCCTCCCCTTTAGATCCATCTGTTCCCCTTCACAGTAGATTAGGTCTGCCATGCTGATCACAGCACTGCAGATAGGATCCACAAGACAATGATCACCAGCTTGGTCTGTCTATCCTCACTGCATTTTGGTGGGTAAAAGCACCAATAATGCTCCCTGTCATTCACGGTAAGAGCACAGCTCCCTTGCTCCCAATCACTACCCTGCTCACGCGGCTACAAGCTACATTGGCCTTTTCTCCCCTAAAAGACACACACTGATGCAACACGCATCAGTTGTGTTTCTTTCGTGTTCCACTATCCTCAAAGACTGTCTCATCATCAGAATCAAGAAGCAAGTCATTGCACTTAGCCCTGTCTGAAGACTACCATCCCCTCACCGGGGTAAGTCTGTCTCCTTCCTAACCATGATATTGATTACATGTACATAACCGATTCCACAGTGTAATTTACCTCCCAGTACTCCCTTGACCCCATTGTACCTGAACTTTTCTCAAAGAGAATTGGCACACAAGCCAGATTGTAAATTATTAATGTTTTGGCACTGCTTGTGGTCAGTTGAAGAGCTAGCTTCCTACCGAGCGGTGGCATTGGATCTCCTGAAACAGTCCCAGGTAACCTCGATCCCATGGTTTAGGGCCTTGAGAAATGTACTCAAGAAGCTAGGGATGGAGGTGTATTGGTCCAAACCTTAAAGCTTGTCCCTAATATCAAAGACTAGGGTCAAGGCGATTTACTGGGAAACAATAGTAGAATAGGTGACATCCAATTTGGTGGGTACCCTGACTAAGGATTTCACAAACTATAAATTTGTACCGAGCTAAGTAGGAACTATCGATGAAATTGTTCCCCCTCTGGCACGCAAACTATTTATTATATTCCACAACAAAACTTTACCCACCAAATTTTTGTGTAGCAAGTGGCGCCGAGATGTTTCCCCTGACAATCTTTGCCCATCTTGCAAAGCCAGATCAGAATCTATAATCTACCTGCTATTTTTTGCCCCCATTACAATAACTTGAGGGGCAAGTGGATTATTCCATTATGTAGACTGGTTGGTCCTGGCTACTATCTTGAGGTGCTGAGAATTTTGCTAACGGACACACGCAGGTTAATAGCATTTGGCCTAGCCAAATATTGGTATGCACTATGGATCAAGCGCGCTAAATGTATTGTATGAATGTTTTTTTTTACCCTTCTTTTATCTCACAATTTGTACTTTATGGTAGCCATGGCTTTTTTTTAAAATAGTCTATTTATTTTGTATATTGTTATATATAAACCTGCCTTGTGTTGTGTACTTTTTAAGATCTCAATGATCGAAATAAAGTTTCATATGATGATGAAATCTTGCCTCTTGAGAAATATGAATACATCAGTTATACTGATGGTTCAGCTCAGCCTGCCACAGGAAGTAAACAACAGTATGATAATAATAATAATAATAATAATAATAATAATAATAATAATAATAATAATAATAATAATAATAATAATAATAATAATAACATCACTTATAAAGCACCTGGTTACACAAACTGATGTGTCCCCGCGCTGAGACCACTCTTCCGAAAAGGCTAAGGTACGGTGCCTGGGAAACAAGGGAAGGCGGAGGGACAGAAAAACTCAAAGCTGGAAAATCTAGGTTTTGAATCTTTTCCAGAAGAGGTTCCCTGATGATTCAGCGCGTAGGAAAGGAGGCAATGCATTCCAGCTTTTAGCTGCCAAATAGCCGAATGAGCATGTGCCCATTCTAGCTTTTTGGACTTTGGGATGTTTAGCCAGGTAAGTTCCGGTCGATCTGAGATGGCACACTGGGATCTGAGGGACAAGTAATCCCAAAGGTAAGTCAGACCTTTGCCCTGCAGGCTACGGTGGCAGATGCACAGTGAATTTAAAGGAATCCTTTTGTTTATAGGCAGCAAATGTAAGAAATCAAGAGCTTTCCTGGAGGAAGCTTTCCTGGGTAGATTCAAAACTAAGTGGGCTACCGCATTCCGGATACATTGCATCCTATGAAGAAATGTTTTCTTTGCTCGTAGATATGGGACATTTCTCTAGTCCAATTGTTACAAGGGCGTGAACCAGGATTGTCCTGGCTGAGATATGGATGATATCCAAGGTTTTCCTTATCTTTTTAAGAGTTCCAAAACACTTCCCTGCAACCTTCCTGGTGAGTGTCTCAAAGGAGAGAGTAGGACGTGGGTCCCGTGCTCTCTATGCCACTGGAATCAAGTTATCCTGGCTGAAGAGGGGTGATACCCCGAAACCGGTCCTAGGATGCTTGTTTCCAGTCCAGGGAGGACCTCGCTTGGCAGTTGGGGCTGGACTGTACCCATGAGGCACAGGGTCAAGACTGATTTGCATATGGCTGGGTTCAAACTGGAACGGCATTGTGAGCAAAAAAACGATGGATTTAGGCCCAGATCTCTGTACTGGGGTGAATGTATGACATTGTTCTGCATTCTGTCCATCAATTGTTGTTTTTGTGAGAGTAGGATCAAGCCATACTCCTAAGTTTTTAACATCCTTTTTTGGGTTAGGAGCAGGGCCCGAGACCAGTGGTCACCATGCTGAGGACCAGATGGAGGGGGATTTCCCCACGACCAGGATTTCTGTTTTACTGCTGATCCAGCGCGAAATGCTAAATCCCTCTTGACAACAACAACACCATAGATCTTCCAACATTCATACATTCATTCATTGGTGGGGCCCATAACACCAACATTCATTCCGCATAGATCTATAGTCATAACACAAGAGATGATGATTACTCCGTACGCTGGAATGGGAGAAAATTACACACAATCCCTAATGAGCAACAATCTTCTCTACCTCACCGGAATCTAAACATTACCTAGTAAATCCTCCCATGGATAGGCCATGGATCAGCTGAGTTGCAGGGTAAAGCGACACTTAACTTCTCTACACAATATAGAAATAATTCATCACTCAAATATTAATACCCAACACAGTTCTAGTAATAATAATGAAAATTTTATCTAAGAGAAAGCATGGGAAATACGTCATAATACATTCAATATCCCTGTCAGTATATTTACCTATTCTGGCTAATTGTCGTCCTCTAAGTCAGGTTCAAATCTTTCCGTCTCTGTGCCCATAAGTAATTAAAGTTCTCAAAAGTTGGGCATTCAGATCAGTCCATCAGAGTCTCGGGCAGACCACTGTCCAGCAGAGTCACCGTCCACTCCGTCAGCGTAGTGTCAGGAATCAATAAGCAATGGAAAGGAAGGGTTCACAAAGAAGAGCTTTTTGGAAGAAGAGATTTTTTTTACCTCTCTAGTCTAGGACTTTTATAGGAAAATAAACGGAAACTCAAAGATACATTTATGCGTCTAAACATCGGTGATTGGTCCACTGGGATCATACTGCTCGCTTCCCAGCGCTAAAAGTTTCATCTTAAAATATTACAATTTGTTATACATCAGTAACGATCTTGGATGTCTTTATCCGGGTCAAATACAGTTCCACCAACATTGATATCGGTGAAGTAATCAGCTTGGCTTATGGACTGTCCATTGTTTATACATTTTCTCTCATACAAATTTCATGTCCGTAGAAGTTGCAACTGTTGCAACACTCTAATTCTCGCAAAGTTATGTGACTTGCAATGTCATTTCACCATGACGGTTCATAATGTTCAGTTAGTCCTTTGTTTGAATTTCTTCCCACCAGTCTGTCTGGATTCGTATGTAGGTTGGCTTCACTTGTAACATCGTTATTTCGTTCAGCCGCACGACTTGTAACTTTCTCTTTATTGGCAGGCAGCCCGGTCTGGCTGTCCTTGATGTCATCAACTAGTCGAGTTCATTCAGAACCCACGGCTTCAGGCAGTGACACATGCGCAATCACCCCACTGTGGTTTACTTTGCCAGAACGTCAGAGGAATAGGTCCGGCAGCCATTTTGTGGCCATGGCGTCGTGTCAACTTAATTAAAAGGAACACAAAACGTAATTAGTACATGGAAAAGGCTATTACAGTGTTATTCCCTCACTAAACCCATTATGTGTATGCATTTTTCTAGCAATAAGCAACGTGTATCACAACAAATACTTATTTTAAAGCATAAATGACAAATTACATCACATAAACAACACATAAAATATATTTTCTAATAATCTAATATTAGTATGCGTACGCAAATCAGTTTACATATAATTTAGGCCATGCCAATGCAGTTTCCCACGTGTAATTTCATATTAGTAATGTTGGTTAGTTCCTTACTGCAAACTTATTAATATAATTTGGATTAAACATTAGTCAACTTAGTTTTAAACCCCTAAAATAGGGGGGTACACCGAAATTAAGAAAACCCCGCTCCATCAATCCCCCCTTTGGTGATTTCTTTAATCACCACATACCACCCACAATTTAACACCTTTTTGCGGAGATTTGAAATGACTTCTTGTTCATAGTTTAGTTTCAGCTTCTTCTCTTTTTGCTTTCTTGTATATTTTCTCTTTCAACTCATCGAAGGCAATTTCTTCCATTTCTAAGTCTTGACTTCTTTCTTTTCTTTTTAAGTTTTCTCCTTTTGTTTTAATCTTTGATCTTCTATTTCTACAACATATACACCCTAATCTTAATATTAATAAGACAACAACCACACATGTTAATGGAAACAGAATTTTACCTAAAATTGTACTACCTAATTTAGCTAAGAAATCTTTAATAGCAGCAATTTTCTTTCCAATCTTTGTCCATATATTTTCAGCCTCCAGTGGTACTAATTCCTCATGCAATTCCGTAATATTTTTGATATAAACCTTTAGATCTTTGCTTTCATCTGGAATGTAAGTGCAACAATGTTGAACTTTCAGCATTCCACAGACTCCACCCTCTTTTGCCAATAAGATATCAAGGGCAAGTCGATTTTGCATCACCATAGCACGCATGGCAACCATTTCAGTATTAACCAATAAGAATCCATTAGCAGTGCTTGTTGACAAGCGATCCACTACTGTAGATAATTTTCTAATAGTTCCTGCATTCAGAGTTATTCCCACTGCTGGTATCAACGCACTAAAAATATCCCCAACAATTTCTGTCCTAGATTCTCTTTTCCTGCGCACTAAATGAGTGTCTAAGTTATTTACACCTTCTTCTCTGTCCATGTGAAAGATTTTTGGAAAGACCAGGCCAACATAACATGTGCCATACCAATGGTCTGGCAAACGATAATAAGCCTTATTCCCACAAATGTAATATAATCCAGGAAAGACTGGATCATTTCCACCTCTGAATCCCCATCCACTTGCAATAAAATATGTATCATGGCATTCACTAGTCCCAATAAAATAATAATCGTATTGGGATCTTTCCCTCGTAATACACAATTTTCCTTTCTGAGATGCATCTATAGCCATAGTTGGACTGGCTCCATTTTCTAATTCCTTTTCTATGTTTGAATCCCAAACCATTTTATCCATTTTACTTCCTTCTACTTTCTTGTCCATCTTCAATCTCCTTTCTTCAACCATGTCTAAGAATGTCTTTTCTTCTTTCTTCAAACTACAAGTTAAATTATTTCTAAAAATATATTCTAGTGTTAACTCATTAATCTCTATGAAAATTTCACCTAATACTTTAGCAGTTTCAGCTGGGTTTAATTCGTTATTCATAGGCAATTGTCCAAGAATATTGTCTACATCTGAATACTTATATTCTAATTTCTCTGATTTATAAAACAAACTAACTATCATACTACATGTTATTCCATAGGTAACTGGAAGATGATGATAAGTCACTCCCTCTGCCACAGAAGCAGGTAACTGCATGCAGACATAGCAGTCCCTTACATCCATTGTTTTCACATATTCATACAATAATTTCGAAAATACGTTGTTAGAAAAATCATTAATAGACCTATCTTTGTGTAAATGTGCATTAGTTTTAACTGTTGGTACTACCTTTACAACCTTCCCTATGTTAGTTTTATTTTCAACATGTCCTCCTACCATGTCTATTGTTACTTTGAAAGAAATTACTAGAGCTAGAATGCTCCATAAAAGCATTAAGAATCCTGTACAACAACAACATGTCTTGCACCATCTTCTCATGAAGGTACATCTGCCTGTACTATTCTCTGTGTTAGCCATATTACCAAAATGAACTGTGTCTTTTGACTTAGCCTCTACTATGTTATGACCGGGTTAATTCCTAGGCTGCGAAGCCCCTGCAGGGTTTTTACCAGTCTTACTTTACTTCTTTATTATCTTCACAACTTCTTAGTTTTGTTTAGTTCGGCATTTTATCGTTCTTTTGCTCCTTTTTGTAATCTCGATACAGAATCTCCTGAACTTCCGTTTCTTCTTCTCCAATGTCGGACAAGATAACTCTCAGGATTCCTGCTTCCTCTTCTTCTTCAACCACTTTCAGCAAAGCCTCCTCTGGATTTCCTTGACTATCTGCCTCTTGCTCTTCTTCAGGCAGTGCCACGCACGTCCATTCTGGTGACTTATACTTCTGGTTGGGTTTTCTTGTTCTTTTAGTTTCTTGAGTTATAGCTGTTTCTGCTGTCTCGCCTTCCTTGGGCTTATCTTGACTTGTGACTGCATTCACCTGTTCAGCTACTGACGGTTTTATTCTAGTCAGCCGATATCTCAGTCTTCTTATCTTGTTCGGCCAAACTTCTGGTCTGACAGTCTTTTTCAATATTCTTTCTTTGTCACCCCTTTCATCTTTTTCATTCTTTTCCTCTCTCCAAGCTCTCTTTCTCAAAGCTCGGCCTTCAGGTTTTTCATTTTCACTTCCCTCAGACTCTGTTTCAACTAGCTTTTCCTTTTCACCTGTTTCTTTGTCCACCACAGTTGTAGGT
This sequence comes from Triturus cristatus, assembly GCF_964204655.1. Classification (NCBI taxonomy): domain Eukaryota; kingdom Metazoa; phylum Chordata; class Amphibia; order Caudata; family Salamandridae; genus Triturus; species Triturus cristatus. Next base: position 1,670,293,649 of record NC_140591.1, on the reverse strand, counting down.
TTCTCTACTTCTGTCCCTCCTCTCGTCTCCGATACGCAATCTTGACTACTTGTCCCTTCACCTGTCTGGATGTTGCAATTCGCTACACCTCCTCGGGGGTCTTCCGCAATCTGTCCCTCTCTCTCTGTACCTGTTCCCTGTTCACTTTCTTTTGCTACTTCAGGTGGAATTTCTCTTGAAATTTCATCTGGAACTTCTTGTTCTCGGATTTCTTTTAGAGTCTTTTCCCCAAGCTCCTTTTCTTTCCTTCTCCTCCTCTCCTCTCTGAAGCTTCGCCCTCTTTGCTCCTCCTCAGAGTCTGAGCTGTCATCAGAGATCTGCAATCTGTGCCTTAGAGGGATACTCAGAGGAACCAGTATCTGTTCTGGTTCTTTCTCCCCCCTTCCAGGGTTCTCTGGTTTTTCTGGTTCTTCATTGTCTGATTCAGTATTAGACTCTGATTCGTCGTAATACTCTTTCTCTTCACAGCCAACGGGATTCGGTATTCTCAAAGTATGGCTGGCATGAATCCAGTTCTTCAGTCCAGCACACTTCACAGCTGTGGTCGTTGTGAGAATGACTTGCCTTGGTTTTCCCCACCTGGGAACCAAACAGTTTCTTCTTCTGTGCACTTTAATTCTTACCCAATCTCCTGGGCGCAGATCGTGGGCTGGCTTTCTCTCAAGGGTGGTGGCATCCGGTCCAACCTGATGAAACACAGAATGAACTGCGTCAGCCAGGCATTTACAGTACTCCAACACCATGTCATCAGAAATTGTCATTAGCTTGTTGACTAGAACAAAAGCATGTCGCATGGCACGTCCCATGATGATTTCATGAGGACTTAACCCTGTGGTTCTATCTGGGGTTGCTCGAATTGTCATTAAGACTAGAGGCAAGACATCAGGCCATTTCATTCCTGTGGCTAAGCACATCTTACCTATTCTGTTCTTGATTGTACCATTGACTTGTTCAACTACACCAGAAGCCTCTGGGCGGTAAGCGCAATGCAGTTTTTGTTGTACATTCAATGCTTCACAGATCAACCCTACAATCGCATTATGGAAATGCCTTCCTCTGTCTGATTCCAGGGTCACTTGGAACCCGAACCTGGGAATGAATTCCCTCAAAAGCAATTTTGCAACAGTCAACCCATCATTTCTTCTTGTTGGGTATGCTTCCACCCACCGGGAAAACAGACAAACCACAACTAGAACATACCTCAATCTGTTATAAGGAGGCATCTCAATGAAATCAATTTGCATTCTGGTGAAAGGCCCTCCTTCTCGACCTATGACCCCTAGACTCACCACTGTCCTCCTTCCAGGATTGAATTGCTGACATATTAGACATCTCTGACATAGGCTTCCTGCAGTAAGCCTGAATTTTGGATTGTACCAGGTCTGCTTAAATGACCTGATCATGGCATCTCTCCCTATGTGTCCCTGTCCATGATACATACGTGCCATGGTAGACATCATGCTGTCTGGCATAACTGGTCTTCCATCTCGATAGACCCATACCTGGTCGTTCTTTCTTGGGGCACATCCTGATTTTTTCCACTGCCTAGTTTCCTCCTCTCCTGCCTCTTCCTGCAGTTGTCTTACTTCTTCCCATGTTCCTACAGCATTAGTAAACATTAAGGAACAAGAAGCCACTTCCTTCTCCTTTGCCCTGTTGACCGAATTCTGATTCCTGGCACAATACTGTGCCATGTCATTAGCAAATTTGTTCCCAGTTGTGACATAGTCACCACCTTGACCATGTGCTGCACATTTTACCACAGCCAGTTTTTTAGGCAGCTGTATTGCCTCAATCAATTTCCCAACTGCTTCAGCATTCTTAATTGGAGTTCCACCTGAGGTCAGGAAACCTCTTTGCAGCCAAAGTTGGCCGAAATCATGGACAACACCGAAGCCATATTGGCTGTCAGTTATCACTGTCACTCTCTCACTTCGCCCAATTTTACATGCTCGGGTCAGGGCCTCTAACTCTGCCTCTTGGGCAGATCTTACCCCTTTTAGGTAGGATGCTTCCAAAACTTCTGAAACCGTACACACTGCATACGCTGCACTCAGCACCCCTTCTTCTGTTCTCAAACATGACCCATCCACAAACATCACATAGTCACTTTCAGGCAAAGGAATGTCTTTTATGTCTGGACGTGGTTTTGTGCTGTAATCAAGAACATCCAAACAATCATGATCTGCTTCATTTCTGACTTCCACATCCACACCATCAGGCAGAAGTGTTGCAGGATTCACATTCACACATCTTGCGAGGCTCACATTTGATGCTCCTAAAATAACCTTTTCATACTTAGTCAGCCGACTATGTGTCATGTACTGAGTACGACTTCTTGTTAAGAGGATCCCCACATCATGAGGTACATACACTTTCAAAGGATATCCCATCACAATCCCCTCACTGTGCTCCAAACTTCGACAAGTTGCAGCCACTGCTTTCAGGCAACCAGGCAGACCTGCAGCCACTGAGTCAAGCATTGACGAATAGTATGCAATTGGTCTCCTCAGTCTCCCATGTTTTTGAATTAACACAGACAATGCACATCCATTTCTTTCACTGCAATACAATTCAAACTCTTTCTCGTAGTCAGGCATACCTAGAGCTGGAGCTTCACACAAACTTTCTTTTAATTTCTTAAATGCAGCCAATTGTTCTTTGTTCAATTCAAGGGGATCTTTTACATCACTCCTTGTTAACCGTACCAGAGGTTTTGCTATCAGCGAAAAATTGCTGATCCACTGGCGGCAGTACCCTACCATTCCCAGAAACATTCTCACTTCTCTTTGGGTCATGGGAGCTCTCATTCCCTTTATGATTCTGATTCTGTCTATTGCTATTTTTCTTAGCCCTTTCTCAATGTTGTGTCCCAAATACTGTACTTCTTTCTTGCAGAATTGTAGCTTGGCTGGGGATACTTTCAGTCCTCCATCTGCCAAATGATTCAGCAATGCTACGGTATCTACTTCACAAGCTTCACGTGTTTTTGATGCCACAAGGAGGTCATCGATGTATTGCACCAACACTGAGCTTTCAGGCATCTGTAGACTCTCTAATGACTTTTTCAATAGCTGATTAAATATTGAGGGGCTTTCTGTATACCCCTGTGGAATTCTACACCATGCCAAAATACGGTCTCCAAACCGAAATGCAAAAATTTGCTGACTGTCGTGGTGCAATGGGATAGAAAAGAAAGCATGGCACAGATCAATCACTGTGTACCATTCTGCATCATGGGGAATCTGATACAAAATCACTGATGGATTTGGCACAATTGGACAGCAAGGTACAACAATTTTGTTTAACTTTCTCAGGTCTTGCACTATCCTGAACTTCCCATTTGGCTTCTTCAGGCCCATTATGGGTGAGTTACATGGACTGCTCAATATCTCTCTCAGAATTCCCTGCTAGATCATTTTCTCAATTATTGGAGTAATTCCTTCAATTATGTCAGGTGTCAGTCTGTACTGGGGAATGTTTGGGTAATTCACTCCTTCTTTTACAGTAATTTTTACTGTGTCTACATTTCTCATTAGACCTACATCTTCTCCTGTGAAATCCCATACCTCTGCTTTTACTGACCTTCTCAATTTTAGAGGTAGTTCATCTGGATTAAACACTGCATATGTCCTAATAGTTTCACACTCTCTGTTGGCTATGGTCATTTTATACAAAACATCCTCATCTGGTGTTTCAAAGGCTATTCCATCAGGCGTACAAAATATGGCGCAATTCATCTTGCACAACAAATCCCTTCCTAGCAAATTAACGGGACTTGTGTCACACACTACAAAGCGATGCATCTCTGTAAATTTCCCTATACTAACCTTTACAGGTTCAGTAAGGTATGTCTTCAACTATTGGTTAGATACACCAACTACTTGGATTGTTTCATCCGAAAGAGGAAGATTTTTAACATCAGCTGACCTGACAGTTGATCGAGTAGCACCAGTATCCACTAAAAAGGTAATGTTTTCAGCATTAACCTTTCCATCCACAAAAGGTCCTGTCTGGTCTACTTCTAGAGCTACGCCAAGTACGCACTCCGCTTCCTCCCTTCGGCACCGTCAATATCCTACATCTGAGTTGCTTCCATCTTGCTGCAGCCAGTACTGTGACACAGCGCGAGCGCGTGTTGGTTTATTTACCTGTTCTTCATTGTAGAATCCCGACTCACTGCTAAATTTCTGTGTGTTTCTGCTCTGCGGAAAAGGCGGTTTTGGCACCTGATTCCGTGGGGCATTCACCTGCTGTAGATGCTGCAGTTGACCACCCACCTCTTTCTGCACCTGTGGATTCAATGAGTGATTTTCATGATTAGCATTTGGAGGGTCTTTACACTCGGATTTCCAATGCCCTAGCTCGCCGCAATTATGACACGGAAACCTTTTCTTGGCCTCTTCCAGATTACCTCTTCCTTTCCCGAATCGGGGTTTTGGACCTGGGTTATTTGCTTGCTCGACTATTTGAGCTTCCTGTCTTTCGGCTACCTTTACCTGTGCCCACATTGCCTTTTCTTTCAGTTTTCGCTGGTTTGCCTCAATCTCATCACTAAAGTACTTAGCATGTCTTAATACTTCATCTATTTTCTTGTTCTGCCAGTCCACGGTGTGCTGTTTAATCATGTCACCAATTTCTGGGCGTAGGCCATATACAAACCTGTACACAAAATGGCTCAAATCCTTTTCACTGAGGTTCTCATCCCCACTGAACTGTTTAAACGCCTGAATCAGTCTCTCATAATATGCATGTACTGACTCCTTACTTTCCTGATGGGTTCTGTCAATCTTTACCCAATCAGTTTCTTTGGGGGGTTCCTTATTCTTCAGGAAGACTATAACCTGTTCATATTTCTTCATTACTTCTGGATCGGGAGCTCCTGTCTTTGAATCCCTAGGATACTCCTTTGTTGGCCAGTTGATCATCAACTTGCACTCAGACCACAAATCAGAAGGTACAATTATGTCGAATACACTGTTCAGATCTATCCACAATACTTTTGACAATTTCACGAATCTGTCTACCTGCCGGTACCACTCGACGGGCTTTTCGCGTAGTCGAGGGAAATCATTTGTGAAAGACAAAATGTCCTGTCTTGTCCAAGGGACATGCACATACCCTCCCCCTGGAATTTCTCTCATGGGGTATTCTGTCGCTACCCTTTCTTTCTCTCTCACAGGAAATGCTGGAATTGCTTTTTCTGAAGTATCATCCCGTCTTTTGTACCACTTGCTCCTCCATTTGTCTGCATCTCCCCACTTTCTTAGTAAACCAACAATCTCTTTAATCAGGCCTATTCGTCCTGCAGTGTTCAAGTTTTCAATGTCTTTTTCTGTAAAGTCGACTCTGTAGGGTTTTTGTAAGGCCTTTACGTTGTCAAAATCTATTCCCCTTTCATTTGCAATTTCCCCCAACTTTTCATGCAGGTTTCTTGCTCTCCAAGTTGCACTTTTGCAGAGGAATAATATTTCATATCCTGGTAGTTTTTCAATTTCTCTACTGGAATAGTTCCGACTATTAATTCTTCCAGTATCATTCGTAATTTGGCCACATCTAATGACTGGGATTCCTGGTCTGTTTTCTGTAACCCTCTAAGTCATTCGTTTAATTCTTCTACCGAGGGTCCTAACATACTTTCTACATTTACTTGTTCCGGGGCTTTTTGTGGTTCCAATACATTTCCCCTTATCATTCCACTCGGATTCACAAATGAATTATTTTGAACAGTTGGTTCAAATTCTCCATTTGAGTCCGTTCTGGGCTCATGATTAAATTTTGGTTACTATACGGTACTGTCAAACAATGCCCACTGTCTTTTTGTCTCTCAAATATTGGCATTACTGGACCTATTGTCACTGGGACGGTCACTGCTTCTAGATTTTTAGTCAATTCCTTTATTTTCTCAGTTAATTCTAGGGTAGTTTTGGCTAATTCTACTGAATTTTCATTGTTCACTTTACTCTCTGTCTGTTTTCCTGTTTCTTTTGTAGAGTTACATATCCCTACCTTCAGTGACATAGTCTCTGTTTTAATTATTCTCAGCGTTTCTCTCATCGGGGCATTTGGAGTTACGGTTTCTGGTTCTGGTCGGTACGGGGTTGGATTTTTATAAAACACCTCATCAAGCACATCATCTTCTGATTCATTTGCTCCATACCCACTCGATTCCACATTATGCTTTTTCTCTGTACATTTCCGTCCTTCATTCTCTCCTGACATTCTTACAGGATACATTCCATCAGTCATGTTTGCATCTCGCCACCTTTTCATTCGATCATCATGCGTCTCATGTCCATATGGTCTACCGAACATATATCTATAGCCCCTACCACTTCTCTGCCTTTCTCGTTCATGCATTTCCTCTTCCCATTCTACCAACGCCTCAAATTGCGTCGGCCTAGGTCTTGGTTCTAAGTCATTCATTTTGTCACGGAGATTTCTTAATATGGCTAAATTAAAGAAACCATGTTCTGGAAAGGCCAAGACTCCGTCGTCCTTGGTATATTTTACCCAATTGTCTAACCAAATACAAGTATGGTCTTCGGAGGGGGAAGTAACTGTCCTTCCCTAGTCTTAACTGGTTTGTCTTTCTTAAACAATTTCTTAATTTTCCCAAACCACGTTTTCTTCTTTTCTCTTGGTTGGTAATACATTCTCATATTTTTCTCGTACCTCCTAGTTCTTTTACAATTGTACCGCGATTCTGTCCACTCACAGCGCGTCTCACACCAACGCACCAATCAGGAGCGTCTACATCACTATTACAATTCTCCAGTCCCAGCGCGACTCTTACTAACGCACCAATAGGAAGCGTTTACGTCACACTGTCCTTCTCCACTCCTAGCGCGGCTTTACACTAACGCACCAATAGGGAGCGTTCACGCCTCTGACCTACTGTCCAATCCCAGCGCGGATGTTCTGACGTCAGCAGCCGCTGCGGCAGCTCCGCTCTCCTGCTCCTGCTCTCGCTGACTGACCCCTCCTTTACAAAATCCGCGCAGAAATTTTTTCCCGTATCTATTTCTTACAATTCTGTTAGTAACGACATTAAAACATCTCCATTGTCCGCTTCGCTAACCAAGAGACAGTAAAAGACCTTTTTCACAAGAATTCCGTCTTTCTTGAGAACAGCGCTTACCTCTGTCCTACTACGGAATCATTACATTTGTTGATAAAGTAGCACATCCCTCTACCTTACCCTTCTTACAAGCATCAACTAACCCTCTTCTCTGGATCATTAACGATACCAGAGTCTCGCAATTAGCCTGAATGCCTTTTTCATTCACGCACTTTCACACGGGAAATTGTAGTATACTCACACAGATTCTGTCTTTCCCGAGAGCAGGGCTTTCCTCTGCCCTTCTACAGAATATAACATTCGTTAACAAAGCAGCGCTTCCCTCTACTTTGTCCTTCTAACAAGTTGAGAATATACCTGCTACCTTTTCAGTAGTAAGCGTTATCGGTATGCCAATTGGTTTCCTGGTACTTAAGACCAAAATTTCACAGATAACCCTTCACTATCATTCACACTCCTCTCACACCGAGAATACCACTAATGACAACACACGACGATGCTGCCGAATCGAACCCAGACAATGCGCCGTGCAACTTCACTTGTCACACGTTTTCCCGTGTACCTACAGGCAACCACAATCCCGTCTTTTCCGAGAGCAGCGCTACCCTCTGCCCTACTACGGAACTGATACTTCCGACTTCCTACATCCCAGAAGCCGTGCAAACAACATAAAACTCGACGCAACACAACATAGAGTGTTAGTACATAAATCAATATCAATCAATAATCAACAAGCTATTTACAAGCAACCGTCGCAAAACCCAAGACAATAGCTAACCATCATTCTGCTACCAGGAAAACTGATCCAGCGCGAAATGCTAAATCCCTCTTGACAACAACAACACCATAGATCTTCCAACATTCATACATTCATTCATTGGTGGGGCCCATAACACCAACATTCATTCCGCATAGATCTATAGTCATAACACAAGAGGTGATGATTACTCCGTACGCTGGAATGGGAGAAAATTACACACAATCCCTAATGAGCAACAATCTTCTCTACCTCACCGGAATATAAACATTACCTAGTAAATCCTCCCATGGATAGGCCATGGATCAGCTGAGTTGCAGGGTAAAGCGACACTTAACTTCTCTACACAATATAGAAATAATTCATCACTCAAATAATAATACCCAACACAGTTCTAGTAATAATAATGAAATATTTTATCTAAGAGAAAGCATGGAAAATACGTCATAATACATTCAATATCCCTGTCAGTATATTTACCTATTCTGGCTAATTGTCGTCCTCTAAGTCAGGTTCAAATCTTTCCGTCTCTGTGCCCATAAGTAATTAAAGTTCTCAAAGGTTGGGCATTCAGATCAGTCCATCAGAGTCTCGGGCAGACCACTGTCCAGCAGAGTCACCGTCCACTCCGTCAGCGTAGTGTCAGGAATCAATAAGCAATGGAAAGGAAGGGTTCGCAAAGAAGAGCTTTTTGGAAGAAGAGCTTTTTTTTACCTCTCTAGTCTAGGACTTTTATAGGAAAATAAACGGAAACTCAAAGATACATTTATGCGTCTAAACATCGGTGATTGGTCCACTGGGATCATTCTGCTTGCTTCCCAGCGCTAAACGTTTCATCTTAAAATATTACAATTTGTTATACATCAGTAACGATCTTGGATGTCTTTATCCGGGTCAAATACAGTTCCACCAACATTGATATCAGTGAAGTAATCAGCTTGGCTTATGGACTGTCCATTGTTTATAAATTTTCTCTCATACAAATTTCATGTCCGTAGAAGTTGCAACTGTTGCAACACTCTAATTCTCGCAAAGTTATGTGACTTGCAATGTCATTTCACCATGACGGTTCATAATGTTCAGTTAGTCCTTTGTTTGAATTTCTTCCCACCAGTCTGTCTGGATTCGTATGTAGGTTGGCTTCACTTGTAACATCGTTATTTCGTTCAGCCGCACGACTTGTAACTTTCTCTTTATTGGCAGGCAGCCCGGTCTGGCTGTCCTTGATGTCATCAACTAGTCGAGTTCATTCAGAAGCCACGGCTTCAGGCAGTGACACATGCGCAATCACCCCACTGTGGTTTACTTTGCCAGAACGTCAGAGGAATAGGTCCGGCAGCCATTTTGTGGCCATGGCGTTGTGTCAACTTAATTAAAAGGAACACAAAACGTAATTAATACAATACTTATTTTAAAGCATAAATGACAATTTACATCACATAAGCAACAAATAACATATAAATTCTAATAATCTAATATCAGTATGTGTACGCAAATCAGTTTACATATTATTTAGGCCATGCCAATGCAGTTTCCCACGTGTAATTTCATATTAGTAATGTTGGTTAGTTCCATACTGCAAACTTATTAATATAATTAGGATTAAACATTAGTTAACTTAGTTTTAAACCCCTAAAATAGGGCGGTACACAGAAATTAAGAAAACCCCGCTCCATCACTGCCATTCAGTCCGAAGCAGTTATTAGCCATCCAAAAAGCCATGTCATTCAGGCAGAATGAAAACTTACTGGCTGCTTCCACCGAATTATGGGACAGGGTGACGACAAGCTACGTATCGTCTGCATAGGACACAATGGTGACACCATGTTTTTCCAGAATCTCTGCCAAGGGTGTGATGTTAAGATTAAAAAGCGTTGGGCTCAAGGTTGAGTCCTGCGGAACCCCCTGTGGGAGTGCAATGTTTTTTGAGATATGTGAGTGTTTTGTAACTTGGAAGCTACGATCCTGCAGGAAGGAGGTCATCCATTTTAAAGCGACTCCATCTATTCCACCTAATCCAAGGCGTTGTAGGAGTAATGTGTCGGATACTGTATCGAAGGCTGCACTGAGGTCCAGCAGGACCAGTGCAACCTTCATGTCTTCATCAACACGCCTACGTATAGTCTCCGTGGCATGGAGCAATGCTGACTCCGTAGAATACGTAGCTCTGAAGCCTGATTGCGTAGGGTGAAGTAGATTGTGCTGATTAATCTGTGCAACCATTTGTGTATTCGCTACTTTTTCTACCATTTTAGAGAACGAAGGTATCCGCCCGATCCACAGCTGAGTAAACGTTCACAAAGAAGCAATCGGCACTCCACCACGCCGCAGATCAGGATATCTGTCCCTAAAACCAGACGCCCGTCACCCATACGGCATCATTTTAAACATCATCTGTGGCAATTCTTCATCGGGTTTACACAACAAAAGAATTTTGCTGCATAAAGAACATATCTTGAACTTATGAATGAACACTCCGTTCATTCAAGCTATTTGATCGCCACATGTGAAAATCCATTTAAGCAGATAGAACAGGCTTTATGACCACCACCAGTAATACCCGGCAACGTTCTTTTTATTTACTGTGAAACCACATGGTTAAAGGCATTACATCGACTATCAGACTGTTCACACTACCTCCAGATAAATCCTTTACCCGTTATCCATTCGCTAGACCACATCTTGAAGAATTGTGGCATTTCCTGACGAAGGCGTACTTTTCGCCGAAACGCGCGTAGAAGATGATCATATGGCCACAGATTTGTTTCTACTTTTAACTGTTGTTTAATGAATATTAATACATTGAATGTTTATACTATGTACAAATGTACAAATGCATTGTTGAATTGCTTTTTTCATTGATTTTGCCCGTGATTCTGTGAGAATCATATTAACAATAAACATTTATGCGACATTTTTAATTACTGTTTTTGGCTATACTATTTGGACACGCTTTACATAGCAATATACAAAAAATGTTAATTGCCTAGGAAGTTATTATTGCACTGTGTTATACCCTGTCCTAGGAATTATATTCCATTTCCTCATGTTCAGGGGGTCCCTGTTACCCACATAGGAGTGAAATATGGCACAAGTTCTCCAATAGATTCAAATCTGCTGTTGGTTTTTTCTTTAAAGAGAAAACAATTGCTTGCTTCCATGTATTCAGGACCACCCCCCCTGAAAGGTAAATTCCAGAAGCTGCTGCACAAATGGTAGTATTATATCTAGACCTTGGGGAGCCCGATATGATACTTAGAGCTACCTCTTTCACATCTTCCAAACAAGCGTAGCATGTGCTATAGTGAAGGGACGTATGCGGGGCAGTAAGTCCCATTCTGGTTCTACAACTACACAATCTCTAGGAGACTGAACAGCACAGCTGGCAGAGCTAAAAGCCCTGATATTAGCACGACAATATACGAATCGGGTATTCCCCACACTGATATTGTGTGATTCATTTTACTGTGTGCAGTCCTATAATGAATATCTTCATTACTGGAGCCAGAATGCGTTTAGAGAATCCAATAGTTGCACAATTAAACATAAATTGTTATGGGAACAAGTGGCAAAGCTGAAAGCATGCCTGCCACGGGCTCAAATTATTCACACTTTGAGTCATCAGCATGTTGGCGTACACGTTGAAGGGAATTCACTGGCAGATTAAGCCGTCAAGGCGACAGTGCAAACTGCTGCCATTGTTGCAATCACTTTTTCTAGCATGAGGATAGACAGTGTTGAAAATGGCCCTTTTTGCAGTGTTATCCCCCAACATTTTGCTTCTTCCTCCTATTTTTTTCTGACCTGCTGTTGTTGGTTTTAGGACTCTGGGCACTTTACCACTGCTGATCAGTGCTAAAGTGCATATGCTCTCTGTGTAAATTGTGTTATGGATTAGTGATTCCATGATTGGCATATTTGATGTACTTGTCAGTTCTCAGTAAAGCGTGCCAGGGCCTGTTAATAAAATGCTACTAGTGGGCCTGCAGCACTGATTGTGCCACTCACATGAGTAGCCCTGAAAAGGTAAATCAGACCTGCCAATGCAGAGTCTGCATACAGTTTGTAACAGCCAAGTTGACTTGGCAAGTGCACCCACTTGCCAGGCCCTAACCTTTCCTTTTCTTACATGTGATTCACCCCTAAGGTAGGCGCAAGGTATCCCTGCAGGCAGTGTGCAGTGTATGTGAAAGGTAGGACATGCCCTGTTGTGTGTGGCATGTCCTGATAGTGAATTACTGCCAAGTTCGTTTTTCACTATTGCAAGGTAACCTGTTCCCATAGGACATAACAGGGAGTTTGTTTATAACATCTTATAAACATAACTGGCCCTGGGAACCAGGTAGAGGAATAACATTTAGTATGCCTGAAATCTGATTTCCAGAGAGTCTAGATGGGCCAGAAAATGAGTGAATAGAACTGGGCTGCATTTAGAGGAAGGGGGAGGAGATTTATTTTTACCTGAATGGGCCTGGTCTACTTCAGACAATGCTGTCTCCACCTCCTGCCAGGAAGCTGCATCAGAGAGGACAGAACTGGTTCTAGCTGGGCACAGACTTTCTGCCTGAGAGGACAACAGATTTTGGGCTTTAAAAATTGAGGCCCAAACCCCTAAACTTTAGAACTCCTTTGGACCAATAAGACTGCCAAGAAGAAGAGCTGGAGAAGCTGTGAGGAGGAACTACCACTTTACTGTGTTAGTCTGCAGTGGCTGCTTCTGTATTGGGCAGTGAAAGGACTGGACTGAACTTTCTGCAATCTCTTTTTGTGAGTTTCTCGAAGGGCTTAGGGTGGAGCTTACCCCCTGTTAAAGAAGTCTCAGGAACAGCAAAGACTTCAACTTCTTCTGCTATCAGCACTGGGGACTGTGTGTTTTGTGCTGCAACAGAAGAAAAAGCAACCCAACGCCATCTACGACGCCGCTGCCTACTCTGTGTCCTGAAGGCACCGCAGAGAGCACCGCAGCAATGCCGCACCGCTACCCTGGTCTCACTGATGATGCCATCTGAGGCCACCACCGTGCCACTGCTCGCACCGCGATATGTGGGCACCGCACTTTCTATCACCTCACTTCACGGCCTTCTCGCCTTGGTATCCTCGACGATGATGCTTCACTCCAACATCGATGCCGCTGCTTGCACCGATGTTCGAAGGCAGTGCTCATAAGATACACAGAGCACCGTCCTCATCCCACACCGCAGCCTTGGCCTACCGATGCCGGTGACATTGACTCCAGTTAATCAGCCGATGACAGCACTTCAGCAACAACGACGCTGCTGCTTGCACCGTGACCTGCACCACTTCACATCGCACATTAGCCCTGGCCTCACCAACGCCGCTGGACGACCGTCACCGAGTTTCTGCCTGCACCCTGTCCTGAGTGCACGGCATGCCACACAGCTGCACTTCGCACCACAGCACTCGACGCCTGCCGGCGCTCCCGACTTCGACCGCGAGGAGTTTGACCTGCAACGCGTATAACTTCAACGGCCCGACGACTCCTGCACTGACCTCCAGAACCAATACCTGTGGAATGCCGTGCTTTCAGAACGCAACGAGAGGTCACTGACGCCCTGCATTCCTAAAGGTAGTGTTTTGCGGGTCTTCCCGACACCGTAGCTGGCCCGTGACATCGCGGTCAGCCAGAACTGTTTGGATTTTCTGTCCACGATGCTGTGATAGCCCCGGATGAGCTATCGACCTCAAGGAACTTTAATTCAAGTGTATTTTGATAACTGAAGAAGTACTGTATTGTGGATTTTCATCGTTTTTTGGTCTTTTTATAAACTGATGTGATGTCCTTTTGTAGTGCTTACACGGTATTACTGTTGGTTATGTGCAAATGCTCTACACACTGCCTCTAAGATAAGCATGACTGCTCTTGCCAAGGGGGTGAGCAGGGTTTAAATTAGGAGTGTAACTCCCTTACCCTCACTAGAAGGAAGGGTCCCTATTTGGACAAGGTGCAAACCATTGCCAACTAGAGACCCCCATTTCTAACACAGAGACAAACTGATAACTGTCAAAGCCTCAAAAAATGGTTCGGCCGTACTGCAGGGCTTTTCACTCAAATATTCCTATAAATTAGATGCGCAAAACACAACATATGCTGACATTTCAAGAGAGGGGGATAGAGTTAAACCAAACATGGATCGCACATTAGGTTTAATTCTAGCTGCACACAAGAGTCGGCGCTCAGCACACTCAAGAGTCACTGCTACAATTTCATTATTGAAGCAGCGATACTGGTGGCCAAGTTTGTGTAAACAAACAAAGGCTTATGCCTTAAAGTATGAAATCTGTCTCCAGATGAAGGGTTCCACTGTAGTAAGGCCACCGCAAACACCATTACCTATTTCAGACAGACCTCTCAGATGTGTCTATTTGGACCACTGCAGCCCCTTACATTTAGATGGGGCTTACAAGTACATCTTGGTGGCAGTGGATTCATGCTCTAGATTTCTATGAGTTTGGCCTCAGCGCTTGGCTGACGCTCGAACTGTTATAAAGGATTTGTGAGTCTTCATCGAGACATACACAATTAGCACGTTACATTCCAACTGTGGCTGTGTGTTTAGCTCACAGGCTTACAAGGAAGGCATGGAAGGTGTGGGCGTGGCCTTACGGTACTCCTCCCCTTACCATCCCGAGGGAAATTCAGTGGTGGCAAGAAAAAACCAGGACCTAAAGCGATCCTTACCAGCAAGAGTTTTGAGGTGCGGTGGTACAGAGGGCACTAAACAATATGTCAAGAAATTCCTTGGGAGGACGTACCCCATATAAGATCCTGTTTGGGACAAGAATGTGGGTACCTGACCTCGATTGTGACAGCACAGTGGCGGATGTAAAACCATGTGAATTGAATGATCGTTTGGCTGTTTTACAGGAACTCACTGAATTGGGCTGCATGCCGCATCATGATGTGGCAAGTTGTTTGATACCAAACATGACCATATTCCGCTGTGCCAAAGTGGAGCTGGCAACTTCCAGCGTGCCAGACCATGTAAACGTAATGCCCGCTGAACACTTACAATAGCCCTTAATGGAAAGAGGCACTTATATGTCCACACTTTTAAAAGAATGCACCCTGCCTTCAAGGCTCATGACGCCTATTTAGGGATGGCTGACAAATGGTGAGTAGTCTAAATATCGACTTTTTAATATCGATGGAACTAAATATCGTGTAAAAAATATCTAATGTAAAAAATATCGAAATTGTTAATATTGATGTTAAAAATATCGTTTTTTCTTGTTTAATTATATTTCGATGTAAGTGATATCGTTAGTAAGAATATCGACATTGTATGTTTAGTTAATATTTTTAAGTTGTTTGTTTGTATAAATTGTTGAAATGTATATAATATTAAAAATATGTATATTGTTTTAGGAGTGGGATGTTGGTTTATAGGGGATAAGGGTGGGCAGTGTTTTAATTTTTTTAATTTTTTTTGTAATATTTTATTAAATTTAATTAGAAATATTGAATTTAATTTTACATTTTATATTTAATTTTAGGGGCGGGTTTTAGGGGATAAGGGTGGGGAGTGTTTTATAAATGTTTATTTATTTTGGAATATTTTATAAAATTTATTTAGAAATTTTGAATTAAATTTTGAAATTTATATTTCATTTTAGTAGCGGGATGTTGGGTTATAGGGGATAAGGGTGGGGAGTGTTTTAAAAATGTTTATTTATTTTGGAATATTTTATAAAATTTATTTAGAAATTTTGAATTAAATTTTGAAATGTATATTTCATTTTAGGAGCGGGATGTTGGGTTATAGGGGATAAGGGTGGGGAGTGTTTTAAAAATGTTTATTTATTTTGGAATATTTTATAAATTTTATTTAGAAATTTTGAATTAAATTTAGAATTTTATATTTAAATTTAGGAGCGGGATGTTGGGTTATAGGGGATAAGGGTGGGGAGTGTTTTAAAAATGTTTATGTATTTTGGAATATTTTATAAAATTTATCTATACATTTAGAAATAAATTTAGAATTTTATATTTAATTTTAGCAGTGGGATGTTGTGTTATAGGGCATAAGGGTGGGGAGTGTTTTAAAAAAAAATTTGTTGTAATATTTTGTAAAATTTTATTAGAAATATTGAATTACTTTTTGATTCTTATATTTAATTTTAGGAGTGGGATGTTGGGTTATAGGGGATAAGGGTGGGGAGTGTTTAAAAATATTTTGTAATATTTTATTTAGAAATATTTAATTCAATTTTGAATTTTATATTTGATTTTAGGAGCTGGATGTTGAGTTATAGGGGATAAGGATGGGGAGTGTTTTAAAAATGTTTATTTATTTTGGAATATTTTATAAAATTTAATTAGAAATATTGAATTAAATTTTGAATTTTATATTTATTTTT
This sequence comes from Triturus cristatus, assembly GCF_964204655.1. Taxonomy (NCBI): domain Eukaryota; kingdom Metazoa; phylum Chordata; class Amphibia; order Caudata; family Salamandridae; genus Triturus; species Triturus cristatus. The sequence goes on along the minus strand of NC_140591.1, from coordinate 1,670,277,432 downwards.
AGGAGTGGGAGGTTGGGTTATAGCGGAGAAGGGTGGGGCGTGTTTAAAAAACATTTTTTTGTTGTAATATTTTAAAAAATGTATTTAGAAAAATTGAAATAAATTTTGAATTTTATATTTAATTTTATGAGGTGGATGTTGGGTTATAGGGGATACGGGTGGGGAGTGTTTAAAAAAAAATATTATATTTTGTAATATTTTATGAAATGTAATTAGAAATATTTAAGTACATTAAGAATTTTATATTTAATTTTAGGAGTGGGATGTTGGGTTATAGGGGATAAGGGTGGGGAGTGTTTTACATTTTTTTTTAAATTTGTAATATTGAGTAATTTTTTAGTAATAATAATATATTCAAATTAAAAATATTTTTTTAATTTTAGGATTGGGGAGTTGGATTTATAGAGGATAAGGGTGGGTAGTGTTTTATTAAGAAATTGAACTAATGATTGATAAAAAAATGTTTTTTATATATTTATATTTATATATTTATATTGCACCTACCCTAACTAAATACATATTGGAGTGGGAAGAGTAACTAAAGAGTAATTAAGTTCAGTGTCCAGCACCTACACTAATTAAATATAGATTGGAGATAGAATAGTAAATTAATTAAGGTTAGTGTCCAGCACCTACCCTAATTAAATATATATTGGAGTGGGAATAGTAAATTAATTAAGTTCAGTGTCCAGCACTTATCTTAATTAAATATAGACTGGAGTGGGAATAGTAAATCAATTAAGTTTAGTGTCCAGCACCTACACCAATTAAATATAGACTGGAGTGAGAATAGTAAATTAATTTAGGTTAGTGTCCAGCACCTACACCAATTATATATAGAGTGGAGTGAGAATAGTAAATTAATTAAGTTCAGTGTCCAGCATCTACTCAAATTAAATATATGTTTGAGTGGGAATTTTAAATTAATTAAGTTTAGTGTCCAGTAGTTACCCTAATTAAATATAGACTGGAGTGGGAATAGTAAATTAATTAAGTTCAGTGTCCAGCACCTACCCTAATTAAATATAGATTGGAGTGAGAATAGTAAATTAATTAAGGTTAGTGTCCAGCACCTACACCAATTATATATAGAGTGGAGTGAGAATAGTAAATTAATTAAGTTCAGTGTCCAGCACCTACCCTAATTAAATATAGATTGGAGAGAGAATAGTAAATTAATTAAGTTTATGTCCAGCACCTACAACAATTATATATAGACTGGAGTGAGAATAGTAAATTAATTAAGTTCAGTGTCCAGCATCTACTCAGATTAAATATATATTGGATTGGAAATTTTAAATTAATTAAGTTTAGTGTCCAGCAGTTACCCTATTAAATATAGACTGGAGTGGGAATAGTAATTTAATTAAGTTCAGTGTCCAGCATCTACCCTAATTAAATATAGATTGGAGTGAGAATAGTAAATTAATTAAGGTTAGTGTCCAGCACCTACCCTAATTAAATATATATTGGAGTGGGAATAGTAAATTAATTAAGTTCAGTGTCCAGCACTTATCTTAATTAAATATAGACTGGAGTGGGAATAGTAAAGTAATTAAGTTTAGTGTCCAGCACCTACACCAATTTAGGTGCCGATTCGGATCCTGGAAAAATTTTCCCCGTACGACTCGTATCCGGTCTTTTTACCGTACGAATCGTACAAGTAGCGTACAAACTGCCAAGTACGATTCGCATGGGAAAAACTCCATACGAATCACATCTGGAACATTTCCCCACACGTCCTCGGGTCGGAAATTGTGTCCGACACATCCCCGGACGATTTACCGTACGAATCGGAAAAATGAAGTCCGACCGCGCTAGTACGATCACCCCCGTCCTTTCGATTTCACAACTGTATGCAAAAAACACCATACGGACCGAACTCCCACAGCAAGCATGAAGACACGTGCCCGCATACGCGCCGAACACCCCACCACAGACCCCGCATGTACGCGCAAAATGCCCCCCGGCCGCGGATGTACGCGCCGAACCCCCACCCGTGTATGTACGGACCGTACCCCCACCCCACCCGTGTATGTACGGACCGTACCCCCACCCCACCAGTGTATGTACGGACTGTACCCCCACCCGTGTATCAATGGAGCGTACCCCCACCCCACCCGTGTATGTACGGACCGTACCCCCACCCGTGTATGAATGGAGCGTACCAACACCCCACCAGTGTATGTACGGACCGTACCCCCACCCCACCAGTGTATGTACGGACCGTACCCCCACCCCACCCATGTATGTACGGACCGTACCCCCACCCCACCAGTGTATGTACGGACCGTACCCCCACCCGTGTATGAATGGAGCATACCAACACCCCACCAGTGTATGTACGGACCGTACCCCCACCCCACCAGTGTATGTACGGACCGTACCCCCACCCGTGTATGAATGGAGCATACCCCCACCCCACCGTGTATGTACAGACCGAACCCCCACCCCACCAGTGTATGTACGGACCGTACCCCCACCCGTGTATGAATGGAGCCTACCAACACCCCACCAGTGTATGTACGGACCGTACCCCCACCCCACCAGTGTATGTACGGACCGTACCCACACCCGTGTATGTACGCACCGAACCCCCACCCGTGTATGAATGGAGCGTACCAACACCCCACCAGTGTACGTACGGACCGAACCCCCACCCCACCAGTGTATGTACGGACCGTACCCCCACCCCACCAGTGTATGTACGGACCGTACCCCCACCCGTGTATGTACGGACCCTACACCCAGCCCCCCTTGTATGTACCGTGCGAAACACCACCACCGATGGACGGTGCGGACCAACACCCTGTCCGTGTTCGTACGCACCCTTCCCCAGGCCCACACACCAGCACACTCACCCAACATCGGGCATGTACGAGTCGTACTAAGCCATAGCAAAGGACAGCACTGTACAACAACATGGCCCATATACGCACTGTACAGAGGCTAAAAACACTCCTACTGAACCAGAACTAACCAAAAAAACACAAGGACAGTCAATCCGAGGCACACAACACCACAAAACATATCCAACAAGGCCAAAGACATCCTATACACTGACCTGCAACTGACAAACAGATAAACAAAGGCCCAAACCACTACCACTCCTTATAACACACCCACCCAAAGTTCAAACACAGCCACACCCACAAATGGACCAATAAAACGGCCCAACACACACAAACCATGATCCTTTGCAACAGATCCACTGCTGCCAGACCCCAGAGACAACGCACTGCACCATACTTCAACCATCAATACACCTTACACTTGCACTCCTTCACACAACCACCATCACAAACACACCCTCATCACATTCACACACACACACCTGCACACCCACAACCATCCACACCCACACCCATCCACCCCCCCACCCCCACAACCATCCACACCCACACCCCACACCATGCCCACCAACAAGAATCCAAAGTTCACAAAGGACGAGCTGGAGTCCCTTGTCGACGAAATCATCAGAGTCGAGCCACAGCTCTTTGGAACATTGGTCAGACGGACCAGCATATCAGAAAAAACTGTCATGTGGGAGAGGATAGTCAATTCCGTGAATGCTGTTGGGTCCACCAGAAGGACCAGGCATGAGTGCCAAGCCAGGTGGTACGATCTGCGGAGGATGGTCCGTCGCAAAATGACGGACGAGCACAACCAGGCCAACATCACTGGAGGAGGGCCGTCCCGCAGACCGGTACACTACCATCCCTGGGAGGAGAAGGTGATGACCACGCTGGAGCTGTTGGCATGTGACGGACTAGAAGGAGTCCGAGAGCCTGGTGAGTACACAGACAACTCACCTCACATGGGGGGAACGCCATATACAACCCAAATACAAATCATGCACGCAACCCCCCCAAAGCCAGCACCGGACACAGCCACACTCCAAAAACACACACATGCCACTAGCGCCTCCATGCCCCATGCCCCAAGCAAGGCCATGCCAAGTCACAGGCCACACAAAACACCAACACAAGACAGGATGTCCCCGATGCCGGGAGGGTGGGCCTCAAAACTAACATACAGCAACTCTGAAGCACACAACAATGCCCTCAGCCCATATGGCTTAGGGCACAGCCATACCAACAGTGTGTCCCCACACAGTACTGTTTTGCCTGCTAATGGTGGCCGCGTTGCAGGACGACATGGGTATGAAGGCACAATTTGCACATAACAGCAGCCAATGAAGATGCAGCACACTGAAAGAGTGTCAGCACACACCGCCACAGCAGCAGCGCAGACTCAGACACTCCGCCCAATGGGTGCCCGCAGAGAAGAAACAAACCCACATGAACAAGCCAATGGCCTTTGCAAGACCTGCAAACTGTGTGTGCCCAGGAAGCTGGGCTGAGGTGACAGAGGGTGACACACAGAGGGAGGGAGAGGGGCAGAGAGAGGGACACAGACAGAGGTGGACACAGGGAGACAGACAGAGGGAGGGAGGAGGCTGACAGAGGGAGGGAGAAGGGGAGACAGAGGGAGACGGACAGAGGGAGGAGGCTGACAGAGGGAGGGAGAAGGGGAGACAGAGGGAGACGGACAGAGGGAGGAGGCTGATAGAGGGAGGGAGAAAGGGAGACGGACAGAGGGAGGAGGCTGATAGAGGGAGGGAGAAAGGGAGACGGACAGAGGGAGGAGGCTGATAGAGGGAGGGAGAAAGGGAGACGGACAGAGGGAGGAGGCTGATAGAGGGAGGGAGAAAGGGAGATGGACAGAGGGAGGAGGCTGACAGAGGGAGGGAGAAAGGGAGATTGAGGGAGATGAACAGTGGGAGGAGGCTGACAGAGGGAGGGAGAAAGGGAGACGGACAGAGGGAGGAGGCTGACAGAGGGAGGGAGAAAGGGAGATAGAGGGAGACAGACAGTGGGAGGAGGCTGACAGAGGGAGGGAGAAAGGGAGACGGACAGAGGGAGGAGGCTGACAGAGGGAGGGAGAAAGGGAGACGGACAGAGGGAGGAGGCTGACAGAGGGAGGGAGAAAGGGAGATGGACAGAGGGAGGAGGCTGACAGAGGGAGGGAGAAAGGGAGACGGACAGAGGGAGGAGGCTGACAGAGGGAGGGAGAAAGGGAGATGGACAGAGGAAGGAGGCTGACAGAGGGAGGGAGAAAGGGAGACGAACAGAGGGAGGAGGCTAATAGAGGGAGGGAGAAAGGGAGACGGACAGAGGGAGGAGGCTGACAGAGGGAGGGAGAAAGGGAGATAGAGGGAGACCAAATCACCCTTGGGTGGTGTGGCCATGTCCGCTCGTCAGCAGGTGGACTGTGTGCATGTAGACAAGGTTTGGCAGTGCCTTAACCCCCCCTTCTACCTTTGATAAACACTAGGCCATGTGTCAATCTGTGCACGAGTACATCCGTGCTGCAGGCACAAACAGAACCTTACACCCAGTATACCTACCCACTGTGTTCGTCAGAACCCTGTCACAAATTGTAAAGTTACCTACCTGCATTCTCAAATAGCATGGAAAATACACCATTTGGCCACGTACAGTGCAACACGTAAGGCGGCTCTGCATGGCTTGCTACGCCCGCTCACTACACTGCTGACTGCGTTCACTAAATATGCATCAACTAAGATTGTGTCACACATAGGTAAAGTGTCGAAAGCTGTGGCCAAGGGACATACCCATGCACAAGTGCACTGTGTGAGGAATGCTAGCCAAATCCAACCACCCTGAGGAACTGTGCCAAATCAAAAAAGAATGAAACATGGATGTCGCATGTTGAAGGGAATTCACTGGCAGATTAAGCCGTCAAGGCGACAGTGCAAACTGCTGCCATTGTTGCAATCACGTTTTCTAGCATGAGGATAGACAGTGTTGAAAATGGCCCTTTTTGCAGTGTTATCCCCCAACATTTTGCTTCTTCCTCCTATTTTTTTCTGACCTGCTGTTGTTGGTTTTAGGACTCTGGGCACTTTACCACTGCTGATCAGTGCTAAAGTGCATATGCTCTCTGTGTAAATTGTGTTATGGATTAGTGATTCCATGATTGGCATATTTGATGTACTTGTCAGTTCTCAGTAAAGCGTGCCAGGGCCTGTTAATAAAATGCTACTAGTGGGCCTGCAGCACTGATTGTGCCACTCACATGAGTAGCCCTGAAAAGGTAAATCAGACCTGCCAATGCAGAGTCTGCATACAGTTTGTAACAGCCAAGTTGACTTGGCAAGTGCACCCACTTGCCAGGCCCTAACCTTTCCTTTTCTTACATGTGATTCACCCCTAAGGTAGGCGCAAGGTATCCCTGCAGGCAGTGTGCAGTGTATGTGAAAGGTAGGACATGCCCTGTTGTGTGTGGCATGTCCTGATAGTGAATTACTGCCAAGTTCGTTTTTCACTATTGCAAGGTAACCTGTTCCCATAGGACATAACAGGGAGTTTGTTTATAACATCTTATAAACATAACTGGCCCTGGGAACCAGGTAGAGGAATAACATTTAGTATGCCTGAAATCTGATTTCCAGAGAGTCTAGATTAGGGGTGGGCGGAATTTGCGGAATTAACCTTCGCAAATTATCGCGAGAATGTTTAAAATTATCGCAAACAAGCAGAAATATCGCAAAGATGCGGAAGTTTTTTTCCGGCATGTTCGCGAGATTTTCTGCATGGTTGCGGGTCGCCAACTTACCCATGTGGTTGCTTGCGGGCGCGGCCATCTTGTTTTGAGTTGTTCTCGCGGTGCATGATCGCGAGAAGAAAGACGTGATCGCGCGACGCATGACGTCACTGCGGGCGCGAACTGTCGCGAGACAGCGCAAATGGCTAAAAACAATACAACATCTCATGGAGAACGCGACCGGATCAAGAAAACTTGTCGGCGAACGCAGGGATTCAGGTAAGGCGATCGCGCGCGCGCGCGAGAATGTATCATTTTACAGCGCGAGCAAGAAACAAATTATCGCCAAGCTGCGGAAACCGGAATTTTTGACATTTTCGCGCTCTCCGCGGAACGCAAAAATGTCAAATTATCGCAATTTCTGCGAACGGAACGAAATTTTTGCCCAGGCCTAGTCTAGATGGGCCAGAAAATGGGTGAATAGAACTGGGCTGCATTTAGAGGAAGGGGGAGGAGATTTATTTTTACCTGAATGGGCCTGGTCTACTTCAGACAATGCTGTCTCCACCTCCTGCCAGGAAGCTGCATCAGAGAGGACAGAACTGGTTCTAGCTGGGCACAGACTTTCTGCCTGAGAGGACAACAGATTTTGGGCTTTAAAAATTGAGGCCCAAACCCCTAAACTTTAGAACTCCTTTGGACCAATAAGACTGCCAAGAAGAAGAGCTGGAGAAGCTGTGAGGAGGAACTACCACTTTACTGTGTTAGTCTGCAGTGGCTGCTTCTGTATTGGGCAGTGAAAGGACTGGACTGAACTTTCTGCAATCTCTTTTTGTGAGTTTCTCGAAGGGCTTAGGGTGGAGCTTACCCCCTGTTAAAGAAGTCTCAGGAACAGCAAAGACTTCAACTTCTTCTGCTATCAGCACTGGGGACTGTGTGTTTTGTGCTGCAACAGAAGAAAAAGCAACCCAACGCCATCTACGACGCCGCTGCCTACTCTGTGTCCTGAAGGCACCGCAGAGAGCACCGCAGCAATGCCGCACCGCTACCCTGGTCTCACTGATGATGCCATCTGAGGCCACCACCGTGCCACTGCTCGCACCGCGATATGTGGGCACCGCACTTTCTATCACCTCACTTCACGGCCTTCTCGCCTTGGTATCCTCGACGATGATGCTTCACTCCAACATCGATGCCGCTGCTTGCACCGAGGTTCGAAGGCAGTGCTCATAAGATACACAGAGCACCGTCCTCATCCCACACCGCAACCTTGGCCTACCGATGCCGGTGACATTGACTCCAGTTAATCAGCCGATGACAGCACTTCAGCAACAACGACGCTGCTGCTTGCACCGTGACCTGCACCACTTCACATCGCACATTAGCCCTGGCCTCACCAACGCCGCTGGACGACCGTCACCGAGTTTCTGCCTGCACCCTGTCCTGAGTGCACGGCATGCCACACAGCTGCACTTCGCACCACAGCACTCGACGCCTGCCGGCGCTCCCGACTTCGACCGCGAGGAGTTCGACCTGCAACGCGTATAACTTCAACGGCCCGACGACTCCTGCACTGACCTCCAGAACCAATACCTGTGGAATGCCGTGCTTTCAGAACGCAACGAGAGGTCACTGACGCCCTGCATTCCTAAAGGTAGTGTTTTGCGGGTCTTCCCGACACCGTAGCTGGCCCGTGACATCGCGGTCAGCCAGAACTGTTTGGATTTTCTGTCCACGATGCTGTGATAGCCCCGGATGAGCTATCGACTTCAAGGAACTTTAATTCAAGTGTATTTTGATAACTGAAGAAGTACTGTATTGTGGATTTTCATCGTTTTTTGGTCTTTTTATAAACTGATGTGATGTCCTTTTGTAGTGCTTACACGGTATTACTGTTGGTTATGTGCAAATGCTCTACACACTGCCTCTAAGATAACCATGACTGCTCTTGCCAAGGGGGTGAGCAGGGTTTAAATTAGGAGTGTAACTCCCTTACCCTCACTAGAAGGAAGGGTCCCTATTTGGACAAGGTGCAAACCATTGCCAACTAGAGACCCCCATTTCTAACACAGAGACAAACTGATAACTGTCAAAGCCTCAAAAAATGGTTCGGCCGTACTGCAGGGCTTTTCACTCAAATATTCCTATAAATTAGATGCGCAAAACACAACATATGCTGACATTTCAAGAGAGGGGGATAGAGTTAAACCAAACATGGATCGCACATTAGGTTTAATTCTAGCTGCACACAAGAGTCGGCGCTCAGCACACTCAAGAGTCACTGCTACAATTTCATTATTGAAGCAGCGATACTGGTGGCCAAGTTTGTGTAAACAAACAAAGGCTTATGCCTTAAAGTATGAAATCTGTCTCCAGATGAAGGGTTCCACTGTAGTAAGGCCACCGCAAACACCATTACCTATTTCAGACAGACCTCTCAGATGTGTCTATTTGGACCACTGCAGCCCCTTACATTTAGATGGGGCTTACAAGTACATCTTGGTGGCAGTGGATTCATGCTCTAGATTTCTATGAGTTTGGCCTCAGCGCTTGGCTGACGCTCGAACTGTTATAAAGGATTTGTGAGTCTTCATCGAGACATACACAATTAGCACGTTACATTCCAACTGTGGCTGTGTGTTTAGCTCACAGGCTTACAAGGAAGGCATGGAAGGTGTGGGCGTGGCCTTACGGTACTCCTCCCCTTACCATCCCGAGGGAAATTCAGTGGTGGCAAGAAAAAACCAGGACCTAAAGCGATCCTTACCAGCAAGAGTTTTGAGGTGCGGTGGTACAGAGGGCACTAAACAATATGTCAAGAAATTCCTTGGGAGGACGTACCCCATATAAGATCCTGTTTGGGACAAGAATGTGGGTACCTGACCTCGATTGTGACAGCACAGTGGCAGATGTAAAACCATGTGAATTGAATGATCGTTTGGCTGTTTTACAGGAACTCACTGAATTGGGCTGCATGCCGCATCATGATGTGGCAAGTTGTTTGATACCAAACATGACCATATTCCGCTGTGCCAAAGTGGAGCTGGCAACTTCCAGCGTGCCAGACCATGTAAACGTAATGCCCGCTGAACACTTACAATAGCCCTTAATGGAAAGAGGCACTTATATGTCCACACTTTTAAAAGAATGCACCCTGCCTTCAAGGCTCATGACGCCTATTTAGGGATGGCTGACAAATGGTGAGTAGTCTAAATATCGACTTTTTAATATCGATGGAACTAAATATCGTGTAAAAAATATCTAATGTAAAAAATATCGAAATTGTTAATACTGATGTTAAAAATATCGTTTTTTCTTGTTTAATTATATTTCGATGTAAGTGATATCGTTAGTAAGAATATCGACATTGTATGTTTAGTTAATATTTTTAAGTTGTTTGTTTGTATAAATTGTTGAAATGTATATAATATTAAAAATATGTATATTGTTTTAGGAGTGGGATGTTGGTTTATAGGGGATAAGGGTGGGCAGTGTTTTAATTTTTTTAATTTTTTTTGTAATATTTTATTAAATTTAATTAGAAATATTGAATTTAATTTTACATTTTATATTTAATTTTAGGGGCGGGTTTTAGGGGATAAGGGTGGGGAGTGTTTTATAAATGTTTATTTATTTTGGAATATTTTATAAAATTTATTTAGAAATTTTGAATTAAATTTTGAAATTTATATTTCATTTTAGTAGCGGGATGTTGGGTTATAGGGGATAAGGGTGGGGAGTGTTTTAAAAATGTTTATTTATTTTGGAATATTTTATAAAATTTATTTAGAAATTTTGAATTAAATTTTGAAATTTATATTTCATTTTAGGAGCGGGATGTTGGGTTATAGGGGATAAGGGTGGGGAGTGTTTTAAAAATGTTTATTTATTTTGGAATATTTTATAAATTTTATTTAGAAATTTTGAATTAAATTTAGAATTTTATATTTAAATTTAGGAGCGGGATGTTGGGTTATAGGGGATAAGGGTGGGGAGTGTTTTAAAAATGTTTATGTATTTTGGAATATTTTATAAAATTTATCTATACATTTAGAAATAAATTTAGAATTTTATATTTAATTTTAGCAGTGGGATGTTGTGTTATAGGGCATAAGGGTGGGGAGTGTTTTAAAAAAAAATTTGTTGTAATATTTTGTAAAATTTTATTAGAAATATTGAATTACTTTTTGATTCTTATATTTAATTTTAGGAGTGGGATGTTGGGTTATAGGGGATAAGGGTGGGGAGTGTTTAAAAATATTTTGTAATATTTTATTTAGAAATATTTAATTCAATTTTGAATTTTATATTTGATTTTAGGAGCTGGATGTTGAGTTATAGGGGATAAGGATGGGGAGTGTTTTAAAAATGTTTATTTATTTTGGAATATTTTATAAAATTTAATTAGAAATATTGAATTAAATTTTGAATTTTATATTTATTTTTAGGAGTGGGAGGTTGGGTTATAGCGGATAAGGGTGGGGCGTGTTTAAAAAACATTTTTTTGTTGTAATATTTTTAAAAATGTATTTAGAAAAATTGAAATAAATTTTGAATTTTATATTTAATTTTATGAGGTGGATGTTGGGTTATAGGGGATACGGGTGGGGAGTGTTTAAAAAAAAATATTATATTTTGTAAGATTTTATGAAATGTAATTAGAAATATTTAAGTACATTAAGAATTTTATATTTAATTTTAGGAGTGGGATGTTGGGTTATAGGGGATAAGGGTGGGGAGTGTTTTACATTTTTTTTTAAATTTGTAATATTGAGTAATTTTTTAGTAATAATAATATATTCAAATTAAAAATATTTTTTTAATTTTAGGATTGGGGAGTTGGATTTATAGAGGATAAGGGTGGGTAGTGTTTTATTAAGAAATTGAACTAATGATTGATAAAAAAATGTTTTTGATATATTTATAATTATATATTTATATTGCACCTACCCTAACTAAATACATATTGGAGTGGGAAGAGTAACTAAAGAGTAATTAAGTTCAGTGTCCAGCACCTACACTAATTAAATATAGATTGGAGATAGAATAGTAAATTAATTAAGGTTAGTGTCCAGCACCTACCCTAATTAAATATATATTGGAGTGGGAATAGTAAATTAATTAAGTTCAGTGTCCAGCACTTATCTTAATTAAATATAGACTGGAGTGGGAATAGTAAATCAATTAAGTTTAGTGTCCAGCACCTACACCAATTAAATATAGACTGGAGTGAGAATAGTAAATTAATTTAGGTTAGTGTCCAGCACCTACACCAATTATATATAGAGTGGAGTGAGAATAGTAAATTAATTAAGTTCAGTGTCCAGCATCTACTCAAATTAAATATATGTTGGAGTGGGAATTTTAAATTAATTAAGTTTAGTGTCCAGTAGTTACCCTAATTAAATATAGACTGGAGTGGGAATAGTAAATTAATTAAGTTCAGTGTCCAGCACCTACCCTAATTAAATATAGATTGGAGTGAGAATAGTAAATTAATTAAGGTTAGTGTCCAGCACCTACACCAATTATATATAGAGTGGAGTGAGAATAGTAAATTAATTAAGTTCAGTGTCCAGCACCTACCCTAATTAAATATAGATTGGAGAGAGAATAGTAAATTAATTAAGTTTATGTCCAGCACCTACAACAATTATATATAGACTGGAGTGAGAATAGTAAATTAATTAAGTTCAGTGTCCAGCATCTACTCAGATTAAATATATATTGGATTGGAAATTTTAAATTAATTAAGTTTAGTGTCCAGCAGTTACCCTATTAAATATAGACTGGAGTGGGAATAGTAATTTAATTAAGTTCAGTGTCCAGCATCTACCCTAATTAAATATAGATTGGAGTGAGAATAGTAAATTAATTAAGGTTAGTGTCCAGCACCTACCCTAATTAAATATATATTGGAGTGGGAATAGTAAATTAATTAAGTTCAGTGTCCAGCACTTATCTTAATTAAATATAGACTGGAGTGGGAATAGTAAAGTAATTAAGTTTAGTGTCCAGCACCTACACCAATTTAGGTGCCGATTCGGATCCTGGAAAAATTTTCCCCGTACGACTCGTATCCGGTCTTTTTACCGTACGAATCGTACAAGTAGCGTACAAACTGCCAAGTACGATTCGCATGGGAAAAACTCCATACGAATCACATCTGGAACATTTCCCCACACGTCCTCGGGTCGGAAATTGTGTCCGACACATCCCCGGACGATTTACCGTACGAATCGGAAAAATGAAGTCCGACCGCGCTAGTACGATCACCCCCGTCCTTTCGATTTCACAACTGTATGCAAAAAACACCATACGGACCGAACTCCCACAGCAAGCATGAAGACACGTGCCCGCATACGCGCCGAACACCCCACCACAGACCCCGCATGTACGCGCAAAATGCCCCCCGGCCGCGGATGTACGCGCCGAACCCCCACCCGTGTATGTACGGACCGTACCCCCACCCCACCCGTGTATGTACGGACCGTACCCCCACCCCACCAGTGTATGTACGGACCGTACCCCCACCCGTGTATCAATGGAGCGTACCCCCACCCCACCCGTGTATGTACGGACCGTACCCCCACCCGTGTATGAATGGAGCGTACCAACACCCCACCAGTGTATGTACGGACCGTACCCCCACCCCACCAGTGTATGTACGGACCGTACCCCCACCCCACCCATGTATGTACGGACCGTACCCCCACCCCACCAGTGTATGTACGGACCGTACCCCCACCCGTGTATGAATGGAGCATACCAACACCCCACCAGTGTATGTACGGACCGTACCCCCACCCCACCAGTATATGTACGGACCGTACCCCCACCCGTGTATGAATGGAGCGTACCCCCACCCCACCGTGTATGTACAGACCGAACCCCCACCCCACCAGTGTATGTACGGACCGTACCCCCTCCCGTGTATGAATGGAGCGTACCAACACCCCACCAGTGTATGTACGGACCGTACCCCCACCCCACCAGTGTATGTACGGACCATACCCACACCCGTGTATGTACGCACCGAACCCCCACCCGTGTATGAATGGAGCGTACCAACACCCCACCAGTGTACGTACGGACCGAACCCCCACCCCACCAGTGTATGTACGGACCGTACCCCCACCCCACCAGTGTATGTACGGACCGTACCCCCACCCGTGTATGTACGGACCCTACACCCAGCCCCCCTTGTATGTACCGTGCGAAACACCACCACCGATGGACGGTGCGGACCAACACCCTGTCCGTGTTCGTACGCACCCTACCCCAGGCCCACACACCAGCACACTCACCCAACATCGGGCATGTACGAGTCGTACTAAGCCATAGCAAAGGACAGCACTGTACAACAACATGGCCCATATACGCACTGTACAGAGGCTAAAAACACTCCTACTGAACCAGAACTAACCAAAAAAACACAAGGACAGTCAATCCGAGGCACACAACACCACAAAACATATCCAACAAGGCCAAAGACATCCTATACACTGACCTGCAACTGACAAACAGATAAACAAAGGCCCAAACCACTACCACTCCTTATAACACACCCACCCAAAGTTCAAACACAGCCACACCCACAAATGGACCAATAAAAAGGCCCAACACACACAAACCATGATCCTTTGCAACAGTTCCACTGCTGCCAGACCCCAGAGACAACGCACTGCACCATACTTCAACCATCAATACACCTTACACTTGCACTCCTTCACACAACCACCATCACAAACACACCCTCATCACATTCACACACACACACCTGCACACCCACAACCATCCACACCCACACCCATCCACCCCCCCACCCCCACAACCATCCACACCCACACCCCACACCATGCCCACCAACAAGAATCCAAAGTTCACAAAGGACGAGCTGGAGTCCCTTGTCGACGAAATCATCAGAGTCGAGCCACAGCTCTTTGGAACATTGGTCAGACGGACCAGCATATCAGAAAAAACTGTCATGTGGGAGAGGATAGTCAATTCCGTGAATGCTGTTGGGTCCACCAGAAGGACCAGGCATGAGTGCCAAGCCAGGTGGTACGATCTGCGGAGGATGGTCCGCCGCAAAATGACGGACGAGCACAACCAGGCCAACATCACTGGAGGAGGGCCGTCCCGCAGACCGGTACACTACCATCCCTGGGAGGAGAAGGTGATGACCACGCTGGAGCCGTTGGCATGTGACGGACTAGAAGGAGTCCGAGAGCCTGGTGAGTACACAGACAACTCACCTCACATGGGGGGAACGCCATATACAACCCAAATACAAATCATGCACGCAACCCCCCCAAAGCCAGCACCGGACACAGCCACACTCCAAAAACACACACATGCCACTAGCGCCTCCATGCCCCATGCCCCAAGCAAGGCCATGCCAAGTCACAGGCCACACAAAACACCAACACAAGACAGGATGTCCCCGATGCCAGGAGGGTGGGCCTCAAAACTAACATACAGCAACTCTGAAGCACACAACAATGCCCTCAGCCCATATGGCTTAGGGCACAGCCATACCAACAGTGTGTCCCCACACAGTACTGTTTTGCCTGCTAATGGTGGCCGCGTTGCAGGACGACATGGGTATGAAGGCACAATTTGCACATAACAGCAGCCAATGAAGATGCAGCACACTGAAAGAGTGTCAGCACACACCGCCACAGCAGCAGCGCAGACTCAGACACTCCGCCCAATGGGTGCCCGCAGAGAAGAAACAAACCCACATGAACAAGCCAATGGCCTTTGCAAGACCTGCAAACTGTGTGTGCCCAGGAAGCTGGGCTGAGGTGACAGAGGGTGACACACAGAGGGAGGGAGAGGGGCAGAGAGAGGGACACAGACAGAGGTGGACACAGGGAGACAGACAGAGGGAGGGAGGAGGCTGACCGAGGGAGGGAGAAGGGGAGACAGAGGGAGACGGACAGAGGGAGGAGGCTGACAGAGGGAGGGAGAAGGGGAGACAGAGGGAGACGGACAGAGGGAGGAGGCTGATAGAGGGAGGGAGAAAGGGAGACGGACAGAGGGAGGAGGCTGATAGAGGGAGGGAGAAAGGGAGACGGACAGAGGGAGGAGGCTGATAGAGGGAGGGAGAAAGGGAGACGGACAGAGGGAGGAGGCTGATAGAGGGAGGGAGAAAGGGAGATGGACAGAGGGAGGAGGCTGACAGAGGGAGGGAGAAAGGGAGATTGAGGGAGATGAACAGTGGGAGGAGGCTGACAGAGGGAGGGAGAAAGGGAGACGGACAGAGGGAGGAGGCTGACAGAGGGAGGGAGAAAGGGAGATAGAGGGAGACAGACAGTGGGAGGAGGCTGACAGAGGGAGGGAGAAAGGGAGACGGACAGAGGGAGGAGGCGGACAGAGGGAGGGAGAAAGGGAGACGGACAGAGGGAGGAGGCTGACAGAGGGAGGGAGAAAGGGAGATGGACAGAGGGAGGAGGCTGACAGAGGGAGGGAGAAAGGGAGACGGACAGAGGGAGGAGGCTGACAGAGGGAGGGAGAAAGGGAGATGGACAGAGGAAGGAGGCTGACAGAGGGAGGGAGAAAGGGAGACGAACAGAGGGAGGAGGCTAATAGAGGGAGGGAGAAAGGGAGACGGACAGAGGGAGGAGGCTGACAGAGGGAGGGAGAAAGGGAGATAGAGGGAGACCAAATCACCCTTGGGTGGTGTGGCCATGTCCGCTCGTCAGCAGGTGGACTGTGTGCATGTAGACAAGGTTTGGCAGTGCCTTAACCCCCCCTTCTACCTTTGATAAACACTAGGCCATGTGTCAATCTGTGCACGAGTACATCCGTGCTGCAGGCACAAACAGAACCTTACACCCAGTATACCTACCCACTGTGTTCGTCAGAACCCTGTCACAAATTGTAAAGTTACCTACCTGCATTCTCAAATAGCATGGAAAATACACCATTTGGCCACGTACAGTGCAACACGTAAGGCGGCTCTGCATGGCTTGCTACGCCCGCTCACTACACTGCTGACTGCGTTCACTAAATATGCATCAACTAAGATTGTGTCACACATAGGTAAAGTGTCGAAAGCTGTGGCCAAGGGACATACCCATGCACAAGTGCACTGTGTGAGGAATGCTAGCCAAATCCAACCACCCTGAGGAACTGTGCCAAATCAAAAAAGAATGAAACATGGATGTCGCATGTAACACAATTAACACTGTCTCTCTCACACACAGGTCAACGTCGTCGATCTCCCCCCAACACTGGGGGGGAAGACTCACAGGACCAGGCTCTGCGTGAAGAGGACCCCACCGCCAGCGATGACTCTCACCACTCCGTAGATGACCCAGACCAACCTGGCCCCTCTGGTGTCCAACCACCTGCAGCACCTGCGTCAGGTACAACTGTGCCAACCACCACCCCCATTCCTGCCACATCCCAGGAGACACCCAGGAGCCCTGCCCGCACACAACAATGCAGCCAGTCTGTCCAGGAGGGACAAGGGACTTCGAGCACCCAGGAGGAGGCAGGCGACACCGCAAATGCCATCCCTCAGGGGTCCCGGAGACTCGATGTGCCCACAACGGCAGGCCAGGCGCAAGTGGGCAGGGGTGGTGGGAGTGGAGGACGGCGGAGGCCCGAACCTGCCCAGTTGGCTCAGGACCCAGCTATGGCACACGTCAGAACCATCCTGGACGCATACCGGCGTGACTCCAGAGGCATCGCCCAGGTAGTGGAGACCCTCAATGAGATGAAGGCCCTGCAGGTTGAGCATCATGCCAGGATGGAGGCAAGACATGCAGAGCACTCTGTGGTGCACAGGGACATGAGCCAATCCCTCCGTCAGATCGCCCAAAGCCTGGCAAACCCTCCCTGTGCCAGCAGGCGTAGAGCAGCACCAGCCCCAGGGAGGGAGGAGGAGGAGGAATCATCTACACGGAGCGGCCCTTGCACCGTCAAGCCAGGCATCTGAGGGTCCCCGCAGGAAGGTGGGTCATCCACGCAAAAGAGAGAGAGAGTCAGCGGAACATCACCATCTCCCAGGTCACCTGGCCTGGCACCTGGCTCCATGGCCCAACAGCAGTACAGCAGCAAAGGACATTCTCTGCCACATGGACTTGCTGGTCACTGTCTGACCAATGTTGACAAAGACTGTGGCACAGACTCTGATGACTGTCAATGGCAAGGACACCAACTCTCCCTGTGAACTTTGGATTCTACACTCCCGCCAAGCACCTCTTGTCACCCCCACCAATCACGTACCCCAGCACTAATAAAATTCATCACAATCGCAAGATGATGCCGTCATTTTGCATTATTCCACTACATGTGTGTGTTGTAAAGTCAAACCATGCCTGATTTCTGAATTAACTGCGAACCACCATACCCTGGGGTCTGAGTCTGGCACAGGACACACATGGGTCACAACGTACCATCCAAGACAGACATGGAGCACCATACTCACCCGTGATGGGCCCAACCAGCTGAGGGGGTGCCCGCACAACTGTGCCCACAGTCCTATTTAGAAGAGCAACAGTCATGCGCAGAGGTCAGGGATCATGTGGAGTGTCCTGGGGTGGGAGTCCCAGGTATGTGTAGACACGTGGCAGAACCATGTCCTGCATGCTTGAGTCAGGTGGATGTGGCGAATGGTGGGCCAGCCAAGGTTGGATGCATGGAGATGGCCCAATTGGGTGTTGGATCACAGTGCCACGAGGTTGTGTTGTGGGTGTGGGCTGCATCCTGAGGGTGTGCGTGGATTGAGAAGGTCATCCTGCAGCTGGCAGTGATCCACTCCCCCCATCTCTGTTGGACGTTGATGTGGCCTGGTCGCCGGATGTAGTAGCAGAGCTGTGCAGATGCACCCTGGATGTGGACAAGTATCATGGGATTTCTAACGCACATGTCCGTAGAGTGCAGGGTAGGAGTAGACACGGATGTCATAGTTGACCTGGGGGATGGTCTCCCTCTTGCCTTGAGGTGGATGGAACTGGGGATCTTGTGCATAATGCAGAGTGTGCTGCCGCATGAGGCACAGATGCTGCTGATCAGCATAGCACATGTCAGCAAGCAATCCATGATGGACACCAGCTCGTTTGCGTGGACGCTGGGTGCCCTTGCAGCAGGGCCTGCGTAGCATGCGCCATGTCAAGGAGCCAATGCCACAAGTAGCACACAAAGACAAGGATCTCAGGAAGGAACCATGCAAAAGGTGCATGTCAACGAAGGAATGTCTGGTTCAACATGGCACACACACACACAATGGATTCACATGCGGCACAGTGGCTGTCGTGGAGACTGACAGGCCACAAAACCTACACAGCCATGGACATCATGCACAAAACAGAATCTAATCCCTGACAAACAGCTTGCATCTTGCTACTCTACACATAGACTCATATGCACCATCTCTGAGAACAATGCCAGACATGCCGCATGCACAGTGGCAACAGACCACCATTGACAGAGATGAGGCACCTTGGAGGCAGAGGGACACCTTTATTACTCATGTGTGTCGGAATGCTAATGCTACTCTGTCAACACATACACAGGTCATGTGGATGAAGACGTGGGACCAACACTGGCACCCCCCTTAGCACCACAGATGCTGGAAATCCATGGCACTGGCACACAAGTGACGGGTTACAGCTAAACACCCCCTGCTGCTCACGGAGAGCCTGCTATACACCATTGAGCCCCTAATGGGGAATTCACACAACATGTCAACCCGGTGCAACCCGTATGTTTCCGAGGCGAGTGTCACACACATTGATGGCTCCATCACAATCCCATTACAGATGACTGTCACCAAGTCTGACCATCAATTCAGGTGAATTCTGCTCAAGGTCATGTGCCCCATGGTGATTCTACATGTATGCAAAGTAACCAAACATGAACAGGAGCAGTGCACACACATTCAAAACAAATACCACTCCCAAAAAGCCGTGCTGCATCCCTTACCCGAAGGAGATTTTCAAACTTGTCCGTGCATGTAACGCTGATTCAGCACATGTTGCTGTGATCATGAGGAATAGCAGGAGCACAACAATGCCACCAGCAGACAGCATGCGCAAGTACCTGTGGATGGGAGACACACCAGAAGTCAGCCAAAAGAAGTACATCCGCATGCATGTGCATGTACTCGACACGTATTAGGTTGTCAACATGCTAGGTGACAATGATGACTCAGGAAAAACATTCTTCTATTGCACCATTACTCGAGTGACACATCCAAACACACCTGAGACTCACTTAGAAGACATGCAGATGGACACACACATTGCAACACATGCCACACACAGCCCAATGCGTGCACACTCAGACACTGGAACTCACCACTAAGCAAAGAAGTCGCGTATGAGCCGACTCCGCATGTCCTCCGCAGCCTCCTCCTCCTCCACATCACTTGCCTCGTGCCCAAGCCCTTCATCCTCCATGGGTGGATGGTCCTGCTCATCTGGATCCAGGATGAGTGGCACAGCTTTCTCCACTGCCATGTTGTGCAGCATGCAGCACACGAGGAATATCTTGCAGACCTTCACCGGTGCATATGGGAGTGCGCCACCGGTCTTGTGGAGGCAACGGAATCGGCTCTTCAGGAGGCCAAACGTCCTCTCTATCACTTGCCTGGTCCGCCCATGGGCGTTGTTGTAGCGGTGATCGGCAGCCGTGCTGGGGTTGCGGAGAGGCGTGATCAGCCATGGCATGTTGGGATAGCCAGCGTCCCCTACATGGAAACATCATGGACAAGAGTGGGTCAGGAGAAGCAGTAAGACAGGAAGATGACGTTAAATACAGGACTGGCAGAGTATACCCACCAACAATGCATGCTCGTTCGTTGCGCAGCTGCAGCATCATTTCAGGCACCCTGCGACGCCTCATGATGTACGCATCGTGTGCTGATCCTGGAAAACGAGCACAGACATGTGAAATCACCATGTTGGCAAGACACACCGCAAGGGCATTAATGGAGTGGTAATGCTTGCGGTTACGGAAGGCTACCTCCTGTGCCTGTGGTGGTACCAAAGCCACATGTGTTCCATCTATGGACCCAATGACATGGGGCATCCCTCCCAGGGCATAGAACTCATGCTTGACAGCTGTCAACTGCTCAGGAGTTGGGAATTTTATGAACTCATCAAGGTGCTCTAACATGGATTCTAAAAAATCATGCAGAGCACGGCTTAACATGGTTTGGGACATCCCACTCACATGGGCAATGGTATGTTGAAAGGTACCCGTGGCCAAGAAATGTAGGGCTGCCATCACCTTCACCTTGGGTGTCAGCGCACCAGGATACCTGTATAGCGGTTGGAGGTGTGCTGCCAGCCGTGTCGTCAAGTCCTCAATCAAACGTTGGGGAAGCGGTAGCGGTGTATACAGTCATTTTCCCGCATGTCAGCCAAGTCCGGATTTGCTCGAGGGAGAGGCGGAGCCCTGCAGTGAATTAGAAGGGACAACGAAGAGTGAGTACAGTACACCACCAATGTCAATGTACTGAGCACATGGTCAACAGGCAATACACATATGCTACATACAGAGTCAGGTCTGTGCAATATGTCCTGGACACGTATGCCAGCCATGTGACACTCCTACCAAGAGACAGCTCCAAACGTTTATTCTCAACCTCATAATGCCATGCCATGAAACTAGCTATGGGCCAGTGTAAGTGAGCAGGCAGACGCATTACAGGAGTTACAGACAACCAAATATGTGCAGAGGAAGGAGGTTTATTGTACAGACAGGTTGCGGAACACTAGAGGCACAGGTCACATGTAATAGAAAAATGACAGACCACACACCTTGCCATGACGGATTACATTTCAAGAATGATCCCACATACATTGAGAGTATGCAGATATGTCCTTGTTGTGAAACTCCGTGTCGATGCATACACACACACCATACGTCGGATTCCACATGTGGCGTGGTATGCGTAACACTGTGCCATGGCCATCTACACACAGACACATGTTGGTTGCAGCAACTGCAGATGCATTTGACCAAACATCTACAGCAAGCTAATGGGAACACACGACACATACATGACATAGTCACATCGTGCAACGCGGGTAGTCACATGTCAGGTGTGAAAACCCCTGTAGCTGGCATCAGGGGACAGTTGCGTGTGTTGTTGACTGTGCCATGGCAGTGACGCTTTTCACAAGTGTTCTGTACTGCATGCACACATGTCAAAGGAGTGAAGGGGATGTCTGGCACATACTCCACCATCACACATGACATCTGTACAAATCTCATCATACATCTATTGCCTTCACAACTCAGGAGTAATGTGCCACATTTTACAGCCTGACACACCTGTGCCCCACACATGTAGTACTGCACAGACAATGCCTTGATGTCCAGCCTTGGACAAGTATGTCAGCTCTATTCCTTTCTGTGTGCTGCCTGTCACCACTGTCAGGTGTGAAATGCACCGTACATGCGCTCTGAGGGCGTGTGTATGTTCCCCATCACTATGGGAGTGCTGCCGTAGGCCTACCCATAGTGAAACGGCCCATACACGCGTGTGTACGGGGCGTATCACTATGGGTACGCATACGCGAGCAAAGCCATAGTGAAACGGGCCGCACACGCGCGTGTACGGGGCGTATCACTATGGGTACGCATACGCGAGCAAAGCCATAGTGAAACGGCTCGTACACGCGCGTGTACGGCCCGTTTCATTATGGCTTTGCTCGCGTATGCGTACCCATAGTGATACGCCCCGTACACGCGCGTGTACGGGCCGTTTCACTATGGCTTTGCTCGCGTATGTGTACCCATAGTGATACGCCCCGTACATGTGCGTGTACGGGCCGTTTCTATGCATGTGGGGTGCCCTAGGGCCCTGGAACTCACCGTACCTGTGTGTGAATGTCCAAATTACATAGGGGACACATGAGGGACAAGTATAAAGCCCTACATGCATGCTGGTTGTCATGGAGACCGAGTTTAAAGTTTGAATTTTTTTCATCAGGTGCCCAGCTAAAGTCGGTTTGAAAGAATCTACATTGTTGCAAAGTGGTTGTTGAGTTGACATCATGCTCAATAAAAAAAAAGAGCAAAGCCACTGACTGTGGTAGGTTTAAAGGGATTGGAGGAAACATAGGATGCAAATGTGAGTGACCAATCACTCTGTACTCCTGTGAATGAAACAGGGCAGCAAGGTAGATATAAGGCATCCAGGTCCCATGAGAGAGCACTTACCTGCACATCCTTTGATTCAACTACACTGCTGCTGCTCTTGAATCCTCTGGCACCATGTCCAGGTCTGTGGAGAGGGCCCAGCCTTTCACCCAGGAGGAGAACCAAGCCCTGCTGGATGTGATCCTCCCACAGTACCCCATGCTGTATGGTCGACCAGGGGTTCAGGTGAGTGCTGAGTCCACTAGCAAAGACTGTGCCCCTTTTTTGTGACTGTGACTTCTGCCATTGTGTCCAGGTGTAACACACATGCAATGTACTGTACGGTGGGTCCCGGGTGGGGGAATGCCTAATGTCTCCCAGCCAGAGCATGCTGTGGTGCATGTCTGCTCTCCTCACTTGCATTGTGTGTAATGTGACAATCACTGCATGTGGCATTACACATTCTGCCTGTCTAATCCTCCTGGGAATGTTGTTACTACAGTCCTCATGTGAATCTGTGGTCCCCCCAGTGTGACAGGTGGCAGTACCCACAGATGTGTGTTTGTTTAGTGTACATGTGCTGAGAGTGTCCAAAAGATGTGTTTGTCCACTGGACATTGGTGTGTGTGTGTGTAAGTCCCCTGTCATGTGGGTGAGTGCATATGTCGAGTGTAGCACCCCAGCTGAATGAGGGATGGATATACCCTGCCCATCTGATGTGAGCAGGGAGCAGTGCTGTGTGTCTGCGGTGATGGGCCAGCCCCACACCTGTGACACCCCCCAGTCTAGTGGCACATGTGCAGAGTGAGGTGTGTAGCTGCAGTTGTCAATGGCAGGTGATTGTCCTGTGGCTGTGTGTGTCTGTGTACTCTGCTGAGGGCGCCTCAGTGGCCTGTGGCACGTGACTGCTTTGAGGTGCTGCACATAATCCTGGTGTCGCTTGTGATGCAAAGTGTGAGCCTGGATGATTGATTGTGTCGTACCCCTCATGCCACCTGTGTACTCTACAATGCCACCTAGTGCTTTTTGCCTTCCACAGAGGAAAGTGTCCCTATGACAAACCAGCCAAATTGTTCTAATGTGTGTCTCTGTGACATGTCGCAGGTGTATTGATTTTGTCTCACTTTTTCATCCTCACAGGTAGGCGCCTGTGCCAAGGAGCAGATCTGGAAGGACGCCGTCAGTGCCGTGAGACAGACGGATGGTCGGAAGTGGCGCCTAGCCCAGGTGAGGAAACACTGGCAGGATATTCGGTGCTGGACGCGGAGGATCGCACGGGTCCTGCTGGGGGACTCACCTCCGAGCCAAAAGAACCATGGGCGCCGCCGTCTGACCCACATCCACAAGCGTGTGCTGGCGGTCGTCTTCCCTGACATGGACAGGCGCTTACGGGAAAAGCAGCAGCAGGAAGGGGGTAGGTACATGTGTGTTTGTTGTGTGTCACCAGCATTTGTAAGTGCACAGTTGCATGGATACACTGCCAGGGTTTACATGTGCAGTGCAGTTCCTGGTCCCCAAAGTGTAGCGGTGCTGTCCTTCCTCCCTTCCCCTCCTTGGCATGTGTACCCTGGTCTGTGTGTAGTCACACTTGCACAAGGTTATCTAGGCTGCCAGTTTATCGATGTGCCCAATGCTTGCAGCTTCATGTGTGGGGGTGGTGTGTAACAGGTTTTGGGACCTTGCCTGTGCCCTGTCCAGTTCAGTACTTGTGGGGTCCATGTCAGTTGTCACTGATGCTGAGTCCAGACATAGGAGTGTGTCTCTAAAGTGTATTGCTTTACAGCATGCATGTCCTATTTTGTGGCCTGTGACATGATGTGCATGAGTGTGAGATATGCAGAGTGCAGGGATGGTGGCTTGTGTTGCAGTCATTACCATTCAGGACCATGGAGTAGTGTGGCCACTACTGTCCCCTGGGGCATCTTTTCCTAGGTATCATGTGTGTAATCCAAAAATTTCGGCAATCTCTGTGTCTACAGCATAGGTTGTGCTCTGTGCCATTGTACCCTGGCACCATTTGTGTCTACGTAAACTCTGCTACATGTGTCCACTGTACAGGCTGACCAAATGTCCCTTGTTCATACTCACGGGGGCCAGTGCCTGTGTGTCTTGGTAAAATGATCTGATGATGGCCATTTGTAGATGATGTATTTGTACCGGCGCACCAGGGGTATTTTGTATCCAATCAGGATTTCTTGCAGGCCATGTGTTTTTATTCCAGACTAAGAGATGTAAGTGCTTCCTGTGTCTCAATAAATTGTCTCATGTAGGGGGTGGTTGGTGCGGGCAAGGACTACATGTCTAGACCTGAAGTCTCCTTGCTAGGTCTGGCCAGTGTGTGATGTTTGTGTGGACATACACTCAAGGTGCAGTGACCCATTAATGTTGGGCATGTTTTTAAGTATTGCCTTTGCAGCATGTGCCTACAGTTAATAGACATGGTTCCTGCTCATCCCTTTTTACGCCAACGCTGTGTGCTGCAGATGCTGTGGTGGATTGTCCCCAGTGCCTGGCTCCTCTGTCCAAATCCATATCATGTTATTTGCTATTGTGTCATGCTCTCCATAGTTGGTCAGTGGCATGGTGGGTCAACCAACTGTGTGTTGCAGGGCCTACATATGTGCCTTGTATTGTAGATGTTACTCATGTTGCTTTTCAGGCTATGCTCTGTGACCTATGTGGATTTGACTCATGTGACATATGTATACAGGTGTCTGATTATTTCCTGTCTCTTCACCTTGCTCACAGCATCGTCGGGGGACACCGAGGGAGACACTGGCACGGACCGTGAGGAGGGATCGAGCACCAGTGCCATCAGTGCAGAGTTGTCTGGCACATCGAGTGGCAAGGAGGCCGACGGGAGTGCAGTGGAGGACCTGTCCAGTCAATCCACCACCGACTATGACGCAGACGGGTCCGAGGCTGAGCACTCCGAGGGGGCGGAGGCTGGTCCCACAGCTGACACCAGCACTCCATCACTACCCGCCCCCTCCATTCCGATCACCGGCCTCCCACTTGCTCGTGTCCCTTCCCGCCGTGCTCGGTCAGCACGTGTCTCCTTCTTGCCAGGCACCGCACCCCCTGCCCCTGTCTCCACTGCTGCCACCAATGCCGAGTCTGTAGACATCCTGCGGCAGTTGCGGGTTGGTCAGACTGCGACGCTTAATGTCCTCCATGGCCACAGCCATGTGCTGAACCAGATGGAGGCATACTTGAAGGGCATTTCAGCCGCGCAGTCTGACCAACGCAACTTGCTGAGGTCCATAGACTCGACACTGACTGCAGCAGTGGGTCTCCTGCAGCGCTACGTCCCACCCCCTACCCCTGCCCCATCCACACTTCCCACTCCCATGCCTGTCCCACATACACCCAGACGTCAGCATGCACGCACACCACCAGACACAGGCACAACACCAGCAGGGCAGGGCAAGCGCACACCTCCTGGCACGCACACACAGGGTGAGGTAGGCACACCCACTGGGTCGGGGGGCAAACATAAGTCACGCAGCCAGAGTGGGAGTCCACATTCCACAAAATCCACTCCCTCCAAATCCACTCCCCTCAGCTCTCCTGGCCACGAATCCAGCAAAGATTCCTTCATGGCCGCTCTGTCCCTGAGCCCAACAGTGACACCACCCAGCATCGCGGGCAAAGGAGTCCCCGGTCAGGGTAGTTGAGTGCCCCCCCCTGTCCACACCCTCCCCCATTGGCGCCGCGACCCATTCCTCCGCCCCCCCTCCTTGGGGCCTGTGGTTCCTTCGGGTGCAGGGGATACGCTGGGGGACCTTGCTGACGTGTGCAGCGCCATCCTCACCACTTCCTTTGGCGCTGCCCCACCCCCTGTGGTGGAGTCCTCCATCCCTGCACCCACAACGCCTGCCCTTGCCCCTCCAGTCCCTGCGGTGCCTGGTCCTTCCCCCCCTCATGATGCCCCCCCTGTGGAAGACAGGGTGGTCTTAACCGTGCAGGCAAGCTAGGGGACACGCGTCCCACTGTGTCCCCCATCCAGCTGTGACTCATGGACTGCCCTATGGGCTTTGTAAATATTGAACTTTATCCACACACACGTTTTTTGATAATGCTGAATAAATCCATGTTTTCCTTAGAACACTACTGCTTTTGTGGTATTGCTGTTGGTGGGGCTGCTACATGATTTTGGGTGGTGATCATGTGTTGGGTGTGTGGGAAATGTAGTAGTGTGCTGGTCATAGGGGGGACCCTGGTATCCGTGTGCCATCACAAGGTGTTAGCTAAATTTCTCTGTTCATGTAAGCAGTTACTGCATGGTGAAATTGTCCCAAGGTGTGTTCCTTCCTCTGTGTACCCTGACATCTTCCCTGCAGGGTGTTTCCAATATGTTGCGCTGAGCTGTGTCTACATTAGCTGGGTGTGTGACGGACCCCTTCAACTTTGGCCATGCATGCAGAGCGATGTCTCCACCTGCATCATTCGTGGCATCCTTGGTGATCACTGTACTTGTGTATGTAGTCTGTTGACATGACTTCATGTGGACATGTTCCCTTTTAGGCAGTATGCATGTGTGTACTCCCAGCCTCGCACACATGTGTTACATGTACTGCAGGGTCTTTGTGCACCTGACTGACAATTGTGGCAATTGGATCTGTGGGTACTCCACCCTTTTTTTTCCATGGGCACTGCTCTGGGCCTCTGCACCCACCCCGCCTGTGTCTGGGCACTGCTGGGAGGACTCTGCACACACCCCTCCTGCATCTGGGCACTGCTGGGAGGACTCTGCACCCACCCCTCCTGTGTCTGGGCACTGCTGGGAGGACTCTGCACCCACCCCTCCTGTGTCTGGGCACTGCTGGGAGGACTCTGTACCCACCCCTCCTGTGTCTGGGCACTGCTGGGAGGACTCTGCACCCACCCCTCCTGTGTCTGGGCACTGCTGGGAGTGATAGGCACCCACCCCTCCTATGTCTGGGCACTGCTGGGAGTGATAGGCACCCACCCCTCCTGTGTCTGGGCACTGCTGGGAAGACTCTGCACCCACCCCTCCTGTGTCTGGGCACTGCTGGGAGGACTCTGCACCCACCCCTCCTGTGTCTGGGCACTGCTGGGAGTGATAGGCACCCACCCCTCCTATGTCTGGGCACTGCTGGGAGTGATAGGCACCCACCCCTCCTGTGTCTGGGCACTGCTGGGAAGACTCTGCACCCACCCCTCCTTTGTCTGGGCACTGCTGGGAGGACTCTGCACCCACCCCTCCTGTGTCTGGGCACTGCTGGGAGGACTCTGCACCCACCCCTCCTGTGTCTGGGCACTGCCGGGAAGACTCTGCACCCACCCCTCCTGTGTCTGGGCACTGCTGGGAGGACTCTGCACCCACCCCTCCTGTGTCTGGGCACTGCTGGGAGTGATAGGCACCCGCCCCCCCTATGTCTGGGCACTGCTGGGAGTGATAGGCACCCACCCCTCCTGTGTCTGGGCACTGCTGGGAGGACTCTGCACACACCCCTCCTGCGTCTGGGCACTGCTGGGAGGACTCTGCACCCACCCCTCCTGTGTCTGGGCACTGCTGGGAGGACTCTGCACACACCCCTCCTGCGTCTGGGCACTGCTGGGAGGACTCTGCACCCACCCCTCCTGTGTCTGGGCACTGCTGGGAGGACTCTGCACCCACCCCTCCTGTGTCTGGGCACTGCCGGGAAGACTCTGCACCCACCCCTCCTGTGTCTGGGCACTGCCGGGAGGACTCTGCACCCACCCCTCCTGTGTCTGGGCACTGCTGGGAGGACTCTGCAGCCACCCCTCCTGTGTCTGGGCACTGCTGGGAGGACTCTGCACACACCCCTCCTGCGTCTGGGCACTGCAGGGAGGACTCTGCACCCACCCCTCCTGTGTCTGGGCACTGCTGGGAGGACTCTGCACCCACCCCTCCTGTGTCTGGGCACTGCCAGGAAGACTCTGCACCCACCCCTCCTGTGTCTGGGCACTGCTGGGAGGACTCTGCACCCACCCCTCCTGTGTCTGGGCACTGCTGGGAAGACTCTGCACCCACCCCTCCTGTGTCTGGGCACTGCTGGGAGGACTCTGCACCCACCCCTCCTGCGTCTGGGCACTGCTGGGAGGACTCTGCACCCACCCCTCCTGTGTCTGGGCACTGCTGGGAGGACTCTGCACCCACCCCTCCTGTGTCTGGGCACTGCTGGGAGTGATAGGCACCCACCCCTCCTATGTCTGGTCACTGCTGGGAGTGATAGGCACCCACCCCTCCTGTGTCTGGGCACTGCTGGGAGTGATAGGCACCCACCCCTCCTATGTCTGGGCACTGCTGGAAGTGATAGGCACCCACCCCTCCTGTGTCTGGGCACTGCTGGGAGGACTCTGCACACACCCCTCCTGTGTCTGGGCACTGCTGGGGGGACTCTGCACACACCTCTCCTGTGTCTGGCCATGTACGCTCCATACATACACGGGTGGGGGTACGGTCCATACATCCACTGTTGGGGTGGGGATACGCTCCATACATACACTGTTGGGGTGGGGGTACGCTCCATACATACACGGGTGGGGTGGGTGTACGCTCCATACGTACGCGGGTGTGGGTACGGTCCGTACATACACGGGTGGGGTGGGGGTACGCTCCATACGTACGCGGGTGTGGGTACGGTCCGTATATACACGGGTGGGGGTACGCTCCGAACATACGCGGGTCTGGGTACGCTCCATGCATACACGGGTGGGGGTACGGTCCGTACATACACTGTTGGGGTGGGGGTACGCTCCATATGTACGCGGGTGTGGGTACGGTCCGTCCATACACGGGTGGGGTGGGGGTTCGGTCCGTACATACACGGGTGGGGAGTTGGTATGCTCCATGCATACACAGGTGTGGGTACGGTCCGTCCATACACGGGTGGGGTGGGGGTTTGGTCCGTACATACACGGGTGGGGAGTTGGTACGCTCCATGCATACACAGGTGGGGGTACAGTCCGTACATACATGGGTGGGGAGTTGGTACGCTCCATGCATACACGGGTGGGGGTATGGTCCGTACATGTACTGTTGGGATGGGGGTACGCTCCATACATACACGGGTGGGGTGGGGGTACGCTCCATACATACACTGTTGGGGTGGGGGTACGCTCCATTCGTACGCGGGTGTGGGTACGGTCCGTACATCCACGGGTGGGGTGTTGGTACGCGCCGTACATACACGGGTGGGGGTGCGGCCCGTACCCAGGCCTTTGGAACATGGGTACGGGCCGTACCGCCATTATTGGGGTGACGTAGGGGTGGGCATGGTACGACTCGTACCCACGCTCTTAAGGCGTGGGTACGGTACGTACCGGACTTGTTGTGTTGCCGGTTCCCGTGTGCATCCACTTCCGTTGCTGGACACGCCCCCACCCCCTCGAAGTGACCAGGCCCTGAAGGTCAGGTATGTCCAGGGCATGTATGATTTGTGACTTGGGTGGGGGTTATGTGTCCTGCCCCTGCCCCCCCCCCCTTTGCCCCTGGGTGTTGTTCTGACGTTCTGCGGCGTCTGCGGCGGTTCCAGGTGGACTGCTATGAGGGCTGGGATGACACGTAGGTTCGGGTCCATGGCTGTCCGTCACGTACAGGTGCTCCTTGCGCGGGTCGTCCTGATTTCCTGGCAGTTTTTGGCAGGCGGAGAATTTTATCCGTGCGGGGTGACGTCGGTGCGGTTCGTACTTCCTGGTTCGTGAAACGCTGCCTGAATGCGTCCCGACGTCACGTCGGCGCTTTCCCGGATCACATTTGTATGTATATTTTCGTCGGTCGGTGTTTTGTACGAATCGTACGGAGATGGTGTTTCCGTGCGAATCGTACTTGCATGTTTGTAATGTTTTTTTCCCGGGTACGAGTCGGACGGAGAAAACGCTCCGACCTACGGTTCGTACCCGGTTTCTCCAGGATCCGAATCGGCACCTTAATATAGACTGGAGTGAGAATAGTAAATTAATTTAGGTTAGTGTCCAGCACCTACACCAATTATATATAGAGTGGAGTGAGAATAGTAAATTAATTAAGTTCAGTGTCCAGCATATACTCAAATTAAATATATATTGGAGTGGGAATTTTAAATTAATTAAGTTTAGTGTCCAGTAGTTACCCTAATTAAATATAGACTGGAGTGGGAATAGTACATTAATTAAGTTCAGTGTCCAGCACCTACCCTAATTAAATATAGATTGGAGTGAGAATAGTAAATTAATTAAGGTTAGTGTCCAGCACCTACCCTAATTAAATATATATTGGAGTGGGAATAGTAAAATAATTAACTTCAGTGTCCAGCACTTATCTTAATTAAATGTAGACTGGAGTGGGAATAGTAAATTAATTAACTTCTGTGTCCAGCAGTTTTCCTAATTAAATATAGACTGGAGTGAGAATAGTAAATTAATTAAGTTCAGTGTGCAGCACCTACCCTAATTAAATATATTTTGGAGTGGGAATAGTAAATTAATTAAGTTCAGTGTCCAGCACCTATCCTAATTAAATATAGATGGGAGTGAGAATAGTAAATTAATTAAGTGTATGTCCAGCACCTACACCAATTATATATAGACTGGAGTGAGAATAGTAAATTAATGAAGTTCAGTGTCCAGCATCTACCCAGATTAAATATATATTGGAGTGGGAATTTTAAATTAATTAAGTTTAGTGTCCAGCAGTTACCCTATTACATATAGACTGGAGTGGGAATAGTAATTTAATTAAGTTCAGTGTCCAGCATCTGCCCTAATTAAATATAGATTGGAGTGAGAATAGTAAATTAATTAAGGTTAGT
Source organism: Triturus cristatus (assembly GCF_964204655.1). NCBI lineage: Eukaryota > Metazoa > Chordata > Amphibia > Caudata > Salamandridae > Triturus > Triturus cristatus. Next base: position 1,670,245,975 of record NC_140591.1, on the reverse strand, counting down.
GTCCAGCACCTACCCTAATTAAATATATATTGGAGTGGGAATAGTAAATTAATTAAGTTCAGTGTCCAGCACTTATCTTAATTAAATATAGACTGCAGTGGGAATAGTAAAGTAATTAAGTTTAGTGTCCAGCACCTACACCAATTAAATATAGACTGGAGTGAGAATAGTAAATTAATTAAGTGCAGTGTTCAGCACTTACCCTAATTAAATATAGATTGGAGTGAGAATAGTACATTAATTAAGTTTAGTGTCCAGCATCTACACCAATTAAATATAGACTGAAGTGAGAATAGTAAATTAATTAAGTTCAGTTTTCAGCACCTACCCTAATTAAAAATAGATTGGAGTGGGAATAGTAAATAATAAATTTTAGTGTCCAGCAGTTTCACTAATTACATATATATTGGAGTGGGAATAGTAAATTAATTAAGTTCAGTGTCCAGTAGTTACCCTAATTAAATAGAGACTGGAGTGGGAATAGTAAATTAATTAAGATCAGTGTCCAACACCTTCCGTAATTAAATATAGATTGGAGTGAGAATAGTAAATTAATTTAGGTTAGTGTCCAGCACCTACCCTAATTAAATATATATTGGAGTGGGAATAGTAAATTAATTAAGTTCAGTGTCCAGCACTTATCTTAATTAAATGTAGAGTGGAGTGGGAATAGTAAATTAATTAACTTCATTGTCCAGCAGTTTTCCTAATTAAATATAGACTGGAGTGAGAATAGTAAATTAATTAAGTTCAGTGTGCAGCACCTACCCTAATTAAATATATTTTGGAGTGGGAATAGTAAATTAATTAAGTTCAGTGTCCAGCACCTACCCTAATTAAATATAGATTGGAGTGAGAATAGTAAATTAATTAAGTTCAGTGTCCAGCATCTACCCAGATTAAATATATATTGGAGTGGGAATTTTAAATTAATTAAGTTTAGTGTCCAGCAGTTACCCTATTAAATATAGACTGGAGTGGGAATAGTAATTTAATTAAGTTCAGTGTCCAGCATCTACCCTAATTAAATATAGATTGGAGTGAGAATAGTAAATTAATTAAGGTTAGTGTCCAGCACCTACCCTAATTAAATATATATTGGAGTGGGAATAGTAAATTAATTAAGTTCAGTGTCCAGCACTTATCTTAATTAAATATAGACTGCAGTGGGAATAGTAAAGTAATTAAGTTTAGTGTCCAGCACCTACACCAATTAAATATAGACTGGAGTGAGAATAGTAAATTAATTAAGTGCAGTGTCCAGCACCTACCCTAATTAAATATAGATTGGAGTGAGAATAGTACATTAATTAAGTTTAGTGTCCAGCACCTACACCAATTAAATATAGACTGAAGTGAGAATAGTAAGTTAATTAAGTTCAGTGTTCAGCACCTACCCTAATTAAATATAGATTGGAGTGGGAATAGTAAATTAATTAATTTTAGTGTCCAGCAGTTTCACTAATTAAATATATATTGGAGTGGGAATAGTAAATAATTAAGTTCAGTGTCCAGTAGTTACCCTAATTAAATAGAGACTGGAGTGGGAATAGTAAATTAATTAAGTTCAGTGTCCAACACCTTCCCTAATTAAATATAGATTGGAGTGAGAATAGTAAATTAATTTAGGTTAGTGTCCAGCACCTACCCTAATTAAATATATATTGGAGTGGGAATAGTAAATTAATTAAGTTCAGTGTCCAGCACTTATCTTAATTAAATATAGATTGGAGTGAGAATAGTAAATTAATTTAGGTTAGTGTCCAGCACCTACCCTAATTAAATATAGATTGGAGTGAGAATAGTAAATTAATTTAGGTTAGTGTCCAGCACCTACCCTAATTAAATATATATTGGAGTGGGAATAGTAAATTAATTAAGTTCAGTGTCCAGCACTTATCTTAATTAAATATAGATTGGAGTGAGAATAGTAAATTAATTTAGGTTAGTGTCCAGCACCTACCCCAATTAAATATATATTGAAGTGGCAATAGTAAATTAATTAACTTCAGTGTCCAGCAGTTTTCCTAATTAAATATAGACTGGAGTGAGAATAGTAAATTAATTAAGTTCAGTGTGCAGCACCTACCCTAATTAAATATATTTTGGAGTGGGAATAGTAAATTAATTAAGTTCAGTGTCCAGCACCTACCCTAATTAAATATAGATTGGAGTGAGAATAGTAAATTAATTAAGTTTATGTCCAGCACCTACACCAATTATATATAGACTGGAGTGAGAATAGTAAATTAATTAAGTTCAGTGTCCAGCATCTACCCAGATTAAATATATATTGGAGTGGGAATTTTAAATTAATTAAGTTTAGTGTCCAGCAGTTACCCTATTAAATATAGACTGGAGTGGGAATAGTAATTTAATTAAGTTCAGTGTCCAGCATCTACCCTAATTAAATATAGACTGGAGTGAGAATAGTAAATTAATTAAGGTTAGTGTCCAGCACCTAACCTAATTAAATATATATTGGAGTGGGAATAGTAAATTAATTAAGTTCAGTGTCCAGCACTTATCTTATTAAATATAGACTGGAGTGGGAATAGTAAAGTAATTAAGTTTAGTGTCCAGCACCTACACCAATTAAATATAGACTGGAGTGAGAATAGTAAATTAATTAAGTGCAGTGTCCAGCACCTACCCTAATTAAATATAGATTGGAGTGAGAATAGTACATTAATTAACTTTAGTGTCCAGCACCTACACCAATTAAATATAGACTGAAGTGAGAATAGTAAATTAATTAAGTTCAGTGTTCAGCACCTACCCTAATTAAAAATAGATTGGAGTGGGAATAGTAAATTAATTCATTTTAGTGTCCAGCAGTTTCACTAATTAAATATATATTGGAGTGGGAATAGTAAATTAATTAAGTTCAGTGTCCAGTAGTTACCCTAATTAAATATAGATTGGAGTGAGAATAGTAAATTAATTTAGGTTAGTGTCCAGCACCTACCCTAATTAAATATATATTGGAGTGGGAATAGTAAATTAATTAACTTCAGTGTCCAGCAGTTTTCCTAATTAAATATAGACTGGAGTGAGAATAGTAAATTAATTAAGTTCAGTGTCCAGCACCTACCCTAATTAAATATAGATTGGAGTGAGAATAGTGCATTAATTAAGTTTAGTGTCCAGCACCTACACCAATTAAATATAGACTGGAGTGAGAATAGTAAATTAATTAGGTGCAGTGTCCAGCACCTACCCTAATTAAATATAGATTGGAGTGAGAATAGTACATTAATTAAGTTTAGTGTCCAGCACCTACACCAATTAAATATAGACTGAAGTGAGAATAGTAAGTTAATTAAGTTCAGTGTTCAGCACCTACCCTAATTAAATATAGATTGGAGTGGGAATAGTAAATTAATTTATTTTAGTGTCCAGCAGTTTCACTAATTAAATATATATTGGAGTGGGAATAGTAAATTAATTAAGTTCAGTGTCCAGTAGTTACCCTAATTAAATAGAGACTGGAGTGGGAATAGTAAATTAATTAAGTTCAGTGTCCAACACCTTCCCTAATTAAATATAGACTGGAGTGAGAATAGTAAATTAATTTAGGTTAGTGTCCAGCACCTACCCTAATTAAATATATATTGGAGTGGGAATAGTAAATAAATTAAGTTCAGTGTCCAGCACTTATCTTAATTAAATGTAGAGTGGAGTGGGAATAGTAAATTAATTAACTTCAGTGTCCAGCAGTTTTCCTAATTAAATATAGACTGGAGTGAGAATAGTAAATTAATTAAGTTCAGTGTGCAGCACCTACCCTAATTAAATATATTTTGGAGTGGGAATAGTAAATTAATTAAGTTCAGTGTCCAGCACCTACCCTAATTAAAAATAGATTGGAGTGAGAATAGTAAATTAATTAAATTTATGTCCAGCACCTACACCAATTATATATAGACTGGAGTGAGAAAAGTAAATTAATTAAGTTCAGTGTCCAGCATCTACCCAGATTAAATATATATTGGAGTGGGAATTTTAAATTAATTAAGTTTAGTGTCCAGCAGTTACCCTATTAAATATAGACTGGAGTGGGAATAGTAATTTAATTAAGTTCAGTGTCCAGCATCTACCCTAATTAAATATAGATTGGAGTGAGAATAGTAAATTAATTGAGGTTAGTGTCCAGCACCTACCCTAATTAAATATATATTGGAGTGGGAATAGTAAATTAATTAAGTTCAGTGTCCAGCACTTATCTTAATTAAATATAGACTGGAGTGGGAATAGTAAAGTAATTAGGTTTAGTGTCCAGCACCTACACCAATTAAATATAGACTGGAGTGAGAATAGTAAATTAATTAAGTTCAGTGTTCAGCACCTACCCTAATTAAAAATAGATTGGAGTGGGAATAGTAAATTAATTCATTTTAGTGTCCAGCAGTTTCACTAATTAAATATATATTAGAGTGGGAATAGTAAATTAATTAAGTTCAGTGTCCAGTAGTTACCCTAATTAAATAGAGGCTGGAGTGGGAATAGTAAATTAATTAAGTTCAGTGTCCAACACCTTCCCTAATTAAATATAGATTGGAGTGAGAATAGTAAATTAATTTAGGTTAGTGTCCAGCACCTACCCTAATTAAATATATATTGGAGTGGGAATAGTAAATTAATTAGGTTCAGTGTCCAGCACTTATCTTAATTAAATGTAGAGTGGAGTGGGCATAGTAAATTAATTAACTTCAGTGTCCAGCAGTTTTCCTAATTAAATATAGACTGGAGTGAAAATAGTAAATTAATTAAGTTCAGTGTCCAGCACCTACCCTAATTAAATATAGATTGGAGTGAGAATAGTACATTAATTAAGTGCAGTGTCCAGCACCTACCCTAATTAAATATAGATTGGAGTGAGAATAGTACATTAATTAAGTTTAGTGTCCAGCACCTACACCAATTAAATATAGACTGGAGTGAGAATTGTAAATTAATTAAGTGCAGTGTCCAGCACCTACCCTAATTAAATATAGATTGGAGTGAGAATAGTACATTAATTAAGTTTAGTGTCCAACACCTACACCAATTAAATATAGACTGAAGTGAGAATAGTAAGTTAATTAAGTTCAGTGTTCAGCACCTACCCTAATTAAATATAGATTGGTGTGGGAATAGTAAATTAATTTATTTTAGTGTCCAGCAGTTTCACTAATTAAATATATATTGGAGTGGGAATAGTAAATTAATTAAGTTCAGTGTCCAGTAGTTACCCTAATTAAATAGAGACTGGAGTGGGAATAGTAAATTAATTTAATTCAGTGTCCAACACCTTCCCTAATTAAATATAGATTGGAGTGAGAATAGTAAATTAATTTAGGTTAGTGTCCAGCACCTACCCTAATTAAATATATATTGGAGTGGGAATAGTAAATTAATTAAGTTCAGTGTCCAGCACCTACCCTAATTAAATATAGATTGGAGTGAGAATAGTAAATTAATTAAGTTTATGTCCAGCACCTACACCAATTATATATAGACTGGAGTGAGAAAAGTAAATTAATTAAGTTCAGTGTCCAGCATCTACCCAGATTAAATATATATTGGAGTGGGAATTTTAAATTAATTAAGTTTAGTGTCCAGCAGTTACCCTATTAAATATAGACTGGAGTGGGAATAGTAATTTAATTAAGTTCAGTGTCCAGCATCTACCCTAATTAAATATAGATTGGAGTGAGAATAGTAAATTAATTAAGGTTAGTGTCCAGCACCTACCCTAATTAAATATATATTGGAGTGGGAATAGTACATTAATTAAGTTCAGTGTCCAGCACTTATCTTAATTAAATATAGACTGGAGTGGGAATAGTAAAGTAATTAAGTTTAGTGTCCAGCACCTACACCAATTAAATATAGACTGGAGTGAGAATAGTAAATTAATTAAGTTTAGTGTTCAGCACCTACCCTAATTGAATATAGATTGGAGTGGGAATAGTAAATTAATTAATTTTAGTGTCCAGCAGTTTCACCAATTAAATATAGATTGGAGTGAGAATAGTAAATTAATTTAGGTTAGTGTCCAGCACATACCCTAATTAAATATATATTGGAGTGGGAATAGTACATTAATTAAGTTTAGTGTCCAGCACCTACACCAATTAAATATAGACTGGAGTGAGAATAGTAAATTAATTAAGTTCAGTGTTCAGCACCTACCCTAATTAAATATAGATTGGAGTGGGAATATTAAATTAATTAATTTTAGTGTCCAGCAGTTTCCCTAATTAAATATAGACTGGAGTGAGAATAGTAAATTAATTAAGTTTAGTGTCCAGCACCTACCCTATTTAAATATAGATTGGAGTGGGAATAGTAAATTAATTAAGTTCAGTGTCCAGCTCCTACCATAATTAAATATAGATTGGAGTGAAAATAGTAAATTAATTGAGGTTAGTGTCCGGCACCTACCCTAATTAAATATAGATTGTAGCGGGAAACGTCCCAAAGGCATGGGTACGAGCCGTACCCCTACGTCACCCCAACAGTGGCGTTACGGCCCGTACCCAGGCCTTTGGGACGTGGGTACGGGCCGTACCCCCAGTGTTGTGGTGACGTAGGGGTACGTACCGTACCCATGCCATTCGGACGTGGCTACGAGTCGTACCACGCCTACCCCTACGTCACCCCAACAATGGCGGGACGACAGGTACCCACGTCCCAAAGGCATGGGTACGAGCCGTACCCCTACGTCGCCCCAACAATGCCGTTACGGCCCGTACCCAGGCCTTTGGGACGTGGGTATGGGCCGTACACCCATTCTTGGTGTGCCGTAGGGGTACGGACCATACCCAGGCCTTAGGACGTGGGTACGGGTCGTATCATGCCAGTGGACAGACACATAGGGGTGTGTGGCCATCAGCCCCAAGCAGTGCCCAGACATAGGAGGGGTGGGTGTCCATCACCCCCAGCAGTGCCCAGACATAGGAGGGGTTGGTGCCCATCACCCCCAGCAGTGCCCAGACATAGGAGGGGTGGGTGCCCATCACCCCCAGCAGTGCCCAGACATAGGAGGGGTGGGTGACTATCACTCCCAGCAGTGCCCAGACATAGGAGGGGTGGGTGCTTATCACTCCCAGCAGTGCCCAGACATAGGAGGGGTGGGTGCAGAGTCCTCCCAGCAGTGCCCAGACATAGGAGGGGTGGGTGCCCATCACCCCCAGCAGTGCCCAGACATAGGAGGGGTGGGTGCCTATCACTCCCAGCAGTGCCCAGACATAGGAGGGGTGGGTGCAGAGTCATCCCAGCAGAGCCCAGACATAGGAGGGGTGGGTGCAGAGTCCTCCCAGCAGTGCCCAGACATAGGAGGGGTGGGTGCCCATCACCCCCAGCAGTGCCCAGACATAGGAGGGGTCGGTGCAGAGTCCTCCCAGCAGTGCCCAGACATAGGAGGGGTGGGTGCCCATCACCCCCAGCAGTGCCCAGACATAGGAGGGGTGGGGGCAGAGTCCTCCCAGCAGTGCCCAGACATAGGATGGGTGGGTGCCCATCACCCCCAGCAGTGCCCAGACATAGGAGGGGTGGGTGCCCATCACCCCCAGCAGTGCCCAGACATAGGAGGGGTGGGTGCCTATCACTCCCAGCAGTGCCCAGACATAGGAGGGGTGGGTGCAGAGTCCTCCCAGCAGTGCCCAGACATAGGAGGGGTGGGTGCCCATCACCCCAGCTGTGCCCAGACATAGGAGGGGTGGGTGCCTATCACTCCCAGCAGTGCCCAGACATAGGAAGGGTGGGTGCAGAGTCCTCACAGCAGTGCCCAGACATAGGAAGGGTGGGTGCCCATCACCCCCAGCAGTGCCCAGACATAGGAGGGGTGGGTGCCTATCACTCCCAGCAGTGCCCAGACATAGGAGGGGTGGGTGCCCATCACCCCCAGCAGTGCCCAGACATAGGAGGGGTGGGTGGCTATCACTCCCAGCAGTGCCCAGACATAGGAGGGGTGGGTGCAGAGTCCTCCCAGCAGTGCCCAGACATAGGAGGGGTGGGTGCAGTGTCCTCCCAGCAGTGCCCAGACATAGGAGGGGTGGGATCCCATCACCCCCAGCAGTGCCCAGACATAGGAGGGGTGGGTGCCTATCACTCCCAGCAGTGCCCAGACATAGGAGGGGTGGGTGCCCATCACCCGCAGCAGTGCCCAGACATAGGAGTGGTGGGTGCAGAGTCCTCCCAGCAGTGCCCAGACATAGGAGGGGTGGGTGCCCATCACCCCCAGCAGTGCCCAGACATAGGAAGGGTGGGTGCAGAGTCCTCGCAGCAGTGCCCAGACATAGGAGGGGTGGGTGCCCCTCACCCCCAACAGTGCTCAGACATAGGATTGGTGGGTGCCTATCACTCCCAGCAGTGCCCAGACATAGGAGGGGTGGGTGTAGAGTCCTCCCAGCAGTGCCCAGACATAGGAGGGGTGGGTGCAGAGTCCTCCCAGCAGTGTCCAGACATAGGAGGGGTGGGTGCAGAGTCCCCCCAGCAGTGCCCAGACATAGGAGGGGTGGGTGCCCATCACCCCCAGCAGTGCCCAGACATAGGACAATATGCTCCATACACAAGTACAGTGACCACCAAGGATGCCACAAATGATGCAGGTGGAGACATTGCTGACCCTGCATGGCCAAAGTTGAAGGGATCCGTCACACACCCAAGAAATGTAGACACAGCTCAGCACAACAATTGGGAAACACCCTGCAGGGAAGATGCCATGGTCCACAGAGGAAGAAACACACCATGGGACAATGTCACCATACAGTAAGAGCTTACATGACCAAAGATTATTTGCAGAGACCTTGTGATGGCACGCAGATACGAGGGTCCACCCCATGAGCAGCACACTACAACATTTCCCAGACACCTAACACATTATCACCACCACAACTCAGGGAGCAGCAGCACCAACAGCAATACCAGAAAAGCATTTGTGTGCAAATGGAAAAAAAAGGCTGTATTCAGCATAAAACAAGATTGGATTTGAAATGTCCACTATATACAAGGCCCATAGGCCAGTCCATATATGAATTCCGGGGGGGGGGCACACTGGGACGCGTCTCCCCTAGCTTGTCTGCACAGTTCACTCCTCAATATCATCCACAGAAGGGGGGGCATCATGTGGGGGGGAGGGACCAGGCACCGCAGGGACAGGAGGGGCAAGGGTAGGTGTTGTGGGTGCAGAGATGCATGACTCCACCACATGGGGGTGGGGCAGCGCCAAAGGTGGTGGTCAGGATGGCGCTGCACACAGACGCCAGCTCTCCGAGCGTCTCCCCTGCACCCGAAGGAACCACAGGCCCCAAGGAGGGCGGGGGGTCGGAGGGATGGGTTGCAGCGCTACTGGGGGAGGGTGTGGACAGGGTGGGGGACTCAACTACCCTGCCCGGGTACTGCCTCCACCGCTTGCGGGTGGTGTCACCCTGGGGCTGAGGGACACACTGGCAGTGACAGATTCCTTCTCCGACTGTTGGGCAGGAGAGCTAAGGTGAGTGGTTTTGGAGGAAGTGGGTCGTGAGGACTGCGGACTCCCACTGTGGCTGCGTGTCTTCCGTTTGCCCCCCGACCCAGTGGGTGTGCCTACTACCCCCTGTGTGTGCGTGACAGGAGGTGTGCGCTTGCCCTTCCCTGGTGGTGTGCTGCCTGTGTCTGGTGGGGTGCGTGCATGGGGACGTCTGGGTGTGCTTGGGACAGGCATGGGAGTGGGAAGTGTGGATGGTGCAGGGGGAGGGGGGGACAGAGCGCTGCAGGAGACCCACTGCTGCAGTCAGTGACGAGTCTATGGACCTCAGCAACCTCCGTTGGTCAGACATCGCTTCTGACATGCCCTCCATGTACGACACCATCTGTGTCAGCTGTTTTGTGTGGCCATGGAGGACATTCAGCTGCAATCTCTGACCAACCTGCAACTGCCGCAGAATGTCCACAGACTTGGCATTGACGGCAGCAGGGAAGACAGGGGCAGGGGGTGCGGTGCCTGGCACGAAGGAGACATGTTGGCGCCTAGCACGAACGAAGGGACCCGAGCAAGTGGGAGGCCGGTGATGTCAATGGAGGGGGCGGCTAGAGATGGAGTGCTGCTTTCAGCTCTGGGAGCAGCCTCCGCCCCCTCTGGGAGCTCAGCCTCGGACCCGTCAGCGTCATAGTCGGTGGTGTGACTGGACAGGTCCTCCGCATCACTCCCCTCGGCCTCTCTGCCACTCGCTGTGCCAGACTCGGCAGCACTGGTGGCACCGGTGCTGGATCCCTCCTCAAGGTCCGTGCCAGTGTCTCCCTCGGTTGTGGGCAAGGTGAAGAGACAGGAAAAATCAGACACCTGTATACATATGACACATGATTCAAAACTACATAGGTCACAGTGCATAGCATGTAAAACAACATGAGTAACATCTACAATACTACACACATATGTAGGCCCTGCACCACACAGTTGGTTGACCCACCATGCCACTGGGAAACAATGGAGAGCATGACACAACAGCAAATAACTTGATATCAAATGAGACAGAGGAGCCAGTCCCTGGGGACAGTCGAGCACAGCATCTGGACCACACACCGTTGCCAAAAAAGGGATGAGCAGGAACCATGTCTCCAAACTTTTGGCACATGCTGCTTACCAAATAAATTAAACCATGGCCAACATGACTGGGTCACTGCATGTTGAGTGTATGTTCAGACAATCATCACAGGCCAGACCTGGCAAGGAGACATAAGGTTTGGACATTTATTTATTAATTATTTATTTGTGTGTTTTGTAAAGCGCACAGCTGCCCCAACGGGGTGTCCCGGCGCTGGTAAAACTTGGAGACAGTGAGGGTAGGAGGCCTTTCCCTCACAAACCCCCCCTACCTGAGACAATGTGATTGAGACTGAGGAAGTACTTACACCTCCTACTCGGGGATTACGAACATGCCCTTCAATGAATCCTGAGTGTACACAAAGTACCCCTCGTGCGTCTGTCCACACATATAATTGACAAACAACCATCATCAGATAGTTGTACGAAGACACACAGGCACTGGCCACTGTGAGTATGCACAAGCCAAATTGGGTCACCCTGTACAATGGACACATGTAGCACACTTTACGTAAATACAAATTAGGCCAGGGTACAATGCCACAGAGCCCAACCTATGCTGAAGACACAGAGAATGTCCACATTGTTGGATGACACACATGATACCTAAGAAAAGGTGCCCCAGGGGACTGTAGTAGCCACACTCCGCCATGGTCCTGTATGGATATGACAGCAACAGAAGCGACCGTCCCTGCACTATGCACATCTCCCACTTATGCACATCATGTCTGAGGGCACAACATTGGTCATGCATGCTGTAAGGCAGTACACTTGTAAGACACACTCCTGTGTGGGGACTCAGCATCAGTGGCAACTAACATGGACCCCACAATGACTGAACTGGCCAGGGCACAGGCAAGGTCCCAACACATGTCACACACCACCCCCACACATGATGCTGCAAGCATTGGGTACTTGGATTAACTGGCAGCCTAGATAACCTTGTGCAAGAGTGACTACACACAGACCAGGGTACACATGTCAAGTTGGGGAAGGGAGGAAGAACAGCCTGGGTTGACTTGGGGGAACAGGATATGCACTGCACATATAAACCCTGGCAGTGTATCCATGCGACTGGGCACTTCCAAAAGCTGGGGACACACAACAAACACACATGTACCTACCCCCTTCCTGCTGCTGCTTCTCCTGTAAGCGCCTATCCATCTCTGGGAAGACCACCGCCAGGACACGCTTCATTATGTGGGTGAGGCGGCGGCTCCCACGGTTCTTAGGACCCTCTGGTGAGTCCCCCAGCAGGACCCGTGCGATCCTACTGGTCCAGCACCGGATATGCTGCCAGGGTTTCCTCACCTGGGCCAGGCTCCGCCTTCGCCCCTCCACCGACCTCACAGCCCTGACAAAATCCTGCCAGATCTCCCCATTGGCATAGGCGCCTACCTGTGAGGATGACAAAGTGAGACAACATCAATACACCTGCTACATGTCACAAAGACACACATTTGAACAATTTTGCTGGTGTGAACAGGGCATAGTATGCAGCCAAATAATTGCACCTTTGTCATAGGGACATTATCCTCTGGGGAAGGCCAAATGCAATACGTGGCATTGAAAGTACACAGGTGGAATGAGGGGTGCCACACAATCAATGATCCTGGCTCACACTGTGCATCACAAGCTACACCAGGATAATGTGCCTCACCTCAAAGCAGTCACATGCCCCAGGCCACTGACGCAACATCAACAGAGTACACAGACACACACAGGCACAGGACAATCACCTGCCATTGGCAACTGCGGGTACAAACCTCACTCTGCACATGTGCCACTTGACTGGGGGGTGTCACAGGTGTTGGGCTAGCCCAGCACGTCAGACACACAGCACTGCTCCCTGCTCACATCAGATGGGTAGGGTATATGCATCCCTCATGCATCTGGGCTGAAACACTCCACATAGACACTCACCCACATGATAGGGGACTTACACACACACCAATGTCCAGTGGACGAAGACATCATTTGGACACTCCCACCACAGGTACACTCAACTCACACACATCTGTGGGTACAGTCACCTGTCACACTGGGGGGAACACAGAATCACATCAGGACTGTAGAAACAACATTCCCAAGAGGATTAGCCAGGCTGAATGTGGCATGCACCATGCAGTGATTGTCACAGTAAGCACTATGCAAGTGAGGAGTGCAGACATGCACTACAGCATGCTCTGCATGGGAGACATGAGCCATTCCCCCCCGGGACCCACTCTAAAGAACATTGCATGTCTGTCACACCTGGACACAATGCCAGAAGTGACAGTCACAAAAAAGGTGCACAGTCTAAGCTAGTGGAGTCAGCACTCACCTGCTCCCCTGGTCGACCATACAGCATGGGGTACTGTGGGAGGATCACATCCACCAATGCCACATTCTCCTCCAGGGTGAATGGCTGGGCCCTCTCCACAGACTTGGACATGGTGCCAGAGGAATCACGAGCAGCAGCAGTGGTGTGGAATGAAAGGTTGTGCAGGCAAGTGCTCTCTCATGGGACCTGGCTGCCTTATATTTGCCTTGCTGGGCTGTTTCTTTCACAGGAGTACAGAGTGATTGGTCAGTCTCATTTGCATCCTACGTTTCCTCCAATCCCTTTAAAGCTTCCCCAGTGAGGGCCTTTGCATGATTCAAAATTTGAGCATGATGTCAAGTCAACAACCACTTGGCAACATTGTATATAGTCTCCAACCGACTTTTGCTGGCCACATGATGAATAATTTGAACTGGAAAATCGGTCTCCATGACAACCAGCATGCATTTAGGCCCTTATACTTGTCCCTCATGTGTCCCCTATGTAATTTCACTATACACACACAGGTACGGTGCGTTCCACGCCCCTAGGGCACCACTACTCCAGTGATACGGTCCGTACACGCGTGTGTAGGGTCCGTACCACTATGGTAGTGTAGCCGTACGTGTACGCCACAGTGATACGGTCTGTACACGCGTGTGTAGGGGCTGTATCACGATGGCGTACGCGTACGGCTACACTACCATAGTGATACGGACCCTACACACGCGTGTACGGACCGTATCACTGTGGCGTACGCATACGGCTACACTACCATAGTGATACGGACCCTGCACACGCGTGTACGGACCGTATCACTGGAGTAGTGGTGCCCTAGGGGCGTGGAACGCACCGTACCTGTGTGTGTATAGTGAAATTACATAGGGGACACATGAGCGACAAGTATAAGGGCCTAAATGCATGCTGGATGTCATGGAGACTGATTTTCAAGATCACATTTTTCATCAGGTGGCCAGCAAAAGTCGGTTGGAGACAATATACAATGTTGTCAAGTGGTTGTTGACTTGACATCATGCTCAAATTTTGAATCATGCAAAGGCCCACACTGGGGAAGGTTTAAAGGGATTGGAGGAAACGTAGGATGCAAATGAGACTGACCAATCACTCTGTACTCCTGTAAATGAAACAGGCCAGCAAGGCAAATATAAGGCAGCCAGGTCCCATGAGAGAGCACTTGCCTGCACAACCTTTCATTCCACACCACTGCTGCTGCTTGTGATTCCTCTGGCACCATGTCCAGGTCTGTGGAGAGGGCCCAGCCATTCACCCTGGAGGAGAATGTGGCATTGGTAGATGTGATCCTCCCACAGTACCCCAGGCTGTATGGTCGACCAGGGGAGCAGGTGAGTGCTGACTCCACTAGCTTAGACTGTGCCCCTTTTTTGTGACTGTCACTTCTGGCATTGTGTCCAGGTGTGACAGACATGCAATTTTCTTTAGAGTGGGTCCCAGGGGGGGAATGGCTCATGTCTCCCATGCAGAGCATGCTGTAGTGCATGTCTGCACTCCTCACTTGCATAGTGCTTACTGTGACAATCACTGCATGGTGCATGCCACATTCAGCCTGCCTAATCCTCTTGGGAATGTTGTTTCTACAGTCCTGATGTGAGTCTGTGTTCCCCCCAGTGTGACAGGTGACTGTACCCACAGATGTGTGTGAGTTGAGTGTACCTGTGGTGAGAGTGTCCAAATGATGTGTTCGTCCCCTGGACATTGGTGTGTGTGTAAGTCCCCTGTAATGTGGGTGAGTGTCTATGTGGAGTGTTGCAGCCCAGATGCATTCGAGATGCATATACCCTACCCATCTGATGTGAGCAGGGAGCAGTGCTGTGTGTCTGATGTGCTGGGCTAGCCCAACACCTGTGACACCCCCCAGTCAAGTGGCACATGTGCAGAGTGAGGTTTGTACCCGCAGTTGCCAATGGCAGGTGATTGTCCTGTGCCTGTGTGTGTCTGTGTACTCTGCTGAGGTTGCGTCAGTGGCCTGGGGCATGTGACTGCTTTGAGGAGCGGCATATAATCCTGGTGTAGCTTGTGATGCACAGTGTGGGCCAGGATCATTGATTGTGTGGCACCCCTCATTCCACCTGTGTACTTTCAATGCCACGTAGTGCATTTGGCCTTCCCCAGAGGATAATGTCCCTATGACAAAGGTGCAATGAGTTGGCTGCATACTATGCCCTGTTCACACCAGCCAAATTGTTCAAATGTGTGTCTCTGTGACATGTAGCAGGTGTATTTATGTTGTCTCACTTTGTCATCCTCACAGGTAGGCCCCTATGCCAAGGGGGAGATCTGGAAGGAGGCGGTCAGGGCCGTGAGGTCGGTGGAGGGACGACAGCGGCGCCTGGCCCCGGTGAGGAAACGCTGGCAGGATATCCGGTGCTGGACCAGGAGGATCGCCCGGGTCCTGCTGGGGAACTCACCAGAGGGTCATAAGAACCGTGGGCGCCGCCGCCTCACCCACATCATGAAGCGTGTCCTGGCGGTGGTCTTCCCAGAGATGGATAGGCGCTTACAGGAGAAGCAGCAGCAGGAAGGGGGTAGGTACATGTGTGTTTGTTGTGTGTCCCCAGCTTTTGGAAGTGCCCAGTCGCATGGATACACTGCCAGGGTTTATATGTGCAGTGCATATCCTGTTCCCCAAGTCAACCCGTGCTGTTCTTCCTCCCTTCCCCTCCTTGACATGTGTACCCTGGTCTGTGTGTAGTCACTCTTGCACAAGGTTATCTAGGCTGCCAGTTAATCCAAGTGCCCAATGCTTGCAGCATCATGTGTGGGGGTGGTGTGTGACATGTGTTGGGACCTTGCCTGTACCCTGGCCAGTTCAGTCATTGTGGGGTCCATGTTAGTTGCCACTGATGCTGAGTCCCGACATAGGAGTGTGTCTTACAAGTGTACTGCCTTATAGCATGCATGACCAATGTTGTGCCCTCAGACATGATGTGCATGAGTGGGAGATTTGCATAGTGCAGGGACGGTCGTTTCTGTTGCTGTCATATCCATACAGGACCATGGAGGAGTGTGGCCACTACAGTCCCCTGGGGCAACTTTTCCTAGGTATCATGTGTGTCATCCAACAATGTGTACATTCTCTGTGTCTTCAGCATAGGTTGAGCTCTGTGGCATTGTACCCTGGCCTAATTTGTATTTACGTAAAGTGTGCTACATGTGTCCATTGTACAGGGTGACCCAATTTGGCTTGTGCATACTCACAGTGGCCAGTGCCTGTGTGTCTTGGTACAACTATCTGATGATGGTTGTTTGTCAATTATATGTGTGGACAGGCGCACAAGGGGTACTTTGTGTACACTCAGGATTCATTGAAGGGCATGTTTGTAATCCCCGAGTAGGAGGTGTAAGTACATCCTCTGTCTCAATCACATTGTCTCAGGTAGGGGGGGCATTGTGCGGGAAAGGCCTACATGTCCAAACCTTATGTCTCCTTGCCAGGTCTGGCCTTGTGTGTGATGATTGTCTGAACATACACTCAACATGCAGTGACCCAGTCATGTTGGGCATGGTTTAATGTATTTGCTAAGCAGCATGTGCCAAAAGTTAGGAGACATGGTTCCTGCTCATCCCTTTTTTGGCAACGGTGTGTGGTCCAGATGCTGTGCTCGACTGTCCCCAGGGACTCTGTCTCATTTGATATCAAGTTATTTGCTGTAGTGTCATGCTCTCCATTGTTTCCCTGTGGCATGGTGGGTCAACCAACTGTGTGGTGCAGGGCCTACATATGTGCGTAGTATTGTAGATGTTACTCATGTCGTTTTTCATGCTATGCACTGTGACCTATGTAGTTTTGAATCATGTGTCATATGTATACAGGTGTCTGACTTTTCCTGTCTCTTCACCTTGCCCACAGCATCGTCGAGGGAAACCGAGGGAGACACTGGCACGGACCTTGAGGAGGGATCCAGCACCGGTGCCACCAGAGCTGGCGAGTCTGGCGCAGCGAGTGGCACGAAGACCGAGGGGAGTGAGGCGGAGGACCTGTCCAGTCCCACCACCGACTATGACGCTGACGGGTCCGAGGCTGAGCTCCCAGAGGGGGCGGAGGCTGCTCCCAGAGCTGAAAGCAGCACTCCATCTCTCGCCGCCCCCTCCATTCCCATCACCGGCCTCCCACTTGCTCAGGTCCCTTCCGTCCGTGCTCGGCGCCAACATGTCTCCTTCGTGCCAGGCACCGCACCCCCTGCCCCGTCTCCCCTGCTGCCGTCAATGCCGAGTCTGTGGACATTCTGCGGCAGTTGCAGGTTGGTCAGAGATCGCAGCTTAATGTCCTCCATGGCCACACCAAACTGCTGACACAGATGGTGTCGTACATAGAGGGCATGTCGGCAGCGATGTCTGACCAACGGAGGTTGCTGAGGTCCATAGACTCGTCACTGACTGCAGCAGTGGGTCTCCTGCAGCGCTCCGTACCCCCCTACCCCTGCACCATCCACACTTCCCACTCCCATGCCTGTCCCAAGAACACCCAGACGTCCCCATGCACGCACCCCACCAGACACAGGCAGCACACCCCCAGGGAAGGGCAAGCGCACACCTCCTGTCACGCACACACAGGGGGAAGTAGGCACACCCACTGGGTCGGGGGCAAACGGAAGACACGCAGCCACAGTGGGAGTCCTCAGTCCTCATGACCCACTTCCTCCAAAACCACTCCCCTTAGCTCTCCTGCCAGTCGGACAAAGAGACATTCACTGCCAGTGTGTCCCTCAGCCCCAAGGTGACACCACCCCGCAATCGGTGGCGGCAGTACCCGTCCAGGGTAGTTGAGTCCCCCACCCTGTCCACACCCTCCCCCAGTAGCGCTGCAACCCATCCCTCCGACCCCCCCCCTCCTCGGGGCCTGTGGTTCCTTCGGGTGCATGGGAGACACTGGGAGAGCTTGCGTCCGTGTACAGCGCCATCCTAACCACCACCTTTGGTGCTGACCCACCCCCTGTGGTGGAGTCGTCCGTCCCTGCACCCACACCTACCCTTGCCCCTCCTGTCCCTGCGGTGCCTGGTCCTTCCCCCCCACATGATGCCCCCCCTTCTGTGGATGATATGGAAGAGTGAACTGTGCAGGCAAGCTAGGGGAGACGCGTCCCAAAGTGTCCCCCACCAGGACTTTGCACGTGGCCTGGCCTATGGGCCCTGTATATAGTGGACATTTATTTTGCGATTATTTTTTATGCTGAATAAAGCATTTTATTTTCCATTTGCACACTAATGCTTTTCTGGTCTTGCTGTTGGTGGTGCTGCTCCATGATTTGGGGTGGTGATAATGTGTTAGGTGTCTGGGAAATGTTGTAGTGTGCTGATCATGGGGTGGACCCTGGTATCTGCATGCCATCACAAGGTCTCTGCAAATAATCTTTGGTCATGTAAGCTCTTACTGTATGGTGACATTGTCCCAAGGTGTGTTCCTTCCTCTGTGGACCCTGACATCTTCCCTGCAGGGTGTTTCCCAATTGTTGTGCTGAGCTGTGTCTACATTTCCTGGGTGTGTGACGGATCCCTTCAACTTTGGCCATGCAGGCTCAGCAATGTCTCCACCTGCATCATTTGTGGCATCCTTGGTGGTCACTGTACTTGTGTATGGAGTATATTGTCCTGACTTCATGTGGACATGTTCCCTTTTCCGCACTATGCATGTGTGTACTCCCAGCCTCGCACACATGTGTTACGTGTTCTGCAGGGTATTTGGTCACCTGACTGACAATTGTGGGCATTGTATCAGTGGGTACTCCACCCTTTTCCTTCCATGGGAGGCAACAACTTGTTGGCTGCCCCAGCACCTCTACATTCCTATCAGTCCTAGAATGTGCGTGACAGTGTGTGTTCCCTTTGGGTCTCTTAGTTTAGTAAGGTGGCTCATGAATATACAGTCTTGTTGCATGCTATCAGTGTGTGTATTGTGCTGCCAGCGCCAGGGGTGGGTATGCATGTGTCATTTGTCATCACACCCACATGTGGTGTGTCATGCAGTGGGGGATGGACATCCACCCTCATGGGAGTAGGACACTGATGTCAGTGATGTGTTGGCATGCCACTCTCAATATAGTCGCACTTTGTGTATGCCTTCATGCACCCATGGAGTTTTGCTACTTGTAGGTTGGTGTACACACCACCATGTCTCTGTCCACTGCTGGGAGGACTCTGCACCCACCCCTCCTATGTCTGGGCACTGCTGGGAGTGTTAGGCACACACCCCTCCTATGTCTGGGCACTGCTGGGAGGACTCTGCACCCACCCCTCCTATGTCTGGGCACTGCTGGGAGGACTCTGCACCCATCCCTCCTATGTCTGGGCACTGCTGGGAGGACTCTGCACCCACCCCTCCTATGTCTGGGCACTGCTGGGAGTGTTAGGCACACACCCCTCCTATGTCTGGGCACTGCTGGGAGGACTCTGCACCCACCCCTCCTATGTCTGGGCACTGCTGGGAGGACTCTGCACCCACCCCTCCTATGTCTGGGCACTTCTGGGAGTGTTAGGCACACACCCCTCCTATGTCTGGGCACTGCTGGGAGTGTTAGGCACACACCCCTCCGATGTCTGGGCACTGCTGGGAGGACTCTGCACCCACCCCTCCTATGTCTGGGCACTGCTGGGAGGACTCTACACCCACCCCTCCTATGTCTGGGCACTGCTGGGAGGACTCTGCACACACCCCTCCTATGTCTGGGCACTGCTGGGATGACTCTGCACCCACCCCTCCTATGTCTGGGCACTGCTGGGAGTGTTAGGCACACACCCCTCCTATGTCTAGGCACTGCTGGGAGGACTCTGCACCCACCCCTCCTATGTCTGGGCACTGCTGGGAGGACTCTGCACCCACCCCTCCTCTGTCTGGGCACTGCTGGGAGTGTTAGGCACCCACCCCTCCTATGTCTGGGCACTGCTGGGAGGACTCTGCACCCACCCCTCCTATGTCTGGGCACTGCTGGGGGTGTTAGGCACCCACCCCTCCTATGTCTGGGCACTGCTGGGAGGACTCTGCACCCACCCTTCCTATGTCTGGGCACTGCTGGGAGGACTCTGCACCCACCCCTCCTATGTCTGGGCACTGCTGGGAGTGTTAGGCACCCACCCCTCCTATGTCTGGGCACTGCTGGGTGTGTTAGGCACCCACCCCTCCTATGTCTGGGCACTGCTGGGAGGACTCTGCACCCACCCTTCCTATGTCTGGGCACTGCTGGGAGGACTCTGCACACACCCCTCCTATGTCTGGGCACTGCTGGGAGGACTCTGCACCCACCCCTCCTATGTCTGGGCACTGCTGGGAGTGTTAGGCACACACCCCTCCTATGTCTGGGCACTGCTGGGAGTACTCTGCACCCACCCCTCCTATGTCTGGGCACTGCTGGGAGGACTCTGCACCCATCCCTCCTATGTCTGGGCACTGCTGGGACTGTTAGGCACCCACCCCTCCTATGTCTGGGCACTGCTGGGAGGACTCTGCACCCACCCCTCCTATGTCTGGGCACTGCTGGGAGTGTTAGGCACCCACCCCTCCTATGTCTGGGCACTGCTGGGAGGACTCTGCACCCACCCCTCCTATGTCTGGGCACTGCTGGGGCTGATGGCCACACACCCCTATTTGTCTGTCCACTGGCGTAGTACGACCCGTACCCACGTCCTAAAGCCTGGGTATGGGCTGTACCCCTACGGCACACCAACAATGGGGGTATGGCCCGTACCCACGTCCCAAAGGCCTGGGTACGGGCCGTACCGCCATTGTTGTGGTGACATAGGGGTACGTACCGTACCCATGCCCATAGGACGTGGGTACGGGTCGTACCACGCCTACCCCTACGGCACCCCAACAATGGCGGTACGACCCGTACCCACGTCCCAAAGGCCTGGGTACGGGCCATTCCGCCATTGTTGTGGTGACGTAGGGGTACGGCCCGTACCCATGCCCATGGGACGTGGGTACGAGTGGTACCACGCCTACCCCTACGTCACCCCAACAATGGCGGTACGACCCGTACCCACGTCCTAATGGCATTGGTATGGTACGTACCCATGTGGCACCCCAACAATGGGGGTACGGCCCGTACCCACATCCCAAAGGCCTGGGTACGGGCCGTACCGCCATTGTTGTGGTGACGTAGGGGTACGTACCGTACCCATGCCATTAGGACGTGGGTACGGGTCGTACCGCCATTGTTGGGGTGACGTAGGGGTAGGCATGGTACGACTCGTACCCACATCCTATGGGCATGGGTACGGGCTGTACCCACATTGTTGGAGTGCCGTAGGGGTACGGCTCGTACCCATGCCTTTGGGACGTGGGTACGGGTCGTACCCCCATTGTTGGGGTGCCATAGGGGTACGTACCGTACCAATGCCTTTGGGACGTGGGTATGGGTCGAACCGCCATTGTTGGGGTGCCATAGGGGTAGGCGTGGTACGACCCGTACCCACGTCCTATTGGCATGGGTACGGTACGTACCCCTACGTCACCACAACAATGGGGGTACGGCCCGTACCCACGTCCCACAGGCCTGGGTACGGGCCGTAACACCATTGTTGGGGTGACGTAGGGGTGGGCGTGGTACGACCCGTACCCACACTCTTTTAGGTGTGGGTACGGTGCGTACCACAATTGTTGTGTTGCCGGTTCGCGTCCATGTCGACTTCCGTTGTACCGGACGCAGGTCTTGGTGGACACGCCCCCACCCCCGAAGTGACCAGGCCCTGGGGGTCAGATATGTACAGGGCATGTATGATTTTGCACGTGGGTGGGGGTTATGTATCCTGCCCCTGCCCCCCCTTTGCCCCTGGGTGTTGTTCTGACCTGCGGCGTCTGCGTCGGTTCCTGTACACCAGGTGGACTGCTATGAGGGCCGGGATGACACGTAGGTTGGGGTCCATGGCTGTCCGTCGCGTACAGGTGCTCCTTCTGCGCGTCGTCCTGATTTTCCGACAGTTTTTGACTGCCGTAAAATATTGTCCGTGCGGAGTGACGTGGGCACGAATCGTACTTGCTGGTTCGTGAAACGCTGCATGACTCTGTCCGGACGTCACGTCCGCGGTGTCCCAGATCAGAATTGTGGGTATTTTTTTGTCGGTCGGTGGTTTTTACGACTCGTACGGAAATGGTGTTTCCATACAAATCGTACTTGCATGTTTGTAAGGTATTTTTCCCGGGTACAAGTCGGACGGAGAAAACGCTCCGTCCGACGATTCGTACCCGGTTTTGCCAGGATCGGAATCGGCCCCTTATTTGGTGTTTTTTTAGTTGTTATGTTTGTTTGGGTCTTTCATTTAGTAACCGCTCGCTGTTGTTTTGGGTTATTTTGGTAGAATCCAGGTCGCGGTTGGGAGCTGCTTCGCGTTTGAGAAGGTAAGAGTTATTTTCTTTATTATTAAATAGTTTTAAGTGTTTTCTGGAAGTAGTAATGTTGTAATAAGTGTGTCAGGAGTGATGTTTTAGAAGTTAGGGTGTTAGTAATAGTTTGTATACGATTTTATAATTTACGTTGTGTTTCGTGTTTGCGGCCTAGTTAGTGTTTTGTTATTTATGTGTGTTAAAGTTTTACAGTGTTTGAATAATGTTTGTAGTGATGTTTTTAGGTGCATTATGTATGTTTTTCTGTGGGTGGGAATGTTTGTTTCTGTTTTGTAGGTTTTACGGAGAAGATATTTTCGTTTCTTTCAAATTCCGTTTTTTTTTAAAGGAAGTGTGTATTAGTTGTGTGTACTAATATTTATTTTACACTTCCTTTATTGTTCGGGTTTCCAGGAGCGGTTATTTATCTATTTACTATTTTTCTGGATTTTCATGGTCATTGGATTGTCGTTTTTTTGCCTAGAGGATTTTTTCTAAAAACAGTTGTATTTTTGCATTTTATTTGGGTTTATTTGTGATATCTATGGATTTTGAACTACCTGGATTTATTTGGAAGACATGTAATTTTTGTATTGGAGCAACGAGACAGGTAAGTTGATTTAAATATTTTAATTGTGGGTGGGAAAATATTGTATTTTTATGATTGTTGTTGTGTACTTGTTTTGTTTAATTATGTTGTCTAAATATATGTATATATAAATTATTTATATATTTTAGACAAAATAATTAATTTTTTGATATAATAAAGTGGTTTCTTTATGTTGTGATAGTTGTTTTAGTAGAATTGTGTGTTAATTTGTTGAAATGGTTTAGAGGAGAGTTTTAGCTATTATATTTAAGTACTCAAGTCCTCTTGTGAAAGGGTATAGCTGTACCTGTTGTTGTAGGTAATTATACATTTGAGTAGTTTGTCTAGATTGTTTTGGTTTTAATTGTAGGACAGATTGTTGCATTCTTAATTCTTGGAAACTTTGTTCTTTTTGTATGGAAATGAATAGTTTTTCTAGTGTTGGAGTTGTTCGTCCAGTAGAAGTTAGGAAGTCATTATGCCAGCCCTCGACTGCGTTGTTAGTTTTGGATTCCTGGTTGAGTGTACTTAGATATACATTCCACCAAGGTATTTGGAACTTTGGCTGACATCTATGGCCTGATCTGTGTAGTCTCCCCACCCAGGTATCCTCAAAATAATCTAAGAGGGGAGATAACTTTTGTTCATTTTGGTGGTAGAATTGACTTTCTATTAAAAGATTGTAATGTTCTGCAACATCTGTGGTTGGTACATAAGCTAGGGCTGTTAGAAGTTTTATTTGATATGCAAAAGTTATGTTTGTGGCATATTCTACACTTAGTGAAGATTTTTGTAAATGTCTCCATAGACATTGGTTTAGATGGAAATAACATCCTTGGATAGATGTATGGGGGTACAGTTTTAGAATGGAATTTATCATGGCTTGCTCAAAGTCTATGATAATTCTTTGAGGGGAAAAATTGTTTGATTCTTGTTTTATTTTTCCTAGCATTTCATTATATCTTGTATTTTGTTTGTTAGGTAATAGTGCATATATTAAAGGTATGCAAGTGTTGTGATATTGACCATGTATTGTGTAAAGCTGGTAGAATGGTTTGGGGCATATTGTAAAGGTGCCATCCATCATCCATGTTTGGCATTGTTGGAGTTTAGTTATATTGTTTGCAGTAGCAAACATTATGATTCATTTTTCTGTACTTTTGTTATCAAAAAAAATAAAAGGTTCATTATTGTGGGTGATAGTTAATTCTGGTGGAATGATGATATCTTGAAAAGTTTTAGTGATGGTATTGTTGTTGTGGTTGATTTTTTGGTCCTAGCAATTGTTCTTTTCATAATAGCAATTGATGGTAATTGGCCTCTTGCTTCTTCGGGCACTTTAGGTAATATTTCTTTTAGGATAACACTTGTAGCACTTTGTGAACCAGTGCTTAATTCTTTTATATTTTCAAGTGTTGATCTTACTTCTATTTCAGAGATATTGGGTGGATGATTATGCTCTCTAGTATATAGTACAGTTGTTTCTCTTGTTGTTGCGCAACCATAGCATTTGTTTGAATAATATTTTGAACACTTCCAGTTCACTTTAAGTCCAGTCTGCTTTTCTTGGGTATATGTGTAACCCATGTAACACAATAGGAATTTTCCTTTCTGCGATGATATAAATTGGGCTCCTTCTGTCATTGTGATGTGTTACAAATCTGGAAAAAAATGTATATGAAAATGTATGAAATAGTACTTTATATATTTAAATGAAAATAGCAAAAAAAGTTTTTTATATATACTTACCAAGTGTTTTTTGTTGTATTTGAATGAAGATGTTCTTTGTAGACAAAATGCTGTTTAGTTGATGTAGTCTGTGCAAGTTAAAGAACATATATTGCTTTGGATGTTTTATTTTTTTAAGATGGGTGGTATTGCTGTTTGGTATGGACTATAGGTTTTAATTTATACAGGTTATTAAAAATTTAAAAAAGAGAACATGGATTTGTTTTGGGGTTTAGTATGTTTTGGGTTTTGACTGAGTAGTATTTAACTAATATTTTAAAAAGTATTTTGATAGTATACTTACTTTTTTTGTGAGTCTTTTCTGGAAATGTTCAATCTTTTCTTTAGCTGTTTGGAGTAATATCTGTAGTGGAAATATAAAGAGATGAAATATATAAGTTAGTTAGTTTTTTGAAATTTGCGGAGTTTTCACTTACCTGCGGTCCTGCTGGCTTCTTTCCTGGTGCTCCTGCCGCTCCTGGGTCCCTGAAGCTGCGGGTCTCCCCCGACGCCGCTTCCTTGTACCGCGGTTGGGACAGGGGGAGACTACAGCTCCCAGGCTGCACAGCGGCCAACTTCCTGCCGCATTCGCGCCCGGAGGCGCTTAAAAGGCTGAAGCTTCCTCCGCGTCGCGGGACGTGCGCGGGCGGCGCCGGGCTAAGCCCGGGCAAAGGGCGGGCCCGTTTAATCCCGTTAAAGACCGGGTAAGACTGGACTGGGCCCCCCCTCTTATATTTACTCTATGGACTGCCGTGTCATTCTATGATCTACATTGTACTTCTGCTGCTTATGTGATATAGCTGCTATTATCTTCAGGTAGTCTTTATCGCACTTGTAATGGTATGATGACTAGAGGCAGCAAGAGTAAAACTGCACAAGGGGTAGTGCATGCAATTGGCCCAATTGACCAATTTATCACCAGGGCTAATGAGGCGATAAACCAAGGCATGCCTCTTTTGGAACGTAGGGTGTCCCAGGATCTAGCCTTAGCCAGGCGATCTTCCATAGGTTCTTTGGCATTAGCTAAGACTCCTACTAACCATAGGGAGATTAGGCCCCTAATTGAAGTTGCAGTGGAATTACACGGCGTCCCAAACAAGGTTGATCTTTTGGTATCTCTGGCACTTTCGGACACGCAACTAAGTGAGGTGCCCGAGCAGACGCCGCAACTCGTTGTGAGCCCGACGCAGGAGGCCCCCAATATTGACCAATTAAGGGGGAAGAGGGAGGGTGCTCTCCCCAAACGGAAGAAGTCCAAGGCAGCGATTAAATGCAAACTTATTAAAAAACCTCCCATTATCCATAGGCCAAGCAAGAGTGCACTCCCTCAGAGCACCTCTGTCAATGTAGTAGCGGATATGATACCCCTTTCTTCGAACCCAATCAATCCTAGCGAATCTGATAGTCCGGGCACAGGTTGCAAAGTTTGTGAGGCAAATAACCAATTACTATATAGTCTGGGTGAACTCATTAAAATGTACTTGCTTCCATTAGAACTATCACTTTCTACTATTGAAAAACAGATAGCCTCTTTGAATGCATCTCTCAAGATCCAGTCGGGTCCTGGGTTGGCTAAACCAGGGCAGCCTAAAACTAACCACACAAATTCAACGGTGGGGCTGAAAGTGGTAAATGTCGCTCCTAATGGGCCGAATATAAGCACAAAGCCACCTACAGCCGTACTGAAGAAGGGTATAGAGTTAGTTAAATCCCCTGTCCCCTTTAATAACACGGAAGCTGCACTACCCAAACCAGTAGGCCCACTGCTTCTTAATGACACGAATATGGGTGAGAGCGGGCACCCTATTCATCTACCACCAGAAGCAGACCCATATGTTGCAGTTATGACTGGGGTTCCCGAGTTAAACCCAAATACAGAGGAACCAACTTGGTCCCTAAAGAATAAGGTACTACATTGGCTTACCGCCAACAGACCGCTACCAGTCCATTGTGGTAGCAAGATCTTAATGGTGCGTAGGGTGCCCTGGCTAGGAAACGAGATGAAATCGACTCGGGGGATTGTGTCATAGTAAATTTTGGCGACCCCCGTACTGCTGACTACATCTGTCGCAGGGGCATGTGGGATAAGATTGATGGAATAGAAACGAAAAGGCTCTCTTTTTTCTACCCCCCCTACAAATCGAAACACTGTTAACCCGGTTAAAAGTTGGCCACAAACAAGAAATCGCGACAGAAGAAGGGAGTGGGATGATTGGGATGATTGGTCTGTTCATGAAGTTAGGGACATTGCTCCTTCCGTAGGCTGGAGAGGCATATCAGTTGCTAACAGGTTCAGCTGCTTGGAAGCAGTGGATTGACCACCATTGCGATCAGGTTATGGTTTTGAGGGCATTGAACACTACAGTCCCAATTTGTCACAAGCTGTTTTGCAGACAATTAATCAAGAAATTCTGCAAACCACAGCTCTATGCCCCCGCCCTACTTCCGAATCAGGGCTTAATGTTGCCCAGGCTATCCCCTCTACTGACCTTATGCCTCCTGTTGCACCTCCGCCCCCCATTGAACACTCGGGTCCTCATAATAGTGTTCCTTATGATCCTATGGGTACCCTGAAGATCCTAAGTTGGAATCTAGCAGGCATCCATAGGAAATTGTGTTTACCAGAGTGGAATGCCTTAGTGGAGATGCATAAGATCTGTTTGTTTCAAGAGAACTGGAGCCTGGAACCTTTACATCGAGTTGGATATGCTACATATTTTGTTCCAGCAGTACCCCCCAGAAATGGGAAGGGTCGCCCCTCGGGAGGCCTTCTCATCTGGGTAAACATTGATCTAAATTGCAATATAAAACTTAAGCAAATCAATAGCCCTGACATCCTAGGCATCTCCTTAAGAGGCCCTTGTAGAGGATTAACCATTGACTTGTACAATGTATATGCCAGAGGCGCCAAATATGGGTATATGTCTCCGATAGTGTCAATCCTTGAAACGGAGCTTAGAGAAAATATAGCTGGTGCCCAAGTCCTGGTTGCGGGGGATTTTAATTGCACTTATGAGCCCCTAATGATTGATGATATTCTAGACCCGGGCGAGGAAGATGCCAGATGGGGGATCCCAGCTCTAACTATCCCCCCGATTAAAAAATGGTCCCAATGTGCGATCCAGCTTAATGCTCTTTCGTTGGAGTTTGGCCTAAGAGCCACAAACGGCAGCACAAGCTCAGACTCCATGGGTGCCATTACATTTAACAGAGCCAACCACACTTCAAGAATTGACTATATTTTGCTAGATTTTATACTTTGGGGTCTGGTACAGGATATGGTTGTTTTACCTACTGTTGAAAGCGACCATAACTCGCTTTCCCTGTCCCTTAAAAATCCTTGGATCAACAAATTAACTAAAGCTTCTTCCAAGCAAACCCAAAACATCTCCGTCTCCTCCTCCGTTTGAAGTGGAATACAGTATCAGTCGATGAAATTAAACTCAACACTATCAATGCCATCCTTACAGCCTCACAGATGAAGCTGGACAATATTGATTTGGTTTTGTCGACTCCCGGAAAGGTTACACCTATTTTTGAAGGAACACTTACAGCAATTGGGAATCTATTTTTGAAAAAGGAGTGTACGGGCAAGAACATGGTAACTCGGATATCAAGGGGTAAAAACGTATGGTATACATCGGCATGCAGGCATGCAAAAACCCTCCTGATTGGGGCTATAAAAAGTAAATCTGAAGTAGCTATACAGGGAGCCAGGAATAACTATAAACAATTATTGGCAAGCGCAAGGAAGGAATGGGAAGAAGACTTTTGGCACTCCTTAAAAGAGGCAAGTCATGGGAAAGATCCAAGGCGCTTCTGGGACACAATTAGAGCCAAAAAAAGACCAGATAGCCACCTTATAACATGTAATAACACCAGTCAAGTGTGGGTTGACCATTTTGCAAAATTATACACTTGCCCTCCTGATAACATCACTACTGACATCCCCAAGGATGAACAGGACAGGGAGGTGGCTCCAGCAAACCGTGACCTCACAATGAGAAGAGTAGAGCACGTCACTGGTACAATTGGTACTATCATGCTACAAAAGGACTGGGAGGTTGATTTAACAGATCCCGATTTCTCTGTAAAAGAAATAGAGTATGCCATCAGTACCATTACACCCCAAAAGGCGGCCGGGCCAGATGGTATCCCCGGGGACCTGTTACACTCTGATGTTCCGAAATGGGCTAAACTTATCCATTGTCTGCTTATTGCAATCTGTAGGGGTGCTCCGATTCCTTCATCCTGGAAAGGGGTGGAGTTTGTCCCCATTTTTAAAAAAGGGGCTAGGGACGACCCAGCAAACTATAGACCTATAAGCCTACTGGATATAACCCAAAAGGTGGTCGGTAAGGTGTTGCTGGTCAGAATATTACAATGGATCAGCGATAACAACATCCTTTCTGACTACCAGGCAGGGTTTAGAGCAGGCACTGGCAAGATAGAGCAAGCCTTTAGATTATTGCTAGTATATTGGAAGGTGGTGATCATAGGCAAAGGCAGTCTTTATCTTGCGTTTATTGATCTAAAGACTGCCTTTGACCTCGTTCCCAGGGAGACTCTTTGGAGAGTTCTTGCTGACATGGGGTTACCTCATCACATTTTGCTGTTAATTGTAAGACTCCACGAAAAAACCTTTGCTCAGATCAGATGGGGATCAGATGGCGAGAAGACCAGTAGAATCTCGGTTGAGAGAGGGGTTCGCCAGGGATGTGTTCTAGCTCCCACCCTCTTTTCCTTATATGTCAACGGTGTGGTTGAGCATCTGCTGAAAGATCCCTCAGATGAACCATCCCTGGCGGGGGAGCGTATTCCCACCCTCCTCTTTGCGGATGACACGCTCTTATTATCTAAATCCCCGATGGGCCTCCAAAAACTACTCAACAACTTCCAGCATTTTTGTGTAGAAAGGGGCCTGGTAATTAATACAGACAAAACTAAGTTCCTTGTGATGAATCCCCCTAAAAAACCTGTGCGTCCCCCAAAGTTGAATGCTGTACCCTTGGGGAGGGTGGACGTATTTGACTACCTAGGCATTCGTTTGTCACACAACATGCAGTGGGCTCCCCATCTATGTAAAATGCTGTTAGCCCACAAGAGGGTAACAGGGCCTCTTTTGAAAGAGCAGCGCTCCTGTGTATTTAGACCTATAGCCCCTGTTATTGAAATCTATGCTGCTAGGGGAGTCAGTTCTGCCCTTTACGGGGCCGAACTGTGGGGTTCATACAACACTAGTGAACTAACAAGATCTGAGAGGAAGTTTTACAGAGCGATTATGTCACTTCCCCAAAGCACTCCAATGATCCCACTAATGTTGGATCTAGGCTGTCGCCCCATCAGTGATCTAGCAAAGCTTCGCCCCCTACTTTTATGGGCTAGGTTGTGGAGAGTCCCGGAGCTAGCAAAATATGCTAAGGGTCTCTCTGAAGTAATGTCACTTCCCGGGTGGTATAAGATAAAATGGTTGAGAGACATGAAAGCCCTCCTATGTAATTTGGGCCTAAGCGAAGCCTGGGAAAATAGGTCTTCCCCTCCAAAAGTAACACTCAAGAATCTTTACTGGAATTAGATTGTGACCCAACGGAATATCAACTGCGCCTTGGGCAGTCTCACGGAGGACTTCTTGAAATTCAAGGACTTGCCACTCCGGGAATTATATTTAGACATTATCGAGAGACCCTTTGACAGGTCTCTCTACTTTAAATTTAGAACCGGGACTCTTCCACTTCGTGTTTTTACATCTCGGTGGAAAATCCTAGCACAGACCACAGAATTTTGCCCTTTTTGTCCACTTAGAGAAGAGTCTGTGGCACACTTTTTGTTTGAATGCAAGGAGTATGCTCATCCAAGAAGTAGATGGTTAAAGCAATTGTGCTGCTCGCTAGGAACTAGGCTCCACACTGAGGCGCTACGTATTTTAATGTCAGATTCTCGCCCTTTTTATGCTTGTGCTCTCTCAAAATTTTTATCATGGGCTTGGTGTATCAGAAGCAAAAGGCTCAAAGGGAATGTTTAATTTGTTTCTTAAATATTTATGATGTATTCCTTTTTACTGAAAAAGTATGTTTTTAGGGGAAATTGTAATCTAATCAAATTCTTTTTAATTGTGATGCTTTTATGATAATTTCTTATCGAAATAAATCCTTTTGACTGACTGTTAGTTTTTTGAGTAAAGAGAAATTGGTGTTTTAGTTTAATTTGGTGGTTTAGTTAGAAAAGGTAATTTACTTACTTTTTTAGAAGTGTAGTAGGATTTAGGTTTCTTCTGTTTAGCAGAGTTTCTTCTTCCTTCAATGCTTTGGTTTAAGGCACAGTAGAAGACTTGTTTTTATTGGTTTATATAGTGGATTTTAAATTGTTTCTTGAAGGTGATTGGTTTCTTTCTGTGTGTGGCCTTTCTATTGGATGTTTTGAATTTTTTTTACTTAATTGGTTTCCTTTTATGGAAAATGCTAATTAAGAGTACATTTTTTTTTTAAGGAGGAGAGTTTTAAATAATTATATAGAAAATCATTGTTTATAATGTGTATTAATTTTTTAGAATAAGTTCGAAATCCCTATTTGAAAATTATTTTTGTTTGTGTTTATTATGTTGTTAAATATTTATATTGTTATATTTTTTATATTTATGTTTAAGTTGAATATAATTTGAAAATGTATGTTTTAGGAAAATATTGTATTTATGTTGTTTAAAGTATTGGTTTTAAGTGTATTAGAATTTTCGATATATGTAAAAAAACGATATTATTGATGTCTATATTTTGGCTATCGATATTTTTGACATGTGCTATATTTATTTATTTATGTCGATATTTTGTATTGCGATATTGATGTGTGCGATTTTTCTGTCATCGATATAGTTTTATTACGATATTGTTGTGTCGATATTAGTGTAGTTTTTTAATTAAGTATACAATATCGATATTTTTGATGTCGATATTTTTGTTGCGAAATTTTTGTAGTTCGATAATGTGTCTTTCGATAATATGTCAGAGATCCCTGACAAATATTAAAAATAAAGATTTGACCTTGCCTCTCAGGGTGAGGGCAAAGTTAAGTTGGAGCAGTTTTCACTGTTCCTGCAGTCTGCAATGGCAGGGCTGCTGTAATCCGTTTACTTAGGCCACTCAGGATTGCATAAACAGTGTTGCAGGCCCTTTAACTCCCATGCCCGAAGTATCCATGGTATCATTATACTAGAGACTTTGAAGGGGGTAAAAGTCTTTGCCAATTGGAGATACCAATTTGCTTACCTCGTGTGGGCCCAGGAAGATGATGCTCAATCAGCCTACAGCAAATACCTGAAATAAGGCAACAAACACAACAGATCTATGGCCAAATACATTTTTTGTAAGCCTTTATTTGAAGACTTTCAAGTAGTCTTTCCTGTGCAGGACCACACTTGTGTATGCCACTGTTGGTAAAAATGTAGCCGTTAGGAGTGCTAGTAGTGGTGTGTAGGAAGGACCATTCAGTATTTTTGCTCGTGAGCAAAAGGCATAGATCAGGCCATATCCTTTCTTGACAGCAAACTGTTTATGTGTTTGAAAATGTAATCGATTATCCATATACTGGCCCAAGTACCTATAGTTACTTCAATATCCTAACTTGATTGAGGGTTGTTCTTGAAGTTGGTTCCTGATAATCATTGTATTTGTTGTGTTTATTTTAAGGGCTTTTGATTTAGTTCGTCAAGTGCTCATAAGAGGCCGACTCTCGTTTGGCTAAGTAAAACAATATCATCTGCATAGGAAAGGTGTGTTACACATAGTGTTCCCAAACATGGAGGATGCAAATTTACCTGATCTAATCATGGGGAAAGGTTGGCCATGAAAGAACAGCTTTATTGGAGGCCTACCTCAGTATATACTTTCCTTGACAGTCTTGTACCATCATCTAGTTTAACCAGAATCCACGTGTCCGTGTACAGCTGCGTTATGGCTCAGAGAGTTCTTTCAGGGAGGCCCCACATCCTTAATTTTTTTTATCAAAGGCTTCTATCTACATGGTCAAAGGCTACTTTAAAATCTACAAAATATAAATGCAATTTTCCGCATGCTCTTACCTTCCATTAGTCCATGAGTCAGGTATTTCTTTCGACACGTATAATTGATGGTTTACTCCACATACTGCAATATATGAAGATTACTACAAATAACTGCCAACAAATACAACACTCAATCCTTCATGCAGGTCACATAAACCTAACCAGGTAGCATGACTGGCCATTACATCATGATATGTGTTTGTAAAATTGATGACTAATGCTGCTTAGTGAAGTGAAAGCGCCTTCAGACTTGTTTTCTCTGGATTTAAAGAGTTTGAAGAGCCAGGTGGTGGAGTCGCAGCTGTTTCTGCTGACAGTGAATCTATAAATCAATCATAAGAATCATCGTATTTAAGAACGTTTTTCTGACGTACTTATTCTGTTCAGAACCACCTGGAAAAACCTGCCCGTCCTGAACAGGAAGAGTACCAATGATCCTTATGTAGTGGATGAAAGCCTTAGGGGCCTCAGAGGCCTTTTTGCTCTGTATTTCAGAAACAAACCCCTGCTGTAGGGTTTCCCAAGTGGGGTCAACCCAACGTTGTGTGCGCTCAGTAAACATCTCTGCCTTCTATGCTACTGTTGCCCCACATGAAGCACAAAAGTTAGTGAAATCCACATGAGGCATGCAGGGTTTTCATAATGTAGTGGGTCTTCACTATGGGAGCAGAAGCCATGACCCCAGGATGACTGGTGAGCTGTCTGCCTATCGCTGTCTAATTGTCATTCTAAATGTTTCCTAGCTATGTAAGGTCCATGCTTTAAATCTTAGACCGTGGTCTCCAATGATGCAGTTAGAAATAGGTCTGACACCCTGTAACAACAGGCATATCTATTTCAAAAGTGTGTTGCTTCTCTGTTTTTATCATCATTTCCATTAACCCTACCCCCCCCCCCCATTGAAGCAAACATGTTGCATTTGTTTAAACAAGTATTCACAACAATACCATCAAATAACAAGTGTATTCATAAAGTGCATGTTAGCCCAGAAGGGTATCTTTGTGTTGAATAACAGATGTTTATTATTACCCAACTACATTTTACTCAATGTGAATATTCCTGCAAATTTATAACCCATTCACACGCCAATCAGGCAATATCTAACTCAAATGCAGTTGGGACAAGAAGACAAAATTTGCTAGCAGGACCTCCAGCTTACGGTGAAAATAAAATGTTAAACTTTACAAATGCGAGGGCTCATGATACCTTATGTCCAATTGCCTTCAGCCACAAGTCAGGCCTCTGACTATGTCACAGGGTGCTAGTGGACCACAGAAAGCCACTGGGCTCTAAAAAAAGTAACAATCCTGCTTGCTTTCCCATATTTCCTCCTGTAGGTGTGTGTAATTTATAAAGTCTGTGATTCATAGTCAACTAAACTAATCAATGCAACAGGTGTTAAAAGAATCTTCATAAAATGTTTGGAAATGTCTGATGGACTTCTAAAATAAAGCCAAAATATTTGTGGCGTGACATTGTATATTTTTTCCTTCCTATTCTTTCTATGCAGATAAGCTATGGGTCTGTGCTACCCACACTAAGTGACAAGTCCCAATTTCCTTCCTTCCTGCGCACAGTACCCAGCAACATATTTCAGATAACCGCGCTGGTACGAATAATGGGGCACTTCCGCTGGACATGGATTGGGATGATCATCTCCGATGATGAAATGGGTTTGCAAGGAGGGCAAGACCTGAAAGAGGCAATCGAACAAAACAAGGGATGTGTGGCATTTATGGAAAGAACTCATACGGCATATACTAGAACAAAGATACTCACTGTCGCCAATGTTGTCCAGAGACATGCAGCAAAAGTAATTATTGTCTACAGCTCTGTTGTCCATGTGAAGGATCTCTTTGAGGCACTATCTGCATTGAATTTGACCAATAGAACCTTCATCTTCTCTGCATCCTTCACAATGACTCTTGGACTATTCTCTAAGCAGGCCAGGAGGTTATTCAATGGATCATTAGTGTTAGCCCTCCGGTTAACCAAGATGCCAGGCTTTGAGGACTTCCTTACTCAACTCAATCCCATGCGCGATCCCAATGATAGATTTATTAAACTTTTCTGGGAAAAAACATTTAACTGTAGATGGCTGGCATCAAATGGAACAGAACCATTGACTCCTGTGACACAAGGTGGAACAGTAACTTCCTGCTTTGAGAAGCAGACACTAGAAAAAATACCTCTACATGAGTTTGAGTTGAATGATCTGAGCTCTAGCTATCACACCTACATTGCAGTTTATGCTTTAGCACATGCTGTGACATCTTTGATTCTTTGTAAGCCAGGACAAGGACCATTCAGCAATGGAACCTGTGCTGATGTCAGCAACATTCAACCCTGGCAGGTAACTGAGTAATAACTAATTATCTCATTACTGAGCATGCATGTCTAGAGAACCCAGTGGTTACAACTGATGTGGCATAAAAAATAAGCACTACTGCCTTAGTTTGGCTTGTTGAGCTTAAGCTCATGTTCTTCATTTATCCATTTATGTAAAGTATCATTTAAAAAGCAAGTGAGTAATAATACATTCTCATATCTTCAAATCAACAGGAGCCTAAAAAGTGGTCAAAAGGGTAAGTTAATGAAAATGCTCCTTCAAAGACAGGAATCCCAGTCTAAAGGATATCAGTGGAATTTTAGCAAAGATCTAGATCTATGACCTACTAGAAATCCAGACATCACACATTCCCCTCTATTACAACAATGACATTAAAATAAAGTTCAACAATATACACAGAAAGACAATAAATACATAGAAATATGCATCTTATAATTAAAATTCAAAACAAGTGACATGTGAAATAATTAACCCACCCATTGTTAATCCTCACTATAATAACCATCATATAATATAATATCAGAGCATTAAACACAAACTGGATGTCAAATGGCAAAGAGCCTCCCTATCCCTCATTTGTTCAATAGGAGATCTGCCACCTTGGTGTGGTTTGATAACAATAGTACTTTGATAGTTTGATAGCAAACTTTTCTATTAGTTGCATTCCTTCCATCAAAACCTTATCCATCTGATTACAATACCATTACTCTGTGGCTAACACACATGTGTGTGAATATTTTCAATACCATGTCTTGATAACAATGATTTCATATCATAAGATACAATGTTTGTCCCATTATCTGTCACTTTGGAAAACCCTCTCGCTCAAAAACATCATTCATAAACTGAATCATATTTACAGATTTCACACAATTTACAGTTTAACCTTAGGCCACTGTGACACATGATCAATTAAAACTATAGCAAATACTTGCCCTTGGGACAAACACATTGGACCCACAATAGTCAATGAAATTCTTTCACATTCTTGATTTGGTCTAGACATAGGTGACTTATCATAATCAACAGTCTTTTGTGATCTATCACTAATGGCACAATCTATACATTATCTCACTTTATCTTCTACACTTCAATCTTTACAAGGACACCAAAAATCTCTCCTAACCCTTCTCTGCCTACTGTTCATCACAGATATCCAAATGAGCTATTTGGAGAACAGTATGTCTCAATTCCACTGGTACCACTTGTTGCTCACCCCGGAACAATAATCCATCTTCTTCAGAAAGCTTTTCTGCTACATAAAAATGAGATGAGAAGTCTTCCTCTACAAATGCCTTTATTGACCATTTTGTATTATTGTATTTTAGAACCTTCTAAATTCCTGCATCCTCCTCACATGCTTTCATCCACTACCTCTCTGTTGGATACCTGCTAGAAATGGGGCTTCTGGTTGTCAGAGTATGTACCCTGTAAAAGCAGGAACCACCACTCTACTCAGGGTAAACTAGATAAGTACTAAAAGATTACTTGTGCTTAGCCTCCGGTCGCTTGTTACAGGTCAGTCAGACAATAAAAACACCACAAAAAGTACTGCACACAGGGCCAGAACAATAGATTATATTTCTATGAGTAAAACAAGATGTAGATCACAAAAAAATACAATGAGTAGAACTAGAGTTATTAATTTTTAACAGATTAAATCAAATGTATTGTCTAGAAGCAATTCGGGCTTAGTGATTACTTGAGGTCATGCTGAACTCTGGTAAATCCAAAGTTCAGACCGACTGCGATGGCAGCAGGCTTAATATTGGGCTAACTCAGGTCCCTCTCAGGTCCCTCTAAAAAAAGTACCTTTTATGGAGGTAGTGCTGACAGCACAGACCCAATGCGTTAGTTCCAATCCACTCAGGTGATGAAGGCTTCATTGACAAACACCTTTATGATGCAGGCAATGCGTCATCATCGAGCAGCGCTGTCCGTCGTCTTCAAGCCGAGCAGTCTGATCAGCGAAAACTCATCACAGTGTTGATTTTGATGGTTTTATACAGTAGAAGTAATCTTTCAAGGGCCCGGGACTTGAGTGGTACCACATGTCGGTGAATGACTCAAAAATGCCAGAGTCCAGGTACTATTGCAGGGTTGAAGGAAGTCTTTGAACAAAGCTGGACTGGCTGTAGCTGGCACCGGTCATTTCCCCGGTGGGTTGCCAAGGTGGGAACCGGTTTTTGGCCCCTGTGGGGGCGTTTCTGTCACCAGCAGCCAGCAATTTGGTCCCCTGTGACAAAATCAGCCAAAACCGGCCCTACTAACCAGCTCGGCCGCACCTATCCTCCCCACCAGGGGGGCAGGCTGAGGAGTTTGCTAGAGCCGGTTTTGGTTCACATTCCGGCCCTATCTTTGATAGCCCTGCGATGTCAGAACAGGGGGCAAGTCAGCAGCCCTAGAAGTTACTCTGAGTTCAAGTGAGATGAGTCCAGTCCTTATCCTCAGCAGGGTAAAAATCATCAGGCAGCAGGGCAGTAGAGCAACGCAGAAAAACAACTTTTCAGGAGCAGCAGTCAAGCAGAGTGGCAATCCTTACAGCACACTGTTTTTACTCCAGGAAGAGCTCTTCACAAGTCCAGTAGTTTACTGTCTTGGTGCGTCAGAGCCCCAGTGCTTATACCAAGTTGTGCCCTTTCTTCTCAGCCCTGGCTCTAGTCTATCACTAGGAGATAATCAGCCCTTTGTGTGGAAAGCAACACACTTTCTATTTAGGTGCAAGTGTCAGCTACCCCTCTCTCTTCCTCCCCAGAAAGAATGCAAAGGAATGCAGATGAATTCTCTGTCACACCCACCCTTCCTGTGCTTGTAGCTATCTAGAGGAAATCCACAAAGTGTAGGTGTCACCCATCCCAGAAATGTATTGGAGACAGGCTGCAAGGCCCAAGAGCAGTTAGAGCAGAGAAATGGCATTTCTAAAACAAAATAAGGTTAAATCTAACTGCACCAATAAAGATCATTTATCATTACCATTCTAAAGGTATAAAACATGAGGTAGCTACTTCCTCCTTCTGACCAGGATTTACAGCTTAAAAGTGTATTAAGGAATTCCCAATATTAAACTATGAGAGAAGTAGGCCTCACAGCAATGCAAAACTAATTTAGCTGTTTGTCACTACCAGGAGTGCAAAACTTAAAAGTACATGTCCTACCTTTTACTATACACAGCACCCTGTCCTATGGCTATCTAGAGCTCACCTTAGGGACCACTTATATGTATTAAAAGGTGAGTTTAAGGCTTGACATGTTGTTTTCAATGCCAATTCAAAGTGGCAGTGAACTACTCACTCAGGCCCTTCAGTGGCAGGTCTGAGACCGGTTTGAAAGGCTACTTGTGGGGGTGGCACAATCAGTGCTACATGCCCACTAGTAGCATAAGATTATAGGCCCTGGTTATATGGTATTCCACTTTACAAGGACTCACAAGTAAACTAAATCTGTCAATGAGGTATACACCAATGTTACCATGTTTAGAGTAGACGCGCATGAACTTCCCACTTATCAGCAGTGGAAAAGTGCTCAGAGTCCTAAAGCCAATTAACAGAAGGTCCGAAAAAGAGGAGAAGGAAGGCAAAAAGTTTGGGTTGTCCATCATACAGGCTCATTTTCCAACAACACCCTTCTTGTCATTATCCAGTACTAATGTTTCATCTTCTTCATTAACTGGCAATCTTTTCAAACAGTCCTCCAGGTCAATTATTACACCAGAAATGTACTCTACATTAAAGTGCTGATCTTGTAATTTGTATTGTCACTTTGCTCCAATAGATGTTGCACTTCTGCATCGTCTAGTGGTAAATAAAACTAGCAACAGGTGATGGTCTGTACTGAACCTGAATTTCATACCATACACATATTTCCTGAAATACTCAATGTCTTTTTATTCTCAGGAATATTTCAACTCTGTCCCCCTCCATGGCCTTGAAGCAAAGGCTACAGTAACTATTTTACCATTGTTATCTTGCAATAACACAGCCCCAAGTCCCACTTTGCTATAGTCATGATGATCAATTCACACTTGGGGGCTCATTTCCAAGCCCCTTGTGCGGCAGGTATGTCACTTTTTCCCATATTAAAAGTGACGCGTCTGCAGCGCAACAGGCTTGTAAATAAACCCCTTGATGCCAAGCGCAGTTATTGCAGGTGCACAAGCAATGGCCGTTTCAACTCATTACATTCTTGTACACATTTACTATCCCATATAAACTGTTGACTTTTCTTCATCCACTCTCCCACCAAATGTATCTTGTCTGCAAAAGTTGGAATACATTTGGCATACAATTCTGCCAAACCCAGAAATGATCTGAGTTGATCTTTCTTCTGTAGTTTGGGTGCATCTTCTATGTCCCTGATGAGACAATGTTTCAGAGATGTGCCATGTTTACCAATAATGTGACCCAGATAATCAACTGATTCTACTTCAAATTGACAGTTTTGTTTTTCATCAATGTTAAACCATTATGTTGCAAACTGGATGGAAACTTGCATAAAGTTTTTGCATGTTCTTTTTTCGTTTTGCCAAACACAAGGATATCATCCTGGAAGAACATACAAAATAAAATCATCCTTAAATAACAAATAAATCACTCTCTGGGAAAGAGCAGAAGCAGGAATGAAACCAAATGGCATCCTGTTATATCTGTATACCACTTCAGGGGTCATAAAACCGGTTTATGCACAACAACTACTTGAGACAACCATTCAGATACCTGTTTTTCCTCATTAAAAGCTTGTTGGCATAACATTTGCATAGCAAGAAAAAACAAACCTTAGGGAATATGTTCTCTCATTCCAGAGCTTGGCCTACATAAACTTGACAAATTAAATCACTGCAACCCCTGGTCATGAAGATTTGGGTTTCAAACTGAAATTCTCTTTTCTTTTTCAAACCTCTTTTTGATTTCATACATCCCAGCACAGTATCTTTTATTTTTAGAATATCTACAAATTTCCCCTACAATAGAAGAAAGCTTATCCTTATCCAGATGTCCAGCTAAGCTGCATTTAAAACATGCAATAGTTTTCTCCTTAACATTTTTGGTTTGAACCTTGAATTTGAATCCCGCATCAATCGGTTTTTCCCAGCACTATCTCTTTTTTACAAACTGTACCACATCCATTGTTCTTTAAGCCAATTCTATCATTCCTAACTTTATTTCCTCAAATTGATGTGCTATAGCTATTGCTTTTTCTAAAGTTAAATCTTCAACAGGCAACAATTTTACCTCTAACTTGACATCAAATATCTTACATACCATTTGGTCACGTTTCATTTGGTCATGGTAAACTCCAAAGTTATACTTAGCAGCTAAAATTTGTAACCACTGACAAAAGTATCAGTTGACTCATTTGGCAGTAGGCCTCTTCCCAGAAACAACTTTGTTAGTTTTTTGTGTAAAGCACATCCAGTTGTTTCATATATGTTTCATACAAATAAGCCCCATCCTCATCTTTGTCATACAACACTAGGGGTGGGAGATAATATAAAATCTGTCTCCTTTCAGACCCAAGAAAAAATGTCAAAATATCAAACTTCCTCCTATCTGGAAACATATTATCACCAATAACCTCAACTTACACCCCAAACCCGTCCTTCCACTGTGCTCATTCCAAAGTAGGGTCGCTGGGATTGGTTAGAAAAGGTACGGGTGTTCAAATACCTTCCATATTATTAATCCACCTTGAACACCACAACCTGTATTCAAGACCTGAACAGAATTTAATAAATAGGTTTTTGAAATAATGAAATATTACTAATGTTGTAATGAAGAAAAATTCTATGAGTCACAAAACTATTGAGCCCAGGCGAGCAAATCACTGCACATAAATATGAGGGCCATTCCCACAGTACACATTTGGGGGCCGATTCCAATCCTGGAAAAAGGCTGTACGAATCGTTGTACGGAGCGTTTTCTCCATACGACTCTTACCCGGTAAACTTGCCTTCCAACCTAGGAAGTACGATTCGTACAAAAAGCCTCTCTCCGTACGAATCGTACAAAACACCGTACGGTAAAAAAAAAAAAAAATTCTGATCCGGAGCAGCCTGTACGCGACGTCCGGACGTATTTAAGCAGCGGTTTCCGGCCCAGCAAGTACGATTCGTCCCAACGGCACTCCTTACGGCTCTTTTCTTACGGGAGCCAAAAACAGCCGTAAAAGCAGGGTCCTACAAACGGAGCCCCGGTACCGATGTGGTACGAGTCGTACTCCGACACGTTCCCAGGGGTGCAAGTTGTACAGGGGTGGGAGTCGTACAGGGGTACGAGTAGTACAGGGGTACGAGTCGTACAG
The DNA here is from genome assembly GCF_964204655.1 of Triturus cristatus. Classification (NCBI taxonomy): domain Eukaryota; kingdom Metazoa; phylum Chordata; class Amphibia; order Caudata; family Salamandridae; genus Triturus; species Triturus cristatus. The sequence goes on along the minus strand of NC_140591.1, from coordinate 1,670,204,731 downwards.
GGGTATGAGTAGTACAGGGGTACAGGTACAAGTAGCACAGGGGTACGAGTCGTACAGGGGTACGAGTAGTACAGGGGTATGGGTATGAGTAGTACAGGGGTACGGGTACGAGTAGTACAGGGGTACGAGTCGTACAGGGGTACGAGTAGTACAGGGGTATGAGTAGTACAGGGGTATGGGTACGAGTAGTACAGGGGTACCAGTCATACAGGGGTATGAGTAGTACAGGGGTATGAGTAGTACAGGGGTACGGGTACGAGTAGTACAGGGGTACGAGAAGTACAGGGGTTCAGTCGTACAGGGGTACGAGTAGTACAGGGGTACGAGTAGTACAGGGGTACGGGTACTAGTAGTACAGGGGTACCATTCGTACAGGCATACACCCCACGCGTTGTGGATGTACGGTGCGTACCCCAACATTGCGTATGTACGGTGCGTGCATACGCAATGTTGTTGTAAGTTGTGTACACATGCATGGGGGGCCTGTATGACTCGTACCCCTGTACTACTCATACCCGTACCCCTGTATGACTCGTACCCCTGTACGACTCGTGCCCATACCCCTGTACTACTCGTAACCCTGTATGACTCGTACCCCTGTACTACTCATACCCGTACCCCTGTATGACTCGTACCCCTGTACGACTCGTGCCCATACCCCTGTACTACTCGTACCCCTGTATGACTCGTACCCCTGTACTACTCATACCCGTACCCCTGTATGACTCGTACCCCTGTACGACTCGTGCCCATACCCCTGTACTACTCGTACCCCTGTATGACTCGTACCCCTGTACGACTCGTACCGCTGTATGACTCGTACCCCTGTACTACTCGTACCCGTACCCCTGTACGACTTGTACCCCTGTACTACTCGTACCCCTCTACTACTCGTACCCCTGTACTACTTGTACCCGTATCCCTGTCCGACTCGTACCCCTGTACTACTTGTACCCCTGTACTACTCGTACCCGTACCCCTGTACGACTCGTACCCCTGTACGACTCGTACCCCTGTACTACTCGTACCCGTGCCCTGTACTACTCGTACCCCTGTACAACTCGTACCCGTACCCCTGTATGACTCGTACCCCTGTACTACTCGTACCCGTACCCCTGTACTACTCGTACCCCTGTACGACTCGTACCCCTGTACTACTCATACCCCTGTACGACTCGCACCCCGGGAACAACTTTTCCCAGGGTACGAGTGTACAAAGTTCGCTTCGTAGCGGGTAAAGTAGTTCCCCGTGTACGGGACGTTTTCCGTACGAATCGTAAATCGGAAAGCCGGGCCGGATCGTACTTGTACGGTCGGACTGTATTTTTAGGATTCGTACGGAAAAGTGTCCGGGTCCGTCTCGTACAACTTTTCCCGATCCGATTCGTACGGATCAGGCCGATCCGTATGTATTTTTCCCGTACAAATCTTACTTCACTGGTGGGACTGGACTTGTACGATTCGTACGGAAATAATTACAGATACGAGTCGTACGGAAAATAAAATACAGGATCGGAATCGACCCCTTGGTGTACGAATCACTAAAAAAAGATGGAACTGCCCCCCACATACAGTTTGTTACATCATAAGGATTCAAATGTATAAACAGCTGGTGTGCAAATCTTTGTTACATCATAAGGATTCAAATGTATAAACAGCTGGTGTGCAAATCATTGTCAGTAACAAAGAATGTACCTACACTGCTATGGTGCACAGTCAAAATATCGATTTTAAATATCGACCTACCTTAATATTGAGTTTTTAATATCGTAGGGACAGAATATCGAAGTCAAGAATATCGTTGACCAGAATATCGACCTGAAGGTAAGTAATATTGTTTTTTTAATATCGAAGTAAGTAATATCGAAGTAAGTATTATCGTTAGCAAAAATATTGTTGTCAATAATATTGAATTTTTTTGTGTTATGTATTTTAGTATGTATTTTATATGTGTGTTTAACATTTTTTTAATGTATTTTCATACATTTTTAAATAAATGTTTAGAAATTAGTAATTTTGTTAAAGTCAATTTTGCGTTTTACTATCAGAGCGGGTTGTGGGTTTATAGGAGAATAGGGTGGGATGTAGATTAATTATAATTAATTATTTGATATGCTTTTATTTATTGTTATTGATTAATAATTAATTGTTAATTAATTATTAACTGGTAATTAATGTTTATTAATTGGTTAATTTATAAATATATTAACCATAATTAATGTATTATTAAATTTTGTTTATTGTAATTGGTAATTAATTTATTGCTAAACAATTACAAAGTGGGAGTTCGTTTTTATTACCTGATTAATTGATAATTAAATTAATTATGAGATTTTTTATGTGTAGTGGCTTGTAGGTTTATAGGGGAATAGGATGGAAAGTAATTAAAGTAAATTAATTAATTAATATGCTTTTATGTATTGTTATTGATTATTAATTTATTGTTAATTAATTATGAATTGGTAATTATTTTTTGTAATTGGTTAATTTCTAATTATATTAATTATAATTAATGTATTATTAATTTTTATTAATTGATTAATTGATAATGACATTAATTGTGTGTTTTTTATGTGTAGTGTGTTGTGTGTTAAAGGGGGAACAGTGTGGGAAGTAATTTAATGTTAAGTAAATATTTATTTAATTTCATTGGAATTTATTAATATTTTTTTCGTTAATTAATTATTATTAGGTTATTTATTTAAAAAATGTAATTGATAAGTATATTAATTTAACCCCCACGCTATCCTACATTTTCCACACTGTTACACTCACTGGAGATGGAATAGTAATTTTAACCCCTACGCTATCCAATACTTTCCCTACTGTTGCGCTCACTGGAGTGGGAATAGTAATTTTTACACCTACGCTATCCAACGCTTTCCATACTGTTGCACTCACTGGAGTGGGAATAGTATTTTTTACCCCGACGCTATCCAACACTTTCTCTACTGTTGCACTCACTGGAGTGGGAATAGTAATTTTTACCCTTACGCTAGCCAGTGCTTTTCCTACTGTTGCACTCTCTGTAGTGGGAATAGTAATTTTTACCCAGACGCTATGCAACGCTATCCCTAATGTTGCAAAATGTGGAGTAAGTATATATATTAATTCATATTTATATGTTTAATTATTTTTAATTATATGTATTAGTTATTATTTTTAAATATGTTTTAATATTTGTAACTATATTTCTTTTAATTATATGTATTATTTACATAATTTTACATTGTTATTAAAACGTTTAGAAAAAATGATATTTTTCACATCGATATTTTTGAAAACAATAGTTTTTTCTTCGATATTTTTGTACTTACCTTTATGTAGATTGGAGTTCGATATTTTCAACTTCGATATTTCTGTGTCGATATTTTTGTAGGTTGATTTTCTGTCCGTCGATATTTTGTCAGACATTCCACTGCTATAACAGGGTATTTTCAATATGGCTGCTAAGACAGCAGAAATCGAAGTTGTAGGTTTATGAGCATTTTCTGCTGCCATGCCAACAACCTCAATATGCAGCAATTCACTCTCCCAATCACATGATGTCTCTATAAATGGCCTTGCTCTTTCTTTCTGTGCTTGTTCTGCCTGCATGTTCTGAAGACCCACAGCTCCCACTCTCATTACAAAAATACTGCTCAACCAAATCCACTCAGATCGAACCAAAGAAGAATCTCAACAATGGCGGTGCCTTCTGAGTAATTTGAAGTAAATCCCAAGAGAAGACACCTTGTTCTCTTTGCTGAAAGGTGGTCTCTGGTAATAATGCATGGAAGTATTCTTTCCACAGAGCTCCAGACTTCCCTCTGTAGTATGTTCATCGGCAATATTACATCTGCATATCTTGAAATCAGCAGGAGCCCGAAAAGTGGTCAAAAAGGTAAGTAAAAACAGAAAAAACGTATTTAAAGATGGAAAGCCCAGGCCTACTGCCATATCCGGAATTGCAGCAAACATCTAGAAGTTTGACCTATTATCATTCCAGCAGAGACATCACAAGTAACATAATTGTAAGAAAACAGGCTTTTTTGATGGTTCCCCCCACCTTTTGATCCCATTTTGACTACTCATCAATGGTTTTCGACACTGAGGTGCCGATTCTGATCCTGGAAAAACCGGGTACGAACCGTCGGTCGGAGCGTTTTCTCCGTCCGACTCGTACCCGGGAAAAAAACATTACAAACATGGAAGTACGATTCGCACGGAAACACCATTTCCGTACGAGTCGTACAAAACACCGACCGACGAAAATATACATACAAATGTGATCCGGGGAAAGCGCCGACGTGACGTCGGGACGCTTTCAGGCAGCGTTTCACGAACCAGGAAGTACGATTCGAACCGACAGCAGTCCGGACGGCAATATTTTTACGGCACCCAAAAAGTGCCGGAAAAGCGAAGTACGCCGCGAAACGACCAGATTAGGGGGCCCGGTACGCGCCGTACCCCCCCCCAGCCCCCGTGAGTACGCGCCGACCCCCCCCAGCCCCCGTGAGTACGCGCCGACCCCCCCCAGCCCCCGTGAGTATGCGCCGAACCCCCCGTGTATGTACACCCGTGTACGTACGGACCGTACCCCCACCCGTGTATGTACACCCGTGTACGTGCGGATCGTACCCCCACCCGTGTATGTACACCCGTGTGCGTGCGGACCGTACCCCCCGGTGTATGTACACCTGTGTACGTACGAGTCGTACCCCCACCCGTGTATGTACACCCGTGTACGTGCGGACCGTACCCCCACCCGTGCATGTACACCCGTGTACGTGCGGACCATACCCCCACCCGTGTATGTACACCCGTGTACGTATGAGTCGTACCCCCACCCGTGTATGTACGGTGCGTACCCCCAGTACGTAGCTGGTGTACATACACGGGTGGGGGTACGGTCCACACGTACACGGGTGGTACAGTCCGCACGTACACGGGTGTACGTACACAGGGGGGGTACGGTCCGCACGTACACGGGTGTACATACACAGGGGGGTACGGTCCGCACGTACACGAGTGTACATACACGGGTGGGGGTACGGTCCGCACGTACACGGGTGTACATACACGGGGGGGTACGGTCCGCACGTACATGGGTGTACATACACGGGGGGGAGGTACGGTCCGCACGTACACGGGTGTACATACACGGGGGGTACGGTCCGCACGTACACAGGTGTACATACACAGGTGGGGGTACGGTCCGCACGTACACGGGTGTACATACATGGGTGGGGGTACGACTCGTACGTACACGGGTGTACATACACGGGTGGGGGTACGGTCCGCACGTACACGGGTGTACATACACAGGGGGATTCGGTGCGTACTCACGGGGGCTGGGGGGGGGTCAGCGCGTATGCGGGCACATGTCTCCATGGTTGCTCTGGGAGTTCGGTCCGTACGGTGCATTTTCCATACGGTTGTAACATCGGACGCACGGGACGGATCGTACTTGCGCGCTCGGACATCACTTTTCACATTTGTACGTAAAATCGTCCGGGTATGTGTCGGACACTTTTTCCGACCCGAGGACGTGTGGAGAAATTTTCCAAATGCGATTCGTATGGACTTTTTCCCATACGAATCGTACTTGGCAGTTTGTACGCTACTTGTACGATTCGTACGGTAAAAAGACCGGATACGAGTCGTACGGGGATAATTTTTCCAGGATCGGAATCGGCACCTGAATGTGCACTGGAACCTTCTAATCAGGCTCCAGTCTGTTTTTGTAACATTTGATGGATGTGAATTGGGAACCCCAACTGATAAGGACGTTTACCCCCTTATACATCCCTGTTAAGTGGTGCCAGTAGTACCCAGGGAATCAGAGTTATAAGGGTCACCAGCTCCTGAAGCACTGATTGTGCCACCCTGAAACCCTGTGACCCAAGTAAAGAAAGGACAGCAGGCCTGCAATGGTGGACTGCAGGAGCTGTGCAAACTGTTCCAACTCGACTTTCCCCTCACCAGGGCGCATATTATCAAGCCAGGCGATAAAATTATCGCCGCTTTAGCGGCAGAAAACTTCCGCTAAAACGGCAATAATGGGCTTGATAATATGCCGCAGAGAATTCCAATTGAAGCCCATGTTAGATGTGAAGCACGTCCAACATGGGCTTCAATTGGAATTCCATAGAGCATATTATCAAGCCCATTATCGCCGTTTTAGCGGCGGTTTTCTGCCGCTAAAGCGGCGATAATCTTAACGCCTGTCTTGATAATATGCCCCCATGTGTGGTAAGGTCACAGTATTACTTTAAATATATGCCAGTCACCCCTAAGGTAGCCCTCCTGAGCCCAGGAGTCAGGGTGCACTATATGAAGGGTGTGGCATATTAGTGCAGGCTTATATGTCCCTATAGTGGCCTATTTCCATAAAGGGCTACTCTAATTGTTTACGGTGCTATATGATAACATGGGCTGGCACTCCAAGGTTGTCAACTTCATTATGGTCCCACTGAAAAGTGTAATTTTTGCATTTCTGTCATTAAATTTGACTTTTTCCCAAAACCATATTTAATGTGGCATGCACCCAGGTGGCTACCTTATAGTTTGCCGCCTGGTTGACCCAGCCTTTCCTGTGCACTGGAGGACAGCCTGCAGCTGATGCTGCCAAGACAAGAATCTGACCTCCTACCAGGAGGTGTGAACACTCCCAGGAGTCAGAAACAATGGTCTGCCTGGAAAAGAGATGTCACCTCCCTTCATGACAGGATGGCTAGTGAAGTGGCACATCAAGGCCGTGAGCTTCAAAGCTTCCGCTGCCTCTGATATGTCCAAGGCTGCCTCCCACAGGAGGAAATAGTCAACTACCGGCCCCAAGGAATATTTGCACTTGGGCTGGTGAGAAAATTAGGTAGTCAGGAGGCGTACGCCCCCAGAAGGCTAGCCACACCCCTAGGGTGGGCGACCTGGTCTGTACAGCCAAGGATGTGTTCTGCCATTTTTAAAAGTGTCAGAATAAAGCGTTCTGGAAAGAAAAGGTGGCACACACCCCGGATGTGGTCACCACTGGCTACTTGCACCCACATCCCTGACATCCCTAAATCTAGAATTTAATGGGCGTCCCTGTTATGAGAACCGCAGCTCTGCTTGAACTGCAAACAAGGACAAAGAAGAGACTTGAGTCTACATCTTCAGGAATTGCAAAGAGCAAAGGCGCGATAACCTGCACATGTGGCAACCACCCTGAAACTGTACGACTGTGACTCGTCCCGGACTGGAGATCGATTGCACAAGAAAGGAATTATTGGCTATTGGGCCCAGTGAGGGATCAACCAAAAGTAAATGTTCTAGTGCATTGTCACAAATATAGTCCTTACCTCTAGCAAGTTTCAGGCAACTAGTACTGTCCCCGGATTCCAGGATGCTGAGGTAAGCAAAACCTGTGTTTGCTACTGCTGAAGCTTATTGGTGGCCTGTTGGGCAACCACTACCTTCGTTTGATGCTGCAACTTGAGGGAATCCCTCTGGATCCTCAACCAGCCACCTCACCAGCCCTCTTGTCAAGATTTTGCATTGCTTTTCTCACCCCCACCATCCAAGCAGCAAAACCAGCAACCGTGGATCCCTCATTCAGCACCAGGGACAACCAGGACAACTTTGCCTAGGAGGCAGATAAAATTCAACTGTCTGTCAGAGCCTAGACCTGGGACCCGCATCAACTGACTCCCTAGTTGCTTCCACTGGATTCGCCCTGCAAGTGACAGAGGATCACTAGTGAGTTTTCTCATTGACCCAACCTTATAGTTTTGTAAGACGTAAGAGGTGTTGGATTTCTTTCAAGTTGTGTTAATTACTCATCGTCCATGTGGGTATTCCAAATTGTCTAACACATGTTCCTCTAGTAAAGCCTCACTGCTCTGTGCCTCACTAACATGGCTGAGCTTAGGATTTATAATTGTGAATCCAAGGACCTATTGGGGGTAACGTGAAGGTACTTCATCGTGAATCCTAACCTGCTTCACTGCATCATACCCCACTTTCCTACAATAATGTAATAGTCTCTTTGGATGCTATTGTAGTGATATTTATCACATTAACAGATGCTTAAACATCTCTCAAATTCATATACAATTACAGTTACAGGGCAATTATGGTTACAAAATAAAACCAGACATCAACAAAATGTACTATTAATGGTTAGGTCCACAAAACATAGCTCACACACTTGCCAAGCAAACCATAACTTCATCACCAAATACAAGCCTCTTCACCTCACCCTTGATGTTACAGATTAATTCACAAGTTATTAAATGATCTCACTAGTGATATCATATCACCTTACCATTGCCATTATGAATGACACAATCATTAAAGCAGTGTGTTTTTATTTATAAATATATTGTATTGCAGTTCTCATATTTATTGGTATAAATATTGTGAGGTCATCAGTATTACATGATATGTGCACTGACAATACCAAGAGCATAATATGCTTGACCAGGGCAAAAAAACAAAAAAAAAACAACAACCGGTACTAGAATCTAAATGGTAACAGTAGCACACCACTAACCAGTACTGGAAAGCAGTCAAATATTTAGACTTCATATTAAAAGACCGAACAAACATATTATTATTGGGTACCCATGACTGTAACTGGTTCATCTGTTGGGTCTTATACAAGGAAAACACACTGGTCTATAACTACATTCACAGTTCACTATTCCATGTGAGGTCTTATTCAAAGAATATTACAAAGAAGAAAAGGGTCTGTGGCTTCCATTATTAACTAAAACTCATTGGCACCTCCCTCAATAGTGCAAATAACCAGCAGCGTTGGTACATGTTTCTGCATTTTGGCTGTTGTGGTGCTCAGCAGCAACTCCATTCACGAGGAACCTTTCGGTTTTGGGGTATTAGGCTCCAATGTGCCATCTAAGTGTTGTTGACAATACTCTGTTATCCTTCCTCAGCTCTAAGATCGAGTCGAGTGAGGGAAAGTGGGTACATTAGATGAGTCTACTTGGAAGTCTGCTTCTTATTCCTCATTGACATCCTCTACTCTGTTCTAACAACGACAGAAGGTGGACCAGCACTGGCTCTCAGGACACCCTTGTCCACTTCCTCTTTGTTTGGAGTGATTCCTTTTTTTTTAATTCACAGAGGAACTTCTGCACTTTTAGAAACAGTCATAAATATTCACTAGTCAGTACAAGAGACTGTGTATCATTTGAGATCTTATAGTGAACATATGTTTTCCTTACTCTTTCCAAAGGTAACACATATACTTTAGGCACATTTCCATTACATTTAAGTATGTCACCTATGTTCCCTTGCTGCCTGCTCACCATCCTTCACTTGTAATTGGGTGTTTTTGGACTTCAATAGAAACAGAATACCGAGGTACAAAGCAGTGTGTAGGCATCTAGTGGAGATTGTAATGTACACACTAAAGAGTATATTGACAAGCACATTATTGCAATGATTGCCCAGTGCCACTCTATGTATACATAAGGCTTGAATGTAGGATTCTGAGTTTTCATTTGAATGTTTACAATGTGTATCATCTCCATAAGTTAGCAGCTTTAAAGTTATAAGATTACGTAATAATGCATATATGCACAGTGGTTTGCACTGGGATTGTATTGCATAGCCTCATAATTTTTCCCTTGTTGATTTTGGCAGGGTATAAAATTATGGTGAGAATTTCCAATACATAGGAACCACTCCTTTTTGTGTTGAATTCTCTGTATTTGGGATTTTAATAAGGAATGCATTGAATTTACTATGATTTATAAATACCACACTGTGGGGTATTGGTATTTACCTGGTGTGGTAAATACCTCACCTCATTCAGATCCTGTGATTTGGGCGACTGCTATGGCACTGTGTACATGGGACTCATGTATGAAGATACCCTTTGAACTTAGGGCATCAACTGAAATAATAACAAAGTGATGGGTTGAATGCTTCATTTATTCTCAGCCACTAGTATTCACTTGGAGCTGCATTAAAAACTTGTTTTTTATCCACTGTGCCATGCTAGATAGAGACCTGCCTTATGCAAATCAGTCTTGGTTCTGCTGTAATAGAAACAGTGCAACTCGCACTGCTAATTCAAAACCTACTGAGGTCTCATCAGTGAGGTATAGCTTGAGTCATATGGCACAGTGATCATAGGATCAACATCTTGGAATACTTGTCACTCTTAGGCCATCTACTGCAAAAACAACAATGTGATGGAACAAATGCTTGAATTGATCTCAGTCCCAGGCAATCGGTCTGGGTCACATTCCAAATCATATTTTATCAGGTTTTGCCATTCTAAGCAAATACTCTCCTTCTACTTTGCAATAGTTTTTATTGGATTTTTAAGCATTGAATATACATTTATTATTGCAGCGGTTAACAGTAACGTTATATTATTAAATGTTGCTCGAATACGAATTTACCTTGAAAAAACAAAAGACAAGAGGTGTTGGGAAAAACAGGAACAGATGACTTAATCAAACACTTGTAGTCTCGTACCCTCTGTGACAGCAACTTCTTGATGGACATCCACCCCTTGTATTCAGCAAAACTTTCAATCAATTTCGGTGTTTGCTCACCTCTCTTGCAGGTGTGGCCGGTACAGGTAAGATCGATGAAGCAGTGGGGCGAGGTGGGGTGGGTTGGGAAGTTGACATACGACAAGATAGGGAAAATAAAACCACTTACCTTGCACTAACCGCATCGCTGAGTTGGCGATGCAGTTAGCGCTAGGTAAGTGGCTTTTTTGATTCTATTTTTCTTATCCTGTCATATGTCGATTTTCCCCTGCCCCGCACTGCCCCACCCCTGCCCACCGCTCTTACTTGTACTGGCCGTGCCTGCTCCCTTGTTGCGCAATTGTGAATCCATCTGGTGTGGGTCCTCCTTCCTTTGGCTGCGAGGTCGCAATGAGGGCCAGTGGGTAAAGTGGCCAGATGTGCAGCATGGGAGTGTGTGATCGCTGCATGTACTTTGTGTGCTGTGTTCTGATTGGCTGAGTGTTCCTAACTTGATGTGGCATCTGACTTTTTGGGGACGCACATACCCCTCCAGCCACCTATGCTTTATTGGGGCCAATCTCCCTAGACCATTGTGGTGTCAGATTGTGGGACTGATCTGAGTTTCCTTTTCATGGGTATGTCTGCTGGCTACATGTCACTCCACCTGTGACATGTCAATCATTAACCTCAGGCCTAGGTCTCAGACCCTGCCTCACCACGTATTTCTGAGTCAGGGTTGATGGTAAGTTCATGATAAGCGAATTCGATAATAAAGATGTGATCTCATTTTTATACATAAATGTATCATCATGCACATGAACTTTGACAATATTGGCACAAGGACTCCTATATCTCGGCCTGTGCCGTACATCTTAAATCCATTAACAATAGCCTGATGCTACTTTGGCTATAGGAACCACCAAAAGAGTTGTTCTCATGTCAATCTCAGCGAACAATAGCTGCTTCCTACAGAGACCTTCCATGTGCAAATCAGGCTTGACCCTGCTCTAATATGAGCAATCAAGTCTCTGTTGTATTAGTCTCAGTGAGAAAATTGTGAGGGAACAGGTACCCTTGAGCAGTACATCTGCATTTACTTAATGAGAACAAACTATCTGAACATCAGGAAATGGCTACTGTGCTGAAAAAGAACCAACACTCTAGTTGGGTGAATGTATAACTCTCCAGTGCAACATCTGCTGATTTAGCAATGTTTACAATAGACATGAAATACTGAGGATGTTACATTTAATTCAATATTTGTTACATTATTGTTAATTTCCCTTCATGGGTTAATTTGTTCTCCTTTTGCTTCTATCTGTCTTTTAATCTCATAGGTGCTTCACTATGTGAAAAAGATGAATATATCACTAAACATCGGGGCTCAAATATCTTTTGATGAAAATGGTGATGCGCCAAGCGTGTATGACATTGTGAATGTACAGATATTCAACTATGAGGAGATTCAACTGGTCAACGTGGGTAGCTTTGACTCCCAACAAGATGCACATATCTATATAAACACCAGTGCCATATTATGGGCTGAAAACACCCAGGTGAGTCTGAGACATGACACAGTAATGTTCGGCTTTGATTAGCATATGCGATTATATCGATGACCCACAGTGCTGATGTACTGTTTGAAAGGACTCTACAGGTAGAGCATGAGCTGTCATAGTCTCCACACTCAGGCCTTTGGCTCAGCTAACAAAATATGTATCTAGGCACATGGTCATGACTTTTTTAACAATTTATTATCAAAGATCACTGTGTTTGATTTCTTGTTAAAAGAGAGAATGCTTTTGGAAAAGGTTATTTCGTATTTTTGAATGGAGTACACCATCCAGCTATCTAGAGTCCAGTCTATGCTTGCTTAGTGCAACAATGGAGAAATGCATTATATCCTGATCTCTTGCTGCTCCATCAGTATGGATTCCGAGCAGGCTGTAGAAAGGAATGGCCATGCTCTTGAATCCTTGATGACGGGGAATCCTCTCTCCTTATTCTCCTTGATCTGACAGTTGCATTCAGTACTAGAGCCCATGATCGCTTCCTCTCGCTCATGCAAGACTGCATGAAAATCAAGGGGGCAGTTCTGGATCACTTTCTCTCAATCGATCAATAGTAGTGACGATTGGAGGCAATATCTTCGATCCAATCCCAGGTATCTGTGGGATTCCACAAACCTCAATCTCGGCACCTGCACTCTTCAATCATTAGATGGATACCTTGAGGGAACCTTGTTCAGGGACAGGTGTCTCCATTCTTCAGTATGTGGACAGCACACAAATCAATGTTGAAACCTCCTCACTGTTTGACATCCTCACTGTGCACACTGTGCTTATGAACACACCGCCTCTGACCGTTATTTCACAAACTCAGCATTTATTTCTACGCTCACCAAAAAAAAAATACATTTCACCTGAATCTCGTCAAGGAACTCAAATTTGGAAATTTCTTGCATTCACTTTGCTCCTCTGTTAAATTCCTTGATTTCTCTGTGATTCTACACATAAATAAATTCATACATTTTTTTTCTAATCACTCTCAAGAAGATAATGCCTTTGTAAAACACCACTATCTAACAGATCAGACATTCAGTGACTGGTATTTTGCTAGGGCTGTGTTGCACAATTTCCTTGGTTAGTAAGTAATGCTCAATCCAAACCAGAGAGGTACTTCCTCAGGACTCATGCTGAAGGTGAGGAATCTGTGACAAGAAGTATCCATCAGAAGAGAAGGTTACATTCCTTTGAAAACAATATTTCTGGTGGATACTATTATTTTCCACAGATCCTGTGTCACCCTTCTTTTGCCACTCAACTGAAATAACACAGCAGTTCATTCCTTGCTCCATGTGACCCCACAAGCCTGGGTTCCAAGGTGTCACAGCTGCAACACTTGGTTTGCTACCAGCGACCCGTGGTTCTACCTGTGCCACGGATGTTCTCAGAAATAACATATGTTTAACCACAATCACCGCTCTGTGCTTCTCATTAGTGATATCGCACTAAATGTAATGATAAGTCAAAATATATTAACAATTGTGATTATATAAAGCGAAAAGCACGGTTCATAATGTATGTAAATAAAATAAAATATACTTAAATTTTTAATTTTCATCTGGCAGTAGTTTAAATACTTTTTGCAGATCACAAATGCTGATTTAAATGTGCATTTAAAGCTGCACCCGGAGCATGTTTCCAACAGATGTATTGGGAAATCAAGCTTGGAATCCATTTCCATGGTACAGATTTTTCAACGGCAGTGAAATCCACACAGGTGCATTTTTTGTTTCTTTTTTTCTGTGTGGAAAATTATTTTCCTCATGGAGACTCTTCTTCCCTTAAACACTAACAAAATGTAATTGTGGTTAGGAATCTACACAGATACTTAGTTGAAGAGATAATACAACTCTTTCCCATCTAGGAGTTTGTGACTACCCAAAACCTACTAGTTTGGGCGCATTTCCAAACTTCCAAAGCAAGGCATGTCTTGGCACACCCAGCAAAGGCCTCCAGCCCACTCCCTGAGTGGAGCTTACTCCAAACTTGTGGTGGAGATCTCTGCACTGGTAAAACAAGTGAACTTTGGGAATACCTTTTAATTTCTGTAAGACTCAATTGAGCACAATGTTTGTACCTGACTAAAATGTTTAAGTCTTTATTTTGGCTCTCTCTATCATTATTATTTTGTTTATAATTGAAGTATTTTTTATGAAAACTATTAAATCATGACAGTTTTTGTATAAGAAATTTAGATTCTCAGAATGGTGTTCTGCCTCACTGCATTTCCTTCTTGAAATGAACTCACAATTTTTCATGTAACACAAAAAAAGAATTAGTAATGTTCCCTTAGCATATCATGTCAGCACTGTAATTAAAATGTTAGTGGCATCTAAAATGTACATTTATCTGTGTGTTTTTATATTAATCACACAGTTATTAGGGAGCTTGAGCCACGTTTTCAGGGTTAATGCCAGTGACATCACTTTCTGGGTGTGTCCAGGTTTGAGTATCCATATTTTCAAAGGCGACACAAAATACTTTGCCAGTAGGAATATATTTTTACTTGGCAAATATTGAGTGTCTTCACAAAATTTTAGTAGCCCATGGAGTCGAACTGGTGAAAAAGAACTCAATTATTTTTAGAAAGTGTCACCAAGTCCAAAGGAGTGGGGATAACAAGTGCGAAGGAGACGCTGAAATCTCAAAAGTCACTGAGATGACAGTGTTAGTGCCATGGTTGCTCTGACCTGCCATCTGGAGATCATATTGAACAGCAGGATAATGGACTCAATTCCCCAGTGTGAAAGGGATCAAACTTGGGAATGGAACTTGAGTCTTTTCTGCTGCTTAAATAGAGAAGTGACCAGCTGACTGAAAAGAGATTTATTTACAGTCTGCCTGATGTCAAACCCTAGGTGGATGCTAGCTTTTACATCAAAGGTTTCGTCAAAGGCAGTCATGAGTTCTAGTTTAAGGATATTTTAGTCCCTGTGAACTCTTCTAGTTTGGAATTTTAGAAGGTGATGCTCTCAGCTGCTCAGAGGCCAACCACGGGCTCTTTAAATGTTTTCCTTATTTTTTCAAGACAATGCTTTTCTGGGAAATATTTTGTTGTGCTGTTATTAAGATGCCCGTTATAAAGAATTGAATAAAGACACATGTTTTCTCTCTGTGCACCTTACAAATCAGTGACCTACGTTGCTTCATGTTATTGGTAATTTACTAACAGGAAGGTGCTAAATAGGTGCACACATTTTAAAAAGCTGTTACAGTTGAATTTGAGTGTATTAAAAAAAACCTCTTTGTAACTTCCCATCAGTCACATGTTTAGGTTCCACGCCATCTTCTCTCCTTTCTTCTACCAGTCTCTTTGTCCCTAACTTTCAGCTCACAAGTTCTCTGTTGCATTCCACTAACGCTGTCACCTTGTCCTCCCTGCAGCTCCCACGCTCTGTCTGTAGTGAAGAATGCCCAGATGGCTACAGAGAGGCAGTCACAGAAGGAAAGCCAACTTGCTGCTTTGAATGTATTCCCTGTCCTCAAGGAGAGATCACAGACCAGAGTAAGTTTTACCACAGGTTTAATTCATGAAAGCTTTTCAGATATACCTGGCCAACAGTAAATCTGGATCTATTTGGCTCAAAATGCAAATTCTGATATTCATTGGTGTCTCTAAACAGTCAGTGTAAAATTGCCAGCCCACTGTAACTAGGCTAGATAAACACTTCTCAACATTACTGATTTGTGATCCAACCCCTTTCCTCTATCTATACAGTACTAAACGTTAGTGCGATATCATTCTCAAACAGCAGAAACAGACATCACTGACTCACAGCTGGCATTAGCTCTATAGAATCCAGTGCAACAATATGTTTGGGCACCTCCCCAATCACCTCCTTCTCCAGGGATTCCCATACTACCACTCTCCATAGACCCATCTCTAATATCCACTTAACTTGTTTTATGGCGCTACTCATATCATTGTAGGATGAAAGAGCACTTTACATTACAGACACAAACGAATCATACTTCTGTGAATTAGTCCATAGTAAATTTTACATGAGACTATGAGGATTACAAGGTGTAGGAGTCGCATGTCACCCATACTGTTCAGCAGTATATTTAAAGAGGGTTTGGTCTGGACAAGCACATACTCAGGATTTAAAACATACCACAGAGGTTAGGTTTGGCTTTGCTAATAAGAATGTATTTCTACACACACACACACACACGCATGCACGCACGCTCGCACGCACACACACACACACACACACACACACAATAAATACTAATCTGTTATACAGTTCTGGGGCTGTTTTTAATGGTTGAATGCAAGCCTGAAATTTTAAATAAGTTGTAGAACATGACTTGAAGCATAAAATAACTGAAGCATACATTTTATTTTAAGACTTGTGTAAGGGGGCGAAACATGCTTTTATAAATAAATGATGCGGGCAATAAAAGGCAGGGTGTAACCTTGGCTCTAAATGCAGTATCACGAAACAATGGCCCTCTGGGAAACACTTTGGGCCCGATTCTGATACAGTTCGGAAAGCTTCCCAACCCAATGGGTTTGGGAATGGTTGCCAACCAAAACGGATCGGCAGAGTGCAACCGACTGAGTACGATGCATTCGGATGCTTCCAGATAGGATTTGGTTGGACTCCCATTGACTTCAATGGGAGCCTTTGTTACGGCCGAATGCATAGGCTCCCATTGAAGAAAGGGGTGGCTGGGGAATATCAGACACCCTGTGGCGGGCACCTCCTGGTGCCTGCCACACTGTGCATGGCTGGTAAAGGAAGACCCATGAGTACGCCCACAGGCCCGATTGGGAAGGCTCCAGGTGCAGGGGGACCCGCTAGAGCCCCCAAAAGTCTGATTCCAACTGCCAATTTGAGTCAGACAGCATAATTCGGAAAGGCTGTTCAAATCCAACATCATATTTGGTCGTTTGGAAATGTGGCCCATAGAGACGTACAATTCTGCTCTGTGCGGCTGAGTCATTTCAAATGCCATCAGGTTTGGATTGGGATATTCCTAATGCCTAGCTTGCCTCATGCTCGATCGGTTGGAAACCTTTCCAAGTCGGTTGGAAATGCACATTCCCAATCTGATGTGGACGGAGCAAATGGTGTTAGGAGGACTTCCTAACTGCATCAGAATCAGGCCCTTTGTATTGATGAATAAAACCAATGTAAATGTTTTCATATCACACGGAGGAGTAAAAAGTCATAGGTAGCAATTTATGAAAAACACATACTGATACTGATACAAACAACATAAATGACAAACTTATGGAACATTCAAAAGTACATGAAAGGCATGCCATAGTGAGGCACTATATGTTTTTTAAAGATGAAAATCAGTCAATAGTACAGTAGTGCAAATTGCCCCCCAGTGGGTGTGGGCAAAATGTGTCAAGCAACATAATCATTTTAGGTGCCTGGGAAATAAAACTAACCCATTGACTTACAAGCTCTTATTTAAGTTGTACTTTACATTTGTGAAGTATGTTTCCAGAGGGTATACTCAGCACGATTGATTATTAAAACATGAAACTACCACCATTCATTGGTGACAGTGTTACTTAAGCATAATCATGGATCGTACAGCCTGGGCTTTAATAACCTGCAAGAGGATTCATGCACTTAGCATTGCAAAGTGGACACGATTTACAACAACTTCAATCAATAACAAGTTGACTTTTTACAAGCCAGGGAAATGTTGCATTTCATTGGAAAAAGCTGTAGTTCACAACATGCAGAAATCCTTAGAAGGAATTGGCTTTGAGTGGCCTTGTAAGATAGGGTGTGTGAGTGAGTGTCTGTGTATGTGAGCATGTGCATGTGTGGCTGTCTGAACAAATGTTTAGCCCTTGTCGGCCATGACCAATGTCATAAAAGGTGGGAGCAGCTACTTAAGCATGAATACAGGGGGTAGTTTATAAGCAGGACTAGAACAGTACATCAATGATTTTGCTGTGAAGTTATCCAGTGAGGTCAAACTGCCAGTAGGACTCTTGTATGAAAGATAAGCTCGCTCACAAGAACAATGCACATAATAGCAAGACAAAACAATACACAAAGCAAAGCCTCAAAGAGACATTGCCTCAGCTCTATATAAGATAGCTGACGTGCTAGACAATAAGGGCCGTATTACTATGTCTGGTGGTACATAAAAAGCCAAAGCATGGAGGCGCGGAGGTGGCAGTCTCCCAAAGGCCCTAATATGAGACTGGTGGTCAGACAGCCACAACCCTGCCACAGCCGCCAGGGAACTGCTTGTAGGAAGGTGGATATCTGACTATGGTTACCCCCAACTTTTTGCCTAGTATCTAGCTGGTTTTTCGACTTAGTTGGCCTGAGATCCTGCCATTCAGGGTCTCAGGCAGTCTGCTCTCTCTTTAAAATGGACTCCATGTACCCTAGGTACATTCCCAATTGGTAAGGATCTCCTTATTGGACCCTGTACAGTGTACCCTAGGTACCCAGGGCATAGGTGTACCCTAGGCCTCCCAGGGGCTGCTGCATGTATTATGCCACCCCTGGTCTGGCCTTCCAATCAGACACAACTGGCTGATCACTCAGCTGGGGCAAGGTCGTGTAATCACCCCTTGCTTAGATATAGTATGCCTATATCTACCCTTATATATAGACACATGTGTACCTATCAGTCAATCCTATGGCAGGCCTTAACAATCCTGGAGGCAGAGTGCTTGGTAACATGTGAGATGGTGCTCTAGCATGAGCTGAGCCTGTCTGCAGCTTTCGGAACCATGTCCTTATAGCTGTTCTATGATATAGCCTACCATATACTCTTAAAGTGCCTTATAATCTTAAACGGTTATGGTAACTATGGTTTGGCTGTATCAAAACATGTCGTGTAAGGTGTCTAACACTTTGGAATAATACCCCCATACCATTTCTGGTGATGAGGATATTATTCCTCCCTTCTAGAGGGAGAGACATGTTAACATCCTACTTTGCTGTTTAACTCTAACCAAAGCCTCAGCATCACAAAATGGATGCTGCTGCCACAGACACAAGTCTGACCTCCTGCTGCTGGGGGTGATCCCGTCCAGGGAGGCTTGGACAATAGGTTCCCAGACAGACTTTAGTGTATTGGGGCAGGGAGGGCTGAAAGGAATGAGACATGCCTGGGGCACACAAGGTGTCCCATGCATAGTCCAGTTCAAACCGGTGCTGGGGCCCACCAGCCCCAGTCCTGGCGCGAAACTGGACAAAGGGAAGGGGGTGTAACCACCCCCCTCCCAGGTCCCACCCTTAAGGCGTGACCTAGCAGGTAACCCAGCCCCCCAGATTAGTATAAGAGTGGGAGTTGGGCCTCAAGACTTTAGATTATCCTGAACCTGCAACTTGAACAGAAACTCTGGACCTTCGACATTCGACGAAAGAAGAAGACTGAAGAATCTCCCTTGTGGCCAAGGAGTGGCTACCCTGTGCAAACAGGCACCATCAAGAGACTACCCTTTGCTTTGCCCAAGTTCTACGAGGAACCGACTGCAGAGCCCGACCAGAGCCTTGACTTCCAGACTTCTCCGACCCTGATCCACATCCACAGCAGAGCTGAGATCCGTGGAGGCGACGAGCGACGTGGGACCGGCTACCTGGGAAAAGTGGCTAGTATCTTCAAGCGCAGCTTCTGAGGCACCCTCGAAGTTGTGCACCGGGGATTGAGAAGCCCCAACCCCAAGCATCATCTGCACCGAAGATCAGCCCCCCACACTCCACGAGTCCTGCGTGGGGCCCTTCTGCATTTTCCTGCTTGCCGCGTATGTCCGCTTGCTTGCCCGCTGGCTAGTGGCCTTTGTGACGACGCAACCCGTAATCTTCAGCGCTGGTTTGGCTCCTCCAGATTGGCTCCTGCTCCTTTGAAAAAGAGAAGCCTCCCAGACCTTCCTGGTCTGCACCAGAAGCAAGTCCTTCGTTCTGCGTGGGTTCCGCTTGCCAAGGCTTGGTGAGTCCTAGTCCAACTTCGACGCCGCCGACAGCAAGAGCCTTCGTGGGACAGCTCGCCTCCTGGTCCTGGTCGTCCTCGACGCTTCCTGGTCCTCGTGGCTGCAGCTACAAGCTTCACCTTCACCTGCAATCTTCACGACATCGCCTGGTTCCTTCCTGGTTCCACGTGGTCACTGGCTAGTGACCTTGACTCTGTCCCTTCTGCTTGCAGGTCTCCTCTCTTCTTGATCCCAGCCTTGGGATCCACCGGACACTCTTCACTGACTGCCTGTCAGCATCTTTCTTCAGGCATCCATAGGAGTCGACGACGAAACCCGACGCAACTTCACCCCTATGCACCCGCAGCCTGTGGGCTAGGTAACTTGGGTACTCCGGTGCTCATCAGGATAGTGACTATCCTAGTGTCTAGTTTTCCAGTCTCGACTTCCTAGCTACTCCGGAAGTGTCCTAAATCTATCTATTTCTAAACTGTACTATTGCTAGTGACTTTTACGCATTACGCGTGAGTGTTTCCACTCTGCACACGAATCCCATGGGCCTCCCACTTCCTAACCTTTGGTAGTATAGTGTAGCCCCAGCGATTCCCTAGGCCTAGGCCTATCCTATTTCCGTGACAGTGGTCCTTATACCACTTACTTAGTATATGGTTTGCGTGGCCCCTAGGGCCTAACTGTATTACTTACCTGTGTGACTTAATGTATGCCTAAATAAGACTGTGTTGTACTTACCTCTAATCTCATAAAGAGTGCTGAGGGTTTGACTAGAATAAATACACTTTATTTTATATATATATCTGTTGTGGTTTCCTTTCATTTGGTATTCAAGGGATTATATATGGTATCACAGCTGGCTTCACATGCCATTCAGAGTTTAGCCTAAGACTGCTCTTGTCCATGCTACCACTAGGATAGCTGGTCTATAAGGTTGACTTTACAACCAATCACCATAATGGTATTTGGACTGATATAAGGTGTACACTAGAACTAGTGACATCATACATCAGGCCAACTTCTCACATTGGTGAGCAGCGGTTGGGATCTGAGCTTGCTGTTGTAATACCATTGTAATCTTGAGATACTAAATTGAAAGATCACACAGATATTGTCTAGGGACATATAACATAGATTATAATACTTAAGTCCTACTGGACTTAGTAGTTGTAGGTTAAAGAGAGTAACACACCCTGACTACAACTACCAGAGAGGTTTAGTAGAAACAACTAGTGTAGGTAGGTGCACACACCACACCCTCACTAGATCATGTCTCTGGGAGGAGATCAAGTAGATGCTCTCTCAGGAGGGTCAGGTCTGCAGAAGACCCCCTCTAGATATGATACCCTAACATTCCAGGAGATGAGACAATTGTGTACCTCCAGAGGAATAAAACAGGGTGCAAACCCTACCCTTAGACAGCTAGTGGAGCTTCTGGAGGCCTATGATGCTGAAAGAGCTGCCAAGTATGGTGCCATAGCTGTAGATAAGGGTCTACCCACCACAGATGAGTCAGATGGGACTTCAGATGAAGAGGTAGACAGCCAGGGCCAAGTAGGAAGACTTAGCCAGGCTAACCTAAGCTTACATGGGAGTTTGCATGGGGTCCCCCCATACAGACCCCCAAGTAGGCTTACACAGAGAAGCAGGAGGGATAGATCCCCTTCAAGGGAATCCATCCACTCCCATGTCTCTAGCATCTCTAATGCTTCCTCTCACAGGGGAATGACTTCCCCTGAGAGAAAGGAGCATGAAGCCAGAATGAGGGAAGCTAATCTGAGGATTCAGAGGGAAGAACTTGCCCTTGCCAAGGAGAAGCTTGCTCTGGCTAGAGAGCAAAAATTGTGTGGGTCAGAACCCACTGGTGGCAGCAACATTCCTAGAGATAGGGATAGGTCTTATGACCATAGAAACCTAAGCAAGATAGTCCCCTCATATCAGAATGGGGATGACATCCACAAGTGGATGACTGCTTTGGAGAGGGCCTGCAAAGTACAGCAGGTACCCCAGAGTCAGTGGGCAGCTATCTTGTGGCTCTCCTTTTCTGACAAAGGTAGAGACAAGCTCCTCACAGTCAGTGATGAGGATGCTAACAATTACAAAGTCCTGAAGAGTGCTCTGATAGATGGGTTTGGCTTAACCACTGAGCAATATAGGTTGTTGTTCAGAGACACCCATAAGACACAGACACAGGACTGGTCTGATTTTGTGGATTGTGCCACTAAGGCTTTGGAAGGTTGGTTAACTGGCAGCAAGGTGCAGGACTATACAGGATTGTACAACTTGATTATGAGGGAGCAGATCCTTAGTGATTGTCAGAACCAGCTTCTCCATCAACACCTGGTAGACTCAGATTTGACCTCTCCCCAAGAATTGGGAAAGAGGGCAGATAAATGGGTCAGGACCAGGATTAGGCCTAAAAATCAGGGTGGTGACCAAAAGAAAGATACCACCAAGCCTCAAGAGAAGGGTGGGGATAAAACAAAAGAGAAATCTTCCTCAGGGCCCCAAAACTCCACACAGGGTGGTGGGTCCCAAGCTCCCTCCTCTACCACAGTTAAAAAGCCTTACTGCCATGAGTGTAAAACTCCTGGGCATTGGAAAACTGACAGCAGTTGCCCAAGGGCTAAAAACAAAACTGTTCCTCCAACTACTCCTGTCACACCACCTATTACTGTCAGCAGTAATCCCCCAGGTGGTGGGAGTGCCCCCAAAAATTTGGTTGGGTTTTCTTGGGGAACACAGGGGGACTCTGGCTTAGCCAATTCCCCTACAGCAGCTACTCTTGTCTGTGATGGTGGCATGGGGTTTGCCAACTTCACTGCCTGTCCCAACACTTTGGGTAGGTACAGACAGGAACCCTACATCAATGGTAGAAAAGCTGAGGCCTACAGAGACACTGGAGCTAGCATCACTATGGTGGCCCATAGGCTAGTTCCCTCTGAGCAGCTTTTGCCTGGTTTCTCATACCAGGTAACTAACATTGATGGCAAACAGAACAGTCATCCCATGGCAGAGGTCTGTCTCAGCTGGGGAGGTGTCACTGGCCCTAAAAGGGTGGCAGTGTCTCCAACCTTGCCTGTGGACTGCTTACTGGGGAATGACTTAGAACTCTCAGCTTGGGCTGGGGTTGAACAAGACACCCTTTCTAAAATGGTAGGCCTTTCAAAAAAGGGTAGTGGGTTTGTGCCAGCCACAACCCCTGTCCAAGTAGATTTCCTCCCTGAAAAGGTTGGAAGGGCAGTGGTAGCCACAGCCCAGGCAAAGACAGACTTCCCTGTAGAGATTGGCAGAGCTGTGACAGTCACAGCTCAAACCCAAACTGAGTGCCTCCCTGAAAAGGTTGGCAAGGCTGTAATGGTCTCAGCCCATACTCAGACTGACATAGGTGTAGTGAAACCTGAAACTATGGATCACTCCACACAAACAGAGAGTAGTGGGGAGGAAGAAAAACCTCCCTCTCCCCAGACATTAGGAAAAGGTCAGCCTCCTCAGGGATCTGACCTCACCCCTTGTGAAGGAACTGCCCCAGAGGTAGCCAGGCCTGGCCTGGCAGAGCCTCTGATGTCAGTGGCCCCTTCCAAGGTGGAACCCAGTCTGGTGCAGGTAGCCTGCCTCTCGCTACCCTGCCTCAGTCAGCCCAAGGCTGCAGAGGTCAGGGAGGCCAGTGGACCCCAAGAGGGCCCCTGTCCACAAGAACCCCCCCATCAAAAGAATGAGGATTGCCTGGCTAGTAGCCCTAGCCAGGTGATGGGTAAAAACATTCCTGAGGGATCCCCTTTACAGGTAGTTAGGGACCTCCCCCAGAGGGATTCTGTTGGGCACAGGCAAACATGGGACCTTAGGGCCCCAAACCTGACCTGTCCCTCCAGTAAGCCCACAAAAGGGACCCAGCCTCCAGCTTTAGGTAGCCAGAGGCTGACCCTGAGAGCACAGTGCAACTCAGTTAAAGAAAGAAAGGCATCCATGGTGGAGGATGATTGGAGGAAGCTGAGGCCTCACTTTGAGGACACTCACTTCAGTACTCCATCTCAACACCAGCCTTTTACTTTGCAAAGACACACCCAAGGTAGAGATTCCCTATGGTGGAGACCCTATGATACCTTTAGGATGAGGGATTGCTTAGTGGACCATGAGACAGGGGGTAACCATGCCAGTGCTGGTTCTTCCTTATATGGCCACTTAGGCAATAGAGGCTTACCTTGTCAAGGCCAGCCTTATCTCCTTTCGTTTGGGGGGGGGGGGTTGTGTAGGAAGGTGGATATCTGACTATGGTTACCCCCAACTTTTTGCCTAGTGTCTAGCTGGTTTTTCGACTTAGCTGGCCTGAGATCCTGCCATTCAGGGTCTCAGGCTGTCTGCTCTCTCTTTAAAATGGACTCCATGTACCCTAGGTACATTCCCAATTGGCAAGGATCACCTTATTGGACCCTGTACAGTGTACCCTAGGTACCCAGGGCATAGGTGTACCCTAGGCCTCCCAGGGGCTGCAGCATGTATTATGCCACCCCTGGTCTGGCCTTCCAATCAGACACAACTGGCTGATCACTCAGCTGGGGCAAGGTCGTGTAATCACCCCTTGCTTAGATATAGTATGCCTATATCTACCCTTATATATAGACACATGTGTACCTATCAGTCACTCCTATGGCAGGCCTTAACAATCCTGGAGGCAGAGTGCTTGGTAACATGTGAGATGGTGCTCTAGCATGAGCTGAGCCTGTCTGCAGCTTTCGGAACCATGTCCTTATAGCTGTTCTATGATATAGCCTACCATATACTCTTAAAGTGCCTTATAATCTTAAACGTTTATGGTAACTATGGTTTGGCTGTATCAAAACATGTCGTGTAAGGTGTCTAACACTTTGGAATAATACCCCTATACCATTTCTGGTGATGAGGATATTATTCCTCCCTTCTAGAGGGAGAGACATGTTAAAATCCTACTTTGCTGTTTAACTCTAACCAAAGCCTCAGTATTACAAAATGGATGCTGCTGCCACAGACACAAGTCTGACCTCCTGCTGCTGGGAGTGATCCCGGCCAGGGAGGCTTGGACAATAGGTTTCCTGCTTGGGGAGGTGCTAGCACCTCCCCAGACAGACTTTAGTGTATTGGGGCAGGGAGGGCTGAAAGGAATGAGACATGCCTGGGGCACACAAGGTGTCCCATGCATAGTCCAGTTCAAACCGGTGCTGGGGCCCACCAGCCCGAGTCCTGGCGCGAAACTGGACAAAGGGAAGGGGGTGTAACCACCCCCCTCCCAGGTCCCACCCATAAGGCGTGACCTAGCAGGTAACCCAGCCCCCCAGATTAGTATATGAGTGGGAGTTGGGCCTCAAGACTTTAGATTATCCTGAACCTGCAACTTGAACAGAAACTCTGGACCTTCGACATTCGACGAAAGAAGAAGACTGAAGAATCTCCCTTGTGGCCAAGGAGTGGCTACCCTGTGCAAACAGGCACCATCAAGAGACTACCCTTTGCTTTGCCCAAGTTCTACGAGGAACCGACTGCAGAGCCCGACCAGAGCCTTGACTTCCAGACTTCTCCGACCCTGATCCACATCCACAGCAGAGCTGAGATCCGTGGAGGCGACGAGTGACGTGGGACCGGCTACCTGGGAAAAGTGGCTAGTATCTTCAAGCGCAGCTTCTGAGGCACCCTCGAAGTTGTGCACCGGGGATTGAGAAGCCCCAACCCCAAGCATCATCTGCACCGAAGATCAGCCCCCCACACTCCACGAGTCCTGCGTGGGGCCCTTCTGCATTTTCCTGCTTGCCGCGTATGTCCGGTTGCTTGCCCGCTGGCTAGTGGCCTTTGTGACGACGCAACCCGTAATCTTCAGCACTGGTTTGGCTCCTCCAGACTGGCTCCTGCTCCTTTGAAAAAGAGAAGCATCCCAGACCTTCCTGGTCTGCACCAGAAGCAAGTCCTTCGTTCTGCGTGGGTTCCGCTTGCCAAGGCTTGGTGAGTCCTAGTCCAACTTCGACGCCGCCGACAGCAAGAGCCTTCGTGGGACAGCTCGCCTCCTGGTCCTGGTCGTCCTCGACGCTTCCTGGTCCTCGTGGCTGCAGCGACAAGCTTCACCTTCACCTGCAATCTTCACGACATCGCCTGGTTCCTTCCTGGTTCCACGTGGTCACTGGCTAGTGACCTTTACTCTGTCCCTTCTGCTTGCAGGTCTCCTCTCTTCTTGATCCCAGCCTTGGGATCCACCGGACACTCTTCACTGACTGCCTGTCAGCATCTTTCTTCAGGCATCCATAGGAGTCGACGACGAAACCCGACGCAACTTCACCCCTATGCACCCGCAGCCTGTGGGCTAGGTAACTTGGGTACTCCGGTGCTCATCAGGATAGTGACTATCCTAGTGTCTAGTTTTCCAGTCTCGACTTCCTAGCTACTCCGGAAGTGTCCTAAATCTATCTATTTCTAAACTGTACTATTGCTAGTGCCTTTGTACGCATTACGCGTGAGTGTTTCCACTCTGCACACGAATCCCGTGGGCCTCCCACTTCCTAACCTTTGGTAGTATAGTGTAGCCCCAGCGATTCCCTAGGCCTAGGCCTATCCTATTTCCGTGACAGTGGTCCTTATACCACTTACTTAGTATATGGTTTGCGTGGCCCCTAGGGCCTAACTGTATTACTTACCTGTGTGACTTAATGTATGCTTGAATAAGACTGTGTTGTACTTACCTCGAATCTCATAAAGAGTGCTGAGGGTTTGACTAGAATAAATACACTTTATTTTATATATATATCTGTTGTGGTGTCCTTTCATTTGGTATTCAAGGGATTATATATGGTATCACAGCTGGCTTCACATGCCATTCAGAGTTTAGCCTAAGACTGCTCTTGTCCATGCTACCACTAGGATAGCTGGTCTATAAGGTTGACTTTACAACCAATCACCATAAGGGTATTTGGACTGATATAAGGTGTACACTAGAACTAGTGACATCATACATCAGGCCAACTTCTCACACTGCTGTTCCCTGGAGGTGTTGCAGTGGTGTAGAGGCATCTACATGCTTGACGGGTCCACCACGGTCCTGTCTAGCATATTAGGAGTTTCCTCTCTGTGAAGGTTTTCATGGCAGTTCCTCCTCCATGGGAACCCTGGTGAAAAGGAAACAAAGAGGGCCAACCAGGGCAACCTGGTGCCTCTGTGCCCTGTGGATGCACACATTGGTACGCAACTTGTGCCTCCCTGTGTGCATGTACACCAGTTCCTGTATGGCAAGGACTTTTCAGTCCATGCCGTTCAGAAACTGTTTTTGGTGCTCCAATTGCGGTGCCTCCACAGCTGTGCAAATGCCCAATAAAAGCCTGCCAAACCGTAGGAAACTCCTAATCTGGTGGGTGGTCCCACCATGGCTTTGAAGGAGCGGTGGTGGGGCAGACCTAGTGCCAACGCCAAAGTCATACTCGGGACTCATGTGACCTCTCAATTCCTACTGAGTCTAGGCTGTGGAGTGACACAACAGAGCCCTTCATCATTCTCCATTGTGGAGTTGCAGATGACATTGGAGGGTAAGCAACTCCATAACCTAATGTGCCGCAAAAATGAGAATTACAACCTGCAGAGGGCTGAACAGTGATCATATGTCTGACAGTATAACTCATATTTCATTTAGTTTCTTTCCTGTCACTAGGAATCTTGTGATGGCAGAATGTGGAACAAACATTACTGGTTAGTAAAACATGAAGCAAATGTGTCACTCTTTCCATTGAACTTACAAGTGTCTCTTGTCAGTTTGTGTCCATATCCTCCTGCACGTTGCTGCCTGGATATTTCTCAAGAGGTATTCCTCTCACACAGCTAAATTGAACAATGTGTAAGACATAACATCCATGTCACAGACAGTGCAAACTAGACTTGTCTTTGCTTAGGAGCATGGATCTGAATATGCCAAAGCACTGTTTAATGATGTCACATGTCCTCATCAATGCTATGCTGTAACTTTCTTTTCTTGGGTGTCTTTCGAATTGCCGAGAGTCTTTAGCCATTGTCTCAATTCTTAACCCTGGTGATATATTGTGGGACACTAAGTCCACATTTCATTATACATTTGAGCTATCATTAACTCACAGATTCCTTGTCCTTACTAAAGCCTTTTGATGCATTACCAAATGTTACAGTGTCTGAATATGTATGTGGAATATGACTGTCTCAGTACTCTCTTCATCAATGCTAGAGCAGTATTTAGAATCACTGCTTTCCTGCTCTAATCTTGTTTTATTTATAGTGTTTCTGGACATAGATAGATATTGCTAAATGTGTTGCTATTAGTAAGTGTCATTTCTCTGTCTATGAGGCAATGCATTCTTGCTTTCATTTATTTTATCTATGTATTTTAATGATTTGAAAAGCACTGGATTGTGACATATCTTCACTTCGTAGCATGGCTACAGATGAATCAGTGACAGCAGTTAAGACTAAACCAGCACAATATCTGAGTTCATAGAAACCTTAAAATCTTTATTAGGACACAATATACTAAGTACTAAATCATAATAAAGAAAACTGGTAAAACAGCAGTACAATGTAAGTAGTAAAGAACAAATCAGAAAAAACAAAACACAAATCAAATAATCAACAATCTAAATATTGATTTATGAATTAGTAACTAACGAAAACAGTAGCTTTTTAAATTTTACCAACAGGAAAAGAAACCCTAAGGAACTTGGGAAATTGTGAAGGGGAATGTAATGGGATAGAGGTGTTTAATAAGTGACAATAACAATCAATAATGTGTAAAATAATACTAAATTATATCTTTTTTATTAATGAAGCTATAGTGTTGAACTTGGCAAGCAGAGAAGAATATTTTTATCACATAAGGGTACATTTACTAGTGAGCTACCTGTTCAGCCATTGTAGTTTTCAACTCTATTGCTATTTTCTGATAGTCCTTCTGTACACAAGAATTCTAATAACAGTATGCTTTATTTGTTTTAATTTTCACCTACATTCATCGTATCCCTCATTACAGCAAGCAGGGTCACACTAGCAAAATAATGAAACAGACAATAAAGACAACTGGGCCATGTTAAGTACAACACTAGATCAATTCTTGCAAACCTGTTATTTCATCTTGGATTCTCAAACTATGAAAATTGTGTCTATTAAACTAACATATAATGTAAACAGCCAGGTAGAGATAAGGATCCTATGTAAACATACACAAAAAAAAACAAAGTGACTCCCCATGCTGTCAGTATGTACACTACTGATATGAAAGTCAACAATGACTGCACGGAAAGTCATTTAAATTATCTAAGAATGAAAATCAGTAATTTAGTATATGTTAGGAGGCCCACCAGCCTGTCCTCTGCTGCCCCGGCAGAAGGTCACCCACCATAGCTAGAGATCCTTGCTGTGTCATCTCAGATCATTTTAGTGAAAATGGCGTGGCCTAAACAGAATGGAAATATTTATAATAACTGTGGAGTCAGCTAGCCACCATAGATTAGCCTTGAGAATTTGTACACTGACATCTGTCTGGTAATTTTGTAAGGTTCATAATTCCATTAGGGCAGAAACAAGTTTGTACACAAACTATATGATGGGACACTCACAGTTAGGGAATATATTGCACATGAGTTAAGAAAGTGCACTCATCCGGATTTGCAATGCTTTACCTGATGTCGGACTATGAACCTACTTAGAAGAATTTTATGTTCTCCTTTTAAATAATAAAAATCCACAGCTGATACTGTAGTGAGGTAATACCCAACACTCATTTCTTTCTGCACAGGGATTTCCTAGATCTACATATTTCTGTTTTACTGTATGTTTGTATTATTTCCATGTTTTTCTATTGTCAGCATCTATTATATATTTTTTTTAAAACTGAAAGTTGCTGCTTCCTGAAAGCCATGTCTTACAACAAGATGTTTCCGATAAGTGGGCTCAACTAAAA
Source organism: Triturus cristatus (assembly GCF_964204655.1). Lineage (NCBI taxonomy): Eukaryota > Metazoa > Chordata > Amphibia > Caudata > Salamandridae > Triturus > Triturus cristatus. The sequence goes on along the minus strand of NC_140591.1, from coordinate 1,670,174,851 downwards.
TTCAAGTAATCAGTCAATTGTGTGTTTTTGTTGAGGCGTGAACTTGCCTCAAGGCATAGGTAATTTTGGGAATAGTTAACTAGAACCAGAATGATGACATTCTAAAGAACTGCTTCTTGTCTTTAGGTACTAAATCTGCTGCAGTGCAGATGGAGCCCAGCTGTATGAATAGGCACTGTGACAATATTTGGTGTCTGTCTTTCACCCTCTTGTTCCATTCCCCTTTCACCGGGTCACAGCTGCTCAGCATAATATATTTTCACGGCTGTTGGTGAGGTCAGGGGATTAAAATCTCCTGTTTCATCTGGTTTGCTAGGTTTTTGCAAATGCAATACAACATCAAAGATATAAGGGAATATTCAGAAAAGCAAACTTGCAAGTGAGTAAATCTGCATCTGTAAGGTTACTCTTATACTTTTGAGTATGGTTACTACTTTTGGATATTCAACATTTACAAGTTTAGAGTTACTCAAACGTGCAGACTTCATGTCTCCACCCCCCAGACATGGGTGGAGCCAAATGTGTAACTTAATACATTGAGCTGTAGTAAGTTCAGCACCACACAAAACCATCTACTGACACTGCAACATCCTCAAATAGAGAATAAGGAAATACAGGGACTTGAAATAGAACCCCACAGCGTTACATTGAAATATTGATTTCAACTGTTAAAAAGACACAAAAATTTAATTCAATGGTAAATAATCAAATTTGAAAAAGAAATATAATGTAATGCTAAATAGTTGAATGCTCTTTATTATTTTAAAAACATATTTTTTAAAGAAAACATTCAAAGTAATTTCAGCTAATTCGGTACATACCATTTTGCAGTTATGAATTCATAATAAGTAATGTAATGTAATGTAAAGGTATATTTATACAGCGCGACTATCACTCTGAGGAGCATCTTGGTGCTAAAACGAAAACCAAAGATGGAACCCAGAGCTGGTTTACTGCTAACGGTAAAAGATAGGAGAACAGATCAGAGTTTTGCAGAGTGTGTCCGGTGCACCAAAAATCCAGATTGAAAGTGCCTTCCTAAACAGAGACTCGAATGCAATCTGGCAAAGTTGAGGTGGAAGTTTATTCCATGCCTTTGAGCCTATGACTGTGAGCGATTTTCCTCCCTTCGACACCAATCTGAAGGCTGGAATATTCAACAGATTGGCGTTTGATGATCTTAAACTCCGGGAGGGAACATAGCGCTTAAAACTAGTTTGAAGATATTGGGGGCCCAGAAAATGGAAGGCCCTAAAAGGGATGATAAGGACCTTAAACAGAACGCGTTTGTGACTTGGCAGCCAATGCAGAATGTCTAGTGCCGCTGATGCAGATGATCTCCCGGGCCACTTCAGTACCAGCCGTGCAGCCGCTTGCTGGACCATCTGAAGCTTGTGCAGAACTGATCTGTCTGTTCCTGCATATAGGCTGTTACAATAATCCAGCCTGGATGTAATAAGGGCAACGGCAACAGTTTGCCTAGCTGAGATGGGAATAAGGCCGAAGAATTTCTTTAGGCTTTTTATTATGTGGAAGCAGGTACCTGCAACTGCCAATGTTTGCTGTTTAAACGATAGGGTAGTATCACATTTTATTCCTAGATTCCTAACCACGTTTATTGTGTTTGGGGGAGGGGTGGAATTTTCTGGCCACCAAAGTTTAGGCGAGAAAAGGTTTTGTTGGCCTAAAGGTAGAATTTCGGTTTTTTCAGAGTTACTCCTCAGATGGTTATTATTCATCCATCTGAAAGTCGCTGTGAGGCATTTGCAGAGATTTTCTTCCGCCGGGGTAGTGTCATTGTCCATGACCAGAATTAGCTGTGTATCGTTCGCATATGAGATGGTGTTTATGTTAAAGGGCGATATTAGCTTAATCAAAGGGGCCATGTTGGCTTTAGAGAGGGTCGGGCTAAGGCTCGAACCCTGGGGTATCCACTGAAATGAGTGCCTTTTCTTGAGAGTTATATTGGCCTAGTGTGATCACTTGGCAGCGATCTTGCAGGAAGTTCTTTATCCACTCTAGGACACTTCCAGATATGCCAGATGATGCAAGACGGTCTAAAAGAATGACATGTGAGACCGTGTTGAAGGCCGCCGACAGGTCTAATAGCACCAAGACTGCTCTCTTTTCCCTGATCCAGGGCTGCTCTTAGGTGTCAGTTGTATACAATAGGGCAGATTCTGTCAAGTGTTAGGCTCTAAAACCTGATTGATTAGAGTGCAGCGCATTTGTTTTCTCTAAGAGTTGGCTATTAACAAATTTTTCAGTCAACTTACACAGACTGGGTAGGAGCGAGATGGGATGTAGGTTGGAAAGAGTAGTAGGATCCGCCAGTTTTTTCTGTTGGAGTGGTTTTACCGCAGCAAGTTTCCACTCTATTGGAATCTTGGCTGTGAAGAGCGAGGAGTTTATGATATTTTTTATATTAGGGTTCACAATGTCGATGAGGGTGTGTAGAAGAGTAGGGGGGCAGGGATCGAAGGGAGAGCCCGATTTAATGGGCAAGATTGCCAGGCGCGATTCTTCCATCGTGATTGGCTTAAAAGTTGTCATACAAGCTCTTGTCTGTGCCCGCAGAGAGTTCCTTGTTAATGACGGAGAGAGTAGGAGGGGGGGATGTATTTTAAGTAGATACATAGGTGTTCCTTTAGGTGTGATTTTTTGAAGAAATCCCTGAAATGTATTTTAATTAATATAATGCATGTAATTAAATTCAATAAATATGGAAAAAATAGATTAATAGTTTAAAGTTACTACTAGCAATATTCGTATGTTGACAGATGTCTCTATAACTAGGGCAGAGATATCTTTATGGTCAAGTATAGGAATACGTGTAAAACTACATAACACAAAGGATATTTTAATTTAAATAATTAATGTTAAATAATTGTATATATATAGTTTAACTGCAGAACAATATAAAAAATGCTATGACATTAATGACAATCCAATTTGAATTATTTGTATTATATTCAATTAAAATAAAATGTGTTGATGTTGTTATTATATCATAAAATATTCCACCTAAAGTGAACAACATATTTTGTTTTATTGCGTATTAAAATTATTAAAAGTGATTAATTAGAAGTCATCTAATTATATTTTAATACACAAGAATATACCATTGTTTATATGATTGCTATATTACATGTATTTACATTTTTTACTACTTTGAACAATTGCATTTATTTTAACATTATTCCTAAGAAGTGTTATGTTACATCCATACCACCATTATTTCTATGAGTGGGTGTTACAGTACCAGTGGTTAGGATCATGTGGTGGTGGACTTACACCAGCTTTGAGGTGGAGTACAGGAGCAACTGCATTGGGTCTTTTCAAGCTGTAGTAGTTTAGAAGTAGTTTGTAAATAGAAATGGTCTTACTTACTTCTGTAGGTGGGTGCACATACTTCCCTAAAGCAGGTACTCCTCCTGTAACCACTCATTCTATAGGAATGCTTTCCCATTTTCCAGCCATTCACCTCTGTCCCTCACTCATTTACCAGTAAAATGTACACTGACCTCCTGATTGGAGACTCCCTAGTCTAAGCAGAAAAAGAAAGAAGAGGCGGAGGTGGACCCTTGGCACATAGGGATTTTGAATACATTTTGCTGGATGTCGGATGTGCTTTTGTAGCTAAACAACCATACTACAAAAAGCAGTTTGTAAATAGTCCTCTTAGACTACATTGTGTGCATTGTGGTCTCCCTCTTTTGGTGAGCTGCATGAGGTCCTCTCGCAACTTCTGTGCCTTCAGCCTGTGGGTCCATTTGAGGGTCACTTTTGTTTTTCTTAGGCTCCTCTGATTGCTTAGGGCCTGTTCTCCCCTGCTTGTGGTGAGTCCCTTGGTCCATGCTGGTCCCATCAGTGCAACTTCTTGACCTCTTGTGTGGGTTGCATTTGCCAAAACTTGTTGATGCTCCTGCTGGACACTGACAGCTCAGTACACATATCACGTTTCTCTCCCTTTTCCCCCATCTGCGTGTACTTGCCACAATGTAACATCTGCGTAGGCTGGTACAGGCACAACGGGGCATGGGGTATCCGCATCGCTCCCGCAGCAACACTGCTTGTCATGAAGGTTTGCGGTCTGAGTTCTGCTGCTAAGATGGTCACCCTCAATAAAGGTGTCACACATGACTTGGGTCCACTTACCAGTTCTTCTGATCTGCTTTCCATTCAATAATTATTGTGATAAAATCTGCAATAAAGAGAATATTGACAAGTGGAAATGTTTCTCTTTATTTTACATTATAATAATCAACATCTTGATAGAGTCTATCAAAATTATTTCTAAATGTCCATAATACCATCCTCGGAGACATTGTGTTTTTCTGTTTGAGCGCTCTTCAGACAGCCCTTTCATCAAAAGGAAACTACTTTATTACCCCTCATCCAGTCCATACATAGCACAGTCATTTTTCTGTTTCCTTCATAACTCACAATCTGCATCATCATTGATTTGATGGTATAGAGACTTAAATTGCCGGAAGAGACATTTTTACGATCTTTGGGGAAATGAAACTTGAGCAAATCAGTTTATTATTTGCATGTCATGTTCTGCACCTTAAACCAAAAGGCTGTTTTTTTGCATTCCTGAAAGTTGTAGGTTTTTTTGAAGACTAATATTAATCCGACCTGTCTACAGGACAATTTCTTGAAACAAGAAGAGGTGATTGGAGCAGACGATTGCACTCAACAGTGTTGAAGTCCCAAAACTGTCCAAAAGCATCTCAGTCTAAAAACGTTAGAAGGTGGTAACAAGTTGAATATATGTGTATATTGAGGGATGTGACCAGAACTGCAAGATGGAGGATGCATCTTAGGTGAGCGCGCAGCCAGTGGTGCCCATCCTTCACCATCCTGCCCCTAATCCGATGCTTGGTGCCTACAGATCGACTGAAGGTGCGACGTGTAGCAGCTCTGACCATGTAGCCAAGACTCTGCTTGTTGAGGAAGCTGGATGAGCTCTGCACAATAAGTGTGAGGGGTAGGTGGTATGGCTAAAAGAGAAGGCCTCACCTGCAGCATGCAACGCGGGCGGAGTGACACCAGCCACAGGGAGGAGCAGCTCCTTGAAAGCATCTGAACTCCGTGGCAAAACATCAGCTGAAGGAAGCAGTGCGCTGAACATCAGAAGGAGGCAGAGCTGACTCCAAGGCGGGCCATGGTGCTTGGGGCCACACTTCCTATGTGATTTGCCCTCACTGGACAGCACCTTCTCCCTGCCTTGGCCTTACACCACCCGAGCTGTGGCAGACCCCTAATTCACCAGGGAACCAACAGCAGAGAGGGATGGATCAGCATCAGATAGAGATGCAGACTGCAAGAGGTTGTGCCAAGGGCAGTTAAAGAGAGTAGAATGGATTTGTGGGTGGGTGGCAGAGATTGGGGGCATTTGAGGACTCTGTGCAACTCACAAGTACTGACTAGCAGATTCCCCTACTCTACCCTTGAGCAGCCAGAGAGCATATGGAGTCCGGTATTTCAAAATCCACAGCCTGCCCCTCAAACACCAGGTAAGGTACGGAACCCCAGCATTTATCGCATAAGTCCTGTGGGTAGACCGACCGGGGGAATTGAAGATTCTCTTCCTGGGATTGATCAAGGCTCCTTGAATGTGCCATCAATACATAAGCCCATGGTATCTTACTAGGTAGGACTTACCTACCTTTGAGCTGGTAAATATTTGGGCACGGCTATATTGTTGACTAACCCGGATGTAGAAGGCCGCCTCCCCTTGTGACCTAGGCCCAACATAGGATCCTGGAGCCCCCAACATCAAAACCATAGAGGTAGGAGCCGGAGCTGTACATACCTTCTGCATGTGAGAGCTGGGTGGCCATGTGGCCGAAATGTGGCCAATATACAGATTTGAGGTGATCTTTCTCTGTAACAGGGTTGCAGAGCCTCTTGTGCCACCTCACAGAGGGCTCATATAGTCTCTACCCTGTATTATGGTGAAAGACAAACTGTAGCAAAGTAGGATCTGTTTCTTATGGTTACCCCAACTTCGTTTTTTACTACTCTGACTAGAACTGCTGATCAGGACCCCTGTCTATCTGCTTTTTCCGAACACTGTAGTGTTCAGTACCTAGGTACATACCAGATTGGATACTTGGGTACCCTTGTCAGTCCCTAGTATATGGTACCCATGTACCCAGGGCATAGATACCCCATTGCAGCCTGTATAAGTTGGTGCATGCACCACTTACTAAAGATATAGGTTTACTATATCTAAGGGCCACTGCACTTAAAACCTATAAGTCACCCCTATAACAGGACTTTACAATCCGGAGGGCAGGGTGCTTGGTTCTAAGTCAGAGTGTGCCCCTGTATGAGCAGGACACCCCTGCAGCCTATGGAGTCCATTATCCCGGGTTGTCATTGTAGCAGCCATATATTGCAAATAGGTGGGCATTGCATGACCGCACGATGACCATCTCAAAAACAGCTGCAATGAACCCTATCATGTTTGGTATCAAACATTTTGGTATCATACCTCCCACACCGTAAACCGAGTGGGAGGTATGAGTCCAAGCACCAGGAGAGCCCTCCGTTAGGCTCTTAGTGTTCCCGGTACCAGCGTTCTCATTTCTGCCCTCCTGCTGCTGAGCCAAGCTCAAGCAGAGGAAGGAAGAACAATAGGCATCCTGTCACAAGGAGGTGTGACCACCTTCAAGACATGATTTAGTGTAATAGGGCTGGCTGGGTGTGCTTGCTCGGCATGAAAGGCAAAATATCCTTGTGCATAGTCCAGTTCAAACCAGTCCTGGGAGCCTTTGGCTCCTGCTCTGGTGCAAAACTGGACAAAGGACATGGGATTAACATCCCCCTTTCCAGGCCCTCCCTTGGGAGCGTAACCTGAATAGTCACAACCCTCTCCATAGGGTACTTAAGGGCTTACCTGGTGTAGGTCCCTAGAATTGTCGTGGGATAAAACTCAGAACTGAAACCGTCTAGGGCACTCTGGACTTCGCTAGACTTTGTTTGGGCCTGACTTCATCTCCCTTCCAGTCTGCTGCATTGTCTGTGCATCATACAGGAACGTTCCAAGGCCTGTGAAGCATCAAGGACAACCAAAGTAATTTCCTTTGGAGTAAAGGAGTCACTCCCTGCATTAGCAGGCACCACAACGAAGATGATCGGTCTGCAGACCTCAAGCTTCTCCGGACTCTGTGGACTCTGCAACACAGGTGGTGGTTTTCCTCCACTCCAGTTTGAGGCTAGTCGTACTTGTGGGAGCTGCAATAACCGATTCCTGGGTACTGGGTCCCTTTGTAAGTGCAAAGGCTTTTTGACATCTTTGCAAGAAGATCTTTGGGCTTCAAGTAGCCCCAACCTCGAGCAATCCAGTGACCAGTATCTTTGGCCACCCTGCATTGTGTGCATTGTGGTCTCCCTTCTTTTGGTGAGCTGCTTGAGGTCCTCTCGCAACTCTTGTACCTTCGGCCTGTGGGTCCATTTGAGGGTCACTTTTATTTTTCTTGGGCTCCTCTGATTGCTTGGGGCCTGTTCTCCCCTGCTTTTGGTGAGTCCCTTGGACCATGCTGGTCCCATCCGTGCAACTTCTTGACCTCCTGTGTGGGTTGCATTTGCCAAAACTTGTTGATGCTCCTGCTGGACACCGACAGCTGAGCACTCAACATCCTTCGTGGGACTTCTCTTCTCTCTTCCTGGTCATCCTCAGCATAGCCTGGTACCCGCAGCTGCAGAGTCAAAGTCACCGTCATCTTACCTGAAGCACCTGACATTGGAGGGCATCTGTCTTCCAAGTCTCCTGGTCACTCCCGAGTGACCTACAGACTGTCCCCTCTGCTTTCAGTTACTCCTCTTCAAGAATCCACATTTGGATTCCTCCGGACACTTTCTCTGCTTTCAGCAGCGGCAATTTCATGAAGTCCTCCATTGGGTTCGAGGGTCGGTTTACTACGTCACTTCACACCTATGCGCCGGGCTTCCCTGGGATAGGTAACTTGATTACCATGGTATCCACTGGTGGGTGGCTCTCCAACCTTCTGCCTTCCATGAGGTTTCTTCAGGGTCCTCTGGGAAAGGTCCCTAATCTTTAAAAATCAAACCGCGACTTGCACATAGACTTGTGCGGAGCACGCGGTCGTGTTCACACACTGCACGCGCTCTCTGTGGGGTCCCTATCTACTTACATAGGGTGGTTCTATGGGTCCCCAGCAATTCTATATCCTCTTGACATTGTCCTGACTCGAGTCGTGGTTCTTATACCACTTTCTTAGATTATGGTTTGGTCACACCCAGGGCCCACTGTGTATTGGTGCTATTTACTGTAATTTCTTTGCTTAAGTATTGTGTGCTTTGTGTCAGAGAAACTGTAAAATACCATCTAGTGTTCTATATTAAATACATATTTTTATAAATACTTTTTGTGGTTCTTTTTCATTTAGTCTATATTATAAGATTGCATTCTGGTAAAATAAGCAGCTTTACACTCCTTCAAGACTAAGCCTGAAGGCTGCTCTCCACAGCTTCCACTTGGATAGCTTTTTAAGGTTGTCTGAGACCTCCTAAATCACCATAAGGGTTGTCTGGACTGCTGCAAGGTGCCCACTTACATTAGTGGACATCATATACCAGGCCAGCCTCTCACACAAACCTGACCCGAAATGGAGAAAACTGCACAAGTATGTCAAACCACTGCCAAACGGCCCATAGAACTTCGACCCAGCAAAATTAGCACTACCTCCATGGAGGATCTGACCTCAGGACACATGGTGAATAACCTGCCATACCGGAATCTCGGCTTACACAGGGTTCCAAAATTGGTAAGGTCAGTTCAGATGTCTCCCTTCTCTGCAGGTTCTATGTATTATATTACATACAGTTTGTGGGTTACCAGAGGGAGTGGAGAGAGACTGTCCAGAGAAATGTATTGGGCCCTGGTTCTGTGGATTCCTACCGGCTGACCAGATGTCCCACTATTTCCTCATTGAATGGGCCCATGGAGGGTTAACCTAGAGCCCAACCCCGGGGGAGAGGCTGAGGGCAATCATCGCCTGTTTCCTCAATTACTGCTACAGAGACTTGAATCTACGCATGGCCAGACTTAAATGAGACATCTCATAAGAGTCCTCAAAGATACTGACTTTTCTTAATTACACTAGATCAGCTCACCCTCAGCAGAATCCTTTGAGCAAGTGTTAGACGTTGCACCTTAGAATGGTTTAGCGCTAGGTTTTTTGTTCCAGACCTCCTGTTTTTGATGACTTCATTTTTGCTGGCTTTAAGACTCTGCACACCTTGCCACTGATGGCAATGCTAAAATAACTATGCTTTTCCCTAAAACATGGTAACATTGCCAGGGCCTGTAAATTAAATGCTACTAGTGGGCCTGAAACACTGATTGTGCCACCCATTTAAGTAGCCCTTTTAACATGTCTAAGGCCTGCCGTTGCAGAGCCTGTGTGTCCCGTTTCCACCTACCATGTCAAACCTGCCAAAATAAACCTTTTGCCAGGCCCAAAGCTTCTTTTTAATACTCATAAGTAATATCTAAGATAGGTCCTGGCCAGTCTAGAGTGCCGGGTGCAAGGTATTTAAAATGAAGGACATGTGCTTTTAAGTTTTACATATCCTGGTAGTGAAAAGATCCCACATTTGTTTTTCACTATTGCAAGGTCTATCTCTCCCTTAGGATAACAGTGACATTACCTTATTACATTTATAACTATAATATCCACGAAGACCTTGAGGAAATGTCTCCGCGTAACTGAATAATGCAAGTAGGTGTGCGCATGTGCTACTAATGGCTGTATTTATACCACATAACAGCTGATTAACTGTCATCACTCCAGGGGGAAGGGCCTCAATTGACAAAAACAAATGAAAGACAGAAATTTGCCTCAACCAAAATGTCCCACTCCAGTAGCCGGTAACCCTTCCAATCCTCCAAGTAATGCTGAGAAATGCCTTTCTGCTTTTCTGTCTCTATTTTCCATATGTATTTTTAGATCTCACCTACAGAGTGCTTTAGCTGTCCTTTTTTGAACACCTATTACAACAGAATTCCGAGAGTGGGCTTTGAGTCAGAACATTAATCATGTTTGGATGACTTTGTTTTGTGTCTTACTTCCCTGCTTCTGATTCAATAACTCCTACAATACCCTAGGGAGCTCCACTGGCTACTGATACATGTACACACACACTTCAAACTCATTACCCACACCTACAAACCACTCCGCAACACTGGCCGTGCCTATCTTAATAAATGGTTTCTTTTCCACAAACATACCAGACACCACCTCTCTGCCGGACTCTCACTAGCACAGAAACCACGCATATAAAAAAACAGAGGGGGGAGTCCTGCCTTCTCATACCTGGACTGACCCCCCACAATGCATAAAAGCTGCCTCCTCTTTCTTTGACCTCCACACAAGCATAACATAACATTGGGAGTGACAACAAGGATGAATAAGGATAGAGTATTACGTTTGGAAGATGATCCCGCACTAATAAGGAAGATGTTCTTGTCAAAAGCTTGGATGGGATTGGTCAGGTTCAGTGAACAGAGAAAGAGGAGTGATACATCAGGAGTGTTATGTTGATGAAAAAAATGTTTGTCACTGTGGACTAAAGGTCTGTTTACAAGTTTGGCAGAAGGGTTACTCCATCAAAAACATGACAGAAATCCTGTGCACCGTATTATAAGTTCCATAGGGTATAATGGAAATGTAATACTGCAGACGTCTTAAATTGGCCTCCTTTATCTGATTATTCTCTGTGAGAGCAGCGATGTCTGGCAGGGAATACTCCTTCGATAAACCAAGAATCTCAACAGATTTTCTTGAGTGGCGGGTTTTCTGGTGCAAGAACAGCATCTTGGATTCTGGCGTGAACCGTAAGACAATGGGGTCGGGTCTCGGACTTAAACTTGATGCCAGCAATGTTTTTTCCACTTCTTCCACTGAACAGTGCAATTTATGAGACCGGCTTAGGAGAGCTGGACTATGGCTAATTTGACTGGTATGGCATGAGGAGGCACCCTGAGACAGAGCCATATCTGAATATACATCATCTTCTATTGTTTTTATCAAAAGCCAACTCAAATCCTTATCCCCTACTATGTTCCACTCTTTGAAAACAGAGACAGAATGAAAGGGTGATATTTTAGGAGAGTCAGATAAGATTGTGTCTTCTTATGCCAAAGGATTTTATTTTATTTTTTAAAAGTTTGGGGGGACTGAAGTAAGTATCAGTTGACCCACTGTTAGGTATTAAAAAGCCAAATGGCATCTTATGAAAATGATCTAAAATAAAGTAGGCTAACTATGAAGAACCTACTGCGATCAGTTGATTTAATGTACCAGTTAAACAGTAATGAACAATGATCCAACTTGCTTGGTGAGCTTGGAGGGCTTGAGGTGTTTGAAATGTTATGCGGTCCTGGTGCACTAACTGCTTGAGGTACCAGCTGAATGGTAGGGCGGAAGCAAATACCGAACAGACTTCACCCTGACCTAGCAGGGCCGTCTCCATAAGGATGGGCACCACCCAATGTGGGTACTCTAACAGCCACGCTACTGCACTCTCCCAGGGGGGTCGAAACTTTCAGAGTTTTAGTACTCCGTAGTTGGTGACAGCTGTGTACGTGCAAACAACAAGCAAAAAATGACAGCGCTGGAGATTTACTGGCCAGATTAATGCACATTGCAGAGCATTCTGCGCCACTGACATGGCCGGTCTGCTTCCACTCACCACCGGTTCACCTATCAGGAGCAGTGCTATGCTCCCCCCACACAACTGACTGGGAGATTCGCAGTGAGGGGGGACTTGAATGGAGCTGCACACCCCCAGCACCTTTCCCTACCTCCTTGCACCACAGGCTCCAGGTAGGTTTCCCTTCTTGATGGGCCACAAACAGCAGACTAGGATAGCCTCTGGGACCTTGAACCAACCTGGACAAGCAGCTGGAAGTAAGCGGCTGGCGAAAGACAATGCTGATGCGATTTCTGACAAGGAAGGAAGGAATAATTGTTATGGGCATCTTTAGTCCTTAGACCATGGTGCTCGCTTTGTGCAGGTGACAGTCACTGGGCAGCACAAGGTGGCATGATACCAGGGGCTGTGAGGCAAGTGGCCCACCTAGATGGGGACAACTTCCATTGAATCAGCCACCATGACCGTAGCGTTACAAGTAGTTTTTGCAGGCCACAGGCTATGAGCCGTGGAGCACTGGGCGGGTGGAGTCAGAGCAGCAGTGTTGGAAAGTATCAGGCATTAAATAACCTCACACAAAAATGCACATCAATTGATCTTCAAAACTGAGCTGTCTGCAGCCAATGCAATCCAGTGTCATATCTCATCCTGTGCTCTCCTGTCATGTGTTCTCTCCTCTCCTCTGAATGATGCTCATTCTTACCTCTCACATAACCTAGATTTTCCCATTTTGTACTCTTGTGGCCTTCTCATTTCCATTCTGTGCTCACTTCCTTCTGAGTAATACAGTACTCTCCTAGTGAGAGCTCTGTGCCCAGTTGCATGTTCCTTTTGCCTCTAAACAGATGGTCTCACACAGTGCATTATAACTTGTAGTGATTTTTTCTTTTCTCCTACTTTGTGGGTTTGTAATGAATATGACCATCCTTTTTAGCGGCATGTGTTTCTTGTTTTTAGGTGGACATCCTATGTCCAAGGATGGATTATACCATTACTTCTTGTTCCCTTCTCCAATTTAGCAAGGTTGTTGACTTTGCCAATGCTTGATCCTAAATATTCTGTTAAAGTCAAAATGTTCCAAATTGCACGTATCCCATGATACATATTTATGTCCTTGCTACATTTTGCTATCTTCATGATCCTCTAAGTATTAAAAGACTGATTTGAAAATCACTTCGAACAAGTCAGCCCAAACACCCCATTGCAACATCTATGAAACTCCTGATGATACTGTCGCTGAAATGCCTCTTAAGAAGGGTACTTTCAACACTTCCAAATGAGATTAAACACAGCTGCATCAGTATTCCACCTCATACTCTCAGCAAATGGCAGCAAAATGATGTGCATATCACCTTAACATCATTCCATAACGAGTACCCCATAAAGGATATAACTCTTGGAGTAGTATAGGTATTTGTCATCCTGTATGCAATTATTGTGATATAATTATTATTGGTAAATAATTATTAATTATTGTTATATTATACTGTTCAAACCTCATAGGAACAAAAGACATATTATTATTATTATATTATTATTTAAAGAAGCATGGGGTGAATATTTTAGAAGTACATGCCAATAACACTTCCAGGGGTCCCAGATCTTACCCCTCCAAGCAGGACTCTTCTCCTCTTGCCATTCATTGTCCTAAGTTTTCTACCCAGTAGAAAAGGCTAACAAAGGATGTGAGAAATAAATGTGACTACAAACTATTATCAAAAATGAATACAAATGTTGTTATGAATAAATGTTTGCATTGATTAGAACACTTTTCTGCTGAAAAACTAGCTATTGGCACTGCCAAGTGGAAAGAATCATATTATCATCTCACCAGCAAAAAGTTAAGTCTTAAAAGAGCAATGTTTGGCATTACCTGTGTCTTTATATAGTGATGTGCACAAATCTAAGTTTGTTTTTAAAGCTCAGTATTCTAAACAAACTGCATTTGTTCTTTATACCCACCCATTTCTACCTGACTAACCCCTCTCCCTCACCCCTTCTCTAGCAATGTAAACATGTGGGGGCCATTGTTACTTGATCCCACCATGATGAAGCCAGTCACTGTCAAAGATAGTGCTAAACACACCTACATCCAGCATATTCCATTTGGGAAGATCTCAAAAGAAACAACTTTCAGGGCCCGATTCGCAGAACTAATTCAAGACACAATCCTAAACTTACTACCATTTTGGTATTCACAGAAGGCACTTACTCATTTTGGTATTCACAGAAGTTAGGAGTCCTAACTTTAGGACTCCTAAATGCCTTCTGTAAATACCGAAAGTCTTAAAATTAGGATTTTTCTCAGTTTAGGAGTCCTAAAGTTAGGACTCCTAACTTTACTACTACTAAACTGAGAAAAATCCTAATTTTAAGGCTTTTGGTATTCACAGAAGGCATTTAGGAGTCCTAAAGTTAGGAGTCCTAACTTTACTACTACTAAATTGAGTAAAATCCTAATTTTAACACTTTCGGTATTCACAGAAGGCATTTAGGAGTTCTAATGTTAGAAGTCCTAACTATACTACTACTAAACTGAGAAAAATCCAAATGTTAACACTTTCGGTATTCACAGAAGGCATTTAGAAGTCCTAAAGTTAGGACTACTAACTTCTGTGAATACCGAAATGAGTAAGTGCCTTCTGTGAATACCAAAATGGTAGTAAGTTTAGGATTTTGTTAGTTCTGTGAATCGGGCCCTCAGATCCCAATTGTCTAAATCTGGAAAAGAAATAACCCAATTATTCCAAAGGATGGGCACATCAACATGGGATTTTCTAATGATATCCTTACTATCAAAACTGTGAGAGAAAAAAAGTCAAAGAGCTTCCGATAGAAAATATTTCTGAAATAAATAAACATTACTAAATAAATTAAAAAAGATAAATGTTTACCTCATTTTTTAAAGGAATCATAACTTGTAATCTTTTTTTTTCTTCAGCTACAGATGAATGTATGAAATGTCCAGATGACCAATTGCCAAGTAGTACACATGACCAGTGCATCCCGAAAGTGATAGAATTCCTTTCTTTTGATGAGCCCCTTGGACTTACACTCTCCTTCGCTGCTGCCTTCTTGGCTCTCACAGCTGCTTGTGTGCTAGGAATCTTTCTTAAATATGGCTCCACTCCTATCGTCAAAGCCAACAACCGCTGGCTCAGTTACCTGCTGCTCCTCTTCTTAAAGCTCTGTTTCCTCTGTTCCTTCATATTCATCGGTCGACCCACAAAACTCTCCTGCATGCTGCGTCAAACTATCTTTGGGATTATTTTTTCCATCAGTGTCTCCATTATCCTTGCAAAGACTATACTTACTGTTATTGCCTTTAAAGCCAAACATCCCAACAGCCCAGCGAGAAAGTTGTTGGGAGGAAAAACTCCAAGTTGTATAGTTTCTTTTTGCTCCCTGATACAAGTCGTTATATGCGCTCTTTGGTTGGCGAAATCTCCTCCATTTCCGGAGCCTGACTTCTTGTCGTATAATGAAAAGATAATTGCTGAATGCAATGAAGGTAAACATTTCTTCTACTTCATGCTGGGATACATGGGCCTCCTGGCCACAGTCAGCTTTATAGTTGCCTTTCTCTCAAGGAATCTGCCCGCAACCTTCAACGAGGCCAAGCTGATCACCTTCAGTATGGTGGTTTTTGTCAGTGTGTGGATCTCCTTCATCCCAGCATACCTGAGTACTCAGGGGAAATACATGGTGGCCGTGGAGGTGTTTGCCATCCTGTGCTCCAGTGCTGGACTGCTCAGTTGCATATTCTTTCCTAAGTGTTATATCATTCTGTTCAGGCCTGAAATGAACAACCGACATAATATTATTGGTAGAACACAGTTTGGTACTATCAGAAAACATTAAGATCACAAAAGAAGGAGTTAGCTGGTGAAGGCATGGACAGAATGAGCAAATTGTATGTGCTAATAATGTTGCTGCATGAGGAATTGTGACTACAGATAAAGTAACCAATCCATAGACTGGAATCCAGCAATGCTGGACCAGTGGACCTTTCACCATCTAATATTAGACAAAAGGAGGATATTGATGAGTACGCCTAACAACATGTCACACAAAAATACCTTAGCACATTTAGATTTGTGTACTGTTTTCAATACACACAGGACCTACAGCAATTCTTTCAACATTAAAGATATTTAAACAGGGATTGTGCAATGCTATGATGCTGTACAACTAGTGGATTTCCAAATGTGTGAACTTTGCACTTTGCAAAGATTGTGAATTTAAAAGAACTCAGCAAATTGCAGGTTCTCCCCAGGAGTAAAACATTGTCCCCACTACCAAGACGATCCACCCAGGCCAATGGTTGAGCCGCCTCTTCCCAGGAGATAATGTCACAGATGCTACTTTTCAATGCTGTCCCCCCTTTTCAAGACTTTCTGATCTGGCCTGAGGAGTGGTCTGTCCAATCCATGAACTCAGCCGTGGGTTCCAATCCAGTACTTTAATGCACCCAGAGTACACATTGCCCCCTTAACCCGCCATGACTGAGTCAGGCTTAATTGTCAACTGCAGCTCAGGAAATCAGCTGGGAGAAAGCACAGGACAGAACTGGGCAAAAATGTGGAGGCACCTTAACATGACTTCAGGGATGGTATGCAAGTCACACTGTACATAATATCTCAATAGAGACAAAGCCACAGATAACCTAGGTGACAATTTGATTGCTTATTTCTAATTAACCCCAGAAGCAGAATTATCCTTAAAAATTCTGGGAAGGGAAATTATTATTGAGGATTGATGCTGCTGAAAGTAATAGTCCTTTAGATGTCTTAGGGCTTTAGTTAGTTTGATGGCTAGGATACTCCAGCACAAACAAGTCAGTTGTCCCAGCTGCCATATTACAAGTGCATTATAGCCTATGGCACATGAAATATGGCAGCTAGGATACTTGTCATATATTGGTATTCCGTTAACCAACTCTAAATAAGATCATGTATCATTTGTCTGTGCCCAAGGTTGGATACAATATTATGGTTGTTGAATTTAGAGATTTACAACAATGCAACGCAGAAGCACGGTGTGAAACCATCTTCCAATGCTCACTTGACCCTGCATATGGAAGCAGTGAAAGCTGTTGTTAAAACATGTTGTGAGGTGTTAGCAGGCAGGGCCTGGAGAATAGTTTAATCACAAAACTCTCTGGCTAATGGTATCTCAAGTATAGCAGTTAAACATTAAGCCCTTGCTGTCTGGATTTTCTTCCTAGAGCTAGGAGCCTTTTGAAGATAATTCTTGGTCAGCGGATCATTATTAGTTGAACAATCATTGGAAGGGTTGGCATAGGCAGCTAGCTTGGCAAAAAGCCTTTCCACCCACACCTTTGCTTAAGTCATTAAAAGGAAAAATTACGCCACCACTGCTTAAATGCGCCACATTTGTCCTAATTGGTAGATGCCATACCTTATGGGTCACTTCTTTCCACTGATCCCTCATCTTTACTCCTTCCTATACACTTTTATCTTTCCCTCTTTCCCACTGACTTGCTCTCGAGCTTGTCTAATTTCAAGTTCACCGACTTTGCAGATGCCTTTTACAGTAAACTGCATTTTTGGGACTTTGTTTCATTATTTTGCTATATTCTAGAAAATACATAGACATCTTCTGGAATTAGTTAGATGTACTCAAAAAAATTCACATGCATAAATCAATGTGTATCTTAAAATGTAACACTCAGATATAGGGCCCAACAGTCACAACTCAGTATTTGAGAACAATTAGACACTGACATTGAATGTGCATCGGGACTGCATCACTTTTGTAACGCAGTCCAACAAAAACATTTTTGGGCATTCACTAAACTACACATAGCCACTTTGCATAGCATTGCGTAGTTCAGTAAATACAAAGTAGCACACTGCAGTGTATAGTGCTTCCTTGCATTACTTTGTGTCAGGTAGGCATTACATGGGTGAGGCATGTCAATTACCATCCATTCATCCATATATTTTAATGCAAACCCAGATTTTCAAAGACTTGAAAACCTGGGTTTGCACCAAAGTGGTGCGACTACCTGACAGAGGCGTAACGAGGAGAAACACCTTTACTTCTCCTCAATGCTTCCTCTTTTCATATGTGCTGCATTTATGTGTTATGTTTGCAAAGCTCTATATATTAGATATCTTTAAGAATTGTGTTTGTGCAGGGAGGTGTCTTGTTGTGTAGCTTACATTTAGTCTCCATTTAATTTTTAGTTTTAACTTAACATTGTTTTCCAATGATAGTTTACACATATTATTCCTAATGCAAGAATATGACCTGCATGCATTTACCTCTGATAGTCATTGTCACACTGTAGTTTGCACATTCAGTTCCAGGGTCGCACAACTCAGAATTTGATGCCATATGTTTTCTTTTTAGTTCTTTTGGTTGTGGGAGTATTGCCTATTTCTGTCCAGACTCATTGTAGATGCTGTTCTGCACCACTGGCACAGTGTGATAAGCTTGGCGCTTCATTATTTAAACAGAATCCATGCTGAGGTCGGTGAGAAGTTCACTTCCCACAAGAAGTCATCATGGAAAGCTGCTGTGAGTTATGACTGAGATGCAGTTCCACAGTCCCTAACCTTCATGCTGAGAAAGAAGATACCTGTGCAAGAGAAGTGTGCAGGCCTGCACACTCAGATTGTGGTGTATTTGTTAATGCAATGAGACCAGCATCATCACATACAGTACCAAGGTATGGGGTTAAGTCATTCCAATATGCCTGGCACATAGTTACTGCTGACATGCTCACTTTAGCATAGGAAAAATAGTACTAGATAGGAGTAATAATAGTTACATCATGAACAATTAACATGGTTGAATTGTTTGTGTTTTTCACCATTCTAATGATGCTTATAACAATGATGTTTCTCATCTTTCTAATGATTGCAGTTCATGCTTTATTTACAAAGATTAGAGCATTTCAATAAATGTTTGAAAATGCATTCTCATGTCTTTTCTGTGTGACACCTTGAGCATGCAAAAGTGACAATTGAAAGGGTTAGATCTGTTTCCACAAATTCCTTGGGTATTTAGAGTCATGTGTGAATTTACCAGCAGCATCTATAACTCTGTATAGTTAGGAGTTTAGATGTTGTACTGTGATCCAGCCGAACAAACCAACATTTAGGAGCCGATTCACAGAACTAATCAGAGATGAAATCCTAAACTTACTACTTTTGGTATTCCAAGAAGGCATTTAGTAGTAGTAAAGTTAGGACTCCTAACTTTACTACTACTAAATGCCTTTTGTAGACACCAAAAGTCATAAAGTTAGGATTTTGTCTCAGTTTAGTAGTAGTAAAGTTAGGAGTCCTAACTTTACTACGACTAAATGCCTTCTGTGAATACCAAAAGTAGTAAGTTTAGGATTTTATCTCAGAATAGTTCTGTGAATCAGTCCCACACTGATTATATAGGAGGACTCAGCCTCTGCATTATGAAGTTATGTTGTTTTAAATACAAAGACCTGCTAGTCTCATAGGAACCAAATAACATGGCACCACCAACATTCTAGGTTTGGTGCCTTTTTAATGGGTCTCCTGAATAGTTTACTGGTGTTGCCCGTGATTATAAGGGTTTATCCTCCTTCAGCTTAATAGAAAGCACCAATTTATGTATGTAAGTTAATCAAGCTTCAATGTTTGAAATGATTTTCCCCGATGGTGTTGTCCTTCCTTTAAATTCAAATAATTAAATATGGGGCAATCAGTAGTCATTTTTATTAATTGCAGACAAGCTAGAACTGCTCACTTAACTGGACATGGGCCCGCCAATGGCTTTCGAGAAGTTACCTTCCTGGTTGAGGATCACCAAGCTTACAGATGTGAAGTTTGTTATTCTATTTCCCGCAGTCAATGCCACTAAATGCACATTTCACACATACACTGAGTCTGCAGTCTCAGCTGCACATAGGCCTTTTGAACATTTATAAATACAATTATTTTACCAGGAACATCATAATTGGTTCCAAGGCACCTTCCCACATAACTGCACATTGCAAAACTGGGTTCTCCTAGTAATGAAGTGGCAACCCCGCCAGTCTCATTAGGCTATTCACCTTATCCTAATGCACAGGGATTAACACCGCTTGAGGCACTTGCTCTCTTGAACCATTTAGTCAGTTTGTATCAGTTGCTGAGGCAGTACGTTATGTGCACAATCACTATTGCCCTTGCACAGGCTCTTCAACTTGGACAGGCTCAGTTAGCTCTACCTGGAATTAGTCCTATTATTATTAATGCCATTATGGGTAAAGTCCCTATCAATTGTGAAGAAAATCTGGTTTGGCTACACAAAAAAAATCAGCTTGAGGCAATGTTGAATTTGCCTCTTCCGACCCTCTGGCAGCTTTGCGCAGAGCAGACAGGCTTCACCTAAAAGGTCAAAGTGTAAATTATTTATGCAACACACACACAGTAGCGCAATTAAAAGATTACAAAAAGACTCCATACAGGTTTAGAAACATAGAGAATATTTATCTGAGTAAAACAAGACCAGAACAGCAAAAATCCAATAAGTAGAAGTCAAGATATGATATTTAAAAGAGTAAATGCAAAAATATTGCCTAGATGTCAGAAGTGCTAAAAGGTTTCTTGAGGTCGCAAGGGACCTGGGAATATCCAAAGTTCAGGCCAATTGTGATAGAGGGCAGGCCAGCTACAAGAGTCAAGCAGGCCCTGCTGGAAAAGAACTTTGAATGAAGAAAAGCGTTGATGCTGGGTCACTGTATCATTATCAAGCTCCTCTGAGATGCAGGCCATGCATTGTTGCCATGCAGGCTGCAGAACGAATGTCATCAAACAGCCTCTGCATCGGCGTTGGAGGGTGATGCCTCGGTTCCGACCAGCGCAGTGGTGACGATGTGTGGGTTTTGTAGAAAATCAGCTTCAGAACCAACTTCTGAGGCTCTGGACCATTGGGGCACCTCAGGCAAGGATCAGCCTCACAGAGGCCAGAGGCCAGCAGCACCAGCAGGATTGTAGGAAGTGTTTTGTGTCCATGAGACTTCAGAAAACAGGAGGTAAGCCAGAAAGACCTTGGAGTCACTCTGGGTTCAAGTGAGGTGGGTCCAATCCTTGACCTCTGCAGGGCAAAAATCAGCAGGCAAGAGGACAGCTCAGCAAAGAAGACAAGCTGTTCCTTAGAACAGTCAGCCAAGGCACAGTGACAATCCTTTCAGCACAGTACTCTTTACTCCAGCCGAGATCATTCCAGGTCAAGTAGTGTTATGTTATGTTATGTTAAATAAATTTATAAGGGCGCAACTAACACCATTAGGTTTCTTGGCGCCAAAGTAAAGAGAGCAGAAGATAGAGCAAAGGCCGTTTATTGATAAGATTCTGTGAAAAGAAAAGTTTTAAGGGCAGATCTGAAGCTGGGGTACGAAGTGGTCAATCTCAGGGACAAGGGGAGGGAGTTCCAAAAAGTGGGGGCCAGGAAGGAGAACTTGAGCCCGCCGTGTTTCTTCCTCTTATATCTAGGGATGGAAAGCAAGACCATTTGGGAAGACCGGAGAGTGCGGGAAGGGACGTAGGATTGAAGAAGGGAAGAAATAAAGAGGGGGCCCTGGCCGGCTAGAGATTTGTAAATGATACAACCCAGCTTGAACTTACAGCGGGCGGCTACAGGGAGCCAATGAAGGCTCTTCAGGAGGGGACGGACATGATGATCTCTAGGGAGGAAGTGGATCAGGCGGGCAGCCTGATTCTGGATCAGCTGAAGCCGCCTGAGTTGGTAGGCTGGGATGCCTACATAGAGCGCGTTGGCGTAGTCTAACCTCGATATTACAAGCGCCATCAGGGCCAGGGTAAGAGCCTCGGAAGTAAGTAGCCGGGAGATTTTCTTAATTTTCCTTAATTGGAAATGGCTGGAGGAGACTACCGCGCTAATAGTGTACTGATTTAGTAGGGCCAGAGCCCCAGTACATGTACTCAAATGTCCCTTTGAAGTGGGGGATGACTTAAAAGCAGCTCCTTGACGTACACCTGTCCCTTTTCATCCCAGCCCTGTCTGCCAGGCTATCTGTGGGGAATACACAGTCCTTTGTGTGAGAACAGGATGCAGTCTATTTAGATGTGAGTGTGAGCTCCCTCTCCCCTTCCTGCCCAGCAGGCCTATCAGAATGCAGATGAGTCCTCTGTCACACCCACCCTTCCTGTGTTTGTGGCTGTCTAGAGGTAATGCACAAAGGGTAGCTCTCATCCAGCCCAGAAATGTATTGGAGACAGACTGCAGACACACAAAGCAACGTTAAGAGCATAGAAATGTTCACTTTCTAAAAGTTTAGAATAGAAGGGGGGGTGGGGTTGGGCACTTTTTTGTCAGCAAGGCTAGGATATTAGAAATTGAACAAACACTGATATACACCAGTACTGACACAACACTACAGGAATCTTTAGGTTATATGATCACAACTCTTAATCAGCGTGATCACAATTGTTTTATCATTATTGTTCACTAGTAGTTCAAACATGTTTATGTCAATTTGTGTGAAGAGGACAGTCATAAACATTGAAGCCTACAACACCTTTGTCAAGTAGTTTGACTACAATTGTGACATACTGTTTTAGATTTTGGATGGCTGTTTGTTGTTCTCTCGTTAGATTATGTTTTTTGAATTCTTTAGTAGCTTCCAAATGGTTCAATGCTGAAAACACAGTTTGCTCTGATGTCAAAACCTCCTTTGGATTCAATTGACTTTGTAGGATCATGATGAAGAAAGAAAATTTTCAATTTTATTTTTCAGAAAAACTCAAGTAGTTTTGTTTTTAAAAGTACAACGTTTGTCTGTTTAGGAGGTACAAAAGACAAATCCTTCTCAAAAAGAGATTGTGGATTTCTCTGTAAAGATTTCAATCAATCATCATGGCCTACAAGAAATAAGTAAGTTAGCAGGTAGAAATAGCCAAAAAGCTTAATGTGTAAGAGAAGAGTAGTAAAAGTTTTTTCTCCCCCTTTGTTGTTTCAGTGTTCCTCAGTTTGATGTCATGACTCAGTATTAGGACTTGAAAAGGCCATCTGAGACAGCCTTGCCAACTGTGGATGATTATAGATGGCATCTGTTGGAGAAGACATGATATTAGAAGCAGGCAGTGAGGCAGGAAAAAAGGCAACAGAGGACTCAGCTTCTCCCTTCCCCAAGCCGGGGAGTAATAGCATCATTGGTGCTCACTGGCTGAAGTGAAAAATCCTGCGGAAAGGAACAGCTATTCTTTAGCATACTAGTGAGTATCAGCCACATGGTTTAGTTCGACATGCTTAATGGAAACAAAGCGATTCACTTCGGAACCAGGAAGAGGTGGCAACAAAACAGGTTGTATACCTTGAAGACCAAGGACTGGAACAGGAGCATGGTAAGATGTGCCGAATTCTTTTTTGATAGTCACCTTTTCTCGAACAAGGTCTTCCACATTTGGAAGCCAGCTGGAAATAGGAAAAGTGACTGATGTAGTTGAAGCTTTGTTGCAGGGATTCTGCTTATGCACAGAACTATGCGCAGGAACCCAGGCCCTCAGTGAATTGTGGTGTAACAAAAAGATCACCTCAGAAACCAGAACCCCTTATCCGACCAGCATCAGTGTCCCATTCATTATCCGAGGTTTAACTCAGCGGTTCCAATGTATAGACAACCCAGAACAAGCGACTTAGTGTATATCTCAGGAATGGTGGGAATCAGAAATAGCTGTTCGTAATTATTCTCATATCAGTCCACAACAGAATAAACAGAGACACAGTAAAGTTTAAAGAGTTTATTTTATAAACCTCGTGTCCTAAGATGCAGCAGTTTGGCTAACATAAGCAGACAAACGATTAAAATCAAAACCATCAGCATAGTTACAATACCATAGAAAATGAAAGGAGTAATCATACTAAAATGACAGTAAATCTAAGCCACCTTCCTTTCTCTAGCAAACTAAAAGTATTATTATTAGACTAGTAAAAGGTCTCTAGGCTTGAATGGGGAACCCCATACCGTAGAGATCAGCTCAGTGAGATCACATCACAGGATCAGCTAGGCTCTGCTCCTGGGAAAGCTCTTCTTCCGAATGTAATGAAAACATGTAACACTGCAATATTAAAAGCACCCGACTTTCAGGCATTTGCAGCTGCGTGCGTGTTATGCTAAAATAGTGGGCCGATCAACCTGAACCCAACAACATGCACTGTCTAGCGACCCAGACTGTTTCTTTACACTGTGTACAGACCAAGGTCGCTGCTCACTGTTTGGGATGTGAACAACAGACAGTTCTCATGTGAAGCAAAGTCGAGTAAGCATTTCTCAATTTAATAACATGTGACTACAGTGTCATGTGCAAAAGCAGCAAAAGCGGCAAGATGGCTTTCTAACATCTAACGCGGTTGTGCTAACTTAGCATTGTACATATATAGATAACGATGTTCACTACACCCCCCCCTTAATCGGACCACTAACCAGTAGGGGCGCACTTGCAAGAACGCAGAGTTCAAGTTTGTTAGAGAATGTATGAAATGTCCAGATGACCAATTGCCAAGTAGTACACATGACCAGTGCATCCCGAAAGTGATAGAATTCCTTTCTTTTGATGAGCCCCTTGGACTTACACTCTCCTTCGCTGCTGCCTTCTTGGCTCTCACAGCTGCTTGTGTGCTAGGAATCTTTCTTAAATATGGCTCCACTCCTATCGTCAAAGCCAACAACCGCTGGCTTAGTTACCTGCTGCTCCTCTTCTTAAAGCTCTGTTTCCTCTGTTCCTTCATATACATCGGTCGACCCACAAAACTATCCTGCATGCTGCGTCAAATTATCTTTGGTATTGTTTTTTCCATCAGTGTCTCCATTATCCTTGCAAAGACTATACTTACTGTTATTGCCTTTAAAGCCAAACATCCCAACAGCCCTGCGAGAAAGTTGTTGGGAGGAAAAACTCCAAGTTGTATAGTTTCATTTTGCTCTCTGATACAAGTCGTTATATGCGCTCTTTGGTTGGCGAAATCTCCTCCATTTCCAGAGCCTGAATTCTTGTCGTATAACGAAAAGATAATTGCTGAATGCAATGAAGGTAAACATTTCTTCTACTTCATGCTGGGATACATGGGCCTCCTGGCCACAGTCAGCTTTATAGTTGCCTTTCTCTCAAGGAATCTGCCAGCAACCTTCAACGAGGCCAAGCTGATCACCTTCAGTATGCTGGTGTTTGTCAGTGTGTGGATCTCCTTCATCCCAGCATACCTGAGTACTCAGGGGAAATACATGGTGGCCGTTGAGGTGTTTGCCATCCTGTGCTCCAGTGCTGGACTGCTCAGTTGCATATTCTTTCCTAAGTGTTATATCATTCTGTTCAGGCCTGAAATGAACAACCGACATAATATTTGGTAGAACACATTTTGGAACTATCAGAAAACATTAAGATCACAAAAGAAGGAGTTAGCTGGTGAAGGCATGGACAGAATGAGCAAAATGTATGTGCTAATAATGTTGCTGCATGAGGGATTGCGACTACAGATAAAGTAACTAATCCATAGACTGGAATCCAGCAATGCTGGACCAGTGAACCTTTCACAATCTAAAATTAGACAAAAGGAGGAAATTGATGAGTACGCCTAACAACATGTCACACAAATGTACCTTAGCACATTTAGATTTTTGTACTGTTTTCAATACACACAGGACCTCCAGCAATTCTTTCAACATTAAAGATATTTAAACAGGGATTGTGCAATGCTATGATGCTGTACAACTAGTGGATTTCCAAATGTGTGAACTTTGCACTTTGCAAAGATTGTGAATTTAAAAGAACTCAGCAAATTACAGGTTCTCCCCAGGAGTAAAAAATTGTCCCCACTGCCAAGACGATCCACCCAGGCCAATGGTTGAGCCGCCTCTTCTCAGGAGGTAATGTCACAAATGCTACTTTTCAATGCTGGCCCCCCTTTTCAAGACTTTCTGATCTGGCCTGAGGAGTGGTCTGTCCAATCCATGAACTCAGCCGTGGGTTTCAATCCAGTACTTTCATGCACCCACAGTACACATTGCCCCCTTAACCCGCCATGACTGAGTCAGGCTTAATTGTCAACTGCAGCTCAGGAAATCAGCTGGGAGAAAGCACAGGACAGAACTGGGCAAAAATGTGGAGGCACCATAACATGACTTCCGGGATGGTATGCAAGTCACACTGTACATAATATCTCAATAGAGACAAAGCCACAGATAACCTAGGTGACAATCTAATTGCTTATTTCTAATTAACCCCAGAAGCAGCATTATCCTTAACAATTCCGGGAAGGGAAATTATTATTGAGGATTGATGCTGCTGAAAGTAATAGTCTTTTAGATGTCTTAGGGCTTAAGTTAGTTTGATGGCTAGGATACTCCAGCACAAACAATACAGTTGTCCCAGCTGCCATATTACAAGTGCATTTTAGCCTATGACACATGAAATATGGCAGCTAGGATACTTGTTATGTATGGGTATTCCGTTAACCAACTCTAATTAAGATCATGTATCATTTATCTGTGCCCAAGGTTGGATACAATATTATGGTTGTTGAATATGGAGATTTACAACAATGCAACGCAGGAGCACGTTTTGAAACCATCTTCCAATGCTCACTTGACCCTGCATATGGAAGCATTGAAAGCTGGTGTTAAAACATGTTGTGAGGTGTAAGCAGGCAGGGCCTGGAGAATAGTTTAATCACAAAACTCTCTAACTGATGGTATCTCAAGTACAGCAGTTAAACATTAAGCCCTTGCTGTCTGGATTTTCTTCCTAGAGCTAGGAGCCTTTTGAAGATAATTCTTGCTCAGCGGCTCATTATTAGTTGAACAATCATTAAAAGGGTTGGCATAGGCAGCTAGCTTGGCAAAAAGCCTTTCCACCCACACCTTTGCTTAAGTCATTAAAAGGAAAAATGACGCCACCACTGCTTAAATGCGCCATATTTGCCCTAATTGGTAGATGCCATACCCTATGGGTCACTTCTTTCCACTGATCCCTCATCTTTACTCCTTCTTATACACTTTTATCTTTCCCTCTTTCCCACTGACTTGCTCTCGAGCTTGTCTAATTTCAACTTCACTGACTTTACAGATGCCTTTTACAGTTAACTGCATTTTTGGGACTTTGTTTCATTATTTTGCTATATTCTAGAAAATACATAGACATCTTCTGGAATTAGGTAGATGTACTTAAAAAAATTCACATGAATATATCAATGTGTATCTTAAAATGTAACACTCAGATATAGGGCCCAACAGTCACAACTCAGTATTTGAGAACAATTAGACACTGGCATTGATTGTGCATCGGGACTGCATCACTTTTGTAACGCAGTCCAACAAAAACATTTGTGGGCATTCACTAAACTAAACATAGCCACTTTGCATAGCATTGCGTGGTTCAGTAAATACAACGTAGCACACTGCAGTGTATAGCGCTTCCTTGCATTACTTTGTGTCAGGTAGGCATTACATGGGTGAGGCATGTCAATTACCATCCATTCATCCATATATTTTAATGCAAGCCCAGATTTTCAAAGACTTGAAAACCTGGGTTTGCACCAAAGTGGTGCGACTACCTGACAGAGGCGTAACGAGGAGAAACACCTTTACTTCTCCTCAATGCTTCCTCTTTTCATATGTGCTGCATTTATGTGTTATGGTTGCAAGGCTCTATATATTAGATATCTTTAAGAATTGTGTTTGTGCAGGGAGGTGTCTTGTTGTGTAGCTTACATTTAGTCTCCATTTAATTTTTAGTTTTAACTGAACATTGTTTTCCAATGATAGTTTACACATATTATTCCTAATGAAAGAATATGACCTGCATGCATTTGCTTCTGATAGTCATTGTCACACTGTAGTTTGCACATTCAGTTCCAGGGTCGCACAACTCAGAATGTGATGCCATATGTTTTCTTTTTAGTTTTGGTTGTAGGACTATTGCCTATTTCTGTCCAGACTCATTGTAGATGCTGTTCTGCACCACTGGCACAGTGTGATAAGCTTGGCGCTTCATTATTTAAACAGCATCCATGCTGAGGTCGGTGAGAAGTTCACTTCCCACAAGAAGTCATCATGGAAAGCTGCTGTGAGTTATGACTGGGATGCAGTTCCACAGTCCCTAACCTTCATGCTGAGAAAGAAGATACCTGTGCAAGAGAAGTGTGCAGGCCTGCACACTCAGATTGTGGTGTATTTGTTAATGCAATGAGACCAGCATCCTCACATACAGTACCAAGGTATGGGGTTAAGTCATTCCAATATGCCTGGCACATAGTTACTGCTGACATGCTCACTTTAGCATAGGAAAAATAGTACTAGATAGGGGTAATCATAGTTACATCATGAACAATTAACATGGTTGAATTGTTTGTGTTTTTCACCATTCTAATGATGCTTATAACAATGATGTTTCTCATCTTTCTAATGATTGCAGTTCATGCTTTATTTACAAAGATTAGAGCATTTCAATAAATGTTTGAAAATGCATTCTCATGTCTTTTCTGTGTGACACCTTGAGCATGCAAAAGTGACAATTGAAAGGGTTAGATCTGTTTCCACAAATTCCTTGGGTATTTAGAGTCATGTGTGAATTTACCAGCAGCATCTATAACTCTGTATAGTTAGGAGTTTAGATGTTGTACTGTGATCCAGCCGAACAAACCAACATTTAGGAGCCGATTCACTGAACTAATCAGAGATGAAATCCTAAACTTACTACTTTTGGTATTCCAAGAAGGCATTTAGTAGTAGTAAAGTTAGGACTCCTAACTTTACTACTACTAAATGCCTTTTGTAGACACCAAAAGTCATAAAGTTAGGATTTTGTCTCAGTTTAGTAGTAGTAAAGTTAGGAGTCCTAACTTTACTACGACTAAATGCCTTCAGTGAATACCAAAAGTAGTAAGTTCAGGATTTTATCTCAGATTAGTTCTGTGAATCAGTCCCACACTGATTATATAGGAGGACTCAGCCTCTGCATTATGAAGTTATGTTGTTCTAAATACAAAGACCTGCTAGTCTCCTAGGAACCAAATAACATGGCACCACCAACATTCTAGGTTTGGTGCCTTTTTAATGGGTCTCCTGAATAGTTTACTGGTGTTGCCCATGATTATAAGGGTTTATCCTCCTTCAGCTTAATAGAAAGCACCAATTTATGTATGTAAGTTAATCAAGCTTCAATGTTTGAAATGATTTTCCCCTATGGTGTTGTCCTTCCTTTAAATTCAAATAATTAAATATGGGGCAATCAGTAGTCATTTTTATTAATTGCAGACAAGCTAGAACTGCTCACTTAACTGGACATGGGCCCGCCAATGGCTTTCGAGAAGTTACCTTCCTGGTTGAGGCTCACCAAGCTTACAGATGTGAAGTTTGTTATTCTATTTCCCGCAGTCAATGCCACTAAATGCACATTTCACACATACACTGAGTCTGCAGTTCCAGTTGCATATAGGCCTTTTGAACATTTATAAATACAATTATTTTACCAGGAACATCATAATTGGTTCCAAGGCACCTTCCCACATAACTGCACATTGCAAAACTGGGTTCTCCTAGTAATGAAGTGGCAACCCCGCCAGTCTCATTAGGCTATTCATCTTATCCTAATGCACAGGGATTAACACGACATGAGGCACTTGCTCTCTTGAACCATTTAGTCAGGTTGTATCAGTTTCTGAGGCAGTACGTTATGTGCACAATCGCTATTGCCCTTGCACAGGCTCTTCAACTTGGACAGGCTCAGTTAGCTCTACCTGGAATTAGTCCTATTATTATTAATGCCATTATGGGTAAAGTCCCTATCAATTGTGAAGAAAATCTGGTTTGGCTACACAAAAAAAATCAGCTTGAGGCAATGTTAAATTTGCCTCTTCCGACCCTCTGGCAGCTTTGCGCAGAGCAGACAGGCTTAACCTAAAAGGTCAAAGTGTAAATTATTTATGCAACACACACACAGTAGCGCAATTAAAAGATTACAAAAAGACTCCATACATGTTTAGAAACATAGAGAATATTT
This sequence comes from Triturus cristatus, assembly GCF_964204655.1. NCBI lineage: Eukaryota > Metazoa > Chordata > Amphibia > Caudata > Salamandridae > Triturus > Triturus cristatus. Next base: position 1,670,145,152 of record NC_140591.1, on the reverse strand, counting down.
ATCTGATTAAAACAAGACCAGAACAGCAAAAATCCAATAAGTAGAAATCAAGATATGATATTTGAAAGAGTAAATGCAAAAATATTGCCTTGATGTCAGAAGTGCTAAAAGGTTACTTGAGGTCGCAAGGACCTGGGAATATCCAAAGTTCAGACCGATTGTGATAGAGGGCAGGCCAGCTACAAGATTCAAGCAGGCCCTGCTGAAAAAGAACCTTGAATGAAGAAAAGTGTTGATGCTGGGTCACTGTATCATTATCAAGCTTAGCTAAGATGCAGGCCATGCATTGTTGCCATGCAGGCTGCAGAACGAATGTCAGCAAACAGCCTCTGCATCGGCGTTGGAGGGCGATGCCTCGGTTCCGACCAGCGCAGTGGTGACGATGTGTGGTTTTTGAAGAAAATCAGCTTCAGAACCAACTTCTGAGGCTCAGGACCATTGGGGCACCTCAGGCAAGGATCAGCCTCACAGAGGCCAGAGGCCAGCAGCACCAGCAGGATTGTAGGAAGTTTTTTGTGTCCATGAGACTTCAGAAAACAGGAGGTAAGCCAGCAAGTCCTTGGAGTCACTCTGGGTTCAAGTGAGGTGGGTCCAGTCCTTGACCTCAGCAGGGCAAAAATCAGCAGGCAAGAGGGCAGCTCAGCAAAGAAGACAAGCTGTTCCTTAGAACAGTGAGCCAAGGCAAAGTGGCAATCCTTTCAGCACAGCACTCTTTACTCCAGCAGAGATCATTCCAGGTCAAGTAGTGTACTGATTTAGTAGGGCCAGAGCCCCAGTACTTATACTCAAATGTGCCTTTGAAGTGGGGGATGACTTCAAAGCAGCTCCTTGATGTACACCTGTCCCCTTTCATCCCAGCCCTGTCTGCCAGGCTATCTGTGGGGAATACACAGTCCTTTATGTGAGAACAGGATGCAGTCTATTTAGATGTGAGTGTGAGCTCCCTCTCCCCCTTCCTGCCCAGCAGGGCTATCAGAATGCAGATGAGTCCTCTGTCACACACACCCTTCCTGTGTTTGTGGCTGTCTAGAGGGAATGCACAAAGGGTAGCTCTCATCCAGCCCAGAAATGTATTGGAGACAGATTGCAGACACACAAAGCAAAGTTAAGAGCATAGAAATGTTCACTTTCTAAACGTTTAGAATAAAAGGGGGGGTGGGGTTGGGCAATTTTTTGTCAGCAAGGCTAGGACATTGGAAATTGAACAAACAATGATATACACCAGTACTGACACAACACTACAGGAATCTTTAGGTTATAGGATCACAACTCTTAATCAACGCGATCACAATTGTTTTATCATTATTGTTCACTAGTAGTTCAAACATGTTTATGTCAATTTGTGTGAAGAGGACAGTCTTAAACATTGAAGCCTGCAACCAGGTATACCCGCTTTGGGATCGTAAATTTGGATTACCACCGCCAGAGCGACCTGTATACTGATGATTCCGCCATATCCTATTGGATCCGAGTTGCATCCAAACATGGATCTCTTGAATTAACTACTGCGTTGATGAGGAGGATACTATTTGACTTTTTATATAACGGTGGCTTCTAGAACGTATCTATCCCCGTGTCCTGTTTTTCTGGATTTGCATATTAAACATTGAAGCCTGCAACACCTTTGTCAAGTAGTTTGACTACAATTGAGACATACTGTTTTAGATTTTGGATGGCTGTTTGTTGTTCTCTCGTTAGATTATGTTTTTTGAATTCTTTAGTAGCTTCCAAATGGTTCAATGCTGAAAACACAGTTTGCTCTGATGTCAAAACCTCCTTTGGATTCAATTGTCTTTGTAGGATCATGATGAAGAAAGAAGATTTTCAATTTTATTTTTCAGAAAAACTCAAGTAGTTCTGTTTTTAAAAGTACAAAGTTTGTCTGTTTAGGAGGTACAAAAGACAAATCCTTCTCAAGAAGAGATTGTGGATTTCTCTGTAAAGATTTCAATCAATCATCATGGCCTACAAGAAATAAGTAGGTTAGCAGGCAGAAATAGCCAAAAAGCTTAATGTGTAAGAGAAGAGTACTAAAAGTTTTTTCTCCCCTTTGTTGTTTCAGTGTTCCGCAGTTTGATGTCATGACTCAGTATTAGGACTTGAAAAGGCCAACTGAGACAGCCTTGCCAACTGTGAATGAATATAGATGGCATCTGTTGCAGAAGACATGATATTAGAAGCAGGCAGTGAGGCAGTAAAAATGACAACAGAGGACTCAGCTTCTCCCTTCCCCAAGCCGGGGAGTAATAGCATCAATGGTGCTCACTGGCTGAAGTGCAAAATCCTGCGGAAAGGAACAGCTATCCTTCGGCATACTATTGAGTATCAGCCACATGGTTTAGTTCGACATGCTTAATGGAAACAAAGCGATTCACTTCGGAACCAGGAAGAGGTGGCAACAAAACAGGTTGCATACCTTGAATAACAAGGACTGGAACAGGAGCATGGTAAGATGTGCCGCATTCTTTTTTGCTGGTTACCTTTTCTCGAACAAGGCCTTCCACATTTGGAAGCCAGCTGGAAATTGGAAAAGTGACTGATGCAGGCAAACGTTTGCATGAGTTAGTGTCACAGAACTGTTGAAGGTCCTGCAAGACAGCACAATGAGTATCTGCATCAAAGGTTGTGGCAACTGCCACAACATCTGGACTGTCAAGGTCTGGAACATACACCTTGATGCTGAAAGTACTTTGTACTGGGTCCACCCACCCAGAGATCCTTTAGAGGGATTATTTAATGCTCATTGAACCCCATATGGATTGTTCAACAAACCACGCCCTGTACCTAATATTCTAGCCGTTAAGGACTGCTTTAATACATTATTCATTGTCTCCACAACAGAATTACCCTTGGGTCTATACGGAGAAGAAGAATGCACTTGCACACCAATGGACTTCATAGATTCCCTTAGATTCCCATAGAGGCCTTAGAGGCAAAAGCCGGCCCTTGGTCTAAGTGGAATGTGCAGCAGGCATGTGTCCCAATAAAGACTTGCAAATCTTTAATAACATTTTGAGCATGAGCCGAGCCCTGTGGGCAAACCCAGAGAAACCTAGAGCAAGAATCATCTACTACCAAAATATATTTGAATGAAGTATCTGTAAGTAGAGGACCACAGTGATCTAATTAGATATAGCCAAAAAACTGACTGGAAATAAACAGTTGTGTTTGCGGTGGACGAGACACAGTAGAACATTACATTTGCTGACATGTGTCACAACATAAAACATATTTTCAGTTTTTTGGTCTAAACCTTGACAACTATATCTTTGCTGTAAAAGTGAAATGGCAGCCACACCGGCATGAGCAGATGCTTACCCTTCGTGTGCAGTCACAATTAAATCATGTATGTGGTCAGCGATTATGTGATCACCAATGGTTGGTATAGCTACAAAGGAACGTTCTGGTCATTCAAATTATAATAATATTTAGAAGGAAAGCCTTTCGGTATGGGGATGCCGCTTTTAGAAGGATAATCAGCAACCAAAATATCTTTGCCGATGCTATTTTAGCTGTGGCAACTGCAGATTTGGCAGCTTCATCAGCCAAAGTATCCCTGCGGTGTGTGATCCTACACATTGATGACTCAAAGTATGTATAACATGAGTTAGCGAAAAACTATCCTTTAGATCTGCCACTTTTGCCCAAAGCCACTTGTGCTTGTTTGTACTACCTTTGGAATTTCTCTAATCATTTTGTTTAAAAAAAAAAAATTATCATTAAAGGATTGTACGAAATAATATGAATCACACACTGCAAGTGTGGGAATCGAGGGTGTGCATTTTCAAGTATAAGAAGTAAAGCCTTTAATTCAGCCAATTGTGCAGTACAGTCTCCAATAGACTGTGTGTGTGTAATTTGAGTATGAAAAACGCTATCGGAGATAGTGCCTAGAACGATGGTGGATGTGGCTGAATATTGGTGCTTAGAACCTATAGCCAGTTGTGCAGATCCATCAGTATAAATGATAGACATCTATTGTTCAAGAGGCAGAACTGAAGAAGGCAAAGGATAAACATGTTCAAATTGCAAAAATGTTTGAGTTTGCAAAGAGGGGTCAAAGATGAAGTCTACATCAATGGCTGTTAAGGATGTAGCCTACTGTATCTAACAAGGGTGGCAGGCTTTTGAATTAGGTACGCTGACTTTTGTGACAGCCTCTAAGGCAGACACTAGAGTAACAACAATAATGCATTTGCCTTGAGAAAGTGGCAGTTCCTTTAGAATAGCCATCAGCATTGCAGTGAGTATTTTCTCAGTCAAAACGAGCGCAATTCAGCAGGTGGTTATTTTAAAGTGTGCTCAGAGGTTGAAACTGTGCACACTTTTCTAAAAAATTAGGAAACTTTCTCTGGCGAAAGGGAGGGAGAAGGGTTACGTTTCAGAGAGTAGAAATCATTGAAAATATAGTTAGTGATAAAACTGGAACTATCGGGGAAATCTATGACCAAAACTGGAACTATCGGGGAAATCTATGACTTTATTAATGCTGCTATACCCGACGATATGGATAAATGCTCTTTAAAATGGCAGATTAAACTGGGGATTTCAGCTGAAACCTTTTTGTACCCTTATGAATTATCACAATTCCTTTTATTGTCCACTAGGCTGCAAGCTTAATTTTACAAGACATATTTTTCACTGTTTTATACACCTGATAAGATAGCCAAATGGGGATCCGGAAAAGGAACACTATGCCCAGGCTGTGCAATCTATAAAGCTGATATCATCCATATGTTTGCATCCTGTAATGTATTACAAAAATTGATTGAGGATATCTCGGATTTCTCATCAGAAGTGTTAAGAATTGAAATTGCAATATCAGTAGAGGAAATAATGCTAGGCATGACAGGTGCAAATTGAGAAAGGAATTCACATGGATTGATTTTTTATCTGTGGCTGTCTTAAGGATTTTCATCTCCTCTTCCTGGCTGGATCCTAAGCCACCGGCTTTTCAACAGTGGCAGGCCAGATTGTTGGCAACTTGTAGTCTGGAGGTAGCCATATATAAAGGGAAAGGGCGTCTTGCACTGTAAAAAAGGTATGGAAATCTGGGATCCTCTAATCAAACGGATGCAAGGGCATAGTGGGTCATGAGAAATTATATATGTATTTATCATTTTATACATATAGATTGCCTCCTTATTTTCTTTTTTTTTAGCAAATAGTGTATAAGCACACTTCACTTTAAAAATACATATGTATGTTTCCTGGATACTACTTGAATTGAGATGCACAGGACTGTATTTGGATGATTGATACTTGTGGGAAGACTAACTGTATTGTAACGATCAATTATGTTTTTATTGCACCTGATGAATCCAGTGTTGTTGTTTTACCTGCCTGGAGGGGGGGGTGGGGGGTAAGGTTGGAGGGAGTTGCATTAAAAAAAAAAGAATATAGATTAAAAAAAAAAAAGTAATGATCAGGTTTAAGAACCAGAAAAAGAGGATTGAGATACACAGAGTTCAATAACTCCCTGGAACTCCAGTTGAGAAAGAATTTATTTGAAGAGTGCATAAGAATCCCATTTGATAGGATACTGTGGTTGTAACTAAAGTGTAGACCGAATGGGAATAACATGGTAAGTAGAATCCTTAACCCAACCCGTATGCTTACTATAAAGTGCAGGGGCAAAAGCAAGGGCCTATGCAGAGGCAGAAGCTTGTTTGACTCCATCAGGAACACGGTGTGAGAAGGAAGAGAGAATGATGTACTTACCCTGAGGGTATGAAAGAACAAAAGGAGGGGGCCAGTTGACCTCCACCAAGAGAATGTCATAAGAGGCTGTTAAATTGTCCCAGAAGATTGATTAAATAGTGCGTTTAACGTCACCTTCAATTTGAATATCCAGGAGATATAGTCTGTCTGGAGGGGCAACTCTAATACATGTGTCAGTTGCTTCACCACCCGAAATTGCGGGAATTTTTGGCAAAATATGGTGGCCTCTGCTGCGCTGTCGAGGAGAGTCACCGCCCAACTCTTGTTCTGGGGGACGGTTCTCACCATCTGTGGCATATTTAGCTGTTAATGCTGCAACTTTCTACATATGAAAAGAGGCTTGATAAGGAGGAACACTATCCTCATCTTTATATTCACTTCATGCGAGCATTGTGTCTCCCTTTTTCTGTTGCACATACTCTGGTGGTGTGTGATCAGATCGCCCTCCTCCATCATACTGATGTTTAGATGATTCCTGAAAGGAGCAAGGAGAATGGGTGTCAGGAATTTGATACCTGTCAGGAGTTTTATTTTTGGTGCAATCACAAAAATTGTATCGCCTTTCAGAATGTTTAGCTTCATCCCATTGTTTCTTAGGTACCTCATCGGAACCAGGCTTAGCAAGAGATGTGACTACTTATCTGGTCCCCAGACTATTGCGTCCAAAAACGTATATACATCTGCAATAATGAGGGTGCAGTCCACAGGCAAACCAGATCAGCGTCATGGAGATGACAGAACACCACCATCCACTGAACGACGATATGACAAACGTGAATGCAGTTGGAGTGTTGAGGAGGTCTATGGAGGAGGACAAGATGCACTGGCACGATGTTAAAAGCCAAACCAAGCACAAACCCGCCGCCAACAGGACACAGCAACATGGACAGGAGGTGGGAGTCCTGCGCCACAGGAGGACCTGGAGGAAATGGAGGCCACAGTCATCAGAGTGGAGACTGTGCAAGGAGTTGGGAGTCCGACACAGCCCGATAGGAACAGACACAACATTATTCGGGTGAGTAACAACCTGGGACTGAATAGCACACATGCACAACAATGTGTAGCACACTGCACAACGACAATGACCCTGGATCATGTCCCTGTTCCCAGTGGCACACTGCAGCACACACACATAGCAATAACAGCACATCCAACGACAATGTAGTACAAAGTGCAACAACGACACTGCAGAACAGAGGACACAACTGGGTCCGCCCAAGCGCATAAGCAGGCCAATCACATCTAACCTAGCAGGAAACTGCAAGATGGAAACGTACGTGTACAACCTCACATTCGTCATGTACTCCAAATGTCCACTGTCCCGCATCAAATATACAGCACCTCCCAGTCACAATGTACAGTGTCATACAATCTGCATGTAAACCAGAACAATGTGGCAACACACATGTCAACACATTGTCAACATGCATCTCCCCTTCACATTGCAGAGGGACAAACATCACCTCCAGCAGAGCAGACTAGACTACCCATCAGTGATGCTGGAAAGGACCACCAAACCTTCGGCACCGATGCCCTACAACAGCCCATGGACATCTTAGGCAACCCACCCCCAGGAGAAGGACATCCAAGCCACATAGAGGAGACACCAGCCCCTGCACAGACCATGCAGCAGGAAGCACCCGCCTCCACGGCTGGCTCCCAACACTCCACCTCGGCACACACCGCATTATATTGCCAGTTGTCAGAATGCCAAAAGTAGGTGGCCGAACAGGTGTGGGTGGTGTCACAGCACATGGAAGCCGAACTAGATCAAACACGTGGGTGTTTAAGTCCCACCAGGGACCACCTACACCACACAAAGGATACCCACACCTCGAAAGAGACACATGCATACTTCCTGCAATGAACTACGCACAGAGCCCAGGTATCATCATTCACACGCCTATGCTGGACCTCCGTACGATGGCCCAGTCCACTCCTCCCAAGTAGTGAGCGGGTGATGACAAAGCTGCAAGTCAAAGGTCTTACCCGCTGCCAGCGGTAACATGGTTGCGTCCGCTCTACACAGCACAATGTAATGTCGTAGGCCCAAGGACCCTCATACATACATCATGATCACATGAACACACTGAGACAGTTTGTGGAACTGGCTACGGGCACGTGTGCCCAGCTCCTTTATTGGCAGGGACACATGTACAAGTGATGCCTGTGCTGGATGTGTGTGGGGTGAGTGTAAGCCAGCCTGCACGGAGTTGCTGGTGCTGGTAACAACTTGAACAGTAAATACTACGGAAACTGAAAACACCAGCATTACAGAGATAACTGTGGAGCATCATGTTGGTAGCCGGAGCAAGTACAGAGGTCACCCAACATGCAAACAGAAGTGACCGTGAGCTGCAGTGCACTGATGTTGGGGCACTAGAGCTGAGCTTGCTCATGTGAAGAAAATGTCTAGGATTGTGTCCCTTCGGAAAATACCTTATGCAGCTGCAGTGGTGTGTGTTACTCCTGCATCATCTTCCTCATCATCATCCCAGGTCTCCCACACTGCCTGAGGTGACATTGCTGCGTGAGCTCTCCACAGCACACAACTCAATCAGAAATGGTCCATGAGACGTGGTGCTCTGAGTCAGTGGCACCTGGAGTGCTGAGCAGGGTATCAGGCAGATGATGGCATCCACGACAGGTGTGACCAAGTCTGGCAGTAAGACACTTATGACTCTGGCAGTCGTCGCCTGGAGGTGGTCCTGTCAGTGGTGGCGTGTGCCTCCTGCAGTGATGCGACGTCCAACACGATCTGGACTCGAATTGATGAGTGAGCCCTTGTGGACCGCAGTTGAGGCCGGAGGCAGCGGACAGCGCATGACCACAGACACATGGCGTTGATGACCCAAGGCCACCGCCTCAGAGACCAGCCAATATCTCAGCAGACAGGGTCCCTGACTCGAGCTGCACAGAGTTAGTGGCCCCAGATGCACTGCAGCCAGCACAGGTACACGACCACGGGACGGTGACTTGCGGTGTAGTGAGATAGGGGCACATGAAGTTCTGAGCGGGTCCTCGTTGATGTCCAAGGTGGATGTAGCAGAGTCTTGAGGGGGACAGTGGAAGGTGTCCTCCAGGGCATGATGCAGAGGGCAGAAGCCAGCCAGAAGCAGCAAATAGAGGAGCGGAATGCTACAGCCTAATTTTTGCCACAAAGTCTGTTTCACCGACATGATGATGAAGAGAACTCCCAGTCCACAGACTCAGGTCCTGGGTGTGGTGGCAATGGGTGTTGTGGCCCTGTTGGGGCTCCGAACTGCATGATAACTGGCTCCATGGTATCTGTTGGTCTTTAGGTGTGGCTGTGGTCTGGGCTCCATTTTCTGTTGCCAGTTGTTGTCCGACTTTGCACCAGGTCAGAGCAGGTGTTAGATTCCTGCTGCTAACGCGCCTTATTGCAAGTTTTGTAATCTTATCGCCGATGTGGCTGGTCATTGAGAATGTTGGGGTGTGGTGTTGTTGAGGCTTTTTGCTCGGGAACGCCTACTCTGCATCTCATCAGAGATAGTTGCCATGGTCATCTGTAGCTGTGTTTTTTGAGGATGCTATCGCCAGAAATCTGGTGATATTGGCTGTTTGCACCAGCTTGTGAATGGGGCGGTAATTTTATCGTGACTATGGCTGCGATAAAGTGCCAATAACTCGGAGATATCTCCTTGTTCTTATGCCCTTTTTACTCATATTTGTTCACAGTTAGATAGACTATGCTGTAGTCAAGGATGACAGCAATGTGAGGAACGTGCAGAAAAAAATCTTTGCGTGAGGCCACCGTAGTTAGCCTCGCATATGGTTACTGGGATGCAGTGGGATAGCAGAGAGCCACTGAAGTCCGTCACCGTGTGTAGAATGATTTGGGGGCAGGCTCCGCTACCGTTGTGATTTATGGAGTACAAGCGTGCCCTGCTGGCCTTGTTTTACCGCGTTGCAGGCATAGCTGGGGATTGCAAAAAAGAGGCAATAACCTCATGTTACTGTTCGCTCTGGAGTAAAAGCGCTCTCTGCTGGCCATATTTAGTGTGGTGTGGCATGCAACGTCGGGGATCACAAAAAGGTGCAACGTGTTCCTCAATGATCTCTCTTAGGAGGATATTATCAAGAAGTGGCGATAATTATCGCTAACCGCCGTTAGCGTGACTTTTTTTATCGCTGTCTACCGTAGGAAATTATCGCGTGTTAGCAGCGTATTAACAACACACCGCTAACAGGCGATAGTTTCTCTTACCGGCTGAAATGTCCGGCGATAAAATTAGTGGGACGGCGATAAAAATCCACACACTAACAAAAAAAAGTGGTGATAAGCCCATTAGCGATTAAAAAACACATGTTAGGCAGCCCAACATGAGTGATTTTTCCCTCTAACTTAAAAAATTGCCTGACAGTCCACCTCCCATATAATAGATGCCCCAAAAAAGGTTTAATGCAGATTGGAGCAGCCAGGGCCAAGTACAGCACACATCAACAACCCCCTCAAGCCACCCATCATCCAGGATGACTAGGATGAGAGCCTGGATGCCCCGCTGGATCTGCGTCCTGAGCCTGGATGCCTCCCTGGACCTGAGTCTGGAGCCTGGATGCCTCCCTAGACCTGCGCCTGGAGCCTGGATGACCCGCTGGACCTGTGTCTTGTGTGACCTGTGTCTCTAACCGACTTGTGCGGACCGCGAACGCCTTGGTTGTGTCGAATGAAAGCTCCAGCATTGATTGCACAAAAATGAACAAGTGGGACACGCTCCTATCAATCATGTGACCTCAATCAGGGATGAAGACGCCCATTATGATTTAATATTTATTGAGGAACTGTTGGACCTGTCAGCCCTAGGGTGGTCTCCCCTTCTATTTTTGATCGTGCCTCATTTTTTTCCACCCTCATTTTTATGTTGGACTAGGTCTCCGGGTGCCTTTTCATTGCCAATCAGTGTTAAGGTGCAGGTGCTCCCTTCTCCCAAGATGGCTGCCACAGACCCCTGCTACTGCAGAGTGGTCTTTCATAGTAGCACCCTAGCTACCAGGAGCTGGCTGGAACCCCACAACAATGTTGCGACACCAGCCCGCCTTTTTGTCCCATAGGTAGAATGGGGAAGCTCCTGGAATGTGCTAGAACCTTCTAGAAGGGAGGTGGGGTTTTACTTTTGCCGCCTTGGCTAGAGGTCACCTGACCTAGGGCTACTTAAGTGAGGGAGGGAACTTTTTGAGTGGAGTTGGCCAGTGGGGTGAAGCAGAGCTGGAAGAATCCACCAGGAGTGTAGGCGGTAGGGCCTAGCCAGGGACTTATGCCTCTGAGAGTGACAGGATTTAGGTGCTGCTTCTTAAGTGAGTGAGGGACCCTGTGAAACCCACTGATCTTGCCCAGCAGTAGGAGGACCCAGAGAACCTCTGCCCAGCCTGACTAGGAAGGACCTAGTCGTCATCTCCATCCCTACCCCCCTGTAACAGAACCCCCTTAAGGGCGCCAGATACATCTGCGCCAACAAGACTTCATCTAACATCTGAGAACAGAAACTGAATGCTGAGACTGCGTGTCCAGACTGAACTCTAAACTTATATGCCAAGCGCTGAGACTGCGTGTCCAGACTGACCCCTGAAACCTGATGCAAAGCCGATTGGAGAACCACCGGGGATCAACCAGGTGTTAGCGCTGTGACCCCCGCGCTCCCTGACCTGGCCTGAGACCCCGGCAGCGTGCTCCGCTGAGCGCGGAACTCCCTCCTTAACTTGAGCCCCCGCCCCGTGACGTGGAAGCCAGCGTGCTCACCGCAGCGGTCCGGAGGCCGGAAGAAGTGCCCTGCTGTGTCGTGAGGCCCGCGGAGAAGCCCGGGGCCCCGTCGCTGCCGTCGCAGCTGCGAGAGAGGCGCGCGAGGTCGAGGACGAGTTCCACCATCATCGCTGGAGCGGACGCCTTCCGACATCGAGATCGAGGTAAGCCCAGAGGCTGGGATTGACCCCGGTGCGCCCCCTACTGGTTGGGAGCCACACCGCACCCTTAGCCCGGGTTCCCTCTCCGTGGGAGTCCCCCTGATCACCCCGACAGAGAGATCCCGCCGAGGGATCCTTTCCTGGTGCCCCCCTTGACTGTACTGAAGCGTGGTGCCCTACGAACTGCACCGGAACCCGAGAGACTCGCTCCGCAAGTCCCGGGCGCTCCCTGCTAACAGCCCCGTGTGAAGCATTGACTGTCCTTGAGTACGAGTAGCGCTCTGGTATCCCCGCTCCGTATAGAAGTGCTAAATGTCACTGCTTACGAGTAGCGCTATGTTATTTATGCTCCGTAGTGAAGTGCTAAATATCATTGCTTACGAATAGCACTGTGTTACTCATGCTCCGTGTTGAAGTGATAAATGTCACTGCTTACGAATAGCGCTCTGTTATTCATGTTCCATATTGAAGTGCTAAATGTCATTGCTTACGAATAGCGCTCTGTTATTCATGTTCCATATTGAAGTGCTACGTGCCATTGATTACGAGTAGCGCTCTGTTATTCATGTTCCATATTGAAGTGCTACGTGCCATTGATTACGAGTAGCGCTCTGTTATGTATGTTCCGTTCTGAAGTGCCCAATGTCATTGATTACGAGTAGCTCTCTGTGCTAGATGCCCCGTTCTGAGGTCTGTCCTGGGTCCCTGCACGCCCCCAAGAGTGGCGCTACGTTCCCCCAAACCCTGTGGAGGGGAGCCTGAAGCGCGAGGGTGGGCTAGGGCCTGCAGCGAACCTGCTAGAACATGGCACGCGGGGGAAAGTGAGGCGCGCGCGTACATCGCATTGAATGGCCATTGTCTCTCAGGTAGTGTTGATATCTTTCATGAATTGCATTTGTGGTATGACCAACATTCCTAGCTCCTGATTGACATGTGCACCGCCAGGAATTGTATTATCAACTTATGAAATGTACTGCTACCTCATGAACTGCATCTAACGTGACCTACTTGGATAAACTTGAGTATTTACATAACTTCTACAGTGTGGCGTCCCTTATTGTGTGTGGTCCTCGTTTCATGAGAGGTGCGTGTTGTATGGTTGCTTTACACACAGACCTTTGGTGGCCCGACCGCTCGTGTCACGTTATCGCCCCATAGGGCCTGGAGACCCCAGGTCCTACAGGAACCCACACCCGCTAGTATTCTGCGGGTTGTGATATGACCATCCCAACTTTATAAGGTTGCCCCACACAGTCCTGAAGAAGACCCGCAAGGCTGAGGTATAGAACCACCCTCATAGCCCCAAGTTGGGTCGAAACGTCGACGCCCACATAATTAGCTTGGATAACGAGCCCCGAATTTCACGTGCGGCACAAAGATAGATTCTGTGTACTTGTGAATTGTATATAAAAGAATCTTGATTGATTTTTTTCATGTGGCCAGGCCGGAGGACACTGAGAACTGTTAATCAGTCTAACAACTAAATGTTTTTAAGCATTTCTCCTTCACGTTTGGAAATACCTTTTTCACCTCTTACACACCAGAGCACCCTTTTCTTATGTTGCACGTTCCCTTGGAGCAACCTTTTCAAAACTCTTCCTACTTGATGCAGTAAATAATATACTGTTCACCTTATGACATTGAATACATTCTTGGTGAAGTAAAGTTTGTTTGTTTGCACTATTTCAGTTACAAATTACTGTATTTAATACTGTGAGCTAAAACATGATGCATGCTCAGAAAATTGTTTTTGAATAATAGATTTAGAATAGATATATATCGGTTGACAATCTAGGTCTAGGACCACTGTTTTTTGTATCAAATTGAACACAGGCCCTTGACCAATCTTGGAAAACCCCGTTTTTGGAATGGACTTGTGTCTTGAGCCTGGATGCCTCCCTGGACGTACGTCTGGAGCCTGGATGCCCCACTGGACCTGTGTCTGGAGCCTGGATGCATCGCTGGACCTGCGTCTTGACCCTGGATGCCGCCCTGGACCTGCGTCTGGAGCCTGAATGCCCCGATGGACCTGCGTCTTGAGCCTGGATGCCTTGCTGGACCTGCGTCTGGAGCCTGGAGTGGGATGTGGAGGAGCTGTGGAGACGATGAGCCGTGGTGGGAGATGCACGACCATCGCCAGTACCTGGTGGTGAAGTCTGGCAGGTCGTATGGAACCATGTAGCTGACCTGTGTGGGAAGACCACCTTGTGACCCTTGGAGCAGTTAATGGTAGAGGTGCTCCTGTGCACCAACGTAGTGAGGTTCGTATCGCATACTACAATCCACCACTACACCGGGGTGCACAGAGGGGATTACCAAACGGTGTGTGCTGTCTCCCTGCATCACAGGCAGGATGATGTTGGGCTGGCCATACGCTGTGATGGCCGAGGCCCCTGTGCTGCAATGAACTTGTGTGCCGTGAGCATTGCACCTTCACAGCTAAGGGGACCCTGCTGCATCAACTGCATCGGGAGGTCCACCGGCGTACTAGCTGGTGACTGCTTTACCCAGCCGAGTAAAATCACACCTGACTGAGGCTCCTGCTGGCTGAGTCACAAATTTGGAGAGAGTGCAGTGGATTGTGCTACGGTGTCAATGTCCAGGTAAGGAGAAGGTGGGACGTGTAGCGCAAGAGGGCCGGGGGTAAGCCTAACACACATAGATGACACACCCCCAGTGGCGGCTCTTCCACTATGGTGGAAGAGCGTTGCCCCGCCGCCTCAAGCAGTACAGAAGAGGAACAATCATCACATGATGATAACTCAATCAATGAATCAATCAGGGCAATTGTAAGCGCGCTACTCACCCGTGAGGATATCAAGGCGCTGAAAGGGGGGGGCGCAGAACTGTAACCCGAAGAGCCAGGTCTTGAGGGTCTTCCTGAAGGTGTGCAGTGAGGGAAAGTGTCTGATTTCTGCCGGCAGCTCGTTCCAGGTCTTGGATGTAATGTGGGAGAAGGATCTGCCACCTTCTCTGCTCTGTGGATGCGCAGGCTTTCGGCGAGGGCGAGTAAGATCGGTTGTTTCTTTTGAGTACGTGGTAGTTGATTCTGTTGTTGAGGTATTTGGGTCGATTGTTGTGTAGGCCTTTGTCAGCGTGAGTGAGGATTTTGAAGGTGACTCTTTTCTGCACGGAGAGCCAGTGGAGTCTACTTAGGTGTTGGCTGATGTGTTCGTGCCGGGGGATGCCGAGGATGTGTCTCGCAGTGGTGTTCTGTAATGTCTGGAGTTTGCAGAGTAGGGACTTGTAAATGCCGGCATAGTATGCATTTCATTAGTCCAGTTTGATGGTGATGAGTGCATGGGTGACTGTCTTCCTTGACTCCGGGGGGCTCCATTTGAAGGTCTTGCGGAGGATGCGGAGGGTGTTGAAGCAGCTGGAGGTGATGGTGTAGACCTGTCGGTTCATGGTGAGGGATGAGTCGAGTACGATGCCGAAGTTTTGGGCGTGGTCCAAGCGGTAGGTGGGCTCCCGAGGGCAGCGGACACCAGTTGTTGTCCCATGCTGAAGGGGTGGTTCCAAGGACGAGGACAACTGTCTTCTCGCCGTTGAGCTACAGGCAGCTGTTGGTCATCCAGAGTTCGTCGTCATGCATTCCTTTCTGGAAGTTTAGTCTGGCGGTGCTGGGTCTTTGGTGAGGGAGAGGATGAGCTGGGTATCATCAGCGTAGGATATGCTGTTGAGACCGTGTTGTCGGACGATGGCGGCAAGGGGGTCCATGAAGATGTTGAAGAGGGTCGGGCTCAGAGATGACCCCTGTGGGACTCCGCAGGTGATTTACGTGGGATCGTAGAGGAAGTCTGATCCTTTGGCTTCTTCCGGTGAGGAATGATCGGATCCCGTCTAGGGCTGTTCCTTGTATGCCGGCGTTGTGTAGTCTGGAGACTAGTGTGCGGTGGGAGACGGTGTCAAAGGCCGCAGAAAGGTTGAGTAGGATGAGGGCTACGGAATGGCCTTGGTCCAGGAGGGTGCGGATGTCGTCTGTGGTGGTGAGAAGAGCGATCTCGGTGCTGTGGTAGATGTGAGGAGGGCAGGGGTTGGTGGAGGCCCCAGAGTGGATGCCTTTCATTGTCGAGGTGGTGTATTTAGTTGTGACCGGCATCCAGGTGGAGATGGTGGGCTGGCTGGTGTGTGGGGGCGGGGGGCGGCTGTGGCATCTGATGGATGGTCAGTGAAGTTGTTGTAGAGCTTTTTGATCTTGAGGTGGAAGTAGGTTCCACGCTTATCACATAGGTCTTGGGACGGGGTGATGTCTGTGGCTTTGCTGCATGGGTTGGTGAATTCATTAATGACCTTGAAGAGTTGCTTGTAGTTGGTGGAGTTGTTGAGGATTTGGTTGTGGTAGTCGGTCATGGGATCCTTGTAGGTGGTGTAGATTTCGGGTACCTTGTTGTTTCTCCAGTTCATCTCCAGGCATCTGCAGCTGCGTCTTGCATCTTGGAGATCGGTGGTGAACCAGGCAGCTTTCCTGGCGTGCTGTTTGTCAGACTTGCGTAGCAGGGCAAGCTTGTATGCGCAGTTGGAGATCCATGTGTGGAGTTCTCTGGCTGTGACGCTGGCGTCGGATGTGTTGGAGGCCTGGGTGGTGGTTAAGGTCTGACAGCAGTGTAGGCAGGAGAACTGGCCGTGGGTCGTGTTTGGCGAGGCCTGTTGTCAGTCGCTGAGTTTTCCGTGGCTAAGTGCTTGGAGGGTGGCTGAGCTGTAGCAGTGGTTGGCTCGAGATCCCAGGTTTCTGGCACTGGTCGTGGTTAGGTCACGGGTGGACACAGGCGGGCTTGGCTTAGGCTTGCCTTCTGTGCACCAGCGGCACATGTCCGCTGCACAACCGCACAGCAGCCACCATTTAGGAGGGGGAGGAACGATCAGCTGGGAGGTAGCAATGGGCAAGGACAAGGGTGTGGGGCCACAGGGGCAGCAGCTGCAGGAAGCGGAAAGTGTGCAGGCTCCGAGAAGCCAAAAAAAAGATCACAAGTTAAAAACAAGGGATAACTAACTGATGTAATCATGCTATGTATCCTAAGGGGTGGGAGGGTGGTCAGGGTGGCTCCAAACACAGAGCAGGGCATGGGTGGATTGGCATGCCCACTCAAGTGTGCAATGACTATTTGGTCAGCCCCCTCAGGCTGTCCAAAGCAGTCATGCGCACTTCCCTGTTCGCAATGCAGGCTGCATTACAGCCTGCATAGAGAACATGGCTACCCCTCTGGCCCCTGGCTGCATGACTTGTCCCGTTGCCAATTACCAATCCCATCGCTGCATCACAACATTGTGATTGACTCAGGGGAGGGAGCCTGGCTGCCTACTTCCTTTTCCTGGAAGCAGATGAAGGAGAGCAGGAGCTACAAAGACACGGGACACAGCTTCGAGGTGAGACTTCCCTCAATACATTTTTAAGAACCCACGCTCACACACATCCCCGCGTCTACCCACCATCCAGTGTTTTTTCTGGCGTTTACCACCTCACAGCTGTCCAGCACACCCGCACTTCTCAGTGGTGGCCGTTGTGTGCCCATGCACAGTCGGCATACCACTCGTGTGCCAAAGGCACATACGTAGTTGCGACACATGCCATCACCTCGCATTCCATTCCAATGCACACTATTACTGGGCACATTGCAACAGTAGAGTGGGTGTTGCATAGCGGAGACATAAAGATCACTGTTCCCACTTCAGTTAGTGCAACCCAAAACTAACCTTTGCACCACAAACCCAACCGTGGACCCTGGAATTCCTTTTTTGAGCCCTCAATACACACACAAAAATCACATTTTAGACAAATGCACACCTAATTTTTCATATTTTACCCCAGAAAACACTAAATTTTTTATATTTTACCCCAACAAACTCCCCATTTCCCATTTTTCATATTTTACCCCCCAAAATACCCAATTTTTTCATATTTTACCCCCAAAAACACAAGATTTTTCATCTTTTACCCCAGAAAACACACCATTTTTTATATTTTACCCAGGAAAACACCCCATTTTTCATATTTTACCCCAAGAAAAACGCACATTTTCGAATTTTATCCCAAAACTCGTACACACCTGAGAAACTTCAAATTACCCCATTACTGACCTCACAATGCGTTGTGATCAAATGTGATGTTAAGGCACTCGCATTGTCGGAGTTGCGTTGTTAACAATGTACTGCCTGCGTTGTAATGGTCTTCTCCCGTGCCAAAGACAACCGATAGGCTAAGCTGTTTGCGTCTGTCTGCTCCTGGACCTCGCTCAGCACCAAGGAGCATTCCTCTTGGACACTCCACCGCTACGACGCCAGCACCCTCCTCGCCATCAACTCTGGTAGCCACCTCACCTGCAAGGACCAACCTCTGTTCCATGCCGGACATCACCTTCGCCATCCCTGACGGCTGCAGTATCACCCGCAAGGAGCACCCCGACCATCAAGGAGGAGGCATTGCCGTCACCTACAGAGGCACACCAGACCAAGCCCAAGAAGATCCTCTGCGGCACCCTCATATGGAGGCCCCCCAGGCCATGGCCCCCCATTCTCAAATACCATTGTCGACCTCATTGCACCCCAGGGTCTCTCATCCTTCGACGACATCCAACTCAGTGAACACAAGTTCCACCTGGACAACCCCAGTGAACAGAGCACCACTCCTTCATTGGGAGGGTCACTGACATCAGACGCAAGCAGCAAGCCACCTCAACAGGCCACATAGCAGGACACTTGGTCAAGCACGTCACCTCTGCCAGTGGGTACTTCAACTACAGCCACAACACCGGACTCTCCTGGACCGACCATCATTGGTAACATCACGTCTTCACCTTGTCCACCAGACGCCACTGCCATCATTTCACCCCCCTCGCAGCTGGATCAAGGCCAACAAAGAACACATCGTCAAGTCCCTCCGTACCAACACTCCACCAATGCTTCCAAACGATGACACCGCAGCGCGCAACCACCACCGATGTATCTCCCACTGCACCGACATTCGGGCACCCCTCATGAACAGCACTGCGTCAGTGCCTTCCACCTGCCTGATGGCAGGCATGAGGGTGAGGCAGTACCAAAGGGATAGGCTGGCCCCATGCATTGCTGGAGTTGCGTCATGGTTGTAACACGACTGCAGCAATGCGTGACTTTAGCGCAGGCAGATATGTCAGGATTCCTGACGTATCTTTAATTACTTGCGTCATGGAGCGCTGTCCAGTGATTACAGTGTATTTTTGAAAGAAGGGGACCCCCTACATAACCAATTTGCTTGCTATACGTAGGGACTTAACAATAATAGGAAACAATTTATAGCAAAATATAATCAAAATATGCCAACAATTACCAGGTATATACATGAACATAACCTATTACTAAGCTCCACATATAGATCAAATACACAAGTATAGTTATAGGAATTATTTATATAATTTTATTTGTATTCATCAACTATTTTTCTGTATAAATATATATAATTTTGATTTAATCTGTTAAGAAAATTTTATTTGTTTTCTTTTCAAAAGATAGAAAAATATATATACAATACTAATAATTATTTACAAAAGGTAAATCACAAATATCAAAAATTGCATATGGGAGAGAATTCCATATAGGAGAAAATTCATAATTTGATATAACAGTCTGATCTGATAGGATTAGTAATGCGGTCGATGTGTAGTCGATGAGAGCAATGCGGTAGATGGAGACTACGCGTGTTTCGGCAAAACTGCCTTCATCAGGGGTCCGTCTATTGCAATGCAAATTAACGTGTAGAGCTTCATTTAGTTTTGTTGAGGTTCTCAGGAATATTTAGCGACTAGTAGGACAATTAAAAAGTTTTGGGAGCTTAGTACGGGAGATTAATAACTTCTTTGTTTTAAATGATGCCTTGATGCATGTTTTGGTCTCTTAATATTAGATGGTAAAGACCAAACAAACAGAGCTTCCGTATCTTCTAGCGCCAACCAGTGATTACAGTGCATCCATGCTGTCACAAGTAGGGCATAGTAAGAAGTGTTGCAACACTGTCTTGTCGCAGCGCAGCAACACTTTTCATGACAGTGGCACAGGAATGCGCACTACCTTATTGATTGTGTGCATTCCTGCACTGTACTACTGCACAGTAGTTTTGTCGCAGGGCATTGCTGAAACATTGCTTGCAGCGCTGGCCAGCGCCAAAACCTGCAGAGATATGGGCCCAAGTTTTATCACCATTTTTAAGACCAGCTATTTTCTGTTCTTAAGTAACTGGCTCTAACTGTAGCTACAGCCAGTTTTTTGGCTATTCAGAATTTCAAGGAGCCCCTTGATAATACGGGGTAGTGGTGTTTGCATGCCTTTTTGCACGGGAACGCCTACTTTGCATGTCATTAGAGATAAATATCGCTAACATGCTTTGAGATAAAAAAAAGAGCCGCTATTGTCCAAACACTTGCGCCAAGACCCGTTAGCTGCAGCTTAATTAAAATTATCGCCGCTTTAGTGGCAAAAAGTGTCGCTAAAGCGGTGAAAAGCCCTTCATAATATGCCACTCAGTGTCTGATGAAAGCCGGCACGGCAAAGTTGTCATATGTGTCACTAGAGTGAAAAATTGACAGAATACTTACAAGCCGGGCATAAATAGTGAAATAAATATAATTTTGCAGAAAAATACCACCCAGTATCATTTGAATATTCCATAAAGATGTTTGCTTTGTCCATTGTACTAGCCGTGTCAATCAATGAATGAAATCCAGTAGAATCATGTTGCAGGAGAAGGCAGTATGGGACCAGGTTGTGGCACATACACGTATAAAAAACGGTGGTTCCAAATGTAATATGGTAATTCTATACAAGGGTTGACAACATGGGGGTAGAACAGCTTATATTGCTACATGATATTGCAAAGCAGAAGTAGGGTGACCAGATAAAAACGGTGATCCCAATTGTACTATGGAAATTACATATAAAGGTTGAAAACATGGGGCTAGAACAGATTATGTTGCTACATGATATTGCAAAGCAGAAGTAAATTATAAAATCAGTTTTATAGGGAAGCCACAAACCCCCGCCATTCCTCAGCTGAGTTAAGTCGGTGAGTGATAGAGTTGGTACGTTCTATCCATTGGCATTCTAGTCTCTGTGGGATCTAGGATAGATCTCCTCCTCTTTCAGGAATAGTCAACTTATCGATGACTTGACATTTCGGCGTAATGAGTTACCAACGGAGCATTCAGTACATAACATCTTATCCTGCTTCGATGTTGGCAAATCTACGTCTTGCTGGGTTATGAGGTTTGCCCAATGTATGGTAGTTGGCATGACCACCAGATACAATAAACCACATTACGTATCTTACAATTGGTGAAAGAATTGAGGTTTTGTTTAATGTCACCATGTTCAAAAACGTCTGTGTCAAATGAAAAGGCACATGCAACACAATTACCACATTTGAGGTGACCTTTCACCTCTGGTAGACCCCAGGCTGATTTTAGTGTTCTGCATTTTTGTCTCGTGCTACCTTGTGTGGAGAAATGCACTAAGTGGTCCTTGATATTTTTACCACGTTTGAACGCAAACATAGACGATTTTAAGGTAGAGCCAATGTTTCTAATAAGATGCCAGCTTTTTTTATCAAATTGTGGATCCTGTTAGCCTGTATGCCAAAGGTGGGTACATAAATCAATTTATCAAGTGGGGTTTTTATTCTAGTGATAAGTAATTCTTCCCTTGGACAGAACCATGCACGTTTTAGGGAATTTTTCACTATTCTGTTTGGATAGCCCCTGGCCACTAGTATGGCTTTTTGGACTTGTGCTTCTCTCATAAAGTCCTCTCTGTGGGAACAATTTGTACAAAGACGTAGGAATTGCCCAAAGGGTAATCCATCCCTCAATGATGATGGTGTGAATCGATGTCGTCAGTGAGGCCAGGTCAGCGATGTCGTCGCGGCTGATGCATAGTGCCCTTCACAAGCAGTGACCATGGCTTCGATGCAGGCGGTGGCATTGGTGACTTTGTCGGGTTTGCTCATCTTGAAGTTACAGCACAACCATTCAGTTCCAAGGGTCCAGGACTTGTTTTGGCAACACTTAGAAATGCAGAACAAGGTTTGGGCCTGGCAAGTTGTTGCATACACAGACACTGCAGTGGCAGGTCTGAGACATGATTGCAGGGCCACTCCTGTGGGTGGCACAATCAGTATTGCAGGCCCACTAGTTGCATTTAAATCACAGGCCCTGAGCACACACAGTGCACTTTACTAGGGACTCACCAGTAAATCAAATATGCCAATCAAGAATAAACAATTACAGATACAATTTTCACAGGGAGCACTTGCACTTTAGCACTGTTCAGCAGTAGTAAAGTGCCCAGAGTCCTAAAACCAGCAAAAGTGAAGTCAGAAAAATACAGGAGGAAGGCAAAAGGTTTGGGGATAACCCTGCAAAAAGGGCCAGGTCCAACAGCATAGGACATGGGCTGCGATTCCGAAGTAGAGGGCGTTTTCTTAATCAAGTATACTTGTAATAAGTGCATGGGTGACCGCTTATCTGGTGTTCAGTGGAATCCACTACAAAATCTTGTCTGGCATTTACAAGATGTGGAAACATTGATCTGTCTGCTCATGGAGAGGTTGGAGTTCAGGGTGACCCTGAGGTTCTTGGCATGATCTGCAGGGGTGGTTGTGAGGCCAAGTTTGGAGCGCCACCAAGAGGCGTCCCAGGTGAAGTGGTTTTTGCTGAAGATCAGGACTTCGCTTTTTTCTGTATTGAGCTGGAGGCAGCTGTTTATCATCAAAGCCGTGATGTTTCTAATGTAGTCGGTGAAGTTTGCTTTGGCAGTGCTGGTTGAGTTGGTGACGAGAGAGTGAGTTGTGTGTTGTCTGAGTAGAATACTATGTTAATGCCATGGGCTCTGTCGATTGTCCGGGAGGGATGTCATGTGGACGAAGAGTGTTGTGCTGAGCGACTGTCCTAGAGGAACTCCACAGATGAGTTTCTTGGGTTCTGAGGTGTAGGTAAAAAAAGCCTATTGTGCGTGATGAAGGAGGACTAGTCCACAGATACCCAAGTGCTAATACTTTCTGATGAGTGACTTGTGGGAGACCATATTGAACGCTGCTGAGAGGTCGAGGAGGATGAGTGTGGCCTTTTCTCCTCAGTCAAGGATGCTTCTAATGTCATCGGAGGCTGCAAATATGGCTGTCTCTGACCTGTGCTTGGTGCAAAAGCCTAACTGAGTTGAGAGCTGTCTAGGAGTTGATAGAGTTAAAGGTGTTTTGTGAGTTGAGTATTGAGGAGTTTCTCCATAACCCTAGCAGGAAAAGGCAGGAGACGAGATGGCTCTGTAGCTGCTGAGGGTGTTGGCGTCACTGTTGGTCTCTTCAATAGGGCATTGACTTCTGCATTTTTCCTGGAAGGTGGTGGTGGTAATGGAGGTCTTGATGATAGTGGTGAGCACAGGGGAGATCATGGTTCATCCACTGTTGTATATGAAGTGGAGTCATGGGTCTGAGGGGGCTCGGCATCGGGGATAGGAGCACTTTTACTGATGCGAAGATATGTTGGTTGAACAAAGCATTTCAATCCAGGAAGGTGAGGAATTAGGCTTGCTACACTCATCCATATTGGTTGATTGCCATGTTTCTAGTCAAGCCTTTCACTTGACAGCGTAAGAGGTTCTGGAATTTGCATTGTGGATACATTTCATTAGAGCTAAATACTAGGGGTGGGGTGGTAAACTCTACAGAGTTTTGCCCACCCCACACCCCACTTGGATAGCGGAGATTTAGAAAAACTCCGCCAACCACCACGTGGAGTTTTGTCTCACATGCGGCTTCCCAACATTAAGATGGCGAGCGAAAAAATCAAGTGCTGGACCGCCTCCTTGGGAGATTTCTTAATGTGGGCGATTATGCAGGTCACTACCGCTCATGTTGAGAAAGCTGCTGCTTGCGCTGAGGACGATGCCGCTTGGGTAGGAAAATCTACTCGTGCGGCAGAAAGCAGCAATGCCCTCTGGCATGCCACGTGGTGCAGTTTGTGCTGATTTTACAGCGCAGGACAAGCTCCCGGTGCAAAAGATCAGAGCGAGCAGCGTAACGTACCAAACTCTGCTGCTCTTGGAACTCCATGGAATCCCGCTGTGTTTCCAGGTAACCCCACAGCGGTCAACGGGGTGAAACTCTGCAAGTTCCGCCCACTCCTACTAAATACTCTGACACACCTGATACAGAAAGACCCATGAGTGGAAATACAGTATCCTGACACCATGGAGGTCAGCAGCAGCCCTATGGGAACTGAACCCGGAGGACCCCAGCACAAAGAGACGCAATCCTTGGAGATCATGGTCACTAGATACTGAACTTGTCAAGGACGCCTCGTGTTTTAAGAGAGTGAATAGAATTTTGTAAGGTTAAATCAATGGATCATTGTTTTTGTAAAACATCAATGGTTTCTCATGAAAACTGTTTTAATCAAAAACAAAATGTAAACCTTCAGCGTTGCAATAGTGGATGCAAAATTAAAGAGAGTGCACGTGCACATTTGCACTGCCTGGTGCACTCTTGTGCATTGCACCAATTCTGTCTTCCTCTACTGCTGTCTGAACAACAACCGGAGCAACTAACTGCTCCGATGCCTGCCTGCTGCTGGTGCATGCACCCGCCTAACACTCTCGCCCCATTGGTGCACCCCTATCACAGTTCACGGGCTCAGAGCAATTTAAATATTAGTTAGAATATGGCGCGCGGGTCTTGTCACTGAGGAATCATTTCACCAATGTAGGCTTCTCCAATGCTGAGGTATTACCGCTGGTGCAAAGTCTGCAGTGAGGCCCAAGAGTGACAGTATTGTGACGTCATCTGATAAATGGCCATCATTCCAATGGACGCCCATCTCATCGTTTCTAATACATGATTCTCGCACAGACCTTTTGCATTGCCACTGTAAGAACTTGCAATGTGACCTCTGGTTCTAGGGATGGTAACGTGGTCAACGAGGGACTCCAGCTCTTAAAAATAAATGAACATGGATCTCTTGTGCTTCTCCCACAGGTCTAGAGAGATGGTTTATTTCGACATAATAGCTGGATAAACCCGCTTATTATTATAAACAGCACCTTTATCTCGTGATGGTCATTTTATAAAAAACCCAGTGTAAATGACAGTGATTTCTGTTTCCCCTGTAGAGATGGGAGTCAGGTGATCTTGGAGGGACCTTATAAGAGTGCTGGATTGAGACACGCACCCAGACTTGCCTGACAGCACGCGCCCCCTGACGTGCATCACCGCGGTTCACATCCGTCTTAATATCACCGCACTGCACTAGTTTTCTAATTCCATAAAGTCTGTCCTGGATGAATTTGTGTTTCCAAATCTACAAGGAATCCCTGTGCTCCAAGCTATCCCCTGAAGAGGAGAGTCTCACCTCGCAGATGCGCGCCTTCGCAGACACGGTGGCCGTCAGTCATGCCGATGGGGCTCCTGGTCCATACAGTGGTACTGATGCTGGCAGCTGTGAGCGGCGAGGCTCCAGAGGCAGCCTGCAGGCTCGCGGCGTGGAGGCAGGAGGCGCTGTACCAGGATGGAATGCTGATTTTAGGGGGCGTGTTCCTGGTCCACTCTAAATACACGTCCGCAGAGGTTACTTTCAGGGATGCGCCACCGCCGATATCCTGCGAAGGGTGAGCACAGTGTATTACGGTAAAATGTGAGCATTAACACACATTATCACAGGATATGCAGAAGAGTCACAGCTGATATAATATGAGGGGTAAGAGCTGGATATTACTGCATGGAAGAGAAGCCACAACCGATATTCGGGGAGGGTAAGAACATTATATCACAATATGTGTGGAAGAGCCTCATCTAATATTTTATGAAGGTGAGGACAGTTTATTACACCACCTACAGAAATGTCACAACTGATGCCCTGTAAGGGTAAGTACAGGTTATTACAGCACGTGCATAGGTGCCACAACTGATGTTTTGGGAGGGTAGGAACAGTATATCACAGTATGTGTAGAAGTGTACCATCTGATTATCTGTGAAGATAAGAACAGTTTATTACACCATGTATGGAAGTCTCGCAACTGATGGCCTGTAAGGGGTAAGAACAGTTTATTACAGCATGTATAAAAGTGTCACACCTGATATCCTGTATCGGTTAGAGCAGTTTATTACAGCCTGTATAGAAGTGTCACACCTGATATCCTGTATTGGTTAGAGCAGTTTATTACAGCCTGTATAAAAGTGTCACACCTGATATCCTGTATCGGTTAGAGCAGTTTATTACAGCATGTATGGAAGTGTCACACCTGATATCCTGTATCGGTTAGAGCAGTTTATTACAGCATGTATAAAAGTGTCACACCTGATATCCTGTATCGGTTAGAGCAGTTTATTACAGCATGTATAAAAGTGTCACACCTGATATCCTGTATCGGTTAGAGCCGTTTATTACAGCATGTATAAAAGTGTCACACCTGATATCCTATATCGGTTAGAGCAGTTTATTACAGCATGTATAGAAGTGTCACACCTGATATCCTGTCTTGGTTAGAGCAGTTTATTCACAGCATGTATAAAAGTATCACACCTGATATCCTGTATCGGTTAGAGCAGTTTATTACAGCATCTATGGAAGTGTTGAAACTGATCTCTATGTAACAGGTAGAACAGTTTATTACAGCCTGTATAGAAGTGTCACACCTGATATCCTGTATTGGTTAGAGCAGTTTATTACAGCCTGTATAGAAGTGTCACACCTGATATCCTGTATCGGTTAGAGCAGTTTATTACAGCATATATAGAAGTGTCGCACCGGATATCCTGTATCAGTTAGAGCAGTTTATTACAGCCTGTATAGAAGTGTCACACCTGATATCCTGTATCGGTTAGAGCAGTTTATTACAGCATGTATGGAAGTGTTGAAACTGGTCTTCCTCTAACATGTAGAGTAGTTTATTACATCATGTACATAAGTGTTGCAACTGATAGCCTGTAGTAGGTAGAGCAGTTTATTACAGCCGACAACAGCTGAAATCTAGTGATCTGTAAGAATAGTTTATTACAGTATGTATGGAAGTGCCGCAACAGATATCCTGTAAGGGGGAAGACCTCTTTATTACAGTATATACTGAAGAGTCACTGCAGATATCCTGGGAGAGTTAAGAAACCTTGATTGCAATATGCACAGAAGTGGCCGAGCTCACATTCTGTGAGAATTAAGAACAGTTTACTACAGTGTGTATAGGAGTGTCAGAGCTCATACCCCATGAGAGGTAAGAACGGTTTATTACAGTGTGTGCACAAGTCTCACAGTGTGCATGTGGTTTTAGTGATACCAGAAGCTAGCATGCTGATCCCTGGAGTGAGGTCAAGAATTGTGGGGGAGTCCTGCTCTTAAGGTGGGGTCATTGCTTGCGCTGCTGTCCTGAGCTGCAGGGTGGTTGGTGTTAGATGCAAGGGGGCAGATTTACAAGCCCCGTGTGCCACTTTTGCACCGCTGTTGCATCACTTTTGTGACGCAGCAGCGGCGCAAAGCTAGCGCCATGCTGCGACAGATTTACAACGTGACGCATCTAGGGAGATGCGTAATGTTGTAAAGCCCTGCGCCTCATTAAACCCGCATCAGGTTTAATGTATGCAAGGTGGGCGTTACGTCGGAAAAAGCGTCGGAAAAGTGACTGCGTGAAATCTACAATATTTCACGCAGTCACTTTTCCGACGCTGGTGCGTCAAATCCTTACGCCTGCTTCAAGCAGGCGTAAGGCGTGACGCACCATGTTAGGGATAGGGCAGGTTGGAACAGTGCTGGAGTTGCGTCGCGCTTGCGACACAACTTCAGCACTGCGCCAACCTTACACCGGCAGATGCATCACGCATCTGCTTGTCCTTGCGCATCTGCAGTGGCGCAAGGGCAAACTTGCGGGACTCATCTTCCCTGGCGCATCCCTGCCGATTTGCAGGGATGCGCCAGGGAACATAAATCTGCCCCAAGGTGCTTTGAAAGTGATCCTGTTTTTGGTGAGGAGCCGGTGAAGCCCTTGCGGGGTGGGATGGTGTGCCCCTTGAGGATGGATTGTTTGGGTGATGGTTTGGACTTCATCTGAGGGGAGTTCAGTAACTCCTTTTATTAATTAATCTACAGGTTTCTCTTGGCCGTTTCAACCTGGGGCCCAGGAGGGTTTCTCTTGGCTATCAGAATGTTTACTTTATTTCTGAACCAGTATCTGGGGGTGTTTCTTTGGCTTCTGGGCTACTGCAGGCACCAATTGGAGTCTACGGAAGGGGCAACTGAAAGTATCTCAATTTTGAATTATTTAGTACCAATTATATGTATTATTTTAAACTTCGCACAGATCTAAATGGAACAAATTGCTGCATAGAACAACATTTGAACTTTGCAGAAAGGGCAAGTGAAAAGCACTCAGAACGCCAAAGTTATCACAGTAAGATTCTTGCATTGTAAGACAGCAGGTCCCTGCACCTTACCAGCAGCACTGACATATGGGGTGATGGGGCTGTCTGTCCTAATGCTAGAATACTCAATTTACATCACAGGACCACCTCATGCACTTACCTGCAGCTGCAGCATCCTTGGTCTTGGATTCTATTTGCCCAGACTTGTAAATAATGATGTATGAGTCATTGCCATTATCACTCCCCATGCACACCTGCAGCATCTCTGATCATCCAGCAGAATGACCCATGTCTGTTATCTTCATGTCCACACCATTGGCTCATGTAAAGCTGATAGAAGGTCACCTTCTAACCCAAGTGTCTCCAACCAGTCGGACGTGCGCTACCAGTAGCTCCCAGACACCTTCAAAGTAGATCGCAGCCTTGAGTTCAGGGTCCCATTTTCCTTTTAACATCAAGGGACGGGTGTGTTTACTTTACATTATTGTCACTAGTCTGCAGATAGCAGGGCCTGATGATGAGCAGCGCTCCACAGCTGTAGGGGCCAGGCTGGGTCAGCCTGATTGTGAGCAGCGCTCCGCAGCTTTAGGGGCCCGGCTGGGTCAGCCTGATGATGAGCAGCGCTCCACAGCTTTAGGGGCCAGGCTGGGTCAGCCTGATGATGAGCAGCGCTCCGCAGCTTTAGGGGCCAGGCTGGGTCAGCCTGATGATGAGCAGCGCTCCGCAGCTTTAGGGGCCAGGCTGGGTCAGCCTGATGATGAGCAACGCTCCGCAGCTTTAGGGGCCCAGCTGGGTCAGCCTGATGATGAGCAGCGCTACACAGCTTTAGGGGCCCGGCTGGGTCAGCCTGATGATGAGCAGCGCTCCCTCAGCTTTAGGGGCCCGGCTGGGTCAGCCTGATGATGAGCAGCGCTCCACAGCTTTAGGGGCCAGGCTGGGTCAGCCTGATGATGAGCAGCGCTCCGCAGCTTTAGGGGCCAGGCTGGGTCAGCCTGATGATGAGCAGCGCTCCGCAGCTTTAGGGGCCAGCCTGGGTCAGCCTGATGATGAGCAGCGTTCCACAGCTTTAGGTGCCAGGCTGGGTCACGGAGGTGAAGAACTCAAGCACTGAGGTATTTTACTCTTAAATCAAAGTCCTTGTGATCTCAATGTGGAGCCTGAGAACATGATGATGTTTGTGAATCTTTTCACATGGGAGAACATTGAAATGAACGGTTACCTCAATGATTAACTCTTCATTTTAATTTGTTCCCATTTCAAAGTGTCCCATTTACAAGCAGCCAGCCTTTTGCTTCCAGGGCCAGTAGACAGGTGTCATCATTATAACTCAAAAATAGTATTTTATTTAAAATGGAAAACTTTTAAGTGAAGAAAACTTTTTTTTATGAAACATTAAGTATTAATGTCTTTATCCACTTTCAATTAAGCCAAATATCTTTTAATGTCTTATGAAGCATGTTTATTCACTTAAAATTCCTACCACAAATGCATTTTATCATGCTATAAATATGGCCTCATGTCTATAGGTCACTGGGAGCTAGATGCGCGGTGTTGTAAATGTAACACATAGAATGGGAGAAAATGTATATCATTTTGTAAATCTGGGGCGGCGTCAAAGGTCCATGGGCGTTGCATGGAAACTCCCACTGCAACACCCATGGATCGCCTCCTGAGCACAGAGCACGGCGATGCCTTACTCAAGATGTATGAGGCCACTCAAAGTCACACAGGGTGGCTTTTGCTTGGCTTCATAAATCTGATTCAGAGCGCTGCGTCACGCATGAATCACCTTACATGGTGCAAAAGTGACTCAAGGCTCTCATATAACCCCCCACGCGTCTTTGTGACTCTAGCAGTGCTTGGTTATTCATCATTATGTAATCAGTGCACATCAACGCATAAACACCCATATTACTTACTTCAAGGGGGGCATGTTCAGTGTCGAAGTCAAAGGTTCTTAACCTTTTGACATCTGTGTCGACCCCCTCTGAATCATTATTGGAATCCGGGGTCCCCTCTGAGTCATTATTGGAATCCGGGGACCACCACTGAATCGTTATTGGAATCCAGGGACCACCACAGAATCATTATTGGAATCCGGGGACCACCACAGAATCCTTATTGGAATCCAGGGACCACCACAGAATCATTATTGGAATCCAGGGACCACCACAGAATCGTTCTTGGAATCCGGGGACCACCACAGAATCATTATTGGAATCCAGGGATCACCACTGAATCGTTATTGGAATCGTGCACCACCACAGAATCATTATTGGAATCCGGGGACCACCACTGAATCGTTATTGGAATCCAGGGACCACCACAGAATCATTATTCGAATCCGGGCACCACCACAGAATCGTTCTTGGAATCCAGGGACCACCACAGAATCATTATTGGAATCCTGGCACCACCACAGAATCGTTCTTGGAATCCGGGGACCACCACTGAATCGTTCTTGGAATCCAGGGACCACCACAGAATCATTATTGGAATCCAGGGATCACCACTGAATCGTTATTTGAATCCGTGCACCACCACAGAATCGTTATTGGAATCCGGGGACCACCACTGAATCGTTATTGGAATCCAGGGACCACCACAGAATCATTATTGGAATCCAGGGATCACCACTGAATCGGTATTGGAATCCGTGCACCACCACAGAATCATTATTGGAATCCGGGGACCACCACTGAATCGTTATTGGAATCCAGGGACCACCACAGAATCATTATTGGAATCCGGGGACCATCACAGAATCATTCTTGGAATCCGGGGACCACCACAGAATTATTATTGGAATCCAAGGACCACCACAGAATCATTATTGGAATCCGGGCACCACCACAGAATCGTTCTTGGAATCCGGGGACCACCACTGAATCGTTCTTGGAATCCAGGGCCCACCACAGAATCATTATTGGAATCCAGGGATCACCACTGAATTGTTATTGGAATCCGTGCACCACCACAGAATCGTTATTGGAATCCGGGGACCACCACTGAATTGTTATTGGAATCCAGGGACCACCACAGAATCATTATTGGAATCCGGGCACCACCACAGAATCGTTATTGGAATCCGGGGACCACCACAGAATCATTATTGGAATCCAGGGACAACCACAGAATCATCACTGGAATCCAGGGTACCCCTCTGAGTCATTACTGGAAGTTGAGCATCCCGGCCTTAGGCGTTTTCAATTATTTGATTAGCAAAGCAAGACACAAAAAATACAGAAAGAAGCATTCATCAAACGCATACACAAATGATGAAATATTTTATGCAATTCACAAGCAAATACAAAAAATCTAAATGTTAATCGGCGGGTTGAAGAGTTGTTTGGGTGGCAGGCATTAGCAAATTGTACTGTATATTGAACAAAGAACATCTCTAAATTAGATATACATCTCCACCATGTGGCAGACAGTTACAAGACCTGTTGTTGACAATTAAGTGCCGGTGACGAGTACCTGAAACCACCCGCTGAAATTAATCACTGATTTGGGTGTCGCATTTCACCCATTTTCCTTTTAATGCTCTTTTTTATTAGTTTAGGTTCTCATCTTTTCACTGTTGTTAGCTTTATGTTCTGCCTTTGGAGGTGCATTTCTGTGATGAAGTGCTCTGATGACGCGTGACTTAGGTCTGGGGTCAGATCCCTTACCTCTCCTCTTCTTACCAGGAACATCTGGACAGACTGCAAGTTCTTCCTCGTATGCAAAGTTAAACCCAGCATTCAGGGTTAACCCTCTCCCGGCTGGGTGGTGTGAGTGTCCCCTCACCACTGTCCTTGACAGGTATTCCTCACAGTGAGTAATTGCAGAGAGGGCAGTGGAATGACCCTCATGATGGTTGCATTAAGGTCATTCACCTGCCTGGGGTCCCTGCCACTGGGGGTGGCGAGCAGAGAATTCATGAAAATGGCCCAGCCAGTGGCTCCCTTGGCTCTAGGAACCAAAACACGAGTCGAGCTTTCCTTCTCTTGCTTGCTCTTTCTCTCTATTTTCCTCTCTTCCTCTTTCTCTTTTTCTCTCACTCTCTCCTCCATTTCTTTGTGGCTGCTCTTCCTTTATCTCTGCTCCCCCCACCTTTCTTTGCCGCTCTTTCTCTTCTTATTGTCTTTGTCTCTCGCCCTCTTCCCCTCTCTTTCTCCCTCCGCCCTGAGATCCTCGGTTCAGAGGGAATACTTCCGGGCAGCCTCCAGTGTCCAAACAGGTGTTGAAGCTATGTCTTTCTTCTCTGCATCCCTCTCGTGCACTCTCACTTGAATCCCGAGCTCCCCTCACCCGACCCCCCTCCCCCACATCGCCGAGAAGAGTCTGGCTGGACAGATTCACCGGTGTTTTTTGCACTGGTGATGGTGGATGGGAATAGAACCAGCGGGCGCCGCAGCAATGTCCAGGGATTTGTGGGCACTGTTAGCAAATCCAAAGCAAAAAAACACAGCAAGCCACACTGGCTCGGATGGCCACCAACATGTGGTGAGAGAGACGTCTTGCTTTTCATATCTGTCCAGATGTCTGATGAGGGCTAAGAGTCTGTCCACAGAGGGGCTCTGGGGTCTTTAGTCTAAATAGTGCGGAAAGCTTGCATTGAGGTGGCAGCTCAGAGCACCTCTGGACATCTTGGAGGCAGAACACAACTTTCCCAGTTTCCGATAATTCCAAAATAACTCTGCTCCTTCTTCCATCTGTCTTATTTAATGCATACAATATTTACGTGCTGACAGACATTCCGATATCCACGTAAATTAATGCTTTTTCATTGCTTGCTGAAGATTAGCAACAAATATTTCTAGAATTGGGTTTGCGAAAATTTGGGACAATGGAGAGCATCTTGGAAATGAGTCAAACCCTTGGTGGAAGGTGAAGAGCGAATCACGGCTCGCTGCACGCTGAGGGGTTTATTTATGAGAGCCTTGCGCCACTTTTGGACCACGTAAATTGTTACATGCGTGACGCAGGGCTCTTAATCTCATTTATGAAGTCTCTGAAAGCCACACACAGCCAACCTGCGTGGTTGAGGAAGGCGATACAGCGCAAATCGCTGCGTCGCCTTACTCTGCGCTCAGGAGGCGTTTCATGGGCTTTGCTCTAGATTTCTCCACCCAATGCCCATGGGTTTTGACACTGCCCCAGATTTACAAAATAATGTAAACCTGGATAAGTGCCAAATCTGCACACCTTCCAAGGTGAGGCGTAGCAAGGAGATATATGTTAACTTCTCTTTGTTGTTTCCTCTTTCCATTTGTGATGCATTCTGCGGCACACATAGAGAGAGGACAATGCCTCAAAGGATTGTTTCTGTGCAGGAAGGTGTCACTTTCTGCACAAAAACACTCCTGCCTGCATTGGAGTTACCCATGCACCATGGTGCAAGGGTGCCTAGGATGGCTCTAGGCTGCTAAAACGGCGCCAGCGCAGGAACAAGGACAGAAATGCACTGTATTGCTTAAATACTGTGCATGCCTGCCCTTTAACTTTGGTGTAGGGCAGCGCTGGAAGGTGCCTTGGTGCGCTGCCTTATGACAAAATGCCATGAATGAGGCCCTGTGTCCGTGATAGTGGTTATATCACCACTATATGGTGATCCATCCAAGCTCGTGGCATCGGAATAGTTTTTCAGTCTTTTGAGGACCAAAACAAGTTTCCCATCTCTAAATGTACATTTGACACATCTCAACCAAAGTCCCTATGCAACCCTAAAGGTCTGTGCAACTTCTAGGTAACTATTTATTGCCTTATGTTTTCTACTGCTGGTATTCCTGATTATTTTCCTGATCTCTTCCGGTCCAATCCCACTGTCTAATGCTAACTCCACACTATGAAAACAGTTTGCATTGTTTATGTTCCACCTTTCTGCATTTAAAGATGTTGTTCTGCAGTCCCCCCCCCCATGTGAATCCTGAATATGAGAAGAGAAAACATTCTAACTTAATATCATAGCCAAAGTATCGAGGACACAAATATCGGCAGGTAAGTATGTATAGGATTTCTATACCTAACACCACGTACATGTACCTTGACAATATGTACATCTTCAAGGTACATAGATGTGGAGTTAAGCATAGTAAATCGATACTTCCAAATATGCATTTACCTTCGATTATGTTGCTCTTCAATATTTTGATCCTTAGTTTTTCACACCTCAATAATTAGGGCCTCGATTTTTATATCTACGATATTTTGTCCTTGATGTTTTGGACCTCGGTATATTGTCTTTGATATTTTGTCTTTGATATTTGGTCCTTGATATTTTCGACCTCGGTATATTGTCTTTGATATTTTGTCTTTGATATTTGGTCCTTGATATTTTGGACCTCGGTATATTGTCTTTGATATTTTGTCCTTAATATTTTGGACCTCGATATATTGTCTTTGATATTCTGTCCTTGATATTTTGTCCTTGATATTTTGTCCTTGATGTTTTGGACCTCGGTATATTGTCTTTGATATTTTGTCTTTGATATTTGGTCCTTGATATTTTGGACCTCGGTATATTGTCTTTGATATTTTGTCCTTGATATTTTGGACCTCGGTATATTGTCTTTGATATTTTGTCTTTGATATTTTGTCCTTGATATTTTGGACCTCGGTATATGGTCTTTGATACTTTGTCTTAGATATTTTGTCCTTGATATTTTGGACCTCGGTATATTGTCTTTGATATTCTGTCCTTGATATTCTGTCCTTGATATTTTGTCCTTGATATTTTGTCCTTGATATTTTGGACCTCGATATATTGTCTTTGATATTCTGTCCTTGATATTTTCTCCTTGATATATTGTCCTTAATATTTTGGACCTCGGTATATTGTCCTTAATATTCTGTCCTTGATATTTTGTCCTTGATATTTTGGACCTCGGTATATTGTCTTTGATATTCTGTCCTTGATATTTTGTCCTTGATATTTTGTCCTTAATATTTTGGACCTTGGTATATTGTCCTTGATATTCTGTCCTTGATATTTTGTCCTTGATATTTTGGACTTCGGTATATTGTCTTTGATAGTCTGGCCTTGATATTTTGTCCCTGATATTTTGAACCTCAGTATATTGTCTTTGATATTTTGTCCTTGAGATTTTGTCCTTGATATATTGTCCTTGATATTTTGTTCCTAGGTATATGGTCTTTGATATTTTGTCCTTGATATTTTGTCCTTGTGTCCTTGATATTTTGTCCTTGACCTCGGTATATTGTCTTTGATATTTTGTCCTGACCTTGGTGTGTTGTCTTTGATAGTCTGTCCCTTGATATTTTGTCCTTGATATTTTGGACCTTGGTATATTATCTTTGATATTCTGTCCTTGATATTTTGTTTTTGATATATTGGTCCTCGATAATTTTACCTCGCTGCTGAGCTTTCACTATATTCTCGTACTCGATATTCCAAAATCCAATCCCTAATCCCTATGCTGAGAACTGAATGGTTGATAACTTGACATGAGAAGGTCCTCATTGTCATGTTGCCAGAGACACTTTTAAAGAGTCAGATTCCGTCACTTGAGTGCATTCTTGAGTCCTCTTTTCCTCATGAAATGTTAATGCGGGTGGTCAAATCTAAGGATTACAATCCATCTTCCGGAATTTCCACCAGATAATTCTTTTCCTTTCGCAGAGTGTATCACAAGAACTAGGGTCTGTTTTGAGTGCTACTAATCTGAATTGTTTTATAGTCTGTTAACCAAGACGTTGTCATGAAGCAGCTGCATTCAATACAATAGAGGGATGGTTGTGTGGTAGTTACTATGGACACACTGCTCCTGCTTCCAGTATCCATATGTTGTTACTATTATTGTCATTATAAGGACACTCTTCGCATTTCATATTTCAGGAAATAAGGTGGTCTGGGGTAACCCTGAAGAAAGTCTTGTATAGTGTGCTTCTATCCCTGTATTTATCATGTTTAAATGTTTTAAATAAATCATTGATCTAACACATCTGTGTCTACAAGAGAAGAACTACAATTTACAAGGAGTGTTTCTGATTCGGTCCCAGCATATCAAACATAAAATGATATAGAGAAAGGTGGGGAGCCCACCCTGAGTTTATATTGTGTAGTGTGGAGAATACTAGACAGAACACAGCATGGTTGGGTTTTATATATATACAAGCTGAAGCACACAGGGAATGGATGCTCCCAGCATCATGGAATTCTTTCGGGGGGATTTTTTGTAATTCAGATCTCCAGGTTCCAAAGTCTGTAAAGGTGCCACTCTGCCATAGTCCCTTAATAAAGGCACTACTGCTTGAGTCAGATTTGCAGTTGTATGTTGTGCCAGAGCATATATGGATCCCTTAATTGCTAAATATACATTTAAAACAGAGGCATTAGACCTCCTGGCCAGCCTTCCAATGTAGATCTACTGAAGGGGTGAGCAGTAAATGAACATCCCTCCTTACTCTATCCCTGCCTGAATTGTTTGCAAATCTGTACAATTTTCAATTTCTGTAAAATATCAAATAACACAGTCCATATTTTCACACTGAATAGCAATTAGTGGGGATCTTATAAAAATCAGATAAAAAAGTAACAATAAAATCAAATAATAAAATGTATGATCTAGCCAGAATAATATCAAAGATAAACAAGTTCTTTAGATTTACCCTATGGGGTGTGTCCAAGATGGCAGATAGGACAGCCTGCTGCTGTCTAGGACCTGCCGGCCATCCTCCCCAGAACATAGCCGAGTCCTGTGGTGCACTAAAACACTGAGGAGCCCATTGTGCACCAAGAGACGCTGGAGGGGGTAGCTTAGTCCCCCTAGAGGGTGGGAACAACACATCAGCGTCTGCCGGGGAGAGGCACAAGAAAGCGGCAGTCGTGGCACAGTGAAACTTGCACTGGCTGCCGATCACCTGAGATTTGCCTGATACCCCTGTTCTGGGTGTGAGGGTCACTACCGAAGGGGACAACCAGATGGAGAACAGCAGCGGGTTGTGTGGTACACTCCTCATAGAAAGGTCCACCCACACACTGTGAGTTGCGAGCAGAGGAGGCTTGGACCCCATGATGGACCCAGGCAGCACATTGGAGGCCACAGGAGAGAGGCACAAGATGGCGCTGGTTATGGTGCTGTGCAAAGTGCACCGTTTGCAACTCGCCTAAGACTTGCCCCAATGCCTCTGTCCTGTGGGTTGGGTCACTGCCATGGGGAGTGAGGGGCTGGAGGCCAGGGTCAGTCACTATGATCCCCCAATAATGCCATGGGAAGCGGTTTGACGTGGCCATATGGCTGAATTGCCCAGCTTCATTTGAGGGCTTGGTGGGGGACGACTGCTGCTGCCTTCTTCCCACCGGGGTTCTGATAATGTGATAGCGACCAGAGCAGTAGCTTCTCCTCTGAGCAGGCTGCAGAGATTGCTGAGCTGCACAGATACCAGCTAAGCAATATTCAAGATGAGACTTAGAGCCCAGCCGGAGGCGTGTCTCTGACGAATGCTAAGGCCATCCAGAGACACTCCAACTACACCTGCAGCTGCTTCAGCAGCATCTTTCACATAATTCAGCCTTCAGGACAAGTACAGCAATCCACAAGTGGTCACGACCCACTTCTAGCCACCGACCCAAATCCAACACCTCCAAAAAGCCCCCAAAGCAGCTCAGAGCCCCCTACAGTCCAAAGTCTCCCTGCACCAGAAGTATCAGCCCCACAGGTTCTGACCCTCTGATGACCCTGCACCAACCACACAATGGCCATACCTGTGAAGTTCCTAGGGCACTCATGGCCAGACACTCTCAATCCGGCTCCCAAGAGGGGTGTACCAAACAGACAATGGCATGGACCCACTGTCGGCTCCAGTCAACACCTCCGTAGGACTGCAAAGAACCAGCTGCACCACAAAATTTGGGTAGGAACCCAGGTACATGATCTGCGCAGTCCACTCTTCTGCACAACATACAATGAAGAGCTCCCTCACGACCTATATTTCTTTCATCAAAATGGAACTGAATTCAGCATGGGCTTTACACCAATGTGGTCACATAAACAAGAACATTAGAATGAAATAGATTTTAACATAGTTGTTTATTTGGCTTCTTTTTTTATCATATCATTGGAGGCATATGTATCAAACATTTCATTGATTTTTTCTCCTTTTTTTATAAAACTTTTTTTTGATTATATACACATGAAAGTAAACAGAATTCCAACATGAAACTCGAGAATAAATACAGTATGCTGTTGAGCAAATACCCCCGAATAAAAACAGTTACACAAACAGAAAGAAAATATTCATCCATACTCATACAGAAACCATCCAGACTTATACAGACTCATACAACATTCACAAACACATATATCTGGATAAAGGGTAGACAATAGATTACAAGGTCTCCACAACCATGTGTGGTAAATGTGTTCAGCAGGATCTGAACAATCTAGGTCGAATCCCAATACACCCAGTGGATACCTAAAAAGTTTAAGCAGCATATATTGAGAGCCCATACATAGAAACATTTGAAACAACAATCAATTGGACTTTAATGACAAACAAACATGTAATATTACTTATGTGACAGCCAAGGAAGGCCAAGGCCAGAAACACCTTACCATGTGAAATTCACCCAACAGAAATATCTATCTTCCCATACTTACTGTGGGAAGTGTTATAGAGAAGTAAAAAACACAATTTGTTAAGAGAAAAAATAGAAAAATAAAGGGAGGTGCACCAACCACCGTATCTCATAGAATAGAACCAAGAGTGCCTCAGAAAGAAAGAAGGGAGAAAGGGACCGCAGTGAGATTGATATAGGGCAATCTCACTGTGGTCCTGTTTATTTTTGTCTAGATTGTATATCTCTTGCAGGCTGACTGAAGTAAAGCACTCCGATGGAGAGCATTAGACTCACGTCTAGTCATACCCGTCCTAATCGGGGTGACAAATTCAAAAAGAACAATTGATGGACAGAATGTTGAACAATGTCAAACATTCACCCCAGTACAGAGACCTCTGCCAAAATGCATCATTTTTTGCTCCTCATGCCATTGCAGTTTAAACGCAGCCATATGCAAATCAGTCTTGACCCTGTTCCATATAGAAAACAAGCATCCTAGGACCAGTTTCATGGTTTCACCTCTCATCAGCCAGGTTAGCTTGACTCCAGTGACATGGAGATCACAGGACCCATGTCTAGGCTTACCCGTCCCACGAATGAAAAAAGAACAATTGATGAGCTGAGCCTAAATCCATTGTTTTTCTTGCTCCCCATGCCATTCCAGTTTAAACCCAGCCATATGAAACTCAGTCTTGAAACTGTTCCCCATGGGAAAAGTCTAGCCTGAACTGCCAGGCCAGGTTCGCCCTGGACTGGAAAACAAACATGCTAGGACCGGTTTCCCACATAAGAAATTAGTGCTTCCATGCGCTCTTTTTAGCTAAAACTTTTAAATTCAATATTTCCAGTTGTGATTATTGGATTGTTGTCATTTTGGTCATGTTTTCTTTTTTAAATTAGGTACTATTATTCTAACCTGGTGAGGAATCCTTTTGCCTGGTTTTTTTTCACTTTTTTACTTTTTGAAGTGTTGTACAAATATTTCACACATTGTCTCTAAAGTTAAACCTGACTGCTTTTTACCAAGATACCAGAGGGCGAGTATAAGTTAATTCAGGGTTTGACTGACTTGGATTGCGGTTGTTGCTCGACTATGGCTGATACCCCAGTCAATCAACAGCCCAATTTCTAAAATCATCGTATCTCAAAATGATATATGTAATTTTGTTTTGCAGTAAACGTGTAGGAATTTCAAAGGGACACATTCTCGAGCCCAAATGGAGAAACCGCCCCTGCCTATGAATGTTCAACATCAGAGAACCAACTACTAATGCCCCTTATATATCACAGGGTAACATCTTGGTTCCATTCTTAGTTAGATCTGTCTGCTACTTAAAAGGCATAACAACCACATCTTTTGCAGAATCGTATGTTAATCTTAGGTAGGTGAAGAGCAACCATATTTAGCTCCAAAGTGTAGGAGTTCACAAATTTCAAGTTGCCGGGCATCATAGACAACATACAGCCAACATTTCATTTTTCTCAGCAGGTTCCATATTCGGTTTTACAGGGATCTACTAGCCATGGTCTTTGCAATTCAGGAAATTAATCCCAGCCCCATCCTGGTGCCAAACATCACAATCGGCTTCCGGATCTTTGATTCCTGCACATCTCAAATGAGGGCCATTCAGGGACTACTGGAAGTGCTTTCAGGGAAGTGGGAGCCAGTGCCAGGGTACAACTGCAACTACCAATCAGTGACAGTAGGACTCATTGGTGAAACATTGTCATCCACATCTGTTCCACTGGCCAGAATTTCAGGGCTGTTCCATTTTCCCCAGGTAAGTGGACTTCATCGAAATGTATAAACCAATGGAATGAGTGTATACATGAAGGTATGTGTTTGACCTGGCCCTCTCTGCAGGGTTATGCCTAGACGCTTAGCCCTTGCCCTCCATTTTTTGCTAGATGAGTTTTTGCTTGCTTTAGGACTCTGTGCACTTTACCACTGCTAACCAGTTCAAAAGTGTGTGTGCTTTTTCCTCTAAACATGGTAGAATTGGCTTAGGTATACTTGGTTGATTCATTTTACATATAGGTTCCCAGACAAGTGGTACTGCATGACCTCAGGGCCTGTGTATTAAATGCTACTGGTGAGCCTGTATTGTGCAGCTGCTTAAGTAGCTCTTTAAAGATGTCACAGGCCTGCCCTTGCAGGCTATGTGTTCAGTTTTAAACTGCCATTTCGACTTGGCAAAAAAAAACTTTTTGCTAGGCGAGGTGGCCCAAATCTTCCTTTTTAATACATAAAAGGTACCCCTAGGGTAGGGTCTAAACAGCCCAAATGGCAGGGAGCACTGTCTTTAAAAAAAAATAGTTCATGTTATTTTAAGTTTTACATGTACTGGTAGTAAAAAACTCTGAAATATGTTTTCACTTCTGCCAGGCTTTCCTTATGCATAGGATAACATTGCATTTACCTTATTGCATTTAATAAGCTGTAACTTCCAAATGGGAACAGGTAAGCAGTTCATGCTTGGTGTCTTGGGTGGATATAACTTGCAAACATTCACTCTCCAGGATTCCACGGAGCTACATAAAAACCCCACAAGATTCAGCGGTGTTCCACCAATGGGCAGAAATTATGCATCTCATGCTGCTCATGCTGCAATTTAGTGTTAGCAGCACTGAAGAATAAAGGTGAATGGCAGCATGCGGCACGCAAGAGCATGCAGCTATTTGAGTTGATTTTGCTGCTGCTCAAGAAAAAAATCTACTTGAGCGACAACAAATCTACTCAGTCAGGAATCAGCCCTCTGAATACGACCAGTCGCAACCTCCCACGTGGGAAATTCACACGGGAAAATGCCAAATCTTGCTCACGCTCACCAGCTTGCATTATTCTGGAGCCTCACAGGTAAAAAATTCTTCCCATGTCGATTGGCTGAATTTGGCTAGGACAGCGTTGCAAGAATAACTCAATAATTCAACCGGTTTCACGGGTGGAATAAAACATTCTGCCAATCCCTACTTTGGAACTGTAATAAAAAAACCTCCTGGTGGTCAAGTCAGATTTTTTATAACAATTTTGACATTGACACTTTTTGAAAGTTGCCATTTTCCTTACCTAGCCATTTAGTGCCTGTAGCCTGTTTCTGGGTCACAGGAATGGGTGTAGTTGGCAGTTGGGCTTTGTGTATTCCTCCAGACAGTGAAACACAGTAGAGGGCTTTGGTGTGCTTGAATGGGTCATCACTGGCAGGATGGGATGACGGCAAATGGCACAGCCCTACTTACAATTAAATAATAAAAAAAGAATCCATATTTGTAAAGTGCAAACATATCAACCCTTAGGGTTTCAAAGCGCTGGTGGCTGTCAGAGAGATTAAGTGAGCTATTGCCCAAAGTCACATGATGCTGAGCTGAGCTGCTGCTAGTGCTCGGGATTGAGCCGTGAGCCCTGTGCTACAGATTCAGCCACTCTGGCTGCCACGCCACATCTCTTCTTGAATAAGCTGTGTCTGGCCTTTACATAAAGGATTGCATACCCCCTGTGTCTGGAGCCAGGGCAGGATAGGTAGGCAATCTGTGCACTTCAAAGGGATACCTCTAGAAGCTTCTACCACTTCAAAGGAGTTGCCAGGTATAATATTGGAGCTCAGACATCAACTCTTCAGTACACTTTTTGGTTTGAGAAAAACTCTTCCAGGAAGAAGG
Source organism: Triturus cristatus (assembly GCF_964204655.1). Classification (NCBI taxonomy): domain Eukaryota; kingdom Metazoa; phylum Chordata; class Amphibia; order Caudata; family Salamandridae; genus Triturus; species Triturus cristatus. Next base: position 1,670,102,925 of record NC_140591.1, on the reverse strand, counting down.
AATGCTGTGTTGCTGAAACAACTGTCACTCTACTGGACTACTGCCCTAAAACGTTGTTGCCTGCTGTGCTATCCTGCGTCTTTCTGACCTTTTACCTTATGAAAAGGACTAGACCTGCAACCTGTACCTAGGACCACCAGAGTGACTTTAAGGGCGAGTCTCTTATAACCAGCACCTGGACTCTGCCACTGTGAGTCCTACCCTACCAATTTGTGTCCTGGACCCCTGGAAATGGGCCTGAAGGTGCTGTTTTAGCCCATTTGTAGATCCAGCAGAACCAACGTATCTCTGCTTTGCGGTGCGACCCCGAGCTGAACTGATGCATTGTCTCTGCTGCATGGTCTTTCCCGGTGCCTGGACTGGTACAGGCTCACAACTGCTCAGAACTGATGCATCACCTAAAATGCGTGATGCATCCCTAATGCCTGACTTTGCATCGCAAGCCATTATTGATGGGGTCTTCAGTGCTGACACAGGAATTCGCACCACAGCCACACAGCTCCTCAGAACTAACTCAACACCTTGACTGTTCGACACATCCTAAGTGCGGGTCTCCGAAACTTTTCGCAACCAGGAGATTAGGTTCTCTTGTTCAGTGGACCTAAGTAGGTACCTCTAGCTGGTCAGCGCTCCATCTCTGTCAGCCTATACTTGTGACTTTGTCCCGGTCTAGAGCGACCAGATATCCATAGATGGCACTTTGTACTTTTTGGTATTATTTTAACTTAACTCCTTAAAGTTGCCTATCACCAGTTCTACTGATTGGATTTTTGTCATTTTGGTTTTGTTTTATTTAATAAAATGTACGCTATTTGTTCTAATCTGGTGTGGGATCTTTTTTGCTGTATGTTTTGACTTTGTAACTGTTTGAAGTGTTTCACAGATACTTTACATATTGCCTCTAAGGTAAGTCTTACTGACCTGTGCCAAGCTACCCAAGTGTTGAGTACAGGTTAATTTAGGGTCTACTTGTGTCTTCACCCTGACAAGGATTGTGGTTTCTGCTTGAAGAAGGTTTTCCCCTTCAACCAGTAACCAGGATTCTTACAGTAAGGAGGAATTTATGTTTGGTATAATATAGAGAACTAAACTGAGACATATATAGCTAGAGTGAAGCTCAAGTAGTCTGGGTTGTCTGTCACAGTGCTTAATGTGAGACTTATTCATCAACACTAGTGCTTGAGCACCAGTTGAGAACACATTCATGTTTCGTATGTGCAGGGAAATTAAGTGATTCAGCCAGAATCACAGGATGTTGATCAGCACCAAGACTCGAACTTGGTTCCCCAGCTCTGAAGTCGACAGCGCTGGCCATTATGCCACATCCTACACCCACTTATAGGGTTTGTTGGTTCTGTGTTAGGCAGCACTAAAAGGAGCGATGGGCTGTTTGAAGCTGCCTCCTGAGGAGAGCCCCGGCATTTATTTTTTTGCCAATTAACCACTGGTCTATGAGAACCCCAACATGAAAAATATCCCTGTTGTTACTCATCTACAATTTTAGGTTATGCATCCCAGATCCTCTACCCTCACTTTCAGCAGCTATGCTGGGATAAAAGAAGCATGGTTAAGTCATACACAATATAGCCTCTGCTGCCTCAGTGCCCTACCCCAGGTTACACAAGGGAACCTGCTACCCACCCACATCCTCCACTATTCTCAGAACATTACTACCTTCCCAGAAATATAGTTGCCATTCTTCCAACCTCCCACAAAACCCACATTTTTACCTCTCTAAAACCATATATTAGAAAAAATTATCTGGTGTCCTGCCTCTCACTCACCACTCTCTGGGGCCGATTCACAGAACTAATCTGAGACAAAATCCTAAACGTACTATTTTTGGTATTCACAGAAGGTATTTAGTAGTAGTAAAGTTATTATTTTGTCTTAAGTTTGACTTAAGACAGACTTAGGACAGACTTAAGACAGACTTAAGACAAAATCCTAACTTTACTACTACTAAATGCCTTCTGTGAATACCAAAAGTAGTAAGTTTAGGATTTTGTCTCAGATCACTTCTGTGAATTGGGCCCTCTGTGTTTACCACCTCTCCAACCCAAATAAAAAAAAAAACCCTGGTATTCTGCCACTCAAGACTGCCAAGCTCTCCTTAATCCTTTCCTAGATAACTTTTATTTTCTACTGTTGCTACGGCTTTGCAGTCAATAATACAGTTTAGAGTCTGGTATTCACACTCCTGGCTCTCAGTAAGAGGTATATATGGCACATATATTATTGGGTTTGTCTAAAGAGGCATCAACTTTACAATGAAATATGAAAATGTAAATGGTGGGTTAGAAATAGTCTGAATATGAGCAATGCCTTTTTCAATTATGGCAACTTGGACCTAAAATCAGAAGGGACAGGATTTAGAACTGCCAGCCTTGGGGTGGCCTTCCCTTAAACCTTTTGCCCGCTTGACTCATATTTTTGCTAAATTTGTTTGTTGGCTTTAGTACTTTACCATTAGCAACCAGTGTGAAAATGCATGTGGTTCTGTTCTGAAATATGGTTTGATTGACCTTCGCCTAATTGGCATATTTAATTTACTTGTAAACCCCTTGCAGATGAGTATACCAAATGCCAGGGCCTGTAAATTAAATGTTACTAGTGGGCCTGCATCACTGATTGTGCCTTCCACACAAGTGGCACTTTTAACATGTCTCAGGCCTGCCACTGCGAAGTTTACATTGCCATTTCGGCCTGGCATCTAAAACTCCTCGACAAGCCTTAAACTCCCCTTTTATTGCATATAAGTCAACCCTAAGTTAAGCCCTAGGTATCCCATGGGGCAGGGTGCTCTGTAAGCAAAAGGTAGGACATGTGCTTTTACATTTTATATGTCTTGATAGTGAAAAACACCCATATTCGTTTTTCACTACTGTGAGGCCTACACTGTTTACAGGGTAACATTGTGAATACTTAAATACACTTATACGCTATAATTCCTGATTAAAAAGGGGTAGCACTGTCATGCGTCTTATCATGTGAATGGTAATGATATGTTTTCTTTACTTGTTAAGATGAATTGATCACTACACTTTTCAAAATGCCACTTTAAGAAAGATGACACTTCTGCTCTTATCCCTGAGTGCCTGCAGCCTGTCTCAAATACACATCTGCGGTGGGTGACAGCTGGACTTTGTGCTTTGCCTCTAGACAGCCATACACAAAGTAAGCTTAGGTCTGACTGATGGGCCATCCACATCCTAATGAGTCATCCTGGGCAGGATGGGAGGGATGGGAGGGAGGAGATGACACTTACACCTTAAAGGGTATGTCTGCATATACCCTGTAGTTAGTCTGGAGTCTGGGCTGGGAAGGGAGAATCCTGTGCTCTTCAAAGTCCCTCTTTGAAGTTACCCCCAATTCAAACCACAACTGGGTATAAGTACTGGGTCTACTTTCAGTACACCACTGGATTGTGAAGGAGAAAAAACCTCGGTGTTGCTACAGGGACTGTCACTCTGCTGGACTGCTGCTCTGGGAGAGCTGTTTTTCAGCTTTGCTGCCTTGCAGTCTGCTACTCTCTGCCCTGCTGAGGAATGGCTGGACCCATCTCACTTAAACAGAGTGGCTCCAAGGGCATGTTGGCTTGTCCCCTGTTATAAGTTTCAGGGATATCAAAGACCTACCATCCACCTTCAACAACACCTGGACTTTGCTTGTTGCAAGTCTTGCCCTGCCAAGTGGTGCCACTCTAGTACTGAACCCATGGAGGTGGGTATAAAGTACTGCAACTTCCATAATTCACGCATCAATGACATTGCCCAAATCGGAACCAACGCTTCTCCCTCACATGACATATCTGCGAGAAGCCTGTACATTGCTTACTAACTGTGCAGCACATTGTCTGCCTTTCCAACGCATCTGTGAGGATCCATTACATCACTCGCTGACTGCGTGACACATTGCCTTCAGCTGGAAGCTCAACTAAAGAGCATTGCTCCTTTGCTGCTCACATCTTGGATCCGTGGCCGACGCAACAAGGTAATTTGTGGCTGACTAAGGCTGATCCTTGTATCCCACCCACGCTCCATCATGGTAGGTCTGAACTTATGGATTTACCCCAGTCAAGCTTGTCCAGATGCCCCAGGTTGGAGCTGTGGGGCCACATGTATGAACCCTTTTTGAAGTTGCTCAAAAAGGCATTTTCACATGTACCAAAAACAAAGATCAACTCGGTAACCTGTTACCAAATCGCAATTTGCGTTTGTGATTCGGTATTAGGAAGGGGCGAGCTGAGGGCATCCTTTCCTAATTCCGAATCACAGTGGTATGTATGAATGTTTTGCAACCGAAATGCGGTTGCAAAACATTCATATTTTACCAATATATTCAATTTTTTGTTCTCACTGACTATAGCGTGGACTTAGTAGATGTCGCTATGACACAGAATTATTTTCTATTCAAGTTGGAAAAGAGTAAATATAGAATTGTGGTTTGCTCTGGACATAGCTATTCTATTTTTAGGTTACTTTAAGGACAGGATTATCATTGGATATTATGGATATCATATTATATTACATGTACTAACAACAACAGACATTCTACATTGATGTAAACACAGTCGTTAAAGGAATAAAGACTCATGATGGAAATGCATACTGAAATTGTTGTAGCATAATATCACTCGTTGTGAGAAAGTGGCATATTAGTTGGGGTGGATTAATGTCCACCACAAGTGATAAAGTCACAATCATGTTAGGTCCAGTCAAAGATTTCTGTAATTTCAACCCCTGGTAACTCCTGCAGAGAGCAAACAGGCTTAACTTAAAGAAAATGAGTAAAGGATTTGAAAGCACCAAAACACTTAACAGGTCAACAACACAACATTCTAAAAATCCCACTCCGCGGTATAAAATAAATATAGATTTAATAAGCAAAATTACATTGCACCAAAATGACAAAAATCAAATAAGATGATCTAGGTTTATTCATTGTTAAAGATTTAGGTGAAAATAGCCCCAAAAAGTATAAAGGGCTGATGATAGTCTATGGTTGCACTAGACCGGGACATAGGCAGGATTTGAGACCGATTGCGATGTAGCGTGGGTTGGGTACACCAAGTAGATTGGCCCGCTAGGTCCTGTAATTAAGGAAATGCAAGTAGGTTTCTATTTCCCAATCAGAAAAGGGACTTTGGGCCTGATTTCTGATGTATGTACTGCTGCTATGGCAGAGTATTTTATTACATTTATGGGGAGGGTACTCCGCCCGCCACATTTAGAGATGTCCTCCAGCCTAGAAAACTTCTTTTGCATTTACTAGAACCGCTGTCGGGGAAGTTAACGTCACTGCGTTAAAAGTTTGAAGGATGGTTCCATCAATATGATACAGAGGTACATCAAATTTTTAATGTTTGTTTTATTTTTCCAAAGTGGAATTTTGTATTTCAAAATGAAAAAAAAAATGACCCACTTACCATGGGAGTTTTCTTCAATGGTGTATGGTCATTTGACTGTTTTCATTATCTTTTACCAGCAGTGAAAAAGTGCCTTTTGTCCTCCCACTCTGAATTGAGTGGGCAGACAAATGGCAAAACCTCCAAAGGCCAATACTCAACAACATACTGAGGGGCAGATTTACAAGCCCCTTGCGAACATTTACGCCGCCGTTGCATCACTTCTGTGACGCAGCGGCGGCGTAAACCATGCACCATTTTGCACCTTATTTACAACGTGACGCATCTAGGGAGATGCGTCACGTTGTAAAGCCCTGCGCTACATAAAACCTGCGTCAGGTTTAATGTATGCAGGGTGGGCGTTCCGTCGGAAAAAGCCTCGGAAAAGTGACGCAGTGAAATCTACAAGATTTCACGGCGTCATTTTTCTGACGCTGCTGCGTCAAAACCCTGCGCCTTCTTGAAGCAGGCGTAAGGCATGACACAGCATGTTAGGTATGGGCAGCCCCTAAACATTGCTGGATTTGCGTCGTGCTTGCAACACGACTCCAGCAATGCGCCGCCCTTACGCCATCAGATGCGTCACGCATCTGATTATCCTTGCGCCACGATGCGCTGCATTGTAAATGCGGCGCATCTGTGGTGGCGCAAGGGTAAACTTGAGTGACGCATCTTTCCTGGCGCATCCCTGCTGATTTGCAGGGATGTGCCAGGAAACATAAATCTGCCCCTGAAGGTCTATTCGACTCTAAGGCCCTCATTATGATGTCGCTAGGACTGCAACTAATGGCTTATTAAGATGCCCGGTGGTCAGAGAAAGCATGTGGAGTGACAGACCAATGATTCCATTCTACTTTTTCTTTTGCATAGCAATCTGTACCACAGATGAGTGGCAGTATAAATCATAGTTTTTTTTCTATTAATATCCAACTGCTAAATGCACATTTATCGATCCTAGAAGCATGAAAGGCTATGCTGTCACAACGAGATTCAAACGTGTGACCTTTCGGCTGTCCTCAGCAAGCAGTACAATATGCTACATAAATGTATCTATTGAAGAGTAGCACAAAGGGTTAAAGTTCCATTGCAGAAACTGGTTTGTACGAAGCAGGTCTCTGCTCTTCTGGTGATATAGCCAGGGTGGTTTATGCCCTTCCTGCAGATACCGGTGTGGAACCTGCTGATCTCAGGTGTACATCATCATGAAAAAGCCCTGGAATGTGCACATGCCTGCTGCTGAGCAGTGAGAAAGATCATTTCACACGCCATCATCCAAGTACCATAGCTCAGCAGGTTCATGTGCTTGCTCCTGTGATTCATGTGCAACTAAAGCTCACAAGGCATTCAGTTTAATCTTTGAGGTGCTACGTCAAGCTTTCATTCTCGATTTCAATGTGAGTACTAGTGAGTTGCACCCATGAGTGCAGTGTAGATGGAAAGAGCATCAGGCCACAGACTTCACAGTCTGGAGTGAAGGCTGGTACAGAGGGCTGCATGTGAAACTAAGGGGCATATCATCAAGGGCTGGTGATATAATTATCGCCGCTTTAGAGTCCGTTTTCGGGCGAAAAGCGGAGATAATTATATCGCATTATTTACAAGGACACGTTAGCGCGTGTTTCCTTGATTCAGCTCCCGTTTTGTTCACGCCTCGCTTTGCATCTCTAATGAGATGCAATGGAGGCGTGCCTGACAAAACACCATGGGAAAATATCGCTACCCCAGCTTCGTGATATCATCAACGAGGGGTAGCGAGATTTTAAATCCTGTTAACTATGCCTTAACGCAGGAATTTAACGTCTGTTAAATTCCTGACTAAGGCATAGCTAACATGGGAGGTGGATTATGGTGATACGACCACAGGGTCGTATCACCAAGGCTATCTCTGTTTTGGAGGCAACATCGCTGGTTTTCCCGCGATGTTGTCCCATTTCCCTGGTTAGCGCTGGAATTTTATCGCCCTGGAGTAACACTTTGTTGATAACGCGCTAACCGGGCGATAAATTCCAGCAATAGACGGCGATAAATATAAAATCGCTAAGCGCGCTTTGCGATATTTATCGCTGTGTGTTGATGATATGCCCCTCAGTTGCATCTTGAAAGTGGAGGGTGGTCCGTCAGTTCATCCCACTGAACTTAGGGAGGATACAGCCACTCATGGAAGGAAATGTACAGACACCAGCAGCTGCACTAGCAAAAGGCAGGGGTAAGAACTACGTGTACGTGTACCGGCAGCCCACGGTACCAGGAGTCGGACCCTTCAGCCCCCTCAACTGCTGTCACCTGCTCACCGCTATATAGCGTGTACACTCCTCCCACAGCGCGAGATGCGCGCGGGCAAAGCCTGGGCCAAGGGCAACAGGAGGAGGAGGAGGAGGCAGGCGGGGCCACACCCCTTGGCCGTGGTTTTAGAGATCCAGGGCAGTTTATTCTTTCTACAGGCTGGGTCTTCTGTACTGAGCCACATAAGGGCTACTTGAAGAGCCTGCCAAGCCAGTTGCCAATCTTAGAATCTGGCCTTTGTCTTCTCACAACGTCTGGGAGAGACTCTACTTGCAGCAGATATTGTCTGTGCGCCTGGACTGTCCCCCTGGATCATGGCAGCCGATGCCCCTTAGCTTAGAAGGAAAAACGCGGACCGGCATTAAACTGCCTTGTTACCTGGGGAAAACAAGGCACAGAGAGGTGCTCATTAGAGCTTGTGCCCGGCAGGACTGGAAAAGACTGGGAAGAGCTCTAACAGTCCAACAAGCTGATCGTTAAGGTGCTGTCATTCCCTAAAATACTGGGGGGCATATTCACAAGGAGCTATCGACGAATTTACAGCACTTTATCGCAGCCAAACTAGTGATAAATTTACCTCCCCATTCACAAGCTGCTGGTAACAGCCCACATCACCAGTTTACTCACGATAGCAGCTGCAAAAAACATTGCCGCAGAAGACTCCCGCAACTATGGCTAATGTGATGCAGAGTGGGCGTTCCCGTGCCAAAAGCCGGGACAACATCACACCTCAACATTCTCAACAACCAGCCAGATCGGTGATAAGAACACAAAACAGGCGATAAAGCGCGTTAGCACCAGGAAATTTACACCTGCTCTGACCTGGTGTAAAGTCGGATGGCAGCCTGCACCACAAAAGAGAGCACAGCCCAGGGCCACATCAGAAGGGCAACAGATGCCATGGAGCCACTCATCATGCGGCCCGGACACCCAAGAGGGCCACAACAGCCACCGCCACCACCCTAGGATCCCCAACCCACCCCCAGAACACCCCCCCCCCCGACCACCACATAGACAGCGGACCCCCAGGAAACACACCAGCTGCACAGACCCAACATCTGACAATGTCACCATCCACTACAGGCTGAAAGGGACAACCATCCTACACATCCTGACCATCATCGACTAACAGGCCTAAGGCACCAACAAAGCAGACAACCAACATCCCACCCCACACAAAGCTGCTGGCTTGGCTGCACCTGATGGCCCCTGGTACCCCCCAACCAACACCCGCCAGAGTCGCAGGAGTCTCACAGCCAGACACATCCAAGTACCCCACACCTGTCCCGGACATCCCCATCACCCTGGTTCCCCAGTCCCCATACGTCCAAATCAATGTGCAGGATCCGCTGGAGACCAAGCAAGGACCATATGCCATAGCAGGATGCACACATGTGTTGGGGGCAATCCACAGCACACATGTACTACCTCTGCCCCCTGGTGACACAGCACACAATCACTGCAACAGGAAGCACATGTCTCACATCAAGGGGCAGGCAACAACAGAACACCATGGAACCCCCCAACAATGTGGCCTTCAAATACACAGCCAGTGTGCAGAATACCTTCATCTTTTGACAGTCCATCCTCAACCAGCGTGCCCAGGATGGCAACAAGGGAAATGCACAGCCACTTGACAAGTTCAAAATGAACACCCCACAGACCTCAACTCCACAACCATGCAACTCACAACTCTGGCAATGCACACGTCACAAAATCACAACCAACATGCACAACAACATGCCCACCCACCAGACACGACACAACAACTTACAATGGTAACCTGGGTAAGCCCTGAACATGAGCCATCAACGGCATGGCACCTCAGCCACATAATAGCCAAATATGGGGAAAGGTGGCAACCAGGCATGTGTGAAGGATGCAGTAGAACCATGATTGGGAAAGTACACAATGCCAAGAGTGGCAGAGATCTGCTGGACAGACCTCAGTATGCAGAACACGCCCATATCCATGGCGACATACACCTCTGGTGTATGGAATGTAGTGGACAGTGGACCATGTCACCCCAGCCGGTGGCCTCACGGAAATGTTGCCTTTTACGCCCCCCCTAAGCGTCACTGGAGTGGGATGGCCTGGCGTACACCACGCCAGCGTAGTGGTGTGAATAAAAAGCACGTAGGCCTGGGCGTGGTCCTCTTCTGGAAAGCCCCACGTCTCAGCTAGGGCGGAGCCTCTCACCCCGCCACGAGGCTGATGCCATCCTCATGAGTGGAGTTGCCTGCGATGCTGTGCGCCTGCCGAACCCTGGCACGCTGGACCACGAACCTGTCAGGCCCGCCCCCGTGCAGTAGGCCACACTGATCACCTGCCAACACCGGCTTATGTCAAGGAGGGCTCACCACGTGACGGCTCAAGCTCCAAGCCCGAGTCCCGCGACCTGGCAGCCTCCTCCGACCATAACAGCCTCCACGACACAGGCCCGCTATACTTCTTTCTCGTTGACGTACTTGCCTGCCGCCTTCGGCCTACTCTTCAGACCAGTAGGTCCCATATGTGAAACTGTGTCCTGAGTCATGAATGGCAGTGACCCCAAATCTGGGCCAGCGGCCGCAGCAGCAGACCTCCCCCGATCAGTGAGGCATAGTTCCATATGGGCATCTTGCGACACGTGGTGCCACTAACCCTGTGCAACGTCAGCCGGCTACTCGTGGTGCCACTAACCCTGTTCAACGCCAGCCGGCAAAACGTGGTGCCACTAACCCTGTTGAACGCCAGCCGGCGACATGTGGATGAGGGACCAGAACTACCTTGCGGACCAGTAGGTCCCACATCCAGCACCTAGTCTCAAATCACGAATGGCAGAGCCCACACCAGTGATCGCACAGAGAGGAGTAAGAGGAAGATGCGGCTCAGTCCGGACGAAAGCTGGGTCACATACACAGAGGTGACTAAACACGTGGTGCCACTGAACTTGAACTACGCAGGCCGGTGAGGCCATCCAACCTATGCAGGCGACACTCGGTGAATGGGCCGTGCTGACCGCTGCCTCAGGCCTACACCACAGTCAGGTAGGTCACACATTTTGAACTGAGTCTTGATTACACCATGGCAGTGAACATCATTTAAGGCAGAGAACAATTCACTATACTCGCTTCGATGAGGTGCCAACAAGTCTGTGCATGGCATCACCACCACACATGTCTGTGGGCCTACACGGACTACTGCCCTCGGCCTACACTGCGCACGAGTGGGTCACAGATTTGGAACTGAACATCAGTAATTCAAAAGGCAGAACACATTTCATCACACAAACGGAGAGGCATAAGAGGATGACGCGCTGCAGTCCGGAGGGAACAGGATCATCGTTACAGAGGTGATCGAACACTACCGTCAACTGCCCTTGTGTCCCAAACTCTGTGCCTCGCGAGCCAACGACACGTGGCAGTGGGCCACTGCTGACCACTGCCTCTGGCCTACACTGCGGTCCAGTAGGTCACAGAGTCTTGAATTGGTAACGGTGGAGTTCATATCAGTGTACCAGCATCATTGCAGACTGCATCCCCTCTCAGCACCTGTGCTACTAAGTCTGTCCCCGACATTCATGGACACTCACTGGTCATACATTGGTGGCTTTTGAGTCTATGGACTAGGGGCTAGTTTTCATCCTCATACTGAATTGCTGGTGAAAACGAGGGTTGCGCTTTTCACTCCTCCATTTGCTGCTTCCAGATAACATCAGACCTTCCGCATCATGCCCTGGAGGACACCTTCCACTGTCCCCCGCAACCCTCCGCAACATACACCTTGGAAATTGATGGGGACCCGCTCAGGTCGCATGGCCCATCTGACTGCAGCGCAAGTTACCGTTCCATGGCTGGGTGCCTGTGCCGGACGCAGTGCATCCGGGCCCACTAACCCTGTGCTGCTCAGGTCTGGGACCCCTTCTTCTGAGACATTGAATGGCCTCTGAAGCAATGGTCTTGGGGTCATCAACGCCATGTGTTTTTGGCCCTGCGCTGTCCACAGCCTCCGGCCTCAACTGTAGGCCTGCCAGAGTCAAAACGGTGGTCCTGACAGACCTACGGAGTTGCCCAGACCTGTCGTGGATGCCATCATCGGCCTGATACCCTGCTCAGCACTCCAGGTGCCAGTGACTCAGTGCACCGCAAGCCATTGTCCGTTACTGATTGAGTTTTGTGCTGTGGAGAGGTTGCCCAGCAATGTCACCTCAAACAGTGTGGGAGCCCTGGTACATTGATAGAAGAGATGATGCAGGTCTGACACACCCCTCTGCATCTGCATCAGGAGTATATATCGAAGGGACACAATCAGAGACTTTTTCTTCACATGAGCGTGCACAGCAACTCACGGACACTTCTCTTTGCATGTTGGCTGTCCTCAGGACTTTCTCCGGCTCATGTTGCTCAGCTGTTGACTCTGTTATGCATGTGTTTTCTGTTTCTGTTGCACTGGTGTCACACTGGTGGGTACACTCACCCCACACACATCCACCACAGGCGTCACTGTACATGTGGCCCTGCCAATAAAGAGGCCAGGCGCACGTGCCCGCAGCCAGTTCAACACGATATATGCGTGTGTCCCTGTGGTTTTGTTGAATGCATGAGGGCCCTGGGCCCTAGGACATTACATTGTGCTGTGTACATCAGATGCAGACATGTCACCGCAGGCAGCAGGTTGTAGCTTGGACATGTAGCTTTGTCGTCACCCAGTCAATTCGTAAGGGGAGTGGCCAGGGCTGTCATACGCAGAGCCAACATGGATGTGTGACTGCTATTTGTGCGACCCTGGGCGTGGTTCTGTAATGTGAATGTGCATCTGCATGTGTCTCTATGGCAGTGTGGGTCTCCTTTGTGGGGTGTGGGTGGACCCTGAAGGGTGATAGACACCTACTTATGTGCTCTAGTTCACATTCCAGGTGTTTGCCCCCCACCCACACCTGTTGGGCCACCTCCTTTTGGCTTGCTGACACATGGCATTGAGGTGCCATGTATGGGTGGGTGAAGTGTCGTGAGCCAGCTGTGGTTGCGTGTGCTTCCTGTTGTGTGTCTGTTGCAGGCTCTGTGTTCCCCTCTGAGTACCTCGGCTGCCCGGGTCCTGGTGGTGGTTTGTGTGAGATATCCATGGGCTGTTGTAGGGCGTCGGTGTCGATGGTGTGGTGGTCCTCTCCGGCATCGCAGATGTGTTGTCTTCTGTGCTCTGCTGGAGGAGTTGTGTGCCCCTCTGCAATGTGTAGGGGAGATGCATGCTGACATTGTGTTGCAATGTATGTTGTTGCATGTTTTACATGCAGACTGTATGGCAATGTATATTGTGACTGTTTGGGAGGTGCAGGATTCTTCTGCGGGACACATGATGGATGCGAGGTCGTATGCGTACATTTCCATTTCACACTTTCCAGCTCTGTCAGGTTTAGTAGGCATGTTTCTGGGCATGTGCGGAGCAAGTTGTTCTGCAGTGTCGGCTATGCGCATTGTAGTACAAAAGGGGGTGGTGATGGACGGAGCATCAGAACCAATCAAAAACTCACACCCTGTCAACAGATCTGGGTTTGATCCATCACCGTTCTTTAGCCCACTCTGCCACCCCAGTTCAGACATGGCCAAATGCAAATCAGTCTGACCCTGTGCCTCATGGGAACAGTCCAGCCCGAACTGCCAAGCCATGCCTTCCCTGGACCGGAAACAAGCTTCCTAGGACCGGTTTCTGGCATTTCAGCCGTCTTCAGCCAGGCTTGCTTGAATCCAGTGGCAAAGTGAGCAAGGGACTCACGTCTGAGCATACCCTGCCAACTTATGGCGAACAAAGCAGTACAAAAGGGGGTGGTGATGGACGGAGCATCAGAACCAATCAAACACTCACACCCAGTCAACAGATCTGGGTTTGATCCATCACCGTTCTTTAGCCCACTCTGCCACCCCAGTTCAGACATGGCCATATGCAAATCAGTCTGACCCTGTGCCTCATGGGAACAGTCCAGCCCGAACTGCCAAGCCATGCCTTCCCTGGACCGGAAACAAGCTTCCTAGGACCGGTTTCTGGCATTTCAGCCGTCTTCAGCCAGGCTTGCTTGAATCCAGTGGCACTATAACAGACGTGGGTCCTGGGCTCACTGTGCCACTGGAATCAAGCTATCCTGGCTGAAGAGGGGTAAAACCCCGAAACCGGTCATAGGATGCTTGTTTTCAGTCCAGGGAGGACCTGGCTTGGCAGTTCGGGCTGAACTGTTCCCATGGGGCAAAGGGTCAAGACTGATTTGCATATGGCTGGGTTCAAACTGGAATGGCATGATGAGCAAAAAAACGATGGATTTAGGCCCAGATCTCTGTACTGGGATGAATGTATGACATTGTTCTGCATTCTGTCCATCAATTGTTGTTTTTGCATTTGTCACCCCGAGTGGGAAGGGTATGCTCAGACGTGAGTCCGTGCTCTCCATGCCACTGGAATCAAGCTATCCTGGCTGACGAGGGCTGAATGCCCGAAACCGGTCCTAGGATGCTTGTTTTCAGTCCAGGGAGGACCTGGCTTGGCAGTTCGGGCTGGACTGTTCCCATGGGGCACAGGGTCAAGACTGATTTGCATATGGCTGGGTTCAAACTGGACTGGAATGGCATGGTGAGCAAAAAAACGATGGATTTAGGCCCAGATCTCTGTACTGGGATGAATGTATGACATTGTTCTGCATTCTGTCCATCAATTGTTGTTTTTGCATTTGTCACCCCGAGTGGGAAGGGTATGCTCAGATGTGAGTCCCGTGCTCTCCATGCCACTGGAATCAAGGTATCCTGGCTGACGAGGGCTGAAAGCCTGAAACCGGTCCTAGGATGCTTGTTTCCAGTCCAGGGAGGACCTGGCTTGGTAGTTCGGGCTGGACTATTCCCATGGGGCACAGGGTCAAGACTGATTTGCATATGGCTGGGTTCAAACTGGAATGGCAGGGTGAGCAAACAAAACGATGGATTTAGGCCCAGATCTCTGTACTGGGATGAATGTATGACATTGTTCTGCATTCTGTCCATCAATTGTTGTTTTTGCATTTGTCACCCCGAGTGGGAAGGGTATGCTCAGACGTGAGTCCCGTGCTCTCCATGCCACTGGAATCAAGCTATCCTGGCTGACGAGGGCTGAAAGCCCGAAACCGGTCCTAGGATGCTTGTTTTCAGTCCAGGGAGGACCTGGCTTGGCAGTTCGGGCTGGACTGTTCCCATGGGGCACAGGGTCAAGACTGATTTGCATATGGCTGGGTTCAAACTGGAATGGCATGGTGAGCAAAAAAACGATGGATTTAGGCCCAGATCTCTGTACTAGGATGAATGTATGACATTGTTCTGCATTCTGTCCATCAATTGTTGTTTTTGCATTTGTCACCCCGAGTGGGAAGGGAATGCTCAGACGTGAGTCCCGTGCTCTCCATGCCACTGGAATCAAGCTATCCTGGCTGACGAGGGCTGAATAGCCCGAAACCGGTCCTAGGATGCTTGTTTTCAGTGCAGGGAGGACCTGGCTTTGCAGTTCGGGCTGGACTGTTCCCATGGGGCACAGGGTCAAGACTGATTTGCATAAGGCTGGGTTCAAACTGGAATGGCATTGTGAGCTAAAAAACGATGGATTTAGGCCCAGATCTCTGTACTGGGATGAATGTATGACATTGTTCTGCATTCTGTCCATCAATTGTTGTTTTGGCTATGCGCATTGTACCACATTGTCGTCGATGTGGGTGTGCTGTTCTTGCTATGTGTGTGCTGCAGTGTGCCAAGGGGATCATGGACATGATCTTGGGTAATTGTGGGTGTGCAGTGTGATACACCTCATGGTGCATGTGTGCCATTGTGCCCATCTCCCCCCATCCCCCAGTCCCTGTTCGTTACACTCCCTGTTGATGTTGTATCAGGTCCTCTCGAGCTGTGTCTGTACTCCCGACTCCTTGCACTATCTACACACTGATGACTGTGGCCTGGGTTTCCTCCAGCTCACCCTGTGGTGCTGGACTGCCACCTCCTGTCGCCGTTGCTGCCTTCCTGTTTGTACTGGCTTAGGTTGTCACGTCCTGCCGGCGCCTCTTGGACTCCTCCATTGGCCTCCTCGGCATTCCGGCTGCATTCCAGTTGGTTGCTTGTCGGTCAGTTGCTAGTAGTGTTCTGTCACCTCCGTCATGCTGTTCTTGTTTTAATGCGGTCTGCTCCCCGTCTTCCTCTCCCTTTTCTCCTTGGCCTTCACCGTTGTTCCTTGCCGGTGGCCTGTGGAGGTTGTGGGGTTCGCATTGACCTCTGCACTGGGTCAGGGTGCATCCATGTTGCTATGTGCTTTAGCTTGTTTCTGGTGTGTTGTTTCTGTGTTTTTTATGGTGCATTTTCCCACCAGGCGCATGGGATTTGCAGGCCTGTGGCTGGTATACGCTACTTTTTGTACCGCAATTGGCCTCATTGCATGTTTTTCGCGTTTTGCATTTTTGCGGCGTGGCGTTGATTTTCACGCTGACTTTTTACCTGTTATCTGGTGACTATCGCATGCTACCGCCTTGTTGTGAATTCCACGTTGACACAGGGTTATTTTCCCGCAATAGGCAGTGATATTGAAAGTTGCGTTACGCTACTCTTGTGGTAGTTATCACTCGTTCTTGTGAATATACCGTCCGCTTGTTTATTGCCAGCCTTGTTGGAAGCCGAGATGAAGAAATAGATTCCCTAATGTGGATGGCCTTTTAATTATACATTTTCATTTTTATATTTTAAACCAGTTGAAAGCAGTAATATTTTGTATTTTGGTGGAGGGGGTCTGCGGGATTTGTGAGATTAGTGTCTCAATGTTAGCTAGTATGGGAAAGCTCAAGGCTGCAGACCAGGCCCAGGGGAAAACACAGCAACAAAAAAAGTAGAAACAAAACATACAAATTCCTTACAAAGAAATAAATCACCTAATTGAGGAAGTGGAAAACCTAATAGGTCCCAAACACTCACAGCCGGGTATACCACAGCCCAGAAGCAAACAGAAGCGTTTGCCCATGAAACCTTAAGAAGCTGTGGCTACAATAGAAAGTCACAGTGGTGTTCAAGGGGTCTCACATAGAGCTGGGAGTTGCTAACATCGCAAGGGAAAAAAACCTAACTCAATAGTTAGCCATTTAACTGAGAGCTCAGTGCATAAACCTAGATGCCAGGATACCAAAAACAGTGCAAAGCAACCAACACATTCCCTACCCTCACTGACTCAAGACTGACACAAGGGCACAAAACAAGAGCTACCTAGAATAGCTCCACCAACAAATGCAGATAAACTTCTCGTGGAAATAACAGCTGCCTCAACACTAGAGGAAGAGTCCTCAAAGTATCTTAAAATACAGATTATGTTTTAAACCAGGGAAGTTAGTGCTCTCAAAACAATGGTCAGCAGCCTATCTGATTCACTGAACAAGGAACTCTCAGATGTGCAATATTTTAATAATCAGTTGGGAGATTGCTCACCCAGTGAACGAAAGCAGATGCACTGTGAAAGGCAGGCCAGTGGGCTTACACAAGGTTTCAGCAATCCACAGGGATCCCACGCTAACACATAAATATACAGATTGCCAATTAGCCATCATTCCAACAGGCTAGCGCAAGAGCAAGCAGGATATCGGCAGCTGGCCAAATCTACTGTCGCTCCAGGGCTTCTATTAAGATCTATCTCCCACGAGGAAAGTTCAGCGTGAAGCAGTGAGGGAACCACATACAAGATGTAAAGTGCATTTGATAAATGTGCCTAAACTTTTGCCTAGCTTAATCAAAGAAGATCAGGGCTCCTTAATAAATAATGGGCACCCAATGGATTTGACATGTGAGGGGATTTGGTTTGATAATAAGGGATGATATTAAAGAGGCTAAAAGACCCCCTCCTCCAGGGGGCCCACCCAGACTCTATTGCACTGACACTCTCACATTGAGATCTGGTTGAGAACTTAGTTGCCTTAGCCTCCATCTTGTTAATACAAACATGGGTTTTAAATATAAACTCCCTGAAACGATACGACAGACTAGCACGTATTATCCACCATCGCTGTCTACTGTGGCGACACCATCATGGGAACTAGATTGATGTTCACTGACACCCTCCCAAGTGCATAGTCAGGATTTGATTCCTGCATGCACTGGTAGGGCTAGTGAGCTGCATTCAATAGCAAGCTCCTCTTTGGAGCCTGCTTATACTACTACAACTCTGAGCCAATGGAAACCTAAACCTAGTATCCTTCTGGGATAGAACAGTTTTAGAGCTGTCCCCCACATTATGCCAAATATCCTTTATGTCCAGCAATATAGCTGGGCTAAGATCTAAGGGTGACTCCCCAAATTGGAATAGCTTTGGTGGATTTGCATAAAATCTGTGTATTCCAGGAAAGACGGTCTGTAGATCTATTATTTCATCATGGGTACCTGAATTATTTTGCCCCTATGATCAATGGTAGAAAGGGTAGACCATCTTTAAATGCAGTTTTGTAACTCCTCTGTGTGCTGCTTAATGCAGCACACATAGAAGTTGCAAAACAGCATTTTTTTTAAATGATTATGTATGTGCAGGAAGGGGGACCTTCTTGCACATAAGCAATCATAGGCAATGTGCTGTTTCTATATGTTCTGCACAAGGCAGCACACATGGAAACAGCAAACACGAGGAGATATGAAGCATTTCTCCTCATTTTGCTTTCCCTAGTTTTCCCTAGTCTTAATTTTGGCACAGCCCCCTATTCACGCTGTCCTTGTAAATAGGGGGCAACGTCAAAATCATCAGGTGTTGTGGTGGAACATCCACTACAACACCCATTGCCCTCCCCTTTCATGCTAGATACAGCGTAAAGGGTGCCTTATTTACAAGGCAGCGTTAAGCAACGTTAAGTGGCTTAACGTTGCCTTGTAAATAAGGCGCAGCCCCTAACGCCATCACATCGTCACTGAAAGTGACGTTGTGGTGGCAATAGGGGCTTGTAAATATGCCCCACAGTGAATTTATTTGGTGCGAGTTCTGTGCCAATGCTTTAAAAATTGCCTCTGTGATAAGCATGACTACTCAGTGCCAAGCTACCAAGGTCAAGCACGGGTTATACAGTGAGTGTAATCACCCACACTGATGGGAGTGGTAGGTTCTGCCTGGCTAGAGCCTCGCCTCAGCCAACCAGAACATGCCAGTTCCAACATTGCGTAAGAGACATGGGCTTGGGATTAGTTAAGGGTGGAGCCAATAATGCAGGAGTGCTCCCTGGAGGCCTGCTTGTGGAGTTTGTTGAGTTTTTCCCACTGAGCACAGTTTTTTCTTGCTCGCGCTCTCCAACGTTAAATACGGCGTGAGCATGTGAAATCCAAGGGGCATATTATCAAGCATAGAGTTCAAATTATCGCCGCTTTAGCAGCAGAAAGCTGCCGCTAAAGCGGCGATAATGGGCTTGATAATTTGCCGCAGAGAATTCCAATAGAAGCCCATATTGTCACCAAAACATGGGCTTCTATGGGAATTCTTAAGGGCATATTATCAAGCCCATTATCGCCGCTTTAGCGGCTGTTTTCTGCCGCTAAAGCGGGGATAATTTTAACTCTGTTTCTTGATAATATGCCCCTTACTTCAGACCACCTCCTTGCAAGATTTCCCAATGCGGGAGGTCACGGATGGCCGTTACCGTTCGTATTGAGAAAACGTCTAATCACATTGAGGAAGCTGCCACTCAAGTAGAACATCTTCTCCAGCGGCAGAAAGAAGCAGCATCCTCTTGCGGAGCACACGGTGCCATTAGCGCTGATTCTCCAGCATGGGCCAAAAAACCAGTGCTAAAAATCAGCAGCAACTGTGTGACCTAATGTATTCTGCCACTTGCGGAACTCAGCATAGCACAGCGGTGTTTTTTGGTCACTTTACGGAACTCCGTGAACTCCTCCCTGGCCTTGTATTCCCCACAAACATTTTTCCTTTACTCCCTGTTTTTCAGAATTGGGGTTTGTTGGCTTAAGGACTCTGTGCACTTTACCACTGCAAGCCAGTGCTAAAGTGCTTGTGCTCTATCCCTAAAATATTATGAAATTGGCCAACACCTGATTGGCACATTTAATTTACTTATAAAATCCTAGTATATTGTACTGCTTTCACCCAGTACCTGTACATTTTTATTTTGAGAGTTTTATATAGCGGGAACAAGAACCTTGCGGGTATCAGAGCGCTTTACAAGCAAGATGTCAGGAGCAGATACAAATACAGTAGAAAATATATGATTGAGTCTAGAACATAGAAATAGCTAACAAGAGAGAAACATATACATTACAGGGTTATATACAAACTTTTTAGAAACATAGTATCCCTGAGGATATAGTTTAAATCTTGTTGCGAGAGATCCAATACAAAGTAGTCATATAAAATCCGGATATAAAATATTTCGCGTAAACTTAGACATGAGAATCGATTTCACTTCTTTTTTTAAAAAGGCAGTAGAGGGGTTCTGTCTCGTTTCTGGGGGTAGGGCTTTACAGATCCTAGGGGCCATTCCTGAGAAGGATCGGTTATATGTTTTTTCTTGGCGAATCTTTGCGGTTTCAAAAGAAGATTCTTGGAGCTCCTGGTGGATCTGTTACCACATGAGAGTGACAGTTTTTGTGTTAGTTAACTTGGGGTATTGTGGTGTAGGGCCTTGTGCGTCACACAAGCGATTTTTAGATGAATTCTCACCTTGAATGGTAACCAATTGAGAGCTCTAAGGTCCGGGGAGATATGAGAGTTTCTTTTGGCGCCTGTGATTAGTCTAGCCACTGTGTTGATTGTGGCTCTTAGCGGGGCCGTCGTTGATCTGGGAAGACCGCAAAGGGCGACACATCCATATTCTACTCTTGGGATTACTAAGGCTTGCACAGCCTGTTTGAAGTCATTTGCGGGCAAAAAGGGTTTCAGTTTTCTCAAGGTGTTTATTTGAAAGTTTGCTCCTTATGTAGAGACACTGATTTGATTTGCATGTTTAAGTTTCTGTCCAGAGTTATTCCCAGTGATTTTGCTGAATCGACAATGAGTGGTTGACCTTTGAGTGCTATTAGGTGATTCAGCCAGTCATCAATGATGGAAAAATGGTTGGGGAAGCGGTTAGGAGGAATTCAGTTTTGAGGGTGTTTACTTTCAGATGGTTTTCGGCCAGCCAGGATTGAATTTTTTCCAGCGTTGCATTGAGAGATTTGATGTCCTCAAGTGAATGGATCTTTATGTGGAGTTGCATATCATCTGTGTACATGTGATAGTGGACCTTAAATGCGCTGAGGAGTTCGGTGAGTGGTTCCATATAGAGGTTGAAAAGAGTGGGTGAGAGGCATGATCCTTGCGGTACTCCAAGAGTTACTGACACGGGATTGGATAAGGAATTGTTGACTTTGAATCTTTGTGATCTGTTTTGGAGGAAGGAGGTGAACCAGGTAAGTACAGAGCCGGATAACCCCATTCTGTGTTTCAGGAGGTCTAGCAAGTTGTTGTGTTTGACTGTGTCAAAGGCCGAAGATAGGTCAAGCAAGATTAGTAAACAAGTTTCGATTTGGTCAAGGATTTTTTGTGCTTCGTCTATTATGAGTGTCATGGCTGATTCTGTACTGTGACCTGCCCGGAAGCCAGATTGGTATTGGTTGAGCAGGTTGAAATGGACTATATGGTTGCCCAACTGTGTATGAACACATTTTTCTAGGAGTTTGGCCAGAGTGGGGATGTTGGATATTGGGCGATAGTTGTTTAAGTCCGATGGGTCAGCCAGTGGCTTCTTTAACATAGGGGATACCTGTCCTGCTTTAAGAATATCTGGGATGGTTCCTTAACTGAGGGATGTGTTTATGATCTTGGTCCACAGAGGTAGTACAAATGGTATTAAGGGCCATATTCACAAAGACGGGCGATAACTATCGCCATCGTCAGTCATTGCAAGGAAAGTTAATGCTGCCTAACACTGATTAATATCGCCATGTTAGAGGGGTATTTTTAAGCCCGCGTTAAATGGCGATAGTAACAGGGAAGGGGTGTCAAAACCCACGTACTAATCTTCGCGTTGGCAATTTAAAATCCTGCGTTAGCCGGCGATACATTGTGAATGGCCGATAATCCGCTGAGAAGTCCCATCATCGCAACTTTCAGCTCCCGGCCCAACACTGCCCCTGCTGGCAGCATGGTGACCACGACAATCAGCTTCCTCGAAGTCTGACCATTTGTTTTACCCAAAAATGCTGCAATTTTAGTGGTGTTAATTTAGGCAGACACCTTCCATCTGGAATACCTGCATCTTAAAAGGCTCCCGGCTGTGTTCCCTTCCATGCTGCAGGTAGTCGTCCTGCTTAACACCAGCAAAAGGCAGGTTAAAATCCCTGGTGCTAACGCGGGTTATCACCTGTTTTTCCTTCGCTTTGCAGATCTGGCTGTTCATTGTGAATGTGGTGTTGTGGTTTTTTCGTGTGTTTTTGCACGGGAACGCCTTCTCTGCATCTCATTAGTGTTAGTTGGTGGTGTCCACTGTGGAGATAAATTTGACGGCAGTTATCATGGAAATACTGGGGTTGTCTGCAGTTTGCACCAGCTTGTGAATGGGGTGTTAATTCTATCACCACCTTTGATGCATTAAAGTGGGGTTAATTCGAAGATAAATCATTGTGAATATGCCCCTAAGTCTTTTAGGTAGTTTGCAGGCAGAGTGTCTGTGAAGTGGTTCGAGGGATTCAAGGCCATCAGAATTTTTTGTATAGATTCTTCACTGTAAAAGTTGAAGGAGGACCATGACGCGATGTGTTTGAGGTCAAATTTTGAAGAACTGAGGGCTGGGGCTAGTGGTATGGTAATTGGAGGGACTGTTTGAGTGTCCGTGAGGGTTATTAAGTCGTTGAGCAGGTTCGTCTTTATGCTTTCCGTCTTCCTAGTAAAGAATGCGGCAATGCGGTCTTATGTCTGTATTATCCTGGTGGAGAGAGGGTGCATCCTTAGTTTGCGCCTTGATTAATTCAAATAGATTTTTTGGTCGGTTCTTAGCTAGATTTAATGCAGTGCTGAAGAGGTCACCTTTAGATCATCTGACCTTTCTAAAATAGGCGTTTCTCGTGGTTCTTAGAGCCTTGTGGTGGTCAGTGGATGGAATAGATCTCCACCGTCGTTCGATTAATCTGAGGGATCTTCTGTCTTCTTTTAACCTGCCATCATACCATGGTTTTGAGTCTTTTTTGGTGATTCTTTCCTGTTGAAGGGGAGCTACTTTGTCTAGAAATGTGTTCATGGAGTGGAAGTAGTGATTGGTCAGACTATGAACATCGGATGATCCTTCAGGGTGCAGCAAGCTGTTAGGGATGGAGCTTGAGAGTACGTTGGATCTGATATTTTTCATATCCCGCTTCCAAATTTTCGTTCTCGTGGGTTGTGTAGCGGGTACTTTGGTTGATTCATTGATGTTGAATGTAATGATGTAGTGGTCAGAGCAGTCACACGGGAGGATCGATTCTAGCACAGTAGAGTCATCTTTGGCAATTACCAGATCGAGGATTGAGCCTTTATCATGTGTGGGACTGGTGCAGATTTGGGTGAGTTTGAGGTCTGTGAGAAAAGCTTTGAGGCTATTGACCCCTGGGTCATTCAGATCATCCCAATGGAGATTAAAGTCACCCAGGAATATTTGAGTATTCTAAAGTTCAACATTTGTACCTATAATATCCATTAGGTGTTCGATGAAGGTGAGGTTATCTCTTGGAGGGTGGTAGAATGTATGTAGTGAGCAAATAGGCTTGTTATTACTAGTGATACTTAGGTATAGGTATTCACAGGAAAATAAAAATGATGGAGAGTGGGATCGGTTCACTGTTAGATTGCTTCGATGTATGCAAGCGACACCACCACCTGGCCTGTCCGTTCTGTCTAGTCAAGTGATGCCATTGTTTGGGGGTACCAGTATGTCTAAAATGGGCGTAGACGATTCATTTAGCCATGTTTCTTTCAAAATTAGTATTTCTGGTTCATTGGTAATGGTGAGGTCAGCTATATCGGTTGCATATCTTGATGCCGACCTGCTAATGACCTGTTATTGCTGCCAGACTCTCTAGCTGCTATCATTAAATGTACCTGCATTGGAAGCATTGACACTGTTAAGCCACACACGTTTGCCAGAAGCTGGATATTGAGACACCGGCTTCTGAAGACATCGAAACACTGAAGCTGCGGCTCGCGGCTGACCCTGTCCCTGGACTCAGTTCTAGGACCTAGAGGGATCACCTGGTTGTTGGTTGGTGCTCCCCCTGCACCGCACCACATTGCACGGGGTCTGTCCTCCCTCCCTCTTGCTTGCTATCCTTTTCTCCAGTGGCCCAAAACAACAAGTCTGGTGCATCCGGAAGCCCAATCATGCCGCCATGTAGACAGGGGGTGCATCCCCTCTGGGATTCTGCTCCTGCTTGGCTACCCCTGCCTAGCAATTACCTTGGCCACTATCCCCGTGGACCCTCATCAATACACCTGCCTATGACAAGGCAATAGTAGAAAACCGGATAATGGTGGGTGGGTGAAGGGGAGTCAGTGGCTGCCAGTGAGGGTTGGAGAGAAAATCCACAGAGCCTATAGGGAAAAACTGTGTCCGCTCCAACCGAACTCTAGGAAGCTTGGGAGCTTGGACTGAGACTGTTGTGGGGTTCAGCTGAGGAGGAAGTCAGGGGCTTGCTCCCCCACTTTCCCTTGGCTTGTTGCTTCCCCTGGCTTGTTCTTGCCTGCTGTCCCCCCCTCCAGACCATTTAGTATCTCTTCCTGAGCCCCTAACTCTGGAAGGAGCTTTTCCCATAATAGGACCACTTTAAACAAAGCATTGAGCACCAAACAAGCACTAAGAAAGCAGCATTACCACCAGTGCCAATGGGGAAGCAACTTACATCAGAAATCAGCTAAAGTCAAGCAAACTGAGAGTCAAAATAGCAGGACTGAGGACCAACGGGGACCAATACAAAGAACCAGTGTGCTCCTGTACCCCACTCAGCTACTACGCAGGCTCATGGTAGCTAATGAAGGGGGTGTGGTAGCACTGTTTTTCGGTTACAGGAATCAGGCAATCTGCTCCCCGAATGAACCCTACTGGACGGGCAATCCTACAAGTGCGCTGATGCCTCCCCTCAGTCACAATACAAGGAATCACACAGAGGGGGCGTGTCTGTGATCCCCAGTGTGGACACTTATGGAAGAGTAACAAGGCAGTAACAGCAAGGCACAGCTCGGTCCCAGGTCACGGAAGCAGCATAATTTGTTGGGTGCAGCTCATCCATAATGACCACAATTCTCAGATCGATCAAACCTCTAAGCCCCCACTGAAAAAGGCCTTTACCTGCCATGGACCTGCCTGCAAGCAGTACAGAAGTAGCTTATAGCCTACCTCACACTCCACTAACTGCCACACTTTGACCAACCCCCAGGTATCTGGCACCAGCGTCACATACTTGAAGACACTGGCAGCTAGGCCTCGATTCTAGACATGAGGTCCGGTAAGGTCAGCGGGGAGGTCCAGTCATCTGCCACAAGTAGGAAGCAGGGCACAGGGAAAAGCTTTCCCGCCAAAGCAACACAATCACCACAAAGTCTGTTGTATGTTCAAAACAGCCAACAATTTATACCAAATTCAACTTAAAAGGATGTCAGTACAGTGTTATTGTCAGTAACAAAAAGCTTATGAGGTTGCAACCCCCCCAATATCTCACCCTCCATCTGCATTGGACACCAATAAATAAACAGCCTTAGGTTACTCCCTTCTCTCGACCCTAGACCAAGTAACCACTCTGACCTTTGACCAACATCTAGATGCCTTAAATGAGCCCTCACAGGGCAGCAACATGGAAAGCTGGAGACTGACTGGAATGATAACCGTCCTAAGGATGGAAGAGGTGAAACCAGGTAGTTCACATGACAGGTATGAAGAATACAGTGGAAGTACCCCATGAATACACGCAAACAATGAAACCCGAGGGCCCCACTGGATGAATATGGCCCAGGAGGGTAGCCCAACTGCCTCCACCATCGTAAGCAACTTTAACAGCACCCCTAATTCCCTTTCCTTAACAGAATACCAAGGAGCACCTCTTACAGGACCTCTCACATTTAAAGAAGAAACACCAGAATGGGAAGAAATACTGGCAACCTTCTCATACGATCTTGGACAACCATCTTGGTCCCCTCGGCGACCAAGTCTCCTACCCAGTCATGAAGGCAACAAGATCAAAAAAAGGAGGGAACAACATGTATCTCCAAATAAGATATGGTTGTACCTCCTGAACACAGCACAGATATCTGCAGAAGCTCTGCAAAGCCAAACAAATGAGATAGACATCCCTCTCATACTTCTAAACACCCTGGCGGTCTACATAGGTGGGATTGATGAAAAATGGGGAGACTTGAACTCCATGATCCAACAGGTTCAGGCCGACACCTCAGTCTCCCAAATCGCCTGTCCCTACACTAACATTGTTAATTAATTGTCAACCCTCCCTACAATGCTGAACAATCTCATAAATGATACAAAGGGACAAATTATCCAGGGCAGACCTAACAGATCAAAGCAAAACCTCCCTTGACCATACAGGCCTCTCATTGACCAGGAAAGGCGCGGATAAGAGCACAAACCAAATCCAGCAGGCAGCAACGGACACGGGGACATCAGGGGACCCAAAAAAGGTGGTATCATAAAACGGAGGCCTCTGTAGGGCCAGCGAAGGAACAGATAGGAGCAAAAAAAAATTCTAAGAGGCAGCATTGGACATAGGGCCTGCAGGGGACCTAAAAAAAGGCAGTATTAGAATACGGAGGGGATGACCTCATGATAATCCAAGACCTCTGGACGCCAGAGCAGCAGCAACACCCTGCACCCTGTCAAGCAGAACAAATGGTGCCGGATAGGAATAACACTAAATACAGTCAAACACAAGGAAGGAAGGGCAGGAACAAAAAAGGTGCTGACCACATCAGTTTGTTCCCTCTCTTTAGCCCTACAGTAAGATCAGTAAGAACGGCTGATTAAGCCTTTATGATGAACAAATTGAGGATTAGCCGAACTAGGGCAGTGCCTATTCTGCCACATACCAACACCAGTGGGGAAACCAGCTAAGCGCACCAAACCGTAGCCCCTTCTCAAGGCTCATCAAAGACACAATTTGGAGAGCCAACCGAGCCAGGAATCAACCCCAGGGCTTCACTGCCATTGCCAATGGGGCTGGAAGCATGTCTTATTGTACCACCCTCACAGGATGCTCTGCAAACCGACTGCTGATAACTCAAACAATCATAAAAGAATCTACACCTATGATGGGCATTGCAGGCACCATTGAGTGCCTGCCCCCTACGTGTACTGGATTGAATTACCAGCTAAATACTGGTCATGATTCCTTGATCTCCACTCATACTCTTCAAAACAATGTCCCTAGAGGAGACTCGGAAACAGCTGCTGCTGGTAAAATCTCACCAGAAACTGCAGTGAACCTAAATCACGACCAACAGGAACAGGTAACCGCACAGAGCACTGCAGAGTATCGTCAAGACAGCACCACAGTACTCATTTTTACCCCAGAATATGTCTCCAGGGGGAGCCACAATGTCTTAAATAGGGGCAATATCATCAGAATACTAATGGTTATTACAAGGTTACTGGACCTGAGCTCCAAGGGCCTTGAGACAATTCAGTTTGAACGCTCTGAAGAATCCACAGGTGGAGAAGTAACCAAAACGACATGGATTTCATCTGGCATAGCAAATAGAGTGCTCATAGAAGGGCCTACCTTTGGAAGGTGGGGAATAATTGTTAGCCCACGTACGATCCAGGATATCCTTTGCCACTCCTCCCACCTGGACACACAACAGGGTCTGCCCGAGTGCAGAGGAAAACCCCCTCTGTGCTCAAGGGAGCAAGGGGTCCACCAGATAGAAAGGCCTTTGCATGCGGAAACCACTAGAAAACAGGGGTTACCGAACCCGAATTCGAGCATTTGAGCTTCCAAGCAACTTCGGGAGGGGCTTAGTGAGAACAATCAAGCAATCTCCAAGGGCAATGTGACTGCAAATGGCCCAGAAGCTACGGGATGGAGCTAATAAAGTCAACTTTGGATGTGTTTCTGGAACATAAACTGCCTTACTGGATATTAAACCTACTCAGATGTACATGACTACCTGAGAACCTTCAATGTCATCCTCCAGCAGGACACTCGGTTGACTGGCACTGTTCACATCCAAGGTTACACAAACTTTTCATCCTCAGCTGCGAAATGGGCAAATACGGGGGACTCGCTACTTATATTTCAATAGCAAGTCGACTTATCAACAACACAGAAGTTGACGTAATTTTATTAACATCCAAAGAGCAAGGCTAAAGAACTCAGGAAAAAAGTGCCGGAACTAATGAGGCTAGTGGAAAATAATAAAGACATGAACTATGTAATATCAGGAGACTTCAACCTGCACTTACTAGGTGCCTCCACTAGAGACCTAGCAGTAGCCAAAACTGCACTTTGGGAGATACCAGTTCATGGAAAAAACATACTCGGGTATCAAAGAAAAATAGGATGCCGCTTGCTGGATGACCTAGAACACCTAAGTCTCAGGGCCCTGAATGGCAGTTATGTAGGCGATAACCAACCGGTAGCTACATATCACTCCATCAGAGCCAGCACAATATTAGATTACACATTTATAACCTTATCATTATTTCAACACGTCCATTCATATTAAATCTGAATCTATCTGAAAAAATAATCTCTGGAAAACATCATCTCACCTAACACTACCCTAACATCTACTCAAAATTGGTTAACTGAGAACCACCTCCTGCTCAATACTTCCAAAACAGAATTCCTGCTCATCTCCCCTCCGAACCACATCCCCAAACTAGACCTCTGGCTAACTCACCTCACTGCTTTCAACTGCACTCCTCTCATCATAGACTCAGCCAAGTCACTTGGAATCACCGTGGACAAGCACCTGAATATGAAAAATCATATCAGCAATGTATGTAAGGGAGCAAATCACTTGATGAGAACTCTCAGAAATATCAAACCTTTCCTTCCACTAAATGATTTCAAGCAGGTGGTCCAAGCGCGTGTCTTGCTGAGGCTAGACTACAGCAGTACTACCCTCTGTGGCCTTCCCAAATATGCCCTGGCTCAACTAAGGGCATGCCTAAACGCTGAGGCGAGACTGGTTACAGATACCAAACGAAACGAGCATATATCCCTAGTACTAAAATCTCTCAAATGGCTGCCCTACGAAGCATGAATTCAGTTGAAGATTGCTGTTCTGATGCACAAAGCCCTTCACTTCAACACTCCCATGAACCTGGCACAAAAACTTGAACTATCCTGTGGGGTAAGAGCCTCAAGGAGCGCCTCACCTTCCTCTTGAAACCTATCATTCTTAACAAAAAGAGAACTTGTCACAGAGCTTTTTCCGGGGCTGCCCCAAAATTATGGAACTCTCTTCCACCGGAAGTACGTAGAATCTCCTCAGTGACAGTGTTCAAATTGGAAGCCAAAAGATTCCTAATGAACAAATTCTTACCCTAAGAGGGATAGGCTTCCCTTGCCCATTGTCATTGTTTTTACTACCATTGTACCACCATTTGTTGCGGCTCTTCTTTACTGCATACTGTTGACCCCCACTTGTCGCCCGCCTACACCTGTTGATTGTGTTACCCTCCTGGGCACAATTGTCCTGTAATCTGCGAATACTTTTGTGTTTTTTTTTTTTTTTTTGTTTCTTACTTGATGTGGATATTGCATTTATGTCCTTCCTTCCATCATATTGTAAAGCGCTCTGATATCCCTCGGGATCTTGTTCATGCTACATAAAACTTTATAAATAAATAAATAAAATCAGAGACCGAACGGGTAGCGCTCAACCCCTGCAGGAGGTATTCTCATCTCTGAACATACTTCCCCACAACAGATTGTGGAGACAATGGCTAACACTTATATCATCAATTACAAAAGAATTAAGGTCTCTCTGTCTCTACTCACGCTACTACCAGTGATCATGGAGGACAGTTTTAAGATACTCAGAGGCACATACATCAATGTGGTTCCCAAGTGAGAGTCCTTCAACAAAACACTGCAGGATATGTAAGCAAAAGCAATCAAAACAATGCCTGCCCACGACAGCCTGAGGCAGCCTAAAACTGCACTAAATAAGGTGTTGCGTAATCTGCAAAAAGTCCTGGTGACCCAACCACCCATGCGACCCTAAGACAAATCAAAACTCAGACTAAAAAATCAAAATGGGCCATACAAAGAGCCAAGGAAGATGAACTTTGGGTCAACCTACATACGGATTTAAAATACAACAACAGTGCCTGGTTCTGGACCTCCGTCAATCTCCTCTGACCCGCCCACCAGGGTGTTGACTCCTACATCCTCGAAGCCACATGGGCACAGTATCTTAAAGAACATTCTACCCATCCAACAATTAACAACCCTTAGCAGGGCTTCAGTGAAGATGTAGTTCTGAAGCCAGCCGAACAGTCAATTGGGTTGGACATTTGAAAGTCATCAAAAAGCAAATAGCTAAAAGAGTGATGGGAAAGAGCACCTGACCCCAATGGCATCCCCCGGGCAGTGTTCAAATATAATACATCCCTCTGGGCAGAAACCCTAGCTCCAGTACTTACAGAGATTAGAAGCACTGCAATTTGCGAGCATCTTGGAGAGTCTTGGTCATAGCTCAAATAAGGGCAGCAAGAGATCACTTTAAGATAACTGTAGATTAATCGCCCTAATGGAAAATGAGGCCAAATATATTGCCAGAACCTTGCTTGAGGAGTTGTCATCATGGGCCAACAGCAACATCATCATACCTTTCAACCGGATGGGGTTCTTAAAAATGTCAGGCACAACCTCTAACATACTGGCAATATCTCTTCTAACAGACACTGCCCAAGGCTCCCAAAAACACCTCTATTTTCTGCTTTATTGACTTTAACAATGTCGATCAGGGAAGACTGTGGGGCAAGTTGTCAGTCTAGAAACTACACCAAAGCCTGCTGAACATGCTTGTCATGCTCCATAAAGACACGTGGGTGCAGGTGAAGATAGGGGTTGGAACACACCTCTCAAGGAAAATCTTAACCACCCGTAGATTGAAGCAGGGGTGTGTTCTAGCTCCAACGCTTTTAAATCTTTCCAGGCTGACCTGACAGAGCAACTACAGTCATGCAAAACCTATGCTCCAAAACTAGGCATCAAGGAAATATCAAGTTTCCTTTATGCTGACGATGTGGCCCTGGTTAGCCGCACACAGGTGGGGAAGCCTTGTCTATTGGACACCACGAGGACCTACTCCCAGGCCAACGACTTCGCTATCAATATTGGCAAAACTAAGACCATGGCATTTAACTATAAGAAGTTACAGTCATGGTTTTGGGGTGGGACCCTGATTGAAAGAACAGACAGGAAAGGCTGCTTTTCAGCCCAGAAGGAGGCGACCCAAATGAAAAGGTTGGTACTGGCTATTACTCCCAAAAACTTGAAGAAAAATGTAGCTGGGCCTTTTATGAGACCCCTACTGGAAGTAGCATGAGCAAAACTCATGTTGACAACTACATATTGGAGTAAATCTCTAAAGGTTCATGACACCAGCATTTTAGATAATATAATAGTCTTCACATGCAGAATTATCTTTTCATTGCCATACTTTACTTTACCTGCACAGATTTGGCTGGAATTCGGTCAGCTTAAACAGTCACTGGCCAGATGTGGGGCATTCATAACATGTAGGAACAAGGTCAGAAAAGCAGAAACCAGCACCCTGAGTCACATTCTATGGAAGGAGCTAGAGACGCATAACTCCTCACCTGCAAGGGCCTACCTAAAAGAATCACTGGAACTCTCAGGGTTTACACAACTTTAGGATACTCCTCCAGCCACCAAGTATAAAAGAAGATGGGCTGAAAGGAAATCTGCTTGTTTCTAGATGATAAGGCCTTGTTATCAAACAGAGCTCATGGCTGGATGACGCTAAACAGCCACAAAAACCTAGACCCCCCAAAAATACTTTTGCTACCCAGCAACTGTCAACTTGCTGGGCTTACTACTTACTAGAGATCCCCTCCCCCCTGGCAACGTGGCAGTTTACCTGTCACCTGCCGTCTATGCGGGGTTGGGAAAGAAGACCTCCTCCACCTAGTCAGCACTTGCAAAACAGTACAAGGTGAGAGGAGTTAGCTACTGAAAAGAGTCTTCAACGAAAGTGGAAAACGCATAAGAAGGCGGGCAGTGCTGGCCTGTTTTAACCTGTGGGAGACAGAGTTGAACTGCCTTTTTGTCAAATTTCTGTTGAAAGTGGAATAGAGGCTGCATTGTAACACGTCAGGCTGGCTGAGACAATCACAACTGAAGGATTAGAACTGAGCTCACCTTTTAAAACTCTGGACCAATGCAACTTAATATATTGCTGGTGTGCCCCTTGCACTTGCACCTTACCACACTGTACTACCTAGGAAATACTGATCTTCATGTGGGGCCAATGACACTGATGTGGACCGTGGGATCTTATATTAGTTATTAATGTCAATCTTCAATCTGTATGTCCTTCTACAATTGTTCTTACTATTGATTTTACTAAAGCTTTTACGTTGTAACTTGGCAATGCCAAACAAGATTTTGCACCTAATTTCAGCCGATTTTAAAGCAACAAATAAACTGTTATTTATTGTATTGTTTTGATGGTTTAAAATATCCCAGCAATTAAACAAGACACTTAAATGCTACTGGTGGGCCTGCAGCACTCTTTATGCCATCCACTGAAGTAGATCATGTCTCAAGCCTGCCACTGCGTCATATTTACTGTATGACACATAATGTCACAAGGAATGACAGATACGTTAGTATTACTGACGTATTTGTTGGAGCAAATGTGGTGCATTGCCGGGTTGTGTCTGACAACAGACGCAACTGCAGCAATACATCCTTTCACATGGGGGAAGCCCCATTTCAAAGGGCATGCGTGGTTTTGACGCATTGGCGTCCTATAAGTGGTGCAGTGAAATCTTTTAGATTTTTCTGCGCCGCTCCTATGACCCTATTTTGTGTGGGAATGCCCACCCTGCATACTTAATACCTGATGCAGGTATAATGTAGAGCAGGAGTTATGAAGTGACGCATCTGCGTAGGTGCATCACTTCGCAAATATGGTGCAACATGGTGCATTATTTACGCTGACGCCGCGTCACAAAAAGTGATGCAACAGTGGTGCAAACGTGATGCAGGGGCTCATAAATAAGGCCCAGGGTATTTTAGCCACTTTTGGGTTCACCCTGATAAGACTTGGGGTGCTTACCTGAATCCCTTTACTGTTCACTTTCTTTTTGTTAACGCTGCTCTTTCCTCATCGGCTACTCTTGTCCCTGTTTTCTCCATTCCTTTACCTGTCTCCCCACTTCTATAACTCAGTCACAATTTTCTTTAACACCCTTCTCTAATGCTGTCCCATGTTATTCCCCTTCTTAATCCATCACTTCTTACTACCCACTATCATCGCTCTCCTTTGGCCGCTCCCTTGTCTTCTGTTTGTGGCTCCTTCTCTTTCTGATTCCCACATTCCCGTCCCTCTTCTTCAATTCCTTTAAGCTAAAGCTATAAAGGCTCCACAACATTATGTGTAAGTATGGTGGGAAGGCTATAAAGTTTTAACCTCTATGATATGAGAGTCAGTGACATAGGCAGCAATAGATGACTAATATAGCCTTATAGTCCAGTGCTGAGGTTTGTAAAGCCCCGAAACCAAGTTATAGGCCTGAGCTGAGGTTGAGCTGAGGTTAAGGTCCTTTAGCAACAGGTATAGCCTGAGGCAGAAGTGCTATAAGGCTATTACAGCATTTCACCACTATAGGTAGAATGTTTAAAAAATGGTAGAAACATGAAGAGACACATTGTAATGTTGGAGCGTCACGCTTATACCAGTGACTATAAGCACAGAGCTACTCTTCAATGACAAACTTAAGACAGACTTAAGACAAACTTAGGACAGACTTAAGACAGACTTAAGACAGACTTAAGACAGACTTAAGACAGACGTAAAACAAAATCCTAACTTTACTACTACTAAATGCCTTCTGTGAATACCAAAAGTAGTAAGTTTAGGATTTTGTCTTAAGTTAGCTCAGTGAATCGGACTCAAGAATCCTGGAGGAAAATTGCAAACCCTATTTGAAATTGCTCATTGACCAATAACAGCAATAAAAGAGACCAGGATCTCTGCAATGAGGGTCTGTGAGCAGGTATCTTATGGAACTGCCTTCTGGAACTGATGAAAGCGCACTATACGGAGCTTGCTGCCAGCAGATGATTCTACATGGCAGCAAAGGATCCAAACACCAGTCAAGTCTGTATCTAGCCAAGAACAAAGGAGCCTCGTCACCCCTCCTTGCCCTCACAGATTGAGGTATCCCAAAGTGATATATTGTGTTTAGGCCTGTGATAATCGCCACCACAACTGCAGAGATTCAAGAACTTTATTGTTTAATAATTCAGTTTTATCTACTGTTGAGAGGATGTTGAGTGTCAGCCAGCACCGCCAGTTATATTGTGCACATATGATGATGACAGACTTATATATGTGAGCCCATGACTGTCTTCAGAGTCTTGTGTATTCAGCATGACCCGGGGGCCCCACAGGCACTGAGGGCAGGCCTTTCAAAGTCAGTTAAAGCAAGGTGCTTTTGACAGAAAAAGTCTGCAAAACACATCACTTCCTCAAATGATTAAAGACATCTTTTTAAAATTACCTTATCCCTCTATTTCCTGAAGTATATTGGATGATTTCAATTTATCATTCGTTTTGTAGCAAAGAATTTAATTACTATAATGCTTTCCCAAATTAAAGAAATGAAACTTCATGTTGGGAAAAGGTCATAAAGATGAAAAAAATATATTTTCACAGAAACACAAACAGTTTTATTGAAATGAAATAACAGGACTGGATTTGAATCCCAGGATCAAAAAGCAAAGTAAGGTCATAGCATAACATCAGACCTAGCAGTCTTAGGGGTCAATTCCGATGTCGGTCAGAATGGCTCCGAACCGAATTCGGCTTTGCCTACAGTGATCCAGAGCCCTTGTTTCTGACTGAATCGTTCACAGTTTACAGCTTGAAGAAGACCTTGGGCCCCATGAGCACACAGCAATATATGAAGAAGACATAGTACTGAAGTCTAATCAACATACTGTATCGACTGCATAAACCTTTGTTCCAACATAAGAAGGAACACCCTCAAAACCATCCTTTTTAGGCACTTCTCAATCAAATGCAGCAGGATTACCAGGTTCTTCAAGGAGAAGAATGGAAGCCATCAAGAAACACACTAGTGACAATGCATGCTTAGAAGGCATTTTCCTCAAAAGCTTTACAGCTCCCCAAATGGATTGCACTTCATTGTACTGACCAAACTGCTTACACCCTATTGGGTGAATAGTCTCGCTTTATAAATCTTGATTGATTGCTGGATTGATGGCCTCTGACGTTTCATAGTTTCTTCAAGTTGATTTTATACAAAGTCCACTCATATCATTGTTTATACATTTCAACCTCCAACACAACAATCTTGCTAATCGCTCACTTCCACTTCTACGCAACAGCACCATTAGAATTCAGGCCGAGGCAGCAGATGTTGTGTCCTTTGAAAATGCTTGCATGGCCCATAAAAGTGGTGAAAAATAAAGCACAGTCTCATCAATAAAACCAGATAACTTGTTTTGAAACCATCCTAGAATTATTGAACTAATGTACCAATTCATCAATAATTTACTTGATATCGGAATTTACTAGGATACATTTAAATTCCTGATTTGCATGTGTCTATGTCTCTGTCCTGCACATTTCTTGTGTTCCTTACCTCAGGCAAGAGGATCATGTTTCAGGCCAGTGGAGGGGTGGATGCATGCCCCACTAGATTCCACCTTTGCAGCATGGGCCATGTGTGATGGCGAAGGATTAGATTTTGCCAGACTTCAAGTGAGTGAAACTACTAATGTTGCTATGGACGGCGTTTCCCTCACTAATGTAGACCTTGGCTCAAGGCTGATTGTAGGATAGGAGTGGGAAACATTAAGTATGGCCTTCAGATGAGGAGAAAATGTGCTTGTAGCTGGCTTATATAGTAAAAGGTTCTCTGTTGTCTGCAGGCCTGGTCCACCATTCAAATGTCTTTCAACATAAAGTCCAAGTAGTTGATGAAATTCTACTTGTGGATCCCCTTTCAGATTTAGCATTTCCAACAAAATTAAATTGTCCCTATATCCTAAAGTAATATTTTCCTGTGGGCCACACTGTGTAGGTTAATTTGACTGAAAGGACACATATGTTTCCCAAATTGCAGGGCTGACAAGGGGATGCTCATCTGAAGTAGCTGCGGAAATGTAAAATGTAGGTGTTGGCTTTGCAATGTAATTTTGTGTTATAATGTTTAGTATTAAATCTAACTGTGCAGAAAATACTCTCAAGATTCTATTTTCTCACACAAACATAGGTCAACAATCTTATCATGCTTATCATGTTCCAGTATTGTCCCCAAACAACAATGATGACTCAATTTTACATTTAGAAACAGATTGTTGAACTTATCTTTGTTGATGAAAACCAGTTGAGAGGTTTCCCCTACTGTCCTGCAAGCCAGCATTGCCTGGGCCCAAGTCACTACAAAAGAACAAAGTAAAAGCCATTGTCAGAGCAACCAATGGTCATTTGACTGCAGCTGCTGTTGTCTGCTAAAGATACAAGACCCATTGGGTGGACTGCCAAAAAGAAGGTGTGGATTGCAATGGCAGGAACAGAACGTGTGGGAGTACAAATCCCTAAAGTGCCACCATCTTGTACCATTAGGGATTCTAAGCATACCCTCTTCACACATGGCTTTACAAGCCTGAAACATCACCTTATTCAGTTCACATCAACCTGAGATTTTACTTAGAACCAGCAACACCTTCAAACCACAGAAGCAGGTAGGATACATACACTTCAGGACTCAGAATTTTGTACTGTAAGAATATCAGGAACTCCAGAATGATTGTTAGAGGGCCAGTTCAACAAAAGACAATAGTGTGCACTAGCCCAAAAGGCGCCATTTGCTTACTCTTGTGTTCCGCTAAATAACCCCAAAAGCCATTCATGTAGCTAGAGTGTCTCATGGGAGTACACCTGCATTAGTGTCATCTGAGCAAGTTCTCAAATGATCACCAAGCTCAAAAGACATTATAGTAGGTTTTGCAATCCACTCAGTTACCATTAGCTGGAGGCTATCTGAAGGTTCACGAATCATCTGAAATCGTATGAATGTAAGGATGCCGGCAGTGGCACCAGATAGTGATTGACCAAAGAATCTCATTCCTCTCATGTTCAAAAAGTAGATGGAGGATGTCAATGGTGGTTGGATCATGTACCTGATTTTACAATCTTCTGATAACTATAAAATACTTTTTCTCATGTGTGCACTAGGTCTCTCAAGCAGAAAGAAGGTACAACTACAAAGCAGTGTGTTGATCTGATCAATCCTCCTTTCTCCCTGTTGTCTGTCTTTGCTTTCAATGATCAGCTTCTATGGGCGGAAACAGGCGACAAGGAGACTGGGAGGGCCAGCATCAGTGTTTACGCCACGGCAGCCACAACTAACATTTACATGAGACATACAACGTATTTGTCTAAGAACTAACACTATCCAAAACTATTCCTCGAGCTATGTATCATTTTTACATTTTGTACAATTCCTCGAGTTATGTATCATTTTTACATTTTGTACAATTCCTCAAGCTATGTTTCATTTTTACATTTTGTACAATTCCTCGAGCTATGTATCATTTTTACATTTTGTACAATCATTACAAATATTATGTCCCTGACACACACACACAATCACAAAATACATAACAGTTTTAAATACACTACTTAAGAATCCAAATATACTCTTCTGTCTGTCTAATAGAACAATCCAAACATTGTCAGCAGGTTAACTTTTAGTATCTATTTAAATATTTGACAATACTCCTTCAAGTGAAGACACGCTTAATATATGAGTGATGACCTGAATACTTTTTGGCATAGAAGTGAAATGCAATAGCTTTTTTGTGTACTACTTGTCATTTTTCCCAATAAATTAAAAAGACAAAGGGGCATATTTAAGAGACAACATGGTGCAAGAGCAATGCAACTCAAAAATTAGATGTATGTAGCCATGCAATGGCACCTTGCCTGGCCCTGGGTGGCTTCATACATCTCAAGTAAAGCAACACAGCGCGAATCAGTGTGTTGCCTTACTCTGCGCCAGTGAGGGGTTCCATGGGCATTAAGTGGGTGTGCTTATGCAACCCCAATGGCTCATTCCCAGATTTACACAAACTGGTAAACCATGAGAATGCACCAAAAAGATATGCCTCCCAGATGAGGAATAAGGAGGAGAATTAGCTTAGTTTCTCTTTATTACTTCCTCTTTCTATGTGTGCTGCATTCTGCTGCACACAGAGAAAGTGGAATATGCCTCTCAGCATTGTTTTTGTGCCGCAAGGTGCCACTTGCTGCAAAGAAACAGTCCTTCATGTAACACATACACCCTTGCCAAAACAGTGCCAGCACAGGGACATGGACAGGAACGCATCGTATTCTTTTAGATATGGTGCATTCCTGCCCTTTCCTTGTAACACAGCACAGTCCAGCAAAGTGACTTGCTGCGCTGCGTTACAGTCCCATAAGATAGCCCCAAGGGGTCCAATGCAAATTGTCAAATTATTACTGTTCAATTACTGGTCTTCTGAAAATTCCAATGTAAAAATATCATTTACCCATATCCGTTCAACTGTTTATTTTTTATTTAAGGTGATAACAGTTCACAAACCATTCAATACAACCCATAAGTGAGTATGTTAAATAGGCTATCTTTAATTGGATTTGATTCTTGAAGAATTGTTAATAACATGGTTAATAGGCATTGTTGGAATTTTAATTACACCATAGTAATCAGAGTAACCTTGGTAATACTGCATTACCTTTTGACACATAGTTACCTATGGTAACTTGCTCACATAATTTGAAGAAAAGAAATCCTCCTGCGAGAGCACATTTAACCAGCATGAGGCTGTGTTGCATTTAGCACTATTTTCCATTTTGGAGATGGGGGTGCATTTTGCTCTATGAAACTAGTGGTAAATGATCGCAGCAAGTTGAGGGTAACAATTTTACGAGGATAATAATTGTGCATTTAGCATTATTTTCTAGAGCGAAATGCATCCTCACGAGGGGGAATTTTTACTCTAAGAAAATAGAGCTAAATGCAAAATTATTCTCCTACTATATTTCTGTGTAATCGCGCTGAACGTTCGGGTAATTCTGCATGATTACACTACATGGAACTGCTACCTCTAATAATTAAGAGATTTAAAAGTATAGAAGGTAATAAAGAAATATTTCTTGATGCTTTACTCTTAAGAGCTAACAATATCTGAGATGCATTTAAACGTGTAGTAAAAGGGTCCTTTATAACCCCCCAGGAATATTTGTGTTTGACTACCCAGGTTTTGGTTTACTGTGAGTGAATCTCACTACCTGAGTCACAATCACTGTAAATTCATGGTAAATAGACTGAGAGTGCTAACTGCCAGTGTGCACCATTTCAGATAAGGACGCTGTTGCACAGCTACTGTAATAGGTGCTGGGCTGGTTACACATGAGCACACGCATGAGGGCATGTGTGCCCACTGCACATGTGGGACCTACTGTGTTGCGCAGCTCAGTATCTGCGCACGGGTAGTCTGTCGTACAGGGACTCTTCAAGGATTGGTTATTTTCTGGGGCCGGCCTGATGATGTGATAGGGCATTCATAGTGGAAGTCTCTAGCCCTTAGTGAAGGTTTTGTTTGCTTACAGTAACACTTTGTGGGCAAAATCTACACTAAGGTACAGTTTTGCCTCACTTAGGCCGACAGAGTGCAGCGTGGCACCGCTCTAGAGATAAACATGCAAACATGCAAAGTCAAGTATACAGTTGCTATCATCAGCATAACTATGGCAAGATTTTTCATACTTCCCTGGCTAAGCTCATAACCAGATTCCAAGCCTCTGTCCACACCTACTGGGCCAAGATAATTACTCTGCTGTCTAGCGGAAGGATCAAAGGCCTCCCCAAACAGTAGAGTAATTAACAGTTCTTGACCTATTTCCTTGGACATGAAGGAGTGGGGTGGAAATATTAATCTGCTAATTAGCTTACCACACTGTGCCTTGGCTGGGAGAGTCCAGGCTGACAGAAACAATGCAGACCTCAAAAACCAACACAGGAGCAGTTCACCTTTGAAATTTAGGGGGGAAGGCATCAGGCAGCTGTGTCACCTATGGAATGCCCAGTGCATTTCAGGATAGCTCTTTCCCTGGAAAATCTGAAGTCACTATATTAGATTGTCCCAGAATGCTGTGCAGGAGGGTCGGGACAGTGTGGAAGTGATGATTTGGTATCCTAAAAATGACCATGGGTTTCTAACTTCAGAAGTACCACCTAACCCCATCTGCCCAAGGGAGAGACTGATGAGACCACAATGGTCCTGGGAGCAACAATGGTAAAAGTATGCCCAGCTGGAATTAGATGTCACTTGATGACATTGACGACCTGCAAGGATTGACTTTGTGGCTTTGTCTTCAGCTGGCCCCCAGGACTAGAATGTGTCTCTCCATGGTCAGTGATGGAAACCCCCTTAGGTCCTCAGAAGAACCGTTGTTTGAATAGACCCTGGATGGTTCTCATGGACCTTCCACGAATGAGGCTTTGACTCCACTGCCAACACAGAGATGTCCTGTGAGATGGCCATGAGGCCTTGGGGCTTGGGTAGTGCAGCAATGAGAATGTTCTGCTTGGTGACATGAGAGGAGCTGTGGAAGATGCCCCTGAGGCTGGAGAGAACCCCCGGAACACAGGCTAAGGATATGTCTGGTGCAAGGAACTCTGAAATCTAGCTACTTGTGAAATGTACCCTTTAAGAGGCCAGATAGGGGTACCAGGTACAGAATGAAACATCTAATTTCAATATATTCCTGCAGAAAGAGCCACTCTCCTAAGGGTCACTTCATCCTTATTTTATTTAACTTGGCTTTGGGAGGGGGTGTATATGAGGCCTCTTTCCTGAGCTCACATATGGCCCAAGAGACCCCATCACCTGAGGTCTGATACTAGAAGGAATTGTCCTGTGATACCCCTTACCTTTGGGACAGAAGAGGACAAGGGAGGCATTCAGGTTGCTCTGGTATCCTATGGCTGTGCTCCCTTCTACTTCCAATACTCATTACTCTAGGAGCAGTGAGGCACAGCCTGGCAGTAACCCTTGATTGGGGGAATCATCATGCCAGTTCCGGTGCCAGCTATGGATGCTGTTGGCACGGTGAGAGGCTGCTGGGAAGCCTGGGAGTGGGATTCCTGCACTGTCCTGACAAAGATAGAAGACAAAGGCATGTGGGTACCCCTGGTGGTCACAGTGTACCTGTGATGAAGAAACATGTATGCATCACAAAGACAAAGAGTGGGCAAGAAATTAATTAATTATTCATCATCCTGGTGAATTGAGCATCTTATAATCCCTCACGAGGGGAATACAATTTGCATATCTTCTTTTTGTTCTACTCCAAGAAGGGGCCTGGGCACCACCAATATATTTAAAGTGTATTTGAGAGGATGCAGAAGGGCTGCAGCCTGCCCATCCCCTCTCCAGAAATAGTTAAACAATAAGGCATCCTATATTTCCTAGGTCTTTCGTTTATTTATTTATTATTTATTAAGGAGTTCTCTATAATGCTAGCCTGACCCGAGGGTATCGGAGCGCTTCACAACAGTTTTTGAGCAAGATTCATACAACAAAGCAGTATTCTACATATAGGAACGGAAAGTCCAAGTGTGCTGAGCAGCATTGAGGTAGTGTGTGAGTCCTGAGATAACCTGATAGAGTGCACGTTTTCTTGGGGCTGATCCAATAAAGCAGTATTCTACATAGGTTCGGAAGGCCATGTGTGTTGAGCAGCATTGAGGTAGTCCTTGAGTCCTGAGATAACCTCATAGAGAGCATGTTGTCTTGGGGTAGAACCACTTTGGGGGGAGGAGCAGATAGGAGTCAAATAGCAGGGAGGAGGAAAGTGTTAGAGCTACAATGACTGGGAGAGAAGACGAGCAGGTATTTGCATTTAGATGGCTGCTATCCATTTGGGAGGGAGCAGTGGAGGAAAAGGACTTTTAGATGTTTTTTTAATTTTGTGAAAGCCGAGATAGTCCTGATATCGACTGGGATGGCGTTCCAGATTTTGGGCACGTTTCCAGCGAAGGACTGTGCAGCAGGTTTTTGTTTACGTGTTTTCATAGGGTTGAGAAGGAGGGTTCTGGAGCTCCTGAGGTTCCTTGTCTGACCAGCCCTCTTGAGTTTAGCAGCCAAATACTCAGGTTTTCCTCTGTGCAGGGCATTGTGTTTGAGGCAGGCAGTCCTGAAATTGGCACGCAGTTCGATTGGGAGCCATTTTAGTTCTCTGAGTGCTGGTGCAATGTGGTCGTATTTCCTGATTCCAGTGACCATTCTAGCTGCTGCGTTGAGATTAGTTTTTAGGGGAGCAAGGTGAGATTTTGTTGTACCAGTGAGGGTGGCATTCCCATAGTTGAGTCTGGATAGCACCAGTGATTGGGTGGCTTGTTTGAGGTCATTGATTGGGATGAATGGTTTTACTTTGTTGAGTAGCTTCAGGTTGAGGAAGGCACTCTTTGCGGAGTTCTTGATGTGTTTGGCCATGTCAAGGTTTGAGTCTAGGGTGATTCCTAATGATTTAACAGAGTGGGTCAGAGTGGGATTCCCCTTAATAGCATCCAAAGCTTTTAGCCGTTCTGCAATATGAGGGTTCTCTTCTTTGTTGGAGATGAGGAGTATTTCAGTTTTGTCTTGGTTGAGTTTTATGTGGTTAAGCGACAACCAATGTTGGATTTCTTTAAGAGCGACATTTAG
The DNA here is from genome assembly GCF_964204655.1 of Triturus cristatus. Lineage (NCBI taxonomy): Eukaryota > Metazoa > Chordata > Amphibia > Caudata > Salamandridae > Triturus > Triturus cristatus. The sequence continues at coordinate 1,670,060,295 of NC_140591.1, read as the reverse complement.
TCCGTGAGTGTCATCCGCATAGAGGTTGAAAGGTATGTTGGCATTTTTGAGTAGGGTGGTGAGGGGCTCCATGTATATGTTGAAGAGTTGAGGTCATAGGAGACATTCCTTAGCGGACACACTTTTAGATGAGCTTAGGTTGACAGAGTTCTCTGGGGTCACAAACAGGGCATGTTTGTGACCCCAAATAAATTTGGAAAAGCTAGGAGATTCCAACCTCTTTCTTGCCAGTTCTAAAATAAAAGTAGACACTAAACATGGACCCTACCGAATTCTCATAAATACCACTACTTGCCCTGCTACACTTTCGACTGTTACTGAACCAATGGGTAAGGGGTTTCCCATTGCCAAGGACAAGTGATAGCGGAATTATCCTCATTGACATACAGGTGGGGCAAAAAACTGGATCCATTACCCCTCCTAGTCATGCACCATCTAATAACACTCAGCATCACTTGGTATGGAAAAAGAAAAAGAGCATAAAGATATGTTAGTATTTTATCTTTGTTATTATATAATCCTACCAACATATCCTATACTGTAATATTGTATTTAAACATGGTTAAACGACAGTGTTGTGTCCAGAGGTTGTATTGATTCCTTCAAAAAAGATGATAGCTGATGTAGTAAAAGTTCAGCCTGAAATTGATATTTTTACAGCTTTGAAGTTTATAATTTGAGTTTCCAATTTGGAACCATTTGCTATACATAGTAGTAGCATTACTAAAAGGTAATTATTAGGATTAACATAGAGCTGTCAAAGTCAAAGTCAAGTTTTTTCAAATGTTCAGGCTTTTATAAACATTACACTGTGTAATTTCATTTACATTACTTAAAGCATCCTATATGTAAAAAAAAGAGCATTAATAAAAAGGATAAAATCTTCGTTCATTGTTCTACACTTCATAAACTCAAGACTCGATTATTTTGTCCATAGAGTGCTTCAACCCTAACATCGTCCTCATCTTAAAGACCTTAATCATCATCATAAAACTGTATAGTAAATTATTTGAGTTTCTTCTGCAATTCTTCCTCATTCATTTAGGTACAAATGTATTAATTTGTCCCCCCTGCAGACTAGCGGGATCAAAGACCCAACTAACCAGGTTTTTACAGCTTCTCTGCAATATTTATTTCAAAAGTACATTTCTTTCTTTTAATTTTAATAACTTCGGACATGCACAGAGAATATGTGATAGGGATTCATGTTTTTAGTTGCGCAATCTGAAGTCTTGACTTTGGTGCTGGCCTTTCCAGGAGGGAATAAGATCCTTTGTTTCCCACATGCCTAAGCATAAATTCATGAATTTGTTCTTTAAAATTGTTGAGAAATATGCTGATAAAGAAACCGGAGGGATCCTGGTGCCATATGAGTTAATCACTGTCCAGTCTTTGTAATAGGCTGTTTTCATCTGATATATTAGACAGGATTTTTGTTGACAGATTTATTACTTTGTTAAGAGCCTGTTTCTCCATGCCTGAATTCCAAATTTCTAGATGCGCAAGGATCCTCAATAACCTGTGCTAAGTAGCAGCCCCAGGAACCTTGTATTTTCTTCTCTCTTTGAGCTTCTATTTCTTCACAGCACAGATTCTCAATAGAGTCGATTGTTGCTGCTCTAAGCCTTCCACATAGTTTTAAACAAGAACTTTTACTCTGGTACATTTAATTGGTCAAACCAAACTATCGTCAGACTTGAGCCGGTGATGCTGCTTGCAGAATGAGGAAGACATTTTTATAAACCTTCGTTTGGATATGATTTTTCTGCTATATGTGACAGAAGGCATTAACTGTGCCGACATAACGGACAGTAGGTGGCTGTAAAATGGGCAGCTTAATTTCTTTTTTAATACATTGAAGCCGTGAATACGATTTTGGGCTTTAGTCCTCATTGTGAGAAGCTGATGCTAATAACTCAGTTTTCTCTCGATTTTAAACCCCAGATATTTATATGAGGCAACAACCTTACCTTTTTTTCGATCCAAAAACTACACATGTTTTTTGTATTTGGCATCCACTAACAGCACTACCTTTGTTTTAGATAAATCTAATTCTAACCCATGCCGATCCATATACTTTGCTGGTCTACTCATAGAGCTATTATCTGATCTGCAGTTTGGGCAGGTCATATTTTGGTTAGCATTCTTAAAAAATTCTCAAAAGGCACAGTTTTGGACTCTTGTAATGTTAAATAGAGAAAACGCTCAGAACTTATTTGAGTGATTGATGAATAATCCCAATATTCACAGTGATGGTTCCATGTGTAACTTAGTCCAAATAAATCAACTATATTTCCATTTCTTTTCTTAAAACTCCAAATGCGCCACAATAAATTATTGTGTGTCTTGTTAGCTATTGAGAGTAAACATTACTCATACACTAAATATATTTAAAAGGTCTTGAATACCTAAAGCAGAATCTGTCACAGTTTTGCCACTCATTTAATATTGTAGTGAGTGATACAGGGCAGCACACAATCTTTTATCTGTTTTTTTTATGGTTTAAGTTCACTAGATGTGGTAAAGGAAGCATTACATTCAGAACAACATTTGCTTAGCAGTTGACACATGAACTATTTTCCAACTGGTAATCTAAATTAACTCCTTCATTTTCCAGTTTTTTCTTCTTAACAGCTTCTACTTTGTTCTTCAGTTCTTTATTTTGTTTGCCATCTCTTCACTCTTTTGTAATCTTCCGTTTTGGACTGATTATCCTTATCGAATAAATATGGTATTGGCCTAAATGAGGTATGTATACACTTCTTCGCCATTACACAGCTTTCACCAGCGCTAACCTTATGTTCATCAAAATCAATTAAAAACAAACCAGGCAATATTCTTACTCAAGACAATGTACCTATGACATTCCTTTTTTAAATACAGTACTTTCGATATTAACAATAGTTGCATCCACACTGTGGGAGCTGTGGACGTTCACTAGCAAAACACATACAACACAAAGGCCAATCTGCTTCACGCCATTAATCTGATCAAATTGTATGTCAAAGAATTCAACCTCATCTCTGTTTTGGAAAATAATAAAATCAACTATTTTACCAATTGCATCATTTTCTAACCCTTCCTCTACATTTAAATTGTGGTGCAAGATTACTCAATAGTTTTAGTTGACACGCAATATATTTTCTAATCCTGCATATTTTGACACCAACTTCGCCAAAGCATCCAATTTTGCATGCAGTTTATCTGTCAGTAATACTGTGACTCCTTGATGTTTAATTTTATCATTAGTTGTAATTTCCAAAATATCTTGTTTCATCTGTTTTAGTAATTGTTCATTAAAGTTGGAGCACCCTTTAAGTGTTGGCATGAAACAAACTGTAGACTTTTCCCCTCTTTTGTTAAAACTCCTATTCTAGTGCCCTTCAGTATTTCTGCATAATTTACATCACATGCTTGACCCATATTTTTCACTTGTTCCTTGTATGTAAGTGTAAATGTAAATGTCCAGTATTTGTAAAGCATGAACAATTACCCGAGGGTGTCAAGGCACTGGGGCTGTCGGGAAGAGTAAGCAAGCTATTGCCCAGAGTCACATGGTGCTGGGCTGATCTGCCGCCAGTGCCTGGGATCGAACCATGGGCTACCGGGTTCTGGAGTCAGGCAAAGTTGCTAACTAATAGGTGATAACACGGGGCCAGGATCCTTAATGACTGTCTGACTACAGGACTGCCCTGTTTACTCTGCACTCGTCGTACGTGCGCTGTCCACCAAATTTGGGCTAGACGAACCTAAGAGCAAATACCACATCAAGGATAAGTATATCCATACGGCATTGTTGTAAATGAAACCGATTTTTTAAATTAGAATTTTTGTACTGTGTTGATATTTCCAGGGAGGGTTTTATCATTGAGTTTTGCCCTGAAGAAAGCTGTGGACCCGTGGGGCCATTCACTGGCAGAAATATGTTGGCAAGATTTTAGGGTCATAGGACCATTGTATCCTGGAAATACCCTACTTTTGTGATTTTAATGTCTGCCATCTCTCCATATTAAAGGGATATCTGGAGTGTGTAGTAAATATTTAATCTTTAACCCCCCCGGTCTTTTCTCAAAAGTGCTCCCTGAAACATGGTCAAGCCCACCCTGGACTTTAGAAGTTGGGGTGAACTCGACGATGATGCATGACACTATTAGAGTGAGGGAGGGTTACTATACAAAGAGGTAATGCTCCAAGTATTGGTAGAAGTAATATCATCTGCCTATATCTAATATTTCAGTTCCTTTTGGGCAGGAGACCTATTGATATTGAATATTACTTGGGAGGACGTATCCTTCCCACTTCTCCAGTGTGTGAATACCTCTCCACCCTTCAGGCCTTTTGGTTGGTCGTGTCTACAGCCCTGGCCACTGCGCACACCTCTTCCCCGCGAAGTTTAACCAAATATTAGGAAACCAATACTCCCAAGAGAATTTCTTGTTTCATTATACACAAGTGTTTTGAAAGCAGTTTGTCCTTTTACGGGGATGAGTTGTAGTAGGTCACCAAATACAATTACATGCTTTGCTCCAAAGAGTGCATCATAGTTTGTTCTCAAAATCTACTGCATTCCTAAGTGTATGAAAGCAAGCATTAAGGTGGATACCATGCAGACCTCATCAATGGTTAAACGCTGCAGTTTCTTGTGGAGAAATCCATGTTATATTTAACCTTTAACGGTGTTGTATTTTTCTATAAAATCATTGTACAGTTGCTCTACTAAGTTTTTGACATCCACAGTTTACTCTCTTGCATGTTGCATTGCAGTCTTCACCTCATGCATAGCTATAGCTGCTTCATTTTGAATAATTTGTTCCCCAAGAGGAGCTTGAGTTGCTGGTGCTGAGCGATGGCTGCTTTGTGAACTCTCCTTGGCTATCTTAGCAGTGAGGGTTCTTTCTGTAACCAGCATTTACATGTTTAAAAGACTGAGCACTCAATTGTCTCTTTCACAGCATTGAAAGGGTCATAGTGTCAAAGTAATTCTGATTCTACATGCAATGGCTTGAACAACTGCCAGGAAGAAAAACTCTCTTCTATCTGGGGTTCGGCAACTATGCTTTCGGTGGTTATGTTGCTTTTGTTGTGTTTGAACAAACAACCATCACCTTCAAGTACTCCATATCTTCCTTTTTCTATGTATTCAGTTACATTACTTCTATATGTGTACTGATGAAATTCTTCAAAGAGACACATATTTTGAAGATGCAGACTCCTGTTAGTTTGCAGAATGTCTGTACTTTCAGAATCAAATTTGGTGAGATACTGTATTTCTGGGAAAGACTTTAGTATTGCTTGCAAGGACCAAAAAAACAAAAATGTACACCATCACAAACTTTTTGTACCTCTGCTACTGTACCATGAAAAAGAGCTCTATTCATTTCTCCTAAACGTAGGGCAGGAGTTTTGACATAGCAAAGTCTTGTAACTAATGTTCGCATTTCAGAATGGTGTGCAGTCAACAATCTGAAATGATGAAAGGTGCTTAGGCACACTTACTTTGATAGACATGTAAGTGAGTGACCATATAAATTAGTATACATCCTTACTTTGCATGGATCTAATCCTTGCAACTTAGCTATTTTCTGCTTCAGACTTCTGCAGAGAAACACATGTAGGAAATGTCTCAAAATATCAATAGATTCCTGTTGAACACAACATTTACTGCTGTAGTTCCATTTAGAAACAGGTGCCTGTTTACACCTACCCTGTGCCTCTTCAGCTATCACTTCCCCTACATTTCTAGGTACCATGACCTCTTTTGGAATAGAACTACCATCCCTCATCTCATAACATAGTCCACATTCATCAACTGCATGCACTAATGTGTTCTCTCGAAGATAGCTTTCTTCGTTAAAGAAAGGCTCCGTACTGAAAATCCACTCTCCACTGAAAATCTTGTAAAAGTTAATTATATTTACAAGTCTTTTCTTGTGGCTTCTTTTTCTCATAGCAATAAATCTCCACCAAAATAGTTTTTCCTTGAGAACCCTCACCCACCAGGGTTGCCCCTTGATTGCATGCCAAAATGGACCCCCCTTTGGCCCTCAGCGGGTGGCCATTTGTCAGCGGTCTAGTTGCTTTTTTAAGCAGGACACGTGTGCGAAAGGAGCCACCACACGTCAGTTGAAAAGGGAAACCCGAGACACACATCAGTAAGATGTGGTCTCCGGGGATTCGAATTAGGCACAAAAGCCGAGGACGGCCTTGACGAAGTAAGTAAGCAGGGTGGTCTCACGTGGCATATCACCTATTAGCCACGAGTGGAGGTATTCATTTTCTTACCTTCAAGCTATTTTACACTGACCGCTTTATGCCTTTTACTATTGCCGAAGGAACAGATGTCCCATTTTTTCCTCTATTTTTTCCTTCATGTAGGGTTTACCTACAGGCCTGCTCCACCCTGACAAAACTATGATGCACTAGTACGGCGTCATAAATGTATGTAATATGTTGTCTGTGTGTTTGTTTTGTCTCATGATACCTTACTATTCAAGTAGAGGTGTTTTTTTACAACCGCTGTGTAAAAGCAACGATGATGGGCAATTTTTCTTTTCTCCCATACAGATTGATCATGTATTTTCAGGTTTATTAAGCACCTTCACAGCAGGGTGTTTCACATCATTTATTGTATATATAATTCAAAGATTGTCAACCTGTTTGTTTTTCAACTCTCCACTGTTGCAGGTTACCGTATGTATACTAGAGGTATGCGTATGGCATGCTATTGATTGTGTCCTTATTAGAGGATTTTGAGGAGTGGTACTAATAGGAATAGGTCCTGAAGAAGAGCCATTAGGGGAAAGGCTCAACATTTTTTCCCTGATTAGTTTTGAAGAGAACAGACTCATTATAGTCCACTCCTTTTAACACAACCCCTGATTTTAACCTTACCGGCTAGAGGCAGGTATAAAACAAGAGTCCTACTAGTCAGGTATTTCTAACCTACCAGCACTTAATTTCAACTCCCTTCACCTACACCATCTTTATCATCGACTCCATCTCTAAGTGCTCCCACTTACCATCTGGTGGTAGCCTGCCTCAATCTTTAGTGGATTGGGATGAACTCCAATGATAGAGCATGCCACCATTGTTTCCTAAAACAATCAAGGTGGAGATTTTATGCTTAGTTGTACACTCTTCCCAAGGCTGTATTTTGTTCTCGATTTTTGAATAAATATCTACAAGGAGGGCTAACCTAGCTTCTACCTCTTTCTCCCCTATTTTTTGTTGAGTTCTTTTTCTCATAGTCAACATTATTTTTTCCAGTGTTCTCATTCTGTTTAAAAAAAATTCATCTTGAGAGCAAAGGCCTTATGAACTATCCCTTCAACATATTCCTTTTGTCTGAGTGCTTCTTTTCTTCTGTTTTGGTTCCTCATACTTTTTCTTAGATTGTCAATCACTCTAGAATGGAACATTCTAACTCTGATTTACTTAAACTGTGTCTCCCTTCTTTTTAAAGTGTCTTGTTAGATTTTTATCTCATTTTGGGCCATATGTAGGTACCTAAATACCGGTCGGTAATGGCCGAAAATCGGTAAATATCCCGTTACCGACCGGTATTTAGGCAATTGAGATGTAGGTGGCTGGATTTCAGGATTCGGTAATTTACCGAATCGGTAATAGTGAATGGCTTCCCATTCCTATGGGCCTCCAGGCCCATAGGAATGAACTTGAAGGGATGCATTATTACCGATTCGGTAAATACCGAATCAGTAATACCGAATATTACCGATTCGGTATTTATGAATCGGTAAATAGAAATTATCTACATAGGGCCCTAAATCTTGTACTTTTTGTCCTATATTAGTTGATCTCAAACTTTGTTTTTTATTTACTGAATGTTGCTGTCTATCAAGTTCTCTACACAGTATTTTTACCAGCTACTTTCTCTTTTACTACTATTTCCGCATTGTTCCTCAGTTGTGAGAAGATTGTATCCTTGTGTTTGTTTCTTTCTTCTCTGACATTTTAATGGCATTGCTGCTGTCTGTTGTTAAGTAGAAATTGATGCCTGAAAATAAACAAACAACAGTATTTATCTTTTCACTGTGTAGTATGACATTACACATATCAATTATTCACCTACTAACATAAACAGTAGTCTTGTTCAAATATAGGTCTCTCAATGTGTATATATATATAGTGGCCTGACAAATACCTCAGAATCTGTATAAAACAATACAGGGATATGTTCCTTCGAACATAAGTAGTTACTGTGTCCGACACTGTATAACTGTGAAGGGAGAGGGTCTCTATGTTTTGAAAACATGTATGTCAGTTACAATATAGATGATATCCTCTAGGTGGTGCTTGATATAGGGGGGTGCAAGTGCCTGAGTAAGTTCTTTAATCTCAAAAGGAAAATTCTCAATATTTTAAACACTTAGGGGGATATTAACTAGGGCCAGTGCTAAATATCGCAAAGCGCGCTTAGCGCTTGCATATTTATTGCCAGCTATCTCTGGAATTCATCGCCCAGTTAGCGCGTTATCAACAACGCGCATCGCCGAAGCGATAAAAATTCCAGAGATAGTGTGGATATTGCCGTTTTCCATGCTGGAAAACAGCAATATCCTAGATAATAGGACCAGTGGTCTCAGCCACAGAATCCACCCCCCATGTTAAGTATGCCTTAGTCAGGAATTTAACAGACGTTAAATTCCTACGTTAAGGCATACTTAACGAGCTTAAAAAAATCGCTACCCTTCCTTGTTAATATCGCGAAGCTGCCTTCGTGATATTTTCCCTGATTGGTTTCACAGCCACGCCTACTTTGCATCTCATTAGCGATGCAAAGTTAGGCGTGCTGGAAACGGGCGCGAAGTCAGCAAAACACGCGATAGCCTGACTTTGCTGATAAGGCGATTAAATTATCGCCGCTTTTGCGTCCGTTTTCGGGCGGAAAGCGGTGATAATTTAATTTCATAGCACCGCCTTGATAATATGCCCCTTAGTTGCATACTATATGACATACCTACAGCATATCTCATATCTCAGGACATAAGAACTGCCAAACAGCTTTTATTTATTTATAAATCTGTTTATTGAAGTTTAATAAAGTTTACAGTACATTATGAAGCCAGAACAACTTACATTAGTATTTGTACCGTTGAAACTTACCCAGGCAAGTGTACATTGATTGATGAGGAGTGGGTACACCTCCTTGTCTTATGCCGACATTGGAGGCCTCTCAACTGTGACGGTAACCATAAAGTCACTTTTGGTATCATATCACAGAGAGATGACCCCGATTGAAGAGTGTTAGCACTCCACCGACTCTCCCCTAGTGTATCTCCATAGACAGTTAGCAAACCATGGAATAACAGGGGCAGAACTTCAAGTGCCCAATCAAAACAACAACAGCAGCAAAGTCTGACCTGTGTTCTAGTATCGTCTATCCATGCCCCTTAGTTGCCAAACAGCGTTTATATGCTGAGTGAAGTTGGCAGTGAGAGTGCAGAGACAGGGTGTGAAGCGTCTTTAAAGGAGTATTTGTCTAGATGGATAATGAGGCTGTGCCACTACTTGGATACATGTATGAGTGATGTAGAAGTCCAAGTATACGTGAGCCATGAGATGTTTAAGTAAATATGGCAGTTTGTGGGTGTCTGTTGTACAATCTCACTGCCTCTCTAAATGTTCATATTGGTGACCTCACTGATATCTCAGTAGCTTTGTTAGATAACAGAGAGATGTGTTGGTATATGTGCAAATGCGTTTCATACTCATGCATACAGTAGTATATTCTGAGTATGTCAGTGAGTATATAAGTCTCACTGTCACTCTGTAACTTGAAAGAGAGAGAGGCTCTTTGCTTTTAGCGTGGTAAGCAAAGGAACGATGGATTAAGCCCAGATCATTTTGATTGAAGGTGAATTTTTGCATTGTTCAGCATTCCGTCCATCATTTGTTTCTTTTGCTTTTGTCACCCTAAGTGGGAAGGGTATGCTCAGATGTGGGTCCTGTGCTCACTGCACCACTGGATTCAAGCTAGCCTGGCTAATAAGGGGTGATTCCCTGAAACCAGTCCCAGGATGCTTGTTTCCGGTCCAGGGAGCACCTGGCTTGGTAGTTCGGGCTGGACTGTTTCCATGAGGAACAGGGGTGTTATAGTTAGCTGGACTTTTCACTCGTACAAAACCATTGAAATTCCCCCGTTATCATTAGTTCAGCTAACTATAACTCGCGCACCCGCAATGCACTGCTGATGACGTCACATATTACATCACTCATAACATGGTCAGTGACATCACTCATGACATCACTGATGACATCTCAAATGACATCACTGATGACATCATCCAGTGAATGTGTGTTTTTCTGAAAATTACATAGGTTTTATATATGTATATCTCAAGGTCGATGGAAGAATAAATGGGTATATAAGTGTCTAAATGGATGATTTGTTTTTGAAAAATTGATTGTATAACTGACTAATTAAGTGTATCTAAGTGAATACATGGCTTAGTGAGTAATGTTTAAATGTGTAAATATCTGTATCAGTCTCTCAATTTGTCTATAAGTGGCTGCATGGGTTGGTGAGTAGCTACATGAGTGTCTATATAGGTTATTAGTTGTTTTTTTGAGTATCAGTATGAGTGTCTGTATGGTTCGGTGGGGGGTATTACACAGTGCATAGGTGCATGAATGAGTGACTCACTGTTTGTATGTGTTGAAGACAGCATGTGTGCAGGACTGTTTGTGTGGATGAGTGTGTGCATGGGTGTGTTAGTGAGTGATAGACTGTCTCAATCGTGTCTTTATGAGTAACTACATATGTTTTAAACTAGTATATGTGACTATTGGTGTATATAAGTGAGTATATGTGAGAGTGAGAGATTGAAAGAGTTCCTGTATGAATAAGTATGTGTTTCTATAAGTGATTGTTTAAAAGACTAAGTATGTGTAAGTTTCCGTAGAAGTAAGTGTGGTGGTGTGTGTATAACTGGAATTCATCGCCCGGTGTATAACTGTATATGCAAGTAAATGGATGTTTGATTCTTTATTAGCATGAGTGACTATGTGTGTGAGTAACTCTATGGATGAGTGGCGTTGTGTAACAGGATGTATAGGTGTGTGAGTACATACGATGAGTGAGTACATGTATGAGTGACTGTATAGGACTGTTGGTGAATGAGTGGATGTGTATGTGGATCTCAGAATTGCTGAATAGGTTGTTGTAACTGGTATTGGTATGTCCATTGTTTTGAACATTGTAGTTTCTATTTTTGAATGTGTGTATCAAAGGTTATATTAGAAGAGGAGGTCTGCCACTCTATCACAAGGATGATGTCATCATTGATGTCATTAGTGATGTCATTTGAGATGTCATCAGTGATGTCATGAGTGATGTCACTGACCATAACGCCCCTGAAACCTATGTTTTTTTCAGTGAATTTCTAAGATTTTTTAAATGCTAATTCCTAACTATAACGTGCCTGAAACCTATGGTTTTTTCAGTGAATATATATATTGCCCCAACGTATGCCAGCCTATTTATGGCTGTATGGGAGACAGAGGTCTTGAAAGAAGAAAAATCAAGAAACATAAGATTTTTGTCTAGGTATATCGACGACCTTTTTATCATTTGGGAGGGAAACAATGATGATCTTATGAACTTCCTACATTCTCTCAACATTAACAAGTATAAACTGACCTTCACTTTTACCACAAGTGCAACAAACATCATCTTTCTGGATGTCGAAGTCTTCATAAAAAATTGAAAAATCTGCACCAGAATGCACAGAAAGCCGACTGCCAGCAACAGCATCTTACAGGCAAATAGCGGGCATCCACAAAATCTCAAATGGAGCATTCCCTACGGGGAAATGCTGCGGGCGAAAAGAAATTGCTCTGAACTCTCTGATTTAAATTCACAAATACAAGAAATGAGTGAACGTTTCCTACAACGAGGATATCCCTTGGAAGTAATCGCCACTGCTAAAAACAGAGTCAGCTCCAAGAAAAGACCTGACCTCTTACAAACCAACTTAGAGAGTCACAGGTCAAGCAACAAAACAACTGAGACAACGACAAGATTGATCGTCGACTTTAACAATCAAAGCAATGACCTCCAGAAAATCATACAGAAACACTGGGGAATATTGATGTTAGACAAAACTGTTCATAAAGTATTATCCTCAATACCTAGGATTACTTACAGAAGAACAGCATCTTTGGGCGATTTACTGACACACAGTCACTTTGAACTCAAACCAGAAACAACTTTATCCTGGTTGAACACTCCGGGATTCTGGAAATGCTCAAAGTGCCAAGCTTAAGAGCACTTCCCCACTGTGTAAACACGCCCTGTGGCCGTTTTAAGTTGGGAGATTAAGTACCCTTGAATCCTGAGGGTCCCTAGGACCCAACTAGACCACTAGGTACCTCCAGTAAGCGCCACAGAGCTGCGTTGCAGAGAGATGTAAAAAGGGGCATGGCCTAGACCACCTCTCTGCAACGCAGCTCAGTGGCGCTTACTGGAAGCACCTGGTGAGCTAGTTAGCCCCCAGGAGCCCTCAGGATTGAAGGGGAATTATTTCCCCAACTTAAAACGCGCCACAGGGCTTGTTTGCACATGTTAACTCAAGCCCCGTCCCCTCCCTTCACCACTGTGTAAACACGCCCTGTGGCCGTTTTTAGTTGGGAGATTACGTTAATTTGAATCCTGAGGGTCCCTAGGGTCCAACTAGCCCACTAGGTACCTCCAGTGTGCGCCACAGAGCTGCGTTGCAGAGAGGTGTAAAAAGTGGCACGGCCTGGACCACCTCTCTTCAACGCAGCTCAGTGGCGCTTACTGGAAGCACCTGGTGGGCTAGTTAGCCCCAGGGGCCCTCAGGATTGAAGGGGAATTATTTCCCCAACTTAAAACGCGCCATAGGGTGTGTTTGCACACGTCACCTCAGGCCCCGTCCCCTTCCTTCCCCACTGTGTAAACATGCCCTGTGGCCGTTTTTAAGTTGAGAGATTAAGTCCCCTTGAATCCTGAGGATCCCTAGGGTCAAACTACCCCACTAGGTACCTCCAGTAAGGGCCACAGAGCTGCGTTGCATAGAGGTGTAAAAAGGGGCGTGGCCTTAGACCACCGTTCTGCAACGCAGCTCCCTGGCGCACACTGGAGATACCTGTTGGGCTAGTTGGCCCTCAGGGACCCTCAGTATTGAAGGGGAATTAATTCCCCAACTTACAACTGGCCAGGGGGTGTGTTTGCAGAGTGCTGCAAGGAGGGGGCGTGGCCTCCAGCGCGATGCCGGTCTTTTATTTATTTGATTTTTTTAAGAAGGAGGGCTGTGTGGCCCCCCTTCTTTTTCTAATTTACTTGCCCTGGGGACCCCATCCCCCAGGGCCTGCACCCTAATTTGGCCTTCCCAAGGCCTTAATCGGCCCCGGGGACCCCAACCCCCGGGTCATGGCCTTTTTTTAATTTAAATTCTTTAGGAGGGGGCTGCGTTGCCCCCCTCCTCAGGCCACTTATGGCTCCGGGGACCCCATCCCCCAGGGCCGGCCTTTGTTTTTTATTATTTTAAAAATATATATATTTATAGAAACACCTAGGACATGCTGCACAAACCGTATGTACCTATCACCATGACGATTTGCGTGATATTCATTAAAAGGCGACTATGCATAGAATGAATCCACATGGAATCTATTTACACCGCTAGTGAAGCTCTGACGTGTCTGACGCCCTACCGTGCCTAATCCCGGCGCCCCCGCCGGTGGGTACTCTCCAAGTAGACACCCTTGTCGTTTATTTACACAAAGATGGGTAGCTATTGACGGGCACATTTAATATACACGCACACCAAGCCATTCAAAGGGGATTCGACAAAAATTCGACCAAACTATGCAAGAAACCCCCCTCACGGTTAATAAAAAACACATCCACCGCCGGATGTGTAATACTTTTTATTTTACTCTCTGGAAAGTAGACGAACCTTACCTGAGAGTCACAGCGTGCTCCTGGCTGAGCCCAATGCTGTGTTACACCCAACAGTGCCCGCCGATTGCCTCACACCTCTGTGTTGTATTCCACCAGCTAGTGCGTATGCTATGACACTCTCTAGCCCATGTGCACTGTAACACCACCCCGTGAATATGTCATGCCACACTTGCCTTCGCACGGGTTATATTGCCCCATCTAACGTGCCTTCCTCGCTATGCCATACATATTACAATCTGGGATCCATATGTTTGTCAGAGTGCATATGCAACGTTACACTCCCCAGCACATATTTTATATTACAACTTTAGAGACTAGTTATGTTACACAACACTGCCCTGTGCATATTACACTCCAAGGCGCATATCGCATAGCACGCGCTAGTGCCTGTGCTATCTCGCGCTCTCCAATGAATCTGTCATTGCGCACAATGTATTGCATATTATATTTCACACCCCGGTTCATCTTATATCACACTTTTTGGAGCATAGTTTATACCATATACTACATCTAGTTTTCATTTTCAATCGTGCTCTCAGGACTATGTTCTATATAACACTGCGTCCAACTACCCTTTTCACGGGCATTACATTTAGCGATGGGGGTGGAGGGTCAGGAGGTGTTTCTGCCAAGTGAGCCCGGAGTCACAGTCACAAACGTCCTCTTCTTCCTGAATAAAAGTGAGATTATGCTGCATACTTGTTCATATTTTAAGTAGTTCGCACAGACACACATTTTAAAAACAATAAAGTTCCTAATACCCACCTTCTCTGAACAGTTAGCTTGCTGCCCCATCCACCTCCTCCCTATCCTGTGTTGTCTGAATCCATGGACTAGCCTCCTCCCTCCTGCCATGCATGGTCTGGTGTGCTGCCACTGCCCTCCATTTAGCATGATGTACCAGTCCCCTCCTCCTGCCCTCCATTGCCCAATTCTATGGCCCATCACTGACCTCCTGCTTAGCCTCGGTGCTTAGCTTGCTGCCCCTATTCTCCTTCCCCCTGCCCTCCGATGTCTTTGTGCATGCCCCTGCTCCATCCTTTTTGCCCACTATGTTCCATGGACCTGCCACTCCTATCTACTCTGAGTGTTCTGTTGAGCTGCCACTCCCCTCCCACCTGCCTAGCATTGTCAGATGACTGTAACCTGTCCCTGCCACCTCCACCCTGCCTGTCCACATGCCATGCCCCTATCCCCTTCCTCCTGTCCTCCATGGTCCATTTTACTGCTACACCCTTCTGCCCTCCCTGATCTGTTCTGCTGCAACTGCTCCTCCTGCCTGCCCCGCACGGTCTGTGGTGAGGCCCCTTCCCCTGAACTCTCTTGTCTGTGCCCAGGTCCTGACCCTCCCTTCTATCCTCCATGGTCCTTTGTGCATGCCCCTGCACCCTCCTTCTTGCCCATCATAGCCATTGTGCTGCCACTAACCCTCCCGCTTGCCATGCATGGTCTTCTGTGCCGCCATGGCCCCTCCCACCTTCCCTGTGTGGTCAGCTAGCTGCCCCTGACCCCCTCCCACCTTCCCTCCATGGTCTGTGTGTATGCCACCATAGTCTCATTGTTGCTCTCCATGGTGAGTCTTGTTTCTAGTGCCCATCCTGCCTGACCTCCATGGTCATTTTGCTGCTCCTGCCCTGCCACCTTGCCCCCAGCCCTCTGTTTCCATGTGCAGACCCCCTATTCCCTCCCTCCTGGCTTGTCTGTTCCATTGTAATGCCCCTGATCCATCCCTCCTGCCCTTTATGGTCTGTTATGCTGCAGCTTTCTCTCCTGTCTGTCCATTATGGTCAGCTAGCTACCATTGCCTCTTTCCCATCTGTTCTCTGTTGTCTATGTGCATGGTCCTGTCCCCTCCCTATTGCTTTCTATGGATTGTTGTGCTGCACTCCCGTCCCGCATGCGCTGTGTGGTGTATTGTGCTGCTGCAAACCCTGATGCCTGCCCTGTAGGGTCAGTTTGGTGCACCTCTCCATGTCCCTCCTGTCCTCTGTTATCCGAGTCCATGTCCCTACCCCAATTCCTCCTGCCTACCATGATTCAATGTACCATACTTGCGAACATTTTGAACTTGGTAAGAGGGAGATTTTGAAAAAAAACTGGGGTATTGATTTTCCCCTTTGAGTTACATTGAAAAAGAGGAGATTGTAGACAGGAGACAGATCAAATAAAGCCCATTTGAGCTTAAAAACATTGGACGTTTCCTGGCTGAAACGGGTCTGTTGGCATGTATGGTTGTACTACCACTGCCTCTTCCTTCTGCCCACAATGGTCTATTATATTACCACAGCCTCTCTTGCCAGTCCTGTATTGTTGGTTTGTTGTCCCTGCCCCCCTTTCCACTGCCTCCATAGTCTGTCGTGCTGCCACTGCCCTTCCTGTATGCCCAGTGTGGTCAAATTGTTGCCTCTGCACTCTCCTACCTGCCTTCAATTTTCAGAGTCCGTGCCCCTGGCCTCTGCCACTCAACAGTATCCCAATGAACAACTAGATTGCTAACATTCTATATTTATTACAAAAGTGTGGAACGCCTGACGTCATCTTGATGTAATCAAAACTGTAATACCTAGAGTATTTCCTTTAGAAAGTACATATATGAGAGGGTCTTATTTGCATCAAAATTATGGTTAGTGCTCTAAAAAACAAAAATGAGGACATATTTTCTGAGTTTTCAAATAGCGACATAGAACTTTTAAATTATTTGTAATCTTTATGTTTTTTTATCCAGTTGACCACTTGATTAAATGTTGCACCTTGGCGAGAGGATGTGGTGTTACTTCCAGAGCAGCAGAATTTGCAACTGGGGAACCAGGTTGGAGTTTCTACTTCAGCTCAACATTCTGTGATTGTGGTCAAATCACTTAATCTCCCCATGTCTACAACCAAAAGGAATTTGATCTTGTGTGATGTAACCAATGCTCATGTAAAGCATTCCAATACCTGACAAGTCTGCACTATATAAAACTGCAAATACACAAAAAATAAGTGTTGTGCACACTTCTGTCATTGGGCTACATGTGGGCTACATCTGGGTGATATTTGTGCTGCATTTAGGCTCTTTTGTGTCTGGTGACCATCTTGGTAGAATTATTTGTTATGAAGTTTCCTAATTTCCTTATTTACTGCAGTCTCCTCAGTAGGAAATGCTTTCAGTTTTTTACTTTGATTCCATCAAGAAGGTATTCAGATATGTCACACATTTGCCATAAATTCTGAATGTTAGCACTCTAGTTGCTCAATAGATCACTGTAGTAAAGCTACTGCTCCCCACGGGAGTCTGCTGCTGGTATTAAAAGTGCATGTTTCAGTCTGCATATCAGAATTTTTTAATGAAATAGAAGAGGATTTGAGAAGTCACTCAAAATGTGCCCTCATTTTTCTTTCTTCAGCACTAATCATAATTTCTATGGCAAAATGAACCCCCTCATTGTGTTCCTTTTGAAATTAAATGTTTTAAGTGTTACCAGTTTATTCCAATCAAGATGGCTTCAGGTGTGCCATACTTTTGTCATAAGTAAGACTGTTAGAGCTGTAGTTGTTCGTTAGAAAACTCTGGGACATTCTGTCATTGGGCTATACTTGGGCTACATCTGGGTGATATTTGGGCTACATTTGGGCTCTTTTGTCTCTGGTGGCCATCTTGGGAGATTTATTTGTTATGAAGTTTCCTAATTTCCTCATTTACTGCAGTCTCCTCAGTAGGAACTACTTTCAGTTTTTTACTTTGATTCCATCAAGAAGGCATTCAGATGTGTCACACATTTGCCATAAATTCTGAATGTTAGCACTCTAGTTGCTCATTAGATCACTGTAGTAAAGCTACTGCTCACCAGGGAAGTCTGCTGCTGGTATTCAAAGTGCATATTTCAGTCTGCACGTCAGAATCTTTTTATGACATAGAAGAGGATTTGAGAAGTCACTCAAAATGTGCCCTAATTTTTCTTTCTGCAGCACTAATCATACTTTCTATGGCAACATGAATCCCCTCATTTTGTTCCTTTGTAAATTAAATGTTTTAAGAATTATCACTTTATTCCAACCAAGATGGCTTCAGGTGTGCCATACGTTTGTCATAAGTAGGACTGTTAGCGCTCTAGTTGTTCTTTAGAACACTCTGGGAAGCTGCAGTAGAACACAAAGGAATCAACTAACAGTCTCTGCCCTTGTTGGATGTACATGTTTTATTGAGAATGTCAGACTTCATTCTCACATGACTGAGAAAGATAATGTGAATTTACAGAAAATATGCTCTCAGTTAGCTTATAGATCACCTTACAAACCTCTGTGGGAAAAGCATGAGAAAATACTTTTCTCTCAAACATGATTCAAGATATCACAGCAGAAGTCTTTTTCACATGGTAAAATCACCTTAGAACACACCACAATTCCAAAAATAAGGTATAGTACCATCAACAAATGATTTATAATGTAACTACAGTCTTAAAACCTTCTATTAACTGCAATGCTTTTTAATGAGGTGCTATCATGTGTATTGGTTCCAAGATGGCTGCCAACACTTCTTGGATAAAGTGCTGACAGCCAATCAGATCTCACGATGAGATGTGTGGTAGGCTCCGCCCAGATATATATGTGATTTTACTTTTGATTTTCTCAGGAACTACTGAACGGATTTACACCATGTAAGCAAAAGGCACATGCCTGACCTGAGGACTACCTCTTTGCCAAATTTCAAGTAATTCTGTTCAGCCGTTCGGGCTGTACCTTCGACTAAAGGTCCTATGGGAAAATGCATGGGGAAAACGCGTTTTAGGACCCCCCTTTTTTCTCAGCCCTCGCTTGACGAATCACCCCGAGACTTTCAGGGTAGGAGCTGAGCGGAGCGCCCCATTAGTTTTGAAAATTTCACGAAGGTAAGTCAACCGGCGCCAAAGTTATTTAAAATAGAATTTTCAGATTTCCTATGGGAACTCGGTTCTAACTATAACTATCTACTGGCGACCGCCAGTAGATAATATATATATATATATACATATATATATATTCACTGAAAAAACCATAGGTTTCACACATGTTATAGTTAGCTGGACATTTTACTGATAAAAAACCAATGAAATTCCCCTGTTATAGTTAGTGCAGGCAACTATAACTCACGCGACCGCAATCCTCTGCTGATGCTAATACTGTATTTAGACACTTATTTGCCCTTGGCTTCTTCCATTAAATTTTAGCTATACATATATTACAAATATTTTTTTTTCATAAAGACACATATGTCATCAGCAGAGGATTGCGGTCGCGTGAGTTATAGTTGCCTGCACTAACTATAACGGGGGAATTTCATTGGTTTTTTATCAGTAAAATGTCCAGCTAACTATAACATGTGTGAAACCTATGGTTTTTTCAGTGAATTTGCAAGGTTTTTTTAAATGCTAATTCCTAACTATAACGTGTGTGAAACCTACGTTTTTTTCAGTGAATTTGTACGGTTTTTTAAATGCTAAGTTACTTTACGCCATTCGTGGCGTGCGCGCCCACTTAACGCAGTTCGTTCCGTGCGTGCACGGTGTGCTTCGCGCACCGTGCGCGCACAGTGAGCACGCGGTGCGCTTCGCGCACCGCGCGCCCACTTTACGCAGTTAGTGCCGTGCACGCACGGTGGGCACCCGGTGCGCTACGCGCACCGCGTGCCCACGTTATGCTGGATGGGCCATGTACGCACATGGAGGACATATTATGCGCTTCGTTGTGAAAGGTAATTTTTTACATTTGCATTGCGAAAGATTTAGCCATGCACAAATGGTGCCCTTCGGGAACAATTTGCAGACGGGGTGTGGAGAGTGTGGATAATTTTTTGTTTTTAACATTATTTTTACCGTACGCGTACGGTAAGCGTAATCGGCGATTTTTCGAAAAAAATTAAAATCGCATTTTTGGCATTAGGGGTTCTTTGGGGACACCTTCATCAAGGCAAGGTGGTTAGGAGCTGTCTAAATAGCCCCTTTACATGTTTTTTGCCTTTGTTTTTCTTCCCCCCCTCAGAGTGCGAGATAGAAAATGGCGGCCGCAGCTTCCTGGTTTCGACTGATTCGAATGTTTACTAAGATCTAACAGCCAATCATATTCGCGCTCGTGCACGGCACCGTACGCGTACGGTAAGCTTACCGTAAGCGCACGGTAAGCGCACCGTAAGCTGCCACAGATATATATATTGATTTAAATGCTATTTTCTCAGGATCTACTGAACAGATTTACACCAAACCTACAAAAGGCACTTCCTTGACCTGTAGACTACCTCTCTGCCAAATTTCAAGTAACTCTGTTCAGCCGTTCGGGCTGTAGCTGTGTCTAAAGGTCCTATGGAAAAATGCATGGGAAAAACGCGTTTTGGGACCCCCCTTTTTTCTCAGCCCCCGCTTAACGAATCCCCCTGAGACTTTCAGGGTAGGAGCGGAGCGGAGCGCTCCACCTATTTTGAAAATTTTGCGAGGATTCGTCGACCGGCGCCGAAGTTATTCCAAATAGAATGTTGCGGATTTCCTATGGAAACAGGGTCCTAACTATAACTATCTACTGGCGACCGCCAGTAGATAATATATATATATATATTGACTTCAGTGAGACGCTCCATGTGAATTTTGGAACGAGCAATGGCATCTGAGGAAGGCACTTTGTGTTGAAATGCATTATGCCGCTCGCTTTTAACTGCAATTAAAGGACGTTGGATTCACCTACCTGTGTGGGCTTACATCTCTCGTATTGGAGGGGTTGTGTGGTTCAGAGATATATATAGATATATATAATATATATATAATACAGCAATGTATGAACCAGGTTTAAGTAAGAGAATGAAAAAGATAAAAGGTAAATTTTCTTGCAAGACGGATTTTGCTGTCTACGTGCTTCAATGCCCTTGTGGCTTGAGGTACGTGGGCAGCACAATCCTAGAGGTACATAAAAGAGTCCTTCAACACTTGAGAGCAATAAAAAATGGCGACAGGTCATTCCCTGTCGCTCGACATTTTGAGAGATTCCATAAAAAAAGAGTGGAGGGACTATCGTACTATGTGATTGATGCCATTGAAAAAAATCCAAGGGGAGGCAATAGAGAAAAGCAATTGAGGAGATTAGAGTCACGCTATATAATCGAATTGAATTCAAAACAGCCAGATGGTTTAAATATTGAAGAGGATTTGTACACGCATCTTTAGTAATCAGTTCTTATAATTGCTTTTATAAGAAATGTTTTTATTATACAACTTTGAGACTTGTTTTTCGTATGAATTGATGCATTGTATTGGCAATTGCCCACTAGGGCTAGAATGAAAAGGTCAATAAGAAGGCCCACTTGGGCATTACTATTTTCAAATAATTGACGAAGGCAAATTCGCGAGTAATCAATTTTAAACGCAAAATCATTTAGGTCTTTATTTTATTTTTAAGTATAATGAAATAATATATGACGATAATTATGAGCGTTTCCATTTGTTGCCAACAGCATATAACTGTACCGATATGAAAAACTACGAGTCTGTTTTCACATACACTTAATTTGTAGATTAGAAGTCACGTGTGCAGTAAGTGAAATGGCCGCTAATAATGTATCTCTATGTCAGTGAACAAGGGTGCTACGCACTCGAAACGCGTCTGGCGAGCGGCTGATTGAGGAATACAAATTTGCCCAAACCACACAAGGTTTCATTTTTCTTCCGAAAATACTGGGGAAGACTTCAAAGGCAATTTTAAAGAGACCGGCTTCCGTGGGGTCCGGTAACAACGAAGCAACTCTCGTTTAGGAGGAGGCAACTCATACATGGATGGCTCAAAGATATATATATATATATATTACCTACTGGCGGGCTAAACTCGAATATTTTAAACAAAAATAATAAAAGAAAAAATTATCCACACTCTCTCCACCCCGTGTGCAAATGGTGCCCGAAGGGCACCATTTGTGCAAGGCTTATAAAAATTACGAAAAATTAAAATATTACCTTTCAAAACGAAGTGCATCATATGTCCTCCATGTGCGCACGGTGCGCGAAGCGCATCGTGCGTACATGGGCCATCTAGCGTAACGTAGCGCACCGCGTGCCCACCGTGCGTGC
The DNA here is from genome assembly GCF_964204655.1 of Triturus cristatus. Classification (NCBI taxonomy): domain Eukaryota; kingdom Metazoa; phylum Chordata; class Amphibia; order Caudata; family Salamandridae; genus Triturus; species Triturus cristatus. The sequence goes on along the minus strand of NC_140591.1, from coordinate 1,670,038,287 downwards.
ACGGCACTAACTGTGTAAAGTGGGCGCGCGGTGCACGAAGCGCACCGCGTGCTTACTGTGCACGCACGGTGCGCGAAGCGCACGGTGCGCGCACGGAACGAACTGCGTTAAGTGGGCGCGCACACCACGAATGGCGTAAAGTAACTTAGCATTTAAAAAACCGTACAAATTCACTGAAAAAACCATAGGTTTCACACACGTTATAGTTAGGAATTAGCATTTAAAAAACCTTGCAAATTCACTGAAAAAACCATAGGTTTCACACATGTTATAGTTAGCGGAAATTTTACTGATAAAAAACCAGTGAAATTCCCCCGTTATAGTTAGTGCAGGCAACTATAACTCACGCGACCGCAATCTTCTGCTGATGACATATGTGTCTTTATGAAAAAAAAATATTTGTAATATATGTATAGCTAAAAATGTATGGAAGAAGACATTGGCAAATAAGTGTCTAAATACAGTATTAGCATCAGCAGAGGATTGCGGTCGCGTGAGTTATAGTTGCCTGCACTAACTATAACGGGGGAATTTCACTGGTTTTTTATCAGTAAAATTTCCGCTAACTATAACATGTGTGAAACCTATGATTTTTTCAGTGAATATATATATATATATGGACACAGAGCATTCTCCGGGAAAAAAGAATACACAAACTCCTCTTCGTCGGTAAATACTGTTGTTTATTTTCAAAAGTATTGAAGTCTCCCTTATGTCATGATGCGTTTCGGCCGACGAACGGCCTTGATCACATGTATATATATATATAGATTACCTAGTCGTCGCCAGTAGGTAGTTATAGTTAGGACCTATTTTCCATTGGAAATCCGCAACCTTCTATTCGGAATAACATTGGCGCCGATTGATGAATCTTCGCGAAATTTTCCAAACTTTTGGCCAGCTCTAGTCCGCTCCTATCCTGACAATTTCACGGTGATTCGTCAAGCGGGGGCCGAGAAATGACTTTTCCCATAGGACCTGTTGACTCAGCTACAGCCCGAACTGCTGAACGGAATTACACCAAATTTGGCAAAGAGGTAGTCCTCAGTTCAGACTTGTGCTTTGTGCTTAAATGGTGTAAATCCGTTCAGTAGTTCCTGAGAAAATTAGAGTTAAAAAGATAGATATATCTGGGCGGAGCCTAACTACACATCTCATCGTGAGATATGATTGGCTGTCAGTACTTCATCCAAGAAGTGTTGGCAGCCATCTTGGGACCAATAAACATGATAGCACCTCATTAAAAAGCATTGCAGTTAATAGAAGGTTTTAAGACTTTAGTTACATTATAAATCATTTGTTGATGGTACCATACTCATTTTAGGAATTGTGGTGTGTTCTAAGGTGATTTTACCATGAGAAAAAGCATTCTGCTGTGATATCATGAATCATGTTTGAGAGAAAACAATGTTCTCATGCTTTTCCCACAGAGGTTTGGAAGGTGATCTATAAGCTAAACTGAGAACATATTTTCTGTAAATTCACATTATCTTTCTCAGTCATGTGAGAATGAAGTCTGACATTCTCAGTAAAACATGTACATCCAACAAGGGCAGAGACTTTCAGTTGATTCCTTTGTGTTCTACTGCAGCTTCCCAGAGTGTTCTAAAGAACAACTAGAGCGCTAACAGTCCTACTTATGATAAACGTATTGCACACCTGAAGCCATCTTGATTGGAATAAAGTGGTTCATTTTGCCATAGAAAGTATGATTAGTGCTGCAGAAAGAAAAATTTGGGCACATTTTGAGTGACTTCTCAAATCCTCTTCTAATTAATTAAAAAAATCTGACATGCAGACTGAAACATGCACTTTCAATTCCAGCAGCAGACTTCCCTGGTGAGCAGTAGCTTCACTACAGCGATCTAATGAGCAACTAGAGTGCTAACATTCTGAACTTATGGCAAATGTGTGACACATCTGAATGCCTTCTTGATGGAATCAAAGTAAAAAACTCAAAGTATTTCCTACTGAGGAGACTGTAGTAAATGAGGAAATTAAGAAACTTCATAACAAATAAGTCTCCCAAAATGGCCACCAGAGACAAAAGAGGCCAAATGTAGCACAAATATCACTCAGGTGTAGCCCAAGTATAGCCCAATGACAGAATGTCCCAGAGTGTTCTTAAAAACAACTAGAGCACTTACTGTCTTACCTATGACAAACGTATGGCACAACTGAAGCCATCTTGATTGGAATAAACTGATAACACTTAAAACATTTAATTTACAAAGGAACAAAATGAGGGGGTTAATTTTACCATGGAAATTATGATTAGTGCTGAAGAAAGAAAAATTAGGGCACATTTTGAGTGACTTCTCAAATCCTCTTCTATTTCATTACAAACATTCTGATATGCAGACTGAAACATGCACTTTTAATACCAGCAGCAGACTTCCGTGGTGAGCAGTAGCTTTACTACAGTGATCTAATGAGCAACTAGAGTGCTAACATTCAGAATTTATGGCAAATGTGTGACATATCTGAATACCTTCTTGATGGAATCAAAGTAAAAAACTGAAAGCATTTCCTACTGAGGAGACTGCAGTAAATGACGAAATTAGAAAACTTCATAACAAATAAATCTCCCAAGATGGCCACCAGAGACAAAAGAGCACATTGCAGCACAAATATCACCCACATGTAGCCCACATGTAGCCCAATGACAGAAGTGTGCAAAACACTTATTTTTTGTGTATTTGCAGTTTTATATAGTGCAGACTTGTCAGGTATTGGAGTGCTTTACATGAGCATTGGTTACATCACACAAGATCGAATTCATTTTGGTTGTAGACATGGGGAGATTAAGTGATTTGACCAGAATCACAGAATGTTGAGCTGAAGCAGAAACTCCAACCTGGTTCCCCAGTTGCAAAGTCTGCAGCTCTGGAAGTAACACCACATCCTCTCCCCTAGGTGCAACATTTAATCAAGTGGTCAACAGGATAAAAAAACATAAAGATTACAAATAATTTAAAAGTTCTTTGTCGCTATTTGAAAACTCAAAAAATATGTCCTCATTTTAGTTTTTTAGAGCACAAACCATAATTTTGATGCAAATAAGACCCTCTCATATATGTAATTTCTAAAGGAAATGCTCTAGGTATTACAGTTTTGATTACATCAAGATGACGTTAGTCGTTCCACACTTTTGTAATAAATATAGAATGTTAGCAATCTAGTTGTTCATTGGGATACTGTTGAGAGGCAGAGCCCAGGGGCACGGACTCTGAAAATTGAAGGCAGGTAGGAGAGTGCAGAGGCAACAATTTGACCACACTGGGCAGGCAGGAAGGGCAGTGGCAGCACAACAGACTATGAAGGGCAGTGGAAAGGGGGGCAGGGGCATCAAACCAACAATACAGTACTGGCAAGAGAGGCTGTGGCAATATAATAGACCATTGTGGGCAGAAGGAAGAGGCAGTGGTAGTACAACCATACATGCCAACAGACCAGTTTCAGCCAGGAAACGTCCAATGTTTTTAAGCTCAAATGGGCTTTATTTGATCTGTCTCCTGTCTACAATCTCCTCTTTTTCAATGTAACTCAAAGGGGAAAATCAATACCCCAGTTTTTTTTCAAAATCTCCCTCTTACCAAGTTCAAAATGTTCACAAGTATGGTACATTGGATCATGGTAGGCAGGAGGAACTGGGGTAGGGACATGGACTCGGATAACAGAGGACAGGAGGGACATGGAGAGGTGCACCAAACTGAGCCTACAGGGCAGGCATCAGGGTTTGCAGCAGCACAATACACCACACAGCGCATGCGGGACGGGAATGCAGCACAACAATCCATAGAAAGCAATAGGGAGGGGACAGGACCATGCACATGGACAACAGAGAACAGAGGGGAAAGAGGCAATGGTAGCTAGCTGACTCAGACAGGAGAGAAAGCTGCAGCATAACAGACCATAAAGGGCACGAGGGATGGATCAGGGGCATTACAATGGAACAGACAAGCCAGAAGGGAGGGAATAGGGGTCTGCACATGGAAACAGAGGGCTGGGGGCAAGAGGGCAGGGCAGGAGAAGCAAGATGACCATGGAGATCAGGCAGAATGGGCACTAGAAACAAGACACACCATGGAGAGCACCAATGAGACTATGAGGGCATACACACAGACCATGGAGGAAAGGTGGGAGGGGGTTAGGGGCAGCTAGCTGACCACACAGGGAAGGTGGGAGGGGCCATGGCAGTACAGAAGACCATGCTTGGCAAGCGTGAGGGTTAGTGGCAGCACAATGGCTATGTTGGGCATTAAGGAGGGTGAAGGGGCATGCACAAAGGACCATGGAGGATAGAAGGGAGAGTCAGGACCTGGGCACAGACAAGAGAGTTCAGGGGAAGGTGCCTCACAACAGACCGCGCAGGGCAGGTAGGAGGAGCAGCTGCAGCACAACAGACCAGGGAGAGCAGAAGGGTGGGGCAGTAGAATGGACCGTGGAGGACTGGAGGAAGGGGATAGGGGCATGGCATGTGGACAGGCAGGTTGGAGGTGGCAGGGACAGGTTACAGTCATCTGACAATGTTAGGCAGGTGGGAGGGGAGTGGCAGCTCAACAGAACACTCAGAGTAGATAGGAGTGGCAGGTCCATGGAACATGGTGGGCAAAAAGGATGGAGCAGGGGCATGCATAAAGACATCGGAGGGCAGGGGGAAGGAGAATAGGGGCAGCAAGCTAAGCACAGAGGCTAAGCAGGAGGTCAATGATGGGCCATAGAATTGGGCAATGGAGGGCAGGAGGAGTGGACTGGTACATCATGCTAAATGGAGGGCAGTGGCAGCACATCAGACCATGCATGGCAGGAAGGAGGAGGCTGGTCCATGGATTCAGACAACTGAGGATAGGGAGGAGGTGGATGGGGCAGCAAGCTAACTGTTCAGAGAAGGTGGGTATTAGGAACTTTATTGTTTTTACAATGTGTGTCTGTGCGAACTACTTAAAATATGAGCAAGTATGCAGCATAATCTCACTTTTATTCAGGAAGAAGAGGACATTTGTGACTGTGACTCCGGGCTCACTTGGCAGAAACACCCCCTGACTCTCCACCCCCATCGCAAAATGTAATGCCCATGAAAAGGGTAGGTGGACACAGTGTTATATAGAACATAGTCCTAAAAGCACGATTGAAAATGAAAACTAGATCTAGTATATGGTATAAACTATGCACCAAAAGTTGTGATATAACATGAACCGGGCCGTGAAATATAATATGCAATACATTGTGCGCAATGACAGATTCATTGGAGAGCGCGAGATAGCACAGGCACTAGCGCGTGCTATGCGATATGCGCCTTGGAGTGTAATATGCACAGGGCAGTGTTGTGTGACCTAACTAGTCTCTAAAGTTGTAATATAAAATATGTGCTGGGGAGTGTAACGTTGCATATGCACTGTGACAAAGATATGGATCCCAGTTTGTAATATGTATGGCATAGCGCTGTGCGTTATAACATAGGCATCGAGGAAGGCACGTTAGATGGGGCAATATAACCCGTGCGAAGGCCAGTGTGGCATGACATATTCACAGGGTGGTGTTACAGTGCACATGGGCTAGAGAGTGTCATAGCATACGCACTAGCTGGTGGAGTACAACACAGAGGTGTGAGGCAATCGGCGGGCACTGTTGGGTGTAACACAGCATTGGGCTCAGCCAGGAGCACGCTGTGACTCTCAGGTAAGGTTCGTCTACTTTCCAGAGAGTAAAATAAAAAGTATTACACATCCGGCGGTGGATGTGTTTTTTATTAACCGTGAGGGGGGTTACTTGCATAGTTTGGTCGAATTTTTGTCGAATCCCCTTTGAATGGCTTGGTGTGCGTGTGTATTAAATGTGCCCATCAATAGCTACCCATGTTTGTATAAATAAACGACAAGGGTGTCTACTTGGAGAGTACCCACCAGCGGGGGCGCCGGGATTAGGCACGGCAGGGCGTCAGACATGTCAGAGCTTCACTAGCGGTGTAAATACATTCCACGTGGATTCATTGTATGCATAGTCGCCTTTTAATGAATATCACACAAATCGTCATGGTGATAGGTACATACGGTTTGTCCAGCATGTCCTAGGTGTTTCTATAAATATATATATTTTTTTAAATAATAAAAAACAAAGGCCGGCCCCGGGGGATGGGGTCCCCGGGGCCATAAGTGACCTGAGGAGGGGGGCAACGCAGCCCCCCTCCTAAAGAATAAAAAAAAAAAAGGCCATGACCCAGGGGTTGGGGTCCCCGGGGCCGATTAAGGCCTTGGGAGGGGAAAATTTATTTTTTTCAACAAAGAAAATTAGGGTGCAGGCCCTGGGGGGATGGGTGAAACCCCAAAAACCGGTCCTAGGATGCTTGATTCCAGTCCAGGGATGACATGGCTTGGCAGTTCGGGCTGGACTGTTCCCATGAGGCACAGGGTCAAGACTGATTAGTATATGGCCATGTCTGAACTGGGGTGGCGTGGTGAGCAATATATCGATGGATTAAACCCAGATCTGTGACTGGGGGTGAATGTTTTGCCAATGTGCAACATTCCGTCCATCATCTTGTGTGTTTTGCTGTTCACCCTATGTGGGAAGGGTATGCCCAGACGTGGGTCCCGTGCTCACTACGCCACCGGAGTCAAGCTATCCTGGCTGAAGACAGGTGAAACCCCGAAACTAGTCCTAGGATGCTTGATTCCAGCCCAGGGAAGACATGGCTTGGCAGTTCGGGCTGGACTGTTCCCATGAGGCACAGAGTCAAGACTGAATTGCATATGGCCATGTCTGAACTGGGGTGGCGTGGTGAGCAAAATAACGATGGGTTAAATCCAGACCTGTGACTGGGGGTGAATGTTTTGCCAATGTGCAACATTCCATCCCTCATCTTGTGTGTTTTCCTGGGGAATGGGGTCCCCAGGGCCAATAAATTAGAAAAAGCAGGGGGACCACACAGCCCTCTTTCTTAAAAAAATAAAAAAAATAAAAGACCGACATCGCGCCGGAGGCCACGCCCCCTCCTTGCAGCACTCTGCAAACGTGCCCCCTGGCCAGTTGTAAGTTGGGGAATTAATTCCCCTTCAATACTGAGGGTCCCTGAGGGACAACTAGCCCAACAGGTATCTCCAGTATGCACCAGGAAGCTGCGTTGCAGACAGGTGTTCTGAGGCCACGCCCCTTTTTACACCTCTATGCAACGCAGCTCTGTGGCGCTTACTGGAGGTACCTAGTGGGCTAGTTTGACCCTAGGGACCCTTAGGATTCAAGGGGACTTAATCTCTCAACTTAGAACCGCCACAGGGCACGTTTACACAGTGGTGAAGGGAGGGGACGGTGCCTGAGGTGACCTGTGCAAACAAACCCTGTGGCGCGTTTTAAGTTAGGGAAATAATTCCCCTTCAATCCTGAGGGACCCTGGGGGCCAACTAGCCCACCAGGTGCTTCCAGTAAGCGCCACTGCGCTGCGTTGCAGAGAGGTGGTCTAGGCCGTGCCCCTTTTTACATCTCTCTGCAATGCAGCTCTGTGGCGCTTACTGGAGGTACCTAGTGGTCTAGTTGGACCTTAGGGACCCTCAGGATTCAATGGGACTTAATCTCCCAACTTAAACGGCCACAGGGCATGTTTACACAGTAGGGAAGAGAGGGGACGGGGCCTGAGGTGACGTGTTCAAACACGCCAGTTTTAATCCCCTGCCCTATTATATACTAGGGGCTTACAGAGGAGGTCATGCTAATCACAGGGGGACCCCAACGCATAGTGTTCCCTAGTGTATGTAGGTGTTTTCACTGTATTCTGAGTGTCTTTTAACATAGCACTGGCTCTAGGACTGGTTAGTCAGACTCAGTTACCACCAGTATCCGTCTGAAAAAGTTGAGGGTACAGGATAATTTTGCAACAAGGCTTCTTTCTGCTCTTCTGTTTGTTCTTTCTGCACGTTATCCTTCTTCCTGCACTTTTCTTCGTCTTTGAGGACTTCTGTTGCTTCTTTCTGCATTTCTTTTTTTTTTTCTGTGCGTTTTTTCTTCTTTCTTCACATGTCCTATCTCTGTAGGCATAGTTAGAAATTAGCACTTAAAACACCTTTGACATTCTCTGAAAAAACCATAGGTTTCAGGCACGTTATAGTTAGGAATTAGCATTTAAAAAACCTTAGAAATTCACTGAAAAAAACATAGGTTTCAGGGGTCTTATTGTTAGTTGGACATTTCACTCATACAAAACCATTGGAATTCCCCTGTTCTAGTTAGTTCAGCTAACTATAACTTGTGCACCCGCAATGCACTGCTGATGATGTCACAAATTACATCTATCATGACATGGTCAGTGACATCACTGATGACATCACTGATGACATCTCAAATGACATCACTGATGACATCACTGAGTACATCATCCAGTGAATGTGGTTTAGTTAGAAATGTAAATATGTATTATATATATACCAATCTGTATTGAAGATTGAGTGGATATATAACTGTCTGGATGGAGGATTAAGTAGCTGTCTGGCTGTCTGTTTAAGTGAGTAATTAAAAGTATCTCACTTAATACATGGATTAGTAACTAAACTATGTGAATGTGTGCATCACTGTCTCTGTTGTTGTATAACATGCTGCATCAGTTGGTCACTATCTATTTATTTATTTATTTAACTTATATGGCGCAACAGCTACCCAACAGGGTTTCCCGGCGCCTGGACGGAACTACTGAAAAGGAGAAAGCCTATTGATTAAAAAGCCAGGTCTTGAGGGCCCAACGGAAATGAGAATAGGACGGCTCTCTGCGTAGGGCAAGAGGGATGAGGTTCCAGAGAGAGGGGCCCAGGACAGAAAAGGATCTACCTCCCATTCTTGAAAGCTTAAACCTGGGAACGTGGAACTTCTCAAGGGAGGCAGAGCGAAGAGGACGGATTGGAACATATTGACAGACAAGATTCTGCAAATAATCAGGTGCTAGGCCCCATTTGATTTTGTGCATGAAGGAAAGGGCTTTAAACTCAATCCGTTTGTCGATACGAAGCCAATGAAGATCCCGTAGATGGGGGGAGATAGGTGAGCATCGAGGGACTCTGCATAGAAGTCGAGCAGCGGAGTTTTGCACAAGTTGTAGCCGACGGGATACTGCCTTATTTGCGCCCAAAAACAAAACGTTGCCGTAGTCCAAATGTGACGTAATGAGAGCATGGACTACGGTTTTTTGGGTGTCTTTAGGCAGCATCCAGATGATCTTGCGCAGCCACTTCAAGATGGTGAAGCATGTGCCTGAAACTTTGATAGCTTGATGGTGCATTTTCAAAGAATCATCAATGAAGAATCCCAGGTTTCGGACATGATCAACAGGACGGGGGAGGGGACCCAACTCATTCGGCCAGTGATGAGAACCCCAAAGATCCCTTTGTTTACCCAGAATAAGGACCTCTGTTTTGTTTGCATTTAGCTTGAGATAGTTTTTAGTCATCCAAGCTGCAATTTGACGTAGGCCCGACTGGAGAACAGAAACAGAAGATGAAGGATCAGATTTGGAGAGGGAAAAGATGATCTGAGAATCATCGGCGTAGGAGAAAAAGGAAAGTCCTGCATTAACAGCAATGTCGGCAAGAGGCCTTACATACAGATTGAAGAGTAAAGGACTCAGAATGGAGCCCTGAGGGACTCCAAAAGAAGAAGGGGAGATGTTAGAACTATCAGATGCAGAAAACACTTGAAAAGTGCGATCAGTGAGAAAGGAAGAAAGCCAATCCAAAGCTGAACCGCAGATACCAAAGGATTCAAGAGTGTTAATAAGAATGGGGTGAGAAATGGTGTCAAAAGCCGTGCTCAGGTCTAACAATATGAGCGCGACTGTCTCACCAGAATCCAAAAGAAGGCGTAATCTTTCGGTCACGCCTAATAGTGTGGTTTCAGTCGAGAAGCCTGCACGAAAACCGGACTGAGAAGGGTGAAGAAGATTATTGGTATCCACAAATTTAACAAGGTGGGTGTGAATGTGTTTTTCTAAAAGCTTAGAGAAGATGGGAATCAGAGATATGGGGCGAAAGTTAGACAGGACTTTAGGGTCAGCAGCTGGCTTTTTTAGCAGAGGGACTACCATAGAGTGATTCCAGATTGGAGGAACAATAGAAGAAGTAAGAGAGGAGTTGAGAACTTCCATGATAACCTGGAGGTGGACAGGGTCAAGTTGTTTCAAAATGGAGGCAGGAAGGGGGTCATTAGGAGAACCGGATTTAATGGAACCAAGGATGGAAGTAAAAGTTTCCAGTTTCAAAGAGGGCCAGCAGGACAATTTGGGAGGGACGCTGGAGTATTCTTGATGAGAAGCATCAGCCAGAGTGGGAGGGGACGCAAGGCAACTAAGTGGTGAGTTTGCTATTTCTAAATGGATGAGTTCAATTTTTTCTAAGAAGAATTTAGCTAGATCATCACAAGATTGTTTGTTAAGAGGCAAAGGTTTAGCTATAGTCTGGGCACCAGCCAAATTTTTCACCAAGCTAAACAGTGTCTTAGGGCGGTTAGTGGCAGTGTTAATGGTATTACAGGTATAAGCAGCACGAGAGGATTTGATTAGATTGTGGTATATTTTTAGGGAGTTTTTATATATTATTTTTAAATCAGGAGCATAACATCGCCGCCATTTTCTTTCTAATGCTTTGCATTTGGATTTTTCAACCCTAAGGCTGTCAGTAAACCAAGGTGCAGGAGGGTGATGGTAGGATGATTTTTTCTTGGCAGGGGGGAGGCAAACATCAACAGCTCGAGACAGCCAGTCTTGGATGCTTTTAGCGGAGTCAGGCACCATCGTAGAAATAGAGGGTGGATTTTCCTTAAGCAAGTTGTTCAAAGCATTAGTGTCTACTTTTTTCCAATCCTAGTAAAATACATGGGTTGTGGGAAAACAGAAAAAGAACTGTCAGGAGCCTGAATTTGAAATTTCAGTAAAAAGTGGTCTGACCAGGAAATGGGTAACGCAGGTTCACACACTATAGATGTTACATTGGAAAAAATGGGATCCAAAAGATGACCAGCTTTGTGAGTGGGACCAGAGTTACAAAGAATTAGATTCATAGCTAAGAGGTCAGAAATAAGATTAGAGCATGTAGCATTAGTAGCGTCTTCCAGATGGAGATTCAAATCGCCAAGAAGTGTGAAATTAGAGGAAGACAGAAGGAGGGAAGAAACCAAGCCAGACAACGAGGCCGACCACAATGAAGAGGGGCCAGGGGGTCGATAAAGCAAAAGCCCCGAAAAAGAAAAGTTAGGAGTAAGTCTAAGTTGAAATAATGCGGCTTCACAATTGGGAAGTTTAACAGGTTCTAAATTGCATTGGAAAGACTGTTTATAAATAACAGCGATTCCTCCACCCAACCCGGTGGTTCGGTCTAGTCTGGCGATGGCATAGTTAGACGGGAGGACAACAGCTATATCCGGGCCAGAACTGTTGTGGAGCCAAGTCTCGGTCAGAAAGAAGGCATCAGGTGAGTCATCCAGAAGGAGGTCAAAGATGAAGCTTTTATGCTGAGGAAGGGAGCAGCAATTTAGGCTTAGAAAACAGAACTTAGGAACAGCGCTATCCGATAGCACGGCCGTACGGTCATTGACCACCAAAGAGTGGGTCAAAGAAAAGGAACAATGAGCCGCAGGGCAGGTGAAGGTACAAGCATCAGCAGCAGCAAAATGAGCACAATCAGTAAAGCCCATCAGCCGTAGAGCAAGGAGTTGAGACGAGGAGTATACTAGTCGTGGGTCAGCTACCAATGACCGAGGGACAGAGGTTTCTTGCCCCAGGCCCCAAACGGCCGTGAACGGGTGCAGACGGGCTTGCCTTAGGCGCGCCTCCGGCACGCCACCGGCGCGCCCGCTGCGCGCGTCTGCTGCGCGGGTCAACAGGCATTCCTAATAAGGCCTGGAAAGGATCACGTGCCCGGAAGGAGCGAGGAAACCCCGCCTCCTAGCAACGAAGCCAAACAGTGATTCTACCGCAATCTCCCTCCACATCAAACGGGAAAACCCGTGGTGGAACGGGGAGTAGGCGGATGTAAAGATAAAAGCAGAGTACAAGCAGTCTAATATGTAAGTGCAAACAGGCAGTGAGTCAAAGAGCGAAGCGAGTTAAAAACACAGTAAATACATTTCTTTTGTTAAAAACGGAGCAGATTTACATAAAAATGAGGACTAAAATGAATAGGTCACTAACTTCACAGCGCTCGTCGATATGAGTGTGTATATTAGTTATTGATTAGCAGGGTGAGTATTTGCATGGGACACTGAGTTTGTGTGTGGTTGGATGGAGTATGTGTAACTCTATGATAGATGTGTAAATGGTTGATTGACTAGGTCTATAGGTTTAAGAGTGTATGTGGAAACAGTTGTTTGGGTGACTGAGTGTATTTATTTGTGTGTTGGTGAGCAAATATATGTTTTAGTTGTACATCTTCAACAAAGTAAAAAACAAAAGGCATCGTATAAGTATAATAAGTTTTTGTAAGAGTCAGTGATTGTGATAGTATTTATATGAATGAGTGTATAATTGTAATGGTGAATATTTACCATATTAACTATGAGTTACTATGTGTTTGAATAAATGAGGTGTTGTGTGTATAATTGTGTAAGTGAGTAAATGTAAGTGTGATTAATTATTTTCATGAGTGAGTAGGATGACTGCATAAGCGACTAAGATGACTGCTGATGTGTCAATGTCTATATATGTGTATAAGTGCATTTGATAGTGTTCTATTAATTAGTGACTGCATGTAGAAGTGATTCTGTTGTTCAATGGGTAGTTATGTGTGTATACTTAGGAATCAGTGAGTGGGTATGTAGTAACTGGTATTGGTGTGTCAATGGTTTCAAATATGGTACTCTGCATTTTACAGTGAGTGATGAAAGGTTATACTTGTGTATGATGAGGTTTAGCAGATTGTCATGTGGATGATGTCATCAGTGATGGCATCAGTGATGTCATTTGAGATGTCATCAGTGATGTCATCAGTGATGTCACTGACCATGTCATGAATGATGTAATATGTGACATCATCAGCAGGGCATTGCGGGTGCGCAAGTTATAGTTAGCAGAACTAACTATAACAGAGGAATTTCTATGGTTTTGTACAAGTGAAATGTATAGCTAACTATAACATCCCTGAAACCTATGGTTTTTTCTGTGAATTTCTAAGCTTTTTTAAATGCTAATTTTTAAGTGTAATAGTAGTTATACCTATTTTTTGTACTGATTTTCTACAGTTTTTTAACTGTTTATTTATAAAAATTGTATTCATTAAAGAACATTATATATTTTTCTGAAAATTGCACAAAAAAAGTAAAAAAATCAAACTGAAATATTGTTTAATTTTTTTGTTTTATTTTTTTATTTTAATATATTTATATTATTTTCTTTTTTTTCTAAAAATGTTTCGGAGTCGCACACCCAAAGCGTACACATCACGGTGGGTGCGCGGATTCTAGCCACCATTTCAGAAAAGTTGTGAAGGATCCGCGTACGGTGTGCGACGGCTGCGTGTTTTTCAGTTACATCACATACATTTGATATTACGTGATGTGCGCGATTGGTATGCGACCAGTCCGCGACTCCTGCCCCTGCGCATTCGTGACACATGCGCATTACGGAACGCGACGCTTACGCAGTGGCGGGTCCCGCATGACATCATATTCGTGCTGGGGCACACTGGGTGCGCGACTGACTCCAGCAAAAAAAAATGATGTTCTCAAATTATGTGTAAGTGTCTTTAATATACATATTAGAGCAAGAGATTATCTAAGATATCATAAAAATAAGATATTTATACTTATAATAAACGTATATTATTTTTAAATATATTTTCACAAAGTCGCGACGGGTGCGTGCTTCGTGAGCGCAGAGTGCGTGGATCCCATGTGACCTAAAAAAAAAGATTTCATTGGTTCATAACATTTCCTACTGTAACTATTGAAGGACCCCACCCATTTTAATCATTCTTGTTGGAGCAAGTAATTCCAAAAGTTTCCTGTTTTATTCATTCTTTTTTTTGTTCATTTGTTGAAAAAACACCCCAAAAATACAAAATTGTTCAAAAAAATAAAAAAAAATACAAAAGAAGAAAAAAAAAGTTCTTATCAGAACTACCTTATCGGTTAAAGAAAGAACTATAATTGCAAGGTAATGTGTGAAAGTTTGGTTGAATATATGTATACAGCATGATTGACTGAAAGAATGCATTAGTAGTGTATCGTGAATTTATAGGTGAAGATTTATGAGGAAGTACTGCAGCGTAACACTGTAAGCTCTTTAGCTGCACTGCATTGTGGCACTTTCGAAGCACAGGGATGTGACATATGTACATGAATATGTTGCAACTCTGTGCTTCCCTCTATTCTGCTGCACAAACTGCAGCCGTGTGGTGACACAGGCACTCTTGCACCATGGTGCAAGGATGTCTGTGTTGTGCAGAGATGGTTTTTGTGCAGGAAGGGACACATTCCCATTCCTGCACAAAAACAATCTCTTTCAATGTGTGCTGTGGAATGCAGCATGCATTTAAAAGAGGAACAAATGAGGAGAAATGAAACAATTCTCCTCGTTGCGCCTTGCTACACGAACTCTAGGATGGCGCAGCATTCACACACATCTCCAGATTTACGATTTCTCATACATTTTGGAGATGTGTCTTGTTCTATGGGTGTTGCGTGGTAACACCCACAGCAACACCTATGGAACGCCCGTTCAACGCAAAGTTCTGTGTATGAAGGGGTTGTATTTACAAGGAGAGGAAAAACCAAGCAGGGTCGTTTCTTCTCTCCGTGTAAATATGAAGGAGTGCCTGGCGCCATCACTACGTTACAAAAAGTGACATACTGGTGGTGCAGGGTGCTTGTAAATCTGCCCCATAAGTGCTTAGGTATTGGCACTGACTGATACAATAAGAACATAGAGCTGGATGGGTGATTGAAGAATTGCATGAGACTGACAGGAGGTATCCTACGCTGCATGGGTACTACTTCAGTATTTAATGGAGTGGACCAATAGCATGTATCTGCTTAGAGATTTGTAGGGATTATGCACAGAATATTTTATGTGTACTTGTGTTGGTTCCGATGTCATTTTATAAGAGTACCACTAGTAACTGGAATGATGACAGTTCTGCAAACAGAGTGAACGCTTAATTTATAAGTGCTTACGTATTGGTGGAGTGATAGGATAAGTAGATAGTGGTAGATAAGTGATTAAAGAAGTGAATGGGACAGACTGGATGATTCCTACACTGCATGAGTACTAACTGGGTATTTAGAAAAGTGTATCAATAGTATGTAGCTAGTTAGAGGTCTGATTTGATAGTGCACAAAATATTATAGCTGTACTTGTGTTAGTAGCTAGGCCATTCCATAAATTCATGACTAGTAACTAGAATAATTACAGTATTACAAACAGAGTGTATAGTGAATTTATAAGTGCTTAGGTATTGGTGGAGTGATAGGAAACGTAGATAGTGCTGGATGGGTGAATGGAGAAGTGCATGGGACAGACAAAGGGATTCCTAGACTGCAGAGGTACTAACTGGGTATTTAGAAGAGCGTATCAATCGTATGTAGCTGGTTAGAGGTCTGCATGCATAGTGCACAGAATATTGTAGCTGTACTAGTACTGGTGTGTCTATGGTTTTGAGAATGGTAGTCTGTATTTTAGGGTGTGAGGAGGTGCATCAGATGATCACGTGGATGATGTCATCAGTGATGTCATTTGAGATGTCATCAGTGATGTCATCAGTGATGTCACTGACCATGTCATGAGTGATGTAATATGTGACGTCATCAGCAGTGCATTGCGGGAGCAAGTTATAGTTAGCACAACTAACTATAACGGCCGAATTTCTATTGTTTTGTACGAGTGAAATGACCAACTAACTTTGACGTCCATGAAATCTGTGTTTTTTTCAGTGAATTTCTGAGGTTTTTTTAAATGCTTTTTTCTAACTATAATGTCCCTGAAACTTGTGTTTTTTTCAGTGCATTTTATATATATGTATTTAATCTCCTCTCACTCGTACAAGGAAGGAATCAGCACTCAGGTTGTAGTTTGGAAGCATTTAATCTGTAAAGGATGTGATCCACACGTTTCGGCTCATCCGAACCTTGTTAACGATACAAGACGTCATTGTTGCATCATTATTTAAATGTACAAATGCCTAAAGTTGCCAACATTAACAAAGGACTACATATTACTTTAATCCAAAAAGCTGCCAGCCATATTGGCCTGGTCACGATGTGAAAATTCAGGAATTGACACAATAAAGAAAAGAAAACAAGTGTTAATATGCACACGATCTCATTTCAGAAGATCTTGCCCAGTGACGCCATACCTGTATGTTCGTCAACGTGACTTATTCATAATAAACATTCTTAGGATTGCAAACATCAACATAAACAATGGACTACACATTACTTTAAAGTGAAAGGCTATCGGCCATATTAATCTGGGCACGTTGCGTATTATAATGGTTCTTACACGAAAAAAAAGAAAAAAAAGGATGTTAATATACACACACTATCCCTAAAAAAAGTTTTCGCGATTATAGCTCCATTCCATTCACAGCTCAATTGAGATGTCATGAGTGATGTCATCAGTTATGTAACTGACCATGTCATGAATGATGTAATGCCTGAGGTCATTAGTAGTACATTGTGGGGACGTAAGTTTTAGTTAGCTCAGGTAACTATAACTGCTGAATTTCACTGGTTGTGTATGAGTGAAATCTGAGTCTAACTATCCCGTCCCTGTAATCTTTGATTTTTTCAGCAAATTTCTAGGATTTTTTTAACGTTAAGTAAGATGCATATCACAATGGATGGTGGGGGGTTGGCATTGTGCTGCCCCCACCAATGCTTGCTGCTCCTGGCTTTGCTCCTCTTAGCCATCCATTGTCCAAGTCCATGTACCTGCTCCCTTATTACAGCCCTGTGTGGCCGTTGTTCTGCCACTGGCCATCCCGCCTTCTCTGAACAGTTAGCTTGCTGCCGCATCTACCTCCTCACTATACTCTGTTGTCTGAATCCATCTCTTCCCTCCTGCCATGCATGGTCTGATGTGCTGCCACCTCCCTCCATTTAGCATGATGTACGGGTCCACTCCTCCTGCCCTCCATTGCCCAATTCTATGCCCATCTTTCACCTCCTGCTTAGCCTCTGTGCTTAGCTTGCTGCCCCTATTCTCGTTCTCCCTGCCCTCTGATGTCTGTGTGCATGCCCCTCCTCCATCCTTTTTGCCCACCATGTTCCATGGACCTGCCACTCCTATCTACTCTGAGTGTTCTGTTGAGCTGCTGCTCCCCTCCCACCTGCCTAGCATTGTCAGATGACTGTAACATGTCCCTGCCACCTCCACCCTAGCTGACCACATTCCATGCTCCTATACCCTTCCTCCTGACCCCCATGGTCCATTTTACTGCCACACCCTTCTGCCCTCCATGGTCTGTTGTGCTGCAACTGCTCCTCCTGCCTGCCCTGTGTGGTCTGTTGTGAGGCCCCTTCCCCTGAACATCTCTTGTCTGTGCCCAGGTCCTGACCGTCGCTTCTATCCTCCACGGTCCTTTGTGCATGCCCCTGCACCCTCTTTCTTGCCCATCTTAGCCATTGTGCTGCCACTAACCCTCCACCTTGCCATGCATGGTCTTCTGTGCTGCCACAACCCCTCCCACCTTCCCTGTGTGGTCAGGTAGCTGCCCATGACCCCCTCCCTCCTTCCCTCCATGGTCTGTGTGTATGCCATTATAGTCTCTCTATTGCCCTCCATGGTGTGTCTTGCTTCTAGTACCCATCCTGCCTGACCTCCATGGTCATCTTGCTGCTACTGCCCCGCCCCCTTGCCCCCAGGCCTCTGTTTCCATGTGCAGACACCTATTCCCTCCCTCCTGGCTTGTTTGCTCCATTGTAATGCCCCTGATCCATCCCTCCTGCCCTTTATGGTCTGTTATGCTGCAGCTTTCTCTCCTGTCTGTCCATTATGATCAGCTAGCTAACATTGCCTCTTTCCCCTCTGTTCTCTGTTGTCCATGTGCATGGGCCTGTCCCCTCCCTATTGCTTTCTATGGATTGTTGTGCTGCACTCCTGTCCCGCATGCCCTTTGTGGTGTATTGTGCTGCTGTAGGGTCAGTTTGGTGCACCTCTCTATGTCCCTCCTGTCCTCTGTTATCCAAGTCCATTTCCATACCCCAATTCCTCCTGCCTTCCATGATCCAACATACTATACTTGCTACCATTTTGAACTTGGTAAGAGGGAGACTTTGAAAAAAAACTGGGGTATTGATTTTCCCCTTTGACTTACATTGAAAAAGAGGAGATTGTAGACAGGAGACAGATCAAATAAAGCCCATTTGGGCTTAAAAACATTGGGCGTTTCCTGGCTGAATCGGGTCTTTTGGCATGTATGGTTGTACTACCACTGCCTCTTCCTTCTGCCCACAATGGTCTATTATATAGCCACAGCCTCTCTTGCCAGTCCTCTATTGTTGGTTTGTTGCCCCTGCCCCCCTTTCCACTGCCCTCCATAGTCTGTTGTGCTGCCACTGCCCTTCCTGCCTGCCCAGTGTGGTCAAATTGTTGCCTCTGCAACCTCCTACCTGCCTTCAATTTTCAGAGTCCGTGCCCCTGGCCTCTGCCTCTCAACAGTATCCTAATGAACAACTAGATTGCTAACATTCCATATTTATTACAAAAGTGTGGAATGCCTGACGACATCTTGATGTAATCAAAACTGTACTACCTAGAGCATTTCCTTTAGAAATATATGAGAGGATCTTATTTGCATCAAAATTATGGTTAGTGATCTAAAAAACTAAAATGAGGACATATTTTATGAGTTTTCAAATAGCGAGAAAGCACTTTTAAATTATTTGTTATCTTTATGTTTTTTTATCCAGTTGACCACTTGATTAAATGTTGCCCCTAGGGGAGAGGATGTGCTGTTACTTCCAGAGCTGCAGACTTTGCAACTGGGGAACCAGGTTGGAGTTTCTGCTTCAGCTCGACATTCCGTGATTCTGGTCAAATCACTTAATCTCCCCATGTCTAAAACCAAAATGAATTTGTTCTTGTGTGATGTAACCAATGCTCATGTAAAGCACTCCAATACCTGACAAGTCTGTACTATATAAAACTGCAAAAACATAAACAATAAAAAGTGTTTTGCACACTTCTGTCATTGGGCTACATGTGGGCTACATCTGGGTGATATTTGTGCTACATTTGTGCTCTTTTGTCTCTGGTGGCCATCTTGGGAGATTTATTTGTTATGAAGTTTCCTAATTTCCTCATTTACTGCAGTCTCCTCAGTAGGAAATGCTTTCAGTTTTTTACTTTGATTCCATCAAGAAGGTATTCAGATATGTCACACATTTGCCATAAATTCTTAATGTTAGCACTCTAGTTGCTTATTAGATCACTGTAGTAAAGTAACTGCTCACCAGGGAAGTCTGCTGCTGGTATTGAAAGGGCATGTTTCAGTCTGCATGTCAGAATGTTTTAATGAAATAGAAGAGGATTTGAGAAGTCACTCAAAATGTGCCCTAATTTTTCTTTCTGCAGCACTAATCATACTTTCTATGGCAAAATGAACCCCCTCATTTTGTTCCTTTTTAAATTAAATGTTTTAAGTGTTATCAGTTTATTCCAATCAAGATGGCTTCAGGTGTGCCATAATGTTGTCATACGTTAGATTTTTAGTGCTCTAGTTGTTCTTTAGAACACTCTGGGAAGCTGCAGTAGAACACAAAGGAATCAACTGACAGACTCTGCCTTTGTTGGATGTTCATGTTTTACTGAGAATGTCAGACTTCATTCTCACATGACTGAGAAAGATAATGTGAATTTACAGATAATATGCTCTCAGTTTAGCTTATAGATCGCCTTCCAAACCTCTGTGGGAAAAGCAGGAGAAAATAGATTTTTCTCAAACATGATTCATGATATCCAAGCAGAGGGCTTTTTCCCATGGTAAAATCACCTTAGAACACACCTCAATTCCTAAAATGAGTATGGTATCATCAACAAATGATTTATAATGTAACTAAAGTCTTAAAACCTTCTATTAACTGCAATGCTTTTTAATGAGGTGCTATCATGTATATTGGTCCCAAGATGGCTGCCAACACTTCTTGGATGAAGTTCTGACAGCCAATCAGATCTCACGATGAGATGTGTGGTTAGGCTCCGGCTATATATTGAAACTTTTTCTTTTTCTAATTTATCAAGAACTACTGAACTGATTTACACTATTTAACAAAAAGTGCTCTTTCTGAACCAAGGACTACCTTTTTGCCAAATTTGGTGTAATTCCGTTCAGCAGTTCGGTCTGTAGCCGTGTCTAAAGTTTCCTATGGAAAATTGCATGGAGAAAATACATTTTGGGACCCCCCTTTTTTCTCGGCCCCCGCTTGCCGAATCACCCCGAAACTTTCAAGATAGGAGTGGACCAGAGGCCCCACGAGCGTGAAGATTTGTCAATCGGCGTCAAAGTTAGTGGGAATAGAATGTTGTAAATTTCCTATGGACAATAGGTCCTAACTATAACTACCTACTGGCGACCGCCAGAAGGTATATATATATTACCTACTGGCAGTCGCCAGTAGGTAGTTATACTGAAGACCTTGTTTCAATTCAAAAAGTGTTTTTACTTTTGCCGTATGACGAATCTTCGCAACATTTTTAAAAAGAATGGTTCACTCAGGTCAGCTCTTGTCTTGAAAGTTTCGGGGTGATTCCTAAAGCAGGGGCTGAGAAAATGGGGGGGTCCCAAAATGTGTTTTACCCATGTTGATTTCCAGAGGAAATTCAGACATGGTGACAGCCCGAACTGCTGAACGGAATTCACCAAATTTAGTAAAATGGTAGCTCTTGGTCCAGAAAGCGACCTTTTTTTCAGTAGTTGCTGAGAAATTAATAAAATAATAATGTATATATATCTGAAGACCGAGGAGAATTCGCAAACCCTCCCAAGCACGAGCTGCATTATGATTGTCTGCCAACACTCCAAACCAGGAAGTGTTGGCAGCCACCTTGTGACTCGGTAACCGAGTCACAAGAAAAAGGGAGAAAAAAAGTGAAAAATGAAGAAAAGAGGGCAGATAGAAACCTCCAGAACCCCTAGGCCTGCTCAGGGGGTCATATACGGACCCCCAGGCCCCAAAAAAGTATTTTGTAAAAATAAATTCGGCCGGAGTCACGCTGGGTGAGCGAATCCGGAAGAACATTTTTTCAAAAACGAAGTGCGGTCCCTCAGACTTTGTTTTCTTAAAGCCCCCGGTTGGACCAGGTTCCGAGGGCAATATATAATAATGGTGTGGGGGCCCACGGGCTCCCGCTGCCCCGGGAACTGCCACCACCCCGGGGCGATCCTTTGTCAACTGCGGGGGGCTCATGGCCCCTCTGCAGCCCCGGGGACTACCACCTCCCTGGGGCTTTAATCATTAAGTTGCGAGGGCATCGTGGCCCCCTGCAGCCCCGGGGACTGCCACCTCCCCAGGCTTTAATCATTAAGTTGCCAGGGGCATCATGGCCCCCCACAGCCCTGGGGACCGCTATCTCTCCGGGGCTTTTTAAAAAAAATAAAGGCATGGGGGACTCCTGCCCTGGGGACCAACACCTCCCTGTGGGTTTGAAAATGCAGGGCCCTGGAGACAGCCAACCCCCAGGGCCGGCTCCTGCAATGTCCCAGGGTGCCCACCCCTGGGACATTGCTGTTTGCTATGGCAGGGCAGGAGCACGGCTCTCGTCCTGTCATAGCAAACTCCTGCTTTGCTTTGTTGAAATCCTGCTCCCGCTTTAAGGAAGCAGAGCAGAATTGCTTTTGGGCAAGGGGAGCTGCATATTAATAGCTCTCCTTGCACAAAAGCAATGCCGGCTCCTGAAGGAGGTGGGGAGTCAGCAGGGACTGTGGGGCCATTGGGGCTCCACCCACGGTTCCCAACGTGAGGCCAGGCCCTAGGAATGGGATCCCCGGGGACAGAAGCGGCCAAGAGAAGGAGGGCCATGCGCCCCCCTCCAAAATTAAAAAATTAAATAAAAAACTGGAAAAAAAGATCAACCAAGAGTGCACCAGGAGGTGCGTTTGCAGAGTGGTGGGGAAAGAAGGCATAGCCTATGTCCACCTCTCAGGAATCCCAGTGTGTGGGGCTTACTGGAGGTAAGAGGTAGGCTAGTTGGCCCCACAGGACCCCGAGCAGCTAAGGTGACTTCAATCCTCATCCAAGAACATGCCAGGGAGCGTGTTTGCAGATTGGTGGACAAGGGGGCGTCCCCTGCTATGAGAACTTAGCAATCCTACTGTGTTGGACTTACTGGAGGTAATAGGAGGGATAGTTGGCCCCCAAGGATGTCCCTCTTGTTACGTCCAGTAAGTCTCACACAGTGGGATTGCTAAGACATCTTCAGAGGCCCCAGCCCCTTTCTCCATCACTCTGCAAACGCACCTCCTGGCAGACTACAGTATGGGTGATGAAGTCCACTTTACTCCTGAGGGACTTTGGGGGCCAAGAAGCCCTCCTGGTACCCCCTGCAAGTTCTACTTGGAGGAATTCCTGAGCGCTGGTCGGAGGCCCAGCACCCTTTCTCCAGCACTCTGCAAAAGTGACTACTAGTTAAAGAAGCATTTGCAATGTTATAGGTTTTGCATTTGCGAAAGTAGGAGCTATTGGCTTTGTATATGTAAAATTTTTCACTACTGTTTTTTGGTGTAGAGTGAAAGTACGTTGTGTGTAGTGTAATTATGTGGTATGTTGTGCAGTGAAATTATGTGAATAGAAAGAATGTAGTATTCAGTGTATAGGAAGTATGTGGAGTGGGACTTGACTCTGTGTGCACCTCTCCTAATTTTTTCTGCACCCCTCTTGCCTCTTTGCACTTCTATTGCATCTTTTCCCCACTTGTTCCCTCTTTCTGTACCTTTCCTACCTGTTTCCACACCTCTCTTGCCTCATTCTGTACCTCTGTTGCTTCTTTCTGTACTTCTCTTGCTCTTTGTGCACCCTTCCTGTCTCTTTCAGCACCTGTGTTACTTCTTTCTGCTCTTCTCTTCCTTCTTTCTGCATCCCTCTTCCCTCTTTCTGCACTTCTCTTGCTTGTTTCTGCACTTCTCTAGTGTCTTTCTATACCTCTGTTGCCTTTTTCTGTACCTCACTTGCTGCTTTATACATCCCTCTTGCCTCTTTCTGCACCTCTCTTCCCTCTCTCTGCACTTCTCTTGCCTCTTTTTGCCCCCTTGTTCTCTCTTTCTGCACCTTTCCTACCTGTTTCTGAACCTCTCTTGCCTCATTCTGTACCTCTGTTGCTTCTTTCTGTAATTCTCTTGCTCTTTCTGCACCCTTCATGTCTCTTTCAGGACCTGTTTTGCTTCTTTCAGCTCTTCTCTTCCTTCTTTCTGTACCCCTCCTGCCTCTTTTTGTACTTGTCTTGCCTCTTTGTGCACCTCTGCTACTTATTTCTGCACCCCTCTTGCCTCTTTTTGCACCTGTGTTGCCTCTTTCTGCACTTCTCTTCCTTCTTACTGCACCCCTGCCTCTGTGTGCACCTCTCCTCATTTTTTCTGCACCCCTCCTGCCTCTTTTTGTACCTCTGTTGCTACTTTTTGCACTGCTCTTGTTTCTTTCTGCACCTTACTTGCCTCTGTCTGCACTTCTCTTGCTTCTTTTTATACCTCTGTTGCTTCTTTCAGCCATTCTCTTGCTTATTTCTGTACTTCTCTGCCTTCTTTCTGCACCCCTCCTGCCTCTTTCTGTACCTTCCTTCCCTCTTTGTGCACCTCCCCTACCTATTTCTACACCCCTCTTGCCTCTTTTTGTATCTCTGTTGGTTCTTTCTGCACTGCTCTTGCTTCTTTCTGCAAATCTTTTGCTAATTTCTGCATCCCTCTTGCCTCTTTATATACCACTCTTCCCTCTTTCTGCACCTCTCTTGCCTCTGACTGCACACCTGTTCCCTCTTTCTGTATCCCTTTTGCCTCTTTCTGCAGCTCTCTTGCCTCCTTATGCACCTCACTTGCCTCTTTCTGCACTTCTATTGCCTCTTTATTCACCTCTGTTGGTTCTTTATGCACTGGTCTTGCTTCTTTCTGCTCCTCTTTTGCAAATGTCTACATTACTTTTCCCTCTTTCTGTACCCCTCTTCCCTCTTTCTGCACATATCTTGCTTCTGGCTGCATAACTGTTCCCTCTTTCGGCACACTCTTTCCTGTTTCTGCAACTCTCTTGCCTCTTTCTGCAGTCCTCTTGCCTCCTTCTGCACCTCTGTTGCTTTTTTCTGCACCCCTTTTGTCTCTTTCTACACTCGTCTTCCATTTTTCTGTACCTCTCTTGCTTCTTTCGGTACTTCCCTTGCTTCTTTCTGCACCTCTCTTACTTCATTCTGCACCCTTCTTTTTTGCATCCCTCTTCCCTCTTTTTGCTGTTCTCCTGCTATTTTCTGCAACTCTCTTGTCTCTTTCTGCAGTTCTCTTGCCTCCTTCTGCACCTCACTTGCTTCCTTCTATACTTCTATTGCCTCTTTTTGCCCCCTTGTTCCCTCTTTCTGTACCTTTCCTATCTGTTTCTGCACCTCTCTTGCCTTATTCTGTACCTCTGTTGCTTCTTTCAGTAATTCTCTTGCTCTTTCTGCACCCTTCACGTCTCTTTCAGCACCTGTTTTGCTTCTTTCGGCTCTTCTCTTCCTTCTTTCTGTACCCCTCCTGCCTCTTTCTGTACTTGTCTTGCCTCTTTGTGCACCTCTGCTACTTATTTCTGCACCCCTCTTGCCTCTTTTTGCACCTGTGTTGCTTCTTTCAGCAATTGTCTTGCCTCTTTCTGTACTTTTCTTCCTTCTTTCTGTACCCCTCCTGCCTCTTTCTGTACCTTTCTTGCCTCTTTCTGCACCTCTCCTACCTCTTTCTGCAACCCTTTTGCCTATCGTTGCACCTCTGTTAGTTCTTTCTGCACTGCACCTGCTTCTTTCTAGACCTCTTTTGCAAATTTCTGCATCCCTCATGCCTATTTCTGAACACTCTTCCCTTTTTCTCTACCTCTCTTGCTTCTTTCTACACTTCTTCTGCTTCTTTCTGCACTTCTCTTGCTTCTTTCTGCACCTTTATTCAATTTTTGTATCCTTCTTATCTCTTTATGCACCCATGTTCCCTCTTTCTGCACCTTTCTTGCCTATTTGTGCACCCTTGTTCCCTCTTTCTGTACCTTTCCTACCTGTTTCTGTACCTCTCTTGCCTCTATCTGTACCTGTGTTGCTCATTTCTATATTTCTCCTGCTCTTTCGGCACCCTTCACACCTCTTTCAGCACCTCTATTGCTTCTGTCTGCACTTCTCTTCCTTCTTTCTGCACACCTTCTGCCTCTTCCTGTACTTGTTTTGCCTCTTAGTACACCTCTCCTACTTATTTCTACACCTCTCTTGCCTCGTTTTGCACCTCTGTTGGTTCTTTCTGCACTGCTCTTGCTTCTTTCTGTACCTCTTTTGCAAATGTCTGCATCCCTTTGCCTCGTTCTGTTCCCCTTCCCTCTTTCTGCAACTCTCTTGCCTCTGTCTGCACACCTGTTCCATTATTTCTACACCCCTTTGCCCTGTTTCTGCAACTCTCTTGCCTCTTTCAATAGTTCTCTTGGCTCCTTTCTGCACTTTTCCTGCTTTTTTCTGCACCTCTCTTGCTACTTTCTGCATCCTTTTCCCCTTTTTTTGCATCCCTCTTCCCTATTTCTGCTGTTCTCTTGCCATTTTCTGCACCTCTCTTGCCTCTTTCTGTACCTCACTAGCCTCTTTCTACAATTCTCCTGCCTCTTTCTGTACTTTTCTACCTTCTTTCTGTACCTCTCCTACCTCTTTCGGCACCCATCTTGCCTCTGCATTGCTTTTGCCTCTGTTTACACCTCTGTAGCTTCTTTCAGCAATTCCCTTGCCTCTTTTTGCACTTCTCTTGCTTGTTTCTGTACTTCTCATGCATCTTTCTACACCTCAGTTGCCTCTTTTTGCACCTCACTTGCTTCTTTATGCACCCCTCTTGACTCTTTCTGCACCCTCTTCCCTCTTTCTGCATATCTCTTGCCTCTTTATGAACCACTTTTCCACTTTCTGCACCAGTCTTGTGTCTTTCTGCACCCCTGTTCCCTATTTCTGTACCTTTCCTGCCTGTTTCTGCACCTCTGTTGCCTCTTACAGTACCTCTATTGCTTCTTTGTGCACTTCTCTTGCTCTTTCTGCACCCTTAGCGCCTCTTTTCAGCACCTCTGTTGCTTCTTTATGTACTTCTCTTGCTCTTTCTGCACTCTTCACGCCTCTTTCAGCACCTCTGTTGCTTCTTTCTGCACTTCTATTCCATCTTTCTGCACCCCTCCAGCCTCTTTCTGTACTTGTCTTGCCTGTTTGTGCACCTCTCCTACTTTTTCTGCAACCTTCTTGCCTCTTTTTTCTCCTCTGATGGTTCTTTCTGTACCACTCTTGCTTCTTTCTGCACCTTACTTGCCTCTTTCTGTACTTCTCTTGCTTCTTTCTATACCTCTGTTGCTTCTTTCAGCAATTGTTTTACCATTTTCTGCACTTCCCTTCTTTCTTTCTGCCTCTTCTGTACCTTTCTTACCTCTTTGTGCACCTCTCCTTCCTCTTTATGCAACCCTTTTGGCCTCTTCTTGCACCTCTTTTGGTTCTTTCTGCACTGCTCTTACTTCTTTCTGAACCACACTTGACTCTTTCTGCACTTCTCTTGCTTCTTTCTACACCTCTGTAGCTCCTTCATGCACCTCTCTTATCTCTTTCTGCACCCCTCTTCCCTGTTTATCCACCTCGCTTACTCTTTTCGAACCTTTCCTGCCTGTTTCTGCACCTCTCTTGCATCTTTCTGTACCTCTGTTGCTTCTTTCTGCACTTCTCTTGCCTCTTTCTGTACCCTCTTGCCTCC
This sequence comes from Triturus cristatus, assembly GCF_964204655.1. Lineage (NCBI taxonomy): Eukaryota > Metazoa > Chordata > Amphibia > Caudata > Salamandridae > Triturus > Triturus cristatus. Next base: position 1,670,011,408 of record NC_140591.1, on the reverse strand, counting down.
TTTGCACCTCTGTTATTTCTCTCTGCACTTCCCTTGCTTCTTTCTGGACCCCTCTTGTCTCTTTCTGTATCCCTTTTGCCTCTTTTTTATTGAAACGGTCAGGTAAAGAGCACATATAGTACATTACTACATTGTATTGTGAGTTCCCCCACAGTCCACACTGTACATAAAGCTCTAAATATAGACATTTATACACCTTACATGCTTACTTTATACACTTTTACTATTCTGCCATAGTAATAAAGGTTCCCATAATTTCATACCCTTCTTCTTTGCTCTTCGCCCTTTACATTTATACAGTGATATTTCCTGCACACTAATACTCAACATTCTATGCAGCCATAGTTGGTAAGTGGGTGGCTCTAAATCTTTCCAAGCTGTCGCTATCAGCAGCGGGGCTACAGCTATTGTCATAAACACAAAATCCCTCTGTGAGGTATCCAGATTCGTGTGGCTATTATATCCTAATACCATTAATGCTGGAGTAATCATTATTTGCTTATTAAGTGTTTGTACCCAAAATTCCTCTATGCTTTCCCTAAAAAATAACAGCTTGGCACAGGAGTAAAACAGATGCACTATGTCAGTACGGCCTATCTGGAATCTTGGACATTTATCATCTCCCCTCTTCCCCCATCCATGAAGATTACCAGCGTATAACATAGATTAAACAAGGTTTTGTTTTGTTGGGCTTTTAATTAATTAAATTGGCGGGGAGGAAGATTTTTGCTCCTAGTTCGATTGCCATATCCAAATCAACATCCCTGTCCCCCAGTTTCTCTACCCACATAGTTTCTTTTTTTTCCATATCATCTGGGAGAGTCTTTATTAAGTCCTGATAATATTCCCTAATTCTGCTATCATGTAGTTTAAAAATTTCAATCAATGGGATCTTCTCCAAATTATTAGGATCCTGGAGGAATTGTTTTAGGCACCTTTGCACTTGTAGGTATTTATACTGCGTGTTGTTCTTAGCACCGGACTTCTGTACCAGTTCTGCAAATGACGTAAATTCATTATTCTGAAGCAGATCTGCCACACTAATTATACCCGCATTCTCCCAGCTCCTAGCCATACAATCATATATGACTTCCGGCAAAATTGTTGATCACCGCAAAGGGCAGTATCTGTTTTGTCTGGGAATCTTCAAGATCTTACTGACCTTCCTCCAGACCTTCCAAGAGCCTTAGATACACTTGCACCATATTTTTTTGAAATAGCTTGGTTCAATCTGCCTCAGAAAGAGCCCATCTGCTTCATTTCCTAGAGACAATTGATATAGTGTGGGTAATCCTGTGGAAGTACCTCTACTTTGCCCGGGTAACATTAGACCTCCCATCTGTTGTAAGGCAATAGCCCAGTAATAAAATAACATATTTGGTGCCCCCATCCTCCCCGTTCTCTTGGTAGAGTCAGGAAATTTCAGTTCTCGCCGTGTTTTTTGATACCCCCATATAAAACTGCAGAACATGGCATTAACTTTTTTTATCTTATCTTCTGCCAAATCTAGCGGTATCACTCGGAGAAGGTATAATACTTTTGGAAACATTATCATTTTTATTACATTAATTCTACCAACAATTGTGAGGTACAATTTATCCAATCCCTTGAGTTCCATATATATTTTAGCTATCACCGGATCTATATTAACCGCCCATAGAGTGTCTACATGATTTGTAATATTTACTCCTAAATATGTGGCCTCTTCATTTCTTTGGGGATCTTGTAGTTGACACTGTGATGAGTAAATAATTTTAGTTTTTCCCTTATTCAAGAGGTAACATGCCCTCCTACCAAATCCCTCTGCCATCCTATCTATCTCCCAAACTGCACTCGCTGGCTCACTTGTTATTATTGTGACGTCATCAGCATATCCTAAAATCTTGGTTTTAAAGCCCATGGTAGTTACAGGTTTAATTGTTTGGTTTTGTACAATTTGCATTATAAATGGATCCATATATAGGGCAAATAATATTGGAGAGCACGGGCAGCCTTGTTGTGTCCCTCTGGCTATCTCAATTCTCCTTGAGGTATTACCCATTATTTGTAGCTGGGCATAGGGTTGATAGTACATTGCTTGTATAGCCCGAACCATCCGTGGACCTAGTCCCCTTTCTGCCAAAGTGTCCCATAGATATTGCCATGATACCCGGTCAAATGCTTTCTCAGCGTCCAGGAGGACCACGGCAACCGCACTAGATTCTGCTTCTGCTATATCTAGAACTGCAATAACCCTTCTAATGTGGTCTGTGGTCCCCCTGCCCGGGACAAAGCCGTGCTGCCAAGGGGATGCCAAAGTCAATATAACCACTTGAAGATTCTTGGCCATAATTTTTTAATACAGTTTAGCGTCAAGTTCAGAAGAGATGTTGGCCGATATGAAGCCAGCAGTTCTGCCAGTTTCCCCTTCTTGGGAAAGATCACCACATCCGTTCCCTGCCATGATACAGGGGGTATCCCACTATACTGGACCCCCCGAAACAGATCATGCAAAATTGGAGCAATTTTTATGTACCAGTATTTTATATACTTATCTGGGCCTGCTGCTTTCCCCGCGGACAAAGCACTAATAACCTCCTGAACCTCTTCCAAAGTAACTTCTCTTTCCAGGACTTGCGCTGTGGCTTTGTCTATTCATGCTAAAGTTGGCCACCTATCCTCCTGATCTACCAAGCTTATTCCTTGCGTATCTGCCTGATATAGCTTCCTGTAAAATTCTTCAAAAACATCCGTAATTGTATCCGGCCCGTTCACAATTTGCCCGATTGTTCATGATTTCCTGTATGTTTATGTTATTTCTAACACTTTTCTGCCTTGCATACATTTCCCCCCGATGAATTTGATATGTCTGGGCCAACCTTTCCTGAAAAAAGCTATTAAATTCTGCTTTTGGTACTGCTAATTTCAGCATATGTTCCCTAATTTGCTATTCCTGCTTCCCCTTACTAATCATTATCACATGTTCTGCCTCCAACCCAGCTAGTTTCCCCATTAATATGTCAATCTCAGTCTTTCTTTGCTTGCGTGCTTGTCCCACGTAGCTAATTTCTTCTCCCTCAACCCAGCCTTGAAAGAGTTATTTACCACCCTGCGCAAGGAGCTATACCTATTCAAATCAAAAAACTCAATGGACCAACGCTTGATGTGAGTACAAAAGTCTTCACTAGCAAATCATTTTTTATCAAAGGACCAAGCACTCGAGTACCTTCCCTTGCTAAATCCTATTAGCTCTAACATAAGCGGATTGTGGTCCGAGAATAATTGCGGGAGCTTCTTAATTTGAACCCTATCTATTATTTTACATGAAGCTAAAAAATAGTCTAGGCGCACATACTTCCTGTGTGGGTGCGATTAGTATGTATATCCAGGATCCTCAGAATTGTTCTCTTTCTATATGTCAATTAGCCCATGACTAGTTTGAAAGTTAGTCAATGCTCTGTATACCCTTGGCTTCCTTCCTACATATTTATGGATCTGATATTTAGTTGTTTCTAAGTGTATATTTAAGTTACCACACACTATCACTGGCTCCGGCCAGGATGCGAGTTCCACTTCAAGCTTTTCCCAAATTTCTGGATCGTCCTGGTTTGCCTCATATATATTGACCACTGTTACCCCCATAGCCAACCTTGCTATTGTCCAGCTTTCCCAATTATCAGCTGCAACCCTCTTGGCCTTTCCCATTTTCCCATAAATTGTTTAGTATAGATTGCTACTCCTCTAATCAAGAAAGTTTGAGTGGAGCAAATCACCAAATTGTAGCCGCTGATCACCAAAACATCTTTACTATTACATGGAAGATGCGTTTCCTGGAAACACATTACATCTGGGTTGATGGTTCTAAGTATCTCATAAGCTCTTCCACGTTTATTCTTATTGTTTAGTCTACCCACATTAATTGTACAAATTTTAATACTACTCATATTAAATTATACTTGTCCTTTTTACCATTATCTGTTTGGCGCCCTCCTCATTCATGTTTACATTGTTTGTAGATTTTATACCTGCCGTTCCTTTTCTGCTTTTCTGACCCCCCTTACTTCCCCCTCCAACCCTCCCTGCCCCCCTCTACCCCATCCTTACCCCCCTGTCCCCGTGCCCCATGCTCACTCTCCACTGTGGAAGCTTCCCGACCTAGGTCTGTGTGTACGATGAAGCAGTGCAGCAACATGATCAGCAGCACCCCCAATACTGTCCTAAACGATGAAAAAAAGAAAGAGAAAAGAAGAAATACAGATATGATGGCTAAGTAGATGCCACATTAATTTAACACCAAGAAAAAGATGGAAAAAATAGGATTTAATGGTCCTCTTACATGTACTGACCCTACATCTTATTGTTCCCCATACTACATGCCCCATCTCCATTCGTAACCCATTAGTATTTCATTGCTGGCCTCCTCCAAGCACCTCCCTACCCCATGTTACCCTCTATTCCAGCCCAGCGAATTTATTTCCCATACATTTCCAGGATATACTCCGAGTACCCCCCTTCTTTTCCAGTTACAGGCCCTTACAAACCTAACCCCTTAACTCCGCCAAGGCTTCCTTCGATTTGATCTCAGAGTTATAATAGTATGTGCGGCCTGCTATAATAATTTTTTGTTTTGCAGGGTTCATTAAATAGGCTTGCGCCCCCATAGCCTGGAAAGAGGAAATCATCTGTCGCAGCCTCCAGCGTCTTTCCACAGTGATGTGGCAAAAATCTGGCCTTGCAAAGAAGGCAACATCATCTAACCTCCGTTTAGCTTCTGGTTTGGCTTTCTCCCAGATGTTTTGCCGCAGTAGGAACTTCCTGAAAAATACCAGGATAGCCCTGGGTTTAGTGTGTGGTAATGTTGTTTTTTCTAGGTTGAAGGTGATTCTGTGGGTGCGCTGGAATTCCTGCTGCCAATTTCAACCCTCCAGATCTGGAAATGCTTTACTGAGTAGATCTATCATATAGAGGCATGTATCAGAACCTTTGTGCCCATCTGGAATGTCAAAAAAGCGCAAATGATTGCGCCGCTAGTGATTTTCTTGCTCTTCTAGCTTCCACTGCATGTCTGATAATCTAGCTTCATGTGCCTCTGATTGTGTCTGTACAGCCGATACATCCTCCTCAAGGACTCTAGTACGTGTCTCCAGCTCAGTTAATCGCTCACTAATAGAGTTACAGACTTTAACCACTTTGCGAACAGAGCTTTGCATCTTCCGGAGGGCCGACTGGGAGCATCTGCTGTCTTGCCTTGCCTCTTCACAGATTGCTTGCAGTATGACTTCCAGAGTTGATGTTGCATTCTCTTGGACCTCTGCACCTGCCTTGCCTGCTATAGGGCCACCCAATTGTGGGGTTGGGAAAAATCCCAGTTCAGCTCTTCTTGTACTGCAGCTTTTTTCTTTGCCACCTTTTCTGCCCGACTAGACCTTCTGCATGCTTTACGCTTATTTGCAACTGAATCTATCTCGCTAGTCCAGCTTCCACTAGATCCAGAGAGTGATATAGAGTCATCCGCTGAGCATGTAGCATCTGATTGTGAGTAAAACCAATCCGCCGCTTCAGCGTCATTCCCCTTTTTCCCTCCCATGGCATCACCACGGCTTACCGCTAGATCCATATCTGACCCATCAATCAGCCCAACACTATATTGCAAGGGATTTGCATTCTTTCCTTTAAGCTTTTTCTTTCCACCTCTTCTGGGTCCACAGTTGTTATTATGCCTGGCTTGTCATGTTCTTGCTGTTGGGGAATATCGGTTTGCGGGCCTAGCTGATGGCAAACTAGCAGGGAGGGGTGCTGTCTATCGATGTACCCATCAGCGTATCCCCTTTACCCATACCATCCCCCTCTTCAAGTTCAATTGCCCCCTCTGGAAATGCCAGTTTCAGAGTACCTTTACTGTTGGCCTTCTCACTCCAGTTGTCCGCATTCCTCACATCACTTCCTCCTTTTCCTTCGCCCGTTTTTCTACCACTGAAGACCCCGCGGGGGTGCCTCTAAGTTCACTGACCACGATGCCCTTCTTAGAACCCTTCAGTAGATCCACTACTGTGCTGCCGGGCTGACGTTGCTGGTGAGTAGTTCCACCCTTCCCATTCACCTTCAGGGCTAATTCACTTTTGCCTCTTTGTGCACCTCTCCTGCCTCTTCCTGCAGCTCTCTTGCCTTTTTATGAAGTCTTCTTGCCTCTTTCTGCACCTCTTTTGCTTCTTTCTGTACCTTTCTTGCCTCTTTCTGTACACCTCTTGCCTCTTTCTGTACCTCTGTTGGTACTTTCTGCACTGCTCTTTATTTTTTCTGCACCTCTGACTTAGAGGTTGTTTTAATCCCCCTGCCTTATTATATAGTAGGGACTTACAGGGGAGATCATGTCAATCACAGGGGTACCCCAACCCATAATGTAACCTAGTGTATGTAGGTGTTTTCACTGTATTATAAGTGTCTTTTAGCATAACACTAGCTCCGGGACTGGTAAGTCAGAGTCAGTTACCACCAGTACTAGTCAGCAACAATTTTGGGGCACAGGATGACTTTGCAACAAGGCCTCTTTCTGCACCTCTGTTGGTTCTTTCTGCATATCTCTTGCTTCTTTCTGCGCCTTTCTTCCTCTTTCTGCACATGTCCTACCTCTGTAGGCATAATAAGAAATCAGCATTTAAAAAACCTTTGAAATTCACCAAAAAAAAACAGGTCTCAGGGATGTTATAGTTAGAAATTAGCAATTAAAAACCATTGAAATTCACTGAGAAAGCCACAGGTTTCAGGGATGTTATAGTTAGCTGGACAATTCCCTCATACAAAACCAGTGAAATTCAGCCATTATAGTTAGTTAAGCTAACTCGCGCCCCCGCAATGCACTGCTGATGACGTCACATATTACATCATTCATGACATGGTCAATGACATCACTGATGACATGACTGAAGACATCTCAAATGACATCACTGATGACATCATCCAATGACTGAGTGTATCTAAAAAGTATAAATATGTTTTTTATATATATATATATGCCAAGGTGTATTGAAGAACGAGTGGGTGTATGAGTGTCTGTATGGATGATTTAGTAGGTGCGTGATTGACTGTATACGTGAGTGATTAAACGTGTCTTACTGAATGCATGGGTTAGTGACTAAAGTGTGTGAATGTCTGTATCAGTCGGTCAGTTGGTATGTAAGCGGCTTCATGGGTTGGTGAGTAGCTACATGAGTGTTTATATGGGTTATGGATTTATTGCCTGAGTATCTGTATGAGTGCATGAGTGTCTGTGTGGATGGGTGGGGGGTATGTGACTTTATGCATAGATGTGTGAGTGGGTGATTCACTGGGTGTATGGGTTCAAGACCAAGAGTGCGTCTGTGAAGGGCTGTATGGGTGGGTGATTGTGAGTATGGGTATGTTGGTGAGTGTATATATGTCTCATTGGTACATGTCAGTAACTATATATGTATGTCAGGTTTGGGCAATTCTCTTCAAGACCACGACGGTCTTTGCCTATTTTCAGACTAGGTTGGAGTTAGCTGTTAGCCAGAAAATGTCATTCTTTGGCCAAAGACTGCTGAATCTGAGTTTTGCTCTAATACAAAATGTCGGTCTTCAACATTGAGGTTAGCGTTTCAGTGTTTGCTCCATTCTCTTCTGATTGACGGTTATCGTGCTCATGCACCTGTGGCGCTTCGCACTTCAACTGTCATAGCGGGAGTAGAGCAGCGTTTCCCCAGGTCTCCGCTCCTAATCTCGTCTGCAGTAAATGCGAGGCTTTCCGCCCGCATTTATCTGAGCTTTCAAGCGTGCCTTGCCTTTGATGTTTGTCGAGGTTCAAGTACGGCCGCCACAGGCGATCCCAGGTATTTCCTGAACAGTGAGAGAGCCTCGTGTCTGGGGTTCTCACAGCTGTTCTTTATCCTTGAAATTTCACAGGCTGAAAGTATTTTTTGATTCAGCAGTTATGCCAGTATAATTTTCATAAATCAAGTGAAGCCTTTTTTCTTGTTTGAAGAGAGCTTTTCTAAAAGACTGTAGAGCATTCAATTTGGAATACTATTGTTGTGAAGTTCTGCAAATTACTACTCCTTGTACATAATTCCAGATTTACAACAGACTATTACTTTGTGAACCCGGACTGAGGCTAATTTAGAATGATGCGCAGTGCTTCTATCTACCTAGGCTGAGTGACTATTGTGCAGAAGACGGAAATATTCTAGCCTCTCCAGCCAACAACACTATGAGAGCAGCATTCTACTAAATTCCTACAAGCAATTAAAAATATATACATAGATATATTTCTACTTACCATCTCTAACTGGCACAGTGGAACAAATCTCCGTCTAGATAAGAATAAAAAGGAAGACAGTTAGTGGTCTGGAGTAGACCTAGTACAAAATAGACATTAAAAACAATTACTGTTACTAAGAGAAAAGCATGCTAACAGTGTGTTCAGGTATTTTACGAATAGTGTACTACTTCTTAGAGAAATATCCAGATATTGATAGAAGGTAATGTTTTTGAGTAATTTGTGTTTGCTTTTACAGGTGTAAGGAGACCAAAAGAAGAGCTCCAGAGTAGACACCGCTGTAGCAGACTCTCTTTCTTCCCATTCCCCTTTCCCCCTCCCCACTGCATGCAGATAGGCAGCTAGTACGCATTGGAGTTGGAGAGTGGGGAAAAAAATCGTCTGACAGATAACTTCGACCCTTCTGCTCCCGTGAAGGCACACGTTAGGCATTTTGTTCCGACAATGTGAAAGGCAGTATATGTGAAGTTTGGACTATATAAATGACTATATGTGAGGGTGAGTGATTGTGAGAGTGGCTGTAGGGATGAGTGTGTGCTTGTGGCAGTGATTTTATAAGAGAGTAAGTATGTGTTAGTATCTGTATGAATAAGTGAGGGGGTGTATGAATAATTATGGATGTAAGTAAATGGGAGTGTCATTGATTCTTTGCTTGACTGACTAGGTGTGTGAGTAACTATATGGGTGAGTGGCGGTGTGTGAGTGTCTGTGTAGGTATATGGGTGCACAGGATAGTGCTGTATTGATGAGTGACTGCATGTATGAGTGGTTGTATGGGTGAATGAGTAGATGTGTGTATAGACCTAGGAATCAGTAAGTGGGTATGTAGTAACTGGTATTGTTGTGTCTGTGGTTTCAAGAATGGCAGTCTGTATTTTAGAGTGGGTGTATCAAAGTTTATATTAGTGTGTGAGGAGATGCATCAGATTATTGTGTGTATGATGTCAGCAGTGATGTCATCAGTGATGTCATTTGAGATGTCATCAGTGATGTCATTTGAGATGTCATCAGTGATGTCAGGTTCGTTCAAGGTTCGTTTCAGACACCCACCAACCTCAAACAGAGGTTAGAGCACTACATAATACACTGGGACCGGTAGAGTCCTGAAGAAGGCTAGCGTGACCCTGAGTAATGGGCATATACACACGGCCGAAACATGTTGACTACGTGGCAGTAAGCTGGGGTGTAAGGAGCACATTATGTCTCCCTATCACCACCATCCATCATGTTTTTAATCCTGGCCTGAGGGTCTAGGAATAAAGTATAGGTATAGAGAAACCTCCGAGCTAGTTTTAAACTCACATCACATTGCACTTTCACTCCCGGCATTCCCAGTCACCATTGAAAGCATTGTTTTCTTTCTTTTGTTTTATTTTTGTCTTCCCCTACCCTATTGCTCCACCCCAGGCATTGGCTACGCCGTGGTGTATTGTAAGCAGCCCTATGATGAAGCATGTCACACATCTGTGTGTGTGAGGATAGTATTACGACACACAGCACGTGCCACCACTGGATCACTACACCACGATCTTCACTCCCTACTCCTTTTGGTGTGTATAAGTGCCTTAATCAGAACATATTTAATTTCTTATCCTCAGTGATCAGAACAAAGCTTGTCAACCCGAATAACAAAACAGAAATATCTATTCAAACCCAAAAAAGATTTCACATGAAATAATTAAAGTTATTATTAAAATCAACAGCTTCTGGGGTGTGGGTTAGAAGAGGGAGTGTATGGGTGCCTGACTCCATTTTTCTCTGGAGCGCAGAATGTAATGTGTTGATTCTGGCCATCCAAAATCTTGCTCTCGCCAAAGCAACAATATCTACGGACATTGGAAGGGGCACTGCTTTCTTCATGAGGTTCTAGAAGATGGTAAGACCCCTGAGAGAGCATTATTTTGGACTTTTCACTCAGCTGTGTCCCGCAATCACAAAATGGTGGTGTCTTCTCCTGAAGACAAGCAGCACACATCTCGTCTGCTGCTTAACTAATGGCTGCCTCCCTCTTCGTCAAATGACTTCAACCCAATGGCATGATGTTGGCCGCTCGCCCAGTGCTCCATATGCTTCTATAACCTTATTTGGTGCCTAGGATCAAGTTTCTGACGCGTTTGCCTGACCCTAAAATGGCAGCTGGGAGGCACCTCCTTTATATGTGAAATGTGCATATCAAACTCACAAGGAGGCTTATCTGCATCAAAGTTCTCTCCAAAACTGCTTGTTATCTCTGTTTTACTCCCCTGAAGTACAATTGTTTTTGCTGAGTGCTGCATTTTGGTGCTTAAGGTTTGCTAAGATCTACTCATACACTTTCATCTAATGAAACTCTGCATTATGAAACTGCAAATGGTGTGTACTTGACTGGAAGTCTTGCAATACTTCATGACTTTCATTTGGTTTGCCTCCCCGTGTATCTTATAGTATCTACTGCTCTGTCACTACTGCTGTCTCTTATTTTACCTCCTGGACCAGCTGTGAAATCTGTGAGACCTAGTTATCATTGAGCTGCGGAAACTAAATGCTGTGGTCTGTCACCATACCAGTGATATCTGAAGTCCCTGGTAATATCTACCAGGCATTGACAACGCAAACTGCAACTACGATACTGGCAACTAGGGACCTACGGAACATTGGTCTCAACAATCCATTCCCAGATGGATCATGAGACAGTTCTTGAAAACAAATAAGATTGAGGACACATTTTGTCATGATCAAGTTCTCACAACCAATTCCGATACAATCCACATCACACCCATTTTCAACATTCCTAGTGAAAAACTATCCACCAAGCTATCCAATATAGCAGAAACAGAATCCAAGCCACTCTTCAAATACTCAAAGGCAGACAGACCCTCCCTCTCTGAACTCGCCTATGAGGAATAAATTGAATATTAATAGTACAATGGACATGATTCTAAAAAAAAAAACTAGCGGAAGTACATGATCTGGTAAAATCCACCAAACAAAATACAGACTCTATACAATTAGAAATGACAATGATAAGGATAGACATCAACATTATAAACAATAGGATAGTGGGTGCAACACAGAGGATCAGTGCAGTGGAAGGCACAAACAACTGTGCATCCAAATACCTACAAACTCTCCAGACCACTACGGCATCAATGAAAAAAGATATTGTTGTGCTAGAAGACTTCAATAGAGAGGGAAGCTAAGAATGTTAGTATTCCAGAGGGCCTGAGAGATTCATCAAGGTCCTACATCTCTTTCCCCAAAATCTGGCTCTCATGGGTCACTTTCCTGCAATTCTTTGAAGAATTTGAATTGGAGAAGTCTCACAGGGTCCTATCCTTCAAACCCTCCTGTAGGAACAGAACAAGACCAATAGTCTATAGGCCACTAGGTTTTCAATACACTAAAGCAGTATTGGCATAAATGGGTGAGAACAACTATACCAACTGACACGGATGCAAGATTGACATTTCGCAAGACTAATCCAAAACAGAAGTGGAGACCAGGAAGGGATTTATGTGACAGACTGTATGGATGACTTTGATGTCTTTCTGTCCTCAACCATTCTCTGTAATCAGTATGATGTACATGGTCTGGATGAGTATATATTTTAGTTGTATTTATTTTATTTTGAAAGTTTTATATAGCGTGGACTGACCCTTGGGTGTATTAGAGAGCTGTCCAAAGAGACAAATAGCATTAATGATATCAAAGTAAAAAAAAAAAATCAGGATGAGGCAGCAACTAAATAAGGGAGGGTACGACACAATGTCAGGACCTAAAAATCAAAAACAGTAACACAGCAGGAGAGCAGTAGGCATGGGGATAATCGACCTACCAGGAAAGTTACGAAGTTGTGGAGATCCTAGGATGTAAGACAGAAATGTGTTCATAAGTAGTACTTTAACTTCTATCTTGCAAGATGCAGTTGAGGGATTTAGTGTGATTTCAGAGGGCAAGGCGTTCCAAATTCTCGGAGCGATCCCAGAGGAAGCTCAGATGTAAGATTTCTTTTTGAGGAATCCCTGAGGTTTCAGTGGTAAGATGTTAGAGATTCTGGAGGATCTGCCGCTGCCAGAAGGTTTGAGCTTCTGAGCGAGGTATCTTGGGGTTTCAAAGAGAGGGGCTTTATGGGTAATGCAGGTAATTTTTAGCTGAATTCTTGCTTTGTGAGGGTTTTCAAATCAGGGGTAGATTTTATATTCATGCTTTATTTATCTAGGCACAAAACATTGCCTTTTACACTTCATAATTCTTTCGCCTAGATGCGATTGCAAATTCTACTCTGTGTGACTCTCATATGTTTCCCCCTCCCATTATTGGGATGCAGTCTACTTGTACTGTTATGACCATGTTCAATATCCTTTTGATTCAGAGCGTTTTTCTCCATACTTTGTCACTGTTAACTGTTGATGCTTAATTCCCCTACCATGTATAACCTGTTTCCACAAATGTCACGTTCCTATGGACTATACTTTATACTCATTTTTGTGAATACATGGTCCTTTTCATCAAGTTGTATCTGATTTGCGATGTTCGGGTTCCTATTAGGCCTGGGCAAAAATTTCGTTCCGTTCGCGGAAATTGCGATAATTTGACATTTTTGCGTTCCGCGGAGAGCGCGAAAATGTCAAAAATTCCGGTTTCCGCAGCTTGGCGATAATTTGTTTCTTGCTCGCGCTGTAAAATGATACATTCTCGCGCGCGCGCGATCGCCTTACCTGAATCCCTGCGTTCGCCGACAAGTTTTCTTGATCCGGTCGCGTTCTCCATGAGATGTTGTATTGTTTTTAGCCATTTGCGCTGTCTCGCGACAGTTCGCGCCCGCAGTGACGTCATGCGTCGCGCGATCACGTCTTTCTTCTCGCGATCATGCACCGCGAGAACAACTCAAAACAAGATGGCCGCGCCCGCAAGCAACCACATGGGTAAGTTGGCGACCCGCAACCATGCAGAAAATCTCGCGAACATGCCGGAAAAAAACTTCCGCATCTTTGCGATATTTCTGCTTGTTTGCGATAATTTTAAACATTCTCGCGATAATTTGCGAAGGTTAATTCCGCAAATTCCGCCCACCCCTAGTTCCTATATGTATGTTATATGGTCCATGCTGGGGGATGGATGCTCTTTGCTGCTTCTTCACTGCCAATTTCTTTGAAAATGGGGGTGTGACAAGGGGGTAGGGAAGTGGGTCAAAGGGTCGAGGAGTGGGACTAGGGCACAGAGGAGTGGGTTTTTTATTATCTTCTTCTTTTTCCATGTTTGATGCTCATGTGTTTTCTCCACCCAATGTTTCTCTGTCCTTCAGTTTTATGACACTTTTTTCCATTTTTTGTGGACAGTCGTAATAATAACTTCGCTAGACTCACTATCTCAATCTCACCATGTCAGTCACCTATGTAGTGCATTACACTTCATAGCCCATGTATTTTCGACTAGGTGTTATATGCACATCCGTCAATCAGCTAGAGGAGGTAAATATATTTTGACCAAAATGTGCAAAATTACTTTATATGTTGCCCCGCGTCGTCGTCATTCATACCACAGACATGACTGATCCAACACTTCTGGACAATCTTAACATTGTCTCTCCTAATGTAAAAGGTCTAAACCACCCAATAAAACACCCACAATTAAGGACTACCTCTTTACATCCTCAGGAGACACCATTCTCCTACTAGAGACACAATCACTGACGAAGAAGCCAATATGCTTAAGAATATTTAGATTTCTGAAGACACAAAAAAAGGGGTTATTACTCTGATCTCTAAATGATCTAACATTAACCTTGAATCTTGCTCTTCTGATGGGGGTTTCACTTATGTACATAGTGAATATATATATGGCTCTAATAATAATGACATTTCATTCCGGGACAAAAATACCTGATAATGTTGGTCGTTTACCATCCAATGGCCTTACTATTGTAGGGGGGATTTCAACCTGCCACTTGGCAGGATCCTCGCTTGTCAATCCACCCGTAACTATCATCCACCCAAGGCCTTCAAAACCCTGGAAAAAATCTACACCAAATATAGCCTTAAGTATACATGGAGATTGCAGAGATTACACGTTTTATTCCCCACCACACTACTCCTACAGAAGTCCAAACAAATATATCACTGAGATTACTCTCCGATCACACTTTTATTAACACACACCTTGTTAGCACCAACCCTAAGGCCCCCACTAAGATATGGTATTATAATAATGATGTTTTGGCTAACCAGGACAACAGATAGAAAATGAAGGGACTTATTTCAAATTTTATTATAGATAATACTTCACATGACAGAAATATACAGACATTTTGGGGCGCTCTTAAACAACATTAAGATGTACCTTAATTGACATGAAGCTGAAAATTAATAAAACAAACAACACTTTATTACCGAAGCTTCTAGAAGAGACTATTTCCTCACTCACAACCAAGAAATATGAGTACAATAAAAATGTACGCTGGTGTGTGGATTAAACAGTTTAAAGGCCTCAAACTTTGTGAAGCTAATAAAATGGGCAAAATGTTGGCCTTGTACCTCAAGCATTAAGAGAATTGAAAAAAGATAAACGCAACAAAAGACAGTAGAAGTGTATACCACACCAGCCCTCAGAAAATTCTGGACGCTTTTAGACAATTTTACAAAGAGCTATATTCTGACAGTAAAAAGATAATTCCTGCTCAATGTATTGAATATTTAAACAAGTTACAAGTCCTCCAATTATTAGAATATAATAAAACATTCTTAACCTAACCAATTTTCTCACTTGAAATTACTGATGCAATTAATATAGAAAAAGAAAATAAAGCACCTAGCCCTGATGGCTTCACTGCCAAATTTGATAAAACATTTGCCCAGTCCCTCCAAGCTACAATGTTGGATGTGTTTTCTCTCATTGCTTTCTCTGCTATTATCAGCAGGATCACAGCGGGAACCAACATCGTTGTGATTCAAAAAAGATGGAAAAGATATGTTTCTCATAAAAAACTTCAGACCCATTTCACTAATAAATCTGGACTGTAAGCTATATGCAAAAATACTTGACTAACGCCTAAATGCCTTTTTGTCGCATTTGATTAGTAATACACAAGTAGGATTCCTTAAATACGAACGTCCAGTGATAACACCAGTCTCTTATGCTATGTCCTAGTAAGGGCAAACACCTCCAGATAGGGTTCCGTAGCGATAGCTTTTAATGCTCAGAAAGCATTTGACAGGGTTTCGCTGACCTTTCTTGAGGCATCCCGCAGAAGCTTTAGTCTTGACAATGGGTGTATACGAATGCTCATGGCCTTACATTTTAACCCAAGGGCCTGTATGTCCACTAGTGTCTTCCTGTCTCAACCGCTAAATCTAGAAAAAGGAACTAGGAGGGGATGCCCACTTTCACCCTCCCTCTTCCTGCTGGCACTCAAGCCTCTCCTCCTAGATATAAAGAGCAACTGTATTTACTTTCACTTTTACTGGAAAGTAGTGACATTATCTGCCATACAGACAATATCTTACTTGTCACAGACAACCCCAAATCATTCAAACAAGCCCTCATGAAAACAATTCAGCAGTAGTCCAAGGTCTTGCGTTGTAAACTAAATAGAGACAAATCAGAAGTTAAACCTCTGAACTCACCAGTACAAAGGACATCTTAGGTGACTCAGGCCTAGCTTGGCAACTTGAATATATTAAGTACTTGGGCATCAAATTTGGTTCTGATCTGATTTAAATTACAATGATTAAATAATCCTTTTAACAAGCAAGGAATTATTAGAAAGTTGGACACCAAAATGTATCACTTGGTGGAGCCGCACTGACGCCATAAATATGATGACTTCCCCGATAATTACTTACTTAATTAGTATGCTCCTCCTACTGTTTCTGAAGACTTACAACTGAAGTCAGATAAACTGATCACAAACTTTATCTGGCAAGGTAAAAAGTTAACCTCACCAATCTCAGAAATGATCAGGCAGCCTTGTTAGCCAAACAGGAACACATTGGTTCTCTACACCTGAAAATTACACTCCCATGTGGTGGGAAGTTGAAAGGTCCATCATGTACAATATAGACCCTGCAAACCTGCTCACTATCAACCAGCAAATCCATTACCTACTTGCAGACGCCAGTAGGTAGTTATAGTTCGGACCTATTATCCATATGATATTCGCAACATTCTATTTGGAATAACTTTGGCGCCGGTTGACAAATGTTCGCGAAATTTTAAAAACTGTTGGGGCGCTCCAGTCCGCTCCTATCATTTAAAGTCTCGGGGCGATCCGTCAAGCGCAGGCCGAGAAAAAAGGGGGTCCCAAACGTGTTTTCCACCTTGCAATTTCCCATAGGAACCTTTAATCGCAGCTACAGCCTGAACTGCGGAATGGAATTACACCAAATTTGACAGAAAGGTAGACCTTAGTACAGAGTCATTCCTTTTGGTTAAATGGTGTAAATCCGTTCAGTAGTTCCTGAGAAAATCAAAATCTCATATATATCTATGGCCACGGTGGATCTGCGCATCCTATCCGCACCCTGCCGAGCATGAGCTGTATGTTAATTGGCTGTCAACACTCCAAACCAGTGCTGGCAGCCATCTTGTACCTCGGTAGAACGGAGGCACAAGAAAACATTAAAACAAATGCGCAAAACACAAAAACGGGGCAGGGTAGAAACACCCTGACCCCCTAGGCCTGCTCAGGGCCCAAAAAAGCATTTGTAAAAAAAAAATAAAAAAATAATCGGCGAGATTCGCGCACCCAGCGCGAATTTCAGCCAAATTCTTTTTTTTTAAAAACAAAGCGCGGGCTCCCGCGCTTCGTTGTTAATTAGCTCCCGGGGCAATTAGCATAATTTAATGAGGACCCAGAGGGGCCTCCAAGCCCCGGGGACCGCCACCCCCAGGCTTTATAAAATTATGATGGGGGTTCTCAGCCCCCCCAGCCCTGGGGAACGCCACCCCCGGGGCTTTTAAAAAAAAAATAGAAAACCTGTGTGGGCGGCTCAAGCCCCCCCACACGCCCCAGGGACCATCACCTCCCCGGGGCTCTAAATATTCAAATTGGGGGGTCCGTGTCCCCGGGGCTTTGTAAATTGTGGGGAGCGTGGCCACACGGCGCCCCTCCTGGAGCCTTGTCATGGCCCTGGGGACCGCCACCCCCCAGGGCCAGCACCTGCAGTGTCCCGGGGTGCCCACCCCCAGGACACCGCTGTTTGCTATGGCAGGGTGGGAGCCTCGCGGCTCCCACCCTGCCATAGCAAACTGCTTTGGTATTTGGAAGAGATAGCAGGAAACCTGCTCTCTCTTCCAAATACCAAAGACGATTGCTTTTCCACATGGGCAGCTGCATCTTCGCAGCTCCCCATGTGGAAAAGCAATGCCGGCTCCCGCAGGAGGTGGGGAGCCGGCTGGACCTTGGGGGGATTGGGGACCCCCCAACGGAGAGGGCCAGCCCAGGAATATGGGGTCCCCGGGGCTATTTGTGGCCCAAGAGGGGGGCCACACAGCCCCCTCCTCAAATTTAAAAAAATTAAAATTAAAATTAAAAAAAATAAACAAAGGCTGGGCCCGGGGGATGGGGTCTCCGGGGCCATAAATGGCCTAAGGAGGGGGGCAAAGCAGCCCCCATCCTAACATTAAAAGAAAAAAAAAAAAGGCCAAGCCCCCGGGGATGGGGTCCCGGGGCCAATTATGGACTCGGGAGGGGGGCCACGCCACCCCCTTCAAAAATAAGATTTAAAAAAAGGTGTCAGGCCCTGGGGGATGGGGTCCCCAGGGACAAAATATTAGGAAGAGAAGGGGGGCCACACAGCCCCCCCTTCAAAAAAAAAAAAAGAAAAAGACCGGCATAGCACCGGAGGCCACGCCCCTTTCTTGCAGCACTCTGCAAACGCGCCCCCTGATGCATTTGCAGAGGGGGTACGAATTCCCCTTGAATACTGGGGGTCCCTGGGGACCAACTAGCCCACCAGGAACCTCCAGTATGCGTCAGGGGGCTGCGTTGCAGAGAGGTGTTCTGAGGCCACGCCCCTTTTTACACCTCTCTGCAACGCAGCTCTGTGGCGCTTAATGGAGGTAGCTGGTGGGCTAGTTGCACCCCAGGGACCCTCAGGATTCAAGGGGAGGTAATTCCCCAACTTAAAATGTGCCACGGGCGCGTTTGCACAGTGGTGAAGGGAGGGGGCGGGGCCTGAGGTGATATGTGTGCAAACACGCCCGGTGGCGCATTGTAAGTTCAGGAATTAATTCCTCTTCAATCCTGAGGGTCCCTGGAGGCCAACTAGCCCACCAGGTACCTCGGGTAAGTGCCACGGAGCTGCGCTGCAGAGTGTTGTAAAAAGGGGCGTGGCCTCTGAACACCTCTCTGCAACGCAGCTCTCTGGCGCATACTGGAGGTACCTGGTGGGCTAGTTGTCCTCGGGATTGAGGAGGAATTAATTCTCCAATTTAAAACGCGCCACAGGGCGTGTTTGCAGACATGTCACCTTAGGCCCGCCCCCTTCCTTCACCATTGTGCAAATGCGCCCTATGGTGTGTTTTAAGTTGAGGAATTAATTCCTCTTCAATCTTGAGGGTCCCTGTGAGCCAACTAGCATACCAGGTACCTCCAGTGTGCGCCAGGGAGCTGTGTTGCAGAGAGGTGTTCAGAGGCCACGCCCCTTTTTACACCTCTCTGCAACACAGCCCTGCAGCGCTTACTGGAGGTACCTAGTGGGCTAGTTTGACCCTAGGGACCCTCAGGATTCAAGGGGACTTAATCTCCCAACTTAAAACGGACACAGGGCACGTTTATACAGGGGCGAAGGGAGGGGACGGGGCCTGAGGTGGCGTGTGCAATCACGCCCTGTGGCGTGTTTTAAGTTGGGGAAATAATTCCCATTCAATCCTGAGAGCCCCTGGGGGCCAACTAGCCCACCAGGTGCTTCCAATAGCGCCATTGTGCTGCGTTGCAGAGAGGTGGTCCAGGCCGTACCCCTTTTTACACCTCTCTGCAACGGCGCTTACTGGAGGTACCGTGTGGGCTACTTTGAACCTAGGGACCTTCAGGATTCAAGGGGACTTAATCTCCCAACTTAAAACGGACACAGGGCGTGTTTACACAGTGGGGAAGGGAGGGGACGGGGCCAGAGGTGACGTGTGCAAACACGCCCTATGGCGTGTTTTAAATTGGGGAAATAATTCCCCTTCAATTCTGAGAGCCCCAGGGGGCCAACTAGCCCACCAGGTGCTTCCAGTAATCGCCACTGCGCTGTGTTTCAGAGAGGTGGCCCAGGCCATGCCCCTTTTTACACCTCTCTGCAACGCAGCTCTGTGGCGCTTACTGGAGGTACCTAGTTTGCTAGTTGGACCCAAGCGACACTCAGGATTCAAGGAGACTTAATCTCCCAAATTAAAATGTCCACAGGGCGCGTTTACACAGTGGTGAAGGGAGGGGATGGGGCCCGAGGTGAAGTGTGAAAACACACCCTGTGGCGCGTTTTAAGTTGGGGAAATAATTCCCCTTCAATCCTGACGGCCCCTGGGGGCTAACTAGCCCACCAGGTTCTTCCAGTAAGCGCCATTGCGCTGTGTTTCAGACAGGTGGCCCAGGCCATGCCCCTTTTTACACCTCTCTGCAACACAGCTCTGTGGCGCTTACTGGAGGTACCTAGTGGGCTACTTGGACCCTAGGGACACACAGGATTCAAGGGGACTTAATCTCTCAAATTAAAACGGACACAGGGCGCGTTTACACAATGGTGAAGGGAGGGGATGGTGTAGGAAAGTGGCTCTATATATACTGGACCAAAGAAAAATCAGCCAAACTACGAATTCCAATTTACTCCCCTGTTATCAGGAGAGACCTCAGTGCTGCATCTTTGAGCCCAGTACTGATCCTGAAAAGTAATTCTAACCGTACTTACCAGTAACTTGAATTTCCTTCCATAAGATATCATTGCCTGCTTTTTGCTGAAAAAGTTTCTGTGTCGATTTTTGAAACTTACAAATATTCTCTAACAATCGTGCCAACGATTAAAAACGTAACTACTTGCCTTTTTTAGATAGAGGTCCCAGTGCTGAACCTAGCAGTCCAGCACTGGATTAAAAAAGTAACGTGAACATACTTTACCTGCAAATTGAATTTCCTTCCATAGGATATCATTGGTAATTCCAACTGAAAAAGTTTCCAAGTGCCAACTTTTAAAATACAATAATATTCCTTAAAAATCCCTACTGTAACCAAAACACTTTTACTTAACTGTTTACAGTTCATGTCCCGGGACTGAATCTAGGATCCAGTCCTGTGGTAAGAAAAGTAATCTACAAAGTAACTAATTGCATTTAACCAGAAATTTCCATTGAGCTCAATGTTGCATTGTGTTTGAAATTGTGTTGTCTATTGCAACAAACTGTAACTATTGCATTCAAACAGTCTATTGCCTATTTGAAAAGTATTTAACTAAAGTAACTTATCCTGAGAAAGTATATTTTGATACCTTGGTGGTTCTAAAATAAAACACCAATACCTTTTGATACAAAACAATTGGCCTAGAGTTCAGTTTTTGAGTGTGTGAGACCATTTGCTGACTGAGTGTGTAGAACAAATGCTTTACACTGTCCTCTGATACTGCCTTACTGCTCGACCAAGCTACCACTTTAGAGAGTAAGGTTATATCTAACTTTAATCTCTGCCAAGCCTCTGGGGACTGGGGACTCTATACACAATGTACCTTACTTTGGTCCATTATATATAGAGCCACTTTCCTACACCATCCCATCCCTTCACCACTGTGTAAACGCGCCCTGTGTCAATTTTAATTTGGGAGATTAAGTCCCCTTGAATCCTGAGTGTCCCTAGGGTCCAAGTAGCCCACTAGGTACCTCCAGTAAGCGCCACAGAGCTGCATTGCAGAGAGGTGTAAAAAGGGGCACAACCTGGGCCACCTGTCTGAAACACAGTGCAGTGGCGCTTATTGGAAGCACCTGGTGGGCTAGTTGGCCCCCAGGGGCCCTCAGGATTGAAGGGGAATTATTTCCCCAACTTAAAACACACCACAGGGTTTGTTTTCACACTTCACCTCGAGCCCCATCCCCTCCCTTCACCACTGTGTAAACGCGCCCTGTGGCTGTTTTAATTTGGGAGATTAAGTCCCCTTGAATCCTGAGTGTCCCGTGGGTCCAACTAGCAAACTAGCCCACTAGGTACCTCCAGTAAGCGCCAGAGAGCTACGTTGCAGAGAGGTGTAAAAAGAGGAACGGCTTGGGCCACCTCTCTGAAACACAGAGTAGTGGCGTTTACTGGAAGCACCTGGTGGGCAAGTTGGCCCCCTGGGGCTCTCAGGATTGAAGGGGAATTATTTCCCCAACTTAAAATGCACCACAGGACGTGTTTTCACATGTCACCTCAGGCCCCATCCCCTCCCTTCACCACTGTATAAGTATTCATGCAGTGAGCCAGGCCTTAGCACATGGACTGCCTCAAACCCCTATCCACTATGCATGCAGTCCTCTAACCACCTACACATTTGTCTGTCACACCTTCAATTCCCCAGTCAGTATTCATACACTTCCAGCAAACACCCTGTCACTCCCCTTGCACTCCTCTAGTGACCCATTCAGCACCATGTACTAATCCATTCACTGCGCCAAAACCCAACGACTTATAAATTCACCCAGGTACTCTCCTTGCAGTACTCTAATCATTCAGTCAGTACTGAAGTGCTCATGCACTGAGCCAGGCCTTAGCACGTGGACTGCTTCAAACCCCTATCCACTATGCATACAGTCCCCTAACTAACCAACACACGTATAGTTCTACACTTATATGTTCAACAACAAAAAAACAATATTTCAGTTTCAATACTTTTAAAAACATTTTTATTTCCATTTATATTAAAAAGATATACTGTAATTTAAAAAATAAAATATGTAAAAATAAACAGTTAAAAAACTATTGAAAATCAGTCTCAAAAGATTACATATAACTATTATTAAATTTAAAAATAATCATTTAAAAAACCTTCGAAATTCACTGAAAAAACCATAGGTTTCAGACATGTTAAAGTTAGGAATTAGTATTTAAAAAACCTTAGAAATTCACTGAAAAAACCATAGGTTTCAGGGCTGTTATAGTTATCTGGACATTTCACTCATACAAAACCATTGAAATTCCTCCGTTATAGTTAGTTCTGCTAACTATAACTCGCGCGCCCGCAATCCACTGCTGATGATGTCACATATTACATCATTCATGACATGGTCAGTGACATCACTGATGACATCACTGATGATATCTCAAATGACATCACTGATGACATCATCCACGTGACAATCAGATACACCTCATCAGACAGTAGTATAACCTTTCATCACTCACTGTAAAATACAGAGTACCATATTTGAATCCATTGACACACCAATACAAATTTCTAAAAACCCACTCAGTGATTCCTAGATCTACACACACATCTAATCACTTACCTATAGATTCACTCATACATGCTGTCAATGATCAATAGAACACTATCAAATATACTTATACACCTATATCGACATTACACACCAGCACACATCCTATTCACTTATGCAGTCATCCTACTCACTTATGCAAACAATGGATCATACTTACATTTACTCAGCTACACACTTATACAAACACCACTTCATTTATTCATATAGATAGTAACTCATACTTAGTGTGTTATAAAATCACTATTACAAGTATACAGTTATCCATACAGTCACTCATACAATCACTGAGTCTTATGTATACTTATTTATATACAACAACTGTCACATACACTGCCTTTTATTTTTCTAGTTTGTTGGACATGTACCATTTAGAGATATATTTGCTCATCACCACACCCATAAAGATATTCACTCACCCAAACAACTGTTATAACATGTAGTCTTAACCTCATATACCTACTGAATCAACTATTCACACATCTTTGGGCAGTCATACACCCCCCCAAAGAACCACACACACATTCACTCTCCCATACAAATACTCAGTTAACTAATCAATAACTAATATAGACTTTCAGGTAGCTAGTAACCAACTGGTGCAGCAGTTTACAAAACAACCGACAAAGTGATACAGATATTCACACAGTTTAGTCAATATCTCATATATTTTTAGTGAGACACTATAAATTAGTCAAGTAAACAGTCAATCACACTGCTACTAAATCCTCCATCCAGATATTTATATATCTACTCATTCTTCAATGCAGATTGCTATATATATAATACATATTTAAATAACAAACCAAACCACATTCACTGGATGATGTCATCAGTGATGTCATTTGAGATGTCATCAGTGATGTCTTCCGTGAAGTCACTGACCATGTCATGAATGATGTAATATGTGACATCATCAGCAGTGGATTGCGGGCGCGCAAATTATAGTTAGCAGAACTAACTATAACGGAGGAATTTCAATGGTTTTGTATGAGTGAAATGTCCAGCTAACTATAAGAGCCCTGAAACCTATGGTTTTTTCACTGAATTTCTAAGGTTTTTTAAATGCTAATTCCTAACTATAACATGTCTGAAACCTATGGTTTTTTCAGTGAATATATATATATGTTTAAAAATATCAGAAAAGGGGGGCATGACCAGTATCATGGCTGAATAGTCGCATCTGATGGAGCTCCGGCCACCCAACAATGATCCTGTCCTGAATCATGTCTTCCCGCCACGCACATGAATCGGATCTGCCGGCTGAGTGTCACTTAGCCCCCAACTACGTGGGGGAAGCCCTTGGTGTGGCCCTGAGGGGAGGTCCGCGGATACACGATAACCACGAAGACGGGTTCTGGCTGCCAAGATGGCTGCCCTGACCTGATGGCGGTGAAGTACTGCCGAGGGAGACCGAGGAGCCGTCGGCGCGTTGGGGCACGACTGCGGACGTTCATGCCTTGTGGACGGACCGGGCATTGATTGCCGATCGGCAGACGAGTGGCGGACCACGGATGAAAACTCTGGACCTAAGCAGCCGGAGCAGCCGCCCTCCCTCCCTGGGATGTGCTACAGGTACGGCTGGGGACGTAGCGGGGAGAGGTTCCCTTTCTCCCTCTCAATCGCTCTGCAGCAGAGACAGGGAGGACTTCAGGATCCTGTGGGTGCATGGGTCATCGCGGGACCCTTCTGGACACTTCGTGCCTCCATGCGGTCTCCCGCTGGTGCTTGTGTGGCTGCTGCACAGGGCGTAGAGAGGAGGCAAGACTGTCCAGGCAGGGTTCCTCACTAAGGGACCTTGCGTTATCTTCCCTTTGGCACCAGGCCGGTCACGGCCCCGTAGGGCTGGGCACAGAGAGGAGACCCACATCACGGCGTGCCCTGCTGCCTGGAAAACAACAGGAAAGGAAAAACGAGTGGAGCCCGCGCAGCTGACTGCCGGGCTGCCGCAGGAGAGACTGCCCAGAGAAAGCGTGCTGCAGCGGAGGGAACCTGGGATGTGAGACAAGGAGGGAATGTCACGGGAGGCGTGTGGAGCCGGCTGAGTGGTCTCCTGCATGGTCTCCCCAATTACCTGACCTTACTGTTGAGGGAACTGGAGCAGGGGTTGACAGCCTCCAGAGATGTGCTGAATCTTATGTGAAGACACCGCTGGTTGAGTGTGGTCTCCCAGGGTGACGGAGCCAGGCTTAGCTGCACCTGCCTGAAGGATACTTACTTACTTTAAAGGACTGCGGTGGGGCCCCAGCGTGCCGGGCAGACGGAGTGGAGCCCTTAGCGCTCCCCATTCTGTCACGAGTAGAGACCCTTGAAGGATACTGTAAGAGGGGCTTTGTGGGAGCATCACTGAGGACTAAGGCACCGACGCATAAGACATTGCCACACATGGGAGTGCGATCTCTGGTGCCACGGATATATGATATGAGCTGGGAAGGTCCCCCCCCTGAACATGGACTAGCCCGCTGGGTATCCCTTCCAGGTTGTGATCTGGGAAGAAGACGTCAGCCGGTGGCCTCTCATATACTCTCTTCACAAGGGGGATGCGGCACGCCTATCTCTCGCGAGGGGCTCGCTGCGATGGCCTAGGGGACACGAACTGGTGATCTCTCCCTCGTGGTGCTTTGGCCCTTGGACGGCATGGACGGTGGTGACGGAACCCTCCATTTCCGATGATGGCTGAAGATAAGGAGTCCAAGACGCCCGACACTAAGGTGCTTCCTGCGCACACTGAACCAGATGGGGATAATGCATGTGTGCCAGACAATGCAGCGCTCCTTCAAGAGATCCATGCCTTGAGAGAAGCCATTGAAGGCAAAATGGTGGAGATCAGAACGGAGGTGACCCTTCTACGGCAGGACGTACTCAATATTGCAGACTGCGTCACTCAAATGGAGGCCAGCATATCGGAGGTGGAGGACGCGACACACACCTCCAGAGGCGACATTAAGGAGCTGCAGTCTACCGTGCGGGAGCTCATGTGGAGGGTCGAAGATGCGGAGAACAGGGCTCGGAGAAATAACCTCCATTTCATTGGTATTCTGCAAGGCAGGAGAATGCTAATCCCGCAGCCTTTCTGGCGACATGGCTGAGAGAAGTCCCAAGGGCTAGATTCTCCACTTGCTTTCTCATTGAACGAGCGCACAGGATGCAGGCTATGAGACCCCCGCCTGGTGCCCCACCGCGTCCCCTAATTGCCTGATTCCTAAATTATCAGGACCGGGATGTCATCTTGAGGGAAGCACAGAAACAGGGAGACCTCAAATTGGCCAATACTAGAGTTATGATCTTCCCCGACTACTCTAGGGAGGTGCTGAAGATGCAGAAGTCCTTCGACGCAGTGAAAGTCAAGCTCTGGGCCCTGAAAATCCAATACATGCTTCTCTTCCCAGCCAACTTTAAGGTGATCTTCCAGGGCTCAAACCAGTTATTTCAGACACCTGAGAATGTCTGGTCGTGGATTGAAGAACGCCCGAAGCCTAGACCGGAGATTAGTGGCACCTCATCGCAGCCGGGACCTCTACAACCGAGATGGGAACCCAGACAACAGAGAAGGAATCCGAGGCGGCGCTTCACTGCAAGAAACCTGAAGCACTCAGGGACAGTACAGCATTGGACCTCTTATAGACGGAGAGGGGGAACACTGGGGGAAGAGCCGAGGGGAGCCCGGTCTGCCAATGGAGACTCAACCCATGGGGACAGCACTCACGCTGACCACCCCCTGCTTAAGGCTATTCATAATGCAGAGGGGTCCGCGATGACAGGCCCAGAAGTGGCAGCAGAGCATCAATCACAGCAAGACAAAAGTGTCGAAGAAAAGTAAACCAAGGGTGCAACGGAGGAATCTGCCGGAGGTACAGCATTGACAACGAGGCCACCCCTCCTAGACTTGTTTGTGTCAAGGAAGAGACTGGGTGAACCACCTTCCTGAACTAAACTCATATCCTTTGCGACTTTGGTTATTGTTAGGGGGTAGGGGGTGGGAAAGGGTGGGTGGTTGAAGGGTCCAGCATAGGGCACTTGAGGATGTGGGGTGAGGGGCACAGGGCGGGGAAGGGAGGGGAATTTGGGGGTTCTCGATTTCAAGTTTTTTCGTTTTCTTTATTAACAGCAGGTTGCCTTGATTTACAGAGCTGGAAGTTATTAGGTGGGTACTGGCAAGGTGGGTGCCACTCTCTGCACAACCCAGATCAGTCACGGACGTAATGCATGACCCGCCCTATACCGTGTTGATGTGGAACGTCAACGGATTGGGTAGTAAGATTAAGAGGGGTTTGGTGAATAGACATATCAAACGGATTAAGCCGGATATAGTCCTCTTACAAGAGACCCATCTCCGAGTTACCCGTTGTGCGTTTATTGGGAGAGGAACACATGTCACACTGGTACATGCTGGGTTTTCCCCGGGTGCCCGAGGGGTGGCTGTTCTCATCAGGAAAACCCAACCCTTCCAAGTAGCCCATACCTGGGTGGCCCTGGGGACACATATGCAGTGGTTAGGGGGATATGGGGCCAGAGAGAATTTACCCTGCTTAGCGTGTATGTCCCACTGCGAATGCAATCCCAGACGCTGCAAGCAGTGGCTAAGATGATTTTAGATTCAAATTCCTCAATTCACAGAATATAGGGTGACTTTAACGATGTGATGAATCCATGCCTGGAGAGATCTCATGCTGCTGTGAACACTCAGGCACCTACCCCACTGTCAGACTTTATAAAATCCCTCAGACTGACTGATCTGTGGCGCCAACACCACCCATTTGACTGCACCTACTCCTACTTCTCAGGGGCTCATAAGCCCTTCTCCTGGATCCACTACCTACTCGCCCCAATTGGGGGAAATCCCTGTTATAGAGGACACAGATTATTTAGCAAGGGGTATCTCTGTTCACTCACCACTACAGTTAAAGGTATAGGGGGAACTTAGACCCAAATCAGACTCGAGGCTGAACCCTTGGGACCTCTGCGAAAAAACAGTAGCTGATACCATTGACATTGAGACTAAACTCAAGACAACGAAGGCTCTGTGTCCTCAGAAGTTACCCTCTGGGAGGCATACAAATCAGTCCTTAGGGGGAAGGTACAGGACGTAATCCCCAAAAAGCATATAGAGGAAACGAGCCATATTCAGAGTCTCGAGAGTAAATTTTTGGAACTGGAACAGAATATATGCCCGGACAATGAAGCTAGGACGCTTAGACAACTGGAGATTATGTGGATAGAATTCCGTGCCTTGGTAGAAGGGAAGGTTTGTACCCAAATTCTGACCACCCACCACAGATTATACGAGTCAGGAGACAGGGTGGGGAAGCTGCTCGCCTGGTTAAGCCAAAAAGAAAGAGAAGCAAATTGGGTAAACCAAATAGAAGAGGAGGGAATATGGCATAGGACAGCACCCACAATTGTGGCAGCATTTGCTAATTACTACACCAATCTATACGCGGCACGCCCGGCTTTACCAGAGGAGGACATAGATGAATATCCTGCAGCAATAGATTTGCCCATTTTGCACAGTGACGACACGGCGGCCTTAGATGAGGAGATTACTGTAGAAGAAGTGCAGGTTGCAATTGCCAAACAGAAGTCAGGGGAAACACCGGGGCCGAACGGACACCCAGGGGAGTTCTATAAACAAATTATTAATATCATAGCCCCACGTCTATTAAACATGTTCTTGGCGGCAAGAGAGGAGGGAACGCTTCTCCCGGATCTCCGTCAGGACACAGTTGTGATCATACCGAAGCCGGGTAAGCCTCCAGAAAAGTGCGGCTTGTATCGCCCAATCTCGCTCCTTAATGTGGAGACTAAGGGCCCGATTCACAGAATGAACTTAAGACTAAATCCTAAACTTACTACTTTGTGGTATTCACAGAATGCACTTACTACTTTTGGTATTCACAGAATGGATTTACGACTACTAACTTTACGTCTGCACTCGGGCCGGAAATTCCGGGCCGGAGGCGGAGCTTCCGGGCCGGAGGTGGAGATTTCGGCCATTGCTAAATCTCTGCCACCGGCTGGAATCCCCACCTCCGGGCCGGAAGCTCCGCCTCCGGCCTGGAAGCCCCGCCTCCGGGCCGGAATTTCCGGCCCGAGTGCGGACGTAAAGTTAGTAGTCGTAAATCCATTCTTTGAATACTAAAAGTAGTAAGTGCAGTCTGTGAATACCAAAAGTAGTTAGTGCATTCTGTGAATACCACAAAGTAGTACGTTTAGGATTTAGTCTTAAATTCATTCTGTGAATCGGGCCCTAAGATATTGGCCTCTATATTGGCTGCACAGCGATTGACGGTCATTACGTTCCTAGTGCATAAAGACTAGTCAGGCTTCATGCCTAAGCGTGCCACGCATCTCAACCTCCGTAGGGTAGCAAACTGGCTGGACACGATTAAATGGAGGGATGCTCCCCACATGCTCCTATCACTTGATGCCGAAAAGGTATTCAACACAGTACACTGGCCTTTCCTAAAGTGGGTCCTGGTAAAATCGGGTTTTGGGCACAACTTTCGAACATTGATTGATCTTCTCTACACGAACCCCAGTGCACGAGTGTGAGTTAATGGAGTCAAATCAGCTGAACCGCCCATTCAGTGGGGGACTAGGCAAGGCTGCCCATTATCCCCTATACTTGTTGCGCTTGTCCTGGAGCCGTTGGCGTGCTAGGTTAAAGCACATTCAGATTTGACAGGGTTCCAAGACATTGAAGGTCGGCTGGGAGCTGAGCGGACCTCGCTCTATGCAGACACCATCCTTTTATACATAACCAACCCGGACAAGACACTCCCTATTGTTTTTCACGTGGTCGAAGGCTACGGAACACAATGCGTAATACAACATTATATTGTAATATCAATATGATGGCAGTGGTAACTAAGGGAACAGTCAGCACTTCTGTTGACGTATTGCACATGTATTAACTATGTTGTCTCATGGTGTGCTCAATGTTAGACAAAGGAAAGAAAACCCTCTATGCACATACAATCTAAAAAATCAAGCAACAGAGCACATCACCAATATAAGTACTATCTGACCAACACCGGTCAGTGTTGTATTTTAATTTCCCAGGTACATCATAGCATTATGCATTCCAAATGACAAGAAAGTAAACAGCATATATTTGTTTAAACAAGTTGACACGATGTTGTAGAACATCCATAGTCGACACGTGTTTCGTCGTAAGAACGACTTTATCAAGGCAGCTGCTAAAACAAATACATCTGATTGTCTGATTTATCAATCGAAGCATGATGATTCAAAGAGGGAAATCTCTAACAATTTCAACATTGACATCTCACTATCACCTAATCCGTGAGGCACCAAAAGTATTCTTCCAAACAGTGTTGATAGAAAGATATCAAACAACCGAAGAGAACCTTCACCCGAGATAAATGTGAAATCAAAAAAGGAAGAGCAGGGAAAAGAACGCTTTGTGAGTTTTTGTTGTCACACGAAAAGAGTGCTTACACACAATAAGTATGTGAAGGAAGCCATCATCATATCCTATCTCCAGGATGGATTTATACATCCTGCAACATGCAAGTGCAAAGAAAAAAATATATATAAGGGAAAAGAAAAGAGAAAAAGTAATAGACAGAAGTATAAAATCATCAAATATGTATACCTTAAGGTAGTAAACATGTATTGCAGAGTCCACCAACGTGACCTATTTAGTTGCGATCAAGTTTTATTGACAGTACTAGGCAGTCTCTACTAATCCGTATAAATAAAGACCTGACAACGAAAAAGAAAGGAAGTAAGGATGGGGAGGAAACAGAGAGATGCCACGATAAAAAGAGAATCTATTCTTAATTTTCCTCGCTTTGTAGTCAACCTAGCAGACCTTTAGAAGTATCTTATGGTCGGGAAATCCACGCAGGCACTCCTTTTCTTTTTTTTTTTGTAATATTTTTATTGGATTTTCATCTTTTTTAGCACAGCAACATACCAAAATAATTATGCATAAAACAAACAAACATCTGAAATATACATAGTTACACAGAAAAACGGATATCACAAAAATTACAACCATCATAAAAAGCAAAATAGGGGAGAGCTAGAGACAAAAAAAGAAAATAAACTAAGAAATAAATATTATTTCTTCCCAACTATAAAGTTAACATCCCCACTAATCATGGGAGTTAATTCTCAAAAAAGAAAAAGGTATAACTTAAAACTTTACGAATTCTCCTTTCAGCTTAAGATAGGTTCCCAAATACGTTTCCCGAGTATTCTCCCCCTTTTGCCCTTCCTTGCATAAATCCCCTTCTCGAGATTATACACAGAGAGCAACCTAGCAAGCCATTGTTGAAAAGTTGGAGGTACTTTATCTATCCATGCTGTTGTAAAACAAATACGCAAGACCGACATGGCCATAAATAGGAAATATTGCGAAAGACATTGCTCATCATCACCATTTACCCCTAGTAACATCCAAGATGGTGTAAGAGAGATCTTAATTCTTAGAATTCTGTCAAGAAAAAATTCTATAGCTCTCAACAGAGGCTGCAACTGAGGACAAGATGCAAAAATGTGAACTATTTCTGCATCTAGACTATCACATCACGGAGATCTAGTGCCTGCGGTTCCTCCCCACTGTGCTATCCTTGCGGGTGTATAATACAAGGAGTATATCGTTTTATATTGCTGGGCCTGTAGCCCTGCTGAACACAAGATAGTCTGTCCTAACTCTAGTGAGTCAAGGAAACAGTCTTGATCTACCCCAAGCTTATCTGCCCACTTATTCCCATATTTTCCCAGATCATCCTCTTTCATTTCAGAGAGCTCAGAAAAGAACCTTCCTATAGTACAGTCTATACCACCCTCAATACCATCCAATATCTTATTTTTACCAAACACAGCAGGGCCACCCTGTTTGTTCACTAAGAAGCTCCGAACTTGTAAGCACTTAAAAAAATTATTTCTGTCAATACCGTAAGCACCCTGCATATCAGAGAACTGGAAGATTCCATTAGGACCCATCAGATCACCCAGTTTCCGGACTCCCCGTTGTCCCCATTCTACCATTACTGAGGCTGCGAATATTTCCACCTGGAGGGTTGGGTTCCTAACTAACCGAGTATAGGCTTTGAACCTACCAAGCCCACTTTTTTTCCGGAATGACGCCCAGACTTTGTACGCAGCCAACAAGGTCGTAAACATGGTTCTTTAAAAGTAACTAGGATCAGTGTATTTACGGAAGCAGTTCTTTGCCTCCCCACCAATCAGTATAGAATATAATCAATAGATCCTAGTTTGACCTGAGGATCAGATGCATCACCCCCTAACAGACCACACATACACTGAAGGGCTGCCGCTCAATAGTACATCTTAAAATCTGGGACAGCCCAACCTCCCCTGGCCCTAGATAGAGACCTAAAACGAAGAGCCCTCCTGGTTTTTCCATGTGCCCAAATAAATCTATTAATTAAGTGCTCCAGCGCCGAAAACCATTTAGCCTCAAATACCAGTGGTATTGCCCTAAAAAGATAAAGAAACTTGGGCAAAAGAATCATTTTTATTATATT
Source organism: Triturus cristatus (assembly GCF_964204655.1). Classification (NCBI taxonomy): domain Eukaryota; kingdom Metazoa; phylum Chordata; class Amphibia; order Caudata; family Salamandridae; genus Triturus; species Triturus cristatus. Next base: position 1,669,979,203 of record NC_140591.1, on the reverse strand, counting down.
GCACCGCCCTACTAAAGAGAGGTGGAGATTGTGCATTCTATCAAGGTCTTTTTTGGCTTTAGATATATTATAGTCTCAATGTTTCTATCAACAGTTTTATGCAAATCTGCCGAAATACTAATCCCTAAGTATACAGCAGAGTCAACAACTTGTGTATCATTACACACTGCCCCCTTGTTCTTAATTATCTGGATCTTAGGCCCATTTAGCGCATATGCGGAAACCTGACCAAATGCCAGGGCTTCTAATTCCACAACAGCTATAGCGCTAGTGGGTAATGGGGTCACTATAGTAATGTCATCTGCATATGCCAACATTTTAAAATCTTGACCATGAGCCATTATAGGGGGGATCCTGTCATTTGCTTCCAGTTTACGAATTAATGGGTCAATATATACAGCAAAGAATAGCGGCGAACAAGGGCACCCTTGACGAGTGCCACGCTTAATTTGCAGGGGCGCTGTGTGACCTCCATTGACTCTAAGTTGGGCTTGAGGAGCTTTTTAAAGAGCCTAAACTGCATTATTAAATCCCTCACCGATACCACACCGCCTCAAGGCCATCCAAAGGTAGTCCCAGGAGACCCGATCAAATGCCTTTTCTGCATCCAACAATATGACCCCTATGGGATCTCCTGAGACTTCCGTGGCATCGAGAAGGGTGATAACTTTGCGTACGTGCTGTGTGGTACCTCTCCCCGGGATAAAACCATGCTGAGTGGAGCTGACTAATTCACCTATAACCTTACAAAGCCTAAGGGCCATTGCCTTAGAGAAATTTTTTGCATCAGAGTTCATGAGAGAGTTTTTGGTCTATAAGACCCTGGTTCTATAGGTGATTTGCCTTTTTTTAAATAACCACTATATTGGCACCTGTCCAAGAACTTGGAACAGAATTTCCTACTTGTGCCTGTAATACTGTATCTATCAGATTTAAACTGATTACCTCCTGGAAAGCTTTATAAAATTTGATGGGGATCTGATCGGGGCCCACAGCTTTATCCGATGGGAGACTGTTCAGCGCTGTAAAAATCTCTCCAGGAGCCAAGGGTGCATTGAGAGCCTCCCTATCTCCTTCAGAAAGCAGAGAAGAAGAGATAACCCTAAGGTACCCTTGGATAGCCGATAGATCCTTTGGTTGATCCTCACCATACAACCTAGCGTAGAATTGCCTAAAAACCTCTCGGATCCCATTAGGGTTGATAACTATTCCACCCTTTCTATCCGAGATCCCCTTAACTTCTCCTAAGGCCACTTTCTGTCTTGTGCGCACCGCCAGAGTGTGCCCAACACGCTCACTTAATTCATGACAATGCTCCTTTCTTGTCAAATAAGTAGCAGCCGCTTTACTAGCTATGCTCTCCACTGCTTCAGCCTTTGCCCATGTAACCTTAAGGAGCGCCTGTTCCAGAGGTGCCCCTGAGAGGGTTGCTGAGTTCAATTCCTCCTCTGCATCAGTGACTGCTTTAGACAGCTTCTTCGCTCTTGACTCATCCTGCTTTTGTTTATATAAGCTAAAACTCAGCGTCTCCCCGCGGATACCCACCTTAAAAGCATCCCAAGTAACCCCTGAAGAAGTACTACCTCTATTAATATCCCAATAGCCTACTATCCAATCCTTCATGTGTTTGAGATAGCTTTCGTCTTTAAGTAATCCTCTCTCAAAGGTCCTTATCCGCTCACACCTAGCTGCCCTCGTAACTTTTAATGTTAAAACTATCGGGTTGTGGTCAGAAATAATCCGAGGCAATTTCTCGATCTGACTTCTCAACAGAAGGCAATTAGATATTAAAAAGTAATCAAGCCTGACACAAACCTTATGTGGGGCGGAGTAGTAGGTGCTACCAGGATCATGGGGCTTCAAACATGCCCATACATCTGTTAAGGAATTATTCCGAGCGAGACTAACAATTGCCCGACACGTTCTTTTCTTACGACCCACATAAAGATGTCCTGTTTCCGTACCCAACCCCCCTACCCCATTCACATTGAAATCTCCGCAGAGGATAACCGGTACGGGCCATGAAGCTAACTCTAAATCTAAAAACTCCAATATATCCGGATCATCTTCAATGGATCCATACACCGACCCTAGAGTAACCGTTTTGTCGTTTATTATACATTCCACCAAGACCCATCTGCCCCATTGATCTTCCAGTTTTCTTTTGACTATAACATCATTTCTTCTAGAAAGTATAGCAACACCTCTAGTCTTGGCCCCCTGTTTCAAATGTGTAATCAAATGAAACCCAAGCTGCTCCAATAGATACCCCCTTGTCCCCTCTACATGCGTCTCCTGCAGGCATACAAAATCCAGTCGCATTGATCTTAAAGTGGCTGAGACTCGTTGCCTTTTAAGATGATCGTTCAACCCACACACATAAACTGAGGCAATCTGTATACTCATTAAAACACATCAAATACCTGTCCCAACAAGTTGTCCACCAAATCAATACACATATTCCTCTTCCTCCATTCTGGATTCCCTGCTACATTATTTTTGATCGTCTTGCCACACCTCGTGTGTCTACTCACCAATCTCAGATGCCGTGCTGTGCTATACCATGTGAACCCCCAAATGTCCCCTGAGCCCCCCACCCCTCAGATCTCTCCCCCCCAGAGCCCTCCCTCCCCCTTACAGGCAAATAGGTCAATAATGGCCTATGTGTGACAGCTTGAGACCGCAGCAAGTCGCAACCCCCCCTCTTCCCGTTGTATCCACCCTTTGTGCCCCTTTGTGCCCCCCTAAATCTCAAGTAGCAAACTCCTGACTGAGCCTTATTGCCGAAAAGTCCCCACCCTTGTCTCCCCTTCTGCTCCTTCAGTTCTGCTAAATACAGTTGGGCCTTAACTTCGGAAAAAAACATTCTAACTTGCCCCTTGGCTATAACCTTAAGCCGCGCTGGGTACAATAAATAGGCCTCACAGCCAAGTCCCTGAAATGGAGCAATCAGCTGCCTTAGCCTCCACCTCCTTTCCACAGTAACCTGGCAAAAGTCTGGACGTCAAATGCCCGTCTGGCATCAGGCTTTGCCTTGTCCATGATTTCCTGCCTGAGAAGGTAATTACCAAAGTAAACGAGGATCGCCCTAGGTCTTTCAGATTGAGATGCGCCTTGCGCTTTCCTTTGGGTCAGAGGGAACCGGTGAGCTCTCTGCACCTCATTCTCCCAGTTCCAGGAATCCATCTTGGTGAAAGCTCCTTTCAGCAAGGTGATGACAAAGGACATGACGTCTTGGCCTTCAACCCCTTCAGCCACCCCCAGCAGCCTAATATTGTTCCACCTCTGGCAGTTCTCGAAATCCTCAAGCTTCCATTGGACATCCTCCACCGCCTTCTCTTGTGTCTCCTTGAATGACCGCCACTTACTAATATCATCCTCTAATCTTCCCATTTTTTCCTCCAAATGGGTAACCCTATCTACCATATCCTCGAAAAATGTATGCATCTTTCTAAGAGAGCCCTGTATTTTCTTTGTTGCCTGCTTTGCTCTCCGGCTCGCTGACCTTGCTTCTTCCTGCATCTGTTTCAAAGTAGTGTAGAGGAGGTCCATTGAGGGAGTCTGAGGTGGGCTGCTCGGATTATTCTGTACCGCCTGTGCGTTTGCTCCACCATCTTCCTGATATAGCTCGGATATAGCTGAGTAATCCCATAAAAGTTTCCTGGCAGCATCTGTATTTGAAGGACTAATTGTCGATTTAGATTTCGATTTGGGCCTGTTCTTCTGGTGAGTAGTCCTATGGGCAGCGAGCGCCCTCTGCACCGATGAGCTCTCCACAGAGTCTGAGTCACTGGATAGATTTCCCTCACTTGAGAGAAAGGAGTCTGTGTCATCATTGAGGGAAAAAAAACAATCCCCATCAGGTGAGCCAGTGATTGCCTTAGACTGGGTAAGAACTTGTGACTGCTTTGGAACTGCCACCCCTAGAGCTACTGGAGGAATTACTGAAGGGGTTACTGGGGGATTAGTGCTTGGTTACTCAGCTTAACCCCCCACCGTCTCCCCAGCAACAACCAGCTCAGACGTCTTTCTCATCATCCTCTACTTCTACCTCAGGTTCCGGTAACGTCTCATAAATCTTCCTGCCTTGGGTACCTAATTTATGCAATTGCTTGTGTTGTTTGCGAACAGCAGAAAATCGCTCTCCCCCCATGGAAATCAAATAGGGCTCAAATAATTTTCCAGTGAATTTCGGGTTCTCCAATCTCATTGAGGAATGTAGGAGGTTGGCTCATTGGTGGTACTGCCATGGTGGTGTTTAACAATGGGACAGAGTACAATACAACCTTAATCACGGAGGACTTCTCCTGGAGTCCGTATCATCTACAGGGTGCAAATGCTGAATTTTCTTATAGGTGTGCGTGTCGCTGCGCAGAGCGTGTGCAAGCACAGTGTCTAATTTAGTATACAACTTGGGAAGGCTTCCGCTGTGTAGAAGAAATAGCCAAACTGTGTGTCACCGCATGTGTCATGTGCACACAATATGCCTCCAGGGAAACTGATGCGCAATTCCTTGACTGGGTAGGCAGCAAAGCGTTCTCCGACCAGGCGAAGCAGGATGGCCCCCAAGGAGGATAAAGAAACACAGTGCCTGGCTTGTGGGCTCCAAGACAGTTCCAGAAACAACTGTGAAGTTCTCTGCTGACAGGGTACACTTGCGGCTCCTCAAGCTTAGAGGAAAGAAATGAGGAGAAGGCAGCTCCTCTTCATGCGCAGGTTCAGGGACATACCAGCTAGTCCGGATGAGGAAGTGCTCCGCTGACAGATTTTCTGGCACCTCACATGATCGTAAAGATCTACGGCGAGTGCCACACTCCCCCTCCACCACACGCAGCCAACTAACACCAGAGATGGGGTTTGGCTCTCTCAGGGTGACAACCTCACCACAAAGAAGCCTGTTCACCTGGATCGCGACAAAGCCTTGTCAACAGCACTACCATTTGGTGTTGAGGAAATCCTCCCACGTCACAGGTACCAAGTCGACGCAGCAGCAGATGGGGTACGTACTCATCATGCACCCATCGGGCGAATGGTCGCTGCTCACCGATGTCCACTGCTCACGCTGCATGACAGCACAGGCTCCCAGAGAAACTTCTGCTTCGGCAATGGACTGGCAGAAATTCCTGCGACCTGAAGGCTGTTGGCCACAATTTCTCGAGACTTGACTTTTCGTACCACTGGAAGTTGTAGACACCTTGAAGTCGACGGTGGCACACAAAGAAGTCGGGGCCAAGCTGTGCACTAAGAATGCCAGTGTTGTAATGAAGACACTTGAGGCAGCAGGTAAGAAGAAGTGTCTTAATTAACAGTCATCCACTCTCCGTATGACATGTCCTCAGGCAACGTTCTAAAGCAAACTCCAGGAACGTTCTAATACAGAGGGGAGAAAGTGATGTACCAACAGGGCAGGAAGGATAGAAAGTGAGAGAATACAACAGTTTGTTTTTGTATATGTCTTTAGATTTGTTTCTTAATTGTGTGCCACCAATTAGATTTTTTGTTTGATTTATTGAATTTGATTTTTTTTAAATATACATTTATAGTGGGGGTTCCCTTATTGAATTTTGCCACTTATTACATTAAACCGTGTTGGGTTATAGCCCGCTGGTCGATGAGACAATTATTATGGTGATGAATGGTTGAACAAGGGCGGCTCAACTACATTAGACCACCCAATGCTAAATGTTTTAAATAGACCGAATCTTTAATCAGCTAAGAGAAAGAGCAACAATTACCACTCTTCGCAGCGAGATGGGTTTTGATTGGAACTACAAATATGGCCGTGTACTGTGACTCTACGTATATGACGTCACAAATTACGTTGCTCCGTTTTTTCGAAGCACGTCCAATGCGTCTTTTTAGGTCTCGCCTGAGACAGCGCTTTAGCGCTGCTCTCACGAGAGCTTTTGTAAATGGGGCATCTGGAAGTGCAAACGAGTGCTTTCAGGCCTGTGCGCCGGGCGCGCGCACCATTTGGCAGCCTGCACACCGTTTGCTTTCACTTTCGCGGGCCGCATGGCCGCTTTGATGTGGTCGCGATCACTTTCACACAGTGCATGTGCGCCGGGCGCGCGCACCATTTGGCAGCCTGCGTGTACATTTCGCGGGCGCTTTGATGTTCTCAGTGAGCCGCGCGGCCACTGCGAACATCAAAGCGCCCGCGAAATGTACACGCCATTTGCCACCCCCTCCCTTATCCCACTTCCTGCTTGTCTTGTTTTTTTTCTTAACACTGCTTGTCTTGGGGCCACTTGCAGAACTGTAATTGAGCGACTACTTTAAAGTTAACTTCTAATACCAAAAAAACCCTTTACAAAAAATATGATTTTGGCAATGTATGCTGCCTCTGTGAGGTCTCACTGTACTCCATGCTTTCCGCACTCCCTGTCCCCCCCTGCCCTCGCGCGCTTCTGCTTCGCTGCTCTCCCCTCCTCTACCCAGCCACCCTTGGTTTCAACGTGCACACCATTTGGCAGCCTGCGTGTACATTTTGCGGGTGCTTTGATGTTCTCAGTGAGCCGTGCGGCCACTGCGAACATCAAAGAGCCCGTGAAATGTACACGCCATTTGCCACCCCGTCCCTTATCCCACATCCTGCTTGTCTTGTTTTTTTTCTTAACACTGCTTGTCTTGGGGCCACTTGCAGATCTGTAATTGAGCGACTACTTTAAAGTTAACTTCTGACACCAATAAACCGCTTTACAAAAAATATGATTTTGGCAATGTATGCTGCCTCTGTGAGGTCTCACTGTACTCCATGCTTTCCGCACTCCCTGTCCCCCCCTGCCCTCGTGCGCTTCTGCTTCGCTGCTCTCCCCTCCTCTACCCAGCCCACCCTTGGTTTCAAGCGCAGTACCCGTGTTTATCAGTAAAAGCACGAACGTCAGTGGCTGCGCAGGCGTTCTCCTCCAATATTTTCACAACACCACTAAGGCACTATGGGACATGTAGTCCCGGCCTGCAGAACTGGAGACTGTTAGTAGTATCAATATGACCCAAATTGCTTATTTAGGGCGTTGTCAATATGCGAGCCCTGTCACGTTTATTTATGCAGCTGAAATGCGGCACGCAATTAGTCTTGTTTGCTGTTCAAGGCATGTTGCTAATCCCGATATGAGCACATTATACTTTTGCCCTCTAACATGAGCCGTACGTGATTTCACAAGTATTCCCCCATGGTGCTTTCAAAGGAGATATAATAACGTAACACAGCGTGTCTCCTTTGACTTTCATTTTTTAAAGCAGCACGTTTCCAATAGATGTTTTTTACCACTGTTCTGTGCCGCCTGGCTGCCGTGCACACCACACGCGAGGACCTGTTCTCATAGCCATAGGATGACAGCACTGCACTCGCTGCAACACATGCCTGCACAACTCACAATGACTGGCCTCTCTGAGATCCAGTGACATCTACACCACCCTGTATATATGGAGGAAGGTGCCACTCTTACATTTCTGCAGGTCCAGCTAAGATTTCATGACTGCATGCACTCCACTGTACACCCGAAGTAGCACTGGTCTCACCATGTCACGTAAAAGGCAAGCCCTAATCTTAAACAGACACACACTGACACATTCTTTGGGGCATGTACTTCGATCACCAGCACATCGAATTAATGGTTGCTGGCTATACCACTACCATGCAGACTCTGGAGGGACGGCTTTTGAACAACAAGCATTTGCAATGCAATATGTCTCGCATTTAGGCTTGTTTGAGCTATTGTATTGACATTGCAAATAATAATGCCTTTTATTTTTGTTTTAAAAACATAAATACAAGGCATTGTTATTTACAATGCCAATAGCTGTAACTCTCGTAACTGCGAGACCTATTGCATTGCAAATGCTTGTTTTATAGATAGTGTCGATCAAGCGAATGGTTGCACCGTCTCTTTACACGTCGGGACCAGTCTGGCACACAGTACAGGTGAGTGTCACAATACGGGGTGGCAAAGGTTATGTTTCAAAGTTGGGATGGGCTATGGGAGAGGGGTTGAGAGATACTTCTACTTTGTTGTTTGTGTTTTCCCTGTACTAACATGAATCTTTATGTCGGGGCAACTCAAATAACACATCAAGGAGTCCCTGACGCTTCTTTCTTTTAAACGTCTAGTGTAACGGGGACTGTGTATTTGAATTAAATTAAACTGTTCAAGGCAAAGATGACCCCAAATCCCTATTTGGGATAGATTTGAATGGCATTCTGGCATATTTACGGACTCCCAGAGGCTCGGTCTCTACGTGCGGAGCGGCCCATTGCGAAATGTTAACAGCAGTATGTCAAAAGCAGAGTAACAATGTCCACATTTCCCGCAATTGTTTTTTGTAGATGTTGGGAAATGGATCGATAATTTACTAAGGAGCTTTTGCTGATGATTGTTTTTGAACGAATACCATAACGGATAATTTGTTGGCTTCTGTCTCATTAATAAAGGAAGATGACGAAATACCGATGTCGATAACATTATGATTGAAAGAATGGGGTTATTTGAGAGGCTGGTTTTGGCCTTATATCTTTAACATCTCTTTGTCTTATGGCGTTGCTTTTGGAATAATAATAAGTACACGCCGTGTGAGATATAGATGTTGTAGGTCAACATGTTCGGTCTTCACACATATTGATTAAGCACTATTGATTATTGTGCCCATAGTTATTACTTCCGGGAATTCATAATCTGAGAGAGAGTTTAAAAGGAGTGCCTAAGTGGATTTCCCAACCATAAGATACTGTTTGTTTGTGTCCTCATATTGCCAGTTCTCATGTTAAGACTCTTCCAATCTCTCTATACTGATTGTGATGACCATCAGAGAGAGGAAGGAGTACTACTTTATGTAGAATGCTATTTCTGATACCCGTCCCCTTTCTCTGTACCGCCCTTGGGAGTAAACACTGGGAACTTCAGAGCCTCCGGCACGTTGGCTTTATCATTGGACCCGCTTGTTTTTTCTTTCCAATCCATCAATAAAGTCCAGACCTTATCTCTACTCCCTATATCACAGGCCATGTCCGATTCACTCATCATAACAATGCTTTTTAAAGGTTCAGCAAAGGATGGCGGGTCCTCAGACTTCCACTTCTTACAAATGTCACGTCTTGCAAGTAACATCACATAAAAAATAAGTTTAGAAACAGCACCTTGGCCCACCTCTTCCTCTGGCGAAAGCCCAAAGAACACCAAACAAGGGCTTACCTTAATTTGTTTACCTCCGAGCTCTCCCAGAAATTTGCAAACCTCCAGCCAAAAGTTCGTAATTTTGGGGCATTCCAGAAACATATGTCTGTCATCAGCTTCTTCTATCTTACATCTTGGGTAGTGGTATTTGTTACCTGTATCCTTTGCTAACTTCATCGGAGACCAATAAACTCTGTGAGCAGTAAATAAATGGTTGCGCTTAAATGAAGCTGGTTTCACAACTGCTTGTAGCATTTCAAATGATTTTGCCCATCTGATTTCAACTTCCTCCTCATTAAGCTCCTCACTTCATAGTTTCCTTACATCAGCCTCAGTTGTATCTTCTGCATCTATAACGGCCCAATACCAGTAGGAGATTTCCTTCTCCCAATGCTCTGTTCTAGAAATCTGGTCTGACTTAGGATCTTCCTCCTCCTGTGCCCAATCCTGTGCTGCCCACCAGGAACCCAATTGATAGTATTTGAACCTTGTGAGCTTTCCCTTGGTCAGACTACTAAGCATCTCTCAACTCACTAGATTCCCCTCTTTCATGAGGTCTGCCCAATAATAAATACCTGCATCTTTTAGCGGTTGACTCAATTGATCTTTCAAACATACAGGGGTCCCCGGTGATTCCCAAATTGGTGCCCTCATTGAATAGTAAGTAATTTTCAAATGTTTCCGAACATACAACCAGGTTCTTAAAGCCGTACTCAATATCTTTAATCTGACCTTTTAAAAAAACTTTGGGTCACCATACTTAAATAAAAAGTGTTGTTTATCTGGACCCACCTCTCCAAGCATTGCTGTGAACAGTACCCCCAAGGAGGACCTGTCTGGCTTATTTGCTAGAATACGATTTTTTTTTTAATGAAAAGCATAACAGTAAACAAGCAGGTCTGGCAATGCCAACCCTCCTACTCCCAGTTTCCTCCGCAGTTTCTTCCACTCTATCCTTGAACCCTTAGATGCCCAAATAAAACTACAGATTTTCCCCTGTAGTTTGGCTATCTCCTCTTTTTTAAAAGACAAAGGGATTGAATTAAAAAGAAACGTAATTTTGGGAAGTATGACCATTTTTATAAGGTTTACCCTGCATAGATGTTTACCGGAAGATTTGCCCATCTCAACAGTGTAGAAGATACCTCCTGACTTACTTTCTTCCAATTCTCGCTTGAAATATCTTCCAGTTTCTGTGTGATAATTAGCCCCAGATATCTCATTCTTGTTTTTACACCCTGAATATCTGCATCCTGGTTCCACTACATAATCTCGGTTTTGTCTATGTTGACTTTATATCCCGAAATTAAACCAAAATCCTCAGCTTTCCTCATCAAATTAGGTATTGCATCTTTTGGGTTGGTCGTGTATAAAATCAAATCATCAGCATAAAGTCCTAATTTCACATTAAACCCATTGAACGAAAACGGGGAAATCATAGTGTCTGCTCTAATCGAAATAGCTCGGGGCTCTATGTATAAATCAAACAAAAGTGGAGACAATGGGCATCCCTGCCTTGTACCTCTTGTTATGCTGAACCAATTTGAAAGTTCACCATTGGTCAATACCTTGGCTCTGGTATAGATTTTTCACTGCCCGCACCAAATTCACTGAGATATTAAACCCTTTAAGAACTGCCCACATATATCCCCAATTAACTTGATCAAATGCTTTAACAGCATCTACTGCTACTACTGTCAAGGATATTTTTTGCATTTCAGCACAATCAATAGCTTCTATCATCTGGAATGTTAGCTCATTTAATTGCCTACCTGGGATAAAGCCCCTTTGATCAGAATGCACCACCTCTTTTATCACCTTTGCCATACGCACTGCTAAAATACCCGAATAAATCTTATAGTCAACGTTTAAAAGAGATATCGGTCTATAGGAATCGATCTTCTGTGGCTCCTTATTGGGTTTGAGTATTAAAGTAATCGTGGCTTCAGACCATGAGCTGGGGATGTTTTCACCCAAGATAAATAGTCTATTACATAATGACACAAACATAGGTACTACTATGTCTAAGAGGGGTATGTAAATCTCCATTGGTAGACCATCTAGCCCGCAGCTTTCCCCCTGGCCATTTTTCTACATTGTTTCCTCACCTCCTCCTCTGTTATCTCCTTTCCAAGAGTTCTTTTCTGGTTTTCAACTAGCTGTGGAATATTTTCCTGCATTAACTAATCATTAATACTCTGTGGGTCTGGGAATACCATTTCTTGGGACAAATCACTCATAAACCCTCTAGCTTCCCTCAGTATATCTACATTCGCATAGAGCTCCTCACCTGATTCCCTACTTTTTAAACTCTTTATTAAGTTTCTTGCTCTGTCTACCTTACTTTTCCAGGCCAACGAAGAATTACATTTTTCACGATAGGCAAAGTGTCATAGTTTGCTTACTTTCCATTTCTCAAATAATTTTTGATCCAACTGGGCCTGGAATTTAGCCTGTAGATCCTCTAACTCCTTTTCCAAGGTAGGGATATTATCAGTACCTTCTAGGGAGGCTCTCTGCAAAGCTTTCTCTTTCATCTTAATCTCCCTGGTTCTACTTTCTTCATCCTGTTTTGCCATCTTTCTTTTCCCCCCAATTATAGACCTAAGAATTCCTTTCAAATACGCTTTAAAAGCATCCCAGACCACTTGCTCACTTGTAGAACCTATATTCAACCGGAAATATTCTTCTGTTTTCTCTTTGAGATCTCTTATAGCATCATCATCTAATAGAACCATTCTATCTAACGTCCATCTCCTTTGCCCCTTGCTTTGATGAATATTTAGAGACATTATCACTGCGCATGATCAGATAAAATTGCGGGGGAATGCAATACTGTTTCTATATCTGCGAAGAGAGCCTGGTCTGCGAGAAAGTAATCAATGCGGGAATGATGTCTCTATTTTTTGCTGTAATACGTAAATTCTCTTATCTCTCCATTCTTACAGCGCCAAATATCTACCAGGTTAAACCCTTTTATCATGTTTTTTAATTAAGCGAAATCTTTTGGGGGACAACATATTTTACTCTTGATGTTCTATCTAAATCTTTGTTTAGGACCAAATTAAAATCCCCTCCTAGGATTATGGGAGCTTCTGTTTCTAATAGACTCGCTTCAAGCTTCACTAGGGTCCCTTGATTATCCTCATTAGGTCCATAATACGCTGCACATATGAGAGGCTTATTCTGTACCAACATAGTGGCTACTATCCATCTTCCTGTATCATCGCTTTCATATTTTACCACCCTAATTCCTGAGTTGTTTCTAATAATAATAGTAGCCACTCCTCTCGTGCTCCCCCTTTGATCTGAACACATCACCTCCTGAACCCAACTCAACTTAGAGAAGCAAATTCTACATTCCTGCTTCTCTAAATGTGTCTCTTGTAGGAGAATAATTTGTGCTTCACTTTTTTTTAAGAATTCCACCACCCTACGCGTCTTTCTACCCCCCCGAAGACCATTAACATTCCAGGTTGTGAAACTTATTTTTTTGGCATTATCCATTTTATGTACCTAAGAACCTCCTGACTTTCTCCCCCCTTCACCTTATCATACTCCTTCCTCTTCAGCTGCAATGTTCTGAGGACAACATTTTTTTTCCTTTTTTACCCTTATGCTCCCCACCCCCTGTGTCCCCCATCCCCCCAGAGGAAACCCCCATTTTACTCCCTGGGTGCTATAACCCGCCCATTCGTGACCCCTATTTCCCGGGAAGGAGGAATTCCAAAAAAAAAGAAATAAAAAAATAAAACACATAAAAAAAATTACATGGATAGTCAACTGGTACGTACTAAAAACCTTTCCCTATGTCATGGTGCACTATATACAGTAATGCTATATACAAATACTCAGAAATTCACACCTCCGCCATGGTTAAATCTTCGGGGTGGGAGAGAGAAGGAATCTCAGCCTGCCGTAAGAAGGAGTTTAATTTAGACTGGTTGATTTTTAGCTGGTGTGAATATATATTTTGATAATGACAATGCATTATCGAACCTATTTTATCTGGGTCTGTTGTTGATTGATGTGAGACCGGACATTTTAACTCCCGAATTAAATTAGATGCTGCTTGTTCCTTGGCCTGCCAAGCCAAGAATCTCCCAGTAAAATTACTTTCTTCATATATTTTTTGATAATGGGTACGAAAGAATGCCTCGCCCTGCTCATATAAAAAAGTAGTATATTTATGTTTAGCGTCAATTAATTGTTCTTTAACCAATCGTGAGGGATTTTGTTGCCTTTGGACGCTAAGTGTCTGTATGCGAGATTCCAATAGTTTGATTTGAGCCCTGGATACCTTTAACATAGCCGCATCTTTCGCTATAATGAATCCGCGAATAAAAGCCTTTAAGGCATCCCAAATTATACTTATACGGGCAGTGCCCATATTAAGAGTTATAAAGTCTTGAATCTTGTTTTTTAATTCAGAGACCCATTTATCATCATTGAGATAAGCTCTATTGAAGACCCATCTTTTAGGGGATCTTCTAATATCCCCAAAAACGAACTCCCGAATAAGCATAGCGTGATCTGAGAATACATTAAACACCGTATTACAAAAGCCGAGTTTAAGGTTACGTGAAGCTATAAAAAAATCAATGCGGGATGAAGATTTAAATCTGCCCGACCAGCAAGTATAATCTCTTTTAGAAGGATTATCAGCCCGCCAGTGATCAGAGAGATCGAATAGTTTAATATAATGTGAGATGGTTTGAAAGACTTTCGGTTTGAGTTGTTTGGATAATTGGGATGATGTATCCAAATGCGGATCCATTAACAAATTAAAGTCACCACCAATCACGATATCACCTGAGACCATCAATAGAGACTGAAACAAGTCTTCATACAAACTAGCATCGTCTGTTAAAGGTCCGTAACAGCATACAAAGATAAAAGGTCTCTGCCTGGTTTTGACTCTGCATAAGACCCAGCACCAACGTCCTGCACCACCCTGTTGTGATTGAATAATATCTGCACATAGGTTCTTATTCAAGAATATTGCCACCCCACGCTGAGATACATCACATGATGCAAAGCACCGAAACGAAGCCCAGGATTTAAGCATAGAGAACCTATCTAGTTTGGAAGAGGGAATATGAGTGGATTTTCTTTGGAAGAGATAGAGGGGGTGGTGAAAAATCTTCCATCAGGGAAAGCTGCCGGTCCGGATGGACTGCCTGCAGAGTTTTTTAAGGTTTTTCTTCCTTCTTTCTCTAATTTGTTCTTACTTTTGTTCAACTCTATGTTGTCTGGCGCCTCAATCCCTGACTCTTTTCGCGAGGGCACTGTGGTCAGTTTCTTGAAGAAGGGGAAAGATGCTACTGATCCTAATTCATATCGCCCCATTACTCTTCTAAATTCGGACTACAAGATCGTCACTAAACTATTGGCTATTCGATTCAACCGCATCTCGTCGGATTTGATCCATACAGACCAAAACGGTTTTATTACTGGTAGACAGCTTATGACTAACACTCACTATCTGGCAGAAGCTTTGGATTACCTGGAGACACAGAGAATCCCTGCACTTATTTTGTTATTCGATGCCGAAAAAGCTTTCGATTTGGTGGTTTGGGAGACACTTTTTATTATTTTGCAGCACTTCCATATTCCAGGTATCATTATTAACTTCATTCGTAATCTTTATTCTGGTGCTGAAGCCAATATTATTATTAATTCACATTCGGTTGGATCTGTTGCAGTTAATCGTGGAACTCGTCAGGGGTGTCCCTTATCACCGATTCTTTTTGCCTTTTTTATCGAACCCCTCGCAATAGCTATTCGAAAGTCTGCAGAGATCTCACCCCCAATTCCATTTATGTCTAAGATAAAACTTTATGCTGACGACATCATGTTGCTCATTAAATCCGATTTGCAGTCTCAAGCTCAGGCATTTCAGATTTTTGAGCAATATGAATCTTTTGGGGGTTACAGGATTAATAAGAAAAAGACCGAAATATTGATTTGTGGCAATCACGTTCCAGAACTATATCCGGATCTACGCGGTTGCTTAAATAATAAACCTAAAAGATATTTGGGGGTGATTTTTTCTTCTTCAGTTACAGATCTTTTCGGTTTGAATTTTGTCCCTCTTCTCCAAAGGGTTCGTTCGATGTTAACTCGCTGGAATAAATTACCTTTATCATTACTAGGTAGAGTCGCCCTGATTAAAATGTCCATTTTACCACTGTTTAATTTTCTGTTTTCAACAATTCCGTGTTCTCTCCCAGGGTCTTTTTTTTCTAAAATAGAATCCTTATTCTCAAGCTTTCTCTGGTCACATAAAAAGCCCCGGATTGCGTTGACTACCCTCTATGAGGGTTTAGATAATGGCGGTCTTGCACTTCCAAACATTAGAGAGTATTATTACGCCTATTTTGCTCAGTACTTAACTCGTTTCAAGGTCCCTACTTCGATTCCAAATGATTATGTTAGTTTTTTTTTCGATTTAATCTTTTCAGAGAGTCAAATATCCTCCCCTCTTCAAATACCCAAATCTCCAAAATTGGTTAGGTATAAAATAATTGCTTGGTTTTTTATGAAGCGTAAGGCTTTGATTAGTCGATACTCTCTCTCTCTTTTCAATACCTCCTCCTCGTTGATTAATTTACTCTCCTCAAAAGGGCAGGGGGTAAGCCCGCAGTTAATGCGCTATTGGTCTAAAGCCGGCTTTAGCACAATAGGCGACTTTTTACATCATTCTAGGTGGTTAACTCCGCCCGAGATGCGCTTACTACTTTCAGGCAACTTTCTGTTAGCCGGGTCTTATCATTTAATCTATAAACTTTTACAGCCGTTTGCTCCCACCTCCTTTACTCAGATTTCCCCTTTTAACAACGATCTCTTGTTTAATAGTACTTTAATAAGGAAACCTGGTGAGTGGAAACGTCATCTTGCTCAGATCAAACAAGACGATTTAGAATCGAAAGCAGTTAAAAAATGGTGGGAACACGAAAAGCAGGTTCTATCTTCAACGACGTGGCGGACTATTAATAAATATAATTTTTCCATTTTACGGGGAGCCAATTGGCGTAGAATGATATTTTTTGGGAAATGGCTCCTCTACTATACCCCGGCGGTAATTGCCAAAATGTCTAGTAATTCTGCTCCGATTTGCTTTCGTTGTCAAAGTTTTGCCCCCGCTAACTGGACACACGTTATAGTTGAATGTTGCATGATTAAAGATTTCTGGAGAGATATTCTAGCTTTTTTATCCTCTATTTTTCATATCCAGATATCTTTAAATTCCAATTTGATGCTGCACGGTCTGGATCAGAATCTAAATATCTCTGTCTCATATGCTAAACTTCTGTTTATTTGTATGGCAGTGGCAAGATCATTGCTCCTTCAGAATTGGCGATCAACTCAGACTCCATCCTTTTATGAATGGTTGCGTAAAATGCACAGAGTTAAGATTAGTGAGCGTAACTATGCAGCAAGGATTGGCGGGGGGAGAAAATTCGACAAAATTTGGGAAAACTTTTTTTGACTCTCTTTTCACTCTGGTTACTTTTAATTTGCTTTTGTTTTTGTTATTGTACAAAGATTTTGGTTTATTGTATTTGAGATGCTTTGGTTCTTTCAATGCGATACTTTCTGTATTAACATGAATGCTGTATGACACCTTCAGTTTCAATAATAAAAAAATAAAAAAAAAAAAAAAAAAAAGAAATTCACACCTCCATCTGAGCCAAGAAAATGTCAACCTCTTTTGGATTGTGGAAATTGTGCATCTTGTTACGCCACATTACCTTTAACATTGCAGGAAATTTCATCTGTGCCTGGGCTCCCTTGCTCCTAAGCTCACTTATTCGCGAGCCCAGCTCCCACTGCCTTTGCGCCGTTCTTGTACCTAAATCAGACCTAATTTGATAACTAAAGTCTTCAAACTTTAGTAACCCCTTCCTAAAACTGATTCCTTTACTGCATATGTATGAAAGCATACTAGAATTTTTCTTGGCGCTTTCCTGGCAGGGTTTAGTTTAAAAGGATCCCTGTGAACCCTCTGGATTTCTTTTTCCAAATCAATATCCGGCCTGTCTTTCAGAATACCATTCCTTAGTAAGTTACATACGAAGGCTTTAATATCTCCCTTTTCGGCGCCCTCTGGAACTTTGATAATTCTCAAATTATTACGCCTCGTACGCATCTCCAATCGTTCGAATTTCGTCTTCTAATGACCTATTCTGCTTTTTTAACATCTCTAATTCCTTCGTATTGTCGTCATAGCTTCTGACAGACCTTTCACTTCCTGTTCCAAGTTCCCAGTTCTTTTAGCTATTTCATCAAATTTCCCTTCTAAAATCTCGCATTTATCCTGGATTTCCCTTTGGTTGCCTTCAGATATCTCAAACTTAATCAAAATATCATTTCTTAAACTCAGAAGCATATTTGATATCTGATTATCGACCCCTCCTGTGGCTCCAATAACCTCTCCAGCGCCTGATGGGTTATTTATAATCATACTTGGCAGCGTGTCTGAACCTCAAACATGATGAATCACCAACTTTAATGTGCCCTCTGGGTTCTCTGAGCTCTCTGAATTCTCGTTTCCCCCTCCACTTCCTTGACTACCTCTTTGCGGAATAGAATTGAAGGGGGAGGCCTGATGGGAGGCCTGATAGGAGGGAAGGGAGGGGGATAAGTCGATACTTGATCCACCATCTACCTCCATCTCTGACTCTGCCTCTATCTCAGCCTCTATCTCGGCCTCTTTATTCCCTCTTAGTCCTCCGGCTACTCCTCCAAAACTAACTCCAGTGCTGACTCCAGTGCTGGGCCCTATACCGGCTCCATCCATGGGTTCCAAAGCGTCTCCTTCAGTTAAAACTGAGAACCTGTTTTCTAAGCTTATTGTATCTGAGGGAGGGATATTCTTATTCCTCCCACCCTGCGGTGTCGCAATCGCCACTTTAGGGCCACAACATCTTAACTTACCCCCAGATTTCCCCCTTTTCTTCCTCGGAGAGACTGGAAGTGGGGCCTAGAGCTGAACCTCACTTCTACCTTTAGTGCCCCCCCTCAATCGCCTCCATTAGAATCAGGAACTGAGCGTAAGAGGTATCTATTTTTACCTTGCGCTTCTCTAACTCCTTGTGACTTTGGCTCTTTCTTGCCTAGGCGTTTACCAGCACTACCTCCTTTTCTAGAGCTGTTCCCTTCAGAAATGCCTTCAACTTCCTTACGTAAATCTATGGGGGTCTCCCCCTCTTCCACCCTAGGCGAGGAATTGCTCACCGGTATACCAATGTCGCCAATGTCACGAATGTTAGTAATCACCTCGCCATCATCTACGAAAGTTAATGCCATCAGCCTCTCACACCTCTTACCTTCGACAGACAGCTTTCCCCCACACTCCACACTGAGCCCCTCGCCCCAGTACCTCACATTGGACTTCCGTGGAGTTGGCTGGCCCCTTTCAACCTTTTCAGGCTTTTCGGGCTTTCCTAAATGCCACACCGAGACACTGTCTCCCGCAGGCTCCCCCAGATGTCACCTAGTGCTGCCTCTACCTCCGCTGACCCGGTACTCGAGCCACAGCGAATATGACACCCTCAGTCCAGTCGTTTCAGCAACACATCAGGCCTCAAAGTCTCAAGCTGCCAGTGGGGCAAGGAAAGCCCCTGGTCTCCCCAAAAAAGTAACATGCTTTCTTACTTCCCCTTATTTCCCTCATGTGGGTGTTCATAGTCAGAGAACTTTTAAGGCATGGCCAAGGTGGGATCTGGCCCATGGCCCATGGCCCCAGACTTTCAGCCCCTCCACACAGAGAGACAGCTCTGTTCTGCAAGGAGTCTTGCCCTAATAACCTTGAATAATTCATATACAAGTTGCTTTAAATGTGGGTGATGTGTGAGAGTCTACTACAGACATTTTGCAGAGAAATGCTGTTTATGTTTCATGCAACATCCATAAAAAAGGTTTCCTTTAGATCACAGTATGACCTCACATCTGACAAATGGGAGAGTGTCACAGAGATTATTGCATTAATATTAGTGAACTTCGTCTGTGTTACAATATTAAAAGTACACATCACTATCTGAATATTATGTGAAAACACATTTAGAACTTGGTGCGTCTCTGTCTGTGCACTGTCAGTTACCTGGCCAAAGAGGACATGAAAGAGCTGAAATTGGATCATATATTTAGACCTGCTCTGAACAGGGGCCCCCAAAACACATTTGACCTAGGGTCCCAAGATCCTTAAGATGCCCCTGTGCATAGTGTTGTAATTCTAAATAAAGTATGCATGTCATCTATTTTTTGCTACACTAATCAATGTAAAGAACTGAAGGGGTAATAGGTGTTCCAAAGATCTTCACAAAGTGATTAGGAAGGTCTGATGGACATTTAAAATAAAGTTGGAATACTTGCAGTGTGAAATTATATCATCTTTTCTTCCCTTTTCTTTCTGTTCAGATCAGCTATGGCTCTGAGCTTCCCATGTTAAGTGACAAGTCTCAGTTCCCTTCCTTCCTGCGCACAGTACCAAGCAACACTGTGCAGATCACTGTGCTGGCACGATTATTGGGGTACTTCAGCTGGACATGGATTGGGATGATCATCTCCGATGATGAAATGGGATTGCAAGGTGGGCAAGACCTGAAAGAGGCAATTGAAAAAAACAAGGGATGCGTGGCGTTTATGGAAAGAACTCATATGGCATATTCTAGAACAAAGATACTCACTGTCGCCAATGTTATCCAGAGACATACTGTGAAAGTGATCATTGTCTACAGTTCTGTTGTCCATGTGAAGGATCTTTTGGAGGCCCTCTCTGCAGAGAACGTCACCAATAAGACCTTTATCTTCTCCACATCCTTCACAATGACTCTTGGGCTCTTCTCCAGGCAGGCCTGGAGGTTATTCAATGGATCATTAGGGTTAGTCCTCCGGATAACCAAGTTGCCAGGATTTGAGGACTTCCTTACTCGACTCAATCCCATGCATGATCCCAATAATAGATTCATTGAACTCTTCTGGGAGAAAGCATTTAACTGTAGATGGCTGGCATCCAATGGAAATGAGACATTGACCCCTGTGGCACAAGGTGGAACAGTGACATCCTGCTTTGAGAGGCAGACACTTGACAAAATACCTCTAAATGAGTTTGAGTTGAATGATCTGAGTTCCAGTTATCACACCTACCTTGCAGTTTATGCTTTGGCGCATGCTGTGACATCTTTGATGCTTTGTAAGCCAGGACAAGGACCGTTCAGTAATAGAACCTGTGCCAATGTCAGCAACGTTCAACCCTGGCAGGTAACTGAGTAATAACTAATTATCTCATTCCTGAGCATGCATGCCTGGATAACCTAAAGATTACAACTGATTTGGCACAAAAAATAGGCACATAGTGTGGCTTTTTGAGCTTAAGAACTGGTTCTTTGAGCAATCATATATGTAAAATAGTCCTGAGCATAGGGTCTACTGATTGTATTTCCATTTTCTGAAAATATTACCGCACTGAAAAAATATCACTTCATTTTCATCAGTATTAATACCTAATGAGTAAAGATATGTGGTTTGTTAGACGGACCGGGAGGGTCGGCCGAGGACAAGGGGAGAGGTCTCCGGGGAGAGCCGTCTCCAGCGATCGTACAGACGAGTAACTTCCCCCCCACAGATGTACACCACACGAAGATAAGGTTTAACGTTCTTTATAAGCAATCTTTAGGTACGATAGAATGGTACAAGGAGGTCAGGACCCAGGGGTCCCCTCGATTCTAGCCTCTTGGTTGGGAAAGGGGGTAGCGGGACAGTCTTGTTACCAATCTGGTAGGTGCGATGGTATGATGGATAGCTCACAATCCTCGAGCTCGGCGTTCTAGATGGACGGGCCGCGGCAGCGCCGGCAGGTCCCGAGATGATAGTAGGTAGCGACGGTCCGCGGCGGCGCCAGCAGGTCCCGACGAGGATGAAGGATGCAGAAGGTTGCGGCAGCGCCAGCAGGCAGGACGATAGTTCGCAAGGCAGGGCTACGGCAGCGCCAGTAGTCCGTCAAGGATGAGTTCTTCACGGTGTCTCTCGACTCCAGGATACAACTGCCCTCCTGCTCTGGAGCTGCCCCAGTTATAGGTCTGGCGCCCTTTGATGTCCGGACCCTCGCACTTGGAGGTCGGGAGGTCCGGGATGAGGGAGTCCAGACACCCAGCAGGGGGGTGGAGCCAGCGCCCGGGGGAGCTGGGGGGCGATCGCACCTGGCGGGGGAGAGCCATCGACACTTCTTTCTCCCATTGACCTGCCAAGTGGTCCGTTCACCTCCCGGGTGGATGGTGGTGCCGGGATGTCGGGGCCTGGCCAGGCCCAGGGTTAGGGTCGAGCTGAGGCCACGCGGCCTCGTGGTGCAGTGTCCAAGATGGCGGCCGGGCGAGGGAGCCGGTAGTGGATCGGCCCCATGATACCGAGATGTCCGGGGGCAGGAGTCCCGTATGAGACGGGGTGCGGGTTGCTTCTGTTGGTAACACCTGGAGGGCCGGGGCTCGGGCCCTGTCATGCGGGGAGGGAGCAAGCCCTTTATGTGGCCTGTCCAACATGCGTCCCCCCCAGCTGAAGGCGGGGAGAGTCACCCATCCTCGTGGGGACTCTCCTCGTCGAGGCGGAAAAAGCGTGACAGGCCATCCGCGTTGGCGTGGTCTTGGCCAGGTCGATGTTCCACAGTGAAGTCCATCCCCTGCAGGGAGATGGACCAACGCAATAGTTTGGGGTTTTCCCCCCGCATCTGCATTAGCCACTGCAGGGGCCGATGATCTGTTTGCACCCGGAAGTGGGTACCGAAGAGATAGGGCCGGAGCTTTTTGAGGGCCCACACCACTGCGAAGGCCTCCCTCTCGATGGTGCTCCAGCGCTGTTCTCGGGCCAGGAGGCGTCTGCTGATGAAGGCCACTGGTTGGTCAAGTCCCTCGGAGTTCAACTGGGAGAGGACCGCCCCGATGCCATGGTCGGAGGCATCTGTTTGTACGATGAATTCCCGACTGTAGTCGGGGGCCTGGAGCACAGGGGCAGTGCACATGGCGGTCTTCAGCTTCTCGAAGGCCGCTTGACAGTCTGAGGTCCAGTTGACCTTCTTCGGGTGGTTTTTGGATGTGAGTACCGTGAGGGGCCCCACAATGCTGCCATAGTCCCTCACGAACCGCCGGTAGTAGCCGGTGAGCCCCAAGAAGGCTCGGACCTCGGTCTGCGTGACTGGAGGCTGCCAGGACTGGATGGCAGCGATCTTGAGTTGTAGAGGGGCCACCAGACCGCTTCCCACCTGGTGTCCGAGATAGGTCACGGACCCTTGACCAATTTGGCACTTGCTGGCCTTGATTGTGAGGCCGGCCCGTTGGAGGGCCTGCAGGACCTCTCGGATGTGGTGGAGGTGGTCGGACCAGTGGCGGCTGTACACAGCGATATCGTCCAGGTAGGCGGCGCTGAACTCCTCGAGTCCCGCCAAGACCTGGTTCACCAGTCGCTGAAAAGTAGCTGGGGCATTCTCCATGCCGAATGGCATGACTTTGAAGTGGTAGTGGCCATCGGGGGTGGAAAAGGCGGATCGTTCTTGAGCCCGGGGTGTGAGACCGATCTGCCAGTAGCCTGCTGTCAGGTCGAAGATGCTGAGGTAGCGGGCAGCCCCCATGCGGTCGATCAGTTCATCCGCTCGGGGGATGGGATGAGCGTCGGTTCTGGTGACAGCATTCAAGCCCCGATAGTCGACGCTCAGGAGTGGTGCCGGGGGCAGCAGCTTTGGGGACCAGCACGCCCGGGCTGGCCCAGGGGCTGTCCGAGGGCTCGATGACCCCGAGCGTGAGCATCTTTGACACCTCCTCTTGGATGCAGGCCCGTACCCGATCTGGTACGCGGTACGCCCGATGTCTGATAGGGGGACTGTCCCCAGTGTCCACGTCGTGCAAGCACCAGGGGGTGACCCCTGGGGTGAGGGAAAACAGGGTCGCAAACTGCAGCAGGAGGTCCCGGCAGCCTTGGCGCTGTTCCGGGGTGAGGGCATCTGAGAGTCGGACCCCGTCCACGGAACCATCTTTCTCACGAGTCTTTAGGAGATCAGGGAGAGGCTCGGAGTCTTCTTCCGCTCCACTGTCTGTAGCCATCAGGAGGCTGAGCTCCGAGCGCACAAAGT
Organism: Triturus cristatus; assembly: GCF_964204655.1. Lineage (NCBI taxonomy): Eukaryota > Metazoa > Chordata > Amphibia > Caudata > Salamandridae > Triturus > Triturus cristatus. The sequence goes on along the minus strand of NC_140591.1, from coordinate 1,669,955,911 downwards.
GGGGTTTGAGTCTGTTGGCGTGGAGGACCCGGAGGGGGTTCCGTGGAGATTCCATATCGATGAGATAGGTGACGGGGCTCTTGCGCTCGACCACTTTGAAGGGCCCCGTCCACTTGTCGTGCAAGGCACATGGTTCGGTGGGGGACATCACCCACACTTGTTGGCCAGGTTCGAATTCGATGGAGGAGGCATTTTGATCGTACCATTTTTTCATGTCCTCCTGACTGGCCTCAAGGTTTGCTTTCGCCATTTCTCTGAATCGCCTGGTCTGATTGCGTAGGGTCAGGAGGTACTTGAAGACGTCTGGAGGGGTCTTTAGGGGGGCCATCTCCCAACCTTCTTTGACTAGGCTGAGGGGCCCTCGCACAGGGTGTCCGTACAAGAGTTCGAAAGGGCTGAAGCCGAGGGACTTCTGGGGGACTTCTCGATATGCGAAGAGGAGGCACGGAAGTAGCACATCCCACTGGCGACGGAGGGGCTCTTCCAACCCCCCAATCATTCCCTTGAGCGTGCGGTTGAACCGCTCGACTAGTCCGTTTCCTTGAGGGTGATAGGGGGTCGTGAATCGGTAGGTGACCCCGCACTGTTGCCAGAGGGACTTCATATATTTTGAAATAAAGTTTGTGCCTCTGTCGCTGACGACTTCTCGGGGGAAGCCCACCCGGGAGAAGATCCCCATTAAGGCCTGGCCGACCACCGGGGCTGTTACAGTTCGCAGGGGAACAGCCTCGGGGTAGCGGGTGGCGTGGTCCACCAGTACCAGGATGAACCGATGTCCTTGTGCTGAACGGGGGTCCAGGGGCCCCACAATGTCTATTCCCACCCTCTCGAACGGGGTGGTGACAACTGGGAAGGGTTGCAGAGGTGCTTTAAGTTTGCGGCCGCTCTTCCCGCTGGCCTGGCACGTGGGGCAGGACCGGCAGTGGTTGAGGACGTCATTTCTCATCTTTGGCCAGAAAAAGTGGGTCACCAGGCGACTGTAGGTTTTTTCCTGGCCCAGGTGTCCAGCCAGAGGGACATCGTGGGCCAAATTTAACAAGAAGTCTCTAAAACGGAGGGGCACCACCAGCACTCGACTGGCCCCTAACTCCGCGATTCTCTGTTCACTGTACAACAGGTCGTTGTCCCAATAGATCCAATGGGCTCCGGTGGTGTCCCCTGCGCTCTGGGCGAGGGCTTGCTGGCGGAGTCCCTCGAGGGAGGGACAGGTCTTCTGCTCTTGACGGAACTGTTCGTGGGTGGGCCCCCCTTCTTGACGCCACTGAGCCAGGTCGGGAAGGTCCTGGGGCTGAGCGAGCCCTTCGGGGGTTTGCTCTGGGGGGTCGGTATGGTCGGTGTCCTCTACTGGAGCGATCGGGGGAGGAGGTGCTGGCCATTCTGGTTCTTCTGGTCGGGGGATGGCACGGGCGGCCATGGACCAGGTGGTTACGCACGCCCAGTCCGGGAGGCCCAACATCCCCAGGTGCTCTCTTCTTTCTACGGCGGCCCACGGGGAACTCTCAAGATCATTCCCCAGGAGACAGTCCACGGGGGCATCATCTCGGACCGTCACCTTCAACATGCCGGAGACTCCTCCCCATTCGAAGGGGACGCAGGCCATCCGACATAGACTCTCCGAATTGTCGGCTGAACGGACGGGGCAGAGAATGTTCGGCAGGATCTGTTCTGGGGTCACCAGGTGACAGCGGACGGCCGTCACACTGGCCCCCGTGTCACGTAGTGCTTCGGCCCTGCGTCCATTAATGTTCACCCACTGACTATATTTTCTGGTGTTGGCGGGTAGGGGAGCCCGCGGGACCATGTCTCTTCCCCCTAGGCACGCTAGAATCATGGCGGCCGGTTCCCACTCTTGTTGTTCTTGTTCGCATTCTTCCTGTTCTTCGGAGATTTGTTCTCCCCCCAGGGCGGCGGCAGCTACCTGGCGGGGTCTCGGAGTTTGGTTCTGTGGACAGTTCGGGTCATTGGCGTAGTGGCCGACTCGCTGGCATCGGTGACACGTGACATTGGCTCGGAACCCCGGGCGCATCGGGGGGTTGCCCCGGCTGGCCGGGGGCGGGGTGCTGGCAGCGGGAGCGGCCGGGACTGTGTCTCTTCCTCGTCCCTGGCCTCCTCCTCCTCCTCGGAGACGGTGCTGACCTTGGTTGTTCCGGTTCTGTTCTTGCGGCCCCCTCCGGCCTACTCGGGTGCTTTCCCACCGGTCAGCTTCGGCGGCGAGCTGCCGTGGGTCAGTCAATTTACTGTCGAGGAGGTGCTGCCGGAGCTCGACGAAGCAGTTGTTAGAGAGGTGCTCCCACACCATGAGATTAAAAAGTTGCTCGTAGGTCGTTACGTGGCTTCCCTTGATCCAACCCTCGAAGGCTCGGCTGAAATAGTTTACATATTCCACCCAAGTTGTACCCGGGATCCGGGTGCAGTCTCGGAACCTCTGGCGGTACATTTCGGGTGTGAGCCCATATCGGGTGAGGAGGGCAGCCTTCATGTGGTCATAGGATGTCATCAGATGGTCTGGGAGCTGTAACAGGGCATCGCGGCCTTCATTGACGAACCTCCCCCATAGACCGGCTCCCCAGTCACTTCGATCGATCCGGTGGGAGGTCATGGCGATCTCGTAGGCCTTGAACCACTGTTGTATGTCGTCATCTCGGAAATACTCTCGAACGACATCCTTGGGGATGTGGACTTTCTTTTCTGTCGCTCCTGGGGTGCGCGGTTGCTCGGGCACCCCCAGTTCTTTGTTCTGCTTCCGTAGGTCTATTTCTGCCAGTTTGCGCTCGTGTTCGTACGCTAATCTCTTTTCTTCGAGCTCTCTCTGCCTCTGTTTTTCTTCCCGTTCTTCTCGGAGCCGCAGATGTTCTAGGTTCAGTTTTTGTTCGGCTAATTTTAGTTCACCGTCCATTTTGAGCCGTGCCATTTCTAACTCATGTAGTCTGCTTTTTTCTCTCTCTTGGATCTCTTCCTGCGAGAGACCCGTTCTTCACTCCTCGGGAGCCGTGGTGTTCCTCTCTGATGCTGCAATGTTTTGGTCCGGGGGTCTGGCGGCCCCGGTTTCTGCCCACGACTCAATGGCGTGCTTGAAATCGTCTTTGGTACTCAGACCGGTGGTAGCAATGCCTAGTTCAATGCAGAATTGTTTCAACTCACGATGGCTGTACTCTTCCAATTTCTCCATCTGGAATTTCTCGGTGGATCCGCTCTCTTTGGTTGTCATTGTGGTTTCGTCGTGGGGTGAGCTACTCTCTGTACGATTACGCGTTGATTCGGATCGCGCCGCTGGCCACCAATGTTAGACGGACCGGGAGGGTCGGCCGAGGACAAGGGGAGAGGTCTCCGGGGAGAGCCGTCTCCAGCGATCGTACAGACGAGTAACTTCCCCCCCACAGATGTACACCACACGAAGATAAGGTTTAACGTTCTTTATAAGCAATCTTTAGGTACGATAGAATGGTACAAGGAGGTCAGGACCCAGGGGTCCCCTCAATTCTAGTCTCTTGGTTGGGAAAGGGGGTAGCGGGACAGTCTTGTTACCAATCTGGTAGGTGCGATGGTATGATGGATAGCTCACAATCCTCGAGCTCGGCGTTCTAGATGGACAGGCAGCGCCGGCAGGTCCCGAGATGATCGTAGGTAGCGACGGTCCGCGGCGGCGCCAGCAGGTCCCGACGAGGATGAAGGATGCAGAAGGTTGCGGCAGCGCCAGCAGGCAGGACGATAGTTCGCAAGGCAGGGCTACGGCAGCGCCAGTAGTCCGTCAAGGATGAGTTCTTCACGGTGTCTCTCGACTCCAGGATACAACTGCCCTCCTGCTTTGGAGCTGCCCCAGTTATAGGTCTGGCGCCCTTTGATGTCCGGACCCTCGCACTTGGAGGTCGGGAGGTCCGGGATGAGGGAGTCCAGACACCCAGCAGGGGGGTGGAGCCAGCGCCCGTGGGGAGCTGGGGGGCGATCGGCACCTGGCGGGGGAGAGCCATCGACACTTCTTTCTCCCATTGACCTGCCAAGTGGTCCGTTCACCTCCCGGGTGGATGGTGGTGCCGGGATGTCGGGGCCTGGCCAGGCCCAGGGTTAGGGTCGAGCTGAGGCCACGCGGCCTCGTGGTGCAGTGTCCAAGATGGCGGCCGGGCCGGGCGAGGGAGCCGGTAGTGGATCGGCCCCATGATACCGAGATGTCCGGGGGCAGGAGTCCCGTATGAGACGGGGTGCGGGTTGCTTCTGTGGGTAACACCTGGAGGGCCGGGGCTCGGGCCCTGTCATGCGGGGAGGGAGCAAGCCCTTTATGTGGCCTGTCCAACATGGTTGTCATTACACAGGCAGGGAGTAACATAATGTAATGGTCAATTTCAATTCTCTTGTAGTGCATGTGGTATGTAGCAAATTAGCATATGTTTAAAAAACAGTTAAAGTACAATTATGGTTATAAAATAAAACCCAAACCTCCCTGAATTTCACTGTTAACCAAACCATAACTTAAACACCAAATGGAGTGCTCAGGACCTCACCTTCTTTATTAGAGAGGATTTCAGAAGTGAAATTATTGATCTCACTAGACACATCATTTTACCTTACCATTACCATTACCATTATGAATTACACTATTAATAACACAGTTTGTGATGTAATATAAATATAGTGCATGCAGTCCTCATATTTATTGGTATCAATATTTTGAAGTCATAAGCATTACATGTGTAGTGACAAACCCCAGAGCAGAATATGCTTTATCTGGGCACACTCTCACTTCTAAAGACAATAAATTACACCAGAATTGAAATGGTAACAAATGTACACAAACAACCAATAAGAATTCAAAGTTTTTGACTCCATAATAAGGGCCTAATTTAGATCTTGGGAGAACTACTCTTATCCCTCTGTGGTGGAGTTTACGAGTACTCCACCAAGCCAGCGGAATCCCACCCACAGTCTTTAGATCGGTGCTGGCTGCCAGAGTGTTTCCCGTCGAGTAAACGATTTGCTGCTGTCAATGCGGTGGACTTCTCTGCTGGCAAACATAACTCAGTGGCGTCAGGGTGGTGGGATTGCACCAAGCCTATTTAGATTTCACAGTTGTGATGGCCGTGTTATTGCGTAGTGTTGCCGATGGAGTGATTCCGCCACAGGATGTGGCCAACATAGGACTATTTCTGTGGCTGTGGGATGGATGCTAGCATTACACATCTGATGTGTTTTACTTAATTGTTTGCACCTGCGTATCACCCTACAAAGCACTCCATTTCAGACCATAATCCTTTGCCAGTGCAGACTTTTTTTCCAAGTATTCTGAGTTTATATTTTGTCCCCTATGTTTCCTATGTATTTTAAATTTTATTTTATTTTACTTGTTGGTCACAAATTCATTTAATCTAATTACCTTATAATGGTAGGGAGGAGAAATCTCCTTTTTACAGAGAGAGAATTGTTAGGGATGATAGATGAAATTATTATGGTAGAACCACAATGGTTTGGAGACCATGTCCAAAACCATAACACAGAAAAGGCAAATGTGGGCCAGAGTGAAAGCTGTAGCAAACAACTTGTGCACACAGGAGGAAATTAAGAAGAGGAGGAATGACCTGCGGGGAAAGTGCCTTCCTGTGGTCTCCAAGCATCATCTGGAGGCCCGGGGAAATGCTGCTGCTTCTTGTAGCCTCCCCTTACAACTTTTTCCCTAGGAGGAGAAGGTCTTACATATCCTACATCCAGAAGGCTTAACAGGAATCCCTGGAGGAGTGGAGACGGTAAGTTATACTTTTGAATGTGTCTCTAAATCTAAGTCTCCTTTTGCAATATAATTTAGCTGTTGCTAAGTGTTGTGCATCTTAGCCATATAACATATAAACCTATATATATTAGTGTAATATGTTTTGCCTTGTTTGTTTATTTAAATGTGTTTTGTTGTTATTAAGATTGCAGGTGTCATTATCCATTACAGTTCACATGATGTAATAGTGCTTTTACACAAATTAACATTTTTCATATATGTGTTTTATATTCTAAATGACAGTATTTTGTTCTTTCTGCATATTTACATTAGGTATGTTTAACTTACAATGTTGCCACTGTTGTGTGCATGTTTAATTGAAATCACTTCAACTGCCATCATGACTTGTTTTTGTTTTGTGAAAATATTATTGCAATGTAATTTTTCTCTTTTTCTCTTTTCTCTTAAATTCCCACATATGTTGAAGTGGTATGTAGTTTACCTATCCCTATTTCATGCAATGGGTCTTATTACTGTGTCGGGCGGCCAGCGGATACGGGTCCGACTGACCTCCAGTCGGCAGTTCTGACAGCTTCATTTTGATGTGACCGCGCATGGTGCGGCTGCAAGCTCCCTTTTCTGTATGGGAGCTGTTGCTGCGGTCAGAAACCACGGCAGCAAAGTTCCCATACAGAAAAGGGAGTTTGTGTTCATCCCTGCACTGTCTGCCAGGTACCTTGAGATGCCTGTCACGCGGTGCAGGGATAAACAGGGGGGTACCATATGTACCCCTTGTGCCCCTGACCAGAGGCCCCAGGAAGAAGGGGTCCCTGCTAGGGGCCCCAAAACGCACTTTTCTACAGGCTTTCCATGTCAGAAAGCCCAGCATAGAAAGCCTGTCTGAAACCGGAAACAAGGAAATAAGGGAAAAGTGCCGGTTGCGACGCCAGCTGAAATGTCCAGCCGGTTTCAAAACCGACAGCCTTCTTGTAAGATGCTGTCCTGTTTTGAAATATCGTAATCGGCCCCATAGTGTTTAAGTGTGTTTGTGTTTAATGTTGTATGCTGTCCTATCCTTGGTATTTATTCCACAAATCAAAGTTTTCTGACTTACAAATGTAAAGGTATTGAATTTTGTATACCGAATATCAGTTGGATTTTTTTAAACACATTTTTTTAATAAATGTACTCTGCAATGCTTATACTATGGGCAATGCTATTATCCTCCTCAGTTGTGTAGTTCTCAGAATTTGTGCCTGCTAGGCCTTGAAATGGGTTCCGTCACATTTCTCTTCTCTACTGTGTTGTGTTGAATCTTTGGTATAGCTTAGTAATACTTTCCATATTGTTTTTCATTTCAGGATTTCTTTTTACCTCCTACTTGAAGTTCTTTTGTATGTAATGTATTATAAAACCACTGAAAGGTGCACAGTAAATTTTTTACATTTCTGAAAAACTCAATGTGTACTGAAGTATCAGGGCCAAACAATAGCATTACCAAGTGGCATGCATGTGTAGGCAATGGGTAAGTGAAACTTATGGAAGCAAACACAGCACGAACAACATGTGGCACACATCTAGATGAATTAGCCGCATGGTATGGATTGAATAATGAACGTATGCACATGCTGAACTCCACAATCATATGCCAAGTTGACACCCAGTGGATAAACAAATATCTAACTTGAATACACCTAACACATATCCGGCATACATCAACTGCATCCTAAATGATGTGGGCATTAGCCAGGACAAGCTGAAATACGCACCATTGCATATAACACCCAATACAATGTCTTCACCTTTCTGAGTTCATCCCACATATACATCCATCCAACATTACCCATTGCCCTGTGTAGGACACATCATACTAACCACTTCAGCAATCAGAGATAAAAAAACACAACTTTAGTCACAAATCACTAACGATACAACAAATAGGTAGAATAGTAATGGCAGTACCAATGTCTTCAAAAATTAGAGATATTTTATTACAACTGGAACAACCCATGAAGTGTAACAAAGCCCAATGGCCAGTCCATTAAGTTCTTATGTGCCACAGCACAATTCTGTGCCACCATCCTTGCCTTCACTGACACTACCAGGGAACATCCTCATAAAGGGGCATCCATTGGGTACAACAGGCACCTTGAAGATGGTACTTGAGAAGGGTTAGGGAGGGGTGGGTTTGTCCCTGGGACGTTTGGGGTCTTTGGGTTGGTATTAGGGTGGTGTTAGGGTGCAGGGGGAGATGTTTTTCGGTGGTGGAGTGGGAGGTGGAAAGGACGGGTTTAATTTTTGGAGGTTTATTTGTTGCCTTTTTATCTTCTGGGCTGGGTTTAGGGCAGTGGCAGGCCGTTTTTCATAGGTAGAGTGGGAAGTGGAAGAGATGCATTTGGGTATCGTATGAAATGCATTTGGGTATCATATCGGAGAGGTTTTTGGAACTTTGTGGGGGGAGGTGTAACAGGGGTAAGGGCAAGGGCAAACATGACATCCTCAAGGGGAAAACCGGTAGGGTGTTCTGGATAGTGTTCACGTTGGGAGGAAGAGGGAGGTAGGCCTGCTTTCTGCAATATGTGTTGTATTGGTGTCTGTTGTGTGGGTGACTGTAAGTGTTTGTCTTTTTTTTGTTGGAAGTGATGTGGATGTGCTGGGTGTAATGGAGGGCTCTGTGGATGTGTGTGAGGTGTCTGTGGGTATGGTTGTATCTGTGATGGGGTCAGTGAGTAATGCTCTGTTGTTTGCAGTTATGAGAGTGTCTGCGGAGAGCTCTGTATGTGTTGCTGTGAGGCCTGAGGTATAATGGTGGTGAGTGAAGGGAGTGTCTGTTGTGTGCATGTGTGCATGTATGTTTGAGTTTTTTTGAAGCTTTGTGTTTGTGTATAGTGCTTGCGTCTAATGAAGTGTGTGCATGCTTAGGTGTGTGTGCTTGGGACAGGAAAGGGAATGGGAAATGTGGATGGGGAAGAGGCAGGTGCAGGAGGTGGGGTAGAAGGCCAGAGCCTGAAAAGTTCTCTGTAGGCCAGAAAAGGCAGTGTGAATGCCTTCCAGGTAGGAAACCATCTGGCTCAGGTGGTTGCTTTGCCCCTGGATGGCACTCAGGACTGCAGTCTGAACCACATAGATATTCCTCAGGAGATCGATAGCCTCCTCAATCAGGGCACCGGGGCTAACAGAGGAAGGAGCTGAGGTGTTTGGGGCAAAGGAGATCCCTCTACTCTTATTTGAGCGAGAACAGCCAATTCACAGTGGGACAACAGGGAGGGTTGTCATGGAACTGCGGGTGGCGGACAAGGATGAAGGTGGAACTAATTCTGTTGGATCCACCACCACTCAGGGGTGGCCACTGGATAATGACTCAGATGATGTTTAGCTTTGTATCACATTTAACTGATGAAAACATTGTGGTTCAAAAATTATGGAGATAGATACTCAGAATTCACACAGCACAATACTCTATTTAGCCATATGAACATCCTCAATCCTGCTTGGTTCAGGTGTTGACATCAGTGATAGATTGTATCTCCACAAGCCAATATACCTTTGAAGGTTTTGGGTGTCCCTGAATACCTATGACATAAAGAAGTGGGATCACTAGAGTCGTAATGGGCAGGCACTTTACAGCACTTGGTATTGCAAACTCACATTGCCTTGTAAGGATCAGTGTAGACACTCACATATGATCCCCACAGTTTTTATCTCACTCCCTCATGCATGGCAACAGTCAGTGAATGTGTATATTGAAACATGATTGTTAATGAACCATCAAATGGCAAATACACTGGCCTACATGTAGGCATTAATGCTGATGGCACCAGGGATGTTTGCACCCTCATTTCACTGTGTAACCAGTACTTACCAATGGGAACTGTAGGGCAGTAACTGCATGCACTGTGAACTCTATGTGATGTCACATGCAATAGGCCCACCATTACATGAGAGATAGCACTGAGGGAACATAACTCCTCAAACAAGCAAGATCACTTGCCTGTGTTGTACATTTTACACCTAGATTAACTGAGAACATGAGATCAAATAAAAATCAAAATATCTTTATTCGATTCAAAGAGTCATCAAAGCATGTCATAAAATCTTTTAAAAACATTCATAAAACCTCAACAGATACATAGGTTAGGCGCTATCCCCACTGAGGAGTAAAATGTAATGTAATTCTACCAACTTATGATTTCCAATTTATCATAGTACTCACAATTATCAGAAAGCATAAGGATGTACTCAGATGGTATATATAATGTGCAGGTGCATGCACAACTGACACAGAGCGGGACTTCTTTATTGTTACAATTAAGATAAAATCATTCTTTGGAAATCAATAAAATACTTTCTTACTAAAATGACTATACTCAGACTACATTAGATCAAACAATTTATAATCTATAATATAGATAAAAAAATTAGATCTAAGTCTAAAAATCGAGATCTAAATTCTTAGCCCTCTCTTTTTCCTCATATAGCTGGATGCCAATATAAATCTGCTAACACTAAATGCGAGTTGTGAGCTGTCTGTTTTTACAATTCTCAATATCTCTTTGTAATATCTGATGTTCAGACTTCTGCCCAGTGGCTTTATCCATTTTCTTCTGGGCAGGACATAGGCAGGGCAAAAAATACAGAACATGAGCGATTTCTTCCTTTACACTCAAATGGCAAAAATTGCACCTAGAATCCCCATCCTTAGCTTGGGTCATGGCCCACTTGGCTGTAAAGGCATTTATCTGAAGTATTTCATATCTAAATTTCAGGTATAATGTCTTTGCTAGTTGAGGTTCAATTTCATCCAAAAATGGCTCAAAGCTTGGGATGATTTATAACTATAAAAATTGTGTAGTAAGCCTCCCTGAAGTACTACTTAAAGTGACTTTGTGCGAAATAAAGTTCCAATAGATATGTTTAATCTCGCACTTCGATTCAGGCATCAACATACTAGGGTTTGACCAAAATCTGCTCAAACCTAAATGAAGGAGCCATTTTCAAATGTGGGCCAACCAGGGGAAGGTGACATGGACGCCCAATTCAAGTAGCTCTAGTCTGTCTATAGGTTTCTAACTCTGGAGTTATCCAAATTCTGACCCAATATGACAAAGTTCTCCATGCAGCTAGATGTTCCAGTCTTTTTATGCAAATGTAATGTTAGTGGGATCACTGGGGTATGTTGGGGGAGACATAATCATTCTCATGATTTTATTTTCCCCAGTGTTTAATGGATGGAGGATTTCACCGCCCCATAACTCTGAGCCATAGGGGGCGGCAGTTTGAGCTCTAAATTTATGAACTTCCAGGGCAGGGATGATAGACTTTGAGATAGTCAGAAATTGTTTCTTTGCAATGGGGATGTAGTTTTGCATTGGAATAGCCCTAGATGTTCTTATTTTTGGCTTCCATCAGAGTTTTGAATCAAGGGTGACCCCAAGTATACAAAGTTAGAAAACACGCTCCAAGGTCACCCCATACAAAGTTATTTTATTTTTAAAGCTTTTATGCGGTCTCATAGTCATGTATTTGGTCTTAGTGGGATTTATCTCTAGACCTTTGTGTTTGCAGTAATTGTTAAGGCTATCAAGTAAAGTTTGTAGGCCCCTTGGTGTTTGGAACCGAAGAATTGTATAATCCGCAAATGTTAATGCACAGATATGGGTCTCTCTAAGCTTAGGTGAGTCATGCCGGTATTTTTGAAGGTAGTGAACCAGATCATTCACATATAATAAAAACAAAGTTGGCGCCAGTACGCATCCCTGGCGCACATCCCTCCTAACTGGTATTTCTTCTGTGAGCTCCCCTCCTGTGCCGCAGTGTACCTTGGCAAAGATGCCCTCATGTAGCCTTATAGTTTGAAGTAAGATCTTCTCTAGCACTCCCTGATCATGTAAGGTTTTCCATAAAAGGTCTCTTGGATACAATCAACATATAAATGTTCACATTTTAACTTTGTATCCTTCCAGGCTAGGGGTACAAGTCTAAAAACTTGATCAATTGTACTTTTTTTCCTTCTGAAGCCAGCCTGGCAAGATAAAAGTGTATCATTCTCTCCTATCCAGTCATTTAACCTAGCCAAAATTTGCTTAGCATAGACTTTTTGCAAAATATCTATCAGGTTTATTGGCCTGTAATTTGCGGGGTTGTCCCTGCTACCATTTTTATGAATGTGAACTATTCCTGAGCCCTTCCAGGATGCTGGAATAGGGAGACCCTCTGCTACTGCATTGCATGATAAATTTACATATGGGACCCACACATGAGATGATTTCTCACTTTACTCAGCCAGGTGTCTGCTCGAAAGGAGAAATTTGGATGTGGGCCGGACTCTGCTGTCTTTCAGGTCAGAAATACAATCGCACAGCACAGCAGCATTCACCTATTACCACACTTGCACTAACATTGACTCATCTTGTGTGTGGCACATGGGCCACCACCTATATTGTTTGTGAAATTCCTGTCTGTAACACTCTAAGTTGGGAACATGCCACATATTACTCTGGTGAGGATTCACCCCCTTGTTTCTGCTGTTGGGCCCTCAGCTGCCCATCAAAGTTCGAGCAGCCGGGGGCGTGGCCTGCTGAGCTGCATAATGTCCGCTGGCTAAGCGAGCTCCACCGGCCGAGACAAAATCCTACACTTATCCGTGCGATTGGCGAGGTACTGCTGTGCTAATACCATCCCCAGACGTTGCCTGGTAATCAAGGATCCAGTCGCTCTGTTCGCTGAACTCGGACTCGACCCAGCAGGGAGTGGGTGACTCCGGCGAGGAAGAGTGAGGCGGGGCTTACCTACGCCCTTGGAGAGCAGAGCGGAAAGGTGTGAAAATCAAGCCCGGGGGCCACCCGTGGTTCGGGTCGCAAGCCATGAAGTGATTGGCCGGACAGCCTAGTTACCTCAGTAAGAAACTGCTGTGTGGTGCTGGGGCCTCGGAGGGGAGGAGGAGCTGAGTTGATGTGTGCCGAAGAATGTAGAGCAGAACGTGCGCACATTATCCGGTGCACTGCGGCAGCCACGGCAGGAAGAATCCAGGCAGACTCACGGCGGCGACATCGACAGATCAGGGGACCGACCTCAGGCCAAGTGTTACCATCCCTGCCGGCAGCTTCCTGGGCGGGGGTGGCCCCGACGGACCAGGTCGATTCTGGGTGTGTAGCCTGGGCACCATCTTAAAGACACGCAGGCGAGCCCCTGGTAAACGGAGGGCCTGGGCAATCAGACGACAAGAAGTGAGCGGCCCTTGAGTTTGGGATTGGCTCGGTGTACACCTCTGCAGGCGCTGTTCTGGTGCTCCCGTATGTGTACATGCAGTAGAGCACGAATATTGAGGGTCTAATGAAGGGCATTTGATTGCGGGCAGCTCAAAACCACAAACCTGTGCATTGGGACAGAGAGCGATGTTGAGGTTTGGTGGAGGTAGCCTCTAAACGACCTGCAATAAAAGCCTGACGCCATTTTGAGCTCTTGCGGTGACGCATACTGGCAGACAACAAAGAAACCGTAACACTGAGACTGCATTGTGAGTATTCTATAAAGCAGCAGCATGCAGTAGTGGAGCCGTGCAGGAGAGCGAGGCGTGGTACTAACTTCAACAGGGGGACTGGCTTTGATCGCCTGGGCCTGGGGGGATGCCCGGCTTGTAGAAGCTCTCGCTATCTTGGGTCCCTACCAGGTGAAGTAGAAGAACGCAAAGCGCTGGATTGGAGGCAGCTGCCCTGAGCTGGGCAGGACCTGGTAGCTGGACAGCGGCTCGCTTCCAAAATAGAACTGGGCACATAGGTTGCATGTGGGACCCTTTCATGACTACGGTGTAAATTAGACGAAGCATTGGTGTTGGATTTGGCCCTTTATGCAGGGCTATCCCTGAACTTTTTGCCTTCCTCCTGTATTTTCTCTGACCTGTTTTTGTTGGTTTTATAACTCTGGGCACTTTACCACTGCTGATCAGTGCTAAAGTACATATGCTCTCCCTATTGTAAATTGATGTATGGATTAGTGACTCCATGATTGGCTGATTTGGTTTACTTGTCAGACCCTATTACAGTCACTGAGTTTGCCCAGGGCTTGTAAACCAAATGCTGCTGGTGGGCTTGCAGAACTGGTTGTGCCAACCACAGAAGCAGCCTGTAAAGTGTGTCTCAGGTCTGCCATTGCAGAGCCTATGTGCAGTCTGGTACTGGCATGCTTACTGTGCAAGTGCACCCACTTGCCAGTCCCTAAACCTTCCCTTTTCTTCAGATCAGACACCCCTATGGTAGCCCCAAGGGCAGGGTGCATTGTAAGTATAAGGTAGGACATACCCTGGTGTGTGTGGCATGTCCTGATAGTGAATTACAGCCATTTTCGTTTTTCACTATTGCAAGGCTATCTGTTCCCCGTAGGCCAGAATGGGCAGTTTGATTAGTACATCTTATAATCCTAAATAACTCAGAGAACTAGGTAGAAATTCGAGTTTAGTATGCCTTAACTCAGAATGATAAAATGCATCTTTTAGTGAAGTTGGTTTTAACATTCTGTGTTTTAAAATACCACTTTAGAAAGTAGGTATTTTCTTGTCTAACCATCCAAGCCTGCCTCTGCTAGATTGTGTATTTAAGTGACAGGGGCTAGGGGATTCCCGGAGACAGGGTTAGTCAGCACAGGGCTAAATAGAGAGATCTGCATGCAGATGGGTGGGAGGAGTTGCACCTGGGACCTGAATAGGGCTGTGCTGGCCCCACCTCCTGTGGTTCGTCTGATGTCTCTGCCCTGCACGGTGAAAGAAAAGAAGGAGTCATGTAAACAAAGTGCTCCAGGACTGACCAGAACTGGTTTGGACTAGGCAAAGGCCTCTCTGCCTTCAGAGAACAAAGAGAAACTGTGTATGAAAAGGGGGACCCGACCCGAGAACTTTAGATCACTTTTGGGAAACAAGAAGAAACCCTTGCTGAGGAGAGGATCCAGAGAGACTGAGCAGAGACTATCCCTAAGCTTGAGGGATTGGCCTGCAGTGGTTGCTTAACTGCCAAAGAGAGGAGACAGGAACTTTGTGTGTACTTTCATCAACTTGTGAAGGATCTCCAAGGGCTTGAGAAAGAGCTTGTCTCCTGCTGAAGTCTCAGGGGAAACAGACTTCAATCACCAGCTCCCCAAGAGTTCTTTGGAAGTGCCTGCAGTTGTGTGAGGCTTTCTGAGGGACTGCGAGTCGCAAGGAGCTGGAAGCACGACTCACGAAGAAGAAGCGTGTTGCCGCCACAGCCACTGTCGTCGCATCACTGAAGAAGGGTGTCGCCGCTGTAGCTGTCGCATCGCATCGCAGAAGCGTCTCGCATCACCGGAGAAGCGTGTCGCCAGTGCTGTTGTCGCATCACTGAACAAGGGTGTCGCCGCTATAGCTGTCGCATCGCACCGCAGAAGCGTCTTGCATCACTGTTGAAGAGTGTCGCTGCTGCAGCTGCTGTTGTCGCATCACTGAACAAGGGTGTCGCCGCAGCAGTTGTCGCATCGCCTCGCCGAATTGTCTCGCATCACCGGAGAAGCGTGTCGCAGGGCCTGTCACGGCTCAGAAGAATCGTTGAGTTGCCACACGGCCATCGGGCGTGCACGCATGGTGTCACATCAAGAAGAAGACGCCATCTTTGTTTCATTGCACCGAATCTTCATCGCGTCACGGCGTTGCAGGCCGCATTGCCACGGAAGCTCAGTAAGAAACTGACGCATCACCGTTCCTGCGTGTAAGGCGCCGACGCATCACCTTACCTGCAACACTTTAGTTGTATAGTGTTACGCATCCAAAGGTACATTGAACTCAAAATTGAACTAAGCTAATTCTACCATTATAAGTACAGCATTGTGGATTTTTGTTGTTTATGGTCTTGTGTTAAATCTATATAAAGAATACTTATTTTTTATATAAAACTTGTGTGGTGTCCATCTGTAGTGTTGTCACTGTTTTACTGTATGTGTTCACAAATGCTTTACACACTGCCTCTGTGATAAGCCTGTCTGCTCGTGCCAAGCTACCAAGGGGGTGAGCAGGGCTTATTTTAGGAGTGTATCCCCTTACACTGACTAAACGCAAGGGTCCCTATTTGTCAAAGGTACCTACCTCTGCCAACTAGAGACCCCTAGTTCCAACAATTGGCACATCAGTGTCGCTGTTGTCCCCCTTCACGCAGATTAACTGCTCAATATCTAACGCAGAGCCTCGTGGGAGCACCTGAGAGAATCATGGGCAAACAAGATGCGAAACAACCGAAGCTGACCTTGAACCAGAGGAGGACCATGAGACTCATGGAGTCGGAGCAAGATGTCAGCGCGGAGAGAGTGGAAGATCTGCGCACTCTGATGCTCGACATGAGGTCTAGCCTTCGCAATATAGACGCCAAGTTGGATACAATGACCTCCCAACTGGATGCTGTCAAGACGCAGATGAGCTCACACAAGGCCCGGCTTGATGTGCTGGAGAATCGGGCCTCAGACTTCCATGAGTTCCAAGTTGAAACCAAGGAACAGCTACTGCATATGGATAGATTGCTGGGAATAATTTGGGCCAAGAATGAAGACCTGGAAGCCAGGTCAGGCTGCAATAACCTGCGCATTACTGGCATACCGGAGACAACAGCCATCGCCAAGATGTAGACCTATGTAGCAGACTTACTTCGGGAGCTATTTGACCCAAATCTCTCCGCAGTTTTTCACAGTGGAGCGAGCGCATCGTCCTTTTGGACCCAAACCTCCGGTCGGCGCTACATTCAGACCAATCCTGGCTAGAATTTTGAACTATCAAGACCGGGACCTTATCCTGCGCCTGGCAAGAGAGAAAGGGACTATCACACACAAAGGTAACAACATCTCATTTTATCCAGATTTCACACCTTCTATGCAGTCAGCGAGGCGGGAGTTTCTCCCTGTTAAACAAATCCTGTTGGAGGCCCAGATTACCTACTCGCAGGTGTATTCCACCAAG
The DNA here is from genome assembly GCF_964204655.1 of Triturus cristatus. Taxonomy (NCBI): domain Eukaryota; kingdom Metazoa; phylum Chordata; class Amphibia; order Caudata; family Salamandridae; genus Triturus; species Triturus cristatus. Next base: position 1,669,939,271 of record NC_140591.1, on the reverse strand, counting down.
CTCAAAGTTACTCACGAGGGATCTGCTAATTTCTTCACGGATGCTAAATCCGCCCTCAAATTTGCTAAACATATCGGTGGGAAGAAGTCCAAACATAGTTCCAACTCTGCAGACTCTGTTGAAGCTCGGCTAAGTGACAAAGACTGATGGGACTCCAGCCCTGCTTCACTCCTTGCTGGAGCTGCTATAGACTGAGATGGGTTCTCTGTTACATATGGTTGTCTTCCTTCAGTATTTTTCAATGGCCAGATTTAGCGGACCGCATGGGGGGCTGAGTTGGGCTGGGACCCAATGCCTCCAACAGTTTTTTGAACTGCACTGGCTTAATGTGTTTTGGAATTGCTGGGTATGATGTGCTGGGATATTTAAAATTTTAGTGAGACAGGCACAGCTCTCCGCAGTTTTGTTGGCAACCCTGTGCAGGCAGGGTAGTACGCTGGTGGTACTACGCCCCATGGGAGAGCTCACGACTGTTTCTTTTTTCTCTATTACGTTTGGGATGGGTATTCTACAACCTGATTGGGGGGTTGGAGTGGGAGGAGGGTTGGGGGGTTTGATGTTCTGTTTATCGCCAGATTCTTGCTATACCGATTCGCCTGCCTTTACTGGGTGCCACCGATCATGGTACTGTGCTCTGCTCCTACTGTCATGTTTCACAATATTGCATTAGCTGACATATGACTAGTCCTAATTTTTTAACATGGAACATCCGTGGGCTTAATGACGGAAGACAATCCAGGCTTATCCACTCATATTTGATAAGACATCACGTAGATATTTGTATGTTACAAGAAACACATTCAAGTGTTGCGCCCTCTCCCAGGCTGAAACACAGCAGCTGGAGCTCCGTTTACTCTTCTATTTACTCAAACTACTCTAGGGAGTGGGTGTGTTGGTCCGATGGGGTCTTGACTGGAAAGAAAGTGACTTGCAGACATATTCAGGGGGTAGATTCGTCATACTAATGGGTACTCTCGGTGTGATTCCTGTTGTGTCGGTGGCAGTGTACGGCCCTAATGTTGACTCTCATAGTTTCTTTCAAGATATATGGGCCAGAGTGAGGGCGTCAAACTGTGAGACCGTAATCTGGGGTGGGGACTTCAATGCCATCCTGAATGATGAGTTGAATCCGAAAGGGACATCTCGAACATTTCATCCCTCAGCTAGCTCTGTATTGAATGCCATTCTTTTAGACGGCGACCTTGTAGACGTCTGGTGACAACATCACCCACACATTACAGAGGGGACGTGCATATCTGAGTACCATAAAGCATGGTCACGATTAGACTTCTGGTTGGTGTCCGGAGATGTGGCTACATGGACCAGTGAGGTCACACATCTCCCTAGGTCCCTGTCGGACCAGGCGCCGTGCCTTTTGCGATTAACGCTTCCCAACTACGTCCCACGAATGTTTACGTGATGGCTACCGCCAGAAGCACTACTAGATGAGGCCTTTAAGGAGGAAATTAGAGTGGATATCAATGACTATTTGTTAGATCCAAGATACTCCAAAGCCAGAAGGTTTCTCAAGCATTTATTGAAGTAAGCAAGACGAAGACAGCACCAACGTTTTCAGCCTCTCTCCCAGCCCACGAAGACAATCTCGACCGCCCGTACATTCTAAAGATGACCGCATCACATTCTGAATGTGAACGGTCAGGAGCAGACCACAAGATCACAACACATCCCCTTCCCACAAAAGAACTAAAAACCAAAACATAAAAATACAACATGCCCAAACAACAGTAAGGACAATAATAATCCCACCCAAAAATGAATGAGAGAAAAAGAAGGAAAAGAAAATCCCACCCACAGCAATAATTAGAATGTTAACCACCATACAAATTACCACTAAAATCACACATTAATGTAGAACAAAATCATTGAGCTTGGCAGGAATGTGCCTATTCCTGTGACTCCTAGTATTGACATTAGCCTCAGGCACTTGAGGTTTGGAATTAAAACAAGACGAAGAACCCAGTGATTTCTCCGTAAACTTTACAAGTCTGGACATACTCCAGGTAGAACCCAAATTAACTCTCACTACATTTTTTTTATGGCAACTATGGTGAAAGGACCCAAGAAAGCAGATCTGCCTTTCAAGGTATAATTGGGATTCTTGACCAAAACTTTATCCCCAAGTTGCCATTTCTTCTGTCTCACACACATTCTTGAGTCAAAACTCGATTTATATTTCTGTTGATAACTAGAAATCCTGGCACGTTTAGTCTCAACAGAAATACAATTATCTAAACAGACTGGCAACCAAGTAGGGCTTAGTTTGGAGATAGCCCTTCTACCCCTCAGAGCTTCAAAAGGTGAAATGCGAGTAACCATATTGGGAGCAGTACGATGTGCCCACCAAGTATCTCTTAACACACTGCTGAAAGAAACTTTACATTCAAGAGCATGCTGAGCACAAACTTTTGACCACTCTATTCATTCTCTTAGTCAAGCCATTACTTTGTGGTGAGTACAACGCAGTTTTTTGGTGAATGATGTTATGATCTTTTAAAAACTCACACATTTCGTGAGAGACAAATTGCACTCCATTATCCGTTACTAAAAACTTGGGCACCCCCTCCATGGTACAAACGTCCTTGAGAAAGTCAATCACAACCCTCGTGCACACAGAAGAAACACATTTGGTGACTACCCATTTCGAGGTGTAATCCACTAACAAAATGACAAAACCTTTACATATTTGGGCATGCACATATCTAGCAAGAAGAGCTGGCGGCATCATATTGATATTGCTACATTGAGACATAGACAATTGGCTGGTGCTATCTGTATAGAGCACAGAAAATCATTAACCAAACCTGTAAAACCTGCCTTACAGGTTTACGAGGCTAAAGCTCTAGGCTCTGCTCTTTACGGTGCGGAGCTCTGGGGCTTTGAAAAGGTTACTGCTCTTCAATCTTCAGAAAATAAGTTTCTTAGGGCAATAACAGGTGTACCCAAAAGCACCCCATTGTTGCCTCTTAAATATGACTTGGGCAGAAAAGCAGTCTCAGATTTGGTTCAACTTCGTCCGATCCTGTACTGGCGCAGGTTATGGACGACTCCTGTGCTTTCTCACTATGCTGAGGGTTTCTTAGATATCATACGATCTGATGTGTCCCACAAAATAGGATGGCTAAAATCATTGAGGACATCTTTGGTTGAGCTTGGTATGAGCACACTTTGGGACGACCCGGTGAGAGCCATTTTTCCATCCAAAAGCACTCTTAAGACCATTTATTGGGAGATGGTTGCCCATCGGTGTTGGAGTAACCCGGGTGTTGGCTCTATGACCAGAGAGTTCCTAGTGGCCAAGATGTATCCCTGTTTAGAACCATATTGGGACATCATAACGAAGCCCAGAGAAAGGAAGCTCCTTTTCCAATTAAGAGCAGGTGCCCTCCCCCTCACATTTTTGTCATCTAAGTGGGTAGAGGGATCCTGTGATAGATGTCCTGCTTGTGATACCAGTAAAGAAACCATCGGTCATTTTTTATTTGTATGCAGGTCTTACGCGATCCCACGGCGTATCTGGCTGGCCCCAATGTGTAAAAACTTGGGAACAGCCAGTGGTACCGTGGCCCTGCGTATCATATGCACTAGCACCTTGCCTTGGATCTCAGTAGCCACTGCTAAATATCTAGGATGGGCGTGGATGATTAGACAGAGATTGCTAGTTATTTGACTATTCTCTTGCTCTGGATGAGACTGCTAGTCTTTTGACTATTCTCTCCCATGCTATTATTTTCTTCTCTTCTGCATTCAAAAATTGTTATATCTTGGCTTTTAACCCATTTTTATCTAATCATTTTATCTTTTTAAAAGATTATCTACCGCTAATAGTACAGTATGTCTTACACAGGAAATAATTAAGTCAATAATTTTTAGAAGTATGCTTTATATCTGTTGTCTTGATTGTAATTTAATTGTATTTTAATCCATTGTATGTAATTGTTAATGTAATTGTATTTTGCTTTTATGAATCAAATTCGAATAAAGCATATCTTGACTGACAAAACGTTCACTAGAAGGTAAAAGTTCAAATGGACCAGCAATATCCAATCCAAGCTTGGTCCACACAATTTCAGGAATTCCTACAGGTGAGAGCGGGGCAACATTAGTGACACAAGATTTATCATTTGCAGCACATGACATGCAATTCTTAACAACATCCTCAGTCATATGATCCATATTAGGCCACCAATATCTTTCTCTCACCCTTGCTTTGGTAAGACTTCTGCCTAAGTGTCCCTCATGGGCAATGTTGATCAATCTACACCTGAAATTAGAGGAGGAACCAATATGTCACCTCTCATGACATTCCCATCATAAAATGATAACTCCTCCCTTACAGACCGATAGGGTTTCATTTCATGGTCCAACGTTTTATAATCAGGCCACCCTTGATTTATCCACATCTTGAGGGAAGAAAGAACCTTATCCTTACTTAGCTCATCTGACCATTCTTCACCAGACAAGGTTGGCTCAGACATCCAGCAAACACTCTCAGTTTCAATCTCGCTCTGATCTCTGATCTCACTCTGATCATAGTCAATAGGTAACCGCGAGAGACAGTCAGCAGACTTATTCATGTTCCCAGGTATGTATTGTACGCGGAAATTAAATTCCTGGAGACCTTCACTCCAGCGTTTCAACCTAGGTGTAAGCTGTTCACTACGATGGCATGAAAATATTTGGACCAACGGACGATGATCCGTTTTAACCAGAAAAGGTATACCCCAAAGATACAATTTAAAATGATGTACAGCCCAAAACACACTCAGAGCTTCTCTCTCTATACATGAATAATTCACTTCAGCTTCTCTGAGAGCCCTAGAGGCAAAAGCAACAGTCCTCTCTTCCCCATCCACAACTTGCGAAAGAACCGCCCCCAAACCCTTAAGGCTGGCATCAGTGGTAAGAATAGTCTTACGGTGAACATCAAAATGCCCTAAAGTAGGTAACTTCCCAATCTCTCTTTTAATCACAGCAAATGCCTTCTCACATTCTTCCGACCAAACAAAATGTGTCCCTTTCTTGGGTAAAACCCTAATGGGCTCAGACACACTAGCAAACCCTTTCACAAATTTAGAGTAAAATTCAGCTAAACCCAAAAACGATCTGACCTGATCTTTATCTTTGGGAGCTGGAGCTTTTACAATGCTTTCCGCAAGTTCCATTTTGGGTTGAATACCTTCAACGGAGATTACATGACCTAAGTAAGTAACTGATTTCAGCCCTAAGCAGCATTTTTGTTTTTTCAAGGTGAGTCCCTTGTCCTTTAGTCTTAGCAATACACACGTCAAGGTGGAATTATATTCTTGCTCATTCTTCCCATAAACCAAGATGTCATCTTGGAAAAACATGACATTTAATATTCCTTTTAAGACTAGTTTCATTACCCTCTGAAAACATGCCGCTGCTGATGCTAAACCAAAAGGCATCCTTAAAAATCGATAAGCTCCCAGAGGTGTAACAAAAGACGTAAGATGTTTAGAGTCTTTGTGAAGGGGAACCTGGTGATACGCAGAAGATAAATCTAGCACACTAAAGACTTGTGCACCTTTAAGCATGCTAAGAGATTCCGAAATGTCAGGTAGAGGCTGGCGATCCACCCATATCCATCCTCGTCGCCAGTGTTAGATCCAAGATACTCCAAAGCCAGAAGGTTTCTCAAGCATTTATTGAAGTAAGCAAGACGAAGACAGCACCAACGTTTTCAGCCTCTCTCCCAACCCACGAAGACAATCTTGACCGCCCGTACATTCTAAAGATGACCGCATCACATTCTCAATGTGAACGGTCACGAGCAGACCACAAGATCACAACACTATTTTACCCTGAATGCTGGTTCAGTTGACACTGAGGCCTCTTTATGGGAGGCTTTTAAGACCGGAGGGCCGGAGGGCTGAAGGCTATTCGGGGCACGCTTGCTACTCTAGAAAAACAGATCAGAGAGCTGGTAACACGATTTTACTCATCCAATGATCCCAGGTTGCTAGCCCCTTTGAAGGGGAAACTGATTGAAGTTGAGGAGGAGGCACACCGCAAAGTAAAATGTTTGGGGAAACATGCCCAGGCCAGAAGGTACAGGGAGGGGGACAGACCGGGGAGGACTCTTGCAGCAATGATTCATGCCCCAAGATCCACTGCTTATGAAACTGAGCTGAAAGGTACCCAACAGTCTGTCATTAGAGGCCAGAGAGACAAACTGGATGAGTTTTCCCATTTTTATTCTGAACTATACACTACTATGCAGGAACGTAGCCCAGATGACTTGCTAGCATTCCTAGACTCACTAGAGTTGCTCTGGCTGGGCCAGAGGCATAGGGACTATTTGGACTTTCAATTTGTGGTGGAGGATGTCACCCAGGTTATCATGAGCTTACCGCTTAACAAGGCCACCGGATCGAACGGTCTAAAAGCCGCCTTCTACAAGAACTATGCAGAAGAGCTGGTACCTAATTGCACTATATAAGGATGCTCAAGCCTCAGGCATCTTAGCACCGTCAATGCGTGAAGCAATAATAATGACCTTGCTGAAGCCCCGGAAGCTGGAAAAGGAACTGGACTCATATAGACCTTTGTCTTTAATAAACATGGGCGTGAAAATATTGGTGAAGCTGATTGCAGCCTCTCCTCCCATTGTTCGCCCACCCAGATCAATTGGGATTTCTCCCAGGGAGATCTACCTCTCACAATCTAAGAACCCAATTCTCAGTGCTGCATTATTTACAGCCTGATGTGCAAGCTGCTACAGTCTTCCTAGACGAAGGCGTTTGACACTCTGGAATGGCAGTATTTGTTCGCTATACTGACCCGCATGGGGTTTAGATGGCTGATTATTAATCTCATATATCTACTATATACACAGACTACAGCTCAGATCCGGGTGAATGGTCTGATATCGTTACCGTTTGTCATCTCGCGAGGCACAAGGGAGGGTTGCCCATTGTCCCCTTTGCTGTTCGCAATAGCGATGGAGCAACTTACAGCCTGTATTAGGCAACACCACACAGCCACTGGGATTGGGTTTACTGCTAGGAGCCTTTTAATTTCAGTATATGCTGATGACGTCACATTGTATGTGCCAGACCCGGGATCACATCTTGATCCGCTACTCTGGGAATTTGTCAGATATGGAGGTCTTTCTGGCATCTCCATCAATTGGGCCAAGTCAGTCATCTTTCCTTTAACGAATGAAATATCTAGGCATATGGATCAGCTGAAATATGCAAGACATATGGGACATGAACTTTGGGCGTGCCATAACATGGTTGGAAGGGAAAGTCACTGCGTGGGCTAAGCTCCCGCTGTCTCTAGCCGGGAAAGTGCATTGGTCAAGATGGTGGTGCTTCCAAAATGTATTTATTTATTTATGAACATACCCATTCCCCTAATGCAAGCCTTCTTTAAATCTCTTCAATCCCTTCTAGTCTCGCTGGTATGGGCGGGAGGGCAGGCACAAGTCTTGTGGGACCTATTGATGCTTCCTTTACGGCAGGGTGGCTTGGGAGCCACCACTGGGTACATCCGACTCCTTTCCAACCCCACCTGGCTGTGGAAACACATGCTGCAGCACCGGTCCCCTTGTCAGTCGCTCTATATCAACACTATAGGCGTCCCAGTGACAGCATAGATACGGTCGAGACCTTGCGGTGGGTGTGGAATAAGTTGCGGTAAAGAGCTGGCATTCCTATTCTCTATGCCCCGTCCATACCTCTGGCACACAACCCTATGCTGCCAAATGTGGGCGAGAGTATCAGCAAGGCCTTAGCTCACGTTTCGACCACCCCTGACCGCAGTGGAGAGTCAGGCTGTGCCTTTTTACGAACTCTTTGTATACTACAAACTGCGGGCTGCCTGCTGGCACTTACATGACACTTTCCTGAGCTCCCCGCCAATCCTGCCTGCATTGGAAAACGTGCTTGAATCAACGTCGCCATGCAGGCTAATTACTCAGATCTATAATCACATGCAAGTTTCGGTTCCTCTGACAGAGTCACGGGCGCTCCAGGCGTGCAATAACAAACTTCTGGTTCCTCTTGCGGAGGACCTGTGGGTGTATTGCTGTTGCCAGCTTACGGGTATATCCCCTAACTATAAACTCCGCCTAATCCACTTTTTTACACAGATTTTATAGGACAACTTCTGGTTTGCATTGAATGGGACTGAAAGTTGATGACAGCTGTTGGAGATGCGGCTTTGCTCCTGCTTCTTTTTTACACATGGCGTGGAGCTGCCCACGGCTGACATCGTATACATATATACCACGATTCACCAGATAAAAGGCACGCCTGATGATCCTTATCCCATACAGGGGCTGTTAGGTTATGTGAGGGATACAAAGCAAAAACCAAAGGAAATGATGGACGGAGTGTTGAACATTGCAAACACTCACACCCAGTCAACTGATCTGGGTTTGATCCATCACCGTTTTTTAGCCCACTCTGCCACCCCAGTTCAGACATGGCCATATGCAAATCAGTCTGACCTGTGCCTCATGGGAACAGTCCAGCCCGAACTGCCAAGCCATGTCTTCCCTGGACCGGAAACAAGCTTCCTAGGACCGGTTTCTGGCATTTCAGCCGTCTTCCGCCAGGCTTGCTTGAATCCAGTGGCAAGTGAGAATATTTCCTACTGCCGCGTACATGTACACCACATACGTGGTCATGAGCGTCCACACACACAGCCATTGGGCCACACCCATGCCTATCCCCAACATTAGGCTATGGCTGGGACCACCGTGCATGTGACAGCCCACTGGGCGGTTGACTACCGCCGAAAGCATAAGTTTGACATGTCCTATTAATAAGGTCAGACATCCGCCATGTTAGCAGTTTGGAAAACTCTATTGGTGACAGTTAAGTGCATCACCACCACTGCAAATGAGGGCAAACATGTTGACATATGAAATGATCCATGCCTATGTCATGTCCAGTTAAAAACTGCATCTCTGTAGTGCATTACTGTTCACATAGGTAAAATGTGTGCAGCGTTTGGTGGTATTTCGCATGAAAAGTTATGCTACCCTCAAAATCAATATTCTGAACAAATGATGTGCCTAGTTATGTTCGAGACCTGTGAAGGCCAACTTGGGGATGACTGGTGGATGTTCAAGATTTGACCATGATGATGTAAAATGTGTAATGCTAAATGAATCATTAATGTTCAGACACATGACTTTTGCCTTACTCTTCACATATGTTACTCTGCACACTGCGACCAATTTACATTTCTTTGTTACTCTTCACATAGGAACCCCAGAAGAGGGAGGAGATGCCAGACTCCAGTGTACCATACGTTTCAAGACCTACAGACCATGGAAGAGTGAATTGTCATCCAGAATTTCAGTTTCAATCGTCAGGCAATCTTGGTTTTATGTAATCAGTTGGAGCCTCAGCAATCTTACATCAATTCCACCGCTTGTTAGACTCATGTTTTCCATTTTTCGGACACAGGCTCATTTCAATTCACTGTGGCTATTTCAGGTGGAATGCCACAACTGATATTAAGCCAGGTACTCCGAGAGGTGCTAGTAGCACTTTGAGACACGTGGCTAGCTACATTCAGTTCCCCAGATGTCAGGATTTTCCAATGTGAACGCAGATTTCTATGCCTTTGGTCACATCCCATATGTGACTGCATATATCCTTAGTACCACCTCATACCAGGGAACAAGTATACGGCAACAGGAAGCACTATCATTCAATCAATGTGCATGTTGTCTGCCTGGTGGATTTGTATATCAAAAACATCTGTGCCCGGTCATACGATCTGTCCAGGATGCTTTCAAATTGTAGAACAGTACCATACGCCTTGCTTGTAGTTTAGTGTGATCTGTCCTAACTTTGTGTGAGTGATGTCAGGTAGTATGATCAGAAAGTGTGTAACTCATTGTTGTACTTCTGTCTATCTTCCATCTGGGAGACTCAGTGTATCCCAATCGGCCATAGTTGTTGGCACCGCTGAGGACTCCTGCTATGCCAGTGGAAGTCTACCTCAATGAGGCTCATGGAGGAGCACAGCGGCCAGTGCAGGGGGCATTTGGGCTAATTAATGCCAGATTTAAATGACTGGATAAGACTGAGGGAGCCCTCCTCTACTCACCCAGGAGGGTGTGTAAGCTGACTATTGCCTACTGCATACTCCACGTCATTGCCCTGCAATGGAACATCCCTTACATCGCAGAGGATGCAGGCCATGAAGAGCCACTGGGTGAGGGACCTGAAATGCCAGATGATGATAATGATAGAGGTGAGGAAGAAGCGGACTTGCATCAGGATCTCATCCAAAACTACTACTTCTGAGCGTAAGTACGGTGTGAGATGTGATGACTGACCATTATTGCAAGTCTTGTAGTGATGTTGGGAGGAGTACGGTAATGCTACATACTAGTAACAATGGGTCTTGGAAAATCTGGGGAAGGCGTTATTATTGTAAGTGTAACTTTGTTCAACTGTAACTGTTGTCTCGGACTGTGATCTCTTGGAATTGACAATTTGTTGTATGGCATAAGTATGGTTTCTTAGCCAGTCTCTCTGATGGTCTGTTACAGGTACCTTCCCCATGATATTTTCATTTGGACATTTCAGAGTTGTGTCATTAGCTGGTAGAGGATGCTGTTCAGATGTATGAAGTGGACATGGATTGTTCCTTGGAATGTCTGTTACAGAGTTTGGGTGTAAAAAGCCAATACCAAGAGAGCTTGCTCAACAATAGGATGGAAGTTATGATTACCATTAGACCTGACAATGTTGTATCGGGCCCAATTCATGTTATTCTCTCTTCACATTGGTCAAATCCTCTTTGAGTATGAACTGAATGTAGCTGTTGATGTGCCTCCTCATTGTAGGCCGAAGTGCTTGTGCTACATAACTGACATCTGTTTGTGACATTCCACAAGATGCAAGCAACACTAGATTGAAATGGCCCTGTGGTCAGAAAGTGTTGTTGTACTGACATGTGTCTGTTTATTTTTTCAATTGATGTAGGATTCCTTTTTTGAGGTAGGCAATATGACTCCAACTGATAATGTAGATGTAAAGTTATCGTTGCCTATTGTGTAGGATATTGTCAGATATGTCCCCTCTTTCCATGTTGTGAACGTACGCAACTGATTATGTGATCGGTGGCACAGGATAACTGAATCATGTCTTATTTCCTATATTTTTGACATCATTTCAGCCTATGATTTGAACAATGGAGTAAAGAAGTTCTCAGACCAAACACCTGTATGTATGTGTTGTTGAGACATGGTAGTTATCCTGAGTTGGACATTGTTCACATACTATATACAAATTTTTCCAGAAATCCCTAGTTTTGACATTGCACAGTTCACATGGTAGTACATTCACATTGTTATATCTGAAATTACAACAGGAGACAATGCACCGATGACGTGTTTTTGAACTGAGCAAGGATGAAATCAAGAAATCAACTAATAAAACACAGTGCAAGCAAAATGTGAAGTCTTCAGTCATGGTGGATGAAACAAATGCAGTGGAGTCCAAATTGTCAGGAGTCCAAAGTGCAACATAGTCCTCTCCTCAGATATGGAAAAGTGAGCAGGAGTAGTTCAACAAAGTGAATGTGTGGCACACACAGGAGGAAATTAGGGGCAAGGTTTCTTCTTGGTATTGGTGGCTGTCTTGTCACCCTGAGCTCCTGGATTTTTGCACGGACGTCCCATTGGTTTGCTAGAGAGAGAACCTGGAGCTGGTGAGACAGGGACATGTGCAGGCATATCATTCTCTGACAGCCTCCCTTCCTGTGGCTGCAGCATATGTTGATGGTCTGGATGTACCTAGACTACCGGAAGTGGTAGATGCAGGTGAAAATGCCATGCAGAGGGTGGTGTTAATGTCCCGTAGCATCCTAACCAGGGAGGTGACCTCAGTGTAGATGTTGGCCAACTCAGTGTAGATGCCGGCCACCTCTGTGTGGATGCCAGCCACCTCGGTGTGGATGCCAGCCACTGCGCTGTGGACGGACATTACCTCCCTCTGCAGCTTCCTCATTCCCTGGTTTCAGTCAATCCCTGGCCAATCACACGTTGGGGGTCCTGGTATACTCCCCTGACTTGGGTGATGGCAGCCTGGGTGTCTATGTCCTCAGAAAGCCTGCAAAGTGAGGTCTTTGGGTTCAGTGTCACCCAGGCCCCCATCAACCAATTCTTCAGATCCCTTCATCAGTCCCTACACATGATGGGCCAGGTCCTTATAGAGCTCCGGGAGATTAAACTGTTGCAGAAGGAGTACAATGCACAGATAGAGAATCTGAACTCTAATTTGGGCTCCCTGACTAAGGTGCTGTAAGACATGTACATCCATATGTGCTGGGTTTTTCTAGCACCATCTTCCCCTTTCTCTGGCCAAACAACATCTTGACCAACTACAGCTGTCTTAGCTACAGAAAGGAAGGCCCTGCCACAAGAGGCAACACTTGCACCCACCTCAGTCCCTGCAACTGTGGATCCACCAACTCCCCGCAGGAGCACACGTTCATCTGGACCACCAGAAGAAGATTGAAATGCAGAACTTAGGGGCTGATTGCAATGACCGTGAACCTGCCACCAACAGGCTGTAAGTGGCGGGATCACCACCATTGTGAGGCCATTTCTTGCCCGCCATATTATAATGGTGGGCGGGTACGTGGCGATCAGAAAATCCGACGCCAAGCATCTGACTACTCTCTTGAGCCCACTGGACCTTCCCATCCCCAAAATTGTGGCGGTGCCTACCAGGCACCGCCGTAGGGATTGGGATGTGCCTCCCCGCCAGTCTTTCAATGGTGGGTCACCTGCCATGAAAAGGCTGGTGGGGATGGACTTTGGGGGCCCATTGTGGACCCCCCTTGCACAGGAGCAGTTCGGTTTTGCACTGGGTACCCCCTACATTTCCCTGCACCACGTGGCACGCATTGAGTGGTGCCTGCCACGTAGTGCAGGAAAATGCTAAACTTGCATTTTTTCCATTCCGGCAGGTGCTGCAGCCAGCAGCACCTGTCGCAGTAAGAGAACCATGCCTGAGACGTATGTTCGACCATCTGCTCCATTTTGCCCCTGGGGCGAAGGAGCAAAGAGAAGTGATCACTTTCATATCGAGGGACAATCTCCATGTCAATAAGAAGGGACCAGGAGGACAATTCCACTAAAATATAATCAATGTTTCTCGGATAGGATTGCCTTTTGACGGTCTGGTGTCTGATCAGGTCTTACTGAGTATGACCATTACAAGCTCTCAGTTGGCAGCTTAGGCACAAATCTATCAGTTGTAATGCTACTGTTGTAATGTACTAATTACTCAATGCACTCTCCGTACAGAGGTTCTCTGCCTTGCTGCTCAGCCTATGATGAGGTCATATAGAATGTTCAGTGTGTTTGTATTGGAAGGGAGAATCAGTTGCTGTGGAAGGGCTGAGCAGCGAGGTGGCTGCTCCTGGTGGGGCACTTTGATGGATCAGACTAACTTCTTGTAAGCTGTAACCAAGAAGTAATCTTAAGAATGAATCTACTACTTTTCCTACAAGACTTGCCTGCGCATCATTCTTCGTTTAAACACTGGCGACGATCTGAAAGAACCTACGTGAGATATCTTGAATGGACTGGTACCTGATAAACTGAAGAAGCACATTTGCAAGAAGCAAGCTGGCAGTCCTGAAGCTCACCAGTGACCAGAACATCGGTCAGTCCCATCGTGGACATGCCAGTGCCTTGCTGAACTTGAGTGAGTGTTTCCCAAATTAGTAACTAGACTAACAGAAGTTCCTGACATTTCTCATCACCTGTGAACGGTCGGCCCTAGCCTGGGCCTGCCAATTCCTGCTGTTATTTCTGTGAAGCCTGCTCTCACCCTCCTGTTTCGGATGATGTGTTCCTGTTTTGCTGTATTTGGAGAATGCCCCTGTAAGAGGAAGCTGTAACGATTTTGCAGTAGCGACATCATTGATTTTAAATCCTATCTACAACCTTGGATGAGCAGTGTACTGGCAGCGTGTGTTTCCCAGCCAAGTTGTGTTGTTTTGCTTGCTGTGTCCTGGTAGGATCTTTAGCACACAAGAGGAGTGTCGTGGTATTGTGCGCCAACTGTGTTAGATTGTGTCAAGCTTTACTTTGGAGTTACTGTGGTTGAGAACTCACACCACGAAATTTCATATGTGAGCTGTTTGATCTTGTGCACAATTTTATTCCCACTGGCTGACCCTCGTCTATTGAACTGCACCGCTAAGTATGCTGTAAGTGACTAGAAGAGCTGTGGGGCATCGTTTTTTTTTAGCACAAATTTGCGCAAGCTTAGGGGATCGGCAGTTTAACTGATGTTCCTACCATTTAAAAAAATATGCTGCGTGTGATTCTCTTCACACGATCCTACCTGCTGTGCCTCGAGCCCTGCTGTGATTCCTTCATGGGATTCTCACGTAATGGATTCCTTGCCTGCTTGTGAACGCCACATGCACTGACGTGCCGTGATCCTTTCGGCATAACGTGCGCTGCGTGCCGCCATCTTGTGGTGGGCGGCCGCATCATCCTTACTCCTTGATGAATCCTTTTTGTTGCTGCCAACCATGCTGTTTTACTTTCCTTGCCGCAATAAAGAATGAACAAAGCTTAGGTATCCCACAGCGCTGATGTCATTGGCAGCACTGCTACTTAACATGATTTGATGTGCAAGAAGGCCGGACGTAGCTTTGGCAACCCCTTGCACGGTGTCATGGAAGATGGTGGATCTGCGTGCAACAAGGCAGGACATACATGTTTTTCACCAGTGTGATTCAGAGGAAATGCAATCCAGACTATACGTGGAGGAAGCTATCTCTGTTGATTGAACTGAACAACGCAAGGTCTTTGGGTCAAGAGTGACAGACTGTTGGTTTAAAGGATAAACCGAGCCATGGAATATGACTGCTCCCGTTAAAGATGATAGCACACTGAGGTCAGAGGTGGAATCATTCTGGTGCTATGTGCCATCTGTCATCTCGAGTGAGATCTCGCTCACCGGTGGTAAAATGACACATTGTTGATTTTGCATGTTCAATACTATGCATATTTCTAAATGGTGATGGATGTGTGCTATGCTCAATTTTGGTTCTATGGTTGCTGTATATTTAGTTGAGATGGTGTGTAGGGTGTGGGGCGGTGACTGCCCCAGTTTTGGGTTCATAGGGAGGTGTGTTCCCTGTTGTGTCTGAGTGTGTTTTGGGTTTAAGGATATCCATAGTATGTTGCGAGAGTGTGATGATTGTGCGCATTTGTGCTAGATTTTCTGAATTCCATGTTTTGGTCAGTATGTCTCGGGTTCCAGGATACCCTGGATTGTCATGGGTTTAAGGATACCCATAGTATGTTGCGAGAGTGTCATGGGTTTAAGGATATCCTGGCTTTGCTTTGGGTTTAAAGATACCCAAAGTGTGTTGAGTGTGTTTTGGGTTTAAAGTTACCCTGGATTTGCTTTGGGTTAAAGGATACCTTGGATTTACTTTGGGTTTAAAGATACCCATATTACGTTTCAAGAGTGCTTCAAGAGTGTTTTGGGTTATAAGTACCCTGTTTCAGTATGGGTAGAGTCTTATTCCTCTTCTTTGAGGTAAACCTGTCCTGCCATTAGTATGTGCAGTTGAGGGTTGTAGATCCCTGTTCTGCCGCAGTCTTGTGCCTTAGTATGAGGCACAATGGGTACTCTGTGTGGTGTAGTGTTTTAGTACCCGTAGTTTGTAGTGTATGTTTTCATGCTAGCCATACATTCACTTGTTTTTAAGAATGTATCTCTTTAACTTGCATTCTTTATTTGTTTATGATCATTATAAAGGGGAAGGATGTATATAATGTTTTTGTATGCATCCTACTTTTAATATTTCCATGCATTTGTATTGTATATGATCATTTTAAGGAGGGTGATGTTTTATGCTTTTGACGTTAATGCATCCTCCTTTGCTGACATGTGTGTTTTATCATTTTCATACATTTTGATTGTTTTCGATCATTATAAGGAGGTTCTCTGCCTTGCTGCTCAGCCTATGATGAGGTCATATAGAATGTTCAGTGTGTTTGTATTGGAAGGGAGAATCAGTTGCTGTGGAAGGGCTGAGCAACGAGGAGGCTGCTCCTGGTGGGGCACTTTGATGGATCAGACTGACATCTTGTAACCTGTAACCAAAAAGTAATCTTAAGAATAAATCTGCCACCTTTCCTACAAGACTTGCCTGCGCATCATTCTTCATTTTAAAAACTACCTTAGTAGAGAACCATTTGGGCTAGCCTAAGAGCTTGTGAATGCCCCATATTTGATCTTCGAAACTAGCAATTTCCTTCAGGAGGGTGGAGGGTTCAAAAGAGATGTTAAAATCTAAGCCTACAATATCTTCTGCATCACTAGGTGGGCCTTTAATTTGATCCCTCAATAGCTATACAGTTGGAGACTCCTTTTGCTTCTGGGAGCTTCTGTTATACATTTTAAATAAGTATGATTTCTTCCTGCACTATGGGAAAATCTCTAGCCCTAACAGATACGATGAGTCAATGGCCAGCTGTTTGAAAGAGCTATCCAAAATAACACTGAGCCATGGAGCAAGGCCTCCTGAGGGTCCGCCAGCCATAGACTTTTGGGGTGGTATAATAAATGTTTTATACCCTCACCTGTAAGATGGTTCCAGTTCACAGGTTTCATGGAACATAACAATAGCACTAATGTCTATAAAAATCTCTGTGTCTACCTCGGCTAACTTACTCCTTAGGCTCGCAATATTCCAGGAGATTTGTGAGAAGTGGACCCTCTTAGTAGGAGGTGATATCGGGAGGCATATGGGAGGGCATGGCCTTCAGAGAGAGGCCAGTGTAGTTGTAAATCTTCAGCAGAATCAAGATTATGATTTAGAAAAGGAATGTCTTCACTTTGGAAATTCGAACTTCCTTTGGGGTTAATGGTGAGTATATGATCTCTTGAGCACAGTTCTTGGTGTAGCTCATTCATCAGATTGATAACACCGCTAGATGGTTGGTCTAAGCTAGTGCTCCCTATGGGCTCTAGTCAATTATTTGCCAAAGACTTAAAAGTATCTTTAATGATCTTTCCCTCACTCTGCAGTGGTTGTCGGGGTTTAAACTGAATACGGGAATTTGTTGGAGGGCAAGTTCAGGCTTCCAAAGCTAGTAGCTCATTACCTAAAGATGGGTGGGAAAGGTTTAACTTGATATGATATGAATCGTCTGCGGAAGGCAATCTGATCACCCCAAGCATATCTGAATGAATCACACTGTAACCTCTACAGACATTCATTATCCAATGCATGGATGTGTTGATAAGGGAGACCTAATTTTCTCTACAGTGTTGCGAAATCCTAGGGACCCTGTCATGCATATCGTCCTAAGGTGCACAAAAGAATCAGATTCAAGGCTGCTCTCCCATTGTTCCTGTGAAGTTGAGGGGAAAAAGTTGTAAGTAAACATATAAGAGGTGTTAGTATTAGGGAATCTTGTTCTGTGATGACAAGGATCTCCATAAGAATTGCAATTAGTAGGACCTCCAGGGCCCCCTATGACAGCAAAATTGGAAGGAATCTTAAGGGTGGCAATCTTAATGGAACTTGGCCTAGGGTAGTAGGGATTTCCCTCATTTCTTAGATTATCTGAGGTCCATAGAGTGGTTTAGGGATACAGTCTAACCTGGGGGGGGGGGGGTGCAGTTTTCCGTTTTACGCAATAGTAATACATTGTGGGCTGGTTTAAGGAAAGCACCAGTCTAGCTCCTTTTCACCCAGGGACCTCTAGCTGCCTCTTTGCACTCCTGCTGAGGTCCTACCCTCTCTAAGTCAGAGAGTGTATGAAACTTCGATCAAGAGTCTGTAATTTCAACCCTCATAGTAGTTATAATCCCTCAGAGATCATTTATTTGATCTTGTGTCACCTCGATCTTAATTGGCTGCACTATGGATGAAGCCCTTTCTTGAAATCAGTCATAGCTTCTGCCTCTGGGACCAATTCTGCAAAGCGGTTGGAGTGAACTATAACTTGTTACATGGGTACTTGATTGGAACATGCAGTAGAGGGGTCTGAGAGTAAATGGATTGATTGGTTCATGGACAACGCTGAGGGTTCAGAATGGACATCCCGAATGGGATGCAAGTCCATGAGGGGGCAACTAATGAATCTTTGGATCTCTGTAATTTATGGCTCCCAGAGGTACATGTTTAAAATGTATTTGTAAATCTGTCTTAACTGTTCTTGTTTTAGAACACAGGCTAGAATGTCCATTTAAGTTCCTGAATGAAGTGTAGTGATTGAAGTGAAGTGTCTTTTATTTTCACATTACATAGAACAATATTTAGTGTGTATTTTGAGATATATCTATGTATATGTATGAATTTAATATGAAATGTAGCTATTTCACATCATGTAATATTATAAAACACATATATATAATTTTAATGTGGATTATCCCACAAACCTCTTCGCCTAGATCAGGTGTCTCCAACTAGTTGATTGGGAGCTACAGGTAGCTTCCAGTCTCATTCAAAGTAGCTCACAGCCTTGAGTTCATTTTCAAATATTCTCAAGGTCATATTTTTATTTCAAAGTTAATGGAAGGCTGTGTTTATTTGACATCATGCTCATCAGGCTGCAGATGGCAAGGCCTGCCAAGGAGCAGTGCTCAATTTTATTTTAATCGAGAGGTAAAGAAAAGCAGAGATTCATTCAGCTTCATGGGCCAGGCGAGTCACAGAGGGAGGTGAACCACTGAATCACTGGGGTATTTGACTATTAAATATAATTCCTTGTCAACTGAAAATTGGAGTTGTGAACAAAATGAAGCTTCGGAATGCTATTAAATAGCCAAGAAATAAAATGCTGTGTCACCTTAATTATTAAGTTTATACTTCTTCTCAATTTTCTCCAATTTCAAAGTGTTACATTCACAAACAGCAGGCCCCTTACTCCCTTTGGGCAGTATACACTGTGCCATAAATGTATAGGAAAAATGCAGCCATTTTGTTACATAATAGAAATTTTAAATGCAGAAAAATGTTCCATGAAACAAAATGTGTTTGGTAGAATATTTATCTGCACTTTTAATTTCTCCAAATTATAAAAGAACATACAATTGTATATTTGTGCCATTTATGTAACGGTGCCACTTATGGCGCAAGGCATGTCCTGTGCTGCAAGTACATATGACACAGGCTTTCAGTCACCCATACAAATATATATATATCCCCTTCATACGCACACGTTCATATATCCCCAAAGGGCACGGTCTCACTGACACGCATGGCAGCCCTTTCATTGTGTCCTTGGTCATAGTATTTAGTTCAAACCATAGGATCTGGCTCTATGGCTATTAGGCTTCAAGCCAATGTAGCTGGGTGGGGTGTATCTAGTTATAGTATGCAAATTGTTTAGCCTTCGGTATTTCTAAATGATTTTCACTGATCCGAAGTAGCTTTCGTTTCAGAAAATGTAAGAGCCCCATGCACTAAATGATGTCACTGGCCTGGATAAGTGAATTTAGGACATGACAAGGGATGAGGTTAGTCAACAGGTTACTACAAAGTTAATATTTATTCTTTTAATGTGGCAGAGTGAAAACAAAAACATATTTTGTGTTAACCTTTGACTAATGCTTGTGATTGATGTAGTACAATTATGCTACATGATTGCAGGCAAACAAAAAGTAGCAGAACAAGTCTTTTTTCTCTTTTATTTCTGGAATCCATATAGGTCAATGGCCATCAGAAAAAGACCATTTGGAAGGCCGTCACCAGCATTTTTTTGTGAAAAAGGTGGGAGGACCTACGACTCTGGACCAATCAGTCCTCCAAACATGATACGTGCATGTGCCGCACCCTGACCCCCCCTAATGGTTTGCATATTTGGGGTGGCATATCTGGAGCTTAATGGGCAGTTAGGAACCCAATCAAGTGGATAAGTTCTAGTTTGACTTTTACATGTTAAATAACTGTTTTTTGTTCCAGCAACTACAGCAATATTTTACATGAACCTTAATGTTGACACATGTCCAATACACAAGAAGAGTTCCTGAAAGTGTAACTTTTGCAGAAGGTGTATGATGATATTTTTTGTATATGAATTTGTGCAAAGGGATACCACCTAATTTTTGTTCACGACCAAAGGACTGGTTTGAGCAAACACATGCCTGCCTAAACAACAAATTTACATCAGGGTGTTTGATCTTATAAGGGACAGTTGTACCAAACAATCCACAAGTCGTTATTGTGTCAGGTATGATGCTCCCTCACTATTATAAATGATGTATGTTAGCCCTATTACAGATTACAGGTGACACAGCATACAATGCATGTACGAAACAGAGGTTGTACCAAATGTCAAATTGGCAAGTTGGTTTTATACACACGCAAGAGTGAGCATGTGAGCCAAAATGACGAGTAACATCAGATTAAACAGCTACATTTTTGATTCAAAACATATCTCAAATGTGTTTTGATTAAAAAATACCACTTTATTCATGTTGAAAGTGACAGATTTGCAAGATGTCTTATTTCTTCAAAACTGTTCGTGTAAGCCATTATGTTGTTTTAAACTAAATTGTGATAGGCTTACACTTTTTGCAAAAACACAGACAGAGCTGTGTAAACATTGGTCACAGAGTAACACATAACCCAAACCATTTTTCAATGTCCTTTCTTATGCCCAGATGATACATCAATGATGAATAAAAATGGAATTCTTAAAGGATTTTTTTCAGAAGGAAGGTTCCATCACCTATATGTTGGAGCATCCCATCTGCAAATATAAAAATCAGACCTAACTCATGACTCATTAAGAAAATGTAGAAATGAGTCAAGGAGTAATCTGTTGCATATTGTGAATTGTGTTTGAATTTTTTATATGAAAGTTATATATGAATCATTGTATGTAATATTTACTGTGATGTTGTACCAAGTGAAAGCCAGCATATTTTGTAAAACAATTTCACAATGGTCAAACAAACTAATCATTACTTGAAATATTTTGGAGTCAAATGTAAAATATTTTTAGCTCTGTACTAAAGTGGATAAGAAATATATCAAGCCTATGTATTTACTCATGCTGCAGAAGTAATTTGTCAATCCACAAAAGAAATCTTAATTTCATCTACAGCATAAGTATATACATAGTGCATGATATGTGGATAAGCTACTTTTGTTTACATTTGAAATATACTTTCGTTACTTGAACCATTACCATTGTGAAATGTACAAACCAGTGAAACAGACTTTCCGTTTATACAAATATTGATACAACATTGTAGTATTTGGTGACAAACATTGATTCATAGTTTACTTTTTCTGAATGAATATAATGCAGCTTTTGTGGCCTTATACACACACTGTCTAGAGGCAATTTTGGTTTGAATATTTTTTGGTTACATAAGTTCACTATTTGAAACAACAAATGGCAACCATTCATAGGTGTTAAACAGTTGCTAGAGAGAATTAAAAATGGATAAGAGACAAGATCATAAAGGATATAGGAGCTATCATGGTGAATTACAAAATATTGACCAAATGGTTCTGAAGATGTTCTTTAGAAGCATAAGATAATGATACTAAAGAACTAAAGTTTGTTAACCTTGAAACAGGTGGAATATGAACATTCGGAAAATGTGTTGTTATTGAAGTTCATGATCTGTACTTTTTACACAGATGCACAAAATCAATTGTATATTTCTTTTCAGCATCAATAGGAGAATGCAAAGGAAACATTGGACACATAGGTTGGGAAGCAGCTGGCCACTGTGCTTCGGCTGGTGGGTGAGACCACCTACACCAATGGACACAGTGGCACTGAGGGTAAAGGGACTAGCAAGGAGACCACCAGCTCCACATCATCTTCGGCGACCAGGCCCTAGTGGTGGCAGACCCTACATTAATAGTTACACCTATCTCCACCATCCCTCTTGCTCCTCCGAGTCTCCTTCACTGTTTTTGCCGGGACCGCATACACCAAGTCATGGTATTTGAAATATGAAACTATCGGACCACATTGCAAATTTTTGCATTGAAAAAGCCCTCGGTCAATTCGCCATTGGGCGAAACACGTATTGACTGTTGTTGTTTGTCTGTGCGAAATCTATGTCGGAAAGAAACAATAAAAAAATGGCAAACTTTGCTAACTGAGCACTACTCTCCACAATGCTTGGAAATTTATATTCCATTAACTTCATCAGATTGAGGGGCGCAGATATCCAACCACAACTTAAAGTATCCTTCGCTGCAGGTACCTCACCCCTTGCCCTTGTCCCCAGAGCTGAGCTGAGTGAGGAGGCAATCAACCTATTATGCAGCATCTCTGTAGGTCAGTCTGCAATTGTACAGGGTGTCAAGGGCCTTAGTTGCCAAATGCAACAGGTAGTTGTATTTCTGGATGCCATGCACATTTCAATGTCTGGCATGCAGAGATCACTCACAAAGATAGCCTCATCACTGACTACAGCTGCCCAAACAGCCCCACCCTGTGTCCCAACTCAGGCCCCGTCCCCATCTCAAATACCAGCCCTGTCCCAAGCACACTCACTCCTTTGCTGGCACCCACTCCAACAGACACAAGCAGCACACCCACACATAAACACACACAAACTTAGAAGCACAAGCACACACCCAAACAACATTCAGATACCACACCCATACCAACCACAACCAACACCACATCCACCACCACACCCACCACCACTAGCACACCCATAAGCACCACACCCACAGCCACCATTACACCTATACCCACCACACCCACACCACCACAACACACACAACCACCATTACCACCAAAACCAATGCAACCACCACCACACCATCAAGCCCCAGCACATCCAAAAGCACATCTTCCAGACCACACGCACTACCACACCCACAAGCACCACCACATCCCTATACATCAAAACCACAGCAACCACCTAAACAGCACACTCATCTAAACACACACCTAAATACAAAACAGCACCCACCAAACACAAACATACACACTAACCCAAGCAACATACACCTGCCAAGAAACACACACCTAAATGTACAGAAGATACACCAGGTCCACATGCAACTGCAAAACCAACAGACATGCGCACATCACCCACTTCAGCTCCTTCTACCTCCTAAACCCAGTCCTCTTCCACCCATCCTGTCTTTTCTCCTTGTTTTGATTATTTCTTTGCTGTGGCCTTGACCCCTTCTAAACCCAAACTCACCCCTCCCAAACATAAACCCACCTCTCCCAATAAAGATAATTGAGATGCCCGCTCAGTGCCACAAGATCCCCCTTTCTGAGAGGTCACCCTTGGCAGTTAGATAGGAGGCAAGCTATCAACAACAGTGCAATCTGCTTATTGAACTGATCATTGAACTTGAGCAATGAGAGAAGTAGCTCATAAGTTAAATAAATCAATATTTTAAATTTCACCAAGGTTGTCCTGACATTAATATATATTTGCAATTCTTAGATTCCTAGAAATGTTTATGACTAAAATGTAAAGTATATATTTTTTTTACCATCATGGCAGGAAATACAACAGATTTTTTAACATCTACTTTGATAAGTGCATACACACGTTAAAATATGTGATGATAATTTGAAATTAGGGGCATGCATTCATCATGAAAATGGCCACTTGCACCAACAAATAAATGCTTTAATGATTTTGTTTTAAAGTTGTAATACTTGTGTGTTTATTTCAACTTGACAAGAATAAACACATATTCATTACCCCTTAAAAATTCAGTGACAATTGAAGTTTTGTAAAATTCAGTAATTCCACTAGATAAGGGGATAACTATGTTACTGATTAAAGATTGGGACTGACATTGATTTCACAGGTATTTAAAAAGTCAACGGTACACCGTGTCTATTGTAATTTCTACATTATATTACATTTCACTTATCCAAATGATGTGTAACACATAATTATTTTTCTGACATTGTTTGCAATGTATTCAAAACACACCAGTATGGTCACTTTGATTTTTTGATTGATGTCTTTTTGTGTATGTGTCCATTTTTTGTGGAATATTTGGAAATATATTTTAATCATACAGGTGTGTTTCTTTAAATCCCTGTGGGTGGACAGTTCCTCTGTTATGGCATTTGTGTGGAAGGTGTCATTGTATGCCAGAAATGTTTGTCGCTGGGAGATCTGATTTTCAGATCATAATGCCCTCACACACCTGTTTAGGGTGTCATGCTTCATCATAGGGTGCTCCTCGTCGGACCGGCGCTCCAATGTCCAACTGGCCTGGTGGCTGCTTTGGCGGAGTTCTTTTGATCTGCAATCGCCGTATGTGAAGGGTGTTTTTGGGCAGTCAGTGCTATGTGTATAATAACGTGAGTGGGTGATTTTAAAATAGGCTCCAGGTCTAGGATTATGGAACACCGTAGTAATATACGATGTGGCAGATCAACAACCAAAATGAGCGCTCACTTCTTGTCCCACCCCCATGGGGCGAACGAGATGTCATGGACAGCAATTGAAAGCAATGTTAACTGGTCAACGCACAAACTGTTTGAGACAAAGATGGATTTTCTGCCTATCCACACAGAAGAAGGGTCTGAACGATGCCATTCCTTGGTCCGAAATTCAGACTGAACATTGAACCCACGAGGGTCAATCTGTCTGGCTCCGCTAACGCAAGAAACCATGTACATTATGGCATTATGATCTGAAAATCAGATCTCCCAGAGACAAACATTTCTGGCATACAGTGACACCTTCCACACAAATGCCATAACAGAGGAACTGTCCACCCACAGTGTCCTGCATATGTACATTGAGGAGCACGGGTACAGGACCTCTATAAATATTAGCTATTTAGTCCCCCCTATTGATTATGTTTTCTTTAAATCCCTTCAATGGCAACATTAGAAGCATGTGCATTGCACATTGGTATGCTATTACTTGTGAGAGAGATTTGAAAGTGCATGAATCCAGAGCAAATGTAAACAGACAGTCAACAGACAGTCAAAAGGTAACAGGTAAAAAGAGGAACTTACCTTCAATTTTGGCCAAGATGGGGTTAATTTTCTTCATCGTCAAGCAGCAGCAGCAGTAGAGGCAGTATTTAGAAGATTGGGTCAATGGTGGGAAAGAAAGTGTGAAAGTGAGAAAAGATGAGTTTATCCCTTCCAATCCACCAACTCAGGTGTGGAGGTTTTGCCGGCATAGTTGCGTGGACAGGAAGGCACAAAAAGTGCTTAATTTGGGCCGGTGATTAGCACCAGCACTTTTTTCTCAGAGTCTGGACTATGTCTCCAGGACACTGGTTGTGATTGCCAATGCTTGTTGGCCGCCACGTTAGACTGTTTTATGGTCCATTTTCTGTTCCTAACATCGCACTATATCGTCTCTGCCTCGGAAGCGGAAGTCGAGTTAACTTGCAGTTGAACTGAGGGGTGAAGAGAAGTGTTCCTGCTCAGACACTGATTGTTAGGGCTGAGCTTACTAGAGACAGAGAGAAGAAACCATTGCTCCACCTCCGTTTCATTGGTATGTGTAGAATGGTGGGAGAGGGGGAAGAGGAACAAAGTGATTGAGGGAGGTTTTTTGCTGCACGCTGAGTTCTCGGCAAACTGCGATATTTGTTTCAAAAGGTGGAATCTGCCACTCTGTTCTGTGACTCTTGAATGTAGTGCGTCATTAATGAATTTAGTAAATTTAAAAAAGCAACGAGGTATCATTTAACAGGCGTTATATGGCTACAGAGCATATTTTGGAGTTTAATGTCTCCTACAATACAGATATCATTTGGTATGCATTAAAGCCCCTGAATTGTTTTCTAGTTATGCATAGGTGTCCACTGTGCCGTCTCTTGGCCACAGCGTAGTTTCAGACCGAAATTCCCTGAAGTTTGTATGTGTGCTGTGCAGAAAGAATTATGAATCAGTCACCAGTGAGTTGAGCTGCACAGTAATGAGGAGTAAGAATTATATTTCTGGGAGGCACAGATTAACTCCGTTGAATCGGACCTAAGGGCGCTGTAGGAGGCTGCTTGCGATAATCGGGAGCCAGAGGTGCAACATCGGCTGCGACTAAAAACTGTGGAGTATAGGGAGCTGGTTACGCAGACTGCCCAAACGGTGGCTCGACACAAGGCGGGCAGGATCTACGATCAAGGCGACAAAGCAGGCAAACTTATAGCCTGGCTCGATAAAAAACAGCGGACCAATAAAGTGGTACCAGAAATACAAACAGCTTCAGGGGCCGTGGTTACGGAGCCCCGGGAGATCACCGCGGAATTTGCAAGGCACTTCCGGCAGGTATATAGTAGGGGGTCGGACCGTCCGGAGGAGGACTCTGTTGCCCTGCTGACAGATATTCGTATGGCATGCCTGTCGTATGTCGACCGGGATGCCCTGGAGGCTCCACTTGCCACAGCCGAACTGGAGCGTGCGATAATAGACCTTCGCCCGGGCAAAGCTCTTGGACCGAACGGTCTCCCAATTGAGCTTCACAAGCTAAAACCGGACGCCCTTAGTTTACACCTTAAACAAATGTTTGAAGAGAGCAAAGCGGCAGGAATTTTGCAGCGAGATCAACGCCTAGCCACTATCGTGGCTATACCAAAAGAAGGGAAACCGAGGGAGTCATGTTCCTCATACAGACCCATCTCCCTGCTTAATGCAGAACCGAAAATATTGGCGAAAACTCTCGCCAATAGGCTTCAATCCGTCCTACCCACTTTGGTCCACCCGGACCAGTCCGACTTCATGCCCCATCGCAACACGGCGCTCAACATTCGCCGCCTGAATGGCGTACTGGGAAGGTGCCACACAATGCAAGAAGATGCGGTGGTGGTTTCGCTTGAAGCCACCATGGCATTTGACACCCTAGAATGGCCCTACATGATAGCGGTGCTCCGTAAACTGGGCTTCGGGCCACACTTTACAGCATGGGTTCGTCTTCTCTACTCGGAGCCCCTGGCCCAGGTGGTAGTTAACAACAAGGTCTCCGAGGTTTTCGCCCTGGAGAGGGGAACCAGACAGGGCTGCCCGCTCTCACCCCTCTTATTTGCGCTCTCCCTTGAGCCACTTGCGGCGTGGATCAGGCAAGACGTCTACCTCACAGGGATACAATGGGCGGATGGATGGGAGGACAAAATCTCCCTATACGCTGATGATATCATCCTTTACTTATCTAAACCACGGAGGTCTATTGTGGCAGCAATGGATATATTCACTAGTTTCGGGAAGAATTTGGGCTTCCGCATCAATTGGAGCAAGTCTCTCCTCTATGTCCTCCATGGCAGCCCCCCCAGGCTTCCCAGCGACTGCCCACTCACCGTTGCGGAGGACGGATTCAAATACCTCGGAGTTTTTGTCTCCATAGACAAGACTATTCTGTATGAAAAGAATCTACTACCTCCCCTGCGACGGCTCCAACGTGACTCTAATACTTGGCAGAGACTTCCACTATCCCTGCTGGGCCGTGCGGCCCTCTTCAAAATGATGGCACTTCCTAGGTTTCTCTACGCCCTCCAAAACTATCCGGTAACTAATTCCTATTTTGTGGCAATAGAAGCGGCGCAGCGGATCCTCCTCTGGTCAGGTACACCTAGAATAGCGCTGCACAAACTCACACTGGGATGGTACGATGGAGGGATAGCCTTCCCGGATATCCGCAAGTACTACTGGGCCGCTCACCTGTCTGAGATCAACCAAGGGACGTATAGTGATGGTAACGACCCAGGTTACGGAATGGACAGATGGTTACTCCCAGGTGGGAATTATGAAGCCGCACTCTATTCTAAACCTGGTAAACATCAGCTCACAGGACCGACGAAACACTCGGTACAAATATGGCATGTGTCGCATCGTAAGCTGGGTTGGTCCAATACTCTGACCATGGCCACTCCACTGTGGGCATCGGAGAGGCTGGGCAACTTGGGTCACACTAAGGGGTTCCATAGCTGGGACCTTATTGGTATCTCACAGGTCAAAGACCTGTGGGGCCCCAAGGGGGTCAGATCCTTTACTTACTTACAGGACACAAACGACTTAGCACACACTGAATATTTCAGATATATGCAGATTAGACACTCCCTCCAATCAACCATACCACCGGGGACCACGCCCCCACAGGCCTCCCCACTTGAGGACAGGTTGCTCGACGGACATATGCCAGAACATGCCATCTCCCTCACATATAAAAAACTGATAAATAATCCTCCTGATCCACTCAGGTGCCTTAAAGAGAAGTGGGTGGCCGATGGACTTGAGATCGATGATGAGGAATGGGTGAGTGCGCTGGCATCCCCTAGGGAGGTGGCGATTTCGGCTAGACTTAGGCTCATACAACTTAAAATACTGCATAGAGTATACATCTCCTGCACTAGACTACAGGCGATGGGAAGAGGGGGGGAGGGGCTCTGCAGGCAGGGCTGCGGTGAGACGGGCTCTTTCTTCCATATACTGTGGGACTGCACGAGTGTGCGGAGATACTGGAGGCGTGTGATGTATTGCATGCAGGAAGTATGGGGGTAGACATACGCCCAGAGACTAAGAGATGC
This sequence comes from Triturus cristatus, assembly GCF_964204655.1. Classification (NCBI taxonomy): domain Eukaryota; kingdom Metazoa; phylum Chordata; class Amphibia; order Caudata; family Salamandridae; genus Triturus; species Triturus cristatus. The sequence continues at coordinate 1,669,910,768 of NC_140591.1, read as the reverse complement.
CTCTTGAACATCTGGGAACCCACAGACTTGCCTACAAAAGGGAAATCTGGGTCACACTTGGGCAAATGGTGGCAAAAAGAAACATCGCCCGCCTTTGGGGTGCATCCGCTCCACCGAAATTAGCCGAATGGCAAAAAGACATGGATTGGTGTATGCTGCAGGAGAAGACTGTGTATACGGCGCGAGGGTGCCCTCGGAAGTGGGGGGAGGTATAGTCAAATTGGAAAGAATATAGAGGTGACATCTGTGAGCCTCCACAGTCCCGCCGGTCCAGCTTGGAGACTATAGACTGAACATATTATACTTCGATAGCTAATTCAAATGACACTATGTCCCACACTGACAATGTATGTTACTGGTGTTATAATGACTCTAATGTGAACATTTACTGACCATCTTTGTTCCTTGTTTTTTTGCAAATAAAAAGAATAAAAAAAAAAAAGAATTATATTTCTTTGCTGCGGAGTGATAGTTTTAAAGGAAATATAGCAAGTTTTGTATGGGTGTGCGAGGTTTTGGACAATGAATAGGATTTTGTAATGTCAGTCATTGTGCAGTCGTCCTCACAGCTCCTGTGGAAATATACCCCCGTGAGGGCACACTGGTGCAGGGTCACCCTCTCATCCATGGGTCCGAAGACTAACAAAGAGAGATCGGCACTGGAGTTGAAGTAAAGCAAACCAAGTTTATTAAACACTCATGAGTGGGACAGCGTCCGAACAACACTCTGAAGTGTTGTGGGAGGAAGTACCTTGGATACAAAGACCATCACCCTTATATACAATTTGTTGCAGTGTAATCGCAGGGGAAGGAAAACTGGAGGGAACAGGTTTAAGGGCAGAAATATCTACAGGCAAACAAGAGGAGATGGGTGACCAGGTGGTCAGGAGATGAGGAGGGGGAGTAAGGAATGTTTATGGCGGCAATAAGCAATCAATTGATAACATCTGAGACGAGGTGCACCGACAGCTGCAGCCCCCCAGCACGTACATCAGATTGACCATGTCAGAGAGGTCAGCTAAAGTTGAGGACACAGGCTGGGTGGAGAGGCCAACACCAGAGAGTAAAGTGAGCACGACAGAAACGTCAAAATGGCTGCCGCTTATGCTAACATAGAATTTACACTTTTCCACACTCCAAGCAAAGTAACAAAGTAAGGAAAAGAGTTGGGCTGCAGTTTGAATAATGTTAAACGTGTATATAAATTCAGGGGAAAAGCAATAAAGTTAAATGCACGGTTTCACAGTAGCTCATAAATCTTGCTGCTAGGCTGTATGGAAAACAAGGGTACCTCTTAGACCTGCCCTGCAGGTGTGGGTGTGCACCGCAAACTAATTATGAGAGGCCTGTGGGCTCGAGTCAGGCAATTAATCGAAAATGTGTTTTTCATTTCAGTTTTAACGTCATTCTCGCTGGAGGCTTCCTTTGTGTGTGCGTTTGTTTTCTGGCTTGTTTTTGGCCTCAGTCTCTGTGTGTCGATCATACTCGATGTGCCCTGGTTACTTTCAGGGCAAAGACACCGAGCTAGTGTTAAAGAGTAAGGTGCAGCTGCAAAGAGATAAATTAATAGGTTCTTTCATTTTGTTTTGTGTAGCTTCCACCTTAGGCACTTTCAAGGTAATGAGATTATGCTGGGAAATTTTACCTTCACTGGTCCTCCCCCATCTCGTCTGAGCGAAGGGTTGGAATGGAGACCTGGGCTCTGATATGGGCCAGATTTTAGCATGGCGAGCTAGGCCCAAGACGCCAATCTTAAGACGAGTGCACGCAGCTGTCTCAGTTAAAGTCCGCAGGCAACAACGTCTCTCTTTATTACAATGATTCAATTCAGCTTTAAATCTGTTTTTTTACTTGCCGCAGGTGCCGTTTTACACCCCATTAAACCCCCTCCCATCTCCCTCTTACCCTCTGACCCTCACCAGCACTGGTCTGGTTAAAATCCTGTCTCATTCACAGCACATTCTGCAATTATAAGCAAATCACTTTATTCTCCATGATTGCGATACTACTCCGATTACAGCCTGATTCCTTTCCTACAGGTTCTACTGCCCTACATGCTTTTCTATTTTATACCTTGCGTTTCAAAAGCTAAAACTACAAAAGGTGTTCTCTGTAGAGCGTGTCACTGCTTTTTGAAATTAACCTTTCGTTAGTATCAAGCAAAACAATATAAGCACTAACAAAACCAATGCATTGGACTTTTGAATAGTGGAAGCGCAAGTACATGTAAACACACAATATTGATGGGCATATTAACAGAAATCATATGTTCAAGCAGACAGAGCAATGTCTCTACAGATATTCATGCATATAAAACCAACTAAAAGAAAAAGGGTACACTTTCTGCCCAGTCTGCAAGTGGTGTCCCCATGATGGCAGCAAAGTTCCTCTGAAGCGTAGTACCAGAGCAGGGTATGACCAGAAGGTGCCTATTTGAAGAGCCACGTCTTCAGCTCCTTGCGGAACTCAAGAAGTGAGGAGCTGGCTGTGATGTGTTGAGGCTTGTGGATTCACCCAATAAGAGGGTGGATCAAGTGGATGAAGTGGGTGGAGCCAGGGGAGTGGGTGTGGCCTCCTATAAAAAATGTGAGCACCTGCACTTAATATTTGACAAATTAAGCACTGATGAACCCCAATGTACCCAAATATAGGCCGAGGTAGCTGCATGACCTTTATCTACATTTGTCCTAGCTTGCTCAACATAACAGCTCTGGTGCTGACCTTTTGCCTATGTGCTGAGTAAAGGATTACCATATTCGGCATATTAACTCTGTACAAAAGTCACCGCTAGTGTCATCCTTGAACATACAGGCCCACAGTCTCATAACACTATCTAGGTAGAACCCCTGAGGGTACCTTATGTGTATATAAGCACAACATCTTCGCTGGGCAAACCATGCTGACACAAGATCCTGGAGTCCCTACACGCAGAAACTCCAGCATGCAGTGGTCTGACATCGTTTGTGGGGTGTCCAACTTGAAACCATGACGGGGTCCTTCATTCTTTCCCATCAAGTAATGGGGTTGGCTCTTTCCTAGGGGGATTCTTGGCTTCACACCTACATAGATGCTTAGGCACAATTAGCTTGGGTTTGCATCTTAGGAGTACGCCTGATTATTGCTCTGTATCAATATGCCTGCATATATTCACTGTTTTAGCACCACAGTAGAATTTTACCTTTTATTTACTCTCTCGGGACTTGCAATTGTATATATAAGTTTTTGTCAAATTGTTGTTGCAGTACACGTCTTTTATACTAAAATGACGCTGGTTCAATACATGTTTATTGAAAACGTCCCCATCGTTTATTCTGTATATGTCTCTGAGAAGAAGTGAGCACAAGTGACTGAACAAAAAGTACTGCACTGTTTCAACAATCCCTGAAGGATCCAGGGTTGTCATGTTCGATAGTTGCCGAAAATATTCGCTCCTTGGTACGGTTCGGGGGCTGATAGTGGCACTGTGAGCCGGCTGGTCTACAGGCTAACATGTCCTTTGGGAGTGTCTGGAATCAGTCTGGACACCAATCCTTTAGTTTATGTTGTCTAAATGCCTAATGCCGCTATGTATAATTAGGAACTACACAACCGCATTGTGATTGGCCTGGTTAACAAAGTGACTGCACTCCCTCCGACAGCCGCTTTTCCCTATGGTGCCACAAGTTAGGAATTCTGATGGAAACACTTGCAATCTGGTGCTCTTTCCTCCATGGGCACACCAGCGTCTCAATAGAGTGGGCGGACTGCCTCGTAGGCGGACGGGCAATCTGACTGAAAAGCGATGGCGGGACCATTACCACTAGGATCTAAATCAAGTATTGTCTCAAACTCAATCTCATCATTAGGTCGCACTGTCTACAAATGACTTAAAAAGGGGCCTCCTAAGGAAAATCCACACTGGTCCATCTCTAGTTTGACAGCTCACTATTGTGTGGGATCCTAACTAACCATTCATACAAACATCAAAAGGACCTCTTTCTTCCATTAGTAACTAAAATGTATAGGCACCCAAACAATATTGCAGACTGAACTGTTTTAAGTCATTTTTTCCACAGACTGTAAAATATCAGGGTCATCTCAGATCCTTTCTGTCAGGGGCCTGCCTTTAGCATGCCACAAATGCTTTCATGTTTGCTATAAAATGGAAGTAGTTTCCTCTGCAGCATATGGTCTGCCTTGTCCTTTCTTGCCGGGAGCCTGCAACGCACTTTACTGAGTGTTTTTTTCCTTCTTGTAAATATGTCTCTGCATAATGCCATTCCTGGAGGGTCACCATTTGACTTGCACTGCCTCGTGTTGCTGCATTTTTCCTATTGTTGTGCTTGACAGCAACTCCTTTCATGTGGAACCTTTGGCTTTTGGCTTTGCCTTTTGGCCTAGAATCTCGGCGGCCTTGTCCTCTTAGCTTGCCCTTGCCATTTGCTTTTTTCCCACCTGTCTATCTGCAATGAAAAGTTCCCTTTTCATTTAGAAAGCAGCACAGGTTATTCCAATTAAAAAAGGCTAATTTGTCATCTACGGACCTTTCGAATTATTGACCTATTTCTCTGCTTCCCTTATTGGGCAAGCTCCAGGAAGGACAAGTAAATACACAGCTCATGGAGTATCTTGAAACCAATAAGTTGTTGGATCCATCACAATCGGGCTTGAGACCCATAGAACAGTACCGAATCAACTTTAATTGCAGTTATTGAGTCGATAAGATGCTGTCTAGACATGAACACTCCATCACTGCTTGTGCTGTTGGACCTTTCAGCAGCATTCAATATGGTGCCCCATCCTAGATTGCTGCAAAGATTGGAGGAGATAGGAATCCATGGCACAGCATTAAAACGGTTCAAGGATCTTCTAACTGGTCGCGCCCAGACAGTTCATTTAGACCCTAATAAATCACAAACTTTACAATTAGATAAGATAAGGGGGTGTCAGAAGGCTCTTGTCTGAGCCCCACTCTCTTCAACATTTACATTTCCCTCTTGCCGAAAGTGCCGGAGCTTTTGGCTTTGAACCTTTATCATCTGCTGATGACACGCAGATAATTTTCACACTCAGTAAAGACTTGATGAATCAAATGTGAGCTTTTCTGCTGGTATGACAGCCATTGCCACTTGGATGATAGAAACCTGTCTACAGCTGAACGCCAGTAAGACCAAGAAAATGCTCTTTGGCAAGGCCCAACAGCTCGAGACACCAGGCTGTATCTCCATCAGCGCTGGAGAATTAGAGCTAATGTGATAAGGCAACATACCATAGACGCTAGAGAGCTGTCCTTGGATTAACACAAGACTTAAAATTCAAAGATGAAACTGCAAGTGGTTCATTTTTTGATGCTTACATTAAGGCACTTTCCTTTTCGAATCTAAGGGGGTTGATGCTGCTGAAGGCCATTTTTGGCTGTTTGTTTTAAAAATTAATATACAATTTATTGGATGGCATATAGAAATATCTTTGGAACTAGGAAGTGTTCTATCTTTCATATGGAATTGCATACAATGTATTGCTTTTATTTATGTATTTGTTGAACTGTTTTATATTTGATATTTTAAAACATTTTTATTATATTTTACAGTTTTTTTGGGTACCACGCTTAAAATATTCTCAACCACTTGTGAATGCTCAGGCTGCAATCCAGACTTGTTTTTCAACCACTGTGCCATTCTACATAGAGACCCACCTTATGCAAATCAGTCTTGGTTCTGCTCCAATAGGATTAGTCTACCCTGAACTGCCTGTCGAGGTCTCCTCCAGATGGGAACACAAGCAACCACAGAGCAGTTAGCAGTTACTTGGGTCTCGTCAGTGAGGTATAGCAAAGTCCTATGGCACAGCGAGAATGGACCCACGTCTGGGTATACCGATCCCAATTAAGACATATACTACAGAAAAAGGTGATGGAAGGAATGCTTGAATTATTCTCAGCCACTGGTGATGGCTCTCGGCTGTTTGCCAAACTATAATTTTCATCCACTGTGTCACTTTAGACTTTTGCAAATCTTTTATAGTTCTAGTCCAATAGGATCAGTCAAGTCTCACGATCAGTAGTTGGGTACACTATCCTTGTAATTGACAGGTACACACATGGATAGAAAGTAAAATGATGAAGTATGCTTTATGTTAAGGATGATCAAACAACAATTGAAAAATGTACTTAGGTGCAAGAAAACATTTAGATTGTGAGGGTAAATTAGAGAAGTGTTTGTTTTCATACAATCTGAGGATAACAAAGCTTTGGAAGTTGCTTGGACATTGGTGATTCAATATGACCTGTTGACTGGCAGGAAAATGCTATGCAAATGTTCAATATTCAAAACAGTGATGGATGGAATGCTTGAATTAATCTCAGCTACTCCTAATCACTCATGCCCCATCCCAATCCATCATTATTCTGTACACATTGTTAACTCAGTTTGGACCCAGCTATATGCAAATCAGTCTTGACCCTGATCTAATGGGAACAGTCCAGCCCGAACTGCGAAGCCAAGTCCTCCCTGAAACCAAACACAATGAACCCAGGACTGTTTTTTCCCTAGCTATGGGCTCATCTGCTGGGTACAGCTAGGTTCCAGTAAAACAGTGTGCATGAGACCCATGTCTGGGCATACCTGTCCTACTTAGGGTAGCACAATAAGTATAAAAAACAGCAATCCGCCATGTCCGAAATGCAGGAATGTGCTGTATTTACAAAAAATACGGCGCACTCCTGTATTTTCCCTAGCACTGGCGCTATATATTGCTGCCTAGCACCAATGCAGACATCCATGCACCATGTGTTGTAGAGATTACTGTGTATGTGCCATGAAGGTGTCCCATCCTGCACATAAACAATCAATAATGGTGATTTGCTACTTCCATGTGTGCTGCATTCTGCAACACACACAGAAGTAACAAATCCCTTCCTGCACAGAAACAATCATTAATCACATTTTGCTCTTGCTATGTGTGCTGCAGAATGCATCACGAATAGAAAAAGCAAAAACTAAGAGAAATAAAAGTGTTTGTCCTTGTTGTGCCAATCTAACGCCTGCAATTGCATGGGTATTGTGGTGGAATGCCAACAGCAACACCCATTGCGCGCTCCTTTCACACAGATACCTGCATGAAAGAGTATCACATAGAATGCCACTCTGTTAATATGGTGCAGGGCAATGCAAGGGCATTGCGCTACCAGAACGTTAAAGAAAGTGCCCTGGCACCAACTGGGGAGAGTCCATGAGCTTAAATAGGGTTCTGTGGTTGCCACCTTATGATAATGACTCTAAATTGATTCAGCTAAAATGTAGGACAGAAACAGCTGACATTATGCCATAGTGGAGTGGTGTGGCTCACTGGTTAGAGGCGGCAGACCCGGAAGCAGAGGTCGGCCCGGGACCAGGGTTCGATTCCCAACGTGACAGGGTCTTGGGCCAAGGTCAGCGGACTCGATTATTCTTGCCTCGGTGCCTACTCTAACCATGGATCCCACCCAGCAACTCTGGGCAACAGCTTGCTTAATCTCCACTTACGGCCCCATCAGCGCCGGGGATGCTTGTCTTCACCTTGGAGATGCCCAGTAGGGACCATCTCACAGGGAAAGCCAGGATGGGTTCCCCAGCAGTACACAGCACCGTGACACTCTGCTTGAGTAGCTGTGCGCTCAATAAAACACCAGATAACATAACATAACATTGACCCTATCTTAGTTGTACAAAACCTGTCTACTGTAACATGTTTCAAGAATGCATGTGCCAGGGGAATATGTAATCACTACTAGCATGGTGTAAAGCCACTTCTTGGCAAGGTAAAGGTGTCTTGTAGTGCTGTCCAGGATTGACTCATTGTTGCTATGCAGGTACAGCCTGGCAGTACTCTCTGCCCAGAAGAAAGAGGGTTTGTCTGTGCTGGAGTCATGCACTTGGCCACGGGTACCACAAGCTTTCAGAGGTCTTTGGGCCTCAGTCAATCTGAGACGTTTAGAGCAACTGATGTCTCTCAACTTCCGATGCTCAGATCTTTAGATTTCAACACAGGAAGTCAACAGGAGAGACAGCAACATGGGTAGTGACCATTATCTGACTTTTTCTAGGAATGTATGACTATGAAATAGCATTCCCACACAGTTCGCATCTCTGTGCTACCCTCCTGTTTCTCTATTGGTATTTCATTGCATTCCATTACTTCTTTAGCTACATCCTTCACAGCCTAACATCATGTATGAAGTCCAAATCCTCTACACAAAGTCAATAAACAATTCTTAACTCATATCGGCCCACCAACATCTCCAACTATGGGTCGAGATTTCTTACTTTCATGTCTACTGAGACAATATCTGAGGGGAGAAGGTCTGACAAACTGTCTCTTTTCATACTTTTGACCTTGCGTTCGTCTAACCTCCGGCTCTCCCCTGATCCCAAAGCTCCACATGCTCAGCCTGGTTAACGAGTGTTCTGTTTTGTCACCCAGATGCTCTGGAATGTCTTCCCCCTTCCCACCAGAGCCGTCCCTTCCCAACAAGCCTTCAAAAATTCTCCCCAATGCTGAGGTATTGTAAGTTGATCAACTCTGATTATCTGTCTTTATGCAAACACACCAAAGTAACGGATGGAGCGTTGAAACTTTTAAACAACTCACCTCCAGTCAAGAGATCTGGGTTTAATCCATCATTCTTTTGCTCACTACGCCACCCCAGTTGGGAACCAGCCATATACAAATCAGTCTTGACCCTGCTCCTCATGGAAACAGTTCAGCCCGAACTGCCAGGCCAGGTCCTCTCTGGACTGGAAACAGAATCCTGGGACCGGTTTTGGAGTAGCTTGAATCCAATGGCACAGCGAGCAAGGGGCCCACGTCCGGGCATTCCCTTGGCCACTGAGCGTAAACATAGAAAACACAACAAAGTGATGGACGGACTGCTGAAACTTTTCAGTCTCTTACCTCCAGTCAGAGATCTTGGTTTAATCCATCATTCTTTTTCTCACTATTCCACCACAGTTTGGACACATCCATTTGCAAATCATTCTGGACTCTGCTCTTGCAATAATGGTGCTTTGCTAGTTTTATGTGTGCTGTATGCTGCAGCAAACATAGAAGTAGCAAATCACCATTAATTAATAATTGTTTTTGGGCAACAAGGGACACCTTCCTGCACAATAACAATAATTGATGGCATTTTGTGCTACACAATGCAACACACATGGAAAGAGCTAACTACATGGAGAAATAAAAGTATTTCTCCTTGTTGTCCCACTCTAACGCCTGCTTTTCACTGGAGATGGTTATTGGCAGTGGCTCAGATTTACAGACTCTTGTAAATCTAGGGCAGCATCAAAATACAATGGTTGTTGCATGGAAATGCCAAAAGCAACACCCATTACACACCCGTTTCATGCAAAGTGATGCACAAAAAGGGTCTGAATTTACAAGGCGGTGTTAAGCCGCTCAAAGTGGCTTAACGCTGCTTTGTAAATATGGAGCAATGCATAGCTCCACCCTAGGGTCGGTAAAAGTGATGCTCCAGTGGCACCATGCCCTTGTAAATATGCCCCCAAATGTCCTGGTGCAACCACATTGCCATTCTAGTTGCTATGTACAGCATCTCTTGTTGGAACGCTTTTCTCCTCAATAAATCAGTAAGTCAATATATGCAACTATTATATTTTTTCTGATTCATTGACTGATTCTATGCTGCATATTCCTGGCAACACTTCATGCAAAAAGTAAAGTGTATCTGTGCTTTCATCTCATAGGTGCTTCACTATGTGAAAAGTATGAATTTATCATTGAAAATCGGAGCTCAAATATATTTTGATGAAAATGGTGATGCGCCAAGTGCATATGACATTGTGAATGTACAGATATTTAACTATGAGGACATTCGACTGGTCAACGTGGGAAGCTTTGACTCCCAACAAGAAGCACATATCTATATCAACACCAGTGCCATATTATGGGCTGAAAACACCCAGGTGAGTATGAGATATGACACAGAAATGTTCTGCTTTAGCAGCATGTGTGGAGATATAGATTGCCAACTGTGATGATGGACTGCTTGCAAGGGTTCAACAGGTAGAGCATGAGCCATCATAGTTCCCACACTCAGGCCTTTGCCACAGTCAACAAAATATGTTTCTATCCACATGCTCACATCTATTAAACCAATTTCATACCTGGATCAGTTTGAGTGATTGCTTATTAAAAGTAAAGAGCCTGGCACAGAGTAAATTTAAGTTATGTTTTATTACACATTTTTTAAGTAGAGTAACCTCCACCATTTAGAATAGCCCCTCAACTTTTTTTAGTTAAGGAGCCTGGTAATGTATTGGCTCACACACAGAATTCTCCTATGAGAGACTATGTGACTTCACCCTCAAAGTTTCCCCTTGTATGCATGTCCAAAGCTCTCTAAACCTTAGAGCGTTTCGCCGTAAAGGTCTAGTGAGTGTTTCTTGTTCTCTTTGTTTAAGACTTCATAGGAAGAGTGACTTCTGAACAGATGGGGCAAAAGGTGAGGACCTTAGAAAATATTGGTGCTCAAGGGTGATGCAACACTAAAGCCAGAATTACCTGCATGGCTTTATAAATCTGGAGTAATGCAAGGCAGGTGGAGTGTTCCATTGGTGGAGCGTGGGTGTCCACACTCATGCACCCGTGACTATTAGTGCATTCCCAGAATTACCATTCAATCAATAAATCAATCAATCAAGAGTTTATAAAGCGCAGCTACTCACCCGAAAGGGTCTCAAGGCGCTGAAGGGGAGCACAGCTTCTCTGAGTTCACAGTGATTCATCAAAGAGCCAGTGCTTGAGGTCCTTCAGGAACTTGGAGAGTGACGGTGTCTGTTGGAGGTGAGGAGGGAGGGTGATCAAAGCCTTTGCCGCAAAGAAGGAGGAAGAGAGTCCTCCGGTTCTTGTCTTCTTTATGCGTGGTACCGTTGCAAGTGAGAGCTGGGCTGAGTGGAGTGATCATTGGAGAGGGTGGAACAAGAGGCGGGGGTTCACGTAGACGGGTCTGGTATTGTGGAGGGCTTTGTGAGTGTGGGTGGGAAGCTTGAAGGTGATTTTCTTCTAGACGAGGAGTCAGTTTAGAGTCTGTAAGTGTTGGCTGATGTGGCAGTAGGTTGAAGACTAGTCTGGCGGCAGTGTTCTGGACGTTCTGGAGTTTGCAGGTGAGGTTCTTGCTGATCCCGGCATAGAGTGCATTGCTGCAGTCTAGTCTGCTGCTGATGAGGGCATGGGTGATGGTTTTCCAGTGTTCAAGGGGAATCCAGTCGAAGGTCTTACAGAGGAGGTAGAGGGTGTGGTAGCAGGAAGAGGTGACAGCGTTGATCTGCCGGTCCATTTTGAGTTCGGAGTCCAAGATGATTCCAAGGTTGCATGCGTGGTCAGTGGGGAGGGTGGGTTCCAGAGGGAGGGGGGCCACCAGGGGGCATATGTATCAACATCACCATTTGCGAATCTCAAATAGCGATTTTTAAGGAATCGCTATTTGAGATTTGCAAATCGGGATGTATTTAAAAAATTGCAAACTTTTTGCGATTTCTTAAAATTCCTTAATTGCGATTAGCAAATTGCGAAATCGCAATTAAGGAATACCTGCCCATTCATTTCTATGGGCCAGGAGACCCATAGGAATGAATGGGAAGTAATTCTCAAATAGCGAATCGCAATTTGCTAATCGCAATTTGAGAATAATTTCAAAGGTGCAAGGGTGTCATGATGACACCCTGATGCACCCCTGAAATGAGCATGTGTGTGCATATGGCGCACATACATGCCCTAAGGGCATGTATGAGCGCCACGTGGCACTTTGTAAAATTCAAAAAAGTGCATTTTGAAAGGAATTCGCAAATTACCACCAACTGGAAGTTGGTGGTAATTCGCAATTTCTTAAGGATAATTCGCACAACTTGGGTGCTTTTTACATATCATTTAAGAAATCCCAATTTGCGATTTCGTAAATGCTTACGCAAACTTAAGAAATCGCTAAATTAGCGTTTCCCTAAATTTGCGTTGGGAATTTGCCTAATACATCCCGTTTTGCGAATTTTTAATCGCAAACGCTGTATTTTGCGAATCGCAGCGTTTGCGAGTAAAAATTTGCTTGATACATATGCCCCCAGGTGTTTTTCCAGGCATTGCGGTGTGGGCCTATGATGAGTACTTCGGATTTGTACGGGTTGAGTTGAAGGCAGCTGTTCTTCATCCACTTGGTGCTGCTTCCACTCCTTCCTGAAAGCTGGATGCCGTCTGCGTATGATATGATGTTGAGTTTGTGTGATCTGACGTTGGATGTGAGCACGCCATGTAGATGTTGAACAGGGTGGGGCTGATGGCGGATCCTTGGGGGACTCTGCAGGTGGTCGGTGTGGGTGTAGTAGACCTTGGAATGTATCAAAATTCAATGTCTCCCAGCGGAGTCAAAAACATAGAGATATATATTTATATCTCCTTGCTTTGTTTTCTTCCTATGTTTGCTGCAGATTGCAGAACACATGGAAAAAGACAAATGCCACTCAGGATTGTTTTTGTGCAGGAAGGTGTCCCTTCCTGCACCAAAAGGGGCATATTTATGTAGCTTTTGCATCGCCCCAAAGGGGCACAAGGGCAACAGCGAACCTAAGTCAGATTTATCAAGCCATGCAAGGCCACTTGGCATGGCATTGTTTGGCATGATAAATTCAGGGTAACACAAAGCATCACAAATTGTTGTCCTACGTTACTCTCCCCCAGGGTGGCTTTTCATGTGTGGAACGTAGGTGTTCCTATGCATCCACTCATGGATTTTGGCGCGTTCTCAGATTTACCAACAATGGTAAACCTGGAAATGCCTCAACATTCAAAGCCTCCCAAGGAGAGGCATAATGATGAGAAATATCTATATTTCTCCTTTATTCTTTCCACTTTTTAGGCCAGATGTACGAAAACACGTGTTTGCAATTTACTAGTAGTGAATTTTAGCAATTTGCGATTATGAAATTGCAAACTGCGCTGTACAAGTGTGTTTGACGCTGATAGCGATTCACAGTGGGTCGCCAATGGACCTGCCTCATCAATATTCATTAGGAAGGTCGCAATTTGTGACTCAATGTGAATGGCTACAATCACTTGGCTGGTGGCCTGCTGGGGTCAGCAGATCACCATGCCTGTGATTGCTTTTTAAATAAAGTAATATTTTTTTTTTGCAATGCAGCCCATTCTCCTTAAAGGAGACTACTGCCTGCTCTTTAAAAATGTTGCCGGGCACATTCACTTCCCGTTTGTGAATGAAGTACCAGAAACTTGAATTTGGTGGTAACTTCAAATGTTTGCGACCACATTCCCAGTCACAAAACATTCCTAGATACTAGTGCGACTCGCTCATATTAGGGGATGCCGTTAACTCCCCGCCTTCCTAATAGTGACTCGCAAACCCTATTTTGCGAGTCAGTAATGGGTTACCGATTTGCAAAATAGGGTCGGCACATGCCAAAAAGCATTTTACCGGTTGCAAATGGCCTGATGAACTCTTTGTACTTGTAAAATTCTTCAGTACAGATAGAAAGTGGAAAATACTTCAGGGGATTGTTTTTTATGCAGCGAGGCATCCCTCCCTGCACAAAAGCAATCCTGCTAATAACGCAGGCACTTTTGCACCATAGTGTTAAGGTGCTTGCATTGGCACTAGGCGTCACATTGTGCACCAGTGCTAAGAAATGTTAGGTTTGTCTCTGCAATACTGGAGTCATAGTTTTCTTTCTCTGTGCATGAATTATGTTTCTCTTGGTTGTCTAGTTTTGTCTTTTCATCTCCACAATCTCTGGAATCAAGAGGCATATTTATCAGTGAAACATAGCAAGCCACTTTGCTGAGCTGCGTGAAAAGGAAAGAGTACGAATAAGCCATATTTAACATCATAGAGCGCATTCTTGTCTTTTCTTTGCATTGGTGAATGTTTGGCTGCCTGGCGCCAATGCAGACACCCTTGCACCATTATGTGAGGGTGCTTGTGTTGTAAACTCAGTTGCTTATGAATATTTAGCAAAAAAATCACAAATCACAGCAAAGACACCTTCCTGCGCTGCATGATAGGGAAAGGGCAGGGATGCGCCACACCTAACAATATATCGCACATTCCTGTCATTTCTGATCGAAGTGCAAAGGGAGTATTGTTTACCCTGTAAGAAGAAGCACCCATGGAAGCAGCCAATAAGTCTCCCTAGATGCGTCACATTGTAAATAATGCACAACACGGGGCATGGTTTATGCCGCTGCTGCGTCACAGAAGTGACGCAACGGTGGCGTAAATGTGGATCATGGGGCTTGTAAATCTGCACCCCTGTCTAACAGCTCAGGCACTTTGTAACTGGAATTTACAGGGTGGAGTGGCACAGTTTCATTTTTTAGTAAGTAATACTCAATCCCTCTCCTCAGAAGAGGTTCTTCCTCAGGACTCATGCTTATGATACAGAATCTGTGCTAAGAAGTATCCTTCAGAAGAAAAGCATACATTCCTTTGGAAACAACAGTTCTGGTGGATACTATAACTTTCCACAAACCCTTTGTCACCTTTCTGCTGCCCCTCAACTGAAAATACACAGCAGTTCATGTATTGGCGATTGTGACCCCACCTGCCTGGGTCCCGAGGGGTCGCAGTTGAAAGCTTCCTGTAACCACTGGTACTGCCTTTGGCACCGCTGCCCTAAGAGGTGTAATAATCAGTGCCAAGAACATAATACAAACAGGGTCCTCATTTCTAGACCTTCCGCTGTGATGCAGGACATTCGATTTTCAGTTCCACAAAATACTTAAATATAGTAGTGCAAAGCACACTCTTTTTGTTAATTGAATGAAGTGAAAATGAATTTATTTAACGGAGTTCTATATAGCGTGAACTTGACCCAAAGGTATGAGTATCACAGCGCCTTACATAGCAGCAGTTGTGTTACATGAGGACACATTCATTTTTGTTAGGTACGGAGAGATTACGTGATTTGCCTCACAGGATGTTCAGCGTCATTGCCATTGCCATCGTCCACAAGAACAGCATGAGGGTCTCGACTAGCACCAACGACACTCTCAGCACCGCCGAACACATGCATTTCCAGATCCACACAGACCCCAACTCCACCCTCAGAGGCACCCTCGTCTACAGACCACCCGGACCCCGACTCCAGCTCAGTGACTCTATCGCCGACTTCATCAGCACGCACGCCCTGACCTCCACCGACTACATCCTCCTTGGAGACCTGAACTTTCACCTTGAGAACAACAACGACAGCAACTCCACCACCCTGATCGCTAACCTCGCCAACCTCGGACTGAAGCAACTCGTCACAACGCCTACCCACTCCGCCGGCCACACGCTCGGCCCTGTCTTCTCCTCAAGCTCCTACTTCTCCTTCAGTCACACAACGGAACTCCCCTTGACCGACCACCACTGCATCCACTTCACCTTCCAGAAACCTACCACACACCACCGCACCCAACAGATCCCCCGCCGTTGCTGGAACAAAATCACCGAAAACCAACTACACGCAAACCTCGCTCTCAACCCAACCACCG
Organism: Triturus cristatus; assembly: GCF_964204655.1. Taxonomy (NCBI): domain Eukaryota; kingdom Metazoa; phylum Chordata; class Amphibia; order Caudata; family Salamandridae; genus Triturus; species Triturus cristatus. The sequence goes on along the minus strand of NC_140591.1, from coordinate 1,669,895,252 downwards.
ATGACGCTGCCCACAACCTCAGACGCTGGATTGACAACTGCGCCAACACCCTCGCCCCGCTGAAGAAACCCTCCTACAGAGACACCAGCAACAGGGACAGCTGGTTCACCCCAGAACTCCTAGCCTCCAAGTGTGCCTGCTGGAAACTAAAGAAGAAATGGCACAGTGAGTAGACTCCGGACAGTCACACAGCCCACAAGGACGCCACCCGCAACCACCATCAACTCATCAGGACTGCCAAGAGGGCCTCCTTCAAAGACCGCCTCGACAACAACACACACAATAGCAAGGAGCTCTTCAACATTGTGAAGGAACTTTCCAACCCCAGCACCAACACCAACGACATCCTACCGTCACATGCCCTGTGTGGCTCCCTCGCCGCTTTTTTCCACCGCAAGATAGCAGACATCCACGACAGCTTCAACACCCAGACAGCCCCAACAGACATCAACACAACAGACTCTCCGCACACCATCAACCACGACCCCATGCTAGCCTGGGCCAACGTGAGCCTCGATGACACCATCAAGGCCATGAGCACAATCCACTCCGGCACCCCGTCAGACCCTTTCACGCAACACATCTTGAACAAAGCCAGCAGCTCCATAGCACCCCATCTGCGCAACGTCATCAATCTCTCCCTCGAGACCGCAACCTTCCCAGAGAGCTGGAAACACGCCGAGATCAACACCCTACTAAAAAAAAACAAGGCGGACCCAAGAGACCTCAGCAACTTCCGACCCATCTCCCTGCTTCCGTTCCCTGCCAAGGTCATCGGGAAGATCGTCAACAGATAGCTAACCCGATACCTTGAAGAAAACAGAATCCTGGACCCTTCCCAGTCAGGGATCCGCAGCAACCACAGCAGTGAGACTGCCCTCATTGCCGCCACCGACGACATCAGGACCCTGCTGGACAACGGCGAGACTGCAGCCCTCATCCTCCTGGACCTCTCTGCCACCTTTGACACCGTCTGCCACCACACGCCTCCATGCCAAGGCTCTGGAATGGACCACCTCCTTCCTCTCCGGCAGAACCCACAGCGTCCGCCTCCCCCCTTTCCGATCTGAAGCCTCTGAGATCATCTGCGGTGTACCCCAGGGCTCTTCCTTCAGCCCAACACTGTTCAACATCTACATGCCCCGCTCGCACACGTCGCCCGACAGCACGTCCTCAACATAATCTCTTATGCCGATGACACCCAACTGATCCTCTCCCTCACCAAGGACCCCATCACCGCCAAATCCAACCTTCACGAAGGAATAAAGGCCGTCGCCGACTGGATGAAGATCAGCCGACTGAAGCTGAACACGGACAAGACGGAGGTCCTCATCCTCGGCTCCAACTCTTAAGCCTGGGACGACTCCTGGTGACCGACGGCACTGGGGGCAGCCCCGACACCCACAGACCACGCACGCAACCTGGGAATCATCCTCGACTCAATGCTCTCCATGACCAAGCAAATCAACGCCGTCTCCTCCTCCTGCTTCAACACCCTCTGCATGCTCGGCAAGATCTACAGGTGGATCCCGACATACACTAGAAGAACAGTCATCCAGGCCCTCGTCAGCAGCAGACTCAATTATGGAAACACCCTCTATGCGGGAGCCCAGATCAAGCTCATCAAACGTCTGCAACGCATCCAAAACGCCTCTGCACGACTGATCCTCGACATACCACACCACAGCCACATCACTTCCCACCTGAGAAACCTGCACTGGCTCCCCGTCAACAAGAGAATATCCTTTAAGCTCCTCATCCACGCACACAAGGCACTGCACAAGACCGGTCCAGCCTACCTCAACAGACGACTTTCCTTCTACACCCCCAACCGCCAGCTCCGCTCCGCCGATCTCGCACTCGCCACCGCCCCTCGCATCTAGAGAACAACCACCGGTGGAAGATCCTTCTCCCACCTCGCCGCCGAGACCTGGAACACCCTCCCACTGAGCCTACGACAGACCCAAGACCTGCTGACCTTCAGGAGGCTACTCAAGACCTGGCTGTTTGACCCCCCGCCCCCACCTCCCAGCGCCTTGAGACCCTTGCGGGTATGTAGTGCGCTCTACAAATGATTGATTGATTGATTGATTGATTGATTGATTGATTGATTGATTGATTGATTGATTGATTTCCGAGACTTGAACACAGTTCCCCAGTGTTGAGGTCGACAGCCCCAGCTGTTAGGCCAACTCCTCTCACCAAATAGTTTGAATACCCAAAAAATTATATGTTTGAACACAATCCCCCCTCCGCTTTAAATCTTCACCTGAGAGTAGTTTTATAACTTTCACAAATGCTGATTGAAGTTTGCATGGAAAGCTGAGCCTGAAGTAGGTTCACTGAAAAATCACGTGTTATACAAGTTTGGAATACCTTTACATGGTAATGATTTCTCCACAGTGGGGAACTCCACATAGGTGCATGGATGGACTTAGAAATATTATAACTCTTTCCAGTCCAGAAACGGGAATGATAGATGTCTGTTAATACCCAAAACCTACTATTGTGGGGGCATTGCGAACTTCCAAAGCAATGAATGCCTTGGAACACCCAGCAAAGGCCTGAACCCCACTCCCTAAGTTGGGCTTGCAAATTCTGTAAACTCTAAACTTGTGGTGGGGATCTCTGCTCGGGTAAAACTGCTGACCCCTAGGAATACATTGGTAAATCCTGGCAGACACAACTGAGATACATTTAATTAGAAACATATGTTTGTATAGAACTACAATGTTTAAGTCTCTTTTTTGTCTCGCTTTATGATTTATCATTGCATTTTTCACTGCGGTATGCATAAGGAGAACTATTAAATCATGACATTTTGTGGTGTAAATATTTTAGAATCACAGCTGTGTTCTGCAGCACTGTATCCCTTTCTAAACAGTGAAAAACTTTGCAGTGAAAATATTTCAGGGCAAAGTTCAGGACAGCTATCGCCCAGCGGCAGCATAATGTTGTTTTGCACAGCGATGGCGCAACCAGTGCTCCACACTGTCCTATATTTACAAACTGACCCATTAGGCCCAAAGTGTCAGTTTGTAGAGGCCTGCACCACATTATACCAGTGGCAGGTATATTTTATGCAGGGTAGGTGTTCTGATGTTAAAAGCCACGTAGAACTGATGCAGTGAAATCTACAACTTTTCACTGCGTCACTCATTGACTTCACTGAGTCAAAATCCCTGCGCCTTCTCAAACCAGGCATACAGATTGACACAGAGTTTTTAACACTGTACTCTCCTCCGTGTTCTGACACAGTTATAGAGTTGCCTCAGTCTTAAGACCCATTCTAGCAATGAGTCACTTTAGCACCAATAGGTGTGTCAGGATTTCTGACGCATCCATGAATCCTTGCACCATTGAGATCTGTATTGTGCATCCATGGCATTGTTAGGGCATTTGTGGCTGGCACAAGGAATCTGAGGCATCAATGCGGATGCATCAGTTCTTCTAAATATGCCCCTAAGTGACATCTAAAATTGACATTTATATGTGATGTGTTTTAATATTAATCATGCAGTTTTAAGAGAATGTAAGCCGTGTTTTCAGAGTTAGGTCAGTGACATCACTGTCTGGAAAGGTTAAGGCTCAAAGATCCATATTTTCAAAGCCAATACAAAATACTTCGCCATTATAAATATTATTTACAAGGCACCCACTTCAGTACCTTTGACATTCTAATAACCCACGGAGACGTACTTGTTAAAAAGAACTAAATAATCTTTAGAAAGTGTAGCCCAGTCCAAAACAAGTGTGAGGAAACAGTAGACCATCTCAAAGGTCACTGAGATGACAATGTAAGTGCCATGGTTGCTCTGACCTGCCATCAGGAGATCATATTGAACAGCAAGATAATGGACTCAATTACCCAGTGTGAAGGGGATCAAACGTGGATGCATTGTGAGTCTTTTCTATTGCTTAAATAGAGATGTGACCAGCTGAATGAAAAGAGATCTATTTACAATCTGTCTGATGTCAAACCCTAAGGGGCTGTCTAGCTTTTACTTTGCAGGTTTCATCAAAGTCAGTCATGAGTTCTAGTTTCAGGGGTCTTTAAGTCCCTCTGAGCTCTTCTAGTTTAGGAAATGCAATGCTCTCAGCTGCTCACCAGTTAAGCCAGATGTCAGTAAATGTTTTCCAAATTTTTTCAAACCAATGCTTTTCAAGGAGATATTTTGTTCTGCTAATATTAAGATGGCCATTATAAAGAAATGAATTGACACATGTATTCTCCCTGTGCACCTCACACATCAGTGACCTACCTAGCTTCATGTGATTGGCCATTTACTAACAGGAAGGTGCTAAATAGGTGCACAAATGTTGAAAAGCTGTCAAAGTTGATTGTAAGGGTATTAAAAAAACGTGTTTGTAACATCCCTTCAGTCATATTTTTAGTATCCATGCCATCTTCCCTCCTTTCTTCTACCAGTCTCTTTGTCCCTATCTCACAAGCTCCCTGGTGCATTCCACTAACACTGTCACCTTGTCCTCCCTGCAGCTCCCACGCTCTGTCTGTAGTGAAGAATGCCCAGATGGCTACAGAGAGGCAGTCACAGAAGAAAAGCCAATTTGCTGCTTTGAATGCATTCCCTGTCCTCAAGGAGAGATCACAGACCAGAGTAAGTTTTACCACAGGTTATGTTCCTGAAAGCTCTTCAGATGTACCTGGTCAACAGTACATCTGGATCTATTTGGCTCACAATGCTTTTGGGATGTGAAAGAAATCAACATGGCTTTATGCAGCGGTGGAGTGGACTAGGTCTACAGAATGCGAGCTCCACCCTCCTGGGTTCCCTCCCTAAAATACATTGTCTAAGTTTAGGCTGGATTTTGACGGTTTTAAACTTTTAACCAATTTCTTCTAAAGTACCATGGCTAATACATTGCTTGGGGCATAATGATTTATTTATTTTATGTTCAGCTTCCAAATGTAATTGAAAGGTCACCTGAAGGTTGGTCAGCTTTTTGAAGGACAACAGTCTCAATTTCATTTGAGCCCAAATGGGAGTCTTTTGATCCGGAATTATGCTTCGCTGATCAGTACAGACGACGGCTTTGTCCTGTTCATTATATCTTTAAATAGCAAACAAGAGTGTTCCAATGCAGCTGTGCCTTGATGCTGCAGTACATTGAGCGGCTGGTATCTACTGCGGGGTTACTTTGTGTTCCTCAGAACCTGGGCTCTGAATACTGTATAAAAAAATGGTTCAGTTGGATTAACTTTGAGCTCATGAATAAAACTAATTCTGTTTATTTCATAACAGCAGTACATATGTAACATCAATGATGGCTTTGCAAGTCAACCTGATCAAAGCACATAGTTCAATAAAGGCTCTACAATGGGATGTATCCACTTGATTTCCAATATATGTTTTGGCCCAACGTATTCTTTTTTTTAAAATACAGGCGTAAATAAGTATTCTGTCGACGTTTCAAATCAGAAAATGTGTCAGTAGTACATTAAAGAGAGGTCTTCTTCAGGACAATAAAAAGGAACATCCAAGTCATCAGGAGCTCTACTAGTTTATCATTGCTGTGTTCATGATCAAATCAGAGAGAAATCAGAGTTTTCATTTTTGGAGAGACCACTAAGTGCAAATAAATTGATAATCAACTCAGTTCTAAAACATCCGGGGAAATCCTGGAAGAGGCGCAAAATAGCACAGAAGAAATTCATTAGGAGTCGCATCCAGATAAAGTGCTAGAATGCACCAACAGCTTCTCTGTTCTCTCTTACAGAATTTTGGGGACACCAAGACACTGTAAGAGACAGAGAAGCTGTTGCTGCGTTCTAGTACTTTATCTGGAGGCAACTCCTAATAGAATTCTTCTGAGCAAGTGTGCACAACCATTATTTTACTTTGCTTGCATATTCCTTTTATTTCTGTCTTTTTTGTGAGTTCATTTTGTCAGCTATCAAGCTGATACAGAAACACAATTGTTCCAGTACAATATTAACCTGACTACACAGGTAGATACAAAGAAACCCTCAAAGTTACAGCACGTTTGTTTGTTTAACGCTCAACTTGGGTACCATGTAGCATCAGAAGTGGTACGCTAGAATATGAGGAATGAGAATGTTTTCCCTTAGGGATAGGAATGAACAGGCGCGGAGGGGGGAAATTGTGATGGAAGGGGAAATGATCCTTTCATGTAGTGGGCCCTGCATGTGCAGAGGGAAGGGAGTTGTGGCCAGCCCGATGCTGGCCCCTTGAGCAGTGGTTGTGCCATAGCACGGGTGTAGGAGTCCAGAGCAGCCGGCTATTTACCTGACGACCATTACCGATCATCTTGCAGGAAGGGCGACCAAATGTGGAGAAATGTATTAGCCTTGCCTTGAACATTTATTTTATTTTATAACACTTGTAAGGCGCACAGCTACCCACAAAGGGTTTCCCGGCGCCGGACAGCGAAACACACAGAACAACTGGATAGAAAACAATAAAGCGCATTATTTGTCGAACAACCAGGTTTTTACACTCTTTCTAAAAATCATGAAGTTTTCCTCCTTGCGTATATGGATGGGTAAGGTGTTCCACAGAGTTGGGCCCAAATAGGAAAATGATCTTCCGCCTATTCTAGCCCGTTTGAACCTTGGTACCACAAAATTCGCAGCCGTACCAGAAGGGAGGCTGCGATTGGGGAGGTAAAGTTTAACAAGGTCCTGTAGATATTTAGGGGCAATACCAGCTTTGATTTTAAATAGGTAGGTCAGGGCTTTAAAACGGATCCTGAGCCAATGCAGGTCCCTGAGATGTTTGGTGATCCTAACGGATCTAGGGATTCTGCAAAGCAGTCTGGCAGCGGCGTTTTGCACCAATTGCAGACGTCTTATTACCGCTTTGTTTGAGCCCAGATATAAGATGTTTCCGTAGTCAAGCCGAGATGTCACTAAGGCATTGACTACGGTCTTCTGGGTAGTAGGAGGTAACATCCAGACAATTTTGCGAAGCCATTTAAGAATGGCAAAACATATGCCTGCCACTTTGTTTGCTTGCTGAGTCATAGATAAACTATCATCTATGATAACCCCAAGGTTTCTAACCTGAGAGGCTGGAGATGGAAGTTTACCAAATGATGATGGCCAATGGGGATCACTCCAGAGATCTTTACTACTTCCTAAAAGGAGGACCTCTGTTTTCTCCCCATTTAATTTAAGTTGGTTAGCTGACATCCAGTTAAATATTTCCTGAAGGCCTATTTTCAATGCAGATGGAGCAGATGAATCAGATTTAGAGAGTGAAAACAGGATTTGAGAGTCATCTGCATAAGTCATTAAAACAAGACCAAAATTTTCTGCAAGATTGGCTAATGGACGTAGGTACAAATTAAAAAACAACGGGCTCAGGATCGATCCCTGTGGCACACCATGAGGAGAGTGGAGTATCTCAGAGCATGCCACCGAGGAGGAGATCTGGAAAGTGCGGAGGGATAAGTATGATCTAATCCACTCAAGTGCCTTGCCCTCGACACCATTCTCCCCCAACCTGTCAAGCAGTATGGGGTGAGAAATGGTGTCGAAGGCCGCACTCAAGTCCAACAGGACCAATGCTACCGTTTGGCCGTCATCCATGAGCTCCCTGATTTTTTCCGTGACCCCAAGTAGGGCCGTCTCGGTGGAATAACCACTCCTAAATCCAGATTGGGACGAGTGAAGAAGCTGGATATTTTCCACATAGAATGAGAGTGCTTTGTGGATGTGCCTCTCAAGAATTTTTGAGAAGGCAGGCAGTAATGAAATTGGGCGGTAGTTGGCCAATATCAAAGGGTCTGCGGCCGGCTTTTTAAGTAGAGGACTGACCATAGCATGTTTCCATAGAGCAGGAACTGTGGCCTGCTCAATGGAGGCGTTCAGTATCCCAGCTATGGAGATCATAGCAGAGTCCTCTAATTTACTCAAAATACTGATAGGAATGGCATCACGTGGGGAACCCGATTTGATCGATTTTAATAGTTCCTTCAGTGTATCCAGATTAATAGGAGGCCAGGCCCCAAGAAGACAATTCCCTCTGAGAGCTTGAGGGATGTTATATTGTTTATGCGTGGTCATGCTGTCCCTTTTGATGTTGGAGACATTATAGATGAGTCACTCATATAAGACCAATTTGTACATTTCTATGAGTCATTGGTTCTGGGTTGTGGGGAGCTCCAGTGTATGAGAACACAGATGTTTACTGTTGCAGTATGAAGCAGCCTGAGTTCATGGTGGGATAAAGAAGGGGAGTCTTCTGTGTCTTGGAGCTGGATCAGGAAACAAAACCTTGGAACAGGGAAACTGATCCCAGACACTCGCAAAGGACATGTTAGCCTTTAGACCAGTTAGCACACAGTGTCACCATATACTCTCTAACCTTACCAAGGAGTAAATAGTTTCTGGCAACTTTTGAACAAGACAACTCTTGATCCTTCAGGGATCATTGAAACAGTAGAGTACTTTTTGCTCAGTCACTCATGCTTAAATAATGGGGATGTTTTTAATAATCATTTATTGAACCATCTTCATTCTGGTATAAAACATGTTTTCGGCGACAATCATTAGAAAGAAACAGATATAGAAGATTATAAGCACCATCAGAGCAAATAAAAGGTGGAATTCTATCATGGTGCTAAAACAGTAAATATACGCAGACATATTGATACATGGCAGTAATCGAGCATACTCCTAAGATGCAAACCCTACCTAAGTGTACCTAGCATGTATGTGGGTGTAAAGCCAAGAATCCCCTAGTAAAGAGCCAACCCCATTACCTGATGGAAGACAACAAAGAACCACATCTTGGTCTCGAGTTGGACACCCCGCAAGGGATGTCAGACCACTGCTTGCTGGAGCTTCTGCAGGCCGGGACCTCACTGTCTAATGTCAGCGTGAAGCTTCTACTCTGCCTATCTAGTCTTGGTATGGTTCTCTCATACCATGAAAATAGCCTTGGGGTTCCTTACATAATCGATGTGTTGTGAATATGATTATGCAAATGAGCCTTGAACAATACCTGTGATTATGCAAAGTAGTTAGTTTGCCCTAGGATGAAGATGACCATGACATTTTACACAGAATATGTTCATTCTGTTACGTATGTCATATGAAGGGACTTTTCTAAGAATCCAAATGCATAATAAATGAGGCTAGCTTCTAAGAAACTGATCAACATTTATTCAGCACATAACTGGGTAAAAGGTCAGTGCTAGAACGGTTATGCAGAGCAAGTTAGGAAAATGTCGGTAAAAGGCATGTAGCTACCTAGGCCTTGTTTGGGGTACATTGGGGTACTTAACACAACTTCCCAGGGGGCCTAATGGTATGAAAGATGTGAGATAGCCTGTGCAATCTCCTCCTTGGTGATTTCCCCCTGGAGCAGTTCCCTACCCATCTTATTGAGGCAGGGTTAGTGACTTCTGTCAAAGGAGGTGGTTAGCCAAGCAGGATTCGTGGCCACTTCAAGGGTGTAGAGTACCCAATAGAAATGTGTGAACGCATTCGCAATTTCCAGCAGTCGGCTGAGAATGCTGTCAGTGTGAGTTTTTATGGCCAAGGTGGCCATCCTTGCTTCCCTGTGTTGCAATTGCTCTGCTTGTACCCTATCCACCTTCTATCCTTGCTCATAGTGATGGTCCTTTGATTTTTGTAGTAAATATTCAGCCTTGGAGGTGAAAAGCATGTTGAGATCCATGTGCATGTAACAGCAGATAGGAATGGAGGGACGGGCCATGTAGAGGCACGTTAGGACCGCTATGATATCCTCTAATGCCCTCTGCTGTTCTGCCCTCTGATCATTATAGAAGGTGGCATCTTTCATCAGCTGTCCCCCAATGGTCTCTTTGAGTGCTGCCCACAGCATTTGGACAGAGGTTACTGACCCCCTGTTATGCTCTAAGTCAGTGGTAAGAAAAGATCTGAGTCTATCCTTGCTCCGAGGCAGCTTGTAACATGAGAAGTTAAGGTGACAAAGTGTGTGAACCGGGTTTGCAAATTCCACAACATCCCAGAAGTGGATTGGGCAGTGATCAAAAAGCCCTTCTCCAGGAATGAGAGTATCAGTCACCAGGGCAACAATTGTTTGAGAGGAAGGAAGTAATCCAGCCTTGAACAGACGAGATGTAGGTGAATTCTCTATCGGCGGGGTGCAGGACAATAAGGCCATGGTCTGCTACAATGTCAACCAGGAGGGCCTGATCCGTTGTTACTCACATTGACTGGCCTGGTGAAATTTAAGATCGCATCCCAAATTAGATTCCAGTCACCCCTGAGCAATAAGTGAGTGCCATTTATCTCTATTAACAGGTGGTTGAGCAGTAAGAGAAAGTGGTGTTTTAGTCTGGTTGGTGCACAATGTGTCCACACATTGTGTCCTGTCACTGATTCTCATCTTGACAAATGCGTACCATCCTCCCGGATCAGTCCATGTCCTAAGCACCATTAATGGGAGTGATTTGCATAGTAGAAAAGCTACACCACATTTGCGAGGTGTCACAGTTCCATTAGCCACTGACAGTGGACGCCTGCAGTGAATGACCATGCCCACTCAGTCTTGCCGTACAATTTCCACCTCAGCAATCATGAATTGGGTTTCCAAAAGCAGTGCTATGTTGGCGCATTTGGAGTTAAGATATTTGTGCACCGTTTTGAGTTTTATGGAGTTTGTGAGGCCATACACAATCCACAATTTGATCTTCAGCGTCCCTGGTGATGGCATTGCAATATGGTGTGGCAGGGAGTAGTGATTGTGGGGAAGAAAAGGGGTGTGGAAAAGTATGTGTTGGGAGGGCAATGGGAAGAGGCGCAATGGTCGTGGAGGTCCTCCAGCAAAGGATAGGTGCAGGGGTGGTGCATGCCTTTGGCAATGGCAGACAAAGCATGCAAGGACAGTGAAGGCATGCCCCGCAGTGGCCTCTACTAAGATGAGTGAGGAATAGATAGGGTGGGGGGCAATAACAGAGGCTGGGAGTTATAGTGTGTGGAAACACAGGCATCAATGAGGGTGAATGATCAGCGGCCACAGCATTGGTGCACCGCATGGCACTGGGATAAAGGGGTAAACCAAGGGGGCATGCCACAGGAATGGGGAGGGAGAAATCACAACACTGGCGGCAAGCATTGCTGATATGTTCCTAGGATGGGAAGGCCCTTCAAATCAGGGGGATATTGGTACAGGGTCCCAGGTACAGGGCCCCAGATAATTTATCCCTAGCAGCTTCACAATACTTGCCTGCCCACTGGAAATGCATTGCTAATTGTGTCTTTCAGCACCTGGTCAGGAGGGTAACCCATACGCACAAAAGAAGGGAGAAGTGCTGAGGAGCTTGGGAGCATATGAATACAAGGGCGTGGAAACACTCAGTGGGGCATTGAGCTGTGCCTCAGGCAAACCACATTATGAACAATGAACATTAAGTTCCAGTCTTCAACAGGGCATTTGTCAGTGGCATTTGTTACAGCCTCTTTCCTGTGTGAGCTTCACCACTGCTGATCGGCTTCTTTACAGCTCAGTGACCCAGTCTGTCTGTCCTAATGCCTGTCTCCTCAGGGGTATAGGCCCTCAGCCCTGGAGGTGGGCATGACCACAGGTTGCACAGCTGCATTTGGGGTAGTGTGTCTGTGTTTATACTCTGGTCCTGGAGGCCTTCTAAGAAAAACTGCAAGCTCTTCTGGATCATAAAATTTTTTAGATCTGCCATCCATCATCATCCACATATATGCGCTGGCTCGAAAAAAGCCAAATGCAATGTCCCATTTGCGCAGTTGAGGTCTCAGCGACAATAAGGCCTTCTGCTTTTTGTTCATCTCTCTGGAAAAGTCTGTTGCTAGTATTTGTCATGCCAGAGGAAGCATGCTATTATGTGTCATGCCCTATTTGGCACCATTGGTCTTTGTGGCAGGATTCTGTGAGCCCTCTGAATCTCCGGGGGAGGAAAGGGGACAGAATGCCCATGAGGTTATGGAGGAGATCTTTGAGGGAGCGACATACATCAGACATCTCCGTCTTCTCTGGGAAGCCAAATAAGTAGACATTGTCCCTTCAGCTCCTGTCTTCCAGATCAACTATCTTGTTGTGTAGGTGCCATATTTCGGAGTCTCTGCCTGAGATTTGGTTAAGTCTTGTTTTTGCCACCATCAGGTGTTGATCCAACCCCTCCAGCCTGTAGTGGAAGGCAGCGATTTTAACCCAGATGGACTCCACTGACATCATTTTCTTAAGGATCATGTCATTTGTATTATCTGGTTGCCTTGATGGTTTTTTGGAGGTCATCATTTTTCCTGTGTGGGCTTGTTAGAAATTAGAGTCTGTAGTTGGCAAAGGTATGCACCTTGTAAAATCTGGACCCTTGCTTTTAGTCAGGATAAGGAAGTTGTACACTTTAGATAACCCCTGCTCACCTCCATGGTAGCTTGGCATGAGCAGACATCCTAAAGACAATGTGTAAAGTAGTTGCACCCACACACACTGTAACACAGAGAAAACACTACAAATGGAAACTACGCCAGTTTAGAAAAATAAAGTATCTTTATCTAAGCCAAACAAGACTAAAAGAGCAAAAATCCAGCATACATAGTTCCAAATATGACTTTTCAAGCAATTCCGTCCAAAATTATGGATTCATGACTTTTTCAAAAAGTACCTCAAATTCATTAAAATTCACAAGGCCAAACAGACGCAAAGAAGGGAAGCATAAAAAAAGACAGTGATGGGATTGTTGAGCCCTAGGGGAGGCAATGCAACAATTATGTTGCACGCAGGAGAAGTGATGCGTGAAATCTGGACTGTAGAGGGAACTGATGCATCGATTCGAAGACGGTTCTGGTCTACGGGTGATGCGTTGGAAGACTTGCCACACAGGTGCAATGCGTGGAAATCTTGGACACGCTAAAGGTCAATGCGGTGACAGCAAACAGGCTCTGCATTGATTTTGGTTTCTCTTTTCAGCTATTTTTTCAACCGCACAATGGGGCCTGTGTTGGAGTCGGTGGCTGATCTCAGACTTTGGAGACTTGTGACCAGGACGCGGAATGCTGAGGATTTTTCAGCCGCTGGCAGGTGCTGCATCAATTCTTCTGTCACACTGTGACAGAGTGTGGAAATTTCTCTCACTCGATGGTGCTGCATTGGGAAAACAGGCGCTGCAAGGGTGGTGACTCGATTTTCATAGTTTCTTCAACCTCTTTCGGCTCCCAGCAAACAAAAAGAACCTCCAGAGGCCCAGAGTTGGAATAGGCATCTCCTGCCAGGTCAGACCCGCAGCAGTGGAGTTCGAATAAGCTGATGGTGAAGTCTTTTGTGTATAAAACAAAGGAGGGAGAGAGATGCAGTCGAAAAAGATTCAATAGAAAAGAAGGGGGAGAGATAGAGAAAGGAATAATTCAGGGCAAAATAATTTCCTATTTGAAAAAAGACCCATCACTCACCAACCTGGTTGATGACATGCTTCATCATCTGGGTCCCACCCTGACTGCCGAATGCCGTCAGGGTGTGCTCCGACGCCTGGAATTCCAGCGGAGCGGGTTTTCGTGTGTGTAGGTGAGTGAAAACGTGAATGATGAAAAATACAAGTGATATATTGGCACGATTGAAACCTGTGAATAGATATCGTAACTGGTATTAATGGCCAGCGATATCAGTGTTGGTATGTGTGTGTGGTCAACATGTTTCAACCTTTCTAGTAATTCTTAGGTTTTCGTCAGGACCAGGAATTTGAGGAACGGGGGGTCTGCACTCGCTAAGGTGCACCCACACCCTGAACCTCTGTGTACTACACCTTTTGTGTCCCTGAGACTTCAGGAGGCAAGCACACACAAGCCCTTAAAAATTCTTCACAAGCAGGTTCACAACAAAGTTGTCAGTTTTATTGTGAGAGCCAAGGGTACTTCCATGGTGGGGCTAAGGATGTTCTAGACTGAGGTCCAGTATCCAGACATGTCTGGACAATCATAAATGGTATGAGGTGTATCCTAGTCTGATTAGGGATTCCTCTGACCATCAAAGGAATGCACAAAACCCTGCTGTGATTATATTCCTTTGAGAGTAGTACCAATCCTGGAGTAATTTAAAAGGCTGAACTCCATACGGGATGCTCTGACCGATTTGTCTAGGATCATCACACAGAGATAGATATGCAATCTTGTCAAAGAGCAAATTTATTAGTCTCCAAACGCTCCAGCCACCACTTCTAACTGTCATCCCCAGAATCCCTTGACCAGCTGCATCAGCACATTCTAAATGCCATATTACTGGTCAAGAGAATTAGAAAAGGTCCACAAGACATCATACATCTTCCCTCAAACACATCAAAGATTTTAAGAAAACTGTTTGCATTATGGTATTTATAATAAATCAATAAAGAATATAACAGAGAGATTAAGCAAAAGAAACAAAATCCAAAAAATAAGAATTCCAAATGAAATATACAAAGCCCATAAGATTGTTGGGTGACCTTTAGTTCCTGCAAGATCATCTAAAAGCCACCTCCAACTATTTATTTTTAAGAACGAGAGTGTCATATTTTCACTACAATTGTCCTCAATAGGGAAACTCATTCTTTCTAGGTAACAAAGCAACTTGATTCAAATTCCAGATGTTACAATCTTCTGTTTTGACAGCATTTGTTAGCAGTTTAATAACACTCAAAGGAGGTGTATGGATGTTAAATTAATCACTAACTTCCAACTTAGCTTCACACACCCTCTTTAGTTTATCAACATTATTTCCTCACTTCTCCTTTTCCATGTAATACCACCTTCCAAGACTCATCATGCAATCACTCCATCCCTTCCTCCAACTCATCAAAGAGCTGACCAATTCACTTCTGGAGATTCCTTCTTGGAACACCTCAAAATTTTACTCCCATGTAGATTGATGTAGAGTCAACTAATAAGGAACTGGCCCATTATGTAATGCTTTCTTCCAACATAAACATGCTGTTTCTGTAACCTTTTGAGCCTCTCTACAACCATTAGACTCTTGGTGATAAAGTATGCTCATTTTGTATTTGAGTCCCAACATTTTAAGAAACTTCTCCATTTGATGTGAATGCAACTGTACGCAGTTATCAGTCAGCAGTATCTCCGGCAAGCCTTCACTTTCAAACACAGAGTTTAAATACTTAATGACTCCATTAGTCATGATTTCACTGACTGACTGCACCACTTGGAATATAGGTCCAATACATCCCTCATAGGTCCCACCTGATATAGGGCAATATTCAGACAGGGTAAAAGGAACTTTAGCACAGGCAGTTCACTCAGAACAAACTCAGCCACACCAAACATCTGATCTAATCCTTTCTTTTTTTTTTTGCAATGTCCTGATGTTCCGTTGATGTTCTTTAAGACAATGTGATGTATACTGTTTTAAAGACTTCCAACTGCTCACTAAACACCCCTGAATACCTCTCAACAAAATATAACCACACTTTCCACCTGTTTGATTTGTACTTGTGTAATAGCATTTGGACTGAGAAAAACACCCAATTCTGTTTGATGTAGCCAACTTAAAAATTGGCCACCTTCACCAACACATACATCTTTCCCTCAATAGCTTTAGTTTGAGGCACACATGACTCTCAAATCAATTTTGTTAGACTTTCCTTTAAATTATGGTAAGTTTAGAACAAGAATCAAATATCATTAGGACTTTCTTAACCCCAAAGTTGACCCAAACCTTTTGGATTTCCTCCACCCTATCCTGTGACCCACAGTACAATTTCATCACAATACACATCCTGTATCTCCTTTACCTTTTTCTTTGCAACACTTTCATACCTACATTTTGCAAAATGTCCTTTCCTGTAACATTTATTACAGCTGGCACTGACTGCAGGACAGCTTTCATTATTGGCCATATGTCCAAACTGAGCACGCCTAAAACACTGACTCTTGAATACTCTCTATCTTTCATTATCCTTTTCTTTCTTATTTTTTGTAATTACCATGACTGCTTCCCTTTCCATCTCTTTCGTATTGCTTTTTTTCTCTTCTCTTACTTCCTGAAGATAAGATTCCATGTCCTACCAGCACTGTGGGAATGTCTACCATTGTGTGCATAGCTTTTACCTTCTTTTAATAGAAGCTGTATGATCTTCAGGTTTTGATCATTTGGGCTGCCCAAGAATTGAGCTAGATTTTCCAGCTCTTTATATTCTTTTGATTTCCCATCCACTATCACCCATATCGTTGCTAGTTTAATGATCCACTTACAAAGTTTGTGCCTTAATGAGAGCAAGCCCTTCCGCTTCGCTTTGGTTTTTACTGTGAAGTCTGTTGCAGTCGGCAGCTTGGGACATTCCCGTTCGTACAGACCATGCTTTCCAGCTGCTGTCAGGACCTGTCAGGCCTGTTTGTGCTAGAGGAAGCAGGCTAACATTGTTCAGTGTCTGTCCACATTTTTATAGAAGGATTTTAGGTCCAGGTCCTGTAGGCTCTCTGTCATTCCAATGATGTAATAAAGTCTATGATCATGATCTGAGGCAGGAGCTGTATCAGAAAGCCAAAAATGTTGTATTTCTCCACGCCTTACTCTCTCTGTCTTCCGGAGCAACCTATTTCAGTTTCAAGTGCTAGGCCCCTCGGAGTGAGAATTATCCAGTCGGTCTTCAAGTGAGGTCATCTGTCTCCCCACACCCTCTACTTTGTTGCAAAATAATCTCATATCAACCGATCTTGTCTTATTTTCCACTGCCAGATCTCACATTTTGACATCTATGGAGCCCAACCGGACTCCAACTGCTGAGCGTTCTTTTAGTATGGGTTCCATGGATGTTTCTTGGGTTGGTGGACCATTATGTGACTTAGATCCCCCACCACTTCAGTAAAGAGCAGTAAAAAACACAATACTAGTCAGGGTTGAACCACAAAAAGTCACTAATTTAACCTATGCTTAACCCACTGGTAGCATGGCACAATAGCAGTCAGGCTTAACTTAGAGGCAATGTATAAAGTATTCAGCACACACACCATAATAAAGCAAAAATATTACAGAAGAAAAATCTTAAACCAATTTAGAAAAACAAAGACAAATAAATGAATTATTTGAAGCCAGAATGAGAAAAATCCAATCAGTAGAACAGGAGATGTGCAAGTTTAAAGCTTGAATAATAAAAACTGTGTTTAAAAGCACAAAGCTCATACGTGGTTCAGAGACGTGATATGGGATCCTATGCCTAGTGGCATTGCGTTGGTTCCTATGTGGAGCTGTGAAGGCTATAATAAAAAGTCTGTGTCGGACTGCGTCATGCTGCATCGGTTCGATCGGGATCTTTGATGGCTTTGATACGAGAGGTATCATACTGCATTGGTTCGATGAAGAGCTGCGAGAGCTGTGTCAGGTTGCATTGTGGTGCATCCGTTCTGATGGGGACTACAGCTGGCCTGGTAGAGGACATTTATCACAGCTTCCAATGGTCCAAGGAATTGAGAGGCATCGCTTGGGGGTTTGGGACTCACATCAGGTAGAGTTCAGGTGAAGCTTTAAGGTGTTTGGATCCTATTCTGTCCCTGAGGCTCTGTAGCATTATGGTATGCTATGCTATGTCATGTTATGTTATGGTATGTTATGTTATGTTTGTGAATAGGAAAGGGCTTACTTACTTTTGTGAGGGAGTGCACCCTCTTTCTCCTCACTTAATCCCCCAAATTGTATCTGCCTTTTTTCCTTTTTTCTTTTTCTACAGCTATTCACCTCTGTCCCTCACACAAGTACTATTAAAATGTTTACTGATGTGTTAGTTGCGGCAGAAATCAGTGGAGGGAAAAGGATAGGAGAGGTGAAGATGGAGATGGAACCCCAACACATAGAGTTTTTAACAGCATTTTGTAGTATTTTAGAAGTGCCATTGTAGTTCTACTATAAGCAGTTTGTGAAGAGTCCTCATAGACTATAACTTCACATATCACGTTTCTCTCCCTTTTCCCCTATCTGCGTGTACTTGCCACAATGTAACATCTGCGTAGGCTGGTACAGGCAGAAAGGGGCATTGGGGATCCTCAGCGCCCCCGCAGTGACACTGCTTGGAACAAAGGTTTGTGGTCTGAGTCCTGCTGCTAAGATAGTCGCCCTCAATGCAGATGATTTGAGGCCACTTACCAGTTACGCTCTTCTGCTTTTCTTCAGTAAATAATGTGATAACATCTGCAATAAAGAGACTATTGACAGATGTAGATGTTTGTCTTTATCTTACACTTCTAATAATTACCATATTAATAGAAACAATTAAAATTATTTCTAAATGTCAATTATGCTGTCCTCAGACCCATTGAGTTCTTCTGTTTGAGCACTCTTCAGACAGCCAGCTCATCAAAAGGTAAGCACTCTATTACATGTCCCGAGTAACATACCCATCCAGTCCAAACACAGCATAGTCCTTTTTCTGTTTGATTCATAACTTTCTGCAGGTTACAGAAGTGACTCACATTCTACATCATAATTAATTCTTGATCTATTGAAAGCATGTAATTTCCCAGTCTTTAAATTAAAAGGTTGTTTTTTTGCATTCCTGAAAACTATAAGTTTTGTTGATGACCAATATTAATCAAACTGTCTCCAGGGCAATTTCTTGCAACAAAAAGAGTTGAATAGAGCAGCCATATGCACAACTGCACTCTACCAATCAGCAATGTTAAAGTCCCCAAAACTGTCCAAATCGTTTCAGTCTAAAAACTTTAGAAGACACAAAAAAGTTAAAAATAAGTTTATATTGTTGGGGTCTGAATGGAGCTGCAAGATGGCAGACACATCTTTGCTAAGCACCTGGCCAGCAGTGTACATCATTTTCAATCCTATCTGATGCTTTCTGGACTACAAATTGACCCAAGGTGCTACGGGTAGCAGCTCTGACTACATAGCTGGGGTGGGGTGAGCTCTGCTCAGCCCATGCGACCAGTAGGCAGTAGGGCTTGGTTGACAAGAGGTGGCCTCTGCAGTAGTGGATGACCTGGGCAGAGCAAGCCTGGCAAGAGAGAGGAGGCTCTCCCTAAAATTGCTTAACGCTATGTGAAGATGTTGGCCGGGGGAGCAGTGATCTGAGCAGCTGGAAGAGGTGGAGCTGACTCCCAGGCAGGCCTTGGTAGTAGGGGCATGGAGGCCATCCTACACGACCGGCCAGCATTGGGCGCTGACTTCCCCCTGCCTCGGCCTAATGCAGACCAAGCAGTGGCAGATCCCTAATTCACAAGGGAAGCAACAGCGAGGATAGGTAGCTCCCTGGGGACAGCTTGGCGTCCTATGGGGATGCAGACCACAAGAGGTAGTCCCAAGGACAGTTAAAGAGAGTGAAATTGATTCCTGGGCAGACCGCAGAGATTGGGTCTGTGTGAGGCCTCTTTGTGCAACTCATTGGTACTGACTAGTGCATTTCCTTGCTCTAACCTAAAGCAGCCAGAGGTGTAACGAACCCCGGTATTCCAAAAACCACAGCCTGCCCCCCAACACCCTGTAAAACACTGAACCCGGCCTTTATAGCATGGGCCCTGTGGGTGGAATGAATGGGGCAGGATTGAAGAGGCTCTTCATGTTTTTTTTTTGGCCTCCTTGGGCTTGCTGTCAATACTTGAACCCCTGGACTTTGACTGCATGGGATGTAACTCCCTTCTAGTCAGTGTGGAGAGGGGAACAGCAGAGTTGACGATTGCTTAGCCCCCTTCTCTACTGGCCGGGGCCCAACATAGGATCCTGGAGCTGCCACGATCAAAACCATAGTGCGGGAAGCTGGTGCTGCGAGACAGGTGGACACTTTGCCTGGACTAGACCACTATATTGATGGAGGTTCCTCATCCTCAGTGACAGGGTTATGGAGCCACTCAGTCCACCTCTTACAGAGGGTCTGGGGGGGACGGGCTGACACCTCACGCATTGTGGTGAAAGACAAACCCGGCCATAAACTGAGCAAACTGGGCAAATATGCCAAATCACTGCAGACAGCTCAGAGCACTTGGACACAGGTAAACGGTCATCACCTCCATGGAGACTGCGACCTCAGGACATACGGTGAATAATGCAGCCATCCTGTTTGCCATACCGAAATCCCGTCTCACACTTGAGACTAAAATTGGTGAGGTCGGAACAGATGTCTTCTTTCTCCGGCAGGATCCACATAATACAACCTAAGGTTTGTGGACTTCCCAGAGGGTGTGAAGGGACCCTGTCCAGAGACATTTATTGAGGCCTGGCTCTGTGGCTTCTTACTGGCTGACAATCTGTCCTACTGTTTCCTCATTGAATAGGCCCATAGAGCTTTAACCCAGCATCCACATGCAGGGGGTTCGCTGAGGGAGATCATCCCAGTTTCCTCAATTACCGCGACAGAGACTTAATTCTAAACATGGCCAGACTCAAAGTGGACACCTCATAAGTGTTCCTAAAAGATTCAGATTTTTCCGGATTACACTAGATGAGTCTACTCCCAACAGAAACCCTTTGTACAGCTTTTAGACCTGGCATCCTTTGTATGGTTTAGCCTTAACTTTCTGCCTTCAGACCTCCTTTTTTTGCTGACTTCATTTTTGCTGGCCTTAGGACACTGTGCACTTTACCACTGCTAACTGAAACTAAAATACTTTCCTAAAACATTTGCTTATACCCAATTGACACATTTAATTTACTTATAAGTCCCTAGTAAAGTGTACTACATGTGTTCATGGCCTGTAATTTAAATGCTACTAGTGGGCCTGTAGCACTGATTGTGCCACCCACTTAAGTAGCCCTTTGAAAACATGGTCAGGCCTGCCGTTGCAGAGACTGTGTGCAGTTTTCACCTGCCATTTTGACCTAGCAAAATAAACCTTTTGATAGGCTCAAGCCTTCATTTTAATACATATAAGTCACCCTCAAGGTAGGACCCTGGACAGCCCGTAGGCCAAAGTGCAGTGTGTTTAAGACATAGGTCATGTACATTTGTGCCCTGGTTGTGAAAAAACCCTTTTTCTCTCTTCCTCCCATAGGATAACATTGGTGTTAGGTTATTACATTTTTAAGGTTAATTTCCAAATAGGAAAAGATGACTGGTTCATGTTTGATGTCTCTGGAATCCTAATTTTAAATCCTAACATATGGTGAAGTCAGATTTTGAATTACAATTCGAAAAATGTCCATTTTAGAAAGTTAGCATTTTCTTGCCTTTGCTATTTGGTGACTGCCGCCTGTCTCTGGTCACATGACTGGCTGTAGTTGGCGGTTGAGCTTTGTGTATTCCTTTTATGCAGCGACAGACAATTGGAGCTTAGGTTTGACTGGAGGGTAATTCACTGACAGACGGGAGGAAGGAGCTGGGGCCCAGCCTCACTTACACCTGAATAGGCTGTGTCCTGTCTCCACACAAAGGACTCCATACCCCCTGTAGATAGTTTGGAACCAGGGAAGGTGGGTATATGGGCACTGTATTGGCAGACCTGTGGATACTCTTCCAGATGAAGGACTGCTGTGCTGCTTCAAGGGTTGTCTCTCTGCTGGATTACTGTTCTAAAGAAACTGCAGCCCAGTTGCGATGACCTGTTGGCTGCTGCCCTCTTGCCTGGAGAAGAAGAACTGGACCTCAAACTTCATGTTGAACCCAGGACCCGTGAGTGATTTAAAGGCCTAGTCTGCTGGCCTCCTGATAGGACCCTCAGGGATAAAAAGGGCTCCACAACAGCTCCTGGACACATCTTCAGGAAGTTTTCTGACCCCCATGTGGTACCCTCTCAGGTTCTGGGCCCTAATAAATCTATCAGTAGGCAGTGCAAGTCGCTGCCTTGCATTACTCTGCCCCAGGGAGGCATCCCATGATGGAAACATGGGTGTTCCCATGCATCCATCCATGAAATATGGTGCATTCCCAGATTTAACATTAGTGGTAGACCTGGGAATGAATCAAAAAGCTACCTCTCGCAAGGTGAGGCATAGTAAGGAGAAATATCTTAATTTTTCCTTGTTTCTTCCTCTTTCTATGTGTGCTGTATTCTGCAGCATAAATAAAAAGGAAACTGCCTGTCAATATTGCTTTTGTGCAGGAAGGTGTCCCTTCCTCCACAAAAACAATCCTGCTTACAACGCAGGCACCCATGCACCATGACACAAGTGTGCCTGCATAGGCCCTAGGCAGCCAAAAGTGTGCCAGTGCTAGCAAAGGGCAGGAATGTGTCATATAATGCCCTTTCACGCAGCACATCATAGAAAGTTGGCTTGCTGAATTATACTGTATGAAAAAATGATATATATGGTCCTGGGTTTTGTAAATGTGGCAAATATAAGGTCTGCGATATATGCCAACTCATAAAGGATTCACATGGAAATACTAAATATGAGTTTAGGTCTTCAATTATTTGTCACACTAATTTCATGGTTCCACCTCTAATAAGTCGTCCCTGTAATCTTAAGTCATGGAAGTACTTTCAGAATGGTAAAAATTGGAATATTGGAGCATTTACATGCAATTCAGAATATCAATGGGAATTATCCTGTTGAACTGTACGTTTCAGATAAGCATGCCAGCAACATATTAATGCTATATAGGAAAATGTAATGGGAACACAGAGGCAACAGGAAATTAAGGTTACACTGTATGCAAATCTGGATAATTTTGAAACTATATACTAAGTCACCAGGAGGAGTTACTTCAGAAGAGGAACTACATGTAGTTATGTAAATGTAAATTGTAAATGTGAATTTAGCAGATTAATAGGGACCATGACATTTGGCAGAAGGCCATGAGGCCAGGATCAGTTCACACTATTCGGTTAAGCAAACCCCACATACTGGGTGTTTCCATTCCACAGGTGCATAAACTCAACTATAAATTACAGGCTGGGCATTGTTGTTTCTGGAATATTGAATGATGGGCTTTTGATGGATTTTGGCAATATTGACAATGTATGTAAAGGTGTGAACTGTTTATCTGTGATTTTGCTATCTTCTTCATAGATTACCTTTAATAAAGTTATTTGAAGGCTATAGGTCCTTATTTAAATATAAGTATTGTGTTATAATATAATTTAGGTATGTCACTATAACATTAAATATCAGTGATCATTGGACTATTGAAACCCCTCCTCTAAACTTGCAAAATTTGCCATCCCCCTGATAAAGGCCAGGGAAATGTCCAGAACGGGCCAGGGGGCACTGTTTCACCTCTTACACTTCATACCATGCACCTTGAAGGTCAATCATTGGATTTACATTTTCTCTCCCCAAGATGGAGTGCTTTTTTCTCAGCACTGTGCCCTTCGGATGCTGCACCACAAAGCAGGCCTCTGATTATTGAAGTGTTCTGCTTCTATTGCAGTGTAATATTTTCAGTGAGAATTGGTAATAACAGAGCAGTAACCTGGAAGGCACACTAGGACTTATAAACCCATACACTGAATAGGAAAAGTGAAACTTCAAGACCAGAACACTTGGTTCCGTTGATGGAATATCCAAGGGTTGCTGGTAGCTGTATATCTACTGTTGTAGGGATTCTGTTTGGAAACAGGACTGTGCCTGGGATCAGAGGACTTCAGAATGTTGGGACTGAGTCACCATATCACATCAGTGCCCAAACCCAACTAGCTCACAGTGCCCCACCTGCCCTCCTAACCTTCCCAGAGTAACAGATGAATTGGCAACCCACAATACAACACTCCACTCCCCAAGGGAACAGTGGAAACAGATAATCTCCTTTTGCTTCTCACTCATGCATGTCCGTAATAAAGAAAAGAAAGACACAAGGAAAGTTATAATATTAATTGAAACTATCATTCTCTATTATGAAGCAACTGTGCTGCAATTAGAAAACATATACAACTGACCAAATTAATCAATATTACAAGCTAACTGTATACAATGGAAAGCCCTCTTATGGTGAATGATATACCTGTCTATACCTACCCTATGTGAGCACAGGAATATATTAATGATATCTGGAATTAGAACCAGAACCCATACCTGGTATTTTGCAGTTAGGTGCTCTGCATCATAAGTGTAAACTCAGTTTACACAGAGATGGGGCACTTGTTCCATGACCTGTCCCTCTACAAGAATCATTGTCTCTGTTTTCCAAAAGGCAAGTCTCAGTTTATATGAAAAAAGCGCTGTGTTAGAAAACAGCAGCTGTGCATTTGTGTTGTGTCTAAATATTAGGAGATGCTGCTGAACCACCATAACAAAACAGGGCACTGTGTTGTTCGCCTTTGTACGAAATGTTCAGAATGAATCCCAAGAAGAAGAACTAAATGATAATAACATGTACAGCATATTTCTAGAATATCATGTACAAAAGAAACATCTTATGTGTGACTGTGCCAAGGAAATGTGGCCTAAAACGTGCAGTTAGGCTAATATAAGAGAGAACCAAGTAAGCCCGAAAGGGAACTTACTAAACCCCCTCTTTGGTCAGGAAAGTAAGCAACTAACTATAATAAGTGGCAATAGCACAAACCAAGCAAATTCAATGCTTTGCTAATAAGCATGTTATATTAAAAGATTATAATCATAGTAAACAAACATAACATGATAATTTCGAACATGTGGCAAGATTAAGCTGAGCCGGAGGCACCCAAGATTTCTTCCACAAGTTTATTGCGGAGTAACACCTTTGGTATGCCTATGAACACACTGGAAAGTAGGGAATAAAAAAAAGCTGGTATTACACCAAAGATTTTCTGGTATGAACTGACTAAGCCAGTCCTAATGACTTTAAAAACGTGTGCTATTTCAGCGGTGTTAGACGCATTAAATATTTGATGTACTAACTCACCAAAATGTATCGGGAGATCAGTGTTTAACAAGGATTGTATTTCACTTGCTGACCTTGCAACTTGAAATTCGAAAGTTTCTTGACCAGTTATTAATTTACAACATTTTGAGACAATAGTGCTTTGAGTCTGTTTAGCTTGTTAAAAACTGCCTTCAAAGTTGGAATGGAAGGCACCAATGTGCTATCAAAACCCCCTTGAGTGGGAGGGAAGAGCACATTATGTCAGGTTTGGTGGCTTAGTGACTAATGTATCTAATGCATCCACTGTAGGGGTATATGTTTGACCTCATGGTACAAGTTCAACTCCTTGTGGATCGACTCAGCCTTTCATACTTCTGAGGTCAATAAAATGAGTACCAGAGGGTAACAATAAACATCTGCTATTCAGCACCAAGGTACCCTCCTGGGTGAATGTGTTCTTTACAAATACACATGTTATGTTATGCTGTTACAGCAGATCACTATCTAGGAGACAAATACAATTGTTGGGATCCTCCCCTTCATTCCACAACAGCCATGGTCACTTAATATTAAATAGCCTGCATTTGAAAGGACTGTAAGGAGGGAGAGAATTGAAGGGACTGGTATTTCTTTGAGAAAACAGGTCATATTTGCTACTGGCAGATTACATGCATTGTGAAAGGTAACTTGTTTAAAAAAGAGTAAATGTCCAACAGAATAGTCGCATTCCTTTCAGTAAGGAAAACTCCTTTGTTGTCCCGTTCACAACAACAGGAATATAGGAGTGACCATGACTCATGAAGAAGCTGCCTCCTAGGAGTTCACATCTACCAACAACAAGATGTTTCCTGCAAGCTGTGAACAGAAATGCTGAAATTGGCAAAGATAGTATGTCATATATTTACCAAACAATGGAGGGTTTTTCTGATTTTGTGAATGCAAGCTGTTCTAAATTCTCAGGATGTAGCATGGTGTATGTGGCATCTTTATTGGCCAAGAGTCATTGTTTACATGTTAAGTTGAAAGGCAAGAATAACTGAGTATAATAAAGATAACACCATGAGATTCAACCATTCTTAGGAATTTGAAGTGTCCAGCTAAACTGCATGATAGATCTAAATTAACTTTGCCCACGATACAATGGGAAATGTTACTCTGCATGCTATCAATAATAGATGACACAATGGTATTCAAATTGTAAATGAGAGAAGACAATCTATTATTACTGTTATCAACAACAGCAAGCACTTTATCTAAATGATCTTGATCAATTTGTCTTAAACGTGCGACAGCTTTCATTTGTGATAATTTACAAATTTCATCAGATGTGGCATAAATACATCTTTTAGAATGCAAAGACTTAGGACCCAACATAAAATCAGATAGGCCCATGACTTCCAATAAGAGGGAAATATGTTGTTTTACTGCAAACCATGTGGACTGTTCCAACCATTGTTGGCAAACTTTCCCCACTGAATATGTGGTAACAATACCTGAATGCTGAGAGTGGGAATAGCGTGGGTCAGGTCTGCTTGCCTTAAACCCCAGTGTGGCATTAAAATAACTAGCAAAACAACCATTTTTAGTGTATTGGCCACAATAACCACCCACTAGGACCCGAAACCGTGGAGTTAAATGTACCATTTTGCAACATACTATTGAGTTGTTCTTCAGTTTAATTTGTCAAATGTTGCTGATTGTCAAATTGGACAATAGAGGGAATGCTTGGTGCAATCATGTCTTTAATATTTGCCAGTCCCAGACACAGTGTCTGCTGAACTGTATTATTGAGAAAAATCAGTTGTGTTTGAAGTGAGCAGGCTCAAACTATTATGTCCATCCCCTGAACTTGCAAAGGTTTGGTACCCCAAATGGATTTCATGTCAATGGTATCTTTCCTATAACCATAGCCTTTTTGTAACGCCCTGAACGTCTCAGGATCGTTTAACAGACACGACAATGAGGACGCAACCACTAGTGAAGGGTTAGTTGTTTTAATGAAGGCAAATATAATACAAAGAATAAACAAGTTATAGTCACTGGAATCCTCCAGGCTAAGTACGTTACCAGCCCACAGCACGGATGGTCCTAACCGTCCTCTGCATATACGCCGGTCCCGGCGTATGCCAACAGAGGGCAGAAATGAAATGGCCGACAATGCCAATCGGTAGGCTGTGAGGGGCACGAAGAGTGTTGGGGAGAATCGAGGAGTCAGGGAAACACCCAGCCGGGGTCTCTACCTGAAGGGAGCAGCCGCTCAACCTCTTCCTCAGACTGCACCGGGACGCGGAGTCACCTCCTGGTGATGCGTCACCGATACCCCAATCACAAGCAAGAAGACTGAACCGAGAGCAGCCGCTCGATCGATCCTGTGGACTTCCGAGTCTGTAACGCGGCAAACACCTCCTGGTGTGCGTTACAGCTGGCAGTCCCTGTGTCTCTGGTCGGGCTGGGAGTTACGACTCCAACCAGCAAAAGCGCCACTGCGCTTGGACTCAGCCGAGTCAAAAAGCGAAGCTCAATGGTTGACCGGTAGAGCTTCCGGGTCCTTCACAGGTGACGATGGGGCAAGACACGGCCCAGGGAGTAACGACTCGACCTACCTCCGTTCTTGCCTTACTGGAGCACCACTCCGGAACACTGCTCTTCACGAAGCAGGTACGTCGGTGTGAACACAATATCCGACAGCGTTGTACCTCCCGGTTCCTCCCTTTATAGGGCGTGTTTTCCTTGAGTTATGTAACAGCTCTCCTGTTTACATAAGGGCGTGTTTCCTTGAGTTATGTAACAGCTCTCCTGTTTACATAAGGGCGTGTTTCCCTTGAGTTATGTAACAGCTCTCCTGTTTACATAAGGGCGTGTTTCCCTTGAGTTATGTAACAGCTCTCCTGTTTACATAAGGGCGTGTTTTCCTTGAGTTATGTAACAGCTCTCCTGTTTACATAAGGGCGTGTTTCCCTTGTATGACAGGAATTCTTGACACTTTTCCAGCTAATTTGGTGACAAACTAATCTGTCTATATTAGTTTAGTTTGTGTAAGCAAATATTTATTTGATGGTGTAAGTACTAGTTAAAAATAATATGATTCTAGGTCTGATGCATCATATCCAGAAAAATATGAGAATGTATCTCTATTTGTTTTTGAGCTCCTTTGTAGGGGAGTGGGGCAATGTTCCCATTGTGTGTAATTAAAAAGTGTGAAGTGAACACTAGCTCAATGTAAAAAATGATCTCCATAATGATAGTAACTGACCACTTCACCATAATTAGCAGAATTTAAGTATAGATCCTCTGACTCAAATGTAGTATAATATTCAAGCTCTCAAAGGCATGGAGTTTACAGATTTTAATGATAGAATCATCAGAATGTCACCCAGGTACAATAACATCACCCATAGAAAGCCTAAACACAGAAGGAATGTGCAGAAGTTCCGTAGGACCAAATATATCATAAGGTGCTGTATCCCAAACAATTCCATCACTTACTGCAACTGCTGAAATGTGTATGAATGACAAGTCTCTTATTAGCTAATGCAAAGATGAGTGAGGTGTCAACACCTCACAGACCAGTTCTGTGGCAGGCCATTCTGGGAGCTAATGGCCTTAAATCAGCAAGTAGAAAGCAGCCACAATTCCAATCCAAAGAAATAGAAAAACCAAGGAAAGTGTGATTAAAATATATTTCCAAGGCACGACCAGATAGGTGTGGTTTAGCCATGGAAAAAACACAGACCCTTGTTGGCATAGTGTCTATAACGGAAGAATAGGCAAAAGAGTCAGAAGAAAAATCTAAAAATTAACTAGAAACAGTTATTTGAAAAACTCTAGCTACAGTTACAGTAACAGGACCGCAGAAATTAAAAAAAACATGGATCCATAGAAACAACATCAGCTGCAGTAGACGCAGTAGTATGTACAGTACTCACTTCAGACGTGTGGCTGGAACTTGTAGTGGTATTAGGACGAGTCAGGGAAAAACCAATGACTACTCGTGACCAACTCTTGAGAATTGGCCACTGGATGTAACTTGATGTGATCAATGGAGACAAAACAATTGTTTTTAGAACCAGGAAGTGGTGGGAAGATCACAGTTCTTGTACCTTGAATGCCAACAACTGGCAATGGTGTTTGGTATGATAGGCCAAACTCCTCTTTTACTGCCACCTTTTCTCACAAGAGCTCCACAACTTGCAGATTCTAGCCGGAAGGTCCTGGCTTCTCCTTGATTCTTGCAGAGGCAGAGGTCTTCAATTACTCTTTGGAGTGGTTGTCATTGAAGTTTTGTAGATCCTTTAAGATAGCATTGTTTATGTCAAAGTTCATGGCTGATGCCGCATTGTGTGGGCCATCAAGGTCTGGACCGTACATTTTAATCTATAAAAGTAATGGATCCAACTTCATCCTGTGCCTAATACTCCAGCTATTAAGGACTGCTTTAAGTCATGATTCATCCTCTCCACAACATATTTGCCATCGGGCGATATGGAGAAAAATAATGCACTTCAACACCCAGGGAAGACATAATATCCCGTTACGCTTTTGAAGCGAAAGCTGGGGCCAGGTCCGAGTGGAATGTAGTGCATGCATATATTCTAATAACGACTTGCATGTATTTAATAACAATGCAAGTATCAGCCAAACTTTGTGCCAAAACCCAGAGGTACCTGGATCAAGAAGCAACTGCAACTATGATCAATTTAAAACCAGTATGAGGAATAAGAGGACCACAGTGGCCCAATTCAATGCAGCCGAAAGGTTGATTGGAAATCAACAGGTGTGCCTGCAGTAGACGAGGCACAGTGAAAACTTTATTTATTGATAGAGGTCAAATATGTTTTGCCTGTTAATATAAGTCCTGCCACCAATAATGCTGCTGTAGCAACAAAATCGTGGCTGCCACTCCCACATATGCAGCTATTAGTAAAGTTGTCTGTGTTCTCAGTTGGGAATCTAAGGATCACCAGCGCCTGGAATCATTACAAAAGGAATTATTTGTTCACTTAGGTGGTATGCTTGTTTAGATGTAACGCCCTTAGGTAAAGGGGTGTTGGCTTTGTTAGCATCACAGCAACAGTAGCAGACATAATTGTAGATTTAGCCGCTTCATCAGCTAGAGTATTCATTACAGCTTGAGTTCACACAAGCTTGAGTCAGTGGCAACCGATCTTTAAGGTCCGCCACTTTCACACAAAGCATTTGATGCTTGGTTGTGTTGCCTTTATAATCTTTGAATCCGTTTTGATGCCAGTAATGTGAATTGTCATTAAAGGACTGGACACACTATAAGTGTGGACAATTTTAGTATCCATATGTTCTAATGCAAGAACTAAAGCCTTCATTCAGCAAACTGTACATTGAAGTCTCCTACGGACTGGGTGTGAATTTTTTGTGGTTGGATTTTTTTTGTCCAACATTACAGGAAGAACAGTGGCACGTGCCGACGAATATTAGTGCTTGGTGCTTATAGCAGGCTGGGTTGAACCATCAGTATACATAATATATTTATATTGTTCAAGAGGTAAAACAATGTATCTTTAAAAATGGGTGAAAGACAAAATCTACATCAGCAGCTGCTAAGGATGTTGTCCAATGTATCAATCTACCATGGAGGTCTCTAGCATTAGGATTGCTAGCTTTTGTGACAGCCGTTAAGGCTGGCACAGAAGTAATGTGAGTTCTACCAAAATTACAGAATCCTAAAAAGGATTGGAATTTCATTAAAGTGTTTGGAGTCTGAACTTGAGCACATTTCTCTAAAAAGTGAGGAGCAAGACTCTTCCCCTCATCAGTAAGTTCATATCCCATGAAAAGGACACTTGGGGGCCTATTAGGATGGCGGGCGGACTGGGACCGTCTGCCAGCAGAGTGGCGGTCCAGCACTGCCAATTAGGATGCGTCTGCCACCCTGGCGGTCGCATTCTGCATCTTTAACATTGCGGCGGGTGCTGCTCTAAGCAGCACCCGCCGCAATGCCAAAGAGGCCTGCTGTGCATTCCATGCACAACGTGACAGGCACCGCGCGGTGCCTGCCACCTTGTGCATGGCAATGTAGGAGGGTACCATAGGTACCCCACAAGTGCAGCCCCCCACCCCCCAGCGGGCCCGCAACGGGCCCCCAAAGCAATTCCCGCCAGCCTTCCCATGGCGTCAAAGCCGCCATGGAAAGGCCCTGACAATCCGGCATCATGCCACCATATCATGCCCCAGCTCCGCACGGCCGGCAATCGTGACAATTGCCAACTGGCGGAAAAGCGGCGGACGGACTTTCCGTCCACCTCGGTAACCCCCCGCCATGGTAATATGGCGGGGGGTAAATCATGTTGTGATGGCTGGCGGATCGCCACCGCCGGCCGGGCAGATCGCCAACGCCAGCCGGGCGGTGGCGACCTACCCGCCATCTTAACGACCCCCTCAGATATGTTGTATTAAATTTCTAAAGGTTGATCTTGTAGCAAATTTCAGCAAATCCCAATATTATCCAATCTACTCTGGTTAACTGTTGGTTTAACTCATCATCCATCAGTATCATCTACACAGGACAATGCGTCTGGGTCAATATCATATAGAATTGACACTATATGGGCAGCAAACAGTCGTAGACTGTTCTTACAACCCATGGCTAGCCGTGCAAAGGAATGTTGAAAGCCAAGCACTGAGATGACTACCCAGTCTCTGCTTTCAGGCACTAGATTTTGACAAAAAATATTATTGGAAATATCCACGGTAGTTTTGCATATTTTAATATATTAATGAATGCTGTACAATGTGTATTTTGTATTGCAAAAATGTGTGTATGACTGCGTAAATGTACATAGTCTAAGACTATGCAATATGAATTATCCAGCTTCAAAACTGGAAAAAGAGGATAATTAATTGGGAGACACAGGGTTCAATTACTCCATGGTACTCCAATTAGGAGAGTATTTATCCAACAGGCGCTTTCGCATGTAGTTTGGTAGGGTATTGTGGTAGCATTTGAGGGCTGGATCGTATGGATATTATATGATAAGGAGAGTCCTTATCTGAGACAACAGGATTGCAGTGCAAAGCCAGGGCTTGTGCAAGAGCCCATTCTTTTGCATAGGGTTGTTTGACCTCATCAGGGATTAGCACAGAAAATGATGGAATTGTTACATCCTCACCATGTGGGGATGTTTGGACAAACTGCGGGGGTCAATCGACCTCTGCTAAAAGGATGTCATAGGACTATATTGCATTTTCCGAGAATATTACTTGAATGGTGCTCTGTATGTCTCCCTCGATTTGTATATACAAATCATGTGTCACGAGGAGCTATGTGCCTATCTGGGGTTTCAACTGTAACAAAGTTATCAGTTGATATTACTACTAGAAACTCCTGAAGATTCTGGCACACTATATTGACTTCTGCTGCGCTGTTGAGGAGAGTCACTGTCCAACTCCTGTTAAGGAATAGAGTTCTCAGTGTTTGTGGTATACTTTGTGGTTATAGCTCCAACTTTCTTTTTTCTGAAATTGTGATTTAAACTGAGGAGGTTATTCCTCCTTCTTTATCTTCATGTCATGTTCTCGATCAGGACACCCTCCTCTCTTGTACTGCTTGTCAGTTAAGTGTTGAAAAGAATGAGGCACCTTCGTCTACCGACCACCCGGACCCTGCCCCCAGTTCGGCGACTCCATCGCCAACTTCATCAGCACCCACGCCCTGACCTTCACCGACTACATCCTCCTCAGAGACCTGAACTCTCACCTTGAGAACAACGACAGCAACTCCACAACCCTGATCGATAACCTCGCCAACCTCAGACTGAGACAACTCGTCACAGTGCCCACCCACTCCGCCAGCCATACGCTCGACCCCGTCTTCTCCTCTAGCCTGCACGTCTCCTTTAACCACACCACCGAACTCCTCTGGACTGACCACCACTGCATCCACTACACCTTCCAGAATCCCACCACACACCACCGAACCCAACAGATCCCCCGCCGCTGCTGGAGCAAAATCACCGAAGACCAGCTACATGCAAATCTCGCTCTCAACCCACCCACCATACCCTCCAACACCGACGACGCTGCCCACAGCCTCAGACACTGGATCGAGGACTGCGCCCATACCCTCGCCCCACTGAAGAAACCAGAGGGCCAGCTGGTTCACCCCAGAACTCCTAGCCTCCAAGCAAGCTTGCCAGAAACTAGAGAAGAAATAGCACAGTGAACAGACCCCCGACAGCCACGCAGCACACAAGGACACCATACGCAACCACCACCACCACATCAAGTCTGCCGAGAGGACCTGCTTCAAAGACCGACTCGACAACAACGCACACAATAGCCAGGAGCTTTTCAACATCCTGAAGGAACTCTCTAACCCCAGCTCCAACACAAACGACATGCTGCCGTCGCAAGCCCTGTGCGACTCCCTCGCCACTTTCTTCCACCGCAAGATAGCAGACATCCACGACAGCTTCAACACCCAGACAGGCCCAACAGACAGTAACACAACAGACTCTCCGCACATCATCGACCACGACCCCCTGCTAGCATGGGCCAGCGTGAGCACCGATGACACCATCAAGACCATGAGTACTATCCACTCCGGCTCTCCGTCAAACCCATTCCCGCACCACTTCTTCAACAAAGCAAGCAGCTCCATCGCACTCCACCTGCGCAACATCATCAACCTCTCCCTCGAGACCGCGACCTTCCCAGAGAGCTGGAAACACGCCAAAATCAACACCCTACTAAAAAAAACCAAGGAAGACCCAAGAGACCTCAAGAACTTCTGGCCCATCTCTCTGCTCCCGTTCCCGGCCAAGGTCATCAAGAAGACCGTCAACAGACAGCTAACCCGATACCTCAAAGAAAACAGAATCCTGGACCCTTCCCAGTCATGGTACCGCAGCAACCACAGCACCGAGACCTCCCTCATCGCCGCCACCGACGACATCAGGACCCTGCTGGACAACAGTGAGACCGCAGCACTCATCCTCCTAGACCTCTCCGCCGCCTTCGACACCGTCTGCCACCGCACACTACGAGCACGCCTTCACGCCATAGGGATTCGAGACAAAGCTCTGGAATGGACCACCTCCTTCCTCTCTGGCAGAACCCAGAGCGTCCGCCTCACCCATTCCGATCCACAGCCTCTGAGATTATCTGTGGCGTACCCCAGGGATCCTCCCTCAGCCCGACACTGTTCAACATTTACATGGCCCCGCTCGCTGACGTCGCCCAACAGCACGACCTCAACATAATCTCCTACGCCGACGACACTCAACTGATCCTCTCCCTCACCAAGGACCCCATCACAGCCAAAGCCAACCTCCACAAAGGAATGAAGGCTGTCACTGACTGGATGAAGATAAGCCGCCTGAAGCTGAACTCGGACAAGACGGAGGTCCTCATCCTCGGCTCCAACCGTTCGGCCTGGGATGACTCTTGGTGGCCGACGGCACTGGGGGCAGCCCCGACACCCACCGACCACGCACGCAACCTGGGAATCATCCTCGACTCAACGCTCTCAATGACCAAGCAAGTCAACGCTGTCTCCTCCTCCTGCTTCAACACCCTCCGCATGCTCCACAAGATCTACAGATGGATCCCGACAGATACAAGAAAGACAGTCACCCAGGCTTTCGTCAGCAGCAGACTCGACCAAGGAAACGCCCTCTACGCGGGAGCCCAGACCAAGCTCATCAAAAGACTACAAAGCACCCAAAGCGCCTCTGCACGACTGATCCTCGACATACCATGCCACGGCCACAACACCCCCCACCTGAGAAACCTGCACTGGCTCCCCGTCAACAAGAGGATATCCTTCAAGCTCATCATCCACGCACACAAGGCACTCCACAAGACCGGTCCAGTCTACCTCAACAGACGACTTTCCTTCTACATCCCCAACCGCCAGCTATGCTCCACCGACCTCTCACTCGCCACCGTCCCGCGTGTCCGAAGAGCAACCACCGGTGGGAGATCCTTCTCCCACCTCGCCACCAAGACATGGAACACCTTCCCACTAGGCCTAAATCAGACCCAAGACCTGCTGAACTTCAGGAGGACACTCAAGACCTGGCTGTTCGATCTGTAGTGCCCCCCCCCAGCGCCTTGAGACCCTCGCGGGTATGTAGTGCGCTTAACAAATGACTGATTGATTGATTGATTGAATGAGGAGAATGAGTTTCAGAAATCAGACATCTGTCTGGAGCCTTGATTTGTGTGTGATCACAAAAATATTAGTGCCTCTCAGAGGGCTCCAGTGGAAGATAACTCTTTGTGGTTTACCTTTTTGTTTTTGTTTAGATTTGTCCCATTATTTTTCAACAAACAGAGGTTTCTGCATGCCTTCTTTGATGGAGTAATTTTGCCAAGTGGTGGTTTAGTTGGTCTGATTCCAAATTATTGTGCCCTAACAAAGTATAGACATCTGCAATAAGCTCACATTCTCTGTCTGCTTGTGCGACCGCTGCGAGCTGCTGATGTTCAACCAGAGAAGCTTCTTTGCATTTACAGAATAATAACCGACACCACTTGAAAATGTCCCATTAGTTTCATCCCCAAATCCATGGCAGCAGCTGCCCTGTGTTCATCCTGTATTTGTTTTAACACCTCCAGCAAGACAAATATAGATGGAGTACCATGACTTATGGTATAGACTGCACCAAAGATTGTACCCCACATGTTACAGTCACCTTTTCCAGGTAACATTCCATGGGGTAAGAACATAGTGCAATATTCTGTGCTTTTCTTGGGGTCCCGTAAGTGAAAACACAGCTTCAATTTGATCAATTGTTTGGGTGATCCAAAATGGAATTTCCCCACAATTAGTGGGAATGTTGCCCATTTTTGAATTAACAATTATAGGACTTATGGTGGGCGCTGCAGGCAACTGGGCTTGCCCTGGCAGGTCAGCCCTTGCTGGAACAGCCAACAAGGTGCACAAAACAAACTAAGTCAAGTATCTATAAAGTCTAAATAGACCATTATATAAGTGGTATAGCTCTTTAGCATTGAGATTCTCTAATTTATGATATGGGGTATAACCAGCTAACGCTTGCCAGATGGCCCCTCCATTAATAGGCGGACCTGTGTGTACTGGTGCAAGGACATTGGAAGGGTGCCGAGAAGCCAAGTTTAATGTTCCAGGAGTGATAGTGGTATTTCGAAGTGCACATATGCTCTGTATTGTAGCAATAGTCATTTTGGGCTTCAACCACAAAAATGAAGTCACCACCTACATCAGTAATTCCATGCAAAGTTACATCCGCATGGATGGTTGGACTGTAATTGTCTGCAATATGGACAGGCTGTGCCTGCACCATGATCAGAACAGCAGTGCAAACACAAATATGGGTAATCCTTTTAGAATTTCAAGCTTGAAAAACCAACAGTTAAAATCAAGTGTTCCCTAAAATCCTGTAAATATCCCCAACACCACGGATGTCTCCGATGGTAGGTGTAAGGGTTATTATGGACAAGCAAAAGCACTACTTAGGGGAGTAGCAGTTCATCATTGGTAGCACCTTGTTGCATGGATTCTGTTTCGAAACACAACTGTGCCTGGGATCACAGGACGTCAGAATATAGGAACTGAGTCACTATAACACATCAGGGACCAAAATGGCCTCCTAACCTTTCCAGAGTAACAGGTGAATTGGAAACCTAGACTACAATACCCCAGACCTCAAGAAAACAATAGAAACATATAATCACCTTTTGCTACTCACTCATGCATGTCCTTAATAAACAAAAGAAAGTAATGAGGAAAGTTGACAATATTTATAGAAAGCATCATGCTGTATCATGAATCAACTGTGCTGCGATTAGAAAAAATATACAAGTTAGCAAAGTAATGAACATTAAAAGCAAACCTTATACAAGGAAAAGCCCTATAATGGCACATGATATAGCTGTCTAAGCCTACCCTCACTGAGTGAGCACAGAAATATGTCAATGATCTCTAAGATTAGAACCAGACTCCATACCTGGTATTTTGTAGTTAAGAAGTCCTCATTGTAAGTGTGAACTTAGTTTATACAAGGATGAGGTGCCCGCTCCATGATCTGTCCCTCTACAAGAATTCTGCTCTTTGTTTTCCAGAAGGCAAGTCTCAGTTTTATATGAGAAAAAGTACTGTGTTGTAAAACATCAGTTGGGCCACTGATTTGTGCACAAACTTTAGAGATGTTGCTGACCGATCATAGCAAACAGGGCATCATGTTGTTCGAGCTTGTACGAAATGTTCAGACTGACTTCTATGAAGAATAACAGAATAATAATAACATATACAGCTGATTTCTAAAATAATAATATAGCAAAACATGATGGGTTATGTGTGGCTGCACAAAGCAAAATTGGCCTAAAACGTGGTTAGGCTAAAATAAGGGGGAACAAAGTGGGCCCTAAAGGGAACTTACTACACTACTACAGATCTGCTATGAATGCTGTGGCCATATGATCTATAAGGCATGGAGTGGAATTAATGTTTTATAGTTTTCAGAGTAGCAGAAGGAAGGTAAAGGAGCACCATCTTACATCCTCTCAGCTGTGATGGTTATGGACAGTGAGATTTTAGTCTGATTCCACATTGTGGAGACTGTGAATGCACACCCCAAGGGTGCATGGGTGAATTTTAGACTAAAACAAAAACGTGCTAAAAGATACCATATTGGAATTATGCTTCCTGCTGCATTAGGAAAAAATCTAAGTCTGTGAGAAGTGGAAATGTTCATGACAGCATTCTAATTTATCTATTAAGGTTTCAGATCTCATTCACTTACATACATCTTAATTTATTATAATCTCACTGTATCCTTTTGACTTGCAAAATGTATTATGCATTCTCTTAGGGCATGTTACTGTTTCGTATGTATAAGTGTTTGCTCCTTGATTTTGGGTGGCTGTCCTCTATCCAAAGACAAATGTTTCTATTGCTTCTTTATCCTTTCTCCAATTTAGCAGGACTGCTGACTGAGCCAATGCTTGTTTCTACAAATATTGTTAAAGGTGGACTTTTCCGAATTGTATGTAATCCACAATGGATACTTTTGTTTGTTTGATTATTTCCACTATCTTGTTAATCCTTAAAGGCAAATTTAACTCTTGAACCAAACTTTCCCCAACACTGTATTGCAGCATCTGTAAAACTCCTGATGACTGTGTAGCTAAAATTTCTCTTATGCTGGATAACTTTGACATTTCCTGATGGGGATTAAACACGGCAACATCTAGATTACTCCTCATCTTGCCAAAAAATAACAGCACATTTCTTTACAAATTGCCTTAAAGGATATTACTATTTTGCCGGAAGTACTTAAAATCCTGCACCCTTCCTGTTCTAATCAGATTAGCAGAATCTGGAAGCAACCACCACATACAGAGGAATTGTAGACCAGTACACTTGTGTTTGTCAGTGTGTGGTTCTCCTTCATCCTTACGCAGCTGTGCTCACAGGAGATATACATGGTGGTCGTGGACGTGGTTGCTATGCTGTGCTCTAGGGCAGGGTTGCATATTCTTTCCTGTTACATTATGCTGTTCAAACATGACTGGAATAAAAGACATATTAAAAAGACTACTACTTAACAAAAGATACATTATTATGTAAAGAAGCATTGGATGAATATTTTAGAACTACATGCTTCTAACACTTCCAGGGATCACATATCTTAAAGCTTCAAGCTGGACTCCTTCAATCTCACCAGTCATTGGCCTATGTTTTCCTCCCAGTATAAAAGGGTGATGAAGGATGTGAAAAATACAAATTGCTGCACACTGATATCAAGACTGAACAAAGTTATTCACAATAAGTTTTCATAATGACTGGGACAATTTTCTGATGAAAACAAGCTATTGTCACTGCTAGGTGGAAGGAGTCATATTCTCATCTCACCAGCAAGAAGTAAATTCTAAAAAGAGTAGTGTTTATCATTGCCTACATTTTTATAGAGTGAGATATCCCCAAATCAAAGCTTGTTTGTAAAGCTCAGTATCCTGAACAAACTGGATTTGTTCTTTCTACCAACCCATGTCCATGTGACTAGAACCCACCCTCACCACTTGCTTATCAATATGAATATGAGGGACCCCTGTTACTTGATTCCAACCTGATGAAGTCAGTCACTCTCAAACAGTGTGCTAAGCACGTCTACTTTCAAAATGCTATTACTGTCAGACGTCAAAAGAAACACAATTCACATCCCAGTGGTCTGAATCTGGAAAAGAAATAAACCCAATTATTCCAAAGCATGTGCACATCAACATGTTATTTTCCAATTACATACTTAATATCAAATCTGTGAAAGTAAAAAAGTAAAAGAGCTTCCTATGTTAAAATGATTTCTAAAATAATGCAGAATACAGGTGCACCGCAATCAATATTATCATCTGAACAAAAGTCAATTCAGAATTTTTTCTATTCTTCTCTTCACTTTCTTTCATAAAAGCGTCAAGTGTTACGGGCTGTCTTTGCTGTAACACTTGACGCTTTTATGAAGCAAAATGAAGTGAAGAATTGAAAGTGTTCTGAAATTTGAATGGGACTTTTGTTCATTTGTCAATATTGATTGTGGTGACCTATATTCTACGTTGCTGCATGTCCTTGATTGAAAGGTTGCACCTTGCCAGCAGGTGCCTGCAGTGAGTGCTGACTGACATTTACTTCTATTGGAACATGGGATTGGGGAAGCGACCTGTAGTCCGCTTCCTTGCTTCTTCGGGGTATTATTTCTAAAATAACTAAGCATTGACAAATCAATAACAATGATAAAGGTTTACTTAACTTTTGAAAGGAATCATATAACCTGTAAACCTTTTTTTCCAGATACAGATGAATGTATGAAATGTCCAGATGACCAATGGCCCAATGGTAAACATGACCAGTGCATCCCAAAAGTGATAGAATTCCTTTCTTTTCATGAGCCCCTTGGTCTTACACTCTCCTTCGCTGCTGCCTTCTTGGCTCTCACAGCTGCTTGCGTACTAGGAATCTTTCTTAAATATGGTTCCACTCCAATCGTCAAAGCCAACAACCGAAGACTCAGTTACCTGCTCCTCCTCTTCTTAAAGCTCTGTTTCCTCTGTTCCTTTATCTTCATTGGTCGACCCACAAAACTATCCTGCATGCTGCGTCAAACTATCTTTGGTATTGTTTTTTCCATCAGTGTCTCCATGGTCCTCGCAAAGACTATACTTACTGTTATTGCCTTCAAAGCCAAACTCCCCAACAGCCCGGCGAGGAAGTTGTTGGGAGGAAAGACTCCAAGTTGCATAGTCTCTCTTTGCTCTCTGATACAAGTTGTTATTTGTGCTCTTTGGTTGGTAAAATCTCCTCCATTTCCACAGCATGACCGTATGTCATATAATGAAAAGATAATTGTTGAATGTAATGAAGGAGACCCCATCTTCTTCTATCTCATGCTGGGATACATGGGCCTACTGGCCACAGTCAGCTTTATAGTGGCCTTTCTCTCAAGGAATCTACCTGGAAGCTTCAACGAAGCCAAGCTGATCACCTTCAGTATGGTGGTGTTTGTCAGTGTGTGGATCTCCTTCATCCCAGCATACCTGAGCACACAGGGGAAGTACATGGTGGCCGTAGAGGTGTTCGCTATCCTGTTCTCCAGTGCTGGACTGCTCGGATGTATATTCTTTCCTAAGTGTTATATTATTTTGCTCAGGCCTGATATGAACAACAGACATAATGTTATTGGAAGAACACATTTTGGTGCTACCAGAAACCAAAAGGATCCCAAACAGAGAAGTAGTCAACTGTTGAAGGCATGTACAGAATAAAACGAAGCTATATGCTAATAAAGGTGCTGCATGATGGATTGTGACTGCAGATAAAATAGTAGTCAGTAAACTAGAATCCAGCAGTGCAACCATTTGTGGAACTATCACAAGCTAATAGAAGACAGGAGGACAATCTCATCACAAGTACACCTAATAGCATGTCACACAATTGCATACCGTAGCATGTTTCCTTTTTGTGACTGTTTTCAATATAAATGGAGCCTCCAGGAATTCTTTCAACATTTGGAAGATCTAAATAGTGGTTGTGCAATGGTGTGATGACAACTAGTGGATTCACAAATGTGTGAGCTTTTCACTTTGCAAAGATTGTGAATTTAAAAAAGATTATTAAACAAATAAGAAGAGGGTGAAGGCTGTATTACTGCACCTGTCAAATAAATAGTGTCGTTAACGTGTGCTTATATAGTGCAAAGAACCAAGGAACACTTCCCTCTGAGCTCCTCAATCAGGAACAAGTCCTATCAAAAACACACATGCAACAGGGTTCAGCACTATTAATAAAGAGTCTGTTGTATTTAAAGGAATGTCCAAGACGTAAAACTGATTTTCAAACGAATTCCTTTCTTTATTTGGTTTTTTCACAGGCATAGAATATCACAGCCTTGATAGCATGAGCAAGCCATAGCCAACACGTTTCGTCTCCTACAGGGAGACTTCTTCAGGGCTATAGAGAAAATACAGAGTATAATTTAATACCTAAAACACCAACATAAATATGTACATACAAAGACAAAACATTCTAAAAAGTTAAATTTATACAAAAATTGTTACAACCTGTATGACATATCTGATAATATAACATCAATAATATGTTCACATTAGAAGAAAAAGAAAAAGAAAAAGAAAGAGGGCCTATATAACAAAAAATATATATAATCACTGTTATGTGGAATTTACGTACCCATTACTCTAAAGTTTCATTACCATGTATATAATGAATACAATATTCACATGAGCTCATAGTATGGACATAGTATCTCATTGCTAATTCATGTCGTATCATAAAACATGGAAGATCTCAAAATCAATGTCAGTTTATGCGAATGTGGTCATGGCCACGTACATCACAATACCAAACCTACAAAAACTATTTACCCAAAACGAAAGCAGAGCCTGTAAAACAACATATTATAAAATATATTTCAATTATTAGTGCATTTATAAACTTTATTAGATTAAACCATTGTTACTAATCCCTGATGTCGTTTTCACAAACCATTTTGGTCATATGATTCACAGATACTTTCAGTGTCATAGAACCCGAACATCAAGCAAATTATGTGACTTATTGCTTCCGGAGTAGGCCTGATATGTAAGAATCCAGCTTATAATAGATTCATATCAATAGCTTAAATATGCATTCAATAAGAATATTATTGGCCATATAAGACAGACCTGTGCTCTTGAGGCGGAAGCCGAGAGCGTTTTACCTTGCTTTTAAAAATTTTCACTTGTTAAATACCTGTCACTTTACTCTGTGTGCACTTGCCTCTTGGCACTTCTGCTGATCCCGCGCAGTAGAGTTAGCGCTGCCGCGGCACGCACCAGCAACAAACTTCCCCGCCGCCATCTCGGCGAGGACGGAGGCCACGCCCCTCTGCGAGGCCACGCCCCCGATGCCACCCTATAAAAATGCTGATTACAAGCGCAACGAACCCAGACAGACCTGTGCTCTTGAGGCGGAAGCCGAGAGCGTTTTACCTTGCTTTTAAAAAATTTCACTTGTTAAATACCTGTGTGCACTTGCCTCTTGGCACTTCTGCTGATCCCGTGCAGTGGAGTTAGCGCTGCCGCGGCACTCACCAGCAACAAACTTCCCTGCCGCCATCTCAGCGAGGACGGAGGCCACGCCCCTCTGCGAGGCCACGCCCCCCGACGCCAC
This sequence comes from Triturus cristatus, assembly GCF_964204655.1. NCBI lineage: Eukaryota > Metazoa > Chordata > Amphibia > Caudata > Salamandridae > Triturus > Triturus cristatus. Next base: position 1,669,852,924 of record NC_140591.1, on the reverse strand, counting down.
CCTATAAAAACGCTGATTACAAGTGCAACGAACCCAGACAGACCTCGCCCCCCGACGCCACCCTTACACGCCTACAAATTATGTGCATCTTCCGGCGAGCCCGTCTACGCCCGTCTGCGCCAGGCCGGGCCCTAGGGCATGCCACGCTGACCATCTTATTTCGTACTCATCTCAATCACTTAGAGATTTACAACATATTGCCACCCCGCCATCCCCAACGGCCATCTGCCGCATACTTATAGCCGGCCTTACGCGCCCTGACCAACACCATCTATGTTGACGCACACCATTAGCTATGCCAATCAGGAATACCACGTCCATTAGGGTGTCATATCTGAACACTCGCTCGTTAGTGAAACACTCTGAGGACATTTTCATCCTGTTATCTAATACCAATCCTGACATGCTCCTGCTCACGGAAACTTGGCTAACATCAGAGTCCCTCCCAGATATCCTGGCTGCCCTTCCCCCTGATTATTACATTGTTCACGCCGATCGCCCCGGTGATCGGCCCTGGGGTGGGGTGGCAGCCATCATATCTAAACACTTGAACTCTATCTCCTCTTATTCTCTCCCCCTCCCTGAGGTGGAGAACTTACTCATCAGTGTGCAAACTGATACCGGCACCCTTACCTTCCTCCTCTTATATCGGCCTCCTTATCCTATGCCATCCTTCTCCACCATCATGAGTGAACAGCTGTCTAACCTGCTAACGCTGCACTCCAGCTTCGCCGTCTTTGGCGACCTAAACTATTGGTTTAATGACACCAATGCCGGCCCCCATGCTACAGAGCTCTTCTAATAGTCTGAATCTTACTCAACAGGTCACCCAACCCACCCACATTAAGGGCCACATCCTGGACCAGATTTGGACCTGCAATCTGGCCATGTCTTCACCAGACATACTCCCCAGTGTCTGGTCCGACCATTACCTAGTTGATACTACCATCACCGTCACCGGTCAGATTTCTACCCCCCTGATGGCTGGTGGCCTTTCACGGAAATGGAGTACATATGACTCTCAGGGTTTCCTCACTGCCCTGGCCGACACCCGCCCAGCCCTTCACCCCTCCAATGACATCGACGGACTAGAACATGACATCGGGTCATGGTTGGAATCGGCCAGTGACCTGTTTGCTCCCCTAGTCAAATTCCCCCGCACTAGGCATCGTAACTCCCATAGGTGGTTCTCTGACGACCTTAAGGTTCAGAAATTAAAAACGCGCCAGTTAGAACGCACCTGGAGACGCGATTATTCCGATTCAGCCTGACAGTCCTATCTGGCCGCGCGTAAAGAATATAAAGCAGCCATCAGTCTAGCTAAAATGGATCACTTCTCCAACAGGATCTCGTCGGCGGTCGACAAATCTAAGGAGGTGTTCAGAGTCCTGAACGAACTTACTACAGATGACAGAACCCTCCCAGCCCAGACCCCCACTCAAGAGGCGTGCGACACCTTCAACTCTTTTTTCTTGGAAAAAAATCACAAAAATTAAAAAGTCTATCCCTCCCCCTCCCCCTCCCCAGTCACATCCACTGGATATTTCCTCTAACAATCCCTCGACTTTCACCATTTTCCCTGCTCTAGACCCCATTTCCCTAGCGGAACTCGACACCCGTGTAAAATCTGGCTCCCCGAACGACTGCTGCCCACCATCTGTCCTACGGAGTATATGCCTCAACCTGCCAGATTGTATCCTACCTCTACTTAACGGGTCACTTAGCAGCGGCATCTTTCCCACTTCTCTCAAGGAGGCCATCCTAGTACCCCTCCTCAAAAAACCCGGCGCCGACCCTGCGGAGCCGTCGAATTATCGCCCCATTTCCCTCCTCCCGTACTTTTCAAAAATAATGGAGGCCCACGTCACCCGGTGCCTGTCAAACTTTATTGAATCTTCCTGTCATCTTGAGCCTAATCAGGCCGGCTTCAGACCTGCCCACTCTACCGAGGCCATCATCCTGGCAGCTCTGGACACACTCAGGAGCAACGCGGACGCTGGGTCCCCCCAAGCCCTCGTTCTCCTGGACTTGTCGGCCGCGTTCGACACGGTGGACCACAACATCCTCCTCCACCATGTCGAGCAGGCAGGCATCCAGGGTACTGCTCTTGAGTGGGTCAAGTCCTTCCTCACTGGAAGAACACAGGCGGTCCGCCTGGGACCCTACACCGCCAAAAAAACTCCCACGTCCTGCGGAGTCCCTCAGGGCTCCTCCCTTTCACCGCTCCTTTTCAATCTATACCTCCGGCCACTGATCCAATCTCTTCAGAAATGAAACATCATCGTCTACAACTACGCCGACGACTTACAGATCATCCTTTCACTCAACTTACCACATGCTATCAATACGTTCCACGCAGTCATGATTCACATCCAACTCTGGATGAACCAGAACCAATTGAAGTTAAACCCCGGGAAAACTGAGCTCCTCCTCCCTGGACTCAGTCACGCTCACTGGGGCCCGCAGTTCTGGCCTCCGGAGCTAGGCTCTGCCCCAGTCCCGGCAAAAGCAGTAAAGAGTCTGGGAGTGATCATTGACGCCGAACTCTCCCTCAGAGCCCAAGTGGGAGCGGTAGTCTCATCCTGCATGTACCAGCTTCGGAGGATCCGTAAAGTTCGCCACTTACTTCCCCCCGCGGCACTCACCCAAGCTGTCATCTCACTTGTGCTCTCCCGTCTGGACTTTTCTAATTCCATCTACTACGGTCTCCCACATTTCCTGTTACACCGCCTCCAAGTCGTCCAGAATCAAGCGGCCTGCTTATTCATAAAATCCCCAGATGGCAATCGGCCAAGCCTCTACTCCACAGCCTTCATTGGCTTCCAATAGACCAAAGGGCAGCCTTCAAGGTGGCATGTCTCACATTCAAAGCCCTCCGCTGTTCCGGCCCCGCGTTTCTGAAATCTCTTATCCGCCCTCACTGCCCAATACGAAACCTCTGATCAGCCCACCGTCATCTGCTAGTCACTCCCAAAAACAAAACCAAGAAATTCGGCGGTCGCCGTTTTTCCTATCTAGCTCCCGGGCTTTGGAACCTCCTTCCTCTTTCAATCAAATCTTCCTCTTCCCTTCTGAATTTCAGAAAATTGTTAAAAACTCACCTCTTCCCTCCCCTTAGCTGGAATTCCGCTACTCACGCTCCCTCCTCATTCACTCTGTCTACCAGCGCCAGGAAGCTTCGGCGTCAGTGCGCTCTGCAAATTGCACCTAAGATAAGATAAGATAAGACTTACCAAACAAATAATTGATAGGGTTTCCTCAGTTCAGGAATAAAAGCCTTTATCTGGATGAAGGCAAATGTAAACCTTCATTCGACAATGTTCAATACCTATCGAAAAATTTATAGAAGCCAATGTTTAAATATCTCAAATGAATATTCAAATATACAAAGCAACAAATGTTCTTCAATGTTGCATAGATATTATTCAACTTATTTATTAGACGAAAGGTGAGAAGCTGCCTCGCAGAAATGAGACAAAAGCATAGGATTCGAAATTCAAAGCTAACAACTTACTCTAGCAGTAAGAATAATCGAAAATATTTCACACAGACCAAGTGATACTCATAGACTCAAGTCCTCAAAAACAATCCTCTTGAAAATATAGGCTCATGGGAAGTGGAACACCAGAGCCTTCTCTATGATAACAAGAAGCAACAGCATGTCAAATTGGAGAAAGAAATAAAAGAAAAAAGAAAAAAGATATATATTATGGCCTAAGTACACTCACCCGAATAAACTCAAATCTCTAGCTTTTTTTTCGGGTCGCAGTCGTGGCTAAGTCAAATACTCAAGAAATAGCTTCTTTGAATCTCCCGCTCCATAATATACAGTATCTAGCAAATGATATGAATAAGAATCAGCGACCTTGAAAATACGGTGGCCATCTTAAGATGACAAAATATTAACTAGTATCAATAGGTGGCCATTATGATAATATGGCTAGACGAAATATATTACTATAATCTGAGCGAGAAAACAGGGTAAGAATATTAATAACGTGCAGGCTTAAGTTAAGAGTTCATAAATCTTAAGATTTAAATAGCGTGTTCCCAAGAACCTGTTCTATATTGAACATCCCCTACACAATGAGCACCTTAATTTGGGCCAAAGCGTTACATCTAAAGATCCTTACCTCAACGGCGTGGTAGCCCGTAACCTCGTCTCTGCGGTCTCGAGTAACTAACAAAACACCAGAATATACGCGTATTTAAACCCTCCCAGTTCCGTAATGAGAAACACCGGACAAATGATGGAAATAAAAGACGGCCGCAAACACCAAAAAACGCTAAGTTACGCGGCGGCCATCTTAAAACAGCAGGAAATGTATTTATATCAGCGTTGCTATATACTATGAAAATACGATACAAATCGATACATTTAAAAACCTGTTATATTTATATAAATGAAAAACAAAGATCTAATTCATAAATGTTTGTCAAATTAAATATAAAAATAGCAGCGAACGCTCTAGTGATGAAATAAACACCAAAGCGTTTACATATATAAAACCCCAGTATTCCGCAATAGGCAGCGCCTAATGGACAATGATAGTAAAGACGCTCAAATACGCGAAAGACAAAAGAAAAAAAAAACACGGCGGCCATCTTAAGACGACGTGCCTATTGATAATTTAAAGAAATAATCTAGTGATTCTCAATGTATATTCAATACAAGGCCAATATGTATGTAAATTTCACAAGGAAATTTGTGGATCCTAGGATAAATATTGCACTAAAGAGCCTATTAATATATTATCTAAGTGAAAAAATAAATAAATAATTCACAATATGGATCAGGAATAGCTAGAATTACTCCTCATTAGTATCTTTAGGTTTCTAAATGTGTAGTATAGTTCACCAAATGACTCATAAGCCTTCGACCGAATATAGTAAAGCACCAACGTCTTATGTGTAGATGTATCAATAACAACTACAATCATAAATTTTGATACGACCAATCATGCTCTAAACCAAAAAGGATGTCTCATAGGAAGTATAACCTCTCATAATAGATGATGTATACGGAAATTATTCCTAAAACACAGATTGTATAAAAAGGAGGGACATAAAATATCAAAATGGATAATATGTCAGGATGGTGATTGTAAAATTGCAAAAAAAAGCTAGAGATTTGAGTTTATTCGGGTGAGTGTACTTAGGCCATAATATATATCTTTTTTCTTTTTTCTTTTATTTCTTTCTCCAATTTGACATGCTGTTGCTTCTTGTTATCATAGAGAAGGCTCTGGTGTTCCACTTCCCATGAGCCTATATTTTCAAGAGGATTGTTTTTTAGTACTTGAGTCTATGAGTATCACTTGGTCTGTGTGAAATATTTTCGATTATTCTTACTGCTAGAGTAAGTTGTTAGCTTTGAATTTCGAATACTATGCTTTTGTCTCATTTCTGCGGGGCAGCTTCTCACCTTTCGTCTATTAAATAAGTTGAATAATATCTATGCAACATTGAAGAACATTTGTTGCTTTGTATATTTGAATATTCATTTGAGATATTTAAACATTGGCTTCTATAAATTTTTCGTTAGGTATTGAACATTGTCGAATGAAGGTTTACATTTGCCTTCATCTAGATAAAGGCTTTTATTCCTGAACTGAGGAAACCCTATCAATTATTTGTTTGGTAAGTCTTATATGGCCAATAATATTCTTATTGAATGCATATTTAAGCTATTGATATGAATCTATTATAATCTGGATTCTCACATATCAGGCCTACTCCGGAAGCAATAAGTCACATAATTTGCTTGATGTTCGGGTTCTATAACGCTGAAAGTATCTGTGAATCATATGAGCAAAATGGTTTGTGAAAACGACCTCAGGGATTAGTTACAATGGTTTAATCTAATAAAGTTTACAAATGCACTAATAATTGAAATATATTTTATAATATGTTGTTTTACAGGCTCTGCTTTCGTTTTGTGTAAATAGTTTTTATATGTTTGGTATTGTGATGTACGTGGCCATGACCACATTCGCATAAACTGACACTGATTTTGGGACATTCCATGTTTTATGATACGACATGAATTAGCAATGAGATACTATGTCCATACTATGAGCTCATGTGAATATTGTATTAATTATATACATGGTAATGAAACTTTAGAGTAATGGGTACGTAAATTCCACATAACAGTGATTATATATATTTTTTGTTATATAGGCCCTCTTTCTTTTTCTTTTTCTTCTAATGTGAACATATTATTGATGTTATATTATCAGATATGTCATACAGGTTGTAACAATTTTTGTATAAATTTAACTTTTTAGAATGTTTTGTCTTTGTATGTACATATTTATGTTGGTGTTTTAGGTATTAAATTATACTCTGTATTTTCTCTATAGCCCTGAAGAAGTCTCCCTGTAGGAGACGAAACGCGTTGGCTATGGCTTTCTCATGCTATCAAGGCTGTGATATTCTATGCCTGTGAAAAAACCAAATAAAGAAAGGAATTCATTTGAAAATCAGTTTTACGCCTTGGACATTCCTTTAAATACAACGGACTCTTTATTAATAGTGCTGAACCCTGTTGCATTTGTGAATTTAAAAAAGACTTGGCAATTCACAGGCCCTTCACAGCAGATGATAATGTCCCCATTGCCAGGAGGATCCACCCAGGCCAAAGGGTGAATCGCCTCTTGCCACACGGTAAAGTCACAGATAAAACTTTACAGTGCTGTCCCATCTTTGCAAGTCTTTCTGGTCTGACACGAGGAGTGGTCCGTCCCGACACGTGAATGCATCCACAATCCAAACCGCCCCCTTCCCACACCACAGCTCAACCAGACAGATTGTCCACTGCACCTCAGGAAACCAGTGGGGAAAAGCATAGAATCAGGCAAGAATATAGAGGAATTCTAACATGACTTCAGGAATGATATGCAAGTCACACTGCACGTAAAATCTCAAAGGAGACAAAGCCACAACTAACCTAGGTGACAATTGACTTTCCTGTGTCTAATTAACCCCAGAAGCAGCACTATCCATAAAAGAATCTGGGAATGTAAAGAAATATTGAGTCTTGAGTGTGAGGATAATAGCCCTTGAGATGTCTTTTTGCCTTTTTTGTTAGTTGAAGTTTGACGGCCAAGATACTCCAGCACAAACATTGTGGTTGTCCTGGTAGCCATATTACAAGTGCATTATGGCCTTTGGCAAATGAAATATGGTGAATAGGTTATTTGTAACATTTTGGTATCTGGTTCATCAACTCTAAATAGGGCCATGTATTATTTATCTGTGGCCAAGTTTGAATACAATATTGTGTTTGTGAAGCTGGAGATTTAAAACACTGCAGCTGAGAGGCACGTTGAAAGCCATCTTGCAATGCTCACTTGACCCTGCATATGGGAGCATTGCCTATTTTTAAAACTTGTTGCAAGGCCTGAAGAACAGTAGAGCCACAGGAAGCTCTGGCTAATGTGAAGCTCAAGCACAGCAGCCGTAAATTGGACCCTTGCTATATGGATATTCTAACTGAAGCTGTGGTCTGGGAACCTTTGAATATATATTATGGTCAGCTGCCCATTAATAGTTCACCTGTTGCTAGAAGTTTTGACAAAGGCACATAGTTGGTTTAAGCTATGTATTTCAGCTTTAACTAGAGGTTTCCATGTATTAAGGAACTGTCCATGTAAACTAAGGAAACAACTTATTAAAGTGCTTTTAACATACATTTCTTAATACTTGTTTGATGTCAGTTTCTAACTATAAGATTATTATGGATATTAAACTTTTTTTGTAGAATGTTTCCACATGTTTTTAAAGAAAAGGGAATGCATATAAATTATCCAGTTTGTGTGGTTTGTTTGTATTATATTTTGAATAAATTTATTTTGAATTGAACAACCAAGAATTAAATGTAATATTTTTTTACACTAGTCAGAGAAACAAAATTACTCTAACACATGCATGTGACAAAGTCTTTCCACACATCCCCTTGCGTAAGTCACAAATGACACCAATACTGCCTAATGCATTTGCAATAATTAGTATATGTCATGTCTTATGGGTCACTGATCCTTTCTCTGAATGCCTTTTACTGTTGACTGCAGTTTTGGGACTTTGCTTCATTATTTTACCATTCTCTGTAAAACACAGACACACCTCCTGGAACAGATTAAAAAAATCTTTCACATAAATAAATGAATGAGTATCTTAAAATGTAACATGATATAAAGGGCCCTACAGTCACTACTCAGTATGTGAGAAAAGTTAGACACTTGGGTCTAGATGTGCTAAGATCTTATGGTGCAGTCCCAGCGCAAAATCATTGTTGAGTTTTACTGAACCAGACAGAGCCACTTGCATAGATTTGCAATCATTGTTGACTTTAAGTAAACCACACAGAGTATAGGTATTCCCATTCATGTATCCATGTATTTTGACACAAAACCAGATTTACAAAGTGGTGAGACTGCCTGATGGAGGTGAAACAAGGAGAAATATCTTTATTTCTCCTTGTTACTTCCTCATTAATTGTGTGCCACATTCTGCATCACACACAGAACGAGCAATATGCCTCTTAGGATAGTTTTTGTACAGTAAGGTCTCTTCCTGCACAAAACCCATCCAGCTTGTAACGCAGATACTCTTGCAGTTTGGTGCAAGGGTGCCTGCGTTGGCACTAGGCAGCACACAGTGTGCCAGTGAAACCAGAGAGCAGAGATGCTCCATATATACTAAGATATGGAGCATTTCTACTTTCTCCATTTCATGTGTTGAGTGACATAATAGTAAATGTTCCCCTAGATGTCTGTTCCTCTGCCCCCGCTGGAGCCTACCTTTTATGAAAATAAAGAGAATAATGCTACTGATGCTGCCCAGCCAGTGCCTCATGGAAGCAGGTGTTTCAAAAATGGGGAATGCAGAAATACAATAGAAGGCTGCAAGCTCCTATGTGTGCTTCATATTGGATCCTGTAAGGTGATCTGGTTGTGAGCACAAGCACATATCTTTACTGCTAAACAAACATACAGGTATCATCGAAATATGTCCTCATCATCACCACCTTTAGGCTACTGGACTGCTTCACAACTGCAGAAGAATCACAAAACCGGCATCAGCTGGGCAATAGATGATGGATCCCAAATCAGGCTTCCTGCTCGGCAATAGTCAATGGGTTACAAATCAGCTAATGGCTGGGCAATAGCCGATGGATAAAAATATGGATCAAACAATATCATAAGCAGCACTTATGTACCACTAGCGATTTGTGTCAGCGCTGGAAAGCCCGTATCTGGGGAGCCACGCGCTTTAGAAGAAATGGTATAATAATATTCACAAATCAGGCTTTGACTGTGCAATAGCCAATGGATCACAAATCAGGATTTGGCTGTGCAATTGCAGAATGGTTTTAAATCGAGCATCAGCTAAAGAACACCAATAAGATCACCAATCAGGCATTGGCTGATCAGTAGCAGATCAATCACAAATCAGGCATTGGCTGAGGAATGCCAGATGGATCACAAACCTGGCATCAGCTGGGAATACTAGATGGATAATACATCAGGCATTGGCTGGGCAGTAGCAGAGAGATCAATCAATCATAGGTTTGTTAAGCGCAGCTACTCACCCGAGTGGGTCTCAAGGCATTGGGGGGGGGGGGGCACAGATCCAGGATGATCAAGGAGATCCATCGAAGAGCCAGGTCTTGAGGTCCTACATGAACTTGGAGAGTGTTGGCATGTGTCGGAGGTGGAACGGGAGTGTGTTCCATGCCTTGGCCAAAAGAAAGGAGAAAGAGTGGCCTCCTGTTCTGGTCTTCTTGATGCAAGGCACCGTAGCAAGGGAGAGCTGGGCTGAGTGGAGGGATCTTTGGGGTGCGTGGAAAGAGGTGGTGGTTTATGTAGGCAGGTCTGGTGTTGTGGAGGGCTTTGTGGGCGGGGGTGAGTACCTTGAAGGTGATTCTCTTCTCAAAGGGGAGCCAAGGTAGTGTACGCAGGTGTTGGGTGATATGGCAGTGCCGTGGTTGGTTGAGTACTAGTCTGGCGGAGGTGCTCTGAACAATACGTAGTTTGCGGGTGAGGTTCTTGTTGATTCCGGCGTAGAGAGCGTTGCAGTAGTCGAGTCTGCTGCTGATGAGGGCATGGGTGATGGTCTTTCTGTGTTCAAGAGAGATCCATTTGACTGTCTTTCGTAGGAGTAGGAGGGTGTGGGAAGAGGATGAGACAGTGTTGATTTGGCAGTACATATTGAGTTCGGAGTCCATGGTATGTGGGGGTGGGATCCTTTCTGAGGGCCACCAGGTGTCGTTATAGGCATAGGGGTGTGGGTCCATGATCAGTACTTCAGTTTTGTCCGTGTTGAGCTGTAGGCAGCTGCTCTTCAGCCACTTGGCGACTGCTTCCATTCCTTCTTGAAAGTTATGTTTGGATAGGTTGGGTTTGTTGGATATGGAGAGGATAATGTTGGTGTTGTCTGCATATTAATCAATGATAAGTCTGTGGGATCTGACAATGGGGGCGAGCTGGCCATGTAGATGTTGAACAGGCTGGGGCTGATGGAGGATCCTTTTGGAACTCTGCAGGTGATCATTGTGGGATCCTAGAGGAAGGGTGGGAGTCTGACCACTTCAGTCTACCAGAGAGGAATGAGAGGATCCAGTTGAGGGCCTTGTCCCGGATCCCTGCGTCGTGGAGACTTGTTGCTAGTGTGCGGTGAGAGACGGTGTTGAAAGCTGAGGAGAGGTGTAGTAGGATGAGGGCCACAGTCTCCCCTTTGTTGAGGAGGGAGCAGATGAGGAGATGACACATGAGGCATGAACTGGTAATACCAGATGGAGAATACATAAGGCATTGGTAGAGCAATAGAAAGTAGATTAAAAATAAGTCATGAGCTGGGAATACCAGCTGGATCACTCAAGAATTGGCTTGGCAATAGCAGAGAGATCACAAATCGATTGTATGTAAACAAATGGAGAGCAAAAAGACAGAGAGCGTACAATGTTTTAAAGTCATAATTTGCATTGTATCTAATAGCAAGTTAAAAATTGCTGCAGTAAAAAGGTTTCACTGGTTCTAATATTGAATTACATGTATAAGGAAGAGAAATGCTTCCACTGGCTGCATTTTCAGTCTTTCATGTTCCTTCCTGCACCATTGTCTCTGAACCAAGGGCCTCATTTATGAGGCCCCATGCGCCTCCAAAACATCACCTTTGTGACATTCCATATTTACAAGGCAGCACTAAGCCATTTTTTTGGGCTTAATGCTGCATCATAAATATTGTCACCTTTAATGCAGTTTTCTGTGTTGAAGGGACGTGCTATGGATGTTGCTTGGAGCATCCTACCAACATCCATAGTTTTTCACACTGCCACAGATTTATGAGAAATTGTAAATCTGAGGCAGTGCCAAAAACTAAGGGACGAGAATATCTTTATTTCGCCTAGTTTTTCCTCTTTCTATGTTTGCTGCATTCTGCAGCACACATAGAAATAGAAAAAAGCCTCTTGTTATTGTTCTTGTGCCTGAATGTTTCCCTTCCTGCACAAAAACAATCATCCCCTCAACGCAATTTTTCAGAAAGTAGGGTGCACCAGAAAGGAAGTCAAGGTCATCAGAGTTTGTCCATGCAGGGCAGTCAAGTACTCAACTTATGATCCAAAAAATCATCAATTTTCAAATAAGCCAAAATCAATTTACGAAATGAATCGTATTCGGGTTGATCTTCTGGGCGACTGAATAAGCACTCCAGAGTGTCAGGTCTGGATGTAACTATACTTGACCTAGGACTGTGGGACTTTCACTTTCATCGAGCAGTAGTCTTGGCCTGCCAGCGATTGGAGTTTTTCTGAACTTTTTGGTCATTATTGATAGAGTACTATGGTTGATTGAGATTATATATATCCTGGACTGTGGAATCGCTCTGTTCAAATTGATTTAGGCTTATTTGAAAATTGGAGATTTTTTTTATCATAATTTGCGTACTTGAGTGCCCTGAAGAAGTTCCATTGTGTGCAACGAAACGCTTTGGCTGATGTCCAATTTTGAGTATACTTGAAGAATAAAAGAACCTGCATGGACTTACTCTGTTGACCTTGACTTCCTTTCTGGTGCACCCGCCTTTATGAAAAATTACTTGACTCTGGATGTCAGTGGAACCACATTGTGGCGGGTTCTGGAGATGCTATGCACAGAACTTTGAAATGAAATTGAATAGGTATTAATGTGCAGGACTCATGGTCAGCCACACCTGTGCTTTTGGATAATCCCCTCAACGCAGGCACGCTTGCCCTAAGGTGCAAAGGACAGGAATGCGCCGTATCTCATAGATACAGTGCATTCCTACCCTTTTTCTTTTGCCTTAGAGCAGCGCTGAAGGAAGGCCTGCTGCCCTGTCCTATGGCTAAAACACATAAATGACCGCCTGGAGGGCTTATTTACAAGCCCCTTGTGACTCCGATGGATCACTTTTTCCCATGTTAAAAGTGATGCATCGGTGGCGTAAGTGGTTTGTAAAAAAGCCCCTGAGTTTTTTTTGGACTGACAAGTTTCCCATGCCTTTTCTTTCCCACCGAGTAAATACAATACCTTTACTCTGTTCATGTGAAGGTACACTGCACACTGGCCCATGTGAAGGTACACTGCACACTGGTTCATGTGACGTACACTGCACACTGGTTCATGTGAAGGTACACTGCACACTGGTTCATGTGAAGGTGCATGGCACACTGCTCATGTGAAGGTAAACTGCACACTGTGCATGTGAAGGTACACTGCACACTATTCGAGTGAAGGTACACTGCACACCGTTCATGTGAAGGTACACTGCACACTGTTCATGTAGAGATATACTGCACACTGTTCATGTGAAGGCACACTGGACACTGTTCAAGTGAAAGTACACTGCACACTGTTAATGTGAAGGTAGACTGCACACTGTTCAAGTGAACGTACACTGCACACTGTTCAAGTGAAGGTACACTGCACACCGTTCATGTGAAGGTACACTGCAAACTGTTCATGTGGAGATACACTGAACACTGTTCATGTGAAGGTACACTGCACACTGTTCAAGTGAAGGTACACCGTGAAGGTACTCCGTCCATCATTTGTTTGTTGTTACGCTTTTTGCCCTAAGTGGGATGGGTATTCCCAGACGTGGGACCCGTGCTCACTACGCCACTGGAGTCAAGCTATCCTGGCTGATGACGGCTGATAGCCAGAAACCGGTCCTAGGATGCTTGATTCCGGTCCAGGGAAGACATGGCTTGGCAGTTCGGGCTGGACTGTTCCCATGAGGCACAGGGTCAAGACTGATTTGCATATGGCCATGTCTGAACTGGGGTGGTGTAGTGGGCAAAAGAACGATGGATTTAACCCAGATCTCTTGACTGGGGGAGAATGTCTGCATTGTCAGCATTCCGTCCATCATTTGTTTGTTGTTACGCTTTTCGCCCTAAGTGGGATGGGTATTCCCAGACGTGGGACCCGTGCTCACTACGCCACTGGAGTCAAGCTATCCTGGCTGATGACGGCTGATAGCCAGAAACCGGTCCTAGGATGCTTGATTCCGGTCCAGGGAAGACATGGCTTGGCAGTTCGGGCTGGACTGTTCCCATGAGGCACAGGGTCAAGACTGATTTGCATATGGCCATGTCTGAACTGGGGTGGTGTAGTGGGCAAAAGAACGATGGATTTAACCCAGATCTCTTGACTGGGGGAGAATGTCTGCATTGTCAGCATTCCGTCAATCATTTGTTTGTTGTTACACAAGTGAAGGTACACTGCACACTGTTCATGTGCAGGTACACTGCAAACTGTTCATGTGAAGGTACACTGCACACAGTTCATGTGAAGGTACATTGTTCACTGTCCAAGTGAAGGTACACTGCACACTGTTCATGTGAAGGTACACTGTACACTGTTCATTTGAAGGTACACTGTTGTTGTGAAGGTACACTGCACACTGTTCAGGTGAAGGTACAATGTTCAAGTCAAGGTACACTGCACACTGCTCATGTGAAGGTACACTGCACACTATTCATGTAAAGATACACTGTTCATGTGAAGGTACACTGCACACTGTTCATGTGAAGGTACACTGCACACTGTTCATGTGAAGGTACACTGCACACTGTTCATGTGAAGGTACACTGTACACTGTTCATTTGAAGGTACACTGTTCATGTGAAGGTACACTGTGCACTGTTCATGTGTAGGTACACTGCACACTGTTCAAGTGAAGGTACACTGCACACTGTTCATGTGAAGGTACACTGCACACTGTTTATGTGAAGGTACACTGTGCACTGTTCATGTGAAGGTGCACTGTGCACTGTTCATGTGAAGGTACACTGCACACTGTTCAAGTGAAGGTACACTGCACACTGTTCATGTGAAGGTACACTGCACACTGTTCATGTGAAGGTACACTGTACACATGTGAAGGTACACTGTACACTGTTCATTTGAAGGTACACTGTTATTGTGAAGGTACACTGCACACTGTTCAGGTGAAGGTACAATGTTCAACTCAAGGTACACAGCACACTGCTCATGTGAAGGTACACTGCACACTATTCATGTAAAGTACACTGTTCATGTGAAGGTACACTGCACACTGTTCATGTGAAGGTACACTGCACACTGTTCATGTGAAGGTACACTGCACACTGTTCATGTGAAGGTACACTGTTCAAGTGAAGGTACACTTCACATTTTTCATGTGAAGGTACACTGCACACTGTTTTTTTTTTTTTTTTTTTTTTTTTTTTAAGTCCTCATATCACCAAAAACTTCCACAGATTTGACAAGCCAGGTTTTGTTCTCGATTCCTGAGGGCCTCTTTGGCTCACTGTTTCTGTCTAGGCCCCATGGCCTTCCTCCCGTGTTGGAGGACTGGTGTAATCATAGGACCATGAGGGAATGAAACATTTTTAGAGATATTGCCTTGATCCATCAAATCAAATACCTTTGTTGTGCCCAACGTATCAATGGTTGCCAAGTACTGGGTTGGTTGTCTGCTCCGGTATCTTGGTCTAATCGTGCCGCTTTAAAGGCGGCTCTGAGCCAATCTTCATTACCAGGGGGGGTTTTGTCCTTCCATTTGATACATATTTCTCTCCTTGCCAAGATGATTAAATATAATATTAAGGCCATATGTTTCTGTAAAGGTACAACATCCGTAGACTCATTTTTACCAAAGAACACCAGAGAGAGATCTACAACTATATCCACCTCCAGAATAGATGTCAACACTTCCCCCACTCCTTTCCAAAATGTGGTTAACACCGGGCACTGAAAAAAAATGTGTATGTCATTTGCGTTTGTGAGACTACATCTTGGACACCTTGGGGGCGGGATAGGAGCAAATTTGGCTATTTTAGCCGGAGTATAGTATAGCCTGTTTATTACATAAAAATGGTTTTTCTTCAAGGAGGCAGGCTTTATGAATTTATACAGCGTCTTTAATGATGGATATAGTAGTTTCTCGATTTGGGCGACCAAAGGAGAGTCATTCCAAACTGAAATTGGGGAGGGGATCCTGGCTTCCTCAGCGTCTTGGATTTGGGCATACCATAAGGCTATTTCTTTCTTCTTTGGGGACGGATCTTGAAAAAGCTGTTCTAATTCCCCTTTTCCTCCTATATCGCCTTTTTCAGACTCATACCAGCTGTTCAATTGAAGATATTTAAACCTTGAAAAGGTGGGGCCAATTTTAGCTGATAGAGCTGCCCACGGTAGAATTCCCTCTGAGTCCACTAAGTCTAGCCATCGCTCCATACCTGAATTTTTAATCGGAATCGCCAGACTATCACACATTAGGGGCGGTGTCCCAGGCGAGTCCCATATTGGAGCAAAGTCCGAGAAATATCCAATTCCCCATATCTTCCTTAAATTAAACCAAGTTTGTAATGCTGATTTCAATACCTTTAGCCGAACCTTTTTAAAAAACCTTGGAGTACCAAATTTGTACAAAAACCCTTCTTGACTGTTGACACCTTCAGCCGTAACCATTTCTCCCAGTACTCTCCCCCAAGATGTTTGTTCGGGGTGAGATAATAGCATTCTTATCCCTTTAAACTGAAAAGCCATCAGATACCAGTTTATGTCAGGTAAGGCTAGTCCTCCCTTAAGGAGCTTCCTCCTAAGCTTTTTCCATGACATTCTGGCATTCTTATGCCCCCATATAAAGCTACCAATTTTACCCTGTATTTTAGTTATAGTTTTTCCAGGGAATGTTAAAGGGATTGCGTTGAATAGGTAGGTCAATTTGGGGAGTACAGACATTTTAACAAGGTTAACCCTGCCATATATTGTCAAGGGGAGGTTCTTCCATTTAGCGAAGAGATAGTCTATTTCTTTTTCGATTTTCCCAAGATTTAAAGAAGGAATCTTATTTAGGTCTTTAACTATTTTAATACCCAAATACCTGAACTCCTTGCTTATGGGGCCTCTAGTGTATATGGTGTTCCAACACATTATTTCAGTTTTGTCTGAATTGACACTGTAGCCTGAAACCTTGCCAAATTCCCTCAACATGGAGACCAGGTATGGAATTGTATGCTCTGGATCGCTGGTGTAGACTATCACGTCATCGGCATAGAGTGCCAGTTTGCATTCATATCCTAATGATCTAAATGGGATGATATCTCTGTCCAGTCTAATTGTTTGAGCTAAGGGCTCTATATAAAGATTAAACAACAGGGGAGACAGGGGGCATCCCTGCCTGGTCCCTCTCTGGATTTGAAAGCTAGGGGAAAGTGAGCCGTTCAAGAGAATTCTGGATGAAGCTCCTAGATAACAATGCTTGATAGTCCCCACAAAAACTGGGCCAATTCCCATTGCCTCTAAGACACCCCAGAGATATCTCCAACACACATGGTCAAATGCCTTGGCTGCATCAACTGCCACCACGGCCAATGGATCAGTTCTAGCCTCCGCTAGGTCGATATTGCCAATCAGCAGATGGGTTTGATCTTGAATTACCCTCCCCTGTATGAAGCCCTTCTGATCGGGATTAATTAGGCTGGGTGCCAGTTTCGCCAATCTTCCTGCTAATATCCCCATAAATATTTTATAGTCTGCATTTAGCAGGGAGATTGGACGATAGGAGTCTGCCAATAGAGGGTCTTTCCCTGGTTTTAAGATTAACATTATCGTGGCCTCACTCCATGATCTTGGCATTACCCCATTAGAACAGTATATTGAATTAAATAGCCTGTGTAGGACTGGAAGAAGATCGTCTTGTAATAGTTTGTATACTTCGTTAGGGAGGGCATCAAGCCCTGCAGCTTTTTTGTTCTTTGCCCGCTTTATTTGGGCCAATATCTCTTCTGTGGTAATAGGGGCATCCAGAGCTTCCCTAGAGGCCTCCGATAAAATTGGCAAAGATTTATCCACTAACCATTGAGATATCTGGTCTTGTGTGGGTTTAAGATCTTCTGTATACAAATCTGAAAATAATGTTATTAAAGCCTGTTATATTTCCTCCGGATCGCTAGATTTAGTTCCACTGCTATCTATTACAAGTTCGTTGATATCATTCTTTGCCCTGTCTAATCTGGCCTTCCAGGCCAGGATTGCCCCTGCTTTCTCTCCATACTCAAACATCTCCATGTTTCTGGCCTGCCATTGTGCTTTGCATTTTTGATCTAAAAAAGCTCTAAGATTTTTCCTGGCCTCCTCTAAATTACCGTTTATCTTAACTAATTGCCCTGTATCACCGATTATGGCATTCCTCCTTTCAATCTCCAGAGTGCCGATCTTCTCCTCAAGAGCATACAGTTCTTGGGTCTTTAAGCGGTTCTTATAACCTATTTGAACTTGTAATACACTCTCAAGTTAGCTTTATAGGCGTCCCATACTTGGTCAATAGAGGTTGAACCCAAGTTAAAGAAAAAAAACTCTATAGAGGACTTACTTATAGTTTGGATTATCTCAGCATCTGCTAGCATTGCTCTGTTTAATGTCCATCTTGCCCGAGGACGATTGACACATGCTACGTAGACTGCTAATAGGGGTGCGTGGTCTGATAGGTGAGTTGGAAGTATCGTTATACTAGTGGCGTTGTTTAATGCTTCTTTATTCACCAATAGGTAGTCGATCCGTGAGGAGTGACCGTATTTTTTACTGTAATAGGTGTATCCCTGGGTGTTTCCTTCCTTAGATCTCCATAAGTCAGCTAAATTCAAGTTTAACATTAAATTTTTCATGACTCTACGTGATTTGGGAGTTGTTGTAATATGACTTAACCTAGAGCTATCCTTTACTGGATCAAGCTTTATGTTAAAGTCACCTCCTACTATCAACGGAGGGGTTGCTGAAATTAGGCTTCCCTGTAGTTTAACCAGATATGATGGATCATCCAGGTTCGGGCCATAGTAAGATGAACATGTTATTTCAACTCCCCCTAGATCCAGGAGGGCAGTTACCCATCTACCTGAATGGTCCGTTTGGACAGACTTAATCTTACAGGGAACCCCCTTTTTAACAACAATAGCTACCCCCCGAGAGTTTATTGCTTGTTGTGAAGCACAGAAACACTGTACCCATGAGATTTTGGAGAAAAGTACTTGAAATTCCACTGAATTTAAATGTGTCTCCTCACTGCACACTGTTCATGTGAAGGTACACTGCACACTGTTCATGTGAAGGTACACTGCACATTGTTCATGTGAAGGTACACTGCACAGTTTTCATGTGAAGGTACACTGTTCATGTGAAGGTCCACTGCACACTGTTCATGTGTAGGTACACTGCACACTGTTCAAGTGAAGGTACACTGTACACTGCACACTGTTCATGTGAAGGTACACTGTGCACTGTTCATGTGAAGGTGCACTGTGCACTGTTCATGTGAAGGTACACTGCACACTGTTCAAGTGAAGGTACACTGCACACTGTTCATGTGAAGGTACACTGCACACTGTTTATGTGAAGGTACACTGTTCATGTGAAGGTACACTGTTCATGTGAAAGTACACTGCACACTGTTCATGTGAAGGTACACTGTTCAAGTGAAGGTACACTGCTCTCTGTTCATGTGAAGGTACACTGCACACTATTCATGTGAAGGTACACTGTTCATGTGAAGGTACACTGCACACTGTTCATGTGAAGGTACTGTGTTCAAGTAAAGGTACACTGCACACTGTTCATGTGAAGGTACACTGCACACTATTCATGTGAAGGTACACTGTTCATGTGAACGTACACTGCACCCTGTTCATGTGAAGGTATGCTGCACACAGTTCATGTGAAGGTGCACTGCACACTGTTCATGTGAAGGTACACTGCACATTGTTCATGTGAAGGTACACTGTTAATCTGAAGGTACACTGCACTGTTGATGTGAAGGTACACTGTTCATATGAGGATACACTGCACACTGTTCATATGAAGGTAAACTGCACAATGTAAGTGTGAAGGTACACTGCACACTGTTCAAGTGAAGGTACACTGCACACTGTTCATGTGAAGGTACACTGTACACTGTTCATGTGAAGGTACACTGTTCAAGTGAAGGTACACTTCACATTGTTCATGTGAAGATACACTGCACACTGTTCATGTGAAGGTACACTGCACACATTTCATGTGAAGGTACACTGCACACTGTTCATGCGAAGGTACACTGCACACTTTTCATGTGAAGGTACACTGTTCATGTGAAGGTACACTGTGCACTTTTCATGTGAAGGTACACTGCACACTGTTCAAGTGAAGGTACACTGCACACTGTTCATGTGAAGGTACACTGCACACTGTTTATGTGAAGGTACACTGTACACTGTTCATGTAAAGGTACACTGTTCATGTGAAAGTACACTGCACACTGTTCAAGTGAAGGTGCACTGCACACTGTTCATGTGAAGGTACATTGCACACTGTTTATGTGAAGGTACACTGTACACTGTTCATGTGAAGGTATGTGAAGGTACACTGTTCATGTGAAAGTACACTGCACACTGTTCATGTGAAGGTACACTGTTCAAGTGAAGGTACGCTGCACACTGTTCATGTGAAGGTACACTGCACACTATTCATGTGAAGGTACACTGTTCATGTGAAGGTACACTGCACACTGTTCATGTGAAGGTACTGTGTTCAAGTAAAGGTACACTGCACACTGTTCATGTGAAGGTACACTGCACACTATTTATGTGAAGGTACACTGTTCATGTGAACGTACACTGCACCCTGTTCATGTGAAGGTATGCTGCACACAGTTCATGTGAAGGTGCACTGCACACTGTTCATGTGAAGGTACACTGCACACTGTTCATGTGAAGGTACACTGTTAATGTGAAGGTACACTGTGCACTGTTGATGTGAAGGTACACTGTTCATATGAGGATACACTGCACACTGTTCATGTGAAGGTACACTGTACACTGTTCATGTGAAGGTACACTGTTCAAGTGAAGGTACACTTCACATTGTTCATGTGAAGATACACTGCACACTGTTCATGTGAAGGTACACTACTATCGCACAGTCACAGAACCTCTATCTAAATTTGTAGATAACCAGCTAAGACCCTAAATCTCTCAAATCACATCCTATGTGCAGGACACAAGAGATATAATTAACAAAGTTGAACATCTAACTTTTAACAGTAATCATGATGTATTAGTGACCCTCGACATCGAGTCGCTATACAGTAACATTCCACAACAAGAAGCAATAGAGGCTACTGACTGGTTTATAGATGCATTTAAAATACCTTGCTCTAAACCATTCATTAAAGAGTGCCTACAAATCATACTCACAGAAAATATCTTTTCATTTGGACATCATCTTTTCCGCCAAACCAAAGGCGTTAGTATGGGAGCATCTGTAGCCCCATCTATAGCCAATATTTACATGGCAAGATGGGAATCCAAATTTATCTACAATGAAGTAGCCCCTTTTTTCGAATCTGTGACCCACTGGTCCAGATACATTGATGACATCTTCTTTATCTGGACTGGTGGGGACGACACACTTCCTGAATTCATCCAATGGCTTAACCTAACAGACCCTCACCTGAAATTTACAAGTAATAGCAGCAATAATCAAGTCGAATTTTTAGATATCAACAACATAAACCAATCAGGACTACTAGAAGTAGATCTCCATATCAAACCAACCGCAAGAAACACCTTACTACATTTCCAAAGCTATCACCCCCGCAGCCAGAAACAAAGTATTCCTTTTTCACAATTCCTAAGAGTCAGACGGAATTGCTCTAACCTTTCAGACTTTGACAAACAAGCCACCATCATGAAAACCAAATTTCTAGAAAGAGGCTACCCCCATCGCCTCATAAGAGAATCATATAAAAGAGCTAGATTCTACGATAGAGACTGCCTATTGCGAAAAGAGAAAATACAAGAACAAAAACAATTGGTATGTATAACAAGGCACTCAACTCTGAATGCTAAAGTCAAATACATTATCAATAAAAATTGGCATATTTTGAATTGCAGCTCTACTAATACCACCAAACTAGAAAAACCTTTATATGCCCACCGCAGGAATAAAAATCTGAAAGACATCTTAGTACACTCCAAATTTGAAGATAGTAACATCAAATCCCAGTACATACAGAAATCCATTGATGGGCAACGTCCCATTAAAGGAAAATTTAAGTGTACTAATTGTAAATCCTGTGATCTCATAAGTTCAGGTGAGACACTAATACATAATGGTTTTACAATTCAAGCAACACAGATGTGGAACTGCAAAACACAAAACGTAGTGTACCTTATTCTCTGCCCGTGCCAATTAGGCTACGTGGGAGAAACATCAAGAGCAATACAAACAAGAATATCAGAACATCGCTCAGCCATAAAAACTAAAAAACTGACAGCCCCTCTGGTAAAACACTTCTTAGAACTTCAACACAAACCAGATGACATCCGCTGGCGCATTTTAGAGAAAATCAACACAACAGATGAAACATATGGAACCAAAATCCGCAAAAAACGGGAAGTCTTTTGGATTTTTTCACTAAATACTTTTAAAAATGGTCTCAATAATGAATTACCGTGGGAAAATGCAATCATCTGAAGTACCCGTTAATCTGCTAACATTCTCAAAACAATATGCATTCACCCTTTATACTAGTAGTGATACACCCTCACTATTAAGAAATCTTATAATCGAATAAAGCTCTGAGAAATCCCTTCCCCCACAAATAACATTATGGACACAAGGCTCGTCCTCTTAATCGTTTCCGTAGAACTTCACCTGTAATCCAATTTTGTGCTGTACCAATTAATTCATTACTACAGCTACAGTACATCACAACAAAAAAAGCTTGAAGACTCACTGTTTAGCGAATAGAAAAAATAACGATAGGCCTCTCATTATGTCACTAATGTGACACAGGATCTATTCCATAATATAACATGGAGGTTGTACCATCTGCCGGCGACACATACACCTTTTTTTTTTTTTATTTTTTTTTTTATATACTATCTAAACGATAAAAGTACGAATTGCGATATGTGAAAGATCACCATGTGTTAATGAATTCCGCTACGCCACGCGCCGTATTTTTTACATCGCTTTCGTGAACACACAACTCAAAAAGCGATACGTTGCACTGATAGGCTAGCTACTTCAATACGCTGTAAACGTAGCCTAACGTCATTTAAGCTACGTAATCTTCACACGTTAGGCTCTAGAATTGCACCAATCGGAAGGCACCGCTCATAAAGACGAATACCAATATATAGACGGGATACATAGATACATTGTTTCAACCATTATCCACAGAGCCCGGTCGACATCAACAACGCATCTAATGCGAAGGTAAGCCTGCCCGCTACTTAATATCACCTTAAATACTTAATACTAGATTACGTGACTGAGCTATTAAGAGCGAGCTCAAGACTGTTATTATTCTAGATCCTGACATAAGACTGTAACAAGTCGTCCATCACTCGCTTTGCGCGTATATACAATGTAGCCGCGACCACGTGTAACATATAAATAAAATATCGGAGAATATCACTAGAAACGACACGGTCTACTCTTTAGGCACCTTTAATGCTTAAGTAAATATCACTAGAAACGACACGGCTTACTCTTTAGGCACCTTTAATGCTTAAGTAAACCTGTTTAGATCGACGGATAGACATTTCCACATTTAATGCGACACGAAAAAGGCCGGCTAACAACTATCAAACGCTGCATGTTTTAACCTACACTATAACGATATCCCTCGCACATTCATGAATCATACTAAAACACTTGATTCATATATTATTCAATAAGCGAATCTCTTTTCAAATTGGCAGACTATTAGCAGCATATATATTTTTTCGTACTAATAACACAGTAACTACTCTCATTTCCATATCTTTCCTCTACGCAATAATTCAACTTCATACATTTTATTTCCAACTCCTAGGTCATATCATACCTGCGACGCCTCTACTGTCACTGTTTTATATATCATCCTTTTTATCAAGACCCGGCATGTACAAGAATCTACTTGATACCAGGTAACGCGGCAACCACATCAAATCATAAACTATACCTCATATTCAGACTTAAATATATATAATAGTCATTTGAACATCGTCGTGCTTTCATTTTCCTAGGTTTTAAAACATATAAGAACTGCGTGTAATGAAGCATTACAGAACTGTCATCTATACGTAAAACTTCCACCAAATGAGGTAACGTAACAACGGCACTAATGAATAACCAAGCTGTGCTGTTTCATTCTCTTCTAAATATCAGCTAGTTATATATTCTCTAATTCCTATCACCTTAGGTTGTGCTATATTCTTGGACTCATCGGAATACAGAACATAAAAGAATAGCCATCCCCTTTCAACACCTACTATATTTGAATGAATAAACATCAATTAAGGTATTAATCAACTTGGGATGAACTAGTATAAACAAAATGGCTTCTAATAAAAGTAGCTTATCATATGTTCTACATTAATAGGTATTCACCTACAAGAAAAATAACTTACCTAAATTCCTGGAAACCCCTCGTTTTGATCCTTGAAGCACAGGTAGACATATAACGAATTATCCTCTGTCTTAAATTAAATTAATGGAGACCATAACTATCTGCTCTATATCCTCTCACTATTCCTTTTTCCTGTAAAAATTACTACTAATTAGCAATAAGCTGAAATGTGAAAGAATGGAATATATTGTTTTAATAGTTCTATTGTATCTGGAAGCTGTTGATGTCTCCGATATTCTTCTTTTTGTGATCGAACCCAGCGTTGTTATAACAAAGTCACAACTATAACCTTGTGATGGAAGGCATACCATATGTTTATTAAATCAAACTATTTAGTCAGACTTAAGATATGTTAAACTCAACACTAAGAGAATTTGTAACAAATACACTGGCAGTGACGAAATATGATTTAGAATTTTTTATATTTGTTTTTATATTACAGGAATTGTGGCCTTAGCTTTCCTGACGAAGGCGTTAACTACGCCGAAACGCGCGTCGAATAATATACAGTTGTGCCACCACATTTGTTTATTCTTCATCCTTGTGTAACCCACAATTTATTTTAGTATTTGTTATAATTTTTTACTATGTATATAATAAATTTGTTTTTAATTGTGAATGTACCCAGAACTTATGATTAAAAAAGAATTACAATTTTTACTTTTTCGTCTCACTGCTTAAACTGTTCTGACTATTAGATAGAAATTATTTACAACTGCTACCTATTAGGATTGCCTAGGTTGTTATTCTACAAACATGTGAAGATACACTGCACACTGTTCATGTGAAGGTAAACTGCACACTGTAAGTGTGAAGGTACACTGCACACTGTTCAAGTGAAGGTACACTGCACACTGTTCAAGTGAAGGTACACTACACACTGTTCATGTGAAGGTACACTCTACACTGTTCATGTGAAGGTACACTGTTCATGTGAAGGTACACTGCACACTGTACATGTGTAGGGACACTTTTCAAGTGAAGGTACACTGCACACTGTTCATGTGAAGGTACACTGCACACTATTCATGTGAAGGTACACTGTTCATGTGAAGGTACACTGCACACTGTTCATGTGAAGGTACGCTGCACACATTTCATGTGAAGGTACACTGCACACTGTTCATGTGAAGGTACACTGTTCATGTGAAGGTACACTGCACAATATTCATGTGACAACATAATAAAATCAGACTTGGCAGGAAGCACCCTGCCTAAATCATTAATAGGTCCCTTTGAGTTTTCCAAGTACATATGGCAGTGTAACTGTGACAGGTTATTGTTTTTTTCTTTTGCACTGGTAGCTTTCCAATGGATGCATTGACAATAAGGTACAGCACAGGCAGGCATCTGGTTTCCACGTTCCATGGTTACTTAGGAACAGGTGTGGGCAGGGTTACTCCTTTCCTAAAGGTCTCAGGAACGACATGTATGACTTCTCTGGGGGTTGAATTGAGCTCTGCTAGGCATGACTAAGATGTTGAGGGGTGAATGGAAATATACTGCTCGTCACTGCACTCTTCCTCAAGTTGTGTCTTTGATATGAAGTTATTGCCTGTGTTTTATGTCTTCTGAGTGGAATTATACCTCCAGTACCTCAGTACTATAATAGACTGCTGTGTTTCTAGAGTGGCTCAATCATTTATTGTCATTTAATTCAGAGGCCACAGGTCTCCTTAAAGGTTTCCACATCAGAATACGTTCCACCCTGTGGAAGAACCTGAATCCACCCTTTCACTCTGAATGAAGAACAGGAAGTATTGCTAAGGATAGCCTGTGTGTATCACTCCCTTGAGTCGATCCATCCTCAGACTCTGCTTTGAGTTGTTCCAATAACCTTTGTGCACTGATTCACAAGTACAAGGTCCAATGTATGTCAACCGAAACTTATAGGACTTATTTGCTAAGGGGAAACAAGCATCTTCTATCCTAGAACAGTTTATAAAGACATGAATATACAGAAAAATGTATGTATCACAGTCCCATTCACTTTACGCTCAAAGGTTGCACAAGCAACTTCCAGCTTCATGGTGCCTGTAAGCCTTTGAAGTTCAAAGACATCAACAATTTAACTAACTTGATGGCAAGTTAGAAGACCTGTGGGCTTATTTTTAAATGTTCTGTTACCCTGTTTCAGAGCTTAATCACTCAGGCACCCTCTGATGTTTCTTAATCAGAGCGGGTTTCTCCCTCTGACAGATTTCATGCAATGCAGCAAGGCTTCAGGTGAAAGGGATAGAGAAGAAATGTGCTGGATCAACTGAGATATGGTGCCCTTCTGCTCTTTCATAGGACCAGCACACTTCAGGCTGCCAGCGCCAGTTGTGGCAAACTTGCACCATGATGCAGTGATGCCAGGTTATGCGCAGGGTTGTTTTTGTGCAGCACGGGATACCTTCCAGCACAAAGTGAATCCTTAGCGGCATATTCCTCTATGGGTGCTCACATGTAAAGAGGAAGTAACAAGGAGAAATTTAAATATTTCTCCCAATTATGCCAGCCTTGGGCAGGTGCACCATTTTGGCGTAAACCCACGTGTACTACCTTTAGTAAATCTGGGTTTGCATCAAAATTCATGGGTGGATGCATGGGAACTCCAATGCTCCACCCATGGAACTTGTTCTCAAAGCAAAGTAATGCAAGACAGCACAATGCACTGCATTGCGTTGTTTTTTTTTTTCTTTTTACTCAGACATGCAGAGGCATGCAGAATGGGCTTTGTATGGCTCAGTAAATCCAAAAATACATTTTGCGTTGGGCTGAGTAAAGAAAATGACACAACCCAGATGCAAAGTGTTAGTAAATTTGAAGCTTGGTTTGGAGCCCGTCCTCCACTAGAAAAGCAGGCTTATGCTCTCACACCACAAAATGGCTTCAGAACTACAATAAAGGCTCCATTAAACATTTATGCTGCCAGATTGTGAGGTCCATTCAGAAGGGATAGAGGCAAGAACTGTATCAGCTGTTACACACACAGGCTATGGAATATGACACTCAGAAGTGCCAGGGTACAACAACCCTATGTGGGGGGATTGCTTCTGATCGCGCAGAGGACAATATTTACATATTCTCCTTATGTCACAGACTCTTATTCACAACAGTTCATTCATACATTCATTCATTGGTGGGGCCCATAACACCAACACGCTGCTCATTCATACACACTCTCTTGAATCTGTACACAGGAGAAAGGCTGCTGGACCAAGTGGGTACCTTATTACCTATCAGGATTAAGTTCTTGCTAAATTATAAACATATATATATTCACTGAAAAGACCATAGGTTTCACAAACGTTATAGTTAGGAATTAGCATTTAAAAAACCTTGCAAATTCACTGAAAAAACCACAGGTTTCACACATGTTATAGTTAGCTGGACATTTCACTCGTACAAAACCATTGAAATTCCCCCGTTATAGTTAGTTCAGCTAACTATAACTCGCGCAACCGCAATCCACTGCTGATGACGTCACATATTACATCACTCATGACATGGTCAGTGACATCACTTTTTTATTAAACAAAATGTTTTTTTTTTATTTACGAGGTCCTTTAGGGACCCCCTGAGAAGGTCTAGGGGGTCAGGGAGTGTCTTCCCTGGCTCCTTTTCATGTTTTAGAAATCGGGTTAAAAGTAATTCATTTCCGATGCGTGCGCGCACCGTGCGCGCACCGCGCAATATTTATAAAAAATAATTTTTTGGGGGGGACCTTAGGGGTCTTTCATGGTCTCCCTGAGAATGCCTAGGGGGTCAGGGACTCTCTACCCTGCCCCCTTTTCACGTTCTCCACTTGTGTTTTTAGCTCTCTTCTGCCTCTAAAACTCAAAATGGCGGCTGGGGGGTGCGTGCACCGTGCGCGCACCCCGCGATTTTTTGAAAAAAAATAAAATGTTTTTTTCACCCTTCGGGGTCCTTCAGGGACCCCCTCACAAAGGCTAGGGGGTCAGGAACTCTCTACCCTGCCCCCTTTTCACGTTCTCCACCTTTCTTTTTCACTGTCACACACAAAATGGCGTCCGACACTTCCTGATTTCGACCGATTGGAATGTTGACTGACATCTAACCACCAATCAGAATTACGCTCGCGGACATTTGGTGCGCGCACGGTGCGCACATATAGATATTTATGTACTTTTAACTGCAATTTTCTCAGGAACTATTGAACAGATTGACACCATATATGCAAAAGGCACATGCCTGAACTGAGGACTACCTATTTGCCAAATTTCAAGTAATTCTGTTCAGCCGTTCGGGCTGTACCTTCGACTAAAGGTCCTATGGGAAAATGCATGGGGAAAACGCATTTTGGGACCCCCCTTTTTTCTCAGCCCCTGCCTGACGAATCACCCTGAGACTTTCAGGGTAGGAGCTGAGCGGAGTGCCCCATTAGTTTTGAAAATTTCACAAAGATAAGTCAGCCGGCGCCAAAGTTATTCAAAATAGAATTTTCAGATTTCCTATGGAAACATGGTCCTAAATATAACTATCTACTGGCGACCGCCAGTAGATAATATACATTCTATATACAGTCTTCAGAATCCTGACTTTATCATCAAGGCACTCCACTGTTTGGTCGATGGACCAACTAGTTGGACTGGTTGATGGTGAATTAGAACCAGCTAAAACACAACTAAAGCCTGGGAAACGTTTGATATTTTCTGTAATTATTTAAAAACCACAAACTCATTTCTAATTATTTCAATTTTAGTTTATCTAAAACATTAATTTCTTTTAGGCACAGATTTAAGGAAAATACAGTAAATGATTTACCAATGATGACAGCTTCGGATCACATAGGGAGTTATCGGTATTCTCAGGTGAAAACTCCCTTGAACAGGCAGTCCGACCCTCATCAGAGGATCAAACCGTCATGCGAAATATAGGATGCGGCGTAATAAAGTTCAGAATTTCAGCAAAGTCCATACATCAATCCGGAGCATGGAACAATTCCACACTCAGACTGATAGCATAGAATTTATTTGGAATTAGAAAAGGAACAACCACCCAACAAGAGCTCCTTCTCAAAGAAAATAACCCAAAAACAAATGCAGCCGCAGCTCCAAATCCAACGCAGCCACACCCGCAACCTAACGCCACACACATAATGACTGGTGAGGGCTTTTTTATACCCTTTTCCGCCTTACTTCATACAAGATATGACAACTTAAGGGGCAAACCAAATGTTCAGATTGGACAGTTCGGGGTTATCAATAGTTCATTACACTTTTCCCAGAGCAAACTGGTTCTCCATAGTGACTTTGCACAAAGTTCACAAATTGTCACTGTCCTTCCAGTTCCCATGCGGGAAACAGTAGATGTATCTTTTTCAAGGCAAATAGGGTCCTATTGACAGGTTCATTCTTTGTCTCTTCTGGTTTGCGGTCAAGTCCCCTACACATTGTCCTTGGCAGAGAACACGATGTCAGGAGTTCAAGCTACCTCGTGATCTCAAGAGCCATCTGGGCATGCGCAGAAGTCATCGCGCACACATGGTGGCATCTGCTTCAGAGAACGCCATCTTGGGTACGGCAGCCTAGTAGGCCCGAATGTCAACTTAAGCAGAAATAGACATAACAGCAATTAAAATATAGATATGAAGGTTCTAATGTTCAAACCCACACTAATCCCATTATATATTAGTATTTTCCTAGCTGTAGCAACATTTAAAGTGATAATACTTACCATACAGTAACTTTTAGCCACAATACAATCACAAAGCAACATAAATCATGCAATTTTACTATTTCACCACAATCTAAGGTTAGTCTATGTACCATTGTTAATTATTTAATTTTGCCATGCAATTCGCAATTTAGTTCCACGTGTATCTGTGTTTATCAAGGTGCAAATATTGGTTAGTATCACTTCCACTTCAAACAAGGTAAGGAAAATAAATTTTAGTATGATTACGTAATTATTTTCATGCAAATTAGAGGATGTATACACATTTTGTTTTACCTGCTCCATCAATCCCCCCTTTGGTGATCACCACTACTGACTAATTTCACTAAATTTATCTAAGGAAATGGTTTTATTCGAATCCACTTGCATTTGTTAGTTTAAACAATAGTGTTCTCCATACTGTTCTCTTTTGTTTTCTTGTACATATTTTCTTTAAACTCTTCTAATTCTATTTCTTCTATCTCTCTTTCCCTTATTTCTTTCTCTTTATTTTTCTTGTTTTCTCTTTTTATCTTATTTTATAGTTTTCTTCTTTTTATGCATAGACATCCTAATCTCAATATTAACACTAAAATAATAACAAAAGTCACAGGTATTAGCATTTTCCCACAAAGGAGCTACCTAATTGTGTTAATAAATTCTTAATAGTGGAAAAACCCTTACCAAGTTTCTCCCATACACCTTCAACCTCCATTGGAACAATTTCTTCATGCAATTCAGTTATATTCTTAATATATTTCTTTATGTTCTGACTTTCGTCAGGAATGTAAGCACAGCAAAGTTGTACTTTCAGCATTCCACAGACTCCTCCCTCTTTTGCCAATATAATGTCAAGGGCAAGTTGATTTTGCATTACCATAGCTCTCATGGCAACCATTTCGGTATTTACCATTAAGAACCCTCCAGCTGTGCTTCTTGATAAACGATCCACAACTGTAGACAATTTTCAAATTTTATGTGCATTCAGAGATATTCCAACTGCTGGTATCAGTGCTCCAAAAATATCGCCAATAATTTCTGACCAACTCTCCCTTCTTCTACGTGTTAGCTGTCTACCTATTTCGTGCAATCCGTTTTCTTCCCTTTCCACATGAAATATTTTTGGAAAGACCAGGCCTACATAGCAAGTTCCGTACCAATAGTCTGGCAACCTATAGTAAGCTTTGTTTCCACAAAGGTAATATATTCCAGGGAATACTGGATCTTTTCCTCCTTTAAATCCCCATCCTCCCAAGATTTTGTATAAATCATGGTACTCACTCGCACCTACAAAATAATGATCATATGCAGTATTATCTCTACTTATGCATAATTTCCCTTTTTGGGGCCAATCTAAAGCCATTGCCGGGTTTATTTCTCCTTTTAAATGACTGTCCTTCTCAACATCCCAAAATGATGTTTCCATCTTTTCCTCAGACACCTTCTTTTGCATTTTAATTATCTCCTCTACCATATTCAGGAAAGTTTTCTCTTCTTTTCTTAAATTACAAGTAAGGTTATTCTTAAACACTTCTTCTAAAGTTAATTCTCTTATTTCCAGGAAAAATTCACCAAGAGTTTTGCCAGGAATCACCGTGTTTAATTCAGGAACTACAGGAATTTGTGAGAAAATATTATCTATATCAGTGTAATAGTATTCCAATGTGCCTGTTTTATAAAACAAACTGGCTAGGACACTATAAGTTATCCCATATGTTAAAGGAAGGTGATGATAAGTGACACCTTCAGATACAAATGTAGTTAACTGCATACATACATAACAATCCCTAACATCCATTGTTTCTACGTACTCATATAATAACTTTGAGAAAACATTTTTTGAAAAATCATTTATAGACTTATCTTTATGAAGTTCTGTTCTATCTACCAGTTTTGTGATATGGCTGTCATCAGAGTTTTCGTTAATAGTTCCATTCATTGGGTGTCTGTCTATATTGTCAATTGTTAATCTAAATGAAATTGTTATTGCTAATATAATCCAAACAAGCATTAATAATCCTGTACAACAAAAACACATTTTACACCATCTCCGGAAAAATCCACATGCTGGATTTCTGTTCTATGTGTTTGCCATTTTGTGAATGATCAATGTCTTTTGACTTAGCCTCTTTCTTCAACAATTTACCTTTGTCTAAATCTAAGGCTTTAGTTGCCTATTTGGTTATTTTCTGGTCATGCGTTTTATCTGAGCTTTCAATTCTTTTCCGAGTTCTTTATCTCTGTAATTCATGTGTGAATCATCCTTATCCATAGGTTCACAGTCTTTATTCAGAATTTCCTGATCATCCGTTTCTTCTCTAGTGTCAGACAAGATAACTCTCAGGATTTCCGAACCTTCTTCTTCCTTGTCCACCTCCTGTACAGTCACTCTTAGACTTTCCTGACTATCAGCTTCCTCTTGTATATCAGGAAGTGCCACATATGTCCATTCCAGTGACTTGTACTTCGGATTTGGTCTCTTTATCCTCTTTGTGCGTTGCAAGTGCTTCTGATACGTGTCCTTTTGTTTTTCTTGGCTAGACACTTCATTCACTTGTTCAGCATTATCATGCTTTATTCTGGTCAATCGGTATCTCAATTTCTTGATTTTGTTGGTCCAAATATCTTCTTTCAAAGGCCTTTTCAATTTAGATCCTCTCTCTTCTCGCTCGGTTTTCCAAGCCTTTTTTCTAAAATATCTTCCCCCTTTATTTTCTGTTTCACTTTCTTCCGATTCTGTTTCCGTCTGAATATCACTTTCTCTTAGCTTTATCCTCAATATTTCAGGTTCACCGTCTGAATCTATCGCTCCTCGTGTTTCTTCCACACAATCTTCCCCCTGACTATCTGACCCTTTGTCTACCTGTTTGTGTTGTGTCCCTAAACCTCCTCGGGGTTCTTCTGCAATTACCTCACCCTCACTCTCTGTATCTAATTCCTCTCCTTCTATCTCGATAATTTCTGGGATAATTTCTCTTGTACTTGTACTCAGGATTTCTTGGTTAAAGATTACTTGTTCAGTTTCTCCAGTTTCATAATTAGTTCCTTTTTGTATTCCTGCTTGCTCCGTCTCAGATTCAGAACTAGTATCTGAAATTTCAAGGCCTCTTCTTAGTGGTACATTTTCTTGCCCATTAATTTGACTTCGGCCTTGTTCATCTGATTCTGGTTCTTGTCTTGTCTTTGTTTCTTCTGATTCTGATTCTGAACTGGTATCGGATACTTCCCGATGTTGGTCTGTAGATTGATCTTCCGGACCTGGGACTCGAAGAGTGTGATTGGCATGAATCCAGTTCTTCACCCCTGTGCACTTCACAGCAGTTGTCATTATCAGAATCACTTGACGTGGTCTTCCCCAGCGTGGACCCAGACAATTTCTTCTTTGGTGTACTTTTGTGCGGACCCAATCTCCAGGACTCAAGTCATGAGCTGGCTTCTTTTCAAGAATAGTCGCATCTGGTTAAACCTGATGAAATACAGATTGTACCATATCAGCCAATCCTTTGCAATAATCCAAGACGTAGTCATCAGATATAGGCAGCAGTTTGTTGACAGGAATGAAAACATATCTCATTGCTCTGCCCATGATAATTTCATGGGGGCTCAGACCAGTCTTCCTATCAGGAATTGATCTAATGCTCATTATGACAAGGGGCAAGACATCTGGCCATTTCAGACCTGTGGCCAAACACATTTTTCCCAATCTGTTTTTTATTGTGCCATTCATTTGTTCCACTCCAGAAGCCTCTGGTCGGTAGGCACAGTGCAATTTGTGTTGTGCGTTCAATGCTTCACAAATCAATTTTATAATTTCATTCTGGAAATGTGACCCTCTGTCTGTTTCAATCGTTACTGGGAAACCAAATCTAGGAATGAACTCTCTCAGTAGGAGTTTTGCAACAGTGACTCCATCATTTCTTCTGGTCGGGTAAGCCTCAACCCAACGAGAAAACAGACAAACAATCACCAATACATATCTTAACCTGTGGCATGAGGGCATTTCAATGAAATCAAGCTGCATACGAGTGAAAGGACCTCCCTCCCGTCCTATGGTTCCCAAGCTCACCACAGTTTTCCTTCCTGGATAAAAATGCTGGCATATGAGACACTCCTGACAAAGGCTCTCGGCTATAAGCCGGAATTTGGCATTATACCACGTTTCTTTGAAAAGTCTAATCATGGCATCCCTTCCTACATGTGCCTGCCCATGGTACATCTGTGCCATGGTAGAGATCATGCTATCAGGCATTACTGGTCTTCCATCTCTGTAAACCCAAACTCCGTCTACTTCCCGTTGTGTGCATCCTGATTTTATCCATTGTTTTTTTCTCCTCTTCCCCTGCTGCTTCCTGTAACTGCCTCACCTCATCCCATGTTAGTAAAAAGCAAGGGACATAAATCCATTTCCTTTTCCCTGTTACGTTTCAATGAAGTCAAATTTCGAGCACAGTATTGAGCTATGTCATTTGCAAATTAATTTCCGGCTGACACATAATCTGTTCCTTTCTTGTGTGCTGTACATTTCACTACAGCTATTTCTTTAGGCAGCTGTATCGCCTCAAGTAACTTGCCAGCTATTTCTGCATTTCTAATTGGAGTTCCACTCAACGTCAAGAAACCTCTTTGGAACCAAATTTGCCCAAAGTCATGCACCACTCCAAACCCATATTGACTATCAGTAATCACAGTGACTCGCAAATTCTTTCCCACCTTGCATGCTCAGATCAGCGCAAACATTCAGCAACCTGAGCTGATCGTACTCCTCTCAAACAAGATGCTTCCAAAACACTTGCTACGGTGCACACAGCATATGCAGCACTCAAAATCCCTTCTCCGGTTCTTAGACATGACCCATCTACAAACATCACATAGTCAGACTCTTTCAGAGGCATGTCCTTTATATCAGGATACGAATGGTGCAAAAATCAAGCACTTCTAGACAATCATGATCAACATCTTTTATTTCCGCATCCATAGCATCAGGCAGTAATGTCGATGGATTCACATTTGTGCATCTCTCAAGATTCACATTTGTAGCACCCAAAATCACCTTTTCATATTTAGTTAGATGACTATGCGTCATGAACTGTGTTTTACTTCTTGTCAAAAGGAACACTCTCACAGGATATCCCATTACAACTCCTTCACTTTGTTCCAAGCTCTTACATGTGACAGTTACTGCTTTCAGACATGCAGGCAATGCTACAACTACAAGGTCTAGTACAGCTGAAAAATAGGCAATTGGTCATCTCAATTTTCCATGTCTCTACACTAACATAGAAAGTGTGCACCCATCTCTTTCACTGCAAAAAAGCTCAAATTATTTTTCATAATCAGGCATTCCAAGAGCCGATGCTTCACACAAGCTGTCTCTCAATTGTTTGAAAGATTTCATCTCTTCTTTATTTAGCTCAATTGGATCTCTCACATCACTCTTTGTCAAATGCACCAATGGTTTTGCAATCAAAGAGAAGTTACTAATCCACTGGTGACAGTACCCCGCCATTCC
This sequence comes from Triturus cristatus, assembly GCF_964204655.1. Classification (NCBI taxonomy): domain Eukaryota; kingdom Metazoa; phylum Chordata; class Amphibia; order Caudata; family Salamandridae; genus Triturus; species Triturus cristatus. The sequence continues at coordinate 1,669,817,808 of NC_140591.1, read as the reverse complement.
AAGAAGCATTCTGACTTCTCTCTGTGTCATTGGAGCCCTCATTCCTTTAATGATTTTAATTCTATCCAATGTTACTTTCCTCAGGCCTTTCTCAATCTTATGACCTAAGTATTGTACTTCTTTCTGACAAAACTGTAATTTTGATGGTGATACTTTAAGCCCTCCATCTGCCAAATGATTTAACAATGCAACTGTGTCAACACCACAAGCTTCTCGCGTCTTTGATGCCACTAACAGGTCATCGATATATTGGACTAGCACTGAACTTTCTGTCATTTTCAAATTTTCTTTAAGATCTGGTTAAATATTGAAGGACTCTCTGTATACCCTTGAGGGATACGGCACCATGCCAAAATACGCTCGCCGAACCAGAACACAAAAATTGGTTGGCTATCAGGGTGCAATGGAATGGAAAAGAAAGCATGAAACAAATCAATGACTGTGTACCATTCTGCATCATAGCGAATCTGGTATAGAATTACTGAAGGGTTTGGCACAATTGGACAGCAAGGAACGACAATTTTATTCACCTTTCTCAAATCCTGCACTATTCTAGATGTTCCATTTGGCTTTTCCAAACCCATGATCGGTGAATTACATGGACTGCTCATTATATCTCTAAGAATTCCTTTTTTAATCATTCTGTCTACTACAGGCGTTACTCCTGCAACTATTTCTGGTGTTAATTTATACTGAGGAATGTTCGGGTAATTTACTCCTTCTTTTACAGTTATTTTCACAGGATCTACTCTTTTCATTAATCCAAACTCTTCTCCTGTGAAATCCCACACTTCTGTTTTCACTGTTTCGTTTAACTCCTGAGGTATTCCCTCCGGATCAAATACAACAAATGCACCAGTAATTTCTGGTTCTAAGTTAGAAATTGTCATTCTATACAGTACCTCATCGTCTGGAGTTTCAAAAGCTATACCATCAGGTGTACAAAAGATGGTGCAATGCATTTTACAAAGTAGGTCCCTTCCTAACAGATTTACAGGGCTAGTGCCACATACTACAAAGTGATGCATATCAGTAAATTTCCCTATTCTAACCTTAACAGGTTCGGTAAGATAGGCCTTTATCTGTTTATTGGAAACTCCAACCACTTGGATTGTCTCACCAGCGAGAGGAAGATTTTTCACTTCAGCTGATCTAACAGTTGAACGAGTAGCACCAGTGTCCACTAGGAAAGTAACATTTACTTCATTCACATTTCCATCTACAGAGGGTCCAGTCTGGTCTACTTCTAGAGTGGCGCCAAGTACGCACTCCTCTTCCTCTACTTGGCACCGTCAATAACTCTCTTCTGACTTACTTTCATCGCTTTGCAGCCAATACTGCGAAATGGCACCAGCGCGCGGTAGCTTTGTTGCCTATTCGTCATTGTAGAATCCTGACTCATTACTGTATCTTTGAGGATTTAGGTTATGTTGAAAAGGTGGCTTTGGTACCTGACACTGTTGGGTAACAACCTGCTGCTGTCGAGGCGGTTGGCAACTCACCTCACTCTGCGCCTGTGGATTTAATGATGAATTATCACCATTAGCTTTCGGTGGTAATTTACACTTGGACTTTCAATGCCCTAACTTTCCGCAATTATGACATGGCCACTTCTTTTTAGCTTCATCTATGCTAATTTGCCCTTTTCCTTTTCCAATATTAGATTTTGGTCTTGTTTGCCCTATTCTCTTGGCTTGTTCGATTAACTGGGCTTCTTGTCGCTCCGCTACTTTAACCTGTGCCCACATTGCCTTTTCTTTCAACTTGCGTAGTTTGGCTTCAATTTCATCACTAAAATATTTTGCATGTCGTAACACTTCATCTATCTTTTTATTTTGCCAATCTACCGTATGTTGCTTAATCATTACACTACCTTCAGGCCTTAAACTATAATGAAATCTGTAAACAAAATTACTCAAATCCTTTTCGCTTAGTTTCTCATCTCCACTGTATTGCTTAAAAGCTAACAGAAGGGGGAGGAGCCAAGATGGCCGACGGGACGGACGCTTGAGCTCCCGGCTCCGTGGACCGTCTGGCTTCCTTTGTTAATCCTGATCAATCCTCCTGACCTGCGCCGCTCTACCGCCGCGGATTACCGGCACTGAAGTGACTGGCGTTCTCCTGACACCTTTGTCGGCGGGTTTGGTAGCAGACTCGGTGTTTGCTTCGACCTCCGGCGCTCCCCCTGGTCCCTGCGTAGATGGCCGCCGCTGGACGCCGAGGGATGTGGACGGGGTGTTGAGCTGGAATGCTGCGGGTGGTCGCGGGGGTGAAAACGCTGGCTGTGCGACTGGAGTCGGACACTTACGTCCGGGTCGGACTCCCCCTCGCGCTGGCAGTGGTGTGGACGACGTTGGGGCCCCCTAATACTAGCTCTCCTCCGCCACCCTGAAGAAAAGCGAGCGGACTCCATTTTGAAGTGTCTTCCTGCGGCGAACGGCCGGTCCTCACGGCAACCGTGGGGCGCTCTCGCCCTGTGCAGTTCCCGAGTGGAGCACGAAGCTTTTCCGGTGTCTACATCCTCGGATCTCCGGTATACATTGTCACTTTTGTCCCGCCACTAATTGCCTGCAGTGGAGATGACAATGGCGACTGCTCTTCTTGCTGAGACGCTGGCTGACCCTGGACTCGCAGTGTCTGCGCGCCCATGTGCCCCGGAGCTGATTGCCGCATCGGAGGAGCAGCGGGATAGGGCGGACCGATGCTTGGTACAGAGAGACCCGACCTGTGGGGATGTATTGGCCGCCCTCGTGGCGTTAAAAGTGGCAATGCAGAGTACTTGCCGGGCGCTGACCCGGAGAATCGATGAGGCACTGTTTGCAACGGGACGTTCCCGGCTGGAGGATCCCCCGCCGCCCATGTTTTCTCCTGGAGGTGAAACAATGTTGCAGAGCGGAGGGACGGTGGCGCGGAGTCCTCCTGGCTACAATGTAACGCGTCAATCCATCGACACGGATACAGTTGCAGGGACACCCTTCACTTTGAATGCTGTGACTCTGCCTACGAACTACCTGTTGAGACCTAGCCTTTCACTTCCCTTGCCAGATGTTACCCTGAATGCACCTATCGCTGGAGCTTCTGTGGCATGTTACTGCTGCGTTTGGGACCCTGCGGTACGATACGGCTTCATTGTCCCCTTTCCTCGAGAGCGGCCATCTTGTCTCTTTGTCCTGGCTGAAGGTGACTCGCAGCAATGGACGGGCCTGAACCACATCTGCCGGTCCGGACAGGGGTGATGGCATGCTCGTTGTCGCTTTGGTTGGATCGGCGGACGGGGATCTGGACTGATACACGTTTTGCAATATTGGCTGAGTTTTTAATGACCTGTTTTTTGCTACATGTCGCTGTGATTTCGCCTCCTGTTTCCTTCTTCTGCCGGGGGGAGGACTTGTGAAGTGCTGAAGTGCTGGGTGGTATTGATTCGGGACCACCGGGTTTACGTGGGTCTTTTGATACTGTGCTGTACATGGCGCAGGATGTATGGGCGGCGCGGGAGTCCGGGAGTTCGGCAGTGGGGTGGGCTCCTCCCCGCTTTTCCTTTTCCTGGGAGTAGTAGGGTAGTGCACTCTTCTTTTTCTCCCTGGGTTCAACCGTGATTTTATGGTTCTTTTTCCTTTCTTCTTTCCTTAATTCTACATTTCGGGTTCCTATGGGGCGACAGACACGTAGCTAGGGGGGGGGTAGGCCATAGCCTCGGCATGCGTGTAGGGTGGGGGGTCTTCTTCGGCACGTTTTTTGTTTCTATGGGCCTTCTTTTTCTTTTTTTCGTCCTTTTCTTACGTCTTTTTCTAGGGTCAGTGGGGGGGACTGGTGTTAGGAGGGTAGCGGCTGGGAGGCACACTTCGCTGCGTATCTATATCCTGGTATTATAGTTTCGTGCCGCCATTTTAGATGTGTTCACTGTTAGTTGACTCTCCTGTTGGCTGTTACCCATTTATCATATGATCGTCTGTTCTGTACACTGATCCGTTCTAGCTTCTGTATCTCCTTACATACAAATTTTTAAAATTAACCTTACTGTCTCCTGCCACTCGGTGCACGTGGATTTATTGTAACATAGGTCGTATGCTTTTATGTGCTGCCGTGCCACCGAGTGGACGTATACTTTGCTATCAAGCTTCAGAAGTGTCGAGGCCGGCCGGATGGTTGTAGGCCCGTATTTGTCTTGTACACAGTGCTAAATAAAGGTTTAAAAAAAAAAAAAAAAAAAAAAAAAAAAAGCTAACAGAAACCTCTCGTAATATGCATGCACTGATTCTATAGCCTCCTGGTGAGTTCTATCAATTTTTGCTACGCTACTTTAACCTGTGCCCACATTGCCTTTTCTTTCAACTTGCGTTGTTTGGCTTCAATTTCATCACTAAAATATTTTGCATGTCGTAACACTTCATCTATCTTTTTATTTTGCCAATCTACCGTATGTTGCTTAATCATTACACTACCTTCAGGCCTTAAACTATAATGAAATCTGTAAACAAAATTACTCAAATCCTTTTCGCTTAGTTTCTCATCTCCACTGTATTGCTTAAAAGCTAACAGAAACCTCTCGTAATATGCATGCACTGATTCTATAGCCTCCTGGTGAGTTCTATCAATTTTTACCCAATCAGTTTCTTTTGGAGGTACTTTATTTTTCAAAACGTAATTACCTGATCATATTTTTTCATTACTTCTGGATCTGGGGCTCCTGTCTTAGGATCCCTAGGGTACTCTTGTGTTGGGCAATCTATAGTGATCTTACATTCTGTCCATAAATCTGCAGATACAATTATGTCAAAAAGACCATTCAGATCTATCCATAATACCTTTGAAAGTTTAACAAACCTATCTACCTGTTTGTACCATTCAACTGTTTTTTCTCTCAACCTTGGAAAATCATTAGTAAATGATAAAATATCCTGTCTAGTCGATGGAACATGTACATACCCTCCTCCAGGAATTTCTCTCATGGGACATTCTGTTACCACTGGCTCTTGTTCTCTCATTGGGAAAGCTAGAGAGGCTTTGTCTGTAATTTCCTCTCTCCTTCTAAACCATCTACTTTTCCATCGATCCACATCACAACATTTTCCCAACAATACAATTAACTCTTTAATTTGGGTTAACCTCCCTGCAGTATTCAAGTTTTCAATACCCTTTTCAGAAACATCTACTCTGTATGGCTTCTGTAATAACCTTATTTTTTCAAAATATATTCCCATTTCACTCGCTGTCTCTTCTAACTTTTCATGCAAAGTCCTTGCTCTCCAAGTAATGCTTTTACATAAAAACATGAATTCCTCATCTTGAAATGCTTTTAATTTCTCAGTTGGAATTGTTCCTACAATTAATTATTTTAAAGTTACTTTTAATTTCGCCACATCTAAAGGTTGTGGTTCTGTGTCCTTTTTCTGCAAAATTCTTAACCAATCACTTAGGGGCATATTTACAAGGGCTTTATCTCCGCTTTTTTGGCTTAAAAAGCCAAAAACGTGGAGATAAAACTATCACCCTATTTTTCCCAATGCCTCCCTTTGCATCTCTAATGAGATGCAAAGTGGGCGTCACTGGGCGTACCCCGGATGGACAACCTTGCAAATATCGCTGATGTTCACATCGCAATATTTACAAGGCTGCCCCAGCATTTTAGCACACGTTTTTAGGTGTACTTAATCCTGATATTCCTGCAGTAATCTTCCATGTATTTTCTCCTGAATTACTCCTTTCTTTTTCTTTTTGCATACCGCCATTATATGGGACTGTTAAACAATGCTCATTATCTTTTTGTAGGTTTTCGGTATAGCTTAGTTTCTATTTTGCCACCTTCAATATATACTGTCAGATCCAAAAAATTGATTTTGGTCTTGCTCATTTCACTTGTGAATTTCAAGTTGAGGTCATTGTTTTGTAAACTATTGATAAATGACTTGGCTTCTTCTTCTGTACCTTTTTTGGATCTGACAGTCTATATTGAAGGTGGCAAAATAGAAACTAAGCTATACCGAAAACCTACCTCCAGCAATACTATCTTACATGCAAAAAGTTTTCACCCCACAAATTTGAAAAAGAGCATTCCATATGGTGAATGCATACGTACAAAACGCAACTGTAGCAAAGATCAGGTAATTGAGGAAGAACTAACAGTACTAAAAGAGAGATTCCAGGAAAGGGGTTACCCGGATGAATGGATAGACAGTACAATCCATAAAGTTCAGAGAAGGAAAAGAGAAAATATTCTATTTGACAAAAAAGAACAGAATCAAGGGAAGAATAAGAAAGTATCTTTAACCCAACCAGGTAGATTCATCACAACTTACAGCACACAGCACATCAAACTAAGAGGCATTTTAAACAAACACTGGCATGTGCTCAAGAATGACCCTATTTTGGGAAAAGTTCTCCCTCGTAGGCCGCAGATTACATTTCGCAAAGCAAAATCGTTTAAACAAACCTTGGTCAGATGCAATTTAAAAAAATCCAAACCAAAAACAACTTGGCTAACAAAGAAGCAAGGATTTGTGAAATGCACCAAGTGCAAAGCGTGCACATATGGTGTAAACACAGACAAATATGTACCAGGTTTAAACAAACAATTGCGAAAGGTAAGAGGAAAATTCTCATGTAAAACTGATTATGCTGTCTACGTGCTTCAATGCCCTTGTGGCTTGAGGTACGTGGGCAGCACAATCTTAGAAGTACATAAGAGAGTGCTACAACACTTAAGAGCAATAAAGAACGACGACAGATCATATCCTGTCGCTCGTCACTTTGAGAAATTCCATAATAAGCGACCCGACGGCCTAACATATTATGTGATAGATGCAGTTGAAAAAAATCCCAGGGGAGGTAATAGGGAAAAACAACTAAGAAGACTGGAGTCACGTTACATAATTGAATTAAATTCCAAGCAGCCAGATGGTTTGAATGTTGAAGAGGATATGTACACGCACCTTTAATAATCAGCTTTGAAAAATCTGTTCCTAACAAATTTTCTTTTATGAAAAGCTTTTCAACGTATGAATTGACTCAAAGTGTTTAAAAATTGATGCATTGTATTGGTAACATAGCCCACTAGGGCTGGAAGAATCTTGAAAGCATTGTTTAATAACAATATGGTTTGATAAAGAAAGCCCACTTGGGCATTATTCATATTCTATGATTACAATAGATAATCAAACATTGTTTCAATAGTGAAATCACTGCCGGTCATGATTTACTATTTTAGTTTAACATTAATGAAATTGGTTTGTGATTCATGCCGCCAACAGCATAAGATTGTTTTTTATTTTAAAAACTACGAGTCTGTTTTCTTATACACTCATTTTGTAGTTGTATGGTCACGTGTAAAGCAAAGTTAAATGGCCGCAAAAACTTTACTCAGCGTCAGTGAACAAGGGTGCTGCGCACTCGAAACGCGTTTGGCGAATGGCTGACTGAGGAATAAAGAATTATTTAACCGCACAAGGCTTCGTTTTTCTTCCGGATATATTGGGGAAGATCTTTCGAGTTATATATATATATATATATATATTCACTGAAAAAACCATAGGTTTCACACACGTTATAGTTAGGAACTAGCATTTAAAAAACCTTGCAAATTCACTTAAAAAACCATAGGTTTCACACATGTTATAGTCAGCTGGAAATTTCACTCGTGAAAAACCATTGAAATTCCCCCGTTATAGTTAGTGCAGGCAACTATAACTCACGCGACCGCAATCCTCTGCTCATGACGTCAGATATTACATCACTGTATTTAGACACTTATTTACCCATGTCTTCTTCCATTAATTTTCAGCTATACATATATTACAAATATTTTTTTTTCAGAAAGACACATATGTCATCAGTGATGTAATATCAGACGTCATCAGCAGAGGATTGCGGTCGCGTGAGTTATAGCTGCCTGCACTAACTATAACGGGGGAATTTCAATGGTTTTTCACGAGTGAGATGTCCAGCTAACTATAACATGTGTGAAACCTATGGTTTTTTAAGTGGATTTGCAAGGTTTTTTAAATGCTAATTCCTAACTATAACGTGTGTGAAACCTATGGTTTTTTCAGTGAATTTGTACGTTTTTTTAAATGCTAAGTTCTGTATTTTTTTAAGTTTTTTCACCGTGCGCGTACCGTACGCGCACGGTGCGCCTCGCGCACCGTGCGCGCGCTGTGGGCACTTGGTGCGCTTCGCGAACCAAGCGCCCAAGATGCGTTGTTCGTGCCGTGCGCGTATGGTGCGCGCACCCCGCGATTTTTGGCAAAAAAAAAATTCTTTTTGTTTACCCTTGGGGGTCCGTCAGTGACCCCCTGACAAAGGCTAGGGGGTCAGGACCTGTCCATCCTGCCCCCTTCTCACGTTTTCCCCCTTTGTTTTTCATTGCCTCAGACTGCGAGAGACAAAATGGCGGCCGACACTTCCTGATTTCGACCGATTCGAATGTTTACTGACATCTAACAACCAATCAGAATTGCGCTCGCGCACGTCACCGCCATCGCCATAGATATAGATATATATATGCTTTTAACTGCAATTTTCTCAGGAACTAATGAACAGATTTACACCAGACCTGCAAAAGGCACATCCCTGAACTGAGGACTACCTCTGCCAAATTTCAAGTAATTCTGTTCAGCCGTTCTGGCTGTAGCTTGGACTAAAGGTCCTATGGAAAAATGCATGGGGAAAACGCGTTTTGGGACCCCCCTTTTTTCTCAGCCCCCGCTTGACGAATCCCCCCGAGACTTTCAGGGAAGGAGCGGAGCGGAGCGCCCCACCTATTTTGAAAATTTCGCGAGGATTCGTCAATCGGCGCCAAAGTTATTCCAAATAGAATGTTGCGGATTTCCTATGGAAACACGGTCCTAACTATAACTATCTACTGGCGACCGCCAGTAGATAATATATATATATATATATATATATATATATATATATATATGTATATATATATATACATATATATATATATATTCACTGAAAAAACCATAGGTTTCAGGGGTGTTATAGTTAGCTGGACTTTTCACTTGTACAAAACCATTGAAATTCCCCCGTTATAGTTGGTTCAGCTAACTATAACTCGCGTGCCCGCAATGCACTGCTGATGAATATGTGACGTCATCAGCAGTGCATTGCGGGCGCGCGAGTTATAGTTAGCTGAACTAACTATAACAGGGGAATTTCAATGGTTTTGTACAAGTGAAAAGTCCAGCTAACTATTACAGCCCTGAAACCTATGTTTTTTTCAGTGAATTTCTGAGGTTTTTTAAATGCTAATTCCTAACTATAACGTGCCTGAAACCTATGGTTTTTTCTGTGAATTTCAAAGGTTTTTTAAATGCTAATTTCTAACTATGCCTACAGAGATAGGACATCTGAAGAAAGAAGAAAAAATGCACAGAAAGAAAAAAAAGAAATGCCGAAAGAAGCAACAGAAGTCCTCAAAGACGAAGAAAAGTGCAGGAAGAAGGATAACGTGTAGAAAGAACAAAAAGAAGAGCAGAAAGAAACCTTGTTGCAAAATCATCCTGTACCCTCAACTTTTTCAGATGGATACTGGTGGTAACTGAGTCTGACTAACCAGTCCTAGAGCCAGTGCTATGTTAAAAGACACTTAGAATACACCTACATACACTAGGGAACATTATGCGTTGGGGTCCCCCTGTGATTAGCATGACCTCCTCTGTAAGCCCCTAGTATATAATAGGGCGGGGGGATTAAAACTACCTCTTAAAACAGGCCACAGGGCGTTTTTGCACACGTTAACTCAGGCCCCGTCCCCTCCCTTCACCACTGTGTAAACACGCCCTGTGTCCGTTTTTAGTTGGGAGATTAAGTTCATTTGAATTCTGGGGGTCCCTAGGGTCCAACTAGCCCACTAGGTACCTCCAGTAAGTGCCACAGAGTTGCATTGCAGAGAGGTGTAAAAAGTGGCACAGCCTGGACCACCTCTCTGCAATGCAGCTCAGTGGCGCTTACTGGAAGCACTTGGTGGGCTAGTTAGATCCCAGGGGCCCTCAGTATTGAAGGGAAATTATATCCCCAATTTAAAACGTGCCATAGTGCGTGTTTGCACACGTCACCTCAGGCCCCATCCCCTCCCTTCACCACAGGTGTAAACGCGCCCTGTGGCTGTTCTAAGTTGAGAGATTAAGTCCCCTTGAATCCTAAGGGTCCCTAGGGTCAAACTAGACCACTAGGTACCTCCAGTAAGCGCCACAGAGCTGCGTTGCAGAGAGGTGTAAAAAGGGGCTTGGCCTCAGAACACCTGTCTGCAGCACAGCTCCCTGGCGCATACTGGAGATGCCTGTTGGGCTAGTTGGCCCTCAGGGACCCTCAGTATTGAAGAGGAATTAATTCCCCAACTTACAACTCGCCAGGGGGCGCGTTTGCAGAGTGCTGCAAGGAGGGGGCGTGGCCTCCAGCACGATGCCAGTCTTTTATTTTTTAATTTTTTGAGAAGGGGGGCTGTGTGGTTCCCCTTCTTCTTCTAATTTATTGGCCCTGATGACCCCATCCCCCAGGGCCTGTCTCCTAATTATATTTTTTTGACCCCAATCCCCAGGGCCGGCCACTGTTTTTTATTATTTTTAAAAAATATATATTTATAGACACACCTAGGACATGCTGGACAAACCGTACGTACCTATCACCATGACGATTTGCGTGATATTCATTAAAAGGCGACTATTCATACAATGAATCCACGTGGAATGTATTTACACCACTAGTGAAGCTCTGACATGTCTGATGCCCTACCGTGCCTAATCCCGGTAGACACCCTTGTCGTTTATTTATACAAACATGGGTAGCTATTGACGGGCACATTTAATACACCTGCACACCAAGCCATTCAAAGGGGATTCGACAAAAATTCGACCAAAACTATGCAAGAAACCCTCCTCACGGTTAATGAAACACACATTCACTGCCGGATGTGTAATACTTTTTATTTTACTCTCTGGAAAGGGGACGAACATCACTTGAGAGTCACAGCGCGCTCCTGGCAGAGCCCAATGCTGTGTTACACCCACCATTGCCTGCTGAGTGCCACACACCTCTGTGTTGTATTCCACTAGCTAGTGCATATGCTATGAAACTCTCTAGCCCATATGCACTGTAACACCACCCGTGAATATGTCATGCCACACTTGTCTTCGCACAGGTTATATTGCCCCATCTAACGTGCCTTCCTCGATGCCTAAGTTATAACGCACAGTGCTATGCCATACATATTACAATCTGGGATCCATATCTTTGTCACAGTGCATATGCAACGTTACACTCCCCAGCACATATTTTATATTACAACTTTAGAGACTAGTTAGGTTACACAACACTGCCCTGTGCATATTACACTCCAAGGCGCATATCGCATAGCACGCGCTAGTGCCTGTGCTATCTCGCGCTCTCCAATGAATCTGTCATTGCGCACAATGTATTGCAAACTATATTTCACGCCCGGTTCATCTTATATCACACTTTTTGGTGCATAGTTTATACCATACACTATATCTAGTTTTCATTTTCAATCGTGCTCTCAGGACTATGTTCTATATAACACTATGTTCACCTACCCTTTTCACGGGCATTACATTTTGCGATAGGGGGTGGAGGGTCAGGGGGTGTTTCTGCCAAGTGAGCCCGGAGTCACAGTCACAAACGTCCTCTTCTTCCTGAATAAAAGTGAGATTATGCTGCATACTTGTTCATATTTTAAGTGGTTCGCACAGACACACGTTTTAAAAACAATAAAGTTCCTAATACCCGCCTTCTCTGAACAGTTAGCTTGCTACCCCATCCCCCTCCTCCCTATCCTCTGTTGTGTGAATCCATGGACTAGCCTCCTCCCTCCTGCCATGCATGGTCTGATGTGCTGCCACTGCCCTGAATTTAGTATGATTTACCAGTCCACTCCTCCTGCCCTCCATTGCCCAATTCTATGCCCCATCATTGACCTCCTGCTTAAACTCTGTGCTTAGCTTGCTGCCCCTATTCTCCTTCCCCCTGCCCTCCGATGTCTTTGTGCATGCCCCTGCTCCATCCTTTTTGCCCACCATGTTCCATGGACCTGCCACTCCTATCTACTCTGAGTGTTCTGTTGAGCTGCCACTCCCCTCCCACCTGCCTAGCATTGTCAGATGACTGTAACCTGTCCCAGCCATCTCCACCCTGCCTGTCCACATGCCATGCCCCTATCCTCTTCCTCCTGTCCTACATGGTCCATTGTACTGCCACACCCTTCTGCCCTCACTGGTCTGTTGTGCTGCAACTGCTCCTCCTGCCTGCCCCGTGCGGTCTGTTGTGATGCCCCTTCCCCTGAACTTTCTTGTCTGTGCACAGGTCCTGACCCTCCCTTCTATCCTCCATCGTCCTTTGTGCATGCCCCTGCACCCTCCTTCTTGCCCATCATAGCCATTGTGCTGCCACTAACCCTCCCACTTGCCATGCATGGTCTTCTGTGCAGCCATGGCCCCTCCTACCTTCCCTGTGTGGTCAGTTAGCTGCCCCTGACCCCCTCCCACCTTCCCTCCATGGTCTGTGTGTAGGCCATCACAGTCTCACTGTTGCTCTTCATGGTGTGTCTTGCTTCTAGTGCCCATCCTGCCTGACCTCCATGGCAATCTTGCTGCTCCTGCCCTGCCCCCTTGCCCCCAGCCCTCTGTTTACATGTGCAGACCCCTACTCCCTCCCTGCTGGCTTCTCTGTTCCATTGTAATGCCCCTGATCCATCCCTCCTGCCCTTTATGGTCTGTTATGCTGCAGCTTTCTCTCCTGTCTGTCCATTATGGTCAGCTAGCTACCATTGCCTCTTGCCCCTCTTTTCTCTGTTGTCCATGTGCATGGTCCTGTCCCCTCCCTCTTGCTTTCTATGGATTGTTGTGCTGCACTCCCGACCCGCATGCCCTGTGTGGTGTATTGTGCTGCTGCAAACCCTGATGCCTGCCCTGCAGGGTCAGTTTGGTGCACCTCTCCATGTCCCTCCTGTCCTCTGTTATCCAAGTCCATGTCTCTACCCCATTTCCTTCCATGATCCAATGTACCATACTTGCGAACATTTTGAACTTGGTAAGAGGGAGATTTTGAAAAAAAACTGGGGTATTGATTTTCCCCTTTGAGTTACATTGAAAAAGAGGAGATTGTAGACAGGAGACAGATAAAATAAAGCCCATTTGAGCTTAAAAACATTGGACGTTTCCTGGCTGAATCGGGTCTGTTGGCATGTATGGTTGTACTACCATTGCCTCTTCCTTCTGCCCACCATGGTCTATTACATTGCCACAGCCTCTCTTGCAAGTCCTGTATTGTTGGTTTGTTGCCCCTGCCCCCCTTTCCCCTGCCCTCCATAGTCTGTTGTGCTGCCACGGCCTTTCCTGCCTGCTCAGTGTGGTTAAATTGTTGCCTTTGCACCCTCCTACCTGCCTTCAATTTTCAGAGTCCGTACCCCTGGCCTCTGCTTCTCAACAGTATCCTAATGAACAACTAGATTGCTAACATTCTATATTTATTACAAAAGTATGGAACGCCTGACGTCATCTTGATGTAATCAAAACTGTAATACCTAGAGCATTTCTTTTAGAAATTACATATATGAGAGGGTCTTATTGGCATCAAAATTATGGTTAGTGCTCTAAAAGACTAAAATAAGGACATATTTTCTGAGTTTTCAAATAGCGACAAAGCACTTTTAAATTATTTGTTATCTTTATGTTTTTTTATCCAGTTGACCACTTGATTAAATGTTGCACTTAGGGGAGAGGATGTGGTGTTACTTCCAGAACTGCAGACTTGCAACTGGGGAACCAGGTTGGAGTTTCTGCTTCAGCTCGACATTCTGTGATTCTGGTCAAATCACTTAGTCTCCCCATGTCTACAACCAAAATTAATTTGTTATTGTGTGATGTAACCAATGCTCATGAAAAGCACTCCAATACCTGACAAGTCTGCACTATATAACACTGCAAGAACACAAAATAATAAGTGTTTTGCACACTTCTGTCATTGGGCTATACTTGGGCTACATCTGGGTGATTTTGGGCTACATTTGGGCTCTTTTGTCTCCGGTGGCCATCTTGGGAGATTTATTTGTTATGAAGTTTTCTAATTTCCTCATGTACTGCAGTCTCCTCAGTAGAAAATGCTTTCAGTTTTTTACTTTGATTCCATCATGAAGGTATTCAGATATGTCACACATTTGCCATAAATTCTGAATGTTAGCACTCTAGTTGCTCATTAGATCACTGTAGTAAAACTACTGTTCACCATGGAAGTCTGCTCCTGGTATTAAAAGTGCATGTTTCAGTCTGAATGTCAGAATTTTTTAATGAAATAGAAGAGGATTTGAGAAGTCACTCAAAATGTGCCCTCATTTTCTTTCTTCAGCATTAATCATAATTTCTATGGCAAAATGAACCCCCTCATTGTGTTCCTTTTTAAATTAAATGTTTTAAGTGTTACCAGTTTATTACAATCAAGATGGCTTCATGTGTGCCATACTTTTGTCAAAAATGAAGACAGTAAGCGCTCTAGTTGTTTTTAAGAACACTCTTGGACATTCTGTCATTGGGCTATACTTGGGCTACATCTGGGTGATATTTGGGCTACATTTGGGCTCTTTTGTCTCTGGTGGCCATCTTGGGAGACTTATTTGTTATGAGGTTTCCTAATTTCCTCATTTACTGCAGTCTCCTCAGTAGGAAATACTTTCAGTTTTTTACTTTGATTCCATCAAGAAGGCATTCAGATGTGTCACACATTTGCCATAAATTCAGAATGTTAGCCCTCTTTTTGCTCATTAGATCACTGTAGTAAAGCTACTGCTCACCAGGGGAAACTGCTGCTGGTATTGAAAGTGCATGTTTCAGTCTGCATGTCAGAATTTTTTAATGAAATAGAAGAGGATTTGAGAAGTCACTCAAAATGTGCCCTCATTTTTCTTTCTGCGGCACTAATCATACTTTTTATGGAAAAATGAACCCCCTCATTTTGTTCCTTTTTAAATTAAATGTTTTAAGAGTTACCACTTTAATCCAAGCAAGATGGCTTCAGGTGTGCCATACGTTTATCATAAGTAGGACTGTTAGCGCTCTAGTTGTTCTTTGGAACACTCTGGGAAGCTGCAGTAGAACACAAAGGAATCAACTGACAGTCTCTGCCCTTGTTGGATGTACATGTTTTACTGAGAATGTCAGACTTCATTCTCACATGACTGAGAAAGATAACGTGAATTTACAGAAAATAAGCTCTCAGTTTAGCTTATAGATCACCTTCCAAACCTCTGTGGGAAAAGCATGACAAAATATTTTTCTCTCAATCATGATATCCCAGCAGAAGGCTTTTTCACATGGTGAAATCACCTTAGAACATACCACAATTCCTAAAATGAGTATGGTACCATCAACAAATGATTTATAATGTAACTAAAGTCTTAAAAGCTTCTATTAACTCCAATGCTTTTTAATGAGGTGCTATCATGTATATTGGTCCCAAGATGGCTGCCAACACTTCTTGGATGAAGTGCTGACAGCCAATCAGATCTCAGGATGAGATGTGTGGTTAGGCTCCGCCCACATATATATGATTTTACTTTTGATTTTCTCAGGAACTACTGAACAGATTGACACCAGACCTGCAAAAGGCACATCCCTGACCTGAGGACTACCTCTCTGCCAAATTTCAAGTAATTCTGTTCAGCCGTTCGGGCTGTACCTCGGGCTGTACCTTGGACTAAAGGTCCCTATGGAAAATTGCATGGGTAAAACGCGTTTTGGGACCCCCCTTTTTTCTCGGCCCCCGCTTGACGAATCACCCCAAGACTTTCAGGGAAGGAGCAGAGCGGAGCGCCCCACCTATTTTGAAAATTTTGCGAGCATTCGTCAACCAGGCGCCAAAGTTATTCCAAATAGAATGTTGCGGATTTCCTATGGAAACACGGTCCTAACTATAACTATCTACTGGCGACCGCCAGTAGATAATATATATATATATATATATATTCACTGAAAAAACCATAGGTTTCAGGGGCGTTATAGTTAGCTGGACTTTTCACTCGTACAAAACCATGGAAATTCCCCCGTTATAGTTAGTTCAGCTAACTATAACTCGCGCGCCCGCAATGCACTGCTGATGACGTCACATATTACATCACTCATGACATGGTCAGTGACATCACTCATGACATCACTGATGACATCATCCTTGTGATAGAGTGGCAGACCTCCTCTCCCCCTAATATAACCTTTGATACACACATTCAAAAATAGAAATTAAAATTTTCAAAACAATGGACATACCAATACCAGTTACAACAACCTAGTAATTGTAAGATCCACATCCACATCCACTCATTCACCAACTGTCCTATAAAGTCACTCATACATGTACTCACTCATCATATGTACTCATACACCTATACATCCTGTTACACAACGCCAGTCATCCATAAAGTTACTCACACACATAGTCACTCATGCTAATAAAGAATCAAACATCCATTTACCTGCATATACAGTTATACACACACCACCACACTTACTTCTACAGAAACTTACACATACTTAGTCTTTTAAACAATCACTCATAGAAACACATACGTATTCATACAGGAACTCTTTCAATCTCTCACTCTCACATATACTCACTTATATACACCAATAGTCACAAATACTAGTTTAAAACATATGTAGTTACTCATAGAGACACTATTGAGACAGTCATTCAATCACTAACACACCCATGCACACACTCATCCACCCATACAGTCCTGCACACATTCTGTCTTCAACACATACAAACAGTGAGTCACTCATTCATGCACCTATGCACTACGTAATACCCCCCCCGAACCATACAGACATCAGACACTTATACCGATACTCAAAAACCAACTAATAACCTATATAGACACTCATGTAGCTACTCACCAACCCATGCAGCCACTTATACACAAAGTGAGAGACTGATACAGATATTTACATATTTAAACATTACTCACTAAGCCATGTATTCACTAAGATACACTTAATCAGTCAGTGATACAATCAATTTTTCAAAAACAAATCATCCATTTAGACACTTATATACCCATTTATTCTTCCATCGACCTTGAGATATACATATATAAAACATGTAATTTTCAGAAAAACACACATTCACTGGATGATGACATCAGTGATGGCATCAGTGATGTCATTTGAGATGTCATCAGTGATGTCATGAGTGATGTCACTGACCATGTCATGAGTGATGTAATATGTGACGTCATCAGCAGTGCATTGCGGGCGCGCGAGTTATAGTTAGCTGAACTAACTATAACGGGGGAATTTCAATGGTTTTTTACAAGTGAAAAGTCCAGCTAACCATAACACCCCTGAAATCTATGTTTTTTTCAGTTAATTCCTAACTATAACGTGCCTGAAACCTATGGTTTTTTCTGTGAATTTCAAAGGTTTTTTAAATGGTAATTTCTAACTATGCCTACAGAGATAGGACATGTGAAGAAAGAAGAAAAAATGCACAGAAAGAAAAAAAAGAAGTGCAGAAAGAAGCAACAGAAGTCCTCAAAGACGAAGAAAACTGCAGGAAGAAGGATAACGTGCAGAAAGAACAAAAAGAAGAGCAGAAAGAATCCTTTTTGCAAAATCATCCTGTACCCTCAACTTTTTCAGACGGATACTGGTGGTAACTGAGTCTGACTAACCAGTCCTAGAGCCAGTGCTATGTTAAAAGACACTTAGAATACAGTGAAAACACCTGCATACACTAGGGAACATTATGCGTTTGGGTCCCCCTGTGATTAGCATGACCTCCTCTGTAAGCCCCTAGTATATAATAGGGCAGGGGGATTAAAACTACCTCTTAAAACAGGCCACAGGGCTTTTTTGCGCACGTTAACTCAGGCCCCGTCCCCTCCCTTCACCACTGTGTAAACACGCCCTGTGTCCGTTTTTAGTTGGGAGATTACGTTCACTTGAATCCTGAGGGTCCCTAGGGTCCAACTAGCCCACTAGGTACCTCCAGTAAGTACCACAGAGCTGCGTTGCAGAGAGGTGTAAAAAGTGGCACAGCCTGGACCACCTCTCTGCAATGCAGCTCAGTGGCGCTTACTGGAAGCACTTGGTGGGCTAGTTAGCCCCCAGGGGCCCTCAGTATTGAAGGGAAATGATATCCCCAATTTAAAACGTGCCATAGTGCGTGTTTGCACACATCACCTCAGGCCCCGTCCCCTCCCTTCACCACTGTGTAAACGCGCCCTGTGGCTGTTCTAAGTTGAGAGATTAAGTCCCCTTGAATCCTAAGGGTCCCTAGGGTCAAACTAGACCACTAGGTACCTCCAGTAAGCTCCACAGAGCTGCGTTGCAGAGAGGTGTAAAAAGGGGCTTGGCCTCAGAACACCTGTCTGCAGCGCAGCTCCCTGGCGCATACTGGAGATGCCTGTTGGGCTAGTTGGCCCTCAGGGACCCTCAGTATTGAAGAGGAATTAATTCCCCAACTTACAACTCGCCAGGGGGCACGTTTGCAGAGTGCTGCAAGGAGGGGGCGTGGCCTCTGGCACGATGCCAGTCTTTTATTTATTTAAATTTTTTAAGAAGGGGGGCTGTGTGGTTCCCCTTCTTATTCTAATTTATTGGCCCTGATGACCCCATCCCCCAGGGCCTGTCTCCTAATTATATTTTTTTGACCCCAATCCCCAGGGCCGGCCACTGTTTTTTATTATTTAAAAAAAAAATATATATTTATAGACACACCTAGGACATGCTGGACAAACCGTACGTACCTATCACCATGACGATTTGAGTGATATTCATTAAAAGGCGACTATGCATACAATGAATCCACGTGGAATGTATTTACACCATTAGTGAAGCTCTGACATGTCTGATGCCCTACCGTGCCTAATCCCGGTAGACACCCTTGTCGTTTATTTATACAAACATGAGTAGCTATTGACGGGCACATTTAATACACATGCACACCAAGCCATTCAAAGGGGATTCGACAAAAATTCGACCAAAACTATGTAAGAAACCCCCCTCACGGTTAATAAAACACACATCCACTGCCGGATGTGTAATACTTTTTATTTTACTCTCTGGAAAGGGGACGAACATCACTTGAGAGTCACAGCGCGCTCCTGGCAGAGCCCAATGCTGTGTTACACCCACCATTGCCTGCCGAGTGCCACACACCTCTGTGTTGTATTCCACCAGCTAGTGCATATGCTATGACACTCTCTAGCCCATGTGCACTGTAACACCACCCCGTGAATATGTCATGCCACACTTGTTTTCGCACGGGTTATATTGCCCCATCTAACGTGCCTTCCTCGATGCCTATGTTATAACGCACAGTGCTATGCCATACATATTACAATCTGGGATCCATATCTTTGTCAAAGTGCATATGCAACGTTACACTCCCCAGCACATATTGTATATTACAACTTTAGAGACTAGTTAGGTTACACAACACTGCCCTGTGCATATTACACTCCAAGGCGCACATCGCATAGCACGCGCTAGTGTCTGTGCTATCTCGCGCTCTCCAATGAATCTGTCATTGCGCACAATGTATTGCATATTATATTTCACGCCCGGTTCATCTTATATCACACTTTTTGGTGCATAGTTTATACCATACACTATATCTAGTTTTCATTTTCAATCGTGCTCTCAGGACCATGTTCTATACAACACTGTGTTCACCTACCCTTTTCACGGGCATTACATTTTGCGATAGGGGTGGAGGGTCAGGGGGTGTTTCTGCCAAGTGAGCCCGGAGTCACAGTCACAAACGTTCTCTTCTTCCTGAATAAAAGTGAGATTATGTTGCATACTTGTTCATATTTTAAGTAGTTCACACAGACACACGTTTTAAAAACAATAAAGTTCCTAATACCCGCCTTCTCTGAACAGTTAGCTTGCTGCCCCATCCCCCTCCTCCCTATCCTCTGTTGTGTGAATCCATGGACTAGCCTCCTCCCTCCTGCCATGCATGGTCTGATGTGCTGCCACTGCCCTCAATTTAGTATGATGTACCAGTCCCCTCCTCCTGCCCTCCTTTTCCCAATTCTATGCCCCATCATTGACCTCCTGCTTAAACTCTGTGCTTAGCTTGCTGCCCCTATTCTCCTTCCCCCTGCCCTCCGATCTCTTTGTGCATGCCCCTGCTCCATCCTTTTTGCCCACCATGTTCCATGGACCTGCCACTCCTATCTACTCTGAGTGTTCTTTTGAGCTGCCACTCCCCTCCCACCTGCCTAGCATTGTCAGATGACTGTAACCTGTCCCTGCCACCTCCACCCTGCCTGTCCACATGCCATGCCCCTATCCTCTTCCTCCTGTCCTACATGGTCCATTGTACTGCCACACCCTTCTGCCCTCCCTGGTCTGTTGTGCTGCAACTGCTCCTCCTGCCTGCCCCGTGCGGTCTGTTGTAAGGCCCCTTCCCCTGCACTTTCTTGTCTTTACACAGGTCCTGACCCTCCCTTCTATCCTCCATCGTCCTTTGTGCATGCCCCTGCACCCTCCTTCTTTCCCATCATAGCCATTGTGCTGCCACTAACGTTCCCACTTGCCATGCATGGTCTTCTGTGCTGCCATGGCCCCTCCCACCTTCCCTGTGTGGTCAGTTAGCTGCCCCTGCCCCCCTCCCACCTTCCCTCCATGGTCTGTGTGTATGCCATCACAGTCTCACTGTTGCTCTTCATGGTGTGTCTTGCTTCTAGTGCCCATCCTGCCTGACCTCCATGGCTATCTTGCTGCTCCTGCCCTGCCCCCTTGCCCCCAGCCCTCTGTTTACATGTGCAGACCCCTACTCCCTCCCTCCTGGCTTGTCTGTTCCATTGTAATGCCCCTGATCCGTCCCTCCTGCCCTTTAAGGTCTGTTATGCTGCAGCTTTCTCTCCTGTCTGTCCATTATGGTCAGCTAGCTACCATTGCCTCTTGCCCCTCTGTTCTCTGTTGTCCATGTGCATGGTCCTGTCCCCTCCCTCTTGCTTTCTATGGATTGTTGTGCTGCACTCCCGTCCCGCATGCCCTGTGTGGTGTATTGTGCTGCAGCAAACCCTGATGCCTGCCCTGCAGGGTCAGTTTGGTGCACCTCTCCATGTCCCTCCTGTCCTCTTTTATCCAAGTCCATGTCCCTACCCCATTTCCTTCCATGATCCAATGTACCATACTTGCGAACATTTTGAACTTGGTAAGAGGGAGATTTTGAAAAAAACCTGGGGTATTGATTTTCCCCTTTGAGTTACATTGAAAAAGAGGAGATTGTAGACAGGAGACAGATCAAATAAAGCCCATTTGAGCTTAAAAACATTGGAGATTTCCTGGCTGAATCGGGTCTGTTGGCATGTATGGTTGTACTACCATTGCCTCTTCCTTCTGCCCACAATGGTCTATTACATGGCCACAGCCTCTCATGCAAGTCCTGTATTGTTGGTTTGTTGCCCCTGCCCCCCTTTCCACTGCCCTCCATAGTCTGTTGTGCTGCCACGGCCCTTCCTGCCTGCTCAGTGTGGTTAAATTGTTGCCTTTGCACCCTCCTTCCTGCCTTCAATTTTCAGAGTCCGTGCCCCTGGCCTCTGCCTCTCAACAGTATCCTAATGAACAACTAAATTGCTAATATTCTATATTTATTACAAAAGTGTGGAACGCCTGACGTCATCTTGATGTAATCAAAACTGTAATACCTAGAGCATTTCCTTTAGAAATTACATATATGAGAGGGTCTTATTGGCATCAAAATTATGGTTAGTGCTCTAAAAGACTAAAATAAGGACAAAGGGGCATATGCATCAACATTAGCATTTGCGATTCCTTATTAGCGAAAAATAAGGAATCGCTAATAAGGAATAGCAAAAGGCTATGCATGTAGGAATCGCTATTCAAATAGCGATTCCTTAACATTCCTTATTACCGAATCGGTAATACCGAATCGGTAATAAGGAATACCTACCCATTCATTCCCATGGGCTTGGAGGCCCATAGGAATGAATGTAAAGCCATTCTGTATTAGCGATTCGGTATTACCGAATCGCTAATAGCTGGAGCACTTTCAAGGGTGCCAGGGTGTCAAAAGGACACCCTGTTGCACCCCTGAAAATGATATGTGCACATATGTTGCACACACACATGCTCTAAGGGCATGTGTGTGCGCAACATGACACTTTGAAAAATGCACAAAAGTGCATTTTTCAAAGTTTTTGCAAATTACCATGCAGTTCATCTTCATGGTAATTTGCTCCCCTTATTAGCGAAATCGCTAATTTTTTAACTTTGATGCATTGCATTTAAGGAATCTCACTTTGGGATTCCTTAAATGCAATCGCTATTTAAGGAATCGGTATTTAAGGAATCCCTATTTAAAGAATCACTATTTAAGGATTCCTTAAATACCGATTTCTGCTTTTGGGTTGATGCATTGGGATTGGGTATTTTTTACTTAATACCGGGAGCTAATAAGGAATCGGTATTTTACCGACTGGATTTTGGCTTGATGCATAAGGGTGATATTTTCTGAGTTTTCAAATAGCGACAAAGCACTTTTAAATTATTTGTTATCTTTATGTTTTTTAATCCAGTTGACCACTTGATTAAATGTTGCACTTAGGGAGAGGATGTGGTGTTACTTCCAGAACTGCAGACTTTGCAACTGGGGAGCCAGGTTGGAGTTTCTGCTTCAGCTCGACATTCTGTGATTCTGGTCAAATCACTTAGTCTCCCCATGTCTACAACCAAAATGAATTTGTGCTTGTGTGATGTAACCAATGCTCATGTAAAGCACTCCAATACCTGACAAGTCTGCACTATATAACACTGCAAAAACACAAAATAATAAGTGCTTTGCACACTTCTGTCATTGGGCTATATTTGGGCTACATCTGGGTGATTTTGGGCTACATTTGGGCTCTTTTGTCTCCGGTGGCCATCTTGGGAGACTTATTTGTTATGAAGTTTCCTAATTTCCTCATTTACTGCAGTCTCCTCAGTAGGAAATACTTTCAGTTTTTTACTTTGATTCCATCAAGAAGGCATTCAGATGTGTCACACATTTGCCATAAATTCAGAATGTTAGCACTCTTTTTGCTCATTAGATCACTGTAGTAAAGCTACTGCTCACCAGGGAAAACTGCTGCTGGTATTGAAAGTGCATGTTTCAGTCTGCATGTCAGAATTTTTTAATGAAATAGAGGAGGATTTGAGAAGTCACTCAAAATGTGCCCTGATTTTTCTTTCTGCAGCACTAATCATACTTTTTATGGAAAAATGAACCCCCTCATTTTGTTCCTTTTTAAATTAAATGTTTTAAGAGTTACCACTTTAATCCAAGCAAGATGGCTTCAGGTGTGCCATACGTTTATCATAAGTAGGACTGTTATCGCTCTAGTTGTTCTTTGGAACACTCTGGGAAGCTGCAGTAGAACACAAAGGAATCAACTGACAGTCTCTGCCCTTGTTGGATGTACATGTTTTACTGAGAATGTCAGACTTCATTCTCACATGACTGAGAAAGATAACGTGAATTTACAGAAAATAAGCTCTCAGTTTAGCTTATAGATCACCTTCCAAACCTCTGTGGGAAAAGCATGAGAAAATATTTTTCTCTCAATCATGATATCCCAGCAGAAGGCTTTTTCACATGGTGAAATCACCTTAGAACATACCACAATTCCTAAAATGAGTATGGTACCATCAACAAATGATTTATAATGTAACTAAAGTCTTAAAATCTTCTATTAACTGCAATGCTTTTTAATGAGGTGCTATCATGTATATTGGTCCCAAGATGGCTGCCAACACTTCTTGGATGAAGTGCTGACAGCCAATCAGATCTCAGGATGAGATGTGTGGTTAGGCTCCGCCCACATATATATATGATTTTACTTTTGATTTTCTCAGGAACTACTGAACAGTTTGACACCAGACCTGCAAAAGGCACTTCCCTGAGCTGAGGACTACCTCTCTGCCAAATTTCAAGTAATTCTGTTCAGCCGTTCGGGCTGTACCTTGGACTAAAGGTCCCTATGGAAAATTGCATGGGGCAAACACGTTTTGGGACCCCCTTTTTTCTCAGCCCCCGCTTGACGAATCCCCCCGAGACTTTCAGGGTAGGAGCGGAGCAGAGCGCCCCACCTATTTTGAAAATTTGGCGAGGATTCGTCAACCGGCGCCAAAGTTATTCCAAATAGAATGTTGCGGATTTCCTATGGAAACACGGTCCTAACTATAACTATCTACTGGCGACCGCCAGTAGATAATATATATATATATATATCTATATACATATATATATATATATATACATATATATAATATATATATTGTAATTTTAACCTGTTCCATTAAGTACGCTCTCAGGAATCAAAAAGAACCAGAAATGGTTTCAGGAAAACTGCTGTTTAATAAACACAACGTGTTTCACCGTCTGGCTTGATCACGTGTTAGTGACAACACTGAAACTGACCACATATATATCAACACACAACAATGAACAAAGAAAGAGGACATCGAGAGTGAAATCGTATTGCTCACGAGTTCGTAATGAAAAACAAATTGCTGTTAAATATACAATGTGTTACAATATCTCTTTGCAAACTCAATCAAAATGACATGTCATAATAAAAGAAAGTAGTCAAATCATGCAATGTTTTTGATTGCTGAACATAAACGTAGGACTGCACGTCACAGTTAGTAGGGTCTACTGTTGACGGCATTGTTCATTCTCATCCCTCAATAAAGTTGTGTCTGATTTCCGTCAATTTGCGTGTGCCTTGAATAAATGACAGTGCACTGTATATAACAACTAGATAATACCTCAGGTCTATCGCATTACCACAGAGGATAGTCCCGATAAATATCGACATAGTGTTGGGATCGCCCCTGCAGATGCACACATGAATGTCATATAATATCTCAGTCAAAGAGAAAAAAAGAAGAAAGAAACTACAGGATCAACCTGTTTGTTAGTGACAAGTGTCACATGTCAGTATTGTAACAACAAATTTGCACGATGTCCGCACAGCAGAGCCCTGTTGGCAAGTGCCTAAAATATACAGTTAATCCGCTTATGTGGCTGGCCATGGACCCCTAAGTCATTCCCAGAACTTAGTGTGTGTCATATTGTAAGCGGTCTAATTTGTAAACAGTGTGTCGTGTTCGTTGGAAAATTAATAAAGGAAAAATGTAAATAAAGTAGAAAAAGTGCAATAATGTCACTAAAATATGTGTAGGAAAAGGGGGGGAAAAGAGTGAAAGGGAAAAAATTACTATGGGCCATGTGGGTAAACCTCAAAAGTCTGGGCCCCGTCCTCACTTCCTGTAATTGAAACATAAAACCACCAATTAGAGTTGTGTCAGTAAAAACAACAACAGTGTATGTTTCTCATATATAAATTACGAACACTATAACTGTACAGTCATGAATTAGGAGGATATTTACATGTATATAATACAAAAAGGAAGAAAAAGAAGAGCATCAAAACCATCGTTGAGTTATGATAAACAGTTCATTCCTTAAGATGTACGGACAATTCTTCTTCCTGATTTAACCCACCCGGGGTCTTAGTCTGAAAATCAATTATGAGTTTAGATTCTCGTTGTCTCAATTTTAAAACTCTATTGCCCCCTCTGGGGTTTTTCTCTACCTGTTCTAGGAGGATGAAACGTAGTTCTTTGGTATTAGAGTAGTGTCTCTCCCTAAAACGACGTGCCAAGGGGTATTTTTGGTCAAAATTAGTGATGGCTCTTCAGTGCTCCAGTATACTTTTTTTGGCCATGCAGGTGGTACTGCTAATATACCACAGTTTGCAAGTGCATTCAATGGCATATATGACGTACACAGAACTGCATGTCAAAAACTGGGTGATGTTTCTGGTGATCCCGTTGTATGATACTTTTTTTTGTGATACGCTGTTGTTGCAAGCCCTGCAGTGACCACAAGGATAAAACCCCTCCAGACCTTGTATGTTTGTGGGTGGGTATATGGTGACATCGCTGTGGATGAGCAGGTCCCTGATATTCTTGTTTCTGCGGTATGTTATACTGGGTCTGTCTGGCATACTGCCTCCAATCACGGAATCATTTTTGAGGATACCCCAGTTTTGCGTAATAATTCTTTTGATGGTCTTAGAATCTGACCCAAATGTCATAATCACTCTTGTGGTTTCCTCCTCCGTGTTGGCAGTAGGAAGTGTATCAGAAATGGTCTGGGCCCTTTCTGTTCCTGCGGCTCGAGCCAGTGCCTTCTTTACTACCCAATTGGGGTACCCTCTTTCTCTAAATCTAGTTGCAATGTTTTGGCTTTCGAGCTTGTATGCCTCCTCAGTATTGCAGTTCCTTCTCGCCCTCAGCAGCTCCCCGAACGGAATACTCCACTTGAGAGTCTCCGGGTGGCTGCTGAGGGCGTGAAGGACACTGTTCCCTGTCTGAAAAGGGCACCATTGAACAAAAAAATGTTGTTCGTCAAGCAGTATTCCACCATCATGAGGAGCATCCGCGTATGTTCGTGGAATTTGGTGGCTCTGTTCTTCAAGTTCTTCGAGTAGTGTTCGCAAGCCGCAAGCCTCAAGACCCTGTTTGTGGTTAATAATGGTGTACAAGCTATGTACATCTAGTGTAATGAACATGCTATCATTTTCCCACTCTAGGCCCTCTACTTTCTTGAGAAAGTCCTTGGTGTCTTTAATATAACTGTCCAATGTGGTCACATATTCCCTCAGAAAATGATCGATGTACTTTGACACATGCTCCGCCACGCTCCCCCTTGATGATACTATGAGCCTCCCTGGTGGTCTCTCTGGATCTTTGTGTATCTTGGGGAGGAGATATAGGACTGGGAGGACCGGATAATCTCGTTTGAGATATCCATATTCCTCCCACGTCAGAATCCCTTTGTCTTTCCATTGAGTTAATAATTCCCATATGGTGGTAATGCTGTCATTGTACTGTTGGAAATTCACTGTTTCATAGAATGTAGTATCAGTGAGTTATCTATCTGCCTCACTTAGATATTGATCCTGATCTAAAATCACTATATTGCCCCCTTTATCGGAAGGGCGTATAATGATGCTGTCATCATCCATAAGTGATTTGAGGGCTTTTCTTTGCTCAAAGGAAAGATTAGAATCTCCGAAGCCTCCGCGTTCGTTCTTATTTTTATTCTTGTTTTTGTTCCACCTAGCGTCGTTGAGTGCCTTGCTAACTCATTCGTGAAATGTGTCTATGCTGTCGTGTGGTAATGTTGGTACAAAGCTAGACTTAGGTTTGAAATCAGTGTTGGCAGATGCATCAGTTAATACATCTAGTTCAACCAATAGCTGAGTTGGCGTACTGTCACACATTGCTCATTTTCACCACAATTAAGTTCAACCATTGTGTTAAGAACCTCAACGTCTCTTAAATTGAAATCATAGGCATCTTTGTTGTTAACCGTATCCATACCATGTCTAGCATTAACTCCCTTGATCTTGTGCCTTTTCTTTAGTTTCAGCTTGCGTACATATTTAAAAAGATCAATCCTATCATATGCCAAAAAAACTTATTGATGGATGAAACAATGGTAAATAGAACAATTGTAAATCTGTCTAAAAGACCCATGAATTTAATAGAGAAAAGAACTTTGTGCCTTGGTCTCTCTTTCTGTCCCTCTGGTCCCTCAAGTTACATCAATGATAGGATTGATCTTTTTAAATATGTACTGGCTCATGGTGTGCTCTAGTTGCTGCTTGTTGTTCTTGCAGAATAGCAGGAATCCTGTTTCGCTTGGGGTGGGCTTCGCCTACATGCTGTACTTTGCAGGCAGGACTTCGGGTGTTGCATTTCTGGAGACTTTCAAGTACAGTTTTGTGTTCTCAGTAAACTGGTGGATTGTGAAGCTTTATTTATGCTCCCAGATATGACAATGTGTGTCCACAAAAAGAAAACAAACTTTATTAGCACTCAAAAACCACTCTATTCTATGCACATTACACTTCCCAAGCACAGGGTGTCAACTGTTCATAGTTATGGTCTGTCCTAAATACATCTGTGTTTGCTTCTCATATGTCTTATAAGTGCCTGGAAAAGGCCTGGTTGTGACCCTGGTATGTATGTATCTACCTCTTAGAAGGAAAAGGAGTATGCAAATTATTGACTGTCAATATAGTACCTCTATATGAGATCCCTATTATTTCCATGGGAACAAACTGGGGCCGGTATCTCACTATGATTTTTTGGAGATCATGAGTTAAACTGCCCAGAATGGGGAATAACCTGTCTTGTCTGGAATTGTGAAGTTCGTTGAGGCAGCTTTTTCCTAATTCTGGGGAGTTTAGGGCAAATATTTACCACTTTGCTTGTGCAGCTTGTAAATATATGCTGGAGGGCCAGTGTGGAGTGTTGATGATTTGGAATCTTTTGGGGGGCATTGTCTTATTGTCGTGTAGTACTGGAGGGAGGATGGCAGGCTCCAGTCTCTGCTGCTGCTGACTGCATCAACACCTATCCAAATCATGTTTTTTTTTTCAGCTGACTCCACATGCAGATTTGAAAAGGATTTGGTGTTCCGTATCCAGTAACTTCACATCTCCCATCAGGGCCCTGGCCTCCGTAGGTGCAGTCACCAACCTCAGAGGGATGGTCTCTTGGTAGCTAGTGTCATGGTCCACCAAGACGAGGATGAACCTGTTGTCTAAAGCTGTATTGGTGTTCAAGGTTCCAATAATGTTGATGCGTATCCTCTTAAAGGGAGTGCCAATGGCAGGTAATCGGGTCATAAGAGCTTTGAGCTTTTTCCCAGACTTTCCAATGGCCTGGCAGGTGGGACAGGACCAACGGAATGCCTCCCAGGCAGTCTTCATCTGGGCCCAATAGAAGTGGACAACAAGCCTTGCAAAGGTCTTGTTTTGCCCAGTTGCCCTGCCAGGGGTATGCCATGATCCAAACCCAATAGGAATTTCCTGTAATACTGGGGGACCACCAGCAAACAGCCTCCAGATCCAGTAGGTCATTCTCCCAATAGATCAAATGATCTCCAGAGGTGTCACCTACTGCATGGGCCTCAGTTTGCCACCTCTAATCCTCTAGAATGGTGCACCCTTTCTTCACCTTGTAGATTCCCTCCATGGTGGGCCCACCCGCAGCTTGCCAACCAGTAAACTCAGGCAGGCCACCCAGTCCTGCAATGTCCTCCCCAGTTGGCTAAAGGGGATCTTCCTCAGGTGCCTCATCGATCTCCACTTCTGGAACATCAGGGGCAGGTTTCCCACACTCCTTGCCCCTCTCCCTGTTAGCAGCTGTACGGTCCATTATTTTAGGCTCCAGACGCCTTTGACAGCCTTCCTGGTCAGCCATGGACCGTGTGGTC
Organism: Triturus cristatus; assembly: GCF_964204655.1. Classification (NCBI taxonomy): domain Eukaryota; kingdom Metazoa; phylum Chordata; class Amphibia; order Caudata; family Salamandridae; genus Triturus; species Triturus cristatus. The sequence goes on along the minus strand of NC_140591.1, from coordinate 1,669,788,489 downwards.
ATACAGACCTATTCAGGCAATCCCAACATTTTCAAGTGTGACCTGAGCTCTACCTCCCTCAAGATAGTGTGCTCCAGGTCATTGCCCAGCAGACAATCTACAGGTGTCACAGGGCACATAGCTGCTTTTAGAGAACCTGAGATCCTCCTCCCTACATTCAATAGGAACCAGAGCCACAAGTAGATGACTAGCAAGGTTGTTGGTGACTATGACTTGTTGGAATGTGTTAGGGAGGAACTGCTCCGTGGATACCAGCTGGCACTTTACAGTAGGCATCCTGACTTCGTGTCCGTCAGAGCCTTCACCCCTTGCCCTTGAGGGTGACCTACCACCGGTACTTCGAACTATTAGCAGGCATATGGATTTTTGGCCCATAACGTTTCAGGGAAATTAGGGTCACCTCTGTCTGTTCCCCAAAGCTAACTGAGACTACCTCCTCCCCGAGCTTTACACTCACCACCCAAAGGTGTCTGTCAACCGGTGGGGGCTATGCCCTCTTGGGACATTTGGAGTCACCCTTGTAGTGCTCATACTTGTAGCACTCAATGCATTGGGGTATAAACCTCCCTGTCTTCTTAGGCTCATACTGGAACTGGTTACTACTGCTCCCTTTTTAAGTTTTTCTCACCCTTCTTTTTTCTGTTGGGACCTCTGACCACCCTTGTGGGTGTTCCCCCAGATATTCTTTTGGACACTCTGGTGCTAGCCCAGAGGTATGCCTCCTCACAGGCTTCCTGGAGTCAGTCAGCTTGCTGTCAACTGGGTGCTGGTACAGCTCTGGAAAACAAACACTGTGCATTTGTTCCCTAATAATCAGAGTGTACAGTGTGTTGTAATCATTAACTGTGCTTCCTCCCACCCAACCACTCAGTGCCTTGCTGGAGTAATCCACAAAGTTTACCCAGGATTGGTTGGGGCGCTTCTAGCTGTACTTGAATCTTTGGCTCCAGTTTTCAGGGGTCACCCCAAATTTAGCTATCAAGATAGTCTCCATGGGAGAGTACCTGGTTTGGTCCCTAATTGCTAAAGTAAGAAAATATATCCTGCCATATGGAAGGCATGTGTTTCCACGATCCACTCGCACCACCCCCCCCACCACTCCAATCCTCTTCTAGGACCTTGTTCACCCTCGGGGCTACCTCATAGGCAGAAAACATTTCTCAGTGTTATCTCCCTCCACATAACTGGGCACCAAAACCTTGAGGACCTGGACTTTTTTGTCCCTTTCAGACACTAGAATTGCTGCCACCTTTGCTGGAATCTGCCTGTTTTGTCCTCAGTTCTAGCTCTTTTAGGCTCCTTTCATGAGCCAACTGCTGCAAAGCGAATTTCTCCTCCATTTTAAGTTTGACCATTTGCAGTTGAGACTCTCCCCTACCTTCCTGTCCGCCAGCTCCTCTGTGATGAAACACTGCTTCCTGCTCTGGCAGGGGGAAGCCATCTCAGGCGATAAGTCTTCCCCCTCCTCTGAAGACTGCATTCCATGACTGATGTCCTGGTCTTGATCCTGATCCTCCATATCATTGTCATACTCTGGCTCCTCTGTGGCTGTGGCTCCCCTGTGGCTGCCATCAAGTGCTGGACCTCTGCCCAGGCCTTCAGAGCTTTCTGAAGCTCCAGCTTTTTGGTGCCCTTTTTCATTTTAGTCCCTTTTCCTGGCACAACTGTTTAAGCTTGGGTACTGTGTAGCTTTCCAGGTTGGTCAGCTCAAATGTCATTGCTGCAGGTATGGCCTTAGACAGTCCAGTAGTAGGAATGATAGCATATTTGGAAAAATAAAAAAAAGCCAATAAAGGAGAATTGAAAAAAATATTTATGTGGGTTGATAGTGTAAACAAGTCGAAATACTCACAACTGAACACCACTATAAGTTTGGTTATTGGTTGACTGGAGTGTAAGCCCTGGTCAAGCAGCAACCACAATCCATATCAGGGTAAGGCCCACACAAACCCCAAATTAACCTGTGTTCACCCGCTTGGTAGTTCGGCACAGAGCAGTCAGCCTTACCTTAGAGGGAATGCGTAAAGTATTTGTGCAACACATCAAACAGTAAGACAGTGAAAACACAGCAAAAAAGGAGCAAATAACAGTTTTAGAAAAATAAGGTACATTTTAATAGATAAAAGAAGGCCAAAACAACAAAAACCAAATTAGTTCTAGTTGAGATATTGAATCTTAAAGGTTTTAGTGAAAATAGAATAGAAAAAAAGCACTACGCGCCAACTAGGGGTGTTTGGTCATTCTAGATCGGGACAAAGCCACAAGTTTAGGCTGGCCGCGATGGAGTGGGCCGACAACAGGGACCCAGTTAGGTCCACTGAACACCTTAAATCCTGCTTGTGGAGCATTGCATGGATCTGCGCCGCTCGGAGGCTCGCAATCAACTTCACCTTACCTGGGCTCTGGATTACAAGGATTTTACGGACACTAAAGACGCCGCGCTGAGTGGGGGTGCTTTTTTAACCTTTGAACTTCTACTCCGGGACTGCGAGGACCAGGCTGCTTGGCGGCCGCACCAGCTGTCTCCTCTTCCCGGCCCCTCCCCCCTGCAGGTACATAACGCCTCGCGGCCCCCGCTTCGCGGGAGCCGCTCGGGGGCTCGCAATCAACTTCACCTTACCTGGGCTCTGGATTACAAGGATTTTACGGACACTAAAGACGCCGCGCTGAGTGGGGGTGCTTTTTTAACCTTTGAACTTCTACTCCGGGACTGCGAGGACCAGGCTGCTTGGCGGCCACACCAGCTGTCTCCTCTTCCCGGCCCCTCCCCCCTGCAGGTACATAACGCCTCGCGGCCCCCGCTTCGCGGGAGCCGCTCGGAGGCTCGCAATCAACTTCACCTTACCTGGGCTCTGGATTACAAGGATTTTACGGACACTAAAGACGCCGCGCTGAGTGGGGGTGCTTTTTTAACCTTTGAACTTCTACTCCGGGACTGCGAGGACCAGGCTGCTTGGCGGCCGCACCAGCTGTCTCCTCTTCCCGGCCCCTTCCCCTCAACATTCTCCTCCCATAAAACTGCGAAACTGTTCCACGCGCAAGCGGGACGCGCGCGGGACATAGCCCGGGGCTAAGCCTGGGCAAAGGGTGGGCCCTCTTAGGCCCTCAGAGGCCGAGTGAGGCCGGGCTGGGCCTGGCTACTGATCAGGTGGTTGTGGTAGCACTCGTACTCGTGTGCGCTTAACGCGTAATCATCAAATTGGCTAATATGGCTGATACCCCCAATTGCATCGACGAGGAGAAGACGAAAGTGTTGCCAGCTGGCCCTCTGGACACTTATTTTAAAAAGGCGCTAAGAGTGGACGAATTAGTTAACAGCTTGGACAAAAGGAGATCAGAGCGTCGTCGCTCAATAGAAAGCTTGAAGCTTAGGTCTTCTGATAACACGATGTCGCAGGTCCCTCCCCGGTCAGTGGATAGTGGTGGTGCCGTAGGTGACTCTCCTACACCACCGCGTGATCCCTGCTTGCAAAAGGTATCTGCTCATATCTCAGTTTCATCACCCTTAGAGTTGCCCATACAAGAGAAACTTGCAAGCGTTCATCCCGACCCCCCTATAGATGTAAGTAGAAGTGTGCAAGTATTTGGTAAACAGGTAAAGAAGGTCACTAAGCCACTTAAAGTGGCTAAGTAATTTGGGCCACCCCCCATTAAAAGAAGATGCAAGAAAGGGGGAGTTACAGTTAAAACCAAGTATAATTACTCAGAGTTCGGGAAGCACGAACTGAAAGGTTTAAACTTATCTAAAGGGCCAGGAGTCGTACCAACAAACACTCCCAACCCTGCTCCTCCATTGACACCTGTTGTTTTAGAACCTGATTTGCCTTCCTTAACTTCAGGCTTCATCCCTGTCGTCCCCTTGTTATCCCCCTCTCCTTCGGTTGCTTGCCAGGATGTCCTGGTCCATGTGATTAAGTCCCTTATTTCACCACTAATCGAAGGCTTATTAAGAGTGGAGAAAAAACTTGTGGACCTGGAAGCTATAATAAACTTAAAAACAATTCCAATAACAGGGCAGGGAAAGGCGGGTATTGGTAGTGGTACCGATGCTATAGCGGTGGTACCTAATTGTCACCCTCACCTCTCCACTCTACCTCAGGATACGGGAGAGCCGTCTAATTTGTTGGCGGTGTCTCAGTGTGTGCCTGTGCCGTCGTCAAGTGGGGGTTCTCAGAGTGTGTATACACGAGACGACAAAGAGGGTGGGGGGATTAATCTTGTCCCAATTACTTTGCGGGATAATAGGGAATGCCCTAGTAATGGTTTGCTTGCACCTAAGTACGTGCCACAAGTTGACCTGCCACCCGAAGCTGTACCACTGGTGGTTGTCTTGACGGGGGTTCCGCCTTTACCAGTTGACAAAAGAGAAGGGTTTAGCGAGCTAAAAAACAAAACCATGTTCTGGCTCAATAGTTATAGACCTATCGAGGAGAAATTTAATGGTGAGATTTTACATGTGAGACGTCTCCCTTGGGTGGGCAGTACGACGAAAAACATTGCGGGTGACATCGTGGTAGTAAATTTCAGAGACCCTCGTGTAGTTAAGTACATTTTGGAGTGGCCTCCTGTAATAGGTAGTATTGGCATTGTCCCCCGTGCACTAACCTATTTTTACCCTAGATCATCGGTGTTTCCCCTCTCTGCTCCATCTAAGCAACACTCCCTATTGCCCATTCCACCAGGCACATACAGACCGAACCACTTTTTGGGCCCCTCACACACCCAACAAAATACTGATCCTTTTGGGTGGCACTACATCCCTCCTAGTTTGAATAGGAATTCTAACAGAGGAGGTGTGAGAGTGAAGCCTTCTAATCCTTTAGTGTTGTCGAACAGGTTTGAAGCCTTCTCTAGTCTGGCTGATTGTGATTGAAGGTTAAAGCCCCATCGGGGCGGTGGGGGACCAACAGGATTATCTTGCCTTAAGAACGTCGTTTGTGTGAGGAGTATGGAAGTCCACGGAGCTGATCCTGTTAATACAGGACTTACAACTATAAGTGGACTTGCTAGTGGCGGGAACGTACCCACCCCTCTCTCTACCCCTTTGGTCAACAGTACTGTAATCCCCTTGATGATAGACCACCTAGTCCATCCAGAACCTATAGGTATTCAAACCATGTTGGACATGGATAGGCCTGCAGCTACCCCCTCAGTTTTAAAATTGAAAGATAATGAAGCTCTACACCTAGTTTCTTGGAACGTGGCGGGTCTACAAAGAAAGTTGGTTTTGCCTGAATGGAATGTCTTCATCGAACAATTCGATGTATGCATATTTCAGGAAACATGGAGTGTTTCTCCATTATATAAATCGGGATACACCACTTTTTTCATACCGGCCCTGAGTAAGGGCAGGGGTAGACCAGCTGGGGGTCTGCATGTATGGATTAAGATCGCCCTGAACCTTAAAATATCTATCCATGACTCCGGATGTTGCGACATCCAACATATCTCCTTTGAGGGGGGAATTAGTAGGTTTGACCTATTTAATGTCTATGCAAGAGGCACCACAGGGGACACAAACTCAAGTACTTTATCTATTTTAGATCAGGCGTTAGCAACTTGCCCCCCCTCCTCTAAAATTATAGTGGGAGGGGATTTTAATTGTACCTTCGAACCACTAGATGGTGACGATCCCTTGGGTATAGAGGAAGTGGACTCCAGATGGGGTATCCCGACCCTGTCTTTGCCCACAATTAAGAAATGGTCTCCTAGGGTTATACAGATTAACTCCCTTACCGTAGAACATAACCTCAGGGCTCTTAATGGTAGGACTCCTTCTGACCTTGACGGGGCAATGACCTTTAATAGGTTAAGTAGCCCGTCAAGAATTGATTACATCTTATTAGACGTGGAATTATGGTGTGACCTAGTAGACATGGTGGTGACTCCTTCACAGGATAGTGACCACAATCCCCTATGCATGTCGATAATATGGGGGAGGCGGAATACCATAGAGAGGATATTGCACCCGAGGTCTACTAAGGAGGTGATACCTTTCCAGGGCAATCGAAGACTTAAGTGGGAGAAGGTTCAGTCGCAGGCTCACAATTTGATAAAAATCAGGACGCTTGTCGAAGCCCTGAGTATAGAAATGGGAGTGTTTGAACCGGACCTAGCGCCTGCACAGGGCACGTTTTTTGCCCAGGCGTATAATAGTTTTTTTTTTTTTTTTTTTTTTTTTTGTTGTAAGACATTTATTATGAACAAATGAAATAGATGATGCACACTGCGTCACGCCAATAACCCGGAGGCCGGCCGCTATCAGGTAGGTTATACAAAGATTACATAAAAATATCTCAGAGGCCATCATCCGGCCGGGTTGATCATTCAGAGGTAAACTTAAGATACAATAAAATCTTCAGTGTTTACAGTGCATCTCTAGCGAGTAAACGGTCTTACTTTTCTTACAGTGCTGCTGACAATTGAAAGATAGCGAAAATCAATGAAGCCGCCCCCGAGTAAGCAGCAGTCAACCACCCGCTGCAGCAGCCTATAAAAAGGATGTGTCTGTCAGCACCATGTTTCTCCCAACAGGACCCCCCAACAAGCTAAACCAGAAACTTCAAACATAGGTGCAAGTACTTGGAAACAGCATCCATACAACACTCCAGTTCACAAAGGGGTCGCGCGGGCCCGCCACAGGTTGTCCAGATAGAGGGCCAGCCATGTTCAGGGCGGGCACGGAAAGGCATCTTGGCTGTGTACGAATTAGCGAAGGACGTATGGGGTGGGGGGGAGGGGGGGAGGGGCAGTGAATTGTCCACAGGAGGACCAGTAGGACGGGGGGGGGGGCAGGGGACTCCATCCGGGTCAGTGGAGGCAGTAAACGCAAAACTTGCGTCTGGGCAGTTCCTGTCAGTGTAAGCGCGGGACAGCGGGACCCCTATCATTAACCTACGCAGTGCGTACCTTTAGCCCATGTCGTCTGAAATACTCGTAGCACGTGAGGTACCTGTGGAGTCAGGGGCCGTGCGTTCTGTAGTCCACTGTACAAACGGGCCCCATATGTCAGTGGGTCTGGAAGCGGTGGGCATGGTCTCCCAATAGTGCGTCAGTTGTGTGTGGCCGTAAGTCACATCCTTGATCCAGCTCTCAAGCGTGGGGAGGGCCGGCCTGCCCCAGTGTATAGTGATCTGTCGTTTGGCATATAACAGGAGTAATGCATGTAGTTTCCTGTCGCAGGGCTCAGTGTGCTTAACATACCCCAGCAATCCCAGCAGTGGAGACGGTGAGTCACTCCTTTGTGTGATTTGATTGATTGCATTGAAGATCCCTGACCAGTATGCCCTCAGCTTGGGGCAGCTCCAAGCCACATGAATAAAGGTGGCATCGTCACCCCCACATTTCCAGCAAGAGGCATCCTCACGGATACCCATACGGCGTAGTAGTGTCGGAGTGCGGTAGTATCTGTGTAGGAATTTGAAGTGGATAAGCCGCAGTCGGTAACTAGGGGATAGAGCTGTGAGTTGCGCGCAGCAATACTCCCATGCGTCATCCGGCAGCTGGTCCCCCAGGTCCTCAGCCCAAGCGGTCTCGGCCGTGGCTACTGTCACCGGGGCTTGTTCCTGCATGCAGTTATATAATCTGGACACCAGCTTCTTAGGGGAAGGTCGTGAGAGCAAGTTTTGGAGGGCGGCTAGTGCGCAAGGCTCTTCCGGGAAGCACGGTCCTATCTTCTTGCAAGATTCCCTAAGGGAATGATATAGTAATTTGTCAGCAAACGTGCAGGGCTGGTCATCCCCATCCGCAGGCATCTCGAAAAATGAGCCATCTGGATATAGGTCAGCGAAGGTGAGAAGTCGATTCCCACGGATAGTGAGGACGTCACCTCTTGCCGTCAAACAAGGCAGCATCGGGTTGCCCCTCAGAGGAACCGCCGGCGCATAAAGCAGGGAGAGACCAGCTCGTTTCCGAAGTTCACGCCAGGACCAGCGGACCATTTCCACTGTGTCTACACCACGCGACGGGCACGTAACCTCTCCATATAGTGCCACTCGTAATGGCAAGGGGGCGACCACTGCCAGTTCCACCGCCACATGCGGCTGGTAGGGGGTGGGGTAGGCCCAGAAATGCAGGAACTGAGCTTGTGCACAGAGTGAATAGAGCTTCAAGTCCGGGGCCCCCAGGCCTCCCTGTCGGAGCGGAAGCGTGAGTAGGTCCCAGGAGACTCTGGCTTGGCCGCCGGCCCACACCAGTTTCAGCAGTAGTGAGCGGACCCGGGTGTGGAAGTGCGTTGTCATAGGTAGTGGTACGTTGACGAACAAGTACAAGAATTTGGGAAGGACCACCATTTTGGCCAGTGCAATTCTAGCGACCAGGGACAGCGGTAGCCTATTCCAGACTTCGACCTTTCCTTCCAACCAGTCCACCGCCCTACCAAAATTCAGCGACCACAACTCCTGCACATCTCGGCTGATCCAGATGCCCAAATACTTGACAGCTTCCGTCTCCCACCTGAGGGGGTAGTCAGGGGCAGGTCTAACAGTGCTCTCCGTCAGGGGGAAGGCCACTGACTTCGACCAATTAATGGATATCCCTGCCAAACCCTCAAATCTCACAAATTCTCGAAGTAGTGGGCTCAGGTTGTCTTTAGGGTTCAGGACGTACAAGGTGACATCGTCCGCGTACAGCGAGATCAGTAAGCTTCTAGCACTAAATCCGATGCCCCTGGCAGTGTGGTGCTGCCGAACTCGAGCCGCAAGTGGCTCCATCGCAATCGCAAAGAGGAGCGGGGACAGAGGGCAGCCCTGCCTAGTACCCCTCGAGACATCGAATGGCTTGGAGACGAGACCATTAACGCTCACTCGGGCTCTGGGTTTCGTGTAGATGAGCTTGATAAGGGTCAGGAAGTTTTGGCTGAATCCCATCCGCCTCAGTACACTGAAGAGGTAGGGCCATTCTAAGGAGTCGAAGGCTTTGGTGGCGTCCAAAAACACCACCGCTGCCTGTACTGACGGGTGTAAATAGTGAAGGACCGAAAAGATCGTTCTGAGATTATGTGATGTTGCTCGGCCAGGGATGAATCCCGATTGATCTGGGAGCGCTATCATCGGCAACATCGGTTGTAATCTATCGGCAATTACTTTTGCGTATATCTTGGCATCTACGTTTATAAGGGACAGGGGCCTGTAAGAGTCCAGCTGTTGGTCATCTTTTTCTGGCTTGAGGAGCGTGACAATGAGAGCCTCACGCATGGAGTCTGGGAGGGAATTTGACTCGAGAGCCTCGACAAACACAGAGTGTAGTCTCGGCGCTAGTTCAGCCACGTAGGTTTTATAAAAGGAGGTGGTCAGGCCATCTGGGCCAGGAGCTTTATTGGCCGGCATGCTTTTAATCACCTGGGCGATATCTTGCACTGTAACGGTGAGGTCCATGTATTGTCTGTGGTTGTTGTTGAACCACACGAGTGCTATGGAGTCAAGGAAGTCCCGCAGTGACGCTGGTGTCGTGGGCTGTCTTGAGGTGTACAGGGCAGCATAGAAGTCTGCGAAGGCGCCTAACACCGCCTCTTGGCCTACTACTAGACGTCCGGTGTTATCATAGATAGTGTGTATGTAGTTCGACTGTGTGCGAGGAGCAATCAGTCTGGCAAGAGTCCTGCTTGGCCTATCTCCCTCCCCATACCTGCGCGCCTCTGCCTGCCTCCCTAGAAACCGCACCTCTCGCTCCGCCTCCTCATTAAATGCCAACAGTTTAGCTTTCAGAGCGCCAGCAGTCGCCAACGATGGGCCGGAGCTAAAAGCAACATCTAGGTCCTTCAGTTCCCCCTCAAGTTTAGCTAACGCGTCTCTTATGGTGCGTAGGACCCCTGCTTTTCGTGCAATACATTGACCCCTTATAACAGCTTTAAATGCATCCCACACAATGGCTTCAGAAGTGGCAGACCCAGCATTCTCAGCAAAGTAATTAGTGATATCCTCTCTTATCTCCTCTACAAACACAGGGTCTGTGAGCGCGTGTGGGGGAAGGCGCCATTGGAACGCCCTATGTGCAGCGTCGGGGGGATGCAATACCAACATACACGGAGCATGGTCTGATAGTGATCTAGCCATAATATCAACATTTGACACCCATGTCGCAACCTCAGGAGACACCAACCAGAAATCTAGTCGCGACCAAGCAGCCTTATGATAGGTGTAGCAGGTCCCTACTTTTGCACCCGGATTTCTAACTCGCCACACATCTGAAAGTAGACCCTCACTCATGATATCAGAGATCGCTTGGCGCGCTCTAGTGTGCTGCGGTCTGCTCACACCTCTGCGATCCGTGTCATCATTTAACACAAAGTTGAAATCCCCCCCCAACACAACCGCCTGGCAATCCAGCAACACAATTTTCGCCCAAACATTTCTAAAAAAGTCAGGATCATCCACATTCGGGCCATAGATTGCAGCTAGGACAATGGGTCGCCCCTGTAAAGCCCCATGGAGCAGGACATATCTTCCCTCCGCATCCCTCACATGGGAGTACTCCCGCCAATCCAACCCTCTGCGAATGAGTATAGCTACGCCCCTCGCATAATTTGAGTAAATGGAAGAATAAACGTGCGCCCATCTTGAATTCTTCAATCTAGCTGAGGGGGTGACATTCAGATGTGTTTCTTGTAGGAAGCAAATATCCTCATTGTGTCTTGACAACACGCCATGCAGCAAGCGGGATTTTTTGAAGTCCCCAAGGCCTCTAATGTTCCAAGTCCAGATTTTGATACCTCCCATTAAAGCATTTGACAGCCCCGAACCCCCATCTCATAACCCCGCCCCCGGAAGCCATCCTGGCACCTAGACACCATAGCCGCAGACCCAGCGCACAGAAATATAGGCATGTGTAGTAGTACATTGCACCCAATACGAACCAAAACTCGCAACATATTAAAACCCCCCCTCCACCCCCTTCCCTCAGCAACCCCCCAATCAGGTCGTGACATATCCCAGTAACATGTACGCAATGCGTAGAAATACCCCAACATCAACAACAAAGGGAGGCACCCCAGGAGGCGTGGTGCGCTCGGCTAACACCCCCGTATACGCGGGGTGGCTACTATCAAACTTTAGTGGTCCTGGGTTCTGGCAGTGCCCCCACCCCGTAGTCCTCAAGGTCCGCAGCCAACCAGTGTCCCAGTGGGAGCGCGGAGACGGCAGCACAAGCCGGTGCACAATGGCGTCTCAGTAACTTACCCCCAATTAGTCAGTTCGGGAGGAGCAAACCTGTGCGAGAGTTCAATCCGGCTTTCAACTGTGACACAAAGAGTAAATTTGCAGCCTTGCAGGGTGAGCATGTCAGAGACCTCAGTCGTTGTCACTCAGGTGCTCCGAAGCTTCCTCGAGTCTTGGCGATTTTCTCCTGGCCCCAGCACAAATGTGTTTAGCGAATTTGAGGGCTGATTTGGCGTCAGTGAAGAAGTGAGAGGTGTTTTCGTGGTGGACCTTCAGCTTTGCCGGGTATAGGAGAGAGTAGGGCACGCCGGCTTGTAGTAGAACTTTCTTCGCTGGTAAGAATTCCTTCCGGGCCGCTTGCACCAGAGGGGTGAAATCTGGGTAGAAGGAGATGTGATTACCCTGATGCGTGATCTTACCCTTCTCTCTCGCCAAACGTAGAATGACGTCCCTATCTTGGTAGTTAAGTAGTTTAGCCAGGATCGGACGCGGTGGGGCTCCCACCGGGGGTTTCTTCCCCAGGGACCTGTGTGCCCTCTCCACCGTGAACACCGGGGACAAGTCCGGGTCGAACAGTTCATGCAGGAGGCTCGACACAAACGATTCCATCTTTCCCGGGTTTGTAGTCTCTGGAATGCCCGTAATGCGGATGTTGGATCTTCTGGAGCGCGCTTCCAAATCGTCCGACTTGGCGCGCAAATTGTCGAGTTCACGCTCCAGCGTCATGATGTGCCGCTTAGCCTGTTGCTGGAATTCGCAACATTCAGTTTGCCTATTTTCGAGACAGTCCAGTCTCTTCTCGTGGGTGTCCACCTTAGCCTTCACGGTTTCGAGTTGCGCCGTCATGGTATCAAGTTTTGCATCTATGCTCTTCAGGCTGGTCCTCACCTCCATGATGAGGGCCCCAAAGTCTATGTCCGGGGCAGCACCCTGCGATGCCGATGCGCCAACATCCGGCTCCATTTTCGCGTTCTTCGGAGGCTTTCTACTGTCAAAAGTCAGCTTAGGTTGTTTGGCGTCATTTTTCCCCATCTCAGCAGTCAAGAGATATCCACCGGCCAAGCAATGGGGCAGCACCCCTCTGTGCCACCGCTAGCAAGTGCCCCGTATGAACGTGACTGTCCAGGCGGTGCCAGTGCGCGCCAGGCGTGACTATTAACACGCGGCAAGTAGGGCCAGCCGCGTTAGTGACCTCTGTAGGTGCCCAGTGAGCTCAGCAAGCTTCAGCGTTTAACTAGGGCCTTCTCCGGATTCAAAGTGGCGGGCTCCCGCAGTGCAATGAGGGGTCCGCTCACACCACTAGAAAAGCGCAGCACCGGGGCTCAGGGGATTCAGGGCTGCAAGGTGCTTCTCCGTGCGTGCAATTGTGTGTCCCGCCGAGCTGAAGATCAGCGGGAGGTCCCGGCGCTGCTGCGAAGCGGCAGGATCGACAGGGCTCCTCGTCCCTCCATGGCACCCTCTCACCTCCTCTCCGGTCGTCGCCTTGATGTAGCTGGCGCAGGCCAACTTCTCCGATCTCCACCGGGCTCGACACCGGCCAGCGCCGCCTTCGGCGGCTGCAGGATCACCGCACCACGGCGCGGCTGTTCTGCCAAGCCGCGCCGGTCTCCTCTATCTCCCCGCAGCCTTCCGCCAGGGTAACTCTCCGTCGGCAGCAGTGGGGGTTTAACAGCGAGGTGCCCACAGCAAGTACCGCTCAATCAGCTGGGGCCTCTACAGCCGCGGCCCACCGTGTCTCGCGGCTTCCAGCGAGAGGCACTTCCGGCGCGGGTCAGGACCAGCCCGCCAGCCGGCAAAAAAGTCGTCCGTCTCCGCTTCGAAGGGGAACCGTCCCCGCGCTCCCAACTCGGGTCGGAGGATCACCAGGGTGTAGGTAGCAGAACCCGGGAGGTGTGGGGTTCCGCAGTCGCCAGGAACAGGATTATGCAAGGATCAATCGGAGTAGCCGGCGGAGCTCACTCAAAGAGCGGCCATCTCGCTGCTCGGCTAGCCACGCCCCCCAGCATTGACAGGCGTATAATAGTTTAACAGAGAAAGTTGGGGAATTCTTTCTCGTAAAAGGTAATAATAAGGTCAAGAGTGGTGGTAGAGTTAACAACAAAGCTATATCGAATAATCCCTGGTACACGGCGTACTGCAAAGCTTCAAGAAATGAGATTAGAATTGCCTTGCGTGAAAAGAACCAACTCCGGGTTAGTGTAGCCAGGAAAGAATACGCTAGGGCCTTGGAGCAAGCAAAACGTGTATGGGAAGAACAACACTGGCAAGACCTCAAGACAGCTTCCAATGGAAAGAATTCCACGCTGTTTTGGGATCTGATTAACAAAACCAGGTTGAATAGCTCTCGCCCCTTAGATAACCATATAACAGGTCAGCAATGGCATTCCCATTTTTCTTCAATATACGGTGGGCCAGAAACAACCAATACCCCCACTGTTTATGCCCACAGTGCCCACCCGATGCTTCCGGTTAGGGAACCCTTTTTGACATCTGAGGTGCTGCTAGCTATTAGTCATCTTACCCCTAAGAAAGCAGCAGGCCCAGATGGGATACCTGGTGATCTCCTTATGGAGGCCCCAGAGTTATGGGCCAACCTCATTGCAAAAATAATGAACCTCATCTCCCATGGTTACCCTGTCCCAGCTTCGTGGAAGGGAGCGGAGGTAATCACCGTCTTTAAGAAGGGTGCCAGAGACGACCCTGCCAACTACAGACCAATCAGCTTGATTGACGTGTTACAGAAGGTGGTTGGCAGGGTAATTATATCTAGGGTAGGCACCTGGATGGAAGAATTTCATGTGTTGTCACATCTCCAAGCAGGGTTCCGGCAAAAGGTGGGCACGATGGACCAGGTCTTTCGCTTTTCCGCGATCTATTGGAAGTCGGTTACTATCAATAAAGGTAGTTTATACCTGGCGTTCATAGATCTTCGGATGGCCTTTGACCTGGTACCACGTGAGAGGCTGTGGGAGGTCTTGAAGAACATGGGGTTTCCTGGCCCCCTCTTAAGTTTAATTGTGCATCTCCATGAGGGGAATTATGCCAGGATCAGGTGGGGTACCCAAGGGGAATTGACTGAAAAGATCCCCGTGAAGAGGGGTGTACGCCAGGGATGTGTCATGGCCCCTACGCTGTTCTCTCTTTTTGTGAATGGAGTGGTGGATTATTTAAGAGAAGAATCGGCTGACGCTCCATCCCTGGCAGGAGTCAAAATCCCCACACTCCTCTTCGCCGACGACACTATTTTAATCTCTAAGTCGCCGTCTGGCTTACAAAAGCTCTTGAACCGATTTAGTGCATTCTGCTCTGATAGAGGTCTCACTAACAATACTCTAAAAACCAAGCTCATGGCTCTAGCACCTTCACCCCGATTTAGAAATAACCTTTTACTTAATGGAGAGCCCTTGGAGCAGGTAGACTCATATGACTATTTGGGCATTAGGGTTAATAGTCGCATGAGCTGGAAGGATCACTTGGCTGAAATGATGTTAAATTATAAAAGAACATCTGGGGCGGTTATGAGTGAATATCGCAAATCTAACAGCAAGCCCCTTTCACCGCTCCTAACCATTTACGAAGGCCAAGTTCTCCCGTCCGCTCTATATGGCTCAGAATTATGGGGGTTTGAAAATACGGCAGAGCTGGATAGGGCTGAAAATAAGTTTTTGAGAGATGCAGTAGCCCTCCCAGTCTCCACTCCCCTAATTCCTCTAAGGGCTGACATGGGCAGGCGCCCCCTTAAGGATTTAGTGCGCTTACGCCCGTTACTCTTCTGGGTTCGTTTGCGCAGGACAAGGGAGCTCCTGGATTACGCTGCTGCCCTAGATGAATTAATCCAGCTAAACACCAATAATAGGATTAAGTGGCTGAGCAACTTGAAGCGGATGGTGGTGCTCCTGGGTTTGAGCGACTCATGGGCAAACCAATCACCTCCGCCCAAGATGGTGATTAAAAAGCTCTACTGGAATCTAGTACAGCAGGAGACACTCTCTAGTAGTTCTGTGGGCTCACTTACTGAGCGCTTCTTGTCCTTTAAGTGGTCATGGTGCTTTGAACCCTTCTTGGATTACATTGAGCAGCCCTTAGATTGATCTCTTTACCTGAAGGTTAGACTTGGGATCCTCCCAGTAAATGATTATACCTCGGGGTGGAAAAATAATGTTGGCAAAATGAGCTCATGTCCTGGCTGTGCAGCCC
Source organism: Triturus cristatus (assembly GCF_964204655.1). Taxonomy (NCBI): domain Eukaryota; kingdom Metazoa; phylum Chordata; class Amphibia; order Caudata; family Salamandridae; genus Triturus; species Triturus cristatus. The sequence continues at coordinate 1,669,773,139 of NC_140591.1, read as the reverse complement.
CTACTGAGTCAGTGGCACATTTCTTTTTTGCTTGCCCAGCATATAGGGATGCTAGGAGGATCTGGCTAAAGCCACTATGTAAGAATATGGGTGTTAGATGCCACGCATCGGCCTTGCGGATACTTACCACCGATACTTCTTCGATTGCCATGGTCTGTGGAGTCGCAAAATTTTTGGGCAACGCTTGGCGCTCCCGCATGAGGCGCTGTAAAACCCATTCTGAACTATTTATTAGTTCAGAACCACTTATTAGTTAAGAGTATTTGGTTAGGATGCTCATCATGTTGGGTTGCGACTGTGCTTACCCTTAATGGTCTAATGTCAATTGTGTTTTATCAATCTTTTGTTCCGAATTTTATACTGTATTGTGTTATTAACTGCTCTTTTATGATGAATCTCATCGAATAAAGAATATTTGAAATTACACCGTGCAGCCAAAGAGATGCAGCAAGTCTGCAGTGAGAGGTCCTGTTGCAGAGTAATCGAGGATCCCGTTGACTGGGATTTCAATGCGAAATCTGGTGTAGGTGATGCAGCGCACAGCTGAGTGACAATTGGGGGTGAGTGGTCGAAAAGGTTCAGCACTCCCTACATGATCTTGTTGTGTTTGCTAAGTTCGCTCTAAGTGGCCAAGGGTCTACCCCGGATTGGGTCCCTTGCTCGCTGTACCACTAGATTCAAGCTAGCATGGCTGATGAGGGGTGATTCCCCGAAACCAGTCGCAGGAAGCTTCTTTTTGGTCCAGGGACGACCTTGCCTGTCAGTTTAGGCTGGACTGTTCCCATGAGGAGTAGTGTCAAGACTGATGTGCTTATGGCTAGGTCCAAACTGGGGTGGCATAGTGAGCAAAAGAAAGATGGATTTAACCCAGATCTCTTGACTGTGGGTGAGTAGTTGAAAAACGTCAGCACTCGGTCCATCATCGTGCGTTGCTTTGTAAAAGTGGTATTTTCAGACACATAATTAAGCATCTCACTTCTCCATAAGTTAGTATTTTAAATTAAGATACCAGAGACACCAAACATGAACCAGTTATATCTTCCCATTTAGAAATTACACTTATAATGTGTAAAACTAGGCCTTGCAGTAGTGAAACATGAATTCAAGAGTTTTTCCCCTTCCAGGACAAGTAAAACTTACAAAAAGTACATGTCCTTCTTTTTAAATATTTGCACCCTGTCCCCTGGGCTGTCCAGGGCCTACCCTAAGGTGACTTATATGAACTAAAAGAATGTTTGGGCCTGGCAAAAGGTTTATTTTTCCAGGTCAAAATGGCACACACTGCAGACCTGAGAAATGTTTAAAGGGCTACTAGAGTGGGGGGCTCAATCAGTGATCCAGGCCCACTAGTAGCATTTAATTTACAGGCCTGGGGCACATGTAGTGCACTTTAATAGGGACTTATAAGTAAAATAAATATGTCAAGTCGGTATGAGCCAATATTACCATGTTTAGAAGAAAAGGCACTGGTTAACAGTGGTAAAGTGCTCAGAGTTCTAAGGCTAGCAAAACCAAGGTCAGAAAAAAGGGAGGAGGAAAGCAAGTAATTGGGGGGGATGAAGACCACTCTAAGGCTTATAGGTCTAACACAATTCTTGATATTTTTCGCATAGGAATGCACACTGTACAGATGGTGTATTATAGTATAGTAATTAAATGCACCTACTCATTACTCCAAACCACCCCTTTACCCAGTGTTGGGAAAAAAAAGGTTTGACAACAATAACCATCTCTAAAATTACTATTATTTTCCTAATTTCCCTGGGGACCAGAAAGGCAGCTGATGTTGAGAACATGTTATAAATCCTCCTGCTAGTTAGAGGCAGTGCCTAGTGTTGTTTGGCCGGAGCCAACACGCGTGTTTGGCAGCACTGGTTTAAGTGAGCAGTTTAGCATCAACTGAAAGGTCTTGGTGCTTCCCCTATATTTAGGACAGCACACAAACCCAATGAAGTAAGAACATGGGCAGAAGATGTGGTTTGGAGTTTAGAGGCAAACAACGTTTTGAAAATTTGAGCTGAAGGAGATCATTGAGTGACCAGAAGCTCGATGGGCATGTGTGTCCGTCCATTGCTTCTACTTCTTGTCTTCTTCAGAGGAAGGGGTCTCGAGCCGGTTTGCAATCTCAAGGCGTGGACGCAGGATGCATATTACCAGGAAGGAGACAGGTTCTTAGGGGGAGTGTTCGTTGTTCATTCCGAGTACTCGTCTCCTGAGCTTACATTCACCGAAGAGCCAACACCCATATCATGTGAAGGGTGAGAAAAGTCTATTACAATATTACAGAAGTTAGAATGAAGATATCTTGCGTGGAGCAAGAACAGTAAATTTGACAGTCTGTACAGAACTGCCACAACTAATATCCTGGGACTGGTAACACCAGTTTATTACAGTATGTATAGAAATATCACAGCTGATGTCATGTGAGAGGTAAGAACAGTTTATTACAGTATGTATAGAAATATCACAGCTGATGTCATGTGAGAGGTAAGAACAGTTTATTACAGTATGTATAGAAATATCACAGCTGATGTCATGTCAGAGGTAAGAACAGTTTATTACAGTATGTATAGAAATATCACAGCTGATGTCATGTGAGAGGTAAGAACAGTTTATTACAGTATGTATAGAAATATCACAGCTGATGTCATGTCAGAGGTAAGAACAGTTTATTACAGTATGTATAGAAATATCACAGCTGATGTCATGTGAGAGGTAAGAACAGTTTATTACAGTATGTATAGAAATATCACAGCTGATGTCATGTCAGAGGTAAGACCAGTTTATTACAGTATGTATAGAAATATCACAGCTGATGTCATGTCAGAGGTAAGACCAGTTTATTACAGTATGTATAGAAATATCACAGCTGACGGCATGTCAGAGGTAAGACCAGTTTATTACAGTATGTATAGAAATATCACAGCTGATGTCATGTCAGAGGTAAGACCAGTTTATTACAGTATGTATAGAAATATCACAGCTGACGGCATGTCAGAGGTAAGACCAGTTTATTACAGTATGTATAGAAATATCACAGCTGATGTCATGTGAGAGGTAAGAACAGTTTATGACAGCGCACAGAGTGATGTCACAGCTCACATTCAGTGACGGGTAGGAACAGTCTGTATAGAGCTCATATCCTGTGATGGGTAGGAGCAATTTACCATAGTCTATGTAGAACTGCCGCAGCTGATATCCTGTGAGGGGTGAGAACCGTTTATTACAGTGGGTATAAAAGTATCATTGCTGATGTCCTAGCAGAATTACGACATTTTTATTACAGCATGCATAAACGTTCCTGTGAGTGAAGAATGATGTTTTACAGTCTGTAGAAAAGTGACGAGTTCCTTCATAAGGTCTCGAAACTCTAAGGTGACTTAAAATATCCTTATAATGTACGGCAGCGGGTATGCTATTCCTTACAGTACAGGGTATACCATTATCCTTCTCACTTACAAGCTTTCATTCATTGGCCCAGTTTTATGATTCGTTGATGAGGGCAACGCAGCACCAGCGTTTCTGTGCTGCCCTGCGTCAAAGGGAGAGCGGGACAGTGTGCCATCACCTACTATGAAATGGCGCCTTTCTTCCCGTCCCATCCCTGGCACACTTTTCGAAGCTACGCGTTCACACACACTCTTTTGCCATAGTGCATGGGTATGTACGTTTTCTGAAGCATAGGTTCTGTACTAGGAGAGGTCATTTTCAGTATGAACGCTATGCAAGAAGGCTTCTGACACTTTATATGTGTGGTGTACCAAGCAGCACACATGCAGAAGCGAAACAATTAGGAGCAATGAAGACATTTCTCCTCTTTACACCTGCCTCGAGGAGTAATTTATCACAAATCCCTGTGTACCAATGTTTGTAGATAGGGATTGGTGTCAAAACCCATGGTTGTTTGCATTGGAATCCACATGCACCACCCATGGAAAGCCCCTTTGAGGTAAAGGAACAGACAGCGATGCATAGCACACCTTTGCATTGCTTCGGGATATTATCCTGATTTGAATGAGAGAGTACACAGCACCTTAGCCCTTTGCACCAGATTTCCATCATTTCCATGATCCTCTCTAGGGTGAGTTTCTCGTTTTTTCTATAAGCAGCTCTTATCAGTGCCTGGCACACACGTGTTCATTTGCTTTCTTTCCGCTCTCTAGGGAGAGTTCTTCTTTTCTTTCCCACCGTTTCTAATTGTTCAAATACTCCAATGTGCTGCTAGTGTTTGTAAATATGTTGTGCACAAATGTCTCTTTTTTGCTTTTAAATTCTCTGGCTCCACTTGTGCTCATCCTCACTAATTTTATGTTTGGTAACATACTTTTCACACGATTTCCCTGTCCTTTTGTAACTTGTTTTTTTAATGTATTTGTTTTTTCCAATTTGGTTGTCATTTCCATGTTGTTCTCACTTCAGTTTTCTTCCTTTCTATTTCATGTATTAATTTCGTACACTAAATGTAATTTTATATCACTTTCAGCCCTGATGAAATTCTCCATGAGAGAACGAAACGCGTTGACTTAGTTCAATGTTTCTTTATCGTAAGAAAATTAGGAATTGTAAAATAAAGACTTTTTTAAAATCCACTATCATTCTCTGGACTTCATTATTTGGCGCACGCCCACCCTTTGCTATGTTGCCATACATTTCTCCAATTCTTTTTAGAAAAAGAGAGCATTAGAAGGAAAATCCAGTTCCCATGTTCCTTGTTTAAAGTTTAATAAGTGACTGTATTGCGCTGCCTCACCTGCCTTTTACCTTGACTACCGGCTCTGACAGCAGACATGGTGACATCAGAACTCCACTGTAATACATAATGTGTAAGAACCACAGCTGGTATTCTGTGAGTCATTCAAGTTTATTACAGTATGTGCAGAAGTGTCAGAGCTGATATTCTGTGAGGGATAGCAATTTTATTACAGTACCTACAGAAGTGTCACAGTTGAGTATCTGTGAGGGATAGAAAGTTTATTACAGTACGTATAGAAATGTCACCACTGATTTTTCGTGTGGGATAGCAGCAGTTTATTACAATACGTATAGAAATGTCGATGCTGATATTCTGTGTGGGATAGCAACAATTTATTAAACTATTAACAGAAGAGTCACAGCTGATATTCTGTGAGGGATGTCAGCAGTGTATTACAGTATCTATTAAAGTGTCACATCTGATATTCTGTGTGGGATAGCAACAGTTTATTACAGTATTTGCAGAAGTGTCACAGCTGATATTCTGTGTGGGAGGACAACAGTTTATTACAGTATGTACGTATGTGTCGCACCTACTATCCTGTGAAGGCAAATAACAGGCTATCACAGCTTTACAGGTTGCAGGGCTGCACCATGACTTATCCTGATGGGGACTGAAGATATTATTATATTAACAAGTTTTTAAAGGGCAGTAAATACAACTGTCTTTATTGTCAAATGCTGTAATTATTAGTTGTTACCTGTGCCCTATATGATGGTACTCAGAATCTGAACCTCAGAAGGGAGGAGCCTTTCCACGAGTCATGAGCATTACTCAGATGTCAGCAGCAAACTCTTAACTCACTGAGCCCTCCTGGCAGCTTTACCTATGTCACTGTCAGGGATGATTATAGAGGATAGGGTAGGAGGAACAATTGCCATCTGTCAGCTAACCTGATGACCTTAGACCCCACAGACCTGGGTTTTAATCCTGGTGTTCCACTTATCTAAATATTGAGGGTCTTCTTTATGGCTTTTTGGCATAGGGCAGCACAGCAAAGCAGCTTGTTGCACTGCCCTACAGCAAAGGGAAAGGGCAGAAATGCACTGTATTTAAGCAGTAGGGTGCATTCCTGCCCTTTCTGCCTGCACCTCTCGCTAGGTCTTCTTTATGATATATTGGTTCCAGAGACTGAGACAGACTCTCTTGGAGTCCTTCTTATGTCATATTGGGCGCAGAGACTGAGACAGTCTCTTTCTAAGTCTTTCTTAAGTTACATTGAGCGTAGAGACTGGTTCAGCCTCTCGCTGAGTCTTTCTTATGTAACAGTGGGTGCAGAGACTGAGACAGCCTCTCTTGGAGTCTTTCTTATGTGATATTGGGCGCAGACTCTGAGACAGCATCTTTCTAAGTCTTTATTAATCTACATTGAGTGTAGAGACTGGTTCAGCCTCTCGCGGAGTTTTTCTCATGTAACAGTGGGTGCCCAGACTGAGACAGCCTCTCTCGGAGTCTTTCTTATGTGATATTGGGTGCAGAGACTGAGACAGCCTCTTTCTAAGTCTTCATTAAGTTACATTGAGTGTAGAGATTGGTTCAGCCTCTCTCGGTGTCTTTCTTATGTGATATTGGATGCAGAGACTGAGAAAGCCTCTCTCGGAGTCTTTCTTATGTGATGTCGGGTGGAGAGACTGAGACAGCCTCTCCCTGAGTCTTCTTTATGATATATTGGTTCCAGAGACTGATAGACCCTCTATTGGAGTCTTTTTTATGTGATATTGGGCGCAGAGACTTAGACAGCCTTTTTCTGAGTCTATCTTATGCTACATTGAGCGTAGAGACTGGTTCAGCCTCTCGCGGAGTCTTTCTTATGTAACAGTGGGTGCAGAGACTGAGACAGCCTCTCTCGGAGACTTTCTTATGTGATATTGGGCACAGACTCTGAGACAGCCTCTTTCTAAGACTTTATTAAGCTACATTGAGTGTAGAGACTGGTTCAGCCTCTCGCGGAGTCTTTCTCATGTAACAGTGGGTGCCCGGACTGAGACAGCCTCTCTCTGAGTCTTTCTTACGTGATATTAGGTGCAGAGACTGAGACATCCTCTTTCTAAGTCTTTATAAAGCTACATTGAGTGCAGAGACTGGTTCAGCCTCTCGCGGAGTCTTTCTTATGTAACAGTGGGTGCCCGGACTGAGATAGCCTCTCTCGGAGTCTTTCTTATGTGATATTAGGTGCAGAGACTGAGACAGCCTCTTTCTAAGTCTTTATTAAGTTACATTGAGTGTAGAGACTGGTTCAGCCTCTCTCGGAGTATTTCTTATGTGATATTGGATGCAGAGACTGAGAAAGCCTCTCTCGGAGTCTTTCTTATGTGATATCGGGTGGAGGGACTGGGGCAGCCTCTCCCTGAGTCTTCTTTATGATATATTGGTTCCAGAGACTGATAGACCCTCTATTGGAGTCTTTTTTATGTGATATTGGGCACAGAGACTTAGACAGCCTTTTTCTGAGTCTATCTTAAGCTACATTGAATGTAGAGACTGGATCAGCCTCTCACGGAGTCTTTCTTATGTTACATTAGGTGCAGAGACTGAGATAGCATCTCTTGGAGCCTTTCTTCTGCTATACTGGGCACGAAGACTAAGACAGCCCTCTATTTGAGTCTTTCTAATGAGATATTGGGCAGGAGACAGGGCATCCTCTCTCTGAGTCATTCTTATGTTATATACGGCGCAGAGACTGAGACAGCCTCTCTCTGATTTTTTCTTATGTTATATTGGCGCAGAGACTGAGACATGCTCTCTCTGAGTCTTCCTTACGTTACATTAGGCACAGAGACTGAGGCAGCCTTTCTCTGAGTCTTTCTTATGTTATGTTGGGCACAGAGACTGAGACAGGCTCTCTATCTGAGTCATTCTTATGGTATAATAAGCGCAGAGACTGAGATAGCCTCTCTATTAGTCTTTCTTATGTTATATTGGTGCAGAGACTGAGACAGCCTAAGTTGCATTGATGAATAGACAGAGACAGCCTCTCTCTGAGTCTTTCTTATGTTATATTGGGCGCAGAGACTAAGAGAGACTCTCTCAGAGACTTTCTTATGTTACATTGGGTGCAGAGACTGAGGCAGCCATCACTCTGAGTCTTTCTTATGTTATATTGGCGCAGAGACTGAGACAGGCTCTCTATCGGAGTCATTCTTATGTTATATACGGCGCAGAGACTGAGACAGCCTCTCTCTGATTCTTTCTTATGTTATATTGGCGCAGAGACTGAGACATGCTCTCTGGGAGTATTATTTATGATATGCTAGCTGCAGAGACTTACACAGCCTGTCTCTGAGTCATTCGTATGTTATATTGGGTGCAGAGACTGAGACAGCCTCTCTCTGAGTCTTCATTACATTACATTAGGCGCAGAGACTGAAGCAGCCTCTCTCGGAATCTTTCTTATGTTATGGTGGGCGCAGAGACTGAGACAGGCTCTCTATCTGAGTCATTCTTATGTTATATACGGCGCAGAGACTGAGACAGCCTCTCTGGGAGTATTATTTATGATATGCTAGCCGCAGAGACTTACACAGCCTGTCTCTGAGTCATTCTTATGTGATATTGGGTGCAGAGACTGAGACAGCCTCTCTCTGAGTCTTCCTTACGTTACATTAGGTGCAGAGACTGAAGCAGCCTCTCTCGGAGTCTTTCTTATGTTATGTTGGGCACAGAGACTGAGGCAGGCTCTCTATCTGAGTCATTCTTATGTTATATACGGCGCAGAGACTGAGACAGCCTCTCTGGGAGTATTATTTATGATATGCTAGCCGCAGAGACTTACACAGCCTGTCTCTGAGTCATTCTTATGTGATATTGGGTGCAGAGACTGAGACAGCCTCTCTCTGAGTCTTCCTTACGTTACATTAGGTGCAGAGACTGAAGCAGCCTCTCTCGGAGTCTTTCTTATGTTATGTTGGGCACAGAGACTGAGGCAGGCTCTCTCTCAGAGTCATTCATATGGTATAATAAGCGCAGAGACTGAGACAACCTCTCTATTAGTCTTTCTTATGTTATATTGGTGCAGAGACTGAGACAGCCTAAGTTGCATTGATGAATAGACAGAGACAGCCTCTCTCTGAGTCTTTCTTATGTTCCATTGGGCACAGAGAGTGATATGCACTCTCTCTGAGTCTTTCTTATGTTCAATTGAATGCAAAGACAAAGGCAGCCTCTCTCTGAGTCTTTCTTATGTTATGTTTGGCACAGAGACTGAGGCAGGCTCTCTCTCAGAGTCATTCATACAGTATAAGAAGCGCAGAGACTGAGACAGCCTCTTGCGGAGTCTTTCTCATGTTCCATTGGGCACAGAGAGTGATATGCACTCTCTCTGAGTCTTTCTTATGTTCAATTGAATGCAAAGACGAAGGGAGCCTCTCGCTGAGTCTTTCTTATGTTACATTGGGCGCACAGACTGAGGCAGGCTCTCTCTCTGTGTCATTCTTATGGTATAATAAGCGCAGAGACTGAGGCAGCCTCTCACAGAGCCTTTCTTATGTTATATTGGGCTCAGAGACTGAGACAGCCTAAGTTGCATTGATGAATAGACAGAGACAGTCTCTCTCTGAGTCTTTCTTATGTTCAATTGAATGCAAAGGCTGCCTCTCGCTAGGTCTTTCTTATGTTATGTTGGGCACAGAGACTGAGAGAGGCTCTCTATCTGAGTCATTCTTATGTTATATTGCGTGCAGAGACTTAGACAGCCTCTCTAGGAGTCTTTCTTATGTTACATTGGACGCAGAGACTGAGACAGCCTCTCTCTGAGTCTTTCTTATGTTATATTGGTTCAGTGACTGAAACAGCCTAAGTTGCATTGATGAATAGACAGAGACAGCCTCTCTAGGAGTCTTTCTTATGTTCAATTGAATGAAAAGACAAAGGCAGCCTCTCTCAGAGTCTTTCTTATGTTACATTGGGTGCAAAGACAAAGGCAGCCTCTCTCTGAGTCTTTCTTATGTTACATTGAGCACAGACACAGAGACAGCCTCTCTCTGCGTCTTTCTTAAGTTATATTGAGCACAGAGACTGAGACAGCCTCTCTCTGAGTCTTTCTTAAGTTATATTGAGCACAGAGACTGAGACAGCCTCTCTCTGAGTCTTTCTTATATTATATTGAGCACATAGACTGAGACAGCCTAAGTTGCATTGATGAATAGACAGATACAGCCTCTCTCGGAGTCTTTCCTATGTTATATTGGGTGCAGAGACTAAGAGAGCCTCTCTCTGAGTCTTCCTTAAGCTACATTGAGCACAGAGACAGAGACAACCTCTCTCTGAGTCTTTCTTAAGTTATATTGAGCACAGAGACTGAGACAGCCTCTCTCTGAGTCTTCCTTAAGCTACATTGAGCACAGAGACAGAGACAGCCTCTCTCTGAGTCTTTCTTAAGTTACATTGAGCACAGAGACAGAGACAGCCTCTCTCTGAGTCTTTCTTAAGTTATATTGAGCACATAGACTGAGACAGCCTAAGTTGCATTGATGAATAGACAGACAGCCTCTCTCGGAGTCTTTTTTATGTTATATTGCACGCAGAGACTAAGAGAGCCTCTCTCTGAGTCTTTGTTATGTTACATTGAGCACAGAGAAAGCCTCTCTCTGAGTCTTTCTTATATTTTATTGAGCACATAGACTGAGACAGCCTAAGTTGCATTGATGAATAGACAGAGACAGCCTCTCTCGGAGTCTTTCTTATGTTATATTGGGTGCAGAGACTAAGACAGCCTCTTTCTTAGTCTTTCTTATGTTATGTTGGGCACAGAGAGTGATATGCACTCTCTCTGAGTCTTTCTTATGTTATATTGGGTGCAGAGACTGAGACAGCCTCTCTAGGAGTCTTTCCTATGTTATGTTGGGCACAGAGACTGAGGCAGGCTCTCTATCTGAGTCATTCTTATGTTATATTGTGTGCAGAGACTGAGACAGCCTCTCTAGGAGTCTTTCTTATGTTACATTGGGCGCAGAGACTGAGAGAGCCTCTCTCACTCTTATGTTACATTGGGCGCAGAGACTGAGACAGCCTCTCTCTGAGTCTTTCTTATGTTATATTGGTGCAGAGAGTGAAACAGCCTAAGTTGCATTGGTGAATAGACAGAGACAGCCTCTCTAGGAGTCTTTCTTATGTTCAATTGAATGAAAAGACAAAGGCAGCCTCTCTCAGAGTCGTTCTTATGTTACATTGAGCACAGAGACTGAGACAGCCTCTCTCTGAGTTTTTCTTATATTATATGGAGCACATAGACTGAGACAGCCTGAGTTGCATTGATGAAAATACAGAGACAGCCTCTCTTGGAGTCTTTCTTATGTTATATTGGGTGCAGAGACTAAGAGAGCCTCTCTCTGAGTCTTCCTTGTGTGATATTGGGCGCAGAGACTGAGACAGCCTCTCTCTGAGTCTTTCTTATGTTCCATTGGGCACAGAGAGTGATATGCACTCTCTCTGAGTCTTTCTTTTGTTATGTTGGGCACAGAGACTGAGACAGGCTCTCTATCTGAGTCATTCTTATGTTATATTGGGTGCAGAGACTGAGACAGCCTCTCTCTGAGTCATTCTTATGTTATAATAAGCACAGAGACTGAGACAGCCTCTCTAGGAGTCTTTCCTATGTTATGTTGGGCACAGAGACTGAGACAGGCTCTCTATCTGAGTCAGGTTCAGCGACTAAAGTAGCCTCTCTCTGAGTCATTCTTATGTTATAATAAGCACAGAGACTGACACAGCCTTTCTAGGAGTCTTTGCTATGTTAGATTAGGTTCAGCGACTGAAGTAGCCTCTCTCTGAGTCTTTCCTATATGATATTGGGTGCAGAGAATGAGGCAGTCCTCTCTTTGAGTCTTTCATATGTTATACTGGGCACAGAAACTGAGACAGCCTCTCTCAGAGCCTTTCCTATTTGTTATTGGTGGCAGAGACTGAGAAAGCCCTTTATTTTAGTCTTTCTAATGTGGTATTGGGCCCAGAGACCAAGGCGGCCTCTCTCAGAGTCTTTCTTTTGTTACAGTGGGTGCAGAGATTCAGATAGCCTCTCTCGAAATATTACGTATGTTATATTGGTCGCAGAGAATGAGACTGCCTCTCTCTGATTCTTTCTTATGTTATGTTCGGCGCAGAGATTGATGCAGCCTCTCTCTCTGGGTCTTTCATATGTTATATTCGTGTTCAGACTGAGACAGCCTCTCTCAGACTCTTTCTCATGGTATATTGGGTGCAGAGACAGCCTCTCTCTGAGTCTTTCCTATGTTATATTGGTTGTGCTCTTGCCACTGCAGCGCATGGAGTGTGGACTCTCTTGACCGGATCGCTGTTAAACTACTTGGCCCAGAAGACCTTGGGGGCAGTGTCACCATCACCAGCCCCTCCCTCCCTCCTGTGGCGGACTTTAAAAGAACTCGCGCCTCCCGCTTCGCGGGACGCGCAGCGCATGGAGTGTGGACTCTCTTGACCGGATCGCTGTTAAACTACTTGGCCCAGAAGACCTTGGGGGCAGTGTCACCATCACCAGCCCCTCCCTCCCTCCTGCGGCGGACTTTAAAAGAACTCGCGCCTCCCACTTCGCGGGACGCGCAGCGCATGGAGTGTGGACTCTCTTGACCGGATCGCTGTTAAACTTCTTGGCCCAGAAGACCTTGGGGGCAGTGTCACCATCACCAGCCCCTCCCTCCCTCCTGCGGTGGACTTTAAAAGAACTCGCGCCTCCCGCTTCGCGGGACGCGCAGCGCATAGAGTGTGGACTCTCTTGACCGGATCGCTGTTAAACTACTTGGCCCAGAAGACCTTGGGGGCAGTGTCACCATCACCAGCCCCTCCCTCCCTCCTGCGGTGGACTTTAAAAGAACTCGCTCCTCCCGCTTCGCGGGACGCGCAGCGCATGGAGTGTGGACTCTCTTGACCGGATCACTGTTAAACTACTTGGCCCAGAAGACCTTGGGGGCAGTGTCACCATAACCAGCCCCTCCCTCCCTCCTGCGGCAGACTTTAAAAGAACTCGCGCCTCCCGCTTCGCGGGACGCGCAGCGCATGGAGTGTGGACTCTCTTGACCGGATCGCAGTTAAACTACTTGGCCCAGAAGACCTTGGGGGCAGTGTCACCATCACCAGCCCCTCCCTCCCTCCTGCGGCGGACTTTAAAAGAACTCGCGCCTCCCGCTTCGCGGGACGCGCAGCGCATGGAGTGTGGACTCTCTTGACCGGATCGCTGTTAAACTACTTGGCCCAGAAGACCTTGGGGGCAGTGTCACCATCACCAGCCCCTCCCTCCCTCCTGCGGCGGACTTTAAAAGAACTCGGGCAAAGGGCGGGCTGTCTACGGCCATCCGCGGCCGACCGAGGCTGGGCTGGGCTACCCTCCTTGTTGCTGGCCGTATAGCTGTTACAATTTGACCCGGAGTAAGGTGACCGACACTTATATTGCTTCCCTTAGGTATATGGGGGGCTGTTTTTTTCTTGTATTCTTTAGTCACACCTGCCATATCTGGTTTACCGCACGCTAGTACTTGTTTATATCTACCGTTTGTTTGTGTATATATTGACTGTGTCTCACCCCACTCAACAAACCATCATGGCCACACACTCTACTAAACCAAGGCACTCTTTGGTGGGAGGCTCAGTTAGGGGGACATTAGATCATTTTATCACTAGGGCCGCTAACGTCCTAGAACAAGAGATCGCCATGACGGAGCGCCGTCTATCATTGGACCCTATCTATCAGAAGCGTTCGTCCCTGGGCCACATCCAACAGGTCCCCTCACCTTCAACTAGGAACACTGACTCTGATCCCATGGACGACGCTGGCCCCTCCGTGCAGTCCCGCGACACAATGGATATATCGGCCACTCCAAGGGTTATTAACATATGTTCCCCTAACTCACAATCACTAATGGACACTTCCTTTGAGGATCCAACCTCATGCCACACCGTCAAGGCATCTAAGAGAAAAGCTGCCAAAAACAGACTCCCCTCTCCTAAACCCGCAGCAAAAAAATCTACCGCCCCAATCAAAAAAAGGAGAAAAGAATCCTACGCGAGCAAGGCCCTCAAAAGCCCTGATCCAGCCCCCTATATCACCCTTTTCCAACTTACTGGCTGATATAGAGCACTTGGTAAAATCCTTACTTTCACCTCTGGTGGAGAGAGTTAAGTATATTGCATTACAGTTAACATCTCTAGAAGCCTCATACGCATCACTTACCGCATTAAACCATGAAATGAACACCTATCTATCTAAAAATCTTACCTTGGCTACCTTGCCCCCTCCACCCACTCAAATAACTACTCAGCCTAGCGCATTGAACCACATGGAGAACACATCTGTTCCCATGTCTATAGTAGAGAAAAAATCTACCGCCAAAGGGGCTCTAAGTTAAGTTCAATTCTCCTACTCTGCAGAGCCCTCGGGTAATAACCCAATCGGCAGCCCCCCCTGGATAACAAACTGGAAAAAAGCTCTCATATTGACTTGCCCCCCGAATCAGCTCCCTATGTAGTGACACTTACCGGCGTCCCAGAGCTTGCCCCGGGAAAAACGGAGAGACATCAGGATCTTAAAAACAAAGTAGTACACTGGTTAAGCCAAAACAGGCCACTCCCCCCCGAAATTAATGGCGAGATATTGCACGTGAGAAGACTGAAATGGTTGGGCCCCAGACCTAAGGACATCCAGGGTGACATTATCATAATCAACTTTAGGGACCGAAGGGTGTTACCCCACATAGTGGACTGGTACATCCCGAGCAGGGGCACGGGAATTTCAACGTGCGACCTGAGCTACTTTTACCCTCGTTCCCTCTTGTCAAACCCCACACTTTCACATCCACTATCGAAGCTCAACACCGAGGCCCATCATTTCACACTCCCCACTTCAAACAGATACGCCACTCTTTCTGGTTTGGATGAACAAGATTGACTTACCAACTCTGCACTATTGGCTGATAACCCCCCTAACATGAATACTCTGCTAATTACCCCAGAACTTGATAATCCTAAACACAAGAAAAATACACTGTTCATTGACAATTTCGGGTGGAAGCCAACCTATGGCTTTGCCCCCCATCCCCCAACTTTTGAGTTAATCAGCTCAACTGGATGCTCATCAACCAATTCTTCTTTGATTACTTACCCCATGAGGGATACTTCCCTCCTTCAAATTCCTCCGCAACCTCAAGAAATCATCGAGATTTCAACATATTCCACGACTGGTTACACCTGTATGGACGAACCCCTTTTGGGTGACAGTCTTTTGTCCTGGAATGTGGCAGGTCTCCTTGACAAACTGACCAACCCTGCATGGGTGCAAATTGTTTCCCGATATAGCATTATTTGCTTACAGGAAACCTGGACCATCACAGAGCTTCATCTCCTAGGGTATCAGACTCTTCATACCCCAGCTTCTCCCAGTCTCCACGGCAGAAGCAAGGGGGGACTTTCGATCTATATTTCTGTAGAGAGCCGATTAAAACCAGTCCACGTCACAGGGACCTCAAATTACCAGCTTATTAGCTTAACCGGTGGTTCTTTTAAGAACATCGTCCTGGTCAACTTTTACAACAACATTCCAAATTCTCACCTGGACCAGGTGCTCAATGGGCTAAAAACCGATTTAATTAAAATAGAGACCCAAAATAAATCCGACACGTTAATTATTTGGCTGGGTGATTTTAACTGTCCTTTGTGCCCACAGAGCATTAAAGGCATCTGTGGAATGGTAACTGATATTGACGACTCTTCCAGCCATTTTCGCCACACCAAATTAGGAGACCTTTTAAACGGTCTAACATCCCACTTTAACTTATCTTATGTTAATGAACTATGCCTCCCACCCAAGTGCTTTAAACCCACCTATAACGGGAGAGGCTGTCACACTACAATCGACTACATACTCATATCCACCAGGTACTCAGGGTCCATACTTAACTGGGAGACCCTTGATACAGCTATTACTGACCATTATCCAATCGGGGTGACTTTAAAACTAACTCCGCATGCTAAGGACAAGGTTAGGCAGAATCCCCCTTACTCCCCACCTTTACAGTTGGGAACCACTATGGGCCTTTATCTAAAATGGGACAAAGTAGTCCCCCTCACCTTTCTTAACTCTCTGGTCAAGAATACATATGACCATATTCAAATTTGTTTGTCACTCACTGAAAACCCGCAGGCAATAAGCCACTTTTTTTCCGTAATCTTGTCGGAAATTAAAACACTGCTTGCACGTACCCCAAGGAAATCTTCTCCATTTACTTACGGCTGGTTTGATAGGAATTGCTCTAAAGCTCTGCGACTGTTGAAAGTTGCCTTAAAATCTAATCCTAGAAACCGCCTGGAAGTCCAGCAAGCCAGACAAAATTATCGCTCTATCCGCCAGGCTAGGAAAAACCAGTTGAAGTCAGAGGCCTGGCAAGCTCTTGTGGAAGCCTCTAGTAAGAGGGATAATACCGCCTTCTGGAGGGCAGTTAATGCTCCCTTCCTCCGACCCTCCCAGTCCCCAAACTTGGATTCAGCCATAACTGCCGAAACCTGGGTTAAACACTTTAGTATTCTATATAACCCTCTTGACTCGGCTGACCGACTGAGCGAGCGGGAAAGTCATTCTAATTCCCTCCCAGAATTAAATAATTCTACCTTTTTTCCCTTGAACATCTTTTTTGATCATGCCGAAGTATTAATGGCACTAAAAGAAAGTCCCTCCGGGAAGGCCCCAGGTCCGGATTGCGTTCCAATAGATGTTTTTAAATCACAGCCAGATCTATGGGCCCCACTGCTTACCAATGTCCTGAACTCTCTGAATACTACAGGTTTTATTTCCACCTGGCCCGAGGCAATCGTAGTACCGATTTTTAAAAAAGGCGAAAGGGATAATCCCGCCAATTATCACCCAATTTCACTTTTAGACTCCCTCATGAAGGTAGCTAGGCGAATTATTTTAAACAGAATACATGATTGGATAAGCGATCAAGACATTATCTCTAACCTGCAATATGGCTTCAGACAAGGCAAGGGTACTATTGAGCAAGGCCTGAATCTGACTCTCATCATAGCCAAATACACCCAGGCTAAAAAGGGAAATCTCTTCATAACCTTCGTAGACCTCAGCTCCGCTTTTGATTGTGTTGATCATGAGCTGTTATGGGAATCTCTTGCAGAGATAGGCTTAGATCCCCCTATTCTTTTATTTATTAAAGAGTTGTACAGGGACGCATCGGCCCGCGTTAGATACGGTAGGAGTGGAGAATGCTCTGATAGGTTCCTCATTAGACGAGGTGTCAGACAGGGTTGCATATTAGCCCCCCTACTTTTCACCCTCTACATTAACTCTGTTGGTCACCATCTAAACAGAACCTTCAATGACTACCCTACTATAAATGGCAAACCCATACCTATCCTGCTCTACGCGGATGATGCTGCAATTATGTCCCAGACCCGCTTGGGGCTACAAAGGGCAGTCAACGAATTTACTGACTTTATGTCAAACAGAGGCCTAAATGTTAACACCTCTAAAACCTTAACCATGTCTTGTGGCCTAGGGATTGGGAAAAAACCATGCTCCATCTTTTTGAATGGCAAAAAATTGGACAGTATTGATAGATTCCCTTATTTGGGTATTATTTTTAATAAGAGGGGCACTTGGCGAGCCGCGGCTCAAGCCAGGGGCTTAGCACTGTCTAAAGCTATAGGCGCATTGACCAACTTCTCCAAAAAACTTGGGGGTCGCCCGATAAGTCCTCTACTTCAGATCTACCGGGTGAAGTGCATTTCAGCCGGCACTTATGGTTCCGGGATCTGGGGGATCGAGCCCGCTGACCAAATTCAACGCCTCGAGAACGCTTTTTTACGTTATCTCCTGGCTGCTCCACCCAGTACTTCCACCTATATGGTGCACACTGAATTAGGTCTTACACACATTGCGGACACGATCAATTCCTCCCCCCTCATTTTATGGAATAAAGTTTGGACTAATGAAGAGACACCTTTTAACAGAGAAATCATTACAGACTGCCTTAAATTGAATGAGGTCAAGAACATTAAATGGCTGAACTATGTTAAGAAGCTGTCCTCTGACCTAGGGCACCCTGAATTTTTCACTGACCCTTCAACCTTAATTAATATAGCAAGAGTTACGCTAAAACGTCTCGTCCTAAACCATTTGTGCAGCCAACGATGGTCCTTAGAAAAACAAAAGAGCTCAATTGTTGAATATCAACAATCGACCATTACGAATGGAATACAGCAATACTTACTTTTAGAACCATCGCCTTTCATTCGCATGCTCCTGACCCGTTTCCGCACCGACACTTTCTTTAGATTGTTAACTTTTCCTAATCCAAATTGTTGGTCCAGCAACATGGAGAAATGCCCCTGTGACGGATTATCAACCCAATCTAATATTCACTGCATCTTATTTTGCAGATTTTATCAACTGCCAAGGGCTATTTTCTTAAAACCTCTGCTTATATCATGGGGATTACGCTCATGCAGAATGGCCTACTATAAATTAAAAATTTTGGAAACACCCTTAGCCTTGGCAGCCATTTCATCTTATCTCAATAAGACCTTGAGATTGAGGTTATCAATGCAGACTTAGCTGACATATGCCTTGATGCCCTGATTGTGTACCTGCACTTTTAAATTGTATTTTTACTCGTTTTTATTGGATCTTTTATATTTATGCGTATGTACTTTTATGATATTGTTTTTACATATCGAATAAAGTTCATTATCTATCTATCTATCTATATTGGTTGTGCTCTTGCCACTGCTCATCCCCCACTGCCCCAACCCCCTCCAGTGCCATTTTCCAATTTACTGCCTCCCAGCTATCCAGCCTGCGCAGCTGGTACACCTGAGGAAATATGAATTTTGTGATCAGTTATGTCCCCTATCGTAGACCCCAACGGCTCCATGTGCATGCTATAAGTACATGTATGTTCCCTCCTGCTCCAGTTCTGAAGACGCAAACATATGTGCGTCCACCGTCAACATGTCCTCTTTCAGATCCGCCATGAATGGGTCAGATATTCCATTCCTAAGTATGAAAGGCCACCGACTTTATGTGGTTCACTTTCCACATTTCACAGATTCAGGCGAGTAGGCCCGAATTCTGTCATCAAGCCTTTTCCTGCCTTCTGCCTCTGAAAGCTCCAGTCTCAGCCTGCATCTGTGACCATGAACTTTGTCTTACTCCTTGCGCGGCTAACGGTGCCTGATCCACCATATTGCCTGCCAAAAACTGTATTTCACCTTCAAGATTATCTCCTCCGCTCCCCATCCGATGCATTCCTGTCTAGCAGTTTAGGTAAACATTCCTCCAGCTACCGTGCAAAGGGCCAGGCCTCGCTGTCCTCATGCAAGTAATTCATAGCCCGTTACCATGGAATATTCCTACCCCCTCGCATCTAGTGTAGACACTTAGACGCTTGTACACGCACTAACAGTCAGTATAGTCAGTATAGAATAAGATTCTATCCTAAGAGACCTTTCCTTTTGGATAACACAGTTCTTTAAACATAGGATATTAGATATGATTTGGAATTAGGTTGACATAACCCCAGACTTCTGTCTCCACATGTAGAGCTAAATGTCAAGTCCCCTTCACCCTCTAGTTGAACGTCAATCACATGTCATGCGGCTGCGTGCGCATCTCTGCCACATATTTCTGCTGACATTGCAGGATTCTTCTATGGATCCACCCACTTGTGACATCAGGTTTAAATGACGTATTTTAGTTACACCCATGTTTAGTTACGTATGTACAGTTTATCTGAGTTATCAGCTGTCACGCCTCTTGCATCTGTTTCACTGTAATGCATTTTCTATAAAACCGCTTAACTGTCAATAATATATGCGTCCTTCCTTCCTGAACTTTCGTGGTGATGGAACAGAAGGCCCACAATTCGAATTGTCTTCCTTTGTATAGGAATAAAGCAATTTTAAACCTCTAATACCACGGATTCTGCCTCTTATATTTACTGAGTTATTCTTGATAGATTTTACCGCATAAAAAATAGTACCGGTAACGAAATATTTACCACATAAATTGGCGCCCGAACAGGGACACTTTCTCATCTCACGCGCCGGCGGTGCGTTGCAGGCCCGGTCTCCTGCCACAGCTGAACGGACAAAAACGCGTACCCGCAGGATTTCCTGTATCTCCCTCCGGCCAAGCGGGGACGACTGAGGCTGCGATCAACACCCAGACGAGGCGGTGAGAAGTGCGAAGTATCCCGACCAGAGCCTAGCTGAGAGAGCAAGATCCGAGGTATACAGAGTCCCACCGAGTTCCGAAGTTCCGAGTCCAGTCGAGTCGAGTCCAGTCCGGTCCAGTTTCAGTTCCGTTCCGAGGCCTTCCGTTCCGAGCTACCCGGTGAGTACCATTATCGGGGAGGCATTTTACGTGCACATAGTCTGTGCCGGTCAAGACGGGTTTGGGTACACAAATCCGGTCTGCACTGTTTTAGCAGTGTATCTGTACTGTTTAGCAGTATATATAGTAATATAGTATGTCTTGCATATAAATAAGTATTATCTAGTGTCAGTATAATGTCAATAACTAGTTTTCTATTAGTTATCATAGTTCGTTAAAACTGTTAAGCGTTAAATGTTTTAAGTACGTTCTATATATTGTGGGGTGAATGACTGTTCATTATTGTGTTTTCTTGTATAAAGTGTGTTCTAGAAACAAGATCTAAAAATGCCGCTCTTTTCGAAACTAAGACAGATCAAAACTAGAAAAGGAGTACTCGAAGAAGCCGTTCCCATTCCACCTAGGGATACTCCAGGATACTTTATGTATCATAAGCATGGTCTAGATGCCGTATTATTTCTTGATTTATGGGTGGACTACACCAAAGAATTACCAGAGAGTCAGAGATGGCCCGCAACGGGGACCTGGGATGCAGATTGCATCATGAGAGTAGAAGAAGAATTATGGAAAAAGAAAGCCAGACAGTCACAGAAAGATGCTATTGAATTATGGCGTAAAGAATCATACAGACGTACAGAAAAAGCACACAGACAGGAAGAGAAAGGTAGAGAGAATTCAAATAAAACTCGAGAAAATCTATTACTTGAGGAAGGTACTCGAGTAAACTCAGAACAAGTAGATAGACAAAGAAACGCCCTTATGAATGGTATGTATCCACTTCTGGCCGAAGGGTTACCTAAGGCTACTCAGGAAATACCAAAAGACTTGCCACCTCCATTGTTTCCGATAAAAGTACATCCCAAATCACATCCCAAAACAGCAAGGGACGTTTTTCTTTCCTCCTATTTAGATGACGCTGCTCCCGAGTATGCTAATGCCATACCACACACACCGCTTGCCGATGGTGTTCAACACCAAGAGCATCCGTCTGTATCCCCGCGATTACAAACTCCTACACAAGTTCCAACAGATCCGTCCGTTTCTACAGTTTTTCCCGCATCTACAATTTCTATCCTACACCCAACGAATCCTTTCGTGCCTAGCACCTCAGACGGTGCTACAGGAGGTACGACAGACATGTTTGCCACTCCGCCGCGAAATAAACAGACTCTTAGAGATTTAGCCCTCCAACGTACGCCCAAACTAGCCACTCCAGACATGCTTAAGGAACTTCTAGTAGATTGTAGATATGATCCTGTGCCCGGTAAACGGGACGAAATGCTGCTGTCATCATTACGTATTAGACGAGCTGCAATATATTTAACGAAGTTACCAGGAATGAATACACATTTAGAAAGTATGTATCACTTTGTCCAGTCAGGGCGAAGTCCTGAAAGTATTAGCAGAGCCATGGAGTACCAGAAAGCGGAGGTACAGGGCCAATTGTTACGTTTCCTCATAAACTGTGTAATCAGAAATCAAGACCGGCCTGGGGTAAATCCGGAAGAAATGCAAAAACTTGTCACTTGGGGCCGGAATATATCAGAAGGGAGACATGATAAACAGTTATGTATAGTAGCTATGTACCGAAAGATCCGCAAAGAAGTAGAACGAATACACGAAGAAAGATTAGAGGTAGACGCCACTGACCTAAACAGAGAAGAGGAGGAGCAAGAGTCAGAGCAAGTAGAAACGATAGCTTATGTAAGTAGAGGAAAACCCCATAATAATACCAGAGGTTTTAATGATCCGGTACGTCCAATACGTCCAGAATATAATAGACATTTTCCAAACCCTAGGCTAAATACAAAATCCCCCGAACACTTATTCCAAGCCGCTGATAAATTACTCCGAGATCGAAGGGGGTACTATATGCTCGATTCCATGGACGAACAAGAATTAGCCAGATCAGCAGTACAATGGGCTGACAGTCCCGGCGAATACAATGACGATGTACTTGCACACACGTTTCTGAATTTAGATCCATATGAACAGCGTTTAGCTAGAATATACATGATTCAACACCTCCTTATATTATATAAAAGCCAACACTCCGATCCAGGACCTTTACCTGACATATTGACAGACATATTGACAGAACTACTCACGAACATATGGAAAGGGTCAGGTACTGATTTGATTAAAGAAATACTAGAATCCCGAAACAAATATTTAAATTTCGTATGCCCAGAACATGTTCCAGTTCCCATAATGGGAAGAAAAATGTATCACATAGATAGACAGAACCCGTTACGCGAAGTACACCCAATCAGGGGTGCCGGTGATAATTTTACACGCGTGTTTGTGTACACGCCTATAACTAAACTAGAATTATTAGAAATGAAGAAAGTAGTACCCAGCCATGACAAGGACCCAGCAGGTTTCCACCGTGAGATAAAAGACATGTTACTCATGGGAGAGTATACCTACCCCGACATTATGAAAATATTAAAAGTCCTATTACCCGCCGGTGTTTACGAAAAACTCAAAGAAAAAGAATGGGAGGTGGGAGACCAAAAGATAGATTGGACAGCATTAGAAAACGAAGAAAAGGCCCGAGCTGCAGGAGCAGGGCTTGGGGAAAAGACTACAGCACTAGCAGGATTACTAATACAGGTACTGCCACGTTTATTAACTACGAAAAAGGAAGACTGGGGTGCAATCTCAGCCTGTAAACAAAAGCCAGACGAAGATACTAGTGATTTCTATTCCCGATTTGAAAAATGTTTTGGTATAAATAGTGGCATAAAAGCAAGTAGTGAGTCATACCCACATCTGTTTGTGACAAAATTAGTTGAAAATTCTCTGCTACAAGTTAAGAATAGAGTATTGAAATTCGAAAGTACCTGGCAAGGTAATACCCCATCACAGATGTTACAGATGTTACAATATCATCACAATAGAATTAGAGAAGAACAAGAACACGAACAAAGACGTATGAAAGATACAAAAATGAAAATGCTTGTTGCACAGTCAGTTCCAGCCGATAGTCATCAAAAGGGTGATTCCGCAGGCCCTGCGAAAGGGACATGCAACTATTGTAAACAACCAGGTCATTATATACACGATTGTCCAGTCCTGAAACATAATATTGCTACAGGTAGAACACATGAGAGACCACGTCCACCTAGACAGGATCAGAATCAACAACAAATACCTCAGCATGCACAACCTAGGTTAGCTCCGCAACAGTTAGCTCCGCAACAGGCAGCTCCACAACAAATTGTAGCACCGCCACAAGCGCAGCCTATTGCTGCAACACAAGCAACGACACAACAGATGTATCAGTATGCACAAGCAGATTATCCCGATTATCAGCGATACACATGAAATAGCCTAGAGAGGGAAGTTGGCTTACCCCTTATTGAGGTTCCTGTAGACCAAGAGGGACCTTATGTACATAGCGAATTATTAGGGGAAGACAGAAAGTTTTTACTTGATACAGGGGCAAGCAGAACAACTATAAGACGTAGTGAAGTTCCAGGGGCACCCCTCTCAGGCTCACAGAATATTTCCCTTGGATTCTCAGGAAAACCTATAATTAATGATGTAACACAACCTCTTCCACTTACGATTGGTCCATTGACACGTACTACAGATTTATTGCTTACTAAATCATGTCCAGAAAACTTGTTAGGCATAAAAACATTGAAAGCTCTAGGAGCTATAATATGTTGTTCTCCGGAAGGAGTACGACTATTTTTACGTGACTTTAAAGGTCACTACGTATCCAGAGACATGGATCACCGACTGCAGAATTTACCTACACATTTATGGGCACAAGGCCCCACTGATGTTGGTTGCATGAATATTACACCATATCGAGTTACACTGAAATCAGGAATAGTACTACCACGAATACGACAATACAAGTTACCACCCGATGCTGTTGTGGCTTTGCTGCAAATCATTGACGAGCTCATTGCACAAGGAGTGGTTGTCGAAACCGACTCCAATGTATGTAATTCTCCGATAATTCCGATTCTTAAAAGAACGGATCCAAAAGCTCCACCAGTATATCGATTAGTTATTGATCTGCGCGAATTAAATAAATGTATTGTGCCACAATACCCCGTGGTCCCAGATATCTCTTCATTACTCACAGCTATTGACTCAGAAGCAACGTTCTTCACTGTAATTGATCTCAAGAATGCTTTCTTTAGTGTCCCAATTGATACGGAAAGTCAATATTTGTTCGGATTTAGTTTAAATGGACGAAGTTTTAAATTCACGCGCGCACCTCAAGGATTTACAGAAAGCCCCAGCATCTATAGCCAAGCACTGAAACGAGAACTTGACAGTATCCACATGCCAGTTAACACTGCCTTGCTTCAATATGTCGATGATCTGCTGATCACCGCCCGAAGCGAACCTGAATGTGAAAAAGCGTCACTGACGGTTTTAAAATTTTTGGCTGACAAGGGGCACAAGGTGTCCCCTTCTAAGCTGCAATTCTGTGTCCAGCGAGTTGTTTACCTTGGGCACTCGCTGTCCAAGGAGGGAAGGCAGCTTACATCCGACCGCATCCAGTTAATCGCTAACATGCCACCACCCAAGACACAAAAGGAGGTACGGGCTTTTATAGGCCTCACTTCATACTGTAGGCAGTGGATCCCTCAATATGCATTTCTAGCAAAACCACTCATCCAGTTGACAACACAGGAGGCAGCCACATCGACTGTCCTCCCTTGGACTCAAGAACATACACACGCCTTTGAAAGTTTAAAGAAAGCTTTATGCCAAGCACCTGTCCTAGCAACACCATGTTACAGCAAACAGTTTACACTCTTTGTTACAGAACGCGAAGGTACTGCCTTGTCAGTACTCACTCAGGAACAAGCAGGATCACACAAACCATGTGCTTATTTCTCTAGTACATTAGATCCAGTAGCTCAGGCTCTTCCTGCGTGCCTGAAATCAGTAGCAGCAACAGCTTTAGCAATCAGACAAAGCGATGCCATAGTGTTAGGACATCAATTGACAGTACAAGTACCCCACGCAGTAGAGGTTCTCTTGAACCGCACACAGACACAACACTTGACTATAGCGAGACTCACCGGTTACGAATTAACATTGTTTCAGCCACACATAGAAATCAGACGTTGTAATACGTTAAATCCTGCCACGCTGTTATCAGTGAGCGGAACAGATCCATTGGCACATGATTGTGTCGAAGTTATCACTATCACGACGAAACCCAGACAAGACTTGACAGATATCCCTTTGTCAGATCCAGACTTGACATTGTATGTAGATGGGTCATGTATGAGAACAAGTACAGGAGAGTTAGTGGCCGCTTACGCAGTCACAACAGACACTGAAGTCATTGAAACAAATCGTATTAACACTTTGTCAGCTCAAGCAGCAGAGCTCATCGCTCTGACACAAGCCTGTATCCAAGCCAAAAATAAGAAAGTCAACATATACACAGTTTCACGTTATGCCTTCGGAGTCGTCCATGACTTCGGCGTACTGTGGCGAGAGAGAGGTTATTTAACTTCTCACGGTGCCCACATCCAGCACGGACCCCTCATTCAAGCCCTATTAGATGCGATTCATCTACCTACTGAAATATCGATTATGAAATGCAAAGCCCATACAAAAGTTACCGATATCATTTCTCAGGGTAATGACCTAGCTGACAGAACAGCTAAACAGACTGCTCAGAATCAGACTCACACAACTGACGCGACAAAGACAATAGTCCCGACACTAACACATTGCATGACAGTTAAGGATCCCGCCCTTGATGTAATTGACATACAGACACATGCTACACCAGAAGAAATAAAGAAATGGACTGAATTAGGAGGGATCCAAACAGATCAGGGATGGATGACGAAGGAAAAATCTATATGGTTTCTTCCCGACTCAATGGTCCAAGTCATCATTAACACTATACATAGTCCAGCACACCTAGGAGAGAAAGCAATGCTAGACAGCATTCAACACATTTGGTTTAACAAACACTTGCGAGCCGCAGCTAAACAAAAAGTTCGTACCTGTATGATATGTTGTCAGTTTAATCCAGGTAAAAGCATCCCTGTAGAGCAGGGTGGATTTCAAACTCCCGATCATGCTTTTGAAGTCCTCCAGATGGATTATATCCAGATGGAACGATGTCGAGGATTCAAATATGTTCTCGTAGTTGTCTGTGCTCTTTCCCGTTGGACAGAAGCATACCCGGTTTCAGATTACACTGCCCCAACTACTGCCAAACAGTTAGTTCGAGAATTCTTCCCACGGTACGGCTTACCACGTGTTGTCTACTCAGATAACGGCCAGCCGTTCTCCTCCGAACTAATGAAACACGTTTCCCTTCTATTAGGCTATCAATGGAAATTTCACTGTGTCCGACATCCCGAGGCAGCAGGTCTCGTAGAACGCCATAATCAAACTTTGAAAATTAGATTGTCCAAAATATGTAGAGAAAAAGGAGTCGATTGGATAGTAGCCTTACCAGTTGCGCTCTTTTACATGAGAATGGTAGCACATTCTCGAACAGGGCTATCCCCGTATGAGGTGATCTTCGGTAGACCACCAAATATGTGGGGGACGCCTATACCTCGTAAAATCACTGACATTGACTGTAATATGCTGACAGATTACCTGGCTTCCTTGATGTCTGCACTACAATCTTGTCGTTCACAGGTATCCGCAGCTTTTCCCGATAATACTGAGGTGAAGCCCCATGACGTGGTTCCTGGGGATCTGGTGCTGGTCAGGAACTTTGACCGGAAGACCCAACTGGATCCTAGGTGGAAGTCACCGAAGTTAGTTTTACTCACCACAAGGACAGCCGTGAAAATCGAGGGAAGAAAAGGATGGTTGCACTCGAGTCATATCAAGAAATTTTATGGACTACCATCCAATATAGAGACTAAACCCTGTATTTCCTCAAAGACAGACTCAAAGCTCCCCTTGGTTGAGCAATCGAACTCAGAAATATATAAACTAAAATTGAGGTCCAGTAAGTCAGACAATTTGATTGTTTAAGTCCTCTCCAAGGTGAATCGGTTGAATTTGTCTCTGACATGTATCCTCTGGACCGGAATAGAGAAAGAAATAATCAAATGCTGCTCAAGAAGCAAGCGTATTGTAAATCATTTCGTAGTCATTGTACAGTAACATTATTAATTTTGTTTTTTCTAAGTCTTTTGATCATCATTGTCAGCATCCTATTGCACATGTATTACCCTATTCCTAAGCATGCTTATAATATAACTGCAGAACATTCTTTTAGTGAATTTCCTCCGCATGAGTTGTCCTATAGATTTGCGCTGCGCAACAACACATTCATTAGTATGCTACATCATTCCCATCAAACCAGCAATGCCACAAATTGTTGGATATGTGGCCGACTCCCTCCCTATCAGAACTATAAGGGAGTCTTGCCCCTCTTTCCCTATCCGTTCACACACAATGGCTCCTGTGGAGCATGGTTTAGTTTGATTAATACCCTAGATTCAAATTCCGCAGTTTATCAAGACAACTGGGTATGGGGAAACCTGAACCTAGTTTTACTTAAAGTCTGCTACCCTAACAAGGAGGGACTTCCCAAAAGAACAGGAACTGATCTAGAAAATGAAGTATATGGATTAGGTAATTTTACACTTAACCTCATGATCCTGAACGTTGAATCTGAAGCTACACCAATCTTGCCCGCCATGTCAGTATTCCCAGTAAAAGGGGAATTATGTATACAAAAGAATGGTTCCATACACATGGGCCACAGTAAATGCACCACTGTAATAAAATTCAGTGATCAAGGCAAGTCTACATTTAGAGCTTCCCATCATTCCTACTTCATATGTGGTCAGACCGCATATATATGTCTACCTTTAGATTGGGATGGTACCTGTTACATAGCATTCCTTCTGCCACCTGTTTTCCTAGCTCCTCCTGATTATCATAGAAATACTCATTTAGTACACAATAGACAGAAGAGAGATCTCCCAATTGTCGATTACACTGAAACGGCATGGGAAAAATACACAGATTTCAATAAAGGTTTCTTTCCCTATATAGGTACAGTCACTAATAGTAAGCTGATACGTAGATTAACCAGAACCCTTGAAGCAGTAGTGAACGAAACTATTTCCGCCTTAGGCAATTTAACAGAAGAGCAGTCTGCTATGCGGATTGTTGTGCTTCAAAATCGTCTTGTCCTTGACGTCATCCTGGCCGATAGGGGCGGAGCTTGTAGGGTCATCGGATCAAGTTGTTGCATTTTCATACCAGAAAATTCACCGTCAGTATATAAAGCCATAACCCGCCTTCATAAGATTGTAAGCCAGATACACCAGAGTCCAGGCACCTGGACTTGGTCCGGTTGGTTCTGGGGCGTGTTGTCAGCCTGGGGATGGAGAATACTATCCTTCCTAGGTATTGGCTTTCTCATACTATTCAGTTGCTGCTTATGTCTACAATGTGGGCCAGCGATTTGTGGTCTGTGTGCCACCTCGTGTATCCCACATCCAAGTTTTCGTTCGAGATCCCGGAAGAAGAAAGAAGAACAAATGATGCTATATGAACAGATCGATGGATTGATGAAGATCGATATCTCCTAAGGGTCCGAAGGGGACAAGGAGGGAATGAGGAAATATGAATTTTGTGATCAGTTATGTCCCCTATCGTAGACCCCAACGGCTCCATGTGCATGCTATAAGTACATGTATGTTCCCTCCTGCTCCAGTTCTGAAGACGCAAACATATGTGCGTCCACCGTCAACATGTCCTCTTTCAGATCCGCCATGAATGGGTCAGATATTCCATTCCTAAGTATGAAAGGCCACCGACTTTATGTGGTTCACTTTCCACATTTCACAGATTCAGGCGAGTAGGCCCGAATTCTGTCATCAAGCCTTTTCCTGCCTTCTGCCTCTGAAAGCTCCAGTCTGAGCCTGCATCTGTGACCATGAACTTTGTCTTACTCCTTGCGCGGCTAACGGTGCCTGATCCACCATATTGCCTGCCAAAAACTGTATTTCACCTTCAAGATTATCTCCTCCGCTCCCCATCCGATGCATTCCTGTCTAGCAGTTTAGGTAAACATTCCTCCAGCTACCGTGCAAAGGGCCAGGCCTCGCTGTCCTCATGCAAGTAATTCATAGCCCGTTACCATGGAATATTCCTACCCCCTCGCATCTAGTGTAGACACTTAGACGCTTGTACACGCACTAACAGTCAGTATAGTCAGTATAGAATAAGATTCTATCCTAAGAGACCTTTCCTTTTGGATAACACAGTTCTTTAAACATAGGATATTAGATATGATTTGGAATTAGGTTGACATAACCCCAGACTTCTGTCTCCACATGTAGAGCTAAATGTCAAGTCCCCTTCACCCTCTAGTTGCACGTCAATCACACGTCATGCGGCTGCGTGCGCATCTCTGCCACATATTTCTGCTGACATTGCAGGATTCTTCTATGGATCCACCCACTTGTGACATCAGGTTTAAATGACGTATTTTAGTTACACCCATGTTTAGTTACGTATGTACAGTTTATCTGAGTTATCAGCTGTCACGCCTCTTGCATCTGTTTCACTGTAATGCATTTTCTATAAAACCGCTTAACTGTCAATAATATATGCGTCCTTCCTTCCTGAACTTTCGTGGTGATGGAACAGAAGGCCCACAATTCGAATTGTCTTCCTTTGTATAGGAATAAAGCAATTTTAAACCTCTAATACCACGGATTCTGCCTCTTATATTTACTGAGTTATTCTTGATAGATTTTACCGCATAAAAAATAGTACCGGTAACGAAATATTTACCACACACCAAAGGCAAGCTCGTCTGTGCCTGTCAGCACCTGGAGCACGCCCAGTACCACAGACACTGGTCCTCAGACCATCCACCTCTAATATTCCAGGAACTTCCATGCCATCAACCCTGGACCTTCTACTGTCTGCCACCTCGTGTCACCGAAGAACACCCAAGGCCTATTCCCCTGCCGTAACTGCACCTTCGCCGGCCTCACACTCTAGACCCAACAACTGCATGACCCTCAAGAACCTGACCCGCCCACCTCAGAGGCATCCTACTCAACACCCACTCCCTCAAAAGACATGCCGTGGAGATCTGAGATGTGCTCTACTCCATCTCCCCGATTTCCCCTTCTTTATGGAAACCTGGATGAACCCGACCTCAGCACTGGACATCGCAACCACCATCTCTGATAGATACAAAATCATCCACAAGGACCATGTCAACCGACCGGGAGGAGGCATCGCCATTGTACAAAAAAACCAGCCTCCACCTCACAACCTGCTCCGACGACCACTTACACAACAAGGAGCACCTCCACTTCCAGATCCAGACCAACCTGAACCCCACCCTCTGCAGCACCCTCTTCTACAGCCCTCCCGGACCCCACCCACCCTTCAGCAAAGCCATACCTGACTTCATTGTTAACCACGCTCTCACCTCAATGGGCTATATCCTGCTCAGTGACCTCATATTCAACCTGGACAACCTGGACAACCACAACACCTCATCCCCACTGGAGAACCTCACCACCATCAGACCCAAACAAGTGGTCACAATGGCAGCCCACTCAGCAGGACACACAATCAAAGCCATTGTGTCTGCAAGCAACAACATTTCTGTCAGCCACACCTCCGAGCCGCACTGGACCGATCACCACTGTGCCCACTTCTCCTTCACCAAACCCACTGTATACCATCACGTCCACTGTGATCCTCGCTGAAGCTGGAACAAAGTCACCAAAGACCAGCTCGCCAACTCACTCAGCAAAACCCCACCACTGACATCCATGGACGCCAACACCTCAGTACGCAACCTCCACTGCTGGATCTCTGACTGCGCCAAAACACTAGCTCCCCTCAGGAAACCCTCAGGTAAGCAGCCCTAAAGAAATCCAGCCGGTTCTCCCCAAACCTTACAGCAGTCCAAGCACACCTGCAGACTGCTTGAGAAAAGATGGAGTAGCAGCAAGATAACAGCAGACCACGCAGTCTTCAGAACCAGCATCACTGCACACCACCACCTCATCAGAAAAACAAAAAAAGTAGCCATCCAGGAATGCATCAATGCCAACTCACACAACAGCACAGAAATCTTCACTGTGGTCATAGAATTCACCAATCCCAGCACAGAGACAGCAGACATTCCCTCCTCTCAAGACCTCTGCTACAATCTTGCCACCTTCTTCTATTGCAAGACCAAGGAGATCTCTAACAGCTTTTTAACCCAAAATCCACCCACCCCACCTGCATCCACCGTACCCAATGCCTCCAGACATCAGCAGACCTTGCCTAACTGGACCACCCTCACCCCTGATGACACCCTCAGGATCATGAAGAACATCCACTCTTGAGCCCCCTTGGATCCCTCCCCTTACCACTTCAACAGAGCCGGAACCTCTATCGCACACGAACTCTGCCACAATATCAACGGCTCCATCAAGTCTGCTACCTTCCTGGAAGACTGGAGGCACGCAGAGACAAATCCTCTGCTGAAGAAACCCTCTGCTGACCCAAAGGACCTCAAGAACTACAGACACAGCTCTCTGCTCCACTTCCCAACCAAAGTCATCGAAAAAGCCATCAGTGCTCAACTCTGCGAGGTTGTTGAGACGAGCCATATTCTGGACCTCTCTCAATCGGGCTTCAGAAGCAATCATAGCATGTAGACCACTCTCGTGGCTGCTACAGACGATATTCGCACCCTCCTTGACTTAGGCAAAACTGCTGCCTCATCCTTCTGGACCTCTGAGCCACCTTCGACACCGTCTCCAACCACACCCTCTGTGCAAGAAATCACAACGCCAGCATCTGTGACCAAGCTCTAGAAGCTCCTTTCTCACCAGCCGAACACAGAGTCAGACTTCCAGCATTCAACTCAGAACCCACAGAGATCAGCTGCAGAGTGCCTTAGGGATCCTCCCTGAGCTCTACCCTACATGGCTCTGCTTGCACCCATCGTCAGAAGCCACAGACCAAACAACATCTCCTAGGCCGATGACACAAAGCTGATTCTCTCCGTCACCAATGAACCCAAAGCCACCAAGAGCAACTTCCACAATGGGATGAATGGTTCCAACAACGTGTTAGGACAAAGTGAAAGAATAATAGTTCAATCACGGAAAAATTCCAGAGTCATTCAATCATGTGCAGTGTTTTTATATACAGTTTTTGGAGTTCAGACTCTCTCTCAGGAGAGTAGCAAAAACACCTTTTTGCTACTCTGTCAATTTGTCCTGACACCTTGTTGGAACCGACTTATCGCCAGTGGGATGGGGGTCCCCCGCTGTCAAGGACAAATACCCCACATTTACTATACTCAATAATACGGCTAGTAAGGGATTGTGGCCATTTTTCCCCCTTCTAACTTTGATGACAATGGGATGAATGGCAGTCGCCACTTGGATAAAAGATAGCTGCCTCTAGCTTAACTCAGGCAAGAGTAAAGTCCTCATTGTGCACTCTAACCCCTCCGCCTGGGACGACTGGCCGCAGCACCCGGAACCCCAAAACCCCCAGACCTCACACAAAACCTCAGGATCATCCTGGACACCTCTCTCTCAATGAACTGCCAAATCAATGCTGTTTCATCCTCCTGCTTCCACATGCTCCACCTACTTCGTAAGATGTTCAAGTGGATCCCAATAAAGTCCAGGAGAACAGTCACCCATACACTCGTCAGCAACTCACTCTATGCCAGCACCACCCAGAAACTCAAAAAGAAACTGCAGAATATCCATGCTGCAGCCACATCACTGGCATCCTGAGAGACCTTCACTGGCTGCGAAGACCTGGAATTGCTGCCTCTGCACCTTAGGCAATCACCATCGCTGCCACATTTCAAGAAGGACCTCAAGACCTGGCTCTTTGACTGCATTGTAGACCCACCCCTCCTCCCACACTGAGCCGATTGAGAACCTAACAGGTGATTGTTTGTGCTTTATAAGAAACCTGATTGATTGAATGATTGATTGATTGATTGATTGATTGACTGCTTGATTGATTGATAGAAGCGAGAGCCCATTTTATCTTCGACCATCCATGTTTGAGGAGAAGTATAAGAGTTACTAGTGGAAATATGAAACATCTTCTACCTATCCAACATGTGGATGAAACATAGGAAATGTATCAATAAACTGCAGTCATGATATATCTGTGACAAGGAGGAGCAAAATATAAACTGATAAGTGCAATAGTCTTGAGACTATGCACAACATGGAAACGGTGTGCAACCTTTACTTTGCAGACATTGCACTGCGAGTCAGTACATCAAAGGTTTGTTTTGCTACATTTACTTTGTGAGTCTTTGCATTCATTGGTTCATTGCTTCACAGGAAAGTACTAGCAAGAATGTTGCAAAGTATTTCTTCACTTAATCTTTATAAATTTATATGCATATCATTAGATGAATATATTTTACCTACTGGCGGTCGCCAGTAGGTAGTTATAGTTAGAAACTATTTTCCATAGGAAAAGCATTTTTTGTTTTCCCAATAAATTTGGTGTCATTTGACGAATCATCGTGAAATTTTCAAAACTAGTGGTGCGCTCCGGTCAGCTCCGGCCTTAAAAGTTTCATGGTGATTCGCCAAGCGGGGGCCGAGATAAAAGGGGGGTCCCAAAACGTGTTTTCTCCATGTTATTTTCCATAGGAAACTTTAGACACGGCTACAGCCCGAACTGCTGAACGGAATTATACCAAATTTTGCTAAAAGGTAGCCCTTGGCTCAGAAAGAGCCCTTTTTGTTAAATTATGTAAATCCGTTCAGTATTTCCTGAGAAATTCAAAATATAGCGGTCAGAAAATCAATTTCCCTTAGGAAACTTTAGACACGTCTACAGCTCAAACTGCTGAACGGAATACACCAAATTTGCCAAAAAGGTAGTGCTGGACGGGACCTAACTACACAAGCACAATTGGTTCAATTTGGCTGCCAACACTTCAATCCAGGAAGTGTTGGCAGCCATCTTTGTGCAATGCTTTTTAGGTCTCACCTAGCGACACAGCGCATGCGCTGTTCACTACACAAACACCACTGCACTACCCTAAACCCTAAAACACTACCCCCTGCACGACCCCCTACACTGCTCGAACACCACTGCACTGCCCTAAACCCTAAAACACCATCCCCTGCATGACCCCCTACACTGCCCGAACACCACTGCACTACCCTAAACCCTAAAACACCACCCCCTGCACGACCCCCTACACTGCCCGAACACCACTGCACTACCCTAAAACCTAAAACACCACCCCCTGCATGACCCCCTACACTGCCCAAACACCACTGCACTGTCCTAAACACTAAAACACTACCCCCTGCATGACCCCCTACAGTGCCCGAACACCACTGCGCTGCCCTAAACCATAAAACACCACCCCCAGCAAGACCCCCTACACTGCCCGAACACCACTGCACTGCCCTAGACCCTAAAACACCACCCCCTGCACGAACCCCTACACTGCCCGAACACTACTGCACTTCCTTAAACCCTAAAACACCACCCCTGCACAACCCCCTACACTGCATGAACACCACTGCACTGCCCTAAACCTGAAAACTCCACCCCTCGCATGACCCCCTACACTGCCCGAACACCACTGCACTGCCCTAAACCCTAAAACACCACCCCAGCACGAGCCCCTACACTGCCCGAACACCACTGCACTGCCCTAAACCCTAAAACCCCACCCCAGCACGACCCCTACACTGTCCAAACACCACTGCACTGCTCTAAACCCTAAAACATCACCCCCAGTATGACCCCATACACTGCCCGAACCCCACTGCACTGCCCTGAACCCTAAAACACCACCCCCAGCATGCCACCCTCCACTACCCAAACACCACTGGACTGCCGTAAACCCTAAAAAACACCACTGCACTGCCCTAAACCCTAAACCACCACTCTCAGCATGACCCCCAACACTACCCGAACACCACTGCTCTGCCCTAAACCCTAAAACACCACCCCCAGCACAAACCCCTACACTACCTGATCACCACTGCACTGCCCTAAACCCCAAAACACCACCCCCTGCACGACCCCTTCACTGCCCGAACACCACTGCACTGTCCTAAACCCTAAAACACCACCTCCCTGCACGACCCCCTACACTGCCCAAACACAATTGCACTGCTCTAAACCCTAAAACACCACCCCCATGCACGACCCCCTACTCTGCCCGAACACCACTGCTCTGCCCTAAACACTAAAACAACACATCCAACACGACCCCCTACACTGCCCAAACAATACTGCTCTGCCCTAAACCCTAAAACACCACCCCCAGCACGACCACCTATACTACCTGAACACCACTGCACTGCCCTAAACCCTAAAACACTACCCCCAGCATGACCCCCTATACTACCCGAACACCACAGCACTGCCCTAAACCCTAAAACACCACACCCAGCACGACCCCCTACACTACCCGAACAACACTGCACTGCCCTAAACCCTAAAACACCACCCCAGCATGACCCCCTACACTACCTGAACACCACTGCACTATCCAAAACCCTAAAACACAACCCCAGCATGTCCCATACACTACCCAAAGACCACTGTACTACCCTAAACCCTAAAACACGACCCCATACACTACACAAACACAACCGCACTACTCTAAACCCCAAAAATCTATCCCCAGCATGACCCCCTACACTTCACAAACACCACTGCACTACCCTAAACTCTAAAACACTTCCCCCTACACTACGCAATCACCACTGCAATACCCTAAACCCTAAAACACTACCCCCAGCATGACCTCCCACACTAACCAAACACCACTGCCCTATCCTAAACTCTAAAACACTACCCCCAGCAGTACCCCCTACACTACCCAAACACCATTGCACTACACTAAACCCCATATACACTACCCCAGCACGACCCCTACACTACACAAACACCACTGCACTACCATAAACCCTAAAACACTCCCCCAGCACCACTCCCTACACTACCCAAACACCACTGCACTACCCTAAACCCTAAAACACTACACCCAGCACGACCCCCTACACTACCCGAACACCACTGCACTACCCTAAATTCTAAAACACTACCCCCAGCACGACCCCCTACACTACCCAAACACCACTGCGCTACCATAAACCTTAAATCTACCCCCAGCACGACCCCCTACACTACCCAAACACCACTGCACTACCATAAACCCTAAAACACAACCCCAGCATGTCCGATACACTACCCAAAGACCACTGTACTACCCTAAACCCTAAAACACGACCCCATACACTACACAAACACAACTGAACTACCCTAAACATCTACCCCCAGCATGACCCCCTACACTACACAAACACCACTGCACTACCAAAAACCCTAAAACACTGCCCCAGCACCACTCCCTACACTACCCAAACACCACTGCACTACCCTAAACCCTAAAACACTACACCCAGCACGACCCCCTACACTACCCGAACACCACTGCACTACCCTAAATTCTAAAACACTACCCCCAGCACGATCCCCTACACTACACAAACACCGCTGCGCTACCCTAAACCTTAAATCTACCCCCAGCATGACCCCCTACACTACCCAAACACCACTGCACTACCCTAAACCCTAAAACACGACCCCAGCATGTCCCATACACTACCCAAAGACAACTGCACTACCCTAAACCCTAAAAATCTACCCCCAGCATGACCCCCTACACTACACAAACACCACTGCACTACCCTAAACCCTAAAACACTTCCCCCTACACTACACAAACACCACTGCACTACTTTAAACCCTAAAACACTACCCCCAGCATGACCTCCCACACTACCCAAACACCACTGCCCTACCCTAAACTCTAAAACACTACCCCCAGCAGTACCCCCTACACTACCCAAACACCACTGCACTACACTAAACCACATATACACTACCCCAGCATGACCCCAACACTACACAAACACCACTGCACTATCCTAAACCCTAAAACACTCCCCCCAGCACCACTCCCTGCACTACCCAAACACCACCGCACTACCCTAAACCCTAAAACACTACACCCAGCACAACCCCCTACACTACCCGAACACCACTGCACTACCCTAAATTCTAAAACACTACCCCCAGCACGACCCCCTACACTACCCAAACACTACTACGCTACCCTAAACCCTAAATCTACCCCCAGCACAACTCCTACACTACCCAAACACCACTGCACTACCCTAAACCCTAAAACACTATCCCTAGCACGACCCCCTACACTACCCGAACACCACTGCACTACCCTAAACCCTAAAACACTACCCCCAGTACGACCCCCTACACTACCCAAACACCACTGCACTACCCTAAACCCTAAATCTACCCCAAGCACGACCCCCTACACTACTCAAACACCACTGCACTGCCCTAAACCCTAAAACACTACCCCCAGCACGACCCCTACACTAAACAAACACCACTGCACTGCCCTAAACTAGGGGTGGGGGGAATTTGCGAAAATCAGTTTCGCAAATTATCGCGAAAATGTTAAAAATCTACGCAAACACGCGGAAATATCGCGAAGATGCAGAAGTTTTTTTCCCGCCCGTTCGCGGTATTTTCTGCGTGGTCGCGGCTCGCCAACTTACCCATGCGGTTGCTCGCGGGCGCGGCCATCTTGTTTTCACTTGTCTCGCGGTGCATGATCGCGAGAAGAAAGACGTGATCGCGCAACGAATGATGTTACTGCGGGCGCGAACTGTCGCGAGACAGCGCAAATGGCTACCAACAATCCAACATCTCGTGGAGAACGCGACCGGATCGGGAAAACTTGTCGGCGAACGCGGGGATGCAGGTAAGGCGATCGCGTGAGAATGTATTATTTTACAGCGCGAGCAAGCAAAAAATTTCCGGTGAAATGCGGATTGCGGAAATTTTGACATTTTCGTGCTCTCCGCGGAACGCGAAAATGTCAAATTATCACAATTTCCGCGAGCGGAATGGAATTTTAGCCCAGGCCTAACCTAAACCCTAAAACACTACCCCCAGCACAACCCCCTACACTAGATAAACACCACTGCACTGCCCTAAACCCTAAAACACTACCCCCAGCACGACCCCCTACACTACCCAAAAACCACTGCACTACCCTAAACCATAAAATACTACCCCCAGCACGACCGCTACACTACACAAACACCAATGCACTACCCTAAACCCTAAAACAAAACCCCCAGCACAACCCCCAACACTACCCAAAGACCACTGCACTACCCTAAACCCTAGAAAAGTAACCACCACCCCATGCCCAATCCACCTTACCTCTCACTCCTCGTGGTTCCTCTCTCCTCGTGGTTCCTGCTTCATGTCATCTCTGAGGGGGGGTGCACGTCGTTGTGAGGAAATGGAACAGCCTCTGTTTCCTTACAACGACGTGGATTGTCTATATGTTTTTTTTAGAACTCATGGTCATTTACCATACATACCTTTACAACAAAATTCGTTGTAAAGGCATGCGTGGTAAATGACCATGCTTTCTAAAAGTATGCGTAGTAATGACTTTGTGATGTACAATGCATGCGTTGTAATGGTATTGCGAAGTAAAAAAGTCATTGTAACGGCTGTTTACCGATCGAAGCTGGCCCCTGTTCTTCAGTGAGTCGTTTATTTGATAAATTAGGAGGAAGGAATGTGTTCTTTTTACCGAAAAGTGCATTCCCGGCTGTTGTATTGTGAAAGTGTCCCGCACTTTGTTTATATTTAGCCCCCAGGTGGGCCAAGTCTCGGGGGCAATATTTTTTATTGTAAGGGGGGGCCCAAAGGGGGACCCCAGCCCCAGGGACCGCCACCCCCGGGGCTTCTAAACTGAATGGGTAGGGGGCCTCAAAGGCCCCCCCAAGCCCTGGGGACCGCCATCAACGGGGCTTTTCTAAAATATTTGCGAGGACTCATGGCCCCCCCGCAGCCCCGGGGACCACCACCCCCAGGGCTTGTGTTTTTAAAATACATAAATAACCTGTGTGGGGGGGCTCGAGCCCCCCCACATGCCCCGGGGACCGTGACCTCCCCGGAGCTCTAAATATTAAAATTTGGGGGTCTGTTATGGACCCCCAAGCCCCGGGGACCACTAACCCCCGGGGCTTTGCAAATGTTGGGACGGGGCCGTACAGCCCCCCTCCTGGAGCCCTGTAATGGCCCTGGGGACCGCCACACCCCAGGACCGGCTTCTGCAGTGCCCTGGGGTGCCCACCCCTGGGACACTGTTGTTTGCTGTTGCAGGGTGGGAGCTTCGCGGCTCCCGCCCTGTCATAGCAAACTGCTTTGGTTTTTGGAAGAGAGAGCAGGAAACCTGCTCTCTCTTCCAAAAACCAAAGACGATTGCTTTTCCACACGGGGAGCTGCATCTTAGCAGCTCCCTGTGTGGAAAAGCAATTCCGGCTCCCGCAGGTACCTCCAGTAAGCGCTACAGAGCTGCGTTGTAGAGTGTTGTAAAAAGGGGCGTGGCCTCTGAACACCTCTCTGCAAGGCAGTTCTCTGGCGCATACTGGAGGTACCTGGTGGGCTAGTTGGCCCCGAGGGACCCTCAGGATTGAAGAGGAATTAATTCCCCAACTTAAAACGCGCCAAGGGACTTGTTTACAGACATGTCACCTCAGGCCCCGCCCACTACCTTCACCATTGTGCAAACGTGCCCCCTGGCATGTTGTAAGTAGGGGAATTAATTCCCCTTCAATACTGAGTGTTCCTGAGGGCTAACTAGCCCGCCAGGTACCGCCAGTATGCGCCAGGGAGCTGCGTTGCAGAGTGGTGTTCAGAGGCCACGCACCTTTTTACACCTCTCTGCAACGCAGCTCTGTGGCGCTTACTGGAGGTACTTAGTGGGTTAGTTCGACCCTAGGGACCCTCAGGATTCAAGGGGACTTAATCTCCCAACTTAAAACGGCCACAGGGCGCGTTTACACAGTGGTGAAGGGAGGGGGCGGGGCTTGAGGAGACGTGTGCAAACATGCCCTGTGGCACATTGTAAGTTGGGGAAATAATTCCCCTTCAATACTGAGGGACCCTGGGGGCCAACTAGTCCACCAGGTGCTTCCAGTAAGCGCCACTGCGCTGCATTGCAGAGAGGTGGTGCAGGCCATGCCCCTTTTTACACCTCTCTGCAATGGCGCTTACTGGAGGTACCCAGTGGGCTAATTTGACCCTAGGGACCCTCAGGATTCAAGGGGACTTAATCTCCCAACTTAAAATGGCCACAGGGCGTGTTTACACAGTGGGGAAGGGAGGGGACGAGGCCTGAGGTGACGTGTGCAAACACACCCTATGGCACGTTTTAAGTTGAGGAAATAATTCCCCTTCAGTCCTGAGGGCCCCTGGGGGCTAACTAGCCCACCAGGTGCTTCCAGTAAGCGCCACTGCACTACGTTGCAGAGAGGTGGTCCAGGCCGTGCCACTTTTTACACCTCACTGCAACGCAGCTCTGTGTTGCTTACTGGAGGTTCCTAGTGGGCTAGTTGCACCCTAGGGACCCTCAGGATTCAAATAGACTTAACCCCTTGCATGCTCATGACGAGCTGGACTCGTCATGGCACACAGTCATAGTGTGCTCATGATGAATCCAGCTCGTCATGACACCCACCCACGGGGGGAGCGCCAGCCAGCGTCGATGCGGGTGTTTTCACCAGGGAAGGCAGGGGAAGACCTTCCCCTGCCTTCCCCCGCATCCCCTCCACGTCATCAATGACGTCAGCGCGCGAGCCGCGCTTACGTCATTGGAGGATTCCCTTTGTTCTCCGACCCGCAGGAAGCCATTTGCTTCCTGCACGTCGGAGAACAAACAGGTAAGTTTTGGGGCTGGGGAGGGGGGGATTTAAACGAAAGAGGCATCGGGGGAAGGAAAGGATTTTTCTTTCCTCGATGCCTCTTTTGTGCATTCCTCGTATGATAGTGCAGCAGGATTGCCCACTAGACCCAGGGATTTTTTTTTCTTCGTAAATACGAGTGAGTTTCGTTGTTTGGGGGGAGCGGCCCCTTAAGCAAGGGTCGCTCCCCCTTTCGGGGCCTCATTTTTAGCTTTGACTGCCCCCCTGGGGGGGGCAGATTTTTTTTTTTTTTTTTTTTAAACGGCCCACTGGGCCAAATGAATAAATGTACTGGGGAGTGGCCCCTTGGCAAGGGTCACTCCCCTTTGGGGGTCATTTTCAAAAGCCAACGTTTGTTTGGGGGAGCAGCCCCTTAGGCAAAGGTCTCTCCCTTTTTTGGGAGAAACATTTTGGCTTTGCCTGCCCCCTGGCGGGGCAGATTTAATTTCTTTTTAAAGTAATCGGCACACTGGGCCAGTTAATACATGTAGTGGGGAGTGGCCCCTTGGGCAAGAGTCACTCCCCTTTGGGGGCCATTTTAGAAAGCCTATGTAGGTATATTTTGTTTGTGGGAGCGGCCCCTTAGGCAAGGGTCGCTCCCCTTTTGGGGGCATACATTTTGGCTTTGTCTACCCCCCTGGGGGGCAGATTTTTTTTTTTTTAAATGAAATCAGCCCTCTGGGCCAATAGAATAAATGGTAGTGGGGAGTGGCCCCTTGGGCAAGGATCACTACCCTTTTGGGGGCATACATTTTGGCTTTGTCTGGCCCCTGGGGGGTGTAGATTACATTTTTTTTAAATAAAATCGGTCCACTGGGCCAATAGAATAAATGTAGTGGGGAGTGGCCCCTTAGTCAAGGGTTGCTCCCCTTTGGGGAGCATTAATTTGCCCGTTTTTGCCACCCTTAGGGGCAGTACCAAAGGGGATGATGGACGGAGCGCTTGAGCATATCAAACACTCACCCCCAGTCAACTGATCTGGGTTTAATCCATTATCATTCTTTAGCTCACTCCACCACCCCAGTTCAGACATGGCCATATGCAAATCAGTCTGACCCTGTGCCTCATGGAAGCAGTCTAGTCCGAACTGCCAAGCCATGTCTTCCCTGGACCGGAAACAACCATGTTGGGACCGGTTTCTGGCTAATCAGCCGTCATCAGCCAGGCTAGCTTGAGTCGAGTGGCAAAGTGAGCAAGAGACCCACGTCTGGGCGTACCCTGCCAACTTAGGGCGAACAAAGCGCACACGTCAGACTGATTTGCATATGGCCATTTCTGAACTAGGGTGGTGGAGTGAGCTAAAGAATGATGATTGTTTAAACCCAGATCAGTTGACTGCAGGTGAGTGTTGATTTGCTCAAACGCTCCGTCCATCATCCCCTGTGGTATCACCCTGAGGGGCAGATCGCCTGATTTCTTTTTTTTTTGTAGGGCCACTAGGCCACCAGGGTTTTTTTGTAATGTTTGGGAGCGGCTTCTTGGACATGGGTCGCTCCCCTTTATGGGAGGATGATTGTGGCCATTTCTGCCCTCTTTGGGTGGCAGAATAGCAGTATGTTTTTAGGCCCATCTCAGAAGCCACTAGACACCAGGGTTTTTAAACTTTTTGTGTTGGGGAGTGGCCGCAAGGGTTGCTCCCCCTATACTCTTAGGTCCACCTACCCCTTATCTTGGCTGGTGGATTGTGTGTGGACTGGTGCATTATTAGCATATGTGATTGTAATGTTTTTTTCTCCTTTTTATTCTAGTGTAATGATTCCTGTTTGCGGTTTCGACAGTGGTTGTTCTGCAGTTTTGCGTAGTTGCATTTTTTTGGTAAGAAAAACATTTTTGTTGTATTTACTCCAAATGAATAATATTGTAATGTATTAATGAATTTTTTTGTAAGTGGTGTCATAATGGCAGCATATTTAGTTAGTGTTTTGAGCATAAAATTCTTTGCGATGTGTTTTGCATGGTCTTATGTGTAATTTATTTTCTCTTTCTTTTTTAGTGGGATATTGTTTATCTATACTGTGTCTGTGCAGAGTAGGTAGTGGTGAGTTTAGCTGCCTCTGGCAAGTGAGTGGTATCGTTTTGGAGTATATATGCGTTTTTGGTAAAGGTGCTTTTTGTTTATGTCCTATTTTACAAAGTGTTTGTTGTTGTTGACTTGTTTGACAAGTTACCTTTATTAGTAAGCATTATGGCTAGCCGTAGAATGACTGCTCAACAGGTCGTTGGTATGCTTCTTGAATCTTCCTCTGAGCAGGATTATGAGACTGACAGTGCGTCTGGGGGAGAGGAGGGAGGGAATGATTCTGGCAGTGAGTTTTCTCTCCAAATGGAATCATCGGATGATGAAGGTTCTCTCAGTGCAGATGAAGGTACTCTTGGTGTGGATGAAGCAACTCTCAGTGCGGATGAAGTGCCTGTTTTAGAGGAGGATACTGCTGTGCCGATGGTGCAAAAGGCATCTGGATTGCAGCCTGAGGCTTCCTACTTGAAGTGCTGGACTCTGGGTTGATCCAAACATGGTGCAGCCGGTGTTGTCTGCCTTCAGCGGTGATGCAGGGGGTAGAGTGGATTGTGAACATTTTTTGCCTATACAGTTTATTCAGTTGTTTATGGATGATGGGTGAGATTGTTGAGCAGACTAATTTATATGCTGAACAGTTTTTGAGGGACAACAGTGACAAACTTAGGCCCCACTCTAGAGCTACCCGGTGGACTCCCACAAATCTGGTTAGATTAAGAAGTTTTTGGGTTTGACTTTTATTGATGGGTTTGATAAGGAAGCCGTCCCTGGCTTCATATTGGTCTACCAGTCCCATGATGGTAAGAGCCATATTTCCTGCAGTTATGACTCGTGATCGGGATCTACTTTTGCTACGTATGCTGCATTTTCTTGATAATTCTCTGGCGTTGCCACGTATTCACCCTGACTGTGACCGTCTTATTAAGATTTGGCCTGTTCTTGATCACTTTGTAGATCGATTTTCAGAGATCTATACTCCAGGGAAAGAAATATCTATTGATGACTCTT
Organism: Triturus cristatus; assembly: GCF_964204655.1. NCBI lineage: Eukaryota > Metazoa > Chordata > Amphibia > Caudata > Salamandridae > Triturus > Triturus cristatus. The sequence goes on along the minus strand of NC_140591.1, from coordinate 1,669,729,196 downwards.
TGGTCTTGTTCAAGGGCCAGATAAAGCTAGATGGTGGTATTGGGTTTAGGTAAAGGCGCCGCAGAGACTATTTGCACATATCACCATGAACAAACCTAGTATGTGACGGTGCTAAAAGGTAAGGAGAATAAGCCTGGGCAAAGCACTACGCAAACGCTCGCGTAGTTTGCGAAGTTTGCGCTACTTCGCACTACGCAAATTGCACGTAGCACAGTGCAAACATGCGTAGCGTAGCGTTGCGTAGTGCAGCGGTCATTTTTTGTTTGCTGGCGGTCCTCAACATCAAGTTGGCGACCACGAGTAAGCATAATGACATCCCGGTGAGACTTTTTCCTTGTTCGCGATCAGCAACATCAAGTTACCGATCGCGAGTGTGGAAAATAAACATCCCGGAGAGATTCTGAACGCGAGGATGTCAGGTTTCTCATTGCGAGTGTTCGCGTATGCTCGCGACCGCTCGTGATGAGAAACTACCAGTCCGCGTTGAGAAAGCTGCCGCTCGAGTAAAAATCTACTCGAGCATCAGAAAACTACAGCTCGCACTGTGCAAGATGCCGTTTTCAATGATTGCACAGTGCCGGACGCTTGTCCGCACTGTGCAATCATTGAAAACCCCATCTTGCACAGTGCGTACAGGGTACTACACAGTTCGCGAAGTGCTACGCATAGCTCACGTAGTGTCAATCAATGAATCAATCAATCAATGACATTTATAGAGCGCGCTACATACCCGTAGGGTCTCAAGGCGCTGGGGGGGGGGGGTGCCGCTACTGCTCGAACAGCCAGGTCTTCAGCTTCTTCCTGAAGGAGAGGTGGTCTTGGGTCAGGCGCAGGTTGGTCGGGAGGGAGTTCCAGGTCTTGGCGGCCAGGTAGGAGAAGGACCTTCCTCCTGTAGTCGCTCTTCGGATGCGGGGGACGTCGGCGAGGGCGTGGTTGGTTGATCGGAGGTGGCGTTTGGGAGCGTAGAAGTTGACTCGGCTGTTGAGGTAGCTCGGGCCTTGGTCGTGTAGGGCTTTGTGTGCGTGGGTGAGGAGGCGGAAGGTGATTCTTTTGTTGACGGGGAGCCAGTGAAGGTCTCTCAGATGTCCGGAGATGTGGCTGGTTCGTGGGATGTCGAGGATGAGTCTGGCTGAGACGTTCTGGATCCGCTGGAGTCTCTTCTGGAGCTTGGCGGTGGTACCGGCGTAGAGGGCGTTGCCGTAGTCCAGTCGGCTGGAGACGAGGGCCTGGGTGACGGTCTTCCTGGTCTCGGTGGGGATCCACCAGAAGATCTTCCGTAGCATGCGAAGGATGTTGAAGCATGCCGATGAGACGTTGTTGACTTGCCTGGTCATGGAGAGGGAGGAGTCCAGGATGAAGCCCAGGTTGCGTGCATGGTCTGTCGGTTTGGGTGCGGTGCCCAGGGCGGGAGGCCACCAGGAGTCGTCCCAGGCGGAGGGTGAGGAGCCCAGGATGAGGACCTCCGTCTTGTCCGAGTTCAGTTTCAGGCGGTTGGTCGTCATCCATTCGGCTACCTCTTTCATCCCTTCGTGCAGGTTGGCTCTGGCGGCGGCGGGGTCGTTGGTCAGGGAGAGGATCAGCTGGGTGTCGTCGGCGTAGGAGATTATGTTGAGGTTGTGCTGGCGTGCGATGGCCGCGAGGGGGCTCATGTAGACGTTGAAGAGGGTGGGGCTCAGAGAGGATCCTTGAGGGACGCCGCAGATGACTTCGGTGGCCTCTGACTTGTACGGTGATAGACGGACTCTCTGTGTTCTTCCGTCGAGGAAGGAGATGATCCATTCCAGCGCCTTGTCCTGGATTCCGACGTTGCTGAGGCGTTGTACTAGGGTGCGGTGGCAGACAGTGTCGAATGCCGCGGAGAGGTCTAGGAGGATGAGGGCCGCTGTTTCTCCGTTGTCCATCAGGGCTCGGATGTCATCGGTGGCGGCGATGAGGGCGGTCTCGGTGCTGTGATTGGCTCGGAAGCCGGACTGTGAGGGGTCGAGGGATCCATTCGTCTCGAGGAAGGCGGCCATCTGCTTGTTGACGGTCTTCTCGATGACTTTGGCTGGAAACGGGAGGAGCGAGATGGGGCGGTAGTTCTTGAGTTCGGTGGGGTCCGCTGTGGGTTTCTTGAGAAGAGCGCTGAGTTCGGCGTGCTTCCAGCTCTCAGGGAAAGTGGCGGTGTCGAAGGATGTGTTGATGATGTCTCGCAGGTGGGGTGCGATGACAGCGTCAGCCTTGTTGTAGATGTGGTGAGGGCAGGGGTCAGTCGGTGATCCGGAGTGGATGGAGTTCATCGTGCGGGTGGTGTCTTCGGTGCTGATCGGGGTCCAGGCGTGGAGGGTGGTGGTGGGGGGTGGTTGTTCGGTCTTGGTGTTCGTTGGTTGGTTGTTGAAGCTGTTGTGTATGTCCGCGATCTTGTTGTGGAAGTAGGAAGCGAGGGAGTTGCAGAGGTCTTGCGATGGGGTGATGTCGTTGTTTCCTGCGCTGGGGTTGGATAGCTCTTTCACGATGTTGAAGAGTTCCTTGCAGTTGTGTGCGTTGTTGTCCAGCCGGTCCTTGAAAGCAGTTTTCTTGGCGGCGCGGATCAGCTGGTGGTGCTTCCGGGTGGCCAGCTTGAAGGTGGACCTGTTGTCTGGTGTAGGATCCCTTCTCCAGACTTTCTCGAGGGCTCGGCAGTTCTTCTTGGAGCTCTTGAGTTCGTCGGTGAACCACGGGGCTTTCTTGCTGCCGGATCTGCAGGGCGGGGTTCTCAGCGGGGCGAGTTCGTCCGCGCAGTTGCTGATCCACTTCGTGAGGTTGTCGGCGGCCTGGCTGGGGTTCGCTGAGCTGGCGGGAGGGTGCTGGCTCAGGGAAGCGGCGAGCTGGTCTGCTGTGATCTTGTTCCAGCTTCTGCGGGCGGCCTGATGCTGGTGGTGGTGGGTCGTCGTTCTCTTGAAGGTGAAGTGGACGCAGCTGTGGTCCGTCCATTGAAGCTCTGTGGCGTGGCTGAAGTCGATGTCTGTGCTGGAGGAGAAGACTGCGTCGAGTGTGTGTCCGGCGAGGTGGGTGGGGGTGGACACCAGCTGCTTGAGTCCAAGATTGGCGAGGTTGTCGAGCAGGGTGCTGATGTTGCGGTCGTTGTTGTTCTCCAGGTGGAAGTTGAGGTCCCCCAGGAGGATGTAGTCAGCGGAGGGGAGGGCGTGCGGGCTGACGAAGTCGGCGACGTCCTCGCTGAATTGGGTGCGTGGTCCCGGAGGTCGGTAGATCAGGGTGCCTCTGAGGGTGGTGTTCGGGTTGGTGTGAATCTGGAAATGCAGATGTTCGGCGGTGGTCAGGGTGTTGTCGGTGCTGGTCGTGAGACGGATGGTGTTCCTGTGGATGATGGCGATGCCTCCTCCCATCTGGTTGGCATTGCGGTCCCTCCGGACGATCTTGTAGCCCTCTGGGATAGCGATGGCGATGTCGGGAGCTGAAGAGGCGTTCATCCAGGTCTCTGTGAGGAAGGCGACGTCCGGGGCAGTGGTGTCTAGGAGGTTCCAGAGTTCGATGGCGTGTCTGTGGACGGAGCGGGTGTTGAGCAGGATGCACTTGAGGTGGGTGCTGCTGGTGTTCGACTTGGCGGGTGCTGGTGCGAGGCAGGTCAGGATGCAGGAGAACTTGCAGGCGTGGCAGCTGAAGGGTCCGTGGGTGCGTCGTGGTGTGGCTTGGTGGTACTCTGGGCGTCGGCCGGTGTTGAGAGCGGTGAGGGTGGCGGCGGAGTACGTCAGGCGGGTCGGTCGGGGTCTTCGTGGGCCAGGGGTCCTGGCACTGGGCGCGGTCCAGGCGCGGACGGGCGTAGACGGGCTTACCTTTGGCGCGCCTTCGGCGCGCAATCGGCGCGCCCGCTGCGCGTGACCGCTGCGCGTTCGCACGATCGCCATTTAAGGCGAAGTGCGCGGGTGGGCGGGGCAGCTGGGAGGCGGGAGCGGGGAGGGAACAGAAGGGAAAAAGGGGCGTGGTCAGCGGGGGTGGCGGGAAGCGGGGAGCGGGGAGGGAAGGCGGAGGGCGGCGAGGTAGGCGGGCAGGCAGGAGGGAGAACGAAAATACGGGCAAAAAGTGACCAAAAAACAACAGGCACAAATGCTTAGACAAGACGCTAACACGGGAAGAAAATACAGTGAAAAACAAGCACAAATGATTTACAAAAACAAAATAAAACAGACGGCAGCGGCGTCAGCCGGCAACGAGGCAGGCAGCGAGGCAGAGGGCAAAGCGATGTGGCACACGCGGCAGCTGGTGGCCGTGCGGCGCGGGGGTGTCCCACAAGTGGGTCACACTCACCTGCGTCGCACGGTCGCCATTTAAGGCCAAGTGCGCGGGTGGGCGGGGCAGCTGGGAGGCGGGATCGGGGAGGGAACAGAAGGGAAAAAGGGGCGTGGTCAGCGGTGGTGGCGGGAAGCGGGGAGCGGGGAGGGAAGGCGGAGGGCGGCGAGGTAGGCGGGCAGGCAGGAAGGAGAACGAAAATACGGGCAAAAAGTGACCAAAAAACAACAGGCACAAATGCTTAGACAAGACGCTAACACGGGAAGAAAATACAGTGAAAAACAAGCACAAATGATTTACAAAAACAAAACAAAACAGACGGCAGCGGCGTCAGCCGGCAACGAGGCAGGCAGCGAGGCAGAGGGCAAAGCGATGTGGCACACGCGGCAGCTGGTGGCCGTGCGGCGCGGGGGTGTCCCACAAGTGGGTCACACTCACCTGCGTCGCACGGTCGCCATTTAAGGCCAAGTGCGCGGGTGGGCGGGGCAGCTGGGAGGCGGGAGCGGGGAGGGAACAGAAGGGAAAAAGGGGCGTGGTCAGCGGTGGTGGCGGGAAACGGGGAGCGGGGAGGGAAGGCGGAGGGCGGCGAGGTAGGCGGGCAGGCAGGAAGGAGAACGAAAATACGGGCAAAAAGTGACCAAAAAACAACAGGCACAAATGCTTAGACAAGACGCTAACACGGGAAGAAAATACAGTGAAAAACAAGCACAAATGATTTACAAAAACAAAACAAAACAGACGGCAGCGGCGTCAGCCGGCAACGAGGCAGGCAGCGAGGCAGAGGGCAAAGCGATGTGGCACACGCGGCAGCTGGTGGCCGTGCGGCGCGGGGGTGTCCCACAAGTGGGTCACACTCACCTGCGTCGCACGGTCGCCATTTGAGGCCAAGTGCGCGGGTGGGCGGGGCAGCTGGGAGGCGGGAGCGGGGAGGGAACAGAAGGGAAAAGGGGCGTGGTCAGCGGTGGTGGCGGGAAGCGGGGAGCGGGGAGGGAAGGCGGAGGGCGGCGAGGTAGGCGGGCAGGCAGGAAGGAGAACGAAAATACGGGCAAAAAGTGACCAAAAAACAACAGGCACAAATGCTTAGACAAGACGCTAACACGGGAAGAAAATACAGTGAAAAACAAGCACAAATGATTTACAAAAACAAAACAAAACAGACGGCAGCGGCGTCAGCCGGCAACGAGGCAGGCAGCGAGGCAGAGGGCAAAGCGATGTGGCACACGCGGCAGCTGGTGGCCGTGCGGCGCGGGGGTGTCCCACAAGTGCATTTTGCGTAGCTTCGCGTAGTGCTACTTCGCGAACTACGCCCAGGGTTAAAGGAGAACCACCATCCTCCTCAGGATAGGCCTCAGCCTTCATTAACCAATGACACTCCTTAGCACACGTAGCATTTATGAAATAACATCAGTATGTAGTGTGTTTCCACACCACCCAGCGTTCCCCCATGTCTCCCGGTAAAAATGGTGCCTCACTTGTGTGGAGGCCCAAGTACCCGCGACAGGCAAGATCCCAAAACATTTTTTGATAGGCAATGTTGATTTCGCCTCACTACGTTTTGGGCCCTTGCCTGTCGAGGGTACTTGGGCCTCCCACACAAGTGAGGCACCATTTTTACTGGGAGACCTGGGGGAACGCTGGGTGGCGGGAAATTTGTGTGAGCCCGGTCATGCCACAACTTTCCCACACAAAAATGTGTGAAAAAAGTGTTTTTTTCAACTAAAATTTAGGTTTGCATTGGATTCTAGGTAAGGAAACGTTGGGGGATCCACGCAAGCCATACCTCCCTGGAAGCCCCCGGGTGTCTAGTTTTCAGAAATGTGTGGGTTTGGTAGGTTTCCCTAGATGGCCGCCTTGCACCGGGCCAAAAACCCAGGTGACCCCCCTTGCAAAACCAGGTGGTTTTGCTATAGACAATTTTGATGTCGCCTCACTACGTTTTGGGCCCTTGCCTGTCGCGGGTACTTGGGCCTCCCACACAAGTGAGGCACCATTTCTACTGGGCGACCTGGGGGAACGCTGGGTGGTGGGAAATTTGTGTGAGCCCGGTGATGCCACAACTTTCCCACACAAAAATGTGTGAAAAAGTGATATTTTCAGCAAAAATTGAGGTTTGCAGGGTGTTAGAAAAGGTAGACGGACCGGGAGGGTCGGCCGGGGTCAGGAGGAGAGGTCTCCGGGGAGAGCCGTCTCCAGCGATCGTACAGACAAGTAACTTCCCCCCCACAGACAGATATCACACACGGATAAGGTTCAGTGATCTTTATCGACACTTATTTAAGGTACGGTAAAAGGGTACAAGGAGGTCTGGACTCAGGGGTCCCCTCGATTAGAGTCTCGTAAGGTAGGGAAGGGGGTAGCGGGACAGTCTATTTACCAATCAGGTAATTCGGATGAGATGGTGATGAGCTCACAATCCTCGAGCTTGGTGGTTAGGTGGTATGGGCCGCGGCAGCGCCAGCAGGTCCCGGTGCGGATGGTCGATACAACGGGCCGCGGCAGCGCCAGCAGGTCCCAGGAAGATGAAGGCTGCAGAGGGCCGCGGCAGCGCCAGCAGGTCCCGGGGAGGATGGTCGTTACAACGGGCCGCGGCAGCGCCAGCAGGTCCCAGGAAGATGAAGGTTGCAGAAGGCCGCGGCAGCGCCAGCAGGCAGGACGATGGTTCACAAGAGCGGGCTACGGCAGCGCCAGTAGACCGTCAGGGTTGAGTTCACTCGGTGTCTCTCGACTCCAGGATACAACTGCCTTCCTGCTCCGGAGCTGTCTTAGTTATAGGGCTGGTGCCCTTTGATGTCCGGACCCTCGCACTTGGAGGTCGGAGGGTCCGGGATGAAGGTGTCCAGACACCCAGCAGGGGGTGGAGCCAGCGCCTGGGGGCTGCTGGAGGCGATCGGCACCTGGCGGGGGAAGAGCTCTTGACGCTTCGTTCTCCCATTGACCTGCCAAGTGGTCCGCTCACCTCCTGGGTGGATGGTGGTGCCGGGATGTCGGGGCCGGCCAGGCCCGGGGTTAGGGTCGAGGTGAGGCCACGCGGCCGCGTGGTGCAGGGCCCAAGATGGCGGCTTGACCTGGCCGGGGAAGCCGGTGGGGCTGGACCCCGTGATGAGTAGGGGTCCGAGGGCAGAGGGTCCGTCGGGAGACGGAGTACAGGGGCTTGTCACGGGGGTATGCTGGGTGGGCCGGAGCTCGGGCCCTGTCGTGCGGGGGGGGGAGCCAGCCCTCTGTGTGGCCTGTCCAACATGCGTCCCCCCCAGCTGAAGGCGGGGAGAGTCACCCATCTCCTTGGGGACTCTCTTCGTCGAGGCGGAAAAAGCGGGACAGGCCGTCCGCGTTGGCGTGGTCTTGGCCTGGCCGGTGCTCCACAGTGAAGTCCATTCCCTGCAGGGAAATGGACCAGCGCAAGAGTTTTGGGTTCTCCCCCCGCATCTGCATCAGCCATTGCAGGGGTCGATGGTCGGTTTGTACCCGGAAGTGGGTACCGAAGAGATAGGGCCGGAGCTTTTTGAGGGCCCACACTACTGCAAATGCCTCCCTCTCGATTGTGCTCCAACGCTGTTCTCGGGCCAGGAGACGTCGACTGATGAAGGCCACCGGCTGGTCATGACCTTCGGGGTTCAGCTGAGAGAGGACGGCCCCGATGCCGTGGTCGGAGGCGTCGGTCTGTACTACAAATTCCCGACTGTAATCGGGGGCCTGGAGCACCGGGGCGGTGCACAGGGCGGCCTTCAGCTCTTCGAAGGCCGCTTGACAATCAGGAGTCCAGTGGACCCGCTTCGGTTGATTCTTGGATGTGAGTCCCGTGAGGGGCCCCACGATGCTGCCGTAGTCCTTCACGAACCGCCGGTAGTAGCCGGTGAGCCCTAAGAAGGCTCGGACCTCGGTCTGGGTGACGGGGGGCTGCCAGGACTGGATGGCAGCAATCTTAAGTTGTAGTGGGGCCACCAGCCCGCTTCCCACTTGGTGCCCCAGGTAGGTCACAGACCCTTGGCCAATTTGGCACTTGCCGGCTTTAATGGTGAGGCCGGCCCGCTGGAGGGCTTGGAGGACCTCTTGGAGGTGACGGAGGTGGTCGGACCAGTGGCGGCTGTATACAGCGATATCGTCCAGGTAGGCAGCGCTGAATTCTTCGAGCCCTGCCAAGACCTGGTTCACAAGACGTTGGAATGTGGCGGGGGCATTCTTCATGCCAAAGGGCATGACCTTAAATTGATAGTGGCCATCGGGGGTGGAGAAGGCTGACCGTTCCTGAGCCCTGGGTGTGAGGCCGATCTGCCAGTAGCCCGCCGTCAGGTCGAAGATACTAAGGTAGCGGGCGGCCCCCAGCCGGTCGATCAGCTCGTCTGCTCGGGGGATGGGATGAGCGTCGGTCCGGGTGACAGCGTTCAAGCCCCGGTAGTCGACGCAGAATCTCAGTTCAGGGGCGGTGCCGGGGGCAGCGGCCTTGGGAACTAATACAACCGGACTGGCCCAGGGACTGTCCGAGGGCTCGATGACCCCGATCGTGAGCATCTTGGCCACTTCCTCCTGTATGCAGGTCCGTACCCGATCTGGTACGCGGTAGGCCCGGTGCCGGACAGGGGGACTGTCCCCGGTGTCTACGTCGTGCAAACACCAAGGGGTGACCCCGGGGGTGAGTGAGAACAGGGCAGCGAACTGCAGCAGGAGGTCCCGGCAGTCCTGGCGTTGCTCCGAAGTGAGGGCGTCGGAGAGCCGGACCCCATCCACGGAGCCGTCCTTCTCCTGAGTCTTTAAGAGATCCGGGAGGGGCTCGGAGTCTTCTTCTGTACCACTGTCGGTCGCCATCAGGAGGCTTAGTTCTGAGCGCACAAAGTGTGGTTTGAGCCGGTTGGTGTGGAGGACCCGCAGGGGGTTCCGGGTGGACCCCATGTCGATGAGGTAAGTGACGGGGCTTTTACGCTCGACCACTTTGAAGGGCCCCGTCCACTTGTCTTGCAGGGCACATGGTTCGGTGGGGGACATCACCCATACTTGCTGCCCAGGCTCGAACTCAACGGAGGAGGCATTGTGATCATACCACCTTTTCATGTCCTCCTGACTGGCCTCGAGGTTCGCCTTGGCCATCTCCCTGAAGCGCCGGGTCTGGTTTCGTAGGGCCAGGAGGTATTTGAAGACGTCTGGAGGGGTCGTTAGGGGGGCCAACTCCCAGCCCTCCTTCATGAGGCTGAGGGGCCCTCGCACAGGGTGTCCGTATAGGAGTTCAAAGGGGCTAAAGCCGAGGGACTTCTGGGGTACTTCTCGGTAGGCGAAGAGGAGGCACGGGAGCAGTACATCCCACTGGCGACGGAGAGGCTCTTCCAATCCCCCAATCATCCCTTTGAGAGTGCGGTTGAACCGCTCCACTAGTCCGTTTCCTTGGGGGTGATAGGGGGTCGTGAATCTGTATGTGACCCCGCATTGTTGCCAGAGGGACTTCATGTACTTCGATATGAAGTTCGTACCTCGGTCGCTGACGACTTCTCGGGGGAAGCCTACCCGGGAGAAGATCCCCATCAGGGCCCGGCCAACCACTGGAGCGGTCACGGTCCGTAGGGGCACCGCCTCGGGATAGCGGGTGGCATGGTCCACTAGTACCAAGATGAACCTGTGTCCTTGTGCCGTGCGAGGGTCCAGCGGCCCCACAATGTCTATCCCCACCCTCTCGAACGGGGTGGTGACCACCGGGAAGGGTTGTAGAGGAGCCTTAAGCTTCCGGCCACTCTTCCCGCTTGCTTGGCATGTGGGGCACGATCGGCAGTGGTTCAGGACGTCATTCCTCATTTTTGGCCAGAAAAAGTGGGTCACCAGTCGACTGTACGTTTTATCTTGGCCCAGGTGCCCAGCCAGGGGGACATCGTGGGCTAGGTTGAGTAGAAAGTCTCGGAAGCGGAGCGGTACCACCAGAACTCGACTGGCCCCCACCTCGGCGATTCTTTGCTCGCTGTAGAGCAGGTCGTTATCCCAGTAGACCCAGTGGGTTCCGGTGGTGTCCCCGGCGGCTTGGGTGCTGGCTTGTTGGCGAAGCCCCTCGAGGGAGGGACAGGTCTTTTGCTCCTGGCGGAACTGTTCTTGGGTGGGCCCCCCTTCTTGCCGCCACTGAGCCAGATCCGGAAGGTCCCGGGGTTGCGCGTTTTCTTCGGGGGCCGGGTCTGGGAGGTCGGCCTCGCCGTTGTCCTCTACGGGGGCAACCGGGGGCGGAGGTGCCGGCCATTCGGTTTCTTCTGATCGGGGGGCGGCCCGGCCGGCCATGGATCGGGTGGTTATGCAGGCCCAGTCCGGGAGGCCCAGCATCCCCAAGTGCTCTCTTCTCTCGACGGTGGCCCACGGGGAACTCTCGAGGTCATTCCCCAGGAGGCAGTCCACGGGGGCATCGTCCCGGACCGTCACTTTCAGTAGGCCGGAGACCCCTCCCCATTCAAACGGGACGCAGGCCATCTTGCACATGCTTTCAGAGTTATCTGCCGAGCGGACGGGGCAGAGAATGTTCGGCAAGATCTGCTCGGGCTTCACCAGGTGACAGCGGACGGCCGTCACGCTGGCGCCGGTGTCGCGCAAGGCCTCAGCTCTCTGTCCATTAATGGTCACCCACTGACCGTATTTCCTGGTGTTGGCGGGTAGGGGAGCCCGCGGAACCATGTCTCTTCCCCCTAAGCATGCCAGGACCATGGCGGCCGGTTCCCACCCTTGCTGGTCCGGCTCACACTCCTCGGGACCCTCCAACGACTGCTCCTCCCCCAGGGCAGCGGCAGCTACCTGGCGGGGTTTGGGCGTTTGGTTCAGCGGGCAGTTCGGATCGTTGGCGTAGTGGCCTAGTCGCTGGCATCTGTGGCACGTGACGTTGGCTCGGTACCCAGGCCGCAACGGGGGGTTGCCCCGGCCGGTCGGCGGCGGGGTGCTGGCCACGGTTGTTGCTGGCAAGGCGTCTCTCCCCCGCCCCTGGCCTCCTCCTCCTCCCCGAGGACGGTGCTGGCCTTGGTTGCTTCTGTTCTGGTCGTGTGGCCCTTTCCGGCCCACTCGGGTGCTCTCCCACCGGTCAGCTTCGGCGGCGAGCTGCCGGGGGTCAGTCAGCTTACTGTCGAGTAGATGCTGCCGGAGCTCGACGAAGCAGTTGTTTGACAGGTGTTCCCATACCATGAGGTTGAAGAGCTGTTCGTAGGTGGTGACCTGACTTCCCTTGATCCAACCCTCGAAGGCCCGGCTGAAATAGTTCACGTATTCCACCCAAGTGGTACCTGGGATCCGGGTGCAATCCCTGAACCTCTGGCGGTACATCTCGGGCGTGAGGCCGTAGCGGGTGAGGAGGGCAGCCTTCATGTGGTCGTAGGACGACATTTGGTGATCGGGGAGCTGCAGCAGGGCATCGCGACCCTCGTTGATAAATCTCCCCCAAAGTCCAGCTCCCCAATCACTCCGGTCGATCCGGTGGGAGGTCATTGCGAACTCATAGGCTTTAAACCATTGTTGTATGTCGTCTTCTCGGACATACTCGCGGACCACATCCTTGGGGATGTGAACTTTTTTCTCAGTTGGTCCCGGGGTGTGTGGTCTTTCAGGCACCCCCAAGTCCTTATGCTGTTTGCGCAGTTCTATCTCTGCCAATTGGCGCTCGTGCTCGAGCGTTATCTTTTTCTCTTCCAGCTCTCTCTGTCTCTGTTTTTCTTCTCGCTCCTCTCGAATCCGCATCTGCTCGAGGTTGAGTTTCTGTTCAGCTAACTTGAGCTCCCCATCCATCTTGAGTCGTGCCATCTCTAATTCGTGCAGTCTGACTCTGTCTCTTTCTCGTATCTCCTCCGGTGATAGGCCCGTTCCCCGTTCCTCGGGAGTCGTGGCGTTCCCCTCTGGTGTGACGCTGTTTTGGTCGGAGGGTCTTGCGACCCCCGTTTCTGTCCACGACTCAAGGGCGTGCTTTAGGTCATCCTTGGTACTCAGGCCAGTGGTAGCAATGCCAAGTTCTATGCAAAATTGTCTCAGTTCGCGGTGGTTGTACTCCTCTAGTTTCTCCATTTGGAACTTCTCGGTGGAGCTGCTATCTTTGGTCGACATCGTGCTTTGTCGTGGGGTGAGCTACTCTCTGTACGATTACGCGTTGATTCGGATCGCGCCGCTGGCCACCAATGTTAGAAAAGGTAGACGGACCGGGAGGGTCGGCCGGGGTCAGGAGGAGAGGTCTCCGGGGAGAGCCGTCTCCAGCGATCGTACAGACAAGTAACTTCCCCCCCACAGACAGATATCACACACGGATAAGGTTCAGTGATCTTTATCGACACTTATTTAAGGTACGGTAAAAGGGTACAAGGAGGTCTGGACTCAGGGGTCCCCTCGATTAGAGTCTCGTAAGGTAGGGAAGGGGGTAGCGGGACAGTCTATTTACCAATCAGGTAATTCGGATGAGATGGTGATGAGCTCACAATCCTCGAGCTTGGTGGTTAGGTGGTATGGGCCGCGGCAGCGCCAGCAGGTCCCGGTGCGGATGGTCGATACAACGGGCCGCGGCAGCGCCAGCAGGTCCCAGGAAGATGAAGGCTGCAGAGGGCCGCGGCAGCGCCAGCAGGTCCCGGGGAGGATGGTCGTTACAACGGGCCGCGGCAGCGCCAGCAGGTCCCAGGAAGATGAAGGTTGCAGAAGGCCGCGGCAGCGCCAGCAGGCAGGACGATGGTTCACAAGAGCGGGCTACGGCAGCGCCAGTAGACCGTCAGGGTTGAGTTCACTCGGTGTCTCTCGACTCCAGGATACAACTGCCTTCCTGCTCCGGAGCTGTCTTAGTTATAGGGCTGGTGCCCTTTGATGTCCGGACCCTCGCACTTGGAGGTCGGAGGGTCCGGGATGAAGGTGTCCAGACACCCAGCAGGGGGTGGAGCCAGCGCCTGGGGGCTGCTGGAGGCGATCGGCACCTGGCGGGGGAAGAGCTCTTGACGCTTCGTTCTCCCATTGACCTGCCAAGTGGTCCGCTCACCTCCTGGGTGGATGGTGGTGCCGGGATGTCGGGGCCGGCCAGGCCCGGGGTTAGGGTCGAGGTGAGGCCACGCGGCCGCGTGGTGCAGGGCCCAAGATGGCGGCTTGACCTGGCCGGGGAAGCCGGTGGGGCTGGACCCCGTGATGAGTAGGGGTCCGAGGGCAGAGGGTCCGTCGGGAGACGGAGTACAGGGGCTTGTCACGGGGGTATGCTGGGTGGGCCGGAGCTCGGGCCCTGTCGTGCGGGGGGGGAGCCAGCCCTCTGTGTGGCCTGTCCAACACAGGGGATTCTGGGTAAGGAAACGTTGGGGGATCCACGCAAGTCATACCTCCCTGGAAGCCCCCGGGTGTCTAGTTTTCAGAAATGTATGGCTTTGGTAGGTTTCCCTAGATGGCCGCCGAGCACGGGGCCAAAAACCCAGATGACCCCCATGCAAAACCAGATCGTTTTGACATAATTAGTTGTGTGTTTCTACAGCGTGAGAATTTCGGCACAATATTGCACGGAAAATGTGACAGACATTTTGAGGTTTTCAGGACATTGTGGATAAAATAACTTTTAGGAATTCTCAAGAGAGACATCACCATGAACTCCCATGGGTTTACGACAATATCTACAGTTGGTGGGTTATTCTTACATGGAAAGTACACCTTGGCAGAGAAACTAAAAAGACTAAGATTCCTGCTCAGCCATCTATTCCTCAAACACACACACATACTGGTTGGATTTGGCACGAGGGCGAGTGATGGTTCAGTGTATTAAATTTAATTAACAAGAGATTTCACAAAAATGAAATGCACTGTCAATAATTAAATGGACAAAAAACCGAACCAATGACTCGCAGCTCGTGAACTGTAAAGCCACGGCAAGGCACCAACCGCTTTACAGGCCATTCACACACCTTTCATACGTGATACACACAAGACCATTCACACCTCCAGGCACAAAAACAACACATTACAACATTCACAAAAAGGGACATGGTACACCCTGCTTCAGAAAGACAAATATTACTGCACAGCCATCTAATCCTCAAGCACACACACATACTGGTTGGATTTGGCATGAGGGTGAGTGATGGTTCAGTATATACAAATGTATAAGCAAGTGATTTCACAAAAATGAAATGCACTGTTAATAATTGAAAGGGCGAGAAACTGAACCATTGACTCACATCTCGTGAGCTGTAAAGCCACAACAAGGCACCAACCTCTTTACAGGCCATTCATACACCTTTCATACGTGTGACACATACAAAACCATTCACACTGCCAGCCGCGGGCCCATCACATTACAACACTCGCACCAGCAGACAGCGCCATTCAAGGGCCCATCACTTTCACACGCCCACATTCCTGACACAGCAACCACACAAGCTGATGGATTGCGCGGACTGGCGCTCAGCTAGCAGTGTGTGTAGTGACCAGCAGCAAGTCACTACTCACACACAGCCAGCCGAGCGCCAGTCCACACACACCACTAGCTGAGCGCCAGTTCGCGCACGCTACTAGCCAAACACCAGTCCACGCACACCGCCAGCCAAGTGCCAGTCCACGCACACCACCAGCCAAGCACCAGTCCACGCACAACACCAGCCAAGTGCCAATCCACAAACACCGCCAGCCAAGCATCAGTCCACACACATCGCAAACCAAGCGCCAATCCACGCACACCACCAGCCAAGCACCAATCCACGCACACTGCCAGCCAAGCACCAATCAACACACACCGCCAGCCAAGCACCAGTCAACAGACACCACCAGCCAAGCACCAGTCCACGCACACCGCCAGCCAAGCACCAATCCATGCACACCACCAGCCAAGCACCAGTCAACACACACCGCCAGCCAAGCACCAGTCAACACACACTGCCAGCCAAGCGCCAGTCCACGCACACCGCCAGCCAAGCGCCAGTCCACGCACACCGCCAGCCAAGCATCAGTCCACGCACATCGCAAGCCAAGCGCCAGTCCACGTACAACGCCAGCAAGCGCCAATCCACGCACACCACCAGCCAAGCACCAATCCATGCACACCGCCAGCAAAGCACCAGTCAACACACACCGCCAGCCAAGCGCCAGTCCACGCACACTGCCAGCCAAGCACCAGTCCACGCACAACGCCAGCCAAACGCCAGCCTATACACACCGCCATCACATTTAGAATTTTGTCACGGGCACTAGGCTGACCCACACAAGTGAGGTACCATTTTTTTCTGAAGACTTTGGGGGACGCGGGAGGGGTGGGAATTTGTGGATCCACGCAGATTCCAGAACTTTCCACCACAGAAATATAGGGAAAATGTTTTTTTTTTACAATTCTTTAGGTTTCCAAGGGATTCTGGGTAACAGAACCTGGAGGGAGGCAGTCAAGTCACCCCATACTGGATTACCCTGGGTGTCTAGTTTTCAAAAATGTATAGGTTTGCTCGGTTTCCCTAGGTGCCGGCAGAGCTAGGGTTAAAAAACTAAAGCTAGGTACTTTGCCAAGAAAGGGTAATTTTTCACTGCGAAATTGAGGTGTTTCCACATTGCGTTTTGCGCCGTTTCCTGCTGCGGGCACTAGGCCGACCCACACAACTGAGGTACCAGTTTTCTGGGAAGACTTTGGGGAACGCAGGGTGGGTGGAAATTTGTGGATCCACGCAGATTCCAGAACTTTCCACCACAGAAATGTGGGGAAAATGTGTTTTTTTTTGACAATTTGTTAGGTTTGCTAGGGATTCTGGGTAACAGAACCTGGTGGGAGGCAGTCAAGTCACCCCATCCTGGATTCCCCTGGGTGTCTAGTTTTCAAAAATGTATAGGTCTGCTAGGTTTCCCTAGGTGCCGGCAGAGCTAGGGTTCAAAAACTTAAGCTGGGCACTTTGCCAAAAAGGGTCATTTTTCACTGCGAAATTGAGGTGTGACCACGTTGTGTTTTGTGCCTTTCCTGTCATGGACACTAGGCCGACTGTTGGACTTGGCCTTTCTGGCAGGTTCACCCCTAAACTTTTGCTTTTTATTGTGACCTGGTGTTAGTGATTTTTGGCTTCTGCGCACTTTACCACTGTGTCCCAGGGTAAAGTGCGTGCGTGTAGTGAGGTTGGCCTGCCCTCCCATAGGAATGCATGGGGGAATGTATGTGTCCCTGGTAGTTCCTGATGCGTGGGGAGTGCAGGTGCGAGTTTGGTATGTGCGGACTCGTGTGATGAAATGCTGCGCGATGATGTGTGAGGCGTCAATGTACCTAGTATAGAAGTGCCACTTCTAGACGCTGGCATAAATGTGCAGTGACTGTCTGGCGTGTGATTGGCTGGTGAGCCTGGCTCCAGGAGTCAGGATGGGTCTGCCTCAGTGGTGGGTGGAGAGAGCTGCATGTTGATGAGTGGGAGGAGTACAACTGGGACCTGAATAGGGCTGGGCTTTCCCCACACAATGCTGGCTCCGCCCCCTGTGGTGCGAATGATGACCCTGGCCTGTTCTGTGAATAGGGAGAGGGGCTGAGCAAAACAAAGTGCTCAGGCACCAGTTGCATCTGGTTCGCCCCTTCCCTGCACCTTTGGAGACAGAGGATTCTGTGTATAAAAGAGGGGATGTGACCCCATGAAAATGTTCTCGTTCTGACTTGAATTTGCCAGGGGCGCGCTGCTGCTGGGGCCCAGGGGAAGGCTTGCCTCCTTGGGCCCTGCACAGCCCCTGGATACCTGGAAGACTTCTGGGACCTTTTTGGGTTTACTTCCTTCATCTCCAGGACCTTTGCAACAGCCTTCTAGCGCCCTGGGAGCGCTTTATCTTTATTTTTGCCAGGAAGAGGAGCGTGCATGCTCTGCAGTGCTCAGCTGCTGTCTTTGTCCCCAGAGGGAATCCCCAGCATAGGGATTCCCCCATAATGGCTGCCGAGCGGGAGCCCATCCCGCTTGTGGGATTTAATTTGGAGGGAGCCTACCCCTCGTTGTCTGATTATATTTTCCTTTGGAATGGCGGGTGCCCACACCGCGTCATGGCTGCCTTCTTAATTTCTTTATTTACGTTGCGGGTGCCCACCCCGTTTATTTCTCTTACGTCGCGGGTGCCCACCCCACGACTTAACTGTCTCGAAAAGCACCGCTGCTGCCCGGGCGAAACCCGGAAGCCAGGCACGTCTGCCTAGGACAGAGGCGGGGCCTCGCGGGCATCGTTTCCGCCTGACCGAGATAAGGCGGCCCGGAAGACTGTGAGGCCTCGCGGGGCTCCCATGAGTTGAGAGAGCCCCGCGCATGTTCCAAGAGTCCCGGGTCCCAGGAGGGGGCCCGGGTGAAGTTGGAGGCGACCGGAGGAATCCCGCCCACAGCCGGTGAGTGGGGCTCCGGGTTTTCATTGGTATAGTGCCTGGTGGAGGCACAGAATCAGAGCGGCCCCATCTGATAGCGGGCCGCTCCAACAAGGGGGCCGTATTAGTTGTCAGAGCCCCACATGGCCCCAACGACGGACACTAGTGTTCTAGAGCCCCATGAGGCTCTACCGCGGGGCACAATGTTTGTTTAAGAGCCCCGTGGCTCCAACATGGGCCGTGTTTGTTCAGAGCCGAGGTGGCTCCAACAACGGGGGCATATTTTATTTAAACCGCCAGTGCGCCCCACAGTACTTTGGGGCAAGTTCCTTTTCTATATTGTTGCACATTTATTTCAGGAGCCCGTGCGCTCCATGGGGACATGTTATTTTCTGAGCCAGATGGCTCAAACGTTTTGGCATATTGTTTCAGGGACCATTGAGAGCCCATGCCTCCTATTTGCCTTCCACAGCTGCGCAGCACTTAGTGCCAGCTGCAGCGTTTAGGCCCTGTTCTTGTCCCCAGCTGCCCAGCAAGTAGTGGGCAGCTGCTACGTTTAGGTTCTGGCACCACCTGGACCCTAATGTGATTTAGCGATTTATATACTAATGCGTTGGGTGTTAGGAAATGTACTGCGTGTAGCATGTTTTGCGCACCCTGTGTTTTATACCTCTAGATAGGATTTCTGCCTAGGAGGTTTATTTATTTATTTCATTGTAGAGCGTGACATTCATCCCAAGGGATATCACGGCGCTAACAGCATGAACTAGGGTATTAGGCTACTGGAGCAAGCAGGAGGATGTTAGTTTATTGGGAACAAATGAGTTTTCAGTTTTTTCCGGAACTCCGGATAGTTGGGTGTGAGTCGAAGGTCTATGGGAAGATCGTTCCATTTTCTAGCTGCCAGATACGAGAAGGAGCGCACTCCGGATCTTACTTTCTTTATACGTTTAG
Source organism: Triturus cristatus (assembly GCF_964204655.1). Taxonomy (NCBI): domain Eukaryota; kingdom Metazoa; phylum Chordata; class Amphibia; order Caudata; family Salamandridae; genus Triturus; species Triturus cristatus. The sequence goes on along the minus strand of NC_140591.1, from coordinate 1,669,710,739 downwards.
TTCTGGCCAGTGCCAGGTATGAGGACCGCAGGTGTTTTGTCGGGGCATAGAACTCGAGTCTTCCCTGTAGTATTTTGGGGCCATTTTTAAATAGTGCTTTATGGGCATGGCTGAGTAGCTTAAAAAACGCTCTTTGGTGCATGGGAAGCCAGTGCAGGTCTTTCATGCACTTTGATGCTGAACCTAATCTGTTTTTGTTGCATACCAACTTGGCAGCGGCATTTTGGAGCACCTGTAACCGAGTGAAGAGAGACTCGTTCATGCCCACAAATAGAGCATTGCCGTAGTCCAGCTGACTCATAAGCAATCCCTGCGTGACTGTTCTTCTGCAGTCTAGTGGGATCCAGGGAAAAAGCCTGTGTAGCAGTTTCAAAGTGGCAAAACCCGTACCACAAAGGGCCCGTACATGGTCCTTCATGGATAGAGTATCATCAATGAAGATACCAAGGTTTTTTGCGCAGTGCTTAGGGGTTGGGGCAGTCCCGAGTGTTTGTGGCCACCATGTGGCGTCCCAGATCCCCTTGGCCCCTCCAAAAAGCAGGATTTCAGTTTTCCCTGCATTTAATTTAAGGCAGTGCTTCTGTATCCACTGTGCCATTTCTGAGAGACAATTATGTAGTTTTATTTTGGTGGCTTCAGGCCTTTCTTCGAGGGCTACCATTAGCTGTGTGTCATCAGCATAGGAGCAAATGCCAATACCCCATTTTCGGCTAATTTCTGCCAGGGATGAGACGTAGGTGTGAAATAACGTGGGGCTTAGCGATGCTCCCTGGGGAACACCACAGCCGATGAGCTTAGGTTCAGATTGGAGCTGACCTAGTCAAACTGTTTGTGTTCGGTTTTTGAGAAATGAGCCAAACCATTTTAATGCTATGGAGTAGATTCCTTTTTTGTAGAGGGTTTCCAACAGTCTGTTGTGGGAGACCGTGTCGAATGCCGCCGACAGGTCCAGAAGTATCAGAGCGATGGCTCCTCCTTGGTCGGTACAGGACCTAATGTTGTCTGATACTGCTAGTAGTGTGGCCTCAGTGCTGTTGGTAGCCCTGAAACCCGTCTGTGAGTGGTCCAGTAGGTCATTAGATTCAAGGAAGTTGGTTAATTGCTTGTTTACCAGTTTCTCCAACACTTTGGATAGGTATGGAAGTTGGGAGATTGGACGGTAGTTTTCCGGATTGAGAACATCAGTCCCTGCCTTTTTTAACAGAGGAGTAATTACTGCCTGTTTCCAAATGTCTGGGAAGGTGGCAGTGTTGAGCGATTTATTGAGAAGCTGGATAACATATGGGCAAAGGATAAAGGCTGTCCGAGCAAAAATGAAGTGTGGGCAGGGATCCAGAGGGGACCCTGACTTAACTTTGCCCATTGCATTCAGCATCTCAGTTTCTGTGAGGGGAGCAAATGTACTCATTTCAGACATTGCTTCTGGATGTGGGGTCTGAACATTCTGGTTCTTGATGTCAAATTCTGTAGGGGGGTTGAAAGTGGAATATATATGACTAATTTTGTCCGAAAAGAAATTGCTGATTTTTTCGCAGGATTCTGCAGAAGGGGGAATGGTTTGAGACATGCTGGTTGGTTTGCAGAGTTCTTTCACTATTTTATAAAGCTCTTTGGTTGAGTTACAATTTTCATTTATTCGTTGCACAAAGTAGCTTTTTCTTGCTAGTGAGATTATGCTTCCCTGTGTGATGTACGCCCCTAGTGTAATTATACTTAGGTGGTTAGGTCTAATGCGTTAGACTAATGAGAAATTGCAAAATATGTTTATGCCCCTGTGATGGATGCAGGATAGGTTTTATACCTGATTCTAGTGTGATGACGCTGAGGCCATTATGGCGCCAGTAGTTACTGGTTGTGCTCTACAGTGATAACTTGTGTTACAGTTAGTATATGTTCTACATGTACAATTGGTGATTTGTGCTGATTCTGAGAGTGGTCCATGTGGCCCTGTCCCGTGTAAATAGTCCCTTGTAAAATTCTGCCCAGTGCCAGTTGGCACAGTGTAAATTATGTGATTATCATCTAATGTGTTTATTATAATACAAAGGCTATTTTTTATATATAACCTTGTGTGGAGTTTCCTTTGTGGTGGGCCTAGGGTGTTGTTGCCTCCGGGATAAGCCTGACTGCTCGTGCCAAGCTACCAAGGGGGTGAGCAGGGGTTATCTTTGGCGTGTAACTCCCCAGCCCTGACTAGAGTGGTGGTTTCTGCCTGGCTTTGGCGCAAGCCCTAGCCAACCAGAAATCCCATTTCTAACACCGACCCACACTAGTGAGGTACCATTTTTCTCGGAAGACTTTGGGGAACGCGAGGAGGGTGGAAATTTGTGGATCCACGCAAATTCCAGAACTTTCACCACAAAAATGTGGGGAAAATGTGTTTTTTTACAATCTTTTAGGTTTGCAAGGGATTCTGGGTAACCGAATCTGGTGGGAGGCAGTCAAGTCACCCCATCCTGGATTCCCCTGGGTGCCTAGTTTTAAAAAATGTATAGGTTTGGTAGGTTTCCCTAGGTGCCGGCAGAGCTAGGGTTCAAAAACTTAAGCTAGGCACTTTGCCAAAAAAGGGTCATTTTTCACTGCGAAATTGAGGTGTGACCACGTTGTGTTTTGCGCTGTTTCCTGTCATGGACACTAGGCCGACCCGCACAAGTGAGGTACCATTTTTCTCGGAAGACTTTGGGGAACACGGGGTGGGTGGAAATTTGTGGATCCACGCAGATTCCAGAACTTTCCACCACAGAAATATGGGGGAAATGTGTTTTTTTTGACAATTTTTTAGGTTTGCAAGGGATTCTGAGTAACAGAACCTGGAGGGAGGCAGTCAAGTCACCCTATCCTGGATTCCCCTGGGTGTCTAGTTTTCAAAAATGTATAGGTTTGCTAGGTGTCCCTAGGTGCCGGCAGAGCTATGGTTCGAAAACTACAGCTAGACACTTTGCCAAAAAAGGGTCATTTTTCACTGCGAAATTGAGGTGTGTCCATGTTACGTTTTGCTCCATTTCCTGTCATGAGCACTAGGCCGACCCACACAAGTGAGGTACCATTTTTCTGGGAAGACTTTGGGGAACGCGGAGTGGGTGGAAATGTGTGGATCCACACAGATTCCAGAACTTTCCACCACAGAAATGTTGGGATAATGTGTTTGTTTTGACAATATTTTGGGTTTACAAGGGATTCTGGGTAACAGAACCTGGTGGGAGGCAGCTAAGTCACCCCATCCTGTATTCCCCTGGGTGTCTAGTTTTCAAAAATGTATAGGTTTGCTAGGTTTCCCTAGGTGCCGGCAGAGCTAGTGTTCAAAAACTACAGCTAGACACTTTGCAAAAAAAGGGTACATTTTCCTTCTGAAAATGTGGTGTCTTCACGTTGTGTTTTGAGCCATTTCCTGTCGTGGGCACTATGCCTACCCACACACAAGTGTACCATTTTTATTGGGAGACTTAGGGTAATTCAGATTTGTAAAGCAACTGTTATTACCTATTGATTTTTGATGCATTTCTGCCTTCCAAATGAAAGACATTGGGTAAAAAAGAAGTCATTTTGAAAAATGACCGATAATTCTCATGCTAGTATGAGTATTCCCAATTTCGAAAATGTGCAAATATGTACGGTTTCTAAACTCTATAATTTGTTCCCATTTCAGAAATACATAGGTGTCTTTCATACCGATTTTTCCATGAATACATTTTCCCACAATTATTGCTATATACCCTGTACAGAATAAAAAGCCATTGCAAATTGCTGCTCAGTTTTTGACTCTGGGTTCATCAGGTTCTTGGTGAACCTACAAGTCTTATATATCCCCACAACCAGGAAAGTCCTACAAATGTAACGGTATATTGCTTTCAAAGAGCTGATATAATTAGAAGAAGTTACAGGTGAAAACGTTGACACAAAAGACTAATATCTAATAATTTTCAATGTTTTCTATATTTAACTGTTAGTTTCTATACAGAAACCTTGCTGGATCTACACGAATGACCCCTTGCTGAATTCAGAATTTTGCCTATTTTCTAAAATGTATAGCTTTCCAGGATCCATTATTGTTTTCACACCCATTTCTACCATTACTGGAAGGAGGTTGAAAGCACAAAATATATTAAAAATATGCTTTATCCCAGAAAAATGCCAAAACTGTGTAAAAAAAGTTGGTTTTCTGACAAAAGTCTGTCATTCCCTAAAAGCTGGGAAAATGGTGATTTCAGCCTCACAAACCTTTTTTTGATAACATTTACAGGCAAAAACCCAGACAGCCCGTTTTTCCCATTTTTCCCCTAAAAAACAAAATGTTGCTGTATTTTGGCTAATTTCTGTGACCCCTCCAGGGGAATCCATAAACCCTGGGTACCTTTAGAATCCCAATGATGTTGGAAGAAAAGGACGCAAATTTGGCGTGGATACCTTATGTGGTCAAAAAGTTACAGGGGCCTAAGCGCGCACTACCCCAAATAGCCAAAAAAAGGCTTAGCACAGGGGGGAAAAGGCCTAACAGCGAAGGGGTTAATCTCCCAACTTAAAATGGCCACAGTGCCTGTTTACACAGTGGTGAAGGGAGAGGACGGGTCATGAGGTGACATGTGCACACACGTCCTGTGGCACGTTTTAAGTTGGAGAAATAATTCACCTTCAATCCTGAGGGCCCCTGGGGGCCAACTAGTCCACCAGGTGCTTCCAGTAACTGGAGATACCTGGTGGGCTAGTTGGACCCAAGGGACACTAAGGATTCAAGGGGACTTTATCCCCCAAATTAAAACGGCCAGAGGGCGTGTTTGCACATGACAGCTCAGCCCCCCCTCCCTTCACCAGTATGCAAATGCGCCCTGGGGCACGTTTTAAGAGGTAGTTTTAATCCCCCTGCCCTATTATGTACTAGGGTCTTACAGAGGAGGCCATGGTAATCACAGAGGTAGCCCAACGCATAGTGTTCCCTAGTGTATGTAGGTGTTGCAACTGTATTCTAAGTGTCTTTTAGCATAGCACTGGCTCTAGCACTGGTTAGTCAGAGTCAGTTACCACCAGTACCCATCTGAAAAAAATTATAAAAACTGCACCAAAACCCAAAAACGTATAAATTCACCTAGATACTCTCCTTGCAGTACTCTAAACATTCAGTCAGTACCCAAGTACTCATGTAGTGACCCAGGCCTTAACACATGCACTGCTGCAAACCCCTGTCCACTATGCATGTAGTCCTCTAACCACCTACACACTTCTCTTTCAAGCCTTCAATTACTCAGGTAGTACCCATACACTCCAGCAAACACCCTGTCACTCCTCTTGCACTCCTCCAATCAACCATCCAGCACCATGTACTAATCCAAACACTGCACCAAAATCCAAACACTTATAAATTCACCCATGCACTCTCCTTGCAGTACTCTAAGAATTCAGTCAGTACCCAAGTACTAACACAATGACCCAGGCCTTAACACGTGCACTGCTACAAACCCCTGTCCACTACGCATGCACTCCTCTAACCACCAAAACACTTGTCTTTCACACCTTCAATTACCCAGGTAGTACCTATACACTCCAGCAATCACCCTGTCACTCCCCTTGCACTCCTTCAGCACCATGTACTAATCCATTCACTGCGCCAAAACCCAAACACTTATAAATTCACCCAGGCACTCTCATTGCAGTACTCTAATCATTCAGTCTCTACCCAAGTACTCATGCAATGACCCAGGCCTTAACACATACACTGCTACAAACCCCTGTCCACTACGCATACAGTCCTCTAAGCACATACATACTTGTCTTTCACACCTTCAATTACCCAGGCAGTACCTATACACTCCAGCAATCACTGTGTCACTCCCCATGCACTCCTCCAGTTAGCCATCCAGCAGCATGTACTCATCCAAACACTGCGCCAAAACCCAAACAGTTATAAATTCACCCAGACACTCTCCCTGCAGTACTCTAATCATTGCGTCAGCACCCAAGTAGTCATGCAGTGAACCAGGCCTTAATACATAGACTGCTACAAACCGCTGTCCACTACACATGCAGTCCTCTAACCACCAACACATTTGTCTTTCACACCTTTAATTCCCCAGGCAGTATCCATACACTCCAGCAAACACCCTGTCACTCCCCTTGCACTCCTCCAGTGACCCATTCAGCACCATGTACTAATACATTCACTGCACCAAAACCCAACCACTTATAAATTCACCCAGGCCTTCTCCTTGCAGTACTCTAATCATTCAGTCAGTACCCAAGTACTCATCCAGTGACCCAGGCCTTAACACATGGACTGCTTCAAACCCCTATCCACTACGCATGCAGTCCTCTAAACACCTACACACTTGTCTTTCACACCTTCAGTTCCCCAGGCAGTATCCATACACTTCAGCAAACACCCTGTCACTCCCCTTGCACTCCTCCAGTGACCCATTCAGCACCATGTACTCATCCATTCACTGAGCCAAAACCCAACCACTTATATGTTCACCCAGGCACTCTCCATGCAGTACTCTAATCATTCAGTCAGTACCCAAGTACTCATGCAATGATCCAGGCTTTAACACATGCACTGCTACAAACCCTTGTCCACTATGCATGCAGTCCTCTAACCACCTTCACACTTGTGTTTCACACCTTCAATTACCCAGGCAGTACCTATACAGTCCAGCAATTACCCTGTCCCTCCCCATGCATTCCTCCAGTCAGCCATCCAGCACCATGTACTAATATAAACACTGTACCAAAACCCAAACATTTATAAATTCACCCAGACACTCTCCTTTCAGTTCTCTAATCATTCAGTCAGTACCCAAGTACTCATTCAATGACCCAGGCCTTAGCACATAGACGGCTTCAAACCCCTATCCAATACGCATGCAGTCCTCTAACCACCTGCACACTTCTCTTTCATGCCTTCAATTACTCAGGTAGTACCCATACACTCCAGCAAACACCCTGTCAATCCCCATGCACTCCTCCAGTCAGCCATCCAGCACCATGTACTAATCCAAACACTGCGCCAAAACCCAAACACTTATAAATTCACCCAGGCACTCTCATTGCAGTACACTAATCATTGAGTCAGTACCCAAGTACTCATGCAATGACCTAGGCCTTAACACATACACAGCTACAAAACCCTGTCCACTATGCATGCAGTCCTCTAACCACCTACACACTTGTCTTTCACACCTTCAATTACCAGGCAGTACCTATACACTCCAGCAAACACCCTGTCACTCCCCATGCACTTCTCCAATCAGCCATCCAGCACCATGTACTAATCCATTCACTGTGTCAAAACCCAAACACTTATAAATTCACCCAGGCACTCTCCTTACAGTACTCTAATCATTCAGTCACTATCCAAGTACTCACGCAATGATCCAGGCCTTAACAGATGCACTACTGCAAACCCCTGTCCACTACGCATGCAGTCCTCTAACCACCTACACACTTGTCTTTCACACCTTCAATTACCCAGGCAGTACCTATACACTCCAGCAATCACCCTGTCACTCCCCTTGCACTCCTCCAGTCAGCCCTCCAGCAGCATGTACTAATCCAAACACTGCGCAAAAACCCAAACACTTATAAATTCACCCAGACACTCTCCATGCAATACTCTAATCATTGAGTCAGTATCCAAGTACTCATACAATGACCCAGGTCATAGACTGCTACAACCCCCTATCTACTACGCATGCAGTCCTCTAACCACCTACACACTTGTCTTTCACACTTTAAATTCCCAGGCAGTATCTATACACTCCAACAAACACCTTTTTACTCCCCATGCACTCCTTCAGTGAGCCATGCAGCACATATACTAATCCAAACACTACGCCAAATCCCAGACACTTAGAAATTCACCCAGACACTCTCCTTGCAGTTCTCTAATCATTCAGTCAGTACCCAAGTAGTCATGCAGTAACCCAGGTCTTAACACATGCACTGCTACAAACCCCTGTCCACTACACATGCAGTCCTCTAACCACCTACACACTTGTCTTTCATACCTTCAATTCCCCAGGCAGTATCCATACACTCCAGCAAAACCCCCTGTCACTCCCCTTGCACTCCTCCAGTGACCCATTCAGCACCATGTACTAATCCATTCACTGCGCCAAAACCCAACCACTTATAAATTCACCTAGGCACTCTCCTTGCAGTACTCTAATCATTCAGTCAGTACCCAAGTACTCATCCAGTGACCCAGGCCTTAACACATGCACTGCTACAAACCCTTGTCCACTACGCAAGCAGTCCTCTAACCACCTACACACTTGTCTTTCACAACTTCTATTACCCAGACAGTACGTATACACTCTAGCAAACATCCTGTCACTCCCCTTGCACTCCTCCAGTCAGCCATTCAGCACCATGTACTAATCCAAATACTGCGCCAAAACACAAACACTTATAAATTCACCCAGGCACTCTCCTTTCAGTTCTCTAATCATTCAGTCAGTACCCAATATTCATGCAGTAACCCGGGCCTTAACACATACACTGCTACAAACCCCTGTCCACCATGCATGCAGTCCTCTAACCACCTACACACTTGTCTTTCACACCTTAAAGTCCCCAGGCAGTATCCATACACTTCAGCAAACACCCTGTCACTCCCCTTGCACTTCTCCAGTGACCCATTCAGCACCATGTACTAATCTATTCACTTTGCCAAAACCCAACCACTTATAAGTTCACACGGGCACTCTCCTTGCAGTACTCTAATCATTCAGTCAGTACCCAAGTACTCATGCAGTGACCCAGGCCTTAACACATGCACTGCTACAAACCGCTGTCCACTACACATGCAGTCATCTAACCACCTTCACACTTGTCTTTCACACCTTCAATTACCCAGGCAGTACCTATACACTCCAGCAATCACCCTGTCACTCCCCATGCACTTCTCCAATCAGCCATCCAGCACCATGTACTAATCCATTCACTGCGTGAAAACCCAAACACTTCTAAATTCACCCAGGCACTCTCCTCACAGTACTCTAATCATTCAGTCACTACCCAAGTACTCACGCAATGACCCAGGCCTTAACACATGCACTGCTACAAACCCTTCTATACACTCCAACAAACACCTTTTTACTCCCCTTGCACTCCTTCAGTCAGCTATCCAGCACCATGTACTAATCCACACACTGCTCCAAAACCCAACTACTTATAAATTCATCCAGGCACTCTCCTTGCAGTACTCTAATCATTCAGTCAGTACCCAAGTACTCATGCAGTGACCCAGGCCTTTACACATGCACTGTTACAAACCCTTGTCCACTACGCATGCAGTCCTCTAACCACCTACACACTTGTCTTTCACAACTTCAATTACCCAGGCAGTACGTATACACTCCAGCAATCACCCTGTCACTCCCCATGCATTCCTCCAGTCAGCCATCCAGCACAATGTACCTCCAGTATGCGCCAGAGAGCAGCATTGCAGAGAGGTGTTCATAGGCCACGCCCCTTTTTACAATACTCTGCAACGTGGCTCCGTGGTGCTTACTGGAGGTACTTGGTGGGCTAGTTGGCCCCCAGGGACCCTCAGGATTGAAGAGGAATTAATTCCCCAAATTAAAACGTGCCAAGGGGCTTGTTTACAGACATGTCACCCCATCCCCCCACCCCTGGTGAGTTGTAAGTTGGGGAATTAATTCCTCTTCAATACTGAGGGTTCCTGAGGGCCAACTAGCCCACCAGGTACCTCCAGTATGCGCCAGGGAGCTGCGTCGCAGAGAGGTGTTCAGAGGCCACAACCCTTTTTACACTTCTCTACAACGCATCTCTGTGGCACTTACTGGAGGTATCTAGTGGGCTAGTTTGACCCTAGGGACCCTCAGGATTCAAGGGGACTTAATCCCCCAACTAAAAGTGGCCACAGGGCGCGTTTACACAGTGGTGAAGGGAGGGGACGGAGCCTGAGGTGACGTGTGCAAACACACCCTGTGGCGCATTTTAAGTTTGGGAAATAATTTCCCTTCAATCCTGAGGGACCCTGGGGGCCAACTAGCCCACCAAGTGCTTCCAGTAAGTGCCACTGTGCTGCGATGCAGAGAGGTGGTGCAGGCCGTGCCCCCTTTTACACCTCTCTGCAATGGCGCTTACTGGAGGTACCTAGTGGGCTAATTTGACTCTAGGGAACCTCAGGATACAAGGGGACTTAATCTCCCAACTTAAAGCGGCCACAGGGCGTGTTTACACATTGGAGAAGAGAGGGAACAGGGCCTGAGATGACGTGTGCAAACACGCCCTATGGGTCGTTTTAAATTGGGGAAATAATTCCCCTTCAATCCTGAGGGCCCCTGGGGGCTAACTAGCCCACCAGGTGCTTCCAGTAAGCGCCACTGCGTTGTGTTGCAGAGAGGTGGTCCAGGCCGTGCCACTTTTTACACTTCTCTGCAACGCAGCTCTGTGGCGCTTACTGGAGGTACGTAGTGAGTTAGTTGGACCCTAGGGACCCTCAGGATTCAAATGGACTTAATCTCCCAACTTAAAATGGCCACAGGGAGTGTTTACACACTGGTGAAGGGAGGGGACGGGGCTTGAGGTGACGTGTGCAAACACACCCTGTGGCGCATTTTAAGTTGGGGAAATAATACCCCTTCAATCCTGAGGGACCCTGGGGGCCAACTAGCCCACCAGGTGCTTCGAGTAAGTGCCACTGCGCTGCGTTGCAGAGAGGTGGTCTAGGCCGTGCCCCTTTTATCACCTCTCTGCAAGGCAGCTCTGTGGCGCTTACTGGAGGTACCTAGTGGGCTAGTTGGACCCCAGGGGCCCTCAGAATTCAAGGGGACTTTATCCCCCAACTTAAAACCCCCACAGGGCTTATTTGCACACATATCACCGCAGGCTTCTCCCCTCCCTTCACCAGTGTGCAAACGCACAACATGGCGTGTTTTAAGAGGTAGTTTTAATCCCCCTGCCCTATTATGTACTAGGGGCTTACAGAGGAGGTCATGCTAATCACAGGGGTACCCCAACGCATAGTAATAATAATAATAATAATAATAATAATAAAACCACTTCTAAAGCGCATGGTTACACTAAAACAGTGTGTCCCCGCGCTGAAAGATGCTACTGCTCCCCGAAAGGCCAATGTCCGGGGCTCGCCTGGATCCCAGGTTGCAAGAGGCTATTATTTACGTGGGAAAAGATGAGTTTTCAATTTTAGTCTGAATCTTGTTTCGGAGGGCTCCATGCGTAAATCAAGAGGAAGCTTGTTCCAGTGTTTACTGGCTAGAAACCTAAAAGAACCACCTCCCATCCTGGTCTTGCGAACGCAAGGAAGTTGGAACAACATCGCTCCGGCAGATCTTAAATTACGGGTGGGACGATGGATAGTAAGAAGGTTTCGCAAATAACCTGGGCCTTTTCCCTGGGCAATGCGATGGGCAAAACAGAGAGCCTTAAACTTAATTCGCTACTCAATAGGGAGCCAATGAAGTTCAAATAGTGCCATTTTACCTGATGCTCTGCGTGGGAGGTTTAGCACCAGTCGCGCAGCAGCATTTTGGACGCACTGCAGTTGGTGGATACCTTTTTTGCTTAGGCCTAGGAGAAGAGCATTGCCATAGTCTAAATGAGGCGTGACTAAGGCATGAATAAGTGTTTTCCTAGCACTAATGGGGAGTAGGTCGAGAACTTTTCGGAGTGTTTTAAGTATTCCAAAACATTTTCCCGTGATTTTACTAATCTGATCCCTAAATTTCTGACAGACTCCACCGGATGGGGAATTGCCCCTAATTCTGTTGGCCACCAGGCCTGCGACCAGGCGGAGGGGGATTTACCAACCACTAGCAGTTCTGTTTTGTCGCCATTAAGGCGCAAGCAGTTGTTGTTCATCCACCCTGCCACAGAGAGCATGCAGTTGGAAAAGTTAGTGGCATCCTCTGCGTGAGTGAGTTTAATTATTAGTTGGGTATCGTCAGCATATGTGTCGATATCCACTCCAAAAGCTTCCACAATATGAGCTAAAGGCTCCATATATAGATTGAACAACGTGGGGTTCAAACTGGAGCCCTGAGGAACTTCATGTCTGAGCTTTCGAAGGGAGGATTTATAAGGGGGGCAGTGCACCTGGAAGCTCCTGTTTTCTAAAAAGGATTTTATCCATTCCAGTGCAGATCCCTCAACTCCCATGTCTGAGAGGCGAGACAGCAGCGTTGAGTGCAGCACGGTGTCAAAGGCTGCACTTAGATCTAATAAAGCCAACGCTGCCGTCTGCCCCTCATCTACTAGTTGTCTCAGACATTCTGTGGAGAAGAGAACCGCCGACTCTGTTGAGTGGCCCGCTCTAAACCCTGACTGTGTTGAATGGAGAAGGAAGTTCTCCTCAACAAATTTCATGAGTTGTGTATTTACTACCTTCTCTACCACTTTCCCACAAAAAGGGAGAAGGGAGATAGGGCGGAGATTTTGTGGCTGGGAGATATGCATGGTAGCTTTTTTCTTCAGGGGAATTACTTGTGCCGTTTTCCATGCATCTGGCACATAGCACTCCTGAAAAGATAAGGTGATCAGGTGTTGAATCTGATCAATCATACATTCTAAAACTCCCTTACAGCGATTAGGAGAGATCACATCATAGGGGGAGCCGGACTGGATGCCGTTTATGATGGTGAGCAGATCTTGCCTCTCAGGGACTTTGAAACATGTCAGATGGGGTTTGGTGGCAGGGTCGTTTCTCACCATCGGATGTTTAGTCGGCATGTTATCAACAAAAGTGGCATGTATTACGTCTACTTTCTTCACAAAAAAGTCCGCGATATCATCACATAGCTCATTGGAGCAGGTGTCTTGGGCCTCCAGTCTAATAGGAACAGTGAGTTCTTTGTAAATGGAAAAAAGCTCTTTAGTGGGGTTCTTTGCAAGTTCAATGCGTTCTTTAAAATGAGCGCCTTTGGCTGCTCTTATGAGTTTGTGATATATTTTTAGTTCTTTTTTATAATTCAGCATGTCTTCCGGAGTATAATTTTTCCTCCAGCCACGTTCTAGATTTTTACATTTGGCTTTAACTACTTTAAGTTCTTTGGAAAACCAGGGGGAGTTTTGATTTTTCTGGCTGGTGGCTTGAATGTCCATGGTGCTACAGTGTCTAGAGCCCTAGACATCCATGTTTCATAGTCATTCCATGCCTTCAGCAGAGTATCACTAGGCGGAGGAGGATCTTTTAGTAGGGCGGATTTAAAATCATCCTGCGTGAACTTCCTCCAATCTCTGCGTTTTTGAGGCTTGGGCTTGGTCATTCTGCCTTTCTGTTGGGCAGTTACTACCTCAATAGGGACGATGAAATGATCTGACCATGTTATTTGAATCGGTGTGGCAACTGTGATCCCCTCCCAGTTAGCAAAAACGGGGTCTAGGAGATGTCCTAGTTGATGCGACGGAGAGGTAGATTGAAGTTTAAGCGTCAAGGATTTAAGTACATCTACTACTACCTGTGCCTCCTTACAGTTAGGATCCTCAAAATGAAGGTTAAGATCTCCCAAAATAAGAAATTTCTTGTACCGCAGTGCATGCTGAGTTATCAACTCTGCAAGTTGATTACTGAATTGGGAGGACTTTCCTGGAGGCCGATACAAGAGGAGTCCATTGATAATAGTTTTAGGATTAGCTTTGATAGTGAAAAAACCACCTTCACAATTGGGCAGTGTGGCCTTCTCTAAGCTACATTGTAGATTGCTTTTATAGATCATTGCCAGTCCCCCCCCTTTCTGCTTTTCTCTGTCAAGTCTGAGCAGGCAGTAGTTTACAGTAACAGCTTCCAAAGTTTCTGGTGTTGAGGCATCGTCTAACCATGTCTCTGTTAAAAAGAGCACATCGAGATCCCTATCTAATACCAGGTCATGTATCTCCAGTTTGTGCTTTTTCATAGATCTACAATTTAATAATATTAGTTTCATATTAATCAGCGTCAACTCGTCGTTACTCCATCCACGGGTGGTAAAGTGGCAGGTATCGCAATGAGGTGAGGATGAGTCTACTGACAGGGTGTGGCGACAGCTATCTGCAACCTTGGGGCGGAGGGCCAGTAGATCATTAGTGGTATAGCAGATAGGTCTGCTTTCATTACTGGCAGTGGAGATAAAAGGGGCAGGGGTCCTGGCCCCGAGCCCCGGCCGGCCGAGGACGGGCGCAGATGGGCTTGCCTTTGGCGCGCCTTTGGCGCGCCGCCGGCGCGCCCGCTGCGCGGACGGGATGGCCCACTGTTTTTATACATGTTTGAAGGAGATTGGAGGAGGGTAGGGAGGGAGGAACAACTAGACCGGCAGCCTTACCCTGCTCAAGATGGCGGCTAAGGTGGATCGAGTAAGTTAGTTGCCAGCGCCTAATAACAGCAGCGCTGTGGCAGGGCAGGTCAGTGAGCAGCCTCGGAGCGACGCAAGTCTCGCGCCGAGGTGGGGAAGATAATTAAAAAATGCAAGCTAAAATATTTACACTTTTTAAAATCGTTATTTTTAAATCAATAACGAGCGATCAATAAGTTTTAATATAAATCCCAGAAAAGAGCAAAGAACCCCCGGCTTCCGCCTCAGGGGAGAAGAGTTCCCTAATGTATGTAGGTGTTTTCACTGTATTCTAAGTGTCTTTCAGCATAGCACTGGCTCTAGGCCTGGTAAGTCAGAGTCAGTTACCACCAGTACCTCTCTGAAAAAGCTGTGGACACAGGATGATTTCGCAACAAGGCCTCTTTCTGCTCCTCTGTTGGTTCTTTCTGCACATATCTTGCTTCTTCCTGCACTTTTCTTCGTCTTTGAGGACTTCTGTTGCTTCTTACTGTATTTCTTGTTTTTTCTTTCTGTGCATTTTTTCTTCTTTCTTCACATGTACTACCTCTGTAGGCATAGTTAGAAACTAGCATTTAAAAAACCTTTGGGAAATTCACTTAAAAAAACATAGGTTTCAGGCACGTTATAGTTAGGAACTAGCATTTAAAAAACCTCAGAAATTCACTGAAAAAACCATAGGTTTCAGGCACGTTATAGTTAGGAATTAGCATTTAAAAAACCATAGAAATTCACTGAAAAAACCATAGGTTTCAGGGGCATTCTAGTTAGTTGGACAATTCACTCGTACAAAACCATAGAAATTCTGGGGTTATCGTTAGGTCAGCTAACTATAACTCGCGCCCCCGCAAGCACTGCTGATGACGTCACATATTACATCATTCATGAGATGGTCAGTGACATCACTGATGACATCTCAAATGATATCACTGATGACATCACTGATTACATCATCCACGTGAAAATTTGATGCACCTCCTCACAACTGAATATAACCTTTGATAAACCCACTCTAAAATACAGACTACCTTTTTCGAAAAAATAGACACATCAATACCAGTTACTAAATACGCACTGACTGATTCCAAGGTCTACACACACATCCACTCATTCACCCATACAGTCACTCATACATACAGTCACTCATCAGTACAACACTATCATATGCACTCATACACCTATACAGACACTCACACACTGCCACATATCCAGAGTTACTCACACATTTAGTCAGGCATGCAAAGAATCAATCATACTTTCATTTAATAATAATAATAATAATCCACATTTGTAAAGCGCGAACAATCACTAGTAAGGGTCTCTAGGCGCTGGGGGCCGTCGGGCAGATTAAGAAAGCTATTGCCCAGAGTCACATGGTGCTGGGCTAATCTGTCGCCGGCGCCGGGGATCGAACCGTGATTCCCAGATTCCAGCGTCTTACTCACCTATACAGTTATACAGACACCCCCTCACTTATTCATACAGATACTAACACATAATTACGCTCTTATAGAATCACTGATACAAATACACACTCACCTATGCATCAACTCTCACAATTACTGACTCTCACATATAGTTATTTATATACACCATCACTCACATATATTGCCTTTTACATATGTAGTTACTTGCACATGTACCACTGAGACATCCATTCACTCACCAACACACCCGTTCACACACTCACCCACACATACAGCTGTTTCCATATGCACCCTTGAACCCATACACCCAGTGAATCAACCACTCACACATCTATGCACACACCTCCCACCAACCCACCCACACACTCAGGCAGCCATACAAATACTCAGGCAAGCAATCAATAACCCATATAGACACTCATGCAGCTACTCACCAACCCATGCAGCAGCTTACACAACAACAGACAGACTGATACAGACTTTCACACAGTTTAGTCACTAACCTATGCATTCAGTCAGACACATTAAATCACTCACTTATACAGTCAGTCAGGTACCTACTAAATCCTCCATACAGACGCTTATACACCCACTCATTCCTCAATACAGCTTGGCATATATATAAAACAAGTTTAAACTTTACAGAAACACACAGTTACTGGATGATGTCATCAGTGATGTCATTTGACACGTCATCAGTGATGTCACTGACCGTGTCATGAATGATGTAATAGTTGACGTCATCAGCAGTGCTTTGGGGAGGCTTGAGTTATAGTTAGCTGAACTAACTTTAACACCGGAACTTCTATGGTTTTGTATGAGTGAAATGTCCAACTAACTATAACGTTCCTGAAACCTATGGTTTTTTCAGTTAATATATATATTTATATATATATATCCATCTCTCTCTAGCTATATATAATGGATGTACTTTGCAGCTGCATAATTATGAAAAACTACAGCAAAATGTTTATCTGGAATTACCCGTGGAGCATAACCCAGCAATTAGCTTTATTTTCCTAGCGCAAAACGCACCCTTGCATCCATAATCGTCCAGAGGAAGGATTTTGCATTAAGAAAATAGCATTAAATGCAACAGAACAAGAATTGCCCCAAATTGCTTCAAATTAAAAGAACTGGCAAAATCATATATTTTTCTGGGTACTTTCCTGAGCTAACTATAACTTGTGTTGTTGCTATGCACTGCTTATGACCTCGCATCACTCATGCCATCTCAAACTACATCTGATCCACAAATTACTACATAAACATGACCAAATCATTTAAAAATAAATAAAGTAGGTAGTAAAAGGCACAGAAAGGTATACAGCTTAGATTGACAATATGTATGTCTACATGTAAAAAGTAAAAGTAAAAATATTTCGTAAAAGTTATATGGTGCGCACTTTAATTACCAGTGAATTTTTATTTGCAGGCACTATTTTTTCAATCAAGTTAAAAAATGACTTTAACTAGTGTAAATTGCAGATGTATGTTACAAATATGTTGTGGCTTACATGAAAGACCTGTTGCCAAAATATGTGCGAAAAGCTAAAGCTTCGCCTTACGATATTATTTACCTATGAATTTTTGTGCACATACTGTCTTTAAAGGGTTCTACTGTAGTGCTACCAACAATTTCTATATAAACTGAATATTTATAAAGTACACATATTTATTTCCAAAAGTTCACTGAAATTCTGAGACTTTATACATTGTTCCTGTATGGATGACCAACTTACATACAGTTGACCTTGCAGTAAAATAGTGAAGGCCATTATGCTCATTTTGCGAATATGAGTAGGGTACTTTAACAAATTATGGATGTTTGTCCATAGGGCCAGGTTTGTGCATGACTATGATTAGCTAATGTATATACGTGAGGACGTGGATTTACAAATCTGTCAAATGACTTATTTAAGAAAGACATCTCATTAACGCAAATAATGTCCAATCCATTTTTTACCATAAATCATGGGTTAATAAGTTTCTGTCTGTATTAATGTCTACTAACATATTATGTGCCTTATGCAACTGATTACCTGTAAAAAAGAAGTTAATGTTCGCTAAATGTTGGTAATTTCATATATTTGTTTTATGCCGTTACTCTCATTAACACTATAGAGGAAATAGAAAATTGGGTCATGGGTAGCAAACTATCAAATTCAGTGATTTCATTTGTGATGTCATCAAAAATGTAATTTGAGATGTCATCAGTGATGTCTTCGATTATGTAATTTATTACGTCCACCTGGTAGACCACCACCAGGCTCGGCTTCACATACTGTGGGCCCAATGTGAGGGGCTCAAGGCGATGGATGGTAAAGCCTCCATTCACCAAGTAGATCATCACTTCAATGAGCTTCACAGACAGAAGGACCCTGCGTGACCGACCAAAGGCATTAAGAGGTCATGCTTCCATTTACTAGGAAGAACACCATCAGGCTAAGCGTCACAGTCGAAAGGACCTATTGCGTTGGCCCAAGGTGGTAGTGTGTCATGATCCTATCCACTGCATTAGACCACAACCAGGCTGAGCTGACTGGTCTTCTTGCATTGGTTCCAAGGAGGTTCTGTGTCAAGCTTCCATCCACTCAGCACGTCACCACCATGGTCAGCTTGAAAGACTAAGAAGCACGGATGTGCTGGGTCCCAAACAGTACTGCTTCAAGCTTCCATCAGCCCGAAGACCATGAATAGTGTGTCCTTTATGAACTGAGGAGACTTTTACTGCCAGGCCTGATGCGGAACAATGCCAAGCCTTCATTCATATGGTAGGCCACCAGGCCAAGTTTCATGGACTCACAGCCCCCCTGTGCCCAGCCCAATTCATTCGCGTGTCAAGCTTACATACCAGTAGACCATCTTCAGGCCGAGTTTCATGACCTGAAGGGCCCTCTGTCACAGGGCCAAAGTGGCACTGCATCAAGCTCCCAACTCCTGGTTGACCACCACCAGATTGAGCTTCATGGACTGAAAGGCCACTCTGCCCTAAATAGTAGCGTGTCAGGCTTCTATCCAACTAGTGGACCACTGCTAGTCTGAACTTCGCAAACTGAAGAGCCCTGCTGTTCCAGGCCCAAGGAGATAGCACCAACCCTGGATCACCACCAGGTTGGGATTCACGAACCGAAGAGCTAGGCTGCACCACTCCTAAGCAAGTAGTGTGTCAAGCTTCAGACCACCTGCTGGACCCCAACCTGGCTGAGCTTTAGAGCCAGAAGGGCCCTGCCGTGGCAGACCCAAGGCAGTAGTTCGAAACACTTCCACCCTCACAATAGACCACCACCAGACCTATCATCAAGGAATGAAATGCCCCACCGCACCCGGTCCAAGGTTGTAGCAGGTAACATTTCCATCCTTCTGGTGGACTATTATCATGATGAGCTTCATTGACCGAAGGGACCCATGGTGCCAGGCCCAAGGCGGTAACACCTCAAGCTTCCATCAACCAGGCTGGGCTTCATGGACTAAGTGGCCCCATGGTGCTGCAAACAAAGCCATGGCTTGTCCAGCTTCCATCCGCACAGCAAACCACCAACAACCCCAGATTCTATGATTGAGGAATGCTGCTGCACTGGGCCGAAGCCAGTAAGTGATCAAGATTCCATCAACCTGGTAGAAAACCACCAGTCCAAGCTTTAAGGTGGTACTGCATCAATTTCCATCCACCCGGTAGACCATTACCAGGTTGAGTTTTATGGACTGAGGGCCTTGCTGAGCCACTCCAAGGGTGGAAGCACCAAAGCCTTCAATAAACATGGCAAATCACAACCAGGGTGAGCTTCACAGACTGAGATTAACCACTACCCCGGTCCCAAGGTGATATCTAATCAAGCTTCAATCCACTATGTAAATCAACATCAGGCTAAGCTTTATAGATTGAGGCGACCCACTGCACTAGGCCCAATTATGTACCAAATCAACCTTCATGTTTTCTCTGCATTCTGAACATATGTCCAGCCCTCCACAGGCCAAACATCCTGCTCCGCACAACTTTTGCAACTGCATGGCAGTGGTTGGCGACAAGTTTTAGCTTTATGTTAAGAACTGCATCAAAACATTTCTGAATAACCCAGAGCAACTTTGAAAAGCTATTAACATCTGCCGCAGAGATCACTCTGTGTACCCATCCCCTTAGGGGTAACAAATCCCTTCTGCAGGGATTGACTGCAGGACATGGTCTTTGACCAATCTCTGCACCCCTCTTCTACTGGCAGCCAATGTATGCTGTATACAGACACATGTGCCTGTGCTCCTTTTTTGATTTTCTTTTATTGTTAGGGTTAGTAAAGTAGTGTGAACAGCAGTATCACAGAAGCACATTTTATTACACAAATACATATTGCTCATAAAACATGTAATATAAATATTTAAAGAAATCATTTATGTTCAAATCTAACAAAAATATAAGAAGTCCTGCTGCCTCTTGAGCCACATGGCTGTTTTTGGTTGCCCGGATGAATGAATGGATAAACAGTAGTTTCTGGAATGTTTACAGACATTGCTGCCAAAAAATCTGCAATAATCAACTGTGCAGTCAGAAGGTCAAGCACTTTTGTAAAGTTAAACCACACATGTAACTAACAAGCTATCTCCCTTTTCAAAGTCCTTGACTAGTAATACTGCTGTCATCGCTCATCTAAAAAACACTGCACCTGTAGAATCAGCATTTGTGGGTGTGCAATCAGCACCCTGGGATTGCGTGAAACTCAAATGCCCAGTTATAAAAATCTGTCACACAACACAGTGCAGCACCAAAGTTACTATGCTGTGTTGCATAAAAGGGGGAGAGCAAGAAAGCACCATATATACAGAGATATGGCACTATCCTGCTCTCTACCTAGTGCTGGCGCCTAATTTGGTTGCAAAGCACTAAACACACACCTTTGCACCATCTGCATGAATCTAGCATAGATTTTGAACTAGTGGGATGCCCTTCCAGGACAAAATACTATGCTCAGACTAACTTTAAAACTGTATGCATGCTGTACGGTGCAGCACACATGCAAAGTTGGAAAAGTAAGGAGAAATACAAGCAGTTTTCTGTTTTAACACCTGTTTCAAATGACATTTATTTTTTGTACAAAACCCTGTCTACTCTTCTTAGTAGATATGGCCTTGTGTCAAGACATGTACCACCCATGGAACACCGCATTGGAGCAGAATATTGCAAAACAGTGCTCTGTACTGGTTTGTGTTACTTTTTCTTACAAACCAATGCAAACACCAATTTGCATTGGTGGGTTGTAATTTCTCAGAGTTTGTTTTGGGTATGCTTTATAAAAGTAACACAAACCTGACACAAACCATTTGTAAATCTGTCTCTAAATGCACTTGCTTGAGCATTAGACAAGCAGAGCTATATTTGTAAGGTGTAGTATTCACAACAGGTTCTCTGTTACCATGTTTCATACTGTGTGCGTCACATCAAGTGTTGGTCACTTGCCAGATCTGGCAGAAATATCTGTTTTGAAAAAGGTCTTTCTCTATGTCAAATTATACAGTGTAAACACCTGTGCTAAAGTGTAGCACAATATCTGGATGTTAGAAATTCAGGGCCCGATTCACAAAAGTAAGCTGAGACAAAATTCTATCTTTACGACTTTCGGTATTCAGAAAAGGCATTTAGTAGTAGTAAAGTTAGGATCCCTAACTTTACTACTACTAAACTGAGAAAAATCCTAATGTTACGGCTTTCGGTATTCACAAAAGGGATTTAGTAGTAGAGAATATGAGACCCCCCACTCAAAGGGAACCAGAGCCACCAGTAGATGGCTCTCATGATTCTTGACGACTATGACTTGGTGGAATATGCTTTCCAGACCCCAGCTGGCACTTGACAGATATCATGCTGCTCCTGTGTCTCACAGAACCTCCACCTGTTGTACTTAATGATGCTCTACTGCCTATACTAGGAAGTATTAGAAGGCATGCAGCATTTGGCACCATTTCACTATCCCCCAAGGAAACTAGGGTCACTTGTGTCTGTCCCCAAAACTAACTGGGTCTACTTCCTATCTGATCGCTACAATTGCCTACCCTGGTGCCTGCCCACCAGTGGGGGTGTGCCCTCTTAGGACATATGGAATCACGCTTATAGTGACCATACTTATAGCACTCTGTATATTGGGGTACAAACCTCCCTGTCTTATGGACAAAGAACCCTTTCTTCTTTGGATCAATCTGGGACCAGTTACCACTACTACCTTGGAAATCATTTTGGGGGCCTTTTGAGTGCATCATGTTTTTAAGATTTTCTCTCCCCTCTTTCTTCTGCTGTGGCTGTCCTCCCAGATACCGTTTTGGACACCCTGGTACTAGCTCAGAGGCTGCCTCCTCAGTAAGCTTCCTGGGTTCAGTCAGCTTACTGTCAACTAGATGCTGGCAGAACTCTGTAAAACAGATACTGAGTATTCAATCAATCAATCAATCAAGACGTTTATATAGCGCACTACTCACCCGGAGGGTCTCAAGGCGCTTGGGGAGGGGGGGGGGTCCGCTACTGCTCGAACAGCCAAGTCTTGAGCTGCTTCCTGCAGGCGAGGTGGTCTTGGGTCAGGCAGAGGTGGGTCGGGAGGGAGTTCCAAGTCTTGGCGGCCAGGTAGGAGAAGGACCTTCCTCCTGTGGTGGCTCTTCGGATGCGGGGGACGGCGGCGAGGGCGTGACTGGTCGATCGAAGCTGACGAGTGAAAGTGTAGAAGTTGAGGCGGCTGTTGAGGTATCTTGGGCCTTGGTTGTGTAGGGCTTTGTGTGCGTGGGTGAGGAGGCGGAAGGAGATTCTCTTGTTGACCGGGAGCCAGTGCAGGTCTCTCAGGTGTCCGGAGATGTGGCTGTGTCGGGGGATGTCGAGGATGAGTCTTGCTGAGGCGTTCTGGATCCGCTGGAGTCTCTTCTGGAGCTTGGCGGTGGTTCCGGCGTAGAGGGCGTTGCCGTAGTCCAGTCGGCTGGTGACAAGGGCCTGGGTGACCGTCTTCCTGGTCTCGGTGGGGATCCACTGGAAGACCTTACGTAGCATGTGCAGGATGTTGAAGCACGACGAGGAGATGGTGTTGACTTGTCTGGTCATGGAGAGGGAGGAGTCCAAAATGAAGCCCAGGTTGCGTGCTTGGTCTGTTGGTTTGGGTGCGCTGCCCAGGGCGGGGGGCCACCAGGAGTCGTCCCAGGCGGAGGGTGAGGAGCCCAGGATGAAAACTTCCGTCTTGTCTGCGTTCAGCTTCAGGCGGCTGTTCATCATCCACCCGGCGACGTCTTTCATCCCATCGTGTAGGTTGGCTCTGGCAGTGGCGGGGTCGTTGGTGAGGGAGAGGATCAGCTGGGTGTCGTCGGCGTAGGAGATGATGTTGAGGTTGTGTTGGCGTGCGATGGCCGCAAGGGGGCTCATGTAGGCATTGAAGAGGGTGGGGCTGAGCGAGGAGCCTTGAGGAACGCCGCAGATGACTTCGGTGGCTTCTGATCTGAACGGGGGTAGGCGGACACTCTGTGTCCTTCCGGCGAGGAAGGAGATGATCCATTCTAGTGCCTTCTCCCGGATTCCGACGTTGCTGAGGCGCTGCACTAGGGTGCGGTGGCAGACAGTGTCGAACGCCGCGGAGAGGTCCAGGAGGATGAGGGCCGCTGTTTCTCCGTTGTCGAGCAGGGCTCGGATGTCGTCAGTGGCTGCGATGAGGGCGGTCTCGGTGCTGTGGTTGGCTCGGAAGCCAGACTGCGAGAGGTCGAGGGATCCGTTCGTCTCAAGAAAGGCGGCCAGCTGCTTGTTGACGGTCTTCTTGATGACTTTGGCCGGAAACGGGAGGAGCGAGATGGGACGGTAGTTTTTGAGTTCGGTGGGGTCCGCTGATGGTTTCTTCAGTAGAGCGCTGAGTTTGGCGTGCTTCCAGCTCTCCGGGAAGGTGGCGGTGTCAAAGGAGGTGTTGATGATGTCCCGCAAGTGGGGTGCGATGACAGCGTCGGCTTTGTTGAAGACGTGGTGAGGGCAGGGGTCTGTTGGAGATCCGGAGTGGATGGAGTTCATCATACGGGTGGTATCTTCGGTGGTGATCGGGGTCCAGGCGCGGACGGTGGTGGTGGGGGGCGTTGGTGCGGTCATGGGGTGCATCGGTTGTGTGCTGAAGCTGTTGTGTATGTCTGCGATCTTGTTGTGGAAGTAGGAGGCGAGGGAGTTGCAGAGGTCTTGAGATGGGGTGATGTCATTGTTTCCGGCGTTGGGGTTGGAGAGCTCTTTGACGATGTTGAAGAGTTCCTTGCTGTTGTGTGCGTTGTTTTCCAGTCGTGCCTTGAATGCAGTTTTCTTGGTGGCGTGGATCAGTTGGTGGTGTTTTCGGGTGGCGAGCTTGAGGGTGGTCATGTTGACTGGTGTCGGGTCTCTGCGCCATGCTTTCTCGAGGGCGCGGCAGTTCTTCTTGGAGCTCTTGAGTTCGTCGGTGAACCAGGATGCTCTCCTGCTGCCGGGTCTGCTAGGCGGGGTCCTCAGTGGGGCGAGGTCGTCTGCGCAGTTGCTGATCCACTTCGTGAGGTTGTTGGCGGCCTGGCTGGGGTTCGCTGAGCTGGAGGGTGGGTCCTGGCTCAGGGATGCGGCGAGCTGGTCGGCTGTGATCTTGTTCCAGCTTCTGCATGCAACCTGTTGCTGGTGGTGGTGGATCGTGGTTCTTCTGAAGCTGAAGTGGACGCAGCTGTGGTCCGTCCAGTGGAGTCCGGTGGCGTGGCTGATGACGATGTCCTTGCTGGATGAGAAGATGGCGTCGAGTGTGTGTCCTGCGTAGTAGTTGGGGGTGGTCACCAGCTGCTTGAGACCGAGGTTGTCCAGCAGGGTGGTGGTGTTGCGGTCGTTGTTCTCCAGGTGGAAGTTGAGGTCCCCGAGGAGGATGTAGTCAGCGGAGGGGAGGGCGTGTGGGCTGATGAGGTCGGCGATGTATTCGCTGAATTGTGTGTGTGGTCCTGGTGGTCTGTAGATGAGGGTGCCTCTGAGGGTGGTCTTGGCGTCAGTGTGGATCTGGAAGTGCAGGTGTTCGGTGGTTGTTAGGGTGTCGTCGGTGTTGGTCGTGATGCGGATGGTGTTCCTGTGGATGATGGCAATGCCTCCTCCCGTCTTGGTGGTGCGGTCCCTCCGGGTGATCTTGTATCCGTGCGGGATGGCGATGGCGATGTCGGGCGCTGAGGAGGCGTTCATCCAGGTTTCCGTGAGGAAGGCAACGTCTGGAGATGTGGTTTCGAGGAGGTTCCAGAGTTCGATGGCGTGTCTGTGGACGGAGCGGGTGTTGAGCAGGATGCACTTGAGGTGGTTGCTGCTGGTGTTCGGCTTGGTGGGTGTTGGTGTAGTGCAGGTCCGGTTGCAGGTGAACTTGCAGGAGTGGCAGCTGAAGGGTCCGTGGGTGCGTCTCGGTGTGGCTCGGTAGCATCCCGGGATTCGCCCGGTGTTGAGTGCGTTGAGTTCGGTGGAGTCGTAGGTCCGGCGAGTGGGCTGGTGTGTGTGGGGGCCAGGGGTCCTGGCACAGGGCGCGGTCCAGGCGCAGACGGGCTTACCTTTGGCGCAACTTCGGCGCACAATCGGCGCGCCCGCTGCGCGAGCACGCTGCGCGTACGCGCGGGCGCCATTTATGGCGAAGTGGGAGGGAGGATCAGCTGGGAGGCGGGAGCGGGGAGGGCACAGAAGGCAAAGGGGGCGTGGCCGCAAGCACGGCGGCGGGAAGCGGGGAGCGGGGCGGGGGGCACAGGGGGCACAAAGAGGGAAACGGCACAGCCAAGAGACAAAGCAAAATCACTGGGAACAGTACAGTAAGAGGAAAAAAAGAACAGAACAATGCACAAACCAAATTACAAGCACGCAGCTACAGCGGGGGGCGGAGTCTTCGGGGCGGGCTCAGCGAGGCTGAGGGCAGTAGCGGGGAGAAGTAGCACACACTACAGCTGGTGGCCGTGCGGCGCGGGAGTGTCCTCAGCACAGGTCACACTCACCTGCACCCCGCGGTCGCCATTTATGGCCAAGTGGGAGGGAGGGAGGATCAGCTGGGAGGCGGGAGCGGGGAGGGCACAGAAGGCAAAGGGGGCGTGGCCGCAAGCACGGCGGCGGGAAGCGGGGAGCGGGGCGGGGGGCACAGGGGGCACAAAGAGGGAAACGGCACAGCCAAGAGACAAAGCAAAATCACTGGGAACAGTTCAGTAAGAGGAAAAAAAGAACAAAACAATGCACAAACCAAATTACAAGCACGCAGCTACAGCGGGGGCCGGAGACTTCGGGGCGGGCTCAGCGAGGCTGAGGGCAGTAGCGGGGAGAAGTGTAGGGCTTTGTGTGCGTGGGTGAGGAGGCGGAAGGAGATTCTCTTGTTGACCGGGAGCCAGTGCAGGTCTCTCAGGTGTCCGGAGATGTGGCTGTGTCGGGGGATGTCGAGGATGAGTCTTGCTGAGGCGTTCTGGATCCGCTGGAGTCTCTTCTGGAGCTTGGCGGTGGTTCCGGCGTAGAGGGCGTTGCCGTAGTCCAGTCGGCTGGTGACGAGGGCCTGGGTGACCGTCTTCCTGGTCTCGGTGGGGATCCACCGGAAGATCTTACGTAGCATGCGCAGGATGTTGAAGCACGACGAGGAGATGGCGTTGACTTGTCTGGTCATGGAGAGGGAGGAGTCCAAGATGAAGCCCAGGTTGCGTGCGTGGTCTGTTGGTTTGGGTGCGCTGCCCAGGGCGGGGGGCCACCAGGAGTCATCCCAGGCGGAGGGTGAGGAGCCCAGGATGAGAACTTCCGTCTTGTCTGCGTTCAGCTTCAGGCGGCTGTTCATCATCCACTCGGCGACGTCTTTCATCCCATCGTGTAGGTTGGCTCTGGCAGTGGCGGGGTCGTTGGTGAGGGAGAGGATCAGCTGGGTGTCGTCGGCGTAGGAGATGATGTTGAGGTTGTGTTGGCGTGCGATGGCCGGAAGGGGGCTCATGTAGGCATTGAAGTGGGTGGGGCTGAGCGAGGAGCCTTGAGGAACGCCGCAGATGACTTCGGTGGCTTCTGATCTGAACGGGGGTAGGCGGACTCTCTGTGTCTTTCCGGCGAGGAAGGAGATGATCCATTCTAGTGCCTTCTCCCGGATTCCGACGTTGCTGAGGCGCTGCACTAGGGTGCGGTGGCAGACAGTGTTGAACGCCGCGGAGAGGTCCAGGAGGATGAGGGCCGCTGTGTCTCCGTTGTCGAGCAGGGCTCGGATGTCGTCAGTGGCTGCGATGAGGGTGGTCTCGGTGCTGTGGTTGGCTCGGAAGCCAGACTGCGAGAGGTCGAGGGATCCGTTCGTCTCGAGAAAGGCGGCCAGCTGCTTGTTGACGGTCTTCTCGATGACTTTGGCCGGAAACGGGAGGAGCGAGATGGGACGGTAGTTTTTGAGTTCGGTGGGGTCCGCTGATGGTTTCTTCAGTAGAGCGCTGAGTTTGGCGTGCTTCCAGCTCTCCGGGAAGGTGGCGGTGTCAAAGGAGGTGTTGATGATGTCCCGCAAGTGGGGTGCGATGACAGCGTCGGCTTTGTTGAAGACGTGGTGAGGGCAGGGGTCTGTTGGAGATCCGGAGTGGATGGAGTTCATCGTACGGATGGTGTCTTCGGTGGTGATCGGGGTCCAGGCGCGGACGGTGGTGGTGGGGGGCGTTGGTGCGGTCGTGGGGTGCGTCGGTTGTGTGCTGAAGCTGTTGTGTATATCTGCGATCTTGTTGTCGAAGTAGGAGGCGAGGGAGTTGCAGAGGTCTTGAGATGGGGTGATGTCATTGTTTCCAGCGTTGGGGTTGGAGAGCTCTTTGACGATGTTGAAGAGTTCCTTGCTGTTGTGTGCCTTGTTGTCCAGTCGTACCTTGAATGCAGTTTTCTTGGTGGCGTGGATCAGTTGGTGGTGTTTTCGGGTGGCGAGCTTGAGGGTGGTCATGTTGACTGGTGTTGGGTCTCTGCGCCATGCTTTCTCGAGGGCGCGGCAGTTCTTCTTGGAGCTCTTGAGTTCGTCGGTGAACCAGGATGCTCCCCTGCTGCCGGGTCTGCTAGGCGGGGTCCTCAGTGGGGCGAGGTCGTCTGCGCAGTTGCTGATCCACTTCGTGAGGTTGTTGGCGGCCTGGCTGGGGTTCGCTGAGCTGAAGGGTGGGTCCTGGCTCAGGGATGCGGCGAGCTGGTCGGCTGTGATCTTGTTCCAGCTTCTGCGTGCAACCTGTTGCTGGTGGTGGTGGATCGTGGTTCTTCTGAAGCTGAAGTGGACGCAGCTGTGGTCCGTCCAGTGGAGTCCGGTGGCGTGGCTGATGACGATGTCCTTGCTGGATGAGAAGATGGCGTCGAGTGTGTGTCCTGCGTAGTGGTTGGGGGGTGGTCACCAGCTGCTTGAGACCGAGGTTGGTGAGGTTGTCCAGCAGGGTGGTGGTGTTGCGGTCGTTGTTCTCCAGGTGGAAGTTGAGGTCCCCGAGGAGGATGTAGTCAGCGGAGGGGAGGGCGTGTGGGCTGATGAGGTCGGCGATGTCTTCGCTGAATTGTGTGCATGGTCCTGGTGGTCTGTAGATGAGGGTGCCTCTGAGGGTGGTCTTGGGGTCGGTGTGGATCTGGAAGTGCAGGTGTTCGGTGGTTGTGAGGGTGTCGTCGGTGTTGGTCATGATGCGGATGGTGTTCCTGTGGATGATGGCGATGCCTCCTCCCGTCTTGGTGGTGCGGTCCCTCCGGGTGATCTTGTATCCGTCCGGGATGGCGATGGCGATGTCGGGCGCTGAGGAGGCGTTCATCCAGGTTTCCGTGAGGAAGGCAACGTCTGGAGATGTGGTGTTGAGGAGGTTCCAGAGTTCGATGGCGTGTCTGTGGACGGAGCGGGTGTTGAGCAGGATGCACTTGAGGTGGTTGCTGCTGGTGTTCGGCTTGGTGGGTGTTGGTGTAGTGCAGGTCCGGTTGCAGGTGAACTTGCAGGAGTGGCAGCTGAAGGGTCCGTGGGTGCGTCTCGGTGTGGCTCGGTAGCATCCCGGGATTCGCCCGGTGTTGAGTGCGTTGAGTTCGGTGGAGTCGTAGGTCCGGCGGGTGGGCTGGTGTGTGCGGGGGCCAGGGGTCCTGGCGCAGGGCGCGGTCCAGGCGCGGACGGGCGTAGACGGGCTTACCTTTGGCGCACCTTCGGCGCACAATCGGCGCGCCCGCTGCGCGAGCACGCTGCGCGTACGCGCGGTCGCCATTTATGGCGAAGTGGGAGGGAGGGAGGATCAGCTGGGAGGCGGAAGCGGGGAGGGCACAGAAGGCAAAGGGGGCGTGGCCGCAAGCACGGCGGCGGGAAGCGGGGAGTGGGGCGGGGGGCACAGGGGGCACAAAGAGGGAAACGGCACAGCCAAGAGACAAAGCAAAATCACTGGGAACAGTACAGTAAGAGGAAAAAAAGAACAGAACAATGCACAAACCAAATTACAAGCACGCAGCTACAGCGGGGGGCGGAGTCTTCGGGGCGGGCTCAGCGAGGCTGAGGGCAGTAGCAGGGAGAAGTAGCACACACTACAGCTGGTGGCCATGCGGCGCGGGAGTGTCCTCAGCACAGGTCACACTCACCTGCACCGCGCGGTCGCCATTTATGGCCAAGTGGGAGGGAGGGAGGATCAGCTGGGAGGCGGGAGCGGGGAGGGCACAGAAAGCGAAGGGGGTGTGGCTGCAAGCACGGCGGCGGGAAGCGGGGAGCGGGGCGGGGGGCACAGGGGGCACAAAGAGGGAAACGGCACAGCCAAGAGACAAAGCAAAATCACTGGGAACAGTTCAGTAAGAGGAAAAAAAGAACAAAACAATGCACAAACCAAATTACAAGCACGCAGCTACAGCGGGGGGCGGAGACTTCGGGGCGGGCTCAGCGAGGCTGAGGGCAGTAGCGGGGAGAAGTGTAGGGCTTTGTGTGCGTGGGTGAGGAGGCGGAAGGAGATTCTCTTGTTGACCGGGAGCCAGTGCAGGTCTCTCAGGTGTCCGGAGATGTGGCTGTGTCGGGGGATGTCGAGGATGAGTCTTGCTGAGGCGTTCTGGATCCGCTGGAGTCTCTTCTGGAGCTTGGCGGTGGTTCCGGCGTAGAGGGCGTTGCCGTAGTCCAGTCGGCTGGTGACGAGGGCCTGGGTGACCGTCTTCCTGGTCTCGGTGGGGATCCACCGGAAGATCTTACGTAGCATGCGCAGGATGTTGAAGCACGACGAGGAGATGGCGTTGACTTGTCTGGTCATGGAGAGGGAGGAGTCCAAGATGACGCCCAGGTTGCGTGCGTGGTCTGTTGGTTTGGGTGCGCTGCCCAGGGCGGGGGGCCACCAGGAGTCGTCCCAGGCGGAGGGTGAGGAGCCCAGGATGAGAACTTCCGTCTTGTCTGCGTTCAGCTTCAGTCCGCTGTTCATCATCCACTCGGCGACGTCTTTCATCCCATCGTGTAGGTTGGCTCTGGCAGTGGCGGGGTCGTTGGTGAGGGAGAGGATCAGCTGGGTGTCGTCGGCGTAGGAGATGATGTTGAGGTTGTATTGGCATGCGATGGCCGGAATGGGGCTCATGTAGGCATTGAAGAGGGTGGGGCTGAGCGAGGAGCCTTGAGGAACGCCGCAGATGACTTCGGTGGCTTCTGATCTGAACGGGGGTAGGCGGACTCTCTGTGTCCTTCCGGCGAGGAAGGAGATGATCCATTCTAGTGCCTTCTCCCGGATTCCGACGTTGCTGAGGCGCTGCACTAGGGTGCGGTGGCAGACAGTGTCGAACGCCGCTGAGAGGTCCAGGAGGATGAGGGCCGCTGTTTCTCCGTTGTCGAGCAGGGCTCGGATGTCGTCAGTGGCTGCGATGAGGGCAGTCTCGGTGCTGTGGTTGGCTCGGAAGCCAGACTGCGAGAGGTCGAGGGATCCGTTTGTCTCGAGAAAGGCGGCTAGCTGCTTGTTGACGGTCTTCTCGATGACTTTGGCCGGAAACGGGAGGAGCGAGATGGGACGGTAGTTTGTGAGTTCGGTGGGGTCCGCTGATGGTTTCTTCAGTAGAGCGCTGAGTTTGGCGTGCTTCCAGCTCTCCGGGAAGGTGGCGGTGTCAAAGGAGGTGTTGATGATGTCCCGCAAGTGGGGTGCGATGACAGTGTCGGCTTTGTTGAATAAGTGGTGAGGGCAGGGGTCTGTTGGAGATCCGGAGTGGATGGAGTTCATCGTACGGATGGTGTCTTCGGTGGTGATCGGGGTCCAGGCGCGGACGGTGGGGGTGGGGGGCGTTGGTGCGGTCGTGGGGTGCGTCGGTTGTGTGCTGAAGCTGTTGTGTATGTCTGCGATCTTGTTGTGGAAGTAGGAGGCGAGGGAGTTGCAGAGGTCTTGAGATGGGGTGATGTCATTGTTTCCGGCGTTGGGGTTGGAGAGCTCTTTGACGATGTTGAAGAGTTCCTTGCTGTTGTGTGCGTTGTTGTCCAGTCGTGCCTTGAATGCAGTTTTCTTGGTGGCGTGGATCAGTTGGTGGTGTTTTCGGGTGGCGAGCTTGAGGGTGGTCATGTTGACTGGTGTCGGGTCTCTGCGCCATGCTTTCTCGAGGGCGCGGCAGTTCTTCTTGGAGCTCTTGAGTTCGTCGGTGAACCAGGATGCTCTCCTGCTGCCGGGTCTGCTAGGCGGGGTCCTCAGTGGGGCGAGGTCGTCTGCGCAGTTGCTGATCCACTTCGTGAGGTTGTTGGCGGCCTGGCTGGGGTTCGCTGAGCTGGAGGGTGGGTCCTGGCTCAGGGATGCGGCGAGCTGGTCGGCTGTGATCTTGTTCCAGCTTCTGCGTGCAACCTGTTGCTGGTGGTGGTGGATCGTGGTTCTTCTGAAGCTGAAGTGGACGCAGCCGTGGTCCGTCCAGTGGAGTCCGGTGGCGTGGCTGATGACGATGTCCTTGCTGGATGAGAAGATGGCGTCGAGTGTGTGTCCCGCGTAGTGGGTGGGGGTGGTCACCAGCTGCTTGAGACCGAGGTTGGCGAGGTTGTCCAGCAGGGTGGTGGTGTTGCGGTCGTTGTTGTTCTCCAGGTGGAAGTTGAGGTCCCCGAGGAGGATGTAGTCAGCGGAGGGGAGGGCGTGTGGGCTGATGAGGTCGGCGATGTCTTCGCTGAATTGTGTGTGTGGTCCTGGTGGTCTGTAGATAAGGGTGCCTCTGAGGGTGGTCTTGGGGTCGGTGTGGATCTGGAAGTGCAGGTGTTCGGTGGTTGTGAGGGTGTCGTCGGTGTTGGTCGTGATGCGGATGGTGTTCCTGTGGATGATGGCGATGCCTCCTCCCGTCTGGTTGGTGCGGTCCCTCCGGGTGATCTTGTATTCGTCCGGGATGGCGATGTCGGGCGCTGAGGGGGCGTTCATCCAGGTTTCCGTGAGGAAGGCAACGTCTGGAGATGTGGTGTCGAGGAGGTTCCAGAGTTCGATGACGTGTCTGTGGACGGGGCGGGTGTTGAGCAGGATGCACGTGAGGTGGTTGCTGCTGGTGTTCGGCTTGGTGGGTGTTGGTGTAGTGCAGGTCCGGTTGCAGGTGAACTTGCAGGAGTGGCAGCTGAAGGGTCCGTGGGTGCGTCTCGGTGTGGCTCGGTAGCATCCCGGGATTCGCCCGGTGTTGAGTGCGTTGAGTTCGGTGGAGTCGTAGGTCTAGCGGGTGGGCTGGTGTGTGTGGGGGCCAGGGGTCCTGGCGCTGGGCGCGGTCCAGGCGCGGACGGGCGCAGACGGGCTTACCTTTGGCGCACCTCCGGCGCACAATCGGCGCGCCCGCTGCGCGAGCACGCTGCACGTACGCGCGGTCGCCATTTATGGCGAAGTGGGAGGGAGGGAGGATCAGCTGGGAGGCGGGAGCGGGGAGGGCACAGAAGGCACAGGGGGCGTGGCCGCAAGCATGGCGGCGGGAAGCAGGGAGCGGGGCGGGGGGCACAGGGGGCACAAAGAGGGAAACGGCACAGCTAAGAGACAAACCAAAATCACTGGGAACAGTACAGTAAGAGGAAAAAAAGAACAAAACAATGCACAAACCAAATTACAAGCACGCAGCTACAGCGGGGGGCGGAGTCTTCGGGGCGGGCTCAGCGAGGCTGAGGGCAGTAGCAGGGAGAAGTAGCACACGCTACAGCTGGTGGCCGTGCGGCGCGGGAGTGTCCTGAGCACAGGTCACACTCACCTGCACCGCGCGGTCGCCATTTATGGCCAAGTGGGAGGGAGGGAGGATCAGCTGGGAGGCGGGAGCGGGGAGGGCACAGAAGGCAAAGGGGGCGTGGCCACAAGCACGGCGGTGGGAAGCGGGGAGCGGGGCGGGGGGCACAGGGGGCACAAAGAGGGAAACGGCACAGCCAAGAGACAAAGCAAAATCACTGGGAACAGTACAGTAAGAGGAAAAAAAGAACAAAACAATGCACAAACCAAATTACAAGCACGCAGCTACAGCAGGGGGCGGAGTCTTCGGGGTGGGCTCAGCGAGGCTGAGGGCAGTAGCGGGGAGAAGTAGCACACGCTACAGCTGGTGGCCGTGCGGCGCGGGAGTGTCCTGAGCACAGTTCACACTCACCTGCGCCGCGCGGTCGCCATTTATGGCCAAGTGGGAGGGAGGGAGGATCAGCTGGGAGGCGGGAGAGGGGAGGGCACAGAAGGCAAAGGGGGCGTGGCCGCAAGCACAGCGGCAGAAAGCGGGGAGCGGGGCGGGGGGCACAGGGGGCACAAAGAGGGAAACGGCACAGCCAAGAGACAAAGCAAAATCACTGGGAACAGTACAGTAAGAGGAAAAAAAGAACAGAACAATGCACAAACCAAATTACAAGCACGCAGCTACAGCGGGGGGCGGAGTCTTTGGGGCGGGCTCAGCGAGGCTGAGGGCAGTAGCGGGGAGAAGTAGCACACACTACAGCTGGTGGCCGTGCGGCGCGGGAGTGTCCTGAGTACAGGTCACACTCACCTGCACCGCGCGGTCGCCATTTATGGCCAAGTGGGAGGGAGGGAGGATCAGCTGGGAGGCGGGAGCGGGGAGGGCACAGAAGGCAAAGGGGGCGTGGCCACAAGCGCGGCGGTGGGAAGCGGGGAGCGGGGCAGGGGGCACAGGGGGCACAAAGAGGGAAACGGCACAGCCAAGAGACAAAGCAAAATCACTGGGAACAGTACAGTAAGAGGAAAATAAGAACAAAACAATGCACAAACCAAATTACAAGCACGCAGCTACAGCGGGGGGCGGAGTCTTTGGGGTGGGCTCAGCGAGGCTGAGGGCAGTAGCGGGGAGAAGTAGCACACGCTACAGCTGGTGGCCGTGCGGCGCAGGAGTGTCCTGAGCATAGGTCACACTCACCTGCGCCGCGCGGTCGCCATTTATGGCCAAGTGGGAGGGAGGGAGGATCAGCTGGGAGGCGGGAGCGGGGAGGGCACAGAAGGCAAAGGGTGCGTGGCCGCAAGCACGGCGGTGGGAAGCGGGGAGCGGGCCGGGGGGCACAGGGGGCACAAAGAGGGAAATGGCACAGCCAAGAGACAAAGCAAAATCACTGGGAACAGTACAGTAAGAGGAAAAAAAGAACAAAACAATGCACAAACCAAATTACAAGCACGCAGCTACAGCGGGGGGCGGAGTCTTCGGGGCGGGCTCAGCAAGGCTGAGGGCAGTAGCGGGGAGAAGTAGCACACGCTACAGCTGGTGGCCGTGCGGCACGGGAGTGTCCTGAGCACAGTGTTTGCTCTCTCATGACCGAGTGATACAACCCATCACAATCTCTTACTTTGCTGCCGCTCTCCCAGCCATTCAGTGCCTTACTGGAGAAATCAGCAAATTGTACCACGGATTGGTTGGGGAGCTTCTGGCTACTCCTGATTCTTTAGCAAAACATTTCAGGAGTCAGTCCAAATTTGGCAATCAAAATGGCTTTTATAGCGGTGTACTTGGTTTGAAGAGTCAGAAGTGCCTCCCAATTGTTGGCATGTGTTTCCACAGACCACCTCCCAGTGCTCCGGAGGAACTCTGTGTACTATGAGTGCAACTTCATAAGCAGAAAAACACTTATCAATGTCATCTCCCATCACATAATTGGGCACCAAATCCTTGTGTATATGGACCTTTTTTGTCTCCATTGGGTACTGTATGTATGCTGCCACCATAACTGTTGTAATCAGACTGCCAACCCTTGATGTCCAGCTCCTTTAGACTAAGTTCATGAGCCAACAATAGTTTCTTCTCTGCAAAGGCTCTGTCAGCCTCCACCTGTTTGGCCTCCTTCTCAATCTTTTTCTCTTCAGCCTCTATTTTTAATCTGATCATCTGTAGCTTTAATTCTCTCTCCTCCCTCCTCTCCATCAGCTCCTCTGAGGATGAGCCACAGGAGGAGACACTGCTTCCTCCTCTCACAGGGAGCTCAAATCCAGGGGTCCACCTCAACTGCTGCAGGTGGTTCCTCAGAAGAGCCGTTCTCAGGTTCCCTCATCTCATCACTCTCCTGGAGGCGGCCTTCTGTCCAGGCCCTCAAGGCCTTGTGAAATTTCACCTTCTTGGTGTCTCAACCTGGGCAGGTACTCCCATCAGCTTGCAAAATCTTTTCAACTGAGCCACTGTGTAATCTTCCGCCTTGACCAGCTCAAACTCCATGACTCCAGTTGTAGAACAAGCAAGAGACATGATGTAGAGGATAAATCAACATGCAATGCAGGGAAAAATAAGAAACATTTGAAATGATCTCGGATGTGGATGGATAGGGTACACCTAGTTACTATATGGTACCGCACAAACACAAGTCCTATCCTCACCACTGATCACCAATGTTAGACATTGGGTCTGCAGCTGGCAGAGGTATGCACCCTGTTCAAGTAGGAACCAGAATCCTACTCAAGGTAAGTCACAACACACCTTAAATGATCATGTGCTCATCTTCTGGAAGCTTGGCACAGAGCAGTCAGGCAATATGTAAAGTATTTGTGCAACAGTGGCCCTCCAACCACAATTTCTGTGGCATTAGCTTTAGGCTCAAACAGCTTTTTGGCTATTTACTGGTGCCACAACAAACAAATGATGGACGGAATGCTGACAATGCAGACATTCTCCCCCAATCAAGAGATCTGGGTTAAATCCATCGTTCTTTTGCCCACTACGCCACCCCAGTTTAGACATGGCCATATGCAAATCAGTCTTGAGCCTGTGCCTCATGGGAACAGTCCAGCCCGAACTGCCAAGCCATGTCTTCCCTGGACCGGAATC
The DNA here is from genome assembly GCF_964204655.1 of Triturus cristatus. Taxonomy (NCBI): domain Eukaryota; kingdom Metazoa; phylum Chordata; class Amphibia; order Caudata; family Salamandridae; genus Triturus; species Triturus cristatus. The sequence continues at coordinate 1,669,674,923 of NC_140591.1, read as the reverse complement.
AAGCATCCTAGGACCGGTTTCTGGCTATCAGCCGTCATCAGCCAGGATAGCTTGACTCCAGTGGCGTAGTGAGCACGGGACCCACGTCTGGGCATACCCATCCCACTTAGGGCAAAAAGCGTTACAACAAACAAATGATGGACGGAATGCTGACAATGCAGACATTCTCCCCCAGTCAAGAGATCTGGGTTAAATCCATCGTTCTTTTGCCCACTACGCCACCCCAGTTTAGACATGGCCATATGCAAATCAGTCTTGACCCTGTGCCTCATGGGAACAGTCCAGCCCGAACTGCCAAGCCATGTCTTCCCTGGACCGGAATCAAGCATCCTAGGACCGGTTTCTGGCTATCAGCCGTCATCAGCCAGGATAGCTTGACTCCAGTGGCGTAGTGAGCACGGGACCCACGTCTGGGCATACCCATCCCACTTAGGGCAAAAAGCGTTACAACAAACAAATGATGGACGGAATGCTGACAATGCAGACATTCTCCCCCAGTCAAGAGATCTGGGTTAAATCCATCGTTCTTTTGCCCACTACGCCAACCCAGTTTAGACATGGCCATATGCAAATCAGTCTTGACCCTGTGCCTCATGGGAACAGTCCAGCCCGAACTGCCAAGCCATGTCTTCCCTGGACCGGAATCAAGCATCCTGGGACCGGTTTCTGGCTATCAGCCGTCATCAGCCAGGATAGCTTGACTCCAGTGGCGTAGTGAGCACGGGACCCACGTCTGGGCATACCCATCCCACTTAGGGCAAAAAGCGTTACAACAAACAAATGATGGACGGAATGCTGACAATGCAGACATTCTCCCCCAGTCAAGAGATCTGGGTTAAAACCATCGTTCTTTTGCCCACTACGCCACCCCAGTTTAGACATGGCCATATGCAAATCAGTCTTGACCCTGTGCCTCATGGGAACAGTCCAGCCCGAACTGCCAAGCCATGTCTTCCCTGGACCGGAATCAAGCATCCTAGGACCGGTTTCTGGCTATCAGCCGTCATCAGCCAGGATAGCTTGACTCCAGTGGCGTAGTGAGCACGGGACCCACGTCTGGGCATACCCATCCCACTTAGGGCAAAAAGCGTTACAACAAACAAATGATGGACGGAATGCTGACAATGCAGACATTCTCCCCCAGTCAAGAGATCTGGGTTAAATCCATCGTTCTTTTGCCCACTACGCCACCCCAGTTTAGACATGGCCATATGCAAATCAGTCTTGACCCTGTGCCTCATGGGAACAGTCCAGCCCGAACTGCCAAGCCATGTCTTCCCTGGACTGGAATCAAGCATCCTAGGACCGGTTTCTGGCTATCAGCCGTCATCAGCCAGGATAGCTTGACTCCAGTGGCGTAGTGAGCACGGGACCCACGTCTGGGCATACCCATCCCACTTAGGGCAAAAAGCGTTACAACAAACAAATGATGGACGGAATGCTGACAATGCAGACATTCTCCCCCAGTCAAGAGATCTGGGTTAAATCCATCGTTCTTTTGCCCACTACGCCACCCCAGTTTAGACATGGCCATATGCAAATCAGTCTTGACCCTGTGCCTCATGGGAACAGTCCAGCCCAAACTGCCAAGCCATGTCTTCCCTGGACCGGAATCAAGCATCCTAGGACCGGTTTCTGGCTATCAGCCATCATCAGCCAGGATAGCTTTACTCCACTGGTGTAGTGAGCTCGGGACCCACGTCTGGGCATACCCATCCCACTTAGGGCAAAAAGCGTTACAAAATACAAATGATGGACGGAATGCTGACAATGCAGACATTCTCCCCCAGTCAAGAGATCTGGGTTAAATCCATCGTTCTTTTGCCCACTACGCCACCCCAGTTTAGACATGGCCATATGCAAATCAGTCTTGACCCTGTGCCTCATGGGAACAGTCCAGCCCGAACTGCCAAGCCATGTCTTCCCTGGACCGGAATCAAGCATCCTAGGACCGGTTTCTGGCTATCAGCCGTCATCAGCCAGGATAGCTTGACTCCAGTGGCGTAGTGAGCACGGGACCCACATCTGGGCATACCCATCCCACTTAGGGCAAAAAGCGTTACAACAAACAAATGATGGACGGAATGCTGACAATGCAGACATTCTCCCCCAGTCAAGAGATCTGGGTTAAATCCATCGTTCTTTTGCCCACTACGCCACCCCAGTTTAGACATGGCCATATGCAAATCAGTCTTGACCCTGTGCCTCATGGGAACAGTCCAGCCCGAACTGCCAAGCCATGTCTTCCCTGGACCGGAATCAAGCATCCTAGGACCGGTTTCTGGCTATCAGCCGTCATCAGCCAGGATAGCTTGACTCCAGTGGCGTAGTGAGCACGGGACCCACGTCTGGGCATACCCATCCCACTTAGGGCAAAAAGCGTTACAACAAACAAATGATGGACGGAATGCTGACAATGCAGACATTCTCTCCCAGTCAAGAGATCTGGGTTAAATCCATCGTTCTTTTGCCCACTACGCCACCCCAGTTTAGACATGGCCATATGCAAATCAGTCTTGACCCTGTGCCTCATGGGAACAGTCCAGCCCGAACTGCCAAGCCATGTCTTCCCTGGACTGGAATCAAGCATCCTAGGACCGGTTTCTGGCTATCAGCCGTCATCAGCCAGGATAGCTTGACTCCAGTGGCGTAGTGAGCACGGGACCCACGTCTGGGCATACCCATCCCACTTAGGGCAAAAAGCGTTACAACAAACAAATGATGGACGGAATGCTGACAATGCAGATATTCTCCCCCAGTCAAGAGATCTGGGTTAAATCCATCGTTCTTTTGCCCACTACGCCACCCCAGTTTAGACATGGCCATATGCAAATCAGTCTTGACCCTGTGCCTCATGGGAACAGTCCAGCCCGAACTGCCAAGCCATGTCTTCCCTGGACCGGAATCAAGCATCCTAGGACCGGTTTCTGGCTATCAGCCATCATTAGCCAGGATAGCTTGACTCCAGTGGCGTAGTGAGCACGGGACCCACGTCTGGGCATACCCATCCCACTTAGGGCAAAAAGCGTTACAACATACAAATGATGGACGGAATGCTGACAATGCAGACATTCTCCCCCAGTCAAGAGATCTGGGTTAAATCCATCGTTCTTTTGCCCACTACGCCACCCCAGTTTAGACATGGCCATATGCAAATCAGTCTTGACCCTGTGCCTCATGGGAACAGTCCAGCCCGAACTGCCAAGCCATGTCTTCCCTGGACCGGAATCAAGCATCCTAGGACCGGTTTCTGGCTATCAGCCGTCATCAGCCAGGATAGCTTGACTCCAGTGGCGTAGTGAGCACGGGACCCACATCTGGGCATACCCATCCCACTTAGGGCAAAAAGCGTTACAACAAACAAATGATGGACGGAATGCTGACAATGCAGACATTCTCCCCCAGTCAAGAGATCTGGGTTAAATCCATCGTTCTTTTGCCCACTACGCCACCCCAGTTTAGACATGGCCATATGCAAATCAGTCTTGACCCTGTGCCTCATGGGAACAGTCCAGCCCGAACTGCCAAGCCATGTCTTCCCTGGACCGGAATCAAGCATCCTAGGACCGGTTTCTGGCTATCAGCCGTCATCAGCCAGGATAGCTTGACTCCAGTGGCGTAGTGAGCACGGGACCCACGTCTGGGCATACCCATCCCACTTAGGGCAAAAAGCGTTACAACAAACAAATGATGGACGGAATGCTGACAATGCAGACATTCTCTCCCAGTCAAGAGATCTGGGTTAAATCCATCGTTCTTTTGCCCACTACGCCACCCCAGTTTAGACATGGCCATATGCAAATCAGTCTTGACCCTGTGCCTCATGGGAACAGTCCAGCCCGAACTGCCAAGCCATGTCTTCCCTGGACCGGAATCAAGCATCCTAGGACCGGTTTCTGGCTATCAGCCGTCATCAGCCAGGATAGCTTGACTCCAGTGGCGTAGTGAGCACGGGACCCACGTCTGGGCATACCCATCCCACTTAGGGCAAAAAGCGTTACAACAAACAAATGATGGACGGAATGCTGACAATGCAGACATTCTCCCCCAGTCAAGAGATCTGGGTTAAATCCATCGTTCTTTTGCCCACTACGCCACCCCAGTTTGGACATGGCCATATGCAAATCAGTCTTGAGCCTGTGCCTCATGGGAACAGTCCAGCCCGAACTGCCAAGCCATGTCTTCCCTGGACCGGTTTCTGGCTATCAGCCGTCATCAGCCAGGATAGCTTGACTCCAGTGGCGTAGTGAGCACGGGACCCACGTCTGGGCATACCCATCCCACTTAGGGCAAAAAGCGTTACAACAAACAAATGATGGACGGAATGCTGACAATGCAGACATTCTCCCCCAGTCAAGAGATCTGGGTTAAATCCATCGTTCTTTTGCCCACTACGCCACCCCAGTTTAGACATGGCCATATGCAAATCAGTCTTGACCCTGTGCCTCATGGGAACAGTCCAGTCCGAACTGCCAAGCCATGTCTTCCCTGGACCGGAATCAAGCATCCTAGGACCGGTTTCTGGCTATCAGCCGTCATCAGCCAGGATAGCTTGACTCCAGTGGCGTAGTGAGCACGGGACCCACGTCTGGGCATACCCATCCCACTTAGGGCAAAAAGCGTTACAACAAACAAATGATGGACGGAATGCTGACAATGCAGACATTCTCCCCCAGTCAAGAGATCTGGGTTAAATCCATCGTTCTTTTGCCCACTACGCCACCCCAGTTTAGACATGGCCATATGCAAATCAGTCTTGACCCTGTGCCTCATGGGAACAGTCCAGCCCGAACTGCCAAGCCATGTCTTCCCTGGACCGGAATCAAGCATCCTAGGACCGGTTTCTGGCTATCAGCCGTCATCAGCCAGGATAGCTTGACTCCAGTGGCGTAGTGAGCACGGGACCCACGTCTGGGCATACCCATCCCACTTAGGGCAAAAAGCGTTACAACAAACAAATGATGGACGGAATGCTGACAATGCAGACATTCTCCCCCAGTCAAGAGATCTGGGTTAAATCCATCGTTCTTTTGCCCACTACGCCACCCCAGTTTAGACATGGCCATATGCAAATCAGTCTTGACCCTGTGCCTCATGGGAACAGTCCAGCCCGAACTGCCAAGCCATGTCTTCCCTGGACCGGAATCAAGCATCCTAGGACCGGTTTCTGGCTATCAGCCGTCATCAGCCAGGATAGCTTGACTCCAGTGGCGTAGTGAGCACGGGACCCACGTCTGGGCATACCCATCCCACTTAGGGCAAAAAGCGTTACAACAAACAAATGATGGACGGAATGCTGACAATGCAGACATTCTCCCCCAGTCAAGAGATCTGGGTTAAATCCATCGTTCTTTTGCCCACTACGCCACCCCAGTTTAGACATGGCCATATGCAAATCAGTCTTGACCCTGTGCCTCATGGGAACAGTCCAGCCCGAACTGCCAAGCCATGTCTTCCCTGGACCGGAATCAAGCATCCTAGGACCGGTTTCTGGCTATCAGCCGTCATCAGCCAGGATAGCTTGACTCCAGTGGCGTAGTGAGCACGGGACCCACGTCTGGGCATACCCATCCCACTTAGGGCAAAAAGCGTTACAACAAACAAATGATGGACGGAATGCTGACAATGCAGACATTCTCCCCCAGTCAAGAGATCTGGGTTAAATCCATCGTTCTTTTGCCCACTACGCCACCCCAGTTTAGACATGGCCATATGCAAATCAGTCTTGACCCTGTGCCTCATGGGAACAGTCCAGCCCGAACTGCCAAGCCATGTCTTCCCTGGACCGGAATCAAGCATCCTAGGACCGGTTTCTGGCTATCAGCCGTCATCAGCCAGGATAGCTTGACTCCAGTGGCGTAGTGAGCACGGGACCCACGTCTGGGCATACCCATCCCACTTAGGGCAAAAAGCGTTACAACAAACAAATGATGGACGGAATGCTGACAATGCAGACATTCTCCCCCAACCGGTCCTAGGATGCTTGTTTCCAGTCCAGGGAGGACCTGGTTTGGCAGTTCGGGCTGGACTGTTCCCATGGGGCACAGGGTCAAGACTGATTTGCATATGGCTGGGTTCAAACTGGAATGGCATGGTGAGCAAAAAAACGATGAATTTAGGCCCAGATCTCTGTACTGGGGTGAATGTATGACATTGTTCTGCATTCTGTCCATCAATTGTTGTTTTTGCATTTGTCACCCCGAGTGGGAAGGGTATGCACAGACGTGAGTCCCTTGCTCTCCATGCCACTGGAATCAGGCTATCCTGGCTGACGAGGGCTGAAAGCCCGAAACCGGTCCTAGGATGCTTGTTTCCAGTCCAGGGAGGACCTGGCTTGGCAGTTCGGGCTGGACTGTTCCCATGGGGCACAGGCTCAAGACTGATTTGCATATGGCTGGGTTCAAACTGGAATGGCATGGTGAGCAAAAAAACGATGGATTTAGGCCCAGATCTCTGTACTGGGGTGAATGTATGACATTGTTCTGCATTCTGTCCATCAATTGTTGTTTTTGTATTTACTGGTGCCAACATCTAAATGACGTCCTTACTCGAATATGTTATCCTTTGTTTAAGTTTACCTACTTGAGGCATAGCTCGCAAGTTTCAGAATGTTATGTATGACATTGCCATGTTTTCAATGCGCTTAAGTGTGACATTCCATGCCTTATGTGTAACACTGTGTGAGAAACAATTTCAATTAAAACCATGGAGAAAATGCTTGTAAGCACAAATAGGAGAAATTACAGCGCTTGGTGTCATAAAAAGCGATAGAATAAGGGCCACTTTTTGTACAAACGTGCTTGCACTGAGAAAGTGCTGCTCACAAGTAGAACAATGCCACTGATTTAAGGTTACCTGCATTTGCAGAGAGCTGGGCCACCCACCATCAGCCTAGTAAAACAGCGCACACCGTCCTGAGGTTTGACCATAACAGCTGTTAACCTTTCCCACATCCCTTATCACTGTCCTGGGGGCAGACACTGGTAGCAGCTAAATGCTGAGCCTTTCACAGTTTTTCACACTTCTGGGCACACAAAAACAACTATTGCTGAACACAGGGAACCAGATCAATGGAGTTCAGGGCAGCAGATTCCCAAGTCGGTGTTGCGTGCAATCATTAATACGAAGGCTTGAGAAGAAGATTTGGGTTATTTGAAGAGCAAATCGTCCTCCCAGTTCTTGATAAACGGGTGGACCAATTATCAGATATTCCCCTATATAGAGGCCATGCCTAACCCAAAGCTTAGAAATATAATCCTGAAATTTAGAGTTGGCCTGAACCCATGCAACACTGATTGGAAGATAAAATCCACAATGAGGAATGAACAGGGTCTGTGCACATGTGGACTACAAGTAAAATGTAATGGGCCACATATTTTGATGGATTGTTTGTGGTTCTTAGAAGAATGGAAACTTTTTTTAAAACACCTGTTTATTGCCTATGAAACTATTAGCAGGGATCAAGCTCTCAGATTATTGATAAATATGAGTTTTTTAAATGTGACATATGCAATGGGAAGATTTTTAATTGCAATACAGGAGTCGTTGAAGGAATTGGTTATATAATTTAAAACGGGTGGGTTAGTACCATGATCTTACCCATATCTGGGACTACTCCTGGCTCTTGATAATCAAGGTGGAGGTACAAATGTATACCTATAGTATAATGGATCACTTCCCATTGTTATGATGCATTAGGTACTCCTTACGGCCTGGTAGAGGCCTCATTGTTTATTTTTTCAGGATGTTATTGTGTTTTATACTGTTTTATAGTCACAGTATCTGTACAAGTCATATTTTAATTGTCTGTATTCTGGTACTTTTTTAAGGCTAAATATGCCAAATAAAAATATAATAACAACAACAACACAGGGCAACACTCCAAATTGTCTTGTAAAATGTTCCAGTGTGGCAATGCGGCAATGACTAACAATGTGCGTTAGTCTGACCCGTAATGTGTGACAGTCGGCTGGGCTGTGTGAGGTTACCTCCATTCATATAGAATAGAGTAAATTAGCAAGGGTGCCACATGCTTTAGTGCAAGGAAGGGAAATGCCACCCAGACTACTGTTTGAGTAGTAAAAACAGCAGTAATCAGGCCCCTCATCCCTCTGGGCCCAGGTGCGATTGCACCTGCTGCACCATTGAAAGCTACGCCCCTCAAGAGAATACAGTCAACATCTCCTGCCTTTATCCTACAGGTTCCACGTTAGGTTTTATCGGGATGTACTGGCCATGGTCTTCGCCCTTGAGGAAATCAATCACTCCCCTGACCTGCTCCCAAACATTACACTTGGCTTCCGGATCTTCGACTCCTGCACCTCCCAGACCAGGGCCATCCAGGGGCTTCTGGAGGTGCTGACAGGGCAGCAGCGGCAAGTGCCGGGGTACCACTGCAGCCCCCACTCAATGCCGCTAGGACTTGTGGGAGAGATACTGTCCTCCACATCTGTTCCACTGGCCAGAATCTCAGGACTGTTCCATTTCCCTCAGGTAAGACACATGCATGGCAGGGGCAAGACATGAAATGACTGTTGAATACCCCAATGTATGAATGGGGTGGTGTTTAAATGACCTTGAGAATTACCCAGCAGCAAAAATAGATATATTTGATGACGTTTGAGTGAATTGTACAGGTTACTATGAATACACGGTGATGGCGGGAAACCTCTCGGCTTGCTTCACAAAAATCTACTCAAGCGAAATTAAAGTCACAGTGAAGAATCTTCGATTTGCACCCATGCTATTCTACCAAATTCACAATGTTTGCACTGGGGCAAACCTGGGCCTATAATGTTGAAGGGGCCCATCGGAAAGAGACATTTTGCCATCTCTTATTTCATGTAAAAACAACATTAATAGGCACATGAGCGTATTCAGCTCAGTAGAAATGTTATTTCCCAATTGCTGGATATTTAGCCCATGTGATCTGTGGCTTTTGAAGTATTCTAGGTGCTCAGAGGAAACTACTGGCTGTGCATGGGGTGCAGATAACTGAAGAGCTGGAACTTGGAAGTGCCCTGTAACCAGTTGTCTCATGAGGGCTAGTTCTGTGAATATGTCTGTAGAAGTCTCAGATTTGTGGGTCTGGCCTAAAGACAGCTTTATCTGAGTCACTAAACCTAGGTTTTTAGAAAAACCATAAATAAAAAGACAGAAGTATATCCAAACATAGAGGGGCTTTCGGTGAATCATCTCTAGCCACTGGTCTGCTCAGCTGTCATATATATTTTACTTCCACCCACAGCAGTACACAGCATAGGACAATGGGTCAGCCCACTTCAGCCATTGGTCTGCTCAGCTGTCATATATATTTTGCTTCCACCCACAGCAGCACACAGCATAGGACAATGGGTCAGCCCACTTCAGCCATTGGTTCTCCTCACTGGGAGTGACAGCACTTTTTCTCTGCACCGGTGCATGCCCGCCTGCAAAGTAGTGCAGTTCAATTCGAGGGCTCCTGAGCCAGTGTCTTATTTCATTTCTTTTTTTCATGTGTACAAAATTATTTTTAGAAAATGCTTTCATTCCTTGGGACATTGTGTTCTGCTTTAGGAAATGCCCTGTTTAGTAAAAAAACACATAGCATTCCTCTCCATAGAACACTCAGCACCCTGCCACCTTTTAGCTAGACTATGATTTTCTTGAATGTTTCTCGCATGCTGTGCTATAGCACAGTGTTCTTGCTCGGCCCATGAAAGAGGAGCATCGCCCCAGTGCTGTAAGGCAGCAAATGAAAAATAAAATGATAATGAACTAATGTTATTATTAATCTTTTTTTCACGTACTCAGCCGGTCCGCTGAGTCTACGGCAGGAGGGGAGCATCTTCTGTCTAGCAGCATCAGCAGCAGTCAGGAAGGAGTGGTGGGCCCTGTACGTGTGCATGTGGGTATGGCTGGCTGTCTTAGGATGGCCTAACCGGCATGCGCACTTAGACCGCTCCACTCAAGCTGTGCTGCACAGCCAGATGGAGAACCAGCGCAGTCACCCAGGCCTTAACTGAGTGGCATTTCAGCTCTCTCAGACCAATCCCAGCACTTTTCTCATGCTGGGTAATAGCATGAAAGCAGCATCTAGAATGGGTGGTGAGGGTAGCATAGGAGCACTAGGTCGGCATCCGGCAGCGACAGGTAAGTCCTTATAAGTTTTTTACTGCAGCCTGCTGCCCAGGCATCAGTGTCAGTGCTCTCTCCCTAAAACTGATATGTGTGAATTGGTAATCCCAATTGGCAAAGGACTTTGACCCCCTTATAAGTCCCTAGTATATGGCTCCAGTAGTACCCAGGGCATAGGTGTTAAAGGGGTCACTAAGGCCTGAAACATTGTTTGTGCCAACATGAGTGACCCAAATAAACTACCGACAACAGGCCTGCTATTGCAGACTGCATGAGCAATGCAAACTGCTCAAAATTGACTGTGCCCTCACCATGTGTGGCATAGTGAATGCACTATCTCTAGTTTATGTTTTAAAAACCCCTAAGGAAGGCATCTTAAAGCCCAGGAGGCAGGGTGCTTTATATTAAAGGTATGGACATGAAAGTGCAAAGCTTATATGTCCCTACAGTGCCCATTACCATTAAAGTGCCCTATAAGTGATAGGCGGTCCATAGGATGACATAGGCTTGCACCCGGTCAAACAGTGGTTTGCCTGGATGTTATCTTTTCCTTTGTGGTACTGCCTAAATATGCCATGTTTGGTATCAAACAATGCACCTTCTCACCCCTGACATGAATGTCATACCAGGAGCGAGGTAGCATGCATTTAGGTGGCTACCTTAGAAGTTGCCATGTCCATGCTTGCTTCCACCAGATGGGATTCTGACCTTCTGCCAGGCAGTGTGAACTTCCCCAGGAGTCAGGAACAAAAGCTTGGTATGCATCCAAGCTGCTTTGCAAAAGAAGGAACAACCATACCCTTGCCCCCAAGCACCTCGACTCCCCCAGAAGACCCTGGAAGGCTAGCCACACCTCTACGGTGGTTTACCTGGTCTGTACAGCTGAGGAAGACTTCTGTCATTTTTTAAAGTGGTAGATATAGTGGGATCTGGGTAGATAAGGTGACCTCCATCCCTAATGTGATCACTTCAGGGGCAGATTGGCTGCAGGGGCTAGTAAGTAATTGGCCATTTGCACCCACATCCCTAGCGCACCTAAATCTAGGATTTAAAGTCTACCCCTAAGACAAGAACCTCAGTTCTGAACAACCTGCATCGATGAGGACAAAGAAGAGACCCATTTCTGCAACGACATGTCTTGCAAAAGAGGACTACTCTGTCCCTATGGCAACACTCCTGGAACTTAAACAAAACACATTGACTCCTTTTCGGCGCCACTTCAAGATGCACTGCCGTTCAAGAATGAATCAAATCAATCAAAAGTTTCTTATTATTTACTCTTCGTTTTATCCATCGTGTACTCGATATCTTTTTCTCAAATTGTTCAATTCATTTTACTCATTCCATTATACTTGTTCCAATCAAAACGTAGGAGGCGTTATGATGTCCACATGCCACATCTTTATTAAAATTACCCAATGCATTTCGGGATGTAATCCCTTCGTCAGGGGTATCTAGAATACAAAATTGATATTTAAAAATCCTTTAACATCAACATTACTGTTTAGTGCAACGACATAATATTGTCAGTATCTATCTCTGTATCTACATCACAGCAACTAATGCATGTTTATACTTCTGGCTCTATCTTAACAATATGAAATCTTTCTAATACGCGCAATGGAAAAAACCACAGGCTTAATTATTGAACCTCCTCTACAATCCTTGTAGTCTCCCTTCTGCTTCCAAACGCTTGCCGTAACAAATGCAACATAGCGCATTAAAAATACATGAGATTCGCTGCTGCTCCCTGTTCGAACGCTTACCGTAACATGTGCAACATCACGCATTTAAAATCCACCCAATTCACTCTTTAACCCTGTTCCTGGGCACTTCTCCGCATCACGCCACAGCCCCGACTTCTTCGCGGTTAAGCCAAAACCATTACTGAAAGCCAGTGCAATTTATCTCCCTCCCGCGTGATTCTCCCCAGGTGAATAATCACGTGCACACTGTTCTACTTACCCAGCCAATGCTTAAAACAGCTTAAGATCTGACCCTTTGTTCCAATCTCATGTGAAAAACTACAAATCCCAGAACCTCACCCCACGGTTTCTGTCTTGCTTTCCCTGCCCGTCTGTAAACCAGTATGATCGTCTGTAAATATCACTATTCACTTCTGGAACTGCCTGATTGAGACGCATGCTAGGCTAACTCTTGGTTCCCCTTTGAGAATCAGAAGTTACAGGTAGCTACCACGTTCCCCGGGACCACCGGATGTCAAAGTACATTTTTCCAAGGATTACTGCTGCCACTCCTTGTTGGTTACTAGTCTGGCAACTGACCTCTGCACTCTTTTTTGTGGTATCATCCTTTATGGCAGTATTTTGAAGCAAAATGGCTTCTGTGTTTGCTGTTAAAAAGCTGTGATGCTTTTAAGAAGGCATGTGAGTGCACATGTGCAAACACACCCATATGCAGGCACACACACATACACAGACACACACAAAAAGACACATTTGCAGCTATGAAAGTGGCTTAACATGCAAAACCTGTACAGTATGTCTGACATAGTGAGTGTATACGGATCTGTGTGTATACCACAAAATATTCTTCAAATTATTGTGTGTTTACCTTTCAAAAATAAATGGAGTAAACCATTTTTATGCACACTACCTGGCATACCAGCACCCAATTAGCCTGATGCATTGTTGTAAAAGCAGTGCATGATACCACTCACTTCAGTTGAAAGTCTTTAGTATTCACCATTGCTGGTGCAGCCAGTGCTGTGTATCTCTATATATGTGTTGCAGGATTGTTATCCTTCTTCTCTAGAGAGTAACACGTGAAGTTTGGTGGTGCTGGCAATGTGGCTCACAATCTTCTCAGATCGCAGGTGTATCCTAGAGCTCATCAGCCCAATATCTCATTAAGGAGCCAATCACAAAAGGAGGAGAGGGCACACTTCCTGGCATACCTGCGCACAATTAGCCCAGATGCGTTGGGGTAAAAGCAGTGCGTGATAACACTCACTTCATGTTTTCTGTACATTTGTAGGATTCACAGCTTTTTTCAATTAATACATGCATGCAGTCAGTAAAAAAGACTAAAAACCTTTACCTTCAAGTTAAAATTTACCTTAAACGTATGGTTATTAGTGTATGTTCCTGCTAAAAACCTTTTCAAATAATCTTTCCCATTTCCTTGAAGTGGATATCTCCAGGGAAACAAAGCTGAGTAATTTGCTCCAGCACTCAGGCTGACTGACATCTAGAGGGAAACACATCTTAGGGTCAGACAACAATGTCACTGTTCTGGGTCATGCGGACCCTCCTCTATGTCCGACTGCTTCCTGACCCCACTGGGGACATTGGCACAGTCAGTGACCCCCCCAGTTTCCTGATCACAGGGAAAAAATTACCGCTGTGGGGGATCTCCTCTCTGCAGGACATGGGCTCCATGACCAGGAGATACAGAACTTGGAGCTGGTGCACAGATGAAGGGGGTCCACCAATAAATTATTTAGCAAGGTCAGTTTGAGTTGAGGCCATGCTCTTGAAGTCATACAAAATAGTTGTGTTTAGTGATGTGGGCAAGAGAAGGGCCTGGCCACTAGTCACTAGAGAGGCTGAAACAGAACAGCTGCATCTTGATGTAAGGTATTTGAGGGCAGTTATTCTTTATTGGGAAGCCAACTGGAACACATGAAGTTGGAATTTTAGTCTCTAGCAAATATAGATGGTAGAAACCATTATATAACCATTCTGAAATGTATGTTTGAACTTTTGAACTAATCTGGACTTGTGACAGCGAGGCTTGGCAAGCAGAAAGAATGAGTCAGGTGAGTACAGAGGTAGGGGCGGGCAATCAGGCACTGATTTCTGGAAACAAAGGAATTCCTCTGGCATGTGCAGATCCCTTTTGGGACCTTATTTGAACATAACAGGACTAGATGTAATGATTAACAAAGGCTTGGGAGGAACTCAAGTTTCTGATGCTATGAGTGACAGACAGGGAGGGAGTGAAAGTGGCAATTGTGGCGCAGGAGCTTGGTCATTAATATGAGAAGAACTGGTGGACCATATTCTACTGATATTTGAGGGGGCCAGACTGTCAGGGCATCTGCTGTGTGATTTACATATGGAAATAATTGTATTGAATCACTATGTTCAGAAACCCAGGAGCAATGACGTTCAATATCATTGCTAATCATTCAATCAAAGGTTCTTGCAACAATACTAGCAATTAATTTACATATGCTAATAGACGCTTGAATTTGATCAGATCAGTCTGACTTCATACCACACAGCTCAATCTTAGGCAGCTGTAAAGATGTATGAAGTACATGCAGCAGTTGTGAATGATGGTGGCTCTTTCCATACATGCAACCAAACCTTTTAATCAGTTGAGTGGCCTTCCTTCCTGAGTTTGTCTCTTAAACCATTAGCTTTATGTCACAGGAGGGATAGCTGATCTTAGATATCGTAGCACCTGGGAGGAAAGGATGCACGAAAGACATTCTTCTACATGTTTGTGATCCTGACACATGCATTGATATACTATTGTACATCTCTCAGGTGTTTAGTAAATATACTGGCTTCAGTGTCAACTGGAATAAATCAGAGATCAATTTATTAAAGACCAAATATATGGTCTTTACTGCCCCAAGACGACACGCCCAAATCCCTCCCTAAATGTTACACTTTTGGAAAGGGTGAAGATATTTGATTATCGGGTGTTACCCTATCAGAGCGGGGGTCCCAGATGGCCAAAGCAAGACTCAGGTTAACTCAGACAGTGGGGGGTATTATGAAACTGCACAGAACCTCTGTTTTCAAGCCTTCCGACCCTGTTGTGGAAATATATAAAGCCCAAGATAGGGGGGTCACATTATATGGGGCGAAACTGTGGGGGCATTGCTCTACCTCTAATCTTGTGAAGGTGGAGAACATTTTTATGAGGCAGTTATTAGGCCTTTCCTGTAGTACCCCCCTTGCACCCCTCCGCATGGACTTGGTCATTAGGCCTATTGATGTAGAGATTGCACTTAGACCCATCACATTCTGGCGCTGGGTATGGGTGACCCCGGAGTTGTCCATCTATAGAGCCAAGCTTAAGAAGACTTTGTCCATTTCTGCCACTAAGAAAATACCGTGGCTTTGCCACATAAGGTATCTGTCCTCAAGGCTATGTAGGTTGGACCTCTGGAGACACCTGAGACATCACGCGCAATGATTTCTATGTTGGAACTAGTTCAACATTATAGACAATCCAACTTATTGTCCACACAGAAAAGTCCCACTGGCAGTCGGTTGACAGCAGAGTTCCTTCAAGTAAAATATGTATATAGCAAGGAAGACTTTCTGAATGTGATTATGCCCCATTGGCCAGGAAACTGTATCTGCAGTTTAGACTAGGGACCCTTCCATTATTTGCACATATTAGTAAATGGGACGTATAGCATACGGGTGAATGTCCTACTTGTAATTACAGGGTAGAGTCTGAAATACATGTATTGCTCTTTTACCCTGCATATCTACTACCGCGCAAACGCTGGTTATGCAAAAACTTAGACTTTGTGCGTTGCGTAGAGGCCTATAGAGTTCTAAAATATGACATGCACCCTCCAATTGTTTTTGCTGTATCACGTTTTTTAAACTTTATGTGGCATATACTGCTGGGTTTGTTAAAGTTGTACTCCTGGGAAGAATAAAGTGTCGAAATTGCATAGGTCCATATCAGTGTATACACGATCAGGGTACATTGTCCCAGCTTATATATCTTTTTAATCTTGTAAAATTTGTAGCTTGTGTTTTTAACAGATGGTTGTTTTTATTGTATTTTAAAATTGTTTGAAGACCCCATTACTTACAAATTAACATCTCTGCAGAGTCTGGATAATCTCGACTCAAGAAGCAAATTTTGAGATTTGTATTATACAATTGCAGTTCATATATTTTTATGTGTTTTACTGCTTGTCTTGTTTTCCTATAAATGTACTTTTATGGCCCTAGTGGCCGAAATAAAGTTATTGAATGGAATGGAATAAATCAGTACTGTATCAATCAATCAATCAATCATTCAATCAATCAGAATTTGCATAGCACAGCTTATCACCTGTGAGGGTATCCAAATGCCCTAACGTTCTCACTCCTTTTTTCAATTGCCCTTTAGCGTAGAGAACATGGGCACCAAACACCTCAGTATATTTTACATGCAATCAAGCCAAATTCCTTGAACATAAAATGTATGGAGAATTGAACAAACTAAAACATACAGAACAATGACCCTCACCCCCTGTTTATTTTGATTTTCCCACTGAATGATAACAGAAAGAAAATCCATTGTGATGTCTAAGCTGTTTGTTATCTATATCATTAGATGCTTATATTGGACTAGCGTATACGCTATATCTTCTATGGCAAGTAGGCAATGATGCTGACGGTATATTGAGTCTTTTTTCTGAACACTGACCATCCCTTCATATACTTGAGTCAATCTACCTCTTTTGAATGTTGGGAAAAATCTCCTCTATAGTGCCGTGGTTTACAAACGCTTGGTATTTATATCTCATGGAGAAATTAACTGTGACAATCAGAGACAGACTAGTCCAGCATGAGAAAGTATAAACATCCTTTCATACTTACATCAAAAGAATAATCGCGGGCATGTGGCAAAACTTACCCCCACAGTTGATACTTACTTCAGGTTAAGGTCGATCTCGCTAACCAGTTGCTTGGTGGAGGTCTTGACCTCAATGTATAGAAGTAGATGGATTGTTCCATAGTATGGAAGTTGATGCTGGTGGCTCAATTTGTCTTCTGGTGCTTTATTAAACTGCAGATACTTCAATATAATTCAGTACTCTGCTAAAAAAATTCATCAGGTACATTGATACCAGCCTGTAAGAAAAGCTATTATTATAATTTGGGTGAGCAACTGCCCTTGTCAAGGAATAATCACAGCTCTTGTCAGGGGGAAACCTTAAAGTTGCTAAATTCAGATGAGCTCTACCCCCTGGTAGCTATGACACAGAGAAGACCAACTTAGCTTAGGGCAGTGTATGTATGTAGTACCAAAACAGTAATAAAGACAAAATGCAAAACAATAAAAATTCCCAACTGATTTCGAAAATTAGAGTCACATTTGATAAACAAAACTACATAAATTGACAACAATTCAATTAGGGAACCAGATATCTGAATGTTTAAAGATTTCGGTTTAAATACTGCCTAAGTGCACAAACCACCAATGATAGTCAATGGTCATGGCCGACTGACCCTAGGTGCTATTTGAGGTTAACTGCGATGCAGCATGGGCCAAATACACCAACCAGGTTCATCCTGGTCAAAGATTTTACTTTCTGACATATCCCTTCAAGTTCCAAATCCCCATAGGAGTACATTTCTAAAGACCTCCCAGGATTCCTTAGAGACTCACAGTGTGTTGGGCAGAGGTCAAACAGCAGAGTCTAGTCCAGGTCCAGTTGCCACTAGTCAGCGAGGCAGTTTTTGGAAAAGTACTCTTGGAGCTTTTTGTGCCCCTCTAGCTCTAAAAGGAGATCAGCCTTATGACTTTTGGAGACTACTGCTTTGTCGTGGGTACAATAGGGGGCTGACATAATCCTTTCAGGACTCTTTTCAGGTAACAAACAGAAGGTTGGGGTGCCCGGAGATGCCACATTTATGCCTGGCATGAGCTAGTGAGTAGGATTGAATTCTAGGC
This sequence comes from Triturus cristatus, assembly GCF_964204655.1. NCBI lineage: Eukaryota > Metazoa > Chordata > Amphibia > Caudata > Salamandridae > Triturus > Triturus cristatus. The sequence goes on along the minus strand of NC_140591.1, from coordinate 1,669,657,142 downwards.
CCACCTAATAGGGTAAAAGTTCTTGGGCCAACCCAACCCAACCCACATTAGGCATTTTTAAGATGGTGAATGTCTTTAGCCACACTAAACATGGGCTTTAAAAGCTGGGTGTTTGTGGGAAGTGTACTATGATAATGCTACACAAAAGTCCATTTTTGAGGCAAACACTGTACCCACAATAACCCAGAGACAGATGCCTGATAGGACAAAAGAAGAGTCCTTCAGCAGCCAGACTGTGGATCCACAAGAAATGCCTTGGCATTCAGGTCTCTCCACTTTTAATTGTGCCCCAAGTGTTATATGTAAATCCAGCAGACCTGTCAAGCAGGATTGATACTCAACTAGGATTTGCCATTGTAGTTCAAAAAAGGAGGCCCACAGCCCAAACCTGCATATTCAGAGGAATCATCTCAGTCCATTCTGGGCAGCCTATTGATTTGTCCTGTGAGGAATTTCACACATATTTAAGGCTAACTACTGGATGGGAGAAGTTGGAGAGCAAATGCATCAGACAGGTAAAGGTAACTTTCTAAAAGCTACGTTTCCTCAAAATGTATTGAAAAATCAAATTTCACCATCAAATTGGATTTTTAATTACTATGAAAAATAGGTTAATTATTTTTCAAGCTGGTGCCATTTCTAAGATTTAGCATTGGGATTTTAATCCGCACTCTGGTTTTTTGCATAGGACTCTAAACTTGCCACAGTGAAAAATTGCTTTCAGGTGCTAGTCATTGTGAGGACATATTGACATTATAATTTCAACATATACTACTTGTAAACACCATGCACTCTGCCTTTTGGACCACACGTACTAAATAGAGTGGTATATTGTTATTTAAAATGAAGGGACTCAATTCACAAAGGTAATTTTGTCTTTTTCAGTGCGGAAACTCCAAACTCATAAAGAAACTGCCCTTAATCCCTTTTTAACTAGCAAACAATCTTAAACATAAGTGTTAGTTCACATTTGTGAATCAGGCCCTTGGTTATTACCGATCAGAAGGATTTAATTTGACATGTTTTGCAATTTTAAAATCAGGCTGCAGTGGTAGGCCTGAAGCTATTGTTCCACTGCCAATGCCGTGAATGGCACAATAGACGTTCCAGGCCCTGGGTACAAATTGTACCATATGCTAGGAACTTATAGACAGTTAGAAGTATATCCCTTCAACTACATTTTCTCAGGGAGCACAGGAACTTTTTAACTGTTTAGTAGGGGTAAAGTGCACTGGGTTATAAAGCTAGCAAAATATAAGGTACAGTGAAAGGTGAAAAGTCCAGGGTGATTATGCAGAAAAGGTGCACTTCCTACACCGCGATACTACAACTCATTTCAACCTTCTCTTCCTTGTGGCACAAGTTTTCATTTAATTTTGGATTTATTTGTGACCTCTATGCTATCAAAACATGAATTGTTAGTCTTTCTGTCTTTCTTAGGCCTGGGTATTTTTGTCCTCTCCATTGCTACCTTCTGTAACTGTGAACTTGCCTGATGACATTTGTCCAGGGTAAAAATGCATGATCATAAAATACCTTTACTTGACCTCTGGTCCCTTCCAAGCATGAATTGCGCAACACAGCCTACCCACTGTTTGTGTGCATTTCTTGCTGCTAAAATTGTAATTGTTGCAATCCATTCAGAATAAGTCTAGAACGTATATCAACACTCGGAATCTTTTCAAAATATATCCATATTTATTAAACACTCAAAACAATCACCAAAGTAACAACATAGATTTGTCACACAGGAAGAAACATTTTGTTTGATTGAGTCTGTGCACATATCCAACACTGGAAATGCCTTTGTCTCTTGCTTCTCTTGCTTGCAAGGGAAGTAAGGAGGCACCTATAATTCCAGAAATCCTGCAGAACTGGGCTGGAAGGCCTTAGGGCTTATGTATGTGACCTGTATGGCATATGGTTTTCTGACAAGCTGTTAGAAATTGTAAGTGTAAAAATAAGATCACTTGTTATCAAAATCTCTCTCCCTACAGATCAGCTATGGATCGGTGCTCTCGACTCTAAGTGACAAGCTCCAGTTTCCATCTTTTCTGCGCACTGTGCCAAGCAGTACCTTCCAGAACATTGCCCTAGCCCGGTTAATGGGATACTTTGGATGGACGTGGATTGGGATGATCATCTCTGATGATGAAGTGGGAATGCTGGGAGGACAATCCATGAAGAGGGTGATTGAGCAAAATGGGGGATGTGTGGCTTTTGTGGAAAAAGTCCACCAGAGCTATTCTAGAGCAAAGATACTCAGCATTGTTAAAGTTTCCCACAGGCATGGTGTGAAAGTGATCATTGTCCACAGCTCTGAAGTCCACGTAAAGATGCTGATGGAGGCCTTCTACTCACTGAATGTGACCGACAAAGTCTTTGTCTTCTCTGCTTCATTCACAGTGACCCTTGGACTCTTCCCGAGGCAGACCTGGCCATTATTTAATGGATCCCTGGCAATAGTACTCCACTTCACAAATATGCCAGGCTTTGAGGAGTTTCTTACTCACCTTCATCCCTTACGAGATCCCAATGATACATTTATTAAACTCTTTTGGGAGAAGGCTTTCAACTGTAAGTGGCCAGACACTAATGGTACCCAGGTAACGACTAACATCGAGAAAGATGGAAGGCCTTTACTGTGCTCTGAGAACCTGTCTTTACATAAAATGGTAGCACATCTGTTTGAGCTGGATGATCTTGGCTCCACCTATCACACCTACCTTGCAGTTTATGCATTAGCGCACGCTCTGGATTCAGTGATGTCATGTAAACCTGGACAAGGACCCTTTGTCAATGGAGAATGTGCTGATGTCAATAACATTCAACCTTGGCAGGTAAAAGAGTGATACCCAAATATAACACAACAAAATATGACACATAGTCACTCTCCACATGTATGGTGAAATAGGCTAAGGCCGAGCTTGATTTGAGTTTTCGCTTATAAGCTTTTTTTTAGAAAGGCCACTGATGAAATCGAGGAAATAAATATTTTACCATTCAGGCAAATTTCCTTTTCTTCTATTCCATAATGAAACTAAAAATCAAACCTCCATCTTTAAAATCTAAAATCAATGTTTTTATAATCCTGGGGATAATTGAGGATGCCATTTGGAGTACTATTTAGGATTCCGTTGAGGAACCCCAGGATCTTACATTTATGTCAGACTAGGGTAAAATACCTACCTCTATTGAACAACTTAACTTTGGGGTAGTCGCAGAGCTGTAAAAAAATATGAAGACCAATCAGATTCTTTTGGTTATTCCTTTGCTGTTCTCCCGGAGATGTTAACAATGAATCCTCATATTTGACCATTGTGAGGTATCTGCCTCACTGTGTATCTTCTTATTATCATGAGTGTGGCAGTACTTAATTTTAACAGCTGGCTTCGGGTGCTCTGCACTGGCAGTCAATTGTCAGCTCCGGCTCTAGTGGAAGTCCACCAAATGGGGGTGCTCTATGTTTAATTTTGAGATGAGCACAACAACAGGGTGTAATAAAGCTAAATACATTAAAATAGAACATTATCTGCAACTTATGCAATTATTATAACCAACTCGGAAGTGACTCTGTCAAGTGTAACAATTGCTTTCAGGCCGATACTGGCCCTGGGAAATCCAAATTGCTTCTAGTGCTACTGCCTGGAACACTTATCTTGCTCATTGTTCACAATATCTTCTATTATCTTAGACCTAATTGAATAGGCCAGACCTGGCTTCTTGTACACCCTACACTGCACCCACTATAGGGAGCGCAACTCTGTGTAGCGACCAAACATTATTGTGAGGATACTCACCTTAATGAGTCCTGGCGAAGTTCTCCAGAACGAAACGCGTTGGCTGAGTATAAAGCTCCTATTTCGTGGGAATTAACCGATTGGAAATAAAGACTTGTTTTGAAACATAATATTGATTCTCTGGACTTCATTACTTGGCGCATGACCACCCCTTGCCATACAATTATTATAGCTTTGGATGGCCTAGAGTAGGCTGAATTGTCACACTTTTAGGATTGTAGTTGTGTTGATAATGTCATTGCACAGCTAACACGGGCAATGGGTGGTGTAGGTTGGAGTGGCCTCCAGAGAAGGGCACTGGCACTTACATTTTTACAAATTAAGCACTGGAGTAAGGCCTTCTTGCTATATTGTACTACCATATGATGCACTTGTGTTTCTACGCATATTTCTAGCCATGTCTACCCAATATGCACAACCCTCCCAAACCAACAAATGATCTTTTATCCTGAAAAATTGGTCAGAAACTGAGCTCCATCAATAGCTCTCTGTAAGAACAACCTAAATGCAGAGTTGATCTCTGGAGAATTGTTGTCATGTAAACTTGGGCTGGGTGTAGGGCTTTCCCTGATAATGAAAAGGATTTCCCAGGATTAAAGTAAATTTCTCAAAAGCGTTAAGTAAATCTCTTGTATTCTGAATGCTTAGCAATCTTTCTTCCAGAAATCATTTTACTGACTGCTAAAATATCATTATTCTTTTTACAATTTTACCCCAGACATCATCCAGGGGTCATGCACCACTGATCTCCAAAATTGTGGTACTGCATAGATGTCACTTAGGGGTTTTCAGAGGTTATAGCTAAGACCAAAGTCCTGCCTCTAAATACCCCTGGAACTGCTCTATTGGCCTTTGGCTTCTGGGGTTCAAAAGAAATAGAAGGAGAAGAGCTCTCTCACTCTTTAGTCTAGTTAGGTAGAAACAACAAAAGCTCAAGGTTAAGAGTCACTGGAGACTGTCAAGAGTTTCCCTTTACATTGTTATAATTTCTCCTGGCACCATGCAGCCCACCTTCTACCCCAGGAAGCTTGCATCCAGTGGCATGGAGACATGTCAAACAGTGTGTCTTCTTCAATATAAAATGTGTGACAATACAGAGCGATATAGCCCATGTGGAGTCTGAATATGCCTTTTTTAAGATTCAGAGAGAGTCAGTGTGGGAGGAAAACACTATTGGGCTTATTTATGAGAGCCTTTCATCACTTTTGTACCAGGTAAAGTGGTATATGCACCTCGCAGGGCTCTCATAAATATTTATGAAGCCAACTTGCTTGGCTTTGAGTGGCCTCATAAACATGAGTAAGGCGACGCAGTGCAAATCGCTGCTTTGTCTCACTTTGAGCCCCGCAGGCATTCCATTGGTGTTGTGGCAGATTTTCCCATGCAAAACCCATGGAATTTGATGCTGTCCCAGATTTACAAAGTGATGTAACCTGGGGAGTCTGGGGAAGCGCCAAATCCATACGCCACCTGAGGTGAGGCATAGCGAGAAGAAATATCTTGAATTCTCCTTATTCTTTCCTTTTTCCATGTGTGCTGCATTCTGCAGCACACATAAACTTGCACAAAAACAATCCTGCCTGCAATGGAGGTACACTTGCACCCTGGTGCAATGGTGCTTACATTGGTGCTAGGTGGCCAAAATGGCGCCAGCATAAGTAGAAAGGACAGAAATGCACTGTATTGCTGCCCTTTAACTTTGGCGTAGAGCTGCACAGCAAGGTGCCTTGCAGCCCTAGACCAAAATGCAATAAATGAGGCCCTAAGAGGATGTGCTTCAATCTTTGTGGGCCATGAATACATATACTTGGTCTACAAACAATTGCTTAAGCATCTAAGGAAGGGCTGATGACAGATTTGCTACACAGAATGGAACTTCAGGAGGTTCCTGTCATAGGCATGCATGAGAGGATTTTTAGTGACTGCAGTCATCCACTGCACTGTTCACTTGTGCTGGAAGTGGTATGTGACCTGACATAGCTCATAGGCCTGTCTTTTACATAATGACGCCTCATTATATTGTGCCTAGAATAGGTGGTTAGGGTATGTGACCAAAACGCCAGGGCTCGCTATGCATGTAACATATTTTTGTGCATTTCATCACAGGTATTTTCATCTGCATTTGTGTACATATTTGTAAGTTAATATGTAGTATTCAGTATTGTGTGTATAATAATATACTTTTCCTTTTTTACAAAAGAAAACACTGACGATGATTTATTGAGTGTTCTCTGTTGCATGCAAGCAATTTGGGGTACTAGCACACACCGCCTTCCGTAAGTTGGCCTTGGAATGCACTCCTTTGCTACCCTGAGAGATTCAGGAGTCACAATAGGGTACTTAGGCACAGATGTATTCTACGTTTGTGCTGTTTTTGCGTGATGCAAAGACAACAAAAAGGCTTTCATAATATTTAGAAAGCAAAACAAGTGGCAATTATCGCCATCTTGTGTGTGCTTTTTAAGGACATGTAACACAACATCGCTGCTTTCTCTGTATTATGTCACATTTCAAGCCAGCAGGCATTTCATAGGTGGAGCATGGGCATTCTGACATATCCCTCCATGGATTTCAGAGCATTCCCAGTTTTACTAAAGCAAGTAGAACTGGGACTGCATCAAAATGCTACGCCTTCCACCATGAGTGTAACAAGGAGAACTATATTTATTTCTCCTTGTTATTTTCTCTTTTCGTGTGTTCTGTATTCTGCCGCACACACAGAAATAGGAAAATATCTCTAAGGATTGTTTTTGTGCAGGAAGGGGCACCTCTGTCACAAAATATTCTTGCTTGTAAGGCAGGCACCCTCGCACTATGGTGCAAGTGTGACTGTTGGCCCTAGGTGCACGCAGTGGGCCAGTGCAAGGAGAGAGCAGACATGCTCCATATCTCCCTAAATATAAAGGTCCTCATTTGCAAGCATCCTGTGCCACTTTTTATGACAATCCGGTGGTGCAGGCCTCTAAATCATATCCATGAGGCGACACAATCCCACCCTGCATGTCTTTGCATGGCCTTCTAGATATGGAGTAAGGGAAGGCAGTGCGAAGCGCTCCCTTGCCTTACAGTATCTAAAGGAGGCTCTCCATGGGTGTTGCTGTGAGTGTTCCTGCTCAAAACCCATGGATTTTGATGCTGCAACAAATTAACAACATCACCTAAACATGAGCCAGCACCAAAAACTAACAGCTCCCAGAGCAGGCATAATGAGGAGAAGTGTTTACATTTCTCCTTGTTTTTTCCACTTTCCACATGTGCTACCTTCTGCAGCACACACAGAATGAGATAACGCCTCTTGTGATTGTTTTTGTGCAGGAAGCTGCCCCTTCCTGCTGAAAAACAATTATACCAACAACTTAGACACCTGTAAACCATGGTGCAAGGGTGCCAGCTTTGGGGCTCAGCTGCAAATTGTGCGCCGGTGCTGGCTGAAAGGACAGGAATGCACTGTATCTTGTAAATTTGGTGCATCCCTGTCCTTTCGAATTGGTGAAGGGAAGTGCAGCAAACTGACTTGTGGCGCTGCGCTATGCCAAATCTTTGTAAAGGAGACCCAAAGCATTTCTGCTCTCTCCCTTTCACACAATGCAGTATCAGCAGCGTTGCGTGCTGTCCTTTGTTACCTGAACGTTTTGCATATTTGCCACCTGGTTCCCAATAAGTGGAAGTTTGCAGACATGTTACTTGTGAAGGGCTCACATCCTTTCTAACCCACTTTCCTACAAGGATTAAGATCTTGCCCTATCATCACATCATTCATGTAATTGCTGCTTAGGGCAATGGAAGAGCAATAGGTAGGCACCAGGGTGAGGCAGAGTGAGGCGAATACTTAAAACAGAACCTGGTGCAGTCAGTTCCACTATGAGAGAGTGTACAACAGGGTTAGTCTGGCAAGCCTGAGAGCACAGATAGCTGTGGAGCAGCAGGTAAAGTGGCTCTGGGGCTCAGAGGACTGAGCGGCCAACTTCACTCCAAAGTCCACTGCTTTTCCTATCCAAACAAGGGGTCAGGGAGGCCAAGTTACCAGCTTCCATTAGGGCCCATGGCACCCATGCCAACTCACATGACTTGACCTTACGGGCTAGCACATTTAGGTTACATTTGAAAGAGAAAGAGATGCTGTCTTTGCCCTCTGGAACTGTCTTTTGGCAAGGTAGATGTTGAGCCTAAAAGGTGTGACCTTTCCAGTATAATTTCCAAAACCTGGTGAAGTAGATTGAGGAATGGCACTGCATGTTAAATGATAGTTCCCTCGTGTTAACAGTGGAAGTATACAACTCACCCACTCAGAAACACTGCAAACACAGAAATGATCTACTCAAGAAGAGGGAGGAAATCCATCAAATAAGGAGCAGCTCACTCCGATTCACAGGAAAGCGATTCAGTCCTGAGCAAGGAGCTGACCCAAAGACCACTCTAAGTTTAAGTCAGTTATTGGATGTAGCAGGCAGCTTGAAAATGTCTGTAGCGAAAAAAGGGCAGCATTAAATCCTTGGAATATGGCATGACCGTTAAATGCCGAAGTAAAGTTAATCAAATATCAAGCGTGTGCAGAACATATTAAAACAAGGTATTATCAATGACAGCCTATCGCTCCCCATGGGCATCCAGAATATAATTATGATCAGTTGTAAATTTATCGGAATCGATACCTCTCTTCCAATGCAAGAATGTGAGATACAATTTGTATGCTCCCATCTCTTAGGTCCTCCACTATGTGAGAAAAGTCAATGTGACGCTTAACATTGGTGCCAACCTATTTTTCGATGTGAATGGCGATGCCCCTAGCGCTTATGACATCCTCAACGTTCAGATACTCGGCGATGACGACATCCGGCTGGTGAAAGTGGGCAGCTACGACTCCCAACAAGGCGAAGAAGTGCAGGTCAACACAAAGAGCATATTATGGGCTGACCACAACCAGGTGAGGAGGCTGTATTTAAACCAAGTTCGTATTTTTGTAAAACATAGCGCTATGTCTGTACAACAATGTACAGGAGGAATTGGGAGGTATCAAAAAGCTGCAAAGATGTGTATTTATTGATCAGGACCATCCACTGGCATGGAATCATGAACTAAGGGGCATATTTATGAAGCTTTCACACAACGCAGCAAGCCACCTTGCTGCGCTGCATGAAAGGGAAAGAGGAGGAATGCGCCATATTTGACATGATACGGTATACTCCTGTCATTTCCTTGTGCGTGTACTCTTTTGGCTGCCTAGCGCCAATGCAGGCACCCTTGTGCCATGGTGCAAGGGTAGCTGCATCGCAGATGACATTGCTTGTTAAATAGGAAGGGGCAAAGCTGAGGCTTTTTACTCTCTCTATGTGCGCTGCAGAGTAAAGGTATTTCTCCTTGTTACGCCACCCCTGGGGAAGCGTAGAACTTTGACGCATTCCTAGGTGGAACAGTAATTGTTGGTGAACCTGGGAATATGCCAAAATCCATTGATGGATGCATGGGAACAACCATGCTCCACCCATGGATCACTTTCCTATGGCAGAGTAACACAACACAATGATTTCCACATTACTCTGGATCTATCAAGCCATGCAGGCCATGCAAGGTGGCTGGATAAATCTGACTTAGGATTTGCATCCGCCTTGCACCCCGTGCGAGGCACAAGGGTGATGCTAAACCTCCATAAATTCACCCCTAAGTCTATTGTCAGAGGAAAGTGATAAACATACGCCTACACTTTACACAGACGTTTTTTCTGGATCAGACTCTCAGTAATCCCAGGAGTAGCGATAGAAATGTGTTTGTTGTGGATTGCCATCATTACTCCTGCTCTCCTACACATGCTCAGGGTAGACAACCTGAAGAAGGTTAGCACCAGTCTATTTACAGTGCCTAATGTTTCTTTCTCTGTGCCTAGCTGCTCCGTGTTAGTTTTCATTGGAGTGTTAGAAGGCTCAGGGCCTCTCTGGCACAGTTCAAGAACAATGTGGTCTTGAGATAAAGTAGCAAACCTTAAATATATTTTCGCACATGATAAATAATATTTGATCAAATGAAGTAAAATACTGCGAAATATATTCAGTTAAGTCAAAAACATAATATTGAGAGAGGTCATTTTTATTAAACACAAGTCAGTCCTTTGGCCCGTGATGCAGAGCATTCAAAAGTATCAAAATAAACAATATGACATATAATACAGAAACTTTTAGATTGCATAAATGTCTAATGTTGAAAGACAGACAACAAGTTTACTCTGAATACGATTCAAAGGTAAGTTAAAAAAATGCCAGAAGAAAGAGTTTGCCAAGGAAGCATAAGACAAGAATAGGATTAACTGTACAAAGGAGGGAAATGCTGGTACTGAACACTAGCTGGCAATTTGCGTCTTTGACAAGACAAGAGGCTAACATTATGCGTAACTTAGTTAATTCTCAACTCTGCAGCACTTAAAAGAAGATTCAGAAATCTGGAACCCTTGAATGAGCTCGCATTATATCCTTATATCCCATTGATCAGCGCTCAGTCCAACGCTCTTTAACGTTTACGTTACCCCCCTGGTTCAGCTTATTGTGAGTTTCGGTTTGTCCGTACTTTCCTATGCAGACGACACACAGATTGTGGTGTCAGTAACATCCCAGCTTGAGATGGCCGCTCACAATTTCTGCAGCTGCATGTCCGCTGTGGCAGGCTGGATGGAGTAAATCTGCTTAAAGTTGAATTCGGGGAAGACAGAGGTACTGCTTCTTGGGAATGAAACCTCCTTCTGGAATGCATCGTGGTGTTCCCAGGAGTTGGGGGAGTTACCGAAGTCAGCTCTGAAGACTAAAAATCTTGGAGTCATTTTTAATACCAATCTTTGCTTCAGTGCTCAGATCAATGCAGTGACCTCCGGGGGCTACTATCTACTACGGGTTCTGAAACAAATAGTCCTGTTTATTCCAACTGATCTTCAGAAGACCATAATGTTGGCCCTTGTGGGATCAAAGCTAGATTATTGAAATACTCTCTATCTCGGCATTCCAAAATACTCGATAAAAAAACTGCAGTCTCTTCCAAATGCTGTGGCTAGAACGCTCTTGAACATTCCTAAGTTCAAACCTGTGGCGCATCTTCTACAGGGCCTGCACTGGCTCCCTGTGGAGAGGAGAATTTCGTTCAAAGCCTTGTGTCTGGTGCATAAAGCACTACATGGTACAGGCCCCCTTTGATTTCAAGAACTATTTACCTGGTGCAAAAAAGACCCCACCTTGCCTGGCAACGGCTCAGGATAAGGATGCCTGCTCTGTCTGTCGGTACCTCTCACGGTCCTCTGAGCCGTACGGGAAGGTGATACGGCTCAGAGGATTGTGAGAGGTACTGACAGACAGAGCCGGCCTCCTTATCCTGAGCCGTTGCCAGGCAAGGTGAGGTCTTTTTCTCATGCAAAACGGATTCAAATATTGAACCGTCACTTGCAGAGAATTCGTATATCCCTGAAAACAGGTGACGAGGTTGGATTTGCAGCCAACCTCTTTTCATTCTGATTCTTCTTCTTCTTATTATTTTTTCACTGATGCAGTAGCAATGTTAATGTGGCCCTGAAGAAAGCTGGGATGATTTGGATCCTTTGTGGCTGAAATATGTTGACCCTTATTTACTATTCTTTGGCAGTTATTTGTTGGAAACTGCTGTTGCACTGTTTTTAATCTTGAACAGTGCCAGATATTCAATAAAGTTCTTTTTCTCTCACTGCTCAATTTTAATTCACTAGTTATAATCACTTCACACTGCACTTATCATTCCCACATAACCTGTTCGCTCACATCTGCAGGGTCCGATAGAGTGTGTTATATCGCTAAACGCTTGATCAGACTAAAACATCTGTGAGCTCCCCTTTACCTTGTGGAAGGGTTGCAGCCCTTAGTGACACTAGTGTGTTACTAGGAGGAGACCCAGATGATGTAGCATGTCACCAATGGTGAGTGATGGGAATCTGTCCTATTTAAATATATTTCTTTCTTACAGTCTGGTAAGAGGTGTATAGGTTACAAGGTCCCTCTTACGCTCTCATACACATCATAATAGCCGTTTTTTCATTTTGACCCGTGGATAGTTTGGTTGTATACGGAGTTTACAGGTGCCCACCCCAGCCATTTGCCAATTCAAAGATGGAACCTGTGTGCAGACATAGACCCGCCCACATGCACAAGTGAATCTCCAGTTGCACGCTCACCCAGGAGAAAGTGAAACACTGTGTGGCCTTGGTTAGGGAGAGCTAAAGACAAGCTACCCAACCGCATGCTCCAACTGTCCCACTTCCTACCCAACTGGCCTCCCGTAGATCCTGGATAGCATGCTGCCAGAGCAGAGCAGAACAGTGATTGAGTGAGTCAAATCCATGCTCTGCCTGCCCGTATACCACAGTACCGGGCCCTCAGCCCCTTCTTGTTCTCCTTGAAGCTGCCATGTACTTGACAGGCTGAGGAGCAGCAAGCCCCAGCCCATGAAGGGGCAGCACTCATGGAATCTGCGATGGTCGAACAGAACTACTACTCCTGGTGAGTGTAGTCTTTGAGATTACCTGTCATTATCTGGTCAACAACAAAGGAGAACCCACTGTGATGATTATGAATGCATTTACAAATTAGTTTGTATCAATTTGGAAGAGAGTTCCATGATCAAACGGCCCTTCCAGGGCTTGCTCAGATTATGTGGCAGCTAGCTGACTGAGATATAGGCGGTCTACTTTCCCACCTCTCGTTTGGATTGCTTATGTCTTATTGTATATGTTATGTGAATGAAATAATTTCAGCTGTTACAGAGACATTTTCAAATCCCATGAAGCAGGCAACAGCAGAGCTACCGATTTTGGAACAGGGGAGCCTTGAGCCCCGGCATTGGCTCAACCTGTGATTCTGATCACATCCCTTAATCTCCATGTGCCTACAAAAAAAAGAATGTGTGGGTGCTCATTTATAGCACCCCACTGTGAAGCCCCATATTGTGTTAGGCAGGGTCCTTTCAGTCACTAAAACGGATACTTATAGGGTCCCACAAGATTACCCTGGCTCTGCCCCCTTATTTATCACTACCAACCATCACATTATGATGCGACTGCCAGGCTGCGGGTTGCAAAGTGCTCCTTTTCTCGGCGGCTTATGCTGCAGCCCAGAAAAAGGGCCACAGCACAAACCGCTGTGAAAAGGAGAAATTCCTGCACATCCATAGACCTTATACTATGCACCGTGTAGTGCATTGCACAGGGTACATGGAGGTAAGTGGGGGGCACTACATGTGCCCTCAAGTACGATGGACGGGGGCCCTGTTTTGGGCACCCAAATTTCACTTCTGGCAACTTTTTCCTGGTGGTCTTCCTGCCATGAAAAGGCCGTCAAAAGGGATATCGCAATCCCAACATCGATGCCTGCCTCAGCACTGCTGTCATCCAGGACTATGAATCCAACCACACCCCTGTCTGGATCACTGATCCTGGCAAAGGGCGGCGGTCTTTCCCCAGACTTATTTTTTATTAATTGCAGTGATGTAACTAAAATAATGACAGGTGCCATTACTGCCTGTGATACCATCAATTGTGAAAGGTCATAGTCTTCTCCTCCTTCCTGCAGATCCCACGTTCTGTCTGTAGTGAGAAGTGCCCTCCAGGATACAGAAGGGCTCCCAGAGAAGGGCAGCCTGTTTGCTGCTTTGAGTGCATCCCCTGTTCACAGGGAGAGATCAGTTATCCTGGTGAGTTTTGACAACTGGTGTCCTTATTGTATTGATTTAATATGGGCTTTTATTTAGGTTCCACCAGACCTGGAAGAGTTTGCTTTAATTGTATTTATTTATAAAATGTTATATAGCGGGAACATGACCCTTGAGGGTATCAGATCACTATACACATGACCAGTAAAGAAGAAATATGTAAAGCAAACAACAACATACTCAATGTGAGGGAAGAGACCACCTCAAGGTCCAAGCTGATAAATCAAGAAACAAACTAAACACAGGTCAGTGATACACATGGGTGTTGATGAATTTCTATAGAGACCCATATCAAGCATGAAGTACACATATTGTCAGGTCCTACAAGAAGACAGGAAAGTCCCATAGCGGAAATCAGGAAACAGTTGTATGTGAATATATACATTTGTATTTACAGCACATCATTGTCTTCTAAAAGGAAGGTGGTAAGCCAGAGCTATAGTGACAGCATATATAGAGGATGGTTGAGAATATCCGTGGTGAGAAAGGTGTTGGTTGATCCTCAATCTGTTGGCCTCTTTTCCAAGGTCATATGGGATGAGTTCAGCCAAAGAGCTGAAGGTAGAGTGTTCCATGTTCTTGGGGGAAATCTGTAGCATGATATTTCAGAGTGTGTTGTAGTTTTTCATATAGTGACATTTAAATGCAATGTTTCAGCAATGTCTATGGACATTTGACTCTCAGAACTGGTAAGGTTGTCTGCTAAGCAAGAAGGATGTCCATGAATAGTCTGGTAGTTAAGTGTGCTGATTTACAGACTCATCTAACAACTTTGACACATCACCAACACCCTATACTTACCTCTGAGGTCTGCAACATATATGTTCCTCAAGTATGACATGTGTTGTCCCACCTCTGGATATTTGGCCTATCTGAAGACAGTCTATCAGATGTCGCTTTATCACTCGCTCATTGGGTTTTAGGTTTGGCTACAGACAGCTGTAGCAGAGTAAAAGCTATGAGGGCTTCAAATATGAACAGGGTGTAATGAAAGAGAGTAGGCTTTGTATCAGTGCACTTCAGCCATTAGCTCGCTTGTGTTTTCATACTTTGAGATTTCCTGGCTAGGCTGTCTTTCAAGACCATGGCATTTTGTGGATGTTTACCTTGTTCCATTTGTGTTCCTTTTAGACTGAAGTCTTCCTTTTGTCAGACTGCAGATGAGACATGATCTGTGCCTTTCTTCTAATTGAAAGCCACTACACCGTACTTTTCATTTGCTGTCATGATAAAATTGTTTTGGAAACATAGCTCAACCCACCCCCAGATTTATCAAGAAGGCATGCAATGCAGCGCAGACAGTAAAAGGGATAGAACAGAACTGCCCCATATGTAATAAGATGTGGCACTGTTCTGCTCTCTGCCCGCACTGGCGCACTTTAGACATCCATGTGCAAACGCACACATACTTACACCATAGTGCATTTTTTGAAGTATAGGTTTTGTACTGGAAGGGGTCCCTTCCTGTATACAACCTATTCTTTAAAGTTGTTTTCCCACTTTACATATATGCTGTACAATCGTTTATATAAATATATGCTGTACTGCACACATGAAAAGTGGGAAAAACAATGAGAAATGAAAATGTTTCTCTTCGTGTGTAGGTTCTATGATAAAATCAGTCAAATAACATTGGAAGGTGCACCCTAGAGCTTTCAAGAAGCTAGACACTAAGGGGTCTATTTATGAGCCAAATTGTGGTGCTCTTGTACCACTCAACATGATGCATGAGTCGCGCAGTGTCGCTCGCCACAAACAAAGTAGAGGGAATGCAGGAGGGGTCGTGTGGGGGTTGGGGAGGTGTTAATAATAATATATGTTAAAAGAAAACACTTACCTTAAGCCACCTGTCATCTCTCGCGTTGCGTCACGCCTCCTCTCCTCATCCTGGTCCCAGCGACCCTTGGGGCAGACTCCAATCCAATCCCCATGCTGCAAAGCAGCGCGTGCATTGGCATGAGTGGGCTGGAAAGATGCTCCGCTTACATCAGGGAGTCTGTGGGGCTTCTCCAGCCCGGCTGTTTATGCAGCCAGCCCGAGACGGCCAGCCAAACATATATGCACACTTAGGGAGTGCACATAGCACTCCTCCGGCCCCCTCCCATGCCTCTGCCCACCTCTCTTTCCAAAGCTTGCTCAGAGCCGGCAAATGAAAAATAAAACACTGCTAGAACATCATTTTGTTTTTCATTTGCTGGCTCTGAGCCAGGCAGTGGGGTTGAGCCGCTGCTGGAGCCAGCAACCCTTAGATATGATTTATGATGCCACGCAAGGCCACCTTGCATGTCCCTTAGTGACTCCATAAATCTAAAATAAGACAATGAAGTGCAAATCACTGTGTCAGCTTACTTTCAATGGGCGTTGCTTGGATGTTCTTGCAACACATTACATAGTACAAGAGCAACACAAGACAGCTCATAAATAGACTCCTTAGTGACTACCTTTCTGAAATCTCTAAGTTGTACCTTATTGTTCTTTGACTGATTGTCTCATGGAACCCACACATAATTTTCCACATGCACAGGTAACTAGATATACAAAAAAAATGTATAGATATGTAAGACATCTGGGGGCATATCAACAACAACCGGCGATAATTATCGCTAAGCGCACTTAGCGCTTGGATAATTATCGCCGGCTAGCGTTGATTTTTATCGCTGAGATAGCGTGCTATTAGCAACGCTTATCTCAATAGCGATAAAAATCCTCACGCTAAGTGGCTAACGTGAGATTATCGCTGGGACCCAGCGATAATCTCACGTTACCTTGTTGATAGGGACAGACAAACTTAGCCATGATATCCTCCTTCCATAGGATATCATGGCTAAGTCAGAAAAATACCAGACGTAAAAAAGCAGCGTTAACCGCGGTTAGCGCTGCTTTTTTTGTCTCTAACAGGGTTAGCAATATTCTTGATAATAGGAGAAATGTCGCTTTGCGACATTTCTCCTATTATTTTACTCTGGAACGCCCCCTTTGCATCTCATTAGAGATGCAAGGGAAAGCGTAGAGTAAAAGGGTGCTAACATGCCAATTTGCATGTTAGCACCCTGTTGTTGATAGGGCGCTAGTTTTATCTCTGCTTTTTTGCCCTTGTTGATATGCCCCCTGGTTATTAGTTGTGAAGGATATGAGTCTGCAATTGTTTTATTACAGGGAAGCAAGTACCCCATTGTAGCATTTGCTTCTCTCACGGTAGCAAAGCAAGGCAGTCCAAGACCTGAGGTGTCTCCTCTGATAGCTAACAGATATCCCTGGTGAATGTCAGGTTAGGCCATAAAGAGAGGTCTTACCGATTTTCAGGCCTTCGCAATTTTTGTAGTATGCAGTCCAATTCCTACTCATGGGAGGTGGTCTGGGCTAATGATCTCATTTCCCTGGCACACAGCAACACTCAATACTTTATTGTCCAGTCGGTGCTTTTTCTTTTCAAAAGGAAAATTACTGTTATTACACACACTACTGAATACTATGCAATATATTACAAACCTGCATATCAGGTACCTTAGATGACACCCTCAGATCCAATTTCACAACTAGGGGGTCCTGAACCTCATAATCACATTGCTCCCAAAAGCAACACCATAGTGTAAGGGGGTGTCCTGAGACATATGGCAGGCCTACTTGTTTTGTCAGGGTGTTACCACATCAATAACAGTAACCCCATGTTAGAATTTGACATTGTATAACTATTACAACTCATGGAGATCATACACATATTCAAATGCCTTCATTCTAAGCATAAATATTGCACTCTTTATTATCTATATGGTCAATAAAGCAATTTCAATGCAAAACAACCATATGCATGTGGGTGAGTAACTTTCTTCACTGTCCACAGGCCACATAATGTTGCCAAAGGACCAACCACAAGACTTCCTGCACTCCCTCCAGAGTTCAAGAACAGAAGCTCTACTTCACAGAGGTGTTACTCAAAGGCAACCTTCTCTGGGGTTCATAATTTCAATGCCCCATAGACTAATGGCTGTAATTTAAGAAACACTCCTGCAGGGCTGCTATACTTTCTGCAGTCCCCCACAACACTTGGGTAATTCGTGGAGGGTGCCCCTGCCCTGCGGTACCACATTTAACATAAAATATGCAATTTCAGTCCTTTCAGGACATTATGGGGCATGCTTCACCCATGTCTATAAACCCTAAATGAGCAGGCTTGCTGCTTTGTCCAGTGGCCTCGTGAGTGGGCTTCACTTTGTTTTGGGTGCCCCTGCCCTGCCTGTAGCACCTACAGACTGAAATACTCATTAGAAGCCATGGGTAATCACAAACATTTTCTCAGGTGCCAAGAAGTTTGGTCTGTTGTGTGACCGAGGGACCCAGTGATGCCAGCAGGATGGTGTCAGGGGAGGAAGCTGGGATAAAGCAGGTACATCTAGTGACTGAACTGAATCGCACAAAGTGGAAATAGAAAACATATGATCAATCCTGGCTTACCCTCTTGACAAAATTGGGTGATCCTAGGAAATTGTTTTATTTCAGTCAGTCAATAAAGTCTTTATTTCGATTTACAAAATCATAAAAGACAAAATACATTAATTGTTTAGATAAAAGTTGGATTGTAATATATGATATGCAATCGACCTGACTTTTGTAACAACCACAATTATAATTACAAATATGTTAAAAAACATTAATACATAAAATCAAAGGATGGTATAAAAAGGTTTTAAAACGTTTAAAAACACATAAAAAGTATACAGAACACTAGAGCTATAGCAGGACAGTTATTTGCATTTATCGGTCCATAATATAGGGACCAATTATGAATTAGGGGTCAGCTAATGGACATCTCTTAGATTGGCAAAATCACGAAAGCCAATAATTTTGACAAAAAACCCATTCTATGTCCCCTCAGCCCTCAAGAGTAAAACTGTCAGGATTAGTATGCCGTCATCTCTTTTGAGCGAATAACCCACATCCAGCTCAAGAATGTTGTACTGCAACCACTATCGAATCTTTGGTATCTGTACTTAGGATCCTTAAGGCCTCCATTGCTAATCTTGTACCCATATTACTGAAAATGGGTTTGAGCCATTTGATCCTAGGTAGACTGTAAGCTGGACATACAAACATGATATGCGCAATTGTCTCAATTTTAGTTGGGCATGAGAAATATTTATCAGCCGTTGACGAATGCCAGCTACTGGTAAGAGATCTTATGGGAAGCGAGCCCACCCTGAACTGGTGATACAGTTTCCTGTCTATTGGCCTAGTAATAAGGTCTCAATAGGTTTCCAGCTTGGTCTTGAGCTTGATCCCCAGGAATTCTTTGGTGAGGGTAGGCCTCGTGATAGATGAGAACCACTTAGTTTTAATCATATTCCAATACACTTCCTTAAAGTTTTTTTTAGTTGGGAATAAATTAGCTGCTGGGTCATCCCACAAAGAGCTCATCCCCATATTAACCAGGGTTGTTTTAATGTTTTTAAACCAAGAGATCTCATATGTGAAGCCCAGCCCCCGGACTTCAAGAAGAGCCTTAGCATACAGAGAAAGCTCTGGTGTAGTCCAGAGCCTTCTCCAAAATGCTATAGGTCTGAAGCGTGCCGAGTCCTCAATACTATAACAACCTAAGTCAAGATAAAGTGGCAGGAGTTGGGTTGATTGCGGGGGGCCGGTTAGTGTTCTAACAAATTTATTTTGAGCAATTACCAGAGAGGTCAGATCCTCAAAACCCCAAAGTTCAGCACCGTATAAAATTGAGGTGCTAATTTTGGATTTATAAATCCTGAGAGCAGGGACAATGGGTTTAGTCTGAGAATACCTCAACTCTCTGGTCAATACATCAGGGCTAATTGTGCACATTTTTAAGGCCAGCATGTCAATCTGCAGTTTCCAATTTAATTTCCTGCCAAGTGTTATGCCCAAGTAACTAAAAACATCGGTCTGTTCCAGGGGGGCATCATTCATGTACACTCTCCCAGTTATGACTTTAGATTTGTGGAGCACCATAAACTTCATTTTCTCCACATTTACCATTAGTTCATGGCCGCGGCAGAACTGCTCGAAGTGGGATAGGGCAGCCTGAAAACCCTGTCGAGTCTTTGATATTGTCAGCGTGTCGCCCGCGAACATGAGCAGCGGTATCTTCATACCAGCCAACACAGGGGCATCTTTGGGGTGAGTGGAAAAATACTGAACAATCCTGTTTATAAACAAGGAGAACAGGGTTGGGGCTAAAACGCACCCCTGGCATACTCCCTTGGAAACCGGAAACATCTCTGTAACATTTCCCTGCTTTCCCCAACATACCTGTGCATAGTTTGAACTGTGTAATTTTACTAAAATAGCCACCAATTCCAGTGGCATCCCCATATCCACAAAGGCGTTCCACATTTTCGTGCGGGGGACTAAGTCAAATGCGGATTTTAAATCAATAAAAGCTGCATAAATAGCACCCCCTCCTATAATAACCACCCGCCAAAAGATAATCACAAATCTAAAAACCTGGTCAAGGGTGCTTGTATGTGGTTGGAACCCTGCCTGAAGAGGAGTCAAAATATCTGTCTCGTCTATCCAGGTCTGGATTCTACCAAGAACAAGCCTGACAATTATCTTCTGAATTGAATCAATAAGGCTTATTGGCCGATAATTGCCTGGTAGCGAGCGCTCCCCCTTTCTGTAAATTGATTTGATTTCAGCACCTGACCACGTTTCAGGAATGGGAGCACCACTGGCAATAGCGTTATCCACTATCTTTATGTAAGATACCCAATGGTCTTTATCATAAGCAAACAGGTCGGCGGGTATACAATCAGGGCCTGGGGCCCTGCCTCTTGGGATCGATTTTAACACTGATTCAACCTCTAAACTGGTAAAGCGCAGATTGGTTGTTGGAATAAGCCATAAGGGAATATCGTCGCTACCACTATTGGCAGTAAACTGAGCCTCATAGTGTAGAAACCAATGCTCTGGGACAACATAGTTTATTGGTGTCTGATTTGATGCTCCACTGCCCCATTTCACAAGTTTCCAGAATTGGATCATATTTTTCTCCTTACTGGCTATAGTCAAATCTTGCCAGTGGTTCTCCTCCCACTCCTTCTCTGCTTGTTGCTGGGCTTTCTTATACCTAGCTCTAGCCTTTTTAATATCACCCATATCCTTAGATCTAATAGCCCTAGATAAGGTCTTGTAGGTCTGTCTACATGAGCTATTATACCAAGAAGCCGCCTGTACATAAGGTTTATTCATTGGTTTACTACTTTTAATAAAAAAGTGTTTCAGTTGCTTGAACAAGTCATTGTGGACCTGGGGGAAAATAAAGTTATTAGCCTTCTGGGAATCACAATTAAAAGAGTAGTAGTCGCACAAGCAACCAGATCTAAAATTTGGTCCAGGGCTCCCTCATTTTCAATAATCCTAGCCCACTGAACTCTCCTCATATCATTAGTAAGCATGACCTCAGCCGTACCATATTCAACTGCCCTGGTTTTAGGATTTGAAAATTAAATGGGGGCTTGCACTTGAAGGACCAATGGTTTTTGATCACTTTTGGTCCGTATCTGCACCTCCATGTCCAAAACAGATGACCAATATTCTACATTGAGAAGGATGTAATCTATGCGACTACCAGTAGAGCCGTTATCAAAGGTATGGGCCCCCTTCTTATCTGACTGCGTTCGCCCATTAGCTGCCCTCAAACCCCTTTCCAGACACAGCCCTTTTAGCTGTAATGCAGCCTCTGTCCATTTTTTAATAGGACAGAGTTCTAGTTGCGGGATTTCCACTGTGCGTCCTCCTCTGCACTAAGGTTTCTATCCTCATGGTCCAGGGGCTCAAAGCTACAATTAAAATCACCAGCGATTATCAAGTTGCAACTGCCCCTCGATGTTCCCAGGTAACTATCGAGGGCAGTGTCCACACTTGAACCCCTGCCACCCGGCTGGCCTCTTGAATAAACATTGAAGATCAGGACATCGGGCCCATGCTCCATAGTAATTTGTATGGCCATGATGTCCGGACCATCAATGAGTTCTTCCTTCACCGATATGCCCGCTTTCTGTCTAACCCAACAAGTCAAGCCACCTATAGGTCTCCCTCTTTGCCCTCCCAAAGCAGCTTTTGAAAAATTTAAATAGCCATGGTGATAGATTTGGTCCAGTGACCAGGTCTCCTGGAATAACCAGACGTCATACCTGTCAATGTATGATGACCACTCAGGTGAGATGGATTTGTAGGATAAACCTCCAATGTTCCATGTTGCTATGGTCATATGTGGCTTTGATTGCCCTTGGGTGGCATTACTAATAATTGCTAAGGAATTATTTACATGGACATTTACCTCTGTTGCCAACCTAGGCGTACAAGATATAGTGTAGGGACTATCAATAAATGTGTGGAGGGGGATATACTCACCAACCCCATGTTTAGACTTCAGCTGAAGTTGGCATACTCCTTTTCCTATATCATAACTGCTAACGTTCACAACTTTCCTTCCAGACGCTGGTACAAATATTACAGCAGAGTCATAAATACGCAGTCCTAAGACTGTCCTCAATTGACGCCTGGAGGCTGATGTTCCGATTAGAGGGGAATTAGCTATAAGTCCCAGTCAATCTATATTCTCTAAGGAGGATAAGATTTCAAATTGATTACGTGTAGTCACCGGGAAATCATGTTGCCTGTATGTTCTAAGTAACCCCCTCATCTCACTACCTCTGAGCGTATTAGTTGGTTGGTAGAAAATACCCAGTGGAAGGATGTTTATATCACCCTTTTTGATAAAGCAGTTCCCTGCCCTCTCAAGTATATGCTCGACCAGGCTTGGCGACCTAAAACTTAGAACGACACAATCACCTGGTAAAGACTTGTGAGTTTTCCCAACCCATGGACCTCTACAAACCATTTTAAATTCAGAAAAAATATGTTCTTTTAAGCCAATCCTGTTACCCAGCAAGTATAGAGCCTTATTTCTTGATGTAGACCAATGCTCGTGTGCATCAGATGGAAGCGTTGGGACATTACCCATGACAACTGTGTAAGGCGTGGCTTCCGGGGGAAGATGGAGAAAAGAATGGTAATTCTGTACTCGGGCAGCATAAGGCTCTAAGTGCCGGCCCCTAGGACCCCTCGACCCTGGCTGTGAGGTGCATGTCAACAGTTGGGGAGCATTAATGGGTTGGGTGGGCTCTGTAGTCAATTCTGTCGCTGTGGGAGTTACTAATGGTGGGCACTGACCATTAGCTTGAAGCCCCTTTGGAGCTAAAACACTTCCCCTCACCAATTGCGTTGTAGCCCCAATGCACCTCTGCTCATTAATATTATCAAGTGGGCGCCTAAAAATGCCATGCTCTATTTTGGTAAGTCTATCTTCAATTGAGGATAACTTCTTAAGCAAAGGATCAGCCAAAGTTGACAATTTTAGTTCTATCTGCGCACAAAGCTCATCCATATTACACGCAGATAGTGAATAAGCACCAGTAGTAGGGGGGCATGTGGCTGTTACGGGGTCAACAATAGACAGTGAGCTCACATTCTTTATCCTTTTTTATAGCTCTCCCCATACCAAAATATACACTCTCATATATATATATATTTTTTTTCCCTTTTCCCTTTTTACAAAAACAATACTCTGCACTACTCTTAACTTGAGCCCCCTCTACCTTTATTCTTCTCTCTGCTCTTCCCCAGAGAAGTTAGGAGCTCATCAGCCGCCTGCACTGATCGAATATTGTGCATAGTATTGTTATGCATAACCTTCAGGGTAGCTGGGAATACTAGCTGAGCCACCGCACCAAGACTCCTGAATGCCTCCAGCCTCCTCCCAAACTCCCACTGCTTATCCAACGTGGCTCTTGAGAGGTCTGATCTAACCTGGAAGTTAAACCCCTTCCCACTCAATGACTTCTGCTTTAGGGCCAAACCCAGGATAGATTCCTTCAGAGTATAAGTGCGGAAGTTCACTAATATTTTTCTTGGTTTTTCCCTTTGAGGGTTCCTCCTGAAGGGGTCTCTGTGTATACGCTGAATGTCAAGAGATAAATTCTCAACCGACTGATCCAATCTCAGGGATTCTTTTAGCAATTGGGTGATATATTGCTTAATATCTGACCCCTCACTACCTTCGGGAATATTAAGAATACGAAGGTTATTGCGGCGTGCATTATTCTCCAAAGACTCCATCCTCTCAGCCAACATCAGATCCTCCTTTTTGAGCTTTTCGATATCCAGTTTGGCTTCATCCAAATGCAAAGACATGACAGTCATACTATCCTCCAATCTTGCCGTTCTTGTAGCGAGGCTAACTAATTTGCTATCTAAAGACTCGCAGTAATTCCGAATTTCAGATTGGATAGTTGACGAGGCCTCAAAGCCTTTTTTGATGTCTGCTGATAGAGATGAAAACATCGACTGGAGATATGAGGCTACAGATGGATCAACCCCACCAGCCGAGTATGTATCTGGGACAGAGGCTATCCCCCCTTGACCATCCTCCTGTGGTAAATCAATACTCTGTGATGACCCTGATAACGAAGACCCAGGGTTAGAAACCGTTGATAAGGGCTTCATAGCCAAAAGCTTTGGGGACGACAAGAGGGTCAGAGACTCTATGGAGCATGGAGGATCCATTTGGCTTTGTAATAAGGTAGCCGGCGTCCTGACACTCTGTAATTCCCTCAAATTTAGCCCATCATTTGTATTTTGGAGCAAAATACCGGACAGAATATTGGACGGGAGGGCAGACTGTTGACCAGAAGCACTTAGACTCATATCAGGGGGACTGAGACCCTGGGTGGGAAGGACTGGAAGACTACCGATATTATCCGCAGCCTCAGCAACCTCCTCTATATTTGTATCATTCCTTTCAACCTGGAACAGCGGCGCGTTTGTTTTAGCCGGCACAGGCCCCTAAGAAATAACCGGGTCTGTACCTATAACTAATACAGAGGACTCAAGAAAACTCTGTGACGCCATTGTGAAAGAAGTACTTTCAAATAGTTGCTGATCGGGAAGGCACAGGACTTGCGGAATAGCCTTAAAGTAAGACCGCAGAGACGGTGTTATCCTAGACTCTATACTCTTAGCTGTATTCTTAGCTATATTCTTAACAGCCTTGATATTTCTGGCAGTCTTAGGATTTTTTGCTTCTTTATTGGTAAAAGCACGTTTCGCCTTAACCTCACCCGAAAGATATGAGGAGACTCTTGTCTTTAAGAGGGACCCTTGAGCAGTCTGAGCAGCCTGAGCGGTCTGAATAAATTTCAATGACCCTTCTGAACTCAGTTGTGTCTGACCTCTCTCGGTTGATTCAACAATCGTTCCAACGATTTTAGTCTCTCTATTTGAAACACCTTTCCTCCCCTCCCTGGCCCCACGTTTCAACTTTTCAGGGGAGATATTAGTTTTAACAATGTCTTGCGGGGGGCGGCCCGGAAACAGGGCTAATGCCAGAGATGTCCAAACAAGCAGGCACAAATCTCACTGGTTCCCCTGGCTCCCTCGACCTGCCAGAACACCCTTGTAATGACTCTGCTACCTCAGAAATCTCCTCCTAAGTCTTGACACACCTCCATAGATCTTTTGTGGGTTTGGCACTCTCTTTCTCCCCCTCCACACTCCCCCTACCCCTCCTACCAAGATCAGATGCGATGGCTGTGTGAAATTCCTTCCTGCGAGGCCCCTGGAGAAGGCTACGGGCCTTCCTTCCTCTACGGAGCTCCAGTGCAGTCAGACGCCACAGTTGCAAGCCGAGAACGGCCTGCTTCGGGACTCGACAATCCAACGAGAGCTCTGGCCTCTCTCCCGCCGTACCTGACCCAAGCCTGGAGGGAGGAGCAAACGCAGCAATCACAGCGGCAGCAACTCCGCGGGGATCAGCCCACTGACTGACAACTCCAACAACGGAAATGGCGGCGGCTCGGGACCCCCCGTCACCACACATCAGGCATCCAGGTCATCCAGGTATTATCCAGATATTATCAAAAAGTGGTGTCATCTACCGACCCGTAATACAAGTTGCGTATCTTCGCATTAGTCCTGCTGTCAGCGCACGAACAGGGAACTCAGGCTAGAGTGATGCGACAGCTACCTAGCTGCCGCCATGTATCCCACCGCTGTCGTGAGCTCACATTCTTTGTAACTAACTTATTTTTAGCTGCTCTTGTAGATGGGGGAATTGGCTTCGATGGTCCTCTGCCTTTCCTTTTTTTTGAAGGTGGTTCATTACCTGCAGCCCCGATATGCTTCTTACCCCTAGTGGTAACCGTGGATGAATTAGTAGAGCAATCCAAATTGGATGAAATGGGTGAAGTAACTAGTACTAAATCAGATTGCAGCGTAGAAGGCTGGCTGGGCTGTGTTGCTATAACATTAGTGCAATTAGGCAGCAATTGGGAGGTGGGTGCAGTAGAGTTGGAGGCGCCATGGGACGTTCGTGGTTCAAATGATAACCTACATTCTGTTATTTGGATTTTGTGCATTAATGCAGATCCTGCCCTTGAAAGGAAGGCATCGAGCGTGCCGACAACCCCCGTTTCCACCTTCCGTTTACTCATATTTTTAATTCTTAACCTCCAAATACCAAACTTCAATAATTGTCAGTTGATATATAACAAGACCTTACTGTGCAAACCAAAGAGGGGTGGCCCAACCCAGTCTCTTCCAGTCTCGGACGGGCTCGGATGGGCCCGCCCTTGGCGCGGGCGCGTCCCGCTCTGCGGGAGGCGAAAGCAGCTTTTATGCGCCAGCTGGCGCGAAGATGACGCGGCTCCTGCCGCGGTTCCCCCTGGGCTCTGGAGTCCTCTGGTGCGGGCAAAGCAGGTAAAATACAGTTCAAGCACTCCCGCTCTGCAGAAGGCGAAAGCAGCTTTTATGCGCCGGCTGGCGCTAAGATGACGCGGCTCCTGCCACTGTTCCCCCTGGGCTCTGAAGTCCTCTGGTGCAGGAAAAGCAGGTAAGATACAGTTCAAGCACTCCCACGCTGTGGAAGGCGAAAGCAGCTTTTCTGCACCAGCTGGTGTGAAGATGACGTGGCTCCTGCCGCGGTTCCACCTGGGCTCTGGAGTCCTCTGGTGTGGGCAAAGCAGGTAAGATACAGTTCAAGCACACCCGTGCTGCGGGAGGCGAAAGCAGCTTTTATGCGCCAGCTGGCGCGAAGATGACGCGGCTCCTGCCACGGTTCCACCTGGGCTCTGGAGTCCTCTGGTGCGGGCAAAGCAGGTAAGATACAGTTCAAGCAATCGTATTTTTGTTTCACTTTCCCTCCTTTTTTGATCATGATACATAAGAGGACATTGAAATACATGAATTTGGGGTGTCTACTATATACAACTTTCATCTGTTTCTTTTTCTTATTTTGGAGTTTAATATAGCACAAACTCAACCGGAAGGTATCAGAGCATTTTACATGAGCATCAGTTACATTACATATTGACACATTCATTTTTGTTAGGCGTAGGGAGATTATGTGATTTGCAGAGAATCACAAGATGTTGAGAGTCCCTGCCGAGATGCTAACCCGGTTCCTCAGCTTCGTGGTCGACTGCTCTAGCCGTTAGGCCACATCCTCTCCCCTATCTTTGATTTAATAAACTATATGTCCAAGTATAATAGTATTCCTGACCATCCAAAGGGTGCAAATAACAACTGACTTGCCGCTTAGTTGACGATCAGCATTGCTATCAGGATGGGGAGGGGAAATGTTTCTAAATTCATGTTTGAAAACTATCACTTTCAAGAAAAACAATACTTCTCAGTATAATGATATAAGCTGAAAAGGTTCTGCATGTTAATGAAATGCACTTTTTTCATTTTGAAGAGAACTTTATTATACTTTTACACCTTTGCTGCAAGATGTCTTTAAAAACAGTGGCGCACCTAAAATGTAGTGGTGCAGAACACCCTAATCAATTCCATTCTTTAACTGCAAGTAATGTTTAAATAAATGCTTGCCCGTATAACCACTTTTTATTGCTAGTCCTCAGTTGAGTAAACTGCAGCTGCTGTTGCCCAAGGGGCCATCTGTAAAGGTCAGTAGGGCTGCATGCGCCCCCCGGGCCATATAAATTGTACAGGGAAATATCAAAAGGTTTATTTAACTTGAAAAAATATTTTATGTTAAATATTAAAATACATCATTTATAGATATTCATTTCAAATGCATCACAAAAGAAAAGCAAACAAGCAATGAAATGCTGCCACTATTCACTTTATTATGAATAAATAAGTTAACTGAATGACATATGCAATAAAATAATACATTCCTCTTAAAGAAAAACAAATTTAATGTGCTTTAAAAACTATTAAAAGTGATGTATAGAATTAATTGTAAGTAATCCAATTTTTTTTTTAAATGGTTGTTTATTTTTTTAAATGTAATAAATAATACAAATGTACTATTTTAATATCTTTTTTAAAATTGTATGAACTGCATTTAAATGTTTAACTATTTACAATACTTTTATTTCATATAACATTATTTCCTATCAGGTTTTATTTAAAGTCCCTACCTCAATTATTTTCTATGGAATGGTGTTGCAGTACCAGTGGTTGGCAAATTGTGGTGCAAGACTTACTGCTACTTTTTCAGTAGTGACTTACACAGCTCTGTCTCCTTTTCAGGGGGTGGAGGCTTGTAAGTTACACTATTCAGTAACTCTACACTTGAATTATGTGAATGTTTGGAAAGTAGTACACTTACTCAAACATGTAATTTACTCAAAAGTTAACTTAATGAATCAGTCTCATAATCTTCAATTTGGGTTTCAAAAAGATCATTATTATTTTGTATTCATTCTCTCATCATTAATTTCTTTTCACATGATAACTTTTCAACTGATGTTGCTAAGAACAAGGAAAAAGACACCAACAAATATGTTTCGGTACTATTTAGAAATACATAATTTTCACTTCCTCAGAACCTCACACACAACCTAGCAGCAAAACTGAAATTCTTTAATGAGTACAATATTTATGTTTCTATAAGAGAGTACATTTTCATCAGATTAGGGGTACAGCATGGCTCTGGATTCAATCCCTTTTATGCCTCCCTGTTCAAAAGGTAGTTTAAATGGGAGTATACCTCAAGACCACACCTACAACATTTTTAAAACAGTAAGTCAAAAGTTTGATGACTTTGAACTTCACAAATCTGACGATAGAATTCAGAGCAAACTGTACAGAAAATCAATCTCAGCAAATGGTGTCATACACACCTCTTCGGTACATCCACGGCATTAGGCTGACAACATCACCAGCTGTGATTTTTTATGTACTAAATGATTATGCACTTTAGCAACTGATTACACAACTGAAGCAAATAACATTGCAGGGCAATTTATGAAAAGAGGTTTTGACAGAAATGTGATAATAAGAGCAGCAACACAAGCATCCACTGTAGATAGACAAGATTTGTTGTATAAACGTAAGAAAACTAAATCTACTAAATCAGAGTCATTACAATTTAAATACAAGAAAACTGTCAAGTACACCATTTCCTCAACTGACACTGGTATTTACTGTTATTGGATAATGATGTTGCTCTACACACGTGTAAGAGAACAGGCATCATTTCATGAGAGGACAAACTTTTTAAAAACACTTTTTCTGCAGTGATACTTCAAAATACAACAGTACCCAGAAATCGAGGGGCACTATTAGTGATCTTCATGGATTCTATAGGTGTGGCAATTGCATTTGCTGCCCATATGTTATTGATTAAAAGCACTGTGCTTAAGAAATTAAATAAAACATTGTGAAATAGTTTCTTAACTGTAACTCAATTTTCTGTGTATGTGTATTTACCTGTACAAGTGGAAAATCATATATGGGTTCCACAATAAATTCAGTCAAAGAATGATGAAAGGAACACCTTACAGCTTTCAAAGAACTAGACACTAAAGAACAAATGCCAATTTACATACATGACACCTCTGGCAAAGAAAACTTTGATGACTTTAGGGCTGACTACAATGTCGGTGGGTCCCACCAACATCTGTCCCTGTGCTCCTCCTACCGCACTTCGATGCAGTGGGCGGAGGCACTGGGGGGAGGGACCATCCAATGTTATTACGACAGGCTCCTTGAGCCTGTCTGAACATCTGAAATGCTCCTAATAACCTAATGACGGCAACTCCGCCGTCTGGATTATGATGTCATTTTCCAGCAGACTTTCATGTCAGCTTCTCTGACATGGAAAGGCCGTCAGAAAATGAATAAACATCCTTGCACGTGATGGATGTTTCTGACCGCCATACAACCATAGAAATCTCTATCCTATATAGATACGTACAACATATAAACTAAATACCATATAAACAAATGAATTTCCAAATAAACCTACATATTTGCCAGCAAATGCGATCTATCACCACTAAGAAGTCGCTATTTTGGCCAAGTGATTATTACACTGATAACTGATTACTCTTCTCAGATCCAACTTGGTATTAGCTCTCATGGTCCATATAAGATCTTTGCCGGACAACATGGGCTTTTAAATTGGTTAAACTTGTTTATTATTAAGACATTTCCAAGAAGAATTTAAATATTTTAACATAATTGACCTTTTAGCCATGATGAGAACAAATTAGCCATTTAATTATCATAAAATACAACGGTGTGCATTTTAATCAGTTTATTTTATTGGGAAATTAATTGAACACTTATTCTGAGCTTTAACCATTGAAATCTCTATCCTATATAGATATATCAATACAATTCAAAGACTTTTGAACATGCACCCATAGAGAGCAAGACATGATTACACATCAACTTCATGCCATCACTCTGAGTCCAAGCCCCCAGTAGCCAGCTTGTTGATTAAATATCACAATCAAAAGAGCTTTCATTTTTATTTTCATTTATATTGTACACTACTTTCACAAACACATCTCTTGTGAGCAGATACCCTTTTGCCCGATTTGGTCCATACTAAACTTAATCACAGCTAAGTTTCAAATTTAATATACTCTATATGAAACCATGCAATTCCAAATTGGGAGGTCGGGACTGCAGACCTATGGTTGGGTACTTCCAGACCGATAAAGTGTTGGATGGAAGGAAGTCCACCCGACATCGTAACCATATCCATAGTTTTTAATCATCTGTAGCAGTAAGAAAAATAATAGAGGACGTTTAGAGAACAGCTACTAGGAGGAAAAGAAGGTTTCTGGAAATATAAACTAAATACAGCCACTAATGGTAGTGCCTCATATTATGAATTGCCTACATTCTTGAGGATTTCCAAATAAACCTACATATTTACAACCAAATACAATCTATCACCACTGTGAAGTTGATATTTTGGCTTAGTGAATAATACACTGATAGCAGATTACTCTTCTCAGATCCAACTTGGTATTAGCTCTCACAGTCCATAAAAGACCTTTGTGGGACAACATGGGCTTTCACATTGGTCAAATGTGTTTATTATTAGGACATTTTCAAGAAGAATGTACATAATTTAACTTAATTGACCTTTTAACCATGCTGAGAACACATTAGACATTTAATTATCATAATACACACCATTGTGCAGTTAAACAAGTTAATTATTTGGCAATTAATTTAACACATTCTTAGCTTTAACCATAGAAATCTCTATCCTATATAGAAATCTCAGTACAATTCAAAGACATTTGAACATGCGCCCATAGAGAGCAAGACATGATTACACATCAGCTTCAAATCTTTAATTCTTACAGTGCAATCATATTAACCATAGCATCTTTAATGTTAAGAAAGATATTGGAGTACTTCTCCCATTAGTCCATTATTTACCTATAGAGTTTACAGCATCAGTATAAAAAGTTGAAGCATTAAAATACAAATTGTGGCACGATTAAAATGACCTAGTCCAGTTTAGAAATGCAGACACATTCCAGAGGTCCTCCTGGTCTCACGTAATGGCAGCATATTTAATTGAAGATGCCGTCATGGCAGTGCCAGTACCAGAGGATGGCAATGGATGAACTCAGGCGCTGGAGTTCTCTTACTCACAGTATTTCTTCTTTTGTTATGGCTTTCTCCTAGCATCTTCGTTCAATATTAGTTTGTGACAATGATTATTAATTACTCTGTGTGCAGTGTTCAAGTTGAAATACACACGCAGTAGCTCAACAAGGATTCTGTATTAAATCAATCAAATAACGGTAAATTACCCTATTGAAAGAGTTCCCTCACACATAAAAAATACATTGAAAGTTTGTTTGAATGTATTACTTATTCTGTATATCACTAAACTAGAACTCGGGATGAGTTGTCTCTTCTTTATATCTTTCAGATATAAAAATCAGGATACTTTACAATGGTGGGAATGGCTATCATTCATCATAAGAAATATTGTATGTTGCTAGTAAGTTATTACCATCAAACATCAATTAAATTCTCACTCAAACATTAAAGAACACATATATAATTGTACTTAGAAACACCAGTAATAGGATTTTTTTAAAATAGTAATTAACTATGGTGTTTGCGACACACTATCAAAGTACAGGCACTGCTAACCAATTATTTAAAATTAGGGCTCAAACAAAGTGATGTTAACATGCCATATAACCTGGCCCTTTTTACACAAGAACTACATCACTTTTCTACTAAACAATTGACTCATTAATCTGGAGTTTCTGCCAGCTTATATTCTAGAATTGAAGGATTCTCATTGAATAGCTTATAATGTCAAAACCACAGGGGATGATGGACGGAGTGTTGAACATTGCAAGCACTCACCCCCAGTCAACTGATCTGGGTTTAATCCATCATCATTCTTTAGCTCACTTCGCCACCCCAGTTCAGACATGGCCATATGCAAATCAGTCTGACCCTGTGCCTCATGGGAACAGTCCAGCCCGAACTACCAAACCATGTCATCCCTGGACCGGAAACAAGCATCCTGGGACCGGTTTCTGGCTAATCAGCCGTCATCAGCCAGGCTAGCTTGAATCCAGTGGCAAAGTGAGCAAGGGACTCATGTCTGAGCATACCCTGCCAACTTAGGGGAAGCAAAGCAAAACCAAAGGGGATGATGGATGAAGGGTTGAACATTGCAAGCACTCACCCCCACTCAACTGATCTGGGTTTAATCCATAATCATTCTTTAGCTCACTCTGCCACCCCAGTTCAGATATGGCCATATGCAAATCAGTCTGACCCTGTGTCTTCCCTGGACCGGAAACAAGCATCCTGGGACCGGTTTCTGGCTAATCAGCCGTCATCAGCCAAGCTAGCTTGAATCCAGTGGCAAAGTGAGCAAGAGACCAACGTCTGGGCATACCCTGCCAATTTAGGGCGAACAAAGCAACATAGGAGATAAGGGTGATGCCTTGGGATCAGATGATGTTGAGAAGCGGAGTCATGTAGACATTGAACAGAGTGGGACTGAGAGACGATCCCTGTAGGACTCTGCAAATCAGGCTCTTGGCCTCTGATTTGAAGGGTGACAGTCTGACACTTTGGGTTCTTCCAGTGAGGAAGGAGCATATACTCTGATGAGCGTTGTGGAAGACAGTGTTGAACGCTCCAGAGTAGTTGAGCTGGATGAAGGCTGCTGTTTCTCCTTGGTCCAGGGTGGTCCAGATGCAGTTGATGATAGTGATGAGAGCTGTTTCAGTGCTGTGATTTTTTTGTAATCCTGATTGCGTGATGTTCAGCAGCTGGTGTTGTTTAAGGTGGGTTGCAAGTTGATTGTTAATGGCCTTCTCTATCACTGGGTAGTGGAGCAGTGAGATAGGATAGAAGTTGCTCAGTTGGCTCTTGCCGGCCAATGGTTTCTTGAGGAGGATGTTGACCACTGCATGCTTCCAGTCTTCTAGTAATGTGGAGGATGTGATGGAGGTGTTGATAAGATGGGTGAGGGGGTACTGATTGGTGATGGCCAAAGTTGTAGAC
This sequence comes from Triturus cristatus, assembly GCF_964204655.1. Lineage (NCBI taxonomy): Eukaryota > Metazoa > Chordata > Amphibia > Caudata > Salamandridae > Triturus > Triturus cristatus. The sequence goes on along the minus strand of NC_140591.1, from coordinate 1,669,623,789 downwards.
ATGTTCATTGCTGTATCTTCTCTGCTGACAGTTTTCTATTTAGTCGGGTGGCTGTCTTGGTTGGTGGTGACAGGTTTGTGAAAAGATCACAGGGGTCTGGTCGTATATGAAGTTGCTGTAGAAGTTTCATAGGTCTTTGCAGAGTTCTTTAGAGAGCGTAATGCTGTTGACAGAGGCCGAGGGTGTGGTGAAGTCCTTGCATATCGAGAAGATCTCATTGCAGCTGTTGGAGCTCCCTTTGATGTGTCAGCTAGTGCTCTATCCTTGGTGTCTCTTAGTTGTTAGTGGTGGCTTCTGAGCACAGCCTAGTAGGTGGTTCTGCTGGTGGTTTCATAGCTGGCTCTCCATCTTTATTCTAGCTGCTTGCAGTGTCTTTGGAGTTTCTAAAGTCCTCTGAGTACCAGCTGGGCAGCTTGTTGGCTCTTCTTTGCATATTGGGTTTGATCATAGGTGGGAGGACGTCTGCACAGTTCTTGATCCAGTTGTTGATGTCCTTGTTGAGGTTGTCAGTGGGGTTAGGTTGATCTGTGCAGAAGGTAATGAGCTATTCTGCTTCAGAGATTTTCCACCAGATGAAGCTGGGTGCGGTGGCTTGCATGTGTTTATTTGGAAGTGGGTGATGGAGAGGTCTGTCAATATGAGCAGGGAGGTAGAGTTGTACTTGATGCTGTTTCTGGTGGTGAAGATGGGGTTCAGTGTGTGCCCTGCAATGTGGATTAGTTCTGTGACAAGCTGTGTTAGTCCTATATTGTTCAGACTTTCGAGGAGTGCTCTGAAGCAAGGATCGGTTTTCTTCTAAGTGCAAGTTGAGGTGGCCAAGGAGTATGAAGGCGTTGGAATCAATGTCGAGAGGGTTAATGAAATCCTGGCTAAGGCTGGTGAAGGTAGCTCACAGTCCGGGTGGTCTGTAGAAAAGGGTTCTTTTTTCGGAGATTTGCAACTTGAAGTTTAGATGTTTCGGGAATGCAGATTTGCAACTTGAAGTGCAGATGTTCCATAAATGGGGTGGCCCTCACTGTGGACACAGAGCACTTGACTGAGTCTTTGTAGATGACTGTGAATTCTCCTACTGGCTTTGGGTCCGATCATGCAATCTTGTTGCCAAATGAGATTGATGCGATGATGTCGGATGCCAATGTGGAGTTGATCCAGGTTTCCATCAGAAAGAGGAGGCCCAGTGCGTCGCTTCTCAGAAGATCCCGGATTCAGTTGCATGTTTGTTGAGAGATCGTGTGTTGAGAAGCATGCATGTGAGTCAGTGTTGGGGTGTGGGTTTGCGGTACAGTGTGGTGTTAGGTGGGGATGTGGATGGTGTTGCAAGTGCTTGCGTGGGGTGTGTTGGTCGGCTGTTGCAGGTGAACCAGCAGTGGTTGCAGGTGAAGGTCCCTACTGTGATGTGTGGCGTGGCACAGCAGCAGTGGGAGGAGATGCAGTACTGGGTCAATCAATCAAAAGAGCTCAGCGGGGTATCAATGGGTGTGGTCCATATGGGGATGGGCGCAATTGCGCTTGCCTTTGGCGCACCTTCAGAGTGCCAGCATTGCAGATGCGCAGCAGTCACCATTAAGTCAGTCATGCGACGGGAGAGGAGTGCAGGGGCAGTGGTTAAGCTGCAGGGGCACTGTAAGAAGAGGCGGGAAGGTGGTGCGCAGAAAGGGAAAATAAAGAGGGGGGAGTCTAGATGCCAAAAAAGGCACAGGAAGGGAGTGGAGGTGATGCTGGGAGCACAAAAAAGGGGGCAGAGGGCCAAAATGGGTGAAAAAGGTAGAAGACAATGAGTGAAAATGTCAAAAAGGCACAAGTGGTCAAAAATAAACAAGCAGATAAATGGGCGCAAAGATTAACAAAATGAGTGAAAAGAACACAAAATCATGAGGTGTGAAAGAGAAAACAACCAGGAAACAAGTGAATGATTGAAAAAAACATGAAGAGCAAAGGGAACAGAAAGAAGAAAGAGCTTGGCAGAGGCCAAGGCTTGGATGAAAGAAAAGAGAGAACAGGACCTGGACAAAGTGGGCAACCGAAGAGAGAGCGGAAGTAGTGAGGTAGGAACCTTTAGACAAGTGAGCTGCATCTGAAAGGGCCTTGACTGGTCAGAGGACTACTCACAGGCAAGTAGAGGCTGGGCCTTTGAATGAATATTGAAAGAATTAAAGTGGGTCATTCCCTTCTACAGCTTCCAGCAAACCATACATTCTAAGATTATTTCTCTTGCCTTTGTTTACCAGATCTTCTGTTTGTTCTGCAAGAAGAAAGATGTATGCTTGCGTAGATTCTATTCTTCCCGCGGTATCATGCAAAATATGTATCTGGTGACCTGCTTCAGTAACTTTCGTATCCATGTGAAGCAATTTCACATCCAGAGTTTAAAGTCTTTTTTTTGTTTCTTCAACATATTACCTTCATGAGTAACTCCGAGGAAGCAGAGCAGTTTGGCTTGTTGGGTTTAAGGAGGATCTTGTTATAACCTCTTGCTAGTGGAATTACCAGGACTCACAAATACGTTGGTTGTCAATGATGGTTGAGGCAAATGAGAAAATATGTAAGCCAAAAAGACTAATCGGAATAACTAACTATGCTTTTTATAAAGTAAAGCAGATATACTGCAGCATCATTGAAGAGTCAGATTTAGGGAAGATATGTATTCGAGGCATTTAAAAAAAGATGTTGCTCAGCAATTCTTAAGATAGCAGACATCACTCACCGAAGTAAAGGCGTAAAGAAAGGAGTGAGTCTTAGATAAAATGGTATCTGCATGAGATAAATTAAGAAAAGCCCAATACTGAAGTTAAGAAGGAAGAGGAGGGGACCTTCCTGCTCATGAATCTCCTGCTTTTCCAAACCTTCACTAATGATAACAGAGAAAATCTTCCTAGGCACTGCTGAGAAGACGACCATCCTTGACAGCGCCAACCCACTCCACCGTCTGATGTAATTCTTAATATTTTATGAGAGAAGATTTAAAACCAGCTAAGTTTCAAGGGCTAGCCTGTTCAAAGCGCATTCTCTGAAATACCCTCCAACAACTACGTAGCATTTGTTGACATTAATGTGCTCCTTTCCCTACTAATATGAGTGCAGGGAAGCACAAAAATAACTGTTGATTGAGGGCAAATGAGATACTCTTTATGCTTATAAAGTAGGGTTAATGGCATTGACTCCATGCAAATTTAAACCATTCAGGTAATTTGTATGCAGTCATATATCTGTGTGTGGCTACATGTTTGCAAATCAAACTCTAAATCAATATTTAAACTGTTGCATAAATGTAAAGGTCATAAAGTCTTTCAATGTGAATTATTATGCTGAAGTTCATTTTCAAATATTAATTTAATATAATTCCTTTTTCAGAAGGAGATGAATGTATAAAATGTCCCGTTGACCAATGGTCCAATGAAAAACATGATCAATGCATCCAAAAGGTGAGAGAGTTTCTCTCATTTGAAGAACCCCTGGGACTCACACTTACCACTTCTGCTGTCTTCTTGACTTTCATTACTTGCTCTGTCCTAGGAGTCTTTCTTAGGTACAAAGATACTCCCATCGTCAAAGCCAACAATCGAGGACTCAGTTATCTTCTTCTCACCTCCCTGATGCTCTGCTTCCTCTGCTCATTCATATTTATCGGCCTTCCGCAGACATTCACCTGCATGCTCCGACAGACGGTGTTTGGAGTGATATTTTCCATATGTGTCTCATCTGTTTTGGCCAAGACTATAGTTGTTGTCATTGCCTTCAAAGCAACACATCCCAATAGCCAAACAAGACGTTGGCTTGCATCAAAAACTCCTAACTGCACAGTCCTCATCTCTTCAATGATACAAGTTCTTATATGTCTTTTTTGGTTGGTGAAATCACCACCATTTGCAGAGATGAACATCGTAGCCTACAAAGAAAAAATTATCATTGAGTGTAATGAAGGGGACTCTATCTTCTTCTACTGCATGCTGGGATACATGGGCCTCATGGCCATAGTCAGCTTTATAGTGGCCTTTCTTTCAAGAAATCTGCCTGGAAGTTTCAACGAGGCCAAGCTGATCACCTTCAGTATGCTGGTGTTTGTCAGTGTGTGGATCTCCTTCATCCCCGCGTACCTGAGCACACGGGGGAAGTACATGGTGGCGGTGGAGGTGTTTGCCATCCTGTGCTCCAGCGCTGGACTTCTCGGATGCATATTCTTTCCCAAGTGTTATATTATCCTGGTTAGACCAGAAAGAAACACCAGGCATAATCTTATTGGAAAAAGGCATTTTGGGTCTATTAAAAGTGAATAATAGACAATGCACTTTAAATTGTTGTGAGGCAAAAAACTTGATAAGACAGGGAAGTGGGTGTTGTCAAACTTGGTTTGCGTTGTATTGCAGTATTATAACATGAGGCTGATGGGAAATGTTCATTTTAAATTCAGAAGGTCAATGAATGCTTTCAATGCTTTGAATTGCGACAAGGTTAAAGGTGCAAATTAGTGAGATCAACAAATGGTGTTTGTTTAAATGTCCCAGGGCTTCTGGTACCCTACAACATGTTCCAATGTGAGACTATAGAAAATCAAAGATGAGATATTGTTTTCAGGTTTGCAAGTCTGGCAGCTGTTGTAGACAAACTTGGAAGTGCCAAAAGAGAGATGGGCCTCAATAAAAGTATTTTAGGTCTAAACTTAGACATTTGGTCTAAGTTCACTTTTGTGAATCTGCCCCCTCCTGTTTATTTACATTACGTTATGAGCGCAATCCCGGACACGGTGGAACGGGTAGGTCACAAGGAGTTACGCGAGTTAACGAAATTCCTAATTACAGAGGAACTCTAACTCATGTACAATCCACCGAGTACTGTTGATATCTGGAAAATTACTGAATAGGGTAGCTCCTGACTACAACAGGTACTATACTCAAGCAACACTTGACTCACTACACACATTAATATCAGTAGTTTTTAGATGTAGATAGTTCTTTTTTCTTTTGGTCCTGACGAATCGCGAGTATATTAACTCTATGCGAGAAACATGTTGACCGTTATACACCTTTTTGAACAGAGGACACTCTAACACGAGGCATTATACTCGGATTAGTGCCATGTTCACACATTTATAACTAGGGTAGCAGGCCCCCAGAATAAAATGAATTCCTATCAGGCACTCCTAACCCTATTTTAAATCATCATCACACATCTACACTGTCCGGACCCCACACCCGCACTTCAGCATACGGCAGTTGGAAAGAAGATCTGCGACAAAGTGCCCCTTTTTAACGGAGCCCGTTGGGTATTGCACCGCCGACCCGACGAGGAGCAGCCCATATGATGAAGCATGACACCCGCGAGGGTGTGTGAGGGCACCATAATCCAACAAATGGATTCCCAACTATAGACACCATGTGGAATTAGTTGATCCAACCTTCTCTTTAACTCTCCTAAATTATTATTCTAGAGGAACAGCATTAATCCTATTTTCTAACCGTTATGAGCGCATGTCCATGGAATCCAACTCCGGGCACTTTCGAGCCAAGCAACTGAAAGTTGGCATGAGCAGGTGGGATTTCTTTCCCATTGGTGATGTGCATCTCAAAGGACTGGTGATCTGAAATTCAAGCATTCAGGCATCTGCTGATTATGGTCACTAGGTAACAATGTATATCATCACACAACATGAGTTACTTGGCATTTGTGACATCTCTAACATGTAACCTCCATGCCACTGTAGTGAGCAAGGGCGAAGCAGATAAACCAGCAAGTTCTTAAACTGTGGTAGTGTGTCCTACCTGCCTTTGAACTTTCTCCATTGGGACTGCCACAGTCTGTTTGCTTCGTCAATGCTTCTACTGTACCTGTGTAGTACTCCACCTCTTTTTCTGGCTTGCCTAAGCAACTCATGTAGGTGGGGGAGGTTGCCCCTCTGTGCACTTATTTCAGGGAAATTGAAGTTTTCATAATGTAGCGTACAGGAAAGTTAACCACTGGGTCCTGATTTCATTCAGATTTTATTTCTGCAAGATCTACTGCGAGTCCCCAGGAGTGATGTTGGGTTCTCCCACCCCCTGATTCTACTTTTCCGGACCCCCATCCTTACTTGGTCTTTTTTTCAGAATGGAGATAAGTCCCGACACCAATGGTCTTGATGCCTTCATCATTAATTACCCAACTGACCTCTCCAAGAACGCGGCAAAGAAATATAACCATCGCTTACTCAAAGCTAGACCAGAAACTTTAATCTCTGACCACTACTTCTGCACCAACATATGTTCTGTGGTTAACAACCTCATCTTCTATACTAGAAAGCGGGCCTGCTGGCGGTCTGTGCTCTACTCCATGCTTCGAATAACTGGATCCAAGAAAACCAAACATGGCCTCAAACTAACAACATCCCCCTCCTCCTTTCTCAAAGCTACCATAACTATCACCCTCTACAATAAAGGTATCATCTTAATCCACCAAGCAAAGATAGCGAATATTTACCCAACTCTCAGGAAAGCGGTCTACGACTCTACGGTGACTCCCCTGACCCCATTTCAATCACCACATCTCCGCCGGCCTTGAATATTACTCTTCCTTTAACAACAATGAGTACCCCACCCTTCCTAAACCCCTCACCTACTCCTACTGAGTTCATAGCATCCCTGTCCCCAGTCGGATTACCTCAACTCACTAGAACACCTCCCTTAACTGTCAGGAGTACCCCACTCTCCCGATTCCCCAAACCTTAGCTGGATAATCACATAGCCACCGTGTCCCCAGTCGGATCCCTTCATCTCATTAGTTCGCCTCCTCAACTGAATGACTGATCTATGGCCTCTATCTCCTCACTGACTGTCAGTTCAACACATGATGACTCCCGAGGGGAGATACTTCCTCATGTCCTACAGTCCTCCCATGTAATAGACACTGTCCCTCTCACCAACCCTATAACTCTGCCTCATACTAGACTTGAGTCTGGGCATAGATCCCCCTCACATCCCCAATGGCCTCATCTTCCTCACCTTCTGTCAGCTTGTCACTCGTCGACTCCAGAGCGGAGTTGCGCCCTCGAGTCCAAATGGCCTCAATCTCTTCTCCTACTGTCAATTTGACACAGGAAGACTCGAGCGGAGTTGCTCCCTCTAGTCTTACAGTCCTCTCTTATTTCAGATCTAGTCTTACTGTCCTCCCTTACTTCAGATGATGTCCCCCTCCCCTACCCTATGACCCCGTCACACACTAGACTTGAGTCTGGGCTTCGATTGCCCCCACAAGCCCCTACAGGCCTTCCCCAAGTATCCCGGTCCACCAATCACTTTTTCCCCACTCCTTCCTCCCCTCTCTCAACACTCTGACTTAACTACGTGCCTTGATGAAATATCTCTACAGCTACACCTTCTCTCTTCTGAACTACATGAGCTGAAAGCCCTTTCAATTGATCTCTTTCCTATGATCATTTCTCTCCTCTCTTCTAGGAACGGGCCTAGAGAGGCCTCTAGGACAACTGATCACTTGGTCCAGCCTTTAGTTCCCTCCACCCCCGAATCTATCCCACTACTCAACACCAACGCCAGTCACAGAGGTTCTGAGTCCCAACCTTCGACCACTGATCCACAGGACTCTCATAACTCTAACAGGACCTTTTCCAAACTTACCCCAATACCCAACGCCAACGCCTGTCACAGTGGATCTGAGTCCTACCCTTCGCCCACTGATCCACATGACTCTCACAACTCTAGCACGACCTTGTCAGAACCTAATCTCGGCCCTCCGAGACAAATTCCTTCCTAAACCTTACAGAGAACCCCGTCACAATCTTAGTTGCAGTAATACTAACAACCTTACCTGTGTGAAAATCACCCAGTCGTCTCCCCCCCAAATCCACCCGTCTTAAATGTGTACTACTTAACTGCAGGTCAGCCAGTAAACACGCTACCGATATCTTCGACATCATCCAACACAATGATTTAGACATTATCGTCCTCACTGAAACTTGGCTAAATCCAGCTCCCACTCTTATCTTAGATCTCCCAGTACCCCCCACTCATGACATAATTAGGCTTGGCAGAGCTCTGAAACTGGGTGGGGGACGAGCATGTATTCACAGAAACACACTTTCGGTTTCTCACTCAGACTCTTCTACGCCCGCCTCCTGTGAATACCTCTGTCTCACTGTCCTGTTCCCAAGGAGGTGGTCCGCAACCTGGATTTTTACATGGACAATCAATTGTCCATGAGGGCCCAGGATAATCATGTTGTCAGCTCCTGTTTCGGAATAATGCGTACATTGCGGAGAGTCTTTAAGTGGATCCCCCTGGAAGCGAGAAAACCGTTGCTTCAGGGTTTGATCACTAACCGAATGGACTACGGAAACGCACTTCTGCAGTCCATAAATGAATCCTTTTTGAATAAACTTCAGATGTTACAAAATATTGCGGCCAAGTTGATTTTGAATCTCCCTCAACGAACCTCCTCTGCCCCATGTGTTAGAGCCCTGCACTGGCTTCCAGTGAGAAAGCGCATTCTCTTCAAGGTTCTATGCCTTACCCATAAATATCTGTATGGGAGTAAACCGCAATACTGGTCCAGAAAACTCTGCTGGTACAAGCCTCAGAGGGCATTGCGGCCGAGCACTAAGTCCCTGCTCACTCCTTTTAGAATTGACACCACCAGACAGGGTGGTAGATCATTTTCTTACTTGGCTCCGTCTTCTTGGAACAAGTTGCCTGTTGACTTGCGATCCATCCCCGTTCTAGGGTGTTTTCGAAATAAACTCAAAACCTGGTTATTCGATCAGTAACCTTGTTCAATTCCCTCTCCGCTTCCAGACGCTACAAGCGCCATGAGACTCTTCGGAGTGATATGTTTGCGCTATAGAAGTGTTGATGACTTGACTTGACTTGATATCAAGTATGAACCTACCGGTTTGCAAACTTCACACCTTTAACCACCCCCCGGATAACAATCTCCCTTTCACTGAGCAGCTAATGGAAATCATCTCTAGTAATGTCGACTCAGCGTTGTCCCAAATCATCCTTGGTGATTTCAACCTTCATTGGTCTAACCCCAATGATCCCGCTGTATCTTGCATTAAATCTTTCTTAATTGATCAAGATCTGATTCAGCACTGTGTCCAACCAACTCATAACAAAGGAGAAACGTTAGACCTCATTATTTCTAAAGAGCAGTCTATCTCCATAGATTCCATTACCCCTTGTGACTGGTCCGACCACCACTGCATCCTCTTTTATATCAACAGGGAGGTATGGATGAGGAAGGCTCAACCACAAAAATCGAAGATTTGGATAAGGGACATAAGAGCTATAAACTCTGACGAACTAGCTGCCCATTGTAAATCTGCCCTCTCCTTCCAAGCTGACAGAGTTGAGGTTCAATCACTCCCCGACGCCTACAATTCAACCATCTCCAACATCATGGAGAATATTGCTCCACTCCAACTAAAAAATGCCTCAACAAAAATATCCAACCGTAGGGCATTTGAATGGTCATGGCAAGTCAATCCCTCATCGGACCAACTAAAACTCCTTAGAGACAGTAGGAGCCGATACAACAAACAAATCAAGAGTGCTAAGGCGACTTACTTCAGGCACCAATTGGATCAAGCGGCAAACTGCCCCAAGAATTTCTTTGAATTGGTCAAACAACAATCAGTCGTTGGGTCTAACCAATCTGATCCTGGTGGCAACCCACCCTCTTGCGATGATCTTGCCGCCTTCTTCACGGAGAAATCAAGAATCATATCCATTGACCTCGCCTCTAAGAAGGCTCTACTACCTTCTTCCATTGCTGCCTCACCCATTGACTCCTCTGTAAGGCGTAAATCGACCTCCACGAATTCCAAGAACAATGCATCATGGGGCACTTTTACCACATTTAGTGAATATGATATCTTCAAGATTCTTCAGAATATCCTTCCAACCACTTCAGTGACCCTCTGCCCCCTTCTATCTTCAAAGAAATCAAGAATTCACTGATCCCCCCATGGAATAGGATTGTTAATGTTTCCCTAGCACAAGGCATGATCACAGAATGCATTAAAGCAGCTCAGGTTACACCCATACTAAAAAAAACTGTCGCTGACAAATCTGATCTCAATAACTTCCGCCCCATTTCCAACATCCCCACTTTAGCGAAACTACTAGAAAAATGTGTGCAATCCCAACTCTGTGCCCACATACAGAATTACCAATTCCTAGACCAGCATCAATCGAGCTTTAGGAAGTTGCACAGCACCGAATCGGCTCTCACTCACGTTTTTGATGACATTTTAATAATGCTCGACCAAAATGAATTCTGCCTCCTGATCCTCCTCGACCTTTCCTCCGCATTTGACATGGTTAATCATGACAACCTCCTATCCATCCAGCAAAATAGAATGGGTTTTTCTGATCTGGTGTTACAATGGTTCTCATCCTTCCTTCATCACAGAACTCAAAGAGTCAAGGCAAACCACTCTCTCTCCCAGCACTCTCCCATACTCATGGGGGTCCCCCAAGGATCCGCTCTATCTCCTATCCGCTTCAATTTTTTCTTGGAACCTCTTCCACATGTATGCGGATGACACGCAACTATATCTGAAAATCTCATCCTCTGAAAACATCATCTCACTCAATACTACCCTAATGTTTACCCAAAACTGGTTAACGGAGAATCATCTACTGCTCAACACCTCTAAAAACTGAATTCCTGCTCATCTTCCCTCTGAATCGCATCCCCAAGCTAGACCTCTGGCTGAGTCACCTCACTGCTTTCAACTGTACGCCTCTCATCGTAGACGCAGCCATGTCTCTCGGTATCACCATGGACAAGCACCTGAACATGAAAGGTCATATCAGCAATGTATGCAAAGGAGCTAACCACCTGATGAGATCCCTCAGAAATATCAAACCTTTCCTTCCTCTAAAGGATTTCAAGCAAGTGGTCCAAGCGCTTTTTTTGCCGAGGTTAGATTACGGCAGTGCTACCCTCTGTGGCCTTCCCAAATACGCTCTGCCTCCACTAAGGGCTGCTCTTAACTCGGCTGCTAGACTGGTTACAGATACCAAGAGAAAACATTATATATCCCCAGTTCTAAAATCCCTCAATTGGTTGCCCTTCGAAGCACGAATTCAATTAAAGATTGCTGTTCTTACACACAAAGCCCTTCACATTAATACTCCTACGTACCTTGCGCAAAAACTTAAACTATCCTGTGGCGTAAGAGCTTCAAGAAGCACCTCTACCCTCCTCCTGAAACCACTCATCCTTAAGAAAAAGAGAAGTTTTCACCAAGCTTTCTCCGGAGCTGCCCCTAAGATTTGGAACTCTCTCCCACCGGAAGTTTGCAGACTCTCCTCATTGACGGCGTTCAAAGTGTGAGCTAAAAGATTCCTAATGAACAAATTCATACCCTAATAGGGTTAGACTCACGGGCCCATTGACATTGCACCTGCTGAATTTGTTCCTACTTTTGTTCTTACTTTTGATACAGCTCCCCCTTATTGTACTCTGTGTTTCACCCTTGCTGCCCGCCTACACCTGTTTTTACTGTATTACCCTCCTGGTTGTATTTTGCACTGTATTTTCTTCTCTCCCTTCCTCTTATGGATATTGTTACAGATTTTGCTTTTGTCCTTCCTCCCATGATATTGCAAAGTGCTCTGTTTTCTCTCTGGATCTTGTTTGCGCTATATAAAACTTTATAAATAAATAAATGAATGTCTGATTAAGAAAAAAGCAGGGGTAGAAAGGAATTTCGCTTTAGTGTTTGGCATGCTTGTGAAGAAAAAGATTCTGTGATTTGCCTACTTTTAAGACATCATGACCATTCCTGCCTTTAAAAGAGTTGGAGCCATATTTATCAAACTTTCATGCAGCGCAACAAGCCACACTGAGGTTCTGCATGAAAGGGAAAGGGCAGGAATGCACTGTATTTAACATAATACACCAATGCTGGCACCCTTGCATCATGGTAAAGGGTGCCTGCATTGTTTTTGTGCAGGCAGGAACCCCTGCCTCCCTAGGTCAGAGTATCACAAGGTAGCAATTTGCACTGCCTTACGTTATTCCAAATGTATCACACCATGCAGGTCCACGCAAGGTGGCCTTCTGTGGCTTGATAAATTTGACCTTAGTGTTGCGTCATTCTTGCTCCCCCACGATGATAAATATGGTACCTGGTTTCAAGTGCAAAATTGTAGCAGAACAACAGAACTGCAGCCTCCATTGAACCGTTTCATCCTACAAGGATTTCCACGATTTGGTAAACCATCTTTCTATTTTTATTGTCTACACTTTGGGCTGTATTTCTTGACTGAAAAAAGCTGTGGAAATTGTACATTGTTATTTTCCTTGTTTCCATAATATGCATGTTGTGTTATCAAGTATTCCATGTTATTTTGAATTTCAGTTCTTTCAAGCTTTTGCATTATCAATGTATCTAACTTTTACAATTTTAAGTTGTCAAAATAAAATAATAGTTACACATTTCTAATTACTCATTTCTAGATATTTCTCCAGTGTCTGGTAGTAAAGTTCTATCCAGCTGCAGAATATTACACCACCTAATACATGATCACAGGATCCTACTGACTCACCAGTGAAGTGGAGACTTTGGACTTGAGATTCAATGGCTATTTAAGAGCAATGTATACATTTAGATGTAGGATGGACAGAAGGAACATTCAACCTTACTGCTATTAAGGAACCTAAGGACCAAATGTTATGGAGCATGTACCTGCTTTGAGTGCCTCTACTAGCAGGAGATCTCAAAGAGTTCCCAAAAACTGGTGCAGAACTACTGAAGTATTCTGAAGGTTGAAGCAATTCAGTAACTTATAGGCATAGGTTTTTAGCTTGTGTTTGCGGCTCTGGGGAATCAATAGATGATGTTGTGACAGATGTAGAAACACTAGCCGTTAACTGTGAATTTGAGTGTTTTACATGTTGACTAATCAAAGATCCATCAATCAGATCAAGTAATTGCAGGATGCAATTCCAAAAATATTAACAAACTAATAAATAAAACCTGAGCCTTATAGACCTTTCAAAAGTATTGAAGCTTCACATGAATATGCCAGAAGGGTGTATATGCCTGTGTCTACCACACCCACCCCTGGAACTGGTGCTCTTAGAGGAAAGACTCCAAGTCAGAAGAGTGGGATAACACAAGGGATCGCGTTAAAAATAACTTTAGAGCTGTTTAGGCCAAACAGTGGCTTGTTTCAGTTGCGGCACACCATGATAAAGGTCTAAAGCAAGGAATGGTCCTGCTTTGGGACACGTCTGGAGGAGATGTGGAAAGGCTGGCCGTTTAACCGGTGTTTATGGAGATGGAAAAGGATGAAGTGAGGTGGTGAAGACACTCTTGTGGATGCCTTGAGTGCAAGAGTGGATGAAATAGTCTTCAGGGGGAATTCTGTTAAAAGACACCACTGGGCAAGAGAAGGAGTGTAAAGGTCCCTGTGTATATATATTTATCAATGCTGTTAAATTCAAGTAGTTTAGGTGCAACCAGCACAATCATTTCAATAGATAATTGGGAGCATTCATTTAGTAGTGAGTTCTCCTACCTTCTGGCATTTCAACTATGGCACCTCGGGAAGACTTCTGAGCAATCTGGTTATTTTAGACCGGTAACGCAGACAAAGTACATTTGGCAAGAAGAGTTTGATGGTGAGGAAGGTTCAGTTTAAAATTGTATGGCTCACTGGAGCAGGGATTCACAGTTCTGCTTGCATCATGGAACAGTGCTAAATACAGTATGTATATGGTTTTGGTGAGCATCTTGGTAAAATGAAAGGATATGTTCAAACCATTAATGTCATGCATCATTCTCCTTGTTGCTTTTACCAGAGAAGATAATTTGTTAAGCAGCATCTATTATCTTTGTAACAGATGTAAATTCAGTTAATTTCAGGGCCTCTTCATCAATTCATGATACGGTTAATGAAAACCGGATACGGAGGATGCTGGGCCATGGTGTGTTTTTGGATTCAATAATTTTAATTTGGGGAAAGCCAGTGAAGTGGGTTTGATTTGCATCCCAGGATCTCTATGAATCCAATGTAGGATAATTATATTAAAGAAAGGGTCACTCAGCTTTGATGTCAGTAGGAGTTCAACAGGAACAAAAAATGCCTTTGAACACAAACCTGAGCCTGGGTGGTATTGGGCACTGGGCACATATATTGTATAGGTAATGATGATGCTCATAGCCCCTTCCATATTAGAGGAGCGTTTACTTGGAGGCCACAGGCTGTCACATCAAACGTGGTGGAACCAGTTGAGCAAACACACAGATCAAGTGTCTACTCCATTGAATAATGTGTTGATAAGAACAAGATAGCATGGTCTCAGTGTGTGTGGAGGGATGGAGCAGCTCTGGAATGCACAAGAGGAGAAACAGTAAATCAGGTACAAACCAGATACACAGCAGCATGTTATTAATGTGAGGAGAAGAGGACAGAGCAAAGCAGGGAGTCCATAGGGGCAAATGCAAATAAAAGCTACCAGCAGGATCCAGTCTTTAAAACACAGTAATGCAGCACCAGGCCTCTCATACATGCATAGGGACCCCAGAAAGAGTCAGGCTCAGCTAAATCTGCTGCAGTTGTACATCTCTTAATAGAAAGTTAGTGGAAAGTCCCAGTCTCAAGACTATGCACCAGTTTAGCAAGGAGGATCAGTAGAGAACTTAGCCACCTAGGGTGGTAAGAAAAAGGCGTTCATAATAAATGGAAACATCAGCTACCCCCCGTGGCCAGCCATGTGGCCTACACATTGGGTTGGTAGTTACCTATGATGAAAAGCAGGTCTCTCGGGTTAACCCCATTCTCCAGTAGCGTCAAGCCCTTAATTGTAACAAAGAGTGTTTCATCACACTCAGGCACCTTCCAGGAGGTAAGACATTCAGGTCCCCTTGTTAGAACACACACTGGGTGAGTCAGAGAAGCTGGTGGTTCATACAGACTAAGGGCCTCATTTAGAAGCCCATTGCGCCACTGGTGCGTCAGTTATTTGGACACACCAGCGGCGCAGTGTGCCTGCCTATATTTACAAGGCCAATTAACGTCACTCTGCGTGGCTTTTCATGGCCTTGTAAATATGGTCCCCTTTTACGTAGTACTCTGCGTGAAAGGGTCGTTCAATGGGTTTTGCCCCATGGAACCTGACGCATTCCCACATTTACAAGGTTTTGTAAACCTGGGAATGAGTCAGATTCTAAAGCCTCCCCAGGAGAGGCATAAGGGAGATGCAACACCTATGGTGAATGTTTTTATGCAGGAAGGTGAACCTTCCTGCACAAAAAGAATCACCCCTACAACACAGACACCCCTGCAGCATGCCTACATTGGAGCCTGGCAGCCCATTGTAGACCAGCACAGGGGAAAAGGACAGGAATGTGCCTGATCTTGTAGATACAGCGCATTCCTGCCCTTCTCTATTGACGCATGGCAGCGCAGCAGAAAGGCTTGCTTAGTTGTTGTGCACCAAAATATTGTAGATTAAGGCCTACGGAGGCAAGGCATTCAGGTACCCTTGTTGAACACACACTGGGTGAGTCAGAGAAGTTGGAGGTTCATACACACTAAGGAGGTGAGGCATTCAGGTCCAGCATTCAGGTCCCCTTGTTGGAATACACACTGGGTGAGTCAGAGAAGTTGGAGGTTCATACAGACTGGATGAATGATGCTGCCTCAGTCACTGCACATGTGCCTGGGAAAGCTCTTGGCCATAGAAATTGGTATAACACACTTTTAAAATATAAAACTGAGAGAATCACTACAATGCTTAAAATGTTAAATATTGATGCAAGAAAATATAAAGCTAACAACAAACACCAGCCAAAGTATTTTTACGTGTGCTTGAAATATATATAATTCATAAACCAAATCTATAATGTATTGATATATATTTATTAAGGTGTTAGCGGCCATCTAGAGAACTGAAACAATCAACTATCTTTACTAAGTCCTGCTTTGCTGAAAATCTCTAAAAAAACATGTATTCCAGAAGGTTTGTTTATTTGATCATTTTAAGCAGGCTTGGACGTGTACTGTAACTTAATTCAACAGAGAAATTAACAGAAGCTACTCAATATTAATGTCTGTGGGCTTACCCTTTGGAAAATTCCTCATAGCACACACAGCCTCCTTAGCAGAGTTGAGGGTTGTCTACAGAGCTTTTCAGGAACTATTCCCCAATCCCGCTATCTCTTAATAAATACCAGCATGGTTTATGATAACTCCTCCACGGACCCAGGCCATAGACACCCAGCAAGAACTATCATACAGCTGGACAGGTATTTGTTATTCAAAACACATACTAAAAATGGAAAATCAATGCTTCCCCTAAACAAGATCATTTTTCCAAGACGTGACTTATAGAAAATGGACTTCTTTAACAATTATCCTTTTTAGGTGTACTTAAGAGTAGCCTATTGCCCCCTGGACCACTAGCTGCTGTTACACATTTTTTTCAAATTCACAAAGTTGGTTTCTGGAAGGCAGTGTGTCACCTTTTCAAGTGGAAGAGTGTTATCATGCTGTTCTGGAATGAGTGTCTTGAAAGAGAGGTGTATGTTCAAGATAAATTCAAATGACTCTGGGTCTTGGCTGGGGAGGAAGCCATCCATGTTCGTGTCAGATAGCCAAGCAAGAACCTTTCCCTGTCTTGTGCTGTCGTTGAACAGAGAAAACTCTGTTGGTGTCTGCTTGAGCTTTAAGCTTTTGACATCCAGTTCTAATAAAATTAAGGCAAACTCTGAGTTGCTGTGTACCGTGACTAATAAATTGCGAGGTAACCTTATCTATCATAGACCTATTAGAGTCTCATGATGCCGTTGTCAGTGTTTATATATCCATTAAGTATTGAGTGCTAAACGGATTGATGTGCACTTGATCACACTGCGTGTTTTCACGCCGACCGCCGCTGAGCGAGGAAGACACATAGGGCCCGATTCACAGAACTAACTTAAGACAAAATCCTAAACTTACTACCATTTTGGTATTCACAGAAGGCACTTACTCATTTTGGTATTCACAGAAGGCACTTACTCATTTCGGTATTCACAGAAGTTAAAATAGTCTTAAAATTAGGATTTTTCTCAATTTAGTAGTCATAAATCTAAATTTAGGACTACTAAATTGAGAAAAAATCCTAATTTTAAGACTTTCGGTATTCACAGAAGGCATTTAGGAGTCCTAAAGTTAGGAGTCCTAACTATACTACTACTAAACTGAGAAAAATCCTAATTTTAAGGCTTTTGGTATTCACAGAAGGCATTTAGGAGTCCTAAAGTTAGGAGTCCTAAATTTAGGACTACTAAATTGAGAAAAATCCTAATTTTAAGACTTTCGGTATTCACAGAAGGCATTTAGGAGTCCTAAAGTTAGGAGTCCTAACTATACTACTACTAAGCTGAGAAAAATCCTAATTTTAAGACTTTCGGTATTCACAGAAGGCATTTAGGAGTCCTAAAGTTAGGAGTCCTAAATTTAGGACTACTAAATTGAGAAAAATCCTAATTTTAAGACTTTCGGTATTCACAGAAGGCATTTAGGAGTCCTAAAGTTAGGAGTCCTAACTATACTACTACTAAACTGAGAAAAATCCTAATTTTAAGGCTTTCGGTATTCACAGAAGGCATTTAGGAGTCCTAAAGTTAGGACTCCTAACTTCTGTGATTACCGAAATGAGTAAGTGCATTCTGTGAATACCAAAATGAGTAAGTGCCTTCTGTGAATACCAAAATGGTAGTAAGTTTAGGATTTTGTCTTAAGTTAGTTCTGTGAATCGGGCAATGAACGCTGAAACGCTACCTCGCGCCTCCCTGCTTCCTGCATCGATATTGCCTCAGCTTTGGCCCCCAGCTTCGATGAGCATGCTGCGGAGGGAGCAGTATAAGCTGTGGTAGGCTGCGGCTGTGACTCTGCTTGACCTGCGGCTGCAGCCGTGACCCTCCTTGAGCTGCCGTGATTGGAGCTGACTGCAGCTGACTCCATCTCCACCTGAGAGCAGAGAGCGGAGAGCGGTCGCGATTCCCAGGAGGGGGCCGGCGCAGCGGAGAAGGTGCTTCTGTCGGGTAGTGCTTGGAGGGCCCAGCCGAAACAAAAGACCAGCGGCCAGTGAGTGGCGATGAGTCGTGAGTCTGGACGTTCCTGGCTACCCCTGCTTCGTCCCTGGAGGCTTTGGGGCGGCATTGGGCGGCTGCAACAATTTACAGCCTACAGTCCACCCTACAGCATACAGCACAGGTGGCAGTGGTCTCTGAGGTGTACAGGTGTGCAGGTGTGCAGTCAGTCCACTGCACAGGGTGCGTGGGGAGTGTATTGTCCGGTAGCACATGGAGGACCTACAAAAGTGGAAGCCAGGGCCCCCACTATTGTAGCTACACACAGGCTACACAGGCCTTTCAGAGACAGTGTAAAGAGCAAACTGCGGACAGGTGTCTGTTCTGGCCCGGTGACCTCAGCGGTTGCCTCAGTGGTTTCCTGAAGCAGTGGTAAATAGGTAAACAAAATAACTTAAAAATTGGGTGAACCTGACAAAATATTTTGACAAACAACATGTACTATCAGGGAGGCAACCTCGAAATGTACTTTATTCGGTTAAAAAACAGTAACCATAAAAGCAACAAAAATACAAATACAGTTAAAAATGACTCAATACATAGTTGCTATGACAGGGGAGAAGTGCAAATTTTCTATATGGACGGTTAAGAATTATCCATCCATCGATTTACGCAGTTTAAAAACATATTAAAAAAAATCTGTCACAGAAGCAACAATAAATACAGTGTCCATTCTTTGCAATTCTAAAAACGCTGGGCGGCATCTTTTTGCCATCATCTCTTTAAGAATTGGGACAATACATTTCCTACGGGGCAAAGTATAAAATCTACAGAAAAACAGCACATGAATGTCAGATTGCGAAGATAATTCATCACATGGGCATAAACACAGTTCATTCGACCAAGAGTTCGTTTCTGGGAAAGTTAATAATCTAAAAACAATATTTAATCTAAAACGTGTAAGGCAAAATCTATCATAGTTTGACATAGAGAGGCATAGGTATGGTTGTAATTTAGCACCACTCAGTATCAGCTGATGGGAACACACTGTCTTTTTCTTTATTTCCTCTAACAGTCTTTTTTCCCTGAGGTGTTCCATGCACAGTTTTTTCAGTAATTTTCTAGAGATGTGTGCCATTAAAAGTGGATCCTCAAAATATTGTTGACAGTGTATTTCTGTCAGAAAGGTCTTCACATACTTTAACCATTTGAAAACATTTACGTTTTCAAGTTGTAGCACATCCTGAAGTATGGCACGATTTACAACACACTCATTGACAGTCCAGACCCTGTGCCATAGTAAAATGGGCTGAATTCTTATTATATCTGAGATATACGGCTGCCCCAGCTCTTCGTGACAATTAAGGGTTGCAATACTATCGGGTACAGACAGCATGTACCGCATAAACTTATTTTCAATTAATTGCATAGCGTTTATATTGGCATATCCCCAGAGTCCTGCTCCATACACAGCCACCGATATACACGTTGCATTATGCACAGTTAAAATTTCCCTGAAGGGCTTCTTTCCCAGTTTCTGTATAAAGCTCTTTAAAGCCATTATTGTTTTTGAGAACAAAAGTGTTCTTGCCCTAATCGCGCTTGTCCATGAGCCAGTCTCATGAAACAAGATGCCTAAGTAAGAAAAGGTGGGCGTGTTTTCTAAGCAAGCATTATTTATTTGCATAGTTTTCATCTTCTTCTTGGATTGTGTTCCACAGTTCATGGTAAAAGTTTTAGTACAGTTGATTTTTAAATCCAAACTGTGCATGAACTTATTGAAGGATACTATTAAATTTTGTAGGGCAATTGGTGTTCGCGCCATTAAAACAGCATCGTCCGCATACAGGAGCGCAGGGATACGCCGAGTACCAACAACAGGCACATCTCTGCCCTCCTGCAGTAGACGACGCTCCAACCCATTTATGTAGATCAGGAAAAGGAAAGGCGCCAGGACACAGCCCTGGCATACTCCACGCCCTATCCCAAAAGATCTACTACATTCCCCCCCTTTTCCATAGCGAACAGTAGCTGTAGCCCCAGAATACAGCTCCCTCAAGAAGCAAATAATCGGATCATCCACGCCCATCCTTTGCATCAGATTCCATAATTTATTATGGGACACACAATCAAAAGCAGAAGTAAGATCGACAAATGTAAAATATAGGCGCTCCTTCTTTATCGATATATACTTCTGCTGAACAAGAAATAGATTTAAGCACTGCTCAATAGTTCCTATGCCCCTTTGAAAGCCAAACTGTAGGTCACTTATTACCCCATTTTCCTCCGCCCAGTTTTGTAATTTTGCTAAAATAACTCTACCGAGGATTTTTATAGATGAATCGAGTAGGGATATTGGCCTATAACATGCACAATTTTGTCCATCTCCCTTTTTATAAATGGGAACGATAATAGATGTAAACCATGACGGACTTGAGCCCCTCGCTAAAGCTGCATTAAAGAGCTGTACCAGAATGGGGCCCCAGAAATCACTGTTTGCTTTATACAGATCAGCTGGGATCCCATCTGGACCTGCTGCCTTTCCGCTCTTTGTAGCTTTCAGGCTCAATAAGACCTCAGGCAGGGTAACCACTATTTTTTCGGGAACCCCCCCTTTCTCCCGTAGGACCTCCAATGGCGTAACCGATACTTTTTGTACATCCATCCCTTTCTCACTTAGTGAGGTAGAAACTTTATGTGAACTCTGTTCTAAGCTCATATAGAGGGTGGAAAAATGTGCAACCCAGTCATCCTCACTGATTGCAATTTCTAAGCGAGCCTTAGTATTATCAAAAAGGAGAGGCGCATTAACCACCCTCCAAAATGCAGATGTATCTTTAGACTGTGAAGCATCACATAGTTCTTCCCAAACCACCCTCTTTATGGTATTCTTCCTCTGTTGCAGTACCAAATTGTAACGGTTCCTTAAGTCTCTTATTAAGGGGGGGTCCCGGGGTTCCCGATGAATGGCATGCTTAAGCTCAGTCAGGGCCTTAGTGCATGCATGATCGAACCATCTTCTACCATTTTTAGACCTATTCCTGGAAACCGCCCTCAAACTCTCTTTAACGGTGGCTGCTATAATATTAAAATGTTCTATTATATTTTCGCTTTTTGAATTTTCATCCAGGCAAATTCTAAAGCTATCTGTACAGGTATTAACCAGTTTAGCTAAGAATTCATCCGGGACCACCTTACTCCACTTAAGGGAATACCCATTTTGTCTCCCCATCAAAACATCCGGGGCAGCCTGTATCTGCGCGCTATCATGTTGGCATGCTGTAAATGGGCTATCAATTTCAAGTACTTGTGGGTAATGATCACTCAGTGGCAATTCATAAATCTTGAAACTAGAGACCCTGAATCCAGAAGTATTCGAGCAAATAGTAAAATCAATGGTAGTCGATGCACCCCTCCCAATAAAGGTCGGGAGAAATGGTGTTGGGCGCGTGGCCAATTCGTTTACATATCCCAAATCACAATTAAATAATGTCTCGTTCAACAAGTCCCCAGTTAGAGTATGATCAAAGTGTGTGAGGTTAATGTCTTGCTCTAACATTAAACCACAGATTCCTTTTTGGCTCTTTTTGCAAAGATGACAGTTAAAATCCCCCCCCCCATAAAATCATTACTTCCCTCATCTTGCTATCTATCTCCCCTTGTAAGTCATCGTTTAGCCTTTTCATAATCTCCTGAATTACAGTACTTGGGATATTGTTATAAAAATTAATAATAACAAGACTGATCCTAGATTTAGTATATATCACAACTTTGTGATAGAAACTGCACTCTGAGTGAATGCGGACCTTCTCATATGATAAACGATTTGAGAGGTACGTAATTTAACCTCCTTTAGGTCTCCCGTGTATCCCTCCTACTGCCGGAGTGCAGTAAGTTTTATAGCCAATTAAATGTATGGGCTTTATGGTCCAAGTTTCTTGCAAGGCCACCATGTACATACTATCTATGGCTATTTTCCAAGAGGGATTAGAAATGTTCTGTTTTAAACCTGCCACGTTCCAAAACATCACAGTACAATTTTCTTTATGGCTAGGTATTATTACTTCGTCCATGACGACATGGCCCCTATCAGTCTCATTTATTTCAGCTGTAAATTCACCCAGGATTTCTATTGGGCCGGAGATCAGATTTTGGCTACTTTGAGAAGGTAATCCCTTTTTACATTTGACATACTCCTGTGGCACCAGTTTGTCCAGATTATTCGATTCTTTACTTACTGGTATGATCTTATTAGACAGACTGCCAGTGGTCGTATCGGAGTTTTCCTGCGAAAAACTGAACACTAGTGGATTTAAAATAGTATTTACGGGTGACAACAGGTCAGGAAATTCTTCATGCTCCGGGCGTCAGTCAACCATGTCCAGTGGGCTAAATCTATTATAGCATGGGAGGGAATATGGAACAAACTGTACACCTGGCCAATCTCCACAATATTGCTGGCCAACCTTTTGATTTCTCCCAGCCCTTCGCTGTATTAGGGTCCAGTAGTCATCTTCCCTCCCTCCCTGACTGTTAAGATTTAAGTCCCTATACATGTCATATCTCCTCCCATCCCTAGCAAAATTTTCGTCCCTGGTCCAGCTTCATCTGTCATCTGGCTGTTCAGTTGGGGCATAAAAATAAGACAGGGGTCTAACTATAATAGACAAACCCTGATTCCTAGGGGCCCCCCGACAGATATAATCTACTGTTTGCGGGTTTTCAAAAGTTATGACCACACAATCCCCCTGTGATCTCTTCCTGTTGTAACCCACCCATGGCACCCTTTGGACCATTAAGATTCTACTGGCTAGAACTGAGGGTATAGGGTAATTAGAGTTTAACCAGTGTATCACCTTGTTTCTGAGTGCTTCAAAGGGTTCCATAATATGAGGAGCCAATTCTGGGGCCCCTGATAATACTACCACATAAGGGCATGCGTCTGGAGGTAAATTAATGCTTCTACGTTTTTCAGTTTTCTCGTGTTGGGCTTTATCAGGGTTAGAAGTGAGTGCAGAGGGCAGGACTGTTGTACATAAAGTTGCTTCAGTAACCGGGGTTGGTTTGAGGGCATCTATGCTCGCTACCTGGCCGATGGTATTTTGCATGGATTTAATTCGAGAAGTTGTAGGTATTATTTTCTTCCCTTCCAACCGTTTATCATTTATTATCAACGGTTTATCCACCGGTATGATCTCATGATTAACCCTTTTTTCCTGGCTACAGTGCTGTATTTTTATATCCTTCTGCAATAACTGAAGTAGTTTCTCTATACCATAAAGCCTCTCTTCTATGGGGGCAAGTAAGGATTTAATTAGCGTTGATAAAGTATGTATCAAGGAATCCTCCCTTTCTGCAGATTCACCTGTACTATTAACCATGATACTCTCACTAAAAGTATCAGCTAATGTCTCATCTGATAAAGTGACATCTATCATAGGCATGGATATTGTCTTACGCCTAGCAACTTCTTTCTCTGATTCAATCCCAGTTACTTTTACCACAGGCTCTTTAGTGCTCACCTCTCTAGTACCACCCATCTTAGCTGCTTTTGCCTTTACCTTTTTGCCAGTTAACTTATTATTTTTAGCACACTTATTTTTAGGGATTGCCCCCTGCCTTTTTCCTTTTAGTTGTCTGTTTACAACCTCAGCCTGAGTGTCTAGATATGCCCCGGGCATGGTTTTTTCCATCAAATGTAATGGTTGAAGGCCCGTAATAATTGGATTCTGAGGGGCCAAAAAGGTACCAGCATTATTATGTTCCTCCACGTGTGTTTGTAGTGGAGGAGATTTGGATAAAATATTTTCGGGACTACGCGCCACAGCTATGTTGCCCAACGATGACCTCTTAGCAAAAGCTAGATCTTGGGATACCCTTCTCTCCATTAGTACTATCCCTTGATCTATCAGGTAATTAGTTCGTACTATGAAATCATCGAGTGTTCCTGTCAACTTAATCCCCCCAGTCGCAGTCTTACTTCTGGTTTCCCGCGTGGTCATTGTGTGTGGGCTATTTTCAGACATATGCAAAACTGGATTTGTCCTCACTAATAGTAATAGGATAGTTAAAAATATCTAATATCACTTAAACAAACACAGGACATAGGAGTAAGGCTACAGAATATGACTGGCAGAATATAATATGGGCAATATCATAAGGTCCCCACCAATGAGAACCATACAGAATCCACACAATATATTAAGTACTGAACCTTCCAATCCGTAATACTCTGTCTCGTTATCGTCCAGGGGCCATGGTCTATGGCCCGTCCCGGCCTCCTCGTGCCTCTGAGGGCCACAGAGGGCCCGCCCTTTGCCCGGGCTTAGCCCGGCGCTGCCCGCGCGCAGTCCCGCGACGCGGGAGTTGTGCTCAAATTTCAAGCGCCTCTGGGCGCGAGCGTAGCGTCACCTGTGTCCGCCCCCGAAGCAAGGGAGCCTGGGTAATGAAGTTTCCTCCGCACGGCGGCCGCGTCGTGTCAGCAAGCGGCGGCGGGAGGAAAAGTAGCCAAGGCGTCCACACAAAGGAGCAGGTGAGTTCAATAAGTCCCCCAAGATGTCCACGGTGTCAGGTCAGCGAAACGATCATTGCAATCACTGCCGCATAGGGCTGGTGGCTAATACCAGGACTGTGGTGCTGTTAATAACTACAATAACTACATCTAAGGCACAATCAACTTTTACCAAGGTTATTTAAAAAAAAAAAAACGCATTCTGAATAAACTATGAGGTCAGGGCGAGAGAGAGACATCTTTCCATCAATAAAAAGGATGAAAACAACTCAAGGTTCAACCATAAAGAACAAAAAGCAAAAGCAGAGGGAGTGGCGCAGCCTTTAATCTCACCAGTGTATAGAATGTTCGCAAAATCCTTCAGTATACCGAGCAAAGATCCAGCGGATGAAATGTTATCCCAGCCCGAGGAACAGGAGAGATGGGATCATCTACCATCACCTATCTCACCATCTATTCCCATAGGGAAAACAAATTCAAAGAATGGTCAAACCAATATTAACAAAAGGGCCAATGCAGGGCCCATAATTCTAAACGGGGCCCAGCTGGATCAAGAATGCGAAGAATGTACGGACCAATCAAGGGGGTCTACTATGGACCAGGAACTCCTGACAAGTGGAGATCACTCATTACAACAGGATAAATATTCTATTGAATCACCTATTAAGCAAACCTCACAAAACTCTTGAGAGCAATTTCAGAACACTGGAGCTCACCAACCAATTGAGGTACAAGTACAAATCAACGAGCAACCCTCAAACGTTATTCAACATGTGGAAATAAGTCAAATTGAAAGTACAATACAAACACCAATTTGTACTGCACCGTCGCCTAGTTTACAAAATATCACAATAAATGAGTTATCAGGAGGAAAAAATCAAGGCCGGAAGGGAGCCGAATCCCACATTATGGTGGTTCAAACACCGGAATATAGGTTCCCACACAGTAAATATAGATGATCACCCAACAGCAGAAAGTGAATCCCTCAATAATATTCCGGTAAAGGACAAGATTTGCCAAAACCCTGATAGCAATCACCCAGTAGTAACAACTGATTCAGGAACAATATGGGATATTTTCTTTAAAACATCTCAACTCACACTTGCAGCACTGAACTATCAATCAAACAAGATGGATGTCCAAGTGGACTTGCTTAACATCATGGCAAAAAAAATATCAGTGATTGATCAAAAACTGGCTAATCTGAACACGTTAATAACACGAGCCCAAGTATATACAACTACATTAAATACAGACTGCGCCTGTGGTCCAACAATCGACAAACTGGCATCAATCCCGGAAGTGCTTGCTACCCTTTCCGAAGACTTAAAGATACAATCAGCCCAAATAGTGGGTGATAAAATATCTGCGACAACCGAGCAAATCACCAACGAAAAAGTTCCAAAAAAGGGCCTTACAAATACAAACACAAACATAAATATGGATCTAATAACTATAAATCAACTGATAGTAAATAGCGGAAAGTCAGATAAGGAAGATAAACACGAAAGTCCGACCAGCACTGCCGAGTCAAACCTTTCACGACGTATGAAGAATTTTTTTTTAAAACAATTGAAGCGCCAAAAGACCACACAAATCAGAAGGAGCTGGGGTCAGCCTATGTAAGTCTTGACTGAGTCCGCAATTAATTCTTCTCAAAACCAAGAAAGGCAATTGTCTAATAAACTATATCCGATATTCATTAAGACTCAAAAACAAAACAAACCCTTGGGTGAAGGTTCTCTAACAGAAAACACTACACCAAACCCACCAGCAATTCGGGAATCAATGCCTCATTGAAAACGGTGGGGCAGTAAAGAAACTCTTACAAACTACAATTGAGACTGTTAAGGATAAAATTGAATGTGGATTGGTTAAAGAGATAATGGGAGGTGGATCAAAAAACCAACAACCTGTGAACATTAATATTGCTAATGCAACCGGAGAGCAAAGCGTAAAGGAACAACAAACGCTCAACCCGTGTCAGGCACATTAGGAACACGTGTAAATCTATTTTTCAACCACAATACAAATCAAAGGAAGGATACGATACACTAAACGGGGAAATTTATTAAGGCTCCTTCAACACATACCTTAATTGTCTCACATAAAAAGCGAAGCTATAGTTAGTGTTCAATTTGAACCAAAAGAGGAAGACATCCTTAAAGAAGATACTATAGTGACCTGGACAAACCATCACATGTCTGAAGCAGTGCTTAGAGAAAAAGATATTTTTAAAAACTGGGGTTTTGCCGTAACAGAACCAGAACAAGAAAAGTATCCATTAATTCTACTGGAGTCAGCAAGCACATCAAACCATACAACGAAAGTTAAAGAGCACTCACACTGGATATTGAGAGGCACATCGAAAATACATCTAGATCAAAACTATAAGAAACTCACCATATCAGTAAGGACACAGGAGGACACAATGTTATTTAAGACAGTAAAAGATGATGGACTGCAGAAAATCCAATTAAATTATCAATTCAGTAGGATAAGGAGAGAATTACAACATAGTTCTGTCTATTCCTGATGATCAAGTGGGCATTTCCGATATTTCAAGGACTCAACAAGTGTTGTCTACCGTAGACCCATTAGTATCAGAAAAGTCTAGTACATCTCGCCTTAATCAAAATTCATATTCCAATCTTAAAATCATTTCCTGGAACATAAAGCTCTTAAACATGTAACAGAAATAAATATATTGCAGGAAGGAGATATCATATGCCTTCAAGAGACCTGGGCCACAGACCATGTACACCTTGAAGTCTATGCCGGTTTTCATAAACTAGAAATCAAACATAATCGGTACGGTAGACCATCAGGCGGAATCCCAATTTACGTAAAACATCTAAAACAGTTGACAGTAAAGAGGGTAAAGCCGAGTCAGATGTGTTACAGGCTCTCGTAATCGAGGGATAAGGGGATAGAGAAGATAGTTCCTCAATCCTGGTTATAAATATATACTTAAACATACCTGGTGATTTAAAATTGGAAGCCACCAAAAACATTATAACTTCAATACAGGAAATCTTACACACTCATCTGCCACCAGCTAAAGTGATTGTGGATGATTTCAATCTGCACCTTCTGGGAACAAATATGAGTAACAGGATATGTCCAACTAGCTCTGAAAGATTTTTTAATTCCTTCTTGCAAAATTATGATTCAAAGTCCATCAATGAAACTTGGAAAAGTTCGGATCCCAAACGTCCAGGAATGGCCACATTTAAGAACTGTTCCACATGAAACCAGTGACCACACAATGCTGGAGGTTGAATTAAATATTACCACCATACAAAGGGAACAAGCGGCTATAGTATACCATTCAATAGGGAATGAGGAGCACACATTAGTTAGAAGGTTAAAATGGAACAAGCACCAGGCCACTTTATTTAATGTATGGAAAGAAAAACAAGAGTGTAAAGGTAAGCATCCTGGACACCAACCTAGTGTGGATAACTGGACGAGGTGGATTTGTGCTCTAAAACCTACACTTATCAACAACAACAAAGTTAGCCCACATGGAATGAAGACGAACACCTCACAACTTAGATATAACAACACAAAACTAAGTGTAATAATACGTAACCGAAAGAGGGCTAAAAGAGCGCATAGGATTGCAGGAACCCAAGAAACAAGGGAAAAGTGTAAAGATCTATCCAAAAAGCGCTGCCATCTGGTATGGTCTCTCAAACAAAATAAAACAGAGAAAGATTGGACAATCATATACGAGCTTTCAAAACCTCACAAAAAACGTCAGCTTTGGCAATACATAGCCAGACTGGATAAAGGTAAAGTAGATAGG
The DNA here is from genome assembly GCF_964204655.1 of Triturus cristatus. NCBI lineage: Eukaryota > Metazoa > Chordata > Amphibia > Caudata > Salamandridae > Triturus > Triturus cristatus. The sequence continues at coordinate 1,669,595,445 of NC_140591.1, read as the reverse complement.
CGCAACTCTGTACACGCAGATGCATGGCAGAGACACAATTCTACAATCTACATTGAAAAGGAAGGCTGGATTGACCTTGGAAGCACCGGAGTTCGCCCCATGACGAGCACAAAGACAGACGTGGAGGTCTCAATGGGATTTATCGTCAAAGAACAAGATTGCACAGCTGTTGAAAAAGTAATCAAAAAGATAAGAAAAGACGGGGCACCCGTGCCTAATGGTCTTCCAGGAGCAATCTTTAGAGAAGATTCTGCATATTGGCGAAAAAGCTTATCCAAAGGTGCCCGATTCATGGTGAGGGTCATTTTTACATCCAATTTTCAAGAGAGGAGACTATACAGATCCCAAAAATTATAGATTAATTGCCCTCTTGGACATTGAAGGAAAAGCCTACGCAAGCACCTCATTGAATGAATTAAACAGATGGATCATAGAGAACGAAATCCTCCCCCCCATCAAACTGGATTTCGTAAAGTCTGCTCTACAATTGACAACATCGTGGCCAAGTCGTATCTAAGCCAGCAAGCAAACGGTAAAAACAATAAACCAGTTTATTGCATACTTCGTAGATTACTCAGCTGCCTTTGATGGGGTGCCTCGATACAAGCTCTGGGCTAAACTACGCAATTGGCATATCCCAGTAGGTCTTCTCAATGCCATTATTTGGTTGTACAGTAACACTTGGATCAAAGTAAAGCTAATAGATAACACCACAATGAAGAAGTGCTTGACAAACCATGGATTAAAACAGGGATGCGTACTTGCCCCTACATTGTTTAACCTCAATACCGCCGATCTGGTAAAGAAGCTTTACAATGCCAGTCTTGCAACTCCAAAAATCGGAACTAATAAACTTCAAATATTACAATACGCAGATGATTTAGTGGTGATGGATCACACGAAATTCGGGCTACAAAGAAGTCTAAACGCCCTCAACAATTACTACGAAAGAAATAAATTAATAATAAACGCTCAAAAGACCAAAAAAGTGATTTTCGGTCATTGTCCAAAAAAAGCATTATTGAAATGGCATGTGGGCAAAGAGATCATTTCAGCTGCGAAATCCTACAATTACCTTGGGTGCTGGCTAAGCGAAACGGGTAAAGCAGCGCTACATCTGCATAAAATGAAGGCCAAAGCACAGTCAACAACCTATGCACTGTGCAAACTACACAAGCTAATGCAAAGTCCAAAGGCAGAAAAGTAATACAAGCTAAAATCAGGGCAACTGCAGGGTATGCACAGCAGGCATTCCCAGGTACAATGGTATCAGTGTTAGATAAAGCACAATGCCGGGCATATAAACGCATCTTTAAATTGCCAAAATACACCCACAACAGCCTAATTTGTTTGGAATTTGGACTGAATCAACAAAACAAAGAATGTTTGGGAATGCATGTGAAATACTACTATCAAGTACTTACAGCCCCTGCCGGAAGCCTAAAGAGCATGCTGAAGCCGATCTACGGGGGGTCAACTAACCCATGGCAATGATATATGGAGGAAGCAGTGGAAAAGTTGGGTTTAGCAATTCAAAATTGGGATCAAGGAGCGATAAACTATCTGGCCATTAAAAACTCAATTAATAAAAAACGCTACCAACTGTCAAGCATAAATGACTTAGCAGACTATGTAATAAGAAGAGGACAACTTGGGCTGATAACATCATATGCAGGGCATAAAACCCAGCCCTACCTTAGCCAAGCACTGGGAAGGAAAGCACTAAAAAACATTTTATGGGCCAGACTAGTGCCCCTCCCAATTAAAGAATAAAATCCAGGGTGGAAGTCCCTTGAACTTATAGAATCTGCAACTTTGAATCTGAATCTCTGCTACATTTGATTTTTTGTTGTCCCGGCATGTTACAGCCCCGTCAGAAACATTTAAAACAAATATGGCTACTCAACAGGGTCCGGACAGTGAAAGAAGCACCTTTGGTTCTTTTTTCCTGCTCCTTTCCGTCAGACTTGGCCAGATTTGGGAGATACATGGCCGAGCTGCGTCTTAGGCTTATTAAAGAAGAGGGGCCAGGCAATACAGAAGGCCATTTTGTCTGCTAAAAAATCAGTCTCCAGCAATTAGTTTGTGATGATGCCATTTTAAATGCCAACCTTAGTAGATATATCAAATATGCAATAAGGTTGAACTGGTAATCTCTCACCTTTTTAATGTATATAATATATTATTCTTTTATAATTCCGCACCTGAACTCATTTTGTATGAATTTTTTTAACAATTGTGATCCTAATTTTTTTATGTATGTACGTCATATTGCAAATGGTTTTAAGTAACTGTGCAATAAAAATAAAATTCATTCATTCATATCGATTAAGTTGCCTGTGGAGACTGAGGATGATGGAGAGACTGAATCCATGTCCGGTCGCCATAGGACACGCTGAGTTTCTGGGATCTTGAGGTTCGCCTTTGAATATGTTGATGGTGCCTGGTGAGGTAGGAGGTGAACCATTGTAGGACCATGCCAGAAAAGCTAATGCACAATTCCAAAGAACGGACCAATGCTTTCAGAAAGTACGAGCAAGGTCAGGATCAGGGGGCCTTGTATCACTCTCTGTTCAGCAGCATGGTGGGAAGCTTGATTTGAGTTCTTGATTAAGGATATTGTAGTCTCTGAAGTGATCTGTGTAGTTATGAAAAAAACCCTCATAGGTAGGGGCTGCTAGATTTTTTTTTTTTTGTGGACTCTTGGCATGTGTTTGGCATGCTGTGCCCCAACAGGAACGATCATTTCGGATTGAGGAAGACAATCAATCAATCAAACAACATTTGTAGAGTGCACTACATACCCGTGAGGGTCTCAAGGCGCGGTGGGGGGGCGCTACTGATCGAGCAGCCAGGTCTTGAGTAGCCTCCTGAAGGTCAGCAGGTCTTGGGTCTGTTGTAGGTTAAGTGGGAGGGTGTTCCAGGTCTTGGCGGCGAGGTGGGAGAAGGATCTCCTGCCGGTGGTTGTTCTTAGGATGCGCGGGACGGTGGCGAGTGCGAGGTTGGCGGAGCTGACGGTTGGGGGTGTAGAAGGAAAGTCGTTTGTTAAGGTAGGCTGGGCCGGTCTTGTGGAGTACCTTGTGCGTGGGTGAGGAGCTTGAAGGTGATCCTCTTGTTGATGGGCAGCCAGTGCAGGTTTCTCAAGTGGGGGGTGATGTGGCCGTGGCGTGGTACATCGAGGCTCAGTCGTGCCGAGGCGTTTTGGATGCGTTATAGTCATTTGATGACCCTGGTCGGGGCTCCCGTGTAAAGGGCATTTCCATAGTCGAGTCTACTGCTGACGAGGGCCTGGGTGACTGTTCTTCTTGTATCTGTCGGGATCCACCTGTAGATCTTGCGGAGCATGCGGAGGGTGTTGAAGCAGGAGGAGGAGATGGCGCTGACTTGCTTGGTCATGGAGAGCGTTGAGTCGAGGATGATTCCCAGGTTGTGTGCGTGGTCGGTGGGTGTTGGGGCTGTCCTCAGTGCCGTCGGCCACCAGGAGTCATCCCAGACTGAAGGGTTGGAGCCGAGGATGACGACCTCCGTTTTGTCCAAGTTCAGCTTCAGTCGGCTGGTCTTCATTCAGTCAGCGACAGCCTTCATTCCTTCGTGGAGGTTTGTTTTGGCGGTGATGGGGTCCTTGGTGAGGGAGAGGATCAGTTGAGTGTCGTCGGTGTAAGAGATTATGTTGAGGTCTTGCTGTCAGGCGACGTGTGCGAGTGGGGCCATGTAAATGTTGAACAGTGTCAGGCTGAGGGAGGACCCCTGAAGTACGCCGCAGATGATTTCGGAGGCTTCGGATCAGAATGGGGGAGGCGGATGCTCTGGGTTCTGCTGGAGAGGAAGGATCTGCTCCATTCCAGAACCTTGTCTCGGATCCCTACGGCATGAAGGCGTTCGCGTAGTGTGTGGTGGCAGACGGTGTCAAAGGCGGAGGAGAGGTCCAGTAGGATGAGGGCTGCGGTCTCACCATTGTCCAGCAGGGTCCTGATGTCGTCTGTGGCGGCGATGAGGGCGGTCTCGGTGCTGTGGTTGCTGCGGAACCCTGACTGGGAAGGGTCCAGGATTCTGTTTTCTTCGAGATATTGGATTAGCTGTCTGTTGACGATCTTCTCAATGACCTTGCCCGGGAACGGGAGCAGAGAGATGGGCCGGAAGTTCTTGAGGTCTCTACGGTCTGCCTTGGGTTTTTTGAGTAGGGCGTTGAGTCTACATAGCTCTGTTGTGCTTGTGGTCCCTTCCAGCATGCCTGCCAAAAGAGGCACAGATGCGCCACTCCCTAGAATGTGGAAACTCATACCGTATGTCAGAGGCACTTCCGACAAGTAAGAATTAGGGGCTTTCCATCCCACTTTCTAATAAAGACATAGACAGTCGGGTCTCCAGCCTTAAGATAACATCCAAAACCTTTGATATCCTTGGTCTGCTGGGGGGGGCGCTAGAGGTCACAAAGCAAAATGGCTGCTCTGTAGAGCAGCTCCGCCAGCCGAGACATTAATCCAACCAGTATCCTGCTTATCTGTGTCATCAACTGCTGTGGCCGAGTGGCGGAGTGTGGGGGCCGCATTTTAGTGTGCTCAGTCGCCCTACAGGTGATGTTTAAGCTGAGAAAGGAGCCGGCAAACTTCTGGGCCTTGCGGCACCAACATGGCGGTTCAGGCCCTAGTTGCTGTGTTGCGGTGAGTGCTGCACTACCTCCACCGCGGCCTGTGCCTCACAGGGGAGACTATCGTTTCCTGACCGGTACCGGGTGGGCTACGCGGTCGGTCCTGCCATGAGCGAGGGTCCGGTAACAGTCACCTTGGCTGCCAGAGCTGCAACGTTTCTTGCCCGGCCCCGTGTGGCGCTCCGGTTACGGACTGGATTGGCGAATTTCCTACCCGTGGCTTGGTGCCTCGCTGGATGGCTTGTGGCGACGCGCTTATGGCTGACTGCTGACCGTGGGCTTGTATACTGGGTGCGCTTTGTGGTGTGTGTGTCCCCTGACTCACGGCCCTCTTCTTAGCGCTATCTGCAATGGCCCCCATCCGTGAAGCGCCTGGACCCTCGACCCTATGGGCCTGATGGCCTCTCATCTGTTGCCTTGTAGTCGGGCCTTCTGATGTGTGCGGCCCAAGTGCACCTGCAGCCTGAGGCAGAGGACGGCGACGCGTGGCAAGACATGGCTTGGAGTGGCGCTCCCACCATTGCTGGTGCTTCACCTTATCGGTTGCCGGGGACTACTCCTTACACCACTCATTTGCGAACCCCGACTAACTGTCACCTCCAACTACTACTCAGCGCCTGTATATATTTTAGCTACAGGATCTCCTGCGCGGCCGCACCTGTCTCCCGTGCCCTGCGAGGGATCTACTCTTTTCTTCTGTGCTGTCTGGACCTGGTCACTGCTGGCCCTGGGGGGTCGGATTCAGGGCTGGCACCCTCCTCCTGACTATTGGAGGTCCCCGGTGGTGGCTGTGTACATCGTGCACTCTACTGTGGGGTAGATTGTGGCTTTACTGATAGTCCTTAGCACCATTGCAGAGTGTCTTTCTTTGTTCGCTACGCTAGCCCTTCCTATTGCTGTTTGGCTCCCACGGCACGGCCCTCGGGCCAGGAGACAGGCGTGCCCCACGGATCTAGACATTTCCTGCCTTAGCCTGCTTCCCGCTCTAGGTGCGCTAACATAGGGAAATCTGAGCGCAGCCAGCCGCGCCTCACCTTTGAGCCCCGGAGGTCTATCATAACTTATAAACAAGCCGCCTCAGACTCGGAACTGGATGCCCCTGGTGACCATCTCTCTAATATAGACAAGACTCTCCTTGCAGTTCAAACCAGTCTGAAGTAAATCGATGGAAAGATTGACTATCTGAATCTCCGAATGGATCACATGTCGCAGAAACTGGATAAACACGCATTACGACTAGGAGAGGCCGAAACACAAATTTTCTGATGCGGAGGATGACCTCCAACAAGTGAACACGAAGACGGCATCCATGGAGAAGGTGCTGGGCGTAATACAGGCACGCAATGAGGACTTGAAGGCCAGATCGAGGTGCAACAATGTGAGTCTTACTGGGTTAACGTAATCCACTAATACAGGCCGCCTCAAGACATACATTGAGAATCTTCTTCTAAAAATATTTGGTGCTGAACATTTCTCTCAGGTGTTAATTGTTGAGCGGGCTCACAGATCTCTGGCTGCTCACTCCCCTCTATGTGTGCCGCCACGCCCCATCATCGCCCGTCTATTAAACTACCGGGACCGTGACACTATCCTTCGTATGGCACGTGAGAAAGGTGACATCACCCATGAGGGTAACACTCTTGCTTTTTATCCTGAGTTCAAAGCGGCTGTACAGGAGGCTCAACGAGAATACTTGCCTGTTAAAAAGCTCCTTATGTCCGCAAAGATTTCCTACGCCATGCTTTACCCTGCGCGGCAACACATTGATTATAACGGAAAACCTAGGATCGTAACCACTCCTAAATCTGCTATGGATTTTGCGAAGACTTTGATAAGGCGGGAGGTGCTGCTGGATCCACTGAAGTAATAGCAGATGAAAGAGGATATTGTTGAGTTACGTGAGTTGCAGACTGGTGTTTGTCCCCTCACAACGCCTTGTTTTGTTTTAGGGTGCACCCCGATTTCTTTGCTATGGTGAGACTTAATGACATCCTCTGAGGCGCCCATGGGTCCTTGTCCTGTTTCATCGTTATTGCTTTGCCTACTGCGGACTTGAATGTTTCTGATGGGGTTAACCGTTTATTGCTACTGAAATATTGTGTGGTACTAGCCAGGTAACACTATTGCTATTGCTCGGCCACTTTAACCCACACGGGAGGGGTATTGTGTTCCTGCACCCCCCTATGGGCAGTCCCCGTTACTGTTTTCTCCCTTGTACTTGTAGTTGAGGGCCACACTGGGAGGTTTGGGATGGCTTTGGCATGTTGGGGTTACTGAAGTGGGTGGGAGGTGATGGGGGTTTGGAGGGTTTGGTTTTAAAAACATGGCTATTTTTATTGTCAATCTTGTGATTACTGCAAATGTATCTTCACACATTATTGCGTTATCATGCTCATGGTATGCTGTGTTTCTGCTTCACATCCTGCTCACACGGTAGTTAATTGTCTCACCTGGTATGTCCGAGGACTCCCAAAGAATATTCATCAGGTCCTGGAGTTCCTAAATAGACATGCAGTCGTGATTGCTCTACTTCAGGAGACGCATCTCACCCCCCACTCAGACGGGTGGGCTGGGTCACAGTGGCATGGTTACCGCTTGGCATCCTCTTACTCCTCTTACTCACGTGGTGTTCTCACACTAGTTAAGAAGCATCTGCCGTTCACCATGCTCCAAACCTGTATTAATGATGCTGGGCGATACGCTACAGCGCATGGGAAGTTAGCGGGCAATTTAATTACCATAGTGAACACTTATGGTCCAAATATAGATGATCTGGGGTTTTCTGAACGTGTAATCTCCATATTGCGTGTCTGGCCAGATGCTGTGATATTATGGGGAGGGGATCTTAACATGCACCTAGATCCCACCCAGGACAAGGCAAGTGATAGGGGTGGTCAGTCGCCGAGGGCGGCCCAGGTTATCAATGATGGAATGTCTGAGCTGGGCCTCATTGACGTCTGGAGATAGCGGAATGCGGAGGCTTGAGAGGGCACACATGTTTCCACAGTGCACAATAGTTGGTCTCAGCTTGACTACTGGCTCCTGAGCGAGACGGCGGGAGGCTGGAGCTCCAAAATAGCTGGGTTGTCTCGCACAATTTTTTGATCATAACCCCGTTTCTATCACGCTACTCCTCCCCTACACCGCACACCGTGCGTTCACATGGCAACTTCGACAGAGGCTCTCCATGACCCTCTTTATGCCGTTACCATTCACGATGCTATTACACAATATTTTATGGGAAATAAGGGTTCGGTGGACAATGCGCTGACCCTCTGGGAGGCCTTCAAGGCAACTATCCGAGGCACGTGTATCAGTACTTCTGCGGGTATCCTACAGGACCTACGAGGACAGCTCAGTAAACTTGAAAACACGTTACATGCTCTTGAGCGGGAATATGAGGCTTCGCCTCGTGCCCAGACCTTAGCGTGCATTAAAGAGGTCACGCTAGAATACACCGAGCTAGCTGAGAGAGAGGTCAAATATATTTCTTGGCGGCATGCTGTTCGTGCTTATGGGGAGGGTGGGTATTATCAAGATCACTGATGCCAATGGTCATGACCACTGCACTACCCTCACTGTGCCACTGGAATCAAGCTATCCTGGCTGAGGAAGGGTGAAACTCCGACACTGGTCCTAGGATGCATGTTTCCAGTCCAGGGGGTACCTGGCCTGGCAGTTCAAGCTGGACTATTCCCATGGGGTACAGGGTCAAGACTGATTTGCATATGGCTGGGTTCAAACTGGAATGGTGTGGTGAGCAAAAAAATGACGGGTTTAGGCCCAGATCTCTGTACTGGGGTGAATGTATGACATTGTTCTGCATTCTGTGCATCAATTGTTGTTTTAGTATACTAATCCCATGGTGCGTGTTCGAGTGGAGGGTAGCACATCTGACCCCATCTGTATTACTAGGGGAACACATCAGGCATTTCCCCTATCACCTCTTCCTTTGCACTAACCTCTTACCTGTATCATCAGGCAGCGTCATCGGGCCACGGCCCTTAGATTTGCCGACCGCCCAGTCAGCATCTCCTTACATGCAGATGATATGTTGCTATTTATACGGGAACCCCGCACTTTCCTGGCATCAGTACTGCGGGAATTTATCTGCTTTGGTTTGTTCTCCGGCCTGCAGATGAACTGGTCCAAATCAGTGATAGTACCACTCACGGAATGCATCACGCCTCACAACCTGGTATACCCACTTGAGTGGTCTTTGGACCCCATGAAATACTTGGGAATATGGGTGCACAGAGACCCTGACACGGTGATACATGAAAAGTACAGCCCTGCATGCACCAATCTGGAGCGACAGGAGTAAAACTGGTTGAAACTTCCACTGTCCATGGCTGTATCGCGTTAATCAAAATGGTAGTTCTGCCACACTTTTTATATCTTTTTAGCAACATACCGATTCCACTCCAGCATTTTTTTAATACAGTGCGATCTTTGCTCCTTGAGCTTGTCTGGGGGGTAAACAGGCCCGGTGTCTTGGAACACGCTTACCATGGTCTACAAATATGGGGGCTTCAGCTTACCTGACTTATATTTGTATTACTTATGTGCACATGCACAATATGCACACTATTGGATCGGTGCGCATGAATTTGTTCTGCATGTAGCAATAGTGGACGGAGACGCCCACCCTGTCCCTTTAGGGTCCATGCTGTACCCCCCGCACAGAGATTAACACAGTTGGCACCACTATAAAGGCATGGCAGGCATTGGGCCGCATGGCCGGTAAACTGCAATTGTACTCTCCTCTCTTGCCTATTGCATTCCACTCGGATTTGTCGGTGACACATGAGACGGGTGCCATGAGCACCTTTCACCAGGTAGGAATAGTTAAAATGCAAGACCTGTTTCCAGAGGGCGTTTTTTTATCACACGATGATCTCAACTACATACAGAATAAAATATCACTCTTTACATTCCTCTTTCACAGGTTAAAAAAAGCACTACAGACTCATTAACACACCTTCCATGCAGAACCCGTACCACTGCAAACACTACACACCCTGCTTATCAGCCCAACACAGCGCAACCTTCTCACTACGCTATATTGCACTGCTAGGGAAGAGAGACCACAGCCCCACAACCGAAGCTTAGAATCATGGAATGCTTGTCTAGACCCGCCTTTGACAGTACCAGACTAGGAATACTGTTGTCAGCTCACGGCGGCCCTAACTTCGAATGGTAATCTCCGCATAACACATTATAAATATCTACATCAAGTGTACCATACTCCCAGTAAATTACTTAAATATGGGCTGCGGGACAACGACCTATGTAAGCGATGCGGTGCGGCAGATGCTGACTTTTGGCACTTGTCCTGGGAGTGCCCCAAAGTTGCACATTTCTGGGCGGGGGTGATCCAAACATTATCCAAAATGGTTGATCTAGAGTTGCAGTGTTCCCCACAGGTTTGTTTGCTGGGATTGGTGCCCTATGTGAAGGGGGTCATAGGCAAACTGGTGAAAGTAGCTCTACGAATGGCCAGAAGGCGAGTGCCAATGACTTTGGAGAGCACAGTTGGCTTCAAGACTTGGTGAGTTGCCGAGACCGGTTTGAACTCCCTTCCTTATCTAGACCTACGGCTATATGGGAACTATTATTACAATACTTACGGACTGTATCAACTGATGAGCCCCCGGATAATACTGTACACTAACTCTATGGTGTATATGATAGAGCGCATGATATTGTTAATTGCAGTTAAAATCACATGACATTTACTTGATTTACATGCTTATTGCCACGTGTTGTTGCACTGTTTTTTTGATTCTTATATGATCAGTGATGCTATCCGTGTATAATTTACATACTCACCTAAAACTTCAATAAACAAAATGTATATCCTCTGTCTGCTGTAATGATGTGCACTTTGCATTTTAGAATCAGAGGGCCATATGTACGGCAGGTTTTAGCAATTTCAAATGGAGAATCAGGCATTTTGGCATGTACTAGCCCTATTTTATGAGTCGGTAACCTAATACTAACTCACAAAATAGGGTTTGTAAGTCGGTATTTGGAAGGGATGCGCCGAGGTCGTCCGTTCCTAATAACGAGTCGCAGGGGGATACATGAATGTTTTCCGACTGGAATGCAGTTGCGAAACATTCACACTTTACTGCCTACTCCAAGTAGGCAGTAATCCAGTCACAAACAAGAAGGGGTGCCCAGGGGACTCCTCCCCCTTTCTGAATGGTAGCAAACACATGTTTCAAGAGCAGGATGTGATCCCACTGACCACTGCCTGCTCTTAAAAAATGAAACTGAAATGTTTCCTTTTTCTTTTTGAAACACATCCCATATTCCCATTAAGGAAAATGGGCTGCATTTTTTTTAAGTTGCTTTATTAAAAAGCAAGCACAGACATGGTGGTCTGCTTTCCCCAACAGGCAACCATCCCTTTGTTTTTAGCGATTCTCAATGGGTCAACAATTAGTACATCGCCTTTTGTTATCTCCTAATTGCAAGTCGCAAAAAGCCACAGTTAGGAACTCACCAAATGGCTCAGTCATTCATGTGCTCCCTAATGCTTCAAGCTTGGAAGTGACTGCCTGGTGGTTGTATGGCTTGGACCATAGGAACAAGAAGCTTGCTAGGGAATCTCTGCATTCCTGCACAATGTGGGTGATAAAAATGACTTTTCTACCATTTGGAAAATCTTCAGAAGATCATCTAGCTAGTCTAGCTAATGTTGCCCAAGTAGTACAGAATGACAATATAACTTCTCTGAGAAGAGAAACTATAACTTATGCGAAAGACCCATTAAAAGTCACCCTGAGAAAGAAGAAACCTCCCTGGATTGCCAAAGTGAATCACTATGCTTAGAATATCTACCTCTCTCAAAATTCAAGGCGACAAACGTGTTCAGTGCACCCTCCTATGGCCTCTGTGCATGCCCAGGAAACCCTGCTCAGGTATGTCAATGAGGCATACGTAAGAACTGGATGAAATGGTTGTCACTCTTGTTTCAATATCTTAAGTCCAAGTTACGAACAACAGCTTACACTATTCCCTTTGGCAGTCAGCAGCAGTAATTCATGCAGGGCTGTGGAGTGCCATTTAACAGAATCACATCGAATGAGGGAAAATCCTTAATGGCATGAGAAACTTCCCGACAACTCTAAGGGCCTGATTATGACTTTTGGTGGAGCGGTGGTGCAGCGGCTTGGAGGTGGTGTCTCTTTTAAAGGCATCGTATCCTTTACAAAAGCCACCAGAATTGGACCGCACAACAATGTTCCTGCACAGCATAGACTCGAAATGGACAGGAACCTATGTGCTTGCAAACCGGGTAGCACATGTTATGCCACATGCGATCGAGGCACAGGGGGCCCTGCAGGGCCCCCTTTGTTTCCTCTCCTCCAAGCTTTACATGGAGGAAGAACCGCTTCAATGCCTTTGAAGTAGGCAAAACTTCTAGAGGCTTTCATTTGAAGTGCACATGTGCCCTGCCTTCCTTTCCCTGGCCCCCAGACAAACTACAGGGAGAATGCAGCCCTTTGTGTGGAGGCAGGACTCAGCCTATTCAAGTGTACGTAGGGCTGTTGCCAGTTTCTCTCTCCCATCCTGCCAGTGATGGCCCATCAAGGCACACCTAAGTTCTCTATTGTGTGTGGCTGTCTAGGAGTAATACACCAAGGCCAACTGTCAACTACATACAGTATTGTGACCCAAAGACAGGCTGCAGACACCAAATGGCCTCGGCAGGAAAATGCTAACTTTCTAAAAGGATTTTTTTCAAAATTGTAATCTTTAACCCAACTTCACCATAACAGGATTTTTCCATTATAATTCTAAAGACACCACACATGAATGGTTTACCTGTTCCCATTTGGAAGTTCCAGCTTTTTAAATGTAATAAGATAAATCTGTTGTAAACCTATGGAAGGGTTTGGCTTTGTAGTAGTGAAAAATTAATTAAAGACGTTTTCACTATCATGGCATGTAAAGTACATGTCCACAGTTTTAACTACATTTTACCATGCCCTTCCAGATGTCCAAAGCCAACTCTAGGGGTAACATATGTATTAAAACAGAAAGTTTGGGCCTGGTAAAGGTTTACATCACTTCAAACCCCACCCATACACCGGCTATCAGGCGTTAACTGATGAACCTACACAAAACCCCTGGAAGCCCCCAGCAAGAGAAAACCATAAGCATCTGGCATCTCTCTATTGTGAATGAGACATGGAAGGCACATTCTGTATTTGTAAAATTGCCCTTGAAATATCTCACTTGAGCATATTTTCTGAACAACAAATATGGGTCCTGGTTTGATGCAGCCACAGAGATTTTAGCTTGGTTATCAGATAGGAATTGTCATGTAGACGTTTATAAAAAAAGGTTGGTCTTATTCCATATTACTTGGAACACTTCCATTTACCTTGTATCCCTTGATCCTTACTTTCCATTTTCAAATGTATGTGGCTTTATTCTTTTTTTCTAAATTCTAAAAGGAAAGCAGTTTAATATATTGTGTGGTTGTGCGACCTCAACATGTGATGAACTTACAAAACCGTCTTGGGGCCTGCCAGGCTCAACCCTAAGTAGCTGTGGCTGCAAGCAGTCAAGCTTGTCAAAGGAATCAGTGCAAAGCATTTAGAAGTATCAAAACAGTTGAAGAAACAAGAAAGAAACACGAGATAAAGAAAATCTGACAACAATTAATAAAAATAGCACTTATTTTATGTTTTTTTAGATACCAAAGCTAACAAAATCCACCAGAGGATTTGGGTTCCATAGATATAAATTATTCAGCAAAGTGGAAATCACTGCTTTTCATTCAAATCGGAAACAAGCATTGGCAACTAAGGTTACTTGGAAAAATGGTGAAAACCTTTGTATAGTTGTATTTTGTTACTCCAGCCTGCTTTGATAGGCCTGGCAGGACAGTGACCTTGGGGTCAAATAAGTCTCCAGTCTGGTTACAGGCTGTAGGGGTGAACCACCGCAGACATCAATGGAGAGGTCCTGATGCAAGGGATACAGAATGTTGAAGATGCTGAACCGGTGGTGGGGTTATTCCTGGCGCCAACCCTCAGTCCACCAACACAGTGGAATGATTCTGGTCATAGGGATCAATGTCCCTTGAAGTCTAGTTGAAGTCCAGCCAAAAAACAGATGCCACTGGCCTACTGGTCTATGGCTATAAGGAAACCAGAGGTTTAAACTGATGCTAGAGACCGTCCTGGATCATGAAAACATCACCGATGTCTCTCCTGGGTCCAGCAGATTAGTGTGTACATTTTAAGGGTTGGCACTTGGTCTCCCAGGCTGCACTTTAGTGATGAGTGAGAGTCAAGCTATTGTTTGGCTACCACTCTCCAAGGCAGCCTTATTCAACTTTTGTGACCCTGCAGCTGTAACCAACTGGCTCTTGGTATTTTTTCTTCTGTCTGAGGCTTGAAGACAACTATTCCCTAAGCAGTGCACCAGAGGCACAGTCCTTTCTTGGCTAGCACAAGGACCAGCAGGTGCAGCCCACTCTTTGGTGCAGCTTCTTTGACAGCTCCATGGAATAGCAGGACAGTCCTTCTTCTCTCGATGATAACTTCAAGATTTTAGAGCCAAGTGTAAAAAATATTTTGGGAGTCCCTGTGTGGAAAACTCTGAATTGTATGACTTTTTGCTAATTCATGTCTTATTTGGTCTAGCAATAATGAATGATATGGTAAAGGATAAAATACAGATAAAAACAGAAGAAAGCTATAGAGAGAAATTTCACTTTCCCAGAGGGCCACTTGGACGATATGGGCCCTGGGCAATTACCTTCTTTGCTCATGCCTTAAAACGTTTCTGTTTCTTTGGTCCTCTCTAAAGTGCGGACATGACCTGAAGCCTGAGCGCCAGGTGTGCCACCTTAAAGTCCAAACCTTGCCCTCAGGCTTGCCGGTCCCCTTCTGCCTGATGAGGACTTCCTGCAAAGTGTGGCATACAGCTATTCCAGAGTGCAATATTTTGCCTACTTTAAGGACGGGGAGACCCCTCTCTCGGTGCGTGGAGGTGGCAGCCCACCCTAGAGGTGTTGCTATCTGAGGCCTACATGTCCAGTCGAAATTTGTTTTGGTGATTGTTTCCCCTTCTCTGTCCCAGACACAAACCTGTCTACCAGATATCCACTATTTGCCCTTCAAAGGACACTTCAAGTTGGAAGCTGGCCTTTTGTGGTCGCACCCTGTTTGGCTCACACTAATGTTTTCAGCTGCACCACATTACAAAATAAAACAACCTGTCCCTTGCTTGATATTTGTACCTAAGATATAAGGCATTTGGTGCTGCCCTCAGGTAGGTCAATTTTTGGCTCAAAAATTCCTTTTGCATGTGAACGTTGGTCAGTTCTGCCAGTCTCCCTACTGTGCATTGCGTTGTGAGCACCCACATTAATCAATAATAACTCTGGGCCTTTGAATGCTTGTTTTTTTAACACAGTCCAAAAATACCTGAATGGCTCTTCATCAGGTCAGGTAGGCTTTGGATATTTTAATGAAATGTGTTTATTGATCAATATATTCAGCTTCAGTTCTTTTTACTCCTTTCTGCCAGCATACATCATAGTCTTACTTGATTATAATAATTACATAGGGTACCTACTCATTATTTGAAATCGCCCTATTATCCTGGGATGGGAAAGAAAATGCTTGGTATATGTAAACATAGCATTAAAATTACAGAATAATAAACCCCTTGTAGAATAAACACCAGCTGATCCTGGATGCATGTAACAAAAACTCCAGCCAGGGAGAGAAGGTTCCTAGTGCTGTTTGACACAGAGCCAGCACAAGGGCATTGACGTCCATTGATACTGGTGTGTACTCACCCCAAGTGTTAAACGACATACAGCACAGGACACAAAACCTAGGAGGAAGCAGCCTTGAAAGAAGTTCAACTTTAGAAGATGTATACCTCTAAATATCTGCTGAAGAGGCTCAGCTCTCAGTGTAGATGACCTGCTTCACAAGCACAGTGCCCCTCCCAGAGCTCCACAGACAGTCCAGCACTCCACGCAATGGGTGGCTGGGTCTGAAGATTGATTGTCCTGCTGGTCTGTGCCAGAGAGAGGGCTCTGATGCCAGCCTGCAAGCTACAGACACTGAAACTCAACTCCTTCTTCCACGATGGAGACCTCATCCTGGGAGGTGTGTTCCTGGTTCACTCTGAGTACACTTCTCCTCAGCTCACATTCAAGGAAGTGCCACAATCTATATCCTGCAAAGGGTAAGAGCAGTTTACTATATCATGTACATACATGTGCTAGCAGATATCCTGTGAGAGGCCAGAACAGTGTATTGCATTGCAGAATACATTAAGTCATCTCAGCTAATATCTTGTGCTATCTGCCTCAAACAGTTTGTGTAGAAACGTCAGAGCTGATATCGTACGAGAGGTGAGAAGAGCGTATTGCAGTGCAGATAGAAGTGTTGCAGATCAGAGGGGCAAGATGGCGGCCGCCTGAGACCGCAGTGCAGTGAGCTCCGGCTGGTGCTCATCAACAGACTCCACGGGCTATGCGACGATTCAACATTTAGGATTTATTCACGTTAAAAAACAGAGGGATGTTGCTTGAGGATTCACTCGACAAAAATGGGAATGAAATACTGTCTAAGACTCGAGTTTCTATTTTCGCTACAGCGATCGGCCTCTCTATAGTCCGGTATCTATGTAACTTAAGCAAGAACTACAAGAATTGCAAGACCCATACACAATCTCACCTGTCTGATACTGAGGTCCAGCTGTGTAATACGATGGCTCCGAAAAATGCTCTAAAAAATATAACCTCCGCCACCATGAAACAAAAGGAAGCGAGAACGACTAGGCTGATCGTTCGTGATACAGTGGAGGCTCCGGCTCCGGCTCCGGCTGCAGGAATAATAGAGAAGATTTCATCTAAAGGTCCGAGCGGCTCTACCCGGAAAAGCGGGCAGAACGTCTCTTCCGTGATTGAACTTCTCCGTGGGATTCCGGCTCGTTCTCTTCCGGGTCGAGGTGAGCAGTGCAAGTCTCACGCCCGAGGCGTGTTGGAAGCTGCTGAAGCCGACGCGAGCGCTGACCAGAAGGGAAATGACAGCTGCATTAGCGACGCTCCTCCAGAGGAAAGCAGACGAAGTCAAACACAGAAACTGACGGTGAGAAGGGGTGAAGACTCCAGGGGCCCTGTGGGGGGGGGGCAATGATGAGACACAAGCACAAGCACCCACAAACAGTGTATTGAATGGGAAAATTAATGACAGTCCTCATTTAACTACAACTCCTAAACCTGGAACTCTTAAACCTGGAAATAATACCTCTCTAATACCTCATCCTACCCAAACAAATAACCCGGAAGGTCGACAAACAAATCATGTTGTATTAAGAAATCGGCAGACTACGTTACCAAGTGGAGATCAGAGTGAGGCCGATACAGATAAAGATAAAGAGAGGGATAAAGAACCCAGTGATTTTTATTCCTTTTCTGATGAGTTGGGGTGGTCAACCGATACTACATCTAACTTGTCTGAGTCAAGTGATGAAGAAACTTATACCAGCAAAGTTAGAACTGCTCAGAGACTGAGACCTAAACACAGAAAAAGTCGCCGTGATTCAATAGACCTGGCATGGGATTATACCCCTATTAGTGATCCTCCCCCCCTAGGGGCTGTTTCGATAAAACCACAATCACAAGCACCTGTTTCTGATTCCAATCAACACCAAGAGCATCAAGAACATGGTACCACTCAAGATACGATTGCACCAACGCTAGAAACGATTCTGTCAGCCATTGCTTCACATAGGGAAGAGACTTCTCATGACAGTCGCAAGGCTCAAGCAGAGCTACGCAAGGTGCAGGGTGCAGTTCGTAAGCTTTCTAAAAAAATTGATTCTCTCAACGATCGGATGAACGAGATGGAGTCAAGACTAGTAATTAACGAAACAGAAACCGCGCTAAATCATGAGAAGATTGAGGCGCATGATAAGGGACTCTCAGACTTGATGTGGAAACTGGAGGACATGGAAAATCGCCAACGGCGAAGTAATTTACGAGTTCTGGGAATACCAGAGGGAATTGAAGGGGGAGATACCCGCTCTTTCATGGTCAAACTGCTTCAAGACTCTCTCCCAGAGTTGTCAAACTGGAACTGGGACACTGAGATACAACGCGCTCATCGCGTACCTTTGAATATGAGAGGCACGCCTAAACCAGGGGCATATCCAAGAGCAATATTGGTCTATTTCGGCAATTTTTTGCTGAGACAAGTGATATGGGAAAAAGCTAGGCCTGAGGCAAAAAAAACTAGTGGCAACATAACTTATTTTGTACGCCCTGATTTTTGTCATGTGACGGTTGAGCGGAGGTGGCATCTTCGCCAACTCATTAGACCATTTCAAGATAAAAAACTTCAGGCATTCTTGATTAATCCGGCTACCCTGAAAGTTATCAATGGTAATCAGACTAAGTTTTTTACCTCTGAGATAAAAGCCAAGGAATATCTCGACACTTTTTAAGGGCTGAGATTTAGCTTCTTAGCGTTTACGGTTAATTGATGTTTAAGTGAACTTCTATTTAAATTAAAAGTCGGGTATAGTTTTATTGGTGAGCACTGGCCTTTTCACTGCACGTCCATCACTACAGACTCTCTTGGAGTCTAATTGCCCTGCCGAGAGGAGGGTGGGGGGGCTGAGTGGAGGGAGGGAGGGGAGAGGGTTGGGGGGTAGGTTGGGACTCAGGGGGGCGAAAATATACAAAAAATGCAACTGTAGTTATAGAAATAAAAGCAGAGCTAGAAATGGATCTTATGTAATTATTCTTATCAAATTTGGTCATATGGTTGAGTTGGACGGGTCAGTAGACGTAAACTATGGCTAGCTTAAAACTTTGTTCTTGGAATGTAGCGGGCCTTAATGATAAGGGAAAAAGAGATTGAATGTGGGGTATGATTTCTCATAATCTGTTTGATATAGTTTGTCTCCAAGAGACTCACATTCCTTGGGCAGAAAGAAACATATTGAGGATTCCTGGGTTCGACCTAATGGCAAGCACTACCCATACTACTAGAACAAGGGGAGTAGCGATATTGGCAAAATCTTTTTTAGGACCGCCTTTACGTAAGACAGTTGACCCGTCTGGCCGGTGGGTGATTGTCGAGCTTAAAGTAGGTATCACTATATGTTCTATCTATGCGCCCAACCACGACGATCCTTCTTTTTTTTTTAGTTTAGAATTGGAATTAGCATCATGGCCCTCCACATTAATTTTTGTGGGGATTTCAATATTTCGTTGACCCACCAGGATCTAGTATGTACTCATGAGCAATTCAAATATGTGGGATACAAACCGAAAGTATATAGAGCCATACTACAATTAAAGGAGAGTCTAGGCTTAGTCGATGTGTGGGACAAGATACAACATCAAGATCCGGGATATACTTATTTTTCACATCCACATAAAAAATATGTCCGCATCGATTATATCTGGATGACAAGCAGCCAGCTCAATCAGGTGCAAATAAATAAACTTCCAAAAATTATTTCGGACCACAATCCCCTAATACTCACACTAAAGACTAATAATATTCTAAGACCACGATCTACTTGGTCCTTCGATAGAAAATTATTAGTTGATAATGATTATGTAGAATACATTAAGATATGGGCACAGGGATTTATAGACGCTAATCGTTTTAGTGCCCCACGGGATGTGGTCTGGGATTGCTTAAAAGCTTCAATTCGTGGTGAAACAATAAGTTATGTAGCCAGAAAAAAGAAAGAATTGGCTAAAATTAATGAATCACTTCTTCTAGAACTAGCTGGCAAGGAGGAGGAACATATGGCTATAATAATGCAAGGTGGAGATGGAGGGCAGATTTTAAACGAAATGATAATTCTTAAAATGGAAATCAATAGTAGATTAACTAAGAGAGTAGCAGAGATTTATCAATCCCACCGCAACGAGCTATACGAGGCAGGTGAGATGGTTGGCAGGCAGCACGCTCTCCGTACTAGACAAAAACAATCCCGAAATTTAATTGCTAGTATTAAGGTAGACGGTCAAGATCATACAACATCCGATGCTATCTTAGAAGCGTTCAAAAAATACTATCAGAAACTTTATCAAAACGAGGATATGCTTGACCCTCAAACAATTAAGGATGAACTTATTAGATGGGCAATCGAGCAAGCAGACAACCCAGGACTAGAGGAAGCTACTATACAAGATTTAGAAAAAGACATAACGTTATTAGAGCTACAAACGGCCCTTGCCGAGCTTCCTCCAGGCAATGCTGCCGGCCCAGATAAAATACCCTTGGAGCTATATAAAATTCTCGATAATATCACAACACCGCTCCTTCTAGACTTATTTATAAGTATTCAGTTACGCGCCAGCTCCCCTAACTCTTGGCGGGAAATGAATATAGTTATCTTTCCTAAAAAAGACAAACCACCCAATCTGACCACATCCTACCGCCCAATCTCTCTGATAAATTCAGACTCGAAGCTCTACTCTAAGATTCTAGCTAATCGTCTCGGAGGGATCGTCGAGCGTCTGGTCTCCCCGTGGCAGCATGGTTTCATTCCGGGCAGGGGCACCACGGATCATATCCGTCGGGCCATTGCCCTGTTCGAGGCCGTGGGTGTCTCGGGCGGCCGGATGTCGATGATCCTTCTGGATGCAGAGAAAGCCTTTGATAGGGTTTCATGGGCTTTTCTCTGGGCGATACTCGAGCAAAATAAAATAGGGCCCTGTCTCATGAAATCCATAAAGGCTATGTATATTACGCCAAAGGCAAAGGTTGTGGCAATGGGTCTTGAGTCTGGATACCTTGACATATTTCGAGGTACTCGTCAGGGTTGCCCATGTTTGACGATTCTTTTCGCCCTTTATATAAACCCTCTAATTTTGAAATTGTTAACAACACAGTCTATTAAACCTGTTACAATAGGGCCATATGACACCAAAGTCCTCGCGTATGCGGACGATGTGGCCATAATAACAACTCATCCCGCTGAGGCTTTATCTTCAATTGAACAGATTACGCAGGGGTATGGTCGCCTTTCTGGATACTCTTTAAATAGAGATAAAACAATGGTTATCTGTACTCATAACACCCAATTCATTGATTCAAGTAGAGTTGATAGCGCAATGTATCTTGGAATTCGGATATCCTCAAAAATAGAGGAAATAACTGAAATTAATTATGATCCCCTCCTCCAAAAAATTAAGGATGATCTAAAAAGGATAGATGGTCTGCACTTATCAATTATTGGAAGAGGGAACTTTCTTAAAATGAATATGCTACCTAAGGTCTTATATTTATTTCGTGCAATTCCATTACTAATTGATGATAAGTTTATTAAGGCCCTGGAATCTCGTATGGTTAGATTCATTTGGGGGTACGGGAAAATAAGGAGATCAATCCGCTTTCTCTCCCTTCCAACTATAAGAGGTGGTCTTTTTGTCCCGAATTTGAGATTTTATCTATGGGCCACCATGATTCATCAGATGACCATGTTACTCTTTATTAAAACACCAGAAGATGAAATAGATGATAAGTGCATACCATCAATCTATGAGCTTCTTATAGGAGATAAGGCCAATGGTCTTCTTGTAAAACAATTAGAACCTTCTTATTACAAGAAAACCAAATTTAAGATCATAACCAGTGCCTGGGGCACCTGGAAGAAAATAACACGCCATCTTAACATACCTAAATATAATAGGCACATCTCTTTGTGGCACTCTACAGCCTTGCCACAACATATATATGACGGCATGGCTAGAAGATGGGAAGATCTGGGAGTTCTAACGCTAGGGGACTTTCTGTTACCAGGCAATACTAACAGATTTCAACTCCTACAAAATAAATTCTCTATCCCGTACAATAACATATTTAAATTCATTCAGATTAACACAATCTTAAAATCAAGGAGTTTTGATGTCTCTTTGTGTAATATTCCCATATTTGAATGTATGGCCAAATCTACAACTAAGATTGGTACTCTTTATACAATTCTAATTGAAAATCAGCAGGATGACCTGGAAAATACGGAAAGGAGATGGTCACGCAATTTAAATAATCCTAACGTAGATATTGATATGTCACTATACCTTTCAAATAAATTATTTGTCTCATCTAATTTGAAAGCTCAGTTATATAAGACCATATATGATTTGTATTTCACACCATCTAAGCTATGCTCTTGGGGGAAAAGGGTGAATTCAGAATGCCCGAGATGTGGAAAAAACGGGGCACATTTACTCCATATGTTATATGAGTGCAGCAAGCTCGTTCCCCTAAGAAATATGATAGCCGGATTTTGGCAGGCTGTGTTTGGACACGCAATACCCGAATCCTCCACCCTATATATGTTGGGCTACGACAATACACTCGGCCATACAAATAGAGAGGAAATCTGTCTGTTTTTAGGGACAGCGATTTATAGGATAATTTTAACAGCTCGTTGGAAAGACACATATCCTCCCAATTTCCAGGTCTGGCTAGCTAGGCTGCTGGCTATATATAACCAGGAGAAAGCTATCTTTGCATGTAAAGGAAAAAAGGCGCGAGCCCTAGGCAATATGATCTGGGAACCAATAGAAACATGGAAAAATAATAATACAAATGTATGAATTTATTACGCGCATGGAATATCTCTTTGATTTTTATTTAACGCAAATGTAATTTTTATCTATTTATTTTGTCTTATAAGTTAAATGTTTAAATTGAATTTCTATCTCTGCAATTAACAATGGAAAGTTATCTGTTTTTTTTTTCCTAAACAGTTGCAAATAAAATATAAAAAAAAAAAAAAGAAGTGTTGCAGCTCATATCATGTGATGAATATGAAATGTTTATTACTGTATGTATGGAAGTGTCCCAGCTGATATCCTGTGAGGGGTAAGAACAGTGTATTACAGTATGTACAGACGTGTCCCAGCTGATATCTTGTGAGGGGTAAGAACAGTTTATTACAGTATGCACAGAAGTGTCACAGCTCACATCCTGTGAGGGGTAACAACAGTTTATTACAGTATGTATAGTAGCGTCACAGCTAATCTCCTATGAGGGGTAAGAACAGTTTATCACAGTACATGTAGAAGTGTCCCAGCTGATATCCTGTGAGGGGTAAGAACAGTTTATTACATTATGCACAGAAGTGTCACAGCTCACATCCTGTGAGGGGTAACAACAGTTTATTACAGTATGTATAGTAGCGTCACAGCTAATCTCCTATGAGGGGTAAGAACAGTTTATCACAGTACATGTAGAAGTGTCACAGCTGATATCCTGGGTTGAAGAAGAAGACGTTCTTGCAGTTTTTAAAGCTTCTCATCAGAGATCTTGTGAAGGGTAAGACCAATGTATTATGGTGCGCATGTAGGTGCTGCAGCTACTATCCAGTGAAGGTACAAAAACTGCTTTTACGGTATGTGAGATGTGTCACAGCTGAGATCCTATGTAGAGTAAGACTTTTCTATTCCATATCTATATGTCATAGTGTCACAGCTGAGATCTGTGAGGAGTGGGGCAGGAGTCTGATGTTAAACATATTTCAAGCTTCACTAGGCAGGGCTGTCCATGTTCACCTTCGCTATTTGCATTGTATGTTGACCCCTTTATAGGAAAGCTGGAGATGAACTTGTGTATTAAACCCCTCATTACCAATCAGGTGGAAAATATGGTCCTTGTATACATGGACGAAATCCCAGTGATAACTACTGACCCCTCAGCAGGATCTCCCAAAATTGTAGATCTAGCTAAATAGTTGGGGGCATGCTCAGGCTATTATCCAAATGAGGAGAAAACGCAAGTATTATGCAAGGAGGGAGTGGGATAAATGACCCGAGGGCAGTGGCTGATGCGGTGTACCTTGGCGTCAAACTCACAATAGCCCTAGATAAGCTGGTGGAATTAAATATGGCACCATTATAAGGCGAAATTAAGCAAGATCTGGATAGAAGGAACCACATACACTTGTGTTATTTAGAAGGTGCAATGTGTTGAAAATTACCATCTTGACAAAGGTGCTATATATTTTTACAACCATTCCTTAAGAAATCAGCTTATTGTGGCTGTCCAATCGGCAAAGTCTGAGTTTTAGCTTTCTATCGGGCATCTGATTTTGCTAAGGCAGTGCGGCGGATGGTCAACACAAAATTTACATTCTACCACTGGGCCTACATGTTGCAACATATGGAGACGTTAATCTCGGGTTGCTCAGGTGGGGTCAACATGGCAGAAAAACCAACTATATCAGAATTGATTCTGGGGAGTGAAGCTAAAGGATGCCTCGATAAAAAGTATAGCATATAAGCCCTGGTTTCAGGTGAAGCAGGAATTGAGTAGTCCTAAAAAAAGAAGTGGGGGTAATATCCTAGTTAGGAAGTATGCAAGTGACATAATGGCATCTGACATCACGGCGCACGACATCACAGCACACATCACATGTGACATCACAGGAATTGACGTCACAGGAAGTGTGAACGCAAGGTTTGACATCAGATCTTAAGCCCTCACATATATGTTTGATATGTCTA
The DNA here is from genome assembly GCF_964204655.1 of Triturus cristatus. NCBI lineage: Eukaryota > Metazoa > Chordata > Amphibia > Caudata > Salamandridae > Triturus > Triturus cristatus. Next base: position 1,669,571,272 of record NC_140591.1, on the reverse strand, counting down.
TCATAAGTACATTTGAGCACATTTCGTGTACACATGCAAACCCTCCTGATTGATTCACACTTTTGTAAGCTGCATATAAAACAATGTGACGTTTGTCAACATAAAGCTATCTCTACTCAAGGATTGAACAAACTAACTCTCCCGCCTGCCTACATAACCAGGCATATTATTCTATATGCAACACATTTCCATGTGGTTGTTTTATCTGCCTGCACTCTCCGGAGGTGAAACCACTCTCCTATGCAAAGTATTCCTATGAGCCTTACCCAACTGCACATATTTTAGGAGACTGGGGCTCACGTTTTGCCAACAGATCATGACCCAACGCAAGAGAGAAAGATTGAAAGGGAAGAAAGGAGAGAGATAAGAAAGCAACAATAAAGGCTGAAATGGGGATAAAAAACAACCTGCAATAATAAGCAATTTTAGAGTAGTGAAAGAAGACGTGTATGACAACCTTGGCAATCATCAATAGGACCCTAAGAAAAAGTTTGGGAATCTGCATTTATGTTTTAACAAATTACATACTGTGCCCCTCCAAAATGTCACCTCCACGTTTAGCAGCAGACATATCTAATTTTCCTATTGTTGGCATAATTGTATCTAAACCACCCTCACATTTACCAGCACAACCTGACAGCTCACCCTGTAATCACCACCACTAGACTGGCCACACAAAGAATGGACCATAAATTTCAAAGTAAGAAGTATCAGTTTCTCATCAAAAAAAGTGTAAGCTGCACAGAATCCAAGGATGAACTGGAAATGGTGACAAAGGTAACTCACAAGAAAAAGGGACTTGCAATCCCAGCCCCAAGTAGCACGTTCAAGAAAATGTTGGCCGTCCAGAGGAAATATTACTAGTTTGCATTGAAAAACTTCAAAGTGGGGACATGTGGGAAGAGAGAGGACACCACTAACAATCGCCAGTTATCAGAAGCTACTCTAGACTCTAGACTTTGCTCGCTAATAAGATCTCTGCATTTCTAGACATGTTACACTGCCAACATGTTGCAGCAGAGACAGCCTACTTGACCTACTTGTTTTCAGTAACAATGACCTGTGGGCTCACCGATTCACTGTAACCTCATCCTGAAGGGGCCGGCCCGAGGTAAGCATATATGATCTTTCGTTTCATAGATAGCATAACTCTGGATTACATCAGTCTCCCAGACCTAAGAGCATCATAACAATAAAGCAACCCTGTGTTATTGTGTTATAATACACTATATTGCAAACTTTGCAGTAGGTATGAGCAAGAATGGCAAAAAACAAAACCACCCATACCTCAGCATGGGAACAACTTGACAAAATATACACAGCCATATCCAGGGCTCTCAAATTTCAAGAGTTACAAAAATGCAACTTGTCTTCCTTTCAAGGAAACATGCTCTTCAACATTTAGTGATTGGAACTAGTAAGTAAAGCACACAATTTCAAATGTTTGTAAATCATTTTTTCTTGTGGTGTGACAGATTTAAATACTTCTGCACAAAACTGAAATATATTACGTAATAGAGGAGCAAGCAGGATTGTGCTAGGCAGTTCTTATTTGAAGTGAAAAGCGTACAGTAGTGTTATCTTCCCAAAACCCACGCTTCAACCTAATATGCCAAGAATTAAAGAGAAAACCTGGTATCAATCCCGGCTTTCTGGCTTCACCAAATTCTGTGATCCTAGACAAATCTCCCTTGTGTTTGATTGATAGGCTGTAATGTTGTACTATGTATAATGAGAATCTAGGATTCAGGAAAAGAAGGAACCACATAGGTTCACAGCCAGGAAGAGACGTTTGATGAATGTTTGACGACAAGGTCCACCTGCCTCCTTACTCTCATGGAGCTGCAAATAAGACGTTCCTAAAGAAATGCTAACATAGCAACAAAATGGATCCATATGTATGGCATGTATGAGTATGGTGAATGGAAGTTCCACAACTGAATTCAAACAAATAGGATATCACTGGGATCCTTGTGTGGTCCTGATGAAAGCCAACTAGATAGGTGAGGCATTGGTGTGATGGCTGAAACATGTTGACCCAGGGCTACAGAGGATATTAATTTGCTTAGTGCACTCCTCCCCTGTTTTTAACTCTGTGAGGGTGCCCTTTGCCAATAAAATGAAACTCTTAGGAGACACCAGACTATTTTAAATCCAGGATCCGTCCCAATAACCAAAGAGTTTCCTGGCCGTCATGTTCCTTCTAGCCATTAATTGGGATTGCCCCACACGTCCTAATGGTGAGTTAGTGAGTTAGAATAATTAGTTAGGATTCACAGTTTTGTGGATCAATGAATAATGTCTCAATTGGTAATTTTGTCGGTCATTACCACTCAGAGCTCAGGCAGCCATGGAAACCATCTTTCACATATGTTCCAGTTTCAATGTGTCAAGCCATCATGCATGAAAGATTTGTTTAATAAATGCTCACTATCCGACATCCCCACTGGAGAATAGTGCTTGAGTTATAAAGGTTGCTTCTGTATCCGTGTCCATGCCTCTAAGGCATGAATAAAAGGCAAATAAAAATAAAATAAATAAAATTCAAATAAAATAAAAGGTGAAATATTCATAGTAGATCACTTTAAACTCAACCAAAGTGCCTCTGTCATTCTTTGATAATAATTATTTCATCTCTGCTGTGAAAGAAAATATTCCATTGTGTGCACTATAAATCTTTTCCCTGCCTAAACTGTACGCTCAGTCATAACCACTCATAAAATCCAAAGCCTGGCGACTGCCACCTCGCTGCTCCAAAGGACATCCAACGACCCTTCTCATGCTGGAATTTCAGCCACACCTTCACCCACGCCAACACACCAGCTCCTCTCGCCACTCAGCTAACCAACAGCGCACCACACTGGCTCAACTGCATACTCCTCAACACACATTCCCTCCACAAACACACCACAGAAATCTGGGACCTCCTCGACTCCATCGTGCCAGACTTCCCCTTCTACACGGAAACCTGGATCAACCCCAGCTCAGGCCCTGACATCACCACCGCCATCCCCATGGGTCCCTCATGACCATAACATTGCATCCCTTCTGGAACAGCTCAACAACATTGGACTGATACAGCTTCACATTTCCCACCATGCACTACCTTTCCCACTGTCCCCCCATCACAGCTCGAACAAGATCAAAGAGGAACATCTCAATCAATCAATCAATCAGGGTTTGTAAAGCGCAGCTTCTCACCCACAAGGGTCTCAAGGCGCTGGGGGAGGAGCGGCTCCGTTAAGTGCTGGGGTCATCCATAGATCCTGGTCTGAGGTCCTTCCTGAACTGGTGCAGTGTTGGGGTTTGCCTGATATGGAGAAGGAGGTCGTTCCAGGCCTTATCGGCGAGGTATGGAGAAGGATTTTCCTGCCATTCTGGCCTTGTAGCTGCCTGCGACGGTGGCCAGAGTGAGGTCGACTAATCAGAGGTGCCTTTTGGGTACGTGGAAGGAGAGGCGGTTGTGCAGGTATGTTGGTCTGGTGTTGTGAAGGGCCTTGTATGCATGGGTGAGGAGTTTGAAGGTTATTCTTCTTTCGATCGAAAGCCAGTGGAGATTGTGGAGGTGTTGGCTGATGTGGCTGCAGTGGAGGATGCCAAGTATCAGTCTAGCTGTGGCGTTCTGGACTGTCTGGAGTTTGCAAAGGAGTTTCTTGTTGATTCTGGCGTAGAGAGCATTGACGTAGTCCGGTCTGCTGCTGATGACAGAGTGCATGACAGTTTTTGTGGATTCAGATGGGATCCATCTGAATGTCTTTCAAAGCATGTGGAGGGTGTTGAAGCAGGTCGATGTACTGGGTTGATCTGGCAGTTCTTTGTGAGTGATGAGTCTAGTATGATTCAGAGGTTTCACGTGTGGCGTGTTGGGGTGGGGGGATTTCTGAGAGTGGGAGGCCACCAGGAGTCGTCCCATGTGGAAGGGGTAGAGCCAAGGATGAGGACTTCTGTATCATCCAGGTGTCAACAGCTTTTTTCTCTTCTTAGAAGTTGTGTTTGGTGATGTTGGGTTCGGTGGTGAGAAAGAGGATAAGCTGGGTGTCGTACTGCCTTTCTTAGCACCACCACACTGCCGACCACAGAAGACACCAACACCTCAACTCGCCACATCCACCAGTGGATGACCAACTACACCAACACTCTGGCTCCCTTCAAAAAGGCCCCCGGCAATCCAAATGCCAAGAAGGCCAGTGAGTTCACTCTCAACATTTACAAGTCCAGATGCACCTGCAGACAACTAGAGCAGATATTGAGGAACAACAAAACCCCAGAAACCCATGCAGCCTTCAAAACTGTTGTCACCAAACACCACCTCCTCCTCAAATCCACAAAGAAAACAGCCCTCCAAGACAGATTCCTTGTCAGCGCACACAATAGAGAGTTCGCCAGGCCCAGCAGTGAGACCACAGACATCCCCCCTCCCAAGATCTCTGCATCAAACTTGGTCCCTACTTCCATCACAAGATCAGACTGATCAACTGGACCCTGCTCACCACGGATGACACACTCAAGACCATGAAGAGCAACACTACGGAGCCCCATCAGACCTCAATCCGCACCAAATATGTCACAGAGCAGCCACCTCCATCGCCTCCAAACTCCAGTACACCATCAACTGCTCCATTGAGACCCCCACCTTCCCTGACGATTTGAAACATGCTGAGATCAACCCCATGCTGAAAAAGCCATCTTCCGACCCAACAGGACTCAAAAACTACCAACCCATCTCCTTGCTCCCCTTCCCAGAAATGGTCACTGAGAAGGCCATCAATGCCCAACTCCCTGAATTCATTGAAGGGATCCATGTCCTACAAATCTAGCTTCCGAAGCAATCACAGCATGGAGACCGCACTCCTCGCCGCCACAACGACATCTGCGCACTCCTCGACTGGGGTGAAATGATAGCCCTTATCATACAAGATCTCTTGGCTGCCTTCCATACAGTCTCACGCCACACCCTAATCACAAGACTACACGACACTGGCATCTGCAGCAAGGCCCTGGATTGATTCACTACTGCATCTCTGACTGAACTCAACGAGTCAGACTACCCCCGTTCCACCCGAACCTACACAAATCAGCTGCAGCATGCCCCAGTGCTCCTCCCTGAGCCCACCCTCTTCAATGTTTACATGGCTCCCTTCACGGCCATAGTATGAAACTACAGACTTAACATCATCACCCGGCTGATCCTATCCCTCACCAACGAACCCTCAGCCACCAAAATCAGTTTTCACATTGGGATGATGGCCGTTCTCTCCAGGATGAAGGACAGCTGCCTGAAACTCAACTTCGACAAGACTGAAGTACTCATCCAGGGACACACCCCCTCTGCCTGTGATGACTCCTGGTAGCCTGCTGCACTGAGAACCCCACCCACCCCCATAGACCACGTATACAACCTCAGCATCATACTGGACTCCTCGCTCACAATGAACCACCAGATCAATGCTGTATCCTCCTCATGCTTCCACACACTACGCTTGCCTTGAAAGACTTTCAAATGGATCCTCACCAAATCAAGAAAGACAGTCACCCATGCACTCATCACCAGCAGGCTCGACTACGGCAACGCACTCTGCGCTGCCATCACCCAGAAACTCCTCAGGAAACTACAGAACGCTCAAAACACTACAGCCAGACTGGTTCTCAACATCCGCCGCTTCCGCCACATCCCTGAAAACCTTGGTGGACTTCACTGGCTCCCAGTCAACAAAAGAATCACCTTCAAGTTCCTCAAGCATGCCTACAAAGCCATCCATGACGCAGGACCAACATATTCGAACCACCACCTTGCATTTCACGTTCCTGTCAGACACCGTCATTCTGCCCAGCTGGCCCTTGTCTCGATCATTCGGATCCACAAGACAAGAACCGGAGGATATATAAGTAACCGTGGGGCGGCTAAAGGGCACAGGGTTGGACCTGTATCTCGTTACTTTGAAGAGTTTGCTGCATCAGTTGAAAGCTTTGTCTATTTTCTGTTTTTCCTGGTCATTTTGATGTCTTTTTTGCACAGTTTTTTAAAGTCTTGAATGAGATTCATTAACTCTTTGGGGGGCTGTTTCAGTCAATACATTTTTTAATAAGTCATTGTATTCATTTAACAAAGTAGTTCGTCAATCACCTTTGTGTTGCCTGCAGCTACTACACTCAGCTTGTAAAGAGAATGTTGATTTGTCCTAGCATTTTGGCCTCCTATTATCCTTTGTTGCTTACTTGGACCTACTTACATGACGCACTTCATTCATGTCCCTGGCATGCACCAGAGAGGACTAGTGTGAGTGAGTCTGGCTACCATACCTCAATCACAAACTCTTTTGCTGGACCTCAAGGAATGTGTATTCCATTAGCTCTTTTTCACCTGTAGTGACATCTGAAGCAGCAAAGATGGATGAGGAACCAGAGTGGAGGATATTCTATTTCTGGGACCGGCCTAAGTTTGATCCTTTTCTCCCTTGCGTCCTGGGGTACCCTTCCCGGTTCTTGGAGCTCCACTTCTCACACATGGAACCTCCTACTGCCTCGCGCCCCTTTTTTGGGAGTTCACAACAGGGACACCTCCATAGGTGTTATGTTACGTTATGTTATTTTATGTTATGTTATGGTAGGCTATGTTAAGTATTTTATGTCATGTTGTGTTATGTTATGCTATGTTAGGTTATGTTAGGTTGTATTAGGTTATGTTGCTGGGTTCTATAAAGCAATCGTTCACCGGCTAGGTTTCTTGGTGCCCTAGCTGCTCCATCAAATAATACAGTAATACAGGCCCACCTGCAGAGAGATTTATCTTTACTAAATTAGAAGATGTCTCCACCAGATAACCTGTCCTGCCAATCAGCTACAGCCTACTGGCTCAAACAAGTTCTCTTCCCTAGAGAAGATCCTCCCTCCCCCTCCTATCCCACTATTTCTCCGTTGATTTAAATATGGGTTGGGTGGAAGGGGAAGGTTAAAGTGTTATTCTTTAACAACTGTTTGGTTTATATGAGATATCTGTTGAACATACACTGATGTAAAGTGCTCTGATACCCTCAGGTCTTGCCAGCACTATAAACAAATCTTAAATAAATAAAGCAAACAATATGTTGTGATTCTTTCATTTGACTGTCCTGTGGCTTTTAGAGGCCAGACAGCCACACATGTTTGCAAACAACTCTGGTACTGTTTTCAATTCCTCTAACCAATCTCATGTCATTCAACTCCCTCTTTACAAAACTCTCTTAAATGTACTATTCAGTGTAGACCAACTCCGACATCCCCAAGGAAACCATCTGGCCAAGAAATGCAGGAGCAACAGAGAAAGATAGTGGATGGCAGGGAGTGAAAAAGATAAAAGAGTAGAGTGGAATACATGAGTGGTTAGGAGACAGTAGCGGACAGTGGAGGGCAAGAGAGGGCACAGAAATGTACACAAAGGAAAGGAAGCCAGGTATATTAGTGAAGAACAGAGCACTGTGAATGTATGGCACTCCATTATCTTCAGTTTGAATTGAGTTTGAACTACATAAAAATGCAAAAAAACAAACAAATAGTACCTCAATCTCAGTGCAGCAGTGGACAGACACAAATTAAAATAAATCAATCAGTACTTAGTATATGCACCATACAAAGGACAGGAAGTGACATGTTGCATGCACTGCAGAATTAGAAGGCAGCTAAGAAGAGTGATGATGATGAAAACAAATGGTAAGTCATGGGCGGGCTAAAAGTCCCTTTTTCTAATTCTTTTTTTTTAGACACAAGTGGTTATCAAGCGACAGTGCCTGCAGGCTCGACATAAAAAGTAAGCTTTAGCAAAGCCGACATGTCTGACTTCCTAACATATGCAAGTACAGACATGACTAATTATTGTTTGTTCTCTTTAAAGCATGACCTACTGGCTTTGCCAATGTTTGTTTACAAAGGAAATCATCTACTCTGCAAAATGGTAATCAAGATTCCCTGAGATTATGCAGGTTGTTTAGGAGTAAAATAAAATCACTAAAGTCAAGCACTTCCCAAAGCTCAAAAGTAAAGAATTGTAGGCCTTCTTTTAGTAAATCATGTAGGGAACATCCTGGCACATGCATCAAGCAAAAACCCAGTCGGTAAAATACCGAATCGGTAAAATCAGCCGTTAGCGAGTTAGAAAAACCGAATCCCAATGCATCAACATAAATCCTTAAAGAATAAAGAATCGCAAAATAAATACCGGAAAAATAACTAATCGCAAATAACCAACCCGCAAAAATACCGAATCGCTAAATACCGAAATCGCAATCACCGAAATCACTATTAGCTCCCAGCAAGTGCCAATGGCTAATAACGAAGCGCTACTCAATGCATCAAAAATCGCAAATACCGAAAATCCCCCAAATCGCTATTTAACATAAGCAGAATAAGGGGAATCAGAACCTGGAGGTAAAGTTACCAAAAAAAAAAGAAAAAATGAAAAAAAATACACATGTGCCACAGATGGTACCAATCAGTAAACCCTTAAATTTGGGCCAGGAGACCCTGTTGGCTTGCACAAAATGGCAGCCCTCTACGTGCTTGCAAGGAGGATGCGAATCAATGCAGCAGGACAGCGCAGGAGAAGGGTCCAGGAGAGAGTATTCCGAGTGCGCATCACCTTGCTAGGACAGAATGAGGATGAGGTGTATGACAAGTATCGCCTGAATCGTGCCATGATCATGCGCCTAATTGCAGACCTCGAACCACTACTGCAGCACCAGACACATCGGACCAATGCAATCCCTGCGCACGTCCAGGTCCTATGCAGCCTGCACCTACTGGCCTCAGTTAGTTTTCAGGGGGTAATCGCCATAGCCGGAGGCGTATCGCAAAGCGCACTCTCACGCTTCTTCCACAAATTCATTGATGCCATGCTGACAATGATACACACCCACATCAGCTTCCCCACAACCCCACAGCAGTTGGACCGCAACAAACAGGCATTCTACCAGGTGGCCCATTTTCCCCATGTCATTGGATGCATCGACTGTACGCATGTCCCCATCTGTCCACCCTCTGCCAATGAGTACATATTCCGCAACCGCAAGTCCTACCACTCAATCAATGTGCAGGTGGTGTGCGATGCCAAGCACATCATCACGGACCTAGTGGCACAATTTCCGGGGAGCACCCACGACTCCTACATATTCAGACACAGTGGCATCCACAGGCGCCTACTCAACTGGAGAATTCAGAGAGGGACTCCTGCTTGGTACGTACACATACCTCTTCCACACATGAACACCACACATGTATACACTTCACCGTTGCTAAGCCTTTGCTTCTATCTTGTAGGTGACAGTGCATACGCCCTGCGGGAATATATACTCACCCCCTACATCAATCCAGCAACCCCACAGGAGCAACGATACAACGCGGCCCACATAAGCACAAGGAATGTCATAGAGAGGACCTTTGGGATTCTGAAGAGTCGCTTTAGAATCCTACATAAGACTGGCGGTGCCTTGCAATACAAACCTGATACCTGCTGCAGGATTGTAGCTGTATGTGCCATGCTGCACAACATTGCGACCATAAGGGGGATACCCATAGAGGTGGACAGGAATGACGACTACCGGGATGACCAACCACCCGCGCAACACCGACAGGCACACGTCCCTAACACAGCTGAGGGCCATAGGAGGCAGACATACATCACGCAACATCATTTCTGATCCAGGTAAGAATGATACATGACGATTTCATTAGTGGTGCTACTGTTTAATGCACAGGAGCACTGAGGTACGTGCGGTCAAACATGAAATAAAATTATAAATCCCCAATCCAAGTGTAACAACAAATGGCTGTTGTAGTCACGGCCGTGCAGCGTCAAATAGGGGAGGACCCTGGTTACCCCACCACGGTCATGTTTGGCTGTCAGTTTGTCTAGTGGCGCTTGCCACGAATGCCCAGCCTCCTCTCAGGTGTCTCCTCCACCTCACCACGGCCTGTCCCTGTGGCTGTGGAGCACCGCGAACTGCGCCTCCTGGTGCTGGCCTCCGCAACCGAAACACTGCTCACACTCGAGGCAGCCTCACTGCCGTCCTCCCCTCCCAATGCACTAGCACTGAATGTGCCGCTCTGCAGGTGTTCAACTGCAGCGGTCACCTGGCCTAGGGCCTTGGCAACATCATCGCAAAAATGACCCAGGTCCACCTACAGTGACACCGATCGGCGTGACAGAACTGCGGTGCTATTCCTCATCCTGGTGATGGCCTTCGTAGAGGCTGCGGACCGGAGCGAGTTATGCCGGTGCCTCCTTCTCTCGCTGTCATGCCCTTCTCTCATGGCACGGGTGAGTTCCTGTATGTCCTCCCTCAGGTACCCATTGCCCTCTGCCACCACAGTGGTCATGTCCCTCACTGCCGCAGTCATGGAACGCATTTCTTTAGCAAGGTGCTCTATGTTAGTTCTGATTGTAGCCATGTGGCTCCCCTACAGGCGCTGGACACGCAGCATCCGTTCCTCAATGCCACCATTTGGGGAGCTTGAATCGTGGCCTACACTTGGTGTACTGCGCGGAGACCTGCGGCGCAGTGAGAGTCGGACACGTGCTGGTGGTTCTGCAGGCGGTGCGACGATTCTCAGACTTTGGCCCGATGGTGTTGCAGGTGTCTGACATGCATCCATCACCTGCATGAGTGGGACTTGTGACCTGCGTCTCTGCTCTTTTGTTGCAGATGGTGCGCCAGCAGGTGTTGCTGGTGCTGGTGGTGCACACCGGGCTGACATGACTACAACTCCCATGATGCACTACTGTTATGAGTGTAGTTGTGTGGGGCAAATCTGCATGCACACTGTGATTGTGCTGGGGGGTTGGGAATGGTTTTACGCAATGCTGGGTATGGGCACAGGCATGCATCTTACCTTGGGCACTTGTGGCTGCGCCGGAGGTGTCCATCTGTGTGACTCCCACGACGGCCTCAGGCTCGATGGTCCCTTCCACCAGCTCCTCCAGGGCAGTGTTAGCTTGCACTGTTGATGGGCGGCCTCCTGTTCTGGATACCTCCTGGAGCCTCTCAGCAATCCTCTCCTTGGCACGCTTCCTGAGGTCGTACCACCGTTTTTTTAGATCGTCAATGCTGCGGGGCATCACTCACACCGCATTGACACGCTCTCGGATGCGCAGCCATATACACCGCTTCTCGGCCTCTGGCACCTTTAGGGACAGCTTCCCAAACAGCCGATCGTGTTTGCTGCTCACCCCCTCTATCAGGTGCTCCAGCTCCCGGTCGGAGAACTTGCGCTTTCTCTTGCGTGCAGCTTCAGCACTGGATGGGGCTTCTTTCTCCATCCTGGTTGTGTAGGGTGGTAGTCCTGTCAGTATTGCTTCACTGGGCTCAGGCAGTCTCCAGTCCTTGCTCCTGTCAGCTCCTCTGGCGAGGGAATGGGGTGGGGCTGCAGTATTTCCTGATGGTGATGTCATAATACCGTTCCCTGTGCGACCCGTTCATTCACGTTTTCGCTCTTACCGATTTCGCTAATAGCGATTTCGCTAATACCGATATCGCTATTAGCTAATTCGGTGATACTGATTTCGCATTTGCCTAATTGGTGTTTGCTATACTCGCACTTGTATTATCGGTAAAATATAGCAATTTTTAAGGAATCGCTATTTTTTACTGAATCTGTTGATGCATTGTGAAAAGCGATTCCTTGATAGCGATTCCTTATTTATCGCTATTAAGGAATCGCTTTTGGTTTTGTTGATGCATGTGCACCATCATCAACGCCTTGCAAGGTAGATGCTTGTTGGATGTGGCCTGGAAGCAGGATTTACTCACAATCCGGCACTAAATTGTTTCTTTCAATGGTTTTTGAAATATATAATCTATGCTACTATTGATTGTTTTAAAGAGAAGTAAGTGGTCTGTTATTGATATCTGGTGAACATTTTGGTCTTACAGTAAAGCAGTCTTGGCTGTGGCTCCAGGGAGCCAACTGACATTAGTAGAGACAAGAATTTTTGAAGTTTCTTGGGGTACCCTGGGCTGAAACCTTGGACAATTGTAATAGTTCAATTATAGGACATCTCTGAGATGTGCCACTAACTGTGGGGCTGCTAAAGGCTCAAGGCTGGACCTGTATCTCATTACTTTGAAGAGTTTGCTGCATCAATTGCAAGCTTTGTCTATTTTCAGGTTGGCCTGATCATTTTGATGTATTTTTTGCACAGTATTTTCAAGTCTTGAATGGGATTTGTGAACTTTTTGGGAAGCTTTTGCAGTCAATACCAGGCGTGCAACACCCATTGGCCAGAATGGGCTTCAGGCTCCCCCCGTCATCCTCCGTTGGCTGGGCTGCCTGGGCTGGAGTTGGCACCTGCCAGCGTGACCTTCAAATAGGGTGACCAACCATCCGTAAATTTCACGGACCGTCCGTGATTTGGATTTCTCGTCCATTTTCCGTGATGATCCCTTTTACAGACACCTTTTGGCCGTAATTTTGGGCATTGGGGAACAACTGTTCCTCCTGTGAGAAGCCTCATCTCCCTAATGGGGCCGCTTTGCACTTATCCTCTGAGCACAAGAGCGGACCCACCCTGCCCATTGTCATTCAATCTGCCGGCTGATTGTCACTTAAAGAATGACAATGGGCCAACTTGGACTGTTAAAGCATGTAGTGGACTCCTCCTGCCTCAGTCTAGGGCAGGGCATTCTGTTTTAACAGTACATAAAGAAAAATGTTGCAGCTCACAAAATGAAAGAAATGTACAGAATCCAGTTCATGTGAATAAGCCAGCGAAAGAAGTTAAAAATAAGTGGTTAGGGGTCTTTCACAGTCTCATCATTTTTAGAACATAAGCATTTTCATTATTGTATACAATTAAGCCATAGTTGCTGCTTTTTAGGCAATTAACAACTATTGACAATGCCAATAGTCCTGGCTTGTTGTTGGTGTGATGTATTATGTATCTGGATGCAATAACAGAAGTAGCAGAATACCAGTCAGGCAGCACACTATAGTAAGCACAGATTTTTAGCTAACTGTTTTAGGCCAAGCCCTTAATTACATCTAACATGCCTTTTGGAGAGACCCCCAACCTTTTACAACCCACTTAAAGCCCTGGAAACAACACCAGGTCCCGGCATTGGGCATCATGCATGACTCATGACTTCCAAGTTTTCAGATTGCCTATGTGCAGGTGCAAAGTGAACCTTCCCCCGCCACAGCCTTGCTTTGGGAACAACAGCGGGGTGGAGTTCCTGATGGGCCTATTCTGTTTACAACCCTGCAGACAAAGGCTCAGCTCATAATTAATGTGAAAAGGTGAGTGAGTAAGTAAGTAAAGGAATGGGTAAATGGCTGGATAATTGTGTAAAGGGATGAATGGATGAGTGAATGGGTGAATATATGGATAATGAGTGAAAGGATGGATGGATGAGTGAGTTGAAGGATGCATGAGAGAAAGGATGACTAAATAGAGATGTATGGGTGGAATGGTGGGTGCATGGGTAGAATGGTGGATGTATGGGTAAAAGGGTGGGTGGATGGATTGTTGAAAGGCTGGATGGATGGGTAAAAGGGTGGATGAATGAGTGAAAGGATGGATAGAGGAGTGAAAGGGTGGATAATGAGCGAGTGAATGGGCAGATGAATGACTGAAATGATGGGTGGATTGATGAATTAATAAGTGAAAGGGTGAATGGATAGATGGATGAGTGAGAGGGTAGATGTAAGGATGGATGAGTGAGTGACAGGGAGGGTAGATGGGCAAAAGGATGGATGGATAAGTGAAAGGGTGGATTGATGAGAGAATGGATGGATGGACGAGTGATAGGGTCAATGGATGAATTCATGATTGGATGAGAGGATGGATTGTTGGGTGAATGGATGGGGAAAGTATGGCTAAGTGAACGGGGGATGGAGAGAGAAAGGTACAATGGATGGATAAGTGAAAGTATGGAGGAGTGTGGCTCAATGGTTAGAGCGGCAGACCCTGATGCAGAGTTCTGGCCAGGGACCTGGGTTCGATTCCCGCTTCGGCGGGGCTCGGGCTCAATTTCCTCGGACCTGTCTATTCTCGCCTCGGTGCCTATTCTAATCACGGGCCCCACGCTGCAACTCTGGGCAATAGCTTGCTTAGCCTCCACACCGGCCCCAACAGCGCTAAGGATGCCTGGCTTCACCCTGGGGGTGCCCAGGAGTGGACACTTCACAGGGAAAGCCAGGAGGGGTTCCACAGCGGTATGAGTATCAGCGCCAGGAAACCGCAAAGGCGACACCGCAAGGTGGCCGTCTGGTGACAGTGCGCTCTATAAGTACCTTGACATTTACATTTACATTACATTTACATGGATAATTGACAGAATGGATGGGCGAATGGGTGTATGGATGAGTTAAAAGAAGGATTTATGGATGTATGAGTGAAAGAATGCATAGATGAGTGAAAGGGAGGGTGAAGAGTTTGAATGATGGATGAGTGAGTGAAATGATGGATGTATGAGTAAGTGAAAGGATGGTTGGATGGATGAGTGACTGGATGGATGGGCAAAAGGATGGCTGGATGAAAGAGTGAAAGGGTAGATGGAGGGATGGATGAGTGAAATGATGGATGGAAGGATAGATGATGGATAGGTTTGGAAATGGTTGAATAGGTTTGGGTATGGATAAGCACACAGATGGAAGGACAGAATGAATGGTGAAAGACTGAATAATGGATGAAAGAATGAAAGGATGCCATACCCCTGGGTGACTTAACCCACAATCCCAAACCGACACATGATGTCAGGCAGCAAGAATGGAACTCAGGCTTGAAATGCTCCTTCTGCCTGCCAAAAAGCAGAAACAAATTCCTTGTATGGCGCAGTGGTAACACAAGAGATGTTCCACTGGTGTGCCACTGGGCGGGGCTGCTCTCATGCCACCCGGAAACAGCACAAGCAGCTCCCATCCGCCCCTTGCCATTAGAGATGCATGATGGCACAGCTCTGTGCAGCACTTCTGCGGGGAAAGGCAGGCAAGACAACATAACCTGCACTTTCAGACAACAGCACCGATGTGACTTGAGTCCCTTCCACCACAAAAGTTTTTTTCATTTAAAATTTTGCACCCCTAAGAAAGTTGCACCCGGTGTAACCAGCCCTGTGGCACCACCCATGAATGCCACTGCCTACCAGTATGAATGAAATCTGACTCATGTGTCTCTCAATGTCTTAAGTAACATTTCCTATATGTTGACTTTCACATTTATGAGTCATTGTCTCCTCTATAATATGTGTGTGATGTAATGTACTCTGCCACCCTGCCATACATACTTCGGATGAGCAGCTCTCATTTCGATTTAGATGCCATGCAAAGCCACCTTGCATGGCATTGAGTGGCCTCATAAATCATGCCTAAGGCGATGCAGCGCAAGTCACTGCATCACCTTACCCTGCCTCCCGGATGCGTTCTATGGGCGTTGCAGTGGGTCTCCAGATCATGCCAAAATCATGTTGTGATGTACTAGACATAGCCGAGGAGTATCTATGTAGTTTCTTCATTGGATATAAGTTACAGATTGGTATCCATGTAAAGCAGCCCCACCAGGTGCTGCTCAGTCCATCTTCATGTGTCACACCTTGCCACACAGGCACCCAAACATTCCAAGCATCTCTATCACACCAACATTCCACTCATAACACTCACACTGGCTGAGCAGCTAGGAGCCAGGTAACATGGGAGAAACATTAGTACAGAGGCAGGATATAACACACTGTTTTCATTGTCATCATATCTCTCACAGAGGACAGGTTAATAGCAAGAGATTTTTTGCTATGTTTACATTCAACCGATGCATTAGAAGATTTTCCAGGGTAGACGTGAGTCTGTTGTTTGTTCTTTATATCATATTCATTCCATATTTTGTTTCAGAGTAGTGTTACTCATAATAAGGGCAGCTAGTCTTCAGTGTGTTATGCAGAGTTCAGCATATTTGTTTACAGTTTTTGAGGCTTACCCCTTTTGCATATGGTGACCATGCTCGGGCAAACTAACACACTATTTATGGTAGTGTGGGCCAGCAGTTAGGCTTATCAGAGGGTACTGTTAAGCATGTGTTGTACTCACAGAGGCAATAAATGAGGCACACTCAAAAATAAATCTGAGACCAATTTGCAAAAATAATATAGGCTTTTTTTACATATAACAAATAAATACTTTTAAAGTTATTAATTTTTATAGTTCGCAAAATAGCTCACTTTTCTAATCAATTATGGACCATTTAAGTCAATGGGGAAAAAGACAAAAATGTGGAGAAAAAAAATTATACAGTCGACTTTCAAGGTTAACCTATTAGATTTCATCATGGCCATGCTCAATGTTCCAACAGCGGATTCTTAGGATCATCCCTGATTTGGGAGGGAGCAGGGTGCAGATGTCATTGGTAGGTGATGCACTATGGGAGATGGGACCACTTAAAAACACTCTGCACAAAGGGACTTAGAGGTAAGTTCAAGGGTGCCCAATCCAAGGACTAGGTTGCAAGGGCCTCAGAACCATGGAAGCATAGCTGGATCTTCATAGCCGGTGCCGGTCAAGCTGGATGCCGAGCATATAGGTCAGACGGGCAGCGTCCGTCAAGATGTCATCGTGGTCAGGAGCAGGCAACTTCAAGAGGCAATTTCGAGACAGCTGGGCCACTCAAGAAGGGAGTCTCTGGGAACTCGACATCCCTCGATGGTTGCTTGTGTCCTGGGTAGTTGGAGTCCAGTGTGGACTCTTTTTTTCTCAGTGCAGGTTGCAAGAGGAGATATTGGTGCAGCACAGCTCTGGTAGGTCCTGGTGTCCCCAAACTTGGTGGGGCACAGATTTGACCCTTCAGAGCGGGTGTACCACTTTTGGTCCAGCTTTTGTGTTGGAGTCGCCGGGGAGCAGCACGTTGGTAAACCTGGAGTCTGCTTTTCGGTGTCTGCTGTTGTAGGGGAGCAGAGCCTCTGCTCCAAGGGAAATTCTTTGGTGATTTGTCAAAGACTGGTGGTGCTCTGGGGTTCTTGGAGTCCTCAGAGTTACAAGGCCAGGCAGCACACCACAAATATCGAGTCCTTCAGGCAGCAGGCAGGGTTTGGCAATTTCTCAACAGCAGGGCTTCAGTTCTCCGACAGCAGCTCCTTTTGCTCAGTGTCCTCTTCGTGTCCATTGAATCTGAGGTTCAAGGTCTAAGGATGCCACCTAAATACTAAATTAAGGGGCATTAAGAAGGGAGATTGGTAGTAGACAAGGGGCTACCTACCTTTAGGGTGTCTACACCCTCCAAGTGACCACTTCCCGTGGGAGGCACACTAGCCTCCTCCTGGTAGGTTGTTTTCCAACCATCTCAAGATGGTGGATTTTCAAAATTAGTGTCTACACCACCTGCCACACCTTATGGGTGGTGCTAGCTGAATGTGGACACTCCTCCTAATCCAACACATTTTCCTGCCTGTCCTCCAAACAAATGTGGAGCAGGACATGGCGGTTGGTATCCTCCATTATCTGGGGAAGCCTGGGTTGCACTTCAAAAGGTGGCACCACCATTGAAGCTTCCTGCTCTGGAAGACCATTCCA
This sequence comes from Triturus cristatus, assembly GCF_964204655.1. Classification (NCBI taxonomy): domain Eukaryota; kingdom Metazoa; phylum Chordata; class Amphibia; order Caudata; family Salamandridae; genus Triturus; species Triturus cristatus. The sequence goes on along the minus strand of NC_140591.1, from coordinate 1,669,553,752 downwards.
GCTCAGAGGAGGTGAGAAGCACCTCTGCCGAGAAGGCTTTGTTTCAGGCCTCTGAGAGCATGGGTTCTCATCTTATGAGGTCAGAAACATGTCTGAGAGAACTTTGAAGGACAAGGGCAGTCATTATCATAAGCAGGAGTGGCTTTGAGCTGAATACATCTGTGAGGTTTGTGAGAGAGAGAGGGCTTTGAAAGATTATCATTCTGAGATTCTATGAGAAGGGGAGTACCTAAAACGAAAATCAAGCTTGGTGTTACCCATACGCTGTCTGATCTTTCATTTTCCCGTCTGCCTGTGGAGCGTTATTGTCAGTGGAGTCTTTAGAGTTCCTGGGTGCTTTTAGAAGGGTGTTATTGTCAGACATGGACCTGGAAGGGTGAGAAGTGAAGCCATGTACTAGGTTGTCACTGGAGAGGTGTTTGAAGGATCTGATGGTTGTGGGGTCTGTGTTGGGTTGATTTTTCTTCATTGGTTGGAGCCTGACAAAGGAGGTGGGAGGGAGTTCCAGATTCTGACATGACTGGTTCATGTATCATTCTTATCTAAAAGTGGGGGGCTTCAGGGAAGGGATTGAGTTTTTCCTAAAACCATTTTGGCACCAAAATATTAACATTTTCATTTATGTACATGGACAAAGGGGAGTGAAGTGCCTGTGTGTGGTGCAGGCAGGTTTAAATTGGGCTCTCACCTCTACAGGCAACCATTCAAGTGAAGACAGGATAGGAGTGATGTGGTCACATTCCTCATGACCAAAAACAATGCAGTCTGCCACATGTAGAGAGGCTGTGGGTGGACCGAAGTGAGCTGTGGGTATGACTTTGAGGAGTGAGATCCTGTTGTTAAGTCTAGAGAGAACCAACAACTGTATAAATGATTTTAAGTCCTGGTATGGGAAGAGATGGCTGGTTCCCCACAGCAGACATAGCCATAACCCCATGCTCCTGGCCTTTGCTGTGATATGATTCTGGAGGTTCACTCGACTGTCAAGGGTGAAGCCAAATGACTTGGCATTTTGAGCAATGGAGGCTTGGCACTCCAAGGCAGGGAGGAGTACAAACCCTTTTTGTACAAATAGGTTGGATTTCTTCAGAGACATAATAATATATTCTGTTTCCCATTTTTCACTACTTGAGAGTAGCTAGTCAGATAGGAGATACACCAGTCAATGTTACACTTTCAATGCCTATTCATATCTTCAGGGTGCTGATAAGAGCATGGTGGTTTATCATGTCAAATGCAGCAGAGAGAGCGAGGACAAGAAGGAGACATGAGTTTTTAGTGCTGTAGCCTTGTCTGTAGCCAGATTACAGAGTGTCATCAAAGATGTTGATTGCGTGGATAAGAGACAACAGTTGGGAGGCTTCACAGCTTTCAAGCATGTTGCCCTAGAAGGGATGGGTGGAGACTTGATGAAAGTTGTTACTGTCATCTGTAAAAAGTCATTCAATATTCCTCATTGACTCACAAAGTCAGTGTATTCAAACTATTATAATTTTAGCCAATATGTCAGTGCGTAGAAACAGAAAAAACGCAGGTGGAGAGCGCACTCTGTTTAAAATTTACAAAATAGTTTAAAGCGATATGCGTGCTATGTTGGCAATATGCCTGCGATGCATATGTGAAGTAAATTAAATGAAGTGGCCTAGACCCTAAGTGGTGACTGGGACTGCAACCTGCACAGCTGGTAAATTTTCTTGCATTCAATACAATTTATTCATCAATTAATGACATTGAAATGTAAACATAATAAGCATAACAAAGTATGAACATTTGTATGACTAACATGAGACTTTCAATACAAAATTATCCACATTGTAATTAATACACATTATGTAATTCTTTGCGTGTCACAAGGTTATTGTGGCACCAGAACCCAATGCATTTCGAGACACGAAGTCCCTTCGTCAGGGGGATTCTGAAAGGAAAAGAAAGGAGACTATTCTCTCCTGAATTCAAATGAAATGTTAAATACTTATGTAATGTATGTACATATCGTGCTCCCTTCACCACTGTGCTGTAAACAAATGTGTACATGACTTTCACTTACTATATCAATTCCACGAAGTGGTTGCTTATCTATGTAAAAAGATGAAAAAAAGACCACAATTCTAATATACCAGACCATAAATGAGAGAATGAAAAACAAGCCTATCCACTAAAACCAAACACGTACCTGATGACAATACGTGTGAATAATCAGTGTTTCGAAATCATGTACCCTCTCTGGAACATCTAAAAACATAAAGAATGCCATTTTAAAAGCCGCTATTAGGATCCATGATGCTCTAAGCATTATAACAAAACTAAGGTTGACAAACTCACCTCATTGAATAAATGAGTGTGAATTAGAAGCGACCGTCTAACAATGATTACAAGCTGTTTTATGCAAGTAGCTGAAGATTTCTTCAGACAGCCCAATGTTTCATGGCACCTGAAATGGATGTAAACCTGAATAAAATATACGTCCGATATAGCGAGAATACAAATGAAATCTTTATCTGTCCGAAATCACAAACCGTGCTTACCGAAGCGTGTTAGTAGCTGAGCTTAACGTCGGTCGATCGTCTGTAAGGGACTAAACATCGTGTGTACTCCATTACAGGGAAAGAGCTTCCTGGGTTGGACTTTAACGTAGTCACGCGTCAAACACAGAAAGGGTACTTGAAGGAAGCTTCTTAAACGAAGCATGCGCAAATCGACCTGCTATCGAAAAAAACTGAAAACTAATGACGGACTCAAGTAAACAGTATTATGATGCTCAAGAAACGCGGCGACTTAAGGAAAACTAAAAACGGACTGAACTCCGAGTGTAATACGTATTAAAACAAAGATTCCTAAATAGAACTTTGTGGCCAGAATAACCTGTACCCAACACCAAAGTGCATAAAAATATGTGTGTTTCTAATGGCTATTTTTGAACATTATATTGAATAGTCACTATTAATATGGTGATATTTCTAATGAACAATGTACTCATGTTAAGAGTATCTCTGACAGAAATTGTACAATCAGCTGGTTAACAAAAACATTTCATCATAATTTAAAAATTATAAATGCTTTATGGTAAATTTCAAATGGATCTAAGAATGAGTTTAAATGATTTAAAAATATAAAAATAGTTTGGTCTGGTATCGTTATTTCTATTGTGTTAATGTAAGTGAATGAACTTCATGATGAATGTCTACTGTGATGCCGCGTGTGGGGCCCATAGTGATTCCTCAGATTATTAATGCGTGCATCTATGAAAAGCAAGCCATTTCCAATTTGTCTTGGTCTGCAATTTCTTAATCCAGAAAACTTCCCTCTGTAAGAGATATTTTGAGTTGTCTCTATCTGGACTTCTTGGTACTTCTTGGTACATAGCCGTAACAAGTGGAAATATATTTATTTATCCTCGTAGTCACCTCTTTCTAATTGTGCTGTGCTCTCTTAAAAACAGTGCACGCTGCCCTATTGGCTGTTTGGGGGCCCACCCTAGAGATGACATATGTATTGAAAAGGGAGTTTTTGGCTTGTCAAAATGTTTATTGTGCCAAGTTGAATTATCCATTAAACACTGCAATAAAGGCTGCAAATGGCAGGTGTGAGACATGTTTGAAAGGCTACTTAAGTGGGTGGCACAATATGTGCAACAGGCCTACTAGTAGCATTTAATTTACCAGCCCTGGGTATATAGTAAACTACATTACTAGGGGCTTATAAGTACATTAAGTATGCCAATCAGGTGTAAGACAATGTTACCTTGTTTGAGGGAGTGAGCATTTTAGCAGTGGTTAGCAGTGATAATGTGCACAGCCAACAAAAAGGAAGTCAGCAAAATAGGAGAGGAGAGGGGTTTACCATTTACCGTGTGCCTGCACCCATTCTCAGAATCAGGGATTGGGACTGCTCCTGGAACTGCTTTGAATTAGAACGCCTGTTTTTAACTAATTCCTGGAGCAACTTGGAGTAGATTCAAATATCTCCACCCCTTCAATCGGAGCAAGGAGCATGGTTAATTTACATGTTACATTTTTTATTGCAAGCATTTTTTAAATGTTATAGGAAACATACCACACAAAATAAATTTAAAACTTTAAATTATGTCACCACCTGAAAAATACTTATTTAAAAACATAACTATTGCAAATCATGTTAACAAAACAGAAAATTGTTTTCTAGCAGGCAGGCATAGCTCCAAAAGATATGGAAGTCATGTGCATTTTGAATGCACATCACAGGGAAATATGATTCTATGTTGGGACCGAAGGCAAGGATTATGCTGTTCTTTCCCCACTCTATCCAACAGCAGCCATTAGATAAGACTTCATTTCCCAAAACACTTAGGGAAAAAGTGAAACAGTTCAACCATATGCATTGCCAATCAGATGAGGCCAGCATCTCTCCATAGTCCCTTGTTGATGTTGCCACCTCCACTCTCTTCGCTGCTCTGGCCTTTGGGCCCTGTTATTTCCTTACTTTTGTCATTTTTGCTATTTTTAATGCTTGTTTAATGGTGATTTTCCATTCTTGGCATTTTGGTCATAGTGTTTTAACCAGGCCCGGGTGTAAAACTCTGCTCCATCGTGGAGTTTGCGGAATTAGGCAAGTCCGCATTCTGAGTAGACTGCAAAGTTTTTTTATTAGTCCGCTCAAAATGTTCTCCCGCTCACATGGGAGCTTGCGATGGCCCATGACATTTTCAGAGCTGTTCGGGAGTGCCAGGAGATTTGCTAGCTGGCCGCATGCTTCAACAAGTCATTCGGGTGTGCCAGTGACTTCTGGCGGATGTTTTCTGATGTTAGCAATCCCAAACGTGCAAGATCTACTGTGGCTGCAATCTGGGGAAGATTCTCTCCTCGAGAAGCATCAAAATCGTCCTGAAATTATGATTTGGTGTAAAAACAACTCCTCAAATGGACCGTTTGGCATTGTATTTTTTGTGTGAGGAGTCCTTTCGCTTTTCTTACTTTTTTCCGCAACTGGAAGGAAGTGCCCCAGAGTCTCCAACCTCCTGTTCCTGTCCAGCAGGCTCCTCCAAGTGCTTTGTCCATCTCCTGGTCACTTTTCATTTGTATTTGGAGCTGGAAGGATCACTCTTTGTGTCTTCTGCAAATACCATTGGATTTAAAGACTTTGTATTTGAGAATTCACTAGTAAGTTTTAAACAACTGGTTATGTTTGTTTGATTGGGGCTGCACGCCTGGATTTATTTGTACTTTTAATCAATTTTAAACATTTATTTTGGTGGTTGACCTGCAGTTTTATTAGGGGCCTAGTTATTAACTTGCAACTATTTTTTCTTCTTTTATAAAGGAAAAATGTTGTACAGTTCACTACATTTTCTCCATGTTTTTAAATAAATTTGCAATATTGATTTATTTCACTATGTGGCCTAGTTAACCAATGGGCTCCCCACCCAACAGGCCAAGTGCTAGTTATGGGTGCATGAAAAAACTGTTTATGTTGAGTCTCTTGGATTGAAACATCATTTTGTCAGGTTTGAGGCAGGGATAACTAGATTCCCTAGGTTAAGGATACAACCCAGGAGTCAGGCTTGGCGGGTAGGGGGAAGGCGAAGAAGCGTTTCTGTAAGATCGCTCTCCGCCTTCCTACGTTCTTTAAAAGCTAGCTTCTTTAACCCCTTCCAAGATGGCCGCTGGTTTGGTCATCTTTTCCCCCAGAAGTTCTCTCAGGCAGAGGTGCAGTGTTCCTTGGTCGATGTTGCGCGCGCGCGTTCTGAGCGCGGCGCACTTCAACCGTCTAACTTCTGTGAAGAGGCGGAGTACTTGTGAGCTCCGTACTCTTCATACTTTTCTAGTCAGAGTTTCCCGCAATATTACTAGCCTGAGATTGTTGCACTCCTGTGCGACCGTCTTCTGTCCCGAGAGCGGGATTTATTTTCGTATAAGTCCTTCTCCTTGGTATTTTAGTGGAGTTTCAGTTCAGAGCATCCTGGAGTGAGGCATACTTCTGGTACCCGACAACTCGTCTCAGCGCTTTAGTGGTGAAAGAAGAGGTAGAGGCAAGTCTAGCGAATGTCAGCCAGAGAAGTAAGTGCAGCCCTTCTTTCCTATTTTTGAAGCACCTGCAATCTAGAAAAGGCTTCCAGAGATTCATTAAACTTAAAAAGACGAGATAGACTTTCAGTCAGCAACGCGTGAGAGAGAGTTCTGCATTATAGAGTTTAACGTTCCAGAGGCAGTTTCGCCGCAGATGCAGCACCAGCAGTAAGAACTGTTTTCAGCATTTTAAGTGCAAAGAAGAGACAGTAAGGTGGTGGGAGTGAGAAAGAGACTATCACAGATTGTTCGATGTAGATACAATTATATATATATATATATAAGGGTACTTACCAACTAACATTCATCTACGAGGTGCTGGAACCGGAAAGAAGAATTTAGTCTTCAGCATCAAGAACACCTTCATTTATATAAGAGACTATAAATCTTCCAAGGTGGTAGTCAGGTAATGGCAGTCATTTAGAGTGGTGGGTGGGGTCTCTGACAACCGGGATTACATGTGATTCTATTTGCAGGAGTTGCTACACGTCTACAGTTCAGCCCCTCTTCCACTTAGAAGGTACTCAGCAGAATGAGTTCAGAGAGCAGCTGCCCACTGTGTCAGGACAGGTAATAGTGTAAAAAAGAAAAACTTCTAATTGCCCATTTAGAGTCAGTCTATTGTAGAATGGTTGCTGATTAACTCTCATTACAGGAGTCGGGAGGAAGGAGTTCCGAGTCCAGTCCAGGAAGAAGATGCAGTGCAGTCTCTCTTGTCTGTCCAATTCCCCTTTCCCCCTCTCTGCTGCTCGTGAGCTTTTAGTTCGCGGTAGCGGAGTGGAGGAGTGGAGATCAAGCATCGGCTCCTGTGGAAAAGGCACGTTCAGCTAAAGGTACTGACACATTTAGTCTATGGATGGATTTGGATTAAAATACAAACAGTATTTTTGGTGTTATTTCACTTTTTTTTCTCCTGCAAACAGCTTTTGTAACTTTCAATTTTTTTTTGCATTGTTAAGTACAGTTTTGAGATTGCTGAATTAATGCTGTGTAATCTTTACCGTGCTTACTTTGTCTGGCCAGTGTCTATGTGTAGTTGCGATAGGCCGCCATTTGTCGTTGTTCCCAATGTGGCAAGGGGCCATTTTTCAACGGTCAGTGTCCATAGGCCTGCATGTGCTCATTGTTATCCAGACCTCCTGCATTTTGTTGTGACCCTGTGGCTTGCGGCCATTTTGTGTAGGCAGCCAGTGTGCTTTTACCATAGGCCTGCATGTCTTCTCTTTGTTGCCCATGTGTTCTTGTTTGTTGTCGTGACCATGTGGTGGCAGCCATTTTATGTAACAAGCCAGTGTGCTTTTGCCATAGGTGTGCTTGTCTTCTTTTTGTTCTTCAAGCCTTATTGCTTGTTGTTGCGACTAGGCTAATTGTGAACATGTGGCTGGCGGGCATTTTGTGTAGGCATCCAGTGTGCTTTTGCCATGGGCCTGCATGTCTTCTCTTTATTCTCCATGCCTTCTTGCTCAGTGTTGTTGTTGATGTCCATGTGGCAATGGCAGGCAGCATTTTGTGTCTCGAGCCAGAGTGGCCCTTGCCATATGCTTGCATGTATGGTCGAGCAATGAGATAGCAGTTAAATACATTAAAAGTATATGCTTAGAATAAATTCACTTATTTACTTGTGTAATTAATTTGTAAATTTTCCATTTTACATTTTTTATTTAAAACATTTTAATTTTTTTAATTGTAATTCTTTTCTTATTATTCTTTTTTATATGTTGCTTTTTTAACCATTTGTATAACTTCTGACATCAATGAATCAACCCCATGCCTGCTATAGGTGCTGAAGAGCATCCATTGTCTAACGATTATTCCATTGCCATTTGTCAGCTGTACCTCCCTGAGCACCACATCCAGCTTGACATGATGCACATACAGCAAACAGTTACGAATGTATGTTCTTCCTTATCCTTCCTGAGTGTACACCATGAACGTTTATGTTGGCGTGGTTTTCCATTTTATGAATGGATACAATGTATTGTTAATTATTTATGATAATTTAAGTAACCAGTGTCTTGTTTTGTGCTACTACTTGACCTGCAATAATGTCAAGTTTTTCACTGATGTTCTTCTTGCTTCTTTGCTTTTAGGTGCACAAGAGACAGCACCCACAGTACTGCCAGACAGAAGGCCTGTGCACGACGTGACGAGTGACCACACATCACAGACATCTCTTCAACTTGTGAAGCTAAGCCGCTGCTAACTGACAGATTCAAGATGGCACTAAAGAAAGGTGCTACCATGAAAGGGGGCAGTGAGAAGAAGGAGCTCACCACCACTAGTATTTTGATCCAAACCTTTTTCAGGAAAACAAATTGTGCCTCTGCATCACTGGACCCACCCAAACCTAGGCCCAATCCCGTGTCTGTCACAGAGGCAGCCAGTCTAATCAAGGCAACCCCAACGAGCAGTGACATTGAAGTTGATTTATCTCTATCTCAAAGTAGTACCCAATCGTTGCAGGAAACTAAGAGGAGTGGACAACAACAACAGCCACAACCACCAATAGTAGTTCATCTCGAAGTAGGAGCAGTTCAGGAGATTAAGCTTCATGCCGAGGAAGTAGAGGAAGCTACTCTTTCAGAAGATCCATTGTATTGTAGATCTCCAGCAAGTGAAAGGAGGTTAGTGCATAATCTTTTTCTCCAAGCCCCCCCTCTGATGATCTGGACCCCACTTTAATCCCACCTCGGTCTGAGAGTGAGACATGCCACATGAGGCTAGGAAAAAGGAAGGTTCCTGAAAGCCTTAGACTTATGGGTGCAGATGAAGTAGGAGTAGAATGATGACGAGCCATTCGTCATGGATGTTAACCCAGCTCCAGTGGAGTCGATGCTAACCCATCAGAACTTGCTGTGAGGGTTGTAGCACCAAAGATACCGCCACCACTACCACGACCTACATCCACAACCACCTCAGTAGAAGTAGGTACTGCAGGCAGTCAAACATCAACATTCCCACCTATGCTAGCTTATCTGACATTGGCAGTGAAACCACCGTCAGAAAGTTGAACTCCCCAGTTTAGGACTTCATTTCGGTTAGCAAGAAGGAGGTGAACATTGCCATATGCTCTATTTGTGGAGCAAGTGTTTGTTGGGGTAGTTTGGTACAAACTATGGTACCGGGGGGCCAAATAACCCATTTGAGAAATCACCATATGATCCAGTGGGAGGTGTACCTTAGTGGCCAAAAAACTGTAAGTTTAGGTGGCGAAGGGGATGAAAGACTGAGCAGGGAATCTGATTTTATCACAGTAGAAGGTGAGGAAGAGGAAGACATTTTTGTTAGGCAAAGCAACACTGTCACCAGCAGTGCAGTAGTATCATTCACATTAGCAACATCGCAATTGCACAAGACTCAGGTCGAGACACCAAGGAAAGACAGTACAATGACTGCCCCGCAGAAACACACATTGAGCCTATCAACGTCTTCTCTCAAGAAGTCACCTCCATCAGTGGCAAAAGAAAAGAAAAAATTCCAGGATACTATTCCTGGCATGTTTAGGCGGGAGGGGCAGTATGAAAGCAACCACCCAAAGGTACATTTGTACAATGCCAAGCTAGCTAAAATGTTAGTGCTGGACCTCCTCCCTGTTTCATTTGAGGAAGGGTTGGGTTTTATTGAATTTGTGGCAGCCATCTGCCCAGAATGGAAGGTTCCCAGCTGGCCCTATTTTGCCAGATGTGCTGGAATTGCTTTGACAAGCTTTGCAGCAGAGTGCTGTTCACACTATCTACCTGATGACAGACATGTGGACCAGTTGCCAAGCCACTGATTACATGTGAATCACTGCATACTGGATCTCATTTGTGGAGGTTAGAGAAAAGATATCTGTAGGTGTTGACACAGATGACATTTTTAATGGTGCTCAAAAGCAGGCAAACGTAGCCATGTTCACCATGGAGACATCCCATACTGCTGCAAACATTTTGGAAGACTTGAACAACAAGCTTTTTGAATTACTGCAACCAAGAGGGCTTACGATTGGATTTTTTGCCATGGACCATGGCAGTAATATAGTTAAGGCCATGGCTGATGGTGGCTCTTTCAGGGTCCTGTGTTTGGCGCACCGTATCAACATCCCTGTACAGGACTTCCCATGAAAGAAGATCAAGTAAGTAGCTTACTGTCCTCCTGTAGAAGAATATGCACTAATTTCAGACATTTAGTCATGAATGATCATCACAATCTGCATGAGCTGATAGGCTACATATTATTGTTATTATTTATGATGATGAATTGATGATCGTGACAGTTATGCATTTGATCAGCCCTCTACCGAGTTACATGTGGCCACTTTTGTGTGAATGTTGTTGTAAAATTGCCCTCACCTAATTGTTCACGCACCATGCACAAAATGAATGACTGCAAAAACGACGATTCTTCTCTTCTCTCTTGCACTGGCTCTGAGTCCTCTCGGTACACTCCTTATGAAGTTTAACTTCTTTCTCCTTGACTCTCCAGTATCATTTTTGTTTTTCAATCTGCAGGCCCTCTTACCCTGCGCCATACTGGAAAAGCAACATAACACTCACGCTTACCTTACCTACCCCCTCTGCCAGGTACCTAAGATTTACGGACAGTCCAAGAGAAATGCAGATGCAACTCCCAATTTGTCAATACAGTGTACAGTTTTCTTTTAATATTCTTTAGAACTGTGTATGGTGTTTAATTTACTCCTACAGATAATTTGATTTGTAATATATTTGCTATCTTTCAAACCTCGGTAACACATAACATTTAGCTATAAAAAGTAACTTGGGCCTCTCTTGGGGGGGCGGACAGACCTTTTGGTTTGGTTTACCTGTACTCATTCCTTAGTTTCCTTTTGCTCCCATACAACAGATGTATGATGGTCGGCTGCTCAGTAATGTTGTCCTTGTGTGTTGTTTGTCTTTCTCAAACCTTTCCCAAAATTCCTCTACCTATCCATTCATCAAACCCCTAACCCTCTTACCCCGGGCTGGTGTATTGTGTGACTTAATAATTTACACCAAAAATTGATCACACAGGGCTGATGGGGCAATAACACAGTACAGTATGATGATCTGTAGCCCACATCGGCCATATGTATTACTTACCCACCCACACATAAAAAGAGTTTTTGATCTTTTCAGAGGAACATCATTGCGAGCGTCATCATTTAGGCATTGTATTGCGTCAAAGCTTACCCTTGTCCACTTTGTAGTTAGAGTCCGCTTCATTTTGTAACTTTTATTAGCTCACCATTGTTCTGAATAATTCAATTTAGCATTGCTCATCAAATTTTCTCTATTTTATCTCTTCTTGAGTCAATTATTTTTAAAGCTTGCATATAATAATGGCAGTTTGAGTTTGCCTAAGAGCGAATGGGACCTCACTTCTGATGCCTTCACTGTTAGTGAGCTAGCTTGCTACTACTACCACCAACATGGAACCTTGGGAAACAAAACCATGCAGCCCTCACTCCATCTAATCAGGCAAGAGAACTGTGGTTGATTGTGGCACTTCAATCTATATACAATGGAAATCCACCAGCCCACACCCACTCCGAGCCCTTAGGGTTCAATAGAGTTGCAAACTGCAAAGACTAGAAGGAGAGAATAGTATGACATTGGCAGGCAGGCCCCATGCAGTGCCTTCCACTTAGTGCATGGAAATGTAGGGGGATACAATGGGTACCCCCAGTGCCCCCCCTCGCAACGGGTCCCCAAATGTAATCCCCGCCAGCCTGTGAATGGTATTTTGACCACCATACACCAGCTGGCGGGTATGCAGCATTGTAATTTGGCAGACGGTGCCTGCTAGGCACCACCACCATTTTATGGATGCTGACCGCTCCGCCAGGCAATTGGACAGATTTCCTGTGGCGTATCTGTGGCAGGCGGTCTTTGCGCCCACCACGGTCGCGGTCAGATTCCCACCGCCAACCTAATTTGGCAGGGGGGAAATTCCTGTCTGATGGTGGAAGACCCGCCACCACAACGCTGGCAGTGGCGGTCCTTCCGCCATCGGAATCACTCCCAGAGCCAACAGTAGAGTAACTTGGGAGGCTCCTCCAGCAGCTCTCTCACCTACTTCAGCATTCTTCTTGCCCCTGGAAGCTGATGTAAGCCATTAAGACAAAAAAAGATTGGTGGTAAATAAAATAATCTCTCCAATAATAATTTTTGGTAAGAAACAGCAATTGCAATAACATTGAACATACCTATATCAGATCAATTAATAGTTTCATGGACCATCCTATCATATTACAAATTTCCTATACCTACCTAGCCCTATTCCAAATTTAGTTAACTAGATTTTGGAATTACTAATAAATTGCATTGAATGATGTTTCCTTCTTATCTCATTCGCAATCTCTCAACCCCCTTTGACAGACCAATTCACTAACTCTACATTTTTCTTTCAATGTGTTGATGGACGCATGCATATACCATACACATCACTTGGAAACTGGTTTCTTGACACTGTAGAAGCTACAAAAAAATAAAGGCTCTCAGAACTGAAGTGAGAGGACATGCTAAATTACTAATCTAACTACGCGAATCTTAGTGACAGGACAAATTAATCTGCATTACTTTATACATTAACAGCCCAATCGAGCACTAACAAGTTTGATTAGATAGAACCGAGGACCTGTCTAGAATAACGATCACATAATATTTATGAACTTAACTTACCTGAGTGTGAGAAGCATGGTTGCTATTTGGAAAAAAAGAATAATACCAATAGCATAGAACACAAGTAATAATAATATTATTAGTTACTAACCGAGCCCCACAAGCTCAAACGCTAGCAGGTCTAGCAGCTCCTGGTCTCGGTCCAGGAGATCAGACCACCAATGCATCAGCTGCTGCTAGGTGCACCAGACCCAAGAGCAGTGGTACACTGCCTGGCACACCCTTGAGTCCGTACCTGGACCCAGGCCTGCCGCCTTCTGCCAGAATGGTGGGAAGATGGCTCTGGACATAGAAGACCAGCACTGCCACCTACACCTCTGAAAACAAGGCAAGGGGGAGTCCCAGCACTGGTTTCAGGTTGCAAAGACAGGGAGGGAGTCAAGGAAGAAGAATGATTCCAAAAATAGCCAGGTCTTTACTGCCTTTCTAAATGCCCATTGCTTATGCATACTCCTGGTGGCAGCCTGGATGGAGTTCCGGAGCGCTGATGCCAGGGCACGGAACGACTGACCACCCACACGTGCTCTTCTAACTCAAGGAACGCATGCCAGGTGTTGATCTGCAGAGCGTAGCATGAGGCAAGGGACATAAGGGAGTAGTAGATAGGCTAGAATAGGGGGAGCTTGAGAGTTAAGGATTCTGTGTGAAATACACAGTGTTTTAAAGTAGATTCTTTTCTCCACCGGACGCCAATTCAGCTTGCGGATAGAGTTGGAGACTGAGCAGGATTTAGGAAGAGCAAATAGAGTACACACCGTGGCATTTCGTGCCCTCTGAAGTCGATTGAGCCCTGCTTTATGGCACCCAGGTAAAGAGAATTACAATAGTCCAGTCTAGCGAGTATAGTGAACTGGATCATAATCTGTCATGTCTGTGCATCAAAGAACCCAAGCAGAGGCTGAAGTCCTCATAAAAGCCCAAAACAGGTATCAGCCACTGATTTTGTTCATGCCTGAAAAGTCAATGTACTAACTACCCAGACAATCAGATCTTTTACAGCCTCCGTAGGCAATGGAGGTGCCACCAACAATCACTGCATATATGGGTGTCTTTTCTTAGAAGAAAGATCTCTGATTTGTTAGCATTCAGCTGCAGGCAGTTGGCCGCCATCCAATCCACGATGGCCACCATTTCATCCTGGAACTTGACCATGTTCTGGTTAGAGAAAAAGATGAGCATCATCAGCATAAGAAACCAAAGAGAGCCCCCTATCTTTTGCTACCACTGCAAGGGGTTGTATGTATTTGTTGAAAGCGTGGGGCTCAGAGCTGGTCTGTGCGGCACTCCATAATGTGCATTATGCACCTGGGAGCAGTAGGGGGGGCACTTGAAAAGACCTCTCAGACAGAAACGAATTAATCCAAGTTAGGGCAGCACCTCCAATACCAATCTCCTGTAGATGTCACAATAGGATCTCATGTGATTCTGTGTCAAATGTGGTGTTTAAGTTGAGTAGGATCAGATCTGAGCTGTTACCCTCATCCAGGGAGCCCCACAAGTATTTGGTAGCAGTAGATTCAGTGCTGTGGTGGGTTCTAAAAACCATTCTGCGATTAGTCAAAGGTTTCATTGGACTCCACAAATTTGGTTAAAATTGAGTTGATGTGCGATTCGGTAATTTTTATTACAAAGAGAAGTTGGGAAATGGGAGAGAAGTTTTCTGGCTCGGATACACCAAGAGTAGTTTTTTTAAACATAGGGATATCCTTGGCGTGTTCCATGGAGCGGGTACCACCGCTGACGACAAGGACATATTTACCAGTTCACAGAAAATGGGTAAAAGCTGTGGTAGAAATTTTGAGTACTGGTCACATTTAAGTGGGTTAGCTGGTGAGCCCGATTTGATTTTTTTGTAAAGGGTGCACAATTCTACATGGAATAATACTGGAAAACAAAGAAATGAGGGATCATGGAAAATAATCAGTCTCAGGACCTTCGTTGCCAGTAGTGGGGGGACATTTTTGTAGATACCCTCAACCTTCCTAATAAAAAAGGTGGCCAAATACTCACACTGAGTGTTCGAGGTAATGGTGGGTTCACCTGCCGGAGAGAGTTTTCTAAGGTCCTTTAGAAGGGAGAAGATACTTTTAGCTGGGTTGCTACTATTTTTAATGTTATCTGCAAAGTAGAGTCGGCTCTAGAATTTCAAATGAGTTTATGATAGGCCTTAATAGCTGAACAATATTGCATCTTGAAGCAGGATCATAGGAACATCTCCAGGCATGTTCTAGTACCATGCATTTTTTTCCTGGTGTCTGAGTCTCATTAAACCAAGGACTGACGTGTTCTTAAACTATACATATATTTGGCACTTGCCGAGAGTATGCATGAGCCATTCATGGAAAAGGCTGTTTGCTACTTCTGTGTCAGAAGGCAGTGGAGGCATCTGAGTTATTAGCAGATCTTGAGAGTGATTTGCGTCCAGCTTATGCCAGGGGTTTTTCAGAATAGGAATGGGGTGAAAACACGATGGTGGAACTTCACCCTTTAGCATCATAGGGATTAAAAAGTGGTCCGACCAGGCCATAGGGAGGTGCACTAGCTGGCAAGCTGTGAGATCCACCCAAAAATTACCGATCTCACTGTCTTGGCCAAACTCCAGGTAGATATTAAAATACCCACAATATTAAAGTTAGCAGTCTTGGTCAACAATATGCCGACTAGCTTGATTATCGCTTCCCTAAAAGTTTTCAAAAGACCAGGGGGGTGATAGACGAGCAGCCCTGATATGGTAAAGCTGCAGTTAAGTGTGACTCTCAGTCTCTGCCTTTGGACGACTCCGAATCCGGACCTCCGGGATTACAAACCTCTGGGGCCACATTACCCTCTCTTCCACCCACTCCACACCCCAAGAGTCGGACTCTTGTTCAGGCTCCAATGCAGAGCAAGAGGCGGGGCCCCATCCATAACGTGCCTCACCTCGCAACCTACACAAAGACACACAATTGAATATTGCCCCCAGGACTCCTTCGATATGTTAAATCTGGAGCACCAATTGCACCCCACTCCTCGGAGTGGATCACTGCGGATAAAGTCGCAGCCTACATTGAGGGGTGACTTCCTAGGCCACTCAACAAGGGAATCCACATCCGCCTGCGGACAGAATGCCCAAGACCAGACCTAGGTAAGAAGGTAGTGCTCACCCCGGAAACTGACAAGCACATGGCTACCTTCTTGGGGAAGTGCATGAACAATCCCAAGAAGGGGATCGACAGGTCCTGGCGGGCTTGCCAGGATAAACTCCTGGATATCTCAGGCCCCTTGACCTACTTTTTAGACATCATAGAGATGAGAAGGCATTCAGAGCATTGATTTCCCCTGAAGTGCTATCCAGTGGGGCAGAGTGGGCCATTATATTCCTGGGGAATACAAAATGTGCACTCGCTATGGAGAGGTGCCAGTCGCTCCTCATAAAGATCAACCCTAAACTGGACGACCTTGTTGCAGCTGAGGCAGTTCCAATTGCCCAGGGAGGATTGTTTGGTGACCTGTTTGTCTGGGAATTAGACATATTTGTGCAGACCTTATGTTGACAAGGCCCAGGCTTTGATAAATCATATCTTCACGCCTTGGTGCTTCACCGTGCCTGGTCGAAGCAGGGGGTGTTTGGCCAGCTGTGCACAGCATCCAGCCCCTGGCAGGTGACTCGTTACCAGGAGGGGTCAATATCAGGACACCTCTAAGTTCAGCAATTTTTATCACACCAGAGGCTTCACCCACTACACATGGCCAGAGAGGAGGATACCATAGCAGTGGCAACCAAGAAACCAATCACGGTGAAAGTTCATGTTTTTCCGCTGCAGTTCTTGTGGGGCAGACTTCAAGAATTCTTTCACAATTAGGAGGCCCTTACCTCCGATGCATGAGTCCTTCAAACAGCACAGGGCTTCAGTATAGAGTTCTACGGTCCCCCTGTCTAAGAGAAGCCCCTTAGACCTTTATCCCTTTGATCTTCTCGCATACAAACGCCACACTGGAGGAGATAGAAGTAGAGTAGCTTCTCCACAAGTGGGCGGTAGTGAAGACCTTCCTTCATTCAGGGTTTTATAAGCAATCTCTTTGTCGTGGACAAGAGGTATGGCAGCCAATGGCCAGTAATCAAGCTGAAGTAATTCAATGAGTGGATCGTCTTCCACTACTTCAAGATGGAAGGTATACATTTGTTAAGGGATCTTCTTCAGTCCAATGATTGGATGGAGTATCTGAACTACAAGGACACCTGCCTGATCATCCTGATTTACCCTCACCATAACATAAAACGTGTATTTGTAGAAGCGCACTTGTCACCCATGGGTTTTAAGGTGATGAACAACAGATGTTTATTGTTACCCAACTTAATGGTACTCATGTTATCGACCTCAGATGGATGAAGGACTGAGTGGACCCACCGGGATTTGAACCTGTGACCATTAGGTCATACACAGGCCCCTGCAGTGGATGCATTAGTCCACTAAGCCACCATATCTGGCTCCAGTTTCAGTGGTGGGGGGATGCATTTGAGTTCACTACCCTTCACTTCCCACTGTTGTCTGCCCCGTGGTGCTCCACAAAAGTAATGTGCCCGGTGGTGGAATTCCTCAGGGCCCCGGGTGTCATCTCATCATCTCCTAGGCTAGGATGGCATTCTCTTGATGGATCTGTGCACTTGGAATCTATCACTGCACCTACAAGGGGCAGCCTCTCTCCTGTAGTCTATCGGATTCTTAATAAAACAACGAAAGTCGGTTCTCATGCTCTCTCAGCCCTTGGTGTTCCTGAGATTTGTGGTAGACTGGCTCCAAGCCTCTCTCATCATTCCCTCCTGGAAAATGACCAAGATAAAACATGAATTATGTCATTTGGCGGCCAAACCCTCCCCTTCTAATGCCAAATATGGTGGTGAGACTTCATTTGTCCTCTATTCAAGCCGTTTTTCCGGGGCCCCTTCATTATTCAGCCCTCAAGCGCTTGAAAGGGTTTACCACAAAACAGGTCTCATGCACTCTCAGGTGCTTCACTGGTCGAAGGAGGCTCAAGCAGCGATCTACAGGTTGTTGGTCCATATGAAGGCATGGAATGTCCGGGCAATTTTCAGATCCCTTCTGAATCTTGTTATAAAATCCAATGCCAGTGACACTGGCTGGGGGCGAGATGTGGGGACAACTCTGCAGGAGGAAGATGGTCCTCTCTAGAAAAGTCCACCCATATCAATTGCCTCAATCTCTTGACAGAGTCCTTCGCAGTCTGCGGTTGCACCAAGGATCATGCACAGTGTTGTTTTCTCCTCAAGATGGGCAATGTGGCAGCAGTTCACCACATCAATTATTTCGGGGGTACTCGATCCAGGAACCTGCCAGAGCTGGCCTAAATTTTTGGGATTACTGCCTAGAGAATCAGATCTCGATGACGGCAGGCATCTCCCAGTAGCATCCAATCAGGTGGCTGATTAGCGTCCCTCCACCAGAAGGACACGAGTCTCTGGTGCTTACATGCATGGGTGTTCCAGATGCTCTGCAACAGATGGTGCCCATTTACTGTGGACCTCTTTGTGTCACACCTGGCCCATCAACTACTGAGATACTTCAGTTAGCGGACAGACCCAGAGGTGACCGCAATGGATGCCTTCCTCCAGGATGGTTAACTGGAGCAGGGATATGCCTTCCGTCCAATTGTCATGATAATGCACCTCTCAGCTCGAGTATGGAGGCAGGGGGTGGATATTGTCCTGGTGACCCTGACCTGGAAATCGCAAGTCTGGTATCCAGTTCTTCTGGAACTTTCTTAGGATGTTTCAATCCCTCTACCCCTATCTCCAAGGCATGGGCAGATATCACCATGAAGCGTTATAAGTCGGTGTGGGCTCAATGGCTGGTCTGGTGTCACCAACAGAGTTTGGATCTTGTGGGGCAGAAATTGCCCAAATCCAAAATGTCCTTGCCTCTTTGGCATTGGAGGGACTTGCTTTTGGGCAATCATTACCTTCAGGTCAGCGATATCCTCTGGCCATTCGCTGGTATGTGATTATCCAGTTGGGGAACATCCCCTGGTGAGGAAGCTTTTGCTGGGCATCTGCTTTTCCCTTCCTCTAGAACCCAGATATTCAGTCTTGTAGGCTTTAATTTGTTATTGTATTGGCAATGCAATAAGTATCTCTCACAAAAAGAGCTTTTGGCCAAGCTAGCTCTCTTCTCTGCCTGGTCTTATGCAGACGTGTCTTGGATGTCAGAACTCTGGACTTAACCCTGCAAGGGGTCACTTTTCACAGATCATGACATACAAAATGTAATTCTTGTTGGTTACTTACCCGTCTTTTCCAGATTCCTCAAAGCTGTGTGCTGTGAGATGTATAAAAGTTTATGAGGCTTTGACGGTGGTCATCCGTCCCCATAGGGAGAGATAGTTACTGGTGGCCCTAAAGAAGCCATTCAGGGTGGTCTCTTCACCTACCATCGCCAGATGGGACGATTGAGCATTGCAGGAAGCAGGCATTGATACCAAGACGTTTGGAGCACATTCCATCAGGGGAGCTATCGCGTCAAAAGCATTCTACCTTGGAGGATATCCTTTAAGTCTGGAGGATATCCTTAATGCGGCGGATTGGTTTTCAGATGCTATTTTTTAAGAGGTTCTTTTTTAAGCCAGTCACAGCCAGTGCTGTTGGTGGTCAAGCTTTAAACCAGCATAATCCTTGCCTCCAGTCTTAATAGAATTAAACATGTCCTAGCTATCATAATAAAAAGCTTCAATTCTATTAAGAACACGGAGGCGGGGATAAACCCACCCATGTTGATACTCTCCCGCTTTTGGAAACAACAGGTTATGTAAAGGTGGGTATATAAATTACTCTCTTTGGTTAATTGGTTTCATGAAGTTCTTCTTTGCATTTGTGTCATTGTTGACCTCTGCCGGACAAGTTGGAGGAGTTATCTCTAGGATCTGATGGCTCGAAGCAGGAATAAAGGTGTCACTATCCATCTGCAGTCACAGAAAGGAAGAGGAGGTGGTAACATCAGCAAGGAACTACGGAGGGGTCCTGGACTCATCTGATTGGACAATGCATATGGCTGAACTGTTCAACTTTTTCCTAAGGGTTATGGGAAATTAAGTATTTTGCTGTTGTTTATTTAATGGCTGCTGTTGAATAAAATGTGGAAAGAACAGCATAAACCTCTTCTCTGTGTCGTTAAAAGAATTAAAACTTTCCATTACAATAGCTTCATTCTTATTGATGTAGAATATCATGGTACTATTAGACTTGAATTACTGGAACCTGAAGTCATAGCTTAAACAAGCAAGAATAATTACATGGATATAGAAAGGACAGAAAAAAAACATTTGCAAAGTAAAGTATTGAGCCTCCAACCTTGGCACTTCTCTTTGGGTGGGTGCCCAAATGTAATCAAGCGAAATGGCAGCATTCACAGTGCCAAAGAGCCAGTGGTTGAAGAAGTTTGACCCATTGATCCTGTGGTGTATGTTGAGGTGGGTGAAAGCAACATGTGAATGACAGAATAATTCATGAAGATGTAATGTTATTTTGTGTGTGTTTGATGCTGATGAAGTGGCCTTTGAGCCACATCTAAAAATGTAGCTGCAGACTAAGACATGGAGCACTAGAAGAAGTGGCTATTTTCAAGGAGTTTTTGTCAGTGCCCTTTGTATGAAATATCTAGTAGTGAGGTACCTTTGATGTATGAATTTATTTATTTGTAGTTTTTTTTTACAGCTCTGTGTGACCAAATGGCCACAGTACTTTTGGGGGAGGTGGGTCAGTCAAGTGTCAGTGAATTACTGATAGAAATTCTGGTAGTTAGGAATTGTTAGCCCTGGCATCCTTGGCATGGCTTCTCCTCACTTTCTGCCTTCTGACCTCCTGTTTTTGACTGCTGTGCTGACATTGATTACGCTGGTTTTAGGACTCAGAGCACTTTACCACTGATAACAAGTGCTAAAGTGCTAAAGTGCATGTGCTGTTAAACTTAAACATGTCAATATTGGTCTATCCAAAATTGGTGTATTTAATTTACTTATATGTCCTTAGTACGGCTGGGAACCTACACCACAATAGATCAGATCCCGACATGGCAGCAAACATGGCCAACAGCGCTGTGCAGGCTTTGTGGTCTCTCTGAAGAAACCTTGATTCATGTTCTGTGCATCTGTCCCCTTTTGAGTAAATTGAGACGGTATTATCTCCTACAGTCATTCCGCCTTTTCCAAATCAGAACATGTCGATCGGCAGCCATGTTAGTATTGAACAGCCAACAGCTGCAGACAGCTTGCAGGGCCACTAGATTTTTTCAGAAAGCGAGTCTCCTTCTGCTGAAAAATGAAAAAAGAGGTGACCTATTGGGCAAAACCTAAAGTCTTATTGGAATAAATGACTTTGAAGATAGACTTTGAAGATAGATAATGAAAGTTGGACTTTATTCCTCCAACAAAAAAAACAAAAAAAGTCATCATTCTGTAAATGCTTTCTTAATTATTTATTTAAATGGAATAAGTTCTATTGAATTTTACTCTTTTGTAAAGGTTTTGATTAACCATACACAATAAAATTTTACTTACTTACTTACTTATATGTCCTTAGTAAAATGAACTGCCTAAGTAGAGGGTCTTTAAATTAAATGCTACTAGTAGGTCTGCAGCACTGATTGTATAACCCACATAAGTAGCACTTTAAACATGTCTCAGGCCTGCCATTGCAGAGCCTGTGTGCATAGCTGCCAACTGTTCCGTTTTTGCCGGGACAGTCCTGGCAAGTTGGAGACTGTCCTGGGTATTTCACTATCCTGGGACAGTCCGGGCAATTGCACTCCCAGCCCTTTTAATTGCAATCCACAGTGTGGCAGTGGGATATCAATTCACCTAGCCACTTGCAATCAGGTCTATACACTGTGCTGGACAGCAGTTATGTATGCGGTGACAAAAAACACATGCAATCATTTGGTCAACCCTGAATGGCCAACATAAGGACACTGCCTTATAAATATTTACCCAGTCTTGTGGTTCACACGTCTTTTGGTTACGTATGCTATGCTCATTTCTGGGATGTCCCCACAGATCTCTCAAGATGATAAAATTATATGAGGCTTTCGAAGAGTCAGTGCTGCAAAGTGTCAATGGAAATGTTTTTCAAATGTTGCCAATTATGTGTGTGTGCAGTTTTAAACTGCCATGTTGACCTGGCAAGTTAACCTACTTGCCAGGCCAAAACCTTCTTTATTTATTACATATAGGTCACCCAAAGGGCAGGCTGCAGTGTCCTTAAAAAGTGGGACATATACTTTTAAGCTTTACATGTCTTGGTAGTGAAAAACTCCTACATTTGCTTTTCACTACTGCATGCCCTATCTCTTCCATAGTATAACAGTGGGACTAACTTATTACATTTTCTAATTACAGTTTCCAATTGTGAAAATATAGGGTAATCAAATTTAGTGTCTCTGGAATCACAATTTAAAAATACAACTTATGGTGAAGTTGGTTTTTAAATTGTAGTTCTGAAAATGTCACTTTCAGAAAGTTGGCAGTTTCTTACTTAAACTGTTTGGGGCTTTTCTGCCTGTCGCAGAAATACTTGTCTGGGGTGGGTAACAGCTGGCTTCCTGCATTCCCCCTGGACAGCCACACACAAAGAAAGGGTAGGAGTGACTGCCTAGTCATCTGCATGTTGATGGATCATCCTAAGCAGGAGGGAAGGGTGGAGCTGGCACTCTGCACCTGAGAGGGATGGGTCCTGGCCCCACACAAAGGATTGCATACCCTCCTAGAGTGAATCAGGAGCCAGGGCAGGAAAGGCAGGGTCTTGTGCACTTTAAAGCAGTTCCTTGAAGTCTCCCTACTTCAAAGGCCAAATGGTGTATAAGCACTGGGCTCTTACCCCACCAACTGAAAACACTGCTGTAACGAAGGACATTGTTCCAGAAAGAAGAGCTGCTGTGCTGTAGAAGGGACTTCCACTTTGCTAAAAATGTTTTGCTGTATTGGCCTGCTGCCTGCTGATTGCCATGATGGAAGTGAGAAGGACTGTATCTGTTCTCTGCATCCATGAATACAAGTTTACCCAAAGGCATGTTGGCATGCCTCCTGTTGCTGAAGTCTCAGGGATATCAAAGACTTCGTCTTTCATCTTCAACACAGCATTTGGACTTTACTTGCCTTAAGTCTTGCTCTGCCAAGTGGTGCTAATACAGTGCAAACCCCTTGAAAATGAGCTTAAAGTGCTGCATCTGACAAGAACCTGTGCATCCATATTGTAGTGCCAATCAGAACAAACGCATTGCCTGCTGCAAGATATGGATCAACACTACATCACTGCTGAGAGGTCTGGGACCAGCACACCACACTTGGCACTGCTGCATCACCTCCTGAATGACCGCCTCAGGAACCAATGCATCCCGGCAACAGTGTGGAGAAGATCCCGCATCGCCTCCAGCAAGAAATAAGCCAGCGCTTTGCCTTCGGAGCCGCCACATTCCAGAATCTGCACTTTGTCCAGAGCACTGACTCATCACCACTATTGCATGGAGAAATCCGGGCACAACCTGAACTGCACGGAGAGCATTGATGCATTGTACTCGCATTTCGTTCTGTGACAAGGGATTAAGGTACTTTGCAAGCGGGCCCTGCGTGTGTCCTGTAGCCGGCCAATGTTCCGTCATAGGTTGCCTAAACTCTTGAATTTGTCCTGGTCCAGCTTGACCCTGTTTACCCCTATAAGTACTATTTACTTCTAACTGCTATTTTCACACTAATTATTTTAAAATTCTTGACTTCTACTTTTTGGAGTTTTGTCTTTTTTGTCTTGTTTTGTTCAGAATATGCTAATCTATTTTTCTAAACTGGTGTGGAGTCTTTTTGTGGTGTTTTCACTTTGTTAAGTTTTGCTGTATTGCACAAATACTTTACACATTGCCTCTTAAGTTAAGCCAGCCTGCTCTGTGCCAGAATACCAAAGGATGAGCAGGGTTAGGGTTTGCTCTGTTTCTGACTTACCCTGACTAGGTTTGTCGCTCCTGCTTGAATAGGGTGTATACTCTGCCAACAAGAAACCCCTTTATTCAAGTGTTTTCAGCAGCACAACTACTTTCTGTTTGCCATGACTTTGTGCCTCTACAGTTACACTAATGTGTATGTAGAAAGCAATCCCACACATGTTGACAGATTATTAACACTACTGTGTATGCAGAAAGCAATCCCCAAAATGTTAATTGAGAGATTTTGTTTTTCACTTCCCAGCAAAATATGGGGTCTACCTTTCACATAGTGATACATACTGATATGAAACTGTTGTTGAAAATAAAATGAATGAAAGTGTTGATTGGCCAGTTTACATTCAATAGGTGTAACATTCACAATAGATGAACACAAGATCCATTACACCAAAGACCATGATGTGTGCACATCTCAGGAAGACACTTTAGTCTTCCCACTCAAACTGCCCAACAGCCACATCTGTAGCAACCTAACATCACACTGTGGTCTTTGTCTCAATGTCTGTTGTGTATGTTATAGATATTCAATTTGCCTGTGTATGAATCAAAATATTTTCCATTACCTGATATCATCAATCACATACTTTTTTTGCCCCACAGGTTTACCATTCGATATTACCGGGACCTGCTGGCCATGCTTTTTGCCATTGAGGAAATTAATCACAAGGCCGACCTGTTATCAAACATTACTTTGGGTTTCCGGATCTTAGATTCCTGCACATCTCAAAATAGAGCCATTCATGGGCTCTTACAAGTGCTGTCAGGGAAATCTGACCCAATGCCGGGGTACAACTGCAATTTAAAATCAATGCCAGTAGGATTTGTTGGAGAAATGCTGTCATCCACATCTATTCCACTAGCCAGAATTGCAGGACCTTTTCATTTCCCAGTGGTAAGCAGGCAGCTGAATACATAATTATGACTCGATAGAATTAATGGTGGCTGATTCAACCCAAACAGAGGACTACAGAGGACTTGCAGATCACTACAGAGACCCCTTTTGTAGAAAACTATATGGATGGTCAAGTGCAGACCTTCTAAGAAGCCAAATATTTGTAAGGGAAATGTCAAAATAGTTTCAAACTAAGCTATACAACACCAAATCTACAACACTATAACTTGGGGATACAAATGAAAACGGGCTCCAGTGACTGCTGGACTTGCCGTTGGCTTTTGTCACCATAAATCATGACCTCGTCAAACATACTCTAAGATAAAGAATTAGCTACTTCTACACCTGTTTCTCCAAGAGGGAGGTTCCCCAGGGAGCAGAATTATTTCAGTCAGGCAACAGCTGCCTTTGCCTTAGGTTCTCATGTTACCTCCATTCATTGAACATTTCTTAAGCCAAACAGGTCTCTGGCATTTCCAGACTTCAACCAAAAAGTGTGAGAGAGAATTTCTAGAATGGGCTGGAGATACCACTCACCAGTACTATAGAAGGTGTCCTTGAATTCTTCAGTAGAGATGGAACGCTCTCTCTCCTCTTCAGATCCATGGTTCTGGAGGTGACCTCTCCTAAGCCAATCATGTTAAAATCATACTGTTTCACAGCCAGCTGTTCATCAAAGTGACATGCTTCATATTTTGGGGACAAGCCATGTGACAGCACAACTATCTCAAAGTTCCAGGCAACCAAAATGAAAAAACGGTGATTCCCTGTCTCAGCTGTACGGAGCTCTCCTCTGCTCACCAGCTCACCAGTGCCCCTGCTCACCAGCTCCATCCATTGCCCTTCTCCTATACTGCTGCAATGGTGTCCAGAGGGCCGACTGACTGCCATTGTAATCAGCCCCCAAAAGTGTCAGAGCACATGGCTTGATTTGTAAAGTCTACACAAGTTCCTACTGCATGTCAGTGCTGTTCTGTGAACAGAGCTATCATAGCCCAAGTTGGAGCCCCACTTTAGTGTCCCCTGCCAGAAGTCTTTTTCTGGTGAGGGGCCAATTACCCCTGTCAATTTAGTAGATTTTGTGTCTTTTTAACTAACTTTTGCACAGTTATTCTTCAGAATATTTCACATGTGAGTCAACGTTGGACCTGAAGTTAGCCCAGGTTAGGTTAGCAATCAGGCCAGATTAACGTATTCTGTAAAGAACATAGGGCTGGTCATCAGGACAATGCCATCTGTCTAGTTAGGAAATAGAGGGATGAAATCTCATAGAGGACAATACCAAAACCATCATCTACTAATGTCTTCTGGGCCTGCTGGTATGCCTCAGTGCAGTGACAAAGCATCAATTAAAGGCCCAGGAGCTTAGTGTGAAACTGCATAATTTTGTGGAAGCCCCTGCCACACTTTAGTAAACGGAACCCCAATGTTTTTCATTCAAAGATCTTCCACTAACCTAGGTACAAAGAGCCTGGAAACAGTAAAGAAGTTGGAGTCCTGACAAGGCTGGGCTGGTAGGTCTCACTAAATTCACATAAGTAAAAAACTCAAAATTATAAAATGTCTTCCTAGGCTCAGGTCAACAAACCAAGGTAGGATAAACAGAAGCAGATTGCATCTCTAATCATGGGATTTTGCCAGGACTTCACTGTTCGAGCTGTATACCGGAATAACCAGAGTGGTTTTGGGGGGTAGAGGGCAGTTTAATTCATGCATACTGCTAGAAACTGATTGTGTGAAATTAAATCAAATCTTCTTAAAATCCCTTTTACTACAGATCAGCTATGGATCAATGGTCTCCACGCTGAGCGACAAGCTACAGTTTCCATCTTTTCTACGTACAGTGCCAAGCAACACCTTCCAGATGAAGGCCTTAGCACAGTTAATTAGATTCTTCAGATGGACATGGATTGGGATGATCCTCTCTGACGATGAGCTGGGAATGTTGGGGGGACAATCCTTAAAAGGATTGATTGAGAAGAACGGAGGTTGTGTTGCATTCATGGAAAAAGTCCATCTAAGCTACTCTACAGCCAAGATCACCAATGTTGTGGAAATTGCCAAGAGACATAATGTGAAAGTAATCATTGTTCACTGCCCTGAGCCCCATCTAAAGAAGGTCATGGAGGTCTTCTTTGCACTGAGTGTGACGGATAAAGTCTTTGTCTTCTCTGCATCCTTTACATTTTCTCATGCACTCTTCCCCAGGCACACCTGGACACTCTTAAATGGATCTCTACAACTAGCCCTCCGTTTCTCAAAGATGCCCGGATTTGAGTGGTTTCTTTCCCACCTTAATCCATTGCAAGATTCCAATGATCAATTTGTTAAACTTTTCTGGGAGAAAGCTTTCAACTGCAAGTGGCCAGGATCTAACACAACTGAGAAAATGACGGCGATGGAGCACAGTGGAATCCAGGTTTCTTGCTCAGAGAACCAGACTTTAGATAAAATGGCTGCTTTTCTTTTTGAAGTTTATGATCTCAGAGTCTCCTTCCATACCTATCTTGCAGTTTATGCCCTTGCCCATGCTATGAACTCATTGATATCCTGTAAACCTGGACAAGGACCGTTCATTAATAGTGATTGTGCTGATATCAATAACTTTCCACCTTGGCAGGTAAATGAGTGATAAGCGTATCTATCGCAATAGGTCATGATTGTCTTAATGTCTCAGTTTTATGGCTTATGTGACGCATGCTATTTGTTCATATTGATGGGTCTTTTAACTGCAGCATTATTACGTTTTTGCTTGAAATCTAATTCTTGGCATCCTAGCTTTAGTAAAAAAACTCAATTTTTGAATTAAGTGTCAGTTTACTATCAGTGAAAATTCTCACATTTTTGTTTCACTAATATCTTTGGCACCGTTTGAACAATCTTCACGAAACGTTCCAAAAAAGTAGCTCATCCACCATCCTGGAAAGTTTCAGTGTGCTCTACAAAGTGGGGGCCTGTGAAAAAGGAACCCAAAACAAGTTATCCCTGTGCTGTTTCTCATAGGAAACTTGGGGGCATATTATCAAGAACGGCGTTAAAATTATTGCCGGTTTAGCAGCAGCAAACTGCCGCTAAAGCAGCGATAATGGGCTTGATAATATGCCCTGGAGAGTTCCAATAGAATATGGACTTCTATTGGAATTCTCTAGGGCATATTATCAAGCTCATTATCACCGCTTTAGCGGCAGTTTTCTGCAGCTAAACCGGCGATAACTTTTAACACCGTCCTTGATAATATGCCCATAGGGAGTAAGTCCCCTTGTTGTTAAAGTAAAACATAAATGAAACTGTAAAGGGGGAGAGCAGTTGTACCCTGATCCACTTCTAGTTATGGGGGGGTCAAAGAGTGCCCACCATCTTGCTGGATCACCCGTGATGCACACTGACTCCCGATGCAAAAAGTCCTGTGGGCATAAACGATGAACAGTCCACTCCCTCCAGACACTCAAGCCCCATCAGGTGGCTAAACTCCTACAACGCACATTCTTAGCTCTGTACTGGATCCTTTGCAGTTGGGCGGCATCTTATTTACAATCAATGAGACATGAGTGACCAAGCCACTGTAATGCACAGCCATCGCATTGTACAGAAGTATTCATGAAAAGTCCACTCCCTCCAGACACCCAAGTCTCCTTTGTTGGTAAAGTGCCTACTAAGCACAACCTTCACCCTGTGCAGAATTGTTCCGGAGAGCCCACTTCCTCCAGACACCGACCCCCTTATGTGGCCAAGCCCAAACTACACCCAGCCTTGGCTCTGTAGAAAAGGCTTTATGAAGAGCCCATTGCCTCCAGACACCAAAGTGTTCTTAGGTGGTCAAGCCCCTCCCCACAAATCCTTCGCCCTGTCCAGAACTTTTCACAGAGAGCCTACTAACTCCAGTCACCCAAGCTCCCTCAGGTGGCCATAAGCCTACTAAACACAGCCTTTGCCCTGTGTACAACTCTTGACAGACAGCCCACTTACTCTTGACCTGCAAACCTCTATTAAGCTCAGCATTTGCAATGTCTTAAACCCTTTGCAAGTAGGTGGTCTCTTGTGGCCAATCAACCAGACATGAGTGGAAATCCGCTGCTCCTCATGGTCCTTGCTCTGCATGTAATTA
This sequence comes from Triturus cristatus, assembly GCF_964204655.1. Classification (NCBI taxonomy): domain Eukaryota; kingdom Metazoa; phylum Chordata; class Amphibia; order Caudata; family Salamandridae; genus Triturus; species Triturus cristatus. The sequence goes on along the minus strand of NC_140591.1, from coordinate 1,669,525,076 downwards.
TTACGGACAGGCCAGTTTCTTTAGACAGCAAAGCAGACTGAAGCCCATTGAAACCCGCTTAGGTGTGTTTAAATCCCTCAGGATTACTCTGATGCATTTTCACACACCCTTTTGAGAGGGAGGCTGCGGTATAATTTTTTTCATGTAAAAAAATATTAGATAGGTCCCACCGTACTCCCATGGTGCTGGTTAATCACCGCCAAAATAGGGTTATTTACCCATTATGGTATGATGGTGCTCCCATGGTACTAATAAGATTATATATATATAAAGTTGAATTGAAATAATTTCCATAAATGAGAGGAATGTGTGTTGTATGAACTGGAGAGACCAGAACTGCACCATATGTACAAGGCCTGGCACAGCCCTACTCTCTGCATGTGCTGGCACACTTTCTGCAGCCATGTGCCAATGCAGGTATACTTGCACCATAATGTCTGCATTATTGTCAGGAAAATGTTTGTGCAGAAAGAGGTCTCTTACTGATTATAAAAAACTATTATGTAAGGCAATTTCCTCTGAATATATATGTTCTGCAAAATGCAGCACACATTCAAACGGAAATATTTCTTCTTGTTACGCCAGCCTCATGAAGGCATGCGCTTTTGGTGCAAAAATATGTCTAAATGTCTTTGTAGATGTGGATTTCCCCTAAAACTAATGAATGAATTACCAGGAACACCCATAGAGCACCCAATGAACATCCTTTTGATGAAAAGTAACGCATACCAATACGTTGCAACGCATTGCATTACTTTTGTTTCAACCAACACATAACGTAATTTGAGTTGATCATTTAAATACCAAACAGACTTTTTTGTTTGATCTGCATTAATAAAGTAAACTAAAACTGAAGCAAAACATTTGTTAATCTGGTGGAAATCAATAATAGTAAATCTTTGCTTTTCACTTACAACTATAACCATAGACTTACCTTTTAATATTATTATTTATAAACTGTGATAGCAGATTAACTTCTGGGCCTTCCCCCTACCCCAGAGCTGCTCAATTTTTGAGCTATTTGGGGTAGTTCTCCATAACTGTTTTTCCACATAAGGTATCCACCCCAGGTTTTGCAGCCTTTTTGCACAACATACTGGGTATTCTAAAGGTACCCAGGGGTTTGTAGAGTTCCCTGGAAGGAACTGGTAAAAGATAGCTCTATCTTGCGCTTTCCAAAAAAAATAGGAAAAAACTGCTCCAGATTAAAGTGTCTCTAGTTTTTTTTCTTCTAAAAATAGCATCAACAAACAGTTTGGTGTGCTAATATTGCCACCTCTCTATCGATCAGGAACATGCAGAGATGAATCAAAAAATCTACGTTTGTACCACAGTTTTTGCATTTTTCAGAGGGAGACGATTTGTTCCTATTTTTGTGTTCTAAAACTACTTCCAGTTTGTGCTAGAAACCAGTGTGGAACCCATGGGTGATCCAGGACAGCTGCAGATTTCCGAGAAATAGATACAATTCCAAATTCAGCACGGGGTCATATGTGTAGAGGTTTTTACAAAGAAGATAACTGTTGATATAAAGAAATACTGAAAATGCAGTAGGACAAAACTGTAATTTGTGAAAAATGTCCATCTGTCACTCCTTGTGACAATAGCTGACTTACAAAAGCAATATACCATTATGCCAGCTAGACCCTTCTGGTTTTGGGGTTATACAGGGTTTGTAGGTTCTCCAAGAACCCAAGATGCTCAGAGCCAACACCTGAGCTGCACCGTACAGTAGTTTATCACTGTATACTGAGTAAAGAGAAACTCATTTGATGAGCTATGTAGAGTTAAAATGGTTATCGATGAAACATATGTATTTCTGAAATGGGCACATGATATGGAGTTCTGGTTATTTGTACATTTCTGAATTTCTTGATGCCCCTATGAATGAATTATTTAGATGGTATTTTTCAAAATGCCTTCTTTCTTACACACTGGCTTACATTTTAAAGGCACAAATGCAGCAAAATCCAATTGGTATTAGCAAACGGTCCACTATTGTATGCATCCACATATCTCAGAGTAAAAATGGTATCTCACTTGAGTGGGTGGGCTTAATTCATGCGACAGGAAATGGCCCAAAACACATCATGGATGTGCAACTGTTCCCACTTAAACCTGAACCTTTTTTTGCTCAGTGGGTAGCTGTGGATTTTGGGTCCTAGCTCAGCTGGAACTAATGGAAACCAAGCAAATTTGCACATTTTTGAAAACTAGACACCTGGGGGAATCCAAGGTGAGGTAACTTGCGTGGCTTTCACAGTTTATTTTACCCAGAATTCCTTGCAAATCTCAACCTTTGACTAATAAAACACATTTATGTTCCTCGCATTTCTGTAATGGAAAGTTCTTTAATCTGTGGGGAGCCACAAATTTTCATTCACCTGGCATTTTCCTAAATCTCCTAAAACAAATGGTACCTCACTTGTATGGGTAGGACTAGTGCCCGCAACAGGAAATGGCCCAAAACACACAAGTGAGTTGTGTTTTTTTCGGCACAAGTGGAGCAATGTAGAACGGTACGAATTATGTGGATTCCTTTGGATTCAGGAAGTATTAATCACAGAAATGAAAGGAAACTGGTTGGTTTCAGGCAGAGTTTGAGGTTTGCAGAGCAATGCGGTTAAGAAAACCTCATGAGGTCCACACAAATCACAACTACCCGAACTTCCGTGGTTGACTAGTTTTCAAAAATTTCTGTGGTTTTAGGTTTGAAAGGGTGGTGCCTCAGCGCAGCCCAAAATACAGCACCTACCCCTACTGCTTATCTCTCATCTTATTTCCTATCTTATCTCTGATACTGCCTCAGAGCTGTTCTCCATATCCGAGTTAGGGCCTGGGCAGCAGTCATTCACCGAGATACCATCTCTGCTGACTGGCTACAACCGTCCTTCTATAACATTGTACTACGTAGAAGGTAGAAGTATTGTTCTAAATCAGTTGATGGGTGTGTGCATGTAAGATGTGTGTAAAAGTAAATAAACAAAGAGTTACTTATCTGATCTTGCATAACACGCTTTCATTTTTAACATTAAACCAAACTATCAAAAATTCATCTAATTGGCAAAATTGACATTATGGTTAACCTGAAAGATACTTTTAACTTTACATAAAAGAAAAAAAAATCACATTAAAAAACACTAGAAATTCACTAAATACAAAATTAAGGTTAAAGTGATGCTGTAGTTAGGTAGGGAAAGATAACCTTAACTTACATTAAAAATAAAACTTAGAAATCGAAAAAGAAAAAACTCTGGTGTTCAAGTTGTAGAAATTCCTGGGCACCTACAGCAGCAGGCCTCAGATAAACAGAAACGTGAAGGCACAACTGGGCCAACTAGAGAAGGATATACAAAGATTAGAGTCAATCCATATCTCAGATCGAAAGAATGTAGATGCACTCACAGAACTCACAAAGAAGAAATATGAATTCAAAAGAATATTGAGCGAAAGAGCGGGTATGTGGATAAACAAATTTAAGGCAATAAACCTATGCGAAGCTAACAAAGCTGGAAAGCTCCTGGCCTCTTACCTAAAACACAAACAACATACCATCTCATCAATCACAGACTCACAAAATATCTCACACACAAGACACAGAAATTCTACGGACATTCAGTGAATTCTATCAAGACCTCTATAAAAAAGATCTAACGTTAGAAGGAAACGGCTGCACCGACTACCTAAACAGACTAAATCTTCCAAAACTAACACCAGAAGAATCACTCACACTGGGTAGGGAGATAAGCACTACTGAGATTGAGATGGCAGTCAAGTCCCTTAAAGCTAACAAGGCACCTGGACCAGATGGTTACACAGCCACATTTTATAAGACATTCATAACTCAATTACAACCCAGTATAAAAAAAGTTTTTCACTACTGCGAAGGGGCGGGGATGGTCTCACAGACCATGTCCGAAGCTAATATTATAGTTATCCCCAAATAAGGCAATAACGCTCAGCTGCCCTAAAATTACAGGCCTATATCCCTGATTAACGTTGATTGCAAGATATACGCAAAAATCCTGGCATCAAGACTTAATAAAGTACTGCCTCAATTGATAGGTAACTCACAAGTTGGCTTCCTCAAGACACGCATGTCACACGACAACACCAGACCTTAATGCCATATACTAGATAATGCCGCCAAGTCCGACTAACAAGCTGTGACCATCACACTAGACGCTGAAAAGGCATTTGATAGGGTATTGTGGCATTTCCTAGAACGGTGCATGCAAGCCTCTAACCTGGGGTACTCCTTCATGCGGAAAGTAATGGCACTATACGTAAAGCTCGTTGCCCGTATCGTAATCAATGGAGCGATAGAGCCCTTCAGCTTACAGCGAGGCACAAGGCAAGGCTGCCCCCTGTCCCCCTCACTTTTCCTGCTAGCTCTTGAGCCTCTGATTAAAGATATAGAGGCCAATGAAGAGATGAAAGGGGCCACCATCAATGAGACCACAATTAAACTAGCCGCATACGAGGATGACATTCTCATTGTCACAGAGAGCCCTAAATCCTCTATCACGGCCCTCATGGACTCCATAGACAGATATTCGGTCCTCTCAGGCTACAAACTCAATAAAACAAGTCAGAATGCAAACCACTCAACATACACACCACAAAAGACATACTGGGGGACTCAGGCCTTGCCTGGCAAACCAATTTCATAAAATACTTGGGTATACACTTCGGGAATGACCTCAAAAGCACACTAGAACAAAATGAGAAACTAATGTTGGACAAGATAAAGGTGCTGCTGGAGGGCTGGTCTCCCAAATTCATTACTTGGTGGGGAAACAATAAAGATGATGGTCACCCCTATGGTCAACTACCTGGCAAACATGCTCCCTCTAGTACTCACAGACAATTTCCATCGCAAAATAGACAAGCTGCTGAATAACATCATCTGGCGAGACAAAAAAGCAAGGATGAGCCTTAAAAAACTAAGACTGGGGAAAACTCGAGGGGGTTTAAACCTAGCAGACTTTAAAACCTTCCAAATAGCTTTCTTAGCAAAACAGGAAAGCTACTGGATCCTGCCCGACCAGGAGTACACTCCAGTATGGCTGAAACTGGAGAGAGCCATACTAAATAACCTCGTGGCCTTAGCCCTACTAACTACCAACAGACAGTCATTAACAACTAACCCAATACTCAAAAACACCAGGAACGCTCTACAGAATAAAAAACTCGAGATGGGAATCTCTGTGGACAAACGCTAGAATAAAATACAGGGGCAAGCCGCTCTCATCCAACTCATGGGGGAAAACAGGGATCTCCCACCCTATTCAACTTGAAGAGGGAGGGAATCCCATCACTTTCAACATGTTAAAAACCAAATATAACTTACCAGACATAGAATAATATACTTTTCTAAAAATCAAAACAGCACTGACCAAAGCGAAACTTTCCACTACCAAGCCATCAATCTTTCACTACATGTCTAACCTTAATAAATTAGCTCACCAGGTATCACATCTCTACAGACTCCTAAGGTCTAGCCCAACCAAAATCAATGAAAAAGCACGCAGATACTGGGAGTCCCAGCTTGGGGACTCACTTAACGAAAATGAGATCCAGGCGCTATGGTCATCCCCCACGCAAGGCAAAATATCCCCGGTTCTAGCACAGACAAAGTTTTGGACACTACACAAAATTTACTGGATCCCATCGCGTTTGGCATCCTTGGGACTGAACCTCAGTGACCAGTACTGGAACTGGAACAATGGAAAAGGGGACCTGGCCCATCTCATATACTACTGCCCAAAATTCAGGGTTTTCTGGAAAAAGATCTTTGCCTTTTTAAAACAATATGCTAGGTTGTACCCTTAAAACTGAGTTTGCCACCCTAGTAACTGCTTTTATTAGGAGAGATGCAGACACCCAACAAGACAGAGACCTACTCGACCTCCTTCTAACAGCAGGAATAAAAATGGTTCTCAATAACTGGAAAGACACCTCTAAGGCAAAGTTTAAAGGTGGGCTCAACTGGGTGGCATACCTTAGAGGAGCGGATTCACTGGCCCTACGAGACTCGCCCTGGAGACAGCCCAACAGGAAAATGTGGGCAACACTGGACAAACACCTAAACCTGTATGAGCCGCCCTGAATAGGACCAGTAGAGCTAGTCAGATAGCAACTCACAATAGACAATAGCAAATATGCTAGCTCTCATCCTGTGCAGTCCTCTCTCTCTCTTGCTCTGGCCTCCTGTCCCTGCCACTCCCTGTGCTTTCTATGAACCGTAAGAGTGCAATGGGTGGAAGATAGCCAAAACAGACTAATTGTAACCAGGCTAATTGTAACCTAACCTGTACTACCAAAGCGGGCGACCCTGTTACAGCATGCGATGCAGAGCGCATCCAAGTGTTATTTGTTTTATGTATGTGTTACGTTATATGTTTATATGTCATGGGTTTTTTGGGGAGAAAAAAAAACCTTAATAAAAATCTACTGAAATAAAAAAAAAAAGGAAAATTCACAAAAAAAGGAAAAGTCATAGAAACATTATAGTTAGATGACAATGAGAGTCGTATAGTGATTTTTTTTAAATCAAACCCCACTCAAATTTTATAATTATCGATCAGCAAGCCACCTATACCTTGTGCCAATGCAATGCATTGTTTATGACCTCATACACTACAACAATCATATGTTCAATTACCTCATTGATGACATCTCAAATAACATCCTTGATGCCATTATGATGACATCATGGATGGCATTACCCACCCAACCATTCAATTTACTCAATAAACCAGTACAGCCTTTCAAATATGTAAATAGGTACTAAATGGCACAGAATAACATGAAGCGTAAATTACATGAACCTATTTACTTATATAAAATAGTTATCCTGTCTCCCACTCCCTCAGACACGTAAGCTGTATTAGAAGTCCAAGCCTCTACTATGCACACTGTTGACCCTGTGAAGGGCTCTTCAGGGAGAGCCAACTCCCTCCAGAGACCTAAGCCCCTTTATGTGGTTGGTTGAACCCCAGCTATGCACAGCCTCTGTCATTTACATAAAGAACTCTTTACGGAAGCCCACTCCCTCAGACACACTAGCCTCTTTAGAAGGCCAATCATGTTGGAAGAACTTATGCTCATTAGCAGTACAAAAGGTAACTACATATTTTGCTCAAAATAATGGTTACAAAATACCTTTCAGTTTGATAAGTGTATACCAAACCGTCACCCTCTTGGATGAGGTCATCAGTGATGTCTTCACTTATATCATCACTGATGTCATACACTAAAAAGATATGGCTTATTTTGTCACAGATATGGAAGCTGTGGGTGTGCCTCAATATATGTCACTCCTTAGCCTTTTGGAGGTCTAGTTCAAGCTCTCTGCATCATAAAGGTTCTAGAAGGTGAGCTTGATGGAAATGATGGGGCAGACAGTGCCATGACCCTAGAGATAATGAGGAGTGTCCATGAGCTAGAGAGTCTACAAGGGCAGTCCACCAAAGTGTTCTCACTGCCACTATCCAGCTGCTAGAAACTTCCTAATCACTGAACAAACGGCCACATGTACAAGTCAAGAGGCTTTCGTAGTCGCAAATGGGAGAGTCACAGAACGGTCCCGTTAGCAAATGCAAAAAGGCTTTTTTACATGTAAAAAGCACTATTTGCAATTCAGAAACCTATTACTGAATCGAAAATTTGGTTTGTGATTCGGTATTACGAATGGGTCTGTTAAGGGCGTCACTTCCTAATACCGAATCACAGTGGTTTGTGTGAATGTTTTGCACCCAAAATGTGGTCGCAAAACATTCTCATTTTATCACATACATCAAGTAGGTGGCAACCCATTTGCAAATGGGAAGGGTCTCCAAGGGACCCTTACTCCTTTGTGAAAATTTGTAAAAACATTTTTTAAGAGCGGCCAGTAGTCCCACGGGCAAATGTGTATTCTTAAAAAAACTTTTCATTTAGTTAGTTAAATGCATTCTGTTTTTAAGGAAAACTGGCTGTATTTAAACAAAGATTGCTTTATTTAAAAGAAATCACAGATGTGGTGGTCTGCTGACCCTAGCAGGTCACCATCCCTGGGAATTTAGTGATTACCAATAGGTCGCAAACCGAGAACTACTGCATCAATATTCATTATCTAGGTCTATTCGCGACCTACTGGGAATTGCAAAATGTGTCAAAGACACAAGGTGTTTACGATTACCAAATAGCAAATCAATAAAATTACCTTTTTACACATGGCCCTAAGATTCTAATGTGTTTCTGAATATTTCCTCTTTTTATCTTGTGATGTAGGTTTAAGCCTGTGGCACTGTACATATTCTGCAGCCTCTCTCCATTTGCTTTTCACCATCTTGTGCATAGTCTTATGCATATGAGCTGCATTTATTAATTGGTATCAGGTTAACCAAAGACTGGTGCCCAATGATCTTCACCAGTTGCCAATCAATGTGATACCCTATTCCTTGTGTGCCTGGGCAGTCAAGTGTTACTGTCAATTGTCACTATTAGAGTTGTTTACAAGTGGCGTCCTAGGATTACAATACTGTTGACCTCAAATGTAATGTCCAAGTATTGCCTTTCAGAGCCATTTGCAAATCAACTCCTTATTGAAGGAGTTGATTTAGATTTAAACAATCAGAATACAGTGAAACAAGATTAGTCAATACGCTTACCTTTACAGCAATGTTTTTCTTTGGATAAGTATTTTATTACACATAGGAAAAATATAATACACATAAAACAAAGAAAACCAGATGTCTCTTCCACCATTTTAGCCAGAGATACAATCTCAAACGATAGTACAGTGTTTAGGCACCATACACCACTAACACAGTTAACATGGGGATCTAAGGCCAATGTTATGCAATAGACAGTGTTTACAAAGACCTCTAATGGCTGTGCACTTCAGCGGAGTCCAAAATTAACACTCCTTGCAAAAGGATGGGATAACCAAAGAGGGTCACGAAAGCAGTCATGCAATGCTACACTTAAAAGGCTATACATTCTTGTTACTACAGTTCAAACGGAAATACAGTCAATATGACTTGCAGTGATTTGGTTTTAGTTACTGATGGAAGAATGTTAACAAGGGTGTGGTGCACCTTTTACAAAACCTTCTCTGGTGCTGTGAACTACCCCCACCCACAGAGTGAAATGCCATCTAAACTTGATAAACAGCAATAATTTCTTCTCAAGGTACGAGGGTGGTGTACAGTGGCCCATGATCTGTGCTATGGCATGGTCCACAGGAATCCAACTAGTGCTATCATTACTGAGCTAGCATTTGTGTGTACTAGCTGGGCTAGGTGCTAGTACTCCTAGAAAGCCACTTAGGTTGTTGAAATGGTTGCGGGCCTGTAGCTCAAAACCAACCAATCACCACTAGGAAATTCTGGTGGTGGGGCACCAACAGAACGTTGGTGCCCACCACAGAAATGTGAAAACTATACAAGCCCTGGGCTAGTGATGGCTTGGGAGGCTTTAAAATGGCAATGTCTCCAGATCAGAAGGACCTAGAGCCAAAAGGTGCATAGTTCCACAATCCCTGCAAACTTCTCCTGGTAAAACTGCATTCCCGTTCCATGAGGTGAAATCAAAAAAGCGTTGAAGATGTTTTGGCACTATTGAAAGGTGACTACAGACTTCCTGTGCCTTTAGGAGGAGGCAGGGATGAAGACAACGTATCCTTGCAAGAGTGATAGGTAACATATCTTCTGCTGGGCCTCAATGTCGTGCAACAGTGGACGAATCCTGAGTATTGGGCTGTGTTGACCATGTGATCCTTGGGCAGGTGTAATCCAATTTCTGTTTATCACAGGTTTTCCCAGTCAACTGGGGTCTCTTCACTTGACTAGAAGCCACACCTCCTGAGAAGATGAAGTCAAGCTTTTCCCTCAGGCAGGCTCATCCTTCTCCTCCTACAGGCCAAATGCAGCAATGGTTTTGTCTGGCTCGGCTCACATTTCTGCCTATTCTGACATAGTCCTATGTCTGGACCATAGGCTCTTCTTAACATGTCTTCATTGGTTCACAGAATATCCTTGAAAACTGTGCTAGTCTAGGCACTAAATAGTTTTGGCCAGACCTGGACAATAGGATATTGTACAACCTTTGAGTCTTGGGGTACTGCCCCAACCCTTAAGGGTCATGACCACTATATGATCAGGGCATAAAGGTATAATGTTGATGGTAGCCTTTACTGAGCCAGGTAAAGTGGGTCAAACGAGAATGCGTCAGCTTTAGATGAGGCCAAAAACCAAAGGAAGTCAGATAACGGCAGGATTAGTAGAGTGGTTAGTATCACTCTGTCCAGGGAAATGTGGTGAATTCAAAGGGGCCTCTACATACCTCCAAGAGAGGTAAGTGTAATGAGTAGCAGGCGCTAGAGGGGTGTATAGCGTGCAGACTCCCAGGTCCAGTGGGGACCTTAGGTAGCCTCACACAAATCCAGCTCCCATGTTGTCACTCACCAGACACTGGAATCTAGTAGATAGCTACCGTTCACTCAGCCAATCATGCACGCAAACTCACTCTGGACCACATTCTCAAAATACAATCTATAAAGTGGGCAAAGGGCCTAGCTCACATGGAGCTGTGTCAATTTCTGCACGGGGAAGGCAGAAGGATTAGCTGTCGTCACTGTCTTAAAAAGAGGGTGCCCCACCTCAAAGTCCAGCTCTAGGACCCCATAACTTGCCTAATTTTTAATACATTGCCTCACATATACTTTGTGGACCTTTGCATCCTCCCCACCTCTGAACAACAATCAGTCTGTCATGGTGCCCTCTCAGACCTCCGTCCAAGAACTGACCTGACTCAGAAGTTTTGAGAATTCTTCAAATGTCCCAGTGGTGGTTACAACATGTCAGAGAGACTCTGTGTTTGTCTTCCAATCTCTCAGGTCCTCCACTATGTGAAGAACATCAATGTGACGCTCGATATTGGTAGTGACATAAATTTTGATGTGAACGGAGATCCGGTGAGTGCTTTTGACATCTCCAATGTACAGGTATTTGATGATGACGGCATCCGACTGATTAATGTGGGCGGATTTGATTCAAAACAAGGTGAAGAACTGCATGTCAACACAAAGAACATACTGTGGGCCAACAGCAACCAGGTGAGGACGGGTTTTCACATAAATTCATTGGCATCGAAGACATCTTGCCATGTACATTAATGAAAATGTATATGAACTTTTAAGAAGGATCACAAAAGCATAAATGTATACATTACCTCTTGGTTCAACTGCAGAATCTTAGTCCTGAGATATGTAAGGAGGAATGCTTTCCATGAGGCAGCTACCATCTCTCATTGAAGGCAAGAGACTTATGCTTTCCTAGAAGTACCTTTCTTCCATTTCTAACCCACTTTCCAATAACCTACTCACAGACCTTCTGGAGACACATTTTTCTGTGCTTCCTCCAGAGACATTTGCCCTGTCCCTGCTGTTCAGGTGTGTTTAATTTATGTATTGTCAGTATGGAATTATGAGAACTGTGTCTCCCATTTTGTGTGCTGGAGGTGGAGAGCATGGGCAGTGGAAAGTGTGGTGGTCTGTTCTACACCACTCCGTCCATGCTTGTATAATGGTGCAACAGGTGTTTGGGACTTTGTAAACCTTTCCCACCAAGATGCGTTAGCCAGGGAGGAGAATATAAAGACAGCCTGCATCTCTCATCTGAACATTCGCAAAAAGAGGCAACTTGGCATTTAGAGCGTGTCAAAAAACAACCTTATGCCCATCCCTCCTCAAGAGAAAGAGGTGGTCCCTCTACCTCGTACTGAATTTCAGGAGATGATATCTGACCTAGTGGCTGAAGCTTTTGCCATAGGGACCACTGATGCTTGTCCTTTTAAACAATGGGTTTTTGAGCAAGGCCCCGATAAGGTGGCCCTTGCCTAATCAGATTACAGGAGGTCATATGTCACGTATGATGGTCTCAGGCAGTTGTGTATATTTAACAATTGCTTTGGCATACAAGATGTTTTTGCGTATTCATGTAACGGGAAAGTTCCAACTACTGGTCCCAGAATGTAAAGTGAGCTAGGTTAAAAAAGCAGAATCAGACACATATCTTGGTCACACTTCACGCTGGGTCACTAGAAATGCTTAATTGTTGGGTTGTTCCCACTTTGTACCCAAGGCCCTGTACAGATGGAATGACCTGATAACATACTGGTTATATTCATTACTCTTAGTCCTATTTTTCCTTGACCCAGTCATTAATCATGAGGTTAGTTACCCAATCCAAGGACAGGAAAACAAAGCAGGAAATGCTGCTAAGTCATACCCAGCTCCACTTGGAACTATAAGAGCATAGCCCTCCCCCAATCTTTCCTGTAATACCAAGCCTGCAAATAAAATGCCACATGAGAGGCAGGGTGGGTAGGTACAAATTACTGGGTCAAAGATGAGTAGGACTAAACTATACTCCTTGTGGAACGGCCCTGTGGATCAGCAGGATTAGGTAGATGAGTGCTGGTATATGCCAAGGCAGTAGTCTGACCAAGCAACTCAATATGATCTTGGACGCCTTCTTTCCCTTCCCTATAACTCCAAACGTGATAACTAAAGAATTAGATTTCTTGTAGTTCTTAGATTTGTCAAGGTAAACCAAGATAGCATGTTTAACAGCAAATGCAATCTACATTTCTCTGCAGTAGAGGCGTTCAGAAAGAAATCGGGAAGAATCAGACCTTGAGAAACCTAGAACTTTGACATAGTAAGGCAGACAGTTCACCAAACCGACAGGCAGATGTAACAGCCACCAAGAATAAGACCTTAAAAAAATGAATTTATGGTCCATCCCATCCAAAGGCTCCTAGCCCAACCAGTATTGTGCTAGGAGCCGCGTTTGCAAAGTGGTGGAGAAAGGGGGTATGGCCAGTGAAGATCTCTTAGCAATACCGCTGTGTGGGACTTACTGGAGGTAAAAGGAGAGGCAGTTGGCCCCCAGGGACATCCTTGGGGGCCAACTACCCCTCCGGTTACCTCCAGTAAGTCCCACATAGAAGGATTGCTGAAAGGTTGTGGGCGGTTACTAACACTTTCTCCATCACTGGAAATGTGCCTCCTAGTGCACTACTAGATGGGGGATGAAGTCCCCTTGGCTCTTGAGTGTCATTGGGGGACAACTACCCCTCCAGTTATCTCCAGTAATTCCCACACAGAGGGGTTGCTGACAGGTTTTCGGTGGCTACGTCCTTTTCTCCACCACTTTGTAAACGTGCCTCCTGCCGTACTTGGCTCTTGAGGGTCCATGGGGTCCAACTACCCTTCCTGATACCTCCAGGCATGCTGTTTCCCCACAAACTGAGCAACGCTTGCCTTGGTTAAGGCAGTCAGCATTCTAGCTGTCTAAGCGAGCAGAGAGAAGAACTGAGAGGATCGCTGCAGGAAGGTCCTGGACACATTGTGATAAGTTGGACTAGGGTTGTGGGGGGTTAGATTGTAGGGGAGGGGGTTTAGGGCTCAGGGCTGGGGGTAGGGGTCAGAGTAGGTTTTAAGGTAGGGGGCTGAGTTTTAGGGATCTGAGCAGGGAGGGAGGGGCCGTTTTCAGGGCACGGCACAATTTTCAGGGATCACAGCGGGGGTGGTGCGGTTGAGGTAGTGTTTTTGTGCCAGAGGCTGGGTTTTAGGGCTACGGTAAAGGGGGTCAGGGTAGTTAACAGGGATGGGGTGGGTAGACTACAAATCAGGACGCATGAATTTTAGGGCTCAGGGCAGGGGGGCTCAGTGGGATCTTTACCACAGATAGAACTTTACTAAACATGCCTTTACATTGAAATGCGTTGTAAAGGCATGCGATGTAAAGACGTTGCCGTTGTAAAGGCTGCGTGGTTAAGACATGTGTGGTTTCGGCTTGGGTGGCTCCGTGCTGAAATTTGATTGGCTGTCAATGCTTCAACCATGAAGTGTGCTTGTTTTTAGGTCTCGCGAGCCAAAGGCTCGAAGAGACATTTTGTATGTGGGATTTTCAAAGTGCTACCCACAGTTTTGGCTGGCCTAAACCTTGAGTGCACGATCACATGCACGTGCACAGCTGCTCCCACTCCCCCCTCCCTTCTCTATAGCTTTCTTTCACTTTAGCTGCTTTGACCCTTGCACTCCCCCTCCCTTCTCACCCAGCCCTTTGATGCTCTGCTCGATTACTTTCACTTTCGCCGCTACAAACTTTTCAAGCCTTTTACCGCCTTTGATTTTCTTTTATTTTGCTGAGCCTTGATTCATACGCGCTTGTTCCGATTTCAAGGGAAGTCTTACCCATCTTCAACTAACAGCATGCAGCCAAGCGTGAAGGATTATCGCTTGTACTTTCATTTCATATCATCTACAGCGCGTGTCCTCCAACGCATGTAAATAAATGTAAAGGCACAATAAGACAAATGGTAAGGATAATCGCTTGTGCTTCTTCAACTTTGTCTTCAGCACGTGTGTGGTCAGCGCGCAGCAGATTTTCATGTTTCCTCGCTCATGACTATACATCGACGCTTGCATCATGTTTCTCCATCTCTCCCTTCCTCCTATGTTGTCCTTAGTTAACTTTACATCACTCTCTGCTCCTTTGCCACACACTCATTTGTCCTCAGTGTATCGCCTTCACGCTTTGCTTACACTGATAGCATAACATAACATAGTATAGCATAACAAAACAAAGCATAGCATAACATAACAAAACATAGCATAACATCACAAAACATAGCATAGCATAACAAAACAAAGCCTAGCATAACAAAACAAAGCATGGCATAGCATAACAAAACAGCATAGCATAACAAAACATAGCATAAGAAAAAATAGCACAGCATTACAAAACTCAACACATAGCATAACAAAACATAGCAAAACAAAGCAAAGCATTGCATACCAAAACACAACAAAACATAGCATAGCATAACAAAACATAGCAAAACAAAACATAGCATAACAAAAAACAAAACATAGCATAGCATCCCAAAACATAGCATAACAAAACATAGTATAACAAAACAAAGCATAGCATAACAAAACAGCATAGCATAAAACATAGCATAGCATAACACAACATAGCATAGCATAACACAACATAGCATAGCATAACAAAATATAGCATAACAAAACATAGCATAACATAACAAAACACAACAAAACGTAGCATAACTAAACACAGACACAGGGCAAAATGCAAAGTACTGTGGTGGGGGAGGGAGGGGAGTGCGCACAAGCCCAAAGACGTGCAAGCCCGCTCCATTCATCAGCTTTTGGATGTTATAAAATCCACAGTAGTTTAATACACCATAACATAGCATAACATAAAACATAGCCTAGCCTAACATAAAATAACAGCATAACATAACAGAACATAGCCTAACATAACAAAACATACCATAACACAATAAAACATAGCCTAGCGTTGCATACCATTGCATAGCATACCATAACAAAACAAAGCCTCGCCTAACATAACATAACAAATCATAACATAACAAAACATAACATAGTATAGCATAACATAACATAGTATAGCATAACAAAACAAAGCATAGCATCACAAAACATAACAAAACATAGCATAGCATCACAAAACATAGCATAGCATAACAAAACAAAGCCTAGCATAGCAAAACACAACCATTGCATAGCATACCATAACTTAACAAAACATAACATAACATAAAAAACATAGCCTCGCCTAACATAACATAACAAATCATAACATAGCATAACAAAATATAACATAGTATAGCATAACATAACATAGTATAGCATAACAAAACATAGCATAGCATCACAAAACATAGCATCACAAAACATAGCATAGCATAACAAAACAAAGCATAGCATAGCAAAACACAGCAAAACACAACAAAACATAGCATAACAAAACATAGCATAGCATAACAAAACATAGCATAGCAAAACATAGCATAGCATAACAAAACACAACAAAATATAGCATATCAAAACAAAACATAGCATAAAAAGCATAGCGTAGCATAGCATAACAAAACATAGCATAGCAAAACACAACAAAACATAGCATAAGACAACACAACAAATCACAGCATAGCATAACAAAGCATAACATTACAAAACATAGCATAGCAAAACAAAACATAGCATTACAAAACAAAGCATAGCATAACAAAAAACAAAACATAGCATAGCATCGCAAAACATAGCATAGCATAACAAAACATAGCATAGCATAACAAAACATAGCATAACAAAACACAACAAAACATAGCATAGCATAACTAAACAAAACATAGCATAGCATAAAAACATGGAATAGCATATCAAAACAAAACATAGCATAAAAAAGCATAGCATAACAAAACATAGCATAGCATAACAAAACATAGCATAGCATAGCAAAACACAACACAACACAACATAGCATAGCTTAACACAACACAACAAATCACAGCATAGCATAAAAAAGCATAGTATAGTAAAACACTGCAAAACATAGCATAGCAAAACAATACATAGTATAACAAAACAAAGCATAGCATAACAAAACACAACAAACATAGCATAGCATCACAAAACATAGCATAGCATAACAAAACACAACATAGCATAGCATAACAAAAAATAACATAACAAAACATAACAAAACATAGCAAAGCATACCATAGCAAAACAAAACATAGCATAACAAAGCATAGCATAACAAAACACAACATAGCATAGCATAACAGAACATAACAAAACATAGCAAAGCATAGCATAGCAAAACAAAACATAGCATAACAAAGCATAGCATAACAAAACACAACAAAACATAGCATAGCATAACAAAACATAGCATAGCCTAACAAAACATAGCATAGCCTAACAAAACACATAGCATAGCAAAACACAACAAAACATAGCATAACAAAACATAGCATAACAAAACATAGCATAGCATAACAAAACAAAGCATAGCATAACAAAACATAGCATACACAAAACATAGCATAGCATAACAAAACATAGCATAGCATACACAAAACATAGCATAGCAAACATAGCATAGCATAACATAAGAAAACATAGCATTAAGTATGATAAACTCATAGTAGCGGGCTAGCTAGCTTTAACGGGCAGTGAGTGTAAGTAACTCCGTAAACCCAGAAGCAGTCACTCGGTCACCTTTGCTCTTGTATTGCAGTGGCTTCGTTTATTAAACAGTGCCCATATTTATACTGTTAGCACTTTACTTGTGCAAATTTCAGGGCTCACAAAACTTTGATGAATTGAAATTCACAACAGAGGCTGTTAAGTTTGTGCTATATAGAACTCTAAGGATAAATAAAAAACATTGCCATTTACAATGTGAATAGCTCCAACAAACACAAGACCTTTTTCAAAGTACAAAACATTGCCATTTACAATACCAATAGCTCCAGCTCCAACAAATGCGAGACCTATTGCATTTCCAATGCTTGTTATTATAGCCCCTGGGTAGGCCAAATCCCAGGGGCATACTATAAAAATAGTAGGGGGTACACAGGCCCCCCATTGGGCTTCTGAAAGCCCAAGGGACCGTCTACTCACCAGGGCCCATATGTATAAATGAATGTGGGGGCCCATGCGGCCTACCGGCAGCCCCAGGGACTGTCACCCCCCAGGGCACTTCTCAAAATTTGTGTTCAAGCACCCTGGGGAAAACCAACCCCACATGCAAATATGATTAAATAAGTGCAGGGAGACAAAAACCGTCCCCAGGGACCACCACCTCTCTGGGGCAAATTACAGTAAATAAATTTGGAGAACCACGTGGCTCCCCCACAGCCCGAGGGACCACCACCTCCCCGGGGCTTAATAATTCAATGGAGTGAGGCCATGCAGCCCCGCTCATGGAGCCATGGATGGCCCTGGAGACCGCCAACCCCCAGGGCCAGCTCCTGCTACCTCCGAAGTTCCTATCCTCAGGAGTTAGCTGTTTGCTTTTGCTTGGTGGGAGCTGACAGCCCCAGGGAGGAGGGCCTCACAGCCCTCATCCCATATTCAATGAAGGACAGGCCCCAGGGGATGCGGTCCCTCAGGCCACAATTGTCCCAGGGAGGGGGCCTTTATAGCTGGGCCTCGGAGGATGGGGTCCCCACCTTTGAAATCGGCCCTGGGAAGTGGCATTTATAGCGGGGCTCCAGAGTTGGGGTCTGGCCGTAATTGACTCTGTGAGGGGGGCCACACATCCCCATTCCCTATCAAAAATACGTATATTTAAAGGTCCGTCCCCAGGGGATGGGGTCCTTGGGGCTAAAATCAGTACGGGAAAGGGGGCAGGGTGGCCCCCAACCCATTGAAATTATACATTTTTAAAGGGCAGGCCCCAGGGATGGGGTCACCAAGGTCTGAAATCAGCCCACGGAGAGGGACACTGCGTCTCCTCTCACCCATTTAAGTTTATATATTTTCAATGGCCTGGCCCTGGAGGATGGATTCTCTGACTGTAATCAGTCCGGGGTGGGGGGGCAGCGCAGCTTCTCTCCCAATGAAGTTATGAACGGACCCTGGCGAATGGAGTCGCCAGGGCTGTATGTGACCAGGAAAATGAATTTAGCGCGCCCAGCTCTTCTAAGCTTCTTCATTCATTTAACTTACAATGTTTGATGAGTGTGTCAAATCTTTCCATGAATGGTCTCACCCACTTTCTGGCATTCTTGGTTGAAGATGAATTCAATCAACATATGGTATTGGATTAAACTTGAGATTTAGTACTTCTTTAATCTGACAATATGTGACTTCTTCGTCAGTTTGCAGCATTTTCTTTATGGCTTCCTTTACACCATAAATACTCTTCCAAGCACTCTTGTCAGACCTATGCTGCTATGGTGCTTCATGATGGGCTGTTCCACAACAAGTAGTCTTTCCATTCCTGATTGTACAACATTAATTAACTTTTATTTAAAAAATGTTTTTTTCTTTTTCATATAGTCAACATTTTCTCATGATTTTATACCATTGTGTAATTTTTTTGTTCAAATAGTGTAGACGTGTACAGGTAATTACAATTGTCAATTTGGTAGAAACATTTAATGTTTCACATAAACCAACAACATATTATATACTAAATAAATACACAGAAAGACATGGAAAATTACTATATAAATTCATGCATGTAACCCCAAAGAAAAACAAACCATCAAGCAATCACTTTCACCAATCAGGACACTATTGCACAGGCAACACACTCACACACAGACAACAATCCTACAGAAACATCTGCTTTTTCATATGACAAACACTGTTGGTAGTACTGTGGATTGACTCCATTTTCCACTATTGTTTCCCACATACAGCCAATGCACGTTTCGGTGGATGTGCATTACCCCTACCTTCATCAGGACCACTGTTAGTAGTTTGCTTTCCAAATGTGTGGACAGAGGTTTGCCGTGAAATAATGAAAAATATTTGATTGTGCATTTATGGAGGGAACTGCCCGGGGTAAACTAAGTCAACGATTAGTTCAATTATAATGAATGGCATCCTTTGGTGCAAAAGACCTTACAGGTGTTCTCATCTGTAACCCAAAAAGTGATCACCATGCTGTGCATTTTTATCTGTATTTACCCTGTAGTGCCTTCAAGGGTGCTAAAAAGTGCTGTTCCATGCCACAAGCCTGAGTGATGAAAAAGAAAGGTATGAGAAAGTGTGGAAAAGGAACAAGAGGGGAAAAGGGGTGGAAAGAGAGAAAGAGTGGAGAGTAGAAAAGAAAAAGAAAAAAAGAAGTGCGAAAGGAAACAAAAAGAAAGAAAAAGGAAAAAAGAAGATATCTATCATCTGGCACCTTATTGTACAGAGAAAGGTGTCTTCACACCGATAGGTACATGTCTGTGGCTCGTAGATTGCAGGTAATAGTGATGACACTTTTGTGAAATATAATGCGTTGCAAGACAGACGCTCCTTATTGATCTGATGTGGAATTCGCTTTATGATACACCTGTATCCAGCTCTATAAGCCAACATTAATGGAATAAGCTCTCTGAATTTCAATGTAGTTTACTTTACCAAGCGACATGTGGGTGTTCATCTAATTTTTCTTAATGTCTTACCTTCATGCTGTGCAGTAATTCTATTGCATCTAATCAAAGGAAATATCCAAGGCCAGTCTTATGAGCTTGGTCTTGCCACACTGTGACGATTTTTTAAAGCTCTTGGGGGACATAGTAAGAGATTTAATTTAATATTATTGTTGTCCCTGGGCCTATATTACATATACTTGCAGTTAGTTGTCATCGCTTACATGCCTCTTAAGATCGCTGTTTGTGTGGAGCCTCTCTCATAGGTTTCTTTGTGGCACCCAAGAATTAAAAATGCATTGCCCCAAGCTATACTTGGAAGAGTAGCTAACAACAGATAACCATTAATGGTCTCTCCCTGGAGTTAATTGGGATCTGATATTCTCAAGTGGAGCAACTCGTTTACCCCAAGGGGGAATCCTACTAAGGTGTGCAGTGGCACCATCCACAGTGGGACTTCCTGAAGAAAATTGATGTGGTGACTCCTGCAATATACGGAGTCCCTAAAACACACATTATTCTCTCCACAGATTTCTCCCTCTCTCCCCCATCGAAGAAGCAAAACGTGCACTTGTACAAACAGGCCAGACGTAACAGCGTAATCAGTGCAGCATTCAGTGTTGCACCAACATCTAAAATCTCAATTCCAATATCTAAATTCTGATTGTGGAGGTTTAATTAGTACCTTCAGAGTATTTAATAATAGGCATTACACAAACATACTTGAGATTAAAAAAAAAAACTTTGTGACATCATTGCTGAATGTTCCCCTATGCATTTACTCCTTTCTTGTATGACTTTCTCTGTTCCTCACCCTGCAATGTACCCATTGTGTGACGTATTTCAGTAGCACTGGTGTCTTTGTCCTTCAGATCCCACACTCTGTCTGCAGTGAGGAGTGCCTTCCTGGGTACAGAAGAGCTGGCATTCAAGGACAACCTGTCTGCTGCTTTCACTGTGTCCCCTGTGCTCAGGGGGAAATCTCTGTCCCTGGTGAGTTTTGTAGCCTGTAATTCTTTCAATAAAATGATTCAAACATTTATGAATTTCCTTGATATACCACATAACTTGAGAAAATGAAAGATGAATTGGGAAAAGACACATCTCTGCAAGCAATGTTCCATGCTGGTTACATGTGTAAGACATTGATGCTTACAAAAGCAATAGGATGGTTGCAAAGGTGGGGTAAAGGCTTTTCTTCACTCAGAGAAAGTATGGGGCATATTTACAAGGCGGCAATAGAAAATTATCTCCGCTTTTGCGGCCGTTTTCGGCCGAAAAGCGGCGATAATTTTATCGCCTAATTAGCAAGGTCACGCTAACGCGTGAAACCTTGCATTAGCGCCCAGATTCTCAACGCCCAGCTTTGCATCTCTAATGTGATGCAAAGTGGGCGTTCCTGACCTGATATGACAGGAGAAATGTCGCTAAGCGACATTTCTCCTATTATCAAGCCCCACGCTATGAAGCATAGCGGCAAGAAAAGTAGCGATAAGCCCTGTTATCGCTACTTTCCCAACGCCTGCTTCAGGACTGACTTAGCCATGATATCCTATGGATGGTGGATATCATGGCTAAGTTTGTGGGGCCCTATCAACAAGCTAACACCACATTTCGTGAGATTATCGCTGGGTTTCCAGCGATAATCTCACGTTAGGCAGTTAGCGCTAGGATTTTCATCGCTTTTGAGATAAGCGTTGCTAATAGCACGCTATCTCAGAGATAGCCGGCAATAATTATCATAGCGCTAAGTGCGCTTAGCGATAATTATCGCCGGTTGTTGCTGATATGCCCCCATATTTGGTAGGACACGTCCTCTGTTGATGCATTCAGTACCAAAAAGGCAGGGATTAATGTTGAATATGGAGGATTCGTTGCTAGAAGAGAAGCAAGGGGAAAACGCATTAAGTTGAAATATGGACACAAGACCTTGATTTGTGTTTGAAGGCAGATGCCATTGATAGGGATGAGAAGGGATTTTGTCAGATTCAGAGAACTGAGAAGACTTTGGGTAACATTTCCAGCACCCCCAAAATTGAATTTGTCTCCCTAATGATAAAGGAATGAATCCAGAAAGAATTGTCCGTAGTTACACAGCATAGGCTGCAACAACAAGAGTGAAAAATTTAAGACTACAACTGAAGTATGTGTTATTATGCACTGCATTTACCATGATGCATTGGGGAAACTTTTGGCAGCATTTACAGCAACCCCAATGTTGCTCTATGCTGATGAAGGAAGGAGTCCAGAAACACAAGTCTAGAGTTATACAGGACAGCCTGCGCCAACAAGGATGAACAATTACAGACTACTACTGAAGTGCTATCATGCAAGGCATTTTCCATGATGAACTGGGGACAATTGAGTGCTGGGGTGTAATGCAGTGTGCTCCCACCGACCTGCTGCTCAGCTAATGGTTTACAGAAAATACTAGATTTTTGTGTTTTCAGATCATCTTGATTTTTTTCTTGAGGATTGATCCAAAATGTGCGACCGTCAAGCCTTTTAAAATTAAAGATAAACCAATTAGTAAGGCACACATCTTTACTTAGTAGGAGTCCCCTTCAATAGATCTGGTAGTTGGCACCACCTAGTGGCTATTCAGAGACAGCAATATTCTAGGCCTATAGATGCTATGTTCTATTGTACTTCCAAACTATGATCTACAATTCTTACAGTCTTGCTTGATATTTACCCTAGTAATTGTCTTTCCATTGCAAGGAATCAGGTGAGGATCTGGGGTTATGTTGACAAGGCAAATTTGCAAAGATAGGGGAAAGGGTATAGTAGGTACCTGCTCTCCTCATCTCCTAGTTTATCTATTTTGATTTGTCGTGAAGAGCTCAGGCTGCCGCATAATGAAGATTCTATCACACTCTGCCCATTAGTGCTTTGGACCTTAATGTGGGACAGTCTTGGGACCCAGCTGGATAGATTACTAATTTCAAAATGTTACTCTCTAGATGGTGCCCTAAAGGTCCTGTGGTCCCAATGTATTAAATAAGTAAGTGCTGAACTTGGGCCTGGCCTTTTTTTAAATCCTGGCACTGTCATAAAAAAGATAACTGTTGGGTTAAATCTTTGTTCCTTGCCCTTCAATGGGCACATAGGGGGGAACCAGTCAGTGTGGTTGTATGTTCTTTTAAAAACTGTTGCTAACATTGAACACTGTCTCTATAGGGTGAAGTACACCTATCCCAGGTACGTACTGGCACATTTTAGGCTGGGACGTGGGCACCTTTTTATAAGTTTTCCTTGGGGCTGAGATTTTTTAGCACCCTGTCCATCTGATGCTGTTTCTGTCCAGTATACACTGCAGTTGGGTTGGGTTCATAAATGTTGTCTTCATACTCGTAAACACTCTTTGAAACCACTTCTTAAATCTCTGCATTTACTCAGTTGACCAGCCCTTGTTCATCTTCATATGTCAGCAAATGAAGTTACCTGTTCAGCTTTCTCAATGATCTTAGTGGTGCTATTAGATTAAAAAAAGAAACTGTCTGTATAATGATTGTGTATTCTCTGTATGTTTTTAGCTGTTTTATAATTCTATGCTACTTGTGCTTTTATATTTTTTTTGGTATGGTTTTAATTAACCAAATTAAGATAATTAAAAGGAAAGAGATGACATTACAGTGATCAATGTGTAATAGAATGAATGTGTGTACCCAAAGCTCTGCTCAGAAGCCAGTGTCCTGTGCTATTAAATGTTGGCAAGTGGCATACCAAGACCGCATAGACTTGAATCCACCTCATGAATCTTTCATCCACTGCCATTCACTCCCTGCCTCTTTCACTCACTCTTGCAGGTTCCTGCTGACACCTCCTTTCCTCATTCTTTCCCCTTTGGATGTTTTCCTCCCTCTTGCTCTCAGGAAATGTCTGCTCAGGAAAAATAAGTGCTGATCTCCAAAAATGAGTGCAGGTGGTCTCCACCGACACCTATTTTCTCAAATTAATCACTGATCACTTCACACTAGTTCAGTACAATTCACCAAAATATCACTTGTGTGGAGTCTACACTTTCCAGCTCTCAGAAATCCATCACTTGCCTGACAAGTGCCTGTTTCCTGCCCTTTATTAGTATGTTTCAGTGGTTAACCTTTAGATGACATATCAAGCAAAAATTTGCAAAACCAATAGTTCTAGCTTCTCTAGAAGTAAATATGCATAAAATGGTAACTGATGGCATGAATACATAATAAGTGAGTGAGGGCATGTATTTGTTTTTGAAAAGGTGAATGGTAGGAGTGGGAATTGAAAGGATGAATGGCTGAGTGAGTGGATGGATGCAGACAAGTTACAGAAAATCGAATAGGCTGAGACTTTTGGGAGGAAAGTGAGTAGTGCAAGAGGTAAGATTGAAGCTGGTAAGGTGAAGGTTATAAATAATGGGCCTGATCCACAAAGGTAAACTACAATGAAAGTCTAAATTTATGACTTTTGGTATTCACAAAGGGTATTCACGAGTAGTGAACTTACACTTTTATCTTAGTTAAACTTAAGTTTTGGTCTTAAACTTAACTGAGACCAAAACTGAGGCAGAAGTCTAACTTTGCCACTGGTAAATGCCCTTTGTGAATACTTAAAGTCATAAAGTTAGACTTTCGTCTCAGTTTCCTTTGTGAATCGGGCCCTATGTGTGTAATATAAGTGATATGAATTGTATGAGTGGTGATAAAGATGTGACTGTTGAAACTGCAGTGTGTCTTATGATGCACTGTGAACCATGCTCCTGTGTGGCTCTTTTACTTCACAGCCAGGCCCAGACAGCAAAAATTAATTTTTCTCTTTTTATGCATTTTCATCTCATAACTAGCAATAAAAATGATATGTGTTTCATCAGGTGCTGAGCTTTCTCATGAAAAGGACAGAGAGGACCTTTAAGAGATACAGATTACATACATTTCTCAGAGTCCGAACATGTCATGTGTGAGTCCTTGCTTACAAGTGCCGATATGAAAAGGAGCCATAATACGTCAGAAGTGCAAGCACATTTCAGGCCTAAGTATAATATGGGCAGAACATGGCATTTTCATTAAATGTAATTTAATTTGACATGAATCATGAAAGGCGGTAAAACAAGTTTGCAGGTGTTTTTTGTCCCCAAAAACAAGCAGTGTAGCAAAATATTTTAGCAATCCTTGGCAGTGCAGAATAGGGGTGTGTTGGACCTATCAGCCTTAGGGTGGTCTTCCCCAAGTTTTTGCCTTCACCCTCCTAGTTTTTTTTTTGCTGGCCTTAGGACTATCTGCAATTCACCACTGCTAACCAGTGCTTAAGTTCTTGTGCTCACTCCCAAAAACATGGTAAAATTGGCTTCCACCTGATTGGCAATTTTATTTACTTTACTTATAAGTCCCTAGTAGAGTGGTATATCATATACTTAGGCCATGTAAGTGCTACTAGTTGGCATGCAGCACTTATTGTGCCACTCACTTAAGTATCCCATTGAAACATTTCTCAAGTCTTCCATTGCAGCCTGTGTTTAAAACTGTCAATTCGATTTGGCAAAACAACCCCCTTGCCAAACCTTAAACTCACCTTTTATTACACTTGTCACACCTAACATAGGACAGAGTACATTTCAATAAAAATGTTGGACATGTACTTTTAGGTTTTACATGTCCTGGATGCGAGCAAATCCACAAATGTGTTTTTCCTAACTGTGAGACCTACTTCTCCCATAGGATAACATTGGGTTACAATATTACAGTGGATAAGTTGTAACGTTTGATTGGGAACAGATAGGAAATCATATTTGATGTCTTAGACATTTGTATTTAAACTCTATTTAATGGTAAAGTCTTATTTGAAATTACAATTTTGAAAATGCCACTTTTAGAATGTTGTTATTTTGTTGCCCTAGTTGGAGCCTGTGACCTGTTCATGGGTCACATGACTGTGTGTAGTTGACAGTTGGGGTTTAGCTATATATGGCAGATGGGCTTTGCAAATTTTCCATGGGCAGACACAAAATAGAGGGATTGGGGTTCCTCGATTGGTCATCACTAGCAGGATAGGGTAGGGCTGCTGAGCACATCCCCACTTGCAAAGCAATAGGCTGTGCCCTACCTTCACACAATTAACGTCACACTAGTCAATTCAGCCTTCAGCCAGACTGGAGCCAGGTCAGCGAGGCAGGTAATTCCAAGCACTTTAAAGAAACTTTTCCAACTTCAAAGAATGCATCAGGTATAAAAATAGAACCTTCAGACTCACTCTTCAGTACACTTCTGGACTTGTATAAGACTCAGAAGGAGAACTGTTGTGCTACTCTGTTGCAAGTGGGACAGCTCACTGTCCTGCTACTCAGTTAGTTGCGTAACGAAAGTTTAAGGGGCCCCCCTGCAATGTACACAGAGGGGTCCCCACTGCGCATTTTATCCGGAAGCCTCAGACCGTAGTTCTGTTCTGAGGGGGCCCACTGCAGCTGGGGGGCCCCCCCTCACCGCGGGGGATGCAGGGGCCTGTGTTACACTCCTGCTGCTACTTTGCTTCCCTGCTGCCCTCCTGCCTGATAGAGAATGACTGGGCCTGCATCTTGAACCCAGAGCCACCAGAGTGACTACAAAGGCTAGATGGCTGTCCTCCTGATGAGAGCTCCAACTATTTTCACTGCACCTCGACTCTGTCTGCCGTGAGTATTAACCCCCCAAGTGATGCCCCTCGGGTGCCCCTCCAGTCCTGGACTTTTGGAAGGGCGGTTAGAGGCGCCTTCCCAGCCCAATTATGGTCCCCCCAAATCTGGTGCAAAGCAACGCGAAGGGCCACAACACTTTTCATCTGCTCATTGGAACAGACGCAGCGCGACACAGTTAAACACAAGACCTCACATCGCCGTCATCAGAACTGGTGCAATGTGATACCAGACCTTGCATCGCAGCCGCAAGCCAAAGATATAAGGTACACTACTCAGCGGGTCTAACCTAATCCTTATATCTTGCTGGCACTCCATTGCGGTCAGCCTCAACTTGTGACTTTTCCCTGGTCTGGCGCAACCCGATAACGGCAGTTGGCACTTCGTGCTTTTAAGCACTACTTTTACCTTAACCTTTACAATTGCATATATCCTGTTCTACTGATTGGATTTTTGTTGTTTTGGTCTTAAATAATTTATTAAAATATATGGTATTTATCGGAATTGGTTTTGGATTTTTCTTTGGTTGTGATGTTACTTCATTGCTATTTGCAGGCAGAATAAATCCTTTCCACATTGCCTCTAAGGGAAGCCTAATTGCTTTTTTGGTCAGTTACCACAGGTTAATTAGTGACTTTATTGTTTTAATAAAATTATTTTTCCCTATGCATAAGGTTCTTGTTTTGGTTAAGCATATATTTTTGATTTAACAATATATTTCAACTTTCTCAAACTGATTAATTCAGTTAAGAGATCTGTATTCGACACTGGTATATTGATTCATTTGCCATAAATGATATGAATCAAATTTTACAATATTTTCAGTTCATTTAGGAAAAACTTTATTTTGGTCGATGTGACCATAAAAGTATATACAGCATACAATACATTTCATTAAAAAAAAGATAAAAAAGTAAAAAGGATCCTTCCATCTTACACAAAAGCATGCACATCATCTTTATATTTAATAAAACTGTCTACGGCAACACATTTCCAGATTTGTTGGCCTCATTGAAGTGCATGTATAAAATATGTGCAATTACGTGGAAAGAATTACCAAGAGGGTCAAACAAGAGGTACACTTGCTAATTGTGGCTGTAGGAATAAAATTGGTTTTGGACAATATTAAAATGCTTTAGTGAAATCATAGAGTGGTAGGTTCGGAGGGATAATCTCACAAGCCACCCTGTATACACATGTAAGGAATGATAAAAACTTAGGGGCATATTTACAAGGGCTTTATTTCCACTTTTTTGTCTTACAAAGCCCTATTTACAAGAGGATACTAACATGCATAATCGCATGTTAGCACCCTTTTTCCCAACGCCTCCCTTTGCATCTCCAATGAGATGCAAAGTGGGCGTTAGTGGGCGTACCCCGGATGGACTACCTTGCAAATATCGCTGATGTTTACAGTGCGATATTTACAAGGCAGCCCACATGATTTTAGCCGACGTTAGATTTTGACGAAAACGGCCGTTTTCTCCAAAATCTAACGTCTGCTAAGATCCTGATTTAGCCATCCCTAACATAGGGGGTGGATTATGCTGATACAACCCTGTGGGTCGTATCAGCAAGGTTATCACCGTTTTGCAGGGAACATCGCTGGAAAACCAGCGATGTTCCCTGCAAAAGGGAGATAACCTCGCTATCTCTGGAATTTTTATCGCCGTGGAGAAACGCATTGTTAATAACGCGCTACGAGGGTGATAAATTCCAGAGATAGCCTGCGATAATATTATTATCGCTAAGCACGGCCAGTGATAATTATTGCTGGCCGTTGATAATATGCCCCTGTGTAAGATACACTTTAGGACATAAAAGCTTTAAAATTTAGATAAAAGCTCTATCGGGTGGGGACAATATTATGTTATGGACTTTAAAATTGAGTTAGACCACTGCACAAGGGGACATTGTGGGGCCGATTCCGATCCTGTAAAAATGCAGTACGAATAGTCGTACGCAGCGTTTTCTCCGTACGACTCGTACCAGGTAAACTCATCTTACAACCTAGGAAGTACAATTTGTACAGAAAGCCTTTTTCTGTACGAATCGTACAAAAGACCATACAGCTAAAAAATACCAACGATTCTGATCCGGAACTGCTTGTACGCGACGTCCGCTCGTATGTAAGCAGCGTTTTCCGGCCCAGCAAGTACGATTCGTCCCGATGTCACTACGTACCACGCTTTGATTACGGGAGCGAAAAACTGCCGGGAAAGCAGAACCCTATGCCACGGAGCCCCGGTACGCGACGTACAGCCATGAACCCCATCGTACTTGTCATCCCGGTCCTCTGGGCCTACGACCTGGTGCACTGCACCCAACGCACACGCCGCAGAAGGTGAGAACAACACCCAGGGGCCAGGGTGGGGGTGAGGGGCAGGAAACATACCCCATACTCAAACCCAAACCTATAATATGGAGGCCATACATTACCACCTGGCACTGGTCACTTGGGGGGCATGTCCAGCAATCCCTGCGTACTGCAACAACGGAAGTGGATGTGTACGGTGTGTACCACATGTACCCCTATGCACCATGACAACAGTGGTACGGACCGTACCCATGCATGAATGCGTGGGTACGGTGCGTACCACACGTACCCCTATGGCACCATTACAACTCAGGTACGCACCGTACCCATGCATACATGCGTGGGTACGGTGCGTACCCCTACGGCACCATGACAACTCAGGTACGCACCGTACCCACACACGGTGCCCTAGGGGTACGCACCGTACCCACGCATGAATGCATGGGTACGGTGCGTCCCTACGGCACCATGACAACTTAGGTATGCACCGTACCCACGCATTCATGCGTGGTTACGGTGCATACCACACATACCCCGTTACGGCAGCAGTCAATTATGGATATGCCAGGAATGTGGGCCTAGAGGACTGGCCCAGCATGTTACCTTCATGTTCGGGTGTGTGCAGGTCCTGCCCAGCATTGTACAGCTCCAAGGGGGTGCGTGGGTGGGTGCATATGACTCCCAGCAGTGTCCAGACATATGAGGGGTGGGTGCAGAGGACTTCCAGCAGTGTCCAGACATATGAGGGGTGGGTGCAGAGGACTCCCAGCAGTGTCCAGACATATGAGGGGTGGGTGCAGAGGACTCCCAGCAGTGTCCAGATATATGAGGGGTGGGTGCAGAGGACTCCCAGCAGTGTCCCACTCCCAGGAGGATGGATGTCTGTCACAAAATGCATGACACACCACATGTGGGTGTGAGGACATATAACACATGCATACACACCCATGGCGGTGGCAGCACAATACACACCCTGATGTCATGCCAACAGACTGTATAGTCATGTAACTGCATACCAAACTAAGATAGCCAAAGGGAACACACACTGTCACACACATCCCAGGAGTGATAGAAATGTTCAGGTGCTGGTCCAGCCACCAAGATGTTGTCTCTCATGGAAGGAATAGGGTTCAATGCCACTAGATACAATGCCCACAATTGTGAGTCAGGTGCCCAAATACCCAGCATAACAAGTACCATTTGTGTGTTAGTCCGTGATTACACACATGCAAAGTGCTGAAAAGGGGCAATTGCTCCCTGATGCCATTCCTACATACCAAAAACACAAGTACAGTGACTGGCAAGGATGGCACTGACGATTCAGCAGGAGACATTGGTGAGCAGGCATGCCCATTGTTGAAGGGATCCGTCACCAACAAAGGAAATGTTGACACAGGTCAGCACAACTATTGTGCAACTGTTTGCAGGGACGATGTCAGGTGCCACAGAGGAATGAACACCCCTATGGCACCATTACAACTCAGGTACGCACCGTACCCACGCATACATGGGTGGGTACGGTGCGTCCCTACGACACCATGACATCTCAGGTACGCACCGTACCCACGCATTCATGCGTGGTTACGGTGCATATCACACGTACCCCGTTACGGCAGCAGTAAATTATGGATATGCCAGGAATGTGGGCCTAGAGGACTGGCTCAGCATGTTACCTTCATGTTGGGGTGTGTGTAGGTCCTGCCCAGCAGTGTACAGCTCCAAGGGGGTGCGTGGATGGGTGCATATGACTCCCAGCAGTGTCCAGACATATGAGGGGTGGGTGCAGAGGACTTCCAGCAGTGTCCAGACATATGAGGGGTGGGTGCAGAAGACTCCCAGCAGTGTCCAGATATATGCGGGGTGTGTGCAGAGGACTCCCAGCAGTGTCCCACTCCCAGGAGGATGGATGTCTTACACACACTGCATGACACACCACATGTGGGTGTGAGGACATATAACACATGCATACACACCCATGGCGGTGGCAGCACAATACACACTCTGATGTCATGCCAACAGACTGTATAGCCATGTAACTGCATACCAAACTAAGATAGCCAAAGGGAACACACACTGTCACACATATCCCAGGAGTGATAGGAATATTCAGGTGCTGGTCCAGCCACCAAGATGTTGTCTCTCATGGAAGGAATAGGGTTCAATGCCACTAGATACAATGCCCACAATTGTGAGTCAGGTGCCCAAATACCCAGCATAACAAGTACCATTTGTGTGTTAGTCCGTGATTACACACATGCAAAGTGCTGAAAAGGGGCAATTGCTCCCTGATGCCATTCCTACATACCAAAAACCCAAGTACAGTGACTGGCAAGGATGGCACTGACGATTCAGCAGGAGACATTTGTGAGCAGGCATGTCCATTGTTGAAGGGATCCGTCACCAACAAAGGAAATGTTGACACAGGTCAGCACAACTATTGTGCAACTGTTTGCAGGGACGATGTCAGGTGCCACAGAAAGGAACACTCCTTGGGACAATGTCTCCAAAGGAAATGAACACACACTACCAATGATAATTTGCACAGACATTGTGATGGCACACAGATACCATGGTCCACCTCATGACCATCATACCAAAACATATCTCAGAACCCTAACACATTACCAGAACACCAACTTCATGAGCCTCATCACCAACATCAAGTACCTGAAATGCAATAGTGTTGAAAGTAAAAGAAAAGGTTTTATTCAGCACAGAAAAATAATAAATTAATAAGACTATGTACAAAGGCCAATGGCCAGTCCATTTTTCGAGTCCAAGGGTGGACGTAGGGGACTGCGTCCACCCCTACCTTGCCTGCACAAAGAAACCTCAAGGTTTGTCGACTGGGGGCATCGTCTGTGGGAGTAACAGGCACCGCAGGGACAGGAGGGGGTTGGGTAGGTTTGGTGGGTGCAGTGCTGGACGTCTCCACCACAGGGGGTTGGGCAGCGCCAAAGGTGGATGTGAGCACCTCGCTGCACACTGCTGCCAGGGCGTCCAGAGTAACCCCTGCACCTGAAGATACCCCAGGGCCAACGGAGGGTGTGGTGGCCGAGGGATGGGGTGCAGCGCTCTTGGGGGAGGGTGTTGACATGGTGGGGAACTCAACTCCCCTGCCCGGGGACTTCCTCGCTCGCTTGCGGGGTGGTGTCACAGTGGGGGTGAGGGACAGCTCACACATGTAGGCCTCTTTGGGTGACAGTTTGGCAGGGGAGCTAAGGGAAGTGGTTTTGTGAGGACTGCAGACTCTGACTGTGGCTGCGTGTCTGTCTTTTGCCCCCAGAACCTGTGGGTGTGCCTACATCCCCCTGAGTGTGCGTGCCAGGATGTGTTCGCTGTGCCTTACTTGGGGGTGTGCTGGATGTGTCTGTTGGGG
Source organism: Triturus cristatus (assembly GCF_964204655.1). Lineage (NCBI taxonomy): Eukaryota > Metazoa > Chordata > Amphibia > Caudata > Salamandridae > Triturus > Triturus cristatus. The sequence continues at coordinate 1,669,492,757 of NC_140591.1, read as the reverse complement.
TGCATGCCCGTGATTGTCTGGGTTTGCGTTGGGCAGGCATGGGAGAGGGCATTGTGGATGGGTCCGGGATAGGGGGGGCGGAGCGTTGCAGGACAGTAACTGTTGCCGTCAGTGAAGAGTCCATGGACCGCAGAATCCTGCGTAGGTCAATCATCGTTGCTGACATGCCCTCCATGAACGACACCACCTGTGTCAGCAGTCTAGTGTGGTCAAGGAGGACATTCAGCACCGATGACTGTTCAACCTGCAACTGCCGCAGTATGTCCACAAACTCTTCACTGAGGGCAGCAGGTGTGATAGGGGCAGGGGGTGCGGTGCCTGGCACGAAGGAGACATGGTGTGACGCAGCATGGACAGGAGGGACGGGAGCAACTGGCAGGGCGGAGATGGGAATGGAGGAGGCGGGGACAGATGTTGGGATGCTGCCAGTTGGTGTTGCAGCCTCCGCCTCCTCAGGGATGTCAGCCTCGGACCCGTCTGCATCGTAGATGCTCTTGCCTCCAGACAGGTCCTCTGACTGACTCCCCTCGCCCTCTGTGCCACTGGCTCCTGCTGACACCACAGCACTGGTGGAACTGTCGCTGGGTGCCTCCTCCAGGTCCATGCTGTTGTCTCCCTCGCTTTCGGTTGATGATGCTGTGGGCAAGGAGAAGTAACCGAAATGCATCAGTCACCTGTATACATCTGACACATGAGCACAAAACAATTGGTCACAGTGCATTCCCGGCAATGCATCATGAGTAACAGCTAGATCACTCCGCACATATGTAATCCCTGTACTGCCCAGTTGGCAGACCCACTATGCCACTTGGACACCATGAAAAAAATAACACACCAGGCCACAACTTGGATGAGAAATACACTGAGAAGCTAGTGGCTGTGAACCGGTGAGCACAGCAATACAATGAAGTCATGCCACCTCTTGTTTACCCTGAAAGTAAAAGGAGTGTTGCACCCAAGGTAAACTAACACACCTCAATATTCAAGGTGTCACCACACTCAGACACCTGTAAGTACTTTGGAACACAAAACCAAAACATGTTGCTACCTTGGGAGTCACAATACTTTACACAATCGACATGTTTTGAATGTTCCAATTCGCCATCTCCTGAAAAGAACACTCATGTGCCTGGATGAAATATGTCGCACAAGGCAGTGCACACAAAAGTACATTTACCCTGTCATTGAAGAAGCTGCCACCTTTTCTAAGAAGCCACTGTTATAAATAAATGGTGTTGCAGAAAGTACATATACGTGTGCCTACGGAGGTCTTGATGTCTTGAGACTCTTTAGTTTGTATTACCAACAACATAGGAGTCTCACAAAATCAAGAACACTGTGGGAACATGTATATGGAGAATCTGCAACACCAATGAATTAAAACAGTGGCTCCATTGAAAAGGTGCCAGTGTGTTCAATGAAAGAGGAAATGCCGTTTGGTGTGCACTTGCTTTGGAGATATCTTTCATGCAGGCACATCAGTGTTCTTAACACAAATCATCAAATTACCACATTTAAAACATGAAGAACTGTTGACAAGTGCTGTGAGTGCCAAGGTACAATTTCTTAGAGTGACAACTTGAATAATGTCATTTGTCACATGGCTATCCGTCACCTGATTACACAGTTCGCTACACATATGACCTACTGCCTGTCATCTGGAGTGGCACACATGTCCACACCCAGGACAATGCATAAGCTAATAGGCCTGCAATTGGGTTGAAAAAAAGCCTAGCTGTACTGTGGGGACACCCTCATGGCAAGCCAGAATGTACCCACAGATGTCAGCACACAAAGTCACAACTGCGTAGCATCTGAACCACACACAGCTGCAAAAAATGTATGAGCAGGATACATGTTTGTCAAAAACTGACACAGGCTGCAAAGCAGGAACATTAAGCACTGGCCAACATCACGGGGGCACTGCACGGTGATTTTCTGTACAGCGAATTCTCACACACAAGTCAATGAAAAATCAGGGTTGCACATGTATGCCCCTCCCGCACACCCCCCCATACCTGAGTCAATGTGACTGATACCGATCAAGAAGTGACACCTCTTATTCAGGGTTACAATAACTGTGCATGAAAATTTGGTTCATTTACACAACAACACCTCGTGGGGCTGGCAACACATATTTATGACAAACAACCATCAAAAGATTATTGTGAAAAGCCACACAGGCACTGCCCAGTGTGAGTATGCTCAAGCAAAATGGTGTATCCCTGTCCAGTGGACACATTTAGCACACATTTGAAAAATACAAACTAGGCCAGGGAACAATGCCACAGAGGCAGACCTATGCTGAACCCACAGTGAATGTGCACAGTGTTGGATGACACACATGATTAGGAGGGCAGGCTGTCTCAGGGGACTGTAGTGGGCACACTGCTCCATGGTCCTGGAATGAGCTGACTGTACCATGTTCAACCGCCATGGCACTATGCATATCTCCCACTCATGCACATCATGTCTGAGGCCACAACATTGGTCATGCATGCTGCAAGGGTGTTCAGTTGAAACCTTACACTCCTACGTTGAGAATCATCATCAGTGACAACAAATATGGACCACCAACATAGTGAACAGGTCATGGCACAAGCAAGGTAGCAACACAAGTCACAGACCACCCTCCCACATGATATAGTAAGCTATGTGCACTGAGATTTACTGGCACCCTAGATGGACATGTGCAAATGTTATTACACGCAGACCAGGGGACACATGTCAAGGAGGGGAAGGGAAGAAAAAGAGCACTAGGTGACATTGGGGAACAGAAAATGCACTGCACATATGAACTCTGTGAGTGTATTCATGCATAATAGCACTTCCTAAAGCTGGCGACACATAACACGACAAAAAGCCATGTACCTACCCCCTCCTTGCTGCAGTCTCTCCTGTAACTGCCTATCGAGGTCAGGGAAGACCACCGCCAGGACATGTTTCATGTGGGGGGTCAGGCGTCGGCGGCCACCGTGGCGGCGAGGGTGCTCGAGCCCCAGCTGGACCCGGGCGATCCGCCGGGTCCAGCACCGGATGTCTTGCCACCTCTTGCGAACCTGTGGCAGCTGCCGACTACGCTCCCCCGCAGATCTCACGGCCCTGACGATGTTGTTCCAGATCACTCCCTTCTCGTAGGCAGTTACCTCTCAGGATGACAAAGTGACACAACATCAAAACGCCTGCTCCATGTCCCAAAGACACACATTAGAACATCTTTGAAATGTTGAACAGGGCATAGGATGCTGACATGAATAGCCTCAGTCACAACCAGAAATTGGCCTGTGTGCAAGCGCCAATGCAGTACATGGCATTGAAAGTCAACAGGTGGCATGAGGGGTGCAAAACACTCACTGATCATGCTACACACTGTGCAGCACATGCAACAGCAGGCTGATGGCCAGCATGTGCCCAGCAGACTAGACAGACACACCCAGGCACAGATCACTCGCCTATCATTGACAACAGCGGATACAACCCTCATTCTGCACATGTGCCATTTGCCAGTGGGGAGTCACAGGTGTCGTGCTAGCTCTGCAAGTCAGACACAAAGCACGGCTCACTTGTCACATCAGATGGGTAGATCTGTTGCCTCCACCATGCAGCTGTGGTGCAACACTTCACATAGACACTCACCCACATGACAAGGAACATTCACCCACATCAATGTCCATGAGGTCGTACACATCATATGGACACTCTCATCACAGGTCCACTCAACTCATACACATCTGTGGGTACAGTCACCTGTTACACCGGGGGGACCACTGAATCACCTCAGGATCACAGGAAAAAAAGCCACAAAGGATTTTCCAGGCTGAATGTGTCATGCACTATGCAGTGAAAGTCACTGTAAGCACTATGCAAGTGAGGAGTGCCCACAGGAACTAAAAAATGCTCTGCATGAGAGACATAAGCATGACCCCCCCTCCCCCGGACAAACTCTAAACAGCATTGCATGTGTGTCCCACCTGGGCACAATATTGACAGTCACACAACAGGTGCATAGGCAAAGCTAGTGGACTCAGCACTCACCTGCACCCCTGGTCTCCCATACAGGCTGGGGTACTGTGGGAGGAGGGTGTGCAGCAAGGCCTGATTCTCCTCCGGGGTGAATGGCTGGGCCCTCTCCACAGTCCGTGACATGGCTAGAGGATGCAGAGACAGCAGCAATGTTGTCGACTGGAAAGTTGTGCAGTCAATTGTCCTCTCATGGGTTTTGGCTGCCTTGTATCTGTCTTGCTGAGGGGCATTCATTTTGAGGAGTACATAGTGATTGGTCAGAATCATTTGCATTGTACGTTTACTCCAATCCCTTTAAACATACACCAGTGACAGCATTTGCATCCTTCAAATTTTGAGCATCATGTCAAGTCAACAACCACTTTGCAACATTGCATTTTGTGGCCAACTGACTTTTCCAGGACACCTGATGGACACATTTTAACTGAAAACTCTGTCTCCATGACAACCAGCATGCATTTTGGGCCTAATACTTGTCCCTTATGAGTCCCCTATGTAATTTTGAAATCCACACACAGGTACGGTGCGTTTCACACGTACCCCTACGGCACCAGCTGTACAGTGCGTTTGACACGTACGCGTACACACTAGTGCGTACACGTACATGTACTAAGGAAGTACACGTACGTGTACACACTAGTTGTACACGTACCACTAGTAGTACACGTACATGTACTACCTTAGTACATGTACGTGTACAACTAGTGCATACACGTACATGTACTACCTTAGTACACGTACACGTATGTGTACTACTAGTGCATACACATAGGTATACTAAGGTAGTACACGTATGTGTACTACTAGTGGTACGTGTACAACTAGTGCGTACACGTACGTGTATTACCTTAGTACACGTATGTCTACGCACTAGTAGTACATGTACGTGTACTAAGGTAGTACACGTGCGTGTACTACTAGTGCGTACATGTACGTGTACTACCTTAGTACACGTACGTGTACAACTAGTGTGTACACGTACGTGTACTACCTTAGTACACGTACATGTACACACTAGTTGTACACATACCAGTACTACCTTAGTACACGTACATGTACAACTAGTGAGTACACGTACGTGTACTACCTTAGTACACGTACGTGTATGCACTAGTTGTACACGTACGTGTACTAAGGTAGTACATGTACGTGTACGCACTAGTTGTACACGTACATGTACGCACTAGTTGTACACGTACAGGTACGCATTTCACACGCCTACAATGGTAATACAGGCGTACACATGCCACGAATGGAGGGATACGAGTCGCACATGGATGTCCATCAAGTACTTGTCATTGCATACTTTCATGTGCAGGCCCTAGGTGTGTTAGACAGTGATATTGCACAGGTCATCTCATCTAGTTGCACAATTGATGTGTTATGACCTGTGTACACATATCATGTGTGATGGGGCCCTATGTGGCTCACATCACCTTGACACTTGCCACATGTGTGTCTGTAGTGCAACTGTGTCATGCACAGCAGCAGTGGGTGGCACAGTCATCAACACCCGCACCTGTCTCCTGATGCCAGGGACAGGGACACTCTATCAACTGACCTGTCACGATCAGCGTGCCCCTTTGGGACTATGTCAGGTGTGTGTCATGTGTTCCCCTGAGCTTGATGTCAGTGTCTCGTCAACTGCATCTGCTGTTGGTGCATCCAACAGGGGTCTGTGTGGAGATGGGCATGGTACACATCTATGAACACCATGCCACATGTGGATTCCAACGGCTGTAGGGTCTGTGTGCATCGGACATCATATTTTTCCAGTCATACATGTGTATGTTGTCTCAATGGCTGTGTCTTTGTGTTGTCATGTGTACCCCTTCAGCGCACTGTGTTTGATATGTACATTTAACATTCCATGTGACCTGTGCGTGTGCCTTGCGGTCAGCTGTCTGGATGAGATGACATCCTTCCAAAGGCGAGGTGTGTACTAGGCGGATCGGCGGTGGCGGTTCCTTGATGAAGTAAGTCTTAACCGCTCGCTTTATTGGCGTTTTGTTAACGTAGACCCAAGTGAGGTACGAGTAGTGCAGAAGTACCAGACCTACATAGATTGAATAAAGGGTGTGTAAACGGGCGCTTTTGTTGTGTGCACGATTAATGGGATTCGTCACGAGTTGGCTATTCCACCGGAATAACAACGGTGGGGTGGCCTCATCACCCCCCCCACAACATACAGGGGCAAGCAGAACAACTATAAGTCACGACGAGGTTCCAGGGGTACCCCTCTCAGGCTCACAGAGTGTTTCCCTTGGATTTTCAGGAAAACCTATTGTTAATGAAGTATCGCAACCTCTTCCTCTTGCAGTTGGTCCATTGACACGGACTACAGATTTATTGCTTACAAAATCATGCCCAGAAAACTTGTTAGGTATAAAGACACTGAAAGCTCTAGGAGCTGTAATATGTTGTTCCCCGGAAGGGGTACGACTATTTTTGCGTGACTTTAAAGGTCACTACGTATTTAGAGACATGGATCACCGGTTGCAGAATGTCCCTGCACATTTATGGGCACAAGGCCCCACTGATGTAGGTTGTATGCATATTACACCATATCGAGTTACACTCAAAGCAGGAGTGGTATTACCACGAATTCGACAATACAAGTTACCTCCAGATGCTGTAGTGGCTTTGCTGCAAATCATTGACGAGCTCATTGCACAAGGAGTGGTTGTGGAAACCGACTCCAACGTATGTAATTCTCCTATTATTCCAATTCTTAAACGAACTGATCCAAATGCACCCCCCGTTTATCGATTAATTATTGATCTGCGCGAATTGAATAAATGCATTGTACCACAGTATCCCGTGGTTCCAGATATCTCTTCATTATTAACAGCTATTGATTCAGAAGCAACGTTCTTTACTGTAATTGACCTCAAGAACGCCTTCTTTAGCGTCCCAATCGATCCGGAAAGCCAATATTTGTTCGGATTCTGTTTAAATGGACGAAGCTTTAAATTTGCACGTGCACCTCAAGGATTCACAGAAAGACCCAGCATCTATAGCCAAGCACTGAAAAGACAACTTGACAGTATCCACATGCCTGTTAACACTGCCCTGCTTCAGTATGTCGATGATCTGCTGATCACCGCCCGAAGCGAGCCCGAATGTGAAAAAGCATCACTGACGGTTTTACATTTCCTGGCCGACAAAGGGCACAAGGTGTCCCCTTCGAAGCTGCAATTCTGTGTTCAGCAAGTTGTGTACCTTGGGCACTTGCTGTCCAAAGGGGGGGGACAGCTCACACCTGACCGCATCCAGTTAATTGTAAACATGCCACCACCCAAGACACAAACGGAGGTGCGGGCCTTCATAGGTCTCACTTCGTACTGTAGACAATGGATTCCCCAATATGCATTTCTAGTAAAGCCACTCATTCAGTTGACAACCCAGGAGACAGCGACTTCGACTGTCCTCCCTTGGACTCAGGAACATACACAAGCTTTTGAAGACTTAAAGAAAGCCTTATGTCAGGCACCTGTTTTAGCGACACCATGTTACAGTAAGCCTTTTACACTTTTTGTTACAGAACGCGAAGGTACTGCCTTGTCAGTACTCACTCAGGAACAAGCAGGTTCACACAAACCGTGTGCTTACTTTTCTAGCACATTAGATCCAGTAGCCCAGGCTCTGCCTACGTGCCTGAAATCAGTCGCAGCGACAGCTTTAGCGATCAGACAAAGCGATTCCATAGTATTAGGACATCAATTGACAGTGCAAGTTCCACATTCCGTGGAAGTTCTTTTAAACCGAACTCAGACTCAGCACTTGACTATAGCACGACTGACAGGTTATGAATTAACATTGTTTCAGCCACACATAGAAATCAGACGCTGTAGTACATTAAATCCTGCCACACTTTTGCCATTAAGTGGAACAGACCCATTGGCACATGATTGTATTGAAGTCATTACTATTACGACAAAACCCAGACAAGACTTGACAGACATTCCATTACCAGATCCAGACCTGACACTTTATGTGGATGGTTCATGCATGAGAACAAGTACGCAGTCACGACAGACACCGAAGTTATTGAAACGAATTGTATTGACACCTTGTCAGCTCAAGCAGCAGAGCTCATCGCTCTGACACAAGCCTGTATTCAAGCCAAAAATAAAAGAGTCAACATATACACAGATTCACGTTATGCATTCGGAGTTGTACACGACTTCGGAGTCCTTTGGCGAGAGAGAGGTTATTTAACATCTCACGGTGCCAACATTCAACACGGTCCCCTCATTCAAGCTCTGTTAGATGCAATACATCTGCCTACTTCGATATCTATCATGAAGTGCAAGGCACATACAAAAGTCATCGATATCATTTCCCAGGGTAACGACCTAGCAGACCGAACAGCTAAGCAAACAGCACAGAATCGGACTCATGCAACTGACTTGACAAAGACAATAGTTCCGACATCGACACACTGCATGACAGTTAGGGATCCCGCCCTTGATGTAATGGACATACAGACACATGCTACACCAGAGGAAATAAAGAAATGGACTGAACTAGGAGGGATCCAAACAGATCAGGGATGGATGACGAAGGGAAAATCTACATGGTTTCTCCCCGACTCCATGGTTCAAGTTATCATTAACACAATACATAGTCCAGCACATCTAGGAGAGAAAGCTATGTTAGACAGTATTCAAAACATTTGGTTTACTAAACACTTACGAGCTGCAGCCAAGCAGAAAGTGCGTACTTGCATGATTTGTTGTCAGTTCAACCCAGGTAAAGGCGTTCCTGTAGAGCAAGGTGGATTTCAACCTCCCGATCACCCTTTTGAAGTCCTCCAGATGGATTATATCCAGATGGAACGTTGTCGAGGATTCAAATATGTCCTCGTAGTTGTATGCGCACTTTCCCGTTGGACAGAAGCATATCCAGTCTCAGATTACACTGCCCCGACCACTGCCAAGCAGCTGGTTCGTGAATTCTTCCCACGGTATGGTTTGCCCCGTATCGTGTACTCAGATAATGGTCAACCATTCTCATCCGAGCTAATGAAACACATTTCACTCCTGTTAGGCTATCAATGGAAATTCCACTGTGTCCGGCATCCCGAGGCAGCAGGTCTCGTGGAGCGTCATAATCAGACTCTGAAAATACGACTTTCTAAAATCTGCAGAGAGAAAGGCGTCGACTGGATAGTAGCTTTACCAGTTGCGCTCTTTTACATGAGAATGATAGCACATTCTTGAACAGGGCTATCCCCGTACGAGGTGGTCTTCGGTAGGCCACCAAATATGTGGGGGACGCCTATACCTCGTAAAATCACTGATGTTGATTGTAATATGCTGACAGATTACCTTGCTTCCTTGATGTCTGCACTACAATCTTGCCGTTCACAGGTAGCTGCAGCCTTTCCCGACAACACCGAGGTGAAGCCCCATGAAGTGGTTCCCGGAGATTTTGTTTTCATAAGAAATTTCGACAGGAGGAGCCCGCTGGAGCCTCGCTGGCAAACGCCGAAATTAGTACTCCTGACCACGAGGACAGCAGTGAAGATTGAGGGTCGCAAGGGTTGGCTACATTCGAGCCATATCAAGAAATTTCATGGACTGCCTTCTGATTTGAACTCTCAGCCCTACCCTCCTTCACAGACTGATTCAAAACTCCCCCTGGTCGAGAAAACTGCTGCCCAAGAATATAAACTGAAACTAAGGTCTAGCAAGTCAGACAATTTGATTGTTTAAGTCCTCTCCTAGGTGAATCGGTTAAATTAGTCTCTGACATGTATCCTCTAGACCGAAACAGAGAGAAAGATAGACAGAAACAGCTCAAGAAACGTGCATATTGTAAATTACTTCGTAGTCACTGTATAGTGACATTATTGATTATGTTTTTCCTAAATCTTCTGATTATTGCTGCAAGTATACTATTGCACATATACTACCCTATTTTCAAGCGTGCACATTCTGCTTTAGATGTTACTACCGAACACTCTTTTAGCGAATTACCTCCACATGAGTTGCCCTACAGACTTGCGCTGCGCAATAACACATTCATTAGTATGTTGCATCACTCCCATCAGGCCAACAACGCTACAAATTGTTGGATATGTGGCCGACTCCCTCCCTACCAGAAATACAAGGGAGTTCTGCCCCTCTTTCCGTATCCGTTCACACACAATGGTTCCTGTGGCGCATGGTTTAGTTTGATTAATTCCTTAGATTCAAATACCGTAGTTTACCAGAGCAACTGGGTATGGGGAAACCTGAACTTAGTTTTTCTTAAAGCCTGCTACCCTAACAAGGAGGGACTTCCCAAAAGGACAGGAACTGATCTAGAAAATGAAGTATATGGATTAGGTAATTTTACACTTAACCTCATGATTCTGAATGTTGAATCCGAAGCTGCACCAGTCTTGCCTGCTATGTCAGTATTACCAGTCAAAGGTGAATTATGTGTAAGAAAGAATGGTTCAGTACACTTGGGTCATAGTACATGTACTACTGTGATCGAATTCAGTGATCAAGGCAAGTCTACATTTAGAGCTTCCTGTCATTCCTACTTCATTTGTGGTCATACCGCATATATACGTTTACCTCTAGATTGGGATGGTACCTGTTATATTGCATTCCTTCTGCCACCTGTTTTCCTAGCCCCTCCTGATTATCATAGAAACACCCATCTAGTACACAATAGACCCCAGAGAGATCTCCTGATTGTCGACTACACTGAAACGGCATGGGAACAATATACAGACTTCAATAAAGGTCTCTTCCCCTACATAGGTGTTGTCTCTAATAGTAAACTGATACGCAGATTAACCAGAACCCTTGAAGCAGTAGTGAATGAAACTACCTCTGCCCTAGGCAACTTAACAGAGGAGCAGTCTGCGATGCGGATTGTTGTTCTCCAAAATCGTCTTGTCCTTGACGTCATCCTGGCCGATAGGGGCGGAGCCTGTAGAGTCATCGGATCGAGTTGCTGTGTTTTCATTCCAGAAAACGCGCCATCAGTATATAAAGCCATAACTCGTCTTCATAAGATTGCAAGTCAGATACACCAGAATCCAGGCACCTGGACGTGGTCCGGTTGGTTCTGGAGCGTGTTGTCAGCCTGGGGATGGAAAGTCCTATCCTTCCTAGGTATTGCCCTTCTCATAGTATTCAGTTGCTGCCTGTGTCTACAATGTGGACCAGCGATTTGCGGCCTGTGTGCCACATCATGTATTCCACACTCAAGTTCTCATTCAAAATCCCGGAAGAAGAAAGAAGAACAAATGATGTTACATGAACAGATTGATGGATTCCTGAGGATCGATATCTCATGAAGGGTCCGTAGGGGACACGGAGGGAATGAGGAAATATGAATTTTTATGATCAATTGTGTCCCCTATCTTAGACCCCAACGGCTCCATGTACATGCTACAAGTACATGTATGTTCCCTCCACTTCAAGCTATGAAGACGCAAATACATTTGTGTCCAACGTTAACATGTCCTCTTTCAGATCCGCCATGAATGGGTCGGATATTCCGTTCCTAAGTATGCCTTGCCACCGTCTTTATATGGTGCACCTTTCACGTTTTTCAGCTCTGGCAAGTTAGGCCCTGAATTCTGCCATCGAGCTTTTCCTGCTTTCTGCCTCTGAATGCTCCAGCCTGGACCTGCATCTGAATCCATGACCTTTGTCTTACTTCCTGCGCGGCTAACGGTGCCTGGCCCGGCCTGTTGCCTGCCAAGACTGTATTCAGCCTTCAAGTTATCTGCTCCGCTCCTCGAGAAATGCATTCCTGTCTAGTAGTTTAGGTAAACATCTTTCCAGCTACAGAGCAAAGGGCCCGGCCTTACTGTCTCCGTGCAAGTAATTCATAGTTCCTGTTACCATGGTAGGCCCATGCCCCCTCGCATCTCATGTAGACACGTAGACGCTTATACACACACAAGAAGTCAGTATAGGATAGCCTCTGCCCGAGAGACCTTTCCTTCCAGATAATACAGTTCCTTAAACACAAGATATTAGATACGATTTGGGATTAGGTTGTTCTGACATCCCAGACTTCTGTCTCCTCATGTAGGGCTAAATGTCAAGTCTCCTTCACCTTCCAGTTACACGTCAATCACACGTCATGCTGCCGTACGCGCACCTCTGCCATGTATTTCTGCTGACTTTGCAGGATTCTCTTATGGATCCACCCACCTGTGACATCCTCATAATGACGTTTATAGCACACGCCCTTATGCACGCCTATTGTAACGCCTTTTTTTCATTACGTATGTGTATTCTTATCTCTCTTCTCAACTGTTACGCCTTCTGCATATGTCTTTACTTAAATGCATTGACTATATATATGACAACCTGTCAATAAAGCATTGCTCTATCCCTTTCCGAACCTTCGTGGTGATGGAACCCGATTGCCTGGTTCGAACCAATTCCTTTGTAAGGAATAAATCCCCTTTTAAAACCTCAAATACCACGTATTCTGCCTCTTATTTTTACTGAGTTATTCTTATTGAACTTTACCGCATAAATTAAGTCTAGGTAATTTAAATTTACCACACTGTTGATATGGATGCATATCCCTTTGTGTGTGTATGTGGAATAAAGGTTTTCAGCACAATCCAAAGTGCCTCATCTCTGTCACTGCAGATCTCTTGCCAGTTTGCATGCGTCATCTATGGCATAATTGTCAAAGATTAAGCATATGAGTGTATGTGTACTTTGGCAACATGCATGCAGTGCTTTATGGCTAATGATCTCTATTGTGAATGAAGTACCTGGTTGTGTATGTATTTGTGCAGGTTGCTCCCCACAACGGGACGTGAATACCTGCTGATGGTGTGTCTCCTTTGCACATCTCTGCATTTTGTTGCCTGATACAGTGGCTGTAATTAATGGTGATTGTTCATACATTTTCTCGGAGTGACCCATGAGTGACCTGACACTCCTTCCTTTACATACACCTGTTGCACTGTGCCCTGCAGACCTCCTTGTCTTTGTGTGCTAATTTTATTTCAAACCCCTTCCGCCTGCTGCTGCCTCACCTGCGGCCCCGCCACTCCGAGTGCCCTGATTTGCAACCCCCACGCCTCAAAAATGCTCAGCCAATCCCCCGCCACCCATTCGAAATGCAGCCAGCAGCTTTTCTGTGCCACTGTAGCCCCAGCGCCGTGCCTAAGGCAGGACCGTCTGCGCCTGCAACATGCACAGTGCACGACCCTCTAGTCTTTGCATGACCCAAGTCACACAACAGGCTCATGCTGCAGCCACTCTCCAAGCAATGTCCTCGTGACAATCATCCGCCTGTTATCAGGCAACCCCTAAGCACACACGCGACACCTTCGCATGCTGAGTTTGCTACTCCAACTGCCTACACAGCGCTGCCCAGCCTACCAGACCCTGTCAGAACAACCAGGTAATGTGCCTCTTACTCCACACCTGCTCCATCCACCAGCACGCCATTGGACTCTGTTACCTCCTCAACACTACAGAATTGTGTGCGTTACCACATTTGGAACAGAATCAAACAGAATAAAGAAAATTGTCTTACGACATTGGAAAACCTTGAATTCAGGGGGCCTAAAGTTGGAAAAACCTTTGTTTGCTTTCAGAAGAGGGAAATCGATAAAAGACCCTGTTGTCCATACTCGCCCTAAGTTACCAACAAAGCAAAGACAACAAAATACACTGTGGAACCTACCAGAGGTGGTAGTACATTTCCCATGTGGATCGTGTAATGTGTGTCGGCTGACACAAGCTAGTAAGACGATCAACGTGGGTTTACAAACCCCTTGGGAGCAACGCTCCTTCAGTAACTGCAACAGCAAGAATGTGGTGTATTTGATGACCTGCATCTGTAATCAGAAGTATGTAGGAATGACCACCAGGAAGGTCAAAGTCCGAATTAATGAACACCGGAGCACATTCAGGTGCGGGAAAACGATCACAAAAATGATGCGCCATTTTCAAATCAATAAGCATAGTGAAAATGATTTCACATGGACAGTGATCGAAAAACTACCAAACAATAGTACTGAGAAACAACTATTTAAATTGGAACAACGATGGATCTATCGCCTGTCTAGCACAACACAAGGGTTGAACGAAGAAATACCGTGGACAACCTTGATGTAGTTCCATGTGATCATCATCTAAAGGCAGACGCTTGTGGTCAAGTGGAAATTCACAAACATTAATTTGCAAATACAACAAGGCATTACATATTGTAGGCCGGCTCCCGTACACCATGAAAGTAACGAACATGAGGAGCTGTGAGCGAGACAAATGGAATGGAGTATAATCTATAACAACACAACCAGCAGAATATGTAATACAGCATGGTCCAGACCAATGGGGTCACAGAACAAAATTCAAAAAAAACTCAAAAACACACTGTCTCTAACTTTCTCTGGCAACATTTCTAAAAAACTCTGGTTGATTTTATTAATCAGTGTATACATGTATAAACACGTTGATAAACACCAGAACGAACCGAGTACGCCTAGTTGCAATGAGGCGCTTCAGTATAAAAACAACACCTTGAGCGCTATCACATATGAGGGAAAATATTAATTGCTACTTGCCCCCTGTTCATAATAAAGTTGTTCCAATAAAAATAAAAAAAGGAGTATAAAACTTTAACAAACTACAATACCCATGATCACCCAAATGCAAAGTCAAACACTTCGCGAGCCCTGTAGTCCTCCGAGAAACGATAGAGAAAATACGCTACGGGAAAGAGTGCCCGAACAACCAATCAGGAGCCTAGTATTAAACAAGTCGAAGAAGTGCCTTCATCATTCGACGGCAGGCGAGGTGTGTACTAGGCGGATCGGCGGTGGCGGTTCCTTGATGAAGTAAGTCTTAACCGCTCGCTTTATTGGCGTTTTGTTAACGTAGACCCAAGTGAGGTACGAGTAGTGCAGAAGTACCAGACCTACATAGATTGAATAAAGGGTGTGTAAACGGGCGCTTTTGTTGTGTGCACGATTAATGGGATTCGTCACGAGTTGGCTATTCCACCGGAACAACAACGGTGGGGTGGCCTCATCACCCCCCCACAACATACAGGGGTGTGACGATTGGGAGAATAGTGAAGATTCAACAAACCTTCAATATATATATACAACCAATGGCGGAAATTACTGGAGGTGTAGAGTTCACAATCATCCTCCATATTAACGTGATAATGGGCGTGAAAACATTACATAATTGAAAAAAGAGCACATAGTCTATAAAACAAATATGAATCTCCCCCCCACCGGTGTGTACTGTAGAAGGGCATGTGGAAACCTAACAGAAATAGATTGGGTTTCAAGTTCTTGGACACACATACAAACAGAGGGTAAGAGACACAACGTTGTTAGTAATTAAACCCTTTTTGTTTCATGTAGTGTGTGACTACAGGACGCCACCTTTGACACACGTCTCCTGCATGATGCTTAGTAGCATCCACCAGTAGGTGAGCTATGCACCAATTAGGGTGTACTCAAGAACAACTTGAATTCACACAAAAAAAGTTAAATGAGCACATAAATTGATGCTATATCGTGTGGATAAGAGCTCAAAAACACTCAGAGGCTGGGTGCATGGGGTGTTATATGAAGTGCAATGGAGGCTGTTTTACATCGATCTTTTCGCATTGAAAGGGTGTACAATCACCATGTCTCCAAAACAACCAAGAAGCCCCTATGTTTTTTTAAAAACACTATAGACATGGATCTTATCATCACTGTAGGTGGTGGAAGTCACTTTTGAGGGGGCCAGCACATTTGAGATGGCATGTTTATATATTAAATACAAATAAATAGTCTCGCACGCGAGTTAATAGTGAGCACTGAGTCAGTTGGCATTGAATCACTCAATATCATTGCAACAATTATGAGCACGTTATATGCACAGAAGATATGTAACACATAACTAGATATTAGAGTGTATATTAAAGAATCTTTTTTACTCCTTATAGAAATACTACTGGAGTTCGAACAAAAAACGTACAGGTGAGTGCACTAGGCCTCACCTTTGGTGTGCATGAAATACATGTGAAAAGCCCCAACAGGGACTCATAAGTAGGCTTTATAAACACCACGCCCTGACGAAGGCCCCTGACCCGACCGGGCTATTTAAGGAGGGCCGAAACATGTTGGCATCTAGTAGAGGGTAAATTTGAACACAATAATGTTCAAAAAAAACCCAACGCAAGGGTTTTAATGATATCACAAGTGCCTCAGAATAAAGAATCAAGAGGAGGTACACTTGTAGGTATTTTTAGTGTATGTATTAAAAAATCTGGTTCGCCTCTTAACCAGTGACCTACTTATAAGAACTCCCAGTATATCTATGGTTGAGTCCGCCCAGATAGTACCATCTTATCTGGGTGTGGAGGTAACGCCGATGATGAAGCATGTCACTATTATGTGAGTGAGGCGTTTCCGTCAATATCTTTGATATTCCATCTGACTAAAGTATTGTAGGACCATCTCGAAGGAAAAAACTGTAACCCCTGTGGGGAACACAGTCGCAGGCAACAGTTGCCTTTAGTGAAAAAAAGTTTATTTGGGAGAACGCAACTGTCCGATTCATTCTCTCACTCTCCGCACGTGAAAAAGACAACCAGAAATTGGCCTGTGTGCAAGCGCCAATGCAGTACATGGCATTGAAAGTCAACAGGTGGCATGAGGGGTGCAACACACTCACTGATCATGCTACACACTGTGCAGCACATGCAACAGCAGGCTGATGGCCAGCATGTGCCCAGCAGACTAGACAGACACACCCAGGCACAGATCACTCGCCTATCATTGACAACAGCGGATACAACCCTCATTCTGCACATGTGCCATTTGCCAGTGGGGAGTCACAGGTGTCGTGCTAGCTCTGCAAGTCAGACACAAAGCACGGCTCACTTGTCACATCAGATGGGTAGATCTGTTGCCTCCACCATGCAGCTGTGGTGCAACACTTCACATAGACACTCACCCACATGACAAGGAACATTCACCCACATCAATGTCCATGAGGTCGTACACATCATATGGACACTCTCATCACAGGTCCACTCAACTCATACACATCTGTGGGTACAGTCACCTGTCACACCGGGGGGACCACTGAATCACCTCAGGATCACAGGAAAAAAAGCCACAAAGGATTTTCCAGGCTGAATGTGTCATGCACTATGCAGTGAAAGTCACTGTAAGCACTATGCAAGTGAGGAGTGCCCACAGGAACTAAAAAATGCTCTGCATGAGAGACATAAGCATGACCCCCCCTCCCCCGGACACACTCTAAACAGCATTGCATGTGTGTCCCACCTGGGAACAATATTGACAGTCACACAACAGGTGCATAGGCAAAGCTAGTGGACTCAGCCCTCACCTGCACCCCTGGTCTCCCATACAGGCTGGGGTACTGTGGGAGGAGGGTGTGCAGCAAGGCCTGATTCTCCTCCGGGGTGAATGGCTGGGCCCTCTCCACAGTCCGTGACATGGCTAGAGGATGCAGAGACAGCAGCAATGTTGTCGACTGGAAAGTTGTGCAGTCAATTGTCCTCTCATGGGTTCTGGCTGCCTTGTATCTGTCTTGCTGAGGGGCATTCATTTTGAGGAGTACATAGTGATTGGTCAGAATCATTTGCATTGTACGTTTACTCCAATCCCTTTAAACATACACCAGTGACAGCATTTGCATCCTTCAAATTTTGAGCATCATGTCAAGTCAACAACCACTTTGCAACATTGCATTTTGTGGCCAACTGACTTTTCCAGGACACCTGATGGACACATTTTAACTGAAAACTCTGTCTCCATGACAACCAGCATGCATTTTGGGCCTAATACTTGTCCCTTATGAGTCCCCTATGTAATTTTGAAATCCACACACAGGTACGGTGCGTTTCACACGTACCCCTACGGCACCAGCTGTACAGTGCGTTTGACACGTACGCGTACACACTAGTGCGTACACGTACATGTACTAAGGAAGTACACGTACGTGTACACACTAGTTGTACACGTACCACTAGTAGTACACGTACATGTACTACCTTAGTACACATACGTGTACAACTAGTGCATACACGTACATGTACTACCTTAGTACACGTACACGTACGTGTACTACTAGTGCATACACATAGGTATACTAAGGTAGTACACGTATGTGTACTACTAGTGGTACGTGTACAACTAGTGCGTACACGTACGTGTATTACCTTAGTA
Organism: Triturus cristatus; assembly: GCF_964204655.1. NCBI lineage: Eukaryota > Metazoa > Chordata > Amphibia > Caudata > Salamandridae > Triturus > Triturus cristatus. Next base: position 1,669,474,543 of record NC_140591.1, on the reverse strand, counting down.
CACGTACGTGTACGCACTAGTAGTACATGTACGTGTACTAAGGTAGTACACGTGCGTGTACTACTAGTGCGTACATGTACGTGTACTACCTTAGTACACGTACGTGTACAACTAGTGTGTACACGTACGTGTACTACCTTAGTACACGTACATGTACGCACTAGTTGTACACATACCAGTACTACCTTAGTACACGTACATGTACAACTAGTGAGTACACGTACGTGTACTACCGTAGTACACGTACGTGTATGCACTAGTTGTACACGTACGTGTACTAAGGTAGTACATGTACGTGTACGCACTAGTTGTACACGTACATGTACGCACTAGTTGTACACGTACAGGTACGCATTTCACACGCCTACAATGGTAATACAGGCGTACACATGCCACGAATGGAGGGATACGAGTCGCACATGGATGTCCATCAAGTACTTGTCATTGCATACTTTCATGTGCAGGCCCTAGGTGTGTTAGACAGTGATATTGCACAGGTCATCTCATCTAGTTGCACAATTGATGTGTTATGACCTGTGTACACATATCATGTGTGATGGGGCCCTATGTGGCTCACATCACCTTGACACTTGCCACATGTGTGTCTGTAGTGCAACTGTGTCATGCACAGCAGCAGTGGGTGGCACAGTCATCAACACCCGCACCTGTCTCCTGATGCCAGGGACAGGGACACTCTATCAACTGACCTGTCACGATCAGCGTGCCCCTTTGGGACTATGTCAGGTGTGTGTCATGTGTTCCCCTGAGCTTGATGTCAGTGTCTCGTCAACTGCATCTGCTGTTGGTGCATCCAACAGGGGTCTGTGTGGAGATGGGCATGGTACACATCTATGAACACCATGCCACATGTGGATTCCAACGGCTGTAGGGTCTGTGTGCATCGGACATCATATTTTTCCAGTCATACATGTGTATGTTGGCTCAATGGCTGTGTCTTTGTGTTGTCATGTGTTCCCCTTCAGCGCACTGTGTTTGATATGTACATTTAACATTCCATGTGACCTGTGCGTGTGCCTTGCGGTCAGCTGTCTGGATGAGATGACATCCTTCCAATGCAGCTATCTGGTTGTGTGTCACTCCGGTGATATCTCTGGCTGTTCACTCAGACTGTCCACCAAATCATTTCAGGGCATGTCATGTAGACTTGACAATCAACAGGTGTATCCGGCTTTTTGTAGATGTGCAAGCAAGCTGGCATATGTGTCCTGTATGTATTGCACACACCCAACTCCATAGTTACATGATGTGTATTAGCAGTGTAGCATGTGCTCTGTTCATTGACATTGATGTTGGCCGAATCTCAATATTCACTCTTCCAAACTATGCCTTACAGGGCACCACCTGTCCCAAGACTAATGCCAGACTTGGCTGCCATGAGGGAACATGACTACATCCGCCGTTACAGATTCACTCAACAGTTGATTGAGGACTTGACAGACAAGCTGGCACCACAACTCCAACCGCAACACAGGTATCCTACTGCGCTGACCCCCAAGATGAAGGTGATGGCAGCCTTACATTTTTTTGCCACAGGTACGTTTCAATTGACCATAGCTGATGTGGGTGGGATGTCACAGACTATGTTCAGCCGTGTCCTGCGTGATGTTTTAGCTGCCATATTGGAGCACCTTGATGAATTCATCAAATTTCCTACTCCAGAGGAGTTGACTGATGTCAAGGGTGATTTCTATGTCCTGGGTGGGATGCCCCATGTAATTGGGTCCATTGATGGGACACGTGTGGCTTTTGTTCCACCACAGGCACAAGAACGAGCCTATCGCAACCGCAAACATTACCACTCAATAAATGCCATTGTGGTGTGTCTTGCTAACATGCTGATTTCCCATGTCTGTGCACGTTTTCCAGGATCAGCACACGGTGCCTACATCATGAGGCATAGCAGGGTGCCACAAATGATGCTGCGGCTGCACAACGAACAAGCATGTCTTGTTGGTGGGTATACTCTTTTGTCCTATGTGTTGCAGTATCTTTGTCTCTTACGGCATCTCCTGACCCACTTATTTACATGATGTTTCCATGTAGGGGACTCTGGCTATCCCAACATGCCATGGCTGATGACACCTCTCCGCAACCCCAGAACAGCTGCAGATCACCGGTACAACAATGCACACGGGCAGACCAGAAAGTGATTGATAGGACGTTTGGACTCCTGAAGAGCCGATTCCGGTGCCTGGACAAGACAGGCGGGTCCCTCCCTTATGCCCCGGAGAAGGTCTGCCAAATCTTTATCGTGTGCTGCATGCTGCACAGCATGGCAGTTGAGAAGGCAGTGCCACTCATCCTGGATCCGGAGGAGCAGGAGCATCCACCCATGGAGGATCAAGGGCTTGCTCACGAGGCTAGTGAGGAGGAGGAGGGGTGTGGTAAATATTCTATTACCTGGACTGAATTTCATACGGAGTCTTAAATAAAATAGCTCAGAATAATAAGAGGCAGAATCCGTGGTATAAGAGGTTTCTGAATGGGCTTTATTCCAAAATGGCCGACTCGAGTCGCGGTCTTCAGGTTCCGTCACCACGGGGGTTCAGGAAGTGAAGTACATACTTTATTGACAGGAAATTGCTTTTATAGAACATACATTACAATGAAACCAATGTAGAAGGCGTAACAATTGATAAGGACATTGACGTTTGGTTTGCGTAACCGAAAATGGGTGTAATAATGAGTAAAAAGGAACATGATTGGTTATGATGTCATACATAGGTGGATCTATAAGATAATACTTGGCCTAAATGCGCGCGCAGCAGTATGACGTGTAATTGACGTGCAACTAAGGGGTGACGGGGACTTGACATTTAGCTCTACATGTGGAGACAAAAAGTCTGGGGGGTCAAGTCAACCTAATCCCAAATCATATCTAACATCCTATGTTTAAAGAACTATGTTATCCACAAGGAAGGACTCTCGGACAGAATCTATTCTATACTGACTGTGTGTACGTGCATAAGCGTCTAAGTGTCTACACTGAATGCGAGGGGGTAGGAATATTTCCTAGTAACAGGGCTATGAATTACTTGCATGAAGACAGCGAGGCCGGGCCCTTTTGCTCGGTAGCTGGAAGAATGTTTACTTAAACTACTAGACAGGAATGCATCGGCTGAGGAGCAAAATAGATAATTCGAAGGTGAAATACAGCTTCTTGGCAGGCAGGCGAAACTGGCCGAGGCAGGCACCGTTAGCCGCACAGGGAGTAGGACAAAGTTCATAGATACAGATGCGAGCTCAAGCTGAAGCTGTCAGAGGCAGAGAGCAGGGAAAGGCTTGAGGACAGAATCGGGCCTACTCTGCCTGAACTGCAAAAATGGAGTAACTTAGCCATATAAAGTCGGTGGCCTTTCATACTTAGGAATCGAATATCCAGCCCATTGATGGCGGATCTGACAGAGGACATGTTGATAGTGGACGCACATGTGTTTGCGTCTTCGAAACTGGAACTGGAGGGAACATACATGTGTTTGCAACATGCACATAGAACCGTTGGGGTCCAAGATAGGGGACATAACTGACCAGGAAAATCCACATTTCCACATTCCCTCCTTGTCCCCTACTTGCCCTTCAAGAGATATCAATCTTCATCAATCCATTGATCTGCTCATGGAGCATCATTTCTTCTTCTTTCTTTTTCCGGGATTTTGAACGAAAACCTTGATGTGGAATACACGATGTGGCACACAGACCACAAATCGCTGGTCCACATTGCAGGCATAAGCAGCAACTGAATAGTATAAGAAGGCCAATACCTAGGAAGGACAGAACTCTCCATCCCCAGGCTGATATCACACTCCAAAACCACCCGGACCACGTCCACGTGCCTGGATTCTCGTGTATCTGGCTCACAATCTTATGAAGGCGTGTTATAGCTTTATATACAGATGGCGAATTTTCTGGTATGAATATGCAGCAGCTGGATCCGATGACCCTACAAGCTCCGCCCCTATCAGCCAGGATGACGTCAAGGACAAGACGATTCTGGAGGACAACAATTCTCATCACCGATTGTTCCTCTGTCAGATTGCCTAGGGCGGCTATAGTCTCATTCACTACAGCTTCAAGAGTCTTGGTTAGCCTACGTATCTGCTTACTATTTGAAATTGTACCTATATAGGGAAAGATACCTTTATTGAAATCTACATACTTGTCCCATGTCGTCTCAGTATAATCGACAACTGGGAGATCTCTTCGCTCTCTATTGTGTACTAAATGAACATTTCGATAATAATCAGGAGGAGCTAGGAAAACAGGTGGCAAAAGGAATGCTATGTAACAGGTACCATCCCAATCTAGAGGCAGACGTATATATGCGGTCTGATCACATATAAAGTAGGAATGGCGAGAAGATCTAAATGAAGATTTACCTTGATCACTATATTCTACTGTAGTAACGCATTTGCTATGGCCCATGTGTATGGAACCAACTTTTCTTACACATAATTCACCCTTAACTGGAAGTACTGACATAGTGGGCAGAATTAGTTCAACTTCGGATTCGACATTCAGAATCATAAGATTAGGTGTAAAATTACCTAATCCATACACTTCATTTTCTAGATCAGTTCCTGTTCTACTGGGGTGACCCTTCTTATCAGGGTAACAGATTTTGAATAAAACTAGATTCAAATTTCCCCATATCCAATGGTGTTGATAAACTGCTGTGTCTGAGTCTATGGAATTTAGTAAACTAAACCATGCTCCACAGGAGCCATTATGTGTGAACGGATGGGGGAAGAAAGGCAGAACTCCTTTGTTATTCTGATAGGGAGGGAGTCGGCCACACACCCAACAATTAGTGGCATTACTAGTCTGATGGGAATGGTGTAACATACTAATGAAAGTGTTATTACGCAGCGCAAGTCTATAGGATAATTCATGTGGGGGTAGGTCACTAAAAGAATGTTCATTAGTTATATTGAAAATACGTTTAGAAACAGGATAATACATATGCAACAATATACTTGCAGTAATTATTATAGAACTCAGGAAAAACAAAATTAATAATGTCACTATACAGTGGCTACGCAGTGTTTTACAGTATGCATGTCGTTTCAACATTGTTCTTGTTTGTTCATGATTCAGACTCAAGGGATACATGTCGGGGACAGATTCAACCGCTTCACCTTGGAGAGGACTTAAACAATCAAATCGGCTGACGGCCTGGGTCTGAGTTTTAATTTATAAAGGTCCGTGCTACTGGCCTCAGCCAAAGGTAGCTTTGAGTCAATGGGTGAAGACACACGAGGAGGACTGTTTATATCCGAAGGAAGTCCATGAAATTTCTTGATGTGGCTTGAATGAATCCAGCCCTTGCGGCCCTCGATCTTCACGGCTGTTCTTGTGGTCAACAGGACCAGCTTAGGTGTCTTCCACCTGGGCTCCAGTTGAGTCTTTCTGTCAAAGTTCCTCACAAGGACATAATCGCCCGGGATTACGTCATGGGGTTTCACCTCAGTGTTGTCAGGAAAAGCTGCAGCTACCTGTGAACGACAAGATTGTAGTGCAGACATCAAGGAAGCCAGGTAATCTGTCAGCATATTACAATCAACATCAGTTATTTTACGGGGTATAGGCGTCCCCCACATATTCGGTGGTCTACCAAAGATCACCTCATAAGGGGATAGCCCTGTTCGAGAGTGTGCTACCATTCTTATGTAAAATAGTGCAACTGGTAAGGCTACTATCCAGTCAACACCTTTCTCCTTACATATTTTTGACAATCTGATTTTCAAAATTTGATTATGTCGTTCCACGAGACCTGCTGCCTCGGGGTGTCGGACACAATGAAACTTCCACTGATATCCCAGCAAAAGTGAAACATGTTTCATTAATTCGGATGAAAAAGGCTGGCCGTTATCTGAATATACAACACGTGGTAAACCGTACCGTGGGAAGAATTCTCGAACTAGCTGCTTGGCAGTAGTCGGGGCAGTGTAATCCGATACTGGGTACGCTTCAGTCCATCGGGAAAGAGTGCAGACAACTACAAGAACATATTTGAATCCTCGACATCGTTCCATCTGGATATAATCCATCTGGAGGACTTCAAAAGCATGATCGGGAGGCTGAAATCCACCCTGCTCTACGGGAACACTTTTTCCTGGGTTGAACTGACAACATATCATACAGGTACGGACTTTTTGTTTAGCTGCAGTTCGTAGATGTTTATTAAACCAAATGTGTTGGATGCTGTCTAGCATAGCTTTCTCTCCTAAATGCGCCGGACTGTGAATTGTAGCTATAATGGCTTGGACCATAGAGTCAGGAAGAAACCATACAGATTTCTCCTTTGTCACCCATCCCTGATCTGTCTGGATCCCTCCTAGTTCAGTCCATTTCTTTATTTCTTCTGTTGTGGCATGTGACTGTATGTCAATTATATCAAGTGCGGGATCCTTAATCGTCATACACTGTATTGGTGTCCGAACTATTGTCTTTGTCATGTCGGATGTGCGAGTCTGAGCAGTCTGTTTAGCTGTTCTGTCAGCTAAATCATTGCCTTGAGAAATGATATCAGTAACCTTCATGTGTGCTTTACATTTCATAATCGATATAGCTGTGGGCAGATGGATTGCGTCTAACAAAGCATGAATGAGAGACCCATGCTGAATATGGGTCCCATGAGAAGTTAAATAACCCCTCTCTCGCCAAAGCACCCCAAAGTCATGTACAACTCCGAATGCATAACGTGAATCAGTGTATATGTTAACTTTCTTACTTGTGGCTTGAATACAGGCTTGTGTTAGAGCAATAAGTTCTGCTGCTTGGGCTGACAAAGTATCTATACAGTTTGTTTCAATAACCTCAGTGTCTGTTGTGACTGCATACGCGGCCACTAAATCTCCTGTACTTGTTCTCATGCACGATCCATCTACATATAACGTCAGGTCTGGATCTAACAATGGAACGTCTGTTAAGTCTTGTCTGGGTTTCGTCTTTATTTCAATAACTTCAACACAATCATGAGCTAGTGGGTCTGTTCCAATTACAGGTAAAAGTGTAGCAGGATTCAATGTATTACAACGTCGGATCTCTATGTGTGGCTGAAACAATGTCAGTTCATAACCGGTAAGTCTTGCTATGGTCAGGTGTTGTGTTTGCGTTCGGTTCACAAGAACTTCTACTGCATGTGGTACTTGTACTGTCAATGGATGTCCTAACACTATGGCATCGCTTTGTCTGATTGCTAAAGCTGTTGCTGCCACTGATTTCAGGCACGCAGGCAAAGCCTGAGCTACGGGATCTAATGTACTAGAGAAATAAGCACATGGCTTGTGTGATCCTGCTTGTTCCTGAGTGAGTACTGACAAAGCAGTACCTTCGCGTTCTGTAACAAAGAGTGTAAAATATTTGCTGTAACATGGTGTCGCTAAAACAGGTGCTTGACATAGAGCTTTCTTTAAGCTTTCAAAAGCTTGTGTGTGATCCTGAGTCCAAGGGAGGACAGTCGATGTGGCTGCCTCCTGTGTTGTCAACTGAATGAGTGGTTTTGCTAGAAATGCATACTGAGGGATCCACTGCCTACAATATGAAGTGAGGCCTATGAAAGCCCGCACCTCCTTTTGTGTCTTGGGTATTGACATGTTAGCAATTAACTGAATGCGATCTGGTGTAAGCTGCCTTCCCTCCTTGGACAGCGAGTGACCAAGATAAATAACTCGCTGGACACAGAATTGCAGCTTAGAAGGAGACACCTTGTGCCCCTTGTCGGCTAGAAAATGTAAAACTGTCAGAGAAGCCTTTTCACATTCGGGCTCGCTTCTCGCGGTGATCAGCAGATCATCGACATATTGAAGCAGTGTAGTGTTAACTGGCATGTGGATACTGTCGAGTTCTCGTTTCAGTGCTTGGCTATAGATGCTGGGGCTTTCTGTAAATCCTTGAGGAGCGCGTGAGAATTTAAAACTGCGCCCATTTAAACTGAATCCGAACAAATATTGACTTTCCGGATCTATGGGGACGCTGAAAAAGGCATTCTTGAGATCAATTACAGTAAAGAATGTTGCTTCGGAATCAATAGCTGTCAATAATGATGAGATATCGGGGACCACAGGGAATTGTGGCACAATGCATTTGTTTAATTCGCGTAAATCAATAACCAATCGATATACTGGCGGGGTTGTAGGATCTGTTCGTTTAAGAATCGGAATTATCGGTGAATTACATACATTGGAGTCTGTTTCTACAACTACTCCTTGGGCAATTAGCTCGTCAATGATTTGTAGTAAAGCCACTACAGCATCTTGCGGTAACTTGTATTGTCGCATTCGTGGTAGTACCACTCCTGCCTTTAATGTGACTCGGTATGGTGTAATGTTCATACAACCAACATCAGTAGGGCCTTGTGCCCATAGATGTGCTGGTAAAGTCTGTAATCGGCGATCCATGTCTCTGGATACATAATGACCTTTAAAATCACGTAAAAACAATCTTACTCCTTCCGGAGAACAACAGATAATAGCCCCTAGGGCTTTCAATGTCTTTATACCTAACAGGTTTTCTGGACAAGATTTGGTAAGCAATAAATCAGTAGTTCGTGTCAGAGGTCCTATCGTAAGTGGAAGAGGCTGTGACACTTCATTAACAATAGGTTTTCCTGAGAAACCAAGGGAAACATTTTGAGAGCCTGAGAGGGGTGCCCCTGGAACTTCACTACGCTTTATTGTTGTTCGACTCGCCCCCGTATCGAGTAAGAATTTTCTGTCTTGACCTAATAATTCACTATGTACATAAGGTCCTTCTTGATCTACAGGAATCTCAATAAGGGGTAAGTCAACTTCCCTCTCTAGGCTAGTTCATGAGTAACGCTGATACTCAGGATATTCATACTGTGCAGTCTGATACATTTGTCGTGTTGTGGTTTGTGTGGCAGTAGCAGGCATCGGTGGTGCAGCTGGCACAAACTGTATGGGTTGTTGTAAGGCTGGCATAGACTGTTGCTGAGCTGGCATGGACTGTCCATGCTGCGTAGCTCCTTGTTCATTCTGATCCTGTCTGAGTGGTCGTGGTCTTTCTTTCGCAATACCTATAGCTATATTACGCTTCAGGACTTGACAATCGTGTACATAATGGCCTAGTTGTTTACAGTAATTGCATGTTCCCTTTACAGGAACTGCTGAATCTCCGGAATGTGTCACACCCTTTTTGTGACCATCCGCTGGTACTGTCTGGGAAACTAGCATTTTCATTTTTGTATCCTTCATACGTCTTTGTTCGTGTTCTTGTTCATCTCTAATTCTATTGTGATGATACTGTAACATTTGTAGCATTTGTGACGGAGTGTTACTTTGCCAGGTACTCTCAAATTTCAATATCCTATTCTTCACTGGAGGCAATGCATTTTCCACTAATTTTGTCACAAATAAATGTGGATACGACTCACTACTTGCTTTTATACCACTATTTACACCAAAACATTTTTCAAATCGGGCATAATAATCACTTGTGTCTTCATCATGCTTTTGTTTACAGGCTGAGATTGCACCCCAATCTTCCTTTTTCGTAGTTAATAAACGTGGCAGTACTTGTACTAGTAAACCTGGTAATGCTTTAACTTTATCCCCGAGCCCTGAACCTGCAGTTCGGGCCCTTTCCTCTGCTTCTAATGCTGTCCAATCTATTTTTTGGTCTCCCACTTCCCACTCTTTTTCTTTCAGTTTTTCATAAATGCCAGCAGGCATTAGCACCTTTAATATCGTCATAATATCAGGATAGGTATACTCTCCCATCAGTAACATGTCTTTAATTTCTCGGTGAAAACCCGCTGGGTCTTTGTCATGACTGGGTACTACTTTCTTCATTTCTAACAATTCAATTTTTGTTATGGGTGTGTATACAAATACACGGTGAAACTGATTGTCTTCGCCTTTTATTGGGTGCACTTCTCGTAAGGGATTTTGTCTATCCATGTAATACGGCATTCTTTCCTTGCTGGGCAGCGAGAAAGGATCTGGGCTTACAAAAAGGACGTACTGTTTACGTGACACTAATATTTCTTTAATTAACTTGTTACTAGAACCTCTCCATCTATTCGTGAGTAGTTCAGTTAATATATCAGGTAAAGGACCAGGATCAGCATGTTGGCTCTTATATAATATAAGGAGTTGCTGAATCATATAGATTCCAGCTAAACGTTGTTCATCTGGACTGAGGTTAAAAAACGTGTGTGCTACGGTCTCATCACCGTATTTTCCAGGACTGTCAATCCAGTGGACGGCTGATCTGGCTAATTCTTGCTCATCCATGGAATCGAGGAGGTGGTAACCCCTTCGTTCTCGGAGTATTTTATCTGCGGCTTGAAACAAATGTTCAGGAGACTTCAGATTAATTATTGGCGTCGGATACGTCCTACTATTATTTGGACATACAGATTGTATTGGATCAGAAAAACATCTAGTATTATTACAGGATCTTCCTCTACCTACATAGGCTATGGTGTCCGATTGTCTTACGGAATCCCCTGATTCGGACATTTCATCTTGCTCGAACTCGTCTGTTTCCAATCTTTCTTCATGAATACGTTCTATTTCTTTACGGATCTTTCGGCACATGGCTATTATACAATTTTGCTTATCGTGTCTCCCTTCTGATATATTCTGGCTCCATCTTGTAAGAATAAGCATTGCATTCGGGTCTACCCCCGGTCGGTCTTGATTTCTGATCACACAGTTTATGAGGAAACGTAACAGTTCCCCCTGTATCTCTACTTTCTGGAATTCCATAGCTCTATTAATACATTCTGGGTCTCGCCCTGTTTGAACAAAATGATATATTTTCTCTAGATGCGCAGTCATTCCTGGTAACTTCGCTAAATATCCTGCGGCTCGTCTGATGCGTAATGATGCCAGGACCATTTCGTCCTCTTTACCGACCACTGGGTCATATCTACAATCTATAAGAAGTTCCTTAAGCGCACGTTCACTTACGAATTTGGGTGTACGTGAATGCGCTGACTCTTGAAAAACAAGTTTATTTATTCTAGGTGGCGTAAAAGTATTGCTAGCACCTCCCGTGGCCCCATCTGGGGCGTCGGGTGTGAATGGATTCGTCGAACGTGACACAGCAACTATAGGTGTGGACACAGCCATGGAAGTACCTGAAGGGACAGATGCGGAGACAGATGTGCTTGCCGGAACTTGTGACTCGACTTGTTGCTGTAGGGATACGTGTGCTGGATCTTGGCGTTGGACCTCCCTGGTATGCGGTCTATGTGGGGCGGAATTAGCATACTCGGGAGCTGCGTCATCTAAATATGAGGAAAGAAAAACATCTTCCGCTGTTCTAGGGTGCCCCTTAGGATGTGCCTTGATTGGAAACAATGGGGGTGGCAAGTCTTTTGGTATCTCTGGAGCAGCCTTAGGTAATCCTTCGGCTAGAAGGGGATACATACCATTCATAAGGGCATTTCTCTGTCTATCCACTTGTTCTGATTTCACTCTGATACCTTCCTCAATTAATAGATTTTCTTGAACTTTATTTGAACTTTCTTTACTCTTCTCTTCCTGTCTACGTGCTTTTTCTGTACGTCTATGAGATTCTTTACGCCATAACTCAACAGCGTCTTTCTGTGACTGTCTGACCTTTCTTTTCCATAATTCTTCCTCGACTTTCATGATGCACTCTGCATCCCAGGTTCCCGCTGCGGGCCACCTTTGACTTTCCGGCAATCCCTTGGTGTAATCTACCCATAAATCAAGAAATAATATAGCGTCTAAGCCATGTTTGTGATACATGAAGTGCCCTGGAGTATCCCTAGGAGGAATAGGGACGGCTTCTTCGAGTACCCCTTTCCTAGTAGTGATCTGTCTTAATTTCGAAAAGAGCGGCATATTGAGAACTGACCTTATACTTGATTTTCACCTGATACTTGAATTTTGAACAGACTTAATACAATAAACACGATAATGAACAGTCATTCATACCACGATATACTTAAACACTTTAAACATTAAACATTAAACCTTTAACTGAAACAACAATGATGATCGTCTGCAAAACTAAATCACCAAGCATAATTCTCGACAATAACCAGATACTTCGGAATACTTGATATACTGCTAAACAGTACATATACACTGCTAAACAGTGCAGACCGGATTTGTGTACCCAAATCCGTCTTGACCGGCACAACCTATGTGCGCGTCAACACGCCTCCCCGGCGATGGTACTCACCGGGTAGCTCCTTGAAACGGAAGGCCTCGGAGAATGGACTGGACTCGATGACTGCGGACATCGGACCCTCTGGACATCGGGACTTCGAAAACCTGGTGGGCCTCTGTATACCTCGGATCTTGCTCTCTCAGCTAGGCTCTGGTCGGGACACTTCGCACTTCTCACCGCCTCGTCTGGGTTGATCGCAGCCTCAGTCGCCCCCGCTTGACCGGAGGGAGCTACAGGAAATCCTGCTGGTACGCGTTATGGTCCGTCCAGCTGTGGCAGGAGACCGGGCCTGCAACGCACCGCCGGCGCGTGAGATGAGAAAGTGTCCCTATTCGGGCGCCATTATGTGGTAAATATTCTATTACCTGGACTGAATTTCATACGGAGTCTTAAATAAAATAGCTCAGAATAATAAGAGGCAGAATCCGTGGTATAAGAGGTTTCTGAATGGGCTTTATTCCAAAATGGCCGACTCGAGTCGCGGTCTTCAGGTTCCGTCACCACGGGGGTTCAGGAAGTGAAGTACATACTTTATTGACAGGAAATTGCTTTTATAGAACATACATTACAATGAAACCAATGTAGAAGGCGTAACAATTGATAAGGACATTGACGTTTGGTTTGCGTAACCGAAAATGGGTGTAATAATGAGTAAAAAGGAACATGATTGGTTATGATGTCATACATAGGTGGATCTATAAGATAATACTTGGCCTAAATGCGCGCGCAGCAGTATGACGTGTAATTGACGTGCAACTAGGGGGTGACGGGGACTTGACATTTAGCTCTACATGTGGAGACAAAAAGTCTGGGGGGTCAAGTCAACCTAATCCCAAATCATATCTAACATCCTATGTTTAAAGAACTATGTTATCCACAAGGAAGGACTCTCGGACAGAATCTATTCTATACTGACTGTGTGTACGTGCATAAGCGTCTAAGTGTCTACACTGAATGCGAGGGGGTAGGAATATTTCCTAGTAACAGGGCTATGAATTACTTGCATGAAGACAGCGAGGCCGGGCCCTTTTGCTCGGTAGCTGGAAGAATGTTTACTTAAACTACTAGACAGGAATGCATCGGCTGAGGAGCAAAATAGATAATTCGAAGGTGAAATACAGCTTCTTGGCAGGCAGGCGAAACTGGCCGAGGCAGGCACCGTTAGCCGCACAGGGAGTAGGACAAAGTTCATGGATACAGATGCGAGCTCAAGCTGAAGCTGTCAGAGGCAGAGAGCAGGGAAAGGCTTGAGGACAGAATCGGGCCTACTCTGCCTGAACTGCAAAAATGGAGTAACTTAGCCATATAAAGTCGGTGGCCTTTCATACTTAGGAATCGAATATCCAGCCCATTGATGGCGGATCTGACAGAGGACATGTTGATAGTGGACGCACATGTGTTTGCGTCTTCGAAACTGGAACTGGAGGGAACATACATGTGTTTGCAACATGCACATAGAACCGTTGGGGTCCAAGATAGGGGACATAACTGACCAGGAAAATCCACATTTCCACAGGGGGATGATATCCGGAGTCAGCTCATATGCAACTTCTTCTCATAATGGTGAGTCACTGGGTATGAGTGTGGAAGCTAGTAGCATTGAGTGGCATGTGTGGCAATGTGTGTGTTCAGCTGACTGAATGCAAAGTGACTTGGATGTGTGTTCTGATGTGTCTCTCGAGTGATGATGTCATGCAACACAGTTTTGCAGAGAGACTTGATTTGCAATTTACATGTGTCCAACATTGTTCATGCTTTGGAAATGTCCATGTGTGCGGTGAGAATTGTTGTTGGTGACTTCTCGTGTGTCTGTCATTCCCAGGTATTTAGCGCCTGTTGTCTGCTCGTGTCATCGTTGTCCTCCTGCTATTCCTTGTGAGGATTGCAACGTGTGCTGAATCAGCATTACATGCACGGACATGTGGAAATGTCAGTTTGGGTAAGTATTGCAGCAAGGCTTTTTGGTGGTGGTACAGGTTCCGTGCATGTTGTCGTACCATGCATACATGTCTTCTCACCATGGAGCATATAACATGTAGCATCACTCCCATGACATGATAGTCACCCTTCTTGACAGTCATCTGTAGTGGAATATGGTGTCTGATGAAGGCATCAATGTGTGTGAACCTTGCCTCTGAAACATTGCAGATGCTACGGGTTGACATAGTGGGGGACATCACAACAACAGGCTCCATGGGGAATTGCAGCCTCTCCGTGTGCAGCAGGATGTGTTTGGCTCATCCCCTTACCTTGTGTGCCAGTTCATTGGGATTTACATCATCCGTGTTGTGAAGGGGAGGTCCAGTGTATGTCCCACATGTTCTGTCAACTGACCTGTGAGTCTGTTGAGGAAAATGAAAATGCTCGTCGCCCAGTCAGTTCCAGCTGACAGTCATAAAAAGGGTGCGACACAGTCCAGTAATTCAGCGGTTCCTGTTAAAGGGACATGTAACTATTGTAAACAGCCAGGTCATTATATAAACGATTGTGCAGTTCTGAAACATAATATCTCCACGGGTAAAACCAAGGAGAGACCGCGTCCACCTAGACAGGATCAGATCCAGCAACAAGTACCTCAGAATGTACAGCCTATGCAAGCTTCACAACAGACCGTAGCGGTACCACAACCACAGCCTAGTGTCGCAACACAAAACACGACACAACAGATGTACCAGTATGCACAAAATGACTATCCCGATTATCAGCGACACACATGAAACAGCCTAGAGAGGGAGGTTGGCTTACCCCTTATTGAGGTTCCTGTAGATCAAGAGGGTCCTTATGTACATAGTCAAGTATTAGGGAGGGACAGAAAGTTTTTAATTGATACAGGGGCAAGCAGAACAACTATAAGTCACGACGAGGTTCCAGGGGTACCCCTCTCAGGCTCACAGAATGTTTCCCTTGGATTTTCAGGAAAACCTATTGTTAATGAAGTATCGCAACCTCTTCCTCTTGCAGTTGGTCCATTGACACGGAGTACAGATTTATTGCTTACAAAATCATGCCCAGAAAACTTGTTAGGTATAAAGACACTGAAAGCTCTAGGAGCTGTAATATGTTGTTCCCCGGAAGGGGTACGACTATTTTTGCGTGACTTTAAAGGTCACTACGTATTTAGAGACATGGATCACCGGTTGCAGAATGTCCCTGCACATTTATGGGCACAAGGCCCCACTGATGTAGGTTGTATGCATATTACACCATATCGAGTTACACTCAAAGCAGGAGTGGTATTACCACGAATTCGACAATACAAGTTACCTCCAGATGCTGTAGTGGCTTTGCTGCAAATCATTGACGAGCTCATTGCACAAGGAGTGGTTGTGGAAACCGACTCCAACGTATGTAATTCTCCTATTATTCCAATTCTTAAACGAACTGATCCAAATGCACCCCCCGTTTATCGATTAATTATTGATCTGCGCGAATTGAATAAATGCATTGTACCACAGTATCCCGTGGTTCCAGATATCTCTTCATTATTAACAGCTATTGATTCAGAAGCAACGTTCTTTACTGTAATTGACCTCAAGAACGCCTTCTTTAGCGTCCCAATCGATCCGGAAAGCCAATATTTGTTCGGATTCTGTTTAAATGGACGAAGCTTTAAATTTGCACGCGCACCTCAAGGATTCACAGAAAGACCCAGCATCTATAGCCAAGCACTGAAAAGACAACTTGACAGTATCCACATGCCTGTTAACACTGCCCTGCTTCAGTATGTCGATGATCTGCTGATCACCGCCCGAAGCGAGCCCGAATGTGAAAAAGCATCACTGACGGTTTTACATTTCCTGGCCGACAAAGGGCACAAGGTGTCCCCTTCGAAGCTGCAATTCTGTGTTCAGCAAGTTGTGTACCTTGGGCACTTGCTGTCCAAAGGGGGGAGACAGCTCACACCTGACCGCATCCAGTTAATTGTAAACATGCCACCACCCAAGACACAAACGGAGGTGCGGGCCTTCATAGGTCTCACTTCGTACTGTAGACAATGGATTCCCCAATATGCATTTCTAGTAAAGCCACTCATTCAGTTGACAACCCAGGAGACAGCGACTTCGACTGTCCTCCCTTGGACTCAGGAACATACATAAGCTTTTGAAGACTTAAAGAAAGCCTTATGTCAGGCACCTGTTTTAGCGACACCATGTTACAGTAAGCCTTTTACACTTTTTGTTACAGAACGCGAAGGTACTGCCTTGTCAGTACTCACTCAGGAACAAGCAGGTTCACACAAACCGTGTGCTTACTTTTCTAGCACATTAGATCCAGTAGCCCAGGCTCTGCCTACGTGCCTGAAATCAGTCGCAGCGACAGCTTTAGCGATCAGACAAAGCGATTCCATAGTATTAGGACATCAATTGACAGTGCAAGTTCCACATTCCGTGGAAGTTCTTTTAAACCGAACTCAGACTCAGCACTTGACTATAGCACGACTGACAGGTTATGAATTAACATTGTTTCAGCCACACATAGAAATCAGACGCTGTAGTACATTAAATCCTGCCACACTTTTGCCATTAAGTGGAACAGACCCATTGGCACATGATTGTATTGAAGTCATTACTATTACGACAAAACCCAGACAAGACTTGACAGACATTCCATTACCAGATCCAGACCTGACACTTTATGTGGATGGTTCATGCATGAGAACAAGTACAGGAGAGTTAGTGGCCGCTTACGCAGTCACGACAGACACCGAAGTTATTGAAACGAATTGTATTGACACCTTGTCAGCTCAAGCAGCAGAGCTCATCGCTCTGACACAAGCCTGTATTCAAGCCAAAAATAAAAGAGTCAACATATACACAGATTCACGTTATGCATTCGGAGTTGTACACGACTTCGGAGTCCTTTGGCGAGAGAGAGGTTATTTAACGTCTCACGGTGCCAACATTCAACACGGTCCCCTCATTCAAGCTCTGTTAGATGCAATACATCTGCCTACTTCGATATCTATCATGAAGTGCAAGGCACATACAAAAGTCATCGATATCATTTCCCAGGGTAATGACCTAGCAGACCGAACAGCTAAGCAAACAGCACAGAATCGGACTCATGCAACTGACTTGACAAAGACAATAGTTCCGACATCGACACACTGCATGACAGTTAGGGATCCCGCCCTTGATGTAATGGACATACAGACACATGCTACACCAGAGGAAATAAAGAAATGGACTGAACTAGGAGGGATCCAAACAGATCAGGGATGGATGACGAAGGGAAAATCTACATGGTTTCTCCCCGACTCCATGGTTCAAGTTATCATTAACACAATACATAGTCCAGCACATCTAGGAGAGAAAGCTATGTTAGACAGTATTCAAAACATTTGGTTTACTAAACACTTACGAGCTGCAGCCAAGCAGAAAGTGCGTACTTGCATGATTTGTTGTCAGTTCAACCCAGGTAAAGGCGTTCCTGTAGAGCAAGGTGGATTTCAACCTCCCGATCACCCTTTTGAAGTCCTCCAGATGGATTATATCCAGATGGAACGTTGTCGAGGATTCAAATATGTCCTCGTAGTTGTATGCGCACTTTCCCGTTGGACAGAAGCATATCCAGTCTCAGATTACACTGCCCCGACCACTGCCAAGCAGCTGGTTCGTGAATTCTTCCCACGGTATGGTTTGCCCCGTATCGTGTACTCAGATAATGGTCAACCATTCTCATCCGAGCTAATGAAACACATTTCACTCCTGTTAGGCTATCAATGGAAATTCCACTGTGTCCGGCATCCCGAGGCAGCAGGTCTCGTGGAGCGTCATAATCAGACTCTGAAAATACGACTTTCTAAAATCTGCAGAGAGAAAGGCGTCGACTGGATAGTAGCTTTACCAGTTGCGCTCTTTTACATGAGAATGATAGCACATTCTTGAACAGGGCTATCCCCGTACGAGGTGGTCTTCGGTAGGCCACCAAATATGTGGGGGACGCCTATACCTCGTAAAATCACTGATGTTGATTGTAATATGCTGACAGATTACCTTGCTTCCTTGATGTCTGCACTACAATCTTGCCGTTCACAGGTAGCTGCAGCCTTTCCCGACAACACCGAGGTGAAGCCCCATGAAGTGGTTCCCGGAGATTTTGTTTTCATAAGAAATTTCGACAGGAGGAGCCCGCTGGAGCCTCGCTGGCAAACGCCGAAATTAGTACTCCTGACCACGAGGACAGCAGTGAAGATTGAGGGTCGCAAGGGTTGGCTACATTCGAGCCATATCAAGAAATTTCATGGACTGCCTTCTGATTTGAACTCTCAGCCCTACCCTCCTTCACAGACTGATTCAAAACTCCCCCTGGTCGAGAAAACTGCTGCCCAAGAATATAAACTGAAACTAAGGTCTAGCAAGTCAGACAATTTGATTGTTTAAGTCCTCTCCTAGGTGAATCGGTTAAATTAGTCTCTGACATGTATCCTCTAGACCGAAACAGAGAGAAAGATAGACAGAAACAGCTCAAGAAACGTGCATATTGTAAATTACTTCGTAGTCACTGTATAGTGACATTATTGATTATGTTTTTCCTAAATCTTCTGATTATTGCTGCAAGTATACTATTGCACATATACTACCCTATTTTCAAGCGTGCACATTCTGCTTTAGATGTTACTACCGAACACTCTTTTAGCGAATTACCTCCACATGAGTTGCCCTACAGACTTGCGCTGCGCAATAACACATTCATTAGTATGTTGCATCACTCCCATCAGGCCAACAACGCTACAAATTGTTGGATATGTGGCCGACTCCCTCCCTACCAGAAATACAAGGGAGTTCTGCCCCTCTTTCCGTATCCGTTCACACACAATGGTTCCTGTGGCGCATGGTTTAGTTTGATTAATTCCTTAGATTCAAATACCGTAGTTTACCAGAGCAACTGGGTATGGGGAAACCTGAACTTAGTTTTGTTTAAAGCCTGCTACCCTAACAAGGAGGGACTTCCCAAAAGGACAGGAACTGATCTAGAAAATGAAGTATATGGATTAGGTAATTTTACACTTAACCTCATGATTCTGAATGTTGAATCCGAAGCTGCACCAGTCTTGCCTGCTATGTCAGTATTACCAGTCAAAGGTGAATTATGTGTAAGAAAGAATGGTTCAGTACACTTGGGTCATAGTACATGTACTACTGTGATCGAATTCAGTGATCAAGGCAAGTCTACATTTAGAGCTTCCTGTCATTCCTACTTCATTTGTGGTCATACCGCATATATACGTTTACCTCTAGATTGGGATGGTACCTGTTATATTGCATTCCTTCTGCCACCTGTTTTCCTAGCCCCTCCTGATTATCATAGAAACACCCATCTAGTACACAATAGACCCCAGAGAGATCTCCTGATTGTCGACTACACTGAAACGGCATGGGAACAATATACAGACTTCAATAAAGGTCTCTTCCCCTACATAGGTGTTGTCTCTAATAGTAAACTGATACGCAGATTAACCAGAACCCTTGAAGCAGTAGTGAATGAAACTACCTCTGCCCTAGGCAACTTAACAGAGGAGCAGTCTGCGATGCGGATTGTTGTTCTCCAAAATCGTCTTGTCCTTGACGTCATCCTGGCCGATAGGGGCGGAGCCTGTAGAGTCATCGGATCGAGTTGCTGTGTTTTCATTCCAGAAAACGCGCCATCAGTATATAAAGCCATAACTCGTCTTCATAAGATTGCAAGTCAGATACACCAGAATCCAGGCACCTGGACGTGGTCCGGTTGGTTCTGGAGCGTGTTGTCAGCCTGGGGATGGAAAGTCCTATCCTTCCTAGGTATTGCCCTTCTCATAGTATTCAGTTGCTGCCTATGTCTACAATGTGGACCAGCGATTTGCGGCCTTTGTGCCACATCATGTATTCCACACTCAAGTTCTCATTCAAAATCCCGGAAGAAGAAAGAAGAACAAATGATGTTACATGAACAGATTGATGGATTCCTGAGGATCGATATCTCATGAAGGGTCCGTAGGGGACACGGAGGGAATGAGGAAATATGAATTTTTATGATCAATTGTGTCCCCTATCTTAGACCCCAACGGCTCCATGTACATGCTACAAGTACATGTATGTTCCCTCCACTTCAAGCTATGAAGACGCAAATACATTTGTGTCCAACGTTAACATGTCCTCTTTCAGATCCGCCATGAATGGGTCGGATATTCCGTTCCTAAGTATGCCTTGCCACCGTCTTTATATGGTGCACCTTTCACGTTTTTCAGCTCTGGCAAGTTAGGCCCTGAATTCTGCCATCGAGCTTTTCCTGCTTTCTGCCTCTGAATGCTCCAGCCTGGACCTGCATCTGAATCCATGACCTTTGTCTTACTTCCTGCGCGGCTAACGGTGCCTGGCCCGGCCTGTTGCCTGCCAAGACTGTATTCAGCCTTCAAGTTATCTGCTCCGCTCCTCGAGAAATGCATTCCTGTCTAGTAGTTTAGGTAAACATCTTTCCAGCTACAGAGCAAAGGGCCCGGCCTTACTGTCTCCGTGCAAGTAATTCATAGTTCCTGTTACCATGGTAGGCCCATGCCCCCTCGCATCTCATGTAGACACGTAGACGCTTATACACGCACAAGAAGTCAGTATAGGATAGCCTCTGCCCGAGAGACCTTTCCTTCCAGATAATACAGTTCCTTAAACACAAGATATTAGATACGATTTGGGATTAGGTTGTTCTGACATCCCAGACTTCTGTCTCCTCATGTAGGGCTAAATGTCAAGTCTCCTTCACCTTCCAGTTACACGTCAATCACACGTCATGCTGCCGTACGCGCACCTCTGCCATGTATTTCTGCTGACTTTGCAGGATTCTCTTATGGATCCACCCACCTGTGACATCCTCATAATGACGTTTATAGCACACGCCCTTATGCACGCCTATTGTAACGCCTTTTTTTCATTACGTATGTGTATTCTTATCTCTCTTCTCAACTGTTACGCCTTCTGCATATGTCTTTACTTAAATGCATTGACTATATATATGACAACCTGTCAATAAAGCATTGCTCTATCCCTTCCCGAACCTTCGTGGTGATGGAACCCGATTGCCTGGTTCGAACCAATTCCTTTGTAAGGAATAAATCCCCTTTTAAAACCTCAAATACCACGTATTCTGCCTCTTATTTTTACTGAGTTATTCTTATTGAACTTTACCGCATAAATTAAGTCTAGGTAATTTAAATTTACCACACTGTTGATATGGATGCATATCCCTTTGTGTGTGTATGTGGAATAAAGGTTTTCAGCACAATCCAAAGTGCCTCATCTCTGTCACTGCAGATCTCTTGCCAGTTTGCATGCGTCATCTATGGCATAATTGTCAAAGATTAAGCATATGAGTGTATGTGTACTTTGGCAACATGCATGCAGTGCTTTATGGCTAATGATCTCTATTGTGAATGAAGTACCTGGTTGTGTATGTATTTGTGCAGGTTGCTCCCCACAACGGGACGTGAATACCTGCTGATGGTGTGTCTCCTTTGCACATCTCTGCATTTTGTTGCCTGATACAGTGGCTGTAATTTATGGTGATTGTTCATACATTTTCTCGGAGTGACCCATGAGTGACCTGACACTCCTTCCTTTACATACACCTGTTGCACTGTGCCCTGCAGACCTCCTTGTCTTTGTGTGCTAATTTTATTTCAAACCCCTTCCGCCTGCTGCTGCCTCACCTGCGGCCCCGCCACTCCGAGTGCCCTGATTTGCAACCCCCACGCCTCAAAAATGCTCAGCCAATCCCCCGCCACCCATTCGAAATGCAGCCAGCAGCTTTTCTGTGCCACTGTAGCCCCAGCGCCGTGCCTAAGGCAGGACCGTCTGCGCCTGCAACATGCACAGTGCACGACCCTCTAGTCTTTGCATGACCCAAGTCACACAACAGGCTCATGCTGCAGCCACTCTCCAAGCAATGTCCTCGTGACAATCATCCGCCTGTTATCAGGCAACCCCTAAGCACACACACGACACCTTCGCATGCTGAGTTTGCTACTCCAACTGCCTACACAGCGCTGCCCAGCCTACCAGACCCTGTCAGAACAACCAGGTAATTTGCCTATTACTCCACACCCGCTCCATCCACCAGCACGCCATTGGACTCTGTTACCTCCTCAACACTACAGCCCCACACATCACCTTCATGACAGTAACCTGGAAAAAGCATCCTCAGCACATGACGTCTTCATTGCCATCTCAGTAGGATACAAGATCACCTGCAGGGATGGCAACACCAATCCCGGGGGCTGAATTGCTATTTATTCACAAATACACCCTCAGAGTCACAAATCCGGGTTCGCAGCAACTCCCTGGCAACCCTCGGAGTAACACTCATCTACAGATCTGCAGGCCTACATCCACAATTCCGCTAAGCCATCAACACGTACATCTGCATGCACGCCCTCACCTCCACGGGCTACATGTGGCTGGGGGCCAGTAACTTCTTGCTGGAGGGGAACCACACCACCATCCAGCATTGGTCCATCAACATTTGAATCCACATCTCCAACAAGCAACACAGTGCCACACACCCCGCTACCGATCCCCCAAAGATGCTTGATGTAAGTCGCAACAGACAAGCTGTGTGGGACACTCAAAACAACACCACTGCCACACTCTGCAACCTCACGCACTGGATCAGCAACTGATCCAACAATCTTGCCACATTGACAGACTTTCCTGTGAAGCACAACAACAGTTAAGGCAGACCTACTGGACTCCTACAGACCTAGCCAGACTCTTGTGCAAACCTTGCAACACAAAGAGACATCATTTGCCTTACAGCCCTGGAAAACAACACACACAGCCATCACCATATCATCAGCAAGGACAAGTGGAGATCCTTCAGATAGTGCAGAGACACCCAAACACACGACATCAAGGAGCTCATCAGCATTGTGAGTGAACTGACAGCCGATCTCCATCCAAGACAGATCCCATCCCTTGCAACTTTGTACCACTGCAAGCTCATGGCCATACACAACAGCCTTGGCAGCCTTGGCACACAGAGGCAGACAGCACTATTATCCGCAGGACAAACCCCCCTCAGGTTCTGGACTCCCATCAGTAGCAAGTACACAACCGGGCTCATATGCACCATCCACTCTGGCTCTCCATCAGGCACCTTCCCACACAACTTCTCAACCACATCATTCCCCATCCTTGAAGCCCACGTCCAGTGCGTCATAAATGTCTCCTTTGAGTTTGCCACATTCCATGGGTGGAGGAGGCATGCAGAGCCCCAGGCCCTTCTTAAACAATGGACGGCAGTACCGCAGGATCTCCTGGTACATCACCCTGCTTCCCTACCCAGCAAATATCATCAGGAAGACACTCAACAAGCAACTGACCAATTTCCTCCATGCAACCAGCTCCAGCCAACCGGCACCAGACCATCTTTCACAGTCATCATTGTCACCAACGACAACTTTGCCCTGCTCAACAATGTTGAGGCCACCACCCTTGACCTCTCAACGCCATTCTACACCATGTGCTACCACACTGTCAGCTCACACTTCTCCAACACTGGTATCCAGAGGAGGGCCCAGGATTAAATCAGAAAGTAGCTCACCAGCAAGGCCCAGGGAGTCTGCCTCCACCCCGCAACATGTAGTACACTGGGATCATCTGGCCCACGCCACAGGGCTCTTCTCTCAGCGTGATGATCTTCAATGTCTCCATGACCCCCCTCTCCCCATCACATGCACACACAACCTCATCATCATCTTGTATGCCATTGACACCCAGCTGCTCCTCAAACCCACCAAAGAGCCAGCCATTGCCAGATCCAAACTTCAAGAAGGCATGAGATCCATTGATGAATGGCTGAACATCAGCCACCTGAGGCTCGACTTTGATAGGACAGAGGTCATCATCTGAGCATTGTCCCCTTACAGCTGGGTCAACTCCTTGTGTCCCACTGGTCTGGGCACCGCACCAGCACCCAGTGGCCATGCACGCAAGGTGGTGTTCATCATGGACCCATCGCTCACAATTACCATGCAACTCACCACCATCTGTACCTCATGCTGCAACACCCTCCGCATGCTGCAAATGATCCACAGATAGATCCACTCCAAGGCAAGACAGACCGTCCCCCAGGTACACGACACCAGCCGGGTCAACTACAGCACCGGCCTCTACGGAGGACAACAGCAAAAATGCAGGAGAACTTATCCACATCCAGGGTGCATCCGCACACCTCATCTGCAACATCCCCCGCCCCAGCCACATCACCGTCCACCTGAGATAGCTACAATGGCTCACTGTCTGCTGCAGGATCACCTTCAGACTCCTCAACCACACTCAGGAGGCAGTCCACAACCCCAGACCCAATACCGACCTTGGACGTGTGTCATCCAACACCCCGTTGGCCCAAGTCCATGCAGCCCACCTTGCCCTGGCCACCATTCCTCACATCCACATAAAATCTGCATGCAGGAGATAATTCTCCCATCTCGCTAAACAGACCTGGTACTCCCTCCCCGGGCACATCAACATGACCCATGACCTCTTCACCTTCATGTAACTCTTCCTAATTGGTCTGTCTGAGCAATATTGCAAGCACCCCCTCAGCAGCTTGAGGCCATCATGGGTGAGTATTGGGCTCCATGTCTGTATTTTGTGAAACACTGTGACCCATGTGTGTCCTCGACTGGACTCAGATCCAAGGGTATGGATGGCTGGAGTTAGTTCCACACTCAGGCATACTTCGACATATCCCCACGCGTATGTTGTGGACTCATGCTGAATGACTGCAACATGAAATTTCAATTATTCATTTTTTTATTTCTAGCTCTGGGGCGTGATTTGTGCACATAAAAAGGTGCAATGCAGGGACCATAGAATCCAAAGTTCACAGGGGAAGATGGGATCCTTGGCATTTGAAGTCATCAGAGTCCAGCCCACAGTGTTTGGCATCATTGGTCAGACTGTGACCAGCAAGTCCATGTGGCAGATGATGTCAGTCAATGAGGTGATGCTGTCGCACATGAAGGCCAGGTGCCAGGCCAGGTGACCTGGGAGATGTGGATGGGCTACTGCCTCTCAAGGTCTTTTCCATGGACGACCAACCTTCCTCGCGGGACCCTCAGATGCAGGCCTTGACAATGCTTGGGACGCTCCGTCTGACGAACCGTCCACCTCCTCCCTCCCTGTGGCTGGTGCTGGTTTGCGCCTGGTGGCACAGGGAGGGTTGCCCATGTTGTCAGCGATCCGACGGAGTGAATGGCTTATGTCCCTTTGCACTGCCAGGAGCTCAGACAGTCTTGCCTCCATCCGTCCTTGGTGTTGTTGTTGACTGGCGTGTTGCTCGACCTGCTGGTTTTTGATCTCTGTGAGGGTCACCACTACCTGGCTGATCTCCCTGGTGTCACGCCAGTATGCCTCCATGATGTTGTGTATGTGTGATATACCGGTCCCTTCAGCTGGCTGGTCAGGTTCTCGCCTCCGCCTGCCTCCACTCCCACCACCCCTGCCCACACGAGCCTGGCCTGCCGTTGTGGGCACATCGGGTCTACGGGACCCCTGAGGGATGGCAGTGGCGGTGTTGTCTGCCTCCTCCTGGGTGCCCGCCACATCTTGTCCCTCCCGGTCAGACTGGCTCAGTTGTTCACTGCGGGCAGGGCTCCTCGGTGTCTCCTGGGATGTGGCAGGAATGGGGGTGGTGGTTGGCACATATGTTCCTGAACCAGGTTCTGCAGGGGCTTGGACACTAGAGGGTCCAGGTCGGTCGGGGTCATCCGCGGAGTGTTGAGAGGCATCGCTGCCAGTGGGATCAGGTTCCTCCCGAGCCTCTGACTGTGATTCTTCACCCCCATTGTTGGGGGGATATTCATCACGTTGCCCTGTGTGTGAGAGACAGACAATGTTAATGCTGTTTCATGCAACATGCATGTTTCATACACATTAAAGTTGGCACTGTTCCTCCAGGTAGTTGTATGTGCCTAGCATTCTCCTCAATGTTCACTTGTGTATGGGTATGTTGCGGGGGACAGATTGATATGTTCTCCTGAGTCTTTGATATGTCGACTTGTGACTTGGGTGCTTCTTCGGCTATGTATTGGTCTTGTTGTGTTGCATGTCCATTGTGACAGTGGGTAAATCCATTGCCTGTCCTGGTGGTGTCTGCTTGTGTAAGGGGGGTGTGTGACAGGGCCTGCTGCTGGTTGTAGTGTGATTTGGCACTGGGGCTCCCAGGTGATGTAGCTGTCCTCCCATGGAGCATGCTGACATGAAAGTGAGTGTGAGTTCCTGTCCGGGCTATCTGATCTTGTTGTCTTGGTGTTTGTGTTTGCACTGGTCACAGGAGGGCCTTGTGCTGCCTACACCAGGGCCAAGTGTGAGCTATCTTGTCAGTACTTTCCCAATCCCTGTGCATTGCGCATGGTGCATGGGTATGTAGCTGGGCCATATGGGATGAGGGCAATTGTGTCTGATTTAGAATTCAAACATGCGTGTTGTGGCACCCACCCTCTCAGCATACCGGACATCCATTCTTGGGTTGGTGCTTCGTGTAGCATGTGACATAGCATGGCCTTGCTTTCTCAATGGGGCATACACATGTTATTGGCATTGGCAGTGTTTTTGACTGTGGTTCTGGCCGGTGAGGGCTTGGGGGTAGTTGCGTGCATTTGGTGTAGTTGGAGTGTAGATGCCATTACCCCCATGTTACGTAAGTTGTTTGTGTACTCACCAGGCTCTGGAAGTCCTTGAAGTCCATGTACTCCCACCGGCAGAAGCATGGCCATCATCTTCTCCTCCCAGGGATGGTAATGTACTGGTCTGCGGGGCGCACCACCTCCAGTGATGTTGCTCTGGGCGTGGTCTTCATTCATTTTTCTCTTGACCGCCATCCGCAGATCGTACCACCTGGCTTGGCATAAGGTCCTGGTCCTTCTGATGGGTGCAACAGCATTCACCCTATCGACGATCCTCTGTCACAGGCGTGATTTTTCAGCTATGCTGGTCTGTCTGACCAATGATCCAAACAGCTGTGGCTCGACTCTGATGACTTCATTGACAAGGATCTCCAGCTCCTCCCTTGTGAACTTTGGATGCTTGTCTGTGGGCATGGTGTGGGGTGAGGGTGTGGATGGTTGTAGGTGTGTGGGTCTGAATGTGACGGTGTGTGTCTGAATGTGGAGAGGGATTATGTGTGAAGGAGGGTGTGTGAAGGTGTACATGTTAAGGTGGATGGGTGCAGTTGTTGTGTGTGCTCTCTAGCTGCAGTGAGTCTGTTGCAAAGGCTCATGGTTTGTGTGTGTGGGCCCTTTTTATTGGTCCATTTGTTGGTGGGGCTCAGTTGGAATTTTTGGTGGGTGTGTTATATGGGGTGGTTGTGAGTTTGGCCCTCTGTTTGCCTGTTTGGATGTGTCCAGGTCCGTCCTTTCCATTTTTTGTGCAGTGTAGACGTGTTTTGTGGTGTTGTGCGAGTCGAATAGGCCCTCCTTGTGCAGTTTTACAGTGTCCGTGGTTCAGTACGGTACAGGGGTACGAGTCGTACAACCACACACCCCCATGCGTTGTGGATGTACTGTGCGTACCCCCAACCTCGCATATGTACGGTGCGTATCCGCAACATCGCGTATGTACGTGCGTAGCTGCAACATCGCATATGTACGGTGCGTACCCCCAACATCACGTATGTACGGTGCGTACCCCCAACATCGCGTATGTACAGTGCGTACCTCCAACATCGCGTATGTACGGTGCATACCCGCAACAGCCACGTACATACGCGATGTTGGGGGTACGCACTGTACATACACGATGTTGGGGGTACGCACCGTACATACGCAATGTTGGGGTACACACAGTACATGCAAATTGGGGGTATGCACCGTACATACACAACGCACGGGGATGTATGTCTGTATGACTTGTACCCCTGTACGACTCGCACCCCGGGAACGACTTTACACAGGATACGAGTCGTACAAAGTTCACTTTGTAGCAGGTAATGGCATTCCCCATGTACGGGACGTTTTCCGTACAAATCGTAAATCTGAAAGCCGGTCCGGATCGTACTAGTACGGTCAGACTTCATTTTTACGATTTGTACGGAGAAGTGTCCGGGTCCGTCTCGTACATCTTTTCCCGATCTGAATCGTACAGATAGGGCAGATCCGTATGAATTTTTCACATATGAATCGTACTTCATGAGTCGGGCGGGACTCGTACGATTCGTATGGGAAAATGTACAGATGCGAGTCGTACGGGGGAAAATAAATACAGGATCGGAATCGGCCCCTGTGTGTACTTGCAGCTTTGATATCTGACTTAAGTGCCTCCAACGCCTATGCCACATTGAGATAAAAAATCGGAATAAGGCGAATACAATGGGCGTGTGAGTGTCAATTTTCAGAACTCTAAAGGCCTCCCCACAGTGCACAAACCCTAGATTCCTGCACAACTGGGTAAGCCAGGGCTGCCTAGCTGGCTTGTAGCCAGGGCAAAAAAAGAGAACATGAAGCTCTGACTCTTCCTCACAGTTACAGGCAGGGCACCCTCGCAAAGCAGTTTTTAACCATTTACATGAAAAGATACGAAGTGTCAGGGTACCATATCTAAACTGGACATAAAGTTCTCTTGCCAGGGGAGGTTGGATATCATCCAGGAAGAGTTCAATGATGTATACTTCTTTCATTAGCAGAAAATTGGTAGTCTAAGTTTGAGCTCCCTTCGATAGCTGCAATTTTGGTTGTATGGTAAGTTTTTACTAGTTCAGTGCGTGAGATTGCAGGGCATGCTTCCTCTGGGTTACTCCAAAGACTGAGCTTTCCCAACCTGCAGCATTCATCCTTTGTATGTGTAAACCAAGGGATTTTATCTACACCTGTGAGGCCCAATAGCTCTTTTAGATCTGAGCGATAAGGTGCCAATTCCGGCGCCACCCACAGTCTACGTCAAAAGGTTAGATGTGAGACAAATTTCATCCCTTAGGGTCTCCTTGTTAGACTGTAATCTTAAGGAACGCTCTTCCTAAAGACTGCTTTCTGAAATGCACACCAGTACACATATAGGTAGTGAGGGCAGTGTGTGCTAGTTTAGCAGGCTTTCTTACTTTGTCCATTTGGGTACTGGGAACTAATGAATAGCTGAGGATCATGTACACATCAGATCAGTTGCATGGAGGAAGTGCTGAGATGTGTATCACTTGCACTGACTGTGTGTCACACCCACAACATGGAGCTTTTCTCTATAAACATAGGACCTGCATGTTGTGTGAGGAAACAGGTACATATCTATGAATTGTATAATGCATGTCACAAACCTCTGACTACCCTTTGCAAATCAAGCTTTAAATAAAGGTTACTTTACATACAGGAAAGTTAAATGCATAACATATTATTGTAATAGCAATTTAAGATACATTTCTATGCAAATATTCTGAAAGGAAATTATTCATACTGTCGGTGGTTTTCAAAACAATCTGACATGGAGCCAACTCTCCTGGAGCAATTCTTGTCCTTATTAAAGAACACATTGGTTGGCACAATTTCAATGTTCTAGTTTCTTATGTGAGTTATTATGTACTGCTTAGATGTATTATTGACGGTTCCCCTGAAATTACAATGTGGTCTACTCTATAGACAGAGACTGTGTAGAAACATAACATCATTTCATTATTTCTTCAGGCAGAGATGAATGTATGAAATGTCCTGACGACAAATGGTCCAATGAAAAACATGATCATTGCATCCTAAAAGTGACTGAATTCCTCTCGTTTGAAGAGCCCCTGGGACTCACACTCACCATATTTGCTGCCTTCTTGACTTTCATCACTTCTTTGGTCCTTGGAGTCTTCATTAAATACAGAGACACTCCCATCGTCAAAGCCAATAACCGTGGTCTCAGTTACCTTCTTCTGACCTCCCTAATGCTCTGCTTCTTCTGTTCGATTATATTTGTCTGTCGTCCTCACAATCTCACCTGCATGCTCCGACAGACTGTCTTTGGGGTGATATTTTCTGTGTCGCCTCTGTTTTGGCTAAAACCATTGTAGTTGTCATTGTCTTCAAGGCAACAAATCCCAGCAGCTCTGCAAGAAAGTGGCTGGGATCAAAGACACCAACGTGTGTAGTCTCTATCTCTTCTTTGATGCAAGTTGTTATCTGTGTTGTTTGGCTGGTGAAATCACCTCCTTTTGCAGAGCTAAACATGGTGTCTTATAAGGAAAAAATTATAGTTGAGTGTAATGAAGGGGGCACCATCTTCTTCTACTGCATGCTGGGATACATGGGCCTCCTGGCCAAAGTCAGCTTTATAGTGGCCTTTCTCTCAAGGAATCTGCCTGGAACCTTCAATGAGGCCAAGCTTATAACCTTCAGTATGTTGGTGTTTGTCAGTGTGTGGATCTCCTTCATCCCAGCATACCTGAGCACACGGGGGAAGTACATGGTGGCTGTAGAGGTGTTTGCCATCTTGTGCTCCGGTGCTGGACTGCTCGGCTGTATATTTTTTCCAAAATGCTATATAATTTTGAGGAGGCCTGAAATAAACAGTAGACGCAATCTTATTGGTAAAAAAAAAAAATGTGTTTCTTTCCAAAGTGAATAGAACCACAGGTACCCAGAAATAGTGTAATGGAATAAATACGTGTATTTGTCAGCACAGAGTTATCTTGTCTGATTATAAATTCAAGAAATGGGAAATAACTAACACCAAACACATAATGTTATATGTTGACAGGGTTAAACATCCAAAAGAATGAGATCAATATTGTTTCAAGTTCTCTTGACTAACAAATACATTGAGACACAGGCGATAAAGGTGGAACATTGTCACAACAATAGCAACAGAGCCTGCACTGTTCCGCTTCCGCCAAGAAACCCACAGGGTGTCTATATCCATCTTCCTCAGCCACAGAACATGTAGGGTGCTATATCTATCCTCCTTAGCCACATAACCTGTAGGGTGTCTATATCCATCTTCCTCAGCTACAGAACCTGTAGAGTACTATATCCATTCTCCTCAGCCACAGAACGTGTAGATTGCCTTTATTCATCCTCCTGAGCAGACAGGATCAAGTATGAAGGGAGGTAGCCTGCACTGACCCTCTCTGCCAAGAAACCTGTAGGGTGCCTATATCCATCCTCCTCAGCCAAAGAAGCTATAGGGTGTCCATATCCATCCTCCTCAGCCACCGAACCTGCAGGGTGCTATATCCATCCTCCCCAGCCACAGAACCTGCGTCTAGATCCATCCTGCTCAGCCACAGAACCTAAAGGGTGCTATATCCATCCTCCTCAGCCACAGAACCAGTAGGGTGTGTATATCCATCCTCCTCAGATGGGATCACAAGAAGGCAGGCAGCCTGCACTGACCCTCTCCGCCAAGATACCTGTAGTGTGCCTATATCCATTCTCCTCAGCTGCAGAACATGTATCCATCCTTATTAGCCAGAGTATCAGAAGAAGGCATGGAGCCTGCACTGACTCTCTCGGCCAAGAAACCTGTAGGGTGTCTTCATCCATCCTCCTCAGCCACAGAACCTGTAGGGTGCTATATCCATTCTCCTCAGCCACAGTACCTGTAGGGTGTCTATATCCATCCTCCTCAGCCACAGAACCTGCAGACTGCTATACCCATCCTCCTCAGACACTGAACCTGTAGGGTGTTTTTTTCATTCTCCCAAGCCAGATGATCAAGGAAGAGGGCAGGGAGCCTGCTCTGTCAAGAAACCTGTAGGGTGCCTATATCCATCTTCCTCAGCTGTAGAACCTGTATGGTGTCTATATCCATCTTCCTCAGCCACAGAACCTGTAGGGTGTCTATATCCATCCTCCTCAGCCACAGAACCTGCAGACTGCTATATTCATCCTCCTCAGACATAGAACCTGTAGGGGGTCTTTATTCATTCTCCCGAGCCAGATGATCAAGGAAGAAGGAAGGGAACCTGCTCCGTCAAGAAACCTGTAGGGTGCCTGCGAAACCAGAGGGACAGGCCCGGGGAGAGGAGCCAGTAGTCAATCCTGGTCCAGGTGTTGTGTTGCCCAGAGAAGTGTGTGTAGGCCGTAGTGTCGGGGTTGCGCCTGCGCCATACGTCAGTGAGAGAGAAACGGGTGCAAATGTCCAGTAGCGCGCGTCTAGCCCTAGGTTTGGAGTCAGTGGCCCCGGAGGTGCTATCGAGCCCCACATTAAGTAGCAAGTTGAGGTCGCCTCCAAGCAGAATGGCAGCGGGTGCTAGGGAGGCCAACTGGACAGCAAGCGTGTGGAAAAAGTCCGGGGAATCCGTGTTAGGAGCATATACACATACCAGAGCGACCACGTGTCCCATCAGCACTCCTTTCACCATGCAATAACGCCCTTCCCTGTCCCCCAGGAATGTCTGGCAGTGGAACGGGAGCCTTTTATGAATTAGGATCGCTGTGCCTCTGGCATAGTTGCTGAAATTGGAGAAATAGCGGTGGGCGCCCCAGGAAGATGCAAAACTGGTATTCCCCGATGGGTGTAAGTGTGTCTCTTGAAGAAAGGCAATGTCGACCCTGTGCCGATTCAAGTAATGGAGTATTTGTTTGCATTTACGCTGATTATTGAGGCCACGGACATTCCAAGACATTAAGGAGAGATTGGCGGGAGTTACATTCAGACCTATCTGGGCCATCGATGCCAAACTGTTTGTAACAGGAGCAGGAGCGTTGCAGCGCCTCCGTGTACCAAAGATAACAGCTCACACACAGTCAAGTCATGAAAAACAAACTTAAACATCCCCACCCAGCCAAACCACGCAAACGTGAGGCAATCCCCAACCTGGAAGAAAAAAACATAGCTCTAAATAGTAATACCAAATGTATACCAAAACACGAAGACAGAGCATCATAACCCAGAAGTGCTCCCAACGGTTTCAACCAAAGGGGGGTGACGACGATCCGCAATCAACCCAGCGCTGTATAGCAAATATATACCAATCCTTCAAAAAGTCCTCCAATAACAAGAGTCCATGTAAGCTAAGTTAGAGCCTGGGCGCCGCCTCAGCCGACACCTGAGGTCGCAAACAGGTCCTGGCTGTGCGCAGAGCCACTGCGAGGGGGGGAACGTCCATCCCCGTCACCTCCCGGCGGGCCCCGACGCGGCTTGTAGTTGCGACAGAATTCCTGCACCGCCTTGGGGGTATCAAAGAGCCGAGTACGGCCCTCGATGTCGACCCGTAGACGAGCCGGGTAGAGCATACCATATTTGAGGCCCAGATTTCGCAGTGTAGCCTTCGCACCAGCATATTTCCTCCTGGCCTCCTGAACCGTGGCCGTGAAATCCGGGTAGAAGGAAAGTCTCGAGCCCTGCCAAGTGATCTCACCCTTCTCTCTGGCTAGGCGTAGGGCAGTGTCACGGTCCCGAAAGTTCAAGATACGGGCAATGAGCGGGCGCGGTGGGAGCCCCGGGCTAGGCCTTGGCCCCAAGGAGCGGTGGGCCCTCTCAACCACAAATCCCGGAGTGAAGGCTTCTCTCCCAAAGATGTCAGTAAGCAACCGCTCTACAAAAACGTCAAGCCGGCCCGTGGCCGTGGATTCCGGAACCCCGGTTATCCGCACATTGTTGCGCCGACTGCGCGATTCTAAATCCTCGTTCTTGATGGCCACTTCTTTCAAGATACGCTCAAGCTTGTCTACCCGCTTGGACTCCTGCACTGCTTTGTCCTCGAGAGTAGAGAGCCGGGCCTCCGCTTCTCCCAGACGCAGGTCATGAGCCTGGATCTTAGCCCCCATGTTCTCCAACGTCTTGTCCAGGGCATCGAAGCGGCCATCTAAGGCCCTGAATCCAGCACGCATTTCCTGAAGCCAGTCCGGGGATGGGGCATCGGTCAGCGGGCCGCCGGACGTCCCCTCGGCCGGGCCCGGCATGGCAGGGCGATCCCCCGCAGGCTGTTCAGGGAGTTTCCCAAATGGCAATGTTTTCTGTTTGGGGTCTTTGCGACCCATGCCCCCAACTGACCGAGGGCTACCGGTCCGCTGCCTGTAGAGCGAGGTCGGCTCAGCCACGCCGCAGCAGTAGTCCGGCAGGATAGTGCAGCCTGTTGTCAAGTCGCCCAGGTCTCCCAGGTGCCGCAGTGCCCACCGGGTGCCGACGCAGTCCCGACTACACCGCGCCGTCAGTCCGGGACATCACCAGGTGCAGCAGGCAAGGTCCAGAGCAGATTGGGGGGGGACCACAGCAAAGCAGGCCCCAGCCGAGCCCCAGCGGAGCCAGGTAGGGCGAGGGAGGACAGCACGACCAGGCCGCAGCACACAGGTCGCGTCCAGAGCAGGCCCGAGGAGAGAGGCGGAGACAGCCCGAGCGCTAGACCAGCGCAGCGTCCAACCTGCCCCCCCACACCGCCAGCGGGCCACCCCGCGGCCTCCCCCCGGTCCCCCAACCGAGTGACCAGGGGCCCCAGGGGGGAGGACACGAGTAAGGACAAGCCCGGCGCGCCCGGCAAGATCCAGGCACCCGGTGCCCCCCCAGCCCGCAGCGGCGCAGAGAGGACCGCAGACACCCGTCAGCCCGCAACCCGGCGCTCAACGCCCCCCCATGCCCCGTCCCCAGGTACCTGGTTCACGGGAGGCCTCTGGTCTCACACTCCCGTCGGTGCAGTCCGCAGTCGCCCGCCAACTTGGGACCTAGGGCGATGCGTCCTCAGCCGGTCTCGAGCGCCCCAATCATCGCCGCGGCTCGCTCCGGGGTCTCAGGATCCTCAGCGGCGCCGCCAGGAGTACCGCGCCCGCGGCAGGAGGGGAGGAAAGGAGCTTTAGCGCCGGGCTGTGTCTTGTTTCTAGTGCCCATCCTGCCTGACCTCCATGGTCATCTTGCTGCTCCTGCTCTGCCCCCTTGCCCCCAGCCCTCTGTTTCCATGTGCAGACCCCTATTCCCTCCCTCCTGGCTTCTCTGTTCCATTGTAATACCCCTGATCCGTCCCTCCTGCCCTTTATGGTCTGTTATGCTGCAGCTTTCTCTCCTGTCTGTCCATTATGGTCAGCTAGCTACCATTGCCTCTTTCCCCTCTGTTCTCTGTTGTCCATGTGCATGGTCCTGTCCCCTCCCTATTGCTTGCTATGGATTGTTGTGCTGCACTCCCGTCCCGCATGCCCTGTATGGTGTATTGTGCTGCTGCAAACCCTGATGCCTGCCCTTTAGGGTCAGTTTGGTGC
The DNA here is from genome assembly GCF_964204655.1 of Triturus cristatus. NCBI lineage: Eukaryota > Metazoa > Chordata > Amphibia > Caudata > Salamandridae > Triturus > Triturus cristatus. Next base: position 1,669,439,226 of record NC_140591.1, on the reverse strand, counting down.
ACCTCTCCATGTCCCTCCTGTCCTCTGTTATCCGAGTCCATGTCCCTACCCCAATTCCTCCTGCCTACCATGATCCAATGTACCATACTTGCGAACATTTTGAACTTGATAAGAGGGAGATTTTGGAAAAAAAACTGGGGTATTGATTTTCCCCTTTGAGTTACATTGAAAAAGAGGAGATTGTAGACAGAAGACAGATCAAATAAAGCCCATTTGAGCTTAAAAATATTGGACGTTTCCTGGCTGAAACGGGTCTGTTGGCATGTATGGTTGTACTACCACTGCCTCTTCCTTCTGCCCACAATGGTCTATTATATTGCCACAGCCTCTCTTGCCAGTCCTGTATTGTTGGTTTGTTGCCCCTGCCCTCCTTCCCACTGCCCTCCATAGTCTCTTGTGCTGCCACTGCCCTTCCTGCCTGCCCAGTGTGGTCAAATAGTTGCCTCTGCACTCTCCTACCTGCCTTCAATTTACAGAGTCTGTGCCCCTGGCCTCTGCCTCTCAACAGTATCCCAATGAACAACTAGATTGCTAACATTCTATATTTATTACAAAAGTGTGGAACGCCTGACGCCATCTTGATGTAATCAAAACTGTAATACCTAGAGCATTTCCTTTAGAAATTACTTATATGAGAGGGTCTTATTTGCATCAAAATTATGGTTAGTGCTCTAAAAAACTAAAATGAGGACATATTTTCTGAGTTTTCAAATAGCGACAAAGAACTTTTAAATTATTTGTAATCTTTATGTTTTTTATCCAGCTGACCACTTGATTAAATGTTGCACTTAGGGGAGAGGATGTGGTGTTACTTCCAGAGCTGCAGACTTTACAAATGGGGAACCAGGTTGGAGTTTCTGCTTCAGCTCAACAATCTTCGATTCTGGTCAAATAACATAATCTCCCCATGTCTACAACCAAAATGAATTTGATCTTGTGTGATGTAACCAATGCTCATGTAAAGCACTCCAATACCTGACAAGTCTGCACTATATAAAACTGCAAATACACTAAAAATAAGTGTTTTGCACACTTCTGTCATTGGGCTACATGTGGGCTACATCTGGGTGATATTTGTGCTGCATTTGGGCTCTTTTGTCTCTGGTGGCCATCTTGGGAGATTTATTTGTTATGAAGTTTCCTAATCTCCTCATTTACTGCAGTCTCCTCAGTAGGAAATGCTTTCAGTTTTTTACTTTGATTCCATCAAGAAGGTATTCAGATATGTCACACATTTGCCATAAATTCTGAATGTTTGCACTCTAGTTGCTCATTAGATCACTGTAGTAAAGCTACTTCTCACCACGGAAGTCTGCTGCTGGTATTAAAAGTGCATGTTTCAGTCTGCATGTCAGAATTCTTTTATGAAATAGAAGAGGATTTGAGAAGTTAAAATCATAATTTCTATGGCAACATGAACCCCCTCATTGTGTTCCTTTTTAAATTAAATGTTTTAAGTGTTACCAGTTTATTCCAATCAAGATGGCTTCAGGTGTGCCATACTTTTGTCATAAGTAAGACTGTTAGCGCTCTAGTTGTTCGTTAGAACACTCTGGGACATTCTGTCATTGGGCTATACTTGGGCTACATCTGGGTGATATTTGGGCTACATTTAGGCTCTTTTGTCTCTGGTGGCCATCTTGGGAGATTTATTTGTTATGAAGTTTCCTAATTTCCTCATTTACTACAGTCTCCTCAGTAGGAAATACTTTCAGTTTTTTACTTTGGTTCCATCAAGAAGGCATTCCGATGTGTCACACATTTGCCATAAATTCTGAATGTTAGCACTCTAGTTGCTCATTAGATCACTGTAGTAAAGCTACTGCTCACCAGGGAAGTCTGCTGCCGTTATTCAAAGTGCATGTTTCAGTCTGCATGTCAGAATTTTTTAATGAAAAAGAAGATGATTTGAGAAGTCACTCAAAATGTGCCCTAATTTTTCTTTCTGCAGCACTAATCATACTTTCTATGGCAAAATGAACCCCCTCATTTTGTTCCTTTTTAAATTAAATGTTTTAAGAGTTACCACTTTATTCCAATCAAGATGGCTTCAGGTGTGCAATACGTTTGTCATAAATAGGACTGTTAGCGCTCTAGTTGTTCTTTAGAACACTCTGGGAAGCTGCAGTAGAACACAAAGGAATCAACTGACAGTCTCTGCCCTTGCTGGATGTACATGTTTTACTGAGAATGTCAGACTTCATTCTCACATGACTGAGAAAGATAATGTGAATTTACAGAAAATATGCTCTCACTTTAGCTTATAGATCACCTTCCAAACCTATGTGGGAAAAACATGAGAAAATAGTTTTCTCTCAAACATGATTCATGATATCACAGCAGAAGGCTTTGTCACATGGTAAAATCACCTTAGAACACACCACAATTCCTAAAATGAGTATGGTAACATCAACAAATGATTTATAATGTAACTAAAGTCTTAAAACCTTCTATTAACTGTAATGCTTTTTAATGAGGTGCTACCATGTATATTGGTCCCAAGATTGCTGCCAACAGTTCTTGGATGAAGTACTGACAGCCAATCAGATCTCACGATGAGATGTGTGGTTAGGCTCCGCCCAGATATATCTATCTTTTTAACTCTAATTTTCTCAGGAACTACTGAACGGATTTACACCATTTAAGCAAAAGGCACGAGTCTGAACTGAGGACTACCTCTTTGCCAAATTTGGTGTAATTCCGTTCAGCAGTTCGGGCTGTAGCTGCGTCAACAGGTCCTATGGGAAAATGCATGGGGAAAACGCTTTTTTGGACCCCCCTTTTTTCTCGGCCCCCGCTTGACGAATCACCGTGAAATTTTCAAGATAGGAGCGGACTGGAGCTGGCCAAAAGTTTGGAAGATTTTGCGAAGATTCGTCAATCGGCGCCAACGTTATTCCAAATAGAATGTTGCGGATTTCCTACGGAAAATAGGTCCTAACTATAACTACCTACTGGCGACTGCCAGTAGGTAATAAGGCTAGATGCATTACATCAGCCACCTATAGAGAAGAGATTTGGGGAACACACAACCCCTCTTCATTACAGGTTGCTGAAGATAAATTTCTAGGCCTTCCCAGGTCCTACCTGCATCCATCTGCTATTAAGAGTTCGGCCATGTTCATTTAAGAGATCTAGGGCCAGATGTATGACTCGCCAATTAGCGAGTCGCAAATTGCGTCGCATTTGCGACTTGCAATTTGCAACTCGCTAATTGAAATGCACAACAGTGTCTCAGACACCGTTTGCGATTTCTAATGGGATCGCAAATTGCTTGCCTCGTTAATATTAATGAGGCAGCCGCAATGTGCGACCCCTTTAGGAATGGCTACCATTCACCGGGATGGTGGCCTGCTGGGGTCAGCAGACCACCATGTCTGTGACTGCTTTTTTAATAAAGTGTTTTTTTTTTACATTTAAATGCAGCCCGTTCTCCTTAAAGGAAAACGGAATGCATTTATAAAAGAAAAATGAAACTTTTCAGTTTAATTTTTTTAGAGACAGGCAGTAGTCTCTAGGACCACTGCCTGCTCTTCAATTTTTTTTCCCATACTCACAAAGGGGAGTGGTCCCCGGGGGACCCCTTCCCGTTTGCGAGTGGTTTACCACCTACTTGAAGGATCTCGTGAGGTGACAACCCCGTTCTCCTATCAGGAACACTACGAAGGCTCATGAGGACCAAGGGCAGTGCATCGGGCCATTTCAGGGATGTCGATGAACACACTTTTGCCATCCGTGCTTTCAAAGTCCCATTAACTTGCTCCACAATCCCAGAAGCTTCTGGTCGGTAACTGCAATGTAACCTCTGATCCACATTCAAGGCAGCACAGAGCAATTTCATGATCTCACTGTGGAAGTGCGTCCCTCTGACCGACTCCAATGAGGTCGGAAAGCCGAACCTAGGGATAAGTTCCCTCAACAACAGCTTAGCTACAGTGAGTGTGTCACACCTACGTGTTGGGTAAGCCTCCACCCACCTTGAAAAGACATACACCACAACTAGGATGTACCTCAGCCCATTAAACTTCGGCATCTCAATGAAATCCAACTGCATCCTATTGAAAGGCCCTCCTGATCTCCCAATGTGACTCAAAGTTACAGCAGTTCTCTTTCCTGCATTCATCTGCTGACATGTAACACACCTCTGACATACAGCTTCAGCAACTGCACAAAACTTCGGATTGTACCATGTCTCTCTAAACACTCGCACCATTGCATCTCTGCCAAGATGTACTGCACCATGTATCAATCTTGCCATTGGGTTCAACAGACTTTCCGGTAGCACAGCTCGTCCATCACTCGAAACCCACACATCCATGTCTCCCTTCTCACATCCTGATCTTATCCAGCCATCTCGTTCTTGATCCGTATCCTCATCCTGCAATCGGTTTAGTTCCTCTCATATATCGGCCATGGCTAACATCATGCTGAGCTCGGTTCTTTCTTGGCTTTCTCCAGTGTACCCTCCTGTAAATACACATCCTTGTTCTGCACAAAACCGGGCAACCTCAAATGCGTAGTTATTTCCCAGTGAAACAAAGTTATTCCCTTTACAATGAGCAGAAGATTTGACAACCGCAATTTCCTTGGGACATTGTAATGCTTCCAACAATTGTCTCACATATTCCCCTTTTCTAATGGGCAAACCTGAAGATGTCATGAATCCTCTCTGTGACCATAACTGTCCTAAGTCGTGAACCACACCAAACCCGTACTGACTGTCAGTGTAAATCGTTATCCGGATCTGATCAGCAGCCAGACAGGCGTGGCTCAAAGCAATGATTTCCAGCTACCTGTGCGGAGTGTACTCCCTCAAAACAAGCAGCTTCAACCACTCCTGTGATGGTACATACAGCAAACGCTGCTCTTAATCGACCAACATCGTCCCTTAAACATGAACCGTCCACAAAGAAAATTTCATCAGGGTCAAGGAGCAGTTCATCAACAATGTCTGGTCTCGGTTTGGTGCATAGTTCAGTCACATCAAGACAAGCGTGATCCTCACAATATTCACCATCTGCATTTGGAATAGGCCTCAATGTTGCAGGATTCAAAACAGAACACCTCTTCAAAGTCACATTTTCTGCAGCAAGTATAACTTGCTCTTAACCTGTTGTTCGTGAGGTGCTGTGTTTTGGTCCCCATCATCAACAGTTCAACAGAGCGTGGTACATAAACTGTAACTGGATGTCCCATTACAATACTCTCACACCTTTCATTGCTGACACCTGTTTCAGCAACGGATTTAAGACATCCGGGCAATGCAGAAGCTACTGGATCTAAAGTAGCTGAAAAGTAGGCAACTGGTCTACGGACACCTCCATGATTCTGAGTCAGAACTGACAATGCACAACCCTCTCTCTCGCAACTGAACAAAGTGAAAGCCTTGTTGTAATCAGGCATTCCCAAAGCTGGAGCGGGACACATGGCTTCCCTCAGCCTTAAAAATGACATCAAACAGTCATTGTCCCATGGTACCGGATCACTCACATCTTTGTGCATCAGCTGTTGTAAAGGCTTCGCTTCAAAGGAGAAGTTGGGAATCCATTGGCGACAGCAGCCAACCATCCCCAAGAACATTCTGACTTCTCTCTGGGTGGTAGGCACAGGCATGTTCATAATGGCCTCAATGCGATCTGGTGACACCTTTCTCTTGCCCTTCTCAATTCTGTGACCCAAATACTGCACTTCACTCAGACAATACTGCAATTTATTTGCGGACACCTTGTGTCCATTTTCTGCCAAATGATTCAGTAAAGCAATGGTATCAATTCTGCACGTTTCTTGGGTTCCTGAAGCAATGAGCAAATCATCGATGTATTGCACCAGAACAGAGTTTTGCGGCAACACAAGACTCTCAAGATTCAACTTCAGGATCTGATTAAAGATCGATGGACTCTCTGTGTACCCCTGGGGGATACGACACCATGTTAACACCCGGTTTTCCAGCCGGAAAGAAAAAATAAATTGGCTTTCCCCATGGAGTGGGATCGAGAACAATGCTTGACACAGATCAATCACTGTAAACCACTCAGCTTCGCATGGAATCTGAAACAGAATCACAGATGGATTCGGTACCACCGGACAACATGGAACAACTATCGTGTTGACCTTTCACAGGCCCTTCACAAACCTGCTTTTCCCACTCGGTTTCTGTAGTCCCATATTAGGTGAATTACATGGGCTACCCATGATCTCTTTCAGAATGCCCTGCTTGATCATAGATTTGACTACAGGTTTGATCCCTGCAATAGTCTCGGGTGACAAATTGCACTGGGGCGTCCTAGGGAATTCTGCATTCGGCGTGACCTGAATTTTCACTGGCTCTACACCTTTGATCAATCCAATCTCCTCTCCAGTGAAATCCCACACATTGAGTGACACAGAATCCCTCAAGTCAAGTTGAAGTTCCTCCTCGGTCAGCGGCGGGTACATTTCTATACACATGTGCTGATTTGCAAGTGCAACCTTGAAGGTCACATCATCATCCTTTGTCTGTACTTGAACCCATCTCAGTGTACAATAAATGGTGAAATTCAGTTTGCACAACAGATCTCTACCGAACAGGCAAACTGGACTCGAGTCACACATCACGAACTGGTGTCGATCCCCGAAAGTTCCTATTCTCACAGGAATCGGTTCTGTCAATGGACTGGTCATTTTCTTATTTTCTACACCAACAACTTGGATGGATTGTCCCGAGAGGGGTAGGTTAGGGACTACAGCTGATCTTACAGTAGACTGGGTAGCACCAGTGTCAACCAAAAAGGTGGCAGGGTGACCATCAACATCTGCTTCTACAAATGGTCCCCTCTGGTCTACCTCCAAGACTGCTCCAAGTTTGCAGTCTTCCTCCCCTCTCAGGCACTGTCATGCCAACGGGTCTGGACTGAACTCCTCATACCCTTCAAACAAGGGCATCTGTTGAGAAGTCCGAGCTCCCTGCAGAACATATTGAACTTTAGGTGGCTGGGGAACTTGTACCTGTGGACTAATAGACCCCCCTTTCACGGCCTTGGTCTAGTCACTGCTGGGACTGCTTCAGGTACAGGTACCTGAGCTATCTCTACTTCTTGCTGCACCTGATTTATTGGGTTCAAGGGACACTCGCGTTTCCAATGCCCAATCTGGTGACAAAGATGACATGCAGTGGTCTTCTTCAATGTCGCCACATCCATTCCTGTCTTGGGATCAACTGACTTGGGTTTTCCCTGACCTTGGACATTCTGATTCCTGCCTCCTTCCTAACGTCCCTCCACCAGGCTGACCTTGAGCCATTTGCATCTGGACAAGCATCAGTTTGTCCTTCAACTTTCTGTGCTTCGATTCTATCTCATTACTACAGTACCTGGCATACCGCAAGATCTCATCCACCGGCTTATTCTGCCAGCAAATCAAATGTTGCTGTATCATGAGACTAACCTCTGGTCTCAACTAAGCCTGGGCGTCGTGCTCCGCTTCGCCCATGGAGTGCACATAGCGCTGCCTGCTTCGCCGTTTACGAAGTAGGCGTAGCAGACAGCGCTACGCACACGCCGTGGCGAAGCAGAGCTACCCACAACCCGCCGCCCGCCCGCCCTCATTTTAAAATAATTTAAAGAATGTTAAAAGTAAATAAAATACCTTACCTGCAGTGCGGCGTCCTGGGGCTCCCTCTTCCTGCTTGACAGCAACTTATTCACACAAATGCGCGGACGCCCGCGCATGCGCATTTCTCGCGAGTGAATCACTGAGTCATCATAAGGGACAAATGGGCAACTACAATGGCATGGGACTGCATTTTATACTAGGCACACAATAACTGCATCCTATGCTAAGTACACAGTAACTTCACCTAGCAATAGGCACATACTAACTGCATTTTATACTAGGCACACAGTAACTGCATCTTATGCTAGGTACACAGTAACTGCATCTTATGCTACGCACACAGTAACTGCATTCTATGCTGGACACACAGTAAATGCATCTTATGCTAGTCATACAGTAACTGCATCTTATGCTAGGTACACAGTAACTGCATCCTATGCTAAATACACAGTAACTTCACTTAGTACTAGGCACATACTAACTGCATTATATGCTGGACACACAGTAAATGCATCTTATGCTAATCATACAGTAACTGCATCTTATACAAGGCACACAGTATTTGCACCTTGTACTAGGCGCAAAGTAACAACACCTTGTACTAAACACATATTAAATATATCTTGTACTCATCACACAGTAACTGCCTAAACTACTAAGCAAACAGTAACTGCATCCTATACTAGGAACTGTATCTTATGCTTGGAACACAATAACTGCAACTTATAGTCAGCACACAGTATGCCGATTTTATACTTGGCACACAGTAATGACATCTTATGCTAGTCACACATTAACTAAATTCCATGATTGGCATACAGTAACTACTCCCTATGCTGGGCACACAGTAGCAGTATTTTATACTAGGCACACAGTAACTCCATCTTGTACTAGACACACATTAACTTCATCTTTTTTAAAGTACACAGTAACTGCATCTTATACTAAGCACACAGTAAATGGATATCAGGCTAGGCACACAACAACTACATTTTGTTTTGTGCCATGCAGTTTGGAGAAAAGATAGGAATAGATAGATTGGCAACTTTGAGGTCCAGACGGACCATACAATCCCTTTCCTGCAACAAGTCTGCTAGAAGATGGATACCATTCATACTGAAGTGTCTGTGTGTGATGAAATAGTTTAACTATCTCAGATTCAGAACCAACCTGTGTCCACCCCCTCTTTTTTGTACTAAGAAAATGTTTCTGCAAAAGCTCACATGATGGGGATTGCCGCTTGCTTCTGCAGCAATTAAACCAGTTCGGAGTTTATGAAAGTGGACACTTGTAGGGAAAAATTTTGCTGCTGAGGTGGTCCCCAATTCTGGGGTATCTAATAAAACTCCAGGCTGGAACTGTGGTTTACTATTGTTGCTTTCATGTTGCCATGGCTGCACCTGGTATTTCCATTCTACTGCAGAATATTCAGTATATATTATGATGTAAATTTGAGTGTGATGCTTTGAACTAGAGGACTGTTGGAGTCTTGTTGCAAGGAGCTGAGCTGCTCCTGAACCATGTAGCCATAACTATTAAACTACAAGACTATTTCTATTTCCAGCGTATGAGTAGTTACTGTAGAAACCCTGAATGGTTTGTAATACCCATGGAGCCTTATTCAAAAGACTCCAATTGTGTAGAAGAGATTTGTACTCGACCCCCCTCGTCGGCATCAATAACCCTTATCTGTGGAGGTAGTAGAGTAGAAACCTTATCTGGAACCACCTATGTGTAAAAACTGTTGTGAAAATCGCTGCCTGGCAGGGAAGAAGATACCCCCTCTTGTGGAGTTATGCCAGTCTCCTCGGGCCTTGGCACTAATACCAGCCTGGTGAGCGACCCCTGCCTCTCATGGCCCACGCAAAAAGGCCTTCTTCAGATTAGATTGTGCTTTGTATTGTGATGTGAATGTGTTGACATACTTAGAGATGTCCCTAACAAATTTGTCTCCGAAGAGATGCCCCTCGACTAAGGTGCCGGCGTCAGGTGAAGCAAGTTCTGTGAGGTTAGTGTCCATGAGCGCGACAAGAGAGTTCCATCTCTCAGAAGACATTGCGCAGATGGCATTGCCCAGTAGGCATATAGCCCATTGGGCCCACGCTGCCAGGATATCTTGGTCAATTAGGGAACCAGATTCCTTAGCCATCAGGACCCTTTCCAGAATTTTTGTAAGCGGCCCGTGTGATCTAGCATCTTATCTTGGCACCCACGCCAAGCAAGGTCAATGCCCTTCTTCGGATCCTTTGCATATGTGTTTTTTTAGAAAAGTCAACATTCTAGGGTCGATCCCTGGAGTTTCTGCAAACCTTTTAGGTAAATCCAGTCTTGGACACACCACCCTGAGTTGTTTATAAACCTCTTTGTCAAACCTTTTTGCTAGCTTATAAAAATGATCATGTGATGGAGTGGAAGAACAATCGGATGATGTTGGGTGGATGATGGGTGGATGATGTCCTCTGTGTTAAAGCTGAAGGGATCAGCAAAGTATAAAGAAGGCGCTGGAGGAGTGGCAGAGGTGGACTTTTTGAGTGATGTAAGATGTGACATCATCAGCAGTGCATTGCAGGGCATGAATTATAGTTAGCTAACTATAATGGCTACATTTCATAGGTTTTTGTAGAAGTGAAATGTCAGCCTAACTATAACGTTCCTGTAACCTGTGGTTTTTCCTGTGAATTTCTAAGGTTTTTTACATTCTAATTCCTAACTATAACATCCCTGAAACCTGTGTTTTTTTCAGTGAATATATAAATGATATATAACAATGCTGTTGGATATGTGATGTATGCAAAACATTTAACTATTTAAGGCATTTCACGTCTACATCTTGAAAGGAATAGGAGCGGCCCATGTAACATGTTAGTGCTATTGGAGGTGGTCTGCGGTAATCTTTTCAGAAGATGAATAGATGAATTTGTAATGTATAAAATAAGTTATTTTTCATTTCATGATCATGTGTAATGTGATGTTGGTATTGTACATGTATTGGCAACAAAATGATAGTCGGTGCATTGATGATAAAGTTTCAGAGGCCATACATTGCTACAACATGATTGCTTTATATGTGCGCAGATATTGCAATGTACTTTTATGCATTAGGCATTATGTAATATTTCTTTGATTCAGCATGAAGTATTTTTACCATATCTATCAAAGTGTCACTATAAATATAATCAGGTAAATGATGCCTACTAGATTGACAAAGGCTGTTGTTACAGCCAAAACGCGTCCCTCCTAGTTGCTGGGTCGAGGGAGGCCATTATATTAAAAAAGCCTTAATCCTACAATCCTCATGTGTGTGCTCTTTTCCTTCTGGAGCAGGAGTTGTGTGCATGTATATTACCTACTGGCGGTCGCCAGTAGGTAGTTATAGTTAGGACCTAGTTACTATAGGAAAATGGCAACTTTCTATTCGCAATAACTTTGGCGCCGATTGATGAATCTTCGTGAAAGTTTAAAAACTAATGCTTTGTTCAGATCAGCTCATATGTTGAAAGTTTGGGGGTGATTCGTCAATGGGGGGCCAAGAAAAAGGGGGGGTCCAAAACGTGTTTTTTCAATGTTAATTTCCATAGGAAACTTTAGACAAGGCTACAGGTCGAACGGGTGAACAAATTTGGCAGGGAGAAGGGGCTTGGTCTAGAAAGCACGCTTTTGTTTATTTGGTGTAAATCTGTTTAGTAGTTTTTGAGAAATATTGACATTTACAGATATCGATATTTGGGAATTCTTCCATCTGATTGGCTGAGGCGTTACGAGCACAAGCTTGCTGCTGATTGGCTGCAAGTGCTGTGAGCGTTTGCAACTAGGAAGTGTTGACTGCCATTTTGTGATTCCGTTGAAGCGAGTAAGGGGGAAGAAGGGTGAAAAATGTGGGAAAGAGGATGGTAGGAGCACTGTAACCTCTGTGGGGTGTTTAGGGTGTGCTATAGAGGGGGTGTGAAGTGAACTAATCATACCTACCGGCGTGAAAGTTCTAGGCTACGAAAATTAAGTGACGTATTGCTAGTGTGTGATGTTTCTAAGGTGAGCTTGTGCGCGACTCGAGGATTAAAGTGTGAGCCCACACTGTGGGGCAGATTTACAAGCCCCTTGCGTGACTTTTGCGCTGCAGTTACGTCACTTTTTTGACGCAACAGCGGAGCAAACAATGCCGCCTATTTACAACATGACGCATCTAGGGAGATGCGTCACGTTGTAAAGCCCTGCGTCACATTATACCTGCGTCAGGTATAATGTATGCAGGGTGGGCGTTCCCACGCAGGAAGGCCTCGTAAAAGTGACTCAGTGAAATCTACGAGATTTCACTGCGCCACTTTTAGGACGCCACTGCGTCAAAACCTTATGCCTGCTTCAAGCAGGCGTAAGTAGTGTCGCAGTGTAGTGGAAATAGGCCTCAACACGCATTGCTGGAGTTGCGTCGTGCTTGAAACACGACTCCAGCAATGCGTGACTTTTCCGCCAACAGATGCGTCAGAATTTCTGACGCATCTGTCAATCCTTGCGCCATAGTGCGCCGTATTGTAAATACGGCGCATATATGGTGGCGCAAGGGTTTCTAAGGGTGGCGCAGGGAAAGTGACGCATCTGTACAGATGCGTCACTTTCTTGTAAATCTGCCCCTGTGTGTCTTATGCTGTGAAGTCATGTGCCCTGGCCGCTGCAGTACAGTTGAGGAAGTAGTGTCAGCATGTGTTTATACCTACTAGGATGAACTACTGACCCGTAGTGGTGTGAAAGTCCTGGCTACGGAAAATATGTGAGGTATTGTCTAGAGGCTCATGGAAGGAAGAAGTGTTGACCGCCATTTTGTTATTCCTTTGATGCGAGTAAGGGGTAAAAAGTGGGAAATAGGAGGGTAGGAGCACTGTAACCTCTGTGGGGTGTTTAGGGTGTGCTTTAGAGGGGTTGCAAAGTGAACTTATCATACCTACCGATGTGAAAGTGCTAGGCTATGAAAATTAAGGGATGTATTGCCTAGAATGTGATGCTGCCAAGGTGAGGTGGTGCGGGACTCGGGGATTAGAGCGTGAGTCTAAATTGTGTTATGCTGTGAAGTCATGTGCCGTGGCCGCTGCAGTACAGATGTGGAAGTAGCATCAGCATGTGTTTATATCTGCTGGGATGAACTACTGACCCGTACTGGTCTGAAAGTTCTGGGGTACGGAAAGTATGTGAGCTAGTGTGTAGAGTCTCATGCTGCTAAGCTGAGCTGCTGCCGGACTCGGGGATGAAAGCGTGAGCCCAAACTGTGTGTCATATGCTCTGAAGTCATGTGCTCTGGCAGCTGTGCCACATCTGTGCAAGTAGTGTCAGCATGTAATTATAGCTACTTGGAGGAACTTTTGTTTCGAACATTGTAACTTGTGTATGTTGCTTAGGGGGTGTTATATAGGGAGTGCAAAGGTAAATTTGTGTGTATGAAATGAATTTGGTATTTGGAAAGTGGAAAGCACTAACTCCTATGGGTCTGATGGTGCTGGGGGCGTAAGGTGAGGTGCTGCTGGAGTTGGAAATACAGCTGATGAACTACTGACCCCTATTGTGAACTTTTAACGTGCATGTGCCTTTGAACGTTGGATAAATTGTTGCAAAACTATATCATTAGGTTAAAAAAAATTATGAACTTTTAACCTGCAGGTGTCATAGAAGGTTCCAGAAAGTGTGGTGATAATATAGGTTGCACTTGTGACCTGTATGTGACGAGGAATAATAAGTAGCTTTTCGGAAGGAAAATTCAAAATTAACCAATGGAGGTAAGTTTTGGAATGTCGTTGAAGGAATTAACTATTCTGAAGTGTGGAGCGACAGAGAAATTGTGCCATTACTGGGTTCATTCTTGATGAAGTCGGAGCTTTACATGTACTATGTGAGAAAGAGAGAATTGTATGTGTGCATCATTTGAAATCTGGATAACAACTACAAAGGTCAGTTAGAAATGAACAAGGTGTGTTATGTGTTTTATAGTATTGATTAAGTATTTGAGGTGATGTTTTTAATTTTGAAAGTATTTTTTATTTCAAAGTGATATAGTGTTAGTAAAGTGTGGTGTTTGATATTGGTCATGAACTATGCAGAAAATTTGAGCTGTTGTTATACAAGTATTTTATATATGTTTATGAATTTTTCACAGAGAATAAGTGTAGTTTGTCATCTTTATAGGACTGTATTGTTTTGAAAATGAGGTACAGCGTTAATTTGAGTTTGTAATGTATTTGGGGAGATAAAGAAAATGTTGCACGTTTGCAACTGATACTTTTTGTGGAAATAGTGGGTTGGGGGTGGTGGTAGGAGACGTATGTGTTATTAAGTTAAAAGCAATAAAACAAAATGTAGAAATGTTAGGTGGGCAGGTTGTGGTCTTATTTTTGACACTGAGAGGTAGGTTTGAATGTAAGTCAGGGTAGGTTGTTGTACAGTGGGACCGTGTACAGGGTTTGGAGATTACTTGGAGAGGAGATGGAGATAGGGAAAGTGATACGTTGCTTTTACATGTACGCATAGTTTGAATCATGTGATCCTAAGTTGAGATAAATATGAATATAGTTTCTGGTTTGCATTTGGGTATAGTGAATAGTTTTTGTAGTTTCTGACTAGTGAATAATAAAAAGGTAGATACACTAAAATATATGGTAGTAAACGTATTAATTAATTATTGTCTCTTCTTATGGAATAGAAATAGTTGGGGAGTGCTTCTTTAGAAGAGATGATTTATAAATATGTGAGAGATAAAAAAAAATGTAAATGTGCTGCATATTTTCTGTATGAGTTTGTTGACATTAGAGAACTACATGTGATTATAAGTGATACTATTTGTCAGGCGGTGTCACTGTGGCGGATATAGTAGGTGTTGAAGTGGTTCGTGTTTTACTGATGGTGAGCTTCACTATCCCTTTTGAGACACTCGTCAATTTATTCATTCCATTTAATATCTTTAATATACGTACAGTAAAGGGACTGTATATCAAAAGTTCTGGAATTAGAACTTTGTTTACCCTCCACATGCCCTGATATACACTCTACAGAGTGTTTAAGTGACTTTTGAAACATATAGATGTCTAGCTAGTAAAGGTAGTGTAGTTCGACTGGGCCCATTTATAAACCGTGCTATGGGATGGTTTATGTTTTACCCGCCAATTTGCATGTTTCAATACTTTTTGCTGATAAGTGTTCCGGCAGACACCTGTTAAAATTAACGTTGCATATGGGTATAGTGGCGCTACTGGGAATGGTGGGGGTTTCTGTTCGATTTCGTATGGTTAAGCAAGGGTGGGGGTGGGTGTGGGAGAGGGAGAGGTGGTTATGTTGCTGATTGAAACACAGAATATAGTAACGTGCAGATGTCGAGCTACTAAAGGTGATCTAGTACCACTGGGAGCACTTATAAAGCACCCTATGGCATGGGATATGTTTTAGTGGCAAATTTGCATGTTTTATTACGTTTTGCTGATGAGCATTTCAGGAGACATTTGTTGAATTTAAGCCTCTGTTAGGCTATAGTGGTGCTTCTACGTTTGCTGGGGATCTTTCTTTTATTGCGTAAAGTTAAGCAAGGGCGGGTGTTGAGGTGGTGTAGTGGTACTGTGACTATTTATAAACCATCTTATGGCATGGTGTATGTTTGAGTTGCAAAATTGCAGGTTTTTGCTGATGAGCGTTCCGGCAGACACCTGTTGACATTAAGTCTATGTATGGCTATAGTGGCGGTAACGGGAGTGCTGGGGCTCGTTGTTTGATTTCGGAAGGTTAAGAAAGGGATGGGTGGGGGTGGGGGAGGTGCATATGTTGCTGATTATAAGACGGATATCTGTAACGTGGCCATGTGTAGTTACTAAAAGTAATGTTGTTTCACTGGGCCCATTTATAAACAGTGCTATGGGATGGTTTATGTTTTACCCGCCAATTTGCATGTTTGAATACTTTTTGATGATTAGTGTTCCGGTAGACACATGTTAAAATTAAGCCTGTGTATGGGTATAGTGGTGCTACTAGAAATGGGGGGTTTCTGTTTGATTTCGTACTGTTAACCAAGGGCGGGGGTGGGTGTGGGGGAGGTAGTTATGTTGCTATTTTAAATACAGAATATAGTAACGTGGAGATGTGGAGCTACTAAAGGTGATGTAGTACTACTGGGAGCACTTATAAAGTGCCCTATGGCATGGTATATGTTTTACCCGCAAATTTGCATGTTTTAATACGGTTTGCTGATGAGCTTTTCAGGAGACATCTGTTGAAGTTAAGGCTGTGTATGGCTATAGTGGCGCTTCTACGTTTGCTTGGGCTCTTTCTTTTATTGCGTGAAGTTAAGCAAGGGCGGGTTTTGAGGTGGTGTAGTGGTACTGTGACTATTTATAAACCATCTTATGGTATGGTGTATGTTTGAGTTACAAAATTGTAAGTTTTAATAGCTTTTGCCGATGAGCGTTCCAGCAGACACCTGTTGACATTAAGTCTAGCTGTGGCTATAGTGGCGGTAACGGGAGTGCAGGGGCTCGTTGTTTGATTTCGTAAGGTTAAGCATGGGTATGGGTGGGGGTGGGGGATGTGTGTATGTTGCTGATTATAAGACGGACATTTGTAACGTGGGCATGTGTAGTTAGTAAAGGTAATGCAGTTTGAGTGGGCCTATTTATTAACCGTGCTATGGTATTGTTTATGTTTTTCCCGCGAATCTGCATGTTTGAATACTTTTTGTAGATAAGTGTTCCAGCACACACCTGTTAAAATTAAGTTTGTGCATGGGTATAGTGGCGCTACTAGGAATGGTGGGGGTTTCTGTTTGATTTCGTACGGTTAAGGAAGGGCGGGGGTGGGGGAGGTGGGTATGTTTCTGATTAAAACACATAATTTAGTAACTTGCAGATGTCGAGCTACTGAAGGTGATGTAGTACCACTGGGAGCACTTATAAAGTGCCCTATGGCATGGTATATGTTTTACCCGTTTTGCTCATGAGCGTTCTGGTAGACGGTTGTTGAAATTAAGTTCTTGTATTGGTATAGTGTGTTTACTAGGTTTGGTGTGGCTTTCTTTAATTTTGTAAAGTTAAGGAAGGATGGGGAAGAGGCTAGTGCAGTGGCAGTGTTTCCATTTATGAATCACTTTATGGTATGGTATATGTTTTTCTGGCAAATTCCCATGTTTTAATACGTTTTGGTGATGAGTGTTCCAGCAGACAGGTGCAGAAATTACACAACATTTCTGTGGATAAGACATCTTTTTGCTGATAGACACTCTTGTACTGTGGTAGAAGGCTGATAGCGTTGATGGAAAATTATGAAACTTGGTGCCATTGTAGATTTTAATGGAAGGTTACACTGTTTGTTTGTTACTATGGTGTAGTTAGGTTTTTAAGCGGGAGAAAAAAAAGTAGGGGTGCTCTAAAAGGGGGGGGCAAAGCTCTTAAAGGGGTGTGGGATATGCAAGTTGGGGCGAGGTCTAAATTAAGATAAGTATCAGTAGGTTCAGAAAAAAACATGGTTTAAAGGATTTCCCTTTCTTCTACAACGTGGGTAACCTAGCGTGATGTCTCCAGTTCTCAGTAGTGAGCAAAATAAGCATGCGTACATCGATGTGCATGCTGTCACTGCAGTGTAATAAAAAAAACTTGACTATCTTTGAGAGGGCCGAAAATAGAGCCTGGTAGAGAGTCGTTTGGAGGCTGCTTGAAAATAAGTGCCGGTCCCCAGACCCGGCCCAATTAAAGCGCAGTATCCATGCATCCTAAGCCCTGTGCCATTCAACCATCTTTTAATGGATGGATATATTCCTACTTATATATATACATAAATCTGTTTGTCCACTTATCTTAAGTATCTATGAGCGCACTTGCCTATAGTAAGCACTGTACCATTCATGCAGCAATACACCTATATATGCATAGATATATCTGTCCCAGAATCAATCCTAAGCATTTATCTGCCCACCCATCTATCGTAAGTACTGGTCTTTGCATTCATTAATCCTTCCACCCATCCATACATTGATACATTGATCTATGTATCTATCCATTGATGCATCTGGCCATGCATACATTCGACCTTTATTCAACTATACATTCTTATTTCCGTGCATCGTCCACCCCCGATCTTAAATACAACGTATTATACTCATCCAGGAGCGGTTGCCAGTTGTCGCGACTGAAGCCGGAGCCAGAGCCAGCAAGCAGGCAGGAGCGGCTGTAGCATCTGCCGGCCGCCGGTCACCGAGTCTGAGAACTGGAGACGGGAAAAAATCAAGCTCGGGAACTGCCCGCCCCCACTTCAGTTGAGACGGGGCAGTCTGGTGTGGCTCGCAGGAGGAGCGGCTCGCAGGAGGAGCGGCCGCTTGGAGCTTCAGTACCTTTGCTGTTCACGGAGCTCGCACGGAGCTCACAGAGCAGGAACACAGAGCACGGAGCTCAGAGCGCAACGAAAGCGCACGTACGGTGCTGAACTCGGGGAGTCTGGTCGGAGCTTGAGCAGGGCATTTACAGCTATTGCTTTTGCTCGCTTGCTCACCCCATCACCTATCAGCTCCCTCTCAGCCCCTCTTAGCCGTAGAGCTGTGTCAACTGCCGCCCCACTGCTGCTGTGTAACTCTGCGAGCTGTAAGTGGTGGGTTACCTCAAGACGTTCCGTATTGGTGGAGGTTTGCTGTCGGAAGCAGAAGTGGAGCTAGCTGAGCCGTTAGCAGAGCAGAGGAGAGGAGAAGGCGCTGCCAGCAGAGGGGAAGGCGCCGCCCATAGAGGCTCACTAGGCGGTGCTCATCAACCAGAACAGCAGGCAAATCTCCACTATCCAACCGGTGAGAGCCTTTGGTTACTACTGTTGTTAAATCTGTACGTGTCAAAAGCAATAGTAACAGGAACAATAGGAAAACTGTAAGAAAACCCATCCAGGCCACTCAGGCCATTGTTTCCTGCTTCACTGTACTCCCTAGGCCTGCCCTGCCCTCCACCTTTCACGAGTGGGCAGCCGTGAAACCATGAGGTCCGGCAGGACAAGAAAAGATTTACCCAGCACTAAACCAGCACAAAAAGCAAAGAAACCAACAAAAAGGAAAAAAACGCTAGACAATGGAATTCACGAATGTAGCTCTGAGGTTATTGATAACGGAGAATTGGACACCCAGAAAGCAAAAAATGCCAAGCTTGAGTCAATCAGATACCATACATCACATCAAAACCTGAGTGATATAACAACACTACCGGATGATCAGACAACTAACCGGAATCCAGGTCAAACTCATTTTAAAACCCACTCAAAGTGGGACACGTCACCATTAAAGGAAATGTCAAAATCAAATATAAAATCTTCTCAAATACCTACTCATATTGCAGGCTCACGCCTAAACTCAGGAAATAAGAGCCTAATAAACATAAAGGGTTCTCCCAAACAAAAGAATTTGTACTCCTTTCAACCTAAGATCTTTACCAAGTTTGCGTTTCGGAAAGACCCAGCATCCATAATATTGTCCAAGACAAGCGACATTAAGGGCTTGCAAACACCTTTGCACCCAAGTAATTTCAAATTTAACCTCACTCCTGATGCTGAAATCAAATCAAATCCAAACCAAACAGTGGCACAAATTCACTCAATGGACATACAAAAAACCAATTTAATATTGCAATTAGAACCTGAACAAAATGGATCAGTTAATAGGCAGCTACACAATGCCCCGTTAACAAAAGAATGCGACCCAAAAAACTCTGATATCTTAGAAAGGACAAAAGACCCAAACCTGGGATTAGTCAATTCAACAGAAGTCTGCACACAACTCAAATATTCGGAAGCGGGTACCCTTGTAACTAAAATCGACAAAAACCATGTACAAATACAACCTCATTGCTCTTCATTGCGATCTCAAGACAAAAAACAAATTCTTTCACTAATACTAAAGCAAGAACCCTAATAAAGACAACTACAACTAGTCCCTATGAGTGCCCTGTAAAATCAAAGGACCCCTATTTTTTGGAGCTAACACCCACATGCAATCTATCATCACAACAGTCAAATGCAGCTACAAGTATTAACCAGTTAAATGCACAGAACTTAGAGTATCGATCTGACCTAACACCGGAACAGTTCCCCCCGCCACTTGCTAGCGCTTCCCCCTCAGCCTGCCTAACAACTAAAGAATGCAAAGTCCAAATTACTGATGACTCTTATCCTTCAGGGACCAGCCAACCGCAACTTTCTAATAGTCAATCTCAATGTCCGACAGCTCAAGAATGCGAGGTACGATCACATGGAAACGATCCAACCCTATGGTTAAGACAAGCGCAAATCAATAAAGACTGGCCTCAAAATGATACAACAACCACAGAGAAAGAGGAACGCGAAAGAGACGTAAAATCCTCACCGAGGTCTAATCTGGCGACCGCTTATAACTCGGATTGCGACATGTCTTTCTTAGCCTCCCAAGAATGGGAAGACCTAGTAGCCTCATATAACAACAAGCCCCAAAATAGCAAAACCAGTACAAAGGTCAAAACCAGCGACAAATGTAAACAGTCTAAAGAAGTTTTCTGGGAAACCTTCCTTTGTACCATGCAATATTCAACAGAAGCACTGAAATACCAGTCGCATAAAATGGACCTACAACTGTCAGTACAACAAACCCTGGCAGAATTTACATCTGCTATTGACACAAAGTTGGCCGACCTAAATGGACTACTTAGAAGAGGTCAGGAAGCAGCTCTCAATGACACATTTTTCCGGCAAGACTGTACCTGTGCCCCAATTATAGACAAACTTTCCATGTTACCATCACTTCTTAGCGACATATTGTCTATAGCTACTGTTACATCCCAAACAAGAGAAAGTTCACCTTCTCCTACAAAGGAGTTAATAAAAACTGCATCACAACATCCGGAGAACTTATCCCTAATTGACAGTTTATCTCCGACTAAGAAGAATGAAATAGGTGAGTGCAGGGTGCTGCAACCCCTAGAAGTCTCTCTCTTAGGGAAAGCACCAGCAATCCAACCGTCACCAAGCAAGGAAAGTACGGGAAAAACTATTGGTCGCAGAAATAAAAGGAAGGGGAGAAAAAAGAAAAACACGGGCAAAGCTCAACCTTTGCTTACTTGGCTGTCACAAGATCATGCTACATCGAAACCAAAAACAACAAACAACCGAAACTCATCAAAGTCACACCCGGTTGAAATCATCACAAGAAATTCTACTTCAATTGAAAAAGCGCCGCAAACTGATCAGCAAACCTGCCCCAAAATAAACCACTCAGGGGTAAGCACAACCGACAGCGATGATATCAACGAATGCTCCATATTGGAAACATCCCTAATGCATATAATCCACGAGTCTCATGACAATAAGAAACCTTCAACCATACAAATAAAGGTCCAAACATTAAATATGGAAAAAGAGAGTTTACAAGCCCAAGAGCCGACGGCAAGAACACAAAGCTATGAATTACAAAAAACCCGAAACTCGCCTCCATCTGGAGGCCTAGAAGATAAAGGTCAGTGCTCCCAAATTAAATCTTTAAAAGAAAATGGAAAAAATAGACTGGGCAACTTGTCATCTGGAGGCCAGAAGACAAAGGTCGGTGCCCCCAAATTAAATCTTTAAAAGAAAATGGAAAAAATAGACTGGGCAACCCCGTACAAGTCAGCCTTAGTACACTCCGGGCCAGTCGTGTGGCCTCCCCAAATAGTTACCAAACTGACGATTTTACTGAAGCAGAGGACTCCGACACGATCATCTTCGCCCCCAGATATAATTCGCGAGGTCGGATAGACATCCTAAATAGGGGGAACATACTACGCCTTTTACAAGCCATTCCATCTTTAACAACGATTCACAGCTCCGACCTATTGTCTGTCGAATTTATTCCAAATTACAACTTAACAAACTTGGAAGCTTCGAAAACAACATGGAAAACATCGGAGATAGCATCTAGAATCGATAAAGAAACTACAATATTTCAAAACTGGGGAATAGTATTAATAACAGTTCCCAAACCACAATACCCAACCCCATTCTTAGTTTTAGACAGCCCATGCCGTACAACAACATCAATTCTAAGGGGCGCAAGAAGTTGCACTCCAATCGTCAACCAGTTCGCCTCAAAGAATTCCCTGGCCAAGAACGGAAGACAAGGCTTACAAGGGACCATTCTGCTAACAAATTCAAATTCAAATTGACAAAAGACACCGCTTACATTGCTCCCTTACAAGGGTCCTCATGAAATTAAAATAAGTATCTGGAACATTAATGGTTTAAATTCTAAGCAAAGCGACCCGGAATTCCTGAGCTACCTCAAAATGTTTGACCTTATCTTACTTCAGGATACCTGGGTGGATACACCCTTTGATCTCCCGGGATGTATCTCATGTTTCAAACCTGCAACAAAAAATACCAGATTTGGACGTTGCTCGGGTGGTCTACTCCTCTTCTCTTCTATATTGAAATTCGGCGAGATGCACCCGTTAAGAACGCAAATCACTCCTCCAAGTTGCATACAAGCCGCAGCAATGAAAATGCCCCTTGACCTGTCTGGTATTTGGGGTGTCCCAAACCAAGGCCTCCCATTGGCAAACAAATCTACAAAGAGCTCAATACTCTTTCTGTCAGAACTCGAACATCTAAATCTGAGGGCAATTAATGGCCGCTTGAAAGAAGACAACCCCCCAGTATTATTATTATTATTATTTAAACTTATAACGCGCATCAGCTACCCGCAGTGGGTTTCCCGGCGCAAGGGATAGACTCAAGGAGAAAACAAACCTCTCAGACAGCACCGTGAATCAACTAAGGTGGCATGAAGATCATTGGAAAAGTAAAGTTTTCAGTTTTTTTCTAAAAATGAGAAAATTGGTTTCCGTTTTCAGAGTGGTGGGTAACGCGTTCCAATATTTAGGACCTAGATGGGGACAACAAAGTCGCAATTGGCAGAGGATCTAAGTGTGCGACTAGGCTTGTAGGGTTGGACCAGACTTTGCAAGTATTTTGGGGCCGAGCCCTGCTTGATTTTAAAAAGATAGCATATGGCTTTGAAATTGATGTGGCTGGGGATCCTGAGCCAATGTAGATCGCGCAGAGCCTGAGTGGCCGATGATCTCCTCGGGATATTGCAGAGAAGTCGGGCTGCCGAGTTCTGAACAACCTGGAGTTTGTTTACGGTGGCCACATCGGCGCCGAGATAGAGAACATTTCCGTAGTCCAGGCGAGATGTTACTAACGCCTGGACAACGGTTCTCCTGGTGGCAAGAGGCAGCATCCAAAGAATTTTCTGGAGCCATCGCAGGATGGCAAAGCATATGGCGGCCACCTTTGTGGCCTGCTGTCTCATGGAGAGTTTGTCGTCTATAAGAAAACCGAGGTTGCGGACCACAGAAGATGGCTGAGGAAGGGGTCCCATCTCACTAGGCCAATGTTGAGGGCCCCATAGATCTTTATGCTTCCCTAAGATAAGAATTTCGGTTTTGTCACCGTTTAGTTTGAGGAGATGCCTTTGCATCCACTCAGCTATACGTGACAGTCCAATTTTCAGAGCCGATATATCGTTGCTCTCGCTGCTGGAAAGGGAGAAAACAATTTGGGTGTCACCGGCGTATGAAAAAATAGTCAGCCCCGCGTCCTCCGCAATGGAGGCCAGGGGTCTCACATAGATGTTAAACAACAAAGGGCTGAGTATGGACCCCTGAGGAACGCCATATGCTGATGGACAAGTGGAAGATGTGGCTTTCGCGGAAAAGACTTGGAAAGTGCGCTCACTTAAAAAGGAGGCAATCCAGGCCAAAGCTGGACCGTCCACTCCCAGGGATCGAAGAGAGTTCAAAAGAATGGAATGGGACATGGTATCGAACGCCGCGCTCAAATCCAAAAGGATGAGCGCAGATGTTTCCCCGCGGTCGATACCGTGTCTTAAACTCTCCGTCACCTCGAGAAGGGCGGTCTCTGTGGAGTAGTGAGCACGAAAGCCAGACTGGGATGGGTGTAAAAATCCCGAAGATTCCACTAGATGGTATAGTTGAGTGTTAACATGCCTTTCCAGCACTTTGGAAAGTACAGGCAGCAAGGATATCGGTCTGAAATTGGCGAGATTGGACACATCGGCTCCAGCTTTTTTTAGGAGAGGAACGACCATTGCGTGCTTCCAATCCTGTAGCACATGGGACTCAAGTAATGAGGCATTTAGGAGTCTCATAAGAACCCATCGAGGTTCAAGATCCAGCAATTTAAGGATTTTGGCAGGTACAGGATCACAAGGTAATCCAGATCTTATACTGCTTAAGCAGATGAAGAACGAGGTGTCATCAAACAATTGCCAGTGCGTTACCTTCACCGTAGGAGGAGGCTGTTCGGTCCCTGCGACCTGTCCCGAATGAAGTTCCTTTGCGTTCAAGGGAGTGCTCATAAAGTCGTATATGCGCTCAACCTTGGAAATGAAGAATTTCGCAATAGAGTTACACTGGGCCTCCTCTAAAACTGGAGGTGTCGGGATTTGATGACGGAGAAAAGAGTGCGAGGACAGTTCTGAGCTTGTGTTACTGTATCCACAGTATAGGCAGCTCTCGCGATTTTACATTTTGAGTGGTATTCCTTTAGAGCCTCTTTATAAACAGTCTTCCGTGTGACTGAGTAAGAGTGCCTCTATTTCCGTTCTAGGGCCTTGCATTTGGTACGCAAGGCCTTCAGGTCGGTGGAAAACCATGGTGCCGGAAGGCGGTGTGACCTGGAATGTTTCGAAGAGAGCGGGAGAAGGGTAGTTACAGCGTTAGTAAGCCAGTGGGAAACAGCGGTGTTCAACTCCGCGACTGAAACGTACCAACGTTTCATTCTTTTAACGCATCAACGACAATTGACTTTACCTTCAGTACACTAGCTATGTTTAATAAAATCGTATCATTTCGAATAGGCAATAGTACTTTTAGCGACCATATGCCGCAAGAGATGGTACTTCATTCCACAGCAATATTACACCAGGAGGCCGATACATCTATTGTCCCAGTGGGTACAATAAACCTTCACCGCATTAGGTGCAATTCAACAAACATAGAAACCGTAGTTGTACAGGCTAAAGATGCGCTGAAGGAAGCACAAGACAACTTAGTTCACCCATTGGAAATATGGGAGACTTTCATCGTCTCACTTAGAAAAAGATTTCCAGTAAATAAAAGTTCAAAAAAGCATTTAAATGTTCCCCCAAACTTGAAAAATATCAGTCCCAATTCGAAGAAACTGAAAACAACAATAAATCATACACTGAGACAACTACGGAGATGACCCGAAAACCAAAACCTGCGCCAGTCGCTACGTGAAACTAAAGCCCTCTTAAAAAAAAGAAGATGGCTAAGAAGCACAACAAAGAACAACGATTTCTGGGCCAAATTGACTTACGATGCCAAACAAAAAAACAGTGCTAAATTTTGGCAATCAATTAATAAACTGCAGCAACCGCATCATTGCGGAATTAACTCCAACATCTCCGAAGAAGCCTGGGCAAACTTTCT
Organism: Triturus cristatus; assembly: GCF_964204655.1. Classification (NCBI taxonomy): domain Eukaryota; kingdom Metazoa; phylum Chordata; class Amphibia; order Caudata; family Salamandridae; genus Triturus; species Triturus cristatus. The sequence goes on along the minus strand of NC_140591.1, from coordinate 1,669,414,174 downwards.
TTCCAACCACTTCAATAATAATGGAGAACAAATAAGCCACTCTAAACATCATACTTCTGGGAGTAGCATCGAGATTAAAAATAATTTAGTCCTTCCCAGTCAGTATCCATCTGACAACCATAAAAGAATAGTTCCAGACCAAGACAAAGAGCACTCCATAGAACCCATAGCAGATCTGTCCACAAACGGAGAGAATACGGTCCAAATTACCAAACTGATAAAGACCCAAATAGCAAAAGGCAGACCATCAGGCGCCCCGGGTCCTAACGGCATACCATCAATGCTGTTTAAAAGTGACCCAGACTTCTGGAGTAAGGCCTTGGAGCCCATCTTCCAACATGCAGCTCCAAATTTTACAATCCCAGACTCATGGAAAGGCTCAATTATAAGCCCAATTTACAAGCAAGGGGCTAGGACAGAACCAAAAAATTATCGTTTAATAACCCTGATTGACACAGAGGCAAAATATTTTGCAAGGCTCCTTTTAAAAGAAATATCTACCTGGGCTGAAGAAAATAAGATAATACCCTTGACCCAAACTGGCTTCCGGAAAAAGCAAGGAACTATAACAAATATAATGCACTGACCCTGCTCATGGACGCTGCTAAACAGGGAAAATACCCACTTTTTCTATGTTTTATAGACTTTACGACAGCCTTCGATCATGTTGACCGCACCAAACTATGGCAAAAACTTGACAGTTGGGGAATTCCTTCTAACCTACTTTCCCAACTAAGGAACCTGCATACTAATACATGGGTTAGGATAACGCTAACAAATGGCGGCAAAATATTGAGAAAAATTCCCACCTCAAAAGGACTTAAACAAGGATGTGTTTTAGCGCCTATGCTATTTAATCTATTTCTTGCAGACCTACCAGATCTACTGAGCAGCAGCACAGGCCACGTACCAAAACTAGGGAACGTTCCCCTATCTTGTCTATTATACGCGGACGACCTGAATTTGATAAGCAGGACCCCCGTTGGCCTACAACAACTACTGAATGTCACTCTAAAATTTCCGCAAGATAACGCACAAAAAAAAAAAAATTACAACAAAACAAAAACCATGGTGGTTAACTACCACATGAAAAAACATCTTAGTTGGTTTCTAGATGGACATCGCCTGGATCAATGTACTAGTTATAAATACTTAGGGGTCATACTGGATCAAAATAACTCAGCAAAACCACAGCTAGAAGCCGTGCGGAGAAAAGGGGTAACAACATATCGAACAATTAAACCCCTAAAGAAGCTCCTACCAGACTTGTCATTTGACCCCTTGCTTAGGATCTTGCAAGCAAAATTCCAGCCAACCATATACTATGGGAGCGAAGCGCTGAAGGGAAAAGATGCCGTAACTCTTGACAATATAATATCTAAGGCATATCGCGCAATTTTTCATCTCCCTAGAACGGCCTCCCCCGCTCAAATTCGATTAGAATTCGGACTTCAAAAACAGTCCTTAGAACGTATGGGAGCTTACGTGAAATGCTTGCACAAAATTAAGAACGATGACAAGGTAACCCTGAACGAGTTACTCTGGTTAGAACTCTCGCTCCCAAGAAATTCCCCGGCAAATGCATACCTTCAGGAAGCAATTAAACAGCTGGGGTTAACAGAACTATGGAAAGTTCAGGGTAACCACCAAATTTTTAAAAAAACAGTCACAAAGGTAACTCGTACCCTATCCACACTAGAGGATAAAAGAACTCTAGCTAAAAGATCGCATGGCTGGATGGTCTTACATACTTATAATCCACTTGCACCCCAGCCCTACCTGAAAGTGGGTTTAAAAATTACTATAAAGGAAAAATTCCTCGGACTAAGACTGGGGGCAGGCCCTTTCAACCAATTCTTGCCTCCGTGGGAGAGAAAGGATGAAAACATCCAATGCCGGCTATGTAGTAGCGGCACAGAAGATGCAATCCATATTATATGCATTTGTAAAAAGTTAAAAGACATCAGGAGTACCCTATTAAAACCTGCCTTCAAACAACATGGTGTCAGATCATGCAGACAAGCATTAATGTTGTGCTTTAACCCCGACTGGGTACAGTTAAATAGTAGGTTAATTAAATTTCTTGACATTACCGCAAAGAGACTAAAAAACCCGAATAGAGTTGTTGAAAGGTTAAATTCTATATGAATTCCAGTTCAAAATACCTTCAGCTACAATTACAAAAAAAAAAAAATTGGAAAATCAGTGTTAATAATTTTATGATTGTGACAAACAAGTTCTAATTGTATATAGTGATTTTATCATGTTATGAGAGGAATTTTATTTCTGTATATGCAAAGGTTTTAATTAATCATGCATAATAAAAATAAATTGTCAAATTGTCATCCAGCTACCCTCTTAAGGCGTTGAGAAGGCTTGCGAAAAGCATTGACAAGCAGATTTTTTAATAAATAATAACAAAGCTTTGAGTTACTCTTTGTGGAGCATACTTCAACACCCTTCTCTGGTGGTGTTTTAAACAAAGGTACATCTAGCGAAAGAAATGTAAAGGATCTTTTAAGTGTAATACGTTAATTAAGAAACATAGCGTTTTGTCGAGTTGTTTATAGGTACACTATTTTAAAGCGGCCGTGACAGACAGATACTGAATACCTGTACTTCTTATATTTGGGAAAGTATACCAGAGAGCTTATTTGGGGTGGTGAGAACCTTGAGTTCTATATTTCCATGTGAAGTACAGTATAGGAATTTAAAAGTAATTGGAAAGCTTTTATGTTCATATTAAAGAGGGGGTGTGAGAACTTAGGGGCATATTATCAAGACAGGCGATAAAATTATCGCTGCTTTAGCGTCAGAAATCTGCCGCTAAAACGGCGATAATGGGCTTGATGATATGCTCTATGGAATTCCAATTGAAGCCCTTGTTAGATGTGAAGGACGTCTAACATGGGCTTCAATTGGAATTCCATAGAGCATATTATCAAGCCCATTATCGCCGTTTTAGCGGCAGTTTTCTGCCGCTAAAGCGGCGATACCTTTATCGTCTGGCTTGATAATATGCCCCCAAGTGAGGCATGCAAAGTGTGTGTTTTCGTAGCACTAAAACAAGACCGTGAGTAAGGTGAGAGCAGGTTCGTGCTGGAGTTGCCTTGTTGTGGTTGCTTGCAGAGGCGCAACCAGAGGGAAGTTTCAGGGGAGCCTAATTCTTTCAGCAATAGGCAGAGTGGGCATGTAGGGGTTGTAAAAAGGGGTGAAAAAGAACAGAGTCTCCTTTACAAAAAAAATTATGTTTTGAAGACCAGTGAAGTACTCGGGTGCGGCTCTGAGTGTGCGCATAAGGAAGCAGTGTCAGAGAGTCCGGGGCAATGGGCGTTGCACGCATGGTGGTCTGCCTGCTAATCACCCCACAATGATGTTGCTGGTGCTTTGCAAAAAGAGAAGGGAAATACTGAGAGAAAATGGCTCTCTTTAAAGGATTTCCATTCTCCTACAATGTGAGTCACTTGGCATGATGTCTGCACTTCTAAGTAATGAGAAATGTGCCTGCTCTCACAGTGTCACTGCAGTGCAATAAAGATAAAAACGGATTACATTTGTGAGGTTGGAAAATAGAGCCCTATAAAGACCCATTTTGAGGCTCCAAAAATAAAGTGCTGGTGGTCACATCCCCACAGACACCCCCTCCAGTGAAAGCCCTGGGTGCAGTGTTATGTTTGCGAAGTTGTTGATAAAATTGTTAGGTAATAATGGAAATTTGCATGTGTGCTGTTTGGTTGATAATATCATTCTAAGTACATAGATTACATTATTTATTTATAAAGTTGTGTGCGGTGGGTTGCAGAGAAAGTGGTGTGGGGTGGTGGGGTGTGGCGGAAAGGTGAAAAGTATGAGGTAGTGCAGTTATATATAAATTGTAAAGGAATATGTAAATAATTAAATAAATACTTGCAGTATGTTCTATGGCACTACTTCTCATCCTAGTGCTCATCTGTCTTGCTCCATCACGTTGCAGCACTGGGTCTGGAAGTTGTTAGCGGAAGTTTTGCAATTGTGTGGTATTATTTTAACATAGTGAAGAAATGTGAAAAATAATTGAATCTATTTTTTGTTTTTCAGAAAATTATTTCGTTTGGATTGAAATTTGGAAATGCCTAGAAGAGGTGAAAAAAAAGAAAAGAGAAGAAAAATATATATTTGATGAAAAGGAAAGATCTTGAAGTAGAAAGAAAATGCAGGTAGTAGAGAAACTGTTTGTTCGAGTAAAAGGAAAAGCCCATTTTGGAAAAAAATATTACAAACATTTAATGAGAAAAACATCACACAAAGCAAAAAGAAGAATTTTTCAAGTAAGGTGAATCAGAGTTCAATTTCAAATACAAGCAAAAGGAAAGATGATAAAGAAATAGTATCTGGTACTCGGAGACTAAAACAATTTCAAGAAATTCGTCAGAGACTTTTTCGATCTAGAGTGATTCAGAATTTCTTGAAAACATGCTGCAAATATAAAAGAATAATGTTCCAATTCAAAGAGAAGCAGCAAATTGAAAGTATAGTGGATACAGCTTTCAATTTGAAACAGAAGTTGTTCATTTTGATTTTAAAGAGATTGAAAGTTTTGGATAAAATAGTCAAAGTAGAAAAAAAAGACTTGTGAACAGAACCAACTTTTATAAAATCTTTAGTGGACATTGGAGACATACTTTTAGTACTGAGCTTTTTTTTAATGAGGAAAGTTACTTCCAGGAAAATAGTTTAACATTTGCAGTTGATACTGGAGTCGTTGCTACGAAGTTCAGGATGGTGTTCCTCTTCCAAAGGAGGAAATGGTTGGTAAAAGTGCAGAAGAGTTAATAGCTGAAGAAGTGCAAGGGAAACGTCCACGAGCTCCTGTGTATAAGTGGAGTTGTAGTAGCATTTGTAGTATTCAACAGGAATCCATTGATAAAATGCAAAATGTGCTACGAGAATATACTCAGAAAAGTCTAAAACAGAAGATTAAGTTGTTACAAGGACTAGATCCATGTAATGTTAGAACATATACTGAGAAGTATTGGCATTCTCTGGCTTGTCTTTCAAGAAAAGTTTGTAAAAGTGTTTTTCATCATTTGAGGATGTTAGCAGTACACCATTCAGAAATGCGGAACTTTGTAAAGAAACTGTACTATGTAAAAAGTCCTGCATTAAGTTTAAGTGAACTGAATGGAAGTCTTTTATATGGTTCTTTATCAGATGTGGGAAGAATTTGCAACTTACTTGTTTGTTGAAGGTCGATTTGAGTTAGGTAGTGATCAACGTATATGTAAATATTGTTACAACAAATTAGAAGAGAACAAAATGCCTGCTAGAGCAGTGCATATTAAGTTGGAGTTAGTAGCTATTCCGCAGGAGATGGCCAAATTGAATACATATGAGTCGGTTCTAATTCAATCTGCTCATCCTTTTCAAACTATAATTCGGATGGAGCCTAAAACAGGTAAACTGCCACCAACAGACTTGCAAAGAGGGCTGAAAGGAAGAGTGGTGTACTTACCTTTGGATTTTAAGAAAAACATTGAAACTATTGCTGGAGATAAAGAGGAAGATGAGGCAGTAGTTATTTTAGTAAATGGTGTACCCACAAGTAGTCGGAAAATATGGCAAGAATTTGTGGATGTTAATAAAGTTGAAAAGGCTACCTTATATCTTATAGAGAACAATATTTATTATAAAAATGTAAATGTGGATGAACAGGTAATATGTTTAGAAGATGATTTTGAAATTTCAAGTGGTCAAATAGAGAAAGTGGACAAATCAACAACTGAAGAGATTTGTGAACATTATACAATATGTCCTTTGCATTCAAAAGAAGTGATAAGAAGTAGCATTGAGTTTTTTCAAATGAAAAAAGCACAGGAAACTCCAATGAGTGTATGGGAGAAAAGCTTGGAAGCTCATTGTTTTCCACAGTTGTTTCCTACTGGAGAAGGTGGACGATATGATGACCGACCTGTACGGATTCCAGCTTCAGAATATCGGTCAACAAGATTATATTCTGAAGATCCTAGATTTCGACAGTGCATTCCATACATATTTCACCTTTTGTTTGAAAGTGATCTGTCTTCTCTCTCGTATGCAGTTAATCATATACTTAAAACTGGAGTTCATGAATCATTTCTTTCTGCGAAAGAATTTGTGGAGAAAGTTCAAGAAACAGATGAAAATTTAGAAGCACAGTTAATAAATTTGATGACATGTCAATGTGAAATAAATGGATATTGATATCGTCGTCATGGAGAACTCAAGTGTATGTTACAGAACTTAGGTACACCAATATGGTTTGTCACACATAGCTGTGCAGAGTATACATGGGAAGATTTGCTTGAGTTTTTAAGAGAAGCAAATTCTAATATAAAAAATGTTGAAATGAAGACTCCTGGTGAACTGTGTTCATTGGATCCTGTAAATGTGTGCAGATATTTTAATCATAAGTTTCAAGGTATGATGTCTTTTATCTGTAATAAGAATAATCCACCTCTTGGAGAAGTTATCGAGTTCTTTTGGAGAAAGGAGTACCAAGCAAGAGGTGCACCTCATATACATATGCTACTATGGGTCAAGGATGCACCTAAATTTGGAACTGATTCTGATGAAACAGTATTGTCTTTTATCGAACAGTATGTGACATGTGAGATTCCAAGAGAAGGAGGAGAAAGAAGCTTCAGACAGCAAGTTTTATGTTTACAAAGTCACCGTTGTGGAAAGTACTGCCGAAGAAAATACAAGTCTAAAGGAAAATTTTACACCAAATGTCGGTTTGGTTTTCCCCGCCCAGTCATTTGTAAAGGAAGAGTAAATTCTTTTTTTTTCTTCTGTGAGGCACACAATAACTCGGAAATCTCCAAAGAATACCTACAACTTAAAAAGAACAGAAGTGTCAAAGTATATCAATGACTACAATCCAGTCATTTTAAAAGTGTGGAATGCGAACAAGGACATCCAGTATGTTGCGGATAACTCAATTGCTGTCACACGTTATCTTACATAACAAAATCTGAAAAAACAGAGATGAAACAAATGTGGGAAGAAATTGCACAAGAGAATAGTCTTAGCAAAAAATTGTACAGCTTTAGTTTGAAAATGCTTTCCCACCGAGAAATTGGATCGTATGAATTTTCAGACATCTTATGTTCTTAAAGTTTATATTCAAAGTCACAAGGAATCATTTGGGTAAGTTTAGGTCTTGCCTGCAAACAAAATAGAGTGTTGAAATCATTGGAAGAAATTGAACAATTATCAGCAAATGAGCCAGATAGTACAGACATTCTTAAAACTAATATGTTGAACACATTGGGGCAGATCTATGTTGGAGTGACGCAACAGCGGCGTAAACCCTGCGCCACGTTGCGCCCTATTTACATCGTGACGCATCTATGGAGATGCGTCATGGTGTAAAGCCCTGCGCCACATGAAACCTGCGTCAGGTTTCATGTGGGCGTTTCCACGCAGGGGGGGCGTTCCGTCGCAGGAACGCCCCTGAAAAGTGACTCAGTGAAATCTATAAGATTTCACTGAGTCACTTTCCCAACGCTGATGCGTCAAAACCCTGCGCCTGCTTGAAGCAGGCGTAAGGCTTGACACACCATGTTAGGTATGGGGTAGGTTGGCACAGTGCTGAAGTTGCGTCGCGCTTGCGACACAACTGCAGCACTGCGTTAACATTACGCCGGCAGATACGTCACGCATCTGTTTGTCCTTGCGCCACGATGCACCGCATTGTAAATGCGGCGCATCTGCGGTGGCGCAAGGGCAAACTTGTGTGACGCATCTTCCCTGGCGCATCCATGCTGATTTGCAGGGATGCGCCAGGGAACATAAATCTGCCCCATACTATCCGAAAAGGAGTCAACATCTGGAACAGCTATGTCTATATGAAGTACTTCAACATTACAGCTTCAAAAGAAATGTTAAAGAGAATTTAAAAGAAGGAAAGTTTGCAGTAGTTGGATGTCATGGTTGTTTAGTAAAACATGCGACAAGCAAGAGATGAATATTATGCAAATATTCTAAAAGATGTATGAATTGGTGTTCTAAGAAAACATGGTAAAGAAGCTTTTCAAAGTCGTCTACTAAAGAACTTGTTTACAAATTAAAACACACCAGCAGAAGTAATGTACAAGAAAATGAAAGAAAAAAAGTCTCTAGTTTGCTTATTGCCTACAGTGGAAGAGTGTTATACATTTAATAGAGAGCTTATGAAATTGGAAAATCAAGAAATAGTTCACATTGAAGCTATTGATAAAATAGAGCATCAAGGAATAACAATTGTTCTTTCAGAAAAACTACAGACTAAATTGGATTCTTTGGAAAAGTCTGTATCAAAAACTGCTGTCTTAGAAAAAAATGTAGATGTATGTTTAAACTGTCAGGTAATTTTGAAGCGTAATCTGAATGTAGCAGAAGATTTAGTGAATGGAGCACTGGGGAAAGTTGTTGATTTTATGAAATATCAAAATAGAAATGGAATTGAATTTGTGAAAGTTAAATTTGATCAGATTGCAGAGGTAAGACAGATTGCACGTTCTGCGCATGTTTTTTGCCGGTAAAAGACTTGTATGTTCCTAGAAAACAGTTTCCCTTCTGTTCAGCATATGCAATAACTATTCACAAATCACAAGGTTTAAGTGTAGATAATGCGTTGGTAAATGTTGGAATAACTGTGTTTAAAGAGGGAATGGTATATGTTGCATTATCTCGAGTTAGAACGTTGTCTGGTTTGTATTTAATTGATTTTGTTAGTGCTGATGTTAAGAGAATATAATCGTTTGACAAGGCTTTATGCTCCCCATTTAGGTGAATTTCCTATTCATGAGAAAAGTCTTGTGTGTTCAAAACGCAAATATGTTGAAGATTAAACTATGGTCGAAAAGCAGAAAGAAAATCAACAGAAAAGAAAAGATGTAAAGAAGCAGAAAATACAAACAAGTGATGATGATGTTGGATACCAATTAGAAAATGCTTCTGGTTTCAACTGCTATGGTAATGTCAGTCTAAATGTTATATTTTATCTTGAAGATGTTTGTGGTGAAATTATGGAAAGTAAGGAAAAAACGTTATGTTCTACTCTACGCTTTATTTCAAGAATTGAGAACTGATAGATGTAAGATTCATTCTGCTTCTGGTATCCGCCAACTGTTGTATAAATGTACTGGATCTTTAATGTTCAGTGCTAATATACAGCAAGATGCACAAGAATTTCTGATGGTTACGCTTGGAGTACTGTTCATTAACTTCAAGCACTATAGTTGACAGAGAACGATTTTTATATTTAACAATGCCTGACTGCAAATCTGTACCATTTTCCAAATTAGTAAAAGAAGCTGATCATGACATGATGTGTTCTCATTGTAAATCAAGAATGCTATCTGCATTATGTCTACAAAGATATGGAAAATATTTAAATATAATGCTGCAACACTGTCGACCAAATTAAAACTGTTGTTGCTAATCAAGTATCTATTTCTGGAAGAACTTTTGCAACAGTTGCTATCGTTTTCCATGCTGGAAGTACTACTACATGTGGACATTATACAGTTTATTTAAAGTGCAATAATGGTTGCAGTCACTGTAATAATACACACTTGGAAATGAAACCGAGATTGCCTTATGAATTACCCAACTCATACTTAATTTTTCTGAAACAAAGATTTTAAATACACTATTTGGCTTTAACAGGAAGGTGTATAGATCTTTCAGGAATTCATACTGGATGCTTTCAAAGTGAAAGTTTTGATATATTATCTGGCGTATTGGGAAAATTGTGTTGAGAAACTACGTAAGATCTTTAAGGAATTCATACTGGATGCTTTCAATGCGAAATTGTTGATACATTATGTGGCGTATTGGAAAAATTGTGCAGAGAAACTACGTAAGATCTTTAAGGATTTCATACTGGATGCTTTCAAAGCAACATTTTTGAAATATTATCTGGCATATTGGGAAAATGTGCAGAGAAACTTCGTAAGATCTTGAAGGAATTCATACTAGAACATCAGCATCTAGCATCTTTTTATTGTGTATCAGACACTGAAAGGCACCTTCTGCATCTGGAGAATTTGCATTTGATTTTTCTCTCTTCAGCATAATTTCTGAACAACAAATATGGGTCCTGGATTAATACAGCCAGAGACTTTAGCTTGGCCACAGATAGGAGTTGTCATGTAGGGTAAACAACGTTTACCGCGAATCTTTGCCCCAGCAGGGAATAACAACGCGGTCGTTACAACGACCGCGTTGTGATTCCCTGCGGGGTAAAACACTGCGGGATGAGGAGATAGATTCGTCATGTAGATATAAATATAAATTGTTGGCCTTATTTCATATTATTTGGATCACTTAGACTTAACTTGTATCTCTTGACATTAACTTTCGATTTTCAAATCTATGTGGTTTTATTTATTTTTCTAAATCGGAAAAAAAAGCAGTTTATTATATTGTGTGGTTGAGCGACCTCAATGTGTGATAAACTCACAAAACCGTCTCGGGGTTTGTAAGACTCAACCCCAGGTAGCTGTGGTTTCAAGCTTTCAAACTTTTCAAAGGAATAAGTGCAAAGCATTTAGAAGTATCAAAACAATTGAAGAACCAGAAGAAACAACCACGAGACAAAGAAAATCCAACACCAATTTATAAAAATAGCTCCTATTTTATGAACTATTAGACACCAAAACTAACAAAGTCCACTTGAAGGTTCCAGGGATATAAATTATTAAGCAGAACATAAACCACTGTTTTTCAATCAAATCGCAAACAAGCTTTGGTAACTATGGTTACTTGGAAAAATGTTGAAAACCTTATACTTGTATTTGGTTACTGCAGCCGGCTTTGGGTGACCAGCTCCAGAAGAGAATAAGTCACATGGGCCAGAAAGGCTTGGAAGGACCTTGGAGTCAAATAAGTTTCCAGTCCAGTTACAGGCTCTATGGGTGAACCGCCGTAGACATCAATGGAGTGGTTCTGATGCAAGGGATACAGAACGCTGAAGATGTTGAACCAGTGGTGGGGTTATTCCTGGCGCCAACCCTCAGTCCAACAACACAGTGGAGTGGCTTTGGTCATAGGGGTCAATGTCCCTCGAAGTCCGGTTGAAGTCCAGCCAAAAAACAGTTGTCACTTTTTGGGTGACAAAAACTACCTCTGACAACTCTCCTGGTTCCAGCAGTTTCTGGTGCAACTTTTGAAGGTTGGGACTCGGTCTCCAAGACTGCACTTTGGTGTGCAGCGGCTGTCAAGCGATTGCTTGGCTATAACTCACCAAGGCAGCTTCTTCGCCTTTGGTGACCCTACAGCTGTAACCAACAGACTCTTGGTATTTTTTCTTCTGCCTGGTACTTGGAGGCAACGTTTCTTCCAGCAGTGCACCATAGTCACAGTCCTTTCTTGGCTAGCACAAGGACCAGCAGGTGCAGCCCACTCTTTGGTGCAGCCTCTTTTTGCCAGCTCCTGGGAACAGCAGGGCAGTCCTTCTTCCCCATGATATCTTGAAGATGTTGGGGCCTTGTGTAAAAAATATTTTGGGAACCCCTGTTTGGAAAAACTCTGAGTTGTATTAGTCTTTTTGCTAATTCAAGCTTTATTTTGTCAAACAATAATGAGCATGTTAAAGGTTAAAATACACAGAAGAGAGTTGGAGAGAAATTTCACTTTAATAGGGGGCCACTTGAGAGGTGGGGTCCCCAGGCAATTACCTACTTTTCTCAAGCTGTAAAACTTCTCTGTCTCTTTGGTCCTCCCTAAAGTGCACACATGACCTGAGGTCTGGGTGCCCGGTGTGCCACTTTGAAGTCCAAACTGTGCCCTTGGGCTACCAGGCTCCCCCCACCTGATGAGGACTTCCTGCAAAGTGTGACATATAGCTATCCCAGAGTCCAATATTTTACCCATTCCCAAAATGGCAGGACCCCTCTCTAGGTGTGTGGAGGTGGCAACCCACCCTAGAGGTATTTCTTCCTCTCTGTCCCTGACGCAAACCTGTTTACCAGAATAAAGAAGCCGCTCCACTATTTGCACTTCAAAGGCAGCTTTGCCTTGGTAGCTGGCCTTTTGGGCTTGCGTCCTGTTTAGCCCAACAATTATGTCTCCGGCTGCACCACAGTACAAATTAAAACAATCTGTCACTCGCTTGATATTTGTACCCAAGATACAAGGCATTTGGTGCTTCCCTCACCTCAATTTTTGGCACAAAAAGTCCTTTAGCATGTGAAAGTTGGTCAGTTCTGCCATTCACTCTACTTTTCATTGCATTACGAATGCCCACATCAATCAATAGTAACTCTGCATCAGTGAATGCTTGTTTTTGAACTCAGTTAAAAAATATCTAAATGTTTACTTGGTCAAGCCAGGTAGTCTTTGGGTATTTTAGTGAAACTTGTTTATTGATCCATATATTTAGCTCCAGTTCTCTTTATTCCTCTGTGTTAGCATACATTGTAGTCTTACTTTATTATAATAATTACATATAGTACCTGATCATTATTGGAAATCCCCCTATTCCCCAGTGATGGGAAAGAAGATGCTAGGAAAGTGTAAACATAGTATTACAATTACAGAGTTCAGAAATCCTTTGTAGAACAAACGTCAGCTGATCCTGGGCGCATGTAATAAAAACTCCTTCCAGGAAGGGAAGGTGCATAATGTTGTTTGACACAGAGCCAGCACAAGGGCATTACTACTGGTGTCTAATCACCCGAAGTGCCGAAACTACATACAGTGCAGGGCACAAAACCTAGGAAGAAGCAGCCTTGAAAAAAATTCTCCTTTGGAATTCAGAGAAAAATGTTTACCACTAAATATATGCTGAAGAGGATATGGGCTCAGCTCTCAGTGTAGATGACCTGCTTCACAGGCACAGTGCCCCTCCTAGAGCTCCACAGACAGTCCAGCAGTCCACGCAATGGGTGGCTGGGTCTGTAGAGTGCTTGTCCTGCTGGTCTGTGCCAGAGTGAGGGCTCTGATGCCAGCCTGCAAGCTACAGACACTGAAACTCAACTCCTTCTTCCATGATGGAGACCTCATCCTGGGAGGTGTGTTCCTGGTTCACTCTGAGTACACTTCTCCTGAGCTTACATTCAAGGAAGTGCCACAACCTATATCCTGCAAAGGGTAAGAGCAGTTTACTATATCATGTACATACATGTGCTAGCAGATATCCAGTTAGAGGCCAGAACAGTGTATTGCATTGCAGAATACATTAAGTCATCTCAGCTAATATCTTGTGCTATCTGCCTCAAACAGTTTGTGTAGAAACATCAGAGCTGATATCCTACGAGAGGTGAGAAGAGCTTATTGCAGTGCAGATAGAAGTGTCACAGCTCATATCATGTGATTGATATGAAATGTTTATTACTGTATGTATGGAAGTGTCCCAGCTGATATCCTGTGAGGGGTAAGAGCAGTTTATTACATTATGCATAGAAGTGTCCCAGCTGATATCCTGTGAGGAGTAAGAGCAGTTTATTAGATTATGCATAGAAGTGTCCCAGCTGATATCCTGTGAGAGGTAAGAGCAGTTTATTACATTATGCATAGAAGTGTCCCAGCTTATATCCTGTGAGGGGTAAGAGCAGTTTATCACAGTATGTACAGAAGTGTCCCAGCTGATGTCCTGTGAGGGGTAAGAGCAGTTTATCACAGTATGTACAGAAGTGTCCCAGCTGATGTCCTGAGCTGATGAAGAAGACTTTATTGCAGTTTTTAAACTTCTCATATTATGGTAAGCATGTAGGTCCCACAGCTACTGTCCAATGAAGGTGCAATAACAGTGTTGACATTATGTGAGATGTGTTACAGCTGATATCCTATGTAGAGTAAGACTTTTTTATTCCATATATATATGTCATAATGTCACAGCTGAGATCTGTGAGGAGTGGGGTAGGAGTCTGGTGATATATGTATTTCAAGAGGTCCCAGGCAGGGCTGTCCATGCTCCCATTCGCTATTTGCATTGTGTATTGACCCCTTTATAGGAAAGCTGGAGATGAACTCGTGTATTAAACCCCTCATTACCAATCAGGTGAAATATAAGGTCCTCGCACACATTGTCGACATCATAATCTAAACAAGGGCAAAACCCAAGCATGGAGGGAGTGGGATTTAGTAACCAGGGGTAGTGGCTGATGCAGTGTACCTTGGTGTTAAACTCACTGTAACCCTGGATAAGCTGGTGGAATGAAATATGGCACCTTTATTAGGCAATATTAGGCGTGATCTGGATAGAATGAACCATTTACACCTTTGTTATTTGGATGGTGCAATGTGTTGAAAATGACCATCTTGCCAAAGGTGCTATATATTTTTAGGGCTGTTCCATTGAAATCAGTAAATTGTGGCTGTCTGCAAAGTCTGTGTTCTAGCTTTCTGTGTGTGTATCAGGGACCAAGGAGGGCGGCCAAATGTGATTTTGCCAAGGCAGCGAAGTGGATGGTTGGTCCATAATTTTACATTCTTCAACTGGGCCTGCATGTTGCTATATATGGGGATATTATTCTAAGGCTTCTCAGGTGGCAGAAAATCCAACTATATATGAATTTCCAGAATTGATTTTGGGAAGTGAAGCTAAAGGATGCCTTTATAAAAGAATAGCATATAAGCTCTGGGTTCAGGTCAAGCAGGAATTGAGTATCCCCAAATATACACCTCTGATAGCTCCATCAGTTCTCGCGTCTGTTTGTTAGGACGCAATCATGGCTGGATGGGCATAGAAGGGCCTTACAGTCTTGGGCGACTTGTATTTTGATGGCCAACTCTGCTCCTTTACAGAGCTGCAAGAGGCTTTTGCATTGGACAGAGGTGATTTTTGTTTATTTCCTCAGTTGTGAGACTTTTATTTAAAATATAAAGGATGCAAAAGCAGTGGTCAGGATCCCCTTAGCTGAGGCGATAATGCGGAAGGATAGGATTGGCTCAATATATGATCTAAGGATACAAGATTTACCAGATGATCTAGAGCTGCAGATTTCAAAATGGGAGGCTAGGTTTGGTGTGGAGGGGCTCCGCATCCAGGATTAATTAGATCTAGGCAGTAGGGTGCTGTGGACGGCTAGTTTGAAAAGTCAGCACTTCAAGACGATCTTTAACTTATACCACATCCCGGCAAAGGTGACAAAGTGGGCTGGCAGGTATGGTGGCAAATGTAATAGATGTGGCTCTGAACACGCTTAAATCATTCATATGTTTTCTTCATTCCCCAAACTAGATTTATTTTTGCAGGAGATTGGGAGTCTTTTGGGGCAATTTATTGGTGGACAGGTTTGAGTTACCCCACAGCTGATGATCTTGGCTGTGACTGATGTCTGTGTGCCAGATGACAATGATGAACTAAGGCGAGACCCATATCTATTATTTGTTGCTATGCATTGTCACTGTATGGATAAATCCGGACCCCCCAACATTTTTTATGTGATGGTCAAGATTATTAGCAATATACCGTATTGAAATCTCCCTGTATAAGTGCAAAGGGCATAAGAAGCAGCAATAGGGCCAGGATAGGGGCCCGATGAATACCTGGAAGGAGGGGTACGCGAAACAGCAGTGTCCCATATTTGCTGGCATCTGTTTTTCTTTTTTTTATAATCGCCCTGGTGTGTCTAATTTCTCCCATCGCTGTTGATTTGTGGTTTTTGAAACAGCATGGCATATATTTATGTAATTGTGCTTCATTTGTGTCTAATAACTTTATTATGCATTTGCACTTTGTAAATCTAATGGTATTTCAGGGGTGATGGAAAATACCTGTGCTGCTATGACTCTGCACTTTATGTGTTAGAATAATGACATGCAGCGGCATATTTACAAGAAAGTGGCAAAGAGTGTCGTTGAGCCATGAAGGCTAACAACACGCTTTGTCGCTTTATAAATGCAGAGCTGCATCATATTTAATAGAATATGGTGCAGACCTGTGTCTCCCCCTGCGCTTGCGCTAAATTTAGCTGCCTAGCGCAAAAGCAGGCACACTTGCACCATAGTGCAAGGGTGCCTGTGTTGAGGGGAAGATTGTTTATGTGCAGGAAGGTCCCCCTTTCGGCACATAAAAAATCTTGAAATGCCCTTTTGTAACGTCTATGAGTGCTGCTTAATGCAGCACACATAGAAGTGGCAAAACTGCATTTTCTTTAAATGATTGTTTATGTGCAGGAGGGGCACCTTCGAGCACATAAACATTCATTGGCGTTTTGCAGATTGCATGGGTGCTGTCCAAAGCAGCACACATGGAAACAGCAAAAATGAGGAGAAATGAAGCATTTCTCCTCGTTTCACCTGTTTAAGACTGAGATTTCCCTGGTCTTCATGTTGGCACTGCCTCTTGTTTATACTGGTCTTGTAAACGGGGGGCAGCATCAAAATCAATGGGTATTGTGGTGGAACACCCACAACAACACTCATTGCCCACCTCTTTATGCTAAATGTAGAGTGAAAGCGGGCCTTATTTACAAGGCAGCGTTAAGCCGTGTTAAGTGGCTTGACACTGCCTTGTAAATAAGGCAAAGCTCCTATTGCCATCACAACGTCACTAAAAGTGACCTTGTGGTGGCGATAGGGGCTTGTAAATAGGCCCGCAGTTTGAGATCAAGAAGTGGGGGGTGCATTGCTGCTGCGGCATATGATGTTTATGCTCACAGTGTGGACTGGTGTTTTATACTGATGTGTTTTTGTCTGCTGCTGTTACTTTGTTGGTCTGATCATGTCTTTGAATTCTTTGCTCTCATTGGTTGACTTACTTATAGGAAAGCTGTGACCCCTGGGTACTCTCGGTCTGGAGTATGGCGGGTCTTTGGTTTTAGAATAGGCGCCTGCACTTCAGATACAGAAATGAGAACCGATGTTTGGCCCAGGGTGCGGCAAGTTTTTCTAATGATCACTTAAGTGTCTCGGTTGGGTTGGGGTGGTAAGGCTAGAGGGTCAGCCTAAGTATTATTTGTCTTGAGAATGCAGTTGATTATTTTGCATTATCTATTGAAATGTCTGCTGCGTATAATCTTTAATTACAAGGTAAACTCCATAAAAACATTTTTTAAAAAAGGATATTTTGTGAAGGGTAAGACCAATGTATTAGGGTATTCATGTACATGCTACAGCTACTGTCCAATAAAGGTGAAAAAACAGTTTTTACAGTATGTGAGATGTGTCACAGCTGATATCCTATGTAGAGTAAGACAATTGTATTACATATGGATATGTCATGGTGTCACAGCTGAGATCTGTGAGGAGTAAGACTACTTTATTATAGTATTAATAGAAGTCCTCACAGGGGTGAGAGCACTTAATTACATTGTGTCACATCTGATAGTCTATAAGGGGTGAGAACAGTTTATTACAGATGTACAGACAAAACATGGCAGATGAAGCACTGTGATACTAGGAGTGCAGTGGAACAGAGTTAGTGCAAAATGTAAAGTCATAGGAGTCACCAAGTGAAGTCCTACGGTTGGTGCTTTTCATGAGGTCCTCTCTGAGCCTGGAAAGTAAAAGCAGAGCAGTATTCATCTAAGTCACCATGTGTTACTGTTAATAAACTATTAAGAATGATAAATCACATTCTTCTAATTTCAGGTACAAAAATATGGAAATATTTTTCAATCATCACTGTGACAAGTACACTGTCACACATTAAGCTCTGACTCTTTTGTGTGACACGCAGGCTTCGGAGACATCACTCTCGTTAGCTGCGGAGACTGCCCTCTCTGAGTTTTTCTTAAACCGCATCACCTGCAGAGAGCGCCCTCTCAGAGTCTTGTACCTTACAATGGCTGCAGAGACCACTCTCTCTCAGGGTCTCTTTTGCGACTTGTTAACTTCAGAGACATCCCTCTATATTTGATGAGGAAATGACGCAGCGCTGCAGAAAACGTTGCACCATGGTGCAAGGGTGTCTGTGTTGCAGGGAATGAGTGTTTGTGTGCAGGAAGGGATACCTTCCTGCACATGAACAATCTTTAAAGGCGATTTGCTCCTTTTATGTGTCCTGTCGAATGCAGCATACATGGAAAGAGCAAAACACATGGAGAAATTAAAGTATTTCTCCTTGTTGCGTCAATGTAACACTGCTTTTGCACCCGTGTAAATCTGGGGCACCGTCAAAAAGCAATGGGTCTTGCGGTGGAACACCCATAGCAACACCCATTGCGTGCCCCTTTCATGCAGAAAACTGCTTGGAAGGGTACAATAAATACAAAGCGGCATTAAACCACGCATAGAAACTTGACGCCTCTTTGTAAAAACTGTGCAAGGCATTGAGCCATTGGAACATCAAAAAAGTGACATTCCGGTGGTGCAATCCCCTTGTAAATATGCCCCAGAGTCTCTCAAAAGTTGACTGCTGACACTGCACTCTTTCACTCTCTCAGATGATCCATAAATTGCAGGGACACACTCGTACAGTCTCCTTTACTACTTAGTCTGTAATTGAATTACTTTCAGTGCCCAAAGATGTGCTCCGGCTCGGGCAGTGCCTATACTCTTCAATCCAGAACCCAGACACTCCCTGCCCCTTTATCTTACTTTTGCTGGCCCCTGCGTTCTACCTTTCTAACAGGTTTTCCGTCTGTCTTTCTCCATCTTTCCAATTTGTGTGTTTTTTCTTCTCTTGCTCCGGTAAATATCTGATCCAGAAAAATAAGTCCCAGTCCCCAAAAACAAAGTGCCATGGCCCACAACAGCAACCACCGGCTCAAATAAAACACTGGTCTCATATGGGCCACCCAATTGCTGACAGCTGACTGTTTCATATGCCTCATTTAATGCAAAGACCACTATCTCTGGCTTTCTCATAGGTCACAATGTACGGCGAACCTGCCCTCTGTCTGGGTCCCTCTCATAGCCGACCATCTACTGTCTACATACCCTTTCTTTGACTCTCCCAAGTGACACGTGACTGCACTGATGTCCCTGTCTCTCATTCTCTCAGATGTCACAATAACTGAAGAGACTACCATTGCTGAGTTTGAAGTGCAACCAGGGCAAAAGTTCTAAAAACCCTGGTTAGGCAGTATGCAAGTGACATCATAATAATAACAATATCCCCATTTGTAAAGCGCAAACATTCACCCGTAAGGGTCTCTAGGCGCTGGGGGCCGTCGGGAAGATTAAGCAAGCTATTGCCCAGAGTCACATGGTGCTGGGCTAATCTGCCGCCGGCGATCGAACCGTGAACCCCAGATTCCGGAGTCAGTCGCCCTGGCCGCGGCGCCACACCTCTTCCCTTGGCATCTGCCATCACGGTGCATGACATCACGGCACGTGACATTGCACGTGGCATCACAAGAAATGACGTCACAGGAAGTGGCATCACAAAAAGTGACATCAGATCTTAAGCCTCCACATATATGTGAAACAGGTCTCTCAAGAGTCCATTTGAGCACATTTCGTGTACACATGCAAACCCTTCTGATTGAGGCAGAAGATTCACACTTATGTAAGCTACGCATAAAGCAATGTTGCCTTTTGTCAGCATAAAGTTCCTCTACTCAAGATTGAACAAACTAACTCTACCGCCAGCCTACTCAACCAGGCATAATATTTCATATGCAGCACATTTCTGTGTGATTGTTTTATCCGCCTGCACTCTCCGGAGGTGAGACCACTCTCATATGTGAGGTATTCTTACGCAGCCTTACCCACCTCTACTAATTTTAGGAGACTGGGGCTCATTTTATGCCAACAGACCATGACTCAAAGCAAGAGAGAAATACGGAAAGGGAAGAATGGAGAGATAAGAAAACAATGATGGAGGCAGAAAAGGGGATGACAAAACAACTTTCAATAATAAGCAATTTTAGAGTAGGAAAAGAAGACGGTTATGGCAACCTTGGCTTTTATCAATAGGACCCTAAGAAAAAGTTTGGGACTCTGCGTTTATGTTTTTACAAATTACACATCGTGCCCCTCCAAAATGTCACCTCCACATTTAGCAGCCGACATGTGTCATGTAATTTTTGTTGTCATAATTATATTGAAACACCCTCACTATTACTAGCACAACATGACAGCTCACACTGAAATCAGTACCACCAGACTGGCCACACAAAGAATGGACCATACATTTCAATGTAAGTGGTATCAGCTCCTCATCAAAATAAATGTAAGCTGCACAGTATCCAAGTATGAAATCTAAATGTAAATGGTGACAAAGGTAACAAACAAGAAAAAGACACATGCAATTTCAGTCCCAATTAGCACTTTTAAGAAAATGTTGACCCTCCAGAGGAAATATTACTAGTTTGCATTGAAAAACTACCCAAGTGGGGAGATGTAGGAACAGCGAGAGACACCACAAACTATTGTCAGTTATCAGAAATACACTCGCTAATAAGACCTCTGCATATTCTACACATATTCTAGACAAGTTACTCTGCCACTGCCAACATGTTGCACCAGAGACAGCTATGTGACCTACTTGTTTTCAGTAACACTGACCTGTGGGCTCACCTATTCCCTGTACCCTCATCCTGAAGAAGCCGGCCCAAGGTAAGCATATTTGATCTTTCATTTTATATATAGCATAACTCTGAATTACATCAGTCTCCCAGACCTAAGAGCATCATAACAATAAAGCAACCCTGTGTTATTGTGTTATAATACAAAAAATTGCAAACTTTGCAACGTCGCTGCAGCAGGTCGGTTTGCGAAGGGCAAAAAACAAAACCACCCATACCTCGGCACGGTAACAACTTGGCAAAGTGTAACAAATTTCCAGAGATACAAAAATGCAACTTATCTTCCTTTCAAGGAAAACATGCTCTTCAACATTTAGTGATTGAAACTGGTAAATAAAGCGCACAATTTCAAATGTTTGGAAATCGTTTTTTGTTGTGGTGTGACAGATTTAGATACTTCTTCACAAAACTGAAATATTTTGGTCAAGGAGGAGCAAGCGGGATTCTGCTAGGAAGTCCTTATTTGAAGTGAAAAGTTAACAGTAGCGTCACCTGGCTGCCACCCACGTTTCAACCCAATACCCAAAGAGCTTACTTGGCAACCAAGATTGAGCCCATCCAGACACACTAGGTATCTGGACGTGGACTCTGGGAAATAGCCTTCATGTTCCTTCTAGCCATTTACAGAAAGACAAATGAAGGAGCAGAGAGTCAAGAAGTACATGGAACACTCACACATCTTCAGTTACAAAAGGCAAGGGGCTGAAGGTACATGGGAAGGCACACCAAGCACCAGGTACCAGAGAAAAGCATGTTAGGGAGGTCAGGAGAGATCAAACAAGAGCGAGATAGAAACAGAGGGAGAGTTCAAATACTAGAAAAGAGTTTATCGAGTTCATTGAGTCCACTGACCTTCTAGTGGACTTGCTCCTTTCAATGCGCAACTCTGCCTGGTAGCTGCTGCTGCCCCCGTTGCTGCTGCTGCTCCTCTAGTCAGGAGTTCAAGGCACTCCTCCACCTGCAGGCTCCTGTGGGTCCAGTAGTAGAGCATCACTACTCTGCTGCTGGGCTGCCCCTCTGTCTCTCTTTTCTGCTTTTTCTGCTTTCTGCCTTTATTTCAGCTTTTTTCCCTCTCTCTGCTTCTTGCCTTTATTTGGCTTTTCCCTTTTGCCCTTTCTTCTTTTTTTTTCACTGCGGCGATCCCCCACGGCCCACCCCCTCCAGAAACCCTTCCCTCTCAGACTTCCTGCCTCCCAGCTGTCCAGCCTTGCCCCCGCAGTACTACTTAATGGTAGCAGCTGCTCAGTAAAAGTGTAGTCAACCATCCTTCTAGTGGACTTGCTCCTTTCACGGCGCAGCTCCGCTGGTAGCTGCTGCTGCTCCTGTTGCTGCTGCTGACCCTCTGGTTAGGAGGTCGAGGCACACCTCCACCCACAGGCTCCTGCCTGCACCTAATCCCTGGTGGTCTAGTAGGAGTGCATCACTGCTCTGCTGCGGCGCTGACCCTCTGTCTCTCTTTTCTGCTGTTTCTGCTTTATGCCTTTATTTCTGTTTCTTCCCTGATTCTGCTTCTTGCCTTTATTATTTTTTCCTTTTGTCTTTTCTTCTATTTTTTGCCACACTCGCCCATGCGCTCTCCCGTGGCCCCATCACATCCAGTGACCCTTTCCGCATGTCCAGTCCCCACCACAGCACTACTTTTCTGCCACGTGCACTGAAGGTGCACCAAAGGTAAACCTGTCTGCACCTGTCCCTGCCTGGACCACACCCAGCACCACATACCCTAGTTCCCGGACTCTCCATCGATATGATGCCTTCACCCTCATTACCCTCAACACAGGACACTATGCCGACTGCCAAATCGTGGCACTGAAGGATACTCAAGGACTTCTCATGCTGGAACTTCACCCACGCAAACATGCCAGTTCCTCCCGCTGCTCAGCTGACAAACAGCACACCCAACCGGCTCAACTTCATCCTTCTCAACATGCGCTCCCTCCACAAACACTTCAGAGGAATCTGGGACCTCCTCGGCCCCGTTGCACCAGACATCACCTTCCTCATGGAAAGCTGGACCAACCCAGCTCAGGCCCGGACATTGCCACCCCCATTCTGAATGGATAAAAAATCACCCGCAAGGACCGCGCCGACCGACCAAGAGGAGGCATCGCCATTGTCCACAAGGACACCCTCTACCGGACCACCCATTCAGATGACTCTACAAAAACCATGGAGTACCTTCACTGACAGACCCATACCAACCCCAACACCACCCTCTGCGGAGCCCTCATCCACAGGCCACCTGGTCCCCCGCCTATCACCAATGCTATTATCAACGTCATCGCAACCCAGGCCCTCGCTTCCACTGACTACATCCTACACGCCGACCTCAACTCCCACCTGGACACCCCCATGTCCAGGGCATAGCATCCCTTCTGGAAAACCTCAACAACATCGGACTGAAGCAGCTAGTCACTGTGCCAACCCAAGCAGCAGGGCACGTGCTTACCCCGTCTTCTACGCCAGCAGGAACATCACTTATTACCACACCACCAAACTCCTCTGAACCGACCACCACAATGTGCATTTCACCTTCAACTCTCCCACCATACACAACCGCACCCACCATCACCTGTCACTGAAACAAGATTACCAAGGAAAATCTCACTGTCTTTCTGAGCACCACTACACTGCCGACAACAGCAGATAACAACACCAAAGCTCACAACCTCCACCATTGCAACACCAACTGCACCAATTCCCTGGCTCCTCTCAAGAAGGCCCCCAGCAAACCACACACCAGGAAAGCCAACTTGTTCACTCCTCACATCCATTAGTCCAGATGCACCTGCAGATGACTCGAGAAGAGATGGAGGAACAACAAATCTCAGAAACCCACACAGCCTTCAAAACCAAAACACACCACCTCCTCCCCAAATCCACAAAGAAAACAGCCGTCCACGACAGAATTCATGCCAACACACACAACAGTAAAGAACTCCTCACCAGTGCCAAGGAGTTTGCCAGACCCAACAGCGAGACCACGGACGTCCCCCCCAAGAACTCTGCGACAAACTTGCACCTACTTCCCCAACAAGATCGGACTGATCTACAACAGATTTGACACCCAAGTCCCTGATACTGAGCCTGATACCACCGCACCCTAACGTATGCTGCCTAACTGGGTCTGGCTCACCACGGGTGACACACTCAAGATCTACTCCAGAGCTCCATCGGGCCCCTGCCCGCACCACATATGTCACAGAGCAGCCACCTCCATCGCCCCCAAACTCCAGTGTACTGTCAACTGCTCCATCCAGACGCCACCTTTCCTGTTGACTTGAAACACGCTAAGATCAACCCCTTGCTGAAAAAGCCGTACGCCGAACCGACAGACCTCAAACACTTATGACCCATCTCCTTGCTCTCTTTCCCAGCAGAGGTCACAAGAAGGCCATCAATGCCCAACTCTCTGAATTCATCGAAGTGAACCACAGCCTGGACATCTACCTATCTGGCTTCTGAAGCAATAACTGCACTGAGACCGCACTCCTTGCCGCTACAGACGACATCCATGCCCTCCTCGACCGGGGTGAAATGGCAGCCCTGATCCTGCTGGACCTCTCGCCACCTTAAATACAGTCTCAATCCGCACCCTAATCACTTGACTGCATGATGCCAGAATCCACAGCAAGGCCATGGACTGGATCCAGTCCTTTGTCTCCGGCCGATCTCAATGAGTCAGACTATACCCGTTCCACACCAAACCTACACAGATCAGCTGCGGAATGCCCCAAGGCTCCTCCCTGAGCCCCACCTTCTTAAATATCTACATGGCTCCTCTCATCACCATCTTAAGAAACCATGGACTTAACATTGTCTCCTACGCTGACAACACACAGCTGATCCTATCCCTCACCAATGAACCCTCAACCACCAGAATCAACTTCCACAGTGAGATGAAGGCCCTTCCTAGGTGAAGGACAGCTGCCTCAAACTCAACTTGGACAAGACTGAAGTACTAAACCTGGGACCCACGCCCTCTGCCTGGGACAACGCCTGGTGCTCTGCCGCACTGGGAATCCCACCCATCCCTACAGACCACACATGCAAACTCAGCATCATACTGCACTCCTCGCTCACAATGAACCACCAGATCAATGCTGTATCCTCCTCATGCTTCTACACACTAAGCTTTGAAAGACTTTCAGATGGATCCCCTCCAAAGCAAGAAAGACGGTCACCCATGCACTCATCACCAGGAGGCTCGACTACAGCAACGCACTTTACGCCGGCATCACCCAGAAACTCCTCAGGAAACTACAGAATGTTCAAAACACCGCTGCCAGACTGGTCCTCAACACCCCCACGCCACAACCACATCACCAAACACCTTTGTAAACTTCACTGGCTTCCAGTCAACAAATGAATCACCTTTAAGCTCCTCACTCATGCATAAAAAGCCTTCCACAATGCAGGACCAGCGTATATCTGAAGCACCGCCTCGCACTTCATGTTCCCGCCAAAAAACTCTGTTCCACCCAGCTAGCCCTTGCCTCTGTCCCTCAGATCCACAAAACAAGAACCAGAGACAGATCCTTTTCCTACCTCGCCACCAATACCTTGAACACCCTGTCCCTCCACCTCAGGCAATCCCTGTCGCTGACCCAATTCAGGAAAGATCTCAAGACCTGGAACACCCTGACCCTCCACCTCAGGCAATCCCCGTCATTGACCCAATTCAGGAAAGATCTCATCAGCAGCCCCCCCACTAAGCACCTTGAGACCTTAACAGGTGAGTAACTGCACTATACAAACCCCTTATTGATTGATTGATTGATTGATTGATTGATTGATTGATTGATTGATTGATTGATTGATTGATTGATTGATTGATTGATAGAGGTACGCTGGGCTAACGCCTTTGAAAATGCTAACAGTTTAACTGTAGAGAATATTTGGAAATTTCTGAGATGTACATCTAACTGTGGGGCTGTGAAAGGGCACCGGCTGAACATGTATGATATTACTTTGAAGAGTTTGCTGCATCAGTTGCAAGCTTTGCCTATTTTCTTGTTGGCCTGGTCATGTTGATGTCTATTTTACACAGTTTTTTAAATTCTTGAATGAGATTCATGCACTCTTTGTGGGGCTGTCACAGTCAATACACATTTTAATAATTCATTGCACTTATTTATCATAGTGATTTGTCAATCACCCTTGTGTTGCCTTGCAGCCACTACACTATGCTTATGAGAATGTTGGTTTGTCACAGAATTTCGGGCTCCTATTACCCTCTGCTGCTTATTTTGACCTTCTTATGTGGCACACTTATAATTCATGCCCCTGGCATGCACTGGAAAGGGCTAGGGTGACTGAGTCCATCTACCATACCTCAACCACATGCTCCTTTGCTGGACCTCATTTCCACCTACAGTGACATCTGAGGCTGCAGAGATGGATGAGGGACCGGAAAGGGGGATATTCCATTTCTGGGACCAGCCTAGGGAGGATCCTTTTCTCCACTGCATCCTAGGGTGCTCTTCTTCGTTCTTGGAGCTACACTTCGCACACGTGGCACCTCCTGCTGCCTTGATCCCCTTCTTATGGGGTTCACAGCAGAGGGCAACTCCATAGGTGCCGTAGCTCCTCCACCGGATGTCAAAGTACTGCCGAAGCCTTCTTAAAGATGCAGGCCTACCTTCAGAGAGATCTTCCCTAACTGAATTGGAAGATGTCTCCATCAGATAACCTGCCCTGCCGACTGTCTGCAGCCTAATGGCTTTCACAACTTCTTGCCTCCGTGCCCCGTTCTATCCCCTAGAAAAATTCCTCTAGCCCCCCTCCTTTCCCTTCTTTTTCTTTGTTGATTTAAATATGGGTTGGTGGAAGGTTGAATGTTCATTCTTTACCAGATGTTGGCACTTTAGAGACCATAAAGCTAAGAACAGAATGTGAACAGATGGTGTTTTCAATCCCTCTCACTGCTTCATCATCATTCTGCTCTCTCTTTACAACATTGTTTTGAATGTACTATTCTATGTAAACCATCCACGTCCTTCCCAAGGAACCTGTCTGGTTTGCCTATCCTCACAGATAATCTAGTTACTTATTTTAATAGTATGATTTGAATGATATTGCAGTATCTACTCCACTGCTCTTTATGAATAAAGTTTATATATTGCTAATGTTCAGGACTGCAACTCATTTTAATGCAGATGTTTTTTATGGTTCTGAGTCAGCCTCTTGGATCCTGACTTAGCCATTCCGGTTCATCATTATGCGCATTCCCCCTGTTTGAAAATCTTTGTGGGTGCATCTTTACTGTTCTGCCTTTCTGCCGTTGTGTGATGACCGCCCTTGTGTTTCACAAGACCAGCATGAAATGACGCTTTTTATTCCCTTGAGAAGGTATTTCAACTATAACTCACCCCTCCACCATGAACAGTGTTGTCATAAATGATGTCATTTCAGATGGCATGAGTGTTGCTATGATTGCTATGATTTATGCTTCAAGTCATGCAATATGAAAGGGCATAAGGGGTGCATGGAGAAGGCCATGAGGTATAGTAATTGTAGTATCTCCAGCGAGTTGACAACAGTCTATAGGGAGATGCATGAGTCAAAAAGTTTTAGGGGGGTGAAAATTATAACTTTAAGTTATTACTACAACATTTTAAATTTTAAGGTTTGTGTAGTTTTAGTTGTTTTTCTTCAGAAATAATAAATAAAGTTTTCCTAAATATAAATAATCCTACAACTTCGACTTTTTCACTGAATTACAAAGTGGCCGGAACCACTCTGTAGTTATAGTTAGGGTCTTTTTTTTTTGTCCCTTAATAACTTTGCACCTATTTGACCAACTTTGCAAATCATTAGGAAACTGTTAAACCTGTTTCATTCTCGGAGGACTGAAAGTTTCCACAGATTTGGTCCCAAAACGAACTTGAAATCCAATGCATTTTACCTAGACTTTCGTATTTCAATTAGCGTAAAAACAGACAGTCAGATTTTGCTGAAATATGTCAGCATTAGATATTAGGGTGCGCATATTACTTTTTGAGTACTGCAGGTAAGTATTTTTTAAGTTGTAAGGTATTTCATCTTAGTGATTTCTTTTAGCACACTGCTATTAAAATTAGCAAGCAGGCCCGAAAAATAAACTAAACTGCATTTGTAAAGTTTCAAATTTAATACATGATCAACTGAAAGCCCCATTTATGTTCACATGCTAATGTAAACCTTTTAACAAATACATACCAAATAGAATACATCTAAATCTACATAAGTTGTCTTGATATGCTCTCTGGCTCACAAAATGTAAGTGGCCCAACAATCCAAACACAAACTATCTTTCTTATGCACATCTAGGCAACAAAATGAAAAATTGCCCTAGCAGTGAGTCACACAAACTACTATTTGGAGGACATGATAATTGGCCACTAGGAAAAAAATAATGATCTCATTTTTAAAACAATAACAATGATTGATTTTCATTCACTTTGGCCTTCATATGTAGCACAATCGTACTAAAAGTAGCAAGGAAGCCCAAAGAATAAACTATACTACATGTAAAGTTTTGGGCTGTAGTAATTTAGAAATAAATTTTTTGAATTCCAATTGTCTCACTCCTTTGAGGATGGATGTTTGTATCAGCATGCCTGTTACATTAAACTGTGCTCACCCTCTGTTAGCTTGGCAAAGAGCAGTCAGGCTTAACTTTGGAGGGAATAGTGTAGAGTATTTGTCCAACACTTCAAACAGTAGAACAGTGAAAACACCATACAAAAAGATTCCACATCATGTTAGAAACATAGAGCTTAATTTTACAAATATAACAAGAACAAAAAAACAAAGGTCTAAAAAGTGGAGCCGGAGTGAAGAATTTCTAAAGAATAAACTGTAAAATAATGCCTAGAAACAGAAAGCTCCAACCGTGGATATATGGTCCCCCTAAACAGGGTAAAATTCAAAAGATCAGGATGACAGCAAAGAAGAGTAGGTCAGATATGGTCCCAGGTTAGTCTTGCTGAAGTTTTACCTTCTTAAGTTTTGTGCCAAGATGTCCCGTTCGCTGGGGAGAAGTTCACCAGGAGCAAGGAGAGTGTCACTGCCATTGGTCGGCAGAGCACAAAGAGCAGGCTGGGCATCGCATATAGACAATCTGGGGCCTCACATTTGCAATCCACACTAGCAGTCGCTGCTTGCTGTGCGAAAAGACAATCTTGTGCTGGCTCGCGCTGATTATATGGATGAGTGGCGTGGTTCCGGTGTGAATGGGCCCATTTGCGATGAGCCCATAAGCTTGACTTTAAGAGCTTGACAACCACACCAAGTGCCCAGGGACCTGAGAGGTGTCTCTTTGGGGTCAGGAACTCATTGAAGATTAGTCCCGGAGCTGTAGGGAGCCTGAAATGTTCCTGAGGCTCAGATTAGAAGGTCAGAAGACTAGAATTTTGAGTCCTTCTGGGGTGCTGGGTTCAAAATTGGCTCTTGGTCCAGTTCTTCCGCTCCAGGCAAGAGGGCAGCAGGTCAGCACAATAGTTCCTTCAGAGTGGCAGTCCAGCAGAGTGACACCCCTGTCAGTAGATTATACATTCTTTGTTCCTGGCAGAGCTTCCACAGCTATAGTGGTGTACTGAAGAAGTGGTGTCTGAGGTCCAGTACTTAAACTCAATGGTGCTTCTGAAGAGTGGGAGACTTTGAAGAACTACCTTTGAAGTGCACAGATGTCCTACCTTCCTGCCCTGGCTCAAGACCCACTACAGTGGGTTATGCAGCTCCATGTGTGGGGACATGACACAGCCTATTCAGGTGTAAATGAGGTTGTGCAAAGCTCCTCTCTCCCATCCTGCCAGAATTTTCCACCAGGTCACACCTACGCTCCCAGAGACAGGCAGCAGGCTAAAGTAAGAAAATGCTTCCTTTGTAAAAGTGGCATTATCAGGATTCCAATTTAAAATCCGACTTCTTCATAAATTGTGATTTTAAAGTGTGATTCTAGAGACACCAAATTTGAACCCGGTATATATTCCCATTTGGAAATTACTCTTATAAAATGATGTAATAAGGTAATGTCAATGCTATCCTATGGGAAATTAAGGTCTTGGAGTAGTGAATATCAAATTTAGGGGGTATTCACTACCAAGTCTTTTTTTACTTAAAAGTACGAGTCCAACCTTTTAAATTCACTGCATCCGGCCCTTGGAGCTGTCTAGGAATTACCTTAAGGGTAACTTATATGTATTAAAAAGGGAATGTTTGGGCACGGCAAGAGGTATGTGTCGGCAGGTCTGCACAGCAGGTCAACTGCAAACACAGGCTCTGTGATAGCAGGCCTGAGGCATGTTTAAAGGACTATTTAAGTGGGAGGTACAATCAGTTCTGCAGGCTCAGCAGTAGCATTTAATTTGCAGGACCTGGGCCCATGTAGCGCCACCTTACTAGTGGTTTAAACATAAATGAAATATGCCAAATATGCCAATTGGGTATAAGTCAATTCTAAAACTTTAGCACTGGTTATCAGGGTTAAAGTGCCCAGAGTCCTAAAGCCAACAAATACAAATTCAGCATAAGGGGAGGAGGAAGGCAAATCTTTTGGAGGTGACCCTGCAGAGAGGGCCATTTCCAGTAGGCCTTGGTGGAGTTTTGCGATGTTCCGTTACATGGAACTTGGCGAAGTGCCCCAAAAACTCAGCCACGATACGCGGAGTTCCGGAAGTGACGCAGTGCAGTTGGTCTTGCAATTTGCGTTTATTTTCAGCGGCGGCAGGCAAACGCCACCATGCTCAAGGCAAGAGGGCACGGCTTCTTTTAATTGCCACTCGAGAAGATCCTAGCAACAGTTTTCTCAACGTGAACAAAAGGTTTCTCAACGCCAGAGGTCACGACCATCCGCGACCACCCGCATCGAGATAGCTGGCTGCCCACATTGAGAAATCTCAAAGGGAGTTGGATTTTCCTCGCTTGCATTCCCCAACTTAACATTGGCAAGCGTAAGCAAGGAAAAAACTTGTGTACCTTCATGAGCTCCGCAGAGTACAGAAAACTCTGCAAACTCCACGAACGGATCGGAGTTCCACTCCCTGGCAAAATTTCCAGCAATGCCCCTCCTTACATTTTTCTTTTCCCTTGCCTAAACTCCTTGATACTCCTCCCTAAGCCCATCATGTTTTGCAGTAAATATTCCCCACTTTCCAAAGACTCCCTCTATGTCCCTCCTACATTTTCTACAGAAAACATAAACTTAAATGAGTTAGCTCTTTGATAGGGACCACTGGATAGAAAATATGGGAGATGTGAATGTGGAGAACTACATCGTTAGTGATTAGCATTCTGTAGTACCTGAGCAGTACTCTGCAAGAACACTTCATGTACTACAAAATGCAGTGTGTGATTAGTCCTCTTTAAGTCCAACAGTGGTAAAAATGCGTTATAAGGCATGGATACTTCTGTAACCTGCAGATTACAGCTTCAAATCATAGGTAATAGCTCAACAGGTTGTACACTAACTGTCCTGACCTGCCTAGCAAAATATTGGAGCCCTCTAAGCTCTAAGGCCATCCTTCCTAGCAAAATATTGGAGCCCTCTAAGGCTGACCTTCCTAGCAAAATTTCACAGCCCTCTAAAGCGAGTTTAAAGGTTCATTAATCTGAGGTGAATTACATGAGCACTTTGGAGGAGATTTACAAAACAATTGACGCAGCGCAGCTCGCCGCGAGGCTGCGCTGTGCTGCACGACAGGGAGGGAGCAGAAGAACCCCATATCTTCAAAGATATGGCTATCTCCTCTCCTTTCCATTGCACCAGCACTGATTACACCTGCTGTGCACCATGCACACACCTTAGCGCCGCAGCATAGGGTTTGCACAGGAAGGGTACCCTTCCTGTACAAAATACTATGCTCGACACAAGGGAAAGCTTTTCCCACTTTGTATGCGTGCTGCACAGTGCAGCCCACATGCAAAGTCGGAACAAGAAGGAGAAATTAAAGCATTTCTCCTTCCTTGCACCTACTTGAAAAGGGCACAGTTTTCTTCTGCTAAACTCAATCTACTGTTTCTAGTAAATTGGGTTTAGTGTAAGAAACCTTGGGTGGTTGCATGGGAACGCCCACGCACCACCCTTGGTACGCCCACATGGCGCAAAGTAACGCGCTGCTTCACATTACTCTTACACTATTTCCAGCGCTAAACAAGTTTAGCGCTGGAAAGTAAATTACCAAAAAAAGATTTTGTGTAGTTTTGCATCACTTTTGTGATGCAAACACGGCGCAAAGGCTTAGTAAATCTCCCCCTTTGTGTTTGGCACATATAACATACACAAAGTACCCATGTTATGTTTATCTCACAAGTAACTTTATATGTCAATATTTTGCCTTTTAGGACAACATGAGCAAATAAACTCTTTCCTATCAGTTTATCCCCTCTGTCTCATATTAAAATTGCAAAGTGTAATGCTGGAGACATCAAGCTTTTGGGCATTTTTAACATTTGACTGGAGGTGCACATCCAAGGACAACCCAGAGGTTAGGAAGTTCTGTTTAAAGAGTAATTGATTCTGCTTTGTCTGTCGATAAATACAGAGCACATTGATCTTCTTGTATGTATTTATGTATGAATATATCTATGTATGTATGTGTGATTGTTTTATAGAGCAAGCCTAGCTGAGAATGCAGTGGAATGCTATATAGTGTCAGCGGCAAGCATATAGTCAACCAGCGATGGGAAAGGTAACTGGCTAATTGATTGTTACTACATTGGGATGTAGTGTTCTTTAGTGAGGTGCGTCTTTAACTATTTCCTAAATTG
Source organism: Triturus cristatus (assembly GCF_964204655.1). Classification (NCBI taxonomy): domain Eukaryota; kingdom Metazoa; phylum Chordata; class Amphibia; order Caudata; family Salamandridae; genus Triturus; species Triturus cristatus. The sequence goes on along the minus strand of NC_140591.1, from coordinate 1,669,381,997 downwards.
GAGCATCATTGAGGCAGTCCTGATTGATACAGGGATGTTGTTCGAGATCCTTGCTGCAAAGATGGAAATGCCTACTTTCTTATTTGTTTCTTTTTTACACTTCTTAGTCTGGACTCTGATAGTTGCCTGGCTGCATATGTGCCTAGTACCACCAGAGATGGTGACCTTGTCTGCAAGAGACATGTTGGGATGTTTGTTGTGAAGGTATTGTAAATAATGCAGTTAGTTTTGAAGATGATGTTGATTGACAAGGAGTGCCAATGGAGTTCCATCAGTATCAGGGTGATATGGTCATATTTCTTTCAGCCCTGTATGAGACAGGCTGAGGCATATGGGATGATGTTAAAGGGTATAAGTGTGGAGTCTGGAAGCACATGGAGCAGGGCGTAACCACCATCCAGATGCAAAGGTTTGAGATCTCGAAGAGCAATTCTGAAGTTACTTTTGGGAAGAAATAGTTTTCTCTTTCGGTAGAAGAGTGAGCTGGTACAAGGCTGTTTTTTTATGTTTACAGTGTGTTTCTTGAGGAGAGTTTGGCATCCAAGGTGAATCCAAGTGACGTTGTATTTGGTGAAAATTAGGGTTCGAAACCATCAAGGTTTATGTGATGAAGCCAGGTTTGTACGATTACTTGCTTGTTGTTCTTAGCAAATAACAGGAACTCTCATGTTTGGATTGGGATTTAGGTAGGTGCTGGATATCCAGTTCTGGATAAGGTGCAGACAGTGTTTGTTGCATTTGAATCTTTGTAGTAGTAGACAAAGCTTTCAGGTAGAAGAGTTTATCATCCACAAATGGAAGAAGCTTAATGCTGGTATCTGTGAGTAGAGCCCGAAGAAGCTCAAGAGCTGTTTACTGATTATGTCACAAATTGATGATTTTGATGTGAGATGTGATTTGATATGAGATGTGGTTGTGTACCTTGTCGCGCACCTTGACTAGATTAAAAATTGATGATGACTTTGAGTTACTGCACCTTAAAAGCGAGCACAGCATGGAGCATAGTCAAAGACCATGTGTCGTGAACTGTAACCCTAGTACTAAAGGACTTCACTTAAATGATACTGCTGCAGTAACCACCTAACTAATATCACTGAAGTCAAATCTCATTATTGATGAATGGAGTATTCCTAAGTTTGTTTTTTTACTAATGTAAAAAGTTGTGAAATGCAGCTCCATAGAAAGCTATTTCACATCTTTTCATTATTGACATTGGAATTGTGTGCAATCTTATCTGTACACATGTTATTAAGCTGACACTTCACTGATGTGCACTATGACTACATCCAAAATGCACTGATAAAAAGCAATGATTACAAGGACGTTATAGTTAGGGAACAGAATTTTAAAAAACTTTGAAATTCACAGATTTTGTTTTTTACAGGGATGTCATAGTTAGGCTCATATTGCACTCGTACAAAACCAGTGAAATTCAACAGTTATAGTTACCTGTCACTTATGCCCCCACAATCCACTGTTTACGACCTCACATATTACATCACTCATGACTGATGACATCATCCAGTGAGTGAAAGTGTTTCATAAATGTTTCGGAGACTAAAGGATATATACTAAGCTACTCTATACATGAAATCACTATTGTTTCTTTACTACTGAGTGGTACTATTTGAACCAAATGTCATCTGAGTGGCTGTGTGATTGTGTGAGTGGCTCAGGGGTGTGTGAGTTCCTGTATGGGTGAATCAGTGGGTGCCTGAGTAGCTGTATGGGAGAGTGGGCAGCTATGTGAGGTGGCTGTATTATTGAGTGAGTGGATGTGTGAGTTGCTGTATGGGTAGCTGAGTGGCTGTATGAGAGGCTGTATGGGTAAGTGAGTGGGTGCATGACTGGTATATAGGTAGATGAGTGGCTGTGTGAGTAGCCATATGGGTGAGTGAGTGGGTTTGTAGGTGGCTGGGTGGGTGGGTGTGTGAGAACCTATATGGGTTGCTGAGTGGTTGTGTGTAGGAAGCTGGCTCTCTATATAGTGTACTAAAATGAAGTACATTGTGCAGAGAGACCAGTGAGTCCCTTATTGGTTTACAGAAGCAAAAGTAGATAATACTAACGCTCTATTTGAGATAGTGTCGGCCAGCAGTTAGGCTTTTCAAAGGGTATTGCTAAGCATTTGTTCTACTCACAGAGGCAATAAATGAAGCACTAATACAAGAATAAATCCGAGACCAAATTGCAAATATAATATTGATTTTGCATGTACTTTCTCTGAACAATTAAGTACTTTTAAAGTTATGAATTTTTATAGTTCACAAAATAAATCACTTTTGTGCTCAATTACCCCATATTTAAGGAAAAAGACAAAATGAATCTAAAATTGTACAGTTGGCTTTCAAGGTTAACCTATTGGATTTCTGCACTTAACAGTGCCATGTCCAATGTTCTACCAGCGGATTCTTGGAGCATCCCTGATTTGTAAGGGAGCAGGGTGTGTGATCATTGGTAGGTGGTGCGCTACGTGAGAGGGGACCACTTAAAAATACTCTGCACAAAGGACCTCACAGGTAAGTACAGGGGTCCTCCCGAGGGAGCAGGTCGCAAGGGCCTCAGAACCACAGGAGCACAGGCGCATTGTCATTTACAGGGACGTGTCAGGCTGGATGCAGAGCAGATAGGTCAGACAGGCAGCATGCGTAATGATGTCCTCGTGGTCAGGAGAAGGCAACTTGGACAATTTTAGAACAGCTGGACCACTCAAGAAGGGAGTCTCAGGGGTCTCGATGTCCCTCAATGGTTGCATGCGTCCTGGGTAGTTGGAGTCCGGAGGGGACTCTTCAACTCGGTGCAGGTTGTAGAAGGAGGTATTTGTGCAGCACGGCTCTTGAAGGTCCTGGGGTCTCCAAACTGGGTGGGGGGACAGACTTGACTCTTCAGAGTGGGCGTACCATTTTTGGTTCAGCTATTGTTTTCAGAGCCATAGGGAGCAGCAAGTCAGAAAGTCTGGAGTCTGCGGTTCAGTGCCTGCCTCACAGGGGAGCAGAACCACTGCTCCAAGGAATACTCTTTGGTAATTTGTCAAAGACTTATGGCGTTCTGGGATTCTTGAAGTCCTCAGAGTGGCAATACGCACCACAAATAATGAGTTGTTCAGGCAGCAGGCTTGGTTTGGCACCAATTTTCAGCAGCTCTTCTTGCTTCGTGTCTTCTTTGTGCCCATCAAATTTAAGGTTCAAGGTCTAGTGATGCCACCTAAATACTACATTTTGCGGCACTAAAAAGGGAGACAGGTAGTAGCCAATGGGCTACCTACCTGTAGGGTGTCTATACCATCTAAGTGACCACTTCCTGTGGGAGCGACAATACCATACTCCTGTTTTCCCACCCTCTCAAGATGATGGATTTTCAAAAGTATTGTCTACATTGCCTGCTCCACCTTAGGGGTGGTGCTGGCTGAATGTGGACACTCCGCCTCATCTAACTTAGTTTCCCACCTGTCCTCTAATGTGGTGCAGGACAGAGGGGTTAGCAACCCCCACTATCTGGGGAAGTCTGGGTTGCACTTTATAGGCAGCACCTGCATTGAAGCTTCCTGCTCTGAAAGCCCATTTCAGCTTAGAGGAGGTGTGAGTCACCTCTGCCCAGAGCAGGCTTTGTTTCAGGCCTCTGAGAGCACGGGCTCTCACCCCATGAGGTCAGAAATATGTCTGAGAGAATTTTGATGAAGGAGTAGTCATTATTGTCAGTGGAAGTGGCTTTGAGAGAGCTAAATACATTAATGAGGTTTGTGAAAGAGAAAGGTCTTTGAAAGATCACCATTCTGAGATTCTATGAGAAGCGGTGGACCTAAAAGGAAAATCAAGCTTGGTGTTATTCATAAGCTGTTTGATCTTCCATTTTATTTCCTGTCTGTGGGTGGAGAATTATTGTCAGTGAATTTTTTTAGAGTATCTAAGTGCTGACATCTTTTGGAAGGGTGTTTGATGGATCTGAAGGATGGTGGTTCTGTTTTGGGTTGACTTCTGTTTGTTGGTTGGAGCCTGAGAAGGGAGCTGGGAGGAAATTCCAGATTTGTGTGAAACATTCCAAAGATGACTGGTCCATGTATCATTCTTAATTAAAAGTCGGAGGATCCAGGGAAGGGATTGAGTTTTTCCTAAAACCCATTTGGCACCCAAAATATTATATTTTTCAGGTATGTACATAGACAAAGAAGAGTGAAGTGCTTGTGTGTGGTGCAGGCAGTTTTAAATTGGGCTCTCACCTCTACCACCACCCATTCAAGCGAAGACAGGATAGGACTGATGTGGTCACATTCCTTGTGACCTAAAATAAAGCAGTCTTTCTCATGTAGACAGGGTGTGGGTGTACCGAAGTGAGCTGTGGGTATGCCTTTGAAGAGTGAGGTCATGTTGTCAAGTCTGTAGAGAAGCAATACCTGTACAAATGATTTGAAGTCCTGGCATGTAATGAGGTAGCTGGTCCTCCACAGCAGACGTAGCCAAAACTGAATGCTCTTGGCCATTGGTGTGATATGACTCTGGAGGTTCAGCTGGCTCTCAAGGGTGGAACAAAATGACTGCATTTTGTGCAATGGAGGGTTGGCAGTCCAAGGCAGGGAGGAGTGCAAACCCTTCTTGTAGAAATAGGTTGGATTTCTTTGAGACATAAGAATATATTCTGTTTCCCATTTTTCACTACTTGAAAGTAGCTAGTATGATAGGAGATAAATCAGTCAAGGCTACACTTTCAATGCCCAGTCATATCTTCTGGGTGCTTATAAGACCATGATGGTTTATCATGTCAAATTCAGCCAAGAGATGGAGGACAAGAAGAAGACATGAGTTCACAGCTTTCCATCATGTTGCCTAAGAAGTGATGGGTAGAGACTGTATGACTCACAAAGTCAGTGTATTCTGACTATTTAATTTCAGCCAATGTGCCAGTTTGTAGAAAGCAGCTGTCACAAATGTTATCTGGCTCATGAGCAGATATATTTTTTTACAAACATCACCCCTCAGTGAAGGTCCAGGCGAATAGAGATAAGATACAGACACACTGTGACTGAATTCATTCACTGCTATCCTGACTGCACGCATTACATTCTGTGTTTCCATTGGCTAGGTAAGGGCACCGGCTATTCAATATGAGGGGTCCCTGTGGAGGAGACTGAGATGGTTTTAGGTATCAATTAGAAACTTTGGTAAAATAGTGATTTGCTGTGGACCACTGTGGCAGTCCCTGCAGCCAGACTTCACATTGATAACTGGTGCCTTCCAGAGTTGGGCTGCATCAGCAGACATGGGTGCTAAGTGGCCTCTGGGGTCAGACGCAGAGAGTGCAGACTTCAGGTGAAGCAGCACCGCTCCATTGTAGAAAAGGACAATCCATGGAGTGAGTGTCGGTTTGGGGTGTGTGGAACTGTTTAGGCCTTGGAGGTTGCAAAGGTATTTGGGGCATAGTCTGTGTCTTAGGTGAAGGCAGGCATAAGTGAGGGAACACAGCCCCCCTGAGCTCCAGCACTCATCAGAGCAACTATGGGGTATACCACCACATCTCTGGGCCTTATTGATTCACTTCTGGTTGTGAGGATATACAGGCAACATTCTGTGTTAACAATAATGGCGGCCATGGCTGCTCATAATCTCTGGCCACAGGCACAAGGAGGCTGGGCCTTGGGAGGGACAGGCGCCACTCTGCAAAAGTAGAGCATAGCTCAAGGAATGAGTGCCAGTGGGAGGGTGTGTATTCCAGCCCCTCCTTTGAGATTGGGAGTGGGTGTGGCACAGTGCCTGTCAGTACTAAAGGCAGGGGATTGAGCAGCAGGAGAGATGAGTTTGCCCAAACATGGGTCCCATGCACACTGTGCTACTGGAATCAAGCTATACCCATCCAATGATTCCTAAAGGGAGCAAAACTGATCCAAGTTTACTTGTGTTCTAGTTCAGGGAGTACCTGGCCTGGCATTATAGGCTGGACTGTTCCCATTGGAAAAGGGTCAAGATTGATTTGAATATGACTGAATTTAAATTTAGGTGGCATGTTATGCAAAATAACGATGGCTTGGGATGTAGCCCTGAGTAATTACCAGATGCTGAGATAAATTTTAGTATTCCATCCATTGCTTTTTGTATTCTTCAGGGAGCCAGAGGAGGCAGCATTGTACCCTCAGGTCCCCAGCACTCACCAGTGCAGCTTTACAGTAGGCCGTCACCTCTCAGGGCCTTGTTGATTCCCAGCCCAGATGGTTCTCTTTAGCAGCTCCTCACCTGGGGTAAATGGCACGTGTTCACTGGGTCAATGGAGGTGAACATTGATCTCAGGGCCCTGCTCCTCTTAGATTGTGTTGATTCTTCATTTCTTAGTAGGAGTATGGTTATTCGGGGAGCGCCTTGATCATTTTCATAGCCATCGTAAGGCCTGATTATGATTTCAGGTGGACCGTTACCGACAGACCTACAGTGGCAGTTCTCCCGACAGACAGACCATTGGTCTGACCGTTGCATTACAATGCAGGCAGTCTGATCACAGGTATGGGGGAAAGACTGCCGCCTACAACAGGATCGAAGATCCTGTTGGGGTGGTGGTCGGAATCCTATCCCTTCCATGGAGGTGGTGCCTGTGCAGGCACCACCGTAGGGATTATGATGTCCATTTCCAACTGCCTTCTCATGGTTGACAGACCACCATGAAAAGGCAGTTGGAAACAGACTTTGGGGTCTCCAAGCAGGTTCCCCATCCACTGTAGGCAACTGTTGCACTGTGCACCTCGTGCCAGGCACCACATAGAGCCTGGCACACAGTGCATGGATGTGCACAAATTGCCCTTTTATAGTTCAGCTTGTGCTGCAGCCCTTTTCCTGGGCCGAAGCACAAGTCACTATGTAAAAATGCACTTTTCTGACTGCCAGCAAACTGGTGGCATCATGATTCAGTGGTCGGACCCGCTGACTGCTTGTCGGGTGGTCTACTGACGGTCACAACAGCAGTTGGTGGTCCGACCATTGAATATCGTAATCGGCCCCTTAGTTCTTAGTCATCTGTTATGTTATGTTAAACATTCTCATAGGGAGCATGGCTGCCCCGGCAATAGAGCAGCTGAATGCTGAGACTGACGGGTATAACAGGTAGGTTTTAACTAGAGGTTAAAGAAGAGCCAGGGTTTGATCAGTGTTCTGAAGGCCCAGTGGTCTTGTGTGCCCCACACGGCAAGAGGGGCAGAGTTCCATAGGGCGGGTGCCATGGCCCAGAAAGAGAATTCCCCTGCTCTTAGTGAAGATTTCTACGCTCAGACTCGGGCCAAATTTATCAAAGGATTGTGTTGCCCTTGTGTCAAGCAGGGTGATGCAAGGGCAACACAATCCTTAAGTCACATTTACCAAACCACACAAGGCCACCTTGCAAGGCCCTGTGTGGCTTGGATAATACAGAGTAACGAAAGGCAACACAAGCGACCGTCTTACATTTCTCCGTTCTGGGAAGGCATTACATTGGTGGAAAATGGGTATTTCCACACATTAATCAATCAATCATGGATTTGTGAAGCATGCCACTCAACCGTGAAGGTCTCAAGGCACTGGGGGGGGGGGGAAACTGTGCTGCTCCATCATACTCAAAGAGCCAGGTCTTGAGGCTCTTCTTGAAAGCTTGGAGAGTGGGGGGACGCTTGATGCTGTGTGGGAGTTCATTCCAGGTCTTTGTCATGATATAGTAGTAGACTTTTCCACCCGTTCTGGATCTGCGGATGCTAGGGGTTTCAACAAGGGCAAGGACGGAGGAGCAGAGGCTTCTCTTGGGTGCGAAGAAGGAGACTCTTTCATTAAGGTATTTGGGGTCCAGTGCTGTGGAGGGATTTGTAGGCATGAGTGAATAGCTTGTAGATCACTCTCTTCTTGATGGGGAGCCAGTGAAGGTTGCGTAGGTACTCGGTGTTGTGGTCTTGATGTGGGATGCCGAGGATGAGTCTGGCAGCGGTGTTCTGGATGGTCTAGAGTTTTAGCAAGGACTTGTTGATTCCGGTATGTACCCATATATTTTTGCAGATTTCCAAATTTACCAAGGCAAGTAAACTTGGTAATGTATTGAAATTGTACTCCTTTCTGACAGACCTGCAATGAGTAGAAATATCTTTATTTATCCTTGTTGTTGTCAACTCTTTCTAAGTGTGATATGCCAGCTTAAAACAGTGTATGCTACCCTATAGGCTGTTTGGGGCCCAAGGCTAGGTGACATATTATTAAAAAGGGAGTTTTAGGGTTGTCAAAATGTTTATCTTGCCAAGTTGAATTGACAGTTTCACACTGCAATAAAGGCTGCAAATGGCAGGCAAGACACATGTTTGGAAGGCTACTTAGGTGGGTGGCACAATAAGTGCTGCAATTCTACTAGTATTATCAAAAAAGGAGGGGTTTGGCCCAAATGATTAGAGGGTAGGTAGGGCCAGTTATACTACATAAGAAAAAAATTACCTATACCTCTAGTGACTTCAACACTTATTCATATGAAGTAAGATAAACGAAAATTAATACATTTACCTAAGCAGTAATTTCTGCCTTTTTTTTTATTTTTTATTTTTAATTAATATCTTTGATCACAAAAAGAACACATAATGAACTACACGAAATACCACATTAGTCCTTTACAAATAAACTCATAATAATCAAACATTGAAGCAACCAAATGAAATATCACAAAGAACAATCATTATATACACAATCCGAAATACAAAGTTGTCATACAAATTGATGAATTAGACAACTAACACCCTTATATTTGGAATAAATCAAATCCTCTGAAATATCAGGGACACAAGGGGGTATATTTGCAATATTTAACCAAGGAGTTGAGTTCCTTTGTCTGCCGACGCGTTTCGAGTGCCGGTTAAATCAATTGCCGCACTCCCATCAGGGCTGGATTAGTCTTTCTCACGAACAGACTGCATTATGCCGATTAAATTTAACCATCAGCAATATGTAACAAGCAGTGGTTGCCAATCTGGTTTTCAATATTGCGTGGCCAAGACGATTTATAAACAGTAGACAGCAATTGCAGATCTTTACTTTTCAGGGAGAGGGGCCCAAAGGCGTGGCCCCACAGAGGAAGTGTTGTAACAAATGACGGTCCTTTACTCTCTTTAAAAATAGTTCGTGGCTAATAAAGCTTCAGGCTCGAGGTTTCAAGTGGGGATTTGTCTCCATTATGGCTAGCAGGGGAACAACCTTTACAACGCAACTTTTACAACGCACTACACTTACAACGCATTTTTTACAACGCAACATCCACTACAACGCATTCCATTACATAGCATGACACTACAACGCATTTTTAAAGACTACCTTTACAACGCATTCCATTACATCGCATACTACCTTTACAACGCATACCATTACAACGCATAATATTACACTACACTATCCAACACTTACCCTACTGTTGCACCCCCTGGAGTTAGAATAGTAATCTTTACCCCTATACTATCCAACACTTACCCTACTGTTGCACCCCCTGGAGTTAGAATAGTAATTTTTACCCCTATACTATCCAACACTTACCCTACTGTTGCACCCCCTGGAGTTAGAATAGTAATTTTTACCCCTATACTATCCAACACTTACCCTACTGTTGCACCCCCTGGAGTTAGAATAGTAATTTTTACCCCTATACTATCCAACACTTTCCCTACTGTTGCACCCCCTGGAGTTAGAATAGTAATTTTTACCCCTATACTATCCAACACTTACCCTACTGTTGCACCCCCTGGAGTTAGAATAGCAATTTTTACCCCTATACTATCCAACACTTACCCTACTGTTGCACCCCCTGGAGTTAGAATAGTTATTTTTACCCCTATACTATCCAACACTTACCCTACTGTTGCACCCCCTGGAGTTAGAATAGTAATTTTTTACCCCTATACTATCCAATACTTACCTTAAATGCAATTTAATATTACGCGTTGTAATGGTATGCGTTGTAAAGGTAGTATGCGATGTAATGGAATGCGTTGTAAAGGTAGTTTTAAAAAATGCGTTGTAGTGTCATGCTATGTAATGGAATGCGTTGTAGTGGATGTTGCGTTGTAAAAAATGCGTTGTAAGTGCATGCGTTGTAAAAGTGTGCGTTGTAACGACATACATCCTGGCTAGCAATACTGCCAGACAGAAGGCCCACATCACAGACATCTTTTCAACTTGTGAAGCTGCGTGCCACTGCTAACTGACAGCTTCAAGATGGCACCAAAAAAAGGTGCTACCAAGAAAGTGGTAAGTGAGTAGAAGAAGGAGCTTACCACCATTGGTATGCCGACCAAGACATTTTTCAAGAAAAAAAACCTGTGCCCTCAGCAACAGCCTTCAAGGAGCAAACTGGGAGCAGCAACCCCCATCAGCGGGCCCTCCCCAACCTATACCCAAGCCCATATCTATCACAGAGGCAGCCAGTCTAATCAAGAAAACTTTATGAGCAGTGACATTGAAGTTGACTTCTCTCTATCGTAAAGTACTACCCAATCATTGCAGGAAACTCAGAGAAGAAGACAAAAACAACTGCCACAACCACCAGTAGCAGTTCCTCCCGAAGTAGGATCAGTTCAGAAGATTGAGCATCCTGCTGAGGAAGAAGAGGCAGCCACTCTTTCAGAAGATCCGTTGTCGTATGGATCTCCAGAAATAAAAAGGAGGGTTAGTGCATAATCTTCTTCTCCATGCCCCCCTTCTGATGATCTATACACAATTTGGATCCTACCTCAGTATGAGAGTGAGACATGCCACGAGAGGTTAGGAAAAAGGGATGTTCCTGAATGCCTTAGACGTATGGGTGCAGATTTAAAGGAGGAGAATGAAAATGAGCAATTCATCATGGATGTTGGCCGAACCCCAGTGGACACCGACGTTACTCCATCCCAACTTGCTGGGAGGGATGTGGCACCACAGATACCACTACCACCACTGCCAGCTGACATATTTGCAAAGTCCCATCAGTGACCTACATCCACCCCAGTAGAAGTAGGTACTGCAGGTAGTCAAACATTAAAATGCCCCTCTATTGCTACATCATCCGACATTGGCAGTGGCACCAGCATCAGAAAGTTGACCTCCCCAGCTTAGGACTTCATTACGGTTAGCAAGAAGGAGGTGAACATTGCCATATATTCTATTTGCGTAGCAAGTGTTAGTCAGAGTAAGCTTGGTACAAACTATTGTACTGGGTAGCCAAACAAATCATTTGAAAAAGCTCCATATGATCCAGTGGGAGGCGCACATTAGCAGCCCAAACAATGCAAGTGTTGTTTGTGAAGGTGGTGAAAGGCTGAGCAGGGAATCTAATGTGATCGCGGTAGATGATGAAGAAGAGGAAGACTTTTTTTATGCAAAGCAGCCCTGTCCACAGCAGTGCAGTGGTACAGCCCACATCATCATCAGTAACTTCATAATGGCACAGGACTCAGATCAAGAAATTGAGGAGAGTACAGTGACTGCCCTGCTGAAACACACTTCGAGCCTACCAACGTCTGCTCTCCAGAAATCACCTGAATAAGTGGCACCAGAACAGAAAAAAGTCCAGGCTACTTTTCCTGGCATGTTTAGGCAGGAGTGCAACCACCCAAAGGCACGTTTGTACAACGCCAAGCTGGCTAAAATGCTAATGCTGGACCTCCTAGCCTTTTCTTTTGTGGAAGGGGTGGGTTTTCTTGAATTTGTCGGAGCCATCTGCGAGAAATGGACGTTTCCCAGCCGGTCCTATTTTGCAAGTGTTGCTTTTCTAGCGCTACATCATGATGTGCTGGAATTGATTGGACAAGCTTTGTAAAGGAGTGCTGTTCACACTATCCACCTAACGACAGACAAGGACCAGTTGCCGAGCTACTGATTACATTTGCATCACTGCACACTGGATCTCTCTTTTTGGGGGTCAGAGAAAAGATGTCTGCAGGTTTTGACACTCGTGAGATTGTTAATGGTGCTCAGAAGCATGCAACAGTAGCCATGTTCACCATGGAGAAATACCCCCATACTGCTGCTGGGAATACTTTAATGTCAAGGTTTTTGAATGGCTGCAACCAAGAGGTCTTAACATTGGATTTGTTGCCATGGACAATGGCTGTAATATAGTTAAGGCTATGGCTGATGGTGGCTATTTCAGGGTCCTGTGTTCGGCGCACTGCATCAACATCATTGTACAGGACCAAGTAAGCAACTTACTGTCCACCAGCAGAAGAACCTGCACTCATTTCAGTCATTCATGTAAAGCCGTAAACAGCTGAGGGTCATTCAGCATTATAATGGAATGCCAGTTAATGTACTCATATAGGAGGTGCCTAACATGTTGGAACTCAACTTATTACATGCTTGAATGCCTGTTTGCGCAGTACAGACCGATCAATGAATATGACATGCAAAGAGGGGATGATCATTGAGATGATCCGATGGGGCCTAGTCTAATGTCTGAGAGAGATGCTGCTTTCTTTCGAGGTATTCATGCGGGAAGTCAGCAAGGAGTACAGTTCCATGTGCCGAGCTATCCCATTGTTGCACATGCTACAGTAACAGCTAAAGGAGGTGTCTGCAATGAACACAGGAGGAAAAAAACATGTGCATAAGTTGGTGGGGAGCTTAGTCCTTTGCTTATCTGTTAATACCATGATGCAAAGATACACGGTGTCATCCAAACATTGATCTGTGCCACAATTCTTGATCCATCGTATATACCATTACTGTCTACTTTCGTTACGTTTTCAGATGGGGATGTTGCAAAATCCAAACATGAATAGCTGAGCAAGCCAGTGAGCTAGAAAAAGAACGGCAGGGAATTAGAGGCCCACTCCTACAGTGTACAAGTTTTGAGGAAGAGCCTTCAAGTTCAGAGCTTGAGGGCAGTGCTGTTGGCTCACAGCGGCCAAAACCAACAACAAGAACACCATCAACAATAAGAACAGGAGCATCAGCGCCAAAATTTGCAAGTGAATGATTTCTATTGGCAGGGCTTAAATCTAGTGCCGAAGAGAAGGCAAAAGAGGTTGAGCAAGGTGGAGCACCAATGTCCATTGAGTGGATTGGCCAGGCTTATCTGGATGTCCTAACAGAGGTATACCTTGATCAAAATCCATTGGCATATTGGTATGGGAAGTGGCGCAAAATGGCCAGAGCTCAGCAGACTAGCAATAAACTATCTGGCTTGCCCGCTAATCAGGGTCTCAGCTGAGCGAGTTTTCAGTGCTGCTAGTGCCTTTGTCACAGTGAGATGGAGCAGTCTATCACCCCAAAATGTAGTTAGATTAACCTTGATTAAAATGTATCAGCACCTTATGCCACCGGATTCCCCCATACCTGAAGTACAACCGGAGACTCAGGTCATGGAAGTAGTGTGTTGGATGACCTACTTCTGGGCAAACCACCTTGTGTTGAGGATGAGCTCTACTTCCTGACTACTAGGTCTGGGACAACAACCATAGAATGTTTCGCTCAGTCTTTCTTGCTGATCTGCTTTTCTTGATGCCCCAAAAAAATATTGCTAGAGGAACATTATTTAATTAATTTGTTTGTGTCTGGTTGACTTATTCAGCCCCACCGTCTTACTCGTAGACACATTTTATTCCCGGACTGGAGTTGCAACAGTGTGCAGTGTAGAAGTACCCCCTCTCACCCATTTCCCTCAAGGACATTGGAGATTCAAACAAATGTGTGCCGACCGCCAATCCTGGGCCGTGACTTTATCTATCCTTTCCTAGTTTATTTTTGCCCTAGCTTGACTGCCCCACATTATTTAATTTAGACTGGCCAATGTCTGTTTCGTGAACAATGGATCGGCAATGCACCACAGTAACGGAGATCATGCCTGAATTAGAAGAACAGGTAAATGCCTTGCAATGCACGCTGAGTGATTGTTGTTTCTGAGTCTGTTGAGATGATTCATGTGGTGGCAGGCAGTGACACTGGGTGTTTGTTTATCTGTAACTATTATACTTAAATGTGTGTGTGATGATTTTCAATATTGGTGGCATACCGACGGCTGATCATTTTTCCCCTGAAGGTGATTTTTTCCTTCCTCTTTAAAATATAGCACGATTTCTTCATCGGTTCCACTCCACACTGATTTTTTAAATTGTTTTCTGCGTTATACTCCTCAAAGAGTCAGACCCGACCAGTCACTTTACAATGGATAATGCAAACACAAATCCAGTCTACACAAAAAATGACTCAATTTTTCTCTTTTTGTGCGTCAACAGCATTTTACTATAGGTCAATCTATTGCATTTGAGCTGGGATGTGGTGAGTACAGAGTTGAACATCGTACACGGACTCAGGTGGACCAGGGATAATGGAAGGACTCGGGCGTGGGTGTGACTACTTTGAGAAATGCCACCAGAAGAAGGAAGTTTTCGGTTTCATTGAAACCAACTGAGTTGTTGATGATTTTAAAGTGGCCTAAACATGCCTTCCCATCTCTGTGGAGTTCTGGTTAGTGGTGACAGAGGTGCGTTGATTTTACATGGATGATCATCACATTTTGCATGTGCTGTTAGGCTACATATTATTGTTATGATTCATGGTGATGAATTGATGTTCATGATGACAGTTGCGAGTTTGATCAGCCCGAAACCGATAGTTACATGCAGCCACTTTTGTGTGATTTTTGGTTGTTGTACAATTGCCCTCACCTAATTGTTCACACACCAGGCATAAAATGTACTAGTCTTCTCTTCTCACTTGTGCTGCCTCTGAGTCTTCTTGGTGCACTCCTTATAAAGTTTAACTTCTTTCTTTCTCCTTGATCCTACAATATAATTACATTTTTTAATCCACGGGCCCTCTCACTCCACGCCAAACTGGAACACCTACATAACACTTACCTTACTGGACTGCATCCGCCAGGCACCCAAGATTGACGGACAAGAGGAATGCAGATGCAACTTCCAATTTTGCAACACAGTATATTTTTTTCTTTTAGTAATCATTAGAACTGTGCATGGTGTTCACTTGACTCCTACAGATAATTAAATTTGTAATATATGTGCTATCTTTCAAAGCTCTGTAACACAGAACATTTAGCTATATAATGTAACTTGGGTCACTCTGGGGGCAGACGGATAATTTGGTTTAGTTTCGCTTTACTCATCATTCCTTCGTTTCCTTTTCCTCCCATGTAATAGATTTATGATGGTCGGCTGCTCATTGCCCAGATGAATATTTTCCTTGTGTAGTGTTTGTTTTTGCTAAACCTTTCCCCAAATTCTCGTTCCCACCCATTCATCAAACTCCTAACCCTCTTACCCCAGACTGTGTGATTTATTGAGGTGTGACTTCATAATTTCACCATTAATGGATCACACACTTGGTGGGGTAGATGTGGCGAGATCAACATCAACATAGTGCAGAATGATGATCTTCAGCTCTAAGTATAGCCCACACTGGCCATATTTATTATTTATGCACCCATGCATAAAAACAGTATTGATATTTTCGGAGGAACATCATTGCCAGCATTATCATACAGGCATTGTATTGCATCAAAGCTTACCCTTGTCCGCTTCGTAGTTCAAGTCCACTTCAGTTTGTAACTTTTACTAACTCACCATTGTTCTGAATAATTTAATTTAGCATTGTTTATCTTATTTTCTCTATTGTCTCTTTTCTTGTATACTAGTAGTAGTCCAGTCTGGTGACTGCCTCAAGTTGTTTTTAAAGCTTGCATATAATAATGGCACTACCTCAGTTTTCAATGAAGTTCCCTGCAATGAATAGTCCTTATCCTACAGTTTGAGTTTGCCTAGGAGGGAGTTGGGCGTTGCTTTTGATGCATTCATTGTTAGTGCGCTAGCATGCGAATCCTACCACCACCATGGTGCCTTGGGAAACCAAACCATGCAGCCCTCGCTTCATTTAATCAGATAAGTGACTGTAGTTGATTGTTGAACTTCAATCTATATACAATGGAAATTCACCCTCCACCCATCTATATACAATGGAAATTCACCCTCCACCCACTCTGAGTATTTAGGGGTCAATATAGTTGCAGGCTGCAGAGTCTAAAAGCAGAGAGAGAAGGACAAAGGAGGGTACCGCATAACTAATTTGTTGTTATACACTATCAGCAGATTTTACAAACGGGCTGAGGCAAAGGCAGCAGTGCACAGTAAAACAGTAACACACCAAACATTTTTTAAATCATAATGTAAAAATATATAAATTGTATTCCCCTACCAACATAAACGAAACCCACAACTGGCCCACCCCTCTCCCTGTCCACCTCCTCCAGGGCCACCAGCCACTGGTATTCTTGCCTGATGGCTTCCAGTTTCCTCTGCCAGGTCCGGGCTGCTATCTCCTGCCTGTTAGGAGTAGGACCAGAAGGAGTAGCTATATCAATAAAGAAAAAAGACAAATTGTAAGCAATGCTCTTGGCAAAACACATACAATTATGTAGTGACACAGAGGCAGTACATTTGCTGGTATTGTCAGGCCATTCAGTGTTGATGTGATTAGTGTTTCAGACATTATGCACTATGGAGTACACAAGTATTCATCTCTCTCTTGTTGAGCTAAATTAATGGAGGCATGCAAACTCATCTAGCACAATAGCCATACTCTTGTTACTTTGCTACTCTTTGCAGCAGGAGGTAGCTGAACTAGGCAATTATCTTGTTCCTATCATAGCCATGCTTTGTTAAATGCCTTTCAAATTCACTCTGGCTACAAGGCAGTTTTTTACTGTGAATGATATACGTTTTGTGAGGTACTATATAAAATCAATCATGCAGACAGACATCCTCCTGTCTGCCCGTAAGTAGACGGTGGGAAAAGCAATGCACTACAGTACAGGGACAGGATTAAGAAGCAGGAAATTGTATTTAGTAGTTTCGTCATAGAATGTTCCATCCGCAAAATGGAAAGGCACTTACTCTTAGTCCCACTTTACTCCCTGACCTCAACCTCTGTCACCTCACTTCTTTGACATTACTTTATTCCAACAAAAAAGTTTTGCTTGGCTTTAAGTAAAATAATTATTACTCAACTGAGGTATTAGGCTGGGTAGGTAGACATTTCACAGATTATCATCATCAAGTGCCTAAGCTTTTGCTAGCAGTGAGTAACTTTGTTCAGCAACTGCTCAAAGGCAAAAATTTGAACAGACGTAATCCGTTTTGGAGGCCATAATAAAATATATCACTAGGCCAGAGGAATGTGTTTTTTTCAAATGTTTATGGGAGGCTGGGATAGAAGAATTTAGGAAAGGAGTTATGTGTTCTTGTAAGTAACTGAGTGGGCACTGGGAGTAGAGGGAAGCACAATAATGTTTGCAATGCCATGAAATTTGTTAATGGGCCTACAGATTAACTGAGGCAGACACATGTTGCACAGCCACAATGCAGTGCCGTCGATGTAACCATGCAGCCATTAGGTTACCATGGGTGCCACTGTGGAAATGCCATGGGTAAAGAGGGAGGGAGGTGATTGACGATTGGTGGGTGGGTAGGATACATAATATATGTCACGCTCAAAAACTACTGTGAGTCAAGGCAGTTTTCTGAAATACCACCTCAACCCTTTAAATCAAAACCTTGATAAAACCATTCAAAGCAAGCAAAGTAGGTGAGAAGAACGCCACTCCAGAGGAGCACCCTAGTCCCTTGTTTCTTCTTCATTCCAAGGATTTTTCCATCCATCATTGCATTGTTCTATTATTGTTATCCTTCACCATTGGCTTTGGTACTCACCGTTTAAGTTTTGCATTCCCTCAATCCAGTCATTGAAAACCATCCATCCATATGGCCATCCATCCAAACATGGCTCTCAGTCTCAACAAACCCTTTGCCAACATACATGTATCCACCCATGCATCCTTTCACCCATCAAACCAACCAAGGATTCCTTTCACACATACAGGCAGGGGTCTTTTCACCCAAACAATGTCACCCACCCAGGCAGGCATCCTTTCGTCCCTATACTCTTTCATCTATCCTTAACTCACTCATGCATACTATCAGCCACCTATATGCATCCTTTACCCATGCATCCATCTCTTCCAAACATAATACATTTCACTCATCCTTTCTCCTTCCATCCTTCTTTCCCTTTTCCATCAACACATCATAGTTAAAAGTCTTTATTAAACTATGTCTGCTGAGTTGCAGATATAAGAGGCCATAACTCAACTCCCGTTGTATCTTCTAAAGAGGGGTGTGTTCAACTGTTCACAAGTCAACAGTACACCCTTGAGGTGAGTATATAATTAATTGTCAATAAGCAAGCAATATGACTCACCGCCTTCAACTGCTGCCACATCTGCTTCCTGGCTGGCGCCGTCTCTGCTGGCCCTGGCACTGGTGGTTAGTATGGCTAGAAAAAACTCCTTTTTTAGATGCCAGATATTCTTCCCCCTAATAATTTTTTTATAGCAAAAATAAAACCACACACATCACTACAATCCAATTACAGTATCTTCTATCGAGAATGTCAGGTTGGCCATTTTGTTGATGCCAATTTTTGAAAGGCCTCAAGACAAACTGTAATGGAGTGGCAGAGCTATTGATAAATCTGAGATTTTGTAAAGAAATAAAAGGGTGGACAACTGGACATATGGTCTTGGTTGACAAATGCGATGGAGCCATCCTCCTCATACTTCCTTCCAGCCATGGTCCACAGTCATCACCAACTGCAGCTAGTCGAACGTGACTATGGCAGCTTTCTTGTTTTGTTGATTAAGCATGAGCAAGTATAGAAAATAAGTAAATAAGATAATACAGGGATAACAAGAATCTAGAAATGAATTGATCAAAGAGGATTTGGAAACAAATTAGGAAACGGGTAGAAATAACAATAATAAGGAGCGGGAAAAAGTGAGGTCAATAAATAGTAATGTTTACAACAGGAGGACTTACTGGGGCCAGCAGAGTCATCGGCAGAGGAACTATGGGAGGCACCTCCAGCATCTCCCTCACCTGCCTCAGCCTTCTTCTTACCCTTAGATGCTGATGTGAGACATGAAGAAAAAAAAAGATTGGTGGTAAATAAATAACCTGTCCAATAATATTTTTTTGCAAGAAAAGGCAATTGCAATAACATTGAACTTTTCAAAATCTGATCAACCAGTAGCATCGAGGACTTTCCTATCCTATTCCATATTTCCTAAACCTACTTAGCCGTATTATAAATTTAGTAAACTAGATTTTGGAATTACTAATAAATTGCAATGAATTATGTTTGTTTCTCATATCATTTGCTATGTCTGGACCCCCTTTGACAGCTCAATTCACTCTAAGTCTGCATTTTTCTTTCAATGCATAAATGGACGCTTGCATACACCATACACATCAATGGGAAATTGGTATCTTGACACTCTATGTGCTCCACACAAATAATGGCTCTAAGAACTGAAGTGAGAGAACACGCTAAATTACTAATACTAATTACCACTATTTTAGTGACGGGACAAAGGAGTCTGCATTACTTCATACGTAATCAGCTCAAGCGAGCACGAACAAGTATGATTAGGTAATGCTGAACATCTGTCTAGAATAATAATTACATAATATGTGTAAACTTAACTTGCGTCTGCCTCCCTCCCTTCCGATCTGAAGCCCCCAAGATCATCTGTGGCGAACCCCAAGGATCCTCCCTCAGCGCGATGTTGTTCAACATCTACATGGCCCCGCTCGCCCACGTCGCTAGACTGTGTGACCTCAACATCATCTCGTACGCCGACGACACACAACTGATCCTCTCCCTCACCAAGGACCCTCTCACTGCCAAAACCAACCTCCACGAAGGAATGAAAGCCGTCGCCGAATGGATGAAGAACAGCCGTCTGAAGCTGAACTCGGACAAGACGGAGGTCTACATCCTCGGCTCCACCCCATCTGCCAGGGACGACTCCTGGTGGCCGACGGCCCTGGGAGCAGCATCGACACCCACTGCCCACGCAGGCAACCTGGGATTCATCCTCGATTCAACACTCTGCATGACCAAGCAAGTCAACGCCATCTCATTGTCCTGTTTCAACACCCTCCGCATGCTCCGAAAGATCTACAGGTGGATCCCCACCAACACTAGAAGAACGGTCACCCAGACCCTCGTCAGCAGCAGACTGGACTACTGAAATGCCCTCTACGTGGGAGCCCCGGCCAAACTACTGAAACGACTGCAACACATACAGAACGCATCTGCGTACCTGATCCTCGACATCCCTCGCCACTGCCACATCACACCCTACCGGAGAGACCTGCACTGGCCTCCCGTCAACAAGAGGATCACCTTCAAGCTCCTCACCCATGCACACAAGGCACTTCACAACACCGGACCAGCATACCTCAACAAATGACTCACCTTCTACACCCCGAACTGCCAGCTCCACTCCACCGACCTCGCCCTCTCCACCGTCCCCCGCATTCGAAGAGCGACCACCGGCGGCAGATCGTTCGCCCACTTTGCTGCCAAGTCCTGAAACACCCTCCCCATCCTCCTACGGTAGACCGAAGACCTACTAACCTTCAGGCGGCTACTCAAGACCTGGCTGTTCGAGCAGTAGCAGCACCCCCCCCAGCTCCTTGAGACCCTTACGGGTGAGTAGCGCGCTTTACAAATGTCTTGATTGATTGATTGATTGATTGATTGATTGTGTGTGTGTGAGGAGCATGATTGCCATTTGGGAAAAAGAATATTAGCAATAGCATAGAGCACAAGTATTAATAATATTAATAGGTACTCATCTAACCCCACAAGCTCAACCCCTAGCAGGTCAAGCAGCTCCTGGTCTTGGTCAAGAACGTTGGACCACTGTTGCATCAGCTGCTGGGTGCACCAGAGCTGAGAGCAGCGGTAAACTTCATGGCGCACCCTCGCCCAATACTACTGGCATAATTGTAAATCCTTTTGTAAATGCCTTTGTATGATCCTTATGTTTTATCTGTCCTTCGCCGTTCCACGTTTTTGCTTAAACACTTATGTCACTGCGCCGTTCCCTTACCACTTCACTCTCAGTGCACATATGGTTGTTATGGTTACTGTAAATTAATTGTATTTTTTGTGCTTCTATTTACAAAGAACAACCTTTCATCCTCCCTTAGTCTCCCTAGTCCCTTCTTGCGCTTTATGATTAATCCTTATATATAGTGGTCCCTTTACATGATTTTCCAGTTGAGACATTGTTTTTCTGTTACTTGCTACATCTGAGGCAGGTCCCATTGCCTAGTGAGGATTGTTTGACAACTTGTTTGTCAGAGAACTGGATACATTTGTGCAGACCTTTAGTTCTTTGGACAAGGCCCAGGCATCGATAAAGCACAGCTTCATGCCCTATGGTGTCACCGTGACTGGTCAAAGCAGGGGGTGTTGGGCTAGCCGTGCACAGCATCCAGCCCCTAGCAGGGGACATGGTACCAGGAGGGGTCAATATCAAGACACCTCTAAGTTCAGCAACCTTTATCCCACCAGAGGCTTTCCCCACCACATGGGGCTCGAGAGGAGGACACCATAGCAGTTGCAACCAAGGAACGAATTACGGTGAGAGTTCATCTTTTTCCGCTGCAGCGCTTGGGGGCAGACTCCAAGAATCCTTTCACAATTGGGAGGAGCATACCTTCGATGCGTGGGTCTTTCAAACAGTACAGGGCTTCCATATAGAGTTCCACAGTTTCCCTGTCCAAGAGAACCCCCCCCATCCCTTGACCTTCTCGATCGCAAATGCCACGCTGGTGGAGATAGAGGTAGCAGAGCTTCTCCACAAGTGGGCGATAGAGAAGACACTCCTTTATTCAAGGTTTTTGTTAAGCAATCTCTTTGTCGTGACAAGAGGGATAGCGGGCAACTGCCAGTAATCAACCTGAAGTAGTTCAATGAGTGGTTGGTCTTCCACCACTTCAAGATGGAAGGTATACATTTGTTAGGCGATCTTCTTCTGCCCAAAGACTGAATGGGGCATCTGAACCCTTAAGAATGCCTACCTGATCATCCCACTTTTCCCTCACCACTGCCACTTCCCCTAGTTTCAGTGGTAGACGGATACATTTGAGTTCACAACCCTTCCCTTCCTACTGTCATCCAAGCTGTGGTGCTTTACAAAAGTAATGTGCCCGGTGGTAGAGTTCCTGAGGACCTGGGGTGTACGTCTCATCATATACTAGGATGACATTCTCTTAATGGACCTATGCCCTTTGGACTATATCAATGCACCTACAAGGGGCAGTCGCTTTCCTGGAGTCTATCTGATTCATCATAAACCAACAGAAGTCAGTTCTTGGGCCCTCCCAGTCCCTGGTGTTCTTGGGATTTGTGGTGGGCTGGGTCAAAGCCTCCCTCATCATTCCTCCCCAGAAAATGACCAAGATAAAACATACATTGTGTCATTTGGTGACCAAACCCTCCACTTCCTTATGCCAAATTGTCAGGGCGGTGGGACTTCTTTCGTCCTCCATCCAAGCAATTTTTTCGGGGTCCCTTCATTATCAAGCCCTCCAATGCTTGAAAGCTGTCCACCTCAGGAAGGGTCTCATGTACTCCTAGGTGATTCTCTTGTCGGAGAAGGCTTGAGCTGAGATCCCCTGTGGTTGGCCCATATGGAGGCATGGAATGGCCGAATGATTTTTGGCTCCCTACCAGATATGTTCATTGAATGCGATGCCAGCGATGCGGGCTAGGGGCATGATGTTGGGACTTCTCTGCAGGAGGAAGATGGTCCTCTCAAGAAAGGTCCACGCATATCAATTGCCTCGAACTCTTAACAGGGTTCTTCGCAGTCTGGTGTTGGACCAAGGATCGTGCACCGTGTTGTTTTCTCCTCAAGATGGACAATGTGACAGCAGATTGCTACATCAATCATCCCGGGGTTACTCAATCCAGGAACCTGTCAGATCTGGCCCAACATTTTTGGGATTACAGCCTGGAGAATTAGATCTCGGTGATGGCAGAGAAGGACACGGGTCTCTGGTGCTTACATTGCCGGTGTTACAGATGTTCTTCAATGGATGAGGCCTATTTACTGTGGACTTCTTTGTGTCATGCCTGGACCATCAACTACTGAGAAACTTCAGCTAGCAGACAGACCCAGAGGCGACCACCACGGATGCCTTCCTCGAGGAGTGTCAACTGGAACAAGCCTACGCCTTCCCTCCATTTGTGATGATAATGCGACTCTCAGCTCGAGTATGGAGGCAGGGGTTTGATATTGTCCTAGTGACCCTGACCTGGAAATCACAAGTCTGGTAGCCAGTTCTTCTGGAACTTCCTTGGGATGTTCCAGTCCCTCTATCCCTATTTCCAGATGTCCTCAAGGATCTGGAGGTGAATCCCCATCACCTAGTGTTGGAGGGATCTCTGTCTCTTATGGTTTTTGAAGATTACAGGGAACACTGGAAAGTCCCCGGTCTTTCAGGAGAGGCATGCAGTCTCCCTCTCCAAGGGATGGTACCATCAAGCATTATAGGTCGGCATGGGCTTGATGGCAGGGCTGGTGTCACGAAAGGAGTTTGAATCCCATGGGGGCAGAAATTGCCCACATCCGATATGTCCATGCCTCTTTGGCATTGAATGGACTTGCCTGTAGGGCTATCAATACCTTCAGGTCAGCGATATCCGCTGGCCATTTGCTGGTTTGTGATTATTGAGTTGGGGAACATCCCTTGGTGAGGAAGTTTGCGTGGGCATCCACGGTTCCCTTCCTCCGGTACCCAGATATTCAGTTTTATACTCGTTAACAAATTCCTTAATGTGTTCTTGTCTTGGCAGCCCAATTAGTATCTCTCATGGAAGGAGCCTTTCGCCAATCTAGCTTTCTTCCTCTGCCTGGTCTTATGAGGTGTGTTTCAGACGTCAATACTCTGGACTTAACGGGCTGAGTATTTACCCCGGAAGGATTCCCTTTTCACATATCACGAAGTACAAAATGTAATTCTCGTTGGTTACTTACCCGTCTTTTCCTGATACCCCAAAGTGGTGTGCTGTGAGGTGTATAAAAGGTTATGAGGCTATGACGGTGGACATTCCTTCCCATAATGAGAGGTAGTTACTGGTAGCCCCAAAGAAACCATTCATGACGATCTCTTCATCTACCATTGCCAGATGGGTCTGTTGGGCCATGCAGGAAGCAGGCATTGATGCCAAGAAGTTTGGAGCACATTCCATCCGGGGAGCTATGGCGTCAAAAGCATTCTCCCTAGGGGCCCAACTGGGGGATATCCTCAATGGGGCAGACTGGTCTTCAGACTCTACCGTTAATTGGCCAGTCCCGAGTATTGCTTTGCTGGTGGCACAAGCTTTAAAATAGCATAATCCTCACCTCCAGACTTGACACAGTTCAATTCGATTAAGAACACGGAGGTGGGATAAATCCACCTGTGTTGACACTCTCCCGCTCTTAGAAATGACAGGTTATGTAAAGGTGGGGATATATATTACTCTCTTTGGTAATTGGTGTCATAAGGTTCTTCTTTGCATTTGTATAATTGTTGACCTCTGCTGGACAAGTTTTAGAAATTTTCAGGTTACAGTTTCATACATCTTCATTCCTTTCCTCCAGGATCTGATGGCTCAAAGCAGGAATAAAGATGTCACTCTCCGTTTGCAGTCGCAGAAAGACAGAGGAGGGTGGCCACATCAGCAAGGGACTATGGAGGGGTCCTGGCCTCATCATCTTGGACAATGCATATGGCTGAACTGTTCGAATCTTTCCCTAAGTGTTATGGGAAATGAAGTCTTTTGCTGTTGTTTATCTAATGGCTGCTGTTGAATAAAGCTTGGAAATAACAGCGTAATCCTCTCCTCTGTGTTCTTAATAGAATTTTAACTTTCCGTTACAATAGCGAGGACATTTTCATTCTTATTGGCGTAGAAGATCAAGGTACTATTGGACTTGAATAACTGGAACCTGGAGACATAGCTTAAACAAGCAAGGATCACGCACTAGGTTCCAATCTCCACCGATAAGAAACTGGGAAGCACCTATTTCAGTTAAAAGGCGGTTTAGTTGAAGGAGGAATGATCGTTTTGCTCCTGTGGGAGCGTAAATGGAGCCAACGCATATGTGTGTTTCACCGATGCGAAGTTTGGCAAAGACATATCGGCCATCCAGATCTACCCAGGATTTCAAGTCTGTCACTGGTAAGGATTTACAGATAAGAATCGCAACTCCACATTTGCGGGTTGGTGTCGCATCTGGGTCCGTTCTCTTCTATATGCTGCTGTGTATAACCCAACCCACCCAGTCTCTACGTCATTTTTCAGACTCTTTAGCATCAAGTTGGGTTTCTTGGAGGAGAGCTATGTCCTCTAAGCGTGGAAATAACAGCGTAATCCTCTCCTCTGTGTTCTTAATAGAATTTTAACTTTCTGTTACAATAGCGAGGACATTTTCATTCTTATTGGCGTAGAAGATCAAGGTACTATTGGACTTGAATAACTGGAACCTGGAGACATAGCTTAAACAAGCAAGGATAAATAAAATGGATATAGAAAGGACCGAAAAAAAACATTTGCAAAGTAAAGTATTGAGTCACCAACCCTGGCACTGAAATGCACTTCTCTTTGGGTGGGTGCACAAATGAAATTAAGCAAAACTACATCACTAACGGTGCAAAAGAGCCAGTGTGTGAAGAAGTCTGACACATTGATCCTGTGATGTACACTGTGGTGGGTGGGAGCAAAATGTGAATGACACGCAAACAGATCAATGCATGAAGAGGGCTGATGCAATTTTATGTTTTATTGTGTGATGCTGATGAGGTGGCCTCTGAGCCACATCTAAAAATGTAACTGCAATTTGCAATAAGGGTTGAGAAAAAAGATGCAAAGTGAGAGTTTGGTAGAAGTCAGATGTAGCTCCTTTCATCTTGCCCCAAGTGTGGAGATACGTCACAATTGGTGAGTCAGGTAAGAGACATGGTGGAGGTCCTAGACTTCTTTGTAAGGATTGTCGTAACTGGTTATACTTTGAAATTTGAATATCAGGCAAATGAAATTCTTCCTGCAGTTGGAGAAATGATTTAATGTCACTGTTTGAAAAAAGTTGATCTAGGGTGGAAACACCTGCTGCTTCCCAAATAGGCCAAGAAATTGATTTTCTATTAATACGAATTGCAGAATTATTCCATAATGGTGCTTCGTTATGGAGACGAGGATGTGAGCCCAATAAGCAGCGTGCCCTTTGCCAAGCGGCGCGCATAGCCGACAAAATATGATTAGTGGAGTCTCGGGGACGAGATTCAGAACCATATAAAACAGAAAGACCTGCTTTTGTTAATGAAAGGTAGTGTTTAAGAAGTACCCACTGTGGCACATCCAATCAATGTGGAATCATATTTGACATTTGAGAAAGTTGCAATGCCAAAGAATAATGTTCCATTGAAGGTAGACCTATTCCTCCATAGGATTGATGAGCCTTTATTTTTGAAGCAGAGAGACGGGTTTTGGCAGAGTTCCATATAAAAGATTTTATCTTAGAATCAATCGAACGTAACGTAGTTAAAGGGACCTGGATAGGGAGCATGCCAAGGACATAAAGAAAACGAGAAAGAGTAACCATTTTCACGGCTTGAACCCTGCCCCACATTGAGAGACCCAATGCCTTCCATTTTTCAAAATCACGTTGCATTTGAGCAATGAGGGGAATGAGGTTATCCATAACCATGCCCTCTAGACCTTTGTTCACTAGTATGCCCAAATATTTGAGATGAGAAGATTTCCATTGAAAGGGAAAACCTTGAATGGCTGCTATTGTGGTCCCGTTCGAGATGGGTAGAGCTTCACTTTTGTTCCAATTAATTTTGTACCCAGAAATGGAGAAGTCATCTATTATTTTTAACACAGATGGTACAGAGGTGGTGAGTGTAAGAAGAATATCGACAGCGTAGAGATAAATGTTGGATTCACCTGTTGGAAGAGAAATGCCCTTAATATAAGTAGTTTGTCTTAAGGAGGCAGCTAATGGTTCCATCGCTAGAAAAAAGAGTAACGGGGAGAGAGGGCAACCCTGACGAGTACCTCGATTGATAGAGAATGGAACTGAGATAAAGCCCCCACAATTTACCTGTGCCGAGGGATTTTTGTACAACAAGCGTATTTTGTTTATGAATTGGTTTCCCAGGCCGAATTTTTTTAACACCATAAAAAGATAATCCCATTCAATCTGATCAAACGCCTTTTCCGCATCAAGCGACAAGGCCAAAGCCTCATCAGGAAGATTCTTGGCATATCATAGTGTGTGGGAAAGAGTGCGAAGATGATTTCTAGAGGAACGCCCCGGAACAAATCCTACTTGGGTACAGTGTATGAGAGATGGGATAACCTTACGCAAGCGAGAGGCCAGAATGCTAGCTAGAATTTTGATGTCGCAATTCAATATAGATATGGGACGACAGCTGCTACATAATAGAGTATCTTTACCAGGTTTAGGTAACTCAGCAATAATAGCTTTATTAGATATGAGGCCCAATGAGGCCTCACGCTCTGCCTCTTGGAATGCGAGTAAAAGAGAGTCAAGCACATCCACTCCTGCCCAACGATAAAACTCTGCAGGAAAGCCATCTTCTCCTGGGGCCTTATGGAATGGGAAGCCAGCAACTGCACGCGATATTTCTTCCCTGGTAATTTCACCTTCCAATAAGATTCTACCTTCATCTGACAAACAGGGTAAGGTTACATTTGTAAGGAAAGAATCCAATTTGTCAGTGTCAAGTTGAGTTTCAGCAGTGTAAAGAGACTGATAATACTGGGCAAATTTGTTAACAATATCTTGGGGTTTAGTTAGGGTAACACCGTTCATTAACTTAATGGCCGGTATAGCCATAGCTGCTTGCTGCTGACGTAGCTGGGCTGCCAATAATCTTCCCGCTTTTTCCCCCTGCTCATAATGTCTCCCTTTCATTCTATGTAGGAGGGATTCTGCCTTAGAGGTAAAAGGGTTGTTTAAG
The DNA here is from genome assembly GCF_964204655.1 of Triturus cristatus. NCBI lineage: Eukaryota > Metazoa > Chordata > Amphibia > Caudata > Salamandridae > Triturus > Triturus cristatus. The sequence goes on along the minus strand of NC_140591.1, from coordinate 1,669,354,150 downwards.
GCCATACAAGCTTTTTCTAATGACTTGCGATGTGATATCGTTGGATTAAGTGCATATAAGTGAGTGTAAGGCACAATATCTTGCTCCAATTCTTTTTGCTTTTTAGCATTTTGTTTATTAAACTGAGCTGCATCTCTCATAAGCTGCCCACGGATAGTGGCCTTTGCCGCTGCCCAGAGAGTTCTGTTGGAGTCAACGGACCCTTGATTGACTGACATAAAGTCGTGAACATGGGATTGTAATAACATTTTGTTTTGGGTGCCCTGTAATGTTGAATGTTTAAACGCCAGGGTTTGAGACATGGCTTCGATAAACCAGTTTGTAAGGAAAGTAGAACTGGAGAATGATCAGAGATCGCTGCCTCCAGTATCTGAGAGTCCTGTGTTATTTGAACTACATTTTGGGAGATTAAAAAATAGTCCAAACGAGAGAGCGTGCCATGCGTAGGGGAAGTGAAGGTGTAGCCCTTATCCATCGGGTGAGAACGTCGCCAATGGTCTACCAAACCATTATCTGCCACTACATCATCCATTAGAGCCCTATCTGCCACATTTGCCTTATCTAGAGGGCCTGTTTTGTCTAGGACATGATCTCGCACTAGGTTCCAATCTCCACCGATAAGAAACTGGGAAGCACCTATTTCAGTTAAAAGGCGGTTTAGTTGAAGGAGGAATGATCGTTTTGCTCCTGTGGGAGCGTAAATGGATCCAACGCATATGTGTGTTTCACCGATGCGAAGTTTGGCAAAGACATATCGGCCATCCAGATCTACCCAGGATTTCAAAACTGTCACTGGGAAGGATTTACAGATAAGAATCGCAACTCCACATTTGCGGGTTGGTGTCGCATTTGGGTCCGTTCTCTTCTATATGCTGCTGTGTATAACCCAACCCACCCAGTCTCTACGTCATTTTTCAGACTCTTTAGCATCAAATTGGGTTTCTTGGAGGAGAGCTATGTCCACATGCTTGGACTGTAAATAAGAGAGTGTATTTTTTCCTTTAATATAATGTGTCAATCCATGAACATTCCAGGTTATTACTTGAAGATCGTGTGAAGTGGCCATGTCAGATAAGAATTGAAAAAAAAAAAAGTAAGAGGATAAAGAGGATAAAATGGGACCTTGGACCGTAACAAAGATCAGATAAATAATAAATGGATCAAATGGTAATGCTATTTGATGATGGAAGAATATATGTGTAGAGATAGCTAGAGGTGTGTTCAACAGATGGAGTAGTATGTAGTGTGAATGACAAAGGGAAAGGTAGGGAGGAAAGAGTGCCAAGTATAAAATGGCACAAGGCATCTCAGGACTTTTAACCACGTGTCTAAACACTAATAGAACTCCGCCATGAGGAGGGGCCCCACCAGGAGAGTGAAGCAGTGGTTGACAAATATAAATCCAAAGATGTCTTTAAAATGTATATAATAACAGGTATTCTTACTATTAATAAGAAATATAACAATAAATTGTAATACTGTATTATTAAAACCTATGGCTGATCTATGCAGAGAATATGTACCATTTGAATGGGAGAAGGTAAACAGTAAATTTGGTAGTAAAAAACAGTATTACTAACATTACGTCATCAATAAAAGGGAAAAAAAATAAACGAAACAGTATATACCTATCAGTAATCATAAGGCTCTTGCATTGAATGATAGATGTAGAAGCAGGATAATTATTATAATTCATATGAAGACGTATCATGGTAATATTAAAGAACACATCATTATAATATAATTGCGAAACACATTGTTAAACCATTGGCGTATTACATTGAAAATAAGGAATAGAATAAAGATAAGGTAAGGAGAGATGGAGTTGTAACCCTGCAGATAATTAGATAATATGTGAAGAATTAAAAGATTGGGATTATCAGCATGAAGAGCTGTAATAACCACAATTCTAGAGTGAATAAATAAATACCAAGAATATCAATCAGATATGTGTAAAAACAGAGAGGGATAGACCCAGTGTTTGAAGGCAATATAGTTAATATAATAGATGTGATGAAACAAAAAGAAAAGAAGAAAGAGAGAAAAGAAAGAAAGAGTAATAAAGAACAGTACAATAACTGTATTACTCAGCAAACTGATGATGATATATCTTCTTCTAACCATTTATAACATGAGTTCATTAAGTTTGATCTAACACCTAGAAGAAAATGGGTGTGAAAACAGAGCTAAATCTGAACAAAAGTATATTAAAACATTAAATCATCCACATTCTGATTCAAATTAGATTTTACTACTCATCTGTCCGCAGGCGAGATAACTGCTTCTGTTCCTTGAGAATGGTTAGCCATTGAAGGACACAAGTGTGAGCATAGGTTAATTTTGATCAAAATTGTAGAGAGGTATTGAGTCATCCACATTCTGCATTCGAAGTGGATTTTAATGGCGATCGAAATTTATCCCTATGCTATTCCTTAGTGAAGGCAGATACAGTTTGAAGAGCAGCATTCTTGTCCTCATGACTACGAATAGTCCTTTCAAAATCCCTGCCTCTCTGTCGAGGACTGCTGACATTACGTCGTGGATTGCTTGATGCCTGAGGAAAAGAACCGTAATGTGACAGATCTGGAGTGGACTGCTGAATTTCCATTTGTTGCGGTTTCCAATTGTCTAAAAATATACGGAGGTCCTCAGGGTCATAGAAGTCTTTAGATATTCCATTTTTAGAAATTCGGAGAGGAGCAGGATCAAATAGACCATATTTAATGTCTAGCTGACATAATTGAGGTCTACATGAAAGGAAGGCCTTGCGTCTCTCATTAGTGTCTCTGAAAAAATCAGCTGCAATACGAATTTTATACCCATATGAGAATGGACCATGAGTACGTGCTTATATTAATATTTGCCTTGTCTGTTCATGACCTAAAAAACAAGCAATGAGGGGATGTGAGTTTGTTGCAGATTCCTTACGTAATGGACCAATTCGATGTGCGCGCTGTATCTCCAATGGAGGGTCAAAAGCAATGTCCATCATTTTTGGAAGGATATTTTGTAGAAATGTTCTAGCGTTTGAACCCTCAATCTTTTCCGGAAAACCGAAAAACCGAACATTATCCCTCCTGCTTCAGGCTTCCAAATCTATTAGCTTACTTCCTAAACATAAAAGCTCTTGAGCTCTGTTTTGTATTGAGTCTTCTAGACGAGTTTCTACATTTATTAACCTGTGATCAAGCTCCTCTGTCTTGAAATCCTGCAATGTCTGCTTGTATTTTTTTAGTCCCTGTTGTTAATGAGGAAATATTTGAATCCATGCCTTCAAGTCTGCGACTGACCGCTGATATTTCTTGTAGGATGCGACCATGGTTTGCCCTTGCATGGTGAGGTTAGTTTGTATACAATTGCCTAATTTAGAGGAAGAGCTATTGGCATCTGTATTTTGTGACATTCGAGAAAAGAGGCTGTTTAGAGGGTCCTTTTCCATGTTTGTCAGTAGACATTTTGGTTTCTGCTAAGTCTCTCAGAATCTCTCAGAAGTGTGGCCGCTGTAAAGCTGGTATTTTTCAAAATTTCGGAGCAGACCGACACGCATGAGAATAAACCAGGAAGCTCAGGTGTGACCAGCTGAACTTTGCGAGCGGGAAGCTGTGGAACTCCAGGCTCAGGTTTGTAGGCAGGCTGAAAGGACCAGAGTCTCTCAGGACATAAGTTAAAAAGCAAGGCTTATTAGAGAAAGTTGAGCACTGCACATATATCCACAAAAGAATCTCAAAGGCAGTCTGGGCATGTGTTCAGTGAAACTGTGTGCTGAACAACACTACAGCTTAACTTCATAGGGCAGGCTTCCCAGCAACGCGTAAACTTCACACAACCTTATTGTAATTTAGTTAAGGCGTAAGAGGATATTTTTCAAAAATAGCACATGAACTGCTCCAATGTCGATTATATTTCAGCTAGGATTGTTCATTTTGATGAAAGACTCCACCGTCTCTCTCACCAAAGAGCCTCGGTCGACATAAAAGGCACTTCACAGCACAAAACTACAAGCCCTGGTATACAATGTTGCAGACTGTGCGCAGATTACTCAGATTTACACAAAATAGCCACATTTAATTCCTCAAAAGCATGTAGACTTCACACGAGTGATTACAGCTGAAGCCCCTCCCGCACTTCTTAAGGTAATTATTTTAAAGAGCAAGCATATGAACTCCAAATTAACTTTACAGACCTTAACTTAAGTCAGCCGAAGTCATGAGTCATAATGAAAGGCTCTGGTGCTTTTCTCTCAGTCTCTGTATTTCATGAGGCATGGATACAGTCAGCTTATCTTCCTTCAGGATCGCATTTCACATTCCACAGGGTGTAAGAAGGTACAGCTGGCTCCTGTCAGAGGCTGAAGTATTGGAGCCGAAAGTAAAACATCCACATACCCTCTGAAGTAATTTATGCAGTGTCCTGTAATTCTCACCTCAGAGAGCACAGTTATTTAAGCTGTGTTGCGGATAGAAACAAGATTCAATATATGAAAAGGAAAGCGCTGCCCAGTGACGCCAGGGCTTCCTCTCAGCACAGGTCTCCGGTGTCAAGAATGCACAGTTTCCATTCCTCAGGAACCAAGTCACCCACGCTAAAGAAAACCGGCACATCTGCTCCTCATTGACTTTACGACCTTCCTAATGCTGAAATGATGTCGAAGGTCTCGCATTAAATGGGCGCCAACTCCCTTTGAAGCCGCACTCTTGGCGGAGCTCACAGATCAGGCGGCCATCTTCAGCAGTGGCCAGACCACGCCCCTCTGCTGTATTTCTGACTTTCCCTGATTAGGTTTGTGGTTAATGCTTGGACGGCGTGCATATTTTGCCAACCAGAAACCTAATTTCTAACAGGAGTCACATTTAATCTGAAATGGAGATCCATCTTTGTTACTCCTCATTTGTCACCCCTTTATTCAAGTGTTTTCAGCAGCACAACTACTTCCTTTTTGCAATGACTTTGTGCCTCTACTGTAACACTACTGTGCATGCAGGAAAGCAATCCTACACATGTTAATTAAGAGATTATATTTGTTCACTTCTCAGCAAAATATAGGGTATACCATTCACATATTGATAAAAAATTATATGAAAGTTTTGTTGAAAATAACATTTATTAAAGTGTTGGATGGCCAGTGTTACATTTTTGAAAGGTATAACATTCACAATAGATGAACACAAGATCCATTACCCCCAAACCATGATGTGTTCACATCACAAGAAAACACTTTAGTCTTCCCACGTACACTCCCCAACATCCACATCTGTAGCAACCTAACATCACACTGTGGTCTTTGTCTCAATGTCTGTTGAGTATGTTATAGATATTCAATTTGCCTGTGTATGAGTCAAAACATTTTCCATTACCTGATATCATGAATCACGTACTTTTTTTGCCCCACAGGTTTACCATTCGATATTACCGAGACCTGCTGGCCATGCTTTTTGCCATTGAGGAAATTAATCACACCCCTGACCTGTTATCGAATATTACTTTGGGTTTCCGGATCTTCGATTCCTGCACATCTCAAAATAGGGCCATTCACGGGCTCTTACATGTGCTCTCAGGGAAGTCTGACCCAGTGCCGGGGTACAACTGCAATTCAAAATCAATACCAGTAGGACTTGTTGGTGAAATGCTGTCGTCCACATCTATTCCACTAGCCAGAGTTTCAGGACCTTTCCATTTCCCAGTGGTAAGCAGGGTGCATGGAGCAGCTGAATACATAATTATGACTGGATAGAATAATGGTGGCTGGTACATCCCAAACAGAGGACTACAGAGGACTTGCAGTTCACTACAGAGGTCTCTTTTGTAGAAAACGAGATGGCTGTTCAAGTGTAGACCTTCTTAAAAGCCAACAATTAAGGGAAGGTCAATATAGTTTCTAACTAGGCTATACAACACCAAATCTACAACACTACAACTTGAGGATACAAATGAAAATTGGCTCCAGTGACTGCTGGACTTGCCGTTGGTGTTTGACACCATAACTCATGACCTTGTCGTACATACTCTGAAATTACTTCTACTTCTACACCTGTCTCCTCAAGAGGGAGGTTCCACAGGGAGTAAATGTGAGAAATGTCTACTTTTAATTGTACATTGAAATTATTTCAGTCAGGCAACAGCTTTCTCTGCCAGAGCTTCTTATGCCACCTCCATTCATTGAATGCTTCATAAGTCAACAGGTCTCAGAAGTGTCCAAACTGGAACCAAAAAGTGTGAGAGAGAATTTCTAGACTGGGCTGCAGATACCACTCACCAGTACTATAGAAGGTGTCCTTGAATTCTTCAGTAGAGATGGAATGCTCTCTCTCTCCTCTTCAGATCCATGGATCTGGAGGTATCTCTCCTAAGCCAATCCTGTTAAAATCATACTGCTTCACAACCAGCTGTGTGTGAAAGTGATAAGCTTCATATTTTTGGTTCAAGCTATGTGACAGCACAACTATCTCTGAGTTCCAGGCAACCAAAATACGAAACAGTGATTCCCTGTCTCGGATGTATGAAGCTCTCCTCTGTTCACCAGCTCCATCCATTGCCCTTCTCCTATAAGTGACCAATTGATCCAGGCCTCCTGTTGTATCTGACTCCACTGAACCCGGAGCAATCAATTCCAGTGAATGGATTATGAGCTGCAGGACCGGTCTTAGATCTGGTGGTGTCCGGTACAACTGTCTTGTTTGGAGCCCCCCATGACCTCCTTCTCCACTGATTCCCTCACTACCACCTTCCAACAGTGCCCCTTTTCTATCCATAGTCAGTCTCTCACATGCTACTCACACCAGTGTTGGGTGTCAGAGCGCTTTACATCACACACACATTATATAGAGATGAGGAATCATACATGTGTATATTAGTTTATTGGAAATGTTGCATAACGCAAAGAGGTTTACAAGAGGTAGGAATCACATGTTACCCATACTAGTGGCCTGTATATTTAAAGAGTGCTTGGTTTGGAGAGGCAGACACTAAGGATTCAAAACTCACCGCAGTATTTGAGTTGACTTCAGTAACTAAAATGTATTTCTACCCAAACAAACATTTTGAACAACATTAGAATAATGAAAGACGGGGGGAAAACATAACATTCTATCCTTTTCCATGCAGATCTTTGATGACAGGTCATTGATCACTGTGCTATATTAGAATTGTAACTTATGAACTACAAGTTACTAATGGATATCTATCACAAAAACAGTAACCCACTGAGCTATGCAAAAACAACAGTTGATGGACAGAATGCAAAACAATGTCATCCATTCACCCCAGTACAGAGATCTGAGCCTAAATCCATCGTTTTTTTGCTCACCATGCCATCCCGTTTAATCCCAGCCATATGCAAATCAGTCTTGACCCTGTGCCCCATGGGAACAGTCCAGCCCGAACTGCCAAGCTAGGTCCTCCCTGGACAGGAAACAAGCATCCTAGGACCGGATTCGGGGTTTCACCCCTCTTCAGCCAGGATAGCTTGATTCCATTGGCATGGAGAGCACAGGACCCACGTCTGGGCATAAGTGTCCCACTCGGGGTGACAAATGCAAAAACAACAGTTGATGGACAGAATGTAGAACAATGTCATACATTCACCCCAGTAACGAACTGAGCTATCACATAAAGTATGGATCATGGTGGATGTTCTTTGCAGCAGGCACATTAACCCTCTACGGTACTTTATAATGAGTCAAAATTGTCACTAGACAAAACTACATCACTCTCCAGCAGGAACAATAACCACCACAGTTATCTTGGCATTTTTATTGTTGCCTGTAAACTGATGGACACACACAAGGAACTCTGCAGCAGGTGCTTTTAAACCCGTGAGATATTTCTATTATTTCCAAACACAGCTCCCAGCAAGATCATCGCCAGGTGTGGTTGCACTGGTCGCACCACCCTAAAGCCGACCCTGACGACCTGGAGAGCCCTGTTCATGCACTGCTGTCCCAATAGGCAGCACCACAGGCTCTTCAACCCAGTTCTGGTCATTTGAAACAACATCTGGCAGGCAACTAATAACAGATGTGAATGAGGTGGGATCACAGTCAGAAGAGAGGCTGTCTTTTTTAGTGTACTTCAGCAGAATCCAGGCTAGAATACTTTCTTTTTCCAAACATTTTTTTAATTGTAATGGGGTATGGGAAATAAACATTAAAGAAAGGAAAGGTATGTGTACACTGGAATTCGGCATTGATAATGCATTCCCGTCACAAGTGATCACTTTACATAGTGGGAACATGCCCTGCTAAAGGAACAGCTGGACAAAATGTGTAACCTAATGTATATGATGTGATTTAGGAGTCTGTAAGTCAATTATTTCCTTCACTTCTACACCCCATACCTGTACTCTGTGGAAATATTGGACAGTTTTGATGCTGGAGTGAGGATGGTCCACCTTTTTGACAGAGCCCACATGGGGAGGCCTGCTTGGCAGGCCAATGTCACTCTAAGGTCAGAAGGTCAGCTGTCCAGAGCATTAGAGGGATGGCTTTACAGTGAGACACAAATGTTTATGAGAGAAGCAGAGCCTGTCTTGTAGCCAATACATCTGTTCCTATAAGTGAAAACTTGTGAAGAGGATGTGCTTGGAAAGAATTCAAAACAAGCATTGGCATAGCCAATAGGTCTCGCTTGTGGGACCTTATAAGTGTTTAGCCATGCAACAGTTGCATAACTAAATACTTATAAGGTGCCAAAAGCGAGACCTATTGGCTATGCCAATGCTTGTTTATTGTTTTCATGAGAAAAGTATAGAGTCGCAGTCCAGTGTTTTAAGAAAGTCATGATGTATTTTGAGGCATTTAGTGACGCAATTCTGCACAGAGAATGTGGGGCGTGGGACACTAAGGGAATTCAGTAGATCTGAAGGTCTTATTTTCATGAATAAATTGGAATTCAACTTAGACGTTTGTAGAAGCATTGGTGCTCCTCCCAATAAAATGTTTGCAAATAGAAGCAGCTGAGCAGTCTCCATTGTAAGAGACACATATAGATCTATATATCGAGAGAGAGTGAGAGAGAGGGATATTCACAAAAATAAAGATTTTCAGAGTTTTCTTGTCCATAGCTCAAGAGATCTTGTTCCGAGAGTGAATATTGGTCTTGTAACAAACCTCCTAATACATGGACAGATATACATAATTGTTTTACTACTGGCAAGATGCTAATTTCAGTATAAATGAAGCGAGCACCGCCCTTGCTATCACTTTTCCCGGGGCTCTCGCCAGCGTTGGAAAGTGTCATGCAAACTCAGTGACGCGCAGCGGCACCCTGCAGTCTATAGGGCGCAGGGGGACACAAATCTTTGTGGAGGGGGACGAGGGGGGAATTCTGCACAAGGCCAATGCAGACCGGCGAGATATACTGAATTTGTACTGAATATACACTGTGACCTTTCCAAGGTCACACCGGTGACAGGTGTCAGGCAAAGATTCCCTCTCCGGACTCCGCCCATGCTTCCTTCAGGGCAGATTGTGTTGAATCCAGAGAGCAGGGGTTCGCAAACAAGAGGCTGAAGTCAGAGGCGGAAGAGAGAGTGGAATGTGTGACACTGTTAAAGAATTGTGAACAGCAGGACCAGGGGGGCGTGTGTTGTCATCCTGGGAAACCCACAAAACAATTTATTGTGAATCAGTTGCTTTCCGGGCCAAGAAATAGGAGCGTTCAGAAATGGGTGAGCGTTCGGAATAAGCGCTATATAAGAATCGAGGCACACGACGCAGGTCTTTTTGAACCGATGCACTATATGTTTCCACACTACTGCCAGGTAGAGCAGGGATCAGGGGTCTGTCTGGTTCAGCTCCTGATAGCATCCCCGTGGACTGAGGCCAGAGAGGTTGCGAGAGTTGTTGCAGGCGCTGAGGAAGCCACAACACAAGAGAGGCAAAGCCAGTCCCTGGTGGACCACTGAGTGCTACTGTTCCCCGGGCAAAGTAGCTAGCACCCGGGCATGGTGAGGGGGGTGGGGGGCGTCTTGCGTACCCTACAGTACGTAAGATTTTTACTACAGCAGAGCGAGTGTTGGGCTATGATCTGCTGCACCTCTGCCAGCACTGACCCCGGGAACAACTGGATAGAACAGTTTACTGCCAGCCTGCCCTGTACGTCTCCTCCTTGGAAGCCGCCAAATGACTCACCCAAGAGCAGCCGAAGGTGAGAGAATCACGAGCCCAGTGCATCTGCCAGAACGTAAGTATTGACTCTCATGAGTTAAGTGAACCGGAAGGTGAAACAGCGGGATTTGGGCTGCCAGAGGCAAAAGAGTTCAAAGCTCCATTAGGGATCTGAACTCATCTGCTGTGCAGTGTTGCCACATTTTTTAACCCTTCTTTCGAAACGTGGCGTTTTGGCCAGAGCGGCTGACTTTGTACTCTTTGTACACGTCTATACCCTTATCGCTTAGCTACTTGTCTAGCAATATGCAGCCGTTGCGCATTCAGATTCATGCTTCACAGCTGCCACATTGAAATCCAGTGCCTGAATAGTGGGGTGGTGAGATGGTGACATTACAAGAGCCTTCGTGCGGGGGGAGGGGAGGGAAGAGCGAGAGAGCTGCCGTAAGCGAGCGTGTAGTTAAAAGACACCCTGCCCAAAAATTAAAATAATGATAACCCGCGATTGTGAAAATAAAAGCGGGCATTTAGTGAAAAGGCAGCAGCCTCAAAATTCAAATATTGAAACTTGCAATGGTAACATTAACAACTAGATTAGGGCACGTGAGCTCGCTAAAAGTAAAAAAAAAAAAAGCATTGGCATTGCCAATAGGTCTCGCCTTTGGGACCTTATAAGTGTTTAGCTATGCAACAGTTGCATAACTAAACACTTATAAGGTCCCAAAAGCGAGACCTATTGGCTATGCCAAAAGTGAAAGTGATCGCGATCAAACATCAAAGCGGCCATGCAGCCGCTAAAGTGAAAGTAATCGCGGTAAAAGTGGCGCGCGCGCCCGCGCACATGCACTGTAGCTCTAGGCTGGCCTGGTAGCACTTTTTGGAGCCCTCTCAATAAGTCTCGCCAGACCAGCGCATGCGCTGGGTCAGGCGAGACCTAAATATTGTGGCATGTTTATTTGGTGACCCGAAAGATTCCATGTGGTTTTTTCCCACTGGAGATCTCTCCTTTTGGAAGTGGGCGTAATCTACCAGCCTCTGTTTAACACCTACACGTGTGACCCTTCACCTCATCCCTGGTACAGAAAGCTTGTCATACATTACTGAATCTGAGCACTGGGAATGGTATGGTTGGTCTGGTACCATTACTGATGATAGTGGCAGCTTTATATCAACAGCTTAAAACACTAGAGAACATAGCTCAATTCGCTGACTAATGTATAGATCATTACATTCACTATATTCTGAATGTATTTTGTTACATCATCAATTTAACAGGAACCAATTTCTCTAATGCAAAAGCCATGTCTTTTTATATAAAGACAACCTCAGTTAATCCAAATATGTCTAACATCCACCATCACTGTCTAATGGATGTTAAGGTCGATGTTGGATGTTAAATTACTCTTACAGAGGGGAGGTATGACTTAATTGCATAGGAACCATCTCGTTGTGTGACTGAGGTCCTCATTACAATTGTGGCGGTCGGACTGCCGACAGCCCTTCAGTCCGACCATCGTATAATCATACTGGCTGTAGCACCCACATCCTTTGGAAGCAAGACCTTCGCCTCCGCCAAGATCATAGATCGATGGGGAGGTGGTCGGATGAGCGTCCCAGCATGGCAGCAGTGCTGAGTCAGGCACCGCTATCGGGATTACAATGTCCATTTCCAACAGCCTTTTCATGGCAAGAACCCCTCCATGAAAAGGTTGTCGGAAACGGTACAAAGGGGCTCCAAACAGGGCCTGGGTGTTGGAGCCCAGAGTAAAATGTTTGTGGGGACACACATAGCTCCCCCCTCCTAACACTGTTGTGTGTGCACTGTGTACCATTCACAACATGGTGCATGGCACACAGTGCCCAGATGTGTAGGATGCACTGCACAGCAGCAGCATCTCCCCTTTTCTAAGGCAGCGGCCTGCCTTCGCCATGGTACCGCCGAATCCCAACCCCCAACCTGGCAGTCACATTGAAATACAGCAGTCAGACTGCCCGCATGCTTGTTGGCAGTCTCCTGACCGCTGCAAGAGCGGCTAGCGGTCCGACCACCGCCATTGTAATCAGCCCCTAAAAGTATCAGTGCACATGGTTCGATTTGCAAAGCCTGCACAAGTTCCTACTACATGACAGTGCTGTGTTGTTAACAGAGGTATCACGGCCCAACAGCTGGCCCAGTTGGGACCCACTTGAGTGTCACCTGGAAGGATGCTGTCAGAAGACTGTTGCTGATAAAAGGGCCAATTTCCCCTAATAAATTTAGTATATTTTCAGCCACATTTTGTGTCTTTTTAACTAATTTTCACACAGTTATTCTTTAGAAAATCACACATGTGAGTCAAAGTTCTAACTGCAGTTAGTCCAGGTTAGGTTAGCAATCAGGCCACATTAAACATATTCTGTAAAGCATATAGGGCTGGTCACCGCAGGACAATGCCATCTGCCTAGGTAGGAAATAGAGGAGCGAAATCTCATAGAGGACAATAGCAAGGTGAAATAATGAAGAGCCTTCACAGGTTTCTTGAATTTTGGTGGTAGTTTATTCATCAAACAGCATCCCAGCAGAGAGTAGCTTCTTCAACTTCAATCTCTCTCTTCTAACTGGAACATATCATCACTTCCATTCTATTTGTATCTTAGTAACAGGCCTATGACATAAGCAGTAGACATCTCTTCATATCTCCTTTTCATACAGTACAACAACATGAGAATAAAAAATTACAATGATATAAGGAAAGAACAAAATAAAGAGATTAATCAGTATAATAAAATATAAAAATAAACTTCGAGAATCTATACCCAATATTCTCCAGGTACATTTTCCAATTGATATCTTATGGTCGACATACTTTGCAAACATTCCCTAAACTCCAAGTTGTACCATCGTCCAAATTGACAACATTAGATTTTACATCTTTGACTTGACAAGGTCCTATATATTTGCTTTCACCTTTACGAACCCATTCATTTTTTCGTACAACAACCCAATCTCCCACTTGAATATACACTTGTTTTACACCTTTTCTGGAGTCGTATACATTTTTCATCTTTCCTTGACACTCTTCCACTTTTTTCAACACTTGTTCACGGTCAACCCATGTCCTTTCCTTCTTACACAACCATAAAGGACATTCTTTTTTTCCTGGTTCTCTTTCCTTAAGAGACACAAAAGGAGCTACTCCAGTACTGGAATGGGGAGTATTCTATGCATCCACATCATTTTCCTCAACTCTTGTCTCCAAGACAATCCATTTGCAAGAGACAACTGTATATTTTCCATAACAATTCGATTAACTCTTTCTACCAGACCATTTGCCTGAGGTCTCAAAAGAGGTGCCTTCTCATGTGTGATACCCATCCGACTGAAGTAATCTACCATCTCCCTTGAAATAAACTGCACTCCATTGTCAGTTACAATACTAGACGGTATTCCTTTCTCAAGAAAAACCTTTTCAAGGAATTTTATGACATTACTGGTATTGATTTCTCCCATGGTTTCTATCACAAACCACTTGGAGTGATAGTCAACTAGGACAAGGATAAACCTATCTCTCATTCCTGATTTATTAACTGGTCCAATAAAATCCATAGATAATTTTTCCCATGGTCTTGATGGAAATTTTGTGCATTCCAAAGGGGGTTGATGCACAACTTTGGACTTATCACTATTCAAGCAAAACTGGCAATCTTTCACTAAGGCTTCAACTTCGGTATCAACCCCAGGCCACCAGAATGATTCCCGAACGCTTCGTTTTGACATTCCCTGACCTGGATGACCTTCATGAATTATCTCAAGAATATGTTTCCTTATGTCTCTAGGAGGCACAATTTGCCATCTCCTCATAATGTTCCCATTGCATAGACTCAATTCTTCCCTGACCTTAAAAAATTACATTAAATCTGAATCCTTGTTATCCTCAAAACTCCAACCTTCCACAATCCTAGATTCCACTTTTTTCAATGCTGAATCACTTTCCATGGCCTTGCTCCATTCTTCAGATGACAAAGCAAGGACTCCTGAGTTCCCACAAATCTCACTATTTATATCAGAACAAATTTCAATTGCAATCTTCATCCAAAGGCATTCTTGATAAACAATCGGCAATCACATTTTTATTTCCCTTAACGTACTCAACTTCATAATTGAATTCCATTAGAGATAGTAACCATCTAGAAATTCTTGGGGTTATACTTCCTTCCAATCCCTTTCCGCCTTTGAAGATATACAATAATGGCTTATGATCAGTACGCATTCTGAAAGGAAGACCCCATAGATTAAACTTGAAGTGGCACATTCCCCAACAACACACTAAGGCTTCCCTCTCAATTACTGAATAAGACCTTTCCGCCCCCTGCAATCTTCCGGAGGCAAAGCCAATGATTCTTTCTTCACCACCAACCATCTGTGACAACGCTGCCCCAATGCCAACACCACTAGCATCAGTGGTTAAGAATGTTCTCCCACCAACTTCAAAGCTTCCTAATGTGGGTGCTTCAGATATCCTTTTGTTATGAGTTCAAAACCTTATTTACATTTATTAGACCATTCGAATGGAACTTTTTTTTCATAATTTCCCTCAAGGGCTCAACAATCTCAGTAAAACTATTTAGATATTTTGAGCAATACTCTGCAAGTCCTAAGAATGATCTAAGTTCATCCTTATTTGTTGGTTCGGGTGCCATTGTAATTGCTTTAATAATACTTTTTTTTGGTCTTATGCCCATTGAACTTACTTCATGTCCGAAATAATCAACTTTGATCTTCCTCAATTGACATTTTTCTCTTTTTATAGTTAAATTATATTACTCCAGTCTTATCATTACCTCTTCAAATAGCTTGTCATGATCAAAATAATCATTTCCAGCAATTAAGATGTCATCCTGGAAACACCAAACCTTCCTCATGTCACCAAAAATGTTTTTCATTGCTCTCTGAAAGACGGCTGAAGCCGATGCCAAACCAAATGGTATCCTCTTGTATCTAAATGCACCAAGAGGCGTAGCAAAGGAACTTAAATGTCTCGATGACTCATGCAATTTAATCTGATGATACGCCGCTGACATATCTAAAACACTAAAAACGCCTCCACCACCAATGGTTGATAGCATTTCAGATATGTTAGGCAACGGTTCCCTATCCACCCAAATGTTTTTATTGAGATCGCGCAAGTCAATACGGAGACAGTTTTTTTTTCCATCCTTTGGGGCAATCACTATCGGAGCCAACCACTTGGAGGCTTCAATCGGTTCAATTATCCCTTGCTTCAGTAGATTATCAATCTCTTCATGCAGAGGCTCTAACATCAGATTAGGTAAATTTCTTATTTTTTGGACAACAGGTTTTGCATTTTCTTTCAAAATAATCTTATGTGAAAATCCTATTAATACTCCTAACCTTGAAGTACAGATATTAGGATATTTTTCAAACAATTTGTTATTATCACATATATCTTGAACAGTTGCCTTTTCTAGGACCATAACAGGTTCTTTGGCATATGGGACAGTAATGATGTTTAAGTCCCTCTGATGACGCCATCCAAGGAGATCCGACCCAAAATCTGTACTATGTACTCTACCCCTAACTGCTTCACTTTTAAATTTTAGAGTCATCCAACACATTCCCAGTATTTCTATTCTTTTTCCTGCATATCCCACAGCACGAGTATCAGAATTGTACATAATTGGACCACGTCCCTTTGATCAATTATTTTCAAAAGTTTTTTTGATATAAGAGTATTTAAACTCCCAGAATCTGCCAATATTCTTATCTCCTTTTCATCGAGTGTGATATAACAATGAGGTTTTTCTAGTTTGTCTGTACTTTCCTTTTTCACATTAGGACTATATAACTCATCAGTTTTATTAATTTCAAATCCTTCTTGATCTCCTTCAACCATTAGTAAGACATCATCAACATATTCACAAATATCTTCTACTTCTTGGACCCTATTCTTCCCAATACTTTTCGTGCTACACATTTTAGAAAAATGTCCCCTTTTTCCACAACTCCTACATAATGTTTCTCTTGCCATACAATTGAGACTAGTGGCTATATGCCCTGGAGCACCACACCTAAAACATTTAACTTCTCTAGGTTGATAACTCGCTTTTCAAAATTGAGTTGAAGATTTTTTACCATCTACATTAAGTTTTACCTCTGTTTTATTAGCACTTTTTTTTCAATAAGTTCTACTTTGTCTTGTTTCGAATTGTTAACAGATCCGTCCTTTTCTTTTATCCAGATGTCAGTATGTTCCATTGCTTTTGCAATCTGTATTGTCTCATCTAAATTATATTCTTTTGTCAGTAACTTTTCCTTTATCCTTTTGTTATTGGTACAGCGTACTATTTGATCTCTTATTAAGGAATCATTTAGTTGCTCAAATTTACACGTTATCGCTAACCCTCTCAAAGTAGATACATAGGATTTAATATCTTCACCTTCTTTTTGGTTTCTAGTAAAGAATTTATGGCATTCAAGCACTACATTAGTTTTGGGTGTAAAATGCAATTCTAACATTTGTAGAGACATATCGTAAATGTTACAAGGTTGTCCATCTCCAAAGACATTTGTGGTATCTCTTTGTATATTCTTCTTCCTTCGACTCCCAAATGATGCAAAAGGAATGCTTGGCATCTGACCAGCCCATACTTATCTCCCCCAATGGCTAAAAGGTAAGATATAAATAGTTTATCCCATCCTCGTCATCATGAAATAAAGAAGAGCCTTCACCGGTTTCTTGAAGTTTGGTGGTAGTTTATTCATCAAACAGCATCCCAGCAGAGAGTAGCTTCTTCAACTTCAATCTCTCTCTTCTAACTGTTTATCCTGGAACACATCATCACTTCCATTCTATTTGTATCTAAGTAACAGGCCTATGACATAAGCAGTAGACATCTCTACACAAGGCCCTCATCTACTAACGTCTTTTGGACCTGCTGGCATGCCTCAGTGCAGTAACAGAGCATCAAGTCAAGGCCCACGTGCTTAGAGTGAAACTGCGTCATGTCGTGGAAGCCCCTGCCAAACATTAGTAAATGAGAACCTAATTCTCTTCCCATTCAAAGATCTCCCACTAACCTAGGTACAAAGAGCCTGAAAACAGTAAAGAAGTAGGAGTCCTAACGAGGCTAAGGCTAGTAGGTCTCATTAACTCCACATAAGTAAAAAAATCTAAATTACAAAATGTATTCCTTATTCTCAGCTCAGCAAACCAAGGTAGGATGAACAGAAGCAGATTGGATCTCTAATCACAGGATTTTGCCAGGATGTCACTGTTCAGACTATACACCAGAATACCAAGAGTTGTGTAGTAATCAAGCCAGGATCCAGGAAGTAGTTTCATGTAGATTTATTGAGGTTGATTACAAGATGTAGGTTAGATGTAAATAAGCCAGAGTTAAGCAAGTATTCAACAGGTAATTAGCCCCACCAGGAGCAACCTTCCAGGTGCTCAGCCCTTCTCCAACTGTCCATTCCCACTCCCAACATTCCATCCAGCATCACACTGTCAGCATTCCACTGGCACATCTTAACCATACCAGACCAGGATACTACATATCCCCCTTTGTTCCAACAAAAACAAAAAGGAACGCCACAACCTAGGATGACAAGAGAGAAATAAAACAGAAGCTAGACACAGAAACGAGAAGACCAGAAAGCACGAGAAAATAGCGGAAGAATATACTGAAGACTATACTGAAAGAAGATGAGAGAGAATAACACAAACCAAACCCATCTTCCCTTCCAAGGATAGCAACCTAACAAAAACACCAGAGAGAGATAGGAATAAGATATAATGAAAGGACAAAAGAAAGGAAAACGTAAAACACCCATCTTCCCTTCCACAGAACAAAAGAAGAAAACATCCATTAATGACTGTCCCCTGCATAACCACTGGCCAGGTAGAAATACAAGAACACAGCTCACATCAGGAGAAAACAAGACGACAGAGAAAAAGCGGAAACAAAATGCTCACTCTTCCCTGACGACAGCAAGAAAAAGAAATTACAATAAATAGAATACAACTGGGCTACAGCGTAAAAACTAAACTAAGACAATTGAAACTCCCAGAATAACATGACCCATGCTCTGTGGCGACTTACACCACACACCCACCAAGGGTAACAACATTCGCTTCAGCATGGGCAACCTCGAGTGGAGGTAAATGTGCACTGTTGTAAACAAAACAATTGCCAACACTAAACACCTTAAGAAAGGTAACACGTGCACTACAATGAAGGCAATAAACAATGATGTGATGTCCACCTGCGGACGCACCTCGACTAGAGGTAAAAAAAACATTATGCACCAGATAATGGGGAAAGACCCCAAAACACACCTCCGGAGAGATCAAAAATTTGTGCATTAAGACACGGGACACACGTGCATTAGGACACAGGACACACGTCCGTGCGACAGTTGGAGGTCAACTTGCATGCACATGAACTAGGGACATAACCCTAAACACACCTCGCAGAGAGGTCCTTAGATTGGCATATGTGAGGGCAAGGACTGTGCTCTTTTCGGTGAGTCTCTATTTTTTTATTTATTTTAAGCTCTGAGGTGGATCTCCACTACAAATAACGGCAGCGCATTCTTCAAATTCAAAATTTATGCGCGCGTTCCTCACCTTCCAGGGTCGCGTGCAGGCAGTGCGTCTTCCTTTCCTCAGTTCTCTATGACGCCCGTCCATGTCCTGTTCAGCTGTCATCTCACGCCTGCATGCTCCGGCGTGCCTTGAGCCACCCGGGATAGCGTCAAAAAACATACCGCCATTTTGGAATTGGCGTGAGCTGGCTGTCAAGCTGCCTTTTATGCACCATGATCTGATTTCCTGCGGTATCTTGCCAACCACGTTTTAAATAAAGTTTTTTCAGTGTTACTCGATCAGCGGAGCCGTCGTGGGAGCAAGAATGACTTTTGCCTGCTCGTGGATTTTCCTGAACAGCAACTTGCTGGTATTTCTTTCTTTATTGGTAAACACATATGTGTCAAGGTCAACGCTGCGCAAGTATAACAGTGACTTGTTGTTATGGGACGTGGCATGCTTATCTAGAGGGGAGTGTAATGGTGTTAAAAATTGTGAAAATTTGTTTTTGTTCACATTCACTGTTCTATGCCATCTAGTGACGTTACTATGGTCACCATTCAATATGTGTATTTAACCACTTTTGTCAAGGCAAAGGCAAGTTCTTTAACAATGATATGGGTCCGCGAGATCTTTTCTTTATGTTAAATTTACAGCTTGGCTTTTGTTTTATTTATCAGGTGCTTAGTTTCCTGATCTGTGCGCAATGTTCCTACCTCCACACGGGATGTGTTCTATGGGCGTCGTCCCTTTTGTACAGTGCACAATATTTTTAAGCTGGTATAGTGCACAATTGGTTTTATGTTCACTAGTGCACAATGTTGTATTCCCCATACGAGGTTCCTCGTGGTGTTTTCACTAGCGTCAGAGTGTACAGTGTCTAATGCATACAATGTTAGGTGTGGATTCTTGTCCCACTCACACATGCCAATCTAAGGACCTCTCTGCGAGGTGTGTTTAGGGTTATGTCCCTAGTTCATTTGCATGCAAGTTGACCTCCAACTGTCGCACGGACGTGTGTCCTGTGTCCTAATGCACGTGTGTCCCGTGTCTTAATGCACAAATTTTTGATCTCTCCGGAGGTGTGTTTTGGGGTCTTTCCCCATTATCTGGTGCATAATGTTTTTTTTACCTCTAGTCGAGGTGCGTCCGCAGGTGGACATCACATCATTGTTTATTGCCTTCATTGTAGTGCACGTGTTACCTTTCTTAAGGTGTACGCATGGGTTCGAATCCCATCCTCGTCGCCATAAAATTGTAGTAATCAAGCCAGGATCCAGGAAGTAGTTTCATGTAGATTTATTGAGGTTGATTACAAGATGTAGGTTAGATGTAAATAAGCCAGAGTTAAGCAAGTATTCAACAGGTAATTAGCCCCACCAGGAGCAACCTTCCAGGTGCTCAGCCCTTCTCCAACTGTCTATTCCCACTCCCAACATTCCATCCAGCATCACACTGTCAGCATTCCACTGGCACATGTTAACCATACCAGACCAGGATACTACAAGTTGTTTGTGAGGGGAGGGGTACAGGGCAGTTTAATTCATACACGCTGTTAGAAATTGATTGTGTGAAATGAAAACAAATCTTAAAATTCCTTTCACTGCAGATCAGCTATGGATCACTGCTGTCCACACTGAGCGACAAGCTACAGTTTCCATCTTTGCTGCGCACAGTGCCAAGCAACACCTTCCAGATGACTGCGTTGGCCCAGCTAATGAGAATCTTCGGCTGGACATGGATTGGGATGATCATCTCTGACGATGAGCTGGGAATGTTGGGGGGACAATCCTTAAAACGATTGATTGAGAAGAACGGGGGTTGTGTTGCTTTCATGGAAAAAGTCCATCTAAGCTACTCTACAGCGAAGATCGCCAATGTTGTTGAAATTGCCAAGAGACATTCTGTGAAAGTAATCATTGTTCACAGCCCTGAGGTCCATATGAAGAAGGTCATGGAGGTCTTCTTTGCACTGAGTGTGATGGATAAAGTCTTTGTCTTCTCTGCATCCTTTACATTTACTCATGCACTGTTCCCCAGGCAAACCTGGACACTCTTCAATGGATCTCTGGCACTAGTCCTCCATTTCTCAAAGATGCCCGGGTTTGAGTGGTTTCTTTCCCACCTTAATCCATCGCAAGATTCCAATATCGAATTTATTAAACTCTTCTGGGAGGAAGCTTTCAACTGCAAGTGGCCAGGATCTCACGCAGCTGAGAAAATGTCAGCAATGGAGTACAATGGAATCCAGCTTTTTTGCTATGAGAACCAGACATTGGATAAAATGGCAGCTTTTCTTTTTGAATTTTATGATCTTAGTCTCTCCTACCACACCTACCTCGCAGTCTATGCCCTTGCCCATGCTATAAACTCATTGATGTCCTGTAAACCTGGACAAGGACCGTTCATTAATAGTGATTGTGCTGATATCAATAACTTTCAACCTTGGCAGGTAAATAAGTGATAAGCGTATCCATCGCAATAGGTCATGAATGTCTTAACGTCTCAGTTTTATAGCTTATGTGACTCATGATATTTGTTCATAGTGATGGGTCTTTCAACAGCAGCGTTTATAGATTTTTGCTTGAAATCTCATTCTATGTCGCCCCAAGTGGGAAGGGTATGCCCAGACGTGGGTCCCGTTCTCACTACACCGCTGGATTCAAGCTAGCCTGGCTCATGAAGGGTGATGCCCTGCAACCGGTCCCAGGATGCTTGTTTCCGGTCCAGGGAGGAACTAGCTTGGCAGGTCAGGCTGGATTGCTCCCACAAGGAACAGGGTCAAGACTGATTTGCATATGGCTGGGTCCAAACTGTGATGGTGTGGTGAACAAAAGAATGATGGATTAAACCCAGATCCTTTTGACTGGGGGTGAATGTTTGCATTGTCCAGCACTCCGTCCATCAATTGTTTATTTTGCATATGTTGCCCTAAGTGGGAAGGGTATGCCCAGAAGTGGGTCCCGTGCTCACTACATCACTGGATTCAAACTAGCCTGACTGATGAAGGGTGACTCCCTGAAACCGGTCCCAGGATGCTTGTTTCCGGTCCAGGGAGGACCTGGCTTGGCAGTTTGGGCTGGACTGTTCCCACAAGGAACAGGGTCTGGGTTGATTTGCATATGGCTGGTTCCAAACTGGGGTGGTGTGGTGAGTAAAAGAATGATGGATTTAAACCCAGATCCTTGTGACTGGGGGTGAATGTTTGCATTGTCCAGCATTCCGTCCATCAATTGTTTCTTTTGCATATGTCGCCCTAAGTGCGAAGGGTATGTCCAGATGTGGGTCCAGTGCTCACCACACCATCAATTGTTTCTTTTGCATATGAAATCTCATTCTTGGCATCCTAGCTTTAGTTACAACTCCACTAGTGAATTAAATGTCAGTTTACTATCAGTAAATATTCTAAAATGTTTGTTTCCCTTAGAACTTTGGCACCATTTCAACAATCTTAAAAACAACTTTTCAAAAAGGTAGCTCATCCACCATTCTAGAACGTTTCAGGGTGCTTCGTCAAGTGGGGGCCTGAGAAAAAGGGGCCCAAAACAAGTTATCCGTGCACAGTTTCTCATAGAAAACATAGGGAGTCAGTCCACATGTTGTTGAAATAAAAAACTAAAGTAAACTGTAAAGGGGCAGAATAGTTGTACAATGACCCACTTATAGTTATGGGGGTCAAAGAGGGCCCACCATCTTGCTAGATCACACTTAGCCCACACTGACTCTTGTGGCACTCCTGCAGAATTATGAAGAAAAAAAAATATGAAAAAAGATCTGTGAGCATATGTGATGGACAGTCCACTCCCTCCAGACACTCAAGCCCCATCTGGTGGCCAAGCCTGTACTATGCACATTCTTCGCTCTGTGCTGGATCCTTTGCAGTTAGGCGGCATCTTATCTACAATCAATGAAACACGAGTGATCAAGTCGCTATAATGTACAGCCATCAATTTGCACAGAAGTTTTCATGCAGAACTCAATCCTTCCAGACAGCCAAGCCTCCTTTAGTGGTCAAGGCCCTACTAAGCACAACCTTCACCCTGTGAAGAATTGACCATGGAGCGTCCCCTCCTCCTCCGCACATCTATGCCCCCTTACGTGGCCAAGCCCCAACTACACCTAGCCTTCACTCTGTGGAAAAGTCTTTATGGAGAGCCCATTCTCTCCAGACACCAAAGCCCACCTTAAGTGGTCAAGCCACTAGTCCACACATCCCTCGCCCTGTGCAGAACTTGTCACAGAGAGCCTACTACCTCCAGACACCCGAGTACCCTCAGGTGGCCATGCTCCTACTTCACACAGCCTTTCACCCTGTGTACAACTATTGATGAAGAGCCCACTTACTCTTACCCCAAGAGCCCCTTAGGGTGTAAATCTCTATTACTCTCAGCATTTGCACTGAACCTTTTGCAAGCAGGTGGTCTCTTGTGGTCAATCAACCAGGCATGGTTGGAAAGCCCCTGCTGCTCATGGTCTTTGCTCTGCATATAACTCCTCACAGACAGTCCAGTTTCTTTAGACAGCAAAACTGACATAAGCCCACTGAAGCGCCCTAGGGTGGGACACCCTCACCATTGCTCTGATGCTTTTTAACATATATTTTTGAGAGGGAGGTTGGGGTAGACAAATTTAGATTGTTCTGAATGTACTTCCATGGTACTGGTTAAATAACCCCAAAAAGGGTTATTTACCCATTACAGTATCATAGCCCTCCTATGGTACTAATACGATAAAATATAAAGAGAGTTAAATTGAAATGATTTCCATAAATGGGAGGAATGTGTGTTTTGTGTTGTATGATCTGGGGATACTAGAGCTGCACCACATGTACAAAGACCTGGCACAGTCGTACTCTTGGCATGCACAAGCACACTTTCGGCAGCCATGTGCCAATGCAGGCATCCTTGCACCATAGTGTAAATATGTCTGTGTTATTGTTAGGATAATTTTTTAGCAGAAAGGGTCCCTTACTGATAGCAACTATGCTGTAAGGCAATTTCCTCTGAATATATATGTTCTGCAAAATGCAGCACACATTCATGAGGAAATAAAAACAGGAGAAATAAGAATATTTCTTCTTTTTACGCCAGGGATTTGGTTTTGGCACAAATACATGTCTAAATGTCTTTGTAGATATGGATTTGACAAAAAATCCATGAATTAATTAACAGAAACACCCATACAGCACCCAACGAACCTCTTCTGAATGCAAAGTAAAGCATTGCATTACTTTTGCTTCAACCAACTCCAACGAAATTTGAGTTGGTAAATAAATACCAACCAGACATTTTTGTTGGATCTGCATTAAAAAAGTATACTAAAACTGAAGCAAAACCTCTGTAAATCTGGTTGAAATCACTACTAATAAATATTTGGTTTACACTTACAACTATGACAATAGACTTACCATTTTTTTATTATATTTACACTGCTATAGCAGATTAACTGCTGGGCCTCCAAATCCCCCCCCATCACTATCCCAGTGCCGAGCCCTTTTTGGGCTATTTGGGGTAGTTTTCGCTCTGATCCCCATACATGTTTTTCCATATAAGGTACCCACCCCAAGTTTGCAGCCTTTTTGTCCAACATACTGGGATTCTAAAGGTACCCAGGGATTGCATATTTCCCTGGAAGGGGCTAGTAAAATATAGCAAAATATGGACATTTCAGAAAAAAACAGGAAAAAACTGCTTCTGAGAAAAGTGGCTGTTTTTAGCCTAAAAATAGCACCAACAAACAGTTTGGTGGGCTGAAATCACCATCTTCCTATCGATTAGGTACATGCAGGGCTGAATCAAAAAACCTACTTCTATACCACAGTTTTGACATTTTTCATAGAGGGAGACCATTTTTCCTATTTTTTGTGCTCTCAACCTACTTCCAGTTTATGCAAGAAACCAGTGTGGAACCCATGGGTGTTCCAGGACAGCTATAGATTTCTGAGAAGTAGACACAATTCCAAATTCCTCAAGAGGTGTAGAGGTGTTTTACAAAGAAAATAACTGTTGAAATAAAGAAATACTGAAAATGCGTAGGAAAAAAACGTTATATGTGAAAATATTTTCTTTTTGTGACAGTTGCTGATTTACAAAAGCAATATATCATTAAGCCAACTAGACCCATCTGGTTGTGGGGTCAAGTCAAGTCAAAAACGTCTTTATTGCGATCATTATGATCATAAAAGACACATCCATTAAATACAATTATAACATTTTGGTATAAATACATTTAGCAATAAAGCGCAATATAAGAGACACTAAAAGTTAGAAACATGTCAAGAAAAATTACATCCCATTCTATAACTATGATAAAAACAATACAATAAAATAAGGATGAGATACTAAAAGCACATCTCATAATTATTTAAAAGTTACTTTCCCCCTGGGCCTGTGGTTAATTAAACTTAATCCTAAAGTGCTAACATATATTCAGATTGTCTTCATCTTAATCGCCCTTATTTTCCACGCCCAACTCAAGAATTTGGTCACGGCTCTCACGATATGCACCTCAGTATTGGATGTTAATATACTGAGAGCAGTGGCACAAGATCGGGTGCCCATATTGGAACATAAGGCTTTAATCCATTTGGTTCTGGGAGATTTATACACCGGACAAATGAAGAGTATATGGGGGACTGTCTCTACCTGTTCAGGACAAAAACACATGTGTTGCCCGGTACGCTCTTCCATTTACAGGTGAAAGCTTTGACCGGGAGGGTACCCACTCTATACTGAAAATAGAGTTTTTTATCACCTGGTTTTGTAATAAAATCCCAGTAGTCCTCATATTTGGCCACACTTTTGTACTCCAAAAATAACCTAGTCAAAGAGGTATTCGAGGAGTGGAGTGCTGACTTTGTTCTAACCATGTTCCAATATGTTTCTTTGAAGATCCTCTCAGGGGGGAAAGAGTTACCGACAGGATCCTCCCATAGATGGCTTAGACCCATATATTGTAAACCACTTTTGACCTTTTGTAGCCAGAGAATCTTGTGGGATATATCGACTTCGATAAAATCTTTCAATGCGTTGGCATAAACTACCAGCTCCGGGGTAGACCAAAGTCTTCTCCAGAAGGCCACTGGTCTAAATCGTGCTGCCTCCTCAATCGTATGGCACCCGAGATCTTCAGGAGAGTAGATTGGGGGAGGCCGGTTAGAGCTCTAAGAAATTTATTCTGAGCCACTGTTAGGGGGTTATATTGTCAAAACCCCATAGCTCTGCACCATATAGAACTGACGCTTTGACCTTGGTATTGTAGATCTGAAGAGCTGGTCCTACTGGCTTGGTCTGTGAAAATTGATGTTCTTTCCCCAGCACACCAGCTAATTGGGGGTGCTTAAGGGCCATCAAATCGATCTGGGGTTGCCAATTTATTTTTCTACCCAGGGTTACCCCCAGGTTGGTGAAGACATCAGTTTGTTCTAATTTGATGTTATTCAGATATACATCTCTTCTAATTAATTTATGTTTGTGCAAGACCATGAATTTGGTTTTATCCACGTTTACCAGTGTGAGACCGGCCTCGTGGCGTGGGCCCTCCCGACCAGCAAGCTACCCTGCAACCACGCCGAACCTCGATGTTACAGCCTCCCGGCCCCCGTGGGCCAACATCCCGAGGGCCGGCCAGATCCCCAACACACATGCCCGGCCGAGGAAGAGCGAAACCCCCCAAAACCCGACCGAGAGGCGCCGATCCTGTCACACCTCTGGTCTCTTCCCCGGGGGAGGTTTCGATCGACCACCAGGCCCCCGGTGAGCAGGCGCCTCGCCTGCTGGGTGTCTGGAGTCCCTCCCGGACCTACCTGAACAGATCAAAGGGCCGAGCGACAGGAAATCCCGACACACCGCCCCCAGGCACCAGACCCCTCTCCGCGAGGACTCCGGACTTCAAAGAGGAGGGGGAGTATAACAAGGGGTGCTGAAGGGACGGGAGGCAGAGAAGACCTGGACTGACGAGAGCCTGCTGACATGGTCGCGGCTCGATCGCTCCCCGAACCGAAGAACTTTGAACCATCTGAGCCCTGCTGACGCTGTCGCAGCTCCCCGAACTCTGAACCATCTGAGCCCTGCTGACGCTGTCGCGGCTCCCCGAAGTCGGAACCATCTGAGCCCTGCTGACGCTGTCGCGGCTCCCCGAACTCTGAACCATCTGAGCCCTGCTGACGCCGTCGCGGCTCCTCGAACTACGAACCTCCGGTGCCTGCTGAGTGACTCGCGGCCCGCTCCTCCAAAAGAATCGGCAGAGATTGCCGAGAGAAGCAACATCCCCTCAGCTCGAGGATTGAGAGCTGTGCGCCGGATACTCCGCAGAGACACTGATTTGAAGACTGTCCCGCTACCCCTTACCCCTCATCACGAGATCGCTGCCGCTTGTGGCACTAATTCTGCTCCTGCCTTCCGGATCATAACGATCCCTGACACCCTACGATAAAATCTATGATCTCGCAAAGAATTACTGTGTGGTGTCCCTCTATCTGAAGAGAGTAAGTGCAGCGTGTACGATCCTAGGTACGAGACCCTTCCAGGAAGGGCCTCCCCGCTCTTGCTCGGCCTAACTCTGGGAACGGTGGGCCTCCGGGTGGTCAGGAACGTATTCCGCAGCCTCCCCGGGGAACGCTTTCCAACAACCAGCAACTCATGGTCTGCACAGAATTCCTCAAATCGGTTTAATGCCCTTTGCAACCCTTTTTGTGTTTTTGAAATGATCAGGGTGTCATCTGCAAACATAAGCAGAGGGACCTTCACACCTGCGAGAGATGGAGCGTCGGTTGGAAACGAGGTGAAATAATTAACAACCCTATTTATAAATAAACTAAAAAGGGTTGGAGCCATGACACATCCTTGGCGAACCCCCTTAGATACTATAAATCTTTCGGTAGTCTTACCCTGGGATCCCCACCTTACTTGGGGCAAAATTCGACTCATGTAGCTTAACCACCAGAGATAACAGTTCTGGTGGCATGCCCGTGGCCTCCAAAGCCCCCCACAACTTAGTGCGTGGAACAAGGTCAAATGCTGATTTGAGATCGATGAAGGCAGCGTAAATTGCACCACCTGCGATGATTGCCACACGCCAGTAAATTAATATAAACCTAAACACTTGGTCTATTGTACTGAGCTGTGGGCGAAAACCAGCCTGTAAAGGAGACAATATACCTTTGTCGTCAATCGAGGTCTGAATACGACTTAACACTAACCTTGCCATGATTTTTTGCATCAAATCAATCAGACTTATAGGCCTATAGTTGCTAGGAGTGGCGCAGTCTCCTTTTTTATAAATTGGGAGAATTTCTGCACCGCGCCAAGAGTCTGGGACTGGGGCACCGCTGGCTATTGCGCTAGTAAGTATTAAAATATATTCAACCCAGTTATCCTTATCAAATAAAAACAGGTCCGCTGGAATACAATCCGGGCCAGGAGCTCTTTCTTTGGGAACAGATTTTAGAGCTTTCTCCACCTCTGCCCTATTAAAAACCACAGCTAAGTCGGACTTTTCTATTAGAGGTTGAACTACTATAGCACTTGTGGAATTAAATTGGGCCTGAAAATGAAGCACCCACTGTTCGGGGGCTACAAAATTATGGGGTATTTTACTTGTTTCACCACTACCCCATTTAACAAGTTCCCAAAACTTCTGCATACCCCTTTCCTTACTAGCTTGTAAAAGGTCACGCCATCGTTGGTCATCAGCCTCTTTCTTAGCTTTAAGCTGAGTAGCTTTATAAAGAGACCTAGTGGACTTTATATCTGAGTGTATTTTCGATTTAATGGCTTTGGACAATTTTTTATAGGCTACTATACATGCCTTGTTCTACCACTTGGCAGATTTAAGGGCGACATGTCTCTTGGAGTTGCCTGATTTAGTGAAAAAGGTTTTTAGGTTAGCAAACAGAGAATCATGCACCTGTAAAATGTTTTAATAGCTTCCTGAGTTTCCAGATTTGCAAGAACGGCTAATCAGTTCTCAACCTCAGCTGTCATCTGCTCTAATATAGTACTATTGTCAATAAGCATTGACCATTTTAATCTTCTCATGTCTTGTGTAAGAACAACAACCGCCGTGACATGCTCCAACGGATGAGTCAGGGTATGTAGATCTTGCAACCGTATGGATAATAACAGAGGATTGTGATCACGTTCTGTTCTATCTCGAACTTCCATATCAATGAGTAGAGGCCACAGCTCCAGATTAATAAAGAAATAGTCTATTTGGCTCCTTTGTGAGCTACTACAGAATGTATGGGAGCCCCTACTATCAGAGTTAGACCTCCCTTTCACTGCTCTTAAGCCCTTCTCCAGGCACAAACTTTTTAATTGGAGGGCAGCTGCAGTCCATTTCTTTATTGGGTCGAGGGTCAGAGCAGGTATGCTCCACTGAGAATCTTCTTCTTCACCAAGATAACCATCTTCTGTGGCTCAAAGCAACAATTGAAATCACCAGCAATTATTATACTGCATTTACCTCTAATATCGCTTACAAAAGTATCAAGTAGGGAAACAGTTTCTGACGCTTTCCCTCCCACTGTGCCTCTAGCATATACGTTTAACACTATCATTTTTGGTTGATGATCGGAGCATAACTGGATGGCTGGTATATCAGGGCTGTTAATCAATACTTCCTCCACCCTATACCCAGCATTTTGTCTCACCCAGATTGTTAACCCTCCAGATGGTCTTCCTTTTCTGCCTCCGACAGCCAGTTTTGAAAAGTTTAAGTACCCTGGACGGAATAAACTTTCAAGGGACCAAGTCTCCTGGAAGATACATATGTCATAATTTTCTATAAAGTCTGACCAATTGGATGAGGCTACCTTAGAGCGTAGCCCCGCCATGTTCCAGGAGACAAGGTCTAGTCCTGGGTTCACAAAATCCTGCGTAATAATGCGGGAAGCCTCCAGTACATGGTTTCCCCGATCCTCTGTTAATATATCCAGATCACAAGTGGTCTGAGGCAGGGTAGAAACTAATGGACCGTATTTAACAGAACTAATCCCTCTCTCCATAGGTACAACACCCTTCTGGCTATTCTTATAAATATTAGGGGGAGACAAATTTCAACACCAACTATATTAGTATTGTTAATAGTTTGTTGATTTGAAGGCGGGAATAGATTTTGGCATCAATCTATTTTTTCCACATGGGAGTCCTTAGTGTGAGGTCCCTGGGGGGGTTGCTCCCCTCTGGTTCGGGGACTTTACGTGAGCATTATATTTTATTCTAATATTGGATCGGGTCAAGTGAGACGTTCTTAAGTCGAATGCCACTAGGTTATCCACTAGTTCGGCTGAGTTTAAAGTTAGGCATACATAATCTGTGCAGTGATTGGACCTCTCAAACCTTTGGGCGGCATGAATGTCTTCCCTTATTATAGACCTACAATTTCTCCTATGCCGAAGCCACTGGATGCTTTTATTAATCAGGGATTCTTCGTCTTCCCTGAATAAGCTAGGCTTGATTTTGGGTACATTTGTTAAGTATATTTGATTTTTTGTACTATGAAACAAAAAACTTCGTTGAGATTGATTTGGCCAATGCTGGTGGGGGCCAGAGTGGCTTTGTGGATATGACAATCTTTGATTGGCTTGGTCGCCATAACTCTTAGAAACATTTCGGGAGATAAGGTTACTATCAAGGTATGGCTGGGGATAGGAGTGCAAGGTCTCATGGATGGGCAGTTGGGTCGCATTTGGGGTTATGTGGGGAACAGTCAAGGCTGCTTCAGCTCCATCCTGGGGCTTACCCTTAATAACCATGTCTGAGACGTTACCCGAAGACCCCCCGGATGTACGGAGACTAGCAGCTTTTGGACAATTAGAACATTTGTCATTATAGGTAATTTTGGTCGTATCTTTTAATTGTTCAGTTAGCTGTTCAATCAGGGCCTTTAGGACATTAGCACGTTCTATAAGTGCACCAGGCTGTAATATCAAGCTGGCGTGTTCAGATCGAGTCTCCCTCAAACATACGCATTTACAAGAGTGTGATGAAGTTGTTTGGTGTACTACACCCTCAGAAGCTATACGTTCGTTAGGTTGGGCTAACACAGTATTCTCGGATAGGGTCAGTAGTGGAGTAAATCTGTTACTACATTCTACTAAACACTCCAAGTCACTAGCGTTTACAGTAGGTTGAGCAGTCTTGCTTAATGAGTCCCCCGCTGTAACAGGTTCCGTTATGCCCTTATCCACAGGTTTTTTAAACCTGGGCGGTATAGATATGGAACCTGTAGATGGGGGTTGACTTTTAGGGGAAGTATGATGGATACTACTAGCCCTATTCGCTGCATCTGATGGGATTATCAACAACCCTTCACAGTCTTTAATCAAGTTATCTATGAGGTCCATGACCCCATTGTTCCTTTTGATAGCATCGCTTTTGGGACCCTTTTTGAGCTTCTTCCCCTTCCCCGTTGGTCCCCCCCCCGGGGCTTCAACTGCCTTCCTTTTCCCCAGGCTTAGTTTCCAAACGAATAAATCCAAACAATGTGGAGCCAAATCTTAAGCAGGCTCGCAGGACCACCAACGATAGCGAGCGCCCTTACACCACCTGTATTACTAAATAAAATTCCATGAGGCAAGCAGGGTAAAATAGTGAGGTAACAAATACTTTGGGATATCCAGCCCTTCCACCCTTTTCATACGTTTGACCACAGTCAGATAAGTCAGCTTAATGGTAATGACAGTGGAATAGGGCTGGCCAGACCAACAGTACCTTGTTTCTGCAGATGTTAGGCCGGCGAAAGGGGGATGGCCCTGCCCTGCCTATTCCTGTCGATGACGGGCGAGAGACGGGCCCGCCCTTGGCCCGGGCTTCGCCCGCGCCCTGGGGGACAAGTCGGGATTTGTAGCGCCGGCTGGCGCGAGGCGATGACGCGGCTCCTGCGGCGATGGGTGCTGGACCAGGCAGTCCTCCAACGATCCGGGCAGCGGCGGTGAACCTGCAGTGCACAAGGGGACCTGCACCGCGGGGGGCAGGCCGAGATTTGTAGCGCCGGCTGGCGCGAGGCGATGACGCAGCTGCTGCGGCAATGGGTGCTGGACTGGGCAGTCCTCCAACGATCCGGGCAGCGGTGGTGAACCTGCAGTGCACAAGGGAACCCGCGGCGTGGGGGGCGGGCTGGGATTTTGTAGCGCCGGCTGGCGCGAGGCGATGACGCGGCTCCTGCGACGATGGGTGCTGGACCGGGCAGTCCTCCAACGAGCCGGGCAGTGGCGGTGAACCTGCAGTGCACAAGGGAACCCGCGCCGCGGGGGCAGGCCGGGATTTTGTAGCGCCGGCTGGCGCCAGGTGATGACGCGGCTCCTGCGGCGATGGGTGCTGGACCAGGCAGTCCTCCAACAGTCCAGGCAGCGACGGTGAACATAAATTTATAGGATCTTCCAACAGGATTTCTTCGTGGTCACTGCTAGATACCAACAGCGTTCAAAGACTCATGCCATATTTGAGGCTCCAACAGCTTATACTGCTTTTCATCACACTCATGACAGAGACACCTATGGGGTATATAGGGTTTGTAGCTTCTCCAGCAACCCAAGATGCCCAGAACGTGTGTGGGTGGGCCTTGTTTTTGCTACAGGAAATGGCCAAAAACACGAACTTTTTTCCACTAAAAACTAAACCTTTTTTTGCTAAGTGGGTAACTAGCCCCAGCGCAACCGGCACCTATGGAAACCAAGAAAACTTTCCTATTTTTGAAAACTAGACACCATGGGGAATCCAAGATGGGGTGACTTGCGAGGCTTTCACAATTTTTTTACCCAGTACTCCTTGCAAATCTCAAACTTTGACTAATAAAACACATTTATTTTCCTCACATTTCTGTGATGGAAAGTTCTGGAATCTGTGGGGACCCACAAACACTCATTCACCCGGCATTCCCCAAGTCTCCTAAAACAAATGGTACCTCACTTGTTTGGTACCTAGTGCCCGCGACAGGAAATGGCCCAAAACACGCAAGTGGGGTTGGGTTTTTTTCGGCACAAGTGACGTGATGCAGAGCGGTAGGAATTATGTGGATTCCTTCGGATTTCACTGCAATGGAAGGAAACTGTATGATTTTAGGCAGAGTTTTAGGTTTGTAGAGTAATGTGGTTAGGAAAACCTCATGGGATCCACATAAAATACACTACCCTGAACTTCCCTGGTTGTCTAGTTTTCAAAAATGTCTGTGATTTGTAGGTTTGAAGGGGTGGTGCCATAGCAGGGCCCTAAATACACTACCTATCCTTTCTGCTTATCTCTCCTCTTATTTCCTGATACTGCCTCAAAGATGTGCTCCATAACCTGAGTTAGGGTCTGGGCAGCAGTCATCCAGCGAGATGCCATCTCTGTTGACTTGCTAAAATGATCATTCTAAAACACTGTCCTACGAGGAAGGCAGAAGTATTGTTCTAAATCATTTGGTGGGTGTGTGAGATGTATGTAAAAGTTCCTGAATCTGCACGTTCTCCAAAGACACCCAAAAAATATAAAGTATTAATTCACTTTGACTCATACCACATATCACAACATACATTTGTCATGTCCTATGCAAAACTTTATTGGGGGGGAGCGCCTTGGCACTTCCCAGTATAAAACTAATTTCCAGAAGCCACAACTCAACCTTTGATCTCAAGAAGTACACATTCACATAGCAGCCCCTGCAACTTTGTGTGCAGGCGTGTTCCTTGTGAAATCACTCCTATCGTCACGGTCACTGGAATCATGCGGCTGGACAGAAACCAATTATAGGACAGGGTTGATTGAATTGTTTGGCAAGAAAGGGTAAATAATGCAGCATTAGGCGGCACATTTTCTGATAGTCTTACATCATTATTTTCTGAACTGAAAACATGATAATACTGCCTTGGTAAATATTTCACCTCATTATCATCAGAATAACAACCAAACACAGAAATAAGCAACTAAAAGATGACCACTACATGCAAATACTTAGCCACATCTTTATTTTTCTAATGGTGACACATACAGTGTGGCTTTTTAAAAATAATTGTATATGTGTTTTTCTGGGGAAGAGGGGCCCAATCTCAGAGAAACCAGAGAAAACACATTTATAAATGTTTTTTCAAGAAGAGCACTCAAGGGGGTCGACTCTTGTCTTCAGGGCCAACCCCACCAATATTTCTCTTATATTGTTTTGGGAATGTGTGTTTTGCAGGGAAAACACATGTTCCTGGAAAACAATTTATCAGGAGAGCCAAGCCCCTGACAATTTCATTTACTTTTTCTATAAATTATTTTTCTTACCTCCTCCGGGGCTACAATTGCAACCACCAAGGAAAAAAAACACATTTAAAAAAGCACATCAACACAAGGGCTGACCCCCAAACACTGTTCCTTGGTGGTCTATTGGGTTTTCCTGGCTATGGATCACAGCGCAATCCACAGCCAGGAAATGGTTTCAGGGAAGGCTCTCTGGAAACAAGAGAATTTCCCCTTTCCAATTAGACCTCCCTGAAAACAGAGGAGGTCTTTTTAGGCATTCTTTGCCCATAGGGGTGGGAGAGAGCACTTACCTGTTCTTGTTTACCGCTCTGATGAGGAATCTGTGACGTCAGTGCACCTCACGGCGTGCTGATGTCAAAGATCAGCAGGGGTGGGGCTGACAGAGAAGCAATTCCAAATCTCCCCCACTGTTTAAAAAGAAAAAATAATCCTCTGGTGCAAGCAGTGGAGGATCCTTTTCTGCTCTCCTCAGGGTCCGCCATTGGTCGACACCCACACATAGAGGGATGAGAAACGCATTTAATAAACACCATTAAATGTTTAATTTTTTTAAACCAGAAAGCAGTTTTTGCAAGAACCTGGTTTTTTTGGGTGTTTATTTTTACATATTTTAGTTTTTTTTCAAAATGTTCATGGAAATTCCACTTAAACTCAGAAGAAAGGACATCAGATCTTGGAGTTTGACAAAATCTACTTTTTCCCATTCTGGTGTTTGATGACTAACTTATGTCAGGACAACTTGCCCTGTTTACTAACAACCACTACTGTGTTGTACTTTCCACAATAAATGCCCATGTTGGTAAGCACTGATAATGTTGGGTTGCACTGGAGGACTTAAGATGGGACACTGTTCACAGGTGCAGTGGAGGGTCCAGAGGTGGAGATGGACGCCTCCAGGCATCACACTGCTGCTCCGCTCTTGCAGAGCATGTGGGATGCAGTACTCTCATTTGCTTCCACAATCCCCAAGTATTTTTTCGCCGTACTGCATGAGAAGTCCTTCCCACATATGCGGCAGGTAACCATTTTCATTATGACCTTCTCCTCTGAAAGGACATTGAAGAATTGCCACACAAGTAACTCCTTGATGTGCGGTGGGGTTTCTTGCTACTATTCCTCTTCAAAGTTTTTCCTTTCCTTTCATGATGCCATTTTGAATGAAATTTCCACAGAAATGTGAGAAAATAGAGAAAAAGCAGGAGGGTCAGCACACGATGTGTTAACAGACGATAGCTAATCTCACATGAGGTTGAAAGGAGGGGAGTGCATGTAAATTGAGTAAGACAGCGATGTCAACCAATCACATGTTTTTCAATATGTGTGTCATAGGTATTGAGGTTCTCCTGTGGGACCGCTACACCCAAAAATGAGGCAATTTCACAAAAAGACTCAAGGGATCCTCATTAAGTGATGATCCTTATTACTTGGCTAAATTAGAAAAGCTCTAGGCTCAACCTTAAATAAAAATCACTCTTTGATACTCAACACTGATGTTTAAAATTTCTTGTGGGTCTCAAGAACTCCAGAGGGGCCCAGACCAGGAAGTAAAACCCTCATGAAACTTCTGCAGGGGCCTTCAATTGCTTGTGAGGGTCCCACACGAGTACTACGGGCAAGACCCTGGAAAGTAAAAAAAAAAATACAACGCATAACACACATTCATTTTTAACATTTAACCATGCTATCAAAAATTCACTACAATATCTAAAGGCAAAATTGACATTATGGTTAACTTGAAAGCTAATTTTTACTTTACATAAAAAAACTAAAAATTAACTTTAAAAAAACTAGAAATGTACTGAATAAAAATGTAGGTTAAAGTGAAGTTGTATTTAGGTAGGGAAAGATAACCTTAAGTTACGTAAAAAGAACTTTGAACACTGACCAAAAAAAAGGTAAAGTCAAAGAGACGTTATAGTTAGATGACATTGAGAGTCACAGAGTGATTTTTATATATTAAAACCTACTGAAAATTAACAAATATAGTTCAGCGAGCTACCTATAACTTGTGCCAACGCAATGCATTGTTTATGACCTCATTAACTACATCACTCATATGTTCAATCACCTCATTAATGGCATCTCAAATAGCATCCAAAATGACATCATGATGACATCATGGATGCCATCATCCACCTAACCATTCAATTTACTCAACAAACCAGTACAGCCTTTCAAATATGTAAATAGGTATTAAATGGCACAGAATAATGTGAAGCATAAACTACATGAACATATTTATTTATATAGCATAGTTATACTGTCGCCCACTCCCTCAGACACCTAAGCCTCATTAGGAGTCCAAGCCTCTACTATGCACACTGTTGACCCTGTGCAGTGTTCTTCAGGGAGAGCCCACTCCCTCTAAACACCCACGCCCCTTTATGTGGTTGGTTGAACCCCTGTGTGCACAACCTTTGTCATGTACAGAAAGAGCTCTTTATGGCGAGCCCACGCCCTCAAGACACGCTAGCCTCTTTAGGAGGCTAATCATGTTGGAAGAACGTATGCTCATTAGTAGTACAAAAGGTATCTACATATGGTACTCTAGATAATGGTTACTAAATACCTTTCAGTTTGATAAGTGTATACCAAACTGCCATCCTCTTGGATGAGGTCATGAATGATGTCACCACTCAGATCATCATTGATGTCATATAGTAAAATGATATGTTTTACTTTGTCACAGAAATGGAAGATTTGGGTGTGCCTCACTGTATGTCACTCCTTAGCCTTTTAGAGGTCTAGTTCAAGCTCTCTGCATCATAAAGGTTCTAGAAGGTGAGCTTCACCTTTGCGAGGAAATGATGGGGCAGACAGTGCCATGACCCTACATATAGTGAGGAGTGTCCATGAGTTAAAGAGTCTACAACGGCAGTCCTCTGTAGTGTTCTCACTGCCACTGTCCCGGTGCTAGAAATTGCCTAGTTTCTGAACAAACGGCCACATGTACAAGAGGCTTTTGTGGTCGCAAATGGACGATTCACAGAATTTTCTAGTTTGCAAATGCAAAAAGGCTTTTTCACATGTACAACGCACTATTTGCAATTCAGAAGCCTATTACTGAATCATATAATTGGTTTTCAATTCGGTAAATCAAATCAATCAATGAAAACTTTATTCGGATCGTTGAGAATCCATAAAAGTACAAAAAGACAATTATAAAATCGTACAATAAAATAAAATACTGTTTGCACATGAGAAATAGTCCATCTAAACTTTAAGACATAGTAGACCGGGCACGAACCGCAGTTTTTAAAAAAGAGCTCACACGAAAAACAAGTTCATCATCGTCCAGGGCCAAAATCATTGAAAATGCAAGTTCCAGGCTAATAGGTTTTGTTTTTTTAAAATACGGAGTTAAAAACCATTTAATATACTTCATATAAAATTTACAGAAGAATAAAAAATGTAGAGTTGTTTGCCTGCTCTGGGAATCACAAGGGCATGGCTCAACACATTGGTCATTAAAATTCCATAGAGGGAAGCTAAGTGCATGCTTAATGGTGCCTGCCCTAAGGCGAAATATAAGGCCTCGCTCCCAATGACTCAACGGAAGGGTTAAATATCTGGGTGTGGGATGTATTATAAAATTACAGGCTAAATAACCAGAAACACTAGATTTCAAGGACTCCCTTGCTACCCTTTCGACATCAAATAACGTATAAAGTACTTTTTTAAATTCACATTTAGTGGGGTGCTTAGTCGTGGAGGGTTTAAGAAAAATGTCTTCAGAGTTCACGCTGCGAAAAATGCTATGCACTCCTGATAGTCAGGGAATGGTCATACCCCTGTCGCAGCGGAGGCAATCCTCAATGATGTCCCTAGTCAGTTTGGCAGCGGGGTTTTTCCAGATCGACAGCCAAAAAAGGGCTGGACGAGCACGGATAAAATCCCCTATAAAATGCAAACCCAATTCCCTATGGCATATAAAATGTGGGGAAGTAATGGGAACACAGAGAAGTTTCCTACAAAATCTATGTTCCTCTGTAATTATGTCTGAGCAACTGGCAGTACCCCAAACCTCAGCGCCATAAGTAGCAACCGGGACGCATTGAGTTTTGTATATTTTTAGGATAGCAGGCAATGCCCCGGTCAGTTTTGGACGGGGGAGGCTCAAAATTGAGTTAATGGACTTTGAGAACTTACTCCTGGCGTGGGCGATATGCCCACTCCAGGAGTTGTTCGCAGCAAAGACCACTCCCAAATACGGGAAACTGCCAGTTGACCCCAGTCTTTCTGCCCCCACAACTATGCTGCCAATATGATGCCTCTTCGGGCCGCAAGACATTACAAAATACTTTTTAAAATTGGTCTTCAGATCTAGGGAATCCATATGTGCAACAAAGCCATTCACCAATATACGTAGTGCATTTGGGGTGCGTCCCATAAGGACCGCGTCGTCTGCATATAGCAGTGCGGGGAGAAGGTTATCTTTTATGGACGGGACATCACCGGTTAGAGAGACCAAATGTTTGTGTAGGCCGTTGATGTATATTATAAATAAAAGGGGGGCTAGGACACATCCCTGTCTAACCCCTCTGTTGACTGTAACAGGCTCGGAAACCTCACCCCCAGTGCCAATCCTGACACAGGCCTTCAGATCCCTATGCAAATAGGCCAAAAAGTGTACCAGCGATTCATCCAAGCCGTAATCCAATAAGGCCTTCCAGAGTAATGACCTATTAACAAGGTCAAAAGCGGTGGATAAATCCATGAAGGCCAGATAAATTGGGCAATTACGTGCTACGGTGTACTTGCCCAAGATAAGGTTCAGATTAAGGCATTGCTCCGCAGTTCCCACTTTATTGCGGAAACCCAGCTGACAACTCTCTAAAATTTGGTTGTCCTCGGCCCATAACAGGATTTTATTATACAGTACTCTCCCTAAAATCTTTAAAGTGTTGTCAATAAGGGAGATAGGCCTATAGCATGATGGTTGGGAACGGTCACCCTTCTTGAAAATGGGCACTATGATACTAGATGACCAGGTTGGAGGTGGTAAGGAGGTAAAATTTAAATTCTTAAAAACATTCAATAAAAGTGGGGCCCATAAATCAGGGTGGGTCTTAATAATGTCAATTGGGAGGCCATCTGGGCCAGGGGCTTTATTCCCCGCGCTCTGTGCGATGGCCTCCATTACCTCAGATAGTGATACATCGGCCCGTGGGGGGCTATTAAATATTGGAATGGCCGCCGCAGAAGGTGGAGCCGCATAGATCTTAGAAAAGTGATCCACCCATGCAGCTCCAGGGATGGTACAATCTATTGGGGACGCGACCTGACCCGTGCAACGCAGGTCTTTGACCGCGGCCCAAAAAATATCACCCCTGCCCCGGGCAGCAGTTTGTGCTAGTACCTCACAGCGCTCCTCAAGAATCTCCTCCTTCCTTCTCCTGATGGCCAATTTATATCGTGACCTAGCGTTTTTTACATCAGTCAGGTTCCTCGGGCTAGCAGATAAGACCAATCGCAATTCGCGGTTGGCCAGAGAGCACTCATGATCAAACCATCCCTGCTCATCCGTCATGGTGCGCAAAGGAATCGTGAGCTGTGCACGAAGGGCTGAGCAGATCTTAACAAAATCGTCTACTACCCCAGGATTAGGACTTAAATCGGACAAACATGAGAGGAAAAGAGGAAGATTGTCTCTGACCAAGGTCTGTACAGTCATCATCGCATTAATACCCCTCCATTTTAATCTGAGATTGTTTGAACTTAAGGAAAGGTTCCTAGCGCCGCATTCCTTATTGTAGACCGGTCGATGAATAATCTTTAAACTGATCTTGATAGGATTATGGTCCCCTTGGGACATTGGAATTACCTTGGCCTCACTAATACGGTCTGTCAGGCCAGGGGATATAAAAATGTAATCAATTATCGAAGAACAATCTCTACCTCTGAATGTTGGCACTAGGGGGACAGTGGGAAAGCGGTCCATAACATTCTCCAAATTATGTGTGCTCAAAAGAATAATTAATTCCGCGCCCCTTTGGCACCCCAAACCCACGTTGTGATCTTTGAAAATTGGGTAATCTCCATTTAATTTAGCATTAAAATCGCCACCCAATACAAGGCCAGAGGTATCATTAAAATCGGCCCTAGCCTCCAGAGTGGTGATAAAGTTAAAAAGATTCCTAAAATGTGTATTAGGTTGTGAGCTAAAATCATTATTATAAAAATTTACCAAAAAGAGACTAGTTTTCTGTCTGAATAATATAGCCTGGAAGTTCTGATTATTTGTCGGAATGACCCTGGAGGAGCCTCCAGCAGAGATGTTAATCCAGATGGATAAGCCTCCAGAAGGGCGGCCCATTCTAGATTTTGCAGCAAGGATATTGTGGCACTGAAACCCATTAACATGTAAATTAACCGTTGCCCACGTCTCCTGTAGCATAATTATATCTTGACTTTGAATGAAGTTGACCCACCCAGGGTCGAGGAGCCTTTGTTGGAGACCTGCTATATTCCAACTTATGACATTTAAGTTGCCTGTCCTTGATGCTATGCACTCTAAGGAGTTAGCAAAATTATCGGAAGTCATAGGTACAGGTGCTAACGGCAGGATAGGGTCCTCTATCAACGGTGGGGCAAGGAGTCCGTTACTCGAACTTGGATGTCAATCAGGAACATCCAAGTCAGACAAACCCAAGAAACGATTGGCCAGAGGAAGGGCCGTAGGTGTGGGCACACGATTATTGAGAATGGGTTTGTAGAAATGGCCAAGGGAAAACATGCATATGTTCGTCATAAGCCCTGGCAATAACTCACAGGTGCGCATTAGAAACTGAACAGTATGGGGTCTGCAAAAATTTATGACAATGCAATCCCCGCTAATGTTTTTTGCCGATGTGCCCACCCATCCCACTCTCCGCACCATTAAAATTTCATGCAATCTGGCCGGTTCAAAACCCTTGTGTTTCCTTAACCAGTCCACACATTTATTGTGTAGGTCCACCCAAGATTCCTTCTTATTCTCGGGCAAACAGGGGACTCCGGCTAGAATTATAACATAAGGATATGATGCGGGGGGGAGGTTTAGAGTCACAGTGCTGGGCAAAGTCTTCGGTGGAGCTGGTGCAATGGGCCGTGGTCTAACATCAATGTCCAATGGAAGAGGAGGGATCATCGCAGGTAGAGGTTGTGTCAGACCATTGGATAAG
Source organism: Triturus cristatus (assembly GCF_964204655.1). Classification (NCBI taxonomy): domain Eukaryota; kingdom Metazoa; phylum Chordata; class Amphibia; order Caudata; family Salamandridae; genus Triturus; species Triturus cristatus. Next base: position 1,669,313,069 of record NC_140591.1, on the reverse strand, counting down.
CACTGAGTACTATTGTTGAAATTGGCTAGTCCGTTATCTAATTTATCAGCGGCCCCCGACAAGCACGTCGTAATAGGTAGGGTGGTACAATCGACAGCCGATGCAACAGGAGCTGACTCCCGAGTTAACAATTGTTCCATACGTAAGAGTCTCTCATTTAAAGGGGCAAAATTTGCGTCAAAGAGGGCCTTAGAGTGGCTAACTATAGCTTTTAAACCCGACTCCAGAGCTGACACAATGTCATCCTTACTATGAGAGGTGGAAGTGGGTTCATCAGTTTGGGTACCCACCGACACAAAATTAGGAACAATAATTGTCTGCAGTGCCATTTTATTACCTTTAGCGGGGCGGCCAAGAGTGTTAGATTTATTATTATTGGCCCCCCTTTTCCGTTTGGCCGGTGGGCCACTGGATTTAGTTGCACCAATTAATTTAGGGGCGTGAGATCTGGTGCGAGTTTGTTGGCCACTAGGACTAATGTCTGAAGATGTAACTAAGACGTGTGACGGGGACAATTGCTGGGCGGGTGTCGCGGGCATCGGGGGCAGGGTAGGTGACTGGGAGAGGCGGTGACAAACAGTATCGCCCTGTGTCATGGCTTCAAGAGATGAGCGTCGCTGAGCCGCCATTAGGTCTAAAGATAGACGTCGCTCAGTTAGCTCAATCTCGTGTGTCAGTAAGCTCTCAGCCCTAATCATAAAGGCATCCAATGTCCCTACCGCGCCCTTACGTTTGCTCATGACGGACCAGTAAAGTGCCCCTTCACTCCACTAAAGCACATATAATGCGGTGGCTTGTGCGGCAATGTTAAACAATGTCACCTGACACTCCGGTTACATGCAGATGATGGACCAAGGGGGGTGTCCCGACCCGGCCTCCTCCGGCCCCGGACGGCCACAGACGGCCCGCCCTCTGCCCGGGCTCAGCCCGGCGGCGCCCGCGCGCGTCCCGCGACGCGGGGGGCGTGCTCCAATTTGTAGCGCCTCCAGGCACGTCCAATGGGCGTGCACTTCCGCCCTGCCCCACCAGGTGCTGCTGGGAACAGTAGTCCCCCTCTCTGCCGGTTCTGCAGGTGTTGTAGCGCGGCAGCGGGAGGGAGACCCGGACACAGACAGGCAGGCAGGCTCAGCGCGAAGATCCCGGCGACAGAAAACAGGACAGGAGACAGGAGACCTCTGCTGACTCAAGCGATCAGGTACGACACCCCCGCTCCACCGGGGGCGTGCTCCAATTTGTAGCGCCTCCAGGCGCGTCCAATGGGCGTGCACTTCCGCCCTGCCCCACCAGGTGCTGCTGGGAACAGTAGTCCCCCTCTCTGCCGGTTCTGCAGGTGTTGTAGCGCGGCAGCGGGAGGGAGACCCGGACACAGACAGGCAGGCAGGCTCAGCACGAAGATCCCGGCGACGGAAAACAGGACAGGAGACAGGAGACCTCTGCTGACTCAAGCGATCAGGTACGACACCCCCGCTCCACCGGGGGCGTGCTCCAATTTGTAGCACCTCCAGGCGCGTCCAATGGGCGTGCACTTCCGCCCTGCCCCACCAGGTGCTGCTGGGAACAGTAGTCCCCCTCTCTGCCGGTTCTGCAGGTGTTGTAGCGCGGCAGCGGGAGGGAGACCCGGACACAGACAGGCAGGCAGGCTCAGCGCGAAGATCCCGGCGATGGAAAACAGGACAGGAGACAGGAGACCTCTGCTGACTCAAGCGATCAGGTACGACCCCCCTAATTCGGTATTAGGAAGGGGTGTGTTAAGGGCGTCCCTTCCTAATACCAAATCACAGTGGATTGTGTGAATTTTTTGAACCCAAAATTCGGTCACAAATCATTTGCATTTTCTCACTTAATTCAAGTAGGTGGTAACCCATTTGCAAATGGGAAGGGTCTCCAAGGGACCCCTACTCCTTTGTGAATATTTGTAAAAACATTTTTTAAGAGCAGACAGTAGTCCAACAGGCAACTGCGTGCTCTTAAAAAACGATTCCTTTTGTTTTTAAAACACATTTTGTCTTTTAAGGAACAAATCTGCATTTTAGAAAAAAATATAGGTTCAATTCAAAGAAATCACAGAACTTGTGATCTGCTGACCACAGTAGGTCACCATCCCTGTGTATTTAGTGATTCCCAATAGGTCACAAACCAAGAACTACTGCATTAACCCCTTCGTTGCGTCAGACGGCCGGTGGGTTATCCGACGCACCAGTGTTCATGTGCGTAGGGTGGCCCTTGGCCGTCCACACAAATGGCATTTGCAATCCCTCTAGCACTGGTACCAGAGGTTATCGGCTCATTTCAGTTTCTCTTTCTACGTGCTCAGCCCCCTGAGCACATAGAAAGTCAGGAGAGGTATCTTTGGAAATGGGAAAATGTTAGGGAATCCACGCAAGCCATACCTCCCTGGGCTCCCCCAGGTGTCTAGTTTTCAGAAATGTGTGGCTTGGTAGGTTTCCCTAGATAGCCGCCGAGCCTGGGATAAAAAACCCAGGTGACCCCCCTTGCAAAACCAGGTCGTTTTGTGATAGGTAATTTTGATGTCTCCTGAATAGGTTTTGGGCCCGTGCCTGTTGCGGGTACTTGGGCCACCCACACGAGTGAGGTGTCATTTTTATCGGGAGACCTGTGGGAACGCTGGGTGGTATGAAATTTGTGTCAGCCCGGTGATTCCACAACTTTCCTACACAGAAATTTGAGAAAAAAGTGATTCCTTTCAGATACATTTGAGGGATTCCAGGTAGAAAAACGTTGGAGGTACACGTAAGCCATACCTCAATGGACTCCCCCAGGTGTCCAGTTTTCATAAATGTGTGGGTTTGGTAGGTTTCCCTAGATGACCACCGAGCCTGGGGCCAAAAACCGAGGTAATCCCTTCTGTGAAATCAGGTCATTTTGTGATAGGTAATTTTGATATCTCCTCAATTCATTTTGGGTCCTTGCCTGTCGCGGGTACTTGGGCCACCCATACGAGTGAGGTACAATTTTTATCATGAGAACTGGGGGAATGCTGGGTGGTGGGAAATTTGTGTCTGCTCGATGATCCCACAACTTTCCCACACAGAAATTTGAGAAGACAAATATTTTTACAGCTAAATCTGAGGTTTGCAGAGGATTCTGGGTAGGAAAATGTTGGGGGGGTCCACGCAAGCCATACCTCAATAAACTCCCCCAGGAGTCCAGTTTTCATAAATGTGTGGGTTTGGTAGGTTTCCCTAGATGGTCACCGAGCCCGGGGCCAAAAACCCAGGTAATCCCTCCTTCAAAACCATTTTGTTTTGTGATAGTTAATTTTGATGTCTCCTCAATAAGTTTTGGGCCCTTTCCTGTCGCGGGTACTAGGGCTCCCCAAATGAGTAAGGTATCATTTTTAACAGGAATTCAAAAGCCCTGGGTACCTTTAAAATCCCTATGATGTTGGAAGAAAAGGGCGCAAATTTGGCATGGATACCTTATGTGGACAAAAAGTTACAGGGACCTAAGCGCGACCTACACCAAATAGCCAAAAAAAAGGCTTAGCACAGGGTGGAAAAGGCATAGCAGTGAAAGGGTTAATATTCATGATGTAGGTCTATGTGCGACCCACTGGGTAGCGCAAATCACAAAATATGTCAAAGACACAAGGGGGTATATGTACAAGAAATGCCGCTAACTAGCGTTAGCATTAGTTAGCAGCAGTTTTCTTAACGCAGCCTATCACCAAAAACTATTGACATGGCAATAGATTCAGGTAGCCGCGGTGAAATCTGCTGCTAACACTAGCATGAAGGCGACACAAATTCTGACATTAGCGGGAGAAAACTAACGAAAGGCCAATTTGCGGGTTAGTCAGCAGAACTTCACCTTTTTTGTCTCCAGAGGCAAAAATAGCCAATAAATCCACCTCCAATGAAAAAATAAAATAAAAACAATGGAATGCAGAATGGAGCAGCCAGGGACAAGTGAAGCACAGATCAGCAATCTCAACAAACCCCCCAACAGCCAGGATGACCAGCAAGAGTCCCAGGGGAAGATGAAATGCAGATTAAGGGCTACATATATGAAAAGAGGCACAATGCTGGGGAAAACCTACAGCCAAAATCTTGAAAGCGTGGACAGCCCCTGGGGCCTCACTGTACCTGCGTCTGAGACCCAGAGTGGGATGCGGAGGTGCTTTAGAGTTGCTGGGTCATGGCGGTAGATATTGAGGCATCGGCGATCACCCTTACCTGGTGGTGAAGTTTGTCAATTCACATGGAGACACTTTACTGACCTGTGTGAGAAGACCGCCTTGTGCCCCTTGGAGCTGTGAACCAACATAGGGAGCTCTGCATCACATACCACGTGCCACACTACACCGGGGTGCACAGAGGGTTTTATCAATGGTAGGCCGTGCCTCTCTGCATCACAGGCCGAGGATATTGCGCTGGCCGGACGCTATGGAGGGTGAGGCCCATGAGCTGCGCCAAACTTGTGTGGCGGGAGCACTGCAACTTCACGCAAAAGGGGGCCCTGTTGCATCTGCTGAATCAGGAGGTTACCCAGCGGACCTGGCGGCTACTGCTGTGCCCAGGCTTGCATAATCCCACCTGGTTGAGGCTCCTGATGGCTGAGTCGCAGATTTGAAGCGAGTGCAGCGGATTGCGCCACAGTGTCAATGTCCAGATGAGGAGAATCTGGGATGCCGTGGAGGAGGCCTGGGGGTCGTGTCGGGCCCAGGCCTAGTGCCTGTGGGTGACGCACCCCCAGTGGCAGCTCCCCTGCTATGGTGGAAGAGCGTCGCCCACCTGCCTTCAAGCAGTGCAAGAAGAAGAAACATAACATGATGGTAACTTTCTGATATTCTCATGCTATGTTTCCTTTAAGGGCGGGAGGATGGAAGGGGCTGCTCTACTCATCGGACAGGGTATGCCCACTCAAGTGCGCAATGACTGTTTGGTTGGCTCTCTCAGGCCGCCTAAAGCAGTCATGTGCACTTTACTGTTTGCATTGCAGCATTGTGATTGGTTTGGGGGGGAGCCTGGCTGCCTAATTCCTGTTCCTGGAAGCAGACTCAGGAGAGCAGGGGCACAGAAGACGCAGGACCCTGCCACAAGGTAAGATTTCAAAAAATATATATTTACAACCCCCGCTCCCCACGTGTCCCTGCCTCCTCCAGTGTCCTTTCCCACGTTTCCCGCCTCCCAGCTGCCCAGTCCCCCACAGCACTACTTAATAGTGGCCTCTGTGAGGCCATGCGCAGCAGGCGTACCACTGGTGCACCATAGGCAAGCCCATCTGCGTCTGTCTGCCCCTGGACTGTGCCCAGCACCAAGGACCTTTCCTCTTGGACACTCCAACACTACGACGCCAGTACCCTCCTTGCCATCAGCCCTGGACGCCACACTGCCTGCCATCTAGCATCACTGTGGAATTCCCTTGCACCGTGTGCCTCCTGAACTTGAAAACATACCTTCTGCCACATCAGCACACCAGCGCCTCCTGCCACCCAGTCGACCAACAGCTCAGCCGACCAGGTCAACTGCATCCTCCTCAACGTGTGGTCCCTCCACAAACACGCAACAGAAATCTGGGACGTCCCCAATGCCACCTCTTCAGACATCACCTTGTTCACGAAAACCTGGACCAACCACTGCTCCAGACCCGACATCATCATCACCATCCACAACGGCTACAAATTCAACCAAACGGACCACCCCAAGCGCCCTGAAGGGGGCATTGCCATTGTCTAAAAAAGCACCCTCTGACTGAACACGCACTCTAATGACCTGACAGCTACCATGGAATACCTCCACTTCCAGATCCAGACCAATCACAACCCTCCATGGCACCCTCATCTCCAGGATCCCTGGCCCATAAACCCCCATTCCCCAATTTCATTGAAGACCTTATCACACCCCAGGCTCTCCTATCCACTGACTACATCCTACTCAGGCACCTCAACTTCCGCCTGGACAACCCCAGTGACCCCAGTGACCAGAACACCACCACCCTCCTGGCGAACCTCGCCAACATCAGACTTAAGCAGACTTAAGTCACCACACCAACCCACCTAGCCAGACACGCGCTCGATCCCGTCTTCTCCACTTGTGGGAACTTCAGCTACAGCCACACCACCATACTCTCCTGGACCGACTATCATAGTATACATCACAACTTCACCATGCCTACAGTACATCACCACCATCATTGCTCCCTCAGCCACAGCTGGATCAAGGCCACCAAAGAACTTTTTGCCAAATCTCTCAGCACCACCACTATGCCAACCTTACATATGCAAACCTGCCTCATGGCGGGTGTAAGGGTTAGGCAGTGCTATAGGGATAGGCCTCCCCCTTGCATTGCAGGAGCTGCGTCATGCTTGTGACAAAATTGCAGCAATGCGTGATGTTAGCACAGACAGATACATCAGGAATACTGACATATCTGTAAATCCTTGCGACATGGATTGCCGTATAGTAAATTCGGCACATCCATGGTGTCGCAAGGAGGTCACAGTGAAAAGTGTGCCAACGCTTTTTTGCGGCATCGATGCAACACTTTTCATAAATGAGGCCCAGGACTGCGCCCTAACTTATTGTGGGGCGCATTCCTGAGCATTTGTTTTGGTGCAGGGTAGCGTAGCAATATTCTTTGCAGCGCTGTCCAGCACCAAAACCAGTGAAATGAGGTCCCAAGTGTTGCACCAATTTTAAGACCAGCTATTTTCTGGTCTTAAAAACTGCCTCTAACTGAACTTAGAGGCAGTTTTGGGGTTTTGCACCATTAAATGAATTCCTTGTAAATATTGCGAAGTGGAGTTAACAACAGTTTTTTCACAGGAACGCCCACCTTGCATCTCATTATCGTTAACTCTTGCTTACAGAAGTGGTGATCTTTAAAATTCACGTTTTCACCAGAAAAGTGCTGCTAACTCCAGTTAGTACAACTTCTAAATAAGGTGATAGAAAACAGCCACCTTAACATCAAAAAATTGATGCTACAGTGGCGTTAAGGCCTTCTACATGTGCCCCAAGGTGTTTACCAAATAGCAAATCACAAAAAGTAGCTATTTGGAAATTGTAAACGATTGCATTTTTACACATGACCCTAAGATTCTAATTTGTAGCCGAATAGTTTTCTCTTGTGATGGAGGGTTAAGCCTGTGGCACTGTAAATTTTTTGCAGCCTGTTGGTACCCACCACAGGAATGTGAATACCATACACGCCCTGGTGAATTGATGGGGTGGGAGGCTTTAAAAAGCAATGTCTCCAGATCAGAAGGACCTAGAGCCAAAATGTTCATAGTTCTACAATCCCTGCAACCTTCTCCTGGTAGAACTGTATTCCCATTCCATGAGCTGAAGTCAAAATAATGTTGAAGGTGTTTTGGCACTGTAGAAAGGTGCTTCCTGTGCCCATAGGAAGAGGTAGGGATGAAGAAAACTTACACTTGCAAGAGTGATAGGTAACATATCTTCTGCTGGGCCTCAATGTTGTGCAACAGTTGACGAATCCTGAGTGTTGGGCTGTGCCGACCTTGTGTTCCTGGAGCAGGTGTAATCTAACTGCTGTTTATCACAGGTTCTCTCAGTAAACTGGGGTCTTCTCACTTCACTGGGAGCCAACAAATCCTCCTGAGAAGATGGTGTCAGGCTTTTCCCTCCGGCAGGCTCACCTTTCTCCTCGCACAGGCCAAATGCAGCAATGGTTTTGTCTGGCTCAGCTCAGATTTCTGCCTATTCTGACAGAGTTCTACGGCAGGATTATAGATTCTTCTTAACAGGTCTGCATTAGTTCACAGAAAATCATTGGAAAACTGTGCTAGTAAAGGCACTAAAAAGTTTGGCCAGACCTGGCCAATTGGATATTTTGCAACCTTTGCGTCTTGGGGTACTGCACCAATCCTGAGGGGCATGACCATTTTATGATCAGGGCATAGAGGTATCATTTTGATGGTAGCCTTTACTGAGCCAGGTAAAGTGGGTTCAACGAGAATGTGTCAGCCTTACATGAGACGAGAAATCCAAAGGAATTCAGATGACAGCAGGATTAGTGGAGTGATTAGTATCACTCTGTCCAGGGAAATGTGCTGCATTCAGAGGGGCTTCTACATACCTCCAACATCAAGAGAGGTAAGTGTAATGAGGGGCAGGCGGCAAAGAGATGTAAAATGTGCAGGCTCCCAGGTCCAGCGGGGACCTTGGGTCGCTTCACATAAATCCAGCTCCCATGTTGTCACTCACCAGACACTGGAGTCTAGTGGAAACTACAGTTCACTCAGCCAATCATGCACACAAACTCACTCTGGACCACGTTCTCCAAATACATGTTTATGATGTCTTTATAGCTATAAAGTGGGCTGAGTGCCTAGGTCACATGGAACTGTGTCAAGCTCTGCACAGTGGAAGGCAGAAAGATTAGCTGTAGTCACTGTCTTAAAAAGAGGGTGCACCACCTCAGAGTCCAGCTCTAAGACCTGATAACCTGCCTAATTAGTGAATACACTGCTTAAAATATTCATTGTGGACCTAAGCTTCCTCCCCACCTCTGAACAACAATCAGTCTGCTATGGTGCCCTCCCCACACCTCCATACAAATACAAGAACTGACCTGACTCAGCAGTTTTGAGAATATTTCTAATTTTACAGTGGTGGTTACAACATGTCAGAGGGACTCTGTGTTTGTCTTCCAACCTCTCAGGTCCTCCACTATGTGAAGAATATCAACGTCACACTCGATATTGGTGGTGACATAAATTTTGATGTAAACGGAGATCCTGTGAGTGCTTTTGACATCGCCAATGTACAGGTATTTAGTGATGACGACATTCGACTGATAAATGTGGGCGGATTCGATTCCCAACAAGGTCAAGAAGTGCATGTCATTTCAAAGAACATACTGTGGGCCAAAAATAATCAGGTAAGGAGGGTTTTTAACAGAGGTTAATTGGTATGGACATCTTGCCATGTACATTAATGACAATGTATATAAACTTTAAAGAAGGATCACAAATCATAAATTTATACATTACCTCTTGGTTTATCTGCATCATCTTAGTCCTGATATATATGAGGAGGAATTCTTTCCATGAGGCAGCTACCATCTCTTATTGATGGGAGAGAGACTTATGTTTTCCTAGAAGTGTCTTTCTTCCATTTCTAACCCCCTTTCCAATAACCTACTGGCAGACTTTCTAGATACACATTTTTATGTGCTTCCTCCAGAGATGATTGCCCTGTCCCTACTGTGCAGGTGTGTTTAATTTATGTATTGTCAATATGGTATTATGAAAACTGTGTCTCCTATCTTGTGTGCTGTAGGTGGCGAGCATGGCTAGTGGAAACTGTGGTGGTTTGTTCTACACCACCCCGCCCATGCTTGCATAATGGTGGGATAGGTGTTTGGGACTTTGTAAACCTCCTCCTCCAAGATGTGTTAGCCATTGAGGAGAAGATAAAGACAGCCTGCACCTCTCTTCTGAACATTGACAAAACGAGACAACTTGGCATTTAGAGAGTGTCAAAAAACAGTATCATGCTTCCATTGCCCGTCCCTTCTCAAGAGGAAGAGGTGGTCCCTCTGCCCAGTACTGAATTTTAGGAGAAGATCTCTGAACTAGTGGCTGCAGCTTCTGAAATAGGGCCCACAGATGCTCGTCCTTTTAAACAAAGGGTTTCTGAGCAAGGCCCTGATGAGGTGGCCCTTGCCTAATCAGATTACAGGAGGTCATATGTCACATGTGATGCTCTCAGGCAGTTGTTTATTTTGAACACTTCCTTTAGCATTCCGGATGTTTTTGTGTATTCATGTAATTGGAAAGTCAGTCTTTAATCATGAGGTTAGTTACCCAATCCCTGGACAGGAAAGGAAACAAAACAGGAAATGCTACTAAGCCACACCCATCTCCACTGGGAACTACAAGAGCATAGCCCTCCCCCAATATTTCCTGTAATACCAAACCCCTGGCAGGGTGGGTAGGTACGAATGAGTGGGTCGAGGATGAGTATGACTAAGAGTAATGAAGATTTCAAGTAAGTAACTATGTTTAGCCAAATAAAGTTGATCTGATTCTCATTCGAAATTCATTCAGTGTCGATTTGTCTTAACTGATGTCACAGCTTGGCCTTGTGATTGTGAGTCGAACAATGCTTCTGGAACGTATTGGTGGCCATTTCATGTTCACTTCGCGAGGCACTTACTTTTTCTTCCTCTTTACAGACAGTCTCAAAATGGTTCTCCTTCCCATAGCCTTTACATATCTGTCCGTTGGCGGGACATTTACCTTTGTGCGAATATGTAAATCCACGTCTTTAACTCAACTTAATTTTACATATAGACATCACTGTGTCCTTTAGTGTTTTGTTTCGACTTGATTTTTAAACTATGACTGATTTGCTCTGGGCACCTCGGGTCTCCATGTCAGTAGCTTGTCTGTCAGCATGATCTTTAGCTCTGGCAGCCATTAACACTAGCTCAAGATTAAGAGTTTTTCTCAGCATTCGTCTTCTGAATGAATCTGAAAAGAATCTGTCAATAACTCTCAAATGCATAGCTTCTTCATCATTACATTAATTGTACTTACAATGATTGATGAGTGTGTCAAATCTTTCCATGAATTCATCAGTGATCTCACTAACTTTATGGCATTCTTAGTTGAAGCTCTTAATCAACATATGGTATTGGATTAAACTTGTGATTCAGTACTTCTTTAATCTGACGATATGTGACTTCTTCGTCAGTTCACAGCATTTTCTTTACGACTTCCTTTACAACACAACCAAAACCGTGGTTTTCGCCAAAAACTAACGTCTGCAAAAATGCAGACTTAACTATACCTAACAATGGGGGGGGTTCTTCTCAGCAAGGTTATCGCCGTTTTCCATGGAATATCGCTGGAAAACCAGCGATGTTCCATGGAAAACACCACTATCGCTGGGAAATTATCGCCATTGCGCTATGCGTTGTTAATACAGCGATAGCATGGCAATAATTGCCAGTGATAGCCGTCGATAAAAAAAATCTCGCTAAGAGCGGCCAGCGATAATTATCGATACTGCTTGATAATATGCCCCTACATGCGTTAAATGTCAGTTCTGTACTTCAACTGCAACACACTTGGTACGCACAAGCAGTTCGCTTGGACCACAGCAAACCTCTGGGAGAGCACTGTCGATCTTCAGGTTCCTTAACCTCTAGCTCCTCACCAATAGTAGCATCTACTCCAGCCTGGGTACCCGCCAATGACTATGCCAAACACTGAGCTTAGTATTACATATCTTTATTCGTCTGTGTGTAAATGCAAACTCAACATTCTTAAAAAGCCTTCACTGCATTCTACTCTAACACTAACATCACAGTTTTACAGAGTCCTTCAGGAACCAAAAGGGTTCCGTCATTCCTAACTTGCATGACACTATACTCTGGATGAAACTGTAGAAGCCCCGAGGGTCAAATGGCCTTGATTTCACCTCTGCTTTTATGGGTCAGAAATTAATGATCCTCACCCAAATGATCTAGTCTAGAAGGCAGAAAACAGTGGAATATAATTGAGCCTTTTCATGTCAAACTCGCTGGCTCTCTTTCCATTGTGTCAAAAAGAGCTCCACAATTTTTTCAGAGGGTCAAAGTCACTTTTGTGGCCGAGGCAGGGGCTACTATCTATGACAAGTTGTTATATCCCCCACTTGTAAGTATTACTATGCCTATATGTATTAATTAAGGTTAAATGCTATTTTTTTTATGAGCACATTCTGCCTAGCCATGCCACAGCATTTTTGAGAAATGTCACCATTTTTGTGTCATGAACGATACTGAATGAAGTACATGCTTGCTTCGTCAACTCACACCTCTTCATAGTTACTTCATAAGTCCTGTTCCAAGAACAAATAACAATCCTGAAAGCCTGTGTACACCTCCACACTCCTGTTGGGATTTTCATACTTTGGTTCTTCAAGGCTTGGCAGCATCTAGTTCACAAAAGATAGGTTCTGTAAATTGAAGAAATGCATATTCAATCATGCTCCGATATCTTCCAGAAGATCTTTGCTTCAGAGAAACTCCACCTCCACAACTTCCTGTTCTTCCTCCAGATCTATAGCAAGGAATCTCCTCTCTCTTGACCAGGAGGGAAGTGATTCTGATTTCTAATGAACAAATAAGTCTGAGATTTTATCCAATCTTTTTTTGGTTCCCAAAAATGCATGGAAGTTATAGACCTCCCCTGTATTTTAAAGAGGTCAACTAATATGTTCCAGACACACTCATCAAGATTGTCTACTAGTAATCTATAATTTTCTTAGTTGATCCAGGGGATTTTCTGGTAACTCTAGACTTGAAAGATGCCAGGTTTCATATTCCTATTTGTCAGGATAGTCAGCAGTTCGGAGATTCAGAGTGGGTCCCACCATTACCAGATCAGGATCCTTCCCTACAGTCTGGCATGCACTCCATGAGGCATTGTGAAGATATCTGTACCTGTATTGGCTTCTTAACAACTTGACGGTGTTCCAATTTACTCCTATGTTGATTGGCTGGTTAATTTCTGCCCATTTGTTTATAAGGCACAATCAGACTACCTGAAAGTTTGTTTTCTTCTGGAACTGAAATTTCTTCTGAACTTGGAGAAACCTCACTTGATTACGGCTCAAGGTCTTGCATCAGCAACCACTGCTGTGGTTCATTGGGCTCACTTGAGTCTGAAGCATAGATAAATCACTTCCTATATCATCGAACACCGGGTTATGAAGCCTTGATTCTACTGACTCCACCATTTCCCAAGCCCTAAAGTGCAGTTGATTCTGGAACACATACAAAGGAGTATTCTTTTATCCCCTTTGATTCCATTATTCCTCCCCACAGATGCCAGACAATGGGGTAAGGACCCAGGATCAAGATTTTCAGAGTTGTTGGTCCCAGAGGGAAAGTCTTTAGTTCTCAAATTAGAGGAAACTCTCAAGGATCCACTGAGCTCTCTTAGCGTTTGCTCCTCCTCTTCAAGGCCAAGCAGTCCTAGTCAGGACTGGCAGCCGGGTAACCAAGGCCTAGATCAACGGTTAGTGAGCGAACAAAACATCTAATTTTAGAGCGGGTGGCTCAATTCATCTGTTAGATGGCAGAAAAGCACCTTTTGTCTTTTCAAGACTCTTATCACCCACTAGTTTGGCCAGACAGTATTCCACCATATCTGGGCTATTCAATCCCCAGTCATTCTATTCATCTTTAGAAGTGTTTCAGCTACTAAAAGCCTCATAGGGTCAGTCTTGACTAGACCTCTTTGCCTCAGAGGATATCACTCTTCTTCTGTAGTTCTGTTTGGAAGTTTGATGTCAGAAAGCCCGGGAGTAGTAGCCATGTCCCTTGCTTGGCTTCCGCAAAGACTGTTTGCATTTCCTTCCCATCCCCTATTCCAAAGGGTGCAGAAGAAGATTTGGGAAAGATTGCATCTGTGATCTCGATAGCCCCTTATTGGCTGTGACTTTTCTGGTTACTGAGACTTCTACATATGTCAGTGGAACCTTCCAATGAATCTTCCTCCCCTACAGTAACCAGCCTCTCCCGTTGGGCTATTCTCTGCCTTCACTTCATGGCTTAGAAGTCGATGATCTAGGGATACAGTCCCAGGGCTGTTCTAGAGCTGCAAAGTTAAACATTCAAAGGTCTAGGAGGTGCTGTAGTGTAGCCTGTTATGTAAAACAATGGTTACATTTAGAATCCTGGTATCAGCAGAATAGCCATTTAAATCCCAGGTCATATGATCCCTGATTTTAATCTTGGATGTCCATTGTGATGTCTTTTTCAAGGGTTTGCCTCCTTCCACGTCAAGGTCCAAATTGACAGCAATTCATAGTTTCAAGGGAATACAGAGTTCAGTAGGGCCATTTGTCCATGCACCCACTGAATCTCTCTCTCTGTCATTCATTCTCTCTCCTCTCTCTCTCTCTCTTTCACTCCCCTCATCAATGAAGAAAAACGTGCACTTGTACAAACAGGCAGGACCAAATAGCTTAATCAATACACCATTCAGTATTGCACCAACATCCAAAATCTCAATTTTAATTTCTAAATTATAATTGTTTATGTTTAATCACTAGCAAAATAGTATGTAATAATAGGCATTACACAAATGTGACATCATTGCTGAAAGTTCTACTCAGCATTTACTCATTTTTTGTATGACTTTTTCTGTTCCTTATCCTGCAATGTACCCATTATGTGACATATTTCAGTTTGCACTGGTGTATTTGTCCTGCAGATCCCACACTCTGTCTGCAGTGAGGAGTGCCTTCCTGGGTACAGAAGAGCTGGCATTGAAGGACAACCTGTTTGCTGCTTTGACTGTGTCCCCTGTGCACAGGGGGAAATCTCTGTTGATGGTGAGTTTTGGAGGATGTAATTCTTTCAATAAGACTATTCAAACATGTATGAGTTTCCTTGATGTACCAAATTCCTTGAGAAAATGAAAGATGCATTTGGAAAAGATACATCCATGCTGGTTACATGTGTAAGAGGTTGGTACTTATAATAGCAATAGAGTAGTTGTAAAGTTGGGCTAAAGGCTTTTAGTCATTCAGAGAAAGTTGATTTGGTAGGACACGTCTTCGGTTGACTACCAGAAAGGCAGGGATCAATGTTGAATATGGAGGATTTGGTGATGAGAGGGAAGGAAGGGGAAAACACATTAAGTCGAAATATGGGCAACAAGGCCTTGATTTGTGTTTGAAGGCAGACGCCATTGATAGGGATGAGAAGGGATTTTGTCAGATTCAGAGAACTGAGAAGACTTTGGGCAGCATTTCCAGCACCCCAAAAATGCCTTTTTGGTCCTTACTGATGAAGGAATGAATCCAGACACACGTGTCCAGAGTTACACAGCATAGGCTGCACCAACAAGAGTGAAAAAATAAATACTACTACTGAGGTAAGTGACATCATGCACTGCATTTACCATGATGCACTGGCGAAAATTGAGTGCTGGGATGTGAGGCAGTGTGCTTCCAACCTATTTCTGTTTGAAAAAGTTCTCTTGTGCTACTGAGCTGATGTTGATGCACCGGCACCCAGTGAGTGGAACATAGACCGTAGAAGACTTTGGCAGCGTTTCCAGCACCCCCAAAATGACTTGTTGTTCTATGCTGATAAGGAATGTGTTCAGAAACACAAGTCTAGAGTTGCACAGCACAGGCTGCACCAACAAGGGTGAAAAATTAAAGACTACTACTAAAGTAAGTATTATCATGCACTCTATTTCTCATGATGCATTGGGGCAAATTGAGTGCTGGGGTGTGAGGCAATGTGCTCCCACCCACCTGCTGCTCTGCTAATGGTTTACAGAAATTGCTGTATTTCTGTTTCTTTGCAGACCATCTTAATTTTTTCTCGAGGATTGATCCAAAATGTGGGACCTTCAAGCCATTTAAAATGAACGTTAAACCAATTAGCAAGGCACACATCTTTACTTAGTAGGAGTCCCTTTCAATAGATCTGGTAGTTGGCACCACCTATTGGCTATTCAGAGACAGCAATATTCTAGGCCTATGGATGCTGTGTTCAATTGAACTTCCAAACTATGATCTACAATTATTACAGTCTTGCTTGATATTTACCCTAGAAAATGTCTTTCCATTGCAAGGAAACAGGTGAGGATTTGGGGTTATGTTTACTAGGCAATTTTGCAAAGGTGGGGGAACCGGTATTGTAGGTACCTGCTCTCCTCATCTCCTAGTTCATCTATTTTCATTTGTCGTGAAGAGCATGGGTTGCCGCATACTGAAGATACTATCACACTCTGCCCATTAGTGCTGTGGACCTTAATTTGGGACAAACTTGGGGGCATATTATCAAGCGGCAGCGAAATTTATCGCTGGCTGCTCTTAGCGAGATTTTTTTTATCGCCGGCTATCACTGGCAATTATCGCCTTGCTATCACTGTATTAATAACGCATAGCGAAATGGCGATAATTTCCCAGCGATAGCGGTGTTTTCCATGGAACATCGCTGGTTTTCCAGCGATGTTCCATGGAAAACGACGATAACCTTGCTGATACGACCCTGAGGTCGTATCGGCATAATCGACCACCATTGTTAGGTATAGTTAAGTCAGGGGGGCATATTAACAAGGGCTGGCAATAACATTATCGCCGCTTTAGCGTCCATTTTCGGGTGAAAAGCAGCGATAAGTTTATCGCAATATCATCAAGGACACGCTAGCGCATGTTTTCTTGACTTAGCACCCGTTTCAAGCACGCCTAAAATTTCATCTCTAATGAAATGCAAAGTGGGCGTTACTGGGCGTACCCTTGACGGACTACCTTGTAAAATATTGCGAAATGTACATCGCAATATTTACAAGGATGCCCAAGCATGTTTGCAGACGTTAGTTTTTGGCGAAAACCGCGTTTTTTGCCAAAAACTAACATCTGCCAAAATACAAACTTAACTATACCTAACAATGGGGGTGGATTATTGCTGATTACGACCACAGGGTCTTATCAGCAAGATTATGGCTGTTTTACATGGAACATCGCAAGAAAACCATTGATGTTCCATGGAAAACACCGCTATCGCTGGTAAATTATCGCCATCGCGCTAATACAGCGATAGAATGCCGATAATTGCCAGCGATAGCCGGCGATAAAAGAAATCTCTCTAAGAGCGGCCACCGATAATTATAGCTGCCGCTTGATAATTAGCGCTGCCGCTTGATAATATGCCCCTGCATTTTTGCAGACGTTAGTTTTGGCCGAAAACCGTGTTTTTCCCCAAAAACTAACGTCTGCAAACATGCGTGAGCATCCTTGTAAATATTGCGATGTACATTTCAAGAACATGATATTGCGATAAAATTATCGCCACTTTTCGCCGGAAAGCGTACACTAAAGCGACGATAATGTTATCGCCAGCCCATGTTAATATGCCCTTGGGATCCAGCTGGATAGATTACTAATTTCAAAATGTTCCTCTCTAGATGGTGCCCTAAAGGTCCTGTGGTCCCAATGTATTAAATAAGCAAGTGCTGAACTTGTTCCTGGCCTTTTTTTAAATCCTGGCACTGTCGTAAAAAAAGGTAAGTGTTGGGTTAAATCTTCGTTCCTTGCCCTTCATGGGCACAAAGGGAGGGACCTGGACTTCTGAAAACAGTCAGCGTGGTTGTATGTTCTTTTAAAAACTGTTGCTAACATTGAACCCTGAACCCTGTCTCTATAGGGTTAAGTACACCTACCCCAGGTACGTACTGGCACATTTTAGGCTGGGACGTGGGCACCTTTTTATAAGTTTACCTTTGGGCTGAGATTTTTTTCCACCCTGTCCATCTGATGCTGTTTCTGTCCAGTATACACTGCAGTTAGGTTGAGTTTATAAATGTTGTCTTCATATTCGTAAACACTCTTTGAAACCGCTTCTTAAATCTCTGCATTTACTCAGTTGACCAGTTCTTGTTCATCTTCATATGTCATCAAATGAAGTTACCTGTTCAGCTTTCTCAATGATCTTAGTGGTGCTATTAGGTTAAAAAAAGAAACTATCTGTATAATGATTCTGTATGCTCTGTATGTTTTCTGCTGTTTTATAATGTTATGCTACTTGTGCTTTTATATTTTGTATCAGTATGGTTTCAATTACCTGAATGATGATCATTAAAGGGAAGAGATGAAAAGTTACTGTGATTAATTTGCAATAGAATGATTGATTGATTGATTGAGTGTTGGTGCCCAGAGCTCTACTCAGAAGCCAGCGTCCTGTGCTATTAAATGTTGTCAAGTGGCATACCAAGGCTGCATAGACTTGAATCCACCTCATGACTCTTTAATCCACTGCCAGACACTCCCTGCCTCTTTAACACACTCTTGCAGGTTCCAGCCGTCTCGCTCTGAAGCTTTTTCCTGTTTTTCTTTTCCTCATTTTTTTCCTTTTGAATGTGTTTCTCCCTCTTGCTCTCAGGAAATGTCTACTCAGGAAAAACAAGTACTGGTCCCCAGAAATGAGTGCTGGTGGTCTCCACCGACAACCATCTGCTCAAAATAATCACTGATCACTTCACACTAGTTCAGTACAATTCACCAAAATATCACTTGTGTGGAGTCTGCACTTTCCAGCTCTCTGAAATCCATCACTTGCCGGACAAGTGCCTGTTTCCTGCCCTTTATTAATATGTTTCAGTGGTTAACCTTTAGATGACATATCAAGCAAAAATTTGCAAAACCAATAGTTCTAGCTTTTATAGAAGTAAATATGCATAAAATGGTAACTGAGGGCATGAATGCATAATAAGTGAGTGAGGGCATGTATTTGTTTTTGAAAGGGTTAATGGTGGAAGTGGGAATTGAAAGGATGAATGGCTGAGTGAGTGGATGGATGTAGACAAGGTACAGAAAATCTATAAG
Source organism: Triturus cristatus (assembly GCF_964204655.1). Taxonomy (NCBI): domain Eukaryota; kingdom Metazoa; phylum Chordata; class Amphibia; order Caudata; family Salamandridae; genus Triturus; species Triturus cristatus. The sequence continues at coordinate 1,669,294,740 of NC_140591.1, read as the reverse complement.
GCTGAGAATCTTGGGAGGAAAGTGAGTAGAGCAAGAGGTAAGATTGAAGCTGGTAAGGTGAAGGTTATAAATAATGGGCCTGATCCACAAAGGTAAACTACAATGAAAGTCTAACTTTACGACTTTCGGTATTCACAAAGGGCATTTACGAGTAGGGAAGTTAGACTTTTGTCTCAGTTAAACTTAAGTTTTGGTCTGAGACGAAAACTGAGGCAAAAGTCTAACTTTGATACTCGTAAATGCCCTTTGTGAATAATGAAAGTCATAAAGTTAGGCTTTCGTCTCAGTTTACCTTTGTGAATCAGGCCCTTGGGGTGTAATATCCGTCCCTTGAGGAGTTCCTCAAGAGTCATCAATATTGCCACTTTTATTCAATTTTATCTCCTTTCACGGGCCTGTCTGCTTTGTGTTATAAGTATTTAATTTACTTTTATGCAGTGGGTTCCCACATCTTTCAAATGCTGGAAACAATCGAGCAAATGCCAGGGATCTTTTTTCCTTTGCCTTGAACGTAGTGAGTCATCTGAAATAAAGCCTTATAAATCTAAAACCATGCCCATGTGTGCCTCTTCTATTCCCAGACCTGGCACCGACATCGAAAATTAAGGCATCACTTTTTATGCATTTTCATCCCATAACTAGCAATAGAAATGACATGTGACAGACGCTGAAAACTAGACATCATCAGGTGCTGAACTTTCTCATGAAAAGGACGGAGAGGACCTTTAAAGAGATACAGATTACATACACTTCTCAGAGTCCGAACATGTCTTGTGCGAGTCCTTGCTTACGAGTACCGATATGAAAAGGAGCCAAAATATGTCAGAAGTGCAAGTACAGTTCAGGCCTAAGTATAACATGGGAAAAACAAAATGGCTGAGTTCAAACAACATGGCATTTTCATTAAATGTAATTTTATTTGACATGAATCAGGAATGGCGGTAAAACAAGCAGTGCTGCAAAATAGTTCAGCAAACTAGGGGTGTGTTAGACCTATCAGCCTTAGGGTGGTCTTCCCGCAAACGTTTTGCCTCCACCCTACTATTTTTCTGAATTTCTTTGCTGGACTTAGGACTTTGTGCACTTCACCACTGCTAACCAGTGCTGAAGTCCTGGTGCTCACCCCCAAAAACATGGTAACATTGGCTTACACCTGATTGGTGTGTTTTAGTTACTTTACTTATAAGTCCATAGTAGACTGGTTGTAGGAAAGTAGGATCTGCTTTTATGGTTACCCACACGTTTTGTCTGATGCTAAGCTGTTATTGGCTAGTCTGACTAGGATCCTGCTAATCAGGACCCCAGTCTCTCTACTTTCTCCCTTAAATTGTTGTGGTCAGTACTCAGGTACATCCCAGATTGGATACTGGGGAACACTTATCAGCTCCTAGTATATGGTACTAAGGTATCCAGGGCATAGGTACCCAGAGGTCCCCCAAGGACTGAAGCATGCATTATGCCACCCATGAGAGACCATTCAAAATGCAACTACAGGCCTGCCATTGCAGCCTGTATAAGCTGGTGATAGCACCACATACGACAGATATAGGTTTCCTATATCTAGGGTAACTGCACATAACACCTATAAGTTACCCCTATAGCAGGCCTTATCAATCCTGAAGGCAGGGTGCTTGGTCATAAGTGTAAGGGTGCCCCTGCATGAGCAGGACAATGCTACAGTCTACGGAGTCCATTCTCCAGGGCTGTAAGTGAAGTAGCCATATACCATACAGAGGGGCACCGCGTAATTAAACGATGACCATCTCGAAATTGGCTGCAACGAATCCTACCATGTTTGGTATCAAACATGTTGGAATCATACCCCCACACCTTAAACAGTGTGGAAGGGATGATTCCAAGCACTGGAAGAGCCTTCCGTTAGGCTCCCAGTGTTCCCAGTGCCAGTCTTCTAGACCCGGACAGCACAACATGGCTGCTGCCGACCAGAGACATGATTCTGCCCTCCTGCTGCTGAACCAAGCTCGAGAAGGGGAAGGCAGAACAATAGCTATCCTGTCACAGGGAGTAGTGACCACCTGAAAAAAAGGATTTAGTGTATTGCAGCAGGGTGGGTGCGCTTGCCAGGACCACAAAGTCTGCATGAGGGGCACATTTGGTGCCTCCTTGCTGCCTCCTTCCATAGTCCATATTCTGCAACAACAAGGGAACCCAAGAGAAGTCGACCAGGGACCTTGGGAGACAATTGTTTTCAACAACAGTGGTCCCCAGAAAGTGAAATGGAAACCAAAGGAATGAATATAGACTCAATCGTAGCTATATTTAGTGGACTTGTCCAGCCGGACAGAGATCTGATATTTACTTTTAGGTTTCGGATATGATCATACAAAACAATACATAAAATGGGACACAATCCTGTGTCCTACTTAGCCAGTAGAGTGCATAAACAAGGGAAAAAACGAAACAACAGGGGGCTCAGGTAAAGCTTTTCCGGTTTGTTACAAAAGGAGGATATACAGTGTTACAAGAACAAATCACTACAAAGCATCTTTACAGCGCAATAAACGAAAGGATTTTTGCGTATAAGGTGTATGAGGGTGTCGACGGCGTTTCAATCCGTTTGAAGGATGAGCGGATCATCATCAGGACTTAAATAACATGCCTGTTAAATAGAGCCTCATTAGCCTGGGGGAGTAAAGGGGGAAGGAAGATACATAAGCGAAACAGTTAGGAGGATTACAGATAACTAGGAAACTCAATAGTGGCAACGCAGTGAAAAAAACATGCATTTCAGACTCTGAAAGTTCTGGTTAGCATGCATTAAGATACGAGAGCCACACAGGAAGAGGTAGGTTGTGAGTAGTATGGGATGTGAAAAAGGGCTGGTGTGCTCAAGTGGTATATGGACCATGTATATAATACGATGTGTAGACAAGGTGTGGTGGTTAACCTAGTAAGGTAAGGCCACGATGGGGCATTGAGGGGAACTATTAGATAAGTCGTTAAGCCATTCTAAATAGTTAAGTGCACAGACAAGTGTATGCAGGAGTGTCAAACAAGGCGAGTGCAATCGCTGCGAAATAGGTTACAATCATGAGCCATGCTGAATAGCTAAGCGTGCAGACAAGTGTATGCAGGAATGTCACCCAAGGCGAGTGCAATCGCTGCAAAATAGGTTAAAATTATGACGAGTGAGAGTGGGGGATTGTAGAACATGCTTGGTCTGTGGAGGTTACTCAATATTACACTGGAGGCAGCAAGGCTGAGTAGGAACTGGTCACATAATTAGTCAGGCGTTTTAGTGCGATAGTATCGGCGGTGATGTTGAGTCTAACCAAGGAGTGTGGGAGGGTAAAATAGTGCGCAGGTAGCATCTAGGCAGTAATTCAGAAACAATTGAACAGTAGTAACATTCTGACAGTTGCATACATAGGCTCACTTACATACTAAATAAAGAAACTCAGTGCGGTGAAAATTCGAGATGGCGGCATTAGAAGCACTTGGATTAAGGAGAATAGCCAGTTGCATACATCGTTTCAAACACGTGCTAATTAGTAGTACAGTACAGTACATAAGTATAAGCGATGGCGTGGTCAGAAGTAATCAGAAGTGAGGGGGAGGCGCTAACGTGAAGAGAAAAACATGCAACAAGGCTCGTAGAGTCATGTCTTACCGCAATTCCAGAATGGGGGAACTTGGGCGAGGAGACAAGGGCTGCTATAATGGCGGCTCCTAAAGGAAGGAACTAGGTTTTAACGCGGATCTACATGGTTGAGGGACCAAGTGAAGGGAACGAAACTCACCAGATATGATGAATTCCAGCTCGGATACGGGGGGAGTCGCTTTCGTGTACTCTAGCGGCTCAGTCGCCTAAGGAAGGGGAGGCAAATTAGTATGCAGACAGCAATTGGGAGGTATAAATGGGGGAAGCGGGGCCAGTGCTTACCAGTATGTTTCAGGGAAGTTGCTTAATAGCAGGATTCTTCCGGGTGTGATTCCAGAGAGAGAATCACATGACCAACTTTTGTAACCCTGCGGGAGCAGTGATTGGAGCAATTGGGTCAGGTGGGCAAGTACTAGAAACTGGTAAGGGACTACGGGACAAAACCCCAATGAGTGTTAATAGAAGAAGGACTTGTGCAAGAGACAAGGTGAAGAAGCCATTTTGGAAGTGTTGGTTGTGCATAGAGGGGAGTGACCTGTAGTTGATAAACAGAGTTATGATGACATATAATTTACAATTGCAAAATAAAACAACTTTTTGGGCAATTTAGAGAACATAAACAGTATCGGTTATACACATCGGAATTATTTTATATCAATGAGGTCCAGTCCTAAAGGCGGTTCAATCCAGTATTTAAGCTATCTGTTTTTAGGATCCATTTAAGTTCTTCTTTCTTCAGTATTTTCGAGATGTCGCCTCCTCAAGGAGGTAGTTTCACCACAGTTATAATAATCCAACGGATATCGTTTTCAGAGTGTCCATTTTGTTTGAAATGTTCAACCAAGGGTGCATTCGCTGTTTTGCACCTGATTCTGCTCCTGTGCTGGGAGATTCGTAGACGGATCTTTTGTGTTGTTTGTCCCCCATATATTTTGTTGCAGGGGCAGAAGATAGCATACACAACATTGAATGTATTACAGTTTGTGAACATATTCAGTTTTGATATCTTTGAAAACAAACTCTTTGGCCTCAATTGTAAAATCACATACCACGCAGTTACCACATTTCGAGTGACCATTTAAAGGTGCAAGGGACCAGAGATCATTCAATGTAGGGTGGCTTTTTTTGTTGCTGGGTAATGCTGCGCGGACAAGATGATCCTTGAAGTTTCTGCTTTTCTTAAAAGCGAAAATAGGACGTTCCAAGTTGAGGGTTCCAGCATTGAGAACCGGCCAATTTTTTATGATGGTTTTTCGTATTGCATTTGAGACTGGGGAGAAGGTAGTTACGCATACCAGACGGGGAGAGTTGATTTTTATTTTGGGCTCCAGTAAAACGGGGGCAGTACCATGCTCTTTTCATTGTATTACAAACAAGTCTACGGGGGAAGCCTCTACTGGTCAGTTTGGTACATAGTGTTTTGGCTTCAAGGAAATAATCATCCTTTAGGGAACAGTTCCTTCTGATCCATAGGAACTGAGAGAATGGAAGTGAATCTCGGAGTGCCCGTGGATGGTTACTATCATAGCTCAATAAGGTATTACGTTCCGTTGGGTTACGAAACAACCCTGTTCTGAGCGTGCCCTAATTATGTTTAATTTTTAGGTCAAGGAATGAGAAAGTTGTTTTATCGTGGGTAAGGGTGAATTTCAAGCCACCGCAGTTGTTGTTAAGCCAGTGGAGAAACGATTCAAGAGTAATCTCATCGTCATGCCAAATCATGAAGATATTGCTTCCATTTTCCAATGCATGAGCGAAAGGGATTAGTATCTGCTAGTATTTGGTTGACCTCAAGAGAGTCCATGTAGAGAATGGCCAGATTAGGGGCAAATATAGCGCCCATCAAGGTACCTTTAACTTGCTGGTAGAACTGATCCTCAAAGAGAAAGAAGTTTCTAGTGAGACAAACCTCCAGAAGTTGTAGGATAAAGTTAGTGGGGACTGTGTGTGGCCGGGGTCTGTGATTGAGGACCACCTCCATGACTAGTAAGGAGTCCTTTTGTGGGATATTTGTGTACAGGGACTCGACGTCCAATTTACACAAAATCTCACAATTGGGGTCAAATGGATGGTTTTCTATGAGATTAATCATAGACATACTGTCTCTAATGTAACATTCAGTGAGGGGGACAAAGTCTTTGATAAAATGGTTGACATATTGGCCCAAGGGCTCCAGAATAGAACCGCAACCAGACACAATTGGGCGGCCCGGAGGGTTGGCCAATCTCTTATGAACCTTAGGCAAGGTATAGATCACGGGTGTACGTGGAAATTTTGTGTTCAGAAATTGATATTCATGTTGGCTGATGAAACCTTGTTGAAGGCCTTCATCGGTGATTTGTTTTATTAGAGTCTGTAGCTCCTTTGTTGGGTTTGCAGGTAGCTTACAGTAATGGTCCGTATTGGACAATTGGCGATTGATTTCCTCTCTATAGTTATTGATTTCCTGGAGCACAATGCCGCCACCCTTGTCAGCAGGTTTGATCACTAGGTTATTATTCTCACGTAGGGTGGATATGGCTGACTTCTCTTCAACAGAAATATTGAAGTATTGTAAGGAATGTAGTGGTGTGAGTCAGCTAAACGTGATACTTCTTTAAGAACCAATTTTTCATAGGTAATGACCTCACTGGGGATCATGATGGCAAAAGGTGAGAAAGTAGAAGGGGGTCTGAAGGGTGTATTCGACAATTTCAAAGGGCTAGGGTTCTGTGGAAAATAAGTATACAGTCTTATTTTTTTTTTTAAACGCAGTAGTTCGGATTGCAGGTCCAAACAATTTGGGTATTATTGTAGGTACAAAAGAGAGCCCTTTACTGAGAATTGAGATCTCATGGCAGGAGAGTTTGTGGGTAGAGAGGTTAAAAATGGGAAAAGACATGTTGCACGGACTCAAGTAAGAGTCTGGAGCAGAGTTCACCATTGATAAACAAGGGTGGCGGCATTGTGCTGCAGGAAATCAATAACTATAGAGAGGAAATCAATCGCCCTTGTTTATGTACTCTACTGGCTAAGTAGGACACGGGATTGTGTCCCATTTTATGTATTGTTTTGTATGATTTATCTAAACCTACAAGTAAATATCAGACCTCTGTCCGCCTGGACAAGTCCACTAAATATAGCTACGATTGAATCTATATTCATTCCTTTGGTTTCCATTTCACTTTCTGGGGACCACTGTTGTTGAAATCCTTGCCTAGTCCAGTTCAAACCAGGTCTGGCACGAAACTGGACAAAGGACATGGGAGTAACCTCCCCCTGTCTAAAACCTCCCATGGGAGGGTCCCCTGAATCGTCCCAACCCTTTCCTTAGGGTACTCAATAGCCTACCTGTGGCAGGGTCCATAGATTCATCGTGGAACATGATTCAATTCAGACACCACTTCAACTTCTACTGTCTGGGCATGCTGGACTTCGCTGGAGTTTGTTTGGGCTCAACTTTGTCCCCCTTTCAGTGTGCTGCATCGTCAGTGCATGTGCACCATACAGGAGTCTTCCAAGGTGTGTAGGCATCCAAAACACCTGAAGGAATCTCCCTTGAGTGAAGTAGTCACTTCCATGCACATGCATGCACCACAACTAAGCTTATCCTGAGCCCCTCCGTACTCCAAATGGTTCTGCAACACAAGTGGTAACTTTACAGAGCTCTCGAGGCCTGTCCTGTCCTCTCACCAAGCTTGAGGCCAGTGTCCCTCGTGTGAGCATCAGGAACCACACCCCTGTGCACAATGTTGACTTGCAGTTGCAAGGGCTTGCTGGCTTCATTCTACCAAGATCTTCGGGCTCCAAGTAGCCCCAACCTCAAGTATCTCCAGTGACCAAAGTCTTTATCTACACCACATCGTGAGCTGCACAAGGTCTTCTTGCGACTCCAGTGCCTCCGGCCTGTGGGTCCTGTTGAGAGTCACCTTTGTTTCTTCTGGGCTCCTTCAACTGTTCGGGGCTTGCCCTGACTCCCCTGCTTGTGGTGAGTCTCCTGGACCTTGGTGGTCCTGACATTGCCCCATCTTCGACTTCTACGTTGTTTGCAGTTGCCAAAGCCTGTTGGTGCTTCCGCTGGACACCGGGCCCTCAACTCTCGACATCGAACTGACAAGGAGATCTGGAAAACAAATGCCCACCAATGTCAGGAGTTTTCAGGAGAGTTGACAATGAACTTGACTCTGCAGCTGTGAGGACCATGTGACGCTGAGGAAGACCAGGAGCCATGCATGAGCTGTCCAGAAACTACATGTCCCAGAATGCACTTGCCCGGTCTTGACCACAATGGGACCTAAACGTCAATGTTAATGGTCCAAAACATTTTTCCCATGATGCATAGGGTAAAAATACAGGAAGTGTTCACATGGGGAATGCCCTGCTGAAAATGAAGTTGCTGGTTCATATCGGATATTGAATATGGATGTGCTCAGATTTAAAAATAGTAAGTGCCCTTCATGTTATAATCTAGCATGTTTATAATTATCGGCGACAAGTTGATGGCCCCAGTAACATGTCTTCCATTTGCTTGTAGGGATGCAATGATTACAGAAATAGACGCCTTTCTCTGAGCGACCGGGGAGCGTTTGAAAGGTACTTTTTAACCTTGTCCCATTGAGTTGCCTAATGTTCATGTATTTAAATATACTGAAATAGAAAAATATTCATTTTAATCTTTTTGTAGAAATTCCCCCCGACATAAACTATGAGGAGCACTGCGGCGATTTCCGTCTCTGGTCATCACGCAAATAGGAGCAAGAGCAGCAGCTCTTTCTGAGAATCAGGCAATCAGGTACCTAAAATTGAAATAAGCGCATTTAAGGAGAGTAGTGTTTAGTTTTCATTTTCACTGATGCTGAGTTTGCATCATTTATGTTTTTTAGAAATCGCTGACCATTAACATGAAGCCCTGATGAGAGTCCCGGTACCAGAGGACTGAGTCTTGAAACACGTCGGCCCTTTTTTCAACACGGAGGAATTCGAATAAACTTGTTGTGACATGAGGGTTTTGTATTGAATCGTACGCCCATGCACACACTCCAAATATTTTCCCGCGTTTGACACATGTTTGGCCTCAAAAGCAAGATAGAGATAAGATTACTCTGATGTTATGATGCAAAAGTCCAACGTTATTGTAAATAAATGTGTTTGTATATAAGCATTTCATGCGTTGTCTATTGTGAAAAGTCATAAGTATTTCTCATGTTTTGTTTGCTAATTTGAAAAATCTGTGTCTCTTCACTTCTCATGCAACCACATTTTTTTTGGATAAATATAAACAATTGCAAGGAATAGGAATGGTTTAATAAAAAATCCATTCAAGCAGAAAAGATAGTGGTCTGTTTTTTGCTAAAAAATAATAAGAGCAGAAGGTCAAACAGAGCCGGGTTTCCCTGTTTTTTATATTCAATTTAGTACGGCTCTACCTGGCTCTGGTCGGTTTGGGCCTACCCCCCCAGTTTTTGTACTTTTAGAAAGTTGGCATTGTCTTACCCTAACTATTTGGTGCCTGCAACCTGTTCCTGGGTCACATGATTGAGTGTAGTTGGCAGTTTGGCTTTGGGTGTAGATGGGCGTTGTAAATTCTTCATGGGCAGACACAGAATAGAGGGATTAGGTGTGCCTGGATTGGCCATCACTAGCAGGATGGGGCAGGGCTGAGCACATCCCCACTTGCAAAGCAATAGACTGTGCCCTACCTTCACACAATTAACGTCACACTAGCCAATTTAGCCTGCAGACCGGCTGGAGCCAGGCCAGGGAGGCAAAAGCACTTCAAAGAAACTTTTTCAACTTCAAAGATGGCATCATGTATAAAAAAAGGACCCTCAGACTCACTCTTCAGTACACGTCTGGACCTGTGTAAGACTCAGAAGAAGGACTGTTGTGCTACTCTGTTGCAAGTGGGACAGACCGCTGACCTGCTACTCTGCTTCCCTCCTGCCCTACTGCCTGAATGAAAAGGACTGGACCTGCATCTTGAAAATAGGGCCACCAGAGTGACTATAAAAGCTAGTTGGCTGGCCTCCTGATGAGAGCTCCAAACATTTTGACTGCAGCTGGACTCTGGCTGCTGTGAATACTAACCCCCCAAGTGGTTGTCCCTCCTGTGCCTCTCCAGTCTTGGACTTGCAAAGTGGGGCTAGAGGTGCCTTGCCAGCCCAACTATGGTCCCAACAAATCTGGTGTAAAGCATTGCAAAGGGCCACAGAGTTTTGCAACTGCTCATCGGAACTGACGCATGGCGACGCAGTTGTATGTAAGACCCCAAATCGCAGTCCTAGCAGTTCCTCATCAGAACTGACGCAATGCGATGCCAGACCTCGCATCATTGCCGCAAGCCAGCTGTCCTAAGACGGATGGGTGAGAGGTTTCAAAGTGTGTATGTCTGGTTGGTCGTCGCAAGACGGCCGGCCAAAAGGACATGCATACTTTGAATTGCCAAGGCAGCCCAACCCTCCTCCCTACTGCTGTCACGCAGCAGGCCCCACCCCGTTCTGACACTCTTTTCTGGATGAGTGGATAAAAAAAAATTGCAATAAATTCCATTTATTGTCATTTTATTTTTCATCTCTAGGGCTTTTTAGAGGCATTTTGTATAGTTGGGGAGACACTCCTCTGTACAAATGGAGGAGCCGCCCCAGTATTGATGGCTGACCCAGAATGCAAACAACACTTCAACAAAGTAATGGCAGGAGGGGGATGAAGATAGCCCATTTAAGTATGTATATATGTGTGTACACTAATGTTGTTAGTATTGTTATTAATAGTGGTATTATGCTTTATTTGTGTTTGGTAGGGAGGTAAGGATGTCACTACATTAGATCTAAAAACAGATATGTCTAATGACTTTTAATAAAGAGGAACTAGAAACATTATTATATTTCTTACAGATTAAAAGATCCTCCCCACCACAGGGATTGTGAACAATGCAGAATGACACATGTAGTAGGTGGTAGCCGGTGTAGGCAGGAACACTGCTACTGAAAACTTCAGTCTCAGGTGTCATGAAAGCAGACACAAAAACAGAATTTCCTTTTTAGATCTTGGCTACGGACAGCTTTAGCTTTCGTAAACAGACATATTGGGGCTCATTGACCAAAAGTCTAAGTCTACAACTTCTGGCATTCACAAAGGTACGTTACGAGTAGTATCTTTACATCCGCAGTCGGGACAAAATCTCCACCCCAAGTGTGGCTATCCCACTCTGCACCCGATTGTTCTCTTCAAGTGATCAGTTCTCTTTCTAATTGGTTCTATAGAATTGGAGAGGTCAAAATTAGTGTTTTATGTTGTAGTGATTTCTCTTTACATTTTAAAATAGGGAACTAAAACATCAAAGAATCAGACTGAAATCATCTTTCCTAATTACTCAATTGCTCTGCAATCATTATAATTCACAAAATTGTGAATAATGTTAAAATATTGGCCAGCAAAAAGCAGACACCTACTTTGCTCCTGTCCTTTGTGTGTCTCTTAATTATCACTGTACAATTATTAATTTGACAATATACAATTGTTTTATAAAAATCTTTGATTAAATAAAATTATTATTCCCTATGCATATGGTTCTTGTTTGGCTAAGCATATATTTTTGTCATTCATAATCTACTTCAACTTCACCAAAATGATTAATTCAGTTAAGAGATCTGTACTAGACTCTGATATATTGATTAATTCGCTATTAAATATTATATACCAAATGTTGCATTTTTCCCCCTAGGATCTCCTTGTTAGACAATAATCTTACGGAACGTTCTTCTCAAAGAATGCTTTCTGAAATGCGCACCAGTGCACATATAGGTGGTGAGGTCAGCGTGTGCTAGTTTGTAGGCTTTATTAACACCCACCATCCACAGACACCTGCACCTGCTCCCATGAAGAAACTTGACCAGAATCACCGACGACCAGCTAACCTCATAACTCAGCAACTCCACCCCAACCATCGCGGAAAACGATGACCCCAACACCGCAGCCCGAACCCTGCACAGATGGATCTCCGACAACGCCAGCACCATAGCCCCCCTCAAGAAAAACAACAACACCCATGCCAAGAAAGCCAGTTGGTTTACCACTGAACTTCGAGAGTCCAGACGCACTTGCCGCCGCCTTGAAAATGCCTGGAGGAACACCAAATCCACAGAAACCCACAACAACTTCAGAGCCGCCAAAAACGCCCACCACCAACTCATCAGAAAAACGAGGAAAAATCGATTGAAGACAGACTCTCCACTCACGCACACAACAACAAAGAACTCTTCAAAATCATCAAGGAGTTTGCCCAACCCACCAGCGAGTCCACCCACATTCCTCCTTCACAAGACCTCTGTGGCAAACTCAGCACCTTTTTTCACCACAAAATCAAGAGCATCCACGACAATTTCAATGAAGACAACCAACACACTGAACCCTCACCAACCACCCCGACACCCTGAAGCAGGCGACCGACAACTGGACAGCCCTCACCACTGAAGACACTCTGAAGACAATAAAGTCAATGAACTCTGGGGCCCCCATGGACCCCTGCCCCCACCACATTTTCAACAGAGCCGCCGACACCATCACGCCCATGCTCTGCCACACCATCAACCGCTCCCTGGCAACCGCCACGTTCCCCGACGACTGGAAGCATGCCGAGGTCAACCCCCTCCTGAAGAAACCCTCGGCGGACCCAACTGACATCAAAAACTACAGACCTATCTCCCTGCTCCTGTTCCCAGCTAAAGTCATCGAGAAAGCCATCAACAGCCAACTCACCACATTCATCGAAGAGCACAACATCCTCGACTCCTCCCAATCCGGCTTCAGAAAAAATCACACTACGGAAACCGCCCTCCTTGCTGCAACAGACATTTGTCCTACAGGACAAATGAAAAACAGCAATCCTCATCCTCCTCGACCTCTCAGCGGCGTTCGACACAGTCTCTCACCACACCCTAAGACGCAGACTCCATGACACAGGGATCCAAGAAAAGGCCCTCAACTGGATCCACTCCTTCCTCTCTGGCAGAACGCAGCGGGTCAGACTCCCTCCCTTCATCTCGAACCCTACACCTACCACCTGCAGGGTCCCCAGGGTCCTCCCTCGGCCCTAAACTCTTCAACGTCTGCAAGGCTCCGCTCACCCCCATCGCCAGAACCTACTGACTCAACATTGTGTCATACGCAGACAACACCCAACTCATCCTCTCCCTATCCAACGAACCCAATACCACCAGACACAATTTTCGAGAAGGCATGGAAGCCGTCGCTAAATGGATGAAAAACAGCTGCCTACAACTAAACAACAACAAAACAGAAGTACTCATCATGGGCCCAAACCCCAACACCTGGAACGACACCTCGTGGCCCCCCGCCCTCAGAAGTCCGCCCATCCCCATGGATCATGCACGCAACCTGGGAATCATCCTGACCTCCGAGCTCAAAATGGACCGCCAGACCAACTCCGTCTTGTCCTCCTGCTTCCACACCCTCGCCCTCCTACGTAAGACCTTCAAATGGATCCCCCTTGAACACAGAAAGATCGTCACTGGTCACCAGAAGACTCGACTATGGCAACGCACTCCTTGCCAGAATAAACAAAAACCTCACCCGCAAGCTACAGAACATCCAGAACACCACCGCAAGACTGGTACTCGACCTGCCAAGACACTGCCACATCTCCCAGCACCTACGTACACTCCACTGGCTCCCCATCGAAGCTAGAGTCAGCTTCAAGATGCTCACCCACGCCCAGAAGGCCCTCCACAACACCGGACGAGCATACCTGAACAGCTGACTCAAATTCCACTCACCCCATAGGACCATACTATCAGCCCAGCTCTCCTATGCCGTGGTTCCGCGCGACAGAAAGACCAGATCAGGAGGCCGCTCCTTCTCCTTCCTCACGGCCCTTCTGCTCCTCCTCAGACAGATAATATCGCTCCCCATCTTCGCAAGAAACCTCAAAACCTGGCTCTTCGACAGGACTTGATGGACTAGAGCCTGCTAACCCCCCCGCCCTGCCCCAGCGCCTTGAGACCCTTACGGGTGAGTATTCGCGCTTAACAAACGACTGATTGATTGATTAATGTTGCCCATTTGGGTGCTAGGAACTAATGAATAGCTGAGGATCATGTCCACATCACACTGCTGGGATGTGTATCACTTGCACTGACTGTGTGTCACACCCACATATAACTTTCTCTATAAATATAGGACCTGCATGTTGTGTGAAGAAATAGGTACAAATCTGTGAACTGTATAGTGTATGTCACAAACCTCTGACTACCCTTTGCAAATCAAGTTTAAATAAAACGTACTTTAAATACAGGAAAGTTAAATGCATACCATATTATTGTAAAAGGAAATTATTCATTCTGACAGTGGTTTTTAAAATAATCTGACATGAAGCCAACCCTCCTGGAGCCATTCTTGGCCTTAATGAATAACACATTGGTTGGAACCATTTCAATGTTCTAGTTTCTTATGTGAGTAATTATGTACTGATTAGATGTATTATTGACAGTTCCCCTGCAATTACAATGAGGTCTATTCCATAGACAGAGACTGTCTCCAAATATAACATAATTTCATTATTTCTTCAGGCAGAGATGAATGTATGAAATGTCCTGACGACAAATGGTCCAATGAAAAACATGATCGTTGCATCCTTAAAGTGACTGAATTCCTCTCGTTTGAAGAGCCCCTGGGACTCACACTCACCATATTTGCTGCCTTCTTGACTTTCATCACTTCTTTGGTCCTTGGAGTCTTCATTAAATACAGAGACACCCCCATCGTCAAAGCCAACAACCGTGGTCTCAGTTTCCTTCTTCTCGCCTCCCTCATGCTCTGCTTCCTCTGTTCGATTATATTTATCTGTCGTCCTCACAAGCTAACCTGCATGCTCCGACAGACGGTCTTTGGGGTTATATTTTCTGTCAGTGTCGCCTCTGTTTTGGCTAAAACCATCGTAGTTGTCATTGTCTTCAAGGCAACAAATCCCAGCAGCTCTGCAAGGAAGTGGCTGGGATCAAAGACACCAACATGTGTAGTCTCTATCTCTTCTTTGATGCAAGTTGTTATCTGTGTTGTTTGGATGGTTAGATCACCTCCTTTTGCAGAGCTAAACATGTTGTCTTATAAGGAAATAATTATTGTTGAGTGCAATGAAGGGAGCACCATCTTCTTCTACTGCATGCTGGGATACATGGGCCTCCTGGCCACAGTCAGCTTTGTAGTTGCCTTTCTCTCAAGGAATTTGCCTGGAAGCTTCAACGAGGCCAAGCTGATCACCTTCAGTATGCTGGTGTTTGTCAGTGTGTGGATCTCCTTCCTCCCAGCATACCTGAGCACGCGGGGGAAGTACATGGTGGCCGTGGAGGTGTTTGCCATCCTGTGCTCCAGTGCTGGACTCCTCGGATGTATATTCTTTCCAAAATGCTATATAATTTTGAGGAGGCCTGAAATAAACACTAGGCACAATCTTATTCGTAAAAAAAAATAATTGGTTCTTTCAAAAGTGAATTGAACCACAGGTACTCCAAAATAGTGTAATGGAATAAATGGGTGCATTTGTCCACACAGAGGTATCTTGTCTGATTCTAAATTCAAGAAATAGGAAATACCTAATACCAAACATATAATATTATATCTTAGACCATGACAGGGTGTCCAAAAGAATGAGATCAATGATGTTTGGAGTTTACTTGACTAACAAACACATTGGGCCCGATTCACAGAACAGAATTAAATTCCAAAATCCTAAACTTACTACCATTTTGGTATTCACAGAAGGCACTTACTCATTTTGGTATTCACAGAAGGCACTTACTCATTTCGGTATTCACAGAAGTTAGGAGGCCTAACTTTAGGACTCCTAAATGCCTTCTGTGAATACCGAAAGTCTTAAAATTAGGATTTTTCTCAGTTTAGGAGTAGTAATGTTAGGACTCCTAACTTTACTACTCCTAAACTGAGAAAAATCCTAACTTTACGTCTTTAGGTATTCACAGAAGGCATTTAGGAGACCTAAAGTTAGGAGTCCTAACTTTGCTACTACTAAACTGAGAAAAATCCTAATTTTAAGACTTTCGGTATTCACAGAAGGCATTTAGGAGTCCTAAAGTTAGGCCTCCTAACTTCTGTGGATACCGAAAGTCTTAAAATTAGGATTTTTCTCAGTTTAGGAGTAGTAATGTTAGGACTCCTAACTTTACTACTCCTAAACTGAGAAAAATACTAATTTTAAGACTTTTGGTATTCACAGAAGGCATTTAGGAGTCCTAAAGTTAGGAGTCCTAACTATACTACTACTAAACTGAGAAAAATCCTAATTTTAAGACTTTCGGTATTCACAGAAGGCATTCAGGAGTCCTAAAGTTAGGCCTCCTAACTTCTGTGAATACCGAAATGAGTTAGTGCCTTCTGTGAATACCAAAATGAGTAAGTGCCTTCTGTGAATACCAAAATGGTAGTAAGTTTAGGATTTTGTCTTAACTTAGTACTGTGAATCGGGCCCATTGAGACACAGGCGATAAAGGGGTCAAATTGTCACAACAATAGCAGCAGAGCCTGCACTGTCCCTCTCTGCCAAGAAACATGTAGGGTGTCTATATCCATCCTCCTCAGACACAGAACCTGTAGGGTGCTATATCCATCCATCTCAGTCACAGAACCAGTAGGGTGTCTATATCCATCCTCCTCAGCCACAGAACCTGTAGGGTGTCTTTATTCCTCCTCCTGAACCAGAGGATCAAGTAAGAAGGCAGGGAGTTTGCACTGACCCTCTCCACCAAGAAACCTGCCTATATCCATCCTCCTCAGCCGCAGAACCTGTAGGGAGTTTATATCCATCCTTATCAGCCAGAGTGATCAGAAGAAGGCATGCAGCCTGCACTGACTCTCTCTGCCAAGAAACCTGTAGGGTGTCTTTATCCATTCTCCTCAGCCTCAGAACCTGTAGGGTGTCTATATCCATCCTCCTCATCCACAGAACCTGTAGGGTGCTATATCCATTCTCCTCAGCCTCAGAACCTGTAGGGTGTCTATATCCATCCTCCTCAGCCACAGAACCTATAGAGTACTATATCCATCCACATCAGCCACAGAACGTTTAGGGTGCCTACGTTCATTCTCCTCAGTCACATAACCTATAGGGTATACATATCTATCCTACTCATCCAGAGTATCACAAGAAGACAAGGGAGCCTGCATTGACCCTCTCTGCCCAGAAACCTGTTAGGTGCCAATACCCATCTCCTCAGCTGCAGAACCTGTCGGGTGTCATTATCCATCGTTATCAGCCATAGAACCAAGAGAGTACTATATTAATCCACCTCAGCCAGATTAGCAGCAGAGGGCAGTGACCCTTCAAACACCTGATAAGGGCATCTTATTTACTGGAGGACGTTGTCCTTATTTTGGAGCCAAATGAACTTTCCTACTAGCACATTAAATTACACATTAAATAAATTACTCTGATTCCAATGATATGCCACCCGACAGGCATGTTGGTTTCTCTGATCTTTTTGTGATTGCATCCAGATATAATACAACATCTGACTTACACCTACAACCAACCAGAACTAATGGATTTGTCAATGGGTGTTGTCTGTTTAAGATAAATGAGTAACAATAATGATTTTGTTGTAAATAATATTGAAAGTTGACTGATGCCAATGTGGGTAATCAATAATGAAATTGGGATTGCAGAAGAGTTGCTGGAGACTACAAAAAACTATTTCTAAAGCAAATATAGGCAGCTGTCACATTCCAGGCATTCCCAGGGACATTAGTGATGGTAGTATTGACACACATGCACCACCAAGTAGGTTGACCACGAGCAAAGAAACGGATCCAACTATCCTTGGGATAACTGGGGGCAGTAGTGGGGCAAATAACCTGTGTGTTCTTAATGGTCCTTCGGACATCATGCAGGATTCCACAAGTGCAGCTCACCCTGATCCAACATGTGTTACCCCGCAACCAGTTAAAAAGGAAGGGGATATTGAAAAAACTATCAAAATTGGGCTATGAGAAAATCCACACAGCCGCAATCCGTGCTCATACTCCAGTTGACGCTGAACTACAGGCGGGAAGTTGTGATGGGGCAGACAAAAATAAGGCAGACATACCTTCATCAACATTGACTGCTGATCTGGAGGGTCTCAAAGCCGTTATAGAGTCCATCTGTGCTAAATTTCTAAATCCAGTACTCACTCCCTCAAAGGGGATTAAGCTAATATTAAAGTATATAAATGTGCAATTAAATGATCTAAATGTTAGAGTCAACGCCGAATCAAAACATGGGGCATCGTGTCCTAATAGTTTGGACAGTCCTGCTTGTGAGCAAGTAACTTCTGGCGGACCTCAAGAGGATCGATGTAGAGTTCAATCAGACAATGCCAAGGAGGCAACAACCGATCCCATTCCGAAGGGTCACTTGCCGGGCATACCCCCCAAACAAAAGCTTCTCCCGCCATCAGATTCAAACCCAAGGACAGCACCACGTCCAGGTCACCCATACAGCAGCCTGTCCGCCTCTTATACCACCTATATCCCTGCCCTTCTTATTATTCATTACCACCAGACCCCCCCCGCTGGTCATCCTACCGAAAAATATATCCCACACTAACACATGGCCAGCTGGAGACAGAAGTCCAACTTAAAAATAAGGTCATCCATTGGCTATGTACATCCCTGGGTGACATGAGCAATAATTTTGCTTCAACCAACATTATCACCATCCAAAGAGTCCAATGGAAAGGCACAACGTCAAAAGGTGAGCAGGGTGATGGCCTCATAGTTACCTTTACGGGTGCTTCGATAGCTGGCCTTATTCTTCAAAGACCCCTGTGTAAGACTCACTCTCAATGTATGAAAGCGGTCCCACTCAGTTACCTTTACAGACCCAGTACTATGAAACATCCCAATTTGGAGATTCTGTCATCTTTTAGTCATCAATCTATCAATCATCCGTTTTCAACCTACAACTGCTTCTCAGCACTGGCTGGAGTTGATTGACTGGAAAATGTTGTCCCCGGTAAAAATCATGACAGCAGGGCTAACATGGTAGCCTTGCCAACCATCAATGATTTGCTCAATTTCAATCTTACTGCCCAAGATTCCCTGCCGCTATAGTTGCTACGCAAACTCACAATGCCAAGGGGCCCACACCTGCAGCCAACTTAAAAACTGAAATTGCAAACAAAGGTTGGGTCCTAATTAGGAACATAGCTGAGATTGCACATAAACTTCAAGATCCAGAATGGCTAGACATGATTAATGATTATCAGATCATTTATCTGCAAGAGACTTGGGCCTGCAAACGCATGTTTTTGAATGGTTTTTATGCAATCTGAACCCCTGCTGCTCCCACCCCACATGGTCATAATAGCGGAGGTTTATTAACTTTGATAAGCACAACCCTTCCTTGCAAAATAATGGACATGGTCACAGACTCGCAATTTTTTCAAATTATCTGTATCAAGCGGGGGTCTTTGTCTATGGCAGTTTTGATCAACTTTTACCATAACAACTTTGATGTAACTGACAGCACAGTCATAGACTCCTTGGGAGCTGCGTTTGACAAAGTAATTGAAAGTTCATCAGGGGATCTATGTATATTTTGGGGGGAGATTTCAACTTGAGATTTTGCCGATCCACTAGTAACCTTATTTGTGGATATGGGAGACTGACTCTTCGGATTTTACACATTTTAATAATATCCCATGTGACACTACCCTAAATAAACTTATGTTAAAACAAAACTTACTCCTCGACAATGACTTATCAAGCAGTCCAAGAGACAATCAGGTCACCTATACGGGAAAAGGTTCTGGAAGCCTAATTGAGTTCATCGCGGTCTCAATAGAGATAAGAGGTAGCATCACTGATTATGTTATTAGTGAGTGATGATAATCCTCAAACACTTTACCTAAAATTGGGTCATACATCTTGCGCAACTACACAACTTGCACCAATAGCAGAGTACTCTAAAAACAGGGTCTCAGGT
This sequence comes from Triturus cristatus, assembly GCF_964204655.1. NCBI lineage: Eukaryota > Metazoa > Chordata > Amphibia > Caudata > Salamandridae > Triturus > Triturus cristatus. The sequence goes on along the minus strand of NC_140591.1, from coordinate 1,669,275,142 downwards.
GTAGGTGGGTTGAGGTAGACTTAGGGGAGCTACTAAGAGAGTTGGTGGGCATACGTACTAGTGAAATTGACACCTGCCTAGGCGATGACATCCCCTCATTAAGAGTGGTAGAGTCATACCTAGAAATGTGTTGGCAAATATCAGAGTTGCTAACATACATAGCACCTAAACGTCCGACTAAGGCAACAAAGTGGTTTGATGGTCACTGCACAAGGGTACACTGACAACTCAAAGAAGCACTGAAAGCTCTACCCAAAGACATTGAGAACATTCACTCTTTTAGACGAGCATATAAGGATACGCTCGCCGCTAGAAAAGCGAGCATAAAGACGACGGCCCGGGAGCAGCTGGTGAGGGCCTATGTAGAGAAAGATTCAACAACCTTTTTGAAAATTGTTAATTCCCCGTACTTTACCCAAGATCATAACAGCAAGGCAGACATGCCCATACTAGCCCAAACTTGGGTATCTCATTTTAGCTCTGTTTTTAATGATGCCCATCGCTCAGACCAGGGACAATCATCATACAACTGGGACAAGGGGCGGGAGATCCATCATTCTCTCATTGAATTGGAAAAAGTCATCATAGTAACAAAGCTCCTGGACCTGATGGAATACCTGTTGATTTGTTCAAAAAAACTATTGAGCTATGGGCACCCTTACTAGTTAACATCTTAAATAGCGCTATCCGGTTAGGGTCGCCAAAGTCCTAGTCCAGTGCCATTATAGTCTCAAAAAGCTAACAGAGGGGATCCAAAATGCAACTGACCAATTTCTCTCATAGACAGCACAGCGAAACCTACTGGCCAGGGTCCCGCTCTCTGCCCAAGCTGCTCCGACATAACCTCGCCTGCTGCTGCCCCAGACACCTCTCTCCTGGTAGGTTTTCGAGGCCCTCCTCCACCCGCAGGCTCCTGCCTACACCTCATCCCTGTTGGTCCAGTGGGAGAGCCTTGCTCTTCTGCTGCTCCACTTCTGTCTGTCTGCCTTTGTTGTGCCTGTTTTTTGTTTGCGGTGTCTTTTCCTGTCTTTACAGGTTTTTTTTCACTTTTTACACTGTAACTGTAATTTCTGTGCCTGTCTTTGTCTGTGATGCTGTTCTTTCTGCCCTTTGTTGTTATTTGTGCTGGTCCACTTGTTTTCTTCTCCCTGCCTGTTCTCGCTGCCCTTTTTCTCACCGCTGCCCCCTGCAGTCCCTCCCCTCTGCCGTTCTCGCACCCGCCTCCCATCTGTGCTTCCCTCCCCCTGCCATATTTAATGCCAGCCACAGCACAGTGGACGCGTGCAGCAGGCGCACCGCTGGCGTGCCAAAGGTGTGCCAAAGGCAAGCCCGTCTGCGCCAGTCAGTGACCAATGCCAGGAACACTGCATCTCCCACCATCCATCACTACTACTCAGCCACCCTCCTCACATCCTACCCCAGAAGGAGCAACAACTGCCAGCAGTCCATGCTGAGAACCACCAGTGGACAGTTCTCCTGCCATCACTGCCACCATACCTTCACCACCGCCCGCACCCCCATGGCCACAACCCCCACACCGAACGCCAGCACCACCGAAGTCCTGAAATGCAGTCTCCTCAATGTACACTCCCTGCACAGACACGCTGTAGAGATCTGGGACCTCCTCAACACCCTCTCACCAGATGTCGACTTCTTCACAGAAACTTGGACAAATGCATCCTCCACCCCTGACATCGCCACCGCCATCCCTGACAGATACAAGATCCTGAGGAAGAACCGCCCCAACTGCCCAAGGGGAAGCCTCGCAATTGCACACAAGAGCTCCATCTGACTCTCAACCTCCACCACCAGCAACTCCTTCTCCAACACCGAACACTTACACTTCCTTATCCAGACCAGCTCGAGAACCACACTTCACGGCACCCTTGCCTACAGACCCCCCAGACCTCGTGCTCCATTCACCACCACCATCTCTGACCTCATCACCCCCCCACGCCATCGCCTCCATGGACTACATACTCATCGGAAACCTGAACTTCCACCTCAACAACCCCAGTGACCCCAACTCCGCCACCCTCCTGGACAACCTCACCAACATCGGACTGAATCAGCTCATCACCACACCTCCCCACAGGGCAGGACACACCTTGGACTCCTTCTTTGCAGGAGGTAACAACATCCACTTCAGCCACACCATGCAACCTCCATGGACGGACCACCACTGTGTACACTTCCTTGTCGAAAAACCCACACCAACCAAAGCTGCACCGTACCCTCCACGAAGCAAAGTCACCGAGGAGCAGCTCAACTCCACCCTCAACTGAGACTCCCCCACCACCTCGACCGACGCCAAGCTCACAGCCAAGGAACTCCACAAATGGATCTCCAACTGCGCAGTTGAGCTCGCACCCCTACGTAACCCTGACAGACAGCGCACCAGGAAGGCCAGGAAGGCCACATGTTTCACAGCTGATCTCCAAAAATATAGAAGCACCTGCAGACGCCTTGAGAAGAACAGGAGAAACAGCAAAACATTTGAAGATCGCACCACCTACAAGAACGCCATGAAAGAACACCACCAGCTCATCAGATCCACCAAAAGGACCTTTATCCAAAACAAGATCCTTGCCAACTCCAGAAACTCGAAGGAACTTTTCAGCATCATCCAGGAATTTACTAAGCCCCTCAGCGAAACCGTGGACATCAGCCCTTCACAGGACCTCTGCAACAAGCTCAGATCCTACTTCCATCTGAAAATCAAGGGCCTCTTTGACAATTTCAACAAAAAGACGCTTGACCCCAAAACCACATCCTATTCCAGCAACACCAGTCAGCCCACCATCTCCTCCTGGACCCCAGTCACCACCAAAGTCACCACCTCAACCATGAAAGGCATCCACCCAGGAGCCCCCATGGACCCCTTCCTGCCGCACATCTTTCACAGAGCCGCCATCTCTCTAGAACTACGACACACTATCAACACCACCTTCAAGACCGGCATCTATCCTGACAACTGGAAACGTGCAGAAGTCAGACCCGTGCTCAAGAAGCCCTCAGCAGATCTCACAGACCTCAAGAACTACAGACCCATCTCCCTCCTCCCGTTCGCGGCCCAAGTCACTGAGAAGACTGCCAATGCCCAGCTGACAAGATTCATTGAAGAAAACTCCATCGTCGACCCCTCCCAATCTGGATTCTGCAGCAACCACAGTACCGAGACCACTCTACTCGCTGCCACAGATGACATCCGCATCCTCCTCGACCAAGGACATACCGCAGCACTGATCCTACTTGACCTCTCTTCAGCATTCAACACTGTCTCCCACCGCACACTCACCGCCATGTCCCGCAATGCTGGAATACAGGGAACCGCCCTCAACTGGATCCACTCCTTCCTCACCCAAACAATCAGACAGCCATCCCTTCCCTCTGAACCGACTGAAATCAACTGCGGAGTACCCCAAGGATCGTTGCTCAGCCACATGCTCTTTAAAATCTACATGGCCCTCCTCGCCGCCATCGTCAGACAGCACAAAGTCAGCATTGAATTCTATGCCGACAACAGCCAGCTGATCCTCTCCCTCACCAAGGACCCCATCACCCCCAGGCTCAACTTCCAGGAAGGAATGAAGGACGTCACATCCTGGATGAGCAGCAGCTGCCTGAAACTCAACTCGTAGAAGACAGAGGTCCTCGTGCTCGGACCCTCCCCTTCTGCATGGGACAACTCCTGGTGGCCCACCATCCTCAGCATCCCTCCCACCCCCACAGACCACGCCTGTAACCTCGGCACCGTACTCAACTCCTCCCTCTCCATGACCCGACATGTCAACGCTGTCGCCTCCAGCTGCTTCAACACCCCCCGCATCGTCCGAAAGACCTTCAAATGGATCTCCCCGAGGAAGACCGTCACCCATGCACTCATAACCAGCAGACTGGATTACGGAAACGCCCTCTACACCGGGATCAAGAAGTCCCTGCTCTGCAAACTCCAGACCATATAGAACACTACTGCGAGACTCATCCTCGGCATCCCTCGACCCAAGCACCTGTGGAACCTCCACTGGCTCCCCATAGAAAAGAGTTATGTGTCAATGGGGTAACCCGATAGACCACTGGACTCGGGTAAATAATTGTACACAAAAGGAAGGCCACAGTGGAAATTATTTCCAATGTATCAACAACCAAATGCATGGTCAATAGAAACAGAGATGTGACAACACCAAGAAGCTCATACGATAAATGACTGTGATTTAATCAATTGGACAAGGGTTGTCAATAGATCAATGGTTCACAAGATAAACCATATATCGCATTCTGCATTTTTGATAAACCAGGTGCATATAACGTGAAGTGACAAGAGCGAAAATTTGGATCAGTGCAAGTGGTGTGCAAAGGGAAGGTATACATCAACATTCAATTTTGAAAAACCTATCCTGCCAGGTTTCTGGCAAACACGATTAATGCGAGAACATAAACAGCAGATGCAGTTGTAATTTCACTGTCATACAGGTTAGATGTAGAAGGAAAGAAAAAGTCGACATTTCGACCCCTATCGGGACCAGCAAACTGGTCCCGATAGGGACTCCTGAGGCGGAAGCCGGGAGCGCCAAGACGCAATTTTTAAAAAAAACTTTATTTGTGATACTCTGTGTATTTTACCTCACTCTTGAAACATCTTTAGCACCCTTGGCACCTGAACAGCGGTAGCGCTGCAACGAAATCCCCCAAAACTTCTTTGCCATTTTCGAGGGCGAGGCGCGTCCTGAGACACGCCCCCTCTGCTGGCCACGCCCCCCTACAGGCATATAAATAAAGCGCCGTCGCTTTACTTCACATGACATCGGTCTCCTGAGGCGGAAGCCGGGAGCGCCAAGACGCAATTTTTTTAAAAAAACTTTATTTGTGATACTCTGTGTATTTTACCTCACTCTTGAAACATCTTTAGCACCCTTGGCACCTGAACAGCGGTAGCGCTGCAACGAAATCCCCCAAAACTTCTTTGCCATTTTCGAGGGCGAGGCGCGTCCTGAGACACGCCCCCTCTGCTGGCCACGCCCCCCTACAGGCATATAAATAAAGCGCCGTCGCTTTACTTCACATGACATCGGTCTCCTGAGGCGGAAGCCGGGAGCGCCAAGACGCAATTTTTTTAAAAAAACTTTATTTGTGATACTCTGTGTATTTTACCTCACTCTTGAAACATCTTTAGCACCCTTGGCACCTGAACAGCGGTAGCGCTGCAACGAAATCCCCCAAAACTTCTTTGCCATTTTCGAGGGCGAGGCGCGTCCTGAGACACGCCCCCTCTGCTGGCCACGCCCCCCTACAGGCATATAAATAAAGCGCCGTCGCTTTACTTCACATGACATCGGTCTCCTGAGGCGGAAGCCGGGAGCGCCAAGACGCAATTTTTTTAAAAAAACTTTATTTGTGATACTCTGTGTATTTTACCTCACTCTTGAAACATCTTTAGCACCCTTGGCACCTGAACAGCGGTAGCGCTGCAACGAAATCCCCCAAAACTTCTTTGCCATTTTCGAGGGCGAGGCGCGTCCTGAGACACGCCCCCTCTGCTGGCCACGCCCCCCTACAGGCATATAAATAAAGCGCCGTCGCTTTACTTCACATGACATCGGTCTCCTGAGGCGGAAGCCGGGAGCGCCAAGACGCAATTTTTTTAAAAAAACTTTATTTGTGATACTCTGTGTATTTTACCTCACTCTTGAAACATCTTTAGCACCCTTGGCACCTGAACAGCGGTAGCGCTGCAACGAAATCCCCCAAAACTTCTTTGCCATTTTCGAGGGCGAGGCGCGTCCTGAGACACGCCCCCTCTGCTGGCCACGCCCCCCTACAGGCATATAAATAAAGCGCCGTCGCTTTACTTCACATGACATCGGTCTCCTGAGGCGGAAGCCGGGAGCGCCAAGACGCAATTTTTTTAAAAAAACTTTATTTGTGATACTCTGTGTATTTTACCTCACTCTTGAAACATCTTTAGCACCCTTGGCACCTGAACAGCGGTAGCGCTGCAACGAAATCCCCCAAAACTTCTTTGCCATTTTCGAGGGCGAGGCGCGTCCTGAGACACGCCCCCTCTGCTGGCCACGCCCCCCTACAGGCATATAAATAAAGCGCCGTCGCTTTACTTCACATGACATCGGTCTCCTGAGGCGGAAGCCGGGAGCGCCAAGACGCAATTTTTTTAAAAAAACTTTATTTGTGATACTCTGTGTATTTTACCTCACTCTTGAAACATCTTTAGCACCCTTGGCACCTGAACAGCGGTAGCGCTGCAACGAAATCCCCCAAAACTTCTTTGCCATTTTCGAGGGCGAGGCGCGTCCTGAGACACGCCCCCTCTGCTGGCCACGCCCCCTCAACGCCTTGACTCCCCTGTACAAAGCATGTGCCTGGGTAGGACGCGCAGCGGACGAGCGCAGCGGGAGCGCCGTTTGCGCGCCGAAGGCGCGCCTAAGGCAAGCCCGTCTGTGCCCGTCCGTGCCACGGCCGGGCCCAGGGCCGGACACGCTGCCCAACCGAAGGTACGTACTGATTTACCATCTACCTATACCCGAGCTGATTTGCTTGCTCTAAATCACAACAATAAGAACTGCCTCAACATTATTAAGGCTGAGACATGGTTAGGACCCGTATGCTGTCACTACTGCAGGACCCTTCTTACCCCGGTAAAACAGTTACCAAACAGGATTAACGCAACATCGCCTCGAGGAGCCTTGATCAATGCAAGGTCCATGTGCAAGAATAGCGAGCACATTCATGATCTCATTACGGAGAATGACTTGGACATGCTCTTCATAACTGAAACATGGCTTAAACCATGGTGCAACCCGATCATTGCCCAAACTGTCCCCCAAGGATACCTCATTCAGAGGATCGACAGACAAGAAATTAGAGGTGGTGGATTGGCCATCATCCATCGAGACTCACTGAAATGTACCATCACCGAACTCCCGGACGTAAAAGGGGCAGAAAGCATGGCTTTCTGCATCCAATTAACTGAGGAAACTACCTTTGCGGGAGCCCTCATTTACCGCCCCCCAGGACCCCAAAACGGTTTCTTCGAAAGCTTCGAAGAGGCTCTCAGCACGCTCACTCTAAAATATGCAAACTTCACCGTCTTGGGTGACCTAAATTTCCACCTAGATAAACCCAACGACCCCAACACCATGTGGCTCAACGAGCTGACAAGCATTCTAGGAATGAAAATACTGACCAAACTGCCCACGCATAAAGCAGGCCACATATTGGACTGCATCTGCACCAATACCCAAACCTTAACCGTCGAAGACCCACTGATCCAAACATGGACCGACCACTGTCTAATCCCTTTTTCTCTAACCACCAATAACAAAAGGTCTAACTCCGTCAATCAAAAAATCGTAGTCCCTATGCAAAGAGACTGGAAAAAGCTTGCGAACTCACCAAATCTCCTGCTTACCGCAGAAAAATCTACACCTTCACTGTCTGGAGACACAGAATCCGATTATAAATTATTTTGCAACTGGATCTCGGAGTGCTGTGGTACGGCCAACTCAGAGAAAGTCAGGAAAAAGCAGAACAGAAAATCAGCACCCTGGTTCTCCCCCGAAATTAAAGCAAAACGTACAGAGATCATATCTCTCGAAAAGAAATGGCGTTGTAACTATGATCCAAAGGAAGCTCTAACCTATAAAACCGCGAGGAAAATATACCACTCCATGATAAAAAACGCCAAAAAAGACCACTTTCTTCAAAGAATTAACCGGTCCAACAATAACCAGAAACAAATCTTTAAAATTGTTGACGAATTCATGAACCCCAGAATCCTCAGGCAAGAAATACCACCCTCTCTAGCTCTCTGTAACGATATAGCTGATTATTTCGAACAAAAAATACTTAAACTCACCGCAGACTTCCCTGACCTTTCTGAACATCCCCCCTACTATGAAACATTACGAACCAACAACAAACCCCAGCTGAAAAATTTCACTCCTATCAGTCTCGATGAAACCCGACAAGCTATCCTCTCAAATAAATCTGGTTCCCCGTTCGATCCATGCCCCCCAATGCTGCTCCACTCTCTGGTGGACACGGTAAATCCTACCATAAACTCCATTATAAATTCCTCCCTATCTACTGCAGCCATTCCGGCTGAATGGAAGCTCGCGGCAGTCAAGCCTCTGCAGAAGAAACCCCTACCTGACCCCACCACGCTCTCCAACCTTCGCCCCATATCACTGCTCCCGCTACTGTTTAAATTGACCGAAGCGGCAGTCAATAAACAGTTGACAAAACATCTAGAGGAAAACCACCTACTCCACCCCAACCAGGCTGGTTTTAGGGCAAAACACTCCACAGAGTCAGCCCTCCTACATACTGTAGAAACCCTCAAGATGGCACTGGACCACGGGAAAAAGGCCGTCCTGATCCTACTTGACCTGTCGGCGGCCTTCGACACGGTCTCACACGCCGTGTTGATAGGCCGCCTGACAGAGTCAGGATTAGCAGGAACCACCCTCGAATGGCTGAAAAACTTTTTAAGCCATAGGAGACAAGTAACCGTGCTAGGAAACTACTGCTCGGATGAAAAAACGATAAAAACAGGGGTACCGCAAGGCTCAAGCTTGAGCCCGGTGTTGTTCAACCTCTATATGACCCCCCTGATAGAACTCATCACATCCTTTAACATCAGCACGATATCTTACGCTGACGACACCCAGCTTATCCTAGTACTGGATAACAACTCCTCTATAGCAGAGGAAAACTTACGAAACTGCCTGACGGCAACCTTTGACTGGATGCGAACAAACCACCTCAAATGTAACTCAGGTAAAACTGAAATCCTCCCGTTCGGCCAAAACAACCTTTTTTCCCCCTCAAACTGGTGGCCTCAAGACGCCGAAGTTCCCCCCAACACCATCACGTCGGCGCGTAATCTAGGCATAAGGTTCGATGAAGCACTATCTTTTAAGCAACAAGCAGGTACTGTGGCAGGGTCCTGTTTTAATATCATTAAAAGTCTTAGAAGATTCTTTGATTTCCTTCCCCTAACAGCTAGAAAGACTGTGGCAGTAGCCCTTATCACATCTCGCTTAGACTACTGCAACAGCATCTATGCAGGCGCAAACAGAGCTATTCTGCACAAATTACAGATAGTTCAAAACGCCGCTGCTCGCCTGGTGCTACGACTACCCAGGAAATCATCTGCTTCAAAAGCACTCAAAACCCTGCACTGGTTGCCCATCCACAAAAGAGTGCTATTTAAAATCCTGCTCATTACGTTCAGAGCCTACCACCAATCAGGACCGATATACCTGTCCCAAAGGTTTGGAAGATACACTCCCCCACGATCACTCAGATCATCCAACCTCAACCTACTTGCAGTCCCCAAATTCAGACTAACCACAAAAGGTGGAAAATCCATCGGAGTACTGGGAGCTAAGGCTTGGAATAAGCTCCCATCACAAATGCGCCTGATTCAGTCCGAAAAACTGTTTCGTAAAATGCTCAAAACCTGGATTTTCAACACCGAAGATTCAATCTGCTTAGCGCTAGTATAAATCCACTCTCTTACTCACTGACCAGGATCTATGAGTAGGATCTACCTTAGCAGCTGCCCTATTCTTTCTCTGTCGAGACAGTGATGTCTAGCGCCAAGATGCTCCTTGGAGTGTAAGCGCGCTCTACAAAAGCCCATTCACATTCACATTCACATGGGGTCTTCTTCAGGACCAAGAAGTGGGGAGGGGGGCACCTATGGACAATAGTACACGATTAGTGAGGTGTGTCTAAAAAGGGAGTGGATCCAACAGACATAAGAGTCGAAGTATAAATTACTAGCGTCAGCAAGATTCCTTCGTGCTGGAAGTTAGAGATGTGGGCCTGCAAGGCTCCTACACAGGGAGGAGACAGAAACGAGAAGAGCATCGCTAGGGCAAAGTTCGCACTAGTGGCTAGTGAGGAGTAAGACATGGGGCATACATGGTAAGTGTATACTCACGGTTAAAAATTGTCCATGTGTGGGGTACCATAGGATTACTGTTTTGTATGGTGGACTGATAAAGCAGTGGCGGAGGCACAAGGTTCAAGCGTAACCTATGGCTGAGAGCGGGAGAGGAGGAGAAGAATGGAAGAAAGCAAAAATACAGTGTCAGCAAAACCCCATCTCAGCTCAGCATCTGACACTGTAAACAGAGGTAAACTCTGGGTCGAAATGCTGGACTTGGGAGTGGAGGCAGGGTTGGTGCATAACCTAAGTAAACTACACAAGGATGATGAAGGTTGTGTTCGGTGCGATATTGACGGGGAGTGCACCCTTTATTTCAAAATCAGCAAGGGAGTACGTCAAGGGTGTGTCCTTCCGCATTTCTCTTTAGTATATACATCAATGTCTTGGAGAAATATTTGGGAAATATTGTGGTAGATCCCCTTAGGGCAGGGACGAGAGCCATTCCTGTATTAATGTACGCGGACGACTGTGTCCTTATGTCAAGAACAGAGATGGGATGACAGAGGTTGCTGCATTTATGGGATCTGAAGGGCTGCAAACAAACAAAACTGCCATTTACCATTATCTGCAGGCACCCTAAAGGGAAGACAAGACCATTCCATATCCAGGAAAAAAGGCTGATGACTGTGAGCACATTCACGTACGTGGGGGTACCCTTTGATGAGATCTGTAATTGGAGACATCTGGCGTTGGTCAGATGCCTACACAGGGAAGAAAATGTGGGTTATATATATAAGTTTGTCAAGAAATTAGGTTCCTCCCCAGTGGGTGTGCTGCTTAATATATATAAGGCTAGATGCATTACATCAGCCATCTCTGGAGCAGGGATTTGGGGAACACACAAGCCCTCTTCATTATAGGTAGTTGAAATAAAAATTTTAAGGAAACTTCTATGCCTACCCAAGTCCATACGTGCATTCATCTGCCATGAAGAGTTGGGCCTTGTTCATGTAGGAGATCTAGTTTTGCTAGCTCCATAAATGTGGTGGATATCAGATTGGAACCGTCCGAAAGCTGTGTTCACCAAGATCGTAATCAATGACTGTATGAAACTAGGCAAGACAAATAGTATTGACTGGCTGGAATATGTCAAGACTCAACTGACTAGTATAGGGAGGCATGACATTTTTAACAACCCCTCGTGTATCTCTAGGCAGATAAAAACCCTGGTTAAGAGAGAATGGTTGGACTACATGATGAAAAAAAGAGAGGAGGTGTGTTCTAGAAAACGTTTAGTTAGAGTGATCCAGCGGTCCAATAACAACAGATACTCCACTATCATATACTCACCTGGGCCCATAAACTCACAGTGCGTAACACCGCTGGGGTCAAGTTTGTAATTTTCACAATGTTTAGGATTAGTTATTTAATAATCCTAACTAACCTTTACTGATCAAGAAGTTCTTTCCTCTGGTCAATGGACCATTGGTTGAACTAGTTGGTGGTGAGAATAACATAAAACTAACTGTTCTTTTATTCAAAGCAAATAACCACAGACTCAGGAAAGTTTTAAATCTTTATCTAAATAAATGTATGTAAACCATCTCAAAAATACATTGTAGTCACCAACATTCATAGGAGAGAAAACTCAATTCATCAAAACGTTTACCTTGGACTCATACAATAATCAATGTTCCGAAAGGGAGAGGACAGAGAGAGAAGAACATCAGCAAATAATGAGAAACTATATTTACCAAGGATGGTGTGAAAAACAAACCCCCTGGCCAAAGGGCTGGTAAGGGATCCCCGGGATAGGTCAGGAGACAAAGACTTCAGGACAGGATTCAGGACAGGATAGTTGACCTCTCTAGAATAGCGATGGTTGCGCCCCACCCCTCCTCTGACACTCTTTTCCTACTTGAGATTCTTCCGCGATCTTCTGTTCTAATCGAATTGAATTAGGATAGAAAGTTCTGCTTCAGGTTCTGCAATCAGTTCTTCATCAGCAGCTCAGCATCTGACAGCATCAGTTTCTCTCCTCAGCATTCAGCAAGTCTCCATCTAAGACAGCATCCATGACTCACAGCATCTGTGTCCCTTCTTCCGTCAGCATAACGCACTCCACCTGCATTCAGGAAGTCTCCATCTGATTAACTTACTAAAACTATTCTTAATTATACCTTCGTTTCTCCATGTTCCAGCAAACTAAAGTTTCATTATCATAAAAATACGAAGTATGATTGGCTAGGCAAGGGGGAAGTTCTATCACACCATGCTTACATGTCATTAAAATCCATTCAACTATTGTTCGTAAACCCATCCCCTTAATTTTATTAATAAATTTGATTCCCATAAGCTTTCACATTTCACTTTGAAACAATATAATAACATTTTGAATAAGAGTCTTCATCATTGAATTCTTCACCATCCGTTCCAGGGTGTAACACTCGTCCGTGACTCCCATTCAATCCTCAGTCATTGTTCCGAGTTAATACTTCATTTTAGTATCTTCTGCTCATGCGCCATCATTTCCCTCCAAGCGTTAGTTCGTCATACTGCGTATATGCAGTTGATGCATGCGTACAAAAGTTCCCCATTTAAAGCTGTATTAGTCCGTCTTCAATGTCCACTATCCACATTATCCACATTAGTACACACATACGCAAGCTTCACTATCCCTCATGTTCATGTGGTGCATATTAGTTATTCACAACACTTGGTTAATAACTTCGTTATTAAGTTAAACAAGTGGATTGTATCCGAATAAGTCTCTTTTCACGAAACCTTGCTCCATCAAGAGCATAAGACATGTTAGTAACAACCAGAACTATGGAACCATATCTGCTCACTACTCCGAATTCCCACCATTACTACATGGTTAGATTTCGCCTTGGCATTGCACATCTATAAGTTGCTTATCCATCTACAGCTAGATGTGAAGAGGATCTTGTAGCCTGTCCTTGTGACTCAGTCTCTGATCAGTCGCACTTGTATTTTATCTTCTTTAGTGGGCTAAACAAAAAGATCAGGAAGGCATTGCTAATCCCCTTGCAGAGGTCTCTGAAGATAATGCAGTGCAAGGTTGCTCTGCTGTATCTACAGTCACTACAAACAGACATGGTCTTCTTTACTGTTTATAAATATATTTCATCATCTGTCAGAGTACAGAAGCTGGTGGGTAAATAATTGGCCGTCATCATCATATACTGGTCCACCAGGGCCCACTTGTGTATCGGTTTTCCTCACTATGTTTGGAACCCATTGGATGCACAGGCCTTAAGATTGCACCTCAATCTGGGAATGATTGGTTCTCTAGATCACATGACCAGGGTAGCAAGCTTTAAACAATATACAGTGCTTCATATTTTGCATAGCACGCACACTTTATTATATACTTCATTATTCCATGCACAATATCCGACTGAAGTTGCAATATTAACACATATTCCTTTTATTCATGATATTAATTGTGTTTGCTGTATTCAGGAGAACTGTACGGTCTCTGTAAACACACTTCAGAGCTAGCGAATGCCGAAAATACCTTATATTACAGCACTGTCAAGGCATTTTATTGTGTACACCAACATTACAAGCGTCTGAACTCAATGTATTGAACAAACGTTTAATATTTCGCATGATGAATTCTATTGTTTTCTTTTTATAGGTATTTTATTCATGTTTTATGACAATATTGTGTATTACGTGCTTTTATGATTTATTTAAAATCAAATAAAGCTTGTTTTGAAAAAAAAACCATTGAAAGTGTTTCAATTCTGAAATTGCGAGACTGAGAATTAAATATTGCAGGGCTTGTGAAAGGAGTAGTGGTGTTCAGAGTGTGTCAATCACTCCCATTATATTCACTTTGTCAGACATGTACACCCTTTTCTTCTCCATACCTTGTCCATCTGCATATCTTATAACCCATCTTTTCCCTTTTCTGCACCCTCTTTTCACTCTCTTCTGAATGCACTTTCTCACATCTCCTTCACTTCAACACACCAAAATATGTAACTCTCCCTCTCACCTGTAAGTACTGAATTTTCTTTTACTGTAGCCGTGTCAGCACTTTGACATCTATGTACCTGCTTCACACATATTGGCACTGAATCATTTTTGCACCTACAACAGCAAACATTTCCCTGTACACTCTGCAAGAAGACCAAAGAATGGATAACTATGTATTCTAAACACCTTTCTGGCCCACTGACAGGCACTGTGGAGATCAAGCACTACCTTCAGTTTCAACTCCAGAGCTCTTAATCGTGGCCCGTTATAAACACCTGTCTCATGACAAAACATGTCTCTTAATTTAGTTTGGTTTAGGGGTAACCATTCTCGAATGGTTTGAATCCTTCTTACTGAACTGCTGTCAAAGATTCTTAGTTAATCAAAATCTATCCTCTCCTTCCCGGATTACGATTGGAGTCTAGCAAGGTTCAACTCTCTGCCCAACTCTTTTTAACCTCTATCTGTACCTTTAAATGAAATTCTACATAACACCAACATCTCTTTCCATATGTATGCAGATCAAACAAATCTACATCAAAGTTTAGTCTCCAAATGAGATCTAAACAATGAACAAGGCTATAAAACTGATGCACAAAAAAACTGAATTCTTACAAATTTCCCCTCCCAAAAGCTCCACTGGCATACTTGAATGAACCAAATCGATCCCCGTGCTGAACTGCACCCTGATCATAGTGGACTCAGCCAAATCACTAGGAATCACACTGGACAAGAACCTGAACATGCAAGCCCACATCAACACACTGGCCAAAAACACCAGGTTTCGCCTGAGATACGTTACAAAGCTAAAACCATTCCTAGATAAGTCTCACCTCAAAATGGCAGCACAGGCATTAGTTATCTCTAGGATCGAATACGGATGCCCAACCTTCTCTGGTCTGTCCAAGATCTCAACGGCTCCCCTCAAAGCCTGTCTCAACGCAGCTGCAAGACTTTTAACAGGTTCAAAGTCGCCAAGGAACATGTCATTGGAGTGAGGGGACGAGTTCGCAGTGATGATTTCCATCAGTTAGTCTGTGAATACTGCGTTCTTACCTGGGGGATGGTAGAGTATGTGTAGTTTGTGGGAGTGGTTATCCAAGGATTTTACGGAGATCCCTAGGTATTCACAAGAATCCAGGGGATCGGAGTGGAACTTCGAGATGCTGATGTTGGATCGGTGTATGCAGGCGATGCCACCGTCCTTTTTGTGGGGTCTGTCTAGTCTTATGACGTTATAATTTGGGGGAACTAGTAGGTCTAGGCATTGCGAGGATGATTCCGTTAGCCAAGTTTCCCTGAGGATGGTTATGTCCATTTTCAGGTTTAGGATGAGGTCGGTGATGACAGAGGTGTGTTTTTGGGCCAAGCGGCAGTTTAGTAGAAGGCAGGAGATCTGGTTTGGGGCATCTCTAAAGACCGCTCATGATTTTCGATGGTGGGGAATATTGTTAGAAGGTTATTCGGGTTTATCGTTCTGTGATTCGGTTAAAAAGTTCTGTTAGGGTTGAAGGGGATTGGGAGAATAGCGATTTCTTCCTTATTGGTGATGGGGCAGGTAGAAGTTCCGTAGAGAAATAATAAATGTTGGATTTCCCAGTCCGTTAAGTAGTTGGGAGGTTTGCTGGGTGTGTAGGTGTCATTTAGTTAGAGGCAGTGGGATAGTATTTATAGCGCTGTTAGCTGTTGCTAGAGAGTTTTGAAGATGATTGAGTTTAGAGAGAGAGTTTTCTGCGAGTTGTAGGATGTTTCTAATTTCAAGGATAACGTTTTGTAGGTTCTGGGAAGTGAAGCTGGTATGGTTTTTGAGTGAGTCTATTTCAGATTGGTGAGAGGGAGGAGGCAGGGTCGGCATGAAGAAAGGGTTGGGGATAGTATTGTTAGGGGGTTGGGTGACTATGCTGGCAGTGTGGTAGGTTTGGGTAGACGAGAATGAGGTGGGTATGCGTGTGCTGTGTTTTTTTAATGATTTATTAGAGTTGCCTTGTTGTGGTGAGTTTCTCAGGTGGGCGGGAGAGGGTTGTGGCGGGGGAGAGGGTTGTGGGGATAGGGGGAAAGGGGTGGTGGCATAATGAGGGAATGAGGAGGGACTGAGAATAGGTATTAATGGAGGGGCGTTGTTGTTGTTTCTGTTGAGGGTTCTAGTTAAGAGTGTCAGAGGTATGGGTTCAGAGGGAGCTGAGTTGTTGCTGATTCTTCCGAAGGATCTAGGTAAGGGTGAGGGTCGCTGA
This sequence comes from Triturus cristatus, assembly GCF_964204655.1. Taxonomy (NCBI): domain Eukaryota; kingdom Metazoa; phylum Chordata; class Amphibia; order Caudata; family Salamandridae; genus Triturus; species Triturus cristatus. The sequence continues at coordinate 1,669,258,987 of NC_140591.1, read as the reverse complement.
GGTTCAGGAGGTGTAGGGACTGAGGTAGGTAAGGGTGAGGGCCGCTGAGGTTTGGGAGATATAGGGACTGAGGGAATGGTTAAGGGTGTCAGAGGTATGAGTTCTGAGGGAGGTGAGTTGTTGCTGATTCTACCGAGGGATCTAGGTAAGGGTGAGGGTTGCTGAGATTTAGTAGATATAAGGACAGAGGAAATGGTTAGGTTGTCGGGGGCCCTGGGTGTAGTGTTGGTGTGGGTTTTTAGAGTGAGAAAGTATTTCTTGAATAGTTCTAGGTCCTTGTTAGCTGCTTGAATAAGAACAGTGCCATTTTCGTATGAAGTTATGTTTAGGGTGGCTGTGAGGTTTTGTGCAGGTGTTGCTGTAATCTTGGTTCTGTATGGAATATTTTTCTTGCTATGAATATTTAGTAGCTTGGAGAAGGCAGTTCGCCATTTGGCCATTTTTCTTGTGAAAAGTATGAGGTCATTGATTATTACACTTTTCTTGGCATTGAAGGAGGCGTCAAGGAACAGTGTTTCGGGGTTTCTTCTGAGAAGGTTGTGTTTAAAGGTTTTAGCAGCATTTGTAGAAAGCTTGGGGGGTATAGAATGGAGTATGAGCTGTTTCCTGCGTGAATCAAATGTGATCCGGCCATTACGTGATATTCCTTGCTCTGGGAGGGGAGCAATAGTTGATAGCTTTTACAAGATGGCTGCCGATTTTGTTGATAGCCTTTACAAGATGGCTGCCATTCTGTGAGTGTCTTAGTTTTGGGTAGTCATTTTGTTCTTTTTTTTTTGTAGTTATGGAGAAGGTTCAGCCATTTTGAAAGCTGGAGGTTGGGAGAATGTTGGGTAGTCCTTTTTCTTTTGTTTTTATAAAGAAGAAGGTTCAGCCATTTTTTAGTTTTTATAAAGAAGGAGCCATTTTAAATGCTAGAAGTTCCCAGAACTGAGAGAATGGAGGTGAGGGTGCAGCTCGTAAAACAGTGGCTTCCTACAAAGATATGGCTTAAAGTTATGAAGCAGAGGTTTTTTCCCTCATTAAGCTACAAAGTCATGGGTCATAGCAGAGGCTTCCTTTCTCTCTCAGCGCGCCTCAGAGTCAAGAGGTCTGCAAAGCAGTGGGCAGATCCAGTGCCATGCACCCAGTGCGCTTGATCTGCTTCAGTTCTTTTTTTTTTTTCTCCTGCTCTCGCCACGTTTAGTCTATCAGCTGATTCGGTGGGGATATCCGCCTCAGCTTTTTCCCTTCTCTATTTTATTTTGTTGTTGTTATGTTTTGTCTCGTTCTCCGCTCTTTAGCCAATATAGCAGGGGGGGGGAGCGCAGGTGAACCCAGCACCACGAGCGGCACCAGAAGCTCTCTTCAACTTCCTGTGCCTGGTGCCTGGGTGAGAGGTCTTTGGCTGATGCGGTGGGGGGGGAGAGCACGCAGGCAAGCCCACCACTGTGAGTGGAACCGAGGACTCTCCTCCAACCTCCCAGGCCCAGTGCTGAGGCAAGAGGTGTGCAATCCTCAGACGATGCGGCAGGAGCGAGAAGGCTCAGGCCGACCCACCACCAGTGCAGGGCAGAACAGCCTGATGGCCCCTCTCCTTCTGAGCCAGCTCACCTGGAAGGGCACACGGGTTCCTCCTGACGTTCCGCTCCAGAGCCTTATGCTAGGCACACATTAACTGCACATTGTACTAGGCACTCAGTAACTGCATCTTGTACTAAGCACATAGTAACTGCATCTTGTACCAAGCACACAGTAACTTCATCCTAAATTAGGCACATAGTAACTGCACATTCCACCAGGCACACAGTGCCCGTATTCTTTTCTCACCATACAGTAAACTCAACTTAAACTCGGCACACTGTAACCATATTTTATACTTCTCGGCACACTATAACCATTATTTTATACATAGCAAACAGTAACTGTATCCTATACTCAGCACACATAACTGCATTTAATACTAGGAAGACAGTAACTGCATATTATGCTAGTCATACAGTAACTGCAACTTATACTAGGCACAAAGGAAATAAATGTTTGTTATGCTAGGCATATCGTTTTGTCATCCTATGCCAGGCACAGAGTAACTTCATCTTATGCTAGACAGACTGTAACTGCGTTCTATGATTGTCACACTGTTACTGCATCTTCTACTAGGCACATATTAACGGCATATTGTACTAGGCACACAGTAACTTCATCCTATATTAGGCACACCCTAACTGCATATAATTCTAGTCACACAGTAAATGCATTTTCTGCTAGGCACACAGTAACTGAATATTGTACTAGGCACACAGTAACTGCATTTTATTCTAGGCACACAGAAATCAACATCGTATTCTAGGCACAGAGTAACTGCATCCTATGTTTGGCACACAATAACTGCATCTTATACTAGGCACACAGTAACTGTGTCTTGTACTAGGCACATAGTAACTGCATTGTATACTAGGTACACAGTAATTTCGTCATATACTAAGAACATAGTAACTGCATGTTATTATTATTATTGTTATTAGTCAGATTTGTATAGCGCATGGCTGCCCCAGCAACGGGGCGTCCCAGCGCGACCCCAAACCAAGACAGACGCCCAGGAGACAGAAGTGAGATGTTAACTGAAAAAAGATGTTATTTGACAGAGCCGGGGAAAAGCCAGGTTTTTATGGCTTTACGAAAAGCCAGGTGATTCTGGATTAATCTAATGGAAACAGGCAATGAGTTCCAAAGTTTTGCTGCTAGACTTCGAAAACAATGGCCGCCTGCTCTAGCTTTAGAAACACGGGGAATACAAACCTGGGCCCGGCCCGCCGATCTCAATAGGCCTTGCGGAAGATAAAACTTGATCAAGTTAGACAAACCCACAGGAGTCTGACAGGACAAGATTTTATGCGACATACAGAGTGCCTTGAACTGGATGCGCTTTTCAACCGGCAGCCAGTGCAACTTGGGGAGCAAATGGGCAACTGAGCTGGACTTCGGGAGTGCTACTAACAAACAAACTGCAGAATTCTGAACCCTCTACAGGCACTTGATACTGGCCTTATTAGCGCCCAAATAAAGGGCATTTCAATAGTCCAATCTGGACAGGATTAAAGCCTGGATTATGGTTTGTCGCACTTTAGGAGGAAAAAAGCCCAACAGTGGTCTTAAATCCGCAAAAGCCCAAAGCACACACCTGCCACTGCTTTAGATTGAACTTTGAACGTTAGACCCTGATCGAACCACACCCCTAAGTTCTTCACAATCTCCTTGGGTAAGGGGGCGGGTTTTAGACGCTGTGGCCAGCACTGTTCGGACCTTAATTCATGGTCCTTCTCCAACAGTAAGATCTCCGATTTGCTGGTGTTAAGCTGCAAGCAGTTGGCCGCCATCCAGTCAGCCACTGCAAGAAGGTCCTCCTTGAAGTTAACCAGATTGTCACCACAGTTCTTAGAGAAGGAGATCACCAATTGAGCGTCATCGGCATATGACACCAGCGCCAACTCTCTATCTTTCGCTACCGCAGCCAGGGGGCGAACGTAGATGCTAAACAAAAGCAGGCTCAAAACTGAGCCCTGCGGTACCCCCTGATGCAGAGCAAACTCCTGTGAATGGAATGGAGGCACAGACACTTGAAAGGACCTCCCCTCTAAAAGGAATGTTATACTTGGCACACAGTAACTGCATCTTATACAAGACAAACAGTATCGTAATACTGTGTTAGGCACACTGTAACTGCATGTTCTAGTAGAAACACAGCAACTTCATACTAGGCAAACAGTGAAAGCATCTTATACTAGGCACACAATAACTGCATCCTGTACTAGGCACACATTTACTGCACCTTGTACTAAGCACTAAGTAACAACACCTTGTTGTTATAACACTTTATGTTAGCCATAGGCCATAAAAAGTTTAACAGTAAAACAAGGTTAAAATGTTTCCACATCCAACTGTCCATCGTTCATGATGAGTTTATACTCAGTACATATAACATACTAGACTTCCCTATATGCATTTCACACCAAGGTATTCAAGCAAACGAGGACACAACCCCAGGCAAGGACCTCCCATGGTCCGCCATGTCTGGAGGAAAAGTAAGTGTTTGTTTTTGAGTCCATCTTTTGATCTTATGTTGAGGAAGACAATACTTTGTGGAATGCTTCATAACTTTTGTTTTAGTTGAAACCAATAAAATGCATATGTATAAAAAAATTGATTGAAATTGATACAATAGATAATATAAAATATTTACATTAAAACTGCTACCATTCACAAAAGTGTGCTTCAAAAGAGATGTATATTGTTTACTGCAAACGCTGAAATCATAATTTCACTATTTCAGCCCCATCTTGCTCCATGCAAATCCTACTGCTAATAAGTATTTAGATACAGCAAATATTATGTATGATGTTGTGTTGCAGCACTCTTAGGACGTCTTGATGCTTCCTGAACCCTAGCCTATTGCACAATGGGCAAATCCATTTCTTCCTTGCCTTAGCATATGCCGGGCAAAAGAAAAGGATATGTACAATGTTTTTTATTTGGACTAAAGGGCTTGAAGTGCAGATTCGCTCTCCCTGGATTTCCCATTTTGTGGTATAGCTCTTGGTCTGAAGAATTTCATACCAAAATTTCAGGTACAGGATTCTTGCAAGGTATGGCTGGATAGTGTCAAGAAACTCTTCATGGCATGGGCTAGGTTTAACATTAAGAAATTGTACAGTTAATGTGCCCATGGTCCCAATGGAAGGCATTGAAGACATATCCCCAATATACCTGCTTCAGGATACTCTTGCAGCCTTGCACCAACTGCTCTGGCTCCATCCAATAAGGAAGAAGATTGAGTTCTGCAAGCCATTTCTTGACATATCTAAGCCAAGGGAAGGTTAAACATCTGTCAAGGACTAGGTGTTCTTTGATGTCCTCTCTATACACCACAAACTCTGGGGTTGTCCATAGCTAAATCCAGTAGAGCAACAGGCATAATCTGCGATTTGCCCTATCCGTTTTATATTTAGGTTGTGGAACATTGGGATTAATGGTGTTGGCAATTGTAGCCCCAGGATCCTTCTCAAAAACGTTATCTCCCTGGCAGCTGCCTGTGCTTTGTGTTTATAGATCTCTAACACTTGTTCCAGGCACACAGTAACTGTTCCTTATACTAGGCACACAGTAATTGCATCCTATGCTTGGCATACAATAACTGCACTTTCTACTAGGCACACAGTAACTGCATCCTATGCTTGGCACACAATAACTGCATCTTATACTAGGCACACAGTAACTGCGTCATGTACTAGGCACATAGTAACTGCATCTTATACTAGGTGCACAGTAACGTTGTCATATACTAAGCACATAGTAACTGCATCTTATACGAGGCACAAGGTAACTGCATCTTATACAAGGCACACAGTAACTTAATACTGTGTTAGGTACACCGTAATTGCATGTTCTACTAGACAAGCAGCAATTTCATTCTAGACACCGAGTAAACACATCTTATGCAAGGCACACAGTAACTGCATCCTGTACTAGGCACACATTTACTGCACTTTGTACTAGGCATAAAGTAACAACACCTTGTACTAAGCACACTATAACTACATCTTGTACTAGGCACACAGTAACTGCATCTTTTTGTGGGCACACATTAAGTTCATCTTATGCTAGGTAACTGTATCTTCTATTTGGAACGCAGGAACTTCATCCTATACTAGGCGCATATTAACTGCATCTAATACTAGACATGCAGTAACTTCATTCTATACTTCACAAAGTTACTATATCTTATACTAGGTACACAGTACCTTCAATCCATACTAGGCATGCAGAAACAGCATCTTATACTAGGCATGCAGTAACTGCATCTTCAGCTAGGCACACAGTAACTGCATCTTATTGAAGGAACACAGTACATTAATTCTATGCTAGGCATACAGTAACTGCAACTTGTACTAGGCACACAAAACCAAATCCTATACAAGGCACAAAGAAACGGAATCTTCTGCTAGGCATGCAGTAACTGCATCTTCAAATAGGCATGCAGTAACGTCATCCTATTCTAGGCGCATAGTAACAGCATCTTATACTAGAAATGCAGAAACTTCATCCTATACTAGGCACGCAGTAACTGTATCTTATACGTGACTCAGAGTAACTGCATCTTATACAAGGCTCACAGTAACTGCATCTTATACTAGACACACAGTAACTTCATGCTATTCTAGGCAAACAGTAACTGCATATTATACTAAACACACATTAACTTCATCCTATATTAGGCACACAGTAACTGCATCTTATGCCAGGCACACAGTAACTACATCTTATGCTAGACACACAGTAACTATATTTTATACTAGGCACCCAGAAAATTCATCTTATACTCTGCACAAAGTAATTGTATCTTATACTTGGCACACATTAACTGCGTCTTATGCTAGCACACAGTAACTGCATCCTGCACTAGGCACACATTAACTTCACCTTGTATTAGTCACAAAATAACAACAGCTTCTACTAAGGACACAGTAACTGCATCCTGTACTAGGCACACAGTAGCTGCATCTTATACTAGGCACACAGTAACTTCATCCAATACTAGGCACTCAGTAACAGTATCTTAAATTAGGCACACAGTAACTGCATCCTGTATTAGGCACACATTAACTTCACCTTGTATTAGGCACAAAGTAACAACACCTGGTACTAAGGACACAATAACTGCATCTTATACTAGGCACACATTAACTTCATCCTATACTAGGCACTCTGTACCAGTATCTTAAATTAGACACACTGTAACTGCATATTATACTAGGCACACATAGTCATTGTTTGCCTTATTCGGTGTCATGGTATAAAGGCATCCATAAAAGCAGTCACACAAATTAAAACATTTCTCCAAAAATATTTCATTACAGACATTAAGGACCATACATTTAAAACCATCATTTCAGATTATAAACAATTAGCTGCCAGTGATATATTCCTGATTGTTAAATATGCTGTATAGACCATTCTCTTTCTGTATATAATTATGCGTATTTCCCATCTTACTTCCAAAGTATAGTTAATCACATACAAATTACTAGACGTGCCCTTAGGATATAGTTTACAGTAGGTTTGTTCTACATAATATTTAAAATCATTCTTTTTTCTAACATAGAAAACAGCCCATAAAAATGAAGACATTCTAAGACAAATTTCGAGCAAAGGCAAAATTTGTAAAAACAAATAAGCAGGGCATCCTACCATCACAGGAACAAGTTGTCAATTTTGTAGATCAATCATTCATGATGGGAAAAGTACACAGTCGATGGAATGTATCTAGTCTTAGGCATGTGATGACGAATCTATGTCTCGGATTTTAAACAGCTTTGAGATATGGCTGTATGTTAAAAGAAGTTAAAAACAATTGGGTATGTAAAACAGAAGGCTTTGGGAGTTCAGATATCAGATCTCCAAATGTGTCATTGCTTCCCTTTTCAAAAATGTTCTACTAATTCTCTCCAAGGACTCTGGATTCTCAAAATATTCTAAGTGATCCATGTCCTTGAGGAGCCGTTGTACATAAGCTATCCATGGAATGGCCAAATGTGAAGTTGATTTAAGACGCTCAGTAATTAGTGATCTATTAAATGCTGTGTAGTCTGATGTCCATATATTGTGCCAATGTAAGATAGGTTCAACTTTAATTATGTTTTAAAGTCGGGCAATGCCAAGTTCTGAGTGTAATACATATACTGATGTACTTTTTGGAACAGCCAGTGGATATCTAAGAAATGTGTTTTCTGCTGCTTGCAGCTCTGCACATGTCTTGTGTCCCCATATGCCGGCCCCATAAAGTGTCATACTAGTACATTTTGCTTTATAAACCGTCAGCATCAAATCCAGAGGGTTTGTTCCCAACCATTTGGCGAAACATCTCAGGACCCAGCATGCCTTAATAAATAGGCTCCTTCTGTTTACAATGGCCTGTGGAGGAGTGTGGCTCAATGGTTAGAGCGGCAGACCCTGAAGCAGAGTTCTGGCCAAGGACCGGGGTTCGATTCCCGCCTCGGCGGGGCTCGGGCTCAATTTCCTCGGACCTGTCTATTCTCGCCTCGGTGCCTAGTCTAATCATGGGCCCCACGCTGCAACTCTGGGCAATAGCTTGCTTAGCCTCCACACCGGCCCCAACAGCGCTAAGGATGCCTGGCTTCACCCTGGGGGTGCCCAGGAGTGGACACTTCACAGGGAAAGCCAGGAGGGGTTCCACAGCGGTATGAGTATCAGCGCCAGGAAACCGCAAAGGCGACCCCGCAAGGTGTCTGTCTGGTGACAGTGCGCTCTATAAGGACATTTGACATTTACATTTGCCTTCTCCACAGCCCCTCCTAGGCACACAATAACTGCATATTTTACTAGGCACACAGTAACTGCATCGTATACTAGGTATACAGTAACTGCATCTTATGCTAGACACAGTAACATCATCCATATTAGGCATACAGCAACTGCATCTTATACTAGGCACACAGTAACTGTATCTTGCACTAGGCACACAGTAACTTCATCCTATACTTGGCACACAGTAAATGCATCTAATGCTATGAACACAGTAACTGTATCTTATGCTAGACACACAGTTCATCCTGTATTAGGCACACAGTAACTGCATCTTATTCTTGGCAGACAGTAATTGTATATTCAGTTAGGCTCACAGTAAACACATCCTATGATTGGAACAGAGTAACTGCATCCTATGCTAGGCACACAGTAACTGAATGCTACATAAGGCACACAGAAGAAGCACCTTATACTCGGCGCACAGTAACTTCATCTTATACTCGGCACACAGTAACTGTATCTTATGCTAGGCACATAGTAACTGAATGCATGTACTAGGCACAAAGTAACAAAACCTTGTACTAAACACATAGTAACTGCATCTTGTACTCATCACACAGTAACTGCCTCTAATACGAGGCAGACAGTAACTGCATCCTATGCTAGGCACACAGTAACTGTATTTTATGCTTGGAACACACTAACTGCAACTTATAGTCAGCACACAGTAACCAGATGTTATACTCGGTACACAGTAACTGCAACTAATACTCAGCAAACTGTAGCTGCAGCCTATGCTAGGCACACAGTAAATCCATCTCATGCTATGAACACAGTAACTGTATCTTATGCTAGACACACAGTTCATCCTGTATTAGGCACACAGTAACTGCATCTTATTCTTGGCAGACAGTAATTGTATATTCAGTTAGGCACACAGTAAACACATCCTATGATTGGAACAGAGTAACTGCATCCTATGCTAGGCACACAGTAACTGAATGCTACATAAGGCACACAGAAGAAGCACCTTATACTCGGCGCACAGTAACTTCATCTTATACTCGGCACACAGTAACTGTATCTTATGCTAGGCACATAGTAACTGAATCCTTGTACTAGGCACACAGTAACTGCCTCTTATACGAGGCAGACAGTAACTGCGTCCTATGCTAGGCACACAGTAACTGTATTTTATGCTTGGAACACACTAACTGCAACTTATAGTCAGCACACAGTAATCGGATTTTATACTCGGTACACAGTAACTGCAACTAATACTCAGCAAACTGTAGCTGCAGCCTATGCTAGGCACTCAGTAATTGCATCTTATGCTAGTCACACATCAACTACATTTTATGATTGGCACAAAGTAACTACTTCCTATGCTAGACACACAGTAGCTACATTTTATACTAGGACACAGTAACTGCATTTTGTACTAGATGCACAGTAGCTTTATCATATATTAGGGACACGGTAACTGCATCTTCTGCTAAGCACACAGCAAATGGATCTTATGCTAGGCACACAACAACTGCATTTTGTTTTCTGCCATGCAGTTTGGAAAAAAGATAGGAATAGATAGATAGGCATCTTTGAGGTCCAGACGGACTATCCAATCCCTTTCCTGCAACAAGTCTGCTAGAAGATGGATACCCTTCATCTTGAAGTGTCTGTATGTGATGAAATAGTTTAACTGTCTCAGATTCAGAACCAACTTGTGTCCACCCCCTCTTTTTTGTACTAAGAAAATGTTGCTACAAAAGCCCACAGGATGGGGATTGCAATAGGAAACCGATCACTTCTGCAGCAATTCTTCCGGTTCTGGGTCTATAAAAGTGGACACTTGTACAGAAAAATGTGGCTGCTGTGGGGGTCCCCATGGCCGGTGTGTCTAATAAAATTACAGGTCTAAACTCTGAATGGTTAGTAATACCCATGCATCCTGAGCCTAAAGACTCCAATTGTGTAAAAAGATTTGTACTAGAGCCCCCTCGTAGGCATCAATAGCCCTTACCTGAGGAGGTAGCAGACTAGAAACCTTGTCTGGGACAACCTATGTGGAAACGCAGTTGGGAAAATCACTTCCTGGCTGGGAAGAAGATACCCCCCCTCTGGTGGAGTCCTGCTAGTCTCCTCGGGCCCTGGTAGTAATATCAGTCTGGTGAGTGGCCCCTACCTCTCACAGCCCATGCAAAAACGCCAGTCTGGAAAACCTTCTTGAGCATAGATTGTGCTTTGTCTTGTGATTTGAACATGTTGATATACTTAGAGATATTCCTAACAAATTTGTCTCTGAAGAGATGTCCCTCTGCTAAGGGACTGGCATCAGCTAAAGCAAGTTCTGTGAGGTTAGTGTCCATGTGCACAACCAGAGATTTCCATTTCTCAGAAGACATAGCGCAGTTGGCATTGCCCAGTAGGCATATAGCCTGGATATCAGGGTCAATTAGGGAACCAGTTTCCTTGGCCATCAGGGCCCTTTCCAGAATTTTTGCGAGCAGCCCGAGTGATCCAGCATATTATCTTGGCACCCTTGTCAAGCGAGGTTGATGCCCTTCTTCGGATCCTTTGCATATTTTGTTTTTAGAAAAATCAACATTCTAGGGTTGATCTGTGGGGTTTCTGCAACCTTTTTAGGTAAATCTGGTCCTGGACACTCCACCATGTGGTGTTTACAAACCTATTTGCCAAACCCTTTTAGTAGCTTATCAAAACGATCATGTGACGGAGTGGGCGTACAATCGGATGATGTTGGGTAGATGATGGGTGGATGATGTCCTCTGTGTTAAAGCTGAAGGGTTTAGCAGAGTATAAAGAAGGTGCTGGAGGAGCGGCAGAGGAGGACTTTTTCTCCTTCTTTTTGCATTTAGCACATTATCGTGGTCAGAATGGGTGAAGTCTATATGCGCAGAATCGGTATCGGTGTCATCCTTACACTTGGACTATGACATTTTAGAGGTGGACGGGACCAATTAATACCGATGATCACCAAGAGAGCCCTGGGACAGATTGGATAAGGAATCCGCGTAGGGCCACTCAGATGACTTGGTTTTTGCTTTGCGAGGATGATTAGCATTGCCTCCCACATCTGCTTGCGCAGTCTGCCGATCAAAACCATGCTACTTGGCAAAGCGCTGTAAATGGGATGTAATGGATTTCAAAGTGGCTGCCAAAGTCTGATTAACTGGGAGAAGCACAGCAGCCTCAACTGCCCTGCTGATGGACGGCTGCACTGAAGCATCCAAGGCACCAACCGAAGGATCTCCCAAGGAGTACCCTTGCTCATCCTCACAGTAGGATTCAGACTCCTCCTTCTCAAAAGGCACCAAATAATGCATGTTTGAACTTATGTGGTCAGTAACCAAGTCTTTTTCTTAGGATAACAGTAAGGGGGAGCCAACCCCAAGTGCAGAGGGTCTAATCAAAGATAAGGCTCCTCAGCAACAGCTGACACTCAAATTATTGCAGCCCACTGGAATTTAGTTAGGAAAACAAATGGGCGTCAGGAGGGCCGAACCAGTACCGGGCGTGCACTTTGCTCACAGAAAGGATAAACTGCCCTGTTCTCACAGTACGAGCTGGCAATAATGCAACAATGTAATTTAATTAATCAACGCACTGTTGATTGTCAGAGAAAGACGTCTGCGGTGAGGAGATAGAAAGCGGACAGTGCATAGCCCAATTCGACCCCAAAACAACCCAAATGAAGCTGAACTGGGCTACGCGCATGCGCCGCACTCACGCTCAGGCCAAATTACTAGGGGAGTCACTGAGATGAAAACAATGGTCACAGAGAACAGCCGGGAGTTTCCACTGGGCAGACAGGTCGAATGAATACAGGTACATAAGCATCATCGGAGCGCAGGCACGTACTCCCTCCCTGACGTGAGAAGACCGGGCAGTGAGGGGCACGCTGCGGAGGTGGCCAGCACAAATTAGCATGAATATTATACAGCAAATGGAAGAACTTGCATCGTGACAGTGAAAACATTCAATAACATTCAATAAAATGTCAATCTAAGACAGGCACTGAGCAGCAAAGAAAGAGACTCTCAAGATGGTTCTCTTTGTACTTATAAGGGCTACTGGGCCATGATTGGTGGTTAGGAGCAAAGTTATTGGTGGGATATGCAGTGTTTATGATATGTAAAATGTGTTTTCATTGGCAGCTGGTTTTTTTCAGTAAAGGAAGGGAAACATTATTGGAGCTTCCGGTCCTGAAACAGGCTTGCAAGGGGCAAAGAGGTGCAGTTCAAGGGGTTGATTTTTTTTTCAGCGTGGAAACAGAGATCGAGGGTCCAATGGCTTGTATTCTGTAGACATGCACATGATGACCGCTAGAGGGCAGCACACAAAAGGGAAACAACAAAACTGCAATGCCACACGAAGCACGCCTAAAACAAAACAAGAGGCTTTCTCCTTTTTTTTGTGGCAGATTTATAGAGCGCGAACTTGACCCGAAGGTATTGAGACCCTCACGGGCATGTAGTGCGCTTTACAAATGCAATGATTGATTGATTGATTGAAGGATATTCTAGTGGTGTGTAGTCATTTCCTACAACATCACATTACGACAAGTGGCATCATTGCACAGGCACATTACTCCCTCAACTTATCGTTTTAGGACTTCACCCTGCTCGCACCAGAGGAAACAGTCATCTCATGGCCAAGAATAACACTGGGGTCACCAGCACTGGAGTGGAGGGCGACCCAACACCAAATGCACCAAACACTACAGAGAGGCAGCTTTCTGGACTGGATGATTCCACAAGCACCCTCTGTCATGAAGCGCCCAGTTAAAGTATTCATAATGCGCTCTGTTGCACCAGAAGGAAGTTGTGGTGCTAGAAAAAGAAAGTGAATCACCAGTGCCAAAGTTTAAATAAATATGTTTCCACTACTTTCTGAATAAGATTGATGGAAATCATACAAGGAGACAGCAGCAGGACGTTTGAAAGTGTAGCAGTCAAGACTAAGAAAGAACTCCCACCAATCTGAGCCTCAACACAGAAGGAATTCTGAGCAAGTGGCATGAAGACAGCCAATGGCTTAAGTAGGCTGACTCACTTCCCTATGATGCATGGTGGAGCTGGTGGAAAAAAGTATGAATGACAAAACAACCGATGAATGGATGAATTCTGACTGAGAACCCCTACAAGTAACTATGCTATATGCATAACTGGAGTAAAATCAAAAGGTCTTGGCTAACACCAAACCTGAAAAGCCAATTGGTTTGTTGTTAATGCTAATGCTTTTTTGGAGTGTTTTTGCAAATCTGCATCACAAATAGATAGAGATGGTTGGAAAGATAGATACAGAAAGAGGCTTACATAAAGAAGTAGAGCGGGTTGAAGACACAACAGGAAACAAGAGAAGGTTGCAAAGATAGAGAGGGAATGGATAGATAAATAGATAGACAGACAGACAGACAGACGGACGGACAGACAGACAGACGGACGGACGGACGGACGGACGGACGGACGGACGGACGGACGGACGGACGGACGGACGGACGGACGGACGGACGGACGGACGGACGGACGGACGGACGGACGGACGGACGGACGGACGGACGGACGGACGGACGGACGGACGGACGGACGGACGGACGGACGGACAGACAGACAGACAGACAGACAGATAGATAGATAGATAGATAGATAGATAGAAATTGGAATACATGTCACATCTTAAATTATTAATATAATATGTCGAAGCAGCATATACAAGAGTACTGAAAGCATACTAGAAAGCCATTCAAGTAGGACATACAGATGTAATTGGTTTACAAGAATAATTATAGTCCTCAGTGACAATACATGCCAGAATGACATGCAGGAGTGCAGTTAATAATACACACAGGCGTGCATATTAAAAAGAGGAAAACGTCACACATAGCAATTTTCAAATGCTAGCCAGATAAACAAAGGCCACTCCAAAAAGGAATTTACAAGATTCTTAGCCAAATAGAGAAACTGATAGAGCTGGAAAGAAGAGCTGGTAGAAAGTGGCCTGTTAGCACAAAGGCAACACTAAAGAATTATTAAAGTAAACACAAAAACACAAGCACTGATGGGAACTACATTATGCACAGATGTATACCTTTTGAAAAAAATGCAGTTTCTAAAAGTGAAGTTAGCCAATGAATGAGTAAGTGAACCCACTGCTCCATAATGTATGCTGTAGTGGGCGGAAGCAAAATGCGAAATGCATAACAAAAGACCAATAGATGAAGAGATATTGCTGAAAGCCTCTTCAAGTAATATTTTTTACATATCATTTTTGTAAAATCAAACGTTCTGAGCTAATGCCAGACCAAAACATTTTAGCTGAGGCTGGCGCTGATGTCCTGGGGGGTTTTCATACCACTTACTGGACATACCACCTACTGGACATTGACAGATCAGATCCCCCAAAGATGCTCTGGAGACTAACTGTGTGCAGTGGTTTCCGGCTGATCTACCCTGCCGCCATATGATATTGGCTCCTCATGAGTGACTGTGAAGGGAGCTGATATCATGTGATACATGGTGGCACCTTGTGTGTTGGAAGGTCTACCGTTTCGATCATCTCCCCACAATGCAATGTAACATAAAAGACAGCGTAATTTACTAAGCACTGTAAAAGGCATGTGATTGTTACTAAACTGCGATGTGTAGTGTGTTTGCCCTGACCAGAAATCTTGAGTAAACAAGAACCAGCACACACTTCTTCACGGGGCGCCAGTTGAGTTTGGCGTGGATCTGTTTAATAAGAGATAGTCGAGAAGGTTCATCATTCATTGAGCAGCTGTAGTTTGGATCAACTGGAGTCTTTTCATGAGATTTTTTTGGGAGTCGCAGGTAGAAAAGGTTGCTACAGTCAAGGCTGGAAGAAATAACTGCAAACTAATGTTTTGCCATAGGCATGAGATTCAAGATGTAGGTGGCAGCAATGTCATTAATTTGGGTAAATGTGGTAAGATTCTTAGGAACAGAACTCTGAGACTTGTGATCTACAAAACTAGGACTGGAAGCTGCTACCCGAGGCATAAGACCACCATCAGATGTTCAAACAGAGGAGGGCCTCCAAGGGTCACCACCTCAATCATTCCTGCATTTAAATTGGGGTACTTGTTCCTCATCCGGGGGTCGATAGGAGACAGACAGGAAGTGTAAGAATGAGTTCTAGAGTTTGCAAACCCTCTGATTTGCCCAATCAGGAGATTGACGATTGCTAAAACCCTTTGTACATCTGGTCCATATTTTTTCAATTGGACAAGTGACACCCTGATTCACAAAGTTCTTTGTGCATGTTAGTGTATCAAAATTTTACTTGAGCAAAAACACAGATCTGAATGTCAAAGATGTTAGATCCTCATGATAAGGGCGAGTGAAAGTTTGAAGTTGCCACTCAGAGTCACAAAGGCCTTCAATAGGGGTAGTAGTTGTAGGAAAACGTTCTGAAAAATGTGTTTTCTCAGAAAGTGAAATAGAAACAAATGAACTCTTATATATACATTCACATTTAGTTCTGGTAAGAGCTGGAGTACATTCCTTTTCAAGGTGGTAGAGGTCCACAGATGTATTGTTGGCTGGCTGGTATTTCCACTAGAAACCTTAGATTTGTGTAGATTTCTACAAACATTTCTAGTAAGTTATTTAAATCAGCAAACACTCGCAGATTTCTGAGAGATGTGGGTAGAGGTCTTTAATGTGTAGATTTGTTACTGTTTTCTTTTTTGAAGTATTTTTATTGGCATTTTTAAAGTGTTCTACATATATATCATTAATGAAACCACATCAACATTAAAACCAAATTACTCAGTGGCTATGTCAGTACATCGCTAGGATACAACCTTTAGTGTCCGTAAGCAAAACCAGAGAATAAATCCAGCGTACATTGTACAGTCCTTGGATACAGAGGGTTGATTTCCAACCGTTATCTGACATGCAACTGCCACCTACAGGTACTGTCCATAGTCCCTAGTACATGTTTTACCAGCGTTTGTTCCCAATAATTGACATACAAGAGTTTCAACCAACGGGTCAAGGTACAGATATAACATTCTTAATTGTCAAAATGTTACTTCAGTTATTTGCAGTCGTAAAGGAAAGAAAAAAAACTGAAAGCAGGCATCCCAACATAAACAATAAAGAAGCAAAGGGGCCATATGCAGAGGGGTGAAACATATCTCAGCAAACATAGCGGGCGTGAAGGGGTTGCACAATATAATGAAGTTTCCCAGGAGAGGGCTAGAAGCTGAGGGGGGAGGGGCCTACAACCGTGATTGGAGCCACCCCACTTGGACCGTGAATGCTTGGGGTACAAACTCTCATACCGTATTTGATACATTGGACATTGCTGTTTAAGTCCTGTCAGAGCGGGGCCTCTGACTAGAATCCGACCCAGTCCCATTAGTCGGAGGCCCCTCAGGGTTCTCCCAAGTCACCATCACCTCCCTCCATTGGCCAGCCATTGGGTGCTTTATCATGCCCTTTGATTCCTCCCAGCTGAGTACTGTACTTTCTGCTCCAGCCCACATAATGACGTCCCTGTTCCAAGTCTCAAATGCAGGTCCCCTCTGGGATTTCCATTCCATTGCAATGCGAAGTTTTGCCAGGCCCAGCGCAAGATCCACTAGCCTATTCCCAATCCTGCGCTTTGGCGGCCTGGGGAAAATACCCAAGAGGCAACTCTGCACTGTGGGGGGTAGTACACTGCCCAACACCACAGCGAGCTTACCAAGCACAGCTCCCCAAAAAGGCCGCAGGCCTGGACAGTCCCAGGTCATGTGGCCAAAATCCGCATCTGGGTGTAGGCACCAAGGACAGCCACGGATCTCCCCCCCATAGGTCACATTAAAGTGTTGGGGCATCATGTAAGCTATACGCATGTAATTGAACTGTATGTATTTGAGGCGTGTATTGCGAGAAATCTTCTTGGGGTAGTGCAAATCCCTCCGCCTCTCGCATCTGTAAGGGCTCTGCCTCCGATCCTATCCCATTTTGTTTGTAGACTATCTAAGGGACGTACCGACGCTGACTGCAGGACCACATAGAACTATTTCACTAGGTGCCTCGCCGTCCTGAGCATGAACAGGGCGTGCAATACTACAATACAATACAATCCATTTCTGTTAGAGCAGCGAGAGCTTGGAATGCCCTCCCCCTGCAACTGAGAACAGCCCCTTCCATCATGGCATTTAGGAAAGGCCTAAAAACCTACCTCTTTAACACCAACGCCTAATGGCTGTCCCTCTTTTGCATTTACTGTGATCTGCCCCCTTCCTTTTCTCTCCGCGCCAGGATACTATACTATTTAGTAGCAGAGCGCGTTACAAAAGCCTCTATAATATAATAATAATAATAATAATAATACTGGGTGCGTCTCCGGTTCATTTCTCCCTATAATCCACAGCTGACCAAACGTATGAGCCAGGGCCTCGTAGCAATTGAAATGGCCCGGGGTAGACCACAGTCTTCCATAAGCCTGTCAAATGGGAGCAGGGATTTATCCAGAAAGCAATCTCCCACATTATCTAGCCCAGACTCTGGCCAGTGGGCCAATTGCTCAATAGTAAAGACAAACTGTGGATCACCATGTGGCATACCCACGAGGGGCAACATAGTAGTGTACTTTGCAAGTCACCGTCTACTGCCCTGGAATCGCCTCCATGCTTAAAAGGCAGTGCGCTCAAGCAAGTAGCAGTATGGGGTGGGCGTCGTTGGTATCAGGAATTTTGCCACTACTAGGCTAGGGTGGGAATCTGGGTGCGATAATCTATCCATTGTGCCAGCCACAGCAACTGACCAGCTAACATATAAAACTCAAAGTTCGCTACTCCCAGTCCACCCTTCGACACAGGGTGTTGCAACGCCGTGAGAGACACCCTGGGGCACCCGTCACACACCAAGTCTCGCAGCAGGGTATTCAGGAACCGAAACCAGCTGCTAGGCATCTGAACCTGAATTTGACAAAAAAATACAATAAGCGCGGAAGCATGACCAGTTTGGATAAGGAGGCCCGGGACATCACAGGCAATTGCAGTGTACGGCAAAAGTGCATGGAGGCACATAACGAGCGCAACACTCTACCCAAATTGCCTTTCTTCAAGTCATCCAGCGAAGTAAATATATTTATACCCAGGTACTTAAACGTATTCTGAGCCCATAGTATGTCTCCCATCAACGCTTCTGGCCTAGAGATAGGGCCCGCAACTGGGAATAAGTCCGTCTTTGCTTTATTGACTCGTAGCCCCGATAATCCAGCAAAGTCATCCACAATACGTATAGCTGTGTAGGCATGCTCAACTGCATCCGACAGGTATAACAGAAGGTCGTCTGTGTAAAGTGAGACATGGTGCGTCCGCCCTCCGATATCCAGCCCAATCCCGTTGCCTCCCTGACGAAGCCTCTCAGCAAGGGGTTCAATTGCCAGGGCAAATAGGAGGGGCAAAAGGGGGCACCCCTGCCTAGTCCTCTGAAACACCTTGTACTCTCTAGAGATTGTTCTGCACATTCTGACCCTTGCAGTGGGCGGTGCGTACAAGAGCCATACACACCACGCCCAAGCCGCTCCCAGGCCCATGCGCATTATCACTTTGAATAGATAGTCCCACCCCACTGTGTCAAAAGCTTTTTCCAGGTCAGCAGAGAGCACCGCAGCCTGGAGTCTAGACGGGACCTCGTCGTGATAAAGAACAGAGTAGAGCCTGCAAAGGTTATAAGAGGTGTTACGGGACAGGATAAACCCATTCTGATGGGAGTGTATTAACAGTTTCATGCGCGGTAGCAACCTACCGGCTAACACCATACTTAGAATCTTGAAATCCATGTTGAGCATTGAAAGGGGCCTATATTCTTTAACCCCTGCCCCAGGCTTCTTAGATTTTGGGAGGGGCACCACCAGGGCTGTCTGAATGGAGCTAGGCAATTGCCCAGCTTCATATGAATCTGCATACAGCAGAACCATGTGCGGCACAAGCAGGTCTGCAAAACGTTGGTAGAATTCGGCTGGAAGGCTATCAGATCCCGGTGTCTTGCCAGGCACAAACACATGGATGTATACCACCTCACTGGTGTCCAAGGCAATTTGTGTGATGGGGGATCCCCCTAGTTCCAGTTTAATTAACAATGCTCATAGAAGGCCCGCCTTACTTTCCTCCCTCTGCACCCTGTCCAGATAATCCTTGCTATTATAACCGCGTAGCCGCCCAATCGTGTCATTATATTTTGCTCTTGCTTCCTGCAGTGCCACTTTGGCGGCGTCCCCAGTACCCTGAACGTTATCTAAGCTGCGGATGCTCCCCTTCAGATCAAGCAGTTCCTGATGCAGCTCTCTGTAGGCTCCCATTCCACCTGAACGGAGGAGGTTAGGTTGGCGTTGATGGGGAAATATGTATCTAGTAGTGTGTGCAGTGACGTGCGAAATGGGTCGTCCTCCAGTAGTGCCGGGTTAAGCCTCCAGGTGGGAATAGGAGGGCACCTGCCCAAAGGTCGGTGAGTCATTACCAACGGACTGTGATCCAACAAGGTACTTCCTAAATATTCAGTATGGTTAATAATGCCATTAAAGGCAGGGGAACACAAGAACAGATCTAGATGTATGCACCTAGTGCACCGGTGAGAAGAAGGAAAACTCCCTGCCGTATTATGTTGCAACCTCCAAGTATCTTCGAGACTCCAGTGTGTGATCCATGCCCTAAACCCCAGAGCTGTGTGGTGTGGCTGAGACACCATTAAGGGAGGATGTGACTGATCCCCGACAACGTCAGCCATGCAGTTAAAGTCCCCCCCGAGAAACAGATTGCCCCTCAGGTTATCCGCCGGTACCGCAGAGAAGGAGTCCAAAAAGCCAACCTGGTCCTGATTAGGTGCATAGATGTTCCCTAGGGTGGCCGCCTGTCCCAACAGCCTCTCTACAACCAATGCATCCGGCCTCCCGCATCCAGACGCAACCTCTCAACGGCAAAAGGGACCCCCGGCTTGCCCCAGATCAACACCCCCCTGGCAAAGGCAGAGTAGGTAGTTGCAAAGCCTTGGCCCCTCCACCTCCGCTTCAACCTCCCAGCTTCTTCCATACTCATGTGGGTTTCCTGGAGGAAAGCTATATGAATGTCCCTGCATCTCAGGTACGAATAAATAGTACGAATAAATATTATGGCGTTTTACAATAGACCCCGTGCCCCTGATGTTCCACGTTAGGAACGGTATAACACCTTGAGTCCCTACCATTCCTGCTGGATATCGTCAAGCAACACTACGAAGGGGAGCCCCCCCAGTGCCCTCCCTCATCTTAGAACATTACTCCCCTCTGCAAGCATAAAAAAACAAAAAAACAAAAAAAGGACCCTTAAGGCGGTCAACTCCCCAACCCCAGGGCAGTCCGACAACGATCAGCCGCCCCAACATTATGTGAAACTGTTAGCACTAAGGGAGGCCTTAATCTAGTAAGTCTCTCAACGGGGGTTAGCCAAACAGAATTAGAAAGGGACACCCCTACCAGTAAGCGTGCAGAAGCCCCATGAGTAGAGGAGCAGCACAGGGCCTGGAACAAGCAACCAGAGGTCAGCGCCTTTCTAAATGGCACAGCCATCTTAGCTAACCAAATACATCAAATAATATTGTCCGCAGTATTGGGTGTCACCACCGGCAGCTTCACACTATCACTGCGGGAAGTGTCTGTTTCAGTGCCATCTGTCTCTACTGGGGAACCGGCCACTGCCTCCGGGGTAGGACTCCGATTCTGCATGAGCTCCGCCACAGCCTGCAGTGCCTCAGCTCTCTCCTTCTCCGTCTGCAATGAGGATGGTCTCTTTGATGTCCCCCAATGAAGTAGACGTCTCAGGCGCTTCCCAAGTTTTGCTGCCTTCCGCCCGTGGACTCCAGCACCCCTATCCTTAGTTGTGTCGCGTTTGTAGGTTTCCAGCCAATCTCACGCATATTTAGGGTCGAAGTAGTGAGTGCTCCCTTCCAACATGATGCACAGATGGGCCAGAAACATCAGAGAGTATTGGAAGCCCTTGTCTCTCAATGCCTTATTGATCTCTAGGTAGGAGGCCCACTTTCTCTGCACCTCCAGCGTGTAATCCGGGAAGAGAGAGACCCTGCTGTTGTCGACAGTGAAGGGGCCATCTGCTCGTGCCATTTACAGGAAGAAGTCTCTATCCCGGAAGTGGAGCAGGTGGGCCCAGAGGATCGACCGTCACCCTGTGAGCCCTCTCCAGCATGTAGAAGGAGGACAGACCCTCCGGCACTATAGTGCTCCTGAGCCAGTCCTCCAAGAAAGACACCATGTCGCTATCCTCTGCCCCTACCGCAAGCCCAGGATTCTGATGTTGTTCTATCTATTGCGCCCTTCGGCATCCTCCGCTCTGCACTCTAACCAAAACACCCTGTCCGTAAGGACCCCCATCTATTGCTCCAATGCCTTTTGGGCCAGTCCTAGGCCCGGGAAATTAGACTCAGTATCTTTGACCCTCTCCAACAGCTTCTTGTGCTCCTTCCGCAACAGGCCGAGCTCCACCGCAACAGTGCTAATATCCTGGTGAAGGGTAGCCTTTGTGCCAACTATAGCCTCCAAGAAGTTGTTGTTGCACCGGGTCTTGGGGGGGGGGGGGTTGAAATTGTTCCTGGGTGTTGTCTTCTGGGTCTTGGAGGGCCCCGGTCTGGCGGCTTCTAGGTTTGCCCATATTGCCGGATTCCACTAGACCCAATCAAGGTCCCCTACCAAAAAACACATGTGGGGCTCAAGACGCCCTGTAGACGAAGGCCAGAAAAGGATTGTTCCACCTCGGAGCAGTTTTCACCACAGACTTCTAGACTAGTCTGCTCAAGCCACCCCCACGTTGCTCCAGTCATTGTGGCTCGCGGGACCCGCAAACTATTTCTCCTAGGCCCCGCTAGAATGTCCGCGCCCAGGGTATCTTCGACAAGTGCGGCCCCCAATCCACGGCCCCTGTAGGCGCAATGGAACCCCAGTCACGGTGTCGCCCGGGAACACACCACCAAGCAATCCGGTTCAACCCCACTCGGGACTGCGTCTACCACTCGGTTCCAGTCCCAGCATGACCACCACCAAATCGAGGCCCAACTCTGTCCAGACACTGTTCGACGGCGCTCTGGTGCCCAATCAGGTGCGCAGTGAGCCCTCCTCACATTGTGCCACTTCGCCAAGGGGGCCCCCTCGCAGTGCTTCGGGTGGGTTCGGGCACCATGCAGGCCGGGCTCACTGCTCAGCACATGGGGGACACCTCCACTCTCCCTCTTGAGGGTTCACCAGGCGTGCCACAAAGCGCAGCGGCCACCATCCACCATGGTTCAGTCACTCTGACCGTGCGGCAACCAGCTCCAAATTTCTTCCTGGGGCCAATCCGCTTGTGTGCTAGGCCCACTTGACAGGGCCCCGGACAACTCTGCTCACCGTGCCGGCCCTCCTGTGGTCTCCACGGCACAGTCTCAAGCAGCCGCGACCTGGCCCCTCACCGGTTCCTGTCACCACGGAGGCTGCCACTTCAGATCAGAGCCGGTGGATCTGTTGCTATGCCCGCCGGGGCACACAAGTCTGGCCCAGGAAGGCGCCACTCCTCCCAGAGCCCCCAGGCCCAGCTAAGCACCTCGATCGGCGGCCAGACGCCTCTGGGTGATATCACGGGCACAGCTGCCCCACTTCCGGGCCAGTAGCACAAACTAGGGGGGCCGTCCAGATCTGGTGGAGCTCACTAGTGCGGATGCCCTACCAAGCGATGCTCACGCTCCCCCGGTGCTGCTCCTTCAGCTTCGCCCATGGATGGGGGAGGGGGTCCGCCTGGCACGCTCCCACTGCACCCGGGGCTCACCCCCAGCTATTTCTGCCATGTTCAGGTGCCATCCGCAGGGGACCCCCGCCGCCTCTCACACCCCCTCTCCCCATAACACTCCGCAGGTCCCAGGGCAGCAGCAATCCCTGGCTCAGGATTCAGCACCACGATCAGGGCGACTCCCAGGCTCCACCAAGACTGACTGTGCTGCCATGGTTGCGGCCTTCGCTGCTTGCACTGCACCGTGGGCCACAGCTCCTAGCCTCTGCCACTGGCAGCCGTCAATCTTCGTCTGGGCACACCCCTCAGCACACAGACCCCCACAAGCGCTCCGAGAGTGTGTAAAGCGGCCAGGCAGTGTGTTTTCAGAGGACAAAATGCGGGCTGATGTGGAGCTCTCGGCTCACGCATCTGCCAATATCCTCGGTCAGGCCACGCCCCTTGGATTTGTTACAGTTGATTGACTCTAGGCCTTATTGCTTAGATTGGGTGGTATCTAAGCACTAAACACCAGAGACATAAACATAATACCTGCAGTTTGAGTGAAATAGAGAGCAGAGTTTTCACTCTTCATTAGAAGAACAGAAGTTCATTGAGGCATAGCACAGACCTCTGCAGCCTCTGTTTTGCAAAAGGGGCCCCAACACTCCAGGGGACCTCATTCAGCCCAAGGTCAATGAGTATTTGTGAGATACGAGAGACTCGGGGGCACTTCAACACATTCCGCAGAGGACATGATTTTGCTTTATGCCAATGATTCCCATCATAACAACACTTCATTTGGGAGACATCCAAAGTGTGCCAACCAGGACCTCATGGAAAGTAAGTAACCGCTGTGCGGTGGAGAAATGCAGGCAGCAGCAGGTCTAAGTACTTCTCATGAAACCAAGCACGGAGCCCTAGACATCGACTGTCACAAACTCCTTCCCTCTGCTCTCCTAGAAACAAGGATGGTCACCTGTAAGTGAGTGCTTCTCAGCTCACATAAAGTGGCGCTCTCTGGGACTGCAGCTGAGCTGGCTTTGGCCATACCTTGAGTGGGGGATTCAGACCGGTTGACAGAAGATCTGGTTCTTTTCGGCGGAGGCACAACCTCTTGGGCAGGTGATGATGTAGGATTTCAGTACAGCTGATTAAATTAGAGCATTATCACTGACTCACCATCTGGTCTGATATAACATGTCTAGTTGGCTTTGCTCTTCTTCAAGCAAGACAGATTTGAGTGGCACTGATAGCCGATAGTAACTGTTACCTAGCTTAATGCTTGGTCATTTCATCCAGTTTAAAAAATTGAGGGGTCAGCAGATCTGCTGGGTGTCAAACCTTCGTCCACATGACATTGATCACCTCCATGATGAGCTTGTCTGCAGAGTACAAAGTGCACCATGGATAATGTCTTGAGAGAGGTTGTGGGTTTGAGTGAGAAGACATTGGCACTGTTGGTAAATGGGATAAGTATAACCTGAGTTAGGAATTTTAAAAGGAAAAAAAATGAGTGCATGTCACTCTTGCAAAATGATAATGTTGCGGTCAATGTGAAAACAAACTAGTGACACTCGGTAACTTGCAGGTTGATTCCAGTGGAAACCACTGCGGGGTATGGTGAAGTGGGTCCCAAGACCAGGCTCCAACAGTCGGTCAAATTTTACCTAGACTGTAGGGCCCGGATGCAGAGTTGTCCTGGCTGTTCCTGGTGCTGAGCATGTTATCTGAAGGTGGTGGTTTTGCTGCTTGGATGGTGCAGGTGAGGTACGGGATGCAAAAACTCAACAACGGGGCCACTGAGGCAGCTGGTTGACAATGCTGTAAGATTCCCTCAAGGAGTAGCATCTAACAAAGGAAGTGGTAGCCTGAATGTCCACCAACAAGCCTTGGCAGTAGCAAACACAGCTGTTAGAATTTAGGTTTCTGGTTGGTAGAAGTATGCTCCCTGGGCAAGCAGGAACCACAATCCTAGTCATGGGAAGACAGATACACATCCTAAATTAACCTGTGCTCACCCTCTGGTAGCTTGGCACAGACCAGTCAGGCTTAAATTAAAAAGCAATGTGTAAAGTATTTAGGCAAGCAGTAACACAGTGAAAATATTATAGGCCTGATTACGATCATGGAGGACAAGGTTACTCCGTCACACACATGACAGGTATCCTGCCCGCCAAATTACAATTCCTTTATCTCATATGGAACGTGTAATACGGCGGACCTAATCAAGTTTGTCACATTTGTGATGGAGTATCCCATCTACCAAGAACGTAATCAGGCCATAAATGCAAAAATAGTGCTTAGAAGCAGTAATCGCCTGAAGAGTTAATTGTCATTACAAAAAATGGGGTTAGCCAATGTTGGTCGTGGACCTGGGTTTTATGTGGTACAAAAGACAATAGTAGTGTGGTAGAGAAAACTTAAAGAAATCTCAGTCATTAGTAGCCTGGACACATTTAAACAATAAAGGTTCCTTTACATTCAATTTCAATTACACAGATGTATCATTGTGTGGCACGTTAGATATGGGCCTTGTGATATGGGAAACCGGCCTGGATCACAAGACCCATATCTATTTGTCTTTCAGTCCAGCATATAAATATCTATAAGTGTTCTCTACCACATTACCTGAAATTCTTTTTCACCACTTCTACACCGGAGCGCTTTCTTCTTTTTCCGCACGTTCCATTGGAGCAACCTCTCTCCTTTTCCCCCACCCTTTCCCCTTGGGTGGATCAGTAAGTAATCTACTGTTCACCTTTAGTTTTTGGAATAAATCCTTGGTCAAATATCTCTTGATTGTTGCATTGCAGTCTATTTTACTGTATTTATTACTGCAAGCTAACGCTGTGCATGCTCAAGAAATTGTTTGCTAACAATAAGTGCAGATTTGATACATATCGTTTAAAAGAAATGGTCCAGGACCATTGTCTTTTGAAACATTAATTGGTCAAGCATGGGCTGGATTCAAGACCCACGGAGGGCCGGCTGAGCTACAGTAGCTTAATCCTGGTCACAAACAAGGAGATGTGGGTGTAGCCAAGCAATGCTTCGGTGTGGATATTGCAGTTGAGATGTGCAGGTTTTCTCCACGCAATGGTGATAATGCACCAGTTTCGAAGGAAAGCGTCAGTTCAGAGATGCATTGGTTCTGAAGCTGATACATCCGGTTTCTCTAAGCAGTCGAGGGAATGCATTGATCGTCTTTCGCTGTTATGGCAGTGATGCAATGGTTCTGATGGTGATGTGGCAGTTACAAGTGCGATACGCCACTCTGTTCTCGCAACAGGGGCGATGCGTTGGTTTGCCCGTTGTAGCAAAGAATGCATTGGTTCTGCTGGAGCAAGCACCTGGGTTCACTTCCAATGAACCAGGCACAGGAGCAGGATTAAATACTTTGGTAGAACAGGAGGCTAGTAAGCTGGCCCTTGCAGTCACTATGGGTCAATTGATGGAGATACAATCAGAGAGAGCAGCAGAGTAGCAGTCCTTAGCACAGTAGTTATTCTTCTTGGCAAGTTGGCTTCAGGTCCAGAAGTGTACTGGGTTGGTAGGGTCAGAGGTCCAGTACTTATACCCAGTTGTGCCTTTGAAGTGGGGGTGACTTCAAAGAAGGCTCCTTGAAGTGTGGAGGTCCTTTATTCCTGGCCTGCCTCCCCTACAGGTGGCTATGCATCCCTTTGTGTGTGGGAAGCGCCCAGCCTATTCAGCTGTAAGTGTGAGGCTGTGCCCAGTTCCTCCATTCCTTTCTCCCAGGAAGATGCATGAAGTCACACCCAGCCTTCCTTTGTTTGGAACTGTCTAGAGGGAATACACAAAATGAGCTGTCACCCAGTCCAGTCAGTGATCAGAGACAGGCAGCAGACACCAAATGGCTTTGAGCAGGAAAATGTCTAAGGGGAATATTATCAAGCACGCGTTAAAATTATTGCCGCTTTAGCGGCAGAAAACTGCCGCTAAAGCGGCGATAATGGGATTGATAATATGCCTTTGAGAATTCCAATAGAAGCCCATGTTGACACCAGAACATGGGCTTCTTTTGGAATTCCCAAGGGCTTATTATCAAGCCCATTATCGCCGCTTTAGCAGCAGTTTTCTGCTGCTAAACTGGCGATAATATGTCCCCAGATCTCTAAAAGTGGCATTTTCAGAATAGCAACTTCAAATCCAACTTTATCATTAAAGATGATTTACCATTATCATTCCAGAGGTACTAAACATGACAACTTCACGTACTCTCAATTAGGAATTACAGCTTATTAAATGTATTAATTAATTCCCCAATGTTAACCTATTGGTAAGGGTAGGCCTTTCAGTATTCAAAAAAGAGAATGGGAGTTTTACACTGCCTGGAAATGTAAAACTCAAATGTACATGTCCTACCATTCGTTTACACTGCTGTCTGCCCTATGAGCACAAACAGTGCTGCAGGTCAACTAGTGGTATTTAATTTACAGGCTCTGGGCACATGTAGTGCACTGCACTAGACACGTACAGGTAAATTAAATGTGACAATTGTGGATACATCAATTGAGCTATGTTTTTGAGGAGAAGCACATGCACTTTAGCACTGATTGGCAGTGGCAAAGTGTTCAGAGTCTTAAGGCCAACAAAAAGAATATGCAAACATATGATGCAAGCCGGTAAAACGTTTGGGGGTAGACCACACTAAGGAGTGGGCTAGATTCCTGTCTTCCTGGCATAAGCTGCAGGCTGTCAACCACGGCACATTTCAGGCTGGAGCAACCAGATTGTCAACCTCTAAGATATCTTCCTGGGTGCATGTCACATTAAATCTGACTTTAGGAAAAAAATCTGGATTTGATGAGACAAGTTGTTTGATACCAAACATGACACTTTTCAGTGACACCATAAGGGAGCTGGCAACAACAGGGTGCCGAGGTGCCGGTCCATGTTATCCTATGCCCGCATAACACCTTTAGTAGCCCTTAGTAGAAAGAGGCTACTGTAGGGACATATAGGATTAAGATTATATGTCAACACTTTTAATATAATGCACCATGCCTCTTAAGCTGAGGAGGCCTACCTTAGGGGTCCTCTTTGGAAATTATCCCTCTTTTTGGTCCCCAGATTGGCGGCCAATGAATCTTGGTGGGCTACCAGAACCAGTAGTAAAGACTAAGAATCTAGGGATAATTATAGATAATAAACTGGCAGGTTAAGGCCCTTACATCTTCAACTTTTTTTATTCTGAGGAAAATTTGAAAGATACTGTTGTTTATCCCAGTAATATTTCAACAACTGGTCATATCAGCGTTGATATTGCCCAGATTAGATTACTGTAACAGGCCCAGCATCTTAGGAAGCTTCAGGTGCTGTAAAATGCGGCTGCAAGAGTTCTCTACCGTACACCAAAGTATGTATCTGTAAGGAAAACCATCAGACAGCTACTCTGGTTACCAGTGAAGGAGAGGGTTCATTTCAAAGCATTGTGCTTCGCTTATAAAGCATTGCACAAACAATGACCACCAATATGAACCCAGAAATGTAGATGGTACACACCTTGCCGATCACTTAGATCTTCCAATTCTAGACGTTTGGTGGTACCTACCTTTATGAGAAAGAATTTGGGTGGCAGAAGTTTCTATTTGGGTACCATAAAAATATGAAATAAACTCCTGATATCCATTCGATCAGCTTCTTCTTTACTTAACTTCAGGTGGGAGCTGAACACTTAGCTTTTTAGTACTTCTGATTTCTGGTAAAATACCAGTTTTTCTCGTTTTTGATCGGCAGGTCAGTGCCAAGACACCGTTTGGTAACAGAGCGCTTTACAAGTCTTACAATTCTTATACATTAACATTACCATTACTGACATATATGAAAAACAGTGCTTAGACCTATTCATGGTGAGGACAAAGTTGAGTTGGAGTAGTTTGCACCGTTCTTGCAGTTTGTATTTGCAGACCTGCTGTCACTTCTTTACTTGGGTCACTCAGGGGGCACAATCAGTGCTTCCCGCCCTGGTGACCCCTTTAACTCCCACACCCTGGGTACCACAGATTATACTTAACAGGGACTTATAAGGATTTCAACATCCTTACCAATTGGGGATACCAATACACATATATTATATTTAGGGAGAGAGCACTGGCACTGGGGCCTGGTTAGCTGGCTCCAATGCACTTTCAGAGATATAGCCATGAGCAATGGGGAAAACTGTGTTGTAGTGACCATACAAAAAGGACACTTTCCTACAGTATTCATCTAAAATTTCTTATTTTCTTTTAATTGCATGTTTCCTTTCTTGCCACGACTTTAATTTCGTGCTAAGCTAAATTATTTTCATTTTATCTGAAATTCACAGAAACATGTCCTTTGTGCAAATAAATGCATTTATTATACTCTTTATAAAATTTGTTTTTGTCTGTCACTTCAAATGTAAGGCACTAAGAAAGCAACATTTGTTTAAGAATTGTTGTGAAACATAGGGTGGCCTAATTTTTATCTTTAGCAAGATAAGTTGAAGAAGCAAATCTTTGACAATGAAATAATAATACAATAAACAATAGTGAACTTTTGAAACCCAAATTGAAGTTCATCTTACTTTTAAAAGAAATCTCAATCGTGTCTCTCCTAAGTTTAGATATGCAATGCTGGAAAGAAACACTACAACATTGTTTTCAGGTTTTTCTGCCCAACCGTATATAGTTAATCATCCTTTGTTTGACTGTAACCGTTGATAATATATTGCACTGCCTTAGTTTTGTGCATCTAATATAAATCTTTTTTTACATTCATTGGGATTTTATTAAAATTAAAATATTATATAATAAAATATACATACACATGGGAAGATAGGTATTCATAAGACAACAATCAAATAATTATTAACAATATAAACTATTGTTAATGTGTTTAACTATATGAGTGATTGATTATGAAAAGATAATTGAAAGAAATGAAGAGAAGGAGGAGGGGAGGGAAACAAATGTGACAGAATTAAACAAACTTTGTTGAATTTAAAGGTGATTATTAAGTATATTTTTTTAAATGTATAAAACTATATCAGAAACAGTAATATCATCAGATAAATATTTATTATGGCAAGTATCACTGCAAGTAAATAATTTAAAGTTCTTATGAGAATTGAAGAGAGTTAAATGCAATTAAATAAACAAAATATCACAGCAACTTGTATAGTTCTTAAATTGTGGAATCTAATTCATGTTTCTCAGGTATGTTGGAGATAAACGAGATTGCAGGAGATGATACAATGTTTCTTTTAACTGTGAGGATAATAGGTGATAAAAATGTGCCTCCAAGTCTGTGGTCGTAACATACCCAAAATCACCAGTATTCAAAATCAATGTTGAAACTATTTTTTCAAGTCTTCTTGATGTGTTGAAAAATGTTGCTAACACAATATCTAATATACCAGTGTTAAAAAAACAATTGCATTCTTCTGACAAATTTCCTAGAAAGATGTTAACATAGCTAAAAGGTACATTAGATTTAAAGAAACAACTCACTTGTAAAAATAATCTATATAAAAATGAGAAACATTTAGACATTTATATATTTAAAAATAACCAACTTCATATTAAAAAAAAATACGTTTGCATTATGCTAGCAGCACAAGATGATTCTACCACTTTTTGCCACATTTGATTTCATACAGATGTAGACCAAGATAAGCTTAAATCTTGCTCCCAGTGTAATTCATTTTTTTGGGGACTTTTATTTGTCATATATTTTAGTAATGTATGTGTTAGAGGCATTTGGAAAATATGGTTGATTTGTAGGTTCAATTGATTTGACTCTCTGAATTTATGAAAAGGTTTTTGCCAACTAGTGAGATAACACGGTATCCTTGTTTCTATAAGAGTAAGGGAAATTGCAGAAAGATTGAGAATACTGAAAGGAAATTATTTCCTTATTAGGAATCAGTTAATTAATCCACATCAGCCCTTTTTTCTCCAAGTATTCCAATATATTCTAGACATAGCTGAACTTTTTTCTAATGTTTCTAAAAAGAACCAGATCGAGATTTTAAGAAAAACTGTTTTGTGCTGCTGTTTTGAAAACAATATCAGATTGAGTAAATTTATGATTTTTGAGGATAAGTAAAGAACATGTATTTTATCTCTCAGTAGAAGAAAATATTTCTTTGAAGGAGAATGAAACAATGAGGATGTTTTTAAAGTCTTCTTACAGAAGATAAAAGGGATTATCAGATTCTGAAAACCAATCTGAGAATTGTTCCAAATGAAAAACTTTGTCAAATGTTCAAAAATCCAGAAAATTAATCCCTTTATCAATTTTTTATTGCAATCTGGAAATTAATATTCAAGATTTTTATTGTTGCAAAAAAGGAAATACATTTTGAATCAATTTTCTTGAATAAAAAAATGGGGCATTACAGGCGTCGTAGCTAATTCTTAAAGAATGATGAAAAACAACATCATTGTTATTGAATCCCACCAAGATAAGGCAAGAGGACTCTATCTAGCAATTTGACTTTCTATTTTTTTCAGTTAATCGTCAAGGTAATCTTTTAACCAAAATTCTAAATATTTAGGGGCTTATTTACAAGCCCCTTGCCTCACCGGTACATCACTTTTTTCCATGTCAAAAGTGGCGCACCGGCTGCACAAGGGGATTGTAATAAGCCTCCCAATTGTTTTGGGATTCCAAGTGAAACTGGTTTTTCATACATTTGCTTCAAACAGTATTTAACAGTAGAACTACTGACGTATCATAATGCAGTTTGTAACCAGAGATGGACATAAAATACCTGACTTCTTTAATAAGAAAACTGGTGATCAAGGATATCCTTGCATTACTCCTCAATCTAGAAAAAAATCTTAGAAGTTGATCTAGTAATAAAAATAGAGGCTTTGGGCGAGAAGTATAATAAAAAATGAAGGGGTTGATTTAGACTTTGGCAGAGAGGGTACTTAATCGCAAAAGCGACAGAGTGCCCCCTCCACCAAACTCTTGGTTTTCCCACCCCATTTAGAGGTTCATGGATCAATAGTATGCCAACAGTATCCCTACTCCAACTCAGTTGTCAACATACTCTTTCAACATCCTGATAGACTATGGGCCACCCAAGGGAAGCCATCTGACTTGCCGCCCTATTTAGAGTGGGTGACTGCATGGTTTTATTTTGCTGTCCAACAGTGCGAGGTATAAGTGAAAATAAAAAATGCCATCCATACCATGGAAGAAAAATCCCATGGTGGGGGGCATTAGTTTTACATTTAAAAAGAAAATCCTGCTTTGGATGATAAGCTTGTTGCTTCTTACCTGATGTTCAATAGATTAGGTAATAATTTCCCAGTCTTATTTTGGCCTACATAACATCGTAAGAAAAAAGGAGGAAACAGCATCATTAGAAAGTTTTGTATACTGAAATTTGGCTTTAATAAATTTTTCAAAACAAATTTGGGATTTGGAAGTGCAGTAAGTGTGTTCCAATTTTTTTAGACAATTAATAATATATTTTAGCTTATTCAAGGCAAACCCATTATAAAATATCTACCTGCTAATTAAAGCATCCCAGACTTTATGAAGTGTATCTAGTAGATTTGAAAATAAAAAACCTTTCAAATGACTGTGAAAAATACTGAACAAATCGGAGGGTGTTGTTGAATCTCCATCTTTTGACCAAGGTCATGTTTGAAATATATGTGTGAAAAATATGTGTGAAATCAACAGCAGTTATAACTTGGGCGTGATCTTAAGAAGTAATTGCTCCAAATTAAGCAAAATGTAATTTCTGAGTGAATATGTTGTTGAGGAAAATATAATCGATTCTGGCTTGCTAGTTTATGGACAGCAGAGGAAAAGGTGAATTCTCATTTATCAATTAATAAGCGATCTTTGAGTCACAGCCTTTGAAAATAGTTTTGGACAACATTAGGAATGTATTTAACTTTATAACTCCTACTAATAAAATAGTCTATTATCTCGTTGCAGTTAACTCCATAGATCATATAATTCTCTAAATAATCCATTAGGAAACAAGTCTCTCACCAAATGTTTTTCAGACTAGGTCGGACCCTACCCATTAAACAACGTGCTAGGGATTTTATCAATGCATAATTTCTTTACCACCCATCTTCCCACATTTTACTAAGAAATTAATTCGATATCTTAAATTTTTAAACATAAAGGACCTGATTACGGTCTTGGCGGACAGGGTTACTCCGTCACAAACAAGACAGATATCCCGTCCACCAAATTTCAATTGCATTACATCCTATGGAACTTGTAATATGGCGGATGGAATTTCCGTCACATTTGTGATAGAGTATCCCATCCACAAAGATCATAATCAGGCCCAAAGTAACTAAAGTAAGAAATGTACAATAAACAAGAAGACCACACACTAAAGAATTAGATAAATATGTTGCTAATACAACCATAATGAGAAACTAGCAAATACAGAATAATGAAGAAGTGACTACCATGAATGTAAATAAAGAAAAGAAAAACACAAAGATTTTGAGGAGAAATTAGAAAGTGAAAACATATGAATCAAAGGGGCTTAATTACAAGCCATTTCCAATGCAAGTATGTGACTTTTTCCCATATTAAAGGTGATGCACAGGCATGCAAAGGGTTTGTAAATAAGCCCCAAAGAGTGAAATAAAGAAGAAACAGACAGGAACAAGGAAAATAAAAACACACCCATGATGAAGACAGACAATTGAGGGTTGTGTTACCATGTAATGAAGACAACAAATCATCACTCTGGTATATTCAGGGAGAACATAAATAATATGTACAGCACACGCAGCAAAGAGAGTGATGAGGAAAAAGTATTAAAAAAAGGTTAAACATTAAAATAGATAGAAACTTAAACTATAAGAACAACAATAGAAGAAAAAGTGCTTCAAAATTGAAAGGTTATACAATTAAATAACAACCATCATTCTTAAATAAAGAAGAATATCACACGTTACGAATTTAAAGAAAGAGTTGTGTCTTTGTCGCCATAGTCACTGAAAGGTTTATTTAGCATAGCAGGATCATCATAAGTTGTTGTCCTAGTCTTACACATCACATTTCAAATAGACAATGGTAAAAGAGACCATCTTACATTCAATGTTCTTGGTCGTATTTCAAAGAATGTCCTTCGTTGCTCTGCAGTGGCTCTCTTTGTGTCTTAAAAAAATTGTATGTTTCCCTCATATTGAAATGTGCTTCTTTTTCTTGGCCACGATTATGAATTTCAATAGGACGCGATTCTTGCCTGTGAAACCTCCATTGCCAGAGCTGGGGAGTGAATTCATCCCCCAGCAGCCTCAGAGCCAGGAGGGGCACAGCTCTGCTGGTCTTCTCAGAAGCACTTTGGGACTCCCAATTTAGAGTGACTGTTTCAACTTTTGGATAACCGCAGGTGGCGATTCTGGTCCGCATTGCCGGAATTTCCCACATTGCCGCAGCTGGGTTGGGACTTTCTCCCAGCAGCCCCGTAGCCAGGATGTGCTCAAAGCCACTTTGGGAATCCTGCGTTGTGGGACCTGATTCTTGTCTGCATAGCCTGCATTGCTGCAGCTGGGTTAGGACTTTAATCCCCTGCAGCCCGGAGGTGTGGAAAAGCTCTGTCGATGCGCTCAAAGCACCATGGAACTCCCGCAGGGTGTGATTCTAGTTCGCATTGCCTGAATTGCAGCAGCTGGGATGGAGCTTCATCCCCCAACAGCCCCGTAGCCAGGAGGAAGGGAAAAACTCATGTTGATGTGCCCAAAGGGGCTTAGGGACTCCCACAGCTCAGGACGTACACAGGACGTGCCCAGGGACATGCTAAGGTGAGGACCAGCCCAAGAGCCTGCCCATCTATGCCCGTCATCACCAGGAAGATGCACAGCAGAACACCCCCTTGGCCCCTTGTGAGAAGATAGGATATTATCACCCATATCATAAAGTATCCTAAATGGCCCAAATGGGGATTACAGGCAAAAGAAAGGCCCTGACATCCGGAGGGGCGAAGGACTCTGCAACTACTCTCGCTCATTCCATTACTAATTACTTGTCCACTTTTATGGGAGCCACTGACTCAGAAATTGGTTTGATTGAGGGGAGAATTGACACTCATTACCAGTTGTGCCTCAGAGGGCTATTACGCCCCAGGAAATTCCAGAGTGGACGCCACTATAAAAAGAAAGAAGGCACCCACATCCTCATTTGACAAGGTTAGCGACCCCTTGCCCATCATTGTTAAACATGAAGAAAGTATCAATCCTTCTCAGATAGCCCTCCTAATTTCCATCATTAAAGATCATTCTAATGGACTGTTTGTGAAGTTGGAGTTGTTTCTAAAGGACTTGCAAGAGGATCTATTACTCAATTTTGAGCGGGATAGGGAAAATTCTGGCATGCCCTTGTCTACATCGGGCTCATTCGTCCACAGTGGTTATCCAAAAGTTGAAACAGACACTCTAAATTTAAGGCCCATTTATACCATTTCCATTGCTGCATTATCTTCGAGAGCTTCTAGCTCCTTGGCTGCAAATCCATCTATCAGACCATGTAGTGTGGAAATAGCAGACTCCTCACTTTCTTATCCCGCCCCATATTCTAATATTTGGCAACCCGTTTTGTTTGATGGTTGAGCTCCATCTTCTGCTGATCTCCAACCATGCAACTTACAACTTCACCCAGAGTCCACCCCGTTTGTCATTATTCTGGACCAAGTACCTCCTCTACAACCAGCAAAGATGGAGAAGTAGATGGACTTGAAATATAAACTAATGCACTGGTAAATTCCAGCTGGGCAGGTGACCTTTCTTCTGAGATCCTGACAGTGATGAGAGTGTCATGGTTGGGCCGAGAACCATAATAATCCTCAGGCAACTGTGTTGTCATAAATGTTAGAAATCAATGGCTGCTGAGGAAGACCCTTACAGCATTGAAACCCCTGGTCGATACTCAAGGAAGAATCGGAACTCTCCCTCTGGGTTTCTATATAAACCTACCTACATCGAGGGGCGGGTGGGAGAAGGTTTTGGACAGGGCATGCTAAGAACCATGCCTTTGTGTAACCTTTCCTCCCCCTTGAGTAATTTGTAGGACATTGATTGACGGCCATTGTCATCCGAACCCCAATCGCTGTCCTTTTTCTCCCCAGAACGTCATGCCTTCATAAAAACAGTTTCGGAGCTAGTCCCTAAAACTGACATAACATCAGGGGCAATAGATACTTTGTAGTTTCCAATTTGTTATCTTGGAATATTGCCGGAGTGCATTCTAATTTATCCAATGAAGACTGGTTCAGATCCATAAAGGATTTCATCTAATCTGTTTGTAGGAGAATTGGGGCAAGATGTACAAAAGCTTTTTGCATTTCTTAACTAGCCAAATTGCAATTTTGTCCCACTAAGAAATGCAAAACAGTCTTGTTGCAGGGATTCTGCTTATGCACAGAACTATGCACAGGAAACCAGGACCTCAGTGAATTGCGGTGTACCAAAAACTCACCTCAGAACCCAGAACCCCTTATCCGACCAGCGTCAGTGTCCCATTCGTTATCCGAGGTTTATCTCGGCGGTTCCAATGTATAGACAACCCAGAACAAGTGACTTAGGGTATTCTCAGGAATGGTGGGAATCAGAAATACCTGTTCGTAATTATTCTCATATCAGTCCACAACAGAATAAACAGAGACACGGTAAAGTTTAAAGAGTTTATTTTATAAACCTCGTGTCCTAAGATGCAGTACTTTGGCTAACATAAGCAGATAAATGATTAAGATCAAAACCATCAGCATAGGTACAATACCATAGAAAATGAAAGGAGTAATCATACTAAAATGACAGTGGATCTCAGCCACCATCCTTTCGCTAGCAAACTAATATTATTATTATTAGACTAGTAAAAGGTCTCTAAGCTTGAATGGGGAACCCCATACCGTAAAGATCAGCTCAGTGAGATCACATCACAGGATCAGCTAGGCTCTGCTCCTGGGAAAGCTCTTCTTCTGAATGTAATGAAAAACATGTAACACTGCAATATTAAAAGCACCCGACTTTCAGGTATTTGCAGCTGCGTGCGTGTTATGGCTAAATAGTGGGCCGATCAACCTGAACCCAACAACATGCACCGTCTAGCGACACAGACTGTTTCTTTACACGATGTGCAGACCAAGGTCGCTGCTCACTGTTTGGGATGTGAACAACAGACAGTTCTCATGTGAAGCAAAGTCGAGCAAGCATTTCTCAATTAATAACATGTGACTATAGTGTCGTGTGCAAAAGCAGCAAAAGCGGCAAGATGGCTTTCTAACATCTAACGCGGTTGTGCTAACTTAGCATTGTACGTATATAGATAGCAATCTTCACTACACCCCCCCTTGATCGGACCACTAACCAGTAGGGGGCACTTGCAAGAACGCAGAGTTCAAGTTTGATAGAACGGAACCAAGGGCATGAACTGTACGTCCATATAATTTAAGTGAAATAGTTCGAAGAGAAAAAACAAAGAAAAAAATAAAAAGAATTGAAAAAAACCATTTAAAGGATAAAAAAACATAATTGAAGGACGTATGACGAAAAGAAAGTGCAAAAAGGTCAATCCATCAATGTATAAGCACAATAAGTTGCAACAGCTTCCAAGAGGAAATCATTGGAACGTTCTGCAAAATTATCTGCCATCCAGTTCAGCACGGGGAAGGAACATACATGCTCCTCGACCACCGGAGCCTCCAGCACCATTCGAGGACAACTGGCGTGCTCTTCAAGATAACTTCTCGCTAAGAATTAAGTTGCAGCCGTTCCGATGTCCCAATTCCCAAGGACTCCATGTGCTGCTCCACAGGCCATAATCCCTACGCCAGAACAGTCCAACTCATGAGCCAGTAATGGGCTCATCAGCCGATCATAATCCGGGGCAGGAGACACCGAGTTCGACAGACACAAATCCAGAGCCCATTGGAATGGACAATCTAGGCAATGAAAGACGGGCTGTACACAAGTAAAGTAGGGAAACCGGAAGGACAATCCATAGGCTATGCTTAAGGTCGCCAGTGGTAAAGTGCCATAGTATTCAATCATCCGGTTACGAAGATGTAACAGCCGGGACCTGCTGTCGTGAGACGCAAGTTGTGCATCCATAGTGTAGTGTGCAGATCAACAAAAGTACCCCAGCTATGAGGGCGAGAAGCAAAGGGAGACCTCCGAAGACGCTGGAAAAAATAGAATGAAAAAATGACGGGATCACACCAAAAATAGTTTGAAAGGAGGCTACCAGGCCGGAGCCCACAATTTTAAAAAAATGAGCCAGGCCACTTGTTGACGAGGCATTAAAGATAGTCTTAATCAGGGTCCCAAAATGAAGTGGGAGATCAGTATTCAAAAGCGCTTGCACCTCAGTGCGCATGTTTGCTACGTGAACGACAAATGTTTCCCGGGATGAAGTCAATGCGACTTCTTTTTGAGACATTAGAGCCCTTATTCTGCTCATCTTATTGAACTCTGCTTTCAAGGATGGAATGGAAGGCCAAATGGATACATCGAGCCGTCCATAGGGGGGTGGGAAAAGGACGTTATTACAGAAAACCACTCTCTGTGATACAGTCACTATGTAGGGAATTCCCACTAACATCCCACAGCAAGCTTCATTATTTAATAGCAAATAACTACCGTTAGCAAGCAGCATAAAAGACGGTGTTATAACTGGCACAGGGATCCCTTTCAGGACGCAAGCTAAATTAGGAGCGTGCACATTACATGCACCATGCAATTGAATGTACCTACACACTACAGAGTGATCCGGAGTAGAAGTGCACTCTTTACCTTTTAAGTATACCTCTTTTCCGTCTCTCACACATCTATACGTGAATGGGAGTGACCAAACTTCGTGCAGGAAGGCAGAACCACATTTTTCATATCTGCCAAGGGCATAATGTTTCATGCATGAACTGAACTTAAACAGAGGGAACGGTAATGTAATCAACCCATGGATAAGCCACACAGCGGAATTTAATTCAGCAACAGAGAACGGTAAAGGTTCTAACTTTTCAATGTGTAGCAATGAATAAGTCGCATCTTTCATAGACATGAACTGTTGTTTCGCGGTTAAATTAAAAGGAAGGAACAAAGATGAAGTATTCATGTAATCCCAAGGGACTTTCCCAGCCTTTAACGTCTGCAATGTACATGCAAACTGCATAATAGAACGCAATTGATTCTGACCATGATACAAAACAGACAAATCATCCTGCACAATGTCTACCACAGATGAAACAATATTATCTAAGGTATAAATTCTGGAAGACAGGGTGTTAATGTTATTATCTATTATAGCCAATACCTTTTCCATGTTGGCTTGATAAATAGCACATAATCTGGATGCAGCCTCAATTTGTGATAGCTTCCAAACTTTGTTATGAACAGCATATACCCATCTTTTGGACCTGCCAACCGCAGGACCCTTAACAAAATCATTCAAATCTATTTTGTCGTTTAATCGTGCTAAATGAAGTTTAACAGATGCTAAGGTGGAATGTTGCAGCCAGGATTGGCATAACTTCCCTACTGAGTAGGTAGTTACAGTGTGAGAAGATTCAAAGACGGGGGTCTACACGAACTTGTGTATACCCCGGTGCCAAATCCAGAAACCGATGTTGACAGGAATCCGAACTCGTTTGCCACACTAACCACCCTTCCGGATTCAATTCAGAAATATTGAAGGATGTGTTGGAAATGTATGACTGCAACGTAGCAAGGGACAGATCCGTATGATTACCCCAATTTGGATAAGCACCCAGACCCGGAATGGAGGGAGAATAAAAAGTTGCCAATCCAAAACAGGTGGTCTGAAAAATGGATGAATTTAAAAATAACATGTGATTCGGGATAAGACAGGCCCGATGCAAAACTTCTGTTCCCTGTACCTGCCACGGTTTAGAACCCCAAACCGATTTAAGATCGATAGTAGCTTTCCACAGATCATATCCACCAATTGCCAACTTGTCCATAAAGGACTTGGAATAAAATAATTTGGTGTGTGTCAGTCTAACTTTAGAAGCAGACTCAGCCACAACCTTAAAATAAAAGGAGGCCGGATTTGACACACTGAAATCAGAAAAATATGTGAATTTGTCCACTAACGTGGTGGAGCTGCCCAGCCTAGGGGCAGGACAGTGTTCCCATTGTGTATAATTTACAAAATTTCTAAACGTATTTGCTTTGTGTAGGAAATGCGTGCCATAATGTTGATAGCAGAATTGCTCATCATAATTAGCAGTATCTAAATACAAATCTTCAGCATCAAATGCAGCATAATAATTCAAATCAGAAAACAGTGCTTCTATTGCTTGCACATCCCAATCATCTGAGTGGATGTTCTGCTTAACTACATCACCCATTGAAACACGAAATACATTTGGCACATTGATTACTTCAGTGAGGCCATGAATTTGAAATTTTACAGCATCCCAAGCGATCCCATCACGTACAGGCCAGGCAGTAATGTTCAGAAAAGTCTGGTCCCTTTTCATGATATGTGATGAGAAGTGGGGGGCCAAAGTTCCATCAATTAGTCGAATTGTACATCTCTCTTTCAGGTAGTGTCCATTGATAAGTCTAAAAAACACTACCACAAAGCCAATGGACATAAACAAAAAAATACATATGAGCACCAGGCAAATGTAAGTCCAAGGGGGAATTAAAAAGTGTCTTTTGAACCATGCCACAAATATCGAAACTTTGGACGGGGCAATGGAAGTCATTGAATCAGAGTCAAAAGAGTATTGTGACTGGGTAACTGTGGTGGATTGTAAAACAGGCAATGGAACATCCGCAGGATAAGCATACTCAACATCTTCAGGTAGACCACCAGGTGTCGGTGGCAATAAAGGACCAGTAACTGTATGCATCTCGACGGCAACATCATGCACGGTGTTAGAAGCTTGGGTCACAACAGAATTTCTCAGCATCGAAGGGCAAGAAACTGCCGGTGTCATACTAAGAAGAATCGGCCACTCGCTGTAGCTTGACATTGTCAATAGAGATGTACCTGTTATCCTTTCGACCAGGAAGTGGAGGTAAAATGACTGTTCGTGTACCCTGTACTCCAAGCACTGGAATTGGTGCACAATAAGAGGGGCCGAACTCCTTCTTGTTCTCCACCTTCTCACGGACCAGATCACCAACTCGAGGTAGCCAGCCGACTACTGGAATCTGAAGCGCAGCATCAGATGAGGAGGGTACGTGTTCCTTCGCTAGACTGTCTCTGGCTTCTTGAAGATTCTGCAATACAGCACAGTGATCATCTACGTCAAAGGGTGCGGCCGACGCCGCCATGTCTAGACCATCAATGTCCAGGACAAACATTCGTATGCCAAAGAGCATCATGTATGGGGTCCGCCCACCCAGAGACCTTCTAGGGAGATTATTTAGTGCACGTTGTACGTCATATAAGTGGGCTAGCTAATTCCGGCGAGTACCTAAAACCCTGGCTGTCAAAGATTGCTTTAAGTCACGGTTCATTCGCTCCACTACACTATTACCCTCAGGTCGGTATGGAGACGAAAATTTGACTTGGACCCCCAAATTTCTCATGGCATCCTTGTACGCCTTAGAGGCGAACGCAGGGCCCTGATCAGAATGAAAGGTACCACATGCAAAACTTCCAACAAAGACACGCAAATCCTTGATGACAGTACGGGCATCAGCACTCCTTTGTGGCCACACCCACAGAAAACGTGTGCACGAATCTACTGCAACCAAGATGTATGTGTACGCAGTGTTAGAGGTAAATGGACCGCAATGATCTAAATAAACACAACCTAGTTGTTTATTAGATATGTACAACTGAGATTGTGGTGGGCGCGCCGCAGTTGAAGGTTTTATCTGCTGGCAAATGTCACAATTAAGAACATAAGCTCGGGCTCGTTTATATAAACAGCACCACCAGTAAGTTGTTGTAACAGAGATACAGTAGCTGCAACCCCGGCATGCGCGGACGCCATGCCCTCGTGAGCTGCTAATATCAAAGATGGTCTGCAGTCCGCGTTGGGAATCAATCTGTCACCAACGTCATTAACCCTCACTAATGGGACGTTATCAGGACTTAAGCGATAATGGTAACGAGAAGGGAAACCTCTTGGATATTTTGTTCCCTTCTCTGTAGCAGCAATAGCTGCCAAGATGTCATCATCGATCTTACTTTTGGATCTTGTAACTGCTGCTACTAAGTATGTTGCCACTGCTGTTTTTGCTGCCTCGTCAGCCAGGCTGTTGCCGACAGCATGGACACCAACTCGTTGGTGACCAAGAGTGTCAATAACATTCACGAGAGGCAGATGTTCTTTAACCTCTTGCGTGCCCCGCCCTTTCCCTGCCCTGTGCCGGGCTTTCTATTAGCGGGCGGGGTTCATGACGAGATGGTCTCGTCATGGGCACAGCGCAACCGCGGCCCATGACGAGACCATCTCGTCATGGGCACTGAGGGGTTAAGTTCTGCCACTCGAACCCAAAGCGTTTTATGCTTAATCGTGCTATCTTTGGAATCATGGTAGTCATTCTGAGACCAAAAAAGTAGATTGGCGTTGTATGATTGGACACAATAAAATGAGTCACTCACTATAAGGGTAGTGACTCGGGGATCAGCAAACTCTAGCACTAGCACCAGAGCACAAATCTCCGCCAACTGTGTGGTACAATCACCCAATGACTGCGTATGCACGACATCGGATTGGAAATCACCATTTACGAAAGTACCGACCACAATTGCGCAGGCCGCTGAATAGGCATGCTTTGATCCAGTTGCCAGTTGCGCAGAACCGTCAGTGTAAATGACACAATGGTAATCCTCGAGCGGGCGCAAAGACAGAGGAGCTTGATGAACGAATTCATACTGCAAAAACTCCTGAGTCTGAAGTGCCGCGTCAAAGATATATGTGACGTCAGGCGATGTCAAGGAAGTGGCCCATTGTATCCACCTTGGATGCAAAGCCTTAGAATTTGGTACGCTTGCTTTTGTCACCGCCTCAAGGGCAGGGTATGGTGTCACCACTAACATGCGTTTACCTTGCGATAGCGCTCGCTCTTTCAGAATCGCCATCTGCACTGCCGTCAGAACCTTCTCGACAGCGGAAAATCGCAGTTCAGCCGAAGTGTACAAGTGTGATTTGTAGGCAATGGGGACGGTGTCGCCCTCATTGAAGCTTAAGTATGTGAAACCCACTGCGCCTGGCACAATTCTTATGACCAGGTTAGTGTGGTTATCACGCGTCAGTAAGCATTTTGATGCAAGAAGATCAGCTTGCAATGATTGCAATATAGCTGAATGCTCTGGCAGCCAACAAGATTTGGAAAAAGTAGGTTGTATCAAGGCATAAAGCGGCTTGATACGCTGGGCATAATCTGGAATGTAAGTTCGACCGAAATTCAGAAAACCCAGCAGAGAATGTAATTTCTTCAGTGTCGTGGGAGCACGTAGGCATGCGCATTTCTCTAGGAAGTGCGGAGCCAATCCTCGACCTTCATTGTTGAGTTCGTATCCCAAGAACAACACTGTATATTCCGCAATGTGAGACTTCGCAAAGTTGAATTTGTAACCGAAGTCTGCAAACAAAACAATAATGCGATCAACGCAACTGAGATGCGGTCCCAACTCATCATCTGTGAGATAAATATCATCCACAGGGTCTATGCTCTCTAACAGAGAGACCACGCGAGCGGCGAAGACACCAGGGCTGTTTTTATAGCCCATCGGTAATCTTTTGAAATGTTTTTGTTTGCCACCCGAGGTAAATGCCGTCCACTCACTACTAAGAGAGGACAGATTATGGCTGTAAAAGCCATTGGAGATGTCAAGTGTAGTTTTAAACCGTTTTCTCACGAGACTATCGACGAGAGCCGAACTGTGGGTATTTTGTACTGCGGATGTCCGGCAATGAGAGTTTAAATGCCGGTAATCCAAAACTAAGCGGTACGACCCGTCAGGTTTCGTCACAGTGAATAAAGGATTATTCATTGGTGACACACAAGTTTCAATTACCCCTTGATATTCCAATTGTTCAAGGATAGCCGCGATGTGAGGTCTTGCTTCGC
The DNA here is from genome assembly GCF_964204655.1 of Triturus cristatus. Lineage (NCBI taxonomy): Eukaryota > Metazoa > Chordata > Amphibia > Caudata > Salamandridae > Triturus > Triturus cristatus. Next base: position 1,669,214,890 of record NC_140591.1, on the reverse strand, counting down.
GACGCATGGGATATTGGGGTTGTGGCTGGGGCGTGGACCGCAACGGAATTTCATGGCTGGGGGACAATTTATCCCAGCCTACCTGATTACGATACAGAGCAGGTGCAAGCACCAGAGCCCACTCCTCGGCAAATTTTTTAGCTTGGTCCCTTGGCACCGTGTGCGCAAAGGACGGGAGGATTACCTCCTCCCCTGTAGGAGCATCTAAAACGAAATCCGGGGGCCAATCTGCCTCTGCTAATAGAATATCATATGAAGTGGTCAGATGATCCCAAAAAATCCCTTGAATCGTGCGTTGTATGTCACCCTCAATTAAAAGGACTATGTTATATAGTCTGCCAGGGGGAGCCACTCTAGTGTCAGCAGTTTCTACAGTTATGAACGTATCAGTTGCTGTCGCCACCAGATATGGACGCAGTGCTTGTCGCACTACTGTAACTTCCGCTGCGCTGTCGAGCAGCGTTAGTGCCCATGTCAGGTTCTGAAGCTGCGTCCGCACCATCTGTGGCATACCTCGCTGTTAGCGCAGCAACTTTCTTCTTCTGAAACGGGGGTCGTTGACGCGCAGACTCGTCCTGCTTGACTTTGCCGTCAGTCTGGCGGGGTTGCTCACGACCTTGGGCACTCCTTCCTTTCCCACAGTCTCCGCCACCGGCTTGTGAAGCCGATGTTTCCTGTTAAGAACGAGGAGAGCGTTGTTCAGAAACCTGAAATCTATCAGGTGACTTAATACGAGATCGATCGCGCAGATCATATGTGCGTTCACTAGACGAATGCACGGGCGAGGCAGGACGAGACCCCTGTTTCTATTGCTGCTTCCCCTGTTTCTTTGCTCGCCAACTTTGTTTAGGAAAAATTGGGTGCTCGTCTTTAGTCGACGAGCTCACCTTAGCTTGCTGTACTATATCAGGAATAACGGGTGGTTTAACCCCCAACGCACTACAGCCCACTTGCCTGTAGGCTTGCGCAATTATTTTTGCGAACTCCTTGGGCTTGTCGAGTTCATCCACGCTGTCCAACTTATTTAGTACTTGGAACTGCATGGCATCGCCTTTGAGGTTGCCCATTATCATGGAAGACACCACATCGAACACTCCAACAAGCCTCATTCCCAATTCAACAGCAGCCTCCGCACCGTGATTCTCTTGAACACGTTTGATAACGGAGGGTAGTACAGACATAGACGGAGTGCCGAAGCACTTTGAGTAGGTCGCGGCAAAGACCTTGCCCCAGTTTGTGCAATCAGCCATATCTGGGACTAATTCTTTCGGCAAACTAATGGTGAGTATCCTGTGTTTCTCCACAGGAGTGGTATGCGGAAAAACCGCCTCCAGTTGGTCAAATTTCTCAGCAAGCCAATAAGGAAAATCATCCTTACTTTGGGGGCGCTTGCCCATTACCGAATTAACCATAACAGGACTAATAATCACCACGTGGTGGTCAGTTGGTTGTCCCGCAACAGCACATTCCCCCACCTGTACGTTGCGTGACACGTACTGCACTAAAGCCCTATGAACTGTAATCAGGGCTGTGTGTAGTACCCGCAACTCAGCCACCGCCACCGTGAGATAGCGGGGCTGAGGCGTAAAGCCGGCCAGCACTGGCCATGTGGCCCCTGCAATGGACAACGGGCCCATTCTTGACGGTGGAAACGCATGGGGAAGGGCGCCATTAAACCAATTGGTATGCTGCCAGGCAGAGATTGGAATTTCTTGTGTCCTATACGGGGTATAGACCGCAGGCAGCTGTGTGGGAGTAAAGGTATGAAACGTATCATCGCCCTCTACTGCCGGAAAAGTCACCCATGAGTAAAACAACTCATACGGGTATGATGCAACAGCGCTCACCACAAAAATAACAGCCATCCCATCCTCTGGCACCCCATACGTCATCAAATGACGGCGTAGAGGTGCACGACTATGCACGGCTATGTTTACCGCCATAGGACAAACTAAAGAGTATCAACGATATCAACAGTAGCACTGGGGTTCAGTAAAAATAACCTTTTTAATGATCAAGCTTGAAGGAACCTATTAGTCGAAACACAGGTAGGTTAAACCGTCACTCCCATCAACCGGAAACCAGAGTGAGGGAGTTTTGGTCTAATATAAGGACTACTAAGGTGTTTCAAATCAAAAGACCAAACGTTAGGTGCGCCATGTTGCAGGGATTCTGCTTATGCACAGAACTATGCACAGGAAACCAGGACCTCAGTGAATTGCGGTGTACCAAAAACTCACCTCAGAACCCAGAACCCCTTATCCGACCAGCATCAGTGTCCCATTCGTTATCCGAGGTTTATCTCGGCGGTCCCAATGTATAGACAACCCAGAACAAGTGACTTAGGGTATTCTCAGGAATGGTGGGAATAAGAAATACCTGTTCGTAATTATTCTCATATCAGTCCACAACAGAATAAACAGAGACACAGTAAAGTTTAAAGAGTTTATTTTATAAACCTCGTGTCCTAAGATGCAGTACTTTGGCTAACATAAGCAGACAAATGATTAAGATCAAAACCATCAGCATAGTTACAATACCATAGACAATGAAAGGAGTAATCATACTAAAACGACAGTGGATCTCAGCCACCTTCCTTTCGCTAGCAGACGAATATTATTATTATTAGACTAGTAAAAGGTCTCTAGGCTTGAATGGGGAACCCCATACCGTAAAGTTCAGCTCAGTGAGATCACATCACAGGATCAGCTAGGCTCTGCTCCTGGGAAAGCTCTTCTTCCGAATGTAATGAAAAACATGTAACACTGCAATATTAAAAGCACCCGACTTTCAGGTATTTGCAGCTGCGTGCGTGTTATGGCTAAATAGTGGGCCGATCAACCTGAACCCAACAAAATGCACCGACTAGCGACCCAGACTGTTTCTTTACATGATGTGCAGACCAAGGTCGCTGCTCACTGTTTGGGATGTGAACAACAGACAGTTCTCATGTGAAGCAAAGTCGAGCAAGCATTTCTCAATTAATAACATGTGACTACAGTGTCGTGTGCAAAAGCATCAAAAGCGGCAAGATGGCTTTCTAACATCTAACGCGGATGTGCTAACTTAGCATTGTACGTATATAGATAGCAATCTTCACTACAGTCTTTCCTATTGTACAAAGGCAGTTAGCGAATCGCAAAATGCAGAGATAGCATTTTGTGACTCCATAAAAAGGAAATCACAAATAAGGATTTCCTAGTAGTGATTTCTCAAGCACATGTACACAGCATTTCCTAAATCTGAAATGGTAACCATGTGCGATTTAAAAAATAAATAAATACATTTTAAAGTGCCATAAAGTGCACCCATACCCCTAGGGCATATGTGCTCATTACATGTGCACCACTTTTTTGGGGAGTGCATTAAGGGCAGCTCTAAGGTCCATAGGCACCCTTGGTTTTGCATTTCCTAATTTGTGATTTCCTATTAGGAAATTGCAAATAGTAACTTCTTAGAATTCACTGTTTAGGAAATGCAAATCAGGAATTTTGTACATCTGGCCCTTGGGCATTAGACACATTTCATATTGATGGTTTTCTGCTATTTTGTAATATTGTATTACATTCCACAATTGGGCAGGTAGGAGAGGTTTAACTATCTGGTGTTTTCCTTCATTGGATACGATCGAGTATTACCACTGCACCTACTGTGTTTCATCTGTGTAGGACATACACTTGTAAGATTGTATGTATCACACTGTGACAATTACAATTTTCCATGTTCAATTCCAGCCCTGAAGAAGTCAAGGGTTATACACCCAATGACGAAACACGTGTTGGCTGGCCTGTGAAGTGAAACAACATTAAATCAACACTCCAAGCAAGAACAACTTGTCGTCATCTTTTTATAACATTTTACATGTGCTATATTTACTTCTGTGTGTGTGCACAGGACCTGTTGTTATATTGAGAAGGACCTATGTCCTAAACTGAGGGCTTTGGGGTTTTCCCTCACCTGTTGCAGTACACGAAGATAGTGTCCTTTTTATACTCATGACAGCAGGTGAGCGCCATAAAATACCCTGTGATAACGAATACCTCCTTTTCGTCTGCTGGGGTGTATATTCATACCCAAGTGTTAAAATATTCTGATAAGGCCAGAAAGATACACCAGCTGTAATCTAATTGGCAAAAGGCTTTTTAGTTCTATTAACCCCTTCCATGCTCATGACGGAACGGTTCCGTCATGAGCCACGGTTGAGCTGTGCTCATGACGGAACCGTTCCGTCATGGTCCCGCCCGCGCTCGAACCCTTCAGCACCGCGGCGGAATTCGCCCAGCGCTGAAGGGGTTAACAGTGAATAATAGTGATTCGGCGGTGGCGGCGAAACAACATGACTGCTCCGTGAAATCCTCTGCATCACTGAGAACGCCGCCGGTCATGGAGGGGCACTTAATTGACATTATGCGTCAGGTCAGGTGCGGGAAAGAATGACAGAAGCTCGCAGGAGCGGAGAGGCACGTTTTTAGACCTTAAATAGGTCTAATTTTCTGTTACTTGTTTTCTCTCCTCTGTTCCCGCGGCACTGCATGTCCTGACCACCATTTTGCCATTTTGTGAGCATCTAGCTCATATTTTCCTCAGTTAACAGAGTGTATGCTGTGCCCACTTGACAGCCAAAAGCAAAGCTCTGAGGAAAATGGGAATCCCACAGAAATTAATCAGCAATGATGGTCTTTGGTTTACCTAACTATATGGACATTGCCCTTTTTCTTTGTTTATTTTCTGTTGAGGGAAACTGTCTCTACTTGGAATTTGCTATATTTTTACAAATATGGGTGCAATATAAGAAGGTTTGAAAGCCCCAGGAGCGCTCCTGTAAAGTCTTATTTTCCGGCCGCCATTTTGTTTCTACCTCATGAATCATCACATCATGATGATTCTTTAACATTAAGGCTTATTAGCGCAAAATGTATAGATTAAGTACTCTGCTTTAACTCTTCTTTAATTTTATAGCTTTTACACTCAGAGATAAGCCCATTCATTTTTTTAAGAAATCTTTATTTAATTTACAGAGTTTCCCCTCTCTACTTTGAAAATGGATTTTGTGAATTTAAATACATCTCAAGGACCTTCCGGTTCCAACGCTACAGGTCCCAAAGATCCTGCTGGCAACAATAAAAAAGGGTTAAAAAGGATTCCTTTCTCTCCAAACAAATCCCCTCTACCTTTGTCCTTAGACGATATTATGGATGAGTTGAGAAATATTCACCCACTTATGGCAGATAGCACTGCAACACTTCAAAGAATTTAAGAGAAATGGTCTGGTCTGTATTCAAGACTCACAGACATTGAACAAAGAATTAGTGATGCACAAGATGAATTCGCTAAAGTGAATAATTTATCTAAAGAGGTGGCTCATTTTTAAAAAACAACTGAGGATTTGAAAAATCTAAATAGAGGTAACAACCTAAGAGTTTATGGTATACCAGAAGGGTCCAAAGGCAATGATATGATTTCTTTTCTAAAGGTCCATATTCCACAAATTGTTGGCTTACCGAAATCTGTAGACCTTAACATCCAGAGAGCGCACAGGATTGGTCCTCGCAATGCAGAAGCTACAAACAGACTACGAGGAATCATTCCAAACTTTCTTTTATATTCTGACTTAATGGCGACCCTTGCTGGAGTCAAACAGCATAAACAGATGCTTTGGTCAGGTCACAAAATCTTCTTTAGTCAAGATGTTTCAAAACCCACTGCCAATCGCCGAAAAGAGCTTCTGGACCTCAGACCTATGCTTCAATCTGTGAACGCTTGTGATCGCCTTATTCATCCGTGTTTTTTCAAAGTTACATATAAAGAAAGAACAATTACCTTTGAGTATCCAGTGGATCTTCAGAACTTTATACACATGCACAAGGCAGAAGAGATGGAACTTAGTAAACCCTAATTGCTTTTTTTCCCTTGTTTTATTTTGCAGGTTCCAATTCATATTATTTCTGATGTTGTGTCTTTGTTTCAATCATATATCGTTTTCTTCATCCATGTCTCGCTTGATTATATTGTCCTTCCACTGTATGGTAACTTCCCTTATGCTGTGTTTGTTCAGCACCTTTTCATTAACATTGTCCTTCCATTATATGTTGATATCTCAGTAATTTCTTCTTGGTGCTGCTCTTTGGAACGGTGTCTGTCCTTTTCGTCCCCCCCTTTTCATTTCGATTGTCCTTTCTGTCTGTGATTATTATGGCTAAAGTCCTCTGACTTTTTGTCATCTTTTTTGCATATACATTTCAGAGGAGACTATATTTTCCCTTTTCTATTTTTATTATTCTCCAAATTTTTACCTCAACTCTTTTTCTTCTTACTTACTCTTCCTTTTTTCTATCTGTACAGCTATTTTTCCCAGTACCAACTTGGTTTTTGTGGTTTTCTACTATTCTCTACTTGACCGGATGATTCCTGAAATGTCTGTTGATTATTTTGTTCATTTTTTTTATCTTCTTCCTCACATTTTCTCAATTCCTTTACTTAAATATCAACTTCATATGTGTAGGTTCTTACGTATGTTCAGATCTGTATTATCTTCTATCATTTCTTCTAGGTTTAATTTATGTTGTGTTGAAAGTTTTACAATTTAAATCTTTAAATTCTCTCACGTTTCTCCTCATGAGTAATTTATGTTTGGTTTCATGAAATGTTAAAGGTCTTCTTAACCTGGTTAAAAAGCAAAGAGTTTTGACTGACTTATCAAAATTGAACTGTCAAATTGCTTTGTTACAAGAAACACATCATAATGAACAAGACATAAGTTCTATTAAGAGACAATGGGTTGGGAATGTTTTCAGTTCCCCTGCTTTACATAACAAAAATGACGTTCTATTGTTTCATACATCGTTAAATATGCAATTGCTGAACAAATTTAAAGATGATGCTGGAAGGTGGTTTCTGTTAGATGTGATGATAAATAATACACAATTTACGATTTGCAATGTATACTGACCAAACTGAGTAGATCTAATATTTTGGAATAACTTTTCTTCTATGTTGGCATCCCATGCATCGGAAAATATGATAGTTGGTGGTGATTGTAATCAACTTTTAGATCCATTTTTAGACCATAGATCGACCATAGATCACAGACAAAATTTGTCCCCACTAAAATGTATAGAGCCTTCCACTAAGCCATATCTGCTAGAGGGTTAATTGATATATGTAGAACACTTCCCCCTGATGTTTTGGAATTAATTTTCTTTTCTCCTGTTCATAGGTCCTACTTCAGAATTGATTACGTATTTTTTACCCAACATTCCATTCCATTCTTATCATATGCAGAAATGGTATCAATTCTTATTTCTGATCATGTCCCCGTTATTGTAGATTTTGATTATGCTAACCCCATTCCCTCCAATGGTAGATGGAGATTTAATAACTTCCTTTTATTGGATCAACAGTTCACAGACCAATTGAAATTATTTCTACAAGAATATTTCATAAACAACCTTCCCTCAGATACGCAGATGAATATTGTATGGGACGCTTTCAATCCAACTACAAGAGGTTTTGTAATAGACTTTGTAGCTGGAGAAAAGAAAAAGCTTCTTAGAGATTCCAAGCAACTCTTAGAACAGATTCAGATTTTGGAACATTAATATTTTTCCTCTAATAATAGTGATACATTGTCTAAACTTATAAAGGCTAAGTTGCACTTCAATAAAAAATCATGGGATAACGCTTGTGGTACCCTATTTTGTTTCAATGCAAAAATGTATGGAGGTCCCAATAAAGCAGGTAAATCTTTGGCAAATGACCAAAAAATTAAAAAACGAAAATCAAAAAATGTCGCCATCACTGACCCATCTGGGATCAGGCATATTAGTGATTCAAAAATTCTTGAATTCTTTTCAGATTATTGTGCAAGTTCATATACCCATGAATCATCTCCCTCCACTTAACATTTAGATACTTTTTTCCAATCAATCCCTAAAAACCCAGATAAAAATATAGATCTAGTTTCCCTAGATACACCTTTAGCTGAACAAGAATTATTAAATGCCATTGATCAGCTCCCGAAAGATAAAACTCCTGGGCCTGACGGCTTTAGTGTATGATTTTATTTACATTTTAGACATCTTTTAATTCTCAAGATATTATCTCTTGTTAATAATTTTTTGCGCACAGGATCTACTCAACGTTCTTTTACTGAGGCCCTGCTATGCTTACTCCCTAAAAAGATAAGAATCTTTCTCAGTGTAGTAATTATAGACCAATCTCACTAATTAATATGAATTGTAAGTTTTTCGCTAAACTATTGGCGCTATGGATTAACTCTGTTATTCCTGACTCAGTTGATAAGCATCAGTCTAGTTTTGTGAAGGGAAAATCTTTTTCAGACAACTCGAAAACCTTTCTTAACATTATTCACCTAGCGGATAAACTTAGCACTCCCTTAGCTGCCATAACACTTGATGCCGAGAAGGCTTTCGATCAAGTGAATTGAGAATTTATGTTTGGTGCATTGAAATGGCATGGTTTTAGTCCTCACTTTATCCAATACATTAAGTTATTATACTCTAATCCTTCCACATCTATTTTGGTCAACGGTAAGCAATCAATCAATCAATCAATCAATCATTTAATTTGTAAAGCACACTACTTACCCGTAAGGGTTTCAAGGCGCTGGGGGGGGGGGGGGGTGCTGCTGCTACTGGTCAAAGAGCCAGGTCTTGAGTTGTCTCCTGAAAGTCAGCAGGTCTTCGGTTTGTCGTAGGGAGAGGGGGAGGGTGTTCCAGGTCTTGGCGGCACGGTGGGAGAAGGACCTGCCTCCGGAAGTGGTTCTATGGATGCACGGGACCGTGGCCAGGGCGTGGTCATCAGAGCGGAGTTTCCTGTTGGGTACGTAGAAGGAGAGCTGAGTGTTGAGATAGGCTGGTCCGGTCTTGTGGAGTGCCTTGTGTGCGTGGATCAGGAGCTTGAAGGAAATTCTCCTGTCGATGGGGAGCCAGTGCAGGTTCCTCAGGTGGGGGGTGATGTGGTCGCAGCGCAGGACGTCGAGGATCAGGCGTGCAGAGGCGTTCTGGATTCTTTGCAGTCTGTTGATGAGCTTGGACGAGGCTCCGGCATAGAGGGCGTTTCCGTAGTTGAGTCTGCTGCTGACTAGGGCCTGAGTGACTGTTTTCCTTGTGTTTGTCGGGATCCATCTGTAGATCTTGCGGAGCATGCGGAGGGTGTTGAAGCAGGTGGAGGAGACTGCATTGACTTGTTTGGTCATGGTGAGTTTCGAGTCGAGGATTACTCCTAGGTTGCGTGCGTGGTCGGTGGGGGCCAGGGGGTCCCCAGTGATGCGGGCCACCATGAGTCGTCCCATGCTGAGGGGTTGGACCCGAGGATGAGGATCTCCATCTTGTCTGAGTTCAGCTTAAGTCGGCTTTCCTCCATCCAGTTGGAGACTGCCTTCATTCCCTGGTGGAGGTTGGATTTGGCAGTGAGAGGGTCCTTGGTGAGGGAGAGGATCAGATGAGTGTCGTCGGCGTAGGAGATTATGTTAAGGTCGTGCTGTCGGGCAATGCGTGATAGTGGTGCCATGTAGACGTTGAACAGCGTCGGGCTGAGGGAGGATCCTTGTGGGACGCCGCAGATGATCTCGGAGGCCTTGGACCGGAATGGGGGAGGTGGACTCTCTGAGTTCTGCCTGAGAGGAAGGAGGTGGCCAGTCCAGGGCCTTCTCCCGGATCCCTGTGTCTTGGAGTCGCGTTAGTAGTGTGCGGTGGCAGACGGTGTCGAAGGCGGCAGAGAGATCCAGGAGGATGAGGGCCGCTGTCTCGCTGTTGTAAAGAAGGATCCTGATGTCGTCTGTGGCGGCAATGAGGGTGGACTCGGTGCTGTGGTTGCTGCGGAATCCTGATTGGGAGGGGTCCAGGATGTTGCTGTCATCGAGGTGACGGGTGAGCTGGGTGTTAACTTTCTTCTCGATGACCTTTGCTGGGAACGGAAGCAGGGAGATGGGTCAGAAGTTCTTGAGGTCGCTCAGATCCGCCTTGGGTTTCTTCAGTAGGGCGTTGATCTCTGCGTGCTTCCAGTTCTCAGGGAAGGTAGCGGTCTCGAAGGAGAGGTTGATGATTTTGTGCAGGTGGGGTGCGAAGGAATTGCTGGCTTTGTTGAAGATGTGGTGTGGGAGAGGGTCGGACCGGGATCCGGAGTGGATTGAGCCCACGGTCTTGATTGTGTCCTTGATGCTCACGTTGGCCCAGGTTGTCAGGGTGTCGTGGGCGGTGGGGTGCGGTGGGTCCAGTGCGGCGAGGTCTGCAGGGGTCGTCCGGGGTTTGAAACTGTCATGGATGTCGGTGATTTTCCAGTGAAAGAAGGTGGTGAGGGAGTCTCATAGGGCTTGCGATGGCGGGATGTCGTTGGCGCTGGAGAGTTCCTTCACGATGGTGAAGAGTTCCTTGCTGTTGTGTGCGTTGTTGTCAAGGCGGTCTGTGAAGGAGGTCCTTTTGGCGGTCCTGATAAGGTGGTGGTGCTTGCGGATGGCGTTTTTGTGGGCGGTGCGGCTGTCCGGCGTCTTGTCGTTGTGCCATATGTTCTCCAATTTCTGGCAGGTGCGCTTTGAGTCAAGGAGTTCTGGGGTGAACCAGCTGACTATTTTGCTGGTGTCTCTGTTGGTGGGTTTTTTCAGCGGGGCTACGGTGTTGGTGCAGTCGTTCATCCAGCGTTCGAGGGTGAGGGTTGATGGGGTTGGTCAGGGGTTCAGTGCGAGGCTTGTCTGTAGTTGTTCTTCAGTGACTTTGCCCGGGGGTCTGTAGGATGCGGTAGTGTGTGAGGGGTTTTCGGAAGGAGAAATGGATGCAGTGGTGGTCTGTCCAGGTGAGTTCGGAGGCGTGGCTGAAGGTGACGTGGGGGCTTGAAGAGAAGATGGCATCAAGCATGTGACCGGCGATGTGGGTCGGCATCGTGACCGAGTTTGGCGAGGTTGTCGATCAGGGTGGAGGAGCGGTTGTCGTTGTTGTTCTCCAGATGATAGTTCAGGTCTCCGAGGAGGATGTAATGGGTGGAGGTCAGAGCGTGCGTGCTGATGAGGTCGGCGATGGGGTCGCAGTATTGAGGCTGGGGTCCTGGCGGTCTGTAGATGCGGGTGCCTCTTAGGGTGGTCTTGGGATCCATGTGGATCTGGAAGTGCATGTGTTCGGCGGTGCTGAGGGTGTCGTTGGTGTTTGTTGAGACCCTGATGGTGTTTTTGTGGACGATGGCGATTCCTCCGGCCCTGTTGGTGCGGTCTCTGAGGGTGATCTTGTACCCGTCGGGGATGGCTATGGCGATGTCTGGCGAGGAGGCTTCATTCATTCAGGTCTCGATCAGGAAGGCGACGTCCGGTGATGCGGTGTCGAGTAGGTCCCAGAGTTCAACGGCGTGTTTGTGTGCAGAGCGGGTGTTGATCAGGATGCATCTAAGCTGGTTGGGTTCCGTCGTGGCAGGTGTCTCGGCACTTTCGAGGCAGGTGAAGCTGCAGTTTAGGCAGGTGAAGGGACTGTGGGTGCGCTTCGGAGTGGCCTTGCAGCAAGTGTGGGTCCTTCCTGGGTTGAGAGCGATGAGGGTGTTGGTGTCGTAGTGGCGGCTTTCTTCGTGGCTGCTGTGGGGGCAGGGGTTCTGGTGCTGGGTGCGGTCCAGGCGCGGACGGGCACAGAATTAGGCACGCCTTTGGTGCACCAGCAGCGTGGCTGCACAGCAGCCGCCATACATGGGGAGGAGGGGAGGGAGGAGCAGCTGGGAGGTGGGAGGTGTGTTAGCAGGGGCAGCGAATGGGCGTGGAGGGGGCGGGGCCACAGGGGAAGCAGCAGCGGGGGCAGGGAACCGGAGTGGAGCGATCTCGGGAAGGAGACGGACAGGGGCAGGGATCAGGAGGGCATGGAAGTCAGTAACGGGGCACAGAATCAAAGGGGGCAACAGCAAAGGAAAACGGGGCACAGAATCAAAGGGGGCAGCAGCAGAGTAAAACGGGGCACAGAATCAACGGGGGCAGCAGCAGAGGAAAACTGGGCACAGAATCAAAGGGGCAGCAGCAGAGGAAAACGGGGCACAGAATCAAGGGGGCAACAGCAGAGGAAAACGGGGCACAGAATCAAAGGGGGCAACAGCAGAGGAAAACAGGGCACAGAATCAAGCAATGGGGCACAGAACAGAGCGGCGAGCGGGGGGCAGGGGAGCACAGAGGAGGAGCGGACAGGCAGAGAAGGCACAGTGGAGCAAATACAAACCAGGCCACCACTGGCCACCAGGGATGAGGCACAGGTGGAAGCCTGCGGGTGGTGGAGGGCCTCGACTTCGGCGGCGATCAGGACACTACAGTGGGGGTGCAGGCGGAGCTGCAGCGGGGGGGAGCGACCTACCAGGAAGGTCAATCCAAATACTTCTTCCTCCACAGAGGTACTAGGCATGGTTGCCCACTATCTCCCCTGTTATTTAATATAGCATTCAAACCCTTTTTGGAAACAATTTGTCAATCCCCCAATTTTTCTGGTTTTCAGTTAAAAAATTTGAATATAAAGTGCACTGCGTATGCAGATGATCTTTTATTATATATGTCTAACCCCCCTACATCTCTGCTGGAATTCTTTTCATTATTGAGCACTTACTCAGGTTATAAACTGAATATTGATAAATCAGAAGTGTTACCACTGAATGAATATTGTCTCCCTCATATGTTTAAAGCCTCTGGTTTCAAATGGAGTTCAAAAGGTATTACATGTTTAGGCATTCTCTATTCTAATAATATTAAGGAAGCTATTAAGGTTAACAGGAATGAGATTATGAATAAAGTAAATGCACTAATAGATGGTTGGTCTCCCCTATTCCTTTCCTGGTGGCATAGATTGGCCCCAATTAAAATGATGTTATTACCTATTGTTAATTTTTACTTATCACTTCTTCCTATATCTCTTCCGCATAATTTCTTTAAAATCATTAATCGATCTTTAACTCAATTTTTATGGAACAAACGCAAACTTCACATTGCTTTAGCTCGTCTTCAGCAACCTAAAGACCTTGGTGGGATTAATTTCCCTAATATTAGAACACATCACTCTGTTTTCACATTGAAACATATTTGTGGCTCCCTATCTGAAAATCACATGGACTCATCCACTGTTTGGGGGCAGTTAGAACATGCACAAATGTCTCCTTTTGCTTTCAAAGATGTGATCTGTATCACCCGACCCTCAAACTGATTTATTTCCCCAATACTAACCCATTCTATAGATATTAGCAAACCTTTGGTCATTTCTTCAAAATCCACCTATGAATTTACATTACAAACTCCAATCTGGTATAAAGCAAGCATTAAGTTAAATAATGGGGTTCTTGAGTGGAAAGAATGGATTAACAAGGGCAATATTGTCATTGGATAGTTATTCTCTAAAGGCTCTCTGTTAGATTTTTCTGCGATACAAAGAAAATACCACATATCTAACAAATATGCCTTTTATTTCAACTCCTTCCACCTCATATTCTTCTCTACACCTCTTAACAAACTCTTACAGCTTCAGACATACAGCCCCCTTCTTCCTCAATAGATTTTTCCACACAACTGAAGGCTTCTAACATATACAAAATATTGCTTGGTTCCTCTAAATTGATTTAGAAGTCTAAAGTAGAGCTTGTATGGGAATCCAAATTTCAACAAGAATTTTCAGCCCATACCTGGAAATCGATATGGTCCAAGATTCAGAGCTCGTCTTCCTCAGCAAGCACAACACAAACATTATATAATTTTTATAACAGACTATATATCACCCCCACAAGCTTATATAAATTTAAAGTTTCATCTAATACTAATTGTTGGTCCTGTACTCATGATGAGTGGTCATTTACATATGTTTTTCGAATGCTCCCTTGCTAAAAGGTTCTGGTTACAAGTTTGGCATAAACTGAATGATATTTTGTCTGTATCTTTCCCTTTTGATGTTATGCACATCTTTTTGGGTGGTGCTTCCCCCCTTTGGACTTCTCAATGTTTTATTGGGAAATGTGTTGACTTGTTGCTTGCCTTAGCTTTTCAAATAATCACTACCAATTGGAAGGATACAACTAAAATGTCCTATGTGGCATGTTGGGACTTGTTGAGTCATCATCATCGTTTGGATTGAGCCCATGCTGAATCTCTTCCTTCAGAAATGAAAAAAGATTTACTATGGTCACCCCTTACTTCATTTTTATTTAGATGCACGACTCGATCTTAATTATGAACCTCCTTAAAATACAATGGTTTATAGTGCTACATAGTTGTTAGATAGTCGCTTGTTTAACCTACAGTACATTTTATTTTCCCCTTTCCTTTCCCTCTTTTTCCTCCTCTGTCTTTGCTTTTCTCTCTCTTTCCTTTTCTTGCTTCACTTGCTTTCCCTTCTCCCTTATAAAATGATTAAAATGCATTTGTTTTAGCTTTAAAGTTATGTATTTCAATTCAAGTTTCTCATGTTCATATTGTATTAATCTAGATTATGTTTAGTTTGTTAATTTCGTATACGTTTATTATTTTCCTTCTTTTATCAAAATGTTATGTTATTTCTTTTGCTTGTTCATATATTTATTTGGATTCTCCTTCTAATGATTACTTTTGTTTGATGTAATTGCACAATGTTCCTTATTTTTCTTCTTTCAATAAAACATTTTAAAATTAAAAAGTGATTAATAGAGAATGTTGTTCAAATTCGTGAGAGGCAACAAACAGGGTAAGCCCCCAAGGTAGGTGTGTCTAAACATGGTTTGGGTTCTTCGCAGTCTTCTAACATGAGGTTGGTGCAAATGCAGAGGGCCAATTAATTTCTATGTCTTGAATCTTGGCAGGGGAAAAGGTTCAAGCTAGTGAGATTAATGCTTTTGTTTAAATGTCCAAAGGCGTCTCTACTTGTTCCATCATGGATAAACGAAAAAACAGAGAGTAGATATTTTCTTCTGGTTCACAAGTATGGCTGTTGCTGTAGGCAGATAGCACCACAGAAGTGTTGTGTCTCATGACATGTATTTTGATGTAGCTTTCATACTACCATATTTACTACTTTTTGTGCAACTTTGGGCCTGCCTCTGTCAAGGCACAGCATCTATGCATGGCAGTGGACATAAAGCGCTTTACATGGGGGGGGCACGAAATGGGGAACAGCAAGCAATGGAATCGTGGCATGAGCGGGGGGCATCTGTTTCTCCCTCGTGCTGTGTTAATCAAGAGTGCTGGAATACTGCAAACAAACTTTCAGGCATCTACTGCTTATGGTCACTTGGGGGCATATCAACAAGGGCTTTATCTCTGCTTTTTTGGCTTTAAAAGCCAAAAAAGCAGAGATTAAACTAGCACCCTATCAACAACAGGGTGCTAACATGCAAATTGGCATGTTAGCACCCTTTTACTCTACGCTTCCCTTTGCATCTCTAATGAGATGCGAAGGAGGCGTTCCATAGTAAAATAATAGGAGAAATGTCGCTAAGCGACATTTCTCCTATTATCAAGAACATCGCTAACCCTGTTAGAGACAAAAAAAGCAGCGCTAACCTCGGTTAACGCTGCTTTTTTACGGCTGGTATTTTTCTGCCTTAGCCATGATATCCTATGGAAGGAGGATATCATGGCTAAGTTTGTCTGTCCCTATCAACAATCTAATGTGAGATTATCGCTGGGTTTCCAGCGATAATCTCACGTTAGCCACTTAGCGTGAGGATTTTTATCGCTATTGAGATAAGCGTTGCTAATAGCACGCTATCTCAGCGATAAAAATCCACGCTAGCCGGCGATAATTATACTAGCGCTAAGTGCGCTTAGCGATAATTATCGCCGGTTGTTGTTGATATGCCCCTTGGTACCGTTGTATATCGCCTCGCTACAAAAGCAACTTTGCACGTATGACGTGTCTACCGAGTAAGCCCCACGTCACTGGTGAACAAGGTCGATGCAGATAAACCAGCACAGTTTTGAATTTCTGGGAGTGTGGCTTGCCTGCCTATATGAACTTTCTCCATTGGCACTCCCGCAGCTTGTTTTAGATCCATCTGTGCCTGAGTAGTTATTCACTTCTTGTTCTGGCTTGTGTAAGCAATGCCAATAGGTAGAGGGGAGTTACCATTTATTTAACTTTTTTTTAGATTTTCAAGTTTTTCTACCTTTTGTAGATCATTTATCAACTTATCTATCTTTTGCATTTTTTAATCATAAGTATAAAATACTACTGACACAGATCTAGGTATTTCTCCAGTTTTTAGTGGTATGGTTCTATTCACATGCAAAATGGTACACCACCTACTCCTTGTTTACATGATCCTACTGATCCACCAGTGAAGAGGAGAGTTTGGTCTGGCGATTCAATGATTTTTAGGAGCAATCAATGGTTTTAGATGTAGAACTGACAGAAAGAGAACTCAACTTTTTTACTAGTTAGGAACTGAAGGACAAAATGTTTTTGAGCATTTACCTGTTCTATCTGTCTATACAAGTGTGAGATGTTGAAGAGTTCACAGTAGCTGTTACATAACTATTGAAGTATTTTGAAGGGTGAAACAATTTGGTAGCTTATAGGCAAGGTTTTTTGCTTGTGTTTGTGGTTCTAAGGAATCTATAAATGCTTGGTTGACTGACTTAAAGACACAAGCAGGTAATCATGAATTTGAGTGTTCTGTGGAAATATGGATTTTTCTGGTCAGTTATGTCCCCTATCTTGGACCCCAACGGTTCTATGTGCATGTTACAAGTACATGTATGTTCCCTCCAGTTCCAGTTATGAAGACGCAAATACATGTGCGTCCACCGTCAACATGTCCTCTTTCAGATCCGCCATGAATGGGCTGGATATTCGATTCCTAAGTACGAAAGGCCACCGACTTTATATGGCTCAGTTACTCCATTTTTCAGTTCAGGCGAGTAGGCCCTGATTCTGCCATCAAGCCTTTCCCTGCTTTCTGCCTCTGACAGCTCCAGTCTGAGCTCGCATCTGTATCCATGAACTTTGTCCTACTCCCTGTGCGGCTAACGGTGCCTGCCTCGGCCGGTCTGCCTGCCTGCCAAAAACTGTATTTCACCTTCAAGTTATCTGTTTCGCTCCTCAGCCGATGCATTCCTGTCTAGTAGTTTAAGTAAACATTTCCTTCAGCTACTGAGCAAAGGGCCCGGCTTCTCTGTCCTCATGCAAGTAATTCATAGCCCCGTTACCATGGAAGGTTTCTGCCCTTACATCTCATGTAGACACTTAGACGCTTGTGCATGCACACACAGTCAGTATAGAATAGATTTTGTCCAAAAGTCCTTCCTTTGTGGATAACATAGTTCTTTAAACATAGGATGTTAGATATGATTTGGGATTAGGTTGACTTGACCCCCCAGACTTCTTGTCTCCACATGTAGAGCTAAATGTCAAGTCCCCTTCACCCCCTAGTTGCACGTCAATCAGACGTCATGCTGCTGCGCGCGCATCTCTGCCAAGTATTTCTGCTGACATTGCGAAATTATTTCATAGGTCCACCCATATGTGACATCACAACCAATGACGTTTCCTTGTTACTCCCAATTACGCCTCCTTCAGCTACGCATGTGAAATGTTATCTTTGCTATCAATTGTTACGCCTCTTACATTGGTTTCATTGTAATGTCTGTTCTATAAAAATGATTACTTATCAATAAAGTATTGTACTTCACTTCCTGAACCCCCGTGGTGATGGAACTTGGAGGCCACGATTCGAATCGTCCATTGGAATAAAGCCCATTCTGAACCTCTTATACCACGGATTCTGCCTCTTATTTTACTGAGCTATTTTATTAAGATTCTGTATCAAATTAAGTCCCGGTAATTAAATTATTTACCACATGAATGGCGCCCGAACAGGGACACTTTCTCATCTCACGCGCCGGCGGTGCGTTGCAGGCCCGGTCTCCTGCCACAGCTGGACGGACAACAACGCGTACCAGCAGGATTTCCTGTATCTCCCTCCGGTCAAGCGGGGGCGACTGAGGCTGCGATCAACACCCAGACGAGGCGGTGAGAAGTGCGAAGTATCCCGACCAGAGCCTAGCTGAGAGAGCAAGATCCGAGGTATACAGAGGCCCACCAAGTTCCGAAGTTCCGAAGTTCCGAGGTTTCCGATGTCCCGAAGTGTCCGAAGTTTTCGAGTCGAGTCCAGTCCGGTCCAGTTCAGTTCAGTTCCGTTCCGAGGCCTTCCGTTCCGAGCTACCCGGTGAGTACCATTACTGGGGAGGCGTTCTGACGTGCACATAGGTTGTGCCGGTCAAGACGGGTTTGGGTACACAAATCCGGTCTGCACTGTTTTAGCAGTGTATCTGTACTGTTTAGCAGTATATCTAGTATATCAAGTATATAAATTCAGAATAATTCAGTTAATGCCGAGTATTAATTTTAGTGATTAAGTTTCCTTAGAATCGTCATCATCATTGTTGCTCATTTAAATGTTAAATGTTAAATGTGTTAATACGTCCTGCATATCGTGGTGTGAATGACTGTTCATCACTGTGTTTATTGTATTAAGTTTGTTCAAGATCAAGTATCAGACCAGTTCTCAATATGCCGCTCTTTTCGAAATTAAGACAGTTCACAACTAGAAAAGGGGTACTCGAAGAAGCTGTTCCTATTCCTCCTAGGGACACTCCAGGGTACTTCATGTATCATAAGCACGGCTTAGACGCTATACTATTTCTTGATTTGTGGGTAGACTACACCAAGGAACTACCAGAAAGTCACAGGTGGCCCGCAGCTGGGACCTGGGATGCAGAGTGCATCATGAAAGTAGAGGAAGAGTTATGGAAAAGGAAAGCCAGACAGTCACAGAAAGACGCCGTTGAGTTATGGCGCAAAGAATCTCATAGACGTACAGAAAAGGCACTCCGACAGGAAGAGAAAAATAAAGAGAATTCAAATAAAGTCCGAGAAAATCTATTAATTGAAGAAGGTACACGAGTAAAATCAGAACAATTAGATAGACAAAGAAATGCCCTTATGAATGGTATGTATCCCCTTCTGGCCGAAGGATTACCTAAGGCTACTCCGGAGATACCAAAAGACTTGCCACCCCCATTGTTTCCAATAAAAGCACATCCAAAGGGGCATCCCAGAACCGCAGAAGATGTTTTTCTTTCCTCATATTTAGATGACGCAGCTCCCGAGTATGCTAACCCTGCACCACATAGACCGTCTGCTGGGGGGGGTTCAACGTCAAGACCATGTGTCTGTACCTTTGCAACAACAAATTCCGACACAAGTTCCGACAAGCGCATCTGTCTCTACATCTGTTCCCACGGCCGTTTCTACAGCTGTGTCCACACCTATAGTTGCTGTATCACGATCAACGAATCCTTTCGCGCCCAGTACCCCAGATGGGGCTACCGGAGGTGCTACCAGCGTGTATTCTACGCCACCCAGAATAAATAAACTTACTTTTCAAGAATCAGCACATCCACGTACGCCCAAACTTATAAATACCCGCACACTTAAGGAACTTCTAGTAGATTGTAGATATGACCCTGTGCCCGGCAAAGAGGACGAAATGGTCCTGGCATCATTACGTATCAGACGAGCTGCGATGTTTTTAGGGAAACTACCAGGAATAACTATGCATCTAGATAATATATATCATTTTGTCCAAACAGGGCGAGATTCTGAATGTATTAATAGAGCTATGGAATACCAGAAAGTGGAAATACAGGGGGAACTGTTACGTTTCCTCATAAATTGTGTGATCAGAAATCAAGACCGACCGGGGGTAATCCCGGAAGTAATGCAAATTCTTACGAGATGGAGTCAGAATATATCAGACGGGAAACATGATAAGCAAACATGTATAGTAGCTATGTGCCGAAAGATCAGAAAAGAAATAGAACGAATACATGAAGAGAGATTGGCAGTAGACGAGTTTGAACAAAACGAAGAGGGAGAATTAGAATTTCCCGCAAGACAGTCAGAAACTATAGCCTATGTAGGTAGAGGAAGATCTGGTAATAATACTAGATGTTTCACTGATCCAATACGTCCGATATGTCCAGATAATAACAGAACTTATCCAACACCTATAATAAATATAAGGTCTCCCGAACATTCGTTCCAAACCGCTGACAAACTACTCCGAGAACGAAGGGGTTATCACCTACTCGATTCTATGGATGAACAAGAATTAGCCAGATCAGCCGTTCACTGGATTGACAGTCCCGGAAAATATGGTGATGAAACAGTAGCACACACGTTTTTGAACCTCAGCCCAGATGAACAGCGTTTAGCTGGGATTTATATGATTCAACAACTTCTTATACTTTATAAGAACCAACATTCCGATCCTGGTCCTTTACCTGAAATATTGACTGAATTACTCACGAATAGATGGAGAGGTTCAGGTACTAAGTTAATTAGAGAAATACTAGAATCAAGAAAGCAGTACATTCTTTTTGTATGCCCAGAACATGTCTCACTGCCCATCAAGGAAAGAACGACGTATTACATGGACAGACAGAATCCCTTACGAGAAGTACACCCAATAAAAGGCGAAGACAATCAGTTTAAACGCGTATTTGTATATACGCCCATATCTAAAATAGAATTGTTAGAAATGAAGAAAGTAGTACCCAGTCATGACAAAGACCCAGCGGGTTTTCACTGAGAAATTAAAGACATGTTACTCATGGGAGAATATACCTATCCTGACATTATGACAATATTAAAGGTATTAATGCCTGCTGGCATTTATGAAAAACTTAAGGAAAAAGAGTGGGAAGTGGGAGACCAAAAGATAGACTGGACAGCATTAGAAGCAGAAGAAAAGGCCCGAACTGCAGGAGCAGGGCTCGGGGATAAAGTTAAAGCACTACCAGGTTTACTAGTACAGGTACTGCCACGTTTATTAACTACGAAAAAGGAAGACTGGGGTGCAATCTCAGCTTGTAAACAAAAGCAAGATGAAGACACTAGTGATTTCTATGCCCGATTTGAAAAATGTTTTGGTATAAATAGTGGCATAAAAGCAAGTAGCGAATCATACCCACATCTGTTTGTGACAAAATTAGTTGAAAATTCCTTGCCCCAAGTGAAGAATAGAGTATTAAAATTCGAGAGTACCTGGCAAGGTAATACCCCATCACAAATGTTACAAATGTTACAGTACCATTACAATAGAATTAGAGAGGAACAAGAACATGAACAAAGACGCATGAAAGACACGAAAATGAAAATGCTAGTCTCTCAGACAGTTCCAGCTGAAGGACATAAAAAGGGTACGACACATTCCGGTGAGTCAGCAGGACCTGTAAAAGGGACATGCAACTATTGTAAACAGCCAGGACATTACATACACGATTGCCCAGTCCTGAAGCGTAATATCGCCACAGGTAAAACACAGGAAAGACCACGGCCACCTAGACAGGATCAGAATGAACAAGGAGCCCCGCAGCATGCACAGTCCATGCCAGCTCCACAACAGTCTATACAGTTCGTGCCAGCTGCACCAGCGCTGCCGGTTGCTGCCACACAAACCACGACACGACAGCTGTACCAGACCGCACAGTATGACTATCCTGATTATCAACGATATGCATGAGCCAGCCTAGAGAGGGAAGTTGACTTACCCCTTATCGAGGTCCCTGTAGACCAAGAAGGACCTTATGTACATAGTGAATTATTAGGCCAAGATAGAAAATGTTTACTTGATACAGGGGCAAGTCGAACAACAATAAAACACAGTGAAGTTCCAGGGGCACCCCTCTCAGGCTCACAGAATATTTCCCTTGGTTTTTCAGGAAAACCTATTGTTAATGAAGTATCACAGCCTCTTCCACTTACGATAGGACCCTTGACCAGAACTACAGATTTATTGCTTACTAAATCATGTCCAGAAAACTTGTTAGGTATAAAAACACTGAAAGCTCTAGGAGCTATAATATGTTGTTCTCCGGAAGGAGTAAGATTGTTTTTACGTGATTTCAAAGGTCACTATGTGTCTCGAGACATGGATCCCCGACTGCAGACTTTACCTACACATTTATGGGCACAAGGCCCTACTGATGTTGGTTGCATGAATATTACACCATATCGAGTTACACTAAGGGCAGGAGTGGTATTACCACGAATGCGACAATACAAGTTACCACCAGATGCTGTAGTGGCTTTACTGCAAATCATTGACGAGCTCATTGCCCAAGGAGTGGTTGTGGAAACAGACTCCAATGTATGTAATTCCCCGATAATTCCGATTCTTAAACGAACAGATCCAAAGGCCCCGCCAGTATATCGATTGGTTATTGATCTGCGCGAATTGAACAAATGCATTGTGCCACAATTCCCTGTGGTCCCAGATATCTCGTCATTACTGACAGCTATTGATTCTGAAGCAACATTCTTTACTGTAATTGATCTCAAGAATGCCTTTTTCAGCGTCCCAATAGATCCGGAAAGCCAATACTTGTTCGGATTTAGTTTAAATGGACGTAGCTTTAAATTCTCACGCGCACCTCAAGGATTTACAGAAAGCCCCAGCATCTATAGCCAAGCACTGAAACGAGAACTTGACAGTATCCACATGCCAGTCAACACTGCACTACTTCAATATGTCGATGATCTGCTGATCACCGCCCGAAGCGAACCTGAATGTGAAAAAGCATCACTGACGGTTTTACAATTTCTAGCAGAAAAGGGGCACAAGGTGTCCCCTTCTAAGCTGCAATTCTGTGTCCAGCGAGTTGTTTATCTTGGTCACTCGCTGTCCAAGGAGGGAAGGCAGCTTACACCCGACCGCATTCAGTTAATTGCTAACATGCCAATACCCAAGACACAAAAGGAGGTGCGGGCTTTTATAGGCCTCACTTCATATTGTAGGCAGTGGATCCCTCAATATGCATTTTTAGCAAAACCACTCATTCAGTTGACAACACAGGAGGCGGCCACATCAACTGTCCTCCCTTGGACTCAGGAACACACACTAGCTTTTGAAAGCTTAAAGAAAGCTCTATGTCAAGCACCTGTTTTAGCAACACCATGTTACAGAAAACATTTTACACTCTTTGTTACAGAACGCGAAGGTACTGCCTTGTCCGTACTCACTCAGGAACAAGCAGGATCACGCAAACCATGTGCCTATTTCTCTAGTACATTAGATCCCGTAGCCCAGGCTTTGCCTGCGTGCCTGAAATCAGTGGCAGCAACAGCTCTAGCAATAAGACAAAGCGATGCCATAGTGTTAGGACATCCATTGACAGTACAAGTACCGCATGCAGTAGAGGTTCTTGTGAACCGAACGCAAACACAACACTTGACCATAGCAAGACTTACAGGGTACGAACTAACATTGTTTCAGCCACACATAGAAATCAGACGCTGTAATACATTAAATCCTGCTACACTTTTACCTGTAATCGGAACAGACCCACTAGCTCATGATTGTATTGAAGTTATTACTATCACGACGAAACCCAGACAAGACTTGACGGACGTCCCATTGTCAGACCCAGACCTGACGTTGTATGTAGATGGTTCATGTATGAGAATAGGTACAGGAGAGTTAGTGGCCGCTTATGCAGTCACAACAGATACTGAAGTCATTGAAACAAACTGTATAAATACCTTGTCAGCTCAAGCAGCAGAGCTTATTGCTCTGACACAAGCCTGTATCCAAGCCACAAATAAGAAAGTCAACATATACACTGACTCACGTTATGCATTCGGAGTTGTACATGACTTCGGCGTGCTGTGGCGAGAGAGAGGTTATTTAACTTCTCACGGTGCCCACATTCAGCACGGACCCCTCATTCATGCCTTATTAGATGCAATACATCTACCCACTGCAATATCAATTATGAAATGTAAAGCTCATACGAAAGTTACTGATATCATTTCTCAAGGCAATGATTTAGCTGACAGAACAGCTAAACAGACTGCGCAAACTCGCACATCCGACATGACAAAGACAATAGTCCAGACACCAACACATTGTATGACGATTAAGGATCCCACTCTTGATGTAATTGACATACAGACACATGCTACACCAGACGAAATAAAGAAATGGACGGAATTAGGAGGGATCCAAACGGACCAGGGATGGATGACGAAGGAGAAATCTGTATGGTTTCTTCCTGACTCTATGGTCCAAGCTATCATAAACACTGTACATAGTCCAGCGCATCTAGGAGAAAAAGCTATGCTAGACAGCATTCAACACATTTGGTTCAACAAACATTTACGAGCAGCAGCCAAACAAAAAGTTCGTACCTGTATGATATGTTGTCAGTTTAACCCAGGTAAAAGCATCCCCGTAGAGCAGGGTGGATTTCAGCCTCCTGATCACCCTTTTGAAGTCCTCCAGATGGATTATATCCAGATGGAACGATGTCGAGGATTCAAATATGTTCTCGTAGTTGTCTGTGCTCTTTCCCGTTGGACAGAGGCATACCCAGTATCAGATTACACTGCCCCGACCACTGCCAAGCAGCTAGTTCGAGAATTCTTCCCACGATACGGTTTACCACGTGTTGTCTACTCAGATAACGGCCAGCCGTTCTCATCCGAACTAATGAAACACGTTTCACTTTTGTTAGGTTATCAGTGGAAGTTCCACTGTGTCCGACACCCCGAGGCAGCAGGTCTCGTGGAAAGACATAATCAGACCCTGAAAATTAGATTGTCCAAAATATGCAGAGAGAAAGGTGTCGACTGGGTAGTAGCGTTACCAGTTGCACTCTTTTATATGAGAATGGTAGCACACTCTCGAACAGGGCTATCCCCTTATGAGGTGATCTTCGGTAGACCACCAAATATGTGGGGGACGCCTATACCACGTAAAATAACTGATATTGACTGTAATATGCTGACAGATTACTTGGCTTCCTTGATGTCTGCACTACAATCTTGTCGTTCACAGGTAGCTGCAGCTTTTCCTGACAACACTGAGGTGAAACCCCATGATGTAGTTCCGGGGGACCTGGTCTTGGTGAGGAACTTTGATCGAAAGACTCAGCTGGATCCTAGGTGGAGGTCGCCGCAACTGGTCTTGCTCACCACAAGGACAGCCGTGAAGATCGAAGGCAGGAAAGGCTGGGTACATTCAAGTCATATCAAGAAATTTCATGGACTACCATCGGATGTAAATACCACACCTCGTGTGTCTTCACCCATTGACTCAAAGCTTCCTTTGGTTGAAATGAGTAATCACGAACAATATAAACTAAAACTCAGGTCTAACCAGTCAGGCAATTTGATTGTTTAAGTCCTCTCCAAGGTGAAGCGGTTGAATTTGTAACTGACATGTATCCCTTAGACCTGAATAGAGAAAAAACCCGAAAAATGTTGAAACGACATGCATACTGTAAATCACTGCGTAGTCATTGCACAGTGACGTTATTAATTTTGTTTTCCTTAAGTCTTTTAATAATTACTGCAAGTATATTGTTGCACATATATTATCCTATTTCTAGACATGTTTATAATGTTACTGCTGAACATTCTTTTAGTGAATTACCTCCGCATGAGTTGTCTTATAGATTTGCGCTGCGCAATAATACGTTTATTAGTATGTTACATCATTCCCATCAGGTTAGCAATGCTACAAATTGTTGGATATGTGGCCGACTCCCTCCCTATCAGAATTATAAAGGAATTCTACCTCTTTTTCCATACCCATTCACACACAACGGCTCCTGTGGAGCATGGTTTAGTTTAATTAATTCCCTAGATTCAAATTCTGCAGTTTATCAAGACAACTGGGTATGGGGAAATTTGAACTTAGTTTTACTCAAAGTCTGCTACCCCGACAAGGAGGGTCGTCCCAAGAGAACAGGAACTGATCTAGAAAATGAAGTATATGGATTAGGTAATTTTACACTTAATCTCATGATCCTGAATGTCGAATCCGAAGTTGCACCAATTTTGCCTGCCATGTCAGTGTTCCCAGCTAAGGGTGAATTGTGTGTAAGAAAGAATGGTTCCATACATATGGGCCATAGTAGATGCACTACTGTAATAGAATTCAGTGATCAAGGCAAGTCTTCGTTTAGAGCTTCTCGCCATTCCTACTTTGTATGTGGTCAGACTGCATATATGCGTTTGCCTCTAGATTGGGATGGTACCTGTTACATTGCATTCCTTTTGCCACCTGTTTTCCTAGCTCCTCCTGATTACCACAGAAATATTCATTTAGTACACAATAGAGAACGGAGAGATCTCCCAATTGTCGATTACACTGAGACGGCATGGGAAAAGTATGTAGATTTTAATAAAGGGCTCTTTCCCTATATAGGTACAGTTACCAATAGTAAGCTAATACGTAGATTAACCAGGACTCTTGAAGCTGTAGTGAATGAAACTATTTCCGCCCTAGCCAATTTGACAGAGGAGCAGTCTGCGATGAGGATTGTTGTTCTTCAAAATCGTCTTGTCCTTGACGTCATCCTGGCCGATAGGGGCGGAGCTTGTAGGGTCATCGGATCAAGCTGCTGCGTATTCATACCAGAAAATTCGCCATCTGTATATAAAGCTATAACCCGCCTTCATAAGATTGTGAGCCAGATACACCAGAATCCAGGCACTTGGACTTGGTCCGGGTGGTTTTGGAGCGTGTTATCAGCCTGGGGATGGAGAGTCCTATCCTTCCTAGGTATTGGCCTTCTTATACTATTCAGTTGCTGCTTATGCCTGCAATGTGGACCAGCGATTTGTGGTCTGTGTGCCACTTCGTGTATTCCACATCAAGATTTTCATTCAAGATCCCAAAGGAAAAAAGAAGAACAAATGATGCTATATGAACAGATCAATGGATTGATGAAGATTGATATCTCTTGACGGGCAAGTAGGGGACAAGGAGGGAATGTGGAAATATGGATTTTTCTGGTCAGTTATGTCCCCTATCTTGGACCCCAACGGTTCTATGTGCATGTTACAAGTACATGTATGTTCCCTCCAGTTCCAGTTATGAAGACGCAAATACATGTGCGTCCACCGTCAACATGTCCTCTTTCAGATCCGCCATGAATGGGCTGGATATTCGATTCCTAAGTACGAAAGGCCACCGACTTTATATGGCTCAGTTACTCCATTTTTCAGTTCAGGCGAGTAGGCCCTGATTCTGCCATCAAGCCTTTCCCTGCTTTCTGCCTCTGACAGCTCCAGTCTGAGCTCGCATCTGTATCCATGAACTTTGTCCTACTCCCTGTGCGGCTAACGGTGCCTGCCTCGGCCGGTCTGCCTGCCTGCCAAAAACTGTATTTCACCTTCAAGTTATCTGTTTCGCTCCTCAGCCGATGCATTCCTGTCTAGTAGTTTAAGTAAACATTTCCTTCAGCTACTGAGCAAATGGCCCGGCTTCTCTGTCCTCATGCAAGTAATTCATAGCCCCGTTACCATGGAAGGTTTCTGCCCTTGCATCTCATGTAGACACTTAGACGCTTGTGCATGCACACACAGTCAGTATAGAATAGATTTTGTCCAAAAGTCCTTCCTTTGTGGATAACATAGTTCTTTAAACATAGGATGTTAGATATGATTTGGGATTAGGTTGACTTGACCCCCCAGACTTCTTGTCTCCACATGTAGAGCTAAATGTCAAGTCCCCTTCATCCCCTAGTTGCACGTCAATCACACGTCATGCTGCTGCGCGCGCATCTCTGCCAAGTATTTCTGCTGACATTGCGAAATTATTTCATAGGTCCACCCATATGTGACATCACAACCAATGACGTTTCCTTGTTACTCCCAATTACGCCTCCTTCAGCTACGCATGTGAAATGTTATCTTTGCTATCAATTGTTACGCCTCTTACATTGGTTTCATTGTAATGTCTGTTCTATAAAAATGATTACTTATCAATAAAGTATTGTACTTCACTTCCTGAACCCCCGTGGTGATGGAACTTGGAGGCCACGATTCGAATCGTCCATTGGAATAAAGCCCATTCTGAACCTCTTATACCACGGATTCTGCCTCTTATTTTACTGAGCTATTTTATTAAGATTCTGTATCAAATTAAGTCCCGGTAATTAAATTATTTACCACAGTTCGACTGCACGACTAATCAGCAATCGAGTAGTTACAGGTTGAAGTTTCAAAAATGTACGAGTACATCTGCTAAGCCTTTTAGACCTTTCAGAAGTATTGAAACCTCACAATAAAATGCCAGCGGGATGGATATACCTGTGTCTACCACACACATACACACCCCTATAGTTGGTTCTGGTAGAGAAAAGACTCCAAGTGACTAGAGCAGGGTAACACAAAGGATCAAGTTAAGAAACACTTCACAGGTGTTTAGGCCAAAAATGTGCTTGTTTCAGTTGTGGCACACCTTGATAAATACCTAATGTACAGAATTGTCCTGGTTTGGGACACGCCTGGAGGATATGTGCAAAGGATGGCCATTTTAGCAGGATTTATAGAGTTGGGAAAGGATGGAGCATGGTGTTTAGTGAATGATGAAGACACGCTTGTGGATGCCTAGAGTGCAAGAGTGGGTGAAGTGCTATTGCGAATGAATTCTGGTGAAACAGAAAACAATGGGCAAGAGAAGGAGTGTAAAGGTCCCGGTGTATAAATATTTATTGATGGGGCTAATTTCAGTAGGTTTAGGTACAATGACTACAATCATTTCAGTGGAAAATTATGAGCGTTGATTTAGTAGTAAGTTTCCTTATGTTCTGGAATTTTATCTATGGAACTTTGGGAAGACCACTGAGGGATATGTGTATTTCTGGGTTTAAAGAAGACCAAAAATTGTAGACAAAGTGCATTTGGCAAGAATACATTTGATGGTGGAATCAAGTTCAATTTAAAATGATAAAGATCCCTGGAGCGAGGATTCAAGTTTCTGTTGTTGAAGATCATGTCTTGTAACAGTGCTAAATACAGTATACATATGGTTTTGGTGAACATCTGGGTAAACTTAAAGACTATGTTCATACCAATAATGTCATGCATCATTCTCCTTTTTGTGCCTTCACTAGAGAAGCTCATTTGTTAAACAGCATCTGTGGGACAATCTTTTGACCCTCCTGCCTGCAACTACTACTCCCAGCATCCTCCGGCACTAAGAAGAGAGCCCGCACTGGTGTTCCCCGGCTCCTAAACGCAACCCTTGAGCCTCATAGTCAGAAACTGACACCTGCTACGCAGGACAACATTCTGGCCTCCCTGCCTGCATCTACTCCACCCAGCAGCCTTTGCTACTGAGAGAAGGGCCTGGACTGATTCCCTTTGGTTCCTGATCCCACCCCTCCGGCATCTTAGCTGCACGCCGACTCCCATATCGTGGGACAATCTTCTGGCCCTCCTGTCTGCAACTCCAACTCCCAACAGCCCCCGCCACTGAGAGAAGAGGAGAGCCTGGACTGCTTTTTCCAGTTCCTGATCCCACTCATCCGGCCTCATAGCTGGATGCCGAACCCCGCATTGTAGGAAGCGCGTGGACAGGCCATTCCATGCCCGTCAGAGCCCAGAGGAGGCTGACCCACCCCTCTTTCACCAAACCCCTAGCACAAGGTTCTGTGCTCACCCCCACCCCCTTGCACTGCCTGCTGCCCCTGTGCTGCCTGCTGCTCCTGCACTGCCTGCAGGGAACAGACAACCTCTTTGATGCTCATTAAGCCAAAATGTATTGGTATCCTATTGTAAACACAGTGTATAAGGCCGCAACATTAGAGGAAAACCATCCTCAGATTGAAATTCCAGTTGGCATAACATCACAGAATGTTGTCTGCAGAGCACTGCAGGAACCATTCCCCGATCCCCTATGTCTTCATAAATACCATCATGGTTTATGGTAACTCCTTCATGGACACAGCCCTTAGGTACTCCTCAAGAACTATCATACGGCTGGACAGGTATTTGTTATCCAAAACAGATGAAAAAGAAAAAAGGAAACTGTCCCTTGGACAAGATACAATTTCCCAGACTTAAAGAAAATGGGCTACATTTAAAAAAAAATCCTCTCTAAGTATATTTAAGAGTAGCCAACTGCCCCATGGATGACTAGCTGCTCTTAAACATATTTTTTTTCACATTCAAAAAGTTGGTTTATGAAAGGTAGTGTATCACCTTTTCAAGTGAAAGAGTGATATCACGCTGTTCTTGCAATGTGTGTGTTGAAGGAGAGGTCTATGTTCAAGATAAATTCAAATGACTCTGAGTCTTGGCTGGGGAGGAAGCCATCCATGTTCATGCCAGATAGCCAAGCATGAACCGGTCCCTGTCTTGTGCTGTCGGTGAACATAGAAAACTCTGTTGTTGTCGGCTTCAGCTTTAAGCTTTTGACTTTCCAGTTCTGATTTGATAAGGTAAACTCTGAGTTGCTAAATGTCTTGACTAATAAATGATCTGTCATAGACCTATGGGAGGATCTTGATGCCGTTGTCAGTGTTTATATATCTACTCGATTGTCTGTAGTGATTGAGGATGGTGGAGAGACTGAATCCATGTCTGATCGCCACAGCACATGCAGAGTTTCTTGGATCTTGTGGGTCTCATTTGAATGCATTGATGGTGGCTGGAGAGGTAGGAGGTGAACCATTGTAGGACCATTGCAGGGAAGCTATTGCATATCTGAAGCATAGTTTAATGCCTTTAGAAGGGTCAAGCAGGATCAGGAGATGGGTCCTTGTATCACTCTCCACTCTGCAGCAAGATATGAAGCCTGATTTGACCTCTTGATTAGGGATAGTATAGTATCTGTAGTGAGCTATGTATTTATGAATGAGCCCCTGACTGGTAGGAATTGCCAGATTGTTTTTACAATAGGCTCTTGATATGGGTTCTGCATGCTGTGCTCCAACAGGGTCTGCATGGCCCTGTTGCGCCTGCTGTCCCTTTCTCTGCTCACTGTAACGTGTCAGCACAACATAATCTCTTGGGAAATATAACTGCAGGAACAGGACTATCCAGGGGACTGCTGTTTGATCATATAAGTATTTGTGAGATTGTATATATTCATTGTTTTTAATTTGTCAAATTAGTTTTTTCTGGTTCAGGTGTTTGTTTTGTAAAAGGTTTTTGATGATTTCGGTTTGATGCACTGAAAATGTTTGTGAATATATATTAAATGTAGATTGTGGTATCTTTTATGACAAAAATATATTGTGTTCCTAGTACATAAGTACAAGGGACAAGGAAGTTGAGTGATTGCTCCTAATTCTTAGAAGCACAGGATGGTGTAAACAGACAGCTAGAACATTTTTTGATTAATATATAGAGAGGTCTATTCTAGCTGGCAATAAGGGCCCAACCTCACGAAATACATGATACGTTTGGAAAGATGGCATTTTCCTGCCTAAAGCGATAATCCCTGTAAGAAATTGGGTTGCTGGTTGGGAGGGTGCAACCCTTCTCAAGCAACAACCGCAGTTATTGTCAGGGTGAGACACAAGCCAACCCTAAATTAACCTGTGCACAACCCACTGGTAGCTTGGCACAGAGCAGTCAGGCTTATCTTTAGAGGCAATGTGTAAAGTATTTGTGCAAAACTTCAAACACGTAACATCACCACACATAAAAAGATCCCACACCAGATTAGAAAAATAGTATTTAAAAAAAAAAAAAAAACAAGGCCAAAACGACAAAATCCAATTTGTTAATGCAGAGATATGCACTTTTAAAAGTTTTAGTTAAAATAGCGTAAAAAACCACAAAGCGACTACTATGGATATTGGTTGAACGAGACTGGGACCAAGTCACAAGTTCAGGCTGGCCATGATAGCATGACATTTAGGCCCACTGAACAAGAGCACCTTAAATCCTGGTTTGCAGAGCATTGTGAGGTTCTGCATCGAAGATGGGTTGCGCAGCCAAAGCCATTCATCAGTACCGAGGAGTTTCTCATGCAAGTTGTATGATGTGTCTCTTCTTTATTAATCAATTTGTGCAAAAACATCAGCAAACGCGTTTATTGCGGAGGTCGATTTACGCCAGTCTGCACGCCATTCAAAGTGCACTAGTCTGGGTGGATATTCTCCACCAGCATATGCTTGTCCTTAATTGAACTTGCACACCGATTACCGGTCCATGGCTATCATACCATATGCACCTGGTATTTTTAATCATCTGCGCATTGGATCGCGTTTAACAGCTTACTCCAGCTTGGCTTGGATGATTAGTGTGATATTCGGAAAAGAAGCCAGGCGGTAACTTTAGTTCAAGATATTTCTTACAACCAGGCCATAACCTAGGGAATTGGGTGTTGCCTTGAATCAACATTGACCTGAAGAAGTCCAATGTAAAAAGGATGAAAAGTGTTGGCTCATGTTTTTGTATAAATTGATTAATAAAGAAGAGACACATCATACAACTTGCATGAGAAGCGACTTTCTTCTTTGAATCAGATTTCTGCAAAAGTTATGGACAATAATTTCTTAAGCACTTTAAGTGGTGGTGCAGTTCCAATTTAGCTTTTTCAATTATCAGATTCCCTTTGGTAGGGAAGTGCCTCTGGACAGTGGGCACATTTGTGAACGTGCACGCAACTAATCGGGTGATTTGCGGCACTGGTGCTGCACAGTTGTTTTATGGTCCACTGTCCGTTTCTCGAGTCTTCTAAGTACCGAGGAGCTGTCAGGCTGTGATGCATCATCCTTGAGGATCCCATCAACGAGGGCTTGTGATGCAAAGCCCAGCGTTGAGGAGCTGCAAGGCTTGTGATGTGGATTCCAGCATCATCGTTGAGGCTGCCGTCAACAGGCATGTGAGGGCCTGTGCAATTGCTCAGCGACAGTTGGGATGAGACTGCAGGCTGCAAAGTGATGCGGAGTCCTTGCAATGGGGAAGATCCACACAGCAGAAGTGATACATATTCCACTCAGGGCTGTGCCAAGCAGCATAGGGGATGAGTCGGTTCTGCTGAGTCTACATTAGGCCCACTTCCAAAGGTCCAGGACTGGGATGGCACCAATTGGCAGGGTGGGACTCACAGATGGCAGAGTGCAGGTGCAGCTGCATGTGTTGGCACCTTCTGTCCCTGAGACATTGGTCGGGAGGCCGGCTAACTAGCTCTTGGAGTCGCTCTGGTAGCCCTGAGTTCAACAGATGCGTGCCCAGTCCTTCTCACTCAGGCATGAGGGCAGCAAGTAGCAGGTCAGCACTGCAGGGCAGCAGTTCTTCAGAGGAGCAGTCCAGCATTCCTTTCAGTCGCACAACAGTCCTTCTTCCTGGCAGAATATCCACAGGTACAGAAGTGTACTTAAGAGTTTGTGTCTGAGGTCCATTATTTACCCCTAGTTCTGCCTTTGATTCTATAGGCTTTCAATTGAAATGCCCAGGTGCACTGCCTTCCTTGCCCTGGCTCCAAGCTAACTACAGGGGGCATGCACCCCTGTGTGTGGAGGCAGGATTCGGCTTATTTAAGTATAAGTAGGGCTATGGCCAGTTTCTCTCTCCCATCCTGCCAGTGATGGCCCATCCAGGCACACCTACGCTCTCTATTTTTGTGGCTATCTAAGAGAAATACGCAAAGACCAACTGTCAACTACACACAGTCTTGATACTCAGAGACTGGCTGCAAACACCAAATAGCTAAGGCAGGAAAATGTCGACTTTCTCAAAGTAACATTTTCAAAATTGCAATCTAAACTCCAACTTCGCCATAAGAAAGGATTTTACATTGCTATTCCAAAAACACCATACATGAATGCATTACCTTTTCCCATTTCCTATTTTGTAGTTACAGATTATTAAATGTAATTAGGTAAACCAATGTAATCCTATGGAAGAGGTAGGCCTTGCAGTAGTGAAAAACAAATGAAATAATTTTTCCCTACCAGGACATGTAAGACTTAAAAGTACATGTCCAACATTTTAAATATATTGCACCCTGTCCTCTGAAGTGCCCAAGGCCTACTCTAGGGATGAATTATATGTATTAAAAAGGACGGTTTTGGGCCGGGTCAAGTTTTATGTCTCTTCAAACCCCATCCCCAAACAGTCTATCAGGCGTTACCTGATGAACCCCTGAAAGGACCCAGCAAGATAAGACCATCAGCTTCTAGCATCTCTGTAGACACTGAAAAAAACCTTCTGCATATCGAGACTTTGCCTTTAAAATTTTTCACTTTAGCATTTTTTCTGAACAAAAGGTATGGGGCCTGGTGTGACACAGCCACAGAGATTTTTGCTTTGCCATCAGATAAGAAGTCTCATGTAGACTTTTATTTAAATGGTTGGCCTTGTTGCATATTATTTAGAATACTCAGACATAACTTGTAACTCTTAACCCTTGTTTTCCATGTTCAAATTTGATAAACTCACAAAACCATCATGGGGACTGTCAGACCCAACCCTAAGAAGCTGCAGCTTCAAGCAGTCAAACTTGTCAAAGGAAAACGTGCAAATCATTTAGAAATATCAAAACAGCTGAAGAAACATAAGAAAGAAACACAAGACAAAGAACATCCAGCACCAATTTATAAACATAGCACTTACTTTAAGAATGTGTTGGCAAAAATACTAACAAAATCCATCAGAGGGTTCCAGAGATATAAATTATTAAGCAAAGAGTAAATCACTCATTTTCATTCAAATCAGAAACAAGCATTGAAAGCTATGGTTACTTGCGAACAATTTGAAAAGCTTTGTATAGTTGTGCTTGGATCCTCCAGCCCGCTTTGCATGACCAGCTCCAGAAGAGAGCAAGTCACAGGAGCCAGTAAAGCTTTGCAGGACAGTTACCTTGGAGTCAAGTAAGTCTCCAGGCCAGTTACAGTCTCTATAGGTTAACCGCAATAGGCATCAATGGAGTGGTCCTGATGCAAGGAATACAGATAGCCGAAGATGCTGAACTGGTGCTGGGGTTCTTCCTGAGGCAAACTCTCAGTCCACGAACACAGTGGAGTGACTTTGGTCACAGGGGTGAATGTCCCTCAAAGTCTGGTTGAAGTCTAGCCAGCAACCGTTTGCCACTGACCTACTGGTCTCCGGTTATAATGAAGCCAGCAGTTCCCTGGAATTGAGCCTAGTGTCTGTCTTGGGTGAATAAAGCTGCGTCCGATGACTCTCCTAGGCCCAGCAGACTTGGGTACATATTTTTAGCATTGGGACTTGGTCTACCAGGCTGCACTTCGGTGGTCAGCGACAGTCAAGCAATTGGTTGCCTACCACTCACAAAGGAAGCCTTCTTCAGCTTTTGTGGCCTTACAGCTGTAACAGGACGCCAGCCTACTGACTCTTGGTGGTTCTTCTTCTCTCTGGGGCTCGGGATGACTTTTCCTTAAGCATTGGACAACAGCCACAGTCCTTTATTTGTTAACACAAGGACCAGCAGGTGCAGCCCACTCTTTGATGCCGCCTCTCTTTGCCAGCTCCTGGGAACAGCAGGGAAGTCCTCCTTCCCATGATATCTTAAAGGTTTTGGGGTCCCCTGCAAAATATATTTTGGAACCCACTGTTTGGAAAACATTGACTGGCGTTAGTCTTTTTGCTAATGTAAGCCTTATTTTTGTCTAACAATATTAAATGATATGTTAAAGGTTAAAATACAGAAATACACAGAAGAGAACTAGAGAGAAATTTCAACTTCCCAGGGGCCCACATGGAAGGTGGGGGCCTGGAAAAGTACCAACTTGTCTCATTCCTTAAAACATCTGATCCTTTGCTCCTCTCTAAAGTGCAGGCGTGACCTGAGGTCTGAGTGGCAGCTGTGCCACTTTTAAGTCCAAACTTTGCCTTCAGGCTACCAGGTCCCCACCCACCTGATGAGGACTTCTTGCAAATTGTGGCATATAGCTTTCTCAGAGTGGAATATTTTGACCATTCCAAAGATGGCAGGACCCCTTTCGGGGTGGGCTACCCCACCTATAGGGTGGGATAGCCCACCCTATAGGTGTGGATACCTGAGGACTACAAGCCCACAGGAAAACTGGTTTGGTGATTTTTTTCCCACTGTCTGTCCCGACGCAAATCTGTCTACCAGAACTATTGTAGTCTTACTTTATTATAATAATTACATATAGTACCTACTCATTATCAGAAATCACCCTATTTCCCTGTGATAGGAAAAAAGATGCTTGGAAGGTGTGAACATAGCATTAAAATTACAGAGTTCATAAATCCCTTGTAGAATAAACACCAGCTGATCCTGGACGCATGTAATAAAAACCCCTGCCAGGGAGAGAAGGTGCATAGTGTTGCTTGATGCAGAGCCAGCACAAGGGCATTGGCACGTACATTGCTACTGTTGTCTGCTCACCCCAAATGTTAAACTACAGACAGTGCAGGGCACAAAACCGAGGAAGAAGCAGCCTTGAAAGAAGTTCTACTTTGGAATTCAGAGGGAAGATGTCTACCTTTAAATATCTGCTGAAGAGGATCTGGGCTCAGCTCCCCATGTAGATGACCTGCTTCACAGGCGCAGAGTCACTCCCTGTGCAAACTCTATGCTTCACAGGCGCAGAGTCACTCCCTGTGCAAACTCTCTGCTTCACAGGCACAGAGTCACTCCCTGTGTAAATTCTCTGCTTCACAGGCACAGAGTCACTCCCTGTGAAGATTCTCTGCATCACAGACACACAGTCACTCACTGTGCAGATTCTCTGCTTCACAGGCACAGAGTCACTCCCAGTGCTCCACAGACAGTCCAGCAGTCCACGCAATGGGTGGCTGGACCTGTAGAGTGATTGTCCTACTGGTCTGTGCCAGAGTGAGGGCTCTGATGCCAGCCTGCAAGCTGCAGACATTGAAACTTAACTCCTTCGTCCACGATGGAGACCTCACAGTGGGAGGCGTGCTCCTGGTTCACTCTGAGTACACTTCTCCTGAGCTCACATTCAAGGAAGTGCCACAACCTATATCCTGCAAAGGGTAAGAGCAGTTTATTATGTTATGTGCATAAATGTGCTTGCAGATATCCTGTGAGAGGCCAGAACAGTATATTGCATTGCAGTATGAAAAGAATAATCTTAGCTGATATCCTGTGAAGGTGTAAGAAATATTTTGACATTTTGGGAAGAAACATCACAGCTGATATCCTGTGAGAGGTAAGAAC
The DNA here is from genome assembly GCF_964204655.1 of Triturus cristatus. Taxonomy (NCBI): domain Eukaryota; kingdom Metazoa; phylum Chordata; class Amphibia; order Caudata; family Salamandridae; genus Triturus; species Triturus cristatus. Next base: position 1,669,177,981 of record NC_140591.1, on the reverse strand, counting down.
ATTTTATTACAGTGCGGATATAGGTAAATCATGTAATGAATATGAATAGCTTATTACAGTATGTATAGAAGTGTCACAGCTGATATCCTGTGAGGGATAAGAACACTTTACCACAGCATGTATACACATGTCACAACCCATATCTTGTGACGGGTGAGAACTGTTTATTAGAGTATATATAGAAGTGTCACCACTGATATCCTGTGAGGGTAAGAACACTTTATTACAGTATGTATAGAAGTGTCACAGCTGATATCCTGTGAGGGATAAGAACACTTTACCACAGCATGTATACACATGTCACAATCCATACGTTGTGAGGGTGAGAACTGTTTATTAGAGTATATATAGAAGTGTCACCACTGATATCATGTGAGGGTAACAACACTTTATTGCAGTATGTATAGAAGTGTCACAGCTGATCTCCTGTGAGGGGTAAGAACAGATTTTTACAGTATGCATAGAAGTATCACAGCTGATCTCCTGTGAGGAGTAAGAACATTTTGTTACAGGACGTACAGAAGGGTAACAACTGACATCCTGTGAGTGTAAGACCAGTTTATTACAGTATGTATGAAAGTCACAGCTGATGAACTGGGGCGAGGAAGAAGATTTTATTGCAGTTTTTAAAGTTTCTCTTCAGAGATCTTGTGAAGGGTAAGACCAATGTATTATAGTATGCTTGTAGGTGCTACAGCTACTGTCCAATGAAGGTGCAGAAATTGTATTTACAATATGGGAGATGTGAGACAGCTGATATCCTATGTAGAGTAAGACTTTTCTATTACATATCTATATGTCATAGTGTCACAGCTGAGATCTGTGATCCCTAATAATATTTTATTATAGTATTAATAGAAGTCATCTCTCTGAGATTGGAAAGTAAACTCAGGGCATTTTTTATCTATGTTACCATGTGTCACTGTTAATAAACTATCAGGAGTATGCACGCATTATAAATCACATTTTTCCAATTTCATGTACAAAAATATATAAATATTTGACTGCGACAAGCCCCCTGTCACAAATTAAGCTCTGACTCTTTTGGGTGACACATGGCCTGCAGAGACATCACTCTCTCTGTGTCTCTCGTATAGAACATTGGCTGGAGAGACTGCCCTCTCTGAGTCTCTCTTGAGCTGCATCGACTTCAGAGAGTGCACTCTAAGTGTCTCATACCTTACAATGGCTGTAGATACCACTCTCTCTCAGGGTCCCTTCTGCAACTCATTAACTTCAGAGAGATCCCTCTTACTGAGTCTCCCCTAAGTCTTATTGGCCACTGAGATTGCACTCTTTGGGGCCGATTCATAGAACTAACTTAAGACAAAATTCTAAACTTACTACTTTTGATTTAGGATTTCGTCTTAAGTTTGTCTTAAGACAAACTTAAGACAGACTTAAGAAAGACTTAAGACAAACTTAAGACAGATTTAAGACAGACTTAAGACAGACTTAAGACGAACTTAAGACAAAATCCTAACTTAAGTCTGTCTTAAGTCTGTCTTAAGTCTGTCTTAAGTTTGTCTTAAAACAAACTTAAGACAAAATCCTAACTTCTGTGAATACCAAAAGTAGTACGTTTTGGATTTTGTCTTAAGTTATTTCTGTGAATCGGGCCCTTTGACTCTCTGAAAAGATCCAGGGGTCGCAGGAACTGCACTCGATCAGTCTCATTCACTGCTTAATTTGTAAATGAATTAATTCTGCTGCCCAAGGCTGTACTCAGAAGCCCGTGGCCGGTGCTATTAAATGTCAGTGCGCCAAACATCAAGGCGGGTATTCCTGATTCCACCTCATGACTCTTTAAGCCACCACCAGACACTCCCTGCACCTTTATTCTACCTTTGCAAGCCCCTGCACTCTCCCTTTCTGATGGTCTTTCCGTCTCTCTTTCTCCATCGTTCCGATTTCTGTGTTTATTCTTGTCTTGCTCCAATAAATATCTGATCTGGAAAAATTAAGTCCCAGTCCTCAAAAACAAGTGCAGATGGCCCACACCAGCACCCACCGCCTCAGATTAAGCACTGGTCTTATATGGGCAACTTCAATTGCTGAAAACCGACTGTCTCATACGTCACATTTGCTGCGCAGACCACTATCTCTGGGTTTCTAGTATGTCACAATGGCCAGCTAGACTACACTCTGCATGGGTCCCTCTCACACCATCTAAGGCCCCCACTAATGTCCCTGTCTCTCACACTCTCAGAAGTCACATCGGCTGCAGAGACCACCATCTCTGAGTCTGGAGTAAAACACATTGGTAGTCGAGACTGCCAACTCTCTGAGGATGGGCTATTACACTATGGCAACAGAGACACTGTCTCTGAGGCTAGCTTATTACAAATTAGCCACAGAGACACCCTCTCTGAGCCTGTCAAACAGCAGGTTGGCTGCAATAATCTCCCACTCTACTTCTCTCAAGCTGCACATGGGCCAAAGGGATGAAGAGACCAAAGCAACAGCTTTCTCACACCACAGTGACAGCTCCCTTAGACCGCAGTGACACCCCCCTCAGACCACACCAGCAGCTCTCTCAGACCACAGCACAGCTCCCTCCCTCAGACGACAGTGACAGCTCCCACAGAACACAGATATACCTCCCTCAGACCACAATGACAGCTGCCTTAGCCCACAGTGACAGCACCCTGAGACCACAGTGACAGCTCCCTCAGACCACAGTTACAACCTCATGAGATCACAGTGACAGCTCTCTCAGACTACTGTAACAGCTCCCTCTGACCACAGTGACAACTCTCTTAGACCACAGGGGCAGTTTATTCAAACCACAGTGACAGCCCCCTTGGGCCACAGTGACAGCTCATGTAGACCACTGTGACAGCTCCCTCAGACCACACTGATAGCTCCCTCAGATTACAGTGATGACTCCCTTGGACCACAGAGACAGTTCCTTCAGACCACAGTGACAGCTCCCTCAGACCACAGTGACAACTCTCTTAGACCACAGTGACAGCTCCTTTAGACCACAGAGACAGCTCCTTCAGACCCCAGAGTCAGTTCCCTCAGACCACAGAGACAGTTCCCACAGACCACAGAAACAGATCCCTCAGACCACAGTGACAACTCCCTCAGTCTACAGCCACCACTTTCCCCAGTCTCATTGACAGCTCTCCTCGGGACTATGTGACAGCCTCCAAAGAGATATGAGCAGGTGTTGTGCACAGTGACCCCCCATACAATGCTTCTACTCACATGGTGCTGCCAAGGGTGTTACACTGGGAATGACTAACCTCTCATAACATTACGACCACTGCTGCCTAAGACCTGACCATTCCTCCCATCTCCTATCCATCCACACCTCGACACACACACTCATCCATCCAGGCAATTATTGTCACATTCATCCATAAATATACCAAGTTAAAGAAACATTGACAAGCCAATGGGTCTTTCGCATACAAGATCTTTTGACTTTGGGCATGTTCTTAGCCATGTTTTATAGCAGCCTACCTGCTCTGCAGCATGGCTGAAAGTGTTTTAAAAAAGTGCTATGACGCTGAATAGATGCTTGTAAGACATGGGAGACCACATGCATTTGTGCTAGATGTAGGCAATCTTTGTGATATTATCAGTGAAATCAACAAAAATAAAAACAGCCTGCAGATCTACAAACAGTCATAAAACCAAGCAACACACTGACCAGTTAGAATACACTAGCTGTAGGGTGCATCCTGGGTTACAACATTATCAGTAACATGCACATACACAGAATTATAACACTTTGAGCAACACTGCGGGACAAGGCCACGTGGATATACCCACTGTTGAGAGGTAAAGTGCTTTTGGTGATCAGTGTCATCAATCAATCAATCAATCATGTAATTTGTAAAGCGCACTACATACCTGTGAGGGTTTCAAGGTGCTGGGGGGGGGGGGTGCTGCTGCTACTGGTCGAAGAGCCAGGTCTTGAGTTGTCTCCTGAAGGTTAGCAGGTCTTGTGTCATGAAGCACAGGTGGTCCACACAGACTGCCACTCCTGCACACTCACACTCACTTAGCACCACTACGCAATGTGACAGGTACCAGCTCGGTCCATATGGACACTTACACAAACATACACACCTGACACTCGAATGCAGTGCCACTGATCCCAAACAGGTCAATAGATAACACTCTGCAGACCCCGTGGCTCCAAGCCTCCCGCCACCCTCCAATTCAGCCCAACTGTCCCAGACACCCTGGATGGAAGTTCACCAGCCTCTCCCTCCAGACACAAGGCCTCTCATGACTGAGGCCATACCTCATCTGGGTCTCCAGAAAGCAGGTGGGGATAGACAGTAAGCATAAACAAGAGATAGACGTAAACAAAGGGGGTCTTGGTGCCACTCAGGAAGTTCACCAACAAGTTGGAAAGCAGAAACGGGCTAAGAGCAACAATTTTATACAAACAGGGGTCCACGAGGGCCTTCTGGCACCAGCCCAGTTCTACGAAGCACAGTGAGGTTACACAGTCTCTTGACCTGCTCCCAAACATTGTCAGAAGTGTCCCACTGGCCTAGTCAATTCCTCTTTCTCCTAACTGGCAAAATGAAGACTTCAGAAGGGGCAGATGGGGAAAAGACAGTTGATCCACAGAGATGGGGCTAGTAAGGGAGCACGCAGTGAATGGGGAACAACATGCAGGGAAGTCTCACGGCTCGAGGAGGCACCCCATCAGTTACACGTTGATTCGGGCTGTGCCCCGGCAATCTGGGCACAGGGTCAGGATCACCTTTAAGATGAGTCGCACAAAAAGCTTCATGTTACACGAAGTAGACTTGCAATTCTGTACATCCCTGAAAAACAGACACTATGCTAAGCACACATTGATGTCACTTGCACCAGATGATTCCGTTCACACTAACTGGTGCAAGTTCCGCAAAGCCTCATGAGGTAGAATGAGGGTGCACACCCACCACTGAGGCTCACAACCTGTGAATCGAACACCGCAAGCAATGAGCATGCAGTTAGCATGGAGCATGAGAGAAATGCAGCACAGTCGCGGAAGTAGGCCATTTTGTATCCCGCAAATGGTGAATCCGCTCACCACCAACAAGATGCTTATGTGTGCCATGGTCCCTTCAGTACAGGAATCACTTCGCTACAGATGTGGGCAACTTCTTGAGCTCCCCACCAGGCACTCCAGTCTCTTGCAGAATTCTATAGTTCCAAGCTCATACTATGCTGTTCAGCTTTCAGCAGGCGATGTGGGCACTTAGGGAGCACTGCTCTCCAGAAGTCATTGTTAGATGGTGTGGGCCCCTTATAGGAGATCTTTTTTTATCCCTGTGATCTCTAAGAGAACAGGAGACCAGCCAACTGGTCCTTGGGATCCCAATTCAGGGTGCCACACATCAGTAGGTAGTCGACCCAGGCCAACCACTATTCAGGAAGACATACAGTCTTTCCTTTGGCAGTTATCCTCAATATGCACAACAGAGTCCTCCAGTAATGTGCACCATGCAGACCAGGTTTCCCTGGTACTGCCTCCCTACAAGCAGACAAGCGGATCTCTCCCCTTGGCAGAGTAGCACTGGATAGTTATACCCCATTGGGCCTTTGAAGTTGGGGGCAGGTTCAAAGGTTATTCCAATAAACCACAGATGTGTTCCCTAAATTTCTCTTGTGTCTGCAATGAACCACAGAATGCAGATCTCTATCTTTATGGGGGCCATGACCTGGCCCCAGAGCCGTCACAATCTCTGCCCACCATATATTCTGCTAGACCCACAAGAGGCAGAGGTCGGCTATAACAAATTGAATGCGCAATAGTTTAAGGCTGTCACTGGGGAATGGCCAGATGTGCTCCCTCGGCCTCCGGTGTTGACTGGGACAGTTTGATGCATAGAAATGTCCACTTTCCATAAGCGGCATTTCCACTTATGCCAAGTCCACCGGTATTCGGACAAAATATCGAAATTAAAATATCGTCAGACATAAATATCGAGTTGAAACATAGTCATACAGAAATATTGTGTGCAAAAATATCAATTTTTAGGTAAGTAATATTGATTTTAACACTATCGAAATAATTAATATCGTTTACAAAAATATAGATATTGTAATAATTTTGTTTTGTCATTATTTCGACATATTTTAGTATATATTTTAATTGTATATTTTATAATTTGTTTATATAATTACTGCTTGTGTTTTTTAATATTTTTTTGAATTGCTAATAGTTTTGTTATGTAGTTTAATGATTTTTGTATTTTGTATTACCATAGCAGGTTGTGTGGTTTATAGGGGTACAGGGTGGGAAGTAAAATAATTAATAATTAATTGTAATTAATATTAATTATTTGATAGATAGTTATTTATGTTAAGTGTACGATAATTTTTCTTAAAGTTAAGTTTCAGGTGCGGGTTGTGGGTTTTGTAGGAGTATAGGGTGGGAAGTAAATATATTCTAATTAATTAATATTTAATTTCTAATTAATATAATTTATTTAATTGATAAATATTTATGTTTATTGGATAATTATTTTTTTTAATTTAAGTTTCAGGTGCGGTTTGTGGGTTTTGTAGGGGTATAGGGTCGGAATTAAATTAATTATAATTAATTTATATGTAATTTGTTATTAATATTATCTATTGAATTGATAAATATGTATGTTATTTGTATAATAATTTTTTTAAAGTTACGTCTCAGGTGTGGGTTGTGGGTTTTGTATGGATATAGGGTGCACAGTGAATTAATTATAATTAATTTATAAGTATTTTTAATTCATATTAATTATTTAATTGATAATTATTTATTTTATTTATATAATTACTTTTTTTAAAGTTATGTCTCAGGTGCGGGTTGTGGGATTTGTAAGGGTATAGGGTGGGAAGTAAATTAATTATAATTATTAATATTTACTTTTTAATTAATATTTATCATTTTGTCGATATTTAATTATGTTAATTGTACAATGACTTTTTTAAAGTTTAGTTTCAGGTGTGGGTTGTGGCTTTTGTAAGGTTATAGGCTGGGAAGTAAATTCATTATAATTAAGTATTATTTAGGCCTAGATTACCATGTTGGTTGGAGTTGCCTCCGATCGACACCGTCGCAGTCTCGAGACCAACCGGCCTCTTGTCTACGATCCCAACACTGCAATTACAATGTGACCGCATACTCCCATTTCTCTATGGGAGTTTTTGCTGTGGCCGTAAGAGAAACGGGAGATTCTGTTTATCCCTGCACAGCGTAGCAGGCACATCAAGGTGCGTGCCACATGGTGCAGGGATTAACCTCTACCCCAACAGGAGGCCACAGTGAGAAGGGGGACCTCAAACTCGTTTTCCAACAGGCTTTCCATGTCGTAAAGCCTGGCATGGAAAGCCTGTAGGAAACAGAGCATCATAATCCCAATGGCAGAAACGCCAGTTATTGGAATTCCATGCTGGTTCCGATTGGCCGACAGGCTCCTTGAGCCCATTGGAATCCAGCCGGAATGACCAGACGGTTTCAGTTTCGACCGTCTGCATTGTAATGCAGCAGTCAGAACTGAAACCGCAATGGGTCTCTGAAAGCCTCCATCCTGCAGTCGGAGGCTTTCTGAGCCTGATCGTAACAAGGTTCTAAATGTTTATTTAATATTAATAACTTTTTTGCTAATTAAATATGTAAATTGTGTAATAAATGTATTTGTTGTGTGTTGTTGTTTTTGTAAGGGTAAAGGTTTTTTTTTATTTCTTTATTATTACAAAAATATAGTCAATGTTCACATACAAACATATATCCCACAGGTGGCATTATATATTCACTAGGATAGCTTTCTTTAAAAGGTTGTCTTAAACCTATCTACCATAAGAGTCGAATTGGACTGGTGCAAGGTGGCCACTATAACTAGTGACCAGCATATGCCAGGCCAACTTCTCACAACCATCTAGCGCATAATTAGGGTCCCCTGCAACAATCAGCTCTACTTCTGGTGCCAAGTCCAACTGCCCAAGGACCGTCCTCAGAAACTCGCCGTCATTGCTGTTTGGGGCATATATATGTATCAAGCACACTTTTTGTCCGTCAAGTGTCCCTTCTTCCACCACATATCTCCCTGATGGGTCTAAGCTAGATTTCACTGTTTTAAAGGGGACTCCTGGTGCCACCCAAATCTTGAGATACATCGCCACCCGGATCCTTTTGACCAGATTATTAAGCCGCCTAACATTCCATGTTATGAACTTATAGTCATGTCTATAGCATGGCATGAGTTTGATATGCTATGGTTCGGTTCCTCTCGTACTGTGTGGGGGGAAAACCTATAGGTGTCATGCAAGGTAAACCCTCTTCTTAATCTTCCAGATTGTCTGATAAATCAGCTCTGTGTCCCCGGTATTGAATTTGTTAACATAACTGCGTGAAGTCCAAAATTTACCTCCCCCAGGCAGTAGTACCTCATTCTCATAACACAACCCTGGTCCGAGGACTCGGAACTCTGCCCCACATCCACCACCCACCCCCCCCAGATCCCTTCCCACAACTGGATAATCAACAAATGTAGTCAATAAGTCTCAAAAACAAATCTTTGATATACTGCCAAACTGTCTGGTACCGCGCCACCCCACCCAACTGGCAGTCTAGCAAGGCTGCTTCATTGCACTACAATTGGAGTGTCTGAACTTTAGATTAGCTGAACAGTGTCTCACCACATCGTTGACAGTCTATGTCCCCTAGATTTCTAGGGGGGAGTTCCCTCCCAATTAACCTGTACCATGGTCAACTCTCCTTACTGTTCCAGTGCCCATAACTTCCAGCGATTCAGTCCCCATTCTTGTCGTAAAATACCATAAGAGCCTGCATCGGTTTGGCTGGGGTTGCCCTCTGGTTCTGATTGAGTTTCTTGGACTAAACATAGTAGGGAAAACTGGTTCTGAGTTGGAATCCCCTCCACCTCAGTCCATAGAGTACCATCCGGACCCACCAGGATACATCCCATCTCTGATGAGTACCGCGGCCTGGATCTTTGTTCTCTGGTGTTGCGACACTGACTCCTTTGTCGGCAACTCTTTTTCCTCTGTTCTCCCCAGCCTTGGTTTTGGTCCTGTCCAGCCAGGCCCAACGAGTCCATCCAGTCCATAGCTGTAGGAGAGCAGGATCTGCTTCACATGTTTACCCCCACTTTTGTCTGGTGTTTCACTGTTTTTCGACTTTAGTCTGGCTGGGACCCTGCTATTCAGGGCCCCAGCCTAGCTGCTTCCTCTCTAAAATGATTCCATTTACTTTAGGTACATAAGAGATTAGATCTGAGGTGCCCTTATAAGTCCCTAGTATATGGTATACTATGTACCCAGGGCATTGGTACCCCAGAGGCGTACCAGGGGCTGAAGCATGTGTTATTCCACCGCTGGAAAGCCACCCAAAATGACACCACAGGTCTGCTACTGCAGCCTGAGTAAGGTGGTGCATGCACCCCTTACAGAGATATAGGTTCACTATATCTCACCAGATACTGCATATACAAACCTATCAGTCACCCCTATGGCAGTCCTAATCAATCCTAAAGGCAGGGTGCTTGGTTATATGTGAGGGGGTGCCCAGGCATGAGCTGAGCCCCTCTGCAGCCTTCGGAATCTCTTCCCTGGGGTTGTCAGTAGTGCAGCCTGACCATATACTCTTGAGTGCATTATAACCAAATGGTAAATTCTAACTTTGGACTGGCTGCACGGAAACATGTCGTGTTTGGTGTCAAACACCTTGGAATCATAACCCCACACCAGTAACTAGTGTGGGAGTATGATCCCACCCTTCTAGAGGGAGAGACATGACAGCACTGGTATACCCGATAGAAACTTAATAGACCCCTGGCATCACAAAATGAATGCTGCAGCCATAGACACGGGTCTGGCCTACTGCTGCTGACCGAAACTCCGGCAGGGGAGGCCTGGACAATAGGTTTCCTGTCACAGGGAGGTATAACCACCTCCCAGACAGGCTTATGTGTATTGGGGCTGGGTGGGAGCACTCCCTGAGTGCTTTGAAGTCCTGCACTGGGGGCACATTTGGTGTCCCTGTGCATAGTCCAGCTCAAACCAGTTATGGGGCTTCCAGCCCCTGCTCTGGCGCAAAACTGGACAAAGGAAATGGGTATAGCCACCCCTCTTTCCAAACCATCCCATAGGTGGGTCCCCAGAGTATGTTCAACCCCCTACCTTAGTATAAGTATGGGACCCCAGTCCTTTGGACCTTAGATTACCCTGGACGAAACTCTGAAGCCAAATCCTGGACCTTCGACGCTCTGCTCAAGACCAGAGGACTGAAGAAATCTCCCTTGGGGTTAAGGAGTGACTCCCCTGCTTGGCAGGCACCAACAAAGCAATTTGCCGGTCTGCATTATCGAAGCTCCCGCCAGACTCCGAAGTATTTGCAGCCCAGGAACAGGATTTCCAGACATCTCAGAAGCTGACCCGAGTCCCCAGCAAAGCTGAGACCCACAGCCCTCGTGAGTAGCATGGAACCTGAACTCCTGGTCACCGTGCATTTCTGCAAGAGCATTGACTTCTCGACATCTCTTGTAGTCGTGCTTGGGCTACCTTGTAGCCCTCACCTTGAGCACTGAATCCACCGAAGATTGTCGGCCTGGTCATTCCGAGTGACCCGAGGGCCGCCATTTTGTGTTTCGTCTCGAGGTCCCTTTGCGATCCCTGGTCCGTTGACTGATGGGTCCCTGAGGGGGTAACTTTGTATTTCCTTGGGCTTCCCTGGTTACTCCAGATGTGCCCTGACTCCCAACCAAGTGGTGAGTCCCACAGACCTTGCTGGTCTGCACCGAAGCATCTTTCTCGTTTCTGCATGGGATGCTGTTGCCAAGGCTTGTTGTGTCCAATCCAGGCACCGATGCTGCAGCACTCAACATCCTTTGTGGGACAGCTTGAATCCAGCTCATGATCATCCTTGACGCCTCCTTGTCCTTGTGGCTGAAGAGTCAAGCTTCACCTCTTTCACCTGAAATCACCCGACATCGGTGGGCATCTGCTCATCGCCTTCCTGGTCACTGGCTAGTGACCCAGACTCTGTCCCCTCTGCTTTCAGGTTCTTCTCATCTTCGATCCAGGCTTGGATCTCTTCGCACACTTCGCATCTTCACGACAGCAGCACTTCTTCGCAAGCTCCCATTGAAATCGACGACGTGACCCGACACCAAAAGACACCTATGCACCCGGCTTCCCTGGGTGAGGTAACACGAGTACTCCGGTGCTCCCGTGGGTGCTAGCCCTAGAACTTCCTAAGTCCAAAAGGGTTTGGTCCTGACTCATTTCTAAGTGTTCCTAATCATTAAAAATCTAACCGCAACATTCCCCACTGGAGCTCGCGGCTGTGTTCACACACTGCACACGGCCCCCGTGGGTCCCCTTTGTCACTACCTTGGATGGGTCCTTGGATTCCCAGCGATTCTACAGGCTCTAGGCCTTGTGTCTAGTTAAGTCGTGGTTCTTATGCCACTATTTTAGTATATGGTTTGGCTCGCCCCTAGGGCCTGACGTATATTTGTGCTATTTTACTGTGATTATTGAAATGTAACTTTTGTGTTTTGACCTCTAGTCTCATAAAGAGACTAGGAGGGTGTGTTTAGTAATACATACATGTATTTTATATATATATACCTGGTGTGGATATCTTTCATTTAGTGACTCAAGAGATTATAGACTGGTAAAACAAGTTGATTTACATTCCTTCAAGACTTAGCCTGAAGGCTGCTCTCCATAGCTACCACTAGGATAGCTTTCAATAAAGGTTATCTTTAACCTATAACCAATCAGGGGTTATTTGGACTGATACAAGGTTCCCACTATAACTAGTGGACAACATATATCAGGCCAACTTCTCACGTTGGTGTGCAGCTTGTGGGATTCCAGCTTGCTATTGTTTTACCAGATAATTTCAATTGAGTAACTAACTAAAAACCACTAAAGGTACCCTAGGTACATATAATACAAGCTTTAGAATACAGTAAGTTCTACTGAACTTAGATTTGTGTGATAAGGGATAGCACACCCTTTCTACAACTCAAGAGAGTTTAGTAGGGCACACTAGAGTAGGTAGTGCAATACACCACACCACACTAGTAATGTCTTCAAGGCCAGGAACCGGTAGGTCCTTGCCAGAAGCCAATGGGCTTCAAGATTCCCAGTATGATAGACTCCCATTCATGGAACTGAGAGCATTATGTATAACTAGGAAACTGAAGACAGGCAAATGTCCAACCACCCAGCATCTCATAGAGGTACTCAGGCTGGATGACCTTAGCAGATCTTTAGGATCTGAAGGGCTAGGCAGAGTGGGTGGGACAGCACCTGAGGAAAGGCCTAGGGGTGTAAATCCCCATGACCTGACCTCTGAGGCTGGCCAGGCAGATAACAATGATTTGGACCTGGAAAATCCAATTCCCCTTGACAATGATGGAGAGGAACATAATGGACCCCTCTTTGTCCCCCCTGGGAGAGTTGGTGGTGGGCCAAGAAGGTCAAGATCTCCCCCAGTGGAGTCTAACCATTCTAACTCATCTATAGGGACCTCAATCTCCTCTCATAGGAGGGAAAACTCTCTGGAGAGAAGGGAGAGACTGCTTAAGTATGAAGAAGCTCAGCTTGAAATCAGAAGAAAGCAGATAGCCCTAGATAGGGAGGCCCTAGAGCTCCACAGAGCTAGGAAAAGATGGGACTGGAGTCCCATGGTGGCAGCAGCATCCCTATAGATAGGGAAAGGTCTCATGACCATAGAAACCTGAATAAGATTGTCCTTCCCTCCCAGAGTGAGGATGACATCCACAAATGGATAACTGCACTGGAAAGGGCCTGTAAAGTACAAAGGGTCCCCCAGGAGCAGTGGGCAGCAATCTTATGTCTATCATTTGCAGACAAAGGTAGAGATAAACTCCTCACTGTTAGAGAGGAGAAGTCAGATGATTACAAAAGTCTGAAGAGTGCCTTAATTGATGGGTTTGGCCTAACCACTGAGCAATACAGGTTAAAGTTCAGGGATACCCAAAAGCCACAGACTCAGGACTGGGTAGACTTTGTAGATTGTGCTACTAAGGCTCTGGAAGGTTGGTTACTTAGCAGTAAAGTGCATGACTATCAAGGACTGTACAATTTAATTATGAGGGAGCAGATCCTTAAGAATTGTCAGAATCAGCTGTTGGACCAGTACCTGGTAGACTCAGATCTGACCTCTCCCCAAGAATTGGGAAAGAAGGCAGACAAGTGGGTCAGAACTAGGGTGAGGCAGAAGGTACAGAACCAAGGTGGTGAACCCAAGAAGCAAGATCCTAAAAACTCTGATAAGGGTGGGGAGAAGGGTAAAGACCAGAAATCTTCACAAGGCCCCCAAAAATCTGCTTCAGGTGGTGATTCACAGTCTAACAAGGGAACAGGCCAAAATAAACCATGGTGCAAAATCTGTAAGCAGAAAACTCACTGGACCAGTGATTGCACCAAATTCAAAGAATCTACTCCAGCCACCATTGCCACTAAGGCAAATGTTCCCCCTAGTACAGCTACAATTGGTGGTGGTAATGTCCAGCATAAGGGTGTAGTAGGGTTAACCCTGGGTTCTGAGATGGACTCTGGCCTAGTCAGAGTTCCAACTCATGCTGTCCTTGTCTGTGATGGGGGCATGGATATGTCCCCCTTTGTGAGCCCCAGTAATCTGGGCAAATACAGACAACAGCCTTTAATAAATGGAATAGAGGCTTTGGCATTCAGGGACACAGGAGCAAGTGTCACAATGGTGACAAAAGATCTTGTGTATACTGGGCAGATTATACTTGGTGAAATGTACCAAGTGACCAATGCTAGCAATGTCAGAACAGACCATTTTCTGGCAGTTGTTAACTTCTCCTGGGGAGGGGTAACTGGCCTTAAGGAGGTTGTGATAAGTGCAGACCTACCAGTACAGTGCTTGCTTGGCAATGATCTAGAGACTTCAGCTTGGGCTGAAGTGGAGCTCAGGACACATGTAGAAATGTTAGGGATCCCTGCTCATGTCTTTGCTGTGACTAGGTCACAGGCCAAAATGTCTCAAACTGGACAGGCCCTGGATTCTGGAATAATGGACCAGGTGCCTCCCGAGAGGAGGAGCAGTAGGGTTAAGGCAGTGCCTTCCCACCTGACTCAGAATGCAGATCAGTCTCCTCAGGGAGATGATCTTGAGCCTGAAGAAGGAACTGTCCCAGAGGAGCTTGAACCTGACCAGGTTGAGTTTTTGGGGACAGGGGGCCCTTCCAGGTCTGATCTGAGCCAGGAGCAGAAAACCTGCCCCTCTCTTGAACCCCTCAGAAAGCAAGCTGCTGATGAGGCTGCTGGGAATGCTAGTGGCACCCATAAAGTTTATTGGGATGATGGACTCCTTTATTCAGAGTATAGAGACCCCAAGCCTGGTGCATCCAGGGGGTTGGTTATACCTCTGAAGTGTAGGGGCTTCCTATTGACACTAGCCCATGATATTCCCCTAGCAGGACACCTGGGCCAGAGCAAGACTTGGGACAGAATTGTCCCTCACTTTCACTGGCCCCACATGTCTGAAGACACTAAGGAGTTTTGTCGCTCCTGTGTGACCTGCCAAGCCAGTGGCAATGCAGGTGGAACCAAAAAGGCCCCCCTGATACCACTACCTGTGGTGGGGTTCCCTTTGAGAGGGTAGGGATTTACATTGTTGGTCCCATGGATCCTCAAACAGCATCTTGGCACAGGTTTATACTGGTGGTGGTGGACCATGCCACCAGGTAACCAGAAGCAATTCCCCTAAGGACCACTACAGCACCTGTGGTGGCAAGAGCTATCTTGGGTGTATTCTTAAGAGTAGGCTTTCCTAAGGAGGTAGTATCTGACAGGGGGGGGGCAACCTTCATGTCTAGTTACTTGACTGCTATGTTGAAGGAGTGTGGAGTGATGTACAAGTTCACCACACCCTATCACCCACAATGCAATGGTTTAGTTGAAAGGTTCAACAAAACCTTAAAGGGCATGATTAAAGGACTCCCAGAAAAGCTTAGGCGAAGATGGAACATACTCTTGTCCTGCCTTTTATTTGCATACAGGGAGGTGCCTCAAAAGGGGGTTGGCTACAGCCCTTTTGAACTTTTGTTTGGTCACCCTGTCAGGGGTCCATTGTGCCTGGTTAAGGAAGAATGAGAGTTACCTCTCAAGCCCCCCAAACAGGACATAGTGGACTATGGACTTGGTCTCCGCTCCAGGATGGCTGAGTATATGAAAAAAGGCAACCAAAAACCTTGAGGCTAGCCAGGAATTTCAAAAAGCCTGGCATGACCAAAAGGCTGTACTGACTGTCTACCAGCCAGGACAGAAAGCATGGGTGTTGGAGCCTGTGGCGCCAGAAGCCCTCCAGGACAAATGTAGTGGCCCCCATTCAATTGTTGAACAGAAAGGGGAGGTCACCTACTTGGTAGACCTTGGAACCCCTAGGAGTCCCCACAGGGTACTTCATGTCAACAGACTAAAACCATATGTTGACAGGGCAGACATGGGCTTGCTCATGGCTACTGATGAAGGACAGGAGGAAGAGAGTGACCCACTCCCTGACCTGCTTTCTCAGAACCCTGATGATGGGTCAGTTGATGGTGTAGCCTTGGCAGGCAGCCTCACTGGCCAGCAGCAAACTGACTGCAGAAAACTGCTCAGTCAGTTCAGACATATGTTTTCTCTGACTCCAAGTCAGACCACCTGGTGCACTCATGAAGTGGACACTGGGGACAGTCTGCCTGTGAAGAATACAATCTACAGGCAACCTGACCATGTCAGGGACTGTATAAGGTCAGACGTCCACAATATGTTGGATTTGGGAGTTATTGAACCCTCAGTTAGCCCTTGTGCTAGCCCAGTAGTCCGTGTACCTAAACCTCACACCACAGATGGCAAGAGAGAAATGAGGTTTTGTGTGGATTACAGGGGTCTCAATGCAGTCACTAGGAATGATGCCCATCCCATCCCCAGGGCAGATGAGCTAATAGATACTTTGGCCTCCGCCAAGTTTCTAAGCACATTTGACCTGACAGCTGGCTACTGGCAGATCAGACTAGCTGATGATGCAAAGCCAAAGATAGCATTTTCTACCCCTAGTGGGCACTATCAATTTGTGGAAATGCCCTTTGGTTTGAAGAATGCACTTGCCACTTTCCAAAGGTTGGTGAATCAAGTCCTTACAGGCCTGGAAGACTATAGTGCAGCATATCTAGATGATATTGCTGTCTTTAGCTCCACCTGGGAGGATCACCTGGTCCACCTGAGGAATGTTTTGGAGGCCCTGCAAAAACCAGGCCTAACTATCAAGGCTACTAAGTGCCAGGCAGGGCAGAATCAGCAGGTTGTGTACCTGGGCCACCTTGTAGGTGGAGGCCAGGTTCAACCATTGCAGAGCAAAATCCAGCCCATAATGGACTGGGTTGCTCCCACTACCCAGACTCAGGTGAGTGGCTTCTTAGGCCTGACGGGGTACTATAGAAGATTTGTCAAGGTGTATGAATCAATAGTGAAACCCCTGAATGACTTAACGTCTAACAATATGCCTTAAAAAGTTCAGTGGAAAGCTAGCTGTCAAAAGGCATTTGATGACCTGAAGCAGGCCATGTGCACTGCTCCCATTCTGCAAAGGCCTGACTACTCCAAAAAGTTTATTGTCCAAACAGATGCATCTGAGATGGGGATAGGGGCTGTACTGTCACAGTTGAATGATGAAGGTCAGGATCAACCAGTAGCTTTCATAAGCAGAGGGTTGACCCCCAGAGAGAAATGTTGGTCAGCCATTGAGAGGGAGGCCTTTGCTGTGGTTTGGGCTCTGAAGAAGTTGAGGCCATACTTTTTTGGTACTCACTTCATTGTTCAGACAGACCGTAAGCCCCTCTTATGGCTAAAACAGATGAAGGGTGAAAATCTCAAATTGCTCAGTTGGTCCATTTCCCTACAGGGGATGGACTATACAGTGGAACATAGACCTGGGAGTAACCATGCCAATGCAGATGGACTCTCCAGATATTTCCACTTAGAACATGAAGACTCAACTGGTCAAGGTTAGTTTAATGTCCCTGTGTTTGGGGGGGGGGTCGTGTAGGAGAATAGGATCTGCTTCACATGTTTACCCCCACTTTTTGCTGGTGTTTCACTGTTTTGCAGGCACCCCTTACAGAGATATAGGTTCACTATATCTCACCAGATACTTCTCATACAAATTTATCAGTCACCCCTATGGCAGGCCTTATCAATCCTGAAGACAGGGTGCTTGGTTATATGTAAGGGGGTGCCCAGGCATGAGCTGAGCCCCTCTGCAGCCTTCGGAATCTCTTCTCCGGGGTTGTCAGTAGTGCAGCCTGACCATATACTCTTAAGTGCATTATAACCAAACGGTAAATGCTAACTTTGGACTGGCTGCACAGGAAACATGTCGTGTTTGGTGTCAAACACCTTGGAATCATAACCCCACACCAGTAGCTGGTGTGGAGGTATGATCCCACCCTTGTAGAGGGAGAGACATGACAGCACTGGTATACCCTGTAGAAACTTAATAGAGCTGTGGCATCACAAAATGGATGCTGCAGCCAGAGACACGGGTCTGGCCTCCTGCTGCTGACTGAGACTCCGGCAGGGGAGGCCTGGACAATAGGTTACCTGTCACAGGGAGGTGTAACCACCTCCCAGACAGGTTTATGTGTATTGGGGCTGGGTCGGAGCACTCCCTGAGTGCTGGGGGCACATTTGGTGTCCCTGTGCATAGTCCAGTTCAAACCGGTTCAGGGGCTTCCAGCCCCTGCTCTGCCATGAAACTGGAAAAAGGAAATGGGTGTAGCCACCCCTCTTTCCAAACCCTCCCATATGTGGGTCCCCAGATTATGTCCAACCCCCTACCTTAGTATAAGTATGGGACCCCAGTGCTTAGGACTTTAGATTACCCTGGACGAAACTCTGAAGCCAAATCCTGGACCTTCGCCGCTCTGCTCAAGACCAGAGGACTGAAGAAATCTCCCTTCGGGTCAAGGAGTGGCTCCCCTCCTTGGCAGGCACCAACAAAGCAATTTGCCAGTCTGCATTATCGAAGCTCCCGCCAGACTCCGAAGTATTTGCAGCCCAGG
Source organism: Triturus cristatus (assembly GCF_964204655.1). Classification (NCBI taxonomy): domain Eukaryota; kingdom Metazoa; phylum Chordata; class Amphibia; order Caudata; family Salamandridae; genus Triturus; species Triturus cristatus. Next base: position 1,669,159,913 of record NC_140591.1, on the reverse strand, counting down.
AAGAGGATTTCCAGACATCTCAGAGGCCGACCCGAGTCCCCAGCAAAGCTGAGACACGCAGCCCTCATGAGTAGCGTGGAACCGGAACTCCTGGTCACCGTGTATTTCTGCAAGAGCATTGACTTCTTGACTTCTCTTGAAGTCGTGCTTGGGCTAACTTGTAGCCCCTACCTGGAATCCACCGAAGATTGTCGGCCTGGTCATTCCGAGTGACCCATGGTCCGCCATTTTGTGTTTCGTTTCGAGGTACCTTCCTGATCCATGGTCTGTTGACTGGTGGGTCCCTGAGGGGGTAACTTTGTATTTCCTTGGGCTTCCCTGATTGCTGCAGACGTGCACTGACTCCCAACCAAGTGGTGAGTCCCACAGATCTTGCTGGTCTGCACCGAAGCATCTTTCTTGTTTCTGCTTGGGTTGCTGTTGCCAAGGCTAGTTATGTTCACTCCGGGCACCAACGCTGCAGCAGTTGACATCCTTTGTGGGACAGCTTGAATCCAGCTCCTGGTCATCCTCGACACCTCCTGGTTCTCGTGGCTGAAGAGTCAAGCTTCACCTCTTTCACCTGAAATCACCCGACATCGGTGGGCATCTGCTCATCGCCTTCCTGGTCACTGGCTAGTGACCCAGACTCTGTCCCCTCTGCTTTCAGGCTCTTCTCATCTTCGATCCAGGCTTGGATCTCTTCGGACACTTCGCATCTTCACGGCAGCAGCACTTCTTCGCCAGCTCCCATTGAAATCGAAGACGCGACCCGACCCCAAAAGACACCTATGCACCCGGCTTCCCTGGGTGAGGTAACACGAGTACTCCAGTGCTCCCATGGGTGCTAGCCCTAGAACTTCCTAAGTCCAAAAGGGTTTGGTCCTGACTCATTTCCAAGTGTCCCTAATCTTTAAAAATCTAACCGCGACTTTCCCCATAGAAGCTAACTGGAGCGCACGGCTGTGTTCACACACTGCACACAGCCCCCGTGGGTCCCCTGTGTCACTACCTTGGGTGGTTCCTTGGGGTCCCAGCGATTCTACAGGCTCCAGGCCTTGTGTCTAGTTAAGTTGTGGTTCTTATGCCACTATTTTAGTATATGGTTTGGCTCGCCCCTAGGGCCTGACGTGTATTTGTGCTTTTTTACTGTGATTATTGAAGTGTAACTTATGTGTTTTGACCTCTAGTCTCATAAAGAGACTAGGAGGGTGTGTTTATTAATAAATACATATATTTTATATATATAGCTGCTGTGGATATCTTTCATTTAGTGACTGAAGAGATTATAGACTGGTAAAACAAGCTGCTTTACATTCCCTCAAGACTTAGCCTGAAGGCTGCTCTCCATAGCTACCACTAGGATAGCTTTCAATAAAGGTTGTCTTTAACCTATAACCAATAAGGGGTTGTTTGGACTGATATAAGGTGCCTACTATAACTAGTGGACAGCATATATCAGGCCAACTTCTCACAATAGCCTCCTGCGGAGTATTAACAAAATGAACTCTGTCCTCATGTTGTATGTGGAGCCGAGCCGGAAACCTTAAACTATACTTGATATTGAGGTTTCTCTACTAGAAAGTCATTCCGCAAATCTTGTACTTTTTTGGTGTAGTTAGGGTAAATATAAACGTCTCGATCTTCAAACCTAGATAGATTGTTTGTGCGAACAAATTGAAAGATTATATCCCTGTCTCTGAAGTTGAACAAACGAGCAATCAGAGCTCTGGGTGGTAACCCTGGGCTCGGCAGGAGACCGAGGGAATGATGGACCCTTTCTACGGCAAACATTTTGGAGAGCCTGATATTCGGAAAAGCTGAAACGATCAAGTTTTCCAGGAAAAGGTCTGCCGCGGGACCCTCTGCCTTCTCCGGAAATCCAAAAAAATCGTAGGTTGTTTCTCCTCGATCTCCCTTCCGTGTCGTCTACTCTATCTTTGAGACGGGTGGATTGTTGCTGAAGTGAGGTCATTGTCGCACAGAGTTACTGGACTTCCTCCCGCAGCATGCCTAGGTCCCCTTCTGTGGCCGTAACTCGGTCTGTCACTTTTCTTAGATCTAGGCGCAGGTGGTTGATATCCATGGCCATAGTGTCAAATTTTTACTCTAGCCCCACTCGGGAATCTCTTATGGCCTCCAAAATATCTATTTTATCTCGCGCTGCAGATCCCTGATGCAATGACTGTTCAGGATCCGGTCTGTTGTGTTCGGAGGAAGTCGGGCCCGGCACCGTATTCTGCATTATCTTGTTGGCTTGTGCTCCTCTTGTCAGCTTATCTTTTCCCATATTTTAAACTAGTGGTGGTAGCTCAATGTCCACCTATTTCTTTTGCCTGTAGTGCAAGGTCCAGTAGGGGTCAGGTAGGGACTCGAGGAGGGCAATCACCAGCTGTCTTTTATGTGCCTACTATTACTCCTATTGGCACTCTTGGCATTGATCTTAACGGGATCGCGAAGCAAGCCTGTATCCCTGGAATCCATCCGTCCTGCCTCCTCCAAACTTTTCTTACCAATCTGAGGGATCCTCACGCTGTTGAGCGTCCTCTGAATATTCGCTATTTCATAATGCGCTATCTCAGATCAGGGCCAAGGCTCATCACCATCCCAGTAGCTATGTCTGGGCCGGGCTGTCCCCAAATGTCCAACCAGGGACGCACGTTCTTTTATCCCAGTCATCTTCTACTAACCGGGGCCTGTATTATATTGCCGCTTAGGCCTCAATGTTCTCGGAATGAACCGGTAGGTGTGCAGGTATGCAGGTATCCTAACCCAACCGGAACCTCGCAGCCTCTTCGTCCAGGTCTTGCCCTGCCGCTAGTATGGGCCCGCCTTATCACCACAAACGGCTTCCTGGTCAGGATAACCAGCGGGTTTGGATGTAACTCACCGGCTACCATTCCGGGCCTCACTTATGGTGTATGTCCTGGCCACAGATCTACCCTTATTAAGTTAGGGCCTAAGTTGCCGTGTATTCAGAGTGCTTTAGGAGGCGTAGGGTATGCCCCCAAACTGGAGGTCCCCGGTCCCGAGATACAGTCCTTGCCTCACCGTTGAAGCGGACACCCTCACCATGCCACCAAAAGCTGCGCCTCTTGACTCGTTGTCAGGATAACCAGTGGGATTGGATGCACCGCACTCCCAGCAATACCGGGGCCCATGTGAATTGCGTGTCCGGGTTTCAGGCCTCGTCACGACCGGGTGGTCTCTAGCAGCCCCTTATCGCCAGCCCTTTGTCCTCATGGCCCCCAATCAGAGCATCGAGGATAACAGCGGCGGCAGGGTCTCCGACAAGGGTCTCACCATTGGATCTCTTCGAGTCGGCCTATTCAAAGGCCTCCGATTCCCCGGCAAGGGCAGGCGCCGGCATCTTCCAGTCAGGCAGGCCGCTGCAACTCAGGATTTCTTAGCGACATTTTCCCTGGTTCTGGACTCTAACGGCTCTCATGTTCGGAGTCCCTCGGGTCGGAGGAGGTTCTGATGTCAGTACATTCTGGGATAATTAAAGTTCCGCCAGGATTCCTGTAGGATTTAACATACGGGGCAGGAGCTTCGCAGGAATGCGACTAGCCAGCCATGCTGTCAGGCCACGCCCTCTTGTAGGGGTAAAGGTTGGGTAGGAATTTAACTACAATAATTATTAAATAATGTACATTTATAATAATTATTTTATTGATTATTAATTATGCAACATCTGTAAATAAGATATTGTTTAAGTGATATATTAGGTGTGAGGTGTTGCATTTGTAGGTGTAAAGGGTCGGAAGTTAATTAAATACAACTAATTTATTGTTAGTTAATTAGTAATAATAAGGGCCTAATTATGATGTCGGGAAGATTTATGTCTGCCCGACACCACGATTACAGTGCAAACGCACATGGTGCAGTCGCATACTCCCATTTGTCTATGGGAGCTTGTACTGCGGCCATAAACCATCCGTAGCACAAGCTCCCATAGACAAATGGGAGAATCTGTTCACCCCTGCACTGTGTGCAGGCACCTCAGGGTGCCTGCCACATGGTGCAGGGATTAGGAGGGGGGCACCATAGGTGCCCCCTAGGCCCCCAACAGGAGGCCACAGGCTAAAGAGGGCCCTGCTAGAGGCCCCCAATGTCGCTTTCAAACAGGCTTCCCGTGCCGGAAAGCCCGATATGGAAAGCTTGTTGGAAACCGACATCGTAATCCCTATGGCGGAAGCGCCGTCCATAGGAATTACGGGCAAGCCTCTGACTAGCCGATGACCCCTTGAGCCCATCAGAATCCATCCGGAATGACCGGCCAGTTTCATTTTTGACCGCCTGCATAGTAATGCGGCAGTCGAAACTGAAACCACGATGATACTTGGAAAGCCTCTGACCTGTGGTTGAAGGCTTTCCGTCTCTCATCGAAATTAGGCCTTACATGTTTTAATGATAATTATGTAAATTATGCTTTTGAGATTTGTTAAATTTATATATTAAGTGTGGGTTGTTCATTTTGTACGGATAAAGGGTGGAAAGATAATTAAATATATTCATATTTTAATATTATTTAATTATTAACATTTTTATAGATCTTTTTTTTTTTTTAAATTTTTTTATTAACAGCTTGAAAACACAGGCAATTTATATAATCTTGTTGAGTAACATAGGATCTATTACATATATTACAGTCATGCATTCACCTATTACTTAGAAAGCAAAAAAGACATAACATTAATTATTACATTGGCAATATTACTAAGAATAGAGCTGAGTCAGATTAGATTTATAAGAGCCAGTTAAATACCACTTAGCCTTCCAACCATTGTGTAAATGGGGCCCATATTTGTGTACCTCTTTCCCGTCTTCTACTGCCCCCCCTTGAGAGAACGGCTGACTCCAACCTGTGGAGGGCTAAGATCCTTGCTCTCCAGATCATAAAAGTTGGGGCGGCAGGGTTTATCCATTCTGATGTAATACATAATCTGATTTGCGACATTGCAATATATATTAGAGCAGTGACATGACTCGATCTATTCATAGATATATCAGTTTCACAACCCATTATAACTAATTCAGCTGATAAAACCAAGGGGATTTTGAGGCAGTCAGTAATAAATGTTTGAACTTCTTGAAGAAATTGGGCCAATTTGGGACATGAAAAAAACATATGGACATCATCGGCTGCTATTGTGCCGCATCTAGGACAACTGTGGCCACCCCTACCTCCCCATTTATATATTTTGGCTGGGGTGTAATAAAGGTCATATAGGGCCATATAACTTTGGGAGCGCAAACTCCCAGAAATTAAAACCTTGCCAGAGAGTTCTAATGCCTGAACTATATCGATATCCTGCTTGCAAAATTTAGCTTCCAATTTAGCTTTAGATTTCAATATGTCATCAGGAAAAACTGAAAGTAGATTTCTATAAATTGGTCCAATTCGTGAATTTTTAAAAATTAAATCCATGAGTGTATTCCTACAGAATAATGTTGGGGTATTGGATAGAAGTTTAGAAAGGCAACTGCGGACCTGCAGGTATTTAAAAAAATGATGGGTGTCTAATGCAAACTTTTCTTTTAAAAAAAGAAAAGTGGCCATATTCCCTTCATATGCCAAATCCCCCACTATCTTAATACCTGAGACCTGCCACCTTATTGTGACGTTATCTTGGAAAATTGAAGGGAGCAATCTGGCTGCTGACAAGGGGGTATAGAAATTAATATTAGCAATTGGCCATCTACGTCGAACCTTCCTCCATATAGAGTGCATGGAGATAATAACTTTAAACTTGGTCTTTTTATAGTAACTGGGTTCGAGTATTGACGTTAGTGTCCCCCTGGCAGCATATCCTAGCCCGATCTCAAAGATGGATGGTGACCTGCATGGTGGAAGATTTGCTCTGTCCCCAAACAATGGAACAGCAAGATTTTGAATAAACGCTGACCAGCTGTATAGAAGCAGATTAGGAACCGACCACCCCCCTCTTTCCAGTGGAAGCTGCATCCATTTAGCGGCCCTGCGTGACTGGCGATAACCCCACAGAAACCTGTTGCAACATCTTTCTGCACGAATAATGCTGAACTGAGCAAATTCTAAGGGTATAGTCCTAAATAAATACAGAAATTTCGGGAGTATCAGCATCTTTAAGACATTACGCCGGCCAAACAGGGACAGATGCAGCTTATCTAATCTGGATAGCGTAAGATTAGCTTTGTCAATAATGGGTGAGATATTCTTATCAGACAAAGTATCAATTGCGGCTGTTATTTCGATCCCTAAGTAACGAGCACTGGGAACCACCGGTGCAGTAGAGGGGCCCATTGCCGCCGTTTGAACTACCTGGGTTTTCTGGGCATTAAGTTTGTAGCCCGAGTACTGGCCGTAGTGTTTAGCTGCCGCTTTTATTGCTAAGAATGAGGTAGACACATCTGAAGTAACCACTATAATGTCGTCCGCATATGCTAGTGCTTTGAAGTCGACTGTATGGTTTTTAACAAAAGCTATGTTCGGGCAGAGTTCAAGTTTACTCAGGAATGGATCTATATATAGAGCAAACAGGAGGGGGGAGCACGGACAACCTTGTCGAGTACCCCTGCTGATTGCAAAAGAGCTTGAACCCTTTCCAGATATAGATATAGTTGCACGAGGTGTTATATATAAAGACTGCAAAGCATGAATAAAATTGGCACAGACCCCCTTCCAATGTAGGACCCGCCAGAGAAACCCCCAGGCAACCCTGTCGAACGCCTTCTCGGCGTCCAACAGTATTGCCCCAAGAGGGGAACCCGAGGCCTGGGCCCAGTCTAAGAGTGCGATAACACGGCAGACGTGATCGGTCGTGTCCCTGCCAGGGATAAATCCATGTTGCCGAATGGAAACTAGTGGAGTTATCACCCGTGCCAGCCTCGTTGCCAAAATTTTTGCAAATATTTTGTTGTCGGTATTGATTAATGATATCGGACGAAACGAAGCGGGCTCCAACTCTGGTTTGTCCTTCTTCTTAAAGAGAATTATCGTTGTGTTGCACCAAGAGTCTGGTATATGACCTAGTTGTGCCTCTCTTAGTATTTTCAAGAAATCCTCGCGGATCTCCAGCCGGAATATTTTGTAAAATTCCAGCGGAATCCCGTCCGGTCCGGCAGCTTTGCCGTTTGCCAATGCATTCAATGCAGTTTCCACCTCAACCCATTCTATCGGTGCCGCCAGGACAACGTTCTCTTGATCTGAAACTCTAAGAGTATTAAGATCTGATAGAAAGGTAGTGATGTCATGATCTATATCTCGGTCCCTGATTTCTTCCGTATATAATGATTTGTAAAACTCAAGAAAAACAGACAAGACAGATTCTGGATTATCCTGAATAATACCGTGACTATCTTGTATCCTAGTAATGCGGTTAGCCGTAGCTCGTTGCTGTAGTCGTTTGGCGAGGACCTTACCTGAGTGTTCACCAAACTCAAACATCATTGAGCGATACTGAAGGTATTTGGCTGCAAGGTCCTGTCCAAAGAACTCAAGCAAAGAAGCTCTAATAATAGCTACCTGAGTTTGACTATGAGATAGATCACGACCTTCCCTAATCGCGTTGACAAGCTGAATTTCTGCAGCACTTAGAGCTTGTATCCTGAACTTAGTCTGGTCTTGAGCTTTTTTTTGATGGAAAAATGAAAAACTCTTGGTTTCGCCACGAATTGCAGCTTTCAATGTGTCCCAGACAATTCTGCTGGAGGCTGAATCCCTATTAATATTTAAGAATTCGTGCAACCAGGGCCTCATATGATCTAAATATGCCTGATCTGTCAAGAGCTTTCTCTCAAAAGTCCATACTTTAATGGGCTTGGCAATTCCATTCAGAGTAAGGTCGATGACCACCGAATTATGGTCTGAGATAATACGGGGTAAGATTGAGATCAAGGTATGATCTTGATACTGATCAGAAAAAAAAAAAAAATCAAGTCGGACCATTTTCCTATGTGGAGCAGAAAAAAAGGTGTAACCGTCTAGATTTTTAAAGTGGTGGTGCCAGAGATCAGTCAAGGAATGTTCCTGGACTAATGCTTGTAATGACCTGAACACTCTCGGTTTCTTACCTAAATACCTTCCCTGGCTGTCACAGATATTAAAATCAGCTGCAAGATTTATATTGAAGTCGCCGCAGAGGCATAGAGGGTGAGGCCACAATGCTAACTCAACATTTAAATAATCTAGGACTTCCGGGTCATCAAAATTAGAGCTATAAACTGAACAGATAGTAAATAAGGTACCACTAATTAAAAGCTCGGCAATCACCCAGCGTCCCCCATTATCTTGTGATGTTCTAACACAAGATCCCACCCCACGCTTCAATAAAATTGCCACGCCTCTAATCATCGAGGACTGTCGAGAGCACCCAATCAAGTCGAACCCAGGAATTTTTAAACAGGGCACATGAGTTTCCTGTAAGCATATTACTTCTAGGTGCAATTGATGAACAATGTTTGAGAATAAAGCCCTTTTCCTGCCATTATTGAGGCCACAGATATTCCAGGATGCTATTCGTAATCTAGCCAACACCATTTTGGCACACAGCTATATGGCCCAAAATCATGACTGTAATGGAATAAAGATTAACATAGTAGGAACCCAAGGTATTTTGCTTTCCAAGCTTCTTTTTTTTTTTATCCCGTGCCCCCCACCCCCCTCCACCTCGCCCACCCCCAGTGCCTCCCCACCCCTCCCACCTACCTCCCCAACCCCCCTGCAGAACACCCTCCCAACACCCAAGGAAACCCCCCATATAAGGCAATAGGACCGTGGTCCAGTAGATGGAGAAGCCGGTATAGGCTGTGAGGCCCCCCCCCTCCAGATGTTGTCGCTAACTACTACATAATTAAGAAGGCAGTGCAAAAAAAAGCAAAAAAGAGACCACCTTAAGTACTGAATCACTACACCCAATATAATGCATTGCCTTCAATCATAAGCAGCAAACACCAACACAAATAAGTATATCACATCTAGTAACTTTCCGATCTGAGTATTGTTACTCACTAGATTGAATCTAAAAAAGTTCTAGCCTGCACTTCTGATTCAAAATATTTTGTCTGAGCTTGATAAGTGACCTTGAGTTTGGCAGGAAAAAGCAAAAAGACCTGTGCACCTTTCACTTGAAAGGGAGCAATAAGCTGACGGAGCTGCCACCTCCGCTCTACTGTGGCTGGACAAAAGTCAGGACGTACAAAAAACTGACACCCCTTCGCTGATCTTTGTCTGTCAGGCCTAGCTAGGTCAAATATCTGCTCTCTAGCTAGAAAATTGCGCAAGCATATCAAAATAGCACGAGGTCTCTCTGCTGTTTGGCCCGAACTTTTCTTCGGCTTAAAGGGGAAACGATGAGCGCGTTGGATCTCTACGCGCCAATCCCACTCTTTAACCTCCGGGAATGCCTCGGTGAATAGTTCAATCACAAATTGTCGGATGTCCGTGCCTTCTTTACCCTCGGGGACCCCCAAGACTCTTAAGTTATTTCTTCGGGCACGATTTTCGATATCAGACAGCTTCCATTGAATATCGTCCCGTTGGGATTGAATTGCATCTAGACTAGATTTTTGGTTTACTAGGTCATCTTCAATTGACGAAATCCGAGTCTCCGCCTCGGTAACCCTAGCCGCAATATCTGCGCACGATTTGATCACTCTTCGTAGCGAGTTTTGGACCCTGCGACATGCCCCTTGCGCTCTTGCGCTCTCTTGTCTGGTTTCCTCACGATGTGCCATAATCGTTTGGTAGATTATTGACAAAGTCATCTCACCAGAGGGAGGGTGTGAATTATTACCAGGATTAGGGCCCGGGCCCTGTATAACGAAGTCTTGACCGTTAGTTTGATCCTTCGGTTGTCCTGAAAATGAATAGTCCCATGCCAGAGAGCCTGTATTACTGCCGAGCTCTTGCGGCACCTTGCGTACTGTGGAAAGGTCCCTTATTCCATCAGCAGGATGCAGGACTTCATTGAGGCGCCAGTCTCCTGATACACTATCCTCGTCATCGGTCCAATCTTTGTCCAGTGCGTCATCAGCAACTGAGGATCCTGTGCGGTCAGATAATGAATAGAAATTATCGCCATCCGTGTCAGCCTCTTTGTTTGAAAGTTTAGTGTCACTCTGTTGAGCTATGGGGAGCGGATACATAGCCAACAAAGGTGCGATTGCAGATAAATCTTTAGAGACTACATCTCCCAGCATGCTGCTGGACTGCATGCTGCTGGACTGCAAGTTTACTCCAGACAAAGTTTGAGCACTTATGTGGCCCCCGGCCACATTCTCATTCTCAGAGTTATTCCCTGTGTTCATCCGAGGAAGCAAGACTGTGGGACTCCCGTTATTGCTGCCCCCCTTAGGAGACAGAGATCCACCCATTGAAGAAGAGACAGTAGGAGCGGTCTGATCCTTACCGGATTGTCTCGTTGCGGCAGCGGCCGGCGATAGAATCTCAGCATCAGCAGGGCTCCGCGGCGTTTCACAGGAGACGGCTTGACGCTGTTTGAACATCGCGGGAACCGGAGGTAAGCCTGCGTTCAGAGGCCTGACAGCTGCGCTGTCTAGGCGCTTACTCTTTGGAAGCGGAGAAGCCTGCTTCGATATGTGAGACGAAGATGATGGTTGTGCTGTGGCTCTCCCCGCTTTTGGGAGATTTCTATTTTTCGGTGGCATCGTAGCGTCGCAGCCTTCCAAGCTAGTAACCAGTCTATACCACTGGAAACACAAGAGCCGCCGAGGGGATTTGGCAGTACGATCTAGCCCCGTTAGACTGTATCCCAGAAAGCCGTGAGCCGAAAATGTATGTTGAATCACAGCCTTACAAAGCAGCCAACGAATCATTGCAGACACCCGCTTCTGTTCATGCCAAGAAGATGTGAATCACGCTACATCGCTGTAAGTCCTAGCGGTTCATCCGGAGAGGGAGCTGGTACCGGCTTACTCGGCCAAGGAGACGGCCGCCATCTTGCCTTGGAAGAATAGAACACATTTTTCTACCACGATGATACTTGGAAAGCCTCTGACCTGTGGTTGAAGGCTTTCCGTCTCTCATCGAAATTAGGCCTTACATGTTTTAATGATAATTATGTAAATTATGCTTTTGAGATTTGTTAAATTTATATATTAAGTGTGGGTTGTTCATTTTGTACGGATAAAGGGTGGAAAGATAATTAAATATATTCATATTTTAATATTATTTAATTATTAACATTTTTATAGATATTTAATTATGTAAAATGTGTAGATATCATCATTTTAAGAATACATTTTAGATGTTTTTGTCTACTTTCTAGAGGTATAGGGATGAAAGTTTATTAATTAATAAAAAAAATAGTTAATTATTTTGTATGATGTTATTTATTATTGTATGTGTTAATTGTGTTGTGCTTTTTAATTGTAAATAACATTGTATTTTATGGCTGTTTTTTTGAGAATATAGTTTGGTATTTTAATTAAAATAATATTGGTATTGATGTATGATATGTATTAAACATTGTGAAAAATATGTAATTTGTTTATTTAAAAAAATATATATTGATATTGTATATTCAAGTATTTATATTTTTTATTATTGAGTATAGTTTTTAAATTATTTTATTTTCTTGAAGTGAATAGTCTGTTTCTAATGTTGAACTGACTGGAGGGGAAATAGAAAATGTTACCCCTCCATAATCCAAAAAGTACTCTACTGTTGAAGTGACTGGAGTGGGAATAGTAAATGTTACCCCTCTGCAATTCAAAACTTTCCCTACTGTTCGACTGACGGGAGTGGGAATAGTATTTTTACCACTCCACAATCCAACACTTTCCCTACTGTTCCACTGACTGAAGTGGGAATAGTACATTTTACACCTCCGCAGTCCAACAGTTTCCCTATTGATACACTGCGTGGAGAGGGAATAGTACATTTTAACCCTACTTATTCTAACACTTTCCGTACTGTTGTATACTTTAGAGTGGGAAGAGTATATGTATTATTTGTAGAATTTTATAGTTTTATTTCTATTGTTTACATTGTTATTAATATGTGTTTGTGTATTTCAAATTATAACAATTATAATTATTAGGTGTTTATAATATGTAATATATTTTTAGTAAATTGCAATTTTTTTATGTTGTTTACTTTTTCATTTGTAATTAAATTGGTATTTTTATGTTTTATGTTATTGGGTATACATGTATATATATTTATTTATTTGCTGTATTACTGCAATGCAAATACATTATTAAATTATAATGTAAATGTAAAATATTATTTTAATTACAGGTATGTAAATAAATATAAATATATATATATCTGTTTTCTTTTTGTAAATAAGTATAATAGTTAAATTTATTTAAAAATGAATTATATATATTCAATTTGTATTATTTTACTGATACTTTTACATGTGTTTAATGTTTAATATATTTATAAATATTTAACAATATTGTTGACAATGATATATTAGGGACTATGATATTTTGAATCCTATATTTTTGTCATTGACATTATAAAGATAGAATGACAATATTTTTGACATCAGTTTCACCCCTCAGCTAAGCGATGCTTTCTAAGAAATGTAGGAAGGTTGTGCACACTTCCACAATGCTCCAGTCCTACGGCAAAGTAGGGGCCTCAGCAACCTCAGGAGGAGTCCCATGGAGGGGAACTGACCTCCGAGATAGGGGGACCCCACCTAGGGGCTCTCCCCTGTTCACCCGGCTATTCACCTACCCCAACCTTCACCCCTTGGGACGTACCCTAGATCTGCTTCGATGGTAGGGGAAGCCTCATCCGGGATGATGCCAACTTGGAGTAGAAGACATAATGTACAGGTGAGTACCGTGGGGCATGATCAGTGCCATATTCCCCTACACACCAATGCTACACCTGCCCTGCCCATATGGTGTACCTTTTCATAAGGCACTCCCTGTAATGACACTTAACACAATCATGCGAGCATCCCATTCCTAACCTGTGTGGGGAGGGTGCTCATACCTTCCCACTGCAGTACAGTGGGAACATGCTCCGAGTTCTAGGGTCAAGAATAAAGATTAGGCAAAGACAAGGAGGACAAAAAAGCTAAACATTTTAGGCATGTTAAACTAAAAATGTAGAAGTAGACCTCACCAAGGCCTACCGGTGCTAGGGGATCGCCCTTCTTTGCGCACTATTCCTCAGACCAATAAATAGAGATTGGCACGGAATCTAGAATATCAAAACAACACTTTATTAACCTCACATGAGTGAGACGGCGTCAATACGGTACCCTCAGGCCACTATACTGAGATAGTCTAAAGAGTACAAAGATCATAGGTCTTTTATACTGTATTTACCGCTGAGCATGCAGGGAGACTCAAAAGAGGCAGTACACGTGTGCACATGAATAGCTAGTTACTTATAAGGATACATAAGAATCACTTAGTTAACAGAGTAGGAGGGGTTACAATATTGCAGACATTAGTTAAAATAGCCTGACAGTTCTCTAAGAGCAGGTGCATTCTGGCAGCTACAGGTCTTTCTGAGCATGTGCAAGGCTCTGGCTCAGTGCTGAAGGAGTTAAATATAACAGATGACTCAAGCAGAATACAAGGGCAGGCAACAGTGAAGAGGGAGAAAGCACATGGCGAGCACATGGCTAACTAAAATGGCTGCCACAAACAAAATGGCTTCAGCTGAAGCTAACAGCCATTGCAGCTAGTTTCCACAAGAAGGCCATGTCCAAAAGGGGGCAGTGCATGCAAACCTCAAACCAACAGATGTGGATGATTGACTGGAAAAGCCACACTCTCTACCTTAGCAGCAGAAAGATCAAGTGCCACGGATGTAGACCACTGCTTCTTGGCACAGTGAACTTCCCAAACAGTCCACTTTCAACAATCCATCAGCTACCCCTTAGTCCTCTGGCAATGTGCAACTATGCCAAACAGTGACATCACCGCACTTCAGATTGTGAACAGCCAGGGAGCAGGAACCCACCATTGATGTAGCGCACACTGTGAGGTGAGTCTGAGGGGATAGATTGACTGCCATGAAGCTGTGGGTGTCTGTGTGACTGTGCAAGCTACTGCACACTTTACACATGACTGTGTATGCAGAGGTGAGGGAAAAGGTGCTAAAGCGCTTAGTTCAAATAGCAGTAAACACCTGTAAGACAGCAGAGGGAGCACCTCTAATATGAAACTATGATTGCATAAAACAAGCTTCAGTCGAAGCCACCTCAATGTGTACAGCTAATGAGGAAATAGTGTAAATACCTCTACAATACTCCACCAATGAGACAGTAGTGGGAGCCACCCATTTGGGATAAGCAATACCCATGTTTGTTTGAGGGACCAACAATAGGAAAATAAAGTACCTCAATCGAAGAGCAAGAAGCAGAAGTACACCAATATGCAATTAATCAGTTCTTGGCCCATCCTCCATTGAAGAGAACATGTACAAGCAGAATGACGTGAAACTGCATACACTGACCAATGAGAAACAAGGAAATGAGAGTGACATGAAGTCCACCTAGGATAAGTAATGGGTGCGTTCTAATCCTCATTTGATCTTTTTTTAACTCCAATCCCAGTTCAACAAAAGACTTCTGCAAACAACAGCATGTGCGCTGTCTCAGTCTAGACCAGAAAAGGGCACTGCTCTCAGGTCTACCCACTGTAACAATATTTGAAGAGGATTTTGATGCTGTCTTTTACAACACAATAAGTTTCAAGTGTTGTTGCAATTGTGGGTAGGAACAAAGAGCACTGATAGAGACCTAAGGAAAGGCAGTGGTTTCCCATGGAAAGGGCAATTTGTTTTTTCAGGCCTATGCTGATGTTAACAAAGTCATTCAGTAGACTGGGAGGATATGGAAAGTGTCTCAGAACATATTATCAGTGGTATAGGTCTGGGTATGGATCTGGGTATGGGTCTATTTATGGGCCTGGGCAGAGGTCTGTGTTTCGGTCTGGGTATGGTTCTATGTCTGGGTATGGGTCTGGGTAAGAGTCTGAGTATGTGTCTAGTTCTAGGTATGGTCCTAGGTATGAGTTTCAGTATAGGTCTGAGTAAGGGTATGGGTCTGGGTATTGGCATGGTTATGGGCCTTGGTTTGGGTCTGGGTAAGGATATGGGTCTGGGTATGGGACTTTGTATGGGTATGGATGTAGGTCTGAGTATGAGTCTGGGTATGGGTTTGGATATGGGTATGTGTATGGGTATGGGTCTGGGTATGCTCCCGGGCATGGGTATGGGTCTGGCCTTGGGTATGGTACTGGGTATGGGCCTGGGTATGGGTCTTGGTCTGGATCTGGGTATTGGTATGGGCCTGGGTATGGGTCTTGGTATGGGTCTTGGTGTGGATCTGGGTATGGATCTGGATATGGGTCTAGGTATGGTTCTGGGTCTTGGTCTGGGTAGGAGTATGGGTCTGGGTATTGGTCTTGGTATGGGTCTGGGTAAGGGTATGGCTCTGAGTCTCGGTAGGGGTCTAGGCATTGGTCAGGGTTTGTTCTGGAGTTTGGGTTTGGATAAGGGTCTAGGTATGAGTCTGTGTAATTGTCTGGTTAAGAGTGTGGATGTAGGTCAGGTTATGTGCCTGGGTAAGGGTGTGGGTCTGGGTCTGTGTATGGGTCTGGGTATAAGTATGGGTATATATATGGGTATGGATCTGGGTCTGGGTCTCAGTATAGGTCTGAGTAAGGGAATGGGTATGTGTATGGGTCTGCTATGTGTTTGGGTATGGGCCTTGGAATTGGTCTGGGTATGGTTCTAGGTAAGGTGTGGATCTGGGTAGGTGTCTTGGAATGGATCTGGGTTTGGGCCTTGGTGTGGTTCTGGGTAAGGGTCTGGGTCTGTATATGGGTCTGTGTATGAGTCTAGGTAAGAGTATGGTTATGGGTCAGGGTATGAGTCTGGGTAAGGGTTTGGGTATAGGTCTGGAAATGGGTCTGGGTATGGGTATGGGTCAGGATATGGGTTTGGGTAAGGGTCTGGGTATGGGTCTAGTGATGGGTCTGGAATTGGTCTGCGTATGTTCCTGGTATTTGTCTGGATCAGGGTCTGGGTCTGTGTAAGGGAATGGGTCTGGGTCTGTATATGGTTATGGGTCTGGTATGGGTCTGGGTATGGGTCTGGGTTTGGGTATGGGTCTGGGTAAGGTTCTGGGTATGGAAATGGGTCTGGTATGTCTCTGGGTAAGGGTGTGGGTCTCGGTATGGGTCAGGGTATAGGCCTGGGTATTGGTCTGGGTATGGGCCTGGGGTATGGATATGGGTCTGGGTATGGTAATGGGTCTCTGTATGGGTCTGGTTAAGTTTATGATCTGGCTAAGCTTCATAATATGGGTTTGGGTATGGTTCTGAGTGTGGGTCTGTGTATGGGTGTGGGTCCAGGTGTATGGATCTGGGTATCGGTCTAGGTCTGTGTATTGGTATGGGTCTGGGTATGGGACTGTGTAAGGGTCTGGGTATGGGTATGGGTATGGGTCTGGGTAAGGTTCTGGGTATGGGTCTGGGCATGGGTTTGGTATTGGTCTGGGTAAGGGTCTGGGTATGTATCTGGGTATGTGTATGCATTGCAGTCTCGATATGGATCTTGTTATATGTTTGGGTATGGGTATGAATCTTGGTCTGTGTATGGGTCTGGGTATGGATATGAGTATGTGTATGGTATGGGTCTGGGTATGGGTCTGGGTATGGGCCTGGGTTTGGGCCTGGGTATGGGTTTTAAATAGATCTCGGTATAGGTCTGGTTAAGGGAATGGGTACGGGTCTGGTATTGTTTGGGTATGGGCCTGGGTATTGATCTGAGTATGGTTCTAGGTAAGGGTGTGGGTCTGGGTAGGGGTCTGTGTATGGATCTGGGTTTGGGCCTTGGTACGGTTCTCGGTAATGGTCTGGGTCTGTATGTGGGTCTAGGTATGAGTCTGGGTAAGGGTCTGGTTATGCGTATGGGTATGGGTCTGGGTATGAGTCTGGGTAAGGGTCTGTGTATAGGTCTGGATATGGGTCTGGGTATGGGACAGGATATGGGTCTGGGTAAGGGTCTGGGTAAGGGTTTGGTTATGGGTCTGGTATTGGTCTGGATCTGGGTATGGGTCTGGGTCTTGGTATGGGTCAGTGTATGGGAATGGGTCTGGGTCTGGGTCTGGGTATAGGTCTGTGTATGGGTATGGGTCTGGGTATAGAGCTGTGTAAGGGTCTGGGTATGGGTCTGGGTAAGGTTCTGGGTATAGGTCTGGGAATTGGTCTGGTATGGGTCTGTGTATGGGTCTGGGTAAGAGTATGGGTATGGCTCTGGGTCCGGGTATGGGTCTGGATATTGGTCTTCTTATGGGTATGTGTATGGATATGGGTCTAGGTTAAGGTCTGGGTATGGGAATTGGTCTTCGTATGGGTCTGGCTAAGGGTATGTGTCTGGGTAAGGTTCCAAGTATGGGTTTGGGTATGATTCTGGGTATGGGTTTGTGTATGGGTATGGGTCTAGGTATTGATATGGATATGGGTCTGGGTCTGTGTAAGGGTCTGAGTATGGATATGGGACTATGTAAGAGTCTAGGTATGTGTATGGGTCTATGTAAGGTTCTGGGTATGGGTCTGGGTATTGGTCTGGGTATGGGTCTGTGTTTGGGCCTGGGTAAGTATCTTGGTATAGGTCTGGATATGGGTCTTGGTATGGGTCTGGTTAAGGGTATGTGTCTGGGTAAGGTTCTAAGTATGGGTTTGGGTATGGTACTGGGTATGGGTTTGTGTATGGGTATGGGTCTATGTATGGATCTGGGTATGGGTCTGGGTCTGTGTAAGGGTCTGGGTATGGGTATGGGACTATGTAAGGGTCTGGGTATGCATATGGGTCTGTGTAAGGTTCTGGGTATGGGTCTGGGTAAGGGTCTGAGTATGGGTCTGCATATGGGTCTGTGTTTGGGCCTGTGTAAGTATCTTGGTATGTGTCAGTGTATGGGTCTTGGTATGGGTCTGGTTAAGGGTATATGTCTGGGTAAGGGTCCAAGTAAGGGTTTGGTTATGGTTCTGGGTAAGGGTCTGGGTATGGGCCTGGGTATGGGTCTTGGTATGGGTCTGGATATGGGTATGGGTCTGGGTAAGGGAATATTTATAGGTCTGGGTATGGGTCTAGGCATGGAGTTGGGTATTGGTCTGTGTATTGATCTTGGTGTGTTTGGACCTGGGTATGGGTCTGGAAAGGGTCTGGAAAGGGTCTGGGTACAGGCCTGGGTAACGGCCTGGGTATTGGTCTGGGTATGAGTCTGATTAGGGGTATGGGTGTGGGTGTGGGTTTGGGCTTGGGCTTGGGTGTGGGTAAGGGTCTGATAACAGGCCTGGGTAAAGGTCTGGGTATTGGTCTGGGTAAAGGTCTGGGTATTGATCTGGATAAAGGTCTGGGTATTGGTCTGGGTAAAGGTCTGGGTATTGGTCTGGGTAGGGGTCACAATATGGGTCTATCTAAGGGTCTGGGTAGGGGTGTGGGTTTGGGCTTGGGTCTGGGTAAGGGTCTGGTTACAGGCCTGGGTAAAGGTCTGGTTATTGGTCTGGGTAGGGGTCACACTATGGGTCTATCTAAGGGTCTGGGTAGGGGTATGGGTATGGATCTGGGTATGGGTCTGTTTATGGGTCTAGCATTGGTCTGGAATTGGTCTTGGTGTGGGTATGATCTGAGTATGGGTGTGGGTGTGGGTATGAGTCAGGGTATGGGTCTAGTATAGGTCTGGGTATGGGTCTGGGTCTGTGTATGGGTAGAGGCATGGGGCTGGGTATAGGTCTGGTTTTGGTCTGGATCTGGATATGCGTCTGCGTCTATGCATGGGTGAGAGTATGGGTCTGGGGAAGGGTCTGGGTACGGGTCTGGGTATAGGTCTGGTTATCAGTCTGAGTATGGGTCTGATGGGGGCCTGGGTATGGGACTGGGTGGAGGTCATGGTCTGGGTTTGGGTTTTTATATGGGTCTGGGTATAGCCCTTGGTATGGGTCTGGGTAGTATTCTAGGTCTGGGTATGGTTTTGGGTCTGGGTATGAGTTTAGGTCTGGGTATGGGTCTGGGTACAGTCTTGTTCTGGGAATGGGTTTGGATATGGGACTGGGTGTGGGTCTGGATATGGGTATGGATATTGGTCTGTGTATGGGTATGGGACAGGGTTTGGGACTGGGTGTGGGTCAGGATATGGGTTTTGATATTGGTCTGGGAATAGGTATGTGTATGGGTTTGGGTCTGGGTATGGGTATGTGTATGGGTCTCAGTATGGGTCTGGATATAGGTTGGGTATGAATACGGTTATGGGTCTTGCTATGAGTCTATTGGTTAGTAATGAGCATGATTTAGAGGAGTTGGACATAAGAAATAATGAAAAAATCAAAGAGCTGCATAGGTGGTCTGCTTATGTGCTTTCGAGAGAGCTGTACGATGAGGAAGTATCAGCGACATGGAAATGGCTTATATGTTCGTTCTAGCCATTGGCTGGGACTGAGCCATCTGTCCTAATGGGTAATGTAATGAGGCACAGTTATTGGTTACGTCATCACCATTCAGAGATCAGGCAGCCATGGAAACCATCTTCCTACGAAGGTTCCAGTTTCAAATTTGTCAAGCCATCCTGCATAAAAAGGTTGTTTGAATAAACGTTCCCTCTCCCACATCACCACTGGAGAAGAGTGCTTGAGCAATCAGAGTTGCTTATATATCCATGTTCATGCCTCTAACGTGAAATATTGATAGTAGAGCACTTTAATTTCAACCTAGGTGCCTCTGTCATTCTTTGATAATAAATGATTTTCATCCCAGCTGTTCAAGAAAAAAGTTACATTGTCTGCGCTATAAATCTTATCCCTATCTAAACCGTGCACTCAATAACAACCACTCAAGGAAGCCAAAACCTGCATCTGGGGAGAGATCTCTTTATCCCCCGAAAAAAGAATATATTTATGCATTTCTTGCAAAGGCACCCAAAAACCATGCTGTTCAGAGCCCCCGCCAGCTTCAGTTGCATTCCAACCAGCAAAAAAGTCAATGTGTCTACCGCTACTTTTAAAGGAAATTTTGTGGGTGTGAAGAAGGGAAGCAAAACAGGAGGGAGCTCAGAAGACTAAGAAAAATGCAGAGGGAAGCAAATAATGTAGCATGAAAGCAAATGTTTGGTGTTCTGAAGTGAGCTCCCAGGTGTACCATACAGAAGAAACATGGTACAGTCCAATGTACTGGGGCACCACCAGGAGAAGTAGGGGCCCATATGGATAAACCATTTTTGCGGTCATAAATGGCTCAATTCAAGTTGCAAAATATTCATATTTTACTGACTCCTTTTAGGAGGTGGTAACCATTCGATAATGGGGAGGGATCGCCAAAGGACCCCTTTCCCTTTGAGAATGTAAAAAAAATGTTTTGAGAGAAGGCAGTAGTCCCACGGACCTCTGCATATTCTTAAAAATTGAAACTTCAAAGTTTAATTTTTTGTTTTAAACACATTTTATTTCAGTTTTTATCAATCAATCAATCAATAAATCAATCAATCAGGGGAACTTGTAAAGCGCACTACTTACCCGTGAGGGTCTCAAGGCGCTGGGGGTGAGGGGGGTGCTGCTACTGCTTGAAGAGCCAGGTCTTGAGGAGTCTTCTGAAGGCGAGTAGGTCTTGGGTCTGTCTTAGGTGGGTTGGGAGTGTGTTCCAGGTTTTGGCGGCGAGGTAGGAGAAGGATCTGCCGCCGGTGGTTGTTCGTTGGATGCGGGGGACGTCTGCGAGGCTGGCGGAGCGGAGCTGGCGGGTGGGGGTGTAGAAGCTGAGTCTGCTGTTCAGGTAGGCTGGTCTGGCGTTGTGGAGTGCTTTGTGTGCATGGGTGAGGAGCTTGAAGGTGATCCTCTTGTCGATGGGGAGCCAGTGCAGGTCTCTCAGGAGGGGGGTGATGTGGCTGCGGCGGGGGGCATTGACAATCATTCGGTTGGAGGCATTTTGGAAGCGTTGTAGCCGCCGTTGGTGTTTGGCTGGGATTCCTGGGTAGAGTGCATTGCCGTAGTCCAGTCTGCTGCTGACGAGGGCCTGTGTCACTGTTCTTCTTGTTTTGGTCGGGATCCATTTGTAGATCCGGCGGAGCATGCGTAGGGTGTTGTAGCAGGAGAAGGAGACGGCGTTGACTTGCTTGGACATGGAGAGGGAGGAGTCGAGGATGAATCCTAGGTTGCATGCGTGGTCGGTTGGTGTCGGTGCTGTTCCCCAGAGCGGTCGGCCACCAGGAGTCGTCCCAGGCTGAGGGGGTGGGTCAGAGAATGAGGACCTCCGTCTTGTCCAAGTTCAGTTTCAGGCAGCTGCTCCTCATCCAGTCGGCGATGGCCTTCATGCCCTCGTGAATGTTGGTTTTTGCGGTGTGAGGGTCCTTGGTGAGGGAGAGGATGAGCTGGGTGTCGTCGGCGTAGGAGATGATGTTGAGGTTGTGGTGGCGGGCCACTTGTGCGTGGGGGGCCATGTAGATGTTGAACAGTGTCAGGCTGAGGGATAAGCTCCAGGGAACTCCGCAGATGATTTCGGTGGCTTCTGACCAGAAAGGTGGGAGGCGGAAGCTCTGGGTTCTGCCGGAGAGGAAGGACGTGGTCCAGTCAAGGGCCTTCTCTTGGATTCCGGCTTCTTGGACGCGTGTCTTTAGGGTGCGGTGGCAGACCGTGTCGAATGCGGCTGACAGGTCCAGGAGAATGAGGGCTGATGTTTCGCTGTTGTCCAGTTGGCGTCTGATGTCGTCTGTGGCGGCGATGAGGGTTGTCTTGGTGCTGTGGTTTCGTCTGAATCCGGATTGGGACGGGTCCAGGATGTTGTTGTCTTCGAGGTGGCGGGTCAGTTGAATGTTGACGATTTTCTCGATGACCTTTGCCGGGAACGGGAGCAGGGAGATGGGTCGGAAGTTCTTGAGGCCCTTGGGGTCCGCCTTGGGCTTTTTGAGGAGGGCGTTGATTTTGGCGTGCTTCCAGCTTTCCGGAAATGTCGATTTCTCGAAGGAGATGTTGATGATCTTCCGTAGTTGGGGTGCGATGGCTGCGTCTACTTTGTTGAATACGTGGTGTGGGCATGGGTCTGACGGAGATCCTGAGAGGATGGAGTTCATGATCTTGCGTGTCTCGTTGTCGTTGGTGTTGGCCCAGGAGGTCAGGCGGTTGGCACTGTTGGTGATCGTGGGGGGGGTGGAGTCATGCATCGTTGGTGCGGTCGTGGAGTTGAAGCTGTTGTGGATGTCAGCGATCTTGCGGTAGAGGAAGATAGCCAGTGAGTCGCACAGTTCTTGTGAGGGCGGGATGTCGTTGGCGCTGGCGTCGGGCTTGGAGAGTTCTTTCGCGATGCAGAAGAGCTCTTTGCTGTCGTGTGCATTGTTATCCAGGCGGTCTTTGAAGGAGGAGCTTTTGGCTAGTCTGATGAGGTGGTGATGTCTGCGGGTGGCGTCCTTGTGGGCTGCGTGGTTTTCTGGTGTTCGTTTGTGGATCCATTTCTTCTCCAGCTTACGGCAGGCGCGTTTGGAGGTCAGGAGCTCGTCGGTGAACCAGGTGGCTCTCCTGCTGGTGTGGCTGTTGGATGGTCTCTTGAGTGGGGCGAGGTTGTTGGCACAGTCGTCGATCCACTGTCTGAGGTTGCGGGCTGCGGCGTCAGGGCAGGTGGGGTTGATAGGTGGGTTCTGGGCAAGGGTGGTGGTTAGCTGGTCTTCGGTGACTTTGTTCCAGCAGCGGCGCGGAAGCTGTTGGGTGCGATGGTGCATGGTTGGTTTTTTGAAGGTGAAGTGGATGCAGCGGTAGTCGGTCCAGTGGGGTTCGGAGGTGTGGTCGAAGGTGACCTGGCTGCTTGTGGAGAAGACGGCGTCCAGCGTGTGGCCTGCGGCGTGGGTGGGTGCGGTGACGAGTTGTCTGAGGCCGAGGTTGGTGAGGTTTTCGATCAGACTGGCGGAGTTGGCGTCGTTGTTGTTCTCGAGGTGTAAATTCAGGTCCCCGA
The DNA here is from genome assembly GCF_964204655.1 of Triturus cristatus. NCBI lineage: Eukaryota > Metazoa > Chordata > Amphibia > Caudata > Salamandridae > Triturus > Triturus cristatus. The sequence continues at coordinate 1,669,137,022 of NC_140591.1, read as the reverse complement.
GGAGGATGTAGTCCGTGGAGGCGACTGCGTGGGTGCTGGCGAGGTCGGCGATGGAGTCGCTGAACTGAGCCCGGGGTCCGGGGGGTCTGTAGATGAGTGTTCCTCTGAGGGTGGTGTTGGGGTCTGTGTGGATCCGGAAGTGCAGGTGTTCGGCGGTGTTGAGGGTGTCATCTGCGTGGGTGGTGACCTTGAGGGTAGACTTGTAGACGATGGCTATTCCTCCTCTGATTCCGTTGGTGCGGTCCCTGCGGGTGATCTTGTAGCCGTCCGGGATGGCTATGGTGATGTCGGGTGCCGAGGAGTCGTTCCACCAGGTCTCGGTGAGGAAGGCCACGTCTGGGGCGAAGGTGTCGAGCAGGTCCCAGATCTCGACGGCGTGTTTGCGTGCGAAACGGGTGTTGAGTAGAATGCAGCAGAGGTGGTTGGGTCCAGTTCTTGGAGGTTTGGTGGGTCTGTCGCAGGTGAAGCTGCAGGTGCGGCAGGAGAAGGGTCCGTGGGTCCGTTTCGGGGCGGCCTGGAAGCAGGTGTTGTGTCGGCCGGCGTTGAGTGCATGGAGGGAGTTGGCTGGGGAGCGACCTAGCAGGGCAAGGTTTTAATATTGCAATTCAGCACCTTGCTAGCACTAAAAGTAATTGCTGGAGTCTATATACTATATTGCTTTGCTTTTTAGGTTTCTGTATTAATCCCAATAAGCAATGCGAGGGTGTCAAATGCACTCGCCTGTTCACACCGCCTCTGATCTGCTCCTCCACCTCCGTCCAGAAGCTACTAACCTCAGGGCACTCCCAAGCCAAGTGCAGGAAATTAGCCCCTTCCTTGCCGCACCTAGGGCACAAGTTGGACCTATTGGGGGCCATGGATTCTCTCGGGGTCATATATGTGCGGTGCATGTAGCTGTAGTGAATTAACTGGAATCGGGTGTTACAGGAGACCGTGTGCGTGTGTGCACCCACCACCCTCCAGTCCTTATCCTCCAGTGGCACATCCAGGTCTGCATTCCAAACGCCACGGGAGGGGCAGCACTGGCATCCTCCCTCATGGCCCTATACAGTGGTGCTATGGTGCGTCTTCCTGCCCTGCTCATGAGTAGAATGTCTAGTGTCTGCATAAGCTGTTGGATTGCTGGATGGTGGGCCATATTTATTTAAATATATTGGCTGAGGCAGCGTATTGTATATATTGTAGCTGCCCCAATTCAAAGTCATCACAGGCTTGTTCGAATGTAATAATGCTCTTGCCCGGGTACAGATACGCAAGTATGTCACAACCCCCCTCCTGACAGGCCCGAAATGACATATTGGACATCACCCTCCTAACAGTTGCAATGTACCACACCGACAACTCCTGATGGAATGGGCATGTTTCAAGATTCGCTCCGCAAATATTTGCCAGATGTGCGCAGTCTGTGTGACCACATATGGCACCACAACAGAGGTGGGACGGCAAGTCAGTAACCTGCAATCTGTCCTGGAGCAGCCTTTCTCCCAATTGTCCCCCTCAGCAAACCATCTCGCTGCGTGCTGTAGTTGATCATCATAATAATAGAGCTTCATTCTGGTTGCCTCGAGGCCAGCCCCCTCATATGTGCGATTCAGTGTGGCAAGCTCCATCTGCTGCTTCGACCTTTCCAATACAGGTCTATTAGTATAGAGTCCAGAGGCCAGAATATTTGCCTGGGGATGGGACTCAGGGCATTCCATAACGTGTACAGGCAGCGGGGCAACACCACCATCTTGGCTATCGCCAACCTGCCCATTAGGGAGAGAGGGAGAGTGTTCCAGAAGCCCACCGACCCCTTTAATGCATCCATCAACTTATGGGCTCTGAGCTGCAATATCCGTGAGTCCATAACCGTCACCTGCACACCCAGATACCTGGAGTGCTCCATCTCCCTATGTAAGCCCACTCTAGGGATTGTATCCACAGGACTGCAGGCCAAGCGAGCGAGGGAGAATATTGTTTTGTTGAGTTGCAAACCTGAGCACCCACCAAACTCTTCCAACACCTATAGTAGCTTCGGAATCACCTCCTGCGGTGAAGAGACATAGAATAGAGCATCATTGGCATACAATGATATGATGTGGGAAGCCGACGTTGATGCCCCAGGGACCCAAGTCCCTGGACACCCATATCGCCAGGGGCTCTATTGCCAGTGCAAATAGAAGTGGAGAAAGCAGACAGCCCTGACGCATCCCTCTCCCCATCAATATACTTGTTAATGTTGTTTTCCTCAACAAAGTCAGGCACCAGACCTTTGGTAATATGGACCCTCTTGTTTCCAGAGGACACTGAAGGAATGCTCCCAATGTCTCAGTTGGACTTGGCCTGTCTGACTTTGATGTCCAACTCCTTGAGGCTCCTCTCATGAGCCAAATGCTTCAAAGTAATCCTCTCCTCCATAACCAATTTCTTTGCCTCCTTCTCCAGCTACAGTCTGGCCAGCTCTAGTTTGAGCCTCCATTCCTTCCTCCTGTCCTCTCATTCTTCTGGGCTCTGGCCCCTGGAAGACACTCTGATCCCTGCATGGGGAGCCAGTACCACTTCAAGAGTCACGTCATTCTCCTTAACTGCAAGAGGAACTACAGGAAGGTCCTCTCTGGGCCCTTCCCCCTCAGAGCCAGCATCCAAATCCTCTCCTTCACTGTCCATCTCATCCTCTGTTGCTGTAGCCGATGACTGGTGCACTTCTTCCCACGCTCTTACTTTCTTTTGTAGCTCTACCTTCCTGGTGGTGCTCTTTGCTGGAAGTTCCATCTTCTTACAAAACTCCTTGAGCTGGGCCACAGTGTAGGATTCTATGTGCGCCATTTCAAATTTCATTTTTGTAGATGAGGCCAAAACCACAGTAGCTCAGGAATGATTTTAGAGAAAAAGAGTTGGTCCTAGATTTGGAATGGTAGTGTACACAAAGTCAATGTACGGCACTGCACAAACACAAGTCCTTTCCTCACTGCTTATCACCAGTGCTAGAAACTGGAGTTCCTGGTTGGCTACAATATAAGCCCTGGCCAACCAGTAACCACAGTCCTAGTCAGGGTAAGGCATAAGCACACCCTAAACTAACCTGTTCTCACCCTATGGTGGCTTGGCACAGAGCAGTCAGGTTTAACTTTAGAGGCAATGTGTAAAGTATTTGTGCAACACTTCAAACAGTAAAACAGTGAAAACACCGCCCAAAAAGATTCCAAACCAGATTAGAAAAATAGAGCCTAATTTTATAAATAAAATAAGACCAAAAAGACAAATGTTCAATGAGTAGATCCGGAGAAATGAATTTTGAAAGCATAGACTGTAACATAGCGCCTAGAAACAGAAAGCTGCTGTCTGGTCGCCCTTGACAAGGTTACATTCAAAAGCTCAGGCTGATAGCAATGAAGAACAGGTGGGATACAGTCCCAGGTTAGTCCACGTTTGTGACAAGAGTCCCCTTTGCGGGATAGAAATTTGCCGGGAGCAAGGAGAGGGTCACTGGCATTGGTTGGCAGAACACTAAGAGCAGGTCAGGTGTCGGAGACCGACAGGCTGGGGCCTCACAGTGGTGACACACACTAGCTGTTGCTGCTTGCTGTGCAAGGAGACAAACTTGCGCCAGCTTCCGTCGATTCTTTGTACAAGCAGTGTGGTTCCAGTGCAAATGGGTCAGTTCGCAAAGAGCCCAAAAGCCTGACTTTAAGAGTTGGACAACCACATCAAGGGCCCAAGGAACTGAGTGGCGCTTCTTTGGGGTCAGGAACTCATTAAAGACGGGTCCAGGAGCTGTTGAGAGCCTGTTTTGTCCATGAAGCTCAGTTTCAGGAGGTCAGCAGACTAGCCCCTTTCCGTCCTTCAGGGGTCCTGGGTTCAAGATTGGCTCCAGGTCCAGTTCTTCCCCTCCAGGCAAGAGGGTTGCAGGCAACAGGTCAGCATAGAAGGCAACAGCTCCTTCAGAGTGGCAGTCCAGTTGAGTCACAGTCCTGTCAGTAGCTAAGGATGCCTTCTTCCTGGTAGAGTATCCACTGGTTCAGTGGTGTACTGAAGAAGTGGTGTCTGTGGTCCAGTACTTAAACTCAATGGTGCCTTCTAAGTGGGGGAGACTTCAAAGAGATACCTTTGAAGTGCACAGATGTCCTCTTTTCCTGCCCTGGCTCCAGACTCACTACAGGGGGTTATGCAGCCCTATGCATGGGGATAGAACACAGCATATTCAGGTATAAGTGAGGCTGTGCCCAGCTCCTCCCTCACATCCTGCCAGGATGGCCCATCAGGTCACACCTAAGCTCCCATTGTGTGTGGCTGTCTATGAGGAATATACAAAACGCAATTGTCAATACCCCACACATGTGATCAGAGACAGGTAGCAGGCACAAAAAAAGTGGCATCATCAGAATTGCAATTAAAAATCTGACTTCACCATAAACTGTGATTTTAATTTGTGATTTCAGAGACACCAAACATGAATCTGTTACATATTCCCATTTGGAAATTACTCATCTAAAATTACGTAATAAGGTAATCCAATGTTATCCTATGGGAAATAAATGTCAGCCAGACAACCTCCTCAGAATCAAGGCAATGTTCAAGTGGGTCCACCTCCCGATCTTCCAAACTGCTTCTTGCTGTTAAAGCACAGATAGTTGGAAGGATCAAGCGAGGGAAGGAAAGGAAGGGGATAACTGAGAGGGAGATCTGGAAGACACAACAAAGTCACTGTATAAATCACTGCATTACCATATAAGTATTTCACTAGTATCCAGACGTGTGATCAATACCATCAAACCTGAAAAGAAAATGAGTTCAGCTGAACCTGTCGTGAGATCCTTTAATGGGATGGATTCTCCCCTTGACTTTTAGTCTGTGAAAGAGCATTGCAAATGTCTTTTGCTCTCCCTTTTCCTGTTTAGCGACAAAAGGCAGGTGATCTGATAAGTATTATTCTTTGTTCCTGTATGCGAATAGTAGAGTTCTCTCACTCCATATTACTGTTATTTGCACAGTCTACAGGATTGTTCAATCTTTGATTAAAGCAAAGTTTCCTCCCTCATTACTAATCTTTTGTGTATTTGAGCAAAAATATCCAAGCAAGTCTTTAGTGGAGCCCACCTGTTCTTTTGCAACCAAGATTTGTACATAGGCGGTACCTACCAGCTGATTTGCAACCAAATTTGTACAAAAGCGGAGCCCACCCCCAATCTAAACTGACTCGCACTTGCCTTTAGTTTGTTGTGCCAGCGTGGGCTCTTGCTGTTCGAACTTCCACAAACTGGTAGGCTCATACGGGTGAAGACTCTCCCACCGCTCCGACTGAAGTGACATTCTTGGTAGAATCTTGGAGCCTTGTTGATACTGCAGCCTCCTGATTACTCACTGTTCTTGTTCCATGATACCTCGAAGATGCTGTCGGGACCCTGCTCACTCCGTCTTGTGCTTATCTCAGGATTTGCGAGTTCTCTAACCCTTCGACTGGTCCTGCTGAGGTCAGAGAATAACAAGCAAGGAAGATAGGGCATGGTCATACTTATAGAGCAATCACATCAATCACAGTGTAACTTCCTATGACTCATCAATCACTGAGGCAATCATGGTGTAACGTCCTAGGAGTCATCAATAAAATTGCCTGGAACCTGTTTGGGCCATGAGTCAGTGACCTAAAACTGTGTGCCCTGTGAGGCAGCACAGACATCTGAGCAATTTGGTCTCTCTAGTCGAACTGAAAATTGCAACATAGAAAGTAAAACAGAAGAACACATGCCCCTTTAGAATAGCCACTGAGCCCAAAACGACTCTGTGGTTTGTTTAGCCATAATCAACACAAAAGGCCCGATTCACAAAGATAAAGTGAGACGAAAGTCAAACTTTGCGACTTTCAGTATTCACAAAGAGCATTTAATACGCATAAATGCTCTTTGTGAATCCTAAAAAGCCGTGAAGTTAAACTTTCATCTCACTTTACCTTTGTGAATCGGGCCCAAGATCTTTAATGTATATATGGAATGCCTTGTTAGGGGAATGGTAGCGGAGATGCCTACAGCGTTCATATATGTTGAAGGAGATTTTTTGGTCATGTCAAAATAGGACTTGCAGTAGGGCATATCAAATTTAGGGATTTTTCACTACAAGACATGTAAACCGTAAAGGTACATTTACTTTTTAAATAATGCATACCCTGCCCTTGGAGATGTCTAGGGCTTACCTCAGGGGTGACTTATATGCATTAAAAAGGAGCATTTGGGCCTGGCAAAAGGTCTGTGTTGCCTGGTTGACATGGCAGGTTAACTGCAAACACAGTTTCTGCAAAGTGTGGAAATGTGGATTTTCCTGATCAGTTATGTCCCCTATCTTGGACCCCAACGGTTCTATATGCATGTTACAAGTACATGTATGTTCCCTCCAGTTCCAGTTTCTAAGACGCAAACATATGTGTGTCTACCGTCGACATGTTCTCTGTCAGATCCGCCATCAATGGGCTGGATATTCGATTCCTAAGTATGAAAGGCCACCGACTTTATATGGCTAAGTTACTCCATTTTTACAGTTCAGGCAAGTAGGCCCGATTCTGTCCTCAAAGCCTTTCCCTGCTCTCTGTCTCTGACAGCTTCAGCTTGAGCTCGCATCTGTATCCATGAACTTTGTCCTACTCCCTGTGCAGCTAACGGTGCCTGCCTCGGCCAGTTTTCGCCTGCCTGCCAAGAAGCTGTATTTCACCTTCGAATTATCTATTTTGCTCTCCAGCCGATGCATTCCTGTCTAGTGATTTAGGTAAACATTTCCTTTAACTCACAAGCAAAGGACTCAGCCTTCCCGTCCTCCTGCAAGTGATTCATAGCCCTGCTGCCATGGAAAGTTTTCTGCCCCTCGCATCTCATATAGACACTTAGACGTTTGTGCACGCACACAGTCAGTATAGACTAGATTCTGTCCGAGAGTCCTTCCTTTTGGATAACATAGTTCTTTAAACATAGGATGTTAGATATGATTTGGGATTAGGTTGACTTGACCCCCCAGACTTCTCGTCTCCACATGTAGAGCTAAATGTCAAGTCCCCTTCACCCCCTAGTTGCACGTCACTCACACGTCATGCTGCTGCGCGCGCATCTATGCCAAGTATTATCTTATAGATCCACCTATGTCTGATAATCCTAACCAATCATGTTTCTTTTATTCCTTATTACGCCTAGTTTCGATTACATACCTGTTATGTCACTTTTCTTATCAAATGTTACGCCTTCTACATTCGTTTCATTGTAATGTACTTATTATAAAAATGCATGTCTGTCAATAAAGTATTGTACTTCACTTCCTGAACCCTCGTGGTGACGGAACCTGAAGGCCGCGACTCGAGTCGGCCATTTTGAATGGAATAAAGCCCATTTAGAAAACCTCTTATACCACGGATTCTGCCTCTTGTTATTTTGAGCTATTTTACTTTATTTTAAGATTCCGTATGAAATTCAGTCCGGTAAAGAAGATTTTATTTACCACATAATGGCGCCCGAACAGGGACACTTTCTCATCTCACGCGCCGGCGGTGCGTTGCAGGCCCGGTCTCCTGCCACAGCTGGACGGACCATAAACGCGTACCAGCAGGATTTCCTGTAAGCTCCCTCCGGTCAAGCGGGGGCGACTGAGGCTGCGATCAACCCAGACGAGGCGGTGAGAAGTGCGAAGTATCCCGACCAGAGCCTAGCTGAGAGAGTAAGATCCGAGGTATACAGAGGCCCACCAGGTTTCTCGAAATCCCGATGTCCAGAGGGTCCGCTGTCCGCAGTCATCGAGTCCTGTCCATTCTCTGAGGCCTTCCGTTTCAAGGAGCTACTCGGTGAGTACCATCGCCGGGGAGGCGTGTTGACGCGCACATAGGTTGTGCCGGTCAAGACGGATTTGGGTACACAAATCCGGTCTGCACTGTTTAGCAGTGTATATGTACTGTTTAGCAGTATATCAAGTATTCCGAAGTATGCAGTTATTGTCAAGAATTCAGCGTGGTGATTAGTTAAGCAGACTGTCATCATTGTCGGTCATTGTTAAAATATTTAATGTTCAATATTTAAAGTGTTTAAATGTCTTGCATATTGTGGTATGAATGATTGTTCATTGTTCACTGTTCATTATTGTGTTTTTTGTATCAAGTAAATTCAAGAGTAAGTATCAGATCAGTTGTCAATATGCCGCTTTTCTCGAAGTTAAGACAGATTACTACCAGAAAAGGGGTGCTTGAAGAAGCAGTTCCTATTCCTCCTAGGGACACTCCAGGGCATTTTATGTACCATAAGCATGGCTTAGATGCCATATTGTTTCTTGATCTATGGGTAGATTATACCAAGGGATTGCCGGAAAGTCAAAGGTGGCCCGTAGCGGGAACCTGGGATGCAGAGTGCATCATGAAAGTAGAGGAAGAGTTATGGAAAAGAAAGGTCAGACAGTCACAGAAAGACGCTGTTGAGTTATGGCGTAAAGAATCTCATAGACGAACAGAAAAAGCACGTAGACAAGAAGAGAGGAGTAAAGAAAGTTCAAATAAAGTTCAAGAAAATCTATTAATTGAGGAAGGTATCCGAGTGAAATCAGAACAAGTAAATAGACAAAGAAATGCTCTTATGAATGGTATGTATCCCCTTCTAGCCGAAGGACTACCTAAGGCTGCTCCAGAGATGCCAAAAGACTTGCCACCCCCATTATTTCCAATTAAGGTACATCAAAAGGGGCATCCCAGAACCGCAGAAGATGTTTTTCTTTCCTCATATCTAGACGACGCAGCTCCCGAGTATGCTAACACCGCACCACATAGACCGTCTGGCGGAGGGGTTCAACGTCAGGATCAGGTATCTGTACCCGTGCAACAGCAAGTCCCGACGCAAGCGTCGGCAAGCACATCTGTTTCCGCATCTGTCTCCGCAGTCGATTCTACAGGGGTGTCGACGCCCATAGTTGCTGTGTCACGTTCAACGAACCCATTCACACCCGACGCCCCAGATGGGGCCACGGGAGGTGCTAGCAGTACCTTTACACCACCTAGAATAAATAAACTTGTCTTTCAAGAGTCAGCACATTCACGTACACCTAAATTCGTAAGTGAACGTACGCTTAAAGAACTCCTTGTTAATTGTAGATATGATCCGGTGGTTGGTAAAGAGGATGAAATGGTCCTGGCATCATTACGTATCAGGCGAGCCGCAGAGTATTTAGCGAGGTTACCAGGGATGATTACGCATCTAGATAACATATATCATTTTGTTCAAACAGGACGAGATCCAGGATGTATTAACAGAGCTATGGAATTCCAGAAAGTAGAGATACAGGGGGAACTGTTACGTTTCCTCATAAACTGTGTGATCAGAAATCAAGACCGTCCGGGGGTAGACCCGAATGCAATGCTTATTCTTACAAGATGGAGTCAGAATATATCAGAAGGGAGACACGATAAGCAAAATTGTATAATAGCCATGTGCCGAAAAATCCGTAAAGAAATAGAGCGTATTCATAAAGAGAGATTGGGAACAGACGAGTTTGAGCAAGATGAAGTGTCCGAATCAGGGAATTCCGCAAGACAGTCAGAGACCATAGCTTATGTAGGCAGAGGAAGATCCTGTGAAAATACTAGATGTTTTTCTGATCTCATACACTCAGTATGCCCAAATAATAGCAGAACTTATCCGACGCCTATAATAAATCTGAAGTCTCCTGAACATTCGTTTCAAGCCGCAGATAAAATACTACGAGAACGAAGGGGTTACCACCTCCTCGATTCCATGGATGAGCAAGAATTAGCCAGATCAGCTGTTTACTGGATTGACAGTCCTGAAAAATACGGCGATGAGACCGTAGCACACACGTTTTTTAATCTCAGTGCAGATGAACAACGTTTAGCTGGAATATATATGATTCAGCAACTCCTCATATTATATAAGAGCCAACATGCTGACCCTGGTCCTTTACCTGATATATTAACGGAACTACTCACGAACAGATGGAGAGGTTCTAGTAACAAGCTAATTAAAGAGATATTAGTGTCACGTAAGCAGTATGTCCTTTTTGTAAGTCCGGATTCTCTCTCGCTGCCCCGCAGAGAGAGAGCGCCGTACTATATGGATAGACAAAATCCCTTACGAGAAGTGCACCCAATAAAAGGCGAAGACAATGAGTTTCACCGTGTATTTGTTTACACACCCATATCAAAAATGGAATTATTGGAAATGAAGAAAGTAGTACCTAGTCATGACAAAGACCCAGCGGGTTTCCACCGAGAAATTAAAGACATGTTACTGATGGGAGAGTACACCTTTCCTGATATTATGACGATATTAAAGGTGCTTTTGCCTGCTGGCATTTATGAAAAACTGAAAGAAAAAGAGTGGGAAGTGGGTGACCAAAAGATAGACTGGACAGCATTAGCAGAGGAAGAAAGGGGCCGAACTGCAGGTTCAGGGCTCGGGGATAAAGTTAAACTGTTACCAGGTTTACTAGTACAGGTACTGCCACGTTTATTAACTACAAAAAAGGAAGATTGGGGTGCAATCACAGCCTGCAAACAAAAGCAAGATGAAGACACAAGCGATTATTATGCTCGATTTGAAAAATGTTTTGGTATAAATAGTGGTATAAAAGCAAGTAGTGACTCATATCCACATTTATTTGTGACAAAATTAGTGGAAAATGCATTGCCTCCAGTGAAGAATAGAATATTGAAATTCGAGAGTACCTGGCAAAGTAACACTCCGTCGCAAATGCTACAAATGTTACAGTATCATCACAATAGAATTAGGGATGAACAAGAACACGAGCATAGACGCATGAAGGATACAAAAATGAAAATGCTAGTTTCTCAGACAGTACCAGCAGATGGTCACAAAAAGGGTGTGACACATTCTGGTGATTCTGCAGTTCCTGTAAAGGGAACCTGCAATTATTGTAAACAACTAGGCCATTATGTACACGATTGTCCAGTCCTGAAACGTAATATAGCTACAGGTATTGCAAAGGAGAGACCACGATTAGTTAGACAAGATCAGAATGAACAAGGAGCTATGCAGCATGGACAGTCCATGCCAGTTCAGCAACAGTCCATGCCAGCCTCACAGCAACCCATACAGTTTGTGCCAGCTGCACCACCGTTGCCTGCTACTGCCACACAAACCGCAACACGACAAATGTATCAGACTGCACAGTATGAATACCCTGAGTATCAGCGTTACGCATGAACAAGCCTAGAGAGGGAAGTTGACTTACCGCTTATCGAGATTCCTGTAGATCAAGAAGGACCTTATGTACATAGTGAATTATTAGGTCAAGATAGAAAATTCTTACTCGATACAGGGGCAAGTCGAACAACTATAAAACGTAGTGAAGTTCCAGGGGCACCCCTCTCAGGCTCTCAAAATGTTTCCCTTGGTTTTTCAGGAAAACCTATTGTTAATGAAGTATCACAGCCTCTACCACTTACGATAGGACCTTTGACACGAACTACAGATTTATTGCTTACTAAATCATGCCCAGAAAATCTGTTAGGAATTAAAACTCTGAAAGCACTAGGAGCCATAATATGTTGTTCTCCGGAAGGAGTAAGGTTGTTTTTACGTGATTTTAAAGGTCACTATGTGTCTAGAGACATGGATCCCTGACTACAGACTTTACCAGCACATCTATGGGCACAAGGCCCTACGGATGTTGGCTGCATGAACATTACACCCTATCGAGTCACACTGAAAGCAGGAGTGGTACTACCACGAATGCGACAATACAAGTTACCGCATGATGCTGTAGTGGCTTTGCTGAAAATCATTGATGAGCTGATTGCCCAGGGAGTAGTTGTAGAAACAGACTCCAATGTATGTAATTCACCGATAATTCCGATTCTTAAACGAACTGATCCTACTGCCCCACCAGTGTACCGATTGGTTATTGATTTGCGTGAACTAAACAAGTGTATTGTACCACAATTCCCTGTGGTCCCTGATATATCATCATTGTTGACAGCAATTGATTCCGAAGCAACATTCTTTACTGTAATCGATCTCAAGAATGCCTTTTTCAGCGTCCCAATAGATCCGGAAAGCCAATATTTGTTCGGATTCAGTTTAAATGGGCGCAGCTTTAAATTCTCACGCGCTCCCCAAGGATTCACAGAAAGCCCCAGCATTTACAGCCAAGCACTGAAACGAGAACTTGACAGTATCCACATGCCAGTCAATACTGCACTGCTTCAATATGTCGATGATCTGCTGATCACAGCGAGAAGCGAGCCAGAATGTGAAAAAGCTTCTCTGACAGTTTTACATTTCCTAGCCGACAAGGGGCACAAGGTGTCTCCTTCTAAGCTGCAATTCTGTGTCCAGCGAGTTATTTATCTTGGTCACTCGCTGTCCAAGGAGGGAAGGCAGCTTACACCAGATCGCATCCAGTTAATTGCTAACATGTCAATACCCCAGACACAAAAGGAGGTGCGGGCTTTCATAGGCCTCACTTCATATTGTAGGCAGTGGATCCCTCAGTACGCATTTCTAGCAAAACCACTCATTCAGTTAACCACACAGGAGGCAGCCACATCGACTGTTCTCCCTTGGACTCAGGAACATACACAAGCTTTTGAAAGCCTAAAGGAAGCTTTATGTCAAGCACCTGTTTTAGCAACACCATGTTATAGCAAACATTTTACACTCTTTGTTACAGAACGCGAAGGTACTGCCTTGTCAGTACTCACTCAGGATCAAGCAGGATCACGCAAGCCATGTGCTTATTTTTCCAGTACATTAGATCCCGTAGCTCAGGCTTTGCCTGCATGCCTGAAATCAGTGGCAGCGACAGCTTTAGCAATCAGACAAAGCGATGCCATAGTGTTAGGACATCCATTGACAGTACAAGTACCACATGCAGTAGAGGTTCTTGTGAACCGAACACAAACACAACACTTGACCATAGCAAGACTTACCGGTTATGAACTGACATTGTTTCAACCACACATAGAGATCCGACGGTGTAATACATTGAATCCTGCGACACTATTACCTGTAATTGGAACAGACCCACTAGCTCATGATTGTGTTGAAATCATTGAAATAAAGACGAAACCTAGACAAGACTTGACAGACGTTCCATTGTTAGATCCAGACCTGACGTTGTATGTAGACGGATCGTGCATGAGAACAAGTACAGGAGATTTAGTGGCCGCGTATGCAGTCACAACAGACACTAAAGTTATTGAGACAAATTGTATAGATACTTTGTCAGCCCAAGCAGCAGAACTTATTGCTCTAACACAAGCCTGTATTCAAGCCACAAATAAGAAAGTTAATGTATACACTGACTCACGTTATGCATTCGGAGTTGTACACGACTTCGGCGTGCTGTGGCGAGAGAGAGGTTATTTAACCTCCCATGGTGCCCACATTCAGCACGGACCCCTCATTCATGCCTTGTTAGACGCAATACATCTACCCACTGCTATATCGATTATGAAATGTAAAGCACACACGAAGGTTACTGATACCATTTCTCAAGGCAATGATTTAGCTGACAGAACAGCTAAACAGACTGCTCAGAATCGCACATTAGACATGACAAAGCCAATAGTTCAGACACCAACACAGTGTATGACAATTAAGGATCCCGCATTTGACGTAATTGACATACAGACACATGCCACAGCAGAAGAAATAAAGAAGTGGACTGAACTAGGAGGGATCCAGACAGATCAAGGATGGATGACGAAGGAGAAATCTGTATGGTTTCTCCCTGATTCCATGGTTCAAGCCATTATAGCTACAGTTCACAGTCCAGCACATTTAGGAGAGAAGGCTATGCTAGACAGCATTCAGCACATTTGGTTCAACAAACATTTACGAGCAGCAGCTAAACAAAAAGTTCGTACCTGTATGATATGTTGTCAGTTTAATCCAGGAAAGAGTGTTCCCGTAGAGCAGGGTGGATTTCAGCCTCCTGACCATCCTTTTGAAGTCCTCCAGATGGATTATATTCAGATGGAACGTTGTCGAGGATTCAAATATGTTCTCGTAGTTGTCTGCGCTCTCTCCCGTTGGACAGAGGCGTATCCCGTATCAGATTACACTGCCCCGACTACTGCCAAGCAGCTAGTTCGAGAATTCTTCCCACGGTACGGTTTACCACGTGTTGTATATTCAGATAACGGCCAGCCTTTCTCATCCGAATTAATGAAACATGTCTCACTTTTGTTGGGATATCAGTGGAAATTCCACTGTGTCCGACACCCCGAGGCAGCAGGTCTCGTGGAACGACATAATCAACTTTTAAAAATCAGATTGTCTAAAATATGTCAGGAAAAAGGTGTGGACTGGATAGTAGCCTTACCAGTTGCGCTATTTTACATGAGAATGGTAGCACACTCTCGAACAGGGCTATCCCCTTATGAGGTGATCTTTGGTAGACCACCGAATATGTGGGGGACGCCTATACCGCGTAAAATAACTGATGTTGACTGTAATATGCTGACAGATTACCTGGCTTCCTTGATGTCTGCACTACAATCTTGTCGTTCACAGGTAGTCGCAGCTTTTCCCGACAACACCGAGGTGAAACCTCATGATGTAATTCCCGGCGATTATGTTCTCGTCAGGAATTTCGATCGGAAAACCCAACTGGAGCCAAGGTGGAGGCTTCCTAAGTTGGTCCTGCTGACAACCAGAACAGCTGTGAAGATCGAAGGGAGAAAAGGCTGGGTGCATTCCAGCCATATCAAGAAATTTCATGGACTTCCTCCTGACACAAACAGTACTCCCCGTGTGTCTTCCCCCATTGACTCAAAGCTACCTTTGGCTGAGGCCAGTAGCACCGAACTCTATAAGCAGAAACTCAGGTCCAGATCCAAACTGTCGGACGATTTGATTGTTTAAGTCCTCTCCAAGGTGAAGCGGTTGAATCTGTCCCGACATGTATCCCTTAGGTCTGAATGATGTAGAGTCCAGAATCATAATGAAACGACATGCTTATTGTAAATTACTGCGTAGCCACTGTATTGTGACTTTATTAATTTTGTTTTCCTTGAGTTTTTTAATAGTTACTGCAAGTATATGGTTGCATATGTATTATCCTGTTTCTAAACGTGCTTTCAATATAACTGATGAACATTCTTTTAGTGAATTACCCCCACATGAGTTGTCCTATAGACTTGCGCTGCGCAACAACACCTTCATTAGTATGTTACATCATTCCCATCAGACTAGTAATGCCACCAATTGTTGGGTGTGTGGCCGACTCCCTCCCTATCAGAATAACAAAGGAGTTCTGCCTTTCTTTCCACATCCGTTCACACACAATGGCTCCTGTGGAGCATGGTTTAGTTTATTAAATTCCATAGACCCAGACACAGCAGTTTATCAACAACATTGGATATGGGGAAATCTGAATCTAGTTTTATTCAAAGTCTGTCACCCTAATAAGGAGGGTCATCCCAGTAGAACAGGAACTGATTTAGAAAATGAAGTGTATAAATTAGGTAATTTTACGCCTAATCTTATGATTTTGAATGTCAAATCCGAAGTTGAACTAATTCTGCCCACTATGTCAGTATTTCCAGTTAAGGGTGAATTATGTGTAAGAAAAGTTGGTTCCATACACATGGGCCATAGCCAATGCGTTACTACAGTAGAATATAGTGATCAAGGTAAATCTTCATTTAGAGCTTCTCGCCATTCTTACTTTATATGTGGTCAGACGGCATATATGCGTCTGCCTCTAGATTGGGATGGTACCTGTTACATAGCATTCCTTCTGCCACCTGTTTTTCTAGCTCCCCCTGATTATTATCGAAATGTTCATTTAGTACACAATAGAGAGCGAAGAGATCTCCCAGTTGTCGATTATACTGAGACGGCATGGGACAAGTATGTAGATTTCAATAAAGGTATCTTTCCCTATATAGGTACAATATCAAATAGTAAGCTGATACGCAGACTAACCAAGACTCTTGAAGCTGTAGTAAACGAGACTATAGCCGCCCTAGGCAATCTGACAGAAGAACAATCAGTGATGAGAATTGTTGTTCTCCAGAATCGTCTTGTCCTTGACGTCATCCTGGCCGATAGGGGCGGAGCTTGCAGGGTCATCGGATCCAGCTGCTGCATATTCATACCAGAAAATTCGCCATCTGTATATAAAGCTATAACACGCCTTCATAAGATTGTAAGCCAGATACACGAAAATCCAGGCACTTGGACGTGGTCCGGGTGGTTTCGGAGTGTGATATCAGCCTGGGGATGGAGAGTTCTATCCTTCCTAGGTATTGGCCTTCTTATGCTCTTCAGTTGTTGTTTATGCCTGCAATGTGGACCAGTGATTTGTGGTCTGTGTGCCACATCATGCATTCCATATCACAGTTCTCGTTCAAAATGCCGGAAGAAGAAGGAAGAAGAAATGATGCTCCATGAGCAAATCGATGGAATGATGAAGATTGATATCTCTTGAAGGGCAAGTAGGGGACAAGGAGGGAATGTGGAAATGTGGATTTTCCTGATCAGTTATGTCCCCTATCTTGGACCCCAACGGTTCTATATGCATGTTACAAGTACATGTATGTTCCCTCCAGTTCCAGTTTCTAAGACGCAAACATATGTGTGTCTACCGTCGACATGTTCTCTGTCAGATCCGCCATCAATGGGCTGGATATTCGATTCCTAAGTATGAAAGGCCACCGACTTTATATGGCTAAGTTACTCCATTTTTACAGTTCAGGCAAGTAGGCCCGATTCTGTCCTCAAAGCCTTTCCCTGCTCTCTGTCTCTGACAGCTTCAGCTTGAGCTCGCATCTGTATCCATGAACTTTGTCCTACTCCCTGTGCAGCTAACGGTGCCTGCCTCGGCCAGTTTTCGCCTGCCTGCCAAGAAGCTGTATTTCACCTTCGAATTATCTATTTTGCTCTCCAGCCGATGCATTCCTGTCTAGTGATTTAGGTAAACATTTCCTTTAACTCACAAGCAAAGGACTCAGCCTTCCCGTCCTCCTGCAAGTGATTCATAGCCCTGCTGCCATGGAAAGTTTTCTGCCCCTCGCATCTCATATAGACACTTAGACGTTTGTGCACGCACACAGTCAGTATAGACTAGATTCTGTCCGAGAGTCCTTCCTTTTGGATAACATAGTTCTTTAAACATAGGATGTTAGATATGATTTGGGATTAGGTTGACTTGACCCCCCAGACTTCTCGTCTCCACATGTAGAGCTAAATGTCAAGTCCCCTTCACCCCCTAGTTGCACGTCACTCACACGTCATGCTGCTGCGCGCGCATCTATGCCAAGTATTATCTTATAGATCCACCTATGTCTGATAATCCTAACCAATCATGTTTCTTTTATTCCTTATTACGCCTAGTTTCGATTACATACCTGTTATGTCACTTTTCTTATCAAATGTTACGCCTTCTACATTCGTTTCATTGTAATGTACTTATTATAAAAATGCATGTCTGTCAATAAAGTATTGTACTTCACTTCCTGAACCCTCGTGGTGACGGAACCAGAAGGCCGCGACTCGAGTCGGCCATTTTGAATGGAATAAAGCCCATTTAGAAAACCTCTTATACCACGGATTCTGCCTCTTGTTATTTTGAGCTATTTTACTTTATTTTAAGATTCCGTATGAAATTCAGTCCGGTAAAGAAGATTTTATTTACCACAAAAGGCAGGCCTGAGATATGTTTAGATGGGTATAATTCAATTCTATCATATTTATGGGTAGAGCACAAGCACTTTAGCACTGATCAGCAGGGGTACAGACTGCTAAAGCTAACAAACACAAATTCAACAAATGGGGGAGGAGGAAGGCAAAAACATTAGGGATTACGCTGCAGAGAGGGCAATTCCCAGCAATGCCCCTCCTGAAATGTTTCTTTACCCCTGCCTCAACTCCTTTGGACTCCTCCCTAAACCCATCTTGTTATGTAGTACGAATTCTCCATTTTCCAAAGACTCCCTCTATGTCCCTCCAACATTTACTACAAAAACATAAACTTACATGAGTTAGCTCTTTGGCAGAGCACGCTGAATAGAAAATATAGGAGAGGCGGAGGTAGAGAACTCCATCGATAGCGATTAACATTCTGTTGTACATGAGTAGTGCTTCTGTAATCACACTTCAAGTATTACAAAATACAGTTTGTGAATAGGCCGTTAAGTCTAACAGTGGTAAAAATGTTTTATAATGTATATGCACTTGTGTAACATGTATACAGCTTCATATCATAGGTAATGGCTCAACAGGTTGTAAACAAGCTGCACTGACCTGGCCAGCAAAATATTGGAGTCATCTAAGATTGACCTGCCTAGCAAAATATTGGAGCCCTCTAAAGCCAACCTGCCTAGAAAAATATTTGAGCCCTCTAAGGCCGACCTGCCTAGCAAAATATTAAAGCCCTCTAAGGTTAACCAGGCTAGCAAAATATCGAAGCTTTTTAAGACCAGCATAACCGTTCATTAATCTGAGGTTAATTACATAGGCACCTTGTGTTTGGCACATATAATGTGCACAAAGTACCCCTGTTATATTTCCTTCCTGCCTTGAAGAGTTATGCAGCAAATTTAGCAGATATTCCAACCACCATTTATCTCTCAAGTATCTTTTTATGGCAATATTTTGCCTTTTAGGAGAACATGAGCAAATAAACAATTTCATATCAATTTATCCTCTCTGCCTCATATTAAAATTACAAAGTGTAATGCTGGAGACATAAAACTTTTGGACATTTCAAACATTTGATTTTAGAGATGGAGGAGTGCACAAAGTCTTAGTGCATCCACGTAAAACCCAGAGTTTAGGAAGTTCTATTTAAAGAGTGCTTGATTCTGCTTTGTCTGTGGATGAATACAGAACACATTGATCTTCTTAAATGCAAACTATATGTATGTATGTATGAATATACCTATGTATGTGGGATTGTTTAATAGATCAAGCCTAGCTGAGAAGGTAGTGGTATGCTGTACAGGGTGAAAGTCAAGCATATAGTCAACCTGCGATTGGATAGGTAACTGGCGTATAGATTGTCACTACATTGTGATGTAGTGTTCTTTAAAGAGGTGTGTCTCTAACTCTTTCCTAAACTGGAGCACCATTGGGGCAGTTCTGATGGAAACAGGGATGTTGTTCGAGATTCTTAGTGCACAGATGGAAATGCCTACGTTCTCATTTTTTCTTATTTACACTTCTTAGCCTGCACTCTGATAGTTGCCTGGTTGCAGATGCGCATAGTACCACCAAAGATGGTGAACTTGTCTGTTAGTCATGAAGGCTTTGTAAATAATGCAGTTAGTTTTAAAGATGATGTTGACTGACAGGGGGAGCCAATGGAGTTTCATCATTATCGGGGTGAAATGGTCATATTTCTTTTAGCCCTGAATGAGACAGGCTGAGGCATATGGGATGCCGTTAAATGGTGTAAATGTGGAGTCTAGAAGCGCATTGAGCAGGGCGTTACCACCATCAAGAAGCAACAGTTTGAGAGCTTGAACAGCAACACAGAAGTTGCTTTTTGGAAGAAATAGTTTTACTTCCATTAGAAGAGTGAATTGGTACAAGGCCGTTTTTGGATTTTGACAGTGTGTTCCTTGAGGTGAGGTTGGTGTCCAAGGTGAATCCAATTGACTTTGCATTTGGTGAAAGTTGGGGTTTGAAACCATCAAGGTTTATGGGATTGAGCCAGGTTTGTACTATTCCTTGCTTGTTGTTCTTGGAAAATAACAGTAACTCTCTCATGACTGGATCGGAAATTAGGAGAGTGCTTGACATCCAGGTGTGGAAGAGGTGCAAACATTGTTTGCTGCATTTGGTCTTTGTTATAGATGAAGCTTTCAGGTAGAAGAGTGTATAATCCACAAATGGATGAAGCTTAATGTTGTTATTTGTGAGTAGAGCCTGATGCAGCTCAAAAGCTGTTTCCTGATTATTTGTCACAAAGCCTTGTGATGAGAGAGATTCTAATGTGCAATATATACTAAGCTACTGCATTAGTTAAATTACTATTGTTTCTGTACTGCTGAGTGATACTATTTGAACAAATGTCATCTGAGTGGCTATGTGAGTGGCTTTTCGGGAGCTATATGGATGTGTGAGGGCCTGTATGGGTAAATAAGTGGGTGTCTGAGTAGCTGAGTAGCTGTGTGGGTGAGTGAGTGGCTATGTGAGGTGGCTGTATTGGTGAGTGAGTGGGTGTGTGTTTCTGCGGGTGGGTGAGTGGCTGTATGTGTTATTGAGTGGGTACATGATTGGTATATGGGCAAGTGAGTGGCTCTGTGAGTAGCTGTATGGGTGAGTGAGTGTGTGTGTAGGTAGATGTATGGGTGGGTGAGAGGGTGGGTGGGTGAGTGGCTGTGTGAGTGGCTCTATGGGTGGGTGAGTATGTGTATGAGTGCATATATGGATGACTGAGTGGCTGTGATGACATCATCCAGTGAGTGAAACTGTGTTATAAACATTTCGGAGACTTAACAATATATACTAAGCTATTCCATAAGTTAAATTACTATTGTTTCTATACTGCTGAGTGATACTATTTGTTCCAAATGTTGTCTGAGTGGCTGCATGGGTGTGTGAGTTCCTATATTGGTGAATATGTGGGTGTCTGAGTAGCTGTATGGGTGAATCAGTGGCTATGTGAGGTGGATGTATTGGTGAATGAGTGGGTGTTTGAATTACTGTATGGGTGGAGGAGTGGCTCTATGAGTGGCTGTATGGATGAGTGGGTGGGTTCATGACTTGTATATGGGTAAGTGAGTGGCTGTGTGAGTAGCTATATGGGTGAATGAGTATGTGTGTAAGTGGCTGTATGGGTGGGTGAGAGGCTCTGTGAGTAGCTTTGTGGGTAGGTGAGTGGCTGTGTGAGTAACTATGGGTGAGTGATTAGGTGAGTGAGTTCTTGTATGGGTGACTGAATAGCAGTGTGAAGGAGGCTAGCTCTCTATATATTGTACTAAAACAAAATACATTGTGCTGAGAGTCCAGTGAGTCCCTTATTGGTTTACATAAACAAAAGTACATAATACTAATGCTCTATTTGTGGCAGTGTAGGACAGCAGTTAGGCTTAGCAGAGGGTATTGTTAAGGATTTGTTGTACTCACAGAGGTATTAAATGAGGCACACACTCAAGAATAATTCCGAGATCAATTTGCAAGAGGGGAAAACATGGCGGATGGCTAGCGACAGTCTGTGAGTGCTCCGGAGGCATGTGGTGTATTATGAAGTTTCTCGTATGGAGAATGTAGTTCAGACGAGAGACGGGTGGAGAAACCAGTTGTTTAAGCGAAAGGTGACAATATGGCAAGTCAAGTTCTGTTTTGGAACGTAAACTCACCCTTTTGATACAGAGCAACGTATTGTAGTGGCAGGGAGTTCCGAAGCCGTTTTTCAGAGATCCGAATGCTGGAAGGGGGAGTGGCAACATCCGTGGAGCAGCCGTGGGGCAGAACGGCACTGGAGTTACGCCTGGGGAACCGAGCAATGCTAGGCTTCCATTCAGAGGCAATGGATGAGGGAGCGATCGAGGAGTAGGTTGTGTGAGTGAGGCTGCAGACGAAGCACCTATTTGGAGCCCAGAAGACCAACAGAGGGGTTCAGAGGTAACAGGAAAGTGTACTTGAACTGATTTGTCTGCTGCCAGTGGGGGAAAGATCTACAGAGGAGGAGGAGGAGGGAGAGTGGAGAGCAAGGATAAAGGAAGAAACGCTAGAGGCTCCATGAGCAGCAGGGGGAAACCCAGTGGTGTAGGAAGATATACTCTTAGGAGCAAGGTGAGAGAGGGAGTAGGGGAGCAGAAAATGTTGGGATTTTCCACCTGTATGTGATACAACACAAGGGCTTAAAAAGAAAGTGATAAAACTGAAGAGTAAATTATCAAATAAAGGCGATACAGGGCACAATAAGCTGGCAAAAGGGGTGTCTCTGGGAGGCAAGGTGAAGGTAACCCCCTCTCTTAAAACGTACTTTAAGGCGGTGCCAAAAACTCTAATATTGAGAGATAGTGCTGCAATATCGAAAGCAGAGCCTCAAAAGAAGTCCTAAGGGGAGAGTGTGTCAGCGGAAGGTGAGGCGAACCCGGAGGATTGGTCAGCACATCTAAGTCCTAACCCCTTTCAAGCGTTATGTGCGGACATGGAGGAAGTTGGGGAAACCATGTTGGGGGTGATACCTTTAGATAATCAAGAAGGTAATCAGGAGAATCAAGAGAAAAACGTAGGGGGAGTAGGTCAAGAAGAGAGAGAAAATTCTCCAAATATAGAGCAGGGGCAGATTGACTCGCAAGTTGAGGCACAGATGGATATTGGGGCAAATATGGAAAATGGGTCCCCCTCTATAGGTCTGCTGCTTACGGCCCTTACCTCTTTGACTAGAGAAATGCGAGACAAGTTTGAGATTTCTGAGCTGAATCAGAAAGATATACGATCTGCATGCGAAGCAGTTGAGAAAAAGTTAGATGATTTGAACGGGAGGACACGCGCCTTGGAAGCTGAGGTTAGAGATCTCAGAGATGAAGTACACGAGAATAGGAAAGAGATAGAGGGCCTAAGAGCTAGAGAGAGAGAGCAAGAAGAAAGGGTGGAGAGGTTAGAAAACTATCAAAGGAGGAACAATTTGAAAATCTCCACAGCTTCCTGAGGGTAAAGAGGGAGGAGACATTAAAGGTTTTGTGATCCACTTGTTAAAAAATGAGCTCCAATTGGAATAAACAGAGGAGGAAATAGCTAGGGATATCCAGAGGATACACAGGGACCCCTTTAGGTTAAATACAAATAGAACAAAGCCCAGGAGAATTCTAATAAACTTCCTCACCTATGCTTTGAAATATTTTTTTGGGGCTAAGGCTCTGAAGACAAAGGTTTTTGAGATAGATGGTGTGAAGGTCGAGGTAAGGTCTGACTTATCAGTGGCACAATCGAGCAGGCAGTGGGAACTAGGCAAGAGAATAAGCCGCTAAGGAAGTTTGGTGCATCGGTTCAACTAAAGTTTCCAGCCCTTCTTGAAGAAATGATGAAAAACAAGATGTACTCCTTTTGTTTTGTCGAGGAAGTGGATACGTTTATAGAGCAGGTGGAGGCAGGAAAGGAGCACACAAATTCATAATAGGATGTACACGATGTACAGATGTTATTCTCCAATCTAGTTTTTTTTGCGGTTGACTGAAAAACCACACGCCGAGAGAGGCACTCAAATGGCTTTTTAGCCATGAGAAGATGGTATGTGTTTTCCGGGGGGGAGGGGTGGCTGGGGTTGGGGTAGGGGTGTGGGGGGAAATAAAAATAAAAATACCTCAGAGGTTTTCTTTCCATAGTTTTACAACACAGGGTGGGGGTGTTGAGTTTTGGCGTTTAGAGGATGACAGGGAACAGTAGTAAAGAGTTACAATTCTGATCATGGAATGTAAATTGGCTGAGAGTGAGGGGCAGGAGGGATAGACTAATGCAGTATTTGAAGGATTGCCCAGCCCAAAT
The DNA here is from genome assembly GCF_964204655.1 of Triturus cristatus. Classification (NCBI taxonomy): domain Eukaryota; kingdom Metazoa; phylum Chordata; class Amphibia; order Caudata; family Salamandridae; genus Triturus; species Triturus cristatus. Next base: position 1,669,113,602 of record NC_140591.1, on the reverse strand, counting down.
CTTAATTCTACAGGAGAAACATTTGACCGAAGAGGAGAGTAGGAATTTTTTTAAGACACAAAGGTGGGTTAAACATGCATCGTTTACGAGGCAGACAGCAGTCACTAAGGGAATAGTGGTATTGGTAAAGCATTTTGCAAATATTTTGATAGAAGGGAATGTTTCTAGTGTTTCAGGTAGATGGTTAATTGTTAGGGTTAAAATAAGTGGGCAGAATGTTAGTTTGGTGGGCTATTATGGCAACAAACAGGATGACACAGGTTATTTGGAGGAATTAGAGAATGAGCTGCTGGGTTGTACTGGTCAGATTATCATGGCAGGAGATTTCAACACAGTTTTAGATCGTAATCTAGATAGATCCATAAATAGTAGAGCTGCTGTTAATTCTAAGATGTTGGATAAGGTACGTTTAATGATGCATCAGTGGGGCCTATGTGATATTTGGAGATGTAAGGTTGGCTCAAAAAAGGGTTTCACGTATTACACTAAAAAATATAAACAAGTCCAGAATAGATTATTTTTTAGTTGATCGCGCGATTAAGGATGATGTGGTACAAGTGGAAGATATTGGGGTACACCTTTCAGATCACTCAGCTATTTTGTTACGTCTGAGGGTAGGGCATGAAAGGACTACTTCAAGATGGAGGTTTCGATCAAACAATGCTGAGTGAATCTGAGACAATTGGGATTTTAAGGCAGGATACTAAGGAATTTTTTTTAATAAATCAAGGTTCGGCCAAAATTGGTATTGTTTGGGATGCTTATAAGGCATTTTTGAGAGGTAGGCTTGGTACCTTACCGGCAGAAAAGAGAAGAATATATTACAAAAAGAGAAGTTAGAAGAACAAATTAGAAAATTGGAAGATGCCATAGTAAGATCTGGACACCAGGAAACTGGCGAAAACGAGAGGGGAGAAATACTAAATGTAAAAGTGCGTCTGGTGGAAGTATTAAGAGTTAGGGTTAAGGAGAAGTGGGATGCTAGTCAGTTAGCGCATTTTGAATATGGTGAGGGCTGTAGCAATCTACTAGCTTGGAAGGCTAAAAGCGATCAAGTGAGTAATGTGATCAAAGAGATTAAGGAGGTAGAGTCAGAAAAGAAGATTAGTGAAGATAGGGAAATAGCTCTAGTTTTTCAGGACTATTTTGGGAAGGTATACAAGGAGAATTTGGTGGTTACGGAGAGGGAAGTGTTAACCTGGTTAGACGACATGGCACCTTTATCAGATGAAGATAGGGGCATTTTGAATAAGCAAATTTCTATCGAGGAACTTGAAGAGGCTATGAGAGGAGGGAAGAAGGGAAAGGCACCGGGCCCAGATGGCCTTCCAGTAGAGGTGTATAAAGTATTAGCCAGTGAGTTAATGCCTATTTTGAGGCAAGTTTTTAATGCAGCTTTCTGCTTTAAATTCAAGTTACCGGAGTCTTGGAAAGAGGCAAATATAACGCTAATATTAAAACCTGCCAAATCACCAAAAAATGCAGAATCGTATCGCCCAATTTCCCTTTTAAATACTGATTATAAGCTTTTTAAAAAAGTGATGGCAGATAGTTTAAATGCACTAATGCCTAAATTGATACATGAAGACCAGAAAGGTTTTATCAAAGGTAGAACCCTGAAGGAGTTGACATACTCTCTGATAGGATCTATGGATATGGCCACGGCATACGATCTTCCTCTGGCAATAATAGCTTTAGATGCAGCTAAAGCGTTCGATCGCGTAAATTGGCTTTATTTGCAGACATTAGCGAAACATCTAAATATAGGTGCAAATTTTTGTTAAACATTGAAAGCTATTTATAAGGACCCGAATGCTAGGGTGCTTGTTAATGGGATGTTGACAAAACAGTTCAGATTGAAAGAGGAACTAGGCAGGGGTGTCCTCTGTCGCCTCTCCTGTTTGATCTCTACATTGAACCCTTGGCTAGAAAACTTAGGAGTTGTCACGGTATATCGCTCTTTAAATTTGATGGCTGGGAAAAAAAAGTGGGGCTTCATGCCGATGATATTTTAATTTTTACAACAAATTTACAACAATCATCGGGGTATCTGCTGGAAATAACAAATGACTTTGGAAAAATCTCGGGATACAGCATTAATCAGCAGAAAACAGAAATTATGACTTGGAATATGGAGACGGCGGGGATGGAATATAAAAAAGAAATAAGATATTTGGGGGTTAGAGTCACTCAAAATCTTGTAGATCTTCCCAAGGTTAATTTCGATAAAGTTAAGAAAGAGATTATGGCGAATCTAAAAGGGTGGATGCATCTCCCTCTCTCATTATAAGGCCGAGTGAATTTAGTTAAAATGATTGTCCTGCCGAAAATAACCTTTTTGTTAGAAACGATTCCCCTTACTTTCCAGAAAGAATGGTTTATAAAACTGCAAGGTGACATTAGCTCTTTTATTTGGGCATCTAAAGGTCCAAGACTGTCATGGTAAAAACTGAGACGGAGATTGATTAAGGGAGGTCTAGCATTGCCAGACTTATTATTTTATTCTTGGGCTTTCCTTTTGAAAAATGGAAGGATGTTATTTAATTCCCCAACAAATACAGAGATAGGAAGGATGTTCAAGGAGATGTTGAGAGAAGAAGAGGGAGCAGAACTGGGGTTTATGTTTACATTTGCTGATCCGAGATATTTTAAGAAAGTTAGATTGAAGGTGCTAAAGTCCATGGCTGAAACCTGGTATAGAATTAGAAGACTTTTAAAAATGTGTTATTTTACTGGGTCGGTCCAGATTTGGGATGCGCCAGGCTCTCCAGCATGAACTAAGGATCTTTTAGCTCAACCACTTAAAAAGGAAGGCATTCTAAGGTGGAAGCAGTTGTTACCAGATGGACACTTAGTTCCGTGGAGCAGGTGGGAGCAGGTGTTCGGTTGTAGATGTTCAAGATTTAAGTCTCTTCAGATCCAAAGTTGGTATACGGCAGTGGGTGAAGACATAGGTGTTTCAAATTAATTGGAGGATAAGCTTGTGTCTAGGGCTATCTTCAAAAAAGAAATTGCACTTTGGTACTGGTTGATGTTGGAGATGAACGACGGTGTATTCACGCTACCTGAATATCTGTGGGGAAGATGCTTGCCCAAGCCTGCGCTGGAAAGTCAATGGCAAGTATCTATGTCTATGCTTTATAAAATCGTGAAACCTGCATACCTCAGGAGGAACCACTTTTATACTCTACATAGAGCCTACTGGACTCCACTAAGGCTGTCGAAATTTGGGTCAAGAGGAGTGGTGGCGTGTCCAAAGTGCGGCAGTTTAAATGAAGATGACATCCATGTGTTCGTATATTGCCCGAAGATTCAACTCTTTTTGGAGGCTGTGAGTAGCTGTTTACATAACATCTTAAAAGTGCAGATCAAGGTAAGCGTTGAGCTGATAATGTTTGGAATATCATACCTGCATGGAGGTATTACCAAGGATGGGCAAAGTTGATATTCTATGCTATGCTCATGGCACGTAGGGAGATATGTAAACTTTGGGTTTCCCCTGCTTCCCCAATGGAATGTGGCTGGTTTTAATCAATGAAGCATATTGCAAAGTTGGATATCTCGGATCAGATGAGAAAGAGAATGAGATATGAGTTCTGGACCCCTTATTTGAAGTGGTGTGGCTGATGTTTGAGGATTCTTCCTTCTTCTTTTCTTTTTTCTTTTTAAAAAAAATTGGTCCAATGATGAAGCCTTCCATTCACCTCGGCTAGTTTGTGGTCTTTCCTGCTCAAGCAGAGGGACTGGGTGATTGGCTGGCGGTGGACCGGAGGACGAGGCCTTCTTGAAGGATTACAAGGGTGTTGTGGTAGGGGGCCTCACCTTTGTGCTGATTCCAGCTTTCCATGTCTAGTATATATGAGGTTTTGAATCCCAGGGGCGGATACGTTAGAAGAGAAGTGGAAAGAGGGCCAATGAGGTCAAAATATAAAAAAAATAAAAAAACTATTTGCAAAAATTATATCGATTTGTATATACTTTTTCCGGATAATTAAGTACTTTTAAAGATACGTTTTTTTATAGTTTGCAAAATAGATCACTTTTTGTAGGAAAAAGACAAAAATGCATATAAAATCATATAGTTGACTTTCAAGGTGAACCTCTTGGATTTCAGCACTTAGCACTGCCAGGTCCAATGTTCCACCATTGGATTCTCGATTTACTTTGGATGTGGTAATTACCAGATACTGATATTAATTTATGTATTCTACCGTTGCTTTTTGTGTTCCTCATGGAGCCAGATGAGGCGCATGGCACCCTCAGGTCCCCAGCACTCACCAGAGATTCTTTAAGTTACGCCCCCTCCTCTCAGGACCTTGTTGATTACCAGTCCAGATTGTTTTCCTTAGCGACTCTTCACCTGGGGTAAATGGCACCGGTTCACTGGAACGATGGAGGTGAGCATTGATCTCTAGGTACTGGTTCCTCTTAGCGTGCATCTGTTCTTCATTTCTTTCTAGGTGGATTGTTTTTCGAGGAGCGCCTTGTTCATCTTCTTAGCCATCCACCATCTTAGTTCTTAGCCATCTGCCATCTTAAACTGCACAGTTTGGGCCACTGCCTCCAGTACTTGTTTTTTTCTCATTAGAATCGCTTCTGGACCTCTCTCAAGCAAAACATCAATAATGATTGTGACAGTGAACCAGAAAAAGTCACTAAAGAAACATGGGGTAAACCCTCTGGTAGCTTGGCACTAAAGTAGTCAGGCGGAACTTAGAGGCAATGTCAAAGTATTTATGCAGCACTCAAAGAGTAATAAAGTGAAAACACATCAAAAGAAAAATCCCATATACATTTAGGAAATAAAGTAAACGTTTATATATTATTTGAAACCAAAACAACAAACATCCAATGAGGAGAACTGGAGGGATGAATTTTCAAAGTTTAAAATAAAAAAAGTGCCTAAAAGATCAAAAATCCAATTGTAGGTATCTGGTTGCGTAAGACTAGGCAAATTTGATGTTTAACCCCTTGCATGCCCGCCCCTTTCCCCGCCCAGTGCCGCGCCTTCCATTAGCGGGCGGAGTTCATGACGAGCTGGACTCGTCATGGGCACAGCGCCACCGCAGCCCATGACGAGTCCAGCTCGTCATGGGCACTGAAGGGGTTAAGGCCGGCTGAAAAGAAACATGGTCCAGATAAACAGAGTGGATTGGGTGTGGTCTAGCTTACCTATGGACTTTGAAGAATTTTTAAGGAAAAATGTCTGGAGATTGTAAGTTTCAGCGGGGCAAGGCAGTTGGCGGTGTTCAAAGAGGCGGCATCATCGTTGCGGAGTCGCTGGACAAAGTCACGGTGAAGATGTCTACGTTTGGACTTAGGCCCAGATTTGTCAAAGGACTGTGTTGCCCTTGCGTCACACAGAGTGATGCAAGGGCCACACACTACTTAAATCAGGTTTACGAAGCCTGGCAAGGCCACCTTGCGTGGCCCTGCGTGGCTTTGGAAATCTGGAGTAACGCAAGTTATTGTCTTGCGTTTCTCTGGCATCACATGGGTGGAGAGTTATTGTTTCCAGGCAGCCACCCATGTATTTTGGCATATTTCCACATTTACCAAAGTAAAATAAACCTGGGAATGCATTGAAATTGAATGCATTTCCGATAGATGTGCAACGAGGAGAAATATCTTATGTTATCCTTGTTGTTTCCTTTGTGTGCTGCACTCTGTTAAAAAAAAGTGCACACTGCCCTATGGGCTGTTTGGGGCCTATCCTACGGGTGGCTTATGCATTGAAAAAGGAATTGTAGTCTTGCCAAAAGGTTTATTTCACCAAGTAGAATAGGCACTTTAACACTGCAATGAAGGCTGCAAATGGCAGGTCTGAGACATGTTTAAAAGGCTACTTAAGTGGCTTGTACAATAAATGTTTCAGGTCTAATAGTGGCATTTAATTTACTGGCCCTGGGTATACAGTATACCACGTTACTAGGGCTTATAAGTATATTAAATATATCAATCAGGTGTGAGACAATTTTACCATGTTTTAGTGAGTGAGCCCTTTAGCACTGTTTAGCGGTGATTATGTGTGCAAAGTCCTATGGACAACAAAAGGAACTCAGAAAAACAGGAGAGGAGAAGACAAAATATTTGGGGCAGACCACCCTAAGGCTGACAGGTGTAACATTTCCTGTGTGCCTGCACCCATTCTCAGAATCAGAGATCGGACTTGCTCCTGGAATTGCTAGCGCAACTTGAAGTAGATTTGAGTATCTCCACCCCTTCAATCGGAGCAAGGCGAATGGTTAATTTCCATGTTACATTTTTTATTGCAAGCAATTTTTAATTTTATAGCAAACAAAGCACACAAAACAGGTTTAAAACATTAAATTATGTTACGACCTTAAACAATATTTATTTAAAAACATAACTATTGAAAATAATGTTAATAAAATAGAAAAGTGCTTTCTAGCAGGCAGGCATAGTTCCAACAGATATGGAAGACATGTTCATCTTTAATGCATATCACAGGAAAATATGATTCAATGTCAGGACCGGATGCAAGGATTACACTGTTCTTTCCATGCTTTATTCAACAGCAGCCATTAGATAAACAACAACAAAGGACTTCATTTCCCATAAGGGAAAAAGTCAAACAGTTCAACCACATGCATTGTCCAATGTAATGAGTCCAGGACCCCTCCATTGTCCCTTTTTGATGTTGCCAACTCCTCTTTCTTTGCTGCTCCAGCACCTGAGTTAAGTGAATCTGGCCTCTGGGCCCTGTTATTTCCCTACTTTTGTTGTTTTGCTATTGTTAATGCTTGTTTGATGGTGATTTAATGCTATTGTTGTTTTGGTCATAGTGTTTTAACTTTATTATACTGTTTACCATTGCACGGCAGCGAGAATGTTTGCCACTCCTCTGCGGCCGCTGTGGCATGTCTTGAGAGCGCTCCAACGCCTGTGGCCATTGCGGTGTGGTCTGCTGACCACTAGAGGAAGTTGCATAGTTCAACTCACGTGCTCTGCACATCTCACTGCCCCGTGATGGATTTCAGATTTGTGATCTGATAATGAGCATGGCCAGATGGGTGCTCAGCTTCCTGATGCTCTGTGCCCCATAAGCCTGGAGCAGTATGTCTGAAAACGGGTCTGTATTTTATTGCACTTAGCGGTGATTACACATTTAGGACACTGGCCCAGGCAAGTTCATTACCCCGGAGATTATAGCGGGTATACGGTGTCATGCAAAGGGAGCTCTCTGTCATAAGCCCTGTGGGCTCCAAATTTGGTCTGGGAGTCCCCCACCTTCCAAATACCCTCTAATAGGGGCTGGGGACACCAGCATTCATACTCTTGACTGTGAGCTCAATACCTGCTCTCTGTGTACACTGGTGGCTATCTCATTATTTCAGGTGTGCGTGTAGCACCCCTTTTTCTGCCACATCATGTGTGTTATTGAGGAGACTTATGTATAGGAGGACAGTATGATTTTCCTCCCTACAGCTGAAGACCACTTGGGGCTTCTAACCCTTTTACCTCCAGAAACGCCCACACCACCTGCACCGCTCCCTAACTGCAAGAGAGACCCTGTGTCAGGCATTAACCTAGATTCATTTGACAGGCTGAAGAGGGTCTTTTTGGGCCACTCCTAGTCTCTGCCTTTGGATCCCCCCGAACCTGGACCATGGGGTTACTACCATCGGGGGCCCTTTTCCCCTCTTGTCTGTCCACCTCCCCAGGGTCGGAACCTCCCTCAGGCTCTGATGCAGAGCATGAGTCGGGGCCGCATCCATGGCGTCCCTCACCGTGTCACCTTCACAATGACAAGCCATTGGATAGCCATCGGATATTGTCCCCCCAGGACACCTCTGATATGTTAAATCCAGAGCTCCTAATGCAACCCCGCTCCTCACAGTGTACCCCTGTAGACAAGGTCATGACCTACGTCAATGGGTGACTTTGTCAGCCAATCATCCAGGACATCGGCAACCGCCGGCGGGAGGAATGCCCATGGCCATCTGTGGATGACAAGGTAGTGCTCACCCCAGAAGTTGACAAGCGCATGGCTACCTTCTTGGGGAAGTACATGTGCGATCCTAAAAAGGGGATTGACCGGTCCTGGTGGGATTGCCAGGACAAACTCTTGGATTTCTTTGGACCCTTGACCTGCATTTTAGACATGGCAGTAGATGTTAAGCTGCCAAACCCTCCACTTTCTTGTGCAAAATAGAGAGGGTGGTGGGGCTTTTTTCGTCCTCCATTCAAGCTGTTTTTCCGGGGTCCCTTCATTATCGAGCCCTCCAAAGCTTGAAAGGAGTCCACTTCAGGAAGGCTCTCACTTTTTCCCAGGTGGTTCCCTTGTCAGAGGAGGCTCGAGAGAGGATCCATTGGTGTTTGGCCCATATAGTGGCATGGAATGGCTGGGCGATTTTTGGCTCCCTTCCTCATCTGGTCATAGAATCTGATGCCAACAATGTGGGCTGTGGGGCGAGGTGTGGGGACTTCTCTACAAAAGGAAGATGGTTCTCTCAAGAAAGGTCCATGCATATCAATCGCCTCAAATTCTTGGCAGGAAACTTCACAGTCTGGTGTTGGACCAAGGATCGCGTGCAGTGCTTTTTTCTTCTCAAGATGGATAAAGTGGTGGCAGTTAGCTTCATCAATCGTCTCAGGTGTACTCAATGCAGGAACCTGTCAAATCTGGCCCAAAGTTTTTGGGATTTCTGCCTGGAGAATCAGATCTTGGTGATGGCGGAGCTTCTCCCAGGAGCGGCCAATCAAGTGGCTGATTGGTACACCTGCCAGCTGATGGGCACAAGTCTCTGGCACTTAGATCCATTGGTGTTCCAGGCTGTCTGCGACAGAAGTGGCCTGTTCACTGTGGACCTCTTTCCACCACGCCTGGGCCTTCAACTACCAAGATACTACAACTGGTGGCCAGACCTTGAAGTGACCGCCATGATGACATTCCTCCAGGACTGGCAACAGAAACAGGGCTATGACTTCCCTCCATTTGTAATGATAATGCGCTTCTCGGCTCAAGTATGGAGGCTGGGAGCAGATATTGTCCTAGTGACCCCGAAATGGAAATCGCAAATCTGGCATCCAGTTCTTCTGGAACTTTCTTAGGATTTCACAATCCCTCTACTCCTATTTCCAAATCTCCTTAAAGACTCGGAGGGGAATCCCCATCGCCTAGTCAAGTCAATATACTTTATTTCCAAGAAATACATTTTTATAAAAATATTACATACATTTCCAATTGATAAAAGTTGACAATTTTAGATAGCCTAAAAAACAATGCATAGTTGAATCATTCAATCAACCATACTTACAAATTATACAAATACAACAATATGAACATTAACATTTCTCCATACCAAGACTCAGTACAATCCACAGCCCAAAATCTCACGTGGTTAAAACATTTTAGAAAGAATAATAGGAATTTAACCAATAGCAAACAAATCATTTGACCCCAATAGGCATTTATAAAGTGAAATATGCGTAGCAGTTTTACACAACCTCAGGGATTTCCTTTAATCATGCTTCTGTTAGGGACAAATGTCCCATCTCTAAACGTATTCCATTTAGGAGATCCTCTTATTGCACTTAACCTCTCCATACTGAGTAGAAACACACCCATTCCAGCCCAGATCATTAGCTCTAAGAAGGGGGTAATATCACGAGTCTTCATGATTTTATAAAAATATTAGCCAATGGAAAAAACTACATCCCAGAATCTGAAGCCATGAATCAAATCTAGACCCATTCCCTGCATTTGAATCCCATATTTTCTAAATACTAGTCAGAGAACCTTTTTCCTTTCCTCGATGAATAATAACACAATCCATCACTAGGTGGTTCACTGCGTATTTCCTGCCTCGCTTACAGGGGCACTGATCATTATTCATAGCAACTTCTTTTTTAAATCATTTGATACGCCACCCAGGGTCAGTTCACACCCTAAAATGCAAGGCTTCATTATGTAAGTGCTTGTCAAGAATACTATATAGGTATTGTTAGAACTGGGGGTCTCTAGCTGGCAGAGGTAGGTACCTTTGACCAAATAGGGACCCTTGCTTCTAGTCAGGGTAAGGGGGTACACTACTAAAATAACCCCTGCTCACCTCCTTGGTAGCTTGGCATGTGCAGACAGGCTTATCTCAGAGGCAGGGTGTAAAGCTTTTGTGAACACATACAGTGATAACGTGAAAACACTACAAATAGATACCACACCGGTTTAGAAAAATAAGTAATCTTTACTAGACTTAACACAAGACCAAACGACAAAAATCCACAATACTGTAATCAAAAATAGTCTCTAAAATGGTGGAAAATAGCTTAGTTCAATGTAGATGGTAAATGCAACACTTTACTCTCAAAGTACCTTGGATGCGTCACACACTACAAACAAAAAGGGTTGCAGGGAAGGTGATGCATTGGTTCCTTGCTTCGGGGGAGGTAATGCGTCGGTTCCTTACTGCAGCGCAGCGGAAGTGGTACGTCGGTTCCTTACCGGAGAGGAGGTGATGCGTCGGTTTCTTACTGTGATCCAGTGCGATGCGACAAGATGGTGCCTTGAAGCGATGCAACGATCCGGTGCGATGCAAGAAAATGGCGTCTTGATGCGATGCAACAATGTTGGATGCGATGCGTGCACGCCCCACAAGACAGCTGTGCGGCGAACTCTGTAACTTCTGAGCTGCGACAGGCCCTGCGACATGCTTCTCCAGTGATGCGATGGCGACCTCTGCAGCGGCAACACGCTTCTCTGGTGAAGCGACGCGCTTCATCGATGATGCGACGGCGAACAGCTGCAGGGGCGGCACGCTTTTTCTGCGAAGCGACGGCAATTGCTGCGGCGGTGACACGCTTCTCCTCATTGCGTCACGCTTCCAGCTTCCACCGACTCACAGTCTTCTCAGACGGCCCAAACAACAATAAGCACCTCTCTGCCGGCAGGATCCCACAGCATGGGAATTCGTGGGAGCTAGTGGTGAAGTCTTGTATCCCTGAGACTTCAAGCAGGAGGCAAGCACAGTTCAAGACCTTGGAGATTCTTGTTCTAGATTGCAAAGTCCACACAAAGTTCCTTATCTCCTTTCCTTGGCAATAAAGTAACCACTGCAGGCCAATGCCATCAGCACACCACAGGGGCAGTCTCCTCCTTCAGCTTCCTTGGTTCTTCTCCTCGGCAAAGGGTCGTCTTGATTCCCAGAAGTGATCTAAAGTCTTGGGGTCTGGGTCCCCATATTTATACTACTAAAGCCTTTGTCCTCTGAAGGCAGAGGGGCCTGTACCTAGTTCAAACCAGTTCTATGCAGTTCTGGAGCACTTTGTTTACAGAAATCCTTCTTTCCTTTGGTAGGGTGGGCCAGGGACATCAGACGCACCTCAGGAGGTGGAGCCAGCCTTCTGGAAGGCAGGCACAGCCCTTTTCAGACCCAGGTGCTGACTTCTCCCACTACTCTACTCTGCAGATGGGTCTATTCAGCCCTGTGCTGACTCACCCTGTCTCCTGGAATCCCCCAGCCCCTGTCACTCACAAAACCAGACACACAATACACAAGCTAGCACAAGGCTCGATGGTTAGGTAAGAAAACACCTACTTTGTAAAAGTGGTATTTTCAAACATAGAATGTTAAAACTAACTTTACTAAAAGATGTATTTTATCATTCTGAATTCTAGCATACTAAACTCGAATTTCTACCATGTTCCCTGGGTCAGTTAGGATTATAAGATGTTATAATCAAACTGCCCATTCTGTGCTATGGGGACTGGTAGCCTTACAATAGTGAAACACAAATATGGCTGTAATTCACTATTAGGACATGTCACACACATCAGGGCATGTCCTACCTTTTACATACAATGCACCCTGCCTTTGGGGTTTAGGGACTGGCAAATGGGTGCACTTGCCAAGTCGACATGGCAGTCACAGACTGCACACAGGCTCTGCAATGGCAGGCCTGAGACACACTTTACAAACTGCTTCTCTGGGTGGCACAACCAGTGGCACAACCAGTGCTGCAATCCCACCAGCAGTATTTGACTTACATGCCCTGGGCACACGTAGTGCACTGTACTAGGGTCTGACAAGTAAATCAAGTAAACCAGTCATGGAGTCACTAATCCAATACAACACTTTACAATAGGGAGCACTTGCACTGTGGCACTGAATAGCAGTGGCACAGTGCCCAAAGCATCTAGACAAGCAAAACATATAGCAAAAACACAGGAGGGAACAGCAAAAAATGGAAGGGAGATCTACGCCAATGGTGCCAGGTCTAACACGTATCCCCTCCAGCTGAAATGTGGGGAGAACTAGCCACCCCTTGGGAGTTCTCTTGACTAAGGCAGAAAAATCTGGACAGACCATCAGCATTGGCGTGTTCTGTACCAAGACGGTGTCCCACAGTGAAGTCCATTCCCTGTAGGGAAATGGACCACCTCAACAGCTTTGGATTCTCACCCCTCATCTGCATCAACCATCTGAGGGGCCTGTGGTTTGTCTGAACCCGAATGTGAGTCCCAAACAAGTATGGTCTCAACTTCTTCAGTGCCCAGACCACAGCAAATGCCTCACGCTCAATTGCACTCCACCTCTGTTCCCGTGGAAGTAACCTTCTACTAATAAAGGCTACAGGTTGGTCTACACCCTCCTCATTCATCTGTGAAAGAACAGCCCCCACACCATACTCTGAAGCGTCTGTCTGTACAATGAACTCTTTAGAGAAGCTGGGCGTCAGAAGTACGGGCGACGTGCACATGGCAGTCTTCAGGGCATCAAAAGCTTTCTGACAGGTGTCAGTCTAGATCACTTTCTTGGGCTGCTTCCTGGAAGTCAGCTCTGTCAAGAGTGCAACAATGCTGCCATACCCCTTGACAAACCTCCTGTTATACTCTGTGAGTCGTAAAAAGGCTCTCAGCTCGGTCTGGGTTTTGGGGGGTTCCCAAGCCAGGATGATCTCAATCTTGGGCTGTAGGGGTGCCACCTGGCCGCTCCCAACCTGGTGTCCCAAGTACACCACAGAACCCTGCCCGATCTGGCACTTGCTCACCTTTATCATGAGGTCTGCTCTCAGTAGTGCCAACAACACTTCCCAGAGGTGGCGCAGATGTTCTTCCCAACCGGCACTGAACACTGCAATGTCATCCAAATAGGCGGCACTGAACTCTTCCAGTCCAGCCGACACCTGGTTGACCAACCTCTGAAAAGTGGCAGGGACATTCTTCATCCCAAAGGGCATAATCCAGAATTGGTAGTGCCCATCTGGTGTGAAGAATGCTGACCTCTCTCTTGCCCCATCAGTCAAGGCGATCTGCCAGACTCAGACATTATATCAAACATGCTGAGGTACCGGGCAGCCTCTAACCGATCAATGAGCTCATAAGCTCTGGGGAGGGGGTGCGCGTCAGTCCTGGTGACTGAATTGAGCCCTTGGTAGTCCACACAGAACCGGGGTTCTGGAGTGGCACCCGGTGCGGCAGCCTTTGGGACCAAGACCACTGGGCTGGCCCAAGGACTGTTAGAGGACTCAATCACCCCCAATGCAAGCATCTTCGAGACCTCCTCCTTGATGCAAGCTCTCACAATGTCAGTCACTCTGTAAGTTTTGTGCTTAACAGGAGGACTGTCTCCAGTGTCTACATCATGGACACACCAATCAGTGACACTGGGAATCAGAGGGAACAAATCAGAAAACTGGCCCAACAACTGGCGACAGTCATTCTGCTGCTCAGGGGCCAGGGTGAAAGAGAGGTTAACACCATCCACTGACCCATCTTGCTTTGTTGCAGACAGGAGGTCAGGAAAAGGCTCAGACTCCTCCTCCATCCCAGCATCTGTCGCTAGAAGCATGCCCACTTCAGACCTTTCTAAGTTGGGCTTCAGGCGGTTGACATGCAGGACCCGCAAAGGGTTCCTTGGAGACCACAAGTCCACCAAGTAGGTGACATCACTCTTGCGTTCCACCACCTCAAATGGTCCGGTCCACTTATCCTGGAGCGCACAAGGCTCCACGGGGGCCATGACTCAAACTTTCTTACCAGGCTGAAGGTCATTCAGAGTGGCATTCTTATCTTACCACCGCTTCATCTCTTTCTGGCTGGCTTCCAGATTCGCCTGGGCGAGTTGCCTGAAACACCGCATTTGGTTTCTGAAGGCCAGCATGTAACTATATACATCCTGGGGAGGTTTCCTGGGAGCTTGCTCCCAGCCTTCCTTTGCTAAACTCAGAGGTCCTCTTACAGGGTGACCATAGGGCAGTTCAAAGGGGATTAACCCTAAGGACTTCTGTAGCACCTCTCTGTAAGCAAAGAGAAGGCATGGTAAGAGGACTTCCCACTTACAACTGATGGGTTCCTCAAGACCCAGAATTGTGCCTTTGAAGGTCTGGTTGAATCTCTTGCCCAGCCCATTACCTTGGGGGTGGTAAGGAGTGGTGAACTTATAAGTTACAACACACTCCTGCCACAGGGACTTCATATACTTGGAAATAAAGTTTGTACCGGGGTCTGACACAACCTCTCTGGGGAACCCCACACGGGAGAAAATCCCCATCAGTGCCCGTCCCACCACGGGGGCTGTCACTGTCCTGAGAGGGATGGTTTATGGGTACCGGGTGGCATGGTCCACCATGACCAGGATGAACCCGTTGCCCATGGCTGTCTTGGGATCCAGAGCCCCCATAATGTCAATGCCCACCCTTTCAAAGGGGGTGCTGACCACAGGGAATGGCTGGAGAGGAGTATTTTGCTTCCTCCCACTCTTTCCACTTGCCTGGCAAGTCTGATAGGTCCTGCAATGAGTATCTGAACTCTTGCGCATTTGGGGCCAATAAAAGTGGTTGACAAGCTTTTCAAGGGTCTTGTCCTGCCCCAAATGTCCTACTAAAGGCACATCATGAGCCAGCCCCAGTAGGAAGGCTCTGAAGCGCTGGGGTACCACCAGCACACGGGCTGACCCAGGCTCAGCAACCTTAGGCTCACTATACAGGAGACCATTCTCCCAGTAGATCCAGTGTGATCCAGACTGATCACCTGCTGCCTGGTTTGCAGCCTGCTGCCGCAAACCCACAAGAGAAGGGCACTTCTTCTGCTCCTCGCAGAACTCCTCCCTGGAGGATTCTCCTTCCTGCTGCCAATGGGTCAGCTCAGGCAGGTCCTCCAGTTCAGCTACCTGCTCTTCTGTGGGTTCCAGGGCATCCCCCTCAAGGCCTGCCTCCTCCTGGACCGTGGGAACTGTGTGGGTGGGTTTCCCGTGCCCCTGGCCTCCTCTCTTTAAGGCAGGTGCCTGGGCCACTCTTTTAGGCTCCAGGTCCTCTTGAACACCCGTACTGGCTGCCATGGACCATGTGGTCACACACGCCCATTCAGGCAGACCCAACATCTCCAAATGAGCACTTCGCTCCACCTTAGAACAAGGGGAGTTCTCCAAATTGTTACCCAACAGACAGTCAACAGGCATGGCTGGCCTCACAGCTACTTGGAGTACCAGAGACCCCCCCACTCGAAGGGAACCTGAGCCACCTTGCAGTGGCTCTCTGTGTTGACAGCAGCAACAACTGGGTAAAATGCATTGGGGACCACCTGCTCTTCAGACACCAGGTGACACCTGAAAGCTGTCACACTGGCTCCAGTGTCTCTAAGAGCCTCCACTCTATGGCCATTGATGGTCACCCACTGCCTGTACTTCTTAGTGTTATCAGGCAGCTGGGTCCTGGGGATCACCTCACAGTCTCCTAAAGAGACAAGGGACATCTCTGCGGGACCCCACCCACCTTGGGCACCTATCTCCTCCCCCAGGGCTATGCTCGCTATCTGGTGGGGTGGTGCACCAGTGGGTGCTGTCTTGTCCCTCTGTGGGCACTGGGGATCATGAAACCTATGGCCCACTTCACCACACTTGAAGCACTTCAGGGGTCCCCTATGAACAGGTTTACCTGTCGGGCCCTGGGCTTTTTCTCAGGTGGAGGCTGGGAACCTTTCCCTTGGTTCCCTTGGGGATTACTTTGGGGCTCTTTCTGGAACTGTCTCTGTTTGCCCTTGTCCCCCCACTCTTCTGCTGGGGACCCTGCCCACCTTTGGCAGAGTCTCCCACATGACCCTTTTGGACCCGGGTTCTCACCCAGTGGTCCGCCTCCTCAGCAAGCTTCCTAGGGTTAGTCAGCTTGCTATCAATAAGGTGCTGGAGTAGCTCTGGAAAACAATTATTTGACAAGTGCTCCCATGAAATCAAATTATAGAGAGCTTCAAAATGATTCCCTTTGCTGCCCTTCACCCAACCATCCAATGCTCTGCCAAAGAAAGAAACATATTCCACCCAAGTACTAGACTCCAGTTTCTTACAATTCCTAAACCTTTGTCTATAAAGCTCAGAGGTCAACCCATACCTGGACATTAAGGCCTCTTTCATGTGTACATAAGAATTCTGATCTTCAGAAGGCAAATCTAATAAAGTGTCCCGCCCATCACTGAGGAACAGCCCCCACAACCCCGCTCCCCAATCTTTCTCAGGGACCCGGTGGGAGGACATAACTACCTCATAGGCCTTGAATCATTGCCCAATATCTTAATTTTTATGAAACTCCTTAATAACATCCTTGGGAATGAACACTCTTGTTTCCACAGGCACGGATGGTGCACTGCCAGCAGAGGGAGAAATCTCTAAACTCTTAGCTTTCAATTCCAATTCCCTCAACATTCTCTTATGCTCCAAATGCATTCTTTTTTCCTCCAAGGCCAACTTCTTATTCTCCAACTCCATCTGCCCACCTATTTTGAGCTTGTCCAACTCCATCTTATGCGCCCTATCTCTCTCCCTGTCCTCCAGCTCTCCTGGGGACAGGCCTTGTGCAGAAACACTGCTGCCCGTTCTGGAAGGCTCTTTCCTCCCAACCAGGCCCAATGGCCCATCTAGCTGCCCATCTAAATTCTCTACCTTCTCCCTAGGCTCTTCAGGATGCTTACTGGCATTCCTAGATTCTACCCAGGCCCTCAGCACCTTTTGGTATTCCTCCTTCCTGGTGAGGCCCTTTCTAGAGATTTTAAATTTCTTGCAAGCAACTTTGAGGTCTGGCACAGTGTAGGTATCAATCCTATCCTCTTCAAAATCAATATCAACAGGTGCAACGGATAATGCTTTACTCATGGTAAAAAACAGTTGGTAGTTCTCAAAAAGCAAAAAGAAGTTCCAAGGAAAATTCTACCAAAAAGTATGTGGTCGTTTTATGGTCTGCACTCACTAGTAGTGTACCTCAATCACTGTATATGAGTCAAAAATGTAAATCTAAATCCTCACCGCTGACCACCAATGTTAGAACTGGGGGTCTCTAGTTGGCAGAGGTAGGTACCTTTGACCAAATAGGGGCCCTTGCTTCTAGTCAGGGTAAGAGGGTACACTCCTAAAATAACCCCTGCTCATCCCCTTGGTAGCTTGGCACGAGCAGACAAGCTTATCTCAGAGGCAGGGTGTAAAGCATTTGTGAACATATACAGTAATACAGTGAAAACACTAAAAATGGACACCACACCAGTTTTGAAAAATAAGTAATCTTTACTAGACTTAACACAAGACCAAATGACAAAAATCCACAATACTGTATTCAAAAATAGTCTCTAAAATGGTAGAAAATAGCTTAGTTCAATGTAGACGGTAAATGCGTCACTTTACTCTCAAAGTACCTTGGATGCGTCACGCACTACAAACAAAAAGGGTCACAGGGAAGGTGATGCGTCGGTTCTTTGCTTCGGGGGAGGTGTGAGTTGGTTCCTTACTGCAGCGCAGGGGAGGTGATGCATCGGTTCCTTACCGGAGAGGAGGTGATGCGTCGGTTTCTTACTGTGATCCAGTGCGATGCGACAAGATGGCGCCTCGATGCGATGTGACTATCCGGTGCAATTCGTGAAAATGGCGTCTTGGTGCGATGCGACAACATTGGATGCGATGCGTGCACGCCCGAAGGCCGTGCGGCGAACTCCGTAACTTCTGAGCCGCGACAGGCTCTGCGACACGCTTCTCCGGTGATGCGACGAGCTTTGTCGATGATGCGACAGCGAACAGCTGCAGGGGCGGCACGCTTCTTCGGCGATGCAACGGCAATTGCTGCGGCGGTGACACGCTTCTCCTTGTTGCGTCACGCTTCCAGCTCCCAGCGACTCACAGTCTTCTCAGAGGGCCCAAACAACAGTAGGCACCTCTCTGCAGGCAGAATTTCACAGCAAGGGAATTCAGGGGAGCTGGTGGTCTTGTATCCCTGAGACTTCAGGCAGGAGGCAAGCACAGTTCAAGCCCTTGGAGATTCTTCTTCAAGATTGCAAAGTACACACAAAGTTCCTTTTCTCCTTTCCTTGGCAATAAAGTAACCACTGCAGGCCAACCCCAACAGCACAGCAGAGGGGCA
This sequence comes from Triturus cristatus, assembly GCF_964204655.1. NCBI lineage: Eukaryota > Metazoa > Chordata > Amphibia > Caudata > Salamandridae > Triturus > Triturus cristatus. The sequence goes on along the minus strand of NC_140591.1, from coordinate 1,669,095,248 downwards.
GTCTCCTCATTCAGCTTCCTTGGTTCTTCTCCTTGGCAAATGGTCGTCTTGATTCCCAGAAGTGATCCAAAGTCTTGGGGTCTGGGTCCCTGTATTTATACTACTAAATCCTTTGTCCTCTGAAGGCAGAAGGGCCTGTACCTAGACCAAACCAGTTCTGTGCAGTCCTGGAGCACTTTGTTTACAGGACTCCTTCTTTCCTTTGGCAGGGTGGGCCAGGGACATCAGACGCACCACAGGAGGTGGAGCCAGCATTGTGGAAGGCAGGCACAGCCCTATTCAGACCCAGGTGCAGGCTCCTCCCTCCACTCTACATGCAGATGGGTCTATTTAGCCCTGTACTGACTGACCCTGTCTCCTGGAATCCCCCAGCCCCTGTCACTCACAAAACCAGACACACAATCCGCAAGCTAGCAGTGGCAGGCTGGATGGTTAGGTAAGAAAATACTTACTTTCTAAAAGTGGTATTTTCAAACACAGAAAGTTAAACCAACTTTACTAAAAGATGTATTTATCATTCTAAGTTCAGGCATACTAAACTCGAATTTCTGCCACGTTCCCTGGGTCAGTTAGGATTATAAGATCAAACTGCCCATTCTGGCCTATGGGGACTGGTAGCCTTGTAATAGTGAAAAACGAAAATGGCTGTAATTCAGTATTAGGAAATATCACACACATCAGGGCATGTCCTACCTTTTACATACAATGCACCCTGCCCTTGGGCCTACCTTAGGGGTGACTAATATGTAGGAAAGTGAAGGTTTAGGGACTGGCAAGTGGGTGCACTTGCCAAGTCAACATGGCAGTCACAGACTGCACACAGGCTCTGCAATGGCAGGCCTGAGAGACACTTTACAATCTGCTTCTGTGGGTGGCACAACCAGTGCTGCAATCCCACCAGCAGTATTTGATTTACATGCCCTGGGCACACATGGTGCACTGTACTAGGGTCTGACAAGTAAATTAAATAAACCAATCAAGGAGTCAATAATCCAATACAACACTTTACAATAGGGAACACTTGCACTGTGGCACTGAATAGCAGTGGCACAGTGCCCAAAGCATCTAGACCAGCAAAACACATAGCAAAAACACAGGAGGCAACAGCAAAAAATGGAAGGGAGACCCACGCCAATGGTGCCAGGTCTAACAGGTATGAGAACAGATCTGTGCTCTCCTGTGAGGTTAAGAAAGGAATAATTGAGCTCTTAATTTCAAAGTAGTGCAAATCCTCTTTCCAACTCCAAGTTTCTAAAGTTTTTTGCCTGTGTACTCTCTATCCTGTCTGATTCAAATAACTTCCCCTCATTCGGTGTGCATCTCTGGAACCTCCAAATACTTTAACATCATTGCCACGGGTTCCTTTTATCAGAGAAAATTGACATTGTCTCTGGTAAGCTTTGCACTGACAATTTGTCACCAGGGATCCCATCTTTAAAAGAAAGATAGAAATGCAGGGCTATGGCATCTGCCAGTGCACTCCAGTCTATAGTTCTCAGCACCCTCCTTACAGCTTGGATCATACCGTTTTTGGGGAGATCAAAAAGCAATTTTAGGGCATTCCATTGCAGACCTTCCCAAGAGACCTGACAATCCAAATCCAACAGCTCTACTCCGTAGAGGGCCTGCAGAATTATTTTACCCTGTATAACTTTTCTCAGTGGCTCAAAGGTATAGCTACCAAACTACCAGTCAAACCTTTTCACCCGATTCACTACTATAGATAGAACAAGTCTCCAGAAAGCCATTTGTTTGTCCCACCTCAAGTCATCTGAAAAAGTGAGGCCCAGATACTTGTACTCCCTAACCTGCTCTAAATGTACCTTATTTAAGAACCACAGAAATTGTCTTTTCCTTTTAGCAAAAAACATTGTTTTTGTCTTGTCAACATTTATCCTTAATTTCTTTCCAAGTCAATGAGTGGCTTATTATGTCATTTTTAATATGAGAATAAGTGATGTACCGGTGGCGAAAGGGGCTTGTAAATAAGCCACAAGCATTTAGGGCATTAGGTATTCACTGCAGCCCTATTCCCGTGAGCTCCATCACCACCAGATCGTCGATGTACAGGAGGCAACTATTGTGCCTACCTCCATCCTTTGGAGAATAACTCTGTGTATCGTATAATGTCTGGGGGAGGTCTGTAATAAACACACTAAACAGCAGGGGTGCTAAAACGCACCCCTGTCACAAGCCGTTCTCAACCGGAATTTCCTAGTCAGGCTTATAAGCCCATCAAGGACAAACTGGACCCAGTTACCACTATGGAGCTTCCTCACCAGGCCCAACAGGGCTCCAGATATCTTCCACTGCTGTAGTTTACGCCAAAGTGTATCTCTATACACCCTGTCCAAAGCCGCTCGGAAGTCAAAGAAGCAGCAGCAAAGGCCTCTTACTGACTCCATGGACTTCCTTGTGACTCCTGACAGCGTGAAACAGTGGTCCATCCTAGAATGTTTATGACTAACTCCTCCTTGCTCCAGCATCTAATGCTCAGGCCGCTGGATGTTTTAACAGTGTTTGGGCATAGCGTTTGGATGGGATATCTAAAAGAGAAATCAGTCGATAATTTGCAGGCTGGTCCATTTTGCCCTTTTTATGAATGGGCTCCCTGTAGCTCCTTTCCAAAACTCTGGGCAAGGGCCAGTCAATGATACCCATTGAAAGAACCAGCTCAAAATGAATCCTCATTTCCTTGGGTCTTTTTTGAATATCACAGAATGAAGGTCATCTAAGCGACCAGCCCTAGAGGATTTCACGTTGTAAATTATTTTAGACAGGATTAGTCCTGTCTGCGCATTAGTAATCGCTTCAGTGTCCACTTCAAAACTGGCCTGCGCCACTGACATATTCTCAGGGCTTCCACCCCTATATAAAGAGGCGGAGAAAACAAACCAATCTTCCATGCTTATTTGGGCCTCAAGAGAAGATGGTGACGAGAGGGTTACTAGTTACCAGAACCATTTACAATCCCTGTCAACCATAGTAGCTAGTATTGCCTCCCAATTTAAGTTACAGAACTCTTATCATAGATTGAATGATCAATTTTTGAGTCCATCATTGCTGTTCTTAGACGGGTACTACTTGGATTTAGTTTTGAGTGGCGGAGACTACTGTTTGTCATCCTTCTACTCTCCCGACATTCATCGTCCAACCACGAATACCTCTTACCTTTTAAACTATTAGCTAGGCGCGCACCCACTTTTGCTAGCTTAAACTGGGCCAGTAATTGCTTTGTTAACCTACAATAGCACTCCAGTGTATCTTGGCCAAATTCCAAGCAGAAAGGTTCAAATTCGACTAAGGAAAGGGCTTGCAATACATCTTCCGCAATGTGAACTCTAATTCTCTTGTATAAACAACCTCCAAAAGAGTGGTGGCATTTGGATGTTTTGAAAAAGCCTCTTTAAACACCAAGCTAAGGGCAAAGTGATCACTGTGCCCCATATCTAGGACTCTAAAATTTTCCACCCAGTGGAACTGGTGAACTTGAACCATCACATAAGCATTAGGCAATTTGCTATGACCATATTTGAATGTTTTCCCAGCTGGAATATCATCAGGACACCTCCCATTTATGCTGATCAAATTCAGCTCATCTAAACAATGCAGAACCTTTGCATCTCCTTAATTAGGGCTTTCTGCAAAATGCATTCTGGGATGTTTAATGCTAAACACAATTCTTTAATCATCTCATCAAACTCTTTGAAAACTGATTTTGCATTATTATCCCCAATTCCACCAACCAAGCATCTGTGAAGCCATAAAACATTTTTTTACATTATTATCCATATTCTTTGGCGTACACTCAAGCAGAGGGCAATTTGGCGGAACATGCACATGTAGATATCATTTGCTTTGACCCCTCTGTATTGGTGTACAAGTCAATTAAACAAGCAAGGACCCATATGCACGTGGTTTGGAGCTTTGCTACCTTCCTCCCATAACGGACTGAGACAAATGTGAGCAATTAACCCACTGCACTTCCTCTTAGTGACGCCTTGGCATTTTGAACTAAGGCAACAAACCCCTCCACTACGGGGCACCCCATCAGCCAGGTCTCCCGGAGTAATAAAATTGAATAATTCATCAAAATCTCTCTATGATTTTCCATTTCTATAAATGTTTTCAATCCATGAATATTCCATAGCAGGACACAAACCAGACAAGGATGCCCTGTCTCCTACAAATCAATCTCATCTGCCCCTTCACCACTCCAGAGAGGAAAGTAGCGATCCTGGGTGTTTTTGCAGGATTAGCACTCTCTTCTCTGTGGGACATGTCCCCGAGTACGATGATCATGCTCCCTCTTTGACTCATCAATTTACAAACTGTGGGATATATTTCGATTCCTTAAACCCAGGGCTCTATCATTGGAGAAAGTTATAGCAACTATTCTTTATTGTGAGGCATCATGTTCTCACCAACTCCTCTCAAAACCTGATCTATGTTTTACACCTAGAGGCCCAGAAAAATAGACCTGGTTCTGTTTCAACCCACCATGTTCGCTTAAATCTGTGCTACCTGCACAGAGACTAATACTGTTTGCCACCAGGGCTGGACCTGCAGCATCCACTAAGTTCTTTGTTTCCTTAATATTTTAATGTTGGCAAATACATTTAGCAGTTTTGACCTGTTGAGGGGTTGGCTAACTACCTGCCTCCTGTTCATTGTAGATTATACCATTAAGAATAACATCAGAGGTGTCATCTGCTTACAATCATCTCCAATCTGAGCTAAGGCAACACCATTAGGACCTGCTGATAATTTTCAGCAGACTCAGTACTTCGACCTACAGAGTTAGAAGAAGATCTACCCTAGAAACTTTAGTATTTTTGGCAATCGTAATATTCCTAGCATTTTCGCAGTTTTTACTGCCAACAACCTCATTTATTACTGTTATGCATTCCTTGCTTTTCCTTCTCCATTTCCACAAACACTTTGCTTATTTCTCCAAACCTTTCTTGCCCCATTGCCTCCAAGACATTTTTTTTCTTCAATTTTTGTTTTTTTCACCGTATTTGGGGGGCCCTTGAGGTTGAGGACTCAACAGATTGGCTAGGAGGGGATATATCGCATGGCTTCAAACACTCCTTAAAATTTCTAATATCCCTCCTTTTTTTATCTCTCTTTCTCCCCCTTAACCACAATGAAGTAACAGTACACCTAGATACAACTAGGCCTGGGCTAAATTTCCGTTCCGCTCGCGGAAATTGCGATAATTTGACATTTTCGCGTTCCGCGGAGAGCGCAAAAATGTCAAAATTTCCGCATTCCGCAGCTTAGCGATAATTTGTTTCTTGCTCGCGCTGTAAAATAGTACATTGTCGCGCGCGCGCGATCGCCTTACCTGAATCCCCGCGTTCGCCAACAAGTTTTCCCGATCCGGTCGCGTTCTCCACAATATGTTGGATTGTTGGTAGCCATTTGCGCTGTCTCGCGACAGTTCGCGCCCACAGTAATGTCATTGGTCGCGTGATCACGTCTTTCTTCTCCCTCGAAAGTTACTTGCTTTAAAGAAAGAAGATTCAACATTGACTGATCTTGGGCAAAATTGTTAAAATTACCCAGGGAGTTAATGGAGTTAATCTCATTTCTTTGTTCATGTTTGTCTTGTTTGTCTCCATCAGTACTCCTCATGGGAACAACAGTAGTATAGTCTAGTTCCTATATCCCTGATAGGCTCTGCGCATTGGAATAATATACACTATAGTTTTGACATAGGACTGAGGTCAGTATGTCTCTATCGAGTACATTAAACATAATTACTTGTGTGTGCCAGCTAACTCAGAGGTCACTAGAAACGTCTCGAATATACAAGAAGGGATTAGTTTCTGACAACCGCATAAACATGACAACTTTGTTTCCCTTAGAGTCGGAACAATCTCAGAACCGTGGAAACAATAGATAACAGTTTCACTCAGTCAATCGTTCATGCTTCGTTTCTACAGAGTTGCATAGAAGTAGAGGGACGGGCGTTTCAATAAAAAGGGGTTTATTGAACAGTCTTATTTCTCATGCAAGAGATATAAACTGCTACAATCGTAAGACAGGATGCGAAGTACAATACATACAGGGTTAGCAGTAAGATAAAATAATAATGCAATAGCATGGTTTTAGCTATGACATATATTCATAAAATACATACATAAATAACACAGGCTAAAATGTGAATACTCATCTGATGCTTCTAAATAGTTCTACCCCAGTGTACCTATCCTAAGTGGAGTACGAGGTAAGAAGTAGGTGCTGTTTTCTAAAGTATAGCTAGCTATAGTTTTAGTTTTGCCAAGAGTTGCCAAAAGTTTCTCTAAGTTCTAGTCTGCTCCATACCTAAGAATGTGTGAGGTTGGAATCTCTTTTAAGGGCTCGATATCTAACACCCCGCAAGGGGATTCAGAAACACTGGAGATGGATTCTCTGCGAGGAGGATGAGAGCGTCTGGTCAGTGCGTTAGGTAGGAACTCGATCTCATTCCGAACTTGTCATGGCGAACTGGACCGCACCGGAACTGTGGTTTGCCAGGGGAAGTGCAGGTATACTTATACCCTGAAGGTGTTTAGGAATGCCTGTATGGACATAAAAGTCGGCCATCGGAACGTCATGAATGAACCCCTCAGGAATAGATGTTCATGCATAATAAATGAGTTCTTGGAGAAATCAATATCCAAGCAAGGGAAATTCCTAAAGGCTTAAGAGTCTGGTTTACAAAAACTCGTTGTGACATGGATTGACGGATGTAGGAGACCATGCCTGTATTTGGTCAGCATGGACAATGCCTAAATAAGGGCTGGATTTTCTATGCCTAAATAAGGGCAATATGGATTGTACCTATTTATGGGCATAAATCGGGAAACCTATATACGGAATCTAAATCTACACACAACATTGGATTCCTCAAGCTCCTCATGCTCAGCAAAAGATGTACATTCATGCTGCAGATTGCTTACTGATTCCATCAACGCTGAACCCATCCCAGCTTCTGTCATATGTATTGGGGACGATAATGATCTTGGGGTCTAGCACCAGGAACCCTCCCTCTGGGCTTGGACCCCTTCTATCAGATTGGAGAGATCTGACAAATCCTGGCCCCTGAGCCTTGACCAGAACACTCAGGCAAGGAACATATATGATCTTCATCGCTCTCCTTAACCATTGGCAAAACAGCAACATCAGAATCACCCAGTGGACAAAACAGCTCCCAAAAGTTGATTTTTAGCTAGAGCACCTAAGGGAATAGAATCGAAAAGGGGAAATCTATTTTCAGTATTTTTAGCATCAACATCGATTTTACTTTTGCTTTTTACGCTCCTCCGCAATTGGGCCAGGTCTTAGGTTTGGGCTTTTGACTTTGAAGTGCTTTGCAACAAAATCTCATAAGGAAGATGGTAGTCCACCAACCAGCCTGACAGACTTCTTCCTTAACCTGAGTCTTGTTTGCTTCTTAAGAGGAAGTGCCAGAAATAGTAATAGACATGATAGGCTCAGGCGAGGGAGTACTTGCTGATGAACCTAGTCATTTGAAACCCCGGATTCATCACAGAAACTATTGACCTGTCCAAATGACCTTGGGTTATCAAAGGCGAAGAACCCTCATTAGACGCCACTTGAGGGCATTACTGAGCTACAGCCGAACGGGCAACCATGCCCTCCTGATGACCTCCAACAACAACAAAATCAACACCACTTTTGATGGAGCATTCAAATGGATCCCCGCCACTATTGACGGAGGTAGATTGAAGAGATATGCTAGAAGTGTTTGTGAGCCCAGCACCTTCCTTCATACAGTCCAGCTTGTTAAGGCCTCCTTTGCCAGAAGGAGAAGTGGCAGTAAGATCTATCATGTCAGGTGCCGATTCCCTACCAGCTAGTGGCGTTTTTCGCCCAGCTCCTAGTAGCTTAACTTTCTCTGCATATTACAACAATCTGTCCTGTTTCCTCTTCGGCTGCCACTTCCTTTCCACCTAGATCTCAGCCCACATTCTGTCATAGTAGGCCTGCTCATTTCCGCAAATTATGAGGTGAATTATGAGGTAAAAAACAAGGTTTTCCTTAGATTTTCCACGTCGTCTAAATGAAGCACAAATCCCAAGCAATTACCTGATAAAGCACAAATATTGTCAGTCCTATCAGCCGGTCCTGATCTGATGTATGACACTAGAGGACACAAGAGGACACTGGAAGGGGAATATCAGGCAGAGCCACAGGGTACAAGCTGCTCCGGCTCACTAGAATGGCTGCCTCCACACTAGGGCTACCTGAATTGAAATCATCAATGTGCGCCCCTCCACTTTATCATCAGCTGCCACTAGTTATCAGTTACTCTCACTAGTTTTCACTGGTTCCACTGATTTTCCACATCACTTCACTTCCATGTTGAGAGGGATGAGGAGTTATGGGAAACACCACTTGACTTTGTTTGGCATCACTCGGTTCAACTTCGGACATTTGGGCTGATTAGGGTCACTTGCTGTTTCTCTTAAGGAGCGGGGCCTCCCCCCACTCCCCCCAGAGGGGGCAAAGAAAAAATCCCCCTATGCATCGACCTCCACGTGCCGACCCATACCACCACCAATCACTGGCAGGGTGTCACCAACAAACCAGCCCTATGAACTGAACCTAACATGTCACAGTTCACAAGCCGCTCAGCCCGCTCTAACCCGATTCCGGCCAAACTTCCCCAGTCAGTTGAGAACTGCGTAACAAGCGGCATCCTCCTGCAGTGAGCAGCCTTCCTGTAACAAGCAGCATCCTCAGCAAGCAGCGTCCTCTCGCAACAAGTCTAGCAGCATCCCTCAATGAGCAGCGTCCTCTCAATGAACAGTATCCTCTCCCTTCACCTTGTTTTGGAAGGATCTCGGTCTCTTATGGCATGGACGATTACAAGGAATGCTGGAAAGTCCCAGGTCTTTCGGGACAGGCTGCGGCCCGCCTCTCCATGGCATAGGCAGATAGCACTTTCAAGTGTTATAGGTCTGCATGGGCTCGATGGCTGGGCTAGTGTCACCAATGGAGTATGGATTCCATGGGGGCAGAAATTATCCACATCCTAATCTTCCTTGCATCTTTGACATTGGAAGGACTTGCTTATAGGTCTATCAATACCTTCAGGTCAGTGATATCCACTGACCATTTGCCGGTTGGTGTTCATCCAGTTGGGGAACATCCCTTGGTGAGGAAGCATTGTAAGGGCATCTGCCTTTCCCTTCCTCCGGAACCCAGATTTTCAGTGGGACGTTAACAAGGTCCATAATTTGTTCTTGTCTTGGCAATTCAATAAGTATCTCTCACAGATAGGAGCTTACGGCAAGGCTAGCTACTCTTCTCTGCCTTATCTAATTCAGGTATGTCTCGGACATCAGAGCCCTGGACATAATGGGTAGAGTATTTACTCAGGAACTTTTCACATATCACGATGTACAAAATATAAATCTTGGTTGGTTATTTATCCTCTTTTTCCAGATTCCCCTAAGCTGTGTGTTGCCAGGTGTGTAAAGAGGTTACGAGGCTATGATGGTGGACATTCATCCCCATGGAGAGAGACAGTTACTGATAGCCCTAAAGACACCATTCACAGCAGTCTCTTTGCCTCCCATCGCCAGATGGGTCATTTGGGCCATGCATTAAGCAGGCATTGATACCAAGATATTTGGATCACATTCGTTCAGGGGAGCTAAGGTGTCAAAAGCCTTCTCCCTTGGGGCCCGTATGGAGGATATCCTCAATGCGATGGGCTGGTCTTAAGACTCTACTTTTAAGTGGTTCTATTTCAAGTCAGTCCTGAGTATTGCTTCGCTGATGATGGATAAGTGTTAAACCAGCGTAATCTTCGCCTCTGGCCCTGACATAGGTTTGAACATTTTCTAACTATCATAAAGGAAAGGACACAGAAGCCAGGATGAGCCCGCCATTGAAAACAACAGGTTACACAAAGGTGGGTATATATTTTACTCTCTTTTTGTTAATTGGAGTCATAAGGTTCTTCTTTGCATTTGAATCATTGTTGACCTTTGCTGGACAACTTGTAAGAATTTTCTTGTAATAGTTTCATCCATCTTCATTCTTTTCCTCTAGAATCTGATGGCTTGAAGAAGGAATAAAGATGTCATTATCTGTCTGCAGTCGTAGGAAGAAAAAGGAGGTGGCAACATCAACAAGGGACTAAGGAGGGGTCCTGGCCTAATCTGATTGGACAATGCAAATGGCAGAACTATTTGACTTTTCCCCTAAGTGTTATGAAAGTGAAGTATTTTGTTGTTGTTAATCTAATGGCTGCTGTTGAATACGGCCTTCGCCTATACTGATTGGACAATGCATATTGTTGAACTGTTTGACTTTTTCTCCAAGCGTTATGGGAGATTAAGTATGTCGTTGTTGTATATCTAATCGCTGCTGTTGAATAAAGTGTGGAAGGAACAGTCTAATCCTCTCCTCCTTGATAAAATTGAAACTTTCTGTTACAATAGCTAGGACATTTTCATTCTTATTGGTGTAGAAGATCAAGGTACTATGGGACTTCAATTACTGGAACCTGAAGGCATAGCTTAAACAAGCAAGGAAAAATAAAAAGGAAATAGAAAGGACAGAAAAAAACGTTGCAAAGTAAAGTATTGAGTCATCAACCCTGACACTGAAATGCACTTCTTTTTGGGTAGGTGCGTAAATGTAGTCAAGCAAAATGACATCAATTACAGTGCAAAAGAGCCAGTGTGTGAAGAAGGCTGACCACCTGATCCTGTGATGTATGTTGTGGTGGGTGGAAACAAATTGTGAATGACACCGGAAGAGACCTATTTATTGTGTGATGTTGAGGAAGCTCCTCTGAGTCACACCTAAAACTGTAACTGCAGACTAAGACACAGAGAACCAGCCGAAATGGCTATTTTTAAAGAGTTTTTTGCTGCGCCCTTTTTAGGAAATATCTAGCAGTGAGGTACCTTTGATATATGAATTTCTCTATGTGCATGTGTTCCTTATCTAAAACATGTTAAAATTGGTTTATCCACATGAGGTATATTTAATTTATTTAAAAGTCCCTAGTAAAGTGCACTACCTGTGCCCAGGGCCTGTACAGTTAATGCTACTAGTGAGCCTGCAGCACTGATTGTGCCACCCACTTAAGTAGCTCTTTAAAATATTTTCAGCCCTGCCGTTGCAAAACATGTGTGTGCAGTTTTATAATGCCAGGTCAACCTGGAAGGTTTTCCTACTTGCCAGTCCCAAACCACCCTTCTTATTACATATGGGTCACCCCTAAGGTAGGCCCCGGATAGCCCATGGGCAGGGTGAGGTGTGTCTAAAAAGTGGGACATGCATGTTTAAGCTTTACATGTCTTGGTAGTGAAATACTCTTAAATATGTTTTTCATTACTGCAAGGCCTATCTCTCCCATAGGATAGCATTGGGGCTGGCATATTACATTTTATAAGTACAGTTTCTAATTGGGGAAATATAAGGAAACCAAATTTAGTGTCTCTGAAATCACAACTTACAAATAAAACTTATGGTGAAGTTGTTTTTTAAATTGTAGTTCTGACAATGCCACTTTTAGAAAGTTGGCATTTTCTTACTAAAACCACTTGGTGCTTTTCTGCCTGTCTCAAAAATACACATCTGGGGTGGGTGACAGCTGGCTTCCTGCATTCCCCTGGACAGTCACAATCAAAGGACGGGTAGGAGTGACTGCTTAGTCGTCTGCATGTTGATGGGTCAACCTGAGCAGCAGGGAAGGGAGGAGCTGATATCTGCACCTGAAAGGGCTAGGTCCTGTCCCCACACAAAGGACTGAATACCCTCCTGGAGTGAGTCAGGAGCCAGGGTAGCAAAGGCAGGGTGTTGTGCACTTCAACACATCTCTTTGAAGTCTCCCTACTTCAAAGGCCAAATCAGGTAAAAGCACTAGGCCTCTGATCCCACCAACTCAGAAAACTGCTGGGGCTGTGGACATTCTGCCAGAAGAGCTGCTGTGCTGTAGGAGAACTCCCACTCTGCTAATTTGCTTTGTTGTGTTGGCCTGCTGCCTGCAGATTGCTGTTCGGTAGGAGGGACTGCAAATTTGCTAAATTACTATGCTTTGTTGGCCTCCTGACTCTTGCCTGGAAGTGAGAAGGACTAAATCTGCTCTCTACAATCTAAGTTTCTCCAAGGGCTTGTTGGATTGCCTCATGTTGCTGAAGTCTCAGGGATATTAAGGAGGCCACCTTTCATCTTCAAGACAGCATCTAGACTTTACTTGCTGTAAGTCTCCCTCTGCCAAATGGTGCTAATCCAGCCCAGGGCCCTTGGAAATGAGTTTAAAGTGCTGCATCTGACAAGAACCTGCACATTTAAATTGTAGCGCCAATGTGAACCTACACATTGTGTGCTGCAAGATCAGGATTGACGCTACATCGCTGTTGCGAGGTCTAGGACCAGCGCATCACACTCATCAACGCCATATTGCCTCTGGAATCAACCTATTAGGAACTAATACATCCAGCCATAATGTGGAGAAGATCACCCCATTGCCTCTAGTGTGGATTAACCCGGCTCATCACCTTCAGAACCGCCACACTCTGGAATCTGTGCATCGCACAGTTTTGATGCATTGCCACTACTGCTTGAAGAAATTCGGTGGAACATCAACTGTGTGGTGAACATCGATTCATTGCACCCCGTATTTCATTCTGTGACAAGTGATTAAGGTACTTTGCTCAGCAGGGTCTGCATGGGTCCTGTAGCTGGCCTGCACTCCATCACAGGTTGCCTGAACTCTTGACTTTATCTCGGTCCAGCGAGACCCTGTTTACCCCCATAAGCACTATTTATTTCTAAGTACTATTTTGACATTTCTTTTAAATTCATATCTTGACTTCTACGATTTGGAGTTATGTTTTCTTGTTCTTATTTTGTTCATAATATACTGATCTATTTTCTACACTGGTGTGGAGTCTTTTTGTGGTGTTTTCACTGTGTTACTGTTTGCTGTTTTGCACAAATACCCTCCAAAATACTTCTTAATTTAAGCTGGCCGGCTCTGTGCCAAGCTACCAGAGAGTGAGCACATGTTAAGTTTTGCTGTCTCTCTGACTTACTGTGACTAGGAATGCGGTTCTTGCTTGGACAGGGTGTATCCTCTGCCAACCCGAGGAGTCCAATTAAAATCCATATTCGCTACTCTTCATTCGTCATCCCTATATTCATGTGTTTTCAGCAAGCAGCACAACTTCCTGTTTGCTTTGACTTTGTGCCTCTACTGTAACACTAATGTGTATGCAGAAAAACAATCCCACACAAGTTAATTGAAAGATCACATTTTCCCTCTCCAGCAAAATGTAGGGTATCCCTTACATTTTTTGATACAAAATGATCTGAAATGTTTGGTGAAAATAAAATTGATGAACTTGTTAGGTGGCCAGTGTAAAATTTGAAAGGTGCAACATTCACAATAGATGAACACAAGATCCATTGCAGCAATGACCATGATGTGTGCACATAACAGGAATACACTTCAGTCTTCCCCAATACACTGCACAAGAGCAACATCTGTAGCAAGCTAGCATCACACCATGGTCTTTGTCTCAATGCCCCTTGATTCTGTTATAGATATTCAATTTGCCTGTGTATGAGTCGACATATGTGTTATTACCAGATGTCATCAATCACGTACTCTTTTGACCCCACAGGTTTACCATTCGATATTACCGGGACCTGCTGGCCATGCTTTTTGCCATTGAGGAAATTAATCACACGGCCGACCTGTTATCGAATATTACTTTGGGTTTCCGGATCTTCGATACCTGCGCATCTCAAAATAGAGCCATTCAAGGGCTCTTAGAAGAGCTCTCAGGAAAGTCTGACCCAATGCCGGGGTACAACTGCAATTTAAAATCAATACCAATAGGACTTGTTGGAGAAGTGCTGTCATCCACGTCTATTTCACTAGCCAGAATTTCAGGACCTTTCCATTTCCCAGTGGTAAGCAGGGTGCATGGAGCAGCTGAATACATAATTATATGACAGGATGGATTATTGATGGATCATACAACCCAAACAGAGGACTTGCAGATCACTAAAGAGCCCCGTTTTATAGCAACCTATGTGGATGTTCAAATGTAGACCTTCTTAGAAGCCAACACCTTGTAAGGCAAATGTCAATCCAGTTTCTAACCAGGCCCGCATCATAAACACTGATTTGGATTCCCTACCTACCGAGCCATTTTGATGGGCCTGGTCAGAAGGAAATCTGATTCAGTCTTCTGAATGGCTTACACCGGGCTCAGAGAGCCCGTCAGCCATTCAGAAGGCCCACAGAAATCACCCGGCCGGCTCTTTCTAGCTGAGAGATTACGATGAAAATTTCCCTCTGCCTTTTTGTCCGGTCTTTCCAGCACAAAAAGGCATTGGGAAAAAGCTATGGGGGTCCCGAGGAGGGCCCCCTTTGGTGCATGGCTGCTGGATGGCAGTCTAGAAGGTGCCTGCTACAGGGTGCATGGATGAACTGCACCCATGCTCTTTGCTATGAGAACATACATTCTGTTAGGAATGCTTGCTCTCATAGCAAAGTATAGGATTGAGTCGGGCGCATCCTAATTCCTGGACTGGAACCAACGACTGGAGGTCATTCGATTCCAGTTCCAGAACGATGCTGCACAGACTTGGGTCCATCTGGCATCGTAATTGGCCCCTAAAACTTGAGGATACAAATGAAAATTGGTTCCAATTACTGCTGGACTTGCTGTTGGCTTTGGACACCATAAATCATTATCTTTTCATACATACATTAACTACTTCTACATCTACACCTTTCGCCTTAAGAGAGAGGTTCCACACAAAGCAAATGTGAGAACTGTCCACTTCTAATGGTCCCTAGAAATTATTTTAGTAAGGCAACAGCTTCCTGTGTCTGAGGTTCTTATGCTATCTCCATTCATTGAATGTTTCATAAGCCAAACAGGTCTCTGGTGTGAACAGACTTGAATGAAAATGTGTGAGAGATAATTTCTGGACTGGGTTGGAGATACCGCTCACCAGTACTATAGAAGGTGTCCTTGAATTCTTCATAACAGACGGAAAGCTCTCTCTTCTCTTCAGATTCATAGCTCTCCTAGAAGTTGGCTTGTGATTAATCCTGAGCCACTCCTGCTAAAACGTTCTAGTTGTGACACACTTCAAATTTTGGGGGTATTCTATGTGACAGCACAACTGTCTCTGAGTTAGAGGCAACCAAAATAAAAAACGGTGATTCCCGGACCTCTCCTCTGCTCACCAGCTCCATCCATTGCCCTTCCCTTAAAAGTGACCAATTGATCCAGGCCTTCTGGTGTTCCTGGCTCCACTAAGTCTGGAGGGATCAATTCCAATGAATTGATTACTTGCTGCAGGCTGGCTTTTTTGCCACCCCCCATGACTTCCTTCTCCACTTATTCCCTCACTACCACCCTCCAACAGTACCCCCTATCTATCCATAGCCCCTTTCTCACATGCATTTCATTTGTTATATAGCGCTACTCACACCAATGTTGGGTGTCAGAGCGCTTTACATCACACACACATTATACAGAGATGAGGAATCATACGTGCATAAATCAGTCTATAGAAAATGTTGCATACCACAATGAAGATTACAAGATGTAGGAATTACATGTTATTCATACTAGTAGCCAGTATGTTTCTAGAGTGCTTGGTCTGGGAAAAGCATAAACTTAGGATTTAGAACTTACCGCAGTGTTTGGGTTGACTTGAGTGGTAAACATTTATTCTACCAAAATATTTTTTTTTGTGCAACATTAGAATAATGAAAGACTGTGGGAAAAAACATAGTGTTCAAACCTATTGCATGCAGCTCATTGATGACAGTTCATTGGTCACTGCACGTATATGTCCCTAATTGACATATATAACGGATTATGGACGGTTATATATGTCCATTAAGGACATATACCCAGCTACAGAGAGACATAATATCCCCTAGAGCAGCGCTACACACTTTGTATTAACAATGGCAGAGGGATCACCCTAATAAATAGTACCCACTCTCCCTCCAGTCCTTTTTTAACACCACTTTAGACTTCACTGCCACTTACACCCACGCACCCAAACGGCTTCTCATCAAAAGATCTCCAATAAAGAGACCGTTCGGGGGACCCGTAGGGCATTGCAGCGCAGGCCCGACGAGGAGCAAAGCCCAAATGATGAAGCATGACATCCTTCTGGGTGTGTGGGGGCATTATGATGAGGACACTCTGTCCCCCACAGATAGACTAGCACACGAAAAACAGTTTCTTCCTCTTTCCTCCTCTACAAGGAATAGTGACTCCCTTTGTGTACTAGTTACTTTTTGGGAGCAAGGGTCACTGCACCTAACAATCAGCTCCTAGTTTCCCTCCTCTCTATAAATAGGATACGTCAACAATCAGGCAGATTAAAAATATTGTGTAGACCATATAGGGCTGGTCACCACAGAACAATGCCATCTATCTGGGTAGGAAATAGAGGGATTAAATCTCATAGAGGACAATAGCAAGGCCCTCTTCTACAAAAATCTATTGGGCCCGCTGGCATGACACAATGCAGTGACAGAGCATCAATTAAAGGACGAGGTGCTTAGAGCGAAACTGCATTATGTCTTAAAAGCACCTGTTAAACTTTGGTAAATGGGAGCTCTAAACCTGCTCCCATTCAAAGATCTCCCAATAACCAAGGTAGAAAGAGCCTGGAAACAGTAAAGAAGTTGGAGTCCTAACAAGGCTGGGCTGGTAGGTCTCATTAAATCCACATGAGTAACAAAAATCTAAATTACAAAAAGTCTTCCTTAGTCTCAGGTCAACAAACCAAGGTGAGCTCAAAAGAAGAAGATTGTATCTCTAATCACAAGATTTTGCCTGTTCTTCACTGTCCTGGCTCTACAGAGTTGTTTAGGGGGGGTAGAGGGCAGTTTAATTCATACTTGTTGTTAGAAACTGATTGTGTAAAATTAAATAAAATCTTCTTAAAATTCCTTTCACTGCAGATTAGCTATGGATCACTGCTCTCTACGCTAAGTGACAAGCTACAGTTTCCATCTTTTCTGCGCACAGTGCCAAGCAACACCTTCCAGATGACTGCGTTGGCACAGCTAATGAGATTTTTCGGCTGGACATGGATTGGGATGATCATCTCTGACGATGAGCTGGGAATGTTGGGGGGACAATCCTTAAAAAGATTGATTGAGAAGAATGGGGGTTGTGTTGCATTCATGGAAAAAATCCATCTAAGCTACTCTACAGCCAAGATCGCCAATGTTATTGAAATTGCCAAGAGACATACTGTGAAAGTAATTATTGTTCACAGCCCTGAGGTCCATATGAAGAAGGTCATGGAGGTCTTCTTTGCACTGAGTGTGATGGATAAAGTCTTTGTCTTCTCTGCATCCTTCACATTTAGTCATAGACTCTTCCCCAAGCAAACCTGGACACTCTTCAATGGCTCTCTAATACTAAACCTCCATTTCTCAAAGATGCCCGGCTTTGAGTGGTTTCTTATCCACCTAAATCCATTGCAAGATTCCAATATCGAATTTATTAAACTCTTCTGGGAGAAAGCTTTCGACTGCAAGTGGCCAGGATCTCACACAACTGAGATAATGACGGCGATGGAGAACAGTGGAATCCAGGTTTCTTGCTCAGAGAACCAGACATTAGATAAACTGGGAGCTTTTCTTTTTGAATTTAATGATCTCAGTGTCTCATACCACGCGTACAAGGCAGTTTATGCCCTTGCCCATGCTATGAACTCATTGATGTCCTGTAAACCTGGACAAGGACCGTTCATTAATAGTGATTGTGCTAATATCAATAACTTTCAACCTTGGCAGGTAAATAAGTGATAAGCTTATACATCGCAATAGGTCATGAATGTCTTAATGCCTCAGTTTTATAGCTTATGTGAGTCATGATATTTACTCATAGTGATGGGTCTTTCAACAGCAGCGTTATTACTAAGGTTTTGCTTGAAATCTAATTCTTGGCATCCTAGCTTTAGTGAAAATCTCCACTGTCAAATTATATGTCAGTTTACTATCAGTGAAAATTGTAAAATTTTTGTTTCACTAATAACTTTGGCACCATTTGATGAATCTTCCTGAAACATTCAAAAAATGAAATTCATCCACCTTTCTGGAAAGTTTCAGCGTGCTCCATCAAGTGGGGGCCTGAGAAAAAGAAACCCAAAACAAGTTATCCCTGTGTAATTTCTCATAGGAATTTTAGGAATTATTTAAGAAAACAAATTGCATAACCAAACTGAACTAAATTTGTCCTCCATTACAAGACACAGTGGGGCATATTTACAAGCCCCCATCCCCCCTGGAGCATCACGTTTTCGATGCTCCAGCGGAGCAGTGCCATTTCCTATATTAACAAGGTTGCACTAAGTCACTTAATGTAGTTTAACGCCACCTTGTAAATATGCTCCTTTCCGCCTCAGTCATCTGTGGCAAAGGAACGTGCAATGGGTGTTTCTGTGGGCTTTTTGATGCTGCCTCTGATTTACAGAGCTGAGGCAGCTCCAAAAACCTAGCACCATGAATTACCTGGGGTTAGAATGGTGATATGTGGGGAAATTATTCATTTATCCTCGTTCTTGGCTCTTTCCATGTATGCGGCATTGTGCAGCACACATAGAAGGTGCAAATATTGATTGTTTATGTGCATAAAGGTGTCCCTTTGTGTACATAAACAATTGTCCCTGCAGTGCAAACACTCTTGCAACATGGCAGCAGGGTGCCTGCGCTGGGGCTAGACAGCTTTTTTTGTACCAGCGCTAGGGGAAACACATGGCTGGACCGTATTCTTGTGAATACATTACATTTCTGTGGTTTTAAAATGCCAGAGTGTGGCCCTGCTGAAATTGTTGCAGATCCGTGCTCTGACATTGTTTTGTAAATATGCCCCAGGAAGTCAGTGCCCGTGTTGTAAAAGTAAAATGAAGGGGCAGGGCAGTTCTGCCATGGCCCCCTTGTAGTTATGCGGGGTGTCAAAGAGGGCCCACCATCTCTCTGGGACACACGCAGCCCACACTGACTCTTGTGGTGCTCCAGCGGGATTATGAAAAAAACAACATTATAAAAAGGTCATGTGGGCATAAGTGATGAACAATCCACTTCCTCTAGGCGCTCAAGCCCCATTAGTTGTCAAAGTCCCTGCTACGCACATCCTTTGCTTTGTATTTGATCCTTTCCAGTTAGGAAACCTCTTATTTACAGTCAATGAGACACAAGTGACCAAGCCCCTATAATGCACAGCCATTGCTTTGTACAGAAGTCTTCATGGCCCACTCCATCTAGACACCCAAGACTCCTTCAGTGGTCAAGCCCCTCCTTGGCACACCCTTCACACTGTACAAAATTTTTCACAAAGAGCCTACCCCCTCCAGACACCCAAGTCCCCTTACATGGCCATGCCCCAACTACACCAAGCCATTGCTCTGTGGAGAAGCCTTTATGGAGAGCCCCCTTCCTCCAGATACCAAAGGCCCCTTAGGTGGTCAATCCCCTACCCCACACATCCTGCGCCCTGTGCAGGACTTTGCACAGAGAGCCCAATCCCCCCAGACACCTAAGCCCCTTTTTGTGGATGCTTGAACCCCTGCCATGCACAACCTTTGACATGCACAGAACTCTTCATGGAGAGCCCCCTCCAAGACACACTAGCCTCTTTAGGAGGCCAATAATGTTGGAAGCACTTATACACATTAATAGCACACAAGGTATCTACAAAATGTGCTCTAGCTAATGGCTACTAAATAATTTTCAGCTTGATAAGTGTGTATCAAACTGTCTCACTCTTGGATGAGGTCATCAGTGATGTTATCACTTATATCATCATTGATGTCATACACTAAAACTATATGTTTTCCTTTGTCACAGAAATGGAAGATGTTGGTGTGTCCCATTAAATGTCACTCCTCACCCTTTTGGAGGTCTAGTTCAAGTTACCTGCATCACAAAGGTTCTAGTAGGTCAGGTTCACCTTTGAGAGGAAATGCTGGGGCACACAATGGCATGACCCTACAGATAGCAGGGAGTGTCAATGATCTAGAGAGTCTACAAGGCCAGTTCTCCATGGTGTTCTCACTGCCATTGTCCAGGTGCTAGAAATTGCCTAGTCACTGAACAAGGGGCCACATGTACAACAGCTTATTGTGGTTGCAAACGGGCCGATTCACAGAATCTGCCAATTTGAGAATGTTAAAAGACTTTTTCACGTGTACAGAGCTGTTAGACCTGGCACCATTGGTGTGGGTCTCCCTTCCATTTTTTGCTGTTGCCTCATGTGTGTTTGCTGTTTATAGATGCTTTGGGCACTGTGCCACTGCTGTTCAGTGCCATAGTACAAGTGCTCCCTATGGTAAATTGATGTATGGATTAGTGACTCCATGATTGGCTTGATTGGTTTACTTGTCAGACCCTAGTACAGTGCACTGCGTGTGCCCAGGCCTTGTAACCAACGCTGCTGGTGGGCTTGAAGCAATGATTGTGCCACCCACCGGAGCAGCTTGTAAAGTGTGTCTCATGTCTGCCATTGCAAAGCGTGTGTGCAGTCTGGTACTGCCATGCTGACTGGGCAAGTGCACCCACTTTTAGAAAGTAGGCATTTTCTTGTCTAACCATCCAGACCTGCCTTGACTAGGCTGTGTATTCCTTGTCTGGAGTTTGAGTGACAGGTCTGGGAAATCCCAGGAGACAGGGTGAGTCAGCCCAGTGGTGAATTGAGAGATCTGCATCTAGATGGGTGGGAGGGGTTGCACCTAGGACCTGAATAGGGCTGGGCCTTCCCTCCACAATATTGGCTCCACCTCCTGTGGTGTGTCTGATGTCCCTGCCCTGCACTGTGAAAGGAAAGTAGGAGACAGGTCAACAAAGTGCTCCAGGACTGACCAGAACTGGTTTGGACTAGGCAAAGGCCTCTCTGCCCTCAGAGAACTAAGGGAAAATGAATATAAATATTGGGACCCAGACCCAAGAACTTTAGATCACTTCTGGGAATCAAGACGAACCGTTGCTGAGGAGAAGAACCAGGACGCTGAAGAGAGGAGAAAAGGACTGAGTTTGCTTTCTGACAACTTGAAGAAGAATCTCCAAGGACTTGAACTAGAGCTTGCCTCCTGCCTGAAGTTTCAGGGATACAAGCCTTCACCAACCAGCTCCCCCCTACATAACCTTGCTGGGAATTGAAGTGCCTGCTGTTGTGCTTGGCCTTCTGAGAGACTGCGTGTCGCTGGGAGCTGGAAGCACGACGCAACAACGAGAAGCGTGTTGCCGCCGCAGCCGCTGTCATCCCATTGCTGAAAAAGCGAGCCGCTGCTGTCATCCTCGCATCGCCGTAGAAGAGGGACGCTGCCACAGAGGTCATCGTCGCATCACCAGAGAAGCTCGACGCACGGCCGTCGGGTGTGTCGCATCACACCAACATTGTCGCATCGCAACCAAGGCACCATTTTGTCACATCGCACCGGAGAAGAGTATCGCATTGAGGTGCCACCGTGTCGCATCACACCGGAGAGCAGTAAGAAACCAACGTCTTGTGTTAAGTCTATACAAAAATACTTATTTTTATAATACAACTGGTGTGGTGTCCATTTGTAGTGTTGTCACTGTATTACGGTATGTGTTCACAAATGCTTTACACACTGCCTCTGAGATAAGCCTGCCTGCTCGTGCCAAGCTACCGAGGGGGGTGAGCAGGGGTTATTTTAGGAGTGTAGCCCTTACCCTGACTAGACGCAAGGGTCCCTATTTGTCACAGGTACCTACTGTTGCCAACTAGAGACCCCCAAATCTAACAAAAGCCCTAATTGCAATTCAGAGACCTATTACTGAATACCAAATTGGGTTTGTGATTCGATATTACAGTGGTATCTGTGAATGTTTTGCACCTGAAATGTGGTCGCAAAACATTTGCATTTTACCACTTACTTCAAGTAGGTGGTAATAACCCATTCGCAAATGGGAAGAGTGCCTAAGAATGTTTTTGAGAGCGGGCAGTGGCCCCATTTTCCTTTATGAAATACATACTGCATTTTACAAAAAAAATAGATTGCTTTATTTAAAATAAATCACAGACGTGGTGGTCTGCTGACCCCAGGAGTTCACCATCTATGTGAATTTAGCAATTCCCAATGGGTTGCACACCAAGAACTACTACATTAATATTTTATTGAGGTAGCTCTATTTGCGACCCACTGGGAATCATACAATTTGTCAAAGGCACATTTCTACATTAGTGTTTGTGAATTTTGCTATTTGGTAATCTCAAACGATTACCTTTGTACATGTGGCCCTAAGATTCTTATTTGCAGCTGAATAGCTCTTTTTATCTTGTGATGGAGGTTTATGATGTTGGCACTGTATATATTCTGCAGCCTCTCTCCATTTGCTCATCACCATCTTGTGTATAGTCTTATGCATATGAGCTGCATTTATTAATTGGTATCAGGTTAGCCAGAGACTGGTGTGCAATGATCCCCACAAGTTGCCAATCAATGTGATAACCTTTTCCGTGTGTGCCAGGCAGTCAACGGTTAGTGAGCTCTAATTGTGAATATTAGAGTTGTTGACAAGTGGTGTACTAAGATCACAATACTGTTGACCCCAAAAGGAATAGCCTTTTTCAAGGCATTGTGGTCAAGCAGCTCAAGGCTTATTGAAGGAGATAATTTAGATTCATACACTCAGAATACAGTGAAACAAGATTAGTCAATAAGCTTACTGCTACATCAATGTTTTACTTTATAAAAGTATTTTCTTACACATAGGAAAAATATAATAAACATAAAATGAAGATAGGCAAAGAAAACCAGATGTCTCTTCAACCATTCTAGCCAGAGATACAATCTCAAAGATAGTGCAGCTTTTAGGCACTAACAAAACTAAAACAGTTAACATGGGGGTACAAAGCCAATGTTATACAATGAAGGGTTTTACAAAGATGTCTAATGGCTGTGCACTTCAGTGGAGTCAAAAATTATCACTCCTTGCAAAAGTATGGTATAACCAAAGAGAGGCACCAAAGCAGTCATGCAATGCTACACTTAAAAGGCTAGAGATTCTTGCTACTACGGTTCAAAGGGAAATTCTGTCAATATGACTTGCAGTGAGTTGATTTTAGTTACTGATGGAGGAATGTTAACAAGGGTGTGGTGCAACTTTTACAAAACGTACCCCGGTGCTGTGAGATACCCCTGTCCAATGAGTGAAGCTCCATTCAATCTTGACAAACAACAATTTCTTCTCAAGATACAAGGATGGTGTCCAGTGACCCATGATCTGTGCGATGGCACACTCAACTGGAACCCCACTAGTCGGGTCATTACTGAGCTAGCATTAGGGTGTACTAGCTAGTCGGGATGCTAGAACTCCTAAATGTCTCCAGATCAGAAGGACCTAGAGCCTAAAGATGCATAGATCCATAATCCCGGCAACCTTCTCCTGGTAGGACCTCATTTCCATTCCATGAGGTGAAGTCAAGACAATGTTCAAGGTGTTTTGGCCCTATTGAGAGGTGCATACAGGCTTCCTGCACCATTATAGAACAGGCAGTGATGAAGAAGACATATCCTTGCAAGAGTGATAGAGGACAGATCTTCCACTGGGCCTCAGTGTTAAGCAACAGTTGACAAATGCTGAGTATTGGGCTTTTCTACCTTGTGTTCCTGGAGCAGGTGTAATCTAACTGCTGTTTATCACAGGTTCTCTCAGTCAGCTGGGGTCCCCACACTTAACTGGGAGCCAATCACTCCTCCTGAGACGATGGTGTCAGGCTTTTCCCTCAGGCTGGCCCGTCTGTCTCCTTGCCTAAATCAAATGCAGCCATGGTCAACTGGCTCAGCCCACATTTCTGCCTATTGTGACAGGGTCCTATGTCTGGACCATAGATTCTTCTCAATAGGCCCTCATTGGTTGACAGATAATGTTTGGAAAACTGTGCTATTCAAGGCACTAAATAATTTCGGCCAGACCTGGCCAGTGGAATATTGTGCAGCCTTTGGGTCTTTGGGTACTACTCCAATCCTGGAGGGGCATGACCACTATGTGTTCAGGGCATAGAGTTATTATGTTGATCGTCGCCTTTACTGACCCAGGTAAAGTGGGTCCTGTGGAAATGTGTGTCAGCCTTAGATGAGGCCAGAAACCAAAGGAATTCAGATGACAGCAGAATTAGTGGAATGGCTAGTATCACTCTATCCAGGGAAAAGTGGTGACTTCAAAGGGGCTTCTACATCCTGTCACGCTCCTTGCCTGAGTTACCATCATGCTCCTTGTCTGAGATCCTGTCATGCTCCTTGTCTAGGAGCCCCTTCCATTTCCACTGGATGAATGCTTTAGAGCTGCCGTACTTTTAGATGCAGTGCTAGTGAAGAGACATGCTCTGTTAAATTGCTCCGCGCTGCGGAATGGGGAGACATAACCCCTTCTTGCCCCAGGTCCCGCATCTAGGAGGTCTCGGTGCTCTCAACATTTCATTCTGCAGTGCAGTTTCCCTCCACAGAAAAAGCAGGCATGGCTAGACTATGCTGTGCTGAGCTTTGGAGGCTGGAAGACTGTTCAAAGCTGGAATCTTGACAGCTGTTCAGCACGGCAAAGGAGCTACGTGCAGAGTTCTGCAGGGTGCTGGAAAGCAGCTGTAAGTGGCATTGAAGCCTGGTAGCAGCTCTGTTCTGTGGCTGGATCTTCACTGGAGTTCTGAAATACAGTGTTAGGAGTAAAATCCGGGTAGGGGGAAGGTTAAGGGGGCAGAATAATATAAGGTATGCATTAGACAGCAATAAAAGGAAGCAGCATTGGCGGTTGTGGAAGCGGCCCTCCTAGGGGCAGGGTGTGGCTTGCTACTGCCTTACTGTGCCAGTCTCGACCTGCCCCACGCCCCTTCAACCCACACTGAGACACTTTCAAATTTTGAAGGGATTCAATAATGAAAGTAACCAGTTTCATCAACAAAGAAGTTGAACCAAAACAGGAAATTATTTTGGCGAGATGAAGCGTCTCCAGCATGAGAAGGGGCTGTTAAGTGTCACACCCCGGTCAAGGTTTCCAGAACAGCCAATCAGCTCAAGCTTGAAAAAATCAGGTGGGACTAAGCAGTCGATAATCGAGAGAATGACTTTGAGGGCAGCAGCCCAAGCTTGAATCTAAGCGTGAAACAGGATAGCTCGCTGAATTCAGAAAGAAGGGGTCTTTCTGGGAAGGCTATTGTGAACCTCAAACGGAATAAATCAACGTCTCTACGAAAGAAGAAGAATCCTGTAGACCAGGGTGAACCTCCCTCAATAGAGCCAGAAACAGACTTGTCACAAGAAAATACAAAATACATTCTGAAACACTCAGTGCCAGAGGTGAAACATTTAAATTGTCCAAGGCAAAACCCCCCTTACCCACTGTTTGGGCCCAAAAGAGCCAAGATATCGACATTGAGGAAGATAGACAATTTCTATCAGAGAAAGAATTGGGTCTGGGATACGAGACACAGTTGACGAAAGTGGTCCTAGCTTCCCTAATAGAGATGAATCCCACTAATGAATCTGCTGCAGCTCCTGTGGAAGAAATGAATCCCATTATTGAAGCTGTTGCAATAAACTTGCCTATAACATCTCCAGGTACTTGCAGCAACTACAACCCGCAGTCTCAAGTGTCAAATCGATCTTTGACAAGATCTAGAGGAGACATGGTGCAAGTAATCCTGTGTGAGAATAGTGAGTTAAAAAATACTCGAGAAAAGGTTCACAGAGAAGTAAAATGTCAGTTTGATAAAATTAATGACAATATAACACAGCTTAATTAAAGGCTAACACTTGCAGAGCAGCGTGTCTCTGACGTGGAAGTAGCACAGAACAAATATGAGGCATTTCGGATCAAGTATAGCCAAGAGCTGGAAGATACTCAGATCAATCTTGATGAGTTCGAAAATCCATCCAGGCAGTTGAATTTGCACTTTGTGGGCATCCCAGAAGGGTAGGAAGTGGGCCAAGACCCCATCAATGTTATCTCGGATCTGATCCGGTAATATGTCCTACCAGCGGAGGGGCACAACAAAGAGTGGCGCTCAATTATGAAGGCCCATCGATTCCCTTTTCAGCAACAGACTAACACAAAATATCCACCTGCATTCCTCATCAATTTTGGTGACTTTTGAACACAGGAGTCAATCATTGGAGCTGCTTTTAAATCAAGAGAATTTCAGACAACTAGGAAGTATCATTTAAAAACATTTTCAGACATGTAAGCCATGGCTATAAGACAGCGACTTGATTTCAAGTCAATACTGGGTTAGTTTAAGAGTCAGGGAAAGCAGGCAGATATAGTGCAGCAGTCAAAGCTGAAAGTTCTTGTTAAAGCCAATTCCATATTGCTCTCAATTCAGCAGGCAAGGGAGATGTTCTGGCAGTCTAATAATGGGGGGGTCAAGTTAAGAAATTGAACAGAGGATTACTGGAAACTCCAGCTATGGTATTATGTTGTTCTCTCAGATAGGGTTAGGGACTGGGTAGTTCCACAGAGGATAATTCCGAAAGAGCACAAATAGGAAGGGGGGTAAGCGGGCCCCTTCTTTCTTGCTGTTTTTTTTTTTAGGGGTCTCTGTCATGTGCCCCACAAGACTTACCTCTGCATGTGAAGCAATTCCGCAGAGACGACAAGAGCACCCGCCCCGGTACCCACCTGACCCTCGTGGACTATAGGACCCAGCAGGGATGAGATGGACGCAGGGATGGGAGCCAGAAAGAAGTAGTGGGTTGGTGTGTAGGGTATCTCGGAGCCAACGATGCTCGGCAGACCACGGGATATGGAAATAAGTGCAGCTCCAAGGCAAACCAAGGGAAAGCGCGCCTGCGCGTAAGAACCAATAAGTCACAACTAAACCAGTGGCATCCCTGGAAGGCAAATGTACGGATGAACACTGCTCCAACTCAGTGGAGCTCTGTCCCAATGCAGCGCTCCTGCGCGATGGGACACAGAACTGTTATGTGAGGAACCCAAAAGTAAGCACACCTGTGCTAGAGTCCTGAACCCCTTTTTAGCGCGCCTGCGCAGCCAGGGTTCCTGGAAACGGAAGTCAAAGCTGCCCTGGATCGTGCTCCAGCGCAGAGAAAACAAGGTATAGCTAACAAGCGCCCATGCGCTGTGAACTCAAGATAAACCCCAAGCGCTCCTGCGCGGTAGCACCAAAAGAAGCCTTAAGCGCTCCTGCGCGGTAGAAACAGAATAACCCACAAGCGCTCCTGCAAGGTAGAAACAAAAGAACCCCACAAGCGCTCCTGCGCGGTAGAATCAAAATAACCCCACAAGCACTCCTGCGCGGTAGAAACAAAATAACCCCACAAGCGCTCCTGCGCGAAAGAACCCAAGGCAAACCCCATAGCGCTCCTGCGCTACAAGGACTCAATGGTCTGTGAAAGGGTAGTACCTTGATGTGATATCCAGCGTGGTTGTGAGGGTCAACCAACAGCGCTCCAGTTTAGCGTGTACCAGCTCGCTTTTCCGAAACGTCTCGGTACCAGGAACAAACCTCACATCTCGGGGAAATCCAGGAGAGTATTCGAAGCACGGAGGCGGCGGGAAACGCGATGTTTAAGCGTTTCCCCCGGAAGTGCTTCCGTGACCCTTCGTCTACATTCAAAGACTAGACCGGGACTCAACCTCCACCCGGAAGTGAGTATCCCGTTCGTTTCTGTGTGTGCGTTAGCGGGGAAACGGCCCATGCCATGAACCACGACAGTACCCCCTCCCAAAACAGGTCCCCCCCCCCAACACCCCCAGAACTCAAAAGGGGGAGGCAGGGCGTGGGCTCAAAGGGTGACTCAGATGAAAAGCACGTACCAGAACGGGAGCATGGTGGACATGGGACAAAGGCTCCCAAGACCGCTCATCCGGACCATACTCCTTCCAGTCCACCAGGTAGAAAAGCTTACCCTTGGTACGACGAGACCCCAAGATGGCCCTGACCTCGTACTCAACATGGTCCTCCACCACCACCGGAGAAGGAGGAGAGGGAACATCGCCACCAGAACGGACCGGCTGCAGAAGGGAGACATGGAAGACCGTATGGATCTTCATGTGCTGAGGAAGCGAGAGCCGCATAGCCACGGGGTTGACCACCTTCTCGATGACAAAGGGACCCACAAAATAGGGCAACAGTTTCTTGGGGCCATGCACGTTGAGGTGCTGAATGGACATCCACACTCAGTCACCCAAGCAGTAAGCGGGCTCCTTCTGTCTATGAGCGTCAGCATGCGCCTTGTAGGTGTCCTTCACTTTAGCCAACTCAAACCGAGCCTGCTGCCAGAGTCTGCGCAGGGAATCATGATAAGAACGCACTGTCGGTAACTGGCTGGTGCGGGGCACTTCCCAGGCAGAGGTGCGAGGGTGACGGCCGTGGAGACAAAAGAAGTGGGACAGCCCGATGGCCGAATGCTTGCTGTTGTTGTAAGCGTATTCCGCCATCCATAGCACCTCGGACCATTCCTTCTCAACCATAAGCAGCAAACAACGGAGATACTGTTCCATGGTGTGGTTTGTTCTTTCAGCCTGACCGTCGGTCTGGGGGTGGTACGCTGAGGACAGGCGCACGTCCATCTCTAGGATCCTGCATACTTCCTTCCAGAAGCGGGACACGAATTGCGATCTCCGGTCTGTTATGACCACCGATGGAATGCCATGGAGGTGAACCACCTCATGCACGAAAATCAAGGCCAGGTCCGCAGCTGTGGGCAATTTCAACAAGGGTACAAAATGCACCATCTTGGAGAGGTGATCAACTATGGTAAGAACCGTGGTATGCCCAGTCTTGGTGAGTGGGAGTTCTACTACGAAATCCATGGAGATGGTGTGCCACAGATACGGTGGCACAGGAATGGAACACAGAAGACCAACCGGAGGCTCTGACCTGTTCTTACTTAACAGACAAACGGCACAGTTTGTCACATGATTTCTCGTGTCGGTCACCATTGATGGCCACCAAAACTGTCTTTGTACGAGCTCGAGCGTAGGACATGATCGAGGCACATACGGATTGCTTTTTGCTGACTGGGCACCCCAGGTAGGTACAACCGTTCTCCATGAAACAGCAACCCGTCCACGCAAGTCACCCCTTTGTGTCCCTCTACCTGAACATCCGGGTCGGACTGCTTCGTGTCCTGTTTCACCTGAGTCATGAAGTCCGAGGATGTTACAACGCCCTGAAAGTGTTTCTCTGAAATTATGTGAACAGTCTCGGTGTTTTCGGCTTCCTCGTCGGATTCGCCTATCCGTGAGAGGGCATCAGCTTTGGCGTTTTCTTTCCCTGGTCTGAACGTGATCACGAAGTTATATTCATTGAAAAACAGGGTCCATCGAAGCTGTCGGGCAGTGAGGGCACGTGCTGACGGTAAAAATTGGAGGTTCCTGTGGTCAGTGTAGATGGTCACTGTGTGTTTGGCGTCTTTTAGGAAGTGGCACCATTCTTCGAATGCGGTCTTGATAGGTAGGAGCTCCCTGTCGGACACTGTATAGTGGCGTTCTGCTGGTTGGAGTTTCTTGGAGTAAAAGGCCACCGGATGCAACTGTCCTGTGCTGGTGCTTCGTTGTGATAACACACCCCCTATGGCGTCTTTCGAGGCGTCTACCTCCACTATGAAGGGCTGCTCGGTGTCAGGGTGCACCAGAATCGGGGCTATGGTAAAACGCCTTTTCAGTTCTTGGAAAGCGTCGTCTGCTTTCTGATCCCAACCAAAACGCACCCCTTTGCGCAACAAGCGTGTAATAGGAGCTACCATCTCGGAGAAGCCTGTGATAAATCTGTGGTAGTAGTTGGAAAAACCTAGGAATCTTTGGACCCCTTTTACGGACTCCGGAGGAGGCCAAGATAGGATGGCTTCTACTTTTGTGTTGTCCATTTGGATGCCTGCAGGAGTGATGATGTGCCCCAGGAACTCAACAGAGGTGACGTGAAAAACGCTCTTCTCAAGTTTCACGTACAATCGATGTCTTCCCAGCTTTTGAAGGACGGAACGCACGTGCTGCACGTGTTCTGCGATGGTCTGTGAGAAGATCAAGATATCGTCTATGTAGACAATACAGAAGACGTCTATATAGTCCCTCAACACTTCGTCCATGAAGAATTGGAACGATGCAGGGGCATTACAGAGTCCGAAAGGCATGACCTGGTATTCGAACAGCCCAAATTTCATCCGGAATGCTGTCTTCCATTCGTCACCCTTTTGGACTCTGACTAGATGGTAAGCACCCCGCAGGTCGAGCTTGGTGTAAACTGAGGCGTTTTTTACCTGATCTAGGAGGTTGGTGATCAATGGTAGTGGGAACCGGTTCTTCACGGTGATGGCGTTCATCGCTCTAAAGTCTATACAGGTCCTCAGATCACCTTCCTTCTTCAACACGAAGAAAAGAGGAGAGGAAACCGGAGACTTGGAATGACAAATAAAACCGTTGTCCAGATACTCGTCCAAATAGGATCGAAGGTGGATGTTCTCCTTCTCCGTGAGAGAATAAATTCTGCTGTATGGCAACGGGGAGCCGGGGATCAGGTCTATTCGGCAATCGAATGACCAATGTGGTGGCAGAGTGTTGGCTCCCTTCTTGTCGAACACTTCTGCTAAGTCCAGATATTCCTCCGGTATGACTGCTTGGGAAACCATCCCCATACCTTGTAATGGCAGCGATCGTGCTTGTATGGAGCGATCCCCCAGGAGGTTGTCCTTCGCATAACAGATCCCACAGCAGTGTTCCGAGTCCAGGTGTATGATTCTGGATATCCAATCAATGCGGGGATTGTGCTTCACCAACCACGGCAATCCCAATATCACCTTGAATTGAGGAGCGTCGATGACGTCTAGGCTGATGGACTCGGCGTGGTGATTAGCAAAGGACAAAGTCATGTTCTCGGTTCGATGCCTGATAGGACCGGAAGTCAGGTCCGTTCCATCAACGGCCTTGACGGTTTCGGGTTGGGCCTTTGACACTGTGTTTATGCCCAAGGCACGTGAAAAAACGGTATCAATAAAACTGCCTGTTGCACCGGAATCCAACATAGCAGTTACCAGCCAGGTTCTGCCCGCCTGATTCTGTAAGGATACTTCCACTCCTACGTGGTGACTGCCATTGAATACGGCAGGGATCGCTGAGGTGCAATACGAAGAACCCAGAGGACAGATCCCCTTGTCTACTGGGTTGTCTCGTTTCCCGTCTTGTCACCCTTGGTGATGGGCAATGCAAAAGGCCTTCTGCCTCGCGGTTTAGTTGGTTTTACCGGACATTCCCTGACGAAGTGTCCACTTTTTCCACAGTGCAGGCATTGGTTCTGCTTCCTCCGTCTTTCTCTTTCTTGACTTGTCAAGGGTCCTCTTATGCCCCCGATTTGCATGGGTTCAGGTGCCTCGCCCTGGGGAGTGGATTCCTCTCTGGCTTTTTCGACACCCTTGTCCCCAAAGGATAAGAAACGGTTATCACTGCTTCTTCCCTTCTCGGTCCTTCTTTCCTGTAGTCGGAAATTCATTTTCACCACCAAATCGATGAAGGGTCCTATTTCGTCAGGCGGGTTGGGTAACTGTGAAATGAGATCCTTCAGGTCATCGCGCAAACCCCGATAGAACGCCGATACCTTCTTATCCTCAGGCCAATGGGCCTCGATAACAAGCCTGCTGAACACGGTGATGTAGTGAAGCAGCTCCTGGTTGCCTTGTTTTAGGTTGAGCAGTTCATTGTCCGCGGCTTGCACACAGGTGTGACGAGCGAACATACGCCGCATGGCTTCCTTAAATGTCGGCAGGTGGTGTAGCATGGGGTCGTCATGTTCTACCAAAGCGATGGACCACTGAGCGGCGTCCCCGCCCATGTATGACAGGATGTAGGCTACCTTGGATGCATCATCGGGAAAAGCCGCGTTTCTGGCCATAAAATGTCGGTGGCATTGATGGATGAAGATGCCGTACTTGGCACTGTCACCGTAGAAGCGTTTGGGTGGTGCCAGCTGTACTGGATGGGGGGTAACAACTTGAATGGCTGTGTTCTGGTTGGTGGCAGCGGAGGACCCCCCAAATGTAAATGTAGGCTGTCTCAAGAGACCTTTTTGTGTGACCCTGGGGCTAGGGGTAGTCCCCCAAGGACTGGTGACCCCGGCTGCCACCTGGCCTTTTAGGGCGGTTATGTCTTGGCGTAAACTGAGGTTCTCTGCCTGCATGGCAGCCAGCATGACAGCTATGTCATGCAAGGTGACCTCCGGGTCGCCCATGTCATCTGGGCGGAATGGTTAACGTGGCCTTCGAATTCTGTTGGGTGCCCCAAAAGACTTACCTCTGCTTGTGAAGCAATTCCGCAGAGACGACAAGAGCATCCGCCCCTGTACCCACCTGACCCTCGTGGACTATAGGACCCAGCAGGGATGAGATGGACGCAGGGATGGGAGCCAGAAAGAAAGTAGTGGGTTGGTGTGTAGGGTATCTCGGAGCCAACGATGCTCGGCAGACCACGGGATATGGAAATAAGTGCAGCTCCAAGGCAAACCAAGGGAAAGCGCGCCTGCGCGTAAGAACCAATAAGTCACAACTAAACCAGTGGCATCCCTGGAAGGCAAATGTACGGATGAACACTGCTCCAACTCGGTGGAGCTCTGTCCCAATGCAGCGCTCCTGCGCGATGGGACACAGAACAGTTATGTGAGGAACCCAAAAGTAAGCACACCTGTGCTAAAGTCCTGAACCCCTTTTTAGCGCGCCTGCGCAGCCAGGGTTCCTGGAAACGGAAGTCAAAGCTGCCCTGGATCATGCTCCAGCGCAGAGAAAACAAGGTATAGCTAACAAGCGCCCATGCGCTGTGAACTCAAGATAAACCCCAAGCGCTCCTGCGCGGTAGCACCAAAAGAACCCTTAAGCGCTCCTGCGCAGTAGAAACAAAATAACCCACAAGCGCTCCTGCGCGGTAGAAACAAAAGAACCCCACAAGCGCTCCTGCGCGGTAGAAACAAAATAACCCCACAAGCGCTCCTGCGCGGTAGAAACAAAATAACCCCACAAGCGCTCCTGCGCGAAAGAACCCAAGGCAAACCCCGTAGCGCTCCTGCGCTACAAGGACTCAATGGTCTGTGAAAGGGTAGCACCTTGATGTGATATCCAGCGTGGTTGTGAGCTTCCGTGACCCTTCGTCTACATTCAAAGACTAGACCGGAACTCAACCTCCACCCGGAAGTGAGTATCCCGTTCGTTTCTGTGTGTGCGTTAGCGGGGAAACGGCCCATGCAGTGAACCACGACAGTCTCTAAGGGGTTTCTGGGTGCGCACTGGGGTTGGGACGGGGAGCACATAGGCAAAAAGTCACTCTGGGCTTTCAGGGTGGGCAATCAGGGTGGGGAGGGAAGCACTTTTGCAAAATGTAAAAATTAGCAGAATAAGGTTGATTAGTATTCAGCTGACAAATTCAATATTAGGATTTACGATGGAGTGTCAATGTCAGAAGGGGAATCAACAAATCATGATGATATCTCTGGAGAAACAAAAATGTCAAATTGTTTCATGTAAGTTAATGGGCTAACTAACAAAAGAAAATATCGTAGTATGTTTGGGTGGCTTCCTTCAATTGCATCAGAGGTCATCTTTCTACAAGAGACCCATCTTAAAAGTAAAACTCCAAAGCCCTCCCCAGGTACTATCCCGCATATTTCCTTTCGGCTATGGGTGCGTCAGGGGTGTTGCAATATTCTTAGGGAATAGTAATGATTGGGAAATCAGGGACGTGAGCAGAGATCCACAAGGCAGATGGATCTGGGTCATAGCTGCAATGAAAGGGTTAGGATTCAATTTGATTAATTATTATAGTCCAATTAGTGACAATATTGATTCTCTCACTCAACTTTATGAAATGGCTATGGGGCAGTAGGCCCATTGATTTTTAGAGGTGATTTTAACTTGGTTCAAGATTTGATCAAATAAAAGTAAAAAAATGCGAAAACCAAAGACAAAAGAAATAATACATGCTTTTAAGGCTAGTTATCAGTTTCTGAATCCCTGGAGAGAAGACCATCCCAATATCAAACAGTATACATGCTTCTTACAGAGATTTAATACTGCTTCACATATCAAGTTTTTCTTTTTTATATTCAAAACGAAAGAGTGGGCATTCTGACATACGGGCCAACCCTTTTTCTGACCACTCTTTTATATTAGTAGTAGCAGAGCTCGATTTAAGAAAAAGGGATGGACCAAGATGGCAGCTTTATAGATCCTTGCTTTCCAATCCACAATGGGTGAAGGTAACAAAACAGATCGTTCTAGAGTATTTTGCTATAAAGCACGCAACGGCTTTTCTGTTCTCTATCTGGCAGGCTTTTAAGGCAACATTAAAGGGTAGAATCATTGCCTTTAAGAATGGTTCCTGCGGATATCAATTTTGCAGGCAGCACTAAATAATGCACCTGAAGGTCGGGTGCAGAACTCTGGAATAGAGCCAGTGTAAGGTTTAATTGAATAAGCAAAACAAAGCCTAAGGGCTTTTTTTTGGGTGAATATCAGCAAATCAAACATGTATCAACAAAAACATATGCAGAAAATCAACATATTGGCAAGTTTTTGGCTTGGTCCACTATGATCAAAAGTGAAAAGGCTTCTATCAAACCTATTGAGAATAATGACTCCGGCCAATTAGTAATAGAAGAGGATGAGATACCCAAACTGTTTTTATAGTATTTTAGAGACATCTATCAAACACAATATAGTGTCCCAAGGACTAGCGTTGCTCAATATTATTCCACTATTTATCTCCCAACCCTATCCAATTCACAGTCTCAGTCCCTTCTGAAGTTCATAACAAGTGCAGACATTTTAGAGGCATTAAACACAATGCCAAATGCTAAAGCACCTGGAAATGAGGGGCTCCTTTCTTCAGTGAGCAGGTGCCTTTTTTAGCAGATCTTTTTAATGATATCAAAGAGGAAGGAGAGGTCCCTTCAGCCTTTCAAGAATCCACAATTATTTCATTTTTAAAGAAAGACCAAAACCCGCAATTGGTCAATTCATATAGACCGTTTAGTTTATTTAACACAGACTATAAATTATTGATAAATATGATGATGATATAATATTGTACCTTCAGCCTGATCGGTCTAATACCAACTGCACAATCCGGATGATAACAGACTTTACAAGAATAGTAGGGTATAAGATAAATCCAACTGAAACAGAAATATTGCTTTTTAATGTACTAGCCTCTGATCTCCCTATTCTATTTCAACTTTCAGCAAGCAAGTTGTCCCCAATAAGGTGTCTTGGGATATTAGGGACCAATAATGTCTCAAGACTTTTCCCTTTAAATGATGATACAAAATGCTGTAAAAAAATAAAGATAATGTTTGAGAGGTGGTCACTACATCCCTTAACAATAATTGGGCATGTTTCAATGATTACAATATTGGTGTTACCATTGTTTTTTTTCCTCTTTTCCAATATCCCAATAAAAATCCCCCAAAGTATTTTTTCAGGAACTAGATGCAGCTTTTAGAAATGTTATCTGGAATAAAAAGTCATCCAGGGTGCAGCTGGGGTTTTTACAAATTTCAAAGTCACAAGGAGGGTTGGCGCTGCCCAATATGCAAAGATATTATCAGGCCACTTTGTTGGATTCTCTCTCCAGGTACTCAAAGGCGTGAAAGCTCTAGATACATTTGTTGGGGGTTTTCGTTGGAAAGACGGGTGGCAGCCCTAAAATGACCTGTAGGAGAAAAGGACTTAATATCACAATAATTCCAGCATTTTGACCAAATTACAACACCTGACCGACATGCAAGAGATAAAACTCAAACAGAGTGCAGACATAACTAGATCTCAAGACTTGCGTACATAGTAAATTAGTATAGGGATCCATTTCCAACCAGTGCGGGATAATCCAAACAACACACATTAGGAAGCGTGGCACCAACCAGGGGTCAGTAGGCGGCAAGGGGGGGAGCTAGATTCCTCGATATGACGCCCATCGGGTCCAAATTTTCCTATGTTTAACTGGGCAACCACGAACGAGAAATACTGCCATTTTGGCCCCCATCCATCTGTCCATTTTGGTCTTCCATTTACACATCGTCGGGGGAGACGTCCCTTTCCATAATTGTGCTATGTCTCTCTTGGCAATAGTGAGAGCTAAAAACAGTAAATGTTGCTTATATAGAATTACCCCAATGTCGTCTGTGCTATGTAAGAGGAAGAGTCGCGGGCCCAGCGGGAGTCCCTACGCTAGTACCTCCTGGAGGCAGGACCTAATTCTGCGCCAAAAAGGTTGCAACACTGTGCAACTCCAAACTGTATGTAAGAGAGTCCCCTCCTCTCGGTCACACCTCACACATGTGGAGGATTGAATCACTCCCATCTGCCAGAGTCTAGTCCGTGTATAGTAAGCTCTGTGCAAATATTTGAACTGCATCAGGTGGTATCTTGTAGAGACCGCTGCACCCCGTGGGCTAGCGATGGCTTCGGCCCAGTCGACATTCATCAAGTCAGGGATGTCGGCCTGCCACGCCTGTCATGTCTTGTCGAGCATTGTCTGTGTGTGGGTCATTAGGGTCTGATATATCTGCCTAATCTTGTGGAGGCCTAAATCTCCCATCAGCAGATGGCCCTCTAATGGATGGAATTCTGTAAGGGTCTCAAGCGAGCGAATCAGGGGGGTGAGTGCATGGCAGAGTTTGAGAAATGTGTAGAATTGTTTTTTGTGCAATTTGTACTCCACTTGCAGTTGCTGGTAGGACTTCAGAGTAGTGTCTCGCATCACATCACCGAGGGTCAATATCCCCACCAGGTCCCATCCACGGAACCCCCCCCAAGGCAGCCACCGGACAGAGGTACGTTCCCTGCCATAGTGGGGTTGCCCGGGTGAGCTTTCCGTTCCAATCCATCTGTCGGACTTTAGCCCAACATAGCAGTATTATGAATTTATCTGCCAGCATAAAATCTAGGCGTGTATCTCTATATAAGAGGTGGAGAAGGGAGGTCCACTCCATTGCAACATGCTCAATCGCATATGCCGGGTCCATAGGGGAGTTGTACCACCATTCGTTTACCACGAGTAGATGTGTTGCCACGTAATATGAATAGATGTCCGCCGCTGCGATGCCTACGCAGTATGTGGATTGCACGCATGTGCGAAGAGTGACACTGACCACTCCACAGTTCCAGAGAAAGTTGTTTAGTATGGCGTTGACCTGCGCGAACCAGGAGCGCGGGATGTGATAAGGGAAGTCTTGAAGATGGCCGAGAGCTCATATAGGGACAAGGGAAGGGAGGACCATACTGCAGTTTCACTATTGAGGCTAGCTGGCAGTGGAGTGATATTATGCGCCCAGGAGGTTTTGGGGTATGGTAACATGAAGATGCCGAGATATTTAAAACCGTCTGTCACGTGGGATAGCTGTGATGCCCAAGTATCTCGGCCTTGATGACCGCACACTGGAAACTGTATGGATTTTGCAGGGTTAGTGTGTAAGCCCGTAGTTCCCCCGAATACCCTAAGGATTTCCAGGATGCGAGATCCGGAGAACCAAGGGTATGTGATGAAAAATAGGACATCGTCTGGTATAACGCGATACGGTTCGAGCGCGACTGCGACCATTCAAAGCCCTGGAGAACCGGGTAATTTCTAACCCACGCTGCCAAGGGCTCAACCGCAAGGACAAATAATAATGCTGACAGGGGGCAGACCTGCCTAGTGCCTCTTTGTATAGGGAAGGGGGGTGAGCGATGCCTGGCTATTCGCACTGACGCTGTTAAGTTTGTATAAAGTAGACGTATATAAGCAATGAATCGTGGTCTGAAATTGATTGCCTCAAGCAATTGAAAAAGTTATACCCAACTAAGGGAGTCAAAAGCTTTGTCTATATCAGCCAATATCATTGCCGCCGGCCGCTCCAGCGCTGGGGCAGCTGCTAAAGCGTTATGTACTCTTCGAATATTATGATGGGTGGCTCTCTGGGGCATAAATCCCGACTGGTCAGAATGGATCAGATCCGAGACACACGTACAGCAGCGATATGCACGGACCTTCCCCAACAGCTTAGGCTCAAAATTAATGAGGGAAATCGGGCTGTTGGAGGAGGAGTCTTCAGGAGGACGACCGGGCTTGAGGAAAATAACTATTTCCACGGGTTGCCAATCTTGGGGCAATATGGAGGAGTCCACGGCCTCCTGGATCGCTGCCAACAGGTGGGGGCCTAAGAGGTGTATGTTCGGCAGTAAGAATTCCATAGGGAATCCGTTGGGACTTGGGGCCTGCCCCGGGTGAAGGGCATTGAGTGCTCCAGTCAGCTCCTCCACTGTGATTGGGGTCTCTAATTGTTTGTGTTGTTGGTCTGGAAGCTTTTGTGGTGGGATATCTCTTAGGAATTCTGCAATTAGATCAGCCGAGATCTGTTCATGTCAGGTGTTTAGGGCCATAAAGTGCCATGCAAATTCCCTAGCTACACCCTCCTCCAGTGATGTACATAAGGACCCATCTGCACCACGAATGGTAGGAACCATCGCTGGAGATTTATCCGGCTGACATAGCTGGTGGAGCATTCTACTCGATTTGTCTCCCCATTGATAAACCTGGTGTTGCGACGCCTCCCAGATTTCTTTGGCCTCTCCCATTAGATATTGCTGTAGTTCTTGTTGACCCTATAGCAGGTTGTGCCGTATGTCAGGGCTAGAGCCCCTGTTAAGCTGCAATGCGAGGGTCATCTGGGGGCACTCTAGGGCCGCCAATTGCTCCCACCGAGAGCGTTTTCCATTGGTCTGATAACTAATCTCGGCACCTCGACCGGTAGGCTTGAGGGCTTACCACAGAATACATCTGGATAGGGCGGAGGGTCAGTTGGATTCCAAATACACAGAAATAGCTGTGTGAAGCATATCCTGGTAATCCAGACACCGGAGGTGCCAGGGAGACATGCGCCAGCGAAAGGGGGGTTTGCGAGAACATTTGTGAAATTGCAGGGCGACCGGGATGTGGTCAGAAAACCCAGGGTGGATGCCAGGGAGCTCAGCTTAGTGGGAACTAGTGATGATTGATGGTCTATACTGTGTTGTCGGTCCAGTGGCCCCATTAATCATTCCAGTTGCCCCCTAGAAGTATCAAACCCTCCTGGAGGTCCCCCCAGACACTGGTAATCCTGTCTATGAAAGCCATTACCAGCGGGGGGGCATATATACATCCAATAGTAACCCGTTCACAATGCAGTGTGCATGTGAAGAAGAGGAATCTGCCCCCGGGATCTGTACTGTGGGATATGTGTTGGAATTGTACCCTGCGATGTATTAAAATGGCCAGCCCCCGGGAGCCCCTGGTGAACCCTGCGTGATAAATGTGATGAAAACCAAACCTGGCCAGGCCAGGGACTTGGTGCCTAAAAGGTGGGTTCCCTGCAATAGGTGGATATCCACCCCATAACTCTTAGCCTGGCGCAGGACCGTGCCCCGCTTTAATTTATTCTGGAGACCTCGAACATTCCATGAAACCACAGTAAGGTCCCCAAGAGGGGTTACGTCACCCAATGCCATTAACCTATGTCGCAAAAGGTGTAGCAAAGGAGAAATCCATGTAGCATGTCTGTATGGATCATGTAAAACAACCTAACACTACATTCCCCTAAAGTCCCACTACCCCCCACCCGACACTGCCGTGAACTAGGAGCATCTGTCGCGGCATGAGGCACACCAGTCCCCCAACAGGGGAACCCCGAGCCCTCACACCAAAAGTACCCAACCCACCCACAAAACATAAGAAACAAGGGGGGACCCAAAGAGTCTTTGGCCTGGAGGTCTCATGGCTTGGCATCCATGCCCTCTAAGAGGAAAATGCATTGGGAGAGTCTTAGTAAACAACGATTAATGTCAACTTGCGGTTGGCAGCCAGTGGTGCATCGAGCAGCTCAGGGAGGATGTTCCGGGCTCGTTGACAGTTTGTCGGATCCGGAGCCATGCCGTCTCTTGGATTTGGTCCAGCGGGACCTATTTCGTCGCGATCCGCGTAAGGAGTCTGAGTCCAGTAACGACGGTGAGCCTGGCCGGAGTCGTGGGCGCTCGTCATCCCAGGCGAAGACAGCCTACGGAGTGTCAAAGAAAAACGACTTGGAGTTAAAGATCACTCTCATCCTGTCTGGATATAAAAGCATATATTGTAGGTTCATGTCACGCGACTTGCGTTTTGCAGCTGAGAAGGACTGCCGTTGTTGCTAGACCAAGCATTTATAATCCATTATGCGGTCTTTGTGTTTCCTGGCATACCGCAAGATTGCATCTCGGTCGGCGTAGTTCAGTATTTTGGCGATAACCGGACTGGGATTTTGGCCAGGGGGAGGTTTTTGGGTCAAGGCCCAGTGAGCGCGCTCTACCACAAAGCAAGAATACAGCAGGTCCCTTGGGATGAGGTCAGTGTGACACCTAGTGATGAAGCGGGTCATAGAGGCACCTTCACACCCCTCCGGCAGGCCCACAAAGCGCAGATTTATTCGTCGCGCCCGGCCCTCTGTGTCCTTCACCCTGGAGGCCAGCTCTTGCGACTCCACAGTATGTTTGTTGACTTTTTTCTGGAGGGTGGACACTGTGTCTTCCACCGTCAAGACTCTCGTTTCTGCCTCTGTGGTGAGATCTACGGCCTTACGGAGATCCTGGCGCAGGAAACAAACCTCCAACCCCACCGCACCCATCTTGGCATCCAGCGTGTCCCTGGCGTTGTTGATTGCCGCCAGGAGGGCCACATTATCGGGCATTGAGCATGCCCCCTCACCGTCCACAGAGCCCCCGGTGGGTGCAGTGTACTTGTCCATGGTGCCCTGTTTAGGGCCAGCGCCGCCCAGCTTGTCCCTGACCATCGTGTAGGAGGTCGAGGAGGTCGCAGCTGCTCAGGGAGGGTATGCTGATATCACAAGGCTGTATGTGTGCCTTAAGAGGGGTTACCTCAGTGCAGGAGCAGGTCTTTGAGATCTCGGAATGCCTCACCCAAGGGCTTGAAAAAGGAACCCCATGAGGGTCCACTGGCAAAACGGGGAATAGTCCGCTGGAAGTCCGCCACCTCTCACCAGCGCCCCTCTCGATGTGTGCCGGCACGCAAGGGGTCAGGCCACCCACACCACATGAGGCACAGCAGTCACTC
Source organism: Triturus cristatus (assembly GCF_964204655.1). Classification (NCBI taxonomy): domain Eukaryota; kingdom Metazoa; phylum Chordata; class Amphibia; order Caudata; family Salamandridae; genus Triturus; species Triturus cristatus. The sequence goes on along the minus strand of NC_140591.1, from coordinate 1,669,054,141 downwards.
CATGCAAGGCACTAACTGAAGAGGATCTTCAAGCCAGGGGGCACCATGCACCCCAGTGAGGATATGGTCCATGGGGGTAACTTCCACTGGAGATTAAGCCCTCCTGTTAGGATCTTCTCCGAGCCTGCTCCAGCCAAGCGCATCCCACGGGGGAGCACCGGCCGGTTGATTCCACTGCAGCCGGTCTAGCAGTAGCAGGGCCACACTGACATTCAGGCACCACCACCCCCGGGATGACGGGAGGATGCGGCGGGCTGTGCCAGGGGATCTAGCAGCAGTGGTTAGCAGGAAAGCTCCAGCACAGGCCCCTCCACCGTCATGATATTCTGCCAGGCTGGGGGGGAGGGGCACGTCGCCAGCAAGATATGGGAGGGAGGTTGATGGTGGCCATGTGGGGGGAGGGAGGCGCCAGGTCACACCGCAGTACAGCGTCACTGCAACATGCTCACCGCAGGGGCTCTGGCACAGCCCCGGTCACCCTGAGCATGCCCTGCTCTGGCGGCCTCTGTCTACAGGATGTCCGCCTAGACGCACCCCACACGTGGTCCTTGTAGGGAGGCGCAGCCTGGAGTTGGGTGCCAGAGTCTCATGCAGCAATGACAGCCTTCGTGGCACGGCAGCAGATGGAGGTTATGGCTCGACTACAGAGCCTCGCAGGAAGATCCCTGCCACGTCTTCTCGCTGGCAATGGTGGCTGATTACAGAGACCCAGGCGGGGGAGGGGACCGGCTCCCACTGACACCCGGCCGAATCACTTGCCAGCTCCTGTACTCAAGGGCGCGGGGTGTCAGGTCACCCCGTTCTCCGCCGCACAGCACACTTCCAGGCCAGGTCTTGGCGCTGAGTTCCGCAGTGGTGACCCCACATTGCAGTCTGGGTGCCGTAGGGGGGACTCGGCCGGCACCTCGCTGGAGCTCGCTCGCCAGGCACCGCACCTTGGTAGATGAGGCGCCCCCCACAATCAGGGGCACAATCCCCGCTGATGAAGCATCTCTGAGCAGGATTATGGAAGGATTATTCACGGATTTTGTTGAGGACGCACGGAGCCTGGTTCGGCTGTATCCGCCATGTTGGCTTTCCAAGCAACGCCCCGTCTAGATACATTTTTGATTAATAAAATGATTCATCAGCCTACAAGGTTTTATGAAAGTCGCAAAACTATAGAAAAAAGTAGATATACATTTTTATGGGATGCCTTTCGATGGTTCATCATTGTTGTTGCATGTGGGTAGTTACCTGGGCTTTCCTTATCAGATGGTGAGGTGAGATTCTTGAACTCCATATGTTTTAAGACGTTTGCTGACTTCTTTATTCGAGGCAAATAAATCACCTGGGACGAATTAATAATGAGAAGCGATCAGCAATGCATACCTAATTTTCTAAGCTTTCACCAGATCACACATTTTCTGCAGGCCACAATCAGAAGTGAGCGCAATGACCATCATGGAATTATCAGGGCTTTGGAAAAGAGCAGAACGCTCGGTATAGGGAATTGGTAAAGAGTACCGCTAGATCTCCCCCCCCCCCGCTGAACTTAAGGAGTTTCCTTTCCAGGGTAGGAGAGAAAATGCAATCTATCACAGAGAGATTGGAATGCTATTCACAAGATGGGGATAAATCACTGCGGGCAGCACATTTTAAAAGAATGTCATTCGCGTCTAGATGGATGGCTTATTAGACCCCGGAAATGTTACATAAAATGTATCCAGAGGTCTTGAATGATTGATTTAGCTGTAAACAACAAGGTGAAGGAGGCTGCCTCCACACATGTTATTCCAGCACTCATCTTGCTGATTTCTGGAAGATGTTCTTGTAAAGTATCCTCCAAGTCTTCTTGTGGTTTTTGAAGATGAATTTATTGTTGAGTTAATAAGAATTAATTATACAGGTATGGAGGGCTCAAGGAGGCAAGTCCAACTGACACAAAAGAATTCTAAGACTTGCCTCATACATTCCAATAGTAACAACGCATATAATAAAGGCTCAAGAGAATACAGAGATTCCGCATATGTCCTGTAAAACAAGGTAAGAAGAAATAACACAGAAACATATATTAAAAGTGTGAGCAGCATGAACACCGCAGTTCTTTAAGGCAATCATCTATGCTATCAAGGAGGTAATAGCCCCAGAGGATACCCTCGCATTATTTGGCATCTCTAAAAGAAGCCGTCAATTAGCAAAAGACCAACAATACTTCATCTCAATAGCTTTGACGATTGCGCGTTTTTTTATACTACACTTCTGGAAGACTGCCAAGGTCCTGACAATCCAGGAGTGGAAGGTTAAAGTGTGTCATACCATGAAATTTGAGGAAGGATATGCAAAGCGTGTGGGAGGACTTAAAAGGTGTAATGCTATTTGTCAATATTTTAGAGAAGATCCTGTATGGGGCTAAAACTCTATTTTGTTACCCGTGGTAATATGGGACAAGTATAGGGACAAGGGAAGGGAGGACCATACTGCAGTTTCACTATTGAGGCTAGCTGGCAGTGGAGTGATATTATGCGCCCAGGAGGTTTTGGGGCATGGTAACATGAAGATGCCGAGATATTTAAAACCGTCTTTCACATGGGATAGCTGTGATGCCCAAGTATCTCGGCCTTGATGACCGCACACTGGAAACTGTATGGATTTTGCAGGGTTAGTGTGTAAGCCCGTAGTTCCCCCAAATACCCTAAGGATTTCCAGGATGCCAGATCCGGAGAACCAAGGGTATGTGATGAAAAATAGGACATTGTCTGGTATAACGCGATAAGGTCCATGCGCGACTGCGACCATTCAAAGCCCCGGAGAACCGGGTAATTTCTAACCCACACTGCCAAGGGCTCAACCGCAAGGACAAGCAATAATGCTGACAGGGGGCAGACCTGCCTAGTGCCTCTTTGTATAGGGAAGGGGGGTGAGCGATGCCTGGCTATTCGCACTGACGCTGTTAAGTTTATATAAAGTAGACGTATATAAGCAATGAATCGTGGTCTGAAATTGATTGCCTCAAGCAATTGAAAAAGGTATACCCAACTAAGGGAGTCAAAAGCTTTGTCTATATCAGCTAATATCATTGCCGCCGGACGCTCCAGCGCTGGGGCAGCTGCTAAAGCGTTATGTACTCTTCGAATATTAAGATGGGTGGCTCTCTGGGGCATAAATACCGACTGGTCAGAATGGATCAGATCCGAGACACACGTACAGCAGCGATATGCAAGGACCTTCCCCAACAGCTTAGGCTCAAAATTAATGAGGGAAATCGGGCTGTTGGAGGAGGGGTCTTCAGGAGGATGACCGGGCTTGAGGAATATAACTATTTCCACGGGTTGCCAATCTTGGGGCAATATGGAGGAGTCCACGGCCTCCTGGATCGCCGCCAACAGGTGGGGGCCTAAGAGGTGTGTGTTCGGCAGTAAGAATTCCATAGGGAATCCATTGGGACCGGGAGCCTGCCCCGGGTGAAGGGCATTGAGTGCTCCAGTCAGCTCATCCACTGTGATTGGGGTCTCTAATTGTTTGTGTAGTTGGTCTGGAAGCTTTTGTGGTGGGATATCTCTTAGGAATTTTGCAATTAGATCAGCCGAGATCTGTTCATGTCAGGTGTTTAGGGCCATAAAGTGCCATGCAAATTCCCTAGCTACACCCTCCAGTGATGTACATAAGGACCCATCTGCACACGAATGGTAGGAACCATCGCTGGAGATTTATCCGCCTGACACAGCTGGTGGAGCATTCTACTCGATTTGTCTCCCCATTGATAAACCTGGTGTTGCGACGCCTCCCAGATTTCTTTGGCCTCTCCCATTAGATTTTGCTGTAGTTCTTGTTGAGCCTATAGCAGGTTGTGCCGTATGTCAGGGCTAGAGCCCTTGTTAAGCTGCAATGCGAGGGTCATCTGGGGGCACTCTAGGGCTGCCAATTGCTCCCACCGAGAGCGTTTTCCATTGGTCTGATAACTAATCTCGGCACCTCGACCGGTAGGCTTGAGGACTTACCACAGAATACATCTGGATAGGGCAGAGGGTCAGTTGGAATCCAAATACACAGAAATAGCTGTGTGAAGCATATCCTGGTAATCCAGACACCGGAGGTGCCAGGAAGACATGCGCCAGCGAAATGGGGGTTTGCGAGAACATTTGTGAAATTGCAGGGCGACCGGGATGTGGTCAGAGAACCCAGGGTGGATGCCAGGGAGCTCAGCTTAGTGGGAACTAGTGATGATTGATGGTCTATACTGCGTTGTCGGTCCAGTGGCCCCATTAATCATTCCAGTTGCCCCCTAGAAGTATCAAACCCTCCTGGAGGTCCCCCCAGACACTGGTAATCCTGTCTATGAAAGCCGTTACCAGTGGGGGGGGCATATATACATCCAATAGTAACCCGTTCGCCATGCAGTGTGCATGTGAAGAAGAGGAATCTGCCCCCGGGATCTGTACTGTGGGTTATGTGTTGGAATTGTACCCTGCGATGTATTAAAATGGCCAGCCCCCGGGAGCCCCTGGTGAACCCTGCGTGATAAATGTGATGAAAACCAAACCTGGCCAGGCAAAGGGCCTTGGTGCCTAAAAGGTGGGTTTCCTGCAATAGGTGGATATCCGCCCCATAACTCTTAGCCTGGCGCAGGACCGTGCCCCGCTTTACTTTATTCTGGAGACTTCGAACATTCCATGAAACCACAGTAAGGTCCCCAAGAGGGGTTACGTCACCCAATGCCATTAACCTATGTCGCAAAAGGTGTAGCAAAGGAGAAATCCGTGTAGCATGTCTGTAAATAACATATAAAACAACCTAACACTACATTCCCCTAAAGTCCCACTACCCCCCACCCGACACTGCCGTGAACTAGGAGCATCTGTCGCGGCATGAGGCACACCAGTCCCCCAACAGGGGAACCCCGAGCCCTCACACCAAAAGTACCCAACCCACCCACAAAACATAAGAAACAAGGGGGGATCTAAAGAGTCTTTGGCCTGGAGGTCTCATGGCTTGGCATCCATGCCCTCTCAGAGGAAAATGCATTGGGAGAGTCTTAGTAAACAACGATTAATGTCAACTTGCGGTTGGCAGCCAGTGGTGCATCGAGCAGCTCAGGGAGGATGTTCCGGGCTCGATGACAGTTTGTCGGATCCGGAGCCATGCCGTCTCTTGGATTTGGTCCAGCGGGACCTATTTCGTCGCGATCTGCGTGAGGAGTCTGAGTCCAGTAACGACGGTGAGCCTGGCCGGAGTCGTGGGCGCTCGTCATCCCAGGCGAAGACAGCCTACGGAGTGTCAAAGAAAAACGACTTGGAGTTAAAGATCACTCTCATCCTGTCTGGATATAAAAGCATATATTGTAGGTTCATGTCACGCGACTTGCGATTTGCAGCTGAGAAGGACTGCCGTTGTTGCTAGACCAAGCATTTATAATCCATTATGCGGTCTTATTGTTTCCTGGCATACCGCAAGATTGCATCTCGGTCGGCGTAGTTCAGTATTTTGGCGATAACCGGACTGGGATTTTGGCCAGGGGGAGGTTTTTGGGTCAAGGCCCAGTGAGCGCACTTTACCACAAAGCAAGAATACAGCAGGTCCCTTGGGATGAGGTCAGTGTGCCACCTAGTGATGAAGCGGGTCATAGAGGCACCTTCACACCCCTCCGGCAGGCCCACAAAGCGCAGATTTATTCGTCGCGCCCGGCCCTCTGCGTCCTTCACCCTGGAGGCCAGCTCTTGCGACTCCACAGTATGTTTGTTGACTTTTTTCTGGAGGGTGGACACTGTGTCTTCCACCGTCAAGACTCTCGTTTCTGCCTCTGTGGTGAGATCTACGGCCTTACGAAGATCCTGGCGCAGGAAACAAACCTCCAACCCCACCGCACCCATCTTGGCATCCAGCGTGTCCCTGGCGTTGTTGATTGCCGCCATGAGGGCCACATTATCGGGCATCGAGCATGCCCCCTCACCGTCCACACAGCCCCCGGTGGGTGCAGTGTACTTGTCCATGGTGCCCTGTTTAGGGCCAGCACCGCCCAGCTTGTCCCTGACCATCATGTAGGAGGTCGAGGAGGTCGCAGCTGCTCAGGGAGGGTATGCCGATATCACAAGGCTGTATGTGTGCCTTAAGACGGGTTACCTCAGTGCAGGAGCAGGTCTTTGAGATCTCGGAATGCCTCACCCAAGGGCTTGAGAACGGAACCCCATGGGGGTCCACTGGCACAACGGGGAATAGTCCGCTGGAAGTCCGCCACCTCTCACCAGCGCCCTTCTCGATGTGTGCTGGCACGCAAGGGGTCAGGCCACCCACACCACATGAGGCACAGCAGTCACTCCATGCAAGGCACTGACTGAAGAGGATCTTCAAGCCAGGGGGCACCATGCACCACAGTGAGGATATGGTCCATGGGGGTAACTTCCACTGGAGATTACGCCCTCCTGTTAGGATCTTCTCCGAGCCTGCTCCAGCCAGGCGCATCCCACGGGGGAGCACCGGCCGGTTGATTCCACTGCAGCCGGTCTAGCAGTAGCACTGACATTCAGGCACCACCACCCCCGGGATGACGGGAGGATGCGGCGGGCTGTGCCAGGGGATCTAGCAGCAGCAGTGGTTAGCAGGAAAGCTCCAGCACAGGCCCCTCCACCGTCATGATATTCTGCCAGGCTGGGGGGGAGGGGCACATCACCAGCAAGATATGGGCGGGAGGTTGATGGTGGCCATGTGGGGGGAGGGAGGTGCCCGGTCACACCGCAGTACAGCGTCACTGCAACATGCTCACCGCAGGGGGTGTGGCACAGCCCCGGTCACCCTGAGCATGCCCTGCTCTGGCGGCCTCTGTCTACAGGATGTCTGCCTAGCCGCACCCCACACGTGGTCCTTGTAGGGAGGCGCGGCCTGGAGTTGGGTGCCAGAGTCTCACGCAGCAATGACAGCCTTCGTGGCACGGCAGCAGATGGAGGTTATGGCTCGACTACAGAGCCTCGCAGGAAGTTCCCTGCCACGTCTTCTCGCTGGCAATGGTGGCTGATTACAGAGACCCAGGCGGGGGAGGGGACCGGCTCCCACTGACACCCGGCCGAATCACTGGCCAGCTCCTGCACTCAAGGGCGCGGGGTGTCAGGTCACCCCGTTCTCCGCCGCACAGCACACGTCCAGGCCAGGTCTTGGCCCTGAGTTCCGCAGTGGTGACCCCACATTGCAGTCTGGGTGCCGTAGGGGGGACTCGGCCGGCACCTCGCTGGAGCTCGCTCGCCAGGCACCGCACCTTGGTAGATGAGGCGCCCCCCACAATCAGGGGCACAATCCCCGCTGATGAAGCACCTCTGAGCAGGATTATGGAAGGATTATTCACGGATTTTGTTGAGGACGCGCGGAGCCTGGTTAGGCTGTATCCGCCATGTTGGCTTTCCAAGCAACGCCCCGTCTAGATACATTTTGGATTAATAAAATGATTCATCAGCCTACAAGGTTTTATGAAAGTCGCAAAACTATAGAAAAAAGTAGATATACATTTTTATGGGATGCCTTTCGATGGTTCATCATTGTTGTTGCATGTGAGTAGTTACCTGTACTTTCCTTACCAGATGGTGAGGTGAGATTCTTGAACTCCATATGTTTTAAGACGTTTGCTGACTTCTTTATTCGAGGCAAATAAATCACCTGGGAAGAATTAATAAGGAGGAACGATCAGCAATGCATACCTAATTTTCTAAGCTTTCACCAGATCACACATTTTCTGCAGGCCACAATCAGAAGTGAGCGTGCTGGAGCAGAGTTTTCTGTTTGAAAATTCGTTGGTTTTTGAAGCTCTGGTATGTCTATTTGTCATATTAATTTATTAATTACTAGTAATTAATTATTTGTCAAGTGTGTTTATATTAATAAATCCGTTTGTCCTAATAAGAGAGAGTTACACGTGGGTACGCATAAATGTGCTGTTTAATAATAACGTGCGTGTTTTCATGTTTAAACGTTGCTATGTGCTGTTTATTTTTGAGCACAAAACGCTTTCCGAATTAATGCTTTTCTATGTTGCAAGTGCTAGATAGATACATACACATAAGGGTATTAGTGGGATTAGCACTGTTTAATCACTATGCTGTGGTAACGTTGTTTTTGTTTCTTTTAATTAAGATGGTCTATTGTGGCCTATGGTGGCCTAGACAAAGATGGCCGATTTTGTAAGCCTGGCCTCGATTTGAAAGTAGAAAACCGTGATGGGAGAGAGCCCTGCTGAATATGGTCCTGAAGTCAGCTGACCACAGTCCTTGCTTTCCTTGTTAAAATTTCCGTGAGGACAGCAGCAGCCTGGGTAATCTTCAAGTGAAATGGAACGTCCTTGGCAGCCTTGGGAAACAAAGGAGCCTTAGAGAAAGACTCTGAACTATGGTCTCATTGCCGAGGAGAAGTAGAACTAACAAGATACATTTATGTTTCTTGGTTCCTGTTCCGTAGTCTTTATTTTGTGATTTTTCCTGAGCGGAGATTTTCAAATGTAGCAATGTTACATCCTTTCCTTCTCGCTCTGCTCAGCGGTCCAGCGGACATTACAACTTTTCTATGTATCTTTCCTTTGTTCGATTCATTATAAGAATTGTTAGCCTAGAGAGGCCACTTGCCACTTGCCATTTGCCTTTGCCGCGTACCGAATCTGCGTTGCTGAGGATTGATGCTGAAGGGACTTCGTCTTGAGAGACTTTACCGAGAGACTTGTCCTGACCCGTTTTGACATTTAGCTAGAATAGGTAACTATGAGAAAAATGATTTATTCTGATTGATTTCCATTTTGACTAATTTTAGATAAAGCAATATAATTTGAACATGGTGTTGGATATTATTTCTTGTCAATTATTGAGTATTATATTTTGATTATTGCCGTATAGGTTGTATAGATTATGTTTATGGACAGTCATAATAACCAGGTCTTATCGACCACGATATAGATGCAGGGTGACTAGGAGTTTTCTTTCCACAGGTTTATTGCTGGTTGAGTATTTGAGCGTATGTTAGTGAAATGGGCCCTAGCGTATGATGAATGTATGTGCGTGTAACTGTGAGATTACTCTATCTGTGGTAGTGGGAATATTATACACACCCTGATCTCTATCAATTTCCTGGTAGCAGAGGATGGTTATTGATGATTGTCTTGATCTGATAAGATTGCTTGTACATTAGCTTATTGATTATTGATTATTGGTTGATGTTGGTATATGTACTAATACTATATGTTGGAGTCGTAATGTTGAGTTATATGTAGTGCTTCTGGAACTTGGGAGCTGGTAGCAGTTCCGTAGTAGGGCAGAGGGAAGTATATGCTGCTCTCGGGAAAGACGGAATTGTAAGGAATAACGTGTGACAATTGAAGTTGCGCGTCACATTGTCTGGGTTCGGAATCAGTGACATTGTCGTATGTTACTATTAGATATTTCTGGTATATAAGGAGTGTGTATGATAGTGAAGGTTATCTGTGAAACTCTGGTCTTAAGTCCCAGGGATCCGTAAGGATTACCGTTAAAGCTTATCGCGGGAGAAGTAATAGGTATTCTCTGAGCTTGTTTGAGAAACTGGGCAGAGGAAAGCTGTTTAGTTGATGTATGTTATAATTCTGTAGTGGGACAGATTATTCGCTGTTCTCGGGAAGCAGGATTCTGTGTGTATGTACTACATTTTCTTGTATGAATGTGCGTAAATGTATATACATTTAATTGATTGTAAGACTCTTTGGACAAGTCCTAGAGGAAACAGTTAAGAGATGTATGAAAGTTTGTTGACTCTTGAGGAATAGACTCTCTTTTACTATTCTGTGGTTAGCGAAGCAGACAATGGAGATGTTTTTATGTTGTAACTAATAGATTTTGTAGAAATTTTGACACGAAGTCTACTGAGAAGATTTTGTAAAGAAGGGGTAGACGAGTGACAGAAGACAGGAGACAAGGGACTGCAGCGACTGTTGACGTCAGAAAGACCGCGCTCTGATTGGATAGTGGATCAGAATAGTGTTCGCGCTAGGATTGGTGCGTTGGTGTGAGCCGCGCAAGGATTGGAAGAGCTATTTAGTGACGTAGACGCTCCAGGATTGGTGCGTTGGTGTGAGTCGCGCTGCTATTGGTTGAAAATTGGTATTGTATATTTATAATACGGAAAGAGTAGAGAGTTTTTGGTAAACGCTAAAATGTATTACCAAGAAGAGAAAAAGAAGAAAACATTTTTGGGTAAAATTAAAAAGTGGTTTAACAAGGATAAAGATGTTAAAACGAGAGAGGGTGAGTTGTTACCTCCAACGAAAACACCTGCATCCTTCATGGCTGCGAAATATGGGTTTCATACCTGTATATGGTTGGAGAATTGGGTTAGGTATACTAAAGAAGATGGTGTTCTAGCATTTCCAGAACATGGTTCATTTAATCTGGCCGTGTTGAGAAATTTACGGGAAAAGATGTTATGTCTAGACCCGAAACCAAGACCTACACAGTTCGAGGCTTTAGTGGAATGGGAAGAGGAAGTACATGAGCGAGAAAAACAGAGATCTGGAGGGTACTACAGGTATATGTTTGGGAGGAGACATGATCGTGAGACTCATCATGATCGAATGAAAAGGTGGCGAGATGTTAGTATGTCAGAGGGATTATATCCGATGAGAACAGTTGAAGGAGGAGCAGAAAGGGTTCCTGAGTCAGAAATGAGAAAATATGGAGTTAATGAGTATGAGGATGAGGTCTTGAATGACATGATTTACAAGAGACCACCTCCATATAGACCAGAACCGGATAAGAGTACACCAGTTGTTTCTCCGATAAGAGATACAGTTTGTGTCAATGAGACAGAAAATGAGACACCTGAGTTAGGAAGTGATCACTACCTTGATGAGAATGCCAGACAATTAGCCAGAACTACAACAGAGTTGACTGAGAAGATTAGGGAGTTAACGAAGAATCTGGAAGCTGTTACGGTGCCTGTAACTATAGGTCCGGTTATGCCTGTGTTTGACAAACAGAGGACAGGTGAAAATGGACTGGTGATTCCATATGTTGGGAATAATTTGACAAATTCAGTTGGTCCTTCAGGAGATTCAGGCAAAAGAGCAGAAAGAAGTGACCTGAGACAATCAAGACATGACATATGTAGTGAAATATTGGATACTAGTGAAGCTAGTTGTTCAGGGATGCCAATTTTAGAACCGCAGAAGAGAGTGGTTCCAGTGAGAAAAACTGCTGAAATAACAGTTGAAGATTTGAATGATTGGATGAAAGTTCTACAGAAAAAGGATAAAGATTCACAAGTAATTGACGTGGCTAGGTTGCGTGTAGAACTAGAAGAGCTTGTTACAGGAACAGTTCCAACAGAAATTCTGAAGAGTCATCATGATGGTGAGTTAATGTTTATGTGCAAGAACATTACCTGGAGAGCAAGAAATACACATGACAGGCTAAGAGCAATAGCGAATGAGCAGGGAGTTGACATTGATAAAGTGAAAGCTTTACAAAAAACCTACAGGATGGATTTTACAGAGAAGGATATTGAAAATTTGAATGCTACTGGTAGAACAGGACAGATTAAGGAAATGGTAGCATTATTGCGAAGATGGGGTGATGTAGAAAAGTGGAAGGATAGGTGGTATAAGAAAAGAGAGGAAGCTGAAGATAGAACAACTTATTCAGCATTTCCAGTGAGAGAAAAAGAGAAACCGGTGGATAATTATCCTATGAGAGAAATACCTGGAGGAGGATATGTACATGTTCCATGGACCAGACAGGATATTTTATCATTCACGAATGATTTCCCTCGATTGAGAGAAAAGCCCGTCGAGTGGTATAGGCAGGTAGATAGGTTTGTGAAATTGTCAAAAGTGCTGTGGGTTGACCTGAATAGTCTGTTTGATATAATTGTTCCAGCAGACTTGTGGACTGAGTGTAAAATAGTTGTGAGTTGGCCTACTGAGGAATATCCAAGAGACCCAAGAACAGGGGCACCAGATCCAGAGGTAATGAGAAAGTATGATCAGGTGATGGTATACCTGAAGAGTAAAGTTCCTGCAAAAGAGACAGACTGGGTAAAGATAGATCGAACACAACAGGAAGCGAAAGAATCAGTTCATGCTTTTTACGAGAGGCTGATACTAGCATTTAAACAATTCAGTGGAGATGAACACCTAGGTGACAAAGATTTGAGTCATTTTGTATACAGATTTGTATATGGCCTTAGACCTGAAATTGGTGAGAGAATTCGTGAGCATACAGTGGATTGGCAGAGTAAGAAAGTAGATGAGATTCTGAGACATGCGAAATACTTCAGTGATGAAATTGAAGCGAAACAAAGAAAGCTGAAAGAGAAAGCAATGTGGGCACAAGTGAAAGTTGCGGAAAGACAGGAAGCACAGTTAGTGGAACAGGCGAATAATCCAGGAAACAATGCAGGGAATAGACCTAGATATGCAGGGAAAGGAAAAGGAAGTCTTGAGGAAGCGAAAAAAAAGTTTCCTTGTCACAACTGTGGCCAATTGGGGCATTGGAGATCAGAATGTCCTAATCCACCATTAGTGAGTAATGAGAATAAATCCTTAAACCAACAGGTGCAGAATGAAGGAAATAATCAACAGCAGCAACAACAGAAAGTTGTGAGACAGCAGAGTCAAGAGCCAAAACCGCCCTTGCCGCAGAATAAAGGGTTACAAAAGTATAATCAGGATTCAGGATTCTACAATGATGAACAGGTAAACAAACCAAGACGTTCAAACAAGGTACAACAGTACTTGTTAAAGAGTGAAGGGAGTGAATCTGAGGGTGATTATTGACGGTGCCGAGGAGAGGAAGAAGAGTGCATACTTGGTGCAACTCTAGAAATAGACCAGGCAGGACCATTTGTGGATGGGAAAATAAATGAGGAGAGTGTTACTTTTTTGGTAGACACAGGTGCGACAAGATCAACTGTCAGGTCAACAGATGTTAGAAATCTTCCTCTCTCGGATGAAGCAATCCAAGTAGTTGGTGTAGCCAATACGCAAATCAGAACACGTCTTACTGAACCAGTAAGAGTACAGATAGGGACATTTTCAGACATGCACAGATTCATTGTCTGTGACACGAGTCCAGTGAACCTGTTAGGTAGGGACTTGTTGTGCAAGATGAACTGCACAATTTTTTGTACACCGGATGGAATAGCCTTTGAGACACCAGATGAGGATGTTTTGTACCGAGTGACTCTAGAGAATAGAGAAAGTGAGTTAATTTGTGCATTTGCTGTGTTTAATCCGGAGGATTTGCCTCGAGAGCTGAGAGACACAGTGAAAAGGACAGTTTGGGATTTTACTGGAGAGGATGTGGGATTAATGAATAATGTAGATCCAGTGAAAATTGCAGTAAAAGAGGGAATTACATATCCTAACATTCCTCAATACAAAATGACACCAGAAATAATTGAAGGAATAACTCCTATAATTGAGAAAATGATTCAGCAGGGAGTCCTGAGAGAACTACTGAGTAGTCCGTGTAATTCACCGATAATGGGACTAAAAAAGCCTAATGGGAAATTTAGGATCGTACAGGATTTGAGAAAAGTTAATCAAATTGTGGTGGCATGTTGTCCTATCGTGCCAAATCCATCAGTGATCCTGTATCAAATTCCACATGATGCCGAGTGGTATACAGTAATTGATTTGTGTCATGCGTTCTTTTCAATTCCATTACATCATGATAGCCAGCCGATTTTTGCATTTAGGTTTGGCCAGCGTATTTTAGCATGGTGTCGTATCCCACAGGGGTATACGGAGAGTCCTTCGATATTCAATCAGTTATTGAAGAAATCGTTGGAGAGTTTGATCATGCCTGAGAGCTCAGTACTAGTGCAGTATATTGATGACCTACTTGTGGCATCAAAGACACGTGAAGCTTGTGAAGTAGATACCATAGCTTTACTGAATCATCTGGCCGATGGAGGGTTAAAGGTATCTCCAGCTAAATTGCAATTTTGCAAGAAAGAGGTGCATTATCTTGGACACAATATTGAAAAGGGTCTGAGAAAAGTGACGGATGACAGGATCAGAATAATCAGAGAAATGAAAGCCCCAAAAACTCAGAGGGAAGTGAGAATGTTCCTGGGTATGGTGGGTTATTGTCGTCAGTGGATAATTAATTTTTCTTTGATAGCAAAGCCACTGATTAAACTGATAAAAAGTGAGATGACAGACCCATTGGATCTAGATGCAGAACAAATGGCAGCATTTGAAGAGCTCAAAAGTAAAATGTGTGAGGCTCCAGCTTTGGGTATGCCTGAATATGAAAAGGAGTTTGAGTTGTACTGCAGTGAGAGAAATGGATGTGCACTTTCAGTGTTAATTCAGAAGCATGGATTACTGAGAAGGCCTATTGCGTACTTCTCATCGACACTTGACCCTGTAGCTGTGGGTTTACCAGGTTGTCTGAAATCTGTGGCTGCAACATGCAGAAGTCTGGAACAAAGTGAGGGAATCATAATGGGATATCCTGTAAGGGTATTCGTACCTCACAATGTGGCAATTCTTTTGACAAGAAGCAGAACCCAGTACATGTCACATAGTCGGTTGACTAAATATGAGAAAGTGATTCTAGGAGCATCAAATATGACTCTTGAAAGATGTGTGAATGTGAATCCAGCGACACTCTTGCCGGATATTGAAAACGTGGGTGTAAAGATGGAAGATGATCATGATTGTTTGGATGTGCTTGAGTACTGTACAAAACCGAGACCAGACATAAGGGATCTTCCCTTGCATGAGAGTGATCATGTGTTGTTTGTGGATGGATCATGCCTGAGAAATGATAATGGTGTGTTATGTGCAGCATATGCGGTGTGCAAAGTTTCAGAGGTCATGGAAGCATCACCATTGAAAGGAGTGAAATCTGCGCAAGTTGCTGAATTGATGGCATTGACAAAAGCTTGCGAAATTGGGAAAGATTTGAGGACAACTAAGATGACTGATAGTCAGTATGGATTTGGAGTTGTGCATGATTTTGGCCAGCTTTGGCTACAAAGAGGTTTCTTGACATCGAGTGGAACTCCGATAAAGAATGCTGAAATGATTGGTAAATTGCTTGAGGCGATACAGCTGCCTAAGGAGTTAGCAGTTGTAAAATGTGCTGCCCATGGACAAGGAGAAGATTTTATAACGGTCGGAAACCGTTACGCGAATGATGTTGCGCAATACTGCGCCAAAACAAATCAGTCCATTAATCGGGACCGAGAGGGGGAAATGTCTTTTCTCTCTGTGATGTTTACTAATGTCATAGAAACATGGGATGAAGTGAAACAGTTGCAAGATGAGGCAGGAGAGGAAGAGAAAAAAGATTGGATTAAGGCAGGATGTGCTCCAAGAGAAACAGACCATGTTTGGGTCTACAGAGATGGCAGACCAGTAATGCCTAACTCCATTTTGTCGTCAATGGCAAGAATGTATCATGGCCAGGGACATTTGGGGAGGGATGCGATGGTTAGGTCATTTAAACAAACCTGGTACAATGCAAAGTTCAGGACAATTGCAGAAAGCATCTGTCAAAGGTGTTTGGTTTGTCAGCAATTTAACACTGGAAAAAAGACAGTGGTGAGTCTGGGAACAATAGGCAGAGAAGGAGGTCCTTTTACAAGAATGCAGATTGATTTCATTGAAATGCCCCAAGTAAACAGACTGAGGTATGTTCTAGTGGTAGTCTGTTTGTTTTCAAGGTGGGTGGAAGCTTACCCGACTAGAAGAAATGATGGAATAACAGTGGCAAAGTTACTGTTAAGGGAGTTGATTCCTAGGTACGGGTTTCCAGTAACAGTTGAGTCTGATAGAGGTGGACACTTTCAAAATGAACTCATGGGTTTGATTTGTGAAGCATTGAAAATACAGCAGAAGCTACATTGTGCATACCGACCAGAGGCTTCTGGTGTGGTTGAGCAGATTAATGGCACAATCAAGAACAGGATTGGAAAAATGTGCTTAGCCACTGGCATGAAATGGCCAGATGTTTTACCTCTAGTGCTGATGACTATTAGATCTACTCCAGATAGAACTACTGGCTTGAGTCCGCACGAAATAATCATGGGACGTGCAATGCGCCATGCATTTGTGCCTGTCAATAAGTTAGTGACAATAACTGATGACATGATTTTGGATTACTGTAAAGGCCTGGCTGACGCAGTTAATTCTGTGTTTCACCAGGTTGGAGAAGAAGCTACCACACTTGAGAAGAAGCAAGCCCATGATCTGAGTCCAGGAGAATGGGTGAGGATTAAGGTACATAGAAGAAGAAATTGTTTGGTTCCAAGGTGGGGAAGGCCGAGACACGTTATTCTGACTACGACAACTGCAGTAAAGTGTGCTGGAGTGAAACACTGGGTACATGCAAGTCATACTCTGAGAGTTCCAAACCCAAAAGAAGGGACTGGTAAAGAGTATTTTGAAGAGTCAGATTCCAGTGATGATGAAGATCCAGAATCAGTGAGGAAAGAAGTAGGAAAAGCTTCAAATGAACCACTGCGAGTATCAGAGAAAAGATCAGATTCTGTAAGAAAGCCTGAAGTTTCAAAAAGCAGTGAAGGAAAAAGAAAAGAAAAGAGAAATTTCACAGAGACTACTCCTGAATCAGAAGAGGAGGAGATTGAGGAACCACTTGAGATTATACTTGAAGAAGTAGGGTCAGAAGAAGATAGAGAGGGAAAGATTGCGGAAGACCCCCGAGGAGGTGTAGGGAACATTCTTGATGAGCTAGGTGAAGGGACAAGTAGACAGCAAGAAGATTGCGTGTCGGAGACTCGAGGAGGGACAGAAGTAGGGAAATCTCAAACAGTGGTGAAAGAATCTGTGGAAAAGAAGAAAACTGCTAGAAAACGAAAACAGAAGGCACTTGAAGCAGAATTGGATGATGAGAATGAACAAACAGAGGGTCGAGTTCTGAGAAAGAGAACTTGGATTGGAGAAAGAAGTAATAAAGAAATAAAGCCGAAAAAGGTGATAAAAGGAGATCGTTGGCCTAACAACAGAGTTAAGAGGCTGAGATACAGAATAATAAGAGCAAATACATCAAAAGCTGAACAAGTGAATGAAGTATCGAGTCAAAGTTCAAAAGCTGAAGGAGAAGAATCAAAGGAATCAAAAGAACCAGTAGAAATAAAAAGAGTAAGAAGACCCAACCAAAAGTACAGATCACCGGAATGGTCTTATGTGGCACTGTCTGAAGAAGGAAAAGAAGAAACAGTGACTCGAGATAATCCGGAAGAGATCTTGAGAGAAGTGGTTGAGGAAGATACTGGTGAAATTCTGAAAGTACTCTTGACTGACATTGGAGAAGAGTCAAATACTGAGGATTTTGATGTTGGAGATCTAATACAATTTGATGTTGAAGAAATTGAAGTGAAGAATGACAAGTATCCAAACTGAATAAAGGAAGGATTCACTTGGATTAAGTGAACGAAAGGATCATTTGGAAAAACTGAGGGAAAAACATTTTTTGGGAAAGAATTGTTGAAGAATTTAAGAGTTCCAATTTCAGTAGTGGAGTAGTAGAGGCTAAATTAAAGTAGTAAAATGGCTAACATAGAGGATAATCGAAATAGATGTGCCTTCTTTAAAAGGTGGTGTAGAATGTGCTGCTGCTGTACTGGATTATTAATGCTTCTATGGGGTGTTTTAGTTTTATTAGTTACTTTTAAAGTTGAGTTTGAGATGCATACAGAGAATGTGACAAATGTAGAGAAGAATTCGCAAAAAGTAGTTCCGATTAGAATTAGTAATACTTACATACACAAAGATAGGTCAATTAATAACTTTTCTAGTAATGTTTTTTCAAAATTGTTATATGAATATGTGAAAACAATGGAAGTGAGGGATTGCTACGTTTGTATGCAATTACCTGCATCCGTTTCAGAGGGTGTTACTTATCATCATTTACCAGCTACATATGGTATTTCTTGTAGTATTTTAAGTAGTGTTTTTTATTTGTTAGGGAAAGTAGATTATAAGATGTCTAACAGAGATAGTATTTTTGGGCATTTGCCAATGAACGAGGAGCTGAATCCAGCTAAAGAAGCTAACACTTTTGGTGAAATTTTTATTGAAGAAAAAGGATTAACATTAGATTACATTTTTAAGAATAATTTAACTTGCAGTCTGAAAGGAGAGGAGAAAGCTTTCTTGGATATGGTAGAGGAAAGGAGATTGAACATGCAGGAGAAAGCAGGAAAATATAAAGTGAGTGAGACAATTTGGGACATTGAGATGGGAAAAGAGTTGAAGAATGGGGCTAGTCCAACTTTAGCTTTAGATGCACCACAGAAGGGTAAACTTTGCATTACAAGAAGGAAATCCCAATATGATACATATTTTGTTGGGACTAGTGAGTGCCATGATACATACTTCATTGCAACAGGTTGGGGTTTCAGAGGTGGAGAAGATACAATTTTTCCAGGAGTATACTATGTTTGTGGGAACAAGGCTTATTACAAGTTGCCTGACCATTGGTATGGCACGTGTTATGTGGGCCTGGTTTTTCCAAAGATTTTTCATATAGATAAGATAAGAGATGTGGAACATATTAATTTAATAATGCGTTTTAAGAGAGAAACTTGGTCTGAAATAGTGGGTGATATTTTTGGAGTTTTGATTCCAGCAGTGGGAATTTCTTTGAATGCTTATGGAATTCGGAAACTGTCCACAGTGGTTGATCGCTTATCGACAAATACCGCTGGAGGGTTTCTTTTGGTGAATACGGAATTAAGTGCCGTACGTGCCATGTCTATGCAAAATCGACTTGCCCTTGATATTCTATTGGCCAAGGAGGGTGGAGTCTGTGGAATGCTGAAAGTTCAACATTGTTGCACTTACATTCCAGACGAAAGCAAAGACCTGAAGGTCTATATCAAAAATATTACTGATTTGCATGAAGAATTAGTACCACTTGAAGCTGAGAATTTATGGACTAAAATAGCTAATAAAATGATAGCTGTTAAGGATTTTATTGCAAAAATAGGTAGTACTATTATAGGTAGAATATTGTTTCCTTTAACTTGTATAATTGTTGCTTTATTGATACTGAGATTAGTGTGTGTGTGTTGTAAAAACAGGGGAGGGAAGAAGAAATTGAATAAAGAGAAGAAAAACAAGAGGTTGAAAAGAGAACCGCAAGAAATTGAATTGGAAGAATTGAGGGAGAGTGTTTACTTAGAGACAAAAAGGGATGATGAAAGAGTGACTGGTGTGTAATGTTGTGTAAGGGGAAAAAGACATTTCCGATTTCTCCTAAAATGGGACTAAATTTTCACTAATTTTTTTTTTGGGGTTTATTTGGTGATAAAATCACCAAAGGGGGGATTGCTGGAGCAGAGTTTTCTGTTTGAAAATTCGTTGGTTTTTGAAGCTCTGGTATGTCTATTTGTCATATTAATTTATTAATTACTAGTAATTAATTATTTGTCTTGTGCAAGTGTGTTTATATTACTAAATCCGTTTGTCCTAATAAGAGAGAGTTACACGTGGGTACGCATAAATGTGCTGTTTAATAATAACGTGCGTGTTTTCATGTTTAAACGTTGCTATGTGCTGTTTATTTTTGAGCACAAAACGCTTTCCGAATTAATGCTTTTCTATGTTGCAAGTGCTAGATAGATACATACACATAAGGGTATTAGTGGGATTAGCACTGTTTAATCACTATGCTGTGGTAACGTTGTTTTTGTTTCTTTTAATTAAGATGGTCTATTGTGGCCTATGGTGGCCTAGACAAAGATGGCCGATTTTGTAAGCCTGGCCTCGATTTGAAAGTAGAAAACCGTGATGGGAGAGAGCCCTGCTGAATATGGTCCTGAAGTCAGCTGACCACAGTCCTTGCTTTCCTTGTTAAAATTTCCGTGAGGACAGCAGCAGCCTGGGTAATCTTCAAGTGAAATGGAACGTCCTTGGCAGCCTTGGGAAACAAAGGAGCCTTAGAGAAAGACTCTGAACTATGGTCTCATTGCCGAGGAGAAGTAGAACTAACAAGATACATTTATGTTTCTTGGTTCCTGTTCCGTAGTCTTTATTTTGTGATTTTTCCTGAGCGGAGATTTTCAAATGTAGCAATGTTACATCCTTTCCTTCTCGCTCTGCTCAGCGGTCCAGCGGACATTACAACTTTTCTATGTATCTTTCCTTTGTTCGATTCATTATAAGAATTGTTAGCCTAGAGAGGCCACTTGCCACTTGCCATTTGCCTTTGCCGCGTACCGAATCTGCGTTGCTGAGGATTGATGCTGGAGGGACTTCGTCTTGAGAGACTTTACCGAGAGACTTGTCCTGACCCGTTCTGACATTTAGCTCGAATAGGTAACTATGAGAAAAATGATTTATTCTGATTGATTTCCATTTTGACTAATTTTAGATAAAGCAATATAATTTGAACATGGTGTTGGATATTATTTCTTGTCAATTATTGAGTATTATATTTTGATTATTGCCGTATAGGTTGTATAGATTATGTTTATGGACAGTCATAATAACCAGGTCTTATCGACCTCGATATAGATGCAGGGTGACTAGGAGTTTTCTTTCCACAGGTTTATTGCTGGTTGAGTATTTGAGCGTATGTTAGTGAAATGGGCCCTAGCGTATGATGAATGTATGTGCGTGTAACTGTGAGATTACTCTATCTGTGGTAGTGGGAATATTATGCACACCCTGATCTCTATCAAGCGCAATGACCATCATGGAATTATCAGGGCTTTGGAAAAGAGCAGATTGCTCGGTATAGGGAATTGGTATAGAGTACCGTTAGATCTCCCCCCCCGCTGAACTTAAGGAGTTTCCTTTCCAGGGTAGGAGAGAAAATGCAATCTATCACAGAGAGATTGGAATGCTATTCACAAGATAGGGGATAAATCACTGCGGGCAACACATTTAAAAAGAATGTCATTCGCGTCTAGATGGATGGCTTATTAGACCCCGGAAATGTTACATAAAATGTATCCAGAGGTCTTGAATGATTGATTTAGCTGTAAACAACAAGGTGAAGGAGGCTGCCTCCACACATGTTATTCCAGCTCTCATCTTGCTGATTTCTGGAAGATGTTCTTGTAAAGTATCCTCCAAGTCTTCTTGTGGTTTTTGAAGATGAATTTATTGTTGAGTTAATAAGAATTAATTATACAGGTATGGAGGGCTCAAGGAGGCAAGTCCAACTGACACAAAAGAATTCTAAGACTTGCCTCATACATTCCAATAGAAACAACGCATATAATAAAGGCTCAAGAGAATACAGAGATTCCGCATATGTCCTGTAAAACAAGGTAAGAAGAAATAACACAGAAACATATATTAAAAGTGTGAGCAGCATGAACACCGCAGTTCTTTAAGGCAATCATCTATGCTATCAAGGAGGTAATAGCCCCAGAGGATACCCTCGCATTATTTGGCATCTCTAAAAGAAGCCATCAATTAGCAAAAGACCAACAATACTTCATCTCAATAGCTTTGACGATTGCGCGTTTTTTTATGCTACACTTCTGGAAGACTGCCAAGGTCCTGACAATCCAGGAGTGGAAGGTTAAAGTGTGTCATACCATGAAATTTGAGGAAGGATATGCAAAGCGTGTGGGAGGACTTAAAAGGTGTAATGCTATTTGTCAATATTGTAGAGAAGATCCTGTATGGGGCTAAAACTCTATTTTGTTACCCTTGGTAATATGGCTAATTAGGCCCCTAGCTTTAATTACTAATGGAAAAAAAAATCTGACAAGAGGCTATGGTATGAGTGGGTAGTGCTATAATTGTAGAGTCTAAATCTGATTGTATCTTTGCACTGCACTCCATTGCACAATATTTGTATGCTAATGCACTTTATTCATAAGGCACTTATTGTTAACAATTAATGCATTTTATGAAGAATGTTTTGCCAAATACAAAATAGGCTGAGTAGTAAGATGAGAATGGGACAAGGAATAAAGAGAGAGATAAGAAGGGGAAAGGAAGGAATGATAGGAAGGGAAGGAAAAACAATGTAAGGTCAATATATTTTGCAATTAGTACTTCAGAGTAGCACGTTTGCACTTTAATTGCTATGTGCACATGCTTTTCTTAAGAGTCAGTAGTCTTTGTATAGGGAACAGAGGCTCTCTTTTGCTTTTCTATTTGTTTTCGTTGATATCGCACTTTGCACTTTGAGTGAATGTGTTTGCTTCTTGTCATTTCCGAATATTATGTCTGCATTTTTTAATTGTTAATCCTACTTATTTCTCTAAAGATGAAAATGGTGCCTGTTTTTGGAGCAGAACAGTTGTTCTAAACCGGGCTATACCTCCAATATTGCACTTTGCACTTTAAATGTTGATTGCACTTTGTACTGTTCCAACCCCATATTGAGAATTTCTCTTTATGTACAACTTGGTAATTGATTTATATTGGATTGTATTGAAATGGAAGAGGATTTTCTTTCCTCTCTTTTGCTCTCAATTTAAACAGCTACTCAATGTATTTATTTCTGTTTTCTGCTCAATAAAAAAAAGTTATTTAAAAGGGCCTTCTACATACCTCCCATATCAACAGAGGTAAGTGTAACGAGTGGCTGGACGTAAAGGGATGTAAAGCGTGCATACTCACAGGTCCAGCAGGGACCTTGGGCAGTCTCAGGCAAATACAGCTCCCATGTTGTCACTCACCAGACACTGGAGTCTAGTGGAAAGTACCGTTCACTCAGCCAGTCATGCGCACAAACTCACTCTGGACCATGTTCTCCAAATACATGTGTATTATCTCTTTATATCTATAAAGTGGGTATAGGGCCTAGCTCACATAGAGTTGTGTAAACTCTGCACAGGGGAAGGCAGAAGGATTAGCTGTCGTCACTGTCTTAAAAAGAGGGTGCCCCGCCTCAAAATCCAGCTCTAGGACCCCATAACCTTCCTAATTAGTGAATACACTGCTTAAAATGTACATTGTGGACCTAAGCTTCCTCCACACCTCTGAACAACACTGATCTGACTCAACAGTTTTGAAAATTCTTCTCGTTTTCCAGTGGTGGTTACAACATGTCAGATGGACTCTGTGTTTGTCTTCCAATCTCTCAGGTCCTCCACTATGTGAAGAACATCAACATAACGCTCGATATTGGTGGTGACATACATTTTGATGTGAACGGAGATCCTTTGAGCGATTTTGACATCGCCAATTTGCAGGTATTTGATGATGATGACATCCAGCTGATAAATGTGGGCTTCTACGATTCCCAACAAGGTGAAGAAGTGCATGTCAACACAAAGAAAATACTGTGGGCCAACAACAACCAGGTGAGGAGGGTTTATTTCTCATTTGCTCATCAGTATAGAAGATATCTTGCCATGTACAATAATGACAATGATTATGAACCTTAAAGAATAGGAGTGACTTTCTTCCCTATCTAACCCTCTTTCCAATAACCCACCCTCAAATCTTCTGGATACACCTTTATATGTGTCTTCTCCGGAGATAACTGCCCAGTCAATGCTGGTTGTAATACACCACAGTCAAAATTCTGGCATCCATGCAACAGTTCATGTAACCTGTATTGCTTTACAAAAGCGTGTTCCAAAGCCCAAGCTCCAGCCCTATAAACCTCCTCCAAAGGGACATCTTGAAGTCCAGCCCAGGAAGCTGCTATACTCCTTATGGAACGGCCCTGTGGATCAGCAGGTTTAGGCAGGTGAGTGCTGGTATATGCCAAGGCAATAGTCTCTTTGACCCAGAGAGTCAACGTGATCTTGAATGCCTTCTTCCCCTTCTCTGCAACACTAAACGTGATGAATAGGGAATTAAACTTCCTGTAGTCATTAGATCAATCAAGGTATACTAAAAGGGCATGTTTAACATCCAGCAAATGCAACCTATTTTCCTCCTCAGTAGAGGGCTTTATTTATTTTATTTAGTCGCTTAGTATCGCACGTAAATCACTCCCAAAGGAGCATCTCTGTGCTGCACGAGAGAAGGAGAAAATCTAAAATAGCTAAGTCTTAAGCCCCTTCTTGAAGGAAGGGAAGTCAGGGCAGGAGCGCAGTCCAAAAAGGAAGTTAGTTCCAATGGTCGGGGTCAGTGTAGGTAAACGTCTGCCCCAATATCTTGAGGTGAGGATGCCAGGAATCAACAAAATCGCCTTGTCGGACGATCTCAGACATCTAGAAGGATGACAAGGATGGCGTAGAGACAGAAGATAAGATTGCTGTGATTTAATGAGAGCTTTGTGTGTCAAACAGCAAAGTTTAAAGATGACACGCTTCCTGATAGGCAACCTATGAAGCTTTCTAAGGATCGGAGAAGAAGGCGAGTGAAAGGGCGGTTACAGATTAGTTGCACAGCGGTATTCTGAACCACCTGCAGTTTTGACAGCAGGGTATCAGTTAATGAGGTCAGCAAGGCGTTCCCATGGTCCAGGCGACTGGTGAGAAGAGCCCGGACGAGAGTCTTCCTTGCGGTGTAAGGAAGCCAGGGCAGGGGGATTTTTTCTAGAAGCCTCAAGGTAGCCAAACATGTGCCACAGGTGGAGCTGACTTAATCTTTCATGGGGAGTTATTGATCGAGCCTCGTGACAAGATTTTTGACTACCTGATTTGGTGTAGGAGTCATACCAAGTTGTGTGGGCCACCAATCGGCTGACCATATCTCAGCGACCTTACCAAAAAGCATGATATCTGTCTTGTCGCTGTTTAGTTGGAGACAGTTATTACTCGTCTAGACAGCAACTTCCATCATGCAGTTTTGTGTATTTACTCTTCACGTTGTCAGAATCAGGAGCAAAGCAAGACAGTTGTTGTGTGTCATCTGCATATGGCATGATCTCTACACCGCAGGCTCTAACGATTTGAACCAATGGTGCCACATAGATGTTAAACAAAGTAGGGCTCAGGCACAATCCCTGGGGGCCCACTTGTCCATATGCATCAGTCACGACTGGGTTTGGAATGAAAGCGGGAGGAATCCGATCTTGAGAAACATAGAACTTCGACATCACCCTAGGAAGGAAGGATGGATCAGGATGAAGAACCACAGCATCATCAAGAAAAGAAAGAAGAGGAGGATGGCAGAGTAAGGCAGGTAGTTCACTCAACCGACAGGAAGCAGTGACAGCCTCCAAGAATAAGACCTTAAAAGAAAGTAATTTGAGGTCCACCTCATCCAACGGTTTGAAAGGAGGGTTTTGCAAAGTCTTCAAAACCAAGGGAAGGTCATAAGAAGGAAAAGTAGCTTTCACTGAAGAGAAAGAGATAGCAAAACGCTTGAATAACCTAAAACGCAATGGAATTGCCCCATTGACCAGGTCATGCTTCACATGGGAGGTCTTAATTGCATACAATTGTGACTTCAAGGTTGAGAGAGAAAAACATTTATGAAACCCATCCCATAGAAACTGGAGAATAGTCCACCAAAGAAAACACTTGTGCAGAACACCAGTAATCAAAGACTTTCAAGTGTTTGAAATAGGAAGCAACAGTAGAATAGTGTCTTCAAGTCTGAGCATCATCAATAATTTGAGGGGGTAGACCTTGTTTCTACAGACTCATCCTTTCAACCACAAAACCAAGAGGAAAAGACGACTAAGCCAGAAAGAGAGAAAGGAACCAGGGATGGCCAATGGCCATGTGCGTCAGAATTGGGAACCAACTGCGCCTGGGCCAGTAAGGAACCACCACAAGTACTTGGCCCTTCTCCCACTGAATCTTGCACAACACCCTCTGGAACACTGGAACTGGAGGGAAAGCAAAGAGAAGCTTCCAGGGCCAATCCACGGTTAGTGCATCCACACCCCAAGCTCCCTCCCCCGGGGACCTGGAGCAAAACTTCAAGAGAAGCGCACTGAGTTTGGAGCCAAACAGATCCAGAAAGGGGAAGCCAAACCGCCGGCGAATGTCCCTGAAGATGGGCCTTTTTAGCTGTAAATTCTGTGAAGGGGGAAACCCTCCTACTAAAAGTGTCTGCCACCACGAAATCCAGAACCCATCGACTCATAGTGCAGGCCAACTCGTACAGTGATCGACAACGGGTACTCCCCTAATGATTGATATACCCCACCATCACTGTGTTGTCTGATCTTACCAACAAATGCCGGTGAAACAGGGAATAGCGGCAACGACAAATAGCACAGAAAACTGCCCTTAATTTTTTCCTATTTTTTAAGAGGCGCAGACAGGTTATTTGTAAAGGGAACTTTATTCAATTTCAAGGGAACAACCCCCAGACACGTCCTCTCCCTGCAACTGTCAGCTCTCCTCTCCTGGTCAACTCAGAACAAGCATCCTGGTTACCATGGAAGGAATGCTGAACATGTTGCTAAGATACAATGTTAAGACACAACACTATTTGATGACCTAATTTGTTCTGCTACAGGCCATTTTGCTCGAGCTGAGAGCATCCCCAATGATGCGCCCCCGGCCAACAGTGCTCGCATCCGTTGTCACCACGACTTGCTGATCTGGGCACATCACCATTCCCTTGCAAAGGTTGTCCTTGAGCATCCACCACTGCTGATAACGTTTGACATCCAGTGGAATGGGAACCAGTAAGTTCATAGCCTTGATTCAAAGGGCCCCCTGGGAAATCAGATGATACAGCAGTGTCCTCACATAAAGCCTCGCCCATGAGACTAAAAACAGTTGCCACCATAATACCCTGAATCTTTAACCCTTGAAACAGGGATTGCTGTCCATGAGGGTCCCCAACAAACCCTGGAGTCGCATTGTCCTGTGCAAAGGAAGAAACATCTTACCCAGCTAAGTCTTGAACTGTGCCCCAATATACTGAAGATCCTGGGATGGCAGAAGATGACATTTTGGCAGATTCAGGAGGAATCCATGATGATTTAGTGTAGCTATGGTCAAAGATAAATGATGGTGGAGGATCAAAAGGGATGACGCTTGGACCAACCAATCATCCAGATAAGGGAATATTGAAGCCCCCTTGAGATGAAGATGCGCCACCAGGAAGCCACCATCTTTGTGAAGACACTTAGATAGGATCTGAGGCCAAAGAGGTGTATTCTTAACTGCCAATGTTTGCCCCAAACACAGAACCGGAGGAATTTCTCTTGTCTATCTATTTCCTATATCTGTGTGCCCCTACACTTATGGTTTGTGAGCCAGGCCAGCTAAGTACCAGCCTTGTCATGTTCTGCATGCATCCTTTTCATATACTCTCTACTATTGAAACTACACAATTTCTCAATATCTATAGCTGCCTGCTCCCTGGCTTCACAGTTCTTTCTCATGTTCATCAATCTCTTTCACGAGGGTAAGTATTATCCCTACTATCTCTGCTATACAGCACCCATGTATAACAACCTTAAACGCTTCCCACTCTGTCAGAAGGGACACAGTAGTAGCCTAAATTTTCTTAAAGTAATTTATCACTGTTGTTCCAATAACATCGCAGAACACTGGATCTTCCAATGCCTCCATGCGCAAACACCAGTCTGGTATTCGTGTCCGTTCTCTATTCCAACCCACTGATAGTAAATAAGAATTATGATCAGAGATTGTTCTGCAAAACATACTCCACATTTCCCACTTCACTATGCACTGCAGAATGGCACAAACATTTATCCAATTGCACATGCAGATCATGCAGCCCAGAAAAGTATGAATAATCCATATTTTCTGGGTGCATACACCTCCACGACTCCACTAACCCCCATCTTTGTTTCCAATTTCTAAGTTGCCTAGCATCCTGATGCACTGATGAATTCATCAGGGTTGGGGGCGATCTATCTCTGTCTGGGTCAGCAAAACAATTAAAATCTCCTCCTGTGAAGATATTCTGGTGCCAATTCCGATCCGGTAAAAACCGGGTACGAACCGTCGGACGGAGCCTTTTCTCCGTCCGACTCGTACCCGGTGCGAAATCCATCCGAAAATGCAAGTACGAATCATACGGAAACACCATTTCCGTACGATTCGAACAAAACACCGACCGAACAGAAACTAAACACAATTCCGATCCTGAAAGGAGCCGACGTGACGTCGGTACGCATCCAGCCTACGTTTCACGAACCAGGAAGTACGATTCGAACCGACGTCATCCCGCACGGAAAATATTTACCGGCTGCCAAAAACTGCCGGGAAATCAGGACGACACACGCAAGGAGCAGCTGGACGCGACGAACAGACATGGACCCGAACCTACGTGCCATCCCTGCCCTCCTAGCAGTCCACCTGGCGTACAGGAACCGACGCAGACGCCGCAGAAGGTCAGCACAACAACCAGGGGCAAAGGGGGGGGCAGGGGCAGGACACACAACACCAACACATGGTACCAAATCACACATGGCCTGGACATACCTGACCATCAGGGCCTGGTCACTTCCAGGGGGTGGGGGCGAGGCCAGCAACGCAAGCGTCCGCCACAACGGAAGTGGATGGTCACGCGAACCGGTACGTACCCTACCCAGGCCGCAAGAGCGTGGGTACGGAACGTACCACGCGTCCCCCTACGTCACTCCAACAATAGCGGTACGGCCCGTACCCACGTCAGAAAGGCCTTGGTACAGCTCGTACCAGCATTGCTGGGGTCATGTAGGGGTACGCGTGGTACGACCCGTAGCCACGCCCCCAAGGCCTGTGTACGGTGCGGACCCCACGGCCCCGCAACAATGGTGGGACGCACCGTACCCACCCACCAAAGGCATGGGTACGGCCCGTACCCAGGCACGCAGAGCGTGGGCAGGGGTATGTACGGACCGTACCCCCACCCGTGGAAGTACGGCCCGTACCCCCACCCGTGCATGTACGCCCCGAACCCCCACTCGTGTATGTATGCCCCGAACCCCCACCCGTGTATGTACGCCCCGAACCGCCACCCGTGTATGTACGCACCCAAGCGCCACCCGTGTATGTACGCCCCGAACCCCCACCCCACCCTGGTATGTACGCCCCGAACCCCCAGCCGTGTATGTACGCACCAAACCCCCACCCGTGTATGTACGCACCAAACCACCACACCAGCCGTGTATGTACGCACCAAACCCCCACCCCAGCCGTGTATGTACGCACCAAACCCCCACCCGTGTATGTACGCACCAAACCACCACACCAGCCGTGTATGTACGCACCAAACCACCACCCGTGTATGTACGCCCCCGAACCCCCCCCAGCCGTGTATGTACGCACCAAACCACCACCCGTGTATGTACGCCCCCGAACCCCCCCCAGCCGTGTATGTACGCACCGAACCACCAGCCGTGTATGTACGGACCGAACCCCCACCCCAGCAGAGTATGTACGCCCCGAACCCCCACCCGTGTATGTACGGACCGAACCCCCACCCCAGTAGAGTATGTACGCCCCGAACCCCCACCCGTGTATGTACGGACCGAACCCCCACCCCAGCAGAGTATGTACGCCCCGAACCCCCACCCGTGTATGTACGGACCGAACCCCCACCCGTGTATGTACGCACCCAACCCCCACCCCAGCCGTGTATGTACGCACCGAACCACCAGCCGTGTATGTACGCACCAAACCCCCACCCGTGTATGTACGCACCTAACACCCACCCCAGCCGTGTATGTACGCACCGAACCACCACCCGTGTATGTACGCACCGAACCCCCACCCCAGCAGAGTATGTACGCCCCGAACCCCCACCCGTGTATGCACGGACCGAACCCCCACCCCAGCCGTGTATGTACGCACCAAACCACCACCCGTGTATGTACGCCCCCGAACCCCCCCCAGCCGTGTATGTACGCACCGAACCACCAGCCGTGTATGTACGCACCAAACCCCCACCCCAGCCGTGTATGTACGCACCAAACCACCACCCGTGTATGTACGCACCTAACACCCACCCCAGCAGAGTATGTACGCCCCGAACCCCCACCCATGTATGTACGGACCGAACCCCCACCCCAGCAGAGTATGTACGCCCCGAACCCCCACCCGTGTATGTACGGACCGAACCCCCACCCCAGCAGAGTATGTACGCCCCGAACCCCCACCCGTGTATGTACGGACCGAACCCCCACCCCAGCAGAGTATGTACGCCCCGAACCCCCACCCGTGTATGTACGGACCGAACCCCCACCCGTGTATGTACGCACCCAACCCCCACCCCAGCCGTGTATGTACGCACCGAACCACCAGCCGTGTATGTACGCACCAAACCCCCACCCGTGTATGTACGCACCTAACACCCACCCCAGCCGTGTATGTACGCACCGAACCACCACCCGTGTATGTACGCACCGAACCCCCACCCCAGCAGAGTATGTACGCCCCGAACCCCCACCCGTGTATGTACGGACCGAACCCCCACCCCAGCCGTGTATGTACGCACCAAACCACCACCCGTGTATGTACGCCCCCGAACCCCCCCCAGCCGTGTATGTACGCACCGAACCACCAGCCGTGTATGTACGCACCAAACCCCCACCCCAGCCGTGTATGTACGCACCAAACCACCACCCGTGTATGTACGCACCTAACACCCACCCCAGCAGAGTATGTACGCCCCGAACCCCCACCCGTGTATGTACGGACCGAACCCCCACCCCAGCAGAGTATGTACGCCCCGAACCCCCACCCGTGTATTTACGGACCGAACCCCCACCCGTGTATGTACGCACCCAACCCCCACCCCAGCCGTGTATGTACGCACCGAACCACCAGCCGTGTATGTACGCACCAAACCCCCACCCGTGTATGTACGCACCTAACACCCACCCCAGCCGTGTATGTACGCACCGAACCACCACCCGTGTATGTACGCACCTAACACCCACCCCAGCAGAGTATGTACGCCCCGAACCCCCACCCGTGTATGTACGGACCGAACCCCCACCCCAGCAGAGTATGTACGCCCCGAACCCCCACCCGTGTATGTACGGACCGAACCCCCACCCCAGCAGAGTATGTACGCCCCGAACCCCCACCCGTGTATGTACGGACCGAACCCCCACCCCAGCAGAGTATGTACGCCCCGAACCCCCACCCGTGTATGTACGGACCGAACCCCCACCCGTGTATGTACGCACCCAACCCCCACCCGTGCATGTACGAACCGAACCTGCTATAAGAATGGGGTGTGCAAAACACCCCCAGCAGTGCCCAGACACAGGAGGGGTGGGTGCAGGGTCCTCCCAGCAGTGCCCAGACACAGGAGGGGTGTGTGCCTATCACTCCCAGCAGTGCCCAGACACAGGAGGGGTGTGTACCTATCACTCCCAGCAGTGCCCAGACATCGGACAATATACCCCATCAACAAGTTCAGTGACCTACAAGGGTGATACCCCAGATGCAGGCGGAGCCATCGCTGAGCCAGCATGGCTATATTGAAAGGCAACCCTCACACATCCAGGAAATGTAGACACAGCACAGCACAGCATTTGGGAGACACCCTGCAGGAAAAATGGCCTGGGCCACAGAGGATGGAACACACCTTGGGACAATGTCACCATACAGTGAGAGCAAACATGACCAAATACCATTTGCAGAGACCTTTGTGATGGCACGCAGATGGCAGGGTACACCCCATGAGCAGCACACTCCAACATTTCACAGACCCCTAACACATTATCACCACCCCAACGCAGGGAGCACCAGCACCAACAGCAAGTCCAGGAAAGCATCAGTGTGCAAAACAAAAAGAAAAGGCTTTATTCAGCAGGAAAATATATCAGAGAAAATGTCCACTATGTACAAGGGCCATGGGCCAGCCCAGCAGCAATGTCCGGGGGGGGGGTACACATCGGGACGTGTGTCCCCTAGCTTCCCTGCACAGTTCACAAGTCCATTTCATCCACAGAAGAGGGGGCATCAGGGGGGAGGGTGGAAACAGGCACCGCAGGGACAGGAGGGGAAAGGGTAGGTGTTGTGGGTGCAGGGAGGGATGAATCTGCCACAGGGGGGGTGCCAGCGCCAAAGGTGGAGGACAGAATGGCGCTGCACACGTCGGCAAGTTCCCCCAGCGACTCCCCCGTACCCAATCCAACCACAGGCCCCAAGGAGGGGGGGGGGCAAAGGGATGGGTCGCAGCGCCACTGGGGGAGGGTGTGGACAGGGTGGGGGACTCAACTCCCCTGGCCGGGTCCCGCCTCCACCGCTTGCGGGGTGGTGTCATCCTGGGGCTGGGGGGCACACTCGCAGTGGATGATGCTGTCACTGACTGTTGGCCAGGAGAGCTAAGGGGAGTGGATTTGGAGGGAGTGGGTTGTGTGGAATGCGGACTCCCACTGTGGCTGCGTGTTCTACGTTTCCCCCCCGACCCAGTGGGTGTGCCTTCCTCACCCTGTGTGTGCGTGACAGGAGGTGTGCGCTTCGACTTCCCTGGTGGTGTGGTGCCTGTGTCTGTTGGGGTGCGTGCACGCTGACGTCTGGATGTGCGTGGGACAGGCACGGGAGTGGGAATTGTGGATGGGGCAGGGGTAGGGGGTGTTACGCAGCGCTGCAGGAGATCCAGTGCTGCAGTCAGTGTGGAGTCTATGGACCTCAGCAACTGCCGTTGGTCAGACTGCGCAGCCGACATGCCCTCCATGTATGCCTCCATCTGGGTCAGCACCTGGGTGTGGGCATGGAGGACATTTAGCATCGCAGTCTGACCAACCTGCAACTGCCTCAGGATGTCCACAGACTCCGCACTCACCGCAGCAGTGGTGACAGGGGCAGGGGGTGCGGTGCCTGGCAGGAAGGAGACATGTGGGGACCGAGCACGGAGGGAAGGGCCACGAGCATGTGGGAGGCCGGTGATGGAACCTGAGGTGGCGGGGGGATGTGGAGGGCTGCCATCAGCTGGGGGGGCAGACTCCGCCACCTCTGGGAGCTCAGCCTCGGACCCGTCTGCGTCATAGTCTGTGTTGGCAGTCAACAGGTCCTCCGCCTCACTCCCTTCGGCCTCCGTGCCACTCCATGTGCCAGACAGGACAGCACTGCTGGTACTGGTGCTCAATCTCTCCTCCCGGTCCGTGCTAGTGTCTCCTTCCGTGTCCCCCGGCGATGCTGTGGGCAAGGTGAAGAGACAGGAGAAAATCAGACACCTGTACACTTATGTCACATGAGTCAAATATACATAGGTCACATTGCATAGCCTGAAAAGCAACAGGAGTAACACCTACAAAACAATGTACACATGTAGGCCATGGAACACACAGTTTTTCTACCCACCATGCCACTGAGACACAATGGAGATCATGACACAACAGCAAATCAC
Organism: Triturus cristatus; assembly: GCF_964204655.1. Lineage (NCBI taxonomy): Eukaryota > Metazoa > Chordata > Amphibia > Caudata > Salamandridae > Triturus > Triturus cristatus. The sequence continues at coordinate 1,669,021,038 of NC_140591.1, read as the reverse complement.
TGCACCTGAAATTTTAGAGAGGAGCCAGCCTCTGGGGACAAATGTGCACAGCACCTGCACCACACTGCGTCGTCAAAAAGGGATGAGCATGAATCATATCCATTTACTCTTGCCGCATGCTGCAAAGGCAATACATGAAACCAGGCCACACATGACAGGGTCACTGCACCTTGAGCGTATGTCCAGTCAAACATCACACACAGGCTAAACCCAGCAAGGAGGATGAAGCTTCTGACATGTAGGCCTTGTACGCACAAACCACCCACACCTGAGACAATCTCATTGAGACGGAGAAAGTATGTACACCTCTTACTCTGGGATGGAAACACATGGCCTCCACTAATTCATGACTGTACACACACAGCCCCTGGTGGCCATGTCCACACATCATTGACAGGCAAACATCATCAGATTGTCTCAACAACACACACAGGTAATGCCCACTGTGAGTATGCACAAGCAAAATGGGTCCCCCTGTACAGTGGACACATGTAGCAACCTGTAGGTCCTAACAGTTGAGCCCAGGGTACAATGCCACCCTACGCAACCCATGGCAAAGACACAGTGAATGGCCATATTGTTGGATGACGCACATGATACCTAGGAAGAGGTGCCCCAGGGCACAGTAGTGCCCACACTCCTCCATGGTCCAGGATGGACATGACTGCAAATTAAGCAACCGTCCCTGCACTTAGCAGGCCTCCCACTCAGGCACATCATGTCAGAGGGCACACAATTGGACATGCATGCTGGAAGGCTGTACATTTTGGAGACACACCCCTATGTCGTGATTCACAATCAGTGCCAAGTGACATGGACACCACAATGACTGAAATTGGCCATGGCACACGCAAGGTCCCCATACCTGTGGCACATCACCCCCACACATGATGCTGATAGCATAGGGCACCTGCATGAACTGCCTGCCTAAATAACCGTGTGCAAGAGTGGCGACAGACCAGGGAACACATTGCAAGGAGGGGAAGGGAGGGAGTGAGAACAGCACTGTGCTACTTTGTGGAGAAGTTGACGCACTGCACAATCAAACCCTGGCAGTGTATCCATGCAACTGCACACTTACATTGGCTGGGGACACACAACTGACACACATGTACCTACCCCCTTCCTGCTGCTGCCTCTCCTGTAGGCGCCTGTCCATATCGGGGAAGACCACCGCCAGCACACGCTTCTGGATGTGGGTCAGACGACGGCGGCCACGGTTCTTACGGCTCTCAGGTGAGTCCCCCAGCAGGAGCCGTGCAATCCTCCTCGTCCAGCACCGGATGTCCTGCCAGCGTTTCCTCACCTGAGACAGGCTCCGCCTCCGACCCTCTGTACCCCTCACGGCACTGACGGCTTCCCTCCAGATCTCCCCCTTGGCAATGGCGCCTACCTGTGAGGATGCAAAAGAGAGAATACATTAATCCACATGAGCAAAGACACAGAGACACACATATAGAACAATCCTCATTATGAACAGGCCATGGTATGCATGCAACTAATTGCACCTTTGTCATAGGGACATTATCCACTGTGGAAGGCCAAATGCACTACGTGCCAGTGGGAGCACACGGGTGGCATGAGGGGTACCACACACTCACTGACCAGGGATCACACTGTGCCTCACAGGCTACACCAGGATTATGTACAGCACCTCACAGCAGTCACCTGCCCCAGCACACTGATGCTACCTCAGCAGAGTACACAGACACACACAGGTACAGGACAATCACATGGCATTGCCAACTGCGGGTACACACCTCACTCTGCCCATGTGCCAGTAGACGGGGGTGTCACAGGTGTGGGGCTGGCTCAGCACGGCATGCACACAGCACTGCTCCCTGCTCACATCCGATGGCCAGGCCATATCCATCCCTCATGCTGCTTGTGTGCAACACTCCCCATATGCACTCACCCACATGACAGGGGACTAACACACACACCAATGTGCAGGGGACGAACACGGCCTTTGGACACTCACAGCACAGGTACACTGAACAAACACACATCCATGGGTACTGACACCTGTCACACTGGGGGGAACACAGGATCACATCAGGACTGTGGAAACAACATCCCCAGGAGGAGTATGCAGGCAGAATGTGGCATGCACCTTGCATTCATTGTCACAGTAGGCACTATGCAAGTGAGGAGTGCACACAGGAAACACAGCATGCTCTGCATGGGTGACATGAGGCCTTCCACACCCTGGGACCCACTCCAAACAACAGTGCATGTCTGTCACACATGGACACAATGCCAGAAGTCACTGTCACACAAAAGGGGCACAGTCTAAGCTAGTGGAGTCTGCACTCACCTGAACCCCTGGTCGACCATACAGGCTCTGGAATTGTGGGAGGATCACATCTATCAGGGCAAGGTTCTCCTCCTGGGTGAATGGCTGTGACCTCTCCACAGTCCTGGACATGGTGCCAGAGGAATCACTATCAGCAGCAGTGGTCATGGATGAATGGATGTGCAGGCAAGTGCTCTCTCATGGGACCTGGCTGCCTTATATATGCCTGGCTGGCCTGTTCATGTATAGGAGTACAGATTGATTGGTCAGTCACATTAGCATCCTACGTTTCATCCAATCCCTTCAAACCTACCCCAGTGTGTGGCTTTGCATGGTTTCAGTTTTGATAATGATGTCAAGTCAACATCCACATTGCAACAATGTAGATTCTTTCAAACTGACTTCTGCTGTGCACCTGGTGCTCAAATTCAAAAATTTAACTCAGTCTCCATGGCAACCATCAGGCATTTAGGCCCTTATACTTGTCCCTCATGTGTCCCCTATGTGTTTTCATACATTTACACACAGGTACGGTGCGTTCCACGCCCTAGGGCACCCCACAAGCAGTGATACCGACCGTACATGCGCTTGTACGGTCCGGATCACAATATGGGCGCTGGCGTATGCGTACGCCACAGTAGTACGGACTGTACACGCGCTTGTGCGGTCCGGATCACAATATGGGCGCTGGCGTATGCGTACGCCACAGTAGTACGGACCGTACAAGCGCGTGTACAGTCCGTACTACTGTGGCGTACGCATACGCCAGCACCCTTATTGTGATCCGGACCGCACAAGCGCGTGTACAGTCCGTACTACTGTGGCGTACGCATACGCCAGCGCCCATATTGTGATCCGGACCGCACAAGCGCGTGTACAGTCCGTACTACTGTGGCGTACGCATACGCCAGCGCCCTTATTGTGATCCGGACCGCACAAGCGCGTGTACAGTCCGTACTACTGTGGCGTACGCATACGCCAGCGCCCATATTGTGATCCGGACCGCACAAGCGCGTGTACAGTCCGTACTACTGTGGCGTACGCATACGCCAGCGCCCTTATTGTGATCCGGACCGCACAAGCGCGTGTACAGTCCATACTACTGTGGCGTACGCATACGCCAGCGCCCATATTGTGATCCGGACCGCACAAGCGCGTGTACAGTCCGTACTACTGTGGCGTACGCATACGCCAGCGGCAATATTGGCCCAGGGACCCTATACACGCGCTCCGAGCGTATGTACGTTGCGTATAACAACTGTCAGTGGTGACAGGCGGCACACAGACAGGAATGGAGCGGACAGGTATTGCCAAGGGTGGACACAAATGCATTGTCTGTGCAATACCACCTGTGTGTGACACAGGTGTGTCAGGATGTGATGTGGCACTTTACCCCTGAGGTGTGGGCAAAGCACATGTACGATGAGCTGTGTACACATGTCGTGTGTGATGGTGCGCATTGTACCACACATCCCCTGCACTCCTTTGACATGTGTGCATGTCGTACACACTAGTGGAGCCATGAGTCACTTGCATGTCCCAGTCACGGACACCCGCACCTGTCCCCTGATGCCAGGTACACGGAATATTACATATGACACGTGTATGGCTGCGTTGCATGCTGCAACCATGTCATGTGTGTGGCATGTCTTTCCATGATTTTGCTGTAGGTGTGTGGTTCAATGCGTCAGCAGTTGCTGCTGCCAACATGTGTCTGTGTGTCGATGGGCATGGCACACTGGACCGCACACCAGCCCACATATGTGATTTGCCATGAGGTGTGTATGTATCCAACTACACGGAGTATCAACACAAGTACATATCCACATGCTCCCTATGTATGTTCTGTCTCGACATGTACTCCTCAAAGGCAATGTGTGTGGCCTGTCCTATTCCTATGACATGTGACCAGTGCATATCGCATCCAACTACCTGTCTGTACCATACGCATACTACTTCTGCACATGTGTGGATGTCTGTGAATCCTGTGATGCGTGTGCATGTTCACTTACACTGGCCCACAGCTAGTCTCATGCCATGTCATCGTGATCTTGCCCCCCTCCGTTAGTGGCTGTCCCTTGGTAGGAGTGTAACCTGACTGGCGTACGTGTCCAGGAACTGTGGCACAGACCTGACTCACAACGTGGCATATGTGTATTGGCTGTGTAACATGTGCTCAGTGCATTGACGATGTTGTTGTACAGTGCTCACTCTTAGGTGTTCCTTCCATTTCACTGCAGGGCTCCGCCTCTCCCTCGACGTATGCCAGACATTGCTGCCCTGCATGAACGGGACTGTATACGCCGCTACAGATTCAGCCAACGGTTGATTGATGAGTTGACTGGCCGGCTGGAAGCACAACTCCTCCCGCGCCACAGGTATCCAAGTGCACTGACACCCAAGTTGAAGGTGATGGCAGCCCTACATTTCCTTGCCACGGGTACGTTCCAACATACCATTGCTGATGTCGGGGGCATGTCCCAGACGATGTTCAGCCGTGTTCTGCATGATTTCTTAGAGGCCATGTTGGTTCACCTGGATGAGTACATTAAATTCCCAAATCGTGAGCAGTTGACAGATGTCAAGCGTGAGTTCTATGCCCTGGGAGGGATGCCCCATGTCATTGGGTCCATAGATGGGACACATGTTGCGTTGGTACCACCACAGGCACAGGAGGTGGTGTATAGGAATCGCAAACATTATCACTCCATTAATGCCCTTGTGGTGTGTCTGTCCAACATGGTGATTTCACATGTCTGTGTTCGCTTTCCAGGATCAGCACACGATGCCTTCATCATGAGGCGTAGCAGGGTGCCAGAAATGATGCTGCAGCTGCGGAACGAGCGAGCATGTATTGTTGGTGGGTAGACTCTGGCAGTTCAGTGTTTGGCGTCATCTTCCAATCTCACTGCCTGTGCTGACACACTTCTGTCCATGATGTTTCCTTGTAGGGGACGCTGGCTATCCCAACATGCCATGGCTGATGACGCCTGTCCGCAACCCCAGCACGGCTGCCGAGCACCGCTACAACAACGCACATGGGCGGACCAGGAGAGTCATTGAGAGGACGTTTGGACTTCTGAAGAGCCGATTCCGGTGCCTCCACAAGACCGGCGGAGCACTCCCATATGCCCCGGTGAAGGTGTGCAAGATCATCATCGTCTGCTGCATGCTGCACAACATGGCAGTGGAGGAAGCTGTTCCACTCATACTGGATCAAGATGACCAGGACCATCCACCCGTGGAGGATGAAGGGCTTGGTGACGGGGCAAGTGATGTGGAGGAGGAGGAGGCTGTGGAGGACATGCGGAGTCGGCTCATACGCAACTTCTTTGCTTAGTGGTGAGTTCCAGTGTCTGAGTGTGCACGCATTGGGCCGTGTGTGGCATGTGTTGCAATGTGTGTGTCCATCTGCATGTCTGCCAAGTGAGTCAGTGGTGTGTATTGAAGTGTCACTCAAGTGATGGCGCAATGGAAGGATGTTGTCTGAGGGTCATCATTGTCACCTGTCATGTTAACAACATGATACGTGTTAAGTACATGCTTGCGGATGTGCTCCTTTGTGCTGAATCCTTGTGTGTCTCTCTTCCACAGGTCCATGTGCATGCTGTCTGCTGGTGGCATTGTTGTGCTCCTGCTACTCCTCATGAACACAGCGACATGTGCTGATTCAGCGTCACATGCACGGGCAAGTGTTGAAATCTCCTCAGGGTAAGGGATGCCTCACGTCGTTTTGGGTGTGTGAATTGTTTGTAGTCTGTGTGCACTTCTCCGGTTCATGTGTGTTCCATTTGCATACATGGTGATCCTACATGGGGAACATGACATGGGGCAGGCTTCACCTGGAGCCATGCTCAGACTTGGTGACTGTCATGTGGCAGGGGATTGGGGATTGTGATGAGGCCATCATTGTGTGTAACACTGGCCTCGGAAACATACAGGTTGCACCGGGTTGACATGGTGTGTGATTGCCCCATCAGGGCCTCAATGGTGTATAGCGGCCTCTCCGTGGCAGCAGGGGGTGTTTAGCTGTTATCCGTCACTTGTGTGCCAGGTCAATGGGATGCCAGCATCTGTGTTGCAATGGGGGGTGCCAGTGTTGCTCCCACATGTACATCCACATGACCTGTGTATGTGTTGACAGAGTATCATTGTCATTCCAACACACATGACTAATAAATTTGTCCCTCTGTCTCCAAGGTGCCTCTTCCCTGTCAATGGTGCCCTGTTGCCACTGTGCGTGCCGCAGGTCTGGCATAGTTTTCATAGGTGGTGCATATGTGTCTATGTGTAGAGTGACAAGATGCTAGGGGTTTGTCAGGGAGTGGGAACTGTATTATGCACAAGATGCACAGTTCCATCCACCTCAAGGCAAGAGAGACCATCCCCCAGGGCAACTACAACATCCGTGTCGAATCCTACCCTGCAGTCTACGGACATGTGCCTCACGACTCTCATGGTACTTGTCCATATCCGGAGTGCATCTGCACAGCTCTGCTACTGCGTCGGGCAACCAGGCCACATCAACGTCCTAACGGGATGGGGGGAATGTTTCACAGCCAGCTGCAGGATGACCTTCTAGATCCACGCCCACACTCATGATGCAGCCCACAACCCCAACACAACCATGTGGCACGGTGATCCTAAACTGCATTCTGGCATCTCCATGCATCCAACCTTGGCCTAGCCACCATTCTCAACATCCGCCTGACGCAAGCATGCTGCACATTGTAGGGACACATGTCTAGACATACCTGGGAGCGGCAAGCCAGGTCACTCAACATGATCCCTGACCTCTGCGCATGACTGTTGCTCCCCTGAATGTGTCTGTAGCCACAGTTGTGCGGGAACCACTCAGCTGGTTGGGCCCAGCACAGGTGAGTTTGGTACTCCATGTCTGTATCAGATGAGACATTGGGACCCATGTGTGTCCTGGGCAAGACTGCGACCCCACGGTTTGGATGGTTGGAGTTAATTCTGAGATCAGGCATGCTTTGACTGTATGACACACACATGTATTGTAATAATGTAGAATCACGGCATCATCTTGTAAGTGTGATTAATTTATTTGTGGTGGGGTACGGGTTTGTGGGGATGACAAGAGGTGCACAGCGGGAGTGTAGAATCCAAAGTTCACTGGGGGAGTTGGTATCCTTGTCGTAGCAAAATGTCAGAGTCCATGCCACAGTCTTCGTCAACATAGGTCAGACAGTGACCAGCAAGTCCATGTGGCAGAGAATGTCATGTGCTGCTATTGGGCCAGAGGGCCAGGTGCCAGGCCAGGTGACCTGGGAGATGGTGATGTTCTGCTGACTCTCACAGTCTTTTTCGTGGACGACCCACCTTCCTGCGGGGACCCTCGGAAGCAGTCCGTGACGATGTCTGTGACGCTCCGTCGGATGAATCCTCCTCCTCCTGATCCCTCCCTGTGTCTGGTAATGGCCTTCGCCTGGTGCCACAGGGAGGGTTGCCCATGTTGTCGGCAATCCGACGGAGTACACCGGTCATTTGGGTTTGCACCGCCACAAGCTCAGCCTGTCTATCCTCCATCCTTCCTTGGTGTTGCAGTTGACAGGCATGTTGCTGGGACTGCAGGGTCTTCATCTCCTGGAGGGTCCCCTTGATGTCATTGAGGGTGGACGCAATCTGGTCCATGCCCCTGGTGTCACGCCGGTATGTATCCAGGATGTTGCTGACCTGGGACACTACCGGGTCCTGAGCTGCCTGGTCAGGTTCGCGCCTCCGCCGTCCTCCACTCCCGCCACCCCTGCCCACGTGCACCTGGCCTGCCGTTGTGGGTGCATCGGGTCTCCGGGACCCCTGAGGGATGGCATCTGCGTTGCCGCCTGCCTCCTCCTGGGTGCCCGGAGGACCGTGTCCCTCCTGGGCAGACTGGCTGGGTGGTCGTGTGCGGGCAGGGCTCCTGGACGTTTCCTGGGATGTGGCAGGAATGGGGGTGGTGGTTGGCACAGTTGTACCTGACGCAGGTGCTGCAGGTGGTTGGACACCAGAGGGGCCAGGTTGGTCTGGGTCATCCACGGAGTGGTGAGAGTCATCGCTGGCGGTGGGGTCATCATCCCGCGGAGCCTGGTCCTGTGTGACTTCCCCCCCAGTGTTGGGGGGTGTTCGTCGACGTTGACCTGTGTGTGAGAGAGACAATGTTAACAGTGTCACATGTGGCATCCATGTTGCATGCATTTCTGATTTGGCACTCTTCCTCTGGGTAGTTGGATCTGTCCTGCATTCCTCTCACAGTGCACTTGTGCATGGCTATGTCCCTTGGCCACAGCTGTCAGGGCTTTACGCATGTGTGAGACACAATCTTAGTTGATGCATCTATTTGGGTACACAGTCAGCAGTGTGGTGTGCGGGCGTAGCGAGCCATGCAGAGGCGCCTTATGTGTTGCACTGTACGTGGCCAAATGGTGTTTTGGCAAGGCAATTTGATGTTGCAGGTAGGGGACTGAAGCATTTGTGACAGGGTTCTTACCGACACGGTGGGTGGGTATACTGGGTGTGTGGTTAGGTCTGTGCCTGCAGCACGGATGGACTCGTGCACAGATTGACACATGGACCGGTCTTCATCTACGGAAGGGGGGGTTGAGGCACTGCCAGACCTGGTCTGCATGCACACAGTCCACCGGCTGACGAGTGGACATGGCCACACCACCCAAGGGTGATTTAGTCTCCCTGTGTCTCCCTTCCTCCCTCCCTCTGTCACCCTCCTCCCTCCCTCTGTCGGTCTCCCTCTGTCACCCTACTCCCTCCCTCTGTCTGTCTCCCTGTGTCCCCCCTCTGTCTCCTTCCCTCTCATTCCCCCTCTCCCTCCCTCTCTTTGTCACTCTCTGTCACCTCAGGCCAGCTTCCTGGGCACACACAGTTAGCCGGTCTTTGAATGGCCATTGGCTTGTTCATGTGAGTTAGTCCCTGTTCTCCGGGCACCCATTGGGCAGTGTGTCTGAGTGTAGGCTGCTGCTGTGGCGGTGTGTGCTGAGACTCTATCAGAGCGATGCATCTTCATTGTCTGCTGTTATGTGCAAATTGTGCCTTCAGACCCATGGCATCCTGCATGGCAGCCATCATTTGCAGGCAAGACAGTACTGTGTGGGTACACACAGTTTGTATGGCTGTGCCCTGGGCCATATGGGCTGAGGGCATTGTTGTGTGCTTGTGAGTTGCTCAATGTTAGTTTTGCTGCCCCCACTCCCAGCATCGACCACATCCTGTGTTGTGTTGGTGTTTTGTGTGGCCTGTGACTTGGCATGGCCCTGATTGATGCATGGGGCATGGAGGCGCCAGTGGCATGTGTGTGTTTGTGGAGTGTTGTTGTGTCCGGTGGTGGCTTGGGGGGGGTGGCATGCATGATTGATTGTGTATGGCATCCCCCCCATGTGAGGTGAGTTGTTTGTGTACTCACCAGGGTCTGGGAGTCCTGGCAGTCCGTGTAGTCCCTCCACCGCCAGCGTGGACATCACCTTCTCCTCCCAGGGATGGTATTGTACAGGTCTGGGGGGCGGCCCTCCTCCAGTGATGTTCCCCTGGTTGTGATTGTCAGTCATCTTCCTCTTGACCGTCCTCCGCAGATCGTACCACCTGGATTGGCACTCGTGCCTGGTTCTTCTGGTTGTCCCAACAGCATTCACAGAATCGACGATCCTCTGCCACATGGCGGTTTTTTCGGATATGCTGGTCTGTCTGACCAATGTCCCAAAGAGCTGTGGCTCGACTCTGAGGATTTCGTCGACAAGGATCTCCAGCTCCTCCTTTGTGAACTTTGGATTCTTGGTGGTGGACATGGCGTGGGGTGTGGTTGTGGGGGTGTGGGTGTGGATGGCTGTGGGTGTGTGGGTGTGGTAGTGGAGGTGTGTGTGTGAATGTGATGAGGGGGTGTTTGTGTAGGTGGTTGTGTGAAGGTATGCAAGTGTGAGGTTCAAGTATGGTGGTGTGGGTCGTCTGTGGGCTCTGGCAGCAGTGGGTCTGTTGCAAAGGCTCATGGTTTGTGTGTGTGGTCCATTGTTATTGGTCCATTTGTGGGTGTGGCTGTGTTTGAAATTTGTGTGGGTGTGTTATGAGGAGTGATTGAGTTTTGGGCCTCTGTTTGGCAGTTTGGCAGTTGCAGGTGAGTGTATGTGATGTTTGTGGGGTTGTTGGGCCTGTTTGGTGGTGTGGGGAAACTCTACTTGACTCTCCTTGTGTAAATATGGTTTGTCCGGGTTCAGTACGTGTTTTTTTGGCGTCAGTACGGTCCGTACATGCACTGGTGGGGGTGCGGTCCGTACATTCCCTGGTGGGGTGGTGGTTCGGTGCGTACATACACGGCTGGGGTGGGTGTTTGGTGCGTACATACACGGGTGGTGGTTCGGTGCGTACATACATGGCTGGGGGGGGTTCGGGGGCGTACATACACGGGTGGGTGTTTGGTGCGTACATACACGGCTGGTGGTTCGGCGCGTACATACACGGCTGGGGTGGGGGTTTGGTGCGTACATACACGGCTGTTGGTTCGGTGCGTACATACACGGCTGGGGGGGGTTCGGGGGCGTACATACACGGCTGGTGGTTAGGTGCGTACATACACGGCTGGGAGGGGGTTCGGGGGCGTACATACACGGCTGGTGGTTAGGTGCGTACATACACGGCTGGGGTGGGGGTTTGGTGCGTACATACACGGGTGGGGGTTTGGTGCGTACATACACGGCTGGTGGTTCGGTGCGTACATACACGGCTGGGGGGGGGTTCGGGGGCGTACATACACGGGTGGGTGTTTGGTGCGTACATACACGGCTGGTGGTTCGGTGCGTACATACACGGCTGGGGGGGGGTTCGGGGGCGTACATACACGGGTGGGTGTTTGGTGCGTACATACACGGCTGGTGGTTCGGTGCGTACATACACGGCTGGGGGGGGGTTCGGGGGCGTACATACACGGGTGGGGGTTTGGTGCGTACATACACGGCTGGTGGTTCGGTGCGTACATACACGGCTGGGGGGGGGTTCGGGGGCGTACATACACGGGTGGGTGTTTGGTGCGTACATACACGGCTGGTGGTTCGGTGCGTACATACACGGCTGGGGGGGGGTTCGGGGGCGTACATACACGGGTGGGTGTTTGGTGCGTACATACACGGCTGGTGGTTCGGTGCGTACATACACGGCTGGGGGGGGTTCGGGGGCGTACATACACGGGTGGGTGTTTGGTGCGTACATACACGGCTGGTGGTTCGGTGCGTACATACACGGCTGGGGTGGGGGTTTGGTGCGTACATACACGGCTGTTGGTTCGGTGCGTACATACACGGCTGGGGGGGGTTCGGGGGCGTACATACACGGCTGGTGGTTAGGTGCGTACATACACGGCTGGGAGGGGGTTCGGGGGCGTACATACACGGCTGGTGGTTAGGTGCGTACATACACGGCTGGGGTGGGGGTTTGGTGCGTACATACACGGCTGGTGGTTCGGTGCGTACATACACGGCTGGGGGGGGGTTCGGGGGCGTACATACACGGGTGGGTGTTTGGTGCGTACATACACGGCTGGTGGTTCGGTGCGTACATACACGGCTGGGGGGGGTTCGGGGGCGTACATACACGGGTGGGTGTTTGGTGCGTACATACACGGCTGGTGGTTCGGTGCGTACATACACGGCTGGGGGGGGTTCGGGGGCGTACATACACGGCTGGTGGTTCGGTGCGTACATACACGGCTGGGGGGGGTTCGGGGGCGTACATACACGGCTGGTGGTTCGGTGCGTACATACACGGCGGGGGGGGTTCGGGGGCGTACATACACGGGTGGGTGTTTGGTGCGTACATACACGGCTGGGGGGGGGTTCGGGGGCGTACATACACGGCTGGTGGTTCGGTGCGTACATACACGGCTGGGGGGGGTTCGGGGGCGTACATACACGGGTGGGTGTTTGGTGCGTACATACACGGCTGGTGGTTCGGTGCGTACATACACGGCTGGGGGGGGTTCGGGGGCGTACATACACGGCTGGTGGTTCGGTGCGTACATACACGGCTGGGAGGGGGTTCGGGGGCGTACATACACGGCTGGTGGTTAGGTGCGTACATACACGGCTGGGGTGGGGGTTTGGTGCGTACATACACGGGTGGGGGTTTGGTGCGTACATACACGGCTGGTGGTTCGGTGCGTACATACACGGCTGGGGGGGGTTCGGGGGCGTACATACACGGGTGGGTGTTTGGTGCGTACATACACGGCTGGTGGTTCGGTGCGTACATACACGGCTGGGGGGGGGTTCGGGGGCGTACATACACGGGTGGGTGTTTGGTGCGTACATACACGGCTGGTGGTTCGGTGCGTACATACACGGCTGGGGGGGGGTTCGGGGGCGTACATACACGGGTGGGGGTTTGGTGCGTACATACACGGCTGGTGGTTCGGTGCGTACATACACGGCTGGGGGGGGGTTCGGGGGCGTACATACACGGGTGGGTGTTTGGTGCGTACATACACGGCTGGTGGTTCGGTGCGTACATACACGGCTGGGGGGGGGTTCGGGGGCGTACATACACGGGTGGGTGTTTGGTGCGTACATACACGGCTGGTGGTTCGGTGCGTACATACACGGCTGGGGGGGGTTCGGGGGCGTACATACACGGGTGGGTGTTTGGTGCGTACATACACGGCTGGTGGTTCGGTGCGTACATACACGGCTGGGGTGGGGGTTTGGTGCGTACATACACGGCTGTTGGTTCGGTGCGTACATACACGGCTGGGGGGGTTCGGGGGCGTACATACACGGCTGGTGGTTAGGTGCGTACATACACGGCTGGGAGGGGGTTCGGGGGCGTACATACACGGCTGGTGGTTAGGTGCGTACATACACGGCTGGGGTGGGGGTTTGGTGCGTACATACACGGCTGGTGGTTCGGTGCGTACATACACGGCTGGGGGGGGGTTCGGGGGCGTACATACACGGGTGGGTGTTTGGTGCGTACATACACGGCTGGTGGTTCGGTGCGTACATACACGGCTGGGGGGGGGTTCGGGGGCGTACATACACGGGTGGGTGTTTGGTGCGTACATACACGGCTGGTGGTTCGGTGCGTACATACACGGCTGGGGGGGGTTCGGGGGCGTACATACACGGCTGGTGGTTCGGTGCGTACATACACGGCTGGGGGGGGTTCGGGGGCGTACATACACGGCTGGTGGTTCGGTGCGTACATACACGGCGGGGGGGGGTTCGGGGGCGTACATACACGGGTGGGTGTTTGGTGCGTACATACACGGCTGGGGGGGGTTCGGGGGCGTACATACACGGCTGGTGGTTCGGTGCGTACATACACGGCTGGGGGGGGTTCGGGGGCGTACATACACGGGTGGGTGTTTGGTGCGTACATACACGGCTGGTGGTTCGGTGCGTACATACACGGCTGGGGGGGGTTCGGGGGCGTACATACACGGCTGGTGGTTCGGTGCGTACATACACGGCTGGGGGGGGGTTTGGTGCGTACATACACGGCTGGTGGTTCGGTGCGTACATACACGGCTGGGGGGGGTTCGGGGGCGTACATACACGGCTGGTGGTTCGGTGCGTACATACACGGCTGGGGGGGGTTCGGGGGCGTACATACACGGGTGGGTGTTTGGTGCGTACATACACGGGTGGGGGTTCGGGGCGTACATACTCTGCTGGGGTGGGGGTTCGGTCCGTACATACACGGGTGGGGGTTCGGGGCGTACATACGCGGGCGGGGGGTGGTGGGGTGTTCGGCGCGTATGCGGGCACATGTCTCCATGGTTGCTATGGGAGTTCGGTTCGGACGGTGTTTTTTGCGTACGGTTGTGAAATGGGGAGGACGGGAGGGATCGTACTTGCGCAGTCGGACTTTATTTTTCCGCACGGTGGGTTTCTCGCCCGGGGACGTGTCGGTGACTTTTCCCGACCCGAGGACGTGTGGGGAAATCTTCCCAATGCGATTCGTATGGACTTTTTTCCGTTCGAATCGTACTTGGCAGTTTGTACGCTACTTTGACGATTCGGACGGAAAAAAATCCGGATACGAGTCGGACGGGGAATTTTTTTACCGGATCTGAATTGGCACCTCTGTGTCATGTATGGTGCCAATATCCTCGACAATCCCTAAAGAAACCCATCCTAATCCGAGTTAGGAGCATATCGCATCCAAGTGCACCAACAACATCACATACCTTCCTTCTGGATCATTTAATTCACCTGTTTTCTGAAAAGGCGCACCATGCCGAACCCATATCAAAACCTCCCTTGCAAAAGTCTTTTGCATACAACTGGCCCCACCATCTCTTACGTAATGCTCCCCTTTATGAGGCTGAGAGATCGGTCTCCTGCTGTAATGCAATATGCGCTCCCCATCTTTTTAAATATGCATGGACTTTATAGCGCTTAGTCATGTTGTTCATTCACTGCACATTCCAACTAATACAATTGTACAAAATGTCAGATTACTTATCTTTTCCCTCCCTTTGGATAATGGACCATTGGACTTCTCATCCTACCTACCCCAAACTCAACGCCCCAACCCCAGGACAAGAAGGAACTCACGCCCCATCCAAACTAAAACATTCCCAGTTTTCATACTACTATAAGGGGTTACGCTCATACACCCACCTTCCTGCCGCTCTTTACGCCAACCATCTCACATTCAAAATACAGTTGGCCACCTCATTTCTTACAATTATGAAATTTATATTTTCTAATATTCTGAAACTTCTACTACAACACTTCTTGAAACTACATTGTGGCAGTTTGTTTTTTTAAATATCATTATAAGTGTGTGATGTGACATGTGGTAGATTCATCCCGGACTCTGAACTAGATGTGCTAGAATCATCTGTTTCCGTTCCCTTCTCTTCCTCAGTATTTTGTGTAAGGGATTGTTTTGCAGTTCCTATATGACCCGCCACCTTTCTAACTAGTCATTGTTGCTCCTGATGAGCCTGTAGCCTAGAGGAGACTGCACCTCCACCCCTCCTTCCCCACCATTAGGCCATTTAAATGTTGGCTTTTTGTTCTTGGGTTGTGCACATCCCACCAGGGAAGCTGATATATCCACTCCAAAACCAGCTGGGGCAAAGTGAAATAAGGTGCCTCACGACCAATTGCAACACATCATTTAGAAGGAAACAACATTGGATATATAATCCCCCTATCATGGATGCGCCTCTTGACATCTGTAAAAGAGGCCCTTTGCTTTTGTACTTTCTCGAAAAATAAGGGAATATCATTACTCTCTGATTATGTTCAAAGATATCACCCTCTGTACATGCCTGCTCTATGATATGGTCCTGGTCTTTATAAAATAGTTACCTGGCAATTACTGGCCTTAACGGCTCTCTGGGCTGTGGTAGGTGTCCTGGCACCTGATGTGCCCTTTCCAGTGAATAATGCTTTGAGAGCCGAACCGGAGCCACAACCTCCCCAACCATATTTCCAATAAAGCTTTCATAACCCCACTGCCTTCACTGGCCCCCTCTATCCGTTCTGCCAGCCCTATAATGCAAATATTATTTCTTCTGACCCTACTTTCTGCATCCTCTGATTGTGCTTTCAGAATTTTTACTTTCTTTTCTAGTACACTTAATTGCTTTTGTTTTTCACCTATTTCCTCTGCGTTTTTGCATAGTGATCTTTCTGTATTTGTGACCCTCTCCACCAGACGTCAATGGTCTTCTCCCAACAGCCCCTGAATTTTCACCAGAGCATCATTTCCTCACTAATACTTCTCGCGAAGCAGCTGTAGTCTGCAGAATAATGTATTGTGTCGCTGCCGGGCATCCTGACTATCTTCTTTTGCTCTCCCCTCGTCTACAACAACAGGTAGCTGCCCCGTTAATAGGCTATCCCCTGTTTCTTTTTTCTTGGTTGTTTTCCCAATTGTGCCTCAAACTCCTATCACTTAAATACCTCAAACAATATTTATGGTATTTTTTGGTTTTGCCTCATGGAAGTGTGCTTACAAAGTTATAGGGGTTTAAAGTGTTTCAAATCAAGAAGCATAGTGCCAGAAAACGTTCACTTCATACAACGTTTGTATCTCAGTAGATAGCTGGGATACAAGGCAACTAAATCTATGGCAGAGTCAAGATAGATACAAAGTCAGCCAGTGCCTTGGACAGAGGTAAAAGCAAGGGCAGGTAGAGCAAAGGGAGGTAATACTGGCCGTTCCTAAAGACAGCCTGGAGAATGGCGGAGAACTAAGGTTATGTTTTCTTCACTGCTATACTTTTGCAGCCAAATGAGCGAGGCTGCCCCAGAATCTCATTTACAGTTATCTTTTGGGCAATTTTGAGCACCTTGTTCAGTGTGGGGTGAGGCTTTATTTCGAGGGGACACAGAACAGCATTCTTGGAAGTCTCCTCCACTCTTCCGAAGGAAATCCTATGTTATTCTTGATTTGGGGAAGCAAGTCAGGCAACATCTCTTTGAAAATGTATTACCCCTTATGATCAGGAGGAGGAGGGGAAGAACCCCCTAACAGGTCAGAATCAGAAAGGTCAAAGTAAAAACTTGCATGATCAGCTTGATTCTTCGTCTCATTTTTATGTTTCTTCAATGAAACTAGTGCCTCATCACCAGTCTCTTTATTAATTCTGCAATTGGGGAGGCAAAGGAGAAGACCCACTGGATGAAGAAGCATCAGAAGAAAGATTCCTTCTTTTCATCAATCGTTTCCCCATCTTCACAACACTCGAACAACACCCTCTTCATATACATCCTCCTAAATCATCTTCAATACTGATACTAGACTCCCATAGCACAGCTTTAATTACCCAAATTCAATTAAAAAAGTTTACACTTGCCTCAGGTGGTCAGTTGGCAAATAATCACTGAAGCGCTTACCGCTGCCCCTACCAAGCAGTTACAGCGCATGTGTAAGCACTTCAAGAGCCGCAAGCAGGATGTACTGCTGTGCCCACTCTGAAATTGCTTCCACCATACTTTAGCCCCTCACTGGCATAATTACGAATGCTGAACGTGCCTTGCACACTTCCGGGGGAGACTACCTGAAGACCACTTATGCTTCATTCCCGAAACACAATGTTAATCCCGCATTCACACAAACATATTCTTCACAATACACTCACAAAAGATGGTGTCTATACTACACTCACACAAGCACACTGCTAACAAACAGGTAAGTCACTCACTAGGAAGTAGCAGAGTTTGGACAAATGGCACCATGGGAGACCCAGGTTGAGTATCTGATGCATCGGTCCGCTAGTGCAATTCAAAGTTCTTAAAGTAAGCCAAACTGAAGCCTGAATTTCCACTGAGGTCATCTAATCTCCCATAAACCAAACTTGGACCAGCACTGCGGACTATGGGAGTCTGATCTTTGTGGACCTTTGCAGGGAAGATCATGAAAAAATTCCCACGTACCTTCTAAAAAACAAAGTATTCGTTTTCTCTGTAGTGTAAGCATATGTTAAAACGAATAAAGCTAGAAGTGAACAAAAACAGCAAATAAAAAAGATGCCAACTAAATGTGAAGAGCATGTGCTTCAATAAAAAATGTAAAGCAAAGCTTGTCACTGGTCTGTCATCTTGGAACAGTAAAAAGAGGGCTGAAGACTGTTTCAAGATGGCGGCATGGTTTTGAAGCTTCCAGCAGTGATGCCTGGGGCTGCATAAGTAAGTTGTGGTCCAGTAGCAATGGCTCAATTAGCATTAGTCTATATTTGCAGGTGAGCAGCTGGGGGGTGAACTACAGGAAATATCTCCTGAGATTGGACTGATCTTGATGCAGAGTGACAGAGAATAAGTATGCAAAATAATGTTACTTGACTCTTTGGTATCCCAAAAACTAATTAGAGCCAATAATTGACAAAAAAGCCAATGTCTGAAAACATCTGATTCACTGCCCAGTTGTATGGTGGCGGGTTTGAAGGGCTGAAGTAATATATGAAGGACACTCTGTTGAATGAATAACTGAAGTAGGATTATCTAAAGTCCAATTTCTCTAAGCAAAAGTATGTATTATTTTTTAGAAAACATGAGGCTGGTGAAACAGTCTTTTAGTTATACCTAAGCACACAGGAATAGAGAGACCACAGGGAGCAGGAGCTTAGGGGTTCCATGGCGCACACGCGTAAGGTATACAGCACCAGTCAAGAGCATCACAATCTCCCTTGAAAGACATGGGCAAGCATGGTATTACATGACCAGTTCAAGTTTCCTGTAAGAAATCTGATTACTGGGTGACTGGGATGTGAGCCTTGGTCAAGCAGCTACCACAGGTCTTGTCACACTAAGGCACAAGCAATTCCAAATTACCCTGTGCTCCACCCCCTTCGAGGATGGCATAGAGCAACCAGGCTTAGCTTAAAAGGCAATGTGCAAAGTATTTGTGCAACACTTCAAACAGTAATACAGAGAAAACACTGCACAAAAGGTTCACACACTAGTTTTGAAAAATAGAGCAGAATAAAATAAAAACAAGACCAAACAACTAACATCCAATCAGCAGAACCAGAGTTATGAATTTTTAAAGGTTGTATGTTAAAATGGCACCTAAAAGCATGAAGCGCCAACCAGGGACATCAGGTTGCACTGGACTGGGTCAAAATCACATTTTCAGGCTGACCACAAAGGAGCACGCGTCAGATACAGTAACCATGTTACTCTTGCTGAAGTTTTTCCTTCTCAAGTTTGTGTCCTTTTAATGCAGAAGATGATCATAGACAGCAGGGATAGCGCCGCGGGAGGCCGTTGGCTAAGCGAGAGAACCTGGCTGGCGTCACATTTGGGAGTTGCAAGAGCTTCGTGGAGGAGGTACCAGCAAGTAGTAGAAGTTGGACTGACAAAGTTTTGCACTGTTTTCCGGTATGAGCGAATGGAACCTTTAATGGTCGAGAGGGGCCCAACAGCTTGATGTCAGCACCCTTGAGCCACTTAAGGGGTCCACGACCGGAGAGGCACTACTTTGGGGTCAGAAACTTGCTGCACTTTTATGTCCCTGACGCTCAGATCAGGAGACGAGAAGATCAGCACAGCAGGGGAGCAGCTCCTACCAGAGCAGCAGTCTAGCAGAGTGGCAGTCCTTTCAGAAGCATAGCAGTGTTTCTCCCTGGCAGACTATCCCCAGGTCCAGGAGTGTACAGTAGATGTGATGTTTAAGTCCAATATTTATTCCCAGATGTGCCTTTGAAGTCAAGGAGAAGCTTCTAGAGGTTTCCCTTTGAAGTCCCCAGGAATCCTGCCTTTCCTGTCCTGGCTGCAGGCTAACTACAGGCGATTTGGAGCCATTTGCCATTTTGTGATACAGCCTATTCAAGTGTAGGTAGGGCTGTGCCCAGCTACTCCCTCCAATACTGCCAGTGATGGCCCATTCAGGAGCACCTAAGCTCTCTATTGTGTTTGGCTCTCTAGGAGGAATACACAAAGCTCAATTGTCAGCTAAACCCAGCGATGTGACCCTGGCAGAGGCCACTGGCACAAAATTCCTTAGGCAGGAAAATGTCAACTTTCTAAAATGGGCATTTTCAAAATTGTAATAAAAATCTGACTTCACCATAAGTTAGGAATTCTATTTCCAATTCCAAAGAAGTTAAACATGAAGGGTTCACCTGGTCCCATGGGGAATTTACGCATATACAATATAATAAGGCAACTTCATTGTTATCCTATGGGAGAATAGGTCTTGCAGTATTGAAAAACAAATTTAGGAGTGTTTCACTAACAGGAAATATTAAAGTTTAAATTACATGTCCAACTTTTTAAATACAACGCACCCTGCCTTCTGGGCTGTCCAGGGCCTACCCTAGGGGCGAATGATATGTATTTAAAAAGGAATGTTTAGGTCTGGCAAAAAGGATTATTTTGCCAGGTCAAAATGGCAGTTTAAAACTACAATCGCAGATCTATGACATGTTTAAAGTAATATGTATGTGGGTGGCACAATCAGTTCTGAAGACCAACTAGAAGCATTAAATTTACATGACCTAGATATGTCCAGTACCTGTGGAATAGGGACTCACATGCAAATAAAATATGCCAATTGGGTATACGCCAAATCTGCTTGCTTTAGGGAGAGAGCACTGGTTAGCCATTGTAAACAAAAACAAATTCAGCAAGAGTAGGAGGAGGAAGGCCAAACATCTAGGAATGACCCTACAGAAACAGCAACATCCAACATTTCCTTATAAAGACATGTCAAAAGTGTGGTGCTGTAGTGCCAGCTAGGGCAAGCTTACCTCAAAAACATGGAGCAAGTGTTGCATTCAGGGCCAGGGCAAGCTTGCTTCAAAGGCATGGAACGAGTGTGGTACTGTAGGACTAGCCAGTGCAAGCTTCCTTCAAAGACATGGACCAATTGTGGCACTGGGCAGCACCATTTAACTTTCCCTTAGATACAATGAACATGCAGCATTTCAGATTTGGTACAAGTTTAAGGATCAGCACTTGGGTGTATGAGTACAAGCTTGACTCGCACTCAGAACAAGATTCCCACACACAAAACAGGTACAGCACCAGGTAGGAGTACATGCTTCCCTCACACCTATAGAACACATACCGAACAGAACATGGGTTGCATCGGCAGCAGCATTCCAAGCCGGATTGTAAACACACACACACACACAATGTGTAGCATTTAGCAATAGTGTAGGTTTCCCAGGTACAGGATGGTCATCAGCAGTGAAAGCTAAGATATTCTCACATACAAAACAGGTGTCCAAAATTCAGGCAAGTTTCCACAGGTCTCAGCAGGATATCTACTACTACTGCAGATTGTACTAAGGAATAATTGTACATTAGCGACTTCAAGAAGCTTTTTAACCCCTTCGGCGCTCATGACGGAACGGTTCCGTCATGAGCGTCGGTTGAGCTGTGCTCATGACGGAACCGTTCCGTCATGACCACGCCCGCGCAAGCAGCGCTCAGCACAGCGGGGGAATCCGCCCCGCATGGAAGGGGTTAAATTTACATGTGCATTTCTTTCCAAAAGGTTGAGCAAACAACATTCAAATAATGTATTTTCCCTGTTTCAGCACTCTGTGCTAAGTAAGTCAATGTTCTTTTTCTAACCCCTATCATCTGCCCTCCACCCATCAGGCTGAACACTGTGATTACTGTGACTCGCCTGCATTCAGAAACCAGGCAGCAGCATAGACATAACGTCTTTGTTGACCCTGCTGGAGGTAGGCTGCCAGGTCCAAATGGCGCAACCTGCATTTACAAACATGAGCATGCGCACTGCTCAGCACAATGAGGCCTTCTCAGTGCCCCTACATACAGGTCAGTAGATTCTACAGCTTAGAGTCAGACTCCTAAAGCTGAGGGATTCAGATGGAGCTAACAGTACACTCCCAGAGTTGTAAGAGCTTCTGTGGCCCTAGTGCACAGTGATGCTGGTACAGTTCTAGGACTTGTGGTGCTACCATCACTGATACATCACTGAACTCTGAATTCTGATACATCTAAGCATTGCGCAAAGAACAAGTGCCTCAAGGCAGCCACGCCCACTCAGCCATAGTATGGTAAGGGTAATGTATGTAGCTGGTGTTGCATTTAGAAGCACACTGTCAGAAATATATTACTAAAACATGGTGTGCTACCCTCTGTTATTTACAGACAGCATAGTTTCCATTGAAATTACCAATACATTCTATTAATAAAACTATACAGCGCATAAACAATTATTTATGGAAATTGAGTTTCTGTGAATATTTGTCATTTGTGCATCACCAAGTGTCATTATTTGTCTTGCCCCTATTAAAATCTTTGTTTCCATCACGCTTTAGAATTAGAAAAAAACTCTTCATTTGTAGTTTCCTGTTTATTTATTTAGAAATATTTGTACAGTTCATTTATAGGTATTTATATTTTGGGCTGTGTTAGAAGTAAACAACATCTTACAGCATTTTCTTTCACACCAACAAGAGTACCACATATTTCACTTTACAAAATCCAAACACTCAGTAAGCAGAGAAAAGTTAACACCAGTCTCAATGTTAAGAGAATAAGCAGCAATTTGTCAGAAGACTGAAATTTAACCTCGGTCTTTGAACCACTAAGCAAAACTTACAAATAAAAACACTCTTTTTTCAATCTTTAAGTTCAGCTTGGAACTCCAGAATGGTTATTCGATCACCTATCGGGGCTCAAGGAGCTACATTAGTTAGGTCGCTCCCTCTCTGGGCCACAGTGCATTGCATCGGCTGCAACACCGGTAGTCCCTGTGAAGTTTTCAAGTTGTTATTTTTGATGACACGGAACTCCGACAGAGGTCTACATAATTATACAACTACAGATAGATCGCAAATACATTTCCTCCGATAAATAATATTCCTATATACATAACTACCTCTTTAAAAGTTGTTACTATACATGCTGTGCAAACTACAGAAGAAAATAAAACAATCTTATAAAACAACAAAGTGCAGAGTGAGGCATATAAAGTGCAAGTAGAAGCAGATCATTCCTGAAAAATATTACAACACACATATACCTAGATGAGGAGAAGTAAAAATATTACGACATAAGAAATAACATTATATTCTTAAGAGATAACCGGAAAGTTTTCAAAAATAGATAGATCCTGTTACAAATCATTTCATTTGGGGGGGAACAAAAAAAATGAATGGGCCTCAAGTGCAGAGTGAATGTTAAATTTAAGTAATAAAGGCCGTAAAAAATTGTGCCTCGCCTTTTAGAACTATGAACACACAAATAGCACATGATTAATATCTTGAACTTGTAGGTGACACACCTTAAAAATTCTCTCAGTTTTCTGAATTTTGGCCCAAATAGCAGGAATTTCTCCTAAGGGCAGCAAATGCAGTCTCAACAAGAGCATCAGCCTTCTGACCCTATGAGGTAAGTTCCAGGTTAAGTAAGACTGTTGTTTGTTCCTCAACGCACTCCCACAGACCACCTCATTTTGCGACTTGGGCTGACTTAAGGCAATATTGCTAGTCAAGGTAATGGTGGGCACAGAACTCTTTATATACAACTTCAATGTGGGCTTTCACATGGGGAAATCGATGTTCAAGCTAAGCCCAAATACATCATTTGCTCGCTCAAGGGACCTAAAAAATGTCAACTGTTCTTTCAGCCTAAGGAACATTTCAAGTCGACTCTCAGGGCAGCCCTAAGTGTTCCATCATCCCCCCAGAGGAGAGAATTGTCCCAACTCAAAACTGCTGCCAAGGAAGAGATATATGAGGAGAATAAGCCAAATTCAAGTACGTCCTTGGGGGCCAACTACCCCTCCTGTTACCTCTATTAAGTCCCACATAGCAGGATTGCTGAGAGGCTGTCGGAGGCTACGCCCACTTTCTCAACCACTCTGAAAATGTATCTCCTAGTACACTACCTGTTTGGAGATGATGTCCTCTTTGCTCTTGAGTTTCCTTGGGGTCCAACTACCCCTCCTTTTACCTCCAGTAAGTCCCACACAGCTGGATTGCTGAGAGGTTTTCAGTGGCCATGCCCCCTTTCTCCACCACTTTGCTAATGTGTCTACTGACGCACTTGAGGGTCCGTGGGGGCCAACTAACCCTCCTGTTACGTCCACGCATGCTGTTTCCCCACAAGCTGAGCAACGCTTGCCTTAACCATGCATTTGTGTGGTTAAGGCAGTAGACGTTCTAGAATTCTAAGTTCCACAATTTTTTCATTTGGGTGACATCCCTTTTGTGGCTGAGGCTGGGAACTACTATCTATGACAAGTTCTTATATCTCCCACTTATGAGTATTACTCTGACTGTATGTAATAAGTAAGGTTGCTATGTATATAATGAGAATTTTCTCAGTGGCTTCGGGGGATTTTCTATCCTGGTTTGGAAGGTGCCACATTTCATATTCCTGTTCATCAAGATCAGGGGGGTCTCCGACCTTTTCTGTACTGAGAGATACTTCTGTTCAATAAAACGCATTGAGAGCAACTAATATTATTTGTGTTGTATAATCTCAATTTTGTTATATATATATTTTAATTCAACCAAGCAAAATCTTTCTAATTTAGTAACCTGGGCTGCACATAGGTGAGCTACTCAGAGGTACTTGAGGGCATATCAGCAACAACCGGCGATAATTATCGCTCAGCGCTCTTAGCGTGAGGATAATTATCACCGGGTAACGTGGATTTTTATCGCTGAGATAGCGTGCTATTAGCAACGCTTATTTCCTCAGCAATAAAAATCCTAGCGCTAACTGCCTAATGTGAGATTATCGCTGGAAACCCAACGATAATCTCACGTAGTGTGGCGTTAGCTTTGTTGATAGGGACTCACAAACTTAGCCATGATATCCACCTTCCATAGAATATCATGGCTAAGTCAGTCCTGAAGCAGGCATAAGGAAAGTAGCGATAGCAGGGGTTATCGCTACTTTTCCTGTCGCTATGCTTCATAGCGTGGGGCTTGATGATAGGAGAAATGTCGCTTAGCGACATTTCTCCTGTCATGTTAGGTCAGGAACGCCCACTTCGCATCTAATTAGAGATGCAAAGCTGGCCGTTAGGAATCCCGACGCTAAAGCAAGGTTTCACGCGTTAGCGTGACCTTGCTAATTAGGCGAAAAAAATATCACCGCTTTTCGGCTGAAAACGGCCGCAAAAGCGCTGATAATTTTTTATCGCCAGCTTGTAAATATGCCCCTTGGAGAGCTACAGTAGCTCACAAACTACTGGCTGGAGACCCCTGGGATAGGTAGCAGTTCTGAGATTCAGAGTGGGTTCCCACAATTACCAGATCAGGATCCTTTCCCATATTCTGGCTTGCGCTCCTTGAGTCTTTGTGAAGATATTTGCACCTGTATTGGCTTCTTTATAACTTGAAGGTGTTTCAATTTACTCTTCTGTTCATTGGCTGGTTAAGTACAGCCCATTTGTTTGTAAGGCACAATCAGACTACCTGACATTCTCTTCTGGAGCTGAAATTTCTTCTGAACTTGGAGAAACCTCACTTGCTGATAGCTCAGACACATCAGTTCATCTGAGCCTTATTCAAGATCATCTTGGATTTTGTCTTCCTGTCAGAGGACATAAATTGACTTCTCCAAACATGACTTCAGAGATTAATGAACTTTATTTTAGATTCTGGTAGGGACTGGGTATGAGTCCAAGGTCTTGCGTCAGAAACCAATGCTGTGGCTCTTTGGCCTCTCTTGAATCTGAAGCATAAATAAATCACTACCCATGTCATAGGACACCGGATTCACAGGGTTAAGAGGCCTTGAGTCCATTGACTCCATCATTTCCCAAGCCCTATAGTAGCTGTTGATTCTTGAACACCTACAAAGGAGTATTTTTGTATCCCTTTGATTCCATTATTCCCCCCCACAGGTGCCAGACACTGGCTAGAAATCCAGGATTGAGATTTTCAGAGTGGTTGGTCGCAGAGGGAAAGTCTTCAATTCTCAAATTAGAGGGAGCACTCGTAGGGTTTGCTCCTCTTCATCAAGGCAAAGCAGTCCTATTCAGCACTGACAGCTGGGTAACAAAGGCCTAGATCAACTGTCTGGTGGAAACAAAGCATCTAATCCCAGAGAGGGTGGCTCAATTTAGACAGAAAGATGAGAGCCAAAAGAGGGTTGACGACTCTCTGGACATGGGACTATCCCGAAACTTACTCGAATTATACAACGGACTCGGAAACGCCTGCTACGATAGACATAATATGTTTGATAAATATTTTATCTCTTTTACCGAAGCCCTGCAAAGCCCTTTCTAGGGCGAAACGCGTTGGCTGGGCCTACTTGTCAAAGAGATAAAGGAATAAAGAATCTTTTTTCGTACAAAAGAACTCAGTAAAAGAACCATTATTGGAATTTGAAGCATCCTGTATTAATTGTATTGTGCTGTAACACACAAGTGACTAGACTGGGTGATGCGTGATCCTTGCTGCCTTTTCTCTGCCTCAAACGGGTAGCTCAATTCATCTGTTTGAGGGCAGAAAAGCACCTTTTGTCTTTTCAAGCTTCTCATCATCCTTGAGTGTGAACGAGGCAGGGTTTAACCTCATCTGGGCTATTCAATCCTCAGGGTCATTCTATTCATCTTTAGAAGTGTTTCAGCTACTAAAAGCCTCATTGGGGCAGCCATGACTAGACCTCTGTGCCTCAGAGGACATCACCTTTCTTCTGCAGTTCAGTTCAGATGTGTGTTGTCAGAAAGCCCGGGAGTAGAAGCCATGTCCCTGGTTTGGTCTCCACGAAGACTGCTTGTATTGCTTCCCTTCCCCTCTTCCAAAGGGTGCTGAAGACGATTTGGGAAAGATTGCATCTGTGATCTTGATAGCTCCTTATTGTCTGCGACTCTACTGGTTCCTGAGCCTTCTCCATATGTCATGACTCTTCCTCCCCTAATGTAACCAGCCTCTCCCCTTGGGCTGTTCTCTGCCTTCACTTCATGGCTTAGCAGTTGACAATTTAGCGTTACAGTCCCAGTGGTGTTCTAGAGCTTCAAGGTTAAACACCCCAAGGTCTAGGAGGCGCTGTAGTGCTGCCTTTTCTGTAAATCAATGGTTACAGTTTGAATCCTGGTGTCAGCAGGAGAGTCATTTAAATCCCAGGCCATATGATCCCTTATTTTAATCTTGGATATCCAGTGTGACGGCTTTTTAAACGGTTTGCCAAACTGACAACAGTTCACTCTTTTGAGGGAATACAGAGTTCAGTAGGGGCATCTGTCCATGCACTTACTGAATCTCTCTCTACCTCATTCATTCTCTCCTCTCTCTCTCTTTCTCTCTCTCTCTCTCTCTATATATATATATATATATATCTTTCACTCTTTTCACCCATCAAAGAAGAAAAACATGCACTTTTACAAACAGGACAGACTTAATAACTTGATCAATGCACCATTCAGTGTTGCACCAACATCTGAAATCTCAATTCTAATTTCTAAATTCTGATTGTGGAGGTTTAATTGCTAGCAAGAGTATTCAATAATAGACTTTACACAAACGTACTTGTGATTTTTTTAAATAAACCTTTTATGACATCATTGCTGAATGTTCCATTATGCATTTACTCCTTTTCATGTATGATTTTCTTTGTTCCTCATCCTGCAATGTACCCATTGTGTGACGTATTTCAGTAGCACTGGTGTCTTTGTCCTGCAGATCCCACGCTCTGTCTGCAGTGAGGAGTGCCTTCCTGGGTACAGAAGAGCTGGCATTGAAGGACAACCTGTCTGCTGCTTTGACTGTGTCCCCTGTGCTCAGGGGGAAATCTCTGTCCCTGGTGAGTTTTGGAGGATGTAATTCTTTCAATAAAACCCTTCAAACATGTATACGTTTCCTTGCTGTATCAAATTTATTGACAAGATGAAAGATGAATTTGAAAAAGATACATCTCTGCAAGCAATTGTCTGCGCTAGTTACATGTGTAAGGTGTTGGTGCCTACAAAAGCAATAGTGTGGTTGTAAAGGTGGAGTAAAGGTGTTTATTCATTCAGAGAAAGTTGATTTGGTAGGACACGTCTTCTGTTGATGCATTCGCTACCAGAAATGCAGGGGTCAATGTTGAATATGACGGATTTGATGCTGAAAGAGAAGCAACGGGAAAACCCATTAAGTTGGAATAAGGGCAACAAGACCTTGATTTTTGTTTGAAGGCAGCCGCCATTGATAGGGATGAGAAGGGATTTTGTCAGATTCAGGGAACTGAGAAGTCTTTGGGCAGCATTTCGACCACCCCTAAAATTACTTTTTGCTCCATACTGATGAGGGGATTAATCCAGAAACACTTGTCCAGAGTTACGCCGCATAGGCTCCACCAACAAGGGTCAGCAATTAA
This sequence comes from Triturus cristatus, assembly GCF_964204655.1. Lineage (NCBI taxonomy): Eukaryota > Metazoa > Chordata > Amphibia > Caudata > Salamandridae > Triturus > Triturus cristatus. The sequence goes on along the minus strand of NC_140591.1, from coordinate 1,668,992,988 downwards.
AGACAACAACTGAAGCAAGTGTTATCATGAACTGCATTGAACATGAAGCATTGGGGCAAATCTAGTGCTGGGATGTGAGGCAGTGTGCGCCCAACCTACTTCTTTTTGAAAAGGCTTCCTTGAGCTACTGAGCTGATGAACTTGTGTTGATGCACCTGTGCCCAGTGAGTGGTACAGAGACCGACTTTGGACAGCATTTCCAGCACTCCCAAACTGTCTTGTTGCTCCATGCTGATAAAGGAATGGGTCCAGAAACACAAGTCTGGAGTTACACAGCACAGCCTCCTCTAACAAGGGTGAAGCATGCATGCATTAAGGCAAACTGTGTGCTGGGATGTGAGGCAGAGTGCTCCCACCCACCTGCTGCTCTGCTAATGGTTTACATAAATTGCATATTTCTGTGTTTATGAAGACCATCTTGTTTTCTTCCTCAAGGATTGAAATGTGCGACCCTCAAGCCATTTGAAATTTAAACTAAACCAATTGTCAAGGCACACATCTTTACTTACTAGGAGTCCCTTTCAATACATCTGGTAGTTGCCAACACCTATTGGCTATTCAGAGACAGCAATATTCCAGGCCTATTGATGCTGTGTTCAATTGTTCTTCAAAATTAGGCTCCACACTTTTCAAGGTCATGCTTGATATTTACCCTAGTAAATGACTTTCCATGGCAAAGAATCAGGTGAGGATCTGGGGTTATGTCGACAAGGCAAATATGCAACGGGAGGGGAACGGGTATTGAAGGTACCTGCTCTCCTCATCTCCTAGTTTATCTATTTTCATTAGTCTTGAAGAGCTCGGGCTGCCGCATACTGACAATACTATCACATTCTGTCCATTAGTGCTGTGGACCTTATTTTGGGACAAACTTGAAACACAGCTGGATAGATTATTAATTTCAAAATGTTCCTCTCTAGATGGTGCCCTAAAGGTCCTGGACTCAATGTATTATATTAGTGAGGGTTGAACTTGGAGAAACGTGGCCTTTTTTTAAAACCTGGCGCTGTCATAAAAAAAGATAAGTGTTGGGCTAAATCTTAATTCCTTGCCCTTCGATGGCCACATAGGGAGGATCTTGGACTTCTGAAACAATCAGTCTCATTGTATGTTCTTTTAAAAACTGTTCATAATATTGAGCCCTGCCTCTATAGCGTGAAGTAGACCTATCCCAGGTAAGTACTGGGACATTTTTGGCTGGGACGTGGGCACCTTTTTCTAAGTTTCCCTTGGGGTTGTTATTTTTCTACCTAGTGCATGTGATGCTGTTTCTGTCCAGTCTACACTGCTGTTGGGTTAGGTTTATACATTTTGGACCTCAATTAATGGAATTAACACAGAGTGGTGCTGCAAGCCATTTGGCTGCACCATGCTGTGTTAAATCTGAAGCACAGGGATGCATCTTATCTACAACGATATGACGGATCCCTCAGCTCTCCCCTGCACTGGCGCACAATTTGCTGCCATGAGCTGACGCAGGCACCCTTGCAACATAGGGGCAAGGGTGCTTGCGTTGAGGGGAATGATTGTTTATGTGCAGGAAGGTCTCCCTTCCTTCACATAGGCAATCTGAAATGGTGTTTTGAAACTTCTATGTGTGCTTTTTAATGCGGCACACATAGAAGTAGAAAACACCATTTTTTTATGTTTGTTTATGTGGAGGAAGGGACACCTTCCTGCACAAAAACAATCACAAGAGGTGATTTCCTCGTTCTATGTGTGCTGCAGAATGCTGCACGCATAGAAAGAGGAAAAAAACAACGAGAAATGAAAACATTTCTCCCGGTTGTGCCCTGGGGAGGCGTAGCATTCAGATGCATTTCCAGGTTTATGATGTCTTGTAAATCTGGAAATGTGGCAGGAGCAATGGGTGTTGTATGGGAATACCAACAGCAACACCCATGACACGCCCCTTTACACGCAACACAGGGCGGCTTTACGTGTCCTTGTAAATATGGGGCAGCAGGTTGCGCCGCCAGTGTGTCACAAAAAGTGCCACACCAGCGGCGCAAGGGGTTTGTAAAAAAGTCCCTCTAGCTTTATATTCGGAAACACTATTTGAAACCACTTCTTAAATCTCTGCATTTACTCAGTTGACCAGCCCTTGTTCATCTTCATATGTCATCAAATGAAGTTACCTGTTCATCCTTCTCAAATGATCTTAGGGATGTTATTAGATTAAGAAAGAAATTATCTGTATAATGAGTGTGTATTTTCAACGTGTGTTTGCTATTTTATATTTTTATGCTACTTGTGAGTCTATATTTTTTATCAGCATGGTTTCAATTAACTGAATGAAGATAATGAAAGGGAAGAGTTGAACAGTCACAGGGGCATATTATCAAGAACGGCGTTAAACTTATTGCCGCTTTAGCGGCAGGAAACTGCCGCTAAAGCGGCGATAATGGGCTTGATAATATGCCCTTGAGAATTCCAATAGAAGCCCAGGTTCACACCAGAACATGGGCTTCTATTGGAATTCTGAAGGGCGTATTATCAAACCCATTATCGCCGCTTTGGCGGCAGTTTCCTGCTGCTAAAGCGGCGATAATTTTAATGCCGTTCTTGATAATATGCCCCACCGTGATTAATTTGTAGTAGAATGAGTGTTGGTGCCCAAAGCTCTGCTCAGAAGCCAGTGTCCTGTCCTACTAAGTATTGGGATGTGGAATACCAAGACTGGATAGACTTGAATCCACCTCATGAGTCTTTAAGCCACCGCCAGACACTCCCTGCCTCTTTAACTCGCTCTTGCAAGTTTCAGCTGTCTACCTCTGAGGCTTTTTCCTGGGTTTTTTTCCTCATTCTTTCCACTCTGTGTGTTTTTCTCTCTCTGGCTCTGGGGAAATGTCTGCTCAGGAAAAATAAGTGCTGCTGCCCAAAAATGAGTGCTGGTGGTCTCCACCGACAACCATCTGCTCGAATTAATCGCTAATCACTTTACATTAGTTCATTACAATTCATCAAACTATCACTCCTGCGCAGTCTGCACTTTCCAGCTCTCTGTAATCCACCACTTGCCTGACAAGGGCCAGTTTCATGTCCTTTATTAATATGGTGGTTAACATTTCAAGCAAAAATGTGCAAGGCCAATAGTTCTAGCTTTTCTAGAAGTAAATATGTATGAAAACTGTAACTAAGAGCATGAATCCATAGTAAGTGAGTGAGGGCTTGTATTTGTTTTTGAAAAGGTGAGTAGTGGGAGTAGGAATTGAAAGACTGAATGGGTGAGTGAGTGGATTGATGGAATTAGACATGTTACAGAAAATCTAATAGGCTGAGACTCTTTGAAGGAGTATGAGTAGTGTGAGTGGTAAAAATGAATTAGGTGAAGGTTTTAAATATTTGGCTCAATTTACTAAGGTAAACTGAGACTAAAGTCTAACTTTATGTCTTTCGATATTCAAAAGGGCATTTACGAGCAGTAAAGTCAGACTTTTGTCTCAGTTTAACTTAAGTTTTGGTCTTAAGTTTAACTGAGACCAAAACTGAGGCATAAGTCTAACTTTGATACTCGTAAATGCCATTTTTTGAATATCGAAATTCGTAAAGTTAGATTTTCGTCTCAATTTACCTTTGTGAATCAGGCTCTACGTGTGTAATATGAGTGATAAGACTGGTGTGAGTGGTGATAAAGATGTGACTGTTGAAGGCGCTCGGGAGGAACCTGATTCTACTAGACTTATCCGTGGCTCTTAACAGGTCCAGGCATGAAATCATCAGAGCCCTATCTGCTGCCTGTCTAAATCCTCCGTCTGTGGTTCACCTCCAAAGTGGATTCCATCATTTATGTCTGAAAGGTCCCAAGTAATTCAGAAGGGCCTTTCACCTGAAAAGTTAGTCATCATTATTGCAACTTTTAATCAATTGCATCTCCTTTCACTGCCCTGCCTGCTTTGTGTTTTAAGTATTTCCTTCACTTTTATGCAGTAGGTACCAACTTCTTTCTAAATTTGGAAACCAAGAAAATTCCAAGAATCTGAGTCATCTAAATTTATATTTTTAAAGCCTTATAAATCTAAAACCATGTTCACGTATCCCATAACTAGCAATAGAAATGATATGTGACCGAAACTGAGAATTAGATTGTGTTAGTTTCATCAGGTGCTGAGCTTTCTCAGGAGAAGTATGGAGAGGATCTTTAAGAGATACAGATTACATACATTTCTCAACGTCCGAACATGTCATGTGAGAGTCCATGCTTACAAGTGCCAATATGAAAAGTAGCCAAAATATGTCAGAAGTGCAAGTACAGTTCAGGCCTAAGTATAACATGGGAAAAACAAAATGGCTGAGTTCAAACAACATGGCATTTTCATTAAATGTAATTTTATTTGACTTGCATCCTGAAAGACGGTGAAATAGGTTTGCAGGTGGTCGATTCCAAAAAACAAGCAGTGCAGCAAAATAGTTCAGCAAACTTTGGCAGTGCAGAATCGTGGTGGGTTAGACCTGTCAGCCTAGGGGTGGACTTCCCCCAAACTTTTTGCCTTCAGCCTCCTATTTTTCTGAATTTCTTTTTGCTGGCCTTAGGACCATCTGCACTTTACCTCTGCTAACCAGTTTTAAAGTTCTTGTGCTCACTCTCAAAAACATCGTAAAATTGGCTTACCCCTGATTGGCATGTTTAATTTAACTTTACTTCTAAGTCCCTACTAGAGTGGTATACCATATACCTAGGGTATATAAATGCTACTAGACAGCGTGCAGCACTTACTGTGACACCCACTTAAGTAGCCCCTTGAAAACAAGTTTCAAGTCTGCCATTTCAGCATGTATGCAGTGTAAAACTGCCAATTCGACTTGGCTAAAATAACTCCCTTGCCAAACCTTAAACGTACCTTTTATTACACATAAGTCACCCCTAACATAGGCCCTAGGCAAACCATAGAGCAGAGTATATTTCAATTGAAAGGTTGGACATGTACTTTAGAGTAAAGGTAACAAAAAAAACACAAATTGTTTTTCTCTAATGTGAGGCCTACTTCTCCCATAGGGCTACATTTTTACAGTTAATAAGTGGTAACGTTTGATTGGGAACAGGTAGGAACCTCATATTTGGTGTCTGAGAAATTGTAATTTAAACTCTTTTTAATGGTAAAGTTATATTTTTTGTTATAAGTTTGAAAATGCCACTTTTAGAAAATTGGCATTTTCTTGCCCTAACTATTTGGTGCCTGCAACCTGTTCCTGGGTCACATGACTGTGTGTAGTTGGTAGTTGGGCTTGTGTGTAGTTGGCAGTTGGGCTTTGTAAATTCTTTATGGACTGACACACAATAGAGAGATTAGGTGTTCTTGGATTGGCCATCGCTGGTAGGATGGGGGAAGGGCTGACAACATCCCCACTTGCGCAAAGCAATAGGTTGTGCCCTGTCTTCATACAATAAACATCACACTAGTCCATTCTGCCGGCAGCCAGGCTGGAGGTAGGCCAGGGAGGCACGCAATCCCAAGCACTTCAAAGAAACATTTCCTAATTCAAAGAAGGCATCAGGTAAAAAAAATAGGACTCTTCAGTATAATTCTGGATCTTTATAAGAATCAGAAGAAGGACTGTAGTGCTACTCTATTGCAAGTAGGATAGACCAGCTACCCTGCTAGTCTGCTCCCCTGCTGCCCTTCTGTCTGAATGAGAAGAACTGGGCCTACATCTTGAACCCTGAGCCACCAGAGTGACTACAATGTCTAGTTGGCAGGCCTCCTGATGAGAGCTCCAACTATCTTGACTGCACCTGGATTCTGCCTGTTGTGAGTACTAACCCCCCCCACACAAGTGGTGCCCCTCTAGTCTTGGACCTTTAGAAGTTAGGGATAGATGTGTCTTGACAGCCCAGCAATGGTCCCCCCAAGCCTGATGCGAAGCAACGTGAAGCGCAGTAAAGCTTTGCAGCTGCTCTTCAGAACCGACGCAGTTTAATGCAAGACCTCACATCGCGGTCCTCACAGCTCCTCATCGGAACTGGGCAATGCGATGCCGACCTCGCATCGCAGCTGTGAGCCAAAGACCTAAGATACAATACTCAGGGGGCCTAATTTGATCCTTATATCTGGCCTGCACTCCATTGAGATCAGTCTCAACTTGTGACTTTGTCCCCGTCTGGCGTAACCATATAACACCAATTGGGGCTTCATGCTTTTAAGCACTATTTTTACTTAAACCTTTTAAAAATGCATAAATCCAGTTCTACTGATTGGAGGTTTTCGGTTTTGGTCTTAAATAATTCATTAGAACATGCACATTTTTTCTAAATTGGCTTGAGATTCTTTTCTCAGGTTGTGTTTTCACTTCATTGATGTTTGCGTGCAGCATAAATCCTTTACACATTGCCTGACTGCTTTTGTGGCAAGATACCGCAGGTTAATTTAGTGACTTTAGTTGTTCACCCTGAGGGGCATTGTGACTGATGCTTGAGCAGGGTTTTACCCACCCCAACCAATACCCCAATTTCTTACAGAAAGACTGAATGTGTAAGCACCAGAATGCTAATGACAGAACTGCACATGGCACCAGAACAGCCAATAGCACAGGACACAAGTTCAAGCAAATGAAAACACTGGAATGTCTTGGTTAACTAGATAGGACCATCCAAAGGAGGCCAGTCAGGGAGTTTTCCCTGGGTCCGATGAATTTTTACATCCATTTAGCGTTGTTCGCGCTAAATGATACGCAACACTCACGGAGCTCTTTATCTGCTTCTTTATTCACGATATCCCTGCCTTACAGAGTGCGCGCACTCACACCGCCCTCTCCCATTGTCTTCCTGTCATGCCTGACCCGGAAGTTAGGACGCAACATCTCCCCCTTTTGTAAATTGTCATTTACCTTGGGTCGCTATCTTTAAAGTTCTTCAATGAGTCGAACCGGCCTTCGCGTGACCCTCTGCGTTTGGCGGGGAGGTCGCTGTTCCTTGGGTTCATCCATGTTAATTACATAAAAACGTTCTTCAAGACTATCTGCTCCTGGGTCTGTGGTGTCTGTGTCTGTGTCCGTTTCCTCTTCTCGACGGTATGCCGCCGGATTGCACTTCTTGAAATGTGAGACGTTTCTCGTGGTTCTCTTTGTCGTGGAGGCTGCTGTGATCATGGTTCCTTTTTTTTCAGTACTTGCAGCAGGTGAGCATGATAGCGGCTGTCGGCTTCAGTTCTCTGTTCCTGCTTCACCAGTACCCAGTCTCCTTCTTGGATGTTGGATGTCTTTGCATGGCGCCGATTGTCAGCATAGTCATTCATCTTTGCTTTCTTGTCTCTATCAATGTTCATTAATGTCTCATGATCTGTGGTCGGGAGTCTGGAGTGTATGACTGCGTCCGACGTCAGAATCCTGGTGCGCGGAGTTCTCCCCAGCATGAGGTAGCAGGACACCGGTTGGTGGTACTGTGTGGTGTTGTGTGATAGGCTCTCAGTACCTCATTGAGCGCCGGTTGTATGTCCCGCTGGGACAGTTCCGCTTGTTGTATTGTTTTCTTCAGGGTGGCCATGAAGCGCTCAACCATCCCATTGGCTTGAGGCCAAAGGGGGGTGATTTTCCGGTGTCTAAAGTTCAGGTGGTCTGCGAATTTTGTAAACTCGTGTCCGTTAAAAGGTGGTTCATTGTCCGTTTTTACTGTCTGTGGAAACCCCCATGCTGCAAATATTTAGTCAAGGATGGGTACGACTGCAGATGCTCTTGTGGACGGTAGTTAGTGTGCAATGGGAAAGTGAGAATATTCATCCATGACAACGATGACATAGTTCCCAGTTTTTAATGGGCCGAAGAAATCGACGGCTACTTGTTGGCATACGCTGTCCGGGAGATCAGACATTTGCAATGGGGCGTGTGGTTCTTTTCGCCCCACTAGTTGGCATTGCGGGCAGTCTTGAAGCGTGGCCTCTACCATCTGGTCAAGAGACGGGAACCAGACTCCCTCGCTCAGCGCTTTCTTTGTGGCCCCTGTGACCTTCGTGGGCTAAATTGATGGTCCCTTGTCGTAGTTGCCGAGGAATGACAATCCTCCTATCCCTCAGTAACAACCCATCTACACTGATCGTGAGGTCATCCTTGACATGTTTGAAGGATGAGAGTTCTTGCATGTTAATATCAGTGATGGCTTGGGAAGTCTCCAGATGTCTCCATGAGTCTGCACGGATGCGCTGCATAACCTCTTGGATTGTGGCATCCTTGGCAGTGGCTTCAATAATAGCTTCTAGTGGAATGGCAGGTGGGCAAGCTTGATCAATCACAAAGTGAAGATATTCCTCAGCCAGCGAAATGCGTGTCTGTGTCAATGTCTGAGGATGGCGTGAAATGTAGTCCGCTGGATTTTCTGCCTTTCCCGGTTTGTGGATAATGGTGTAGGTATAGTCCTGCAGGCGGATCCCCCACCTTTCGATCCTTGGCAGCATCTTCGCTCGCGGGTTGCTGAAGATAGTGATTAAAGCCTGCTGGTCGTTAAAAAGGGTGAAGTGCTTCCCGTAGACGAACAAGTGGAAATGTTCGCACGCCAACACAACAGCTAGGTTTTCCTTCTCCGGTTGCGAATATGCTTTTTCTGTGTCTGTGAGACTGCGGCTGGCGTAGGCTATGATGTGACGCTGGTCTCTTTCGTCATCATATTGGGCAAGGATGGCACCCAGGCCGACGGGACTGGCATCAACGGTGACTTCTGTTTTCCTTTTGGGGTTGAAGTAGGCCAAGTGGGCGGCAGAGCTCACTGTGCCTATTATCTTGTTGATAGCGTGTTCACATGCCCTGCCCTAGTTGACCCTGTCTTTTTAGCATAGTCTTTAATGTATCTGGCACAATAACTGGCCATGCCCAGGAATGACCGAAAGTCACTGACATCGCGGGGTTGCGGTGTGTCAGCAAGTGATGAGACCTTGTCTCGGTCTGGTCTCATGCCATCTTAGGAGAAGATGTGGCCATAGAACTTAAGAGTTGACTTGTGAAATTCACACTTGTCTCTGTTGAGTGTGAGATTGACACTTAGAAGGGCATGGCACACACGGTCTAGGGCTTTGTCGTGTTCTTCACGTGTCGTGCCAAATACAAATATGTCGTCACTGTAGTTAAATGAGTTGGGAATGTGGTGGGTCACCCGCCGAACGGCTTCTTGAAAGATTTCCGCTGCTGACGAGATGCCAAAGTTGAGGCGTTTATATCTGAAGAGTCCTTGATGAGTGGTGAATGTGGAAATGTACCTTAATTTCTCGTGGAGTTCGAGCTGGTGATATCCTTTGTTTAGGTCTAATTTTGAGAAGACCTTTGCTCCGTTCAGGCGGGTAATCATGTCGCTACTATGAGGTCCGGGATGTCTTTCCCGCTCTATGGCTGTATTCGGGGCGCGCATGTCCACTCACAGGCGTACTTTGTTTTCATGCCCTCGCTTGGGCACTACTACCACTGGTGACACCCAGGGGGTGGGTCCAGATGATCGTTCTATGATGTTTGCTCTCAGTAGATCTTGAAGCTCATCATCGACCGCTTGCTGTAGGTGAAATGGTACTTTCCTGTGGTGTTGGGCCACTGGCGGGACTTGCTCGTTGATGTGTAATTTGAATTTGATGTTGGCTAACTTTCCTAGGCCTGAGAACAGCTTCGGGAATTTGTTGATCATGTTGGGCGAGTCATCCACTTTGAATAGGATCTCTACTAGTCTCAGCCGTTCTGCTGTGGGTAAGCTGAGTAGGCAGTCAGCAGCTTCAGGGCCTTCTGTGACATGAATTTGAGCTTGAATTGATCTGTTCTTGTAGGTTAGTGTTGTGGAAAAACGTCCTAGGCATGGCAGTGGTTCCTTGGACATCCAGGTGTAGACACACACTGCAGCAGGCTCCAGCTTTGGTTTCGGGCACATCTTTTTATATTCCGTTATGCAGATATAGTTCAGTGACGCTCCCGTGTCCAGAACAAACGTGGCAGAGTAATTTCCCATTCGAATATCTAGCCGGGGGTATTTCTTCGGCTGGTCTGGGTCACTGTCCTGCGATATGGGAGGGAGTGAGGACGATTCTCTGATGTCGACCTGTGAGAACGATACGATGCCTGGGACTGGGTGCTGGACCTGGAGGAGGTGGTTGATCGGTCTCTTCTTCTGTGCACTGCCCTCGCATGGTGACGTGTCCCAGCACTTCGTCTGACTGGCCTAGTTTCTTTACGCCTGGTTTGGCACATAGCTTCGAAGTGATTATCTCTCCGGCATCTATGACATTGTTTGCCCATGGTTGGGCACGTGCCAGTGTGTGGATATTCTAGGCAACATCAGTAGCAGTGCGGCGGTTGTTTCCGGATTGTGCTGCATCTGGTCCCGCCGTGGGACGAGCTCGTAGGTTTGTCAGGCCTCCGATGATCCAGCCGACGTCTGGTGTCTGTCTGGGATTGAACTCGGAGAGCTTGTTCCCGCTTTTCTGTCTTTCCGGACTCCATCTTCGTTGCGTGCTCTTCGGCTTGGTCATTTATGCGTGTGAGTTCTTCAATGTCGTCAAGCGAGTAGTGTTTTTTAAGGAGTTGACGTTACAGTCATTCGGATTGGCATCCCTCGATGATGCGTAAGCGCAGTGCGCCATCAGTGTTAAAGTTGTCGAACTCGCAATATCGTGCCAGACGCTTTAGCCCTGAGATGAAATCGCCCATTGATTCATCGCATTCGCGAGATTGAAGGTGTAGCGTTCATAGTCTAGGTTGCGTTTATGGAGAAATTTTCTGTCCAGAGCGTCCTTCACGTCGGCATGTGATGCAGTATCTGCTGGGAGCAATTCTTTGATTATCTGCACAATGTCTCTGCCCACAACATTTTTTTGCACTATAAGTTGATGGTCAGGATCGTCTACTCTTGAGCCTTTCTTAAAGTCTTCGAAATCTTCTATCCGGTTTTTCCACTTTGGGCCCATACTGTTTCCTGACATCAATATCAGAGGTTCAGGGGGTTGCAGGAACGATAATATGGGTCCTCGTGGTGCAGCTGAGGCCGGACCGGGTGTTGCATACTGCGTGGAGTCAGGTCGATTGGACATGGTGATATTCTGCGATCTTCACTGTCCCTTCTGATACTCCTTGTAGCTTTACAGGGCTTTTTCTGTTTAGGAAGCGACCCCTTGGGCAAGGGTCACTTCCTTGGGGCTGAATAATTAATAAAGACTTTTCTGCCCCCACTGGGGGCAGATCGGTCGACTAACTAGCCGTTTCTGCTCCCAGGGGGGCAGAAAAGCCCACTAGACACCAGGGATGTGTTTTCTGTGTTTAGGAAGCGACCCCTTGGGCAAGGGTCGCTTCCTTGGTGCCAAATAATCAATAAATACTTTTCTGCCCCCCCTGGGGGCAGATCGGTCACCTAACTAGCCGTTTCTGCTCCCAGGGGGGGGCAGAAAAGCCCACTATACACCAGGGATGTGTTTTCTGTATTTAGGAAGAGACCCCTTGGGCAAGGGTCGCTTCCTCGGGGCCCAAAAAATAATTAAGACTTTTCTGCCTCCCCTGGGGGCAGATCGGTCACCTAACTAGCCGTTTCTGCTCCCAGGGGGGGGCAGAAAAGCCCACTAGACACCAGGGATGTGTTTTCTCTGTTTAGGAAGTGACCCCTTGGGCAAGGGTCGCTTCCTTTGGGCCAAAAAATTAATTAAGACTTTTCTGCCCCCCCCTGGGGGCAGATCGGTCGCCTAACTAGCCGTTTCTGCTCCCAGGGGGGGCAGAAAAGCCCACTAGACACCAGGGATGTTATTTTTGTAGTAACATAGCATATTATAATGTTTTTTGTTAAATTTTTTGTGAATTGCAATTGTAATGTTTTTTAATTTTTTACTTTTTTGTTCTAGGTGAAGGCTTTTGCTCTTTCCAGTTTGCGTGTTCGTTACTGGTGGTTCTGCTGTTTGTGTAGTTTGGTAAGAGACTTTTTTCTTTACAATGTAAATGTGTTTGATTTCTCTGCATGAATTTTTTGTGCAAATGGTGTAATAATAGCAGTATGTTTTGTTTTTGAGTGACAAAAACTGTCTGCATTGGTGCTCGATGTGTATTTTGTTGTCTTGAGAGTAATTTTTTTCTTTTTTCTTCTTTCTAATTGGATATCGTTGCTTTTTGCTGTGTCACTGCAGAGTAGATTCTGGTGAGTGTAGCTGTCTCTTGTAATTGAATTGTATAGTTTTTGAGTACATTGATCTTTGTTGTAAAGGTACACATTTCTTTACTTACTTGGTTTGCACATTGTTGGTTGTTGTTGACTTGTTTGTGCAGTCTTCTATCTTAGTAAGTATAATGGCTAGCCGCAGGATTACTGCTCAGCAGGTTGTTGGTTTGCTGTTTGAGTCTTCCTCTGACCATGGTTCAGAGACTGACTCTGCATCTGAGGGAGAGGAGGCAGGGGACGATTCTGGCAGTGAGTTTTCTCTCCATATGGAGTCATCGGATGATGAAGATACTCTTAGTGCGGATGAAGTGCCTGTGTTAGAGGAGGAGACTGATGTGCCAATAGTGCAGCAAGTGGCATCTGGGCTGCAGCCTGGGGCTGCAAGGCTTCCCGTTGGTGTAGTGCGGCAAGGCTTCTGGGCTGCAGGCTGGGGCTGCAAGGCTTCCCTTTGAAAGTGATGACCTCTGGGTTGCCCCTGGCATGGTGCAGCCGGCATTGCCAGAGTTTTCTGGTGTTCCAGGGTGTAGAGTGAATACTGAAAACTTTTTGCCGATAAATTTTTTTCAGTTGTTTATGGACGATGTGTTTTTGGCAGAGATTGTTGAGCAGACTAATTTGTATGCCGAACAGTTTTTGAGGGACAACAGTGCCAGTCTGAAGCCACACTCTGTAGCTACCCGGTGGACTCCCACAAATCTTGAAGAGATGAAGAAGTTCTTGGGTTTAACTTTTTTGATGGGCTTGCTAAGGAAGCCATCAATGTCTTCATATTGGTCTAGCAGTCCCTTGATGGCAACGTCTATTTTTCCGGCAGTCATGAGTCGTGACAGGTATTTGCTTCTGCTTCGGTTGATGCATTTTGTTGATAATGGTTTAGCGTTGCCACGAGATCACCCTGAGTGTGACCGTCTTTTTAAGATTAGGCCTGTCCTTGATCACTTTGTTGATCGATATTCTGAGATTTATGCTCCTGGGAAAGAAATTGCAGTGGATGAGTCTTTGGTGTTGTTCAAGGGCCGCTTGGTTTAAGGCAATACATTCCTAGTAAGAGGGCACGCTATGGAATAAAGCTGTATATGCTGTGTGCCAGTAGGACTGGATATGTCTCTAATTTCAGGGTGTACACCGGTAAGGAATCCAGGAGAAAATTATTTGGGAACTTGTTAGAGGATTTTTTAACAAAGGCCACCATTTATATGTAGATAACTTCTACACTGGTGTGCGGTTGTTCAGGGAATTGGCCAAAGTGGACACTGTTGCTTGTGGCACAATCCGCTCCAACCGTAAAGGTTTCCCAAAAGAACTTGTTTGTCAAAAGCTTGTGCGGGGACAGTGCAGTGCGTTGCGTTGCGAGGAGCTTCTTGCTGTAAAGTTTTCAGACAGGACAGATGTCTACATGCTGACTACCATCCATGATGAAAGCACTGCACCTGTGACTGTTTGGGGTCAGGTCGCTGAAGCGCGCAAACCTGTGTGCATTTTAGACTATAATAGGCACATGGGTGGTGTTGACAGAGTAGATCAGACGTTGGAACCTTACATTGCTCTTCGTAAGGCTTATATTTGGTACAAGAAGTTGGCTATCCATCTTTTCCACTTGGCAATGTTTAATGCTTTTGTTGTGTTCCAGGATTCTTGCCCTGAGTCAAAGATGACTTTTGCTAAGTTTCAGGAGTCTGTACTAGGCAGCCTTGTTGTAGTGGAACATGCAAGTGTTCCTAGAGTTGGAGTGGTGGAGGATGTTGCTAGATTGAAAGATAGCCACTTTCCTGATCACATTCCTCCCACACCCTCAAAAGATTTTCCCAGTAGGAGATGTAGAGTCTGTTGGCGAAGAGGTACGCGGAAGGAGAGTCGTATGTACTGCCCCGACTGTCCTTCTCAACCTGGACTGTGTGCCCCTGCTTGTTTTAGAGCGTACCACACGCAAAATAATTTTTGGGAGCATTCATGAGTGGTAAAGTGAACTGCCTGGTCTGTATTCTTTGGAAAATTTGATTCTGTTTCAAGGTTGGTGTTAGTGCAATGTATTTAGTTGCTGATTTTGTGTTTGAAGATTTGTATCTATTTGCGATTTGTTTGTGTTTTTATTTTTTTCTAAAAAAATCCTAAATGTGATGGCGGTGTGTGTAGGCTGGCGCTTGGCTGTTGTTGTGTGTAGACTGGCACTTGGTTGGTGGTGTGCGTGGAATGGTGCTTGGCTGGCGGTGTGCGTGGACTGGCGGTGTGCATGGACTGGTGGTGTGAGTGGACTGGTGCTTGGCTGGTGGTGTGCGTGGACTGGAGCTTGGCTGGCGGTGTGCGTGGAATGGTGCTTGGCTGGTGGTGCGCGTGGAATGGTGCTTGGCTGGCGGTGTGCGTGGACTGGTGGTGTGTGCGGACTGGTGCTTGGCTGGTGGTGTCCGTGGACTGGAGCTTGGCTGGCGGTGTGCGTGGATTGGCGATTGGCTGCCGGTGTGCCTGGACTGGCGATTGGCTGGCGGTGTGCCTGAACTGGTGCTTGGCTAGCGGTGTGCGTGGACTGGTGTTTGGCTAGCGGTGTGCGTGGACTGGCGCTCTGCTAGTGGTGTGTGTGGACTGGCGCTCAGCTGGCTGTGTGTGAGTAGTGACTTTCTGCTGGTCACTACACACACTGCTAGCTGAGTGCCACTCCACGCAATCCATCAGCCTGTGTAGTTGCTGTGTCAGGATTGTGGGCGTGTGAAAGTGATGGGCCCTTGAATGACGCTGTGTGCTGGTGTGAGTTTTGTTATGTGATGGGCCCGCGGCTGGCGGTGTGAATGGTTTTGTATGTCTCACACGTATGAAAGGTGTATGAATGGCCTGTAAAGAGGTTGGTGCCTTGTCGTGGCTTTACAGCTCACGAGCTGTGAGTCAATGGTTCAGTTTCTCGCCCTTTCAATTATTAGCAGTGCATTTCATTTTTGTGAAATCACTTGCTAATACAATTTTATCTACTGAACCATCACACCCTCGTGCCAAATCCAAGCAGTATGTGTGTGTGCTTGAGGATTAGATGGCTGTGCAGTAATATTTGTCTTTCTGAAGCAGGGTGATCCTTGTCCCTTATTGTGAATTTTGTAATGTGTTTTGCTTTTGTGCGTGGTGGTGTGAATGGTCTTGTTTGTATCATGTATGAAAGGTGTGTGAATGGCCTGTAAAGTGGTTGGTGCCTTGACGTGGCTTTACAGCTCACGAGCTGCGAGTCATTGGTTTGGTTTTTTGTGAATTTAATTATTGACAGTGCATTTCATTTTTGTGAAATCTCTTGTTAATAAAATTTAATACACTGAACCATGACTCGCCCTCGTGCCAAATCCAACCAGTATGTGTGTGTTTGAGGAATAGATGGTTGTGCAGGAATCTTTGTCTTTAGTTTCTCTGCCAAGGTGTACTTTCCATGTAAGAATAACCCACCAACTGTAGATATTGTTGAAAACCCTTGGGAGTTCATGGTGATGTCTCTTGTGAATTCAAAAAGTTTTTTAATCCCCAATGTCCTGCAAACCTCAAAATGTCTGCCACATTTTCATTGCAATATTGTTCCAAAATTCTCACGCTGTAGAAACAAACCAATAATTATGTCTAAACTATCTGGTTTTGGAACGGGGGTCATTTGGGTTTTTGGCCCGGTGCTTGGCGGCCATCTAGGGAAACCTACCTAACCCATAAATTTCTGAAAACTAGACATCCGGGGGCTTCCAGGGAGGTATGGCTTGCGTGCTTCCCCCAACTTTTCCTTACCCAGAATCCCCTGCAAACCTCAATTTTATCAGGGAAAATCACTTTTTTCACACATTTTGGTGTGGGAAAGTTGTGGCATCACCGGGCTCACACAAATTTTCCACCACCCAGCGTTCCCCCAGGTCTCCCGGTAAAAATGGTGCCTTACTTGTGTTGGAGGCCCAAGTATCAATGAATGAATTCTTGCTTTATTTCGATTTTGATTACAAATCATAAAATCATACAATAAAATGATCACACATAAAAACATAAAAACATGATATTTACAAATTAAAAAAAAAAAAAAAAATGTATGCCCCACCTAATCTTTTACAAGGAAACAGAGAAGGGCATATACAAATCAACTATTTAATCTTTAGTTATGACGATTCACAACCAACATAATAAATCCATTAAAGTTAAAAATGACATTACATTTTTATATTAATACATTTCAGAACTGGTCTCCGTGGAATATTAATCTAAATTCCTACGATGGCAAACAATACATTTAAGAAAGCTACCTACTATAAATACCAACTGGTCTCCCTCCAGTATCTGTAAAAAAAAGTCAAGCTGGGCGACATTGTCTGTGTCCAATACGCCTCAGGAACGGAATAAGCCGTTTTTTCCTGGGTTCAGTATAGAATTTACAAAAAAGAATGGTGTGCAAAGTCGATTGTAAAGAAGTGTCATCACAGGAACAGGTAGAAAGTACTTTAGCCCAGTTGTTTCGCGCTGGAAATGCAACCATTCGATGGAAGAAGTTCATCCTAAATCTTACCAGTAGATAACGCTCGTAACTCGTGGTATTAAAAGTGAGGTACGGCTGTATTGTAGGTACCAATTGTATCATTAAGCTGTGGGTAACAGAAGGTTTAGCGGCTTCGCTCATCAGTCTCAGCTCCTCAAGATGGGCGAGACCTTTCTTTTTTAGGGCCTTCCTCGAAACCTCACGTATTGAGGAGGGATTATGATAATATTTATCCCAACCCAAGTCGTGAAAAAATCTTGCAATGTACCACAACCATCTAGATCTACAAGCATTGTCCATGGTTAGACAGTCGGATAGAATAGACTGGGTAAGGGTTGCTTTATCCGAAGTCCAAATCCTGCGCCATAATAAAAGAGGTTAGACTATGGCTAGGTCCTTCACATGTACAAGACCCAGCTCTGTGTGACAAGCCAAGGTGCCCGCACTCCCAGGAACTGCAAGAAGAAACCTCAGAAAATAATTTTCAACTCTCTGAATGCTATCCGTACCCACGTAGCCCCAGGGACCCGCCCCATACAAAGCCACAGATAACCATTTAGCTTTATAGATCGCAATAATTTCAGGGGGAGCTCTATTTCCCAACTTCCTGGTAAAATTGACAAGGGCTGTAGTTGTTCTTAAGAAAATAAGTTTTCTTGTTTCTACAGCCGGTTTCCAGGATAGTTTGTGATCTATTGTTATGCCTAAATAGGAGTATTTTTGTGTAGTTGCTATTTTTTCTTGGTTCATATAGATACCCCTCATTTTACTTATGCTTTTGTGGCCAGAACTTGCTCTCATGACAAAGGTTTTACTGATATTTATCTTCAGGTCAAGGCCTGCCATAAATGTGGAATATCTGTCCAAATTCTTTTGAAGTTCACGGGGGGTACGAGCTAAAATGACGGTATCGTCTGCATAAAGGAGTGCGGGTATTGGACGATTGTTCACCATTGGAAGATCCTGGCACCCCTTCATCATCTCTCTTTCCAGCCCATTAGTATACAGTGTAAAGAGGAAAGGGGCCAGGACACACCCTTGCCTAACCCCTTTTTCTACTGGGAACTCTTCCGTCAACTCCCCCCCACCCCATAACGCACTCTTGCAGTGGCATTTGAGTAAAGTTCCCTCACAAACTTGACCAAATTCAATGGAGTCCCCATATCAACCAGTAATGTCCAAAGCTTGGAGTGGGAAACGCAATCAAATGCAGACGATAAATCCACATAGACCATGTACAGGTCTCCTCCTTTGATGTAAACATACTTATCTATCAGAAGTGAGAGGTTTAAGGCATGCTCCATGGTCCCCAGACCCTGGCGAAACCCGTACTGTAGATCTGAAATAATCCTGCCATCATCCGCCCAATCTTGCAGTTGCTCTAAAATGACTCGACCTGCCACCTTTCCAAGGGAGTCTAAGAGAGAGATTGGACGATAGCAGGTTACTGACTCCCGGTCACCTTTTTTAAAAATGGGAACTAGTACGGATTTTGACCATGAAACCAGTAAGCCTATATTACAAGTTGCGTTCAGGACTCTAGTTAGAAGGGGGGTCCAGAGGTCCATTTGAGCTTTAAATAAGTCGATAGGGACGCCATCTGGGCCCGGTGCCTTCCCATTTTTACTTGCAGTCAGAGCCTGGGCAGTTTGTTTCAATGAGAACTGTAGGTCGATGGGATAGACACTATCTGAAACGTTCCGGGAATTAGTGTTCTGAGGTTTTGGGTCCTGAGGTTTAACAGACTCCAGAACGACTGAAAAAATCTTGGAAAAATGGAGAACCCATTCCTTTTCTTCTATTGCTAAATCTAACTTTGCGTGATTAGTATTATCAGTTAAAAAGGGAGCCTTGACCACTTGCCAAAAAGCAGTCGAATTTTTATGGGAGCAGGTTTCATGCAATTGGGCCCAAAGTTGGTTTTTTAGTTCTTTTTTCCTGTTTTTTAATGCAAGGTTATAAGCTTTCCTTAATGATGTTATCTCGTGTGGGATCCTCACCAATTTTCTCAGTGCAGTTTTTAAATTAGAATAGGCAACCATGCACTCGTGGTTGAACCAACCCTTCCTCTTTTTTGACTTATGTTTTATTTCTACCCACAGAGCCTCGTTGATCGCTTTAACGATCAATTCAAAGTTGGCAATGACTTCTGTATGTGTAGTATCTGGAGTAAGGCATTTCATAATGGAGGGGTAGGCCCTCGCTATCACTAACTTTGTTATTTCCATAGGGTCTGCTTTCCCCCATTTAAGCGCATATCCATTTAATCTGCTTAATGCCAGATTATTTTGTGATAAAATAGAACCCAGGCCACTCTTCGGTTTATAGGACAATGAGAGAGAAATGCTGAGAGGATAATGGTCGCTTAGCACAATTATGTGTCTAGTGAATCCTGCATCTATAGTCCTCTCACCATTTGAGAACAAGATGTAATCTATAGTTGTTTGGTATCCTCTCCCGTGAAAAGTAGGGGCCAATGTTAAATTCTTATTATTCAGGGTATTTGCCTGGACCAGGTCTAACTCGAATAAGGTTTCATTCAAATAATTACCTAGGGTGAAATGTCTAAAATGTGGAATGGGGTTTTCAAATTCGTCCTGGATACCACAGATATTATTATTACCAGTAAGGCATGGTCCCAGGTTGAAATCCCCCCGCCAAATAATAACCTCTTCATTAGTTGTCTTCCTTGTTTTGGTTATTAATATGGACCGGATCAAGGATACCAAATTCATTGTCTCGACATCAGGAAGGTTATTGTAGAAACTCAGCCTAAGAATCTGAAAATTAGGGTCCAGATTTATGTTGAGATGGGTGCCTAAAGCAATCAACTTGACGTTTAAATGGGGGCCTAGGGTGTACGACCTGGTGTTGGAGTAAAGGTCTAATGCAATCGTCCTGATTTCGGAATGGGGGCCTCGATTTAGTTTCAGAGGTCATCAGTGCTCTAGGGTAAAAGTAGGGCAATACACGTGCTGTGATTGCATTGCTGCCATTTAGGGGAAACCAGTTTAAAACATGTCTAACTGCCCTTTTATCTCTGAAATTTATTATAATAATATCCCCCATAATATCTTTTGTTCTGTGTCCTAGCCAGGGAAGACGCCTAACATATAGAATTTCCCCATTTACGTTTGGAGGAAGTGGCCGGTTCTGCCTAAGCCAAAATATGACTTTATTTTTTAGCTGGCTTTGATCTTCTAACTTCCCATCTTCTAGGACTGGGACTCCCGTGAGGACCACCACAAGCAGAGCCGCTTCCGGAGGCAGTTCCACATTATGCCTCTTAGGCAAGGATATCCTTACAGAATCTTCATGGCCTTTAGGTTTTTGGGCAGTTCCTGAAAGAATAGGTTTCCCACCTACCTCAGCCTCTTTTTCTCTAATTTTTGCATTTTGCCGAGATTTTTGGGGGGACATTGGGTTCAGGGTTTTTGATTTAACTTGACTTATGGATTTTGCTCCCTTTTGGACAATGGTGTTTGGGGCTGATGCAATAGTTAAGGGCACTAATGGGGGCTTTGGTAAATCCTTAGTTCCCTCTTTGATTTCCCCAATTGCCTGTTCTAGGTTCCCCAACTGTTGGGCTATTCTTTTTAGTCTCTCTGCTAAAGGCAATGTGAGAGATCTAATCAGTTTTTCAATACTTCCCATTAGGTCAGTGCCCAATGTTTCTATTATTGGGAAGTGTAATGGAGCAGCCGATGTGGGTAGTGTGGGTGCATTGGAGGAGGAGCTCTTAGAGTTACCAAAATTAGGTAAATTGATCTTGTTTCTCTTTAGTCCACTCCCCCTCTTTCTCCTTTTTTTCGGTGGCGGGCCCTGTACTCGAGGAGTTTTCGGAGTTGTATTAGATTTTTGAACAATCTCTACAATTGGTGACAGTGTTTCTGACAGAACTTCTGCCTCTGGTATTGTGTTACTAAAAGAAGCAGAAAGGTTTACACTCAAGTCATTATTTGACTTGGGTGGGGGGGTTCTATCTCGGAGGAGTAACGGTATGTTGTCACAAAGAGAAGCAACATCAAGACCCTCGCTTTAGCAGAGCGTGCTGGAATGCGGTGACATGGCTAGCTGTAACGGGCCCAGAGATTAACGTCTGTTCTTAATAAGCTCAACAGAACGGCGTCTCCCGGCCCGTCGCTCTGCAAGTGCGATATCACTGTCAATTCCTGTGGCAGCCCTAATGACATAATTGTCTAACGTTCCTAGATTAACTCCTCCTCCCAGTGAGGATTTTTCTTTAGAGACAGGCAAGGTCATAATGCGTGCTAAACAATTATGGGTGGCTAGTCAGATCACACTGAGCCTTTAGTGCTGTCTAAAACAGAACTGTAATCATACATTTAACAATTATCAGGGAGGCCAAATGAGGAGCTTTAAGTGGAACTGCTTACTAGCGTCTTGTGCAAACAGTCCATCCTCACCGTGGGTTGCAGATTGAAGGGGGGAGGCCCAGCCCAGCCTCCTCTGGCCTCTGAGGGCCACAGAGGGCCTGCCCTTTGCCCGGGCTTCGCCCAGCGCGATCCGCGCGCGATTCCGCGACGCGGGGTCTGCCTGGAATTTAAAGCGCCTCCGGGCGCGGTGTCAGCTGTGTCGAATTCCTGGTGGAAGCAGAGCAGGCTGGAAAGTGTAGTCTCCCTCCTCTGGGCAGCCGCAAGATGACCAGCAGCGGCAGCGGGAGGGAGACCAAAGATGACAGCGGGAGCGTCAGCTAACAAAGAAGCCCTCTATCCAGGGGCAAGAGAGTAAAGGGCAAATGCGGTTCAACCCGCTCCTCCGGGGCTGCCTGGAATTTAAAGCGCCTCCGGGCACGGTGTCAGCTGTATCGAATTCCTGGTGGAAGCAGGGCAGGCTGGTAAGTGTAGTCTCCCTCCTCTGGGCAGCTGCAAGATGAACGGCAGCGGGAGGGAGACCAAAGATGACAGCGGGAGCGTCAGCTAACAAAGAAGCCCTCTATCCAGGGGCAAGAGAGTCAAGGGCAAATGCGGTTTAACACCACCCAGCGTTCCCCCAGGTCTCCCGGTAAAAATGGTGCCTCACTTGTGTGGTAGGCCCAAGTACCCGCGGCAGGCAAGGGCCCAAAACGTTGTGAGGCGAAATCCGCATTGCCTAACAAAAAAATGTATGGGCCCTTGCCTGCCGCGGGTACTTGGGCCTCCCACACAAGTGAGGCACCATTTTTACCGGGAGACCTGGGGGAACGCTGGGTGGTGTTAAATTTGTGTGAGCCCGGTGATGCCACAACTTTCCCACACCAAAATGTGTGAAAAAAGTGATTTTTTCAGCTAAAATTGAGGTTTGCAGGGGATTCTGGGTAAGGAAACGTTGGGGGATCCACGCAAGCCATACCTCCTTGGAAGCTGCCGGGTGTCTAGTTTTCTGAAATGCGTGGGTTTGGTAGGTTTCTCTAGATGGCCGCCGAGCACCGGGCCAAAAACACAAGTGACCCCCCTTGCAAAACCAGGTGGTTTTGCAATAGGCCACTTTGATGTCACCTCACTATGTTTTGGGCCCTTGCCTGCCGCGGGTACTTGGTCCTTCCACACAAGTGAGGCACCATTTTTACCGGGAGACCTGGGGGAATGCTGGGTGGTGTTAAATTTGTGTGAGCCCGGTGATGCCACAACTTTCCCACCCCAAAATGTGTGAAAAAAGTGATTTTTTCAGCTAAAATTGAGGTTTGCAGGGGATTCTGGGTAAGGAAACGTTGGGGTATCCACGCAAGCCATACCTCCCTGGAAGCCGCCGGGTGACTAGTTTTCAGAAATGTGTGGGTTTGGTAGGTATCCCTATGTGCCGGCAGAACTAGGGTTAAAAAACTACAGCAAGGCACTTTGCCAAAAAAGGGTCATTTTTCACTGCAAAATTGAGGTGTGACCACGTTACGTTTTGCGCCGTTTCCTGTCGCCGGCACTAGGCCGACCCGCACAAGTGAGGTACCATTTTTCTCGTAGGACTTTGGGGAACGCGGGGTGGGTGGAAATTTGTGGATCCACGCAGATTCCAGAACTTTCCAACACAGAAATGTGGGGAAAATGTGTTTTTTTTGTCAATTTTTTACGTTTGCAAGGGATTCTGGGTAACAGACCATGGTGGGAGGCACTCAAGTCACCCCATCCTGAGTTCCCCTGGGTGTCTAGTTTTCGAAAATATATAGGTTTGCTAGGTTTCCCTAGGTGCCGGCAGGGCTAGGGTTCAAAAACTACAGCTAGTCACTTTGGCAAAAAAGGGTCATTTTTCACTGCAAAATTGAGGTGTGACCACGTTGCGTTTTGCGCCGTTTCCTGTCGCGGGCACTGGGCCGACCCACACAAGTGAGGTACCATTTTTCTCGTAGGACCTTGGGGAACGCGGGGTGGGTGGAAATTTGTAGATCCACGCAGATTCCAGAACTTTCCATCACAGAAATGTGGGGAAAATGTGTTTTTTTTGTCAATTTTTTAGGTTTGCAAGGGATTCTGGGTAACAGACCATGGTGGGAGGCACTCAAGTCACCCCATCCTGGATTCCCCTGGGTATCTAGTTTTCAAATATATATAGGTTTGCTATGTTTCCCTAGGTGCCGGCAGGGCTAGGGTTAAAAAACTACAGCTAGTCACTTTGCCAAAAAAGGGTCATTTTTCACTGCAAAATTGAGGTGTGACCACGTTGCGTTTTGCGCTGTTTCCTGACGCGGGCACTAGGCCGACCCGCACAAGTGAGGTACCATTTATCTTGTAGGACTTTGGGGAACGTGGGGTGGGTGGAAATTTGTGGATCCACGCAGATTCCAGAACTTTCCATCACAGAAATGTGGGGAAAATGTGTTTTTTTGGTCAACTTTTTACGTTTGCAAGGGATTCTGGGTATCAGACCATGGTGGGAGGCACTCAAGTCACCCCATCCTGGATTCCCCTGGGTGTCTAGTTTTCAAAAATGTATAGGTTTGCTAGGTTTCCCTAGGTGCCGGCAGGGCTAGGGTTCAAAAACTGCAGCTAGTCACTTTGCCAAAAAAGGGTCATTTTTCACTGCAAAATTGAGGTGTGACCATGTTGCATTTTGCACCGTTTCCTGTCGTCGGCACTAGGCCGACCCGCACAAGTGAGGTACCATTTTTCTCGTAGGACTTTGGGGAACGCGGGGTGCATCGAAATTTGTGGATCCACGCAGATTCCAGAACTTTCCATCACAGAAATGTGGGGAAAATGTGTTTTTTTGTCAATTTTTTAAGTTTGCAAGGGATTCTGGGTGACAGACCATGGTGGGAGGCACTCACATCACCCCATCCTGGATTCCCCTGGGTGTCTAGTTTTCAAAAATGTATAGGTTTGCTAGGTTTCCCTAGGTGCAGGCAGGGCTAGGGTTCAAAAACTACAGCTTGTCACTTTGCCAAAAAAGGGTCATTTTTCACTGCAAAATTGAGGTGTGACCACGTTGCGTTTTGCACCGCTTCCTGTCGCGGGCACTAGGCCGACCCGCGCAAGTGAGGTACCATTTTTCTCGTAGGAATTTGGGGAACGCGGGGTGGGTGGAAATTTGTGGATCCACGCAGATTCCAGAACTTTCCATCACAGAAATGTGGGGAAAATGTGTTTTTTTTGTCAATTTTTTTACGTTTGCAAGGGATTCTGGGTAACAGACCATGGTGGGAGGCACTCAAGACACCCCATCCTGGATTCCCCTGGGTGTCTAGTTTTTAAAAATGTATAGGTTTGCTAGGATTCCCTAGGTGCCGGCAGGGCTAGGGTTCAAAAACTGCAGCTAGTCACTTTGCCAAAAAAGGGTCATTTTTCACTGCAAAATTGAGGTGTGACCACGTTGCATTTTGCACCGTTTCCTGTCGCCGGCACTAGGCCGACCCGCACAAGTGAGGTACCATTTTTCTCGTAGGACTTTGGGGAACGCGGGGTGCATCGAAATTTGTGGATCCACGCAGATTCCAGAACTTTCCATCACAGAAATGTGGGGAAAATGTGTTTTTTTTGTCAATTTTTTACGTTTGCAAGGGATTCTGGGTGACAGACCATGGTGGGAGGCACTCAAGTCACCCCATCCTGGATTCCCCTGCGTGTCAAGTTTTCAAAAATGTATAGGTTTGCTAGGTTTCCCCAGATGCCGGCAGAGCTAGGGTTCAAAAACTGCAGCTAGTCACTTTGCCAAAAAAGGGTCATTTTTCACTGCAAAATTGAGGTGTGACCACGTTGCATTTTGCACCGTTTCCTGTCGCCGGCACTAGGCCGACCCGCACAAGTGAGGTACCATTTTTCTCGTAGGACTTTGGGGAACGCGGGGTGCATCGAAATTTGTGGATCCACGCAGATTCTAGAACTTTCCATCACAGAAATGTGGGGAAAATGTGTTTTTTTTGTCAATTTTTTACGTTTGCAAGGGATTCTGGGTGACAGACCATGGTGGGAGGCACTCAAGTCACCCCATCCTGGATTCCCCTGCGTGTCAAGTTTTCAAAAATGTATAGGTTTGCTAGGTTTCCCCAGATGCCGGCAGAGCTAGGGTTCAAAAACTACACCTAGACTCTTCGCAAAAAATGTGTAAATTTTTAAGTGTGAAAATGTTCACCTTAGGTTTTGAGCCACTTCCTGTCGTGGGAACTATGCCTACCCACACAAGTGAGGTACCATTTTTATCGGAAGACTTGGGGTAGTTCGAATATTTAAAGCAACTGTTATTACCTATTGATTTTTGATGCATTTCTCCCTTCCAAATGAAAGACATTGTGTAAAAAAAAAGTTATTTTGAAAAATGACCAATAATTGTCATGCAAGTATGAGTATTCCCAATTTCGAAAATGTGCAAATATGCACTGTTTCTAAACTCTGTAATTTGTTTTCATTTCAGAAATACATAGGTGTCTTTCATACCAATTTTTCCATGTATACATTTTCACACTATAATTGCTATATACCCGGAACAAAAAAAAAACCCTTAACAAAATGCTGCTCAGTTTTTTACTCTGGGTTCGTTGGGCTCTTGGTGAACCTACAAGTCCTATATATCCCCACAACCAGGAAGGACCAGCGGATGTAACAGTACATTGCTTTCAAAGAGATGTCATAATTAGAAGAAGTTACTGGAGAAAACGTTGACACAAAAGGCTGCTTTTTTCAACTAATTTTTAATTTTTCCTATATTTAACTGTTAGTTTCTATAAAAAAACCTTGATGGATCTACACAAATGACCCCTTGCTGAATTCAGAATTTTGTCTACTTCTCAAAAATGTATAGCTTTCCTAGATCCATTATTGCTTTTCTACCCATTTCTACCATTATCTGGAAGGAGGTTGAAAGCACAAAAAATTGCAAAAATAGGGTATGTCTCAGACAAATGACAAAACTGTGTAAAAAAAGTTGGATTTCTGACAACAATCTGTCATTCCCTAAAAGCAGGAGAAATGGTGATTTCAGCCCCACAAACCCTTTTTTGATATAATTTGCAGAGAAAAACCCAGACGCTTTCATTTGCAGCCACTTTTCCCCATTTTTCACAAAAAAAACAAAATGTTGCTGTATTTTGACTAATTTCTGGGAACCCTCTAGGAGAATCCACAAACCCTGGGTACCTTTAGAATCCGCATGATGTTGGAAGAAAAGGACGCAAATTTGGCGTGGATACCTACTGTGGTCAAAAAGTTACAGGGCCCTAAGCGCGCACTACCCCAAATAGCCCAAAAAAGGCTTAGCACTGGAGGGGAAAAGGCCTAGCAGCGAAGGGGTTAAGACTTTTGGCTTTCACAAAGGAAAATTTCGATCAAAAGTCAAAGTTCATGACTTTCAGTATTTACAAAGGTAAACTTAGGTCAAAAGTCTAAGTTTACGACTTTCGGTATTCACAAAGGTAAGTTACAAGTAGTATCTTTACGTCTACAGTCGGGGCGGAATCTCCACCCTAAGTGCGTCGATCCCACTCTGCACCCGGATTATACTCTCCAAGTGATCAGTTCTTTTTGTAATCTGTTCTATTTATTTATTTATTTGTTGAATTTATAAGACGCAACAGCTACCCAAAAATGGTTTCTCAGTGCCTGGACGGAACTGGAAGCAGAAGAGAGGAGGTAGGAAGAAGTTACTGATTAAATAACCAGGTCTTAAAAGATCTGCGGAAACCGGTATAAATGGTTTCTTTATGGATAGCGAGAGGGAGAGTATTCCAGAGGATCGGACCAAGATATGAAAAAGACCGACCACCCATCCTAGCAAGTTTGAACCTGGGCACCGTGAATTTTTCAAGAGTAGCGGAACGAAGATGGCGAGTAGGGACATAGGGGCACATAAGAGAATGCAAATATAGTGGTGCTGAACCCCGTTTGATCTTAAACGTGTAACTCAGGGCTTTGAATTTAATACGGTTTTCCCCCCTGAGCCAATGTAGATCACGGAGATAGCCAGAGATAGGAGTGATTCTGGGAACTCTGCAAAGAAGTCTTGCTGCAGAGTTCTGAACCAGCTGCAGTCTACGGGACACAGCCTTGTTCGCATCCAGAAAGAGAACATTGCCGTAATCCAGCCGTGAGGTGATAAGGGCTTGGACCACTCTTTTCTGGGTGGTATTAGGAAGCATCCAAAGGATCTTCCTAAGCCATTTTAAGATGGTAAAACAAATGGCTGTGACCTTGACTGCTTGATGATGCATGGTCAAAGAGTTATCAATATGAACGCCCAGGTGATGGACATGGCTGGAAGGCTGCGGAAGAGTACCCATCTCGGCCGGCCAATGTAGCGGGCCCCAAAGATCTTTCTCTTTACCAAGGATTAAGACCTTGGTTTTGTCACTGTTTAGTTTCAGATAGTTCTGGTTCATCCATGTTGCAATTTGCCTGAGACCCAACTGAAGGCAGGATGTGGAGCAGGGGTCAGACCGTGAGAGTGAAAAAAAGATCTGAGAGTCATCAGCATAGGTAAAATGGGTCAGACCAGCCTGTTCGGCAATGTCAGCTAGAGGCCTGACATACACGTTAAAAAGCGTGGGGCTCAGTATGGAGCCTTGGGGTACCCCATAGGGTGATGGATGGATATTGGAACTATCCGTAGCAGAAAAAATCTGAAATGTACGGCCATCCAGAAAAGAGACAATCCAGTCCAAGGCAGAGCCACCAATGCCAGAGGTCCTCAGTGTGTTGACTAGTATGGGGTGGGAGATAGTGTTGAACACCGCGCTGAGGTCTATCAGTATGAGCGCAATGATGTCACCAACATCCAGATGATGGCGGAGCCTCTCTGCAACCCCCAGCAAAGTGGCTTCTGTGGAGGACCCGGTTCTAAACCCAGCTTGAGAAGGGGGGAGGATATTGCTAGTCTCAATAAACTGGGAAAGATGAAGCTGGATGTGCCTTTCAAGGATCTTGGAGAAAACAGGCAGAAGGGAATTCGGTCAGTAATTTGCAAGGGTAGTAGGGTCAACAGTGGGTTTCTTTAAAAGAGGAGTCACCATAGCGTGTTTCCAATGTGAGGGAACTTTGGACTCAAGTAGAGATGAGTTTAAAACATTCAAGATGACATGCATATGGGAAGGATCAAGTGGCTTAAGAATGGAAATTGGTAATGGATCATTAGGAGAGCCAGACTTTACTTTGTCTAAAATAATAATAAGGGAGTCAAAATTAAGAAGTGGCCAGGATTCTAGAAGGAGAGGTCAAAATTATGTTTTATGTCCTGGTGATGGCTCTTTACATTTTAAAATAAGGAACCAAGGGGCATATCAGCAACAACCGGCGATAATTATCGCTAAGCGCACTTAGCGCTAGGATAATTATTGCCGGCTAACGTGGATGTTTATCGCTGAGATAGCGTGCTATTAGCAACGCGTATCTCAAAAGCGATAAAAATCCTAGCGCTAACTGCCTAACGTGAGATTATCGCTGGAAACCCAGCGATAATCTCACAAAATGTGGCGTTAGCTTGTTGACAGGGCCTCACAAACTTAGCCATGATATCCACCTTCCATAGGATATCATGGCTAAGTCAGTCCTGAAGCAGGCGTAAGGAAAGTAGCGATAACAGGGGTTATCGCTACTTTTCCTGCCGCTATGCTTCATAGCGTGGGGCTTGATGATAGGAGAAATGATGCAAAGCTGGGCGTTAAGATTTTGTGCTCTAATGCAAGGTTTCACGCGTTAGCATGACCTTGCTAATTAGGCGATAAAATTATCGCTGCTTTTCGGCCGAAAACGGCCGCAAAAGCGGCGATAATTTTCTATCGCCGCCTTGTATATATGCCCCCAAAACATCAATGAATCAGACTGAAATGATCCTTCTAAATTACTCAACTGCTCTGTAATCATTATAATTCACAAAATAGTGTATCATGATAAAATGATCAGTGTATTTAATGAAATATGTGCCAGCAAATTGCAGACCCCTACTTTGCTCCTGTCCTTGGTTTCTCTTATTTATCACTGCACGAGGAGTAATTTAACAATATACAATTGTGTTATAAAAATCTTTGTTTCAATAAAATGACTATGCGTACAGTTCTTGTACTGGCTAAGAATATAGTTTCTATATTCACAATATACTTCAACTTCATCAAACCAAATAATTCTGTTAAGAGATCTGTGTTAGACTCTGGTATAGTGATTCATTTGCTATAAAAGTGTATGCCACAAACCTCCGACTACCCTTTGCTAATTAAGCTTTGAATAAATGGTACTTTACATACAGGAAAGTTAAATGCATACCATATTATCGTAGTGGCAATTTTAGGTACATTTACACTCAAATATTCTAAAAATTAATTATTCATACTGTCAGTGGTTATCAAAACAAACTGGCATAGAGCCAGCCCTCCTGGAGTTATTCTTGCCCTTAATGAATAGCACAATGGTTGCCACCATTTCAAAGTTCTAGGGGCCCTATTTACAGAACTAATCTGAGGCAAAATCCTAAACGTACTACTTTTGATATTCACAGAATGCACTCACTACTTTTGGTTAAACTTACTACTTTTGGTATTAACAGAAGGCATTTAGTTGTAGTTACTACTACTAAATGCCTTCTGTGAATACCAAAAGTAGTAAGTTTAACCAAAAGTAGTAAGTTTCACCAAAAGTAGTAAGTGCCTTCTGTGAATACCAAAATTAGTACGTCTAGGATTTTATCCCAGATTATAAGGTATAAGGACTTATGCACTGCTGAATTGTATTTTTGACGGTTCCCCTGCAATTACAATGTGGTCTACTCCATAGACAGAGACTGTCTCCAAACATAACATTGCTTCATTATTTCTTCAGGCAGAGATGAATGTATGAAATGTCCTGACGACAAATGGTCCAATGAAAATCATGATCACTGCATCCTAAAAGTGACTGAATTCCTCTCGTTTGAAGAGCCCCTGGGACTCACACTCACCATATTTGCTGCCTTCTTGACTTTCATCACTTCTTTGGTCCTTGGAGTCTTCATTAAATACAGAGACACCCCCATCGTCAAAGCCAACAACCGTGGTCTCAGTTACCTTCTTCTTGTCTCCCTCATGCTCTGCTTCCTCTGCTCGATTATATTTGTCTGTCGTCCTCACAAGCTAACCTGCATGCTCCGACAGACTGTCTTTGGGGTGATATTTTCTGTCAGTGTCGCCTCTGTTTTGGCTAAAACCATTGTAGTTGTCATTGTCTTCAAGGCAACAAATCCCATCAGCTCTGCAAGGAAGTGGCTGGGATCAAAGACACCAACATGTGTAGTCTCTATCTCTTCTTTGATGCAAGTTGTTATCTGTGTTGTTTGGCTGGTGAGATCACCTCCTTTTGCAGAGCTAAACATGGTGTCTTATAAGGAAAAAATGATTGTTGAGTGTAATGAAGGGGGTGCCATCTTCTTCTACTGCATGCTGGGATACATGGGCCTCCTGGCCACAGTCAGCTTTATAGTGGCCTTTCTCTCAAGGAATCTCCCTGGAAGCTTCAACGAGGCCAAGCTGATCACCTTCAGTATGCTGGTGTTTGTCAGTGTGTGGATCTCCTTCATCCCGGCGTACCTGAGCACACAAGGGAAGTACATGGTGGCCGTGGAGGTGTTTGCCATCCTGTGCTCAAGTGCTGGACTCCTCGGATGTATATTCTTTCCAAAATGCTATATTATTTTGAGAAGGCCTGAAAGAAACACTAGACACAATCTTATTGGTAAAAAAAAAACAGTTGTTTCTTCCAAAAGTCAATAGAACCACAGGTACCGCAAAATAGTGTAATGGAATACACAGGGTGATAAAAGCAGGTGCCTGTACCCACACAGAGGTATCCTGTATGATTCTAAATTCAGGAAATGGGAAAAAACTTATACCAAATGCATAATATTATATCTTGGACCATAACAGGGTTAAACGCCCAAAAGAATTAGATCAATAATGTTTGAAGTTCACTTGGGTAACACACACATTGAGGTTTAGGCGACAAAGGTGAAAGATTATTACAACAATAAAGCAGATGAGCCTACGATGACCCTCTCTGCCAAAAAACCTGCAGTGTCTATTTCCATCCTCCTCAGCCACAGAACCTCTAGCGTGCTGTATTCATTCTCATCAGCCACATAACCGGTAGGGTGTCTATATCCATCCTCCTCAGCCACAGAACCTGTAGGGTGTTTATATACATCCTCCTCAGCCAGAGGATCACAAGTAGCCAGTGAGACTGCACTGACCCTTTCTACCAAGAACCTGAAGGGTGCCTATATCCATCCTCCTCAGCCACAGAACCTGTAGGATCCTTATGTCCATCTACCTCAGCCACTGAACCTGTAGGGTGCTATATCCATACACCTTAGCCAGATGAGCACCAGTGGGCAGTGAACTTTCACACTTCTGATAAGGGCACCCTATTTACTGGAGGAAGTTGTCCTTATTGTGGAGCCAAATGAACCTTCCTGCTAGCTCATATGTGCTAAATATATTCATTTTTTTAAAGTCACAGTGAGACCCTTGCCTTAAAAGATCAGTTCACAATTGACCTGATACTATCATCAGGGCTTTAAGTGAGGTAAAAAAACCGTTGGAGAGGGTTCAAAAAGGGGCATGACCTATGTATTCAAGGGAGTGGCTTAAACAAGTAAATTAAACCATCCAACAGGCATGTTGGTTCCTCTGAGCTTTTAGTGATTGCATCCACATATATAACTAGGCCTGGGCGGTGAACTCCGCTCTGTTCGCGGAGTTTGCAGAGTTTTTTTAACTCCGCATCCCTGGAGCTCATGGAGTGCAGAAAACTCTGCTTCGCGATGTGCAGCGGAGTTTTTTTCCCTGCTCGCGATTGTAAACGGTAAATTTGCAAGCGCAAACGGTAAGATCGCAAACGGCAATTTTGCGAGTGCGAGCTGCTGATCGGGTAGAATTTCTACCCGAGCAGCAGGAATACCAGCACAAACTGCAGTTCGCACTACACTCCGCCACTCGCAGAACTTCCCGGAGTTTTTTTGTAACTTCGCGGAGTTCCACGCACCAAAACTCCATGAACTACGCCCAGGCCTATACATAACACAGCTGACTTAATCCTACAACCAATCAGAACTAATGATTTTGTCAGTGGGTGTTGACTATTTAAGATCAATGAGTAACAATAATGATTTTGTTGTAAATAATATTGAAAGTGTTTCAATTCTGAAATTACAAGATTGTAAATTAGATATTACTGGTCTAGTGAAAGAAGTAGTGGTGTTCAGAGTGTTTAAATCACTCCAGGTATATTCACTTAGTTAGACATATACGCCATTTTCCTCTCTCATCTTGTCCATTTTCATATCTTACACCACATCTCTTCCCTGTTCTGCACCCTCTTTTCACTCTCTCCTGAATGCACTTCCTCACATCTCTAAATTTTATTTTACCGTTGACTGTCAATATTTTGACAACTGTGTACCTCCTTCAAATATACGATGTTACATCGCGGTGTTTACACCGCGATACCTTTAGATCGCAGGCATTACAAAGCAAGTTGTTACAAAGACTTGCGCTTGAGTGCGCGTGACTTAGGAATAGTATGATCTACTATTCCAACTCCAGTCGTAGGGAAGGTGTTGGAAGAGTAAATCATACTATTCATTAGGTTATAGTGCCATCCAGCGCAAGTCATTGTAATGACTTGCGTTGTAATACTCGTGTTGTAATAGTATTGCGGTGTACACAGTAAATGTATCTTGCCCTAGGCACACAGGACCGGCACCTTATGCTAGGCAAACATTAACTGCACTGTGTACAAGGCACACAGTAACTGCATCTTATGCTATGCACACAGTAACTGCAACTTATGCTAGGTATACAGTAAATGTGAGCTAAAAAAGGGGAAACACCTGGACCTTATATCTTTTAGATATGGAGATGATTTCTCATAAAGATCAAACACCTTACTTTAATTGTCTGAACAGGTATTTTTATTTCACCTTATTTTTCAAAATTCTTTTTTCATTTTCATACATTTATTAAAGTGTGCGGAAAGAAAACAATGAAGTCAATAACACATTATCATCGTTACACTATCATTACAAAAGACATAGACATTACTACATTGATACATCACAACACCTTAAAAAATACTAGCGACAGCATAAACTTCTTACACCAAATAAACAGTGTGGTACACTTTTTTTTGGATCCTACACACATTCAAAATTGTCTCAACGCGTTTCGAGTCCCTGGCTTACGAGTACAGAGGCTCTCATAAGGGCTTCTGAATTTTATGACCGATGATGCTGTCTGTAGTGGGTATAAAAAATTAGTATTAGTGATAGGGCTCCCACCCTTTTAATTGATTTCTACCTTACAAAACATATAGGTTGGACCATTAAAAAATGAATGAATATACCTGGTGGAAGGCATTCCTTAATGCAGACTTTAAGCTTCTTAGGCTAGGAGTTTGAGTATTTTCTGGCAGTAATAAAAAAGGAGGAAGGGAATTATAAAGCTTTGTATTATAAGGTTATTATTAATAATTATTGACCATAGCTAATAATTCCTACCTTCTGAAATTCAGACCGATTCTAATTTATGTTCGTTCTTTCTAGCGCGGCTGGGTACTCTTTGGCTAGCTGTAAAGAAAGGCTATCGTTTAGCAAACTACGTGAATGTGGCATTGGCACTACTGCTATAAGTCACCTAAGCCAGTAATTAACACTGTTTTTGGAAGCATACCTGATTGTGAGGTGCTTTCATCAACAAAGTAACAGTAATGGCATCCTATCCTAGGCACACAATAAATCCATTGTATGATAGGCGCACAGTAACTACAACATATGCTACTCACACAATAACTGCAGACTATGCTTGGCACGTAGTGACTGCATCCTATGCTAGGCACTCAGTAACTGCATCTTATGAAGGCACAAAGTACCTTCCTACTTTCATACTCTACTAAGCACAGAGTAACTGCATCTTATGCTAGGTACACAGTAACTACACCTTGTACTAGGCACACAGTAACTGCACCTTGTACTAAGCACATAGTAACTGCATCGTGTACTCAGCACACACTAACTTCATCCTATACTAGACTCACAGTAACCGCATTTTACAGTAGGCACACAGTACCCGCATCTTTTGTTAGGCACAAGAAACTACAATTTATGTTAGGCACACAGTAACTGCATGCTATGCTTGGAACACAAAAACTGCATCCTATGCTAGGCACATAATAACTGGATCCTATGCTAGGAACACAGTAACTGCAAATTATGCTAGGCACACAATAACTACATCATATGCTTGGCACAAAATAACTGCATCTTATGCTTGGCACACAGTAACTGTGTCATATGCTAGGCACTCAGTAACTGCATCCTATGCTAGGCACACAGCAACTTCATCCTCTAATAGGTAAAGACTAACTGCACCTTGTACCAAGCACATGGAAAATGCACCGTGTACTAAGCACAGAGTAATTGTGTCTCATACTAGGCACACAGTAACTGCACCTCCTACTAGGCGCACAGTAACTGTATCTTATGCTAGGTACACAGTAACTGCATCTTATGCTAGGCACACAGTAACTGCATCTTGTGCTAGGCACACAATAGCTGCATCTTATACTAGGCACACAGTAAGTGCATCTTATGCTAGGGACACATTAACTGCACCTTGTACTAGGCACACACTAACTGCATCTTGTACTAGGCGCACAGTACCTTCATCCTAAACTAGACACGGAGTAACTGCACCTTACACTAGGCACACAGTACCCCTATTTTATTCTCGCCATACAGTAACCCCAACACTGTGCCCATATTTTATACTTGGCAAACAGTTAATAGTATTTACACAGTAACTGCATCCTATGCTAGGCACACAATAACTGCATCCTATGCTAGGCACACAGTAAATCCATCTTGTACTAGGCACACAGTAGTTGCAGCTCATGCTAGGCACCAAGTAACTGCACCTTGCACTAGGCACACATTAACTGCACCATGTACTAGGCATACAGTAACTGCACCTAGTACTAGGCACACAGTATCTTTATCCTAAACTAGGCAAGCAGAAACTGCACCTTACACTAGGCACACAGTACCTTTATTTTATTCTTGGCATACAGTAACCCCAACTTAAACTCGCCACACTGTGACCATGTTTTATGCTTGGCAAACAGTAACTGAATCTTTCACTAGGTACACAGTAACTGCATCCTATGCTAGGCACACAATAACTGCATCTTATGCTGGCCACACAGTAGATGCATCTTGTACTAGGCAAAGAGTAACTGCACCATATGTTAGGCACACATTAACTGCACTTTGTACTGGGCACAGAGTAACTGCATCTTATATGAGACACACAGTAACTGCATCTTATGCTAGGTACACAATAACTGCATCTTATGCTAGGCACACAGTAAATGCATCTTGCACTCGGTACACAGTAACTGCACCTTAATCTAGGCACACTTTAACTGCACCTTGTACAAGGCACACAGTAACTGCATATTATGCTAGGCACACAGTAACTGCATCTTATGCTAGGTATACAGTAACAGCATCCTATGCTAGTCACACAATAACTCCATCATTGGCTAGGCACAGAGTAACTACAAATTTTGCTACTCACACAATAACTGCAGACTATGCTTGGCACACAGTAACTGCATCCAATGCTTGGCACACAGTAATTGCATCCCATGCTAGGCACTCAGTAACTGCATATTAAGCTAGGCACAAAGTACCTTTATACTCTTCTAGGCACAGATTAACTGCATATTATGCTAGGTACACAGTAACTACACCTTGTACTAGGCACACAGTAACTGCCCCTTGTACTAAGAACATAGTAACTGCATTGTGTACGAGGCACACAGAAACTTCATCTTATACTAGACACCCAGCGATTGCATTTTACACTAGGCACACAGTACCTGAATATTTTTCTAGGCACCCAGAACTGCAACTTATGCTAGGCACACAGTAACTACATTCTATGCTTGTGAACACATTAACTGCATCCTATGCTAGGCACATAATAACTGGATATTATGCTAGGCACACAGTAATTGCATCTTCTACTAGGCACAAAATACCTGCATCTTATGCTTGGCACACAA
Source organism: Triturus cristatus (assembly GCF_964204655.1). Lineage (NCBI taxonomy): Eukaryota > Metazoa > Chordata > Amphibia > Caudata > Salamandridae > Triturus > Triturus cristatus. The sequence continues at coordinate 1,668,956,912 of NC_140591.1, read as the reverse complement.
ATACGTTATCTTATGCTTGCCACACAATAACTGCATTTTATGCTTGGCACACAGAAACGGTGTCATATGCTAGGCACTCAGTAACTGCATCCTATGCTAGGCACACAGCAACTTCATCCTCAACTAGGCACAGACTAACTGCACCTTGTACGAAACACACAGAAAATTCACATTGTACTAAGCACAGAGTAATTGTATCTCATACTAGGCACACAGTAGCTGAACCTTATACTAGGCACACAGTAACTGCATCTTCTACTAGGTACACAGTAACTCCGTCTTATGCTAGGCACACATTAACTGCACCTTGTACTAGGCACACAGTCATCACATCTTGTAGTAGGCGCACAGTAGCTTCATCCTAGACTAGGCACACAATAACTCCATTGTATGCTAGGCACATAGTAACTACAACTTAATCTACTTACACAATAACTGCAGACTATGCTTGACACATGGTAACTGCATCCTGTGCTAGGCACTCAGTAACTACATCTTACGACAGGCACACAGTAACTTCATACTCTTCTAGGCACAGAGTAACTGCATCTTATGCAAGGTTCACAGTAACTACACATTGTACTAGGCACACAGTAACTGCTCCTTGTACTAAGCACATAGTAACTGCATTGTGTACTAGGCGCACAGTAACTTCATCCTATACTAGACACACAGTAACTGTATTTACACTAGGCACACAGTACCCATATCCTTTGCTAGGCACCCAGAACAGCAACTTATGCTAGGCACACAGTAACTGCATCCTATGCTAGGCTCATACTAACTGGATCTTATGCTAGGCAAACAGTAACTGCATCATCTACTAGGCACACAATAACTCAATCTTATGCTAGGAACTCAGTAACTGCAAATTATGCTAGGCACACCGTAACTGCATCCTATGCTTGGCACACAATAACTGCATCATATGCTAGCACTCAGTAACTGCATCCAATGCTAGGCACACATCAACTTCATCCTCTACTAGGCACGGACTAACTGAACCTTGTACTAAGCACACAGTAAATGCACCTTGTACTAAGCACAGAGTAATTGTGTCTCATACTAGGCACACAGTAGCTGCACCTTAAACTAGGCACACACTAAATGTATCTTATACAAGGCACACAATAACTTCATCTTATGCTAGGCATGCAGTTACTGCATCTTATACTCAGCACACAGTAAGTGCTGCTTATACTAGGCGCTCAGTAAATGCATTGTATACTCGGCACACAGCAGCTGCCTGTTTCAAGCAGAGGTTTTCACTTTCAGCAGTGCGTTTCAGTCACTCATTTTAGCCACTCAATGAGAAAAAAGAAAAAATCATTCTTGATTTAACTGTACAGCAAAATTGCTTAACAATGTGCAGCATATAAAACAGAACATTAAGTAAACAATAAAAGATTGATTGATTGATTGCTTGAAATGAAGACCTGCAGATGTATAAAAGAATGGCACTGTGTGCAGTGAGGTGAGCTCACAAAAGCTTCTAAGGCTGGGGCCATCCTCCTGGGGAGGTTCCACACCCCAGTATGAAGCTCAGCGGTGCAGGGCCTCCAGCACAAGATGGAAGCCCACCCTGTGGAGGGGGCGCAGCTCACCTTGGGTTTAACCATGTGATGTCGGCTATTCACCAGACGACTGAAGTGCCATGAAGCAGTCACCACGAGGTGCAGGGGGTGAGGAGGAACACTGGGCCTTCAGTCAAAGGCGCTTACCATGACTAGCCGGTCGAGCATACACCTTCAGAGCGAAGCAGGACAGGGATGGCTGGTGAGGCCTAGCATCTTTTTAAACCCGAGGATCCCAAAATGGATTTCAACAAACCTCATGTGAGTTCGCTGCAAACAGAGCTGAATGTGGCACGCAATGAAAACATTAATACCGAGTTAACCAAGGACAACAGCCCCAATGCAAAATGTGACACCCCTGACATTTTTTCACAACGGTACATTCCAACTTTATTTCTTTTTTTGCATTTTGCCAGATTCCAGATGAATAGCACAGCCAGAAACGGTATTTGCGACAACGGAACTGGTATGTCTCGTCTGACGTTCGTAATCCTAGACTTGGGAGGTGGCATTTGCAGGATGCTTAGAAAGGGCCTGGGCTGCTGAGGTCTATCTCTGTGTGCTGCCTGTTCCCCAGCAGCTCATGCGGCTCGAGTCCTAACAAGAACTTCTCCAAACAGGGCCAGGTTTGGGATGGTCAGTAAGCAGGCCTCAACATACTGCCACTCCTGAGCAGGCAGAGGCCCACTGTCCATCAAATACAGCAACCACTTGGGTCCTGGACTGGTCCTGAAACTCCAGTAACTTTTGGAATGAGTCTCTACCTGGGCAGTGGCGATTGGACTAAAGGTTTGAAGTCGCATGATTCTTTTCAAACACAATACACTTTGAACTATTGTGGCACTTTTAGGCTTTATTGAGAAATAAAGACACGAGGGGATATTGTAGGCGTGTGTGAAAAACACCTGTTTTCATCCAGAACCTCATTAGAAGTGACAACGTTTTGCTACATCTGGGATTACCAGACAGGACACAGATTTCTATATGATAAATAAGTGGTGTGATAAAAATGGGCAAAACATGCAAAAACAGATGCACTAATTTAACCCCTTCCCTGCCTGTTCTTTTTTCAATTGCATTCAATAAACGTGTAATTGCACCACGGCGGTGGGTGATGTTGTACAGCAGTCATTAAATTGGTAAAATAACCATTCCATTATGTCAGATGACTTTATATTTCAAGCAAGTTTATTCAATGTATTTATTTTTCATACAGAATTGCCTTATTTCTATAATATGTTTTTTAGACGTTGTACTGCGCATGCACAGTAGTGGTGTATGAGAACACAAGCTGTGCTCTCCAATGAATGTGAGTTGTAACCAGGTGTTGCTCTGCATGGAAACAGAGAGTGAGGGCTCCAATGGCCTGTAATCTGCAGACATGTGCAAGGTGGCCACCAGAGGGCAGCAAATAATAGGGAAAAAAATATCTGCTTTGCCACACGCACTGAGAAGCATGACTTAAACGAAGTGCCACACACACTGACAAGCCGTCCTAAAAGAAAATAGGCGGCTTGGTCCATGTGTAAATAACGGGTACTCTGGGACGCATCAAGGAGGAACCTATAGTGTCCTGCTGGACATGTTCTAGTGTTCAGGCATGTTTAGTTACCAGCCACTCCTTTGAAGGCTGGCCTTTACACAGACCCCACATCCATCTAACACAGGCGTCACCGGTAAGGCGACCCTGACAATAAAAGAGCCAGAGTTCATGTGCTTGTGACCAGTTACCAATGACCATACTACTGTGCATGCATCCATTATTTCTAAGTATGTGGGTATTGAGCCCACTCCTTTACAATGGTGATTGTTGGGGGGCAGATGCCTTCCGGTAGACCAGGTAGCTTGTGGTGTATATTGGGGGGGTCGCATGCGTGAGTAAGGCACAGGCACACAGTGTGAGGGTTGGGCGAGACTGGCCTTGAGCGACCACTCCCCTTTTAATTACTTGCGTTGGGCCACGGCTGGCCCGAGTGAGTCAATGCGGTACATCCGGCTCACTCCAGGACACAAACACTGAAACGTTAACTTATTACATCTCATCTTAACTCAGTCTCTTGTCCTTCTTTTCACTGACTGGGTGGTGACTTGCCACCCGGCATACAAAGTCTTTGAGGTGGGAGCTCGGGCAGGGTTTCTTCGCAGCCCATACCGGGGGTGTTGGCAGCAATCTTCAGGTTGACCCTCTGGCCTTGAGGATGTCGGGCGGGTTGCTTGATGGGTCTCCTCCGACCTACGGGGGCAGCTGCCCCGTGGGGTGCTCAGATGGTCCATCTCATTATCTCCTTGCTCCTTTGACTCTGTGAAGGGCCTGTTTTCTTCAATCGTGGTTGGGAGAGCCTTTTCTACTTCCTTGAACAATGAGATGTTCCTGGTTACAGTCTCTCCTCCCTTCTCTGCGGTGATCATGGTCGCCTTAACTTTAGTCACGGTCCAGTGGCCTTGTTCATAAGGGGCCTGGAATTTCCCTCCTGTTCTCCAGTCCTTTATTATGGCTAGGTAACCTTTTTGTAGATCATGGAGCTGGACTCGTCTCCTGTGGCTGGCTGCTAGATTTTGTCTCTACCTTTGTTCCAGGGCATCACCCTTGTTATAGTGCAAAAGACACAGAATTGATGGACGGAATGCAGGACAAATCAAAACATTCACCCCCAGTCAAGAGATCCGGGTTAAATCCATCATGCTTTTGCTCGCCATGCCACCCCAGTTTAGACCTGGTCATATGCAAATCAGTCTTGAACCTGTGCCTCATGGGAACAGTCTAGCCCGAACTGCCAAGCCAGGTCCTCCCTGGATCGGAAAAAAGCATCCTAGGACCGGTTACCGGGCTTCACCCCTCTTCGGCCAGGATAGCTTGATTCCAGTGGCACAGTGAGCCCAGGACCCACGTCTGGGCTTACCTGGTGCACTTAGGGCGAGAAAGCAAAAGACACACAATTGATGGACGGAATGCAGAACAAATCAAAAAATTCACCCCCAGTTAAGAGATCTGGGTTGAATCCATCATTCTTTTGCTCACCATGCCACCCCAGTTTAGACCTGGCCATATGCAAATCAGTCTTGACCCTGTGCCTCATGGGAACAGTCCAGCCTGAACTGCCAAGCCAGGTCCTCCCTGGACCAGAAACAAGCATCCTAGGACCGGTTTCGTGGTTTCACCCCTTTTAAGCCAGGATAGCTTGATTCCAGTGGCACAGTAAGCCCAGGACCTTTATCTGGGCATACCTGGCCCACTTAGGGCGAGAAAGCAAAAGACACACAATTGATGGACGGAATGCAGAACAAATCAAAACATTCACCCCCAGTCAAGAGATCTTGTTTAAATGCATCATTCTTTTGCTCACCATGCCACCCCAGTTTAGACCTGGCCATATGCAAATCAGTCTTGACCCTGTGCCTCATGGGAACAGTCCAGCCCGAACTGCCAAGCCAGGTCCTCCCTGGACCGGAAACAAGCATCCTAGGACCGGTTTCGGGGTTTCACCCCTCTTCAGCCAGGATAGCTTGTTTCCAGTGGCACAGTGAGCCCAGGACCCACGTCTGTTATAGTGCGGCAGGGCCCCCCTGGTGCAGACAGAGATGGTATCTCGTTGTAGGCCGCCGTTGAGCATTAGTGCCCAAGGAGCATGGTGAGTGGTGCTGTGTGGCGTACTCCTATACTCCCTGAGAAGTAGTTGTAAGTGACCCTCAGGGTCCGCATCATCAGCCACAGCCATGCGTAAGGCCTTGTTTTGAGTCTGCATGAATCTTTCGATTGTTCCATTGGCTTGTGGACATTGGGGGGTGGTGCTGCACCCCATAGAGTAGCATGAAATTGTGGAATTCTCTTCCCTGGAATGGGGGCCCGTTGTTGCTTTTGATCTCTCCCGGGCACCCAAAGATCGCAAATGTTTTCTCCAGCACTGGGGCGACTCAGGAGAATGCAATGACACTGATGACTTCTACTACTGGGTATTTGGAGTAACTATCCAGCAGGACCAGGGTTACCCGGCTGTCAGGAAAGCTCCCAAAGTCGATGCTCACTCTCTCCTATGGGGCCTTGACATGCTTGTCCATCTGAACTGGTGCTGGCCGCTCTGGTGTGCTAGTCAGTTGGCAAGCCAGGCATCTTCTCACCATCTCTTCGACACGCATGTCCAATCAAGCGAACAACACTTTCTCCTGCATTCTGGCCTTCCTCTTTTTTGTCCCTTGGTGTCTGCCATGGGCAAGTTGAGTCAAGTGATGGTGTAGGGCCCCTGGGATGACAATGAGGGACCCTCACAATAATAGTTCATCTTGGGTTACACTCAATTTGTTGCGTATCTTCCACATCTTGGTGAGGTATTCCCTGTCTGTCCCTGCCCAATCATTGGCCGTCTGCAGGAAACAATGCCAGTTGCCTCCTTGTACAGTGTCAGGCACCTTGGTGATGACTGGGTCCCCCTCGTCTGCTGCCATGATGTCTGCTAGGGTCAGTGCCTTAGGGCTTGGGTCGTAGTCGATTATATTGCTGGATCCCCATGACATTTACGGAGGCCCAGGTGTCAATGACTGCCTTTACTTCTGACCAGGCTATTCTAACAGTGTGCGTGTGTTGCGCAAAGCTCCTGAGCACTGCAAGTCCCTGTTAATCAGCCAACATGCACAATAAAGACACATACATGCTGCCAAGAGTCAGCAACAACAGTGGCCAGACCCACATACCTGCTGCATCAGAGGAGCACTGTCCCCAGAATGAGGGCAGAGAGGCGCAGGCAACAAAAGGAGCCATAGCAGAGACAGAGGTCTGCATGTACAGCACACACTCGGGGGGAACCACAAGTCTCAGGAATCAAAGACTCAATGCACTACACCATAGTAGTGTAATAAGGACACTAACAATGCTGCATGCCCCCTAGCAACTGCCTACCACCTCCGCAGAGAGAGTGCTGCACGCCCCTTATGAAAGTTCACCACCACCCCACTCAGGGAGAAGAGACAACAGGTGTGGCGAGGCCCTTAGTGTCTGTCTGCTGAAAAGCCAAGAGAAAATGACTATCTCACTCCTTGAAGGAGATGAAAGAATGGTTCAGCCCACTAGTTATCAAACCCTTTCTACAAGTTTAAGGATGCAGGCCTACAGGAAGCCAGCTGAGAATGCCCTGAAAGTGACAACACCACCTACAGAAAGTTCATGGTTGCCTACCAGGTGCCTGCAAAAAAGAAGCTGCCACTGGTGCCATGAAGAGGAAGCATGCACTGCTCCCTGCAATGAGACAAGTAAGGAGCTCCCTGCCATCTCCCCCACACATACCCAGCATCACCAGCGCTCCCCAGACACAATAGGAAGGGAAGGCCTAGTGTTGCCTGGATGCAGAAATGACAGCAAATACACCCTATCTGCACTAGCACTGCCCCACAGCGGGCCAAAGACTATACCAAGAGCGTCGTCCTCCACACTGCCTTAAGACGTAGTCGCCAGTGGCCCAATACAGGCAAGAAGAGAGTCACACACCTAAGTGGCAAGCTGCCACCTCCACAGATCCTTACTGCCTGTGGAAGCAATTCCCTGAACAGGAGATTCAAGAAGGTCCCTGGAGAGGGAACCCGAGACATGTGACTGGCTGCCAACCATCTTTCAAGAGGAAGAAGAGAACCAGATCAGCAACTGTCATGATCCTCACTAAGCCAGAGCCCAACACCTGAGGCCGGTGGCCAGACTAAGGAAACAGTGGACCACTGGGCAGTCCTGTCGACTGACCATGGAGAAGGTGCATGCTACTGCACACAGAAGAAGAGCTGGAAATGTGACCTGCTGGTCTATACAAGGAACTTGATGACCAACCAAGTTAGGAGGGAAAATTGTATGAGGCCCGGCCTGAAAGGCATGCTTAAGAAGACTCGAGCTGCTGATGGAGCGTATGCAGACACACAAGCAGCAAGCTACCAATGTGACAAGAGAACAACCTGGCAGCCACACGTTGGGAGACCGAGAGTAAGCCAAAAGCATGTGCGAACACATTCTATACCTCACGCTTCTCAGCATGTTTATCCAGACACAGTCACTGATGGCTCCGCAACCCAAACCATCCAGGTGCAAGAATGCCTCCATGAACGAAGAAAGGAAATCCCTGGCCACCATCATTCCGGGTTGTCGATGACTCAAGAAAGAAGACCTGCAATCATCCCGGCGAATTATCACCATCTGTCGTCCAAGTATACCACGCAGCTGGTAACTCCATCATGCCAGCCCAGGTTAAGGGCGTCAAAACTACCTCCCCTTGAGTATCAAACAATTGGACTGGAGTCCTACAGCTTCGCCATACCAACTGACAAGAGGCACCAGTGATGCTCTGAAGAACCAGTGACTGCCTGCTCCACTGGCTTGAATTCAGAGAGCACGTCATGGCCAGTACCCATCTACCCCAGAGGTTGTGTGGCTCCTCGGTGGTCTTGCAGCTGCCTCAACATGGGCACACACACAGCCCCAGCACAGCCCACAAGCACTCCTGTGGCAACCCAATCAAGAGGCCTCACCCAAGCACGAGTGATGGACTTGATATTGCCCCACCGATGGGCACCAGGATGTAGCAAGCCTGTCTAACAGAGACTTCAATAAGTCAGAACCCGCCAAAGACTGTCCTCAGTGGTTAAAGCAACACCATAGTGAACCTTCGCAGTGGACTCCGACCACGCTCCTGATGCACCCCGTTTTTGGAAATATTGAGACCTATCACAAATTGTCCTCTGCGTCAGCAGAAGAGAGCAGCTTCGGACGAAGGACATGTTTCCACTGGAATGCTGCCAAAGTGCTGCTGGCGTATCCAAGCCAGCATTCATGCCCTGAACCCCTCAGGTTACATTATGGATGCGGGGGAAGATGTCCTGTTGCATTTGTGTCATCAGCTCCATGTCCACTGCTGTCCCGCTGATCAGTTCTAGATGCTGATGGACCTTGGGGTGTTAATTTTCATTGTTGTTTACTCCCACATATTTGACTTTTATTTGTGTTTGCTGTAATAAAGTTTGGGAGCAATGTAGTGTCCTGCTGGACACATTCTGGTGTTTAGGCATGTATATCAGCCACTCCTTTGAAGGCTGGCTTTAACACACACCCCACACCCATTCAGTACTGGTGCCACTGGGCAGGTGACCCTGCCAATAAAAGGGCCCAAGTGCATGTGCTTGTGGCCAGTTACTGTGTCTGCACCCATTATTTCTACGTTTATGGTCCTAGAGCCCATGAATTTACAGAACCGTCAACTAGTTGGGTGTACAGCTCACCCTCCCAATATACTGGAGCACCAGCGCTCCACAGCTCATGGGCATCCCATGGAAGGCTTCAGTCGCTAACACGGAAGGTTACACAATGCTCAACACGTGTTAGGGTTCATGTGAATGATCTCATAGTCTGAAAGCCATTGATAGAGGCTGTAAAGTAGACCAATCCCTTTAACATAAAGGATATTCTAGTGGTGTGCAGTCACTTCCTACAACAAAACTTTACCGCATGAGGCATCATTGCACAGGCACATTACTCCCTTAACTAATCGTTTTAGGACTTCAACCTGCTCATACCAGAGGAAACAGTTATCTCATGGATGAGAATAACACCGAGGTTGCAAGCACTGGAGTGGAGGGTGACCCAACACCAAACACTACAAAGAAGCAGCCACTTGGAGTGAAGGACAATTCCATAAGTCCTTCGTCAGGCGCCCAGATGGATGATTCTGTAGGAGCTGGATAACAATGAATGAATGAATGAAGAGTATTCATAAGGTACTCTGCTGTATCATACGGGTGTTGTGGCGCCAGTGCCGAAGTTCATAGGTACCTTTCCGCTACTTCCTGAATAAAAGATTGATGGAACTCAGATGAGGAAGAAGGCAGCAGAAAGATTGAAAGTTTAGCAGTGAAGTCTAAGAAAGAGCTCCCACCAATCTGAGCCCCTAAAACGAGGAAATTCGGAGCAAACGACTTGGAGATGACCAGAGGGTCTTTGTGAGGGGAGGAAGGAGTGAACTTCAGCTGCAAATTCCTGAAGTCCATTGGAATGATCACACAATAGCAGATGCACAGTGCTTTAAACACAGGCTCCTGTGCGGAGTGGGAGGGCACTATTAGGAAGAAGGCGTGGCCCCTGCTAAGAGCTGTCTCAGAGACCACTAACTTACACCTTCAAAAAACACAAACATTGGTAAACGCAATAGGTCTCACCTATGTGATTAATAATCCGTTTTTGGGTAATTTTTAGCTTGGTGAGGAGTTGTGTTAATATTAAGTCACTGAAACTGTGCAAAAGTGTTAGGCCATGTTAATTCATAAAGGCAATATACTGTGCAGTAACTAACTGGTTGTAATGTAAGGCGGGGGTATTAGGTGAAGGGCAAAGGATTTAACTCAAATGAAGTGCAGCCCACAACGTTCTACAAATAAGAATGTGAGAAACATGTTTTAATTTGGTTGTGAATTAGGGGGTGGAAAGGGGCATCATAGAAACTATGAGAAGATGAGTTAAAAGGTATCGAAGGAAAAACAAAATCATACATACATCTCACAAGCACGCTTGGAATGCGCTCTGACGTGAGGCGAAAAAATTAAAAGCGGCGGACAAACCATAAAACGCAGCCGAGAAGCACACAAGACATATGCAGTCGTAATTAAAGATCTACTCTGTCCTTGAAGCTATTAACTAATATAGAGTGAAGGTGATGTGCAGAGAACAAGCAACCAATTGTATGTAGCTATAATATAACAAGCATTTGCAATGCAATAGGTCTCGCATTTACGCGAGTTTAAGCTATTGGCATTGTAAATGACGATGCCTTTTATTTATGTTTGAAAAACGGAAACACTAATAAAAGGCATTGTTATTTGCAATGTGAATAGCTCAAACTCGCGTAAATGTGAGACCTATTGCATTGTAAATGCTTGTTGTTCCTTTCACTGTAGCAGTGACCTGGTTTGTTTTTAAAAAAATAAGACCTTTGGCTTCACGCTGTTTGTTCATTTGCATCTCACTGATGCTGGGAACAAAGAGATTGCAATCTTTACTGCCGATCTTTACTGCCGTGCGGCCCGCGAAAGTGAAAGCAAAAGAGTGCTTTCAGGCCTCCAAATGGTGCGCGCGCCCGGCCGGCGCACATGCACTGTATTTGGAGGCCTGAAAGCACTCGTTTGCACTTCCAGATCCCCCATTTACAAAAGCTTTCGCGAGAGCAGCGCTAAAACGCTGTCTCAAGCGAGACCGAAAAAGCATGTTATATGTGTGTCTGAATGTGCCTGCAGTGTGAGATGCTTTATCCGGTCTCTTAATCAGTGTCTGTTGTCCACACAGCATATGCTAAGGCCTTCTGCATTTCACTTTTTGGCACTCTTTTTCACTATGTGCCATTTGTTTTTACGGCCAGGCAACAGAGTGCTTTTAGTATAGTATAGTATAGTATTGTAAAATACAGCAATTCTCAGGGTTCAAAGTGCCACTGCACTTGCTGCACCAGTTGTAGCCACGCCCCTGCGCACCTCCTGCATGTCTCATAACACTATGCAGTTGAAGTAGGATGCACTGATCAACCGAAAGTACAGCTTTTGCTCTCAGTAGAACCATCCTGCACCTCTCGGCCTCTTCAGTAAGGGGAGGAGCCTGCATATCTATTTAAAGGGACAGCGTATTTTCTGGTAGGACTGTCGACTCTGTAGTGCTTCGACTAGCTGGGCCTGAATTTGAAGGGGCGCAGGCACAGCCCTTGGAGGATGAAAAGCCTTCCAGTAAAATGTAAAGGGGCCAAAGTCTGCACATTGAGGAAAGCTGGTAGGGCTGGCGCAGTAGAGTAGTAGCAAGGAGCAAGCAAGGGTGGTTTTAGAGTCATTGTCAACGCCGTTCAAGGGCCAAAATAGCAGAAGCAACAGCAGTTATCGATGGAGGAGTTTGGGAAGAGGCTCTTTATGCTAGACAAGCAGGGTTTCAGCAGGGATTCAGCAGGTATTCAGCAGGGTTTCAGCAGCTCTTGGTTCATATGAGTTGACACAGTTGCTTCAACAGAAGAATAGATAGGGAGCTTCTGGCCTGGATGTGGGAACTCTGGAGGAGCTCTCCTGCTCCCGAAATAAAAACGCATCTATAATCTAGACTGAGAAGAGTTGACAGACCTGTTTTCTTTACATAGAGCAAATGCTTTAAATTGCTTTACATGAGCATCAGGTTCCATTACTCAAGATTAAGGGTGGGCGTAGTTCGCGAAGTAGTACTTCGCGAAGCAACGCAAAGTGAAGTTCGCACTACGCGAGCTACGCGTAGCACTTCGCGAACTGCGTAGTAACATGTTCGCACTGTGCAAGATGTTGTTTTCAATGATTGCACAGTGCGGACAAGCAACCGGCACTGTGCAATCATTGAAAATGGCATCTTGCACAGTGCGAGCTGTAGTTTTCTGCTGCTCGAGTAGATTTTTACTCGAGCTTCAGCTTTCTCAACGCGAACTGGTAGTTTCTCATCGCGAGCGGTCGCGAGCATAAGCGACCACTCGCAATGAGAAACCTGACCTCCTCGCGTTGGGAATCTCGCCGGGAGGTTTATTTTCCATGCTCGCGATCGCCAACTTGCAGTTGCTGATCGCGAACAAGGAAAAAGTCTCGCCGGGATGTAATTTTGCTTGCTCGCGGTCGCCAACTTGACGTTGAGGACCACGAGCAAGCAAAAAATGACCGCAGCACTACGCAACACTACGCTACGCGTGTTCGCACTGTGCTACGTGCAGTTCGCGTAGTGCGAAGTAACGCGAACTTCGCAAACTACGCGAGCGTAGCGTAGTGCTTTGCCCAGGCCTACTCAAGATCAGACTTTTTTTAGGAAAGGTGAGATTAAGATATTTGCCTATAATCACAGGATGTAGTAGAGTCGATGCCGCGACTCAAAACCAAGAACTACAGTTCCGAAACCAGCACATCTGCACATTAGCCCACGTCTCTTTCATGACGCTGCGTGTCCTGGGGCTGCAAGTCAGGGTGCACAGTAGAGAAGACGCAGAGATGACAACTACCACCTAAATACCGAGTGCCTAAACGCGAACGCTAAACAACGAGCAATGCCGAACCACTCTGGGCTTTATTTATGAGAAGTGACACATCGCTGCGTGAAAACAGCGATGCGTCACTTCTCTGTGCGCCCTCCTTGCGACATGGTGGATGCGTTGTCTTATTTACTGCATGACGCATCATGTCGCAAGGAATGACAGATACGTCAGTATTACTGACGTACCTTTCAGCGCAAAACTGACGCATTGATGGAGTTGTGTCGGAAGTGTGAGGCAACTGCAGCAATGCAGGGGGAGGGCTATGAAAATAGAACTGCGTCACCCTTACGCCTGCTATGAGGCAGGCGTAAGGATTTGATGCAATGGAGTCCTAGAAGTGGCGCAGCGAAATCTTATAGATTTCACTGCGCCACTTCTACGAGGCTTGGATGCGGGGGATCTCCCACCCTGCATACATTATACCTGGCGCAGGTATAATGTGGCCGCAGGGCTTTACAACGTGACGCATCTTCCTAGATACATCACTTTGTAAAGAGGGCGCAATGTAGCGCATATTTTACACCACCGCTGTGTCACAAAAAGTGACTCAACGGCAGCGTAAAAGTAACACAGGGGCGGGAGCCGCTTCGCTTGATTGCCGCGAGGATTATCCGAGGACTACAGTTCCCAGGGGGCCTGCTGCCATCGCCCACACCTGGTTGCAATTTGCCATCCTGCCAGGCGCCTTTAAAGCGCCTCGCCGCTCCCGCTGTCGCGGGAGCCGCTTCGCTTGATTGCCGCGAGGATTATCCGAGGACTACAGTTCCCAGGGGGCCTGCTGCCATCGCCCACACCTGGTTGCAATTTGCCATCCTGCCAGGCGCCTTTAAAGCGCCTCGCCGCTCCCGCTGTCGCGGGAGCCGCTTCGCTTGATTGCCGCGAGGATTATCCGAGGACTACAGTTCCCAGGGGGCCTGCTGCCATCGCCCACACCTGGTTGCAATTTGCCATCCTGCCAGGCGCCTTTAAAGCATCTCGCCGTTTACGCGCAGCGGACGCGCACGGACGAAGCCCGGACAAAGGGCGGGCCCTCTGTGGCCCTCAGTGGACGGAAGAGACTGGACTGGGCCACGGACATTGTATGTATTTGAGACAGTCCCTGTGTAGTCACTATACATTGTTGTGTAACGTGGGTGTAAGAGAAATTAGAGGGTTATATAGTCCCTGGTAAAAGAGGAAAAAGCGCTTGGTTCCAAGGATTATTGCTAATATGCATAAGGCTAAGACGAATAAACCCACCAAGGGGGTTGGCTCTATGGATAACTATCTGGTGCAAAAGGTGACCCAAATCAACAACACCCGTAGAGCTTCCCTAGGGCGAGGTAGTGATGTTGCTGAACTACCGCCTCCTTTGATAGTCACAGCTCCTATAGATGGCCTGAACGGGGGAAGTGGGGCGGCTGCAATTACTACAGCGCAAATACACATAGATCAGATTGCAGATGATCTTGAAGTTGCATCTGAATTAATAGAATTAACTGAGGAAGATTCATCTCCCTTATCTCCCCTATCACCCAAGCAAAGACCAATAAGGTTGTGCAGGAAGGTACAAGTTAAGCGCATGGGCAACCATTGCAAGAGTAAAACCGGGAGGGGCAATAGAGTCTCTAACAGTGGGGGACCGCAAAAGAATCTAGGGGAGGGTAGTGGCATTGGCGGATTGAGTTCTAATATCGCCCCTGAATCATTAACTCTCCTATTCCACTCACTGGAGGGAAAATTAGAGGAAAAAATTGTAGAGCTGATGCAACCACTGCTAGATAAATTAGATACTATGGCCTTAGAAGTTGATAGATTAGGTGGCCTGTTAAAATCCCACTTGGTGGGAGTATCAGGTAAATCAGATGCAGCCAATAATAATTCAATTGTGGTTGTCCCGGGATCACCAAAAAGTAGTGCATCTAATACTCTACTAAATAGGCAGATTAACACACAGAATAAAGTGGTTGTTGTTGATCCTGTCTTATCAGGTCCCACGACAATAACATTGCAGAATACCATTAATACGAGATCTCTTGAGGGAAATTTGACCCATACCCACACAAAGAAAATCCGTCATGTAAATCTTCCTCCTGACTGTGCTCCTTATGTGGCTGTGCTTACGAATGTCCCTCCCATTCAGCCCCAAGCACATCAGGTGTCTGAAGAAAATCACGACTCTCTAAAGAATAGGACGGTTTTCTGGCTTAATAAGAATTGTGGGTTTCCCGTTAAGTATGCAGATCAAATATTAACGACAAGAAGGGTCAGCTGGATTGGATCGTCCAGCAAGACAACAAATGGTGACTGCATTATCATTAATTTTAGGCATCCTCAGCATGCTGCTACAGTTCTACTTAGAGCTGCTGCACTAGCCAACACTCCCAATAGTATTTGCATACGTCCACTGGGGTTCTTTTATTCCCATTTTATTAGAAATCCACCAACCCCTGGCCCATTCAGAATACGTACACCCTCACAGTCACTGCCCCTCAATGATGGATATGATTATAACGCGGGGCTACAGAGAGGTAATGACTTCAACATTGCAACTCATAATAGATTTGATGCCCTCTCGGGATTAGAGCTATGTGACTGACAGGAGGTATCGGGTGGGCAGGAAATTCATGGCTTAACGGATATGAAATGTTCGGAACGTAATTTGGCTGTCAATATCTCTAATAATATAATATCCTGGAACATTGCGGGTCTTGGTTCCAAAATGGAGGATTGCAATTGGATTGAGTATATCAAAAAGTACCAAATTATCTGTTTACAGGAAACTTGGTCAATCGATTGTAATTACTTCCTGGAAGGGTTTAAGGCCTACTACGTACCGGCAGTAGCAACAAATAGGGGTAGAGCTAAGGGGGGCCTGGTTGTGTTTATATCTATAGCTTTATGTTGTAAGGTTCGGAGAATTACAACTAACCACACTGGTATTATTGGTTTAGTTTTAAACGGAGAAAACTGTACGGCCGGTCTGGTCAATTTTTATAATTCTACTATTTGTAGCACCAACTCTAGTCATATAGCTACATTGCATTCCTTTATCAGTAACTCCATGAAGGGCTGTTTTCACAACCTCATGGTGGTTGGGGATTTTAATGTTCATCCCTGTGGAGACCCTCTTTTTAAATTGATCACAGAATTTAATTGCTCGGTCTGTGAGAACTTTCATTTTGAGCACACAACTGAGGGGGAACACTTGAATGATATGCTTAATGAATTAGAATTAACTCCTATGATGGCATTGATGGCCCCAAATAAGCGTTTTGATACCCCAACGTTTAAGGGGAATGGCAGGGCAACTTTTATAGATTTTATTTTGTTAACATCTGCCATGCAGTCTTTTGTGGGATCCTTCTCTATCGAAGACAGTGAATTTAGTGATCACAATCCTCTCACTGCTCTTTTGAGGGGTCCACTGATAGCAAAAGAAAGAGTGGAATCTCTTATCGGTAGGGTGAACACCACTGATGGCAGACGCCGTCTGAGATGGTCCATGGTAACTCCTGATCAACTATATACCAAAATAAAAACTACTTGTGCTGACGAAATTTCGTTATGCACGCAAGTAGATGCACTCCCAAACATTGTTCTAAATGCCTTCAATCGTTTAGCGATGAAGGTATCTCAATTACTATCAGTTCCTATAAAAAATTCAGACTCCCTAAAAGGTCCAAAGTGGTTTAACAAGGACTGCACTCTAGCAGCCAAAAATCTAAGAGCAGCATTGTCATCCAAGCCTAGGATAAAAGCTGATGTCCAGCAATGTAGAACGATTTATAAAAACACTATTGCAAGACATAAGGAATCTCTAAGGGAAGAGGCGTGGTTAGCGATCCTAGATCCTGCCACCCTTGGAAGTAGTACAGCTTTCTGGGCCTTGATGAGAAAACCATTTTTGACACAGGACCCGGGAAATGGTACTGAAAGTTATATATCTAAGGAGGAGTGGGAAGAGCACTTTAAAAAACTATACTGCTGTGCAGAGGACATGGATACTAGTACTGACTGTAGTAAAACTGGTGTGCAGATTGTTTTTAATAGAATTGAGGTCTTAGAGGGAATACAGGGAATCACAGGTGGAAAAGCTCCTGGCCCGGACGGGATCCCCCCTGATTTGTATAAATCTGATCCTAGCTTTTGGGCACCGATTTTGGAGTCAGTTTTTAACGCAGCTGTAAAAGAAGGATGTCCACGATCATGGGGTGTTTCCACAATTGTCCCAGTTTTTAAAAAGGGTGACAAGGGCAGCCCACACTGCTATCGCCCGATCTCTCTACTAGATTCTATGGTTAAGATTGTAGGAAGAATTGTACTGCAAAGATTGGTAGAGTGGGTGGAGGAAAAGAACATTATGTCTCTTTCGCAGTACGGATTTTGTAAAGGCCGATCCACAACTACTCAATGCCTTAACCTTTTCCTGATCTTAAGTAAATATACCATAATACAGAAAGGTACCATTCATCTTGCCTTTATGGATTTGTCTTCAGCGTTCGACTGTGTCAATCGGTGTAAGCTGTGGCAATCCATGAGGTCAAAAGGGGTTGATAGCGGTCTGGTTGATTTCTTGGTTGCCCTGCACCATAATACCAGTGCCAATGTGAGATATTCCCTGGATCTGAGTGTATCTAATAATTTTAGTATTGGAAAGGGTGTCCGGCAGGGCTGCATCCTGGCCCCCTTTCTTTTTAACTTTTACATTAATGATTTAGATGGGGTGCTACAAGATGTTCATGCTGACTGTCCTAGAGTTGGCAGGCGAGGAATTCCAATACTTCTCTACGCAGATGATGCAGTACTTATATCTAGGACCGAGAGGGGATTGCAATCATTACTAACAGCTTTTAATACATTTATGAGAGATAGAGACCTCTTGGTAAATAACACTAAATCTTTTGTATTACAAGTTGGTCAGCAACCAAGAAAACCCTTCCAATTTAGGATTGGCGGAGAAATAATACCCTCAACTAAAACATTTTGTTATCTAGGAGTTCTCTTTGATACAAAATTAAATTGGGAACCCCATCTTGTAAAGAAAAAAGGTGAAATGGTGAGGGTTAATGCATCAATATTTAATTTTGCAACCAAATTGGGAAAAAAGCCAATCTGTGCAATGTTGAAATTGTACAACGCTAAGTCTGTGGCAACTGTATCCTATGGTAGTGAACTTTGGGGGTATGTTAATGGAGAGCAATTACAGATTGTTGAAAATCGTTTTATGAAGCGCTTATTGTGTGTCCCATCTGGTACGGCTAATTTCGCCGTCCATGAGGAGTTGGGGTCCCAATATATATGCGACTTGCTTTCCTTACGCCCTTTGATGTTTTGGCTTAAAATTTGGCTAAATGAGAACATACCCCTAACACACTTAATCATTAAGGACTTTATGTCATTGGACAAGGCATTGAGTTCTCCTTGGCTAAGCTATTTAAAAACAAATTTTGACAAACTTGGTCGCCCTGATCTTTTTTCTAATCCTCAAACAATTATCAGGGGAGATTTGGAGCAAATTAAACAATTATTTTTGTGTGATAAGAGGACCACGAGAGAAGACGTGGAGCTCCAGAAACCAAGTGTGAGAAAATTTGTTATGCTTAAGACTACCTTGGCCATTGAACCATATTTGGAAGGGTCTTTTTCTTCACATGAGAAATTTTTACTGACCAGATTTAGGTTTAATCAATTTCATCATCTGCTTATTCGACCTAAATGTGATATTTTTAATAAATTGGCAGCGCCCTGCGGCTGCGACGGAAAGTCTCCGCAGGATATGCTGCATTTTATCTTTTTATGTAAATTTTATGAATTTCCTCGTAAATTATATTTAGTGACTCTTTTAAAAAAACTTGATTTTAAACAAATCAGACCGGCTCTTTTGTATTTGCAGCTTTTGCACAGTGACAGTGTTCTCCAAATGAAGGAATTTTTAAAATTATGTATTAGATTGAGAAACTGCCTGGACCAGTGAAACCATGCCCCTCGCTCGGTGTTCATATTTTAGAGAGCAATATCCTTTTTCTTTGTGTACTGAAATGGTTGGTGCTCTTGTAATGATGTATTGTATATTTTATGTATGTCTTTTATGGTTAGCAATAACCGAAATAAAGATTTGAATTTGATTTGATTTGAACACAGGGGCTCATAAAGAAGCCCCTCTGTATTGAACGACAACTTAATGAACCATGAAAATGAATCTATTGACATATAATCCGAATCTACCACTAGGTTTAAAACAATGCATGTTTTGACCACGAACAAAAAAATGTTTTTTATTTATTTATTTTTCATAGTCCTCATTTATCCACATTATGCTCTGAGTTCAAGAAAGGAGTTTTCCAACCATCTCAAGTGGCCAAAGTAGATGTTAGGGGCCCGGTCACCCACAAGGGAGAGAAGGATATCAAGATCTTCGGGGCCGCACCTTCGGCCTCTTGGGTATCATTCAGCCCATAATCTTGATTCTGCTGTTAGACCATTGCTTTCCTCCTTTTTAGAGGTGGTGGCGGCCCTACCGACAGGCTCCATTTAGAGCATATTCTTAATCATCGGACCAAGAAAACAAATACCAAAAAAAAAGAAGGGGAAACAACGAAAATACCAAAAATATGCAATGGGAGAAGCAATAGACCTACAAAGGCCGGGGTCTAATAGCTTATGTATAATTCTAAGAAGAACCTTTCTCCACCCACTTATCCCAGATTTCCCAAAATGTGTTTTTTTTGTTCTGTTTACCAGATAGGTCCAAAGAGGATACCCTCTGAATGGAATGAATCCATTCTTCTTCTGTAGTAGGACAGGTAGAATTAATTTAATACAAAGCTCTCTACGAGCTAACAAAATCAGGGTGAAGAAGAGTGCATTGTGTCTTTTTGTTAAAGGATGACCGTCTAAGTCCCTCGGTAGTATCCCAAAAATTATAGACAGATTTGTTAATTTTATTTCAAGCCCCATAATATCTGAAATGATCTTACCCACTTTCTGCCAATAAGAATGTTTTACCGGGCAACTCTAGAACATATGGACCTCGTTTGCCTTATGTTCTCTGCATTATGGACACTTTTTGACCTCTTGAATCCCATTTTCGATATTTTCCGAGGTGTCGGCTTTGTGTACTGTGAAGAGGTGGTTCGTTTTTAAAGGTGCAGCATTCACATACGACCATAAAAAAAACATAGATACTTGCCCTGAATTCTCAAGGTCTTCGTCCGGTAGGTCCTTCTTCCAAATCTCGGTAAATGAGGCCTGCATCTCTTCTCCATTCTGAACTAGTAACCAATACCACTCTGTCACTTCTTTCCATTTTGTTTGACGAGAACATATCTTTGATGCTAAGTCCGAGTTCCCTTTTAGCTCTTTACCTATAGATTTTGCCCAGCTTGACAATTGATAATATTTAAACTTCGAAACCGAGTTCTCACATATGGCCGAGAAATGAGGCCAAGAGATAAATTCTGCGTCAACAATCAATTGCCCCCATGTGGTGATGCCACAAGAGCGAAGAGGGGCAGTGAGGGCATCTTCCAAACACAGCCTAACATCATTGTAATACGGAATTTTTAAAAGGCGTCTCACCTGAGACCAGAGCTTCGTGGCTGTCAACAAAATCTTCAGTTTGACCTTCTTAAAATATTTTGGGTGACCAAATTTTAGAAGGAAACACCCTGCTTGTTGAATAAACTCAGTTGTAAGGGCTTTGTAGAGTGGAGAAAAAGATTAACTTTCCATCAACAATTGTCGAAAATGTTTTAATTGGAAGGCACAGAAATACAGATATAAATCGGGGGTTACTATGTCTCCATGAGCTTTGTTCTTTCCAAGTTTCTTTAGAGCTATTCTTGGATTTTTATTTCCCCACAGAAAGCTTGAAAAAAGCCCCTGCACCTTCTTGAACCACATTTTTGGGAAGTCTAAAGGAATAGTATTAAACAAAAACTTATATTTTGGCACAATTGACATTTTCAGTAAATTTGACTTACCCAGAAAAGCGCCCCCCACGATTGTAGTTGTGAACTAACTTTCTTTGTTACTTTTTCAAAGTTGTCCAGAGCTATTTTATCGATATTTTGAACTATCTGTATACCAAGATATCTCATTTCCTTCTTTGTATAAATGCTCCTGAAATTAGTATTCCATTTCATAACTCTGTTTTTTGTTTATTGATAAGGTATCCAGAAACCTTTCCAAAGCTCTCTATCTCTGATCATATCTCTGGAAATGGAGATGGGGAAATTGATGCAGGAACTAAGAAATGTGGGTGCTACAGCAAACCTACGGTTCCCCGCCTCCCTAAAAGTGATGTGGAACAATAAAATGTTTAATTTTAAGGACCCCGAAGAGGCAAACGCCCTGATAAACCAGATAAAAAGTACATCCAAATGAGAATCACTGGATCTAAGCCTGGTTAGAGTTAGAGCCCGAAAACCAGAGGTATCTAATTTTACCTCTAGTAGTAGTAAGGGAGGGTTCCCCAGGGGAGGGGGGTTGGGTAACACATAAAACGCAAAATTTAAATTTTTATTCATACACAGGGTGGGGGAGCAAGTGGGAAAAAAGTTAAAAAAATGTCCTCATTCATTAACAACAATCAAAGGGTTTTATGTAATCTTTGGCCTTCCTTTTTACATGATAGTAATGTTGGTGAATTCTACGCTTTCCGGGATAGTCATGGCTAAGAATGAAAAAGTGAAAAGCATGAGAATCATGTCCTGGAATGTTACTGGGTTAAGGGTTCCCTCCAGAAGAAAGAGAATACTAGAGTACTTAAGATTATCTGACTGCAATGTTTTCTTTGTTCAGGAATCACATTTGCTCAAAGAAGAGTGGACAGTGGTTTAAAAACAGTAAAAAATGGATTGAACATTGCATTTGTGCAACTCAATCCTGTGCAATGAAAGGGATCGCTATTTTAATTTAAAAAACTGCCCAAGCCATGCTCGGTGAATGTACGGTCGACCCCTTAGGAAGTCGGGCAATAGCTAGGGTTAAAATTAACGGTGCATGGTTGACTCTTGTAGGTTACTATGGGCTGAATTTAGATGATCCAGCAGCATTGTATACTCTACTTCCCCAATTAACCAAAATAAATAACTATATTATATTAGAGGGCGATTTTAACTTGGTTCTAGATCTACCTTGCGTAGAGTGGCAGTTAACACACAAAAAATGAGAGCTGCCTTGAGGCAATTATTGTTGGATATTGGGCTTGCAGATATATGGAGAGAGATGGCCCATAAGACCAGGACAATCGGTGGGAGATTAACTTTTCATAACAAAAAGTGTTTTTAGTCGACGTTGCTACAAGTAGAAATACCATCACTGTTAGCCACGTCCCGGAGCATATGTCAGATCACTCTGCAGTAATCTTATAATTAGCTATGGATGTGGGCCTCCCTCCCTGTAGGTGGACCATTAACCGAGCACTACTGCTAGAAAATGTAGTAATCGATAAACTAAAAGTAACAACTAAAGAGTTTTTCGATTTTAATCTTAATTCAGCTCCACCTCAAGTTGTATGGGATACGTATAAGGCTTACCTGAGAAGTTCTTTAACAGCCATATCCATTTCTCAATCTAAGAAGGTGCAAGACTAGACTAGAAAGCTAGAGGCTGATATATACAAGCTTCAGGAACATTTAGGGAAAGATCAGGGGAACCCTAATATTTTAAGAGAACTAGTAACTGCGAAACATAACCTCGCTGACTTCCTAGAAATAATAGTTAAAAAAAAGTGGGATGCCAGCAAACTAGCTCATCATGAATATGGGGCGGGTTGTAGCAAGCTTCTTGCTTGGAAAACGAAAGTCGATCAAACAAGAAATTGGATAAAGGACCTCCGATGCTTAAATACCGGTAATACTATCATGGATGACTCTGAAATCGAGGAGGCCTTTGTTCAATTTTTTTAAAACGTATATACTGATGAGACGATACTTGATGAAGACCGTATGGAAGAATTCCTTTCAGAATTAGCTCTTCCCTCACTTCAGCGAAATGAAAATGAGCAACTAAACTGCCCCATATCTATGGTGGAAATTATTCAAACTATTAGTTCCTTAAAAAAGGGGAAAGCTGCTGGCCCTGACTCCATCCCTAATGAGATTTACATCATTCTAAAAGAAGAAGTCGCACCCTTTCACTCTCAATTGTTTAACTCATCTTTACAGAAGGTCACAGCCCCCCGTGTCATGGGAAGAAGCCAATATAACTATTCTGTTAAAACAAAATAAAAATCCAAGACTGTGAGTCCTACAGGCCTATCTCACTTTTGAACTGCGATCATAAAATATATACTCAGATCATCACTAAACGCTTAGATAAGGTAATAGGCCGTTTAATACTCCTAGACCAGAAAGGGTTTACGAAAGGGAGGCACCTCAGCGAATTGACACATGATTTAATTGGGGCGATAGATATGGCCCCGACTTACAAGACCCCTTTAGCAGTAATGACATTCAATGCTGCTAAAGCTTTCGATCGGGTCACCTGGTCTTTCCTGTTTAAAATAATTCAACGCTTTAATTTAGGTGAAACTTTTTTGACAGCAATTAAAGCCATTTATAAAGATCCCTCCGCTAAAATCCTCATTAACGGGAAATTAACCACATCAATACAAATAGGAAGGGGACCAGACAGGGCTGCCCCCTTTCTCCTTTACCTTTCAATATCTATATTGAACCCCTTGCGTGTAAATTGAGAGCTTGTCAGAACATAACTCCCTTCAGATGTAATGGATGGGAGAAAAAAAATTGGCCTATACGCGGATGATCTTATAATATATACTGATAATTTAGAAATAATTTTTTTTATTACATTAAACAACACTGTCTGACTGTGGTTGCTTTAATTTTTCCTCCCTATGCAGGTTGCTCAAATGAAATGGGATCAATGACAGTGGAATTATGCTCACTGGATTTTTTAAAAATATTAATAGGTTAAGGTTGACTGGCTTGCATGTTTTACTTGTGCTTTCGAAAATATGTTTCCTAGGTGATAACCTTTTATTTACCCGGCTGACTTCATCGAAAGGCATGAAGATAAAAATGTCTCAAACTCCCGGCCATGCTATTCTTGTGTGGCGCTCTGATTATTCACTTGATACTGGGGCCCACCTGTATATATTTGCAAATCTGTAATGCCTCACTAAAGCTGATGTTAAAATATGTGTAAGTACAATTATGCTATTTACATCACAAATCATTTTGAATGTCAGGTGACGTAAATATGCACAAAAATAGGGAGGGTGCGTGGGGACTCGTGGAAGCGAAATGTGCAACGAGGCCCTCATTCCATGTTTTTGGGAATTTCCAATGCGGCAACGGTGTGCGCAAAATGGGATTACAGCCTATCAACAATTGGAATGGGGAATAGTTTGGGAAATGGTTCTTACTACATCTAAGGAGGTTGTGGTTCATGTACAGGTCATTGTTTAGGATTAGTTGTTAAGCCCACTCGTTGTTAGGAATTTGTTATTAAGGTCGTTTCCCAATGGCTAAATATGCAGCACACAAGTCATAGGCATTACAAGGAGCAGTGGGAGGATGTTGTAATAGGACTGTACTGAAAATAGAAAAGGTGCTCTGAGTGAAAAAAGATCTTGAAGCAACAGCGCATGCGCTGTCTCAAGTGAGACCTAAACATGCCTGACATGAAGTATGCAGGGGGTAGAGGGCTTTAAGATGAAATCAATGACATTTAGCACTACCTTATTTAAGTCCCCTGTGCACTTTAAATAGATTTCAGGTGACCCTTAGCATGAAACATGTCAGAGGATGAATCTGCCCCATTATAGCTGACAGCCACAGACTAAAAGAGGTTTACATGTGGCATACTTAGGAAATGCATGTAATGGAACAGACGTGATGAACAGACCGCCCCAGCATAGATTTGCAAATTTTGCGGCACAAAAATTGAAATTTAGCGGCAGAAATATTTTTATTTTGCAGCAATATTGCAGCACTTTAATTCACTGTTATAGCAGAGTATTCCACTTTCAAATTGGCATGTTTAAAGTGTCTGAGAGCACTTGATTCTATACTAAGACCCCGAGTCCTGTGATGGCTGGCAGCAACAGTGTCTCATGTTGCTGGCAGCCAATTAGAGAACTTGCAGGACTCCGTGTTCCACAGGAACCATACAGCCCAAGGGAAATAAAGATCCCAGGGCCAATCATAACTCTCTATTTTTAAACTGGCGTGCCCATGATAGTCTAAGACACTCCTGCAAGTCTAAATGCACCCCTGCCGGGTCCCGAAACAAGAAGAGAGGGGATGCTCCCTGACTCCTGTCTAATCCCGCCCCAGGACCGGGCGCAGGCACCCCTACCCTGATCAGTGGCAGCAACCCTTCCATTCTCTCGCCACGGACCCTGCTTACAAGCCTACCTTATGGTTTGCTGTAATTCGATTCTCTCCCGGCTGTTTATGCACTTAAAACTGCGCAGTAAACAACAAGTTGCACACGTGATTATACTGACTGATCCCCCCGCCCGACCCCCTTACCCCCACCTACCACCACCCCTTCCTCCAGGGCACAAGTCCTAAAAAAAAGAAGTGGGGGGACTAACCAAGTAATGTAGTTTGCAAGTGACATCATGGATCACAGGAAGTTATCTCTCTGGAAGTGACATCTGATATTAATATTTTTCACATAGGTTTATCAGGTATATCATGAGCACATTTAAGCGCATTATGAGATTTAACAAATTCGATTTTGCTTTGGGCTTGCTCCAAAAAAAGTTATGCAATACCAAAGCAAAATCTGGGCCTCAACTAATATTTGTATTTTTCCAAAGCCTTACCACAAAGCACTTGGCAACAAGGAGTAGCACAGTAGTAAATCTCTTCTGCTTAATCGTTTGCAAAATCTGCATTTTAAAATATTTTAGGGGGTTACGGCTTCCGCTACAGAGCTGGCCAGTAAATCCCAGGGAACATTAATAATGGTGAGCCAACTCTGGAGGTTAAAGCATTTTGTTGGAGAGATCTGTGTTTTATAACAGTGTAAAAGTTCTACATGTTCTTCCATTTGGTCGTGCTGAATGACTTGTACACCGAAATTCCTTCAACATTCACTCGACAGTTTACATTACAGCATTTTTTTTATTATTGGCGTATTTTTTTTTGGATCATATTTCTAGACTAAACAGCGTGCAGGCGCTCAGGAAAAGAAAAACTGAATCGATACATTGATGGACTCAACCAAGTGAAACAGTGTGACGTCACATGCACGCACACAGAATCCACTTGTCCAGGAATAACATTGTGTGTGGAGAGCTATGCAATGACGAGCGGAGCTTACGGACTCTCCACAATGAAGTGGCGATGATGAAGAAGACTGCAATTCAGTGGCCTAATGATAGATTTGTGGAGTGGCTTCCATCAAAAAGCTCCACCCAAACTCACAAATTTAAACTGAGACGTCACAAAAGGTAGAGTAAGAAACATTAATTGAAACCCTTAAGAAAATGGAACAAGAGACGTGAACAGTGAAAAGCTTACTGCTTAAAAACGGAGTAAACGTGAACCTATAGACCTTCCTGCCAAATTGGTTATATGTGCTTAAATAGAAGCCTACAGAAAGGGGCCCAACAAAACCTGCCTCCACTTACTAGTTGATGAGTGCTTTGCTGCGAGAAGGACATACATGAGCTTAGAGGGAAATGAAATGAATCAAACCCCGTATACAATTTAGTCCCATGCACTTACTTACACAAAGCATGCCTCTCTTAAGTACCTGTGAAGAGATAACAAGCTGTTTGCCTTTGTTACCCCTCTGTGGCATTTACATTTAAGTGAGGTTCAGGCCGCCGCAAGTTAGGATACTTCATCAAAAGGAGCCGCCTAATGACCCCTTAACTTGCCCTTTATCTTCACAGCTGGAGGTGACAATAAACAAAATCCTTCCTTGCCGCCTGCACGTTGCTGCTGACAACGCAATGCAGAAATTCCCTGCACGCGTGGCTCAGCCCCGATTTCGCTCTGCCTTTTTACAAAAGTGTCGATTTCACGACTATTTTGAAAATTGCAAAATCCTGGAGGGTGTGGATGAAGCATAAAACGAAAAGACATGAATAGAGTTTTTATTCCCCAAAGAAAAACCTTGCCTCATAAAAGGCGATGTCCTCTTGAAACAGACTTTTCTTCCCAAAAAAGTTCAGCTGGGATATTGAGTTCCATTAAAGTGAGCTACCTAATACTTGCCATGATCTTTCTTGTTGTAAGAGAGTGTCTAATATGTGCTGGCGGAGTTCCCTGTGTCCCTCGACCTGCACTTATATGCTGCATGCACGTTCATTCTAAGGAGCTGCTCTGAAAGGTACTGGACTGGACGATGTGAACAGCAGTGCTGTAAGAGATTAGCCGTAATGTGATGCATGATGGGCCACATAAAACATGGGCTAGAACATAGTGGGACTGATTTGGTCGAACATTCAATACCTCTTGTTTATACTTTAGTATATACTTATATGTGTATGTACTTTATGGCTCTGGACATCAGCCCTAGGACTTGTTTTGCTTCTACTTAGGGACTTTTTTTTCTGTTTAACTGCCTCTGTTTAACTGTCGTGATAGACAACGACCAGTAGAGGTCAGTAAAATACCAAAAATGCCTTCTGCTGAGGGACTTTCTTTTTTTATTTTTCTGGCAACTGCCTCTATTTAACTTTTTTGATAGAAAATGACCAGCAGAGGTCAGTAAAATAACAGAATCACTTTAGCATTCTCTAGATTCCAGTCCATAGAAATTGTCTTCCACAAGCACCAGTAGGCAATAGTATTTTTTTCAAATCTTGTATTTTCAGTGATATGACCACCAAAGGCCCTGATTTAATACTTAAATCAGAGATATAGACTATACCATTTGCCGCTGAAAGGTAATATTTCTCTCCATGTGCTCCCACACCTGGATATTAGGGGACGGAACAATTACAGAAAGTTACACAAGGTTGTTGTATACTTAGTGAGACATGAGATTGACATAGCGTTGATACAAGAGTCCCACCTCCCCGTGGGCAGTAGTATGCTGATGCATAGGGGGCTGCAAGGACACACTCATACTGCTGGCTTTTCATCCCATGCTAGGGGAGTTCTTACATGGGTTCATCCCAAATCAGGTATCAAGTTACAGGCGCTAGAAGCTGGCATTGCTGGTAGATATGTGATTACCAGATGCTCTGGGAATGGAATTGATTGGCTGATAGTTAATGTATACTGCCTTAACTATAATTGAACACAGTTTTACCAGGACTTGCTGGACCCCATGATGGCTAGGAGTGACTTGCCAATCACCTGGGGTGATGATTTGAACTGTGTGCTGGATCCCTCGTTGGATCGCTCGGGAGGACCAGGTTGTGTGTGATATTGCTGTCCAGCTGGATTTGTTAGATGTCGGGAGGGAGCGCTCCCCAGCTGCGGGGGGATCTACTCATTACTCAGCCCCACATCATTTGCACACCAAAATTGATTACTGGTTTGTTATGTTATGTTATGTTATTTATTCTTTTGTATAGCGCACGGCTACTCAAAAAGAGTGTCCCGGCGCTTTTTGGAAAAGGAGGGCTGCAACACAATAACATAACACCATTAAAAAAAGGACAAAATGCCAGACAAATACATGCAGGAAAAACAGGCTACTGGGTAAACAGCCAGGTTTTAAGGCCTTTTCTAAAAGCTAGTAGGCTGGTATCTCCCCGCAGAGTGAACGGCAGAGAGTTCCACAACTGTGGCGCCAGTAGTCCAAAAGAGCGGCCTCCCAGGCAAGCTCTCTTCACACGCGGAACAATCGCAAAAAACAGGGATTCCGACCTCAAAGACCGGGTCGGCTGATAGAAGACCAGTCTCTTTTGAAGATACTTTGCTCCCACCACGTGGAGAGCTTTGTAGGCCAGAGTCAGAGCCTTGAAGGCGATCCGTTTCCGGATAGGGAGCCAATGCAAGGTTTTCAACAGGCCCGATGCACTGGCCCGTCTATTTAATCCAAAGATTGCTCTCGCAGCAGCATTCTGCACCACTTGAAGCCGCTGCAGCAAATACTCTGGCAGGCCCAGGTAAAGAATGTTAGAATAATCCAACCTGGACCCGATCAGAGCCTGCACTGTCAGTTTCCTATGCTCCACAGACAGCAGGGGAAGGAACCTCCGCAGCATCCTAAGGATGCCGAAGCAGGTGCCCGACACCCCGAGGATCTGGGATTTCAATGTTAGCCCCTTATCCTTCTTGACCCCCAGATTCTTGGCGACTTGGGAGGAGCAAGACGGAGGAAACATATTAATCGGCCACCAGGCCTGCCAATCTGGCTCTGTGTCGCACCCAAAGAAGAGTACCTCAGACTTATCGGAATTGCACTTGAGGCTGTTCAGTTGGAACCATTGGAAAACAGCCCCAAGGCAATCCCGGATACTCTCCCCGTCAAAGTCTCCTCCTCTCTTACACAAGAAGAGGAGCTGGGTGTCGTCGGCGTAGGATACGATCTGGGCCCCATACGACTCCGCCAATGCCGCCAACGGGGTCATGAAGATGTTGAATAGGGTCGGGCTCAAGATAGAGCCCTGTGGGACCCCGACTCCCAGAGGCGGCATCACGGCGGAATCTGGCGAGGCCCAGACCGTTTGCCGGCGGCCGGCTAGAAAGGAGGAAAACCAGCCGAGCACCGTCCCCCGCAGACCTATCTCAAAGAGTCTTACGAGAAGGCCATCATGGGGGACGGTGTCGAACGCCGCCGACAAGTCCAACATCACCAGCATGGTTTGTATTGAGACTCCTGATTCAGCAGGTGCAGGATTGCAAGCTACTCCCCCGATCTCTTTCATACCACTCCCCAATACTGTTGGATATAGATGATTTGAGGTAGAGGCCTGCACCTTTCACATGACAATTCCCCCCATACTCATTACTTGATAGCGTTTTCAGGTCCGAGCATGCTGAAGCTATAGAATGCTTTTTTGATACCAATATTTGGTCTGTCCAGAGTTTCTCCATGATCTGGGAAACGTTCAAAGTGTATATCAGGGGGTTAACCATGTCTAAGCATTCAGGGGTTCTACGATCTATTCAACAGTGCCTGACATGTTTAGAAGAACGGCTGGCAGAGTTAGAAAAGGAAGCTATTGAGAATGACAGCCCTCAAGTCGCTGACTGCCTTAAAGAGAAGCTGGTGGAATATCATGAGACTGCAGATAGCGAAATAATACACTTGAGGAAGTATGCAGTGGCTAGAACCTATGGCGAACACGACCGTCCGGGTGCGGTGCTGGCAGCTCTATTGCGAGGCAGGAGGGAAGCGTGGAACGTTACGGGCCACGTACAGGGGGGTTGTTGACTGACACTAAGAAATTGCAGGTAGATTTAGTCAATATCATGCTGACTTGTATTAATAGAAAACACCGATGGATGAGACAGCTAATTCTGATTATCTAGAACACATACGGATGCCCTGGCTTTCCAATGAGCATAGGGAATACCCTATGCTCAGGGTGCATTGGATGCACAGGAGGTCCTGATAGCCTTGAATTTGATGAGGGTCGGAGGTACGTCAGGATCAGACGGCCTCACAGTGGCATTTTATAAAGAATTTAAATATCTTAATCCCGCTATTGTGTACGCTCTTTGAGTAGATGGGGGAGGAGTGGATGATGCCACCCTCAATGACAGAAGCGCTCATTGTTACCATCTTAAAGCCTGGCAAACCTCGAATGAATGTTCATCCTTTCGGCACTATTGCTCCTCAATGTTGAGACAAATCTTTTTGCGAAGATCTTGGCTAACCAGCTTGACCCTTGGTACCCCTGTTGTTTGGCCTGGAATAATCAGGACGCAATCTGTCATACAATCTCAGAATGGTCTTTGGAGCCATACAACATATTGGACCTGAGGTTAAAGCTGGGGCGGTCTTTTATACATGTATTCTTGCAATCAGGCACACAGACATTATGTAGTCATTGAAGCATGTAGGCACTACGTATACATTCATCTAATCGCCTACGTACTATCGATTGGCTTAGGCAATTTGTGGTAAATAAATTAATTACCAGGTCTGAATTTCTATAAATTATCAATATTAATGAAATAATGAACTGAGGAGTCCGTGGTGTAGGAGTTAAAAATGGGCCTTTATTCAATAACCCGGGTTAAGGGAGAGAGCTCCTTCACCAACAGGTTCAGGAGTGGTCTGACGCTTTATTCACAAGGTACAGTTTTTATACATATCACAGTAAAATTTCAACTTATGGGCAGGAGCCCTCCTGGTTGCGGCAAAAGGAAAAAAATTACAAGTTAGCATTGCTCAAGACGTATATGCAGAAACACAGATAAGCAAATTTTTCAAGAAAGCGGCTTGGGGGGTATGCCGTCAGAGGAAGGGGGAGCTTGTGTGCCTGACAGATAAGGATGTGGTGAGTGAGTCATGAACAGACAACCTTGGAGGGAACTGAGTTATGTAACATTCTGCGAGGCACCAGTGGGTCCTAGGCCAGCTGGCCTCGAAGAAATACGAGATAAACTTGCTTTTCTAAGAAAAGAGGAAGACGGTTGGCCCATTTTTTTAGAATCGGCTTAACCACAAAAATACGTGGATGTAACAGTCTGAAAACCAGCTGCAGTATGAGGAGATAAGTGAACTGGCTGACCCTGGGCAAGCTGAAATGAATTCTTAAAATGGATGCTGTGTCCAAAATGGATGCTGTATAGAATGGTTTCAGAGCACTAGAGAAAAAGAAGTGTGCGAGGGGACAGAACCGAGAACGGGATCTTTAATTTTTTATTTCCTCAAATTAACAAGGCTGTAACTATGCAATCATTATAACATTTGCACAGAAACCATGGAGCCATCTAAATACACACTTACAACCCATACAGGCATTGAAATACAGAGGCACATATGTGCACTGAACCACTCAGGCTCCACTCATGCACTCATGTAAATATGTAAAAAGTACCATTGTAGCAAACCTATCACCCATCCAGTGTCTACGAAGTCATTTAATTAATGAACAAATAGATTTGCATAATACAATCACCCCAGCAGTATACTTACTTTTATCCAATCTCTCAAGCTTTAAAATTGGAATCATGCTGTCACTCAGATATTAGTCATGCACTCATCTAATTTTGTAGGCAATAATGATGCACTTATTTAATTCTCCAGGAAATACGCATGCAGTTATGTAAGCATCCAGGCACCACCTGTTCAGTCAACCACAAAGAAATGGGCAGAATACAATCGCTGAAACACTATTCATCCACTCTTCCAATAGTCTAAGTGCTATGCATGGGCTTATAAATCAAGTATGCACTATCCATGCACTGCATAAATTACCTATATACTATGCATGCACTCTTGCAATCATCCAGGCAATAGAGTTGCACTCATTTAATCATCCCACCAGCATCTACGCATGTATTGAACTTTTGAGGCATTAGTCACCACGTGTTAAATCATTCAGGCTCTACTCATGCACACATCTAAACACCAAGATGCTAGTGTCATACTCATGCAAACATATAGGCAGTAATTAAACAGATATGGAGTGACCCATGGATTTATGACAAAGTCAGGGAATCATCTAGCCACTACTTGTATCCTCAGGGAATCACCTAGGTCTGCCTATACACTCATTCAATCGTCCAGGGAGTATTGATGTATTCATCCATAAACCCATGTATTTACAAGTTTTACTGAGGAATATGTAGTCTTTAGAAAATGCGAGTGATAGGTTTACTACAATGGTAGTCTCTACGTAATTACATGAGTGCATGAGTAGAGCCTGAGTGTTTCATTAGTGCACATGTGTGCCTCAGTATTTCAATGACTGCATGGGTTGTGAGTAGGTGTTTAGATGGCTGTATAGGTTCTGCACAAATGTTATAATGATTGCAGAGTTACAGCCGTGTAAATTTAGTTTAAATTTTAAAAGTGTAGAAGAGGGAGAGATGCAGTGAAACAGAAAGAACGAGTTGAGAGAGTAGTTGATAAGGCCTTTGCTTTGAAGAGGAAGCTTTTCATTTTCATTCTAAATAGAATGAAGACTCTTGAAAAAATAGTGTTGTGCACGAAGAGACAAAACCAGAAGAAAAGATTAGGGAACAGAAGTAGCTGTTGTACAGTTTTTAGTGGACGATGGATACATACTTCTTGTACAGGGGCTTTCTTTAATGAAGAAAGCTATCTCCAGGATAACAAATTAGTTCATGCTTTTGATTAAAGAGGACAATGTTATGAACTGAGGAATGGTAGTCCTGTAGCAAAAGAGGTGATGGTACCTAGAAATTTAGAAGAAGTTATCACAGAAGTAGTACAAGGAAGGCATAGTCAGGGTACTGTATACAAATAGAATTGTAGTAGTGTTTCCAGTATTAGACAGCAATTAGAGATTCCTACGTATCTTTCTAAGGCAAAGTTTAAAACAACAAATAAGTTATACCACTCAACAATGCGGACCTTAGGTACAAGGCGTATCATGTGAAAACTCCTGCTTTATGTTTACTAGAAATAAATAGAGCACTTTTGCACGGTAGTGTGGCAGACGTAGAAAAGGTTTGTGGTGATGTGCAGTTACGTTTCTTTGGTCCTGAGCAGAATTCTAGGGAAAATAAAGAGTTGTTAAGAGGGGGAGGAGTTGCAGAAGAAGACACATATATTACAGTTGATTTTTTTTAAAAAGAGATTGCAAAATTTAACAGTGTTCTTTAAAAAACAAGAATATATTTGTATATGTTGTTGAAACACTTACTAGAAGATTTAAACACAGTCTGTTGACATCTTTAAAAGTGAAAAAGTAAATTATGAAAACTGGCAAAAGTTATCTGTGTATTTATTTGTAGAGGAACAGTTTGACTTGTCCTATATGGCAAGTTATTTGAAAGTAGTGATACAATAAACTGGAAGATAATAAAATGAACAAATATATATTAGATACCCATTTTATGAGATAATAAAATGCCTGCTAATGTAGAAAAACTATGAAGGGCCCCAAAAAAACAATTAACATTTATTATTCTTTCCAGACTTGCAAAGGGGCGTTAGATACTGCTCTCCAGCACTAACTACAACTCCACAAATCATGCAGTATGATACCATCCGGGAAAACTGTGGAGCCAAATCTTGACGCTGAGATTGGATTTTTGAATGGACTCTCTGCTTCGGTGTTGTTGTGCTGGTATTGCAGTCGAGGGTCCTTTCGCTTTGCGTTGCCTTCTTGCTGCTCACTATGAACTTTTCTTATGAAATGTGCAAAAAATGTAAAAGGGAAAAAATACCATTTATGATTTTTGGCAGCAGTGTGAATAGCTGTAAAACACGGCTCACCGGCTGTTATAACAACACTACAGTCCATGCGGTACGTGGCCATTCTTGAAAACTGTGGAGCCATATCTGTTGTAGTAGTCTGTACCTCTGAAGGGACTTTCTGGCCGGGTATTGTTGCTGCTGCCACTGATGTAGATGGTCCTCCAGCTTCCTTCTGCTTCAGCGGCAGTTGGAGGCATTTTATGTGATAAGTTTTACAATGATATAACATAAACGTCATACCACATGAGTCCAAAAAAATTCTCTGTTCAAAATCTACCACCTGCTTACAATAAACTCCTTGAAAAGAAGATTCAAGAGCCCTATATGTCCAACAGAGGAAACTGTACCTCTCTAACATAAAGACTGCCAAAAAGGTGTATTACACTAAAGCCATTAATGATGCACAGCAGAAACAAAAAACTGTTTTTTCTATAGTCAAATCCTTTACCCACCCCAAAGCCCTCCAGCCTGAAATCCCGCCCTCTGAGAGTTTGTGCAACCAAATTGCAGAATTCTTTGAGGAGAAAATTGTAAATATCCAAAAGGATTTCCCGCCTCCTCTGATCCCTCCTAGTTTAGGCCCCCCAAAACATGTGGCCGAAAGTAGCCATTTCCTTGATAGTTTCCAGCCAGTCTCCCTCCAACAGACCCGCAAAGCGATTTTGGCTTGCAAATCGGGAGCACCCACTGACTCCTGTCCCCCCTGCATTCTACATCACTTAGTCGAGGTAGTGAATCCAACCATCAATGCCATCATAAACACATCCTTAAAATTAGGGATTGTACCTAATGAATGGAAAAAGGCTATCGTAAAACCCCTTATGAAAAAGCAGAATAAACCACCAACGGATCTGACCAATATGCGACCCATTTCACTCCTGCCTGTTCTAGGAAAGATCACTGAACGGATGGTGCACTTGGAGCTAAAAGCATTTGTGGAAAACCACAACATTTTGCATCCCCAACAATCTGGGTTTCGCTCTGGTCACTCCACTGAAACTGCTCTGGTAGAACTTTCTGACTCCATCAAGTTCCTGCAGGATGAGGGCAAGCAAGCTGTCCTCATCCTGCTCGATCTAACAGCAGCCTTTGACACCATCTCTCATGTCATCTTGAATGACAGGCTGCGAGAGATTGGTGTGACAGATACAGCTTTGACATGGGTTAAATCTTTTCTGTCCAACAGGTCCCAGTCTGTATCTTTGGGCCATTACTTATCCAGCGAAAGAACTATTACATCCGGAGTCCCGCAGGGATCCATATTAAGTCCACTTCTTTTCAACATCTATATGGCGCCCCTCCTCGCTGTGATAGAGTCACACGGGATCCTTGTTACGTCATATGCCGACGACACTCAATTGGTCGTCTCCATAGACAAAAATCGCACGGATACTGAATCGTGCTTTCGGAATTGTCTCACTGAGGTATTTCAGTGGCTAAATAAAAACCACTTAAAGTGCAACAGTGGGAAAACCGAAATTATACCATTGGGTCAGGACCTTCCTTTTTGCCCGAGGGATTGGTGGCCTAAAGACTCTGAGGCTCCGCCTAGTGCTGTGTCTTCTGCTCGCAACCTAGGCGTGCAATTTGATGCTACCTTATCATTTGATGATCATGTTAGGATCACGGCTGGCTGCTGCTTTGGCCTCATCAAATCTTTAAAGAAATTTTTTGACTTCCTCCCCATTGCCGCTAGGAAATCGGTCGTGGTTGCACTAATTCTTTCTCGACTCGACTATTGCAATGGGCTGATGGCAGGGGTAAAAAAGTCTACATTGAGGAAGTTGCAAAGTGTTCAGCATGCGGCGGCACGGTTAGTGTTAAAACTTCCTAGGAAATCTTCAGCCTCAACTGCATTAAATTCTCTGCACTGGTTGCCACTACACAAGAGAATTCTTTTCAAACTCTTGCTCACAGCTTTTAAATCTTTAAAAAATATAGGCCCCAAATACCTTGTTAAACGTTTTGTTCGCTATGAACCTGTACGTTGTTTGCGATCCTCGGGGGCCAATCTTGCACAGATCCCGAGGCATAAATACAAAACCAGGGGCGGAAAAACGTTCACAGTTCTAGCAGCAAGAGCCTGGAATAATCTACCTGTAAATCTCAGACTTATTGAGTCCGAATGCCCCTTTAGGAAACAATTGAAGACCTGGGTCTATCAGCAATCGGATACCTATGTGCTAGCAGCCATCTAGATCTTTTCACCGCTTATCCCCTACACGCTTGCTCAGCGCCAAGATGCTCCTTTCGGAGCGAATGTTGCGCTTTATAAATATCCACATAACAATAACAATAACAAGAAGGAGGAGTGAGTGTATACTTCCTATTAATTTTACTGAACAGTATAATATCCAATGATATTCCTTACTTTCATGGTCATGTGATGTATTGAGATTGTGCATTGCACTAGTTTGGAAACAGTTTTTAACTCCCCATGAGTGACAATGGGTAGTGTGATGGTACTCATGTTCTATTTGTGTTTTCAGACGTTGAGTGATTTTTTGAAACTGTTCTTTTTTTATAAATGTATTGTTAAAATAAAGTTAAGCCAATATGTTACTAAACAGCTGGACTCAAAGTTTGTGTAAAATATGTCTATATTTCTGTTTTTCACTTTGTCATTCGTATTTGTGACTACTGATGTCATTGCCACCTGTGGTGTTGCATTTTTGATTTAATTAATTTGACAAATGAATACAAAGAGAAATGTTACATTAGTATCTTACTAAATAGCTACAATGAAACATTATATCAAATATGTCTACATATGTGTTTTACATTTTGTTAAAAACACCTGGTGGCACTCATAGAATCATACAAGCACTACCTGTGCAATCATCAAGGATGTCCTTTCTCTATCACTCTGCAAACGCGCACCCCTGACATATACTAGTTAGGGAATGAAGTCTTCTTGGTATTGAGGGTATTTGGAGACCAAGCATCCCTCTTAATACCTCCAGCAAGTGCCACACAGTCATTTTGCTATGAGGTCTTTGGAGACCACACCCCCTTTCTGCACCACTCTGAAAACACGTCTCCTGGCATACTGGTTTGGAAATAAAGTTGTCTTGCATGCGAAAGGACCTTGGGGACCAAGAAGCCCTTGTGGTACTTTCTATAAGTTCCACTAAGCAGGATTTCTGAGAGCTGGTCAGAGTCCCTTTCCACACCATTCTGCAAAGACCATTGCTAATTAAAAAACCATGGAAATTCACTGACAAAATTAAAGGTTACAGGTAAGTTAAAGTTTGGAATTAGCATTTAAAATACCTTAAAAATTCACTGCAAAATACAAACATTACAGGGTTGTTATAGTTAGGAAATAAGATTAAAAATCCTTATGTATTCACTGAAAAAATTAAAGGTTACAGGGACATTATAGTTAGGCGTATAGTTCACTCATACAAAACCAGAGAAATTCAGCAGTTATAGTTAGCTGAGCTAACTGTATCTCACGCCCCCACAATGCACTGCTCATGACCTCACATATTACATCACTCATGACATGGTCACTGACATCACTGATGACATCTCAAATGACATCACTGATGACATCATCCACATAATCTCTGTTGCAGCCACTCGCACCCCATGTAACCTTTCATATACCCACTCAAACTTTCACACTATCATTCTCAAAACCATTGACACACCCATACCAGTACTTACATATCCACTGATTCATAGGTCTACACATCCATCCACTCAGTCACCCATACTCCCACTTGTATACCAACTCATTCACTGATAAAGTCACTGATATATCTACTCATACAGCCACACAGCCACTCACACAATCAGTCACCCCTAGAGCTACTCCCACACCTCATCACTCACCAACAGTGTCAATCACCCAGCCACTTACTCACCTATACAGTAATACACACATCAGCTCACTTATTCATACAGATACTAAGACATACTTACTCACCTATACAGTCACTGACACAAGCACACACACACACCTATACAGTCACTCTCACAATCACTCAGTCACACATACAGTCACTTATATGCTCCAACACTCACCTTTACTGCCTTTCACATATGCAGTTACTCATCCATATACCACTGACACATCCATTCACTCAACGACCCAGCCAAATGGATATTAGTGTTTAGGGTGGGAATGGGTTTTTGGGTGGCAAGGTATTTTTAAGGTAGGCATAGGTTATTGAGTTTTAATGATTTTTTTAGGGTCAAGGGTGGGTATGGATTTTTGGGTGCTAACTGATTTTTTAGGGTTTAGAGTGGGTATGGGTTTCATAGGTGGCAAGGGAATTTTCAGCGTTTAGGGTGAGTGTGGGATATTCGGTTGCAAGGCATTTTGTAGGGTTTACTCTGGGTATGGGTTTTTGGGTGGCAGGGGAATTTTTAAGGTTTAGAGTGACTGTGGGTTTCTTAGGGCCATGGGAAATGTTATGGTTTAGGGTGAGTATGGGTTTTTGGGAGATAAGGCATTTTTATGGTTTAGGGTGGATGTGTTTATTGCTGGTTAGGTATTTTCTAGGGTTTAATGTGTATATGGGTTTCTGTGTTGCAAGGGGATTTTTAGGTTTTAGGGTGCTTATGGGTGTTTGGATGGTAAGTAATTTCTTAGGCTTTAGGATGAGTATGGGTTTTTGGGTATTAAGGAATGTTTAGGGTTTAGGGTGAGTGTGTTTTTTGGTGGCAAGGGAATGTTTAGGGTTTAGGGTTGGTGCAGGTTTTTGAGTGGTTAAGGGATTTTTTTATGATTTAGCGTAGATATGAGTTTTTGGGTGGCAAGGGAATTTTCAGCATTTAGGGTGGGTGTGGGGTTTTTGGTGGCACATGATTTTTTGGGGTTTAGGGTGGGTGTGGGTTTTTGAGTAGCAAGGGAATTTTTAGGGTTTAGGATAGGTATAGGTGTTTGGATGGTAAGGGTTCTTTTACAGTATAAGGTGGGCATGGGTTTTGGGTGGCAAGGGAACCTTGAGGGTTTAAGGTGGGTATGGGTTTTTGACTGGTTATGACTCTTTTAGGGTTTAGCATTTGTATGTGATTTTAGGTGGCAAGGTTTTTTTAGGGTTTATGGTGGGCAGTAAACTTCACTCTGCTGGCAGGGTAAACAGAGTTTTTGTCACTACGCACTTCGCTTTGAGGGCGGAGTTTGACAAAAACTCCTCCTACACCGCGTAGCGGAGTTGACTGGCAACCACCACACCTCAACTTGCCGAATCAGCATCCGGTATACTCCAGCACCAACTCCTCCCTCTCAAAGACACGCAGAGGAGGGAAGTCTAAGTGAACCCCACAAAGGGCGAGGCTGCATGCTAGCAGCAGCGGCGTTCACCAGCTCCCGTGCGTGGCTGCAGACCTGATTGAGGGGCCATGAGTTGCGAGGCACCTGATCGACAGCGGCCCCTGGAGAAGTGACCGGGAACCTCCTGCGGCCTAAACAGTGCTCTGGGGCCTGCTGACACATGCTGATGGTGGGAGGAGGATGCACAGGGGAGAGTCACAGAGGCTTGGTGCAGCCATGAAAGACTCCGCCTGGTCTAGGGACCCTGAAGTGCTGGAGATCGAGGGATTTTAGACACAAAGATTTCATTGTCGCCGTGCAGGTGAGTGGCCTACCTCATGACTTACTGTGCAATGCAATTGCTCTGTGTGACTTCAGTACTTTCCTGCCGACCCCGGCAAGGTGCTGGAGCAATATTCCTTGATAATCCTTTATGTCTTGTGGAACTGGAAGCAGCTGGCTAGTAAAAAAAAATGCATCTGCATTCAAAGAGCTGCATAAGAAGAAAATGTAAAACATCTTTGTGTTATTTATTTCATACGTCAGCGAGCAGAAGCGCATCTATCAAAGGAGGCCTGCTCCTTGGAAAATGTTTTTTTAAAAGTGTTTTCACCCTGTAGAGAGAGCTAACCATCTGATTCGTCTCAAACTCTGTTCTCTGCTCCAGTGAGTGATGTTTGCAAAATTCAGAATGCTAATGCATTAAATCTGAATAAAAGGCCATGTTCTCCTTTGCTTATGTTTGTGTCTACACTGTATTGGTTGCATCATGAAATACATACCATGAAACCATGTATTCGGTCTTGTATGTAGGTTTATTTTGGATGTAGATGAGGTCCCTTCATGACCTTCGGGTGTGACTCTTCCGAACACAGCAAGATCCAATTGTTGATGCTTCCATCTAAATCTTTCGTATGAAATTCCTATTTTGGGCACAGCTTATCCCTTTG
The DNA here is from genome assembly GCF_964204655.1 of Triturus cristatus. Taxonomy (NCBI): domain Eukaryota; kingdom Metazoa; phylum Chordata; class Amphibia; order Caudata; family Salamandridae; genus Triturus; species Triturus cristatus. Next base: position 1,668,916,819 of record NC_140591.1, on the reverse strand, counting down.
TGTTGCAGTTTGGTGTACGATGCAGGCCTCTGTGTGACACCTCAGTAACCTGAGTTTAGGCCCATGTAGCGCTTCTTGGCTCAGATAAGGTGCCAGTAAGGGATGTTTTTTAGTACCGGTACTTCACACACAGCTTTCTTTACTTCTTCCCTCCTCTCCTTCCTCACTGGCCTAGAGCGGGGAACAACCTTTACAACGCAACTTTTACAACGCACTACCATTACAACGAAACTGTTACAACGCAAATGCATTGACAACGCATGTCATTACAACGCAAGTCTTTACATCGACTTGCACTAGATGGCATGCTAACATTAAAAATAGTGTAGTTTACTATCCAAACACCTTCCCTACTGTTACGTGGACTGGAGTTAGAATTGTAAATTACACTTTTTTAATGTTAGCACGCCATCTAGTGCAAGTCGATGTAAAGACTTGCGTTGTAAAGACTTGCGTTGTCACTGCATTTGCGTTGTAAAAATTTTGTTGTAACAGCATGCGTTGTAAAAGCATGCGTTGTAACATCATACATCCGCTTATAGCAGCCGACACCCGATGGAATACTAAATCTGTTACTGACAAAGGTCAGCTGAGGTCACCTAGCTTTATTTCACCTGTCATTAAAAGAGGGCGTGCCCTCTGTCTGGCATATATCATGTGACATGGGGTGGGGTACCCGAAGGCTCTATTACACCAAGTGAAATCACCTGAGGCTGTTTTACAGGTGTCATCCTTTGAGGGCTCTGTTAGCGGGCCATACGGCTGAGGGCACCCAGGGCTTTGTTGCAAGGAACTACACTATGGCTCTTTCAGAGATCCGTTAGCCGAGAGCTGTATTACACATGTCACACTTGCTGAGGGACCTGGGGCTGATTGCATGTGCCATTCTGTGAGGGTTCTATTACACATGTCACTGGCTGATGATACATGAAGGCTGTATTCCATATGTTCCTGGCTGAGGAAACGTGGGGGTTCTCTTACATCTGCTATTGGCAGAGGGTCCCAGACAGATGTTTTCTGCGTCAGTTATTAACTAAGGGCACCCAAAGAATCTCCTAACATGAGTGTCATTGGCTGAGAACCTGAGACATCTAGTCCATATATGTGATCGCCAGAGAGCACCAGAGAGTTTTAGTACCCATCAGCTACTGGTTGAGTGCATATCAAGGAGCAAGGATGGGTAAGTGGGGGAACTCCGTCCCCTCATGGAACTCAGCAGAATTCCACAGAGTTTTAGTGCAACTCCGCGAGCTCTGCCAACCCTTAGTGACGATGACCTTGACTCTGCAGCTGTGAGGACTAGGTGGTGCTGAGGAGGACCAGGAGCTGTGCACGAGCTGTCCGACAAAGGATGTTGAGTGCTGAAGGGTCGGTGTCTGGTAGGAGCACCAACAAGCCTTGGCAAAGGCAAGCAATGCAGGAATCAAACAAGGAGCAACGTCGGGACCAGCAAGGTCCAGAGGTCTCACCAAAGACAGGGGGATTCAGGGCAGGCCCAGATCAATCAAGGGAGCCAAAAATAAGCAAAGTTGACCCTCAAATGGACCCACAGGCCAAAGGCACTGGAGTCGCAAGAGGACCTCAAGCAGCTCATTAAAAGACACAGGCCACAATGCACACGATGCGGTGTGGATGAAGATTCTGGTCACTGGAGATGCTTGAGCTTGGGGCTACTTGGATCCCAAAGTTCTTCTTGGCAAGAAGCCAACAAGACTTTGCAACTGGAAGTTGGACGCGGTGCACAGGGGTTTGGTTATTGCAACTCCCACAAGGGATACTGGCCTCAAACTTGGTGAGAGGGGAGGGCAGGCCTCTGGAGGTGTGGAAAACCACCACCTGTGTTGCACAAGCTTGGCTCAGCAGCAGGAGGGCAGAATCATGTCTTTTATCGGCACCAACCATTTTGTGCTATCCGGGTCAAGAATGCTGGTGCCAGGAACACTGAGGAGCATATTATCAAGAACAGCGTTAAAATTATCACCGCTTTAGCGGCAGGAAACAGGTGGCAAAGCGGTGATAATGGGCTTGATAATATGCCCTTGAGAATTCCAATAGAAGCTCAGGTTTACACCAGAACATGGGCTTCTATTGGAATTCTCAAGGGCATATTATCAGGCCCATTATCGCCGCTTTAGCGGCAGTTTCCTGCCGCTAAAGTGGCGATAATTTTAATGCTGTTCTTGATAATATGTCTAATGGAGGGCTCTTCCAGTGCTTGGGATCATACCATCCACACCGTTTACAATGTGGGGGTATGATTCCAACATGTTTAATATCTTTAGTAAGTGGTGCTAGCACCAACTTACACAGGCTGCTAACGCAGGCCTGTGAAGCCATTTTGAATGTTCTCTCACGGGTGGCATAATACATGCTTCAACCCATGGGAGACCTCTGGGGTACCTATGCCCCGAGTACCTTAGTACCATATATTAGGGACTTATAAGGGTACCCCAGTATCCAATCTGTGATGTACCTAAGTACTGAACACGACAGTTTAGGGAGAAAGCAGATAGACTGGGGTCCTGATTAGCAGGATCCCAGTCAGACTAGTCAACAACATTTTAGCACCAGGCAAAAAGTGGGGGTAACCATGCAGAAGGATCCTACCTTCCTACAAAACCTTATCATTATCATTGTCAGGGTGAGGCACAAGACAACTCTAAATTAACCGGTGCCTGAAGCTGTGCTTTGCGAGACCCAGCTGCTTAGCAGGGGAAGCCGGAAAATGTCGGCTTGTGGGCCGCAGTTGCGGCTCGAAGCGGCTTGGCGTAGGAAATCGGCAGGCCCCATCGGCTCTGGATGAACATCGGCCTGAGGCAAGTTATCAGAAGGGCTGGTGTTTCTGCTGAGGAACACACATCGGCTCTAGGAGAGTTAGTGTGCGGAAGGAGAAGGAGGACTCCTGCGCTTGTCCCTGCGTTTGTGCCCGAGCCCTGAGCCTTCTGAGGAGCTGTTTACTGGGGGCCGGGGGAGGTCCCAGCTCAGTGGCATCAGTGGTTTCCTCGCTGGTTTATACACTGATTTGGGGACCTGCTGTGGAGTCAGTAGGAGCGTGCCAGGGATGAGGAGCTGCTAAATAATAAAGGCAAATATAAAGCCTCTTCTGCTCGACAGTGGACTTGGAGTGGAATATAAACACAGTATAAGGTATAGAGAAACCATGAAAAACTAGTGAGGCGTGAGAGCCTGTGGGAGTGGTCTTGGGAGACAATGAGTCTCAGATCTGCATGTCCCTTATTGCAGGCGTGGAAGCAGCCGGCATTAGATCAGTGCGGCTTGCTCCTGCAGTGGGCCAGCCAATGCACTCCCCCTCTTCACCTTTGCCTTCCATGCCACTGAGTGGATTTAATCGAGTATAGACTGCTCAGTGAGAGCCAGAGTGAGAAGCACAGAGAACAATTTGATACAGTTCCAATTTACCTCCAGAATTGTTGTTTGAGTCCAGATTCTTTATGTGATCAACTGGGGAACAAGGAATTGTTGGCCGATTATCTGCATTGTCTATAAAGAGTTTTGTCCTCAACATTGGCAATTCCCAATTCTAAGTTCCCACGGACTATGTTGGTCAATTTTGGGGATTATGGGGTTAAGGAAGAAATCTTAACTAAGGCAATTAAACAGCGACAGTTTACCTCGACAGAGGTCCCACTTTGCCGCATCTTTCCGGACATGTTGGCTTCCGCAGCCCAAAGGCGGAAAGAGTTTGTAAAAATGCTACACTTATTCAAGGAACAGGAGGCACAGGCAATGATTGCCCAACAGAGCAAGTAAAAATTTCTAGTTACAGGCAGATTTCACGTATTTTGTAATAACCCGGAAGCACAAGAATTACTGAAAGAAATCTTGATGGGGAAATTCTAAGGACCTTTAGACTCCTTGGTATCAAGATAGGACATAGCGCTAATGTTATAAGTTTATATATGCTTGTTTTCAGAGTGTTTTCAATTATTTGTCATGATCTCTTGTCTTGGTACTCGTCCTTTCTCAAGTATATTTTCTTAGGCAGTTTGTCATCTATTGTCTTCTGGTTTTCTTCTTTTTTTCTTTTTCTTTTTTTCTCTCTCTTTTTTATCTAAGCTCATGTTGGTGGTCCTCTGCTTCTGAAGGAGGGTGGTGGGGCAGGTAGCTCGGTTGGTAATGCCCCGGAAGCGCAGAAATGACTGTAACAAGTCTCGTTAGATAAACCTTAATGACCTGCAGACTCTAACATGTCAATATAATGTCAAAGCGTCGATGTTATGAGTGAACAAATGTCATTAATTATGTATTATCAAACTATTCTCTTTCGGCTCTTTCCTGCTGCTAGTACAGATGTGTAGACATTTTTAGAGAGTTTGTTATCGATTACCTTTTCTGACCTGTCCTGTGTCTTCTCCGCTTTTCTTTGTTCCTTTTTTCTGCATTCTTAATTTTTTTTTTTTTTCGAAGGAAGGGGGATGGGGATAGGGAGACTGCTTGCACTAGGCACCAAGTCACGGTGCCAGTTAAGGGGGTGGGGGGGTAGCTTTTCAGAAGAGAGCAGGGACGGCAATCTGCTCATGGTGGCTTTGGGGGCTGGAGGGGTCGCAGGGGCGGAATAAGGGCATGGGGAAAAAACAAAATCAATTTTTTAAATCCATACACATATACATCCATTTTGTATTAATAGACTCACAATGTGCTAGATCTCAGATGGGGCCATTTACTATTGCCATAGTTTTTCAGTTCATTTTTATGTATGCTGTTAGGTTGCACGGACATTGCATTACCTGCTGCTAATAGCTAAAAAGGAAATTTTGAATGTAGTTTCTTTTAACGTTAACGGCCTCAACAATAACAATAAAATGCGGGCCATTGAGGCATGGATTAAGACTGAAAATCCAGCGGCCATTTTAATACAAGAGACCCATATACCAGCAGGGAAACTATCAGATTTTCCAATGTTTTGATCCTGGGCAGTTTCCAGGGGATTCTCCTCATCTTCGGCATTCCATCAGGGCACGGCGATTTTCCTTAGTAAAAAACTTCAGGCTGAAGTTGTCAATTTTGTATACGATCAGAGTGGAAGGTGGTGTTGGGCCACCTGTAACCTAGGGGGCAGATTTGTCACTTTTGCCAGTATATATGCCCCAGTTACGGATAATCCAAGGCCGTATGAGGAATGTTTTCAGTCTTTAATCCAAGTACCCGGTGAATTGATCTTAGGGGGGATTTACATTTTCTAATGAATCCTAAAACATTGACTCCTCTGCCTTGTGCAAAAAACAGTTAAAACCTAAAACTTTAAGAGTTTTACAAAACTGTGGTTTGATTCTGGGCATATTGGATCCGTGGAGGGCAGTATTCCCTACTAAGATCACCTATACTTGCTCATCATGTAGATTTTGTACGTTGTCACGCATCGTTTATTTTTTATTTTGAGGAGACTGATCTTTAGCCAGCAGAGAATCCTTCAGAATGGAGAGATCTGGTCGCAAGGACAACATATTAATCAACGAGACCAATTGTTTCTATTAGGGAAACTAGTCAAGCGATGAAAAATATCCAGTCTGAAGCGTGTCAAAACAAATCTATGTTGGGCATTTAAAACACCGATTAAATACGGTTGTATCGTATAACAGGTCAATATAATTTGATTTTGTATTACGGTGGGCTTCACAAGTTCCAATGTTAATCTTTTTTCCTCCTGGTTGTTCAGACATACTCTTTTTAATGATTCTCTGGAAATATGCAGTAAAGATTCAGGCTTTGCATAGTATTCAGGGTGACAAATATCATGCATGACATTTTTTACATATTTCAACCATGTTATTTTCATTGCATGATCAGCGCCACAGCAACCCTGTAAAATGGCTCTATTAAATTTTGTGTGATCCGATGTCCATAACTTGTGCCATAGGAGGACTGCCTGCCCCCTAATCAGGTCCTCCAGGTAGGTTAAACCCAATTCTGCATGACAGACAAAGTTAGAACAGCTTTTAGGCATCCCTAACAGATTTTTAAGGAACCCGTTTTCTACCAGCTGTAGAGACTCAACATCTACATGTCCCCACAATTCAGAACCGTACATAGCTATTGACCGGCATTTTGCGTTATAGATACTCAACATATCCCTAGGGAGTTTACAACCCAGTTTCCTGGAAAAGTCACTCAGACAAGCAATTGATCTCAGGAACTGCATTCTTCTTAATTTTACTGCACTTTTCCAGTTACCATTACTATCGAACATTATTCCTAGATACGAAAAAGTTAGTGTTTGAGGTAAAGTCTCGTTTCCAATTAAAATGTTACGTCCCTTAGCTGACTTACGGCCAGCTTTCATTACAAATATTTTACCTATGTTAGTTAAAAGACCCAGATTCTCCAGAAAATTAACAAATTTATCTAAAAGATATTGAAGTGCATTAGGTGTACGGGCCATAAGCACTGCATCATCAGCATACAGTAATACTGGTACTGGCCTGTTGCCAATTTGAGGCATAAAAGATTGATGCTAAATAGGCAATATTTATCAGAGCAAAACTGGGTGCTCTTTATTAAACTGAGATTAAAGAAGTTTTTAAGCAAAATCATGGTTCTGCACCTCCGCATGTGGTCTGGGACTCATTTAAGGCTTTCATAAGGGGACTAGCCATTGGAAAGGATGCCGATAATCTTAGGAATGCTAAGGATGAAAAGTGATTCTTAGAGCAGAAAGTGCAAAGGTCTTTTGACCCATTTCTTAGCAAGTCCCTCACTTTTTAACCAACGGCAGTTTGATCAGGGTAAAAGGGATCTCAGTGAAAAATATTATCTCAAAAGCGAATCCTTTTATCAGCACCACAGGCAAAAAACTCTACGAAGAGAGTAACTATACCTGGAGGTGCCTCACGTGGCAGGCAAGGGAGCAGGTTGTAACTAACCAGATAACTGCATTGAAATGTCCTATAACTGCTTCCCACACTGACGACCCAGTAATAATAGGGGACATAATGTTACAACATTACAGGAACATATACGGCCAGCAACAGACCATTGATATGACATCCTTGAGAGATTTTCTCCAGAGACATGAATTACCTGTACTCTAAGATTTGGAGAAAATGAGCATGGTGAGCCCTTTTACAAAAGATGAGCTGGAGGGTGTCATAAAAAATCTCCCGAATGTTAATGCTTGTGGCCCGGAGGGCCTCCCAGCATTTTAAAAAACATCTTTTTTAGCAAAATCTCGGATTATCTTTTATTGTTGGCCAACTCATTTCTAGAAGGTGGGGTGATACCATCGACATTTAGAAATGGGAACATAGTCAGTTTCTTAAAAAAGGGTAAGGATGGTGAAGACCCTAATTATTATCTTCCAATCACGCTTTTAAACTCTGACTATAAAATAATTACTAAACTCTTAGCCAATCATTTTAATTGAATTGCCTCGCTTTTGATTCACCCTGACCAAAATGGTTTTATTGCTGGTAAGAGTTCGGTTCTAATACGCACTATTAAGCGGAAGCATTGGACTATTTTAATAATAATAATAATACAGAATTTTATAGAGCGCGAACAGTTACCTCTCCAGGAGGTGTCCCGGCGCTGAACGCAGGCAGAAAAAACAAATACCGAAGTGCAAGACAGTTAATTAACGAGGTTGGGTGAAGAGCCAGGTTTTCAGCATTGCTTTAAAACACGATTCAGAGGGGGCCTGTTGGAGCTCAGAGGGGAGTGAGTTCCATAGACTTGCTACATTGGCAGAGAACGTTCTGCCACCCAGCCGGGCCCTTCTTATTCGCGGGACTGCAAGCTTGGTCTGGAGGTTGGAGCGAAGAGAGCGGGCCTGCGTGTATCTTGGCAATCGATCCCTCAGATAAGTAGGACATGATCCAAACAAGGATCTGAAAGCTAACGTAAGAGCCTTGAATTTAATCCTGTGGGCTACAGGTAGCCAGTGAAGTGATCGAAGATGCGGAGAGATAGAATGCTTGAATGGAATATGCATTAACAGTCTCGCAGCCGCATTCTGGACCACTTGCAAACGTTGAATTAAATATTTGGGCAATCCCAGGAACAGGCCATTCGCGTAATCCAATCTAGATGTGACTGTCGCATGGATTACCATTTTCCTGCAATGTGTCGGCAGAAGTCGCAGGATTTTGCGAAGATTCCTAAGTTTACCCAAGCAACAGCCCATCAGCTGTTGTGTGTGCGAAACAAAGACAGATTGTTGTCCCATCGCACTCCCAGATTTTTTGCCGAGGGACTGGGAGAAGGGGGGGAGCCCATTGCTGCCGGCCACCAGAGCTCAGAGGGGGGCGGGGCGCCTTTGCCAAAATGAAGCACTTCCGTTTTGTCCACAATAAGTTTCAATTTATTAGTGTTCATCCAGCGCGCCACATCCTGGAGGCATCCTTTAAAATTTGACAAGGCTGCCTCAGACCCCTCTGCGTATGGATACACAAGCTGAGTGTCATCGGCATAAGATACTGCCTTGACCTCCCAGTTAGCGATCAGTGTGAAGAGTGGGGCCATATAGATATTAAATAGAAGTGGACTAAGCGCCGAGCCCTGAGGTACGCCACAGCCTAACTGCTTGGGTGTAGAAGAAACGGTCCCCAAGGCGACCTTCTGGGTTCGCTGGGACAGGTAGGAGTGTAACCAGACCTAATCTATATAAAGGAGCTAAGGGGCAGAAAGCAGGTCATCCCCCACTCAGTACATTATAAACAACAAGGACCTGCTCACAATGTGAACCAATAGTTTATACATCCGTATTGATGGCTATGAATATTAGACCCTCATTTGTAGCTTGCGATGCTATCGTCTAAGCTAATTTACGGTGTAGTTCACAAAAAGAGGACGAAAAACAAATTGTCTACGTGGTGTGTCAGAATGGCTATCTGTGTATACTAGTCCTATGTCTCCCCCACCCAAATATGGTGAAGTGAAAAATGGAAGAAAAAAGGAGTGAGAGGAGTGTTGGTGCCTCACGGTAGCGCCACCAAAGAGGGTTAAGCAGGATGGTACTCGCCTGCTACCTCAATTTCTCATCATCAGCTACCAACACTCCAAAAGCAAGAAATAGTGTCTGATACTAGTGATAAACTAAATAGGTGCTAGGGTGTATGTTTAAGAAAGAAAAAGAAACTGTGCTAGAATATGTGCACGTCTCAACCCCTTAGTGATATGTAATAATATCTAAAAGAGCTGAATCACACTGGCTTGTATACTTTATTCTCAGCTGCGTGATAGCTCATGTGTTAAAATGCCGACATGTTTCGTTACCATTGGACAACACTCACGGTAACTTCTTCAGGGCGTGGGGTCTGTTCCATTCACCCTGCACCTCAATGTTCTCGTTTAAAAACCATTCAGGGTTTTGCCCGCGTTGGGCATACCTTTACCCTTAGGACCTTGCGGCTCTCTGTGCGCGTTCAAGGCACCGTTTGCTTCGCTCCAAACGTGAGTCGTGCATCTGTTCGTAACTGGCGTTTACTGGGCTGAGTAAATGGGGTGAATGGAACAGACCCCACGCCCTGAAGAAGTTACCGTGAGTGTTGTCCAATGGTAACGAAACATGTCGGCATTTTAACACATGAGCTATCACGCAGCTGAGAATAAAGTATACAAGCCAGTGTGATTCAGCTCTTTTAGATATTATTACATATCACTAAGGGGTTGAGACGTGCACATATTCTAGCACAGTTTCTTTTTCTTTCTTAAACATACACCCTAGCACCTATTTAGTTTATCACTAGTATCAGACACTATTTCTTGCTTTTGGAGTGTTGGTAGCTGATGATGAGAAATTGAGGTAGCAGGCGAGTACCATCCTGCTTAACCCTCTTTGGTGGCGCTACCGTGAGGCACCAACACTCCTCTCACTCCTTTTTTCTTCCATTTTTCACTTCACCATATTTGGGTGGGGGAGACATAGGACTAGTATACACAGATAGCCATTCTGACACACCACGTAGACAATTTGTTTTTCGTCCTCTTTTTGTGAACTACACCGTAAATTAGCTTAGACGATAGCATCGCAAGCTACAAATGAGGGTCTAATATTCATAGCCATCAATACGGATGTATAAACTATTGGTTCACATTGTGAGCAGGTCCTTGTTGTTTATAAAGGAGTGTAACCAGGCCAGCGCTTGATCCTGTATGCCCACTTCAGACAATCTCATCCACAACCTTGCGTGATCAACGGTGTCATAAGCCGCCGAAAGATCCAGGAGCACCAGCAAAGCTGAGTCTCCCGAATCTAACGACCATCTTATTGATTCTGCCACCTCGATCAAAGCTGTCTCGGTGCTAAAACCCCGTCTAAAACCTGACTGAGTCTCGTGCAGAATCTTGTTGTCCTCTATGTATTTACTGAGTTGCCGCTGGACAACTTTCTCCAGCATCTTGCCAGGGGCAGCCAGAAGGGAGATAGGGCGTAGGTTGCTGAGATCCATGGGATCTCCATTAGGCTTTTTCTTTAAAGGGAGGAGGGTAGCATGTTTCCATATATCTGGGAAGACCCCCGAAGAGATGGACGTATTCCAGACGTGTTGTAAGGACGGGGCCACAAAATCCGCCATTGTGCACCACAGTTTTGGAGGGCAGGGGTCATCCGGCGAGCCTGACTTGCAACACCTTAATTCCTGTAAAACCGCGGGCAGAGTTACAGGTTGAAGACAGGCGCGCACATTTTGAAACTCGGATGAAGCCAGCTCTAATCCTCCTTTTAGATGCCGAAAAGGCATTTGACCTAGTTGTCTGGGAGACCTTATTTTTTATTCTAGAGAATTTTGGTATACCTACCAAAGTGACAGGGTTGGTTCAGAAACTATACTTGAATGCAGAAGCCAACATAATCATTAACACCATGGAGGTAGGCCAGGTCAAGGTTAAACAGGGGACTAGACAAGGTTGTCCATTTTCCCCGGTACTATTTGCCTTTTTTATCGAGCCATTGGCGATTGCCATTAGGAATACTATGGATATCTGCCCTCCACTGCTAACTATGGCAAAATTGAAATTATACGCCGACGATATCATGCTCATTATAAATCCTGATAACGAGGTCCAAGCAAAAACTTTTGAGATCTTTGAGCAATTTGAGTCGTTAGGCGGATATAATAAAAATTTAAAAAAGACAGAAATTATACAGTGTGGCGAAGCATCTATGGATTTACATCTCTATATTCTCTCCTGTTTAAATACAAAACGGAAAAGATATCTCGGTCTTTATTTCTCGTCGCAAATTTCTGATTTATATGATTTGAATTATGCTACACTTTTACTAAAAGTCCAGGATCTAGTCACTAGACGGAATTCTCTTCCATTAACCATCTTGGGCAGGGCTGCATTGATTAAAATGTCTGTTCTCCCGCTATTTAATTTTCTTTTCTCTGCGATCCCCTGTGTCTTAATGAGTTCTTTTTTTCCCAAAATAGAGTTTATCTTTACATCTTTTCTCTGGGGAAAGAAGATCCCACGAATTGCACTTAGCACATTTTATGATGAGCTGGAAAATGGAGGATTATCTCTCCCGAACTTGAGGGAATATTATTTTGCATATTTTGCACAATATATGTCCAGATTTAAGCCGGAACTACAATTGGGTCATTTTATTACGTATTTTATTAATTTAATTTGTAAAGAAAATCAGATCCACTGCCCATTAACAATTGTTAAATGTCCTAAAGTATTACGGTATAAGTGCGTACAGTGGTTTTGCCATAAACGCCAGACTTTTTTGAGAAGATATTCTATCCCCGTAATCAATTCCTCAACTCTGTTATCTGGCCCTATCTTACTATCTGGGATTAGAGAATCATCAGTAATTACACAAAAATGGGCCAAGGCTGCATTTTGGAAAATTTCAGATTTTTTTAGGAACGCTAGGGGGCTGAACATAGCCGAAATAACCCTTTTAACTGCAAAAGACTTCCTTCTTCTTTGGTCATATAATATTTTTAGTAAGTTCCTGAGTAAACTTGATTTGGTCCAGATCATTGAACGGAAATGTTTAGTATATGATCTATTAGAAGATATGGTATTTAAGATGCTGTTAGGTGGTTGGCGCATGATTCGTATGTTCAGCTACCAATGGAGAAGTCTCTGCATTTAAACGAAGAGTTCAGTATAGGGGAATTACAGATAATATTGAGCAAGGGTAAAAAAGGGAGAGCCCCTGGGCCGGATGGTCTTCCCCATGAAGTTTATAGGGCCTTGGAGGAAATTCTGGCACCGATTCTTCTGCGCATGTTTAATGATATTTACATTTCTGGTCATGATTTTCCCAATTCTTGGAACGAGGCGACCATTGCTTTGATTTTGAAATCTGGTAAATCCCCTAAAAAGTGCGATTCATACAGGCCAATATCACTCTTAAATTGTGATTATAAGCTATTTGCAAAAACTATAGCAGAAAGGCTTAACGGTCTCACTCCCCTGATAGTCCAAGAAGATCAAAAAGATCAAAATGTGGCAGCATGAAGGAAGATGATCTCCACATGTTTCTACTCTGCCCAAAGATCCAGACCTTTTGGCGGGCTGTGAGTAAAGCGCTTTCTGATGCTTTGAAGATCCAGGTGAAGGTAAGCGCTTTACTAGTTATTTTTGGGCTTTTAGACTCCGAAAATGTAAGTACTGAGGACCATGCGAAGTTGATCTTCTATGCCATACTATTGGCCCGTAGGGAGTTATGTAAATTGTGGGTATCCCCGATTCCACCAAATTATCAGGAGTGGCTATCATCTGTAAAGAGCATTGCAAATCTGGATAGGTCAATTAAGGGCCGATCCAAGCAGACATTCTGGGCACCGATCCTTAACTGAATGGATGAAAAAATTTCTCTTCCAACCTATTAGATCTTGGGTCCTATGATTAAGCCCCCCCCTTTTCTGCCTCGGCTGACAGCACCTTTTTCCATGGTGGTAGATTTCTTCCACTTGGTCTGGGTGTCTTTTGGATTTCGGATGGTTGGAGCTACCTCTCCAGGGTGTTTCCCAGTGACTCCACCTCTGCTAATCTAACATCAGCAAATGAGGTGGAAGACATTTCGGCTGGCAAGAAAAGCAAAATGGTGCGATGCAGGCAAATGCGGACTAAAAAAAAAAGAAAAAAAAAAAAAAAAGGAACCTGAGGAATGGAGAAAACGTTTAGCCTCTATCGAGGGTATCGATCTAGATGGGAAGGCCATAAAGAAATGGGCAAAGAATGAGGAGATAGAAATCACAGCTAGTATGTGGTCATCAGTTAACAATCTCAATTTTAACACGTTAATGGGAGCTAATTGGCAAAGGATGCTGTTTTTTAGTAAATAGCTACTTTATAGAACTCTACATTTTCTATCTAAGATTTATTCTAATCAATCAGCGTAGTGTTTCCGTTGCCTTAACCATCCCTCAGCCAATTGGGCACACATCATATTACAATGCCCCTTGATTCAGAGGTTCTGGAGTGACATCTTTTACTATCTGTAACTCGAATGTGGTATTTCAATAGGGTCGAATTCTTGGCTAATAGTACTTGGATATGACCCAGACCTTCTCCTTTCGGACAAGCTCATCAAATTATTATACATTGCAATGGCTGTCGCCAGATCACTTCTGCTTCAGAGATGGCGATCAGATCTTATACTATCTATATATGAATGGGTTCGAAAAATGAAGCAAGTTAAAAAAAGTGAACGAGCCTATGCATTACAAATTGGTGGTCTTAAGAAGTTTGAGAGAGTCTGGGCAGCTCATTTTGATTAAGAACTCAAAATTTAGCTTATCCTTTTGGACATATTTCCACCATGTTTCAATCCTATGTTCTGCAAAACCAGTATCTTAATTTATAATGCAACATTTGATATTCTCTTGTAATTTAGTTAAATCAATGAATACAGAACGAATCAGTATTTTCCACATACTCGCTGATTTTTAGGAATATGGTTAATGCACCTAAAATATCAATTGCTTTGTTTGTATTAATGGTTGGCAGGTGATGCTGTGTTTTGTTTTTTCAAGGATATTACATTTCTTTTGTTTTTTTAACACTGACTTAAATATTTATATTGTTTATCTCTATGGATTTTAGGACTTACTCCATTCCGGCAAATCAGTGCTACTTAACAAGACTGTACTATTTTGTACATATTTACTGAATTTTATGGATGTATTTATGGATAAAAAAAAATTGTTAATGGATTTCAATAAAAAAAAAACAATTAAAAACATTGGCTCTGATGTAGAAATCTGTGACCAATTCTGATCACATTTTGGATTATCTTCTGTCCCTAGCAAAAACTTTCATTTTTGATTAAAGAACTCTAGTTGAAAAAACTTCTTCTTCTCTTGCTAAATCTTTTAATCAATCTGGCCCATTTAACGGAGTATGCCTATCCCGGCATCATTATTGTGGCTCCAACTTAAATTAGTCCTGCCAAGTGAATGCTGTCTCAAGTTATAGTTGCAAGACTTAAGCACCCAGGCAGGCACTCCCTTTTTCAGGAAAAAGAGTAACTAAAACAGGGAAGTAAGAAAGACAGGAAATGGAGCTGGGTTGGGGGGGGGGTGCTCAATTCTAACAGCTCTATAGGGTTAAAGATTAAAAAATGCTCCTAGTAAGGGTTTTAAATTAATGTCTTGGACTGCAGCTAGCTTATTTACTGATTAATGTAAACTGGTATTCTTGAAAGAACTTGAAGCTGATACAGTGTGTATTTGATTGTAAACAACTCAGTAGTAGAAGGTTATATTTTTCAACCATCCTGTATTCCCTGTTAAGAGAGTACATGTGAAAGGAGGCAAAGCCATATTGCTTAGCCCTAATTTTAGATGGTTAATAAACATATTTCGCTTGTCTCTAATTTAATCCAGGTGGTGAAGTTAGGATTTATCGAGGATCGTGAAAGTATAGGTTCGGAATTAATTGTAAATGCTCATATCACTCCAGACTCCACACATTCTTACCTGTTGAAAGACCTGTTCGATTTCATCTCTATTACTATGATAAGAAAGGATTGTACACATTTAGTATTGGTTGGAGATCTGAATGCAAAGGTTTCCATCCACAGTTTATGGTTGTTTGCAAATGCCCAGAAAGAGAAAGCTTTAAAAAGTCCTCCATATTGTTTTCCTTATAATACACGGGTAGATAAAAGAGGCTTGCTTTTATAAGAAGGCTTGATAAATACAGAAAAACTAATTGCTAATGGGAGAATAGGAAGTGACATCAAAGTGAATGTTACACATGAATCTATTTCTGGTGGGTCTATCATTGATTTTATAATTGCTTCAACTGTTACTTTTAATAGGTTGTTACATGTGGAAGGTCAAGAAAATACTTATAGTGATCATAAGCTGATCTCCTGTGAATTTGATGTGACACTAAAGGAAGTAGGCCCTTGGAATTTTAAAGATAAATCAGTAGGTTGTAAAAAATCAAACAGCGGAATACCGAATAATCTTTAAAATTAAAAGAGACACTGACAATATTAGTAGGAGATCAGCAGCTTTCTCTTCCAGACCCATTGGTATCACCGGAACTCTGTATAAAAACTCTTTTTTGCTGTTAAACTAATTATCTACCTATCTGGTAGAGAACATATCCGGATCCGGTAATACATTTAAATAGGGAAATAAATATATTAGTGAGGGCTCAATTCCAGAATTTCTCTTTGGATCGAAGTACTTTAATCAATCTTCTCCAGAGGAAAAGATTAAAGAAAAATCACCTCCTAAGAAACGAACATGAAGATTATAACTGGGTCTTTAAAAGAGGCGGCATCAGGGAATGATGCTAAAAGGTATTGGGAAAGAATTTCTGATAGCTGTGGTTCTAGGGTAAAACCTCTCCCATGCTCGGAGTATTTTGGATCACCTCACTTTTTGGGTGATGAAGGAGAGATTTTATCCCATTGAACGAACAGTATTTAGGAAAAAACATGGCACTCCGAATAATATCTGTATGCTGAAACTTATTGAGGAAAAGTGCACTTTAATTTGAGGGACAAATGTCTACGTGGCATTCATAGATTTTCCAGAAGCCTTTGATAACGTAGAACGGCCAACTGAGAGAGGGTCGAGTTTTACCATATAACAAATACCCTGGACCATCCTTATCACTCAGCCAGTATGAACCCCTACGTAGGCCCTGCTGTCTTTTCCTGTAGGCCTGTTGTTAAATTGGCCAGAATTCTGCACCCATTTTTCTGAACAGCAGGCTCTAGGCCTGTCTGACTAAAAACCCCAGCCAGCTTCTTCTCTGCGAGGCATACTACTCCAGACTGGGTACCCCCCACCTTTTCCATGTGCACAAAAGTTGACTGTCGCAAAGTTAATTGTGTCACTGTCTCTCTCTCTACCCTGTTGAAATATAGCCCACCACATCCCGGGTACGTCTGACTATGAGATCAGGGAAGTTCCCACCACAAGCAAAGGACCAGGGTGATGGATGTGGCAACCAGGACATATATCTATATATATATATTTTATTCCTTTACATTAAATTTTTTCCGCTTGCCCTATGCAATTTACGACGAGCGCGACATTTCTGATAAATGTGTGAGCCGTGGTGTAATTGACGTAGCTGTAGGCACTTCTCACTGTATTAAAGGGTATAAAAGGACACCTCACATACTTCTTGTTAGACTACCTCCCTGTCTGTATGTAGGTGACAGACAGTGTAGTTTTTCCCCAAGAGCTCTTGTTTTTGTTTAGTATACTATTTGATTTGACTTATATTTTGCCCCATAAATGCCATATCTGCTATGTTATTCTTTAACTGTTGTTTTCTCCTTTTTGAACTTTAATGTCTCTATTGCAATTGCATGGTTGCTTTCTTTTGGGTTCAAACGTGAGTATTCTCAGCATTTTGGACTAAAAATGTTTTGCCTTCTGAGAACATTTCCCTTGATCTAAATAATGTTTTTCATAGTGCATCTGCAAATGTGTCTTTGAGGTTTATATTCTGAACGCCTTATGTTGCATTTATTGAAGTGTCTCTCTTCTAATGATTTCAGTGATTCCTGAGTCCTATTGTAAGTTAAATAAAAGTGCCTTCTGACAAGTGTGACTCTCTGTGAATGCGAGGTCACTATATTTTGTATTTTGAATGCCTTTTTCTTGAAGTTGCGCCTTCTAAATACATTTGTTAAACCTTTTGGCTTAGTTTCCATGACTCACAAGTTTGTTTCCTTCATTTTAGTATGAGCGTTCCTGTGCACCCCACCTCAAGTTAAGCTGCCCCTGCCCCTAAAAACACTCCAACTAACACAACACTGTGGAAAAAAACTATAAAAGATGGGTATGCCTGCCCCCTTCTAACACTTGCTCTGTGCTCCTCTACTTGGTGCCAGATGTTATTAGGGGAGATCAAGGATTATCTTCTGTGATAAGAGCAAAAATTGGGTTGAAGCAAGTCTGTTTGTTGGCCCCTCTACATTGCTCTCTGTACATTGTAGATTTACCCAATTACTTTGCTGCTTACACAGGTGATGATCTGAGGATAGGTGGCCATCCCTTGTCCTGTCTGATGTACACAAACATAAAATAATTATGGATCTAACTCCTAATGGGTTGAATAAGGAGCTAATGTCACTTCGGAAGTATACTGCTTTACAATACCTGAAGATAAATGTTTCTAAGAGTAAAATCTTGCTTTTAAAAAATAGAAAGTGTGGAAAGAGTAGTAAATATGTTTGGAGTATTGGCTTAGAAGAACTAGAGATTGCAAATTATTATCTCTACTTAGGGAAAATGGTAACTGGCAGCATAAAGGATAAAGTCCACATGGAACATTGATTCTGTAAAGTTGTCTTTCATCCAAATGGGTTATGTGCATTTTATAACATAATGGGCTGAAGGTATTTTTTGCAAATGCTTTTATTTTTTAAAGGGAAAGTCCCACCAACACTATTATTCAGTATTGAATCGATTCAGGTAGGAAAATGGGGCTTCCTTGAAAAGATAGAAGGCCAGATCTTGAATAAATTATGCAATTTTATTACATATGTTTCGACCCCTGCTATGAGTTTTGATTTCGGCCTGATAAGTTCATATGTTCAAGGATTACCAAGAGTTATTTGGTGGGGCTATCAGTTGAAGAATAGTGAGTTGGATTCCATAAAGGACTTTTTGAACCAGGACATTTTTGGTTCAAAAGCAGACAAATATTTATTCCCCTAAGATTTTACTCTGGCGTTGAATTACTTTGATGTACAGGAAGAGTCTGTGATTTCCCTTTCTCTTTTAGAATCAAACAACTTAGGGCATTATTAGGATGGCGGGCGGACATCGTCCACCCGCCATCCTGATGTCAAAAGGGAACGCCCAACATAAGTGCGGCAGTCCCGTGGGGTTGATTAGGATGCGCCCGCCACACTGGCAGGCGCATCCTGCATTTTTAACATTGCGGCTTTCAGCATCACATGCCGCAATGCCAAAAATGCACGTTGTGCATTTGTATGCACAATGTGGCAGGCACCGCAACGGGCCCCCAACTTCAAAATCCGCATACCCTCAGGCTGCCTCCCACCTGCATCTTGATATGGATTGCGGACCATAGTAAACCCTTTTCCGCCCGGTCGACTCGTCGACCAGGCGAAAAAGCGGAGGATGGTCTTCCCGTCTGCCACGGTACCCCGCCATACTGATATGGCGGGGGGTAATGTGCATGCGGGCGGTGTTTTATGGTGGGACGATCGCCACTGCCATTTGGTTGGTAGGGTATGCCCAGACGTGGGACCCTTGCTCACTTTTCCACTGGATTCTAGATAGCCTGGCTGATGAGGGTTATGAACCCGAAACCGGTCCCAGGATGCTTGTTTCCGGTCCAGGGAAGACATGGCTTGGCAGTTCAGGCTGGACTGTTCCCATGAGGCACAGGGTCAGACTGATTTGCATATGTCCATGTCTGAACTGGGGTGGTGGAGTGAGCTAAACAATGATGATGGATTAAACCCAGATCAGTTGACTGGGGGTGAGTGTTTGATTTTCTCAAGCGCTCCGTCCATCATCCCCTTTGGTATCGCTGTGTTCGCCCCAAGTTGACAGGGTATACCCAGATGTGGGTCCCTTGCTCACTTTGCCACTGGATTCAAGATAGCCTGGCTGATGAGGGTTATGAACCCGAAACCGGTCCCAGGATGCTTGTTTCCGATCCAGGGAAGACATGACTTGGCAGTTTGGGCTAAACTGTTCCCATAAGGCACAGGGTCAGACTGATTTGCATATGTCCATGTCTGAACTGGGGTGGTGGAGTGAGCTAAAGAATAATGATGGATTAAACCCAGATCAGTTGACTGGGGGTGAGTGTTTGATTTGCTCAAGCGCTCCGTCCATCATCCGCTTTGGTATCACTTTGTTCGCCCTAAGTTGGCAGGGTATGCTCAGACGTGGGTCCCTTGCTCACTTTGCCACTGGATTCAAGATGGCCTGGCTGATGAGGGTTATGAACCCGAAACCGGTCCCAGGATGCTTGTTTCCGGTCCAGGGAAGACATGGCTTGGCAGTTCGGGCTGGACTGTTCCCATGAGGCACAGGGTCAGACTGATTTGCATATGTCCATGTCTGAACTGGGGTGGTGGAGTGAGCTAAACAATGATGATGGATTAAACCCAGATCAGTTGACTGGGGGTGAGTGTTTGATTTTCTCAAGTGCTCCGTCCATCATCCCCTTTGGTATCGCTGTGTTCGCCCCAAGTTAACAGGGTATACCCAGACGTGTGTCCCTTGCTCACTTTGCCACTGGATTCAAGATAGCCTGGCTGATGAGGGTTATGAACCCGAAACCTTTCCCAGGATGCTTGTTTCTGGTCTAGGGAAGACATGGCTTGGCAGTTCGGGCTAGACTGTTCCCATGAGACACAAGGTCAGACTGATTTGCATATATCCATGTCTGAACTAGGGTGGTGAAGTGAGCTAAAGAATGATGTTGGATTCACCCCAGATCAGTTGACTGCGGGTGAGTGTTTGCTTTGCTCAAGCGCTCCGTCCATCATCCCCTTTAGTATCGCTTTGTTCGCCCTAAGTTGTCAGGGTATGCCCAGACGTGTGTCCCTTGCTCACTTTGCCACTGGATTTAAGATAGCCTGGCTGATGAGGGTTATGAACCTGAAACTGGTCCCAGGATGCTTGTTTCCGGTCCAGGGAAGATATGGTTGGCAGTTCGGGCTGGACTGTTCCCATGAGGCACAGGGTCAGACTCATTTGCATATGGCCATGTCTGAACTCGGGTGGTGGAGTGAGCTAAAGAATGATGATGGATTAAACCTAGATCAGTTGAATGGGGGTGAGTGTTTGCTTTGCTCAAGCGCTCCGTCCATCATCCCCTTTAGTATCGCTTTGTTCGCCCTAAGTTGTCAGGGTATGCCCAGACGTGTGTCCCTTGCTCACTTTGCCACTGGATTTAAGATAGCCTGGCTGATGAGGGTTATGAACCTGAAACTGGTCCCAGGATGCTTGTTTCCGGTCCAGGGAAGATATGGTTGGCAGTTCGGGCTGGACTGTTCCCATGAGGCACAGGGTCAGACTCATTTGCATATGGCCATGTCTGAACTCGGGTGGTGGAGTGAGCTAAAGAATGATGATGGATTAAACCTAGATCAGTTGAATGGGGGTGAGTGTTTGATTTGCTCAAGCTCTCTGTCCATCATCCCCTTTGGTATCGCTTTGTTCGCCCTAAGTTGGCAGGGTATGCCCAGACGTGGGTCCCTTGCTCACTTTCCCACTGGATTCAAGATAGTGTGGCTGATGAGGGTTATGAACCTGAAACCGGTCCCAGGATGCTTGTTTCCGGTCCAGGGAAGACATGGCTTGGCAGTTCGGGCTGGACTGTTCCCATGAGGCACAGGGTCAGATTAATTTGCATATGTCCATGTCTGAACTGGGGTGGTGGAGTGAGCTAAACAATGATGATGGATTAAACCCAGATCAGTTGACTGGGGGTGAGTGTTTGATTTTCTCAAGCGCTCTGTCCATAATCCCCTTTGGTATCGCTTTGTTCGCCCCAAGTTGGCAGGGTATGCCCAGACATGGGCCCCTTGCTCACTTTGCCACTGGATTCAAGATAGCATGGCTGATGAAGGTAATGACCCCGAAACTGGTCCCAGGATGCTTGCTTCCGGTCCAGGGAAGACATGGCTTGGCAGTTCAGGCTGAACTGTTCCCATGAGGCACAGGGTCAGACTGATTTGCATATGGCCATGTCTGAACTGGGGTGGTGGAGTGAGCTAAAGAATAATGATGGATTAAACCCAGATCAGTTGACTGGGGGTTAGTGTTTGATTAGCTCAAGCGCTCCGTCCATCATCCCCTTTGGTATACCTTTGTTTGCCCTAAGTTGGCAGGGTATGCCCAGACGTGGGCCCCTTACTCACTTTGCCACTGGATTCAAGATAACCTGGCTGATGAAGGTTATGAACCCGAAACTGGTCCCAGGATGCTTGCTTCGGTCCAGGGAAGACATGGCTTGGCAGTTCGGGCTGAACTGTTCCCATGAGGCACAGGGTCAGACTGATTTGCATATGGCCATGTCTGAACTGGGGTGGTGGAGTGAGCTAAAGAATAATGATGGATTAAACCCAGATCAGTTGACTGGGGGTGAGTGTTTGATTTTCTCAAGCGCTCCGTCCATCATCCCCTTTGGTATAGCTTTGTTCGCCCTAAGTTGGCAGGGTATGCCCAGACGTGGGTCCCTTGCTCACTTTGCCACTGGATTCAAGATAGCCTAGCTGATGAGGGTTATGAACCCGAAACCGGTTCCCTGATGCTTGTTTCCGGTCCAGGGAAGACATTGCTTGGCAGTTCGGGCTGGACTGTTCCCATGAGGCACCGGGTCAGACTCATTTGCATACAGCCATGTCTGAACTGGGGTGGTGGAGTGAGCTAAAGAATGATGATGGATTAAACCCAGATCAGTTGACTGGGGATGAGTGTTTGATTTGCTCAAGCTGTCTGTCCATTATCCCCTTTGGTATTGCTTTGTTCACCCTAAGTTGGCAGGGTATGCCCAGACGAGGGTCCATTGCTCACTTTGCCAGTGGATTCAAGATAGCCTGGCTGATGAAGGTTATAAACCCGATACGGGTCCCAGGATGCTTGTTTCTGGTCCAGGGAAGACATGGCTTGGCAGTTCGGTCTGGACTGTTCCTATGAAACACAGGGTCAGACTGATTTGCATATATCCATGTCTAAACAAGGGTCGTGGAGTGAGCTAAAGAATGATGTTGGATTCAACCCAGATCAGTTGACTGGGGGTGAGTGTTTGCTTTGCTCAAGCGCTCCATCCATCATCCCCTTTAGTATGGCTTTGTTCGCCCTAAGTTGGCAGGGTATGCCCAGACGTGTGTCCCTTGCTCACTTTGCCACTGGATTCAAGATAGCCTGGCTGATGAGGGTTATGAACCCGAAACTGGTCCCAGGATACTTGTTTCCGGTCCAGGGAAGACATGGTCGGCAGTTCGGGCTGGACTGTTCCCATGAGGCACAGGGTCAGACTCATTTGCATACGGCCATGTCTGAACTGGGGTGGTGGAGTGAGCTAAAGAAGGATGATGGATTAAGCCTAGATCAGTTGACTGGGGGTGAGTGTTTGATTTGCTCAAGCTCTCCGTCCATCATCCCCTTTGGTATAGCTTTGTTCGCCCTAAGTTGGCAGGGTATGCCCAGACGTGGGCCCCTTACTCACTTTGCCACTGGATTCAAGATAGCCTGGCTGATGAAGGTTATGAACCCGAAACTGGTCCCAGGATGTTTGTTTCCGGTCCAGGGAAGACATGGCTTGGCAGTTCGGGCTGAACTGTTCCCATGAGGCACAGGGTCAGACTGATTTTCATATGGCCATTTCTGAACTAGGGTGGTGGAGTGAGCTAAAGAATGATGATGGATTAAACCCAGATTAGTTGACCGGGGATGAGTGTTTGATTTGCTCAAGCTCTCCGTCCATTATCCCCTTTGGTATCGCTTTGTTCACCCTAAGTTGGCAGGGTATGCC
Organism: Triturus cristatus; assembly: GCF_964204655.1. Lineage (NCBI taxonomy): Eukaryota > Metazoa > Chordata > Amphibia > Caudata > Salamandridae > Triturus > Triturus cristatus. Next base: position 1,668,893,896 of record NC_140591.1, on the reverse strand, counting down.
CAGACGTGGGTCCTTTGCTCACTTTGCCACTGGATTCAAGATAGCCTGGCTGATGAGGGTTATGAACCCGAAACTGGTCCCAGGATGCTTGTTTCCGGTCTAGGGAAGACATGGCTTGGTAGTTCGGGCTGGACTGTTCCCATGAGGCACAGGGTCAGACTGATTTGCATATGTCCATGTCTGAACTGGGGCGGTGGAGTGAGCTAAACAATGATATTGGATTAAACCCAGATCAGTTGACTGGGTGTGAGTGTTTGATTTGCTCAAGCGCTCAGTCCATCATCCCCTTTGGTATCGCTTTGTTTGCCCTAAGTTGGCAGGGTATGTCCAGACGTGGGTCCCTTGCTCACTTTGCCACTGGATTCAAGATAGCCTAGCTGATGAGGGTTATGAACCCGAAACCGGTTCCCTGATGCTTGTTTCCGGTCCAGGGAAGACATTGCTTGGCAGTTTGGGCTGGACTGTTCCCATGAGGCACAGGGTCAGACTGATTTGCATATGGCCATTTCTGAACTGGGGTGGTGGAGTGAGCTAAAGAATGATGATGGATTAACCCAGATCAGTTGACTGGGGATGAGTGTTTGATTTGCTCAAGCTGTCCGTCCATTATCCCCTTTGGTATTGCTTTGTTCACCCTAAGTTGGCAGGGTATGCCCAGACGAGGGTCCCTTGCTCACTTTGCCACTGGATTCAAGATAGCCTGGCTGATGAAGGTTATAAACCCGATACTGGTCCCAGGATGCTTGTTTCTGTTCCAGGGAAGACATGGCTTGGCAGTTCGGGCTGGACTGTTCCTATGAAACACAGGGTCAGACTGATTTGCATATATCCATGTCTAAACTAGGGTTGTGGAGTGAGCTAAAGAATGATGTTGGATTCAACCCAGATCAGTTGACTGGGGTGAGTGTTTGCTTTGCTCAAGCGCTCCGTCCATCATCCCCTTTAGTATTGCTTTGTTCGCCCTAAGTTGGCAGGGTATGCCCAGACGTGTGTCCCTTGCTCACTTTGCCACTGGATTCAAGATAGCCTGGCTGATGAGGGTTATGAACCCGAAACTGGTCCCAGGATGCTTGTTTCCGGTCCAGGGAAGACATGGTCGGCAGTTCGGGCTGGACTGTTCCCATGAGGCACAGGGTCAGACTCATTTGCATACGGCCATGTCTGAACTGGGGTGGTGGAGTGAGCTAAAGAAGGATGATGGATTAAGTCTAGATCAGTTGACTGGGGGTGAGTGTTTGATTTGCTCAAGCTCTCCGTCCATCATCCCCTTTGGTATAGCTTTGTTCGCCCTAAGTTGGCAGGGTATGCCCAGACGTGGGCCTCTTACTCACTTTGCCACTGGATTCAAGATAGCCTGGCTGATGAAGGTTATGAACCCGAAACTGGTCCCAGGATGTTTGTTTCCGGTCCAGGGAAGACATGGCTTGGCAGTTCGGGCTGAACTGTTCCCATGAGGCACAGGGTCAGACTGATTTTCATATGGCCATTTCTGAACTAGGGTGGTGGAGTGAGCTAAAGAATGATGATGGATTAAACGCAGATTAGTTGACTGGGGATAAGTGTTTGATTTGCTCAAGCTCTCCGTCCATTATCCCCTTTGGTATCGCTTTGTTCACCCTAAGTTGGCAGGGTATGCCCAGACGTGGGTCCTTTGCTCACTTTGCCACTGGATTCAAGATAGCCTGGCTGATGAGGGTTATGAACCCGAAACTGGTCCCAGGATGCTTGCTTCCGGTCTAGGGAAGACATGGCTTGGTAGTTCGGGCTGGACTGTTCCCATGAGGCACAGGGTCAGACTGATTTGCATATGTCCATGTCTGAACTGGGGCGGTGGAGTGAGCTAAACAATGATATTAGATTAAACCCAGACCAGTTGACTGGGTGTGAGTGTTTGATTTGCTCAAGCGCTCAGTCCATCATCCCCTTTGGTATCGCTTTGTTTGCCCTAAGTTGGCAGGGTATGTCCAGACGTGGGTCCCTTGCTCACTTTGCCACTGGATTCAAGATAGCCTAGCTGATGAGGGTTATGAACCCGAAACCGGTTCCCTGATGCTTGTTTCCGGTCCAGGGAAGACATTGCTTGGCAGTTTGGGCTGGACTGTTCCCATGAGGCACAGGGTCAGACTGATTTGCATATGGCCATTTCTGAACTGGGGTGGTGGAGTGAGCTAAAGAATGATGATGGATTAAACCCAGATCAGTTGACTGGGGATAAGTGTTTGATTTGCTCAAGCTGTCCGTCCCTTATCCCCTTTGGTATTGCTTTGTTCACCCTAAGTTGGCAGGGTATGCCCAGACGAGGGTCCCTTGCTCACTTTGCCACTGGATTCAAGATAGCCTGGCTGATGAAGGTTATAAACCCGATACTGGTCCCAGGATGCTTGTTTCTGTTCCAGGGAAGACATGGCTTGGCAGTTCGGGCTGGACTGTTCCTATGAAACACAGGGTCAGACTGATTTGCATATATCCATGTCTGAACAAGGGTGGTGGAGTGAGCTAAAGAATGATGTTGGATTCAACCCAGATCAGTTGACTGGGGGTGAGTGTTTGCTTTGCTCAAGCGCTCCGTCCATCATCCCCTTTTGTACCACTTTGTTCGCCATAACTTGGCAGGGTATGCTCAGACGTGAGTCCCTTGCTCACTTTGCCACTGGATTCAAGATAGCCTGGCTGATGAGGGTTATGAACCCGAAACTGGTCCCAGGATGCTTGTTTCCGGTCCAGGAAAGACATGGTCGGCAGTTCGGGCTGGACTGTTCCCATGAGGCACAGGGTCAGACTCATTTGCATACAGCCATGTCTGAACTGGGGTGGTGGAGTGAGCTAAAGAAGGATGATGGATTAAGCCTAAATCAGTTGAATGGGGGTGAGTGTTTGATTTGCTCAAGCTCTCTGTCCATCATCCCCTTTGGTATCGCTTTGTTCGCCCTAAGTTGGCAGGGTATGCCCAGACGTGGGTCCCTTGCTCACTTTCCCACTGGATTCAAGATAGTGTGGCTGATGAGGGTTATGAACCTGAAACCGGTCCCAGGATGCTTGTTTCCGGTCCAGGGAAGACATGGCTTGGCAGTTCGGGCTGGACTGTTCCCATGAGGCACAGGGTCAGATTAATTTGCATATGTCCATGTCTGAACTGGGGTGGTGGAGTGAGCTAAACAATGATGATGGATTAAACCCAGATCAGTTGACTGGGGGTGAGTGTTTGATTTTCTCAAGCGCTCTGTCCATAATCCCCTTTGGTATCGCTTTGTTCGCCCCAAGTTGGCAGGGTATGCCCAGACATGGGCCCCTTGCTCACTTTGCCACTGGATTCAAGATAGCCTGGCTGATGAAGGTAATGACCCCGAAACTGGTCCCAGGATGCTTGCTTCCGGTCCAGGGAAGACATGGCTTGGCAGTTCAGGCTGAACTGTTCCCATGAGGCACAGGGTCAGACTGATTTGCATATGGCCATGTCTGAACTGGGGTGGTGGAGTGAGCTAAAGAATGATGATGGATTAAACCCAGATCAGTTGACTGGGGGTGAGTGTTTGATTAGCTCAAGCGCTCCGTCCATCATCCCCTTTGGTATACCTTTGTTTGCCCTAAGTTGGCAGGGTATGCCCAGACGTGGGCCCCTTACTCACTTTGCCACTGGATTCAAGATAACCTGGCTGATGAAGGTTATGAACCCGAAACTGGTCCCAGGATGCTTGCTTCCGGTCCAGGGAAGACATGGCTTGGCAGTTCAGGCTGAACTGTTCCCATGAGGCACAGGGTCAGACTGATTTGCATATGGCCATGTCTGAACTGGGGTGGTGGAGTGAGCTAAAGAATAATGATGGATTAAACCCAGATCAGTTGACTGGGGGTGAGTGTTTGATTTGCTCAAGCGCTCCGTCCATCATCCCCTTTGGTATAGCTTTGTTCGCCCTAAGTTGGCAGGGTATGCCCAGACGTGGGCCCCTTACTCACTTTGCCACTGGATTCAAGATAGCCTGGCTGATGAGGGTTATAAACCCGAAACCGGTTCCAGGATGCTTGTTTTCGGTCCAGGGCAGACATTGTTTGGCAGTTCGGGCTGCACTGTTCCCATGAGGCACAGGGTCAGACTGATTTGTATATGGCCATTTCTGAACTGGGGTGGTGGAGTGAGCTAAAGAATGATGATGGATTAAACCCAGATTAGTTGACTGGGGATGAGTGTTTGATTTGCTCAAGCTCTCCGTCCATTATCCCCTTTGGTATCGCTTTGTTCACCCTAAGTTGGCAGGGTATGCCCAGACGTGGGTCCCTTGCTCACTTTGCCACTTAATTCAAGATAGCCTAGCTGATGAGGGTTATGAACCCGAAACCGGTTCCCTGATGCTTGTTTCCGGTCCAGGGAAGACATTGCTTGGCAGTTCGAGCTGGACTGTTCCCATGAGGCACCGGGTCAGACTCATTTGCATACAGCCATGTCTGAACTGGGGTGGTGGAGTGAGCTAAAGAATGATGATGGATTAAACCCAGATCAGTTGACTGGGGATGAGTGCTTGATTTGCTCAAGCTGTCTGTCCATTATCCCCTTTGGTATTGCTTTGTTCCCCCTAAGTTGGCAGGGTATGCCCAGACGAGGGTCCCTTGCTCACTTTGCCAGTGGATTCAAGATAGCCTGGCTGATGAAGGTTATAAACCCGATACTGGTCCCAGGATGCTTGTTTCTGGTCCAGGGAAGACATGGCTTGGCAGTTCGGGCTGGACTGTTCCTATGAAACACAGGGTCAGACTGATTTGCATATATCCATGTCTAAACTAGGGTCGTGGAGTGAGCTAAAGAATGATGTTGGATTCAACCCAGATCAGTTGACTGGGGGTGAGTGTTTGCTTTGCTCAAGCGCTCCGTCCATCATCCCCTTTAGTATGGCTTTGTTCGCCCTAAGTTGGCAGGGTATGCCCAGACGTGTGTCCCTTGCTCACTTTGCCACTGGATTCAAGATAGCCTGGCTGATGAGGGTTATGAACCCGAAACTGGTCCCAGGATGTTTGTTTCCGGTCAGGGAAGACATGGTCGGCAGTTCGGGCTGGACTGTTCCCATGAGGCACAGGGTCAGACTCATTTGCATACGGCCATGTCTGAACTGGGGTGGTGGAGTGAGCTAAAGAAGGATGATGGATTAAGCCTAGATCAGTTGACTGGGGGTGAGTGTTTGATTTGCTCAAGCTCTCCGTCCATAATCCCCTTTGGTATAGCTTTGTTCGCCCTAAGTTGGCAGGGTATGCTAAGACGTGGGCCCCTTACTCACTTTGCCACTGGATTCAAGATAGCCTGGCTGATGAAGGTTATGAACCCGAAACTGGTCCCAGGATGTTTGTTTCCGGTCCAGGGAAGACATGGCTTGGCAGTTCGGGCTGAACTGTTCCCATGAGGCACAGGGTCAGACTGATTTGCATATGGCCATGTCTGAACTGGGGTGGTGGAGTGAGCTAAAGAATAATGATGGATTAAACCCAGATCAGTTGACTGGGGGTGAATGTTTGATTTGCTCAAGCGCTCCGTCCATCATCCCCTTTGGTATAGCTTTGTTTGCCCTAAGTTGGCAGGGTATGCCCAGACGTGGGCCCCTTACTTGTTGAAAAGCTAGGGCTAACGCTCATGAACTACGCCGATGACACCCAAATCATTTTTTCCCTGTCGAATTCTTGTCCCCACTCCCCGTCGTTACTCAAGGAAGGATTACTAAAAATATTGAACTGGATGACAGCAAACCAGTTAAAACTGAACGGCGACAAGACGGAAATTCTGATCTTGGGAAAAGACAAAGATCTCTGGAACCCCGCGCATTGGCCAGAACAGATGGGCATCCTTCCTACCCCGGTGTCCCATGCTCGAAATCTGGGCTTTGTATTAGACAACGCCTTATCCATGGACAAGCAGGCCAGTAAAGTTACTGGATTGTGTCTCACCATAGCTAGATGGTTGAGGAAAATCTTGTGGATGTTGCCTATGTCAACACAGAAGACCGTAGTCAATGCCCTTATCACATCAAGGCTTGACTACGGCAACATCCTATATTTAGGCGCTAATAAATCTGTCATTGGACGACTACAAGTTGCGCAAAACGCTGCGGTCAGACTCCTGTGTAAGATTCCTAGGAACGCTGGAGTCTCGAACCACCGCCGGGACCTTCATTGGCTCAGGATAGAGAACAGAGTTCGTTTCAAGGCCTTGAACTACATGTTCAAAATAAAAACAGGAGGAGCCCCAAAATACCTCCAATCCCTTGCTTGCCTCTACACGCCAAAGAGAAACCTCCGGTCCCAGACAGCAGCATGCTTCTGTATACCAAGGTTTAAACGTGCAAGATCAGGGGGCAGATCTTTTGCCTACCTTGGACCCTCCCTGTGGAACACGCTTCCACCAGGCATTCGGAAGGAAGATAACTATTATAGTTTTAGAAAGCTTGTAAAGACCTGGCTGTACGAACAATAAACACCTAAAATCTCCCTCCGTTTCTGTCTCTCTTTCTAGCTGTGTCTAGGCGCCGGGAAACCCTTCTTGGGTAGCTGTTGCGCCCTATAAATTGACAAAATAAATAAAATAAATAAATTACTCACTTTGCCACTGGATTCAAGATAGCCTGGCTGTTGAGGGTTATGAACCCGAAACCGATTCCAGGATGCTTGTTTTCGGTCCAGGGAAGAGATTGTTTGGCAGTTCGGGCTGCACTGTTCCCATGAGGCACAGAGTCAGACTGATTTTCATATGGCCATTTCTGAACTAGGGTGGTGGAGTGAGCTAAAGAATGATGATGGATTAAACCCAGATTAGTTGACTGGGGATGAGTGTTTGATTTGCTCAAGCTCTCCGTCCATTATCCCCTTTGGTATCGCTTTGTTCACCCTAAGTTGGCAGGGTATGCCCAGACGTGGGTCCTTTGCTCACTTTGCCACTGGATTCAAGATAGCCTGGCTGATGAGGGTTATGAACCCGAAACTGGTCCCAGGATGCTTGTTTCCGGTCTAGGGAAGACATGGCTTGGTAGTTCGGGCTGGACTGTTCCCATGAGGCACAGGGTCAGACTGATTTGCATATGTCCATGTCTGAACTGGGGCGGTGGAGTGAGCTAAACAATGATATTGGATTAAACCCAGATCAGTTGACTGGGTGTGAGTGTTTGATTTGCTCAAGCGCTCAGTCCATCATCCCCTTTGGTATCGCTTTGTTTGCCCTAAGTTGGCAGGGTATGTCCAGACCTGGGTCCCTTGCTCACTTTGCCACTGGATTCAAGATAGCCTAGCTGATGAGGGTTATGAACCCGAAACCGGTTCCCTGATGCTTGTTTCCGGTCCAGGGAAGACATTGCTTGGCAGTTTGGGCTGGACTGTTCCCATGAGGCACAGGGTCAGACTGATTTGCATATGGCCATTTCTGAACTGGGGTGGTGGAGTGAGCTAAAGAATGATGATGGATTAAACCCAGATCAGTTGACTGGGGATGAGTGTTTGATTTGCTCAAGCTGTCCGTCCATTATCCCCTTTGGTATTGCTTTGTTCACCCTAAGTTGGCAGGGTATGCCCAGACGAGGGTCCCTTGCTCACTTTGCCACTGGATTCAAGATAGCCTGGCTGATGAAGGTTATAAACCCGATACTGGTCCCAGGATGCTTGTTTCTGTTCCAGGGAAGACATGGCTTGGCAGTTCGGGCTGGACTGTTCCTATGAAACACAGGGTCAGACTGATTTGCATATATCCATGTTTGAACTAGGGTGGTGGAGTGAGCTAAAGAATGATGTTGGATTCAACCCAGATCAGTTGACTGGGGGTGAGTGTTTGCTTTGCTCAAGCGCTCCGTCCATCATCCCCTTTTGTACCACTTTGTTCGCCATAACTTGGCAGGGTATGCTCAGACGTGAGTCCCTTGCTCACTTTGCCACTGGATTCAAGATAGCCTGGCTGATGAGGGTTATGAACCCGAAACTGGTCCCAGGATGCTTGTTTCCGGTCCAGGAAAGACATGGTCGGCAGTTCGGGCTGGACTGTTCCCATGAGGCACAGGGTCAGACTCATTTGCATACAGCCATGTCTGAACTGGGGTGGTGGAGTGAGCTAAAGAAGGATGATGGATTAAGCCTAGATCAGTTGACTGGGGGTGAGTGTTTGATTTGCTCAAGCTCTCCGTCCATCATCCCCTTTGGTATCGCTTTGTTCGCCCTAAGTTGGCAGGGTATGCCCAGACGTGGGTCCCTTGCTCACTTTGCCACTGGATTCAAGATAGCCTGGCTGATGAGGGTTACGAACACGAAACCGGTTCCAGGATGCTTGTTTTCGGTCCAGGGAAGACATTGCTTGGCAGTTCGGGCTGGACTGTTCCCATGAGGCACAGGGTCAGACTGATTTGCATATGTCCATGTCTGAAATGGGGTGGTGGAGTGAGCTAAACAATGATGATGGATTAAACCCAGATCAGTTGACTGGGGGTGAGTGTTTGACTTACTCAAGCGCTCTGTCCATCATCCCCTTTGGTATCGCTTTGTTCGCCCTAAGTTGGCAGGGTCTGCCCAGACGTGGGTCCCTTGCTCACTTTGCCACTGGATTCAAGATAGCCTGGCTGATGAGGGTTACGAACACGAAACAGGTTCCAGGATGCTTGTTTTCGGTCCAGGGAAGACATTGCTTGGCAGTTCGGGCTGGACTGTTCCCATGAGGCACAGGGTCAGACTGATTTCCATATGGCCATTTCTGAACTGGGGTGGTGGAGTGAGCTAAACAATGATATTGTATTAAACCCAGATCAGTTGACTGGGAGTGAGTGTTTGATTTGCTCAAGCGCTCAGTCCATCATCCCCTTTGGTATCGCTTTGTTCGCCCTAAGTTGGCAGGATATGTCCAGACGTGGGTCCCTTGCTCACTTTGCCACTGGATTCAAGATAGCCTAGCTGATGAGGTGAGGAAATTTGATTTTCGATCTCTATTGTATTCAGCCACCATTTTTTGTGTTCCACCGCCATTTTGTATTGCCCTCACTCAGGCAGCACAATGAACAAAGTTTTTCTGCTGATCTTACTGCGACGTGTAAAATAACCTTCTGCCTCTGTTTATGAGACTTATATCAGGGATTGGCTGAGTCCACTAATCCTCGTCTGGTTTGACTAAACCCTGTCTCAACTGTCGGTTCACACCATTCTTTCCTGACTTTATCTTATCTTTTGGCCTTCGCTATTCTCTACTTGTATTCTCTCATTTCACAACTGTCCTCCAAAGTATACATATATGTCCTGCCACCTGCAAGTTGAGTTGTAGACACTACCACTGATTAACTTGTGGGGAGGTGTGACACAAACAGTTGGAAGAGAGGTTTATTTGGGTCGTCAGTCTTAATACAACGATTTGGAGACAAACAGCGGCCATGTGCCTATTTTTCAGCTACGTTAGACCCAGTAGCCTAGGCATTGCCTAGGTGTCTTAAAGCTACAGCAGCAGCAGCGATTTCCATTCGTCAGTCTGCTGGAGTGGTGCTAGATAATACTCTCATTGTTATGGTACCACATGCAGTGGATACCTTGCTAAATAGGACGAAAACACAACATCTTAAAAGTGCTCGATTGTCTGGATATGAGCTGACGCTCTTGGCTAGTCATGTGCACTTCAAATGATGTAATATTTTAAATCCAGCCACACTGTTACCTCTTCCAGAAGAGAAAGATATTCGGAAACAACATGATTGTTTTCTCCATACTGAGGAGGAGACAAAAGGCAGGATTGATTTGAAAGATACGCCATTAGTGGATCCAGATGGGATCCTATGGGTGGATGGGTCTTGTTTCAAACTCCCAAATGGTGAGACAACTTCAGCTTATGCTGTTACCACCTTGTATACAATCGTGGAGACAGCACGCATCAGACATAATTCAGCTCAGGCAGCTGAACTGATAGCTTTGACCAGAGCATGTGTGTTATCTAAAGAAAAGAGAGTGAATGTGTATACTGACAGCCAGTATGCGTTCGGGGTGGCGCATAGCTTCGGTCGTTTGTGGAAGGAAAGAGGATTCCTTACCTCCCACGGTACTAAAATACAGCATTGTCAATTGGTAACTGATCTTCATGAGTCACTTGTTTTGCCTACCCAGATAGCAATTGTGAAGTGTAGTGCGCATAAGAAGATTACTGATGATGTTGGTCGCGGAAATGCTTTTGCGGATGAGGTAGCAAAAAGGACAGCCAGAGATGCTACAAGCCGTATGTATGTTGCGGGCCCTGCAAATTGGGTCAGGGAAAGAGGGATGTGTGAGGACACAATAGAAAGTGTGAGATCGATTCAGGGAGATGCTACAGAGAAAGAGTTGAGAAAGTGGAAAGAGAGTACAGGAATGTTAGATGCAACAGGATGTTGGATAGAATTGTCAGAACACCAGCGTTGGCTGTTACCAGATGCCTACGTACTTCCTGTAGTTACTATGGTGCATGGTCCAGCCCACATCAGTTCAAAAGGAATATGTAAACTTCTGGCTCCAGTGTGGCTGAACGAAGGGATTCCAAAATGTGCAGATAATGTGGTGAAGCATTGTATCATTTGCTTGATGTACAATCCGGGAATGGGAACCCCAACTCCGGCAGGTCATTTTGCTCCCCCAACATATCCTTTTGAGGTGTTGCAAATCGACTACATTCACATGGATCGATGTAACAATCTTAAATATGTTCTGGTAGTGGTATGTGCCTTTTCCAGATGGATAGAGGCTTACCCCCTGAAAGACAACACTGCTTTGTCCACTGCCAAGGTTCTTCTAAAAGAGTTCTTCCCTAGGTTTGGTTTACCGCGCATTGTCTGGAGTGACAATGGAAGTGAATTTGTAGGCCAAGTTATGCAAAAGGTGTGTACCGGTCTTGGTATAAGGCAGAAGTTTCATGCGGCAAATCATCCTCAGTCCGCGGGATTGGTAGAGTGCTATAATGGCACTCTCAAACTTAAGCTTGCAAAAGTACAAGCCAGCACAGGTCGTAATTGGCCCGATGCTTTACCTTTGGCTCTCCTGTCCATTAGAACAGGTGTACATTCTCGTTTGGGACTCAGCCCATACGAGATTGTTTTCGGGCGCCCAGCTAATGTATGGGGAGTCCCTCGCCCTAGAAAGTATTCTGATATACAGTATCCAATGCTGATTGACTATTTACATGACCTCACCACTAAATTACGTTTTCTTCACCAACAGGTTCAAAATGCTTTACCAGAAGCCTCCACAGACCCAGGTCATTCTATCCAACCTGGAGACTGGGTCTGTGTGAAAAATTTTCAGAAGACAAAGAATTTGGAACCTCACTGGAAGACGCCTCGACAAGTTCTTCTGACAACTCGCACAGCAGTAAAAGTCGAAGGGAAAAAGAACTGGATCCACGGCGTGCACTGCAAGAAAGTGCCCTTGCCCTTGCCTTTTGATCAGTGGGTTCGTAAGGGTATAGGTGATTCTGAAGGAGAAAAAGTCCCCCGATTCATACCTTTCAGTAGTGCACACCTGGATGGAACTCGATCGGAGAAAGAAGATGACAACATTCTACAAGATGCCGTTCCTTCCCATCTCCGATTAAACACTACAGAGCCACAGACCCTATTTCAAGACCAAACTGTACCAACAAGGACTAGATACAATTTAAGACCTCGATTGGTCAAGGACACCTGAGATTTCCATCTCTTCTGCTACATTTATCATCTGTCCAGGTTGCAGGGTCAAGGTAGGAGTCTTGGTTTGTGACCTGTATAAAGGCTAGGCCCCCAGGACTTGCAGTGTCATAGGACGGCTAATAATCACAGCCAAGTAAGTAAGGAAGATTGCTGTGAGCAACAATTTTAGAGGATGGATGTTAAATTAGGAAAGAAGGATACTAAGGAAGAGATGAGAAAGAAATATTGTAAAATATTGTACAGTCAATGTGGCGTAACATTGTGTGTTTCTATATTTTTGTGTATCTTATTGGCTTGTGTAGGTTTGGTTATTCATGCTATGCAGCAAAAAGTTGTCCCTAATTCTATCTCCTTGCCTCTTCATTCTACTATCTCCCCACATCAATTATATACACTTCCCCAACATGAACTAATCAGGAGAACAGAATATTTTAATAATTAATTTATCCAATGTTTGCACCAACACCAATTGGTAGTCAACACAACCGACTGTTGGGTGTGTGGTCTTATGCCTCATACCACAGATAAAGGGATGCCATATTTAGTCCTTCCATTTTCTTATGAAGGTTCCGCTTGGGCCTATTTTGTAATATTTTCAAATGCAAATCAGAGCCGATTTAGACATCCAGTTGGTTCCTATGGTAGTAAGCCAGATTTTAGTCATAGTTCTCTGATAAAGGGAATGGTGGCTATGACTAAAATTGTGGAGAATAATAAGGTTCCTGTTGACGAGAGACAAACATATACTAATTGGAACGTGACTCGTTACATTACTAGCCTTACAGATAAAACTAAACAGGGAAAATCACCAATTTGGACTGTCCCTCATCAAGGTAATTTCTGTTTACAAATGAATGGCCAGACTACTGACACTGGACAAAGAAAAAGCTTTTTTTCCCATACATACATCTACACGTCTCAGAATTCACTGCCGTTAGTGCCATCCCAGGGCACATATTTTGTTTGCCACGTTAGAGCTTACACGTGGCTACCAACGGATTTTTCAGGAACATGCTATATAGCTTTTCTTCTCCCTCCTACATACACTGCTCCTTCAGGCCATCATAGAAACAGATATGGCAGAGGGATTATTGATTCTATAGACACGGCAGGACAAGAGGGAAGTGATTTCCTCAAAGGATTTCTTCCTTTTTGGGGCCCAATGGCCAACAGCAGAAACATGAGACAGCTGATTCGTGTTGTTGAGACTACCATAGATGTCACTGTGGGAGCCTTGAGTAATCTCACAGCTGAACTTCAGGCGGATCGTCTCAGAACCGGATTGCACTAGATGTTATTCTTGCAGATCGTGGTGGAGTCTGTAAATTGATCGGATATAGCTGTTGTATTTATATACCTGACGACGCCCCTACGGTATACCAAGCCATCTCCAAATTACACATGATCTCCGAATCGATTCATCAAGACGAAGGAGATTGGTATTTATTAGGATGGTTTTGAGGATTACTATCTACATGGGGATTGAAGGTACTAACCTTCTTTGGAGTGGTTTTGGCCATAATTTTCTCCTGTTGTCTCTGTATGCAGTGTGGCCCCGCCATCTGCGGTCTTTGTGCCACTCTGTGTGTCCCAAGACCTGAGTCACAGAAAACAGAGAACATTAAAATGATGTTGCAGCAAAAGTTTGACGACCTCATGACTATTGACATTGATTCAGATTAACGTGAATCTGTGGGTTTTGCCTGAGTTATGGCAAAAGGAGGGTCTGAGGAAATTTGATTTTCGATCTCGCTTGTATTCAGCCACCATTTTTTGTGTTCCACCGCCATTTTGTGTTGCCCTCACTCAGGCAGCACAATGAACAAAGTTTTTCTGCTGATCTTACTGCCACGTGTCAAATAACCTTCTGCCTCTATTTATGAGACTGATATCAGGGATTGGCTGAGTCCACTAATCCTCGTCTGGTTTGACTAAACCATGTCTCAACTGTCTGTCGGTTCACGCCCTTCTTTCCTGACTTTATCTTTTCTTCTGGCCTTCGCTATTCTCTACTTGTATTCTCTTATTTCACAACTGTCCTCCAAAGCATACAAATATGTCCTGACACCTGCAAGTTGAGTTGTAGACACTACCACTGATTAACTTGTGGGGAGGGGTGACAAAAACAGTTGGAAGAGAGGTTTATTTGGGTTACTTGACATCTTGTTTTCAAACTTTTCTCATTGGTTATATCTTGTTTTCAAACTCTTCTCATTGGATAACCATGTATGCATTGGGAGTGTTCTTGGTGAATCTATGTCCTATAAAAGATTGTGCGCCACGGAGTAAAGTGACAGTCTCCTAAGAACATACTGAGTGTACTTCTGGGACAACTGTACTTAGCTGCAGCTAATAAACCTGATCTTCTATGCTCAACAGAATGTCCTGTGTCTCTATTCAAAAAAGCAGGTGAACTCAGGAGATTAAGGCGTGCCCTGCGCCGCCAGGCCCATAAGTGGGCGGAATTTGCGAAATCCACTTTCGCAAATTATCACGAAAATGTTAAAAATTATCGCAAACACGCGGAAATATCGCGAAGATGCGGAAGTTTTTTTCCCGCATGTTTGCGAGATTTTCTGCATAGTTGCGGCTCGCCAACTTACCCATGCGGTTGCTCGCGGGCGCGGCCATCTTGTTTTCAGTTGTCTCGCGGTGCATGATCGCGAGAAGAAAGACGTGATCGTACGACGCATGACGTCACTGCGGGCGCGAACTGTCGCGAGACAGCGCAAATGGCTAGAAACAATACAACATCTCATGGAGAACGCGACCGGATCAAGAAAACTTGTCGGCGAACGCAGGGATTCAGGTAAGGTGATCGCGCGTGCGCGAGAATGTATTATTTTACAGCGCGAGCAAAAACCAAATTATCGCAAAGCTGCGGAATGCGGAAATTTTGACATTTTCGCGCTTTCCGCGGAACGCGAAAATGTCAAATTATCGCAATTTCCGCGAACGGAACGAAATTTTAGCCAAGGCCTACCCATAAGGCCCTGGTTCTTCAGAGGGTTATGAATCCGAAACCGGTTCCAGGATGCTTGTTTTCGGTCCAGGGAAGACATTGCTTGGCAGTTCGGGCTGGACTGTTCCCATGAGGCACAGGGTCAGACTGATTTGCATATGGCCTTTTCTGAACTGGGGTGGTGGAGTGAGCTAAAGAATGATTATGGATTAAACCCAGATCAGTTGACTGGGGATGAGTGTTTGATTTGCTCAAGCTCTCTGTCCATTATCCCCTTTGGTATCGCTTTGTTCACCCTAAGTTGTCAGGGTATGCCCAGACGTGGGTCCCTTGCTCACTTTGCCACTGGATTCAAGATAGCCTGGCTGATGAGGGTTATGAACACAAAACTGGTCCCAGGATGCTTTTTTCCGGTCTAGGGAAGACATGGCTTGGCAGTTCGGGCTGGACTGTTCCCTTGAGGCACAGGGTCAGACTGATTTACATATGTCCATGTCTGAACTGGGGTGGTGGAGTGAGCTAAACCATGATATTGGATTAAACCCAGATCAGTTGACCGGGGGTGAGTGTTTGATTTGCTCAAGCTCTCAATTCATCATCCCCTTTGGTATCGCTTTGTTCGCCCTAAGTTGGCAGGGTATGTCCAGACGTGGGTCCCTTGCTCGCTTTGCAACTGGATTCAAGATAGCCTGGCTGATGAGGGCTATGAACCCGACACCGGTCCCAGGATGCTTGTTTCCGGTCCAGGGAAGACATGGCTTGGCAGTTCGGGCTGGACTGTTCCCATGAGGCACAGGGTCAGACTGATTTGCATATGGCCATGTCTGAACTGGGGTGGTGGAATGAGCTAAAGAATGATGATGGATTAAACCCAGATCAGTTGACTGGGTGTAAGTGTTTGATTTGCTCAAGCGCTCCGTCCATCATCCCCTTTGGTATCGCTGTGTGTGGTGGCAGGACACAGTTTATTCATGTGTAAGTAGGACAATGACAATTTTCACTCTCCCATCCTGCCAGTGATGCCCCATCCTGGCCCACCTAATCTCTCTATTGTGTTTGGCTGTCTAGGAGGCATACACAAACCCAACTGGCAACTACGCACAGTCATGTGACCCAGAAAAAGGCTGCTGACATGAAATGGCTAAGGAAGAAAAATGCCAACTTTATTAAAGATGCATTTTCAAAATTGTAATCTAAAATCCAACATCACACTAAGAGAAAAATACATTTCAGAGTTTTTCACTATCAGGACATGTAAAAATTAAACATACATATCCAACTTTTTAAAGACACTGCACCCTGCCCTCTGTGCTGTTCAGGGTCTACATTGGGGGTGATTTGTATGCATTAAAAAGGGAAGTTTAGGCCTGGCAAAGGGGTAATGTTCATTATCTTTCTCCTCCTCCTGCTTCAACACCCTCCTCATGCTCCGCAAGATCTAAAGATGGATCCCCACCGGAACCAGAAGGACGGTCACCCAGGCCCTCGTCAGCAGCAGGTTGGACTACGGCAACGCTCTCTACGCAGGAGCCTCAGCCAAACTCCAGAAATGACTACAATGCATACAGAACACCTCAGCACGCTTCATCCTTGACATCCCCCGCCACAGCCACATCACAGCCCACCTGAAAGACCTGCACTGGCTCCCCGTCAACAAGAGGATCACCTTCAAACTCCTCACCCACGCTCACAAAGCACTCCACAACACCGGACGACCGTACCCCAATGAACGACTCACCTTCTACACCCCAAACCGCCAATGTAATTAATGTCATCATGTAGAATGATTACAAACTATTTTGTTTGTGTGATGTAAGAGGCGTGCATTCAAATGTGGTCAAAAGATCGACTATGCGATACTGCTATGATACAAGTTGCCAAGTATCTTACCGAATGTTTGTGAATTCCAAAATTGATGCAGCGCGGAACCTGGGTAATGGGAATCAGGACCAAACCCCCTACCTAATATCCTCCTTTCATCACAGACCAAATATTACATTAACACATTCACTCTTACAAACATTGGGGGGGCCCATAACACCAACATTCACACTTCGCTTCTCACTGGTCTGCACTTACAGGAGAAATGTATGTTCCAAGCGCTGACATGAAAGGAATACCTTATAACCTATAGAGAGAAAATTATTTACACTTCTATACACTAATATCCTTATCTCTACACATTAAACCTAAACATTAAGATACTCCTCCCACGTGATCAATGGATCATTTAGTTGGCTTGATATTGATGATTTAGTCCCGCTAAAAACATACTCAAAGGTCCTGATCTATCCTCTTTCAATAAATGACCACAACACATTTGCTTGTTAATCAATATTTTGTTTATCTAAATAATGCAAGAATTTAATTTATTAGTCATTACGCAAATCGTAAAACACCATATTTACCTAATCTGGCTATCGGTCGTCCTTCAAGTCATCAAATTTTGTAGTCAGCACGCTACAGTCCCAAAAATTGGGTCAAGGACCAGAGACGTGCAAGCATTGAGCAGTGCCCATACATTTTAGGAAGTCCTCAGTTCATCAAGAAATTTGGGCAGCAATTCAGTCTGTCAAGGATTCAGGAACGCAGCAGTCACGGAGCGTCACCGTCGTCTCCGTCAGCAAAAGAAGGCACGCGTCAGCACGAAAGCCTGCAAGCATCACGCCTCAAGCAACCATCCTCTCTATTCTAACGTCATTTTATAATGGAAATAAGGTCTAGAAGATACATTTTACAAAATTTGGACTTATCCCATTGGTTGGTTGGGATCGTCCGGTGAGGTTTCACACAATTCATGAGGTTCGGTAATTTTTCTTGATGGCGACCCTTGACCTTGGTTGAGGCCGGTTGCTCCCCACGCCACGCAGCTCCACCTGATGGCGACCGTCCCCGCCACTGCTGAAATTCTGTGCCCCTGTGTTCGAGACCCCCCTGGGCTGCTGCTTGTCACTTGGTATTGTTGGACTGTGGTGCTGTTGTGTTTCTACTTATTTTTTGTTACTGTTCATGTTCTGTTCTTTACTCTCTGACTGCCCGTTTCACCGCTCTCGCCGCCCCCCTCCCACCGCCGCCCCCTGTGTCCCCACCCCTTCTCTTTACTTTCCCTTCGTCTTTACCGCCGCTGCGTCCCCTGCGGCCCCGTCCCCCACTCCCATTGGCTGTTTCCCACTCTCCTCCCAGCTGATCCTCCCTCCCACCTCCCAACTTATGGCTGGCGTGCCGGAGGCGTGCCAGAGGCAAGCCCGTCTGCGCCCGTCCGTGCCTGTACCATGCCCAGTGCCACAACCCCTGGACCCCGCGAACCCCACAACACCAGACTACGCTACAACGCCAGCACCCTCCACGCACTCAACACCGGCCGAAACCACACCTGCTTCCAGGCCGCCCCGAAACGGACCCACGGACCCTTCTCCTGCCGCACCTGCAGCCTCACCTGCAACAGAGCCACCAAACCTCCTAAGACTGAACCCAACCAACTTCGCTGCATACTCCTCAACAACCGCTCCGCACGCAAACACGCCGTCGAACTCTGGGATCTGTTCGACACCTCCACCCCAGACGTGGCCTTCCTGACCGAGACCTGGTGGAACGACTCCTCGGCACTCAACATCTCCATAGCCATCCTGGAAGGCTACAAAATCACCCGTAAGGATCGCGCCAACAGAATCGGAGGAGGCATAGCCATCGTCCACAAGTCCACCCTCAAGGTCGCCACCCACGCAGATTACACCCTCCTCACCGCCGAACACCTGCACTTCCGGATCAACACCGACCCCAACACCACCCTCAGAGGAACACTCATCTACAGACCCCCCGGACCCCGAACTCAGTTCAGCGACTCCATCGCCGACCTCGCCAGCACCCACACACTCACCTCCACGGACTACATCCTCCTCGGGGACCTGAACTTCCACCTCGAGAACACCAACGACACCAACTCCACAACCCTGATTGACAACCTAGCCAACCTCGGCCCCAGACAGCTCATCACCGCACCCAACCACGCCGCCGGCCACACGCTGGGTCCCGTCTTTTCCACAGGCACCCACGTCACCTTCAACCACACCACCAAGCTCCACTGTACCGACCACCGCTGCGTCCATTTCACCTTCAACAAACCAACCATGCACCACCGCACCCAACAGATACCTCGCCGCTGCTGGAGGAAAGTCACCGAAGACCAGCTAATCACCATCCTTGCCCAGAACCCACCCACCGACCCCACCGACCCAGACGCCGCAGCCCGCAATCTCAGACAGTGGATCGACGACTGCGCCAACACCCTTGCCCCGCTCAAGAAACCCTCCAACAGCCACACCAGCAGGAGAGCCACCTGGTTCACCGACGAGCTCCAGACCTCCAAACGCATATGCCGGAAACTGGAGAAGATATGGCTCCATGAACGCACACCGGACAACCACACAGCCCACAAGGAAGCCACCCGCAGACATCACCACCTCATCAGATTAGCCAAGAGATCCTCCTTCAACGACCGCCTGGATAACAATACACACGACAGCAAAGAGCTCTTCAGCATCATAAAGGAACTCTCCAACCCCAGCGCCAACGCCGACGACATCCCGCCCTCACAAGAACTGTGCGACTCACTAGCCGTCTTCTTCCACCGCAAGATCGCTGACATCTACGACAGCTTCAACACCATGACCGCCCCACCTACGCCACACCCCACCCCCTCTGGGAACACCACCAGCACCAACCGCCTGACCTCCTGGTCCAACGTCAACAACGACGAGACACGCAAGGTCATGAACTCCATCCACTCAGAATCTCCGTTAGACCCGTGCCCACACCACGTATTCAACAAAGCAGACGCAGCCATCGCACCCCAACTACAGAAGGTCATCAACATCTCCTTTGAGACAGCTACATTCCCGGAAGGCTGGAAGCACTTCGAAATCAACGCCCTCCTCAAAAAACCCAAGGCGGACCCCAAGGACCTCAAGAACTTCGGGCCCATCTCACTGCTCCCGTTCCCGGCAAAGGTCATCGAGAAAATCGTCAACATGCAGCTGACCCGCCACCTGGAGGACAACAACATCTTGGACCCATCCCAGTCCGGATTCAGATGAAACCCCAGCACCGAGACTGCACTCATTGCCGTCACAGACGACATCAGGCACCAACTAGACAACGGCGTGATATCAGCCCTCATCCTCCTGGACCTGTCAGCTGCCTTCGACAGGGTCTGTCATCGCACTCTAAAGACACACCTCCTAGAAGCCGGAATCCAAGCAAGGGCCCTTGACTGGACCATGTCCTTCCTCTCCGGCAGAACCCAGAGCGTCCGCCTCCCACCCTTCCGATCCAAAACCACCGACATCATCTGCGGCGTCCCCCAGGGCTCATCCCTCAGCCTGACGCTTTTCAACATCTACCTGGCCCCCCTCGCACAAGTGGCTCGCCATCACGACCTCAACATCATCTCGTGCGCCGACGACACCCAGCTCATCCTCTCTCTCACCAAGAACCCACACATCACCAAAACCAACCTCCATGAGGGTATGAAGGCCATCGCTGACTGGATGAGGAACAGCCGTCTGAAGCTGAACTCGGACAAGACGGAGGTCCTCATCCTCGGACCCACCCCCTCAGCTTGGGACGACTCCTGGTGGCCGACCACACTGGGAACAGCACCGACACCCACCGACCATGCACGCAACCTAGGATTCATCCTCGACTCCTCCCTCTCCATGTCCAAGCAGGTCAACGCCGTCTTCTCCTGCTACAACACTCTCCGCATGCTTCGCAGGATCTACAAGTGGATCCCGACCGAAACAAAAAGAACGGAGACACAGGCCCTCGTCAGCAGCAGAATGGACTATGGCAACGCACTCTACGCAGGGATCCCAGCCAAACACCTACAACGACTACAACGCATCCAAAACGCCTCCGCCCGACTAATCATCAACGTCCCCCGCTGCAGCCACATCACCCCCCACCTGAGAGACCTACACTGGCTCCCCGTAGACAAGAGGATCACCTTCAAGCTCCTCACCCACGCACACAAACCACTCCACAACGCCGGACCAGCCTACCTGAACAGCAGACTCAGCTTCTACACCCCCACCCGCCAGCTCCGCTCCGCCAACCTCACCCTCGCTGCTGTCCCCTGCATCCAACAAACATCCTCCAGTGGCAGATCCTTCTCCTACCTCGCCGCCAAGACATGGAACACCCTCCCTACCCACCTACGGCAGACCCAAGGCCAACTCACCTTCAGAAGACTCCTCAAGACCTGGCTCTTCGAGCAGTAGCGGCACCACCCCCCTCCCCTCAGCGCCTTGAGACCCTCACGGGTATGTAGCGCGCTCTACAAATTCTCTGATTGATTGATTGATTGATTCCGGTTTTTGTAAAAGTCCTTTGTCAAAATATTTGGCAGGCCTCCCAACGCGACCTTGCTTGGGTACAGCAAGAGCGGGGTCATGTTGAGGCTGCTCGTACATGTTATGGCGCAGGCGCACTTCGCCGGAGACCTCGTGGAATGGTGGTCATCTCGTCGAGTTAGTTTGGTGGCCATCTTGATTTTAGGCCCAACGGACAACTTAAGCGAAACAAACACAAAGAGAAACTAATACATAGAAATATTGAATAAAATGTTAAACCCTCACTAATTTCCCTATGTGCTTGTAATTATCTAGCGTATTGCGACATTTAAAGCGTTCATATTCACCCATTGATGTTATCTGGTGCAACATTACAAAAACGTCACAAAGCAAGATATATCATGCGAGATTCTATTTTTCTAGTGTTATTATGCATACATATGTTAATTACATATTATTTACGCCTTGCAAGTTTTAAATCCCACGTGTATTTTCATACATTAATAATGTTGATTAAACTTCATGCAAACCCATTAATAATATTAAAATTAATAGATTAATCTAATTAGTATAAACATGCAGAATAGGGGGGTATACAAAATTGTGTACTACCATCTCCATCAATTACAAACTATTTTGTTTGTGTGATGTAAGAGGCGTGCATTCAAATTTGGTTAAAAGATCGACTATGCGATACTGCTATAATACAAGTGGCCAAGTATCTTACCGAATGTTTGTGAATTCCAAATGCAATCTGGTCCCGAACAACAGATGTTAACAAGCTGGCAATACAAACAACACCGCATTTCCTCCAATTAAAACTAAATGTAATGCTGACGTGCAACCTGAGACTGGAGTGCATGATGAAAGAGAACGGACTACACGAGAATAGGGGACGACTAGTACACTAGATGCAGCTGTGTTGCAAAGTAATGTTGTGTATTCATGATGACTGAAAAGGGGATGAAGACCCTAAAGAATTTGGGGGCATATTATCAAGGGCAGGAGAGAAAATCATCGCCGCTTTAGCGTCCGTTTTCAGGTGAAAAGCGGCGATAATTTTATCGCACTATCAGCAAGGACACGCTAGCGCGTGAATCCATGCCTCAGCGCCTGTTTTCCTAATGCCCAGCGTCGCAATGCTAATGATATGCAAAGTGGGCGTACCTTACTAATATAACTTGGGAAATGTCGTTAACACAACTATCTCCTATCATCAATCTTTCCGCAAACCCGCATGGCGATGTAAAAAGTAGCGCAAACCACTCTTATCACTGGTTTCTTAACGCCTGCTTACAATCTGACTTAAAAACTCAGGGGCATATCAGCAACAACCGGCGATAATTATTGCTAAGCGCACTTAGCGCTAGGATAATTATCGCCGGCTAGCGTGGATTTTTATTGCTGAGATAGTGTACTATTAGCAACGCTTATCTCAAAAGCGATAAAAATCCTAACGCTAACTGCCAAACGTGAGATTATCGCTGGAAACCCAGCGATAATCCCACAAAGTTTGGCGATAGCTTGCTGACAGGGCCTCACATACTTAGCCATGATATCCACCTTCCATAGGATATCATGGCTAAGTCAGTTTCAAAGCAGGCATGAGGAAAGTAGCGATAACAGAGGTTATCGCTACTTTTCTTGTTGCTATGTTGCATTGCGTGAGGCTTGATAATAGGAGAAATGTCGGTTAGCGACATTTCTCCCGTTATCCTGGGGAGGAACGCCCACTTTGCATCTCATTAGAGATGCAAAGATGGGCGTTAGGAATTCAGGGACTAAGGCAAGGTTTCAAGCGATAGCGTGACCTAGCTGATATAGCGATCAAATTATCGTGGCGATAATTTTTTATCGCCGCCTTGTAGATATGCACCTAACTTTGTTGGCTCATGCACAACCACTTCTGGATGAGAGTGTTTTTTGTTGGTTCAAAAGTTTTTTGTGTGCTCCTGGGGTGGCGTATTCCGTTTCAACATACGTCACTGTAACAGATACTTCATAGCACTTCCAAATTCCATTGGTTGCGTCCCCCTGGGCACTACCTACATCCTAGAACAGGATTTGTCAGTTTGCATTGCTTCGCTTCAAAAATAAATGCTGGCTCTTGTCGCAATTTTTTTTTAATTGTGTTTTTATTTTTTTTGCTGTTAGAAATTATCTTCATTTCAACATTCTTTTAGCATCACATCTCTACAAGCCTTCTTTAGGCTCCAATGCATTTCGGGCTACCCGCCCTTCTTCAGGGAGAATTACTGCAAATTAATCATAACACACATACTTGTCAGAGGATTAACTGTATTAACAAGATTCGGCATTATCCCCCATGTTGACATTTCTTAGTGATTGATTATGTCTATTAAAAATTGTGTGCAGTGCTCGTGGTTTAAACATGCTGTATTATGGTTGTGAAGCATTTCTCAGGCATATTTTTAACGCGGTCGGTGTAGCGTGATAATATTTCAAAACGCGAGTTGGTGTGGCGTGGTAATTATTTTGGCGTGGTAATTATGTATCGGCGCGTGTTTCTGTCACCAAGTTAAAACAGTGTCAGTCACCCATAGTAAACTACTAGTTACTCACGGCATTTCTGTTCCAGTTTCTCTAATGCTTTTACTATAGGAAAAGAGAACGGCTTTTAAGCGAACGTTCAGGCACAACAAAGTTTGCACAAGTAACAACGCTGATTGCAGCTTACTTTCAATAGTTGTGAAGATATTGGGCTGTTCGGTGTCTCGTTATCTGATTCTCTGTGTCGCTGTCTCTGTTTTTGAAACCACAAGTGGTGTGGTTGATAAAGATGTCGGACTATATAGCTTGGATGCCGATTGTTGCATCACGTTTAATTAACATATGCGTTGGACTAACCGGTCAGTCTGTAAAGTGGCGGCCATATTGGAGGTTGTGATTCCTGCATATGTAATCAACACTTGCATGGGACTAACCAATAGTTGTGTTAAATAGTAGTGTTAAATAGTAGCCATATTGAGACTGACTTAGCTGTCTCAGCCATTATATCCTATGGGAGGTAGATTGTATGGATAAGTCCACCCTGCCCTATCAACAAGGATTCGCCTATCGCTGTGCTTTTATCACTGGAATTTCAGCGATAATCTCATATTTTGCCACTATCGCTAGATTTGTTATCGCATTGGAGATACGCGTTGATGATAACGCGCTATCTAGGTGATATAATCCAGCGATACCCGGCGATAATTATGCTTGTGCTAAGCGCGCTTAGCGATAATTATCGCTGGCTGTTGCTGATATGCCCCCAGGATAGTATGTCTCACAATGCACAAAGAGAAACTGAAAACAGTACTGATTGTATATACGTCTGTCCATATAATGAAACTGCAAAAACTATGCTGAAAGTGTAGATATGCAGAAACTGAAGGAGAAGACAAACAAGGACTGTGAGAGAACCCAAATATAAAAAGAATAATTATGATCAAGAATAAGTAAACCTGACTTATCATGTTCACAAGATAAGCCTTGTGATATATCACAATCTAAATAGGTCCAAATTAACGAACCATATCATTTTCATAAGAAGATACTGTTTATATAAATGATGGTAGGCAGGTGAACATCATGAATGCAATATTACCTTTGTTTGTGAAAATGGTCATAAAAAGCAACTGAATTCTGTTTTGTCAATCAGGCCCTTGGATATAAGGTGAACATTAAATGTGCGTATACTAAAGGTCAGAGGAAACAACTGAATTCTATTTTGTCATTCAGAAATTCAGTCCCTTAGGTGTGAGAGTATTGAGCTGTTTAATCCAATATGTTTGTCTTTGTGATAATATTCTTGAGTTATTCAACCAAGGAATAATTTAAAGAATATCCCGGACTTGGAACCAAATTATTGTTAAGTTCCCGACAGTGATTTGCTAGTTTAAAATTAAGATTATTAATCTGAACCAAGTTCTTGTGTTCTATAACCCGGATTTTACATTTTCGCTCAGTCTTTCCGTTATACAGGAGTCCACATGGACATTTGCTAGAGTAAATCACGTTGCTTGTATTGCAGTCTGCTGAATGTTTAAGTATAATTGTTTGTCCGTTTGAAAGATGAGTTCTTGTTTTATCCATTATATTATTAGTATTATTACGATGAGTGCAATTGTTTCATGCCAGCCCAATTTTGTGTTGAAGTCTTTTTTAGTGTTGTTAATATTTTCTCAAGGTTTTTCGTTCTGGTGTATAAAAATATTGGTGGATTTCCAAAACGTCCATGAAACTCTGGCTCCCATTGTGATAAGTTCCATCTTTTTTTGATTAATTTTTTGATGATAGATGAACTAGTGGAAAACCCTGTCACTAGAAGTGGTGTTTCTGATTTCTTATTGGTGTTTTTTTCCAATAGTTTATCGCGTTCCATGGACATGATTTCAGTTGCAGTATCATCTAAAAGATCTTTGGGGTATGCTCTTGTTTCATACAATTGCTTGTGTTCTTCTATGGTTGATTGATATTTGATTACATCCAAAGTTATTCTCTTGATCCGCATGAACCAGTATCTAGGTAAATTCCTGATTAAAGATGGCAAATGATAACTATTGTATATGGGACAGTTATTGTGATCTGTGCTTTTTTTAGAAACACTAGTTTCCCTCTTCGCGTCCATTATTTCTATCTGTATGTCCAAAAAGAATAGAAAGCAATTGTCAATGGAATGCGTAAATTAAATTCTTGGATTGTTTGACTTTAATTTTAATATGTTATTGTCTAGTTTTTATCTGGTTTCACTTTGGCTTATAAATATATCATCGATATACCGACAATATAACATCATGTGTTCATTTCGCCATGAAGGTGTTGGCATATGCTGGAGCCCCAGTAAAGCCAATTGAAGTACCGTGTTGTGGTAGATAGAACTTGTCTTCCCATAAAAAAATAGCTATAGTACAAGCAAAAGTTCAGGATTTCCAGAAGAAAAATTTTGTTAGCTTTAATTTCCGCTTGTTGGAGTAGTTCCCATTCGACTGCTTTTAACCCTTCATGATGTGGGATAGAAGTATACAATGATACCACATAGCTAACAGTTTGCCAATTGATCATCTGGGAGTTCCTTTAATCATTTTATGAAATGTGTAGTATCCTGTACATATGACTTCCATTGCTGCACAAAGGGTTGTAGGTAAAAATCCTGGTACCTCCCATGGGGTTTATACACTGAGCCACACACTGAGACGATGGGTCTGTAGGGTGGGTCCATGTTATTTTGATGCATTTTTAGTCTCATTTATAGTCATGGTCTTCTAGGAAATTCCATCAGTAAAAAGACTTTGGGCCCGATTACGATGTCTTCCGGAAAGGAGGCGAATGGCATTCGATTAGTCCAAATCTGATTCTGAACCGGCCTTTCAGAAAGACTCGAACACTTTATCAATGATCGATTATGATGGCTGGAAAGCGTTTGAACTGCCTGACTTGGTTCGGAAAGACATTGGGAGTAACCTACTCATTTGGAGCTGAATCGTAGCGGTCTATGGACTGCTTTTCCAGCTGAGCAATTAAGTTTCTCAGATTAGGACAGCCTTTCCGATTTGGTTGTGCTAACACAGATCGGGTGTCAGAATATGACTTTGGGGGCACCTAGCAGGCCCCCTTCACCCGGGTCCTTCTGAATCAGGCCCGTGAGGGTACCCATGGGTCCCCGCTTTCCCTGCATGCACAGGGTGCAAGCTTTTTTCCAACTACCCCTTTTGTCAATGGGAGCCTGTGTTCTTGTTCGGAACACAGGCTTCCATTGAAGTCAATAAGCATCCGACCGAACAGTGTTCGGAAACACCGTAATCGGTCGGTTGGACTCCCAGAAACCGAGTCATTTGGAAAGCATTCTGAAACCTATTCGGTTGTACTGCTTTCCAGACTATATCGTAATCGGGCCCCTAGTTGTAGTCCTTATCCAGTCCCACTCTACTGCTTTATCTAGTGTCTTCAGTAAAATCTTGATGATCTTGTGCGAAGGATCAGTTTCCAATGGGAGATAGATGGTGTCATCCAAAATCTGCTCTGACTTTAGACAAGTAATAACTCCTATCCATTACAGCCAAGGTGCCTCCTTTGTCGCAGGGTTGAAATATCAAGTTTGTATTATGTGATAGTGACCTCAATATGTTGAGCTCTGTTTTAGGTTTTAACATTTCTTTGGTCAAAAATTGATGGATTAAATGTCTTTTTTGATGACAATTTCCAAAAAGTATCCAACGTCTTGTGGGAAAGTGGAGCAACAAACGTACTTTTGGGTTTAAATTCCAGATACCTAGGTTCTGCTTTCAGAAGAGTCGGAGGTATGATATTCTCAAAATAATTATGCAAACATAGTGCTCTCATGAATTTGTAAATTGATATTTCACATTCCAGTAAATTAGTATTGATGTCCCTTTTTCCAAAACTGATTGTTGTTTGTTTGCCAATGTGAATGATGATAGATTAATGACTAAACTTTTTGTTGCCTCTTTCTTTTTCTTTTTCCTCACTTTATTTTGTGGATAAAGTTTGTCATGTTTGTGTTGTTGTTTCTGGTTAGTGATCTACATCCAGACCGGTGGCTAAAAAAGCTGTAGTTGATGTGGATGCGTTAGAAGATTTTATCTTATCTGGTGTCATTCCTAGATTGTGATAATGGTAGACGTGTAGAAGCTATATCTTTGTAAATGTGTAAATGTAAATGTGCAGATATTTATATAGCGCAAATCACCAACCGGTCTCTAAGCGCTTGCTTAGGGAACCCGTCCTGGTATTCCCCTATGAGATAACCCAGCAGGGCATCCACAAGGTGAAAGCCAGGCATCCCGCCGCGAGGGGCCATTGTGGAGATTAAGCAAGCTATTGCCCAGAGTCGCAGAGTGTGAACCCATGAATCGAGTATGCACTGGAGCGAGAATTATCGAGTCCATGGGCAATTTATGGACTCAAGACCCAGCCGAGCCGGGAATTGAACCCTGGTCCCAGGCTGATCTCTGCTTCCAGGTCTGCAACTCTAACCAGTGAGCCACACTTCTCCACTGACAAAACATGTTCTTCTGAAGATACTTCATGTTTCTTGAATGGTCTTCCTTAGCATAAACTTCTGCCCATTTATAAACTTCATTAATTTTATAGTCTTTGGTATCCTTCTTGATCTTTCTTGTTTTTCTGTCTTGTAATTCTTTACCATAAGCCTCCAATTTGGCTGTTAAAACATCCAAGGTGATTTTCCATGTGTCTTGTTCCACCCGTCCAGGCAATTGCTGTTTGATGTTCTATATTTCTTCCTCTATTTCTTTTATAATTCAGAATAATTCTTTGATCAGTAAAAGTATAAGGTCCAAGGAGCACTTGTTGAGACTTGCAGTTGCAAACCATTTCACCATTAAGAAGTTTATTATAGTTTTATTATACTGGAACCTAAATAACATAGGTTTGATCGCCCATCTAAAACCCCGAGGAATCCGTCTTACTTTGTGATATTGAATTAATGTGGATGCATAAAGTTCCCTGTGCATCAAGACTCAAACTGTTTTAATTGTTGAGCTGTGATCCCTCCTGCCATTCCATAAGACTTTGTTCCTTGATTAACACATACATCTCTAGTGCTTGTTCAGATGTATGTGCACGAGTATCTGTTCGATTATCAGTGATGTTTGATATGCTTTCAAACAACATCTTTGGTGGGTGCAAGGTATTAAAGTAGACAGAAACAATTGAGAACCTTAGAGATAAACATACGATGCATGGTACATTTATCTCAAAAGGTTGATTTTGCCAGGTTGAAGTATCAGTTTAAAACTGCACACACAAGCTGCAATGACTGGCCTGAAACATGTCCGAAAGTACTACTTAAGTGGGTCGCACATTCAGATCCACAGGCCCACTAGTAGCATGTAATTTACTGGACCTGGATACGTACAGTACTATTTTACAAAGGACTTATAAATAAAATGTACCAACTGGAGGTCAGCCATTGTTACCATGTTTTGAGGAGTGAATGTTGAAAATGGCCCTTTTTGCAGGGTCTGCCTCAAACCTTTTGCCTTCCTTCTTATACTTTTTGCTGAATTTATTTTTATTGGCCTTAGGGCTCGGAGCACTTTGCCACTGCTATACAGTGCTAAAGTGCATGTGCTCTCTCCTCTAAATGTGGCCACGAGGATAAGTAGTCCCAGGGCCAGTTCATAGACCATGCTTAGATCTCCCTTATTTGGGAGATACACTCAGATGGTGAGCTGGTGGTCCCTGAGGGTAGGGGTCGTCACTTCCACCAGATGAAAGTGGATGGGGTACTAGTCACTACTCTGAGGAACACTGGGCATATCCAGAATATCGTAGTGGAAATGTTAGTTATCCTTGAGCAGTACACCAAACAGGGGTGTAGGGTGACTCAGGCCCATGGGCAGGACTTTTTCTGTCCTATTACCCTGGTATCGCTAGAGTGGGGTGGGGAGCTGACCTAAAGGAAGGTCATAGTTAGTCCCCAGAAGCCCATAGACTGAATTCTGGGAATTGAGTCGCCCATGTATCAGAAGAACTGAGAGGGTGGCCGCTCTGTTTTCTGAGGGTACCACTTCTGAGCGAAGGGTATGGGAACCCAGATGGCGGTCAAGGTGAAAGAGAACTCACCCCTGTCCCCAATTCAGCCAAAAGGTACAGACCCCGGGTAGACTGGCCCATGTCAGGATACTACCCCTGAACTGGTGGGAGAGAGAGTGGAAGTAGGGTGCGAAACACCTAGAGCCACTGCCCCCACTCTGAGACAACGAAGAGTCAGAGAAACCTCTGGAGCCCTGAGGGAACTCCTTGCCAGTCCTATGGCTGGAAGAGAGGCCTACCGAATAGCTCCACTTTGGGCCTCCACCTAGCAATGGATGTCCCTGGAACTCACTCCTGACACTGACAGCTGGCAGTGGCCTCTGTCTTTTTTATTTTTTACTCTGTTTATTGATTTTTAAACATTACATACAAGGACAAAACACAGTTGTTTTACTGCAAGTAAGGTTGCATTTATCATTGATGTAAAGAAGTTGTGTTGTTCTGATTCATACATTTAAACTAAAACATATTAATAGCAGGGGAGAGAGGGGAGGGAAGGGAGGGACTGAGTGATCAGTGTTTGGAGAAATTGCTGTCATGGCTGTGCACATGGCATAAACCATCGGACATCCATAGGGTAAAGTACAGGCAACGTCAAAATGTCACCTCACACGGGTGAGCCATTCCCTTAGCAGACTCAAGAAGGCAGTCATTGCCTATGTGTCTCCCAACCCACCAGGCATTGTGGAAGTGGCAAGATACACCTCTAAAGGAGACCAAATATACTTGGGGTGGTCGGCATTGACATAGCCTCCCAGTAGGAGCTCAACTATTCCTAACTGTACACTGCGACCCCAAGCCAAACCACAGCACATGGAGCCCTACGTCTTCTCCAGTACATCACCATGCAGGTCTTTGCAAGCAAAATCTGGAGTGCTGCCAATCTGCAGCCTGCTGGCAAAGCGTCTTTTTCATGTAGCCCAATAGTCCAACTCGAGAAGAGCGCTCCAGTACATACTCGAGCTTCTCATCAAGCACAGAAAACACTGTGCCCCATAAACACTGCTAGGCAGTGCATTTCCAGGACAAATGCAAAACGGTGGCACAAGGTGCCGCACACCACACAAAGAGCGTATCCTTAAGTAGCCCCATTTTGTGTAACGTGAAGGGGGTGCAATAAAGCCTATGTAAATACTTGAAGTGAACAAAGCACAATCTATAATTAGTTGAGACTGCACCTGATTGAGCACAGCAATATCTCCATTGCTCATCGGACAAGGGGGAATCGATATACCAATCCCATTGACCGCGGCCTCTGGGCTCATGGACAGGTGCAGTGTCCTGCATTTCCACATATAGCCTAGTGATTAGAGAGGGTGGAGAGGGGGAATTATGGATAATCTCTAGGGCAGGAGTGTAAGAGGTCTGTCCAGGAAAGAGCTGGATATTCTTTTACAAATGAGTCTTAGGCTAAGTCTGTCTGCTCTGCGCTACAGCTACCAATGGTTGAATTCAGGTTTAAATTATTGAGATATAACTGAACCTAGTAAGGAATAGTGTCAAAATTAATTGTGGGGGACCACCATACATTTCAACTAATAATCCACTTTCTCACACACATCTGAATCTGACGAGAAGAACTAAAATTTGGTTGGGACAACATTCTGCAGTCCAGAAATTCTAAAGAGACAAGAAATGGTCATACATACACAGGGAAACAAATATTGTGAAAAGGGGTGAAGTACATACTGGACAAATACACTTGGAAGCCTCTGTGATTCATCCAGCAAGATTATAAGGGGGGTTTCGACTGTGAGTAACAGGAAGGAGAAGAAATCTGCCCAGAAACAATGCCAGCCATTTTACAGTGGGTATTAACAGTGCACAGTATCTTCCTTAGGGAAAAGTATACGTTTATGCCACTCATCCTTTTAATGTGTAAACTAAGCATTTCATCCTTTCAACCTAAATCTACCAACTACTACACCCTTCAAGTCATGTAGGGAAAAGAGAGATTTGACTGGAAGAGGACTCCAGCCACAAGGTGAAGTGTCCTCACTGTAAAGTATGCACATGAGATGGGGTGAAGCACAGCCATGGACATCACTGTTTCAATCACCAGCCACACAGTGCCAGAAAGCAAAGACTGTTGCCTTGCCAAGGGACAGAAACTAGAGAGCTGGTGTCCTGTACGTGACAGAACAGATATCTTCTAAGGCTCATCCCCACACGGCCCATCAGCCATTACCTGTTGAATTTATGCAAGTCTCAGAAAGGACCCAGCGAGAGAAACCCATCAGCATCTAGCATCTCTATACTGTGCATCAGACACTGAAAGTCACCTTCTGCACCTGGAGATTTTATCTTTGAAATTTCTCACTTGATCATATTTTCTGAACAACAAATGTGAGGCCAGGTTTGACACAGCCACAGAGATGTTAGCTTGGCCATTAGATACAAATTGTCATATAGGGCCTGAATTAGATCTTGGTGGACAGTTACACTTACAGATATCCTGTCTGCCAAAATCTAATCCTCATTATATCCCATGGGATTTATATTTTGGGGAAAGGGATATCCGTCACCATTGCGACGGAGTAACCCGTCCGCCAAGAACTAAATCATGCCCTTAGTTTTTTATAGTAACGGTTGGACTTATTCCATATTATTTGGAATATTTAGACTTAATTTGAATCTCTTGAGTCTTGCTTCCATTTTCAAATTTATGAGGTTTTATTCATTGTTCTAAATCCTCAAATCTATCAGTGAGCAAAGTAGTTTATTATATTGAGTGGTTGTTCGACCTCTCCATTGATACACTCAGAAAACCATCTTGGGTCCTGCCAGGCCGGTTTCCAAAACCTTCGCTCAACCCTAGGGAGCTGTGACTTCAAGCTGTCAAGCTTGTCTAAGGAACAAGTGCAAAGCATTTAGAAGTATCAAAACAGTTGAAGAAACAGAAGAAAGAAAATCAAGACAAAGAAAACCTCAAACCAATTTGTAAAATAGCTCTTGTTTATGAATGTTTAGACACCAAAACTAACAAAATCCACCAGAGGGTTCAGAGATATAAATCATTAGGCAAAATGTAAATCACTGTTTTTCATTCAAATCACAAACAAGCATTGGCAACTACAATTACGTGGGAAATGTTTGAAAAGCTTTGTAAAGTTGTGATGGCTACTGCAGCCCACTTTGGGTGACCAGTTCCAGAAGGGAATATTCCACAGGTGCAAGAAAGGCTTGGCAGTTAAGTTACCTCGCAGTTAACCCCTTCGCTGCCAGGCCTTTTCCCCCTCCTGTGCCACACCCCTTTTTGGCTATTTGGGGTAGTGCGCGCTGAGGCCCCTGTAACTTTTTGACCACATAAGGTATCCACGCCAAATTTGCGTCCTTTTCTTCCAACATCATGGGGATTCTGAAGGTACTCAGGGTTTGTGGATTCCCCTGGAGGGGTCACAGAAATGAGCCAAAATACAGCAAAATTTAGTTTTTGGGGGGAAAATGGGAAAAACGGGCTGCAAATGAAAGTATCTGGGTTTTTCCCTGCAAGTGTTATCAAAAAAGGGTTTGTGGGGTTGAAATCACTATTTTCCCAGCTTTTAGGGGATACCAGACTTTTGTCAGAAACCCAACATATTTTACACAGTTTTGGCATTTTTCTGGGACATAGCCTATTTTTGCTATTTTTTGTCCTTTCAACCTCCTTCCAGTTAATGGTAGAAATGGGTACAAAAGCAATAATGGATCCTGGAAAGCTATACATTTTATAGAAGTAGACAAAATTCTGAATTCAGCAAGGGGTCATTTGTGTAGATCCATCAAGGTTTCTTTATAGAAACTAACAGTTAAATATAGGATGAATTGAAAATTTGTTGAAAAAAAGCACCTTTTGTGTCAACGTTTTCACCTGTAACTTCTTCTAATTATGACAGCTCTTTGAAAGCAATATACCGTTACATCCACTGGACATTACTGGTTGTGGGGATATATTGGACTTGTAGGTTCACCAAGAACCCGATGAACCCAGAGCCAAAAACTGAGCAGCAACTTGCAATGGTTTTTTATTATGTACCTGGTATATAGTAATTATTCTGTAAAAATGTGTACATGGAAAAATAGGTATGAAAGACACCTATGTATTTCTGAAATGGGAACAAAATATAGAGTTTAGAAACAGTAGATATTTGCACATTTGCGAATTTGGGAATACTCATACTAGCATGAGAATTATCAGTCATTTTTTAGAATATTATATATATTGATGTACTTATAGAGCGCAGCTATCACCCTACGGGCATCTTGGCGCTTGCATTGGGAACCCGTCCTGGTTTTTCCCTGTAAGATAACCCGTACTGGGCATCCCCAAGGTGAAAGCCAGGCATCCCGCCGCGGGGGGCCGTTGTGGAGATTAAGCAGGCTTGTTGCCCTGAGCTGCATAGTGTGAACTTGTGCTTAGAGTGGGCACCGAAGCAAGAATTATCGAGTCCGTGGACGATTGGGCTCTGGACCCTGCCGCGTCGGGAATCGAACCCAGGTCCCGGGTCTGATCTCTGCTTCAGGGTATGCCTCCTCTAACCAGTGAGCTACACTTCTCCACAATGACTTCTCCAGAATGACTTCTTTTTTACACAATGTCTATCATTTGGAAGGCAGAAATGCATCGAAAGTCAATAGGTAATTACAGCTCCTTTACAAATCTGAATTACCCTGAGTCTCCCGATAAAAATGGTACCTCACTTGTAGGGGTAGGCATAGTGCCCACGACCGTAAATGGCTCAAAACCCAACGTGAACACACCACATTTTCACAATGCAAAATTATCCTTTTTTAGCAAAGTGCCTAGCTGTAGTTTTTTAACCCTAGCTCTGCCGGCACCTAGGGAAACCTAGCAAACCTACACATTTTTGAAAACTAGACACCCAGGGGAATCCAGGATGGGGTAACTTGACTGCCTCCCACCAGGTTCTGTTACCCAGAATCCCTTGCAAACCTAAACAATTGCCAAAAAAAAAAAAATTCCCTACATTTCTCTGGTGGAAAGTTCTAGAATCTGCGTGGATCCACAAATTTCCACCCACCCCGAGTTCCCCAAAGTCTTCAGAGAAAAATGGTACCTCACTTGTGTGGGTCAGCCTAGTGCCCACGACAGGAAACGGCGCAAAACGTAACGTGGACACACCTCAATTTTGTAGCGAAAAATGACCCTTTTTTGGCAAAGTGCCTAGCTGTAGTTTTTGAACCATAGCTCTGCCGGCACCTAGGGAAACCTAGCAAACCTATACATTTTTTAAAACTAGACACCCAGAGGAATCCAGGATGGGGTGACTTGACTGACTCCCACCAGGTTCTGTTACCCAGAATCCCTTGCAAACCTAAAAAACTGCCAAAAAAAACACAGTTTCCCCACATTTCTCTGGTGAAAAGTTCTGGAATCTGCATGAATCCACAAATTTCCACCCACCCCGCGTTCCCCAAAGTCTTCCGAGAAAAATGGTACCTCACTTGTGTGGGTCGGCCTAGTGCCCGCAACAGGAAACGGCACAAAATGTAACGTGGACACACCTCTCAAGTTCACAGCGAAAAATGACCCTTTTTTGGCAAACTGCCTAGCTGTAGTTTTTGAACCATAGCTCTGCCGGCACCTAGGGAAACCTAGCAAACCTATACATTTTTGAAAACTAGACACCCAGCGAAATCCAGGATGGGGTGACTTGACAGCCTCCCACCAGGTTCTGTTACCCAGAATCTCTTGCAAACCTAAAAAATTGCCAAAAAAAACACATTTTCCCCACATTTCTCTGGTGGAAAGTTCTGGAATCTGCATGGATCCACAAATTTCCACCCACCCCGCGTTCCCCAAAGTCTTCAGAGAAAAATGGTACCTCACTTGTGTGGGTCGGCATAGTGCCCGCGACAGGAAATGGCACAAAACGCAACGTGGACACACCTCAATTTCGCTGTGAAAAATGACCCTTTTTTGGCAAAGTGCCTAGCTGTAGTTTTCTAACCATAGCTCTGCCGGCACCTAGGGAAACCTAGCAAGCCTGTACATTTTTTAAAACTAGACACCCAGGGCAATCCAGGATGGGGTGACTTGACTGCATCTCACCAGGTTCTGTTACCGAGACTCCCTTGCACACCTCAAAAATTGCCTAAAAAAAAACATTTTCCCCATATTTCTGTGGTGGAAAGTTCTGGAATCTACTTGGATCCCAAAATTTCCACCCACCCAGTGTTCCCCAAAGTCTTCCGAGAAAAATGGTACCTCACTTGTGTGGGTCGGCGAAGTGCCCGCGACAGGTAACGGCGCAAAACGCATCGTGGACACACCTCAATTTCGCAGTGAAAAAAGAACTTTTTTTGGCAAAGTGCCTAGCTGTAGTTTTTTAACCCTAGCTCTGCCAGCACCTAGGGAAACCTACTAAACCCACACATTTCTGAAAACTAGACACCCTGGGGACTCCAGGGAGGTATGGCTTGCGTGGATCCCCCAACGTTTCCTTACCCAGAATGCCCTGCAAACCTCAATTTTAGATGAAAAAATCACCTTTTTCACACATTTTTGTGTGGGAAAGTTGTGGCATCACTGGGCTGACACAAATTTCCTACCACCCAGCGTTCCCCTGGGTCTCCCGATAAAAACGGTGCCTCACTCGTGTGGGAGGCCCAAGTACCCGCGACAGGCAAGGGCACAAAATGTAGTGAGGCGACATGAAAATTGCCTATCTCAAAACGACCTGGTTTAGCAAGGGGGGGTCACTTGGGTTTTTCGCCCAGTGCTCGGCGGCCACCTAGGGAAACCTACCAAACCCACACATTTATGAAAACTAGACACCCGGGGGATTCCAGAGATGTATGGCTTGGGAAGATCTCCCAACGTTTCCTTACCCAGAATGCCCTGCAAACGTCAAATTTAGCTGAAAAAATAACCTTTTTCACACATTTGTATGTGGGAAAGTTGTGGCATCACTGGGCTGACACAAATTTCCTACCACCCAGCGTTTCCCCGGGTCTCCCGATAAAAACGGTGCCTCACTCATGTGGGAGGCCCAAGTACCCACGACAGGCAAGGGCCCAAAGCGTAGTGAGGCGACATGAAAATTGCCTATCTCAAAACGACCTGGTTTTGCAAGGGGTTCACTTGGGTTTTTGGCCCAGTGCTCGGCGGCCACCTAGGGAAACCTACCAAACCCACACATTTCTGAAAACTAGACACCCGGGGGATTCCAGGGAGGTATGGATTGTGAAGATCTCCCAACTTTTACTTACCCAGAATGCCATGCAAACCTCAAATTTAGCTGAAAAAATCACTTTTTTCACACATTTTTGTATGGGAAAGTTGTGGCATCACTGGGCTGACACAAATTTCCTACCACCCAGCGTTCCCCCAGGTCTCCCGATAAAAACGGTGCATCACTCGTGTGGGAGGCCCAAGTACCCGCGACAGGCAAGGGCCCACAACGTAGTGAGGCGACATGAAAATTGCCTATCTCAAAACGACCTGGTTTTGCAAGGGGGGTCACTTGGGTTTTTGGCCCGGTGCTCTGTGACCACCTAGGGAAACCTACCAAACCCACACATTTCTGAAAACTAGACATCCGGGGGATTCCAAGGAGGTATGGCTTGCGTGGGTCCCCCAACGTTTCCTTACCCAGAATGCACTGCAAACCTAAAATTTAGCTGAAAAAATCACCTTTTTGACACATTTTTGTGTGGGAAAGTTGTGGCATCACTGGGCTGCCCAAAACGGGCAGGCCCATGCCCCCACCCCTTTTTTTTTTTTTTTTTAATTCCCTGGTGTCTAGTGGGCTTTTTGCCTCCCCGGGGGGCAGATTGGGGGCCAATGCCCCATCTGCCCCACGGCGGGGGCAGAAAGACTGTAATAATTGGGGGGGTGCGGTGGGGGCATGGGCCTGCCCGTTTTGGGCAGCCCCCACCCTATTTTTTTTTAAATTCCCTGTTGTCTAGTGGGCTTTTTGCCCCCCCGGTGGGCAGATTGGGGGCCAATGCCCCATCTGCCCTCCAGGGGGGGCAGACAGGCTGTAATGGTGGCGGGTGGGTGGGGGCATTGGCGTGCCCGTTTCGGGCAGCCCCCACCCTAAAAAAAAACCTAAAAACTAATCCCTGGTATTTAGTGGGTTTTCTGCCCCCCCGTAGGGGCAGATTAGGGGCCAGTGCCCCATCTGCCCCCGGGGGGGCAGAAAGACTGTAGTAATTGGGGGGTGGGGGCATGGGCCTGCCCGTTTTGGGCAGCCCCCACCCCTATTTTCTTTTTTTTTTAAATTCCCTGGTGTCTAGTGAGCTTTTTGCCCCCTCGGGGGGCAGATTGGGAGCTAATGCCCCATCTGCCCCCCAGGGGGGGCAAAAAGACTCAATGGTGCCAACGTTATTTGGGGGGAGCAAAGGCCCTTGCCCAAGGGGCCGCTCCCCCTTCCTGGTGTCTAGTGGGTGGATCCCTGCTTGGGGATCGCCCTCCTGTGGCGATCCCCAAGCAGGGATTCACTGGGGAGATTCTCCCCTTTCAAATGATACCTCTCCCGTCTTACTACATGCTCAGGGGGCTGAGATAGCCCCCTGAGCACGTAGAAAGTGAAACTGAAATGAGCCTCTTGGCTCATTTCAGTTTCACTTTAATTGTAATGATGTCGGCGCGACGTGCGCTCCGATCATCATTACACTGAAAAGGGGGGGACCTCGGGAGCTGGGGAAGCTCTTCCCCAGCTCCCAAGGCTATTTTTAATTAAAGGGAATCCCTCTGGTGCCCGCACCAGAGGGATTTCCCAGGGAATGCCTCATGACGTGCTGGACTCGTCATGGGCACGGCGCGACTGTGCTCCATGACGAGTGCAGCACGTCATGGGCACAGAAGGGGTTAAATAAGTCTCCAGTCCAGTTCCAGGCTCTATGGGTGAACCACAGTAGACATCCATGGAGTGGTCTTGATGCAAGTGATACACAATACTGAAGATGCTGAACCAGTGGTGGAGATCTTCCTGTGGCCAACTCTTTGACCACACACACAGTGGAGAAACTTTGGTCACAGGGGTCAACATCCCTAGAAGTCCAGTTGAAGTCCAGGCCAAAATCCAGTTGCCACTGGTCTACTGGTCTTTGGTTACAATGAAACCAGCCGTGCCCTTGAACTGAAGCTGGTGTCCATCTTGGGTGACAAAACCACACTCTGCCAACTCTCCCAGGTCCAGCAGACTCAGGTGCAACTTTTGAGGGTTGGAACTTTGTCTTCCAGGCTGCACTTCAGTGGTCAGTGGCAGTCAAGCATTGGTATTGCTAACACTCACTGAGGCAGGCTTCTTCAGCTTTTGGGGCCTTGCAGCTATAACAGGAAGCTAGCCTGCTGATTGTTGGTGTTTCTTCTTCTGTCTGGGACTCAGCGATGACTTTGCTTCAAGCAGTGCACCACAGGCTCAGTCCTCTCTTTGCTAGCATAAGGATCAGCAGGGGCAGTCCAGTCTTTGGTGCACCCTCTTTTGTCCAGGAAACAGCAGGGCAGTCCTTCTTCCCCATGCTATCCTAAAGATTTGGGGGCCCATGCAAAAAGTATTTTGGGAGCCCTTGTCTGGGACAACATGACATTTTGTTAGTCTTTTTTGCTAATCAAAGCCTTATGTTGCCTAGCAATATTGAATGGTACGTTAAAGGTTCAAATACAGAAGTACACAGAAGGGAGTTAGAGAGAAATTTCACCTTCCCTGGGGGACACTTGGAAGGTGGAGGCCGTGGGCAATTACCCACTTTGCTCATGCCTTAAAACCTCTCTGTTTCCTTGGTTTTCTCTAAAGTACAGACATGATCTGAGTACCAGGTGTGCCTCAGGGGATGCAATGACTAATAGCCAGTTGGCTACCATGTCCCTTCCCAACTGACGAGGACATCCTGCAAAGTGTGGCATTTAGTTATCACTGGGTGAACTATTTTGCTCACTCCCACAATGGCAGAACATCTCTCAGTGTGGCGATTTGTAGCCCACCCTAGATGTGTGGCTATCTGAGGACTATATGCCCACAGAAAACTGACTTGGTAACTGTTCCCCCTCTCTGTCCCAAACACATACTTGTCTACCAGAACCAAAACGCAGCTCCACGTTTTGCCCTTCAAAGGCGGCTTTCTCTTATAAGCTGACCTTTTGTGCTTGCACCCTGTTTGGCTCAACAATGATGTCTTCAGCTGCACCACAGCACAATTAAAACAATCTGTCCCTTACTTAATATTTGTACCCAAGATACAAGGCATTAGGTGGTGCCCTCAGGTCATTTTTTGGCACAAAACTTCCTTTTAGCATATGAAAGTTGGTCCGTACTTCTATTCGCCCTAAATTGCATTGCATTGTGAGCGCCCACATTAATCAATAGTAAATCTTGGCCAGTGAATGCTTGTTTTTAACCCAGTCCCAAAATATCCCTGTATGTTACTTGGTCAAGCCAGATAGGCTTTTGCAATTTTTGTGAAAATTGTTTATTGATCCATATATTGAGCTCCGGTTTTCTTTACTCCTCTCTGCCAGAGTACATTGTGGACTTAGTTTATTATAATAATTACATATAATACCTACTCATTATCTGAAATCCTCCTATTCCCCCGTGATGGGAAAGAGGATACTTGGAAAGGGTAAACATAGCATTGCAATTTCAGAATTCATAAATCCCTTGTTGAATAAAAGTCAGTTGATCCTGAACACTTGTAATAAAAACTCCTACCAGGGAGAGAACATGAATAGTGTTGTTTGACACAGAGCCAGCACCAGTGCATTGACCCAAATGTTGCTTCTGGTGTCTACTCATCCCAAGTGCTTAAACTAAATACAGTGCGGGGCACAAAACCGAGAAAGAAACAGCCTTGAAAGAAGCTCTACATCAGAGGGCAGATGTCTATCCCTAAATATCTGCTGAGAAGGATCTGGGATCAGCTCTCAACGTAAATGTCCTGCTCCACAGACAGTCCACCAGGCCACGCAATGGGTGGCTGGGCCTGTACAGTGATTGTCCTGCTGGTCAGTGCCAGAGTGAGGGCTCTGCTGACAGCCTGCAAGCTGGAGACATTGGAACTCAACATCTTCTTCCGGGATGGAGACCTTATCCTAGGAGGTGCTCTCCTGGTTCACTCTGAGTACACTTCTCCTGAACTCACATTCAAGGAAGTGCCACAACCTATATCCTGCAAAGGGTAAGAGTAGTTTAATAAATCATGTGAATAAGTGTGCTAGCAGGTATCCAGTGAGAGGCCACAACAGTTTATTACTTTGCAGTATGAATACAATCATCTCTACTGATATCCTGTGAAGGTTGTTAGAACTGTTTACAGTTTGTGTAGAAAGGGCACAGCTGATATCCTATGAGAGGTAAGAAAACTTTACCACAACTTGTATAGACGTGTCACAATTCATACCCTATGAGGGGTGAGTACAGTTTATTAGAGAACATATGGAAGTGTCATTGCTGATATCCTGTGAGAGTAAGAACAGTGTATTACAGTATGTGTAGAAGTCTCACACCTGATATCCTATGAAAACAATTTATTACAGTATGTATAGAAGCCTCACAGCTGATACCCTGTGAGGGTAATAACAATTTACTACAGTATGTATGGAAGTGTCACAACTGATAACCTGTGAGGGGTAAGGACAGTTTATTATGATATATATAGACGTTTCACAACTGATATTCTGTGAGGGTGAAAGCAGTTCATTACAGTATGTGTAGAAGTATCACAGCTGATATCCTTGGAAGAGGGAGAGTACTTTAATGTTGTTTTTAAAGTTTCTCATCAGATATCGTGTGATGGATAAGACTAATTTATTATAGTATTCATGTAAGCGCTGCAGCTACTGTCCACAGAAGGAGCAAGAACTGTTTTTGCAGTGTGTCTAGTTGTGTCACAGCTGATATCTATATAGAGATATCATTGTGTCTACAGATGATATCCTGTGAGCAGTAAGGATATTTTATTATATTTTTAATAGATGTCCTCAGAAGGGTGAAAGCAGTTTATCACATTTTGTCACATCTGACATTCTATAAGGGGTAATATTAGACATATACAGACAAAACATTGCATAAGAAGCACAGTGTTGTTAAGGGTCCAGTGGGACTGAATTAGTACATAAAGTCATATGAGTCAACAAGGGAAGTCGTACGGTAGGTGCTGTTCACATGATCATATCTGAGTCTGGAAAGTAAAAGCAGGGCAGTATTCACCTAAGTCACCAAGTGTTATTGTTAATAAACTATTATAATTGTGCATGCATGATGAATCACATTCTTCTAATTTCATGCACAAAAACATTGAAATATATTTTTCTGTCATCCCCATGACGAGCACACCGTCACACACTAAACTCTGACTCTCCCGTGTGACAAAGGGGCTGCAGACATCACCCCTGCCTGGGTCTCTGATCCAAAGCATTGGCTGCAGTGACTGCTCTCTCTGAGAGGCTAATTGTGAGAGGCTTGTGCCGCTATTTTGATGCTCCAGCGACGTAAGGCTCTCAATCATATTTATGATGTAAGCCAAAGCCACTGTGCTTGTCTTTGCATTGCCTCATAGATATGGAGTATGGCAAGGCAGTGGTAAGTGCTGCATTGCTTTACTCTCTGCCAAAGAGGATTTCCATGGGCATTGCGGTGGGTGTTCCCCCATACCACCCATGGATTCTGATGCTG
Source organism: Triturus cristatus (assembly GCF_964204655.1). Classification (NCBI taxonomy): domain Eukaryota; kingdom Metazoa; phylum Chordata; class Amphibia; order Caudata; family Salamandridae; genus Triturus; species Triturus cristatus. The sequence goes on along the minus strand of NC_140591.1, from coordinate 1,668,851,742 downwards.
CTCCATACTGGGGCAGGTCCAAAACCTTATTCCCCACCAGAGCAGGCATAACAAGGTGAAATATGTTTATTTGTTTCTCCTCGTTTTTCCCTCTTTCCATGTGTTCTGCACTCTGCAGCACACATAGGAGGAAAATGCCTTTCAAGATTATTTTTGTGCAGGAATTGGTCCCTTTCTGCACAAAAACAATTCTGTCAACAACACAGGCACCCTTGCAACATGGTGCCAGGGTGCCTGCATTGGCAACATTTTCCCAAGTTTTAAATTTAGGTCACCTGGGTACCTAAACACCATTTCCAAGATTCTAGCACCAGAGGGGAACCGCTTAGAGGTTCAGAACTCAATCATCTGGGCCCAGGTGTGCGTTCAAGATGGTTGGAGCTTTTTATTTCCTTGTGGCCCTGATCAGTGGGCCAGCCAACTAACCCTTTGAGTCACTCTAGAAGATCTGAATGAGAAGGCCAGCCAACTAGCCCCTTGGGTCACTTTAAAAGTCCTGGGTTCAAGCAGAGCTGGAGGTCCTAAGCAGCAGGACAGGCTTCTGAGAAGAACACGGGGCAGGCTTCACTTATCAGGGCAGTCCTTTTAGAGTGCAGGGGAGTATTCTTCTACTGTACACAGCAGGCTACAGGAAGCAGAACAGTCCTCTGAGACTCCTTTTGCAGGTTCAAATATAAATTGAAGAGTGGGTCTGAGAGTCCTATTTTAATACCTGGTGGAAGTTTTGAAGTGAAAGAAACTTCCGGATTTTTCTCCCCATAGAAGTGTCTGACATTTCCTGCCTCTCTGCCCTTGTCCTAGGATGTCTGGAGTCACAGAAGCCTAGTGTGTAGTTATTTGTCCATGTGCTAAGGCAGCTCCCATGAAATGCAAGTAGGGCTGCCAGAGTGGCACATCCTGCCACTCCTCAGTTTTCCTGTTGTGTGTCTCTCTGTAAGGAATAAACTAAGACCAACTTCCAATTACACCTAGTCATCTGATCCAGGAACATGCTGCAGGCACCATATAGCTAGCATAGGAAGATGCCAACTTTCTAAAAATGTAATTTTCAGAATTGTGAAATCCAACGTTGTCAATGAAGAGGATTCTACATCACAATTCCTTATGCACCAAACATGACATTTCTACCTGTTCCCAAACAAATGTTATCCCTTATCAAATGTAATGAGGCAACCACATTTTATCCTATGGGAGAGGTAGGCTGCTCTGTAGTAAAACATTACTTTAGTAGTATTTCAATACCAGGACATGCACAACTTAAAAGTACACGTCCAGCGTTTTAAATACAGTGCACCGTCCCAATGGGCTGTTTGGGGTCTACCCCAGGGGTAACTTATATGTTTCAAAAAGGGAGTCCTAGACTTGGTAAAGGGTTTTTTTCCCCAAGTCGAACTGGCAGTTTAACACTGCTCTACAGGCTGAAAATGTCAGGCTGAGACATGTTTGAAAGACTACTGAAGTGTTTGGCACACTAAGTGCTGCAAGTCTACTAGAAGCATCTAATTTTCAGGCCCTGGGTATATGGTATGCCTCATTACTAGGGGCTTGTAAGTAAATTTAATATGCCAATCAGGTGTATAACACTTTTACCAGGTTTTAGCTAGGAAGCACTTCAGCACAGGTTAGCAGTGGTAATGTGCACAGACGCTTAAGACTGACAAATAGGAATTCAGTAAAAACAGGAGAGGGGAAGGCAAAATGTTTGAGGGCAGACCACACTGAGGCCGATAGGTCTAACAGGGCCTGTGTGCCTGCGCCCATTCTCAGCACTGGAGATCAGGCAGCTCCTAGAACTGCTTTGAATGAGTTTGGAGAATGCCTCTCTTTAACTTGTTTTGAGAGGTACCTTGGAGTCTTCATCCCTGGGGTGACTTGGAGTATGTTTGAGTGTCTGCACCCTTTCAAAAGGAGCAAGGAACTTGATTTTAAATGTTTCATTACAAGAATTTTTTTATTTTTATTGCAAACATAGCACACAATAAAATTAAAACATTAAATGATATCACCATCTAATACAATATTTATTTTAAAAAAAGATAACTATTGCACATCATTGTAATTAAACAGGGAAGTGCTTCCTAGGGGGCAGCCATTGCCCCAAAAGGTATGGAAATTGAGATCATGTTTATAATGTACATCAGAGGTAAATATGATCATTGATATAGAAAACCAAGTTACTGTTGAACTTGAATTACTGTAAATAAAGATATAGCTTAAACATGCAAGGATATTTAAAAAGGATATAGAAAGGACAGAAAGAAAAATGTGCAAAGTGAAGTATTGAGTCATCAGCCCTGGCACTGGAATGCACTTCTCTGCAGAGGGGCAAGTGTAATCAAACAAAATGACATCACTCACAGTACAAAAGAGCCAGGGGGTGAAGAAGTCAGATCCATTGATCCCATGGTGTATGTTGAGGTGGGTAGAAACAAAATGTAAATGACACCTGAACAGACCACTGATTGTAGAGGGTTGATGCAAAGATATTGTATGAAGTTATATATCTATTTTTATTTATGATTTGTATTTATTGTGTGATGCTGAAGATGTGGCCTCTGAGCCACAGCTACAAATGTAACTGCAGTCTAAGACACAGAGCACCAGGACAAGTTGCCATTTTCAAATCGTTTTTGGCAGCACCATTTGTAGGAAATACCTTTGATTTGTAGGAAACACCCATGAGTACCTTTGATTTATGAATATTTTTATTTGCAGTTCTTAATGCCGCACTATGCCATCAAACGGCCACAGTGGTACAAGGGGGTGAGTTGAGAGTCAGAGAATTACCAGCAGAAATTCAGGTAGTTAGGAGTCCAATTTATTGTGGGACTAAGATCCATCTTCGCTACTCTTCCCTGTCCACCCCTTTATTGACGTGCTTTCTGCAGCGGCACTACTTCCTGTTTGTCATGACTACTTTGTGCCTCTACTGTAACACTACTGTGTATGCAGAAAAACAATCCCACACGTTGAATAAAAGATTATATTTCCTGCTACCCAGAAAAATGTGGGTTATAGCTTTCACATATTGATACAAAAAAACATCTGAAACCTTTGATGAATTTTTTTTTATGAAAGTGCCAGATGGCCAGTATTCCATTTGACATGTGTAATATTCACAATAAATGAACACAAACTCCAATGCCCCAAAGACCATGATGTGTTAATATGAGAGGAAGGCACTCTTTCCCAATAAACCGCCCAACAGCCACATCTGTAGCAACCTGTCATCGAACTGTGGTCTTTTTCTCAAAGCCTGCTGAGTATGTTATAGCTTTTCTATTTGCCTGCGTAGGAGTTGAAATATTTGTCATTACCTGATGTCATCAATCACATACTCTTTTGACCCCACAGGTTTGCCAATCGCTTTTACCGGGACCTGCTGGCCATGCTTTTTGCCATTGAGGAAATTAATCACACCCCTGACCTGTTATCAAACATTACTTTGGGTTTCCGGATCTTCGATTCCTGCACCTCTCAAAATAGGGCCATTCAAGGGCTCTTACAAGTGCTCTCAGGGAAGTCTGACCCAATGCCGGGGTACAACTGCAATTTAAAATCAATACCAGTAGGACTTGTTGGAGAAATGCTGTCATCCACGTCTCTTCCACTAGCCAGAATTTCAGGACCTTTCCATTTCCCCATGGTAAGCAGGGTGCATGGAGCAGCTGAATAGATCATTTCATGACTGGATGGAATAATCGTGGCAGATACAACCCAAACAGAGAACTTGCAGGTCACCATAGAGCTCCCTTTCATAGAAATATATGTGGGTGTTCAAGTGTAGACCTTCTTAAAAGGGTGTTTAGCCAAAATATCAAGTTTTAAATTTCGACCTACGATAATATCGTGTTTTTAATATCGTAGGTACAGAATATCGAAGTCAAGAATATCGACGGACAGAATATCGATCCCAAGGTAAGTAATATCAAAGTTAATAATATCGAGGTAATTAATTTCGATGTAAGTAATATCGTAAGTAAAAATTTCGATGTCAATAATATCGATATTTATTTAGTGTAATGTCATTTAATATGTATTTTATTTGTATGTTAAAGATAATTGTAATGTATTTTAATACATTTAAAAATAAATGTTTAGAGATTAATAATTATTTTAAATTTAATTTATCATTTTAGTATCAGAGCGGGTTGTGGGTTTATAGGGGAATAGGGTGGGAAGTAATTTAATTATAATTAATGAATTAATATGTGTTGTTTAATTGGTATTTATGATTAATTAATTGGTATTAATTAATAATTGGTAATTAATTGATTAATTAATTGTTAATTAATTATTAATTGTAAAAATATTTTATTAATTGGTTAATTATATACATTATAATTAGTTTATTATTAATATTTATTTATTGTTATTGTTAATTAATTAATTGTTAATTAGAAATTAATTGGTGATTTAATTTTATTAAGTGATTAATTGATAATTAAAATAATTATGTGAATTTTTATGTGTAGTGTGTTGTGGGTTTATAGGGGAATAGGGTGGGATGTAATTAAAATAAAATAAATAATGATATATTTTATTTATTTGTAATTAATATTAATTAATTGTTATTAGTTAGTTAAATATAGTAAATATAAATAATTTATTATTGTATTTTATTTGTTGTTATTGCTAATTAATGTATTGTTAATTAATAATTAATAGGTGAATATTTGTAATTTCGTAGTTAATATGTATTAATTAGTCAATTAATAACTATATTAATTATAAAGAATGTATTATTAATTGCAAATAAGAGAGAAATTGATATATAAATCTATTGTGTATTTTGTATGCGTAGTGTGTTGTGTGTCAAAGGGGGAATAGTGTGGGATGTAATTTAAATTTATTTATTTAAATATTTATTTTACATAATTGGTATTTAATAATATTTTTTGTTTTAAAACATTGTTAACATGCAATGTTTTTTATAAGAAATTATTGAATTGGTTATAATGTTCATAGAATCACTATGCTATCTAGTGCTTTCACAACTGTTTTACTATCTGGAGTGGGAATAGTAATTTTTACCCCTACGCTATCCAGCGCTTTCCCTACTGTTGCAGTCTCTGGAGTTGGAATAGTAATTTTTACCCCTACGCTATCCAGCGCTTTCCCTACTGTTGCACTCTTTGGAGTTGGAATAGTAATTTTTACCCCTACGCTATCCAACCTTTTCTCTACTCTTGCACTCTTTGGAGTTGGAATAGTAATTTTTACCCTTACGCTATCCAACACTTTCCCTACTATTGCACTCTCTGGAGTGGGAATAGTAAATTTTACCCTTACGCTATCCAACACTTTCCCTACTATTGCACTCTGTGGAGTTGGAATAGTAATTTTTACCCCTACGCTATCCAACGTTTTCCCTACTGTTGCACTCTTTGGAGTTGGAATAGTTATTTGTACCCCTACGCTATCCAACGTTTTCCCTACTGTTGCACTGTCTGGAGTGGGAATAGTAATTTTTACCCTTACGCTATCCAACACTTTCCCTATTATTGCACTCTCTGGAGTGGGAATAGTAATTTTTACCATTACGCTATCCAACACTTTCCCTACTATTGCACTCTCTGGAGTTGGAATAGTAATTTTTACCCCCACGCTATCCAACGCTTTCCCTACTGTTGCACTCTTTGGAGTTGGAATAGTAATTTTTACCCCTATGCTATCAAATGTTTTCCCTACTGTTGCACTCTCGGGAGTTGGAATAGTTATTTTTACCCCTACGCTATCCAACATTTTCCTTACTGTTGTTTATGTTGAAGTTGGACTAATAGTTTTATTGTGTCTGATATTAAATATGTTTTGTAATATTTTAGCTATTGTAATATATAATTAATAATAAAAATTATTCAAATTAAAATTATTGATTATTATTTGCTATATGTAATTATTTAATATTTATTAATGTTATAGTTTTATGTGTATAGATGTATTGGTAATTTAAATAAATATTTAATAATTTATATGTTACAGAAATTATTATTAAAAGTAATTATTAAGTAAGTGTATATATTATATATTATATATATATGTTTAATTAAAGTTTCATTTAATTACATATATTTATTATAAATTTTACATATTATAAAATATATTTAATTATGTTTCTTTGATTTATAAGTATTATTTGGTTTATTTTACATATATTTTTAAACTAAAAAAAAACGATATTTTTGAATTACGATATTTTTGACATCGATATTAAATTATCGATATTTTTGTACTTACCATGTTGTAGATAGGATGTCGATATTCTTGACCACGATATTTTTGTTGCGATATTTTTGTAGGTCGAATTTTTGTCTTTCGAAATTATGTCATACAATCCTTAAAAGCCAACAATTTGAAAGGCATCTAAAACACACAAAAAGGGAGTCTACAACAGAAAATTGGCTCCTATGACTGCTGGGCATGTAGTTGGCTTTTGACACCATAAACCATGACCTCTTCATACAAACCCTAAAATGTAGAACAACTTCTACAGCTGCCTCCTCGAGAGGGAGGTTCCACAAGGAGCAAATGAGAGATATCTCTAGCTCAAATTGTCCACTGGAATTATCTCAGTCAGGGAACAGCTTCCTCTACCTTAAGGTTCTTATGGTACTGCTATTAATGGAAAGTTTTATAAAAAAAAAAACAGGTCACTGGTGTAACCAGACTTGGACCAAAATGTGTGAGCGAGAATTTCTAGTCCGGTGCGATAGAATGTGTCTTCAGTAGAGCTGGAATGCTCTCTCTAGTCTTCAGATCCATGGATCTCTTTGGAGCTGGGTAAACAGCTGATCACTCCTAAGCCAATCCTTTTCAATCTATACTGCTTCACAACCAAGTTTTGCATGAAAGTGACACACTTCATATTTTGGGGGCGTGCTATGTGACAGCACAACTATCTCAGAGTTTCAAGCAACTGAAATACAAAACCGTGATCCCTGTCTGAAATATATGGATCTCTCTTTTGCTCACCAACTCCAGCCATTGCCCTTCTCCCATAAGTGACCACTTGATCTAGGCCTCCTAATGTATGTGATTCCACAGGGGTTGGAAGGATCAATTCCAATGAATGAATTATGAACTGCAGGGCTGGCTTTAGTGCTGGGGTGCCCAGCACGACAATATCGTGTGTGCCCCTCCATCAACTCCTTCTACACGGATTCCCTCACTCCCTCCTTCCAACAGTACTCCTTACCCTCTGTCACATACATTTAATGAATTTTAGAGCACTACATATAACAGTTTAGGGTGTCAGAGCACTTCACATTACAAACACACACATTATACAGACAAAAGGAATCATACATGTGTAAATCAGTCTATAGGAAATGTTGCATAACACAATGAGGATTGCAACATGAGTGAACCACATGTCATTCATGCTGGTAGCCAGTAAGAGTTCTTGGTCTGGAGAAGCACAAACTCAGGATTTAAAACATACCACAGTGGCTTTACTAATAAAAATGTATTTCTACCCAAACATTTTTAGCAGCAATAGAATAATGAAAGCCTGGGGGGAAAAAATCACGTTCTAACATATTGGATGTAGCTCTTTTATGACAATTCATAGCTTACTGTGCTATATTAGGATCGTAACTGATGAACTAGAAGTAATTGAAGGATCTCTGTCACAAAGACAGAAATCTACTGAGATAGCCACATAAAATACAGCTTAGTGATCTGCATGGTGCTGGTTATTTGCAGTAGGCACATTAACCCTCTGCACTATGATGAGTCCAAACTGTTCCTAGACAAGACTCCATCTTTCGCAAGTAATAACAATAATCACCAGAGTTATCTTGACATTTTTTATTGTTGCCTGAAAACTGCTGGACACACAAGGAACTCTGCAGCAGGTGCTTCTAAACCTGTAGTTTATTTCTATTATTTCCAAACACAGCACCCACCGAGGTCAGCACCAGGTGTGGCTGCATTGGTCACACCATCCTAAAGACTGCCTTGATGACCTGGAGTGCCCTCCTCAAACACTGATGTCTCAGTAGGCAGCACCACAGGCTTTTCATCCCAGTTCAGGTCATTGTGAGGTCAGTCATTTGAAAAAGTATCTCGTAGGCAAAACTAAAATGTGTGAATAAGGTGGGATCGCAGTCAGAAGAGAGGATGCCTTCCTTAGTCCACTTTAGTAGAATCCAGGCAGAGCACATTTCATATTCCAAAAATGTTCTAAATGTAATGGTAAATGGGGAATTAACTTCAAGACTACAGTGAGGTGTATCTGTACACTGCTTATGCATTCCTGTCAAAAGTGATCAATATACATAGTGGGAATATTTCCTGCCATACTCCAGCTGGACAGTTGTGATGCTGGAGAGACACTTTGGAGAATCAAAATGGTACTCCTTTTTAATGGAGCCAAGGTACAGTGCCATCGACCTACAGGGAGAAACATGGTCCTTTGCTCGTCTCTTTCCAGATCTTAGGAAATGAAGACTTGCCATAATTTCATAGATGACATTAATTATTAATCTAGAAGTGATGCTGTAACATAATGATCCTTTATTTAGTTTTAAGCCTATACTGGAGACGATGCAGCTTCTTAAACCTGATAATACTGGAATGCTGCCTTTAAAACCCACAGACTTAGAATTAGTCATAAACAGGTCATTACAGAATCTGAACACTGAGAATGGTATGGTAGGTCTAGTATCATTACTGATGACTGTGATATTGATGTCATTCAAATCATCAGCTTAAAACTCTAGAGAACATAGCGCACTTGGTAGACTAATGTATAAATCAGTCAGTCAAAGCTCTTTATTTCGGTGAGATACCATAAAAGAAACAAAGATTCAAGATAAGCTTCACACATGTCGATAGGGGGACAATACAATACGTATGATAAGACTTGACAATGCAGTTAAAACTGACAATCTATAAAAAGTTAAATAGCGAACAATAAAAATTTAAAAACAACAGATATCTTGCAATACAAGCTTACATCATGGAGTCTTATCAACAAAGGAAAAGTTAATGTACAAAATTGAAAAGGTCCCTTATCTAAAGTGCATGTGCATTGGTTAAAATAATACAATTATAATCAACACACAATTATATAAGAAGCAATTATAAAACCAGTCATGACAATGAAAACAATTGGGTGGCAATCGAAAATGTACATTAAAAAGGAAATTAAAATGACTCCTTACATCTTGAAGTTAGATGGCCAGAAAGGTACTTACAAAGACAGGGGATCATGTAAGCCATTGTCAGTGGTTGGCCGGGGTGCTGTCTGTGCCCTCCTTCTGATCGCCCATGAGTGGCCTAAAAGCTTTGCAGTTGCACACACGAATAGTTGTCTTGCATCAGATTTCAGTATGCACATCGTCTCTCCAGAGTCTCCGGTGCCAAGTTGCCTACATACAGGAGTCCAGCAAAACACACAAGATGATGGACGGAATGTTGCACAATGGCAAAACATTCACCCCCAGTCACAGATCTGGGTTTAATCCATCGTTATTTTGCTCACCACACCACCCCAGTTCAGACATGACCATTTGCAAATCAGTCTTGACCCTGTGCCTCATGGGAACAGTCCTGCCCGAACTGCCAAGCCATGTCTTCCTTGGACCGGAATCAAGCATCCTAGGACCGGTTTATGGCTATCAGCCATCATCAGCCAGGATAGCTTGATTCCAGTGGCGTAGTGAGCACGGGACCCACGTCTGGGCATACCCTTCCCACATAGGGTGAACAGCAAAACACACAAGATGATGGACGGAATGTTGCACAATGGCAAAACATTCACCCCCAGTCACAGATCTGGGTTTAATCCATCGTTATTTTGCTCACCACACCACCCCAGTTCAGACATGACCATTTGCAAATCAGTCTGACAATGACAGGGTGTCCAAACAAATGTTCAAATGGGCTGTAATCAACCCCCTTTTGAGGCACCTCCCTGTATGTAAATAAAACGCAGGGCAAGAGTAGGTCCCATTTTCGCCTAAGCTTCTCTGGGAGTCCTTTAATCATGCCCTTTAAGGTTTTGTTGAATCTCTCAACTAAACCATTACATTGTGGGTGATAGGATGTGGTGAACTTGTAGTTCACTCCACACTCCCTCCACATAGCAGTCAAGTTACTAGACATGAAGTTTGCAACCCTGTCAGATACTACCTCCTTAGGAAAGCCTACTCTTGAGAACACACTCAAGAGAGCTCTTGCCACTACAAGTCCTGTAGTGGTCCTTAGGGGAATTGCCTCTTGGTACCTGGCGGCATTATCCACCACCACCAGTATAAATCTGTGCCCAGATGCTGTTTGAGGATCCATGGGACCAACAATGTCAATCCCAACCCTCTCAAAGGGCACCCTCACCACAGGTAGTGGTATCAGGGGGGCCTTTGTAGTGCCACCTGCTTTGCCACTGGCTTGGCAGGTTACACAGGAGCGACAAAACTCCTTTGTGTCTTCTGACATGTGGGGCCAGTGAAAGTGAGGAACAATTATGTCCCAAGTCTTGTTCTGGCCCAGGTGTCCTGCTAGGGGAATATCATGGGCTAGTGTCAAGAGGAAACCCCTAAACTTCAGAGGTATAACCAACCTCCTGGATGCACCAGTCTTAGGGTCTCTACTCTCTGAGTATAGGAGTCCATCATCCCAATAAACATTATGGGTGCCACTAGCATTACTAGCAGCCTCATCAGCAGCATGCTGTCAGAGGGGTTCAAGAGAGGGGCAGGTTTTCTGCTCTTGTCTCAGATCAGACCTGGAAGGGCCCCCTGTCCCCAAGAACTCAACCTGGTCAGGTCCAAGCTCCTCTGGGACAGTTCCTTCTTCAGGCTCAAGATCATCTCCCTGAGGAGACTGATCAGCATTCTGAGTCAGGTGGGAAGGCTCTGCCTTAACCCTACTGCTCTTCCTCTTGTGAGGCACCTGGTCCATTATTCAAGAATCCAGGGCCTGTCCAGTTTGAGACATTTTTGCCAATGACTTGGTCACAGCAAAGACATGTGCAGGGATCCCTAACATTTCTGCAAGTGTCCTGAGCTCCACTTCAGCCCAAGCTGAAGTCTCTAGATCATTGCCAAGCAAGCACTGTACTGGTAGGTCTGCACTTACCACAACCTTCTTAAGGCCAGTTACCCCTCCCCAGGAGAAGTTATCAACTCCCAGAGAATGGTCTGTTCTGACATTGCTAGCATTGGTCACTTGGTACATTTCACCAAGTATAATCTGCCCAGGATCCACAAGATCTTTTGTCACCATTGTGATACTTGCTCCTATGTCCCTGAATGCCCAAGCTTCTACTCCATTTATTAAAGGCTGCTGTCTGTATTTGTCCAAGTTACTGGGACTCACAAAGGGGGACATACCCATGCCCCCATCACTGACAAGCACAGCCTGAGTTGGTGATCTGATTAGGCCAGAGTCCATCTCAGAACCCAGGGTCAACCCTACTACACCCTTATTCTGTGTATTCCCACCACCAATTGTGACTGCAATAGGGGGAGCAGGTGCCTTAGGGGCATTGGTGGTGGCTGGAGTAGTTTCTTAAGGCCTAGGTGTAGTCACTGGTCCAGTGAGTTTTCTGCATACAGATTTTGCACCAAGGTTTCTTTTGGCCTTTGCCCTTACTTGGCCGTGACTCCCCATTAGAAGAAGATTTTGGGGGCCCTTGAGAAGACTTCTGGTCTTGGCCCTTGTCCCCACCCTTGTCAGAGTTCTTAGAATCTTGCTTCTTAGGGTCACCACCTTGGTTCTGTACCTTCTGCCTCACCCTGGTTCTGACCCATTTGTCTGCCTTCTTTCCCAATTATTGGGGAGAGGTCAGATCAGAGTCTACCAGGTACTGGTGCAACAGCTGATTTTGACAGTTATTAAGAATCTGCTCCCTCATTATCAGATTATACAATCCTTTGAAGTCACACACTTTACTGCCGAATAACCAACCTTCCAGAGCCTTAGCAGCACAGTCAACAAAGTCAACCCAGTCTTGATTTTGTGCTTTTTGGATGTCTCTGAACTTTAACCTGCATTGTTTAGTGGTTAGGCCAAACCCATCTATCAGTGCACTTTTCAAGACTTTGTAATCATCAGCACCCTCTTCTCTTACAGTGAGGAGCTTGTCTCTACCTTTGTCTGCAAAGGAGAGCCATAAGATTGCTGCCCACTGACCTTGAGGGACCTTCTGTACTTCACAGGCCCTCTCCAAGGCAGTTATCCATTTGTGGATGTCATCCCCACTCTGGTAGGGAGGGACAATCTTACTTAGGTTTCTATGGTCATAAGACCTCTCACTATCTCTAGGGAAATTTCTGCCACCAAGGGACTCGAGTCCTTCCTTTTTACTAGCTCGTTAGAGCTCTAGGGCTTCCCTATCTAAGGCCATCAGCTGCTTTCTGAGGTTGAACGTGTCTTGCTCATACTTCAGCAGTCTCTCTCTCCTCTCCTGGGAGGTTTCCCTCCCTCTGTGAGAAGAGACAGAAGTTCCTATAGAGGAGACAGACTAGATAGATCACAATGACAGAGATCTATCCCTTCTAGCCCTGTTGTCAGGCCTACCTGGAGGAATAAAGGAAGGAGCATTATTGTCATCCTCCTCATCCTCATCCAGGAGATCTGTGTTCACCAGAGTCTGGTCATTGTCACCAGTCTGGTCAGCATTATAGATAGGGTCAGGGGAATTGTTAACCCTAGGCCCACCCTCACCTGCTGTCCCACCCACACTGTCTACCTCATCAGGCCCACTAGGCCCTGTGATATCATCCAGCTTAAGTATCTTTATGAGATGCTGGGTGGATGGACTTTTGCCTGTCTTCAGCTTCCTAATGGAACATAAGGCCCTTAGCTGAGCAAAGGAGAGATCCTCATATTGATAGGGAAGGAGCTCACTGGTCCCTGGTAGGGACCCACTGGTTCCTGGCTGGTTAGACATTACTAATGTGGTGTGGTGTATTGCTTTACCTACACTAGTGTGGCCTACTAAACTCTCTTGAGTTGTAGAAAGAGTGTGCTATACCTTGACACACAACTCTGAGTTCAGTAGAACTTACTGTAGCTAAACTTGATATTATATGTACCTCAGGTACCTTTAGTGGTTTTCAATTAATCAATTCAATTGAGATTATCTAGTAAAACAATGGCAAGCTGGAATCCCACACGCTGCACACCAATGTGAGAAGGTGGCCTGATATATGCTGTCCACTAGTTCTAGTGGGCAACTTGTATCAGTCCAAACAACCCCTTATGGTGATAGGTTAAAGACAACATTTATTGAAAGCTATCCTAGAGGTAGCTATGGAGAGCAGCCTTCAGGCTAAGTCTTGAAGGAATGTAAAGCAGCTTGTTTTACCAGTCTATAATCTCTTGAATGAGCCAATGAAAGGACAACCACACCAGGTATATATTTAAAATATATGTATTTAGGCTAACACACACCCCTCTAGTCTCTTTATGAGACTGAAGTTCGAAGTACTTAACTTACAAGTGAGCAAGCATCAGTAATAGCACAAATACACGTTTGGACCCTAGGGGCGTACCAAACCATATACCAAAAAAGTGGTATAAGAACCACGACTGAACTAGACACAAGGCCTAGAGCCTGTAGAATCGCTGGTACCCCAAGGAACCACCCAAGGTAGTGACACAGGGGACCCACGGGGACTGTCTGCAGTGTGTGAACACAACCGCGGGTTCCCGTTATCTTCTATGGGCAATGTCGCGGTTGGAAATTTAAAGATTAGGGACACTTAGAATTGAGTCAGGACCAAACCCTTTTGGACTTAGGAAGTCCTAGGGCTAGCACCCACGGGAGTACCGTAGTACTCAAGTTACTTCACCCAGTGAAGCCGGCTGCATAGGTGTCTTTTGGTGTTGGGTCACGTCGTCGATTTCAATCGGAGCCTGCAAAAACTGCTGCTGCCGTGAAGAGGAGACGTGTCCGATGAGATCCAAATCTGGATCAGGGATGGAAGTAACCTGAAAGCAGAGGGGACAGAGTCTGGGTCACTAACCAGTAACCGAGGGCAGGATGGACCAATGCCCACAGATGTCGGGTGCTTCAGGTGAGTTGATGGGTGTCTTGACTCTTCAGCCACGAGGTCCAGGAGGCGTCAAGGAAGTCCATGAGCCGAATTCTAGCTGTCCCACAAAGTCTGTCGAGTGCTGCGGTGTCGGCGACCAGATTTGACCCAACAAGCCTTGGCAACAGCAAGTCACTGGAATTCAGAGAAAGGACTGCGGTGCAGACCAGCAAGGTCTAAGAGACTCACCCAGCAAGGGTAAATCAGGGCACATCTGGAGCAACCAGGAAAGCCCAAGCAGAAGAGGAGCTGCCTTCGTGGGGACCTGCTAGCCAACGGGTTAGTGACCGCGAAGGAGCCTCAAGCAGTCACACTTGAAACTGGCCCACGGGTCACTTGTGGAGTGGAGGCCAGCAATCTTCGGTGCAGGATGTGCTCAAGGCTAGGGCTACTAGGAGCCCAAAACACAACTTCGAGGAAGCCCAGAAAGATGCTGTTGTTGCAAAAGATCACGTTTTCCAGGGGTTACGTTTCCACGTCACCCACGATAGTCACGGGCCTCAGCATTGCTGGGGTCTCAGGGTAGCCTCGAGGAAGTCTGGAAATCCACCTCTGGTGATGCAAAGACTTCAGCGTCTGGCAGGAGCTTCAGAGATGCAGACCGGTCTGTTGCTTCTTTGGTGCCAGCCAAGCAGGGGAGTCACTCCTTGACCCCAAGGGAGATTTCTTCAGTCTTCTAGTCTGGATAGAACGTCGAAGGTCCAGGATGTATGTTGCAGAGTTTCGTCCAGGGTAATCTAAAGTCCTGAGGACTGGATTCCTATACTTATACTGTGTTGAGGGGATAGACTAACTCTAAGGCCCCACCATGGGTGGGCCTGGAAGGAGGGGTGGTTACACCCATTTTCTTTGTCCAGTTGCACGCCACAGCAGGGGCAGGTAGCCCCTGCAACCGGTTTGAACTGGACTATGCACAGGGACACCAAATGTGCCCCCAGTGCAGGACTTCAAAGCACCAGAGAGTGCTCCAGCCCAGCCCCAATAAACATCTTCCTGTCTGGGGAGGTGGTTACACCCACTTCGACAGGAAACCTATTGTCCAGGCCTCCCCTGCCGGAGTTTCGGTCAGCAGCAGAAGGCCAGACCCGTGTCTGTGGCAGAGGCATCCAGTTTGTGATGCCAGGGCTCAGGAAAGTCCTACCGGGTTTGACCAGTGTGAACATGTCTCTCCCTCTAGAAGGGTGGAATGCTACCCCCGCCGCCGAAACTGGTGGTGGGTTAGTATTCCAAAGCGTTTGACACCAAACTCGACATGTTTTGATGCAGCCATTCCAAAGTTAGCATTTACCGTGAGGTTATAATGCACTTAAGAGTATATGTATGGCTGTATCACAGAACAGCCATAAGGAAGTATTTCCGAAAGCTGCAGAGCGGCTCAGCTCATGCTTGGGCACCCTCTCACACAAAACCAATCACTCTGCCTTCAGGATTGTCCAGGCCTGCCATAGGAGTGACTTATAGGTTTATATGTGTCTGTATATATGTGTGGATATAGGTAGCCTATACCACTGTAAGGGGTGCAAGCACACCCTTACCCAGGCTGCAGAAGCAGACCTGTGGTGCCATTTTGGAGTGCTTCCCAAGGGTGACATAATACTTGCTTCAGCCCCTGGTAGGCCTCTGAGGTACCTATGCCCTAGGTACATAGTAAACCTTATACTAGTGGCTCATAAGGCACTCCAGAATCCAATTAGATATGTACCTAATGTACATGGAAACCATTTTAGAGAGGAAGCAGCTAGGCTGTGGTCCTGATTAGCAGGGCCACAGCCAGACTAAGGTCGAAAAACAGTGAAACACCAGAAAAAAGTGGGGGTACCCATGTGAAGCAGATCCTACTCTCCTACATAGCCTATGTGCTAGAGTTAGGGAGTTCAGCTGGAGGGCTGCTTCTAACCACTTCTTCATTGGGGGTAGCTCCAAAGATGGAACCGACCACTTGTTATCCTCTCATTAACTTCTAGGATATCTTCCCAATCGAGGGTCTTGAAAGATACATTAAAGTCACCTCCCACGATTAAGGGGTAAGCAACCTGTTTTGCATCCAATACCTCATCTAAGGCCTGCAGGGTAGGTGATCTGCCTGCTCTTAGTCTCCTTGCACAGATGTTAAAAATGTCTATGGACTGGCCAAGTGGGCCTTTGAGTCTAACCCAAAGGATATCACAGTTGTTGGTAGGGAGCTCCTCAAAAGCACAGCTTAGTGCAATGCTAATCAAAATGAGGAGCCCTCCAGGGGGGCGGCCATGTTTTGAGGGGATTTCCGGTTTATAAAAAGTTGCGAAGCCTAGGATAAAAGTGGGGGTCAGGCTCCAGGTTTTCTGCAGGATGCAAATCTCATGTTGGTTAATGAACTCAAGCCAAAGCGGGCGATCTGTTTTTCCCCTTATGCCCAACACATTCCATGATGCTATTTTTAGTTTCCTTGCATCTAAGAGGAGTGATGGATTGGGAGTGGTAGGTGATGTGGAAGGTTGGGCCATATGGCTGGTCTAGTGTGTACGTGTAATCATAACACCAGCCTGATCGTCATCTCTCAATGGTGAGGGAAAATGAGCGTGTAGGGGAAGGTGGGTGCTAAAGGGCACTGGCTTCTGGGCCCGTGTGCATCAAAGGGAAGGTAACATCTTGATCAGTGTTGGAGGGACACACACATTGCCATGGGGACTCTAGTGTGAGTCAGTCATTATGCAAAAGAGGTGCAAGTAATATATCTCTAAGTGGTGCTGCTACCGTCTTGGGAGTAGCCACAGATGGAGGGATGTTCAGTTTCAGTTGAATGATGGTGGGGAAAGAAGGGTAAGATCTGGCTACCAAAGCGACTAGATTATGCACTAGGTTTTCACTTGTGAGGGTGAGTTCTACTGCGTCAACAGTGCTATTATTCAGGACGCATCTTCTTACCCTCAAGATATCGTCCCTTATCACTGATCGACAGCCCCTTACATGCCTGATCCAGTGAAAAACTTTGTTCTTAAGGGCCTCCCCAGACTCATGTTTGTTGTTGCAATCAGCTTTAGGGACATTGGTCATATAGATGGTACACTAGGGGACATAATGGGGGATTAGGCGGGGCAGAAGAAGTTGGAACGCCTCACTGTGGCCTGTGATCTGGTGGAATGGTTCTTTTGCTATGGCCCACTCATCCCCCTAATATTTCCTCTGGGGCCATCTTGATATTTATTATGTGGGGGTGGCATATTGCGGGTGTCCCCTTCTCGATGGCCAGAATTGCAGGGTTGGTGATTGGAGTGTTGCATGGTGTTCGTGAATTACGGGTAGAAATCTGGTTTGATTTCATGAACATGCTTGTACCCAGGAGACCCATGGGTGGTGCTGTTTCCATGCTGCTATGATCTGCAACTATACGATATAGTTTGGAAATAGGAGTGTTCAAAGCCCCTATTGTTTATTTAAGAGCTAAGAATTCCCTCTGGAGTTCGAAGTTAGTTGTTGAAATTTCGGTGCCCACCACCCTGCAGTTGCCATGGTAAGGGGTAGTGTTCACCCCGCCAGGTGCTATGCCCGAGAATCCCGAGCTCTCCATGTGAGAAGGTGTTAGAATCCGGGGTCTCTGGTTGGGGCAGCTGTATTGGGCTTGATTGTCTGTTCTGCGAGGGGTGCAAATCTGTTGCTCAAAATTAGATCTGCTGAGGTCCCATTTTGCATTTCACTGTGGTTACTCTGGGGGCCAGTAGAGGGTGCATCAGTATAATCAGGGGCTTTAGATGGTCGTTTGTTGCTGTCGGCCTTTTTAACCAAGCTTAGAATACTACTAGGGCTGAGCTGGTGAGTGGTGTGGCAGAGGGAGTGGAGGATTGGGGGACCTTAGGGGAAGGTACAGTTGCCATGAGCAAACCTTGCAATCATTTAATAAAATATATTTTCGGTCTAGCACGCTTCCCCCGCATTTGCTATCCCTCTCAGGGCTGGGGATAAAGTTGCGAGTCCGTTTATTGGTCTTTTTCTTTCGGACACCTCCCACCCCTCCCTCAATAATTTTCCTTTTTCCTGTTTGCACAAAGCTGGTTGGTTAGTACTGGAAGGGCGGTATGGGGCTAGATGTATTCAAACACAGTCACAGTACCTTAACCCCTTCGGTGCTCATGACGGAATGGTTCCGTCATGACCCACGGTTGAGCTGTGCTCATGACGGAACCATTCCGTCATGACCACGCCCGCGCAAGATTCCGCCAGCACAGCGGCGGAATCTGCGCAGCATCGAAGGGGTTAATGTGAGGAGAAAACCATAGTCTGGGTGCCTTAAGTTGGAAGTGGCAGATGGGTGGTCCAGCTTCCTCCGGGCTCTGATGGGCGCAGACTGGCCTTCTCTTGGCCCAGCCTTCGTCCGGGTGTGTCCCGCACTGTGGGAGTGTTGTGTCCTTTTTCTGTACCTCCAGGTGCAGCAGGAGATCGTCAGCAGCCTCTCTTGCCATAAAGGGTACAGGGCAGTATAGTCCTCTGGCCCCGGTAGCTCTCTGGTTGTGTCCAATGCTTCGGGAGTGCAGTGCCCTTTTTCAGTGCCTCCAGGCAGAGCAGAAGATCATTGGCGGCCTCTCTTGTCACAAAGGGTGCTGGGCAGTGTAGTCTTTTGGCCCCGGTGGCTCTCTGATTGCGTCCTGTGCTGCAAGAGTGTTGTGCTCTTTTTCTGCACCTCCAGGCACAGGAGGAGATAGTCAGTGGCCTCTCTTGCCACAAAGGGTGCTGGGCAGTGTAGTCCTCTGGCCCCGGTGGCTCTATGGTTATGTACCGCACTCCTGGAGTGTTGTACTCTTTTTCTGCGCCTCCAGGCGCAGCAGGAGATCATCGGCAGACTCTCTTGCCGCAAAGGATGATGGACAGTGTAGTCCTCTGGCCCCGGTGGCTCTC
Organism: Triturus cristatus; assembly: GCF_964204655.1. Lineage (NCBI taxonomy): Eukaryota > Metazoa > Chordata > Amphibia > Caudata > Salamandridae > Triturus > Triturus cristatus. The sequence continues at coordinate 1,668,832,828 of NC_140591.1, read as the reverse complement.
TGTTTGAGTATGTATGTATAAATCATTACACTATATTCTGAATGTAGTATTTCACATTTGTTTATTTATTTGATATATTTTTGAGTTTTATATAGTGCTAGTTTGACCCGATGTAATAGAGTGCTTTACATGTTAGATTAATACGTTTACTTGAGCTACAGGTGGAGATAAGTAAGGTTCAAATCAGTCAGCTTAAAAGTAAAGAACTATACAACAATAAGGTAGTAAAAACAGTCTGAAAAGTATATAACAATATAGCATTAATGACATGACTTTAGAGCAAGATTAAAGAGTGAATGAGTCAGGCGACTACCTCGAAGGATCCCGGCGATGTGGGTTGGATCTTTGAGAAACATGGATCAGCTTGTGAGTGTGTTGAAGGGGTTCTTACACAGTAGAGATTTGTGATCCTGTTTGAACCAAGAAAATTAGGGGTTGCAGCGGAGATCCTTATACAATACGTTTCAAACCGTAGGAGCATTTCCTGGGAAAGAGTGCACCTGATATGATTTCGTCTTCACATTTGGTGGTATGAGAAGAACTGAGTTGGAGTTTCTCATCGCCCGCTCTCTTCTTGCCCTCGATAGTTTTTTTTTGGGAGATTTTGTTTAAAGGGGTTTGTGGGTGATACAAGCTGTCTTGAAAATGCATCTTCTTTGAATGGGTTACCAATTGAGATTCTTGAGGGCAGGTAAGATGTGATCAAACCCATTGATTCCCATGTGGAGTCTGGAGGCTGACTTGATAATTGCTCTTAGGAGCACAAGGTGACTTTTCGGAGTTCCTGTGATGATGGCGTTCTGTAGTCAAGTTTCAAGAGGACAAGTGTTTGCATTACTGTCTTAAGATCATCAGGAAGAATAAACGGTTTGATTTTCTTGAGATTTCTTAGTGGGAAGGGCGCTCCTTTGGCTGTGTTGTTGATGTGCTCCTTCATTGACATGTTTTGTCCAGAATGATACCCAAGGACTTTACGGAGTTGGAAAGTGAAAGAGAACAGTTTGGTGCATCAAATATATTAAGCCGTTCTTGGATTGGTAAAAATGTATGTCTTGGGGGAGAGGAGTAGTAGTTCAGTCTTGATGGGGTTCAGCTTTAGGTGGCGGCGTTTAGACATGTTTGTATCTTATTTTGTGTGACATTATGCTGCCAGATGTCTGTGATTGATTTTATTTTGTAGTAGAGTTGTGTGTCATCAGCATATAGGTGATATATGGATTAATATTATATTTTACCCCCGCTTGGTTTAGAATACCTGTGGAGGGTTCGAGGTAGAAATTAAATACGGCTCGAAAGAGGAGTCCTGAGGTACACCTTGTAGAGCTGGTGCATTCTTCAAGAGGAAACTGTTGATTTTTATTGGTTGAGAGTGATGTTTCAGATAGGACGTAAACCATCTGAGGTCTATGCTATTGATAACAGTGTGGTTCTTGAGTGTTTCAAGTAAAGCTGGATGAGTTAGTGTATCAATTTGGATTAGGAGCATAAGTCGCCTTTATTTAGGGATCTATGAATGTCATCTGATATATATTAAGCGTAGCAGTTTCTGTGCTGCAGCCTTTCCTGAATCCTCATTGGAATGTGTTTGTGGATGTTGACTTCATCTATGTGTTGGTTGAGTTGTAGCAGGACACACTTCTCCATACTTTTAGCTAGGGCAGGAAGTCTGGAGACCGGTCAGAGGAAATTGAGATCATCGGGGTATGCCCCTGGTTTTTAGAGAATGGGTCTGACTTGGCCTACTTGGAGGGAGTCAGGTACTTGGCCTCATGAGAGAGAGGCATTGATGATGTTGGTCCAAAACGGGAAATGATACGGTTGATGTTCAGTACTAGGGTTAAGAGGAGGGGATCTGTAGTGTGGGTATGGGCTTCAAATCCATCTGGGTAGGAAATAGAGGGATGGAATCTCATAGAGGACAATGTAAAGACCCTCGTCTACTAAAGTCTATAGTGCCCGCTGGCATTCCTAAATGCAGTGACAGAGCATTCAATTAAGGACCCAGGTGCTTAGTGCAAAACTCTATTATGCAGTGCAAGCACCTGCACAAACTTTAGTAAATGGGAGCCTAATCCTCTTCCCATTCAAATATCTCCCACTTGCCTCGGTTCAAAGAACCAGGAAACAGTAAAGAAGCAGGAGACTTAACGAGGCTGGGCTGGGTTGGTAGGTCTTATTAAACCTACATAAGTAAAATATCAACTTTTTTAAATGTCTTAGTTAGTCTCAGATCAGAAAAACAAGGGAGATGACAGTCTGGAAAGAACGAGTATTAGCAGATTGCATTTCTAATCACAGGATTTTGCCAGGACTTCACTGTCCAGGCTCTACACCAGAATACCCATAGTTGTTGTGGGGAGTAGGGTGCTGCTTAATTCATACATGCTGTTAGAAACTGATTGTGTGAAATTAAATTAAAACTTCTTAAAATCCCTTCCACTACAGATCAGCTATGGGTCACTGCTCTCCACTCTGAGCGACAAGCTACAGTTTCCATCTTTTCTACGCACAGTGCCAAGCAACACCTTCCAGATCATTGCCTTGGCACAGTTAATGAGATTCTTCAGATGGACATGGATTGGGATGATGGTCTCTGACGATGACGTGGGAATGTTGGGGGGACAATCCATAAAAAGATTGATTGAGAAGGATGGGGGCTGTGTTGCATTCATGGAAAAAGTCCACCTAAGCTACTCTATGGCTAAGATCACCAATGTTGTTGAAATTGCCAAGAGACATACTGTGAAAGTAATCATTGTTCACAGCCCTGAGGTCCATGTGAAAAAGGTCATGGAGGTCTTCTTTGCACTGAATGTGACAGATAAAGTCTTTGTCTTCTCAGCATCCTTCACATTTACTCTTGGACTCTTCCCCAGACACACCTGGACACTCTTCAATGGTTCTCTGGCACTAGTCCTCCATTTCTCAAAGATGCCAGGGTTTGAGTGGTTTCTTACCCACCTAAATCCACTGCAAGATTCCAATGATGAATTTATTAAACTCTTCTGGGAGAAAGCTTTCAACTGCAAGTGGCCAGGATCTCAAACAACTGAGATAATGGTGGCGATGGAGACCAATGATAAACAAGTTTCTTGCTCAGAGAACCAGACATTAGATAAAGTGGCAGCTTCTCTTTTTGAATTTTATGATCTCAGTTTCTCCTACCATGCCTACCTCGCAGTCTATGCCTTTGCCCATGCTATGAACTCATTGATGTCCTGTAAACCTGGACAAGGACCGTTCATTAATCGTGATTGTGCTGATATCAATAACTTTCAACCTTGGCAGGTAAATAAGAGATAAGCTTATACATTGCAATAGCTCATGAATGTCTTAATTGCTCAGTTTCATAGAATATGTGAATCATGAAATTTGTTTATAGTGATGCGCCTTTCAACAGCAACATTATTATTAAGGCTTAGCTTGAAATCTAGCTCTTGACATCCTATATTTAGTGAGAAACTCCACTATTGAATTACATGTAAATTTACAATCAGTGAAAATTCCTAAACTTTTATTTCACTAATAACTTTGGCACCTTTTGACGAATTTTCACAAGACCTTACCCAGAATAAGTTTATACACCTTCCAGGAAAGTTTCAGGGTGATCCATCCAGTGGGGGCCTAGGAAATCGAGAGGGGGGGGGGGGGGCAAAACAAGGTTTCCCTGGGGAATTTACGATAGGAATTTTAGGAAGCGTTTCACATAAAAAGAAATGAGCAGCATTACATCAAATTTGGCAGAAAGCTGGATCTTTACTCAAAAACAAGCTTTTTAAAATTTGATGTAAATCTGTCCAGTCATTGTTACGAAATTAAGGTTAAAATATTAATGATATAATGAGAGTTGGTCCTGTGGGAGACCAGCAATTCTCCGGGAGGACCGCACATTCTAAAACTGTTTGGCTGGGAGGGCACTTTTTCCCACTTGCCTTTTTGTACTAGTTCCATGGTGCAGAAGAATCGGATTGTCTGGCTGCGACACAAACAAAGATCCTGTGGCCTCCATTATAAGACATGGGGACTCGGACCTATGTTGTGAAATAAAATAAAAAATGAAGGTCTGAAGGGGCAGGGCAGTGGTACCATGAAACGCTTATAGTTATTGTGGATTTCAAGAGGGCCCACCCAGAACCCCCCCCCCCAACAAATGTTTCACCCGTCTCATGCTACTTCAACTGGATCACACGTGGTCCACAGTGACTCTCTCCGCGCACCTGGAGGATAATGAAAAAAAACATATGTAAAAAAAAGGTCCTGTGGACGCAAGTGATATATAGTCCACTCTCCTCCAGACTCTCAAGCCCCACTAGGAGGCCAAGCCTCACTAATCACATCCTTTGCTCTGTACTGGATCCTTTGAAGTTTGGCGGCCTCTTCTTTACAATCAACGAGACACAAGTGACCAAGCCCCTATAATGCACAGCCTTCACTTTGTAAAGAAGTCTTCATGGAGAGCCCAGTCTCTCCAGAAAACCAGGCCTCCTTTGGTGGTCAAGCCCCTACTACAAACAGCCTTCACACTGTGAAGAACAGCCTTTGCCCTGTGCGCAACTCTTAACAGAGAGCCCACTACTCTCAACCTCAGGGCCCCTTAGTTGGCAAACCCCTATTACCTTCAGCATTTGCACTGTACTCAACCCTTTGCGGGTAGGGGGTGTCTTGTGGCCAATCAACCAGACACAAGTGGAAAGCCCCTGCTGCTCATGGTCTTTGCTCTGCTTATAACCTCTTATGGACAGGCCAGATTCTTTAGATAGCAAAGCTGTTGGAAGCCCACTGAAACCCACACTATTCATTGCTCTGAGGCTCTATCACATATCCTTTTGAGAGGGAGTTTGGGGTAGAAAGTTTTGTTAGGGGCATATTATCAAGCACAGCGTTAAAATTATCGCCGCTTTAGCGGCAGAAAACTGCCGCTAAAGCAGCGATAATGAGCTTGATAATATGCCGCACAGAATTCCAAAAGAAGCCCATGTTGACACCAGAACATGGGATTCTATGGGAATTCTCAAGGGCATATTATCAAGCCCATTATCGCCACATTAGCAGCAGTTTTCTGCCACTAAAGTGGCGATAATTTTAACGCCGTTTCTTGATAATATGCCCCTTAGATTGGTCCTACCGCACTCCTGTCTACTGGTTAAATACCCCAAAAATAGTGTTATTTACCTGGTACCATAATACACCCATGGTAATATTAAGATCATATAAAGAGACATACATTTAGATTACATATGTAAATGGGAGGAAAGTGTATGCTGTGTTTAATGAACTGGACAGAGCAGAACAGCACCATATGAGGTGCATGAGCGAGCACACTTTCAGCTGCCATGCACCAATACAGGCGTCCGTGCATCATAATGCAAATGTGTCTGTTTGTCGTCAAAATATGTTTTGTGCTGGAAGCGGTCCCCTCCTGAACAAAAACGATGCTGTAAAACAATTAGCGTAGCACACATTCACAAAAAAAAACAACTTGAGAAATAAGAATGTTACTCCTTGTTACGACAGCCTAACGGATGCTTATTTTGGCACACGTCCATGTCTAAGAGTGGATATGGTTTTTTTTTCTGACATTTTGCTATTGCCATTTGGTATATCATCCATCAGGGATATTAACGGATGTATGACGTTACAGCGCATACTTTTACAACGCATGCACTTACAACGCAATTTTTACATCGCAACATCCACTACAACGCATTCCATTACATCGCATGACACTACAACGCATTTTAAAAAACTACCTTTACAACGCATTTCGTTACATCGCATACTACCTTTACAATGCATACCATTACAACGCATACTGTTACATTGCATTTAAGGTAAGTATTGGATAGTATAGGGGTAAAAATTACTATTCTAACTCCAGGGGGTGCAACAGTAGGGTAAGTGTTGGATAGAGTAGGGGTTAAAAATTACTATTCTAACTCCAATGGTATGCATTGTAATGGTATGCGTTGTAATGCCTGCGTTGTAGTGACCTGCGATGTAGTGTCATGCGTTGTAATGGTATGCGTTGTAATGGTATGTATGCGTTGTAGTGTCATGCGTTGTAAAGGATGTTCCGTTTTAATGCCTGCATTGTAAGTGTAGTGCGATGTAATAGTTGCGTTGTAAAGGTTGTTTCCCATATTAACACATTAAGAGTAGATATGGATTTGCCATAAAATCCATGGATGAATTAACAGGAACACCCATACAGCACCCATGGGTTGTTCCTCAGACACACAGTAATGCATGCCACATTCCACTACATTGCATTACTTTTGGTAAAACCAACCTAAAACGAATTTTGAGTTGGTTTATAAATATCCACCATTTTGTGTCAGAACTACATTAAAAAGTAAATCAAACCTTAAACAAGCTCTTTGTATATATGGTGGAAATCAATAGTTATAAATGTTTCCTTTTCACACCTATAACAATGGACTTACCTTTTATTATTATGTGTAGACTGCTATGGCAGATGATCACAATACACTAACATTAAGAGACATGTAAAAACAACATTATTTTTTTTAATTTTCTATTCTTGCAAGAAAGTGGTTCTTGCGAGAACCTGTTTGTGTGTATTTCCTGTAATGTTTTTTACATTTTTTCGAAAAGTTTATGGAAATTCAACTTAAACTCAGAAAAAAAGGACATCAGAACTTGGAGATTGAAAGAATCGACTTTTTTCCATACTGGTGTTTGATGACTAACTTATTTCTGGCCAACAAGCAGAGAGGGGTGGTAATAGAGAGCTCAGGCTATGACGTTAAGAGGCGATGTGGATTATGAGCCTTAAGACTGTAGATCACGGTTTGAACATAGACCGTGAGCTGCATTACTTTTTAGGAGACTGAATTATTTTATTTGCATGTCTAACTATGAAAAGTTTAGGTAATGTAAATACTCTGTGTCGAGATTAGTGGTGTTTGAATAATTTCATATTTAAGTATGATATCACCACTGGAGATAGGGAACATCATATCTGCAACTTAGATGTATAAACTTGTTGCAATATGGTTAATGTCCATCATCAGAGGCTACTCCCTAAATACAATCTATACAGACTGAATTATTTTATTTGCACGTCTGTACTGTGAAATGCTTAGGAAATGTGAGTAATAACTCCATGTCAAGATTAGTGGTGTTGGAATAATTTCTCAATCAAATGCTATATATTACTGGAGATTGGGAACATAATACTTTCAAATCAGATGTACAACATTGTTGAAATATGGTGAATGTTCATCAACAGAGGCTTCTCTCTAGACACAATGTATATCCACTAAGACAATATTAGTGGAATCGTATATGAAGACTCTCAATGTATTGTAATTTTGTCTTGTTGGGATTTTGAAGGGACTTAAGTTTACTGTCCTTAACTGTACACCCTGAATAGGGTATAGAATTGTAGTAATATCCATGACAAGTCGCCATTTACATGGTAATGCATGCCCTTCAAGATTTAGGATGGAGCAGATTTGCTGTTATCGGATTATTATGTCTCATGTTTCTGTCTCTCCTTGTTCTACCATTTTAATCACGGCTTTTGTCTTTTCACTTGGGTGAATTACTGGTCAAATTAGTATTCGGAATCTATAGCAAGCAGATTGGTCGCACCGCAAACAATTGGGTCCTAAGCTCATATTATGAGGCCTATGGATCATAATCTGATCCTCTGACTACCAGCCTATCACCAGATGGCCTCGTTTTTCGACGCTCATAGACACGGATAGCTTGTGAACTAATAGTTGGATTTATAGATACAGAATAGAATGGAGAATCTTCGAAGGTCATCTCATTTCCCATTATCTGAGAAAGTACAATGTAGAATATTGCATAATATGAATTTATTATTACGCTATCAAGCACAGTTAGTTTACATGATTATTTACTTTGTGCTCTTTACAATGTCATACTTGACTAAATAGGTATAGCTATGACGGAAAAGTCACTATTGTCCATTTGACACACATTGATTTGGGCAATATCATATACATGACAAGATGGTTGCACCGTGTGGTAAGACATAACGCGGATTGTTTACCACACGGGTATTAATAGGAGAACCGATATGGTTCCCACACTGAACGCCACAGACCCGATAAACGGGGGGAACGGTTGTCTTTTCATGGTAAGTGTTGAGGATAAGAGAACAGTATGGTTAATGATGAAAGTATTCCATCAAACAATCGTATTGTCAGAAATAACCAATTTTGGGGAAGGCAAAGCATACTTGGTTTTGTCATGGCTAATTAGAATAAATAGATTGGTAACGTTAGGGACGTAGCTTACGTGGTGCTACATTTTTTTATTCGCAGATGCAATGATGCATTGACAATATACTAACTCTGGGCGTAGTTTGCGAAGTAGCGCTACACGTAGCTACGCGAAGTGCTCTTCGCATTACGCGAGCTACGCGTAGCTTCGTAAACTGTGTAGTGCACTGTGCAAGATGCTGTTCGCACTGATTGCACAGTGCCAGATGCTTATCTGCACTGTGCAATCAGTGCAAACTGCATCTTGCACAGTGCAAGCGGTCGTTTTCTGCCGCTCGAGTAGATTTCTACTCGAGCTGCAGCTTTCTCAACGCGGATTGGTAGTTTCTCATCGCGATCGGTCACGAGCATACACGACCACTTGCAATGAGAAACCTGACCTCCCCGCGTTGAGAAGCTCACTGGGAGGTTTATTTTCCACGCTCGCAATCGGCAACTTGATGTTGCTGATCGCGAATGAGGAAAAAGTCTCACCGGGATGTCATTTTGCTTGCTCGCGGTCGCCAACTTGACGTTGAGGACCGCGAGCAAGCAAAAAATGACCGCTGCACAACGCTACGCTACACGTGTTTGCACTGTGCTACGTGCAATTCGCGTAGTGCGAAGTAGCGCAAACTTTGCAAACTACGCAAGCGTAGCGTAGTGTTTTGCCCAGGCTTAAAATATACCATAATCACTTGCAACAGTTATTTTAGAATATTAAGTAAGTGACGTGTTAGTATTGATAATTCTGGTATGAAATATATATTATGTGACAGTATGTAATTAGAGATTTCTTTGAACTTTCAGATTACTTATACGCTTACTGGATACAGTACCTAATATAATTTATGGGTACATTGAGATTACTTTTGAGGGTAAGCTCCCCTCCTTTCTAATAAATATGAGGTGGCCATGCAGGACTTAGTAGCATACAGTACTCAGTTATTTACAACATATCTTGGGATTATATGGCACAAGTGGTGAATTTATGCTTGATTTAACGCAAATCGAGAAAATTCTGGCAGTATATACTTTCCTATTCTCTTATCTCATTGATCTATTTTTGTTCACATTACCTTCTTTAACTCGTTTCTTAACTCACAAGTCAACTTTGGTACTTGAAATGTTATGAGGGACTCTCATGGCACAACTTGGTGATGGATCCCGGTGATGGGACTCGATATAATATCATATCCCTCCTTACTCCAATTTACTTGATCTTTCCCCATTCCTTATGATGCTGTTATCTTCATGTTTCAGCCCTGACAAAGTCTTTTTAAAATTTAAATAACAGACAAAACATGTGTTGGCAAGGAACTTAACAGCAATATGAAGTGCTTGCATGTTCGAATGAAGAACAGTGGATATTCTAATTACATCACATCATTTGACTAATTAAGTGCTTGGATATTCCAATATACCCTGTTTACTGATGACCACTAATACGTTGCACTTTGCACATTAATGATGAGCAAAAATGATGCTGAGTAGGTACTGGAGGATTTCACATGGGGCACCGTTCACAGGTGCAATGGAGGCTCCTGAGGTGAAGGTGGATGCATCATGACTGCCTCTCCGGTCTCATATAGCATTTGGAATCCACCACCCTCATGCAGCAACATTCCCAAAGTAATTTTTTGGAGCATTGCATGAGAAGTCCTTTGCAGGTATTCGGCAGGTAACGATTTTTGCAGTGACTTTCTTCTTCCCTGAAGGGATACTGAAGAAATACCACCACATAAGCAACTCTTTCATGGGTGTTGGAGATTTCTGCTGATGCTTGTAGGAGAGTAGGATCTGCACTTATGTTGCCCCCACTTTTTTTCTGATGTATACACTGGTTTCTGGCTATAGTCTGGCTGGGTCCCTGCTAATCAGGGCCCCAGTCTCTCTGTTCTCTCTAAACGACTTGGTGTGCGTATTAGATGCACGCACTAGTGATTGGATACTGTGCTACCTTAGGAGCCCATTGTATAAGGTATCCTAGGTACCTAGGGCATTGGTACTTCACAGGCCTACCAGGGGCTGCAGCATGTATTATGCCACCCCTGGGAAGCAGGCTCAATCGAACACGACAGGCCTGCTACTGCAGCCTGTGTGAGGTAGTGTTAGCACTCCTCACTGAGGTATCGGTTCCTATATCTAACCATACACACACATATAAACCTATCAGCCACCCCTATGGCAGGCCCTATCAATCCTGAGGGCAGAGTGCTTGGTTTACAATGTGAGGGGGTGCCTCTGCCTGAGCAGGGCCCCTCTGCAGCTACCAGAGTCTATTCTCTATGGCTGTTTGTGGATGCGGTTAAACCATATACTCTTAAGTGCATTAAAATGCTAACTTTGTAATGACTGCATCAAAACATGTCTTGTTTGGTGTCAAACAACTATGAATCATACCCCCACATCAGTCCCTGATGTGGGAGCATGATCCCACCCTTTTAGAGGGGACGACATGTAAAACTATAGAAATCCTATTGAGCCCTAGCATCACAAAATGGATGCCACCAGCACAGACACTGGGCTGCCCTCCAGCTGCTGACTGAAACTCGCAGTGGAGGAAGACCAACTAAAGGCATCCTGTCACAGGGAGGTGTCACCACCTTCCAGGCAGGATTTAGTGTATTGGGCCTGGGTGGGTGCACTCCTAGAGTGCTTTGAAGTCCTGCACTGGGGGAGCAGTAGGCTCCTCTGTGCATATGCCAGCTCAAACCGGTTCAGGGGCTACCTGTCCCTGCTCTGGCATGAAACTGGACAAAGAGAAGTGGGTGTAACCACCCCCTCCCCTGACCCTCCTAGAGGAGTGGTCATAGAGCTAGTCCCTCCCCTATCTTCACTATAAGAAAACAAACTTTGCCATTGCAAATAAGATAACCCTGGACGAAGCTCTACAAAGAAGAATCCTGGCTCTTCGACATTCCACTACCTTTGGAAAACAGAAGAATCTCCCTTGGAGTCAAGGAGTGATTCCCTGCTTGGCAGGTACTAAAACCCTTAATCAACGGTTGCAAACTTTCCCGCTCCCGCCGGAGTTCGAACTCCCTACTGCCCCGGAAGTAGATTTCCTGACTTCTCAATAGCCATTGTGAGTCCCCAGCAAAGCTGTGGCAAGTGGACCCCACGAGTGACAAGGAACAGCAATACCCAGGGACCGTGCACTATTGTCGAGTGCAAACCCTTCACGATGTCCTACAGACTTGTGTATTGGACCATTTATGGCCCAAGCCTCCAGCAGGTTTTGCAGGTAAAATCAGAGGCCTACCCCATCCCGAGTGACTGCGGGCTCCTGTGAAGCATTTCCTGAAGAGGCGTCTTTGTATTCACTTGCCTGTTGGCTAGTGGGTCCCCCGAAGGCTTTCTTATTGAGTAAAAGAGCTCCTCTGGTTGCTCCAGGCCTGTCCTCACTGACCGTCACTGGGTGAATCCCTCAGATCTTGCTGGTCTGCACCATCAACTTTCTTCAGTCTACACAAGACTTGCAGTTGCCAAGACTTGTTGGCTCCAATCTGGTTTCCGACACCGCCATCAGCTGCAGACATTGTGGGACACTCGGAATCCAGCTGCTGGTCATCATCAATCCCTCCTGGACCTCGTGAGTAAAGAGTCACAACACCATCGATGACCTGAAATCACCCGACATCCGTGGTCAGCCATCTTCCTGGCCACCGGTCACTGGCAAGTGACTTTGAACACTGTCCCTTCAATTTTCAGGTCGCCTCCATCTTGAATCCATCCTTGGATTCCACCGGACACTTCTTTAGTCGACACAAGCAGCAAATCTTCTTTGGGCTCCATAGAAAACAGCGACGCGAGCCAACGCCAAAAGACGCCTATGCACCCGGCTTCACTGGGTGAGGTAACTCGTGCACTCTGGTGCCCCAGTGTGTGTTGGCCCTCGAAGTACTTACCTTGTAAGTGGCTTGCTTGTAGACTTCCTCGAAGTACCCTAGAACTTTAAAAATCAAACCGCGACTTGCACCATTATAATCAATAGGGAACCCGCGGCTGTGTTCACACACTGCACGCGTCTCCCATGGGCCTGTTACTTACATGCTAACACTGCAGTAGTGAAGCCCCAGCTATTCCCCAGGCCCTGGGCCTTGTCATTTTGCAAGGCGACAGTCTTATACCATTTTTTTAGTATATGGTCTGGTACGCCCCTAGGGCTCCAGCCATATTTGTGCTTAATTTATTGTGAAACGTTGACATTTGAATGTGTATCTGGCTTCTAATCTCATAAAGAGATTAGTAGAGTGTGTCCAGTAATAAATACATATATATTTGAGATATATACCTGTGTGGTGTCCTTTCATTTGGTAATTCAAGAGATTATAAGGTAAAACAAGCTGCTTTACATTCCTCTGAGACTTAGCCTGAAGGCTGCTCTCCACAGCTACAACTAGGATAGCTTTCTTTAAAAGGTTGTCTTAAACCTATCTACCATAAGAGTCGAATTGGACTGGTGCAAGGTGGCCACTATAACTAGTGACCAGCATATGCCAGGCCAACTTCTCACAATCCTGCTCCCCCTCTAAGTCTTTCCTTTCATCTTGTGATACCATTTTAAGTAAAATTCCCATAAAATGTGAGAAAAAGCTGAAGGGTTCAGCACAAGATGTTCTAAAAGCCAACAGCTAATCTCAAAAGAGGTTGAAACGGAGGGAACTACATGTAAAGTGAGCAAGACACTGATGTTAACCAATCAAATGTTTTTCAATGTGTGTCTCACAGGTATTGCGGTACTCCTGTTGAACCTCAACAACCAAAAGCGAGAAAATTTCACATAAAGACTAACCCTGGGCGAAGTTCTCGTAGTCGCGCTTCGCGTAGCTACGCGAAGATGTACTTGCACTACGCGAGCTACGCGTAGCTTCGTGAGCTTGCGTAGTTGCTTGGGGCGCCCGTTCGCGATGGCTTTTTCTTGTTTGCGAGCACGGTGAGCGTGTTCGGGGAGCTGTTTGCATGCCTGGGGGATAATATCTTGTGATCTTACCCATGCGGTCGCTAAGAGGCACGGCCATCTTATTTTTCAATTGTTGCGCCTGCTCGCAATGCCTTATTTCCTGTTCCGGGTCGTGGATAGCATGTTCGCGATGCGCATTGTCGTGTTCGGGAGCGCATTTTACTTGTTCGCGACCAATAGTGCATGTTTGCGAGAAATATCGCGCAAACTTACCCACGCGGTCGTGAATGGGCGCGGCCATCTTGTTTTTCACTCATGCTATGGTTCTGGGCCTACTTTTCTATCCTCCCTTAATCTTTGTAATCCTTTGTATTTAAAAAAAAAAATCTGACTTTTTTTAGTTATCATCTATCTCTCTCTTTCCCTAAGTTTTTATTTTGCATTTTATTTCTACTTTTACTGTGTGTTTTTTTCCTTTTATAAAGTTCTTTCTTTCTTTCTTCTTCCCCCTAACTTTTTCCCCCTTCTAACTTTTCTTTTCCGCCTCCCACCCACCCCAGAACCATGGCCAAGGGCACACCTAGTGCCAAGGTCAAGGGACCTGCAGGAGCAGACAAGGGCCGCCTGCCTTGCGGCAGAATGTGTCCTGCAGGGGTGCAGGCCCAGCAACTTTTTGGGGAGGTGGCCGCCTTTGTTTTTTTCATTCAGCGCCACCTCCCCTTGACCTTGGCAGCAGGCAGCAGGCCTGGCTCCGGGTACGCTACCCAGGAGCGTCGGTGGGCGAGGGTGTGCCAGGCAGTGTTCTGGTGCTCTGGGGTCCGGCGCACCCATAATCAGCTGGCCCACCAGTGGTCCGACATCCTGGACCGGGAGCAGGACCTGTTGGACCTGCTAGGTGTCGAGGTCGTCGGGCTTGGTCAGTAACTTATTGTGTATAAATTAAATTTGACGAATAACAAGATTACTGCTGCGTGCTACACGTTGCTGGTAAATTACGTTCCAAAAAGCAAAATCTTCTGTGATTGTAGGACCCAGGTGCTCGGTGGTACTCTTATTTGTTTGCGCTAGCTTGTGATGATTATGTAAGAGTTTATTTTAGAGAACTGAAGTTAGGTAATGCGATCTGCTAGAGAGACTCTAGTCCTTCCATTGTCCTACTGTGAAATAGTGGTGGATGGATATTGGATACTAGGTTTAGTTTGTTAGTATTAGTTATTAATTTTTTTATGCGGTCTACGTGACACCTCCTCTGTCACTCAGTGCTGCTTACCCCAGTCCTCCGTAGAACCTTTTGTACTTTGTTCAGTGAGTGGAAGGCTTAGCATGGTCAGTCAGTAGCAGAACTAGATCAGAATCATGCAACCAACCCACAATTTGTTGTATCTATGCACAAATTTATGCATGTGTCCTCCATCTCATCTATGCATTTGATGGCTGAAAAAAATGGAAACGCAGACTTGGTGAACAATTGGCCCGTCTGGAATAGGTGGTGTAGGTCAAGTGGTACTTACTAGGCTTCGTTAGTATTTGTAATCAGAATGATTATGGAACACTGGAGTGTCCATAAATAAGTAGACAATCCGTGAATGCAGGAAGCAGCCAGTAGTCGATCCATCTGATTAGATAGGTCAATTCTATTGCAATTGTTGTTTCCTAAAATGATGTTTGACTTATTTTTCCAAATGATTTATTATTATTTGTTTCACAGCACTCCTTAATGTTTGTCTCTTTCTTTATTATATTTTACATGCTCATCAGCACCACCCAGGGGCAAGAAGACGGGGTCAGAGTCGGCGGGGGAACCACAGGACCGCTCCTCTACCGAGGCTCTTGCTGCTGGCCCCAGTAAGTCCTCCAGTGGTTATATTGACAGTTATATTTCCCTAACTTTTACTGCATCTTTTTTTCCCGAACTATAAATTATGGTTCCACTTTCTAATTCTATTTTTTACAAAAGCTTCTTTGACCTTGACTATCTGTTTCCAAATTCTGTTTATCCCTGCCTCTAACTAAGTTCCTTCTAACTGCCTCTGGTATGACTCTCTGTACTACTACTACTACTATTATGCTGTCTGTAGCGAAGCTTGCACAGTTGCCCACTCTTTATTGAAGGTTTTGTTTGGAATAATAAAACTCTGATTGACCAATAGCTCTAGCCACTGTGTCCTGTCCTTTGGGTTGTCCTCTTCTAGTCTTCTCAAGGTTGAGGCTTTGACAATTACCACAAACAAAATGGCCACCCAGATATTTGACTAGTGTTTTGGATCGGATAGTACATGATACTACTATTGTTGTAGTGATTCTGCAGAGCCACATACAGAACTATGCACAACAAAATAGGATGTTGGTGATGGGAGGTTGGACCTTACTGATCACACCTCAGTCCGAAGAACCCACGATCCCCTGACCGACTAGCTATAGTGTCTCACATTAGGGTCCCACTCCCGACCCCCCCCCCCCACGAAGAAGATACACAATGTTGATGATGACTGAGACAGACAACCCAGAACATAACACCATTTTGCTCACTCACTTGTGTAAGTTCACCCCACCACACCAAATACCACAGAGTCTATGTGTAAGTTCAAAAGGTGTATTTGAAATAAGTAACAAGCTCTGTACGTCGTTATTTGAAATTTAATTTACTACAGCCATCGTCAATAAGCCAGCAAAAAGCATAAGATTAAAATAGTAAACATTTACAAGTGCATGACAACAAGAACAAGAGACAAGAGACAAGATCCTTTGAATTCTGGAAGACCCCTCACCGTAGAACGTAGAAATACTGGTTACATCATGCATCATAAACTCTGTAAATCTCTGGTTTGTAGAAGGGAATCTTCCGCCTATTATATGAGAAAAATGCTGCGCGTTAGCCGTTAGATAGTATACTGGTGAATGCAAGCATTTTGCAGTCATGGCAAAAAGTGTAACAAACATGTATGTGATGGCGAAGCAATACGGACTAACCAAACTCAATAACAAAGTGGCTTGTTTTTCGACCTCTTCACTTTTACGCAAGTCATGTGGCCTCAAAGGCGTCTACTGCACATGTCAATAAGCTGCCAGGTATAATTAAATATGAGCCAAAAGTAGTCAACATGATGAATCTAAAAGGGTTACACATGGCTCAGGCTAACTTTCAAAAGGGTAGAGTAGGACTAGATGACCCTAGGAACCATATCACTACTAGTGTCTGTCTACCGACTGTACTTACTACTCTAGTGCTGATGTATGTTGTATTAACATTTTTTTCAATGTTCCAAGTGAACACTAATAAAATAGGGGGAGGTTTCCAGGCATCTAAAAATGTGTGATGTTTTTTTCTAGGCACACTACCAACCACCAGTGCCGGCGGGGCCAGCGGCGATGCGGCCATTCTGGAGGGGGCAGGAGAACTGGCGGCACCTGCAGGAGCGACATGGGGGAGCCAGCAGCAGTGGCCGGCGGTGGTAAGTTATATTCATTACTTCTTGACATTAGTACTAGATGGAAATGTGTTCACTACTTCACTGTACTGTGGGACTTATTAAGTTGTAGTACACATTATAAAACGTTTGAAGAAGACACCCTTTACTTAGCATTAGCAGCGTGAGTTGCGTAACCAATGGCCTCTTCTATTTGACTCCAAAATCAGCTGTGAAGGTTTTATGGAGAAGACAAACTCAGATCAGATGACCTTGATGTATGTGTTGAACAAAGAGGGAAGGAAGGGTGGAAGGACGAGCAAGATAAATAATGTGACTGACTGGCAGAGAAGGATATGTTGGAAGCATGCATAGGTGGCTGATAGAGATCAGGATGCATGGGTTGTTGAAGGATGGGTGGAAGGTGAAAGAGAATGCCTGCCTGGGTGGGCGACACAGTATGGGTGGATAGTACTAGATAGCAAGAATCAGCGTTGTTTGGTTCAAACTCAAAGCCAAGGCAAGCAAGGAAGGAGCGGAAGCATGGGTGGTTGTTGGTGAAACCAACTAAGGTTTGTTATGAGATATATAAAAAAGAAGGATAAATGTTTACTTTAATGGATGTATGCCTGGATGTACTATCATCAATAGACAGCATAGGTGGAAAGTGTCACTGGAGAGTTATACCTTGAAGAAAATGTAAAAGAAACTGCGCCACAGTAGCAAAACGTAGGGGAATATAGGTAGTATTATCAGAATTCAGTTGACTCACAGTAGTTTGCAAGCATGTCATATATATATATATATAGATATATTATCTACTGGCGGTCGCCAGTAGATAGTTATAGATAGGACCGTGTTTCCATAGGAAATCCGCAACATTCTATTTGGAATAACTTTGGCGCCGGTTGACGAATCCTCGCGAAATTTTCAAAATAGGTGGGGCGCTCCACTCCGCTCCTACCCTCAAAGTCTCGGGGGGATTTGTCAAGCGGGGGCTGAGAAAAAAGGGGGTCCCAAAACGCATTTTCCCCATGCAATTTTCCATAGGGACCTTTAGTCCAAGGTACAGCCCGAACGGCTGAACAGAATTACTTGAAATTTGGCAGAGAGGTAGTCCTCAGCTCAGGGAAGTGCCTTTTGCAGGTGTGGTGTCAATCTGTTCAGTAGTTCCTGAGAAAATCAAAAGTAAAATCATATATATATGTGGGCGGAGCCTAACCACACCTCTCATCCTGAGATCTGATTGGCTGTCAGCACTTCATCCAAGAAGTGTTGGCAGCCATCTTGGGACCAATATACATGATAGCACCTCATTAAAAAGCATTGCAGTTAATAGAAGGTTTTAAGACTTTAGTTACATTATAAATCATTTGTTGATGGTACCATACTCATTTTAGGAATTGTGGTATGTTCTAAGGTGATTTCACCATGTGAAAAAGCCTTCTGCTGGGATATCATGATTGAGAGAAAACTATTTTCTCATGCTTTTCCCGCAGAGGTTTGGAAGGGGATCTATAAGCTAAACTGAGAGCTTATTTTCTGTAAATTCACATTATCTTTCTCAGTCATGTGAGAATGAAGTCTGACATTCTCAGTAAAACATGTACATCCAACAAGGGCAGAGACTGTCAGTTGATTCCTTTGTGTTCTACTGCAGCTTCCCAGAGTGTTCCAAAGAACAACTAGAGCGCTAACAGTCCTACTTATGATGAACGTATAGCACACCTGAAGCCATCTTGCTTGGATTAAAGTGGTAACTCTTAAAACATTTAATTTAAAAAGGAACAAAATGAGGGGGTTCATTTTTCCATAAAAAGTATGATTAGTGCTGCAGAAAGAAAAATTAGGGCACATTTTGAGTGACTTCTCAAATCCTCTTCTATTTCATTAAAAAATTCTGACATGCAGACTGAAACATGCACTTTTAATACCAGCAGCAGTTTCCCCTGGTGAGCAGTAGCTTTACTACAGTGATCTAATGAGCAAAACGAGTGCTAACATTCTGAATTTATGGTAAATGTGTGACACATCTGAATGCCTTCTTGATGGAATCAAAGTAAAAAACTGAAAGTATTTCCTACTGAGGAGACTGCAGTAAATGAGGAAATTAGGAAACTTCATACCAAATACGTCTCCCAAGATGGCCACCAGAGACAAAAGAGCCCAAATGTAGCCCAAATATCACCCAGATGTAGCCCAAGTATAGCCCAATGACAGAATGTCCCAGAGTGTTCTTAAAAACAACTAGAGCGCTTACTGTCTTCATTATGACAAAAGTATGGCACACCTGAAGCCATCTTGATTGGAATAAACTGGTAACACTTAAAACATTTAATTTAAAAAGGAACACAATGAGGGGGTTCATTTTGCCATAGAAATTATGATTAATGCTGAAGAAAGAAAATGAGGGCACATTTTGAGTGACTTCTCAAATCCTCTTCTATTTCATTAAAAAATTCTGACATGCAGACTGAAACATGCACTTTTAATACCAGGAGCAGACTTCCATGGTGAACAGTAGTTTTACTACAGTGATCTAATGAGCAACTAGAGTGCTAACTTTCAGAATTTATGGCAAATGTGTGACATATCTGAATACCTTCATGATGGAATCAAAGTAAAAAACTGAAAGCATTTCCTACTGAGGAGACTGCAGTACATGAGGAAATTAGGAAACTTCATAACAAATAAATCTCCCAAGATGGCCACCGGAGACAAACGAGCCCAAATGTAGCCCAAAATCACCCAGATGTAGCCCAAATATAGCCCAATGACAGAAGTGTGCAAAACACTTATTATTTTGTGGTTTTGCAGTGTTATATAGTGCAGACTTGTCAGGTATTGGAGTGCTTTACATGAGCATTGGTTACATCACACAAGAACAAATTCATTTTGGTTGTAGACATGGGGAGACTAAGTGATTTGACCAGAATCACAGAATGTCGAGCTGAAGCAGAAACTCCAACCTGGTTCCCCAGTTGCAAAGTCTGCAGTTCTGGAAGTAACACCACATCCTCTCCCCTAAGTGCAACATTTAATCAAGTGGTCAACTGGATAAAAAAACATAAAGATAACAAATAATATAAAAGTGCTTTGTCGATATTTGAAAACTCAGAAAATATGTCCTTATTTTAGTCTTTTAGAGCACTAACCATAATTTTGATGCCAATAAGACCCTCTCATATATGTAATTTCTAAAGGAAATGCTCTAGGTATTACAGTTTTGATTACATCAAGATGACGTCAGGCGTTCCACACTTTTGTAATAAATATAGAATGTTAGCAATCTAGTTGTTCATTAGGATACTGTTGAGAGGCAGAGGCCAGGGGCACGGACTCTGAAAATTGAAGGCAGGTAGGAGGGTGCAAAGGCAACAATTTACCACACTGAGCAGGCAGGAAGGGCCGTGGCAGCACAACAGACTATGGAGGGCAGTGGAAAGGGGGGCAAGGGCAACAAACCAACAATACAGGACTTGCAAGAGAGGCTGTGGCAATGTAATAGACCATTGTGGGCAGAAGGAAGAGGCAATGGTAGTACAACCATACATGCCAACAGACCCGATTCAGCCAGGAAACGTCCAATGTTTTGAAGCTCAAATGGGCTTTATTTGATCTGTCTCCTGTCTACAATCTCCTCTTTTTCAATGTAACTCAAAGGGGAAAATCAATATCCCAGTTTTTTTTCAAAATGTCCCTCTTACCAAGTTCAAAATGTTCGCAAGTATGGTACATTGGATCATGGAAGGAAATGGGGTAGGGACATGGACTTGGATAACAGAGGACAGGAGGGACATGGAGAGGTGCACCAAACTGACCCTGCAGGGCAGGCATCAGGGTTTGCAGCAGCACAATACACCACACAGGGCATGCAGGACGGGAGTGCAGCACAACAATCCACAGAAAGCAAGAGGGAGGGGACAGGACCATGCACATGGACATCAGAGAACAGAGGGGCAAGAGGCAATGGTAGCTAGCTGACCATAATGGACAGACAGGAGAGAAAGCTGCAGCATAACAGACCATAAAGGGCAGGAGGGACGGATCAGGGGCATTGCAATGGAACAGACAAGCCAGGAGGGAGGGAGTAGGGGTCTGCACATGTAAACAGAGGGCTGGGGGCAAGGGGGCAGGGCAGGAGCAGAAAGATAGCCATGAAGGACAGGCAGGATGGGCACTAGAAGCAAGACACACCATGAAGAACAACAGTGAGACTGTGATGGCATACACACAGACCATGGAGGGAAGGTGGGAGGGGGTCAGGGGCAGCTAACTGACCACACAGGGAAGGTGGGAGGGGCCATGGCAGCACAGAAGACCATGCATGGCAAGTGGGAGGGTTAGTGGCAGCACAATGGCTATGATGGGCAAGAAGGAGGGTGCAGGGGCATGCACAAAGGACGATGGAGGATAGAAGGGAGGGTCAGGACCTGTGCACAGACAAGAAAGTTCAGGGGAAGGGGCCTCACAACAGACCGCACGGGGCAGGCAGGAGGAGCAGTTGCAGCACAACAGACCAGGGAGGGCAGAAGGGTGTGGCAGTACAATGGACCATGTAGGACAGGAGGAAGAGGATAGGGGCATGGCATGTGGACAGGCAGGGTGGAGGTGGCAGGGACAGGTTACAGTCATCTGACAATGCTAGGCAGGTGGGAGGGGAGTGGCAGCTCAACAGAACACTCAGAGTAGATAGGAGTGGCAGGTCCATGGAACATGGTGGGCAAAAGGATGGAGCAGGGGCATGCACAAAGACATCGGAGGGCAGAGGGAAGGAGAATAGGGGCAGCAAGCTACGCACAGAGTTTAAGCAGGAGGTCAATGAAGGGGCATAGAATTGGGCAATGGAGGGCAGGAGTAGTGGACTGGTACATCATACTAAATTGAGGGCAGTGGCAGCACATCAGACCATGCATGGCAGGAGGGAGGAGGCTAGTCCATGGATTCACACAACAGAGGATAGGGAGGAGGGGGATGGGGCAGCAAGCTAATTGTTCAGAGAAGGCGGGTATTAGGAACTTTATTGTTTTTAAAAACGTGTGTCTGTGTGAACTACTTAAAATATGAACAAGTATGCAGCATAATCTCACTTTTATTCAGGAAGAAGAGGACGTTTGTGACTGTGACTCCGGGCTCACTTGGCAGAAACACCCCCTGACCCTCCACCCCCTATCGCAAAATGTAATGCCTGTGAAAAGGGTAGGTGAACACAGTGTTATATAGAACATAGTCCTGAGAGCACGATTGAAAATGAAAACTAGATATAGTGTATGGTATAAACTATGCACCAAAAAGTGTGATATAAGATGAACCGGGCGTGAAATATAATATGCAATACATTGTGCGCAATGACAGATTCATTGGAGAGCGCGAGATAGCACAGGCACTAGCGCGTGCTATGCGATATGCGCCTTGGAGTGTAATATGCACAGGGCAGTGTTGTGTAACCTAACTAGTCTCTAAAGTTGTAATATAAAATATGTGCTGGGGAGTGTAACGTTGCATATGCACTGTGACAAAGATATGGATCCCAGATTGTAATATGTATGGCATAGCACTGTGCGTTATAACATAGGCATCGAGGAAGGCACGTTAGATGGGGCAATATAACCCGTGCGAAGACAAGTGTGGCATGACATATTCACGGGGTGGTGTTACAGTGCACATAGGCTAGAGAGTGTCATAGCATATGCACTAGCTGGTGGAATACAACACAGAGGTGTGTGGCACTCGGCAGGCAATGGTGGGTGTAACACAGCATTGGGCTCTGCCAGGAGCGCGCTGTGACTCTCAAGTGATGTTCGTCACCTTTCCAGAGAGTAAAATAAAAAGTATTACACATCCAGCAGTGGATGTGTGTTTTATTAACCGTGAGGGGGGTTTCTTGCATAGTTTTGGTCGATTTTTTGTCGAATCCCCTTTGAATGGCTTGGTGTGCATGTGCATTAAATGTGCCCGTCAATAGCTACCCATGTTTGTATAAATAAACGACAAGGGTGTCTACCGGGATTAGGCACGGTAGGGCATCAGACATGTCAGAGCTTCACTAGTGGTGTAAATACTTTCCACGTGGATTCATTGTATGCATAGTCGCCTTTTAATGAATATCACGCACATCGTCATGGTGATAGGTACGTACGGTTTGTCTAGCATGTCCTAGGTGTGTCTATAAATATATATTTTTTAAAAATAATAAAAGACAGTGGCCGGCCCTGGGGATTGGGGTCAAAAAAATATAATTAGGAGACAGGCCCTGGGGGATGGGGTCATCAGGGCCAATAAATTAGAATAAGAAGGGGAACCACACAGCCCCCCTTCTTAAAAAATTCAAATAAATAAAAGACTGGCATCGTGCCGGAGGCCACGCCACCTCCTTGCAGCACTCTGCAAACGCGCCCCCTGGCGAGTTGTAAGTTGGGGAATTAATTCCTCTTCAATAATGAGGGTCCCTGAGGGCCAACTAGCCCAACAGGCATCTCCAGTATGCGCCAGGGAGCTGCGCTGCAGACAGGTGTTCTGAGGCCACCCCTTTTTACACCTCTCTGCAACGCAGCTCTGTGGCACTTACTGGAGGTACCTAGTGGTCTAGTTTGACCCTAGGGACCCTTAGGATTCAAGGGGACTTAATCTCTCAACTTAGAACAGCCACAGGGCGCGTTTACACAGTGGTGAAGGGAGGGGACGGGGCCTGAGGTGAGGTGTGCAAACACGCACTATGGCACGTTTTAAATTGGGGATATAATTTTCCCTTCAATACTGAGGGCCCCTGGGGGCTAACTAGCCCACCAAGTGCTTCCAGTAAGCGCCACTGATCTGCATTGCAGAGAGGTGGTCCAGGCCGTGCCACTTTTTACACCTCTCTGCAACGCAGCTCTGTGGCACTTACTGGAGGTACCTAGTGGGCTAGTTGGACCCTAGGGACCCTCAGGATTCAAATGAACTTAATCTCCCAACCAAAAACGGACACAGGGTGTGATTACACAGTGGTGAAGGGAGGGGACGGGGCCTGAGTTAACGTGTGCAAAAACACCCTATGGCCTGTTTTAAGAGGTAGTTTTAATCCCCCTGCCCTATTATATACTAGGGGCTTACAGAGGAGGTCATGCTAATCACAGGGGGACCCCAACGCATAATGTTCCCTAGTGTATGTAGGTGTTTTCACTGTATTCTAAGTGTCTTTTAACATAGCACTGGCTCTAGGACTGGTTAGTCAGACTCAGTTACCACCAGTATCCGTCTGAAAAAGTTGAGGGTACAGGATGATTTTGCAACAAGGATTCTTTCTGCTCTTCTTTTTGTTCTTTCTGCACGTTATCCTTCTTCCTGCACTTTTCTTCGTCTTTGAGGACTTCTGTTGCTTCTTTCTGCTTTTTTTTTTCTTTCTGTGCATTTTTTCTTCTTTCTTTACATGTCCTATCTCTGTAGGCATAGTTAGAAATTAGCATTTAAAAAACCTTTGAAATTCACAGAAAAAACCATAGGTTTCAGGCCTGTTATAGTTAGGAATTAGCATTTAAAACACCTCAGAAATTCACTGAAAAAACCATAGGTTTCAGGGGTGTTATAGTTAGCTGGACTTTTCACT
Organism: Triturus cristatus; assembly: GCF_964204655.1. NCBI lineage: Eukaryota > Metazoa > Chordata > Amphibia > Caudata > Salamandridae > Triturus > Triturus cristatus. The sequence goes on along the minus strand of NC_140591.1, from coordinate 1,668,808,675 downwards.
TGTACAAAACCATTGAAATTCCCCGGTTATAGTTAACAGCTAACTATAACTCGCGCGCCCTGAATGCACTGCTGATGACGTCACATATTACATCACTCATGACATGGTCAGTGACATCACTCATGACATCACTGATGACATCTCAAATGACATCACTGATGACATCACTGATGACATCATCCTTGTGATAGAGTGGCAGACCTCCTCTCACCCTAATATAACCTTTGATACACACATTCAGAAATAGAGACTAAAATTTTCAAAACAATGGACATACCAATACCAGTTACAACAACCTCTTCAGTAATTCTAAGATCCACATACACATCCACTCATTCACCAACAGTCCTATACAGTCACTCATACATGTACTCACTCATCATATGTACTCATACACCTATACATCCTGTTACACAATGCCACTCATCCATAGAGTTACTCACACACATAGTCACTCATGCTAATAAAGAATCAAACATACATTTACTTGCATATACAGTTATACACACACCCCCACACTTACTTCTACGGAAACTTACACATACTTAGTCTTTTAAACAATCACTTATAGAAACACATACTTATTCATACAGGAACTCTTTCAATCTCTCACTCTCACATATAATCACTTATATACACCAATAGTCACATATACTAGTTTAAAACATATGTAGTTACTCATAAAGACACTATTGAAAAACTTGAAAAAATCTGGCGCATGCACTATAGGGCAGCTGACAAAAAAACGCTTAATTCAGAACAAAGGCGTTACAAGGAATCCATCCTTCAAGCGAAAAAAGCCTTTCTCACGAGACAGATAGAAGATGCAACCAATACCCCTAAAGAACTCTTCCTTACGGTCGCTTCCTTAGCAAACCCCAAACCTATGGAAATTCCAGCAAGCCTCTCACTCTGCGAAAGCTTGGCGACCTTCTTTCGTGAAAAGGTGGAAAACATCTTTCTCCCCTTAGATAGTATAGTGATGACCTCCTCACCGAGGGAGGCCCTTGATTCCGCCAGACCTGAACTCACGCTTCTATATTTCCCGCCCATCACGGAAAAAGAAGTGATAAGTCGCCTACTCAAAATTAAATCAGGCTCCCCTCATGATCCCTGCCCCACAACAATAACTAAACTTGCACCAGACGCAATTGCTAGGGGTCTCACTCCCCTCTTCAATCAGATGCTGGAGACAGGGGAATATCCCTCTAGTTGGAAGCAAGCCTCCATCTTACCCCTGCTAAAAAAACCCAATCTTGACATCACGGAGATGAACAATTATCGCCCGATTGCCAGACTCCCACTCCCGGCCAAAATAATAGAAGGTTACTTGAACACACATCTTAGTGCCTTCCTCAAATCGGCGGATGTACTGGACTCTTCCCAACACGGCTTCCAAGAGGGGCACAGCACGGAATCCGCCCTGATCAAATCTATGGAAGATATCAGGCAGGTGATGGATACAGGGGGCAGAGCAGCTCTGATCCTATTAGACCTCTCGGCAGCCTTCGATACGGTCCACCATAAGCTTTTGGTGGACCGGTTGAGGGCATGTGGAATTCAGGGTAAGGCTTTAAAAATCCTACAAGCATTCCTGTCTGACAGATCTCAGACAGTGGCGCTGGGCGGCCACGAATCTCACTCCTTTGTGCTTCCTTGCGGAGTTCCTCAGGGGTCTTCGTTGAGCCCAACCCTTTTTAATGTATACGTGTCCACCCTCGCCCCGGTGATTCGATCATTCGGCTTTCAACTCACGGCGTACGCCGATGATACACAGATTGTGGTGTCCCTCCTTCCCGGTAACACAGAAAATACCGCTGATAGATTCAGAAACTGCATGCTTGAAGTTGGCCGCTGGATGGCACAAAGTTGCCTTAAGCTGAACTCCTCAAAAACCGAGGTTCTGCTCTTTGGTGACAGAGACAACTTTTGGTCCCCGAGATGGTGGCCAGACGAATTGGGACCTCTCCCAGATCCGGTGGACAAAGTGAAAAATCTCGGTATTCTGGTGGATACCTCCCTGACCTTTAAAGCCCAGGTGAATGCTCTTTCCTCCTCCCTTCATTTCATACTCAAAACCATCAGGAAAATACTACCTTATCTTGAGAAGAAACACAGGAAAACAATAGTTACGGGTCTAGTGCTCTCACGCCTAGACTACTGTAACAGCCTGATGTTAAACGCCCAGCAGAGCGTATTAAATAAACTCCAGCTTCTGCAAAATGCAGCTGCTCGCCTTATCACTGACACACCCAAATTCGCCTCGGTTTCTCAGGAGCTGGGCAAGCTTCATTGGCTGCCGGTCCGTAAAAGAATCATTTTCAAAGCAGTCTGTATGGTCTTTAAGGCCCTCCACGATTCGGGACCTAGGCACTTGAAATCTCTTTTCCGCTGGCACAAACCAGCAAGAACCCTGAGGTCAGGACAACAGGCGCTGGTCACGGTCCCCAGAATTAAAAGAGCTCGCTGGGGAGGCAGGAGTTTTTCTCTTGGGGCCGCAGAGGCCTGGAATAAACTTCCACTTGCGCTTAGACAAATCCAGAATCTGATGGCCTTTAGAAAAGGTCTAAAAACATGGCTCTTCACTCAGTAAGCACGCTTCAACACACCAGTCTATCTTTCTAGCGCCAGGACACCTCCGGGTATCAGAGCGCTCTACAAATGTGCAAAATAAATAAATAAATAAATATTGAGACAGTCATTCACTCACTAACACACCCATACACACACTCATCCACCCATACAGTCCTGCACACATGCTGTCTTCAACACATACAAACAGTGAGTCACTCATTCATGCACCTATGCACTACGTAATACCCCCCACCGAAGCATGCAGACACTCAGACTGATACTCAAAAAAACAACTAATAACCTATATAGACACCCATGTAGCTACTCACCAACCCATGCAGCCACTTATACACAAAGTGAGAGACTGATACAGATATTTACATATTTAAACATTACTCACTAAGCCATGTATTCACTATGATACACTTAATCAGTCAGTTACACAATCAATTTTTCAAAAACAAATCATCCATTTAGACACTTATATACCCATTTATTCTTCCATCGACCTTGAGATATACATATATAAAACATATTTAATTTTCAGAAAAACAGACATTCACTGGATGATGTAATCAGTGATGTCATCAGTGATGTCATTTGAGATGTCATCAGTGATGTCATGAGTGATGTCACTGACCATGTCATGAGTGATGTAATATGTGACGTCATCAGCAGTGCATTGCGGGCGCACGAGTTATAGTTAGCTAAACTAACTATAACAGGGGAATTTCAATGGTTTTGTACAAGTGAAAAGTCCAGCTAACTATAACACCCCTGAAACCTATGGTTTTTTCAGTGAATTTCTGGGGTTTTTTAAATGCTAATTCCTAACTATAACGTGCCTGAAACCTATGTTTTTTTTCTGTGAATATATATATATATATATTATCAAGTGGAAGCCCCTTCCTCCGACTCCAGGGACCACTCCCTACCTATTAATGTATTTTCGATTGGGTCAGCCAGCCTGCAAAGGGTGGCCTATCTGTTGGTTATGGTTACACAATCAATTTGTATTTTTGTATTTGTATTTGTATTGGCATTTATAAGGCGCATAAATCACCCGTAGGTTTCATAGCGCCCGCAGAAAACTCCTATAATAAACAGATGGTCAAGTGGAATCAGAATAACCAGGTTTTCAGAAGTTTACGAAACTTTAGGTGGTTAGATTCAAGTCTCATAGGGAGAGGGAGAGAGTTCCAGATCAGAGGGGCTATTTTAGAAAAGGATCTGTCTCCATTTCTGACCGTCCGAACTTTGGGGACGGAGAGGAACTGCTTGCAGGATGATCTGAGAGTTCTAGTCGAGTGATAGGCTGTGAGCTTGTTGGCAAGATATAAACGGCCTTTGCCGTTTAAAGTTTTGTGAACCAGGCAACAAAGTTTGAATTCAATGCACTTTTTTATCGGAAGCCAATGTAACGACCTCAAACTGGGGGCCGAGGGAGTGCGAGAGGGGAGATTGAGGACCATCCTAGCCGCAGTGTTTTGCAGGACCTGTAGCTTGTTCAGTAGATTTTCATTAATGGAAGCAAATAACGCATTACCATAGTCCAGGCGGCTGATAATTAGTCTCTGGACTAGGGGCAGACAGGAGGGAAGAGGGATCCATTTGAAAATTTTCTTCAGGTTGCGCATAAGCCCGAAACTGGAACGTACGATGCTATTAATATGGTCAGACATAGATAGTTTGTTGTCCAACACTATCCCCAGATTTCGGGCTGACGATTTGGGAGGGGGACATGGGCCTAAGGATGGGGGCCACCAGTCGTTGCTCCAAAATTTGTGAGCATTTCCGAAAAGGAGAATCTCTGTTTTGTCTGCGTTAAGTAACAGATAATTATTAGACATCCATTCTTTTACTGTAATCATACATTGTTGAAATCTGAGTTTGACATTGCTGGGATCGGTTCCAAGAGTGATGAGAATTTGTGTATCATCGGCATAGGACACGGTTTCAAAAACGTGCGCTTTAATTAGTCTAGCCAATGGGGACACATAAAGATTAAAAAGCGTGGGGCTTAATATGGAGCCCTGTGGCACGCCCTTGTCTACTTCCTGGTCAGAGGAGTAGAATTTATCGATTTGAACTTTAGAGCTGCGTCCAGTCAGGAAACTTTTGATCCACCTTAAAGCTGAGCCTTCGACACCCGCCTCCCCAAGGCGTTTCAAAAGAATACTGTGTGAGATGGTGTCGAAGGCAGCAGACAGATCGAGTAAAACCAGGATAGAGGGCTGTTTTACATCGAGGGCAAGTCTTATGTTATCCACCATTTCAATTAGAGCGGTTTCAGTGCTGTGAAATGCTCTGAATCCAGACTGGGAGGGATCCAACAGTTTGTTGGTTTCTAGGTGTCTAGTGAGTTGAGAGTTAATCAGAGATTCCAGGACCTTTGAAAGCAAAGTACCCTATGCAGTAGCGTTTGGTGGTGGGAGTGCTAGCGGGCGGTGACATGGGGAGGGGCAGGGTGGGTGGCACTGGCAAGTAAACTATGTATTACGGCCAAATACAGGCAATCAACATAAAAATAAATAAAATGATTTTCATTGTGCACACTGCACCGCCGAATGCGATGCAGTGCGTGCAACATTTTTTTTTATTTTTTGTATGTATTGTTTAATTACCTGTGATTGTCCGTAATCCATAGTTTAATACGCCCACCCTGCACCTTCCCACGTCACCGCCCGGCAGCACTCCCACCACCGACCGCTACTGACCTGATGTCGCTCGTATTATCATCTATAATTTAAATATAAGCAATGATCATTGGATCAGATAAATAATCAGCCTTTTTGTAGTACCCAGGGCAGGGTGTAAGTGAAATTGATCATTTGCCCTCATGTAACAGACAGAGTATGGCCAGTGCCACCGGCCGTAAGGTGTAATACAAAAATATGAGCTTCCCCACCTGCAGACAGTACTAGTAAATAAAACTAACGTGAGTCTGCATCATGTGACTCATATCTGTTTCTCTTGGGTGCAAGCTTAGCTGACTGAGCTGGCATGCTGGCTACTACAAGGTTATGTAATTGCGCTAAACTAGAGATAAGAACAACACGACTAGTGTACCGGAGTACATAGTACGAGTATAATGTTGGAAACTCCCACAAATGTCCAAGGAAGTAGGAGTATAGATACTTACCACCAAATCACAAATGTTATGTACTGTGCTTGCTAGTGATACTGTGACACTATGTGTTGAATGATTTTAGTGTTTCTGTTTTGCTAAGAGTATTGGCTACAACATGTTCTTTTTCTTTCTTGATATAGATACTCCTTCCACATCCACACCAAAACCATCTAGGAAGGAGTTGGCCGCCCGGGCACTGGGGGCGTAAACTGGAGGCCGTTTGCGAAGAATATCGCCGGCTGGTGGCTCAGGCGGAGGAGGAGGAGGTGGAGGAGGAGGAGGAGGCGGCTGCAGCTGCAGCCTCCTCCAATGCCCTGGGCCCCAGTCAGGCCCTGCCTCCAGTTTTACGGCGCCGTGGTCTGGCAGCCGCCCGCCGCCGCGCCTCCATCTCAACCACTGCTGCCCCCCACCCTGCATGTAAATGCAGGGCATTTCACCGCCTGCTGCTCCGCCGGATGGCCGGCTTGGAGGAGAACCTAGAGGAGTGGGTAAAATTTCTGGTGGATAAACACCTGAAGGCCCGCCGACTATAGAGGACCTCGTCATTTGCCCCTTTTTTAATTCCTTTTGTTGGTGGGCGGGTTTTTGGGCGTTGGGGATTCACTTTTGGACATTGGGACTTGGACTTTCGTTGTGGACATTGGTTGGGGTTAGGGAGTGGGGTGGGTTAGGTCAGAGTGGGATAGTTTATTTTTGTTAGGGTCTATTAAATTTGATATTATTTACTTAAACATACGATGTTAATGTTTTGTGGTGGGTTACTGTTTTCCGAATTCAATCTAAGTTACATGGTTTATTACTTTGTTTCCTTGCTGCTGCATGCCCGCAGCCAGTGTTTGATTTAAAAGATCTGCAGATTTTGTAACACACAAACCGATAGATGCAGTACTCCTCACTGAGTTATTTTTAATTGTCATAATAGTACTGTCAGTCTCTCCTCCTAGTCCATTATACCTCCCACCAAACCTATCTTACCTGTGATTGATGATGATGAAGTTCGGCACACTGATGGCTGCATGGTTGGTTTCCCAAATGAATGGAGAAGATGCCATTATTGTGGTGGTAGTAGTAGACACTGGCAATAGCATTTGAAAAAAGAAAGAGAAAGTCACTTGACTGAGAGGCTGTGAGAGGAGTAGTAGAACAAAGTAAACTACAGCATGGGTGAGCAAGCAGAAGAAGATCCTTGCCCTGCCTTAGTTGAAATTCAATTAGTGTTGCTTTCACCACATCTGCCCCAGCAAGCATGTGATCAATTGTTGGTGTACATTTAATGTAGTCACATCACACCTTAATATAAATCCCACAGCCTGGGGGAAGAGGGTTAGGGATTGATGAATGGATGGGTAGTGGGGTTTTGGGAAAGGTTTGAGAAAGAAAAACAGACAGTATGCATGGACACAACAAAAGTAAAACACAATCTTGTAAGACGACCATTATCCATTATCCATTATCAAAGAAATCAAAGTATAAAGTGAGAAAAAGGAAATGCATGCATGCTGAGGAAGAGAACTTGATGGTTAATGATAATGAGTTTACTTACTAACTACTACTACACAATTAGACAGTACAGGGCAGAAATTATTAATATGAAATTTGCCTTGCCTGTCTGCCGCCCTCAGAGCTCAGACCAAACCAAATTACATGCTGTACTGGGCTTACTTTTATTTTTCAAGCTAGCAAAGGAAATGAAAAAATAGTTGTAGGGATCAATTACCAAACAAACCAAAACACACAGTCGTAATGATTGAAGAGAAAAAAGGAATCAAATAAATTTAAAGACGAATGATGAATGATACTAAAGTTACTGTATTATCCTGGTCCAAATGTGGAGTTGCATCATTCTCGTCATTCCTCTTGGTCCTCCCTTCCATGGACACTCCGCACATCAATCTTGGGTACCACTGCCTGCCTGATGCGGATTGGTAAGGTAAGTGTGAGTTGTTTCTCCCACTATAGCACAGGGTAAAGGTCGGCCTGTAAGTGTAGATGGAAAAACAAAAGGGGTATTGAAAAATAACTGAATTAAAAAAAATAAACTCAATTACAGTGAAGTGCAAGAAGAGAAGACAAAACTCCTGAGAGAACACTTTCAGACTGAGGCAGCTTGGATAGGATACATAGTGTCTACTCTACAGCATTAAGCTGCAACAACAACGGGACAGGAGGAGCCAGCACAGCCACAGAACAGGACAACCGCGGCACAGGCCAGGCACCCTACCTCTTACCTTACATTTTGACCGAGCCAGACAAATGGCATATGCACTGCAGCAACCTAGCATTTTCCAAATGAAGTGACTAAATCAGTGCGCCACTGTCCCTCATACCACGACACTCTACTCCAGTCCACACCACTACACGGACATGTAGCCTAGGTCTGTTGTGGTTCTTGTTGAAACTGTTTACCTTTTAAGGCAGTCCATGAAACGCAGTTATTCCAATAATTATCTCCGATCCAACTGACTGACTGTGTGCAAAGATAGTATGCTCAGCAGCATCATGATGATCGTGTGGTACGTGTTCTCCAACACCAACTCAGTCTGTAGTGACTGATTAAGTTTATAATATATCCCATATTACAAAATTGCAACGGACATTGGGCGGCACCTGCAATGGTAGGAGTACAATGTGGTTATTAAACAACAAGGAAACATTGACTATCACCTGACCTGAGTCACTTTTACTTTGTCGATAAACTAGTATAGTTCGACTTCATGCACATTCATTTGTAGTCAGCAAGCATCCAATGCAATGCATGCCATCATTCACAATAATCATTCATTACCTGTCTTGCTGTTCTCTTTGGCTGTCAGATCTGATGCCTGCCTAGCCTTCTGACAGTCAGTAAAGAGTTTCTTTTGGCTTGGAAACAAAACGGAATATAGCTGGAGTCACATTTCACTTCTTATAGAGGGACTGTTAGAGGCAACATGTATTGTACTATTCTCCATCTCCATCCAATATCTGGATTGCTTGAAATGTATTTAGGGAGAGAAAGGAAGATGGAGCAGGACCCTGAGGAATTGAGTGGACAGTTATGCACAGACGTGCAACTCCAATAGGGAAATAAAAAGAGGAGACTGTTGGTGGATTTGCTGTGATTAGTTTTTGAACCAGAAAAGCAGATACACAGTCACACACAAATAAAGGAAGGGAGAACCATTTGAAAGCCTAGTTGTCAGGGAAGAGGAGCTCGTCCTCAAACTCTGGTGGTTCAGACAGAAGTACGTCATGTAAGAACCCACTACTTATGTCATCGAAGTCGCTCTCCTTTTCCTGCTGTGATTCACGTATTTTATACTCCAGTGGTATAAAGTGTTGATTCATTTTGATCAATCAATCAATCAATCAATCAATCAATCACGACATTTGTAAAGCGCGCTACTCACCCGGAAGGGTCTCAAGGTGCTGGGGGGGGGGTACGTTATTGCTCGAACAGCCAGGTCTTGAGCTGCTTCCTGAAGGAGAGATGGTCTTGGGTTAGCCGAAGGTGGATGGGGAGGGGGTTCCAGGTCTTGGCTTCCAGGTAGGAGAAGGATCTTCCTCCGGCAGTGGCTCTGCGGATGCGTGATACGGTGGCGAGGGCGTGGCTGGTTGATCGTAGCTGGCGGGTGGGCGTGTAGAAGGTCATGCAGTTGTTGAGGTACTTGGGGCCCAGGTCGTGGAGAGCCTTGTGTGCGTGGGTGAGGAGTCTGAACGTGATTCTCTTGCTGACGGGGAGCCAGTGCAGGTCTCTCAGGTGTCCGGTGATGTGGTTTTGTCGGGGGATGTTCAGGATGAGTTGTGCGGAGGCTTTCTGGATGTGTTGGAGTCTTTTTTGAAGTTTGGCTGTGGTTCCGGCGTAGAGGGTGTTCCCGTAGTCCAGTCGGCTGGTGACGAGTGCCTGGGTGACGGTCTTCCTGGTTTCTGTGGGGATCCATCTGAAGATCTTGCGGAGCATGCGCAGGATGTTGAAGCATGATGAGCGGAGGGCGTTGACTTGTCTGGTCATCAAGAGGGAGGAGTCCAGGATGAAGCCCAGGTTGCGCGCGTGGTCCGTTGGTTTGGGAGTGGTGCCCAGGGCAGGGGGCCACCAGGAATCGTCCCAGGTGGAGGGGGATGATCGCAGGATGAGGACTTCCGTCTTGTCTGAGTTCAGTTTCAGGCGGCTGTTCTTAATCCACTCGGCGACGTCTTTCATCCCTTCGTGTAGGCTGGCTCTGGCGGAAGCGGGGTCGTTGGTGAGGGAGAGGATCAGTTGGGTGTCGTCGACGTAGGAGATGATGTTGAGGTTGTGTTGGCGTGCGATGGCTGCGAGGGGGCTCATGTAGACGTTGAAGAGGGTTGGGCTGAGTGATGATCCTTGTGGTACGACGCAGATGACTTCGGTGGCCTCGGATCTGAACGGGGGAGGCGGACTCTCTGGGTTCTTCCGGCGAGGAAGGAGATGATCCACTCCAGTGCCTTCTCTTGGATTCCGATGTTGCTGAGGCGCTGCACTAGGGTGCGGTGGCAGACAGTGTCGAACGCAGCAGAGAGGTCCAGGAGGATGAGGGCCGCTGTTTCCCCGTTGTCGATCAGGGATCTGATGTCGTCGGTTGCTGCGATCAGGGCGGTCTCGGTGCTGTGGTTGGCCCGGAACCCGGACTGCGAGGGGTCGAGGGATCCGTTCGTCTCGAGGAAGGCGGCGAGCTGTCTGTTAACGGTCTTCTCGATGACTTTGGCAAGAAAAGGAAGGAGCGAGATGGGACGGTAGTTCTTGAGGTCAGTGGGGTCCGCCGTTGGTTTCTTCAGGAGGGCGCTAAGCTCGGCGTGCTTCCAGCTCTCTGGGAAGGTGGCGGTGTGGATGGAGGTGTTGATGATGTCCCGGAGGTGGGGTGCGATCATGGTTAACCTCTCCACGCTTTTGGGCGAGAGACTTGTCCTTTTCACAGTAACAAGGGCACCAGCAGCACTGAAAACACGCTCTGAAGAGACACTTGCAACAGGGCAAGCCACATACTTTATCGCCAGCCTGCTGAGCACTGGCCATTGGCTTATTTTCCCATACCAATACACCAATGGGCTTTGCTCCATGAAGACCTCTGTTGTGTCATCTAGATAGGCCTGAACCATCCGCTCAATGTTCAGGGGTGCTCCGATTTGCTGGGCCTCTTTTGCCTTTGCATCAGTCATGGACGTACAAAACCCTTTCCGTAGAAACCAATCACCTGCCGTTTTTTTAAATGTGGCTGATGATCTTGTTGGTGCTGTTGAAGTTATTGCTGGCAGTGTTTTTGACTGATGGGAAGCAAACACACTGCTCTCAGCCTCTGAAATAGAACTTGACTCTGTGTGCCCTGCAGTACTTTTTCTGCCCTGGAGTGGCGGGCCTCTAATTAAGATCCGTTCATTTTCAAAGTCAGTGGCTTCCTCAGCTATCAAAGTTTTGTACTTGGCAACATCCACTTCTGAAAAAGGAATTACTTCATTACTGCTCAGCAATAATTTGTAACATGGATCCAAAATTGAGGCAGTAATGTAATGTCGATGTGACACAATGTTATTTTGAATCCTTGTATTGTCAGATAAGCGAGCGGCTAAGGTGTCCGCCAAATAATATGCGTCTACTTTGTCATCCACACCTGCGTACATTTCTGACACCTCCTTCAGCTCTTGCTCTAGCATGTACAACAATGGGATAGCTTGGCCCATAGTACAGTCCTCCCTGCTGACTTCACGTGTGAAGACCTCAAAAGGAAGTAGCATCTCTGTCAGGCATTTAATGAGGTCCCATTGGGCCATCTCAACGGTCATGCCTTTCACAGTAGGATCTCCTGACCTTTTCATGACATAAGCATTGAGTGGTATGTACTGCTCAAACAGACGCTCAAGCATGTTATAAGTTGAGTTCCAACGTGTTGGCACCTCCTGGATGAGTGCTTTGACTGGCATTTTATGCTCACGTTGAATGACCCTCAGCTCCTTCCGGAATTTAAAAGAATGGTTGAAATGTATGCATATTCTTCTGCAGGTGGTCAGTAAGCTGCTGACTTTGCTTTCATTTTTCAGAAAGTCTTGAACAACAATGTTAATGCAGTGTGCCAAACACGGGACCCTGAAATAGCCACCATCTTTCATGGCCCTAAATACATTACTGCCATTTCACGTGGCAACAAAACCAATGGTAAGCCCTCTTGGTCGCAGCCACTCAAACACCTTGCTGTTAAACTCATCCAAAATGTTTGCAGCAGTATGAGATTTCTCCATAGCAAACATGGTTACAGTTGCATGTTTGCGAGTGTCTTTAAAAATCTCAGCGGTGTCAACAACACCGTCAGATATCTTATCTTTAACACCCGAAAAAGAGACCCAGTGTGCAGTGATGCACATGTAATCAGTGGCTTGGCAACTGGTCCACATGTCTGTTGTCAGGTGGATACTCTGAACAGCACTCTTGCGAAATAGTAGCGGCTGGGGACTTTCCATTTTGGGCAGATGGTGGTCACAAATTCAAGAAAACCCACCCCTTCAACAAAAGAAAAAGGGAGAAGGTCCAGTGCTAACATTTTAGCCAGCTTCGCATTGTACAACCGTGCTATTGGGTGGTTGCGTTCGTAGTGCCCCTCCGGCCTAGTAAACATGCTAAGAATCGTAGGCTGCGTGGTATTCCTTCCTGTGCTCAACGTCGCACTTTTTTTGAAAGCAGTACTCCTTGGTGTCTCAGGCTGACTCTTACTCTTGTGCCACTGAGATGTGGCTGAGGATGTGGGCGTTACCACTGCATTGCTGGGGACAGGGCTACTTTGTGTACCACTACCACAGAGAGTGTCTCCCTCTTCTTCCTGTTCCACCGTGATAGGACTTTCTACTTGTTTATCCCCAACAGCAATGGTTCCAGTTTTTATGCGACTAAGGTGCTCCTCCCACTGGATTGCGTGGTGTTTTTTTCAGATGGGTCATTTGGCCTCTGGTACCATAGTTTGTACCAAGCTTACCACGACTAACAGAGGTATGACAAACGGAGCATATAGCAATGTTCTCCTCCTTTCCGCTAACCGTATAGTAGTCCCACACTGGGGAGCTTAACTTTTGTCTCCTGCTGGAGGTGCCACTTCCAATGCCAGATGAACTGGAGGGTGTGTGTTGAATTTGACTCTGTGCAGTACCACTACCTACTTCTGTTGAGGTAGTGCTTGTGCTTGATGTAGGACGCTGCCGGCCCTTTGCTAATGTAAATATGGAAGCTGGAGGTCGTGTAGGTGTTACCTGTGTTGGAGGTATGCGTTCTACATCCCTCGCAGCCATTTTGGATAGTGTAAAAATGTTGGTCTCCATCTCCTCAGGGAGTGATGTTCATGATGACTGGCTCATCATCATCATCATCATCATCATCATCCTGCTCTTCTACATCAACCTCCATAAGTGTAAGGCTTTCTGGAACCTTTTTTTTCCCATGCCTGCTCTTGTGACGTGTTTCCCTCTCAGACTCAGTTTGTGGCTTCCAAGTGGCATCTAGATCATCAGAAGGGGAGCTTGATGTAGCTTTTATGAAGTCAGTGAACAACAACAGTATAGCCATTTATGAGATTGACAAGACCAGGGCTCCTTGTGTACTTGTACTGTGTACACTCAGGAAGAAGAATAGCAAAGAACAAAAACATAAATGTAGTGTAGCCTGTTTGCCCTAAATATCAATTTTTGCATCTTATGGGATGGATGCAGCATTAGGGAGCAACAACAACGAATATATACACATAAAAACTAAAGGCATTTATTTACAACACCCAAAAAGTGAAATATACCCCCGAAAAAAAGTAAAGCCCACATTTTACAATTCAATCCAAAGCCATACATGATGTTGAAATTTAACGCACAACACAAAAACAGTTGTTTAACTTCCATGCACCCGTGATGATTGATGAGTAGTACCCCTGGGCCTACTGTACGACTAGGCCACAAGCTTGGAGGCCTATGGAAAAAGAACAGTGGCTGGTACCACAAAATGGCCGCCACCACATGGCCAGGCCACTCACAAAAACAAGAAATGGTCAGGAATACAAGACAGACAATGCAGGCCTATTGCAAAAGCACAATGCCTGCCTCCACAAAATGGCCGCCACACATGGTCAGGCCACCCACCGCAATAATAACAAAAAAAGTGATTACAAAGGACAGGAGCAGGAAGTTGTAGTCTCTGTGCAACTTAATTCCTCTACTAAATATTTTTTTTACAAATAAAAGTGACTCCTTGCTCCAAAACTACAGAAGAATGACAACCTGAGGAGTTTTTTTAGCAAAATGCACAAAATCATCGTTTTCGAGAAGGATTTATGTTGCTTGCGAGATATTCTTTGCCAGATTGCAAATGCTGCGTGTTCGGGATCGCGAACTGTACAAAAAGGCTTTATCGTGTGTGCGAACACGCATATTGAGAGCGCGAAAATGACAAAAACTGTAAGTCTGCGTTGTCGTGCTGTGCAGAGTTACCAAAAGTACGTCAGCTGAATCCCTAGGGTTACCTACTGGCTGAAAAGCCCTATTTATTTAACACACACCCAGAAACTGCTATTACACCCCAAAAAACACCTTTTGCAATTCAATCCAAAGCCATCCATGGTGTAAAAAAAACTCAACAGACAACACAAACTGTAAATTTAAATAATGCACCAAAGATTTGAGGATGACTACCCCTGGGCCTACTGGCAGACTAGGCCACAAGCTTGGAACAGAATGGCAAAAGCAAGCACACTGCTTGGATGGCTCCACAAAATGGCCGCTACACACCCACAACAACAAGAAATGGAAGACAGACAATGTAAGCCTATGGCAAAAGCACAATGCCTGCAGTCACAAAATGGCCGCCACACACATGCTCAGGCCACCCACCACAATAATAACAAAAAAGTGATTACAAAGGACAGGAACAGGAAGTTGTAGTCTCTGTGGAACTTACTTCCTCTCCTAAAAATATTTTTTTTAAAATAAAGTGACTCCGTGCTCCAAAACTACAGCAGAATGACAACCTGAGGAGTTTTTTTAGCAAAATGCACAAAATCAGCGTTTTCGAGAAGGATTTATGTTGCTCACGAGATATTGTTTGCCAGATTGCAAATGCTGCGTGTTCGGGATCGCAAACTGTACAAAAAGGCTTCATCGCGTGCGCGAACACGCATATTGAGAGGGTGAAAATGACAAAAACTGTAAGTCCACGTTGTCGCACTGTGCAGAGTTTCCGAAAGTACGCGAGCTGAATCCCTAGGGTTACCTACTGGCTGAAAAGCCCTATTTATTTAACACACACCCAAAAACTGCTATTCCACCCCAAAAAACACCCTTTGCAATTCAATCCAAAGCCATCCATGGTGTAAAAAAAATTCAACAGACAACACAAACTGTAAATTTAAATAATCCACCAAAGATTTGAGGATGACTACTTCTGGGCCTACTGGCAGACTAGGCCACAAGCTTGGAACAGAATGGCAAAAGCAAGCACACTGCTTGGATGGCTCCACAAAATGGCCGCTACACACCCACAATAACAAGAAATGGAAGACAGACAATGTAAGCCTATGGCAAAAGCACAATGCCTGCCTTCACAAAATGGCCGCCACACACATGGCAAGGACACAACAACAACAAGCATAAGCCAAGGGGAACAAAGAAAAGAAATGCAGGCCTTTATGGAAAAAAAAGCACACACTACTAAACTACCACCACAAAATTGCCACGAGCCACATGGCCACTCACAGTCACAAAAGGCCATGGAAAACAATAAACTGAAGCAGGCCTATATATGACCGGACAAAGGAGGCCTGCTGAACAACACAGCGTTAATACAAAAATGACAATCAACAGGGCTACGAAAGGATTGGAAAGAAATTACACATCAAGCACACACATCCAACAAAGGTATTTCACACACACACACACACACACACACACACAAACAGTGAAATACACCACAGCCAAATTTAGCATTTCAATCCTATGCCATCCATGCCCTACATGATGTTGAAATTCAACAGTTACCACGAAACATGGACCCATGGATACCCTACTGGCTGAAATTGCAGAGAAAAACAACTAAGCCCCTATTGAAAGTACAGGCCACCCACAGCAATAATTTTTAAAAACAATGAAAATCCCAGAAAAAACTAGGTACAAACAAGCCCCAATGAAACAAACACACCAATTCTCCAACATACTTGTAGTAAATTAAATCTCAAATCCAAAAGTCCTCAAATAAATCCAATCCAATGGTATGATGCAGCAGACAGACACAAAAAGGGATCCTTCCAGCTCCAAATACAAATGAAATTGAACAGCACATGGGCAAAGCACCGGGAGGAGCCTGCTGGACAGGAACAGGAAGTTGGAGACTCAGGGGCACTTCCTTCCTCTTGAAAAAAAGAGTAAAAAAATTAAAGGACTCCTTAGACAAAAGACTACAGCAAAATCACAATCTGAGGAGTTTTTCGGAGCAAAATGATCATTTTAGAGAAGGTTTCATGAAGCTCAAGAGATATTCTTCGCCAGATTGTAGTTTTTGCATGTTCAAGATCGTGATCTTACCAAGACAGGCACCGGAAGTCAGCTCGCGCGCCTGAATGACGTGTTCGCGTTTGCACACTCTCGAGGGCTTGGGAAGCCATATTACAAATCTCGTGGCTCACACAAACGGACAGAAAAGCAAGTTGGCGAACACAGAATCACAGTAAGACGTTACCGCGCGCGCGAGAATGAATATTGAGCGCGCGAGGAAGTGAAACTACTACGCTATGTGCTAAATTGCGTAGCAATCTGCAACTTCGCGCTCTACGAGCATCGCGAAGTTGCCGAAACTTCGCAAGCTCCGCGAACGGAGCGTAGTTCAAATGGTTGTGAGGGTCCAGCAGCAGTATTACAAGCATACCGAAGGAAACTGGAAAGTGAAAGAAATACACTGCATAACACACATTAATTCTCAATAATAAAGAATACTATCAAAAAAATGTCACTACAAAATCTAAAAATGGACCTTATGGGAAACTTTGAACGCTAGCTTTTTCTTTTTGTTAAACCCCCCCCCCCCCCACCCCTACAAGTTCACATTATAATAACCCCTAGAAATTCCCTGAAAAAAGCAAAACTTGAAGAGACATTATAGTTAGATGACAATGAGAGTCAATGAGTGATTTTTTAAACTCAAAACCCACAGAAATGGGCCAATTACAATTCAGTGAACTGACTATAACTTGTGCCCCTGCAATGCACTACTTATTACCTCATGTACTACATCACTCATGATATGTTCAATAAGCTAATGGATGACATCTCAAATGACATCACTGATGATATCACTGATGACATAATGGATTAAATCATCCACCCAGCTGTTGCCCAATTTACTCAAAGAACCAGTACAGCATTTCCAATATGTACATAGGTACTAAATGGTACAGAATAATGTGAAGTATAAACTACGTGGACATATGTGCTTATATAAAATAGTTATACTGTAGCCCACTCCCTTAGACACTTGAGCCCCATTACGAGGCCACGCCTCTGTGTTGCACATTGTTTACACTGTGCAGGGCTCTTCATAGAGAGCCCACTTGTTTCAGATACACAGCCCCATTAAGTGCCCAAACTCCTACTATACACAGACTTCATCCTTTGTACAACTCTTCAGTGAGATCCCACTCCCCCCAGACACCCAATCCCCTTACTGTGGTCAAATCCCTGCTATACACAACCTTTCACATGTACAGTAGTCTTCATGGAGAACCTGCTCCCTCAACACATGCAAGCCACTTTAAGAGGTCAAGCATGTTGATGAATGTATTGTCATTAGCAGTACAAAAGGTATCTAAAGTTTGATCTAGATAAAGGTCACTAAATACCTTGCAGTTTGATAATCATACATCAAACTGTCATGCTCATTGGATGTCATTGTGAGGTCATCAGTGATATCATCAATGATGACATACCCTAGAATCACATGCCTTCCTTTGTCACAAACATGGAAGATGTTAGCATGCCTCACTGTATGTCACACGTCCAAGTTATCTGCATTAGAAAGGTTATAGTAGGTCAGTTTCACCTTTGCCCATGAACTAGAGAGTCTGAGGGCAGTCCTCTGCAGTGTTCTTACTGGTCACTATAAGTTGCCTAATCATTGTTCTAGGATTCCAATTTGCAGCTGAATAGCTCATATTTGTATCTTGTGATGGAGGGTTAAGCCTTTGGCACTGTACATATTCAATCAATTAATCCATTGGTAGATTTGTAGAGCGCTACTTGTCACCCGTGAGGGTATCCAAGCTCTGAACACTCTCTGAAGCCTCTATCCATTTGCTCATCACCATCTTTGTGTACAGTCTTATGCAAAAGAGCTGTATTTATTAACTGGCATCAGGTTAGTTAGAGACTGGTGTTCAAAGATCTCTGCCAGTTGGCAATGGATGTGATAACCTTTCCTTGTGTTCCAGGGCAGTCAAAGGTTGCTGGGCTTCAATTGTGACTATTTGAGTTGCGTACAAGTGGTGTGCTAACATAACAATAATGTTGACCCCAAATGGAATAGACAAGTATTCTCTTTCAGAACATGCCTTTTTCAAGGCATTGTGGTCGAATAGCCCAGGCTTACTTTTTATCTTTTTGCTTTGCTGAGACTCGCAGCTGTGAGAAAAGGCGGTTTTGTGGCCTGGGACACTTATTAATGTGTCAACAATATAGGCGGACTTGCCTGAACTGTGGTGTAAACGGGTTCAATCTTTGATAGAAATCTTGTTCATGCATAAAGAAGTATTTTCTCATGGTGGCAGGTGGAATTACAGGAATGAACATATGACACATGGCCATGAAATTTAAATACCCTGAAGAATTTTGCATGTGGTGAACGAAATGCATTGGCTGTTTTCTGTAACGTCTGGAGATGTGTTTCTTTTATATACAAGTGAAATAAAGAAGATGTGGAACATATACAGTCTGAAATGTGACCTTTTTGAAATGCACGTTGTTTGTCTGTTGCACTGCTGTTAGTGTTTTTTTTATATAGTGTGTCCATAGGGTCGCACCTCTGAGCAGCAGGCACTTATAGCCGGTACACACTCCAAGGATCATAATTTTAATTGAATATTTGGGGCAAGGAGGAAGTACGGTTTTCTCAAGAAGCTCTGTGCTCTGTGCTTTTGCATTGACAATAATTTGGTTTCAGTTACTGATGGAAGAATATTGACAAGGGTGTGGTGCAATTTTTACAAACCTTTGCACGATGCTGCAAACTACCCCTGCCCAATGAGTGAGGCATCATCCAAACTTGATAAACAACAATAATGTAATCTCATGGTACAAGGATGGTATGCATTGGCCCATGATCTGTCCTATGGCACAGTCTATTGGAATCCCACTAGTCAAGTCACTACTGAGCCAGCATTAGGTTGTACTAGCTTGCCTAGGTGCTACCATACCTATAAACCCACTTAGATGATTCAGTTAGTTGTGGACCTGCAGCTCACTATTAAGACATTCTCTTAGTGAAGGACCAAGAGAATGGTGGCACCCAACACAGTCATTTGAAAATTATGTAGGTCCTGGGGTGGTGATAGGGGAGGGTTTAAAAAGCAATATTTAAAGATCAGATGCACCAACACCCATAATCGCAATAGTTCAATAATCCTTCAGCCTTCTCCTGGTAGGACTGAATCTCCATTCTACGAGGTGAAGTCAGAATACTCTTCAAGATGTTTAGGCGCTATTGAAAGGTGAATACATGCTTCCTGGACCATTAGGGGCAAGGCAAGGATGAAGAAGACTTCCACTTGCAAGATAGATAGGTGACAGATCTTCCCCTGCACCTTAATGTTGTGCAAAGTTGACAAATTCTGAATATTAGGATGTGGCAACCTGATGTTGCTTGAGCAGTTGTGATCTAACTGTTGTTTCTCACAGGCCCCCCTCAGTCACCTGGACTCCGCACTTAGCTGGGAGCCAATCACTCTTCCTGAGAAGATGGATTGCAGCTTTTTCTCAGGGATGCCTGTCTGTCCCCTTGCACAGATCAAAAGCAGCAGTGGTTTCCTCTGGTTCAGCCCAGATTTCTTCCTAATCTGGAAAGGGGTGGCAACTGTCAGAGTCCTATGTCTGTACCACAACAGGTCCTCATTGGATGATAGAAAATCCTTGTAGAACTGTGCTAGTCAAGGCCCTCAATAGTTATGACTAGACCTGGCCAATGGGATATTGTGCAACCTTTCAGTGTTAGGGTGCTATGCAAATCATAGATAGGCATGACCGCTATCTGAACGTAGCAGGTAAAGCATGTCCAGCAAAAATGTATGTGTGCTGTAGATGAGGACAGAACACAAATCTGAGGACAGCAGGATTGGTGGAGTGAGTACTATCAATGTGGCCAGGGAAATGTGGTGACTTTGGATGGATTAGTACATTCCTTCCTCATTAACAGAGGCAAGTGTGCTCAGTTGCAGGAGGTATTTGAATGTAAAACTTGAAGACTTCCATGCCTATCATCGGTCTTGGGGAACCTAACACTAACCCAGCCCCCATGCTGTCAATCACCTGATACCTCAGGCATATTTATTAAACGTTCATGGCAGCAAGCAAACTTGAAGTGCTGCGCTGCGTGAATAGGAGGGAGCTTGAAAGGGAATGCAACAAGGAGAAATAAAGATATTTCTCCTCACTACGCCTCTGTCATTTGTGGTGCAAACCCAGGTTTACAAGCCTTTGTAAATCTGAGTTTGTGTTAAAATACATGGATGAAAATATGAAAATACAAGGATCACCTATGCAATGCCTATGTGACACAAAGTGGCACAAGGCAGTGCACGCATTACGTCTAATGAAAGCAACCATTCAAGTAGCCAATTCTACAAACGACCTAACTTGGGACCACATTTTACATGAACATGCGCAAGTACTCTTTCCATCTATGAAGTGGGGGAAAAGAACCCATTCTACAGTGAACTCGGCTGAACCTTGCACATGGGAAGGCTGTAGGAATAGCCGTAGTCACTGCCTAAAAAAGAGGGTGCAATGTGGGTGACCGCTCCACCTCAAAATCCAGTTCTAGAGTCTCATAAACTTCTAAATGGGAGAATGGCCAGTGGGTGAGCTTGTCTGTCAGGCACTGGCAATGCTACTAGGTCAGGTGCATGAATGCACTGTCAAACCACACCTAAAATTCCATGTTCTTTAATCACTGCCCTCCTCCCATCTGTGCTACTGCCAGAGAGAAACACGGTAAATTAAATAGTTATCTATAACACTTTACTAGCATCATATTGGCTTATGTGGCTTATGTGTGCCCCTAAACGTTCAAGTTCTGGCAGCTGGATAAATAAACAAAATGATCACAGCTGGAGGGGGGGAGCACTTTTTTTGTGGAAATACACAGCATCTGTCCATTCACAAGATGTACTTCTGGTTCCCATCATGCCGAAGCCCCTCTCACCTGCTGATACACACATAATTGTCTGTTGACAGCTGCATTGTCAAGCCAAACCATACAAATGCCACCCTACCCAGAAAAAAAGTACAAGGCAGCATGGATCTCCAGACCCATGTAGAGGATGTTTGCCCCAACATATGAGCATTCTGTCATTTCAATGTCTTTACGAACGATCACACTTACAGTCCTAATTAGCTCTTAGAAATTGTGCCTAATCAGTGAATAAATTGCATAAAATATAGTATTGCGAGCATGTTACTTGTTCCTCCCCACCTATGAACAACAATCGGTCTGTTATGATGCCCACTCCACACGTCCATCCAAGAACAGATCTGACTCAGCAGTCAATAATTCCTCTCATTTTCCAGTGGTGGTTATGTTATGTTCCCTAACCTAGGCCTAAGTAGCAAAGCAACCTTTTACCTACATTTGTCCTACCTTGCTCTGAATAGCCGTTCTAGCACTGACGTTTTTCCCAGTTATGTGCTGGATAAATGTTGATTGGTTTCCTTGAAACTAGCCTCATTTATTATGCATGAGGATTGTTAGTAAAATCCCCTGCACATGACGTACATGACAGGATTAAAATACTCTGTACAAACTCATCACTATTTTCATTCTAGAATGACAGAGCTACTTTGAATAATTACAATTATTGATTTAGGCTCATTTACATAATCGTATTCACAACATGTTGATTGTGGTAGAGCCCCGGAGGCTACCTTTTTGGTATAAAAGAACCACACCTTCGCTAGATAACTAGAGGAGCAGCTTCCACACTGACAGTGGGGACCTGCATGCTGAAGCTTCAACACGCAGTGGTCTGACATTCCTTGCGGGGTGTCCAATTTGTGACCAAGACGGGGTCCTTCATTCTCTCCTATCAGGTAACGGGGTTGGCTCTTTCCTAGGGGATTCTTGTCTTTACACACACATCCATGCTAGGTAAACTTTAATACACTTAGGCAGGGTCTGCATCGTAGGGGTAGGCTTCATTACTGCCATGTTTATATGCCTGCATATATTCATTGTTTTAGCACCATGGTAGAATTCTACCTTCTATTTACTCTGTTGGTGCTTGTAATCTCTTACGTTAGCTTCTGTGTATTAATTGTCGCAACAAACATGTTTTATACTCGAAGGATGGTGGTTCAATAAATGCTTATTGAAAACGTCCCCACCGTTTAATCTGTGTATCTCTCTGAGACTAAGAGGCTGATTACGATGGCGGTTGTAGGCACCTCTGTGGTTTTGGTGGTGGCGGAAAACGTCCTTTTCCGCACTCCTGCGACGGTCCTTGCACTCGTCATATTATGATGGGCAAATATAGCCCATTTCCTGTCCGATGCGTGAGTTTCGGGATCTGCGAGAAATTTCCTTCCGCAACGGTGGCAGAGTGAGCCAATAGAGAGAGACCGCCGTGCAGAATGATGTTACGAACGCCGGACAAATCACTATGCCTCAAACAGCCCATCACACCGCAGCGGAAAATCCAGCCATTCAGAGATGGCGTAAGCACTACTGCGGTAAGCGAAAATCGAATCCCGGACACCTCCACGCGTTCCTGTCCGCTGGTCAAACAGCGGTTTTGGGTCTTTCCGCAGCAATTCCGACCACCGTGGATGGATTTTTAGCTTTACCGGACATTCCCAGCGGAGTATCGTGAAATCTGTCCCCTGAGGTAGGATTTTTCAGGCAGTGCATCCTAGTTTGACCCCCGGTTTTACCACGGTACATGCGGACGGTAATTTTCCGCTACCATGGAGGACAGAATGCTTTTTCCAACCGCCATCGTAATCGACCCCTAAGTGAGCACGATTGACTTATTGATAGGTAATGTAATGCTTCCACGATCCCTGAAGGGTCAAGGGTTGTCATGCTCGATGGTTGCCAGAAACTATTCGCTCCTTGGTAAGGTTAGGGGGCTTATGGTGGCACTGTGAGCTAGCTGGTCTATAGGCTGACATATCCTGTGGGTGTGCCCAGAATCAATCTAGACACCAATCCCTTATTTTATGTTGTCCAACAAACGCTCAGATCCTATGTATTTTTAGGAACTACACAACAGTTACAACATGTCAAAGAGACTCTGTTTCTGTTGCCCAATCCTTCAGGTCCTCCACTATGTGAAGAACATCAACGTCACGCTTGATACAGGGGCGAATATATACTTTGATTTGAATGGAGATCCTGTGAGCACTTTTGACATCTTCAGTGTGCAGGTATTTGATGATGACGACATCCGGCTGATAAATGTGGGAAGCTTTGACTACCAACAAGGTGAAGGAGTGCATGTCAACACAAAGAGCATATTGTGGGCCAACAACAACCAGGTGAGGAGGGCTTATTTTTCATATGTTAATATGTATGGAAGACATGTTGCCATTCTACCTTACATTAAATTGGCCCCATGCACCTTACCAACCACAGTGACTTCCATAAATCTTTCAAACACATCTGTTCAGCTTGATTCCTACTTACAGACAGCCCCACATATATGGAACCTAATCTGGAGTTTGTGCCTCCTCATACCACACTCCTAAAGCCATGAACAACCTCCCCCAGATCAACCTCCTCTGTTCTTGAATTCTGCATGGAGCTGAAGACCTGGATCTTCACTTAGTCTGCTGGGTAAGTTCTGCGGTATACAAAGACACATAACATAACATATACAATAACAACAATACAGATGAACTCTAAGGAAGGTGCATAAGTATGATTAACTGAAACATAATAAGCAGACCGCAGTCACTACATTACCTCATCATCTATCTTCAGCATCACAGTCCTGCATACATGAGTAGCCATGCCTCCATTTAGAGGGTAAGGGAATAGGAGCAAACAAGTGGGGCAAATGGTAATCTGATCTTGTGAATAGATCTTTCCCTGTGTCTCTTGCAGGAACATTTGCAAGGTCCCTGCGGTGCAGGTATGTTTAATTGATGCATTGTCACTATGGTATCACTTCTCTATCTCAGCAGATGGTCAGTTACTTCAACCAGAGCAACAGTCTGGATTGAAGTCTGGTGCTCAGAAGACTCTGCTGGCATTCTGCATTTGATTGTCCGTCCTGCTTGAAGCATGGAGATTTGAAAGAGTGTAGATAAACAGCATCCTGCTTCCATGGACCCTGCTCTTCCTCAAGAGAAGGAGGTGTTCCCTCTTTCTTGTACTGAACTTCAGGAGAAGATCTCTAAGCTAGTGGCTGCAGCTGCTGCCTTTGGGCCCACAGATGCTCCTCATTCTAAACAGCAGGTTCTAGAGCAAAGGCCTGCTGATGAGAATCACGTCCAAGGTGCACTGCCTAAAGGGGAGTATGTGTAAGGGGCTCAACTAATGGTGGTGATTGAATACCTTCAACAGCTACTCAATCTCAAGGGACCTGACCTAGAAGTCCACCTTTGGTTCACTGCCCTCTCATCACGTAATTATAGGCATTACTTTGAAAGAATGGAAGGATTTTGGACGGAAGGATGTTGAATCGGAGGATGCCGAAGGGATGAATGCTGAATGGAAAGATGTTGAATGGGAAGCTGATGAATGGGATGATGCTGAATGGATGGATATTTAATTGGAGGATATTGAATGAAAGGATGCTGAATCCGTGGTTATAGAATGGAAGGTTGCTGAATGGAAGGCTGTTGGATGGAAGGATGTTGAATTGGAGGATGTTGAATGAGAGTGTGTTGAATGAGAGGATGTTGAATGGATGAAAGTTGAGATGGGAGGATATTGAATGGAAGGGTGCTGAGTCGGAGGATGTTGAATGGGATAATGTTGATTGGAAATATGTTGAATGGGATGATGTTGAATGAATGGATGGATGTTCAATGGATGGATGTTCAACAGGAGGATATTAAATGGAAGGATGCTGAACTGGAAGATCTTGAAAGGAAGGATGTTGAATGGAAGGATATTGAATGGGAGGATGTTAAAGGGAGGATGGTGATAGATTAGGCGATCCATGTCTTTTTTGGAAACAGCAGAAATTGCAAGGCATTACCATGACTTCCCCTAAAGTTAAAGAAGATTAAATTAGAAATCCTTGCCTCACTTCTAAAGGCCGGACTCAGATGACACATGGATATGTTTAAAAGAAGATGTAGGCACCAAGTTGACTTAATAAAATCCAAGTAATTTGGGCCTGCAGCAGGACTGCATGCTCACCCTACCTTTGTCCAACCAACATAAAACATATATATGGGTAAAAGTGCAGGGCATTTGATATCTCCCTTCTAAAATGAGAGGCCAGCATGACCTTTTGCTCCAGTATGCAGATGACACTGTAATACTGTTTGCATACTGCGTCTACTTGCAAAAGTTTCCTGGTGTACTGCACAAATAAAACAAGGACCTGTTTCTGAAAACTAACAAAAACTAAATATTAGTGTATAACAGAGCAGATAAAATTGATCAGGTGGACGCATACCAATTTTTAGGGATATATCATCTCAGAAGAGGACAACCCAATTTAATTTGAACATTTGGAAATGGAAATCAGCATGTATCCAATATTTCCTAAGGGAACACTATGTCAGTCCGTGCTGTTTATCTGTGTCTTCCATCTTACCAGTCCTTAGTGCCAATAATATCCCTTTGGTGGCATACAAACCCATCACGTTTGGGAATAGGTTGAACTAGGGGCAAAGTTCTGAGTAAATGTCTTTGATACATCCCCTGCCTGAAACCTAGCTTTAATCCCATCTCAACATGGTCTTGAGGTTAGGCTGGTTTGCATGTGATGTATTGTAAATATGCAAATTATCAACTATTACCAAAGGCTGAGAAGTGCCAGAGAAGATACATTAAAATCTTCATTTTGAACAGAAATCAATCACAAAACCATAGGTCAATCACTTTTTAGGCACGCACATTAAGCCACATGTTAAAGCAATATTGGAGAGCTGAACAATGGAAACAATCTGTAGAATAGAAAGGTTTATAAAAAAATAAACACATTATAATGAAACATGAAGTTTCAGAAAACACAAATAATGACATTTTACACTGGAAACATATACGGCACAAAACTACAGGCAACTTGACTAAACTGCACTAACAATGTGTTCATAAAAAATTCATGACCTTATGTCTGCCGTTATTCCCCATCAACAACTTAAGAGCAAGTTTGCAGAGGGACATCACATTTGCTTGCATGTTGCAGACTTTGTGGGAACAAATTTGAATCTGCTTAATACTTGATTTGTCCCTGGCTCCAGCTATCAGAAATCCAACAGCCTTTGGTAGAACCAATATTTTGCAGACAGAGGTCACTACTGTACATCAGGCACAAGGAGAATATGGTCAGTTTAACCCTTTTAGTGCGGTGGCTCTGATGAGTGGGCGGGGTCGCGTCGGCCAACGGACGTGCGCAGCACTACGGAAGTAGTGCGAGCGACAGCCATTGGCCAACAAAAGCACGTAACAGGTTAATAGTCTTTTAGCAAAATAAATATAAATACAAAATTGTCAAAGTTGGGGAATACTTTCCTAGTACACCAGGCTGTGCTGTTTGAAGCAGTGCAGTGTTTTTTAAGAATATAAGGGGGTACTTGAGAGGTATCCCAAATATATAAGGTTTTAATTCATACTGATATTTTTACGATTTTAAATGATTTACAATAAAATAAGAATTGTTGATCCTGTGTGGTCTTTGGCAACTTCATCTGGAGCACACATAGCTACTCGTAGGCACCTCCGAATGGAATTGTGGAAGTCAAAGAGGGTCAAATGGCCCTGACATCTGCATTTTTTGGGGGTAAAATGATTAATTGTGATCTAACGATCTAGTCCAGAAGAAAGGAAAACACTGGAAAATATTCAAGGCTTTTGTTATGCTATTTTCTGTTAATAAGTTGTCTAAAGCGCACAAATACCCAGAGGTATCTTGGCATTGGCTAAGATGCAGAAGAGAGGCAAAGGCAAAAGAATATTTAAGGGGGTTGTAAGTATTAAAAAGCCAGGTCTTCAGAAGCTTCTTGAAAGACAAAACGTTGGGTGCGCTCTTGACGTGCAATAGTAGATCAATTTCAAGTCTTTGTGGCTCCCAGGAAAAAACTCCTGCCACCCCAGGTAGACTATTTAAAACCTGGAGACAACAGCACATTTGGCAGTGGCAGAGTGTAGGGTCCTGTCTTAGGTGTACCAATTAAAACTGTGTTGTGCTAACTGCCTGCATACACTTGCAGAGTCTAGAGCTTGTACCTGTGTCATCCTTGGCCAGTGAGTCAACAATTTGGGTATCGTCTGTGTAGGAGTTGAAAGGAAAAGCCAAAGCTTTTTATGACAATGGCCAAGGAGTTATTTAGACATTAAAAAGTGAGATACTGAGTGAGGACCCCTGAGGGACCCCGCTTAGGAAATAGAAAATGTGAGATGAACTC
The DNA here is from genome assembly GCF_964204655.1 of Triturus cristatus. Lineage (NCBI taxonomy): Eukaryota > Metazoa > Chordata > Amphibia > Caudata > Salamandridae > Triturus > Triturus cristatus. Next base: position 1,668,781,176 of record NC_140591.1, on the reverse strand, counting down.
ACCATGTCAGGCCAACTGTTCCCGGCCAGTAAGAAATTACTTCAGGCGGGGCCGGTAGCGCCAATTTCTGTCAGTGGAATCAGCAGCAGCTTATGAGTGAGTATATCAATAGCCGCTGAAAGATTAAGCTGAGTGCCTCCTTGGTGGGCTTGATCAGGGCTGTTTCCACGCTATGGCCTGCGGACTCCGAATTGAGTGGTGTCTAGATAATTATTAGTTTGGATATGGTCAACCAACTGGGTATTCATGATTTTTTCTGCTACCTTTGCTGGTAGAGGTAAGCAGAAAATGGGGCGGTAACTGCTAGGATCCTTCGGATCCAACGTTGTCTTTTTAAATAGTGGAAGTAGAGAGGCTTTCTTCCAAATAGAAGTGAACTACCCCTTTATGAACATGAGTTGTGAGCTGAGAGGCAATGTTTTTTTCTACTAGTTTTGCCACCCTTGGAGGACAAGGACCCTCTGCCCCCTCTCTCTTCCCTACGGTCTCCTGTCTTTCTTGCTCCCTTAACATGCTGTGGGGTAGCAGAAGACACAGCCATCTATCTTTTTTGCTGGTATCTACTTGAAACAATAACTAATTTTTTCACAAGCGTATTACTTTTCTGTGCGGCCAAGGGTCAAAACCAATGTGCCAGGGGTCACAGAGGGATACCAGGGGTTGCAACTGCGACCCTTGGGTAACCCTAAATGATGTCCATGGAGGACTGAGATTTTATTCCATAATTATTTTGGTTCCTAAACCACATGGAAGTTACAGACCTATCCTGCGTTTTCAAAAGGTCGATCAGATTTTTAGACAAACACTCTTCAGGAATGTCTCCTTGTAATCTGGGATTCTCTTAGTGGCTATCCATTGTTTTCTGATACCTCTGGACTTGAAAGATGCCACATTTCATATTTGTGTTCATCAATCAGCACGTCCTGCGATTTAGAGTGATCTTCCATCGTTATCAAACCACAATGCTTCCCCAGAGTCTGGCATCTGCTCTTCAAGTCTTTGTGAAGGTATTTCTTCCTGGAGAGGCTTCTTTACATCTTTAAGGTGTTCAAATTTACCCTTCTCTCAATTGATCAGCTAATTTCTGTCCCTTCCTATGAGGAAGGGTTCTCCGAAGTCGGTCTTGGAGGGCTGGATCTGTGCCAGATCGTTTGCATATCCCCATTTAGATAAATGAAGTTATCTTAAAAATCTGGCATGGATCCTGCCCTCAAGAGCCACCTTTGGAGAACCCTGTTGTAAGGCATAATCAGACTAGCTGAAAGTTGTTTTTCTTTTTCTGAAGCTAGTATGTCTTCTGAACTTGGAGAAATCTCACATTGTGACTTCTCAGAGTCATTAGTTCATCAGAGCCTTGTTCAAGACCAACTTGGACTCTTTCTTCCTATCAGAGGTCATAAGTTGACTCTTCTAAACTCAGCTCTGGAGATTATTGAACTTTTTTTTAGATTCTTCCAGGGACTGGTTATGAGTCTGAGATCGTGTCTCAGCAACCACCGTTGTAGTTCACAGGGCTCACTTGGATCTGAAGCATAGATAAATCACTTCCTATGTCATCGGACACCACAATCATAGGGTTACAAAGCCCAATGCGAGCGACTCCAGCAATTTCCCAAGTCTTAGAGTAGCGGTAGTTTCAGAAACACATACAAAGGGGAATTCTATTAACCCCTTCAGTTCCAATATTCCTGCACACAGATGACAGCCATTGGGGTGGGGACTCAAAATGGAAGATCAAGAGTTGCAGAGTTGTTGGTCCTAGCGGGAAAACTTTCAGTTCTCAACTTAGAGGGAGCTCTCAAGGATCCATTGAGGTCCATTAGGGTTTGCTCTTCCTCTTCAAGGCCAATAAGTCCAAGCCAGGGCCAAGAGTTGGGTAGAAAAGGCCTAGATCAACTACTACGGAGGGGACCATGCATCTAGTTCTAGAAAAGGTGACTCAATTAATCTGTTAGAGGGCAGAAAAGCAACTTTAGTCTTTTCAGGTCTCATCCCACGAGTGAGAACCAGGCAGACTTTCCCCTCAGCTGGGCTATCCTGTCCTCTGGGTCATTCTATCCATCTTTGGAAGTGTTTTAGCTACTAACAGCCCAATTGGGTCAGCCCTCACTGGACACCTATGTATCAGATGAGAACACCCATCTCCTGCAGTTCTGTTTGGATGTTTGATGTCAGAAAGTCTGGGGGTGGATTCCATGTCCCTGGTTTGTCCTCTGGGCCTTTGGCCTCTGTTTGCATTGCATTCCCTTCTCCTCATTCCAGGGGTGCAGCAGAAGATGTGGGAAATATTGCACCAGTGATCTTGCCATCCCCTTATTGGCTGTGACATACCTGGTTTTTGAGCATTCTACATATGTCAATTGTGCCTTTGTTCTCCTTCCAGTGAATCCTCCTCCCCTATAGTACCCAGCCTCTCCCCTTGGGCTATTCATTTCTTGGCTTGGAGGTTGATGATCTAGGGTCACACTCCCAGGGTGTTCTAGAGCTGCAACGTTGATCATTCATCAGTCTAGGAGGTCATGTATTGTGGCCTGTTATGTAAAACATTGTGGACATTTTAAATCCTGGTGTCAGCAGAAGAGTCATTTAAATCCCGGGTCACAGGACCCCTTATTGTAATCTTGGATATCCAATGTGATCGTTTTTTTATCGGTTTCCCTACTACCACATTGGGGTCCAAATAGACAGCAGTTCACAGTTTAGAGGGAAAATGGGGAACCAGGGACTGCATCTATCTCTCTCTCTCTCTCTCTCTCTCTCTCTCTCTCTCTCTCTCTCTCTCTCTCTCTCTCTCTCTGTTTCTCTCTCTTACCCCATTAATGAAGAAAAGCTTCCACTTGTAAGAACAGGTCATATTTAATGGCTTAATCAATGCACCATTTAGTGTTGGACCACAATGATCCCTCAATTCTAATTTCTAAAGTCTAGTTGTGAAGGGTTACTTACTAGCAAAAGTGAATTTAATAATAGCCATTACTTAAAGTTACTTGTGATTTTGTTAAATCTTTCTCTGTTCCTCATCCGCAGTGCCCAATTGTGTGATGCATTTCAGTAGCACTGGTGTCTTTTTCCTGCAGATCCCACGCTCTGTCTGCAGTGAGGAGTGCCTTCCTGGGTACAGAAGAGCTGGCATTGAAGGACAACCTGTCTGCTGCTTTGACTGTGTCCCCTGTACTCAAGGGGAAATCTCTGTCCCTGGTGAGTTTCAGAGCATGACATTCTTTCCAGAAAGTTATTCAAACATGTATGCATTTCCTTTATTTGCCACACTCCTTGAGAAAACCAAATATACTTTGGGAAAATAAATCTCTGCAAGCATTTGTACATGCTGGTTACATGTGCAAGGTGTGGGTCCTTTACAAAAGCAATAGTATGGTTGCAAAGACAGGGGATATAGGCTTTTATCTCTCAGAGAAGGGTGATTTAATAGGACACTTCTGTTGATGAATTCACTGCAGGAAATGTCAACCAAAATGCTGGGACAAGGCCTGTGATAGTCAGGCTGTGTTTTTTCTAAGCAGATTACAGAAGTGCACTTTCAAATGTCCACTTGGGATCCTCTATGCCTATAACAGAGTTGCACATTATATGCTTTTCTCAGAGGACAGACTTCTATTGGTGACTACATCTCCTGGGCTTCACCAGCTGTGAGGAGGAGGTGGAGAAGGTGTGAGGAAGACCTTTACCTGGTGCCACTTTGCACTTTGCCTGCTCCCACAGTGTGTGCTGCACCTGTGCTGGACCCAGGCCAAGACAACAGCCATCTGAGGCCGGGCCCTTCCATCCCACGCTCCTTTCATTTTTTGTAATTGGATCTTTCCTCATTTAATATTGATATGGATGAGAGGAAATCCTCTTTGTCTTCTCCTGATAGCAAGATCCACTGCTCTACTGCCTCTATTGTAAACTTCAAAACCAGTGGCAAGTGGTGAATTCATAAACAAATGTTGTCTGTCAGTGTTTTTCAGGCTCCCAAAGAATAGTAGGGCTTATTTACAATGAAATTGCGCACCATGGTGCAGCAAGAAATTGTGCTGTGCCAAGCTGCGTCAGTTTAAAAAAACAGAAATATGGTGCATCCCTGTGCTCTCCCCTGCACTGTCGCACAAACAGCAGCCATGCACCAAGCAAACTCCCATGCACCATGGTGCAAGGGTGCCTGTGTTGCAGGGATGATTGTGTTTTTGCAGGAAGGGACACCTTCCTGCACAAAAACAACCATTAATGGCGTTTTGCTCCTTCTATGTGTGCTGCAGAATACAGCACGCATAGAAAGAGCACAAAACGGGGAGAATTAAATGTATTTCTCCTCATTGCACCACTTTTATGCCACCCCTGGAAAGGCGTTAGTGTTTGGCGCTGCCTCAGATTTACGAATCCTTGTATATCTGTAGCAGTGTCAAAAAGCCATGGGTGTTGTGTGGGAATACCCAAAGCAACACCCATGACACAATCTTTTGAGTACTCTTTTGAGTACTGCCTGAAAGAGGGCCAAATTTACAAGGCTGTGTAAAGCAATACCGAAGTGTAAAAAAAAGTGACGATCCGGTGGCACAAGGGCCTTGTAAATTTGCCCCAGAGCCTGTTCCACACAATTCTGCCAACAGTAATGGTGGGGGAATCAATCAACTACTCTGAAACCAGACGGCCCTTGCATTTTACTAGATTCTTTAACTATTATTGTGGATATTCAGAATTCATGGTCTGGAAATAACTAAAGTGACTAAGAAGGTGAAAGAGGACTCAAAAAACATCCAGTTTTTGAGGCTTGTTTTGTCTAGGGATTCTGGTGGTGGTGATTCAACGAAAGGCAAAACGCCATGCCCAGATCAGTTCCACCAGACATCCTCATATATATCTATTTTTTATTTAGTGTCTGTTATTAAAATTCCGTTCGAGGAAGGTTTTTTAAGGCTTTCTGTGATGGAGCTCATAGTTTCTAAACTACAAGAGCAGCCTATGGTTTTAAGTAATTCTTTCACCCATGGCACTTCAACTGACAAACTTTTTTCCAATAACATGTATTCCTCATATGGGGCCTTTAACTGACTTCAGTATTTCTATATCAATTCCACCATCAGACTGTCTTTAAGAAAACTGTAAGTCTTTTCATATTTTCAATAATGTCTGTAATATGCATACTGAGGTGATACATGACAAGTCTCTCCCCAGTCTGCAACTTTCACCAGCAGTTATGCATGATCTTTTTATATTATTTGAGGTACCCCTTTAGGCCAACAGTCCTCTGAAGATTATATTCAGCAACAAAAAACACAGTGGTGAGTACCAGTCTTTTTATGAGGAAGTAAATATGGTTAGATATGTACTTGGATTTGAAATGGTTCTAAACACAGGTCAGGTGATTGTGTTGTGATGTATTTTACACATCCTGCTGTTGTGGGCAAATTAATCTCTACCTTTTCTAATCTGTGGCACTCGGGTAGCAGCATAAAGTTTCTCCCACTGTGATACTTCTGTAACCCCACTATTATTAGGGACTCCTCCATAAGTCTTTTGGAAAAGCCAACCGCAACACCAATATGCCACCTTCGCCTCCAATTAATGTGCGCCTTTGGAATCATTGGATAACAAAGATTGTGTCCTTTCCGAAGATTCAAATAATTCAATAGGCAATGTTGAGATGGATTTGCCTGGATTTGTGGAGGAATAAGTTCTTTCTGTACCGCAGGGTAATTTTAAGTTCCTATCTTGGGATATGGCTGGTCTGCACTCTTAATGCTACTGAGCTTTGTCTCATTATTTTCTTGATGGTTATTCATCATTTTCAAATTTGGCCACCCCTTCCTCACCGGGGAGGGCTTGAGGGGGTTTCTTGATTGTTGTGGCTATGACTTTGCTATGCAAGATTAATTAACAGCTTAATGACTCACCTAATTTGTAAGCTGCCTTATTAAGCGACAGGAAGTCTCACAAACGTCTGTTGTTGAATTTTTGGTATGATAACTTCACCAGGAATACATACAGCAATGTTAACATGTTGACTCATTTTTTTGTAGCAATGTAAGAACTCTGTGCATTCTGGGTATTCAAACATGTTAGCGAGATCTCGGTCCTGCAAAGTGTAGCGCATGGGATAATTCTGAAATGCTACCAAGACCTCCAGGAGGAATAACATCTGTATCGTATGAGTGCTTACAGTACCTCCAAGTGAGATATGCGCTTATGCCCTATGTAGCAGGGTTGGAAGATATCACCGACTTTAGCACATTGGAGGCCAAACTCCTATAAGAGGAACTGGAGGACCACACACTGATTAGCAATGCTACGGATTGTATGTCCACAGTGCTTATTTCACAAGACATTGGCTATGGAAGATGGGACCGGTAGGCTCCTCGGTTGTCTTTGGTGCTCCTCTTCGGAGGAAGATGTTTTGCACACAATATGAACCTGGTCTGTGCTCATCCTTCATTCTGATGCAGTGCCCTTGGGCCTGGGTTCAGTGCTAGGATGGACATTGAGGCCAGACCCCAAAATTCTTCATCTTCTTATGACTATTGGCCTAGACGCCAATAGATATGAAATGGTCTTGCTATGGTTGAGCTTGGTGGTGGTAAGAGAGATATAGACTTCTACTGGAAGGAAACAGAGCCCCCGTTCACTAGAAGAATGGTGTAAAGGCTTCTATCACTGCATAATTATGGAGAGGCTGATATGTGTGTCCAGGGGCTGCCTGCAAAAACATGCCAAAATGTGGTTCCCCTAATACACTCAATCAAGCAGACTAATTCTTCGCTTTTCTTCCCTGTCCACTAAGTCCTTGCTATTATTATTTACTCTATCTCTCTTATTTTGCTATATTCATATCATATTAATCTTACTTCATTCATTTTTCTTCTTCCTTTCTCTTTGTACTCTGGCTCCACTTCTCTACATAATTCTTTATGTTTACTTTGTCTTCTCACTTTCTTATCCTTCCCCTTCTTTTGCACCCTAAACTTTTAATAGATGAATAATCTTATATGATAATATATTTCTATACTACTTCTATGATGCTTTTATGCATAGTCATTGTTTCATATTTACATTTAATCTATTTATATTCATCAATTAATATCGTATGCATTATATCAATTTATTATCTATATTGCTTTTCACTACTTCTTTATTTAATTAATCATTTATTATATACCTATTTATATATTCCATATTTATTCATTTTACTCAACAGCAAATGTTATACCTCCATTGATATCTTTTATTTGTATAGTATTTATTAATAACCTTTTGTTGTATAGTTATTAACACAAAATATGGGAGGTCCGGGGCCACTGCCACAGGATTCTTCTTGATCCAATGATTTCACTACGGTAGGCCTGGACAAGTAAACTCAGAGTTATAGCTCTAGACGAATTGTGATGGATGATGAGGGGGGCCTTGAATTTTGCAACCTAAAAATACTATAAATCTGGATTATAATATGGGTCATGATGGCAGGAAGAGGGTTGTGGAGGAGACGGGCCCTTTCGTGGTATTTGGTTGTTCTCCTGCTTTTGTAAGCAATGTATTAAAACCCAACAAAATGTGTTATTAAAAAATAATAATAATTCGAGCAGGGTCTTCAATTTACATCTGTGTCCTTATCATAGATCGTCCACATACACCCTCTTTTACAGACTGAAGACCCTCTACTTATCACTTCCATATGTTTTATCCCTGAGAATCTTCTTAATCTGCTAGGCTGGTGTCTAACCATCATTTGAGTGATTATAATCTCTTTTCTTTTGCGTTTCCTTGCTCAAATTTACAGGGAAATGTTGTTGGACTCATCCTAGAGTAGAAATTATTAGAGATGATTAATCATAGATTAAGAAAACAGTTCATCAACCCTTGAATATTTCTCAGTGAATCGTTGAGCAATAACAATAATGAGATCTGTCCTTATCTGGATGACCAGGGGGAGCTCAATTTAGTTCATGCCTCCTTCGACTCCATTTGTATATCAGTGAAAGAATTGCTGAAGTTTCCGCCTCCAAATAATTCTTGCAAGATTAAGAGTGGCTTGATATATCTTGCACCCAGCCCCATTGTAACCTTTCAGAGGCTCTAAAAAGGTCCCCTTGTAGTAAGGCAGCTGTTATGGCACACAGGTCTAATTACAAAATATCCCTGCCAAAAAGAAAGCAAACTTTAAGGGAGGAGCTATGGAACAAATGACATGCACCCAGCATTCTAAGGGGTTTTATTGCCGTTTGGAGGGTTATTAATGCCCCCTTCCTTCGCAACAATTCTATGCTCATTTTGTAGGCAAATAAAAATAATTTTATTTTTGATATTCACTTTGGGTTTAGGGCATGTTTGAGCCCAATAGAGCAATACTTTAACTTGTGTCTACTGATCAACCAATACACCGTCGACAAGCAGGCTTCTAGGCATATGGCTTCCATGGACCTCACCTCGGCTTTTGACAGGGTTAACAAATCCAATTTATGGTCGATCATGTTGTCCTTGAGGATAGATACTACACTGTTGTGTTTTCTGAGAGAACTACAGCCAAGCCTATCATCAAGGTGTGATTGTGCAGATTCCTTTAAACACTATATTCACCAGCTGGAAAAACCAGTATTGAAAGTAGGCTGAGTCATACCTGCGGTACTACCCTGACCCAGTCCTGCTTTACTATATGTGGGTCCCGTGGTTCTTCTGGCCTGTTCTGGTAATAGAAAGAGACAGGCAGGAGTACACTGCCTTCCATCCCTGCACTCAACTTGCCTCAATGCATCATGGTAAATGCAGTGCATGATAACACTTCAGTAGTCAATTTTGATTTTTCACCCATGTTAGAGCCGCTTGTGCTGTGAAACTCTAGACATGTGTTTCTGGATGCATCTCTTCATCAGTAGCGAGCAACTACTCATTTTAGGAGTCCCTGAAAGGCTCGCCATTTGCTTCTCAGGTGTGCATGTGTAAATGTGTGTGCAGATATTTATATAGCGCAAATCACCAACCGGTCTCTAAGCGCTTGCTTAGGGAACCCGTCCTGGTATTCCCCTGTGAGATAACCCAGCAGGGCATCCACAAGGTGAAAGCCAGGCATCCCGCTGCGAAGGGCCATTGTGGAGATTAAGAAAGCTATTGCCCAGAGTCGCAGAGTGTGAACCCATGAATCAAGTATGCACTGGAGCAAGATTTATCGAGTCCATGGACAATTTTTTATGGACTCAAGACCCAGCCGAGTCGGGAATTGAACCCTGGTCCCGGGCTGACCTCTGCTTCCAGGTCTGCCTACTCTAACCAGTGAGCCACACTGGGAGCAGGAGCATCAACACAAGCTCTCAGCTCTGTAGCTCAGAAAGCCTTTTCAAACAGAAGGGGAGTGGGTGCAGAGTCCTGAAAAGACTTCAGGCAGCATTTCCAGCACCCAGAAAATGACTTTGACAAAGTAATGGCAAGAGGGAGCTCAAGAAAGCCCATTTAAGTGTGTATGTATGTTTGTATTACTAATGTTGCTATTATTATTATTAATAATATTTATAGGCTTTATTTTTTATTTCAGGATGATGGTAGACAGGTATAAATGTCTTCGTACTAGATCTACAAATGGATAAATGCCAAAAGACTTTAAATAAAGAAGAACTAGAAACAATAATATATTTCGTATGCGTTAAAAGATACTCCTCACCACAGGGATTGTGAACAATGCAGAAAGACTAGTATAGTAGGTGGTAACCTGTGTAGGTAGGAGCAACTGCCACTGAAAATTCCAGTCTCAGGTGTAGTGAAATCAGAGATAAAAACGGAGATTCCTTTTTAGATCTATGCTACAGACAACTGTAATGCTTGTAATTTTACACATTAGGACACACTTAAACCCTGCACTCCCAAGAGGAGGAAAAAAATGCACTAATGCACCTTTAAATTACACACGTAAAACAGAATTCCCAAAAGACGAGGTGATAAAACAAGACCCAGCACTCTCTTAAGGTGTGGCAATAAAACAAATTCAGGTGCCCTTAAAGTGACACACACATTTTTATTAATTCAATATTTTGGAAAGGAAAGCAAATTATATCAGTTGATGCAGACTCCCATATATCAAGTAACTTAAGCACAAACCCAGAATAAAATGTAGCATATATACACGTAGCAAAGAGCAAAGAAACATAGGAGTTTTATACAAAAAGTAAGCAACACATCACCGATCGACCATGCAACATCCTTGTCGACTCAAGCTGGAGGAGCCCTTTGACATCCCAAGAAGGAGTTCGATCAAAACTCAAATCCAGATTATTTTGTGGCAGTAGGTCTTCTCCTAGCTGCCTGCAAAGACTCCCTGCCTTTAATACCTTTTACTCAACGTGAGGCGAAGGTTCTAGAAACCTCGCCCCCTTTCTTCTGTTGCGAAAAACCGAGCGGCTGTACTGGTCTGTGTCAAGGTTAAGACAGAAGCTGGCCAGGCTCCTGTATTTTGACTCCGAGACAGAGCTGTACATTCCGTACATTCCTTGAAAGGTACCAAGCACACATCCCACACAACATGTTCCAGATCACTCTGATCGGTGAGGAGCTAAAACAAGTGAAGAGCGAAAACATCCCCTTCCCCACTTTGCAGCTACGTGCAAGCACAGAAAATGGAGTCTGTTACACAAGATGGAGTCAGCACAGAAAATTGAGTCAATTATTCCAAAGGAGCCAATGATCAATATATCATTCTTAATATCATTAAAGCAGCTTTAGCTTTTGTAAGCAGACACACATAAAGCATAATGTGACTGGGCTTTGGGCTCACGGTTGGATGGATTTGTTTTATATCTCCGTTGTCTGTTTTTGATTCAAGTACTTTCCTCCCTATTCAATCTTTTTTCCACCCAGAATCTGTTTGGTCTCACAGTATTGTGATTGGTTGAGTTGCATTCTTCTGCAGACATCATGGAACTACATTTTCCTTTCCATGTTTGCCATTTGACTTTCAGCATTCCACAGGAGTACATAAGCATTCGTCTTTCCCCTCTTAGGTCCAGTTGATCTCTCTTACTCCTATCTCTTTGCACTGTTTCTTCAGGTCATCATTGTTCCTGCAGGTCCTGCTCTCTTTCCTTGTCTCTCTAGCTACTGATATCCAAGCACATGTAGTAATGGCTTAAGGTATGGCAACTTTATAAAGCAATCATTTTTGCATGACTCCAGGAACCTCCAATAAAAGCTTCAGGCAGCACAGCTTGGTACAGCAAGTGCAATAAGGGAAAGAAGATTCAGACATTACTGTGTCATCAACTTAGAGCAAATCTGCACTGGTGGCTTGATTAGACCAACAGCAATCCATAATAATAAAGGTGGTAACTCAATTATATCATCTTATTTTCCAAGGCCCAACTCCTCATGACATGCATAATGAGGTGAACTATGAGGTAAACCTAAGAGGCGTCTACAGAATATATTCTCTTCAATCTGTAGTGAAGGTACATATGCAAAACCTCATATCCCTGGTCCCCAGGTTGTCAGGGACGAACTTCCTCTATTAGATTTAATATGTTTGTAAGAAGCTTGCACCCTGTTACGGATGCAAAACTAAAACATGCCTATGGATTGAATTAATGTAAGTCTCCTTTCTTTTAACATACAAGACCACTTTTTTCCCCAAATGTAAGACGCAATGTGCATGATTGTTTTGTGCAATAAGTATTGCTTCTCAGTGGCTTACCCAATTGTAAGTATGAGTATTTGCAAAGGTTTGTGTCTACATCTAGGCCATACATATATCAGCAATGAGTCAATCGGTTTCTTCAGAGATGTGGAATTTGATCCATAAGAGCTGCATCATCTACATAGTAGAGGTGCAGTAAAACATTTTCTACCAGTCCTTATTGTGTGTTGGCTTTCTGAACTCTGAAACTCCTCAGAATCTTTAATGTAGTGTGAAGAGTAAAAGAATCAAGAAGCTTGTTTAGCGAACCCACTCCCACCCCCGCCGTCAACCCTATCAAATGACAGGTTTTCTGCAAACTCACTCCCTGGGCCATACCTTACATTAGCTCTTAAATCAGTGAGCCTGAGCATTTAAAATGAATAAACGACAGACCAAAAAAATGTCATATTAAGGCACTTACCATCATTTACATATTTTATCACAGTCAAATATGGTTAAATGCCATAAAAAGGAAGATTATCAAAATGATTTATCTATTTTTTAATTGATTCTGGAGTCAAAGTTCTTGGGTGAATCCTGTGGACAGAATCCGGTCTTGGGCGCAGGATGTGGGTGTTTAGTCAGAATTCCAAAATGGACCAGTGCCATAATCCCCATCAACTATTTGAAAGAGATGCTACGGATTCTGCTGTGTCCCTACACATTGCAGTAATGCACCTTTGAACCAGCCAACTGATTCCAGTCTTGGAGTCCAAAGTGTTCAACCTGTCAAAAGGAAGCAGCCAGAGAGAGCAACGGCTGAGGAAAATTGAAGAAGGCCAAGAAAGGTGATGGCGAGCAGCAGGGATGGAAATGCCGTCAACTTCCCAAGGGGAGAGCTCAACAAACAGAGGCAGAAAGGACAGTGGAAGACAAGGCCCAGGTACTGGCAACAGTGGTAACCCTGCAGGTGCGGGACATGACCCACAGAATAGCTTGCCGGTGGCACAGAGGCAAAATAACCAACCCGCGCAGGAGCTGGTTCCTAGCCTATCCCTTGAAGAATCTGGTCAGGACCTGCATGGAGGACTGGGTAAGATGATGAAAGCTATGCACAGCTTCATGGCCTCTGCGAAATTGTTGGTTGGGGCAGGCACAGGGCATACTCCCAGCACCAGTCAAGCGAGCGCGAGCCAAGTGTGGATGCAGAGAAGCAGTCCTTCTCTGGAGGTGCGGTCCGAGTCCTCCTCTTTGACAACGGGGGGTTCAGGCACGGGTGTTGCAGACGTCACAGCGGGTGCGAATAGCAAGGGAGTTCTGATTAGGCCTGATCTGCCGCTGCTGACTGGAAGGTCATCTCTGCAGTGGAGAGTTCCTTTAGAAGCCAGAGAGAGAATTTGGAACAGGGAGTTCATTGACATTTTAACGTTGCTTACATTCGCCAAGGAAGGCGCAGACATCACGGTGTTGACTAAGGAGGTTGATAAACATAAGTGGAAGAAGAAGGTTAAACCAGATGAGACAACTGGTCAGAGGCATTTGCCATGTTGTTCACACTCATAATGGAAAAGTCCCCTGAGCAGAGGCCCGCCCTGTGAAAATATAACAGGGTAATTTATGAGGGATACAAGCGTAATGGGGTCACAGGCTGGTTGAATTACGATAGAGAGCACCTGAGATGTCATGGGATTGTTGGGAGAATGAGCTCTGGGTACAGTACATGGGTAATGGCAACAGCAACACAGGCAGAGACACCCCCTTCTAGAAGGACAGACAGACAAAACCATACTATTATAAAAAGCAGTTTAGACATTCCTTTTGGGGCAGGGTCGCGCCGAGAGGGAGGGGAGGCTTTCAGCAAAGAGCCAACAACGCATGGAGGCTATACAACAATGGGGCATGCACTTGGGGCGCCACATGCAAATTCACCCACACCTGCTCCAAGTGTGCTGTGTGGCACCCAGCAACCAGTTGCAGAGGAGGCAAGACCGATAAGCCAAGAGGCACCAATGCTGGCGCAAATCAGCCTTAATTGTTCTCAGTCTAAACACTCCATTCTAGCACCATCCCCTGTTTCCATTCCCACCTTGACCCCTAGCCTGAAGGAGTACCCTAGAGCAGCTGAGCGGGAATTGTTGTTCAAGGGTTGTAGTGAGGGCTTTAGCATCCCATATTCTGGATCAGCAGTTTCAAGAGAGGCCAAGAACCTACGCTCAGCCATAGAAGCCCCAGAGGTGGTCAGGGAAAAGCTGGAGGAGTGCCAGTTGGTGAAGGTGTCTGGGCCATTTGCCAAACCACCCCTTCCACATTTTATTGTGTCTCCTCTGGGGATTGTGCCCAAAAAAGAGCAGGGATGATTCACCATCTCTCTTACCCCAAGGGATCGTCAGTAAATGCTACTTGGATGACAGAGCGTGCTCAGTTTGTTACGCTTCATTCGATGAGGCAGTTGATTTGGTACGAGCAGCAGGTGAGGGTGCTCCTTTGGAAAAGTGGATATTGAGTCTGCTTCCGCCTCCTCCCAGACCATCCCGATAGTTTTCACCTACTAGGTATACAGTGAGACAGGCAGTATTTCTATGATAAATGTATGCCCATGGGCAGTGCGTCTGTCATGTTCCCTGTTTCAAGAATTTGCATGCCTCCTGGAGTAGGCATTGAGGCAGAGGAAGCCCCCGGGGTGCTCATTATATTATCTAGATGACTTCCTCTTCATCGGTAAGGCAGGTTCCAGGGAGTGCTGCGAGACCCTCTGGGCATTTCAACTACTTAGTCAGTCACTAGGTGTGCGCTTGGCCCCAGAGAAGACCCAGGGACCAACAGAATGTTTGACATTTTTGGGCATAGAAATTGATTCTACAGCAGGGAGGTGCAGACTGCCAAAAGATAAGGTTGAGGCCCTTCTAAGCGACATCATGTAAGTCCTGAGCAGGAACAAAGCGGCGCTGGCCATAATTCAGAGCTTGCTGGGCAGGCTAAACTTTGCAGCTAGGATCAAACCAGCAGGGAGAATCTTTGTCAGGCAGCTTGCTAGGGCAAAAGTGAAAGTAGAGAAATTCCATCACTTAGTGGGGGACTGAAAGATGACCTGCGCATGTAGCTGTCCTTTCTGAATGACTTCAAAGGGTCTCTGTTGGGGCGCACCCAATGGTGCAGCAGTCAGCAGCTTCAGCTGTTTACTGATGCGTCTGGGAGAGAGGGTTTTGGTGCCATTCTAGTCAGGGAGTGGTGTGCGGTGAAATGCCCAAATGCATGGAAGAAATAAAGGCTTACAAAAACCATCCCTGTTTTAGAAATGTTTCCAATTGTTGTCACTACATCTATGGCCACAAGTGTTACCTAACAGAAGGATCACATTCTGGTCCGACAATATGGCCGTGGTACAGGCCGTTAACAGCCAATCTGGCAATTGCCTGGTTTTGGTGGGGCTTTTGAGGAATATAGAATTTCGTGCCAGGCATGTCCAAGGGGTGAAGAACGTGGCAGCTGAAGCTCTTTCTCGTTTTCAGTGGGAAAAATTCCAGGCGAAATACCCCCAGGCTATGGAAGAGATGACGTCCTTCAAGGCGGAATGGTGGCACATGGATCAGTGGAGCAAAGGATAGTGGCCTTGGGAGAATTATCATTGGCACCTGGGACAGGAGCCAGATACTAGGCGAGTTACAGCACGTTTGCGTCAGTGACACATTCCCCGGGATCAGGGGAGGGCCACCACCCTATCGGATGAGTGCAGCGACTTGTGCTATGGGCAAAAGACAATGGGAAATCACACGCATGGGTTTCAAGACACCTAGCGGGTATCACCCACTTTACGAAGCCAAAGGGGAAGCTGATCCAACTGCAGGTTTCCCTGTAAGGGCAGCACTGAAAGGATGGGCTAGACAAGTCACCAGACCAGAAAGCACCTGTTGATTTCAGCATGCTGAAGAGGTTAGTGGGGTTACTCCCTGTCATATGTAGTTACGAGGCACTGCTATTCTCCACCACATTTTCCCTAGCATTTTTTGGAGCTCACCGGACATCTGAACTAGTGACATATGCAAAGAATGACTCTTCTTATAGGGCACTATAGTTGGGTGATCTCAGAATGGGGAAGGATGTGGCCGAACTGACAGTCAGCTGCGGAACGGCTCAGTATTCTATTTGACCAGGCTGGGAGGATCCGAGTGTTGCCCAATAGAACTGCTCTGGGCTTATATGGAGTATAGCCCCAAACATCCAGGTTACTTGCTGCTTCACCAGGACGGCCAGCCTCTCACCCAATTTCAATACAGAAGCATCCTCAGACGGGCACTTACAGAGGCGGGAAACCAGGGACAGAAATGGTCAACTCATTCCTTTAGAATTGGGGCTGCCAAAATGGCATTTAAAGAGGGTTTTCCTCCTGGGGCGATTAAACATATTGGAAGGTGGCAGTCAGACAGATACAAGTTGTATGTCCGAACGTGAACTAAGCCTAGTTCTGGCCTTGTTTACGCATTGACTAGTAGTGTGCAGAAGCATTATTTGTGCCTTCATAATTGTATAACCATATATTGAGTGTGTTCACAGATGTTAATAAAGTGTGTGGTAATGTTTTCCTTCTTGTTTTATTTAGAACTTAAAACAGTATGGGTGATGGGTCACTCTTATGTGGCCAGAGCGGAACAGCGGGCCAAAGAAAGGAGTTGGACACATGCCTCTGTAACGTTGAAATGTCCTGGATGGGAAGCCCGGGGATGATGTGGGCATTGCTGAAACCCATGTTTTGCCAGCTGGTGGGAAAAGAAGGGGTTAGGCCAGACATTCTGATAATCCATCTGGGGGAAACGATCTCACCTCCTGTGGTAGGGGCCCCCTTTTACAGGCCATGCAACAGAGTTTAACCAAGATGGCTACTCTAATGGGCGGGGGCGAGATATTTTGGTCGTAGATCATCCCCCGCAGGGTGTGGGAGGGAGCTTGATCACCTCCAGCTATTGAGATGTCAAGGCGGAGAATTAATCTGTCCCTACAGAAATGTACTAAGCAGCATGGATTGGGATTCATCAGGCATAGTTTGCTCAGTAGACATCTAAGCAGTAATTTTGAACCAGTTGGGGTACACCTGTTCAATGTGAGTACAGATATTTTCCTGCTGAGCATAGGGGATGCCTTGGAAAGGGTTGTACTTAAAGGAGATGTGAGGGGAGCAGAGGTGGGGGGCCTCAGTTATCGCAAAGTGCCATCCCCTAGGCTTGGCAAAGTTACAGGGTGATCCTAAAACTTTAAACAACTAGAATGTCTCCAGATAGTGGATCTTGGAGGCAAAAAAGCAATTGCCTCGGGTCACTGGGAGTCATTACGGTGGGCCTGGCATGATGTGACGGCACTCCTTAATCCCTTCAGGGGCAGTTGAAATCCTGAGCAACTGTGGAGACTGGCCGGGGTCTCGCTCTGACATGTCAGGAGCATGACACAAAGTAAAGAGTAGGTTGGCAACCTACCATAAGGAACTAGCTGTAAATAATCTAACTGAGGTGGTGTGGAAAACACCAACAGGACAGCTCTAGCTTTCTCAGAATGGGTGTCGGCCGTTCAAGGAACTCATCGTCGACACCTGGATCGCCCGTAAGCTAACCCAACCTGTGTAATCAATAAACTTGTGACAGAGTTTATCCACAAAAAGTGTCCCTCTCATTTATTATGTTGCACACACTTTATTGTTGTATTTTAAGGGTCCCCATAGTCCAGAATGGCTAGGGGTGGCAACGCTATGGCATTTCTGTCCTGATAGAAGCATACAGTGTTTGGCCTTTTTGCACAGGAGATTGTACCAATAATTATTTTCGAGAAGTAGTGGATTCTTTCCAAGCACCAGCTTTGTCCTGGCTAACCAAAGCCTTCACCTTGATATTAGATTTGGATACCCTAATGGCTTTGATATGCTGTCCTGCAAAGTTTTTCTTGATCCCATTGGACTTGTTCCAAGACAAATTGTGAGAAATGGTTCTCCTGACTCCATGAGCTGTCAAACCAGCTATTGTGATTGTGGGTTAGACCCATTTATTTGCTGATCATAAGGGCTGTGGAAGCCGACAAAGCAATTCAAACATAAATATTTAAAATTTGCAAATTGTCCACTTTCCCATATGCGCATACTCACTAGGATGCTAAAGAGGCGATCAGCACTCTATGTGTCACTTTACTGGTATAGGGTTTTTCTTTCAGCCTTAAGATAGTGTCTGCTATATTCTCTTCTAAGGTGTGTATATGCTTGCACAGCAACTTATTGATAGCTTGCCTCCAGTTTTCATCCATCCTTATTATTCTTTAATATTTTTATAAGAGTTTCTCACATTGTAAGTTGCCAGATGTTTCTAAAATGATTCTGTGAATAATGGAGACTCAGCCAATTTCCTGTTCACATTATATACGTATTGTTTCCTTGTATATAGGTGTACTGCATTAGATAATGGCACCATCAGTTGTCATAAATGCTTAGAGCACCGTCGACAATGGTATGCTTCTCTGCTCAATCTTGGGCCGAACTAGAAATCTGGATATTGAGACTGCTTTGAAGTTCCATTCTTGAGACTGTTAGGACAAACATTCATTCTTATTTTATGTCTTTATTCTGTGTCTGCGCAAAGTTACATTTGTTGCTAATAAAAGAGAGGGAGTTCAGTACTAACAGTACAGCACTGATTGTAGGAAGTAGATTGAATAAATCATGCATTCAAGATACTGAGGTATAAGCATCAGTGGCCAATGGGCTCAGTGCTTTTTCTAATATTCCAATAGGTTTTATAGGATAGGAGAGGTCTAAAATGTGTTTCATGTCCTGGTGAAGGCTCTTTACATTTTCAAATAAGGAAATGAAACGTCAATGAATCCGACTGAAATCATCCTTCTAAAGGACTCAGTTGCTCTGGAATCATTACACTGTGTCTCATGTTAGGATCATCGGTTTTCTTAATTAAATATTTTCCAGCAAAGGGGATACCTCAACATTGCTCCTGTCAACTGTGTGTCTCTTTCTTACCATTGCACAAAGTTTATTATAACAATATCTGATTATTTTATAAAAATCTTTTTTTCAAAACAATGATTATTCGCTATGTATACTAGTCGTGCCTTGAAACTGGCTCAACATATAGTTTTGATATTCATGATATACGTCAACTTCATGAAACTGATTAATTCAGTTAAGAGATCTGTGTTAGACTCTGGTATATCAATTTATTTGTTATAAATAACATATACCATATTTTGCAATATTTTTCCTTAGGGTCTCGCAGTTAGACAGTAATCTTAGGGAACGCTCTTCTTAAAGACTGCTTTCTGAATGCACACCAGTACATACATGTGTGGTGAGGGCGGTGTGTGCTAGTTTAGCAGGCTTTCTCACTTTGCCCATGTGTGTGCGGGAACTAATGTTTAGCTGAGGATCATGTACAGATCTGATCAGTTGCATGGAGGAAGAGCTGGGATGTATATCACTTGCACTGACTGTGTGCCACACCCACAACATGGTACTTTTCTCTATAAACAAAGGACATTTATGTTGTTTGAGGGAATAGGTTTATATATATGAGAACTGTATAATGTATGTCAGAAACCTCTGACTACCCTTTGCAAATTATGCTTTAAATAAATGGTACTTTACTTACAGGAAAGTTAAAGGCATAATATATAATCCTAATAGCAATTTAAGATACATTTAGACACAAATATTATAAAATGTAATTATTCATACTGTCAGTGGTTATCAAAACGATCTGGCATGGAGCCAGCCCTCCTGGAGTCGTTTTTGCCCTTAATGAATTACACATTGGTTGACACTATTTCAATGTTTTAGTTTCTTATGTGAGTAATTATGTACTGCTAAAATATATTATTGACAGTTCCCCTGCAATTACAATGTGGTCTACTTCATAGACAGAGACTGTCTCCAAACATAACATCATTTCATTATTTCTTCAGGCAGAGATGAATGTATGAAATGTCCTGATGACAAATGGTCCAATGAAAAACATGATCATTGCATCCTAAAAGTGACTGAATTCCTCTCGTTTGAAGAGCCCCTGGGACTCACACTCACCATATTTGCTGCCTTCTTGACTTTCATCACTTCTTTGGTCCTTGGAGTCTTCATTAAATACAGAGACACTCCCATCGTCAAAGCCAACAACCGTGGTCTCAGTTACCTTCTTCTCGTCTCCCTCATGCTCTGTTTCCTCTGCTCGATTATATTTGTCTGTCGTCCTCACAAGCTAACCTGCATGCTCCGACAGACGGTCTTTGGGGTGATATTTTCTGTCAGTGTCGCCTCGGTTTTGGCTAAAACCATCGTAGTTGTCATCGTCTTCAAGGCAACAAATCCCAGCAGTTCTGCGAGGAAGTGGCTGGGATCAAAGACACCAACGTGCATAGTCTTCGTCTCTTCTTTGATTCAAGTTGTTATCTGTGTTGTTTGGCTGGTGAGATCACCTCCTTTTGCAGAGCTAAACATTGTGTCTTATAAGGAAAAAATTATTGTTGAGTGTAATGAAGGGGGTGCCATCTTCTTCTACTGCATGCTGGGATACATGGGCCTCCTGGCCACAGTCAGCTTTATAGTGGCCTTTCTCTCAAGGAATCTGCCTGGAAGCTTCAACGAGGCCAAGCTGATCACCTTCAGTATGCTGGTGTTTGTCAGTGTGTGGATCTCCTTCATCCCAGCATACCTGAGCACACGGGGGAAGTACATGGTGGCCGTGGAGGTGTTTGCCATCCTGTGCTCCAGTGCTGGACTCCTCGGATGTATATTCTTTCCAAAGTGCTATATTATTTTAATGAGACCAGAAATAAACACTAGACGCAATCTAATTGGTAAAAAAACTTTTGTTTCTTTTAAAAGTGAATAGACCTACAGGTACCCCGAAATAGTGTAATGGAATAAACAGGGCAATGCACAGAGGTGCATGTGTCCAAACTGAGTTATCTTGTCTGATTCAAATACAGGAAATGGGAAAAAGCTAATACCAAATGCATATTATTATATGTTGATCCATGACAGGGTTAAACATCCAAAAGAATGAGATCAATAGTGTTAGAAGTTCACTTGACTAACAAACACATTGAGACACAGTCGATAGAGGTGAAAAATGAATGCTAACAATAACAGGTAATCCTGCACTGTCCCTCTCCTCCAAGAACTCTGTAGGGTGTCTATATCCACCCTCCACACCCACAGAACCTGTATGAGTGGCTATATCGATCCTCCTCAGCCAGAGGATTACAATAAGGCAGTGAGCCTGCACTGAACCACAGCCACAGAACCTGCTGGGTGCCTACATCCTTTCTCCTCAGCCACAGAACCTGTTGGGTACTACATCCATCCTCCTCAGCCACAGAACCTGTAGGGTGCCTACATCCCTTCTCCTCAGCCACAAAACCTTGACAGTGCCTATATCCATCTTCCTCAGCCACAGAACGTGCTGGGTGCTCTATCCATTCTCTTCAGCCACAGAACATGTAGGGTGCCTCTCTCCATTCTCCTCAGCCACAGAAACTGTTGGGTGCTATATCCATTCTCCTCAGCCACAGAACGTAAAGGGTGCCTATATCCATCCTCCTCAGCCACAGAACCTGTTGGGTGCTATATCCATCCTCCTCAGCCACAGAACCTGTTGGGTGTTTAGAACTCAATCAATAAATCAATCAAGTGTTTGTATAGCGTGGCTACTCACCCATGATGGTCTCAAGGTGTTGATCCATCCTCCTGAGCCACAGAAAACTGTAGTGTGCAATATCCATCCTCTTCCAACAGAGGAGCAGCAGAGGGCAGTGAGCCTTCATGCCCTAATAAGGGCATCTTATTTTCTGGAGGAAGTTTTTCTTATTGTGGATCCAAATAAACCTTCCTGCTAGCTCAACATTTTCACTTTTAACCCCTTGTGTGCCACGCCCTTTCCCCGCCCTGTGCCGGCCGTTACATTAGCGGGCGGGGTTCATGACGAGCTGGACTCGTCATGGGCACAGCGTAACCGTGGCCCATGACGAGTCCAGCTCGTCATGGGCACACAAGGGGTTAAAGTCACAATGAAACCCTGGACATAAAAGATCGTCCCCAATTAACCTGGTACTTTCACCAGGGCTTTCAGGGAGATGAAAAAAGTTTGGGGGTGTTCAAAAAGGTGCATGGCCTATGTATTTGAGGGAGTGTTCTTTTCCTTATTGCATCCACATATATAAAACAACATCTAACTTAACCTAAAACCAACCAGGACTAATGGCTTTGTCAATGGGTATTATTAGTTTAAGATAAATGAGTAGCAATAATAATTTTGTTGTAAATAATATCGAAAGTGTTTAAATTCTGAAGTTACGAAACTGTGAATTAAATATTATTGGTCTTGTGAAATGAGTAGTGGGGTTCAGAGTGTGTCAATCACTCACTTTATATTCAGTATATTAGACATATACACTGTTTTCCTCTGTACAGCTTGTCCACATGCATATCTTACACCTCATCTCTTTCCTCTTCTGTACCCTCTTTTAATCTCTCACCTGAATGCACTTCTTCACATCTCATTCACTTCACCACCCCCAAACACACCACGCACCCACTCACATGTTAGGACTGAGTTTTCTTTTACTTTTTCCTTGTCAATATTTTGACAACTGTGTACCTCCTTCACACACATTGGCACTGAATAACTATTGCATCTAGAATACATAACTATTGACCAGTACGCTTTGCAGAGAGGCCAATGGCTGAATGACTATGTATTCTGAACACCTTTGTGACCCACTGACATGTGGACACCTCCAGTTTCAACTACAGAGCTCTCAATCGTGGCCCATTATGAACACCTGGAAATCATTTAAATTACACCCTATACAAGAGTAATATGATGCTAAAAAAACCTCAATATCCTGGAGAAGGCTACAAATATTAGGAAATGCAAGATTAAGTGAAATATAAGCTGAACCAAAGAGCTGAAATGGATTAGCATAATGTGTTTTTCATTCATTGTTTAGAAATTTATGAGCATTATTTGCCAGTAAAGTTAAGGACATGAACACAAAGGCAAATGGGGAGCTGTTTTGATATCCGTTGTTAATTACTATGGGGCTTTAAACTCGGAGGGACTCGGCCCACCTAAAGCACTGACTATCAATGACTGCAATGGTGGGCCAGGGTTCCAGGTGCTTCTGACTGAAAAATATCATCAATGATTGGTGGATCTCAATATATTTATGAGCTGCAGACATCAGAAACCCACTTTCCAGCAGCACAGACTCCACCTAGGATAGGAACAGAAGCTCTGAGGGACTGAACAAGGGGGTTCAGGGAGGGTACAGAGGGAGACCTGGAACAATATGGTATGTGAAGAGTTTCCACAACTACTGTCAAAAATGTACAACTGCATACTGTGATAGGCACACAGTAACTGCATCTTATGCTAGGCACATAGTAACTGCATCCTGTGCTTGGCACACAGTAGATGCACCTCATACTAGGCACACAGTAACTTCATCTTATACTCGGCACAGAGTAACTGCATCTTATGCTTGGCAGACAGTAACTGCACATGATGCTATGCACACAGTAACTTCATCTTCTGCTAGGAACACAGTAACTACATCTTATGCTATACACTCAGAAACTGCACATTATACTAGGCACTCAGTAAGTGCATCTTGCACTAGGCACACTGTAACTGCATCTATTGAAATGCTCTCAGTAACTGCATCTTACAATAGGAACAGCGCAACTGCATCTCGTACTAGTACAGGACCTGAATCTTATAATTTGCACATAATAACTGAACCTTACGCTAGGCACACAGTAACTGCATCTTATGCTAGGCACACAGGAGCTTCACTTTACACAAGGCACACAGTAACTGCTTCTTATACTGGGCACAGAGTAACTGCATTTTATAATTGTCACAGAGTAACTGATTCTTATAGCGGACATACAGTAACTGCACCATATGCTAGGCGTAGAGTAACTGCATCTTATGCTACGCACACAGTAACTATATCTTATGCTATGCATGCAGTAACTGCACCTTATACTAGGCACACAGCAACTGCATCTTGTACTAGGCATACAGTAACTGCCCCTTCTACCAGGCACACCATAACTGCATCTTGTACTAGAACGCAGTAACTGCATGTTATACTCAGCACAAAGTAACTGCACCTTATGCTAGGCACACAGTAACTGCATCATATGCTAGGCACACAGTAAATATATCTTATGCTATGCACGCAGTAACTGTACCTTATACTAGGCATGCAACAACTGCATCTTGTACTAGGCTCACAGTAACTGCACCTTCTACTGGGCACACCATAACTGCATCTTGTACTAGAACACAGTAACTGCATGTTATACTCAGCACAAAGTAACTGCACTTTACTCTAGGCACACAGTAACTGCATCTTATGCTAGGCACACAGTAACCAGAACCTATTCTAGGCACACAGCAACTGCATCTTATGCTAGACACACACTAACTACATTTTATACTTGGCACACAGTAGCTACACCCTATGTTAGGCACACAGTAACTGTGTCTTATGCTAGGCACACAGTAACAGTTTCCTATGCTTGGCAGACAGTAACTGCATGTTATGCTAGGCATACAGTAACTACAGTCGGTGCTAGGCACTCAGTAACTGCATCCAATGTGAGGTACACAGTAACTGTACCTTCTGCTTAGCACACAGTAACTGTGTCTTTTTTTTTTGTCCTCATTTGCCATTACCTCCATCCACAAGAGACGCCAACCACCACACGTGTCTGCCTTGAAGTAATTTAGCGATCTATCCTCCTTCGTGGCCTTTTCCGGGCACCATTTATTTGATAGGTGGGAGACCAACCTCTTAAGTGGAAAACGGAGAAACTCCAGTCAATGGTGTTCAACCTGACAGACCCGGGATTACGAACGAGAGAGGGAGAGACCACTTCCCAAGGTCTTCTGGAGACTAATTAACATAACCATCGGACCCGGAGAAAAAAAAAAAAAAAAAAACCCGGTCATCCTATCTCCAGTTTATTAACAGATCCCAAAAGGACAGATTTCTTTCACAACACGATCTGGCCAAGTCAGTCTTTGAGGTTTCGTACAGTGACATTAACCAAGCTGCGTGTGATGGAGCTTTAGCTTCCACCCAAAATTTACATATTTGTCGCCTTGCAAGGATGATGGAATAAAAAAGAAAAGACTTTGCCTGTCCGTTTACATTTTCCTCCAATCCAAAAATTATTAGCGGAAGAGTGATGTTCAACGATATACTTAAAATCGAATCCAAGGTGACCTTTACTTCTTCCCAAAGCAACCTAATGGCAGGGCAGTCCATAAACATGTGTGTATCTGAAGCTGCCACCAAATTACACTTATTACATTTCTTCCCTAAAAGAAACTTAGAAAGCCTTAGGGGTGAGAGGTAGGCCCGATGCAAAGTGAACAGATGATTACGTCTTAACCAAACTGGTTTCACTGTTTTATAGAGAAAAGAAAAGGATCTCATCCATAAGTCCTCACACTGAAGGGCTAACTCATTTCCCCATAACTTTTCTGGCAAGGCGAAATCCCCATCCGCCTCCTCCACCATAGACCAGTACCAGATTTCCACCTCTTTACCCCTTCTTGCTTTTCTACCAGATGTTGTTCGAACTGGCTATATTTCCCCGATTGAGGTCCTTTATTATTTACTGCTCGTGCCCAACTGTATGTATTTAAACTTAGAGAAGGGTGTACCCACCTTGTCCCTCAACACCTCCCAGTCTTGTACCCTTCCATCCACCAATAACTCTCCCCATCTAAGAATCCCAGCCTCTTTTAACGGGGTTGCTAAACTATCCTGCATACAAAGTGGCAGCCCAGGAGACTCCCACACAGGGGCGAAGTTGGAGTAATAGTGTAACCCGACATTTTTATTAATCTGAACCCAGTTTGATATGACTGACTGCAAGGTCTTTAATCTGACTTTTTTGAAATATTTCATGTCTCCAAACATAAATAGAAATCCATTCCATGGGATATCTACTCCCCCTAACATAGCCCTGAACATTTCCCCCAAAGATGATATTACGGGAGTTTTAAGAAGCATCCTGGAGTAAGTCAGCTGAAATGCCCATGCATAATATAGCAGATCTGGCAAAGCCAGCCCTCCCTTTTCCCTCCTCCTTCTCACCTTCTCAGCCTAGCTGTTTTAAAGTTCCAAATAAACGAATTTATTTCTCGCTGACTTTTTTCCAGTTTTTTTCGTTCAAAAGACAAGGGAATAGAATTAAAAATAAAAGTAAACTTTGGAAGAATGGACATTTCAACTAAATTTGTTCTCCCAAAAATCGAGAGTGGCAGGAGCGACCAAGATTTCAAAAGTTTCCTGTATTCCGTGGCAAGACGATCTAAGTTGGTCTGTGCAAGCTTTCCTATTTCTTGGGTAATACGTATTCCCAGGTATCTCATGGATGTTACAACTGTTAACTGTAGATTTGGGACGTTCCAGCACATAATCTCTGTTTTGCTGGCGTTGATATCATAGCCAGAGATTTGCCCAAATTCTCCTGCCTTTTTAATTACCATCGGGAAAGCTCTCTGCGGATCTGACGTGTAAACCAAGATATCATCCACATAAAGCGCTGTCCGCTTCTCCCATTCCCCGAATACAAAAGGAGGAATATCCACTTCCTCTCTTAACACTTGAGCAAACGGCTCTATGTAAAGATTAAATAAAAGCGGCGAGAGCGGGCAGCCCTGTCTAGTGCCTCTGGTAATTTTTATCGGGTCTGTTAAAATGCCATTGACAAGCAATCTAGCTGTAGGGGCCCTGTATAATTTCTCAATAACCCGACAAAAGACCTCCCCCAACCCAAACCTTCTCATCACCTCCACCAGATAAGGCCAATTGACCCTATCGAAGGATTTTGTGGCGTCTAACGTCAAGGTAGCCAGAGGAAGAGAAAATGTGGTTGCAATGTCAACCGCCCCTACCAGATCTCGAGTGTGGTCGGCCAGCTGGCGTCCCTTTATAAAACCCCTTTGGTCTTGATGGATTACCTATCCGATTACCTCTCCCAATCTTAATGCCAAAATAGATGTAAAAATGTTGTAGTCATTGTTTAGAAGGGAAATCGGCCTGAAAGACCCACACTCCAAAAGGTTTTTCCCTGGCTTTGGGATAAGAACTATCGTGGCATCATTCCAAGAGTCAGGGGGATTCTCCCCTCTCAAAAAAATGCCATTGAGAAGGGTCGTCAATGCTGGAATTATGACAGGGCCTATCCCTCGATATAGTTCTCCGGGTAAACCGTCCGGACCCGCCGCTTTCCCCTTCTTCAGATGACCGATCGCTTTTCCCACCTCCTCTGAAATCTCCCTCTCTAGGTAGACCCTTTGTGATGTTTGCAGAGATGGTAAAGCAATATTATTTAGCCACCTCTCCCTGACTTCCGGGTCGTCCCTGACCTCTTCCTTATATATTTCTTGAAAAAATTCTTGGAAAGCAGTCCCTATTTCCCGATCCGAAGATATTCTCTCCTTCTCGTTTAATCTCTTTAATATACTTTCTCGCCTGTTCTGCTTGGACTTTCCATGCCAGGACTTTTCCCGCCGCTTCCCCAAATTCAAAATGGGAAATTTTGCTCGCCTCCCATCTTTTAGTTCACCTTTCTTGTAATATGCTTTCAAGCTGACGTCTCAAGTTAGCCTGTTTTTCTACCGCCCCAAAAGATGCCATGTTGGAACCCAGATGCTGGTCTATTTTAGCCAACTCCAGCTCAATATTTTGTATTTTCTCCCGATAAACTTTCCTCCTATGGGTAGCTCTGTTAGTTATGCAGCCCCTTATATATGCCTTCATGGCATCCCAAACTTTGTTAATGTCTACCGAGCCCAAATTTAGTTCTAAGAAAGACTTTACCTCCGATAAGAATAAATTGATCTCCTCCTCTTCTAATAATATCGTACGGTCGAAAGACCAGGGGGATTCTTTCTTGTAGGTGGCCCCTTGAAGATCAAATATAATAGCCATATGATCTGCCATATGTGAGGGAAGGTAAGTCAGCCCTTTTAAAGAATCTTTTAAGGTATAGCTGAAAAGGGCATAATCAATTCTTGATTTATGTTTATATTTGAAATTTTGAAAAGAAACCCCCAACTTGTTACCTGACCTTTCCCTCCATACATCAGCTAAACCGAGGTTTTCCATTATGTCCAGCAAAGCCAACCTTGATTTAGATGGGATGAGTGCTCTTATCTTATCTTATCTTATACGGAATTTGTTAAGCGCACGGTCACCCAGAGGTTTCATGGCGCTGAGGAAACAGATAGTAGATGGTGAGTAAAAAGGCAGATGGAATAATGCTCTAACCATGCGCTTGTTTGAATAACCAGGTCTTCAACGCTCTCCTGAACTCTGTCAGCTTGGTACAATTCCGGATAGACAAGGGCAGAGAGTTCCAAGTTTTTGGGGCAAGGTGTGCGAAGCAGGATCCACCAAGTCGTTTCTTTTTAAATGTCGGCACCGTGAGGAGGGACAGATGGGCAGAACGGAGGTCGCGGGTCGGTTCATGTTTGTTTATGAGTTGATTGATGAACCTAGGGCTTTTACCGTGGAGAGCCTTGAAAATTATGCAGCCTGTCTTGAAGGTGATCCGATGGGTTATGGGGAGCAAATGGAGGGAGGCCAACAAAGGTTTGGCTGACTTCCTGCGATTGCTCTTGAATATTAATCTGGCCGCTTGATTTTGAACAATCTGCAGGCGTTTAACGATGGTGAGGGGAAGGCCCAGGAAGATAGAGTTGGAGAAATCTAATCGCGAGAGAACCAGTGCGAGTACTACCTGGATGAGAGCAGAATGGGTCAGCAGATGGGCGATTTTTTAAATCTTTCTTAGCTGGAAGAAGCAGGAGGAGATCACTGTTCCGGCCTGAGTTTTCAGTGAGAGGTCGGCACTGAGAGTGACCCCAAGGCTTTTAGCTGACTGGGAGGGGGATGGGGGAGTGCCCATTGAGGATGGCCAGAAATGGGGGCCCCAGCTGAGTGTGCTATTGCTAGGGAGTACCAACTCAGTCTTTCCTGGGTTCAGCTTAAGATGGTTCCGATCCATCCAGCTCTGAATGTGCAGCATGGTCTTTTGAAATTCCTCGACGGAATCTGGGGAGTTGAGGGGGAATACCAGCTGCAGATCGTCTGCGTAGTTGTAAATAATGACTTTTCTATTTTTCAGGGAGTACAGAAGGGGTTTAAGATATAAATTAAAAAGGAGGACTTGGAAGACTTATCTAACAAAGGATTAAGCACAATATTAAAATCACCGACCCAAATAACTGGATCCTGTGAGAGTATGAGATGGTTCTGAATTACTTTCAGATGGGAGGGGTCATCTTGGTTCCGCTCATAGTATCCTACCAATATTAAAGGTATACCCTCCAATACAATTCTCGAAATTAGCCATCTCCCACTGCGGTCTTCCTTACAATCCAAGATTTGAATTTTTACTTGTTTTTTAAAGATTATTAGTATCCCTCTTATATTAGCGGTTTGGTCCGTACATAGGAACGTATCTACCCAACTTTGTTTCCTTAACATCTCAGAGACCTCTGCTTTTAGTAAATGGGTCTCCTGAATGACGATGGCCTGCGCAGGAGAATCTCTCAAATACTGTAGAATGTTATGCCTTCGACTCTTTACACGCAGGCCATTGACGTTCCAGGATAAAAACCTAATGGAGGTCATCTATATAGGATTTTTAATTTTTTTATTTTTTTTCCTCCTCTCTCTTCTTTTTTTCTCCCTCTCTTTCTCCTTCCTTTCTCATTTTTGGCCGTCTCCCTGCACTATTTTCCACTGCCATGGGGATAATATTGCCACAAGCTAGGATAGACCCATTGTCTTTGATAGAAAGATTATAAGACAGACTAAATTTCTAACCTTTGTGAGGTCTGACTCCTGAGGAATTTTATTGCTTTTCCCCCCTACCCCCTGTGCCCCCCTACTGCCCTCTCCTCTCCCCTGGAAAACCCCTCCTTCCAAACTCTTGCCAGATGTGTGGCAAGGTTTACGTCTCCCCTCCCCGTCCTAATCCCTTTCACTAAACTAATGGTGACTTGTAGAAAATGATTTCTGCGGGTCCGAGTTCTTCTCTCATGGAACCCCCTCTTACTTCAAAGACTACTATAAGAAATTAGCAACGAGATACCCCCACCAAATAGGCAACATGAGTTGATAGCATTTAGACTTTAAAGTATAAAGATTCTTTTATGGGTTATAGCCTCTTTTTAATGCTCGAGCTAACTTTCCGATACGTATCTAGTTACCCTAAGTCTTAAAGACGATATTTTTATATGTTACATACATATATATATATATATTTTTTCTTTCTCCTCCTCCCCATATGTATATATTTTTTTATTTTTTTTCTCCCCCTTTATTTCCCTTCCTTTTTTTTTAATTGTTTTTATTATTTGTTTCTTTTGGGTTTTTTAGAGTGGTACTTAAACCTCTTACCCCCCTTATCCAACCCGGTTCTTTACCCCATGACTATAGAAAGGAAAAAAAAAAAATGACAAAAGCGAGAAGCAGAAAGATCCAGCTGGCCCAATCCTTTAACTTCCCCCCTTGAGATTTCCCCCATTTTTCCTAAGAATTCGTCCACTTCGAAGGGGGATCGAAGGTTGTACATCTTATTGTTATACATTACCCGCAAAAAGGCGGGGAATCGCATCTGGACTGTGGCCCCTGCCACCCTGAGCTTTTCCATCCTCTAGCCAAGTTCCCATTGCCGATCTGATGTCACTTTAGAAAGGTCTGACCTGCTTTCACACAAAAAGTCGGGGCCCTTGAGTGTCTTTGATTTTAAAGCAAGGCTCAAAAAATTTTCTTTCAAAGAGTATGTTTGGAAATTTACCAGACTCTTGCATGGTTTAGTTCTCCCAGCATTGAGGCGGAAGGGGTCGCGGTGGATCCGCTGTATGTCACTATCCAATACCCTCAAAAGTGACACCACGAACGCTTTTAAGTTCTCCCCCTCTCTACCCTCAGGGACTTTCAAAATCCGAAGATTATTCCTCCGCGAAAAATTCTCAAGCGACTCAACCCTCTCCATCCTCCATGCAAGTATCCGACATAAAGTCTACTGCCCCCTTGTCCTGTACATGAGCTTGATTTGAATCAATACTGCCGGTAGGAGCAACGGTAGAGGTAAAGGTAGAGGCAGAAGTAGAATTAGGGATAGGAATGGAGGTGGGAAGGACAGGGGGAGAGAGGGGGGTACTGAACTCCCTAAAGTGGGTGCCTGTAGAGCCTGTGGAGGCGAGGGCATTACGGGGGGAAGAGACTTACTTATGTGTCCCCCCTTGTTTGGGCCACCACTTAGTTCAGGCAGATTAATTTCAGCCATGCTTGCCCTTTTTATTGGGTTACCAGATCCTTCAGGATTAATTGCCAGGACCTGGGGGAGCACTTTGAACAAAGAGCGAAAGGAGTGGGTAACCCGCACCACACTGTTCAATCTGCTCTTATCCTTGCCCTTTCTTCTTTTTCCAGGCTCCTTACTCAGATAGTCCCCCTTATCCTTCTCACTGGAATAATCTGAGCTCCAACCTCCTTCAGCCTGATCTTTCACTGAGCTGGATATTTTGGGAGGGTTCTCCACCTCTGATTTTCTCAGGCCTGCCTTTGCGCCAGTTTTTGAGCCTCGTGCACTTCTCCCTTTTCCCTGTCTTTTCCCTTTGTCTATTACAGGAGACTCCCCGAGTATTTTCCGTTGTTTATTATTCCTAGTGCTTGCCCCCACCTCCTCGGGCTTTCCCCCACCCCCACTCTCTTTTCCTGAGTCACGCACCTCTTGAGCAGGAACTATGGGGCCCCCTGCGTTGCCTTGGGCATCCACCGTGGCGGTCTCCCCCCCACTTCCCGCACCCCCGCCAAACCTCTCTGCAGGGACCCACGAGCCACTACCCTTCGACCTCTCCTCAGCTCCACGGCTGCTTGTCTCCACTTCGGAAGGCAGGCGGGGGGGTGGAGTCTCTCCACCAGAGCCAGGCACATCAGCTCGTGCCTCGTGGTCCGCTGAGGGAAAAACCTCCACAAGAATAACCAATGTCCGAGCCCTGGTGCCGGTACCGAACCGCCAGACACCAGATGCTGAACCCCTTCGTAATGGTAGCTTTTTTCTGCCACGTCCCAGCTTGTAAGAAACATACGAGAGGGTGGACCGCTGAGAGCGCCACTTCCGCCGCCGAAAACGGGTTATTTTAAATTTCGTAAGTCTTCGTGGTAGCCTTCGTGG
Organism: Triturus cristatus; assembly: GCF_964204655.1. Taxonomy (NCBI): domain Eukaryota; kingdom Metazoa; phylum Chordata; class Amphibia; order Caudata; family Salamandridae; genus Triturus; species Triturus cristatus. The sequence goes on along the minus strand of NC_140591.1, from coordinate 1,668,749,332 downwards.
TAGCCTGCGCCGCCATGTTTTTCCAGAAAAGACTCTTATATCATACCCAATGCATTTCAAGACGTGCTGGCTCTTCGTCAGGGGTCCCTTGTACAATTCACTCCATATGCAAAACCCGTCCACAGTAACTGTGTCTTATGTTATGCACACAGTAATTGCATCTCATCCTACGAACACAGTAGCTGAATCTCGTGCTAAGCACAAAGTAACTGCATCCAATACTCGGCACACAATTACTGCCTTCTTAATCTAGGCACACCATAAGTGCATCTTGTGCTTGGCACACAGGAGCTGCATTTAAGGCTAGGCACTCAGTAACTGCTTCCTATGCTTGGCACACAGTAACTGCAACTTATGCTAGGCACATAGTAACTAATCATATGCTAGGCACACAGTGACTGCATCTTATACTGGACACATATTAACTGCATCCTATGTTATGCATACAGTAGCTGCAATGTATGCTAGGCATACAGTAACTACATCCTGTGCTAAGAAAACAGTAACTGCATCTTATACTAGGCACACCATAACTGTATCTTATACAAGCCACACAGTAAATGCATCTTATACTGGGCACGCAGCAACTGTATCTTATGCTTGTCACACAATAACAGTGTCTTATGCTAAGCACACAGTAAGTAGCTGCTTCTCATACTAGGCACACAGTAGCTGCTTTCTATTCTTGTCACACAGTATCTGCATCTTATACAAGGCACACAGTAACTGCATCTTAATCTAGGCACACAGTGACTGCAGTGGTGGGCCCTGCTCTCCAGGTGCATAGGGTCTGAGGACTTTCTCAATTTACAATCAGTCTAACATAGATGTTTATACTGTTCAGTGGATGCAGTAAAATGCTTCTGTGAGACCTTTTTTGGAAAGGAATGCAGACCTTTGTCTTTGGAGCCATAAATTAATCTTTTGGATGATGAATCCAGTTGGACCTCCACCTTGAGTGGACACAATGTGGCCATTAATTAACGTGCCCTGCTGTCCGGCATGGGGAGTGTGTGATCACTGCATATACTGTGTGTGCTGTGTCCCGATTGGCAAAGTGTTCCTAACGCCATGTGACATCTGACTGTACAGTATTTTTGGAATGTGTGCCTTCCTCCAGTCTTGTGTGCTTTATTGGGGCCAATCTCCCTCGACCATTGTGATGTCGCTGTGACTATCTGTGGTATTGTTCTGGGGTTCCTGTTTGCGCATTTGTCTGTCGGCTATGTGTCACCCCTCCTGTGATCTTTCAATCAGTGACCTGGGTCTCAGAGCCTGCCTGACTACGTATTTCTGAGTCGGGTTGACATGGAGTTCACAGTGGGTATATTTTTTTAATAAAGATGTGATTTAGCTTTTGTACATGAATTTATTGGTATTCACATAGACATTGGTTTTCAATATTAACACATGGATGGTAACAGTTGATGTCCACCTCTGGAGACTAACAATCCGATGGCATGAAAAGGGACATGGCCATCCTCAGCAGATTACATTTAAATCAAGACAACTACCATCCTGTATCCCATTTTAGGGGAAAGATTGAGCAAAGATATGGGCCTAGTCCTGGTACTTAACCATACAATATAATGAAATACCGGAAATGGAAAACGTGCTTTACATTTCAGTTGTATGCGCATCTTCTCAGTAACCACTACTTTTTGATAGTTTGATTTGTCTTTATAACAGTGTCAAATGATTGCGTATCCTGTTTGTGATGAGAAGCAAAAGGCCAGGCACCTGCAGAATCTTCTGCCCCGACTCTATAGATAATAGTGAGAGTAGTGTGAAGCGTGCCCGACATGCTTTCTGGTGTAGGTGCTGGTCTACGGCATAGGTCTACTTTGTAGTACTACTGAGCTGTAACTGAGTATGGATGCACTGTCACCATTAATGAAATATTAACATATCAGCAGAACACTAAAAACGCTGCATATCTGGCTCTTCACCAAGTGGAATGGGTTGCCTCGGTGCATTAAAGAAGTGGGCTGCACAGGCCACTATTGGATATTTTATGATTTAAAGTATTTTTTAATTTTAGGATTTCAGAGTCGTCTACACTAACTAATCTCATAAACATGCATCTGTGGGTTGTTACCGATGGTAAGGAGGGAATAATGCTCATAGCAAATGAGACAACCTTATGCCTAGCAGCAGATATAGGGGGAGTAGTTGCCACTATGGATCACTTATGGTGCGTTCAGACATCAATCCAGTACTTGAGGCAAAATCAATATATGGAACTTCCAACTGGCCCCACAGGGGAACCTGCATCAGAATGACAGAAAATGGATCCAGATGCTCACAAGTCATGAGTTGTTGACAAAACCACGAAGCAATTTCTCATAAATGAATTCCCATGATTGCCAGTACTTTAGTGCCTACCTAAATTTATTCCAAGATCCATAATTATGAACCTTTAGTTCACCAAATAATCCTGTATTTGGTGTGTGTACTCTCGCAAGAAGCTTTTACCCATATATTGATGCTATTGAAGGATACTACAGACCTTCTTCAAGACTTAGCAACTATTACTATTGACACCAAAGACATACTCTTGACATTGCCAAATATTTGGCTCTATTTCACATTCGGAAGGACTTGAAATGATCAATAATGTGATCCTACAGCATATGATGGATGTAACACCAAACTTCTTTCTTTGTTTCAGTTTGTTTGTCTGTTTGTTTGTTTCCTTCTTTCTTTCTTTCCTTTCTAAATTTCATTGTATAGAACACTTACTTCAGCTTCAATGGAATTTACTATTTACAAACAACTGAACCGTAACACTGCGTCTGAATATTAAAATAATGACATGCTCTTCTTTGAGCAGTAGCCGATGTTCCAACATCCCCAGTGAAGTAGATGCATAAAACCATGGTTCCAGGTCATTGATAACTTTCTTGCAATCTGGAACAGCCCAAATCAAGTTTGCCCAGTGTCTCAGAAATGCATAGTATTTGATCGAAATACAGTTACTATTGGAATACTATCAGTGCATTTTGTAGACTCAGAAATGGCATTAAAGCTAAGGCAACTAATAGCAGACCTTTATGTCAAACTGCTAGGAATTATTTATTCAACGCACAAAGCTTTTACCCCAAATACTATATAAGAACTTGCTGTTTACCAACAGGCAGGGAAACTCAGAGTAATCCCTTATGGAACATTGTATTAAGAGGAAGTGCATGTAATGATGAGAAGTTATGAGTATGTGGATATTCAAATGAGACATTACAAAGAGCACAAACATAGACCATGGACATAGCTCAACAGCATGCACTGGAAAGACCTAAGAGACCACTGGATTAATGCTTAAAATTCATCGTGCCCCACACTTGTGGTTCTTAACCTTTTGAGTTCTGTGAACCCCAATTCAACATTACTGGAAACCGAGGACCCCCACTCAAGCATTATTGGAATCCAGGAACCCCCACTGAGTCATTACTAGAAGCCAGGGACCTCAGCCTATGCATTCTTGATGATTTTTACTGCAAAACAATCCACAAAAAGCACAGAAACAAGCATTTACTGAACAAATACACAAATGAATTATTTGATTTTAATTCATGAATAAATATTTTTAAAAATCATTTTTTTTTAATTCTAATGTGAAAGAAGGAGCATTTGTAAATTCAGTTGAGGCCACACATCATCCATACTATATTCTGTTTGATGCACTTGCACAGCTCCTACAAACCAATCTGAGAATGCGTACGCAGAGCCCTACTGGCACTTTTATGCTGCCGGTATATATGGCCGGTATATGCCACAGCATATTTATATGGCCACGTAAAGCCACTTTACTTGGTTTTTCATGGCCTATAAATATGTGCCCCTTTCATGCTGGAAACTGCCTTAAAGGGGCGTTCCATGGGTGTTGCTGTGTGTGTTCCCAGGAAACACCCATGGAACGAGACACAATCCTAGATTTACGAGATTTGGTAAACCTGGGAATGCGTCAGAACCTAACGCTAGCCCAGGGGTGGAGTTAGGGAGGTGCAACAAGGAGCATTGTTTTAATTTCTCCATGGCTTTCTTTTTACATTCTGCAGCACACATAGAAAAAGGAAATCGCCTGAATTGATTGATTTTGTGCAGGAAGGTGTCTCACCAGAACCTAACCCATAATAGTATGTACTGAGCAAAAGAATTTTCAAAACAAACTCATCTGGACATTGGAATCTTTCCAACTCTATTTCAAACCAAGAAAGAGGAGCCCAGCCATGTTTATATGCATCCACTTTTGCCGCATCAATAAAGGGGCCTCATACAGCACCCACATACAGGAGAGCTCGTTTCCATTCATGCAACTCTGACAATATCATTTATGTATTAAAAGTCCCGTGTGGCTTCGGACATGTTGAATAAACCTCAAGAAAATGTAAACAATGTGTAACTGAACACACATCCCTGATACATGGAGGCAGTCTTAAATCCAGTTTGACACCCCTTACAACTGAAAGCATCATCACATTTCCAAACTTCAGATTCAGCCACCATTCAAGGTGGTGACCTGACAGCATCCTGAATTGTACTGTATGGAGAGACTCAATACTTTAAATTCAACAAGTTTAGATGACAAAAACAATGTCTGTGTTGGTTAAGATGCTTCCCGTATACACACTTTTACTTTACTAATACTTCCATTGAAAAGAACCAAGATACATTTGTACCATCAGAGTAAATGTGTTAATTCAATACTATGAGTGATGCTTTGCCTTCAGTTTACACTGCAAGTTTGTATTGCAGCACAGCCCAAGTTTAGAAATACAGGTACCAGCATCCTCCCTCAGAATCATCCGGGGACACTGACAGCACCACCCGCTCTTCACATAGTAAACAAAAGGTGAGCCTCCCTTCTCATACTCTAACAGAGGTCCATGATACACAACAGTAAAGATACAGACGTTTCACATGTACACTGGTTAAACTGACTGGACTGATTTACAGAAAAGAATTTACTGAATCAGGCATGACTTAGGGAAATATATTTCATCATGCAATGGTATTTTTGTAATGCTTCAGACCTACAATCAGCAGAGAATTAGCCGGTACATCACTTCCGATCTATGTAAAGAAAAAAACAATGATTTCCCCCGTTACAGCCAATAATGGTGATAGGTGCTTCTTAACAGCAAATGTTCTGAACATCTCTAATGAACAGTAGGAATGTAGAGACCATGCATTTGAATAGTTGAGCATTCCTTATAGAAATCATACTTTATAACATCATTCTTATTTAAAATGTATTCTTACTCTAAAATGTTAGACGTTTAATAGTTTTTGTGTTTGTTCTCGTAGATTTAAGTTAGAAATGAATGTGTCTCTGATGAAGAGATATCTCTTGAAATGTGCACAGGCTAAATTAGAACTTTTTGTAAATAAGTGGTGACAAGATTCAGACAAGGTCAGAAGAAATATGTTTAGTAAAAGAATAACTATGTGAAACTCAGTAAAAAGTATGTAATTGTCTTTAATGAACAGTTAACCAGAAAAGTCATTACATTTCTTTTTATGTTGCATATTTTTATTGAGAAGTACGTCAGTTTATAAACAATACATTAAGTCGTTACATTTCAAACACAGTAGACAACCCTGAATGTTTGATTATTGTTTTAATCCTGGAGGAGGAAATATCCTGGGGCAGCTCTCTTTTACACTTCCAAGGGTTCAGCTAAGATTATGAACACGTGACTCGCAGCATAATAACCAACATGCATGCACTACATACCAACATGGTTAACCTGCTGGTTAAACAAAGGCATAGCACTGATGAAGATAGGGAAATATCAGGAAAAGGACACTACATATATGAATTCAATATGAATGATATGTTCTATACTTCAAAAGAATCTGGAGGCAAAGAAGAGGAGGGAACATTATTCAATACAAACACAAATAAGGCCAATGCTGGATAGACCAGAAAATATATAGAAAGTCTTAGTGCAGTGAAATGGCAGCTCATATGTAGGTAACTACACTGAACAGCTGAAGATATGTTATTGCAAGCCAAGGCCTCTCACTGCGATCAACTGAGTACACTTAGCAGTCATTTCATTGGGACGTGGAAGGTGAACAAATACAAGTAATCATAAACTATAACACTGCAGTTATGTGAGTTATGTTAGTTCTCAAACCACACCCCTGGGGTTGAAGTAATTGGGTTGAAGTAACCTGACTGCTGGATGGCCCCTGCTTATAGTTCACTTGTTATATCTCAGGGCCTCGTATATGAGGTTGTCCCATAGGGCAGCACCACAGGCCTTCCTTTGGTGTTGCCTTATGGCAAAAGAAAAAGGCAGGCATATGCTGTATCTATGAGATACGGCGCATTCCTGCCCTTTTACCCTGAGCTGACGCACAATGGGCTGCCGTACACCAACGCAGGCACCTTTGCACCATGGTGCAAGGGTGCTTGTGTTGAGGAATGATTATTTTGGTGCTGCTGCACAAAAACAATCACAAGAGACTTTTTTCTCTTTCTATGTGTGCTGCAAAATGCAGCACACATAGAAAAAGGAAAAATTAGGAGAAATAAAGATATGTCTCCTCGTTATGCCTCTCTTATGTCTCCCCGGCAAGGAGTACGCTTTTAGCGCTGCCATAGAGTTATAATTTCTTGAAAATCTGGGGAAGTGTAAAGAAGCCCTGGATGCTGCTGGGAACACCCCCAGCAACACCCATTGCGTTAAAGGGAACAATATTTAAGAGGCAGCATTAATCCAATAAATTAGACTCTCAATCTTTAAATGCACATGTTTACTGCTGACAGATATTACCATGTCAGGTGGGTTCTGCTGCTTTGAGACTTAAAGTTCCCAAAGGAGCGAAGCAGTAACAGAAGAAGGATGCAAAAGGTATGAAAGGTACTTGGATGCACTCCCTGCTAGACACCAATGAGAGCTGAAGAACAGGCCCTCTCATGCTAACTCTATTCAGGGTGGGTCGAGAATATCAAAGACGGAATATTGAAGCGTCACAATATCGTGACCCGGACATCAAGGGACAACATACTGGAGGGTAAATTTCTATAAATGTTCTATGCCTAAGTGCACTTATAGGTGCTTCTGTGGTCAAGTTACTTAGATGTGGTTTTAAGAGCAGTTAATCCAATCCTACTTCGGTACAAGTATCTCTTCGTTACTTTGTCCTCGATGTTGTGGTCACGATATTGTGACCCATCGATATTCCGCTTTCAATATTCCCTACCAAAATCATCTTATTCTGAATTCAACTTTGGACAAATCCTGCTGTAAGTGTGGATTCTCGGGGGCTATGAGAGTGACTGTCTCCCCTGGATTAAACATGCATGAAGTGTTCGGTTCTGACTTGAGCTGAACTATCTCTGGTTAGTCCCCGCCACTATGAATAGCTCTGCCATAGTCACTGCACCGGTATAAAAGAAATATATGGCACACACCTTACAAAAAATACATGCTCCATAAGCAGATAACATCTCTAGGCCAATATTTAGATCTGATCTTGAGCTTTATGTATCAAATGAGCACTTTGCCCTTAGCTCCCTTTAATGCAGACTGGTTGATCATAACCTGTCCTTGGTGTGCCTGTGAAGACAATGTTACAGAAGATGAGAAACAAGCTCTACTGTTTTGTTGCATCAAAAAAATGCAGAGAAGTTTGTATTTAAAATCTTACTTGAAAATCTTGCAAAGGGGGCATTACCCCATGAACAAAATACATAGTTAAGTAAGGTCCAATTCTGAACGGCTCAATGTGCACATGGGTTTCAGTCCTCTCTTGAGCAGTCACAAAGGAAGCAGGGCAAGGCCTTTATATCATCTATGTATAGAAGGATATTACACTCCATGAGGTATAAGTCCTGCACATTTGCACTTTAAGGACTGCAGGCTGTTCTGCTATTGGAAAAATATTAGCATTTTATGAATATTTAAAATATATCCTCTTTTATTTACATGGAGAGCATATACTTGTATATTCATTTGATAATCATGTTTGGTAATGGAATTCTGTATTTTTATTACTCTGTATTTGTGATAAATATCACTTTTATATATGCAATCATTTTTGGGATAAACAATGTTTGATGATGGTGCATGGAAAGGATTAGGAGGCTTTTTTTTGCTTCAATTGTCACAGTCAGGACATTTAAAGATCTGAAAGCTCAGAATGCCTTTCCTGGAGGTAGGCATGAGGCTGCAATGGAGGCGGGATACATGGTTCTTCAGAGAGACAGAAAAGGTCTATCGCTCTCTGCTTTGATGATAGTTTGGGATGAATTGACTCAAAGCCAGTTGGTGCGGTATTGTGTGGTATTAGATGTTATGAACTTGTTTACATTGTAGTGTTGTCCCATGCCCCCCATGCAATTGATACTAAAAAGAGTGTGGGCCACATTTTTCAATCTTTGTATGATGATGGACTGACAAATAGCACTAGAGATGGCCAGGTCTTTACTGTCATACATCAGGCAGACCTTGCGGAGACCTTGTGGAGACATTCGATTTACAGGATGCACAGCGTGCCATGGGTGCTATTACACAGGAAAAAGCTCCTGGACCATCTGATATCCCCAGGGATATCTATCTCTCTGATGAAGCAAAGTGGGATGAGTACATTTTGGCATTGAGAAACGCTGTAGGCAAGGGAGTGCCAGGCCCAAATTCCCGCGCTGAGGTGGTACCCATCGACAAAAAAGAAGATCATAGCCTGTCATCTGGCTACAGACCGAATAGCCTGATTGACTTGATACAGAAGGTTTTCTACCGGCTTGTTTTAGACAAAATTTGCTCATGGTTTGAAGAAGGGCAAATACTTTCCCCTTCCAAGCAGACCTCACGGAAACACTCAGGACCATGGACCAGGTATTCCGTTTCGTTTTATTGTATTGGAAAAAGGTACTAGTCAGCAAAGGTCACTTTTACCTGGCCTTTGTCAACCTGAAGTCTGCATTTGTTCTGGTCCCCCAGCAAAGGCTGAGGCAGCTCTGATGGGAATGCCCCATATACTATCAATCACTGTTCAGTTCCACGAGGACAACCATGCCAGTGCTCATTGGGAGAACAGGGTCAAATATGAATCCAACTCTGATTAGGGAGGAAGTCCGGCAGGGTTGTGTACTTGCCCCTACACTGCTCTCCCTTTATTTCAATGAAGTGGTGCTCTTTCTCTCAGCTTTACTCTCAGATACCCCGTTCCTGGCCAATGTGAAGGTACCCTTTCTGCTTTTTAAGGATGACACCCTTCTTGTGCCTCAAACACCCAAAGGGCTGCAAACTCTGCTAGCACACTTGGAGGAGTTTTACTCACTGAGAGATCTTGCGGTTAACTCACCAAGGCTAAATTTATTTTTGCCAATCAGCATGGACCAGACACTTTTGTGTATTTGGGGATCACATTGTCATCAGGCATGTCATGGGGGCATCACATTGACAAAGCAGTCCTCAAGCACAGACAGATTTCAGATGCTGTTCTGTAGGAGCATATTGCCTCTTACAGTAAACCAATAGCACCTCCTCTCCAGATTTATGATTCTAAAGCAGCAGCTGAGGCATTAATGGTGCAGAATTATGGGGATTTGGCAACCTCTTAGACATGACCAAATCCAAACGTAAGTGTATTAGAACTTTGGTGCCCCTTTCCCTAGTACACCATTCTATCCACTTGACCTCAACATGGGCAGTAGGCAAATTGCAGATAAAGCAGGGCTCAGACCAATTTTGTTTGGGCAGAGATTCAGAACTTCTCCTGAATTATCCAATTACGCAGAGGCCTTTAAAATATATATTAGGATAGACAGATTCCACAAATTGAATGGTGCAAAGACATCAGAAAGGTGTTGTATTTCTTAGGCCCGCTGACCTATTGGGAGTTTATGCCATCTGAATCGATTCCCTCAAAAGAACAAAACTAAGATATTGTACTGGCATCAGGTGGCTCAAAAAGCATCATAGGAGGGTCACTTTCTATGAATTTGTACATTTCAAATCAAGTCCTCTGTATGACTGCATTATTAATCCCCTAGATAGGAAATTATATATTCAGTTCAGGATAGGCTCTTTGCCGCTTAAGAGGTGCAGGATCTGCTTCTTATGGTTACCCCCACTTTTTGCTAAATGTAATACTGTTTTGACTAGTCTGAATGGTAACCTGCTAATCAGGACCCCAGTCTATCTGCTTTCTCCCAAAACTGTTATGTACTTAGGTACCCTCCAGATCGGATACTGGGGTACCATTGTCAGTCCCTAGTATATGGTACACAGGTACCCAGGGCATAGGTACACCAGAGGCCTCCCATGGGCTGAAGCATGTACTATGCCACCCATGAGAGGCCATGCAAAATGGAACTACAGGCATGCCATTTCAGCCTGTGTAAGTTGGTGCATGCACCACTTACTTGACATATAGGTTTACAATATCAAAGGGTCACTGAACTTAACGTCTATAAGTCACCCCTAGAGCAGGCCTTCACAATCCTGAAGGCAGGGTGCTTGGTTCTACGTAAGAGGGTGCCCCTGCATGAGCAGAACACCCCTGCAGCCTACAGAGTCCATTCTCCCAGGTTGTCAGTTAAGCAGCCATATATAGAGGGGCATTACGCGACCGCGTGATGACCAACTCTAAAACAGCTGAAACACACCCTATTGTGTTTGGTGTCAAACATGTTAGAATCATACCTCTACACCGGTAACCGATGTGGGAGGTATGATTCCATCCCTCAGAAGCGAGCTTCTTGGGGTCCCTGGTGTTCCTGATACCAGCCTTCTAACTCCGGAAAGCACAAAATGGTTGCTGCCGACCAGAGACACATTTCTGCCCTCCTTTTGCTGAGCCAAGCTCAACCAGGGGAAGGCAGAACAATAGGCTTCCTGTCACAGGAAGGTGTGATCACCTCCCAGACAGGATATAGTGCATTAGAGCTTGGTGGGTGCGCTTGCCAGCGACTGAAAGTCTGCGCGCATAGTCCAGTTAAAACCAGTCCTCGGAGCCGTTGGCCCCCACTCCCGCACAGAACTGGATTAAGGATATGGGAGTAACCTCCCCCATGTCCAGACCCTCCCCTGGGAGTGTACCCTGCATCTTTCCAACCCTCTACCGGGGGTACTTAAGGGCTTACATGGCTGTAGGACTTTAGATTTGTTGTGGACAAGATTCTAACCTAAAACCACTGCACTTCGATCATCTGGGCACTCTGAACTTCGCTGGACTTTGTTTGGGCCTGACTCCATCTCCCTCTCAGTCTGCAGCATCATCTGTGCATGTGCACCATACAGGATCTATGCGGGACTGTGGAGCATCAAAGACAACTGGAGATAATCTCCCTTGGAGTGAAAGAGTCACTCTCCAGCAACACAGGAGATGGGTTTCTATGTCCCTTGAGGCTGGAGCTGCCCTCTCACCAAGTTTGAGGTCAGAATCCTCATGGGGTCTGCAATACCCTAACCCCTGTGCACTGCATACTTTTGCAAGTGCATGTGCTTGTTGGCAATTGTTAAACAAGTGCATTGGGATCCAAGTAGCCCCAACCTCTGGCGACTTTCTGCACAAAGATCTTCATCCACTTTGCACTGAGTGCTCCTTGGCTTGCTGTTTTGTGAAGCTGCTTGAGGTTTTCTCATGACTCCAGTGCCTCCGGCCTGGGGGTCCATTTGAGGGTCAACTTTGCTTTTCTTGGGCTCCCCCGGTTGCTGCAGGCTTGCCTTAGCTTCCCAGTGTGTGGTGAGTCTCCTGGACCTTGCTGGTCCAAACCGTACACTTCCTAGACCTTCTGCATGGGTTGCCGTTGCCAAGTTTTGTTGGTGCTCCTGCCGGACACCAACCCCTCAGGACTCGACATCCTTTGCGGGACGGTCGCATACGGCTCTTGGTCATCCTCAATGTCGCCTGGTCCTCGCAGCTGCAGAGTCAAAGTCACTATCAACTATCAGTGAGCATTCTTCTACCTAGGTGACCCAGACTCTGTCCCCTCTATTTTCTGGTACTCCTCAACAAGAATCCATGTTTGGATTCCAATGGGCATTCTTCACCCTTCAAGCAGTGGCCCTTTTTTGAAGTCCTCCATTGGGTTCGACTGAGGTTCACTTCACACCTATGCACCCGGCTTCCCTGGGTTAGGTAACTATGGGTACTTCGTTATTCACGGGTGTGGTGGATCTCCAAACCTTCTGTCTTCTACGGGGTTTCTTTGTAGTCCACTGGGAAGTGTCCTCAATCTCCAAAACTCCAACCGCGACTTTTACATAGAGTTGTATGGAACATAGTCGTGTTCCCACATTACACCCGTCCTCACTTTGGTCCTTATCTACTCACCTTGGGTGGTTCCTTGTGGTCCCAGTTATTCTACGTCCTCTCGACATCGTCCTGACTCGAGTCATGGTTCTTATACCACTTTCTTAGTATAGGGTTTGGTCCCCCTACTGGGGCCCACTGTATATTAGTGCTATTTACTGTTGTTTTATTGCTTAAGTATTGTGTCCTTTGTGTCTATCTCCGTGTAGGAGTTACTGTAATGTACTAGATAGTGTTATATAATAAATACATATTTTAAAAACTATTGTATGGTTCTCTTTTCATTTAATCTAAACTATAAGATTGCATTCTGGTATAACAAGCTGCTTTACACTCCTTCAAGTCTTAGCCTGAAGGCTGCTCTCCACAGCTATCTTGGATAGATTTCTAGGGTTGTCTGAGATCTCTTAAATCACCATTAGGGTTGTCTGGGCTTGTGCAGGGTGCCCACATTAATTAGTGTAACTGCAACAAATGATAGACGGAATGCTGAATGATTCAAACATTCTCCCCCAGTCAAGAGATCTGGGTTAAATCCATTGTTCTTTTGCCCACTACGCCACCCCAGTTCAAACCCAGCCATATGTATATCAGTCTTGACACTGTGCCTCTTGGGAACAGTCCAGTCAGAACTGCCAAGCCAGGTCCTCCCTGGACTGGAAACAAACATCCTGGGAACAGTTTCAGGATATGTCACCCTTCATCAGCCAGGCTAGCTTGAATCCAGTGGCACAGTGAGCATGGGACCCACGTCTGGCAATACCCGTCCCACTTAGGGCGAAAAGTGTAACTGCAACAGATGATGGACAGAATGTTGAATGATTCAAACATTCTCCCCCAGTCAAGAGATCTGGGTGCAATTCATTGTTCTTTTGCTCACTACGCCACCCCAGTTTGGACCCAGCCATATACAAATCAGTCTTGACCCTGTGCCTCATCGGAACAGTCCAGACCGAACTGCCAAACCAGGTCCTCCCTGGACAGGAAACAAGCATCCTGGGACAGGTTTCAGGGTATGTCTTTAACCTGTTAAATCACCATAAGGGCTGTTTGGACTGGTGCAAGGTGCCCACTTTAATTAGTGGACAGCATATACCAGGCTAGCTTCTCACGTTGGTGTGCAGTGGTTAGGATTCAAGCCTGCATTGTTTTACCAGATAAATCTATGTATTGATTAACTGAAAACCACTAAGTACTAGGCACATATAATACAAGCTTAGAATAAGTAAGTTCTACTGAATTTGGGGTTGTGTAGTTAAGGGTCTTGCATACCCTTTATCCAACCTAAGAGAGTTTACTCCCAATAGGTTAGGTAGGTGCAACACCACACTACACTTAGTATGTCTACTAAAGGAGATGACAGGGGCTCTCTGCCTTCTAGATACAGTGAACCTTCATTCCAAGAACTGAAAGCACTGTGTGGCACTAGGAAGCCGAAGACAGGGAGGAGTGACAGCACTAAACGCCTGGTAGAGGTGTTATGTTAGATGACCTAAGGAAGACTCCTGGGTCAGATGAACAGGACAGAGTGTGTGGGCCAGGGTATGAAGAAAGCACTGGAGTGGGACCCCACTTTGACCTTAAATCTAACCGGGGGAACCTGATGGTTCCCACCTGGACAACTCAGATCTTCAAGAGGAAGATGGAGAAGGCCTTGGGGCCCCTCCTTTGTTCCTCTTGGGAGAGTGCAGAGTTTACCAAGGAGATCTAGATCTCCCTATGCAGAGTCTAATTGCTCAGGGCAGTCTGTAAGGACCTCTATATCTAGCAAGAGGGACCACTCTTTTGATAGGGAATACCAACTTCTTGAACTTGGGAAAGCTAAGCTTAGGCTCAGGAAAGAGCAGTTGGCCCTTGACGAAGAGTCCCTAGAAGTCCAGAGAGCTAGAAAAGGTTTTGACTAGAGCCTCATGTGGCAGCAACAGTGTCTCTAAAGTTAAGGAACATTCCTTTTATAAATGGAACCTGAGTAAGATTGTCCCTTTCTACCATGTTGGGGATGACATCAACAAATGGATAACTGCTTTAGAGAGGGCCTTTAAAGTTCTGAAGGTCCCTCAAGAGCAGTGGGAAGCTATCATGTGGCTCTCCTTTGCTGACAAAGGTAGAGATAAGCTTCTCACTGTTAGAGAAGAGGATGCTGACAATTATTCACTTTAGAAGAGTGCTCTCATTGATGGGTTTGGCTTAACCACTGAACAGTAAAGGATTAGGTTCAGCGGCACCCAGAAGGCACAGAATCAGTCTTCCCCCCAGACTCAGAGTGAGGATCAGTCTGTAGAGGGTGGTGATCTTATCACCTGTGAAGGGACTGTCTCAGATGATCTTGAACCTGCTCAGGTTGGGTTCTTGGGGACAGGGGGCCATTCCAGGGCAGAACTGAAAGCCAAGGACAATCCTCCTACCAACACTGCCCCTAAGGCAACTGCGCCCCCTAGCTCAAGTTCAATTGTTGGTATAGGTAACAAGGTATTAGTAAGGTTAACCTTGGGCTCTGAGATGGGTTCTGGCCTTGTCAGAACTCTAATACAGGCTGTGCTTGTCTGTGATGGTGCAAAACCAAAGGAGATGATGGACGAAGTGTTGAACATTGCAAGCACTCACCCCCAGTCAACTGATCTGGGTTTAATCCATCATCATTCTTTAGCTCACCTTGCCAACCCAGTTCAGACATGGCCATATGCAAATCAGTCTGACCCTGTGCCTCATTGGAACAGTCCAGCCTGAACTGCCAAGCCATGTCTTCCCTGGACCGGAAACAAGCATCCTGGGACCAGTTTCTGGCTAATCAGCCGTCATCAGCGAGGCTAGCTTGAATCCAGTGGCAAAGTGAGCAAGGGACCCACGTCTGGGCATTCCCTTCCAACTAAGGACGAACAAAGCAAAACCAAAGGGAATGATGGATGGAGTGTTGAACATTGCAAGCCATCAACCACAGTCAAGTGATCTGGGTTTAATCCATCATCATTCTTTAGCTCACTCCGCCACCCCAGTTCAGACATGGCCATATGCAAATCAGTCTGACCCTGTGCCTCATGGGAACAGTCCAGCCCGAACTGCCAAGCCATGTCTTCCCTGGACCGGAAACAAGCATCCTGGGACAGGTTTCTGGCTAATCACCCGTCATCAGCCAGGCTAGCTTGATAAGCTGCTCATTGTTAGAGAAGAGGATGCTGACAATTATTCACTTTTGAAGAGTGCTGTCATTGATTGGTTTGGCTTAACCACTGAACAGTACAGGATTAAGTTCAGAGGCACACAGAAGGCACAGAATCAGAACTGGGTCGACTTTGTGGATAGTGCAATAGAGGCTCTGGAAGGCTGGTTGCTTGACAGCAGAGTACATGATTTTGAAGGATTATATAATTTGATTATGAGGGAGCTGATCCCTAATAATTGCCAAAATCAGTTATTGCATGAATACCTGGTTGACTCTGATCTGACTTCTCCCTAAGAATTGTGAAAGAAGGCAGATTGGTGGGTCGGGACTAGGGTAAAGCAGAAACCCCAGAACACTGGTGGTGACCAGAAGAAGCAAGATTCTAAAACTCAAGATAAGGGTGGGGACAAGGGTAAAAACAGAAAAGAGTCTTCAACTGGGCCTCAAAAACCTGCATCTGGGGGGGAGTCACAATCCAACAAAGGTTAGAGCAAAAAGAAACATCGGTGTTACTTTTGTAAGGTGAAAGCCCATTGGACAAAAGATGCTGATTGTCCAAAAGCCAAGGACAATCCTCCTACCAACACTGCCCCTAAGGCAACTGCGCCCCCTAGCTCAAGTACAATTGTTGGTATAGGTAACAAGGTATTAGTAAGGTTAACCTTGGGCTCTGAGATGGGTTCTGGCCTTGTCAGAACTCCAACCCAGGCTGTGCTTGTCTGTGATGGTGGCATGGATTTGCCACCTTATTTGTCAGTCCCAGTAATCTGGGCAAATACAGACAGCAGCCTTTGATAAATGGTAAGGAGGCCATGGCATACAGGGACACAGGAGCAAGTGTCACTGTGGTGACAGAAGATCTTGTGGCCCCTGACCAAATCATACTTTGAGAAATGTACCAAGTGGCCAATGCAAACAATGTCAGGACTGACCATTAATTGGCAGTTGTTAATTGCAGCTGGGGATGGGTAACTGGCCGTAAAAAGGGTATGGTAAGTTCAGACCTACCAGTAGAGTGTTTGTTGGGCAATGATTTAGAAACTTCAGCTTCGGCTGAAGTGGAACTAAGGAATCATGCAGCAATGTTTGGCATCTCTGTACATGTGTTTGCTGTGACTAGGTCACAAGCCAAACTGTCAACCACTGAACAGGCCCTGGATCCTGGAACAATGGACAAGGTGCCTTCCAAGAGAGGGAGCAGGAGGGGCAAGGCGGTGTCTTCCCCCCAGACTCAAAGTGAGGATCAGTCTATAGAGGGTGGTGATCTTAGCAACTGTGAAGGGACTGTCTCAGATGAGCTTGAACCTGATCAGGTTGGGTTCTTGGGGACAGGGGGCCATTCCAGGGCAGACCTGAGTTTGGAACAGCAACCCTGCCCTTCTTGAACCCCTCATACAGCAACCTGCTGCTGAGGCTGCTGGAAATGTCACTAGGTCCCACAGGATCCAGTGGGATGAGGGACTCCTTTACTCAGAGGGTAGAGACCCTAAACATGGTGCGACCAGGAGGTTGTTCATACCTCTGAAGTGTCGGGACTTCCTACCCACCCTAGCACATGAAATGCCATTGACAGGGCAGTTAGGCCAAAGTAAGACTTTTTTTTTTTTTTTAAATCTCTTTTTATTAAATTTTCAAACCAAAACATCAATAGCAATCGTGGCATATATTACTTAGGTAGCATTTGCAGTATATATATGTTTACAACGTTTACAGTTACACATCACAACATTACAGTGGGCATGGTATTCTTCCTATCTCCAAGGTAAGTGACCGGGGACGGCAGAGGCTCATCTACACGTGTGATTTCCCCCCCATTCCCCCTCCCCCTGGCATGTTCATAGTCCACCAGATGATAGGTCGGCCGTGGACCTTCACCCAACGCTGACGTCTTGAAATCTCCCACTCAGTCAGCCTACAGCGATTGACCACTGATTTGACTCGCGCAGCCTATCCCCCTGTCTTTCCCCCCCACCCCATCCTCAGTGTACATGTCTGTCTGCTACGGAGCCGTGCCCTCCGGTGGGTGTCAAGTAAATAGCATGTGAGCGGTGCCCATATGTTGCGAGGCCTAGAGGCTCTAGGCAAAAGCTCTGAATATAGCATAGCTTGCTCCTGGCAAGACACCAAGTCCGCAATCCAATCCTTAAACTTCGGGGCCCTCCCCCTTCCCCACCGACAGGCCACCCTCCTCTTTGCCATCAAGAGCGCCACAGCGACATACCTCCGGTGTGCTGCTTGGATCGTTTTAACACACCCTAACAGTGCCATCAGGGGCGATGGTTCCACAGATGTATGCGTCATCCGGGATACCGCTTCAAATACCTGCCGCCAGTACTGCTGTACTCCCGGGCACTCCCAAGCCAGTTGCAGAAAATCCGCCGCCGACGCCCCACACCTGTCGCAGCAATCTGTGTCTCGCAAGTGAAACTGGTGCAACTTGGCCGGTGTGTATTATAGTCTGTGTAAGTATTTATAGTGTATCATGCGGAGTCTACTGCTGGCTACGACCCTCTCAGTTTGCTGGCAGCAAAATTCCCACTGATCGTCTGGGATTGCCATCACCAACTCTTGTTCCCATTTCGCTCTGGAGCCCGGGTCCCCATACTCTCTTTGCGTGTGGACCGTTCTGTAAATCAGTGAGACAAGCCGTGCAGCCGAGGTGCATTTAAGCATCACCTGCAGCGGGAATAACGTCTGCGGTTCCTCTGGGAAATCTGTTGTGAGTGTACGTATACCTTCTCTCAGCCTGACATAAAGAAATCTATCAAGTGGGGTCTGCGGCAAGCCCTGCATCATCTGCTCGGCGGACCGGAATTTCCCCCCGCATATAGATCCCCCCACGTCCCAATACGTGCTCGGTCTCGGAACCGATGGAACAGCGTCTCCTGCAGCAGAGGCATAGTCGGATGATACGTAAGCGGTAGAGTGGGCGCATAGAGCATGGGAGCACCCATAAAAAGCCCAATCCGGCGCCAGGCATCCGTCGTACAAGTGACTGTTGTAGGGCTCTTTTCTCTGGGCGTCGTAGGTGTTAAGATCGCACCATCCAATGGTATTGGGTGGGCTAACCAGTGCTCCGCCGCCACCTGCGGCATGTATCTGGGCTGCGACACCCAGCACCAAGCATAGTGAGCCTGTGCACTGAGATAATACAGCTCAAAATCCGGTATCCCAAACCCGCCATGCGCATACGGTCTCGTCAGGACGTGCCACTGCAGTCACAGTTGCCGGCCCCCCCAAACCAAGCGCGTCAGTTCTGACCTAAGTGTACTAAAAAAATGTTTCCCCGGATAAAAGGGGGTGTTAAGAAAAAGGTATAACAGTTGGGGTAGAATCACCATTTTAATCAGCGATACCCTACCCACCATTGACAGCGGCAGGGTGATCCATCGTGTTACACATGCCGCTATCCGCCCCATCGCGGTGCCGTAATTCAGCCGCATTAGTTCGTCCCTATCTCTAGTCACTCGCACCCCAAGATAGCGCAATTCCTCGTTGCACCACTCCAGGGGGTAGTCAAGCGTGAATTTATGGGTCGCCGCCGTCAGCGGGAACACGCACGACTTGCCCCAATTGATTCCAATGCCAGATAACTTCCCGAACACGATAAATTCTCTCAGAACTGGATTCAGGTTCTCCTGTGGGTTCCGAATATACAACGTAATATCGTCAGCGTATAGCGAGATCAGAATCTGCCGTAGATTACACATCAATGCTCGTTCTCGGTGATGTTCCCTCAACTTCGCCGCCAGCGGCTCCGTAACTATTGCGAAAAGCAGTGGAGAAAGCGGACACCTCTGTCTAGTACCTCTCGTGATCGATATGGGGGGCGATGTACGTCCATTAATCATTATTTTGGCTACTGGCCGAGTATATAATAACCGGATCCAGGAGAGGAACAGAGGCGGGAACCCCATGCGCCCCATCACCCCGAAGACGTAGTCCCCTTCTACCGAATCGAACGCCTTTGTGGCATCAAGGAAGACCGCCGCAAGCGGCAAGTCCAGTGAGACATTATTAAGGATTGCAAATAACGTTCGTAGGTTATGGGACGTAGCCCTGCCTGGCACAAAACCCGACTGGTTCGGGAGAATCAATTTATCGAGCAGCAGACTCAAGCGATTGGCAATCAACTTAGCCAGTATTTTAGCATCACAATTCAGCAGAGAGAGCGGTCTGTAAGAGTCGCACGAGCACCGCGGCTTCCCCGGCTTCAGCAGAGAGATCATAAGTGCCTCCCTCATGGACGCCGGTAGTGAGCCCACCTCTAGCGACTCCTCATACACCTCACGCAGTACCGGGGCCATTATGTCGATATATGTTTTATAAAACTCAATGGGAATGCCGTCCGTACCCGCAGATTTACCCGACTGCATACCCATAATTGCTTCGCGCACTTCGTCCAGTTCAAAGGGCACACACAAGAATTCCCTCTGTCTATCACTTAGCCAGCCCAACTTGACCTCTCCCAGGAAACCCTCCAAATCCAACTCGTCGCGTCTGTGGGAGGAGTATAACTGTTTATAATGCTTTGTAAATACCTTAAGTATAGAAGCCGTGTCTCTGGAGGGTCGCCCCCCCCTCATCCTCCACCTCAAGGATACAATTGGAGCCTCTGGGCGTCCTGATCAGGCTTGCCAGTACCTTCCCAGGCCTCTCTCCCTCCCCATAGCTACGGGCCTTCCAGTATTTCCCTCGAAAGTGCGCTTCCCTCTCTGCCGTGGATATATACTCCGTAAGCTTGTCCCGGAATCTCACCTGCACCTCACTAGACTCAGCCAACACCATCTCAGCCTCCAATTCGTGCAACTCTCCCTCCAGTTGTCTCAGCGTCCGAAGTATATCCCTGAGCACAACATGCCCCTTGGATATGCAGAAACCCCGGATCATTACCTTAAAGGCCTCCCATATAATTTCCACACTATCCACCGATCCTTTATTACGTCTGAAAAAATCCTGCACCTCCTCCCCCAGCTCTTCCCGGAACACCTCGTCGAGCAACATAGAGGCCCGCATCCGCCAGCTACTTCGCGGTACCTGCAGGTCCGGTGACGATAATGTAAGTTTCACTGGGGCATGATCCGAATATGTTCTCGCCAGGTGTTGCACTTGGGTCATCACTGGCCCCAGGC
The DNA here is from genome assembly GCF_964204655.1 of Triturus cristatus. Lineage (NCBI taxonomy): Eukaryota > Metazoa > Chordata > Amphibia > Caudata > Salamandridae > Triturus > Triturus cristatus. Next base: position 1,668,728,770 of record NC_140591.1, on the reverse strand, counting down.
TCCTGGATACCAACCAGTAATCTATACATGACCAAGAGTTCGCGCGTGACGTGAAGTGCGAACCCTCATGCAATGTGGTGTGCAAATGTGGCCAGGCGTCCAAGAGCTGGTAAGTTTTCATGATGTCCCCAATTATTCCGGCCGCTCTGGTATAATGGTGCGGAGCAGGGTGGGATCTGTCTGCGCTCGGACAATATGTGACATTAAAGTCCCCCCCCCCCAAATGATGTGCTGGGAGTCTACTTCCAAAATCTTAGCCCATAAGGAAGAAAAAAAGACGGGGTCGTCTACATTAGGCCCATAGCAGCATGCCAGAGTCACTGAAATGGAACCCAATCATCCCCACATGAGGCAAAAACGGCCCTGTGGGTCCACCAGCTGTCCCCCAACCTGAAAAGGCACTTATTTCTTTATCAATATGGCTGTGCCTCGCGCATAGGAGGAATATGAGGAGAAGACTCTGTGATCCGCCCACACGTTCGCGAATCTACCCTGTCCCAGGGGGGAGAAATGCGTTTCCTGCAACACAGCAATGTGTGTGTGATGCCTGTCTAAGTAGGCTAGCACCTGCCTCCACTTACGCGCATCTCCCAGGCCCCTAATATTCCATGTAAGTATATTCAGATTGTTAGCTCCTCCCTCAGCAATACCTCGCAGTAGTGCATGTTCCCAGTGTAGCCCACCATCCCCTGCTAATTGAGCCAAATATCGTGCATAACTGGGGATTTTTCATTCTATAATGTACCCCATTCGCACCATCAGCATGCCCCTCCTTACCACTAATAAAGTAAAACCTACATAGCTCCATAACCCCATGAACTGTCCCTCCTCCCGCCCACTGAAGCACCCCCAACTTGCCAGCGAATTGTACCCTCCCTATGCGGCCCATCCTCCCCAACTGAATCAGTGTTACTGCAGTACTCCCACGCTACGCGTGGAAGTGTAACCTGGGGTAATGCCCGCTGGGGGCTGCAATAGGTGTTATATTTAAATCAAAGAGGAGGTAGAAAGAAGGGGTTATGACCCACTCAGCTTCTTTATCTCAAACGTTTAAATATCAAATGGAGAGTGGATCACAGGTCCTGAAAGAACTAGGGTTAGCAACAACAGTACTGGGTACTGTTAAGAAACCCTCAATCACGTGTTTTTTTGCAGGTGGAATTTAGCGGTATGTTCGATTACCCGCTATTTGCTTGACAGCGTGACAGCATCATCATCGGGTTAATGAATGCTTCCTCCACCCGGAGGTAATTCCTCTTTTTTTTTCAGTTGTGATCAGAGAACCGTGTTGGGTGTATAGTGAAGTGCTATATAGTGAGTAAAAATAAAATAAAAAAACTCGTAAAACCAGTTTGTAATTTTAATGGAACTGGGTTCGAGTTGAGTTTAAAATGCTTATCGTGCACAGAACAGACTATTTAGGGTCTGGTGCACTATAAAAATGTGTCCAGAAAATAGGTCGACATGTTTCAGCCTTATCTCATGCCCAAAGGGGTCATATAGGCTTTCATCAGGACCCTAGTGTATGTGTAGGAGACTCTATTATTAAAAGGTCTCCGTCGTGAAAAGGGTGAGTAATGTTCTTCACCAGCCAATCTGTGTTCGATTTGAACCTGTTTCAGAATGGGAATAGGGGGTGAAGGGAAAGAAAAGAAATAAAACAGACAAACCGAATTCAGTCAGTGTGTATGCTATTTTGATATTTGATATTTGTGGGGTATTTATAGAGCGCAGCGTTCGCTCCGAAGGGAGCATCTTGGCGCTATAAGGATGTTCAAAACTCGAGACATCAACTGTCGTAGCAACTAAAAAATTGCAATACTTTTTTATGTAATGTAGCCAATTTGGCAACTAATTCTCGTTCATATGCAGTAACGGCAAAATAAGCCCTCCTTTCTATTAGATTGCAATTTATAAGAAAATACATAAAAACACAAACACAACAACCAATTTGTTATGAAACTGCGAACAGGTAATGTGTCCCTGGTGGGGCACTAGGTTCTTGGCATTGAAAAGTCAGTCACGTGGGTTGCCATTGAGGTTAGTATCTCATGGCGTCCAGGCATTAAGCCTTCATGCTGGTTTCATTAGTTATACAATCAAGTCTACCTCTAGGGAAAAGTTCGGGTACACACATGTACGGGAGGTAGTGCAGTCGGTCTCCGAAAGGTAGAGTCTCTCAAGTAAGACATTGAGGGAACGGGACTTAGAAGTGTCAGTTAACTGACGTAACAGATCTCATTAAGATAACGGAGGAGGTGACACTCAGGGTAGGAAGTGTTGTTAATATTGTAGCTAGTACTACCTAAATGTTAGTCGATGTGAGAAAGGTGGGCAGTAGAGCCAAACATTATTAATTACTTCCATATTCACAGGTAGACTTATAAAATGACTTCCTTAGCATTTCAGAAATAAAGGAAAAGAATACCTTATTAATTCGAATGGAGGGTTACATCTGGTAGGAAAAGCTGTGCCCGCTCTTTAAAAGGAAAACAGAAAGTATTAGAAACTTAAATACATTACGTCTCTTCGTCGGCGTCCTCGTGTGTTAGGAGCGAGGTATAAAGATAGAATATCGACGGGAAAATATCGACTAGCATTAATATTGTGGTAAGAATATCGACTGTGAAAAATATCGTAATAGAAAATATCTTTTTAAAAAATATCGTTTCGTGAGAATGACAAAAATATCGTCATAAAAAAATATCGATGAACAGAATATCGTTGATCAAAATGTCGTTTCATATAATATCGACAGAAAAATATAAGTTGTTATAAAATTGATAAAAAAATATGTATTATGTTTTTAAAAAACGTACAAAACTCCTACTAGTAATAATATGTGTAAAAAAATATTTTCTACAAAAGAATTGTTAAAATTTTAGTAGCGGGTTATTGGTATTATAGGGGATAAGGGTGGGCAGTAATTTAAAATTTGTTTTTTAAAAAATTTATAAAATATAAACAAATTAGAAAATATTTAAGAAATCCAAATTTTAATTTGAAATTTCAAATTCTTCACGAAATTAAATTTGTAATTAAATTTTATAATTTCAAATAAAAATTTTAGGAGCGGGTTTTTGGTATTATAGGGGATTAGGGTGGGTAGTAATTTAAAAATGTAGTGTTTAAAAATTGTATAAAATATTAATAAATTAGAAATTTATAATGAAATCAAATTTTAACCTCGAAATTTAAAATTTTACACGAAATTTATTTTTTAATATTAATAACAAATATTACATTAATATTGAAGAAGCGTTATTTTGGTATTATAGGGGAATAGGGTCTAAAAAATAATTTAGATAGAAAAATGTATATTGTTTACTAACCTGCACATTTCCTGACTTATGTTGGATTGGAGTTAGAATAGTAAATTATTATAAAATATAAACAAATTAGAAAATAATTAAGAAATTTAAAATTTAATTTTAAATTTCTAATTGTTTACGAATTTAAATTTGCAATTAAATTTAAAAATTTCAAATAAAAATTTTAGGAGCGGGTTTTTGGTATTATAGGGGATTAGGGTGGGTAGTAATTTAAAAATGTAGTCTTTAAAAATTGTATAAAATATTAATAAATTAGAAATTTATCATGAAATCAAAATTTAACATCGAAATTAAAATTTTTACACGAAATTTATTTTTTAATATTAATAAAAAATATTAAATTAATATTGAAGAAGCGTTATTTTGGCATTATAGGGGAATAGGGTCTAAAAAATAATTTAGATAGAAAAATTTATTTTGTTTACTAACCTGCACATTTCCTGACTTATGTTGGATTGGAGTTAGAATAGTAATTTATTATAGTTTACTATCCAGCACTTTCCCTGAGTTATGTTATGTTTGGAGTTAGAATAGTAATTTATTATGGTTTACTATCCAGCACTTTCCCTGACTTATGTTGGATTGGAGTTAGAATAGTAATTTGTTATGGTTTACTATCCAGCACTTTCCCTGAGTTATGTTATGTTTGGAGTTAGAATAGTAATTTATTATGGTTTACTATCCAGCAGTTTCCATGACTTATGTTGGATTGGAGTTAGAATAGTCATTTATTATGGTTTACTATCCAGCACTCTCCCTGACTTATGTTATGGTTTACTATCCAGCACTTTCCCTGACTTATGTTATGTTTGGAGTTAGAATAGTAATTTATTATGGTTTACTATCCAGCACTTTCCCTGACTTATGTTGGATTGGAGTTAGAATAGTAATTTGTTATGGTTTACTATCCAGCACTTTCCCTGAGTTATGTTATGTTTCGAGTTAGAATAGTAATTTATTATGGTTTACTATCCAGCACTTTCCCTGACTTATGTTGGATTGGAGTTAGAATAGTAATTTATTATGTTTTACTATCCAGCACTTTCCCTGACTTATGTTGGATTGGGGTTAGAATAGTAATTTAATATGGTTTACTATCCAGCACTTTCCCTGACTTATGTTATGTTTGGAGTTAGAATAGTAATTTATTATGGTTTACTATCCAGCACTTTCCCTGACTTATGTTGGATTGGAGTTAGAATAGTAATTTATTATGGTTTACTATCCAGAACTTTCCCTGACTTATGTTGGATTGGAGTTAGATTTGTAATTTATTATGGTTTACTATCCAGCACTTTCCCTGAGTTATGTTATGTTTGGAGTTAGAATAGTAATTTATTATGGTTTACTATCCAGCACTTTCCCTGACTTATGTTGGATTGGAGTTAGAATAGTAATTTATTATGGTTTACTATCCAGAACTTTCCCTGAGTTTACAATTTATTTTTGATCAAAAGGGTATTTAGTCCTCTGGAACGCGTAGACCCTCGGTTTGAGTCGTCACATACTGTAACTACATATTCTGTGGGAAAGTTATGTCAATCCTGGCTGCGACATTCCACCTTAGCATCTGTCAAAGTTCATTTATCGAAGTTACATGACAAAATAGATTTGAATTATTTTGTTAAAGGTCCTGTGGGTGGCAGAACCAAAAGGTGGGCGTATGCTATTTACAACGAAGTGTGGAAATTTTCGCAAATTGAGGCGGCTTCAAGATTGAGAGCTATTGACCAAGCAAACATGGAAAAGGTTTTAGCCGTTATAGATAACAGCATTAGCACTCTCTCTTCCAGAATTTATACATTAGATAATTGTCTGCTGCAATAATGTTCTCTTTTCACCCCCGCACGGGCGGCTGGATGTTTCCATCTGGCCTTCGATTCCAACCTTGAAAGCAGAGTTCAACAAGTTGAGCAGAATAAGAGCTGTATTGTCCCAAAAAGAGGTGTCATTGACTTCCTCTCATGAAACATTTGTCCTTCACGTTGCTAATACGCGCACTGAGGTACAGGCGGTTTTGAATACTGACCTCCCCCTACATTTCGGAGCTTTGATCCTAACTATTTTCAATGCCTCGTCCACGACCGGCCTGGCTCATTTTTTTAAACTTGTAGGCTCAGGCCTCGTGACCTCTTTCCAAACTATTTTTGGTGTGATTCCGGCATTTTTTAATTCGATTTTCTCGAGCATCTTTGGAGGTGTTCCGCTGCTTCTGGCGCTGGTGGCAGGTGTGCTGCTTTTACTTTTCATACTACGGAATGGCTGCTGTTTCTGTGCCACACGAGCACCTGTCCCGTCTGCATCTTCTTCGTGATAGGATGCTTGACTTTTATGGTACTCTGCCATTGGCGACTTTAAGCCTGGCATATGGATTATCCTTCAGGTATTCCTACTTCACCTGCGTGCAACCTGTATTTCACTGCCTGGATTGTCCCTTTGAATGGCCTCTGGATTTGTGCTTGACCAACACGGTGTCTCCGGTGCCGGATTTCGATCGACTGATGAGGCCCTTAGTGTCTCACGAGTTGGCCTGTTCTGGTGTCCGGATTATGGCTTGTGGTGCGGCGCATGGTATCCTGGGTAATTGGGACATATCAATGGCTGCCTACGACTTCTTGGCTATGAGCTATTTAGAGGAACATTCCGGTTGCCCTTTGATTGTGCTAGAGGCTCCGATGGTTGAAGAACACGTATGTTCCTTTTCTTTAATTAATTGGATGGCTGAGACTTTTAGTGGCCCTGCAAACGATTTTTTGTTGGAAGCAGTTGCCACGTATGCTGCCTATACATGCATGGATTAACTGAACTAGCCTCCTTTGCGCCTGTGCTACTGGACAGCAACCTAGCGCAGCATTCATTTTTTTTTTCTAATCATTGTGTTACTTATAGTATTTGGATGATAGTAGTTGTTAATATATGAAGTAAATTGTACATTTACTTAGCAAGCTTAAATAATTTTTGTCAGCTATCTAAGTAGACATGGATAAGGTAGTTAATAAATGTTTTTATATGTAAGTTTCTGGTCGTTGTTGATAAGTTCAACATGTTCTTTTTTCACTCTAAAGAAGAACACTTTTTAATTTAGGGAGTTTATCTACTTTATGCTAAGTTCGAATGAAAAAAGCAATGGGATTTTACTTACTTCAAGTGTAGTATGACGTTTTGTAGTTGTAGTCGTAGGTTTGTATTTTCTTCTCTCAGCAAGGTAACCGTTTTTCTCCAAGTTTGGCCCAAAAATGGTAAATTACGTTAAGTGTATAATTGTTTTTATATTAGTGAGTTAATTAATGGTAGCTTTTGATTGGTTCAATTAGTGAAATTTCAAAATCATTGGTCGAGAACGTTATTTTGAATTAGAAAACCGTTAAATAATTATATGTGTGAATAGTTTTGTAAAGTAAAATAGTTAAAAAAAGTGTGTAAAATAAAAGAATAGTGCATATCGAGTTGGTAATAAAAAGACGATATTTTTTGTATATTTCTATAAGCAGATAGGTCGTCGATGTTAGTGTAGTCGATATATATGTCTAAGGTCATGTTATTTAAAATAAAGTCGATCATGTAGTAGTCGATATTTATGTTGTCGATATTAGTGTGAACGATATTAGGGTTGTCGATAAAAAAAAATCGATATTTGTGTGAATCCTTGTTTAAGTATAGGATGACGATATTAATGTAAGCGATATTTTAGTGACGATATTTATTTCTGACGATATTTATGTTAACGATATTCCATCATGGAACCAGGAGCGATACCTTTTCGACGGGAATAAGCGACTTGTTCTGTCACTGCTTTTCTCCACCCGGTGTAGTTTCACAGAGTAACCGGGTCGAAATAAAAGGAGTATTCATGGATAACAAAAGAGGACTTGCGTCGCAGTTAACTGATCTGTTTCGCTGCTGACAATATATATGTATATAATTAGTACTCTAATCATTCGATTAATGAGGAATGTCATAAAAAATAAAAATAAATAAACGCTTCGTTTTTATCAGGAATTTGCTGGTCAAGGATATTCTTTACAGGATAGCGTTTCACTTTTGCCAATAAAGTTCTAGTTTCTGTCAAAAAATAAAAAAGAGATAGAGGCTTCGTTTTTTATCAGGATTTTACTTGTCCTCAAGGATATTCTTTACAGGATAGCGTGTTACTTTCGCCAATGAAGTTCTAGCTTCTGTTAGAAGTGAAGAAGGGAGATCCCATTTTCTTGCACAACGAGAGGGCAAAGGATGGTCAAATCGTTTTTTAGCCTTCATACACACAACAATTTGTTTATAGGCGAAGTACGTGCTTTCTGAAAGATGGGGAGGAAAGTACATATCTCAAAAGCAAGGCACCATGGTACTTAACATACAGGGTATCATTTACCTTTGTCAGCCTCTTCATATCACTGGAGTTCAGGAGTAATGAACCCGTATTTACGCCATGATTCATCATACTTTATGATGATTTGATTCTGTCATATTCATTCCTAGGAATGAATATGACAGAATTTTGGCTTGATGCAACAACACCCTCAAAGAGACATTTCTGGCCGTACCACATCGAAACAAATCATCATAAAGTATGATGAATCATGGCGTAAATACGGGTTCATTACTCCTGAACTCCAGTGATATGAAGAGGCGGGAGTCACAATCCAACAAAGGTTAGAGCAAAAAGAAACATCGGTGTTACTTTTGTAAGGTGAAAGCCCATTGGACAAAAGATGCTGATTGTCCAAAAGCCAAGGACAATCCTCCTACCAACACTGCCCCTAAGGCAACTGCGCCCCCGAGCTCAAGTACAATTGTTGGTATAGGTAACAAGGTATTAGTAAGGTTAACCTTGGGCTCTGAGATGGGTTCTGGCCTTGTCAGAACTCCAACCCAGGCTGTGCTTGTCTGTGATGGTGGCAAGGATTTTGCCACCTTATTTGTCAGTCCCAGTAATCTGGGCAAATACAGACAGCAGCCTTTGATAAATGGTAAGGAGGCCATGGCATACAGGGACACAGGAGCAAGTGTCACTGTGGTGACAGAAGATCTTGTGGCCCCTGACCAAATCATACTTTGAGAAATGTACCAAGTGGCCAATGCAAACAATGTCAGGACTGACCATTAATTGGCAGTTGTTAATTGCAGCTGGGGATGGGTAACTGGCCGTAAAAAGACTCAAAGTGAGGATCAGTCTATAGAGGGTGGTGATCTTAGCAACTGTGAAGGGACTGTCTCAGATGAGCTTGAACCTGATCAGGTTGGGTTCTTGGGGACAGGGGGCCATTCCAGGGCAGACCTGAGTTTGGAACAGCAACCCTGCCCTTCTTGAACCCCTCATACAGCAACCTGCTGCTGAGGCTGCTGGAAATGTCACTAGGTCCCACAGGATCCAGTGGGATGAGGGACTCCTTTACTCAGAGGGTAGAGACCCTAAACATGGTGCCACCAGGAGGTTGTTCATACCTCTGAAGTGTAGGGACTTCCTACCCACCCCAGCACATGAAATGCCATTGGCAGGGCAGTTAGGCCAAAGTAAGACTTTTTTTTTTTTTTAAATCTCTTTTTATTAAATTTTCAAACCAAAACATCAACAGCAATCGTGGCATATATTACTTAGGTAGCATTTGCAGTATATATATGTTTACAACGTTTACAGTTACACATCACAACATTACAGTGGGCATGGTATTCTTCCTATCTCCAAGGTAAGTGACCGGGGACGGCAGAGGCTCATCTACACGTGTGATCTCCCCCCCATTCCCCCTCCCCCTGGCATGTTCATCGTCCGCCAGATGATAGGCCGGCCGTGGACCTTCACCCAACGCTGACGTCTTGAAATCTCCCACTCAGTCAGCCTACAGCGATTGACCACTGATATGACTCGCGCAGCCTATCCCCCTGTCTTTCCCCCCCACCCCATCCTCAGTGTACATGTCTGTCTGCTGCGGAGCCGTGCCCTCCGGTGGGTGTTCAAGTAAATAGCATGTGAGCGGCGCCCATATGTTGCGAGGCCTAGAGGCTCTAGGCAAAAGCTCTGAATATAGCATAGCTTGCTCCTGGCAAGACACCAAGTCCGCAATCCAATCCTTAAACTTCGGGGCCCTCCCCCTTCCCCACCGACAGGCCACCCTCCTCTTTGCCATCAAGAGCGCCACAGCGACATACCTCCGGTGTGCTGCTTGGATCGTTTTAACACACCCTAACAGTGCCATCAGGGGCGATGGTTCCACAGATGTATGCGTCATCCGGGATACCGCTTCAAATACCTGCCGCCAGTACTGCTGTACTCCCGGGCACTCCCAAGCCAGTTGCAGAAAATCCGCCGCCGACGCCCCACACCTGTCGCAGCAATCTGTGTCTCGCAAGTGAAAACGGTGCAACTTGGCCGGTGTGTATTATAGTCTGTGTAAGTATTTATAGTGTATCATGCGGAGTCTACTGCTGGCTACGACCCTCTCAGTTTGCTGGCAGCAAAATTCCCACTGATCGTCTGGGATTGCCATCACCAACTCTTGTTCCCATTTCGCTCTGGAGCCCGGGTCCCCATACTCTCTTTGCGTGTGTAAATCAGTGAGACAAGCCGTGCAGCCGAGGTGCATTTAAGCATCACCTGCAGCGGGAATAACGTCTGCGGTTCCTCCGGGAAATCTGTTGTGAGTGTACGTATACCTTCTCTCAGCCTGACATAAAGAAATCTATCAAGTGGGGTCTGCGGCAAGCCCTGCATCATCTGCTCGGCGGACCGGAATTTCCCCCCCGCATATAGATCCCCCCACGTCCCAATGCGTGCTCGGTCTCGGAACCGATGGAACAGCGTCTCCTGCAGCAGAGGCATAGTCGGATGATACGTAAGCGGTAGAGTGGGCGCATAGAGCATGGGAGCACCCATAAAAAGCCCAATCCGGCGCCAGGCATCCGTCGTACAAGTGACTGTTGTAGGGCTCTTTTCTCTGGGCGTCGTAGGTGTTAAGATCGCACCATCCAATGGTATTGGGTGGGCTAACCAGTGCTCCGCCGCCATCTGCGGCATGTATCTGGGCTGCGTCACCCAGCACCAACCATAGTGAGCCTGTGCACTGAGATAATACAGCTCAAAATCCGGTATCCCAAACCCGCCATGCGCATACGGTCTCGTCAGGACGTGCCACTGCAGTCGCAGTTGCCGGCCCCCCCCAAACCAAGCGCGTCAGTTCTGACCTAAGTGTACTAAAAAAATGTTTCCCCGGATAAAAGGGGGTGTTAAGAAAAAGGTATAACAGTTGGGGTAGAATCACCATTTTAATCAGCGATACCCTACCCGCCATTGACAGCGGCAGGGTGATCCATCGTGTTACACATGCCGCTATCCGCCCCATCGCAGTGCCGTAATTCAGCCGCATTAGTTCGTCCCTATCTCTAGTCACTCGCACCCCAAGATAGCGTAATTCCTCGTTGCACCACTCCAGGGGGTAGTCAAGCGTGAATTTATGGGTCGCCGCCGTCAGCGGGAACACGCACGACATGCCCCAATTGATTCCAATGCCAGATAACTTCCCGAACACGATAAATTCTCTCAGAACTGGATTCAGGTTCTCCTGTGGGTTCCGAATATACAACGTAATATCGTCAGCGTATAGCGAGATCAGAATCTGCCGTAGATTACACATCAATGCTCGTTCTCGGTGATGTTCCCTCAACTTCGCCGCCAGCGGCTCCGTAACTATTGCGAAAAGCAGTGGAGAAAGCGGACACCCCTGTCTAGTACCTCTCGTGATCGATATGGGGGGCGATGTACGTCCATTAATCATTATTTTGGCTACTGGCCGAGTATATAATAACCGGATCCAGGAGAGGAACAGAGGCGGGAACCCCATGCGCCCCATCACCCCGAAGACGTAGTCCCATTCTACCGAATCGAACGTCTTTGTGGCATCAAGGAAGAACGCCGCAAACGGCAAGTCCAGTGAGACATTATTAAGGATTGCAAATAACGTTCGTAGGTTATGGGACGTAGCCCTGCCTGGCACCAAACCCGACTGGTTCGGGAGAATCAATTTATCGAGCAGCAGACTCAAGCGATTGGCAATCAACTTGGCCAGTATTTTAGCATCACAATTCAGCAGAGAGAGCGGTCTGTAAGAGTCGCATGAGCACCGCGGCTTCCCCGGCTTCAGCAGAGAGATCATAAGTGCCTCCCTCATGGACGCCGGTAGTGAGCCCACCTCTAGCGACTCCTCATACACCTCACGCAGTACCGGGGCCATTATGTCGATATATGTTTTATAAAACTCAATGGGAATGCCGTCCGTACCCGCAGATTTACCCGACTGCATACCCATAATTGCTTCGCGCACTTCGTCCAGTTCAAAGGGCACACACAAGAATTCCCTCTGTCTATCACTTAGCCAGCCCAACTTGACCTCTCCCAGGAAACCCTCCAAATCCAACTCGTCGCGTCTGTGGGAGGAGTATAACTGTTTATAATGCTTTGTAAATACCTTAAGTATAGAAGCCGTGTCTCTGGAGGGTCGCCCCCCCCTCATCCTCCACCTCAAGGATACAATTGGAGCCTCTGGGCGTCCTGATCAGGCTTGCCAGTACCTTCCCAGGCCTCTCTCCCTCCCCATAGCTACGGGCCTTCCAGTATTTCCCTCGAAAGTGCGCTTCCCTCTCTGCCGTGGATATATACTCCGTAAGCTTGTCCCGGAATCTCACCTGCACCTCACTAGACTCAGCCAACACCATCTCAGCCTCCAATTCGTGCAACTCTCCCTCCAGTTGTCTCAGCGTCCGAAGTATATCCCTGAGCACAACATGCCCCTTGGATATGCAGAAACCCCGGATCATTACCTTAAAGGCCTCCCATATAATTTCCACACTATCCACCGATCCTTTATTACGTCTGAAAAAATCCTGCACCTCCTTCCCCAGCTCTTCCCGGAACACCTCGTCGAGCAACATAGAGGCCCGCATCCGCCAGCTACTTCGCGGTACCTGCAGGTCCGGTGACGATAATGTAAGTTTCACTGGGGCATGATCCGAATATGTTCTCGCCAGGTGTTGCACTTGGGTCATCGATGGCCCCAGGCTCCTGGATACCAACCAGTAATCTATACATGACCAAGAGTTCGCGCGTGAAGTGAAGTGCGAACCCTCATGCAATGTGGTGTGCAAATGTGGCCAGGCGTCCAAGAGCTGGTAAGTTTTCATGATGTCCCCAATTATTCCGGCCGCTCTGGTATAATGGTGCGGAGCAGGGTGGGATCTGTCTGCGCTCGGACAATATGTGACATTAAAGCCCCCCCCCCAAATGATGTGCTGGGAGTCTACTTCCAAAATCTTAGCCCATAAGGAAGAAAAAAAGACGGGGTCGTCTACATTAGGCCCATAGCAGCATGCCAGAGTCACTGAAATGGAACCCAATCATCCCCACATGAGGCAAAAACGGCCCTGTGGGTCCACCAGCTGTCCCCCAACCTGAAAAGGCACTTATTTCTTTATCAATATGGCTGTGCCTCGCGCATAGGAGGAATATGAGGAGAAGACTCGGTGATCCGCCAACACGTTCGCGAATCTACCCTGTCCCAGGGGGGAGAAATGCGTTTCCTGCAACACAGCAATGTGTGTGTGATGCCTGTCTAAGTAGGCTAGCACCTGCCTCCACTTACGCGCATCTCCCAGGCCCCTAATATTCCATGTAAGTATATTCAGATTGTTAGCTCCTCCCTCAGCCATACCTCGCAGTAGTGCATGTTCCCAGTGTAGCCCACCATCCCCTGCTAATTGAGCCAAATATCGTGCATAACTGGGGATTTTTCATTCTATAATGTACCCCATTCGCACCATCAGCATGCCCCTCCTTACCACTAATAAAGTAAAACCTACATAGCTCCATAACCCCATGAACTGTCCCTCCTCCCGCCCACTGAAGCACCCCCAACTTGCCAGCGAATTGTACCCTCCCTATGCGGCCCATCCTCCCCAACTGAATCAGTGTTACTGCAGTACTCCCACGCTACGCGTGGAAGTGTAACCTGGGGTAATGCCCGCTGGGGGCTGCAATAGGTGTTATATTTAAATCAAAGAGGAGGGAGAAAGAAGGGGTTATGACCCACTCAGCTTCTTTATCTCAAACGTTTAAATATCAAATGGAGAGTGGATCACAGGTCCTGAAAGAACTAGGGTTAGCAACAACAGTACTGGGTACTGTTAAGAAACCCTCAATCACGTGTTTTTTTGCAGGTGGAATTTAGCGGTATGTTCGATTATCCGCTATTTGCTTGACAGCGTGACAGCATCATCATCGGGTTAATGAATGCTTCCTCCACCCGGAGGTAATTCCTCTGTTTTTTTCAGTTGTGATCAGAGAACCGTGTTGGGTGTATAGTGAAGTGCTATATAGTGAGTAAAAATAAAATAAAAAAACTCGTAAAACCAGTTTGTAATTTTAATGGAACTGGGTTCGAGTTGAGTTTAAAACGCTTATCGTGCACAGAACAGACTATTTAGGGTCTGGTGCACTATAAAAATGTGTCCAGAAAATAGGTCGACATGTTTCAGCCTTATCTCATGCCCAAAGGGGTCATATAGGCTTTCATCAGGACCCTAGTGTATGTGTAGGAGACTCTATTATTAAAAGGTCTCCGTCGTGAAAAGGGTGAGTAATGTTCTTCACCAGCCAATCTGTGTTCGATTCGAACCTGTTTCAGAATGGGAATAGGGGGTGAAGGGAAAGAAAAGAAATAAAACAGACAAACCGAATTCAGTCAGTGTGTATGCTGTAAGGATGTTCAAAACTCGAGACATTAACTGTCGTAGCAACTAAAAAATGGCAATACTTTTTTATGTAATGTAGCCAATTTGGCAACTAATTCTCGTTCATATGCAGTAACGGCAAAATAAGCCCTCCTTTCTATTAGATTGCAATTTATAAGAAAATACATAAAAACACAAACACAACAACCAATTTGTTATGAAACTGCGAACAGGTAATGTGTCCCTGGTGGGGCACTAGGTTCTTGGCACTGAAAAGTCAGTCACGTGGGGTGCCATAGAGGTTAGTATCTCATGGCGTCCAGGCATTAAGCCTTCATGCTGGTTTCATTAGTTATACAATCAAGTCTACCTCTAGGGAAAAGTTTGGGTACACACATGTACAGGAGGTAGTGCAGTCGGTCTCCGAAAGGTAGAGTCTCTCAAGTAAGACATTGAGGGAACGGGACTTAGAAGTGTCAGTTAACTGACGTAACAGATCTCATTAAGATAACGGAGGAGGTGACACTCAGGGTAGGAAGTGTTGTTAATATTGTAGCTAGTACTACCTAAATGTTAGTCGATGTGATAAAGGCGGGCAGTAGAGCCAAACATTATTAATTACTTCCATATTCACAGGTAGACTTATAAAATGACTTCCTTAGCATTTCAGAAATAAAGGAAAAGAATACCTTATTAATTCGAATGGAGGGTTACATCTGGTAGGAAAAGCTGTGCCCGCTCTTTAAAAGGGAAACAGAAAGTATTAGAAACTTAAATACATTACGTCTCTTCGTCGGCGTCCTCGTGTGTTAGGAGCGATACCTTTTCGACGGGAATAAGCGACTTGTTCTGTCACTGCTTTTCTCCACCCGGTGTAGTTTCACAGAGTAACCGGGTCGAAATAAAAGGAGTATTCATGGATAACAAAAGAGGACTTGCGTCGCAGTTAACTGATCTGTTTCGCTGCTGACAATATATATGTATATAATTAGTACTCTAATCATTCGATTAATGAGGAATGTCATAAAAAATAAAAATAAATAAACGCTTCGTTTTTATCAGGAATTTGCTGGTCAAGGATATTCTTTACAGGATAGCGTTTCACTTTTGCCAATAAAGTTCTAGTTTCTGTCAAAAAATAAAAAAGAGATAGAGGCTTCGTTTTTTATCAGGATTTTACTTGTCCTCAAGGATATTCTTTACAGGATAGCGTGTTACTTTCGCCAATGAAGTTCTAGCTTCTGTTAGAAGTGAAGAAGGGAGATCCCATTTTCTTGCACAACGAGAGGGCAAAGGATGGTCAAATCGTTTTTTAGCCTTCATACACACAACAATTTGTTTATAGGCGAAGTACGTGCTTTCTGAAAGATGGGGAGGAAAGTACATATCTCAAAAGCAAGGCACCATGGTACTTAACATACAGGGTATCATTTACCTTTGTCAGCCTCTTCATATCACTGGAGTTCAGGAGTAATGAACCCGTATTTACGCCATGATTCATCATACTTTATGATGATTTGATTCTGTCATATTCATTCCTAGGAATGAATATGACAGAATTTTGGCTTGATGCAACAACACCCTCAAAGAGACATTTCTGGCCGTACCACATCGAAACAAATCATCATAAAGTATGATGAATCATGGCGTAAATACGGGTTCATTACTCCTGAACTCCAGTGATATGAAGAGGCGGGGAGTCACAATCCAACAAAGGTTAGAGCAAAAAGAAACATCGGTGTTACTTTTGTAAGGTGAAAGCCCATTGGACAAAAGATGCTGATTGTCCAAAAGCCAAGGACAATCCTCCTACCAACACTGCCCCTAAGGCAACTGCGCCCCCGAGCTCAAGTACAATTGTTGGTATAGGTAACAAGGTATTAGTAAGGTTAACCTTGGGCTCTGAGATGGGTTCTGGCCTTGTCAGAACTCCAACCCAGGCTGTGCTTGTCTGTGATGGTGGCAAGGATTTTGCCACCTTATTTGTCAGTCCCAGTAATCTGGGCAAATACAGACAGCAGCCTTTGATAAATGGTAACGAGGCCATGGCATACAGGAACACAGGAGCAAGTGTCACTGTGGTGACAGAAGATCTTGTGGCCCCTGACCAAATCATACTTTGAGAAATGTACCAAGTGGCCAATGCAAACAATGTCAGGACTGACCATTAATTGGCAGTTGTTAATTGCAGCTGGGGATGGGTAACTGGCCGTAAAAAGGGTATGGTAAGTTCAGACCTACCAGTAGAGTGTTTGTTGGGCAATGATTTAGAAACTTCAGCTTCGGCTGAAGTGGAACTAAGGAATCATGCAGCAATGTTTGGCATCTCTGTACATGTGTTTGCTGTGACTAGGTCACAAGCCAAACTGTCAACCACTGAACAGGCCCTGGATCCTGGAACAATGGACAAGGTGCCTTCCAAGAGAGGGAGCAGGAGGGGAAAGGCGGTGTCTTCCCCCCAGACTCAAAGTGAGGATCAGTCTATAGAGGGTGGTGATCTTAGCATCTGTGAAGGGACTGTCTCATATGAGCTTGAACCTGATCAGGTTGGGTTCTTGGGGACAGGGGGCCATTCCAGGGCAGACCTGAGTTTGGAACAGCAACCCTGCCCTTCTTGAACCCCTCATACAGCAACCTGCTGCTGAGGCTGCTGGAAATGTCACTAGGTCCCACAGGATCCAGTGGGATGAGGGACTCCTTTACTCAGAGGGTAGAGACCCTAAACATGGTGCCACCAGGAGGTTGTTCATACCTCTGAAGTGTAGGGACTTCCTACCCACCCCAGCACATGAAATGCCATTGGCAGGGCAGTTAGGCCAAAGTAAGACTTTTTTTTTTTTTTTTAAATCTCTTTTTATTAAATTTTCAAACCAAAACATCAACAGCAATCGTGGCATATATTACTTAGGTAGCATTTGCAGTATATATATGTTTACAACGTTTACAGTTACACATCACAACATTACAGTGGGCATGGTATTCTTCCTATCTCCAAGGTAAGTGACCGGGGACGGCAGAGGCTCATCTACACGTGTGATCTCCCCCCCATTCCCCCTCCTCCTGGCATGTTCATAGTCCGCCAGATGATAGGTCGGCCGTGGACCTTCACCCAACGCTGACGTCTTGAAATCTCCCACTCAGTCAGCCTACAGCGATTGACCACTAATATGACTCGCGCAGCCTATCCCCCTGTCTTTCCCCCCCACCCCATCCTCAGTGTACATGTCTGTCTGCTGCGGAGCCGTGCCCTCCGGTGGGTGTTCAAGTAAATAGCATGTGAGCGGCGCCCATATGTTGCGAGGCCTAGAGGCTCTAGGCAAAAGCTCTGAATATAGCATAGCTTGCTCCTGGCAAGACACCAAGTCCGCAATCCAATCCTTAAACTTCGGGGCCCTCCCCCTTCCCCACCGACAGGCCACCCTCCTCTTTGCCATCAAGAGCGCCACAGCGACATACCTCCGGTGTGCTGCTTGGATCGTTTTAACACACCGTAACAGTGCCATCAGGGGCGCTGGTTCCACAGATGTATGCGTCATCCGGGATACCGCTTCAAATACCTGCCGCCAGTACTGCTGTACTCCCGGGCACTCCCAAGCCAGTTGCAGAAAATCCGCCGCCGACGCCCCACACCTGTCGCAGCAATCCGTGTCTCGCAAGTGAAAACGGTGCAACTTGGCCGGTGTGTAGTATAGTCTGTGTAAGTATTTATAGTGTATCATGCGGAGTCTACTGCTGGCTACGACCCTCTCAGTTTGCTGGCAGCAAAATTCCCACTGATCGTCTGGGATTGCCATCACCAACTCTTGTTCCCATTTCGGTCTGGAGCCCGGGTCCCCATACTCTCTTTGCGTGTGGACCGTTCTGTAAATCAGTGAGACAAACCGTGCAGCCGAGGTGCATTTAAGCATCACCTGCAGTGGGACTAACGTCTGCGGTTCCTCCGGGAAATCTGTTGTGAGTGTACGTATACCTTCTCTCAGCCTGACATAAAGAAATCTATCAAGTGGGGTCTGCGGCAAGCCCTGCATCATCTGCTCGGCGGACCGGAATTTCCCCCCCGCATATAGATCCCCCCACGTCCCAATGCGTGCTCGGTCTCGGAACCGATGGAACAGCGTCTCCTGCAGCAGAGGCATAGTCGGATGATACGTAAGCGGTAGAGTGGGCGCATAGAGCATGGGAGCGCCCATAAAAAGCCCAATCCGGCGCCAGGCATCCGTCGTACAAGTGACTGTTGTAGGGCTCTTTTCTCTGGGCGTCGTAGGTGTTAAGATCGCACCATCCAATGGTATTGGGTGGGCTAACCAGTGCTCCGCCGCCACCTGCGGCATGTATCTGGGCTGCGTCACCCAGCACCAAGCATAGTGAGTCTGCGCACTGAGATAATACAGCTCAAAATCCAGTATCCCAAACCCGCCATGCGCATACGGTCTCGTCAGGACGTGCCACTGCAGGACTCCGAAGGGTCCGGCAACACAGGAGGTAGAGTTCTATATCCCTTGAGGCCTGAGCTGCCCTCTCACTAAGTTTGAGGTCAGAATCCCTTGTGGGGGCTGCAATACCCGAACCCCTGTGCACCGCATACTTTTGCAAGTGCATGTGCTTGTTGGCAATTCTTTAACAAGTGCATTGGGTTCCGAGCAGCCCCAACCTCTGGCAACTTTCTTATCAAAGATCTACATCCACCTCACACTGAGTGCTCTTTGGCTTGCTGTTTTGTGAAGCTGCTCGAGGTCTTCTTGCAGTTCCTGTGCCTCCAGCCTGTGGGTCCATTTGAGGGTCAACTTGCTTTTCCTGGGCTCCCCTGGTTGGTCCAGGCTTGCCCTGACTCTTAAGTGTGTGGTGAGTCTCCTGGACCTTGCTGGTCCGAACCGTACACTTCCTTGACCTTCTGCGTGAGTTGCCAAGGCTTGTTGGTACTCCCGCTGGACACCGACTCCTCAGTACTCGACATCCTTCATGGGATAGCTCGCATCTGGCTCCTGGTCATCCTCAACATCGCCTGGTCCCCGCAGCTAGCTTGAGTCCTGTGACATAGCAAGCACAGGACCCATGTCTGGGCATACCCTTCCCACTTAGGGCAACTATTTAGGCCCAGACCTCTGTACAGGAGTGAATGTTTGATGTTGTTCAGCATTCCGTCCATCAATTCTTCTTTTTGCATCTGTCACCCTGAGTAGAAAGGGTACGCCCAAACGTGGATCCCATGCTCGACATGTCGATATTGTTAAGCTAGCCTGGTTGATGAGGGGTCCCAGGATGCTTGCTTCTGGTCCAGGGAGGTTCCGGACTGGCAGTTCGGGGTGGACTGTTCCCATGGAGAGGAGGGTCAAGACTGATTTGCATATGGCTGTGTCAAAACTGGAATGGCATGGTGAGCAAAAAACCTATGGGATTAGGATCAGATCTCTGTATGGGTCTGAAAGTTAGACATTGTTCAGCATTCCGTCCATCAATTGTTGTTTTTATACTTGTGGTTGGAGCCATTGTGTAATAAAGCCAAAAGTTTTGTTAGCTGTGGCTAACAGTAAGAACAAAAGATCCAGAGATATACCTAGATGTGAAGACTATCCGAGCTCCAGGCAAGCTCACAAACTGGCTGCTCTTGACACCATCTGACTGCAGACTAAGAAGTGATAAAAACTAAAAAAAACAGGGCACATATTCATACCTGCATACATGTATACATACACATATACATACGTTCATTCATACATACATAAATAAATACATGATGGTAGGTTTTCTGCTAAAGGATTGAGGGAGACACACTACCCCAGTAGCACAAACCATTCATGCTTAAAACATTGTTTGCTAATATGGGTTTTAAGATGAGAAGCTTTGTCTGACTGATCGATCCAATATGTGCTGTATCCAAAGTCTGTACAACGTGGCTAGTAATAAAGTCTTTTTTTATTATAGAATTTAGAAAGACTGATCAGAGGAGTGGAAGGGAATTCCAGTTTAATTTGGAGAATGTGTGATCTTTCCTACCTTTGCAAAGCTGGCCAGATCTTTTTTACAGGTGTAAACCCTCTTCAGTCTGATCAACACTGATTCCATATGTACTGAAGGTGGGCTCACTCACAGACGCCGCTTCAGGATTTTTTGAAGTTTGATCAAATTTCTTTACACACTGTGTAAGCAGATTTGTAACCACTAATTTACAAAGCAACTGCACCTGGCCTTGTCAGGTCCACACACAGACGTCAGAGTTCAATTGGTAGGTAACCGACAGAGAAGTGTCAGAAGTGGTTGTGAAATTTTCATGCGGACAACCATCCCCTGAAGAAGGGCCTAGCCCAAAATGCATCTGGAAGTCTTGAAGTAGAGCATTTATTTTTACATATAACTGGACACACTTGGAATGATTTGAATCAAATTGTCATTCAAATGAATTGAATTTGATGTACCTATGCATGATTTTGCAAGTTTTAATTTCTCGGAGAAACCTTTTTGTACAATTTGGAGTACATCACAAATCAGGGATAAAAGTGGTGGACAAAGGAGTTGCTTTCCCGGTGCAGGGAGACAAACTTATTAATTTAGTAATTTTAAGAGTTCTATACATCTTCCTGTAAGGCTTTCATCTGTACCTGCATCTCTTCTCCAGTGGGAGATCTTGGAAGGTTGACATTTCTATATTTAGGCACCTAGTCCTCCCAGATATGCCCATCTTCCCAAGGGTGATGTAATAATGGTAATCAAAGGACCTTTCCCTGTTAGACTGCAGCTCATCACTCTGAGTGGAAAATTAAGGGTTGCAAGAGTGCCATTTTACAAGATGGTGGGGATGGAAATTACAGTGTACGTTGTGCCCTTGTGACGGCGGGCATCATCTGGCCTTGGGTGGAGATTATAAAGACCTCATGCTCATTCATTGAGGTGGCTACAAGACTTGCGTTCCTGAAGTCCCCAGCTACTGATGTTCTTCTATGGTGAAGCATGTCGATGCCATGATCCTGTACGTAATAGCAGCAGAGTGTTCCGCAACACTACTTCAAGGAGATGCTCAACGGTACATTATCTTATCAGCAATTCTTTGAGTAGCAGAATTTGTGCTGCAAGGCTAAATCTCTCCAGAATCTGCATCTGTCAACTGTTGGATAGAAGTAGGCTACATTTTTTTTCCCCTTGAAAAACATGTTCTGCTAATTGTCTGAACATTGTTGAAGGGCTCACCCCCTTATCATTGTGATCTCATTCTCCCAGACTATCGTGATCGCCCCTTCTATGGGTCTAAGCATCTGTCTAGTAATTCTCCTCTTCTTGTGTGTTGGTGAGGCCGTACCACAGCCGGCGTGTAAACTACAGGGCTGGAAGCAGAAAGTCTATCCCCGGGACGGAGATGTGCTCATCGGAGGAATGTTTGTTGTAGACTCAGAATTTAATGTCCCCATACCCACATACGGAGAGGAACCGCATCCCATAACATGTGACGGGTAAGATCATTGTATCGTAGTACTACCTACAGCACATATCCTGTTGCACCAAGATGCGCCATGACGTGAGCTTATTTCTGTGGGGTGAAATCCTGTGAAGGACATTTACGAATATTACTGTATGTGTAAAAGTTTCACATTTTATACTCTTTAGCAAATACATAACACTTTAACAGAGGATTTAAAGCATATATTATAAGCAATAGTTTGTATTACAATGTACAGTGAATAGATCATAGCACAATGTATAAGGGATAGTTCCTAGCATATACTGTAAGGGTAGGTTCTTAGCACAAGGTATAAGTAATAATATGTAGCAAAATGTGTATGGTATGGTTCATAGACCATGGCGTAAATTCACAGCACAATGTATCGGGTGAAGTGACATTGCCACGTTCAAGAATAACGTAGAATACTTACGGATTGATTATGATCTTGGCAGACAGGGTTACTCCATCACAAATGTGACATTTAACACACCTGGTAAAAAATGATACCCTGAGCTTTGAATTTTTTGGGGTGCGTTAAATGCAGCACACATGGAAAGAGGAAAAAAACAGGAATAAATAAGCATCTCTCCTCATTACACCTCACCCCAGGAGGCGTACAGATTTGGTGCTTCCCCAGGGTTACATCACTTTGTAAATCCGGGGAAGCATCAAATTCCATGGGTGTTGCATGGGAAAATCCACCCCCATTTCAAGGAATGCATCCCCGGCGCATAAAGGCGGCGCAGTGATTTGTGCTGTGTCGCTTTACTCATGATTAATGAGGCCACTCAAAGTCATGCAGGGTGGCTTTGCGTGGCTTCATAAATCGAAATGAGAGCCTTGTGTCACTCGTGTACCACTTTCTGTGGTGCAAAAGTGATGCCGGGCTCTTATAAATAAACCCCTGAGTACCCACTGTGCAGCGAAGAGATGCAGGAGACAGCAGGTCTGAGCATCTCTCATGAAACCGAGCACAGAGCACAGGACATTGACTGACCATGGACTCCCTCCCTCTGCTCTGCTAGAAGCAACGGCAGTTAGGAGAAGAGGGTGCTTCTCAGCTTGAGACTGCGGCTGCAAAGGCTTTGGCCACACCTTCAGTAGGGGATTCAGAACTCTTGACAGAAGATCTGGTTCTTCAGGTGGTGGTGGACCTCTTGGGTGGGTGATGATGTTGGGTTTCAGTTCAGCTAAATTTCGGTTCAGGGTGTTATCACTGACTCACCATCTGGTCTGATACATGACCAGTTGGATTTGCAATTCTTCAAGCCACACATGGCATTGCCATGCATTGCAGATAGTAACTATTACCTCTCCTAATGTCGGTCATTTCATCCACTTTAAAAAGATGGGGGGCTCAGCAGATCTACTGGGTGTCAAACCTTCCGCCACCTAGAACAGATAACTCCTGCAGCTCCACTTGCCTGCGCAGTCCACTGTGTGGCATGACATAACGTGTATTTATAAAGTGCACGTTCACCCACAAGGGACTCTTGGCATTAAATAACAGATGTTTATTGTTACCCAACTCAATGGTACTTCATTTATCGATCTCAGAAGGATGAAAGGCTGAGTGGACTTGCCGGGACATGAACCTGTGACCATGAGGTCAAACACTGGCCCATTCAGTGAATGAATTAGTCCACTAAGCAACCAGACCCAGCTAATCGAAGACATGGATGATGTCTTGAGAGAAGATGTACGCATAAAGGGGAAGTTATTGGCATTGTTGTTCGAAGCCTGGGGTTCTTGTGCATGCTGATTTCTTTTAAAGGGACTTTTTAGGAAATGTGCACCTACAGCTCATGGTCCGACACACTCTGCAGTGTATTTTCAGTTTCAAGGCAAGTGGGAGTGAAGACATTGACCTGATGGACGCTGGAAGACACAGCCCTTGACAGATTGGGAGTACATTTGAAGTTGGCTTTCTAAAAGTGCAAGATTGTACTTACCTTGTAAAAATAAAACAATATATATAGGTTGGAATTGTTTTCTTGGGTTCGTTTCCTTGCCTTTACTATCAACTGTTCATCCAACTGATATCTAGGTCTATAAAGCTGAGTTTAGGAAGTCTCTCATGTCTTGTTTTGCTCCAATCATGTGATCAGATGTTTAACACAAAAAGATTTATGTTATTACACTCACAGCCAAAATGGCCACCAGCAGGCCTTTCTTGTCAAAGAATGTAGACATTGAGTAATAACACATCCTGATACCTTCGTTAAGGAATTATCTATTGGCAGGTTTAGCTCTGCAACCTATTGTGGCTTTAAAAATATTGAAAGCCAAGCAAAAACAAAATTCCTGATTTAGTGAAGACTCACAATCTCTGGTATCTACACACCTGACAGGAACTGTGGCTGCAATACTAGCTTAAGGGGCTTGTCTCAGCTTAAAGGGCTTGTCTCAGCTTAACTTTTTACTTCTTTTGGTATCTCACTCTGGCCCCGAGGAATGTGGCAAACTTGTTTTCCTTCTTTGAGGGAACTAGACACCAATTCTCTTCCTTGTCTCACTTCTAACATATCCATCGTAGGCTTGGACTGGACAGAGCCAAAGGGGCGACTGGACAGAGGGTGGATGTGAGAGTTCACAACTGATGTGGAATACTCAGTGGAATGTATTTTGTTACCAATGATTTCCATTACAATCCAGAAATGTATTAAGACATTCATTGTAGGTTGGTATAGTGGCTAGAAGAAAGGTGCCCATGTACAGGTGCTTTAAAATAAATTAAGCCCTGCTTGAAATTAAGAATCTCTTTTCTGTTAAGGTATTTTAAGCTCAGGCAGAAATGCACATTTTGCTGGACAACAACAAACTCTCCTGTTACCTGGTTGCATCTTAGTATTTTAACAGTATCCCCTCAGACAGTGCCTTGCAGCTGATGAACTTACATTTAATTTAGCAGAAATAATTATTTGCTTCCAACACCTTCCAAGACTTTCATCTTGGCTCTCAGTGTAAAACCTGCCACTCTCGTAGAAACTGTGTAAAGATCCTACTCAGATGCTCCCGCACAGTTTTAAAGTCTAGTTCATCAATTTGCTGGAAGATTTCCTTGAACTGCAAGGAATGCTGTGGAGCTCACCTTAAGCCTCTTTCAGGAATGTCCAGCATACCCTGGTTCTTTGTACACCCCTCCTAGGTCAGGGCCATGCATGTGAGGTTGTAGGCGCACTCAGCGATGTCACCTGTATTGTCTGTGTCGCGGTGAGTTGCCTCTGGCTCTCCACATCAATGTGTTGCATTTTAAGTTCTTAAGGTGCAGCTGAACAAACAAGTACTCCAGGTCCCATTACTAAGAATCCTCCCTGATGCGTCACATCTCTGCTCTCCATCTACCACACTCTCTCGTGCTTTCTCAAATATGTTACCCTCTCTGAGCACTCTGGGAATGTGTTGACTTGATGACAGCTATGCTTCGGTCTGACTACGCTAATGTCTGACTACACTACAGACTACACTAGTGTCTGACTACACTACTGTCTGACTGCTCTACTGCCTGACTACACTACTGTCTGACTACACTCCTGTCTAACTACTCCATGTACTACACTCGTGTCTGGCTACACTACTGCCTGACTACTTTACAGACTACACTACAGTCTGACTACTCTACTGTCTGACTATACTACTGACTATGTTACTATCTGACAACTCTACTGTCTGACTACTCTACTGTCTTACTACACTATTGTCTGACAACTCCAATGTATGAATTCACTACTGCCCGACTGCTCTGCTGTTTGACTATTCTGTCTAAATTGACTACTGTCAGATTACACTACTGTCTGTCCACCCCACTGTCTGAATACTCTACTGTCTGACTACACTTTTGATTGACTACTCAACTGTCTATTTACTCTACTGTCTGACTACACCACTGTCTGACTACTCTGCTGTCTGACTGCTTGACTACTCTACTGTCTGACTACACTACTGACTATGTTACTATCTGACAACTCTACTGTCTGACTACTCTACTGTCTTACTACACTACTGTCTAACTACTCCACTGTCTGACTTCACTTCTGTCTGTCTTCACTACTGCCTAACTACACTATTGTCTGACTACTCTACAGTCTGACCACTCCACTATCTGACTACACTTCTGTTTGACTACTCAACTGTCTAACTACTCTACTGTCTGACTACTCTTTGGCTGACCTCACTACTGACTGACTACTGTACTGTCTAACAACACTACTGTCCGACTTCACTACTGCCTGACTACACTACTATCTGAGCACTCTACTGTCTGACTACTCTGCTGTCTGACTACTCTCCTATCTGACTACATTACTGCTTGACTACTCTACTTTCTGACTTTACTACTCTCTGACTACTCTACTGTGTGACCATACTGCTGTCTGACTACATGATGATGAACTGAGATTTATAAAGTGCACAGCTGCTCCAAGGAGTGTACCGTCCTGTCTGACTGCACTACTGTATGACTTCACTACTAACAACAATACTGTCAAACAACACTACTGTCTGACTTCACTACTGCCTGACTACACTGCTGTCCGACTACTCTGCTGCCTGACTTTGCTACTGTCTAACTACACTACTGTCCAACTTCACTACTGTCTGACTACACTACTGTCTGACTACTCTGCTGCCTGGCTATACTACTGTATGACTTCACTTCTAACAACACTATTGTCTAACTGCACTACTGCCTGACTACTCTACAGCCTGACTTCACTACTGTCTAACTACACTACTGTCCAACTTCACTATTGCCTGTCTACAGTACTGTCAGACTACTCTGCTGTCCGACTACTCTACTGTCCGACTACTCTACTGCATGACTAAACTAGTGTCTGACTGCACTACTGTCTGACAACTTTACAGACTACACTACTATCTGACTGCTCTACTGCCTTACTACACTAGTGTCTGACTACTTTACAGGCTACACTACTGTCTGACTTCTCTACTGTCTGACTACATTACTCTCTGACTACTCTACTGTCTGACTGCTCTTCTGCCTGACTACACTACTGTCTAACTTCACTACTGTCTGAGCTCTACTGTCTGACTACACTACTCTCTGACTACTCTATGTTATGTTAATATAACGTATTGAGCGCACAAATACCCGGAGGTGTCTTGGCGCTAAGGAACTACAGTAAGCCTTGGAGATTCTTGCCTTAATTCAGGAATAGCCATGTCTTCAGACTCTTTCTAAATAAGGCTAATGAACTTGCAGACCTGATGTGCATAGGAAGCGTATTCCAGAGCTTTGCCGTGTCATAGCCAAGGCTTCGCCCCCACCCCCAGCTAGAGGTGCGAATCCTGGAAACCATCATAAGTTTAGTGCCAGTAGATCGAAGCTGTCTACCAGGGCAGTACCAAGAAAAAAGTGTTCCTTAGGAACATCGAACCCATATTGTTCAAGGTCATAAAGGCTAGACATAGCGTCTTAAACTTTGCGCAACTTACTACATGAAGCCAGTGGAGTCTTTGGATTTTGGTCGAGACTGACTTATACTTGGGCAGATTTAGGAGGAGTCTTGCGGCTACATTCTTCACCGTTTGCACATTTTTCTGATGTTGTTTATGCATTTTCAGTTACAACCCATTGCAATAATCCAATTTCGAGAATGCTAGTGCAGTCACCACCGTCTTCCTAGAATCCATAGGGATATAAGGAAGAACCTTCTTTAGTTTCTTGAGCAAGTAAAAAGTGGTGGAAACCATTGCATTTGATTGCTGGGTGAATTTTAGTTTCTTATCGATTAGAATCCCAAGATTTTTTGCTTTTTCCACTGGTTTTGGCATCTCTCCCATCTCTGTAGGCCACCAGATGCCATTCCATCTTGGTTGGAAGTTGACGAAAATCACTATTTCGGTTTTCACCGAATTTATTTTAAGACAGTGCTTGCCCATTCAGCTGTTAATTTCCTGCAAACAGTTTCTAAATTGCAGCAGAGGGGAGTCTAGTTCTTTATACGCCGCTACCACAATCTGCGTGTCATCATCATATGATGTTAGGCTAAAGCCAAAATGCTGGATCAGAGGAGCCAACTCTGACACGTTGATATTAAAAAGGATGGACTAAGCGAAGAGACCTGTGGTACCCGACATGGCAGGACATATGGTGTTGATTTAAAACGTTCCAGAGTCACTATTTTTGTTCTTTCGGTCAAAAAAGATGCTAACAAAGACAAACGCCACTGAGAGATCCAAAAGGATCAGACCGGTATCTCCACCCTTGTCCATAACTGTCCTGATTTCATTATTGTTTGACTACTCTACTGTCTGACTACTCTACTGTCTGACCACACTACTGTCTGACTTCACTACTGTCTGACCACACTACTGTCTGACTTCACTACTGTCTCACTACAAGATGATGATGAGCAGCAATTATGAAGCTGACAGCTGCTCCAAGGAGTGTACCAGCGCTAATCCTCACAGGTGAGCACATACATCTAAACAAAGAGCCATGGTTTCAGCTTCTTCCTAAAGATATGTTCAGATCTTACATGACAGTGGTCCAGGAGAAGTTTATTCTAAGCAGAGGGATCAGATAAGAAAAAAACAGCCTCCTGTCCTGGAGCGATAGATCCTTGGTCCCATAGCTGAGGCAATATCAGAGCACCGAAGCTTCCCGGTGTCACTACTGTCTGACTACACTACTGTCTGACTTCAATACTGTCTGACTTCACAACTGTCTGACTTCACTACTGTCTGACTACACTACTGTCTGACTACTCTGATGTCTGACTTCAATACTGTCTGACTATACTACTCTCTGACTACACTACTGTCTGACTTCACTACTGTCTGACTACACTACTGTCTGACTACTCTACTGTCCTACTAATCTACTGTCTGACTACTCTCCTGTCTGACTACACTACTGTCTGACTACTCTACTGTCCTACTAATCTACTGTCTGACTATTCTCCTGTCTGACTACACTACTGTCTGACTACTCTAGTATCTTACTAATCTACTGTCTGACTACTCTACTGTCTGAGTACAAGGAAGTCTGACTACTCTGCTACCTGACTTCACTACTGTCTGACTACACTACTGTCTGACTACTCTTCAGCTGAGTGACTGAGAAGCTGCAAGGTCAGGTGGGAGCAGGAGAGAAGGGTGAATCTAGGGTACCGCCCTTCAGTCTGTTTCTTGGTTAGAGCTGTTGTTTGCATCTCTCACACTAGATCTGGGTTTGGTTTTCTAGTTTTGCTGTTATCTGACCTATGGATTTCTTGTTCAGTGACATGAAGGTTTGCTTGAATTTCACATCCTCTGTGGATGATGTTCAGTCCATATCAGTTGGACCCACTTCTGGTCAGTTCCTGTGGGGTACATTTATTTGGCTGTTGTGACGTCCAGGACTTTCATGTGTTGATCTAAGGTCATGCTGAGAATGGTTATGGTAGACTCAGTGTTTAAACCGAATTGGTATGAATATACTTGAGTTGGTGAATTGTCCACTGGTACAGCAGGCTTGTGCGTGTGTTTCTATGTGGAATTGTTGCATTGCGTACCCTCACTTGGTTTACGATCTTGTGGTATATTTCCGCTGGTTCTCCTATGTTAGATAGAGGCATGCAGTCTCATTATGTTTGCATTTTGGGCCTGAGTATATTTCAGTTTGTGGGTAGCCTTCAGGCATGTAGCATGGCATACTCAGTTTTAATCTCATTCTGTGACCATGTGGTGTCCTGAAAGCTTGACAAGAATACCTTATGGTTTGGCAATGTCATGTCTACATCCCCCTGAAATCTAGTCTTTCGTGATCACTGCAATGGTTTGTTTGAATGTTTATGCACAAATGTTGGTTTCTGATGTGAAGGACATGTGCTTTATCAGTGTTTTACTGCAGTACTTTGACACTGTATGTATCTTCAAGAAGGGGTCTGGATGTTTTATGAAACTTTTCCATCTTGGATTGTTTTTGATATTTGTATAATGCAAGGTATCACTTTATTTATTTCATGCCATCAAAGCTTTCACCATGTGTCATGTCTCTATAGGAATGTCTGCTCCTGTCTCCATTTGTTTGATATCTCAAATAATTACTTTAGATGTGTCCCATTTAAATGTATTGTTTCTTTCTTTTTAACTACTTTGGTGGGCCCCTTATCTCTTTTCTGCCCTTTTTTCTGTGTTTCTTCAGTTTTAATTGATCTATTTATTTGTACAGCTTTTGCATTCTGTTGTTTTTCAAGTACTATGCCATATGTTCTTTGTTATCTGCTAATACGTTTGTTTAATTGCTTTGTCAATGTGTTTATCATGATTCTATTTCAGTTTTGTTGCAAGTGTTGACTGTACTAATTTTACTCTCTCCATTTTCATAATACATGTGGTGCTTTAAGTGTGAATTTTTCCCTCGCCCTCTTTTTACCTTGCTGCTGATCCCTTGTTGTTTTTCTAGTGTTTTGTCTCTTTGGAAAAGCCATCCTACCTTTTTCTCACTCTCTTGTGACCCATTGCTTCTGAGGTGTGTGGTCCTTCAAGAGATGAGGTGGTAACTGTCCCATTTGGTTGTCATCAGATCGTTTTTGCCTTTTATTTTTGGTTCTGATTCACTGTAAATGTTATTCTTTTGTCTATATCTTTTTGGGGCAATGGTTCTTTCTTAGTCTTTTATGCTTATCCTATAGTGGGGGGAACAACCTTTACAAAAAAACGTTGACAACGCGTGCAGTTACATTGCGGATTTTACAACGAACGCGATGTAACCACGCGGTGCCATTACAACGCAAGTCTTTACATCGACTTGCGCTAGATGGCGTGCTAACATTACAAATAGTGAAGTTTACTATCCCAACACCTTCCCTACTGTTAAGTGGACTGGAGTTGGAATAGTAAATTATGCTTTTCTAATGTTAGCACGCCATCTAGCACAAGTCGATGTAAAGACTTGCGTTGTAATGGCATCGCGTGGTTACATCGGTTCGTTGTAAAAACCGCGATGTAACTGCACGCGTTGTCAACACACGCGTTGTTACGTCATACATCCCTATAGTGGTGATCACTCACAGGTCAGGATCTTTTTTAATATGTCATTAACTCTCCAAAAAGCAAAGGAATGTTCTACCCCCATTCCCTCTCTTGCTTCCTTATGATTATCCATCTTGAACCCACATCTTCATGTGATAACGTTTAGGCACTGAACTATGTGCAAAATATTCAGTGAGTTACTGCCTGTGGTTCATTGCATGGTTTTATCTGCACTGGACCACATGTTGGCTCTGTCCTTCCCCTGATGCGACCATCCTGGCTCCTGAGAGGGGGAGCAGCAGCCAAATTCAGTTGCAGGTGCATTCCACAGGCGAGTGATGCAAAAGGTGAACAGGATGAAGAACATTGGTGATCTCTCTTTTACTGCATGGGGGAGTAGGGATGGATTCCTATTAATGTTGACCATAAGACTTAGTATGCGGTAAACAGTTCTTCAGAGATTCTGGCTGCTATGGGATCAGATGAGCCACCATCTAGCAAATATCAGCCATTTTGTTTCACCTGTGACCGCATCTCTTAGATAGCAGCTGTCTTGTTTCACCCGTGCCAGCATCTCTATGAAGGCAATTATCTTGTTTTACCCTTGTCAGCATCTCTTAGATGCAGCCATCTTGTTTCACCCATGCCAGGATCTCTATGAAGGCAGTTATCTTGTTTTACCCTTGTCAGCATCTCTCAGATGCAGCCATCTTGTTTCACGTGTATCAGCATCTCTCGGATGCAGCCATCTTGTTTCATGTGTATCAGCATCTCTCGGATGGCAGCCGTCTTGTTTCACGTGTATCAGCATCTCTTGGATGCAGCCATCTTGTTCCAGCTGTGCCATCATCTCTCAGATGCAGCCATCTTGTTTCACGTGTATCAGCATCTCTCGGATGGCAGCCATCTGGTTCCACCTGTGCCATCATCTCTCAGATGCAGCCATCTTGTTTCACCTGTGTTCTGTCAAGGGGCTCCTGGTGTCAGACCTTTTCCTGATCCTCCTGCTCACATGGTCTTTCTGTGTG
Source organism: Triturus cristatus (assembly GCF_964204655.1). Taxonomy (NCBI): domain Eukaryota; kingdom Metazoa; phylum Chordata; class Amphibia; order Caudata; family Salamandridae; genus Triturus; species Triturus cristatus. Next base: position 1,668,697,286 of record NC_140591.1, on the reverse strand, counting down.
GGATATTGCTCATGAAGATCCTTAACTTCCCTCATCCGGAGGGGATATTGTGGGGTCTTTGCGTTCCTTGGGAGGCGTGGGTCAAGATTTGAAGCCAGTAGAGTCTTACTGATGTACAGGGACTGGGATGATATTATCCTTGTATGTTTTCTTGTGTTCCATCCCTGAGATCTGTAGTGGTCATTAGCAGGCATTACAGGCCATGTATACATTAATAAATAGAAGCATATTCAAGCTGTTATGGAAAACTTGGCATATAGCTTCCACTTTTATACTTGTAATAAAACATTGCATTATGTGTCTGAAATACCTTACAATGAATATGTAACTATCTGTAAGAGTACCAGGAAGATAAATGTTGATGAACTTTTTCCTCAAAGAACTACCATTTCCAGGCACCAAACTGGATATGGAAAATAAACAGATGTTAGCTATATGCCTGTCCTCTGCTCCTAATAATCATATCCAGGCCCAACTAATTCTGTACATAATACATGGACATGGACACTCAATGGGTAATTAACCACATGCAAGTGCCCTACCTGAAAAGCACTACATGATTAGATGAATGGGTGGAAGCATGACCAATGGACAGACAAACAGATGGGTGCATTAGAGGCTTGCGTGTGGGTCATCAGCTTGGTCAGACAGACCTTCTGTGTGAATGCAGACTGTATCTAAAACTCTTCATTAAACAATTCACAATTATTGTGTTTTTTTATTCTTATGTTGAGGATGTTGTATGTCTTTTGATGTGCAATAGGTGTGAGGTTTCCTTTCATTATTCTACAGACACCGCTTCTCTTCCCTACAGGTTCCACATTCGCTATTACCGAGACGTGCTGGCCATGGTTTTTGCCATTGAGGAAATTAACCGAAATCCAGACTTGTTGCCAAACATCACCCTGGGATTCTGGATTCTGGACACATGCATGTCCCAGAGTCGGACACTACGAGGCATCTTCGAGCTTCTCTCTGGGAAGCAGGGACCAGTTCCTGGCTTCAGATGTGGCTCAGGCTCTGTAGCCGCTGGCGTTATTGGGGAATTAATGTCATCCATCTCTGTGCCAATGGCCAGGATTCTGGGACTCTACAACTTCCCACAGGTAAGCCTCAGCTAAGCCTAAGAATCATTTGTTTGTATGTCTCTGCATTCATGAGCGCAGACCAGGTCAAGAGTTATCAGGGTGCTTAACATTAAACAGCAGAGGCAATACATGGGGGTGCACTAGCAGCATTATGAACCCTTCACCATAAACTTAAAAAAAAGGGGCAGTGTTTGCTATTCCTGGGTAAGCACATGTCTAAAAGAGAAACCATAGAAGTACTGGAGGGTCAAAGGCCTGGCACGTTTAGCCTTTTAAACTTTTCTAGTATTCTTCATTTGCTACTGGTGTGTGTACCATAAGGAACTGTCAATGTATCTCTATGGTGTATCTGTTTCTTGAGTGTCTCTGCTCGGTTAGTGAAGCAGCAGGACTTGAAGTTGACTCCTGCTTCGAGAGGTCACTATTGAAGTTTTGTGAGGTCTGCTGAGGTTTCATAGCGCTTTGCACCTACAGTGTCAAGCTGATCTTCTACGTGGTGTAAACTTTACGTAGGGCCTCGTTTGATTTAGGGAAGCTGCTAGTAGTACTTTTCCTTTGTGTAGTAGTAGCAGAACTTTTCTTACCAAGCTGAGGCTCTGTGGGAGGGTCAGAGTGAGAAAATGCCCTTATTTTGGCCACACCTCATATTTTTGCTGGATTCTATACTGATACATGGACTCTGAACACTGGGGCACTGCCATCCAGTGCTCAGTGTATGTGCTTTGTCACTTAAAACCTTGTTGAATTGATTAAAAAGCCTGATTGCCACATTAAACTTACCTATACGTCCCTGCTATATTATACCCAGTGTAGACAGGGCCTATAATTAAATGTCACTAGTGGAGTGCAGCATCTATTGTGCCACCACTAAAGTGACAATTCAAGGTATATCTTCAGGCCTGTCCCTACAGCCTGAATGTGTAGTTTTTTAGACTTTCTTTTTTAATACATTTAAATCACCCTTAAGGTAAGCCCTTAATGCCCTTAGGGCAGGTTGCATAGTATTTAAAATGTAGAATATGGTAATTCTGGGCCTGATTAGGATGGCGGGAAGACCGCCGCGGACAGAAAGTCGGCAGCGGGCTCCTTGCCATCCATAAGGGCCAATCAGACCGCCGCATTACCATGCCTGTCGGATCGGTGGCAGTCGGAAAGACCGACTGACATGGTCCCGATGTTTGGAAGCATTCCGACAACCTGGCGGACTGCCCTCCATCCCTAGAATAGCAGCGGTGCCTGTCAGGCACTGCTGTGGGGTTTACAATATCTCTTTTCGCCGGTCGAATGCCCCCTACACACTCCTATACCTGCCTGCCATCAAGTGCAGGCATATGTAAACACCCTATTTTTTGTATTACGGCAGGGGCTGCTGACCGCATCCCCTCTGCAATGCATTGTAATTTGGAATGTGGGTATGGCGCATCGTGGGTGACCGGTCCCCATTCCGAGACAATGGCGGACGGACTTAAGTTCGTCCGCCATCGTAATGAGGCCCTAAGATTTGTAAGTTATGGCAGTGAAAAAAAAATCTCTAAAGTCATTTTTCATTGTAGCAAGGCTAGCCTTTCCATAACAAACCACTGGATTACATTAATACAAATTATAATGCATAACTTCAGTTTCAGAATAGCTGGAACCATGATCCATGGAATCATATACTAATTTAACCCCTTCTGTGCCCATGACGAGCTGGACTCGTCATGGGCCGCGGTTGCGCTGTGCCAATGACGAGTCCAGCTCGTCATGAACCCCGCCCGCTAATGCAACGCCCGGCACAGGGCGGGGAAAGGGCGTGGCACACAAGGGGTTAAACTCCAACCCAATAGACAAATCAGATTTTAAATTACTATTTTGAAAATTTCACTTTTAGAAAGTTGGAATTGTCCTGCCTGTGTCAAATGTGGCTTTCTGCCAGTGTTCAGTGTCATCTGATTGTTAATGTCTCTCCTGTGGTGAGATGTGTAATGCTCTCAGACAGTGGACAAAAGGCCAGGGTGTGGAGAAATGTTTTTCCACTTGACAGGATGGCCATCTGGCCTGTGCCCAGCAACATAACTAAACATTAAAAGGTGCCTACCCTGTCACAAGCAGATGTAACTCACACCTAGCCCTGCCCCTTCACTGTCCTGATAGCTAACTAAGCACCAATCCCAGTGGGAGAGTGTTTGCCCTTAAGAGAGGGACTACCCATTATACCAGCCACACCTCTGGATGGGCCCACTGTGCCCTGCATAGGGAAAGAAGGCTGTGCCATATTGGTTTTAGTAGAGAGGGGCACAGTCAGATAATTTACAGTAGAACACACTGAGAATGTTGCAAAAGTTGGTAGAGGCACCCCTAGGAACTTTACCCCATTGATTAGGTAGTGGCCGGAGTTTCCTCTACACACAGGGTATAAAAGCGGCATCCTCATCACCCTCTTCAAAACACCTGCAGACCTTTGGAAAACAAAAGTAGGGGTACAGTTGCTGTCAAACCTATGGAGAGAAACCCCGGGTGCTGGACCTTCTCCCCACTTGTACCTAGGACAGAGGGGTGGGCTCCAAGGGTAGTTTGCTAGCCTTCTCTTCAGCTCCAAGAAAATAAAAGCTGCAAGAAGTCTTATTTCCTGCGTGGAGCAACTGGATTTCCATGAACTCTGCAGGTGGCTTTGGTGAGATTAGACACAGCTTGCAGGTTTGCTCTGCTGAAAGGATCCTGACTTCCAGAAATGTTTCTAAGTCCGAACGTAGAGATCTTCACCTGGACTAGTGCTGAGCAGCACCCTAACGATGTCTAATCTTTCCATCATTGATGTTGGAAACCACAAACTTCCTATGAGAGCCAACACTCCCACTTGTATCCTGCACTTCAGCCGGCTGCCATTTAGGAGTACCTCTTTGGAGGTAGCCTGAATCTGACCTGTCAACGGCTTCATCGACACAGGGTTTTCTACAGAAAAACGACTAAGTCAGAAGACAAATTCAGGTCAGGTGCAGGAACCAGGTTCATCCCAGTGGAACCACTGGGATGAACCCGGTTCCTGTACCTGACCTGAATTCCATTGCAGTTGGCCTTATCTTTTTACTTTAACTCAGGTTAGGGCAGCCAGATCCCTGCAGTTGGCGCTTTGTGCTTTTTGATGCTAAAAACCAAAAAAAACTTTGGAAAATTATATCTCTGGTTCCCTACATCAGGTTTTTTGTAATTTTGTTGTATAATTGTTCATTACATTTTACTCTATTTTCATAAATTAGAGTGGGATATTTATATTGTTGGGATTTCTACTTTTTACCTGCTATGGAACTGAAAAACGCAATACACAATTTTCTTAAGTTAAGCTTGTCTGCTCTGTGCTACAGCTACCAAATGTTGAGCTAAAGTTTAAATTATTGAGAAGTAAGTTTTCATAGTAAGGAATGGTGTCATTATTACTCAGTGCGGACTACCATCCACTTCTGTTAATAATCCACTTTCTCACAGTCAGTTGCTTACATTATAGTATTATCTGCAGTATGAAGACACCATTAGTTGTATGTTTCTAAAAATGTATGTCAAAGTCTAAGATGAAGCTCAGGGATTGTCTATGTCTATGTGGGGATATTTATAGAGCGCACTGTTACTCCAAGATGTGTCCTGGCACTAAACACCTGAAGGGTAGCAGCGGGGAAGAAGGGTTACGGGCATGAATGGAGACAAGTTTTCAGTTTTTTCCGGAACAGAGGCATGGATTCAATGTTTCTCAGATAGAGGGGCATTTTGTTCCCGGGGGAAGGTCCAAGGCAGGAGAGAGCCTTACCCCTGACCTAGACTTTTTAATACGGGGAAGTTAGCTAGCAGCAGGTTGGAGGAACGGAGATTTCTTTGTGGGGCATGAAATGAGATCATGCGTTTGAGATACCCTGGTCCTGACCCATATAGGGCTTTCTGGGTAACGAGCAGCGTCTTAAAGATTTTTCTTTTCCTTACTGGGAGCCAGCGGAGCTCCTCAGAAGATGGGACACATGCGCATTCCAAGGGAGCTCAAAGATGGTACGGGCTGCTGCATTCTGGACGAGCTGAAGCCTATCCAGCAAATAACAAGGCATGTCCAGATATAGGCCATTCCTGTAATCCAGCCTGGATATGATCAGGGTTTTTAATCACCTGTTGTCTGGTAGATCTAGACAGAAAGAATAGGAATTTTCACAGAAGACACAACAGAGCAAAATAGGTGCCTACTACTACGTTAACTTGTGCACGGAACAACAGCTGGTTATTAAATTTGAAACCCAGGTTTTTTACCACCAAGTTGTTCACTGTGGGGGCAGGAGCGTCAGAAGACCTGCAGTGGCATCTCTGCACCCTTTGCCAAAAAAAAGTAGATCTGTCTTTCCTGCATTACGTTTCAACTGGTTCACAGCCAACAATCTGAATACAGCTGAGAGGCAGGAACTAATTAGTATACAGGGACAGGGCTTGTTTTTCTTTCATGTAAAAAATAGCTGTGTGTCATCTGCATAGGACACAATTTTGGCCCCCGATGATTCAACCATCACGGCCAGGGGTGTGTGGTAGATGTTAAACAAGGTTGGACTCAGGCTGAACCCTGTGGGACACCAACCTTCAATGAGCGAGATGAAGCTGAATAGGGATGACACCAGACCTCCTGCCCCCTCCCTTCTAGAGAAGATGCCAGCCATTTCCAGGCCAAACCCCTGATGCCAATCAAGTGGAGCTGAGGCAGGAACATCTGGTGCGAGATCTTATCGAAAGCAGCCGATAGATCAAGCACGATCAGCAACGCTCTCTCGCCTGCTTCCTGATTCAGCTGGATGGAATCAACCACTTCTAGAAGAGCGGTTTCCGTGCTGTAGTTAGGGCGAAAGCCTGACTGGCTAGGGTGAAGTAGGCAATTCTTTTCAAGAAAGGATGATCGCTACTGGTTCACATGTTTCTCAAGGAGCTTTGAGAAGGCCGGGAGCAGGGAGATAGGCCTAATGTTGGCAGGGTCAGAGGGATTAGCCTGGCCCTTTTCTAGCAATGGAATATCCTTAGCCTGTTTCCATTTAGTGGGAACCGTGGCAGACGAGAGGGAGGCGTTTAATAGCTGGTTCATGGGTGGATTTATTGCCTCTGCTCCCAGTTCAAGAATGGAAGCGGGTCAGGGTCCAACGGAGAGCCAGAATTAAGGCATTTTAGGGCCCTTAAAGAGTTCTCCAGAGAGATGGGGTCGAAAAAGTTCAGGGAACATACTGTACAACAGATTGTATATCTGGCACCAGTGCAAGGGTTACTCCTGTGTCCAGCCACAACTATTATTATAGAGGAGGCTTCTCAATTCAAAGATCCTTTAATAATCTTGTCCACAAAGAGAAGAAGAGTATAGAAACTCGTCTCACATCTTACAGACCTTCTGGTTTCAGTCAAAATTATTTGCACGTTTGAAGGATCTTAGAAGAACTTTTTACCTCTGTAAGGAATTGATGATTTTCAGGATTTGTGATGAAAGAACAAACAGTTGAGTGCATATTAGAACGCCTAAGTGAATTAACAGGTTGACACATTGAAACAGTGGATGTGTGGTGGTTTTCCTGCTATCACACATTGTGAGACATTATCCAATGTGTGTTCGCAACTAAACAATTCCATCCAATTGTAACAAATAATGAAAATGCCCTTTGCTAGCAGCTAACAGGCATATTTATGACTTTTGTGGCGCAGGACAGCGCAGCAAGTCACCTTACTACACTGCCCTGCATCACAGGGAAATAGCAGGAATGCACCGTATTTATCGAATATGGTGCATTCCTCTTTTTTTCCCTTGTGCTGGTGCTGTTTTGGCAGTGTAGCGCCAACGCAGCCACCCTTGCACCATGGTGCAAGGGTGCCTGTTTTAAAGGCAAGATTGCTTTTGTCCAGGAAGGCTCACTTTCCAAACAATCCTGTGAGGATTTTTATTCTTTCTATGTGTCCTGCAGAACACAAAGAACGAGGAAAAACAAGGAGAAATAAAGATATTTCTCCTTGTTATGCCTCTCCTATGGAGGTGTATATTTTTTTGCGCATTCCCAGGTCCAGACACTACACTTACAGTCATCCAATCACCCAGGCACTACCCATACACTCATGTAATTCACCAGGCACATCCAATCACTCAGGCACTACCCTTGCAGTCATCCATTCAATCAGGCAATACCCATACACTCAAGCAATCACCCAGACACTACGTAAACACTCATTCAATCACCCAGTTACTTCTCATGCAATCACCCTTGCACTACTCGAATGATGAGTGCAAGTGTACTGCCTGGATGAATGAAAGAGTGCAAGTGTAGTGACTGGGTGATTTCATAACTGCATTAGTAGTGACTAAGTGAAGGCATGACTCCATGGGTAGCGCTTGTGTGATTGGATGAGTGCCTGAGTAGTGGCTGGGACATTAGATGAGTTGAAGTGCAGTACCTGAGTGATTGGATGACTGCTTAGGTGGTGGCTGGGCGATTGGACAAGGGCAACTGTTGAGACCTGAGAGATGGGATTAGTACATGAGTAGTAACTCAATGAATCCATAACTAGGTTAGGGATTTGACACACGTATTATATCTCAACCTCCAACCCCTGTGAAAAAATATAAACAGACAAAAATGTATTAAAATCTTATTTGGAACATTAATCAACCAAACAACATACAATATTTTTTAACCAAAACTTTAATTCAACATAGACAAATGTTTTACAGTTTTTCCCTGTTTTCAGCTTTCATACTTCTTCACTTTCAACAGTGCTTTATGTGAAGCATCATCATTGGAAAAAACAATCAATGGATTGTAAAACAAAAAAAAAATGTGCACAATAGATCATTACAGCTAGGGGCCCGATTCCGATGTTGGACGTACCAGAGTCCCTCCGACATCGATTTGGAACTAGAACCAAATGACCTCCTGTCATTGGTTCCAGTCCAGAAAGAAGAATGCGACCGAACCCTGCTCGGTTGCAATCTGATTCTTTACAATGGGAGTATGCATTCCGAACGGAATGCATGCTCTCATTGCAAAGAGCAGAGATGCAGTTCATCCCAGCACCCCATGGCAGGGACCTGAAGGTGCCTGCAAAAGGGTACAGGAATCAACAGGGGGGGGCCTCATAGGTGCTCCCTAGGCTCACCCATGGGGGCCCTTCTGAAGGACCCTCAAAGAAAGTTTCCAAATGCCTTACTGTGTTGGAAAAGCCGGCACAGAATGGGTGGGAAGCTGCCATCGTAATACCTAGGCCGGAAAGAGCCGGCAAGGGATTACTGAAGGCCTTCTGAATGGCAGACGGGCTCTCCAAACCTGTGGTAAGCCATTCAGAACTCCTGTTAGGAATAATTTCTGACCTAAAATGCTGTAAGAATGGCTCCGACAACAGTCAGAGCCATTTCTTACCGCATCGTAATCGGGCCCCATGTCATACTGTTCACTGCACTCACTGCAAGTTTTTTAATACTGGATTGCTGATATGTTACTACCTTAATGAAAGCAACTATATATTAAAACTGTTTCTGACATTTTTATATCTGGTACAAAATGTCCAGCAATTTTGAATTTTGAATATCCTTTTGTAAGCATCATCCCTGTTAGGCCAAATGATGTGTAAAATGTTCTTAGTCCATGTAGGAAAAAGATATCGCATCGTACTATGTAGAAATTGCTGTAGCAGAATCAAAAGAGGCCTTTTTCTTTAGTGGTGAAGAGAATTTTCACATGCAACTAAAGGCTACTGGTATTATAGTATCTCCATTTACTTGTTATCTGTAGTAACACAATGTAGTCCTCGAATGTTTTATACATTCCTTTCCCACAGTTAAAAATTGTCCTTTATTTCTATCAGACAATGCTCCTAATCGGCGAATAATGTCTGAGAAACACATAACCACATTTTCTTATCCTGAATTCTCCTTAGAACTTCGATTCTAGAAATAGCAGATATGAATTTGGTAACTTTTTAGGTAGTCTTGATTTGAATGTCACTTGTATGTCATTGCACTCTGCGCAATCTGTTTGACATCCTAAATATATTGTGTAGTGTCCAGAGGTTATATTAACTCCTTCATGAAATATGATTGCTATATTTGTGAAAGTTCCTTTTGAGATGAAAATGTGTGCAGCTTTAAAGTTTGTAATTAAAGTTCCTAAATTATTACTGTCCACTCGACATCGGTGTAGCATGACTATGACATATTTTCCATATCTTTGTAGAAACAACGTTGACCTAATTTCTGATCTGCAGTTTGGACACGTCATATCTTGATGGCCATTTTTAGTTACATTTTCAAAGGGCACTGCTTTAAAATCTGGTAATGTCAAGTAGAGGAAACATTCTGAATTGATTTCAATGCTAGATGGGAATTCAAAATATTCACAGTTATGGGTCAATTTATAAGTTAAACCAAATATTTCATTGATATTCACATCTTCTTCAGCTAATAGTCCTAGCATAACCATTAGAAATTCTTGAACATCCTGGAGAAAATTTTGAGAGAACACTACTGATCCAGTACAGTCATCGGTGAGTTTTCTTTTTCCAGTAGCAGAATGTATAATACTTCTGTCAGTTCCTAATCCTTCAAGTAAACTACATAGTTGTGAAGACATTATTTTATCTACCTTTTCTTTAATAGAATTTGTAAAATGAGGCAAATTGTATGGTCCATTTAACACTACCTTTGCATACCAGTTCACTCCAGATTTATTACCAAAGTGATAGCCTTCTATTTCTGAAGGGTAATCTCCTTTAACATTAGAAGCAGCTAAGCCTGTTGGTGCAGTGACTACATATAACAAATTGGAATATGTTGTCTTCTGTAAGTAACGTGTCAGTACTTTAATGAAGAAGCTTTTTTCAGTTCCAGCTTGACCACTTATGTACAATAGAACTGGTTTATACATAGAACATGCACACTTTTTATTCTCATGGGGAAATTCATATTCTACTTTACCTTTTACCTCTTCAACAATTTCTTTCTGATTGCTGTATTAGTAGTTCTAGATCTACAGTTTCCTGTCTTACTTGCTGCATTGCATTCTCCACATCATTTATAGCTTTTGCAGCTTCATTCTCAATGATAGACTGTTGAAGAGGATCCTGACTTCCCGGTGCTGAACTTTGACTGCTCTGAGAGCTCCCTCTTGCTATCTCACCCGCAACTGTTTCTTCTTAGTCAATCTCTTCTCTCAACATTTGAAGATAAAATAAAAACACAGAGCACTCAATGCTGTTTTTCATAGTGTTGAATGAGTCTTCATAACAGTCAAATTCTCTAAATATCTCACATTCAGCTAAAACAACTGTAACAAGGCTAAATAGAAAAACTCTCTTTTGTCTAGTGTTTGGCACTTAGGTTTCAATGGTAGATTAAATGTATTCTGTTATGTCACACCAAGCATCCTTCACATCCAGTGACAGCAAATTTACCTTCATCTATATTTTCACTGACATTACTTCTGAGAGTATAATGCTGAAGTATTTCATATAGACATATCCAGAGGAGGACTTCTTCTTGGATAGTACATATACAGCATGTTACTCTTCAGAATATCTGTACTCTGTGGCTCAAATTCTGCAAGATATTGAATTTCAGGAAAAGACTTCAGTACTCTGTTACAAATATTAGCAAGCCCTAAACACAACCATGGAAACTCCTATAGATTTTGAAAACAAACTAGCTGAGCTTAACCGGTCTATACATTGATAGGAGCCTATCACTCTGTAAGAAAGCATTTTCAAACTAAAACTGTACAATTTCTTCCTAAGACTCATTTCTGCTGAAATCTCCTCCTACATCTCCTTCATCTCAGTTTTCTCTGACTTTGTTATATAAGATGTAATGTCAATTGAGTTGTCTGCAACAAACTGTACATCCATGTTTGCAGTCCACATCTTCAGAATCACAGAATTGTAGTCATTAGTGTAATTGGAGAAATCTGTTCTTCTTAGGTTGTACGCATTATTGGGGGATTTCCATGTAAGTGTATGTTTGACTGCAGAAAAAAGCTGTTGACTCTTCCTTTTGAGATGACAGGTCTTGGGAACCTGAAGTGACCTCCTGTATAAAATTACCCTTTGGCTCTGTATTTTTCCATATCTATGATTTTGGAATCTTAGAACTTTTTGTCTTAATATGTTGTCACTACTCTCCTTTGGGATGGAGCAACACAGACTCATCACTGTCTGTTCCAAACTTTGGGCATCTTTTAACCACAACAGCATGTGAATATGGGGACGACCTCTGGCTTGGTGCTCTTTATGCCAAAATAAATCAGTCACTTCACCTAGAGGAGGTTTTGTTTTGTTCAAGATGAAAGCCATCGTTACTTGAAATCTGTGATTAAAATATCTGCAAGCATTTGCATGGTCTTGTGAGCACAGTTTGCTTGGCATTTTCAGAAGAATGTCTTTTATATTTGAATTTGCCTCCTGCAAGAGATCTAGCAGGTCATCCAATCCATACTCAGCACAACTGATCATCAGAAACCAAGTAGGTACTCCAAGATTCCTCAACATGCACTTGAGTTCACCATGACGCCAACACCAATAATTAGTCCCACGCTGACATGCCATTAGGTTTATTGAATTATATTCCAAGTGCTCATCATTTCGTTGAACTTTCTCTTAAAGTTCTCTTGCTGATATATTATGCAAATTAACTCCTGTTTTTAGAATTAGATTAACGGCATATGGGAGGCAGGGAGGGTGAAATATATATGGAATAAACTGACGAAATCTAGGGTCTTCTGAAAAATGTCTACTACATCTATACTCAGCAGCAGGAATGTGCACAGGCCGCTCATCATACCTACCACCTACTCCAGTAGGAAAAGGATGTGGGAAACACCTAGCTTCCAAAACTTTTTTCCTACAAACTTAATGAAGTTCATTTTGCCTCCTTCATTTGAAACAGCTCACTGGCATTACCAATAACCTCTTTAGAATGCAAATGGTGGATGCAATAATGTTCATAAATGTCTTCTGTTCTGGACTGATCCAACTTCTCAATCTGACCTGTTGATGGAATTGTCTGATCTTCCATATCTGTGATATCTTGCAGGCTTTCCACATTTCTATAGTAAACATTGTTCTGTACCAGATAAAACGTTTTTTTTAAAAACTTTGGTAACATCTACTAACGCCTGCCATAGCTTCTTGTTCCTGCTAGGCACACCATTTACAAGAATTACTAGACCTTCTTCTAAATCTCGTTTTACCCCTACCGGTACAATGTTTTTCTTGACATCTAGTGGCAAATACACTACTCTACCTTTTACACCTTTCTGCAGCTCTGTTGGGGGTAACTTGCCTGTCTCTGGCTCCATATAGCCTGAAATTGATGTATAGTTTGGATAAGAATGGATTCATAAATATTTAAACCTTGAAGTGCTTCTGGAATGGGAACCAGTTCTAATATGTTATGCACAGCTCTAGCAGGCATTTTATTATCCTCTAATTTATAGTAGCAGTACTTGCATACAACATGCCGTGTGGACAAGTCAAATCGTTCTTCTACAAATAAGTACAGTGCAAACTTTTGCCAGTTATCATTATTCTCTTTTTTACTTTTTAAATATGTCAACAGTCCGTGTTTGATTCTTGTAGTGATTGCGTTGACAGCATATACAAACATGCTCTGGTTTTTCAGGACATACTGACTTAAATTTTGTAATCAAAACTATCAACTGTGATAACGGTGTCCTGTTCTGCAGCTCCTCTAGATATCAACTCCTCAATTTCCCTACAGTGTTGTTCTGGACCAAAGAAATGAAACTGCACATCATCACAAAGCTTTTCTACCACTGCCACAGTACCATGCAAAAGTGCCCCTATTCATTTCTCCTAAGCATAAAGCAGGAGTTTTGACCTAGTACACCCTCCTTACTAAAGTTAGCATTGTTGAGGGGTGTACAGCTAACATTCTAAAATGATGAAAGGTGCTTTGGCAAACTTTCTATGATAAATGAGCTAGTGAGTGTCCCTGCAAACGTGTATGCTTTCTCAGCTTGCAAGGATCCAAACCTTGTAAAGTACTTATTTTGTGTTTTAAACTTTGCCTTGGAAATACATGTAGGAATTTTCTTAATTTATCAATGGCTTGCTGTCTAATACCAAAAACACTACTACAATTCCATTTGTATAAAGGGGCCGGACTACATCTTTCTTGTTCCTCTTCTGCAATAACTTTGTCTACATTTCTAGGTACCATCACCTCTTTTGCTATTGGACTGCCATTCTTCAGTTCAAAACATCGTCCTCTTGGATCGATAGCATGAACTAGCATGTTATCCTGGAGATAGCTTTCTTCATTAAAGAAAGGCTCTGTACTTGAAGTATGTATCCATTCTCCACTAAAAACTGTACAAAAGTTACTTCTATTCACTAATCTTTTCTTCTGGTTGTGTCTCCTCATACACAACAATATTTTATCAAGAGTCTTCATTCTATTTAGAATCAAAATTAAAAGCTTTCTCTTCAAGCCAAATGCCTTATCAACTACTCTTTCAACTGGTTCTTTCTGTTTCAGTTCATCTCTACTTCTCCCATACTTTTTCAAATTTCTCACTAGATTTACAACCATTCTACTACGAAACATCCTGCTTCTGATTTCCTTAAACAGCTTCTGTCTCCTGGTTAAGGTGTGCCTATACTTTTTATAATCTTTTCTGCTCTTGCAATGTACACTTTGTCCACTCTTATTGTTTCTCGTAGTCATAATTTAATTTTCTTTATTTTGTAATCATTGCAAATGTCCACATATATTTTAAAGAAATGACTTTGTCCTCTTACCAGTAGCTCTTTTTTTCACCACTTTTTCTGCATTTTGCCCCTTTTGCAACTCATTTCTGCAAACATACTGTAGTTTGTACTGTTGCTTTTTCATCTGAGCTTTTGTAGGCATTCTATTTTTTATTTTATTTTTTTTAAATGTATTAATTTTTTTCCTAAAATACAGAAAGCAAAAACACATATTTTCTATCCACATTTTTGTTATAGCAATAATCATCATCGAAAGAAAGAAAGTATCAACATTGGTGGGAGGAAAGGAAAAAGAAAACAAGAGATAAGTCATATTATGCTTAAAAAAAGAATATGCTCTAATCAGATTCCTGGATTAGTCCATCCACCCAGTGGATTCCAAATCTTCATTCCTAATTGTCTGTTCTTTTTACCCTTTTGTGCATAAGTGCTCTTTCAAGATTAAAAATATGAACCAACCGTGTTTTCCATTGCAAGAAAGTAGGGGGAGAGGGATCAAGCGAAGCTGAAGCAATACATAGTCTAAACACTGCGATAGATATAAATAAAAATTCATTATTATGAATATCTTGTGTCGTTACCCCAAGCATCATTAACTGAGGAGAAAGCAGAATTTCTTTTTTCAACACAATCAGCAAAAATGTTGTAATTTCTCTTCTTAATAGATCCAAAACGGGACATGTTGCAAAAATATGGGTTATATCTGCTTCATAGACTTTACATCTAAAGCAGTGGGTCCCTTCTGTGCCCCCCCATTTAGCAATTTTCGCGGGCGTAATATACAAATCAAAGTCTTATAATGTTGTGCCCGCAAATTGGCAGACCTTAAAACCAGATTGCCCATTTCTATAGACTTTAAAAAGCATGAATCTAAGACATCAATCCTAGCCTGCCATTTCAATACGTTTTTTAAGATCATCCGTAGCATTTCCAAGTAATAGACAATAAAGAGAAGGAATTGAAAGTTTAGATGTATGACTTAGGACTTCCATAAGTGGTATAGCTGAAAATCCCATCGCACCACCAGCTTTTTTAAGAAGGAAGTCTCTTATTTGTAAGAACTTAAAAAAATCTCGATGATCTATATTAAATTTAATCCTCAATTCCTCAAAGGATGCAATATGTTCTCCTTTTAAAAGAACCCCTAGTTTGTCCCATCTCTGTAGATGCCAGTCTGACAAAGCTTCAGGCATCTGCTCATTTTCTATCAATGGTGTATATCTGCTGTATCTACCAATCCCCATTTTCTTCCTAATACCAGTCCAATTTCGGAATGCCGCTAGCAAAGTCTTAAAACGGACCTTCTTGTAATAGCTAGGTTCATAGATTTTTAGTAGGCAACCATTAGCGTATGGGCCGATTAAATATTCAAAAACTGATGGTACAGAATAAGAATCTATTTCTCTTTCCTTTTTTTTTTGCACCAAAAAGTGGCCAGTAATACTGCAAAGAAGCTGCTAAATAATAAAATTTAAAATTAGGTAGACCAAGACCTCCCCTGTCTCTAGGCAGGGATAAGTAAATATTCGATCTCCGTGTGCATTAGTGTGACCAATATAAACCTAGAGACCTCCCGCTCAATTAATTTAAACCAATCGTTAGATATTTCGAGCGGGATCGTACAAAAAATATATAATAATTTTGGCAAAATGGTCATTTTAACTAGGTTACATCGGCCAATTATAGATAGTTTTAAGTTATCCATCGGCATATATAATTTTTTATTTTTCCAATTATAGGGGTAAGGTTTATATCGATAATATCATCAACCTTTGCTTTTATATGTATCCCTAGATATGTAGCCTCATCAACCAGCCTACTATCAACAATAGTAGTATATCTATTGGCCAAGATCTGAGTCTTGGCTCTATTCAGCCGATAGCCTGAGAGTCAGCCAAAACGATCAGCCAATAGCTCAACTTCTGCCATAGTTCTATCGGGCTCTGATGTAATTATGGCTACATCATCGGCATATGCCATTATTTTAACCTCCCAGCCATGCAGCGTAATTGGGAGGATATTAGGGGAAGATTCCAGACAGCCCAAAAAATGATCTATATATAACGCGAACAACAAAGGGGAGGAAGGACAACCCTGCCTTGTTCCTCTATCTATTGAGAATGATTCAGACTCCCCTCCCATCATTTGTAAATGAGCAGTAGGTTTTGCATATAATACCTGAATGGCTGTGATAAACTCCGACCCCAGCCCATTAGCTTCCAAACATTTCCAAAGAAATTTCCATGAGACGCGGTCGAAAGCCTTCTCGGCATCTAAAAAAGCAGCAGCCATAGGTTTCCTTAAAACATCTGTTGCATCAAATTAAGCAATGAGGCGCCTAATAGGATCGTCCGTCCCTCTCCCTTGAATAAAGCCATGTTGTCAAGCTGTCACTAATTGTGGCATAATCTTGTTAAGACGGGATGCAAATGTTTTAGAATATAACTTTGTGTCACTATTTCATTTCATTTCATAAGGCTTTATTCGAACATAAAATAAGTTCATAAAAGCACACAATACAACATAAAAGGTAATGAATACAGAGGCAGAAAAGTTCATCATGATAAAACATTTTTAAAAAAGCATACTTTTCCTTGCATTAATGGATTTGAGAAGAAAAGTAGCCGTATAAAAGCATATTACCGGGTGATGTAAATTAAAAAGTAGGCACATACAGTCACGTATTGTTCTAACTTTGAATTTTAAAAACAAAGGTTTCAGATAAGCAATCCAGAAGTGTTTATACAGTTGACAAAGTAAAAGAAAGTGCACAGTGCTTTGGGGAGTGGAGCTATCACATAAACATGGACCAACAGGATGTAGATTCATGGTCGGGAAGGCAACAAGGTTGTGGACGACTCCCATTCTAAATCTAGTCAACACAAACCGATGTGCCTTCCAGGTGATTTGTGACAGATAAGGTTGAAAGCCCCCAATTTCGTTCAAATCATGATAAAAAGTATATGTTGAGAGGTTGGAGCTATTCTGATGTCTTTTAATAGCAACCTGTTGTAGAAAACGCTGCTTGAGATCAGTTTTAGACAACATGTCTGCCGCATAATGGTCCACTAGGATGTCGATGTTAAAGACCGCCCGAAAGTTATCGATAACATACTTCAGCCACGGGATCCTTATGAAATGGTCCAGGTTAAGACAATCGGAGATGATAGCTCTACACATGGAAGTCTCCTCTTTAATCCAAATGGAGCGCCATAGGAGCAGAGGTCTAAGGGGGGTCAAATCGGAGAGATGGCAGATGCCCAATTCGTCATGCACAAGTGTATTCGAAACAGAGCTTGGCAAACACAGGAGTTTTTTTTAAAAAGTGTTCTGTTCAACCTGAAGACAACCTGCCGGGGCATAGCCCCAAATGCCAGCTCCGTACAGAGCAATAGAGACACACCGAGACTGGTAAATTTTCAGCATGTACTTGATCCGCCTATCTCCTAGTTTAGTTGCCATAGTAAAAATACCAAAGGCACTCCTGGCCATTTTAGACCGTACATTCTTAAGTTCAGTTGTCCAGGTATTTTTATTTGAGAAAGTAACCCCCAAATAGGAAAAATTATCAACAACCTGGACCTTCTGACCCTCAATAAAAAAGGAGGGTTGTTTCTTTCCAATCCTATGGCCGCATTCCATAACAAAAGTTTTGGATTTATTTAAGACTAGCTTTCTACCTTTGATAAATTGCATAAAACCATCCAACAACAATTGAAGACCGTATGGTGTACGAGAAATTAAAACCGCGTCATCCGCATAGAGTAACACGGGAACATATTCGTTATTAATTTTGGGGGCATCCACTGCCAGAGTTTTAAGGAAGGATTCGACTTCATTAATAAAAAGAATAAAAAGCAATGGGGCTAGCACGCAACCCTGACGAATTCCACGCCCAATCTCAAACATAGGTGTACACTCGCCTTGTGGCCCATAACGGACACAGGCTCTTAGTTTAGAGTACAGGCGTGCAAGGAAGAAAATAATACCCTCTGGGGCACCCATTTCTAATAACGTTTCCCAAAGGATACCATGGTCCACCAGATCAAATGCACTACTAAGATCTGCAAAGCAGAGATAGATAGTGCCAGATTTTGCCTGGGTATATTTACCAACCAGTAGATCTAAATTAAGGCATTGTTCTATTGTTCCGCGGCCCTTCCTGAAGCCAAATTGGCTCTCGGCTAGGATGCCGTTTTCTTCAGCCCATTCCTCCAATCTCACCATTAGCACTCGGCTCATAACCTTAACAGAAGAGTCCAACAGGGAGATTGGTCGGTAATTCTTGGCCTCGCCGCGATTACCTTTCTTAAATATAGGGATTAAAATGGATTCTTCCCACGTCGGGGGCATCTTATTTCTGACAGCCACGTTAAAAATATTTGTAAGCAGAGGCCCCTATGTCACTATTTAATATTGGGATGGGTCTATAAGAACCCAGGTTCAAAGGATCCTTCCCCTTTTTAACAAAAATAATGATATTAGCGGCCCCCCAAGATGTTGGTGGTGCTGCCCCATTCCTAACTTCCTTAATTAGCCCCAGTACCTCGGGCCCCACCTCGCTAAAACAAATCTTGTAAAATTCTAGTGGTAAACCATCCGTGCCAGTAGCCTTGCCTGATGGAAGGTCTTGTACAGCTAAATAAAGCTCCTCCTGCGAAATTTCTATACCCAAGGGAAGAGTTTCCTCCCGGGATATTTTTATTTTAGGTAAGAATTCATTTTCATATGACCTCTCTGTTTCCTCTAATATATCAGCAGCAGTGTATAACTTCTCGTAATACTTTTTAAAGGCTTCCCTAATTTCTATAGGGTCTGTGACTTCATCTCCCTGAAGATTCCTGTTCCGTTTAATATGACCCATAGCTATTGTTGCCTTACCTTGACTGCTAATATTCGACCAACTGTCTCGCTATACTCATAACATTGTTTCTTTTTCGCCAGATACTTCCCAGCTGTTTTATCCAAATAAAAATCATTCAGAGAAGCTTTGGTCACCATTCAAATCAGTGATCATTGTGTGATCCCCACCTTTATTAACGGTCTCAATCAATTCCGTCTCTAAAAAAGCAATTTTCTGATAATAACTTTTAACTTGTTCTGAGCTCTTTCTCTGCTTAATCAAACTGTATTGCAATGTCTCCCCTCTCACAGAGGCTTTAAAGGCATCCCAGATTATTCCCGGGGCTGCACTATCTTTATTAAAATTAAAAAACTCAACAATCCATTGTTTCATATGACTCACATAATCGTGGTCAGTGAGTAATGCTCTCTCAAAGGTCCACTTATTCTGTCCATACTCTCGCTCCTGACACAGGAAATTCAAAAACCAAAGAATTATGATCCGACATTATCCTTGGAAATATTTCAATCCTAGCATCCTTCATGAGAGAGGGAGACACCAAAAAATAGTCTAGTCTAGCAAATTTAAGATGAGGGGCAGAGAAGTAAGTATATCCAAACTCTGAATTTCTCAAACTAGGCCACACATCCACTAAGCCAATGTCTTTAATCAAATTTTTGAGTGCATTAGATGATTGAGGTTTGCGATTCCTATTTACTAACACTGCTTGATTGATCATATATTTTGTTCCATTAATATTAAGATCACCACAAATTATATAAGGTTCAGGCCAGGACGGAAGCTAAATAGCTAGAACATTTAGCATCGAAGGGTCATCTAAAACAGTGGCATAGATTGAGCACAAAGTAAACTAACCAGTTCCACATTAACTTCCAAAATTATCCATCTGCCTTGTTTATCCACATTTTTTCTTACTCCTGTAATATTTTTCTTTTTTATCAAAATTGGCACCCCTTTAGTCCTAACATCTTGTGTTGTATAACCCATTAGTTTAAAGCCCAGCGTATCTAATATTTTATAATCATTACAAGCTATATGAGTCTCTTGGAGACAAATCAAGTCTGCATGTAAAACTTTAAGATCTTCTTGAATTCTTCTTCTCTTGGCCCTGTCATTTAGGCCACAAATATTCACAGTTGCAATGCACAGTTTAGCCATGATCATTAACACACAGCCCCCCCGAAATGATCATACATTTCATATACAAATTATTAATCTCAATCAAAAGTGTCTGTATAAAATCATCATGAAAATTGTATTTCTTTTTCCCCCTTACCCACTTAGTGCCTTTCAATTTTTTTTCCAGATTACTTTCAAGTAACACAAACAAACAAAGAAAATACATCATTTTTTTATCTGTGGTTTGCTTTCAACACCAAAGGAGTAACCCAGTGCCTCCCACCCACCCCTACTCCCCCTCCCTTGAGCCTTACAACCCTCCCCCCGCCCCCTCCATGTCAGAGCAGCCAGACCACACCGGTCTGTGTGACAGGGCGAACGCTGAACGCCATGGAGCCTCCAGCACCCCCCACTTCGTTTTTTCTCTTTTTTCCCCCCTTTTTTTCCCCTTCCCTTTCCTTTAACCAAGCATACTACTCCCTATGCTGCTCAGAGTCAACTATATTTATAGAAAAAATATATATTCCTCCTAAGTCTTTCCATTCTCCCCCTGAACTTGTACCAAATACACTTTAGCCTGAATTTCTGATGTAAAAAATCTAACAGCCCCTTTAACAATCGTTTTTAACCTTGCTGGGGCCAACAAGAAAGCTTCAAACCCAGAATCTTGAAATGGCTTGATTAACTGCCTTAAGCGCCATCTGCGCTCCACAGTTATGTGGCAGAAATCAGGACGTACGAAAAAGGAAGGCCCCTTTAAACTGTCGTCTAATCTCCGGACGGGCTTTCTCAAAGATGGCCTGTCTCAAAGAAAAGTTACCAAAAAATACCAAGATTGCCCTCGGTTGGCCAGAATCTCTATTAGGCACGTTATGTCGAACAAAGGGGAACCTATGTACTCTCTGGATCTCGTGATCCCAATCCCAGCCGATGAGCTCTGGGAAGGACTCCTTGAAAAGACCTAACATAAACCCCCGAATATCTTCCCCCTCCATGCCTTCCTTAATCCCCAGGACTCGAAGATTATTTCTACGCTGGCAGTTTAATAAGTCCTCCAGTTTCCACATTACATCAGACAGTTGAGTTTCATGGGTCTTTGTTTGCTCTCTCACAGCCGCCAGATCTTTCTCAACAGCGACAGTTCTTAATTCCATAGAATCCAGCCTTTCACAAATTTAGCCACATGTACATCCTACTTTTCGGATAGCCCATTCCAGTTTTTTTGTGCCCTGTCTTGACTTTTTCCCATCTGTTCTAGTCTCTGCCTGATGATCTTTGGTAGTCTCCAAAATGAGGCTTGCTATCGATTTATCTATTGTTATGGGTTCCCCTAGCTGTTCAGAAGAAGGAGGAGTGCCACCCAAGCTTGAAGCTTATTCAAGAGGGCCGATCATACCAGTGTCTGAGTAATCCCATTTTAGTCCAGAAGCACCATTCTTTTTCTTTTTTTGAGTCTCCTTAGGGCCCTTAGCCCCTTTTGTAGACATCCGTAAGTTTTTATGGCGTTTCCGAGTTGTTTCGTGTGCTTCAACTGTACTAGACCCTGAGGTAGTGTCGATATGATCTGAGACACTGAATGCTACCTCTGATTCAGAGGTCCCTGATCGTGAATCCTCCGTCAAAGAATAAAATTTATCCGGACCATCTGAAGTAACCTCAGAAATAGTATCCATTACAGTTAGCTTGTCAGGCATGATACCACTGCCCAAGTCCTCATGTGAAATTCCTCCAAGCCTGTAACCTAGAGCATGGGGGTCTTTTACCACAACAGGTAGAGGTGCCTGTATTAAAGCTGGAGTATCAGATCCTACATCCTGAATCTCCGGCCTCTGATCACGGGGTATATCTTTACTAAGATAATTAGCGGCCAGTGACTCTCGTGACCCTGCCGCAGTAGAAAAATGATCAGTACCCAATGTGCTGTTATCTGGGTTCAGATTAGGTAGCAGATTGACCAAGTTCGAATCTGTGATTATCGCTCCATCCCGGGTTTTAAAAAACGCTGTGATAGCCGGCTGAGGTGTTGTTTGTGTATTATTTATAGTATTACTTTCCTGTGTCCCCTTTCCTTCTTCTGCAACTATTGGAATGCCACCTTTTTTGCCTGCAGCTTGATTTCTATCATGAGGCACCCTCCGCTTAGCCCTCAAGTCTTGTTTTTTAGTAATTCGATTCTCCAGGGGCTTACCTACTGGTGTTTCCATGTTTACAGGGGACATCAGAGCCGGATTAATCCCAGCAGACTCTTTTTGCTCACGCGGTTGCCGCATCGATTTTGGTGGCATTATACGAAAGGTTGTGACTGAAAATCAGCTTTTGAAAGCTCTCTGTGCTTTCTTAATAATTTTGCTACTTGCCGCCACCAGGAGCTCAGCCCAGCCTCTAACGGAGCATTGCAGGGATCCCGCCGCCTGTATGGATGTGTCCTCTGACGCTCCGCGTCTCAATGCTCTCGTCTCCGTCTCTGTCTCTGCATAGCAGCCGGCCCCCAGAGACTCCGCAGCCGGAATGAAAACCGCGGCACTACCAATAGTCTTGCCCAAAGTCAGCAGCATTAGGTAAGCTCATCTAGTCCATAGGGAGGTTCCCCGTTTCTCAGCCAGTGTGGGAGGGCAAGGCAGAGGCTCCGCAGCGATGTTCTACACCGCCGCCATCTTGCTCTTGTAGGCATTCTAACTGTGTGTAATTATGTAGATATGTTCTGTAAAAGAAAACAAGTATATTTAAATGTTTACCCTAACCAATGTACCAACTACTTTACTATGGACTTACACATAATACAAAAACAGTTTTCATGTTATGTTGCAGTTTTAAATCTACATATGAACCTAGATATATTACTACATGGACTTACTTCAATACAACAAACCCAAAGTAAAACACAAAACTTAATTTATTAGTTACCTTTTAACATTTTAGCACCCTGTCATACAACACAGCTGCACCATATCTCACTTCTCACTTACACATGCTGAAAGAACAGTTTATCCCTCCTGTAGTAAATTTTAAATAGAACATCCAGCCAAGGGGGCGTATATACAAGCTCCATGCAATTTCTGGTGCATCACTTTTTTTGACACACCAGCAGTGTAATGTAGTGCTCCATATTTACAAGGCATGTTGCTGTGGGAAGAGGGAGCAGGGAGGGAAGCGGTAGAATCAGATAAATAAACAAGTGCATACAGTGTCTCAACACTGTAAATTTTAAAACACATCATAAGAGCTATTTGCATGCCTCTCTACCACAGAGTCACTGGTGTATGTAGTATCTCAGTACTGCTCTACTTAAATGTATCAGATTAAAATTTTGGGGAACGGTGCATATAACAATATGCACACTAATCTCTATCAAAGCATATAGCTCACTAATTCTTTCAAGTACATGCAACGAGTGTGTCACAGCTTGCATATATTATTCACCAGATGGCTCTAAAAGACTACTTATTCCTCATTAAAACTCGTAAAAACATGTGTTTGTGGTTGGATGCATGAATACTCCCTGGATGATAGAATTGGTGCGTAGGTAGTGTCTGGGTGGTTCTTTGAAGATGCAGGTAGTGCCTGGATGATTCCCTGAGTATGTGAGAACTCCATGTGTCATTCCATATCTGCATAGTTACTGTCTGCATGTTTGCATGCGTATATCACTACTATCTGGGTGTTTGGATGAGTGCATGATTGAATGATTAGATAAGTGCAATGCTTAATGGCTCAATAATTCAGTACATGCATATATACTGGTAGGATGATTAAATAAGTACAACTCTAGTGCATGGATGATTGCAAGAGTGCATAGATAGTATACAGGTGATTTACAGAGTGCATGGATAGTGCATGCATGATTGTTTAAGTACATGCATAGCACCTATCAGATTGGATGAGTGCAGCAGTAGTGTTTCTGTGAAAGGGTTACTACATGGATGTTGCCTGTGTGTTTTGGTTTAGTGAACAGGTAGTGAGTGCCTGGGTGTTTACATAACTAGATGAGAAGTGCCTGGATAATTGAATAAGTGCATCAGTAGTGCCTGGCTGATTAGATGAGTGCATGACTAGTGGCTGAGTGATTGCATGACTCCATTCTTAAAGCTTGAGAGATTGGATGAAAGTAAGTGTACTGCTGGGGTGATTGCACGAGTGCTCCATATCTACAAGGCCACATAAAGCCACTCTGCATGGTTTTTCATGGCCTTATAAATATGGGCCCTTCTCATGCAGGACTTTGTGTGAAAATAGAATGTTATGAGTGTTGCTGTGGGAAGAGGGAGCGGGGAGGGAAGAGGTAGAATCAGATAAATAAACAAGTGCATACAGTGTCTCAACACTCACTAATTCTTCCAAGTACATGCAAAGAGTGTGTCACAGCTTGCATATATTATTCACAAGATGGTTTTAAAATACTGCATATTCCTCAGTAAAACTTGTTAAAACATGTGTTTGAATACACAAATACTCCCTGGATGATTGAATTGGTGCATAGGTAGTGCCTAGGTGCTTTTTTGAGGATACAGGTAGTGCCTGGATGATTCCCCGAGTATGTGAGAACTCCATGTGTCATTCCATATCTGCATAGTTACTGTCTGTATGTTTGCATGAGTATATCACCACTATCAGGGTGTTTGGATGAGTTCACAACTGAATGATTAGATAAGTTCATGACTAATGGCTCAATAATTCAATACATGCATAGATAGTAGTTGGATGATTACATGAGTGCAACTCTAATGCCTGGATGATTGCAGGAGTGCATAGATAGTATATAGGTGATTCATAGAGTGCATGGATAGTGCATGCATGATTTTTTAAGTGCATGCATAGCACCTAGCATATTGGATGAGTGCATGAGTAGTGTTTCAGTGATTGGGTGACTACATGGCTGTTGCCCATGTGTTTTTGGTTCAGTCAACAGGTAGTGCCTGGGTGTTTACATAACTAGATGGGTCGTGCATGGATAATTGAATGAGTGCATCAGTAGTGCCTGGCTGATTAGATGAGTGCATGACTAGTATCTGAGTGATTGCATGATTCCATTCTTAAAGCTTGAGAGATTGGGTGAAAGCAAGTGTACTGCTGGGGTGATTGCATTAGTGCAAGAGTATTGCCTCAGTCATTAAATGAATGCATATGTACCTGAAAGATGATAGATTTACTACAATTGTACTCTCCACATAATTAGATGAGTGCATGAGTAGTGCCAGAGTGTTTGCATGAGTGCATGCATCTGTCTCAGTATTTCAATGACTGAATGGGTTGTAAGTGGGTGTTTAGATGGCTGCATATGTTCTGTGCAAGTGTTATAATGACTGCATAGTTACACCTTTGGTACTTGCATAAGTAAATGGTTAGTGGCTGGGTGATGAGATGAATGTATAGGTACTGCCTGCATAGTTCAATGACTACATAATTTCTGCATGCCTGATTCCTACAGTATATTTATAGTGTCTTGGTAATTGAATCTCTCCATGGATAGTGAATCACTGATTTGATGACTGCCTGACTAGTGGCTGAGGTATTGCATGAGTGCCTGAATAATGCCAGACTGACTGTGAAAGTACCTTCATTGCTGTTAGATACATAACAGTTGTGACTATATATCTGACTAATTCGTTAACTCCTTCTGTCAGTGTCAAACTACCTGATTTACTGTATATAAGCTTTTCTACAGAGCTATGTGTGTGAAGTCTAGATATCACACTTGATATATAAATGCATACATGGCTCTATAGGAGCAAATGTTGCTTTGTTACTGAGCGTGTACATGCATCAGTAAGTTTCTAGAATGGAAAACAACATTTAAAAGGTTTCCAAATCATAAAACCTTTTGTGAATGGTATACCTACATCATTTCTCAAATACTTCTTCTGCTTCTAAGACATATATTCAGCATTTCTCAAACAAAAGTTACACTCCAAATGAAGCTAGCACAACAACTCTCTAGGCATTCTGCACTATTAATCCTCCTCAATTTTAAACAATCCATGTTTCCACAAAAAAACACCACCCTCACATATACATGAAAGATTGATCAGCCTTACTGAACATAGATAACCAAGTAACCATAGATGCGATTTCTTAATAGGTCTACACGTTCAAACCATCTTTCCACAAATATATATTTCTCCGCATCTTTAAGTAAACTCAAAACTCCAACTGTATATATAGCTATGTGCAACCACAAGAACCATATCTCACCATCTAAGCATATGCTAAGCGATCATATAAGTTAAAAACCACATTGACAAACACTTCTCAATACATACCTAACAAGTATTACTTCTTTCTAATTCATATACAGACTGAAAACATGTTCTCATCTTTTATTTGTGAACACACTACTCCTGTTTTAAAATGTTACTAAAAGTACTACAGCTCCCAGAATGCAAAGAATAGATGTTTCTGTTCTGCATATAATGTGTAAACATTCCTCATTGCAAGTTTCCACAATACTGTTATTTTTCAATAGAGGACACTATGTAATAAAGAGGCACTAATACATTTTTCTCTTGCTTCCCAAAACATTCATCACTAACCTCTTAAACACTCACCCTATAATAATAGATACAGTTCATCTGATATAATTTTAATATCATTGTGACACTCTTTTTTTTATCAAACTCCAATATACATCTCCATTTCTAATGTAATGTAAAAAGTCATGTACATACCACTGAATTCAGTTAGTAGACCTTATTGTTGTTTTAGCTCTATGTGGATAGTTTTGACACTGTTAGGATGTGTAAAAACTAAGCACAAGAGCGATACACCACTATCATACAAAGCAACCATAAAATGGCAACCTCTTCAACTTTGCACCCAGTGATCATGAGAAAAGCAGCAAATGAAATCATGTCTTTAAATTTAGACTAAACTATCTCCATCGTGAATGGTTAATATCGGTTAACCCTTTCCCTCTCTTTCAAAAAGAGATTCCTATCTATGTGTGTTTGCGGTGTATTTGTGCTAAATACATCCAGTGTAACCAGCAGGTCACAAGTTCACAGCACATTCTAGAAGGACCATGCTACTTCCAAATAAGATACAGCAGGTGTGGTTTACTCCACAGATTTATACGCATATCCATGTCTGTATTACATTTCTTTTTTTAAACAACAGCATATAATGAGACTTCTTGCTAAGGCCTTCAACACACCACCTAATTGCATTCACTTCAAGGCTGACAGCATCCAATGAAATATATCTTTAAAAAGAAATGTAACTGCTTTTTCTTTGGAAAACTACCTTATTCAGTTCCAGCCTTCTCCTGCCTACTATTGCTCCTTCACTCCAAAATGTATGGAATGTGGGCCACAGCTATATCTTTTGGGCTAAAGAGGCTGTAAAAAAGAGAGGTAGTGACAGGGATTTTGGTATGCCAAATGTGCAGATTACTTGGTTTGGCCAGAGAGGGTTAAAGTTTCATCACTTACTGGCTTTGGTTAAATGGATTATCGATTCCCAAGCTCCTCACCTCATTATTGTGCACTGTGGTGATAATGACCTAGGTACATTGACTGCGCTCGGGCTGGAAATCCTAATGAAAGAAACCTTTGCAGAACTGATGTCGCATTGCCCTCACACTGTCTTGGTGTACTCTAATACATGCTAAAGACAGAAATGGAAGTGGTCAAATGAATTCTGTTCAGACATTGCAAAGCCATGACACATGTTCATAAAACTGTTTCTGCATTCTTCGCGTGGGCTGCATCCATAACAACAATCTGACTTTTACCATGCATGGAATTTATAGAAATGATGGAGTGCACTTTACAGATGAAGGTAAACAGGGTGTTTCTAAGTAACCTGAAAGTCTGCATCCGGTCTTATGTATAGCAGCCATATACATACAACCAACACAATGAACTCTTGTCAGAGCCACCCCAGTTCCTGAAATATTGTGATTTTTTTCTGAAGGTTTCTTTTTCTTTAGTTTTACCAGTCTTCGCAACGACATCGCGATCCCCGCGGACACGTTGCAAAAATGGAAAACAAAAGCAGACATTCAGTCACCACCAACACATTCAAATGAATATGTAAAAAAATGTATTCTGAAGAATGCATTACACATATTACTATATACATACTTCTTTCAAAGCATGTTTAAACTCATATTTTTGTACTAAGTATCTTTAAAAACCATTGTTTAGACCTATTTTCCGTTTTAGCATTTACTCAGGACATTGCGATGATATTGTGAACCGCGATGATCGCGCCTTTGCCATAAAGTCTAAAACACATATATCTACTCTTATTACAGTATTTTACACACTAGGGGTTTCTTACAGTATTCTCTAAAGTCATTATTTCATACATTATTTCTATATAAACCATCCCTAACACCTATTTCATTGTTTCACTGTGACTCCGGAGAATGCGATGACATTGGTAACTGTTATCCCCCTGGACATGTTGCAAAAACGGAAACAAAAGACATTCAATGACCACCAAAACATTCAAAAATAATATGTAAAGAAATCCATTCTGAACAGTGCATTACACATATTACTATATACAGAATTCTTTCAATGCATGTTTAAACTCATGTGTTTGTACTAAGTTTCTTTAAAAAACATCTTTCAGACCTATTTTTCGTTTTCATGGGTATTTGGGACATCACGATTATGTCATTAACCGCAGTGATCGTGCCATTTCCATAAAGTATAAAACACATATATCCACACATATTACAGTATTTTACACACTAGGGGTTTCTTACAGTATTCTCTAAAGTCATGTTTTTCTTGAGAATTACTATAAAAACCATCTCTAAAACCTAATTTATATTTTCGCGGTGACTCCGGAGACTGCATCGACGTCGGTAATCGCATTCCCCCTGGACATGTCGTGAAAACGGAAAACAAAAGCAGGAATTCAATAGCCACCACCACATTAAAAAATCCTAACTGTATAATCAATTCTAACCCTTAGACTAGATAACTCACTATATAAATAACTCTATAAAAAGATTTATCAGAATATCAATATCTCTACAACAATTCGTACTCACTGATATATATTTTTTTATACTTCCACCAATGTCCACAACACCCCCGATATTCGCAATGTCCCTGCAATAGTACACAGGGGCTGCTCTGGCGGTCACAGCTTCATTGCAAAATTTGCACACAATAATAAAAATCAATTTTGGACACGTAACTTGTGTCACTAACACCCCCATTTCTCAAACATGGGGTCAGAGTACCTCTACTCTAAACCCTTAAGTTAGCTTTTTCAGACATTTTCAGCCCTGAGAACCGTTCCTGTTCAATAAAATGGCAGCCACAACTTTCTGTTCAGGTTCCATCCAGACAATCAGAGCATTCCCATTGGTGCGTGCATTTGCGATTTATCGCAAAACCACAACGAAATATCCATGGCCAGAGACATCCCCATAATTTTAAACACATTTCTCAACAAATACTGAATTGATTTACACCAAATAAGCAAAAGGCACTTCCTTGATCTAAGAACTGACTCCCTGCCACATTTGGTGTCAGTCCGTTCAGTGGTTCGGGCTGTAGCTGTGGCTAAAAGTTCCTAGGGGAATTAACATTACAAATGCACCCTTATTTCATGCCCCAAATTCTTGGTCCCCACTACACAAATCACCCCAAAACTTTCCAAGAAGCTACCTTGAAACTTTCTGGGGAAAATTTCATGAAGATTGGTCAAACAAAGCCAAACTAATAGGTAAGTCAAACAATTCATTTACTATGGAAACTAGGACCTAACTATAACTACCTACTGGTGACTGCCAGTAGGTTATATATATCCAGTCTATGCAACAGTAGGGAAAGCATTGGAGTCTGGAGGAGTAAAATATAATATTCCTAATCCAGTCAGTGCAACAGTAGTGAAATCGTTGGAGTTTGGAAGGGTAAGATTTACTATTCCCACTCCAGTCTGTGCAACAGTAGGGAAAGAATTGGATTCCAGAGGGGTAAGATTTACAATTCCCACTCTAGTCTGTGCAACAGTAGGGAAAGCGTTTGACTTCGCAGGGGTAACATTTACTATTCCCACTCCTGTCTGTGCAACAGTAGAGAAAGTACTTCATTCAACACATAACATATATGAAACATAACCCTATTACTTTATAGAAAATATAAAATTTTTAATATAAACCTTAACAATTAACTCAAAAATTATATATATAAAAATAAAGCACAATTAAACAATTAACATGATTATTAAACAATGTAATAACTGTCAATTAAAACAAATTGGCATTATGTATTACTTAATTAGCTTACCACACTATACTCCCACAAACCTAGAAATCCACACTTAAATATCTCTAAAATAAAGACCTGCAACAAGTAACATAATTAATAACTAATTACATAGTAATTAATACATTTATAATCAAGAATTATTAATTAATTAATAATCAACACCCCAACTCAATCCCCTACAAATCCAACAACCCGCACCTAACATAACTCAGCAAATATAATTATTACACAATTTACATAATTAATAATCAAATAAATATGCATTAATAAATCATTAATTCATTATTACGTAATTAACTTCCAAGCCTATTCCCCTAAAAACCCAGCAGCTTGCACATAGTGTGCACATAATATATAACTTCAAAAATATAATTATTACACTATTAACATAATTACTAGTCAATTAAATCATATAATATTAATTAATTATATTTAATTAACTTTTCACCAAACATACATGCTACGACAATATAAACTACTATTAGCAATTAAATAAAAAATTATAAATCACTAAAATTACAACCTATATTTATAAATAATATTAACAATTATACAAATACTAATAACCCATAAAATGAATATATAAGCTATCACACATAAAGATAATTAACAATCAATATTTTTTCCAACTATGTTATTGAAAACAATTTTAACAATAACAATATTTTGAAAACAAAATTATTTACCTAAAAAATGTATGATCTTGATAATGATATTTCTGCATCACAATATTTTTGCATCATGATATTTTTTCCGATATTTTTGTTTGTCATGCTACCTACCTTATGCCAATATCCTTTTATCAGCACTACTCAAGTTACAACTAAGTCAATGCAACAAACATTAGTTCACTAAAGACCTCACTCCGCCCGTTGTCACAGCATATTATCCTGCATTTGAATATCAGGGCAACAATATTAGTCATTCACAAAAAAAGAATTATCATTTGCAGTCCTTGGGCCATATGTAGGTAGACTGTGTTTTGCGATTCTCTAATTGCAATTTTTAAGGAATCGCAATTAGAGAATAGCAAAATGCAATGTAGGTAGGATTAGCAATTTTTTTTGCGAATCCCACCCATTCCTTATTTGCGATTCTCTAATTGAGAATCGCAAATAAGGAATACCTTGCCATGCATTCCTATGGGCTAAAAGGCCCATAGGAATGAATAGGAAGACATTCTCAATTTGCGATTCTCAATTAGAGAATCGCAAATTGAGAATGCAATTTCAAGGTTGCAAGGGTGTCAATAGGACACCCTGTTGCACCCCTGAAATTAGCATGGGTGCACATGTGGTGCACATACATGCCCTAAGGGCATGTGTGTGCACCACATTCCACTTTGAAAAATGCAAAAAACTGCATTATTACAAGAAATCGCAAATTACCACCAACCTGTAGTTGGTGGTAATTTGCGATTCCTTAAGGCCAAATAGCACTTTTTTGGAGGTTCCTACATTGCATTTAAGGAATCGCAAAATTTGCGATTCCTTAAATGCAATTGCAAAATAAGGAATCGCAAATTTAGCGATTCCTTATTTTGCATGCAGATTTGCCTTCCTACATTCCACTTAGCAAATTTGCGATCGCAAACGCCGAAATTCGGCGAATTTCAGCGTTTGCGATCGCAAATTTGCTTTCTACATATGGCCCCTTGTCTTCTAATTAATAAGAAATGACTCATGCCTGGCATGTGATTTCTTGACTGTTTGCAATGCATTGTGGGTGTATGAATATTCAGTTGAGAGACTTCACAGCAGTGGAGGCAGGGGGAAACCAAAGGCTGACAAGGCCATCTGCTTAAACAAAGCCTTCTGTGTCATCTCACTTGCAGCTGTTTTCACCCTTTAAATGTGGCTTGTGAAGTGAAGGGTTATAATGGGTGCCTGCAGGACACAGCAGCGGCTGAGACACTGTAGGTAAAGAAAGTAGAGGCAAAGACATAGAACTCAGAGACCCTGGAGGCAGAGACAGTGGCGGCAGTGACACTGGAGGCAGAGACCTGCGACGACAAAGAGACTGGAGGCAGAGACAGCAGTGGCAGAGACACTGAAGGCAGAGAAACTGGAGGAAAAAAGGGTGGAGTCAGAGACACTGGAGGCAGAAATAGTGGAGGCAGAGACAGTGAAAGCTCAGACACTGGAGTCAGAGACAATGGAAACAGAGACACTGGAGGCAGCTACACTGGAGGCAGAGAGAGCAGGGCCAGAGACAGCAGAAGCAAGATACTGGAGGCAGATACACTAGAGCCAGACACAGTGGCAGCAGAAAAACGGGAGGCAGAGATACCGGAGGCAGAGAGACAGTGGCAGAGGCACTGGAGGTAATGATGCAGATGCACTGGAGACCGTGGAGGCAAAACACTGAATGCAGAGAGACTGGAGGCAAAGACACTGGATGCAGAAAGACAGAGGCAGAGGCACTGGAGGCAAGGATCCTGGATGTATATGCACAGTAGGCTGAGACCGTGGAGGCCGAGACACTGGAGGTAGAGACAGTGGAGGCAGAGTCATTGGAGGCAGAGTCATTGGAGACAGAGTCATTGGAGGCTGAGACAGTGGAGGCAGAGACAGCAAAGGCAGACACACTGGAGCCAGAGACAGCAGAGCCAGAGACAGTGGAGGCAGAGACAATAGATTTAGAGACACCGGAGGCATAGACACTGGAGACAGAGACAGTGGAACCAGAGACACTGATTGCAGAGACACTAGAGGCAAAGCCACTGGAGGCAGAGTTAGTGAAGACAGAGAGAGCAGAGCCAGAGACAGCAGAGGAAGAGCAGCGGAGGCAAGGACACTGGAGTCAGAAACACTAGAGGCAGAGACAGTGGTTGCAAAGACACTAGAGGCAAAGCCACTGGAGGCAAAGACACTGGAGGTAGAGACAGCAGGGCTGAAACAGTGGAGGCAGACACTCTGAAGACAGAGACAGCAGAGGCAGATCAGCAGAGGCAGAGACACTGGAGGCAAGGATAATTGAGGCAGAGACACTACAGGCAGAATACTGGAAGCAGAGACACAGAAGGCAGAAACATTGGAAGCAAAGACACTGGAGGCAAGAACTATAAGGCAGACATAGCGGGTGTAGAGATACCGGAGGCAAGGATATTGGAGGCAGAGACACTGGAGGTAGAGACACTCAAGCAAGAAACACTGGAGGCAGAGACACTGCAAGCAGAGACATTGGAGGCAGAGACAGCAGAATCAGTGACAGCGGAGGCAGACATAGCATAGGCAGAGACAGAGGAGGTGGAGACACTGGAGGCAGAGACGCTGTGAGCAGAGACATTGAAGGTGGAGACACTGGAGGCAGGGATGGTGGAGGAAGAGACAGTGGAGGCAGACATAGCATAGGCAGAGACAGAGGAGGAGACACTGGAGGCAGGGACACTGGCGGCAGAGACAGTGGAGGCAGAGACACTCTGAGCAGACACAGTGAAGACATTGACACTGGGGGCAGAGAATGCGGAAGCAGAGACAGCAGAGGCAGATACATCATAGGCAGAGACAGAGGAGGAGGAGACACTGGAGGCAGAGACAGTGGAGGCGGAGACAGTGGAGGCGGAGACAGTGGAGGCAGAGACACTTTGAGCAGAGACATTGGAGGCGGAGACACTGGAAGCAGAGGCAGTGGAGGCAGGGATAGTGGAGGCAAAGCTTCAGGCAGAGGCATTGGAGGCAGAGATGCTAGAGGCAGAGATAAAAGAGTCAAAGGAAGTAGAGGCAAAGGCACTACAGGCAGAGACACTGGAGGCAAAAATGCTGGCGGCAGAGACAGTGAAGGAAGAGGCAGTTGAAGCAGAGTCACTGGAGGCACAGACACTGGATGCAGAGACAGTGGAAGAAGAGACACTGGAGGCAAATTCACTGAGGGAGAAATACTGGAGAGAGAGTGACACTGGAGGCAGAGACAGCAAGGGCATTTCAGTAGTCGAGGCAGCTGGTGACAAGTGCCTGAGTGAAGGTGTTTTCGGTGTTGGGTGGGATCCATCTAAATATTCTGCAGAGCATGTAGAGGGTGTGGAAGCAGAATGCGGTGACTGCGTTGATTTAATGTTTCATGGTCAGTTTGGATGTCAATGATTATGTCCAGATTGTCTGCATGATCACTTGGTGTGGGTGTTGTTCCAAGTTCTGCCCGCCATTAACTATGGTCCCAAGTGGTAGTGTTCTTCCTGAATATCAGCACTTCTGTTTCCTCTGAGTTCAGTTTGAGGCAGTTGTCTCTCATCCAATTAACTACGTTTGTCATTGCATTGCAGAAGTTAGTTTGGTTGTTGGTGCGGTCTTTGGTGAGCGAGAGGATTATTTGGGTGTCTCGGTGTAGGAGATTATGTTGAGTCCGTGGGATCTGACTACGTCTGCAAGGGGGGTCATGTAGATGTTGAAGAGGGTTGATTCTTGGGTTACACTTTAGATGAGGGTCTTGGGGCAGAAGTGAAGGGAGGCAGAAGGATGTTCTCTGTGCTTCCCATTAGGAATGAGGCGATACATTTCAGCCTCCAGTGTCTCTGCCTGCAGTGTCTTTCCCTACAGTGTCTCTGCCTCCACTATTTCTGCTTCAACTGTTTCTGCCTCCGGGGTCTCTGCTTTTCCTTAATTTCTGTGATTTACTTTGGCTACTGGGGATAATACTGCGGAGCCTGTCAATGAAGGTATGGCGGGAGATGGTGCCTAGAGCTGACAAGGGTTGAGGAGGATCAGGGTCATGGTTTCTCCACGGTCGAGTAGGGTTCTGATGTCATCTGTGGCAGGGATCAGTGCAGTCTCAGTGCTGCGATTGGTGCAGAATCCTGACTATTAGATGCTGAGTAGGTGGTTGTGTTCGAGGTGTTAGTTGATGGCCTTCTCAAGTACTTTTGCAGAAACAGTGGAGGAAGAGACACTAGAGCAGAGACAGAGAAAGCCAAAACACTGAATGCAAAGACAGCACAGGCAGATACACTGGAGACAGAGACCATGGAGGCAGAGACACTAGAGGCAAGGATACTTGAGCCAGGGACACTAGAGCCACAGACACTGGTGACAGAGACACTGGTGACAAAACACTGCAGGCAGAGACAAAAGAGGCAGACACACTGGAGACAGTGACAGCAGAGGCAGAGACTTTGGAGACTAGGATACTGGAGACCAAGACACTGGAGTCGGAAACATTAGAGTCAAAGCCACTGAAGGCAAAAACAGTGGAGACAAAGACAGTGGAAGCCGAGACACCGGAGGCAAAGACACTGGAGGCAGAGACAGCGGAAGCAGAGACACCTGAGGCTGATATACGATAGGCAGAGACATTGGAGGCAGAGTCACTGTAGGCAGAGACACTGTAGGCAGGGACACCGGAGGCAGAGACACTGGAGGTAGAGACAGCAGAAGCAGAGACTCTGAGGGCAGATACACTGTGGGCAGAGACACTGTAGGCAGGGACACCGGAGGCAGAGACACTGGAGGTAGAGACAGCGGAAGCAGAGACAATAGAGGCAGATACACTGAAGGCAGAGACATTGGAGGCAGATACACTGTAGGCAGAGACATTGGAGGCAAAGACACTGTAGGCAGAAACATTGGAGGCAGAGACACTCTAGGCAGAGACATTGGAGGCAGAGACACTCTAGGCAGAGACATTGGAGGCAGAGACACTGTAGACAGAGACATTGAAGGCAGAGACACTCTAGGTAGAGACATTGGAGGCAGAGACACTCTAGGCAGAGACACTGGAGGCAGAGACACTGTAGGCAGAGACATTGGAGGCAAAGACACTGTAGGCAGAAACATTGGAGGCAGAGACACTCTAGGCAGAGACATTGGAAGCAGAGACACTCTAGGCAGAGACATTGGAGGCAGAGACACTGTAGGCAAAGACATTGAAGGCAAATACGCTGTAGGCAGAGACATTGGAGGCAGAGATAGCAGAAGCAGAGACACTAGAGGCAGAGACATTCGAGACAAAGGCACTGTAGGCAGAGACATTGGAGGCAGAGACACTCTAGGCAGAGACATTGGAGGCGAAGACACTCTAGGCAGAGACATTGGAGGCAAAGACACTGTAGGCAGAGATATTGGAGGCAGAGACACTCTAGGCAGAGACATTGGAGGCAGAGACACAGTAGGCAGAGACATTGGAGGCAGAGATGCTGTAGGCAGAGACATTGGAGGCAGAGATAGCGGGGCAGAGTGTCGTACTTTGAAATTTGGGACCGCGTAGGAGGCAGGGCCCTACCCCTGTCTATCCCGGTATTAGTGAACCGCGAATGGTTAATGCGGTATGTACAAGTGCTTTTTGTAACGTTTTAGCTATGAATGCACTGTGTATACGCTATTATACATCACTACGTGGGTTCCATTTTAGAAGCGGTGGCCATCTTATGGTTGCCCTCACATAGGCTACATAGCATGAAGCAAATACGGGCCTTTTAGAGCACATGTGCCTTTCCTTTGACTTTTCTGTGACCTGGGCAGCTTGGCTCCGCTGCCCCAGGTCAGTCCGGTCTCACGAGTTCCCCGTCCTCTGGCCACCTGTGATTAGCATCAGGGCTTGACACACCATAAAGCCTTTTCATCCTACACAAGCCTCCAGCTAATCTCTTTCGCACCTGACTGTTCCTGCTTTATGGCTTGTTTTCCAAACAGGAGATGCTCATGTTTATTGGGGCCTATCGATATCTAATGTGGGATCTGAGCCTTGCTGGGTAAATAATTACGGGCTGGCTTAACTGGAATGTGGGATGGTCATCATGACTCTGCCTTTTTTATTTGTAATGTATACATGTAATGGCCATATCGTAAACCAAGGAATGTATGCCTGAAGCAGGAAATTTTGTATTTAAGGAGAAGCCCGTTTCTGTGATTTTCAGCAGTCTCCTGAGAACATACACGCTGTTGTACTTCTAGGATACCTGTAATTGGTCTGCAGCCAATAAACTGATCTTTGACTTCACCCAGAAGACTCTGTGTTTCTGTAGGTCTGAAACAGGAAGAACCCGAAGTCATAGGGTGTGTTCCCCTGCACCGCTGGGCTTAAAATACCCAGTACTTCAGTTGGCGCCCAATGTGCGGCGATTTCAGCGGTACCGGTCCAAGCCAGAGGTTCGTGAGGAGCTTCGTGTGGAAATTCTGGAGGAAGGCCGCCACTTCATCGACCCCTGCATGTCGACGTGGTCCAAAAGTCTTTTCTGCGAGGTTCTCCGCGTCCCGACGGCTACGAAGGACTGCTGCCCTGATTAATCGCCCTGTTTTGGACCCTTGACGATTTTTTGGTAGAGCGAAACAATCGAGAGAGTCTTCTGGTGACGCCATCGATCATCAATATTCAGTTAAGTATAAGTGGAGCGTCTCCTAGTTTGAATTTGGTATCCTTCGGGATCATTTTGATTTGGTGCTTGCAAGTCCCAAAGCCAGAGGACTCGTGTATTCACGAGACTATCGTATTCGATAATCCTTTGACGTTTGAAACTAGACTAGTGAGCGAAGATGCCTGGTTCTAGTGTATTTTGCAGATTGTTTTGTTTGGGTTGTGGAAGGGATTTCCAGTTAGAGGATTCATGTCCGGTTCCTCCAATTGGAACTCCAACTTATGAGCATTATGTAAAACATGGCGTGGGCCCCATTGCATATAATGAAATATGGATCCGATACACCAGAAAGGACGGTGTTTTAAAATGGCCCCAAAATGGTAGTTTCGATACAGATATCTTAGATAATTTGGAAGTTAAATTGTTTAAAAAGAAAGCCCGGCCGGCGATGTTTGATTCTTTCCGCCTATGGCGAAAGGAAGCCAAACAGAAGGAAATTAAGCTAGCGAAAAGAAATAAGAGAGAGAGAGGTATGTCAGTGATGCAAGCAGCTGTGCAATTTAAAGATAATGAGGAGGAACAAATGAAGGAACAGTTACATAGACAGCGCAAACTAGGGATTGATAAATGTTACCCTGTTTTGTCACCCCTTGTGCAAGATGAGACAAAAGAGAATGAGAAAGATTCCCTAATGTCCCATTTGTTAAGTTCGCCACCCCCATATGCGCAAAATGCCACCACACCTCCACAGCTTGTAAATGCGCAACCTCCAGTAAATATGCCGCAAGCCTTCCCACAGGCGCCAGCTCCTCCTCAGCCGGCTCCTATCCCTGCAGTTCAGCCCTCTCAAGGGCCGCCAGTTTTGCTACCTGTTGCCCCTGCGCTTCCTGCGACTTTTCCTAGCACGCCAGCGGCCGCCTCTGGCGCTCCTTCTTGCACTACCCCGGTACCTGTATCTGAATCCGTTTTTATTCCCTCTGTCTATCCCCCTGTTTTCGCCTCAACTTCTCCTTCAGCACGACAACGACTAGCTAATGTAGTTACTAGTTTAATGTCGCCTCTCTTTGGGTCATCTAGTGCGACTCCTGATTTACAGCGTAAGCAATTGCGCAGTCAGCTGCCTGATCCTGAAGAGAAAAAGACATTAGATCATATGGCGCGTAGGTGGATTATTTTTTCATCACTCTATGATGTGGAATCAGTTGTTGACGTGTTTCATCAATGGGATGCCCCGAAACAGAGGTATGTGTTCGAGAAAATGTGTGAAATCCTCTGTGAGGAATTGGATGATCATGGTAGAGATCCAAGCCCGCAGGAGTTGTGTCGAGTGAGATTCGATTTTGGAAAAGGTACGATTGTGGGCCCCGATGTCAATAGAGCAGTTGCGATCTTATTATCCTTGAGGAATGATGATTGTCAACAGTCATTGTTTGCACAAGATTTCCCTGTGGGGAGAAAGGGAAAAGCGCGACAATACCCTATGAGAGAAGTCCCTCCGGTATGGAAGGAAGCTGTTGCGGCTGATGCCGCTCATGGTATTGCTGCTATGCCAGCACATTTTCAGCGTGTTCGGGTGCATGTCCCTTGGAAACGATCTGAAGTAATAGCGCTTAAACAGACATTGCCTGATCCCCGTAAAAACCCTGCAGGATATTATAAGGAGTTATCACAAACTGCAGGATCATGTATCATGAATTTAGCTGACATTGATATGTTGTTTGGAAATGTTGTTCCACAGCCTTTGTGGGGGTCAATTCGCAATGTAGATCACGATGCAGAACTAGGTGCTACATGGGCTAAGATTATTGCCGCAGACACTAGACAAATTGGTGGTGCAAAACCTGAGCCTTTGGTAGCAGAGCTCCCTGGTCGAATTATTACCTACATGAAAACTATAATGCCCGCGATGCGCGTAAATTGGGATAAACTATCCGCATGTAAGCAGAAGAAAGATGAGACAGTGTCTGATTTCTTTACCAGGTTTGAAGAAACGTTTATCGACCACAGTGGTCAAGACATGAGCACTGAAGGTGGCCAACGGTTATTTGTTGATAAATTTGTGCAGAATCTACTTCCCGAGTTGTGTAAGAAATTAAAAGATTCAGAAAGTTCCTGGGCTGTTTCCTCTTCAGCACAAATACTGGCTACTGCACAGTATTATGAGAATAGAGACAAAGATGAGAAGGATAGAACAGATAAGAAAACGAAAGAACTAAAAACAAAGGTCCTCTTGCAGCAGGCTTATCCGCCACGTGGAGGACAGAGTAATTATAGGCAAACACAAGGTATCTATCAGCAGCCCCAACAGTTTCAGAATAATCAGCAAATGAATGGGTATTATCAACCACGAATCCCTGTAGGTCCCAACCAATGTTCATATTGCAAAGAGGAAGGTCATTTTTAATATAATTGCCCTAAATTAATGCAGCGTAACAGTAATGCGTATGGCGCAAGAGGTAGAGGTGGGCAGCAAGCTCCTAGAGGCAGAGGACGTGGAAATGCTCCCCAGAACGTGCGTCCTTTTCCGCCTCAAAATACCATAAATAGCTTTGATCAGCAAGCCAACGTGACTGGTAATACAGCTCAGTACTACAATAATGATTATTATGCAGAAGATGACAATGTTGAAGATAATGATTACTAGGACAGCCATAGACAGAGAGAGGGAGTTGTTTCAGTGCCAGTGGATCAGAGTGGACCCTATGTTAAAGTAACTACAGCAAATGTAACAGAGCTCTTTCTGCTGGATACTGGTGCTGCAAAGAGTTCAATCATGCATTCAAAACTCCCTGGCGCGCCTTTGTCTGGCGAAATGAACGTCTCAGTAGGTTTTTCTGGCGCCCCAGTTACGAACCCGATTTCTAGTCCTATGTCACTTTCTGTTGGACCTTGTGAGCTAAAAGCACCCCTCATTCTAACGACAGGTTGTGGTGAAAATTTGCTAGGCTTAGATTTGCTAAAAAGATTGCATGCAACGCTATATTGTTCTCCCTCAGGAGTACAACTTACATTAGGTAAGAAAGTGATTTCCCCGATGTATTTGTCTAAAAATGCAATGCCACCTGAATTGTCATCCCTTCCGGATGTCCTTTGGGTTACTGGTCCCAATGATGTGGGTCTTTTGGAAATACCGCCATATGTGGTCACTTTAAAAGCCAATGTCAGATTGCCACGTATTCCCCAGTACAAGATCTCCAATGAAGGTCAGAAAGCATTGTTAGCAATTGTCAGTGATTTGATTAAAAAGGGTGTAATTGAAGAGACAAGAGGCAACGTTTGCAATAGTCCTGTTTTACCTGTCTTAAAACGAACGGACCCTTCACAGCCACCTGTTTACAGATTTGTGATTGATCTTAGAGAGGTTAATAAGATTGTTGTGCCACAGTTTCCAGTTGTCCCTGATATAACTGCCTTGTTAACCATGATTCCAGCCTCGGCTGCATGGTTCTCAGTGATCGATCTGAAGAATGCTTTCTTTAGCATCCCAATTGCAGAGGAGAGCAGAGACATTTTTGGTTTTAGTTTAGGAGGTCGCAGTTTCCGCTTTAAACGCGCTCCCCAGGGCTACTGTGAAAGTCCATCAATATACAGTCAGGCTTTAAAAGCGCAGCTTGATGCACTGGTTTTACCCAGTGGCGCTATCCTCATTCAGTACGTTGACGATTTACTAATCGCCGCGGATACTGAAAAGATTTGCAAAGAAGCTACCTTGTCATTGTTGCGTCATTTGTCTGCCTTTCATCACAAAGTGTCTCTCTCAAAGCTGCAATATTGTCGACAAGAAGTGACCTACTTAGGTCATCTCTTATAGAAGGAGGGAAGGAAACTGACCCCAGAAAGAATTCAAGCCATTGCACAGTTGAGTGTGCCAAGAACACAGAGAGAAGTGCGTGCTTTCTTGGGCATTACTTCATACTGTAGGCATTGGATTCCTAATTTTTCCTTGTTGGCAAAACCTTTGTTAGCATTAACATGCAAAGACACACCGAATCCTATTCCATGGTCTGAAGAGTGTCAGAAAAGTTTTTGGGAATTGCGTAATGCATTATGTTCAGCTCCTGTGTTGGGTACCCCTGACTACAGCAAGCCTTTTACATTGTATGTTCATGAGAAAGATGGTTGCGCATTATCAGTGTTAACACAGCCCTTTGGCGACAGACCGCGTCCATGCGCGTATTTTTCGTCAACCTTGGACCCGGTAGCGAGGGCATTGCCAAGTTGTCTGAGAGTCACAGCCGCCGCAGCTATGTCTATTCGACAGTCTGCTGGCCTAGTAATGGATAATACATTGATTGTCATGGTTCCACATGCTGTGGACACATTGTTAAACAGGACCAAGACACAGCACTTAACTAGTGCGCGATTATCTGGTTATGAGCTGACACTGTTAGCAAACCATATACACATAAAGAGATGCAACACGTTGAATCCAGCTACACTATTACCAATCCCAGCAGACCTAGATGAGATTGAGCAACATGATTGTCTGTTCAGAACAGAAGAAGAGACGAAAGGGAGAGTAGATCTTAAAGATACTCCCCTGACTGAGTGTGATGGTACTTTATGGGTGGATGGTTCGTGTTTCAAGCTTCCAAATGGTGATACGACTGCTGCATATGCTATCACGACTTTGCACACGATTGTTGAAACTGCACGTGTGCCACAAAATTCGGCTCAAGCAGCAGAATTGATTGCCCTTACGAGAGCATGCGTGTTGTCTGAAGGAATGAAAGTGAACATATATACGGATAGCCAGTACGCCTTTGGCGTGGCTCATAGTTTTGGGCGATTGTGGAAGGAACGTGGGTTCCTGACTTCGCATGGAGCTAAGATTCAGAATGGCAAGTTGGTGAATGATCTCCTTGAGTCGCTGACCCTACCATCGCAAGTTGCGATTATGAAATGCAGTGCGCACAAGAAAATCACTGATGATGTTGGTCGTGGTAACGCGTTTGCTGATGAAGTCGCGAAAGAAACAGCAAAAGATGTGAAGACTCGAATGTATGTTGCAGGCCCTGCCAGATGGGTTGGTGATGTTGGAATGTGTGAAAACACAATAGAGAGTGTGAAGTCCCTTCAAGCTGAAGCCACAGAGAAAGAGTTGAGCAAGTGGAGAGAAAGTATGGGTAAGTTGGATGAGAATGGTTGTTGGATTGATTTGTCAGAACATAGGCGATGGTTGTTACCTGATGCATATGTGCTTCCAGTGGTTACTATGGCACATGGAATGGCACATATCAGTACGAAAGGAATCTGTAAGTTGTTGGCTCCAGTATGGCAGAATGCTGGAATTCCTAAGTGTGCAGAGAATGGGGTCAAGAATTGTATGGTATGCTTGAAGTACAACCCTGGTAGGGGAACCCCAACTCCAGCTGGTCATTTTGCGCCTCCATCATATCCATTTGAAGTTTTGCTGTTGGATTTTATCCACATGGAAAGATGCAACAACCTGAAATATGTATTGGTGGTTGTTTGCGCTTTCTCAAAATGGATAGAGGCCTATCCCCTAAAGGATAACACTGCTCTGTCCACAGCCAAAGCCCTTGTGAAGGAATTTTTCCCTAGGTTTGGAATACCAAGAATGGTGTGGAGTGATAATGGGAGTGAGTTTGTGGGTCAAGTGATGAAGAATGTGTGTGAGGGAGTAGGGATAAAGCAGAAATTTCACGCTGCAAATCACCCCCAATCAGCTGGATTAGTAGAGCGCTACAATGGCGCTCTAAAACTCAAACTGGCCAAAATCCAAGCGAGCTCAGGTCTTAAATGGCCTGACGCTCTGCCTCTAGCACTCCTGTCCACCAGAATGACTGTGCATTCACGAGTGGGACTTAGTCCCTACGAGGTCGTTTTTGGCCGCCCGGCCAATGTATGGGGTGTGCCAAGACCGACAAAATTCAGTGAAATCGAACATCCAGTACTGCTTGATTACTTGTA
Organism: Triturus cristatus; assembly: GCF_964204655.1. Classification (NCBI taxonomy): domain Eukaryota; kingdom Metazoa; phylum Chordata; class Amphibia; order Caudata; family Salamandridae; genus Triturus; species Triturus cristatus. The sequence continues at coordinate 1,668,654,020 of NC_140591.1, read as the reverse complement.
TGATTTGACGGTTAAACTGCGTGTTTTACACCAAGAGGTGCACGATACTCTTCCCCAGGCCTCTGAGGCTCCAGGACACCCTATCGACCCTGGCACGTGGGTCTTGGTGAAAAACTTTCAGCGCAAGAGCAACGATGAGCCTCGTTGGATCGGCCCTCATCTCGTACTCCTATCCACAAGATCAGCTGTTCGAGTAAAGGGGAAAAAGAACTGGATCCACGGCGCCCACGTGAAGAGGATACCTTTGCCTCTGCCGTATGACCAGTGGGTCCAGGAGGGTATCGCAGACTCTGAAACAGACACTGTACCTCGTTTTGTGCCGTTCAGTGATGCACGCATAAAAGGCACAACTTCAGCACAGGAAAGTGACGATATTTTGCAAGAAGCTGTGCCACCATCAATTCGATTGGACACCACAGAGCCTGAACTTTTGTTTCAAGATCAAACAGTACCTGGCCGTCTCCATTATAATCTAAGACCAAGGCCTATGGACAAATAAATATTCTTTTTCCTTACCCTTTTGTTTTTGATACCAGAGCTCTCCCATCTAAAGGACTTTCTTGATTTTTGTTTTTCGAACCACCATCCGGGTTCAGCCGCAGGGTCGCGGTGCCAAGACTTTGGGGTACAGGCCGAAGACGTTAGGTCGACGGTTCTGGTTGGTCTAGGGCGTTCCCTGGACTGACAGGCGTACTCCTTAGCAGAAGATACTCACCCGCCGCGAGCGGCACGATTAGAGGATGGAGTTTTGTAAGATGGAGAGACTCACTGAGGAAATGAACTTTAAAGCAAGAATGTGTAAAATAATGAAGAGCAAACGTTTTGTATTTGTATGCCTGTTTGTATTATGTAGTATGGTAGTGTTTACTGTAGGATTTGTATTCTTCTCCTCTCAAGAGCCCATTGCACCCGCTGTACAGCCTATACCTCCTCCTACTGTCTCCTCACACTCTTTTCACCCTCTGCCTGAACATGAACAAGCTAGACGGTCTGAATTTGTAAACAACTCGTTTATCCAGCTCCTGCACCAGCACCAACTAGTTATGAATACAACCAATTGCTGGGTGTGTGGTTTAATGCCACATACCATTAATAAGGGTATTCCCTATCTAGTGCTGCCGTATAGTTACAATGGATCATCATGGGCATTCCAGACCATGTTTCTCTATGCACTAGATGCCTACTCCCCGCGACAACCGCGTTCTATCAGACCTAGCACCAATAACAAAGCTTTAATTAAAGGAGTTGCCGATATGAGCAGAGATATCGACGCATACTCATCTATTCCCAAAGAAGAGTTGACAGCTTATGTAGGGTGGAACGCGACGGGGTATAGTATTAGTCTGGGTGAAAGACAGCGAAAAATTTCATCCCCAATCTGGGTCGTACCCCACATAGGTCGGTTCTGTTTGCAAGGTAATGGTCAGAATCCTAGAGCTTAACTGGGAAGAAGTGACTGTACTGAAACGTACACTTTCCCGTCACAGTTTTCCCCTGCGTTTTTGGCTGCCAAGGGTACATATTTTATCTGCAATGACCGAGCATATACATGGTTGCCCCCTGACGTCTCGGGCACATGTTATATTGCAAATCTGCTACCGCCAACATTTACTGCCGCCTCTGACTATCACAAGACCAGAGTTGTGAGAGGCGTGATTAGTAAGGAGGATACTGCCGGTCAGGAAGCGGGAGATTTCTTTTTGGGTTTCCTGCCGTTTTGGGGACCTATGGTCAATAGTAGGAACTTGAGACAACTGACTCGTGTGGTTGAATCCACTGTTAATGTTACGGCTGGTGTCCTTGGTAATTTGACAGCTGAGCTCCAAGCGGATCGCCTCATGACTTTGCAGAACCGCATGGTTCTAGACGTCATACTTGCAGACCGCGGTGGGGTATGTAAGGTTATCCAATCTAGTTGTTGCATTTTCATACCAGACAACGCTCCAACAGTTTATCAAGCCATCTCCAAACTACATAAAATATCTGAGTCCATACACATGGATAAAGGAGATTGGTCACTGGTGGGGTGGTTCTGGGAACTGATATCTGCCTGGGGTTGGAAAGTTCTGATGGTCATTGGAATGATCTTAGCCATCCTTTTCCTGTTCTGTCTGTGCATACAGTGTGCTCCTGCGATATGTGGCCTCTGTGCTACATTATGTGTAAGGAAACCTGTATCGAGGGACTAGCTAAGTAATAGGATGATGCTACAGCAACATCTCCATGACTTCATGAATATTGACCTAGACTCGGATTGAAATGAGTATAGTTATTGCCTATGTAAGGGCAAAAGGAGGGTCTGTCGTACTTTGAAATTTGGGACCGCGTAGGAGGCAGCGCCCTACCCCTGTCTATCCCGGTATTAGTGAACCGCGAATGGTTAATGCGGTATGTACAAGTGCTTTTTGTAACGTTTTAGCTATGAATTCACTGTGTATACGCTATTATACATCACTACGTGGGTTCCATTTTAGAAGCGGTGGCCATCTTATGGTTGCCCTCACATAGGCTACATAGCATGAAGCAAATACGGGCCTTTTAGAGCACATGTGCCTTTCCTTTGACTTTTCTGTGACCTGGGCAGCTTGGCTCCGCTGCCCCAGGTCAGTCCGGTCTCACAAGTTCCCCGTCCTCTGGCGACCTGTGATTAGCATCAGGGCTTGACACACCATAAAGCCTTTTCATCCTACACAAGCCTCCAGCTAATCTCTTTCGCACCTAACGGTTCCTGCTTTATGGCTTGTTTTCCAAACAGGAGATGCTCATGTTTATTGGGGCCTATCGATATCTAATGTGGGATCTGAGCCTTGCTGGGTAAATAATTACGGGCTGGCTTAACTGGAATGTGGGATGGTCATCATGACTCTGCCTTTTTCATTTGTAATGTATACATCTAATGGCCATATCGTAAACGAAGGAATGTATGCCTGAAGCAGGAAATTTTGTATTTAAGGAGAAGCCCGTTTCTGTGATTTTCAGCAGTCTCCTGAGAACATACACGCTGTTGTACTTCTAGGATACCTGTAATTGGTCTGCAGCCAATAAACTGATCTTTGACTTCACCCAGAAGACTCTGTGTTTCTGCAGGTCTGAAACAGGAAGAACCCGAAGTCATAGGGTGTGTTCCCCTGCACCGCTGGGCTTAAAATACCCAGTACTTCAAGAGACACTAGAGGCAGAGACACTAGAGGCAGAGTCGCTGAACCAGAAACAGTTGAGGGAGAGACAGTGAAAACTGAGACACTGGAGGCAAAGACAGCGGAGGCAGTCACACCAGAGGCAGAAACACTAACAATAGGCAATCCTTCACTTCTCCTATGTCTCACCACTGTTCAGCAGTACCCCCTCCATGAACCTAGTTGCCCACACCCTTAACCTTTTCCCCTCCTTGTGCATGGCTTCCCTTCCATATGATGCTCCAGCAAGCCCATGTTCAGGCTCAAGTCAAAGCCACTTGACAACTTCACATCTCTTGTTGCAAAATCATTTCTGGCTCAAGGGCTGTGACAGTTCACGAGGCCTGGGAATGAGTACTTTGACTGTCTAATCTACATGTCCTGAGGCCACACAAATATCACAACTAGATTGAGAAATATGAGTCTTGACTACACATATTAGCTATTTTAAGAAATACATGTGTCTTTGCAAAATATTTTTCTCCTTGTTACGTCATCCTCTGGGACGTGTACCGATGTGACAAAATCCCAAGTTTACAAACCTTTGTAAATCTCGAATTGCATCGGATCCTTTGGTGGATGCACGGGCACGCCTAAGCTCACCCAAGGAAGGCATCCCAGGTAAAAATGCAATATAACACAGTGCAAACCGCTGAGTTGCACAAACGTTCTTTACAAATCCACAAAAGGAGCGTCAAATTACCCCGTATGTGGCTATGGACATTTTTCAGAAGGCTTTGTGTGTCCCTGCATCACCCTGCGAGATACGAGGACAAAGCAAAGGCTTAGTAAATCTGTGGCATAGTGTACATACAATTAGTATAGTTGTGAGCCGTCATAATTTTGTGTGACCACACAAACAGACACACACAAACACACACACACAGACACATACACGATCATAAGCACACACACAAATCTAGTGCAATTTACAAAGAATTACATTTTCTGCAAGAAGTCCCACGTGCATATTTGATGGTTTCATTTTATTGTTTTCATAATTTTTGCAAACATTAAAGGGAAACAACATCAGGTACTTCTTTGTCTTCCGGTAATCACTGCTCACCTCAGAATGTTCTGTGCTTGTGTCAGAGGTGGTGGTGTAGGATGGCCCCTCCCCGTCTGTCCCCATGATATCATTTTTGTAAGGGAGAAATAATATCTTTTTAGCTCGTACAGAAAGTTACCATCACCTGAATCACTGAAGTGCACGGTCAGTAATGATTGTTGCTGAAAGTTTCTTCTTCACTTTGCTTACTTGCAATGTTTTAATTGATCTTATGCCTGTTTTACTGTTTTTAATGTTTTTATTGGCTAAGTGTAATGAATCATTCAAGTGTTTGAGTTTACATACCTAGGCAGTAGTACTTATATTCCTAAATACATGAAGTTTGTTGTTCTCTTAACCTTGAAATCCCATCAAGTATGGAGGAAAGCTTTGGCCTGGCCTGCTACTGAAAAAGAAACCGTGGTTATGAGAAATAGTTATTGCACTTTCTTTTTGCATGACTACAGAGTTCTGAGTCAAGGCACATCTTTTCTCCTGATCCTCTTCACTGTCACTGAAAGGCAATACATTTGTATCACCTGTGGAGCAAGCAAGCAATTGGCAGAATGAGTGGAACCAACAGTCAATATCTTCCATTCAAACTCTATGGGACTCGCCTTATCGCACACAGTAAAATCTGAGAACGAGGAGTTAAGAACTTATTGGAAACAATAATTACTGCCTATTATTACATTTTTGTTCTTACCGACCTGATGTACTTACTGCACCAAAATCCACATGTCCAGGTAAATACCAGACTTTTTATCCGAGTCAGGTTTTGACAAAGGGTGCAACATTTTTCACTCCTGGTAATTACTGGGTGCAATAAAAATCCTACCACTTATAATTGTGATCCCTGCACAGGTGTTCGTAATTTAACAGGTCCGTTATAATCAGGTCCTTCAATGTATGCAAGCACATAGGATGTGTTGAAAGTAGGAAGCTGGTCTGCATTGTTTTCTGTACACTTCTGTTCTGGTGCTCTTACTGAAATGACAATGGAAGAACCCTGAAGAAAAAATATATCTATTTCTTTCTGTATAGATCAGCTATGGATCCACACTCTCCACTCTGAGTGACAAGCTCCAGTTCCCGTCTTTCCTCCGCACTGTGCCTGGTAACACATTCCAGAACGTTGCCCTGGCGCGGCTGATCGCACATTTCGGTTGGACATGGATGGGAATGGTCATTTCCGATGATGATGTTGGAGTGCAGGGCTCACAGGACTTAAAAAGGGGCATCGAAGGGCATGGGGGATGTGTTGCATTTATTGAGAAGATACATCTTAGTTATCCCCCAGAGAAAATCCTCAGGGTTGTTGAAATGATCAGAGGATACCCCGTGAAGGTGGTCATTGTCCACAGCCCTGAAGCTCACACCAAGGCTTTCATGGAGACGCTGTCAGCACAGAAGGTGACAGACAAAGTTTGGATCTTCTCTGCATCCTTCACCATGACTCCAGGACTTTTCACTAAGGAGACATGGAAAATGTTCAACGGGACCATAGGACTGTCCCCCCACGCTGCGGACATGCCAGATTTCATAGAATCTCTTTACCAACTGCAACCCTCTAAGTCACCCAATGATATACTGATGCCAGTATTTTGGGAGAAGGTTTTTAATTGCAGGATAGCTGATTCCAGAGGGATAGAAATCATTGGTACTGAAGAGAGGCAAGCAGGCCAGGTGCTTTGCCTGGAAAATCAAACTTTGCATGATAAAGATACTTCATTTTTTGAGCTCTATGATCTCAGCTACACGTATCACACTTACCTGGCAGTGTATGCTTTTGCCCATGCATTGGATTCCCTGGCATCATGCTCACCTGGGCATGGACCGTTTCTGAATGGAACATGTGCCAACATCAACAATATTAAACCATGGCAGGTAACCAATGTACATTTCTGTATTGTATAAACAGTATGTCACACACATCAGGGGCACCATGACTGGATGACCGGATACGTTTCAAGCATTGTTGCATAAATTAAGACTTTGGCGTAGTTCTACAAGGTTTGCTTCCCCACCCACGGGTGACAGAAGTGAACTTGTTGAATGTACCAACACTGAATGTGAAAAACAGATTGGGGCACCATGTTAACAGAAACAAGCCTATTTTATTATTCCCAGTATCACACACACACACACACAGCGCTAAAGACACTTTTAACTAAAAGCATTTATTTCAACAGGACAAACCTGTTCCTCAGGACATCTGAAATAACTAAATACAATGGGCAGTGTCACTGTGTCACCACACACCCATTATATACTACAACACCACTACCTGACAATGGGCAGTGTCACAGTGTTACTGCATACCCATTATATACTACAACACCACTACCTGACAATAGATAGTGTCACAGTGTTACTGCATACCCATTATATACTACAACAGCCCTACCTGACAATGGGCAGTGTCACAGTGTTACTGCACACCCATTATATACTACAACACCACTACCTGACAATGGGCAGTGTCACAGTGTTACTGCATACCCATTATATACTACAACAACCCTACCTGACAATGGGCAGTGTCACAGTGTTACTGCACACCCATTATATACTACAACAACCCTACCTGACAACGGGCAGCGTCATGGTGACACCCACACCCATTATATACTACAACACCACTACCTGACAATGGGCAGTGTCACAGTGTTACTACACACCCATTATATACTACAACACCACTACCTACAACAGCCCTACCTGACAATGGGCAGTATCACAGTGTTACTGCACACCCATTATATACTACAACAACCCTACCTGACAATGGGCAGTGTCACAGTGTTACTGCACACCCAATATATACTACAACAGCCCTACCTGACAATGGGCAGTGTCACAGTCTTACTGCACACCCATTATATACTACAACAACCCTACCTGACAATGGGCAGTGTCACAGTGTTACTGCACACACATTATATACTACAACAGCCCTACCTGACAACGGGCAGCATCACGGTGACACCCACACCCATTATATACTACAACACCACTACCTGACAATGGGCAGTGTCACAGTGTTACTACACACCCATTATATACTACAACAGCCCTACCTGACAATGGGCAGTGTCACAGTGTTACTGCATACCCATTATATACTACGACAACCCTACCTGGCAATGGGCAGTATCATGATGATACCGCACACCTATTATATACTACAACAGCCCTACCTGGCAATGGGCAGTATCATGATGATACCGCACACCTATTATATACTACAACAGCCCTACCTGACAATGGGCAGTGTCACAGTGTTACTGCACACCCATTATATACTACAACAACCCTACCTGACAATGGGCAGTGTTACAGTGTTACTGCACACCCATGATATACTACGACAACCCTACCTGGCAATGGGCAGTATAGATTTGAACTGCAGGCAGCCAGCTAAAATTGTTCAACTCCTGAGTTTCCTTCAGCTCCCCAACTCCTCCAGCTCCTCCCAGTCCCCCAGATCCCCCGCTTCCATGCTCCCTCAGCCCCCCACTTCCCCTAGCTCCCCACCTCTCCCCCAGCTTCCCCCAGCTCCCCCTAGCTCCCCCTGCTTCCCCCAGCTCCCACAACTCCCAGTCCCCTAGCTCCCCCCTCTCCCAGTCTCCCGGGCTCCCCCAGCGTCCTCCAGCTACCCCCAGCTCCCCTTATTTCCCATCAGCTCCCAATCTCCCCCTAGCTCCCCACAGTCTCCCAGGTCCCCCCAGCTCCCCCAGCTCCCCTAGTTCCTCTAGCTCCCCCTGGTTCCCCCAGCTCCCCTACCTCCCCAGTAACCCAGCTCCCCCTAGCTCCCCTCAGCTCCCCACAGCTCCCCCAGCTTGTCTTGAGTTTTAGAACTATCAGTACCAACAATATTACCAATTTATTCTGACACTACATCTGCAACTGCTTTCTTCTAAACCAGAAAGCTATTAAATGTCTTAAATACGAGAATATTGTAAACATTTCACTGACGTGGTGACTCCCCTTGAGAGAGCACCACACTTAAACATGCTGTTCACTAGCCATTATTCAAGACTTCAGTACTAAAGATCATTGCATTGATGTGAAATGCAGACGAACAGGTTTGTTCAGAAAATATGAACGCCCAACATAGTGAAAGAATGGAAGAGGTTAATTAATTTCTTTCTTTTTCAAAATGGAAACCAACGTTACATAGTATTAACAAAAATAGTCAAAAGGTCACCCCAAAATACCAAATGAAAGTTTTTCCCAACCATCTCTTCATGTGTGCATGTGTGTGAGGACAGCTTCGCTGTGGACCATTTCACGTGTCAAACCTACAGCAAGCTCTGGTGATGCAGCAACACAGCTTGAATCCTGGAGCATCTGGTTCTGCTTTCACCATAACAAGAATGAACTTACAGCTCCCAGAAGGGAGGATGTATTTTTCTAAAAACTTATGCCTGCCTCTAGATGAACTACCTGACATGGAGCCACTCGAGAGCTCGCTGCTCTGCATGCATGTGGATGTGTGAGGTAGTTGAGCCTGTAGCATTGCCCCTGTGTACATTGTTACCTGATAATGTCAATAGGAGCCTGTGTGTGTGTGTGTGAGTGTGGGTGGGTACTGTCTATGTGAAAGTGTGCATGTATGTGTGTTGAGTGTTTGCATTGTTGCAGTGGTATAGCAAGGATGGTGCTGGGGGGCTCCGCTCCAGGCCGCACAAGTTTTGGTGGTGGCGGACTCCCTCTACCCACTCTTGCCTGATTTGTTTTCTTTGAGCCAGGATGTGGGACCACCAACCCAGTGCACTCCAAATGCAAACTCCTTTCATGGTTTAATCATTAGCCCTTGGTCTTAAACCTTCCCTTTGGTCAACATGAAAAACCCAGCCACCCACCTCCAACAATATCTGCCACAGCTAGAAAGAACACACCTGCAAATGTGGCAAACCTTGGTTCCCAGACTCACTCACAATTCTCAGAATATGTTGTTGCCTTAGCCATAAAACACGGAAGCCCTCATTTAATGTATTTTGAATCACAGCAACGCAGACAGCCTTCCAGCTGCGCTGACGGGCGTCATCAGTGATCAACAAGATACGTTGCATTCCTATCATTCTCACCTGCACTGGCGCACAAACAGCAGCCTGCACAAAATCAATTATTGATGGTATTTTCCTCTATCTAAAGCAGCATGCATAGAAAGAGGAACAAATTAGGAGAAATAAAATAATTTACCATGGAACACCACTCCTATGCCTCAGCTGGGGAGGAGTTCATTTCTGAAACATTTCCACCTTTACAAAACATTGTACATCTGGGAATGTGTCAGGTTCCATGGATGTTGCATGGGAACACCCACAGCAACACCCACTGAATGCTTCCCGGTGCAGAGTAATGCATGAAAGGGCCCCATATTTACAAGGCCATGAAAAGTCAAGCAGGGTGACTTTAGGTGGCCTTGTAAATATGGGCAAGCCCAATGCGCCACCGATGCGTCAAATAAAGTGACGCACCAGCTTGTAAATGAGGCCTAGAGACTACTTACTGTAAGAGTATATTCGCGGCACCAAAACCCACTAATGACTCAAGTGGTAGAAGCTAATAACAGGACAAGTGAAATTTACAAATTGGTGCACTTTCCTTTTGTCGACAGGGTGCACATAATCAGAATCTACCCTGGCACACACTTCCTGTTTCCTGTGGTCCAGGTCATGCAGTGCCTAAAAATAGATCACAGTAAGGACTTGAATTTTACAAATAGGAAAAACATGGGACTGAAAGGGTTACTGACACTGGTCGCAGTCAGTGCGACCGTGAACAAAAGTGCAGATGACAAATTTCTCAAGACAGGACGTTGAAGAAGTCCTCACATATTGGTGCTTTGCCAGTTGAATTAATCCTGAAGAGACCCCTTCATTTATAAGGGGTCAAAATGATGGTATACCACCCCCTTGATTCCCAGATTCAGTGTAATCAATCAGAACTGCTAATTGATCGGCAGCATCCTAACCTATATTTGAAAATCATATATGGAACCATGGCCATTGTACAGTGCCTTATTTATGTGTATTCACCTACTTGAGCACCGCGTCATCTACACTTTTGTTCACCATCGCACTTACTGCGGTGTAATACCTAGCAGTGCCAGTAATCCTTTCTGTCCTGTTTTTTTATTTTGTATAATTCAACTAAGAAGTCATTGCTGGGTTATCATAATAGAACATTGATTGTTGAACTCCCCAAAACTTGTTGAAGGGTATCCCATATGCTGAATGAGTCCCATAGGACACTGTGTGTATATATATATCTATATAAATATAAGATATTGATCCTTGTCCTCATGGGCCTACAGGGTTGTCCTTGTGAAATATTAGGTAAAAATAGATCGCAAGTGTCCAGTGTTTCTGAAGAACCCATGGTCAACATCTCTGAACTCCTTCAAGGTTTCAGGCTTTTCAAGGACTCAGCAAACCCTGTGGTGGGGATATCACCTCTAAACACGAGGGACTCTTATCGTAACCTTCACCACATTGATAAGGAAAATCCTGAAACCAATAGAAGTCTCCCTCCTGCTGAAGTCCTCTAATATCACCACCTCCTTACAGACCCCTCCTGCCCAGATTGCTACCACCCAATTGTAGGGCTGCCTTAAATTTTATAAAATATGGAAAAGCGGTCACATCTTAGGTTCATCATCATGTAGAGGCAACAACATTCTAGACTACGACCAATCAGGTTTCAGCCTGAATAAAGGTGCCGAAACCACACTCAATAACGTCTAGGATGGCTATCTAGATGTCACAGACCAGGGACCGCACTGGATGCTGATCCTCCTTGACGTGAACACCATCCATCCTCATTGTGGTAAACCATCCCATCCCCGTCACCGACTGCAAACTGTGGCACAGAACAACAACAAGACATTAAAATGGCTCAAGTGTGTCCTTGATAGCGCTCACAAGATGTCAAACAAGGCGTGTTTTCATTCCCGCCTTGTGTGGTACATAGAAAGGAGGTTAGGGAGGATCCCAGCTCTTCAACTTTACTCTGCTCAGGGGTCTAGTAAGATCTCACAATCTGCAGTGCACCAATATACCAGGGAGTCACAGGCAAAGACAACCAGTTCTCAAATGTATAAAAAGGCCATGAAGCAAATAAATTCTGAAAGAGTCAAAACACGCTAAAGTGCTTCATGAGATAAATCCAGGTTCTAGAATCAAAGATCTCCAATTAATTATCATCCAACAAGTGAACAGTCCCAGAAAGCGCAATATGCTGCGCTGTGCTTCATATTCAGGCTTGGCAAAATCAAAATATCACCCAGAATCAGAGAATTCTCCAAATGCAGTCAGTTTCAACATGCTTCACCCGACCTATCACCGACCAGATGGCTTGGCGCCAACTTAATGGGCCGGATTCACAAAGGTAAACTTACACTTTTGTGTAAGTTTATTACTTTTCGGTATTCCCAAAGGTAAACTTAGACCAAAAGTCTAACTTTATTAGTAGCAAATTATCTTTGTGAATACCGAAAACTAGTAAGGTTAGACTTTTGGTCTAAGTTAGACTTTGTGAATACCTAAAAGTAGTAAAGTTGTACAAAAGTGTAAGTTTACCTTTGTGAATTGGGCACAATAAGAGGTGGAATCAAAAGGCAGACTGCCCTCCACATCCCCCTGATCAAATCACCTCAGCCATTTCAGGGCCCTTAAATCAAAATACAATACCCGACGAGACGGGCATTTCCAAGAGCTCACAGATGAGCTAGCTGGACCGAGAAAGGTTCTCTATCCTTAGTTCTAGGGGCTCCTTCTGTGACTTTCAATGGAAATACCCAACCCTGGCACCATTCACTTGAAATCTGTTTTTCACTCCACAGGTCTTGCACTATGTGAAAAAAAATCGGTTCCGGGTTAATGGTGAAGAGATATTTTTCGACAAAAACGGTGACGCGCCAGGGGCCTATGACATCCTAAATGCACAGATATTCGAGGCTGATGACATTCGGCTAGTGAAAGTAGGTCAGTTTGACCCCCGAGCCCCTGTGGGCCATGACGTCATCATCAACATGAGCGCCATCTTGTGGGGCCATGGCTCTACCCAGGTAAGACATTGGTACGTGTGCAGACCAGTAAAATTAAGATTGATGTTTGCTGCTGAAATGCAGTTTTTTTTTACCTATCTTCTCTTCATCCTCTGGACTTACCTGAATGTCGTGGTATAGACAACCCAACGTCTTTAATCGGACGTACATCATTCTGTTGAAAATTGTCTTGAGGAAACCCTATTTCGGAGAAACATTTTTTATGAAGACAGGCGATGTAAAACCTAAGTGAGATTTATCAAACCTCACAAGGTCCACTTGTGTGGCCCTGAAATCCTTGATAAATATGGAGTAACGCAACGCAGCGCTAATTGATGTGTTGCATTACTCTATCCCAGGGAGTCATTCCATGGGTGGAGCGTGGGTGTGTATCACCCATCCACCCATGGATTTTGGCGCATTCCCAGATTTACCATTAGTGGTGGACCTGGGAATGAGTAAAAAACTATGTCTCCCCAGGTAAGGCACAATGAGGAGAAATATCTTTATTTCTCCTTCTCTTGTCCCCTTTCTACGTGCGCTGCATTCTGAAGCACACCTAGAATGAGGAAAATGCCTCCCAGGATTTTCTTTTGTGCAGGAAAGTGCCACTTCCTGCACAAAGACAATTCTCCCTGCAACGTAGGCACCGTTGCACCATTGTGGAAGGGGGCCTGCATTGACCCTATGGCAGCCAAAAATGTGCCAGCACCAGGAAAGGACAGGAATGAGTAGTATAATGGTAAATACAGCGTATGCCTCCCCGTTCCCTTCCACACAGCACAGCAAGGTGGCTTGCAGCATTGCACTGCATTAAAGATTGATAAATCTGCCCCCCGGTTCCTCAATTTTTTAAGAGAATCTAATTTAGAAATTGTTGAATCCAGCCTTATGAATATCTTCCATGTAGAAAATATCCCTTTAAATCTGCTTTTACACAACATCTCTCAGAGTTACTTGCTTCTCTTATACCAAGGTCGACCCCCCTCACACACTTCCTTCGAATACCAAGGTCGACCCCCCTCACACACTTCCTTCGATCCAGTAATCATGTTTGGATTCTCCAAAACCTTATTCTAATTTTACCTATTCTCTTTCTGGTCCACAGCCATCTCCCCCACCCCAACCCTTTTCCCCTTCATCTTTTTTCTTTTACCATTTAATTTCTCCTTTCCTTTCTCCTTCCTTTTTCCTGTCCAAATAAGGCTCACGATAGCCCCATAAGTGTGTATCTTATGCTGAAAATGTTCTGCGGGACAGACAGTTTTGTGCGTATTGTTTTAACGCCCCCAGTGGCCTGGTCTGCGTTCTTCAAAGCTGCAGGAAGAAACAAAGAAACATGAGAGCTTTTGCAGTCTCCTGCCTCCTGTGTGAACCTCTTCTCTCTAGAGTCCAACAGAAGGTGAAGAAACTCTCTGCTTGACCATATCTGCTCGCTGTAGCCCCGATTGCACTTACATGTTGGATCACTTCCCTTCCAGGTTGTAGTACATTTCCACATTTGTTGATATTTAAAGCGTATTCCAGGAGTAATTATGGGATTTTGTGAGTGCCCCAGATTCTTACTTTTACACTTGACATCTCCACACACAGATATGCACACAAACACATTTACTGCCAGGCATGTCCATGTGTAATTGTGTACCTACAAATATCTTTCCATGAGCAAAGCTTACAATGTTTCAATACATCTTTGAAAAACAAAATTGCAAATTTAGCCATCAGATTACATCAGGACTTCTCAAATGTGCCCCCCTTGGAGTACAAACACATATGGCAGTGGCATGCCGGGTCTGGTGGCTTAGAGGCCGGAGGCGCGCCAGAGATAAGCCCGTCTGCACCCGTCCACGCACTGACCGTGCACAGTGCCAGTCATGCTGCCGGATCGCTCTCCCAGCCCCCACGCCCTGCTAGTGTTTGCTATTCCAAGGACCAACTTATGAGGCTTGGTGGGCAGAAGTCCGAGGTCGGGGTTAAGGCTGGGAGGGAGGGGGACCAGGCCTTGTGTACTGATGGCTCGCTGATTGAGGTAATGTGCGGTCTTGTGAATGCCAGGTCTCTAGTTAAACACTTTCAGGAAATACACATCCTGCTGGAATGTCACGACCTGGACGTACTTTTTATCTCAGAAACCTGGACCCGCACTGATTCCTTAGTTGAACTAGGACTTGCTTGTCCCCCTGGGTATAATGTTTTTCACAAACCCAGTATATCAGGGAGAGGAGGAGGTTTGGGAGTGGTCTTCAAAGATAAATGGAACTTCACCCCTCTTGAATTAGATGAGGCCGAAGAGTTCGAACTCCTTGGGTTTTCCTTAAGGGAAGCTCACGGTCATCTATTAACCGGTATGCTTTGCTACAGATCCCCAGTAGGACCTAACTCTAAGTGCTCTGCCCTGATTGATTTGGTGTGTAACCTGGCCTTGACACACTCTAAACTGATCATCCTGGGTGATTTCAACTTGTGGGCTGATGGCCCGCTGGACACAGCGTTTAAGGAATTGTCGGAAGCTTGCGCAAGCTTCGATATGCTCCAGCTGATGTTGCAACCTACGCACCAGGGTGGACATATATTAGATCTACTGTTTGCTAATTCCAACATGGCTACAATTACAGATGTTCTACCACTGTGCAGGACTGATCATAGTCTGGTAAACTTTAGGCTTACTCTGCCTAATGCGTGTTGTAAAATCTGTCATCAGAAACAATATCGGCTGGGCAGAGAATGGGCCACATTGAGTAAGCTTAAAAATTCCTTGCATTGGAATGACTTAGACAGCCTGGACCCCAGTAGGTCGGTGGACAGGAATTACCAATACCACTGTGTGCAGATCCGAGACAGGCTTGATAAGCATATTCCTGCAAAGAAGCTAAAAAAGAGAGAGAAACCCTCAGCCCCCTGGTTTAACAAAGAATTGCGAGCACTCAGGATGGGTTGTAAAGTGGCCGAAAAAGCCTGGAGAAAAGGATATAGTGATTCAGATAAAAATGCTTTTAATAATCAACTTGATTTGTACAAAAACACTATCGCGAAAACTAAAGCCGAGTATTTTGCTAATACCTTTCTTCTAGCAGCTAATAGCACCAAAGCTATATTTAGCTTAGTAAAGAGTCTGTCGAAACCTGACTGTGTTAATAACAAAATTCCTGTTACTCAAGCTTTATGCGATGAGTTAGCTTCCTATCTGGAGGATAAAATCGACAATATAGTTAGGGATTTTGATCCACCAACAGCGGTGGAAGAACCTGATCCTCAGTTGTCCAATGCTGAGCAGTGTTCTCTGCCATCACCAGACTGTAAGCCCAGCAACCCTACCATTTTAAAACACTGCCAGCATACTCTGGATTGCTTTTGCATTCCGGACGAGGAAACATTTGATACCTTAGCCAGGGGTATCCCTTCCCCACAGAATCTGGAAGGAATACGGGGCCAAGCTCTTTCCCTATTTACAACAGATCTGTGGTCTATCTTTGAGTACGGGGGAGGTCCCTAAAATCTGGAAGGAAGCAGTTGTAACCCCTCTTCTAAAAAAAAACACGCTTGACCCCGGGTGTGTGGCCAACTATCGGCCAATTTCTTTATTGCTATATCCTGTTAAAATTCTGGAACGCATTGTCAGTAAGTCTCTATCCCAGTATCTTGAGGAGTATTCGCTCCTTGACGAGATGCAATTTGGCTTTCGGCCCAAGCATGGTACTGAAACAGCACTTGTTACCATGCTTGATGATGTGAGGATGCGGGCAGACAGTGGCCAGTCAGTGATATTGGTGCTGTTGGACATGTCAGCGGCTTTTGACACTGTAAACCACGGTATACTGTTGGAGAGACTTAAAGACCAGGGTGTGACCGGTCACGCCCTTGACTGGCTTTGTTATTATCTAACAGACAGGACACAGACAGTGTGCCTTCAGCCGTTCTCCGCTAACAAGTCTTCCTTACGACAGGGGGTCCCGCAGGGCTCAGGGATTAGTCCTGTGCTCTATTTGCAGCCTCTCATTCCGCTTATTAGATCTTTTGGAGTGGAGGTGGTGAATTACGCGGATGATACCCAGTTCGTGTTTTCCTTGGAAGGGAATGATTCCATTTCCTTGGAAAGATTTCACGAGTGTATGACTAGCACCACGAAGTGGCTTAAGAAGAACTGGTTATAATTTAACAGCTCTAAAACGGAAGTGGTCCTGTGTTCTTCCAGAAGATTTGATCAGCCTGTTTTACCCATCTTTCAGCTGTCCCCTACTGGCGCACCTATTACCCCTTCTAGCACAGTACGCAATCTGGGGGTGATGGTGGATCAGGACCTCCAACTGAATTCTCAGGTTAACAAAACGGTTGGCATTTGCTTCTCGCTAATCCGAGTGCTGAGAAAGATCCTTCCTTTTTTGCCTAACTCTGCTAGAACGCAGGTTGTGAGATGCGTAATTCTCAGCAGACTTGATTACTGCAACTATCTATATCTGGATGCGCCTAACACCCTTATCGGGAAGCTGTACAGAATACACGCCTTTGCAGAGAAACTCACTTTAAATAGGCAGCGAGGGACCTCAACCACATTAGCCTTGCGAGATTTGCATTGGCTGCCGATCCACCAGCGAATTCAATTCAAAGCTCTATGCACTGTCTTTAGGTCAGCTCATGGAATGGGCCCTAAGAACCTGCAAAGAAAATTCAGCTGGTATTCTCCAACTAGAAACCTTCGTTCTGCTTCTGCATTTCTGATGAATGTAGTCAGGTTCAGGCGGTCCAGAACAGGTGGCAGATCCCTCTCTGCCGTTGCTTCTCGGCTATGGAGCACTCTCCCTTTGGATCTACGTCAGGTCCAAAGTCTTATGGATTTCAGGAAAAAGTTGAAAACGTTTTTATTCCCTAGGCTGGAGTAATTTTTCCTTCTGATATTATCTCTCTCTTCCTCCCTTCCTGTTTCACACCTCGGCTGCCCCTGTTAACTTCTGGTGGGGACTCTCCTTTTTAAGCGCCAGGATACCCGTCGGGTGATAGAGCGCTATATAAGCACCTCATTACATTACATTACATTGCATTACATGAGCCACTGTAGGGGAATGTGTTCAACCTCATGGTCACAGTTTGGAATCCCAGAGGGTCCACTCAGCCTTTCATCCTTCTGAGATTGATAAAGTAAGTACCATTGAGTTGGGTAATAATAAACATCTGCTATTCAGGACAAAATCCCCTTCTGGGTGAACGCACGCTTTACAATAAACGCGTTTAGTGGTAATTGGAATGCATTTTTTTAGTTGTAGTTGGAATGCATTTTTTTAGTGGTAATTGGAATGCATTTTGTTTCAAAATAAGCAAAAAGACAAATAGATATTGAAGCGAAGGAAGGATGGGAGCGGGAGGAGGCAGTCCTGCCCCAGGGGGAATAGAAACATGGGATCCCACCTCCACCAATGCGTCCACCAACAGTAAAACCTAAAGTCTGTGAAAAGTCTTCTAAAGAGGTCTCATGTTTGAGCACCAACATACTGATGTGGAAGAGACTTCTCTGAGGTGGCCAGTCTGCTGAGACTTCTCATCCAGGGCCTCCACATGATTTCCAATCGAGGACCTTCTCATGATGTTCTGTCGCTGCTCTACACCACAACAAATGTAAAGAATGAGTAATAATGTAAGAACCACGTCACACCTTCATGTGCATAATTGATCACTGGACCCACTATCAACACCAGGGTAAAGAGTGCCACGGCGACACGCAAGTCCACAGGTCAGGGATTGCATATAGAGAGGATGAGCTGCACGGGAAACAGATAATACATGGACCAAGATAAGGCTGCTGATCATTCTGTGACAACTTTCTGCCTCTCCTGTTTGCTTTACTTCTGTCTCTCTGTTCACACCAGTTGTATGACAGATCTATGCATGCCTTTCCCCTGTCGTCGTTACTATGCATTCCTTTAGCATACAAGTTATTACATCGATGCGCCTTAGGGAAGCGCTGGACTTTGGAATAGTATAATTTACTAATCCAACTCCAGTCTGTGTAACAGTAAAGAAGGTGTTGGACTTTAAATCAAATACCAGTCCAACTACCATTTCCTAAAGCAAGTCAATGTAAAGACTTGTGTGCTAAAGGAATGTGTGGTAACCATGCGTTCAATGCAGTGCCCACATTGTAAAAGCACTATGCGGTTTAGACTGTGTGGTAAAGGGTGTTTCCCCACTTTGTCTGGGACCATTTCCACTGATGCTGGATTGGTTCCTGCTTCATCTCTCACTATGTCTTTAATTCTTTGCATCAATGCTTTCTCTGCCCTTCCTAAAGGTTTCACTCTCTGTGATCTTTACTTTCAATTCCATGTCAGTCCTGTCTTTGAGTCTTACACTCTGTGGCCTTCCCTACCATTTCACAAGATCCAAATCTCCTTTGTAACCTTAAATTTAAAGCTTTAAGTTTCTCCTGCAGATCCCACGCTCCATATGCAGTGAGAGTTGTACCCCTGGGTACAGAAAGGCTGCCAGAGAGGGGGAGCCCGTGTGCTGCTTTGACTGTGTCCCCTGCTCCCATGGAGAAATCAGCAATGATACTGGTAAGTGCTACGAGTAAGTTCTCGAGGAACTATGGAACTCAAAGATGGCAAGTCAATTTTTGTAATAAATAATTTTGTCTTTGATCAGACATTGGGTTTTTCATTGGGGAGGCTGTGAGTCCTAACCATTATAATAAGTCCTGAAATCTTATAAGGTCAAACACACAGTTCAATAATGTTTTTCTAACCTTAACCCTAGGAGCTATGACTAAGAGCAGCCATCTTTAACTTAGGATAGTGTATCAAGTATTTAACAGTGACAAAACAGCCAAAAGGCCAAAACACAACACAAGAGAAAATCCAAAAACATTTCTAAAAAATGAAAAAGTAATCAGAAAAATGACACAATGACTAAAATGTAATAAGGGGGATCTGACGTTTACAAATTTACTGGGAAAAATAGCCCGAAAACTTAAAGCATCTACCGGAAACCAGTGTCGATGTTGACCGGGACCTAGGGGTAACATCAGGCCGACCATGAAGATGCGCAGGTCAGATACACCACCAGGTTCCCAAGTTCAACCTTTTATCTTCTGATTTAGTCTTTTGTATAGATACTGAAATATGCCAACAGGGCAAGCTTAAAAGACATATCCAACGGAGTCCCTTCAAATCCAGCTTACCGCTGGAGAACATCACACTCAAGCCATTTGTTTTGGAGGGAAATGCTCAGATAGAAAAAATTTAACTTTCATGGCTGATGAAGTCCTCTCATTGGGTGGATACTTTTTGAAACTTGACCCCGTCAAAACTTCAACCTCTGGACTTAGAGGGTGATTTAGAGTTACGCAGGAGAGTACTCCCTTGCAGTGTTGATGGTGTACCCTCTCCACCAAACTCTCAGTCTGCGTGTCTAGTTTACAGGTGAGCATACCACCAGGTTTATGCCAAAGCAATTTACTCCATTGGCATAAACCTTCCTCTAATGAGGGAGTAGGGGCTGTCAAAAGTAAGCTATCCAACCGTCCATCCTATTTGGGAATCATATGGCTTATTTTTACTGCCCATAATCACCTGGTATATCCTGGTGGTGAGAGACGCAATGAGATCGCCGTATATCCTAACAGTGAGGGAGAGTGAAAAACTGAAACATGATTCCTACACCATCTTAGAAAACTCCAGTTGTATGGGGGGTTATTAGTTTTTTTATTTTTCAAAAGAAAACTCCTGCTTTGAGAGTTTGTTTTGGAAAATAAAAAATTTGGAAAAGTTTGACGGCCGTCCATCATGTTTAATGGAGCCACCCTTCAAACGTTTCCTACATTGACAGGAATCACCATGACAGCGATTCCTGCCAATTTATAGAGATGTATTTAGAGCTGGCAGAGATTTTGGTGGGCAGAGTAAAGGCAGGGTGCTAGATGTAATGTCCACTGCCACACTAGCTGCCTTTACTCCATCCGTATCAGAAACTTTTTTCAGAGGGTCAAGTGGCAAGCAGAAATTACTGGGCCCACCGTGGTGGTTGAGGCCTTTTACTTCTGATGTGCCAGGGCCAGGTGTTCAATGGGCTCTGAGCAACTGGGACAAGTACCCCTTCAACACTTTACTCTCAGTGGTAGCGCGGGTTGAGCAGACCAAAGCTTCTGAGGGAGGAGGTAGATGAAAGGTGAGCACAGACTCATCCAGCAACCCCTATAAAGGATTGTCCAGTCAAATTCTTGCTTTTATGTAACTAATACAAAGTAAAGTACAACACACTGCAAATAATAAATAGAGCCTTCATGAGGCAAGCCCACTCCCTAAATCATCTCCGGTAATTTGACCCTCTTCTGCTTCATTTACATGTGTTGCGCCTGCTCAATGAAAGTGGTAGAGAGAAGCTGGAGTGAAACGCTTCAGTGGGACAAGCATCGGGCTGCCCTGCTGCGGGTATTGTAGTGCAACATAGCACAAGACTGGCAGCTGGATCACCATTCAGCATGGCTTTGGCCTTGCCTTCCCCAGGGCTCATCCAGTTTCACTAGATGAGGCGCTAGATTTACCAACATGATCCCCGGTGTTCTCCGTCTTGGAGAGGAAGACAGTCACAGCGTTTAGCACTTGAATCAAGCTGCAATGTAACAGGTGGTGTTGAGGGTGAAAGAGAGGGATTGGTGGTGAACAAAGGCAACCTAGTGTGTGTATGTTCATTCTACAAAAGAAAGAGGTTCCCAGTGCCTGGTGTCACTGACCTGGCCAAATAAAAAGTGTTTGGTTTTCAGAATATTAATTTAAAAAATATCTACCAACAAAAATAATAATTGCAGGCTACTGATTACCTCTAAGTCATCAAGGAAAACATATACAGGGATGAATGGATGTACCATTTTGAACTGCGCTTCCACGTACTTATATCATCAAGGTACATAGATGTGAATTTAATAGTTAAACTATATTTACAATTATATATGGTTTTAGGATATTTACAGTGCAGCATTCACCATTGCCTGTTTTGCACTAGTATTTATTGAGTAATGATTTTTTTTATCTACCTTTTGTTTTCTTTGTTAAATGCCCTCTGCTTCCTCTCTCTCTGTGTAGGGCTAGAGCAGCATATTGAGCCTTGTGGCGGGCGGAGGCATGATGCCACCCACATGTATTTGGCAGCCCACCTCCCTCCTGTGATGCTCTGTATTTTGTATATATTTACAGAAGAACCCCCCGCCCCAACCCCCTGTAACCCATCTTCCCCTCCTTGTTGGAGAGGTTCCCTACGTATGCCCCCTACTGGAAACCTTTTGCAGCTGCACTTCCCAAGCATTTCACCATCTTCTAATGCTGCACCGTTTGCATTGGTGCTGTGCAAGCAGTGAAATGTCCTGAGGTGACTGGTACAAGGCAGGAAGGCTGCGTACCATATATACTTCACACAACAATGTCATTGCAGTCAAAATTTTGGAGTCGATTGTTTTATGGGTTAATATTAAAAATGTGATTTTCTGGTGATACTGTGATCATTTAGCAGTTTAGGGATGAGTTTGCTGAGCAAGTGACTATTGCCCTGAGGTGGAAAGGTACTGCTGGTTGTCACCATTCCAGTGTTAAATGACATATAAAGAAATGTTTTATTCAAGTTGGTCATGTGTACTTGTATAGGACAGAAGTGATTTAACGAGCCAGACCCAGTTAACAATTACACACAGCTCGTTGTTTAAGGTATATCATTTCTAAGTCACAAATGTTTTTTTTTGGTAGACACAACTGACTGTACAAAGTGTCCTGATGAACAGTGGTCCAATGAAAGACGTGATGGGTGCATCCCTAAAGTGATTGAGTTCCTATCTTATGAAGAGCCCCTGGGTTTAACACTCAGCACCTCAGCAACGTTATGTACATTGTTAGCTCTTTCAGTTCTTTGTATCTTCATCAAGTATCGGGAGACTCCCATTGTCAAGGCCAATAACCGTGAGCTCAGCTATATTCTTCTCCTAGCCCTTATGTTTTGCTTTCTCTGCTCCTTCATCTTCATTGGCCGTCCCAGGAAGATCACCTGCATGCTTCGACAGATCATCTTCGGGATTGTGTTTTCAATTAGTGTCTCTTCTGTTCTAGCCAAAACTATCATTGTTGTCATTGCCTTTAAAGCAACTAATCCCAACAGCCCAGCCAGGAAGTGGCTGGGATCAAAGACACCAAACTCTATAGTTTTCTCATGTTCTTTACTACAAGTTCTTATCTGCATGGTTTGGTTAGTGAGATCTTCTCCATTTCCAGAACAAAACTTGAAGTCTTACAATGAAAAGATCATTTTTCAATGTAATGAAGGGGATAATATGTTTTTCTACTGCATGCTGGGATACATGGGCCTCCTGGCCAGTGTCAGCTTTATTGTGGCCTTTGTCTCAAGGAATCTCCCTGGAAGCTTCAACGAGGCCAAGCTGATCACCTTCAGTATGCTCGTGTTTGTCAGTGTGTGGATCTCCTTCATCCCGGCGTACCTGAGCACACGGGGGAAGTACATGGTGGCCGTGGAGGTGTTTGCTATCCTGTGCTCCAGCGCTGGACTGCTGGCGTGTATATTCTTTCCAAAGTGTTATATTATTCTGTTGAGGCCTGAAAGGAACACCCGGGACTATCTTGTAGGAAAATCGAAGTCTGTAGGCAAAAAATAATAGAAAATTACAAAATCAAGAAATGTTCTATTTTATGTAGAGATTTTTGATACCTTACTGATTAAATGTCGCCTTCATCAATTAGTGGCACAATACCTCATTCACGTTTGACTAAGAGACAATATCTTGCACTCTAGACATGGTGTTTGTAGGTTACATGGCTAAATATAAGCAACAACACAAAAATAATGTGCAATTTTTTATAGGTAATATGAATAGAAATAATGTATGTAGCAAACTGACTCTTAAGTGGAAATGTATGATTGTATGAATTATGGTGCTTTCTGACACCTTATAACTTTCTTCGCCATGTTCTGTACAACTGGAAAACCAAATGCAGTTATTTGTTTATAAATAAAAGATTGTGTTTTGAATTATGGGTGTTTCTTTATTAGATGCAAAGTGTGGCCTTACAATTATGTTACTCATAACACTTAGGGGCCTCATTACAATGTCGGGCGGAAAGCCTCCGACCAGTGGCCCGACATGGTAGGTTTAAAGTGCGAGTGCCGTATTAAGATGAGGGTGGTCGAAATAAAACCTGAGGGGGGTATTCCAACGTGATTTCGATGGCCTCAAATAGCCCATCGGGCAGATCATGTAATCCCTTAGTGACGGTGGTGCTGCAGTTAAGATTATGATGTCCAACAGCCATTCCATGTCGGTCTTTCCAACATGGAAAGGCTGTCAGAAAGCAACATTGGGGGCCCCTAGCAGAGCCCCCTTGCCTCCTGCCCCTCTGCTGTCAGAACCGCTGACCTGAGGTCGGGCAGTTCCTTTCCACATCGTAATAAGGCCCTTTATATTGTTTTCTGTTGTAAAAGTTGTACATTGTTCCTTGTTTAAAAAGTAACATCAAAGCTTTCTCTTATGACTAATATTTTGGCAGCCGCCGCACACATGGCAGGTATTTTATGGCCATCATGTCTGACTTATTCCACGCCCTACCTTGGTATGTTCTACGTATGTGCGTCCCTATGTGGATGAAAATGTCATATTATTAAAACCAGTGACATTTACACCATCATATTAATCCCCTAAAAGAGGATTTGCTAAAAAGTATGCCACAATTCTATTATATCATATTATATACAGTGTTTTACAAAGCAGGAGCTGAATTCACATTTGCTTGATAAATAATTAATTGCAGGGAATTTTGTGATTTCAAATTGTCTTTCATCAACAGGCAGTTAAATACATTAGTCAGAAGGTATCGAAAAAGCTCTAGGCTGTTCTGTTTTATTTTTTAAACTCTTATATCTGATACAACCAAATGAAAGGAAACTAGCCCTCATCAGGGTAAACAGATAAACACTGATACGAAGCTGCACAACCACAAACAACAATGGCATTTAAAGAAAGGAAAGTTTGAGAGAATGAGTAATTCTTATTTCTTGCTGAAGGGGCCAACACAATGAAGAATTTCGTTATTTCACTGATTGGTAAAATGGCTGGCCCATAAGAATCTTGGTCATTTACCCACAGACAAGAATGGTAAAACTCTTTAAAACATTAGATTCCCTTTTTCAACAAGTCAGTATTGATAGCAGGTCACCTGCCAAACACCCCAGGCTTTAAACATCCAATTCAGGGAGTAGGGGGAGGCACCTGTGAAAGACTGCTGTTACCATTCACATGGAATAAATGCGAAAGCATGACACAATTCTTTCAACATACTAACAAATTCATAGCTGCAAAGTGTCCCAGTGTTATCTTTAATACATTCAGCTAATCCTGACTTTTTGCCGAAATGCACGCTGGGCTTTTTGGGTCCATAGTAACAATGTTACCAGCAACATCTCAAGACCAGAATTCAAAGTGTGTGTTCAAAGGCCAGGGCTGATTTAAAGTGAGGCATTTGCCATGGGGACACTTGACAGCTATGACTGCCCAGACAACAACAGCACCACTTTAATGTAGTCAGGTAAAGAGTGCAGAAAAGCAGTGGTGAGCATGCATAAAACCCCTTAGAATGCAGAGCTACAAACTAATATGGTGCAATTCAATATTTTAAATGTTACACAAGGTACAATGCTGTTGACTGGTTTCACTATACTTACAATGTTGTAATATGCAGTAAAGCATAAGAGAATTACCCCAACTGTGTCAAGAAATTTGTTTATCAAAACATTTGAGTATAATATTATAGTAGTTGTACTTTATTAGTCCTGTAAACCAGTGAGAGTACTGATAGCATGAATGTGAGAGGCACTGAGAAGTGAGAGTGAGCATGAGATGTGAGTGTCAGTAGGAGTGCAATACGCAGTCTTTCTATGCTGGAAAACTGTTAGCATGAGTCCATTGGAGACACTGCCAAATAAAGACACTAAATTCCCAGCCTTAAACTCACTTTACATTAAATATGTGCTTTATAACAATCACTGCAAAAAATAACATGTTTTATAAACACTGGAAAAACACTGTTTTTGTCTACTTTGGGGTTTAGCACCTAAATAAACACTGATAAGCACGGATGTCAAGAGCTTTGAAAAACACTGATAAAACCCGACTGAAATCCCAAAAACCTAAACACTGAAAACAGGACCACCAATACGTAATATATGTCTTTAGCAACACTTTGTATTTAATGTGATGAAATTATGGGTGATTTTCAAACCTTCTTGCCCAGGATTACATGTTTCATTTCTAGAATTTCTCGCACTCCTAACAATCATGTAGGAAAGCAGAGATTCTGGATCATTACATCAGCTACCAATCACAGGATGTACTTATAGAAAGGAGGCTGCTGAGAAGTGCTTTGAGAATGTGCATGGCACTCCATGAACGGGCAATGATCAAATAAAAGCACATTAGGTTATATCGAGTCAATTTGAGTTTTCCGACAGTGGGGAATCCATTAAAAAAGTGTGGTGCCTGACCTTATTCAGAGATAGGAGAACCACTGGATTTCATTTAGCGGAGCCTCACCTATCTTACGTTTTGGAAACTTCTGACCTTACAACTCATTAGAGCTAGCTGACCATCACTTGATTTTACTACCCAGGGCCGCCAAGTCAGTCATGGCAATTTCAAAGCACAAAATATAATTAGGCTGTCCGGAAATCGGTTTAAACCGACTGTACCCGACAGTACCCTACTGGATGAAAATCAGCGGACCCGGTTTAATCAGAGTATCACTGATTTTCATAGTTGTTGCGCTTCTTGTCCACTTGATGGAGCCAAAGCATTACAAACCATAGGCCTGCCTGTGGCGGCCTGGCGCGAAGGTGTCAGAGGAAAACACTGCTTCTGCACACGGGGAGCTGAGGTGTGAATGGCCCAAGGGCCAGAGCAACACCAGGCCCCCTGTTTGGCTCACGTCGGGGGGAGAGGAGCTGTTGTGGTCTGCTTGCTTTTTTACTGCGGCCGGACCCGAGTACTTCAGAGGTCTTCAAAAAGACCACTTAATTAACGAGGGGAAAACTGCTGTTTTAGGGTAAATCTTGCTTTAAAAGGGCATGTAATACGTGATTAATAGGAAAATATTGGCGTTAAGAAAGAAAAGTCATATTGTAGGCAAGCTTTGAAGTAATAGACCGAGTGGCTAACCGCAAGCTTGAAAAACAACTGAACCGAGGATAGTACATGGCACATATGGTTTAAGCTTGAAGCATGCTGTTTGCACATCAAAGTCCAAATGCGGAAAGCAAGCGCTGACTGGTTCTTTAGTGAGAAGTGATTTTATCAAGTGCTGTAATGTTGTTGGAGTTGCCACACTGAATTAGTTTAAAGACTGCGAATTGCGGAAGATCACAAAATGTTAGGGTGACGCTGAGTGTCAAATGTGTTTCTCTATTTGCAAATTTATCAGCTCTGTCTGTAATGCCACACACTGTTAGATGTTTTGTATCCATTGAATCAAAACTATGCCCCACAATGCAGTTACACACACTGCATTTTAAGAATGAAAAAGCTAGTAAAATTAAGGAACTCCATGAGGCAAGAGACACTTAATAACAAAATGAACACACGCACAGACACATTGGCAAAGATAGCATTTGAAATCAGATAAGGACTGGAAGGTTCACACAATCACAGAATGTAAAGGCGATGCAGAGACTCAAACACATTTCCTAATTGCCTAAGTCAGTTTCTCTAACCGTAATGCCAAAGCCTCGCAATAAAAGTCCCTGAAGACAAAGAGCCTGAGAGTGCAAAAAAGCACAGCTAACAGTGAAGTGCCTTTGGAGAAAGAAGGAAAGCTCCTTGTTGTGTTATAGTAGCTCGGAAATACAACCCGTGCTTCAAATCGCTTGTGTAGGAATAAAACTTAGATGGTAACATAGATGGTAAGCGCTCCAATGTTGATTATTGATTTTATATACAGTCAAATTTAGTTGAAGGCATTGCAGCAAGAATATGATTATTTGTGGCACTCCAGGATGTTGTTATAGAATAAAAATCAACAGCAGAATATAAGTTATCGTGAAGACAATAACAATTCTAAATTGAATAGATCCATTGTAAGAATCAACCAGAAATGTATAAAAATGTTTGTTATAGCAATTATTGATTCATTGGACTTTCCTATTTATTGAGATGGAACTGTTCCCCACAATAGTCACACAGACTGCATTTTAAGAATGAAAAAACATACAGGTATAATTAACGCGCTGTGAGATACGAAACAGTTAAATACAAAATAAACACACACATAAACTAATTAGCACAAACTGCATTTGAAATCAACAGACCTGAAGTACATGCTTTCCCATTTTCAAAAGTTGGAATCTCTATACCATATCCTTGCAACAAAAGTCCACATAAACAAAAAAAATTATGGGGCGAAGAAACACGGCTACAAAAAGAACATGCAATAGCAAGATGTGCCTGCTTCTAAAAACAAGCATTAGCCATGCAATAGGTTTTGCATTTACGTGAGTTTGAGTTATTGACATTGCAAATAAGAATGCCTTTTATTTTTGTTTTCTTTTTAAAACATAAATAAAAGGCTCTGTCATTTTCAATCCCAACAACTTAAACTTGCATAAATGCGAGACCCATTGCATTGCTTGTTAAATCTGATCTGCAGAATCAAAGGACAATGGAAAGTATTTCATGACTGTATTAAGTTTCTGAAATGTAGAGCAGTATACAATTTCTGGAGAAAAATTGAAAAATAAATAATAAAAGCAAAGCATTGCGTAAACACTGGTAAAACACTGTTTCAGTTGTTTTTTTATCACGCGAAAATGAGTAACCACTAAAAAGCACTGTTTTTTTAAAGTATTGAAATTCACTGGAAAACACTGAAAAAACACCACCAGAATTTACCAAAAAATAGAAACTGAAAACAGGAAAGCCTAAATATAATTAAAAGCCCCACACACAGTGATAAAATTCCTTACCCGTCAGGTTTGTTTTCGTTTTCATAAACCAAATCCCACTTTGGAGATTAGTTTTTAAAAAATGACAAATTTTACTAAGCAGCAAAACAAACAAACTTCGTGCTAGGTAAAGTTCTCTGCCTTCAGTACAACCACCACACTGATGAATGAACAGAGTGCTTTAAAGATCTCTGTTAATTTTTGTGAGCTTCAATTTTGGATCTGATATACTTAGCTTTGGCTCCCATTATATGTTTTTATAGTCTTTGTGTTTGATCCACAGATTACGTAGATTATGTTTAGAGGTATTTCTGAACCATAAGTGTTGTCTTTTTTAATTTTAAAGAGGCAATTTCATTGGCATTCTCTAGAATGGCTGTATTCAGGGAGGATAATGAGGAGTTGAAGGTGGAATCATCTTGCATAGTGCCCAGCTTCAGGGAGTTCTTATTTTATAGGGTAAATGAGTTCATGTTTTTGAAGTTTTTGGGTGGAGTAAGCTTCTTGGGATTCACAGAGTATTTTTTTCATTATGTGGGATGTGACATCTTTCTCCCAAAATGATAGGAATTTTTGTGTGGAATCATGTGCCCTTATTACAAGATGATGAGATGTGTAGATAATGTAAGTGAAATTTATTGTATGATTAATTACCATCTTGACAATAACATCATGCTATGTATAAAAGGCATTCAGCTGTAAAAAAGAAATATAATCAGTATGATTGAATCTAAACAGTAGCATGATTGTACATGAAAGGAATTTCCAGTAAATCACACTAGGGAGATTTATATAATAAAATGCACAGTAAGGGGGGGGACAGGGAGCTGCAGAGGGGTCCAGTACCCTTGCTCACGAGAACAAATATGAAAATAACAATTTTAGTGAGGAGTGCAAGTAGTGTGGGTTGACATGTTTCACGCCTCAATGGTCCAGGAGGGATCCTTGATGTTTCATTAGGACCGAAAGGGAAGATAAAAAAGAGTATCCTTATCCTTGTTAAGGGTTGGGAATATGAGTGCTGGTATCTAATGATTACCGAATTATATTCACACACAGTCGTAAGTTGAAATAAATACATAGTAGAGAGTGAACATAATGTGGTTGTCCTACAATCCAGCCAGAAAGAGAGGGGGAAGATAATCAATTATTAAAAATACCCTGGGTAGCACACAGGGAGTCAACAGCACGTCCTATGAAGCAATTGCAAATAAACATGCTTGGAGCACAATACAAAGCTGCTGTCATTCATTGTGTCACACATCCCTAGGCATATAGATGAGTGACATTGGTAACGAATAATTATAAAAAGTGTAACTGACACACATAGAGTTATAAATAAAATACACAGTTTATCTTCTCTATTGGAAAGGGTAGAGATATCATCTTACGCTACAATTGCGAAATTCGTGCCCCTTAGGTCAAAGCAGAAGCCTGCATCAATGCTGCGGCATAAAGTCTGTAAGGGCGAGCATATAAGAGAAGGTCATCACAAGGTTTGGCAAGCATGTCGTAGAGCAGGAATGAGCCCCTAAGTTAGTTTTTACTTACAAGGCCAGCACGGTGTAAGGCATAGTCACCTACCCCTGCATCTGCTTTCCTGGAGAGGTCAGAGCACCGAACGGCAGTAGCAGCCATCTTGGAGTGGTCATGAGACCTCCTGGGACCCATAGGAGGATGCTTGTGATATTTGGAGCATGGACATTGGGAAAGATTCAAGGGTAGCAATTCACTAACCAAAGGTGTGGGTACTAAGGCAATCAGAAATTGATATGAAAAAGGCAGGTGGGGTGCGGAGGAGGCAAAAGGACAGGTCTGAAGCCAGCGGCAGTGGCTGCCATCTTGGAGTGGTTGGGGAGACCACTCGGGACCCATAGGAGGATGCTTGTAATATTTGGAGCTTGTTCATGGGGAAAGATTCAAAGGTAGCAATTCGCTAACCCATGGTGTGGGTACTAATCAAACATCGATATGAAAAATGCAAAATTTAATAAGGTTGAAAATATAAATATGCATACAATTATGGCCATATTAGAATGGAGGCAATTCTGTTGCCTACTGGGAGAAAGAGAAGTAGGGAGGCGGCAAGAATCCCTTAATTAGCTCCTAAAGGGGTTGTGATTAGTGGAACATCGCTTATATGTGCAGTCACAGGGGTTAGATGTAAAGCAGAGTTCCATTGCTTACCTCCTGGGTAATGATGGGGCTCGAGGGGTTACAAGTACGTCATAACATTGTGTAGAGTGTGTGGTATAATGCCTTTCATCAAACACAACTGGTGCAGAGAGCGATGTGAGATTCCTAGCTTGCAGCAAGGGGAGGATGGAGAGTGTTGTGAGATTCCTTGTTTTCATAAAGGGAAGGATGGAGGGAGCGCTGTGAGATCCTAGTCTGTATCAAGGGAAGGATGAAGAGAGCGCTGTGAGATCCTAGTCTGCAACAAGGGAAGGATGGAGAGAGCGCTGTGAGATCCTAGTCTGCAACAAGGGAAGGATGGAGAGAGCGCTGTGAGATCCTAGACTGCAGCAAGGGAAGTATGAAGCATGGTGTGAGATTCCTGGTCTTCAGCAAGGGAAGGATGGAGAGTGCCTCGCATGCACTCATCTAGCTCCCTGGCATGGTGCAAGGATGCCTGTGTTGGCGCTAGGCTGCTGAGTTTAGGTAGGACCTATCAGCTTTGCCAATGCTTGTTAAGTGTTTCCAGCCAGGTGATGGTTTTGCTGGTGAAAAAAAGTAGGTTAGCCTTGAGTCTCCCATTGCAAGTACTGATGTATCATTCTGCAATAAGAGTTGGTTGTATGTTTTGTCCTTTTATAAATCTGTGTTTGAAAATAGTTTGACACTTTTGGATAGGTTATGTGGTTAGGAGAGATTGTGTGCGATTGGGCCTGCTTTGAACAGATGATTGAGAAGAAATTTGTTTCTGTGATATTCTATAGTGGACAGCTTTTTTGTGTCACAATTGTTTATTGGGTTAAAAAATAAGGAAAAAAGGGGGCGTGGCTTGCGCGCCGCTGCGAGATGGCGGATCGCGCTTGAGCTCCGTAAAGAGCGAGGGCCGACGGTGACATTGCTGCCGCTGAGGAATGCCCCGCTCAGCGCAGAGGATGACATCTTGCCTGGGAATCTGCCGTGTACGCTACGAGGGAGTTTTCTGCTGGTGGAGAGTGGCCAGAGTCCATATATTGGCATTTTGAGGTGGCGCTTCATGTTTTCACGAGCGGCCGCCATTTTGTTTCTTCTGTGAGGGAGTTTTACTCTCGCCTCTACACGACGACGCTACTGGACTATCCTGTCAGGAATGGAGGCATACAGGAGCTGGTGACGTTTTTTCACTTTTCTTGAGTTTATTTTGTTTTTTTCTGCCGCCTATTACAGTGCTGCCCACTGTGTGACTTTTTTTGAGGTTTCTTTGCTCTTGGCTTGATCTTGGTTGTTTTCGGTGTCGGTGTGTGCCTACTTGCGCCTGCAGCACATGATATTTTTTTGTGAGGTGGTTTTTTCTGACTGGGATCGCCTGCCATATTCTCTGTTCGGCTCTTTTTGATGCAAGTGCATTATTCCTTCCTGCTCATTTTTCCTTTCGCACATTGAGTGTTTTACAGCCCCTGGCATTTCTTGCTCTCACTCTATCTGAGGAGGTGTATTTTGTTCCTGTTGAGGTGGTTTGCCCTATGGCTGAGAATATGGCCCCTTCACCGAATGCTAAAGACGTTAAGGACTCTAAAGCATCTCTTAAGAGGTCCAAACAGGTATCCCCAACACCTGAGTCTGCTCCTAAAGACACTAATTCGACTCTTGAGTCCATCCTGACGCGCCTTAATGAGGTATATGAAATTGCGCAGTCTACTAAGACTAATACAGATTTACTGCAGGTGGAGGTATTAGCCATCAGGAATGATTTCAAGGCCCTTTCCCTTCGTGTTTCAGGTACAGAAGCACGGATTAGTGGCGCAGAGTATACCATGCAAAAGCATTCTAGATCTCTCACGCAGATAGAGCGTTCCATGGCAGCATTGAGGAAAGACCTCACTGAACAAGAGGATCGTAATCGTAGATCCAATCTGCGTATTTTTGGTCTTCCACAGGATGTTGAGAAAGATGCATCTTCCATGATTGAGTTTCTTTATCAATGGATTCCATCTACACTACAAATTTCTTTCCATAAAGATTTTGAACTGGAACGGGCACACCGTGTCCCCTCCTTTCGCCCCAAGTCTGCTACACAACCAAGAGCGATAATTTTTAAACCGCTGCGTCATCAACATACAGAGCAGATTTTGGCTCATATGCGGAAGGTTAGAGCTGTCTCTTGGAATGGCCATCGTATCTCAATTTCTCAAGACTTTGCCAGGGACACGTTAATAAGGAGAAAGGGCTTCCTTAATCTCCGGAAGCGTTTGTCTGAGATGAATATTCCCTTCTCTTTTGTTGGTCCCTCAAAATTCCGCATTACTTTCAAAGGTCGTGTCAGAATTTTTGACGAACCTGCGGATTTGGCCTCGTTTTTGGATAATCAAATGGAGTTGCAGATGGATCTTCAAACGGGGGCTTCACATGTTCCTGGTTCTTCTGGCACCTGATGCGGCTATACATAATGCATTGTTTTTTGTCTTTGTCAGATCTATTAAGTCTAGCTGCTTTTAGGTCTGCGCGGTGGTCTTTATGTCCATTGGTTTTGACGTAGTTTTGTCGTCTCTTGGTGCTCCCCTATTATCGTTATGGTGTATTGGTCTTTAGTGTTGTTAGTTTTATTGTATAAACCCTTTAATTTTTTGTGGTAATATCTCTTGTTGGCTTGACTTCACTCCTGTTCGCGTGTCGTCCTGTTACTCCTTGCCTCCCCAGTTTGTTTCTCGACGTAGTAGGTCATGGTCCTTTTCCTTTCCCGTTGCATGTCTTCGGTATGTGCGTCGATTTTTGTGGTAAATTTGGTTTATCTTATCCTTTTGTGGTCGGTCTTTTTGCTTCATGTTTGTTTCTTGTTATTTCGTATTTTATGGAGTAGGTCACTGTTTTTTCCTCTGCGTTATCAACGTGTTGTTGTATGGTTTGTCTAGGTGGTTTAATCATATATGTTTACTAGGTGTTTATTTATGGCTATATTTAGAGTCAATATGTGATGTTCATATAGTTGCTAGTTATACCTACTTTATTGATTTTTTCATTGAATGATTTGATTACATTGTGTTATTAATTGTCTTTTTCGAGTAGGTTAGTTTTTTATATCAATCAATCAATCAATCAATCAGGACATTTATAGAGCGCACTACCTACCCGTAGGGTCTCAAGGCGCTTGGGGGGGGGGGTGACGCTACTGCTCGAACAGCCAGGTCTTGAGCTTCTTCCTGAAGGAGAGGTGGTCTTGGGTCAGGCGCAGGTCGGCCGGGAGGGAGTTCCAGGTCTTGGCGGCCAGGTAGGAGAAGGACCTTCCTCCTGTAGTGGCTCTGCGGATGCGTGGGACGGCGGCGAGGGCGTGGCTGGCAGATCGGAGGTGGCGTTTGGGAGCGTAGAAGTTGATGCGGTTGTTGAGGTAGCTCGGGCCTTGATCGTGGAGAGCTTTGTGTGCGTGGGTAAGGAGGCGGAAGGTGATTCTCTTGTTGACCGGGAGCCAGTGCAGGTCTCTTAGGTGTCCGGAGATGTGGCTGTGTCGTGGGATGTCGAGGATGAGTCTGGCTGAGGCGTTCTGGATGCGCTGGAGTCTCTTCTGGATCTTGGCGGTGGTTCCGGCGTAGAGTGCGTTGCCGTAGTCCAGTCGGCTGGTGACGAGGGCCTGGGTGACAGTCTTCCTGGTCTCTGTGGGGATCCACCAGAAGATCTTCCGAAGCATGCGCAGGATGTTGAAGCACGACGAGGAGACGGCGTTGACTTGCCTGGTCATGGAGAGGGAGGAGTCCAGGATGAAACCCAGGTTGCGAGCGTGGTCCGTCGGTTTGGGTGCGGTGCCCAGGGCGGGGGGCCACCAGGAGTCGTCCCAGGCGGAGGGCGAGGAGCCCAGGATGAGGACCTCCGTCTTATCTGAGTTCAGTTTCAGGCGGCTCGTCGTCATCCACTCGGCTACCTCTCTCATCCCTTCGTGCAGGTTGGCTCTGGCGGCGGCGGGGTCGTTGGTCAGGGAGAGGATCAGCTGGGTGTCGTCGGCGTAGGAGATTATGTTGAGGTTGTGTTGGCGTGCGACGGCCGCGAGGGGTCTCGTGTAGATGTTGAAGAGAGTCGGGCTCAGTGAGGATCCTTGAGGGACGCCGCAGATGACTTCGGTGGCCTCTGACTTGTACGGTGGTAGGCGGACTCTTTGTGTTCTTCCGTTGAGGAAGGAGACGATCCAATCCAGTGCCTTCTCCTGGATTCCGACGTTGCTGAGGCGCTGCACTAGGGTGCGGTGGCAGACCGTGTCGAAAGCCGCGGAGAGGTCTAGGAGGATGAGGGCCGCTGTTTCTCCGTTGTCCATCAGGGCTCGGATGTCGTCAGTGGCGGCGATGAGGGCGGTCTCGGTGCTGTGGTTGGCACGGAATCCAGACTGCGATGGGTCGAGGGATCCATTCGTCTCGAGGAAGGTGGCCAGCTGTTTGTTGACGGTCTTCTCGATGACTTTGGCTGGAAACGGGAGTAGAGAGATGGGGCGGTAGTTCTTGAGTTCGGTGGGGTCTGCTGTAGGTTTCTTAAGTAGAGCGCTGAGTTCGGCGTGCTTCCAGCTCTCGGGGAAGGTGGCGGTGTCGAAGGATGTGTTGATGATGTCTCGCAGGTGGGGTGCGATGACAGCGTCGGCTTTGTTGAAGACGTGGTGAGGGCAGGGGTCGGTCGGAGATCCGGAGTGGACGGAGTTCATCATGTGGACGGTGTCTTCGGTGTTGACCGGGGTCCAGGCGCGGAGGGTGGTGGCGGGAGGCGTTGCTGCGGTCGTGGCGTGCGTCGGTTGAGTGCTGAAGCTGTTGTGTATGTCTGCGATCTTGTTGTGGAAGTAGGAGGCGAGGGAGTTGCAGAGGTCTTGCGATGGGGTGATGTCGTTGTTTCCGGCGTTGGGGTTGGAGAGCTCTTTTACGATGTTGAAGAGTTCCTTGCAGTTGTGAGCGTTGTTGTCCAGTCGGTTCTTGAAGGCCGTTTTCTTGGCGATGCGGATCAGTTGGTGGTGTTTCCGGGTGGCGAACTTGAGGGTGGTCCTGTTGTCCGGCGTGGGTTCCTTTCTCCAGGCTTTCTCGAGGGCTCGGCAGTTCTTCTTGGAGCTCTTGAGTTCGTCGGTGAACCAAGGGGCTCTCTTACTGCCGGGTCTGCTGGGCGGGATCCTCAGAGGGGCGAGTTCGTCTGCGCATTTGCTGATCCACTTCGAGAGGTTGTCGGCGGCCTGGCTGGGGTTCGCTGAGCTGGCCGGAGGGTGCTGGCTCAGGGAAGCGGCGAGCTGGTCGGCTGTGATCTTGTTCCAGCTTCTTCGAGCAACCTGTTGCTGGTGGTGGTGGATCGTCGTTCTTCTGAAGGTGAAGTGGATGCATCTGTGGTCCGTCCAGTGGAGTTCTGTGGCGTGGCTGAAGGCGATGTCTTTGCTGGATGAGAAGATGGCGTCGAGTGTGTGTCCGGCGAGGTGGGTGGGGGTGGACACCAGCTGCTTGAGTCCAAGGTTGGCGAGGTTGTCGAGCAGGGTGCTGGTGTTGCAGTCGTTGTTGTTCTCCAGGTGGAAGTTGAAGTCCCCCAGGAGGATGTAGTCAGCGGAGGGGAGGGCGTGCGGGCTGACGAAGTCGGCGATGTCCTCGCTGAATTGAGTGCGTGGTCCCGGAGGTCGGTAGATCAGGGTGCCTCTGAGGGTGGTCTTCGGGTCGGTGTGGATCTGGAAATGCAGGTGTTTGGCGGAGGGTGGGGTGTTGTCGGTGCTGGTCGTGATGCGGATGGTGTTCTTGTGGATGATGGCGATGCCTCCTCCCACCTGGTTGGCGTTGCGGTCCCTCCGGGTGATCTTGTAGCCTTCTGGGATGGCGATGGCGATGTCGGGCGCTGAGGAGGCGTTCATCCAGGTCTCCGTGATGAAGGCAACGTCAGGGGCTGTGGCGTCTAGGAGGTTCCAGAGTTCGGTGGCGTGTCTGTGGACGGAGCGGGTGTTGAGCAGGATGCACTTGAGGTGGTTGCTGCTGGTGTTCGGTATGGCGGGTGCTGGTGTGGGGCAGGTCCGGATGCAGGTGAACTTGCAGGCGTGACAACTGAAGGGTCCGTAGGTGCGTCTCGGGGTGGCTTGGTGGCAACCTGGGAATCGGCCGGTGTTGAGTGCGATATAGATGCGTTGTACTTGATAGATTTATGCCTCTCTTACCTACATGTTCACTTACTTAGGCAAGCACATTTATTCTGCCAGTTTGTGTGCGTATGGCTTTATTTACTCATGGCCACTTATCTATATGTTTGTATATAGATTTTACATATTTATATATAGTATTAGGTCTCTTATTTAGCTGCCATAGGGATTCATTGACTGTTATATTGATAGGATGCTATATACCGTTTTTTTATTATGTTTCACTTATTTTTCCCATATTGTATCATATAGTTTGCTTCAGATTGTATTTCTTCTTTTCTCTTCATTATGTTCCTTTTTCTCTTGATGGAGTCCGCTTTGGTCTGGTTCTACCTATAGTAATGTTATCTTTTAGTTCACTTTCCACCATCTCTTATTGCCTGAACGTGCTTTCTTTTTTTCTCTTCCCTGCTCTTACCGTTCTCTATGATTCATTTTAGTGGTTATCTATATATTAATTTGGTCAAACGTGTTGCCTTTATAGTCTCTCATTTTGATTTGTTTTCTAAAAAGTTATAATTAATTCCAGTTCTTTGCTTTTAGATAGTTTTTCTTTTAAAATGTATAATCAGCTATGCACGGTTCTGGGGCTTTTTATGCTGTTGTTGTTATTCCTCCTGTTGGCCCCTCGCTCTTTTTCCCATGTCCCCCCTTGTATGAATTTGGTCTCTTTCAGACCTGCCGGATGGGCCCTTCTCTCTCTCTTTCTGTGTATTCTCTTGCTTTCTTTTTCCTCTTCTTTCCTTTTTTCTCTTTGGATTTCCTCTTTGGTCTCACCCTGTTTTGTGTTGGCTGCTGATGTCTGCTGGTTAGCTCTCCTGGTTGTTGCGCTTCATTTGTCACATATGGAATATCTTTTTTCCTGATAATGCTTCTATGTCTGGACTAAATATACTTTCCCTTAATGTTAAAGGGTTAAATCACCCAGTCAAAAGGTCAAAGATTTTGGGCTACTGTAAATCTCTTTCTTCGGTTCTCTTCCTTTTTCAGGAGACAAAGCTCTCTGCCAAGGAGGCGTTGCTTCTGAAGAAAGAGTGGGTCTCTGATGTTGCTTGTTCGGATGCTTGTGGTAAAAGGAATGGGGTAATTACCTTAGTTTCTAAACACTCTGGGTTATCTATCGTTTCCTCTGAACAGGATACAGAGGGTCGTTGGTTACTATCTAAGATGTCCAATGGTAATGCTGACTTATTTGTCATGAATATTTATGCCCCCAACAAGGATGACCCGTCCTTTTGGAATGCGATCACCAAAAAGCTCGAGGATACCCCTCACTCTGGTAATCTTATTGTAGGTGGTGACTTTAACCTGCCAATGGACCCTATCTTGGATAGGAATTCTGCCTTTAACTTTCGTCCCCCTAAAGCACACAAACAAATGATTAATATGTGCTCTCTTACCCATCTTCAGGATGTCTGGCGTCTTCATAATCCCACTGGTAGTGACTTCTCCTTTTTTTCTTCCCCTCATTCGTCCTTTTCACGCATTGATTATCTTTTAGTTCACTCTTCTCTGGTTCAATCTTCTTCTTCTCCGCTTATTCACCCTATTTTAGTTTCTGATCACGCCGCAGTGACATTTACTCTTACGTCCTTTGTCCCTAGGGCACGAGCTCGTTCGTGGAGACTCAACACAGAAATTTTACATGATGAGTCCTTGGTGCGAGAGTTTTCCAATGACATTGAGACTTTTTTTATTGAGAATGTTGGGTCAGTCAGTTCCCCTGTTGTTCTCTGGGACTCTTTTAAATGTACTTTCCGTGGTCAGGTCATTAAATGTATGTCGAGGAGAAACGCAGCCATTAAAAAGGAACTCACGGACTTAGCAGATGAGATCAAACGTCAGGAATCCCTTTTTCGACATTCTCAGGACAAAACCTGCCTCCAATCTATTAAGAATTTAAAGTATTCGTACAATACTATAGTCACTAAGAGAGCTCATATTGGCCTGCAGGCTCAGAAATCTAAGAGACTGCTGTTAAAAAATCGTGCGGGTAAGATTCTTGCAGCCACTTTAAAGTTCCAGGAATCTTCTTGTAACACTTTCCAAATTTCTTCTATTACTGACCAGCTTGGTAAGAAAAAATTTCAAACTGCAGCAATCCTTGAGGTTTTCCGCGATTTTTATAATAATTTATATACCCCGTCGGCTCAAGCTTCTTTTGAACAATGTCAGGAGTTCTTGAAGTCGGTTCCTTTGAAAGTTGTTTCGGAGGAAGACAATCAATCATTAAATTGCCCGATTACTTCTGATGAAATCATTTCCGCGATCAAAGCTACTCGGTCTGGTAAAGCTCCTGGTCCTGATGGATATCCTATTGCGTTTTATAAAACCTTTATTCCCGTGCTTGTCCCGAAACTCCAATCCGTTTTTGATGCTTTTATTAAGGATGGTTCTGTGTCTGGTTCCGCGGCTGATGTTACTATTGTAGTTATCCCCAAAGAAGAGAAGGATCACGCAGATCCCAAACATTTTCGTCCCATTTCCCTTCTTAACATGGAAGCCAAGATCTTTGCTAAAATTTTAGCTAAACGCTTAGAGTCCTTTATTCCTCAATTGGTTCATCCCTCCCAAACAGGTTTCGTAAAGGGGCGTCTTGCACGGGATAATATTCATACTTTTTGTCATATTCTTGGTGCCGCTAAACGATCTAATCTTCCGGCGGCAGCCTTGGCCCTTGACGCTGAAAAGGCCTTTGATAAGGTCTCTTGGCCTTTTTTAAGAGCTGTTCTATGTGCACATAATCTTGGTGAGTCCTTTATTCGTATGGTTATGTCTCTT
Organism: Triturus cristatus; assembly: GCF_964204655.1. Taxonomy (NCBI): domain Eukaryota; kingdom Metazoa; phylum Chordata; class Amphibia; order Caudata; family Salamandridae; genus Triturus; species Triturus cristatus. The sequence continues at coordinate 1,668,614,718 of NC_140591.1, read as the reverse complement.
TACTCCCGACCTAGGGCTAATATACGGGTGAATGGTGCTACGTCTTCCTTTTTTAACCTTTGTCAGGGCACTAGACAAGGGTGTCCTTTGTCCCCTCTCTTATTTTTGTTATCCATTGATCCTCTCCTCAGAATGATTGACTCGCATCCAGATATTAAGGGGTTCTCTTTTGGGTCTCATCAGATAAAAACAGCTGCATATGCAGATGATGTTCTCATTTTTTCTGATGATATTGCACTGGCCATCCCTGCTATTTCGGATACGATTGCTCTTTTTTCAAAAGTTTCAGGATACACTCTGAACAAAGATAAGACAGAGATGTTTCCTTTAAATGCTTACTGCTTCTCATCTCATATGGGTTCGGCGGGCTTTAAATGGCAATCTAAACAGCTAAAATATCTGGGTATCTATTTCTGTTCCACCCTATATGCTACGGCTACTTATAATGAATCCCAAACTATTCTTAAGGTGAGACGTCTTTTAGAAAATTGGTCTCCGAAGCATATTTCTTGGTGGGGTCGTATGCAGACTCTTAAAATGATGATCACTCCTATTATTAATTTTGTTTCGTCTATGCTTCCAGTAAGGCTTTCTGATTCCTTCTTTCATGAACTTGATTTGCTTACTTCTAAATTTTTATGGAATGATAGAAGGGCTAGGATTGCTTATAAATTTTTACGGAAATCTTATGATATGGGTGGCTGTAATTTTCCTGATTGGGGGAAGTATCAAACTGCTTTTCTGGCGTCCCAGGGTGCCCTTTGGATTTCTTCTCCATCTATTCATGCTCCAGCATGGTTGACAATAGAACAGGAATTGGCCTCCCCACTGCCGATTGCATCTTTTTTAACCACAAACACCCTTTCTATTCCATTCTCTCGCTCTATTATTTTAGACACTATTGCTGCGGTTCGTAAGGTTGATAAGAGAGTAGCCATTCCATTACATAAAACTAGATGGTCGTCTATGTGGCGCAATTCTAAAATCAAAATTAATATTGACCCTGAGTTGATGTCTTACTGGGCTGGGAAAGGTGTCTCACTTGTTAAACATCTCTATGATTCCAACAATGATCCTTTCCCTTTCTCATCCCTTGCTCAACAATTCTCTTTATCTAATTTAGATTTTTATACTTTTCTTAAGATTAAGGTGGCACTTGCTAAAGTACACCTTCATCCTTCTTCCCCTATGATTACGCTTTTTCAGCTTTGGATCAGGACTGGTCATGTTGCGTCTCGGATTTACAAATTTTTATCGTCCTCTACACTCCCTTCCCACACGGTCACACAGCAAAAATGGTTACATCATTTTGATCATAGTGTTACTGCTCATATCTCTTCTGATACCTGGCAAGATATTGGTAAATTTTCTCTTCGTAACAAAATTGCCCCCTCTCTAACGCAATCTAAGTTTTTCTCTATTAATCTTCTTCACTGGACTCCCATTCGTCTGTATTCACTCAATCTCAAAGAAGACAATTTGTGCTGGAGTTGTGGGCTTTTACCAGGCGATTTTCAACATATGTTCCTTGATTGTTCCCTTCTCCAACCCTTTTGGGATTTAGTTCACAAACACCTCATGCTCATCTTTAACATCAAATTCCAACTGTCTTTTCCATTAATTCTTTTGGGTCCGTTGGCGGCCCCAGTCCCTCTCCCTTTAGATCCCATGGAGTTACAGTTGTTGGACCTCTTATTAACTATTGCAGTCAAAATAATTCTCATGGAGTGGAAATCCTTTTCATCCGCCTCTTACCATACTTGGTGGGCTTGGGTTTCCTTTCTACGAAGTGCTCATACGTCAGTGGACCATGCTCATCTTTCTCCTTCTATTTCCTCTGGTGTTTGGAAAGCCTTAGATTCATACATGGAGTTGGCCTCTGAAGGGTTGGTGGAGCAATATCCTTTTGATTTGTCTGGTTAGTTTTGTCTGGTTAGTGTTGTCTTGTGTGTTGGGTGATTCCTCTGGAAATCCTCTCCTCTTCCTTTTCTCCTCTCTGTCTCTCTTTTTCTTTCCTCCTCTCTTTCCTACTCTTTCCGTCTTTTCTTTCTTCCTTTCTTCTCTTTCCTCTTCTCCCTAATATGCCATCTGTGGGTGATACTTTTGATATATATCTTTGCCAGATATCATTTTGGGTCTTCCCTCCTTATGTAATTTATTTATCTGATGTCTGCAGATTAATGAATGACAATGATTTGTTCTCCTATTAATTAATTTGATTTTAAGGTATTTATTGTCCGATATCAATTGTATCACTTTGGCTTGTATCTTATGTTTCATATTTGCGCTTTTAAAATAATAAAATTCTTTTGAAATGAAAAAAAAATAAGGAAAAAAGCAAAACCAATAATACCGTACAAGGAAACAGAAATGCAAAGATTCAGATCTATAAAATACCAAAAATCAATATTAATAATACAGGTGCACCATGGGAGAAGCTCGATCACACAAGCTGATTACAGAAAATATATGTGGTGAGCGAGTGCAGAAAAGAAATCTACACATAGATTTGAATTGAGGTGGGGAAGCTTATGTTTATTTCCAACATGGTTATCAGGGGGAAGAGATAAAGGGGGTTAAGAAGGAGGTGCTGACGAAGGAATGGGTAGGGGAAGATAGGGCAAGGGGGGAAACACATGAGGATGAGGGGGAGAGCAGGAGGGAGAGAGGGTAGGGGGTGAGGGGAGCAGGAGAGGAGGGTAGGAGGAAGAGAGGGAGTGATGAGGGTATCCATGGGGGGAGCACCCAGGATGCATGTTCCCCAATGACCGGACGTGACTGAACTGGGGAGGCCACCATGTCAGTGCTCCCCAATGCTCAGCTGAAGTAGGCGGAAATAAGTGGGGAGGAGGTACAGCAGGCTGGGGATGCTGCCTCCGAGGCAGGCACACACCATTAACCCTCTCCTAAGAAGGGAGATCAAATAGGAAGAAATGTTTTGGCCTTATCTTGCAAGTTGTATTGGTTCCCTCATAGGAGGCGGTTTTGTAGACTTGAGTCTTGCCAGCGTCCAGTTCCACCCCTGCAGGATTTTACAGAAACAGAATTTCATCCAGTCCTCCCACACACCTCCATCATGGTCCTCTAGGAGCTCAGTGCAGTCTTACTCCTCGTACTTTACCTGGTGGTGATCCTGCCATGTCACCTGTAGCTGGGAGTCCAGATGGCAAATCAGAAAATTATACATAACGGACACTACGCCTCTAATGCTCCTGCTTGTTGAGATAAGTGAGCAACAGAGAGAGGGGGATGGTCCAAGGCTGGGGCCCTGTCTATGTCTGAGGAATGGTGCAGTCGTGTATATCGCCACTGCTTACAGGGGGAAGCCAAATTCATCCCTGAGCTTGACAAAGTATTTAAGTTCACCCTGGAAGATCAGGTTGCTCAGAGCTGAAATCCCCACCTCCCACCAGTGAAGCCAATTGCATATGCCCCCCAATGGGATTACCAGATTGCACCAATTTGGCGCCTTATCATTGAGGTGGGTGACCAATGAGAGGAGCCTGTGGGCCTGTGCCCATGTTCTGGACTTCACCTGGATCAAGGCATTTGTCGGCTTGGCTGTGGTGGTAACAGGCATCTATAGAAACCGCAGCCCTACTAGGCTACCCACCATGATATAGTTCTTTATCAGGACCTGGCGTGGGGTCCCGAACATGGGGTTGCCTATATGCTAGTTGCACCAGATGCAAGGCTATCTATGGTTGCTATGATAATGCTCAACAAAGGGGAGACTAAGGCCACCAGACAATCTATGGGCAGTAAGTTTCCCAATAGCCAGGTGGGGCCTCATCATCCCCCAGATGAAGGATTTAATGCACCTTCTCAACCTGCCAAAGGATCTTAAGGGGCGACAACAGACGGAGCATGCCCAGCACACAGGTAAATATCAGCAGGGTACCCATCTTCACCGCCTGTGACCTCCCCCACATGGCAGGTTCAAATGTGTCCATTTCTCGAAGTCCAGCCACATATGTTCTAAGTGCGGGTCTAGGTTGTCCGCCACCATTCACTCAAGACCCCTGTTGACATAGATACCCAAATACTTAAGATGGGACGCCATCCACTGGATCGGAAATCTGTCTATAGCTGTGCAGTTGGTAATCCTCAAGAGTGGCAGAGCTTAACTCTTCCCACAGCTACCCTTGTATCCAGAGATGACCACAAAAGCATTGATAGTCTCCAGAAATGTTGGGATGGAGGAGGAGAGTGTCAAAAGTGTGAGAAAGATATCATTCACATATAAATATAGTTTTGAGGGTCCACCCGGTGTAGGGATTCCCACTATACACTTTGACTGGCATAACACTGATGTCAGGGGTTCCATGGTGAGGGGGGAAATTAAAGGGGACAACGGACACCCCTGCTGTGTCCCCTGGCAGACCAGGAAACTGTAAGAGAGGAAGCCACCGCAACTAACCTGCACCAAGGGGGAATCATATAGCCACTGGACCCTGGAGATAAAATGTGTGGCAAGTCCACATTTGTGGACCATGAGGCAAGTAGGTAATCGCACTCTACTCTGTCAATGGCCTACTCAGCATCCAGTGATAGGGCTACAGCCTCCTCTGGCAGATCTATAGCCAGCAATACCACGTGAAACACCATATACATATGGTTACAAACCGATCGACGTGGGGCAAACCCCACTTGAGTATGATAAACAAGGGAGGGAATAACCTGTTTATGATGGGCCACTAGTATACTAGCTAAGATCTTGATGTCACCTTCAAGGAGGGAGATGAGGAGGTTACTGCTACAGAGGAGGGGATCTTTCCCAGGCTTCGGGAGGACGATGATCAGTGCCTTGTTGGAGAAGAGTCTGAGGGGGCCGATTCGGTCAGCCTCCTTGAAGGCATCGAGGAGGGAATCCCCCACCTCAGTTTTTTCCACTTTTACAATTCGTCCAGGAAGCTTTCCTCCCCGGGCGCTTTATGGTATGAGAGGTTATAGATGGCTTCTGCTATCTCCTCCTTAGTTACCTTTCCCTGGAGTAATTCCGTTCCACTTTCGGTGAGGCTGGGTAATTGGACTGTCATGAAGAATGAAACAATCTGCACCAGATCCCGGACCAGGTCAGGGGAGTAGAAGACCCGGTAATAAGAGCTGAATTTCTTCTGGGTGAGTAACAAGGCCCCTGCAATTGGTTTGTATGAATGCAGTTACGCTGCCAAAAGACTGCCCACCTTTTCTCTGTACTCATACTGTTTTCACTACAATTTCTGTAGCGCGTATTCAGCTTTGGAGGTAAAGAGAGTATTAAGCTCCATGTGGGCCTCCTGGAAGCTATGCTTAGTAGCATCCAAGGGGTGGGCTGTGTAGATGGGCATGAGGCTAGCTATGTCCCCCTCCAACCTTTGCTGCCGTGCCTCTCTTTGTTTATTGAGTATAGCCGCATCCCTCATCAGCAGGCCCCCGATGGTCACCTCTGCAGATGCCCACAGAGTCTGAGCTGAGTCCATCAACTCTATGTTATGTTCTAGGTAGGTGCGGACAGGGGATTTGAGCTTCGCAGGGCCCAGGTCAGCCAACAAGTGGATCAGGACATGATCCGAGAGCACGCCTTCTAGGATGAAGGTGTCATTCATTTATTTATTTATTTGTTTTAAAGATTAATAAAGCACACATCAACTCAACAGGGTTTCTTGGCACTGAGCAGGATGAGTGAGGTTGCAGATGGAATGGAGGAGGAAGTTAAACATGCCTATAAAGAAAGGTCTTTAGCTTCTTACGGAAGGCTAAGAGAGACTGACAGATATTAAGTTCCAGAGGAAGAGAATTCCACAATTTAGGTCCAAGGTAAGAGACCGAGCGACCTCCCATAAGGGTCCGCCGTACTCTAGGAACTGAAAAAAGAGAAAGGATGGCCGATCTCAATTGGCGGGAGGGTAGGTAAGGCTGGACAAGGCTTTGAATTTATGAGGGTGTCAACCCATGCTGAACTCGAAACATATAACATTGGGCCTTGAACTCAATATGTTTGGTAACCCTGAGCTAGTGGAGTTGGTGGAGCAGAGGAGAGACAGAGGCGTGATGGGGCAACCAAAATACCAGGCGAGCGGCTGCATTTTGAATGAGTTTAAGATGGCGAACAGAAGCCTTGTTCGCACCCAAGTAAAGTACATTGCCATAGTCAAGTCTGGAGATCACCAAAGCCTGCAGTACGGTTCTTTGGGCAGCAGGTGGAATTAACCAAAGGATTTTTTTTAACCACTTAAGGGCCGCAAAGCAAGCTGCGGTGACTCCAGACACTTGGGCGTCATGGGTTGGGCCACGAGAAAGAAGTCCAAATTTGATTGGGTGCTGTGCGCCGGCGAGATATAGGTGTATTCTTTGTCTGTGGGATACAAGAGGCACCATATGTCGAGGAAGTCGGGGTCCACTAACGGTCGACCAGGGGAGTCAGGTCCACATTATTGGCCGCATCGACTGGGCCAGTATACTCCAAGATCACATCCCAGGCCAGATTCTGTTCGCCCCCTATAAGCAAATAGGTGGCATCAACCTCAGTCAGAGGAGGCTGAATAGCCAAGAGCTACAAGCAAGAGCCATGCGACAACCAGAGGACCAGGCAGATGCCATACCACTCCCCACTGTTCACTGTATACTTCATGGGAATCACCAGTGAGCAGGCCTGGTAGATGCGGCAGAAGGCTGACGGCTGTTGGCCGGGTGCCTACATCATTCACAGTCAGGTGCTCATTTGCTATCATTAACTGCGACCTCGCTGGAGCATGGTCCTGGGGCACCCACAGGCCCCTCTACCCTTGCAATCAGGCAAACATGACTGTCTCTCCAGTGCCCCAATCACAAAAAGTTTTACGGGGGTCAAGCAGCCACTCAGCAGTACTGTGCACAGCCAGAGGGGGAATGGTGTGTCCAATGCTCTGCTGCCCCACCCGGTTGGGGTTCAGTGGGACACCCCCAGCCCTTTCCTCACTGCTCCACCCAACTACTAGGTGCAGTTGTCCTAATGGCGACCTCTGCACTACAAACCATTCGGGTGGTAGGGCTCCAGGAGATGAACAGCTTTTGAGCATATGGAGTATGTCAGTCCTTTTTCTGATTGTGTAGGTTCTGTTAGGTTCATCTGTTGGGCTCACAGGGAGAGGATTGCATAGTTTTGGAGCTACAGTTACAGTCAGGGGCACGTTTAAATGCTTAGCTAAAGTTAGCCTGACGAAAGGCCTTAACTTAAATGTATTTTGCACTGCCATTTTGTTCTTTACCTTTGCAGGTGTGTTTTCAAGGTTTCATTAGCTGGAGGAAAGGAGTATTGTTGTTTGTTCTCGTTTCTTGATAATAAGGCCTGAAAAGAGACATCTTGGCAAGAACTAATGAGCAGATGAAGCCTCCTATTCATCGGCTATCAGGAACAGCTCGTGAACAATGAGTGGAACCAATGCTTAATTTGAGCCGGTGGTTTCTGGTGGCGTGCACCAGCACTCGTTTGTACACACCCAGGAACTTGGAAAAGTGTAACATTGTGCTGTGGCTTGCGACTTCATATTATTAATTAAAAAGTTGCTGTGTGATACCCTGATCATTCATTCCTGTATATAATTAACTGAATAAAAGTTGTTTTTAAATTTAAAAAGTAGCATGCCTGATTTTTGCTTTTAATGAGGGTCACACTTTTTATATAATATATGTATTTTTTCCGGATCTGGTGGGTTAGTAAACTAATGCCTCCACTGTAGGGGTCTGTGTTTGATCTCATGGTAACAGGTTCTAATCCTGCCGGGTCCACTCAGACTTTTATCCTTCTGAGGTCCATAAAATGAGTACCATTGAGTTGGGTAACAATAAACATCTGTTATTCAGCACCAAGATACCCTTGGGGGAATGTGTGCTTTACAAATACATATGTTATTTTATACAAGCAAAAGGATTTTTTTCCATCTGCTTGCTTTAAGAAACCTTTGAATTGCCTTTCGCCTTTCACCTTTTCCTGTGCCCTTGCCAGAGTTTTATTAGTTTCAAGTTAAGAATCACATTTTAGTTATAGACAGACATAAACACAACTGTAGTTTAATAAAATAGCAGCGGTTTTTCAGAAAAGGCCGCTCTTTCCTCAAGGTTGAATTATGCCCTACAATTTACTTCGCAGATTCTGTTTGAACAGCGGTTCTTTAAAAGGGAGACGGAGGGGCGTGTCCTGCTTTCCTGAATCTGTTTCCAGGATATGAGGCAATGCTGAGTGCAGCACCTTCCTGACTCATTGCTCCAGTTCCACTGCTTAGTTCTTGCCTGTAATCTCTTGTTATTCATGGAATAAATGAGTAATACGAAGCAGACAAGCATTGGCATAGCCAATATGTCTCGCCTTTGGGACCTTATAAGTGTTTAGCCATGCAGAACATTATCCAGTTTGCTGTGCCAGCCGGATTTGAAGAGCTATACAATTGCTGCATACTGTGTACCCTTTATAAGTAGTAGCCATATGGACATGGTCTGGTTTACTTAGGACATTGTGCAATGTGGAGTTGTACACTTTGGGCCTGATTACGATGTCGTCTGGAAACTCTACTGACCCAATCGGATTCAGAATCATTTCTGACTGAATCTGGTTCTTTGAGTACAACAGAATGATTACGATGCTTCTGGACATCGTTCGGTCGGACTCACATTGACTTTAAGGGGAGCTGGTGTTCCAAACGAGAACACAGGCTCCCATTGACAAAAGGGGTGGTTGGAAAAAACCTTGCCCCCTGTGGTGGGCACCCCATGGTGCCTGTTATGTTATGTTAAAACCATTTATAGAGCGCGCAGCTGCCCCAACGAAGGGGCGTCCCGGCGCTAATAGCAGTTTCCAGGCAAAATACGGTTAGGCTGTGGGAAAAAGAAAAGTTTTGATAGCTTTACGAAAAGATATCAGACACTCTAGACTGCGGATCTTCAAAGGGAGGGAATTCCACAGCTTGGCCGCAAGGAAACGAAAGGACTTGCCGCCAGCTCTGGATCGCTTGACTCTGGGGACAGAAGCCAGGATCAGTTCGGAAGAACGCAGCATGCGGCTGGGGATGTAAGGGGTGATCAGGCCCAACAAGATCTCAGGTGTGCAGAGCTTGAGAATTTCAAAGGTAAGACATAGGGACTTGAAGTCAACCCTTTTAGAAATAGGGAGCCAATGGAGGCGGTGAACAGCCCCAGCTCCAGAACATGATCTTGAAAGACCAAGTATGGCACATGCCGCTGTATTCTGGACGCGCTGTAGACGGTTCAATTCCGCCTTATTGGCGCCCAACAGCAAGGAGTTAGCATAATCAAGTCTGGAGAGAATAGTAGCCTGGACTATGAGTTGGCGTGTGGTCGAATCGAAGAACCGGAGAATAGGCCTTAAGTCACGTAGCAGACCGAAGCAGGTGCCTGCAATTTTCTTAGTGTGTGCTTGAAAACTCAGGGTAAAGTCGAATAGACACCCGAGGTTCTTTACCACCAGCTTGGGGGAAGGGGCAGGGCCCAGAGACGAAGAACACCATTGAGTGTTCCAAAGCCCCCTATCCCTGCCCACCAGTAAGACCTCGGATTTGCTGGCGTTTAACTGGAGACAATTCTCCGTCAACCAGCCCGCAACCGCCTCGAGGCCTGTCCGAAATTGGGAGGCATCGTTAGCATGGTCATCCGAGAGAGCCACCATCAGCTGGGTGTCGTCCGCATAGGAAACCAAGGAAAGCGACTGCTGCCAGGGGCTGAACATAAAGGTTAAACAGGGCCGGACTTAAAGCCGAGCCCTGTGGAACCCCCTGCTCAATGGGTTTAATGGAAGAAGCAAAAGGTGGAGCAAAAAAGATCTGTCTGACAGGAAGGAGCGGAACCATTCGAGGGCAAGCTCTTTTACTCCTACTTCTTCTAGCCGACGCAGAAGGATCCGATGGGAGACTGTGTCAAACGCGGCGCTCAGATCGAGTAGTACGAGAGCCGCTGTTTGACCTTCGTCTAGGATGGAATGCAGATGTTCACTCACCGCTAGGAGTGCTATTTCAGTGCTGTGCCCAGCACGGAATCCATTCTGAGACCGGTCTAAGATCATATTATTGTTTAGAAAGTCAGAAAGGACCTTATTGACATGTGCCTCCGCCACTTTAGCCACCCAGGGCAAAAGGGAGATTGGACGGAAGTTTTCGGGCTTAGTGGGGTCCAAAAGAGGTTTTTTTAGCAGCGGAAGCACCTTGGCTTGTTTCCAAGATGTGGGGACCATTGCCTTACTGAATGAAGAGTTGATGGTCGAAAGTAAGGGAGTGAGAAGAGCGGAGAGGCACTCTCTGAATTGAGCTGGTCTCAAGGGGTCAAGAGGAGATCCCGATTTGACTTTGGTGCTGAGAGCAAGGAACCCCTCCTGTGAGATGGAGGGAATGAACTCCAGAGTGGCATACGTAGAAGGGATTGAAGGGCACTCTGAAATCCAGGCGCAGTTGGAGAAAGTTTTATAAATGTTTTCAACTTTTTGAATGAAGTAAGTAGCAAGTTCCTCGCATTGTTTTCCGGAAGTGATGTTAGAGGTGGGTGTATCTTTCCTCTTTTTCAGGTCACTAAGGATCTTAAATATGCATTTTGTAGGGTTGTTGCTAGATGCTATCTGATTGGTAAAGAAGGCAGTGCACGCTAACTGTATGGCTTTATGGTAGCTTTTGATAGCAGCCTGATACTGTTTTTTCGCTAAGGGACAGTAATTTTTCCTCCAGGCACGTTCGCATTGTTTACAAACAGTCCGCATAGTGGCTAGGGAATCTGTGTACCAGGGATTAGAGCCGGAATCACGGCCTTTAAACCATTTAGCCAGAATGGGGGAGTCTAATGCCGCATATATCCACTCACAGATAGCAATATAGGCTTGTTCTGGGTCGGAGTTATCAAAAGTAGGAGGGTAGGAAGTCAGAAGGGCCAACAAATCCTCCAGCTTAAGTTTGTGCCAACTGCGTTTGAAAGTGGCCCTGGACGTGACTCTGGGCGTGGCCCCTATGTGAGGGAGGAGAATGGTTACAAGGTAATGGTCTGACCAGCAGACCGGGCTGGGGGTTTGACCTGGAGGGAGGGAATATTGGAGAAGACAGGATCTAATAGATGGCCAGCCAAGTGAGTGGATCCCAGTACCAATTGTTTTAGTTGGCAGGCTTCGAAATCTGCAATCAAGGAGCTGACGTCCGAGTCTAAAGGATGGTCAAAATGAATATTTAGATCGCCAATAAGGCTGAAGTTGGCTGTTCTAGTAGCCAGGACATGGACAGCTTCCATGATGGCTACTTTGAATTCTGCTGAGGAGCCAGGGGGGCGATAGACCAAAAGTCCCGAAAAAGAGAAATTAGCATTGAGTGAGATGGAAAAGCGGGCGCACTCGCAGCCTGTAATGTCCTCGCGGACGAAAGTGCAGTGGAGGGAGGATTTAAAAATTACCGCTAGACCTCCACCTCTGGTTGCTCTATTAATAGTGCGAATGTTAAATCCCAAAGGGAGTGCGAGGCCAGGTTCAATAACTGTGTCAGCATTGAGCCACGTTTCGGTGATAAAAAAAACATCCGGGGATTCAGCCTCAATGAGATCATAGATTTCATTGTCCTGCTTAACTAAGGAGCGCGTATTCAGATAAAGTATTTTGAAGGGAGACTTGATAGGAGTCGAGGATGTGGGAAGCAGTGAGGAGTATGAATTAAACCTACACCCACTACAGCAGAAGGGTCCCTCCAACACTAAGCGAGGGCATGCATAACACAGGGGAATGCTGTGTCCAATAGATAACAGAGACTCCCTGGTGTAACTGCGCATCCCGGGAGTGCATCCAGCAGCATGATTGGCGGCTGGCGGCGGCCAGGTGCGGACGGGCGCAGACGGGCTTGCCTTAGGCGCGCCTTCGGCGCGCCAACGGCGCGCCCGCTGCGCTCGTGCGCTGCGTGCCCGAGTTAGCATCTGCTTAAATGCTGTCATGTGACAGAAAGGCTTGTGCGAGGCACTGAGTTTCCACCAAGATGGCGTCCCCCCCGCTTCCGCGAATGAAGCTGGAGTGCCGATCAGGTGTCGTAACCAGTCCCAGCACCCTGGAAGCGTAGCAAGGTGAGCGAAATAGAGCGCTTTCCACAGCGTGACGATTTTTTAAAAACAATTAAAAACAAATTTTCCCATCAGTGCAATGAGCAGAGTACGCAAAGCAAATTAGAAATATACCATAAAAGTAAGCACAACACTACCTCCCGGCTCAAGCCTCAGAAGCCTTCTTCACTGTGCATGCATGGGCATCCCCAGTGGCCTGATTCAGACGGCCCGGGGTGAAGGGGGGCCTGCTGCAGGCCCCCAAAGTCAGATTACGACAGCTGATTTGTGTTAGAACAACCAATTCAGAAAGGCTGTACGAATCTGACTACCTAAACGCTCGGCTGGAAACGTGGTGTAGACCGCTATGATTTGGCTCCAACCAACTCGGTTACTCTCAATGCCTTTTGGAACCGACTCAGACAGTTTGAATGCTTTCCAGCCATCGTAATCGGTCGTTCGGAAAAGTGTCTGTCGGTCGGAAAGGCGAGTTCCGAATCGGATGCCATTCGGCGCCTTTATGAACGACATTGTAATCGACCCAATACGGCCGGCCAAACCATCATGCGCACTTACAGTGTGTCCACCACTCGTCCCCCTGCTCCTCTGTGAGCAGAGCATCCTCACCCCACCCCCAAAAACTGCTTCATGTTATAATGATTTGATTTGATTTTCCCTGAAAAGCAGTGGGGCTATGCTCCTCTGCCTTAGCGGACGAGCGGCTACTTGAGCAAGGGGCTACCGGGTAGGAGGTGTTGAGGTGAGACTGAGGTACAGAGGCAGGAGGTTCAAGTCCTTGTGTTGAGGCACCGAGTTGTGCAGGTAGGATGGGCCAGTCCTTGTGGTGAGGCTGAGAAGTACACACATAGAGGGTCCTAATCCCTCTTATTACAAAGAGGAACCCAGATAGTATGGTTTCGGACCATGGATTGATGCAGAGAGGTACACAGGAAAAGGGGGTCCTAATCCCTGTAATGAGGCAGAGAGGTAGGCAGATAGGATGGGCGCAGATCCAGTACTGAGGCAGAGAGGTACACAGGTACTGCTACAGATGATGAAACACAGATCTCAGTTATATATACAATAGGTACAGCCTGATATCTCTCTGTCAGCGTCGTTTTGTATAGAACATTCTTCTGCGTCATAAACAACTCGGGCTACAGCCTATTGCCACGCTTTTAGTAGCAGCGTAAATACAGCCTGATATCTCTCTGTCACCGTTCTTAGGGATAGTTCTTAAGTGTCATAAACAACTAGGGTTAAGGCCTGATACCTCTCTATTAGTAGCAGTGTAAATGGAGCATTCTTAAGTGTCATCAAACAAGCGTCTGGGCCAACATATCCTGTTGGGGGCAGGTATCAATTTTTTGTGATTCCTTTCTCTTTATTATTTTTTTCACACTGTGTTCAAATATAATTTTTCTATGTCGTATATGTCCATTTATTTTTGTGGAATGTCCTGTAATTTGTAAATATTTCAATGTATGTGCACTATGGAGTCCTTAATGTTAGTTCTAAAGAGCTTTTCTGTGTGTATGTAAATATATGTATGACAATAAGTTTACACTGTTTTTTCACAAACAGATAAAAATACATCGTTAAAATATAAAACACGAGCTTTGCGTTTTTTGGTTTGGATATAATGTTCTGTTATCTCATTTATTGATTGTTCTCATCTATTTTTAGAGAGACATAAATTGTATACATTTCTTAGATTTTGAAGAGTGGCAGATCCACCTTTTCACATACAGTAGTAACTCTCAGGTTCTGTACTAGACTGGGCTACCCCATTGTTTCATATCAGGCCCTGTACTGAGGCAGAGATGTACACAGTTGAGATGAGCCCTGGCCTTGTACTGAGGCAGAGAGGTACACAGGTAGGATGGGTCCTGTACTGAGGCAGGAAGGGACACGGGTAGGGTGGTCCCTGTACGGAGGCAGAGAGGTACTCAGGTAGGATGGGCCCTGTACTGAGGCAGAGAGGTACGCAGGTAGGATGGGCCCTGTACTGAGGCAGGAAGGGACACAGGTAGTGTGTTCCCCGTATGGAGGCAGAGAGGTACACAGGTAGGATGGGCCCCGTACTGAGGCAGAGAGGTACACAGTTAGGATGGGCCCTGGCCCTGTACTGAGGCACAGAGGTATACAGGTAGAATGGGCCATATTCTGAGGCAGGAAGGGACACAGGTAGGGTAGTCCCTGAACCTGTACTGAGGCAGAAAGGTTCACAGGTAGGATGTACCCCTTACTGAGGCAGAGAGGTACACAGGTAGGATGGGCCCTGGCCCTGTACTGATGCAGAGAGGTACACAGGTAGGATGTAGGATGGGCCCCGATCCAGTCCTGAAGCATGGAGGTGTGTAGGGTGGATGGTCCCCGACCTGCATTGAGGCAGGGAGCTGTGGAAGTATAGTGGTCACTGATTCTGTATTAATGCAGAGAGGTACACAGGTAGGATTGTCCCCGGCCCTATGCTGATGCACTGAACCACCTGAGCACGAAGGCTGAACCACTGGCATCTGGGTCTCAAAAAGCAGCTCAGTGGCACTGGGTGTGAGCCACTGGCATCTGTGAACCAAAAAACAGCTCAGTGGCCCAATTGCTAAGCCTCTTAGTCAGCCTGAGCCACAGGCTCAAGGCGTAAGCCACTGGTATATGTGTAACTCATGAAAGTAAAACCTGTTGGTCACCATCGTCGGGCCACCAGAAGCTATCTGCCCCACTGAGGTAGGACATCACATGAGCTTCAGAAGGTCGTGGAAGGATAAACTTTTCCAGTGAGACTGCTGCTACGCTGACCAATGACACATTACTTTATTTTGGTAAAATATGCAACCATAAAAGTACAAAAAGTCATATTATAAAATAAGATCATTAATCAACACATCAAATCATTTTTTATTTATTTTAATGTAGTAACATAGCAGCACACAACTCAATTCCTCCAGCAATTTGCACAGACTTCAGGTGATGTATCCTCACCTCTGTGTGGCTGGCTGTCATGCGGTCACCAGCCCTGGTCTCATAGCAGCCTCTGAGAACTCGGTAGAGCACGCCTTCCTTTGGTCAGTAAAGCAGCACATAAGTGAAAAAAGTGGAGTGGCCTTGGGTCCCACAGTTATACGCCTTTCCTGGATAGAGGATGTTGATCTACTGTTTGAAGTTCTCGAACTGTTTTCAGATGGCTCCAATTTCATGTGTTATTGTGTGGCTATTGTGCAAGCACAGCCTTTGTGCAAGATGGTTCTCACATCAGACACTGAGGATGCTGGCTCTAATCAGGAGTATCCAAAACATGATTACACACAAGTGTGTAGACTGACATCAGCTCTTCAGAGGCAACAATCAGGGACAGACAACAGGACAGGGCCTGCTTAGAAACTTCCTCAACCTTAGCAACAGAATCTGCTTACCTACCCCTTCTCACCAAGAAATGGCAGTGCTCAGGAACAATCTACTTGGAAAATCCTTGCTATAAGGTTCACATAGAATATTAAAGGAAACCCTGTCTCCATCCTCCCTCACTTCAGTGCCTGGGTTTCCACCATCCTGGCACAGAAATGCTGGCAATCTACTTCCACTGTCTGGGAGCCTGAATCCACCCCCCATCTTGTGCCAAGCTAGACTAGGATCAATCCAAAACGTTTCGCACTGGTCCCAGCATTCAGACTTTCACCACACATGAAATGTTGCTGCCATATACGTGCCGCACATCCATCATGCCTACAGGCACTCGATCCACAAAAGTGCTCTCAGCACAAAGGTCTGGGTGCTACATATAAGCAACATTTTAGATGAATGTGGCCAGTATGTCGCACTTCCTCTTAAAGCACAAAAGAAATCTGATTAGGACACTCAATCTACAAAAATCGGTTGGCTGGCACTACTCCATCACGCTGATAACCAACTACATGGACAGTCACTGTATGAAAATAAAGAGAGCACCTTTGGTTTGCCGTTCATAGTCATAGAACAGGTCCTGGATCTTGGCTCTACAATGGACAGGCCTAGGACTCAGCTCTCAAGCTAGACTACATTGTTAGGTGGGTCAACTAAGGTCAGGATACTGGTTTCACACAGGCAGGTCACTCATGTAGTGGACATGTATGCAGCTCTATGTGTCTGGTCCTAGAAGCCTCTCACAAGGTGGATGAGTCCTCGGTGCGTCCTGAGGGGGTGGAGGCGTGTCCTCTCTCATGCTGCAGTACAGTCCTCGGACCAGAAAGGGTCTATAGTTAAACCAAGACACCTCCTCCAGTCGTTTTGTTCTTGGCTTCTCAGTGGTATTGATGGAGCAGGGGAAATACAAAAATGTGTATACCCCAGTTAATGACCTCATAACCTTAAAATTACTAATTGTTTGAATATATGTATTAACCAACAAATGCACCGTGAATTAGACACACGCGGGAAAACTAACTGGCAATTGCAATAATCTAATTTATATATAACTGTGAAATTAAATTAACATAGGTTTGTGATTTGTGTAGAAAATAGAAGTAAAATTGCATGTATTTCATTTTTTAGTAAAATATATTGTGGCAAAGAATGTAGATGGTAAGTAAAATGGCTTTAAACGTCGCTTATGCTAGGTAACACTTAACACGGGTCATTAGAATGGTGGGTGGTAAACAGAAGGGCTTATTTTCTATGTCTAATTTATGTCATGTTGTTTTCATATTAGTTCCGTTTGGGCCTCCTAGGCCTCACTGAGAAAATGGCCGCTGCCGAGAGATGGGATTACGTGTAACAAAGATGGCCCCTGCGCATGAGCAGAATGGAAGTTACAGTCACGAGTGTGTGGCCTATGCCTGGAGGGAGAGATGTGAAGGCCGCACTGACCTAGGACAAGAGAGAATGCCAAGACTTTTTGAACAAAAGCCTGGGAAACGGATGAGAGACTCAAACTGAAGAAGATGATCCCATTCATTAATAATAGAAATTACAAAAATTGGGACTTGTCAAGTCACAAGGATATGCGTGAATATGTAATTTACAGAACCGGTTTAGGCAAGGAGGACAATGAGATGATCATCACCACCCCTCCAATGGACCAATGAGAATGGATATAGCCCCTAAAAAGTTTCAATTTTCGAATATAGCAAGTTAGTGAAAGGGTATAAAAAGTGGTGCTTATGATGACGTGCGGACGCTTGCTTATTTTCTATTCAACACGACACTCTGTCTGTTGAGACGATTTTTCCTGATGCTGTAAAGACTTTGACAAATGTGAAGTTCGAACTTTGATGGGGAAAAGGAACAAGACCATCGCGAGATTCTATATTGGGAGGTTAGAGGAACAGTCAGTCAGTTTGGGAACCTATCCTGTGAACTGCGGTTCATGTTCTGGTGAACTATTCTCGACATCGCCCAAAGGGTAATGAGTATTTTTTCCGTTTCTATTTCAATCTTTACATTAATGCTTATAAAATGCATGTTTAGAATTTGTCTAATAAAACTTTACTTATTAAATGTATTAAATGAATCTAGATCAAATTTCATGCCAACTCAAACTGAGCTGTGGTTATTAAAATTACAGCTATGATCTGTAAAAGTTAAAGGTTTTAATTGTTATTGAGCTGGACTTAATCGCCATCAACTGATTCCTACTAGTTGGTCCATCGACCAAAATAGCGGAGTATCTTGATGTTTAGAACCGACAATTCTAAAATTAAATGTATATAATGTATATAGTTATTATTTAGGGAAAAGATAGTATCAAGGTACCCCGTATGTCTTGCAGCTCGCCAGCTTATCACTGATCCAGAAAACTGAGTGAATATGTGTTAAGTTTTGGTGTTATGGGCCCCACCGATGAACAAGTGGTGTAAAGGGTTTCTGTCAATTATAACGGTTTTTGTTTAAGCCGCGCTGCATCAGTATCTGCAGTAGGTGCTTGTTTGTGGCCCTGGTATTGAGTTGTATCCTCACTTTTTAGGTTTTGCCTGCTCAGCGCTTGCACTGTGCTTGTGAAATCTATTTATTTAATATAAATCTTAAAAGGGGCTTACATCCCGCTTCCTTGTTTCCCTTGCTTTTCATTGGTTCCTTTGCTTGTCACTTACTTTTACTTCAATTCTATTGGCTGTAACATACTGTTTCCTGCATTTACCAATGTTTGTTCTTGTGTGTTTCTCCTATCAGTTTCCCGTTGTCGAAGTACTGTTTGTTTCCACCTGATTCTGTGGCACTTGTTTTTTTAAAATGTTTTACCTGCACAGAAATGTTTTGCATGCACAGCGCTTGCACTGTGCTTATTTACCTAATCTCCCCTGCACAGCGTGTTTACATAAGTATTTTCACCCCTGCTGCACACATTTAGAGCGTGCATGCCAGCTCTGGTTTTTTTTCTTTAATTTATTATTAAACAATGCTCGGAACACTTTATCTTATTTTGGTACCTTGCTCTAGGGCAACTGTTTGTTACTTTACTCTGTTGTTACGACTTACTGTATTCTTGCCTGTTAATTTTGGTATCAGGCTCTAGGGCAATTATGATTAGAGACAGGTCGTGCCAACTCCCCAACTCCTGACCGTGATTGTTTTCCCCCCTCTGCTTGACAATGCACCATGTGTTCAATTGTGTTTTATTTGTGCTTTCGCCACATATGTACAGCGCTCTGATACCTGTAAGGGTCTTGTTCGCGCTTTATAAAACGTTTGAAATAAATAAATAAATGCCTCAAAAAATGCATGGTGAGTTCTATGTTTTTCACATAAATCCCTGAATTGATTGTTACTGTTATACTACTGGAGTAAAATAAAGTTATTCTACGTGTGACTATATCAATGCAGTGTGTTTTCTGGTTCTATTGGAGATTAGTGAAAACTTAAACGCCGTCCAGGCGTCTGGATGTGTTGTATCCCTGACAGTATGGTGCCGCGGGAGTCCGTGTTGGATTTTGTACCCCGTTGAGTCTTACGAGTGGTGTCTTTTACAATTTTATTAAGTCTAAACCCTAATGAGTTACCCTAATTGATGCTCTCGCGTGTTTCCTTGTTCAATTCAAGGAATTGAAATCTGTCTGAATGCCCTCAAACTGGGCTACCTAACTTACGCAAACTGATAATTCTTCGATACGGGAACTCAATTCCCTGGCGAGTTTTGCCAATTACGCATTGGTAGTGATTCCCCTTTTTTTATGCTTATTTATATTTTCCATATATATGTGACTTGCAGGCAATTTAATTTGGACTGCACTACGGATACGGATTTGGAAGCCGCTTTAGGTCCAGAGAAGTTTTGGGAAACGTGGTGATGCTTTCTCTTTGGGGTACACTTGATGATGTATTCGTTACATCTTAAGTTTTGGAGTTCTTATACTTTTAGTAGAGGTACTATGACACATTTTCAGTGGAGGACTCTCTCTGTTGTGTTTTGCAATGAGTCAGTTAAGCCAACCTCCTGGGACTTCCCAGGTAGCCTACCCCCTTAGAGTCTTCGGTGGTAGGAATGTTTTACTTAGTGGCAACTCATGTTAGCGCCTGGCCTCTGCTCCCACTCTGCCGATATACATATATTGTGTTTAGAGAGCTTGTGTTGTATGGTTGCTCAAGAAGTATCTTGTTTTTTTAGAAAGCACGATGGACTTGAAGGTATTTAGGTGCTTTATTTGCGCACCAGTTACTCTACATGACGAGTCATTATTTTTTTGGTAGGGATGGGGAGATTAAGTGATTTGCCCAGAAATACATGATGATGAGCTGACGCCGAGCTTTGAACCTGGTTCCTCAGCTCCATAGTTGGGAGCTCTGGCCATTACGCCACATCCCAGACATTGCACTCTTACTCCGAGCCTTGCTCTCTTCATCTGTCTCACGGAGGGCACATTAACCACATCATGCAGAGGTGTAGGAAGGATGCATGTGCCTGCTCGGGGAGGTGTCCGTCTCTAGACTTGCGCTGACCTCCAGCACTTGTTAGCACTGTCTGGGCATGGGTCGCAGCTCCTTAGGGCTGGTTCAACCACACAATATAGCAATAAGCAACAAAAAGGTGACCAGTCAACCTTTGCAAAGTGCACTCCACGTCAACACATGTCACAGCATTTTCAGTAACCCTTAAACTGGGCTAGAAACATATATTTTTTTAAGTCTGCAGATTATGTATCTGATGTCGGAATGTGTCGCAAATGCAGCAAATCCATAATCGTGTGAAAAACGCTGTTACTGAACATATCGCTTTTCTCAATAAACGAGTCGTAACACTTTTACGACATTCCAGTAACTTATATTGCACAACTTCTCACCAAGCTAAACTTTACAACCAAAAGAAACGTACTATTAATCACATAGGCAAAACTTAATGCATTTATCAATGCTTGTTCCTTTAGGGATCTTGACAGTGCTGGCCTCACTGGTTTTTCAAGATCTTCCTAACACATCCAGTGGCAGGGTAGGACAGTCCCCATCACACTCGGACATGGCAGGGTAGGACAGTCCCCATCACACTCGGCCGAGGCAGGGTAGGACAGTCCCCATCACAATCGGACGTGGCAGGGTAGGACAGTCCCCATCACACTTGGCTGTGGCAGGGTAGGACAGTCCCCATCACCCTTGGCCATGGCAGGGTAGGACAGTCCCCATCACACTTGGCCGAGGCAGGGTAGGACAGTCCCCATCACACTCACACGTGGCAGGGTAGGACAGTCCCCATCACACTTGGCCGTGGCAGGGTAGGACAGTCCCCATCACCCTTGGCCATGGCAGGGTAGGACAGTCCCCATCACCCTTGGCCGTGGCAGGGTAGGACAGTCCCCATCACACTCGGCCATGGCAGGGTAGGACAGTCCCCATCACACTTGGCCATGGCAGGGTAGGACAGTCCCCATCACACTCAGCCATGGCAGGGTAGGACAGTCCCCATCACACTTGGCCATGGCAGGGTAGGACAGTCCCCATCACACTTGGCCGTGGCAGGGTAGGACAGTCCCCATCACACTCGGCCATGGCAGGGTAGGACAGTCCCCATCACACTCGGCCATGGCAGGGTAGGACAGTCCCCATCACACTTGGCCGAGGCAGGGTAGGACAGTCCCCATCACACTTGGCCATGGCAGGGTAGGACAGTCCCCATCACACTCGGCCATGGCAGGGTAGGACAGTCCCCATCACACTTGGCCATGGCAGGGTAGGACAGTCCCCATCACACTTGGCCGAGGCAGGGTAGGACAGTCCCCATCACACTCGGCCATGGCAGGGTAGGACAGTCCCCATCACACTCGGACATGGCAGGGTAGGACAGTCCCCATCACACTCGGCTGAGGCAGGGTAGGACAGTCCCCATCACACTTGGCCGAGGCAGGGTAGGACAGTCCCCATCACACTCGGACGTGGCAGGGTAGGACAGTCCCCATCACACTTGGCCGTGGCAGGGTAGGACAGTCCCCATCACCCTTGGCCATGGCAGGGTAGGACAGTCCCCATCACACTTGGCCGAGGCAGGGTAGGACAGTCCCCATCACACTCGGACATGGCAGGGTAGGACAGTCCCCATCACACTTGGCCGTGGCAGGGTAGGACAGTCCCCATCACACTCGGCCATGGCAGGGTAGGACAGTCCCCATCACACTTGGCCGTGGCAGGGTAGGACAGTCCCCATCACACTCGGCCATGGCAGGGTAGGACAGTCCCCATCACACTCGGCCATGGCAGGGTAGGACAGTCCCCATCACACTCGGACATGGCAGGGTAGGACAGTCCCCATCACACTCGGCCGAGGCAGGGTAGGACAGTCCCCATCACACTTGGCCGAGGCAGGGTAGGACAGTCCCCATCACACTCGGACGTGGCAGGGTAGGACAGTCCCCATCACACTTGGCCGTGGCAGGGTAGGACAGTCCCCATCACCCTTGGCCATGGCAGGGTAGGACAGTCCCCATCACACTTGGCCGAGGCAGGGTAGGACAGTCCCCATCACACTCGGACGTGGCAGGGTAGGACAGTCCCCATCACACTTGGCCGTGGCAGGGTAGGACAGTCCCCATCACACTTGGCCATGGCAGGGTAGGACAGTCCCCATCACACTTGGCCGAGGCAGGGTAGGACAGTCCCCATCACACTCGGCCATGGCAGGGTAGGACAGTCCCCATCACACTCGGCCATGGCAGGGTAGGACAGTCCCCATCACACTCGGACATGGCAGGGTAGGACAGTCCCCATCACACTCGGCCATGGCAGGGTAGGACAGTCCCCATCACACTTGGCCATGGCAGGGTAGGACAGTCCCCATCACACTTGGCCGTGGCAGGGTAGGACAGTCCCCATCACACTTGGCCGAGGCAGGGTAGGACAGTCCCCATCACACTCGGCCATGGCAGGGTAGGACAGTCCCCATCACCCTTGGCCTGTGTCTGGTACGTGAAGTTCTTGACACGTCACCAAACCTTGATCTCTAACCAACCACTCCTTCATTGCAAGTGTTGACTCAGGTCCAGAACCATGGAGTCTGCACAATTACAACACAGTATGTTGGCATGAATAAAAGTAACTCCCTGTCTGATCCATAAGATGTTGTGTCGCCGCTCCGAGTTACCTCTCCAGCCCTGACACCATCCTGTCCGCCTGATGCCTATGTTTGGCTCCCAGCACCCTCCCACAAAGTTAGCGCAGACACAGAAATACAATAAATGGCCACAGAGTTACAAACTGTTCCTGCAGAGGTACAAAGTAAACCTTTGTGCTACAAACTATTCCCACCGAGGTGAAAACAGGTGCTGCAGAAGTGCAAACTATTTCCACAGAGGTAGAAAATGTTCCTGCAGAGGAACCAATTGTTCCCACAGGGGCGCAAACTGTCCCTGAAGAGAGAGGTATGACCTTTCCTGCAGAGGTACACTATGTTCTTTCAGAGGTACAAACAGTTCCCACTGAGGTACAAACTGTTACTGTAGAGGAGAAATTGTTTGCAAAGAGGTGCAAAATGTTCTTACAGAGAGAGGTGCAAGCTGTTCCTGCAGGTGTTCAAACTCTTCCTTCAGAGGTACAAACTGTTCCCACAGAGGTACAAACAGTTCCTGCAGCAGTACAAACTATTTCCATAGAGGTAGAAACTGTTCCTGCAGCAGTACAAACTATTCCCACAGAGGTACAAACAGTTCCTGCAGCAGTACAAACTATTTCCATAGAGGTAGAAACTGTTCCTGCAGAGGAACCATTTGTTCCCACAGGGGTGCAAACTGTCCCTGAAGAGAGAGATACGCCCATTCCTGCAGAGGTACACAATGTCCCTTCAGAGGCACAAACAGTTCCTGCAGAGGTACAGATTTGTTCTATAGATGTACAAACCGTTCCTGCAGCGGAACAATTTGTTCCCACAGAGGTGCAAATTGTCCCTAAAGAGAGGGGTAGAAACTGTTCCTGCAGAGGTGCAAAGTAATCTTTCATAGTATAAACTGTACCCACCGAGGTTCATGTTATATCTTTGAAGTACAAACTGTTCCAGGGGAAGTGCAAACTGTTACCAAAGAGGAACGAACTGTTTCTACAGAGGTACGAGCTGTTCCTTCAGCATTAGCTTCAGAGGTATAAAATGTTCCTGTACGGATACAAACTGTTCTTCCGTGGTAGGAACTATTCCCACAGAGGTTCAAACAGTGCCTGCAGCAGTACAAACTATTCTAATTGAGGAACAAACTGTTCTTGCGAGAGGTCGAAATGGACGGGATCTGAGCAGCTCAAAGTGTCCATACTTTTTTAATTTGACAAAAACAGTTCCCCTATTTTATGTTAAAAGGCAACTGCCCCATGGTGCAGGGCAACACTTGAGATGTCTCAGCTGAGGTGGAAGAGGGGAGCTTTTCAGTGCTGAGAAGCCGAGGGAGGAGCCCCAGCTGAACAAGAAACAAGCATTCTTGCCAGGGTGCCTGCTGACTGGAGGAAATGTAGATGTGCACATTTAGTTAATCTGCAGGTGTAAGGGCTGTGTGAAGCCGGTATTGGCGTTAATTGATCGAGCCACATGAAGGGTATTCTTTTCAAGAGGTATTGTAAGGTGACCTGATGAGCTGTGTCGTGGGTGCTTCAGTAGTGGCTGGCATGGCTCGCGGGTGGGGGATGGGTGTCAGGGGTCATGGGGGGGCGGTATTCGAAGGGGGATCGTGGGGGAGTCACGGAGAAATAGAAAAAAGAAAGAAAATTAAAACTACTTTTCCAACGGGTCCCGTATCTTCTCTGCTCCTGCTTTCCTGCCTCCGACATGAACAGGAAGCAGGCAGCCAGGCTTCCTCTTGTAAGCCAATCAAAACGCTGCAGAGCAGCATTGTGATTGGTCAGGACGGCGCCCAGCCCGGGGCTAGTGGGGTGGGCATGTTCTCCACGCAGGCCGCAATGCAGCCTGCATGGAGATGGGGAGAGTGCGCATGACTGGTTGGGCTGCCCAAACAGTTTTTGCACACTCAGGAGGGGGCATGCCACTCCTCCCCTGCCCTGCTCAAAGAGCAGAGCATCCCTGCCCACCCGCAATGCGCAAAGCAAACATAAAGTGGTAATAACTAAAAGTTATTACCATTTTATGTTTTGGCTTTCTCGCACTGCGAGAAAGCAGTGGGGCGACGCTCCTCCACCCTAGTGGAGAAGCCGCCCCTAGCGTGCTTTTAATTAAAAGTTATAAAAATGTTTCCCCTAGGAACAGTCTGCATATTACTCAGATCCATATTTTGGAAGCATCTTTTTTAACTTAAACCTAAATATTTGTGCGCACTTTATGGCAGCCTATGTTATACTGTGTGTAATAGAAGTTTAACATAATGACATCTATATTATTCACAGTTCAAGTTCAAAAAAGGCTTTATTCGATTGATTAATAACAATCATAAAAGCAAGCAATTAAAAGTGTATGCACAATTCATATATTAAGACATAAAAATCCAATTAAACAAATCAGTATTAACACTGACAAAAGCCCTTATTACATTAAAAAGAATCAATTAAATAGAAACACTTTTCCTAAAACTCAGAACTTATTTCAGGAAAGCTATTATCCTTAAGACACTATTCTCGTTGTCTAGGGATTGTAATGCCAAAAAGGCAGGACGGCATTGACGAAGCCCATACAGTTTTAATATGGGTATCAATAGCAGACTCCTTACAGAAGAATAGATTTACAGAAAAGGGTAACATGAATCGTAGATTGGGGGGAGATATTATCACAACGGCAAAGCTGGAGGTCTTGTGACCAGTCATTCATAATAGGAAAAGAGACTAGTCTGTGGAAGACCCCCAGCCTAAATCGAGTTAATAGAAACGTATCGTAAGCACCGGAAACAAAAATTAAATAGGGTTGAATGTCAAAAGTAATTAAAACCAGTTGATTGTGCAGGACTGTGGGCTTTAAAATCTCAGATGACATTCTGAGAGTATCCAACAGCAAGAGACCCTCTTTTCTTAGTTCCTTCCTAGTTACTGTCATGATGGTGGTAGGATTGGTAAAATACTTTAAGTGGCCAAGATCTTTAAAAAAGTTGTAAACATATCTTAGCCATGGAATCCTCATGACACCTTCCAATTTTAAGATATCTAAAAGGATATCTCTGTTCAGTTTGGCCTCCTCTTTCATCCACAGTCTGTGCCATAATAGCACAGTCTCCGGTCTAATTAAATCGGAGATGTAGGGAAGACGAAGCTCTGCATGGCAGATGCATGCCGAGGTGCCTCCCGGGGCAGCTAAGATGTATTTTAGGAAGGAACTTTCAACTAACTGAATGGGGGAAAGGTCAACAAACCCCCAAACCCCACTGCCGCAGTAGAAACACCCTTTGCCTTATATATTTTAATAAGTTCCTCTGGTGGTCTTTTCCCCCAGTTTCCTGGCAAAGGTGATAAGGGCAGATGTAGTACGTATAAATGCCAATTTTCTGGCTGCTACAGCTTGTGTCCAGGTATCGTTATGGGCAAAAAGAATGCCCAGATAAGAGAATTTATTTGTAGCCCCAATCTTTTGTCCTGCAACAAACATATTTCTATTTGTTTTAAAACCCCTGCCATAGCGCATGATAAAAGTTTTGGAAGAATTTACCCTTTATCCTAAGTCTTTCATAAAAAGGGAAAAACTTTCCAAAACGCACTGAAGGCCCACTT
Source organism: Triturus cristatus (assembly GCF_964204655.1). Lineage (NCBI taxonomy): Eukaryota > Metazoa > Chordata > Amphibia > Caudata > Salamandridae > Triturus > Triturus cristatus. The sequence continues at coordinate 1,668,588,618 of NC_140591.1, read as the reverse complement.
GTGTGCGAGACATCAGCACGGCGTCATCTGCATACAAGAGGGCTGGAATTGGGTGACCGGCTACTTGGGGAAAGTCTTGATTATCATTAAGCAGAGCTTCCTCAAGTCCATTTATATACAAGTTAAAAAGGAACGGAGCCAGAACACAACCCTGCCTGACTCCGCTCTTAATTGGAAAAGCAGCCGAACACTCGCCCTTCAGACCGTAACGCACACGTGCCTTAGCATCGCTATAAAAACGCTTAAGAAAATAAATAATTCTTACATCCCCCCCAAGGCTTTCATTAATTTCCATAGTTTAGAGTGGACCACACAATCAAAAGAGGATGTGAGATCCACAAATGCTAAAAATAGGTTCCCTTTCTTGGCCCTCGTGTATTTCCCCACCAGAAGGGAAAGATTCAAACCCTGCTCTACCGTCCCCACACCGGCCCGAAAGCCATATTGCAGGTCCGATAGAATAGAGTTCTCGTCAGCCCAATCCTGAAGACGTTCCAGAATAACTCTGCCCGCTACCTTCGTTGTGGCATCCAACAAGGAGATTGGTCTGTAACACCCCGGGTCTTGCCTATCCCCCTTTTTGAAGATGGGCACAATTGTAGATTCCACCCAAGTAGGTAAGAAATCAGTGCTACAGCTAGCATTGAGCACCTGCACCAGTAGGGTCCTCCACAGAGGAATGATTGACTTTAGCAGATCTATGGGGACCCCGTTCGGGCCAGGAGCCTTACCACCATGACTAGCATGTAGAGCCCTCTCTACTTCCTCTAAAGTAAACATTAGTTCCTTATAATATGGGGAATAATTTGAACCATGGACCACCTGGGCGCAATTTTCCCTCATAACAGGGGGTTCATCACCGCTATATACTTGAGAAAAGTGCTTGATCCACTGTTCCTCAGTTATGGCTATCTCTATTGATGGCCGGGCTCCTTAAATAAAAAAGGTGCCCTAATTACCTTCCAGAAAACCGCACTATCCTTAGCTACTGAGGCTGAATGCAATGCCGTCCATGCCTCCTTCCTCAGTGTAATTTTTCAATCCTTAATAGCCTGTCCATATACCCCTCTTACTTTCCTAATATCAGAGGTATTTCTCGGGGTTTTATGCAGTTCTTTTTTTAACTGAGAGTAGGCTTGGATACACCTCGAGTCAAACCATCCATTCTGGGATCTATTACTCTTTTTCTCCTGATGAGAGACTCTCTAATTACATTGTTTATTACTGAGAAGGATGCTAGTATAATTGCAGGTGCGACTTTCTCACCCAGGCATGTCTCTATGTCTGATTTACATTTACCAACAACTAGTTTAATCAGTGCTTCTTGATCTACCCTAGCCCTTCGGAGGGAGTATCCGTTGGTGCTCCCGATGGCTATATTCTCTAGCAATCGATCATTATTGTTGGTTCCAAAACTTTTACTAGAGGGTAATGTTATGCACAGACAGAGAGGGTAATGGTCACTGAGTGAGTTCTCAGAGACATAAAAGGAATGGAGGTTTTGTGCGTTGTAACTGGATACCAAAACATAATCAATAGTGGAACAGCATCCCCTACCATTATAGGTCCAGGGCAGGGGGGGCTGGTGATGAGCACAATTCATTTACAAAGCCTAGGTCAAAGCTAAATATAAGTTTGTTTAGCTGTTCCCCAGGGCAGTATGACTAAAGTGAGATGAACATACACCTTCTTCAGATAGTGCTCCACACAATTTGTCCCCAGCATTCTCACACAACGTACAGTTAAAGTCCCCCACCAAGATTAACATATAACCTTTCCTTTTACTATTACCCAATAATTTCAACGATTTAAACATATTTTTAATAACAGTACCCACTAGACCTGGGGGTATTATTATAGAAATTAACCAAAGCTATGGAAGACGTTGTGTCCAAATCCAACACCACTAATTGGTGATAATCATCATTAGCGAGCTCCGTTATTTTCTTTAGGTTCAAGCCACTATATATATATATATATATATACGCACAGAGCACCCTTTGCTCTACCACTCCGACCGTCAACAGCTGGGACATGATAAGTTCTGAACCCATTTAGGTGGATCGCTTCCTTGGTCCATGTCACCTGAAAGCAATGAACCTCAAATTGTACAATAAAATCCCACCATAGTTGGATATTTAATTTTGAGAGCAATCCAGCGATATTCCACGAAACAATATGACATAGAGGGGGTTTAACAACAATAGTGTGATTATGGCAAAGAGATGCTGCCCTTGGTAAATCTTCATTTAAACATACAGATAAAGGCAAACCATTAGACATGCCCTGGGAGCCAAGCAGAGACTTATTTCTTAAGTCCCTAAGTCCTTGAACCCCGTCACTCATAGGTTCTGTTGTGACCTCCTCTGGATAGCCAGATGGGAAAGAGCATTAGAAGTACTCTGAGTATCAACCTGAGTCTCCTTGCTTATGAGCCTGTACCCACAAGGCACAACTCTGTTGCTTCCCACATGATGATTAGCAGCAGCATCGTCTTTATCCATTAAAAGCAGACTAGTAACCCCGATATCGTGTAGGCCAGTTACACAGTTGTAATGTGCAGTCGTCCCAAGGAGAAGTCAGTCAATATCTTCCAAGGAACGCAAGGCATCAAAACTGTTGTGTGTTGGGATAGGGTATCTAAACTGCCTAATTCCCAAAGAGTTGTTTCCTACAGACTGGGGGTCTTGCATCATTGAAGGGTCTGACGGACGGTAAAAGTGTCCCAATGGTGGCAGGGATTAATGTAATTTCATCATCCTTATGTTGCATTTGACCGGCAGTGATGGGATCAAGAGATGGACCAGCTCCGGAGCCTTCGACCCTCCTGGGCAAGGTGCAAAGACTTGGGTTAGTGGTAGCTGTCTGTACAACTGGGCATTTACTACGAACCAGTTCCTCCACTGTAGCTAACCTAACGTCTACATTGGTTATTTTTAGAAGGATACGTTCCAGAAGGGATGACATCATAGTCTCAAGTCGGCCCCAGAAGTTCCCGTCTTGCGCAGTATCAGCAAGTTTGCCTTTCTCATTCTGTTTAGCAGGGGTTACTGAAACCACAATTTTTTCCGACATGCTAGCTGCATTATTCCCTTTCTTCCCCATAGTTCTCAGCGCAGGCTTGCTCTGCGTTTGGATATTTCTACCTTTGCCTTTTTTAGGGGCGGTTCTACAGCGTGTTCTGGCCTACGTTTTCGTTTGGCCTTTTGTCCTCTAGTAATAACTATGGATCTATCAGGACTGATTTCAGACGATAATGAGGAAGTGTTGTTTATAGCTTGATCTATCACTACTTGTGCTGGGGTGCTAGTTAATGAAAGAGATAACTCATTGTTAACCGCCACACTAGATTCCACAAGTGTGGGGGACAAGGAAAGTCTGCTCTGAGGAGGTACAGGCTCTAGAGACAGTCTTCGTTCTGTGAGCTGTATTTCGTGTATTCTGCTCTCTGCAAAAAAAGCATCTAAGGTCCCTACAGCAGTCCGACTTTTACTGTTTTTGGGCTTCCTCATGGTTGACCGAGTACGGTTTCAGGGTATGTATTTAAAACAACAGTATCCAAACGAACAAACAGTATGAATTTACAAACCCTGAACCACAATCTTACGGGAGTTGCCCAGCCCTGCCTCTAACTGTCTCTGACGGGCACAGATGGGCCCGCCCTTGGTCCAGGCTTCGTCCTGGAGCTGTCCCGTGTGCATCCCGCATCGCGGGGGTAGAGGCAGCGCTTTATGCGCAGTCACCACGCCTCTCCCTCACTCGCGGCAGCTGTGCACCCGCTGATGCACCCTGGGGGCTGAAGTCCTCGCCCGGGGTGTGAATGCGCCTGGAAATCAGCGCCCGACCTTCGCTGCGTGAAGAAAGTACGGAGGGTGCTCCCAGCAGGTATGTCCCAAGGAAAAAGGTCTCCGGGCCGTGGGGGGAGAGGCAGCGCTTTATGCGCGATCACCATGCCTCCCCTTCACTCGCAGCAGCTGTGCACCCACTGATGCACCCTGGGGGTTGAAATCCTCGCCCGGTGTGTGAATGCGCCTGGAAATCGGTGCCCGACCTTCGCTGCGTGAAGAAAGTACGGAGGGTGCGCCCAGCAGGTATGTCCCAAGGAAAAAGGTCTCACAGTGCTTTGCGTCACAGGCTTAAAAAGGCTAAACACTAAAAACACACAAGTTACTATTCCCCACCGCGCCAACCAGGGTTCAATTGTGGGGCTCTCTGGTGACACACACAGATACCTGCTCTGATCGCATCAATCAGTAGAAGTTTCACAATGGAAAATCTCTCACTGATTAGTCTAACTTGCGCTTATTGTTCGTTTAGGATGTGTGCCATTTTATACACAGTTACCTGCAGGTGAAAGACCAACCAAATAGTTTCAAATATTTTGGTCTTTTAGCCACGCCTTTGATCCCGCCCTCACACTCACTGACCACGCCCCCTTTGGACTCAAGATGACAGTCCCCATACTGCTTTTAGTGGACTTCGACAGCTGGTTCTTGCAGAGGAGCAAACTGTTCCCTCAAAGGGGCCAACTGTTCCTACAGGGAGAGGTACAAACTTTCCTTCAGAGATGCCAACTCTTCCTGCAGAGGTACAAAGTGCTCCCACAGAGGTACAAACAGTTCCTGCAGAGTTACAAGCTATTACTGCAGAGATACAAGCAGCTCCTTCAGATGTACAAACTGTTCACACAGTGGTACACACCTTTCGTCCGAGGTATAAACTGTTCCTGCAGAGGTACAATGTGTTCCTTCAGAGGTACAAACTGTTCACACAGAGGTACAAACTTTTCCTTCTAGGTATAAACTATTCCTGCAGAGGAACTACCTGTTCCTGTAGTAGCACAAACTGCTCCTGCAGAGGTACAAACTGCTCTCACAGAGGTACAAAATGTTCCTTCAGCAGTGCAAACTCTTCCTGCAGAGAGAGGAACAAACATTGCTTCAGAGATACCAACTGTTCCTGTAGAGGTACACGGTGCTCCCACAAAGGTACAAACTGTTCCTGCAGAGGTACGAGCCTCTCCTGCAGAGGTACAAACTGTTCTTTCAGATGTACAAACTAACCACACAGTGGCACACATTTTCCTTCGAGGTATAAACTGTTCCTGCAGAGGTGCAAACTGTTCCTGTAGAGGTACAAAGTGCACCAACAGAGGTATAAACTGTTCCTGCAGAGGTATGGGCTACTTCTGCAGAAGTACAAACTGTCCCTTCAGAGGTACACACTGTTAACGCAGAGGTATGAGCTGTTCCTGTAGTAGGGGCATAGTTAGACCTGGCACCTTGGTGTGAGTCTCCCTTCCACTTTCTGCTGATGTGCCTCATGTGTTTTGTTGGTGATAGCTGCTCAGGGCACTGTGCCACTGCTAATCAGTGCCACAGTGCAAGTGCTCCCTTTTGAAAAGTGTATACATTGATTGGTGTCCATGTTTGGCTTATTTGGTTTACTATCAGCCCCTAGTAAAGTGCACCAGGAGTGCCAGGGCTTGTAAATGCAAATGCTGCTGGTGGGCTTGCAGCACTGGTTGTGCCCCCCACAGAAGCGGCCTAGTAAAATGTGTCTAGGGTCTGCCATTGCAGAACCTGCGTGCAGTCTGGTACTGTCGCACTGATTGCGCAAGTGCACCTGCTTGCCAGTCCCTAAACCTTGCCTTAACTACATATTAGTCACCCCTCTGGTAGGCCCAAGGGCAGGGTGCATTGTAGGCATAAGGTAGGACATGCCCTGATGTGTGTGGCATGTCCTAATAGTGAATTACAGCCATTTTTGTTTTTCACTATTGAAGGCTACCTGCTCTCCATAGGCCAGAATGGGCTGCTGGAATTATTACACGCTATAATCCCAGCGGACTCAGAGAGCATGGTAGAAAGTCAAGTTTAGTATACCTGAACTCACAATAATAAAATACTTCTTTTAGTAAAGTTTATTTTAATATCCTGTGTTTGTAAATACTACTTTTAGAAAGTTAGTATTTACTTGCTTAGCCATTTCAGTCCGCCTCTGCTTTGTGTGTGTGTGCTGCCTAGTTTCAGTGAGGGGCAGGGCTGGGCAATTCCAGGAGACAGGCTGGCTGCCAGGTGGTGGGTAGAGAGATTACACCAGGATGGGTGGGAGGAGTACACCTTGACTCTGAATAGACCTGTGCTCTGCCATCACAATGCTGGCTCCGCCCCCTGTGGAGCGGCTGATGTCTCTGCCCTTTGCGTTGAAAGGAAAGAGCAGAGTCACCACAACAAAGTGCTCCAGAACCGGACTGAGCCAGGCACAGGCCCCCTGGCGACAAAGAACAAAATAAACTTGCTATAAAAGAAGGAGCCCTGCTCCTAAGAAATCAGATCCTGTTTGGGCCAAGACTACATCGCGACGTGGGACGCCCCTCTACGGACTGCTGAGGCCGCCGTGAATTTCCTACAAAAGACTAAGGTACTGTGTGCCCCTGTACGACGCGTACTTCCACTCGTACGGCGCGTACTTCCCCTGTGCGGCCCGGACCGTACGCTGACCCCAGCGAGAAGCATGAGCAACTGCAGGGGAAGCGGCCCTGAGGGTACGGAGCGCACGGACATCTGTACGGCGCGTACTTTCACCTGGGCGGCCCGGACTGGCTGTCCCGTACGCTGACCCCAGCGAGAAGCGGGAGACACTGCAGAGGAAGCAGCCTTGGGTGTACGGAGCGTACTGACATCTGTTCGGCACGTACCTTCGCCGGTACGGTCCGTACAGCGTACGCCGATTCCCGCGGGAAGCGTAAGCAATCGCAGGAAACGTCCCGTAGACTGTACGGCCCGTACGAAGAGTGGTACGTGCGCACCAACACCCGTACGAACTGTACGAAAGACGCTCCGACGCACACAGACCTCCAGAAAGTGCAGATTGCACTAAAGATTGCCTTTTAAGAACTGTGGCCTCATGGAATATTGAGTACAAGTAACTGGAACCCTCTTAAGAAGTGAAACCCTGTATTTTAAAGCCTGCTTAAAGAACTTTATATAAAGAACTTTATTTTTATAAATACAGCCTTGTGTCTCTGTGTGGTGGGTTGGTGGTTATTGGGACGCCTTGAATGCTTAACCTAATGCCCTCTGGAACCTAGCCTGACTGCTTGCGCCACGTTACCTAGAGGGTGAGCAGGGGTTATTTTCTAAGAGTAGTCCTTTGCCCTGACTTATAGGAAAGGGTCCCTGCTTGTCGCAAGTGCAAACCTGCGCCAACCAGAGACCCCGGATTCTAACATTGGTGGCAGCGGTGAGGATTTACGGATTTGCATTTTTGGTGTCTGCGCAGTGATTACTAGCCATTTCACAGTGAGGACAGTCCAGTAGCTTAAGCCACAGAACTTTTAAATTTAATTTCGCTTGCCAAGAAAAGAAGATCCCTTGTGTTTGGAGTCATGCCTGGCCCAAACAGCATTGAGAAAACGACCTCTGAAGCTTCTGAAGTAGGAGAGATGGAATGGGATGAATCAAAGCTGGACAGCTACACAAAAAACCAACTCAAGTACTTTTGCAAGAAGTTCAAGGTTCTGCATGTAGGATGCCGGCTCAAAGGAGAGCTCCACAAGGCATTGAAAGCCTGGATTGAATCAAGGGGTGCAGTTGAGGAAACTGTACCATTGGAACTAGCAGAGAGCATCCACAGTTTTAGCAGAGGCCTGTCGCCAGAGGAGCTGGCAGACAGACAGGCCACCAGGGATCATGAGATAACATTGGCGAAGCTGAAATTAAATGGCCAATTGGAGCTAGAGAGCAAGAAAATGGCTCTTGAAGAAAGAAAGATTCAGATGGAGCACGACGCGAGAATGAGGGAGTTAGCGATAAAGGAGAAAAGTTTGGAAAACCCTCCCTCTGGTGGCAGCGCAACGCCGGTGCAGGTAGAGTCAAGGGTGTACATGCCAAAAGATGTAGTTAAGGAATACTTTAAGGATGATGACATAGGGCAATGGTTCAAGGCCTATGAGGTAGCCATGTCTTCCCACCGGGTCCCTGAGAGAGATTAGGGAGCGGGGTTGTGGGGACGGTTCCTCAGTGAGGGGCGGGACACACTTTTAGATTTGCCCTCTGACATGTATAATTCTTACCCCCACATGAAGGAAGCTTTAATGACCAGATATGGGCTAACTCCTGAATTGTATAGACAGAGGTTCAGGGGGTGTACCAAGATTGCGGGGAGTACGTATGTGGAGTATGTAACCTTTTTCTGCAGAGCTCTGGATGGCTGGGTGAAGGGTAGCAAAGTGGATGATTACCAAGGTCTCTTTGATTTAATTGCATGGGAGCAATTGTCGCTTAATTGTTTTCCTGAGCTACGCCAACACCTGATTGATAGCAAGCTGACTAACCCTAGGAAGCTTGCTGAAGAGGAGGACTGCTGGGTCAGCACCAGGGTCCACAAGTGTCAAGTGGGAGACTCCGCCAAGGGTGGGCAGGGTCCCCAGCAGAAGAGTGGGGGGGACAAGGGAAAACAGAAGGGGTTCCAAAAAGGCCCCCAAAGTAATACCCAAGGGAACCAGCAGAAAGGTTCTCAGCCTCCCCCAACCCCGAAGCAGACAGTGGCTCCGACAGGTAAACCTGTTACCAAGGGACCCACTCAATGTTATAAATGTGGTGAACTGGGTCACTTTGCCAGTGATCCCAAGTGTCGCCAGTATGTGAAACCCACACCCACTGGTGCTCTACCGAAGCAGATGGCTACAGTAGCCTTTGGGGAGGAGGTAGAAGTCCTAGGTGGGTGGGACCCTGTCCAGCTGACCTTAGTCTCACTAGGAGACAGTGAGATGGTCCCTAACGCCGACTTGCCCTCTAACACTAAGAAATATGGGCAAGCGGTGACCGTCAATGGGAAGAAGGTAGAGGCTCTTCGAGACACAGGCTCCAGCGTGACTGCAGTGCGGCAGCACCTGGTATCTCAAAAGCAGGTTGTACCCCATGCCTATTGTCGGGTTGTCAATGCTGACAACACAGAGAGTCATTGTCCAATGGCTCAAGTTCCCTTTGAGTGGGGGGTGTTTTCTGGTACTCTGCAAGTCGCTGTGAGAAATGCCATGCCTGTAGACTGTCTCCTAGGGAATGATTTGGAGAGCTCCCCTTGGGAAAAGGTGGAGAAGACAGCTCACCTGCGGATGGTGGGTTTACCTGATTGGGCATGCGTGACCACCCGGTCAATGACAGCCGGTCGGGGTGTTGAAGGGACCCTGGAGCCTGAGGGAGAGGCCCAGGAACCGGCCTTAGGGAGAGGGCGCAGGAGGCGCGGGAAACCGGCCCCTAAAGTTCCCACGGCCCAGGAGGAAGCAAACCTTGAGGGGGATGCCCTGCAGCCTACTGGGGGAACAGATAGCCGAACTGGGGGACCTGCCTGAGCTGACCCATTGGCAGCAAGAAGGAGGCCCACCAGGGAGGAATTCTGCAGGGAGCAGAAAGAGTGCCCCTCTCTAGTGGGTATGCGGCAGCAGGCTGCAGCCCAGGCCAATGGTGATCAGTCCGGTACTCACTTAATCTACTGGGAGAACGACCTCCTGTACTCAGAGCCTAAGGTTGCTTAACCTGGGTCAGCCCGTGCGCTGGTGGTACCCCAGAAGTTCAGAGCCTTCCTACTGGGGCTGGCTCACGATGTGCCATTAGCAGGGCATTTGGGCAGGACAAGACCTATGAGAGGCTTGTCACCCACTTTTATTGGCCTCAAATGCACAAGAGCTCAGATGCTCATTGTAGGACCTGCCAGACTTGCCAGGCAAGTGGTAAGAGTGGAAGGAAGCAAAAGGCTCCACTCCAACCTTTCCCTGTGGTCAGTACCCCATTCCAGCGAGTGGGGATTGACATTGTGGGGCCACTGGACCCCAAGACAGCTATGGGCAACAGGTTTATCCTGGCCTTGGTGGACCATGCCACCCGGTACCCTGAAGCCATCCCTCTGTGGTAAATAAAAATACCGGACTGAATTTCATACGGAATCTTAAAATAAAGTAAATAGCTCAAAATAACAAGAGGCAGAATCCGTGGTATAAGAGGTTTTCTAATGGGCTTTATTCCATTCAAAATGGCCGACTCGAGTCGCGGCCTTCAGGTTCCGTCACCACGAGGGTTCAGGAAGTGAAGTACAATAATTTATTAACAGACATGTATTTTTATAATAAGTACATTACAATGAAACGAATGTAGAAGGCGTAACATTTGATAAGAAAAGTGACAAAACAGTGACATAATCGAAACTAGGCGTAATAAGGAATAAAAGAAACATGATTGGTTAGAATTATCAGACATAGGTGGATCTATAAGATAATACTTGGCATAGATGCGCGCGCGGCAGCATGACGTGTAATTGACGTGCAACTAGGGGGTGAAGGGGACTTGACATTTAGCTCTACATGTGGAGACGAGAAGTCTGGGGGTCAAGTCAACCTAATCCCAAATCATATCTAACATCCTATGTTTAAAGAACTATGTTATCCACAAGGAAGAGACTCTCGGACAGAATCTATTCTATACTGACTGTGTACGTGTACAAGCGTCTAAGTGTCTATATGAGATGCGAGGGGCAGAAAACTTTCCATGGCAACAGGGCTATGAATCACTTGCAGGAGGACGGAAAGGCTGAGTCCTTTGCTTGTGAGCTAAAGGAAATGTTTACCTAAATCACTGGACAGGAATGCATCGGCTGGAGAGCAAAATAGATAATTCGAAGGTGAAATACAACTTCTTGGCAGACAGGCGAAAACTGGCCGAGGCAGGCACCGTTAGCTGCACAGGGAGTAGGACAAAGTTCATGGATACAGATGCGAGCTCAAGCTGAAGCTGTCAGAGACAGAGAGCAGGGAAAGGCTTGAGGACAGAATCGGGCCTACTTGCCTGAACTGTAAAAATGAAGTAACTTAGCCATATAAAGTCGGTGGCCTTTCATACTTAGGAATCGAATATCCAGCCCATTGATGGCGGATCTGACAGAGAACATGTCGACGGTAGACACACATATGTTTGCGTCTTAGAAACTGGAACTGGAGGGAACATACATGTACTTGTAACATGCATATAGAACCGTTGGGGTCCAAGATAGGGGACATAACTGATCAGGAAAATCCACATTTCCACATTCCCTCCTTGTCCCCTTCTTGCCCTTCACGAGACATCAATCTTCATCATTCCATTGATTTGCTCATGGAGCATCATTTCTTCTTCCTTCCGGCATTCTGAACGGGACCTGTGATGTGGAATGCATGATGTGGCACACAGACCACAAATCGCTGGTCCACCTTGCAGGCATAAACAACAACTGAAGAGCATAAGAAGGCCAATACCTAGGAAGGATAGAACTCTCCATCCCCAGGCTGATATCACACTCCAAAACCACCCGGACCACGTCCAAGTGCCTGGATTCTCGTGTATCTGGCTTACAATCTTATGAAGGTGTGTTATAGCTTTATATACAGATGGCGAATTTTCTGGTATGAATATGCAGCAGCTGGATCCGATGACCCTGCAAGCTCCGCCCCTATCGGCCAGGATGACGTCAAGGACAAGACGATTCTGGAGAACAACAATTCTCATCACTGATTGTTCCTCTGTCAGATTGCCTAGGGCGGCTATAGTCTCGTTTACTACAGCTTCAAGAGTCTTGGTGAGTCTGCGTATCAGCTTACTATTTGATATTGTACCTATATAGGGAAAGATACCTTTATTGAAATCTACATACTTGTCCCATGCTGTCTCAGTATAATCGACAACTGGGAGATCTCTTTGCTCTCTATTGTGTACTATATGAACATTTCGATAATAATCAGGGGGAGCTAGGAAAACAGGTGGCAAAAGGAATGCTATGTAACAGGTACCATCCCAATCTAGAGGCAGACGCATATATGCCGTCTGACCACATATGAAGTAAGAATGGCGAGAAGCTCTAAATGAAGATTTACCTTGATCACTATATTCTACTGTAGTAACGCATTGGCTATGGCCCATATGTATGGAACCAACTTTTCTTACACATAATTCACCCTTTACTGGAAATACTGACATAGTGGGCAGAATTAGTTCAACTTCGGATTTGACATTCAGAATCATAAGATTAGGCGTAAAATTACCTAATTTATACACTTCATTTTCTAAATCAGTTCCTGTTCTACTGGGGTGACCCTCCTTATTAGGGTGACAGACTTTGAATAAAACTAGATTCAGATTTCCCCATATCCAATGTTGTTGATAAACTGCTGTGTCTGGGTCTATGGAATTTAATAAACTAAACCATGCTCCACAGGAGCCATTGTGTGTGAATGGATGTGGAAAGAAAGGCAGAACTCCTTTGTTATTCTGATAGGGAGGAAGTCGGCCACACACCCAACAATTGGTCGCATTACTAGTCTGATGGGAATGATGTAACATACTAATGAATGTGTTATTGCGCAGCGCAAGTCTATAAGATAATTCATGTGGCGGTAGGTCACTAAAAGAATGTTCTGCAGCAACATTATAAACATGTCTAGAGATAGGATGATATATGTGCAAAATCACACTCGTAATAATTACTAAAATACTCAATAAAAACAAAATTAATAATGTCCTCATACAGTAGCTACGCAGTGATTTACAATACGCCTGTCGTTTCAACATTTCTCGGGTATTTTCTCTACTCAGGTCCAAGGGATACATGTCGGAGACAATTCAACCGCTTCACCTTGGAGAGGACTTAAACAATCAAATTGCTCGACTGTTTGGGCCTAAGCTTTAATTTATAGCACTGAGAGTCATTCTGTTCAACAAAAGGAAGTTTTGAATCAGTCTGTGAGGGAGTGCAGGGCACAGTGTCTATATCTGAAGGTAGTCCATGAAATTTTTTGACGTGACTTGAATGAATCCACCCTTTGCGTCCCTCGATCTTCACGGCTGTTCTTGTGGTCAACAGGACCAACTTGGGTGCTTTCCACCTGGGCTCCAGTTGGCTTTTCCTGTCGAAATTTCTCACAAAGACAAGATTACCCGGAACAACGTCATGGGGTTTCGCCTCAGTGTTGTCGGGAAAGGCTGCAGCTACCTGTGAACGAGAAGATTGTAGTGCAGACATCAAGGAAGCCAAGTAATCTGTCAGCATGTTACAATCAATGTCAGTTATTTTGCGTGGTATAGGCGTCCCCCACATATTCGGTGGTCTACCAAAGATCACCTCATACGGGGATAGCCCTGTTCTAGAGTGTGCTACCATTCTCATGTAAAAGAGTGCAACTGGTAATGCTACTATCCAGTCGACACCTTTCTCTCTACATATTTTGGACAGTCTGATTTTCAGTGTCTGGTTATGTCTTTCTACGAGACCTGCTGCCTCAGGGTGTCGGACACAGTGGAATTTCCACTGATATCCCAACAAGAGTGAGACATGTTTCATTAATTCGGATGAGAAAGGCTGACCGTTATCTGAATATACAACACGTGGTAAACCGTACCGTGGGAAGAATTCTCGAACTAGCTGCTTGGCAGTAGTCGGGGCAGTGTAATCTGATACGGGATACGCCTCTGTCCAACGGGAGAGAGCGCAGACAACTACGAGGACATATTTGAATCCTCGACAACGTTCCATCTGAATATAATCCATCTGGAGGACTTCAAAAGGATGGTCAGGAGGCTGAAATCCACCCTGCTCTACGGGAACACTCTTTCCTGGATTAAACTGACAACATATCATACAGGTACGAACTTTTTGTTTAGCTGCTGCTCGTAAATGTTTGTTGAACCAAATGTGCTGAATGCTGTCTAGCATAGCCTTCTCTCCTAAATGTGCTGGACTGTGAACTGTAGCTATAATGGCTTGAACCATGGAATCAGGGAGAAACCATACAGATTTCTCCTTCGTCATCCATCCTTGATCTGTCTGGATCCCTCCTAGTTCAGTCCACTTCTTTATTTCTTCTGCTGTGGCATGTGTCTGTATGTCAATTACGTCAAGTGTGGGATCCTTAATTGTCATACACTGTGTTGGTGTCTGAACTATTGGCTTTGTCATGTCTAATGTGCGATTCTGAGCAGTCTGTTTAGCTGTTCTGTCAGCTAAATCATTGCCTTGAGAAATGGTATCAGTAACCTTCGTGTGTGCTTTACATTTCATAATCGATATAGCAGTGGGTAGATGTATTGCGTCTAACAAAGCATGAATGAGGGGCCCGTGCTGAATGTGGGCACCATGGGACGTTAGATAACCTCTCTCTCGCCACAGCACGCCGAAGTCGTGTACAACTCCGAATGCATAACGTGAGTCAGTGTATACATTAACTTTCTTATTTGTGGCTTGAATACAGGCTTGCGTTAGAGCAATAAGTTCTGCTGCTTGGGCTGACAGAGTATCTATACAATGTGTCTCAATAACTTCAGTGTCTGTTGTGACTGCATACGCGGCCACTAAATCTCCTGTACTTGCTCTCATGCATGATCCGTCTACATACAACGTCAGGTCTGGATCTAACAATGGAACGTCTGTCAAGTCTTGTCTAGGTTTCGTCTTTATTTCAATGATTTCAACACAATCATGAGCTAGTGGGTCTGTTCCAATTACAGGTAATAGTGTAGCAGGATTCAATGTATTACACCGTCGGATCTCTATGTGTGGTTGAAACAATGTCAGTTCATAACCGGTAAGTCTTGCTATGGTCAAGTGTTGTGTTTGTGTTCGGTTCACAAGAACCTCTACTGCATGTGGTACTTGAACTGTCAATGGGTGTCCTAATACTATGGCATCGCTTTGTCTGATTGCTAAAGCTGTCGCTGCCACTGATTTCAGGCATGCAGGCAAAGCCTGAGCTACGGGATCTAATGTACTGGAAAAATAAGCACATGGCTTGCATGATCCTGCTTGATCCTGAGTGAGTACTGACAAGGCAGCACCTTCGCGTTCTGTAACAAAGAGTGTAAAAGGTTTGCTATAACATGGTGTTGCTAAAACAGGTGCTTGACATAAAGCTTCCTTTAGGCTTTCAAAAGCTTGTGTATGTTCCTGAGTCCAAGGGAGAACAGTCGATGTGGCTGCCTCCTGTGTGGTTAACTGAATGAGTGGTTTTGCTAGAAATGCGTACTGAGGGATCCACTGCCTACAATATGAAGTGAGGCCTATGAAAGCCCGCACCTCCTTTTGTGTCTGGGGTATTGACATGTTAGCAATTAACTGGATGCGATCTGGTGTAAGCTGCCTTCCCTCCTTGGACAGCGAGTGACCAAGATAAATAACTCGCTGAACACAGAATTGCAGCTTAGAAGGGGACACCTTGTGCCCCTTGTCGGCTAGGAAATGTAAAACTGTCAGAGAAGCTTTTTCACATTCTGGCTCGCTTCTCGCGGTGATCAGCAGATCATCGACATATTGAAGCAGTGCAGTATTGACTGGCATGTGGATACTGTCAAGTTCTCGTTTCAGTGCTTGGCTGTAGATGCTGGGGCTTTCTGTAAATCCTTGAGGAGCGCGTGAGAATTTAAAGCTGCGCCCATTTAAACTGAATCCGAACAAGTATTGGCTTTCCGGATCTATTGGGACGCTGAAAAAGGCATTCTTGAGATCAATTACAGTAAAAAATGTTGCTTCGGAATCAATTGCTGTCAACAATGATGATATATCAGGGACCACAGGGAATTGTGGTACAATACACTTGTTTAGTTCACGCAAATCAATAACCAATCGGTATACTGGCGGAGCAGTAGGATCAGTTCGTTTAAGAATCGGAATTATCGGTGAATTACATACATTGGAGTCTGTTTCTACAACTACTCCCTGGGCAATTAGCTCATCAATGATTTTCAACAAAGCCACTACAGCATCATGCGGTAACTTGTATTGTCGCATTCGTGGTAGTACCACTCCTGCTTTCAATGTAACTCGATAGGGTGTAATGTTCATGCAGCCAACATCCGTAGGGCCTTGTGCCCATAGATGTACTGGTAAAGTCTGTAGTCGGGGATCCATGTCTCTAGACACATAGTGACCTTTAAAATCACGTAAAAACAACCTTACTCCTTCCGGAGAACAACATATTATGGCTCCTAGTGCTTTCAGAGTTTTAATTCCTAACAGATTTTCTGGGCATGATTTAGTAAGCAATAAATCTGTAGTTCGTGTCAAAGGTCCTATCGTAAGTGGTAGAGGCTGTGATACTTCATTAACAATAGGTTTTCCTGAAAAACCAAGGGAAACATTTTGAGAGCCTGAGAGGGGTGCCCCTGGAACTTCACTACGTTTTATGGTTGTTCGACTTGCCCCTGTATCGAGTAAGAATTTTCTATCTTGACCTAATAATTCACTATGTACATAAGGTCCTTCTTGATCTACAGGAATCTCGATAAGCGGTAAGTCAACTTCCCTCTCTAGGCTGGTTCATGCGTAACGCTGATACTCAGGGTATTCATACTGTGCAGTCTGATACATTTGTCGTGTTGTGGTTTGTGTGGCAGTAGCAGGCAACGGTGGTGCAGCTGGCACAAACTGTATGGGTTGCTGTGAGGCTGGCATGGACTGTTGCTGAACTGGCATGGACTGTCCATGCTGCATAGCTCCTTGTTCATTCTGATCTTGTCTAACTAATCGTGGTCTCTCCTTTGCAATACCTGTAGCTATATTACGTTTCAGGACTGGACAATCATGTACATAATGGCCTAGTTGTTTACAGTAATTGCAGGTTCCTTTTACAGGAACTGCAGAATCACCAGAATGTGTCACACCCTTTTTGTGACCATCTGCTGGTACTGTCTGAGAAACTAGCATTTTCATTTTTGTATCCTTCATGCGTCTATGCTCGTGTTCTTGTTCATCCCTAATTCTATTGTGATGATACTGTAACATTTGTAGCATTTGCGACGGAGTGTTACTTTGCCAGGTACTCTCGAATTTCAATATTCTATTCTTCACTGGAGGCAATGCATTTTCCACTAATTTTGTCACAAATAAATGTGGATATGAGTCACTACTTGCTTTTATACCACTATTTATACCAAAACATTTTTCAAATCGAGCATAATAATCGCTTGTGTCTTCATCTTGCTTTTGTTTACAGGCTGTGATTGCACCCCAATCTTCCTTTTTTGTAGTTAATAAACGTGGCAGTACCTGTACTAGTAAACCTGGTAATAGTTTAACTTTATCCCCGAGCCCTGAACCTGCAGCTCGGCCCCTTTCTTCCTCTGCTAATGCTGTCCAGTCTATCTTTTGGTCTCCCACTTCCCACTCTTTTTCTTTCAGTTTTTCATAAATGCCAGCGGGCAAAAGCACCTTTAATATCGTCATAATATCAGGAAAGGTGTACTCTCCCATCAGTAACATGTCTTTAATTTCTCGGTGGAAACCCGCTGGGTCTTTGTCATGACTAGGTACTACTTTTTTCATTTCTAATAATTCCATTTTTGATATGGGTGTGTAAACAAATACACGGTGAAACTCATTGTCTTCGCCTTTTATTGGGTGCACTTCTCGTAGGGGATTTTGTCTATCCATATAGTACGGCGCTCTTTCTCTGTGGGGCAGCGAGAGAGAATCCGGACTTACAAAAAGGACATACTGCTTACGTGACACTAATATCTCTTTAATTAGCTTGTTACTAGAACCTCTCCATCTGTTCGTGAGTAGTTCCGTTAATATATCAGGTAAAGGACCAGGGTCAGCATGTTGGCTCTTATATAATATGAGGAGTTGCTGAATCATATATATTCCAGCTAAACGTTGTTCATCTGTACTGAGGTTAAAAAACGTGTGTGCTACGGTCTCATCACCGTATTTTTCAGGACTGTCAATCCAGTGAACGGCTGATCTGGCTAATTCTTGCTCATCCATGGAATCGAGGAGGTGGTAACCTCTTCGTTCTCGTAGTATTTTGTCTGCGGCTTGAAATGAATGTTCAGGAGATTTCAGATTTATTACAGGCGTCGGATACGTTCTGCTATTATTTGGACATACAGAGTGTATGGGATCAGAAAAACATCTAGTATTTTCACAGTATCTTCCTCTGCCTACATAGGCTATGGTCTCTGACTGTCTTGCGGAATTCCCTGATTCGGACACTTCATCTTGCTCAAACTCGTCTGTTCCCAATCTCTCTTCATGAATACGCTCTATTTCTTTACGTATTTTTCGGCACATGGCTATTATACAATTTTGCTTATCGTGTCTCCCTTCTGATATATTCTGACTCCATCTTGTAAGAATAAGCATTGCATTCGGGTCTACCCCCGGACGATCTTGATTTCTGATTACACAGTTTATGAGGAAACGTAACAGTTCCCCCTGTATCTCTACTTTCTGGAATTCCATAGCTCTGTTAATACATCCTGGATCTCGTCCTGTTTGAACAAAATGATATATGTTATCTAGATGCGTAGTCATCCCTGGTAACCTTGCTAAATACTCTGCGGCTCGCCTGATACGTAATGATGCCAGGACCATTTCGTCCTCTTTACCAACCACTGGGTCATATCTACAATTTACAAGGAGTTCCTTAAGCGTACGTTCACTTACGAATTTAGGTGTACGTGAATGCGCTGACTCTTGAAAAACAAGTTTATTTATTCTAGGTGGTGTAAAGGTACTGCTAGCACCTCCCGTGGCCCCATCTGGGGCGTCGGGTGTGAATGGATTCGTTGAACGTGACACAGCAACTATGGGTGTCGATACCTCTGTAGAGTCGACTGCGGAGACAGATGCGGAAACAGATGTGCTTGCCGAAGCTTGTATCGGGACTTGCTGTTGCACGGGGACAGATACCTGATCCTGACGTTGAACCCCTCCGCCAGACGGTCTATGTGGTGTGGCGTTAGCATACTCGGGAGCTGCATCGTCTAGATATGAGGAAAGAAAAACATCTTCTGCGGTTCTGGGATGCCCCTTTGGATGTACCTTAATTGGAAATAATGGGGGTGGCAAGTCTTTTGGCATCTCTGTAACAGCCTTAGGTAGTCCTTCGGCTAGAAGGGGATACATACCATTCATAAGAGCATTTCTTTGTCTATTCACTTGTTCTGATTTCACTCGGATACCTTCCTCAATTAATAGATTTTCTTGAACTTTATTTGAACTTTCTTTACTCCTCTCTTCTTGTCTACGTGCTTTTTCTGTTCGTCTATGAGATTCTTTACGCCATAACTCAACAGCGTCTTTCTGTGACTGTCTGACCTTTCTTTTCCATAACTCTTCCTCCACTTTCATGATGCACTCTGCATCCCAGGTTCCCGCTATGGGCCACCTTTGACTTTCCGGTAATCCTTTGGTATAATCTACCCATAGATCAAGAAACAATATGGCATCTAAGCCATGTTTATGGTACATAAAATGCCCTGGGGTGTCCCTAGGAGGAATAGGAACTGCTTCTTCAAGCACCCCTTTTCTGGTAGTAATCTGTCTTAACTTCGAGAAGAGCGGCATATTGACAACTGATCTGATACTTACTCTTGAATTTTCTTAATACGAGAAACACCATAAATGAACAGTGAACAATGAACAGTCATTCATACCACAATATGCAAGACATTTCTGAATACTTTAAACATTAAACATTAAACATTATAACAATGATCGACAATGATGACAGTCTGCCTAACTAATCACCACGCTGAATTCTTGACAATAACTGAATACTTCGGAATACTTGATATACTGCTAAACAGTACATATACACTGCTAAACAGTGCAGACCGGATTTGTGTACCCAAATCCGTCTTGACCGGCACAACCTATGTGCGCGTCAACACGCCTCCCCGGCGATGGTACTCACCGAGTAGCTCCTTGAAACGGAAGGCCTCAGAGAATGGACAGGACTCGATAACTGCGGACATCGGACCCTCTGGACGTCGGGATTTCGGAAAACCTGGTGGGCCTCTGTATACCTCGGATCTTGCTCTCTCAGCTAGGCTCTGGTCGGGATACTTCGCACTTCTCACCGCCTCGTCTGGGTTGATCGCAGCCTCAGTCGCCCCCGCTTGACCGGAGGGAGCTTACAGGAAATCCTGCTGGTACGCGTTTATGGTCCGTCCAGCTGTGGCAGGAGACCGGGCCTGCAACGCACCGCCGGCGCGTGAGATGAGAAAGTGTCCCTGTTCGGGCGCCATTATGTGGTAAATAAAAATACCGGACTGAATTTCATACGGAATCTTAAAATAAA
Organism: Triturus cristatus; assembly: GCF_964204655.1. Lineage (NCBI taxonomy): Eukaryota > Metazoa > Chordata > Amphibia > Caudata > Salamandridae > Triturus > Triturus cristatus. The sequence continues at coordinate 1,668,568,517 of NC_140591.1, read as the reverse complement.
GTAAATAGCTCAAAATAACAAGAGGCAGAATCCGTGGTATAAGAGGTTTTCTAATGGGCTTTATTCCATTCAAAATGGCCGACTCGAGTCGCGGCCTTCAGGTTCCGTCACCACGAGGGTTCAGGAAGTGAAGTACAATAATTTATTAACAGACATGTATTTTTATAATAAGTACATTACAATGAAACGAATGTAGAAGGCGTAACATTTGATAAGAAAAGTGACAAAACAGTGACATAATCGAAACTAGGCGTAATAAGGAATAAAAGAAACATGATTGGTTAGAATTATCAGACATAGGTGGATCTATAAGATAATACTTGGCATAGATGCGCGCGCGGCAGCATGACGTGTAATTGACGTGCAACTAGGGGGTGAAGGGGACTTGACATTTAGCTCTACATGTGGAGACGAGAAGTCTGGGGGTCAAGTCAACCTAATCCCAAATCATATCTAACATCCTATGTTTAAAGAACTATGTTATCCACAAGGAAGAGACTCTCGGACAGAATCTATTCTATACTGACTGTGTACGTGTACAAGCGTCTAAGTGTCTATATGAGATGCGAGGGGCAGAAAACTTTCCATGGCAACAGGGCTATGAATCACTTGCAGGAGGACGGAAAGGCTGAGTCCTTTGCTTGTGAGCTAAAGGAAATGTTTACCTAAATCACTGGACAGGAATGCATCGGCTGGAGAGCAAAATAGATAATTCGAAGGTGAAATACAACTTCTTGGCAGACAGGCGAAAACTGGCCGAGGCAGGCACCGTTAGCTGCACAGGGAGTAGGACAAAGTTCATGGATACAGATGCGAGCTCAAGCTGAAGCTGTCAGAGACAGAGAGCAGGGAAAGGCTTGAGGACAGAATCGGGCCTACTTGCCTGAACTGTAAAAATGAAGTAACTTAGCCATATAAAGTCGGTGGCCTTTCATACTTAGGAATCGAATATCCAGCCCATTGATGGCGGATCTGACAGAGAACATGTCGACGGTAGACACACATATGTTTGCGTCTTAGAAACTGGAACTGGAGGGAACATACATGTACTTGTAACATGCATATAGAACCGTTGGGGTCCAAGATAGGGGACATAACTGATCAGGAAAATCCACATTTCCACACCTCTGAGGACAGTGACGGCCCCCGTGGTGGGCCGGGCACTGATGGGAATTTTCTCACGAGTAGGATTCCCTCTAGAGGTGGTGTCTGACAGGGGGACCAATTTCATATCGAAATATATGAAATCCCTTTGGCAAGAGTGTGGTGTGACATACAAGTTCACCTCCCCTTACCAAGCCGAGCCTCTGCGACCCCCTGGCCGTAGATTCAACCGAACCCTAAAGGGCATGATTATGGGTCTTGAGGAACCCATGAGGCGTAAGTGGGACGTCCTCTTACCATGCCTTCTCTCTGCGTACCGTGAGGTGCCACAGGAATCTCTGGGGTTCAGTCCCTTTGAGATTCTGTATGGCCACCCAGTACGAGGACCTCTTAGTCTGGTCAAGGAAGGTTGGGAGCAATCTCCCAGGAAACCTCCCCAGAATGTATACAGTTACATGCTGGCCTTCCGGAACCAGACTAGGCGTTTCAGGCAACTTGCTGAGGCAAACCTGGAAGCCAGCCAGGAGGAAATGAAGCGGTGGTACGACCAGAATGCCACTCTGGTTGAGCTTCAACCTGGTCAAAAGGTATGGGTCCTGGCCCCTGTGGAGCCTTGTGCACTCCAAGACAAGTGGACCGGACCCTTTGAGATTGTGGAGCGCAAGAGTTCTGTCACCTATCTGGTGAACTTGCAGTCTCCCAGGAACCCCTTGAGGGTCCTACATGTCAACTGACTAAAGCCCCACTTGGAGAGGTCCGAAGTGGGCATGCTCTTGGCCACAGATGATGGGGCGGAGGAGGAGTCTGAGCCTCTTCCTGACCTCCTGGTAGACTCAGAGCAAGACGGGTCAGTGGATGAAGTTAACCTCTCACCCACCCTGACCCCTGAGCAACAGGATGACTGCCACCAGCTGCTGGGACAGTTTCCTGACCTGTTCTCCCTGGTTCCTGGTGTCACAGATTGGTGCGTCCATGATGTGGACACAGGAGACAGTTTGCCTGTGAAGCACAAGGCTTACAGAGTAACTGACATGGTCAGAGCCTGCATCAAAGAGGAGATCTCAAAGATGCTTGCTCTAGGGGTGGTTGAGTCCTCCAGCAGTCCTTGGGCCAGCCCAGTGCTCTTGGTCCCAAAGGCTGCAGCACCGGGTGCCACACCCGAACTCCGGTTCTGTGTGGACTACAGAGGACTCAATTCAGTCACGAAGACTGACGCGCACCCCATCCCCAGAGCTGATGAACTCATTGATCGGTATGGGGCTTCCCGGTACCTTAGCATGTTTGATTTGACGTCTGGATACTGGCAGATCGCCTTAACTGATGGGGCCAAAGAGAGGTCAGCATTTTCCACACCAGATGGGCATTTCCAGTTCCGGGTTATGCCATTTGGGATGAAGAATGCCCCTGCCACCTTCCAGAGGTTGGTCAACCAGGTGTTGGCGGGGCTGACCGAGTTCAGCGCCACCTACCTGGATGATATCGCAGTGTTCAGTGGCACATGGAAAGAACACCTGCACCACCTCTGGGAAGTGTTGATGGCACTGCGCAAGGCAGGCCTCACGATCAAGGCAAGCAAGTGTCAGATCGGGCAGGGTTCCGTGGTGTACTTGGGACACCAAGTGGGGAGCGGCCAGGCGGCGCCCCTCCAACCCAAGATTGAAACCATCCTGGCTTGGGAGCCCCCAAAGACCCAGACAGAGGTGAGGGCCTTTTTAGGACTCACAGGGTACTACAGGAGGTTTGTCAAGGGGTATGGCAGCATTGTTGCCCCCTTGACAGAGCTAACTTCGAAGAAGCAGCCCAGGAAAGTGATCTGGACTGACACCTGTCAGAAGGCTGCCATGTGCACGGCACCCGTGCTCTTGGCTCCTGATTTCTCCAACGAATTCCTAGTGCAGACAGATGCATCAGAGCATGGTGTAGGGGCTTTTCTCTCACAGATGACTGAGGAGGGCTGGGACCAACCTGTAGCCTTCATTGGTAGGAGGTTACTTCCACGGGAACAAAGGTGGAGTGCAATCGAGCGAGAAGCATTTGCTGTGGTCTGGGCGCTGAAGAAGCTAAGACCCTACTTGTTTGGGTCTCACTTCCGGGTTCAGACCGACCACAGGCCCCTCAGATGGTTGATGCAAATGAGGGGTGAGAACCCAAAACTGTTGAGGTGGTCCATCTCCCTACAGGGTATGGACTTTACGGTGGAGCATCGCCCTGGCACAGATCACACCAATGCTGATGGTCTGTCCAGGTTTTTCCGCTTAGTGAAGAGGAACTCCCTGGGGTAGGGTAGTTCCCCCCACATTTCAGCTGGAGGGGACACGTGTTAGACCTGGCACCTTGGCGTGAGTTTCCCTTCCACTTTTTACTGATGTGCCTCATGTGTTTTGTTGGTGTTAGCTGCTCAGGGCACTGTTCCACTTCCAATCAGTGCCACAGTGCAAGTGCTCCCTTTTGAAAAGTGTATACATTGATTGGTGTCCATGTTTGGCTTATTTGGTTTACTATCAGCCCTTGTAAAGTGCACCAGGAGTGCCAGGGCTTGTAAATGCAAATGCTGCTGGTGGGCTTGCAGCACTGGTTGTGCCCCCCACAGAAGAAGCCTAGTAAAATGTGTCTAGGGTCTTCCATTGCAGAACCTGCGTGCAGTCTGGTACTGTCGCGCTGATTGCGCAAGTGCACCCGCTTGCCAGTCCCTAAACCTTCCCTTAACTACATATTAGTCGCCCCTCTGGTAGGCCCAACGGCAGGGTGCATTGTAGGCATAAGGTAGGACATGCCCTGATGTGTGTGGCATGTCCTAATAGTGAATTACAGCCATTTTCGTTTTTCACTATTGAAGGCTACCTGCTCTCCATAGGCCAGAATGGGCTGCTGGAATTATTACACGCTATAATCCCAGCAGACTCAGAGAGCATGGTAGAAAGTCAAGTTTAGTATGCCTGAACTCACAATAATAAAATACTTCTTTTAGTAAAGTTTATTTTAATATCCTGTGTTTGTAAATACTACTTTTAGAAAGTTAGTATTTACTTGCTTGGCCATTTCAGTCCGCCTCTGCTGTGTGTGTGTGCTGCCTAGTTTCAGTGAGGGGCAGGGCTGGGCAATTCCAGGAGACAGGCTGGCTGCCAGGTGGTGGGTAGAGAGATTACACCAGGATGGGTGGGAGGAGTACACCTTGACTCTGAATAGACCTGTGCTCTGCCATCACAATGCTGGCTCCGCCCCCTGTGGAGCGGCTGATGTCTCTGCCCTCTGCGCTGAAAGGAAAGAGCAGAGTCACCACAACAAAGTGCTCCAGAACCGGACTGAGCCAGGCCCAGGCACCCTGGCGACGAAGAACAAAAGAAACTTGCTATAAAAGAAGGAGCCCTGCTCCTAAGAAATCAGATCCTGTTTGCGCCAAGAAGACCCTCTGCCCGAAGAGAAGGACCTGGGAAGCTGCATGGAGGAGTACTGTCTCTAAGCCTGAGAGACTGGCCTGTGGTGGGTGCCTTGCTGCTGAAGGAGAGGAGGAAAAGACTGAAAGACTTTGAATTCAACTTGTGCTTTTAAACAATCTCCAAGGGCTTGCTTGTGAACTTGCCCCCTGAACTGCGCCCCAGGAACAGTGGGCGCTACCCTCCCCTGGAAGAAGAGGAAGCTGCTGTGGGTGGATTTGCAACGCTGACCCCAGAGAACCTGTTGATGACTACAGGCCCAAGCTAGGCCCGCAGGACACAAGGGTTCGCTCTCCTGCAAATGGAATCTACAAGGAAGTTGGCACGGAAACTGCAAAGTATAAAGACAAAGTTTATTAACCCTTAAGGGTGGTCCTACAATCCATACAACACCCTTCAGTATTGCATAGAGTAGCACACAGAACTTGCGTACACGGTCCCCTTTTATACACAACAGGGGGGCTCATAAGTGGGTGGATACAACATGAGGCAACATTCATTACCTTTTATGGTCATTTTCGATACAGAATCAATATATGGGCGGAGCTAACACACTCCTTGAGCCCGCGAAAACATGGTCAAGCAAGGACTAACTGATAACAGATGTGGTCAAGTCTGGGCATGCGCCAGACGGACAAAGGAGCTATTTATAGACTGTTACTAGGCAGATTACAAGAGCAACTAACACGAAGATAGGACTCTTCTCGTGCTACGCACGTGGAGGCATGACAATACAAAATGGAGTCCAGACTTTAGTCAACATAACGGAAGAAACTCGGTCCTAAAGGGGAATTCATGTCTTTAGTGAATGCTTACTCACATCGTTGTTTCAATTTTCAACAGACGACCCTTTCAGCATTTACTGAAGACATCCGGTTTATTAGAATAATCATCGTATATATCAATCTTCATCATTTCTTCTATTTCTTTAGTCAAATGTTTCTGGTAAGTGACATTGGCAATAGCTTTCTTATCAGGAATGCAGAGTGACACACATAGGGAACAGAGTAAAGGACCACATTGGATACAAATGCAACAGGAAAACAGAATCGCTACAATGATACAGAGACCAGTTAAAACCTTCCATCCCCATGTGGTGATCAATGCCCAAAAACCATCCAGAAAAGGTCCAAGTGCCATTTTCTGTATGGATTTCAGCTGCAATTTTATGTAATCTGTTAATAGCATTATAGACTGATGGCGTGTGGTCAGGAATAAACACACAACAACTACTTCCGATAATTTTACAAGCTCCACCTCGGTCAGCTAACATAACATCTAACACCATACGATTCTGCAATGCAACAATTCTAGTAATTTGCAATTCTTCCGTAAGATTCCCAAGAGCAGCAGCGGTTTGATTTGTCACAGCCTCTACAACTCTTGTTAACCTTCGAACTTTCCTACTATTTAGGGCAGCTCCAACAAAGAAGAACAATCCTAAATTAAAATCAATATACTGCTGCAGACTAGTATCGGTCTGGTCCACGTCATCAATCGATAGAGTACGTTTATACCTATTTACAGTCACATTATTCAACAACTTCAAATCTTTATGATAAGATGCAGGTGCCAAGAATACAGGAGGTAATAAAAATGCTACATAACATACTCCAGACCAACCGGCTGGCAAGCGGTAATAACCTTTATTTCCACATACGAAGTATGTATTATGGGATGCTAAGAAGGTACTGTTATTCAACCCGTCGATGTTTAAGATAGTGATGCAATCACTAACACCAACAGGAATATAACCCACACTCTGGACACACAGGTCCGCTTGAGCTTGTGCCACTTGAATAACAAATCGGTCTTTCCCCACAGTGTCTCTGGTGTTCGTGAAAATATAGGGAATCGATTCATTGTCCGGTCGATACTCTTCCCATTCCCAAATTGTCCCGTTCGCTTGTGGGTAACCATCTTTATCTTGATGACATTCCCTATTAAGTCTGAGGAGTAACCGTCCCACTGTAGGTTTCCGGGTGGCAAAAAGCAAAGTGTACCATGCTCTACAAGAGCCATTATGAGAAAAAGGAAGGGGTATGAACGGAGTTCCTCCTTTCTTCTGGTGAGCTGGCATCATGCCACATATCCAACAGTTCGTAGCATTGGTGGCAACATGGGTATGATGCAACATCTGGATGAAAGTGTTATTCAAATAAGACTGGCGATGCTTCAACTCTTGATACGGAAGGGTATAAAAGTAGTGCTCCGCAGGCACTGGAGTAGTCAAAACAAGCAACTCTCGAGCAGGAGTCACATCCTCCACAAACCATGTGGTTATCCCAACAATAGCTACTATAAGCATAAAACCTGTTGCACAAAGGATTTTCTTTTTCTCCATGTCAGAACGAAACAATCAATATCTTCCTGAAACTAAAAGGTTGTCAGAACTCTTCCCCTTAGGCAGTGGTTGATTTCTTCACCAGCGGGCCAAGACGGGTGTCGCTACACTAATGCAGGGCTGATCCCCCCCCCTTGCCTCATTGGCTCACCGTTTCACTAACCTAAGGGTCGTTCTGACAACGTGTCCTGATACTGAAGAATTCACTTCCTTGGTCTGAGATGATATCGCCTTCCTCCAGGAATCACGTGGTCCGGAAAGAGCTCCTCAGTATCGTTCGGTTCCACAGCACGGCCTTTCTCTGCAGTCAGAATTTCTCGATGGTCGGTCAATACAGCAGGCTCCACCAATCCGGGCGGCACTTTGCGACAGTGCAGGGAATGGATCCAATTCTTTCGGTTGGAAACCCGCACAGCCGTCCTCGTTGCAAGTAGGACTTGCTCAGGACCAACCCATCTCGGCTCCAAGCTGTTCGTCCTTTCAAAAATCTTCAGCATAACATAGTCTCCAGGTCGGAGACTGTGACCTTCGCTGGTGGACCGATCAGGGAGCGCCTCCCGGACCTGTTGATGAATAGAAACCAAGTTATCCATTAACTGTGCCAGATAATCATTCATCATTACACAAGGTACAAGTCAAAGAAGTCGAAGCTTGGATCTTAGCGATCTTGAGCTTCAGTGTACCATTATACTTTTCGACCAGTCCTGCAGACTGAGGGTGAAACACTGCGTGAAACTTCTGGGTGATGCCCAGACCCTTCAGGACATACTTTATAACATCCGCTATAAAGTGGGGTCCGTTATCACTCCACAGCAGTCTACAAACGCCATATCGAGGGAAGAACTCCTTCAATAGCATCTTGGCTGTAGTCATTGCAGTATTATCTTTCGTAGGGTATGCCTCAACCCATTTACTAAAGGCACACACCACTACTAGAACATACTTCAAATAGTTACAGCGCTCAAGCTGGATGTAATCCATCTGCAAAACCTCAAAGGGTGCAGTAGGTGTCGCAAATCCACCTGCTGGAGTTCGAGTACCCTTTCCTGGGTTGTACCTCAGGCAAATCATGCAGGTCTGCACTACCCTCTTTGCCGTGCTAGCAATCTCTGGATGCTCCCAGACTTGAGTAAGCAATTTTGCAATTGCGGAAGCTCCAACATGTGCTAGCCCATGTGCCATCTGAACCATAGGTTGTACAAAAGCTGTGGGTAACTTCCATCTATCCATCTGCTTATTTCTCCAACAACCCTCATCATCCAATTCTCCATCATTGGACCATTGCTCCCGTTCTTTGTCAGAAGCGGTCCTCTGTATTTCCAGCACTTCTCTTTTCGCATCGTGCCATCTTTCTACCTGCGACTTCACTACATACATGGCAGTAGCACCAGGCTGCATCGCAGTCTCCCGTGCCACCCGGTCTGCCAAAGCATTCCCTTCTCCAACTTTATCAACCACTTTCTTATGGGCACTACATTTAATTATAGCAATCTTCTTCGGATATGTCAATGCAGTCAAAAGGTTGTGAACTAACTCTCCATGCATTATCTGTACTCCATGCGACGTTAGAAACCCTCTCTCCTTCTAGAGTAGGCCGAAATCGTGCGCTACTCCGAAGGCATAACGGCTATCTGTATAAACATTCACACACAATCCTGTACTGAGCTCACATGCTCGTGTTAATGCTATCAGTTCCGCTGCTTGAGCTGATTTCTGTGGTATGCGTGCTGTCTCCACTATTGTTCGCAGCGTGGTAATTGCATACGCTGCTGAAGTCGTACCATCTGGTAGCTTCAGGCATGATCCATCCACCCACAATTCTCCATCTACATCTGGAAAGGGCGTATCTTGGAGATCAATACGACCCTTTGTCTGTTCCTCAGTCACAAGAATACAATCATGTGCTTTTCGTGCTTCAGACTGAGTTTCCGGGAACGGCAACAATGTAGCCGGATTTAACGTTACACACCTCTTTAACGTAATTTGAGGAGCCAAAAGCGTCAACTCATATCCCGTTAAACGGGCACTGGTCAAATGCTGCGTTTTCGTTTGATTAAGCAGGGCATCAACAGCATGGGGGACTAATACCAAAAGTTTGTGAGATAACACAATTCCCTCGCTTTGGCGTATTGACACAGCTGTCGCCGCAACCGAGCGAAAACAACCAGGCAATGCTCGGGCAACAGGATCAAGTACAGCCGAAAAATATGCACAAGGGCGCTGCTTGTCGCCATGCATCTGCACTAAAACTGATAATGCACATCCATCTTTCTCATGCACATACAGCGAAAAGGGTTTTGTATAATCAGGGGTCCCTAACACTGGTGCTGAACAAAGGGCCTGTCGCAATTGCTGGAAGGCAGTGTCACACTCATTTGACCAGGGAAGCGGAATAGGTGTGTCTTTTGTCAAAAGGGCTAATAATGGCTTGGCTATGTGCGAAAACCCTAATATCCATTGCCTACAAAAAGAAACAAGACCCAAAAATGCACGCACGTCCTTCTGCGTGGAAGGCACTGGCGTGTCCAAAATTACTTGAATACGATCTGGTGTGAGTGCACGCCCCTCCTTAGACAGAAGGTGACCCAAATAAGTCACCTTTGGTCTACAGAACTGCAATTTCTTCCTCGACACTTTGTGATTGTGAGATGCCAAAAAGGAAAGCAAGGATAACGTACGTTTCTCACACAGCTCCGGAGTGTCGGCCGCCAACAAGATGTCATCGACATATTGTATGAGGGCGACACCCTCGGGCAGAACAAAGGAGTCCAATTGTCTTTTCAAGGCTTGACTGTAAATGCTAGGGCTTTCTGTGTAGCCCTGAGGAACTCTACAAAATCGATAAGACCTATCATTCAGAGTGAAACCAAAGAGGTATCGGCTATCAGGATGAATAGGAATCGAAAAGAAAGCATTTTTCAAATCAATAACCGAAAACGTGGTCGCCGTTGGCGGGACCAAAGTGAGCAACGTCGTGATATCAGAAACCACTGGATACTGAGGTATCACCATCTTGTTCACCTCCCTCAAATCAATTATAAACCGATAAACTTTGGCATCCGTATCCTTCTTCAACATGGGTAAAATTGGACTGTTACAGACGTTGTAGGGAACTTCCTCCACTACTCCCACCTTAATCAAATCCTGCACAATCTGTATAAGAGCCTCCTCCCCCTCCTGGGAAATACGATACTGCGGGAGGCGTGGTAACACCGCCCCCTCCTGGACACTAATATGGACAGGCGGAATCACCATCTGTCCCACATCGGTATCCGAAATGGCCCACAAAGTACGAGGGAGAGTTGCTAACACAGTATCCTCTGAAACCACACACATCCGTTCAGACAGAGGGTGATTATCATTTAATATCACACGCACTCCAGCGGGGGAGCAGCGGATCGTAGCTCTGAAGTGCTTGAGCATATCAAGACCCATAATGTTGTCAGGCGTGTTCGGGGCAAGCAAAAACGGACAGGGTGCAGAAAAGGGATCAACCTGGAATGTAAGGGGTCGAGAAAGAGGGCTTCGGGAGAGTGTACCGTCAAACCCTACCGATGTAACCATTAAGCCAGATGGGGGAGCCCTCGGAACCAATTGTTTAGACAGCGCGCTACGAGTCGCTCCTGTATCCACTAGGAACTGATCAGTAGAACCCAAAACCTTCGCTGATACATAAGGACCCTTCTGATCAACCGGCAACCAACTGATTCTAACCCCTATCCAACGCATTCCTATGCATGCTGTGAATCATGGTACCCAGAGCGGTCAGTCCCTGACACTTGATACTGGTGTTGTCGATCAAAGACATTAGGTCTATCTTGTTGCTGCCCGGTAGGTTCAAAACGAGCGTGATCATTAGAATTCCCTCTAAAATTCGAGGAACCCCCTCTACCTCTCGGTCCACCCTGATTATGCCCTTGACGCGATGCATACAACGCCGGGCAATCTCTGGCCCAGTGTCCCGATTGTTTACAATACGCACATTGATTCCTATTCAAATCTGATCGACCCGAAGGAGGACCATAGAATCCTCCCCTACCTCTATTGACACCCCGACGGGGCGGACCATACACTTGCGCTAACATCACCTTCGTTTTTAAATCTTTTGACTTCTTCTCCTCCTGCCCCTTCGCTTCTTGTTCCTGACGCTCATAATACTGAGCTATAGTCAGGAGGGCTGTCGGAGACGCGGTGGACCAAGAACTTTCACTCGCTTTTAGTCGGGCTGCTATTGCCGGTAATAAATTCGCCACATATTTATCAGCAAAGAGGTGTCGACCCGTATCATCCGTAAGTGACTGACCACTAAAATCATGAAATGTCTCCTCAAAGCGCGTAAAGAAATCTGCAACTGATTCATCAACTTTCTGTTTACACGAAGCTAACATGTTCCAGTCAATCTTTTTAGGGGGAATGATTGTTTTTAACTTGGTCAAAATAGCAGCGGGGAGATCTAAGATAATCTGAGGCGGTTTCTGCGCGGGCTTTCTCTCCCTATCCTCATCCTCAAGCTCAGACCACCGAGCCTTAAAAGCGGCTTGATCATCCACCTTCCGTACAGATCGCCACATATCCGGTGGTAAAATAAGCCCAAAGAACAGATCTATATCTGCTACGGTCATAGTACAAGAATTCAAGGCCCCTTCGACTTCTTCGTAAAAGGCCGCTGGATTCTTGCGGGGATCAGGCAATGCATTCTTTAATGCCATAACATCAGCCCTATGCTAGGGAGTATAAACCCAATTGTACACAAAATATCCCTTAGCATTGGCAGAGGTAATATCCGCACTAGTTCCCGCTCCTTTAGGAGGAACATACAAAGGTGCCGCCTCTCGCATGGGTTTAGCATGCACTAGTTCGCCCCTATCTGACTGGGAGGAAGACAGCTGCTGATCGTCCGCCTGCAAGGCCAAGCTCTCCGCCTCCTTCTTCCGGCACGCTTCGTCCCGCAGTCGAAGCATCTCATCCCGTAGCGCAAACAGACATCGGACCGCATCAGGCACCTGAGAGGGAGAGAAATACCATTACGTAGTGCTCTAGAATCCGACACTATCTCCTGCGGCTCAAAAGCATCAGAATATTTGCGAAAAGCAGCAACCACTTCATCAGAGAAAACGGCAGCAAAATACAATTTCTCCCTATCCTGCCATCCTTCCAGAGTCGGTAATAACTCTGCAGAAGACAGCTTATTTGAAACTGCACGATAAGAAATTTTCCGAAGCTCACTCGAGCGCTCAAGAGATAACATGGATCGCGTGTCTATCCTATCTTTACCCGATCCGGAATCCTGGACTGGCGGAGCAGACGCACCTACATAAGGTGGCGGGGAACGATCTAATAGGGAAAAATCATCATCAAGATTAGTAAGGACAGGATAAAGAGGCTGCCGAACAGCATATTGACCCGACACTTGCAGCCTACGCTCTTTCTCTTGTCTCTCCGTCAGTTCTCTTTCCTCCCGACGCTTCGCTTCCTGTGCTCGCACATGATCATTCTTCCGTTGCTCTTTATCAAACAGCGCTTTCTCACGTTTCTCTCGCTCACGTACTTCCTTCACCCATAACCGCACACACTCAAACATATCTTGACGAGCACGCCGTTTACACATACACTGTTCCACATACTCAATCTTACGCATATCAAACGATCCATACAAAGGCCATCGTAACTCAGGATCCTTTTTGGTGTATTTCCTCCATACTGTGCTGTACATTATGGAAGAAAGACCATGCTTCACATACATATCCCTATTAGGCGTCCCCTCTGGGGGGGCTGGAGCAGAGTCCTCGAGGTTTAACCGGTTTCCAAAGCAGCAGCACCACTTTCGGAGTGCGCTAAAAGCAGGCATGCTCAAAAATAATGCAAAATATGCAGTATTATCAAAAAAATGGCACTTAAACGTTGTGCCGTTCAAATTTACACAGCTCCGGAGAAATATCTCCACATTACCTGCCTATATGTGTTGCAACGCATATATTCTCACAGTAATCAATACAAGATATGACCGGTCATCACAAATCAAACTCAAATAGCCAACCCAGGCTTCAAAAACTCGGAGCAAGTACCGTACAGAGGTTCTTACCAATCAAGAGTGTCCAGATTCCAACTGCCAAGCTCCAAAATTCGCCCAAACGGCTGTCACGGCAGGACCGACAGAAGAGGTCTCAGTCGAGGACCGGCGCCACCCAGATGGTCAGTTCGGAAGGGAAGGAAGAAAACCTCGGGATGCCAGGACTAAAGTGCCTCTGGCAGTGATCACATCCCCGGCCAAATTCCTCACCTTCGTCACGACCAGTCCTTCGAGCATCCGAGTCGCCGATGAGCCCCACATGACGGGCGCCAATTGATGAATACAGGCCCCAGCTAGGCCCGCAGGACACAAGGGTTCGCTCTCCTGCAAATGGAATCTACAAGGAAGTTGGCACGGAAACTGCAAAGTATAAAGACAAAGTTTATTAACCCTTAAGGGTGGTCCTACAATCCATACAACACCCTTCAGTATTGCATAGAGTAGCACACAGAACTTGCGTACACGGTCCCCTTTTATACACAACAGGGGGGCTCATAAGTGGGTGGATACAACATGAGGCAACATTCATTACCTTTTATGGTCATTTTCGATACAGAATCAATATATGGGCGGAGCTAACACACTCCTTGAGCCCGCGAAAACATGGTCAAGCAAGGACTAACTGATAACAGATGTGGTCAAGTCTGGGCATGCGCCAGACGGACAAAGGAGCTATTTATAGACTGTTACTAGGCAGATTACAAGAGCAACTAACACGAAGATAGGACTCTTCTTGTGCTACGCACGTGGAGGCATGACAATACAAAATGGAGTCCAGACTTTAGTCAACATAACGGAAGAAACTCGGTCCTAAAGGGGAATTCATGTCTTTAGTGAATGCTTACTCACATCGTTGTTTCAATTTTCAACACTGTGTGCCCCCTCTCGCTGAGCAACGCGACTCCTGAATCGTTTGTGCTGCTCTGAGCACCGTAAAGGCCCTGCCTGGCCTGAGCAAAGCAAACAACTGCCCCCTCGAGCCGGAGCTCGCAACGTAAGGAAGAGACTGCCTGTGCCCAAGCGCCAAGCCTCTGCGACCCCCTGGCCGTAGAGACCACTGTGAGGACCGGCGGCGCATTGGTTCGCCGATTTGGACGAAGCCGACAGCGCGCCGCGCTGAGAAATCACCCCCAAGCTGCCTCTCCTGCTTCTGACCCCGGAGGTGTGCTGCGACGTCCGGAAGCCCTCGAGAAAGTCTGGAGAAAGGAACCGACACCGGACAACAGGACCTCCTTCAAACTTGCCACCCGGAAACACCACCAGCTGATCCGCGCCGCCAAGAAAACAGCATACAAGGACCGGTTGGACAACAACGCACACAACTGCAAGGATCTCTTCAACATCGTGAAAGAGCTTTCCAACCCCAGCGCAGGAAACAACGACATCACCCCATCGCAAGACCTCTGCAACTCCCTCGCTTCATACTTCCACAACAAGATCGCGGACATACACAACAGCTTCTACAACCAACCAACGCACACCATGACCGAACAACCACCCCCCACCACCACCCTCCACGCCTGGACCCAGATCAGCACCGAAGACACCATCCGCACGATGAACTCCATCCACTCCGGATCACCGACCGACCCCTGCCCTCACCACGTCTTCAACAAGGCCGACGCTGTCATCGCACCCCACCTGCGAGACATCATCAACACATCCTTCGACACCACCATCTTCCCTGAGAGCTGGAAACACGCTGAACTCAGCGCTCTACTCAAGAAACCAACAGCGGACCCCACCGACCTCAAAAACTACCGCCCCATCTCGCTCCTCCCGTTTCCAGCCAAAGTCATCGAGAAGACCGTCAACAAGCAGATGGCCGCCTTCCTCGAGACGAACGGATCCCTCGACCCCTCACAGTCCGGCTTCCGAGCCAATCACAGCACCGAGACCGCCCTCATCGCCGCCACCGATGACATCCGAGCCCTGATGGACAATGGAGAAACAGCGGCCCTCATCCTCCTAGACCTCTCCGCGGCATTCGACACGGTCTGCCACCGCACCCTAGTACGGCGCCTCAGCAACATCGGAATCCAGGCCAAGGCGCTGGAATGGATCATCTCCTTCCTCGACGGAAGAACACAGAGAGTCCGCCTACCACCGTACAAGTCAGAGGCCTCCGAAGTCATCTGCGGCGTCCCTCAAGGATCATCTCTGAGCCCCACCCTCTTCAACGCCTACATGAGCCCCCTCGCGGCCATCGTACGCAAACACAACCTCAGCATAATCTCCTACGCCGACGACACCCAGCTGATCCTCTCCCTGACCAACGAACCCACCGCCGCCAGAGCCAACCTGCACGAAGGGATGAAAGAGGTAGCCGAGTGGATGACGACCAGCCGCCTGAAACTGAACTCGGACAAGACGGAGGTCCTCATCCTGGGCCCCTCACCCTCCGCCTGGGACGACTCCTGGTGGCCTCCCGCCCTGGGCACCGCACCCAAACCGACAGACCATGCACGCAACCTGGGCTTCATCCTGGACTCCTCCCTCTCCATGACCAGGCAAGTCAACAACGTCTCCTCGGCGTGCTTCAACATCCTACGCATGCTACGGAAGATCTTCTGGTGGATCCCCACCGAGACCAGGAAAACCATCACCCAGGCCCTCATCACCAGCCGACTGGACTACGGCAACGCCCTCTACGCCGGTACCACCGCCAAGCTCCAGAAGAGACTCCAGCGGATCCAGAACGCCTCAGCCAGACTCATCCTCGACATCCCACGAACCAGCCACATCTCCGGACATCTGAGAGACCTTCACTGGCTCCCCGTCAACAAAAGAATCACCTTCCGCCTCCTCACCCACGCACACAAAGCCCTACACGACCAAGGCCCGAGCTACCTCAACAGCCGAGTCAACTTCTACGCTCCCAAACGCCACCTCCGATCAGCCAACCACGCCCTCGCCGCCGTCCCCCGCATCCGAAGAGCGACTACAGGAGGAAGGTCCTTCTCCTACCTGGCCGCCAAGACCTGGAACTCCCTCCCGACCGACCTGCGCCTGACCCAAGACCACCTCTCCTTCAGGAAGAAGCTGAAGACCTGGCTGTTCGAGCAGTAGCGGCACCCCCCCCCCCCCCCCCAGCGCCTTGAGACCCTACGGGTATGTAGCGCGCTTTATAAGTGTCATTGATTGATTGATTGATTGAAGCGCCCCATGAAGCATCGTCGTCCACTGCCCAAGCGGGACTACAACGCGACGTGGGACGCCCCTCTACGGACTTCTGAGGCCGCCGCGAACTTCCTACAAAAGACTAAGGTACTGTGTGCCCCTGTACGACGCGTACTTCCACTCGTACGGCGCGTACTTCCCCTGTGCGGCCTGGACCGTACGCTGAACCCAGCGAGAAGCGAGAGCAACTGCAGGGGAAGCAGCCCTGAGGTTCGGAGCGTACGGACATCTGTACGGCGCGTACTTTCACCTGGGCGGCCCGGACTGGCTGTCCCGTACGCTGACCCCAGCGAGAAGCGGGAGACACTGCAGAGGAAGCAGCCTTGGGTGTACGGAGCGTACTGACATCTGTTCGGCACGTATCTTCACCGGTACGGTCCGTACAGCGTACGCCGATTCCCGCGGGAAGCGTGAGCAATCGCAGGAAGCGTCCCGAAGACTGTACGGCCCGTACGAAGAGTGGTACGACGCGTACCAACACCCGTACGAACCGTACGAAAGACGCTCCGACGCGCACAGACCTCCAGAAAGTGCAGATTGCACTAAAGATTGCCTTTTAAGAACTGTGGCCTCATGGAATATTGAGTACAAGTAACTGGAACCCTCTTAAAAAGTGAAACCCTGTATTTTAAAGCCTGCTTAAAGAACTTTATATAAAGAACTTTATTTTTATAAATACAGCCTTGTGTCTCTGTGTGGTGGGTTGGTGGTTATTGTGGGACGCCTTGAATGCTTAACCTAATGCCCTTTGGAATTTAGCCTGACTGCTTGCGCCACGTTACCTAGAGGGTGAGCAGGGGTTATTTTCTAAGAGTAATCCTTTGCCCTGACTTAGAGGAAAGGGGCCCTTCTTGTCGCAAGTGCATACCTGCGCCAACCAGAGACCCCGGATTCTAACAGGCATAAACTGTCCTACAGAGAGAGGTACAATTTTCCTTCAGATACAAACTGTTCCTGCAGAGGTACCAAGTGCTCAACAGAGGTACAAACTGTTCCTGCAGAGGTACAAAGTGCTCCACAGAGGTACAAACTGTTCCTGCAGAGGTACAAAGTGCTCCACAGAGGTACAAACTGTTCCTGCAGAGGTACGGACTACTCATGCAGAGGTACACAATGTTACTAAAGAAGAATAAACGGTTCTTACCGAGATACAAACTTTTCCCACAGAGGTGTCAATGCCCCCCTCCCCTCCCCCTCCACGATCGAGGCGCCTTTTAAACTGACTTGCTCTGCTTTGAGGGGATGTGAGAATTTTAATCAGACAATTTATGTCCCCCCGCTCCACCCCTTTAAGCTAGTTTTAGGGCTCGAATGAGTTAATCGATTCTGCCTATTTAACGGCAATCCCGATCCTGTTGTGCTGATTAGCGCCTGGAAGCCTCGCCCGTTTCACTGGCACTTTACAAATAAAGCAGTAGGATAACAGTACACCATGGATGCACTATCGAGATGCGTGAGACATGCGTTTGAGACGGAACTTGGATATGTGTGTCTGGACACACAGGTCCGTCATGCGCGTGTGCGGTTCTAGAAGGGACGAGGCCATATGTATGCACACAGGTGAGTCATACGTGTGTGTGCTATTCTAGAAGGGACGAGGCCATGTGTATGCACACAGGTGCGTCATACGTGCTGTGCTAGAAGGGACGAGGCCATATGTATGCACAGAGGTGCGTCATACGTGTGTGCTGTGCTGGAAGGGAAGAGGCCCGGGACTTCTACAAACAGGTGCGTCACGCGTGCCTCTTTTATTTTAGAAAGAAGGAGGCCCTGTGCATGAACACACAGGTGAGGGATGTTTGTGTGTTATTCTAGAAGGGACGAGGCCCTGGGGTGTATAAACACACAGGAGTTTCATGCATGTTTTCCTCTAGGAGGGAGGAGGCCATGTGTATAAAGCATACAGTATAAACACACAGGTGCGTCGTGCGTGTGTGTTGTTCTAGAAGGGACGAGGCCCCATGATGTGCACAAACATACAGATGCGTCATGTGTGTGTGTTCATTTAGAAGGGACGAGGCTCAGGACTTGTATAAACAGGTGTGACATGCGTGTTTCTTATATTTTGGAAGGAAGGCGGCCATGTGTACGGACACACAGATGCCCGGTCACTTGGCCTGACTCCCACACACACATTGAAGCTCATTTTCCACCGAGGGAGGCCCGCGGGGCGTAACGAGGGCCGAGGGAACGGAATTGACAAACCATGAATTGATGCGGGCGGAGCGGGGCATCTCTTCTCATCTTCGGAAGCGCCAATTAATCTAATGACAGACTTCCACCCCCTCCCGAGTGGGCGTGTCAGTCTCACCGAGGCACCTCTGTCTGGGGAGGGGCGGAATGGGCGGGAGGGCCTCTCTGCTGGGAGCTTGGGCGCTAGGGTCTCGTGCTAATATGACGCTTTGTGATGATCAGTCTCAGGTGAACTGAGCGCGTCAGTGAATAGTGATTATCATGCCCCGCCCAACAGGTGCGCTCCTTCCTGCCCCCACCATCCGGCCCCGCCCCGCAGGTGCGCTCCTTCCTGCCCCCACCCTGCAATTATCCCGGCAGCGAGGCTGTAATGCGAGCTTCAGACGCGGGGGAGATGCTCCGGGAGGGAGGGGTGAGATGCACGGAGAGAGCAGGTGAATGAACCCTCCGTAGAGAGGCCCAGGGCGGGCAGGCGTGGAGCGCTCGGGCCCTGCTCTCACGCACGCGTGATCTGAAACACACACACACTACATACAGCGCACTGCACGGGACCTGCTGTAGTGTATGAACACAGCCTACAACAAATAACAAAACGCACCAACATTTGCAATGAGCGACAGGTGCCAGATGACAAACGCTCCAAGAGAAAAACAAACTGTGTACTCGTTGGTTATTGCAAATGGTGGATCAACACGAAAACAATGTATCACTATCAGTGCACTGGTGCAAACAATGTACCGCTGCAAGGGCACTGGTGCACACAATGTACCACTGCAAGGGCACTGGTGAAAACAATGTACCGCAGCAAGGGCACTGGTGCAAACAATGTACCACTGCAAGGGCTCTGGTGCAAACAATGTACCACTGCAAGGGCACTGGTGCAAACAATGTACCACTGCAAGGGCACTGGTGGAACTGATGTAACAAAGCTGGGGCACCAGTGAAACCAACGAAATACTGCTGGGGCACCAGAGCGACCAGTGTAATCAATATAACACTGCTGGGGCACTGGCGCAACTAATGTAACACTACTGGGGCACCTGTGCAACCAATGTAACAAAGCTGGGGCACTGGCGCAACTAATGTAACACTACTGGGGCACCTGTGCAACCAATGTAACAAAGCTGGGGCACTGGCGCAACTAATGTAACACTACAGGGGTAACAGTGCAACTAATGTAACAAAGCTGGGGCACCGGTGCAACCAATGTAACAAAGCTGGGGCACTGGCCCAACTAATGTAACACTACAGGGGTAACAGTGCAACTAATTTAACAAAGCTGGGGCACCAGTGCAACTAATGTAACAAAGCTGGGGCACCGGTGCAACTAATGTAACAAAGCTGGGGCACCGGTGCAACCAATGTAACAAAGCTGGGGCACTGGCCCAACTAATGTAACACTACAGGGGTAACAGTGCAACTAATGTAACAAAGCTGGGGCACCGGTGCAACTAATGTAACAAAGCTGGGGCACCGGTGCAACTAATGTACCAAAGCTGGGGCACCGGTGCAACTAATGTAACAAAGCTGGGGCACCGGTGCAACTAATGTACCAAAGCTGGGGCACCGGTGCAACCAATGTAACAAAGCTGGGGCGCCGGTGCAACTAATGTAACAAAGCTGGGGCACCGGTGCAACTAATGTAACAAAGCTGGGGCACCGGTGCAACCAATGTAACAAAGCTGGGGCACCGGTGCAACCAAGGCAAAACCTCTGGGTCACCAGTGGAACGAAAA
Source organism: Triturus cristatus (assembly GCF_964204655.1). Classification (NCBI taxonomy): domain Eukaryota; kingdom Metazoa; phylum Chordata; class Amphibia; order Caudata; family Salamandridae; genus Triturus; species Triturus cristatus. Next base: position 1,668,548,456 of record NC_140591.1, on the reverse strand, counting down.
TAACATTGCTGGGGTACGAGTGCAAACAATGCAATGCTGCTGGGCCACTGGTGCAACCGATGTAACACAGCCAGTGCACCGGGGCAACCAGTGTAACACTGCAGGGGTACCGATGCATCCAATGTAGCACTGCTGGTGCACTGGTGCAACCAACGATACAGTACTGGTGCATCGGTGCAGCCAACATAACAGTGCTGGTGCACTGGTGCAATCAGTGTAAGACTGCTGGGGTACCGGTGCAAGCAATGTAGCACTGCTGGTACCAGTGCAAAAAAAGCAACACTGCTGGTGCATGGGTGCAACCAATGTAACACTGCTGTGGCACATGAGCAACCAATGTAACCAATATTACACTGCTGGGGCACCGGTGCACCCTGTGTAACAAGCTGGGATACTGGTGAAACCAATGAAACACTGCTGGGGCACTGGTGCAACCAATGTAACACTGCTGGGGCACCGGTGGAACCAACGTAACACTGCTGGGGCACCAGTGGAACCAACGTAACACTGCTGGGGTAGCGATGCAACCAATATAGCACTGCTGGTGCATCGGTGCAGCCAACATAACAGTGCTGGTGGACTGGTGCAATCAGTGTAAGACTGCTGGGGTACCGGTGCAAGCAATGTAGCACTGCTGGTACCAGTGCAAAAAAAGTAACACTGCTGGTGCATGGGTGCAACCAATGTAACACAGCTGACCCACCGGTGCAACCAATGTAACACTTCTGTGGCACCTGAGCAACCAATGTAACCAATATTACACTGCTGGGGCACCGGTGCACCCTGTGTAACAAGCTGGGATACTGGTGCAACCAACGTAACACTGCTGGGGCACCGGTGGAACCAACGTAACACTGCTGGGGCACCGGTGGAACCAACGTAACACTGCTGGGGCACCGGTGGAACCAACATAACACTGCTGGGGCACCGGTGAAACCAACGTAACACTGCTGGGTTAGCGATGCAACCAACATAACAGTGCTGGTGCACTGGTGCAATCAGTGTAAGACTGCTGGGGTACCGGTGCAAGCAATGTAACAATGCTGGTGCATGGGTGCAACCAATGTACCACAGCTGAAGCACCAGTGCAACCAATGTAACACTGCTGTGGCACCGATTCAACCAGTGTAACACTGATGGTGCACCAAGGCAACCAAAGTAACACTGCTGAGACACTGGAGCAACCAATGTAACCAATAGACACTGCTGGGGTACGGGTGCAACAACTGTAACACTGCTGGGGCACCAGTGCAACCAATTTAACACTGCTGGGGCTCCTGTGCAACCATGGTAACACTTGTGGGGTACCGGTGCCACCAATGTAACACTGCTGATGCACTGGTGCAACTAATGTAACACTACTAACACACAGGTGGAACCAGTGTAACACTGCTGGGGCACTGGTGCAACCAACAATACATTGCTGGGACACTGGTGCAACTAATGTAAAACCGCTGGGGCACCCAACGAAAAACTGCAGGTGCACCAGCACAACCAATGTAACACTGCTGGGGAACCAGAGCAACCAGTGTAACACTGATAGGGCACGGATTCAACTAGTGTAACATTGCTGGGGCACCAGTGCAACCAGTGTAAAGCTGCCAGGGCACCGGGCAAGCCAATGTAATGCTGCTGGACACCAGAGCAACCAATGTAACACTTCTTGGGCATCGGTGCAACCAATGCACCAAGGCTGGGGCACCGATGCAACCAATGAAACACTGCTGGGCATGAGTGCAACCAGTGTCACACTGCTGGGCATGGGTGCAACCAGTAGAACCAATTTAACACTGCTGGGGCACCAGTGGAACCAATGTAACACTGGTGGGGTTTCAGTGCAACCAATGTAACTCTGCTGGGGTGCCAGGGCAACCAGTACAACAAGTGTAACACCTGGGGCACCTTTGGAACCAATGTAACATGGCTGGTGCACCAGGGAAACCAAAGAAACCCTACAGAGGCACTGGTGCAACCAATTCAACACTGCTGGGGCACTGATGCAACCAGTGTAACACTGCTGGGTAATCAGTGTAACCAGTGTAACACTGCTGGGACACCAGGGCATCAAAAGTAACACTTCAGGGGCACCAGTACAAACAGTTTAACACTGATGGGGCAACAGTGGAACAGATGTAACACTGGTGGGGCTTCAGTGCAACCAATATAACACGGCTGCAGCACCAGGTCAACCAGAGTAACCAATATAACCCTGCTGGGGTACCAGTGCAACCAATGTAACACTGCTGGGGACCAGGGGAACCAATGTAACACTGCTGGGGACCAGGGGAACCAATGTAACACTGTTGGGACACCTGGGCAGGGCAACCAATATAACACTATTGGAGCCATGGTGCAACCAATGCATCACTACTGGAGCATGGGTGCAGCCAATCTAACCCTGCTTGGGCACCAGTGCAACCATTGTATCACTGCTAGGGCACCTGTGGAACCAATGTAACACAGCTGGTGCACCGGGGCAAGCACAGTAACCCTGCAGAGGCACCGGTGCAACCAATTCAACACCGATGGGGCATCAGTGCAACCAATGTAACACTACTGGGGCACCAGTGCAACCAGTGTAACACTGATTGGGCACCAGAGCATCACATGTAACACTGCTGTGGCACCAGGGCAACCAGTGAAAACAATATAACACAGCTGGGGCACCAGTGCAAACAATGTAACAGTGCTTGTGCACTGATGCAATCAGTGTAAGACTGCAGGGACACTGTTGCAAACAATGTAACAATGCTGGAGCAGCGGTGCAACCAATTTTGCACTGCTGATGCACCCATGCAATCAGTGTATCACTGCTGGGGCAAACAATGTAATAATGTTGGGGCACCAGTTCAACCAATGTAACACTGCTGGTGCACAGATGCAACCAATTTACCACTACTGTAGAACTGGTGCAACCAATGTAGCACTGCTAATGCACCGGTGCAACCAAAGTAACAATGCTGCTGCACAGGTGCAATCAGTGTAACACTGCTGGCTACCGGTGCAACCAATTTACTACTGCTGGGGAACAGTGCAACAAATGTAATACTGCTGGGGCACTGGTGCAATCAATATAAAAGTGCTGGGGAACCAGTGCAACCTATAAAGCATTGCAGGTGCACTGGTGCAACAAATATAACACTGAAGGTTTATCAGTGCAACCAATGTAAAACTGCTAACGCACAGGTGGAACCAGTGTAACACTGCTGGGGCATCGGTGCAACCAACAAAACACTCCTGGGACAAGGGTGCAACCAATGGAAAACTGCTGGGGCACTGGTGCAACCAATGTAAAACTACTGGGGCACTTGTGCAACCAACGTAACACTGGTGAGGCTCCGGTGGAACCAATGTAACACTGCTGGTGCACCGGGGCAACCCCAGTAACCCTGCAGGGGCACCGGTGCAACCAATTCAACACAGATGGGGCACCAGTGCAACCAATGTAACACTACTGGGGCACCAGTGCAACCTGTGTAACACTGATTGGGCACCAGAGCATCACATGTAACACTGCTGTGGAACCAGGGCAACCATTGAAAACAATACAACACAGCTGGGGCACCAGTGAAACAAATGTAGCATGCTGAGGCACCATTGCAACCAATATAACACTGCTGGGGTACCAGTGTGACCAATGTATCACTGGTAGGGTTACAGTGCAACCAATTTAGCACTGCTGGGGCACCAGGGTAACAAATGTAACACTTATGGGGCACCTGTGGAACCAATGTAACATGGCTGGGGCACCAGGGCAAACAAAGAAACCCTGCAGAGGCACCAGTGCAATCAATTCTACACTGCTGGGGCACCAATGCAACTAATGTAACACTATTGGCACACCAATGCAACCAATGTAACAGAGCTGGGGCACCGGTGCAAGCAATAAAATACTGCTGGGGCACTGGTGCAACCAATGTAACACTACTGGGGCCCTGGTGCGAACAACGTAACACTGTTGGAACATTTGTGGAACCAATGTAACACTGCTGGGGCACCAGTGCAACCAATGTAGCACTGCTGGTGCATCAGTGCAAACAATGTAACAGTGCTTGTGCACTGATGCAATCAGTGTAAGACTGCAGGGACACTGTTGCAAACAATGTAACAATGCTGGAGCAGCGGTGCAACCAATTTTGCACTGCTGATGCACCCATGCAATCAGTGTATCACTGCTGGGGCAAACAATGTAATAATGTTGGGGCACCAGTTTAACCAATGTAACACTGCTGGAGCACAGATGCAACCAATTTACCACTACTGTAGAACTGGTGCAACCAATGTAGCACTGCTAATGCACCGGTGCAACCAAAGTAACAATGCTGCTGCACAGGTGCAATCAGTGTAACACTGCTGGCTACCAGTGCAACCAATGTACTACTGCTGGGGAACAGTGCAACAAATGTAATACTGCTGGGGCACTGGTACAATCAATATAAAAGTGCTGGGGAACCAGTGCAACCTATAAAGCATTGCAGGTGCACTGGTGCAACAAATATAACACTGAAGGTGTATCAGTGCAACCAATGTAAAACTGCTAACACACAGGTGGAACCAGTGTAACACTGCTGGGGCATCGGCGCAACCAACAAAACACTCCTGGGACAAGGGTGCAACCAATGGAAAACTGCTGGGGCACTGGTGCAACCAATGGAAAACTACTGGGGCACTGGTGCAACCAACGTAACACTGGTGAGGCTCTGGTGGAACCAATGTAACACTGCTGGGGTACCAGTGCAAACAATGCAACACTACGCTGGCACCGGATCCAGCAACGTAACACTGCTAGGTCATTGTTACAACCAATGTAACACTGCTGATGCACCGGTAGAACCAGTGTAACACTTCTGATGCACCAGCGCAACCAGTGTTTCACTGCTGAGGCACTGGTGCAACAAATTTAACACCACTGTGGCACCAGTATGACTAATATAACACTGCTGTGGCACCTGTATGACCAATGTACCACGGCTTGGGCACTGGAGGAACCAATGCAAGACTGCTGGGGCACCAGTGCAACCAATGTAACAATGCTGGGGCACCAATGCAACCAATTGAGCACCGTTGTGGCACCAGTACAACTAATGTAACACTGCTGTTACACCAGTATGACCAATATAACACTGCTTGGGCACTGGTAGAACCAATGCAACACTGCTGGGGCACTGGTATCACCAATGTAACACTGCTGACACACCGGCGCAACCAGTGTAACTCTGCTGGGGCGCCGGTGAAACCAATGCAACAAAGCTGGGGCACTGCTGCTACCTATGTAACACTGCTGGGGCACCAACAAACATTGCTGAGACACTGATGCAAACATGTGACACTGCTGGATCACTGTTGCAACCAGTGTAACATTGATGGGGCACATGTGCAACTAGTGAAACTCTGCTGGAGCACCATTGCAGCCAGCGTAACACTGCTGGGCAGTGGGGCAACCAGTGCAACACTGCTGAAGCACCAGTGCAACCGGCATAACACTGCTGGGGCACGTGTGCAACCAGCGTATCACTGTTGAGGCACCGAGCAACTAATGTATTACTGCTGGGGCACTGGGGCAACCAGTGAAACCAATATAACACAGCTGGGGCACTGGCACTACCAGCATAATACTGCTGGGGAACCGATGCAACTAATGTGCCATGCCTAGTGCACCAGTGCAACCAATGTAACACTGCTGGGGCACCGGTGGAACCAGTGCAATACTGTTGGTGCAGCATTGCAACCAATCAACACTGCTGGGGCACCAGTGCAATCAATGAAACATTGCTAAGGCAACAATGGAACCAATGTAACACTTCTGGGCCACCGGTGCAACCATTGCAACACTGCTAGGGAACCGGTGCAACCAATGCAACACTGCTGGGGCACTGGTGGAACCAATGTAACACTGCTGGGGCACTGGTGAAACCAATGCAACAAAGCTGGGGAACTGGTACAACCAATAACACACTTCTGGGTCACCAGTGTAACCAAGGAAAAACTGCTCAGGCAGCAGTGCAAACAATGTAGTACTGCTGGGGCACAGGTGCAACAAAAGCAACACTGCTGGGGCACCAGTGGGACGAATTCAACACTGCTGGGGTACTGGTGAAAGCAATGTAACCCTACTGGGGTATCTGTGCAAACAATGAATTGCTGCTGGGGCAGCGTTGCAACCAGTGCAACACTGCTGGGGCACTGGTGCAAGCAATACAACACTGCTGGGGCGCCGGTGATACCAATGTAACACTACTGGGAGACCAGTGAAACAAATGAAATGGAGCTGGGGCACCAGTGCAACCAATATAACACTGCTGGGAAACCAGTGCAACCAAAATAGCACTGTTGGGGCACCAGTGCAACCAACATAACACTGTTGGGGCATGGGTGCAACCAACGAAACCGTGCTGGGGTACCTGTGCTATCAGTGTAACACTGCTGGGGCACTGGTGCAACCAATGCAGCACTGCTGGGTCACTGTTTCAACCAACGCAGCTGTGGCACCGTTAGAACCAATGTAACACTGCTGGGGCACCGGTGCAACCAATATAACACTGCTGAGAAACCAATGCAACCAGCATAGCACTGCTGGGGCACCGGTGCAACCAATGCAACAATGCTGGGGCACCTGTGCAAGCAATGAATTGGTGCTGGGGCAGTGTTGCAACCAATGCAACACTGCTAGGGCACTGGTGCAAGCAATACAACACTTCTTGGGCACCGGCGATACCAACGTAAGACTACTGAGGGACCAGTGCAACAAATGAAATGGAGCTGGGGCACCGGTGCAACCAATATAGCACTGCTGGGAAACCAGTGCAACCAAAATAGCACTGCTTGGGCACCGGTGCAATCAACGTAAGACTGCTGGGGCACCGGTGCAACCAATATAACACTGGTGAGGCACTGGTGGAACCAATGTAACACTGCTGGGGCACCAGTGCAACCAATGTAACACTACTGACGCACCGGTGCAACCAATGTAACACTCTTGGGGCACTTGTAGATTCAATGTAACACTACTGATGTGCCGGTGCAATCAGTGTAACACTGCTGGGGCACCAGTGCAACCAATATAACACTGCTGGGAAACTGGTGCAACCAATGTAGAACTGCTGGTGCTCCAGTGAAGCGAATGTAACACTTCTGGGGAACTTGTACAACCAATGTAACAGTGCTGCTGCAATGGTGCAATCAATGTAACACTGCTGGGGTACCAGAGGAACCAATTCAACACAGCTGGGAAAACAGTGCAACCAATATAACACTGCTGGGGCACCAGTGCAACCAACGTAACACTGCTGGGGCTTCAGTGCAACCAATGTAACACTGCTGGAAAACCAGTGCAACCAATGTAGCACTGTGGGTGCACCGGTGCAACCAGTGTAACACTGCTAGGGCACATGCGCAACCAATGTAACAATGCTGGGACACCAGTGCATCCAACATAACACTGCTGAGGCACCAGTGCAACACCGTAACACTGCTGGGGCAACAGTGCAACCAATGTAGCAGTGCTGGGGCACCAGTGCTAGCTGTGTAACACTGCTGGGGCACCGGTGCAACAATGTAACACTGCTGGACCACCATTTTAACCAATGTATCAATGCCGTGGCACCGCTACGACCAATGTAACACTGCTGATGCAACGGTGCAACCAGTGTAACACAGCTGGGGCACTGGTACAACCAATGCAGCACTGATGGGGCACTGGTGCAACCAATCCAGCACTGATGGGGCACTGGTGGAACCAATGAAACACTGCTGGGGCACCAGTGAAACCAACATAATACGGCTGAAGTACCGGTGCACCAACTTAAAACTGCTGGGGCACCCTTTCAACTAACTTAACACTGTTGTGGCACCATTACAACCAATGTAACACTGCTGATGCAACGGTGCAACCAGTGTAGCACTGCTGGGGCACTGGTGCAACCAATGCAGCACTGATGGGGCACTGGTGGAACCAATGAAACACTGCTAGGGCACCAGTGCAACCAATGTAGAACTACTGACAAGCCAATACAATCAGTTTAACACTGCTGGGGCACAGGTGCAACCAATATAACACTGCTGAGAAACCAGTGCAACCAATGTAGAACTGCTGGTGCTCCGGTGCAACAAATGTAACACTGTTGGGGAACGGGTGCAACCACTGTAACACTGCTGTGGGACTGGTGCAACCAATGTAAGACTAGTGGCACTGATGCAATCAGTGTAACACTGCTGGTGCCTTGTTGCAACCAGTATCACAGTGATGGGGCACAGAGTATCCAATATAATACTACTGGTGCACCTGAGCAACCAGTAAAACCAATATAACACTGCTGGGTCACTTGTGCAACCAACGTAACACTGCTGGGCCACAGGTGTAACCACTATAATACAGCTGGGGCACCAGTGCACCCAAGTTAGGACTGCTGGGGTGGCAGGTCAAAAAATGTAACACAGTTGGGGCACTGGTGCAACCAATGTAACACTGCTGGGGCACCTGTGCAACCAATGCAACACTGCTGGGGCACCGGCGTAACCAATCAACACTGCTGGGTCACCTGTGCAGCTAATTTAACACAGCTGGGCCACCGGTGTGTAGTGCTAGAGCACTTCCATGTATTGGGACCACGTGATGACCTTTGACTACCATTATTTTTTTTGACTTTTGTTGTTTTACTTTACCTTAGCCTGAATGTATGACATAATTCTTTCCTGCATGTGCACTTTTTCTTGAAGATTTCTTTCTTGTCTTCTTGTTGCTACAGAGGGGGAGAGCTTTCACAGAGTGCAACAGCCTTGCCAGGAAGAGAACTTGTGGGATGTGCATTCGAAAGCAAGAAAGAGAGAGAGGTGTAGAATGTACTTCTTGGTCTCGATGTGTAGTGTTATAAGCAGTGGTGCTCAAATATGCATTGTGTTGTACATTGGGAAATACTATGAATTCTTACTATTGGCTTTGACATGCCCTCATGCCACCTTGAATTCTGACTCTGTCAGCTAGCTTGAGCTTTTGCACACAGACAGCCCCCCAGATTACCCAATTTATTTAGGCTATTCACGTTCAAGTTTGTTTTGCTTTTGGAAGTTGTTGACTGTACTGCTGGAGAATTTGCATTGTTAAGATAAAGGCTGGCATACGTGAGATTGCATAAAGAATGTGAGAACTCTTTTGCCTTTGGAAAGCTTGCATGGAAAGTGACCAACTCGAGTAAGTTTCCTTGGTGCAGAGGAGGGCCTCTCGGAACCTTCTAGCATGTATTGATATTATAAAGCTGGGGTTTTTTGACTTAGAAACTGGGATTTGTTTGGGGTCCAAATTGGGATGGACGAGTCTACTTTGGCAGAACCCAATTTGCTGATGCTCTTACCCCACGCTGTGAATACCCCAGTCTGGACTGGGCTAAGATGTAGTGTTTGCAGCCAATGAGGTGTTTTATTCGTTGAGTATTGACTTTGTGATGTGTGAGTGAGTCTATGTGCACATCCAAGTCTTCAGCTATAGTAATAATCTTATGTACTTAATGTATATATCTTTCTGATTTCTTGAAGTGGACGTCCATAATATTATCTGCTTGCATTTCATTTCTTATTATTATCCACTCATTTAACAGTTGCATCTGCCTACTTATAAGTGTGATAATAATGCTTGCACATGCATATGTATATATATATATATTCACTGAAAAAACCAAAGGTTTCACACACGTTATAGTTAGGAATTAGCATTTAAAAGACCTTGCAAATTCACTGAAAAAACCATAGGTTTCACACATGTTATAGTTAGCTGGACATTTCACTCGTGAAAAACCAATGAAATTCCCCCGTTATAGTTAGTTCAGCTAACTATAACTCGCGCCCCCGCAATGCACTGCTGATGACGTCACATATTACATCACTCATGACATGGTCAGTGACATCACTCATGACATCACTGATGACATCTCAAATGACATCACTGATGACATCATCCAGTGAATGTGTGTTTTTCTGAAAATTAAATATGTTTTATATATGTATATCTCAAGGTCGATGGAAGAATAAATGGGTATATAAGTGTCTAAATGGATGATTTGTTTTTGAAAAATAGATTGTATAACTGACTGATTAAGTGTATCTTAGTGAATACATGGCTTAGTGAGTAATGTTTAAATATGTAAATATCTGTATCAGTCTCTCACTTTGTGTATAAGTGGCTGCATGGGTTGGTGAGTAGCTACATGGGTGTCTATATAGGTTATTAGTTGGTTTTTTGAGTATCAGTCTGAGTGTCTGCATGGTTCGGTGGGGGGTATTACGTAGTGCATAGGTGCATGAATGAGTGACTCTCTCTTTGTATGTGTTGAAGACAGCATGTGTGCAGGACTGTATGGGTGGATGAGTGTGTGTATGGGTGTGTTAGTGAGTGAACGACTGTCTCAATAGTGTCTTTATCAGTAACTACATATGTTTTAAACTAGTATATGTGACTATTGGTGTATATAAGTGAGTATATGTGAGAGTGAGAGATTGAAAGAGTTCCTGTATGAATAAGTATGTGTTTCTATAAGTGATTGTTTAAAAGACTAAGTATGTGTAAGTTCCCGTAGAAGTAAGTGTGGTGGTGTGTGTATAAATGTATATGCAAGTAAATGTATGTTTCTTCCTTTATTAGCATGAGTGATTATGTGTGTGAGTAACTCTGTGGATGAGTGGCATTGTGTAACAGGATGTATAGGTGTATGAGTACATATGATGAGTGAGTACATGTATGAGTGACTGTATAGGACTGTTGGTGAATGAGTGGATGTGTATGTGGATCTTAGAATTACTCAAGAGGTTGTTGTAACTGGTATTGGTATGTCCATTTTTTTGAAAATGTTAGTGTCTATTTTTGAATGTGTGTATCAAAGGTTATATTAGGGTGAGAGGAGGTCTGCCACTCTGTCACAAGGATGATGTCATCAGTGATGTCATTTGAGATGTCATCAGTGATGTCATGAGTGATGTCACTGACCATGTCATGAGTGATGTAATATGTGACGTCATCAGCAGTGCATTGCGGGGGCGCGAGTTATAGTTAGCTGAACTAACTATAACGGGGGAATTTCATTGTTTTTTCACGAGTGAAATGTCCCGCTAACTATAACATGTGTGAAACCTATGGTTTTTTCAGTGAATTTGCAAGGTTTTTTAAATGCTAATTCCTAACTATTACGTGTGTGAAACCTTTGGTTTTTTCAGTGAATTTGTACGTTTTTTTAAATGCTAATTTTTGTATTATTTAATTATTTATTTTTTTTTTTATTAAAAATAAAATTCCTATGTATTCATTTATATATTATCTGTATCTTTTTATTTGTTTTTGCTTTTTTTTGAAAATTTCAATTAGGATAACGTTGAACAGTTTTTAAAATTTTTGCAATAATTTTTTCTCCACTTTTTTTTTTTTTATATAAATTCTTGGGGTGCGCGCTCTGAGCGCGCTCCTAGTACAATTTCGTAAGTTTTTTATGAATACCGTCGTACGTTATTTACGTACGCAAATATACGTCATAGTGCGCGCTGGGAGCGCGCACCCAGTACGTATGCGTACGTACGTACGCATGCGTGCATGCGTCCTACGCGCTCCACGCGGTTTACTTCCGCATACGCTAAAATTACGCGCAATAACGGTCGCGTATACGCGTGTTCAACGTATGCGCGCTAGGTACGCGCATATGACGTATGCACATGCGCTCCTACACGTTCGCGCATACGTAATCACGAGCTGCGCGCTCGGAGCTTGCGCAGTGCGCGCACCTCGGGTTTATGCATAATAAAACAGCACTTCTTATTGGTTATCATTACTTTCAGTTTCTAATTGTTTCAACACCACACCCAATCCCCTCATGGCAAGTCATGTGATCAAGAATCATCACTTTTGATTGGTTTGAAGTACTTTCAGTTCCAGATTCTTCCCAAACCACACCTACTCCCCTCATTATTAGTTCTGATTCCTTTGGAGAAGGAGCTATTCTGTTGTTGAGAGACAATGGCTGAACAGCAACCATCTTCAGACAGTGACCAGGACACTCTTGAGAGGCAGAGGAACAGGAAGCAGAAAGACAGCTTTATATGGCAGTTTTTCACTTTTCCAGAGGGACAAAAAAAGGTAAATGCACCTAAAGTTACATGTGTACTTTGTCAAAAAGTCTTGTCACGTGGGAATCCTAACAAGAAATATTCTTTTAGCATTCACACTATGTTGAGACATGTTAACAAAATGCATCCAGTGACTTTTCGTCGAGCTTCTGGAGCAAACCCTCCACCTGCTCTACCGACGACATCTGCTGCAGCTCAGCCGAGCACATCTTCGGCAGCTCAGCCGAGCACTTCTTCTGCAGTGGTGCCTTTGCCTTCTTCCACACCTCGTTTTGGACCACCTTGTTTTGCTAGGTTGTCCACACGCTGCACTGATTGCGGTAAACTTATTTCTGTGTGTGAGACCAGTCTTGATCTCGTTCAGAGAAAATTTGATGCCCATGAGTGCAGTAGGCCATAGATGTTTTTTCTTTTTTTTCGTTTTTCTCTTCCTGTTTCCCTCCATTAACTCAAGGGCTCTTTTAAGAGCCACTTATAAACTTAACCCCAAAACATTTTTTGGAGGGATTTTTTTAAATTTTTTTTTTGAGGTGCGCCCAAGGTTTTTTTTTTTTTTATTTAATGTACAAAAAGAGGTGAAGAAATGGAAGCATGAAAAGGGAGGATTGAGTAATACTAATATTTTTCACTTATTTTTAAAAAAAGAAAAAAAAATTCCCCCCAAAATTTTTTTTAAGTATTTTGCAAGGGAACAGATATTTTTTTTATTTTTTCTTTCCAGTTCTGCAAAAAAAGAAAATAAGTATTAATATTCAATCATACATTACAAAAAGCATTACATGTTTTTACATATTTTACAAAGCAATTTTTTGCCCTTTTTTTGCTGTTTTCAGATTTATTTTTTTTTCACTTAAAATAGTGAAAACAATTGTATTCATCATTTAACAGCGGGCAAAAAAAAAACAATCTGAAAGATTGCTTAAAAAAAGCCCTAAAACTTTCCTCACTAAAATATACCTTGTTAGAAATATTACATATATATTACAAGTACTTCTCTAGATGAATAAAATTTTTCTAGACAAACCGTCTTTAAACCTTGTCGCAAAAGCACACATGCCAAAATAATTTCTGTCAAAGGAGTCCACAATTGTTTTTATTACTTTTCCTTTAGGCCAAATAGTAATTTCAAAATCCTTTCTAAGTGATATCTTCAATTATAATCCTTTAAAATTACAAAAAATGCTTCCTTCAGATGCAGTTTTTAGTTTTCAAAATTTAGGTTTCAGAAAAATTAAGTAAGAATTGGGTAAATCATAAGGCAAACGTTGCTTGAAAATCAATTGGGAATCATTACACAGTGTCCAGCCTTTTTCACATTTAAGATAAACTGTGTAATGTCCAGAAGTTACAGTAGGTCCTTCATGAAAAATTATTGCAACTGAAACAAAAGTTTTTCCAGAAATTGATAATTGCTGTCCTGTAAACTTCTTTATTAAAGTATCCAATTTTGAACCATCAGCTCTACAACGTTGCATCATTAAAATTACATACTGACCATATTTCTGTAAAAATAACGTGGAAAACATGTCAGATTTACATTCAGAACATTCCATGTTGTGATTGGCATCTTTAACTAATTTACTAAAAGTCACTGATTTACTTTGTGGTAATGGTAAACATATGAACCTTTCTGAATCAACATTACTACTACATGTGTTCATGCAGTTTTCACAGCAATGTTCCCATTTGTAAGAGACACCAAATAAGTTTTCTACTTCTACTCCTTCATCTTCTAGTACACTCAAAATATATATTAAGAATTCCTGAGCATCTTGCTGGACATTTTCTTTAAACTGTGTAGAACCACAACATACATCTAAAAGATTTCTAACATCAGTAGCACTTTCTATTTCAGTTTTATCAGTACTCAGCTTCTCAAAAAGGAGACTCAGCAGAGAACACAATCTTTTTCCATGATTTACTATTATCTGTTCTAGCAACTTTTCAACATAAAATACAACATTCAGCACTACATTTGCATAGCAGTTGACACCAGAGCTATTTTCAAAATGGCAACCAACAACCTCTTCAACACTGTCCTTTTTCTTTTTCCTTGCTATCACATCACTGTCCTTTTTTTTTTTGTTCTGTTCATCCACATTACAGATATTCTCAAATCTCCTTTTCCGACAAACAACATGTTTTTCAATCACAGGATACTGACCTAAATGAGGAGCATAGGTTCTTCTTAATCTGTTATACTCCTTTACACAGTTTGTATCAGCACTAACTTTTGAGTCATCAAAGTCTATCATAAATAAACCAGATAATGTTTTCACTCGTGACAAAGCAACATATGCCATACCTTCTTTGAACACAGTAGAACCAATGTTTACAAAAGCACTATCTACAGTCAATCCTTGAGACTTGTGAATAGTTACAGCATATGCTAGAGAAAATGGAAACTGCTTCCTACGTACATATAAGTCTTTCACAAGCATGAAACGAACTGAACAACGACAAATGTCTTTAACTTCTTCTATCTGATCAAATTTTATTTTAAAACATTCAATTCCATCTTTTTTCTGGTAATTAATAAAACCCACAACTCTTCCCATAGCTCCATTCACTAAACCTTTTTCTACATCCAAATTTCTCCTTAAAATCACTCGACAATTCAAGCAAACATATAGATTTTTTTCTAATCAAGCTGTTTTGGAAATATTCTTCTCTAGTGAATCCAATTTATTTTTCAGTTTGCCTGTTAATGTAAAAGTAATTCTTTCATGCTGAATTTTGTCCTCTGCTTCCATTTTCTTAATCTCTTCCTTTTCCAATTTCAAAAGTTCCTCATTGAATATTGAGCACTCACGTAGTGTTGGCATTAAGCAGATTACAGTATTTTTTTCTGCAATGTTCTGGTATATTTTCTCTGCAACTATTTCTTCATTTGGAAATAAGTTATGTAGCAACCGACTCTGTAATGCTTTTTTGCCAACTTCTGTGAGTAGTCCAATTCTGATATCTTTCAGAATACTTGCATAATCTTCGTCGTTTGCTTGTCTCATATTGGTAGTGAGTTCTTGTACTCAAAGAACGACCAAATATTCGCATTACCAATGCTTCCTAATGACTTCTTCGTGTCTTCATGTGTCACAGTATTAAACACTGGTTGTCCTTTAACTGGAGTGAGCTGCAGAAGATCCCCAAAAACTATGACGTGTTTACCTCCAAATAACACGTCATAGTCTCTCTTAAGTATTTGTTGCATTCTTAAATGCACAAAGGCAAGCATTAAATTTGAAACCATGCTCACCTCATCAATAATGAGAACTTGCATCTTCTTCAACACTCTTGAAACTTCGAGGCATGCTTCTCCAGTTAGCTTGTGGTATTCTATTTTGTTCTCATGCTCCACTGGTAACATTAGCAAGCGATGTAAGGTAATTCCTTTTATGTCATAGGCTGCTAACCCAGTTGGAGCAGTTACCACACAAGACAAATTTGAAGCTGTTTTTTGCTGTAGGTAGCTTCTGATGACTTTTATTAAGAAACCTTTACCAGTTCCAACTTGTCCACTCACATACATCCTTATTGGTTCAAATGATGTGCATGAGCACTCTTTCTTTTCATGTAGTAATCCATGATCAATTTTTTTGATGACTTCTTCATAAATTTCTTTTTGTTCTTCATTCAGTTGTTGTTCCAGATTTAGTAAGTCGATTGAATCTTCCTGTGCTTGATTCATAGCCGTTTCTACTTCAGTCATGGCTACTGCAGCTTCATTTTCTATGATCGGTTGTCCTAGGGGATCTTGACTAAGTGTTACTGAACTTTGGCTGTCTTGAGAACTGTCTCTAGCTACTTCAGCTGCAATTTTTGCTTCCTGTTCATTTCTTCATTTAACATTTGGACATAAGTTGTGAAAGTACTGCATTCTATGCTGTCTTTGCTAGCATTAAAAGAATCTTCATAGCTTTGAAATTCTCCCAGTAGTTCGTCCTCTGAACGCCATGGTTTAAACAGCTGTAAAAGAGCCAAGTAGTAAAATTCCTTTTTGTCAGTAGTTTCGCAACTGAGCTTCCTGTGATTTATCAAACTTCCTTTTGTTTGCTTCACCAAACATCCTTCCTCACCAATGACTTTATATTTTCCATTGTTGATGTCTTCTGTGGCTTTCCGTGAATAAATGTAGTTCTGCAGCACTTCATAGAGACACATGTTCTCAAGATGATGACTTCTCTTTGGGTAATATGTGTCCAACATGTTTGATTTCAAAATATCTGTACTTTCTGGGTCATTCTCGGCCAAATATTCAATTTCCCCAACAGATTTCAGTACCCGATTTCTCATTCCTGCAAGGCCTAAGCTTACCCAAATTATTCTTCTGGATTTCGAGTAAAGACTTGCAGATGATAACCTATCTGAGCATTCGTAGGATCCAATTTCTCGATGCGATAACATCTTTAAACTGAAACTGTACAGCTTCTTACTGACAGTCTTCTCGTGAGAAATCTCTTCCCACATTTCCTTCAATTCTGTTTTCTCAGATTTAGTGATGTAAGATGTCACATACCGAGCAACAGCAATAGAATTGTCTGCCACATACTGAATATCCATGTTAGCATTCCACATGGATAAAATCACTGGGTTGAAGTCATTTATAAATTTTGACTCTTCATTTCTTTTTAGGTTGTAGGTATTTTTGGGAGATTTTCTGGTTATAGTATGTCGCACAGCTGACATAAAACTGTTGACTCTTCCTTTTGAAAGAACAGGTCTAGGAAATCCAAATCGACACTTTGTGTAGAATTTATCTTTCGTCTTGTACTTCCGTCAACAGTATTTTCCACACCGATGACTTTGGAAACGTAAAACTTGCTCTTTTAACTTTTTCTCTTCTGTGCTTTTAGGTATAGCACATGTTGCATATTCTTCAATGAAAGATAACACTGCTTCATCAGTATCTGTTCCAAACTTTGGGGCATCCTTGATCCACAACAGCATATGAATATGAGGAGCACCTCTTGCCTGGTACTCTTTTCTCCAAAAGAAATCCACTACTTCTCCAAGAGGTGGATTTTTTTTATTGCAGATAAAGGACATCATAGCCTCAAATCTATGATTGAAATATCTGCAAACATTAACTGGATCCAAAGAGCACAATTCTCCAGCTGTCTTGTATTCAATGTTTTTAATGTTTGAATTTGCCTCTCTTAGAAAATCCAGTAAATCATCCCAAGCGTACTCGGCACAGCTTAGGGTAAGGAACCATGTTGGAGTTCCTAAATTCCGTAACATGCATTTTAATTCACCATGGCGTCGGTACCAATATTCATTTGTCCCACGCTGACAAGCCATCAGATTGATCAGTTGTGTTTCCAAATGATCATCTCGGTGCTGCACTTTCTCCATAAAATCCTTAGCAGACACATTTTGTAAATGTACTCCACTTTTTAAAATGTGATTTACTGCATAAGATAATCCAGACAAGTCGCTTTCAAATGAAAGATGGAACAAATAAGGAATACTTTGACGAAATCTTGGATCTTCTGCATATAGTCTTGTAGTCCGATACTCAGAAGCTGGAATCTGTTCTGGACGTTCATCGTATCGTCCTCCTTTTCCTGTAGGAAACAGCTGGGGAAAACATCGAGCTTCCAAGCTCTCCTCCCATACACTCACGGGAGTTCCTTTTGCTTTCTTCATCTGAAACAGATCAATAGTGTCTCCCATAACTTCTTTTGAATGAAGAGGATGTATGCTAAAATGTTCATAAATTTCTTCTTCCTTTGACTTGTCCACTTTTTCAATTTGACCAGTTGGTGTTTCTGTGTCTTCTTGTAAATCTTCTTCTTCTTCTTCTATATAAATTGATTCATACCATTTATTATTTTTTTTCAAATACAAATTTGCTCTTTGTACTTTTCATACATCCACCAGCTCTTGCCAAATCTTCTTATTCTTTGTAGGTACACCATTAACCAGAATTACTAATGGTTCAGTTTCCAAAGTATCTGCATCAATAGTTTCCATATTTTTTTTCAAATCCAAGGGCAAATACACCACTCTTCCTTTTAAACCTCTCAGTAAATCAGAAGGAGGTAATTTACCAGTTTTGGGCTCCATACGTACTATGGTCTGGAACGGATGAACACATTGAATGAGTATAGACTCATATGTATTTAATTCAGAAAGTTCAGCAGGAATAGCATCCAATTCTAAATTATTATGTACAGCTCTGGTCGGCATTCTATTTTCTTCTAACTTATTATAACAGTATTTACAAATACGCTGATCTTCACCCAATTCAAAACAATTTTCAAGAAATATATATGTTGCAAAATCCTTCCACTTATAATTATCTTCATTTTCACTTTTTTTATACAGATCAACACTCCTTGTTTGAATTTTATAATGACTTCTGCGGCAACAAATACAAGTAATATTTGGTGTTTCATTAGAGGTGATAGTAAATTTTGTCATTTCATCCTCAAAATTTTTAGTAATAATGAGTTATACATTCTGTTCCTCATTTTCCTCATTTACTGTGTCCTTTTCTGCACTTTCTTGTTCTGTACCAAAGTAACAAAACTGAATCTCATCAGTAACCTTCACTACATCTGATACAGATCCACGGAACAGAGCATTATTCAACCTATTCAACTTTACTGCTGGACTTTCAGCAAAATACAATGTTCTCACAAACTTTCTCATTTCAGTATGATGAACAGCCAGCATCCTAAAATGATGAAAAACACTTTTACACACTTTTCTAGATAGACAAGCCAGAGAATGTCCCTGCAAACCAGTATTTTCTCTCACTCTGCATGGATCTAGTGTTTGAAGCACCTTCATCTTCTGTTTTACACTCTTTTTACTATATTCTCTTAGAAAGTCACGTAATTTATCAATAGATTCCTGACGCACAGTACAAATACTACTACAGTTCCAAGTGTACACTGGGGCTTTTGGACGTCTCCCCATAGCCTCAGCAGCCATTACTTCTTCCTCATTTCTTGGGACCATTTTCTCTTTTTGCATCACACAACCATCCTTAACTTCATATGCTCTACCATTGGTGTCAACTGCATGCAACAAACTATTACTTTGAAGATAACTCTCTTCATTAAAAAATGGTTCAGTACTTGAACTGTGTTTCCATTCTCCCAAGAACACTTTACAAAAGTTACTTTTTTTCACTTCTCTTTTCCTTTTGCTTTGTGACTTCATTGCATTCACTAATTTTTCTAATCCACGCATCCTATTCAAAATTAGAATAAAAAGTTTTCTTTTTATTTCCAAAGCCTTACTTACAATATTTTCTATACATTTTTTTTTCTTAATACATTTTGATTTTTTCTTATATTTTTTCACATCCTTTAGCAAATTTAACATCACTCTTCTCTGAAACATTTTTCGACGAATGTTTTTAAAATCTAATTTTCGTGTTAAATCTGTTTGACATACTTCTGATTGTACATTAGCTTTTTTTTTTTGCTGTTGACTGTGTTGTTGCTTTGTACATAAAACTCTCTTTGTTTTACAGTTATTTTTGCCATTTTTTTGTTTTTTGAAAATCTTTTTTAAGAAATCCCTGCTCTGCTTACCAGTAGACTTTTTCTTTTTGCCATCACCAGCTTCTCCTGCTATTTTTTTTCCCCAGTTTTGTCCAGATATACTTGTTGTTGCTTTTCTTTCCTTTTTCTTGTCCTTAAAGGCATTTTTTTTTCACTGTTGCTCAGCAATACCTGCAAGGAACTAAAAAAAAATCCTTTTTGTAATTATAATTCATTTAAATATTTTTTTTTACTTTTCATTTATTTCAAATGTTTTTCCATTTGTCTCTCATTTGTGATTTACTAATTTGTGCACAGTACTAACCACCACAGTTGAAAAAAAACAAGCTGCTCTTTCCTGCAAGTGCATTTTTTAACAGAACAACTGCAACACAAATTATATCTGTGGCCACAATTTCTGTGCACACACAGCCTCATGGTGTGCTTCTAAGCAGAAAACAGAATTTGATTTGCAAATTCAAAGCACATTTACTACTCTGGTAGATCAAGTGATAATTGCTGTTACAGCCTTACACATTTTACCTGGAAAATCACAGAGGCAGAAAAGAGCACATTTCCTAACAGCTTCTTCATACCATAAGTATCTGCAACCTGGCTGAGTGTTTAGAGTAGAGCAAAGAAAAAGAGGCCTTGGTGACGTTGAATGTGTTTGCATTACACACAGACCTGAGTAGTATGCATGGGAGTGTTGGAGAAGCTGCTGCGTGTGTCCCAAGAGTGTGTTTCTGAACACTGTGTATTGTCTGGTGCAAGACAGATGAGCTTCTGCAGACTATGTATTGTCAGCTGCAAGAGACATGAGCAAGGAGATTTCCTGAACTGCATGAAGACTACAGGGATGTACGTAACAGTGCATGTGTGCTAAGGGATAATTTGTGTAAACACAACAGGCTGCCCCTTTCCAAGGACTGCATTTCTTACTGAACAACATCTTCACAAATTAAATCTCTGCCCACAATTCCTGTGTGCACACAGACTCATGCCATCTTTTTACGCACATAACACAGGCTGCTCCTTTCCTGGTACTGCATTTCTTACTGAACAACATCTTCACAAATTAAATCTCTGCCCACAATTCCTGTGCGCACACAGACTCATGCTATGTTTTTTGGAACAAAACAGTGTCCCTGAATAGTACCAAATTACTGTTACAGCCTGATACATTTCCCTTATCATTTACAGAAGCAGAAAACAGCACATGTCCTAACAGCTCCTTAAGACAATGACCATGTGTTACAGGGTGAGTGATTAGACTAGATCAATTTAAATGAGGCCTTGCTGACGTTGAATGTGTTTGCATTACACAGTGCTATCTGAAACAGCACACAGAGCTGAGTACTACACATGAGAGTGTTGGAGAAGCTGCTGCGTGTGTGCCAAGAGTGTGTTTCTGAACACTGTGTATTGTCTGGTGCAAGACAGATGAGCAAAGAGACTTCCAGAACTGCATGAAGACTGCAGGGATGTATGTAACAGTGCATGTGTGCTAAGGGATAATTTGTGTAAACACAACAGGCTGCCCCTTTCCTGGGACTGCATTTCTTACTGAACAACATCTTCACAAATTAAATCTCTGCCCACAATTCCTGTGTGCACACAGACTCATGCCATCTTTTTACGCACATAACACAGGCTGCCCCTTTCCTGGGACTGCATTTCTTACTGAACAACATCTTCACAAATTAAATCTCTGCCCACAATTCCTGTGCGCACACAGACTCATGCTATGTTTTTTGGAACAAAACAGTGTCCCTGAATAGTACCAAATTTATGTTACAGCCTGATACATTTCCCTTATCATTTACAGAAGCAGAAAACAGCACATGTCCTAACAGCTCCTTAAGACAATGACCATGTGTTACAGGGTGAGTGATTAGACTAGATCAATTTAAATGAGGCCTTGCTGACGTTGAATGTGTTTGCATTACACAGTGCTATCTGATACAGCACACAGAGCTGAGTACTACACATGAGAGTGTTGGAGAAGCTGCTGCGTGTGTGCCAAGAGTGTGTTTCTGAACACTGTGTATTGTCTGATGCAAGACAGATGAGCAAAGAGACTTCCAGAACTGCATGAAGACTGCAGGGATGTATGTAACAGTGCATGTGTGATAAGGGATAATTTGTGTAAACACAACAGGCTGCCCCTTTCCTGGGACTGCATTTCTTATCGAACAACATCTTCACAAATTAAATCTCTGCCCACAATTCCTGTGTGCACACAGACTCATGCCATCTTTTTACGCACATAACACAGGCTGCCCCTTTCCTGGGACTGCATTTCTTACTGAACAACATCTTCACAAATTAAATCTCTGCCCACAATTCCTGTGCGCACACAGACTCATGCTATGTTTTTTGGAACAAAACAGTGTCCCTGAATAGTACCAAATTACTGTTACAGCCTGATACGTTTCCCTTATCATTTACAGAAGCAGAAAACAGCACATGTCCTAACAGCTCCTTAAGACAATGACCAAGGGCCAAATGTAGAAAGCAAAATTGCGATCGCAAACGCCGAAATTCGCCGAATTTCGGCGTTTGCGATCGCAATTTTGCTAAGTGGTATGTAGGAAGGCAAATCTGCGTGCAAAATAAGGAATCGCTAAATTTGCGATTCCTTATTTTGCAATTGCATTTAAGGAATCGCAAAGTTTGCGATTCCTTAAATGCAATGTAAGAAGCACCAAAAAACTGCAATTTGGCCTTAAGGAATCACAAATTACCACCAACTACAGGTTGGTGGTAATTTGAGATTTCTTTCAAAAATGCATATTTTTGCATTTTTCAAAGTGGCATGTGGTGCACACACATGTCCTTAGGGCATGTATGTGTGCCACATGTGCACCCATGCTCATTTCAGGGGTGCAACAGGGTGTCCTTTTGACACCCTGGCACACTTGAAATTGCATTCTCAATTTGCGATTCTCTAATTGAGAATCGCAAATTGAGAATGTCTTCCCATTCATAGCCCATAGGAATGAATGGGGAGGTATTCCTTAATTGCGAATTGCAATTTGCAATTCGCAATTAAGGAATATGTAGGATTCGCAAAATGATTTGCTAATCCTACCTACATTCCGTTTTGCAATTCTCTAATTGCGATTCCCTAAAAATTGCAATTAGAGAATCGCAAAACACGTTCTACCTACATATGGCCCCATGTGTTACAGGGTGAGTGATTAGACTAGATCAATTTAAATGAGGCCTTGCTGACGTTGAATGTGTTTGCATTACACAGTGCTATCGGAAACAGCACACAGAGCTGAGTACTACACATGAGAGTGTTGGAGAAGCTGCTGCGTGTGTGCCAAGAGTGTGTTTCTGAACACTGTGTATTGTCTGGTGCAAGACAGATGAGCAAAGAGACTTCCAGAACTGCATGAAGACTGCAGGGATGTATGTAACAGTGCATGTGTGCTAAGGGATAATTTGTGTAAACACAACAGGCTGCCCCTTTCCTGGGACTGCATTTCTTACTTAACAACATCTTCACAAATTAAATCTCTGCCCACAATTCCTGTGTGCACACAGACTCATGCCATCTTTTTACGCACATAACACAGGCTGCCCCTTTCCTGGGACTGCATTTCTTACTGAACAACATCTTCACAAATTAAATCTCTGCCCACAATTCCTGTGCGCACACAGACTCATGCTATGTTTTTTGGAACAAGACAGTGTCCCTGAATAGTACCAAATTACTGTTACAGCCTGATACATTTCCCTTATCATTTACAGAAGCAGAAAACAGCACATGTCCTAACAGCTCCTTAAGACAATGACCATGTGTTACAGGGTGAGTGATTAGACTAGACCAATTTAAATTAGGCCTTGCTGACGTTGAATGTGTTTGCATTACACAGTGCTATCTGAAACAGCACACAGAGCTGAGTACTACACATGAGAGTGTTGGAGAAGCTGCTGCGTGTGTGCCAAGAGTGTGTTTCTGAACACTGTGTATTGTCTGGTGCAAGACAGATGAGCAAAGAGACTTCCAGAACTGCATGAAGACTGCAGGGATGTATGTAACAGTGCATGTGTGCTAAGGGATAATTTGTGTAAACACAACAGGCTGCCCCTTTCCTGGGACTGCATTTCTTACTTAACAACATCTTCACAAATTAAATCTCTGCCCACAATTCCTGTGCGCACACACTCATGCTATCATTTTATGCACATAACACAGGCTGCCCCTTTCCTGGGACTGCATTTCTTACTGAACAACAACTTCATAAATTAAATCTCTGCCCACATTTCCTGTGTGCACACAGAGTCATGCCATCATTTAAGGCACATAACACAGGCTGCCCCTTTCCTGGAACTGCATTTCTTACTGAACAACATCTTCACAAATTAAATCTCTGCCCACAATTCCTGTGTGCACACAGACTCATGTCATCATTTTAAGCACATAACACAGGCTGCCCCTTTCCTAGGACTGCATTTCTTACTGAACAACAACTTCACAAATTAAATCTCAGACAACAATTCCTATATACACACAGACTCATGCTGTGTTGGTAGGCACAAAACACAGGCTGCCCCTTTCCTGAGTTATCAATTCTTACAGAACTAATGCTTTTTTCAAATGTGCTGCCATTTTCCTCTCTTTTCTTTCAAAGTGATTTCTGCTAAATGCTAACCATCACAATTAAAAAGAAGCTGTCCTTTTCTTTCAACTGCAAGTCTTACCTTTCAACAGCAACACAAATAAAATCTCTGTCAACAATTCTTCTCTGCACACAGACTCATGGTTTGATGGTAGGCACAAAACAGTATTCCTCATTGTTACCAGTACACATTAACTTATGGTGAAAACATACTCCATAATATTTTACATATTCAAAACAGTTAAATATCTCGCAAAACAGAAAATGTAAATCACAACTTTAAACAAATAATCATAATTCTTTTTTTATATCAAAATTAACCACAAACACCCCCTCTCAAACTCATAACTCACCTTTAAAATTAGTTAGTTGTGAAAGAAATGTGGCAGTCACACAGCAGTTTATCAGACCAGAATCTCTGAGCTGAACACCTCTCTCCTCTCAGCAGAACCAGTTAATGGCACAGTTTCCCTCTCTTTTTTCACACATATACATGTTAATTTCAAATCTCAGTGCTTCCCACATTTTTTCAAATGAAATCACACATTTCTATTGGTTGAAAACTTCAACCCCTTTCCAAATGTACCCTTCCCCCAACTTGACTTCTGCCTGCTACCATAGCAACAGGTCATGGAACACAGGTGTGAGCAGAGAGGTCAGAAGTTCAGCAGACAATGTTTCATTTCCAAAGAGCAAGAGTGCTTGACTTTTCAAACCTAACAGCAAATCCTAACTAATGTTCTTTGTTCACACATTTTTCTGAACCAATACAATACATGCTTTTTAAAATTTAAACATACAGCCTAGTTTTTAGTGTAGAATGGTTTGAAACAGCCAATGAGTTATTTTTTATAAAAAAAAGTATGTGTGCCCCCATTTTTCAACTGTCTTTCATTTCTTTTTGCCTTTCTACTGAAAGACACCTCCTGAGTGCATCCAGATCTCCTTTGAAGATGTTCACAGTGTGGATTGTAGGTCACAGCTATGTCTTCTGGAGTGAAAAATGTGCAGAAAAAAGAGGTATGGTGAGAGACCTTGCTTTGCCAAATGTAGACATCAAATGGATTGGTCAGAGAGGGTTAAAGTGGCACCAATTAATGCCTTTGGTGAAAACCTTTCTACATCTCCCACAGCCTAACCTTATTATTGTGCACTGTGGTGGAAATGACCTAGGCACTTTAACTGGGGTAGGTCTGGAAATGCTTATTAAGGACACCTTTGTGCAATTGATGTCACTTTTTCCACAAACTGCCTTCGTATATTCTAACATATGCCAAAGGCAAAAGTGGAACTGGTCCAACCAATTTTGTCCGCAGATTGACAAAGCAAGGAAGCACGTCAACAAATCTATTTCTGCTTTCCTCAGAGACTATGGTATGGGTTCTATATACCACAACAACTTGCGTTACAACATGCAAGACATTTATAGAGGAGACGGTGTACACTTCACTGATGAAGGCAACAGAGTCTTCCTCTTGAACTTTAGACTCTGCATCGGTACTTACTTGTAGGTACCAAAAAACAAACAATAAACACAAGGGCTCTTTTTAGAGCCACCTTATATCTAAACACTTAAGTGCGATTTTTTATTATTTTTTTTTAAATAGTTTTTTTTCGGGTGCGCGCTGGGTGCGCGCACTCGGCGGTATTTTTTTTCAAAATATAAATCTTTTTTTTTGCCCTACAAGGTCCTACTGTGACCCCCTTACAATGCCTAGTGGGTCAATATCTCCCCACTCTGCCCCCTTTTCAAGTTCTCCCCCTTTGTTTATCACCCTCTCTTTATGCGAGAGACAAAATGGCGGCCGCTGCTTCCTGATTTCCACCGATTCGAATGTTTACTGACATCTAACAACCAATCAGAAGTGCACTCACGCACGGCAAGGTGCGCGCACAGTACTTGCTCAGTGCGCGCACGCTGCGCGCTTACAGATATATATATTGATTTAAATGCTAATTTCTCAGGAAATACTGAACAGATTTACACCAAACCTGCAAAAGGCACTTCATGGACCTTATGGCTACCTCTCTGCCAAATTTCACATAATTCTGTTCAGCCGTTCGGGCTGTAGCTGCGACTAAAGTCCCTATGGAAAAATACATGGGGAAAACGCGTTTTGGGACCCCCCTTTTTTCTCAGCCCCTGCTTGACGAATCACCCCGAGACTTTCAGGGTAGGAGCTGAGCGGAGTGCCCCATTAGTTTTGAAAATTTCTCGAGGATTCGTCAACCGGCGCCAAAGTCATTCAAAATAGAATTTTGAGATTTCCTATGGAAACACGGTCCTAACTATAACTACCTACTGGCGACCGCCAGTAGGTAATATATATATATATATATATATATATATATATATATATATATATATATATATATGTATATATATATATATATATTGTCTACTGGCGGTCGCCAGTAGATAGTTATAGTTAGGACCGAGTTCCCATAGGAAATCTGAAAATTCTATTTTGAATAACTTTGGCGCCGGTTGACTTATCTTCGTGAAATATTCAAAACTAATGGGGCGCTCCACTCAGCTCCTACCCTGAAAGTCTCGGGGTGATTCGTCAAGCGGGGGCTGAGAAAAAAGGGGGGTCCCAAAACACGTTTTCCCCATGCATTTTCCCATAGGACCTTTAGTCGAAGGTACAGCCCGAACGGCTGAACAGAATTACTTCAAGTTTGGAAAAGAGGTAGTCCTCATGTCAGGCATGTGCCTTTTGCTTAAATGGTGTAAATCCGTTCAGTAGTTCCTGAGAAAATCAAAA
The DNA here is from genome assembly GCF_964204655.1 of Triturus cristatus. Taxonomy (NCBI): domain Eukaryota; kingdom Metazoa; phylum Chordata; class Amphibia; order Caudata; family Salamandridae; genus Triturus; species Triturus cristatus. The sequence goes on along the minus strand of NC_140591.1, from coordinate 1,668,521,456 downwards.
GTAAAATCACATATATATCTCGGCGGAGCCTAACCACACATCTCATCGTGAGATCTGATTGGCTGTCAGCACTTCATCCAAGAAGTGTTGGCAGCCATCTTGGGACCAATATACATGATAGCACCTCATTAAAAAGCATTGCAGTTAATAGAAGGTTTTAAGACTTTAGTCACATTATAAATCATTTGTTGATGGTACCATACTCATTTTAGGAATTGTGGTGTGTTGTAAGGTGATTTTACCATGTGAAAAAGCCTTCTGCTGTGATATCATGAATCATTTTTATAAGACTTTGGCCGCGCCCCACTAACGCAGGAGTCGCTGAGCGTACGGACTTCCCGTCAGCTGAGGCATAGACAAGATGTGGCTGGAGAGGTAGGCGGAGTCGGACGTAGACCGCGCGGTTGGGCTCGGTGAGCAAGGCTGTGGCGCGGAGAGCAAAGTGAGCGAGGGAGTGAGGGAGCTGGTCCCCGTCCCTCTGGGACGCCGGTAGCTGAGATCTTGGAGGCGCCCCGGTGGCAGTAGTGGTGGCAGCGGTACGCCAAGAAAGTCCCTGTAAGTCGGCGGAACCGGGGGTTTGGTTGAGGAGGCTACCGAAGGTGGGGCTGTTTTGGGTGCTTCGGTAGGCTGGCTGGTGCGGTGGGAAACCTTGAGCCATAAGCCATAAGCCATAAGCCATAATCCCACCCCCCTCCCGGAGTCGCACGGCGTCGCGGCGTGCTGCTTGTTGCTGCTCATTTAGATCTTGCCCAGCTCTCCCAGCATTCCCCAGTGCCCGCTTCCATAAGCTAGCTCCTCTGCTCTGCTCTTACAAGTTTGCCTTGCCTCACCTTGTTGCCTTTTTGTAGTTTTTGTACCTGTGGTCCGTCCATTCTCCCTTGCTGTACCCACCAATTGCCTAGCTGTCGAGCTGCGGGCGTGCGGGGGCGAGGCAGCTCTGTTCAGCTCTGGGGCTGCTCCTCCCGCTCTCTTTCCCCCCCGTGAGGCCGCCGTCGCGGCCAACGCTCTCGCAGCCTATTGTGGCCATTGGCTGGTGAGGCTATTGTCAGCCTCATTATCAGTGTGACCCCTCTTGAGGGGAATAACACAGAGGTGAGGTCTGGCCTAGTCTCCCGGTCTCCCGCCTGAGCGGTGCGGTGAGCGGGCGGCCGCGGGTCGGTCGATAGGGCTGGGGGTTATATAAATGTGCGGGGGGTGCCACGAGTAAGGTTCCAAGACAAGCCTGCGCAATCTTATTGAAGTGCCAAAAGCGCCAAAAAAAAAAAAAACGCCACCTTCAACCGACTTGGTAGCTTTTGTTATACAAATCAAACTTGCAAGACAGCACAGGACAATAACCACAATATCCACTTGCCAGACAGCATTGCTGGAATCTTTAGAACACCAGATCTTCAGTTCTCCAACAGCTTGGCAGAGAAACTCTGGTGGATCTCCGGAGGACCTCTGCCAAGGGCATTTGTATTAGTCGATCTCTAACAAGTATTTCAATTAACATTAGCCATGAGACCTGGGAAAGTCAGGAAAACTGCAGCGGCTCCTAAGAAGAGGAAACCTAAACAGTTGTCATCTGACGAGGAGCCTGACCAAGCAAGTCATGGATCCCTAAGGGCTTGCAAGGATACAGTGAACGTAGTAAAACTAATGCCTAATAGCAACGTTATTAATAGTCTTGGCCATAATGGCAATAGTAAGGACTCGTCAAATACTCCGAAAACTTTGAAGCTGCTGGACTATTTAAAAAAAATTCCATCTATGGCGAAGACTCCCTTACACTCACAATCACTGGAGGTAATTAATCTCGGAGTATCGGACCAAAAGGCCCAAACAATCATGCTCCCTCCACAACCTCCTCCCCCACAACAGCCTCTGAAGAATACGACCAGCAAAAACCTGGCTCAACTCCCGGAAGTTTTTATTTTTGGATCTGCACAAAATGCTGTAACCCCAGCTCAGCCAGAGGGGGTAACTTTAATACAAAATCCTCAACTTGATCACTCTTTACAATCACAATCAGGGCAAACTCCCTCACCAACGGTTATGTGTAAGCAAGAAGCAGGTCTGCTGCACTCTTTTCTGCTGAGCCCTCTACAAAATTCAGGCCCCTTTATAGACCACGCGCAGAATATAGAACCATCAGCACCATCGCCAAGTCAAGATTTTGTCGTATTAAAGGAACCCATAATGGCTCCTCATAGTCACCTAATTTTCCCTCAAATCCATGCGCAAAATACCCATCTTTGTAACAAAAAATTACCATTAGTTGAATCGCCTCAAACTATCAGTACACCAAAGGATTATTTGGATGCCACAAGCCCCAAACACACTGTATTCACACAAACAACAGCAATAACAATACCATTACCACAATCACCTAAAAAACCAGTTCAAGATGACCAGGTTTTAGCGGACTTGTCATTTTTTCTGAAAAATAGTCAAAATTCTCCTAAACATATGCCAAACGTAACTTAGAGGACCCCACAGCAATTAGTGTCTGGCCTCAACTTCTTCAAACTTTTCAACAAACAGTTAATGCCTTAAACTACCACTCTGATAAAGTGGATGTGCAGATAGACCTTTTGAACACCTTAGCACTGTTCACAGCAGGTATTGACAATAATAATAAATTGGACAAATTGAATAATCTAATAATAGGAGCGCAATCCTCTGCAAAGCTCGTTCAGGTGGTTTGTTGCTGTTCCCCAATCATAGACTCACTTTCGTCGCTCCCAGTATTTCTATCTAAAGTTATAGATGAAGTTAAGCTGCTGAAGGGAGGCAACTCATTAACAACCCCTAGCCCGCAATCGCAAACATTGCCAAATATGCCCCAAAAACAAGCTAACCCTTGGATTACAACAAACCAAGATACTAAACTGAGGGAGGAAATAGTTTCCTCCCCAAAACAGTTAAACGAGCAGCCACCCTTTGACCGACCCCAAAGTGGAACAATGGGCCCCGACCAGACCGAAGCAAAGGTAAAAAATGCTCGGTCTCCAAGCGGGCGTTCAATTTGCGCAGCCAAAATTGAGCAAGAGATAGCAACCAGTTCATTAGACCAAATATCCTTGGCCTCGGAAGTGCAGCCAGCCCCTTTACCACTTTGTAGCAAGAGAGAGCGCAAACGCCAGCGCAAAAATAGAAATAAAGCAAGGATTAAAACAACTGCTGCCTAGACAAATTTTTTTCCTGTCTTTGCACTAGCCTCTAATAAAAAAGTTTTTAGTGAAACTGATGCCCTATCACCGTCAGCAAACCCAAGTGCAAATGATAAGAAAGGGGACCTACCTGAAACCGTTACCCAATGGACTCTGGGTAGTAACCAAGATTCAACTAAGTCAGCCACAGGAACAGTGATTGATGATTCTAGTGCTATTAAAGAAAAGCTAAAGGTGAAAATTAATGAATCAAGCTTATCAGAGTCCTCATCCGTGGGAATAACAATAGAAGACTCTAGTACAGCTAAAGCAATACCAAGGGTGAAAAGTAATGAACCAAGCTTGTCAGAATCTACAGCGATTGTAATTAATTCCAATTCAGTGCCAGCTTCAATCTCACCCCGGTCAGACAAGTTAACGACTAAACCATATTTAACAAAAACAATCTACAATCATAAAACACTTTTGCCTATTAATAGTCAGTCTTTGAGGAAGGCCCCCAATCACCAGTCTGAACAGGAGCAAGATCCAGATGCAGGCCCGTCACTCAATAAAAATAATAAGCCAATTCAAAGCCCATGTAGTAAAAAGGTCAAAAGGGACTTAAAACTTTTACACATCATACTAGCTCCTTACTATAAATCTAAAGGCCGGCATGACATCCTCAATAGATCTAATATAATCAAACTAGTAGATGGCACTCCGGGGTTTGCAGGCCTTGTAACGGATGACATCGAATCCATCGTATTCCTCCCACCAAGAGGCACACAACCATCTGAGGTAACACTGGTAACATTCAAGTCGGCCTATTGGGCAGCGGTATTTTTGGATCACAAGGCCACCCTGAGGGACTGGGGCATTCAAGTTTATCCATACTCCAGCCCAGGGTACCCCCCAGCACTATTAAACCAGCAAACGCCACCTAAAAAAGCCGGAACCCTTCGACCTGTGTCTCACTCCAGACCATACTCGATTTTAAAAAATGCGTCTGGTCCTGAAGTATGTAACAACCAGACTTCAAATGTGGTCACTAATGACGATTTACATCAAGGCTGGAGTTGGCTCCCAGCAATCTTATCAACAAAAAGATCAGAATGACCACAAGGCACAGAGTCTACTGGTGAAACAATCAAAACTCTGGAAAATATAAGACCTCGAGCATCCGTATTACCAATGGGGCACAACCCGCAAGCAGATTCCACATTCTTAATTTGCTCCTGGAACATCAGCGGACTTCAACAGAAAATTACAAACCCAGATTTGCACTCTTTTATTTGTAAACACGCTGTAATAGCCCTGCAGGAAACTTGAGCTTCACAAGGCTGCCCTGTCATTGGTTACATCGATCTATGGAAACCAGCACTGAGGGACAGCCGGTATGGTCACTCAAAAGGTGGCATGTCAATATATATATCAATCAACTTAAAAGGTCCAATAACACAACTAAAACTGGAGGAAGACTGGCTGCTGGGGGCCAAAATCAACTCATGGCGGGAACACCGTTCACTCATTTTCTTAAACGTATATATCAATCCAAATACACGTACAAAAAAAGCACACCTGGTACGATTAACAGAAATTATGAGTGACTTAGCCGTGGAGTACTCTGACTCAGACTGCATTGTTACTGGGGATTTTAATACCAATTTATTCCAGGGGCTAACAGAAACTGAAGGGCCCTTTTTTTCTCCTTGAATGAGGCAGCGTTACAATCCAAACCGGCAAATCAAGCCTACTGTGGCCTGGGTCACCTCTGTGTGATGCGCTTTTACAGCGCAGGTTACCTGGTTATAAATGGAAGGTCGGAGGGCGATATCCCCCCCAATTGGACTTGGACAAATGGAAAGAAATGATCCTATCTGGACTATTCCATTTGTAACTCAGCCTTGCTCCAATGCCTGGTTAGCTTTTGCATTCACCCTCGAACCGAAAGTGATCATCGACCTCAGATCATAGCTTTCAAAACAAATCCAGTGAAGCATAAATCCGCCCCCTTAACCAGCAGGGGAATATACTCCGAAAACCTAAAGCGCCTCAGATGGAGTGAAGATATCAGTCCAAAAATCCTATTAGTAAGCACGGAGCTCATAAGAGGTGGAACTGATCATAAAACCTCCCCGATAGCGACATGGACGATGCTCTGCTCACATCTGATTAATCTTTTCCCAAACAAACAGCATTCCCCAAGGAGATCCCTTCCGTGCCAGTTTGCACTTTCACAACAGTCGAAGCTACTTAAGAATGCCAGAAACAAAGCCTTACGACTACTTGTAAAAGCTCCAGGGAATAGTGAATGCTTAAAACAGTATCAAGCAGCCCAAAAGTCATTTAGGCTGGCGATCACTAAAGATAAACGCACACATGATAATCAACGTTCAGAAACACTAAGTAGTGGTGCTGCACTGTATTATTTAAGTACCAGCCCTCAGGTTCAATACTTACATTTGAGCGTGATATTCTATAGGATCACCATATATTTAAAGGGATGACCAAGTCACGTCATTTCAAGTATTTTCAAGTATTTTCTTGTTGTGTGAAACGAATGATAACAATCTTCACAGTCTATGGCAAAAGATAATTGGTTTATAATACGGATCCTTTGATAGTATAACATAAACAACTAGCTGTTCCAATAAGTCACCATCTATTAGCCCTTTGCATTGACTTCTTAAGTGTGGGAGAGGAGGGTATGGGATCTGCCCTCCTGCTTGGCTTCCTCGTTTGTACATTACGGGATGCATTTGACAAACGAGAACATGGCTCGACTTTGTTAGCTGGGATATATTTGGCATGAGGGACTGTTCGATACCACATGCAATGGGATATTTGCTGAAAGGAGTATATATTCCTACTCTGTTAGCTAGAAAGGGGCCAATATTAGTACAGCCCCTTTATACCAGTTCTCATAAGAATTTAGGGGTATACTTGTTAGTTGCACGGATAACACAACGCTATTTACGTTGTCCGGACCATGTTTTTCAATGCTATGATAGTCTAAGCACATGATATTTAGAGCGCAGTGCCTATGACTTTTTCCCCTATTGGGGGTCTATATAAATATTGCAAAACAAGAGCCAGACACTCCGGTGGTTTCTTACTCAGACTTTCATTCATCATAGTGGAAGTCTTGTTTATCAGGTACCAGCGGTTATGAGGTGGTTTATGCAAAGGGCTAATAGATGGTGACTTATTGGAACAGCTAGTTGTTTATGTTATACTATCAAAGGATCCGTATTATAAACCAATTATCTTTTGCCATAGACTGTGAAGATTGTTATCATTCGTTTCACACAACAAGAAAAAACTTGAAAATACTTGAAATGATGTGACTTGGTCATCCCTTTAAATATATGGTGATCCTATAGAATATCACGCTCAAATGTAAGTATTTAACCTGAGGGCTGGTACTTAAATAATACAGTGCAGCACCTCTACTTAGTGTTTCTGAACGTTGATTACCTTTGCTGTTTTTGACTTATAGATAATTTCAGCCAACATAAGAAACCAGGGGAATTCTCTACGGATTTTTCGGATCTGGCACTGTATCTATTCATGCAGAATAGGATTGATTAGTTCGTGCACCTTTTACATGGTGGGTATTATTGAACCCTTATGTACTCTAAAAGATAGGATCTTATGAATCCGTTACTCTTAGTGTTACTGTGTAATTTTGAAGTCACTTATGGTCCATGGCCCCGGTCTAGCAATGCCTGAGACCATGAAAGCGCGATTGAGTTTCTTTTGCATGACTACTAATATTTTGTTTATAGTTTTGTTATCTTCTCTGTTCTCACTTTTCTGTTTTCACTTGTCGCCTTTTGATTTTTTGAGGTCACTCGACAAATCAATTAAAGTAGCCATTTGGGGTTATGCTGAACATGTCTCTCTCTCTCTACCCCCGTGCTCAGTTTATATATGATCTTTTTGATTTGCTTTAACTCTGGGATACAGATACCAATGACTGTTAAGAACAACAATATAGCGCTGTATATGTTGGAAGTAGATAGGAAGAGTTACCATGAATGAATATACTTATTGTTTCATAATTAGGCTATGTAGCCTGTAATAAGATGACATTGATGTAATAAAATTACAAATAATTGCACTTATGGAATTTGTGGCATGGAATGTCTTGGGTTGTATATATATTTTTATGTGTATTTTTATGAATATTTATGTGTTTTTGTTCAAACAGCCCTGAAGAAGTCCGCTTCAAGGACGAAACGCGTCGGCTGTGTTGTCAAGATCAAATTGTATTTACAATCTTGTGTTTTAAGATGAGATAATTATTATAATCTTTGAATAAAAATGAACTATTTTTGAATAACCTTGATGTGGGGAATGAATTATATTATTGCTTTTCCCGATCTTTCGATGTGTGGTGCACCTGTGCTTGTGTTTTGAAACTGTTAGGTCCGTTTGGACTTGCATTGTATCAGTGGGTGCGATTCAGCGTGCACACATACCCCTAGTAACTACATAGGGATACAAATATAGAAGGGATAGCAGCTTAGGTGCTGGTCAATAGAGGGCTCCACTGTTGGGTGTGTTTCATGCCATTTTTGTTTGCACACATGATAACCAATTCTGGTGCAAGCTAGTGTGGGAGAGTAAGAGTCGAAATCCTCGAAAATTCTGGGCCCTAATCAACCAGTCCAGATCGAGCACATTGAGTTTTGGATCTGCCAACATCCAAGAATCAGATTGGGTTACCTTCCTCACCGACCATTTTAGATCTCCAGAATGCTCAGGAACTACAGGAGGCAGACCCGCAAGAGAGAAAGTAATAGATTTTAACAACAAGCAGAGCAATCTGACAGAGCATTTATCCACCGACAGTGAGGATCCTCAGATGCCACAAGAAAGGGTCGCCACTGCTGTGTCAAGAGCTAGATCAGATGGAGCTCCGGGCCCAAATGGCCTGCCACAGAATCTGTTTAAATCTGATGTGGCTCTCTGGTCAGGCCTATTGACAAATCTCTGTAATTTTGCTCTGAGAACAGCAACAATCCCAGATTCATGGCGGGGTGCCATAATTCAACCTATTTATAAATCAGGTTCTCCCAATAATTACAGACTCATCGCACTGCTGGACATTGAGGCGAAGCATTACGCGGGCCTCCTGCTGGAGGAGTTGAGCCTATGGGCAAAGGACCATAAACTGATACCAATTAATCAAACAGGTTTTATTGCCAAGTCCGGGACGATGACCAATCTATCAACATTGTCAACTATCGTCGACAAAGCACTCTCCACATCTAGATCAGTGTTCTGCTGTTTTGTCCATTTTAAAACAGTTGGTTTTTAATGTGAAATTTTGTAATTTTGTAATCTCTTTTAAAGATATTTGTGTTATATCTAAATAAAGATTATTATTATGAATCATGTTTGAGAGAAAACTATTTTCTCATGCTTTTCCCACAGAGGTTTGGAAGGTGATCTATAAGCTAACTGAGAGAATATTTTCTGTAAATTCACATTATCTTTCTCAGTCATGTGAGAATGAAGTCTGACATTCTCAGTAAAACATGTACATCCAACAAGGGCAGAGACTGTCCGTTGATTTCTTTGTGTTCTACTGCAGCTTCCCAGAGTGTTCTAAAGAACAACTAGAGCGCTAACAGTCCTACTTATGACAAACGTATAGCACACCTGAAGCCATCTTGGTTGGAATAAAGTGGTAATTCTTAAAACATTTAATTTAAAAAGGAACAAAATGAGGGGGTTCATTTTGCCATAGAAAGTATGATTAGTGCTGCAGAAAGAAAAATTAGGGCACATTTTGAGTGACTTCTCAAATCCTCTTCTATTTCATTAAAAATTCTGACATGCAGACTGAAACATGTACTTTGAATACCAGAAGCAGACTTCCCTGGTGAGCAGTAGCTTTACTACAGTGATCTAATGAGCAACTAGAGTGCTAACATTCAGAATTTATGGCAAATGTGTGACACATCTGAATGCCTTCTTGATGGAACCAAGTAAAAAACTGAAAGTATTTCCTACTGAGGAGACTGCAGTAAATGAGGGAATTAGGAAACTTCATAACAAATAAATCTCCCAAGATGGCCACCAGAGACAAAAGAGCCCACATGTAGCCCAAATATCACCCAGATGTAGCCCAAGTATAGCCCAATGACAGAATGTCCCAGAGTGTTCTTAAGAACAACTAGAGCGCTTACTGTCTTAATTATGACAAAAGTGTGGCACACCTGAAGCCATCTTGATTGGAATAAACTAGTAACACTTAAAACATTTAATTTAAAAAGGAACACAATGAGGGGGTTAATTTTGCCATAGAAATTATGATTAGTGCTGAAGAAAGATGACGTTAGGCGTTCCACACTTTTGTAATAAATATAGAATGTTAGCAATCTAGTTGTTCATTGGGATACTGTTGAGAGGCAGAGGCCAGGGGCACGGACTCTGAAAATTGAAGGCAGGTAGGAGAGTGCAGAGGCAACAATTTGACCACACTGGGCAGGCAGGAAGGGCAGTGGCAGCACAACAGACTATGGAGGGCAGTGGAAAGGGTGGCAGGGGCAACAAACCAACAATACAGGCCAGGAAAGAGAGGCTGTGGCAATATAATAGACCATTGTGGGCAGAAGGAAGAGGCAGTGGTAGTACAACCATACATGCCAACAGACCCGTTTCAGCCAGGAAACGTCCAATATTTTTAAGCTCAAATGGGCTTTATTTGATCTGTCTCCTGTCTACAATCTCCTCTTTTTCAATGTTACTCAAAGGAGAAAATCAATACCCCAGTTTTGTTTCAAAATCTCCCTCTTACCAAGTTCAAAATGTTCGCAAGTACGGTACATTGAATCATGGTAGGCAGGAGGAATTGGGGTAGGGACATGGACTTGGATAACAGAGGACAGGAGGGACATGGAGAGGTGCACCAAACTGACCCTACAGGGCAGGCATCAGGGATTGCAGCAGCACAATACACCACACAGCGCATGCGGGCCGGGAGTGCAGCACAACAATCCATAGAAAGCAATTGGGAGGGGACAGGACCATGCACATGGACAACAGAGAACAGATGGGAAAGAGGCAATGGTAGCTAGCTGACCATAATGGACAGACAGGAGAGAAAGCTGAAGCATAACAGACCATAAAGGGCAGGAGGGACGGATCAGGGGCATTACAATGGATTAGACAAGCCAGGAGGGAGGGAATAGGGGTCTGCACATGGAAACAGAGGGCTGGGGGCAAGGGGGCAGGGTAGGAGCAGCAAGATGACCATGGAGGTCAGGCAGGATGGGCACCAGAAACAAGACACACCATGGAGAGCAACAGTGAGACTATGATGGCATACACACAGAACATGGAGGGAAGGTGGGAGGGGGTCAGGGACAGATACCTGACCACACAGGGAAGGTGGGAGGGGCCATGGCAGCACAGAAGCCCATGCATGGCAAGCGGGAGTGTTAGTGGCAGCACAATGGATATGATGGGCAAGAAGGAGGGTGCAGGGGCATGCACAAAGGACCATGGAGGATAGAAGGGAGGGTCAGGACCTGGGCACAGACAAGAGAGTTCAGGGGAAGGGGCCTCACAACAGACCGCGCGGGCAGGCCGGAGGAGCAGTTGCAGCACAACAGACCAGGGAGGGCAGAAGGGTGTGGCAGTAAAATGGACCATGGAGGACAGGAGGAAGGGGATAGGGGCATGGCATGTGGACAGGCAGGGTGGAGGTGGCAGGGACAGGTTACAGTCATCTGACAATGCTAGGCAGGTGGTAGGGGAGTGGCAGCTCAACAGAACACTCAGAGTAGATAGGAGTGGCAGGTCCATGGAACATGGTGGTCAAAAAGGATGGAGCAGGGGCATGCACAAAGACATCGGAGGGCAGGGGGAAGGAGAATAGGGGCAGCAAGCAAAGCACAGAGGAGGTCAATGATGGGCCATAGAATTGGGCAATGGAGGGCAGGAGGAGTGGACTGGTACATCATGCTAAATGGAGGGCAGTGGCAGCACATCAGACCATGCATGGCAGGAGGGAGGAGGCTAGTCCATGGATTCAGACAACAGAGGATAGGGAGGAGGTGGATGGGGCAGCAAGCTAACTGTTCAGAGAAGGTGGGTATTAGGAACTTTATTGTTTTTAAAATGTGTGTCTGTGCGAACTACTTAAAATATGAACAAGTATGCAGCATAATCTCACTTTTATTCAGGAAGAAGAGGAAGTTTGTGACTGTGACTCCGGGCTCACTTGGCAGAAACACCCCCTGACCCTCCACCCCCATCACAAAATGTAATGCCCGTGAAAAGGGTAGGTGGACGCAGTGTTATATAGAACATAGTCCTGAGAGCACGATTGAAAATGAAAACTAGATGTAGTATATGGTATAAACTATGCACCAAAAAGTGTGATATAAGATGAACCGGGGCGTGAAATATAATATGCAATACATTGTGCGCAATGACAGATTCATTGGAGAGCGCGAGATAGCACAGGCACTAGCGTGTGCTATGCTATATGCGCCTTGGAGTGTAATATGCACAGGGCAGTGTTGTGTAACATAACTAGTCTCTAAAGTTTTAATATAAAATATGTGCTGGGGAGTGTAACGTTGCATATGCACTGTGACAAAGATATGGATCCCAGATTGTAATATGTATGGCATAGCGCTGTGCGTTATAACATACACATCGAGGAAGGCACGTTAGATAGGGCAATATAACCCGTGTGAAGGCAAGTGTGGCATGACATATTCACGGGGTGGAGTTACAGTGCACATTGGCTAGAGAGTGTCATAGCAAACGCACTAGCTGGTGGAATACAACACAGAGGTGTGAGGCAATCAGCGGGCACTGGTGGGTGTAACACAGCATTGGGCTCAGCCAGGAGCACGCTGTGACTCTCAAGTGAGGTTCGTCTCCTTTCCAGAGAGTAAAATAAAAAGTATTACACATCCGGCGGTGGATGTGTTTTTTATTAACCGTGAGGGGGGTTTCTTGCATAGTTTGGTCGAATTTTTGTTGAATCCCCTTTGAATGGCTTGGTGTGCGTGTATATTAAATGTGCCCGTCAATAGCTACCCATGTTTGTATAAATAAACGACAAGGGTGTCTACTTGGAGAGGGTGCCAGGATTAGGCACGGTAGGGCGTCAGACATGTCAGAGCTTTACTAGCGGTGTAAATACATTCCATGTGGATTCATTCTATGCATAGTCGCCTTTTAATGAATATCACACAAATCGTCATGGTGATAGGTACATACGGTTTGTCCAGCATGTCCTAGGTGTTTCTATGAATATATATATTTTTAAAATATTAAAAAACAAAGGCCGGCCCCGGGGGATGGGGTCCCCGGAGCCATAAGTGGCCTGAGGAGGGGGGCAATGCAGCCCCCTCCTAAAGAATTTAAATTAAAAAAAGGCCATGACCCGGGGGTTGGGGTCCCCGGGGCCGATTAAGGCCTTGGGAGGGCCAAATTAATTTTTTTCAACAAAAGAAATTAGGGTGCAGGCCCTGGGGGATGGGGTCCCCAGGGCCAGTAAATTAGAAAAAGAAGGGGGGGCCACACAGCCCTCCTTCTTAAAAAAATAAATAAAAGACCGGCATCCTGCTGGAGGCCACGCCCCCTCCTTGCAGCACTCTGCAAATGCGCCCCCTGGCCAGTTGTAAGTTGGGGAATTAATTCCCCTTCAATACTGAGGGTCCCTGAGGGCCAACTAGCCCAACAGGTATCTCCAGTGTGCGCCAGGGAGCTGCGTTGCAGACAGGTGTTCTGAGTCCACGCCACTTTTTACACCTCTATGCAACGCAGCTCTGTGGCGCACTGGAGGTACCTAGTGGGCTAGTTTGACCCTAGGGACCCTTAGGATTCAAGGGGACTTAATCTCTCAACTTAGAACGGCCACAGGGCGCGTTTACACAGTGGTGAAGGGAGGGGACGGGGCCTGAGGTGACGTGTGCAAACACGCCCTGTGGCTCGTTTTAAGTTGGGGAAATAATTCCCTTTCAATCCTGAGGGACCCTGGGGGCCAACTAGCCCACCAGGTGCTTCCAGTAAGTGCCACTGCTCTGCGTTGCAGAGAGGTGGTGCAGGCCGTGCCCCTTTTTACACCTCTCTGCAATGGCGCTTACTGGACGTACCTAGTAGGCTATTTTGCCACTAGGGATCCTCAGGATTCAAGGGGACTTAATCTCCCAACTTAAAAAACAGCCACTGGGCATGTTTACACAGTGGGGAAGGAAGGGGACGGGGCCTGAGGTGACGTGTGCAAACACGCCCTCTGGCGCGTTTTAAGTTAGGGAAATAATTCCCCTTCAATCCTGAGGGCCCCTGGGGGTGAACTAGCTCACCAGGTGCTTCCAGTAAGTGCCACTGAGCTGCGTTGCAGAGAGGTGGTCCAGGCTGTGCCACTTTTTACACCTCTCTGCAACGCAGCTCTGTGGCGCATTCTGGAGGTACCTAGTGGGCTAGTTGGACCCTAGGGACCCTCAGGATTCAAATGAACTTAATCTCCCAACTAAAAACAGCCACAGGGCGTCTTTACACAGTGGTGAAGGGAGGGGACGTGGCCTGAGTTAACGTGTGCAAACAAGCCCTGTGGCGCATTTTAAGTTGGGGAAATAATTCCCCTTCAATCCTGGGGGACCCTGGGGGCCAACTAGCCCACCAGGTGCTTCCAGTAAGCACCAATCCGCTGCGTTGCAGAGAGGTGGTCTAGGCCGTGCCCCTTTTTACATCTCTCTGCAACGCAGCTCTGTGGCGCTTACTGGAGGTACCTAGTGGTCTAGTTGGACCCTAGGGACCCTCAGGATTCAAGGGGACTTAATCTCCCAACTTAAAACGGCCACAAGGCGTGTTTACACAGTGGTGAAGTGAGGGGTCGGGACCTGAGGTGACGTGTGCAAACACGCCCTGTGGCGTGTATTAAGAGGTAGTTTTAATCCCCTGCCCTATTATATACTAGGGGCTTACAGAGAAGGTCATGCTGATCACAGGGGACCCCAATGCATAGTGTTCCCTAGGGTATGTAGGTGTTTTCACTGTATTCTGAGTGTCTTTTAACATAGCACTGGCTCTAGGACTGGTTAGTCAGACTCAGTTACCACCAGTATCCGTCTTAAAAAGTTGAGGGTACAGGATGATTTTGCAACAAGGCTTCTTTCTGCTATTCTGTTTGTTCTTTCTGCACGTTATCCTTCTTCCTGCACTTTTCTTCGTCTTTGAGGACTTCTGTTGCTTCTTTCTGCATTTCTTTTTTTTCTTTCTGTGCGTTTTTTCTTCTTTCTTCACATGTCCTATTTCTGTAGGCATAGTTAGAAATTAGCATTTAAAAAACCTTTCAAATTCACTGAAAAAGCCATAGGTTTCAGGCACGTTATAGTTAGGAATTAGCATTTAAAAACCTTAGAAATTCACTGAAAAAAACATAGGTTTCAGGGGCGTTATAGTTAGCTGGACTTTTCACTCGTACAAAACCATTGAAATTCCCCCGTTATAGTTAGTTCAGCTAACTATAACTCACGCGCCCGCAATGCACTGCTGATGACGTCACATATTACATCACTCATGACATGGTCAGTGACATCACTCATGACATCACTGATGACATCTCAAATGACATCACTAATGACATCACTGATGACATCATCCTTGTGATAGAGTGGCAGACCTCCTCTTTCCCTAATATAAGGTTTGATACACACATTCAAAAATAGAAACTACAATGTTCAAAACAATGGACATACCAATACCAGTTACAACAACCTATTCAGTAATTCTAAGATCCACATACAAATCCACTCATTCACCAACAGTCCTATACAGTCACTCATACATGTACTCACTCATCATATGTACTCACACACCTATACATCCTGTTACACAACACCACTCATCCATAGAGTTACTCACACACATAGTCACTCATGCTAATAAAGAATCAAACATCCATTTACTTGCATATACAGTTATACACACACCACCACACTTACTTCTACAGAAACTTACACATACTTAGTCTTTTAAACAATCACTTATAGAAACACATACTTATTCATACAGGAACTCTTTCAATCTCTCACTCTCACATATACTCACTTATATACACCAATAGTCACATATACTAGTTTAAAACATATGTAGTTACTCATAAAGACACTATTGAGACAGTCTATCACTCACTAACACACCCATGCACACACTCATCCACCCATACAGTCCTGCACACATGCTGTCTTCAACACATACAAACAGTGAGTCACTCATTCATGCACCTATGCACTACATAATACCCCCCACCGAACCATACAGACACTCAGACACTCATACTGATACTCAAAAAAACAACTAATAACCTATATAGACACTCATGTAGCTACTCACCAACCCATGCAGCCACTTATACACAAAGTGAGAGACTGATACAGATATTTACACATTTAAACATTACTCACTAAGCCATGTATTCACTAAGATACACTTAATCAGTCAGTTATACAATGAATTTTTCAAAAACAAATCATCCATTTAGACACTTATATACCCATTTATTCTTCCATCGACCTTGAGATATACATATATAAAACATATGTAATTTTCAGAAAAACACACATTCACTGGATGATGTCATCAGTGATGTCATTTGAGATGTCATCAGTGAAGTCATGAGTGATGTCACTGACCATGTCATGAGTGATGTAATATGTGACGTCATCAGCAGTGCATTGCGGGCGCGCCAGTTATAGTTAGCTGAACTAACTATAAAGGGGGAATTTCAATGGTTTTGTATGAGTGAAAAGTCCAGCTAACTGTAACGCCCCTGAAACCTATGTTTTTCAGTGAATATATATATATATATATATCCACACAGACTCCCTCAATTATGAAGGAAGGCGCACTCACGAACCGGTTGTTCATTTACATTTATTTACATTCGGACATGCAGCCTGACGCGTTTCGTTCTTTGCAAACTTTTTCAAAGGCGTAGTCCAGCGCTAATTCTTCACACAAACCATTCGTCCATTTGCGGTTTTTAAGATCTTGGCCCTCATTGGACCTCCTCCATGGATGCAAGTTGAGGCATTATGGGACTTGTGGTTTGCGCAAACATTTTCACAATCAAACCCTCCAGTGGGTAATACCTGGTCTATTGCTGTCCATTTGAATGTTGCACCTTTTGTGCTGATTCATTCCATGGCAGCACATTTTCAAAGCTGACTAGGATCCCAGCCTCGGCAAGTCCGAGGCGGCGGCCATTACCCCTTGACGTCTCTCGACAGCAAAACAACAAGGTCCATTCCGGGGCATTGTGGCGCTCTTTGTGGGTGGTGCGTCCAACGGCAGGACCAAGCCGTATTTATATCCACACAGACTCCCTCAATCATGAAGGAAGGCGCACTCACGAACCGGTTGTTCATTTACATTTATTTACATTCGGACATGCAGCCTGACGCGTTTCGTTCTTTGCGAACTTTTTCAAAGGCATAGTCCAGCGCTAATTCTTCACACAAACCATTCGTCCATTTGCGGTTTTTAAAATCTTGGCCCTCATTGGACCTCCTCCGTGGATGCAAGTTGAGGCATTATGGGACTTGTGGTTTGCGCAAACATTTTCACAATCAAACCTTCCAGTGGGTAATACCTGGTCTATTGCTGTCCATTTGAATGTTGCACCTTTTGTGCTGATTCGTTCCATGGCAGCACATTTTCAAAGCTGACTAGGATCCCAGCCTCGGCAAGTCCGAGGCGGCGGCCATTACCCCTTGACGTCTCTCGACAGCAAAACAACAAGGTCCATTCCGGGGCATTGTGGCGCTCTTTGTGGGTGGTGCGTCCAACGGCAGGACCAAGCCGTATTTATATCCACACAGACTCCCTCAATCATGAAGGAAGGCGCACTCACGAACCGGTTGTTCATTTACATTTATTTACATTCGGACATGCAGCCTGACGCGTTTCGTTCTTTGCAAACTTTTTCAACGGCATAGTCCAGCGCTAATTCTTCACACAAACCATTCGTCCATTTGCGGTTTTTAAAATCTTGGCCCTCATTGGATCTCCTCCGTGGATGCAAGTTGAGGCATTATGGGACTTGTGGTTTGCGCAAACATTTTCACAATCAAACCCTCCAGTGGGTAATACCTGGTCTATTGCTGTCCATTTGAATGTTGCACCTTTTGTGCTGATTCGTTCCATGGCAGCACATTTTCAAAGCTGACTAGGATCCCAGCCTCGGCAAGTCCGAGGCGGCGGCCATTACCCCTTGACGTCTCTCGACAGCAAAACAACAAGGTCCATTCCGGGGCATTGTGGCGCTCTTTACGGGTGGTGCGTCCAACGGCAGGACCAACCCGTATTTATATCCACACAGAGTCCCTCAATCATGAAGGAAGGCGCACTCACAAACCGGTTGTTCATTTACATTTATTTACATTCGGACATGCAGCCTGACGCGTTTTGTTCTTTGCGAATATTTTCAAAGGCATAGTCCAGAGCTAATTCTTCACACAAACCATTCGTCCATTTACGGTTTTTAAAATCTTGGTCCGCATTGGATCTCCTCCGTGGATGCAAGTTGAGGTATTATGGGACTCGTGGTTTGCGCAAACATTTTCCCAATCAAACCTTCCAGTGGGTAATACCTGGTCTATTGCTGTCCATTTGAATGTTGCACCTTTTGTGCTAACTCGTTCCATGGCAGCACATTTTTAAAGCTGACTAGGATCCCAGCCTCGGCAAGTCCGAGGCGGGGGCCATTACCCCTTGATGTCTCTCGACAGCAAAACAACAAGGTCCATTCCGGTGCATTGTGGCGCTCTTTGCCCGTGGTGCGTCCAACGGCAGGACCAAGCCGTATATATATCCACACAGACTCCCTCAATCATGAAGGAAGGCGCACTCATGAACCGGTTGTTCATTTACATTTAGTTACATTCGGACATGCAGCCTGACGCGTTACGTTCTTTGCGAACTTATTCAAAGGCATAGTCCAGCGCTAATTCTTCACACAAACCATTCGTCCATTTGCGGTTTTCAAAATCTTGGCCCTCATTGGGCCTCCTCCGTGGATGCAAGTTGAGGCATTATGGGACTTGTGGTTTGCGCAAACATTTTCACAATCAAACCCTCCAGTGGGTAATACCTGGTCTATTGCTGTCCATTTGAATGTTGCCCCTTTTGTGCTGATTCGTTCCATGGCAGCACATTTTCAAAGCTGACTAGGATCCCAGCCTCGGCAAGTCCGAGGCGGCGGCCATTAACCCTTGACGTCTTTCGACAGCAAAACAACAAGGTCCATTCCGGGGCATTGTGGCGCTCTTTGCAGGTGGTGCGTCCAACGGCAGGACCAAGCCGTATTTCTGACTTTTGGTGTTTTACTTTACCTTAGCCTGAATGTATGACATAATATTTTCCTGCATGTGCACTTTTTCTTGAAGATTTCTTTCTTGTCTTCTTGTTGCTACAGAGGGGGAGAGCTTTCATAGAGTGCAACAGCCTTGCCAGGAAGAGAACTTGTGGGATGTGCATTTGAAAGCAAGAAAGAGAGAGAGGTGTGGAATTTACTTCTTGGTCTTGATGCGTAGTGTTATAAGCAGTGATGCTCAAATATGCATTGTGTTGTACATTGGGAAATACTATGAATTCTTACTATTGGCTTTGACATGCCCTCATGCCATCTTGAATTCTGACTCTGTCAGCTAGCTTGAGCTTTTGCACACAGACAGCCCCCCAGATTACCCAATTTATTTAGGCTATTCCCGTTCAAGTTTGTTTTGCTTTTGGAAGTTGTTGACTGTACTGCTGGAGAATTTGTAAGCATTGTTAAGATAAAGGCTGGCATACGTGAGATTGCATAAGAAATGTGAGAACTCTTTTGCCTTTGGAAAGCTTGCATGGAAAGTGACCAACTCGAGTAAGTTTCCTTGGTTCAGAGGAGGGCCTCTCGGAACCTTCTAGCATGTATTGAGATTATAAAGCTGGGGTTTTTTGACTTAGAAACTGGGATTTGTTTGGGGTCCAAATTGGGATGGACGAGTCTACTTTGGCAGAACCCAATTTGCTGATGCTCTTACCCCAAGCTGTGAATCCCCCAGTCTGGATTGGGCTAAGATGCAGTATTTGCAGCCAATGAGGTGTTTTATTAATTGAGTATTGACTTTGTGATGTGTGAGTTAGTCTGTGTGCACATCCAAGTCTTCAGCGATGGTAATAATCTTATGTACTTAATGTATATATCTTTCTGATTTCTTGAAGTGGACGTCTATAATATTATCTGCTTGCATTTCATTTCTTATTAGTATCCACTCATTTAACAGTTGCAACTGCCTACTTATAAGTGTGATATTAATGCTTGCACATGCATATGTATTATCTACTGGCGGTCGCCAGTAGATAGTTATAGTTAGGACCGAGTTCCCATAGGAAATCTAAAAATTCTATTTTGAATAACTTTGGCGCCGGTTGACGAATCATCGCAAAATTTTCAAAACTAATGGGGCGCTCCGCTCAGCTCCTGCCCTGAAAGTCTTGGGGTGATTCGTCAAGCGGGGGCTGAGAAAAAAGGGGGGTCCCAAAACACGTTTTCCCCATGCATTTTCCCATAGGACCTTTAGTCGAAGGTACAGCCCGAACGGCTGAACAGAATTACTTGAAATTTGGCAAAGAGGTAGTCCTCAGGTCAGGCATGTGCCTTTTGCATATATGGTGTCAATCTGTTCAGTAGTTCCTGAGAAAATTGCAGTTAAATGTACATAAATATCTATAAGCGCGCACCGTGCGCGCACCGTGCGCGCACCTTGCGCGCACCATAACGTGCGCGAGCGTAATTTTGATTGGTGGTTACATGTCAGTCAACATTCAAATCGGTCGAAATCAGGAAGTGTCGGCCGCCATTTTGTGTGTGCCAGTGAAAAAGAAAGGTGGAGAACGTGAAAAGGGGGCAGGGTAGAGAGTTCCTGACCCCCTAGCCTTTGTCAGGGGTCCCCTGAAGGATACCGAAGGGTGAAAAAAACATTTTATTCTTTCTTCAAAAAATCATTTTAAATGAGCCATTCCATATTTCAGGATACAGTCAATCTATAACTATATATATAGGTAGTTTATTGTAAAAGAAATATATAAAAAATATAATAATACATACATAAATTAGCATTTAAAAAACCTTAAAAATTCACTTAAAAAACCATAGGTTTCACCCACGTTATAGTTAGGAATTAGTATTTAAAAAACCTTGCAAATTCACTTAAAAAACCGTAGGTTTCACACATGTTATAGCTAACTGGACATTTCACTCGTAAAAAACCATTGAAATTCCCCCGTTATAGTTAGTTCAGATAACTATAACTCGCGCGACCGCCACTCTATCACAAGGATGATGTCATCAGTGATGTCATGAGTGATGTCACTGACCATGTCATGAGTGATGTAATATGTGACGTCATCAGAAGTGGATTGCGGGCGCGCGAGTTATAGTTATCTGAACTAACTATAACGGGGGAATTTCAATGGTTTTTTATGAGTGAAATGTCCAGCTAACTATAACATGTGTGAAACCTATGGGTTTTTTAAGTGAATATATATATATATATATACATATATATATATATATGTAAATATATATATATATATATATATTTAATCTCCTCGTTCCACTATTTCTCCAGAAAAAAGACGAGTGTGGACCCAAATCCGTGCTTCAAATTATTTATTGATTACACACCACCAATTAGTCCGCCATGACGCGTTTCGGCCGTCCCTCGGCCTTGATCACATGACACGCTCTGGACCGTGAAAGCCATTTTTAAAGTGCCAGTGCTTCAATTGTGCATGATAGACATAGACAAGATACTATCAAACATAGCGTACCACGTATAAATACGTATATCAGGATTACAACACAAGCATGAAGTAATTTATGTTTAAACCATCAATGGTTATATTTATGCTACCATAATGGTACAAACATTGATTTTGTAATCCATACCCGCTATATATGAAATAATCAACAATAAATGCATAAATGCAAACTCACAGAAGATGATAAGTATACCCAATTTATATGTCTATAACTATACATGTGAAAATGGCAAAATCCTAAAATTTATAAAAGAAAAAGAGAAAATGGATAAAGTGAGATAATGAGCTGAATTTCTAAATATCAAAAATTCTATTTTAAAAAAATGAAGTGCTGTGCATAGCCAAGATATTATATATCGGTTGTAAATAAAATAAATATGTACAACCAATTGTAAGTATATAGTTAAAATAAGATGTTTACCATAACACAATATATGTGTTTTTTTAAAAGTCTAATTTCAATATACATACTTGGCTGAAATTGAGATACTATGTTAAATTCATGGCAAGAGTAATAGGAGATAAGGATAAAACTGTATGTGTGGGTAAATGAGGTTGGGAGGGGAGAAATACGAGCATATGAATTAATGATTTAGAATGTTATCTACAGTTAATATATACCTATCCATATTGCTTCATAGTTGTGTAATTGTAGGTAGTTAAAATTTATAAATATTACATATAAATATATTCAATAAATATGATACACGATTTAAACAATTTCCTAAAAAACGTTCAATATAAAACTGTGCATATATAAATATATCTAAAAAATTATTTATATAAATATTGTAAAATCTAATTTTATGATCACTACTCAAATACACCTCTCCCTTCCATTCCTAAAATTACCCCTCTCTATTCAACCTTTCCTGTATTGTGTTCTTCTTTTCTCTTCTTACATGTTAGCAAAATAGAGCACAGATCTGTTTATTCTAAATGATAATAAGCAGTGTCTCAAATGTCCTTATTATTAAATACATGTATGATCTCGAGTATTGTGGGGAAACACTAGATAAAATTTGATGTATACCATACGAATAATCCTACACCTATTCTAAAATAACAGGAATTCTAACTATTGTTGACTATGTGTAAAAAAACCTCCTACCGGCATGAAATACCTAGTGAACCTTTTTAAACTCGATAAAATAATACATAATTCAATGCTGAAAGATAATAAAAAGTTACTGTCATATATATGTGTGCAAATCCTCAGTAGTATTAAGTCCTCTAGGGTGCTTAGAATCGAATTCTAGAATATATCTGGTTTCCAATCGTCTTAGTTTACCCTCGCGACCACCGCCTCTATTGTGTAATGGAACTGAATCTAAAGCATAGTATCTAAGGTCTTTCAAATTGCTATCATGAATTTCTTTGAAGTGTCTCGCAACAGGGTATGTAACATCGTTATTGGTAATGGCCCTCATGTGTTGTAGGATTCTTTTGTGCACTGCTAGTTTGGTGCTTCCTATGTATTTGAGATTACAACTGCATTCCAATGCATACACTGTAAATTCAGTCTTGCACGTGAGGTGTTGTTTAATTAAATGTATTTTATTGTCGAATGCAGTGCAATAGGAGCTAGTATTTATACCGTGCTGACAAGCTTTGCAGGTGGTGCACTTAAAGAATCCCTTCCTAGCAGTTAACCAAGTTGTTTTACTCTGGTCTTCTGGGCTGCTTTTTACTAACGCATTGCCTATACTTGAAGTCTTTCTGAATGTTATAGAGGGATTGTTCGTTATAAGCTTCCCTATAATAGGGTCATCTTTTATTAATGGCCAATTGCGTCTAACGATGGTGCGAAGTTGTTTGTCTTGTTTTGAAAACCCCAAAATTAGTCTAATTGGGTCTACTACATCGTTCTTGTTATCAGACCTGTTCCTGTATTGTAGTAGGTCTGTTCTAGCTTTCTGTTTAGATTTCATTATAGCTGCTTCAATGACCTTGCTCTTATATCCTCGTGCCAAGAACCGATTGCGGCACT
Organism: Triturus cristatus; assembly: GCF_964204655.1. Classification (NCBI taxonomy): domain Eukaryota; kingdom Metazoa; phylum Chordata; class Amphibia; order Caudata; family Salamandridae; genus Triturus; species Triturus cristatus. The sequence continues at coordinate 1,668,498,485 of NC_140591.1, read as the reverse complement.
CTCCTTGCATTTTCTCTACTTCTTCCTCTTCGCTACATATGGGCGTATTCGTAGCATTTCCCCATAAGGGATACTATTAATGAGGTGTGTCGGATGTGCGCTGGTTGCATGGAGGAGCGTGTTGCCTGCAGTTGGTTTCCTAAACAGGGTAGTGGTTAATTTGTTGTTAAGTATTTTGATTTGCACATCTAAAAAAGTAACTTGTACACTGCTTAAATCATAAGTAAATTTAAGATTTACATTGTTTTCATTAAGGAGTTCTATGAATTCTAATGCACTCTTTTCACTTCCTTTCCATATAATAAATAAGTCATCTATGAATCTCAGCCAACTTACAATATGCGTCTTGAATGTTAATTCATGCTGCCTCATGAGGACCAGCTCCTCCCACCAGCCCATGAATAAACAGGCATAGCTGGGGGAAAAGCTGGCCCCCATGGCGACTCCCTGAGTCTGATGATACATTTGATTATTAAAGGTAAAGAGATTATTGTTGAGGCAAAATGTTAGCATTTTATTGTGCTGTTCAAATTGGATAGCTCTTTTGGACAAAAAGTATTCTACTGCTCTAAGACCATCTGTATTTTTGATACAAGTATATAGAGACGATACACCCAAAGCAATAAGTAAGTAGTTCTCATCCCATGTTATATCTCGAACCTTTCTCAAAAAGTCGCTAGTGTCCTGCACATATGACTTCAATCCTTTCACATAATCTTGTAAAAAATAATCTATGTATCTGGACACATTTTCTAGGGGTCCATCACAGGCAGCAATGATGGGTCTGCCCGGTGGCCTGGTAATATTTTTGTGTATCTTGGGTACAAAATACATAACCGGCGTGGTTGGGTGATCGTTTTTCAAAAACTTATACTCATCCCAATTAATCATGCCCACACTTTTCCATGCCAGTAATAAAGAGAAAAATTGTTCTTGCATCTGCTTGTATTTTAAGATGGTGCTTTTCCGATAACATTCCCCATCCATAAGTTGGTTACGAGCTTCCTCTAAATACTGTTCCAAAGGCCACAACACTATATTCCCACCCTTGTCCGCATTTCTAATGACCACCTTATTATTGTCATTTAGCTTCTTCATTAATGCAAAATAACTTCTTTCTTGATGGGTGTATTTCATCTTAGACTTATTTAGCGAATAATTAAGACTTTTGATCTGTGCCACCAATTGTTCACTGAAAATGTCTAAAGAGTCACGTAACATTACTGGTACAAATTTGGACTTCATCTCAAATGGAGTACTCGGTTTGACGCCTTTCACTGCCAGTCTATCCAACCTCTGATCCTGATTGTCTAAAATAGTGTGTGCCGTCATATTACTAGCTGTTTGAGATTGTTCCCTTTGTAGGTCTTGCATGTCTTGCAATAATCCTGAATCAGATACCGTTAGGTTCCATGGTTCTTTTTCTTTATCTTTGTCACTGTTCATGATTTCATTAGGGTTAATTTGATCCCTTGTAGCCTTTAACAAATGATATTTGGCTAATTTTAATTTTCTGATGAAACAATAAATGTCAGCCCTGGTTTGCACATAATCAAAATTGGATTCCGGGCAATATGATAGGCCTAATGATAATATCTGCTGTTCTGCTCTGGTTAAATTGATATTGGCCAGATCTATGATAGTGTTTTCTGCAATGGCGTTGGGGGCCGTGATGTTTGTTGTGGCAGAATTGGTTTCTTTTATCTGCGATTGCCTCGTCCTCGCCCCCTCCTCTTGTGTTCTCCTACTTCTTTGGGCCTGTCTTCTCCCCCTTCTCCTCTGGGTACTCCTGCTGCTGCAGGTCCCTTGTTTCGGGGTCGCAACGTATCTCTCCGGCTCCTTTATAAAATGTCCAATTCTTCCCCCGGGGTCAGTCTTAATGCCTCTCGTTCTCGTCTTCTCTGCATGTTTTCTGTGTCTGATTCACTGTCAACAGTAGAGCTTAATTCTGACCCAGATTCCGAACCCATTTGTTGATGATTCAGATCTTTACCAGCAGCTCCTTGCACCCGTCAACTCGCTGTGGCTGTTCTCAGCATATCGTATCTCCTGGCAAAGGTGAATATTTGACCATTTGCGTAATCATCTCGATCACGTTTGAACTTATATGTTTTCCTTGCTTTGATTCTTTCTTCTTCTTTACAGAGTCGATTAATCATTTCATCCTGAAGTTTTGATCTGCTCTGTGGGTCCCCTTGTTGTTGAATTTCACTCTCTAACACTTCTATTTTGGCTTGAAGTTCTGCTCTGTCAATTTCAGCATATTTGACTAATATGCCCACCAAACGTCGTGAAGATTCTAAATTGCATTGGGCCCACTCTGTCATCATCAATGGATTCGGTGTCTCGTAACTGGGGGCAATCATGATGCGGAGACCCCTCGGGATTCTCCCCACATCAAGATACCTCTGCAGGGATCTGGCTTCCCACCATTTAGATTGTTCCTGTTTCTTAAGTTTTTCCAATATTCGATAATTATCCTTAAGTCCTTTACTTTTGCCATTACTCTCTCTTTCCGTTTCTTTGTTAGTATTAGGGCTTGCAGCTGGGTCATCCGAAAACATTTCCTCCGCCGCCATTTCCCTGTTTTTTAGCGTGTCAGCGGACATATTTGGTGGATGCTTATACAATATATTACTATCAGTCCAAATGTTCATATACCTTGCCTCTGTATTAAGCTGCTTGGGTATACGCTTTGGTGCACACCTCCTCCCCTGTTCGCAACAGTTTTCAGCTATACCTCCGGAAAAGATTAGCTCCCAATCCCGCCTTCACTCCTCCGAGTAATCCACGAGTTGAGTGCCACTTCACCTGTATGTGTATATATACTGAAAAAACCATAGGTGTCAGGACGCTATAATTAGTTGGACATTTCACTCGTACAAAACCATAGAATTTCCGGCATTATAGTTAGTTCAGCTAACTATAACTCGCACCCCCGCAATGCACTGCTGATGACGTCACATGTTTAAAAAACTTTAGAAATTCACAAAAAAACCATAGGTTTCAGGGACGTTATTGTTAGGTGGAGATTTCACTAGTAAAAATCCATAGAAATTCGCCCGTTATAGTTAGTAGACCTAACTATAACTCGCGCACCGCAATGCACTGCTGATGACATCACATATTACATCATTCATGACATGATCAGTGAAATCACTGATGACATCTCAAATGACATCACCTATGACATCACTGATGACATCATCCAGTGACTGTGTTTTGTCTGTAAAGTTTAATTTTGTTTTATATATGTGCCAAGCTGTATTGAGGAATGAGTGGGTGTATAAGTGTCTGTATGGAGGATTTAGTAGGTACGTGACTGACTGTATAAGTGAGTGTATAATGTGTCTTACTGAATGCCTGGGTTAGTGACTAAACTGTGTGAAGGTCTCTATCAGTCTGTTGTTGTGTATGCTGTTGCATGGGTTGGTGAGTATCTGCATGAGTATCTGTATGGGTTATTGATTGCTTGCCTGAGTATTTGCATGGCTGCCTGAGTGTGTGTGGGTGGGTGGGTGGGAGGTGTGTGACTCCGTCCATAGATGTGAGTGGTTGATTCACTGGTGTATGGGTTCAAGAGTGCATGTGGAAACAGCTGTATGGGTGAGTGAGTGGGTGTATGGGTGTGTTGGTGAGTGAATGGATGTCTAAGTGGTCCATGTGCAAGTAACTTCATATGTAAAAGGCAGTATATGTGAGTGATGGTGTATATAAATAACTATATGTGAGAGTAAGTAATTGTGAGAGTGGCTGCATGGATTCTATAAGAGAGTAATTATGTGTTAGTATCTGAATGAATAAGTGATATTGTGTCTGTATAACTGTATAGGCGAGTAAATGGAAGTATGATTGATTCTTTGCATGACTGACTAAGTGTGTGAGTAACTCTGGATATGTGGCAGTGTGTGAGTGTCTGTATAGGTGTATGAGTGCATATGATAGTGTTGTATTGATGAGTGACTGCATGTATGAGTGACTGTGTGAGTGAATGATTGGATGTGTGTGTAGGCCTAGGAATCAGTCAGTGCGTATTTAGTAACTGGTATTGATGTGTCTATTTTTTCAAAAATGGTAGTCTGTATTTTAGAGTAGGTGTATCAAAGGTTATATTCAAGTGAGGAGGTGCATCAGATTTTCACGTGGATGATGTCATCAGTGATGTCATTTGAGATGTCATCAGTGATGTCATCAGTGATGTCACTTACCATGTCATGAATGATGTAATATGTGACGTCATCAGCAGTGCATTGCGGGGGCGTGAGTATTAGTTAGCTGAACTAAGTATAACACCAGAATTTCTATGGTTTTCTACGAGTGAAATGTCCAAGTAACTATAACATGCATGAAACCTATGGTTTTTTCAGTGAATTTCTATGGTTTTTTAAATGCTAATTTCTAACTATAACCTGCCTGAAACCTGTGGTTTTTCCAGTGATTTTCAAAGGTTTTTTAAATGAAAATTTGTTAGTCTAATGTACCTCAATCCTATGTTTTTTTTTATTTTCTATATATATAAATATATAGATATATATTAAAAAAAATTGAATATTTTTTGTTAGGAAAACTATATTCATTCTTTTTTTTGGTAAATATTATACAGAAGTCGCGCACACTTCGCGCAGCCTACACGATGCCTGCGCACATTCCATTTTGAAAAGCCACGCTGGGGTCGCGACTTCAGCATAATTTGTAAAGTATGAAATATCTTTAAATTAATTATAAATAAAAGTTTTCCTTTAAGTGTTTGTCTAAATTTATTAATAAAAGTATTTTTAAAGTATTATTTTCAATATAATTTCGACTAAAAATTATTCGATTATTATTGGATTCGGAGGTTAGGAGGGATGCCCATTTAGCTCGATCTGTTTTGCAAGATTTTTTGGTCTAGTCAGGTGGACACCCTCCTCCGGTGAGGAACAGCTTGAGGATTCTATTCAAAAGGTGAGGAATCAACAGGCAGAAGTATCCATCAGAAGAGCAAGATACTTACCTTCGGTAAAGCTTTTTCTGGTGGATACAGTATCTGCCTGTGGATTCCTCACTGTTCCACCCGCCCCCCGTTGTCCACCTGTTTCTACTAAAAAGATGCTTTTACTGTTTGGCATGAATGTTTTTAATATGTTTTAATCATGCTTATGTTTTAATAGTGGGAAATGTTTGATATGTTGCTATTTCTTTATGCCTTTATTGGTTATGCATTTGTACATATATATATATATATTTAGTATACTATGTATACATGTGAAAATGTGTCGGTCCACCTGTTTACCTCGGTGGCAAGGCAAAAATGGGTGGAACTGACGTCAGCACGCCGACGAGGTCCTCTTATGGCCCCTATGATGTCATACAGTGTCGCGAGTGGAGCCGTGCTATTATGACATCGTCATTGACGTGGCAGAGCTAAGAAAGAATTTCCGCGGAATGCTGGCGCAGGGGATGTTCAGGCTAGTAATTTGGGAGCAACTGTTTATGTTGCCACTCCAGAAACCGAAACCAGTGATCCGAGGGCAGAGGCCCTGCAGATGGCACACGAGATGGGGAGCCCAGTCGTGTGCACCGGCGGGGCAGCGAAGTGACAAGTACCACTACCCACAGAAAAGGTAACAAGGGTACTGAATAACACAGGATCTTGTCTTTGTATCTGGCAGGAACAACAAGGTTAAAATGCCCTAGTTCCAAAATGTAGAATATGTGCTACAACGGTCTTCAAGAGGACCTGTGATGGATGCCGCTTCTGCCTTCCGTACACTGGAGGAGGCACATGGGTCACGCGGTACGGTCATACTAAGGTGGGATGCACACTCGTTGACCTCTCATGGCACTGCTCCACACTTCGGTGACAACGCTTTCCATTAGCTGTGTTTTCTGATGACGTTTCGTGCCGGCACCGTCCAACAACGGAACCCCTTTAGATCCAAACAGACTCTTCCATTCTCTCACCGGAAGTGAAACCAGGCCACGCGGACACTTTCACAATACAACAGCCGGGAATGCACTTTTCGGTAAAAAAACACATTGCTTCCTCCTAATTTATCAAATAAACGACTCACTGAAGAACAGGGGCCAGCTTCGATCGGTAAACAACCGTTACGACTTTTTTACTTCGCAATACCGTTACAACGCATGTGTTGTACATCGCGAAGTCCTTACTACGCATTTTTTTTAGAACGCATGGTCATTTACCACGCATGCCTTTACAACAAATTTTGTTGTAAAGATATGTTTGGTAAAGGACCATGAGTTCTAAAAAAATGTAGACGATCCACGTCGTTGTAAGGAAACAGAGGTTGTTACGTTTCCTTACAATGGCGTGCGACAGAGACGACATGAAGTAGGAACCACGAGGAAAGAGGAACTACAAGGAGTGAGAGGTAAGGGGGATTGGGCATGGGGTGGTGGTTACTTTTCCAGGGTTTAGGGTAGTGCAGTGGTGTTTGGGTAGTGTAGGGGGCTGTGCAGGGGGGTGGTGTTTCAGGGTTTAGAGCAGTGCAGTGGTGTTCAGACAGTGAAGGGGTCGTGCTGGGGATGGTGTTTCGGGGTTTAGGGCAGTGGTGATCAGGCAGTGTAGGGGGTCGTGTTGGGGTTGTGTTTCAGGGTTTAGGGCAGTGCAGTGGTTTTCAGGCAGTGTAGGTGGTCATGCTGGGGCTGGTGTTTCAGGGTTTAGGGCAGTGTAGTGGTGTTCGGGCAGTCCTGGGGCTGGTGTTTCAGGGTTTAGGGCAGTGGTGTTCAGGCAGTGTAGGGGGTCGTGCTGGGGGTTGTGTTTCAGGGTTTAGGGCAGTGCAGTGGTTTTCGGGCAGTGTAGGTGGTCATGCTGGGGCTGGTGTTTCAGGGTTTAGGTAAGTGCAGTGGTGTTCGGGGCAGTGTAGGGGGTCGTGCTGGGGCTGGTATTTCAGGGTTTAGGGCAGTGGTATGGTTTTCGGGCAGTGTAGGGGGTCGTGCTGGAGCTGGTGTTTCAGGGTTTAGGGCAGTGCAGTGGTGTTCGAGCAGTATAGGGGGTATTGCTGGGTGTGATGTTTCAGGCTTTAGGGCAGTGGTGTTCGGGCAGTGTAGGGGGTCTTGCTTGGGTTGATGTTTCAGGCTTTAGGGCAGTGCAGTGGTGTTCGTGCAGTGTAGGGGGTCATGCTCGAGGTTGTGTTTCAGGGTTTAGGGCAGTGCAGTGGTTTTCGGGCAGTGTAGGGGGTCTTGCTGGGGCTGGTGTTTCAGGGTTTAGGGCAGTGCAGTGGTGTTCGGGGCAGTGTAGGGGGTCATGCTGGGGCTGGTATTTCAGGGTCTAGGGCAGTGCAGTGCAGTGCAGTGGTGTTCGGGCAGTGTAGGGGGTCCTGCTGGGGGTGGTGTTTCAGGGTTTAGGACAGTGCAGTGATGTTCGGGCAGTGTATGGGGTCATGCTGGGGGTGGTGTTTCAGGGTTTAGGGCAGCGCAGTGGTGTTCGGGTAGTGTAGGGGGTCATGCTGGGGGAGGTGTTTCAGGGTTTAGGGCAGTGCAGTGGTGTTTGGGCAGTGTAGGGGGTTGTGCTGGGGGTGGTGTTTCAGGGTTTAGGGCAGTGCAGTGGTGTTTGGGCAGTGTAGGGGGTCATGCTGGGGCTAGTGTTTCAGGGTTTAGGGCAGTGCAGTGGTGTTTGGACTGTGTAGGGGGTCGTGCTGGGGCTGGTGTTTCAGGGTTTAGGGCAGTGGTGTTCGGGCAGTGTAGGGGTCATGCTTGGGGTTGTGTTTCAGGGTTTAGGGCAGTGCAGTGGTTTTCGGGCAGTGTAGGTGGTCATGCTGGGGCTGGTGTTTCAGGGTTTAGGGCAGTGCAGTGGTGTTCGGACAATGTAGGGGGTTGTGCTGGGGCTGGTGTTTCAGGGTTTAGGGCAGTGGTGTTCGGGCAGTGTAGGGGGTCTTGCTGGGGTTGATGTTTCAGGCTTTAGGGCAGTGCAGTGGTGTTCGGGCAGTGTAGGGGGTCATGCTGGAGGTTGTGTTTCAGGGTTTAGGGCAGTGCAGTGGTTTTCGGGCAGTGTAGGGGATCGTGCTGGGGCTGGTGTTTCAGGGTTTAGGGCAGTGCAGTGGTGTTCGGGGCAGTGTAGGGGGTCGTGCTGGGGCTGGTATTTCAGGGTTTAGGGCAATGCAGTGGTTTTCGGGCAGTGTAGGGGGTCGTGCTGGGGCTGGTGTTTCAGGGTTTAGGGCAGTGCGGTGGTGTTCGGGCAGTGTAGGGGGTATTGCTGGGTGTGATGTTTCAGGCTTTAGGGCAGTGGTGTTCGGGCAGTGTAGGGGGTCTTGCTGGGGTTGGTATTTCAGGGTTTAGGGCAGTGCAGTGGTGTTCGGGAAGTGTAGGGGGTCCTGCCGGGGTGGTGTTTCAGGGTTTAGGGCAGTGGTGTTCGGGCAGTTTAGGGGGACTTGCTGGGGTTGATGTTTCAGGCTTTCGGGCAGTGCAGTGGTGTTCGGGCAGTGTAGGGGGTCATGCTGGAGGTTGTGTTTCAGGGTTTAGGGCAGTGCAGTGGTTTTCGGGCAGTGTAGGGGGTCGTGCTGGGGCTGGTGTTTCAGGGTTTAGGGCAGTGCAGTGGTGTTCGGGGCAGTGTAGGGGGTCGTGCTGGGACTGGTATTTCAGGGTTTAGGGCAGTGCAGTGGTTTTCGGGCAGTGTAGGGGGTCGTGCTGGGGCTGGTGTTTCAGGGTTTAGGGCAGTGCAGTGGTGTTCGGGCAGTGTAGGGGGTAGTGCTGCGTGTGATGTTTCAGGCTTTAGGGCAGTGGTGTTCGGGCAGTGTAGGGGGTCTTGCTGGGGTTGGTATTTCAGGGTTTAGGGCAGTGCAGTGGTTTTCGGGCTGTATAGGGGGTCGTGCTGGGGCTGTTGTTTCAGGGTTTAGGGCAGTGCAGTGGTGTTCGGGCAGTGTAGGGGGTCCTGCTGGGGGTGGTGTTTCAGGGTTTAGGGCAGTGCAGTGGTATTCGGGACAGTGCAGGGAGTCGTGCTGGGACTGGTATTTCAGGGTTTAGGGCAGTGCAGTGGTTTTCGGGCAGTGTAGGGGGTCGTGCTGGGACTTGTGTTTCAGGGTTTAGGGTAGTGCAGTGGTGTTCGGGCAGTGTAGGGGGTATTGCTGGGTGTGATATTTCAGGCTTTAGGGTAGTGGTGTTCGGGCAGTGTAGGGGGTCTTGCTGGGGTTGATGTTTCAGGCTTTAGGGCAGTGCAGTGGTGTTCATGCAGTGTAGGGGTCATGCTGGAGGTTGTGTTTCAGGGTTTATGGCAGTGCATTGGTGTTCAGGCAGTGTAGTGGGTCATGCTAGGGGTGGTGTTTTAGGGTTTAGGGCAGAGCAGTGGTGTTCTGGCAGTGTAGGGGGTCATACTGGGGGGTGTTTCAGGGTATAGGGCAGTGCAGTGGTGTTCAGGCAGTGTAGGGGGTCGTGCAGGGGTTGGTGTTTCAGGGTTTAGGGCAGGGCAGTGGTGTTCGGGCATTGTAGGGGGTCTTGCAGGGGGTGGTGGTTCAGGGTTTAGGGCAGTGGTGTTTGGGCAGTGTAGGGGGTCCTGCTGGGGTGGGGTTTCTTCGTTTAGGGCAGTGCAGTGGTGTTCGGACAGTGTAGGGGGTCGTATTGGGGGTGGTGTTTCAGAGTTTAGGGCAGTGCAGTGGTGTTCGGGCAGTGTTGGGGGTCGTGCTGGAGGTGGTGTTTCAGGGTTTAGGCCAGTGCAGTGTTGTTTGGGCAGTATAGGGGTCATGCAGGGGGTAGTGTTTCAGGGTTTAGGGCAGTGCAGTGGTGTTCGGGCAGTGTAGGGGGTCATGCTGTGGGTGGTGTTTCAGGGTATAGGGTAGAGCAGTGGTGTTCGGGCAGGGTAGAGGGTCGTGCTGGGGCTGGTGTTTCAGGGTTTAGGGCAGTGCAGTGGTGTTCGGGTAGTGTAGGGGTCATGCTGGTGGTGGTGTTTCAGGGTTTAGGGCAGTGCAGTGGTGTTTGGGCAGTGTAGGGGATCATGCAGGGCGTGGTGTTTCAGTGTTTAGAGCAGTGCACTGGTGTTCGGGCCGTGTAGGGGGTCGTGCGGGGGGTGTTGTTTCAGGGTTTTAGGGCAGTGCACTGGTGTTCGGGCAGTGTAGGGGGTCATGCAGGGGGTGTTGTTTCAGGGTTTAGGGCAGTGCAGTGTGTTCGGGCAGTGTAGGGGTCATGCAGGGGTGGTGTTTCAGGGTTTAGGGCAGTGCACTCGTGTTCGGACAGTGTAGGGGGTCGTGCAGGGGGGTGGTGTTTCAGGGTTTAGGGCAGTGCAGTGGTGTTCGGGCAGTGTAGGGGGTCATGCTGGGGGTGGTGTTTCAGGGTTTAGGGCAGTGCATTGGTGTTCGGGCAGTGTAGGGGTACGTGCTGAGGGTGGTGTTTCAGGGCTTATGGCAGTGCAGTTGTGTTCGGGCAGTGTGGGGGTTCGTGCTGGTGTTTCAGGGTTTAGGGCAGTGCAGTGGTGTTTGGACAGTGTGGGGGTCATGCTGGGGGTGGTGTTTAAGGGTTTAGGGCAGTGCAGTGGTGTTTGGGCAGTGTAGGGGGTAACATAATGTAATGTAATAGTTTCTTATAAAGCGCACTGCAACTCAACAAGCATCCTGACGCTAAAGAGGGAAAAACAAGGAATTAAAAAACAGATAGAGGATGTTGGACTTGGCCCTTTTTGCAGGGTCATCCCTAAACTTTTTGCCTTCCTCCTGTATTTTTTGTGACCTGTTGTTGGCTGTTTTATGACTCTGGGCACCTTACCACTGCTGATCAGTGCTAAGGTGCATATGCTCTCCCTATGGTAAAGTGTATATGTTGATTGGTTTCCATGTTTGGCTTATTTGGTTTACTATCAGCCCCTAGTAAAGTGCACCAGGAGTGCCAGGGCTTGTAAATACAAATGCTGCTGGTGGGCTTGCAGTACTGGTTGTGCCACCCACAGAAACGGCCTAGTAAAATGTGTCTAAGGTCTGCCATTGCAGAACCTGCGTGCAGTCTGTTGCTGTCATGCTGACTGCGCAAGTGCACCTACTTGCCAGTCCCTAAACCTTCCCTTAACTACATATTAGTCACCCCTATGGTAGGCCCAATGGCAGAGTGCATTGTAGGCATAAGGTAGGACATGCCCTGATGTGTGTGGCATGTCCTAATAGTGAATTACAGCCATTTTCGTTTTTCACTATTGAAGGCTACCTGCTCTCCATAGGCCAGAATGGGCTGCTGGAATTATTACACTCTATAATCCCAGCGGACTCAGAGAGCATGGTAGAAAGTCAAGTTTAGTATGCCTGAACTCAGAATAATAAAATACTTCTTTTAGTAAAGTTTATTTTAGTATCCTGTGTTTGTAAATACTACTTTTTGAAAGTTAGTATTTATTTGCTTAGCCATTTCAGTCCGCCTCTGCTGTGTGTGTGTGTGTGCTGCCTAGTTTCAGTGAGGGGCAGGGCTGGGGAATTCCAGAAGACAGGCTGGCTGCCAGGTGGTGGGGAGACACAACAAAGTGCTCCAAAACCGGACTGAGACAGGCACAGGCCCCCTGGCGACAAAGAACAAAAGAAACTGTGTATAAAAGACGGAGCCCTGCTCCTAAGAAATCAGATCCTGTTGATGCCAAGAAGAACCTCTGCTCGAAGAGAAGGACCTGGGAAAGCTGCATGGAGGAGTACTGTCTCTAAGCCTGAGAGACTGGCCTGTGGTGGGTACCTTGCTGCCAGAAGGAGAGGAAAAGACTGAAAAAGACTTGTATTTCAACTTGTGCTTTAAGAACAATCTCCAAGGGCTTGCTTGTGAACTTGCCCCCTGAACAGCACCCCAGGAACAGTTGGGGCTACCCCTCCCTGGAAGAAAGGAAGCTGCTGCTGGTGATTGTGAACGCTGACCCCAGAGAACCTGTGTGCCCCCATCTCGCCGAGCAATGTGACCTCTGATCGACTGTGCTGCTGTGAGCACCGTGAAGGGCTGCCCTGCCTGGCCTGAGCAAAGTAAACTGCTGCCCCCTCGAGCCGGAGCTAGCAACATAAGGAAAGCCTGTCTGACTCCAAGCGCCGAACCTCTGCGACCCCAGGCCGTAGAGACCACTGCGAAGATCGACGACACACTGGTTCGCCGATTCTGGCCGATGCCGACAGCGCTGCACGCTGAAAATCACCCCCGAGCCGCCCCTCCTGCTTCCTACCTTGAGGTGAGCTGTGGAAGTCCTGAGGTGCCCCACGAAGCATCGCCATCCTCTGACCAAGCGGGACTGCAACGCGACGCGGGACGCCCCTCTCAGGACTGCTGAGGCCGCCGCAAACTCCCCACAAAAGACTAAGGTACTGTGTGCCCCTGTACGACGCGTGCGTCCCACCGTACGGCACGTACTCCCATTGTGCGGTCCGGACTTGCTGTCCCATACGCTGACCCCAGCGAGAAGCGTGAGACACTGCAGAGGAAGCGGCCCTGGGTGTACGAAGTGTACTGACATCTGTTCGGCACGTACCTTCGCTGGTACGGTCCGTACAGCGTACGCCGATTCACGCGGGAAGCGTGAGCAACCGTAGGAAGCGTCCCGAAGACTGTACGGCCCGTACGAAGAGTGGTACAATGCGTACCAACACCCGTACGAACCGTACGAAAGACGCTCCGACGCGCCCAGACCTCAAGAAAGTGACTGTTGCCCCCAAATTGCCTTTTAAGAACTGTGGCCTCATGGAATATTGAGTACTAGTAACTGGAACCCTCTTAAGAAGTGAAACCCTGTATTTTGAAGCCTGCTTGAAGAAGTATACCTATAAAGAGCTTTATTTTTATAAATACAGTCTTGAGTCTCTGTGTGGTGGGTTGGTGGTTATTGTGGGACGCCCTAAATGCTTAACCTCATGCCCTCTGGAATCTAGCCTGACTGCTCACGCCACGTTACCTAGAGGGTGAGCAGGGGTTATTTTCTAAGAGTAATCCTTTGCCCTGACTTAGAGGAAAGGGTCCCTGCTTGTTGCAAGTGCATACCTGCGCCAACCAGAGACCCCGGATTCTAACAGAGGAGTATTACGTTTTTGGAAAGAGCCAGGTTTTAAGTTGTTTACGAAAGACCATGAGGTCTTTCACCTGGCGCAGCTCCAGGTGCAGAGTGTTCCATAGTCTCGCAGCTGCGACACTAAAAGCTTGACCCCAAAGCCTAGTTCTTCTGATTCGAGGTACTCCCACCCAGCAAGCTGTGGAGGATCGAATGCATCGAGAAGCTGTATACCAGCGAAACTTACTCTGCAATGGTATGGGACCCAGACCATGCAGTGCCTTAAACACGACACAGAGGGACTTAAAATGAATCCTCTGTGCTATGGGGAGCCAATTCAGCTCCGCAAGGCCTGAGTGGAGGAAGAGTGACGGGGGCGCATCAGTGCCAACTTGGCTGCCATATTCGCAACTCGCTGCAATTTCCCGATCAAAAGTCGAGGGGATTCCAGCAGTAATGAGTTACAATAATCCAATCTACTCATGATCACAATCCTAACTACCAAGGGGCGCACATGAGCTGGGGGAGAATCTTCCTCAAGATTCTTACAAGAGAGAAATAGGTCCCCAGAGTCTTGTTAACATGTGACTCCAAAGACAGCTTTTCATTAAATATAACTCCCAAATTACGGATTGCCCCAGCAGGTCGTAATGGGGGGTCTGCGGGAAGAGGCCAGAAGTTGACCGGGAGGGGAAAGGATACTTTCCCACCCATGGTACAAAGGATTTCAGTTTTGTCTGCATTAAATTGCAGCAAATTAGTTCTCAGCCAGCAAGCCACACTCTGCATACATGCGTGAAAATTCTCCAGGGAGGATGACTGCTCTCCCTCCAGTGATAAAATCAGCTGGGTATCGTCTGCATAGTTTACCAAGCCTATTCCATAAGATTTTATAATATCCACCAAGGGACGCATGTAAACATTGAACAGAATGGGGCTTGTTGCAGACCCCTGCGGTACACCATGCTGGATTTTGGTGAACTTAGACTGAAAGGGGGGGAGAGCTACGGCCTGTCTTCTATCCGAAAGATATGACTGGAACCATTTCAATGCCAGACCGGTCACCCCAACTCCTTCCAACCGCTCCAGGAGAACCCTGTGATTGACCGTGTCGAATGCGGCAGACAGATCTAATAGGATCAAGATGGCATGAAGACCCTTGTCTGCACGCAAACGAAGATCATCCAACACGGTCAAAAGGGCAGTCTCTGTCCCATGCCCCGGGCGGACACCAAACTGGACCTCGTCCAGTAGGTTGTTTACCTCAAGGAACTGGGAAAGTGCTCGACTCACATGGCGCTCAAGAATTTTGACTGGATAAGGGAGGAGTGAGATAGGTCTATAGTTTTTGAGACACTCCGGGTTAAGTGAAGGCTTCTTCAGAAGGGAGGAGACAATTGCTTGCTTCCAACAGGGAGGGACCGTCCCATTAAGCAGGGATTGATTACACAGCTGTCTAAGTGGAGGAAACAGTTCAGATTTGAACGCTTTCCAGACCTTGTGTGCAAAAGGGTCTAAGGGTGAACCGGAGGAAACCCCCATAGCAAGTTGCTCAAATACCTCCATGGAGACAGCATCAAAATGGTCCAAAGCGGAAATCACAACCAGGGCCCTTCTTGACGCTCTTGTTTCCTCCTGTTTATCCTGTATGGGACCGTCGGTCTTAGCCGACCTGTTATTTTCTTCCAACCCTTCAATGATTTTTCCGATCTTATCATTAAAAAAGACAGCTAGGCTATCACAGACTTCCTGTGTGGGAAGGACCTTATTTTTTGTACATGTCGGATTGGCAATGTCATTCAGAATATTAAAAATGCTCTTGGAGCTGTTTGGAGCCTTCAAAATTATCTCGGCAAAGTACTCAGCTTTTGCAGCAGCAATACTTTCCTTATAACTAGAAATTCTCTCTTTCCAGAGAATTTTATCTACATCCGAATACCCCTTCCTCCATTTTCGCTCAGCCTGTCTACATCCCAATTTTAGCTTTTTCAGGGCAATATTATACCATGGCACAGAAAGTTTGCCACCTCTTCTGAGCATTTTCTGCAGAGCGATCCGATCAATAGAATTCTTAATATGTAGACAAAAAGAGGTGTAATTATCATCCACTTCTTTCCCCGGATCGAACAGACCTTCCAAATGGAATATCGGGGAGGAGCTAATATTCCTCAACAGGCCTTTCCAGTCCCTGCCAAGAAAACATCTTACCTCCTTCCTAGCCACTGCCGGGTCGTGCTGGGGCTATTGTCAGGGTGTAGGGCAGTGAAGTGGTGTTCGGGCAGTGTAGAACTTGTGCTGGGGCTGGTGTTTCAGGGTTTAGGGCAGAGCAGTGTTGTTCAGGCAGTGTAGTGGGTCATGCTAGGGGTGGTGTTTTAGGGTTTAGGGCAGAGCAGTGGTGTTCGGGCAGTGTAGGGGGTCATACTGGGGGGTGCTTCAGGGTATAGGGCAGTGCAGTGGTGTTCAGTCAGTGTAGGGGGTCGTGCAGGGGTTGGTGTTTCAGGGTTTAGGGCAGGGCAGTGGTGTTCGGGCATTGTAGGGGGTCTTGCAGGGGGTGGTGGTTCAGGGTTTAGGGCAGTGGTGTTTGGGCAGTGTAGGGGGTTGTTCTGCTTGGGTTTTCGGATCAGATAGAACCCGCTCATCAGAGCCTCACTAACCCAGACAGAATGCTACCCCTTCCCTAGGGCCTATTTACAATAGTGCAACCACATATATCTACCACCTAAGGACAGGGAATTCCTACTATACATACCAAGACCTCTTATAATCGGCGGCCTCGCGATCCCATACGGATCCAGACCTCTCTGCCCATACGACAGTATCACAAGTGGCGGCCTCGCGATCCTATACCGATCCAGACCTCTCTACCCAGACGGCAGTCTCAGCACAATCGGCGGCCTCGCGATCCCATACGGATCCAGACCTCTCTGCCCATACGACAGTATCACAAGTGGCGGCCTCGCGATCCCATACGGATCCAGACCTCTCTACCCAGACGGCAGTCTCAGCACAATCGGCGGCCTCGCGATCCCATACGGATCCAGACCTCTCTGCCCATACGACAGTATCACAAGTGGCGGCCTCGCGATCCCATACGGATCCAGACCTCTCTACCCAGACGGCAGTCTCAGCACAATCGGCGGCCTCGCGATCCCATACGGATCCAGACCTCTCTGCCCATACGGCAGTCTCAGCACAATCGGCGGCCTCGCGATCCCATACGGATCCAGACCTCTCTGCCCATACGACAGTATCACAAGTGGCGGCCTCGCGATCCCATACGAATCCAGACCTCTCTACCCAGACGGCAGTCTCAGCACAATCGGCGGCCTCGCGATCCCATACGGATCCAGACCTCTCTGCCCATACGGCAGTCTCAGCACAATCGGCGGCCTCGCGATCCCATACGGATCCAGACCTCTCTGCCCATACGACAGTATCACAAGTGGCGGTCTCGCGATCCCATACGAATCCAGACCTCTCTACCCAGACGGCAGTCTCAGCACAATCGGCGGCCTCGCGATCCCATACGGATCCAGACCTCTCTGCCCATACGACAGTATCACAAGTGGCGGCCTCGCGATCCTATACGAATCCAGACCTCTCTACCTAGACGGCAGTCTCATGCGACAGTTCATCCTATGATCACCATAACATACAAAAAGGGAATCAATCTCACTATTCATCAGATCACACAAGGATTGCCAGTTCAAGTATAGCCTGTTCTTAGGTTCGAGGGGCTCCTCTTTCCCTTATTCAGTTACCACTTACCTGATCAGGGTTAACATCTGTTCATGTAGCCGCAGCTGACTAGAAGAATAGGCTACCCTCTCATACAAGAACACGCATCACATGTTGGTTCACTACAAACTGGGTACTTTATTACTCATTACATACGTAATCACATAACATTACAATATAACACATAACCTGCAAAGAAAAGTGAAAGATTACGTTGTACACTCTAATAAGAAAGGGTCGACATCACCTTATTAGTATGTAGCCTGCACTCAGTGGTCATCTAGGTTCCCTTCTCGTCTGTGCCTCGGCTCGCCTGGAATCACCCTTCTCCGAGTCACTGGGACCTCTTCCTTATCGGCTACTCTCTCCTCTCCGGCTATTCTGCTAGGAGAGCATCTGTCTCTCGGTTCTTCTCCGCCTTCAAGATGGCGTCTGTCTTCCCTGGAATAAGTAGTAGCTTTACTGCTAACGGCTAGATGCCGCCTACGGACTGAACATGTAACTGCCTCAGACTTTCACTAATATAGAGGTGCGTTTTCTCATGGAAAATTCTGGCCTGTAACCTGCCGCCCACCAAATTCTTGTACCTCCCCGTACCAAGGACACGTTCCCAGCCGGCCGGCCTGATGTAGTGTCTTCGGCATGAAGAAAAATACAATCCTTCGATAAGGGCCGGCCTGAACCGGTTCTCTCCAAGCGAATAACACCTCATAACTAAAACTTTTCATTTGACCTAGAAGCATCCCAAGCTGCCGGAGCAGAAAGAAAGATGGAGTCTCTCCCGTTTGAGGCCTACCAGGCCTGAATTCAGCACAGCTCCATGAAATACCCTCACTACAGGACAGGTTATCCCTAATACTAACGAATCTATCCCCTAGGCTATGTGTGCAAGCCCTGATCTATGGGGAAGAGCACAGGATCATGTCGAAGTGCCTAGTAAATAGGCTCCATTCACTACTCTAACCCTTAGACTTGAATTGTAAGAGACTGAAGTCACATTTAATCATCTTTTCCTCACAAGAAGGCCGGGAAAATCGAGCAGAACATTTCACCCTTGACTTCAGTCTATTATACATTCATTAAACAGAACTAATATCTGTGGAAGAATAATATGAAACAAGACTAACTGATCTATGTCTAGTACCAGGTGTGCAGAATTGAAGTAGTGAAGGAATACACTGAATAAAGCAACAGATAGAAATCAAAATGCCGATAGTAATCAGAATACCTCCTAATATCTGACGTAACATGTGCAAATCAGGTAACCAATTAAAGATCCAGTCAAACCAGCCCTGGTCAATGTGTTTTCTAACTTCTTCCGTCAAGTCATGTAGTTTATCAATGTGAGCTTGAATGGATTTTGTATGATCCGACAAGTTAAAACAACAAAGACCCTCAAAATCAGAACAATCGTGTCCATGTTTAAGCAAAAGATAATCAATGGCCGCTCGATTTTGCAAGATAGCCCTACGTTCACCCTGGGCGTCTAATAGCATGTCAGACAGGACTGTAGAAGTATGATTGATGGATTTTACCATCCAGCAGGCCATTTTCCCAATAGATTTGGCATTATAAACTGCCAAAGCAGGAACACCAACAATTGAAATAGCCAGGCTAAGGTATTCAGACTTGGAATATAAATGCAAAGATGAGTCACAATCCTCCTGTAACCTCACTGTATCTCGAATCACACGAGAGTTGGCATTCGGATGTGATGAGAACATTAACAAGCTCAGTCTAGTAATGGCACAAGGGCCTCCAGAAATATTTGCGGGAATATATGGCCAGGAAGTATTACCACATGAGAAAAGCCATCCGGCAGGTAGTAACATCGTGCGATAATGACTGGGGGTAACTACCAAACTCTTGCAAGTCATGTTATTCCGAACAGAAGTACATGTTTTCGGTGTCCTTTGAAGGCACAAAGTTCGTTCATGAGCGGTGAATGAAGTGGCACCTTTCAATCTTAAACGCATACATTCAGAAATCGCACTAGGATCACAAGTAAGGAAAAAACACAAATCACCTTGTGTGATATTATAGGTAACTATTTGGGACTGGATGGGGGGTATCGGGTCTGACAGTACAGTACACAAGGGGCAATACTCATGGGCAGGAAAATCGCCCAGAAGAACATTGGGGCGAGCACTCGATATATTAAAAATATGAGTCAAAGTCTCCAATGAAGCAGGGACAGCAACTAAACAAGTCGCTAGAATATCCGTCACCGATCTCATCGGTGTCAAGCAGAAATGAGGGGCTTTAGTTACTTGTTTGGCTAATGTAATCCAAAAGTTCGACGACGAATCCCACGCAGTGAAGGAACGCGACACTCGGGTTCTCAACTCAGCCCGGGTTGATGGGATCCCTCCTCTTTCGTTGTACCAGCCCAAAAGGAGTCCAACGCCGACACATCCTGCAGCAACAGTCCAAAGAATGATCTGAAAGAGAATCAAATACAAGCATTATTCATTCTCGTAAGTAACATTTGTCAGCCGGGACTGCTTCCCAGCTATCTTTCCCTGGTCTCATAACTAAAATGGTGTTGTCTTGACCGGTTGCAATGACTTCTGCTTGCTCAGGGGGATTCTTAGGCGACTGCACCCAAACTCTGGCCCCAGGATTATCTGTGGAGCCAAAACCTTTCTGGCCTCGTACAGTTAGCAACGTTGGGGCAGTGCCTTTTGAGATCTCACCACTGAAAACAGGCATTATTAGCAATTGAGCCACTCGGTCAGTTTGATGTATCAGTAAGTCAACCTCACTGCTATTCAGCAGGAGCACCTTAATCTCTCCCTGATAATCACTATCAATTATTCCTCCAAGCACCTGAATGCCTTTTACAGCCAGCCCCGATCTAGGGGCGATTAATCCGAAATTTCCAGTTGGTATATGAACACCGACACCAGTTTCAATGATGACTCGATCCTTACTTTTTATAACGGTGTCATCCATGGCATGCAAGTCTAAACCTGCCGACCCTGGGGTCGCTCTACATGGAGCCAAAGCTCCGGGAGTAATTTCCCAGTACATCACAGTCTCTCTGATTTCATTGGGCTTAGCATCAACATTCGGTGGAAACAAACGCATAAGTGGGGATTCAGCATTTAGAAAAGGACGGTTATTCAAAATCAATAACGCTTGAGGCAAAAAGTCTCGCCAATTCTTATACTTGTCATCTGTTAATTTACGTAATTGGTCTTTCAGCAGGCCATTCAACCTCTCCACAAGACCCGAGGCCTGTGGATAATATGGTATATGAAACACCCATTCAATATTGTTTTCCACACAGAATTCCTGTACCAATCTTCCACGAAAATGGGATGCATTATCAGATTGAATTTGGAATGGCGCACCATAATACATCATAATCAATTCCACTGTTTTAATAGTATTCAATTGGGTAGCTTGCTTACAGGGAAGGGCCACCAACAGGCCACTGTATGTATCAACAATAGTGCAAACATATTGACAATTCCTACTCATAGGAAGTGGACCAATGTAATCAATCTGCCAAATTTGAGCGGGTAATTTCCCGCGATGTAAATGACCTTTAACAATTTGGGGCACTTTGTGCTGCCTGATATGCTGACAAATGGGACAATGTAGAATAACATTTTTAATTAAATCTAGGGGAATATAAATTCCTCGATCAGCAGCCCACCTGCTAGTGGCTTTCTCTCCAAAGTGTCCTGCTTTCTGGTGGGCCCATTTCGCCAATCCCGCAATATCAGAATCTTGCCTGTCCACCACTGCCTCAGCAATTTTAGATTTCTCATCTGCAATGTTATGAAAGAATTTGTCAAGAGAGTCTATCGGGGTATGAGCATCCACATGGAAGATTGTAACAGTACTCTGTGGGAGCATTTCCCAAATCTCCTGCCATAATTCTTTTCCCCACAGTTCTTTTGAATGGATTTTCCAACTATGGGAATGCCAAGTCGGTAACCAAACTGCCAGCCCATTGGCAGTAGACCAAGAATCGGTGAAAATATGACAGGTGCCAGGTAACTCTTGTTTCAGAACTTGATAAACAGCATAGAGTTCAGCAAATTGACTGCTCTTACCCTCACCAGTTGTACTCAGCAATTTTTGTGTGATCGGATTATAGGACACTGCCTTCCAATGCCGTTTCGTCCCTATGAACCTTGCTGAACCATCCGTAAACCAGACATGGTTTCTATCCTCCGCTGACAAATCATCAAAAGGTCTACCCCACTTAACAGGAGACTCCTGTACTAAAGGTACGGAACATTCACTCTCAGTCTCAGTCGATGGCGCCCGTGCCACCTGCTCATGCAAAGATGCAACTCCTTTTTGTCCCACACGTGCCCTGTCTTGTATATACCATTTCCATTTAATCACACTCGCCTCTTGAGCGTGTCCAATTCGGTGAGTTTTCGGCGAACTCATAACCCACTGCATGATAGGAATTTCAGGTCGCAAAACTATATCATGTCCCAAAGTCAATTGCTCGGTATCCACCAGAGCCCAATAACATGCAAGTAACTGTTTCTCAAAAGGTGTATAACGCTCACCAGCATCAGGTAACTTTTTGGTCCAAAAACCTAACGGTACTCTACTCTTGCCTTGTTTCTGCCACAAACTCCAATTCGCATAAAGGCCTTGTACAGACACATTCAAATCCACATCACCATCACATACAGGCCATAAATCCAGAGCATGCTGAATTGCTTCTTTTGCCAGACTGAACGCATCTTGCTGTGGTTTATCCCATTCAAATGCATTCTTTTTACGAGTGACACGGTACAAAGGGGCCAATATTTGACTCAAATGAGGAATATGCTGGCGCCAAAAACCAAACAAACCAATGAAGCTTTGGGCTTCTTTCCTGTTCCTCGGAACTGCAAAATCAAGAATTTTCTGTTTAACCTGAGGGATCACTTCTCGGTGCCCCTCATGCCAATTAATACCCCAAAATTTCACAGCCTGGGACGGACCTTGTAATTTATCCGGGTTGATTTCCCAACCTTTCTCACGCAGGCACTCAATGACTCTGTCCAATTGGGTCTGAACTTCCTCTTGTGTTTTACCTTGGATCAAAATATCATCAATATAGTGACATATCTGAATTCGCGGATGAACCGGTACCTCAGCCAAATGCTCTGCCACCAGCCGGTGACATATCGTAGGACTATGCACATAGCCCTGGGGAAGACTTCTAAACGTCATCTGACGCCCGTTCCACGTAAAACTGAATTGTTCCTGACACTCAGGGGCAATCGGAATCGAAAAGAAAGCATTAGCAATATCAATGGACGCATACCATGTACCTGGATGTTTTTGGATTCTTTCAATTAGGGTAATAACATCCGGTACTGCAACAGTCAAAGGGGGTGTGTGTCTATTCAATTCTCGATAATCAACAGTCATGCGCCAAGAATTATCACTCTTACGTACAGGCCAAACAGGATTATTCCAAGCAGAAGTAACTGGGGTTATAACTCCTGCATCCACCAACTCCTGAATAGTGGTACTAATCTCTTCATGACCACCTGGAATACGATACTGCTTCTGACGAACCACTTTTGTCGCCTGGGGAACTTTTATGGGGGGCATTCTTAAACGACCAACCCGTACAGGCCTGGACGATATATAATGTTTAGTTCCAAATTGGTAACATCCATCATCTAAGTGCAAAGTCATTCCTTTCAAAATATCAATTCCAATTATGAATTCTAAGAGTGGTACCACTAATACAGAGTATTCTTTTCTAGGAATTCTACCTATTCTCATTTCAAGTAAAGTTTGAACTGCGGGAGTTTCTTTTCCACCTAATCCGGTAATTGTAAAAGGCTGACCTTTAAACTTCTTTGATTTTCCATGAATAAGAGTGGCCTCCGCTCCTGTATCTACCAATGCTCGGGCCCTTTGGACATTACGATGTCTCCAATAAATATCAATATCTACATAGGGTCTATTATCTCTGTGAGCCCATCTGTGTACTGGAGCTTGACCTATTTCCTAGTCATCTTTACTGCGTTCTGTGTACCAGGATAAATCAGGATAAAGATTCTCACGTTTCCCAGGTATCGATACCTCCTGTTCATATCCATCTCCATTACGAAATGGATTCCTGTTCTCTGCATTGTACTGCGGGTTTCGATCGGCCAATCTGTGTCGATCCTCTCTCCTTCTCAACTCAGGGGATTGATCCCTATCATCTCTACGTCTGCTGTTAACATAATCATCTCTCCCCCTCTCTCTTTCCCCCTCTCTCTCCCTGTCTCTCTCATGACGGGGGGACAAATCACGTACATAACGGCGATCATCACGACGATCAGAGCGCCCACGGCGGTCGTCATCACCGCTACCGTCAGAAAAACCACGATCACACTCAGTTGTCCGAACACGCCGGGCACCCTCCTTTCGATCCAAGCCACGTTTGCAAAACATTTCCCACAAACGAGAAGTAGTCTCACCATCAATGTCCTCCTTCCGCACACCATCGGCCATAAGACCAAAAAACATATCACGTCTAGTAAGTTTATTGTCACCAGGAGTACGAGTGTCAGGCCGGGATTGCCGTTCAGGTTTAAACCACTCACCCAACTCACCGAGTTGGCGTACCGATTCCAGCACCACAGATAACATGTTACCAGTCTGATTAATCAATAAAGTCATCATAACCTGCTTATAAGCAACAGGGGAAGAACGAATAATACGATTCCGCACAGAAGATGTCAAGAAACCATCAAGCAACCTGTCAGCAGTATTTATAAAAATTGCCGTTTTCATCACCTCCTCTTTGAGACGTTGTGCAGCATCGCGCAAAGTATACCACGGTTTGTCATTCACAGGCCAGTCAGACTCAGTAGGATATTTTTGATTACAACCCTCAGTCGCCAATTGAAGCAAAGAAATTTGACCACCAACATTAAAGTTACGAAAATGATCCTGTACAGTAGAATCCGAACTCAAGGAACAAAACTTCAAACAATCGCCAGAATCCAACATAATGCCAGCAGCGCCCAGTTCATAAAGGCGCACCATCCATGTGAGTAAGGTCTCACCAGCTCGCTGCCGAAATCGCTGCAAAATATCACTAATTTCTTGTTGAGTAAAATCCTCCAAAGAGTCTAAAGCAATACCATTCGGAGCACCGGGAGCCTGCTGCAACTTCCGCCGAAAAACCGGATGCACCGAGACCGCGGGACGAGCATCACAAGGAGCTCGACCAGTACACAGAGAGGAACAATCAGTGTAAGAAGCATCGACCCCACTCGAAGGACGAGCGCAAGCATGGGGTGCACCATCAGAGGCGCAAGAAGCAGACCTACAATCACGGCCGGAGCGAGAGGACTCGCGCTTGGCAGACTCCTCACCCGAGGAAGGAGAATCACTCGAGTTCCAGATATTACCATCCCATTCATCAGGATTCCAATCCAGTCCGGCTTTCGCCACGACCAGACGCACCTTTCGCTTCGAAACCCGACCACGCCGATTTTTGTATTTATAACGAGCAATTCGCACAGCCGCCCTCTCGGCAATAGTTTGGTACGTCTCAAGTTTGTCAGCAAGCAACTTATTTTGACACCGCAACAAAGTATGAGCATTCTGAATCTCAACAAAGTTCGCTTCCGCATCCTTATGCAATATCTGCAACTGCAACAACCTCTCATGCAGAATCCTGTACGCAGACAGAACAATCCAACCTCTGCGCCCCAAAACGGGAAGCTCATCACCCTTAGATACCGGCGCCTTCTGTAAACAAGTAATCACATTAGCCGGCTCCAAAAAAGAATTCCAATTCTCACTCAAACCAGTAGAATCAGCCCACTCACGGGCTAAGGCTTCATAAGGCGTTGAATCCCAGCCGGGAATATCAACGGGCAATGTAAAAGTACATTTCGACTTTCTAGAAAACATCTCGAAACAGAAAGAAAAAGAGAAAAAGAGAAAGAAGAAAGAAGAAAGAGAAAAAACTGCACTCACAATTATATAGAAATAATATACAAACGAAACCACGCACGCGCCGAAAGCAAACACGATACAACCACAACGCACACAGGTTTCGTAAACGGTTTGTGACGCCAAATGTTCTGCTTGGGTTTTCGGATCAGATAGAACCCGCTCATCAGAGCCTCACTAACCCAGACAGAATGCTACCCCTTCCCTAGGGCCTATTTACAATAGTGCAACCACATATATCTACCACCTAAGGACAGGGAATTCCTACTATACATACCAAGACCTCTTATAATCGGCGGCCTCGCGATCCCATACGGATCCAGACCTCTCTGCCCATACGACAGTATCACAAGTGGCGGCCTCGCGATCCTATACCGATCCAGACCTCTCTACCCAGACGGCAGTCTCAGCACAATCGGCGGCCTCGCGATCCCATACGGATCCAGACCTCTCTGCCCATACGACAGTATTACAAGTGGCGGCCTCGCGATCCCATACGGATCCAGACCTCTCTACCCAGACGGCAGTCTCAGCACAATCGGCGGCCTCGCGATCCCATACGGATCCAGACCTCTCTGCCCATACGACAGTATCACAAGTGGCGGCCTCGCGATCCCATACGGATCCAGACCTCTCTACCCAGACGGCAGTCTCAGCACAATCGGCGGCCTCGCGATCCCATACGGATCCAGACCTCTCTGCCCATACGGCAGTCTCAGCACAATCGGCGGCCTCGCGATCCCATACGGATCCAGACCTCTCTGCCCATACGACAGTATCACAAGTGGCGGCCTCGCGATCCCATACGAATCCAGACCTCTCTACCCTGACGGCAGTCTCAGCACAATCGGCGGCCTCGCGATCCCATACGGATCCAGACCTCTCTGCCCATACGGCAGTCTCAGCACAATCGGCGGCCTCGCGATCCCATACGGATCCAGACCTCTCTGCCCATATGACAGTATCACAAGTGGCGGTCTCGCGATCCCATACGAATCCAGACCTCTCTACCCAGACGGCAGTCTCAGCACAATCGGCGGCCTCGCGATCCCATACGGATCCAGACCTCTCTGCCCATACGACAGTATCACAAGTGGCGGCCTCGCGATCCTATACGAATCCAGACCTCTCTACCTAGACGGCAGTCTCATGCGACAGTTCATCCTATGATCACCATAACATACAAAAAGGGAATCAATCTCACTATTCATCAGATCACACAAGGATTGCCAGTTCAAGTATAGCCTGTTCTTAGGTTCGAGGGGCTCCTCTTTCCCTTATTCAGTTACCACTTACCTGATCAGGGTTAACATCTCTTCATGTAGCCGCAGCTGACTAGAAGAATAGGCTACCCTCTCATACAAGAACACGCAGCACATGTTGGTTCACTACAAACTGGGTACTTTATTACTCATTACATACGTAATCACATAACATTACAATATAACACATAACCTGCAAAGAAAAGTGAAAGATTAAGTTGTACACTCTAATAAGAAAGGGTCGACATCACCTTATTAGTATGTAGCCTGCACTCACTGGTCATCTAGGTTCCCTTCTCGTCTGTGCCTCGGCTCGCCTGGAATCACCCTTCTCCGAGTCACTGGGACCTCTTCCTTATCGGCTACTCTCTCCTCTCCGGCTATTCTGCTAGGAGAGCATCTGTCTCTCGGTTCTTCTCCGCCTTCAAGATGGCGTCTGTCTTCCCTGGAATAAGTAGTAGCTTTACTGCTAACGGCTAGATGCCGCCTACGGACTGAACATGTAACTGCCTCAGACTTTCACTAATATAGAGGTGCGTTTTCTCATGGAAAATTCCGGCCTGTAACCTGCCGCCCACCAAATTCTTGTACCTCCCCGTACCAAGGACACGTTCCCAGCCGGCCGGCCTGATGTAGTGTCTTCGGCATGAAGAAAAATACAATCCTTCGATAAGGGCCGGCCTGAACCGGTTCTCTCCAAGCGAATAACACCTCATAACTAAAACATTACATTTGACCTAGAAGCATCCCAAGCTGCCGGAGCAGAAAGAAAGATGGAGTCTCTCCCGTTTGAGGCCTACCAGGCCTGAATTCAGCACAGCTCCATGAAATACCCTCACTACAGGACAGGTTATCCCTAATACTAACGAATCTATCCCCTAGGCTATGTGTGCAAGCCCTGATCTATGGGGAAGAGCACAGGATCATGTCGAAGTGCCTAGTAAATAGGCTCCATTCACTACTCTAACCCTTAGACTTGAATGGTAAGAGACTGAAGTCACATTTAATCATCTTTTCCTCACAAGAAGGCCGGGAAAATCGAGCAGAACAGGGGTCTTGCTGGGTGTGGTGTTTCAGGGTTTAGGGCAGTGCAGTGGTGTTCGGGCAGTGTAGGGGGTCATGCTGGGGGTGGTGCTTCAGGGTTTAGGACAGTGCAGTGGTGTTCAGGCAGTGTAGGAGGTCGTGCTGTGGATAGTGTTTTAGGGTTTAGGGCAGTTTGTGTAGTGTGCAGCGCATGCACTGCGTCGCTAGGCAAGACCTAAAAAGCATTGCACCAAGATGGTTGCCAACACTTCCTGGATTGAAGTGTTGGCAGTTAATTAGAGCCAAGCTCGTGGTTGTGTAGTTAGGTCGCGCGCAGATATATTAAGGTTATTTCCTTTAATATCTCGAAAACTACTGAACGGATTTACACCACTTAAACAAAACACTGCTTTCTGAACCAAGCACTACCTTTTTGCCAAATTTGGTGTAATTCCGTTCAGCAGTTTTGGCTGTAACCGTGCCTAAAGTTTCCTATGGGAAAAAAATATTTCCGACCTCTATTTTTTTAATTTCTCAGAAACAACTGAACGGATTTACACCATTTAAAAAAAAAAAGGTCTCTGAACCAAAGGCTACCTTCTTGCCAAATTTGGTGTAATTCTGTTCAGCAGTTCGGGCTGTAGTCGTGTCTAAAGTTTCCTATGGGAATGAACATGGAGAAAACATGTTTTTTAACCCCCCTTTTTCCTTTGCCCTCACTTGGCGAATCACCCCAAAACTTTCTCGATAGGAACTGACCGGAGCGGGACCAACGTTTTGAAAATTTCACAAAGATTCGTCAACCAGCGCCAAAGTTATTGGGAAAAGAAAAAAATGCTTTTGAAGAGACACAAGGTCCTAACTATAACTATCTACTGCCGATCGCCAGTAGATTATATATATATATATATATATATATATATATATATATATATATATATATATATATATATATACATATATATATTCACTTAAAAAACCATAGGTTTCACACACGATATAGTTAGGAATTAGCATTTAAAAAACCTTGCAAATTCAGTGAAAAAACCATAGGTTTCACACATGCTATAGTTAGCTGGAGATTTTACTCATAAAAAACCAATGAAATTCCCCCGTTATAGTTAGTGCAGGCAACTATAACTCACGCGACCGCAATCCTCTGCTGATGCTAATACTGTATTTAGACACTTATTTGCCCATGTCTTCTTCCATTAAATTTTAGCTATACATATATTACAAATATTTTTTTTTCATAAAGACACATATGTCATCAGCAGACGATTGCGGTCGCGTGAGTTATAGTTGCCTGCACTAACTATAACGGGGGAATTTCATTGGTTTTTTATGAGTAAAATCTCCAGCTAACTATAGCATGTGTGAAACCTATGGTTTTTTCACTGAATTTGCAAGGTTTTTTAAATGCTAATTCCTAACTATAACGTGTGTGAAACCTATGGTTTTTTAAGTGAATTTGTACAGTTTTTTAAATGCTAAGTTACTTTACGCCGTTCGTGGCGTGCGCGCCCACTTAACGCAGTTCGTTCCGTGCGCGCACAGTGCGCTTCGCGCACCGTACGCTCCCACTTTACGCAGTTAGTGCCGTGCACGCACGGTGTGCACGCGGTGCGCTACGCGCACCGCGTGCC
The DNA here is from genome assembly GCF_964204655.1 of Triturus cristatus. Taxonomy (NCBI): domain Eukaryota; kingdom Metazoa; phylum Chordata; class Amphibia; order Caudata; family Salamandridae; genus Triturus; species Triturus cristatus. The sequence goes on along the minus strand of NC_140591.1, from coordinate 1,668,469,959 downwards.
CACGTTATGCTGGATGGGCCATGTACGCACGATGCGCTTCACGCACCGTCCGCACATGGAGGACATATTATGCGCTTCGTTGTGAAAGGTAATATTTTAAATGTTCCTTAATAGAATATGCCATGCACAAAAGGTGCCCTTCAGGAACCTATTGCACACGGGGTGGGGAAAGTGTGGATATTTTTTTTTTTTTAAATAATTTTTAACGTACGCGTACGGTAAGCGTAATCGGTGTTTTAACAAAAAAAAAAAATTGAATTTTTTGCATTGGAGGTTCTTTTGGGACACCTTAATCAAGGCTAGATGGTTAGGAGCTGTATAAACAGCCCCTTTACATGTTTTTTGCCTTTGTTTTTCCTCCCCCCCTCAGAGTGCGAGAGAGAAAATGGCGGCCGCCGCTTCCTGGTTTCGACCGATTCGAATGTTTACTAAGATCTAACAGCCAATCAGAATCGCGCTCGCGCACGGCACCGTACGCGTACGGTAAGCTTACCGTAAGCGCACGGTAAGCGCACCGTAAGCTGCCACAGATATATATATTGATTTAAATGCTATTTTCTCAGGATCTACTGAACAGATTTACACCAGACCTACAAAAGGCACTTCCTTGACCTGTAGACTACCTCTCTGCCAAATTTCAACTAACTCTGTTCAGTCGTTCGGGCTGTAGCTGTGTCTAAAGGTCCTATGGAAAAATGCATGGGAAAAACGCGTTTTGGGACCCCCAATTTTTCTCAGCCCCCGCTTGACGAATCCCCCCGAGACTTTCAGGGTAGGAGCGGAGCGTAGCGCCCCATTAGTTTTACAAATTTCGCGAGGATTCGTCGACCGGCGCCAAAGTTATTCCAAATAGAATGTTGCGGATTTCCTATGGTAAGAGGGTCCTAACTATAACTACCTACTGGCGACCGCCAGTAGGTAATATATATATATATATATATATATATAAATATATATATTTTTACTGAAAAAAACAGAGGTTTCACACATGTTATAGTTAGCTGGACATTTCACTCGTACAAAACCATTGAAATTTCCCTGTTGTAGTTAGTTCAGCTAACTATAACTCGCGCGCCCGCAATCCACTGCTGATGACATCACATATTACATCACTCATGACATGGTCAGTGACTGCACTCATGATATCACTGATGACATCTCAAATGACATCACTGATGACATCTCTGATGACATCATCCATGTGATAAATTACCACATCTTCTCACACCCTAATATGTTGTAGTCATTTATATATTTTGACTCTTCTTTTCTTCTTAGATTGTAGGTATTTTTAGGCGATTTTCTTGTAATAGTATGTCGCACAGCTGACATAAAACTGTTGACTCTTCCTTTTGAAAGAACAGGTCGTGGAAATCCAAATCGACATTTTGTGTAGAATTTTTTTTACTCTTGTACTTTCGTCGACAGTATTTTCCCCAGCGATGACTTTGGAAACGTAAAACTAGCTCTTTTAAGTGTTTCTCTTCTGTGCTTTTAGGTATAGCACATGTTGCATATCCTTCGATGAAACTTAAAACTGCATCATCAGAATCTGTTCCAAATTTTGGGGCATCCTTGATCCACAACAGCGTATGAATATGAGGAGCACCTCTTGCTTGGTACTCTTTTCTCCAAAAGAAATCCACAACTTCTCCAAGAGGTGGATTTTTTTTATTGTAGATGAAGGACATCATAGCCTCAAATCTATGATTGAAATATCTGTAAACATTAACCGGATCCAATGAGCACAATTCTCCTGCTGTCTTGTATTGGATGTTTTCAATATTTGAATTTGCCTCTCGAAGAAAATCCAGAAGATCATCCCAAGCGTACTCAGCACAGCTTAGGGTGAGAAACCATGTAGGAGTTCCTAAATTCCGTAACATACACTTCAATTCTCCATGGCGTCGGTACCAATATTCATTTGTCCCACGCTGACAAGCCATTAGATTAATCTATTGAGATTCCAAATGATCATCTCGCTGTTGCACTTTGTTCATAAAATCCTTTGCAGACACATTATGTAGATGTACTCCAGTTTTCAAAATGTGATTTACTGCATAAGATAGTGCTGACAAGTCACTTTCAAATAAAAGATGGAACAAATAAGGAATACTTTGACGAAATCTGGGATCTTCTGCATATAATCTTGTAGTCCGATACTCAGAAGCAGGAATCTGTACTGGACGTTCATCATATCGTCCACCTTTTCCTGTAGTAAACAGCTGGGGAAAACAACGAGCTTCCAAGCTCTCCTCCCATACACTCACGGGAGTTCCTTGTGCTTTTTTCATCTGAAACAGATCAATAGTGTTTGCCATAACTTCTTTTGAATGAAGAGGATGTATGCTGAAATGTTCATAAATTTCTTCTTCTTTTGACTTATCCACTTTTTCAATTTGCCCAGCTGGTATTCCTGAGTCTGGTAGTAAAACTTCTTCATCTTCATCCATATAAATTGTACATACCATTTATTATTTCTTTTCAAATATTAATTTGCTCTTTGTACTTTTCGTACATCTTCCAGCTCCTGCCAAATTTTCTTGTTCTTTGTTGGTACTCCATTAACCAAAATAACTAATGGTTCAGTTTCCAATCTATCTGCATCAATAGTTTCCATATTTTTTTTCAAATCCAATGGCAAATAGACAACTCTTCCTTTTAAACCTCTTTGTAAATCCGAAGGAGGTAATTTGCCTGTTTTGGGCTCCATACGAACTATAGTCTGGAACGGATGGACACATTGTATGAGTATAGACTCATACGTATTTAAATCACTAAGTTCTGCAGGAATTTCAACCAATTCTAAATTATTATGTATAGCTCTTGCTGGCATTTTATTTTCTTCTAACTTGTTATAACAGTATTTACAAATACGGTGATATTCACCCAAATCAAAACAATTTTCCAGAAATAAATATGTAGCAAAATCCAACCACTTAGTATTATTTGCTTTTTCACTTTTTTTATAGAGATCAACATACCTTGTTTGATTTTTATAATGGCTTCTCCGGCAACAAATACAAGTAATATTTGTCTTTCATTAGAGATGATAGTAAATTTTGTCATTTGATCTTCAAATGTTTTACTAACAGTGGGTTCTACATTCTCTTCCACATTTTCTTTAATTACTGTGTCATTATCTGCACTTTCTTGTTCCGGACCAAAGTAACAAAACTGAATTTCATCAGTAACCTTCTCTCCATCTGATACAGATCCACGGAACAGAGCCCTATTCAACTCATTTAACTTTAGTGCTGGACTTTTAGCAAAATACAATCTTCTCACAAACTTTCTCATTTCAGTATGATGTACTGCCAGCATTCTAAAATGGTGAAAAACAATTTGGCAAACTTTCCTAGAAAGACAAGCCAGAGAATGTCCTTGCAAACCAGTATTCTCTCTCACTCTACATGGATCTAGTCTTTGAAGCACCTTAATCTTCTGTTTAACACTTTTTTTTACTATATTCTCTTAGAAATTCACGTAATTTATCAATAGATTCCTGTCGTACAGTACAAAGACTACTACAATTCCAAGTGTACACTGGGGCTTTAGGACGTCTCCCCATAACCTCATCAGCTATCACTTCTTCCTCATTTCTTGGAACCATTTTCTCCTTTTCCATTATACAACCATCTTTCACTTCATAAGCACGACCTCTGGTGTCAACTGCATGCAGCAAACTATTACTTTGAAGATAACTCTCTTCATTAAAAAATGGTTCAGTACTTGAACTATGCATCCATTCTCCTAAAAACACTTTACAAAAGTTATTTCTTTTCACTACTCTTTTCGTTTTGCTTTGTGACTTCATTACATTGACCATTTTATCTAATGTACGGATCCTGTTCAAAATTAAAATGAATAGTTTTCTTTTTAAATCTAAAGCCTTAGCTACAATTGATTCAATATCTTTTTTCGCTTATAAAATTTCGCTTTCTTCTTATATTTTTTCACATCCTTTAGCAAATTGGACATCACTCTTCTCTGAAACATTTTTCTACGAATGTGGTTAAATGCTGTTTTTCTTTTTAAGTCAATCTTTATTGCTTCTAATTGTGCATTAGCATTTTCTAATTTCTCACTTTTGTCCTGTTGTTTTCTACTTGAAACTCTATTTGCAGTGGGGACATTTTTCAAATTTGTTCTTTTTTTGAAGATATTTTTAAAAAAATCCTTGGTTTGCTTACCAGAAGACTTTTTCTTTTTTCCAACATGAGGATCTTCAACTAATTTGGGTCCTCCAGTTGTCTTCAAATATAAATGTTTTTTCTGTTCTTTTCTCTTCCTTGATTTTATAGGCATCTTTAACTTATTTCACTGTTGTTCAGCAATACCTGAAATAAACAAAACAAAAAATACTTTTATGTAATTTAAATTTATTACTATATTTTTTTTTGTGCTTTTCAAATCTTATAATACTATCTACCCCTTTCCTACAAGTGAAAAACACAATAAAACCAACACGAATTAAAGCTTCCCCTTTCCTACGAATGTAATTCTAAAAGAACCAGAGTACCACGAATTAAATCTCTGACAACAATTCCTGTGTGCGCACAAACTCATGGTGTGATTCTAGGCAGAAAACAAAATTTGATTTGCAATTTGAAAGCACACTTACTACTGTGGTAGAGCAAGTGATAATTACTCTAACAGTCTGACACATTTTCATTATTTTTTCCAGAAACAGAAAAGAGCACATGCCCAAACTGCTTTTTGAGACCATGAACATGTGCAAGCTGAATAACGTACTACACTCTAGCAAAGGAAATGAGCCATGGTGATGTTCAATGTATTAGCGTTACTCACTGCTATCTGAAACACCACACAGCGCTGAATAGTAAGCATGACTGTACATGAGAAACAGTTTGCTCTCTGCTAAGAGTGTGCTTCTGGAGACTGTCTACTGTCAAGTGCAAAAGAGATCTGCATTGATCCTTGCGCAACTGCATAAACATTGGAGACATGTATGTAAGACTACATGTGTGGTAAGGGTTAATTGGACTCTTGAACATGTACAAACTACATGACCCATTGCAGGAGTGGAAGGAAAATATACCATGTTGATGTCAAATGTGTTTGCATTGCCCTCTCATTTGTGACATATTAATTTGGGCTCAATGGTAGCCATCACAGTTCAATAAAACAAGCTTCCCCTTTCCTACAAATGCAATTCTGAAAGAACCAGAGTAACACAAATTGAATCTCTGAGAACAATTCCTGTGTGCGCACAGACTCATGGTGTGATTCTAGGCAGAAAACGAAATTTGATTTGCAATTTGAAAGCACACTTACGACTGTGGTAGAGCAAGTGATAATTACTGTAACAGTCTGACACATTTTCATTATATTTTTCAGAAACAGAAAACAGCACATGCCCAAACTGCTTTTTGAGACCATGAACATGTGCAACCTGAATGACATACTACACTCTAGCAAAGGAAATGAGCCTTGGTGAGGTTCAATGTATTAGCGTTACTCACTGCTATCTGAAACACCACACAACACTGAATAGTAAGCTTGACTGTACATGAGAAACAGCTTGCTCTCTGCTAAGAGTGTGCTTCTGGAGACTGTCTACTGTCAAGTACAAAAGAGATCTGCATTGATCCTTGCGCAACTGCATAAACATTGGAGACATGTATGTAACACTACATGTGTGGTAAGGGTTAATTGGACTTTTGAACATGTACAAACTACATGACCCATTGCAGGAGTGGAAGGAAAATCTACCATGTTGATGTCAAATGTGTTTGCATTGCCCTCTCATTTGTGACATATTAATTTGGGCTCAATGCTAGCCATCACAGTTCAATAAATCAAGCTGCCCCTTTCCTACAAATGCAATTCTGAAAGAACCAGAGTAACACGAATTGAATCTCTGAGAACAATTCCTGTGTGCGCACAGACTCATGGTGTGATTCTAGGCAGAAAACGAAATTTGATTTGCAATTTGAAAGCACACTTACTACTGTGGTAGAGCAAGTGATAATTACTCTAACAGTCTGACACATTTTCATTTTATTTTTCAGAAACAGAAAATAGCACATGCCCAAACAGCTTTTTTATGCTGAATACAAACCATCACAGTTCCAAAAAACAAGCTGCCCCTTTCCCGCGAGTGCAAGGCTAACAGAGCAAGAGCAACACGAATTAAATCTCTGATAACAATTCCTGTGTGCACACAGACTCATGGTGGGATTCTAGGCAGAAAACATTATTCCTGGGTGATACCAGTACACCTTAACTTATGGTGAAGACATACTCAATAATATCTCACAACTTCAAGACAGTTAAATATCTCCCAAAACACAAAATGTGAAAAACAACTTTAAAAGAAGAATCACATTTCTTTTATTTATATCAAAATGCTCCACATACATTCCCTCTCAAATTCATAACTCACCTTTAAAAGTAGTTAGTTCAGAAATAAATGTGGCACTCAAACAGCAGATTATCAGAGCCAGAATCTCTGAGCTGTACACCTCTCTCCTCTCACCAGAACCAGTTAATGGCAATGTTTCCCTCTCTTTTTCCACACATATACATGTTAACTCCAAATCACAGTGCTTCCCACAATTTTTTCAAATGGAAACACACATTTCTATTGGTTGCAAATTTCAACCCTTTCCAAATGATCCCTTCCCCCAACATGACTTCTGACTGCTACCATAGCAACAGATCATGGAACACTGGTGTGAACAGAGAGGTCAGAATTTCAGCACACAATGTTTCTAATCCAAAGAGCAAGAGTGCTTGACTTTTCAAACCTAACAGCAAATCCAAAGTAATGTTCTGTGGGTACACATTTTTCTGAGCCAATACAAAACATGCTTGTAAAAATCTAAACATACAGCCTAGTTTTAACTGTAAAATGGTTTGAATCAGCCAATCAGTTATTTTAAAAAAAAAAGTATGTTAGCCTCCATTTTACAACTATCTTTCTTTTCATGTTGCCATTCTACTGAAAGACACCTTCTGAGTGCATCCAGATCTCCTTGAAAGATGTTCACAGTGTGGATTGTAGGTCACAGCTATATCTTCTGGAGTGAAAAGTTTGCAGAAAAAAGAGGTATTGTGAAAGACCTTGCTTTGCCAAATGTAGACATTAAATGGATTGGTCAGAGAGGGTTAAAGTGGCACCAATTAATGCCTTTGGTGAAAACCTTTCTACATCTCCCACAGCGTAACCTTATTATTGTGCACTGTGGTGGAAATGACCGAGGCACTTTAACTGGGGTAGGTCTGGAAATGCTTATTAAGGAAACCTTTGTGCAATTGATGTCACTTTTTCCACAAACTGCCTTTGTATATTCTAATATATGCCAAAGGCAAAATTGGAACTGGTCCAACCAATTTTGTCCGCAGATTGACAAAGCAAGAAAGCACGTCAATAAGTCTGTTTCTGCTTTCCTCAGACACTATGGTATGTGTTCTATATACCACAACAACTTGCGTTACAACATGCAAGACATTTATAGAGGAGACGGTATACATTTCAATGATGAAGGGAACAGAGTCTTCCTCTTGAACTTTAGACTCTGCATCTGTACTTACTTGTAGGTACAAAAAAACACTCAATGAACACAACGGCTCTTTTTAGAGCCAACCAACATCCAAACATTTCATTTTGATTTTTAATTCTATTTTTTTAATTTTTTTTTACCGCCGTACGCGTATTGTACGCGCACGGTACGCGTACGCCGCGATTTTTTAAAAAAAAATTAAAAATGTATTTTTCACACTTCTGAGTCCTTTTTGGACCCCCTGACAAAGGCTAGGGGGTCTGCAACTCTCTAGCTTGCCCCCTTTTCACCTTCTCCACCTTTGTTTTTTAGTGTGAGACACACAAAATGGCAGCCGACACTTCCTGATTTCGACCGACTGGAATGTTTACTGTCATGTAACCACCAATCAGAATTACGCTCGCGCACGGCAGCGTGCGCGTACGGTATGCTTACCGTACGCGCATGGTGCGCGCCTATAGGTATATATGTACTTTTAACTGAAATTTTGTCAGGAACTACTGAACAGATTGACTCCAGATATTCAAAAGGCATATCCCTGACCTGAGGACTACTTCTTTCCCAAATTTCAAACAATTCTGTTCAGCCGTTCGGGCTGTACCTTGGACTAAAGGTCCCTATGGAAAAATGCATGGGGAAAATGCGTTTTGGGACCCCCCTTTTTTCTCGGCCCCCACTTGACTAATCACCCCGAGACTTTCAGGGTAGGAGCGGAGCGGAGCGCCCCACCTATTTTGAAAAATTCGCGAGGATTCGTCAACCGGCGCCAAAGATATTCAAAATAGAATTTTCAGATTTCCTATGGCAACACGGTCCTAACTATAACTATCTACTGGCGACCGCCAGTAGATAATATATATATATATATATATATATATATATTCACTGAAAAAACATAGGTTTCAGGCAAGTTATAGTTAGAAATTAGCATTTAAAAAAACCTTAGAAATTCACTGAAAAAAACAACGTTATAGTTAGTTCAGCTAACTATAACTCACGCCACCCGCAATGCACTACTGATGACATCACATATTACATCATTTATGACATGGTCAGTGACATCACTGATGACATCACTGATGACATCTCAAATGACATCACTGATGACATCATCCAGTGACTGTGTGTTTCTATAAAGTTTAAATATGTTTTATATATATGCCAAGGTGTATTGAAGAATGAGTGGGTATATAAGTGCCTGGCTGGAGGATTTAGTATGTGCATGACTGACTGTATAAGTGAGTGATTAAATGTGTCTTACTGAATGCATCTGTTAGTGACTAAATGGTGTGAATGTCTGTATCAGTCTGTCTGTTGTTGTGTAAGCTGCTGCATGGGCTGGTCAATAGCTACATGAGTGTCTATATGGGTTATTGATTGGTTGCCTAAGTATTTGTATGGGAGACTGAGTGTGTGTGTGGATGGGTTGGAGGTGTATGACTCTGTGCATAGATGTGTGAGTGGTTAATTCACTGGGTGTATGGGTTCAAGAGTGCATGTGTAAAGAGCTATATGGGTTGGTGAGCAGGTGTATGGGTGTGTTGGTGAGTGATTGGATATCTCAGTGGTACATGTCCAAGTAACTACATATGTAAAAGGCAGTGTATGTGAGAGTTGGAGTATATAAATTACTATACGTGAGAGTCAGTGATTGTGAGGGTGGTTGTATGGATGAGTGTGTACTTGTATCGGTGATTATATAAGAGAGTAAGTATGTGTTAGTATTACTATGAATAAGTGAGGTGGTGTGTGTATAACTGTATAGGTGAGTAAATGGGAGTGTTATTGATTCTTTGCATGGCTGACTAGGTGTGTGAGTAAGTCCATGGATTAGTGGCAGTGTGTGAGTGTCTGTATAGGTGTATGAGTGCATATGACAGTGTTGTATTGATGAGTGACTGCATGTATGAGTGATTGTATGGGTGAATGAGTGGATATGTGTGTGTATTTTATTTTATTTTAAAAGTTTTATATAGCGCTAGCTTGACCCGTAGGTATCAGAGCGCTTTACATACATACTGTAAAGAAAAACAGACGAAAATTGCATTACATATTAGGCAGGCAGTAAGGAAGCAAAACCAGGGATAAAAAATACAGCATGGAAGATAAAGTGGTTAACACAGTCCGGTCACCAACTATCCTTGAATGTCAAGAGAGAGGAGAAAACTCGGATATTGAAGTCTAGGTTAGTTGACGTTGGTCAGGAAAGTATTTGTTAAGGAGATGGATTTTCAGGTCTCTTTTGAAATAGGAGAAGGAGGGATTGCATCTGAGGACTCTAGGGAGAGCGTTCCACATCCTGGGAGCCTTACCAGAGAACGATCGGTATTGTGTGGTTTACTTTTTCGGTTTCGGAGGGATAAGAAGGAGTGAGTTGGAGCTTCTCAGCGTTCTGGATTGACCTGCTCTTACCAGTTTGTTGTTCAGGTAGTTAGGGGCCAGAGAGTGAAGGGTTTGTGTGTTATGCAGGCCAGTTTGTAAATACACCTCCCTTCCATGGGAAGTCAGTTGAGGGAGTTGAGAGCTGGAGTAATGTGATCAAATCTTTTTACTCCAGATACAAGTTGAGCGGCCATGTTCGACACTGCCCTTAGAGGGGCTAGGTGAGCTTTTGTAGTCCCTGTTAGGATGGCTTTCCCGTAGTTGATTTTAGAGAGAACTACGTATTGGACTTCTGTCTTGTGGTCATCATGGGGAAGAAAAGGTTTCAATTTCTTGAGGTGTTTTAGAGAGAAAAGAGCACTTTTTGCTGAGTTTTTGATGTGGGCCTCCAAAGATATGTTCTTGTCGAGGGTGATGCCTAGAGACTTAACTGAGTCGGATAGGACGATTGGGCAGTTTAGGGCGACCAGATTCTTGAGCCACTCTTGGATTGGACGATGGTTGCTTTTTGGAGAGAATAGGATTAGTTCTGTTTTCTCTGGGTTGAGCTTTAAGTGGTTAGCGTTGAACCAAGTTTGGATCTCGGTTAGAGTGGCATTGAGGTGTTGGATGTCGCTGGGAGACTTGATTTTGAAATAGATTTGGGTGTCATCAGCGTAAAGGTGGTAATTCACTCCAGCTTTTTTCAAGATGATTGTGAGGGGCTCCATGAAAAGATTGAAGAGGGCCTGGGAGAGGATCGCGCCTTGCGGGACGCCAAGTGTGACTTTTGTTGGCTTCGAGAGACAGGAGTTGATTTTAATTTGTTGCGAGTGGTGTTGAAGGAAGGAGATGAACCATTTTAGTACTGTGGCATTGATGCCGGAGCGCTTCGACCAGGTCTCCAGAAGCGCTGGATGATTTACTGTGTTAAATGCCGCAGATAGGTCAATAAGGATGAGTAGGCAGGCATCACCTTCATCTAAAACCTTGTGAATATCGTCAGAGATGTTGAGCATAGCTGTTTCCGTGCTACAGCCTTTCCTGAATCCTGATTGAAAGGTGTCGAGGAGGTTGAACTCATCAATGTGTTTGTTGAGTTGGTGGAGAACGCATTTCTCCAATGTTTTTGCAAGGAATGGGAAGTTGGAGATAGGTCTGAGGTTGTTGAGATCATTAGGATCGGCCCCTGGTTTTTTGAGAATGGGTGTGATATGTCCAAGTTGAAGGGAGTCTGGGACACAGCCTGAGGTGAGAGAGGCGTTGATGATTTTTGTCCAGAAAGTGGAAATGGTGTGGTTAAGTTCTTTTATGATTGTGGATGGGATGGGGTCCATAGTGTGTGAGGAAGGTTTTAGGTTAGAAATTATACTGAAAACCTCATTTTCCGACATTAGCACAAATGCGCATTGCTTTTTAGCTGGAGGCAGACCTGATTGTCCTTGGTAAGAACTCTTTCTGAATTGTCAGGGGTGGTTAGAGTGGGGCAGGTTAAGAGGGAAGGTATGGTTAGAGGTTTGGATGAAGGATTGATCAATTTGCGAGACTTAATTAGTGAAGTGTGTAGACCTGAGAATCAGTGAGTGCGTATGTAGTAACTGGTATCCGTGTCGATGGTTTCGAAAATGGTAGTCTGTTTTTTACAGTGGGTGTATCAAAGGTTATATGAGAGTGTGAAGAGGTGCATCAGATTTTCACGTGCATTATGTCATCAGTGACAACTAGCCCACCAGCTACCTTCAGTAAGCGCCACAGAGCTGTGTTGCAGAGTGGTGTAAAAAGGGTGTGTGGCCTTGGTCCACCTCTCTACAAGGCAGCTCCCTGGCGCTTACTGTGTAGTGTAGTTCCTATTTCCCTAATAGGCTCTGCGCATTGGAATAATAGATTTGGCATAGGATTGAGGTCAGTATGCCCCTATCGAGTATATTAAACTTAATTAATTTGTACCAGCTAACTCAGAGGCCACTAGAATCTCCTTCTAAACAAGAAGGGATTCGTTTCTGAAAACGCATAATTTGACAACTTTGTTTCCCTTTAGAATCGGAACACTCTCAGAATCGTGGAAAAAACAGATAACAGTTTCACTCAGCTAATCGTGCATGCTTAGTTTCTTCAGAGTTACACAGAAAGAAAAGACGGGCGTTTCAATAAAAGGATTTATTGAACAGTCTTGTTTCTCGTGTAAGAGATATGAGCAGTATGTGAGATATATTATGTACAGCGTAAGCAGTAGAAAGAAATATCTTTCTTTTCGCTATGACACATATATTCATATACATAACATAAGCTAAAAATGCGAGTACTCATAAGATGCTTCTCTAACTAGTTCTACTCCAGTGTACCTTACCTAAGTGTAGTACAAGGTAAGAAGTAGGTGATGTATTCTATAGTATGGTAGGCTATAGTATGGTATGCTAAGTTTAATATGCCAAGAGTCCCTCTAGGTTCTAGTCAGCTCCATACATTTAGAAGGAGAGAGGTGGGAATCTCTTTCTGGGTCTCGAACTCTAACACCCTGCGAAGGGAGTCAGAACACTGGAAGCTGGATTCTCTGCGAGCAGGGATGACAGCGTCTCTTATCAGTGCGTCAGGCCGGGACACGGGCTCCTCTAAAGTCGAGGTCTCCTCCAAATTGCTTGGGCAAGGGAAGATATATTTATACCCGGTAGGTGCCTTGGAATGTTAGCATTGATGTAAAGTCGGGCAGAGGAAGACGTCAGGAATGAACCCTTAAGGAATAGCGGTTGGTGCATAATAAATGAGTTCTTGGACAAATCAATAATCCTGTGTAGCAAAACTCCCAGGAGCTTAAGGGTCTGGTTTCTAAGAACTCGTTGTGATGTTGGGGTGGACGGATGTAGGTGACCATGCCTGTATTTGGATAGCATGGCTAATGCCTAAATAAGGACTGGGATCTTATGCCTATATAAGGGCAATGCAAATTTTGCCTATATAAGGACATGTATCATGAAAACCTATATACGTACACCTAAAGCGGAATACAACAACTGGAGGTACCTGGTGGGCTAGTTGGCCCCTAGGGACCCACAAGATTTAAGGGGACTTAATCCCCCAACGTAAAACGTGCCGCGGGGCGCGCTTGCACAGTGGTGAAGGCAGTGGGTGGGGCCTGATGTGACAAGTGTGCAAACCAACACTGTGGCATGTTTTAAGTTGGTGGATTAAGTCCCCTTGAATCCTGAGGGTCCCTGGGGTCCAACTAGCACACCACGTACCTCCAGTAAGCACCACGCGTGGCCCCCTCCCTTCAATTACAAAGACCCAGGGAGGTGGTGGTCCCCGGGGTCCGTAATGGACCCCCGCATTTGCATTTTAGTGCCCCGGGGAGGTGGCGGTCCCCGAAGCAGCGGGGGGGCGTGTGTCCCCACGAATATTTTAGAAAAGTCCCGGGGTGGCAGTCCCCGTGGCATGAGGGGCCTTAGAGGCCCACCACACATTTAAAAACAAGCCCTAGGGGTTTGTCGGTCCCCGGGGCTGTGGGGGGGTCGTGTGCCCCCATGAATATTTTGGAAAAGCCCTGTGGGGTGGCGGTTCCCAGGGCTTGGGGGGCTTTGGAGGACCCCACACATTCAAAAACAAGCCCCAGAGGTGGCAGTCCTCCCCGCAGGCCCCCACATTTATAAACTATAATTTGGGCATATGCCCCAAGACCTGGCCCACCCGGGGGCCTCATTTAAGTGAACTTATTTTAAAAAGAATGCCTTTTGGAAACCCCTGAGGAGGCCTAGGGGGTCAGGGTGATTCTACCCTGCCCCCTTTTCTTTTTTTTCACCTTTGTTTCACTGTTTTCGAGTCACAAGATGGCTGCCAACACTTCCTGGTTTGGAGTGTTGGCAGCCAATCACAGTGAAGCTTGTGCTCGTGGCAGCCAATCACAGTGAAGCGCGTGGTTGGGAGGGGGCGCGAACCTACCGCTGCCCGAGATATCAAAACTTTTATTTTTTTTATTTGTCAGCAACTACTGAACAGATTTACACCATTTAAAAACAAGAAGCTTTCTGAATCAAGCACTCTATTTTTGCCAAATTTAGTGTAATTCCGTTCAGCAGTTCGGGCTGTAACCTTGGCTAAAGTTTCCTATGGAAATGAACACAAGGAAAACGGGTTTATGGACCCCCTTTTTTCTCAGCCCCCGCTTGACGAATCACCCCTAAACTTTTAGGATAAGAGCTGACCTGGATTTTGGAGAATTTCGCGAAGATTCGTCAAACAATGCCAAAGTTCTTAGCAAATCAAAAAACGCTTTTCCTATGGAAACTAGGTTCTAACTATAACTACCTACTGGTGACCGCCAGTAGGCAATATATATATACCATATCACAAAGGAGAGAGACTAGGGAGAACAAGAGCCTTCTCTGACTCCCCTAACACACGGTACAACTCACTACACAGAGAAGAACTACAAAAAGTTATTCGTTACAGGGTAATATGATAGTGACAAGGAAACAGTTGTATCCCTCGCTATCTAAAACCCAGAGGTATTGTCAGAAGGAAAAAACATTATTCTTTTAATACTGCCCTCACACACTTTGCAGTGTCATGCTTCATCATTGGGCCCCGTCAAACGCCCCCGTGCAGACCAACACAGAGGGCGGAGCGCAATGTCATGCTCCATATACTATCGTTACTTACTACTCCAAAGACTCAGTAGTCGAAGTAGAACGATAAAGTATATGTTCTACTCTCTCTTTCAGAAACTTGTTCGCTCTCGAAAATTATCCAGAGTACAGGACGTAAGCAGTATTGGCTGTTTGTCGATAGAAGGTAAAGAATCCCCAAATAGGGGGTAGACCAGAGAATAAAGGGACCAACACCCTGATGAATGCCAGTACGACTCACATGAGCGTTTGATGGTGGCAGAAACATGTTGGTCAACGCAGCAGGGATCTAGGGGTCTTTACCTCCCCTAACTATCCCGATAGATTATTTTTAATCCTGCCAGGGGGGGACAGGAATAAAATTGAAGACAGTCCCCTCTTAGGCAGTTTTAAGTGTTTATGTCTGCACTTTTGTGGTCCCTTCTTTAGGGAAAAATTCTTCTTGTTTTTGTTTTCACTATTTGTGTTCTCTGTTGACACTGTCCGTCTTTCTGCAACCTCACCACTATATACCTCATTCTAAAAAACATTGCGCTCCGCCCTCTGTGTTGGTCTGCACGGGGGCGTTTGACGCGGCCCAATGATGAAGCATGACACTGCAAAGTGTGTGAGGGCAGTATTAAAAGAATAATGTTTTTTCCTTCTGACAATACCTCTGGGTTTTAGATAGCGAGGGATACAACTGTTTCCTTGTCACTATCATATTACCCTGTAACGAATAACTTTTTGTAGTTCTTCTCTGTGTAGTGAGTTGTAATATATATATACCGCCAGTAGGTAATATAGATATATATACTGTGATCAGTGTGCCAAGGCGCCCTGTGGCGTGTTTTAAATTATTAGCAAATAAAAAAACGCTTTTCCTATGGTAATATATATATATATATATATATATATATATATATATATATATATATATATATATATATATATTCACTTAAAAAACCATAGGTTTCACACATGTTATAGTTAGGTGGATATTTAACTCGTAAAAAACCAATGAAATTCCCCCGTTATAGTTAGTTCAGATAACTATAACTCGCGCGCCCGCAATCCTGCTCATGACGTCACATATTACATCACTCATGACATGGTCAGTGGCATCACTCATGACATCACTGATGACATCATCCTTGTGATAGAGTGGCGGTCGTGCGAGTTATAGTTATCTGAACTAACTATAACGGGAGAATTTCATTGGTTTTTTGCGAGTGAAATATCCACCTAACTATAACATGTGTGAAACCTATGGTTTTTTAAGTGAATTTGCAAGGTTTTTTAAATGCTAATTCCTAACTATAACGTGTGTGAAACCTATGGTTTTTTCAGTGAATTTGTACGTTTTTTTAAATGCTAAGTTATGTATGTATTATTATTTTTTTTATATATTTATTTTACAATAAACTACGTATTAAATTTATTTATTTATTTTCACTGTGCGCGCACGGTGCGCGCACCACCGCGATTTTTTGGAAAAAAAATGTTTCTGCCTTCGGGGTCCTTCAGGGACCCCCTGACAAAGGCTAGGGGGTCAGGAACTATCTACCCTGCCCCCTTTTCACGTTCGCCACCTTCCTTTTTCACTCTCGCACTGAAAACAAACAAAATGGCGGCCGACACTTCCTGATTTCGACCGATTCGAACGTTGACTAACATGTAACCACCAATCAGAATTACGCTTGCGCACGTTAGGGTGCTCGCACGGTGCACACATGGTGCGCGCACGGTGCGCGGCTATAGATATTATGTGCTTTTAACTGCAATTTTCTCAGGAACTACTGAACAGATTGACTCCATATATGCAAAAGGCGCATCCCTGACCTGAGGACTACCTCTCTGCCAAATTTCAAGTAATTCTGTTCAGCCGTTCAGGCTGTACCTTCGACTAAATGTCCTATGGGAAAATGCATGGGGAAAACGCGTTTTGGGACCCCTTTTTACTCAGCCCCCGCTTGACGAATCCCCCCGAGACTTTCAGGGTAGGAGCTGAGCGGAGCGCCCCATTAGTTTTGAAAATTTCGCGACGATTCGTCAACCGGCACCAAAGTTATTCAAAATAGAATTTTGAGATTTCTTTTGGAAACACGGTCCTAACTATAACTATCTACTGGCGACCGCGGGGGCCAAGAAAAAAGGGGGGTCCCAAAACGTGGTTTCCCCATGCAATTTTCCATAGGAACCATTAATCGCAGCTACAGCCCGAACTGCTGAACGGAATTACACCAAATTTGGCAAAAAGGTTCACACTCGTGCCTTTTGGTTAAATGGTGTTAAATGGAGTGCTGCTGTCTTGCGAGAGGTTCCTGCTGCTATCTGTTGTGCTCGGGGCCGGGCTTGGCTTCGCCCCTATCACTCTGTTTCCACTGTTACAGGGGTTTGTGTGATTGTGCGGCCGGCCGGGCTTGGCTCCGCTGCCCGGAACCACAACCCCCAGGATGACCCGGGGCACGTCGCCATTGAAGCGCGCCAAGAGGCGCTTAAGACTGAGCTTGGTCCCTCATCCCGCGAGGACGCGCGTGGGACTCGCCGGGCTAAGCCCGGGCAAAGGGCGGGCCCTCTGTGGCCCTCAGAGGCCAGAGGAGGCTGGGCTGGGCCACCACCCTTGGATTTCGACCTAGGTACTGTAGTAAAATTGTGCTCTTATCATCAAGCCATAATTGTTCAGGCCAGGACTGTGGACATCGCATAATATGTGAGTACAATGGACTATGGACTCCTCATATAAGGGATTTAAAGTGCATTAAATTAAATTGCTAATAAAAGTAGGGTTGTCTAGCACTACCCAATTATCTCGCTGTGAGCTAACTGGGAGGCAGGGAATAGTGTAGACTATAGTATTATGGCTACCAAACCTAAAACGCGCTCCACTAAGGGGAAACCATGTACACCACTTATTCCCACTAAAATGGGCCTTGACTCCAACACCCCACTAGGACATACAGCGCCACCAACTGCAATAGATTTAATGCTGAGGAAAGTTATTAGGGCTGTTAATGGGGAGATTGAGCGCACACAGAAGCGCTTATCAATGACACCCACAAACTGAAACCAACTCATGGGGGAGGTAAGATACATACTATAGATGATGAGGTCGTGGAAATAGAACCCCCATGTCCCTTAATTCCTCCGGAGTGGTTGAACCCTGTAATTTCTGTCCTCCAAAAACATCTTGAGGCTTTCATTGCTACCCAAATAAAATCAGTAGTTAGCAAGTTAGATAAAATTGCCAATGAACTGTAAAACCAGGCTAAGATGAAGGAGACCACAAATTCCAACCTCACGGGAAATACCACACCAGCAGTGACCCCCGTAACACGACAAATTCCACCTAATAATAATTGTGTAAGTAATGAGCAATGTACTATTGCACAAGTCCATGTATTGCCCAAAGCCCCAGCCCAACCTGAGGAAAGAAGTGTTCAAAAAGGTGGAAACTATGACATCCATAGACCCCAGTTGCAGCCCAATTCAACCCAGGCTCAGACAGGGAACCTTACTACTTACAACCAGAAAGACAATTACCAGGCAGGACGGGAGTGTAGGGATAGAATCAACTCCCTCCCTCCACGGATAAATTTACCTCCTGAAGCGAGTCCCTATGTTGTTGTCTTTGCCGGGGTACCTGAACTAAGGATGGGTCAGAAGGAGTCTTATATGGAACTTAAAAATAAGATCATTAACTGGTTGAACACACATAGGCCATTGCAAGGGCAGGAACCTGGAGAAATCCTACTTGTTAGGAGAGTAACTTGGATTGGCAGTAGAAGGAAAGATATTGAAGGGCATTATTGCAAACTTTAGGAATCCGAACCTAGTGGAGTATATACTGGGCAACCATAATAGGAATGCGACCAGTACTATATGATCCATGTCACTAGGGTACTTCTATCCGAGAAACTGTGTTACTTATCCCTTAAATCACACACAGGTAAGAAGGGATAGAGGACCGGATGGGTTTCGGGCAAGCAAATATGAATTCAGCGGCCCGCCAATATTAAATCAGGGTGGTCCACAGTAGACAAATAGATTTAGTCCCCTACAGTCCCTGGATGAGAATGATTGACTACCCCAACTAGAGACACACCTGGAGGGGACAGGAAGAAGGATGCTCACTGACAATAGTGAACTAGTATCCTGAGGAAGTTACCAGCTGAAGGGGTTGGCAGTAACCCCGCTAAACCAGGATCGGGAGAATCAGGAGCTCACCCCAGCAAGGAGGGATGTAGTCAGACTAAACACCCAGGGTTTAAATGCTATGAGGGTGGAAGGGGGAAGGATCAACATAATTTCCTGGAATATAGCAGGCCTAGCCGGAAAGTTTGATAATATAGATTGGAGAAACCAGCTACGTGGTTTTCACATATTAGCTTTACAGGAGACCTGGGCGGTTAAGCCCGACCTTTATCATCTTGAGGGCTATAAGTGTTTCTTTGTCCCATCCCAAGAGAGTAGTGTAGGAAGGGCGCGGGGAGGGCTAGCATTGTATGTGGGCATTAATCTTAAGGGAAGTTGGACTTTACCACCCTGGACATCACATACCCTTCAAGCAGCAACATTTCAAGGGCAAGGGCTGAGGGTACAGTTATTTAACATTTATAATTCAGGTTCTTCAAATGGTAGGAATGCTGTCCTGCAGGAATTAGATGTTAGACTCACCCAAGAAGCTGAACAAAGGAAGGGGGGGTGAACCAATTGTGTTATTAATGGGGGATTTAAATTGTCACCTCTGTCCAAACCTGCTACCGGCAACTGCAGACTGGGCCGCTTGCCCGGTCACGAAGGGGCCACACTTTGAGCATAGCACCGAGGGGTCAATATTAACTAAATTAATTGGCACACATACGCTAGCACATACTATTGATTTAATAGTTCCGGGCCCAGAGGGCACCTTGGTGCCAACTTTCAAAGGCAGAGGATGCTCTACTATTATAGATTTTATGTTGATATCCCCCTTTGCAAAACATCGGATTATAGAGGTCAGTACTAAACGGAGTACTTTTAGTGACCACAATCCCTTGGTTTTAGAATTACTTTATAACGGTCACTTGGAAATAAATAAAAAATTGGACATCAGTTTAAGGCCGACAGACCGGGGAAGGCGCCTAAGGTGGGCAAAAATTAACTCCCAGGAATTTTATACAACACTGCTTGTAAAAGGCAAAAAGTATGTTGAAGACTGCCTAGACCCTAAGATAGAGGGAGTCGATCTAGTTATGTCTTTCGGGGAATTGACAACACTGGCCGATAAACTGCTAGAAGTAAAAGGTCCTAGAAAGATATATACACAGCCAAGATGGTTTGATACTAACTGTTCTCGAGCATTAAGAAACCTAAAATCAAGCCTCAAAGCTAACCCTAGGGATAAAGCTGAAGTGGCCAAGTGTAGACAAATTTATAAAATTAAGATAAAAGACAGAAAGGCTACCCTACAAGCAGAAGTTTGGGCTGATTTAAGAGAGGCAGGAGAAAATAGGGACTTCACAGAATTCTGGAGGATTACTAATAGGCCCTGTTTCCAGAATAGTAGCGCCCCGGTCCTTAGCACAAATATCCTCCCCCAACAATGGGTGACAGCATTTTGAGGGTCTTTATAACCACTCTAAAGACATAAAACATGAAGGGGGCTGGGACGGCACATGGAGTCTGGAAATAGATCTCACACTAACTGAGGTCATTAAGGCAATCCAAGGGTTGACACCGAATAAAGCTCCAGGGCCCGACGGTACACCCTCAGATCTATACCGAAGTAACATCGACCTGTGGGCGCCAATTTTGACGAGGGTGTTAAATGCGGCAATAAAATCAGGACTTCCGCGATCTTGGTCTACTGCACTAATTGTGCCTATCTTCAAGAAAGGGAATAGGGACAACCCCCAATGCTACAGACCGATATCGCTGATTGATGTCTCAGCCAAAATACTTGGGCGGGTGGTTTTAAACCGTCTTATGACTTGGACAGAGGAGCATTCAACAATAGCCGATACTCAGTATGGGTTTAGAGCGGGAAAATCGACTAGCGACCAATGTTTAAATCTATATTTATTGGCTGCTAAATACACCAAAGCTAGCAGCGGCTCCATTTATATGGGATTTATAGATCTGGCTGCGGCCTTTGATAATGTAAATAGGAA
This sequence comes from Triturus cristatus, assembly GCF_964204655.1. Taxonomy (NCBI): domain Eukaryota; kingdom Metazoa; phylum Chordata; class Amphibia; order Caudata; family Salamandridae; genus Triturus; species Triturus cristatus. The sequence continues at coordinate 1,668,449,319 of NC_140591.1, read as the reverse complement.
CAAACTGTGGACAATGATGAACAATTTGGGAATAGACCCGGGCCTCATAAATATTTTGAGAGAGTTGCATTGGAATACCACTGCCAGGGTCCGCTTTAGTGCGGAGGGGGGGCGAACTGACCCATTTCCGTGCACTAGCGGAGTAAGGCAAGGGTGTATTCTCGCTCCCTTTTTGTTCTCATTGTATATCAATGATCTTGAGACAAGCCTTATTGCCCAGTCTGTAGATTGTCCCAAAGTAGGGAAGCGTCAAATTCCGGTACTGTTGTACGCGGATGACGCGGTCCTACTCGCACGAACCCCACAAAGTCTACAATCGCTCATTGATGGATTTGTAAAGTTCATGGACAATTTAGATCTGTCAGTGAACTTGAGCAAATCATTTGCGATGATTGCAGGCAAAAGGCCTATTAAGAAATGTGTATTTAGAATAGGGACTCACAAGATGGGCATTGTTAGTACTTTTCCCTATTTAGGCCTTCTATTCGATGGTAAGATCCAGTTTAACTCATTGATTGAGGAACGTTGTACTAAACTGGTGTCCTCAAATGGTGCAATATTAAATTTTGCTCGCAGGTTGGGATGTTGGTCCCCTGAACAAGTAATGAGCCTATATAGCTCAATAAGCACCGCAAAGGCATTGTATGGAGCTGAGGTGTGGGGCTTTAGGGATGCTAAACATTTACAGCAAGAGGAAGATATATTTCTCCGTAGAATCCTAAAGATCCCACAGTCTACACCCGCGGAAATTGCACATTCAGAACTTGGGATTCCATACATTACAGACCAGGTGAAGATTAGGCCAGTTATGGCATGGCTCAGAATTTGGGCCAACCCTGAGGCAGAACTGAGTAGGGAAATTGTCACAGATTGTTTGCAAAGGGATAAGGGGATGCAAATCCCCTGGCTGGAATATGTCAAAACAACACTAAAGTCTATAGACCAGCATACTCTCTTTAGCAATCCGTGTACAATGTCTATGACCCGGAAACCACAAATTAAAAAACTTCTGTTGGAAAAACTGGAAACTGACAGAGCAGCCCCTGCATTATTAAAGTGCTCAGTAGCGGCTCATTGTTTGGTCAAGAATGGGGAGGGGGAGGGAGGAGCCTAGCTCTTGACCAAGATGGCCGCGTGAGCTTAGAGCTCCCGAGACCCTCGCGCCCTCCGTCGACTATCCTGTCACTAATCCTGCTGGTATGCATGGCACCGTGTTGCTGAGTTGTCAGGGAGGCGATTGATGCTACCCGCGGTCGGATCGCCCATCGGGAACCGGACTTATGACTGGCGAAAGATTGCGGCCTAACTCCCGGAGATGCCAGGGGCTAGAGTTGGCAGGATGCCCGACTCCTAGTTGATCAACAACGGCCTGGTGAGGTGTGAACTGTCGGACGGAGGCCCTCGCTCTTTCACTTTCGATTTCGTTCCCTTTGTCTGCCCGGACACTGTAGAGCTCTGGGTGGCTTTATAACCCCAAGGACGCTCGGCGGGCTACTCTGGCAGCACAAGGCGGACCTGCTCACTCCTTATTCCTCTCTCTGAGAGGGAACGGTCTTCACTGCATTGGACTGCCTGGAGTCCATTATGTCGGGCAAAGCAGAAGGGGATCGGCTGAAGACTAAGTCCACCAGGCGGGGAACGTATTCCCAAGTCAACAGTATGGACCGCTACGCCCTCCTGAAGACATCGCCGAGTGGATCGAGCCAGGCGCCGGATGCCCAGAAGGAGGACTCGCCTGGGACACCGGAGCTCTCCCTGCAGGATGTCATGGGCGCGCTTGATGGGATGCAGACCTCGATGGGGAGGCAATTCGAGGCCCTGGCGCATAAGGTGGATGCCATCCTGGTGGATGTCAACTTGATCCGCTCGGACCTGGGCAAGACAAACGAACGCGTTAAGGACCTGGACCACAAGACCATGGGCCTCACTGATGATGTTGCGGATTTGCAGAACGAGGTCCGGAAGCTGAGGGCCGAGAGTGACCTCGCCGCCCGCCGGCTGGAGGACTTCGAGAGCCGGTCCAGGCGCAACAACGTGCGCGTCATCGGGGTCCCGGAGTCCTCGGATGAGGCTTCGACGGACCTGCTTGTGGAAGATTTGGTCCTCAATCATCTGAAGCCTAAGGGCCTTGGAAAGTTTTTTGCGGTGGAAAAGGCCCATAGGGTGCCGGGCGGACGGCCCAAGGCGGGTGCCCCGCCGCGGCCGATTGTCGCCCGGCTCTTTCATTTTCGAGATCGGGACGCTATCCTGCAAGCTTCGAGGGTGACGGGCCCAGTCCCCTTCCAGAATGCATCGGTGAATTTTTATCCGGACTTCACCCAGCAGGTGCAGAGACAGAGACAGAGCTTCCTGGGGGTGAAGCGGAGACTTCAGGAACTGGACCTGAAGTATGCCATGCTTTTCCCCGCCAGACTACGGGTGGTGCATGAAGATCGGACATTCTTTTTTGACTCTCCTGTTATGGCCGACGAATGGCTGGACGCTTTGCCCCGGCGACGGACCGGGGACGACACAGCCGAGCATGGAGACAGTGGCCGGGATGGACAGGGCTGAAATCTTAAAGCCGGCCTGACTTGATTTGACCATACTTGAAGATTTGAACAGAGTGCAGTAACTGTGGAGGGTTGCGGGAGGACGAGGGGTGCTCTTTTCCTCCCTTAGGGTACTTTTTGTAGATTTTTGTTTTTGTAGGGCGACAGGCACACTGCAAGTTGGGGGGGCTTTTTAAGCTGCAGCAGGGGTGCAGGGTGGGGGGAGGTATGGGGATTTTGAGTTTGTTGTTGGGGGGTTTATTTCTGCAAGGCATGATGATTATCCTCAGGACTGTTCCATGGTGGCGCCTCGGGTGTGGGGTGGGCCTCTTTCCGTTTGAGGATGGGGGGTAGAGGCTTAAGTGTTATAAGCTGGAATGTTAATGGTTTGGGGGATCGCATCAAGAGGGGGATTGTTTTGCAACTTCTGAAACGTTCAATGCCAGACGTTGTCCTGCTGCAGGAGACGCATCTCATAGGCAATACGTGCTATGCCCTGAATAGGAAGGGGTATAAATTCATTGCACACTCGGGATTCTCTTCTGGGTCCAGGGGTGTGGGCATCCTCGTTAGAGCATCGTTGCCTTTTGAGGTGGACTCCACCATTGTCGACGATAGGGGGAGGTTTGTGGCGGTGGCGGGGAGGTGGGAAGGAAGGACTTTGGTTTTGGTTTCGGTTTATGTCCCGCCGGCCCTGCAGGCCTCCACATTTGCTGAACTGGGCAGGGCTTTGCTGACTCTCCCGGGGGGAATGCTGGTAGTGGGAGGGGATTTCAACGCTGTGGGTTCCGGACTGTTGGATAGATACCCGCCCAGGGACACAGGGGGGGCTCAGAAATGGCTTCCAGACTTCCTGGATACGTTTGGTCTGATAGACTGCTGGAGGCTCCGGCACCCCACACAGAGTCAATACACGTTTCACTCCGGGGCGCATGGTAGCCTCTCCAGGATTGACTACCTGCTCACTCTGGCCGCACATGCCTCGTTGATATCCGAGGCGAGGCACATGGCACGTGGTATCTCTGATCACTCGCCAGTGTGGATCCGGCTGGATCTAGGTCGGGAGGGAGGAGGGAGGGTGGCCCCCATCAACCCATGGTATTTCCGAGACCCCAAGATGCGCAGCGCCCTGGTAAAAAAGGTAGATAATTACTTTAAGGACAATCTGGGAACCGTGGACTCGGCGGTGTCGCTGTGGGAAGCTTTTAAGACCGTGCTTCGGGGGGAGGCCCTCTCCCTGGTGGTGGCTGCCAAGAACCGGAGGGATTGCGAGGTGCGGCAAGTGGAGGAGGAGATTGCGGCCCTTGAGGGGGATATGGAGGAGGATGTTACAGAGTCCTCATTGCATGAGCTTTGCCTGAAGCAGGCGGAGTATAGGGACCTGGTGACGAACGCCGCCAAGACCCTCAGCAGGGAACAACAGGGCCGCCTTTATGACGTTGGGGATAAGGCAGGGAAACTCCTGGCGTGGTTGGACAGGAAAGAACGGGTCAATAGAGTGGTGCCAGAGTTGATTGGAGAGGGGGGAGAGGCGATTGTGGAACCTGAGGGGATTGTGGAGTGTTTCGCGGAGTATTTTCATAGGGTTTATTCCTCTGTGTCGGACAGGCCGCCCGAGGACTCGTCTGATCTCCTCCGTGATATCGAGTTGCCCTGCCTCTCTGACATAGATAGGGACGATTTGGATGGTGACATCACGATTGACGAGGTGGCGGGGGCGATTCGCGCGTTGAACTCGGGTAAGGCCTCTGGACCGAACGGACTGCCGATCGACCTGTACAAATTGTTCCCGGATAGGGTCGCCCCTCACCTGCGCGCCATGTTTTTGGAGGCGCGGGGGGATGGGATCCTTCCGTTGGATCAGAGGCTGGCGTCGATCGTGGTCATACATAAAGAGGGTAAACCCCGAGATAGATGCGCCTCCTATCGGCCCATTTCACTCCTCAACGCTGAGCCGAAAATTCTGGCCAAACTCCTGGCTACCCGTTTGATTAGGGTACTTGGCGATTTGGTCCATCCGGATCAATCTGGCTTTATCCCGCACCGAAACACAGCATTGAACCTTAGGCGGCTACATGGCGTCATCGCCAGGGCGGACACGCTGCGTGAACCGGCTGTTGTGGCATCCCTTGATGCCACGATGGCCTTTGACACGGTGGAGTGGGCATATTTATGGGCCGTGCTGGCCAAGTTTGGTTTCGGTCGCGGGTTTGTGAGTTGGGTTCGGTTGCTGTACGAGGGGCCACTAGCGAATGTTGTGGTGAATGGTCGGGCATCTATTCCGTTTCAGCTTGGTAGGGGTACTCGGCAGGGCTGCCCCCTGTCGCCTCTGTTGTTCGCCCTCGCCCTCGAACCGTTGGCTGCGTGGATACATTGGCACCCGGATATACGGGGCCTTCGGTGGTCGCCTGATCACGAGGACCGTATTTCGCTTTATGCCGATGATATCTTGCCTCACCTAAGAAGTCACTTATAGTGGTCTGTGACGTACTCGCATCGTTCGGCAGGAACTCGGGGCTTGTGATTAATTGGGGCAAATCGTACTTGTACGTTCTTAGTGGCGAGGTCCCACCGATCCCTAGAACATGTTCGATACAGGTTGCCCAGCAGGGCTTCGTGTATTTGGGGATTTTTATATCCATGGATCCTGCTGTGCGCTATGAGAGGAATCTGCTCCCCCCCTTGGCACGCTTGAGGCGAGATGTTGAAGGTTGGCGGAGGCTGCCGCTCTCCCTTGTTGGGCGTGCGGCCCTGTTCAAAATGATGTCTCTTCCCCGCTTCCTCTACGCCCTCCAGAACACCTTGGGCTGGGTACCGGCCAAATACTTTCGGGAGGTCGAAGGCCTCCAACGGACGTTGCTGTGGGATGGGCGGCCGCGAATAGCTATTTCAAAGTTGACGCTCCCATGGTACGATGGGGGCATTGCGCTCCCGGACATCCGACGGTACTATTGGGCCACGCAGCTGAGCGCGATCAACCATGGGTTTTATGGCCCTGCCCTCAGCCCTGGGTATGCCATGGATAGGTGGCTGCTGCGCGGCGGCAACTACTACAGGGCGTTGTATTCGCGGTCCTTAGACTCGTCCCTCACGGGGCCCACAGGTGTGGCGGTGCGCGTATGGAAGATGGCGACCGACTCGCTGGGCTGGAAGGATAGGCTAACCCTCGCTACCCCATTGTTTGAATCGGAAAGATTGGGAAGACTCTGGCATACGAAGGGCTTTGATAAGTGGGATCTGATAGGTATATCCAAGGTGGGAGATGTGCTGCATAAGGGGAGGGTGAAGTCCTTCGAGGAGTTGCAGACTGAGTTTGAGCTAGGGCCCTCAGAGTATTTTAGGTATATCCAGCTGCGTCACGCCCTCCGATCAGTCCTCGTGGAGGGTGAGAAGGTGCCGGAGTCCTCTCCCCTTGAGGACCGAGTCCTTGATGGTCATATGCCCGAGAGCACGATTTCGCTCATATATAAGAAGTTGATAAACGTCCGGGCAGACTTGCTATTGGGGCTGAGAGAACAGTGGACCAGGGATGGCCTTGAGTTGGATAATGAGGACTGGCAGTCAGCGGTTTCTTCGCCTAAGGAGGTTGTGATCCCGTCGCGTCTGAGGCTGGTGCAGCTTAAAATACTGCACCGGGTGTATGTGACGGGGCCAAGGCTGGTCCACATGGGATTCTCGGAGGACGGCCTGTGCAGAAGGGGATGTGGTATGGTGGGTACTTTCCTGCACATCATTTGGGAATGTGGTGTCATTGTGGAGTTCTGGAGGAGAGTCCATGCAGTTATGGGGGAGGTGACGGGCATTGTGGTACAGCCGGAGGCGCGGTGCTGCCTCCTGAACGTCTGGGGGCCCACTGACCTCGATGAGGCGCAGACCCAATGGGTGACTCTGGGTAACATGGTAGCTAAAAGGGATATCGCGCGATTATGGGGCTCCTCGGGACCCCCTACACTGACCGCGTGGAAGGAGAACATGGATTGGAGCATGTTTAGGGAGAAGACGGTCTACTGCTCTAGAGGTCGCCCCCGGAAGTGGCATGCCATCTGGGGGCGGTGGAACCAATACAGGGGGGGAATATGTCTTGCCCCGGAACTGGAACCTCCCGAGGAACAGCTTTCCCCCTGACCTACTTTCCAGCACAGTTTGGTTTTAGTAACCGTTCTGGGCCTCTGCTGTTCCCCTTCTTCCTCCGCACACAGTCTTATACTTAGTAGATGAGTGGGGTCCGGCCTCCCCTGGGGGCTTTCGCCATGGGCTTTCAATGTTCTGCCTTGCTGGGGTTTGTTGTGTGTTTTTTCTGTGTTTATTTAAAATTGGACCTTTGCATTACTCTTTGAACTGTATTGGGGACACATCACTGTATCCAACTTGCAATGCTGCCGAACCTTCGGGCTGTCGGCTGAATAGCTGTGTCCTGAATTTCGAAATAAAGGTTTTCAAAAAAAAAAAAAAAAAAAAAAAAAAAAAAAAAAAAAAACAATGGGGAGGGGATGGAACCATATTTATTCCTGATGTACAATCAACAGGACAGGTTTTTAATGTGTCGTTTTAGGCTCAATTTGTTACCCAATATTTTATTTATCCATCTGGTTTTACTGTAACTATTGAGCAGAAGGGTGCCTGCGGCTGCGACAGTATTTCTCCGCAGGATACCCTTCATTTTGTATTATTGTGTCCTTTTTATCGTATCCCTCGGCGCACGTTCTTGGTTGATATTTTAAGAGAGGGAAAATTTCGTCATGCTAAATCCGCATTACTGTTTCTTCAAAGAGCAAATGATATGCGCACTTTATGTTCAGTGATAAGCTTTTCAAAAGTAGCAGTAAGGTTAAGGAACACAAGAGATTAAGCAATGATGTATATAATATTTTACCCCTTTGTACGAACTGTATCAGTCTGGTTTGGTGTTGCTTTTTATCTTAATGGAGTTCAGAAATGTAAATTATATGAATTTTATATCAAATGTATTTTATGATGATTTTTAACCATCGAAATAAAGATTTACTGAACTGAACTGAAATGGTGTAAATCCGTTCAGCAGGTCCTGAGAAAATCAAAAGTAAAATCATAGATATATCTGGGCGATTGTGAGATCTGATTGGCTGTCAGCACTTCATCCAAGAAGTGTTGGCAGCCATCATGGGACCAATATACATGATAGCACCTCATTAAAAAGCATTGCAGTTAATAGAAGATTTTAAGACATTAGTTACAGTATAAATCACTTGTTGTTGGTACCATACTCATTTTAGGAATTGTGGTGTGTTCTAAGGTGATTTTACCATGTGAAAAAGCCTTCTGTTGGGATTTCATGAATCATGTTTGAGAGAAAACTATTTTCTCATGCTTTTCCCACAGAGGTTTGGAAGGTGATCTATAAGCTAAACTGAGAGCATATTTTCTGTAAATGCACATTATCTTTCTCAGTCATGAGAGAATGAAGTCTGACATTCTCAGTAAAACATGTACATCCAACAAGGGCAGAGACTGTCAGTTGATTCCTTTGTGTTCTACTGCAGCTTCCCAGAGTGTTCTAAAGAACAACTAGAGCGCTAACAGTCCTACTTATGACAAACGTATGGCACACCATAAGCCATCTTGAAATGAAATGAAATGAGATTTATAAAGCGCGTTGGCTACCCGTAGGCCTCCCAGCGCTGCGGACAGACAAACAGAGAGCAAAGGCAAGAGAGAAACTTAAAACAACCAGGTTTTCAATAACCTGCGAAAGGATAGAAGATTGGGTTCCTTACGTAGTTGGAGTGGGAGGGCATTCCAGCCCATGGCACCATTCTATGAAAAGGAGCGGCCACCACATCTGGACCTTCTTATTCTAGGTTGAGAGGCAAGGAAGGCTCCAGATGACCGAAGATCTTTCTTCGGATGATAGGGGGTGATAAGTGACTGAAGAATGGCAGGACCCTTCTTCCGGAAGGCCTTATGGGACAGACACATAGCCTTAAACTGGATCCTTTGCCTAATCGGCAGCCAGTTCAGGCTTTTTAATGCTTGTTTTGCAAAGTTCCAATGAGGAATCTGAAGAAGTCTGCGGACCGCACAGTTCTGTATTACCTGGAGCTTATTGATGGTATATTGAGGTGCTCCCAGGTATAAAGCATTACCATAATCCAGGCGGGAAAGGATCAGTGCCTGGACCATGATCCTTCTGGCGTGGAAGGGCAGAAGGGGAAGGACCTTATGAAGCATCCTCAGAAGTCCAAAGCAAATAGCCGAGAGTTTAGTTGCCTGGTGACTGAATGAGAGCGAATGATCTATCCAGATGCCTAGGCTCTTAATTTGATCTTTAGGAATTGGAGCCGGGCCTAGGCAGACTGGCCATAAGGAGATCGAGTTGAAGACAGGAGAATTACCCAACAGCATGAGCTCCGTCTTATCCCCATTAAGCTTAAGGCATGATGGCAACCTCTTCTAGACAGCAGGCTAGGGTGTTAGATGATCCTTCGGGTGGTTCAGAGCTACCACGAGCTGGGTATCATCTGCATAGGAAACAATTTTTATGCCAAATGGATGAACAATTTCTGCCAGAGGTTTCAAGTATATATTGAATAGAGTGGGGCTCAGAGCCGAGCCCTGAGGGACCCCGCAGTGGAGGGGGTACTGATTGGAAACAGCATCTCCCTCAAAGACCCTAAAGGAGCGGCCAGTAAGAAATGATCGCAGCCACTGTACTGCCATACCAGACACTCCCAAGTTCATAAGTCTGGCGCACAATGTGGCATTATTGACAGTATCAAATGCAGCGCTGAGGTCAAGAAGGATAATGGCTGCAGTCCCCCCTAGGTCTAAGATCCTTCTCGACTCCTTAGTCACTGCAAGAAGAGCCGTCTCAGTACCCATTTGGGGGCGAAACCCAGTCTGAGAGGTGTGAAGTAAATTGTTGGTTTCTAGAAAGGCTACCAGGGTGTTATTTATATGCCTTTCCAGAATCTTACTTACCCACGGCAGGAGAGAGATGGGGCGATAGTTAGCCAAATTGTCCTGATCCAGGTTAGGTTTTTTCAGCAGGGCTTTTACCATTGCACCTTTCCATGCTGATGGAACTGAACCAGTGGAAATGGAGGAATTAACCAGGTCCAAGAATATAGGGCCGATAGTATCAGATACCAGAGTAAGTGCCTGGGGAGGAGCAGGGTCAGTAGGAGAACCCGATTTTATATGGGCCATAATGGGCCCCAACAGAGGTAGGTCAAGAGGGGGGAATTGTTCTAAAAGAGTATGGGGTTTTACCGTGGACTCCGCTGAAACAGTTACGGTGCTCGTGGCTTGAGAAGGTGAGAAAGCCTGATAGATCCTTTGAATCTTTTTGTGAAAGAAGTCTGCCAGAGTGTTACAGCGTGCAATGGGATCACATAATCTGGGGGGTTTCAGGGGAAGTTTGGTAAGGGTTCTGGCAATTTTAAAGATTTCTTTAGGGGAGTTGGCAGCTAGCGCAATTTTTTGCTCATAGAAAGTGGCTTGTGTAGCTTTAATTGCGGCTTTATAGTGTTTAATGGATTCTCTGTATTCTGTTTTACTAAGGTCAGAATAGTCCAGTCTCCATTTCCTCTCAAGCCGTCTGCTACGTTGTTTGAGTTCCCTTAAATTATCAGTAAACGAGGGAGCAGACTGGCCATAAGGTGCATACGGGCTTGCCTTTGGCGCGCCGCTGGCGCGCCCGCTGCGCGCGTCCGTTGTGCGCATCCGCTGCGCGTTTGCCAAAGCATCCAGTTTTAAGGGGTGAGTAGCGCGAGAGCTAGAGCGCTGACCCCTGAAACCGGAAGTTGCCATCTTCTGCCTCGACACAATCGGGACAACACCCGTGATGGACCTGGGAGGAGCAACTAAGCAGCCATGGGTGAGAGTAGCAATACAAAGTAGTATACTGGTGGCGAAATTTCTAATTTTAAAAGAGCTTCCAAGTGCAATTTAAAAGCATACAGTGTCTTATTTACGGTTCAATATTCAAGCAAATCAGCGTGCCTCTGTTGCATCTGCGCGCGTCTGCTGCGCGTTTGCCAAAGCATCCGGTTTTAAGGGGTGAGTAGCGCGAGAGCTAGAGCGCTGACCCCTGAAACCGGAAGTTGCCTTCTTTTCCCTCCACACAATCGGGACAACACCCGTGATGGACCGGGGAGGAGCAACTAAGCAGCCACGGGTGAGAGTAGCAATACAAAGTGGTATACTGGTGGCGAAATTTCAAATTTTAAAAGAGCTTCCAAGTGCAATTTAAAAGTATACAGTGTCTTATTTACGGTTCAATATTCAAGCAAATCAGCGGGCCTCTGTTGCATCTGCGCGCGTTGGAATAAAGAGGTAACTCTTAAAACATTTAATTTAAAAAGGAACAAAATGAGGGGGGTCATTTTGCCATAAAAAGTATGATTAGTGCTGCAGAAAGAAAAATTAGGGCACATTTTGAGTGACTTCTCAAATCCTCTTCTTTTTCATTAAAAAATGTATTCTGACATGCAGACTGAAACATGCACTTTCAGTACCAGCAGCAGACTTCCCTGGTGAGCAGTAGCTTTACTACAGTGATCTAATAAGCAACTAGAGTGCTAATATTCTGAATTCATGGTAAATATGTGACACATCTGAATGCCTTCTTGATGGAATCAAAGTAAAACACTGAAAGTGTTTCCTACTGAGGAGACTGTAGTAAATGAGGAAATTAGGAAACTTCATAACAAATAAGTCTCCCAAGATGGCCACCAGAGACAAAAGAGCCCAAATGTAGCACAAATATCACCCAGATGTAGCCCAAGTGTAGCCCAAAGACAGAATGTCCCAGAGTGTTCTAAAGAACAACTAGAGCGCTAACAGTCTTACTTATGACAAAAGTATGGCACACCGGAAGCCATCTTGATTGGCATAAAGTGGTAACACTTAAAACATTTAATTTGCAAAGGAACACAATTAGGGGGTTCATTTTGCCATAGAAATTATGATTAGTGCTGCAGAAAGAAAATTTAGGGCACATTTCGACTTCTCAAATCCTCTTCTATTTGATTAAAAAATTCTGACATGCAGACTGAAACATGCACTTTGAATACCAGCAGCAGACTTCCCTGGTGAGCAGTAGCTTTACTACAGTGATCTAATGAGCAACTAGAGTGCTACCATTGAGAATCTATGGCAAATGTGTGACACATCTGAATGCCTTCTTGATGGAACCAAAGTAAACAAGCAATGAAAATGCAATAGGTCTAGCCCTCGTTTAAGTTAAAGCAATTCTGTTTGTAATTAGGTGGCTTTTTAGTTATGCTTGTATTAGTGTTTTTCAAACTTTCATGTACATAACATCCATATGTATGCATATATGTATATGTATGTATGCATTTATATTTGTATTTATATAGATATGCAGATTATATATATGTTAATATATGTGTGTGTATATGTATATATATATTCACAGAAAAAACCATAGGTTTCAGGCACGTTATAGTTAGGAATTAGCATTTAAAAAACTTCAGAAATTCACTGAAAAAACCATAGGTTTCAGGGGTGTTATAGTTAGCTGGACTTTTCACTTGTACAAAACCATTGAAATTCCCCCGTTATAGTTAGTTCAGCTAACTATAACTCGCGCGCCCGCAATGCACTGCTGATGACGTCACATATTACATCACTCATGACATGGTCAGTGACATCACTCATGACATCACTGATGACATCTCAAATGACATCACTGATGACATCACTGATGACATCATCCAGTGAATGTGTGTTTTTCTGAAAATTAAATATGTTTTATATATGTATATCTCAAGGTCGATGGAAGAATAAATGGGTATATAAGTGTCTAAATGGATGATTTGTTTTTGAAAAATTGATTGTGTAACTGACTGATTAAGTGTATCATAGTGAATACATGGCTTAGTGAGTAATGTTTAAATATGTAAATATCTGTATCAGTCTCTCACTTTGTGTATAAGTGGCTGCATGGGTTGGTGAGTAGCTACATGGGTGTCTATATAGGTTATTAGTTGGTTTTTTGAGTATCAGTCTGAGTGTCTGCATGGTTCGGTGGGGGTATTACGTAGTGCATAGGTGCATGAATGAGTGACTCACTGTTTGTATGTGTTGAACACAGCATGTGTGCAGGACTGTATGGGTGGATGAGTGTGTGTATGGGTGTGTTAGTGAGTGAATGACTGTCTCAATAGTGTCTTTATGAGTAACTACATATGTTTTAAACTAGTATATGTGACTATTGGTGTATATATGTGAGTATATGTGAGAGTGAGAGATTGAAAGAGTTCCTGTATGAATAAGTATGTGTTTCTATAAGTGATTGTTTAAAAGACTAAGTATGTGTAAGTTTCCGTAGAAGTAAGTGTGGTGGTGTGTGTATAACTGTATATGCAAGTAAATGTATGTTTGATTCTTTATTAGCATGAGTGACTATGTGTGTGAGTAACTCTATGGATGAGTGGCATTGTGTAACAGGATGTATAGGTGCATGAGTACATATGATGAGTGAGTACATGTATGAGTGACTGTATAGGACTGTTGGTGAATGAGTGGATGTGTATGTGGATCTTAGAATTACTGAAGAGGTTGTTGTAACTGGTATTGGTATGTCCATTGTTTTGAAAATTTTAGTCTCTATTTTTGAATGTGTGTATCAAAGGTTATATTAGGGTGAGAGGAGGTCTGCCACTCTATCACAAGGATGATGTCATCAGTGATGTCATCAGTGATGTCATTTGAGATGTCATCAGTGATGTCATGAGTGATGTCACTGACCATGTCATGAGTGATGTAATATGTGACGTCATCAGCAGTGCATTGCGGGCGCGCGAGTTATAGTTAGCTGAACTAACTATAACGGGGGAATTTCAATGGTTTTGTACAAGTGAAAAGTCCAGCTAACTATAACACCCCTGAAACCTATGGTTTTTTCAGTGAATTTCTGAAGTTTTTTAAATGCTAATTCCTAACTATAACGTGCCTGAAACCTATGGTTTTTTCTGTGAATTTCAAAGGTTTTTTAAATGCTAATTTCTAACTATGCCTACAGAGATAGGACATGTGAAGAAAGAAGAAAAAATGCACAGAAAGAAACAAAAGAAGTGCAGAAAGGACCAACAGAAGTCCTCAAATACGAAGATAAGTGCAGGAAGAAGGATAACGTGCAGAAAGAACAAAAAGAAGAGCAGAAAGAAGCCTTGTTGCAAAATCATCCTGTACCCTCAACTTTTTCAGACGGATACTGGTGGTAACTGAGTCTGACTAGCCAGTCCTAGAGCCAGTGCTATGTTAAAAGACACTTAGAATACAGTGAAAACACCTACATACACTAGGGAACATTATGCGTTGGGGTCCCCCTGTGATTAGCATGACCTCCTCTGTAAGCCCCTAGTACATAATAGGGCATGGGGATTAAAACTACCTCTTAAAACAGGCCACAGGGCGTTTTTGCACACGTTAACTCAGGCCCCGTCCCCTCCCTTCACCACTGTGTAAACACGCCCTGTGTCCATTTTTAGTTGGGAGATTAAGTTCATTTGAATCCTGAGGGTCCCTAGGGTCCAACTAGCCCACTAGGTACCTCCAGTAAATGCCACAGAGCTGTGTTGCAGAGAGGTGTAAAAAGTGGCACGGCCTGGACCACCTCCTTGCAATGCAGCTCAGTGGCGCTTACTGGAAGCACTTGGTGGGCTAGTTAGCCCCCAGGGGCCCTCAGTATTGAAGGGAAATTATATCCCCAATTTAAAACGTGCCATAGTGCGTGTTTGCACACGTCACCTCAGGCCCCGTCCCCTCCCTTCACCACTGTGTAAACGCGCCCTGTGGCTGTTCTAAGTTGAGAGATTAAGTCCCCTTGAATCCTAAGGGTCCCTAGGGTCAAACTAGACCACTAGGTACCTCCAGTAAGCGCCACAGAGCTGCGTTGCAGAGAGGTGTAAAAAGGGGCTTGGCCTCAGAACACCTGTCTGCAGCGCAGCTCCCTGGCGCATACTGGAGATGCCTGTTGGGGGCGCGTTTGCAGAGTGCTGCACGGAGGGGGCATGGCCTCCGGCACGATGCCAGTCTTTTATTTATTTTAAGTTTTTTAAGAAGGGGGGCTGTGTGGTTCCCCTTCTTATTCTAATTTATTGGCCCTGATGACCCCATCCCCCAGGGCCTGTCTCCTAATTATATTTTTTTGACCCCAATCCCTAGGGCCGGCCACTGTTTTTTATTATTTTAAAAAAATATTTATTTATAGACACACCTAGGACATGCTGGACAAACCGTACGTACCTATCACCATGACGATTTGCGGGATATTCATTAAAAGGCGACTATGCATGCAATGAATCCACGTGGAATGTATTTACACTACTAGTGAAGCTCTGACATGTCTGATGCCCTACCGTGCCTAATCCCGGTAGACACCCTTGTCGTTTATTTATACAAACATGGGTAGCTATTGACGGGCACATTTAATACACATGCACACCAAGCCATTCAAAGGGGATTCGACAAAAATTCGACCAAAACTATGCAAGAAACCCCCCTCACGGTTAATAAAACACACATCCACTGCCGGATGTGTAATACTTTTTATTTTACTCTCTGGAAAGGGGACGAACATCACTTGAGAGTCACAGCGCGCTCCTGACAGAGCCCAATGCTGTGTTACACCCACCATTGCCTGCCGAGTGCCACACACCTCTGTGTTGTATTCCACTAGCTAGTGCATATGCTATGACACTCTCTAGCCCATGTGCACTGTAACACCACCCCGTGAATATGTCATGCCACACTTGTCTTCGCACGGGTTATATTGCCCCATCTAACGTGCCTTCCTCGATGCCTATGTTATAACGCACAGTGCTATGCCATACATATTACAATCTGCGATCCATATCT
The DNA here is from genome assembly GCF_964204655.1 of Triturus cristatus. NCBI lineage: Eukaryota > Metazoa > Chordata > Amphibia > Caudata > Salamandridae > Triturus > Triturus cristatus. Next base: position 1,668,433,924 of record NC_140591.1, on the reverse strand, counting down.
GTGTCACAGTGCATATGCAACGTTACACTCCCCAACACATATTTTATATTACAACTTTAGAGACTAGTTAGGTTACACAACACTGCCCTGTGCATATTACACTCCAAGGCGCATATCGCATAGCACGCGCTAGTGCCTGTGCTATCTCGCGCTCTCCAATGAATCTGTCATTGCGCACAATGTATTGCATATTATATTTCACGCCCGGTTCATCTTATATCACACTTTTTGGTGCATAGTTTATACCATACACTATATCTAGTTTTCATTTTCAATCGTGCTCTCAGGACTATGTTCTATATAACACTGTGTTCACCTACCCTTTTCACGGGCATTACATTTTGCGATAGGGGGTGGAGGGTCAGGGGGTGTTTCTGCCAAGTGAGCCCGGAGTCACAGTCACAAACGTCCTCTTCTTCCTGAATAAAAGTGAGATTATGCTGCATACTTGTTCATATTTTAAGTAGTTCGCACAGACTCAATGTTTTAAAAACAATAAAGTTCCTAATACCCGCCTTCTCTGAACAGTTAGCTTGCTGCCCCATCCCCCTCCTCCCTATCCTCTGTTGTGTGAATCCATGGAATAGCCTCCTCCCTCCTGCCATGCATGGTCTGATGTGCTGCCACTGCCCTCAATTTAGTATGATGTACCAGTCCACTCCTCCTGCCCTCCATTGCCCAATTCTATGCCCCATCATTGACCTCCTGCTTAAACTCTGTGCTTAGCTTGCTGCCCCTATTCTCCTTCCCCCTGCCCTCCGATGTCTTTGTGCATGCCCCTGCTCCATCCTTTTTGCCCACCATGTCCCATGGACCTGCCACTCCTATCTACTCTGAGTGTTCTGTTGAGCTGCCACTCCCCTCCCACCTGCCTAGCATTGTCAGATGACTGTAACCTGTCCCTGCCACCTCCACCCTGCCTGTCCACATGCCATGCCCCTATCCTCTTCCTCCTGTCCTACATGGTCCATTGTACTGCCACACCCTTCTGCCCTCCCTGGTCTGTTGTGCTGCAACTGCTCCTCCTGCCTGCCCCGTGTGGTCTGTTGTGAGGTCCCTTCCCCTGAACTTTCTTGTCTGTGCACAGGTCCTGACCCTCCCTTCTATCCTCCATCGTCCTTTGTGCATGCCCCTGCACCCTCCTTCTTGCCCATCATAGCCATTGGTCTTCTGTGCTGCCATGGCCCCTCCCACCTTCCCTGTGTGGTCAGTTAGCTGCCCCTGACCCCCTCCCACCTTCCCTCCATGGTCTGTGTGTATGCCATCACAGTCTCACTGTTGCTCTTCATGGTGTGTCTTGCTTCTAGTGCCCATCCTGCCTGACCTCCATGGCTATCTTGCTGCTCCTGCCCTGCCCCCTTGCCCCCAGCCCTCTGTTTACATGTGAAGACCCCTACTCCCTCCCTCCTGGCTTGTCTGTTCCATTGTAATGCCCCTGATCCGTCCCTACTGCCCTTTATGGTCTGTAATGCTGCAGCTTTCTCTCCTGTCTGTCCATTATGGTCAGCTAGCTACCATTGCCTCTTGCCCCTCTGTTCTCTGTTGTCCATGTGCATGGTCCTGTCCCCTCCCTCTTGCTTTCTATGGATTGTTGTGCTGCACTCCCGTCCTGCATGCTCTGTGTGGTGTATTGTGCTGCTGCAAACCCTGATGCCTGCCCTGCAGGGTCAGTTTGGTGCACCTCTCCATGTCCCTCTTGTCCTCTGTTATCCAAGTCCATGTCCCTATCCCATTTCCTTCCATGATCCAATGTACCATACTTGCGAACATTTTGAACTTGGTAAGAGGGAGATTTTGAAAAAAAACTGGGGTATTGATTTTCCCCTTTGAGTTACATTGAAAAAGAGGATATTGTAGACAGGAGACAGATCAAATAAAGCCCATTTGAGCTTAAAAACATTGGACGTTTCCTGGCTGAATCGGGTCTGTTGGCATGTATGGTTGTACTACCATTGCCTCTTCCTTCTGCCCACAATGGTCTATTACATTGCCACAGCCTTGAAGGAGGGTAGATTTTGTATCACAGGGGGCCCCTGGCCCGTTCTGTCCACACCTGAAGTATGAGACCCTTGTCCTTGCCCTGCCAGCCGCATTTGTAGGCCGTATTAAATTGACCAGCGGGTCCTGTGTTGCTATATAATTATCCTGAGACATCCTTACCACTCAGCCAGCATAAAACCCCTGTGTAGGCCCTTCTGTTCAATATGTAGGCCTCTTTGTTAAATTGACCATAGCTCTGCAATTTTAGTGTATAGCAGTCTGAAGGCAGGTCTGCGAGGCCTTCTGCTCCAAACTAGTAGCCCCCACCCTACCCGAGTGCTCCGTGCTCGGTATCAAAGTTCAACATCCCACTGAAGCTGTCGACATACAGTAGGCTGCATCCTGGACTGGTACTTGCTTCCTGGGCAGGTTGCCCGCTTTTAAGGAAGTGGCAACCGCAGAGCGTCAAGTTAGGAGAACTGAGGAGATTTTGTACATGAATATATTGAATTCCCGTACAATACCCATTATTTTCTGCTTGCTCTATGGAACTTACGATAAGCGATTGGCCTGAGAGACTGACCTTTTCACCCAGTCCATTGTCAGCATTAAGTGGGTAAATGACGAAATGTCTGGTAAAATCTGCAGACGAAGCTTTTGGGTAGCATACGTAGGTAGATGTAGCGTGCAAAGGAGCCCACAAAATGATATAAAAAGGGAGCACCCACAGATATCGACGGACTACCTCGCCGTCTGTATGTAGGTTAACAGGCTGTGCAGGTTTTCCCCAAGAGCTGGGAGCTCTTGTCTTCCTTTGCTTAAAATGTCTTGCTCTGCTTTGCTTGAAGTATCTTATTCTATTTTACCTATATGAAATGTCATGTTATGTTTAACCATTGTTCTCTTTACTTTTGCATTTAAAAGATTTTGTATTGTAATTGCAGGAATGCTTGCTCTAAGAGTAAACGTGAGTGTTCCTAGGTAACATTTTCCTTGGTGTAACTTGTTTCTCATGATGCATTTATAGATGTGTTTTCTCTCTCTCTCTGTCAGTACATTAATTGAGATACAGAGAATATCATGACAGCTGTATGATTATCTGGATTCTGTATTTTGTACTTTATGTCTCTATTCTGCGGTTTCTTTGAAGTTGTATCTTCTCATTAAACTGCCATTGTATTCTGCCACCAATTCCATGTCTCATATGTCTGTTTTCTTCATTTTTGGAGCAAGTGTTCCTAGGCACCCCGGCTCAAATTAAGGTGCCCCTTTTGTCCCTGACTCACTCTCCTGCTCAGTTCTGTGGTGGCTCCCGGGGCTCTGGGGACCGCCTCTAGCTTCCTTGACCCGTAATAGATCTTCCCTCCAACAGCCTCTCTTGCAAGTCCTGTATTGTTGGTTTGTTGCCCCTGCCCCCCTTTCCACTGCCCTCCATAGTCTGTTGTGCTTCCACGGCCCTTCCTGCCTGCTCAGTGTGGTTAAATTGTTGCCTTTGCACTCTCCTACCTGCCTTCAATTTTCAGAGTCCGTGCCCCTGGCCTTTGCCTCTCAACAGTATCCCAATGAACAACTAGATTGCTAACATTCTATATTTATTACAAAAGTGTGGAACGCCTGACATCATCTTGATGTAATCAAAACTGTAATACCTAGAGCATTTCCTTTAGAAATTACATATATGAGAGGGTCTTATTGGCATCAAAATTATGGTTAGTGCTCTAAAAGACTAAAATAAGGACATTTTGTCTGAGTTTTCAAATAGCGACAAAGCACTTTTAAATTATTTGTTATCTTTATGTTTTTTTATCCAGTTGACCACTTGATTAAATGTTGCACTTAGGGGAGAGGATGTGGTGTTACTTCCAGAACTGCAGACTTTGCAACTGGGGAACCAGGTTGAAGTTTCTGCTTCAGCTCGACATTCTGTGATTCTGGTCAAATCACTTAGTCTCCCCATGTCTACAACCAAAAAGAATATGTGCTTGTGTGATGTAACCAATGCTCATGTAAAGCACTCCAATACCTGACAAGTCTGCACTATATAACACTGCAAAAACACTAAATAATAAGTGTTTTGCACACTTCTGTCATTGGGCTATATTTGGGCTACATCTGGGTGATTTTGGGCTACATTTGGGCTCTTTTAGCTCCGGTGGCCATCTTGGGAGATTTATTTGTTATGAAGTTTCCTAATTTCCTCATGTACTGCAGTCTCCTCAGTAGGAAATGCTTTCAGTTTTTTACGTTGATTCCATCATGAAGGTATTCAGATATGTCACACATTTGCCATAAATTCTGAATGTTAGCACTCTAGTTGCTCATTAGATCACTGTAGTAAAACTACTGTTCACCATGGAAGTCTGCTCCTGGTATTAAAAGTGCATGTTTCAGTCTGCATGTCAGAATTTTTTAATGAAATAGAAGAGGATTTGAGAAGTCACTCAAAATGTGCCCTCATTTTCTCTCTTCAGCATTAATGATAATTTCTATGGCAAAATGAACCCCCTCATTGTGTTCCTTTTTAAATTAAATGTTTTAAGTGTTACCAGTTTATTCCAATCAAGATGGCTTCAGGTGTGCCATACTTTTGTCATAATGAAGACAGTAAGCGCTCTAGTTGTTTTTAAGAACATTCTGGGACATTCTGTCATTGGGCTATACTTGGGCTACATCTGGGTGATATTTGGGCTACATTTGGGCTCTTTTGTCTCTGGTGGCCATCTTGGGAGACTTATTTGTTATGAAGTTTCCTAATTTCCTCATTTACTGCAGTCTCCTCAGTAGGAAATACTTTCAGTTTTTTACTTTGATTCCATCAAGAAGGCATTCAGATGTGTCACACATTTGCCATAAATTCAGAATGTTAGCACTCTTTTTGCTCATTAGATCACTGTAGTAAAGCTACTGCTCACCAGGGAAAACTGCTGCTGGTATTGAAAGTTCATGTTTCAGTCTGCATGTCAGAATTTTTTAATGAAATAGAAGAGGATTTGAGAAGTCACTCAAAATGTGCCCTAATTTTTCTTTCTGCAGCACTAAGCATACTTTTTATGGAAAAATGAACCCCCTCATTTTGTTCCTTTTGAAATTAAATGTTTTAAGAGTTACCACTTTATTCCAAGCAAGATGGCTTCAGGTGTGCCATACGTTTATCATAGGTAGGACTGTTAGCGCTCTAGTAGTTCTTTGGAACACTCTGGGAAGCTGCAGTAGAACACAAAGGAATCAACTGACAGTCTCTGCCCTTGTTGGATGTACATGTTTTACTGAGAATGTCAGACTTCATTCTCACATGACTGAGAAAGATAATGTGAATTTACAGAAAATAAGCTCTCAGTTTAGCTTATAGATCACCTTCCAAACCTCTGTGGTAAAAGCATGAGAAAATATTTTTCTCTCAATCATGATATCCCAGCAGAAGGCTTTTTCACATGGTGAAATCACCTTAGAACATACCACAATTCCTAAAATGAGTATGGTACCATCAACAAATGATTTATAATGTAACTAAAGTCTTAAAACCTTCTATTAACTGCAATGCTTTTTAATGAGGTGCTATCATGTATATTGGTCCCAAGATGGCTGCCAACACTTCTTGGATGAAGTGCTGACAGCCAATCAGATCTCAGGATGAGATGTGTGGTTAGGCTCCGCCCACATATATATATGCTTTTAAATGCTATTTTCTCAGGAAATACTGAACAGATTTACACCAAACCTACAAAAGGCACTTCCTTGACCTGAGGACTACCTCTCTGCCAAATTTCAAGTAAATCTGTTCAGCCGTTCGGGCTGTAGCCCTGTCTAAAGGTCCTATGGAAAAATGCATGGGAAAAACGCGTTTTGGGACCCCCCTTTTATCTCAGCCCCCGCTTGACGAATCCCCCCGAGACTCTCAGGGTAGGAGCGGAGCGTAGCGCCCCACCTATTTTGAAAAATTCGCGAGGATTCGTCGACCGGCGCCAAAGTTATTCAAAATAGAATGTTGCGGATTTCCTATGGAAAAGGGGTCCTAACTATAACTACCTACTGGCGACCGCCAGTAGGTAATATACACACATACATATATATATATAAATGCATATGCATATATATGCATATATATATGTGCATATGTGTGCGTTTAGAGGGAGGTAGAGAGCGGTAGAGAGGTAGAGGTGTAGAGGTAGACGTGTAGAGGAAGAGAGGTAGAGGTAGAGAGGTAGAGGTAGAGAGTAGTAGAGAGAGAGGTAGAGAGAGGTAGAGAGTGTGTAATAGAGAGTAGAGAGTGAGTAGTAGAGAGTAATAGATAGAGTACCAGAGAGTGAGTAGTAGAGAGTAGTAGAGTGAATAGTAGAGAGTGAGTAGCAGAGAGTGAGAAGTAGAGTGAGTAGTAGAAAAGTGAGCAGTAGAGAGTAGTAGTGAGTAGTAGAGAGTAGTGGAGAGTAGCAGAGAGTGAGTAGTAGAGAGTAGTAGAGAGTGAGGAGTAGAGAGTGAGGAGTAGAGAGTAGTAGAGATTGAGTAGCAGAGAGTGAGTAGCAGAGAGAGAGTAGTAGAGAGTAGCAGAGAGTGAGTAGTAGAGTGAGTAGTCGAGAGTAGTAGAGAGAGAGTAGTAGAGAGTGAGTAATAGAGAGTAGTAGAGAGTGAGTAGTAGAGAGTGAGTAGTAGGGTGAGTAGTAGAGTGAGTAGGAGAGAGTAGTAGAGAGTAGTAGAGAGAGACTAGTAGAGAGTGAGTAGTAGAGAGTAGTAAAGAGGGAGTAGTAGAGAGTAGTAGAGAGTGAGTAGTAGAGAGTGAGTAGTAGAGAGAGAGTAATAGAGAGTGAGTAGTAGAGAGTAGTAGAGAGTGAGTAGTAGAGAGTAGTAGAGAGTAGTAGAGAGTGAGTAGTAGAGAAAGAGTAGTAGAGAGTAGTAGAGTAGTAGAGTGAGTAGTAGAGAGAAGTAGAGAATGAGTAGTAGAGTGAGTAGTAGAGAGTAGTAGAGAGCGAATAGTAGAGAGCAAGTAGTAGAGAGTGTGTAGTAGAGAGTGAGTAGTAGAGAGTAGTAGATAGTGAGTAGTAGAGAGTAGTAGAGAGTGAGGAGTAGAGAGAGTAGTAGAGAGTAGTAGAGAGTGATTAGTAGAGTGAGTAGTAGAGAGTAGTGGAGAGCGAGTAGTAGAGAGTGAGTAGTGGAGAGTGGGCAGTAGAGAGTAGTAGAGAGCGAGTAGTAAAGAGTGAGTAGTAGAGAGTGAGTAGTGGAGAGTAGTAGAGAGTGAGTAGTAGAGAGAGTAGTAGAGAGTGAGTAGCAGAGAGTAGTAGAGAGTGAGTTGTAGAGAGAGTAGTAGAGAGTGAGTAGTAGAGTAGTAGAGAGTGAGTGGTAGAGAGTAGTAGAGAGTAGTAGAGTGAGTAGTAGAGAGTAGTAGAGAGTGAGTAGTAGAGACAGTAGTAGAGATTATTAGAGTAGTAGAGCGTGAGTAGTAGAGAGTGAGTAGTAGAGAGTAGTAGAGAGTGAGTAGTAGAGAGTGAGTTGTAGAGAGTAGTAGAGAGCGAGTAGTAGAGAGTGAGTAGTAGAGAGTGAGTAGTAGAGTAGTAGAGAGTGAGTAATAGAGAGAGAGTAGTAGAGAGTGAGTAGTAGAGAGTAGTAGAGTGAGTAGTAGAGAGGGAGTAGTAGAGAGAGAGAGTAGTAGAGAGTGAGTAGTAGAGTAGTAGAGAGTGAGTGGTAGAGAGTACTAGAGTGAGTAGTAGAGAGTGAGATTTGGAGAGTACTAGTAGAGAGTAGTTGAGAGTAGTAGAGAGTATGTAGTAGAGAGTGTGTAGTAGAGAGAGAGTAGTAAAAAGTGAGTAGTGGAGAGTAGTAGAGAGTGAGTAGTATAGAGAGTAGTAGAGAGTGAGTAGCAGAGAGTAGTAAAGTAGTAGAGAGTGAGTTGTAGAGAGAGAGTAGTAGAGAGAGAGTGGTAGAGTAGTAGAGAGTGAGTGGTAGAGAGTAGTAGAGAGTAGTAGAGTGAGTAGCAGAGAGTAGTAGAGAGTGAGTAGTAGAGAGAGTAGTAGAGAGTAGTAGAGTAGTAGAGAGTGAGTAGTAGAGAGAGTAGTAGAGAGTACTAGAGAGTGAGTAGTAGATAGTGAGTAGTAGAGAGAGAGTAATAGAGAGTGATTAGTAGAGACTGAATAGTAGAGAGTAGTAGAGCGTGAGTAGTAGAGAGAGAGTAGTAGAGAGTGAGAAATAGAGAGTAGTAGAGAGTGAGTAGTAGAGTGTAGTAGAGTAGTTTAGAGTGAGTAGTAGAGAGTAGCAGAGAGTGAGTAGTAGAGAGTGAGTAGTAGAGAGAGAGTAGTAAAGAGTAGTAGAGAGTGAGTAGTAGAGTAGTAGAGGGTAGTCAGTCAGTGTCAGTCAGTGTCAGTCAGTCAGTGTCAGTCAGTCAGTGTCAGTCAATCAGTGTCAGTCAGTGTCAGTCAGTCAGTGTCAGTCAATCAGTGTCAGTCATTGTCAGTCAGTCAATCAGTGTCAGTCAGTGTCAGTCAGTCAGTGTCAGTCAATCAGTGTCAGTCATTGTCAGTCAGTCAGTGTCAGTCAATCAGTGTCAGTCAGCTTCAGTGTCAGTCAGTGTCAGTGTGAGGCATTCAGTCTCAGTGTGAATCAATCAGTGTCAGTCAGTCAGTGTCAGCCAGTCAGTGTCAGCTAGAGCAGCTCTGCTGACCTGGTTCTCTGGCTCTAAAGCAGCTCTGCTGACCTGGTTCTCTTCCTTAAAGCAACTCTGCTGGCCTGGTTTCTCTGGCTCTACAGCAGGTCTGCTGACCTGACTCTCTGGGTCTAGAGCAGCTCTGCTGACCTAGTTCTTCGGCTACAGAGCAGCTCTGCTGATCTGGTTCTCTGGCTCTACAACAGCTCTGCTGACCTGGTTCTCTGGCTCTAAAGCAGCTCTGCTGACCCGGTTCTATGGCTCTAAAGCAGTTCTGCTGACATGGTTCTCTGGCTCTAGAGCAGCTCTGCTGACCTGGTTCTCTCCCTCTAATGCAGCTCTACTGACCTGGTTTCTCTGGCTCTACAGCAGCTCTGCTGACCTGGTTCTCTGGCTCTAGAGCAGCTCTGCTGACCTGGTTCGTAGGCTCTAGAGCAGCTCTGTTGACCTGGTTCTATGGCTCTAAAGCAGCTCTGCTTACTTGCATTTCTGGCTCTAGAGCAGCTCTGCTGACCTGGTTCTATGGCTCTAAAGCAGCTCTGCTGACCTGAATCTCTGGCTCTAAAGCAGCTCTGCTGGCCTGGTTCTCTGGCTCTACAGCAGCTCTGCTGACCTGGGTCTCTCCCGCTAAAGCAGCTCTGCTGACCTAGTTTCTCTGGCTCTACAGCAGCTCTGCTGACCTGGTTCTCTGGCTCTGGAGCAGCACTTCTGACGATGTAGTTCTTAGGCTATAGAGCAGCTCTGCTGACCTGGTTCTCTGGCTCTACAACAGCTCTGCTGACCTGGTTCTCTGGCTCTAAAGCAGCTCTGCTGACTTGGTTCTATGGCTCTAAAGCAACTCTGCTGACCTGGTTCTCTCGCTCTAAAGCAGCTCTACTGACCTGGTTTCTCTGGCTCTACAGCAGCTCTGCTGACCTGGTTCTCTGGCTCTAGAGCAGCTCTCCTGACCTGGTTCTTAGGCTCTAGAGCAGATCTGCTGACCTAGTTCTCTGGCTCTAAAGCAGCTCTGCTGACCTGACATCACTGACATCATCCATGTGATCATCTGATGCATCTCCTCATACCCTAATAAAACCTTTCATACACCCACTCTAAAATACAGACCACCAATATCAAAACCATGGACAGACCAATAGTAGTTAGTACATACCTGCTCAGTGATTCATACGTCTACACACACATCTACCCATTAAACCATACAGTCACTCATACACACAGTCATTCATCTATACAGCCACTGATATATCCACTCATACACCCATATAGACACTCACACACTGCCACTCACCCAAAGATTTACTCATACACCTGGTCAGTCATGCAAATAAACTATCACACACCCATGTCCTTGCTCATACAGTCATACACACACCACCACACTTATTTATACAGATACTAACACATACTTACTCTCTTAAACAATCACGCATAGGAACAAACACTCATTCTATACAGATACTCTTGCAATCACTCACTCTCACATATAGTCATTTATATACTCCAACACTCACATATACTGCTTTAAAACATATGTAGTTACTCACACATGCACCAGTGAGACATCCATTCACTCACCAACACACCCATACACACTCACCCATCCATACAGCTGTTTCCATATGCACTCTTCAACCCATACACCCAGTGAAACAACTGGTCACATATCTATGCACAGAGTCACACACCCACCCACAAAGACACTCAGGCACCCATACAGATATTCAGACAAGCAATAAATAACCCATAAAGACACTCATGTAGCTGCTCACCAAGCAATGCAACCGCTTATAAAACAACTAACAGACTAATAAAGACATTCACACAGTTTAGTCACTAACCCATGTATTCATTAAGACATATTTAATCACTCACTTATACAGTCAGTCACACACCTATTAAATCACCCATTCAGACACTCATACATCCACTCATACTTCAATACACCTTGGCATAATATATATATATAAAATATATTTTTTATACTTTAAAGAAGCACACATTCACTGGATGATGTCATCAGTGATGTCATCAGTGATGTCATTTGAGATTTCATCAGTGATGTCACTGAGCATGTCATGAGTGATGTAATATGTGACGTCATCAGCAGTGCATTGTGGGGGCGCTAGTTGTAGTTACGTCTACTAACTATAACGGCTGATTTTCTATGGTTTTGTACGAGTGAAATCTCCAACTAGCTATAACGTCCCTGAAACCTATGGTTTTTTCAGTTAATTTCTAAGGTTTCTAAAATGCTCATTTCTAACTATAGCATCCCTGAAACCTATGGTTTTTTCAGTGAATATATATATATACATATTATGTACTTATAGTTAGGACCTCGTTTCCATTCAAAAAGCGTTTTTTCTTTTTCCAATAACTTTGGTGCCGGTTGACGAATCTTCAAAAAAAATTCAAAACTAGTGGCCCGCTCCGGTCAGCTTCTGTCTAGAAAGTTTTGGGGAGATTCGTCAAGCGGGGGCCGAGATAAAAGGGGGGTCCCAAAACGCATTTTCCCCATGTTAATTTCCATTAGAAAGTTTAGACAAAGCTACAGCCCGAATTGCTGAACGGAATTACACCAAATTTGGCAAAAAGGTAGGTCTTGGTTCAGAAAGAGCCCTTTTTTTTAAATGGCGGAAATCCGTTCAGTAGTTCCTGAGAGATTAGAAAATGAAAAAGTTTTAATATCTGAGAACCGAGGAGGGTTCATGAACCCTCCCGGGCATGAGCTTCACTCTGATTGGATGCCAAAACTCCAAACCAGGAAGTGTTGGCAGCCATCTTGTGAATCGGTAGAACCGAGTCTCAAGAAAACAGTGAAACAAAGTGAAAAATGAAGAAAAGGGCACACGTTAGAAACACCCTGACCCCCCTATGCCTGCTCAGGGGGTCCCACAAGGACCCCAGGGCCCAAAAAAGCAAGTTTTTCTAAAATAGCGGAATTCGCGTTAGGGTAGCGAATCCCACCCCCCCAATAAAAAAGTAGCACGTGCTCCCATGCTTCATTTTAATGAGGCCCCCGGGTGGGCCAGGTCCCAGGGGCATTGCCCCCCCAAAAATAGTGGGGGCCCGTGGGGGTCACCGCAGCCCTGGAAAGCACCAACTCCCCAGGACTTTAAAAAAAAAATAATGTGTGGGGGTCCCACCCCCCATGCTGCCCCTCGGACCGCCACCTTTGAAGGGCCTTATCAATTGTAAGCAGGAGAGCACCGGGCCCCCCGCAACCCCCAGGGACTGCCACCTCCCCAGGGCTGTGTTAAAAAAAATGTTAAACTGTTGGGGGGGCAAGACCCCCCACACACCTCAGGGACAACCACCTCCCTGGGGCACTCTGTAAGCAAATGCAGGGGTCTATTACGGACCCCCAAGCCCCAGGGACCACCACCTCCCTGGGACTCTAAACATTGGGAGGGAGGCTGTGGTACCTCCTGTAAGTCCTAAACAGCGGAATTTCTGAGCGCTGGACAGAGGCCCAGCACCCTTTCCCCACAACTCTGCAAACGTGACTACTACTTAAAGAAGCATCTTTCTGCACCTCTGAATTAGAGGTAGTTTCAATGGCCCAGGGGAGGGTGGCCACGTGGCCCCCTCCTCGCAAATATAAATATATATATTTTTTTTAAATGAAGCCAGGCCACAGGGGATGGGGTCCTCAGGCCCAATAGTGTCCCAGGGAATGGGTGCCATGTGACCTCCTTACCGTTTGTTTAAAAAAAATGCTCAGGCCCTGAGGTCCCCAGGGCCCAGAAATAATTGAGGGAAGGGGGGACCACACACCCCCCTTCCAAAAACAAAATTTAAAAAAGCCAGCATCTCCCGGAGGTCCTGTACCACTCTGCAGATGTGCCCCCTGGCGTGTTCTAAGTTGGAGAATTGAGTCCTCTTGAATACTTATAGTCCCTGGGAAGCAACTAGCCCACCAGGTGCCTCCAGTAAGCACCACACAGCTGGATTGCAGAGATGTGATCTGAGGCCACATCCCTTTTTATACCACTCTGCAAACACGCCTCTTGGTGCACTGCTGGTGGGGCGATGAGGTCCTCTTGTGTCCTGAGGACCTCAGGACACAAGTGAACTTCATCCCCAAGCAGCAATTCACCAGGAACAGCATTTGCAGAGTGTTGTAAAAAGGGGGCGTGGCCTCAGACCACTTTCAGCAATCCAGGTGTGTGGCGCTTATTGGAGTTACCTGGTGGGTTAGTTGGCCCCCGGGGACCCTCAATATTCAAGGGGACTTAATTCCCCAACTGAAAACGTGCTAGGGGGTGCATTTGCAGAGTGGTGGGGAAAGGGGGCGTGGCCTGTTATGAGAATTTAGCAATCCTGCTGTGTGGGACTTACTAGAGGTAATAGGAGGGGTAGTTGTCCACCAAGGAAGTCCTTGGGGGCCAACTACCTCTCTTGTTACCTCCAGTAAGTCCCACACAATGGGATTACTAAGACGTCCTCAAAGGCCATGCCTCCATTTCTCCACCACTCTGCAAATGTGCATACTGGCGTACTGCGGGATGGGGGATGAAGTCCAATTTATTCTTGGGACTTTGGGGGCAAAGAATGCCTCCTGCTACCTCCTGTAAGTCTTATGTAGCGGAATTCCTGAGCGATGGTCAGAGACCCAGCACTCTTTCTCCACTACTCTGCAAACACGACTACCAGTTAAAGACATGTTTGCAATGTAATAAATAGGTTTCGCATTTGCAAGAATTTGAGCTATTGGTGTTGTAAATGCTAAAGTTTTCTACTAATGTTTTTTGGAGTGAGTGGATGTAGGTTGTGTGTAGAGGAAATATATGGTATGTTGTGCAGTGAAATTATGTGAATAGAAAGTATGTGGTATTTAGTGTAGAGGAATTATGTAGAGTGGGATTATGTGTTATGGTGGAGAGTAATTATGTGGTATGGTAGTATGTGGGGTGGAGTGGTAACCTCAGGTTTAGTCTTTGTCGTTTCCATAGAAGCTCAACTATGAACTCAGGGAGACAAAAAAAGAAGGAATCACTGAGGGGCACTTGTGGCCCTAGTCAGAGGTATGAGCAGGGCCAGTGGAATTATGTGACTGTTTGGCTGCACCGACTTTTGCACAATTATACATTTTCTGCATTAGCCCTATAATTCATCATCTGCTCCATAATCTGCAGATTTGACCAAAAAAAGCCTTGTTTCTAGCTCAAACCGCTCAAATGTTACCAAAAATACAGCGATAAGTGTTACAGCGTAGTGGACGACTCTTTGCAAACCTAGAAGGGTCACCTGTTACTTATTGCTAAATGTGGGTGTTAAATTAGTACGGTGTGCAAGCCACACTTGCTTCCTTTTGCACCTCTCTTGCCTCTTTCTGCATTTGTGTACATTTCTTTCTTTTCTGCTCTTGGCTTTCCTCTTTTTACAAATCTCTTGTACTTTCTGCACCTCTCTTACCTCTTTCTGCACATCTGTATCCTCTTTCTGCAACTAATTTGCTTTTTTATGTACCCCTCTTGCCTCTTTCTGTACCCTTCTCTCCTGCTTCTGCACCTCTCTTGCCTTTTTCTGTACCCCTCTTACAACTTTCTGCACCCTCTGTTCCTCCTTCTTTCTTCACTTCTTTTGTTTCTTTCTGCACCTGTCTTGCTTCTTTCTGCATCCCTCTTGCCTCTCTCTCCACCCCTCTTCTATCTTGCTGCACTTCTGTTGCTTCTTTCTGCACTTATCTTGCTTCTTTCTGCACCTCACTTGCCTCTTTATGTACCTCTATTGCCTCTTTCTGCAGCTCTCTTGCCTCCTTCTGCACTTCACTTGCCTCTTTCTGTAACTCTCTTGCCTCTTCCTGCACCTCTCTTGCCTCTTTCTGTACCTCACTTGCTTCTTTCTGTGCCACCTTTGCCTGTTTCTGCACCCCTCTTCCCTCTTTCTGTACCTCTCTTGCCTCTTTCTGTACTTTTCTTGCCTCTTTCTGCACCCCTTTTGCCTCTTTCTGCACCTCTGTTGCTTCTTTCTGCACTTCTCTTCCTTCTTTCTGCACCCCATCTGCCTCTTTCTGTACCTCTCTATCTTGTTTGTGCACTCTTCCTTCCTTTTTCTGTACCACTTGTGCCTCATGTTGAACCTCTGTTGGTTCTTTCTGCACTGCTCTTGCTTCTTTCTGCATGTTACTTGCCTCTTTCAGCACTACTCTTGCTTCTTTCTACACCTCTGAATCTTCCTTCTACATTTCTCTTGCTTCTTTCTGCACCCCTCATGCCTCCTTCTGCACCTTTGTTGCTTCTTTCTGCATTTCTCTCGATTCTTTCTGCGTCCCTCTTGCCTCTTTGAGCATCTTTTTTGCTTCTTTGTGCACTTCTCTCTTCTCTTTCTGTACCCCTCTTGCATTTTTCCACACCCCTGTTGCTTCTTTCTGTACTTCTACTGCCTCTTTCTGTACCTCTCTTGCTTCTTTCTTTCACTTGCCTCATACTGCACCCCTCTTTTCTCTTCCTTCACCTGTCTTGTCCTTTTTCTGTATCTTTGATGACTCATTCTGCACTTCTTTTGCTCTTTCTGCACCCTTTGCATCTCTTTTAGCACCTCTGTAGGTTCTTTATGCACTGCTCTTGCTTCTTTCTGTACCTCTGTTGCTTCTTTCTGCACTTATATTGCCTCTTTCTGCACCCCTCTTTTCTCTTTCTGCACCTCTTGAGCCTCTTTCTGTACCTCTGCTGCATCTTCCTGCACTTCTTTTCGTCTTTCTACACCATTCACGCCTCTTTCAGCACCTCTGTTGGTTCTTTCTACACTGCTCTTGCTTCTTTCTGCACCTCACTTGCCTCATTCTGCATTTCTCTTGCTTCTTTCTATACCTCTGTTGCTTCTTTCAGCAAATCTCCTGCCTCATTCTGCACTCCTCCTTCCTCTTTCTGTAACTCTCTTGACTCTTTGTGCACCTCTCATACCTCTTTCTGCATCCCTCCTGCCTCTTTCTGTACCTCTTTTGCCTCGTTCTGCACCTTCATGCCTCTTTCTACACCTCTCTTGCCTCTTTCTGCACTTCACTTGCTTCTTTCTGCACCACTCTTACCTCTTTCTGCACTTCTCTTGCCTCTTTCTACACCTCTGATTTGGAGGTAGTTTTAATCCCCTTGCCCTATTATGTGCAAGGCTCTTACAGGGGAGGTCATGCCAATCACAGTGTATGTAGGTGTTTTCACTGTATTCTAAGTGTCTTTTAGCATAGCACTGGCTCAGGGCCTGGTTAGTCAGAGTCAGTTACCACCAGGACCGGTCAGCAAAAAGTTGGGGGCACAGGATGACTTTGCAACAAGGCCTCTTGCTGCATCTCTGTTGGTTCTTTCTGCATTTCTCTTGCTTTTTTCTGCGCCTTTCCTCCTCTTTCTGCACATGTCCTATGTCTGTAGGCATAGTTAGAAATCAGCTTTTAAAACCCATAGAAATTCACTGAAAAAAACATAGGTTTCAGGGATGTTATAGTTAGAAATTAGCATTTAAAAAACCTTAGAAATTCACTGAAAAACCAAGAAAAAGGGTGGAAAAAGGATAGAAGACAAGAAAAGGTGGCAGGGTAGAAACACCCTGACCCCCTAGGCCTGCTCTGGGGTTCCCACAAGGACCCCAAGGGCCAAAAAAAAACATTTGTTTAAAAAAACAAATAGGCCGCATTCGTGCTTGGAGCATGAATCTGGCTGAAAAAATAAAGAAAAATGAAGCACGGGCTCCCGCGCTTTGTTTTTTATAAGCTCCCGGGTGGGCCAGGACCCGGGGGCAATACCTAAATATGTAGTGGGGGCTGGGGGGCCCCTGCAGCCCCAGTGACTGCCATCCCCCGGGGCTTAGATAATGATATGTGGGGGGCACGTGGCTTTAGAAAAATGCATGGAGGGGCTCCTGCCCCCCATGCTGCCCTGGGGACAGCCAACTCCATGGGGCATTGTTATTTTAGGTCAGGTTCCAGGGACCACCACCTCCCTGGGGCTATGTGATTTAAATGTGGGGGGCCACGCGCCCCCCCGCAGCCCTGGGGACTGCCACCTCCCCAGGGCTATTTTGAAAACAAAGTGTGGGGGCTCGAGCCCCCCACACTGCCCCAGAGACCACCACCTCCCCGGGGCTTTAAACAGTTGGGAGGCGGGCTGTATGGCCCCCTCCTGGAGCCCTAGATGGCCCTGGGGCCGCTACCCCCAGGGAAGGCTCCTGCAATGTCTCGTCATACCCACCCCCGGGACATTGCCGTTTGCTATGGCAGGGATGGAGCACGGCACCCACCCTGCCATGGCAAACACTGCTTTGCTTCTTGGAAGTGAGAGCAGGAAACCTGCTCTCACTTCCATGAAGCAAAGCAGAATTGCTTTTGGGCAAGTGGAGCTGCATGTCATATATTACATCACTTATGACATCACTGATGACATCTCAAATGCACTGCTGGGGACAGAGCTGTTTTACATAATAAAAATGTCACCCTCTTCCTCACCTTTCATCATGATAAAAGCAGATTCAGATTCCCTACTCTCACCACCTTCACCAACAGCACCTACAGGTTTTTTGCTAAGGTATGCCTCCCGGCGGATTGTGTTGGGTTTTCTCAAATCGGTTGTTTGGCCTCTGATACCATAGTTTGTACTCATCTTACCCCTACTAACACCTGCTCTGCAAATGGAGCATATGGCAATGTCCGGCTCCTTCTTGCTAACTGTAAAAACGTCCCAAACTGGGGACATCCACTTTCTGACAATGGTGCTACTGCCAATGTCAGAAGAAGTGGTGGTAGGTGGGTGTTTTGACCTTTGCCTCTCAACAGTACCTGCTTATACTGAGGTGGTTGTGGATGTAGGTCACTGCCGGGGCCTTGCAAATATGGAAACTGACAGGGGTGGTGGTGGTGTCTGTGCCACATCCCTCAGAGCAGGTTGAGATGGGGTAGCATTGGTCTCCTCTGTGCAAACATCCATGATGACTGGGTTGTTGTCATCCTCGCCCATAACTCTAAGACTTTTAGGAGCCTTCCCTTTCCTTATCCTCTCCTGGCTTGACTCAGACTGAGGTGGAATCCAAGTGGAGTCTTGATCATCAGAACGGGGGCTTGGAGAAAAAGATGGTGGAGTACCCTTCCTTTTTGTTGCTGGAGATCTGGAAGACAATAGATTTTCTAAATGAGGAGCTTCTTCTACTTCCTCAGTATGAAGTTCAATCTTCTGACCTGCTCCTACTTTGAGAGGAACTACTATTACTTGCTGCGGCTGTTGTTGTCCACTTATCTGAGTTTCCTGCAATGATTGAGTGCTACTTTGTAAAAGAGATAAGTCCATAGATAAACCCATTTCAACGTCACTTCTCTTTGGCGTTGTCGTGATTAGAGTGGCTACCTCTGTGCCAGACATGGGTTTCAGCCTAGGTTGGGGTGGGTCCGCTGATGTGGGCTGCTGCTCCCATCTTGCTCCCCTGAGGCTGGTGCAGCAGGCACAAGTTTGCAGAAAAAGGATCTGGCCAGCACGCCAGTGGAAGAATTCATCTTCTTCTCCTCCCCACTGTGCATTATCTTATGAGCACCTTTCTTTGGGGCCATCTTGAAGCTGTGAGCTGCCAGCGGCACTTAGCTGAACAAGGTGTAGAAATGTCTGTGTTGTGTGGTCATGCGTCACGTCATGCACAGGCCTTCTGTCTGGCAGTACTGTGGGTGATGCTGTCTCTTGTGCACCTAAAAGCAAACAGGCAAGAGGAACATCAGTGAAGCGTGGCATTGTTGAATTAGTAGTATCATTTAGTTAGTTATAGATAATTAATAATACAGTGTATCTGGTATCCATTCGAAAAACCAAACCAACATAAGTTTTCACGTACACTTTGGAAGGATAAGAAAAAGCAACAACACACAGATGTAACTGTTTGTTGTATGTGCATCAAGTTGGGAATGGGATGTGGCATTCAGGGAGGTGCAGCTGATAATAGAAAACTGACAATGGAATAATCCTTAAAAAATGAATGCCGTTGTGCAGCTGTGCGGCGACAATAACACATTTGATTGATGCTGGATGTTAGGAAAATAGGTTAAAGAAAATTAGGAAAAAAGAAAAGAAAAAAGTAAAATAAAAAATTGTAAAATGTTTTTAACAAAAATTGTACATTTAAAAAATGAAAAATTGAAAACATTGCATACAAATTTGCAAAAACTAATAAGAAGACATTTCTGAAAAAGTGTAAAAAAAAACAATAGAAAACGTTGCAAGCAAATATGCAAAAACTAACAAGAAGTGACTTAAAAAACTGGAAAATTAAATAAAAAAAATTTGTGATGAAGTTATCAAAAAAATTATATATATATATTCACTGAAAAAACATAGGTTTTACAGATGTTATAGTTAGGAATTAGCATTTAAAAAACCTTTGAAATTCACTAAAAAACCATAGATTTCAGGGACGTTATAGTTAGTTGGACATTTAACGCCTATGAAACCAGAGAAATGTGCCCGTTATCAAATGATATCACTGATGACATCACTGATGACATCATCCAGTGAAAGTGTGTTTCTGTAAAGTTTAAATATTTTTCATATATATCTATGCCAAGGTGTATTGAAGAATGGGTGGATTTACAAGTGCCTGAATCGATTATTTAGTAGGTGCATGACTGACTGTATAAGTGAGTGATTGAACGAATCTTACTGAATGCATGGGTTAGTGACTAATCTGTGTGAAAGTCTGTATTAGTCTCTCAGTTGGTGTGTAAGAGGCTTCATGGGTTGATGAGTAGCTACATGAGTGTATATATGGGTTATTGATTTGTTGTCTGAGTATCTGAATTGGTGCCTGAGTGTCTGTGTGGGTGGGTGGGGGTGTGTGTGACTCTGTGCATAGATGTCTGAGTGTGTGATTCACTGGTTGTATGGATTCAAAAATGCATCTGGGAAGGGCTGTATGGAGGACTTAATGTGTGTATGGGTGTGTTGGTGAGTGAATGAATGTCTCAATGGTATATGTGTTAGTAACTACATATGTTTTAAGGCAGTATATGTGAGTGTTGGAGTATATGAATGACTATACGTGAGAGTAAGGTATTTGAAGAGTGGGTGTATAAATGAGTGTCTGCTTGTATCAGTGATTGTATAACAAAGTAAGCGTGTGTTAGTTTCTGCATAAATAAGTGATGTGGTGTGTGTATAAATAATGGAGTTGTTGAGTATAACTATATACATGAGTAAATTGGTATGTGATTGATTCTTTGTATGACTGACTACATGTGTGAGTAACTCTATGGATGTGGGGCAGAGTGTGACTGTATGTATAGGTGTATGAGTGCATAATATAGTACTGTATTGATGAGTAACTGCATGTATAAGTGACTGGATGTGTGTGTAGACATAGAAAATAGTGGTTGGTATGTAGTATCTGGCATTGTTGTGTGTATGGTTTCAAAAATAGAAGTCTGTATTTTAGAGTGCGTGTATCAAAGATTATATTAGGGCATCAGTATGTGCTTCAGATTATCACGTGGATGATGTCATCAGTGATGTCATCAGTGACATCATTTGAGATGCCATCAGTGATGTCATGAGTGATGTCACTGACTATGTCATGAGTGATGTACTATGTGACATCATCACCAGTGCATTGCGGGCGCGCGAGTTATAGTTAGCTCAACTAACTATTTCTCTGGTTTTATATGAGTCAAATGTTCAACTAACTATAACGTCCCTGAAACCTATGGTTTTTTAGTGAATTTCAAGGGTTTTTTAAATGCTAATTCCTAACTATAATGTCTGTAAAACCTTCGAAGGTTTTCTAAATGTTAATTTCATATTTTAATATTTATAAAACCTATATTTTTCTATTTTTGTAAAAAATATTTTGGAACTCTATTATCCTTTTTTTTTAGTTTTAAAAATGATGTAATGTTTTATATCTTCAAAAAAACTATGTATTTTTTTTCGGGAGAAAACTGGAGTCCCGTACCGGTAGTGTACCAAGCACCATCAGCACGCAAATCCTATCCGCCATATTGCTAAACTCATAAAGGATGCACATTTCGCATCCGACGGGTTCGTGGCACCGCGTCCCGCCTAACATCATATATGTATGAGGTTGCGCCAGCTGCAAATTTGGTATGCGACGGGTGCGCGGTACGAAGCCGCGCGTTACATCATATACGTATGGGGTCGCACCGGCTGCGTGTTCCGTATGCGACGAGTGCACACTGCCAGGCCCTGTGTTACGTCATAGACGTGTGGTGTCACGCAGCGTATGCCATTCCCTGATTTTTAGGTTTCGCCTAGGCAGCTCATGCGCTGTCTCGGCGAGAGATGCTGTATACAGTATTGTGGGGGAAGCTCCACCCACTTTCTGCCCATGCTTTTGATTGGCTCAAATCTGAAAATGCTGCATTCTCATTGGTTGCCAGTGTATTAGTCCTGCCTCCTTACTGCCATGACGTTATTTTTATCCTTCCATGGCTATCAGCCCCTTTACTTCAGCAACTCTTTTGTTCTCCTGCCTCCCCCTGTTCCCTCCCAAAGTCCGTGACTTCTCTGACCACCACTAGCCCCCACACACTCCCATTCCTGCCTTCTTCGGCGCCCGCATTTTTGCTTACAATGCAATAGGACTCGCGTAAATACGAGACCTATTGCATTTATAAATGCTTTTTTTTAGCTGCCTGCATTCGCACTTTCTTTTGCCTGACCTGTACAGACTGTCGCATGCGCGCAATGCTTTACATCATGCGCATACGCTCCAAAAGTGTTACTCTGTAGTGCAGCGGCTGCCTCCGGCTCGGCACGCAGTGACTCAAACCACGCTCGGCTGGCTGGCTGCAGGATGCAGGCGTGTTTCCCTCACTTCTCTTCAAAGTGGGTGCAGAGGCCCTGTGAACGAGCCCCTGTATAACCAGCCCTCCTTTGACACCAGACACTCAGCCCGACTGTGCAAACAGAGGTTTAATGTCTCTCGCATGGGCAGAGGCCGCCGGTGATGGATAAGAGATCTGAAAAGATGGCTGGAGGGGTTAGTTTGGGGACAGCGGGGCTTGGCTCTTGTGATAAGAGAGGTAAATAGGTCCAGTGAAAGGGGTAGCCTCTTCAAACAAGGGTTAGCTGCCATCTCTTATTGGGTCTTCAGTTAAAGGACAGACCTCCACCTCTGAACAGAATAACAATATTAACAGCCCCCTTATATTTATTTATGTAGTATCTTATGTAGCATCGACTCCACCCTGCAGGGCTTCATAGCGCAGTACGACGCACTCTTAAACACGGGCGGTCAACCATTTATTGATTGCCATAAAAACGCTCCTAATGCAGTTGAAATCAGTTTTGCCTTTCTTTTAAGAAATACGTCCTAAACGCTGACAGTGTGCTAGTTTCTTTATGTCTCAAAACTATATCTAAATAACTTTAAAGTGTATATGATAGCAAGCAAAAGTCTAAAATATTTAAAACATTTATATATTTCTAACTGTAATAAACTTATATTATGGTAAATATATTTTCTCAAAATCGCGTCGGGTGCGGTCTCCTTGTGCGCTGGGTGCGCAATTGCCATGTGAGCTTAAAAAAAAGCATTTGATTAGTTCATAACATTTCCCATTGTAGCAGTTGGAGAACGCCACCCATTTAAGTAATTCTCTCTACAGCATTTGATGAGACACACCTCTTCTGCTTAGAGAGCTTTTTTGAAAACCTTTTGCTATATACACATATCTTACACTACACACAACATGCAACCATCATCTTCATCAATATTCATGGTCTGTAAAGTAGCCTTCAACCTGTGATAGCCATGCACCTAAAAGTTACATAACCGAAGTCACTGCCAGAGGTAACATGGTTGCATACGCTGTCCACAGCACAATGTAATGTGTTACGGCCCAGGGGCAGTGTCATGCATAGATAATGAACACACGGACACAGATAGATAGTGGAAGTGGGTACAGGCACGTGCGCTTGACTCCTTTTTATTACCAGGGTCACATATCCAATGACGTCTGTGCTGAATGCGTGTGGGGTGAGTGTAAACCAGCCCTCAGGGAATGGTTTCTGCTAGCATCAACTACAACAGTAATCATTGAATCACACACAGAGATTCAATGATAAAAGGGTCAATAGTTTGTGCTGCAGTAAGGTAGGGATAGTAGATGTGAAATAATACACAAAAGATTCTACCGTAAAAGAACCCTAACTTGTGGTATACTGAGATACAGGCAGTAGATCTGAAATAATACACAAAAAGATTGTATCATAAAGGTTCCATCGGTTCTAGTGCACTCAGATAGCCACAGCAAAAGCTTTCAGCATGTGCACAGCTAGCGATGATCCGTGCTGCGGGCATCCGTACTAGGAGCAATCTCTGTTGCCTACAGGACTGCATCATCTGCAATAGCAACTCGATCTGAATTGTGAACACTGCTGTCTACAGTGTAGGCCAGAGATAGTGGTCAGCAAGGGCCCACAGCCACGTGGTGTTGACTTGAGCTGTCCTGTTTGCAGTACACGAAGCAACAAAAAGCGTATGCGGAGCCTGCAATGATGCGTATGCGTAGTACGGACAGAGCGCACTGGAGCAATGTCTTTTGCCTACAGGACTGCGTCATCTACAATAGCGACTCAATCTGAATTGTGAACACTGCTGTCTGCAGTGTAAATTGAAGGCAGTATGAAGTACTGGGTATTTTAGACCCAGCGGTGCAGGGACACACACCCTATGACTTCTGGGTTTCACCCTGTTCCGGACCTACAGAAACACAGAGTCTTCTGGGTGAAGTCAAAGAATCGTTTATTGGCTGCAGACCAATGACAGGTATCCTAGAAGTACAACAGCGTGTATGTTCTCAGGAGACTGCTGAAAATCATAGGAATGGACTTCATCTTAAATACCCTTTTTCCTGCCTCAAGCATACATTCCTAGGTTTTATGATACGGCAATATGCAAGTGTACATTACAAAGAAAAGGCAGAGTCATGATGACCATCCCACATTCCAGTTCGGCCAGCCCACAATGATTTACACAACAAGGTTCAGATCCCACATTACATGTAAACAGATCCCCCCAATAAACATGAGCATCTCCTGTTTTGGGAACCAAGTCATAAAGCAGGAACAGCCAGGTGCGAAAGAGATTAGCCAGGGGCTTGTGTAGAATGAAAGGGTTTTATGACGGGTCAAGCCCTGATGCTAATCACAGGTGGAGAGAGGAAGGGGAGCTCGTGAGACCAGTTTGGCCCGGGGCAGCAGAGCCAGCTGCCCAGGTTACAGAGAAGTCAGAGAAGAAGCCCATGTACTGTGAGGCCCGTATTTGCTCCATTATAGCCTATGTGAGGGCAATGACAAGATGGCCACTGCTTCCAAAATGGAACCCGCGTAGTGCAGCAGAATAACGTGTACACAGTGCATTCATAGCTAGAACGATAAGTAAAGCACTCGTACATGCCGCATTTACCATTTGCGGTTCGCTAATACCAAGATAGACAGGGGTAGGGCCCTGTTCCCTACGTGGTCCCGAATATTAAAGTACGACAGACCCTCCTTTTGCCCTTACATAGGCAATCACTATACTCATCTTAATCCGAGTCTAGGTCAATGTTCACGAAGTCATGGAGATGTTGCTGTAGCATCATCCTATTACTTAGCTTGTCCCTCGATACAGGTTTCCTTACACATAAGGTAGCACAGAGGCCACATATCGCAGGAGCACACTGTATACACAGACAGAACAGGAAAAGAATGGCTAAGATCATTCCAATTACCATCAGAACTTTCCAACCCCAGGCAGATATCAGTTCCCAGAACCACCCCACCAGTGACCAATCTCCCTTATCCACGTGTATGGATTCAGATATTTTATGGAGTTTGGAGATGGCTTGATACACTGTTGGAGCATTATCTGGTATGAAAATGCAGCAACTGGATTGGATAACCCTGCATACCCCACCGCGGTCTGCAAGAATAACGTCTAGAACCATGCGGTTCTGCAAAGTCATAAGGCGATCCGCTTGGAGCTCAGCTGTCAAATTACCAAGGGCACCAGCCGTTACATTAACGGTGGATTCAACCACACGAGTCAGCTGTCTCAGGTTCCTACTATTGACCATAGGTCCCCAAAACGGCAGGAAACCCAAGAAGAAGTCTCCCGCTTCCTGACCGGCAGTGTCCTCCTTACTAATCACACCTCTCACAACTCTGGTCTTGTGGTAGTCGGAGGCGGCAGTAAATGTAGGCGGTAGCAGATTCGCAATATAACATGTGCCCGAGAAATCAGGGGGCAACCATGTATATGCTCGGTCATTACAGATGAAATATGTACCCTTGGCAGTTAAAAACGCAGGGGAAAACTGTGACGGGAACGTGTACGTTTCAGTGCAGTCACTTCTTCCCAGTTGAGCTCTAGGGTTCTGACCATTACCCTGTAAGCAGAACCGACCCATGTGGGGTACGACCCAGATTGGAGATGAGATTTTTCGCTGTCTTTCACCCAGACTAATACTATACCCCGTCGCGTTCCATCCTACATAAGGTCTCAACTCTTCTTTGGGAATGGATGAGTATGCATCAATATCCCTACTCATATCGGCAATTCCTCTCACTAAGGCTTTATTATTTGTACCAGGTCTGATGGAACGCGGTTGGCGAGGGGAGTATGTCTCTAGGGCGTAGAGAAACATGGTCTGGAATGCCCATGACGATCCATTATAACTATATGGCAGCACCAAATAAGGAATACCCTTGTTAATGGTATGTGGCATTAACCCACACACCCAGCAATTGGTCGTATTCACTACTAGTTGGTGCTGGTGCAAGAGCTGGATAAACGAGTTATTTACAAACTCCGATCGTCTGGTCTGTTCGTGTTCAGGCAAAGGGTGAAAAGAGTGAGAGGAGGCAGTAGAAAGAGGTATAGGCTGTTCAGTGGGTGCAATGGGCTTTTGAGTGGAGAAAAACACAAATCCTACAATAAACATCATAATACTACACAGTGTAAAAAGGCACAAAAAGACAAAACATTTACTTTTTACAATTCTACACATTCTGGTTTTAAAGTTCATTTCCTCAATCGGTCTCTCCATCTTAAAAAACTCCATCCTCTACTCGGGCCGCTCGCGGCGGATGAGTTTCTTCTGCTAAGGAGTACGCCTGTCAGTCCAGGGAAACGCCCTAGACCAACCAGAACCGTTGACCTAACGTCTTCGGCCTGTACCCCAAAGTCTTGGCACCGCGACCCTGCGGCAGAACCCGGATGGTGGTTCGAAAAACAAAAATCAAGAAAGTCCTTCAGATGGGAGAGCAAAAAGTGTCCAAAAAGGAAATAGTAAGGAAATCTTTATTTGTCCATGGGCCTGGGTCTCAAATTATAGCGGAGACGGCCAGGTGCCGTTTGGTCTTGGAACAAAAGTTCAGGCTCAGTGGTGTCCAGTCGATTTGATGGTGGCACAGCTTCCTGCAGAATATTGTCACTCTCTTGGACTGAAGCTGTGTCTTTTAGGCGTGCGTCACTGAATGGTACAAAACGAGGTACAGTGTCTGTCTCAGTGTCGGCGATACCCTCCTTGACCCACTGGTCATATGGCAGAGGCAAGGGGACTATTTTGCAGTGGGTACCATGTATCCAATGCTTCCTTCCTTTTACTCGCACCGCTGATCTCGTCGACAGGAGCACAAGATGAGGGCCGATCCAGCGAGGCTCGTCGTTGCCCTTACGCTGGAAATTCCGGACCAGGACCCACGAACCAGGGTTGATAGGGTGTCCAGGAGGTTCAGAAGCTTGGGGAAGAGTATCATGTACCTGTTGGTGCAAAACACGCAGTTTAACAGTCAAATCATACAGGTAATCGAGCAGTACTGGATGCTCAATCTCACTGAACTTCGTAGGCCTTGGCACACCCCATACGTTGGCCGGGCGGCCAAAGACTACTTCATAGGGACTAAGTCCCACTCGTGAGTGTATGGTCATTCTGGTGGACAGGAGTGCTAAAGGCAGAGCGTCAGGCCATTTAAGACCGGTGCTCGCCTGGATTTTGGCTAACTTGAGCTTTAAGGCTCCATTGTAGCGCTCTACTAGTCCAGCTGATTGGGGGTGATTTGCAGCGTGGAATTTCTGCCTTATGCCTAAACCTTCACATACATTCTTCATCACTTTACCCACGAACTCACTTCCATTATCACACCATACCATTCTCGGCATTCCAAACCTGGGGAAGAACTCTTTCACAAGGGCTTTGGCTGTGGATAGGGCAGTGTTATCTTTCAGAGGATAAGCCTCTACCCATTTGGAAAAAGCACAAACAACCACCAATACATATTTTAGGTTGTTGCACCTATCCATGTGAATAAAGTCCAGCTGCAAAACTTCGAATGGACATGATGGGGGTGCAAAGTGACCAGCCGGAGTTGGGGTTCCCCTACCAGGGTTGTACTTCAAGCATACCATGCAATTCTTGACCACATTCTCTGCACACTTGGGAATCCCAACATTCTGCCATACTGGAGCCAACAACTTACAGATACCTTTCGTACTGATATGTGCCATTCCATGCGCCATAGTAACCACTGGAAGCACATATGCATCAGGCAACAACCATCGCTTATGTTCTGTCAGATCAATCCAACAACCATTCTCATCCAACTTACCCATACTTTCTCTCCACTTGCTTAACTCTTCCTCTGTGGCTTCAGCCTGAAGCGACTTCACACTCTCTATTGTGTTCTCACACATTCCAACATCATTAACCCATCTTGCGGGGCCTGCAACATACATTCTAGTCTTCACATTCTGTGCTGTTTCTTTCGCGGTCTCATCAGCAAACGCATTCCCACGTCCAACATCATCTGTAACTTTCCTGTGCGCACTGCATTTCATGATCGCAACTTGCAACGGTAGGGTCAGTGACTCAAGGAGATCATTCACCAACTTGCCATTCTGAATTTTAGCTCCATGTGACGTCAGGAACCCACGCTCTTTCCACAGTCGTCCAAAATTATGAGCCACGCCAAAGGCGTACTGGCTATCTGTGTATATATTAACTCTCATTCCTTCAGACAACACGCATGCTCTCGTGAGGGCAATTAATTCTGCTGCTTGGGCCGAATTATGTGGCACTCGTGCAGTTTCCACGACCGTGTGTAAAGTCGTGATAGCATATGCAGCAGTCGTGTCACCATTAGGGAGTTTGAAACATGACCCATCTACCCATAAAGTGCCATCACACTCAGTCAGGGGAGTATCTTTTAAATCTACTCTCCCTTTCGTCTCTTCTTCTGTTCTGAACAGACAATCATGTTGCTCAATCTCATCTGAATCTGCTGGAATTGGCAATAACGTAGCTGGATTCAGCGTATTACATCTTTTTATGTGTATATGATTCGCTAACAGTGTGAGTTCATACCCTGATAATCGCGCACTAGTCAAGTGTTGTGTCTTGGTCCTATTTAATAATGTGTCTACAGCGTGTGGGACCATAACGATCAATGTGTTGTCCATTACCAGACCAGCAGATTGTCGGATAGACATCGCTGCAGCAGCTGTCGCTCTCAGACAGCTTGGCAATGCCCTCGCTACAGGGTCCAAGGTGGATGAAAAATACGCGCATGGGCGCGGTCTGTCGCCAAAAGGCTGTGTTAACACTGACAACGCACATCCATCTTTCTCGTGAACATACAATGTAAAAGGCTTGCTATAGTCAGGAGTGCCCAACACAGGTGCTGAACACAATGCATTGCGCAATTCCACAAAACTTTTCTGGCACTCTTCAGACCATGGGATAGGATTCGGTGTGTCTTTGCATGTTAATGCTAATAAAGGTTTTGCCAACAAAGAAAAACTAGGAATCCAATGCCTACAGTATGAAGTAATGCCCAAGAAAGCACGCACTTCTCTCTGTGTTTTTGGCACACTCAACTGTGCAATGGCTTGAATTCTTTCTGGGGTCAGTCTCCTTCCCTCCTTCGATAAGAGATGACCTAAGTAGGTCACTTCTTGTCGACAATATTGCAGCTTAGAGAGAGACACTTTGTGATGAAAAGCGGATAAATGGCGCAACAATGACAATGTGGCTTCTTTACAGACCTTCTCAGTATCCGCGGCGATCAGTAAATCGTCCACGTACTGGATCAGGATAGCGCCACTAGGTAAAACAAGTGCATCAAGCTGCGCTTTCAAAGCTTGACTGTATATGGATGGACTCTCACAGTAGCCCTGGGGAGCGCGTTTGAAGCGGAAGCTTCGGCCTCCCAGACTAAAACCAAAAATGTCTCTGCTCTCTTCTGCAATTGGGATACTAAAGAAAGCATTCTTTAAATCGATCACTGAAAACCATGCAGCAGAGGCTGGAATCATCGTTAACAAGGCAGTTATATCGGGGACAACCGGAAACTGAGGCACAACAATCTTATTAACCTCTCTAAGATCAATCACAAATCTGTAAACAGGTGGCTGTGAAGGGTCCGTTCGTTTTAAGACAGGTAAAATCGGACTATTGCAAACGTTGCCTCTTGTCTCTTCAATCACACCCTTATTAATCAAGTCGCCGACAATGTCTAACAATGCTTTCTGCCCTTCATTAGAGATTTTGTACTGGGGAATACGTGGCAGTCTGACATTAGCCTTTAGAGTCACCACATATGGCGGTATCTCCAAGAGGCCCACATCATTGGGACCAGTAGCCCAAAGGGCATCCGGAAGGGATGACAATTCAGGTGGCATTGTGTTTTTAGACAAGTACATTGGGGAAATCACTTTCGTGCCTAATGTAAGTTGTACTCCTGAAGGAGAACAATACAGTGTAGCGTGCAATCTTTTCAACAAATCTAATCCCAGCAAATTCTCACCACAACCAGTTGTCAGGATCAGGGGCGCTTTCAGCTCGCAAGGTCCAACAGAAAGTGACATGGGACTGGAAATCGGGTTCCTAACTGGGGCGCCAGAAAAACCTACTGAAACATTTATATCGCCAGACAAAGGTGCGCCAGGGAGTTTTGAATGCATGATTGAACTCTTTGCAGCACCAGTGTCTAGCAGAAAAGGCTCCGTTACATTTGCTGTAGTCACCTCAACATACGGTCCACTCTGATCCACTGGCACTGAAACAACTCCCTCTCTCTGTCTATGGCTGTCCTAGTAACCATTATTTTCTGCATCGCCATCCTCCACATAATAATCATTATTGTAATACTGTGCCGTATTACCAGTCGCGTTAGCTTGCTGATCAAAGCTATTAATGGCGCTTTGGGGCGGAAGAGGACGCGCGTTCTGGGGAACACTTCCACGCCCTCTGCCTCTAGGAGCTTGCTGACCACCCCTACCCCTGGCGCCATACGTATTACCGTTCCGTTGCATTAATTTAGGGCAACTATATTTAAAATGACCTTCCTCTTTGCAGTATGAACATTGGTTGGGACCCACAGGGACACGTGGTTGATAATACCCATTCATTTGCTGATTGTTCTGAAATTGTTGGGGTTGGTGATAAACACCTTGGGGTTGCCTATAATTATTCTGACCTCCACGTGGTGGATAGGCCTGCTGTAAAAGGACCTTTGTCTTTAGTTCCTTCGTTTTCTTCTCCGTTCTATCTTTCTCGGCTTTATCTCTGTTTTCATAATACTGTGCAGTAGCCAGTATTTGCGCTGAAGAGGAAACGGCCCAAGAACTCTCTGAATCTTTCAACTTTTTACACAGGTCAGGAAGTAAATTCTGCACAAACTTATCCACAAACAACCGTTGGCCACCCTCAGTACTCATATCTTGTCCACTGTGGTCAATAAACGTTTCCTCAAACCTAGTAAAGAAGTCTGACACTGTCTCATCTTTCTTCTGCTTACATGCAGATAACTTGTCCCAATTTACGCGCATCGCAGGCATTAGTGTCTTCATATACGTGATGATTCTACCAGGCAATTCAGCTACTAAAGGTTCTGGTTTCGCACCACCCGTTTGTCTAGCATCAGCAGCGACAATGTTAGCCCATGTATCCCCTAGTTCTGCATTGTGATCTACATTACGAATTGATCCCCATAGAGGCTGTGGAACAACATTACCAAACAACATGTCTATGTCTGCCAAATTCATAACGCATGATCCTGCTGTTTGTGACAACTCTTTATAATAACCTGCTGGGTTTTTACGGGGATCAGGCAATGTCTGCTTAAGTGCTAACACCTCAGAGCGCTTCCATGGAACATGCACCCAAACACGTTGGAAATGCGCTGGCACAGCGGGGTTATTGCCGACAGCTGCAACTGCTTCCTTCCATACCGGGGGAACTTCTCTCATAGGGTATTGTCGCGCTTTTGCCTTTTTCCCCACAAGGACATCTTGTTCAAACAATGACTGTTGGCAATCGTCATTCCTTAAGGACAATACAACTGCAACTGCTTTATCTATATCGCGGTCCACGATTATACCAGTTCCAAAATCAAACCTCACTCTACACAATTCCTGCGGGTTCGGATTTCTACCACTATCCTCCAATTCTTCACAGAGAATTTCGCACATTTTCTCAAATACATATCTCTGTTTCGGGGCATCCCATTGATGGAAAGTGTTAACAACCGATTCCACATCATACAGTGAAGGAAAAACGATCCATCTACGCGCCATGTGATCTATTACCTTTTTCTCATCGGGGTTAGGCAATTGGCTGCGCAACTGCTTACGCTGTACACCAGGAGTTGCACCAGATGACCCAAAGAGAGGCGACATTAATGTAGTAACCACATTAGCTAAACGCTGTCGCGCTGAAGGAGAAGCTGAGGCGAGAACAGGGGGAAAAACAGAGGGAAGAAAAGAGGATGTAGAGACAGGTACTGGAGTGGTAGAAGGAAGAGTGTTAGGGGAGGCAGTTACTGGATTAAGCAAAGTCGCAGGAAGTGCGGGGGCAGTTGGAAGCACTACCGGAGGCGCTTGAGAGGACTGCGCTACAGGAATAGGAACTGGTTGCAAAGCAACTGGCGGTTGCGGCAAGGCTTGCAGTATATGCACTGGAGGTGGCATATTTACAAGCTGGGGAGGCGCCGTGGCAGTTTGAGCATACGGGGGTGGCGAACTCAACAAATGTGACATCAGGGGATCTTTCTCCTTTTCTTCTGACTCATCCTGCTTAGAATGTGGCAAAGCTGGATAACATTTGTCAATCCCTAACTTACGCTGCCTGTGCAATTGCTCATTCATTTGCTCCTCTTCATTGTCTTTAAATTGTACAGCTGCTTGCATTACTGACATACCTCTCTCTCTCTTATTCTTTTTCGCTAGCTTAATTTCCTTCTGTTTGGCTTCCTTTCGCCATAAGCGGAAAGAGTCAAACATCGCCGGCCGGGCTTTCTTCTTAAACAATTTAATTTCCAGATTATCTAAAATATCGGTATCAAAACTACCATTTTGGGGCCATTTTAAAACACCGTCTTTCCTGGTGTAGTGGATCCACACTTCGTTATATGCAATGGGGCCTACGCCATGTTTTACATAGAGCTCATAAGTTGGAGTTCCAACCGGAGGAACCGGGCATGATTCTTCCAGCTGGAAATCTCTTCCACAACCCAAACAAAATATTCTACCAAATATTCTAGAACCAGGCATCTTCGCTCACTAGTCTAGATCCAAACGTCAAAGGATTATCGATTACGATATTCTCGTGAATACACGAGTCCTCTGGCTTTGGGGTTTGCAAACACCAAATCACCAATTACCAAATCAAACCAAACGATCCCGAGGGATACCAAAACAAATGGGAGACGCTCCACGTATACTTAACTGAATATTGATGATCGATGGCGTCACCAGAAGACTCTCTCGATTGTTTCGCTCTCTCAAACTCGTCAAGGGTCCAAAACAGGTCGATTAATCAGGGCAGCAGTCCTTCGTAGCCGTCGGGACGCGGAGAACCTCGCAGAAAAGACTTTCGGACCACGTCGACATGCAGGGGTCGATGAAGTGGCGGCCTTCCTCCAGAATTTCCACACGAAGCTCCTCACGAACCTCTGGCTTGGACTGGTACCGCTGAAATCGGCCCGAGTTGGGCGCCAAACTGAAGTACTGGGTATTTTAGACCCAGCGGTGCAGGGACACACACCCTATGACTTCTGGGTTTCACCCTGTTCCGGACCTACAGAAACACAGAGTCTTCTGGGTGAAGTCAAAGAATCGTTTATTGGCTGCAGACCAATGACAGGTATCCTAGAAGTACAACAGCGTGTATGTTCTCAGGAGACTGCTGAAAATCATAGGAATGGACTTCATCTTAAATACCCTTTTTCCTGCCTCAAGCATACATTCCTAGGTTTTATGATACGGCAATATGCAAGTGTACATTACAAAGAAAAGGCAGAGTCATGATGACCATCCCACATTCCAGTTCGGCCAGCCCACAATGATTTACACAACAAGGTTCAGATCCCACATTACATGTAAACAGATCCCCCCAATAAACATGAGCATCTCCTGTTTTGGGAACCAAGTCATAAAGCAGGAACAGCCAGGTGCGAAAGAGATTAGCCAGGGGCTTGTGTAGAATGAAAGGGTTTTATGACGGGTCAAGCCCTGATGCTAATCACAGGTGGAGAGAGGAAGGGGAGCTCGTGAGACCAGTTTGGCCCGGGGCAGCAGAGCCAGCTGCCCAGGTTACAGAGAAGTCAGAGAAGAAGCCCATGTACTGTGAGGCCCGTATTTGCTCCATTATAGCCTATGTGAGGGCAATGACAAGATGGCCACTGCTTCCAAAATGGAACCCGCGTAGTGCAGCAGAATAACGTGTACACAGTGCATTCATAGCTAGAACGATAAGTAAAGCACTCGTACATGCCGCATTTACCATTTGCGGTTCGCTAATACCAAGATAGACAGGGGTAGGGCCCTGTTCCCTACGTGGTCCCGAATATTAAAGTACGACAAGTAGTCAGCACATACATGCATAACTTTTTCTCACTTCCTCTTCACAAAATACAACAACATAACTTATAAAAAACTCTGCAATAAATAAATCAAAACAATTCGAATTGCGATCTCTGCTGTCCACAGTGTAGACTGTTAATCAGTGTTCTTTTCCACTACCAAGAAGAATTTGGTCATTGTAACTCATCTAAAAAAAGTTCTTCAAGCAAGTATACTAAAAGGATATTGTGTATATTTCAATAGACGTTGTAGTTAGTTGCCTACTGGATTCCGTAATTTAACAATCACATCAATTGTGAGCCCTGCTGACCACAGTGTAGGCCAGAGGCAGTGGTCAATAATGCCTCACAGCCACGTGCCGTTGGATTCGGAAGCACGGAGTTGGTTGCACCTGATCGGAGGGGGGTACACAGAAATCATCACAGACTTTAACTTCTGACATCCTCAATCATAGAATCAAGCCCCGTTTCACTGTTCGGACCTGCTGTACCGCGGTGTAGTCCAGCGACTACAGTCAAGCAAGCCCAATAATCATGAGCAGCATTTAGCTATGGAAGCAGAGTGCGATGCACCTCAACAGAGGGAGTTCTGTGAAAACCAAGCAGCAGGTAATATCGGACATCGTCCATTGTGGGATCAAGACACCGTTCCACTATTGGGACCTAGAGTTGGTTGCACCTGGTCGAAGGGAGTACCTTCATCTCCACTCTCAGATGCAGTTCTAACATCGGCCATTGTGGGATCAAGACACCGTTCCACTGTTGGGACCTAGAGTTGGTTGCACCTGGTCGAAGGCAGTACCTTCATCTCCACTCTCAGATACAGTTCTAACATCGTCCAATGTGGGATCAAGACACCGTTCCACTGTTGGTACCTGTTGGACTACTGTGTTTGTAGTATACAGAGCACTCTACGGTGCTGGGCCTCAGGCTGGGTGCTGTGTGGATGTGTCGTGGAAGTCAGCGTTGATCTCAGAAGCCTTCCCAGCTCACAGACCTCGGCCCAGGAGCTTCCGACGGCACGTGGTGGGCCCTCTTTCACATACGACGGTGTCGAAAGGTGAACTGTGGGGCATATGTGCGTTGCAGCGACCATGATGGTCTCTGGGTACTAGCAGGCCTAGAGCATCATTCACGCACCCACCTACGCTCATGGCATCAGCCTCATGGCAGTGTATGCTACGCAGACCTGGCAGACACGTTCGCCATTCCAGAAGAGAACCACACCCAGAGAAATGTGTCTTTTATTCATACCCCTACGCTAACCTTGCGTATGCCGAGCCACCCCACTATGCTAAAGATTTTGGGGGGAGGGGGCACATACGCACTATGTTTTCATAATCTTCCCTACTGACTGTACTATCATGGTTACGTCCACTGTCCACTTCACTCAATAAACCATCAGTGTATGTTAACTTGTACATGTCTGTACTCTGCACACTCAAGTCTCTCCGACACATCCCCTCAACACTTTGCATTGTATACTTTTATAATCGAGAATCACTTGCCTCCTTCACACATACTTTGCTCCCATCTCTCCCCGCATTCTACATTGTGTGGCAGAGGTGCCATGCCATGTTTGGTTTGTGTACATGGCTAGCCACAGTTCCCACAGTATGAAGTGTAGTTGTGTCTCCTAGGTGTACATGTTGTTTGTCATGTTGTATGTGATTATATAAGGTAGCACATTTATTCACGAGCAGTGGTTTCTCCATTTACATATCGCTGTCTTAAAGAGGATACAGAAGTTTTTCTCGCAGGTGAAAAGTGCGACCACAATGGTAGTCATTCCTTACTATGCAAGAATGACCAACTGCACAATGCTTCTAAACTTACAGACCCCAATCTTGCGTTCTTTCTTAAAAGCACGCCAACTCCCACAATCAGATCAACATTCACACAGCTTTCTAACAGCAGTTATCTGGTTCTTAATAACATAGACTGCTACGGAATGTGAGCTGTCATACCGCATGTCCTTACTGTTTCAAACCGAGTAACTTCCTTTGGCAATGTCTATTCCCACCCACACAAAGTAACTTCCACAGTTCAACTTGGCCTTCAATACCTACTTTGAAAACAGATTTCATTAAACTGAGCAAACTGAAAGCACTTTTGTTTCAAACAGAAGTGTCCCTCACTTCTGCCAAAGAAATGTATTGACTGCAGATAGCACGAACTTCAAGTAAAATACAGCCCCTTTTATATATGAACCTCCCAGTACACTTTGTTAATTGTTACACAATTTTCA
This sequence comes from Triturus cristatus, assembly GCF_964204655.1. NCBI lineage: Eukaryota > Metazoa > Chordata > Amphibia > Caudata > Salamandridae > Triturus > Triturus cristatus. The sequence goes on along the minus strand of NC_140591.1, from coordinate 1,668,398,238 downwards.
ACACATCTGACACTCAAGGTGTGGCACTTTTTTTAACACTGTCTCCTCCTTGTCACAGGCTTTCAAACTGTTTTTGGTATAATATCAGACTTCATTCATTCGGTCATCTCTGGAATAACAGGAACAGTGCCCATAATTCTCGCTCTGTTTGCGGCCATCCTACTACTATTTTTGCTTGTAAAAAATGGCTGCGCTCCCTGTGGTAACAATCATGTCCGACAGAATATGCCTCTACGCGAAGCTACATCAATACCGTGAAAAAATGGAACAACTTTTCGGCTGCCTGCCTCTATCTACTATCGGAGCCAGTTACAACATGACATTTATTTACACATATGCAATCTGCGTGCAACCATCTTTTTGCTGGCCCATTCAACTGGTGAATGGATCTATGCCTTGCAAACATCCTAACAATCGCTCCCGACATCCAGAAGTTAATAGAGGATCTTGAAAACCATGAAATTGATTGTTCGGGCAGTGGAGCAATGGCAGATGCAACGCAAAAAGGTATCCTGGCGGAATGGGATTTCTGCACAGCCACGAAAGATCTCCTGCAACGTGCGACCTTTGACAACATTGAGATTGCCTGCCAATTCAAATTGCAGCTCCAACATTCGAGGAACATTACTGTCCCTTCGAGTATATGAATTGGATCGCTTCGCTTTTCTCACACGATGGCAACAATCGCCTCTTGAAACATTACGCATCTCAAGCCGCTGAAGAACTTCCGGACTGCAACCTCCAAGACTTGCAAGAAATTCACGTTATCCTTGGATTGATTTTTTCCAACTTTTTTGACTTTTTCCTATAACTTTTTTTAATACACTTCAATTGAACTATTTTCATATAATAACTTTCTAAGTATACTCAGGCATTTGAAATCTTTTTTCATTATTTCCCCTTAAGTCTCCAGCCTAACCAGGGATGGGTGATGTATGGCCTATGCAAATACGCTATTTACTTGCTAAATTATCCTAAACCCGACATACATTTTGGAACCATGTCTATTCTTTGTGCACACGTCTCTCTGCCTGCCTGTTATCCACGAAGCCCTTTCACACAAATTACCTCATCCTCAGCTTCGGCTCACAAGCCTGCGATCAAGATAAAAAAACACGACATTGTTTAGGAACTAGTTGGCACAGTCTGGTAATCATATCCTACCTTTATTTCATTAGAGAATTTACTCATTCATGTCTAATAGCTATTGTTTATGTCACATGGAACTGTAACATGTAATGTGCAATTCACTGTTGCAGCAGCTTAGGTTTGACTACAGCAGAAGCAGTTGGAGTTTGCCTCAGCTTGATACCTTAGCTCTTGCACAAGAATGTTTGTTTGAAAGGGCTGAAGACAATAATGTATGGTTTGACGAGAAGGGTACCGAACGTGCTTCTGAGAAGTGCAATGTTTGTGTTCCTCCTCAAAGTTCCGATGTGGGTAGAACTATTAGCAATTCTGACACGCACCAGATTGAATCTACTGTAGAAGAGATTGATGACTGTTCTGCTGTTGATAATTTTGTGTTACAAAAAAGGAGTACCAGGGTACCTAAGAAGTTTGATGATTACATTTTGGAATATATATATTCTTTTTGTGTTTGTTTTCTTAAAGGATACATTTGGTAATCGTATCCTACCTTTATTTTCATCATAGACTTTAGAGTCATTCATGTCTAATAGGTATTGTTTATGTCGCATGGAACTGTAACATGTAATGTGGAATTCACTGATGTAGGAGCTTAGGTTTGAATACAGCAGCAGCGGTTGGAGTTTGCCTCAGCTGGATCCATTTATGACACTTAAATAAAGACACTTTTTATATAATTTGCAGACTCCATAACTTTATTACACACAGCCACTTTCTTAGACACACCAGATTTCACCATTTGTCTTCTGTGGCATTGCAACATTCTGCATTATATTCTTCACAAATTTTTCTTTATTCCTGCTTGCTAAAACACTGCATTCGAGTCGTCACACCGGTAGGGGTGAGTAGTTCGCTCCCCACTTCCTGTATAGTATAAACTACTTACACAGGTATGCTACAGCAGCCAGTATCCTACAGTGCCCACAGCACATCACTTTACAGCAATCAGCTCACGGCTAAGGCTCACAGTTTGATCCCCGAGTCTTCAGACCAGTAGGAGTGAGTAGTTTGCTTCCCACTCCCGCTATAGTCTAATAGCACTTGCACAGCTATGCTACAGCACCCAGAGCACATCAGTTTACAGCAATCAGCTCATGGTTTAGGCGCATGGTTTCATCCCCGAGTGTACTGGCACCTCACCTCAGCACCTTCTCACTTTGGACAAAACAGCACTTTCACACAGGTAGGGGTGAATACTTTGCTTCACCCTCCCTGTATAGCACACCCTAACCACCCCAACAGAGCCACAGAGCTCACAGCGCTCCTACCCTCCTCTTTCCTACTTTTTTTGCCCTTTTTTCCCCTTACTTGCTTCAACGGAATCACAAAATGGCTGCCAACACTTCCTAGTTGTAACCGTTCGCAGCCAATAACCAGCAAGCTTGTGCTCGTAACGCCTCAGCCAATCAGATGGCAAAATTCCCAAATATCAATATCTGTAAAATTCGATATTTCTCCAAAACTACTGAACAGATTTACACCAAATAAACAAAAGTGTGCTTTCTAGAAGAAGACCCTTCTCCCTGCCAAATTTGGGGTAATTCCATTCACCCGTTCGACCTGTAGCCTTGTCTAAAGTTTCCTATGGAAATTGCATGGAGAAAACACGTTTTGGGACCCCCCTTTTTTCTCGGCCCCCCTTTGACGAATCACCCCCAAACTTTTAACATTGGAGCTGATATGAACAAAGAATTAGTTTTGAAAATGTCATGAAGATTCATCAAACGAGGGCAAAGTTATAAGCAAAACAAAAAATGCTCTTCCTATGGAAACTTGGCCCCAAGTATAACTACCTTCGCCAGTAGGTAATTACCTACTGGCGGTCGCCAGTAGGTAGTTATAGTTAGGACCACGTTTCCATAGGAAATCCGCAACATTCTATTTTGAATAACTTTGGCGCCGGTCGACGAATCCTCGCGAATTTTTCAAAATAGGTGGGGCGCTACGCTCCGCTCCTACCCTGAAAGTCTTGGGGGGATTCGTCAAGCGGGGGCTGAGATAAAAGGGGGGTCCCAAAACGCGTTTTTCCCATGCATTTTTCCATAGGACCTTTAGACAGGGCTACAGCCCGAACGGCTGAACAGAATTACTAGAAATTTGGCAGAGAGGTAGTCCTCAGGTCAAGGAAGTGCCTTTTGTAGGTTTGGTGTAAATCTGTTCAGTAGATTCTGAGAAAATAGCCTTTAAATCAATATATATATCTGAGCCAGCTTACGGTGCGCTTACCGTACGCTTACCGTACGCGTACGGTGGCGTGCGCGAGCGCGATTCTGATTGGCTCTTAGATCTTAGTAAACATTCGAATCGGCCGAAACCAGGAAGCGGCGGCCGCCATTTTCTTTCTCGCACTGAGAGTGATGTTTAAAATATAAAGCACAAAAACATGTAAAGGGGCTGTTTAGACAGCTCCCACACACATAGCCATGTTGAGGGAGTCCCCAAAGATCCCCCAAGGCCAAAAACGGAATTTTTATTTTTTCGGTAATTTCGCCGATTACGCTTACCGTACGCGTACGGTAAAAAATTATAAAAAAATTATCCACACTCTCCCCACCCCGTGTGCAATTGGTGCCCGAAGGGCTCCAATTGTGAATGGCTTATTAGAGATGAGATAAACTAAAATTAAAAAAAAAAAAATAATGAAAAAAAAAATTATCCACACTCTCTCCACCCCGTGTGCATGGCTTATAACATATACGAAAAATTAAAATATTACCTTTCAAAACGAAGTGCATCATATGTCCTCCATTTGCGCACGGTGCGCGAAGCGCATCGTGCGTACATGGCCCATCTAGCGTAACGTGGGCACGCGGTGCGCGTAGCGCACTGCGTGCCCACCGTGCGTGCACGGCACTAACTGCGTAAAGTGGGCGCGCGGTGCGCGAAGCGCACCGTGCGCGCACGGAACGAACTGCGTTAAGTGGGCGCGCACGCCACGAATGGCGTAGAGTAACTTAGCATTTAAAAAACCGTACAAATTCACTGAAAAAACCATAGGTTTCACACACGTTATAGTTAGGAATTAGCATTTAAAAAACCTTGCAAATTCACTGAAAAAACCATAGGTTTCACACATGTTATAGTTAGCGGAAATTTTACTGATAAAAAACCAATGAAATTCCCCCGTTATAGTTAGTGCAGGCAACTATAACTCACGCGACCGCAATCTTCTGCTGATGACATATGTGTCTTTATGAAAAAAAAATATTTGTAATATATGTATAGCTAAAAATGTATGGAAGAAGACATGGGCAAATAAGTGTCTAAATACAGTATTAGCATCAGCAGAGGATTGCGGTCGCGTGAGTTATAGTTGCCTGCACTAACTATAACGGGGGAATTTCATTGGTTTTTTATCAGTAAAATTTCCGCTAACTATAACATGTGTGAAACCTATGGTTTTTTCAGTGAATATATATATATATATATATATTCACTGAAAAAACCATAGGTTTCACACATGTTATAGTTAGCTGGACATTTTACTGATAAAAAACCAATGAAATTCCCCCGTTATAGTTACTGTAGGCAACTATAACTCACGCGACCACAATCCTCTGCTGATGCTAATACTGTATTTAGACACTTATTTGCCCATATCTTCTTCCATTAAATTTTAGCTATACATATATTACAAATATTTTTTTTTCATAAAGACACATATGTCATCAGCAGAGGATTACGGTCGCGTGAGTTATAGTTGCCTACAGTAACTATAACGGGGGAATTTCATTGGTTTTTTATCAGTAAAATGTCCAGCTAACTATAACATGTGTGAAACCTATGGTTTTTTCAGTGAATTAGCAAGGTTTTTTAAATGCTATTTCCTAACTATAACGTGTGTGAAACCTATGGTTTTTTCAGTGAATTTGTACGGTTTTTTAAATGCTAAGTTACTTTACGCCATTTGTGGCGTGCGCGCCCACTTAACGCAGTTCGTTCCGTGCACGGTTTTTATCAACTTCAATAAGCCCTGTACATTTGGTGGCCTTCGGCCACCAAAAGCACAGGGGGTGAGGTCAATGTGGATAGTGTTTTTTTTATTTCGATTTTATAATTTCATGTTGCCAAAATTACGTTTTTTTTCTCTATTAATAAGCCCTGCACATTTGGTGGCCTGCGGCCACCAAAAGCACAGGGGGTGGGGTAAGTGTGGATAGTGTTTTTTTTATTTTTATTTTTTTACCGTAAGCGTACGGTAAGCTTACGGTAAGCGTACGGTAAGCGTACGGTAAGCGTACCCCGCGAAATTGCCGAAAAAAAAATAAAACCGTTTTTGCTCTTGGGGGATGTTTGGGGACTCCCTCAACATGACTATGTGGGAGGGAGTTGTCAAAACAGCCCCGTAACATGTTTTTGGCCATCATGTTTGATAAACAACACTCAGTGCGAGAGACAAAATGGCGGACGCCGCTTCCTGGTTTCGGCCGATTCGAATGTTTACTAAGATCTAAGAGCCAATCAGAATCGCGCTCGCGCACGCCACCGTAAGCTTACGGTAAGCGTACGGTAAGCGTACGGTAAGCGTACCGTAAGAGGGCTCAGATATATATATTGATTTAAAGGCTATTTTCTCAGAATCTACTGAACAGATTTACACCAAACCTACAAAAGGCACTTCCTTGACCTAGGGACTACCTCTCTGCCAAATTTCTAGTAATTCTGTTCAGCCGTTCGGGCTGTAGCTCGTTCTAAAGGTCCTATGGAAAAATGCATGGGAAAAACGCGTTTTGGGACCCCCCTTTTATCTCAGCCCCCACTTGACGAATCCCCCCGAGACTTTCAGGATAGGAGCGGAGCGTAGCGCCCCACCTATTTTGAGAAATTCGCGAGGATTCGTCGACCGGCGCCAAAGTTATTCAAAATAGAATGTTGAGGTTTTCCTATGGAAACGTGGTCCTAACTATAACTACCTACTGGCGACCGCCAGTAGGTAATATATATATATATATATATATATATATATATATATATATATATAAGTATACATATATATATATATATATATATATATATATATATATATATATATATGTATATATATTACCTACTGGCGGTCGCCAGTAGGTAGTTATAGTTAGGACCCTCTTACCATAGGAAATCCGCAACATTCTATTTGGAATAACTTTGGCGCCGGTCGACGAATCCTCGCGAAATTTTCAAAATAGGTGGGGCGCTACGCTCCGCTCCTACCCTGAAAGTCTCGGGGGGATTCGTCAAGCGGGGGCTGAGAAAAAAGGGGGGTCCCAAAACGCGTTTTTCCCATGCATTTTTCCATAGGACCTTTAGACACAGCTACAGCCCGAACGGCTGAACATAGTTACTTGAAATTTGGCAGAGAGGTAGTCCTCAGGTCAAGGAAGTGCCTTTTGTAGGTCTGGTGTAAATCTGTTCAGTAGTTCCTGAGAAAATAGCATTTAAATCAATATATATATCTGAGCCAGCTTGCAGTGCGCTTACCGTGCGCTTACGGTAAGCTTACCGTACGCGTACGGTGCCGTGCGCGAGCGCGATTCTGATTGGCTGTTAGATCTTAGTAAACATTCGAATCGTTCGAAACCAGGAAGCGGCGGCCGCCATTTTCTATCTCGCACTCTGAGGGGGGGAGGAAAAACAAAGGCAAAAAACATGTAAAGGGACTGTTTAGACAGCTCCTAACCACCTAGCCTTGATGAATGTGTCCCCAACGAACCCCCAAGGTCAAAAATTCATTTTTAATTTTTTTAGAAAAATCGCCGATTACGCTTACCGTACGCGTACGGTAAAAACTATTTAAAAAAAAAAAAATTAGCCACACTTTCCCCACCCCATGTGCCAATGGCCATTTGTGCATGGCGTATGTACCATAAGAAAGTTCAAAAGCTTACCTTTCGCGCATAATATGGCCTCCATGGCCCATCCAGCGTAACGTGGGCACGCGGTGCGCTTAGCGCACCGCGTGCCCACCGTGCGTGCACGGCACTAACTGCGTAAAGTGGGCGCGCGGTGCACGAAGCGCACCGCGTGCTCACTGTGCGCACACGGTGCGCGAAGCGCACCGTGCGCGCACGGAACGAACTGCGTTAAGAGGGCGCGCACGCCACGAATGGCGTAAAGTAACTTAGCATTTAAAAAAACGTACAAATTCACTGAAAAAACCATAGGTTTCACACACGTTATAGTTAGGAATTAGCATTTAAAAAACCTTGCAAATTCAGTGAAAAAACCATAGGTTTCACACATGTTATAGTTAGCTGGACATTTTACTGATAAAAAAAACAATGAAATTCCCCCGTTATAGTTAGTGCAGGAAACTATAACTCACGCGACCGCAATCCTCAATTGCTTGGATCAAAGTGGTAACTCTTAAAACATTTAATTTGAAAAGGAACAAAATGAGGGGGTTCATTTTTCCATAAAAAGTATGATTAGTGCTGCAGAAAGAAAAATTAGGGCACATTTTGAGTGACTTCTCAAATCCTCTTCTATTTCATTAAAAAATTCTGACATGCAGACTGAAACATACCAGCAGCAGTTTCCCCTGGTGAGCAGTAGCTTTACTACAGTGATCTAATGAGCAAAAAGAGTGCTTACATTCAGAATTTATGGCAAATGTGTGACATATCTGAATACCTTCATGATGGAATCAAAGTAAAAAACTGAAAGCATTTCCTACTGAGGAGACTGCAGTACATGAGGAAATTAGGAAACTTCATAACGGAGACAAAAGAGCCCAAATGTAGCCCAAAATCACCCAGATGTAGCCCAAATATAGCCCAATGACAGAAGTGTGCAAAACACTTATTATTTTGTGTTTTTGCAGTGTTATATAGTGCAGACTTGTCAGGTATTGGAGTGCTTTACATGAGCATTGGTTATATCACACAAGAACAAATTAATTTTGGTTGTAGACATGGGGAGACTAAGTGATTTGACCAGAATCACAGAATGTCAAGCTGAAGCAGAAACTCCAACCTGGTTCCCCAGTTGCAAAGTCTGCAGTTCTGGAAGTAACACCACATCCTCTCCCCTAAGTGCAACATTTAATCAAGTGGTCAACTGGATAAAAAAACATAAAGATAACAAATAATTTAAAAGTGCTTTGTCGCTATTTGAAAACTCAGAAAATATGTCCTTATTTTAGTCTTTTAGAGCACTAACCATAATTTTGATGCCAATAAGACGCTCTCATATATGTAATTTCTAAAGGAAATGCTCTAGGTATTACAGTTTTGATTACATCAAGATGACGTCAGGCGTTCCACACTTTTGTAATAAATATAGAATGTTAGCAATCTAGTTGTTCATTAGGATACTGTTGAGAGGCAGAGGCCAGGGGCACGGACTCTGAAAATTGAAGGCAGGTAGGAGGGTGCAAAGGCAACAATTTAACCACACTGAGCAGGCAGGAAGGGCCGTGGCAGCACAACAGACTATGGAGGGCAGTGGAAAGGGGGGCAGGGGCAACAAACCAACAATACAGGACGTGCAAGAGAGGCTGTGGCAATGTAATAGACCATTGTGGGCAGAAGGAAGAGGCAATGGTAGTACAACCATACATGCCAACAGACCCGATTCAGCCAGGAAACGTCCAATGTTTTTAAGCTCAAATGGGCTTTATTTGATCTGTCTCCTGTCTACAATCTCCTCTTTTTCAATGTAACTCAAAGGGGAAAATCAATACCCCAGTTTTTTTTCAAAATCTCCCTCTTACCAAGTTCAAAATGTTCGCAAGTATGGTACATTGGATCATGGAAGGAAATGGGGTAGGGACATGGACTTGGATAACAGAGGACAGGAGGGAAATGGAGAGGTGCACCAAACTGACCCTGCAGGGCAGACATCAGGGTTTGCAGCAGCACAATACACCACACAGGGCATGCGGGACGGGAGTGCAGCACAACAATCCATAGAAAGCAAGAGGGAGGGGACAGGGCCATGCACATGGACAACAGAGAACAGAGGGGCAAGAGGCAATGGTAGCTAGCTGACCATAATGGGCAGACAGGAGAGAAAGCTGCAGCATAACAGACCATAAAGGGTAGGAGGGACGGGTCAGGGGCATTACAATGGAACAGACAAGCCAGGAGGGAGGGAGTAGGGGTCTGCACATGTAAACAGAGGGCTGGGGGCAAGGGGGCAGGGCAGGAGCAGCAAGATAGCCATGGAGGTCAGGCAGGATGGGCACTAGAAGCAAGACACACCATGAAGAGCAACGGTGAGACTGTGATGGAATACACACAGACCATGGAGGGAAGGTGGGAGGGGGTCAGGGGCAGCTAACTGACCACACAGGGAAGGTGGGAGGGGCCATGGCAGCACAGAAGATCATGCATGGCAAGTGGGAGGGTTAGTGGCAGCACAATGGCTATGATGGGCAAGAAGGAGGGTGCAGGGGCATGCACAAAGGACGATGGAGGATAGAAGGGAGGGTCAGGACCTGTGCACAGACAAGAAAGTTCAGGGGAAGGGGCCTCACAACAGACCGCACGGGGCAGGCAGGAGGAGCAGTTGCAGCACAACAGACCAGGGAGGGCAGAAGGGTGTGGCAGTACAATGGACCATGTAGGACAGGAGGAAGAGGATAGGGGCATGGCATGTGGACAGGCAGGGTGGAGGTGGCAGGGACAGGTTACAGTCATTTGACAATGCTAGGCAGGTGGGAGGGTAGTGGCAGCTCAACAGAACACTCAGAGTAGATAGGAGTGGCAGGTCCATGGAACATGGTGGGCAAAAAGGATGGAGCAGGGGCATGCACAAAGACATCGGAGGGCAGGGGGAAGGAGAATAGGGGCAGCAAGCTAAGCACGGAGTTTAAGCAGGAGGTCAATGATGGGGCATAGAATTGGGCAATGGAGGGCAGGAGGAGTGGACTGGTACATCATACTAAATTGAGGGCAGTGGCAGCACATCAGACCATGCATGGCAGGAGGGAGGAGGCTAGTCCATGGATTCACACAACAGAGGATAGGGAGGAGGGGGATGGGGCAGCAAGCTAACTGTTCAGGTAAGGCGGGTATTAGGAACTTTATTGTTTTTAAAACGTGTGTCTGTGCGAACTACTTAAAATATGAACAAGTATGCAGCATAATCTCACTTTTATTGAGGAAGAAGAGGACGTTTGTGACTGTGACTCCGGGCTCACTTGGCAGAAACACCCCCTGACCCTCCACCCCCTATCGCAAAATGTAATGCCCGTGAAAAGGGTAGGTGAACACAGTGTTATATAGAACATAGTCCTGAGAGCACGATTTAAAATGAAAACTAGATATAGTGTATGGTATAAACTATGCACCAAAAAGTGTGATATAAGATGAACCGGGCGTGAAATATAATATGCAATACATTGTGCGCAATGACAGATTCATTGGAGAGCGCGAGATAGCACAGGCACTAGCGCATGCTATGCGATATGCGCCTTGGAGTGTAATAGTGCAACAAATCCAACCTGATAAAATTCCGTAAAACACTTAAGACCCTTCTTTTCCCTTTGTAGGTTCCTTCTGATGTTCTGGGACAGTGGCTTAGTGTATTACTTAGCGCTGGGACGCTCAAGGGCAGCCATGCGCTTTAGAAATCTGTTTTCATTTCATTTCATTTCATTTCATATGCACAGGGCAGTGTTGTGTAACCTAACTAGTCTCTAAAGTTGTAATATAAAATATGTGCTGGGGAGTGTAACGTTGCATATGCACTGTGACAAAGATATGGATCCCAGATTGTAATATGTATGGCATAGCACTGTGCGTTATAACATAGGCATCGAGGAAGACACGTTAGATGGGGCAATATAACCCGTGCGAAGACAAGTGTGGCATGAAATATTCACGGGGTGGTGTTACAGTGCAAATGGGCTAGAGAGTGTCATAGCATATGCACTAGCTGGTGGAATACAACACAGAGGTGTGTGGCACTCTGCAGGCAATGGTGGGTGTAACACAGCATTGGGCTCTGCCAGGAGCGCGCTGTGACTCTCAAGTGATGTTCGTCCCCTTTCCAGAGAGTAAAATAAAAAGTATTACACATCCGGCAGTGGATGTGTGTTTTATTAACCGTGAGGGGGGTTTCTTGCATAGTTTTGGTCGAATTTTTGTCGAATCCCCTTTGAATGGCTTGGTGTGCATGTGTATTAAATGTGCCCGTCAATAGCTACCCATGGTTGTATAAATAAACGACAAGGGTGTCTACCGGGATTAGGCACGGTAGGGCATCAGACATGTCAGAGCTTCACTAGTGGTGTAAATACATTCCACGTGGATTCATTGTATGCATAGTCGCCTTTTAATGAATATCACGCAAATCGTCATGGTGATAGGTACGTACGGTTTGTCCAGCATGTCCTAGGTGTGTCTATAAATATATATTTTTTTAAAATAATAAAAAACAGTGGCCGGCCCTGGGGATTGGGGTCAAAAAAATATAATTAGGAGACAGGCCCTGGGGGATGGGGTCATCAGGGCCAATAAATTAGAATAAGAAGGGGAACCACACAGCCCCCCTTCTTAAAAAATTAAAATAAATAAAAGACTAGCATCGTGCCGGAGGCCACGCCCCCTCGTTGCAGCACTCTGCAAACGCGCCCCCTGGCGAGTTGTAAGTTAGGGAATTAATTCCTCTTCAATACTGAGGGTCCCTGAGGGCCAACTAGCCCAACAGGCATCTCCAGTATGCGCCAGGGAGCTGCGCTGCAGACAGGTGTTCTGAGGCCAAGCCCCTTTTTACACCTCTCTGCAACGCAGCTCTGTGGCGCTTACTGGAGGTACCTAGTGGTCTAGTTTGACCCTAGGGACCCTTAGGATTCAAGGGGACTTAATCTCTCAACTTAGAACAGCCACAGGGCGCGTTTACACAGTGGTGAAGGGAGGGGACGGGGCCTGAGGTGACGTGTGCAAACACGCACTATGGCACGTTTTAAATTGGGGATATAATTTCCCTTCAATACTGAGGGCCCCTGGGGGCTAACTAGCCCACCAAGTGCTTCCAGTAAGCACCTCTGAGCTGCATTGCAGAGAGGTGGTCCAGGCCGTGCCACTTTTTACACCTCTCTGCAACAGCTCTGTGGCACTTACTGGAGGTACCTAGTGGGCTAGTTGAACCCTAGGGACCCTCAGGATTCAAATGAACTTAATCTCCCAACTAAAAACGGACACAGGGCGTGTTTACACAGTGGTGAAGGGAGGGGATGGGGCCTGAGTTAACGTGTGCAAAAACGCCCTGTGGCCTGTTTTAAGAGGTAGTTTTAATCCCCCTGCCCTATTATATACTAGGGGCTTACAGAGGAGGTCATGCTAATCACAGGGAGACCCCAACGCATAATGTTCCCTAGTGTATGTAGGTGTTTTCACTGTATTCTAAGTGTCTTTTAACATAGCACTGGCTCTAGGACTGGTTAGTCAGACTCAGTTACCACCAGTATCCGTCTGAAAAAGTTGAGGGTACAGGATGATTTTGCAACAAGGCTTCTTTCTGCTCTTCTTTTTGTTCTTTCTGCACGTTATCCTACTTCCTGCACTTTTCTTCGTCTTTGAGGACTTCTGTTGCTTCTTTCTGCACTTCTTTTTTGTCTTTCTGTGCATTTTTTCTTCTTTCTTCACATGTCCTATCTCTGTAGGCATAGTTAGCAATTAGCATTTAAAAAACCTTTGAAATTCACAGAAAAAACCATAGGTTTCAGGCGCGTTATAGTTAGGAATTAGCATTTAAAAAACCTCAGAAATTCACTGAAAAAAACATAGGTTTCAGGGGTTTTATAGTTAGCTGGACTTTTCACTTGTACAAAACCATTCAAATTCCCCCGTTATGGTTAGTTCAGCTAACTATAACTCGTGCGCCCGCAATGCACTGTTGATGACGTCACATATTACATCACTCATGACATGGTCAGTGACATCACTCATGACATCACTGATGACATCTCAAATGACATCACTGATGACATCACTGATGACATCATCCTTGTGATAGAGTGGCAGACCTCTTCTCACACTAATATAACCTTTGATACACACATTCAAAAATAGAGACTAAAATTTTCAAAACAATGGACATACCAATACCAGTTACAACAACCTCTTCAGTAATTCTAAGATCCACATACACATACACTCATTCACCAACAGTCCTATACAGTCACTCATACATGTACTCACTCATCATATGTACTCATACACCTATACATCCTGTTACACAATGCCACTCATCCATAGAGTTACTCACACACATAGTCACTCATGCTAATAAAGAATCAAACATACATTTACTTGCATATACAGTTATACACACACCACCACACTTACTTCTACGGAAACTTACACATACTTAGTCTTTTAAACAATCACTTATAGAAACATATACTTATTCATACAGGAACTCTTTCAATCACTCACTCTCACATATACTCACTTATATACACCAATAGTCACATATACTAGTTTAAAACATATGTAGTTACTCATAAAGACACTATTGAGACAGTCATTCACTCACTAACACACCCATACACACACTCATCCACCCATACAGTCCTGCACACATGCTGTCTTCAACACATACAAACAGTGAGTCACTCATTCATGCACCTATGCACTATGTAATAGCCCCCACCGAACCATGCAGACACTCAGACTGATACTCAAAAAACCAACTAATAACCTATATAGACACCCATGTAGCTACTCACCAACCCATGCAGCCACGTATACACAAAGTGAGAGACTGATACAGATATTTACATATTTAAACATTACTCACTAAGCCATGTATTCACTATGATACACTTAATCAGTCAGTTACACAATCGATTTTTCAAAAACAAATCATCCATTTAGACACTTATATACCCATTTATTCTTCCATCGACCTTGAGATATACATATATAAAACATATTTAATTTTCAGAAAAACACACATTCACTGGATGATGTCATCAGTGATGTCATCAGTGATGTCATTTGAGATGTCATCAGTGATGTCATGAGTGATGTCACTGACCATGTCATGAGTGATGTAATATGTGACGTCATCAGCAGTGCATTGCGGGCGCACGAGTTATAGTTAGCTGAACTAACTATAACAGGGGAATTTCAATGGTTTTGTACAAGTGAAAAGTCCAGCTAACTATAAAACCCCTGAAACCTATGTTTTTTTCAGTGAATTTCTGAGGTTTTTTAAATGCTAATTCCTAACTATAACGTGCCTGAAACCTATGGTTTTTTCTGTGAATATATATATATATATATATATATATATATATATATATATATATATATATATATATATATATATATATATATATATATATATATTTGATTTCCAAAGTCCTTCAAAATGCAAATAATGCAACAGCAGGAACAGACCACTCCGTGACTGCAAAATAAAGTGCTTTTATTCTTCAAAACAGCAGCATGACGCGTTTCGACCGGGGAACCCGGTCTTGATCACATGACATGTACAAAGATCATAGAGTTTAAATAGCATGTAGTGAACCGCCAAAAACGGCTAACCATAGAATGGAAATAGAAAAAATACTATTCGCGATAAATCGCTACAGGTCTGAAATGTTTAACACGAAAATTCCTATCCAGGCATTCTAAAAATAAAACAACAAGCTCTAGAGTTGTTTTAAAATAGTAAACCCCTATAAACAGTGTCGGCGGATAATAAAATACATATGAAATATATAAAATATATATCAAAATATCACGCTACAATACACACTGAATAAAAGGGGGAATTAAAGATATACTGGGCAAGTGCCCATAAAATATCAGTAAAGAAAGGATTACAAAGCAAACAGATCAGACCAGTATAGCTAATTCGGTTTAGCAGCTCAACACATAATTAATACATGCGCATAAAAAATATTAATTCAATAAACGAATATTAAATCATAATCGATTATAGGCAAAAAACCTGCAGGCAAAAATAGTGTAAGGAAAACAATCTAATAAAGTAGATGTCAAAAAATGACAACAGTAACAAGGACAAGACAATCAGTGGCCAAAAAGATCAAAAATAGTTAAAGGTTTGTCCATAGAGCAGATTCCAGAACTGAAATAAATAGAGTCATGAATATATAAATATATAAATAAATTCATGATAAACATCACAAGTTAAATCATGTCATGAAAAATCTATAATTAACAATTCATATGGAAAAAGCTACAATCTGGATAAAAACCTATACATATAGGCAATGCTGCATTCAAAAGGTAAAAGGAATAATGGGATATCATGATTCCAGCTCCATTAATCACCAGCTGAATTAAAGCCCAATCCCAAACACCCCATCAGTATCAAAAATAAAACCGGTAAAATCAAGAGATAAAACCAGCTAAAAACGACAAAGAGAAGAGTCTAAAAAGATTAGGATAAAAACACAGCTTAATGAAAAAAAGGATCTAAAATCCGATATAAAACATAGTATACAGGGAAACACAGTAGCAAAAACGTCTCAGAATCATCATCATTTTTAAAGGGCTCTGAAAGTTAGAGATATTGAATGAGGGAAGACCAATTTTATTGCATGTTATAAGAAATTGTGGAGGTCTTCCCCAGTATTTAATCCATTAGGAATCTTGGCATCCAGAAATAAAATATAATGGCTTTCCAACTGTCTGAGTTTTTTCTCTCTATCACCACCTTTCTTAGAAGATGGGACCGCGTCAATAACAAAATAACTAAGATCTAAATGGCTGCCAACACTTCCTAGTTGGAACCGTTCGCAGCCAATAACAAGCAAGCTTGTGCTCGTAACGCCTCAGCCAATCAGATGTCAAAATTCCCAAATATCAATATCTGTAAATTTCGATATTTCTCCAAAACTACTGAACAGATTTACACCAAATAAACAAAAGCGTGCTTTCTAGAAGAAGACCCTTCTCCCTTCCAAATTTGGGGTGATTCCATTCACCCGTTCGACCTGTAGCCTTGTCTAAAGTTTCCTATGGAAATTGCATGAAGAAAACACATTTTGGGACCCCCCTTTTTTCTCGGCCGCCCCTTGACTAATCACCCCCAAACTTTTAACATTGGAGCTGATATGAACAAAGAATTAGTTTGGAAAATGTCTTGAAGATTCATCAAACGACGGATCCTTAGCCTAAGGAGACCCATCCCATCCCAGCCCAGCCCAGCCGGGAAGGGGGACTGTGAAAAAAAAAAAAGTATTGTAGAGATTCAACGTTAAACGCCGAGAAAATGGTCCTCAAAAGGGCGAAGAATAATAAAATGAAAAGAACCCTCCCTCCCTCAGTTGAGGAGAGTGCCCAAATGGGGACCTCAGAAGATGGAGAGAATGCAGAAAGAGGTCAAAATAAAGAAATAGTGAGGGACGTAATGACGAAAAAAACACCAAGGACATCATTCAGATTGTGTTCGAACTCGAAGGGAAGTAACTCCGGGACCAGGTCCATAAAAGACTTCGTGAGTAGACACTTTATGAAGAAGCCTGTTGCTATACAAAATCAAGACGTAGAGATTGAGATTGATACAAGTCAAATGCAGGGATCATCTGAGAAAAACATTGAGGATATGGAACCTTCACTTTCTGACCACTGTGAACTAAGTGATATAAATATCAATTTGGAAC
This sequence comes from Triturus cristatus, assembly GCF_964204655.1. Classification (NCBI taxonomy): domain Eukaryota; kingdom Metazoa; phylum Chordata; class Amphibia; order Caudata; family Salamandridae; genus Triturus; species Triturus cristatus. The sequence goes on along the minus strand of NC_140591.1, from coordinate 1,668,381,521 downwards.
CAAGACTTTCGTCCTCACCAAGAATGCTCTCTGACTCTGACTATGACTTCGGTGAGAGAGTACGTGAGGAACCCGCAGAAGGGGGTAACGAGCAGAGGGATAACAGTAACCGAGAGGAGAGAGCAGACATAGAAAACAATCGGGGGCAACTGTCACAGGGTGGTTATAAGTCTGCGGATTAGACATTGCGAAATAGCATTGAGAATCTAGATCTATCTGCATCTGCCTCAATGTTGGACGTTATCCTAATGCTACAAAAGACATTACAGGGCCTGCTGGAAGTCACACTTTCAAATAATAATATATTAAAAGTACAAGAAATGAGCTTAAGACTTACTGTCAGCTAGCTACAGGGGATAAGGGCTTTAATGCCGTCGGTGGTACGGCCGGTGTATGATATTGTAACTGATAATACAAATGAAGGAGATAGAGGGGAATCTAGGGTTGTGGTTGAAGTTGAAGATGTGTATATATCGAAACAACCGATGTTGATAAGAAGACAAAATGACCCTAGATGGCAAAAGCAAAGTTTCCCTCTAGGGAGAGTTAACAGGTATAAAGGAAAGGGAAGGAGCAAGGTGAAACGAGTGATAAATAAAAATGTAGAGTGTGGGGAAGGAAGATGGAATGAGGCAACACCACTAAAGCAGAAGATAAAATCTAAAAGAAGGGTGACACCAAAGGCCAGTAAGGATGAGAATATGGGACAGATGAAAGTGAACCCCCAAAGAAGCAGGCCCGGAACAACTATGAGCGAAACAAGAGAAAGAAGGGTCCTGCAAAAAACTGTTGGGAGGAGAAAAGGGAAAAAAAGGATATGGCCTGGGGAAAAGGTAAAACGAAATATAACACAAGAAGCTTAGTAAAAGCGGGAGCAAATGAAATAGCCCAAAACAGAGAAAAAGGAAAGAAGGGAGTAAAAATAGGAGACTGGGTAGTTGGAGAAGCGAGTGGAGGAAAGTGGTTATATTTGGAACCCCAGGAAGCACCTAAGGGCAGAAAAAAACAAAGGAAAATTTCGCCCCTAAATCGCTCACAACTACTCGCCTCATTTGCTAAATGCCCAAGTCTATATGAAATTGAATCAAAAGATTTAAGACAAGTTGGATTCCTAATAAATAGTATAGGGAAAGATGTCACAAAAGTAGAGGTATATTCAGAGATGATTAGATCCACAATAATAAAAGCAGAAGATGAGATGCTAAAAGAAGGCATACGATTGATTCAAGAGGTAGAAATAGGCAAGGTAGGCTATCCCGCCAGCACCTTTTTGAACCATCATGCAGGGTTGGGAAAAAGACAAGCAAGAATAATAACAGGTGCATTTGGAGGCAGAGAGGGAATGCAAATTAGTGTTGAAAATCATGAATTTAGAAACAATGGGGGTGACTGGAGCATGGAGGATAGAGAATTAAATGAGGCATGGTGGGCAGTAAATGAGTCGGGCAATATGAGCGAAATAGACTAGGAAAATGGGCCGTCGCATAGCCTAAGAATAATTTCTTGGAATATTAATGGATTAAAAGATCGGAGAAAGGTGGAGTATGTAAAGAATATTGCACAGACGGCAGACATTATTTGTCTGCAAGAGACTTGGTTATGCGACGATATCCAGATAGCTGATGGCTATAAACAGTTCTCCAAAAAGGCGATGAAAGCTAGACTAGGCCGCCCCTCAGGCGGAATAATGACCCTAATCTCTACTGGGGCAATAGTTAAGGCAGACCTTATTAAGACCTCCTGTAAATGGATACTAGCAAATGAGATAGGTCTACAAGAGCATGGGAGGCTGTGTGAAAATATGGTAGTGGTGAATGTATATATGCAATGGGGCTCCCTCGGTGAATACATGAAAGAAATGGGGCGTTTTAAAGCGGATCTGAAATATCTAAATGAACAATTTGGGAAATGTAATTTAGTAATTATGGGAGATTTTAACCATAAGCTAGCACCGGCGAAGATAGATACCTTGATGAATGAAATTTTGGATGCATATGATATAGTGCCAGCTCATTTCCCCAATAGCAAAATGAATAAACAGGAGGAAGAGTTAGGAAGTTTCCTAGGGTCATATGGGCTTGTTAGCCTAAATGGGAGATTGGAATCTGATAGTCCAGCAGGACAAACATTTAGAAGAGGGAACCAATGTTGCCCTATAGATTACCTGTATGTACAGTTCTGGAATTTTGCTCTTGTTAAAAAGTTTGAGATAATCAAAAGGGAAGAAAGTGATCACTATCCATTGTATTGTGAAATACTAAGAGATCCCCCACGAATCTGCAAAAAGGTCTTACCACAACAAATGGATTACCCAAAAAGATTAACCACAAAGCTGACGGAGGATTATATTGCAAAATTGGCAGGTTTCCAACAAAACTTGCCTGTAGATATAGTATGGAGTAAGAAGGTTGACTGGTTTGAAGAGAAAATAAAGCAGGTATCTCAATGTCTAGCGGTTAATATAAGGAAAACCTACAAAGGGGGTGAAAGACAGCAGGAGAGGGGGGTTATGCAAATGGGTTGGTTGGATCCGATGTGTAGAGAGAAGAAAAGAATACTAAGAAGGGTGGAAAGAAAAGTGAAACACAAATATGAGCAGGAAGCCTACAATAATATACTAAAACTAAGGAAGGAATTTAAAATGTTAGTGAGAAATAAAAAAATACATTTTAAAGAAAAATGCTGGATCTCCCTGCTAGAAACCATAGAAACCAAAAATATTAAAGGGTTCTGGAGGCTAATCCAAGAAGCATCAGGCCATCCCCAAGGATCATTGATTTGTGAAGTAGATGAGGCATCCTGGGAGGAATATTTAAATCAATTGAATAGGCGGAATAATGGGGAACAAATTGGTAGGGAAAATATACTGAGGCCACAAGTAGTAATGAATTTCATCCCTTTGTGCTCGGTAGAAAATGTAAAGAACATCATTAGGAATCTAAATCTAACCCGTGCGGCAGGGCCCGACAACCTACCGGCAGTAATAATAAAAACTGAGACGGAATGGTGTGCCAACTTTCTTTCAAAAATGTTTCTAGCCGTATTGTCCACAGGTATAATCCCCAAATCTTGGAGGGGTGCTGTAATCAGACCGATACACAAGAAAGTGGATAGAAAGGAGCCTAAGAATTATAGATTGATAAATCTATTGGACATTGGTGTGAAAGTTTTTTCTAAGATAGTTTTGAAAAAATTGAAGGAATGGGTGGATACAAATGCCATTGTACCGATGGAGCAAGGAGGGTTCAAAGACAGACACTCAACCTTGGACCATTGTTTTGCCTTGTGGGCCGTGGTAAAGAAGACACTCGAACAGCAGGGCAGGCTTTATTGCTGCTTTGTAGACTTCCAGGCGGCCTTTGATTTGGTAGACAGAGAATGCTTATGGGAAACGTTAAAAAGATACAACATCCCTGCCGATATCTTGGAAGTAATCCAAAGCTTACATAGTGAAAATTGGGCACAAGTCATCAAAGATACAGAAGGAGGCCTGAATAAAGATATAAGAATCAATAATGGCCTAAGACAGGGGTGTGTGTTGGCTCCGTTATTGTTCTCCATCTTTCTTGCAGACTTACCAAAAATATTAAGAATCGAACGTGGAGCAAGTCCCAAGATAGATGGAAAGCATTTATCATGTCTTCTATATGCAGACGATCTAGTCATTTTAGATCAAACAGTAGTAGGGCTACAAAAGAAACTAAATGCCTTCAAGATATACTGTAGGTCCAAACACCTAATAGTAAACATGGATAAGACAAAAATATTATGTTTTGGTAAGAAAAAACAGAAATATAACTGGTTTTTAAACAATATTAAGGTGCCAATTCCGATCCGGTAAAAAAATTCCCCGTCCGACTCGTATCCGGATTTTTTTCCGTCCGAATCGTCAAAGTAGCGTACAAACTGCCAAGTACGATTCGAACGGAAAAAAGTCCATACGAATCGCATTGGGAAGATTTCCCCACACGTCCTCGGGTCGGGAAAAGTCACCGACACGTCCCCGGGCGAGAAACCCACCGTGCGGAAAAATAAAGTCCGACTGCGCAAGTACGATCCCTCCCGTCCTCCCCATTTCACAACCGTACGCAAAAAACACCGTCCGAACCGAACTCCCATAGCAACCATGGAGACATGTGCCCGCATACGCGCCGAACACCCCACCACCCCCCGCCCGCGTATGTACGCCCCGAACCCCCACCCGTGTATGTACGCACCGAACCACCAGCCGTGTATGTACGCACCAAACCCCCCCCCCAGCCCTGTATGTACGCACCGAACCACCAGCCGTGTATGTACGCCCCCGAACCCCCCCCAGCCGTGTATGTACGGACCGAACCACCAGCCGTGTATGTACGCACCAAACACCCACCCGTGTATGTACGCCCCCGAACCCCCCCCAGCCGTGTATGTACGCACCGAACCACCAGCCGTGTATGTACGCACCAAACACCCACCCGTGTATGTACGCCCCCGAACCCCCCCCCAGCCGTGTATGTACGCACCGAACCACCAGCCGTGTATGTACGCCCCCGAACCCCCCCCCAGCCGTGTATGTACGCACCGAACCACCAGCCGTGTATGTACGCACCAAACCCCCACCCCAGCCGTGTATGTACGCACCGAACCACCAGCCGTGTATGTACGCACCAAACACCCACCCATGTATGTACGCCCCCGAACCCCCCCCCCAGCCGTGTATGTACGCACCGAACCACCAGCCGTGTATGTACGCCCCCGAACCCCCCCCCCAGCCGTGTATGTACGCACCGAACCACCAGCCGTGTATGTACGCACCAAACACCCACCCGTGTATGTACGCCCCCGAACCCCCCCCCAGCCGTGTATGTACGCACCGAACCACCAGCCGTGTATGTACGCACCAAACACCCACCCGTGTATGTACGCCCCCGAACCCCCCCCCAGCCGTGTATGTACGCACCGAACCACCAGCCGTGTATGTACGCACCGAACCACCAGCCGTGTATGTACGCCCCCGAACCCCCCCCAGCCGTGTATGTACGCACCGAACCACCAGCCGTGTATGTACGCACCAAACCCCCACCCCAGCCGTGTATGTACGCACCGAACCACCAGCCGTGTATGTACGCACCAAACACCCACCCATGTATGTACGCCCCCGAACCCCCCCCCCAGCCGTGTATGTACGCACCGAACCACCAGCCGTGTATGTACGCCCCCGAACCCCCCCCCCAGCCGTGTATGTACGCACCGAACCACCAGCCGTGTATGTACGCACCAAACACCCACCCGTGTATGTACGCCCCCGAACCCCCCCCCAGCCGTGTATGTACGCACCGAACCACCAGCCGTGTATGTACGCCCCCGAACCCCCCCCAGCCGTGTATGTACGCACCGAACCACCAGCCGTGTATGTACGCACCAAACCCCCACCCCAGCCGTGTATGTACGCACCGAACCACCAGCCGTGTATGTACGCACCAAACACCCACCCGTGTATGTACGCCCCCGAACCCCCCCCAGCCGTGTATGTACGCACCGAACCACCAGCCGTGTATGTACGCCCCCGAACCCCCCCCCAGCCGTGTATGTACGCACCAAACACCCACCCGTGTATGTACGCCCCCGAACCCCCCCCCAGCCGTGTATGTACGCACCGAACCACCAGCCGTGTATGTACGCCCCCGAACCCCCCCCAGCCGTGTATGTACGCACCGAACCACCAGCCGTGTATGTACGCACCAAACCCCCACCCCAGCCGTGTATGTACGCACCGAACCACCAGCCGTGTATGTACGCACCAAACACCCACCCGTGTATGTACGCCCCCGAACCCCCCCCAGCCGTGTATGTACGCACCGAACCACCAGCCGTGTATGTACGCCCCCGAACCCCCCCCCAGCCGTGTATGTACGCACCAAACACCCACCCATGTATGTACGCCCCCGAACCCCCCCCCCAGCCGTGTATGTACGCACCGAACCACCAGCCGTGTATGTACGCCCCCGAACCCCCCCCCAGCCGTGTATGTACGCACCGAACCACCAGCCGTGTATGTACGCACCAAACACCCACCCGTGTATGTACGCCCCCGAACCCCCCCCCAGCCGTGTATGTACGCACCGAACCACCAGCCGTGTATGTACGCACCAAACACCCACCCGTGTATGTACGCCCCCGAACCCCCCCCCAGCCGTGTATGTACGCACCGAACCACCAGCCGTGTATGTACGCACCGAACCACCAGCCGTGTATGTACGCCCCCGAACCCCCCCCAGCCGTGTATGTACGCACCGAACCACCAGCCGTGTATGTACGCCCCCGAACCCCCCCCAGCCGTGTATGTACGCACCGAACCACCAGCCGTGTATGTACGCACCAAACCCCCACCCCAGCCGTGTATGTACGCACCGAACCACCACCCCACCAGGGAATGTACGGACCGCACCCCCACCAGTGCATGTACGGACCGTACTGACGCCAAAAAAACACGTACTGAACCCGGACAAACCATATTTACACAAGGAGAGTCAAGTAGAGTTTCCCCACACCACCAAACAGGCCCAACAACCCCACAAACATCACATACACTCACCTGCAACTGCCAAACTGCCAAACAGAGGCCCAAAACTCAATCACTCCTCATAACACACCCACACAAATTTCAAACACAGCCACACCCACAAATGGACCAATAAAAATGGACCACACACACAAACCATGAGCCTTTGCAACAGACCCACTGCTGCCAGAGCCCACAGACGACCCACACCACCATACTTGAACCTCACACTTGCATACCTTCACACAACCACCTACACAAACACCCCCTCATCACATTCACACACACACCTCCACTACCACACCCACACACCCACAGCCATCCACACCCACACCCCCACAACCACACCCCACGCCATGTCCACCACCAAGAATCCAAAGTTCACAAAGGAGGAGCTGGAGATCCTTGTCGACGAAATCCTCAGAGTCGAGCCACAGCTCTTTGGGACATTGGTCAGACAGACCAGCATATCCGAAAAAACCGCCATGTGGCAGAGGATCGTCGATTCTGTGAATGCTGTTGGGACAACCAGAAGGACCAGGCACGAGTGCCAATCCAGGTGGTACGATCTGCGGAGGACGGTCAAGAGGAAGATGACTGACAATCACAACCAGGGGAACATCACTGGAGGAGGGCCGCCCCCCAGACCGGTACAATACCATCCCTGGGAGGAGAAGGTGATGTCCACGCTGGCGGTGGAGGGACTACACGGACTGCCAGGACTCCCAGACCCTGGTGAGTACACAAACAACTCACCTCACATGGGGGGGATGCCATACACAATCAATCATGCATGCCACCCCCCCCAAGCCACCACCGGACACAACAACACTCCACAAACACACACATGCCACTGGCACCTCCATGCCCCATGCATCAATCAGGGCCATGCCAAGTCACAGGCCACACAATACACCAACACAACACAGGATGTGGTCGATGCTGGGAGTGGGGGCAGCAAAACTAACATTGAGCAACTCACAAGCACACAACAATGCCCTCAGCCCATATGGCCCAGGGCACAGCCATACAAACTGTGTGTACCCACACAGTACTGTCTTGCCTGCAAATGATGGCTGCCATGCAGGATGCCATGGGTCTGAAGGCACAATTTGCACATAACAGCAGACAATGAAGATGCATCGCTCTGATAGAGTCTCAGCACACACCGCCACAGCAGCAGCCTACACTCAGACACACTGCCCAATGGGTGCCCGGAGAACAGGGACTAACTCACATGAACAAGCCAATGGCCATTCAAAGACCGGCTAACTGTGTGTGCCCAGGAAGCTGGCCTGAGGTGACAGAGAGTGACAAAGAGAGGGAGGGAGAGGGGGAATGAGAGGGAAGGAGACAGAGGGGGGACACAGGGAGACAGACAGAGGGAGGGAGTAGGGTGACAGAGGGAGACCGACAGAGGGAGGGAGGAGGGTGACAGAGGGAGGGAGGAAGGGAGACACAGGGAGACTAAATCACCCTTGGGTGGTGTGGCCATGTCCACTCGTCAGCCGGTGGACTGTGTGCATGCAGACCAGGTCTGGCAGTGCCTCAACCCCCCCTTCCGTAGATGAAGACCGGTCCATGTGTCAATCTGTGCACGAGTCCATCCGTGCTGCAGGCACAGACCTAACCACACACCCAGTATACCCACCCACCGTGTCGGTAAGAACCCTGTCACAAATGCTTCAGTCCCCTACCTGCAACATCAAATTGCCTTGCCAAAACACCATTTGGCCACGTACAGTGCAACACGTAAGGCGCCTCTGCATGGCTCGCTACGCCCGCACACCACACTGCTGACTGTGTACCCAAATAGATGCATCAACTAAGATTGTGTCTCACACATGCGTAAAGCCCTGACAGCTGTGGCCAAGGGACATAGCCATGCACAAGTGCACTGTGAGAGGAATGCAGGACAGATCCAACTACCCAGAGGAAGAGTGCCAAATCAGAAATGCATGCAACATGGATGCCACATGTGACACTGTCAACATTGTCTCTCTCACACACAGGTCAACGTCGACGAACACCCCCCAACACTGGGGGGGAAGTCACACAGGACCAGGCTCCGCGGGATGATGACCCCACCGCCAGCGATGACTCTCACCACTCCGTGGATGACCCAGACCAACCTGGCCCCTCTGGTGTCCAACCACCTGCAGCACCTGCGTCAGGTACAACTGTGCCAACCACCACCCCCATTCCTGCCACATCCCAGGAGACGTCCAGGAGCCCTGCCCGCACACGACCACCCAGCCAGTCTGCCCAGGAGGGACACGGTCCTCCGGGCACCCAGGAGGAGGCAGGCGGCAACGCAGATGCCATCCCTCAGGGGTCCCGGAGACCCGATGCACCCACAACGGCAGGCCAGGTGCACGTGGGCAGGGGTGGCGGGAGTGGAGGACGGCGGAGGCGCGAACCTGACCAGGCAGCTCAGGACCCGGTAGTGTCCCAGGTCAGCAACATCCTGGATACATACCGGCGTGACACCAGGGGCATGGACCAGATTGCGTCCACCCTCAATGACATCAAGGGGACCCTCCAGGAGATGAAGACCCTGCAGTCCCAGCAACATGCCTGTCAACTGCAACACCAAGGAAGGATGGAGGATAGACAGGCTGAGCTCGTGGCGGTGCAAACCCAAATGACCGGTGTACTCCGTCGGATTGCCGACAACATGGGCAACCCTCCCTGTGGCACCAGGCGAAGGCCATTACCAGACACAGGGAGGGATCAGGAGGAGGAGGATTCATCCGACGGAGCGTCACAGACATCGTCACGGACTGCTTCCGAGGGTCCCCGCAGGAAGGTGGGTCGTCCACGAAAAAGACTGTGAGAGTCAGCAGAACATCACCATCTCCCAGGTCACCTGGCCTGGCACCTGGCCCTCTGGCCCAATAGCAGCACATGACATTGTCTGCCACATGGACTTGCTGGTCACTGTCTGACCTATGTTGACGAAGACTGTGGCATGGACTCTGACATTTTGCTACGACAAGGATACCAACTCCCCCAGTGAACTTTGGATTCTACACTCCCGCTGTGCACCTCTTGTCATCCCCACAAACCCGTACCCCACCACAAATAAATTAATCACACTTACAAGATGATGCCGTGATTCTACATTATTACAATACATGTGTGTGTCGTACAGTCAAAGCATGCCTGATCTCAGAATTAACTCCAACCATCCAAACCGTGGGGTCGCAGTCTTGCCCAGGACACACATGGGTCCCAATGTCTCATCTGATACAGACATGGAGTACCAAACTCACCTGTGCTGGGCCCAACCAGCTGAGTGGTTCCCGCACAACTGTGGCTACAGACACATTCAGGGGAGCAACAGTCATGCGCAGAGGTCAGGGATCATGTGGAGTGACCTGGCTTGCCGCTCCCAGGTATGTCTAGACATGTGTCCCTACAATGTGCAGCATGCTTGCGTCAGGCGGATGTTGAGAATGGTGGCTAGGCCAAGGTTGGATGCATGGAGATGCCAGAATGCAGTTTAGGATCACTGTGCCACATGGTTGTGTTGGGGTTGTGGGCTGCATCATGAGTGTGGGCGTGGATCTAGAAGGTCATCCTGCAGCTGGCTGTGAAACATTCCCCCCATCCCGTTAGGACGTTGATGTGGCCTGGTTGCCCGACGCAGTAGCAGAGCTGTGCAGATGCACTCCGGATATGGACAAGTACCATGGGAGTCGTGAGGCACATGTCCGTAGACTGCAGGGTAGGATTCTACACAGATGTTGTAGTTTCCCTGGGGGATGGTCTCTCTTGCCTTGAGGTGGATGGAACTGTGCATCTTGTGCATAATACAGTTCCCACTCCCTGACAAACCCCTAGCATCTTGTCACTCTACACATAGACACATATGCACCACCTATGAAAACTATGCCAGACCTGCGGCACGCACAGTGGCAACAGGGCACCATTGACAGGGAAGAGGCACCTTGGAGACAGAGGGACAAATTTATTAGTCATGTGTGTTGGAATGACAATGATACTCTGTCAACACATACACAGGTCATGTGGATGTACATGTGGGAGCAACACTGGCACCCCCCATTGCAACACAGATGCTGGCATCCCATTGACCTGGCACACAAGTGACGGATAACAGCTAAACACCCCCTGCTGCCACGGAGAGGCCGCTATACACCATTGAGGCCCTGATGGGGCAATCACACACCATGTCAACCCGGTGCAACCTGTATGTTTCCGAGGCCAGTGTTACACACAATGATGGCCTCATCACAATCCCCAATCCCCTGCCACATGACAGTCACCAAGTCTGAGCATGGCTCCAGGTGAAGCCTGCCCCATGTCATGTTCCCCATGTAGGATCACCATGTATGCAAATGGAACACACATGAACCGGAGAAGTGCACACAGACTACAAACAATTCACACACCCAAAACGACGTGAGGCATCCCTTACCCTGAGGAGATTTCAACACTTGCCCGTGCATGTGACGCTGAATCAGCACATGTCGCTGTGTTCATGAGGAGTAGCAGGAGCACAACAATGCCACCAGCAGACAGCATGCACATGGACCTGTGGAAGAGAGACACACAAGGATTCAGCACAAAGGAGCACATCCGCAAGCATGTACTTAACACGTATCATGTTGTTAACATGACAGGTGACAATGATGACCCTCAGACAACATCCTTCCATTGCGCCATCACTTGAGTGACACTTCAATACACACCACTGACTCACTTGGCAGACATGCAGATGGACACACACATTGCAACACATGCCACACACGGCCCAATGCGTGCACACTCAGACACTGGAACTCACCACTAAGCAAAGAAGTTGCGTATGAGCCGACTCCGCATGTCCTCCACAGCCTCCTCCTCCTCCACATCACTTGCCCCGTCACCAAGCCCTTCATCCTCCACGGGTGGATGGTCCTGGTCATCTTGATCCAGTATGAGTGGAACAGCTTCCTCCACTGCCATGTTGTGCAGCATGCAGCAGACGATGATGATCTTGCACACCTTCACCGGGGCATATGGGAGTGCTCCGCCGGTCTTGTGGAGGCACCGGAATCGGCTCTTCAGAAGTCCAAACGTCCTCTCAATGACTCTCCTGGTCCGCCCATGTGCGTTGTTGTAGAGGTGCTCGGCAGCCGTGCTGGGGTTGCGGACAGGCGTCATCAGCCATGGCATGTTGGGATAGCCAGCGTCCCCTACAAGGAAACATCATGGACAGAAGTGTGTCAGCACAGGCAGTGAGATTGGAAGATGACGCCAAACACAGAACTGCCAGAGTCTACCCACCAACAATACATGCTCGCTCGTTCCGCAGCTGCAGCATCATTTCTGGCACCCTGCTACGCCTCATGATGAAGGCATCGTGTGCTGATCCTGGAAAGCGAACACAGACATGTGAAATCACCATGTTGGACAGACACACCACAAGGGCATTAATGGAGTGATAATGTTTGCGATTCCTATACACCACCTCCTGTGCCTGTGGTGGTACCAACGCAACATGTGTCCCATCTATGGACCCAATGACATGGGGCATCCCTCCCAGGGCATAGAACTCACGCTTGACATCTGTCAACTGCTCACGATTTGGGAATTTAATGTACTCATCCAGGTGAACCAACATGGCCTCTAAGAAATCATGCAGAACACGGCTGAACATCGTCTGGGACATGCCCCCGACATCAGCAATGGTATGTTGGAACGTACCCGTGGCAAGGAAATGTAGGGCTGCCATCACCTTCAACTTGGGTGTCAGTGCACTTGGATACCTGTGGCGCGGGAGGAGTTGTGCTTCCAGCCGGCCAGTCAACTCATCAATCAACCGTTGGCTGAATCTGTAGCGGCGTATACAGTCCCGTTCATGCAGGGCAGCAATGTCTGGCATACGTCGAGGGAGAGGCGGAGCCCTGCAGTGAAATGGAAGGAACACCTAAGAGTGAGCACTGTACAACAACATCGTCAATGCACTGAGCACATGTTACACAGCCAATACACATATGCCACGTTGTGAGTCAGGTCTGTGCCACAGTTCCTGGACACGAACGCCAGTCAGGTTACACTCCTACCAAGGGACAGCCACTAACGGAGGGGGGCAAGATCACGATGACATGGCATGAGACTAGCTGTGGGCCAGTGTAAGTGAACATGCACACGCATCACAGGATTCACAGACATCCACACATGTGCAGAGGTAGTATGCGTATGGTACAGACAGGTAGTTGGATGCGATATGCACTGGTCACATGTCATAGGAATAGGACAGGCCACACACATTGCCTTTGAGGAGTACATGTCGAGACAGAACATACATAGGGAGCATGTGGATATGTACTTGTGTTGATACTCCGTGTAGTTGGATACATACACACCTCATGGCAAATCACATATGTGGGCTGGTGTGCGGAACAGTGTGCCATGCCCATCGACACACAGACACATGTTGGCAGCAGCAACTGCTGACACATTGAATCACACACCTACAGCAAAATCATGGAAAGACATGCCACACACATGACATGGTTGCAGCATGCAACGCAGCCATACACGTGTCATATGTAATATTCCGTGTACCTGGCATCAGGGGACAGGTGCGGGTGTCCGTGACTGGGACATGCAAGTGACTCATGGCTCCACTAGTGTGTACGACATGCACACATGTCAAAGGAGTGCAGGGGATGTGTGGTACAATGCGCACCATCACACACGACATGTGTACACAGCTCATCGTACATGTGCTTTGCCCACACCTCAGGGGTAAAGTGCCACATCACATCCTGACACACCTGTGTCACACACAGGTGGTATTGCACAGACAATGCATTGGTGTCCACCCTTGGCAATACCTGTCCGCTCCATTCCTGTCTGTGTGCCGCCTGTCACCACTGACAGTTGTTATACGCACCGTACATACGCTCGGAGCGCGTGTATAGGGTCCCTGGGCCAATATTGCCGCTGGCGTATGCGTACGCCACAGTAGTACGGACTGTACACGCGCTTGTACGGTCCGGATCACAATATGGGCGCTGGCGTATGCGTACGCCACAGTAGTACGGACTGTACACGCGCTTGTACGGTCCGGATCACAATATGGGCGCTGGCGTATGCGTACGCCACAGTAGTACGGACTGTACACGCGCTTGTACGGTCCGGATCACAATATGGGCGCTGGCGTATGCGTACGCCACAGTAGTACGGACTGTACACGCGCTTGTACGGTCCGTACTACTGTGGCGTACGCATACGCCAGCGCCCATATTGTGATCCGGACCGTACAAGCGCGTGTACAGTCCGTACTACTGTGGCGTACGCATACGCCAGCGCCCATATTGTGATCCGGACCGTACAAGCGCGTGTACAGTCCGTACTACTGTGGCGTACGCATACGCCAGCGCACATATTGTGATCCGGACCGTACAAGCGCATGTACGGTCGGTATCACTGCTTGTGGGGTGCCCTAGGGCGTGGAACGCACCGTACCTGTGTGTAAATGTATGAAAACACATAGGGGACACATGAGGGACAAGTATAAGGGCCTAAATGCCTGATGGTTGCCATGGAGACTGAGTTAAATTTTTGAATTTGAGCACCAGGTGCACAGCAGAAGTCAGTTTGAAAGAATCTACATTGTTGCAATGTGGATGTTGACTTGACATCATTATCAAAACTGAAACCATGCAAAGCCACACACTGGGGTAGGTTTGAAGGGATTGGATGAAACGTAGGATGCTAATGTGACTGACCAATCAATCTGTACTCCTATACATGAACAGGCCAGCCAGGCATATATAAGGCAGCCAGGTCCCATGAGAGAGCACTTGCCTGCACATCCATTCATCCCTGACCACTGCTGCTGATAGTGATTCCTCTGGCACCATGTCCAGGACTGTGGAGAGGTCACAGCCATTCACCCAGGAGGAGAACCTTGCCCTGATAGATGTGATCCTCCCACAGTTCCAGAGCCTGTATGGTCGACCAGGGGTTCAGGTGAGTGCAGACTCCACTAGCTTAGACTGTGCCCCTTTTGTGTGACAGTGACTTCTGGCATTGTGTCCATGTGTGACAGACATGCACTGTTGTTTGGAGTGGGTCCCAGGGTGTGGAAGGCCTCATGTCACCCATGCAGAGCATGCTGTGTTTCCTGTGTGCACTCCTCACTTGCATAGTGCCTACTGTGACAATGAATGCAAGGTGCATGCCACATTCTGCCTGCATACTCCTCCTGGGGATGTTGTTTCCACAGTCCTGATGTGATCCTGTGTTCCCCCCAGTGTGACAGGTGTCAGTACCCATGGATGTGTGTTTGTTCAGTGTACCTGTGCTGTGAGTGTCCAAAGGCCGTGTTCGTCCCCTGCACATTGGTGTGTGTGTTAGTCCCCTGTCATGTGGGTGAGTGCATATGGGGAGTGTTGCACACAAGCAGCATGAGGGATGGATATGGCCTGGCCATCGGATGTGAGCAGGGAGCAGTGCTGTGTGCATGCCGTGCTGAGCCAGCCCCACACCTGTGACACCCCCGTCTACTGGCACATGGGCAGAGTGAGGTGTGTACCCGCAGTTGGCAATGCCATGTGATTGTCCTGTACCTGTGTGTGTCTGTGTACTCTGCTGAGGTAGCATCAGTGTGCTGGGGCAGGTGACTGCTGTGAGGTGCTGTACATAATCCTGGTGTAGCCTGTGAGGCACAGTGTGATCCCTGGTCAGTGAGTGTGTGGTACCCCTCATGCCACCCGTGTGCTTCCACTGGCACGTAGTGCATTTGGCCTTCCACAGTGGATAATGTCCCTATGACAAAGGTGCAATTAGTTGCATGCATACCATGGCCTGTTCATAATGAGGATTGTTCTATATGTGTGTCTCTGTGTCTTTGCTCATGTGGATTAATGTATTCTCTCTTTTGCATCCTCACAGGTAGGCGCCATTGCCAAGGGGGAGATCTGGAGGGAAGCCGTCAGTGCCGTGAGGGGTACAGAGGGTCGGAGGCGGAGCCTGTCTCAGGTGAGGAAACGCTGGCAGGACATCCGGTGCTGGACGAGGAGGATTGCACGGCTCCTGCTGGGGGACTCACCTGAGAGCCGTAAGAACCGTGGCCGCCGTCGTCTGACCCACATCCAGAAGCGTGTGCTGGCGGTGGTCTTCCCCGATATGGACAGGCGCCTACAGGAGAGGCAGCAGCAGGAAGGGGGTAGGTACATGTGTGTCAGTTGTGTGTCCCCAGCCAATGTAAGTGTGCAGTTGCATGGATACACTGCCAGGGTTTGATTGTGCAGTGCGTCAACTTCTCCACAAAGTAGCACAGTGCTGTTCTCACTCCCTCCCTTCCCCTCCTTGCAATGTGTTCCCTGGTCTGTCGCCACTCTTGCACAAGGTTATTTATGCAGGCAGTTCATGCAGGTGCCCTATGCTATCAGCATCATGTGTGGGGGTGATGTGCCACAGGTATGGGGACCTTGCGTGTGCCATGGCCAATTTCAGTCATTGTGGTGTCCATGTCACTTGGCACTGATTGTGAATCACGACATAGGGGTGTGTCTCCAAAATGTACAGCCTTCCAGCATGCATGTCCAATTGTGTGCCCTCTGACATGATGTGCCTGAGTGGGAGGCCTGCTAAGTGCAGGGACGGTTGCTTAATTTGCAGTCATGTCCATCCTGGACCATGGAGGAGTGTGGGCACTACTGTGCCCTGGGGCACCTCTTCCTAGGTATCATGTGCGTCATCCAACAATATGGCCATTCACTGTGTCTTTGCCATGGGTTGCGTAGGGTGGCATTGTACCCTGGGCTCAACTGTTAGGACCTACAGGTTGCTACATGTGTCCACTGTACAGGGGGACCCATTTTGCTTGTGCATACTCACAGTGGGCATTACCTGTGTGTGTTGTTGAGACAATCTGATGATGTTTGCCTGTCAATGATGTGTGGACATGGCCACCAGGGGCTGTGTGTTTACAGTCATGAATTATTGGAGGCCATGTGTTTCCATCCCAGAGTAAGAGGTGTACATACTTTCTCCGTCTCAATGAGATTGTCTCAGGTGTGGGTGGTTTGTGCGTACAAGGCCTACATGTCAGAAGCTTCATCCTCCTTGCTGGGTTTAGCCTGTGTGTGATGTTTGACTGGACATACGCTCAAGGTGCAGTGACCCTGTCATGTGTGGCCTGGTTTCATGTATTGCCTTTGCAGCATGCGGCAAGAGTAAATGGATATGATTCATGCTCATCCCTTTTTGACGACGCAGTGTGGTGCAGGTGCTGTGCACATTTGTCCCCAGAGGCTGACTCCTCTCTAAAATTTCAGGTGCAGTGATTTGCTGTTGTGTCATGATCTCCATTGTGTCTCAGTGGCATGGTGGGTAGAAAAACTGTGTGTTCCATGGCCTACATGTGTACATTGTTTTGTAGGTGTTACTCCTGTTGCTTTTCAGGCTATGCAATGTGACCTATGTATATTTGACTCATGTGACATAAGTGTACAGGTGTCTGATTTTCTCCTGTCTCTTCACCTTGCCCACAGCATCGCCGGGGGACACGGAAGGAGACACTAGCACGGACCGGGAGGAGAGATTGAGCACCAGTACCAGCAGTGCTGTCCTGTCTGGCACATGGAGTGGCACGGAGGCCGAAGGGAGTGAGGCGGAGGACCTGTTGACTGCCAACACAGACTATGACGCAGACGGGTCCGAGGCTGAGCTCCCAGAGGTGGCGGAGTCTGCCCCCCCAGCTGATGGCAGCCCTCCACATCCCCCCGCCACCTCAGGTTCCATCACCGGCCTCCCACATGCTCGTGGCCCTTCCCTCCGTGCTCGGTCCCCACATGTCTCCTTCCTGCCAGGCACCGCACCCCCTGCCCCTGTCACCACTGCTGCGGTGAGTGCGGAGTCTGTGGACATCCTGAGGCAGTTGCAGGTTGGTCAGACTGCGATGCTAAATGTCCTCCATGGCCACACCCAGGTGCTGACCCAGATGGAGGCATACATGGAGGGCATGTCGGCTGCGCAGTCTGACCAACGGCAGTTGCTGAGGTCCATAGACTCCACACTGACTGCAGCACTGGATCTCCTGCAGCGCTGCGTAACACCCCCTACCCCTGCCCCATCCACAATTCCCACTCCCGTGCCTGTCCCACGCACATCCAGACGTCAGCGTGCACGCACCCCAACAGACACAGGCACCACACCACCAGGGAAGTCGAAGCGCACACCTCCTGTCACGCACACACAGGGTGAGGAAGGCACACCCACTGGGTCGGGGGGGAAACGTAGAACACGCAGCCACAGTGGGAGTCCGCATTCCACACAACCCACTCCCTCCAAATCCACTCCCCTTAGCTCTCCTGGCCAACAGTCAGTGACAGCATCATCCACTGCGAGTGTGCCCCCCAGCCCCAGGATGACACCACCCCGCAAGCGGTGGAGGCGGGACCCGGCCAGGGGAGTTGAGTCCCCCACCCTGTCCACACCCTCCCCCAGTGGCGCTGCGACCCATCCCTTTGCCCCCCCCCCCTCCTTGGGGCCTGTGGTTGGATTGGGTACGGGGGAGTCGCTGGGGGAACTTGCCGACGTGTGCAGCGCCATTCTGTCCTCCACCTTTGGCGCTGGCACCCCCCCTGTGGCAGATTCATCCCTCCCTGCACCCACAACACCTACCCTTTCCCCTCCTGTCCCTGCGGTGCCTGTTTCCACCCTCCCCCCTGATGCCCCCTCTTCTGTGGATGAAATGGACTTGTGAACTGTGCAGGCAAGCTAGGGGACACACGTCCCGATGTGTACCCCCCCCCCCGGACATTGCTGCTGGGCTGGCCCATGGCCCTTGTACATAGTGGACATTTTCTCTGATATATTTTCCTGCTGAATAAAGCCTTTTCTTTTTGTTTTGCACACTGATGCTTTCCTGGACTTGCTGTTGGTGCTGGTGCTCCCTGCGTTGGGGTGGTGATAATGTGTTAGGGGTCTGTGAAATGTTGGAGTGTGCTGCTCATGGGGTGTACCCTGCCATCTGCGTGCCATCACAAAGGTCTCTGCAAATGGTATTTGGTCATGTTTGCTCTCACTGTATGGTGACATTGTCCCAAGGTGTGTTCCGTCCTCTGTGGCCCAGGCCATTTTTCCTGCAGGGTGTCTCCCAAATGCTGTGCTGTGCTGTGTCTACATTTCCTGGATGTGTGAGGGTTGCCTTTCAATATAGCCATGCTGGCTCAGCGATGGCTCCGACTGCATCTGGGGTATCACCCTTGT
Source organism: Triturus cristatus (assembly GCF_964204655.1). NCBI lineage: Eukaryota > Metazoa > Chordata > Amphibia > Caudata > Salamandridae > Triturus > Triturus cristatus. The sequence goes on along the minus strand of NC_140591.1, from coordinate 1,668,362,740 downwards.
AGGTCACTGAACTTGTTGATGGGGTATATTGTCCGATGTCTGGGCACTGCTGGGAGTGATAGGTACACACCCCTCCTGTGTCTGGGCACTGCTGGGAGTGATAGGCACACACCCCTCCTGTGTCTGGGCACTGCTGGGAGGACCCTGCACCCACCCCTCCTGTGTCTGGGCACTGCTGGGAGGACCCTGCACCCACCCCTCCTGTGTCTGGGCACTGCTGGGAGTGATAGGTACACACCCCTCCTGTGTCTGGGCACTGCTGGGAGGACCCTGCACCCACCCCTCCTGTGTCTGGGCACTGCTGGGAGGACCCTGCACCCACCCCTCCTGTGTCTGGGCACTGCTGGGGGTGTTTTGCACACCCCATTCTTATAGCAGGTTCGGTGCGTACATGCACGGGTGGGGGTTTGGTGCGTACATACACGGGTGGGGGTTCGGTCCGTACATACACGGGTGGGGGTTCGGGGCGTACATACTCTGCTGGGGTGGGGGTTCGGTGCGTACATACACGGGTGGTGGTTCGGTGCGTACATACACGGCTGGGGTGGGGGTTTGGTGCGTACATACACGGCTGGTGTGGTGGTTTGGTGCGTACATACACGGGTGGGCGTTTGGTGCGTACATACACGGGTGGTGGTTTGGTGCGTACATACACGGCTGGGGTGGTGGTTTGGTGCGTACATACACGGGTGGTGGTTTGGTGCGTACATACACGGCTGGGGTGGGGGTTCGGTCCGTACATACACGGGTGGGGGTTCGGGGCGTACATACTCTGCTGGGGTGGGGGTTCGGTCCGTACATACACGGGTGGTGGTTCGGTGCGTACATACACGGCTGGGGGGGGGTTCGGTGCGTACATACACGGGTGGTGGTTCGGTGCGTACATACACGGCTGGGGTGGGGGTTTGGTGCGTACATACACGGCTGGTGTGGTGGTTTGGTGCGTACATACACGGGTGGGCGTTTGGTGCGTACATACACGGGTGGTGGTTTGGTGCGTACATACACGGCTGGGGTGGTGGTTTGGTGCGTACATACACGGGTGGTGGTTTGGTGCGTACATACACGGCTGGGGTGGGGTTTCGGTCCGTACATACACGGGTGGGGGTTTGGTGCGTACATACACGGCTGGTGGTTCGGTGCGTACATACACGGCTGGGGTGGGGGTTCGGTCCGTACATACACGGGTGGGGGTTCGGGGCGTACATACTCTGCTGGGGTGGGGGTTCGGGGGCGTACATACACGGGTGGTGGTTCGGTGCGTACATACACGGGTGGTGGTTCGGTGCGTACATACACGGGTGGTGGTTTGGTGCGTACATACACGGCTGGGGTGGGGGTTCGGTCCGTACATACACGGGTGGGGGTTCGGGGCGTACATACTCTGCTGGGGTGGGGGTTCGGTCCGTACATACACGGGTGGTGGTTCGGTGCGTACATACACGGCTGGGGGGGGGTTCGGTGCGTACATACACGGGTGGTGGTTCGGTGCGTACATACACGGCTGGGGTGGGGGTTTGGTGCGTACATACACGGCTGGTGTGGTGGTTTGGTGCGTACATACACGGGTGGGCGTTTGGTGCGTACATACACGGGTGGTGGTTTGGTGCGTACATACACGGCTGGGGTGGTGGTTTGGTGCGTACATACACGGGTGGTGGTTTGGTGCGTACATACACGGCTGGGGTGGGGTTTCGGTCCGTACATACACGGGTGGGGGTTTGGTGCGTACATACACGGCTGGTGGTTCGGTGCGTACATACACGGCTGGGGGGGGTTAGGGGGCGTACATACACGGGTGGTGGTTTGGTGCGTACATACACGGCTGGGGTGGGGGTTCGGTCCGTACATACACGGGTGGGGGTTCGGGGCGTACATACTCTGCTGGGGTGGGGGTTCGGTCCGTACATACACGGGTGGTGGTTCGGTGCGTACATACACGGCTGGGGGGGGGTTCGGTGCGTACATACACGGGTGGTGGTTCGGTGCGTACATACACGGCTGGGGTGGGGGTTTGGTGCGTACATACACGGCTGGTGTGGTGGTTTGGTGCGTACATACACGGGTGGGCGTTTGGTGCGTACATACACGGGTGGTGGTTTGGTGCGTACATACACGGCTGGGGTGGTGGTTTGGTGCGTACATACACGGGTGGTGGTTTGGTGCGTACATACACGGCTGGGGTGGGGTTTCGGTCCGTACATACACGGGTGGGGGTTTGGTGCGTACATACACGGCTGGTGGTTCGGTGCGTACATACACGGCTGGGGGGGGTTAGGGGGCGTACATACACGGGTGGTGGTTTGGTGCGTACATACACGGCTGGGGTGGGGGTTCGGTCCGTACATACACGGGTGGGGGTTCGGGGCGTACATACTCTGCTGGGGTGGGGGTTCGGGGGCGTACATACACGGGTGGTGGTTCGGTGCGTACATACACGGGTGGTGGTTCGGTGCGTACATACACGGCTGGGGTGGGGGTTTGGTGCGTACATACACGGCTGGTGTGGTGGTTTGGTGCGTACATACACGGGTGGGGGTTTGGTGCGTACATACACGGCTGGGGGTTCGGGGCGTACATACCAGGGTGGGGTGGGGGTTCGGGGCGTACATGCACGGGTGGCGCTTGGGTGCGTACATACACGGGTGGGGGTTCGGGGCGTACATACCAGGGTGGGGTGGGGGTTCGGGGCGTACATACACGGGTGGCGCTTGGGTGCGTACATACACGGGTGGCGGTTCGGGGCGTACATACACGGGTGGGGGTTCGGGGCGTACATACCAGGGTGGGGTGGGGGTTCGGGGCGTACATACACGGGTGGCGCTTGGGTGCGTACATACACGGGTGGCGGTTCGGGGCGTACATACACGGGTGGGGGTTCGGGGCGTACATACACGAGTGGGGTGGGGTTTCGGTCCGTACATACACGGGTGGGGGTTCGGGGCGTACATACTCTGCTGGGGTGGGGGTTCGGTCCGTACATACACGGGTGGTGGTTCGGTGCGTACATACACGGCTGGGGTGGGGGTTTGGTGCGTACATACACGGCTGGTGGTTCGGTGCGTACATACACGGCTGGGGTGGGGGTTTGGTGCGTACATACACGGCTGGTGGTTCGGTGCGTACATACACGGCTGGGGGGGGGTTCGGGGGCGTACATACACGGGTGGTGGTTTGGTGCGTACATACACGGCTGGGGTGGGGGTTCGGTCCGTACATACACGGGTGGGGGTTCGGGGCGTACATACTCTGCTGGGGTGGGGGTTCGGTCCGTACATACACGGGTGGGGGTTCGGGGCGTACATACTCTGCTGGGGTGTGTGTTAGGTGCGTACATACACGGGTGGGGGTTTGGTGCGTACATACACGGCTGGTGGTTCGGTGCGTACATACACGGCTGGGGGGGGTTAGGGGGCGTACATACACGGGTGGTGGTTTGGTGCGTACATACACGGCTGGGGTGGGGGTTCGGTCCGTACATACACGGGTGGGGGTTCGGGGCGTACATACTCTGCTGGGGTGGGGGTTCGGGGGCGTACATACACGGGTGGTGGTTCGGTGCGTACATACACGGGTGGTGGTTCGGTGCGTACATACACGGCTGGGGTGGGGGTTTGGTGCGTACATACACGGCTGGTGTGGTGGTTTGGTGCGTACATACACGGGTGGGGGTTTGGTGCGTACATACACGGCTGGGGGTTCGGGGCGTACATACCAGGGTGGGGTGGGGGTTCGGGGCGTACATGCACGGGTGGCGCTTGGGTGCGTACATACACGGGTGGGGGTTCGGGGCGTACATACCAGGGTGGGGTGGGGGTTCGGGGCGTACATACCAGGGTGGCGCTTGGGTGCGTACATACACGGGTGGCGGTTCGGGGCGTACATACACGGGTGGGGGTTCGGGGCGTACATACACGAGTGGGGGTTCGGGGCGTACATGCACGGGTGGGGGTACGGGCCGTACTTCCACGGGTGGGGGTACGGTCCGTACATACCCCTGCCCACGCTCTGCGTGCCTGGGTACGGGCCGTACCCATGCCTTTGGTGTGTGGGTACGGTGCGTCCCACCATTGTTGCGGGCCGTGGGGTCCGCACCGTACACAGGCCTTGGGGGCGTGGCTACGGGTCGTACCACGCGTACCCCTACATGACCCCAGCAATGCTGGTACGAGCTGTACCAAGGCCTTTCTGACGTGGGTACGGGCCGTACCGCTATTGTTGGAGTGACGTAGGGGGACGCGTGGTACGTTCCGTACCCACGCTCTTGCGGCCTGGGTAGGGTACGTACCGGTTCGCGTGCCCATCCACTTCCGTTGTGGCGGACGCTTGCGTTGCTGGCCTTGCCCCCACCCCCTGGAAGTGACCAGGCCCTGATGGTCAGGTATGTCCAGGCCATGTGTGATTTGGTACCATGTGTTGGTGTTGTGTGTCCTGCCCCTGCCCCCCCCTTTGCCCCTGGTTGTTGTGCTGACCTTCTGCGGCGTCTGCGTCGGTTCCTGTACGCCAGGTGGACTGCTAGGAGGGCAGGGATGGCACGTAGGTTCGGGTCCATGTCTGTTCGTCGCGTCCAGCTGCTCCTTGCGTGTGTCGTCCTGATTTCCCGGCAGTTTTTGGCAGCCGGTAAATATTTTCCGTGCGGGATGACGTCGGTTCGAATCGTACTTCCTGGTTCGTGAAACGTAGGCTGGATGCGTACCGACGTCACGTCGGCTCCTTTCAGGATCGGAATTGTGTTTAGTTTCTGTTCGGTCGGTGTTTTGTTCGAATCGTACGGAAATGGTGTTTCCGTATGAATCGTACTTGCATTTTCGGATGGATTTCGCACCGGGTACGAGTCGGACGGAGAAAAGGCTCCGTCCGACGGTTCGTACCCGGTTTTTACCGGATCGGAATTGGCACCCATATTGGAATCAGTAAGTGAATACAAATATTTAGGTGTATGGTTCGACCGAGGGCTAAGCTGGAAAATGCATCTTCAGGCACAAAAAATAAAGGGGCATGCTGGAATCTGTGGTCTGAAAAAATGTAACAACATTTATTGGGATAAATCACACAGACCGGTGTTGAAAGCATTTAACGCTATGATTCCTCCGCAAATGCAGTATGGAGCGGAAATTTTGTGCCTGGGTGGTAAATGTACCTGGGAAAAGGAAGAAGGGAAATGTTTAAAATCTTTTCTTTCCCTCCCTAGCTCTTCAATGGTTCAAGCTATTAGGCTAGAGTTAGACTGGCCAGCTTGGAACCAGCAAGTACAGGTAAATACGTGCAGATTTTGGAAAAGGATGGAAGAAGATGAGGAGGAGAAAGTAGCTAGTTGGTGTAGAAGGGAGATCCAGCGGAGTGAACTGAAGTGGGCAAAAGACACTAGAAGAAAATTGGGTTTAATCTGTGGAAATCTAAAAGTTAAAATTGATCCAGAAACACTGTATATCGAAGAAGGGAGAGTGCAATAAAAAATCTAGGAAATGAAAATCTAGAGAAATTGATTTGGAGTATGTGAAACAAAAAAAGACAGTACACTTTATGTTACATGTCTGGAATAATGACAATTCATACCCATACTTAGATACTTTACCAAATTACAATTTGCGATTAGAATTATTGAAAATAAGAATAGGAATTAATCCCGCTCGTGCTAATGAGAGAGTAAAAAATATGTTGATGGATGATAATGGTAAATGTATATGTGGGCTTGATCTAAAATGTACAAGTGTTCATTTTGTATTTGATTGCACAAAACTGATGATAACAAGGCGGATGATCTTAAGGCCCCTGTTTCTGAAGTACGGAATAAGTACAAGAATACAAGCAATTGAGCTACTTACAGTTATGCAGCCTTGGTGAAATTTTTACAAGAAGCAAAAAGATTCCTATATAACAATGGAACGGAATGAGGTGGTCATAGGTGAATATTGACGGTGATATAATGGTTTTAACTATTTATGTACTAGAAACCTTTTATATTGTATGCCCTGTTTTATTGTGAAACTAGAAAACGTTTTAGTTTAAATTAAATTGATTTTAGGATTTTAAAGAATATTGTTATATTATCTTGTGCTTTTAACGTGTGATAAAATGGAATATGTAGTTTAAAGACCGAATGGTCATAATAAACTTATTTTTGACTTGCCTTGAATGGCAGTATGTAATTTAGAGTGGGTGTATCAAGGGTTATATTAGGGTGGGAGAAGATGCATCAAATTATCACATGGATGATGTCATCAGTGATGTCATTTGAGATGTTATCAGTGATGTCATCAGTGATGTCATTGACCATGTCATGAGTGATATAATATGTGACGTCATCAGCAGTGCATTGCAGGGGCGCGAGTTATAGTTAGCTGAACTAACTATAATGGGGGAATTTCAATGGCTCTGTTGCTGCTGTGACGCCGCCGCCAGCTACGCCGCCAGCTATGCGAGGACGCACGTCGCATTGACGGAACAAAGAACGCGAGGAGAGTGTTGTGCTGCAGCGAGCTAGCGATCTGGGAAGCCAGCTTTGGTACTCTTTAAAAAAAAACACAATAAAAACGTCTTTTTATCTTTGGAATATGCAGCGTACCCAGTGAAGTAATGGAAGCTACTTGGAAAGTTTAACGTGGTACCGGGAGGCAGAGGCAAGAGCGGGAGGAAGAAAAAAGAAAAAAAAAGCTCCAGGAGGAAAGCCTGAGGGCAGATGGAAAAACGGTGATTGCACCCCAAAAACAAAATCTTACCGTTGCCTACGACCTCCTTCTACCGCTGGCGCTGGCGCTGTGAGTGGGTGTGACGAGGCAAGTGGGCGAGGAGCAAGAGGCAGAGAGGCAAAACGTCATAGGGACCTCCCCGGAAAGGAAAGGAGGACTGGGGAGGTTCCAGGACCACTAATAAAAAACAAAAAAAAAGGGGGTCAAAGGTGAGCTGGCTGGCAAGGCGTGAATACCGGCACAACAGAGGTAAGATTTATGGACAGTTTTATGGTTTATGGTTTATAGTCTTTCTTAACACCCTATCCGCCCTTTTAAACCCTTTAAGCATTTTATAAGTATAAAATTTGGGTGGGTTGGGAGTAGAAAAAAAAAAGGAGAAGTAGGAAGCAGGTAAGTCAGCTGAAACGTCCTACAAAATTGGAGTACATATTCCTATAGGAACAAGGGACATATATGTGACTCTTCCTACCTCAAAGTCAATGGCACCAAAAAGGAATCAAAAACCCCGTCGGGGGGTTACGGAGCAGAACGGGGGAAGAAAGGATTGCTCCGGGGAGATTGTGGTCTCAGAAGAGAGCCAGGAGAGCCAAGTAAGCTCTAAAGAAAGGCCAGGAGCAGGAACAGGAACCCAAAAGAGGAAAAGTAAGAAAGTAATCAAAAGGAATCTGCAAAAAAAACAGGGAAATATGTCCGCTTCTAAGTCCATAAAGGATTTTTTAGGAAAACAGCCAGAGCAAGTAATAACGTCAGTGGAAATAGAGCAGCAAAATGAGTTTGACATGGCAGAACTCCCAGAAGGAGCATTGGAGGCATCGCTTTCGTTAGATCACTTTCTCTTGAATGAGGAGGACCTAGGAATAGAACCACGATTGTCTTCATCGCCAAAACTACTCTCGCTGCAAGTACAGTAGCAAGAGACTCTAGGCCAAGTGGAGAATATTAGTCATTGGGGGGACGTACAAAATATGACAGGTTTACTAGTAAACGAAAGTAAAACTCGAAATATCAAGTGCGGAAAGAATAGAGGACCCCGAGAGAAATAGTCGCCAGGACCTCGATTTTTCCGCAACTCCCTCATCTTCTATGATGGACCTATTGTTGATGCTACAGAAAACCCTCCAGGGAATCCTAGAAGTTACATTGCTAAATAATGAGGTCCAGAAAATGCAAAATTTACATCTAAAAAACATTGAGGTGGAACTGCAAGACATTAGAGGGCAACTGCCACATATGTTGAGACCTGTAGCAGACTTCCAGCCTACGTTACAGAGAGAATGCGCAGGCTTGGAAGATAATTCACACAGTGTATATATATCTAAATGTCCTATGTTGATAAAAAGAAGAGGGGATTATTCGAGATATAGCCTCCGGAACAGTAGAGGTCAACCAAAAAGAAAGGTGGGGAAAATGAGGAAGACAAAGGTAGAAATAAGGAAAGAAATAAATAAAAAGGAGGAAGAGACTGCTGTAAAACCCCCTTTGAAGAAATCATTACCAGTAAAGATTCCAAGAGTTGAGAGTAAAAGAAAGGACTATAAAAGTCAAGGAAAGGAGCTAAGTGGTAAAAACCCAAGAAAGAGGAAACTGAAAATAAAACCTGATCTAGAAATAGATAAGTCAGGCTATAAAATACATTCCCAGAAGAACCAAGAGCAGGAAATAGAAATTCGACAACCAGGTAAACCAAAGGAAAAAACAAACAGGGAATTGCTAAGTGGGAAAACATCGAGCAACTAGGAATAGAATTCCCTAAGATAGAGGTAGAGGGGGGAAGGAACAAATGGCTGTATTTCGAACCTGACCAACTAGGAAAAAAGGGAAAGAAAATAAGGAAGCTTAAACCCTTAAATAGGTCTCAAATCCTATTTTCATTCTCTAAATGTCCAAGTTTGAGGGGAATAGGAACAAAAGATTTGAAACAGGTGGGCTTTATGGAAAACAGGAATGGAAAGGAGATTACAAGAGTTCTTTTTCACTCGGATCTGGTAAAAACAGCGATTGGGAAGGCAGCGAGGGAGATAGAGCAGGAGGGTATCCGCCTAATCCCAGAGAGAGAATTAAAGGGAAATGGACACCTTGTTAGTAATTTCTAAGACTGTCATGCAGGCCTGGGAAAGAGACAGGTGAGGTTACTGGATGAAAAAGACAAAGGGGGAAGGAATTTGAAGGTAGTTGTCAACAACTCAGTAATTGAGAATCCCTGGGGTATATGGAATCAAAGAAGTAGCTCAGCAGATCATTCCCTGTGGGATAAGGTTGATACGGATGAAGAGGGGGGCCTGAGTGAGGTGGAATAGGATGGAGGGGAGTCGCATAGCCTACATTTTTCATCTTGGAATATAAATGGACTCGGAGATATAACAAAACAAGAATGTATAATTAAGATAGTAAATAATATGGAAATTATTTACTTACAAGAAACTTGGCTATGCGACGAAACCCCGATATTTGATGGGTTCCTCCAACTCCACCGTCCAGCCAGGAAAAAAGATTTGGTCGTCCGGCTGGGGGGATTATGACGCTACTGTCTACAAAAGTATCAAAGAATGTGAACTTGCTAAAAGTAAAATGTAAATGGCTCCTGGTATGTAGATCACTGTTGCCAATAATGGATAAAAAGTATGAATATGCTATTATTATAAACGTGTATATGCAGTGGGACAATGTTGTAGAGTATGGAACAGAGATGGCACTTTTTAAAGAGGACATAGACTCTCTATGTGGAAAGCACAAGGCAGATATATTTTTTATTAAGGGTGATTTTAATCATAAATTGCATCCGAAAAAGGTGGATCGTTGGCACAGGGAAATTCTGGATGCATATGGAGTTAAACAAGCAATTTTTCCATGCTGTGAATCCCTGAAAAGAGATCAAGTTCTGGGGAATTATCTAGGGAATACCAGAACTGAATTAGATCGCCCAGCAAAGAAAACGTTTAAAACAGGTACACAAAACTGCCCAATAGATTATATTTTTATGTTCGCATGGAATTTCGCTCTCGTAAGGGAATTTAAAATACACTGGAAAGATGGCAGTGATCATAATTCCCTGCAAATGAAGATCCAAAGGAGCTCCCTGAAGCCCCGAGAAATAGTAATTGCTCAACAAGTTGAATATCCTAAAAGAGTGACTACTAGATTAACTGAAGAATGTATGGGAAAATTAGAGAAACTCCAAGAGAAGATTGTTCTCAGAGATATAGGGGGCCAGACTCTTGAATGGTATGAAGGAAAGATAGCACAAGTAGTGCAGTGCCTACGAAAAGAACTAAAAAAGCATAACAAAAATCATTATATAATCCCTGTTGGACAACCAAAATGGTTTTCTATGGATTGTTTAAAGAAAAAAAGAGAAATAAGGAAAGTAATAAGAAAAATAGGTAAAAAATACGATTACAAGAGGCAAAGCTACCTTAAAAAACTGAGAAGAGAGTACAAGAAGTTAACCGCAAATACAAAAAGAGCGTATAAAGATAAGTGCTGGGAAAATGTGTTAGATTCTATTGAATCAAAAAATATAAGACAATTCTGGAAGCTGGTAAAAGCCGCGGCTGGTCACCAAGAGGGGGAGATGAACTGCGTGGTAGATGAGGCAGTGTGGGAGAAGTACTTGAAAGATCTGTATGACCCCCGGAGGGATTTAGAAGTAGTGGAGTTCCAGCCTTGGCATGAGTTAATGGAAGAATTAAGACCAGACGTCACAGAAGAGAATGTAAAAAACACAATAATTAAGCTGAAATTAACATCAGCAGCAGGACCAGATAACCTCCCTGCAGTTATAATAAAGTCCCAGCTGGAGAGGTGGGTGAGATTTTTTTATTGTATGTTTTCGGTTATTCTAGAGGTAGGGAAAACACCTAAAAATTGGAAGGGAGCTGTAATAAGACCAGTTCATAAAAAAGGTAATTTAAATGAACCACAAAATTATAGGTTGATTAATTTGTTAGACTTCGGGGAAAAAATGTTCTCGAAAATTATTTTAAATAGACTAAAGGATTGGGCGGAAGAACTATCGACTGTGCCAGTTGACCAAGGGGGCTTTAAGGAAGGCCATTCCACGGTTGGTCATTGCTTTGCCCTGTGGGCAATAGCATGTAAGTCAATAGAACAAAATGGTAAATTATGTTGTTGCTTCGTTGACTTTACAGCAGCATTCGACTCAGTTGATCGGAACTCCCTGTGGCAGACCCTAGAAAATAAAAATATTGGCAGTAATAAAAGAGCTGCATAGTGGTAACTGGGCACAAATAATGAAAGATACAGAAGGGTCATTGACGACCAAAATAGCAATAAAGAACGGGCTGAGACAGGGATGCGTGTTGGCTCCGTTGCTGTTTGCCTTATTTTTAGCAGATTTACCAACCGCCCTAGAAATTGTAAAAAGTGCAAGCCCGTGAATGGATGGAGATAAAGTGCCCTGCCTACTATATGCAGATGATCTGGTGATTCTGGATCAAACCGAAATAGGCCTGCAAAGAAAACTCAATGTTTTTAAAGAATATTGCGAAGGGAAATTTTTAACTGTAAATATGGACAGGACAAAAATGTTATGCTTTGGGAAAAAAGATATTAAATTTAAATGGTTTTTAGGTGATTTGAAATTGGAAATGGTAAATGAATATCGCTATCTCGGGATGTGGTTCGATAGGTCCTTAAAATGGCATATTCACTTAGAAGCTCAAAAAGTGAAGGCTTTCTCATCGATCTGTGGATTGAAAAACTGTAATAGGGAATATGAGGATATGTCCCACAGACCAGTGCTCAAAGCCTTTGAAGCGATGGTACCCCCACAAATGCTCTATGGGGCAGAGGTCCTTTGTTTAAACGGCAAAGAGGACTGGGACCGAGAGGAAGGGAAGTGTTTGAAAACACTGCTGTCTTTGCCCCATTCATCGATGGTCCAAGCAATACGAATCGAGATAGGTACAATTCCTTGGAGCGTGCAGTCACAAGTGTCTCTAATTAGATTTTGGAAACATTTAGATATAGAGTCAAACCAAAAGGTATCCCAATGGTGTAGGAAAGAGATCCAAACAAGTAGTTTGAAATGGGCTAAGAAGTCAAGGAAGAAAATATTATTGTCCTTTGAGAATATAAAAGTGGAAATTGACCAAGATTCTCTGCATGTAGATTTTACAAAAAGTGAATTTAGAAAGTATAGTCTGGAAGTATCTAGACAAGCAGATATGGAATATCTGGCCAAGAAAAAAGTCTGTGCAATTTATGAGGGTTGCATGGTCAAATGAAAATTGGTTCCCCTACTTGGATATTCTGCCAAATCGCTGGTACAGACAGGAGATCTTAAGAATGAGAATTGGTATAAATCCATGGTTGGTAAATGAAGAACAAAAAATAAAAATGCTGCTTGAAGATGGTAGCTGTAAGTGCACATTGGGAACAAAATGTGACATATTGCACATTCTGTTAGACTGTGTAACAGTAGTAGAGCAACGTAAACGATATCTTCGCCCAATTTTGATAAAATATGATATAAGGCGTCGGACACAGGGAATAGAGCTATTCATTGAAATGCCAAACCTTGTGATAGCAATTGCACTGGGGAAATATTTGAGGGCAATTAAAGTTTTCCTTAGCGAGAAGTAGGAGAATTTTAAAGATTTTAATTGGTCTAAAAAATTTATATAAGGTTGAGTATTTTTTATTTTTTTAAATTGAATTGTATAGTACCTTTAAGAGAGTTTTAAAATATATATGATTTTTATAAAGGGTCGTGTACCCGATTGTAGAAAGTAACTATGTGTACCTCAATTTTGATAAATCGTTACCCTTGATATGAGTCTGCATAATGTACGTGGTTTTATTTATTGCCGAGCTGAGAAAGTATAGATACTGTTTTTAATTGTTTTAACCTAATATTGTTTGTACAATTGTGTAGAATTGATTAGAGACCATGGTCTAAATAAACATTCCTTTTTGACTGACTGACAACGGTTTTGTACGAGGGAAATGTGCAGCTAACTATAATGCCCCTGAAACCTATGTTTTTTTCAGTGAATTTCTATGGTTTTTTAAATGCTAATTCCTAACTATAACGTGTCTGAAACCTATGGTTTTTTCAGTGAATTTCAAAGGTTTTTTAAATACTAATTCCTATCTATAACTTATCTCTAAACTATGTTTTTTTACTGAATTTCATAGGATTTCTAAGGGCCATATGTAGGTAGAACGTGTTTTGCGATTCTCTAATTGCAATTTTTTGGGAATCGCAATTAGAGAATTGCAAAACGGAATGTAGTTAGGATTAGCAAATAATTTTGCGAATCCTACATATTCCTTAATTGCGAATTGCAAATTGCAATTCGCAATTCAGGAATACCTCCCCATTCATTCCTATGGGCCTAGAGGCCCATTGGAATGAATGGGAAGACATTCTCAATTAGCGATTCTCAATTAGAGAATCGCAAATTGAGAATGCAATTTCAAGTGTGCCAGGGTGTCAAAAGGATACCCTGTTGCACCCCTGAAATGAGCATGGGTGCACATGTGGCACACATACATGCCCTAAGGACATGTCTGTGCACCACATGCCACTTTGAAAAATGCAAAAATATGCATTTTTGAAGGAAATCGCAAATTACCACCAACCTGTAGTTGGTGGTAATTTGCGATTCCTTAAGGCCAAATTGCACGTTTTGGTGCTTCTTACATTGCATTTAAGGAATAACAAAATTTGTGATTCCTTAAATGCAATTGCAAAATAAATCGGCGAATTTCGGCGTTTGCGATCGCAATTTTGCTTTCTACATATGGCCCGTAATCTTTATTTTTCAGTATATCAATTGCTTTATTTATATTTTTATACTGTTTTTCATCATTTTTATAAGTTTTTCACCATTTTACGATTGTTGTGTAGGATCCGCGTAGGGTGTGCGTTGGGTACGTATTTTCGTGCGCGATTGCCTTGCGACCGGTATGTGACTCCAGGCGCATACGCGACACATACGAAATACGTTACACGCTCGAGCTCTTCCGCGAAACGTCATATACGTGTTTGACGCGGTGGGTGCGCGATTCCCGCAAAATATTTTAAATGTCAAAAAACATATATATATATGTATGTATTTCATATAAATATTAAGGGAAGACATAATCTAAGCTACTCATAAAATGAATATATTTTTACTTTTAATCAACCTATATTACTTTTAAATGCTATTTCGCGAATTCACGCTCGGTGCGTGCTGCCTATGCGCAGGGTACGCGGATCCCATGTGACCTGAAAAAAAGAGATTTGATTGGTTCATTAGACTTCCTATTCTAACTATTGAAAGACCCCAGCCATTTCAATCATTCTTCTTAGACCTTCTTTGGAGGAGCATCTCTGTACTTAGAAGAACATTTTTTGGCTAAGTTGACATTTAGTTCAAACTTATTTTGAGAAACAATGGCTTCAGGGCAGCAGGCATCACCAGCGTCTGAACATTCATCAGAAGATGAATTTTTGGCTGAAACACCATGCCCAGAAAGATATTCATCTGTTGTCTGGAAATGTTTTACTTTTCCAGAGGGACAAACAAACACAAATGCCACCAAAGTGACATGCAAAATATGTCAGAGAGTGCTGTCCCATGGAGATCCAGCAAAGAAGTACTCATGTGGTACAGCCAGCATGAAGAAACATCTTAAAACTATGCATCCAGTAAATCTGGAACGTGAAGAGTGCCGAAGAATGAGAGTTCTTCCTGCACCTTCACAAACATCACATCCAAGTTCTTCTCGCACGGATCCATCTGAGCAACACCTGGACATCCGTCCTCAGTTTGCAACACTCAAAGTGCACTGCTTGAGGTGTAATGCAGTCCTATGCTATGGAGAGCAATCTATTGACTTAATTTGCAGGATGCAAGAGAACCATCGTTGTTAGTTTTTTTTTTCCTGAAGTTCATTGTTTTGTTCCTCCAGTTCTGTTTTTTCCTTTTTTTCAAGAAAAACCCCCAAAAAATAAAAATTGTCCAGAAACTCAAAAACAAATAATATAAAAGAAAAAAGAAGAAAAAAAAAGTTCTTGTAAGAACTAACTAAAAAAAGAGCTATATTTGTTTGTTAGTGTGTGAAAGTTTAGATGAATGTATGTGTAGTGCATAATTGACTGAACAAATGCATTAGTAGTGTATGGTGAATGTATAAGTGCAAAACTATGAGGAAGTGCTGCAGCATCACACAGTAACCTCTTTAACTGCAGTGTGCTGTGGTACTTCCGAAGCACAGGGATGCAACATATGTACATAAATATGTTGCAAGTCTATGCTTCTCTCTGCACGGCTGCTTAAACTGCAGCCATGTGGTGACACAGGAACCCTTGCACCATGGTGCAAGGATATCTGTGTTGTAGTGTGTTCTCCCTGAATACATACATACATTGTTAAGTTAGCATAACCACGTTAGATGTTAGAATGCCATCTTTCTGCTTTTGCACACGACACTGCGTTTACATGTTATTTCTTAAATAAACTGCTGACTCGAGACTTGCCTCACACGAGAGCAATCTGTTGTTACCATCCCAAGCTCTGCGCAGCGACCTTGGTCTGTACATGGTGTGACAAACAGTCTGGATTATTACACAATGCATGTTTTCCACTCTAGGTTGATCGACCCACTATTTAGCCATAACACACGCGCAGCTGCACATACCTGAAAGTTGGTGCGTTTAATATCACAGACATCATGTTTATTATTCAGACCGAAGACGAGCCTTCCTGCGAGAAGTCTCCTGATGCTCCTGTGATGTGATTTCACTAAGCTGATCTTTGAGGTATGGGGTCCCCTATTCAAGCCTAAGAGACCTTCTATTAGCATAATAATAATATTAGCTTCTTAGTAAAGGGAAGGTGGTAGTATCCACTGTCATTATAATATGATCACCCCTTTTATATTCTATGGTATTGTAACTATGTTGCTGGTTTTGATATTAATCATTTGTCTGCTTGTATTAGCCAAAGTGCTGCATCTTAGGACACGTGGTCTATAAAAATAAACCCCTTTTATTTACAACGTGTCTCTGTTGATTATTGTTGTGGACTGATGTGAGAATAATATACGAACAGGTATTTCCGATTCCCACCATTCCTGAGTATGTACTGAGTCGCTTGTTCTGGGTTGTCTATTCATTGGGACCGCCGAGCTAAATCTCGGATAACGAATGGGACACTTATGCTAGCCGGATACTGGGTTCTGGGTTCTGAGGTGAGTTTCTGGTACACCACAATTCACTGAGGTCCTGGGGTTCTTCGCATAGTTCTGTGTATCAGCAGAATCCCTGCAACATGGCGCACCTAACGTTTGGTCTATGAGTTGAAACGCCTTAGTAGTGCTTACATTTAGTCCACAGCACCCTCATTCTTGTTTCCGGATAACAAGTCTGACGGATTTTAAACCTACCTAGTTCTATTGATATAGGTTCCTTCAAGCTTGATTATTAAAAAGGTTATTGAACCCTTGTGCTACTGAATACTTGAAGTGTAGCTTGTCCTAATGGCGATAAATATTGCGGCGCATAGTCGTGCGGCACTGAAACGTCATTTGACGCAGTATGGAGTGCCGGACGCGGGCATGGACGTCATCTTTGTGGTGGGAGCCGATGCGGCTCATCCCTTTGAGTTATTCTACTCTTGGGTGACGATTCCGGCAGTCAGTGGAAATGATAATACATTTCATTCATACACTGCCTCTGCAGTGCCTGCTGCCTATGCACCGTATAGGACACAGGAGATACCAATATCTGCTTGGCAACATCAGATTTGGTTTAATGGCGCCCTCCCCCATGTGGTTATACCGCCGAGAATGGGCCCTTTATCAATTGCGGGGGCCACTTGGCCGGTACTAGCCGGATTTACGCCTCATCCCCGTTACCTCACGGTGACGGTGGATGAACTGCGTGTACTGCACACTGCCCTTATAACAGTATATAGGGCGTTAGTGCAGTATGTGTCGCGCACTGTACAGGCGGGGGCGCCTGTTGGTGCGGGACAACCTGGTGATCGTCACGCGGTGGTCATTAGTCCTGTTATGGTTAATTCTGTTGTAGGCAAGCGCCCCCTCACGAGGGATGATTATCCCTTTTGGCTTGCTGAAAAATTTGACCAAATAGAAGCGGTTTATCCGCATACAACTCCTGTGGAGAAATACAGGATCCTCACCATTAGTTTGCCTAAAGACTTAGTTCCCCACATGGATGACTGTGTTTCTTGGGGTAAGGTTTTTGCTGCAACGTACGCGCAGTGCTTTGGCACTCCGTCTATGTTGCAGCTGCCCTCCGTTATCAAACGTGTTCAAGAGGACCATGGAGCGGAGTCTGCGATAGAATTAGGGATGCGGCTCCTCGGAGATTTTGGCCTGGTGGCTACCATGATAATGGGAAACCTTAAGGGTGATGCGTTGCACTTTCAGGTTCGTAATGAACTGAAGAAAGTTGCTGAAGAGGACAAACCGCAGGAATTTGCAAAAATAATTTCAGAAGCATATCGTGATTTGGGTCGTAGCTCTTTAGGAGTTAAGCCTGTGATCAAGAATCCCGATTCTAAGCAGCAGGGTAAGGTAGGAACTTCTGGTAAGGATGAACGACCCATTTTTCCAAAACAAAAGTGGCCGTTTAAACAACAGGGCAAGCAGCAGCAGAAACAGGGCTCTCGGCCTGCCTCTCCCGTACAGTCAAGTAGTGAACGCACTTATGATCTGCGAGATCGTGCTACTATTAAGTCTCCTGATAGATTTCAGGTTTCTGAACCGCGTTCTCCTCGTTCTTCACAGGAAACATCGGCTACACAGTCTGGTGGCGGAGGCGGTGGCAAAGGTCGGGGTGCTCCACAACAGCGTGACCAACCCCGACAGACTGAGGGTAAAGGCAAGCAGGACGAGTTTGCTCGACAAAGACCCCCGTTTCAGAAGAAGAAAGTGGCGGCTCTGACGGCAAAATATGCCTCAGATAGTGCGGACACAGCTTCAGAACCGGACATGGGCGCTGACGCTACTAGACAGCGCGGCGGAAATTACCATAGTCCGTCAAGCTCTGCGTCCATTTCTGGCGGCGACAGCAACTGATGTATTGGTTACTGTTGAAACAGCTGACACCAGAGTGGCTCCCCCTGATAGACTTTATGAAATAGTCTTATTAATAGAGGGTGACATACAACGTACTATAAAAGGGATTTTTTGGGATAATCTGACCACCACCTATGATATCCTCCTAGCGGAGGCAGATTGGCCCCCAGCCTTCATTTTGGAAGCTCCTAGAGGGGAGGAGAAAATCCTCCCGTCCTTTGCGCACACTGTGCCTAAGGACCAAGCTGAAATGTACGCTGGTGAGTGGGCGCTGGCGCTTGCGCCAGCGGTGTATCGTACTCAGGTGGGTTGGGACCGGTTGTCCCCCTGTCATGAGATTCCATTGCGGTCTATGCCCCAGCCTCAGCCCCAATATCCCATGCGTCGTGAAGCTAGACCCCACGTCGCTGCGATCCTTGAGCAATTGGAATATCAGGGTGTTATTGAAACTTGTGTGTCCCCTATGAATAACCCTTTATTCACTGTAACGAAGCCTGACGGCTCGTACCGTTTAGTTTTGGATTACCGGCACCTAAACTCCCATTGCCGGACCTGCGCGGTACAAAATACACATAGCTCGGCTTTAGTCGACAGTCTCGTGCGTAAGAGGTTTAAAACGACACTTGACATTTCCAATGGCTTCTTTAGCCATAACCTGTCCACACTGAGTAGCCAGTGGACGGCGTTTACTTCGGGCGGAAAACAAAAACAGTTTACGAGATTAGCCATGGGCTACAAAAATAGCCCTGGCGTCTTTTCCGCTCGCGTGGTTTCTCTCTTAGAAGGAATAGACCCCGAAGCATACTCCTATGTTGACGATATCTACCTCACGGATGATGAGCTGTTGCCGCATCTGTCTCGAGTCGACAATATTGTAGTGAGTTTTGCTGACTATGGCTACAAATTCAATTTTGCGAAGTCACACATCGCGGAATATACAGTGTTGTTTTTGGGCTACGAGCTCGATAATGAAGGAAAGGGGTTAGCTCCCCACTTTCTGGAAAAGTGCGCATGCTTGAGTGCGCCAACGACGCTAAAGAAATTACAATCTCTGCTGGGCTTTCTGAATTTCGGCCGTACGTACATTCCTGATTATGCCCAGCGTATCAAGCCGCTTTACGCCTTGGTACAACCCACATTTTCGAAGTCTAGCTGGCAGCTGGAACATTCTAAAATTTTACAGTCTTTACAGGCTGACCTTCTTGCTTCTCAATATTTGCTGACGCGTGATAACCGCACTAACCTGGTCATAAGAATTGTGCCAGGCGCCGTGGGTTTCACGTATTTGACGTTTAATGAGGGCGATACAGTCCCCATTGCGTACAAATCCCACTTGTACACCTCTGCTGAATTACGTTTTTCCGCGGTCGAAAAAGTTCTGACTGCTGTACAGATGGCGATCCTTAAGGAACGCGGACTGTCGCATGGGAAACAGATTCTGGTTGTAACACCCTATCCTGCCTTAGAGGCAGTGACAAAGGCAAGTGTACCAAATTCTAAAGCTTTGCATCCTCGGTGGATACAATGGGCCACAACACTGACGTCGCCAGACGTCACTTACATCTTTGATGCCTCATTACAGACTCAAGAGTTCTTGCAGTATGAATTCGTTCATCCGGCACCTCTGTCTTTGCGCCCGCTCGAAGAATACCATTGTGTCATATACACTGACGGGTCTGCGCAGCCCGCGATTGGATCGAAGCACGCTTATTCAGCGGCTTGCGCAATTGTCGTAGGTACATTCGTAAATGGTGAATTCCAATCTGATGCAGTGCATACGCAGTCATTGGGTGATTGTACCGCGCAATTGGCGGAGCTTCGGGCTCTGGTGCTTGCACTGGAGTTTGCTGATCCCCGGGTCACTACTCTTATAGTGAGTGATTCCTTCTACTGTGTCCAGTCCTACAATGACAATTTACACTTCTGGTCTCAGAATGACTATCCAGACACAAAAGGTGGCACAATTAAGCATAAAACGCTTTGGGTTCGAGTGGCAGACTTTAAAGACCGTCTCCCTCTCGTGAATGTTATTCACACTCTTGGTCACCAAAGACTTGGTGTCCATGCTGTCGGCAACAGCTTGGCTGACGAGGCAGCAAAAACAGCAGTGGCTACATACTTAGTGGCAGCAGTTACCAGATCAAAAAGTAAGATTGATGATGACATCTTGGCAGCTATTGCTGCTACAGAAAAGGGAGGCGATTACCCGAAGGGTTTTCCTTCTCGTTACATTTACCATTTAAGTCCTGATAATGTCCCATTAGTGAGGATTAACGACGTTGGTGACAGAATTATTCCCAACGCGGACTGCAGGCCAGCACTGATCTTGGCTGCACATGAGGGGTTGGCGTCTGCCCACGCCGGTGTGTCAGCTACAATATCTCTGCTACAACAACGTTACTGGTGGTTTGGTTTATATAAACAAGCGCGTGCTTATGTTCTTGATTGTGACATTTGCCAACAGATTAAACCTTCTACTGTTGCGCGGCCACCACAGACACAGCTGTACATCTCTAATAAGCCATTTGGTTGTGTTTATTTAGATCACTGCGGTCCTTTTTCCTCTGATACTGCGTACAAGTACATCTTGGTTGCAGTGGATTCGTGCACACGTTTTCTATGGGTATGGCCACAAAGGAGTGCTGACTCGCGGACTGTCATCAGGGATTTGCGTGTCTTTGTGGGAACTTTTGCGTGTGGTACCTTCCATTCTGATCAGGGCCCTGCGTTCGCCTCTAAGGCTTACAAGGAGGCTATGAGAAATTTGGGGGTCCTAGTCAAATTTTCGTCCCCCTACCGACCTGAGGGTAATAGTGTGGTGGAGCGAATGAACCGTGACTTAAAGCAATCATTGACAGCACGTGTTTTAGGCACAGGCCGGAACTGGCTAGCCCATTTGTATAACGTCCAACGTGCACTTAATAATCTCCCTAGAAGGTCTCTGGGTGGGCGGACCCCGTACATGATGCTCTTCGGAATCAGAATGTTTGTCCCAGACCTTGATGGTCTAGACATGGCGGCGTCGACCGCACCCTTTGACGTAGATGATCACTGTGCTGTTTTACAGACTCTACAAGAAGCCAGAGACACTCTTTCGAAGGAACATTTGCCCTCCACATCTGAAGCTGAAGTTCAGATTCCGGTAGTCGGCTGGCTACCCCGAGTTGGTGATCTGGTCCGTGAGAAGGTGGAGAACAAGAAGGAGTTCGGCCCCTCTTATCGTGCACCAGTTCCAGTGCTTGGAGTGCAGGGTACAAGAACAGTCATTTTACCTCCACTTCCTGGTCGCAAAGAAAACAGGTACATCTCTATTGACAATGTCAAACTTCAGCGAGTGGCCGATACTTCTTAGTGTGACTCCAGCAGTTTCATGCCAGACGATGCAAAGAAATTCAATGTTAACTCTTGCTTCTAACACCTTGCCTGAGGTTGCCATCGAGATGCAATCTGTTACTGATCCCTTGTTGATACCATCGGCTGGTGGTTTGCCCGAAGAGACTGAGTATGCTTATCCTACACGTGGTCCCTCACCTATTTTACAATCTACAGCACTTGGCCAGTCCCGTTTCTCCTTTGACACTAACTCATTACCCTCAAGCCCCCCATCAAACATTGCTGTTTTTTTCAGCTGGTTTAAGAGACATTTTTTGATTGCCCCTTGGACATACATCTGGTTGATACTTTTCACTATTTTTTTGTTTATGTCAATTGGATTTATAATAGTTTTTTTCCGTCTTGTGGATGGCCACTATCTGAGTGAGAGATCGACAATTAGACTTATCAATGGAACTTTGGCCCCCCACTCCTCGTCCCACGTCATGAAGAGGGACCAGACTTTTGTGAATATTACTGCCTGGCCCGTCTTGGATGGAATCGCATGGGATGCTGTTAAATTCCAAATTCATGGGCCTACAGAGGTCATTAATGTACCTAATGTATTTCGTGTTTCTATGGGTGATGTGGTTAGGCAGAACATACGTTCTGATGATTGGGATGTACACGCCATTGAATCACTGTTTTCTGATTTGAAATATTATGCCGCTTTTGATGCTGAAGATTTATACGAAAATGCGGCTAATTATGCGGAACAGTATTGTTTTCAACATTATGGAAATCATTTCCTGCATAAAGCAACTACATTTAGAAATTTTGTAAATTTTACCCAATGGGAACACTGTCCTACTCCCGAATTCGGAAGTTCACAAACACTAGTTAACAAGTATTCATATTTTACCGATTTCAGTGTTTCCGACCCGGCAGCGTTTTATTTTAAGGTGCTGCCTGAGTCTGCCGCAAAGGTTAGACTGACACACACAAAGTTACTTTATTCCAAGTCCTTTATGGACGAGTTGTCAATCAAAGGTTATGATGTATGGAAGGCTACTATTGATCTAAAGTCGGTTTGGGGTTCCAAGCCGTGGCAGGTACAGGGTACAGAGGCTTTACATCGTGCCTGTCTTATACCAAATCATATTTTATTTTTAAATTCATCCATCTTCCAAACCACCTGTTTTGGATTGGCTACTTCTAAACAATTAAAGTCACCTTCTGTGCCGGATCTGGGCGCTTATTCCAATTGGGATAACCACACAGATCTGTCCCTTACTGCTTTGCAATCCTTAGTTTCAAACACATCTTTCAACATTTCGAAATTTCATAGTGAGGGTTGGTTAGTTTGGCAACGCAGTTCAGACGCCTGTCAACGTCGCTTTTTGGGACTGAAACCGGGGTATACTCAGGAACGCGTAGATCCTCGGTTTGAGTCGTCACATACTGTAACTACATACTCTGTGGGCAAGTTATGCCAATCTTGGCTGCGACATTCCACCTTGGCGTCTGTCAAGGTTCATTTATCACAATTACATGACAAAATAGATTTGAATGATTTTGTTAAGGGTCCTGTGGGTAGCAGAACAAAAAGGTGGGCGTATGCTATTTACAACGAAGTCTGGAAGTTGTCGCAGATTGAGGCAGCTTCCAGGTTGAGAGCTATTGACCAAGCAAACATGGAGAAGGTTTTAGCTGTTATCGATAATAGCATTAGCACTCTCTCTTCTAGGATTTATACATTAGATAATATTGTTTCTTCTGTGGTTGATATTGTGCATGATGATATGTCTGTGTTATATCATGGTCAAAACCAGTTGCGTTCTGTTATGCAGTTTGCATGGACATTGCAGACGTTAAAGGCGGGGAGAGTCCCTTGGGACTATCTTAACACTACATCGTTATTTCTTCCCTTTAACCTTACTGACAAGCAGCGATTTATGTCCATGAAGGATGCTACATATTCATTGTTACATATTGAAAAATTAGAACCATTGCCTTTTTCTGTAGCGGAGATCAATTCAGCTACGTGGTTAGTCCACGGATTGATAACTCTCCCTTTTGCGCTTTTTAAGTTCACTTCTTGTATGAAACATTATGCTTTGGGTAGATATGAACCGCTGGGCACCGCTTTCATACATGAGGTTTGGTCCCTCCCCTTTACGTATAGATGTACTAGGGACGGCACTGAGGTTTATTTGAAAGGAGAGGAATGTACAACGACACCAGACCATTCCTTGGTATGTAGGCACATTCAATTACACGGCGCATGCAATGTACAAGCCCCGAACTTAGCCTGCGTCCTACGAGGTATCCCAGTGCCTGTGATTACGCCTTCTTTCACGCTGCTTGCAAACGGTAGTTATTTAATTTTGAATAATGAAGCTTGCTGCGGGATGTTAGTGGGAATCCCGTACATAGTAACTGTCTCGCAGAAAGTTGTCTGCTGCAATAATGTTCTCTTTCCACCCCCGCATGGGCAGCTGGATGTTTCTATCTGGCCTTCGATTCCAACCTTGAAAGCAGAGTTCAACAAGTTGAGCAGAATAAGAGCTCTATTGTCCCAAAAAGAGGTGCCATTGACTTCCTCTCGTGAAACATTTGTCCTTCACGTTGCTAATACGCGCACTGAGGTACAGGCGCTTCTGAATACTGACCTCCCCCTACATTTCGGCACTTTGATCCAAACTATTTTTAATGCCTCGTCCACGACCGGCCTGGCTCATTTTTTTAAACTTGTGGGCTCGGGTCTCGTGACCTCTTTCAAGACTATTTTTGGTGAGATTCCGGCATTTTTTCATTCACTTTTCTCGAGCATCTTTGGAGGTGTTCCGCTGCTTCTGGCGCTGGTGGCAGGTGTGCTGCTTTTCCTTTTCATACTACGGAATGGCTGCTCCTTCTGTGCCACACGAGCCCCTGTCCCGCCTGCATCTTCTTCGTGATAGGATGCTTGACTTTTATGGAACTCTGCCGTTGGCGACCTTAAGCCTGGCATATGGATTATCCTTCAGGTATTCCTACTTCACCTGCGTGCAGCCTGTGTTTCACTGCCTGGATTGTCCCTTTGAATGGCCTTTGGATTTGTGCTTGACCAACCTGGTGTCTCCGGTGCCGGATTTCGATCGACTGATGAGGCCCTTAGTGTCTCACGAGTTGGCCTGTTCTGGTGTCCGGATAATGGCTTGTGGAGCAGCACATGGGATCCTAGGTAATTGGGACATCTCTACAGCTGCCTACAACTTCTTGGCTATGAGCTATTTGGAGGAACATTCCGGGTGCCCTCTGATCGTGCTGGAGGCTCCGATGGTTGAAGAACACGTATGTTCCTTTTCGTTGATGGATTGGATGGCTGAGACTTTCAGTGGACCTGCAAACGATTTTTTGTTGGAAGCAGTGGCCACATATGCTGCCTATACATTCATGGATTAACTGGACAGTTGTCCTTTGCGCCTGTGCTACTGGACAGCACTTTAGCGCAACATTTCTTCTTTTCTTTCTCTTTTTTTCCCGATGGTCGTTTTGAGTTTTTTTTTTACTTCCATATTTTTTGTTCTCTTTCAAAAAAACCCTGGTTTATATTTTTTTTGTAGTTTCGGACTTTGGCGCATTCTGAAACTCTGCATTGGTTACGCCTTGTTCTGCTCTGACGACACTGAACTCTGCGTTCTCTCTTTTCTTGCCTATTAAATAGTGCTTCGATCAAGGGGGCGTGTAGTGTGTTCTCCCTGAATACATACATACATTGTTAAGTTAGCATAACCACGTTAGATGTTAGAATGCCATCTTTCTGCTTTTGCACACGACACTGCGTTTACATGTTATTTCTTAAATAAACTGCTGACTCGAGACTTGCCTCACACGAGAGCAATCTGTTGTTACCATCCCAAGCTCTGCGCAGCGACCTTGGTCTGTACATGGTGTGACAAACAGTCTGGATTATTACACAATGCATGTTTTCCACTCTAGGTTGATCGACCCACTATTTAGCCATAACACACGCGCAGCTGCACATACCTGAAAGTTGGCGCCTTTAATATCACAGACATCATGTTTATTATTCAGACCGAAGACGAGCCTTCCTGCGAGAAGTCTCCTGATGCTCCTGTGATGTGATTTCACTAAGCTGATCTTTGAGGTATGGGGTCCCCTATTCAAGCCTAAGAGACCTTCTATTAGCATAATAATAATATTAGCTTCTTAGTAAAGGGAAGGTGGTAGTATCCACTGTCATTATAATATGATCACCCCTTTTATATTCTATGGTATTGTAACTATGTTGCTGGTTTTGATATTAATCATTTGTCTGCTTGTATTAGCCAAAGTACTGCATCTTAGGACACGTGGTCTATAAAAATAAACCCCTTTTATTTACAACGTGTCTCTGTTGATTATTGTTGTGGACTGATGTGAGAATAATATACGAACAGGTATTTCCGATTCCCACCATTCCTGAGTATGTACTGAGTCGCTTGTTCTGGGTTGTCTATTCATTGGGACCGCCGAGCTAAATCTCGGATAACGAATGGGACACTTATGCTAGCTGGATACTGGGTTCTGGGTTCTGAGGTGAGTTTCTGGTACACCACAATTCACTGAGGTCCTGGGGTTCTTCGCATAGTTCTGTGTATCAGCAGA
Source organism: Triturus cristatus (assembly GCF_964204655.1). Taxonomy (NCBI): domain Eukaryota; kingdom Metazoa; phylum Chordata; class Amphibia; order Caudata; family Salamandridae; genus Triturus; species Triturus cristatus. The sequence continues at coordinate 1,668,337,028 of NC_140591.1, read as the reverse complement.
ATCCCTGCAACAGTGTCATGTGGAGTTTGTTTTTGTGCAGGAAGACACACCTTCCTGCACAAAAACAATCAGTGAAGGCATTTTTCTCCTTCAATGTATGCTGAGCATTTTAGCATGTATTGAAAGATAAAAAATGAGAAATGAAAACAATTCTCCTTGTTGTGCCTTGCTAAACCAATTGGAGAATGGTGCAGCATTCACACATGTCCAGATTTATGATTTTTGATAAATCTGGAGATGTGTCTAGTTCTATGAGTATTCTGTGCAATCACGCACAACAACACTTATAAAACGCCCTTTCAACGCAAAGTGGTGTGTATGATGAGGTCGTATTTAAATGGAGAAGAAAAGGTACACAGATTGCCTTTTCCTCTCTTTGTAAATATGAAAGAGTGTCTTGCGCTATAACTATGTTACAAAAAGTGACATATTTCTGTTTGGAAAATTCCTTGTGAATGATAGGAGGTAAGCACAGAATTTTGTCTGCAAAGATGCTCAAAGAAGAATGATTGAAATCATTGCGGTCCTTCAATAGGTACAATGGTAAATATTATGAACCACTCAAATCTGTTTATTTGCAGGTCACATGATATCCTATGACAGGGACATTCCAAAACTACATAGGTATAAACAGGGTGTTTTGAAAAACGCATTCAAACTTTGTATCTTCTTGCAGATCTGCCCATTGTGCATATTAATACTTAGTTCAAATTACCTTCACAGTAGTAGAAATTAAAAATGGTACACATTTTTTTCAGATGTTTTTTGTAATGTAAATTGGGGTAAATTGCTTATTTTAGAATTAGGATCTGTGAAAGAAAAGAAAAAATAGTTATAACATGTAATAATACATTTTTAACAACACAGCATAATTTAAACAAAGTAATTTGTTTGCCTTTTTTGCTCTTCTCAGAATATATTGAATTTCACTATAAATAGTGATTTCACTCGTACTCATAACATAACAGCGGGCAAAAAAAGAAGAATCAAAAAGATTGTTTAAAAAACAACAACAATCTATTCACTGTAAAATACCAGAAAATACAAATCACACATATATAAAATGCTTACTGCTAACAAAATTTTATAACTAAAATGTATAAAAACTGTAAATGTTGTCGCTTTAAAATATACACCGAATCAATGTGTAAGAAAAAGTCTATAATTCAAACATATACCTTTCCTTGAGGCCAAATGGTATTTTTGCACTGTTTTTTATGTAAATTGTCCAATGGTAATCCTATTAAATTATAATAATAAATTCCTCAGAGGCTGAATTATCTTCCTAAAACTTTGGCTTTAAAAATATTAGGTAGGAATTTGCTAATTCTCTAGGCAAACGTTGTTTGAAAACCAACTGGGCATCATTACAAAGTGTCCAGCCTTTGTCACATTTTAGATAGGCAGTGTAATGTCCAGATGTTGTGGAAGGACCATCATGGAAAATTATTGCAATTGCTGCAAAAGTCCTTCCTGATATTGATAGTTGTGTTGCTACAAAATGTTTTATTTAAGTGTCCAATTTTCTTCCATCAGCTGTACAACGTTGCATCATTGAAATGATATATTGTCCATATCTTTGTTAAAATAATGTTGATTACATTTCTGATTTACATTGGCTACACTCCATGTTTTGATTTGCAGCTTTAACTAATTTATTGAAAGACACTGATTTACAGTCCGGTAATGTTAAATATAGAAATCTTTCAGTGTCTACATTAGTGCTAGATGTATACATACAATTTTCACAATGATGTTCCCATTTGTAACAAAGGCCAAAAATATTTTCTAATTCTACACCTTCATTTTCAAAAATGGTAATCATATACATTAAAAATTCCTGAGCATGTTGTTGGATATTTTGGGTAAATTGTGTAGAACCAGAACATACATCCAAAAGATTACGAACATCAGAAACAGTTTTACTTGTATCAGTTCTCAATTTTTCATAAACAGAATGCAACAAGGAACAAATCTTTTTTCCCGATTCTGCATAATTTGTTGTCGCAAACCTTCAAGATAAAAAACAACATTGACCACTACATTAGCATAGCAGTTGACACCTGAACTATTTTCAAACTGATAACCAACAATCTCTTCAACAGTGTAATTTTTCTTTTTGCTTGCAACGACAACATTATCTTGTTTTTTTCCCTTCTCTACACCTTCAGTACAGATATTCTCATACCTTCTTTCTCGACCAACCACACGCTTTTCAAATACTGGATATTGACCTAAATTGGGAGCATACACTCTTCTTAACCTATTATACACTTTTACACAGTTTGCGTCTGCAATAACCTTTGTGTCATCAAAAGCAATCAAAAACATACCAGATAATGTTCTGACTCGCGACAAAGCAACATATGCCATACCCTCTTTAAACACAGTAGATCCAATATTCACCAATGCACTGTCTACTCTTAATCCTTGAGATTTATGAATAGTCACTGTGTATGCCAGAGATAATGGAAATTGTTTCCTACGGACATATAAATCTTTAACAAGCAAAAAAAGATCTGAACAACGACCAATTTCTTTAACTTCTTCAATCTGATCAAATTTAATTTTTAAAAATTCACTTCCATCTTTTTTCTGATAATTAACAAAATCCACAACTTTACCCATTGCTCAATTAACTAAACCTTTTTCTACATCCAAATTACGCCTTAAAATTACCCGACAGTTTATATATGCATATAGATTCTTTTCTAAACCAGCCGTTTTAGATATCTTTTTTTCTAAAGAATTCAGTTTTGTTTTCAATTTTCCCATCAAAATAATAGGGATTCCTTCATGCTCTATCTTATCGATGGCTTCCATTTTTCTAATTTCTTCATTTTCCAGTTTCAATAGTTCTTCGTTGAATATAGAACACTCCGCCGTGTTGGCATTATGCAGATTACAGATTTATTTTCTGCAATTTTCATCTATATTTTCTCAGGAACTACATTTTCATTTGGAAACAAATTGGAAAGTAATCGACTCTGCAAAGCTTGTTTGCCATGTTCTGTCAGAAGTCCAATTCTTATATCTTGAAGAATACTTCCATTTTCAGCATCATTTGCCTGTCGCATATTTTTCGTCAGTTCTTTGTATTCAAAATATGACCAAATGTTCACGTTTCCAACACTACCCAGAGACTTTCTGGTGTCTTCATGCGCAAGTGTTTTAAATACTGGTTGTCCTTTTACAGGAGTCAGTTGCAGTAGGTCTCCAAAAACTATGACGTGTTTTCCTCCAAATAACACGTCATACTCTGTTTTAAGAATTTGCTGAATTCTTAAATGCACTAAGGCAAGCATTAAGTTTGAAACCATGCTTACCTCATCAATAATGAGAAGTTTTATTTTCTTCAGGACTCTTGAAACCTCACAACAAGCTTCTCCAGATAGCTTGTGGTATTCCAATTTGTTCTCATGCTCTACTGGTAGAATTAGTAAAGGATGTAAAGTAATTCCTTTAATGTTATGAGCTGCCAACCCAGTTGGAGCAGTGACAACACAAGACAAATGCGACTCAGTTGTTTTCTGCAGATAACTTGTAATTACTTTAATTAAGAAACTTTTCCCTGTTCCAGCTTGTCCACTCACATACATTTGGATAGGTTGAAATGATGTGCATGTAAGCACTCTTTCTGTTCATGAAGTAATCCATGGTCAATCTTTTGTCTCACTTGCTGATATATTTGTTTCTGTTCAACATTTAGTTGTTCTTCCAAGTTTCCTAACTCCATTACATCTTCTTGAGCTTGATGCATTGCTGTTTCCACCTCATTCATGGCAATTGCTGCTTCATTTTCAACAATTGGTTTTCCTAGTGGATCTTGACTCAGTGCAGCAGAACTTTGACTGTCTTGAGAACTGTCTCTAGCAATCTCAGCTGCAATTGTAGCTTCTTGATCAATTTCATCATTCAACATTTTCACATAATTTGCAAAAGCACTGCATTGTATGCTATCTTTACAAGCATTAAATGAATCTTCACAGCTCTGAAAATCTCCAATCAATTCCAGTTCTGAACACCACGGTGTGAACATTTGCAAAAGGGCTAAATAGTAAAATTCCCTTTTATCAGCAGTGTCGCAACTTAGCTTCCTGTGATTAATCAAGTTTCCTTTCCTTTGTTTCACCAAACATTCTTCGGAACCAATGACTTCATATTTTCCATCATTGATGTTCTCTGTAGTATTCTGTTTAAAAGTGTAGTTTAGCAGCACTTCATAGAGACACATGTTCTCAAGATGATGACTTCTGTTTTGGTAATATGTGTCCAACATATTCATTTTCAAAATATCTGTACTTTCTGGTTCTCTTTCTGCTAAATATTCAATTTCTTGAACAGATTTCAGTACCCGATTTCGCATTGCTGCTAGACCTAGACTCACCCAAATGATTCTTCTACTTTTGGAGGATAGACTTGCATATGCTCCAATTTCTCGATTCTATAACATCTTCAAACTGAAACTGTATAATTTCATACTTAGAGTCTTCTCGTGAGAAATCTCTTCCAACATTTCTTTCAATTCCGTCTTTTCTGATTTAGTAATGTAGGACGTTACATAACGAGCAACAGCAATGGAATTGTCCGCAACATACTGAATATCCATGTTAGCGTTCCACATGGATAAAATAACTGGATTGTAGTCATTTATGTATTTTGACTCTTCGCTTCTTCTTAAGTTGTAGGTATTTTTCAGAGACTTTCTTGTGATGGTATGTCGCATAGCTGACATAAAACTGTTCACTCTTCCTTTGGATAATACAGGACGTGGAAATGCAAGAACTTATCCTTAGACTTGTACTTTCGTCTACAGTATTTTCCACATCTATGGCTTTGGAATCGTAAGACTTGTTGTTTTAAGTTTTTATCTTCTCTGCTATTGGGTACAGCACATGTGGCATATTTTTCAATGAAAGACAAAACAGTATCATCTGAATCTGTTCCAAATTTGGGGGCGTCCTTGATCCATAACGACATATGTATATGAGGAGCACCTCTTGCTTGATACTCCTTTCTCCAAAAGAAATCCACAACTTCTCCAAGAGGAGGATTCTTTTTATTGCAGATGAAAGACATCATAGCTTCAAATCTATGATTTAAATATCTGCATACATTGACAGGATCCAAAGAGCACGATTCTCCAGGTGTCTTGTATTCAATACTTTTTATATTGGAATTTGCCTCTCAAAGAAATTAAAGTAAATCATTCCAAGTGCACTCAGCACAGCTTAGTGTAAGGAACCATGTAGGAGTTCCTAAGTTCCGTAGCATACATTTCAGTTCTCCATGACGACGGTACCAATATTTATTAGTCCCACGCTGACATGCCATCAGATTAATCAACTGAGATTCTAAATGATCATCTCGCTGATGCACTTTATCCATAAATTCCTTTGCAGTTACATTTTGCAGATGCATACCAGTTTTTAAAATGTGATTTACTGCATATGAAAGTCCAGACAAGTCACTTTCAACAGAAGATGAAACATATAAGGGATACATTGTTGAAATCTTGGATCTTCTGCATATAATCTTGTTGTCCGATATTCAGATGCAGGAATCTGCACAGGACGTTCATCATATCGTCCACCTTTTCCTGTTGGAAACAACTGCGGGAAACAACGAGATCCAAGCTCTCTTCCCATATACTCACGGGACTTCCTTTTGCTTTTTTCATTTGGAATAACTCAATCGTATTCCCCATCACTTCTTTGGAATGAAGTGGATGTACACTGTAATGTTCATAGATTTCTTCACATCTGGACATGTCCACTTTTTCAATTTGTCCACTTGACGTTTCAGTATCTTCTGCTAAATCTATTTCTTCTTCTCCTACAAGCAAATTTCTATAGTACTCATTATTTTTTATCAGATACAATGTTGCCTTTTGCACTTTTCTAGCATCCACTAACTCTTGCCAGATTTTCTTATTCTTAGCAGGAACACCATTAACTAGAATAACCAGTGGTTCATTTTCTGCACGGTCTACACCAATAGTTTCAATGTTTTTCTTTAAATCTAATGGTGAATACAGAACTCTTCCTTTTAATCCTCTTTGTAAATCTGATGGAGGCAATTTACCTGTTTTAGGCTCCATACGAACAATAGCCTGAAATGGGTTCACACATTGAATGAGAATAGACTCATAGGTATTTAAATCTAACAGCTCTGGAGGAATAGCAACCAACTCTAGATTATTATGAACAGCTCTAGAAGGCATTTTATTCTCATCTAATTTGTTATAACAATATTTGCAAATACGCTGGTCAGAACCCAAATCAAAACAATCCTCTACCAACAAATAAGTTGCAAATTCCATCCACTTATCATTATCTTCTATTTCACTTTTTAAATACAGATTGACACTCCTAGTCTGATTTTTATAGTGAGTTCGGCGACAACAAATACAAGAAACATTTGGTCTTTCACCTGAAATCACTTTAAACTTTGTGATTTGATCTTCAACATTTTTTATAATCATGGGTTCTACATTGTCTTCAACATGTTGTTCTACTAAAGTTTCTGCACTCTCTTGCTGAGGACCAAAGTAACAAAACTCAATATCATCACAAACCTTCTTCACATCTGATACTGACCCACGCAAAAGAGCACTGTTCAACTCATTTAACTTTAGTGCTGGACTTTTTGCACAATAAAATCTTCTCACTAACTTCCGCATTTGAGTATGATGTACTGCCAACATCCTGAAATAGTGAAAAACACTTTGACAAACTTTCCTAGAAAGACAAGCCAGAGAATGACCTTGCAAACCAGTATTTTTTCTCACTCTGCAAGGGTCTAGTCCTTGCAACAACATGGAGCCATATGTAGGTAGGCTGTGTTTTGCGATTCTCTAATTGCAATTTTTAGGGAATCGCAATTAGAGAATAGCAAAACGCTATGTAGGTAGGATTAGCAATTTTTTTTGCGAATCCCACCTATTCCTTATTTGCGATTCTCTAATTGAGAATCGCAAATAAGGAATACCTTGCCATTCATTCCTATGGGCTAAAAGGCCCATAGGAGTGAATAGGAAGACATTCTCAATTTGCGATTCTCAATTAGAGAATCGCAAATTGAGAATGCAATTTCAAGGTTGCAAGGGTGTCAATAGGACACCCTGTTGCACCCCTGTAATGAGCATGGGTGCACATTTGGCGCACATACATGCCCTAAGGGCATGTATGTGTGCCACATGGCACTTTGAATAATGCAAAAAACTGCATTATTAAAAGAAATCGCAAATTACCATCAACCTGAAGTTGGTGGTAATTTGCGATTCCGTAAGCCAAAATAGCACAACTTGGGTGCTTTCTACATTGCATTTAAGGAATCGCTATTTGGGATTCCTTAAATGCATTTGCAAAATAAGGAATCGCAAATTTTGCGATTCCTTATTTTGCATGTGGGCTGTTGTTCCCTACATAGCATACTGCCCAAATTGCGATCGCAAACGCTGAAATTCTGCGAATTTCAGCATTTGCGATCGCAATGTGCCTTTCTACATATGGCCCTTAATCTTTTGTTTAACACTTTTTTTTACTAGATGCTCGTAAGAAATTGCATAATTTATCAATAGATTCTTGTTGTACACTACAAATACTACTGCAATCCCAAGTGTACACAGGGTCTTTAGGACGTCTCCCTAGAACTTCATCAGCTATCACTTCTTCTGCATTTCTTTTAACCATTTTCTCTCTGACAATTGGACAACCATTTCTAACCTCATAACCTCGACCATTGGTGTCAACTGCATGCAATTAATTATTGCTATGTAAATAACTCTCTTCATTAAAGAAAGGCTCTGAACTTGAACTGTGTTCCTATTCACCCAAAAAAAATCACAAACATTTGTTCTGTTAATTATACTTTTCCTCTTACTTTTGGCCTTCATTAAATGGATTGGTTTATCTAGTGATCGAATTCTGTTTAATACTAAAATGAATAGTTTCCTTTTTACTTCAAAAGCCTTTTCAACAATGGTTTCCATATGCTTCTTCTTTTTATAAAATAGAGATCTCTTTTTATATTTCTTCGTATGTTTCAGCAAATTATGTACTACTCTCTTGTAAAATAATTTTTCCCGTATTTCTTTATACTGATTTTGTCTTCTTTTACCATACTTCATGTCCTTTGACTGTCCATTTGCTTTTTTGCTTTTCCTATTATTTTGAGTATTTTTTCTAGTTGAAGCATTCTCAGATGTTTCAGCATTCTGTACATTCTGTCTGGTCCCACAAACATTTTTAATAAATTGCTTTGTGTTCTTACCAGAAGGTTTTTCTTTTTAGCCACATTATGTTGTTCATTCAATACTTGTGGTTGATTTTTCTTCAAGTAACTGTCCTTTTTCTGTTCTTTTCTTTTTCTTACTTTGTCCGGCATGATTTCTTTATTTTAATGGTAATAAACAGTATCTGTAAAAATTAATCACAAATAAATGTATATTAATATCTTTATAAATTATACATTTCTATTACTATACAAACACATTTTATATAAATACTGACTAAGAAATTATAGGCCTGAAGCACAAGTGTGAAGGTGGTTAGACCACTACATGCATAGTGCATCCTACTTTGAAGCAGTTCATGCCCTAAAGCCTGCTTCACTGAAAGAGTACATGCTTACTGACTGAATGATTACAGTACTATAAGGAGAGACTCTGGGTGAATTCATAGTTGGTTGAGTTTTACTTTACTGAATAGATTGCTACATGGTACTGAAAGACTTACTATGGGTTTGCAACAGCAGTCACAGTGTGTTTGCTGGAGTGTATTCATAGTGACTGTGAAATTGTTGGCCTGAAGCACAAGTGTGAAACTGGTTAGACCACTATATGCATAGTGGATAGGTATTTCAAGCAGTCCTTGTGGAAAGGCATGGTTCACTGCATGAATACCTGGGTACTGACTGATACATTAGAGTACTGCAAGGAGAGTGCCTGGATGAATCTTTTAAGGGTTTGAGCACAGTGAATGGATTAGTACATGGTGCCGGATGAGTGTCTCAGTGAAGTTATAAGTGGTTGGGTTTTTGTGCAGTCAATGGATTAGTACATGATGTTAAATGGGTCACTGGAGAAGTGTAAGGGGAGTGACAGGGTGTTTGAAGGAACTGTATGAATACTGACTGGGGTATTGAAGGTGTGAAAGACAAGTGTGAAGGTGGTTCGAGGCCTGCATGCATAGTGAATAGGCGTTTGAATCAATCCACGTGCTAAGGCCTGCCTCACTCCATTAGTACTTGGGTACTGACTGAATGTTTAGAGTATTGCAAGGAGAGTGCCTGGATGAATTTATAAGTGTTTGTTTTTTGGCGCAGTAAATGGATTACTACATGGTGCTGAATAAATCACTGAAGGAGTGTAAGGGAAGTGACAGGGTGTTTGAAGGAACTGTGGTGCACATGCATCAAAATACTGAAAAGCGTGTCCTTATTAGCGATAAAAAAGGATTTGTTGTTCGGGATTCATGTACAGATTCGGTAAAATCTAGCGATTCCTTAAAAATCGCTAAAACTAACCGAAAACACAATAGCGATTCCTTAAAATAAAGATTAGCAAATACCGAAATCGGTAATACCGAATTCGGTATTTGCGAATTTGGAGATAGCGAATTCGCAAAAAACATATCGCACCTGAAGCAGGCTGATGACATCACAACCAGGAAGTCATCCAGCCCATGCCTCATTCAGTGCCCTGAGGAGCTCAGAGGAGGAGGCAGAGCATACAAGCTGAGCCAAGAGACTTCACCCTCAGAACCCAGCCAGACTACAGTTATCCAGGATGGAGGAAGAGAGGAAGAGAAAGTTCTCTGACAGGGAACTGGAGCATTTGATCGAGGGGGGGAGCAGCAAGCATGATAAGCTGTTTGGGAAGCTGTCACTCAAGGTGCCCGAAGCCGAGAAGCACAAGATATGGCTTTGCATTAGGGAGAGGGTGAATGCTGTTGGAGTCACGCACCACAGCATAGACGACCTTAAGAAGAGGTGGTATGACCTCAGGAAAAGGGCAAAGGAGCGCATTGTCGAAAGGGTGAAGGGAACAGCTGGCACAGGAGGGGGGCCATCCAGAGTACCTGCCAACACAGCCCTGGAGGAGCTCGTTGAGGGGACCATTGAGCCAGAGGCAGTCGTCGGAGTAACCCAAATGGACACCTCCGGCGCAGCAACCACAGAACAAGGTAAGATGCATGCCTGCGCTTATACGCTGCGTATTGTATACCCATGCCCATCCCCCCAGGTTAATCACAGTGTGCAGGGAGAAGTGCATAACACATATACCCTCACATTAGTATTGTATCATGGGAGTTGTAGTCATGTTAGCCAAGTGTGCATGTATGATCACCAATGCACAATAAATGAGACCAGCAGTACAGGCCCAAAGGTGTGTCTAAATATTTCATTTATTGTAGTAAAAGTATGCGGAATGATAAACAGATAAAGTTACAAAATAAACTAACAATGCACTGTTTCACACACAGATGCATCTCCGGTGGACTCTGATGACAGCGAGCACCTCATCATCTCCAAGACACCGGCAGAGACCGATGGAGAGACTCCGCAGGAATGTCAATCCACACCACCACCACTGACACCACCACCACCACCACCGACAACACCACCACCACCACCACCGACAACACCACCAAGATGCAGGGCACATGTCCCCTCCCTGCAGGTGATGGATACAGAGCCGAGACCAGCACCCACAAGTGTTCCCAGTCAGACACGTGTCACTCCGCCAGCTCCAACACCAGCACGTGGCCGAGTCACACAGTGGCGCAGGTCCATGCACAGTATTGCTGAGCTCTCCGAACAGCCAACAAATGACTATGGTGGTGTAGAGGCCCAGATGCTGCGTGTTCAGCGCCTGCAGGGGAGACATATGGGAACAATGAACCTCAACCTCTCCAAACTGACAAAACACATGTGCACTTTGACAGACACTGTGTGTCACATGAGTTGAATCGTGACATCAACAAGAGCCTACAGGAGCTCTCCCGTGCCATTCTAGCAGGACAACACAACGAGTGCAGGAGGCATCGGCAGAACTTGATCCATACTACTGCATCTACCAGGGCCATCACCAAGCTCTGCAACAGCACTGCAATTTTGTCCCGCCGCTCCGTGTCACTGCAGCTGGACCTAGGGCATTACTGTGGGGATGTAGTGAAGGCCTTAGGCCGGGTGACCACTGCAGTTGAACACTTACAGTCTGGCACATTTAGTGCCAGCAACTTGGGAGGGGAGGAGGGCAGTGAGGCAGTATCAAGTGTGAGCAGCGTGTCCATGCCGGAGACCAGTAACAGGAGGCGCAGTTCGCGTAGCTCTACAGCCACAGACACACAGCGTGGTGAGGTAGAGGAGACACGCGACAGGAGGCTGGGGGTATGTGGGAAGCAGCACTAGACATTCAGTACTGCATCTTTGTCCATGGTGGTGTAACCATGGGCCACTTGCTTATTGCGTTTGTACTCGTGTGATGCCAACGGTTCTGTTTTTTTCCACAATGTGTAGAATCACTGTCATTTATTCTACTGATGTAAATTCACTTTGACAAGTGCTCATGTGAAGTAAACATTAGCACTCCACAATATATTGTCATGGCTCATTCTTACCTGGCTTTGAAGTGATGTTGTGTGATGTGTGTCCGCCTCCTTTGACCTTCAGCTGTGTTTGGCACGTGTGACTGTCGGTGTTGTGCGGTTGGTTGGTCATCCCGATCGTTGTCATTTCTGTCCATCTCTATGGGTATCCCCCTTCTGGTTGCAATGTTGTGCAGCATGGCACATACTGCTACAATCCTGCAGCAGGTCTTGGGGTTATATTGCAAAGCACCACCAGTCTAATGTAAGATCCTGAAGCGACTCTTCAGGATCCCAAATGTTCTCTCAACCACATTTCTGGTGCTAATATGTGCCGCGTTGTAGCGTTGCTCCTGTTGTGTTGCTGGGTTGAGGTAGGGGGTGAGGATATATTCTCGCAAGGCGTATGCGCTGTCACCTACAGGGGGGAAGCAAAGGCTTAGCGGCAGTAATGCAAATACATATGTGATACTGATGTAATGAATAGGTATGAGTATGTACCAAGCAGGAGCCCCTGTTCGAATTCACCATTGAGCAGACGCCTGTGGATGCCACTGTGTCTGAATATAGATGAGTCGTGTGTGCTCCCTGGAAATTGTGCCAATATTTCCGTAATTATGTGTTTGGCATTGCACACGACCTACACGTTGATTGAGTGATAGGACTTCCTGTTACGGAAGATGTACTCATTGGCTGATGGGGGACAGATGGGGACATGCGTGCAGTCAATGCATCCTATGACATGAGGGAATTGGGCCACCTGGTAGAAGTCCTGTTTGGTCTGGTCCAACTGCTGTGGGGTTGTGGGGAAGGTGATGTGGGTATGTATCATTGTCAGCATGGCATCAATGAATTTACGGAAGAAGCGTGAAAGTGCGCTTTGTGAGACGCCTCCCGCTACCGCTACGACCCCCTGGAAACTTCCAGACGGCAGTAGGTGCAGGCTGCATAGAACCAGGACGTGCGCAGGAATGGCATTGGTCCTACGGGTCTGGTGCTGCAGTAGTGGTTCCAGGTCAGCAATTAGGCGCATTATCATGGCACGATTCAGACGTTACTTGTCATATACTTCATCCTCATTTTGGCCCAGCAATGTAATGCGCACTCTGAATACCCTCTCCTGGATCCTCCTCCTGCGCTGTGCTGCTGCATTCTCATCCTCCTTGCGAGCACATAGAGGGCTGCCATTTTGGAAATGAATACGGGGTCTCCAGGCCCATTTTTGAAGGGTTTCTGATTCATTACACCTGTGGTACACTTTAAAAAATGTTTTTTTTTTAGTTTTTTGGCGTTTCAGCAACTTTAACTCCTGGTTGAGATTCCCCTTATTCTGCTCATGCTAAATAGCGAATTTGATGGTTTTCGGTATCAGCGATTTTTGATGCATTCTTTTGCGATTCTTTGTTTGCTAATCGCTATTGGCAAGCGCAATTGGTGTTTTCGCTATTTCCGATTCTTTATTTTGTGATTCGGTAATTTACCGGGTTTATTTTAGCGATTCTTTAGTTTTTTCGCTATTGCGGTTGATGCATTGGAATCTGTTGTTTGGTGCTCGCTAACGGCCTATTTTAGCGATTCGCTATTTTAGTGAGGACCATTTTGCTTGATGCATGTGCCAGAGTATGAATACTGACTGGGGTATTGATGGTGTGAAAGACAAGTGTGTAAGTGGTTAGAAGCCTGCATGTATAGTGGATAGGCGTTTGAATCAATCCATGTGCTAAGGCCTGCCTCACTCCATTAGTACTTGGATACTGACTGGTTGTTTAGAGTATTGCAAGGAGAGTGCCTGGGTTAATTTGTAAGTGTTTGGGTTTTGGCGCAGTAAATGGATTACTACATGGTGTTGAATGAGTCACTGGAGGAGTGTAAGGGGAGTGACAGGGTGTTTGCAGGAACTGTATGAATACTGTCTGGGGTATTGAAGGTGTGAAAGACAAGTGTGTAGGTGGTTAGACGCCTGCATGCATAGTGGATAGATGTTTGAAACAGTCCATGGGCTAAGGCATGGGTCACTGCATGAGTACCTGTGTACTGACTGAATCATTAGAGTAGTGCAAGGAGAGTGCCTGGGTGAATCTTTTAGGTTTTTGGGTTTTGGCGCATTGAATAGATTAGTACATAGTGCTGGATGAGTCACTGGAGGTGTGCAAGGGGATTGACAGGGTGTTTAATGGAGTTTATAGATACTGACTGGGCAATTGAAGGTGTGAAAGACAATTGTGTAGGTGGTTAGAGGTCTGCATCCATAGTGGATAGGCGTTTGAATCAATCCATGTGCTAAGGCCTGGATCAGTGCATGAGTACTTTGGTACTGACTAAATGATTAGAGTTTTTTAAGCAGTTATGTGTATGCAAAGACATAAAGTACCCAAAACATTCTCTCTAAATGGTTCCTAAATGCGTGGAGACTCTCAGTGTGATTCTAGAAAACAAACACTATCCCATGCATATTACCAAATCACATTTCCTTGTCGGGAACAGAGTGCACACAATCCACATATTGTACTACTGCACATAATTGTAGAACCCTGACTCCTTTTACAAATACCTAACCAATGACTGGTTTCTAATTCTACCAAACTATGAGAACAGGATAGGTTTTTAAGCAGTTATGTGTCTGCAAACACATGAAATACCCAAATCCTTCTCTCATTACAGTTTCTAAATGCACACAGACTCACAGTGTGATTCTAGAAAACAAACAGTATCCTTTGGATTTTACAAAAACACATTTACTATTCTTGAAGAGGTAATGTGACTGCACACATTCCACATATTTTGCTACTGCTCATTAGTGTATAAGCCTGACTCATTTTACAAACACATAAACAATAAATGGTTTCTATTTCTATCAAAATGTAAGAACAGGATAGGGTTTTAAGTAGTTATGTATCTGCAAAAACATGAAACACCCAAATGCTTCTCTCACATTGGTTCCCAGATGCACTCAGACTCACAGTGTGATTCTAGACAAACAACACTATTCCTTGTACTTTACCAAAACACATTCACTAGTGTGGAAGGGCTAAAGTGACTGCAGAGATTCTACATATTTCAATACTGCACACTACTATGAAAGCCTGGCTCATTTTGTGAATGCATAAGCAATGACAGGCTTCTAATACTACTAAAACTTGACAACATAACTGATTTTAAAACAGTTATCTCTCAGTAAACACCTGATGTAACCAAATGCTTCTCTCACAATGGTTGCGCACATGCACACAGACTCACAGTGTGATTCTAGACAAGCAACACTATACCTTGCATTTTACCAAAACACATTTCATAATCTAGGAGTACTGCCTTTTAGTGTAGAAACTTGACTCATTTTGCAAATACATAAACAATGACTGGTTTCTAATTCTACCAAAACATGAAAACAGCATAGTTATCTGTCTGCAAACACATGAAAAACACAAATGCTTATCACAGGTTGGTTTCTAAATGCACACACACTGACAATAAGATTCTACACACAAAAAAGTACTCCCTGCACTTTAGCAGGAGAAACACATTAGTCTGATTAAAATCTAAATGGACCACATACACCCTTCTCACAATTAAAAAACTCACCTTTCAAGTTGTTTTGTAGATTAAGAAGTATGTCAGTCACACACCAGATTTTGTTATACAGAATCTCTGCACTGTGAATCTGTCAGCAAAACCAAAGAATGTGTCCCTCTCATTTTGCACACATATACATGTAAACACCAAATCACATTCCTTCCCATATTTATTCAAAATCAAACACACCTTTCTATTGGTTACACATTTCAACCCTTTCTAAATTTGAACCCTACCCCCAATCTACCTTCTGCCTGTTACTATATAAACAGTTCATGGAACACTCAACTGAGCACACAGGTCACAAGTTCAGCACACAATGTTACTAATCAAAACAGCAAGTGTGCTTGACTTTTCAACATATCAGCCTATCCTATATAATGTTCCTTTCAATCAGTTTTTGTTAACCAATAAGAATCATGCGTTTAAAAAACAGAAACATGCACCCTAGTTTTCAGTGTAGAATGTTGTCAAACAACCAACCATTTCTTTTCTTTTTTTCAAAACTGCATCTTATCCACCATTTTAGAAAAATCTTACTTTTCAAACTGCCATTTCATTTACAGAGACCATCTGAGTGCATCCAGACCTCCCTTCAAGAAGCTTAGAGTGTGGATTGTGGGACACAGCTGTATTTTCTGGAGCCAAAGGTATGCAGAAAACAAAGACATTCACAAAGACCTAGGTTTGCCAAATGTAGCCATTAAATGAATTGGACAGAGAGGGTTAAAGTGGCACCAATGTATGCCATTGGTAAAATCCTTTTTGCATCTCCAACACCCTGACCTCATAATTGTGCACTGGGGTGGCAATGACCTAGGCACTTTGACTGGGGTAGGTCTGGAAATGCTTATTAAGGACACCTTTGCAGAATTTATTTCACTTTTCCCCCAAACTGCTTTTGTCTATTCTAACATATGCCAAAGGCAGAAATGGAACTGGTCCAATCATTTTTGTCCACAGATTGAGAAAAATAGAAAACATGTGAATAAATCTGTTTCTGCTTTTCTCCAAGACTATAGAATGGGGTCCATTTACAACAACAATCTGCGTTTTCATATGCAAGACATCTATAGGAGAGATGGTGTACATTTTACTGATGAGGGTAACAGAGTCTTCCTCAAAAACTTTAGACTCTGTATAGGTACTTACTTATAAGTACCAAAACTCTCAATGAACACAACGGCCCTTTTTAGAGCCACTCAAGAACGAAACACATAAGCTTGATGTATAACTAAAAACAAATTCATATTTTTTTTGCTTGGAGTCGCGCACCCAACGCATTAGGAATCGCGCACCCTATGCGAGAGAAATCGTGCACTCAATGTGGTAGGAGTCATGCACCCAACGCGTGCACACCACGGGGGCGCGCTGAGAGCCGCGCTGGATGCGCGACTCCTAATTTTACCGTAAAAACAAATAGCCCCTATCACTAATTTTTATTATCCCCGGGGACCCCATCCCCCGGGGCTTATAAAAAGCGTTAGGGACTGTAGGGGGAGCCCCAACGCCCCCACGGTCCCGCCGTCTCCCCGCCTCCTGCGGGAGCCGGCATTGCTTTTCCTCCTGGGGAGCTGCTGACATGCAGCTCCCCATGTGGAACAGCAATATGGTTTGGATTTTGAAAGAGAGAGCAGGTTTCCCTGCTCTCTCTTTCAAAATCCAAATGAAGTTTGCTATGGGAGGGCGGGAGACTCCTGCCCTCTCATAGCAAACAACAGTGTCCTGGGGGTGGGCACCCCAGGACCCTGCAGGAGCCGGCCCTGGGGGGGTGGCGGTCCCCAGGGCCCTCGAGGGCTCCAGGAGGGGGGCCACGCAGCCCCACTCCCTCAATAAATAAAGCCCCAGGGGTGGTGGTCCCCGGGGCTTGGGGGGGCCGTTGAACCCCCCCACCCATTTATTTTGTAGCCCCGGGGGGTAGCGGTCCCCGGGATGGGGGCGCCCCCTGGGTCCCCCATTAAATTTTACGTTTTTCCCCCCGGGGGCTAATTATTAAAGAAGCACGGGAGTGTGGTATTGTAATTTTTTCATTCTCAGGGTAATATAACAAAGAACTTGGCAAAGAAGCTGAAATATGAAAAGACATCTTTATTAAACTCAAATGAGTGAGACTACGTCTCCCAGAAGCTGACTTATAGCAACTGAAAGAGGCAGTCTCTAGAATGGTCTTAGCTCAGACCTTTTATACCATTTATTATGCCCTAGGCATGCAAGGGAGTTGTACCAGTCACATTCCTAAACAAATGAAAAAGCTAGAGAGGCAACAGGTGAGTAGCCTTTGGGGTTTTAGCAGGATATGAGCAAAACATTATAATTACAGGGTTTCATAAAGGTTACAGTTGACAAAGGTAAAAAGACCGGACAAAACCAACATTCTTCTGTAGACAAGCTGGACAAACCCATAATAAAAATGGTCACCTCCCCATCGTAAATAGACCATAAAAACAAGAACAGAAACAGATGAGAGGTAGGATAAGGGGGTTGTATGTGCATACCAAACTTTACAATCTCCTGTTCTTTGATCTCTATCTGACCAGCTGCCTAACAAGGAACTGGCTCAACGAGGTCAGCTTCAGGCAACAGGGTCAGTTCACTCAGGTCATTCAAAAGTCAGCTAAAGTCATCAGCCTATGTGAGGGCAACCACAAAATGGCTGCTATGCACAAAATGGAACCCATGGTTCAGAACGAAATCTTCAAATACACAGTGAATCCATCGGTGTAACATGACGAAAACACTCATGCATACCGCACTCATCATTCGCGGTTCGCTGATACCAAAATCGTCATGATACGACGATGTTTATAATACGGGTCCAGAATTTTCAGTACCACAGGCCCTCCTGTTGCCCTTACATAGGCAATAACCTAAATTCACGTCAATCTGAATCCAGGTCTATATTCACCAGATCATCAAGATGTTGCTGGAGCAAAATCCTAGTACTTGGTAACTCTCTCTGGACAGGTCTCCTCGAACATGAAGTAGCACAAAAGGCCACATATGGCAGGACAAAATAAGGAATACCTCTATCTGTAGTAGGTGGCATAAGATCACACACCCAACAATTAGTGATGTTCACTACTAACTGGTGTTGATGCAGAAGATGTACAAAAGAATTGCTTACGAATTCTGATCTCCTAACCTGCTCATGTTCAGGAAAAGGGTGAAAAGAGTGCAAAGAAGCAGTAGTAGGAAAAGACATAGGTTGGGAAGTGGGTGCAGAAGTCAATTGAGTAGAGAAAAACAATCCCACCCATAAATGACAACGTCATGTTTAAAAAGACACTAGAAAACACGTTATTAAGAACATATAGACAACGGGAGAAAGTAGTGACCACTATTACAAATGAAATTATAATTTTTCACAACCCTAAGCAAAAAGCAAATCCTAAAATTATCTAGTAACATTTTTAGGGCTCCTATGCATTTCAGTAATTTTTGTATGTTTAGGTGAAACAGTGGTGACCCTCATCAATGCTCTGAGGTGAAAAGGGGGTACTCTTCCACAGAAAATTGACTTTATTCTGCTTTTACTAAACAGAATAGTACTTTAAAACAGTGCCAGCAAAACAATCAGTCTTCTAACACCTAGGTGCCGATCACGATCCTGCAAAAACTGGGTACGAACCGTCCGACGGAGCACAATCTCCGCCCGACGCGTACCCGGTCTCCAATTTTCACAAACAAGGAATTACGATTCGCACGGGTACACCATTACCGTACGAATCGTAAAAAAGCCCGACCGAACAAAAAAACACCTACCAATGCGATCCGGGAAAGCGCCGACCTGACGTCGGGACGCTCGCAGCCAGCCATTCACGACCCAGGAATCACGATTCGCACCGACGTCACCCCGCACGGTGAATATTTTGCGGCAGCCAAAAACTGCCGGGAAATCAGGACGACGCGAACAAGGACCACCAGTACGCGACGGACAGACGACGACGCGAAAAAGGAGGACCAGTACGTGACGGACACACAGGACGACGCCACCAAGGAGGACCCGTACGCGACAGGACGACGCGATCAAGGAGGACCCGTACGCGACAGGACGACGCGAGCAAGGAGTACCAGTACGCGACGGACAGACATGGACCCGAACCTACGAGTCATCCCTGCCCTCATAGCAGTACACCTCCTCTACAGGTTACGACGCAGACGCCGCAGAAGGTCAGAATAACTAAGGGAGGGGGGAAAGTGGGGTGGGGTGGGGGTGGCAGGACCAGGGCAGGCCACAAAACAACCACATAAGTCACACACCACACATGGCCTGGACATACCTGACTCCCATGCCCTGGTCACCACGAGGGGGTGGGGGCGTGTCCTGATAAGCCAGCGACCGCCACAACGGAAGTCCGTCACCACGCGAACCGGCAACACAACCAGACAGGTACGTCCCGTACCCACGCCTGAAGAGCGTGGGTACGAGTCGGACCATGCCCACACACGTCACCCCAACAATGGCGGTACGGATCGCACCCACGTGGCAAAGGCCTGGGTACGGGCCGCACAAACATCACATAGCGTGGGGACGGATATGTACGGACCCTACCCCCACCCCGTATGCAAGGAGCGTACCCCCCAGCCCAACAGTGTAAGTACGACCCGTACCCCCACCCGCGTATGCATGGAGCGTACCCCCCATGCCAACAGTGCAAGTACGACGCGAACCCTCACCCGCGTATGCAAGGAGCGTACCCCCCAGCCCAACAGTGTAAGTACGACCCGTACCCCCACCCGCGCATGCTAGGAGCGTACCCCCCATGCCAACAGTGTCAGTACGACCCGTACCCCCACCCGCGGACGTACGGACCGTACCCCCACCCCAACAGTGTAAGTTCGACCCGTACCCTCACCCGCGTATGCATGGAGCGTACCCCCCATGCCAACAGTGTAAGTACGACTCGAACCCCCGCCCGCGGACTCACGGACCGTACCCCCACCCCAACAGTGTAAGTTCGACCCGTACCCTCACCCGCGTATGCATGGAGCGTACCCCCCATGCCAACAGTGTAAGTACGACTCGAACCCCCACCCGCGGACTCACGGACCGTACCCCCACCCCAACAGTGTAAGTACGACCCGTACCCCCACCCGCGAATGCAAGGAGCGTACCCCCCAGCCCAACAGTGTAAGTACGACCCGTACCCCCACCCGCGAATGCAAGGAGCGTACCCCCCAGCCCAACAGCGTAAGTACGACCCGTACCCCCACCCGCGTATGCAAGGAGCGTACCCCCCATGCCAACAGTGTAAGTACGACCCGTACCCCCACCCGCGAATGCAAGGAGCGTACCCCCCAGCCCAACAGTGCAAGTACGACCCGTACCCCCACCCGCGAATGCAAGGAGCGTACCCCCCAGCCCAACAGCGTAAGTACGACCCGTACCCTCACCCGCGTATGCAAGGAGCGTACCCCCCATGCCAACAGTGTAAGTACGACTCGAACCCCCACCCGCGGACTCACGGACCGTACCCCCACCCCAACAGTGTAAGTACGACCCGTACCCCCACCCGCGAATGCAAGGAGCGTACCCCCAGCCCAACAGTGTAAGTACGACCCGTACCCCCACCCGCGAATGCAAGGAGCGTACCCCCCAGCCCAACAGCGTAAGTACGACCCGTACCCCCACCCGCGTATGCAAGGAGCGTACCCCCCATGCCAACAGTGTAAGTACGACCCGTACCCCCACCCGCGAATGCAAGGAGCGTACCCCCCAGCCCAACAGTGTAAGTACGACCCGTACCCCCACCCGCGAATGCAAGGAGCGTACCCCCCAGCCCAACAGTGTAAGTACGACCCGTACCCCCACCCGCATATGCAAGGAGCGTACCCCCCATGCCAACAGTGTAAGTACGACCCGTACCCCCACCCGCGGACGTACGGAGCGTACCCCCACCCCAACAGTGTAAGTTCGACCCGTACCCTCACCCGCGTATGCATGGAGCGTACACCCACCACACCAGTGTAAGTAGACTCGTACCCTCACCTCGAATGCATTGAGCGTACCCCCACCGTGTATGTGCCAAGCGTACATATCCTGAAATCGGAGGTGTGTGTGCAGAGTCCACCCAGCAGTGCCCTGAGACAGGAGGGGTGGTTGCCTATCACTCCCAGCAGTGCCCTGAGACAGGAGGGGTGGGTGTGGAGTCCTCCCAGCAGTGCCCTGAGACAGGAGGGGTGGGTGTGGAGTCCTCCCAGCAGTGCCCTGCGACAGGAGGGGTGTGTGCAGAGTCCTCCCAGCAGTGCCCTGAGACAGGAGGGGTGGGTGCCTATCACTCCCAGCAGTGCCCTGAGACAGGAGGGGTGGGTGTGGAGTCCTCCCAGCAGTGCCCTGAGACAGGAGGGGTGGGTGTGGAGTCCTCCCAGCAGTGCCCTGCGACAGGAGGGGTGTGTGCAGAGTCCTCCCAGCAGTGCCCTGAGACAGGAGGGGTGGGTGCCTATCACTCCCAGCAGTGCCCTGAGACAGGAGGGGTGTGTGCAGAGTCCTCCCAGCAGTGCCCTGAGACAGGAGGGGTGGGTGCCTAACACTCCCAGCAGTGCCCTGAGACAGGAGGGGTGTGTGCAGAGTCCTCCCATCAGTGCCCTGAGACAGGCGGGGTGGGTGTGGAGTCCTCCCAGCAGTGCCCTGAGACAGGAGGGGTGTAACACATGTGTGTGAGGCCAGAATTATCCACATGCATACTGGCTACAAGGGAACATGTCCCCATGAACTCATGTCAACAGACTCCACACACAAGTACAGTGATCATCAAGGATGCCACGATTGTTGCAGGTGGAGACATGGCCCTGCATGTATGGCCAAAGTAGAAGGGCTCCGTCACACACAGCTCATGTAGACACAGCTCTGCGCTAAACATTGGGAACACCCTGCAGGGAAGAAAGCTGGGTACACAGAGGAAGGAATACACCCTGGGACAAGTGCACCATGCAGTAACTGCTTACATGAACAAAGAAAGTTAGCCAACACCTTGTGATGGCACACAGATCCCAGGGTCCCACCAATGAGCAGTACACTACTACATATCCCACACACCCAAACCCTTACACACCACCCAAAACCATGTAGCAGCCCCACCAACACCAATACCAGCATAGCAGTAGTGTGATAATGAAAACAAAATTAAGCTTTATTCAGCATGAGCACAATGTCCGTGGATCGCAGGCAGTTCAATCTTCACAAAGCCCATAGGGCAGTCAATGATTCTCAGCTGGATGGGGGACACAGTGGGATGCGTGTCCCCTACCTTGCCTGCACAGTCAAATGGCATTGTCTTCCACACTGGTGAGGGCATCATGGGGGGGGAAGCAACAGGCACCGCAGGGACATCAGGGCAAAGGGGCGGCGTTGTGGGTGCAGGGATGGAGGACTCCACCACAGGGGGTGGGTCAGTGCCAAAGGCGGAGGCCAGGATGGCACTACACACCTTTGCAAGGTCCTCCAGGGAGTCCCCTGCACCCGAAGGGACCTCAGGCCCCAAGGAGGGGGGGGGGTCAGAGGGATGGGTCGCAGCGCCACCGGGGGAGGGTGGAGACAGGGGGGGAGACTCAACCACCCTGACCGGGGACCTCCTCGACCGCTTGCGTGGTGGTGTAACTGTGGGGCTCAGGGACAGAGCGGCCATGAAGGAGTCCTTGGGGGAGATGTGGCCAGGAGAGCTGAGGGGAGGGGATTTGGAGGGAGTGGACTGGGTGGAATGCGGACTCCCACTATGGCTGCGTGTCACACGTTTGCCCCCCGACCCAGTGGGTGTGCCTACCTCACCCTGTGTGTGCGTTTCAGGAGGAGTGCGGTGGACCTTCCCTGCTGGTGTGGTGCCCGTGTCCGTTGATGTGGGTGCATGCCGACGTCTGGGTGTACGTGGGACAGGCATGGGAGTGGGAAGTGTGGATGGGGCAGGGGTAGGTGGGGGGAGGTCGCGCTGCAGGAGACCCACTGCTGCAGTCAGTGTGGAGTCGATGGACCTCAGCAAGTTGCGTTGGTCAGCCTGCGATGAATGAATGCCCTCCAAGAAAGCCTCGATGTTGGTGAGGGTTTTGCCGTGGGCATGGAGGACATTAAGGATCGCAGCCTGACCAACCTGCAGTTGCCGCTGGATGTCCACAGACTCTGCATTGGCGGCAGCAGTGGAGACAGGGGCAGGGGGTGCGGTGCCTGGCAGGAAGGAGACATGCTGTGACCGGGCACGCTGGGAAGGGACACGAGCAAGTGGGAGGCGGCTGGTGGGAACTGAGGGGGCGGTGCGAGGTGTTGTTCCGCTGTCAGCTGCTGGTGCAGCCACCGCCCACTCGGAGACATCCTCCTCGGACCTGTCAGCTTCGTATTCTGACGTGCCAGTCGACAGGTCCTCGGCCGCACTATCCTCCACCTCTGTCCCACTCGATGTGCCAGCCCCGATGTCACGGCTGGCACTGGTGCTCGGTCCCTCCGCCTTGCCTGTGTCCATGTCTCCCTCTGTGTCCCCCGACGATGCTGTGGGCAGGGTGGAGAGACATAAATTAATCAGACAGCTGTACACATCAGTCACATGAGTACAATCGACATAGGTAACACTGCATAGCCTGAAAAGAAAGATCCCTAACATCTACTAAACAAGGTACCGATGTAGGGCATGAAACACACAGTTGGTTGAGCCACCATGCCACTGAAATACCATGGAGAGCATGAGACAATAGCTAAACACAGGAAACGGAGTCTGACAGAGCACCCAGGCCCTGGGGACAATCCAGCACTGCATCTGCACCACACAGCGTTGGCGAAAATACCGATGGCCAGGGACCATATCCATGAACTTGAGACACATGCTGCATAGGTAATGCTGAAAACATGCCCAACATGACACGGTCACTGCACATTGCGTGTGTGTCCAGACACATCACACACTGCCCAGACCCAGCAAGTAGAAATCAGGATTTGACACATAGGCATTGCCCGCACCAACAAGACCCTACACGAGGCAAATTGTTGAGACACAGGTGGCACCAACATCTCATAGTCTGGCTGATACACACAGGGGCAGGCAAAAAGCAAGAGTGTACGCCAAACAGCCAAGGTGCACCTGTACAAATATTGAGGTACCAGTGCCCATCCTCAGATGAGTATAACAAGATACACAGGCACTGGCAACTGTGAGTATGAAGAAGGACAATCAGGTCAGGCTGCACAGTGGACACCTGTACAAAATAGCACGTCTATATACATGGTGACAGGGGACAATGGCACAGAGCACAACCTATGCTGTAGACACTGAGATTGTCCACGTTTATGATGACACATACACCACTGAGGAAAAGGTGCCCCAGGGGACAGTAGTGGGCACGCAACTACATGCTACTGAATGTTAATGACTGCAACACACGTCACCATCCCTGCACTATGTGTATCGCACACTCATGCACATCATGTCACAGGCCACTACATAGGACATGCGCGCTGTAAGGCATTACACATGAGAGACCAACTCCCATGTCTGGAGTCAGCATCAGTGCCAACTGACATGGAACCCACGTGCAGTGAACTTGACAGTGCACAGGCAAGGTCCCACAACCTGTTACACACCACCCCAACACATGATGCTACAGTCATTGTTCTCGTGGACAAAGCGCCAGCCTACATCACCTTGTGAAGGAGTGACTACACACAGACCAGGGAACACATTGCAAGGAGGGGAAGGGTGGCAGGGGCACAGCGCTATACTGGGGCAAACAGGATCAGCACAGCACCTTTAAACCCTGCCAGTGAATTCATGCTACTGTGCCCTTACAAATGCCGGTGACACACAACAAACACACATGTACCTACCCCCTTCCGGCTGCTGCATCGCCTGTAAGCGCCTCTCCAGGTCTGGAAAGACCACCGGCAGCACACGCCTGTGGAGGTGGCTCAGACGGCGGCGGCCGCGGTTCTTGTGGCTCTCAGGTGAGTCCCCCAGCAGGAGCCGTGCAATCCTCCGCGTCCAGCACCGGATATCCTGCCAGCGTTTTCTCACCTGGGGCAGGCTCCGCCTCCGACCATCCACACCCCTCACGGCACTGACGGCGGTCAGCCAGATCTGCTCCTTGGCAGTGGCGCCTACCTGTGAGGAGGAACAAGTGACACCACATCAATACACCAGCCACATGTCACAGAGAGACATATGGGTACAAATTAGCTGGTTACAACAAGGCATGTCATGCAGCCAACGCATTGCACCTTTGTCATAGGGACATCATCCCCTGGTGAGGGAAAAAGCTGTACGTGCCACAGTGGGTACACAGGTGGAATGATGGCAATGTCACAATCAATGATCAAGGCTCACACTGTGCATCACACCCACCCCTCCTGTCTCAGGGCACTGCTGGGAGACATCAGGCACCCCCCCCGGGACCCCCCCGACAGTACATGGCATGTGTGTTACACCTGGACGCAATGGCAGAAGTCACAGTCACAACATAGGGACAGTCTGTGGCAGTGGCCTATGCACTCACCTGATACCCTGGTCGCCCATACAGCATGGAGTACTGTGGGAGGATCACATCCAGCAGAGCCATGTTCTCCTCCAGGGTGAATGGCTGTGTCCTCTCCACAGCCCTTGACATGGTTCCAGGGAATCAGTAGCAGCACCTGGGTCGACGAATGCAAAGATGTGCAGGCAAGTGCTCCCTCATGGGACCTGGCTGCCTTATATGTGCCCTTCTGCCCAGTCTCATGCACAGGAGTACAGAGTGATTGGTCACTCACATTTGCATCCTATGTCTCCACCAATCCCTTCAAACCTAGCAGTCTGTGGGTTCTCTATCGGTTTCATTCTCCTGCATGATGTCAGCCCCACAAACACATTGCAACAAAGTAGAAGAATTCCAACTGACTTCTGCTGTGCACCTTCCAGAACAATTTCGAATTTTGAACTTGGTCTCCATGACAACCAGCATGCATGTAGGCCTTAATACTTGTCCCCTATGTAATTTGGAGCATCACACACAGGTACGGTGCGTTTCGGGGCCCTAGGGCACCCCAAATGCATGGCAACGGCCCGTACATGCATGCCTACGCTCTCCATCACTATGGGTCTGCACGCGTATGCGTACTCGTAGTGGTACGGGCCGTACACTCGCATGTACGCTCACTATCACTAGGAGTACGCATACGCGTGCAGACCCATAGTGATAGTGAGCGTAGATGCGTGTGTATGGCCCTATCACTATGGGTCTGCACGCGTATGCGTACCCGTAGTGGTACGGACCGTACACTCGCATGTACGCTCACTATCACTATGGGTCTGCACGCGTATGCGTACTCGTAGTGGTACGGGCCGTACACTCGCATGTACGCTCACTATCACTAGGAGTACGCATACGCGTGCAGACCCATAGTGATAGTGAGCGTACATGCGAGTGTACGGTCCGTACCACTACGGGTACGCATACGCGTGCAGACCCATAGTGATAGGGCCGTACACACGCATCTACGCTCACTATCACTATGGGTCTGCACGCGTATGCGTACCCGTAGTGGTACGGACCGTACACACGCATCTACGCTCTCTATCACTATGGGTCTGCACGCGTATGCGTACTCGTAGTGGTACGGGCCGTACACTCGCATGTATGCTCACTATCACTAGGAGTACGCATACGCGTGCAGACCCATAGTGATAGTGAGCGTAGATGCGTGTGTACGGTCCGTACCACTACGGGTACGCATACGCGTGCAGACCCATAGTGATAGTGAGCGTACATGCGAGTGTACGGTCCGTACCACTACGGGTACGCATACGCGTGCAGACCCATAGTGATAGGGCCGTACACACGCATCTACGCTCACTATCACTATGGGTCTGCACGTGTATGCGTACCCGTAGTGGTACGGACCGTACACATGCATCTACGCTCTCTATCACTATGGGTCTGCACGCGTATGCGTACCCGTAGTGCTACGGACCGTACAAATGCCTGTACGCTCGCCATCACGATGGGTACACATACGGCAGCACTCCCACAGTGATTTGGGAACATGCACAGGCCCTCTCAGCAGCAGTACGGCGGTTTTTACACATCACTGTGGTGATAGGCGACACACATGTAGGAATAGGGCGGACATACTTGTCCATGGATGGACATACTTGTCCAGGAATGGACATCAAGGCATCGTCTGTGCATTACTACATGTGTGGGGCACAGGTGTCACAGGCTGTGATGTGGAACATGCCTCCTGAGTGGAGAAGGCACCAGATGTATGATGAGATGTGTACATGTGTACTGTGTGAGGGTGCAATGTGTGCCAGGCATGCCCTTGACTCCTTTGACATGTGTGCATGTGGGACTGTGCACTTGGGGTGAGCGTCACTGGCATGGCACGGACACCAACACACGGAAGTGTCCCATGATGCCCGGTACAGGGGTCATGACACATGACTTGTCACTACCCACAGTGCACAATGTGACTATGTCATATATGTGTCCGGGATTTACATCAGGTTGATGTTGTAGCACCCTCAAAAGCTGCAGCCGTTGCAGCAACCAACATGTGGCTGTGTGTAGATTGTCATTGCACACTGTTCCCAACACCATGCCACATGTGTTATCGGATGTGAGGTGCACATGTATGCATGGGACACGGAGTAGCGTGACAAGGCCATGTCAGCAAACTCACAAGGAATGTGTGGTGAGTCATGACATGTGCACCTTCATGGCAAGGTGTGTGGGCTGGACTAGTGTAATGTCATGTGACCTGTGGCTCCAGTGTTCCGCAACCAGTCTCTGCAATCGGCATCACACTTCTGCTGATGTGTGGGTGTATGTCACTCCTGTCTTGCGTCGGGCAGTGCACTTGCACTGGGACACAGCTATTTCCATGGCGTGGCATGGGGAGGTTCTCAATCACCGTGTGTAGCTGGGTCTTGGAAGGAGTGTCACCTTGCATCCATACGTGTCCTGGGCATGTGGCACATGCCTGACTCCCTATGTGGCATGTGTGTATTGCCAGATTTACATGTGCTCAGTAGACATGAGTTGTTCTCGTAGTGCACTCACTCTTCCTTGTCACTTCCAAATTACTGCAGAGCGCCTCCTGTTGCCCGAAGAATTCCAGACTTGGCTACCATGCAGGAGAATGACAGGATCCGGCTCTACCGCTTCACCCAACCGTTGATTCTGGAGCTGACGGCGAGACTGGAACCACACCTGCAACCGCAGCACAGGTATCCTACGGCACTGACACCCCAGCTGAAGGTAATGGCTGCCCTACATTTTCTGGCCACGGGTACCTTCCAAAATACCATAGCTCATGTTGGTGGCATGTCCCAGAGCATGTTCAGCGGTGTGCTGCATGATTTCTTGGAGGCCATGTTGATTCACCTGGATGACTTCATCAAGTTCCCAACCCCTGAACAGATGACTGAGGTCAAGCGTGGATTCTATGCCCTGGGAGGGATGCCCCATGTCATTGGGTCCATAGATGGGACACATGTAGGTTTGGTACCACCACACGCACGGGAGGTGGCGTACCGCAATCGGAAGCACTACCACTCCATCAATGCCCTTGTGGTGTGTCTGTCCAATATGGTGATTTCACATGTCTGTGCTCGTTTCCCAGGATCAGCACACGATGCCTACATCATGAGGCGTAGCGGGATGCCTGATATGATGATGCAGCTGCGCAACGAACGGGCATGTGTTGTTGGTGGGTACAGTCTGTCTGTCCTGTATTCTGTATAGCCGACCAGCACGACCGCTACACCAGTTCTAACGATGTCCATGTGCTTCCCATGTAGGGGACGCTGGCTATCCCAACATGCCTTGGCTGCTGACACCTCTCCGCAACCCCATCACGCCGGCCCAGCTCCGCTATAACACCGCCCATGGCCGGACAAGGCGAGTGATGGAGAGGACGTTTGGCATGCTGAAGAGCCGATTCCGGTGCCTCCACAAGACCGGCGGTGCACTCCCTTATGCCCCGGCGAAGGTCTGCAAGATCTTCATGGTCTGCTGCATGCTGCACAACATGGCAGTTGAAAGAGCTGTGCCACTCATCCTGAATCAACATGACGAGGACCATCCACCCGTGGAGGACGAAGGGCTTGGCAATGGGGCTAGTGATGTGGAGGATGTGGAGCCGCAAGAGGACATCCGGACTCGGCTCATACGCGACTTCTTTGCTTAGTGGTGAGTACCAGGGTCTGAGTGTGCACGCATTGGTCCCCGTGTGGCATGCGTTGTGATGTGTGTCTCCACCTGCATGTATGGCACGTGGGTCAGAGGTGTGTGTGGGTGTGTCACTGGAGTGATGGTGGCAGTGATGGTAGTATTTCCCCAGTCATAATTGTGACCTAGCATGTTGTCATCCATACATGTGTCGAGTAACTGCACATGCAAGTGGCTGTGCTTTTTGTGGCTGACTTCTTGTGTGTCTCTCTTCCCCAGGTACCTGCGCATGCCGTTTGCTGGTTGCATTGTTGTGGCACTGCTATTCCTCATGGACATGACATCGTGGGCTGACTCAGCGTTACAGGCACGGACACGTTTGGAAGTCTCCATGGGGTAAGGGATGCATCTGGGGTGTATTGGGTGTGGCAGTTGTTCACGATGTGTGCACACTGCCCCGGTCGGGGTTTGGTTCCTCTGCAGACATGTGGCATCCCCATGGGACACGACATGCAGCTGGGTACACCTGAATAGATGGGCTGCCTGGTTGTCAGTCATCAGTGATGGGATAGTGGATTGTGATGATGGCATCAATGTGTGTGACACTGCCCTCGGACACATACGGTTAACATTGTCTTGACATGGCGTGGGACTTCCACATCAGCGGATGTATGGTGTATGGCAGGCTCTCCGTGAGCAGCTGTGGGTGTTTAGCTGTTAGCCGACGCTTGTGTGCCAGTTCCATGGCTATCACGCATTTGTGCTGCAGAAGGGGGGTGCCAGTGTTGGAGCCACATGTTACTCCACATGATGTGTTCATGTGTACTTCAAGTTGCCTCTGCAATCCCAAAAACATGACTAATAAAGGTGTCCCTATGCCTCCAAGGTGCCTCTTCTCAGTCAATGCTGGTGTGTTGGCACGGTGCATCCTGCATGTCTGGCATGGTATTCCCTGATTGTGGCTCTGTGTCAATGTGTCGAGTGGCAAGATGCTAGCTGTGTGTGTGTGCTGAGACTGTGTATTGGGCATGATGTCCATGACTGTGTGGGTATTGTGACATGTGCCATCCCCATGCATCCAACGTTGTCCATGACCCCATTCTCTGCATCCACCGGACTCAAGCTTGCAGGACATGGTTCTGCCACCTGTCTACACATACCTGGGTGCCCCCCAGGACACGGGCCAGGATCCCTGACCTCTGCGCATGACTGTTGCTGTACTCAATGTGTCTGTCAGCACGGTTGTTCGGCCACCCCCTCAGCTGGTTCTGCCCATCACGGGTGTGTATGGTGCTCCATGTCTGTCTTGCCTAATAAACTGTGACCCATGTGTCCTGTGCCAGACTCAGGCCCCAGGGTGTGGATGGTTGAAGTGAACAGATGACTCAGGCATGTTTAGACTGTACAAGACACATGTTAGGTAATAATGCTACCAGCAGGCATCTACTCTTAATAGTGTGATTTATTATTGGGGGGGGGGGACAAAGTGAGGGGCTTTCCGGGATTAGGGAATCCAAAGTTCAGTAGGGGAGTTGGTGTCCTTGCCATTGGAAATCCTCAGAGTCCATGCCACAGTCTTTGTCAACATTGGTCAGCCAGTGACCAGCAGGGCCATGTGGCAGAGAATGTCTCTTGATGCTGTGATGCTGTTGCTCCAGTGGGCCAGGTGCCAGGCCAGGTGTCCTGGGAGATGGTGATGTAGCAGCCACCCTCACGGTCCTTTCCGTGGACGACCCGGCTTCCTGCGGGGAACCTCAGCAGCAGGCCGTGACGACATCTGGGATGCTCCGTCGGATGTTTCCTCCTCCTCCTCATGATCCCTCCCTGTGGGTGGTGATGTTCTCCGCCTTCTGGCACAGGGAGGGTCAGCCATGGTGTCGGCCATCCGACGGAGTTCAGCGTGAATCCCCTGGGACGACGTCACTTGCTCAGCCTGTCTGTCCTCCATCCTCCGTTGGTGTAGCTGTAGACAGGCTATTAGCTCCGCATGTTGCTGGGCCTGCTGGACCTTGATCCCCTCGAGGACGGACACAACCTGGGCCATGCCCGTGGTGTCCTGCCGGTATGAGTCCAGGATGTTACGGACATGGGAAAATACCGGATCCCCAGCCAACTGGTCAGGCTCGCGCCTCCGCCGTCCTCCACTCCCACCACCCCTGCCCACTTGCGTCTGGCCTGCACTTGTGGGAACATCGGGTCTCCGGGACCCCTGAGGGGTGGCATTGGCGTTGTCGCCTGCCTCCTCCTGGGTGCCCGGGACACCGTGTCCCTCCTGGCGAGCCTGGCTGCATTGTGGTGTTGGGGCAGGGATCCTGGGTGTCTCCTGGGATGTGGCAGGAGTGGGGGTGGTGGTTGGCACGGTTGTACCTGACGCAGGTGCTGCAGGTGGTTGGACACCAGAGGGGCCAGGTCGGTCGGGGTCGTCCGCAGAGTGGTGAGAGTGGTCGCTGCCGGTGGGATCGGTCTCCTGCAGATCCGGGTCCTGTGAGTGTTCCCCCCCAGTGTTGGGGGGTGCAGCACGACGTTGACCTGTGTGTGAGAGAGAAAATGTTAATTTTGGTCCATGCAACATCCATGTTTCATCCGTTACAAAGTTGGCACATTTCCTCTTGGAATTAGGATCTGTCTTGCATTCCACTCACAGTGCACTTGTGCATGGGTGTGTCCCTTGGGCACCAATTTGGCCCCTTTAACTATGTGTGGCACAGTCTTACTTGCTGCGTCAAGTGTGACTGCAGTCAGCAGTGGAGTGTGCATGTGTGGCGAGCCATGCATTTGCGCCTCCCTTGTAGCACTGTACATGTGCACATGGAGTGGATCCACACACTTATATGATGCAGGTGGCTGTCCTTGTGCTCGTGTACAGGTTGTGACATGGCCCTGCGTTTTGCCATGATGAAGAGGGGGGGTTCTGGCACTGGCCACCCTTGTCTACATGCACGCAGTCCACCTGCTGACGAGCAGACATTCCCACACACCAAAGGACTGATTTGCTCTCCCTGTGTCTCCCTCCTTCTCTGTCCCCCTCTCCCTCCCTCTCTGTCCCCCTCTCCCTCCCTCTGTGTGTCAGCCTCCTCCCTCTGTCCATCTTCCTGTGTCTCCCTCCCTCTCTGTCCCCCTCTCCCTCCCTCTCTGTCCCCCTCTCCCTCCATCTCTGTCCCCCTCTCCCTCCCTCTCAGTCCCCCTCTCCCTCCCTCTGTGTCCCCCTCTCCCTACCTCTCTGTCCCCCTCTCCCTCCCTCTCTGTCCCCCTCTCCCTCCATCTCTGTCCCCCTCTCCCTCCCTCTGTCCCCCTCTCCCTCCCTCTCAGTCCCCCTCTCCCTCCCTCTGTGTCCCCCTCTCCCTACCTCTCTGTCCCCCTCTCCCTCCCTCTCTGTCCCCCTCTCCCTCCATCTCTGTCCCCCTCTCCCTCCCTCTGTCCCCCTCTCCCTCCCTCTCTGTCCCCCTCTCCCTCCCTCCGTGTGTCACCCTCTGTCACCTTGGCCCAGCTTCCTGGGCACACACTGTTGGCAGATCTTTGAGTGGCCCTTGGCCTGTTGATGTGAGTTTGTTTCTGATCTCCAGGCACCCATTTTGTCAGCTGTGTGTCTGTGCGCTGCTGCTGTGGTGGTGTGTGCTGCCACTCTTTCACAATGTTGGCTGTTCATTAGCTGCTGTCATGTGCAAAACAGTGCCTTCACCCCCATGTGTTGATGCAAGGCGTCCGCCATTTGCTGGCAAGTCATTCCTGTGTTGGGACACAGTGTTTGTCTGGCTGTGACCTAGGCCATATGGGCAGAGGGCATTGTTGTCTGCTTTGGAGTCGCACTATGTGATTTTTGGTGCCCAGCCTCCCGCCATCCGTGTTACCGTGTCATGTGTTGTTGTCTTCTGTGGCCTGTGACTTGACATTGTCCAGCTGGGTGCATGGGGCATGGTGGCAGCAGTGGCATGTGCCTGCTCATGGAGTGTGGTTGAGTCATGCTATGGCTTGTGGTGGTTGCGTGCCTGTTAGTAATTTTGGTTGTGGTTGCAGTTCCCCCCATGTGAGGTGCGTTGTTTGTGTACTCACCCGGGTCTCGGAGTCCTTCTACTCCTTCAACTGCCTCCACCGGCAGTATGGCCATCACCCTCTCCTCCCAGGGATGGAACTGTACGGGTCTGCGGGAGGGCCCTCCTCCGGTGGCGTTGGCCTGGCCGTGTTCCTCCTGCCTCTTGGCTCTGACCCTCCTCCGCAGATCGTACCACCTGTTCTGGCAATCCTGCTTGGTCCTCCTGGTGTCCGCAACGGCATTCACAGCATCGACGATGGTCTGCCACATGGCTGTTTTGGCTGCCTGGCTGGTGCTTCTGACCAATGTTCCAAAGATCTGTGGCTCAACTCTGAGGATTTGATCAACAAGGACCTCCAACTCTCGGTGACTGAACTTTGGATTCTTGGTAGTGGGCATGGTGAGGGGTGTGGG
This sequence comes from Triturus cristatus, assembly GCF_964204655.1. Taxonomy (NCBI): domain Eukaryota; kingdom Metazoa; phylum Chordata; class Amphibia; order Caudata; family Salamandridae; genus Triturus; species Triturus cristatus. Next base: position 1,668,303,302 of record NC_140591.1, on the reverse strand, counting down.
TGGGGATGGTGTGGGTGTGGGGGGTGTGTGGATGTTGGGGGGGGTGTGTGGATGGTTGTGTGTGTGTGTGAATGTGATGAGAGGGTGTTTGTGAGGGTGGTCGTGTGAAGGTGTGCAAGTGTAAGGTGTGGTGTAGCTTGTAGTCTGGTTCTGTGGTGTCTGGCAGCAGTGAGTCTGTTGCAAAGGCTCATGGTTTGTGTGTGTGGGCCCTTTTTATTGGTCCATGGGTGGGTGTGGCAGTGTTTGAATTTTGGGTGGGTGTGTTATAAGGAGTGGTGGTGTATTGGGCCTCTGTTTGTTTTTGACAGTTGCAGGTCAGTGATTGTGTTATTTTAGTGGTTGTTGGCCATGTTTAGTGGCTGTGTGCCTTTCGAATGGTGTATTCTTGTGTTGTTTTGTTTTGTCCTTGTTGTGTACGTGCGTTTTGAGCGTGTGTACGGTGTGTACATGGGCCATTTGGTTGTATGATTATGTCCTTGTGTGTGGCTTTGTACGACTCGTACATGCGGTTGTGATGTTGGGGCATGGGGTGCGCTCCGTACTTAGGAGGTTGTGTTGGGGGTGCGCCAGGAACGTACTGGGGTGTAGGTACACGGGGCGTATGACACGTACTGGGGTGGGGGTGTGGCTCGAACGTACTGGGGTGTAGGTACACGGGGCGTATGACACGTACTGGGGTGGGGGTGGGGCTCGAACGTACTGGGGTGTAGGTACATGGTGGTACGACACGTACTGGGGTGGGGGTACGACTGGAACGTACTGGGGTGTACATAGACGGTGGTACGACACGTACAGGGGTGGGGGGGTGTACATTGACGTTGGTACGACACGTACTGGGGTGTAGGTACACGGGGGTATGACACGTACTGGGGTGGGGGTGGGGCTCGAACGTACTGGGGTGTAGGTTCACGGTGGTACGACACGTACTGGGGTGGGGGTACGACTGGAACGTACTGGGGTGTACATAGACGGTGGTACGACACGTACAGGGGTGGGGGGGTGTACATTGACGGTGGTACGACACGTACTGGGGTGGGGGTACGACTGGAACGTACTGGGGTGTGGGTAGACGGGGCTATGACACGTACTGGGGTGGGGGTGTGGCTCGAACGTACTGGGGTGTAGGTTCACGGTGGTACGACACGTACTGGGGTGGGGGTACGACTGGAACGTACTGGGGTGTTGGTACACGGGGGGTATGACACTTACTGGGGTGGGGGTGTGGCTCGAACGTACTGGGGTGTAGGTTCACGGTGGTACGACACGTACTGGGGTGGGGGTACAACTGGAACGTACTGGGGTGTTGGTACACGGGGGGTATGACACATACTGGGGTGGGGGTGTGGCTCGAACGTACTGGGGTGTAGGTACACGGTGGTACGACATGTACTGGGGTGGGGGTACGACTAGAATGTACTGGGGTGTACATAGACGGTGGTACGACACGTACAGGGGTGGGGGGGTGTACATTGACGTTGGTACGACACGTACTGGGGAGTAGGTACACGGGGGTATGACACGTACTGGGGTGGGGGTGGGGCTCGAACGTACTGGGGTGTAGGTTCACGGTGGTACGACACGTACTGGGATGGGGGTACGACTGGAACGTACTGGGGTGTACATAGACGGTGGTACGACACGTACAGGGGTGGGGGGGTGTACATTGACGGTGGTACGACACGTACTGGGGTGGGGGTACGACTGGAACGTACTGGGGTGTGGGTAGACGGGGCTATGACACGTACTGGGGTGGGGGTGGGGCTCGAACGTACTGGGGTGTAGGTTCACGGTGGTACGACACGTACTGGGGTGGGGGTACGACTGGAACGTACTGGGGTGTTGGTACACGGGGGGTATGACACGTACTGGGGTGGGGGTGTGGCTCGAACGTACTGGGGTGTAGGTTCACGGTGGTACGACACGTACTGGGGTGGGGGTACGACTGGAACGTACTGGGGTGTTGGTACACGGGGGGTATGACACGTACTGGGGTGGGGGTGTGGCTCGAACGTACTGGGGTGTAGGTACACGGTGGTACGACACGTACTGGGGTGGGGGTACGACTGGAACGTACTGGGGTGTACATAGACGGTGGTACGACACGTACAGGGGTGGGGGGGTGTACATTGACGTTGGTACGACACGTACTGGGGTGTAGGTACACGGGGGTATGACACGTACTGGGGTGGGGGTGGGGCTCGAACGTACTGGGGTGTAGGTTCACGGTGGTACGACACGTACTGGGGTGGGGGTACGACTGGAACGTACTGGGGTGTACATAGACGGTGGTACGACACGTACAGGGGTGGGGGGGTGTACATTGACGGTGGTACGACACGTACTGGGGTGGGGGTACGACTGGAACGTACTGGGGTGTGGGTAGACGGGGCTATGACACGTACTGGGGTGGGGGTGTGGCTCGAACGTACTGGGGTGTAGGTTCACGGTGGTACGACACGTACTGGGGTGGGGGTACGACTGGAACGTACTGGGGTGTTGGTACACGGGGGGTATGACACGTACTGGGGTGGGGGTGTGGCTCGAACGTACTGGGGTGTAGGTTCACGGTGGTACGACACGTACTGGGGTGGGGGTACGACTGGAACGTACTGGGGTGTTGGTACACGGGGGGTATGACACATACTGGGGTGGGGGTGTGGCTCGAACGTACTGGGGTGTAGGTACACGGTGGTACGACATGTACTGGGGTGGGGGTACGACTGGAATGTACTGGGGTGTACATAGACGGTGGTACGACACGTACAGGGGTGGGGGGGTGTACATTGACGTTGGTACGACACGTACTGGGGAGTAGGTACACGGGGGTATGACACGTACTGGGGTGGGGGTGGGGCTCGAACGTACTGGGGTGTAGGTTCACGGTGGTACGACACGTACTGGGGTGGGGGTACGACTGGAACGTACTGGGGTGTACATAGACGGTGGTACGACACGTACAGGGGTGGGGGGGTGTACATTGACGGTGGTACGACACGTACTGGGGTGGGGGTACGACTGGAACGTACTGGGGTGTGGGTAGACGGGGCTATGACACGTACTGGGGTGGGGGTGGGGCTCGAACGTACTGGGGTGTAGGTTCACGGTGGTACGACACGTACTGGGGTGGGGGTACGACTGGAACGTACTGGGGTGTTGGTACACGGGGGGTATGACACGTACTGGGGTGGGGGTGTGGCTCGAACGTACTGGGGTGTAGGTTCACGGTGGTACGACACGTACTGGGGTGGGGGTACGACTGGAACGTACTGGGGTGTTGGTACACGGGGGGTATGACACGTACTGGGGTGGGGGTGTGGCTCGAACGTACTGGGGTGTAGGTACACGGTGGTACGACACGTACTGGGGTGGGGGTACGACTGGAACGTACTGGGGTGTACATAGACGGTGGTACGACACGTACAGGGGTGGGGGGTTGTACATTGACGTTGGTACGACACGTACTGGGGTGTAGGTACACGGGGGTATGACACGTACTGGGGTGGGGGTGGGGCTCGAACGTACTGGGGTGTAGGTTCACGGTGGTACGACACGTACTGGGGTGGGGGTACGACTGGAACGTACTGGGGTGTACATAGACGGTGGTACGACACGTACAGGGGTGGGGGGGTGTACATTGGCGGTGGTACGACACGTACTGGGGTGGGGGTATGACTGGAACGTACTGGGGTGTACATAGACGGGTGGGGGTATACATATACGGGGGGTACGTGTCAGACGTACGGGGGCTGGGGGGAGTGTTGGGCGCGTATGCGGGCACATGTCTCTATGGTTGCTGTAGGAGTTCGGTGCGGACGGTGTTTTTTCCATACGGTTGTAACCTCGGACGCACGGGATGGATCGTGATTCCTCGGTCGGACTTGGCTTTTCACGTTTGTACGGTAAATCGTCCGAGGACGTGTCGGACACATTTTCCGACCCGAGGACGTGTGGGGAATGATTCCCAGTGCGGTTCGTATGGACTTTTTACCATGCGAATCGTTATTGCCAGTTCGTACGGCACTTGTGCGATTCGTACTGTAAAAAGACCCGATACGAGTCGCACGGGGGAATTTTTTACCGGATCGTGATCGGCACCCTAGTCTATACAATCACACGGAAACCTCTTGTGAAACCAACTATGCCCAGAGTCCGTTCAAAAAGCCTCTTGGGCATGCTTCTATTGTCCATCAAATCTTCTTTTGTTGTTTTCTTCCGCATGGGCCTCTTCATTCAAGCCTTTCATGATCCGTTGGAGTGCCCTCCTGGCAAACACTCATAGTTCATTCAAAAGTCTCAATGTCTCAAGGCAGTGCACCAGTATCTCTCCTTTGCGGCAGGCACTACAGGTAGTGTGCTCTCCATTGATCAAGGGCACAGGTCATCTCGTGCAGACCCGGGACCATTCTCAGACTCCAACACTCATCATTCATTGTCAGAGGACGCTCAGGCTGCTCTTTCATGGGCACCAGAATGTAGTGGCTTTTGTCAATCTTGGATCCGCCGGTGCACTGTACTTCCATTGGAGCAAAAGAAAAAGGGGGGGGTGTCCAAAAACTCAGGCCAAGGGGCTCAAGGGACTGCACACTGTCAGAGGTTACTAGCACATGACAGGCGCTCTTTTGCACTGAAATTCTGGTTCTGTGGCAAAACCAGCTCCTCCTTCTTTTTCTGATGTTGAACGCCTTCTGATGAAGCAAGTGCGATGCTTTAAACAGTTCATTGTATAACAAGGGGACTGCAAACAGGTGGCCTGCGATCTTCAAAGGAGTGGCCATACACCATGGGAATAGAATACAAAGACAAAGACAGAAGGGCAAAACAGGGTCTCTAGCATCTTCAATTGGGTTCTCTCCAGTATTTTCTGCCATTTATAGCTACATGAGAATTCTATCTGAATGGATTTCCTCACACAGTGGCATTGTCTAATGGGGTAAACACATTTTTTCCTCAATGATTAAGTCTAGGTGTTCCTCCTTATCTTAGAACATCTCAATAAAGAAATCACATGATACAGATTATCAGGGACATGTAGAAAACTTTCACATCAGGTGCACTATGCAATACACAGGCTAATAGTCAAATATGCAAACAAAAGACAAGAACTAGAGGGTCCTGATATTTGCATGATTAGAACACATCTGATCCCACCAAAAATTAAAGCAGCAGGAACAGAAGGGAACTGAAAACCAAATAAAAATAGACATTGATAATTCGTCATGTTCAAAAAGGTAAACATAAGATATCTCCTATTGAGATGGAAAACTTGTCTTGTTATAATATTGAGTCAGTTAACCAGTCTATCGCTACCCTGACAGTCAGGCTGGAAAACATTGAAGCAGGCCTAAGGAAAATTCTTGAAAACCAGTCTGGTCATACAAAAGGGAATTATACATAATATGGGGGTCCCTGGTGCATCACTGCAGTCTGGAAGTGTGTACCTGAACAATACACCTACAATAATAAATGGGCTGACTGGTGAAAGGAATACGGAAAAGGGAATTGGAACTAGGACACAACTAAAATCCCCAATAACTAAGCATGATGCGACATCGGTCAGGGGAGAAGCAACAAAAGAGAAAACAAAAAAAAATCTATAGGAAGAACAAGAATTTACTTGGATGATAGTCAGGCATGTGACACAACACCAAGAGTACGGTTGATACACAAAAGGCCAAAGTTACACAAATATTAACTCTACCGCTGGCGACTACACCGTATACGATAATCCTAGGTAATGTTCCAGTTCCTTCTTCAGGGAAAAATGAAACCTGGTTTCCTTTATGGTACAAAGCCATACACTACTTAGGAAGCAGAACAAAAAAGAGTAATGTAATATAGAAATTAGGTCACCATGTACAAGAGTCACAGATCTATAATTTTATCCTTACGTCCAATCAGGATACATAATTTTAGGGCTGCCTGTTCCTTTAAGGGAAGAGGGAGCAAGTGACACATTTTGATCCTGTATATCTCTTTTATTTTTTTGAATACTATTTATAGCCAAATTTGACATACACTGGTGAAGTGTTGTCTGTGTCGTGTTCACAAAAATGAAAATATCATATTTGTGAAATTTAGCAAATCAACCCAACTGTAGTGTAGCGATACACATCGTCATGTATATCCCTCCACAACACAGGTAAACTTGTAATTATATCAAAAGCAGCAACAAAAAAACAAAAACATAAAAAAAATAAAAAAAATGCACAAATAAAAAAAATGCACATGTCAAGCCATCAGATATACTCGCTGTATATCAAGCACAAGAAACATAGACAAAACAATAGCATATGTGAATAAGCGGTGACACACAACACCATGTCATGTACTTTATGCGCTGTAAACCTGCAGCCCAAAACCCAATATTTGGGCCTGTTTAATTTGTCAGGTTTAAAATCCTTACCCTCCTTTTGACAGTAGATCATCAGGCAATGGAAATCTGCTGTCAAATATAACTTTACTGTTTCTCTTCTAACATACAGGACCAGCAAGAACAATTCATGATAGGACCAAATACACACAAATAAATTTCCATTACTTAACTGTTACCCTCTTGTCAGTCACCTCGCAATATCAAGCCACCGTAGTTTTACCTTTCTAAAAGTACAAATTGTTACACTGACACTCCATATTAATTTGGCACCTACAATTTCCACTGTGAAAAATAATTCTTAATTGGCAAACCGTTCTCACTTAGGCATGTAGCCTTCAAAATTTTAGAAAAGGGCTGCATCTTATTTTCTGTCTAAGACTTAATGCAACACTTCGTTTTCTGTCAAATAAAAGCAACTAGCAGGCATCATTTTATTTTTTTAGAGCGGAGATACAAATGTATCAGTTCTGCAGAGCATTTAACATGATGTTGGGACTTACGAAGAAACCCTTTTTTCTTATATTTTCCCTTTGGAATTAAGTTCTTTAATTGTATTGATGTTCTTATGGAGAAACCAGAAACCCCACCTTTAGAGGCCCGTTTAGCAAGGTCATTCTGCATTCCACAGAGACAAGGCCCTAATAAGGTCACAAATGTCAACATGACAGCCTTCTCCATTGTTTACAGGGAAACAAAAGATAGCATCTCAGCGCGGCTTGAGCCAGTCTCTGCAGCTCCCAGCTTCTGCCACTCTGAATCTGTCAAAGACAGTAGGCCTTCCTAATTCCTCCTAACCTGCAATAATTCACTCTATTTTGAAAAATAATTTCTCCTTTTTAGGCGTTAAAAATTATCTCTACTCCCAGTTTATTAAACTACATTTACTGTGAATAATTCACAAAACCTAATAACACACATACCAATTTTTAGAATAAATGCTTATTGCAATGGTACTTATTTCATCAACCTTAAATGGATCTCACTGGGCCATTAAAAAAAACAAAAAACAAACCCCAAATGGGAACAATCCTGCAAATTTGTATTATACCTAAATGTATGCATTTACTAAAGCCTGAGACACTTTAAAAGCTACTCTGAATGAAAGAAAATGCAGTTTAAACAGTGCTTTTGCCCAAAATCGACTTTGATATTTTAGGCATTAAAAATGAATATCCTACAATTTTCTTGCATAATATGCATTACCAGAATGTCTATTACACAACCCATGAGTCAGCCATTGAAAATATTAACTTATACTTTATAGAAATGAGCTTGTTTGCTCCTGCGCCAAGGGAAAATTGCACATACAAATGTCATTTTAGCAGTGCAACATAACTTAAATTAAATTTTAACGCTAGGAGGTCATAGTATAGGTATTAAGCTTTATAAATATTAAAAAACGATTTTGAAAAGCACTTATTTTTTAAAATAATTTTTCCATGATTAATATTTTTCTTTAAAAAAAAAATGTTCTTCTAAAAAACCCAATTATTCGTTTTTGTGATAATTCCACATATAAAAGCAAGCTGCATCCCTTGCCTATCATTTTGGACACATTAACTCACAAGCCTAAGCGCATAAGCCTAACTTGAAATGCGTCACATTTTTGCGCCACTGCAAAATTCCACCCGTGTTTAACTGGGAAAGTGCTGGCTGAATGAACATTCCTATCAAATATACTGCAGCTGAAAAGTTTGCCTGTGAACATCTAATACAATGCAAATCACTGACAAAATTTCGAACGACACAAAATCGACTTACAAATATATCGATACAAAATTATCGATCACATTATTATCGACATCACATACTTATTTAAAACATTACAAAAATATCGAACACACAATATCGAACTACATAAATATAGATACACAAAATATCTCAAACACAATTATCGAAATCCTGAAATATCGACGCTCATTAATAAACATATACTTCATTACAAAATATCGTAAACTAAAATATCGACCACTAAAATATCTCCATTTTACTAATATCGACTATATAAAATTAAATTAAATACTAAAATCAAACAACATAAACACCAAATAATGTCTTTTAACTCTACTCTAAATTAATATTAAACAATAATATATTTACTACATTTAAAAATAGATTACAAAACGTAAGTATTTACTAAAACATTATTAACAACCTTCCTACATTAAACAACAATATTATTGAATTATACTTTATCAATTCATGCATACAATACATAATATAATGTTTAGAAAAATACATATAGAATAATACACCACTAAACCACTAATTAGCGTTTTCCTTATTAGGAAACTAACTACCAGAATTAAAATTTAAAAAATTCGAACTAACCAATAAAAACACTCCAAATTCAAACTGACCAATAAAACACAAATTACAACATCCAAAGCACTATAAAAAGAAGTTCTACTTCATTCATATTCCAGAACCAAAAAAAATACATTAAATGAAGAAGAAAGTCTACTGGATTGCAACTGCAGATATAAGGAAATCCACATACAGCAAATATTTAAAACTATCACAAGTAAGTTAACTATATTATAGTCATTAAGACTCAAAGCTAATAAATTGTAATTACAATATACATACACTATAAATAAATAAATGTCTTCGTTCTATTTCATGTTTTCACTACAGGAAACTCCAAAAGAAACTAAGAAAATACAGAACAGCACCAAAAAAGATACAACAAACAAAGTAAGTATTTCACAACCAAAAATCAACTAATAGATTAAAAACCACCCAAATTAAATCCCAAATACAAATCCCCTAACCATTCCCTATAAAAATATAGAAACAAATCTTAAAACAAATGTACTTTTATTTTCCAGAGGAAGAAAATACTGGAAGAAAACTCCACAAATAAAGAAGAAAAAGGATTCTACTCAAACACATCAAAACCAACTATGTAAGTATATTGCAACTAAATCTTGTTTTTTTTTCTACTGAAATTCATACAAGAGCATATATAATAACTATAATATATATTTTTCATAGATAAAGCTACATCAAAATGACTGAAGGAGCAGAATTCATAACAAGCCAGAAGGGAAAAATGTTACTATGCTATATGGGATACACTTACACACAGGAAAAAGTGTATGGTTTAAAAGTTAACTGAAAATGCACTAAATACTACTCTAATAAGTGCTATGGGCGTGCTACAACACGACAAACAACAGAACTTTGCACTAGAGAACATAACCATCCACCAAACATTACTGAAATAGAAGTCAGATCTGCATTGGAAACTATAAAGGAAGCTAGCACAAGTTCTCAAAAACCTACAAGTGTAATTTTAAAAGAGCAGCTTCCCAAAATTCCTAAAACTGCCACAACACAAATGCCATCTGTAACTTCACTCAAAATAACTATAGCACGTACTAAAAAAATCACTACTACTTCAACCCCAATTCCTCACACATATACTGAAGTTATTCTAAGTCCAGAACAAAGTATAACTTTAAACAAAGAACCATTTGTCATATTTGATAATAAAAACAATGACAAAAGAATAATAATATTTGGAACAGCCAATAATCTCTGTAAACTACAAGAATCACAAAACTGGATGATGGATGGGACTTTTACCATATGTCCCAAACCCTTTTTCCAACTATATACAATACACGTCCTATATCACAATTGCAATATACCATTAATTTACACATTATTACCAAACAAACATAACTCCACATACACTGAACTATTAAATACAATAAAACAAAAAACAAATTACTTTTCCCCACAAAAAATCATCCTAGATTTTGAACATGCAATGATTAATACTATATTAAAAACACACCCCCATACCTCCATCCAAGGCTGTTACTATCATTTTAATCAATGCCTATGGAGACACATGCAAAAATCAGCCCTAAGCATTGAATATGCAACTAATTCAGCTTTCACATATCAAATAAAAAGACTAATAGCACTAGCTTATGTACCTGACACAGACGTAACAGAACATTACAACATTTTAATAGACAGCACCTTCTACAAACAAAATGAAGAAAAACTAAGTCCACTATTGGACTATTTTGAAGATACATGGGTCGGCAGACTACATAGATCTGGCCACAGAAGAAATCCTAAATTCTTAATTCCCCGGTGGAACGTATACAGAAGCACATTAAATGGAGAATCAAAAACTAATAACGCAGTTGAAGGATGGCATAACGCCTTCCTGCAATCAACAGGCAGAACCAAACCAACACTAGAAAGATTTATATCATGCCTACAAAAAGAACAGAGTTATCAAGAGTTCCGAATGGAACAATCCATAACTCAGCTAACTCCAAAAACCTCAAAACAAACTAAACAAATGTATAAATATCTAGAGCAACAAGTAAAATTGTACCCTACTACCAAAGGCCTAGAATACCTAAACATCATAGCTAAAACACTTCTTTAAAAGACCAATACAAAGAAATGACTGATTACTCATTTTCAATCATATCAAACACATAAAATATATTTATCTTATCACAAAAATAATTACTGTGTGTAACATATTTATACATATTGTCAAAAATATATTAACACACATTAATAATATTTGTGATAAAATAAAAATAAACAATAATAATAAACAATACCCACCCACAATAAATAATAATAAATTAACTTACCAAGTTTATTCCAAACTCTGCAAAATCCATTTCCTGCTTACACAATCCAAACATAAAAAAAAGGTTCCCAAAAAAAAATGGAAAAATACAACTGTCGATTTAATCCATAATCCATGCACCAAATATCCATAGGAAAACCATAAAAACCCCGAAAATAGATAAAAGTAGTAAAAAACGCTCCATGAAAACCGAAACATTTAAAGAAGTGTAAAAAACATATTGTTCAATAAAACGAACACAAACTTCTTTAAAAAAAAATCGACTCCATCCGAAACGAAGAACCTAGAAAAGAAACTATAAAAACAAAGCAACATACATTCCCACCCACATAAAACAACACATAAACACTTATTAACAATAGTACTAGATTTAAAACAGTTTTAAATAAACACCTTAAACCTAAGTCTCGAAACGTGCCTACACAACGTTAAAAACACGTAAAAACACAACACGCAACTCTAACACATAACATTTCCAAATATAACTCATATATAGACAGCTACACTAAACAGTATCTAACTAGGCTCAAAATAAAATTTTAACCATGTAAAATATATAAAACAAACCTTACCTGTCACTACGCGAAGTAACTCCCAACCGCGAGCTTCCCTTCAACCCAAATGACCCAAAACAACATGACCGGGTTACAAAATAGAGCACCCAAAACATAACAAAACATTTAACTCTAACAAAAAAACCCTCATTAAATCAGGTAAAATGTAAATTCACACCCAAATATTTTCTACTATTTAGCTAAAATAGAGCTCTTTTTTCATGTACCTAAAAATTGACTAAAAATTTTCATCATGTGTAAAATTATTAAAATAAATATTTCAAAAATTAAAATATTTATTATTATAATTTCTAAAAAGAAAAAACTACAAAACAATGTATGAAAAATTGTTAGAAATATTTTGTATGAATTATAAAATTTTATTTATGTTAAAAATGGGTTTGTTTTCAAAACATTGTAAAAAAATTAATATTAATATTTTACATATTAATATTAAAAAACTTATCACATGTTTGTACTACAAATATGAAAATGTTAAAAATGTTAATATATGAAAATATTTGCCAAAAGTTTGGTATAAATATTTACAAAACCTATTGCTATTTTACATTTAATTTAAAACACACAATTGTAGTACATTATAAATAATGTAAATGTATTAAAAATTTGTACAAAATATAATAAATGTACATAACATTTTTTCTGACCTATATTCAATATGTTTGAATTGAATTACAATGTAAATATTGATATTTCTGAATGATTCTACTCAAATAAATAAACAATAAAAATTTACAAAAACTACAATAAAATTAAATCAATGATAACAAATATACACAATTTACATACTATTATCACTACAAAACATGATAAATACTTTAAACACAAAACATAAACTATTACCTATTTCCACTCTAATCTACAATAAATTGTAGTAGATAGATGCTGAACAGTAAACATGAATAATTTCCTATTGCCACTCCACTGTACAATAGGATACAATAGCTCCATTCTATAATAAATTGGACTATGTGCTGGACACTGACCATAACTAATTTACTATTCCCACTCCATTTTATAACAAATTAGAGTAGGTGCTGGACAGTGACCATAAACTATTTACTATTCCCACTCCAGTCTATAATAAATTACAGTAGGTGCTGGACACTGACCATAAATAATTTACTATTCCCACTCCAGTCTATAATAAATTAGAGTAGGTTCTGGACAATGACCATAAATTATTTACTATTCCCACTCCAGTCTATAATAAATTAGAGTAGGTGCTAGACACTGACCATAAATAATTTACTATTCCCACTCCAGTCTATAATAAATTAGAGTAGGTGCTGGACACTGATCATAAATAATTTACTATTCCCACTCCAGTCTATAATAAATTACAGTAGATGCTGAACAGTGACCATAAATGATTTACTATTCCCACTCCACTCTATAATAAATTACAGTAGGTGCTGGACACTGACCATAAATAATTTACTATTCCCACTCCAGTCTATAATAAATTAGAGTAGGTGCTGGACACTGACCATAAATAATTTACTATTCCCACTCCAATCTATAATAAATTAGAGTAGGTGCTGAACACTGACCATAAAGAATTTACTATTCCCACTCCAGTCTATAATAAATTGGAGTAGGTGCTGGACACTGACCATAAATAATTTACTATTCCCACTCCAGTCCATAACAAATTAGAGTAGGTGCTGGACAGTGACCATAAATTATTTACTATTCCCACTCCAGTCTATAATAAATTAGAGTAGGTGCTGGACACTGACCATAAATAATTTACTATTCCCACTCCAGTCTATAATAAATTAGAGTAGGTGCTGGACACTGACCATAAATAATTTACTATTCCCACTCCAATCTATAATAAATTAGAGTACGTGCTGAACACTGACCATAAATAATTTACTATTCCCACTCCAGTCTATAATAAATTGGAGTAGGTGCTGGACACTGACCATAAATAATTTACTATTCCCACTCCAGTCCATAACAAATTAGAGTAGGTGCTGGACAGTGACCATAAATTATTTACTATTCCCACTCCAGTCTATAATAAATTAGAGTAGGTGCTGGACACTGACCATAAATAATTTACTATTCCCACTCCAGTCTATAATAAATTAGAGTCGGTGCTGGACACTGACCATAAATAATTTACTATTCCCACTCCAGTCTATACTAAATTACAGTAGTTGCGGGACAGTGACCATAAATTATTTACTATTCCCACTCCACTCTATAATAAATTACAGTAGGTGCTGGACACTGACCATAAATAATTTACTATTCCCACTCCAGTCTATAATAAATTAGAGTAGGTGCTGGATACTGACCATAAATAATTTACTATTCCCACTCCAGGCTATAACAAATTAGAGTAGGTGCTGCACAGTGACCATAAATTATTTACTATTCCCACTCCAGTCTATAATAAATTAGAGTAGGTGCTGGACACTGACCATAAATAATTTACTATTCCCACTCCAGTCTATACTAAATTACAGTAGATGCTGGACAGTGACCATAAATTATTTACTATTCCCACTCCACTCTATAATAAATTACAGTAGGTGCTGGACACTGACCATAAATAATTTACTATTCCCACTCCAGTCTATAATAAATTAGAGTAGGTGCTGGACACTGACCATAAATAATTTACTATTCCCACTCCAATCTATAATAAATTAGAGTACGTGCTGAACACTGACCATAAATAATTTACTATTCCCACTCCAGTCTATAATAAATTGGAGTAGGTGCTGGACACTGACCATAAATAATTTACTATTCCCACTCCAGTCCATAACAAATTAGAGTAGGTGCTGGACAGTGACCATAAATTATTTACTATTCCCACTCCAGTCTATAATAAATTAGAGTAGGTGCTGGACACTGACCATAAATAATTTACTATTCCCACTCCAGTCTATAATAAATTAGAGTAGGTGCTGGACACTGACCATAAATAATTTACTATTCCCACTCCAGTCTATACTAAATTACAGTAGTTGCTGGACAGTGACCATAAATTATTTACTATTCCCACTCCACTCTATAATAAATTACAGTAGGTGCTGGACACTGACCATAAATAATTTACTATTCCCACTCCAGTCTATAATAAATTAGAGTAGGTGCTGGATACTGACCATAAATAATTTACTATTCCCACTCCAGGCTATAACAAATTAGAGTAGGTGCTGCACAGTGACCATAAATTATTTACTATTCCCACTCCAGTCTATAATAAATTAGAGTAGGTGCTGGACACTGACCATAAATAATTTACTATTCCCACTCCAGTCTATACTAAATTACAGTAGATGCTGGACAGTGACCATAAATTATTTACTATTCCCACTCCACTCTATAATAAATTACAGTAGGTGCTGGACACTGACCATAAATAATTTACTATTCCCACTCCAGTCTATAATAAATTAGAGTAGGTGCTGGACACTGACCATAAATAATTTACTATTCCCACTCCAGGCTATAACAAATTAGAGTAGGTGCTGCACAGTGACCATAAATTATTTACTATTCCCACTCCAGTCTATAATAAATTAGAGTAGGTGCTGGACAGTGACCATAAATTATTTACTATTCCCACTCCAGTATATAATAAATTAGACTAGGTGCTGGACACTAACCATAACTAATTTACTATTCCCACTCAAGTCTATAATAAATTAGATTACATGCTGGTCAGTGACCATAAATAATATACTATTCCCACTCCAATCTATAATACATTAGAGTAGATGCTGGACACTGACCATAAATAAATTACAATTCCCACTCCCCTTTCTAACAAATTAATTTAACTGCCAAAAACTACATATAAAAAATATATTAATCCAACAAAAACCTATTAAATGTTTGGGTAGTTACTGGACACTAAACATACATATTTTTCTTTTAACACTACTATATAAATTGCAATCATAAAAACCTCATTACTCAACATTAGCAATAATATGCCCCTAAAAATATTTATTTGTAATAACTCCCCACCCTCAACCCACATAAATGTAGTATTTATTTTCAATTATTTTATTTTTGTAATTAAATATTCTTATAATTTTTTTGTCAAAACTAACTTTACAAACACTACCCATCCTTAACCCTATAAACCCACCATCACACTTCTAAACTAAAATTTTTTAATAAATTGTTAATATTAAATTTGTAATTTTTGAAATTTGTGCTAATATTTACTATTTTAGTTTGAATTCTTTTAGAAATTAATAATTTCAAAACACTACCCACTCTTATCCCCTATAAATCCTAAATCCCTCTTATTAAAATAATTATCTTATTACAAATTTTAAATTTTAATTTAAAAAACTATTAAAAATGTAAATGTTTAATAATAAATATTAAATTTTATATATATATTTGTAAAACACTCCACACCCTTATCCCCTATAAACTCAAAATCCCAATTATTACATTTATTTTCTTATTAAAATTGTAAAATTTCAATTTTAATACCAAATTTGAAATTTCATTTTTTTTTTTAAATAGTTTTTTTATATATATTTCTAAAACACTCCACAACCTTATCCCCTATGAACCCTAAATCCCACTTATTACATTATTTTTATTATTACATTTTTTTAACTTCAATTTTATTCCAAAATTTAATTTTGAAATTATTTCAAAAAATATTGAATTTAATATTTATTTATAAAACACTCCCCACCCTTATCCACTATATACCCAACATCCCACTAATAAAATGTATTTCCTAATTAAAATGTAAATATAGCAATTTTGTTCACAAATTAAATTCGAATTCCAAAAATATTTCTTAAAATATTTTATTTAAAATATATATTTTTAAAACACTCCCCACCCTTATCCCCTATAAACCCAACATCCCGCTCCTAAAATTATATATCAAAATTAAAAATATAATATTAATATAAACAAAATTATTATTTTAAATACACTTAAATAAACATTTTCTAACACTTATAAACAATAATTTTTAACTATTAACAAAATCACAGAATACTATACTTTTTCGATATTTTCACAACACGATATTATGTCTTTCGATATACCATATCTCGATATTTTACTACACATAACATTATCGACATTTTTTACATCGAGATAAAAAATAGAGATATTTTATCCCATCAATATATTTACTTCGATATTTCTGTATATCGATATTACATTTCCGATATTTTGTCTACTCACCATACAATGCATCTAAGGAAAATGCTGTAAATTTATTTATTTTTGCAAAAATAGATAATTTCGTTTTTGGGGCCTTATTTATATTTATTGAATGTGTTTTCTAATTTTATCCTTTAAGCATTTAACAGCAGTTTTGTATATGTGCACAATTGCTCATTCTATAAATTAAAGAGCAACATATAGCTATTTTAGCACATCACATGGTTCATTTCTGGATTTTTTCTAAGTTTCTACTTAATATTAATTAACCAACATTTTACTTAACAGACTGAAAACATCAAGAAGACCCACAAACACACATTGAGCTCATTTCAGACATAAACAGAAAGGGGTCAAACACTCAGGACACATAATACAGCGCGCTTTTAGCCATTTTTCATAAATAGCGCCGTCGCAATTTACTCACAGAACCGTTTGCAGATACTAGTTGTAAGTCATATTTACAAGAGAAAAGAAAACTGCAAAAACAGCCTCACAGACCTTTATTTCCAAGAATAGCGGACCCATACTTTATTAAACATGATGGGGCCCACGCCGTGTTTAAAATAGAGCTCATAAGTTGGAGTTCCAATCGGAGGTATCAGACATGAATCCTCCAATCGGGAATCCCTGTTGCAACCAAAACAAAACCAAGTACCAAATTTGCTACGATTAGGCATCTTCGCTCACTAACCGAGCTTCAACTTCAAGGGGCTATCTCTATCGATACACTCGCAAATGTACGAGATCCTCGGTTTTTGAAAATTGCAATCTTCAAATAAAACTAAGGACCAATACTAAGAACCAAGAACCAAAAACTAAGAACCAAAGGACCAAAGAAGTAAGGACTGGGTACGACCCACTTATACTTTAACTAAAGCAGATGGAGAAAAAGTCTCTTCATTACCTGCCTACACAAATTGCAATTCGCGTATACAAACCTATACAAACCTATCAAATCTATACCAAACAAATAGTTGTCCAAATTCTAACTGCCAAGTTCTAACTGCCCTAACAGTCTTTTTTTTTTACTTACGCCAAAAAGGTTCTCAGTCAGGAGTGACATCATGTGGAGGATCAAAATCAGGAAGATCAGAAATATACTGGGCTGCATAATCAAAGAATCTCCAGAATCCCTGCGCACAGAGTACCTTCTTGGTAGAATCCTGTTCTGTCCTCCTCAGTAGATTTCAGTCTCCTGACAAGATCACTCCCACAGAAAGTCACTTCTCTGATGAGCCCCGCGTTGGCTGCGCCATCTGTGGTATTGTTATTTTTTCATTCTTAGGGTAATATAACAAAGAACTTGGCAAAGAAGCTGAAATATGAAAAGACATCTTTATTAAACTCAAATGAGTGAGACTACGTCTCCCAGCAGCTGACTTATAGCAACTGAAAGAGGCAGTCTCCAGAATGGACTTAGCTCAGACCTTTTATACCATTTATTATGCCCTAGGCATGCAAGGGAGTTGTACCAGTCACATTCCTAAACAAATGAAAAAGCTAGAGAGGCAACAGGTGAGTAGCCTTTGGGGTTTTAGCAGGATATGAGCAAAACATTATAATTACAGGGTTTCATAAAGGTTACAGTTGACAAAGGTAAAAAGACCGGACAAAACCAACATTCTACTTTAGACAAGCTGGACAAACCCATAATAAAAATGGTCACCTCCCCATCGTAAATAGACCATAAAAACAAGAACAGAAACAGATGAGAGGTAGGATAAGGGGGTTGTATGTGCATACCAAACTTTCCAATCTCCTGTTCTTTGATCTCTATCTGACCAGCTGCCTAACAAGGAACTGGCTCAACGAGGTCAGCTTCAGGCAACAGGGTCAGTTCACTCAGGTCATTCAAAAGTCAGCTAAAGTCATCAGCCTATGTGAGGGCAACCACAAAATGGCTGCTATGCACAAAATGGAACCCATGGTTCAGAACGAAATCTTCAAATACACAGTGAATGCATCGGTGTAACATGACGAAAACACTCATGCATACCGCACTCATCATTCGCGGTTCGCTGATACCAAAATCGTCATGATACGACGATGTTTATAATACGGGTCCAGAATTTTCAGTACCACAGGAGCCCGGGCTTCGTTTTCTTTTTTTAAGCCTGGATCCGCGCACCCAGCGCGCATTTTGCTTTTTTTCAAAAAAAAGAAAAAAAGGGGTCCTGGGAGTCCTTCTGGGACCCCCTAAGCAGATCTAGAGGGTCAGAGTATTTCTACCCTGCCCCCTTTATATGTTTTACTCACTCATTCCACAGACTGCTTCAGCCCCGCTTCTACCGAGGCACAAAATGGCTGCCAACAGTTCCTGGTTTCTAATGTTGACAACCACTTGACAGCCAATTACATTCAGCGCGTGATCGGGAGGGTGCGCGCAGGGTGCGCAGAGGGTGTGCTCAGGGTGCGCATAGGGTGCACGGGTTCTCCGAGGCCATAGATATATATATACTTTTAACTGTAATTTTCTCAGGAACTAGTCAACAGATTGACACCATTTAAGCAAAAGTCTGAACTGAGGACTACCTCTTTGCCAAATTTGGTGTAATTCCGTTCAGCAGTTCGGGCTGTAGCTGCGGCTAAAGGTCCTATGGGAAAATGCATGGGGAAAACACGTTTTGGGATCCCCCTTTTTGCTCGGCCCCCGAGAAATGAAGGGGTTCATTTTGCCATGGAAACTATGATTAGTGCTGCAGAAAGAAAAATTAGGGCACATTTTGACTTCTCAAATCCTCTTCTATTTCATAAAAAAATTCTGACATGCAGACTGAAACATACACTTTTAATACCAGCAGCAGACTTCCCTGGTGAGCAGTAGCTTTACTACAGTGATCTAATGAGCAACTAGAGTGCTAACATTCAGAATTTATGGCAAATGTGTGACATATCTGCATACCTTCTTGATGGAATCAAAGTAAAAAACTGAAAGCATTTCCTACAGAGGAGACTGCAGTAAATGAGGAAATTAGGAAACTTCATAACAAATAAATCTCCCAAGATGGCCACCAGAGACAAAAGAGCCCAAATGCAGCACAAATATCACCCAGATATAGCCCACATTTAGCCCAATGACAGAAGTGTGCAAAACACTTATTTTTGTGTATTTGCAGTTTTATATAGTGCAGACTTGTCAGGTATTGAAGTGCTTTACATGAGCATTGGTTACATCACACACAATCAAATTCATTTTGGTTGTAGACATGGGGAGATTAAGTGATTTGACCAGAATCACAGAATGTTGAGCTGAAGCAGAAACTCCAACCTGTTTCCCCAGTTGCAAAGTCTGCAGCTCTAGAAGTAACATAACATCCTCTCCCCTAGGTGCAACATTTAATCAAGTGGTCAACTGGATAAAAAAACATAAAGATTACAAATAATTTAAACGTTTTTTGTTCCTATTTGAAAACTCAGAAAATATGTCCTCATTTTAGTTTTTTAGAGCACTAACCATATGCAAATAAGACCCTCTCATATATGTAAATTCTAAAGGAAATACTCTAGGTATTACACTTTTGATTACATCAAGATGACGTCAGACGTTCCACACTTTTGTAATAAATATAGAATGTTAGCAATCTAGTTGTTCATTGGGATACTGTTGAGAGACAGAGGCCAGGGGCACGGACTCTGAAAATTGAAGGCAGGTAGGTGAGTGCAGAGGCAACAAGTTGACCACACTGGGCAGGCAGGAAGGGCAGTGGCAGCACAACAGACTATGGAGGGCAGTGGAAAGGGGGGCAGGGGCAACAAACCAACAGTACAGGACTGGCAAGAGAGGCTGTGGCAATATAATAGACCATTGTGGGCAGAAGGAAGAGGCAGTGGTAGTACAACCATACATGCCAACAGACCCGTTTCAGCCAGGAAACGTCCAATGTTTTTAAGCTCAAATGTGCTTTATTTGATCTGTCTCCTGTCTATAATCTCCTCTTTTTCAATGTAACTCAAAGGGGAAAATCAATACCACAGTTTTTTTTCAAAATCTCCCTCTTACCAAGTTCAAAATGTTCGCAAGTATGGTGCTTTGGATCATGGTAGGCAGGAGGAATTGGGGTAGGGACATGGACTCGGATAACAGAGGACAGGAGGGACATGGAGAGGTGCACCAAACTGACCCTACAGGGCAGGCATCAGGTTTTGCAGCAGCACAATACACCGCACAGCGCATGCAGGACGGGAGTGCAGCACAACAATCCATAGAAAGCATTAGGGAGGGGACAGGACCATGCACATGGACAACAGAGAACAGAGGGGAAAGAGGCAATGGTAGCTAGCTGACCATAATGGACTGACAGGAGAGAAAGCTGCAGCATAACAGACCATAAAGGGCAGGAGGGACGGATCAGGGGCATTACAATGGAACAGACAAGCCAGGAGGGAGGGAATAGGGGTCTGCACATGGAAACAGAGGGCTGGGGGCAAGGGGGCAGGGCAGGAGCAGCAAGATGACCATGGAGGACAGGCAGGATGGGCACTAGAAACAAGACACACCATGGAGAGCAACAATGAGACTATGATGGCATACACACAGACCATGGAGGAAAGGTGGGAGGGGGTCAGGGGCAGCTAGCTGACCACACAGGGAAGGTGGGAGGGGCCATGGCAGCACAGAAGACCATGCATGGCAAGCAGGAGGGTTAGTGGCAGCACAATGGCTATGATGGGCAAGAAGGAGGGTGCAGGGGCATGCACAAAGGACCATGGAGGATAGAAGGGCAGGTCAGGACCTGGGCACAGACAAGAGAGTTCAGGGGAAGGGGCCTCACAACAGACCACGTGGGGCAGGCAGGAGGAGCAGCTGCAGCACAACAGACCAGGGAGGGCAGAAGGGTGTAGCAGTAAAATGGACCATGGAGGACAGGAGGAAGGGGATAGGGGCATGGCATGTGGACAGGCAGGGTGGAGGTGGCAGGGACAGGTTACAGTCATCAGACAATGCTAGGCAGGTGGAAGGGGAGTGGCAGCTCAACAGAACACTCAGAGTAGATAGGAGTGGCAGGTCCATGGAACATGGTGGGCAAAAAGAATGGAGCAGGGGCATGCACAAAGACATCGGAGGGCAGGGGGAAGGAGAATAGGGGCAGCAAGCTAAGCACAGAGGCTAAGCAGGAGGTCAATGATGGGCCATATAATTGGGCAATGGAGGGCAGGAGGAGTGGACTGGTACATCATGCTAAATGGAGGGCAGTGGCAGCACATCAGACCATGCATGGCAGGAGGGAGGAGGCTAGTCCATGGATTCAGACAACAGAGGATAGGGAGGAGGTGGATGGGGCAGCAAGCTAACTGTTCAGAGAAGGTGGGTTTTAGGAACTTTATTGTTTTTAAAATGTGTGTCTGTGCGAACTACTTAAAATATGAACAAGTATGCAGCATAATCTCACTTTTATTCAGGAAGAGGAGGACGTTTGTGACTGTGACTCCGGGCTCACTTGGCAGAAACACCCCCTGACCATCCACCCCCCATCGCAAAATGTAATGCCCGTGAAAAGGGTAGGTGGACGCAGTGTTATATAGAACATAGTCCTGAGAGCACGATTGAAAATGAAAACTAGATATAGTATATGGTATAAACTATGCACCAAAAAGTGTGATATAAGATGAACCGGGGCGTGAAATATAATATGCAATACATTGTGCGCATTGACAAATTCATTGGAGAGCGCGAGATAGCACAGGCACTAGCGCGTGCTATGCGATATGCGCCTTGGAGTGTAATATGCACAGGGCAGTGTTGTGTAACCTAACTAGTCTCTAAAGTTGTAATATAATATTTGTGCTGGGGAGTGTAACGTTGCATATGCACTGTGACAAAGATATGAATCCCAGATTGTAATATGTATGGCATAGCGCTGTGCGTTATAACATAGGCATCGAGGAAGGCACGTTAGATGGGGCAATATAACCCGTGCGAAGGCAAGTGTGGCATGACATATTCACGGGGTTGTGTTACAGTGCACATGGGCTAGAGAATGTCATAGCATACGCACTAGCTGGTGGAATACAACACAGAGGTGTGAGGCACTCGGTGGGCACTGGTGGGTGTAACACAGCATTGGGCTCAGCTAGGAGCACTCTGTGACTCTCAAGTGAGGTTTGTCTCCTTTCCAGAGAGTAAAATAAAAAGTATTACACATCCGGCGGTGGATGTGTGTTTTATTAACCGTGAGGGGGGTTTCTTGCATAGTTTGGTCAAATTGTTGTCGAATCCCCTTTGAATGGCTTGGTGGGCGTGTATATTAAATGTGCCCGTCAATAGCTATCCATGTTTGTATAAACGACAAGGGTGTCTACTTGGAGAGTACCCACCGGCGGGGGCGCAGGGATTAGGCACGGTAGGGCATCAGACATGTCAGAGCTTCACTAGCAGTGTAAATACATTCCATGTGGATTTATTCTATGCATAGTCACCTTTTAATGAATATCACACAAATCGTCATGGTGATAGGTACATATGGTTTGTCCAGCATGTCCTAGGTGTTTCTATAAATATATATTTTTTTAAAATAATAAAAAACAAAGGCCGTACCCGGGGGATGGGGTCCCCGGGGCCATAAGTGGCCTGAGGAGGGGGGCAACGCAGCCCCCTCCTAAAGAATAAAAAAAAAAGGCCATGACCCGGGGGTTGTGGTCCCCGGGGCCGATTAAGGCCTTGGGAGGGCCAAATTTATTTATTTGAACAAAACAAATTAGGGTGCAGGCCCTGGGGGATGGGGTCCCCAGGGCCAGTAAATTAGAAAAAGAAGGGGGGCCACACAGCCCTCCTTCTTAAAAAAATAAAATAAATAAAAGACCGGCATTGCGCCGGAGGCCACGCCCCCTCCTTGCAGCACTCTGCAAACGCACCCCCTGGCCAGTTGTAAGTTGGGGAATTAATTCCCCTTCAATACTGAGGGTCCCTGAGGGCCAACTAGCCCAACAGGTATCTCCAGTATGCACCAGGGAGCTGCGTTGCAGACAGGTGTTCTGAGGCCACGCCCCTTTTTACACCTCTATGCAACGCAGCTCTGTGTCGCTTACTGGAGGTACCTAGTGGGCTAGTTTGACCCTAGGGTCCCTTAGGATTCAAGGGGTCTTAATCTCTAAACTTAGAACGGCCACAGGGCGCGTTTACACAGTGGTGAAGAGAGGGGACGGGGCCTGAGGTGATGTGTGCAAACACGCCCTGTGGTGCGTTTTAAGTTGGGAAAATAATTCCCTTTCAATCCTGAGGGACCCTGGGGGCCAACTAGCCCACCAGGTGCTTCCAGTAAGCGCCACTGCTCTGCGTTGCAGAGAGGTGGTGCATGCCGTGCCCCGTTTAACACCTCTCTGCAATGGCGCTTACTGGACGTACCTAGTGGGCTATTTTGCCCCTAGAGATCCTCAGGATTCAAGGGGTCTTAATCTCTCAACTTAAAAAACGGCCACAGGGCGTGTTTACACAGTGGGGAAGGGAGGGGACGGGGCCTGAGGTGACGTGTGCAAACACGCCCTATGGCGCATTTTAAGTTGCGGAAATAATTCCCCTTCAAGCCTGAGGGCCCCTGGGGGCTAACCAGCCCACCAGGTGCTTCCAGTAAGCGCCACTGAGCTGCGTTGCAGAGAGGTGGTCCAGGCCTTGCCACTTCTTACACCTCTCTGCAATGCAGCTCTGTGGCGCTTACTGGAGGTACCTAGTGGGCTAGTTGGACCCTAGGGACCCTCAGGATTCAATTGAACTTAATCTCCCAACTAAAAACGGCCACACGGTGTGTTTACACAATGGTGAAGGGAGGGGGCGGGCGTGAGTTAACGTGTGCAAACATGCCCTGTGGCACGTTTTAAGAGGTAGTTTTAATCCCCTGCCCTATTATATACTAGGGGCTTACAGAGGAGGTCATGCTGATCACAGGGGGACCCCAACGCATAATGTTCCCTAGTGTATGTAGGTGTTTTCACTGTATTCTGAGTGTCTTTTAACAGCACTGGCTCTAGGACTGGTTAGTCAGACTCAGTTAACACCAGTATCCATCTGAAAAAGTTGAGGGTACAGGATGATTTTGCAACAAGGCTTCTTTCTGCTCTTCTGTTTGTTCATTCTGCACGTTATCCTTCTTCCTGCACTTTTCTTCGTCTTTGAGGACTTCTGTTGCTTCTTTCTGCATTTCTTTTTTTTCTTTCTGTGCGTTTTTCCTTCTTTCTTCACATGTCCTATCTCTGTAGGCATAGTTAGAAATTAGCATTTAAAAACCTTTGAAATTCACTGGAAAAACCATAGGTTTCAGGCACGTTATAGTTAGGAATTAGCATTTAAAAAACCTTAGAAATTCACTGGAAAAAACATAGGTTTCAGAGGCGTTATAGTTAGCTGGACTTTTCACTCGTACAAAACCATTGAAATTCCCCGTTATAGTTAGTTCAGCTAACTATAACTCACGCGCCCGCAATGCACTGCTGATGGCGTCACATATTATATCACTCATGACATGGTCAGTGACATCACTCATGACATCACTGATGATAATTCAAATGACATCACTGATGACATCACTGATGACATCATCCAGTGAATGTGTGTTTTTCTGAAAATTACATATGTTTTATATATGTATATCTCAAGGTCGATGGAAGAATAAATGGGTATATAAGTGTCTAAATGGATGATTTGTTTTTGAAAAATTGATTGTATAACTGACTGATTAAGTGTATCTTAGTGAATACATGGCTTATTGAGTAATGTTTAAATATGTAAATATCTGTATCAGTCTCTCACTTTGTGTATAAGTGGCTGCATGGGTTGGTGAGTAGCTACATGAGTGTCTA
The DNA here is from genome assembly GCF_964204655.1 of Triturus cristatus. Lineage (NCBI taxonomy): Eukaryota > Metazoa > Chordata > Amphibia > Caudata > Salamandridae > Triturus > Triturus cristatus. Next base: position 1,668,277,756 of record NC_140591.1, on the reverse strand, counting down.
TATAGGTTATTAGTTGGTTTTTTGAGTATTGTCATGACCCCGAATGCGACGGCGCTACTCCGCGAAGGAAGAGACTCCATTTCCCAGGTGGCGCAGTGAACACCCGCGTCACGTGACGTCCCGCGAGCCCCGGAAATGGATAAAGACCGTGATGACCTAGGGGGCGTTGCCAATGATTCCCGACACATAGTTCCAGATCAACGGTCCCGCAGCTTCCGCCCAAAGAATTCGTCTCCTCCACAGCTCCCGAGTTCCTGACCCGCCTTGACCCTTTGGAGGATATCCAGAGTTCCTGTTTGTGCGCGCTTCTGCTCCACCATCGGCAACGGACGAGGTGAGTGCCTGGAAGTGCTCAGTCTCCAGAACGCCCCAGGATTTCTGGGCCGAGCCGCCTTCCTCACGCCTTTCCCCAGAATCCCCCTGGGGTCGGCGCGACTTTGCGGAACACTCCGCCAGAGACCAAAACCCCGTCAGAGGGACTACCCTGCCGACTCGGCGCTCCTCCGCCCCAGGATTTCCAGGCATAGAGTTGCAGCGCCGGCAACACTCGCCACCGGCTCCTCCGTTGCCTACCTACTCACTCCTTGCCTTCCCGTGAGTAAACGGGACGGTGTGGGAGGAGAGTGCACTACCCCGACGACACACTGCCACCTTGAACCACCGCCCAGTGAGAGTAACTGGGCCAAGGCTACATCTAGTATTGACCTGATAGATCCAGACAGGGGGAGGAAGGAGCATCAGGTACGGGGAAGAGTCAGGCAAGGGTTTGTGTCTTGGGAAGGGGAGCGAGCAAGCACCGAGGCTAAACCCTCTACTTGTCTCTTTCAGGTCTCTCTCCCTGCGGTTCCTATCCTTCCTTCCCTCACCCACCTGTCTTCAGAGTCCGCGGGTATTATACTTATTCCCGGACTGGGGACGGATGGGAGGTGGACCCTTACATAGCATCGGCGTCATCCCGAGGACAGGATCAAAGGAGACCGTGACAAGTATCAGTATGAGTGTCTGAGTGTCTGTATGGTTCGGTGGGGGGTATTACATAGTGCATAGGTGCATGAATGAGTGACTCACTGTTTGTATGTGTTGAAGACAGCATGTGTGCAGGACTGTATGGGTGGATGAGTGTGTGCATGGGTGTGTTAGTGAGTGAATGACTGTCTCAATAGTGTCTTTATGAGTAACTACATATGTTTTAAACTAGTATATGTGACTATTGGTGTATATAAGTGAGTATATGTGAGAGTGAGAGATTGAAAGAGTTCCTGCATGAATAAGTATGTGTTTCTATAAGTGATTGTTTAAAAGACTAAGTATGTGTAAGTTTCTGTAGAAGTAAGTTTGGTGGTGTGTGTATAACTGTATATGCAAGTAAATGGATGTTTGATTCTTTATTAGCATGAGTGACTATGTGTTTGAGTACCTCTATGGATGAGTGGTGTTGTGTAACAGGGTGTATTGGTGTATGAGTACATATGATGAGTGAGTACATGTATGAGTGACTGTATAGGACTGTTGGTGAATGAGTGGATGTGTATGTGGATCTTAGAATTACTGAATAGGTTGTTGTAACTGATATTGGTATGTCCATTGTTTTGAAAATTTTAGTTTCTATTTTTGAATGTGTGTATCAAAGGTTATATTAGGGGGAGAGGAGGTCTGCCACTCTATCACAAGGATGATGTCATCAGTGATGTCATTTGAGATGTCATCAGTGATTTCATGAGTGATGTCACTGACCATGTCATGAGTGATGTAATATGTGACGTCATCAGCTGAACTAACTATAACGGGGAATTTCAATGGTTTTGTACGAGTGAAAAGTCCAGCTAATTATAACGCCCCTGAAACCTATGGTATTTTCAGTGAATTTCTAAGGTTTTTTAAATGCTAATTCCTAACTATAACGTGCCTGAAACCTATGGTTTTTTCAGTGATATATATATATATATATATTATCTACTGGCGGTTGCCAGTAGATAGTTATAGTTAGGACCGTGTTTCCGTAGGAAATCTGAAAATTCTATTTTGAATAACTTTGGCGCCGGTTGACGAATCCTCACAAATTTTTCAAAATAGGTGGGGCGCTCCGCTCCGCTCCTACCCAGAAAGTCTCGGGGTGATTAGTCAAGCGGGGGCTGAGAAAAAAGTGGGGTCCCAAAACGCGTTTTCCCCATGCATTTTTCCATAGGGACCTTTAGTCCAAGGTACAGCCCGAACGGCTGAACAGAATTACTTGAAATTTGGCAAAGAGAAAGTCCTCAGGTCAGGGATGTGCCTTTTGAATATCTGGAGTCAATCTGTTCAGTAGTTCCTGAGAAAATTGCAGTTAAAAGTACATATATATATCTATAAGCGCGTACCGTGCGTGTATGGTAAGCATACAGTACGCGCACGCTGACGTGCACGAGCGTAATTCTGATTGGTGGTTACATAACAGTAAACATTCCAGTCGGTCGAAATCAGGAAGTGTCGGCCGCCATTTTGTCTCTCGCACTCTGAGGCAGTGAAAAACAAAGGCGGAGAATGTGAAAAGGGGGCAGGGTGGACAGTTCCTGACCCCCTAGCCTTTGTCAGGGGGTCACTGAAGGACCCCCAAGGATGAAAAAAACATTTTTTATTTTTTTGAAAAAACGCGGGGTGCGCGCACTGTGCGCGCACGGTACGCACAACGCGTCGTGGGTGCTCGGTGCGCATAGCGCACCGAGCGCCCACAGCGTGCGCACGGTGCGCGCACGGTGAAGAACCTGAAAAAAAAAATGTATAAATACATAACTTAGCATTTAAAAAACCGTACAAATTCACTTAAAAAAACCATAGGTTTCACACACGTTATAGTTAGGAATTAGCATTTAAAAAACCTTGCAAATTCACTTAAAAAAACCATAGGTTTCACACATGTTATGGTTAGCTGGACATTTCCCTCGTAAAAAACCAATGAAATTTCCCCGTTATAGTTAGTGCAGATAACTATAACTCGCGCGACCGCCACTCTATCACAAGGATGATGTCATCAGTGATGTCAAGAGTGATGCCACTGACCATGTCATGAGTGATGTAATATGTGACGTCATGAGCAGAGGATTGCGGGCGCGCGAGTTATAGTTATCTGCACTAACTATAACCGGGGAATTTCATTGTTTTTTTACGAGGGAAATGTCCAGCTAACTATAACATGTGTGAAACCTATGGTTTTTTAAGTGAATATATATATATATATATATATCTATATATTCACAGAAAAAACCATAGGTTTCAGGGGTGTTATAGTTAGCTGCCCATTTCACTCATACAAAACCATAGAAATTCCTCCGTTATAGTTAGATCTGCTAACTATAACTCACACGCCCGCAATGCACTGCTGATGATGTCACATATTGCATCATTCATGACATGGTCAGTGACATCACTGATGACATCACTGATGACATCTCAAATGACTTCCCTGATGACATCACTGATGACATCATCCACTGAATGTGGTTTAGTTTGAAATTTAAATACGTATTATATATATACCAATCTGTATTGAAGATTGAGTGGATATATAACTGTCTGGATGGAGGATTTAGTAGCTGTCTGACTGTCTTTTTAAGTGAGTAATTAAAAGTGTCTCACTTAATACATGGATTAGTAACTAAACTTTGTGAATGTGTGCAGCACTGTCTCTGTTGTTGTATAACATGCTGCATCAGTTGGTCACTAACTACATGAGTGTGTACATTAGTTATTGATTAGTTGGGTGAGTATTTGTATAGGACACTGAGTTTGTGTGTGGTTGGATGGGGTGTGTGTAACTCTATGCATAGATGTGTGAATGGTTGATTGACTAGGTGTATGGGTTTAAGAGTGCATGTGGAAACAGTTGTTTGGGTGACTGAGTGTATTTATTTGTGTGTTGGTGAGCGAATATATGTTTTAGTTGTCCATCTTCAACAAAGTAAAAAAAAAGGCATTGTATGTGAGAGTTGGTGTATATAAATAAGTATGTGTAAGAGTCAGTGATTGTGAGAGTAACTATATGAATGAGTGTATAATTGTAATGGTGCTTTTTTAACATATTAACGATGAGTTACTATGTGTTTGAATAAATGAGGTGTTGTTGGATAATTGTGTAAGTGAGTAAATTTAAGTGCGATACATTTTTTTCATGAGTGAGTAGGATGACTGCATAACCGACTAAGATGACTGCTGATGTGTCAATGTCTATATATGTGTATAAGTGCATTTGATAGTGTTCTATTAATTAATAACTGCATGTATAGATGATTCTGTTGTTGAATGGGTAGTTGTGTGTGTAGACTTAAGAATCAGTGAGTGGGTATGTAGTAACTGGTATTGGTGTGTCAATGGTTTCAAATATGGTACTCTGTATTTTACAGTGAGTGATGAAAGGTTATACTAGTGTATGATGAGGTGTATCAGATTGTCAAGTGGATGATGTCATCAGTGATGTCATTTGAGATGTCATCAGTGATGTCATCAGTGATGTCACTGACCATGTCATGAATGATGCAATATGTGACATCATCAGCAGTGCATTGCGGGCGTGTGAGTTATAGTTAGCAGATCTAACTATAACGGAGGAATTTCTATGGTTTTGTATGAGTGAAATGGGCAGCTAACTATAACACCCCTGAAACCTATGGTTTTTTCTGTGAATTTCTAAGGTTTTTTAAATGCTAATCTATAACTATAACGTCTCTGAAACCTATGTTTTTTTCAGTGAATTTCAAAGTTTTATTAAATGCTAACTTTTAAGTGTGATAGTAGTTATATCTATTTTTTTGTACTGATTTTCTACAGTTTTTTAACTGTTTATTTATAAATATTTTATTCATTAGATAACATTATATATTTTTCTGAAAATTGCAAAAAAAAAATTCCTTTTAATTAAAATGGAAATATTGATTAATTTTCTTGTTTTCATTTTTTATTTGAATATATTTATATTATTTTCTTTAAAAAACAAAATTCCAATTTTTTTCGGAGTCGCGCACTCAAAGTGTACACATCACGGTGGGTGCGCGCATTCTAGCCGCTATTTTAGAAAAGCCATGAAGGGTCCGCGTATGGTGTGCGACGGCTGCGTGTTTTTCAGTTACATCATATACATTTAATATCACATGATATGCGCGATTGGTATGCGACTAGTCTGCGACTCCTGCTCCCGCGCATTCGCGACACATGCGCATTACGGTACGAGATGTTTGCGCTGTTGCGGGTCCCGCGTGACATCATATACGTGCTGGGGCGCACTGGGTGCGCGACTCCCGCAAAAAAAAACGTATGTTCCAAAATGATATGCATGTGTCTTTAATATACATATTAAGGCAAGAGATTATGTAAGATATTCATCAAAATAATATATTTGTACTTATAATAAACTTATATTATTTTTAAATATATTTTCACGAAGTCGGGTGCGTGCATCGTGAGTGCAGAAAACCAGGTCAGCAGAGTTGCTGTAGAGCCAGAGAACCAGGTCAGCAGAGCTGCTCTAGAGCCTAAGAACTAGGTCAGCAGAGCTGCTCTAGAGCCATAGAACCAGGTCAGCAGAGCTGCTGTAGAGCCAGAGAAACCAGGTCAGCAGAGCTGCTTTAGAAGGAGGGAACTAGGTCAGCAGAGCTGCTTTAGAGCCAGAGAACCAGGCCAGCAGAGCTGCTTTAGAGTCAGAGAACCAGGTTAGCAGACCTGCTTTAGAGCCAGAGAACCAGGTCAGCAGAGCTACTCTAGAGCCAGAGAACCAAATCAGCAGAGCTGCTTTAGAGCCATAGAACCAGGTCAGCAGAGCTGCTTTAGAGCCAGACAACCAGGTCAGTAGAGCTGCTCTAGAGCCTAAGAACCAGGTCAACAGAGCTGCTCTAGAGCCAGAGAACCAGGTCTGCAGAGCTGCTGCAGAGCCAGAGAAACCAGGTCAGTAGAGCTGCTTTAGAGGGAGAGAACCAGGTCAGCAAAGCTGCTCTAGAGCCAGAGAACCATGTCAGCAGAACTGCTTCAGAGCCATAGAACTGGGTCAGCGGAGCTGCTTTAGAGCCAGAGAACCAGGTAAGCAGAGCTGTTGAAGAGCCAGAGAACTAGATCAGCAGAGCTGCTCTGTAGCATAAGAACTAGGTCAGCAGAGCTGCTCTAGAGCCAGAGAACCAGGTCAGCAGACCTGCTGTAGAGCCAGAGAAAAAAATAGGTCAGCAGAGCTGCTTTAGAGAGAGAGAACCAGGTCAGCAGAGCTGCTTTAGAGCCAGAGAACCAGGTCAGCAGAGCTGCTCTAGCTGACACTGACTGACTGACACTGACTGACTGACACTGACTGATTGACACTGACTGACTGACACTGACTGACACTGATTGACACTGACTGACACTGATTGACTGACACTGACTGACACTGATTGACTGACACTGACTGACACTGATTGACTGACACTGACTGACTGACTGACACTGACTGACACTGACTGATACTCTCTACTACTCTACTACTGACTCTCTACTACTCTCTCTCTACTACTAACTCTCTACTACTCACACTCTACTACTCTCTACTACTCACTCTCTACTACTCTACTACACTCTGCTACTCACTATCTACCACTCACTCTCAACTACTCACTCTCTACTGCTCTACTACTCACTCTCTACTACTCACTCGGTACTACTCTCTACTACTCACTCTCTACTACTCACTCTCTACTACCCACGCTCTACTACTCTCTACTACTCACTCGCTACTACTCTCTACTACTCACTCTCTACTACACTCTCTACTACTCTCTCTCTCTACTACTCTCTACTACTACTCTCTACTATACACTCTCTACTACTCACTCTCTACTACTCTCTACTACTCACTCTACTACTCTCTGCTGCTCTCTACCACTCACTTTCTACTACTCTACAACTCTCTCTCTACTGCTCACTCTCTACTACTCTCTCTCTACTACTCTCTACTACTCACTCTCTACTAGTCACTCTACTACTCTCTACTACTCACTCTCTACTACTCTCTCTCTACTACTCACTCTCTACTACTCGCTCTCTACTACTCACTCTCCACTACTCACTCCCTACTACTTGCTATCTACTACTCTCTACCACTCACTCTCTACTACTCACTCTCTACTACTCTCTCTGCTACTCACTCTCTGCTACTCACTCTCTACTGCCCTACTAGTCTCTACTACTCGCTCTCCTACTCACTCTCTACTATTCTCTACTACTCACTCTACTACTCTCTCCTACTCTCTACCACTCACTCTCTACTACTCACTCTCTACTACTCTCTCTCTACTACTCACTCTCTACTGCTCACTCTACTACTCTCTACTACTCACTCTCTACTACTCACTCTGTACTACTCACTCTCTACTACTCACTCTCTACTACTCTCTACTGCTCACTCTCCACTACTCATTCTCTACTACTCGCTCTCAACTACTCTCTACTACTCACTCTACTACTCACTCTCTACTACTCTACTACTCTCTCTACTTCTCACTCTCTACTACTCTCTCTCTACTACTCACTCTCTACTACTCTCTACTACTCACTCTCTACTACAAACTCTCTACTACTTGCTCTCTGCTACTCGCTCTCTACTACTCTCTAGTACTCACTCTACTACTCACTCTCTACTACTCTCTACTACTCACTCTCTACTACTCCACTACTCTCTACTACTCACTCTATACTACTCTACTACTCTCTATTACTCTCTCTCTACTACTCACTCTCTACTACTCACTTTCTACTACTCTCTACTACTCACTCTCTACTACTCTCTACTACTCACTCTCTACTACTCTCTCTCTACTACTCTCTACTACTCACTCTCTACTACTCTCTAATACTCTCTCTCAGCTACTCACTCTCTACTACTCTCTACTACTCACTCTCTACTACTCACTCTCTACTACTCTCTACTACTCACTCTCTACTAATCTCTACTACTCTCTACTACTCACTATACTACTCACTCTCTACTGCTCTCTACTACTTACTCTCTAATACTCACTCTCTACTACTCACTCTCTACTACTCACTCTACTACTCTCTACTACTCACTCTCTGATACTTTCTCTACTACTCTCTACTACTCACTCTCTACTCTCTATTACTCACTCTCTACTCTCTACCTCTCTACCTCTCTCTACCTCTCTCTACCTCTCTCTCTACTACTCTCTACCTCTCTACCTCTACCTCGCTACCTCTACACCTCTACCTATACACCTCTTCCTCTCTACCTCTCTGTACATGCACACATATGCACATATATATATGCATATATATGCATATGCATTTATATATATGTATGTGTATATATATATACATATATAAACATATAAGTATAATCTGCATATCTATATAAATATAAATGCATGCAAACAGATACATATACATATATGCATACATATGGTATGTACATGAAAGTTTGAAAAACTCTAATACAAGCAAAGCTAAAAAGCCACCTAATTACAAACAAAATTGCTTTAACTTAAACGAGGGCGAGACCTATTGCACTTTCAATGCTTGTTTACTTTGATTCCATCAAGAAGGCATTTAGATGTGTCACACATTTTCCATAAATTCTGAATGGTAGCACTCTAGTTGCTCATTAGATCACTGTAGTAAAGCTACTGCTCACCAGGGAAGTCTGCTGCTGGAATTCAAAGTGCATGTTTCAGTCTGCATGTCAGAATTTTTTAATGAAATGGAAGAGGATTTGAGAAGTCAAAATGTGCCCTAATCTTTCTTTCTGCAGCACTAATCATAATTTCTATGGCAAAATGAACCCCCTCATGTTGTTCCTTTGCAAATTAAATGTTTTAAGTGTTACCACTTTATTCCAATCAAGATGGCATCAGGTGTGCCATACTTTTGTCATAAGTAAGACTGTTAGCTCTCTAGTTGTTCTTTAAAACACTCTGGGACATTCTGTCATTGGGCTATACTTGGGCTACATCTCGGTGATATTTGTGCTACATTTGGGCTCTTTTGTCTCTGGTGGCCATCTTGGGAGACTTATTTGTTTTGAAGTTTCCTAATTTCCTGATTTACAACAGTCTCCTCAGTAGGAAATACTTTCAGGTTTTTTACTTTCATTCCATCAAGAAGGCATTCAGATGTGTCACACATTTGCCATAAATTCGGAATGTTAGCACTCTAGTTGCTCATTAGATCACTGTAGTTAAGCTACTGCTCACCAGGGAAGTCTGCTGCTGGTATTAAAAGTGTATGTTTCAGTCTGCATGTCAGAATTTTTTTATGAAATGGAAGAGGATTTGAGAAGTCAAAATGTACCCTAATTTTTCTTTCTGCAGCACTAATCATAATTTCTATGGCAAAATGAACCCCTTCATTTCTCGGGGGCCGAGAAAAAAGGGGGTCCCAAAACGTGTTTTCCCCATTCATTTTCCCATAGGACCTTTAGCCGCAGCTGCAGACCTATTGCATGTTCAATGCTTGTTTACTTTGATTCCATCAAGAAGGCATTCAGATGTGTCACACATTTTCCATAAATTCTGAATGGTAGCACTCTAGTTGCTCATTAGATCACAGTAGTAAAGCTACTGCTCACCAGGAAAGTCTGCTGCTGGTATTGAAAGTGCATGTTTCAGTCTGCATGTCAGAATTTTTTAATGAAATAGAAGAGGATTTGAGAAGTCACTCAAAATGTGCCCTAATTTTCTTTTTTCTGCACTAATCATAATTTCTATGGCAAAATTAACCTCCTCATTGTGTTCCTTTTAAATTAAACTACTCACTCGCTACTACTTTCTACTACTCACTCTCTGCTACTCTCTCTCTACTACTCTCTACTACTCTCTACTACTACTCTCTACTACTCACTCTTCTGCTCTCTACTACTCTCTACCACTCACTCTCTACTACTCTACTACTCACTCTCTACTACTCTCTACTACTCTCTCTCTACTACTCCCTCTCTACTACTCACTCTACTACTCTCTACTACTCACTCTTTACTACTCACTCTCTACTACGCTACTACTCTCTACTACTCACTCTCTACTACTCACTCTCAACTACTCAGTCTCTACTACTCTCTCTACTACTCACTCTCTACTACTCTCTACTACTCACTCTACTACTCTCTACCACTCACTCTCTACTACTCTACTACTCATTCTCTACTACTCTCTACTACTCGCTCTACACTACTCACTCTCTACTACTCACTCTACTACTCTCTACTACTCTCTCTCTACTACTCACTCTCTACTACTCACTCTCTACTATTCTACTACTCACTTTCCACTACTCACTCTCTGCTACTCGCTCTCTACTACTCTCTACTACTCACTCTACTACTCACTCTCTACTACTCTCTACTAGTCTCTCTGCTACTCACTCTTTACTACTCTCTACTACTCACTCTCTACTACTCACTCTCTACTACTCTACTACTCTACTACTCTCTCTACTACTCACTCTCTACTACTCACTCTCTACGACTCTCTACTACTCTCTCTCTACTACTCCCTCTCTACTACTCACTCTACTACTCTCTACTACTCACTCTTTACTACTCACTCTCTACTACTCTACTACTCTCTACTACTCACTCTCTACTACTCACTCTCAACTACTCAGTCTCTACTACTCTCTCTACTACTCACTCTCTACTACTCTCTACTACTCACTCTACTACTCTCTACCACTCACTCTCTACTACTCTACTACTCATTCTCTACTACTCTCTACTACTCGCTCTACACTACTCACTCTCTACTACTCACTCTACTACTCTCTACTACTCTCTCTCTACTACTCACTCTCTACTACTCACTCTCTACTATTCTACTACTCACTTTCCACTACTCACTCTCTGCTACTCGCTCTCTACTACTCTCTACTACTCACTCTACTACTCACTCTCTACTACTCTCTACTAGTCTCTCTGCTACTCACTCTTTACTACTCTCTACTACTCACTCTCTACTACTCACTCTCTACTACTCTACTACTCTACTACTCTCTCTACTACTCACTCTCTACTACTCACTCTCTACTACTCTCTACTACACACTCTCTACTACTTGCTCTCTACTACTCACTCTACTACTCACTCTACTACTCACTCTCTACTACTCCCTACCACTCACTCTACAACTCACTCTCTACTACTCCCTACTACTCACTCTCTACTACTCCACTACTCTCTACTAATCACTCTCTACTACTCACTCTGTACTACTCTCTACTACTCACTCTCTACTACTCTCTACTACTCTCTCTCTACTACTCACTCTCCACTACTCACTCTCTACTACTCTCTACTACTCACTCTCTACTACTCTCTCTCTACTACTCTCTACTACTCACTCTCTACTACTCTCTCTCTACTACTCTCTACTACTCTCTACTACTCACTCTCTACTACTCACTCTCTACTACTCTCTCTCTACTACTCTCTACTACTCACTCTACTACTCATTCTCTACTACTCATTCTCTACTACTCTCTCTCTGCTACTGAGTCTCCACTACTCACTCTCTACTACTCTCTACTACTCACTCTCTAATACTCACTCTCTACTACTCTCTACTACTCACTCTCTACTACTCTCTACTACTCACTCTACTACTCACTCTTTACTACTCTCTACTACTCTCTACTTCTCACTCTCTACTACTCTCTACTACTCACTCTCTCCTACTCACTCTCTGCTACTCTCTCTACTACTCTCTACTACTCTCTCTCTACTCTCTACTCTCTATTACTTATCCTCTACTCTCTACCTCTCTACCTCTCTACCTCTCTCTGCCTCTCTCTCTACTACTCTTTACCTCTCTACCTCTACCTCTCTACCTCTACGTCTCTACCTCTGCACCTCTACCTCTCTACGTCTCTCTACCTCTTTCTACACGCACACATATGCACATATATGCATATGCATTTATATATGTATGTGTATATATATATACATACATATATAAACATATACATAATCTGCATATCTATATAAATACAAATATAAATGCATGCATACATATACATATATGCATGTTATGTACATGAAATTTTGAAAAACACTAATAAAAGCAAAGCTAAAAAGCCACCTAATTACAAACAGAATTGCTTTAACTTAAACGAGGGCGAGACCTATTGCATTTGCAATGCTTGTTTACTTTGGTTCCATCAAGAAGGCATTCAGATGTGACACATTTGCCATAAATTCTGAATGGTAGCACTCTAGTTCCTCATTAGATCACTGTAGTAAAGCTACTGCTCACCAGGGAAGTCTGCTGCTGGTATTCAAAGTGCATGTTTCAGTCTGCATGTCAGAACTTTTTAATGAAATAGAAGAGGATTTGAGAAGTCAAAATGTGCCCTAATCTTTCTTTCTGCAGCACTAATCATAATTTCTATGGCAAAATGAACCCCCTCATTTTGTTCCTTTGCAAATTAAATGTTTTAAGTGTTACCACTTTATTCCAATCAAGATGGCTTCAGGTGTGCCATACTTTTGTCGTAAGTAAGACTGTTAGCGCTCTAGTTGTTCTTTAAAACACTCTGTGATTTCTGTCATTGGGCTATACTTGGACTACATCTCGGTGATATTTGTGCTACATTTGGGCTCTTTTGTCTCTGGTGGCCATCTTGGGAGACATGTTATGAAGTTTCCTAATTTCCTCATTTACTACAGTCTCCTCAGTAGGCATACTGTCAGTTTTTTACTTTGATTCAATGAAGAAGGCTTTCAGATGTGTCACACATTTGCCATAAATTCAGAATGTTAGCACTCTAGTTGCTCATTAGATCACTGTAGTAAAGCTACTGCTCACCAGGGAAGTCTGCTGCTGGTATTGAAAGTGCATGTTTCAGTCTGCATGTCAGAATTCTTTAATGAAATAGAAGAGGATATGAGAAGTCACTCAAAATGTGCCCTAATTTTTCTTTCTGCAGCACTAATCATACATTCTATGGCAAAATGAACCCCCTCATTTTGTTCCTTTTTAAATTAAATGTTTTAAGAGTTACCTCTTTATTCCAATCAAGATGGCTTCAGGTGTGCCATACGTTTGTCATAAGTAGGAGTGTTAGCGCTCTAGTTGCTCTTTGGAACACTCTGGGAAGCTGCAGTAGAACACAAAGGAATCAACTGACAGTCTCTGCCCTTGTTGGATGTACATGTTTTACTGAGAGTGTCAGACTTCATTCTCACATGACTAAGAAAGATAATGTGAATTTACAGAAAATATGCTCTCAGTTTAGCTTATAGATCACCTTACAAACCTCTGTGGTACCATCAACAAATGATCTTAAAACCTTCTATTAAGTGCAATGCTTTTTAATGAGGTGCTATCATGTATATTGGTCCCAAGATGGCTGCCAACACTTCTTGGATGAAGTGCTGACAGCCAATCAGATCACACGATGAGATGTGTGGTTAGGCTCCGCCCAGATAGATATGTGATTTTACTTTTGATTTTCTCAGGAACTACTGAACGGATTTACACCATTTAAGCAAAAGGCACGACTCTGAACCAAGGTCTACCTTTCTGCCAAATTTGGTGTAATTCCGTTCAGCAGTTTGGGCTGTAGCTGCATCAACAGGTCCTATGGGAAATTCCATGGGGAAAACGCGTTTTGGGACCCCCCTTTTTTCTCAGCCCCTGCTTGACGAATCACCACGAAACTTTCAGGATTGGAGAGGACCGGAGCTGGCCAAAAGTTTGGAAAATTTTGCGAAGATTCGTCAACCGGCGCCAGACTTATTGGGAATAGAATGTTGCGGATTTCCTATGGAAAATAGGTCCTAACTATAACTACCTACTGGCGACCGCCAGTAGGTAATTATATATATATATATATATATATATATATGGGAGGAGAACTTCGTCAACTGCTGCCGCATTTACTGGAAGGACGAAAACGGACCCAGAACAGTTCAGTGCAAGGTAATTTTATTTAACCATCGGTGCACCACGTACCACCATGACGCGTTTCGGCCTCAACAGGGAGGCCTTGATCACATGACACATGTGGTAGAAGCCAAAACATTTAAAGTGCAAGTGAATACATCACGTGATAAACGGGCCAATGGATATGGAAAAAATATATATAAGTATATATATAGAGCCATGAGATCTTGAAACCGGACTCGGTAATTGCAAAGATTTATAATGTGTGCAGAAACCAATTGTGCAAAATCGCAAAATACATAATATACCAAGTTCAACAAGATTGAAAGTCCATGTGGACAAACAGTGGTATTTTGTTGGGATGCATGTTAATGCATAGACTGTGCAAAATGCGACCTGATAATTACTCATCGTAATAGCAGCAATATTGAGCAAATGTGCAAACTGGGAAATGTGCAAATTTCCGCAAGTGCAAAATGTGGGCATGTAGGAGATGTTCCCCATAATGGGGTAACAACACAATAATATATAACATGCTAAAGTGCAAATGCAATCACATCTTATGCCAAACAGTTCTGCTACAACGTTAATCCTCATAAAGCAACAATATCACTGCACTTATTGTTCTCATTGACCCCAAAATTAACACACAATTTATCAAGATTATCATCAAGGTATCTAACCAATAAATTCATCGCACTTAAAAGAATAGAAGAAACCATATATTAAATAATGACAATTTCCCTATGTCTCCCCTCATACTAGATCTAGAAACTATTACTAGACGAAGATTGATATCTGCCATTTTAGTTATAAAATTTATGGAACTTTCTGTTTTAAAGAACTAGATTACTGAGTCTTTGGGAGAGCATTACTAAATATCTATTATTTCATAAATATTTAAAAATGTAACCATAAAAAAGCTGCGATTGTGTGATACCAAAAACCTTGTAGACCACACATCTAATCTGCCCTGAAAAATCACGAATCAATGGAGTGTATATACAAAGGGGGAGGGGAGGAGTGAAATAATTAAAAAATAGAGACAACTGAAATGCTGGTAATCTGTGCTATAAATCCATATAGAAACGAGCGGCAGAAAAGGACAACCCACGCTTACACCATATGTGGTAGCGGGATATGACCCAATTCTAAAGATGTCGTGCCGTTACAGTCAACTGCCTGAAGGAGTACTGAATACTATTATAGACAGGTAAAAGATCCTCGCTTGAATTAAGGCCATTGGGGGTTCTGGAGTCCAACTCAAGAATGTATCTGGTCTCCAACTGCCTAAGCAGGGACTCCCGGTCACCCCCCCGGCATAGCCGTGGTACTGTATCCACTGCAAAATAACTAAAAAAGTCTAAACAGCTACCATGGATCTCTTTAAAATGTCTAGCAACTGGGTACGCTGCATCATTGTTACTGATAGCCCGCCTGTGCTGGAGCATGCGTTTGTGAACCTGCAACTTGGTGCTACCAACATATTGCAGGCCACACGCACACTCCAGCACATACACGGCATATTCAGTTTTTTTTCGATATCAAGACAGGAACATCACTAAAAGGAATTTTGTAAGATGTCTTGTTCCTACCAAATTTGCAAGCTTTACAACTGGCACACTTGATAAAACCTTTGGAGCTCTGTATCCATGAGTTGCTTGTGTTGATCTCTGGGCTACTTTTTACCAGCATATCAGTCATGGAACGAGCCCTGCGAAATGTGATAGCCGGGGATTTAGGCAATAGATCACCCAGTATTGGATCGTTACGAACAACCGGCCAATTTCTATTGAAGATCATACGCAATTTATTGTGTTGCCGGTTGTAGGTGGTGATTAGCCTCGGTGTCTCTAGATTGGAACTAGAGGATTCAGGTGATGCAGTAGAAACAGAACTGCGTTCTAGTGCTGCATAGCGAGAGATGGAGTTAGCTTTCTTCATCGCTATGTCAAGCATTTTAGCTGTGTATCCTCTGTCCATGAAGCGTTGCCTACTTTTCAATTGAGCTTCCACATAATCAGTGTCCCTACTACAGATCCGTCTGATGCGCAGCATTTCCCCTTAGGGGATACTGCATATCAGATGGTCAGGGTGATGACTGGAGGCATGCAAAACTGTATTGCCTGCCGTGATCTTGCAGCGTAGTTTGGTCTCTAGGTGACTATCTTTAATAAACACTTCTACATCTAAGAAATTCACAGAGACTTTGCTCACATGTGCCATGAATTCTAGATTCAGGTTGTTCACATTGATTTCTTCAATGAACTCATTGGCTGCTGTTTCAGACCCTCTCCAAATTACAAACAAATCGTCTATGTAACGATACCAGGCTATTATGTGATTATCCATTGCATAGCCGAAGCGGGCCCTGAGGACCTGCTCCTCCCACAGTCCCATGTGTAAACAGGCATAACTGGGGGAGAAGCAAGCCCCCATAGCCACGCCTCTCATTTGTTGAAACACCTGGCTTTGGAAAAGAAAGTAGTTGTTATTCAAACAGATCTGAATCATATCAATCAGCATTTTACTGTGTTGCAACATGTGAACAGATTTAGTCCGCAAATAGTGTTCTACCGCCCTAATTCCATCCAAATGATGGATGCTGGTTTATAGGGCAGTAACATCCAGCGTTATTTGTAGATAGTCATCCTGCCAGGTTACATTTCCTATTTTCCTCAAGAAATCCCCTGTATCTTGCAAATAAGAGGGTAGGCTCTTGACATGTTCCTGGAGGAAAAAATCAATATATCGTTAAACATTTTCCATCATGCTATTTCTTACGGAGATAATAGGTCTTCCCGGAGGTTTGGCTGAGTGTTTGTGCACTTTAGGAATAAAATAAAAAACAGGGATGACTGGGTGGTTAGTTTTTAAAAACTTAAACTCATCACTGCTGAGTAAACCCATGCTCTTCCATGATAGCAACTTGGCATTAAGTTCATTCCAAGCTCAATTGACTGCTTGCCAATCGCCGCGTCTGTAACATTGACGGTCATTTAAATGATGGAGAGCCTCTGCCATGTACATCGATTTGGGCCAGAGGACAATATTGCCCCCCTTGTCCGATTGTCGAATTACCACATTTTCATTGCTTTGCAATTTTTTCATTAAACTTTCAAAGCAGTTGTTCTGTCTCTGACATTTCTGTTGAGCCTGCAAGGTCGAAATATGCAATTTTTTAAGTTGGGTAATTACCAAATCATTATAGATGTCAATGTTATCATGTACCATGATAGGATTGAATTTGGACTTGGGTTTGAAACCGGAACATCCAGGCATATCCAGTCTTGGCTGTAGATTGTATTCAAAAGGTGTTTCATCTAATGTGCCTTCCCTATGTAAGTCCTGTAAGTCACAAAGTAACTCATATTCCCCTACTGTTGAGCAAGATGGACTAAAATTAGCAGCTGTAGTTGTATCTGGAGTTGCACGTTTGGGTGTGTTCAGTAGGTGGAATTTCCTGAGTTTTAATTTGCGGATGTACTTGTACAGATCGAGGCGGGTCTGCGTGTAGTTGAAATTATTGGGTGGACAGAAGGATAAACCTAAAGATAGGATTTTGTTTTCAGAGGTAGTGAGGTGCATATCGGAAAGATTGATGATTGACAGAGGATCATTGACCAGAGGACTCATTTCCGATTTCATTTCCTCTGTGACTTCTTGAAGTTTGATTTGCCGCCGTTGTTTGGTCTTGCGGCATTCTCTGCGCTCACGACGTTTGAGGTTTGCTCTTTGTCTGCTTTTCGATTCGACACCCGAGGTCTGAGAGTCTGTCTGCGATCTTGGCGCAAGCAGGCCAGCTCTTGGCCCAGGGAAAATTTTGTAAACCCCAATCGTGAGCTTGTGGTAGCTTGTTCATTCTCAGATTTGTATACATATATATATAATTGCTGATGTGCTAGGGGAAGGGGGCTACTACTACAATGCGAATTGAATTTGAAACCCACTTTGGTTTGGGCGGCAAAGAGTGGTGCAGTTGAAAAATAAAAAAAGTATGTAATAATATATAAAACACTGTTCATACAGTACATTTAGTATGAGCATTTAGCTACTAGCCTCAAGCATAAGACACAAAATGGACACTGACCACATGGTCAAACAGCAACCAAGGAGGCATGGCCAGGAACAAAGAATACATGCAGGCCTATGGCAAAAGGACTCTGGCTGGCTACACAAAAGGGCCACATACCACAACGTCAAACCACAAGCAATGAGCCATGGCCACAAACAAAGAATGCATGCAGGCCTATGGCAAAAGCACAGTGGCTGCCTACACAAAATGGCCACCAGCCATATGGTCACAACAACCAACAAGGAGGCATGGGCAGAAACAAAGAACACATGCAGGCCTATGGCAAAAAGGACACTGCGTGGCTTCACAAAATGCCACCAACCACATGGTCAAACAGCAAGCAAGGAAGCGTGGCCAGAAACAAAGAGCACATGCAGGCCTATAGCAAAAGCACAGTGGCTGCCTACACAAAATGGCCACCAGCCACAAGGTCACAACAACAAGCATGAGGCATGGAAAACAGAGAACACGTGAAGGGTTATGGGCACTGACCATACACAATGGCCCCTGTCCACATTGCATGGGGAACAAAGATAAATGGTGGCCTATGGCAAACACATTCATAACCTGGCCAGACAAAGGTAGCATGGTGACACAGAGAGCACAGCAATAATTCAGAAATGCCAACAACGAAAATTAACTGGGATAACATTTTTACAATAACACACATCCTCCATCTCCATAGGTATCACCTCACCTATACACTGTTTGCAGAAAAAAAGTAAAATACCACAAATTAATAATTTTTTTTTTAATCCAATGCAATCCATGGCCTAAGTGATGTTTAAATTCAACAGACACCACAGAAAAAGTTATAAAATATACTAAAATAGAAATATATAATTGCTGATGTACTAGGGGAAGGGAGCTACTACATCCATGAGAATTGAATTTGAAACCCACTGGGGTTTGGGAGGCAAGGAGTGGTATAGATGAAAAATAAAAAAAGTATGTAATAATATATAAAACACTGTTCATACAGTACATTTATTATGAACATTGAGCTACTAGGCCTCAATCATAATACACAAAATGGCCATCAACCACATGGTCAAACATCAAGCAAGGAAGTATGGCCAGAAACAAAGAACACATGCAGGCCTATGGCAAAAGCAAACTGGCTAGCTTACACAAAATGGCAATTGACCATATGGTCAAACAGCAAGCAGAGAGGCATGGCCACAAACAAAGAACGCCTGTAGGCCTATGGCAAAATCAAACTGACTAGCTACACAAAATGGACACAACTGCATGTCAAACAGCAAGCAAGGAGGCATGACCAGAAACAAAGAACACATGCAGGCCTATAGCGAAAGCACTCTGGCTCGCTACACAAAAGGGCCACCTACCACATGGTCAAACAGCAAGCAAGGAGGCATGGCCACAAACAAAGAACACTTGCTGGCCTATGGCAAAAGCACAGTGGCTACCTACACAAAATGGCCACCAGCCACATGGTCACAACAACAACCCGCAGCAAGGAGGCATGGCCAGAAACAAAGAACACATGCAGGTCCATGGCAAAAACACTGTGGCTGCCTACACAAAATGTTCCCCTGCCACATGTTCCCAACAACAAGCAAGAGGAATGTAAAACAAAGAACACATGAAGGCCTATGGGCACTGACCATATAAAATGGCCCCTGTCCACATGGCATGGGGAACAAAGATAAATGGTGGCCTAAGGCAAACACACTCAATGGCCAGACAAATGAGGCATGGTAACACAGCAATAATTCAGCAATGCCAACAAAAAAATTTACTTTGATAACATTTTTACAATAACACACATCCTCCATCTCTATAGGCATCACCCCACCTATACACTGTTTGCAGGAAAAAAAACTGTGAAATACCACATAAAATAACATATTTTATATCTTAATCCAATGCCATCCATGGTCTAAATGATGCTTCAATTCAACAGACACCACAGAAACAGTTATTCCATGCACCCATAACTAGTACTGGGCCTACTGGCTGAAAGGCCCATTGGCAGACTAGGCCACATAGTGAATTAAATGAATATTGCAAATCTATTTAAAAAAAACATGGAGAAAACGTATTAAACTGTGCAAATCTTTTCCTTTACAAAGAAGAAAGGTTAAATGAAAAAAATAACTAGGCCCCTTTGAAACTGAAGGCCACCACCACCACAATAAAAATACAAATAAATCCTGGTGCATACCCTCCATCAAGCAAACAAACCCTTACAAAACAGATTTTTAACTTACTTGTGAAATCTCAAATACGAAGTCATTAAATCCAATGGTATATATGCAAAAAACACAGAGAGTGACCCTTCCAGCTCCAAATCCAAATGAAAATTGGCCAGGAGATGGACAAGCACTGGGAGAAGCCTGCTGTACAGAAACAGGGGCACTTAGCTTCCTGTTGTAAAAAAAGTTAATTAAAAAAAACATCTTACATTAAAAACCAACACAAACGGTCCATTTGAGAAGGTTTTTAACTCCAAATTGTCATTTTGAAGAGATTGAGCTGCTTCTTGAGGACAGAATCTTCCCCAGGTTGCAGCCGCCATTGATCACACTTACTCGCGTATGTCACAAAGAAGCAATGGAAGTCGCTGACATGCCCCTAAAGCCGTGCTAGCAGCAGAAATATTTTGCGGGAGCTCACAGTCGGCTAGAAAATCTTGTGGGTGCTCAGGACTGGTTAGAAAATGCAATGGGCACTTGTGAGCACCTGGCAAGTCATCCCAAGCATGCGTAACAACATTGCGAGAGTGCCAAAAAATAAAGTTGAAGTGTGTGGGGTTTATCGGTAACTCTGCATTCTCCGCGGAACGCAGAGTTGCTGAATTCTGCAAACTCCGTGAGCGATCAGAGTTTTACATCCAGGCCTACTGCAGATCTAGAGTTGGTTAAAATGCGTCTCAAAATATTTTCATGGAAGTGGCAGAAAAGGCTTTGAATAAATTACAGTGGCGCAAGTATGACCATGGAGAAAAAACAATCTCCTCCTGGCCGCACAATTGAGTCGTTGTTAATCCCAACTCACTAGCCTGGTAATTTGTGAGGCAAATGGCACACCACTGACACACCAGCTTGATATTGTAGAGAGCTTTTCCTCATACTACTTACTACTCTATACATCGAAGGCACAGGCCACGACCAATCAAATTCCTGGAATGGAAAGAGACTAAAGCAAACAGACCAGATGCTCATTGAGGGTACTCTCAAGCCGCTCCAGGCACCCAGGGAGGAGTTACTCCTCCCGTCCCTTGTGGAGGATGGCTGGAAGTACCTGGAACGTCAGTTAGCTCACAGCCTATGCGCAGCGCTCTGGGCCCAACCAATGGAGTTCCAGATGTTGCCCTTCCTGCAACATCTGTGGATCTGGAGCCAGTCCGGAGGAGGAGTTCTCCTCAGAGCCCTACACGCCAGATTCACTCTTAGTCAATCCAGATTAATTTGGCAGACCAAGCGGAAGAAGGTTGTAGATTGAAGGGCATTGCTCCTTGCGCATGATAAAGTCCTCAGTGAATCAAAATTGAAATTTCTCTGTTTCAAGATCCTTCATGACTGACATTGGACTCTGTGGGATTTGCGCCAAGATGACTTTTGTCCCATGAACTCAGCTGGAGGTGGAACAGTGATAATTGTGATCTCTACTATTTTCTATGGCCCTACTCGGACCTACACTGAGCATCAGTATAACTACACCTGCAATGCAGGTGTCACTTCTTGTTCCACCCTAATGTTCCAATCAGGGATTTTTCATTAAAAATGTAATTTTATTTGCATGATTAATGATTAATTAAAACCTTTGTAAATATATACACAGTCAAAAGAAGCAATCGTCTGTGCAAAAAGACAATAGTACTTATTTCCTAATCGAGAATTCCATTCTGCCGTATATGGAAATTAAAACACAATCAAATTTCTACATTGAGAACAAACATGCACGGTTAAAAATTAGGAGTACAATTCAGCGAACACTAAAATCAATATTAAAACAGCTGGTGAATAGAAAAAGTTAATTAAATCTCATAACCCTGTCCAGTGGGGCCGAATAATAAAGGTTCAGAGCATTTTGCATACAGGAGAAGAAATGTAAAGGAAATAAATAAAATATATTCTCCCCATAAATGCTGCAATTCTAACCTGACCTCAGTTCTCAATGAGTTCATGTAGAGGACTTCATACCCCCTGGAGTAGGCTGCAGCCGTTGAACACAGAGATGTTTTTCCTGCCCCCCTCGAGATATGTTTGGGTGGGTTTAGTCTCCTTGCGATAATGTTCAGATGGTCCACAGATAGCAGTTTTAGATGTAAAGTTTCATGACAGGGCGTGTTAGTGAAGCTGTTTCCCCAGCCCCGCTTTCTTGTCCTCAGGGAGTAGTCTTCTTGTTTAGTCTTTTTTCGACTGTGATCAAGTATCCTGCAAGCGGCAGCGCAGGTGTCGATCCTCTTTGGTGACAAATGCCACGACCTCCTGCCTGCAGGTATGAATACCTTTGAAATTAAAAAGTGAGCATAACAGTGCTCTGCGTTCTCCCATGAGTTCTTCGCTCATACATAGTAAGGGAACTATGGGGCATATTATTAAGCCCAATGATGCCGCTATAGCGGTCGTTTTCGGCCGAAAAGCAGTGATTTAAATTAAATATCGCTCTATTATCAAGGACAAGCTAACGAGTGTTTCCTTGAGTTAGCAGCCGTCTGTTCTCCACTTTGCATGTCAGCGATATATATCGCTGATGACATACAAAGTAGGCATTCCTAACTTAAACTCCATTGAAAGAGTCGCAAACACAGCTTCCCTCTATCAATGCCAGCGAAGCGATAAGAAAAGTCACGCTACCCGCGCTTATTACTGGAATCCAACACCTGAAAAAAACTTGACTTCACCATCCTGTCAATGGGAGGCAGATTGTTAAGTTAAGTACACACTTGCCTATTAGCAAGCTTGACATTAGCGCAGTTCATTTATCACTGGAATTCTCACGCTATTGCTGGTTCTACACGCTGTCCCTGGATTCCCTATCGCCTTTGCGATATGCCTTGATAATACCGCGCTATTACGACGAGGAAATCCAGCGATAGCCGGTGATAAAAAAAATGTGCTAAGGGCGCTTTGCGATAATCATCGCAAATCATTGATAATATGCCCCTTTATCTTCTCTCTCGCAGTCGACAGCAAGGCTTTGATGTGGTGCATTTCCAAGGTGGAAGATGGAGCAGC
The DNA here is from genome assembly GCF_964204655.1 of Triturus cristatus. Lineage (NCBI taxonomy): Eukaryota > Metazoa > Chordata > Amphibia > Caudata > Salamandridae > Triturus > Triturus cristatus. The sequence continues at coordinate 1,668,254,597 of NC_140591.1, read as the reverse complement.
CAGGGAAGAACACCGATTCTTTAACGCAGATATGTCTCCTTTATGACTTTGGTAAACCCTGTGCTTCGATAGGGCTGAGGTGCTGCCTTGGAGTATCAGTGAAGGACGAACCAACCGTGGGCTCTGCCTGTCAGCGTTGTTTTGTCCTCTAACAGGGAGACTCGTTTGATGTTGGCCTGGGTGGAGCTCGCGGAGATTCACTCTGTGGAATTTCGCGGAGTTACCAAAACACTCCGACAAATTCAGCGGAGATCCGCGAGCGGGCGGAGTATTTCGATGAGCATCTAAAGACTGCACAATGTGTTTTAAGAGTTAAGGAAAAGAATATAATCTATGAAACTTTCGATGGAAGCGCTTAATAAAGCGGTGATATAACAAAGAAAGTGCATCAGACGAGGTCGGAAGAAGGTTGAGTGAAATAATCAGAAAGCAAATTGCTTTTCTAAACAAAACTGACAGGAAACACGAGGAGACAACGGAGAAAGGATGCAATGTATATTAAGACCTACTGTGTGAACTACTCTGGCTGGGAAATGTTTTTCAAACACAGGCGCGCACGAATTGTTGGTTTTAAAGCTGCAATCCCTGCTGTGCAAAATGGCATTTAAAGTCCACAGGGGGAGAAAGGCACGTGACTCTCCAGGTCCTTCACCTGCATTGGTCAAGGTATGGAAAAGAAAACGGGAAAAAGCCATTTCAAAACGTGTGGCAAATGGAAACATATACACATTTATATGGTATCAAACTGCAGTGCAGGGCAATCAAGAAAAGGAACTGTTGCCTTACTATGGGAATCATGGTGCGCTTTTATCCACATCCAATCACACTTGTGCGCCACATAGTCATTGTGCACATGAGTTCAGTATAAAGAATTTATTGTAACCAGTTCTATGCAGTGTGAATACTTCCCGTTAACGCACCAGGACATCCTTGGCAGCCGATAGGTGGATGTTTAGCCCAGAAGTAACGATAATGCGTTATTTCATTGTCCAACTCCAACATAAGGCAGCTATAGGTGGCCATAAAAGGGATGTACACCTTTTCTGTCCCACTGCACACCCCTGCCTGATGACTTGAAGGTGTAGGCAGGCACCGCATGGACTCACTTCAAAGTATCAAAAATGTAGGTCCTGATTGTTAGAAGAGTCCACAGTAGAACATCAGCGCCCATGAGTAAATGTCAGGGGCTGGTGAAGTCCAAGTTGTGCCGCTCCTGTGCTATTGCCCTGGAAATGCAGTGAGTGAAGAGTTGGAGCATAAAGCCTGTGCAGTGCCACGTTCTTTAGGGAGAACGGTGCCTGGCATCGTGTGCGTTACTGTTACAGGATGAGGATGGGCGTGCCTGCACATTATACAGCATCAGCGCCCGTTCACCCAAGATATGAAATGAACTGTGCACTGTCCAGTAACACTGCCTTGTACAACAGGATAATGTGCACGTGAATTATTACTGAGGAATAGAGATCCCGCCCCCAGCATGGTTCAGGCTCTGGCAGCAGTCTCAGGTGAGAGAGCAAAAACTGTGAGCACCCTTCTCTGCACCGCCCTCTCTGGGTGATGTGGGCTCTCTTGGGGTTGATGGGTCCACGATCCTAGTCAGGGTAAGTCAGATACATCCCGTAAATGAACCTGTGCTCATCTGCTGGCAGCTTTGCACGGAGGAGTCAGGCTTAACTTAAGAGGCAATAGGTAAAGTATTTGTGCAACACTTAAAGCAGTAAAACAGAGACAACACCACATAATCCACACCAGGTTAGTAACACAGAGCCCAATGTAATGAACAAAACAAGACCAAAACAACAACATTCCAATGAGTAGAACCTGAGTTATGGATTTTTAAGAAATATCTTGAATAGTGCTGAGAAACATAAAGTGCCAACCGGGGGTATCTGATCATTCTTGACCTGGCACATGTGAAAGTTCATACAGACCGTGATGTAGCATGGGTCAGATACTGGGACTAACCTTGTCCCACTGAAAAAGTACCTTTTGAGGGAGGATGCGTTGATGCCGAAGAACCAATGCGTTGATGCCGAAGACCCGATGCGAGCAGCAGAGGAGACACTGCATTAGTGTTGATCCTTTTGGATGCAGCTGATGCGTCACTTCTGATCCGTGCAGTCAGAGATGCATCATAGGCAAAAGCTTGTCGATTAACCCCTTCAGTGCCCGCCCCTTTCCCCGCCCAGTGCCGGCCGTTGCATTAGCGGGCGGGGTCTATGACGAGCTGGACTCGTGATGGGCACAGCGCCACCGCGGCCCATGATGAGTCCAGCTCGTCATGGGCACTGAAGGGGTTAAGGCAATGCTTCGCCATTGAGCCACACAGCTGGCAATGCAATGTCTTTGTCCTCAGTGACAGAGGCGATTCAATTGCCAGAAAACCCACTTCCAGGGGGCCAGGACTGGATTGGCACCACACTTGCAGTCACTTTGTTTCTGGGGAAGTAGAGATGCAGGCCCAGCCCTTCTCACAACCAGGCAATGGGGGCAGCAGGTAGCAGTGCAGGCACAGCAAAGCAGGAGTCCAGCAGAGCGACAGTCCTTTCAGAAGCACAGCAGTCCTTTTTCCTGGCAGAATGCCCTCAGGTCCATAAGTGTACTGAGTTGGTGTGTCAGGGGTCCAGTACTTAAACCCAGTTGTGCCTTTGAAGTGGGGGACACTTTAAAGAGAGGCCTTTGAAGTGCACCAGGTCCAAGGGTATACAGCTCTTTGTGTGAGGACAAGCACAGTCCATTCAGGTGCAAGTGTCAGCTCCTGCCTCTCATCCTGCCCAGGATGACCCATCAGGGTGTTAATGGCCCGTCAGGATGTAGTTGACCCATCAGGCACATCTAAGCTTCTTTTGTGTTTGGGTTTTCTACAGGGAATACACAAAACCCAGCTGTCACCCACCCCAGACATGTATTCAAGGACAGTCAGAGGCACAAAATGGTTAAAGTAAGAAAATGCCAACTTTTTAAAAGTGGCATTTTCAGACTTGCACCATAATATCCAACGTGACCATAAGTTGTGATTTTAAATTGTGAGTTCAGAGACATCAAACTCAAAATATCTATCTTTTTCCAATTGGGAATTACACTTATCAAGTGTAATCAAGCAAGCCAATGTTAACCTAGGGGAGAGATAAGGCAGTGCAGTAGTGGGAAAAAAACACATTTAAGAGTTTTCACTACCTAGACATGTAAAACACAAAAGTACATGTCCAACTTTTTAAATACACTGCACCCTGCCTTGGGGCTGTCTAGGGCCTACCTTAGGGGTGACTTATATCAAAGGAAGGTTTGGGCCTGGCAAGAGGGTTAACTTTCCAGGTCGGCATGGCAGTTTGAAACTGCACTCACAGGCTCTTCAATGGCAGGACTGAGACATGTTTATAGGCCTATTGAAGTGGGTGGCACAATCAGCGCTGCAAGCCCACTAGAAGCATTTAATTTACAGGCCCTGGGCACATGTAGGGCACTTTACTAGGGACTTATAAGTAAATTAAAAATGTAAATTGTGAATAAGCCAATGTTACCATGTTTAAAGTAGAGAGCACATGCACTTTAGCACTGGCTGGCAGTGGTAAAGGGCCCAGAGTCCTAAAGTCAGCAAGAACAAATTCAGCAAAAAGGAAAGGAGGAAGGCAACAGGTTTGGGGGTGACACTACAGAAAGAACCAGGTCCAACAGAGTCACTTTGAGCTTTGCTTGAAGTCAGTGGTTGAATGGATAAATCTAACCTGTTAAAACCTTAATTCAGAAAAAAATGAAATGTTCTACTTTGGCACTAAGACCACTCCTAGTTCCAGCAACTGGTGGCCAACAAAATTGAGTGCTCCCCCTCTTGTGGCACCTTTGGTGAGAAACCTAGGTGTGAAATTTGATTTCAATCTTTCATTTGAGCCCAAATTAAGGCTAATTCTGCCAACTGTTTTGGCACACTTAGGTCACCCAAAGGAATGTTCCATCTTATTCTGGAAGACTTTCTCAAGACAATTGTCCATGCCTTCATTACGTCCAAATTGGACTATACCAGTAGCATGTATTTGAGTCTGCTTGCATACCTAATTCAACCCTTGCAAACAATTATGAACTCCACCGCATGCTTAATCTTGAAAATACCTCCACGAGTTCCGGTGTCATGCCATCTTCACTGACTCTCAATTATCAAGAGGATCCAATTTAAGACTCCCATTTTTGCCTTTAGGGCCTTCAAGCTAAAAGGTCCCCTCTATCTCAGGTGGAGATTTAAGCTCTATTGCCAACCAAGGCCCCTAAGGTCTAATAACCTCATACTTTTTCATCTGCCTCACATTAGTAAGGCCAAGAGAGGTGGTAGATATTTTGTCTTTGTCACTTCCAAGCTGTGGAATGCTCTTCCTCTCAGTTTGGGGTGAAGACCCACTGAATTTGTTTTCAGAAAGTATCTTAACTTTGTTTTTTGACTCCTGTCTGGGGGTTTTCTAAGCCTGTGGCTATCTGTCCTTCTCTTTTCTGACATATATTATTAGTGCCTGGATGTCTCTTCGGAGGCATCTGTGCCCTTTACAAGTGGTTTGTATTGTATTGCATCCATGTTGGGGGCAGGATACAGGAACAGAGCAGCAGGATTGCGGAGGATGTTGCTCTGAGAAGGGGATGGCATGGATGGAACACAAAACGGCTGTATTCAACTCCCTCTATGTAATTTACTGTTGGTCACTTCCTGTGTATTTTCATTGGTCCCGGCTCGAAACCTCTGCCCCAAGTGCAGAACCTACACCTGATGCAGCAGTGATTTCACAGTAATTTCTCAATGCAAAACCTCATTTACCTCTAATTTACCGCTTTAAAGGTACTGGACCCTTGCCAATGTATATTACCTTTAGGAGACTTTACATAAACATGAAAAATCAAAAATGCAATTAATATTTAAGCCAATAAAGAGAGTTGTGAGTATTGTAAAGGGTTTTATTTTCTAGTTAAAATTTAAAGTTCTCTGACCCTTTATTCATTAGTCAAATATCAATCAGGTTACAAAATTGAAAATAGGAAAAATAGAATTAATACAAAACATATTATAGGTTGCATACAAAGCACTCCTTTAGGAGGAAACAATCCTAATTCTATGTCAGTCAGAACTCTTTAAAGAGTTTCTCGAAAAATATAATTCAAGAGTGAGTTTGCAAGGCTAATCAATAATTAATTGGCAAAAATCTCCCATAAAGAGAAATAAATGCATAAGACAAATAAAAAAAAATTCAAAAACTATTTAGTTAGTCAAACCATAAACTTAGAGTTTTAGCATCTAAATCTAAACCTTTTCCATCGGCTGCTATCACTGCCCTGGACTTGTTCATCCGCGCCTCTGTGATTCACAGAGAGAGGCTGCTCTTGAAAATGCCCCTCCTCCACAGACCACAGAGGGATGTGATCTGACTTGCCAAAAATATGACGTGCAAGGACTCTCTGAAAAATGTGATTAAAGGCTCCCACCTCCCTCTGTCTCTCCTCGGACGTAATCTCCTCCCAGGCTGCACCCGCAACGTTCACGTGCCTAACGAATATGATGTCTGGCCTCATCTGCTCCCTCTCCTCTCCTCCTCCTATCTTTTCTAGTCCCAAAAAGCTCACACGTCCCCTAAAGCCTCTAAAGCTTCTAAAAGGCTCCACATCCGCTAAGGAGGTCATTATTTATACTCTAATTCTTGGCTGACTACACTAATAATGTGGCAGTTTTAGTAAAAACTTGCACTGTGGTTGGTTAGCATAGATGATATGAGGGTCTCACCATCCTGTTCTCATTGCAAAACCGGTTATAACAAAGGAAGCATTAATGCTTAATACAATTATATGTATTAGCACCATTTACTAGGAAAAATGTTTCAGTCCCTTTCCAACTTCCTGTCACATCACACGCAGGAAGGACACATTTCACAAACACTGGTACATTAGCAGGATAGCAAGAATGTACAGTTCATGGTGGTCTTTAACCAGGTCTTCACTTGAGGCACTTAGCAGTGTGTAGCTGGTTCTGGGTATGCGTCTCTCATTCAATACAATTCACAGCCTTGCTGGATTCATGGGCAGCCATTTTATCTTATGCCCAAAAACAAAACAAACACAAAAAGAGTATTAATTTACGAAATAAAAACCCATTCTGTTTACCTCCCCCATACTAGTACCATGTATTATTTATTACCTAGCAAAAGCTATTAATTTAAAGCGGCGTTTCTATTATTTGTGCACAACATGCAAAAATGTGCAATGTACAACATAGTATAAAACATGCACCAGTGCAAATTTTCAAAGCGCAAGCAGTTAATACATATTCATAGCAACATGCTCTAATGTTTTAGATAGCTTTTCATGCAAAATGCTTTTGCCCCACGTGTAGTGTTGGTGCATTGATTAATACACATTATAAAAAGATGTGTTATGAACTGAATATGCATTGTCTAAATATGCAACAAAGCCAAAGTCTCTTAAGACAGAAACAGGGAGTGTAGAGTATAGGGGAAAGGAGCTGGGAAGAGAGAGAACACATTCCATGATTGTCCTCAAAGCTAAAGAGGAAACTGCAATCACAAGTTTCTCTACACTGCAAAAACACATGTTAATTCAGCACAAGCATTTCAGACTGAAAGCATTTACCAGGCCTCATTTCATGTCTTTCACTTTGAATGCACCAAAAGTGCCTCTTTTAAAAAGCATTTGACTAGGCCTCATTTCATGTTTCATGTGCCAGGTGTTTTTCACTTGCACCAAAATCTGCGTCATTTTAAATGCAGTCTGTCTGAAGCACAAAAATAAAGCAATGCCTGACTCCAGATAAATCTGAGCTACATCACACCTGAGTGAGGAACCTCTGCCCAGAGTGTGGAGTGGGATCTCTGTTCACGGAGCAGAGACTTTGGGATTAGGATGGAATTCAATGACAGCATGCAGGAAGTGACATACAGGATGTGTACGTTCACCATTTATATCTCAAACAGTGACATTTACACCTTGTTAATTACTTATCATGCTTCTTGGAAGTATTCTTGAGACAGTTACATATAGCAATGCATGCACATTAGACTTTATAAGTATGTGTGATGCTTTCAGGATCACACACACAAATCCAATCAAACTTCTACTTTATAATTTGGCACATGAAGGAGTCACTTTCTGAGCAGAGACAATCCAAGTCATTATACAGGTACACTTGCACATCCATATGCATGACAAACTTTTACTAGCTATACTGCCAAGAGGGTTGTATGATGGTACAATTCAGGGAAATATATTGCATGCCTTTACCACACATTTTTAGCCACGCGTTATTACCACACAAATGCTTTTTCAGTGCATGCCATTTCCATACATTGTTTTTATATATACAAGCAATGTATTTGTGGGGGAAGACCCCCCACGCCCCTCAACTTACCTTATATGCATGGTAAAGGCATGCGTTGTAAAAACATACATGTGGTAAAAATATGCGTTCTAAAAAATGCATGGTAAAGACACAACAAGGTAAAAACCTTGTTGTGAAGGGAGTTTCCCACCAAGAGTAGCAGCACACACAGATACAAAATATATATCCCTACCTGTACATAAATGTGTTTAATGTTTTGATTCTTAAACACAACTGCGTACATATACTTACAATAATACATTTAGTCCTGTCTGAGTACATGCAACTTGGAGATTTGATGAGTGTGTAGTGTGTCACTATAGCATCATGATACCCATCATGAAGCACCACTTGTAAACAGTAGTGTAACGCCCTGAACGTCTCAGGATCGTTTAACAGACACGACAATGAGGACGCAACCACTTGTGAAGGGTTAGTTCTTTTAATGAAGGCAAATAAAATACAAAGAACAAACAAAAGTTATAGTCACTGGAATCCTCCAGGCTAAGTACGTTACCAGCCCACAGCACGGATGGTCCTAACCGTCCTCTGCATATACGCCGATCCCGGCGTATGCCAACAGAGGGCAGAAATGAAATGGCCGACAATGCCAATCGGTAGGCTGTGAGGGGCACGAAGAGTGTTGGGGAGAATCGAGGAGTCAGGGAAACACCCAGCCGGGGTCTCTACCTGAAGGGAGCAGCCGCTCAACCTCCTCCTCAGACTGCACCGGGACGCGGAGTCACCTCCTGGTGATGCGTCACCGATACCCCAATCACAAGCAAGAAGACTGAACCGAGAGCAGCCGCTCGATCGATCCTGTGGACTTCCGAGTCTGTAACGCGGCAAACACCTCCTGGTGTGCGTTACAGCTGGCAGTCCCTGTGTCTCTGGTCGGGCTGGGAGTTACGACTCCAACCAGCAAAAGCGCCACTGCGCTTGGACTCAGCCGAGTCAAAAAGCGAAGCTCAATGGTTGACCGGTAGAGCTTCCGGGTCCTTCACAGGTGACGATGGGGCAAGACACGGCCCAGGGAGTAACGACTCGACCTACCTCCGTTCTTGCCTTACTGGAGCACCACTCCTGAACACTGCTCTTCACGAAGCAGGTACGTCGGTGTAAACACAATATCCGACAGCCTTGTACCTCCCGGTTCCTCCCTTTATAGGGCGGGTTTTCCTTGAGTTATGTAACAGCTCTCCTGTTTACATAAGGGCGTGTTTCCCTTGAGTTATGTAACAGCTCTCCTGTTTACATAAGGGCGTGTTTCCCTTGAGTTATGTAACAGCTCTCCTGTTTACATAAGGGCGTGTTTCCCTTGAGTTATGTAACAGCTCTCCTGTTTACATAAGGGCGTGTTTCCCTTGTATGACAGGAATTCTTGACAAGTAGACCATGTACACTACATTTGTAAACATTCCTAGCCTCACTAGGTCTGCACCATGGACTACTGTGTCTCCAATGCTGACATTGAATTCAAAATGTAATTAGTAGTATGTTGGTCGTTACGTTTTGGGTATTAATTGTTCCTAAAATGTACAGTGAATAGACCAATAAGTTGCCATCACTGCCTGTCACCCCCATGAAATTTATGTTAGACAGGGCCATTGTAAAAGGTACAGTGCGCCACACACAATGGCACCTATGAACCATGGGTAATTCAAAAGATGACACCTCTTATCTATGTTTGTAATCTCATCTATTTCACATATACCTGTAGGTTTCAATCTTGTACACAATACCGATCCTCACTCACTCTATGCATAGACATGACTCATTGTGACACTTGGTTCAGACAGATTTTCAGATGTCCTCTGTCCGGGGACATCTCACACATGCAGTAACATCTACTACCCTAGGGCAATCGAGTCCATCTGAGGCTTTGCCCACACTAATCACTATCATATGCAAGAAATGTGTTGCATGGCCTATCTTCTGACTCTTGAAAACAGCTGGTCTTTGCATACACTAATTACAACTCACAGAGTAGTCTCTGGATGGAATTTACAGACTTTGCTAATTGCCTACCAATCATCATTGACAACAGATTGTAAAACCGTAAAAAAAGGCTGTAACACAACTGGTGGCTCAAGAGAAAAAAGTGTCAACCAGCTGGCCACTCACCTGCATACCCTGCCCACTGTTTTGGAACAACACTCTGGCTTCCTGGATTCAGACCTTGGTGAGGATTCAGCCTTAAGGTACAGCAATGTTGTATAAGACGCAACAGGCTACTATTATCTTGCACACAATTTCAGGGGAGTATAGAAATAACCCCTCCCTGAAGGGTTAAGACATCTGAAGCCGGACTAGGGACATCAAAAGTGTGATCTGTGATGTCTTGTGTAAAAATGTGTGCCCTACTGTACCTATGCTGAAGTACAGTGATTACATATCTGTATGGTGTGAAAAGATGAGGGGAGAGTGCATATGAGGCATCAAAAGAGGAGGAAAATTAGGAAATATTTGTACATGTCCCTCTTGCATCTGTACAGTTCAGAATGCATGGAATGGTACGTGCAGTGTCTGTTGGGGTCATGTATGTGTCATGAGAATTAGCCATTTGCAATTGTTGTGAATAGTCAGACAACATTTACACATATCAAACTTGTATAGTGCTTGAGCACTTACCCAGAAACCACGTTATGCACTATCTAGAAATACTACGTACACATCAGTAAAGTAGCCACTGGCATCAAACACACTCTGCACATTGAGTGCCAGTGGTGTCTGTTGCGGATGTTGTGTGTATTGTGACGAGGTGGCTGAAGTGCCACAAGAGCAATCAATTGCACCTAGCACACATGGGAAGTGGAAAAAGAGGTAGAGATCCCTAATAATCCTTTGCCTTCCTGCCAGTGTATGTGACATGGATATGTAGAGATGCAATCTCCTCTTTATGCAGCTCAGTACCAGATGCAATGGATCGGACTGGCTTGCCTGAGAAATGGCCACAATATAACTGGACACGCTCTGGAAAGACCAAATAGCAAAGTAATTTAGAGCTTCTAGCATCTTGATATAGGCTGGGATGTCATGGGAGCTGAATGTCTCAGAGTCAAGATCCTGCTCCCACTCACAAACCATCTCCAAGATGACATCAGGGGCCGTATTATGTTTTGGCATTGTTTGCGCCCAGTGCACCTTTGAAAAGGTGCGTAGGGTTCAAACAATGCCAATGCGCCACATTATGGTAAATGCGCTGCCCCCAGGGCAGTGGGGAACTCGCGCATTCATGTGAAAACATGGAGCAGCCGCTCCATGTTTTCACAGTGCTGGCAGCCACCTGCACTTTCAATGGGATTTAGAGAACCCCTTGCAGTGACTGCACCAGATTGCAAAGGTATGTCTGGGGGTCCATGGCACCCCCTTTACCCCCTGCTGCTCTCAAGGGGCACACTGACAGTGTGCCACCTTTTTAATGGTGCACTATCATTGCACCTCCTGAGGGCTTCTTGGACTCCGAGCCCACATCTGTAATATGGCGCGGGCGCAGAGTCAAAGGAGTTCCCTCATTTGCAAAGGGCACACCCGATGCAAATGAGGGAACACCCTCTGTTGATAGCGCTGGCGCTTTAAGTGTGCCAGCGCTATCGGTATTATAGAAGAGGAAGCACAAGAGTCTGCACCCCCTTCTATAATACCAAAGTGCCCTGGGGCGCGCAACCCAGGCACAAATGCCCGTTGCACCTTCGGGGCACCTTATGTAATACGGTCCCAGGTGGAAAATGGAATCTGGAGGTGACATCTTGGCTGGACATTTCAAAGAGGTTGGTCCTTTGTCTGAAGATCCTCTCAGCTCTCCTCCTCAGATCATCCTGTCTCATTACAAGGGGCCAACCAACAAGCGCATTCAGCGACATGTTGTGTGGTCTGAAAGGGTTTGTTTATAGCAGCTTTGCTTTTATGCATGCAGCCAGGCTGGGATTGGCTGTTGAGATAACGAATTCCAGCTGCAGCTAGGTAGAGGGATGGTGAGCACTGACACATATGTGTGAAGTGTGCTTTGGAGAAACGTAGAAATCTGAGGTTTGATTAGAGGTTTTGACTTGTGTACAACAGTCACCTTTGAACTGATTGTGACATTACATGACAGATAAGTAATTAGTTAATGTGCAACTAAAGAAGAGATGTTGTAACAAACTAACGTATGATGTTCTTGTTGCCACTTGAAGGGTAATGAATATATGTTTCTGGTAATAGATCTTTCTTGACATATCTGCACTGTTGTAGGGGTTTGTGTTGGCTATCACAATTACCCCTCCAATATAATTCGGTTACAGCTAGCTCGTCCTAATCCCATCACATTTTGTTTTTCACCTCCAAGTAAAGAGTGTCCTTTACTCATTGTGTAATCAAATGTTTAATAATATGTTGCCATACACTACTGTTACGTACATGCACATGTCCTACGCATACACATATGTAACAGGCAGTAAATACATATAGCTGTTTTTATTTTCTAGTGAGGCATTTTGTACTATGTTGGTTGTACAACTTGATGTTGTATATGTCAAGATGTGTGAATATGTGCTGTGGCATACACCAATGCTTAGCCTGTTATTTTACTGTGCTGTAGTCGGGCCTGAGTTGAAAGGTTGTGCCAGAGTGCAGGACTTCCGCCCTGATTGTGGCCCAGGCATAAAGGTACTACTCATACGTCCCTTGTGAATACTAAAAAGTAGTAAAGTTTGACTTTTGGTCTAAGTTTACTTTCCTGAATTGGGCCCATAATTCCTGCCTTGCTCACTGTCTTCTAGTGCCAGGACAACCCTTGTTAGGGTAGCAGTTTGTGCTATATTAGATTCATTCATTCCTTCATTCATATTACTTGGCTAGCTAAGAAGGCTCATTACCAGATGAATGTTATGAGAAAAGAAATCTTGCTTACCTGAAGATTTCAAACTACTAATTTAACCCTGGTAGCCTCTGCTCATGTGGACAAACAGTGCTTAACTAGATGATGTATGGATAAACCACCCCTGACCCCCACTGAGTTGTGAATGAAATTGTGATTTTACGTCCTTTTTATAAATATCCCTTCAGACTATGATAACTTGGAGCCTACACCAGCCTTCCAGATAAAAATAGTAGTTGCACTTAAAACATTAGATGGCACTTGGGCCCAGATTTACCAAGCCCTTGCTTTGGCATTTTGTCGAGCAAGGTGACTCAAGAAAACGGAAGGGTTTAAGTTATATTTGCTAAGCCACGCAAAGCCACCTTGTGCGGCTCTGCGAGGCTTAATAAATCCAAAGTAACGCAAGGCAGCGGGTTCGGGAAGATGGTCATAAGTGGAGTGTGGGTGTTCCCACGCATACACTCCTGGATTTTGGGACAACCCAGATTTACTAAGAGTAGTAGACCTAAAATTGGGTCAAAATGCTATGCTATCCCAACAGGGGCATAACAGAGGCATGACAGAGAGAAATATATTTATTTCTCCTCCTTATTTCCTCTTTCTACGCGTGATGTATTCTGCATCACACATAGAAAGAAAAAATGCCTCTGAGGATTGTTTTGTGCAGGATGGTGTCTCTTCCTGCACAAAAACAATCCTGCCTGCAACACAGGCGCCCTTGCCCCGTGATGCAAGGGTGCCTGCATTGGTGCTAGACGACTTTGTGCACCAGCGCAGAGAGAGAGCAGAAATGCACCATATCTTAGTAAATATGGTGTATTCGTGCTCTTTCAATTTGACTCAGCACAGTAACTTGTCTTGCCTCAAATCTTTGTAATTTTGGGCCTTGGAATCAGCGCAAGACTTTTGAGTGGTCCCAATACAACACCTTTTTCTTGGCATCTTTTAGTTAAAGGTCACTCTGGTTCACCTGCCTGTCAGGATTTGAAGATGAGCTGAACCAGAAGAACAGTTCAGAAGTGGGATATGGGCGCGGGAACAGATCTGTATGGAAGATGAAGTGCTAGGGAAAGCTGAAGGAAGTAAACAAAACAGTGTGCTGTAGTCGCCTGCTGCAATACTGATAACTACAGCCCTGGGTAGGGGCACAGCTTTTGGTGAGCCAGGCATTGTGTTCAGGGCTGCACACTCTAGCTTGCACCAAGAAGACCCTGAACCAGCCCTCTGATGAAAGAGACCCCTAAGAAAATGGGGTAATCAAATACTAGTCTTTCAGAAATCTTCGTGCCTTTCCTCAAAGAATGCAGGGAGCCTCCCGGGAGTAGGTAAGAGCTCTTTCAGGTGCACAGGGCTCACATAGATGAGTGACGGGTGCCTAAGGTTCCGCATGTGCAATGAATGCCCCTCGTTACCAAAGCATGGCTTTCAAACGCTGGGCAGTTTGTAAAGATGTCCCTGGCTGTTCACCTGTAACCCTTGGAGGGGGTAGCGGACTGGACGGAGGATGCTTTGTTGCAAGCATGCCTCCCATCACCTTTTGTGTGTTCCCTGTCCATCCCTAAATGTGTTCCGTGCTCACTGTGTCACTGGAACCAAGCTGTGCCTGGTTGATGAGCCCATAACTAGGGTGAAACCAGTCCTGGGTTGTGCAGGTAAGATCCAGGCGGGGACATACTGTGTGAACTCACACCCCCTTCCTTAACTTTGTGTCCAGCTTTGTCAGTGAGAGCAGGCAGTGCTGCCAACCAAAGCCACTCAAGAAGAGGCTGAGGTGGTGCTCTCTGGGGCACTTTCAACCGCTCATGTTTGTATGTGGACCTTGAAATGGGCAGCCCTGCCAAGTGCCACGCATCACGGGTAATATTAATGCATTTCAGTTGCATTTCCCCGCTTTATTGCACTGAAAATCAATGACATGCAATTAAAGCTCCATGATTCTTAGCATTATTGCTCCAAGCACCCTCACTGTGAGAGAGCTCCAACCATGGGTCACAAAGAGGTGAGGTTGCCATGGATACACCAAGGCAAGGGCCTGTTGTTAATGCATGGTCACAGTCTAATCAGCTCTTTGTCACCATTTGCTCTGAGCTGCAGGATGTCATAGGCATTTTCCTGACATCAGACTCCGGGGACCTGGCTATTTCAAAAAACAGGCCCTCAAGTCTCGAAACAAAGATTCAGCTGGTGGACGAGAGACAATGTTTTGCATCTCTGGAGCACCAACCAGGCCACAGTGGTATTTTCAACCTCCCCTTTAAAGCTTTTCTTGTGCATTTTAGTTGTGTAGATGAACCAAAATGAACAACAACTGGTTAGTTTACGCAGCAGACAAAGAATGGTGGGCCAGATGTAGACCCTTTTTTGCGTCTGCAAGCAGGAGAACCTCCCATTTGCACCTGCAAAAAAGGGTAATAGCATGTACAAATGCTATTTTGCGAGTCACTGACTCGCAAAATAGCATTTGCGACTCTCGCTATTAGGAAGGGACGTCCCTTATATAATTTTGTCTGCCAAATACCATATCAACCTTGCTAAGATCCACGCTTCTGGAATATGTGTGTGTGTGCGTGTGTGCGTGTGTGTGTGTGTGCGTGTGTGTGTGAACACAGAGAAACAGAATTGAATCCTGGTGCACTGGCAAATCTGACTTGTTTATTTATAGCGCTATTAGGACCCAGCCTGCAGATTAAAGCATCGTGAATATGCAAGTCATTATTTTAAAATGAGGGCAGTGGGTTTGTGATCTTCCATTTGAAGGGTTTCCAGCAGTTTCAAGATCTATTTAGAGCTTGTCATTGTTCAAAGGAGTGGCATTTTTTACATTTAACTCTTTTCATTGACTTCATTGCTTGGTTTTACTCACAAGAAAATGTTACTCTAAGGGCCAGATTTACCAGTTTCTCACGGAACCCAGTGCAGCATTTACCAGTTTCTCACGGAACCCAGTACAGCAATGCTGTGCTGCAGTGCGTGAGAAGGAGAGAGCAGGAGGGCGCCTTATATGCAGAAATGTGGCACTCGCCTCTCCCTAGCGCCGGTGCAGAAATGTGCTGCTGTGTGCGTGGACACACCTTTGCACCATAGTGCAAGGGTGTCTCCATGAGTCTAGCATAGGTTTTGTAACCTTCCAGTACAAAATACCATGCTTAGACTAACTTCAAACGTGTTTACACTTTGTATGTGTGCTGTACAGTGCAGTGAACATGCAAAGTCAGAAACGAAAGGAAAAATGAAAGCATTTCTCCTTCATAGCGCCTATTTGAAATGGGCACTGTTTTCCCACGCTAAACCCTGTCTACTATTTTAACAAAATAGGGTTTCACGTCAGAAACCTTGGGTGGTTGCATGGGAACGCCAAATGCACCACCCATGGTACGCGCCCTTGGTGCTAACTAATGAAAAAGATGCTTTCATTACTTTCAAGGGATTTTCCAGTGTAAAACAGGTTTTACGCTGGAAAGTAAATAGGTGAGAATGATTTTGCGCTGTTTTGCGTCACCTTTGTGACGCGTTATATGTTAGTAAATATATCCCTAAGTGTCAAGCATTTGTCAGTTGAAAGTCACTCATAAGAAAATAGAAACCGTCGGAATGTCACACATAAGCAATCTGAAAACATGGCAGCTATGAAGGGTAGACAGACGTCCAGCCAATCCCATCACAGCTCTTGTGCAGGTGTCAGAGGTCTCTCTTGTACAACAGGATGCCAGGCCGTGCACGACTGGCAGTGCCTAACTACAGACTGCTCTCCAAAGTCTGCTTCCGGCTCTATTATTAGTACTTCCGGTATCACGCTGCCTCCGTGAGACAGGCTGTTTTATTGGGCTCATGGCATCTCCCTAAGGTGCATTCTCTTACCTGATCATGCCTAAAAGAGGCGATGCCACAGGGCGATTCATTCCAGGGGGAGCGATCCAGTTTCACACTCTGCCAAGGGGAGGCCCCGGGGTGGTTTTCTTCCATGAATTGCCTTTACCCATGCTTATCTCGCTGTGGCCAGCAGGGGTCGCCGCTGCTCCACGCCTCCTACTGAGGAAAGCCTTGGCTCGGGATTGTGTTCGTGCGCCTAGTGTCGAAGCAAGCGCTGTGGGGCTCTCGCTAAGCACAGAGCTGGGCTGCAGTGGGGCCGGTGGGCTCCAGCCAATGATCTGACAGGAGGCAGTGTTAACAACAGATGCTTCTGCGGCGCACAACATATGGAACCGGCCGGATGTATTTAAAAGGCAGGATCCAAATAGACACATTTCTGAATCTGGGTTTCTTTGTAAAAGTCCTAAGAAAATGAGTTTATAGACGAGGCAAGGGTCCGGCTCGGATCTTAGAGCCCGTGCACGAGCCGAGCCCTGAAAGTATTCATAGGAGTGTCATACAACAAACCACGTAAAATATGATAAAGTCTTTTAAAAAAAGTGTATTTCTTTAACATGAGGAAGCTTTGACATTAATAGGACACATTATAGCGCTGCACTGAAAGCACTAACTAAAGCGACAAACATATTTGAATGTGCTTTCATAAGCATTAATGAAAAAATATTCGCCTAAGATCACACAATTTAAGCTGAGAAGCCACCATTTATCCAGGTTTTCTGGCTTCACTACATACACATCAGCCAGTGAATGGGTATGTATTTGTCTTCCCTTATGTTGCATTGTTCATAGGCGTGGGGTGATTATAGTGATTTGAAACACGCAAAAGGGATGAGAGGCATGCTTGCAATGTGTCTGACCACTAGCAATCGCTCAGGATGGCATCCCACACCATCGTTCTTTCGCTCACCACTTGTGTGTGAGAAGTTTGAATTGGCAGCCACGGAAGCTTCCCTAGGTGCAGTTTTGGGTGTGGCACAGGAGGTCGAGTGTGAGTCTTGTCGCTGCGCTCTGGATGGTCTGGGGTCTGTGCAGGAGTTGTTTGGAGCTTCTGGTGTAGTAAGTGTTGTCGTAGTCCAGCCTGCTGGTGATGAGTGCTTGTGTGACGGTCTTTCTGGTGTTCTGAGTCAACTATTGAAGATCTTTCACAGCATGCTTAGGATGTACAAGCAGGAGGTGGACACTGTGTTGACTTGATCTGCCATGTTCAGCT
Organism: Triturus cristatus; assembly: GCF_964204655.1. Lineage (NCBI taxonomy): Eukaryota > Metazoa > Chordata > Amphibia > Caudata > Salamandridae > Triturus > Triturus cristatus. The sequence goes on along the minus strand of NC_140591.1, from coordinate 1,668,237,293 downwards.
TGTCATCTAGGATGGTCCCTAGATTTCTTGCATGGTCTGTGGATGTTGGTCCTAGCCCTGACAGACACCAGGTGGAATCCCACGGGGAGGTCCTCTTGCCAAAGGCCAGTACTTACATCCTCTTGGAGTTGAGCTCAGGCAATTGGTTTCCACCCAGTTAATGACGTTGTTTCTGTTGGTAGAAAAACAAACTTTGACAGTGGCCCCTATGGGGACCTAGCACATGACCCGCTATCCATAATTAATATACATCTGATGAGAGTCCCCAAAAGATTACGTGTGCACACTGCTGATGCACCCACTGTCACGGTGCAATCCAATATAGGATTTTGATAATTTCAAACAATAGCAAAGTTGCACCACATAACAGAAAAACAAGAAAGACACACAGCGAACGATCAGATCCGTGCCCATAACAGCTTTCTTCAAGTTCTTCTTTTATTCAAAATTGTATTAAAAACCAGTCATATTGAAAAAGAACAGCCAACGCGTTTTGTCCAGATAGACGATTTTGTTTCTCTTGGTGTTTGTCTTGTCTATCAGGGAAAGGATGAGTTTGGTATCATCAGCGTAGGAGATGACAGTGCTGTCTTGTGATCGGATAATGTTGGCGAGCGGTGTCATGTATATGTTGAAAATGGTGGGGCTGAGGGATGATCCCTGTGAGTCACTGCATATACGTTTCTTGGTCTCTGATGTGAAAGGTGGCAGCCTGACCCCTTGGTTTTTACCCTGAGGAAGGAACAGATTTATTTGAGAGCCGGACCTTGTATACCTCAAACTCACCGCCCCCCAGTCACACCGGCCACCTGCTCTCCTGGAACCACGTCAACGGCGAAGACACCATCAAAACCATGAACACAATCCACTCCGGCTCACAGTCAGACCCCTGCCCTCACCACATCTTCAACAAAGCGAGTTCCATCATGGCACCTCAACTCCTTCAAGACCGCCACCTTCCCAGAGAGCTGGAAACACGCAGAGATCAACACCCTACTTAAGAAACCCAAGGCGGACCCAAAAGACCTCAAGAACTTCCAGCCCATCTCCCTGCTTCCATTCCCAGGGAAAGTAATCGAGAAGATTGTCAACAGACAACTGACCCGCTTCCTCGAAGAGAACAACACCCTGGACTCATCCCAATCTGGATTTCGCAGCAACCACAGCACCGAAACCGCCCTCATCGCCGCCACTGACGACATCAGGACCTTGCTGGACAACGGTGAAATTGCAGCCCTCATCTTCCTAGACCTCTCGGACGCCTTGGACACCATCTGCCACCACACCCTACACACATTCCTCCACAATGCAGGGATCCGCAGCAAAGCCCTGGACTGGATCACCTCTTTCCTCACCGACAGAACCCAGAGAGTCCACCTCCCCCCATTCCGATCCGAAGCCACCAAGATCACCTGCAGCGCACCCCAAGGATCATCCCTCAGCCCGACCCTTTTCAACGTCTACATGACACCGCTTGCCAACATCGTCTGATCGCACGACCTCAACATTGTCTCATATGCCGATGACACCCAGCTGATCCTCTCCCTCACCAAGGACCCCGCCGCCGCCAAAACCAACTTCCAAGAAGGAATGAAGGCAGTCGCCGAATGGATGAAGAACAGTCGCCTGAAACTGAACCCAGACAAGACGGAGGTCCTCATCCTCGGCTCCACCCCCTCCACCTGGGACGACTTCAGGTGGCCGGCCTCTCTGGGAGCTGCACCGACACCCACCGACCACGCACGCAATCTGGGGTTTATCCTGGACTCATCACTGTCAATGACTCAGAAAGTCAACGCCTTTTCCTCCTCCTGCTTCAACACCTTCCGCATGCTTCGCAAGATCTACAGATGGATCCCCACTAGAACCAGAAGGACGGTCACCCAGGCCCTCGTCACCAGTAAGCTGGACTACGGCAACACCCTCTACGCAGGAACCACATCCAAACTCCAGAAAAGACTTCAACATACAGAACGCGGAGGCATGCCTCGTCCTCGACATCCCCCGCCACAGCCACATCACTGCCCACCTGAGAGAATTGCACTGGCTCCCCATCAACAAGAGGATCACCTTCAAGCTCCTCACCCATGCTCACAAAGCACTCCACGACGTAGGACCAACATACCTCAACAAATGACTCAACTTCTACACTCCCAACCGCCAGCTTTGCTCCACTGACCTCGCCTTCACCACCATTCCACGCATCCACCGAACGACCACCAGCGGCAGATCTTTCTCCCACCTCGCCGCCAAGACATGGAATGCCCTCCCCATCCACCTGCGACAGACCCAGGACCTACTGACCTTCAGGAGACTCCTCAAGGCCTGGCTGTTCGAACAGTAGCAGCTTCCCCCTCCCTTAGCTCCTTGAGACCCTCGCGGGTGAGTAGTGCGCTCTATAAATGCTTGATTGATTATGCCAATCTCGTGGATTCTTCTGATGATATTTTGGGAGACAGTGTCGAAGGCCACAGAGAAGTCGAGCAGGATGGGGGCCACTGTTTCTCCTCGGTCCAGGATGCTTTGAATGTCATCTTTGGCTGCAGTGGGTGCTGTTTGGAGTGATGGAAGGATGTCATTACCTTCTCATCTTCCTCCTCGACCCATTCCTTAAGTAAGTACCAAAAAAGGAAGTAATAATCAGAGTAGTGAGAACTACTGGTAAGTAATCTAAGCATTACTTCTTTGACTCTCGCCTCACTTCTCTCTAATGAAGATTACTTGCAAGTAATCTGGGCAGCAGCCACTTGTTTAGTGTCTACTTCTGACTCTCCCCTAATGCTGCACAACTACACACTTATGTCAAGAAGGAAATTTGTGTTCTTGTTTTGAAATGAAAATAAAAGTTTGAGGCACCCTCACAGCTCAGTAGGCAATCAGAGGGGCAGATTTACAAGCCCCTTACGTCACTTTTGCACCGTCGTTGCATCACTTTTGTGACACAGCGGCAGCGTAAAAGTTGCGGCCAATTTACAACGTGAAGCATCTAGGGAGATGCGTCACGTTGTGAAGCCCTGCGCCACATTAAACCTGCGTCAGGTTAAATGTATGCAGGGTGGGCATTCCGTCACAGGAAGCCCCGTAAAAGTGATGCAGTGAAATCTACAAGATTTCACTAAGTCACTTTTACGTCCATGCTGCGTCAAAACCCTGTGCCTGCTTGAAGCAGGCGTAAGGAGTGATGCAGCATGTTAGATATAGGGCGCCCCTGAGCATTGCTGGAGTTGCGTCGTGCTTCCAACACGACTCCAGCAATGTGTGACTTTTCCGTCAACAGATGTGTCAGAATTTCTGACGCATCTGTTAATCCTTGCGCCATGGTGCACCGTATTGTAAATATGGCGCATCCATGGTGACGCAAGGATTTGGCATGTTGGCGCAGGGAAAGTGACACATCTCTACAGATGCGTCACTTTCCTGTAAATCTGCCCCATAGTGTCATGCATTGCAAGCCTTTACATCCTTGTGAGTGCACTTCTTTTTGTGGAAGTTTCTTTATATTTTGGCCATTTCTTTGCAAGACACTCTGATTTCCTCTGTTTTCTTCATTATCAAAAGCCTCCAGTGTTGATGGTCAATGGAGATGTTTCTTTCAGTTGAAATGTCCCAGAGGGACCCCTGAGGTCCCTTTTCAATAGAAAAAAACATTCCTTTAAGACTTTTCCCACTTTGTGTGTGTGCTGTAGAATGCAGCACACATGCAAAGTTGGAAAAATAGGGAGAAATGAAAACATTTATCCGCACTATTCCTCAAGGAGTCATACGATCGTGGCTCAAATCCATGTGCATGAATATTTGTAGATGAGAATTTGCATCAAAACCAATACAAGGTTGAATGGGAACTCCTTTGTACCACGGAATGGCCCCTTGATGTAAAGAAATGCAAAGCAGCACACAGCACAACATTGTGTTACTTTGGGGAGCTTTCCACTGTAAGTTCTGGTTTGTGTTGGATAGTAAATCCCACCCAGTACTTTGCACCAGGTTTGTGTCGCCATAGTGATGCAGATTTGGAGCAAAGCGTTAGTAATTCTGGCCCATTGACTTGCATCATAAGACAGGCACAGAGGGACTCAACATCTCTCATATGCTTCATACAGGCACCATTGAAATGCTTAGGCTTGGACAGTAATATGGATAATAAAACAAAGTTGCACAATGAGATAAATGTCAACATTCATAAATATGCTCTCTGGGAAGAAAGGGACCTACCTCCTGACCCAGATATTAAAACACTCCATAAGGAACGAGGATTGGTTCATGCATATGGCTTCACAGCACAGAGACTGCTCTATCAAGATAAATGTTTTTTTGTGTAACATGCCCATGTGACACCAAGGGCACAACAATTAAAATCAAGGATTGGCAAAGCCAACAGATCTGGTTTTAATATGGTAACATGCAAACAAGGCATACACAAATGCTATTTGCATGCATTGGCTGATTAAAGTCAGACCACTTGGCTTTGGCATGGCAGGGTGTCTGATGAGTGAGCAGCACAATCTGCCATACCACAAGATGTTACTAAGTGTCCTGAGAGTGAGTAGCCTACGCCTGCAGTACTACATGATATTACTAGATTTCCCAAGCATGAGTAGGTCACGCCTTCAGTACTACATGGTGATTTTAGGTGTCCCAGGAATGTGTATCCTGCCCCTGCAGTACCACATGCTGTTACTAAGTGTTCCGAGAGTGAGTAATCCACACTTGCAGTGCCACATGATATTACTTGATTTTCCAAGCATGAGTAGGTCACGCCTTCAGTGCTACATGCTGGTTTAGGTGTCCCAGAAATGAGTATCCCACCCCTGCAGTACCACATGCTGTTACTGGGTGTCCCGAGAGTGAGTAGTCTACGCCAGAAGTACCACATGATGTTACTAAGTGTCGAAAGCATGAGTAGTTCACACTTGCAGTGCCACATGCTAATGCTAAGTGTCCCGAGAGTGAGTAGCCCACACCTGCAGTAGCACATGATATTAGGAGATTTCCCAAGAATGAGTAGGTCATGCCTTCAGTACTACATGCTGGTTTAGGTGTCCCAGGAATGAGTATCCCACCCCTGGAGTACCACATGCTGTTACTAAGTTTCCTGAGAGTGAGTAGCCGACGCCAGCAGTACCACATGATATTACTAAGTGTCCAAAGAATGAGTAGTCCCCACTTGCAGTGCCACATGCTAATACTAAGTGTCCCGAGAGTGAGGAGCCCACACCTGCAGTACCACATGATATTACTAGATTTCCCAAGCAGAGTAGGTCACGCCTTCAGTACTACATGCTGTTTTAGGTGTCCCAGGAATGAGTATCCCACCCCTTCAGTACCACATGCTGTTACTAAGTGTCCCAAGAGTTAGTAATCCACACTTGCAGTGCCACATGCTAATACTAAGTGTCCCAAGACTGAGTAGCCCACACCTGCAGTACTACATGCTGTTACTGGGTGTCGCGAGAGTGAGTAGCCTACGCCAGCAGTACCACATGATGTTACTAAGTGTCGAAAGCATGAGTTATTCACACTTGCAGTGCCACATGCTAATACTAAGTGTCCTGAGAGTTAGTAGCCTACACCTGCGGTACCACATGATATTAGTAGATTTCCCAAGCATGAGTAGGTCACGCCTTCAGTACTACATGCTTGTTTAGGTGTCCCAGAAATGAGTATCTCTCCCCTGCAGTACCACATGCTGTTATTGGGTGTCCCGAGAGTGAGTAGCCTATGCCGACATTACCACATGATGTTACTAAGTGTTGAAAGAACGAGAAGTTCACACTTGCAGTGCCACATGCTAATGCTAAGTGTCCCGAGAGTGAGTAGCCCACACCTGCAGTACCACATGATATTACTAGATTTCCCAAGCATGAGTAGGTCACGCCTTCAGTACTACATGCTTGTTTAGGTGTCCCAGAAATGAGTATCTCTCCCCTGCAGTACCACATGCTGTTATTGGGTGTCCCGAGAGTGAGTAGCCTATGCCGACATTACCACATGATGTTACTAAGTGTTGAAAGAACGAGTAGTTCACACTTGCAGTGCCACATGCTAATGCTAAGTGTCCCGAGAGTGAGTAGCCCACACCTGCAGTACCACATGATATTACTAGATTTCCCAAGCATGAGTAGGTCACGCCTTCAGTACTACATGCTGGTTTAGGTGTCCCAGGAATGGGTTTCCCACCCCTGCAGTACCACATGCTGTTACTAAGTTTCCTGAGAGTGAGTAATCCACACTTGCAGTGCCACATGCTAATACTAAGTGTCCCGAGACTGAGTAGCTCACACCTGCAATACCACACGATATTACATGATTTTCCAAGCATGAGTAGGCCATGCCTTCCGTACTACATACTGTTTTCAGGTGTCCCAGGAATGAGTTTCTCACCCCTGCAGTACCACATGCTGTTACTGGGTGTCCTGAGAGTGACTCGCTCACACATTTGGTACTAAATGCTATAACTAGTTGTTCCAGGAGTGAGTGGAACACACCTGCTCTAGAAAATAATGTTACTAGGGTCCCAAGAGTGAGTATTCAATGCCTGCAGTACCACATGATGTTGCAAGGTGTCCTGAGAGTGAGTATCCCATGCCTGCAGTACAACAAGCTATTACTAGATGTCCTGAGCGTGAGTCCCCAATGCTGTAAGTATCACATTCGGTTACTAGGTTCTCCGAGGGTGAGTATCCTATGTCTTCAGAATCGCATGCTGTTACTAGGTGTCCAGATAGTGAGTATCCCACGTTTGCAGTACCACGTGCTGTTATTAGGTGTCCCTAGTCTGAGTAGCCCAAGCCTTCAGTACTGCATGATATTACTAGGTGTCATAAGATTGAGTAGCCCACGCTTTCAGTACTACGAGCTGTTTCTAGGTGTCCCAGGAGTGAGTATCCCACCCCTGTGATACCAAATGATGTTACTATGTGTCCCGAGAGATAGTGGGTCACCTTCAGTACTACAAGCTAATACTAGGTGTTCCAGGAGTGAGTAGATCACACCTGATGTACCACATGATGCTAATAGGGTTCCAAGAGTAAGTAGTCCACATCTGCAATGCCACAACATGTTATTAGGTGTCCCGAGAGAGAAGCCCACGCCTGCAGTACTACAACATGTTTATAAGGTGTCCTGAGAGAGAGTAGCCAACTCCTGCAGTACCACTTGTTGTTATTAGGTGTCCCAGGAGTGAATAGCTCACACCTGCAGTACTACATGATGTTTCTAGGTGTCACAGGGGTGAGTAGCCCACACCTGCAGTACCACCTGCTGTTATTAGGAGTCTTGAGATTGAGTAGCCCATGACTGCAGTACCACAACATGTTACTAGGTGTCCTAAGAGTGTATCCGATTCCTGCCCTACCACATTATGTTACTAGGTGCCCTGAGAGGGAGTAGCCCATGCCTGTCGCACTTGACCAGAACAAAGTCAAAGTTTGAATCGGACAGCAATGGAGCGTGGGTCAGATACAATAAGTGGCAGGGCGCAGTCAAGTTTTTACCTTCCGATTTAGTTGTTTTTTTGGGATTTGTAGTCAACGACGGCAGCTTGGTTCAGTGTGAGGCCTTGGTGAAATACTAGAAGTCTTGAGTTCCAGAGCTTTCAGTGGGATTAACCTAAAATCCAGGCTGGATTGGGGTTCGATGTCGGCAGCTTGATTCTCCACGTCGAGTCGGTCAACTTATGGAGCTTTTTATGAAAAATTCTCCAAAGATCTCCAAAGATCTCCAAACTGCTGGAACTTATTCCAGAAGGTCATTTTGGGTTTCCAAAGTGTCCACAACACCAATGCAAGGTTCCAGAAGCTCTGAGTTGCTCCTTGGGATATCACAACTACATTTCCAAAAACGCACCTGGACAAATCCTTAAAAATCTACTGGACGTCATCCAGCTGGTTTCTTCTTGGTGGAGATGATGCAGGTGGAGCTCTTTGAAACTGTTGCTTTCCATGAGTCCACTCGTTCAACTTTCCAAACAAAGCAAAGTCCTTTTTGGGCTGAGGACCAAAGTGTGCAGCAGGTGCAGTCGTTATGAGTACAGTCCTCTCTTTTGCAGTCCAGCAGGGCAGTCCTTCTTCTGGAGGTTTCAAGGCAGGGATCTGAATTGCTGGGCAACTCTCTCATATTTATTCAATATTACTGGGTGACAAGCAGCGGGGTGCTCCAGAACAATGAGGTGCAGGGTGCATTCCAGAAGTATGACTGCTTCCTCCAAAGTATGACATATTCTTCTCTCAGCTGCACTGTACTTTAAAATCGAAAATGGAGTAACTTTCTCCTAGTGGTTAAGATCTAGCTAAGTGAACCCACTGGTGTGGCTAACCTTCCAGCCCCTCTGCTAATTCAATAACTGGCATTCCTATCTGGCTGTGGTTGCAGGATGTGAGGTTGAGTCTATGTCCTGTTCAAACTGTCATTCCCTCTTTGAAAACCAGTTTGTCTACTCCACCCCCATTTTGCCTTTTGCTCTGCAACTGGCAAATCTCCTCCTACCAGATGTTCTTTGTCTTTTTGCAGGCCATTTCACACCTCATCAGAACAGCTTGACTCAGCCTGTCAAAGGCTGGCCAAACAGGAGAGGCTGCTAGGCAGCTGGATTTTAGCACAACAGAATAGCAAATTCTATAACTTCTTTTCTTTAATAGTTATAATAAATCTATCCATGGCAAGTTGTTGGATTTATCGTAACATTTCTTCTAAGTCTTTGAAATATATTTTACGCTCACTCCTGTCAATAGTTGTACCTTATTAAAGTATTCCCATGTTAGCCTATGGAGCCATTGTTGTACTACGGGGAAAATAAAATTTGCATTTTTCCATCACCAGGACATATAAAACATATTTTAATATGTCCCTGCTTATAGCTACAAGGCACCCTACTCCTGGGGCACCTAGCTGAGACCGTAGGGGTGACTTATATTTAAAAAAATAAGGTAGTTTATTACTTCAGAAGTACCTTGAATTACAAAGTGGAAATTGCAAATAATTTCAATTTCAAAGCAGCCTGCAAAGGAGGGCTCATTTTTAAAAAGACAGAAGGCAACACAGGAGTGCACACTTATGTCCAATAAATATCCTGGGCCTTTAAACCTATATGCCCTACCATATACTAGGGACTTATAGGTAGTTTGTCAGTACCAATTGTAATCATACTTAATTACCATGTACCTTTTTACACAGGGCACAGACCCCGGAGTCTAGTTAGCAGAGCCCAGGGCACAATCAGACTCAGGAACCTGTATCTAGTAGTCAAATTGGAGGCAAAAGTGGGGGCAAACTGCAAAAAGGTTTCCCACTCAACCCCTTTCCCCGGAAGCCAACAGCTCAGGAGACTCAGACCAACCCTGGGAGAGTTTCCATAGTCTGTCAGGCAAGGTAGAAAGAAAATAAACCAGGCTGTACAATTGCAGGGCCTACTCTGCCTTACATCCTCCTGCCAAGATCACTTCCTCTGTGAAACTTACCCATCTCCACAGTAACAGGACTTATTTTAAACTGAAACTTCATCACAGCTGTTTCATTTTCTTTCACTCTTTTTAGTTTGGGTAGTGAGGTGCCCACCTCCTCTAGCCTTAATGTTGCTATGGCGCACCTAGTTTAGCCACAGAGATTACACAACACTTGAGCAACCTCACCATGGCCAACAGGGTCAGAGAGGCTAACTCACTTTTGGCTATGGGGTGTGCTTCCCATGCCAAGTACCGTGCTGCCACAGATTACAGCACCCGTCAGAGGTTACTAATAGCTGTCAGTATCCAGAACCACACCCTCAGCTCTCCACTGACAAGTGTTGGAGCTGCACTAGGGGCAACCATGGGTTTGTGGATGTTCTCTTGCTGTTTAGAGTGGGGGTACCATATCCTGTGGCTGACAACCTTCTTCCACTCTCCCTTCTGTCAGGGAAGGGGGGCACCCTCTTCATTGACAGCTTCCTAACTGCTCAGGACTTCCTTGTGGTCAGCTGAAGTCTCAAACGTGCCAACTTTGGGTTCCTTTCTCACTGGGACAGAAGACCCCTGGCTCACTGGAACCTTCATAGGAGTGGCTTACCTTTCCTCTTTTTTCCTTTCTTTTTGGACCCCTGTCTCCGAACTGTAGGGACTGGTTCCCCAGGAACTTTGGGCTGGGGGCGCCCCACTTGGGATAAGAACAACCTCTGGGAGGTCATTGGCCAGGAGACATTCTAAGGGGAGGTTAGAACAGTTTACCACCTTATACCGGTTGAAGGTACCCTCCCTCTCTAGGGGGACTAAGGTTACAGGTTTGGTTGTGACCTCATCTGTGGTTACCCTGATTCGTTTTTTCTTTCCAGGTACATACAGGTCTGTGGACACCAACTAAACACTCACTAGGGTGTGGTCAGGCCAATGGCAGGGATTCCATTAACCTGAACGAAAGTGTCTACTGCCATCCTCAGGGCTTACCAGCTGACCATCTGGACCTGTTTCCCAGCACAATGCTATGAGGGCCTTCTCCTCTATGGCTACACTGGACAGCCTAGTGCTAACCCCTTTCTCGGAACTGGTGGGTCACCCCTGAAATGACCTGACTGCTGACAGTCACATCACACCCTGTTGTCCAAGTATCTTTTTAGCCCTGAGTCCACTTACTCTGCTTATCAGAGTGGGGTGGGATCTACTCTGCTCCTTTTCAGAGTTCTGGAGTACTGAGGGAGTTGCTGGGGTGTGCTTACCACCTCCCTCCTTTTGCTTTTGTGGGCCTACCCCACCCCCATTCTTGAAGTTTTCCCTATGGGACTTCTTGATTACTCTAATTTGCACCAATTCATCATATTTCGGAGCCAGTTCTCTGGGGCTAGAACACTTTGAATTCACTAGATGCAGTTGTAAATCTTCTGGGAGGCAAGTATCCAATATGTGCTCCTTCATGAACAAATTATAGAGCCCCTCATAAGTACGTATCTGGTGTCACAGGCCATTCTCCTGAACACCGGGTAGTTCCGATGGGGTGACGATGGAATTCGACTCCCGCTATGGACCTTTCCTTAGTAGTCATGAATGGTATCCCCACTGCCCCTGTGAAAGTTCCCAAGGGGAAGGGGGAATGGGAATGAGAGACAAAGAAAGAAACAGGTCACACAGGCTCTGCACGTCTCTCAGGATACTGGACTGGCTTGGCTGGAGGGTGATACACTTGACCTCTTTAAAGAACAAGTTATGTTAATAAACAATTGTTAAGCGAAAACAGATATGGAGTAATTACTGTTGCTAACTGGATAACTGATTACACTTTTAAAACAGTCTTTGAGGATCTCATCACCAAATGTGACACAGGTTTTTTTTAGCTGACTTAGCAAAAGGTTCAGTCTTGGGCCAAACCAAACTTTGTCTTGTTGAATCCAGAGTTCTTTATATTTACAATGACTCTGTCTTAACAAATCCTTAGATGGAGTTTTGTCTATTGAGCATAAAGATGTCTTTTTCAAAATGAGTGTGAAAGATAAGCGCTTCCAGGACTGTATGCAAGACTTGATACACTTGTGTCCCTCGATCTATCTGTTTCTTACAAATGAATTAGGAGTCCCAAAACTCATGAACTGTCCTTTAGTGTCTTTCGTTGCAATGTTTCAAACTCTTGCGCTGTTCATATTGTGCCTGCCTTTAAGAAAAGGAATTGGTCACCTGACCATCGGTTGAGATCTGATCGTCAGGTGGGTGTTCCGTGGTGAGTTATTCTTGTGTTTTTTTCTCCTCCTTTGTTTTTATCTGTAGGAAGATTGAGTCAGCATGGGGACGAGGTGCACAGGTGGAAGAAAATCTGGGATCTGTGTGGGTGCTATGGGAGCCTGGAAGACGCAGAGTCGGGCCAGGTGACAAGCAAGACAACAGGAGTTGGTGCGATGAGAAGAGCTGGAGCTGGAGCGGCTGCAAGAAGGTGAGCAGGATTCAAAGAAAGAGAAGTCTGGAGCTCAGGTGAGTGGGTTTGGGCGACACGGCCAAGCGCTCTTTCCAGATCCTGGGGGATTTAAATAGATAGTGTGTGTGAAATGTGGTGCTGATGAGTCATCGAAAATTAGATTGGGGCTGACAGGAACCAATTAGCGGGTCATCAGTAATTACCAGTCAATGAGTCATCTGCAATAACCAGCAGGAAACAATTAGAGAGTCACCAGCAATTACTCCCATTATAGGGAATCAGTGACTGGTACAATGGCATTTGAATGTCTCATAAGAACTTCTTCTTTTTTCAATGGTCAAGAGCCATCGTAGGGGCAACAAAAGCACTAGTGAAAAAGACACAAACCTACTTGAGTGTACACTACTATTGCTATTAGAGAATTCCTACTCCAAATACTGTCTCAATAGGGGAGGGGTCCTCATTAGGGACAATGACAGGAGCAAACAATGGAACAGGGCAATTGGGTCATGACAGTCACCCCTCCCAAGGGATGTCTGACAGGGTTGGGCTTCGTGGGATGTAAGGCATGAAATTGTTTTAATAAACGAGGGTCATTAGCAAAAGGTGCGGGCTCCCAAGAGTTTTCCCAAGAGTCATATCCTTTCTTTTAACTCGGTAGTAATGGAAGTGTTTTTATAGTTTAACAATGATGAAACTTTAACATTGCAAACTAATCTTTTATAAATTGCTTTTAATTTTATGCACATATTGCAATGGTTTTAAGTAACTCTGCAAATAAAAATTAACCGAAACTGAAACTGAAAACTGATATCCTTTCAAAGCAATCAAATAATAAAAACATCTCTGTATCCTTTGTGCATCAAGAATGTTTTGTACTTCATAATCAAGATGAACCTGTACTGATATTGGAGGAGGAGTGGAATCAGGTTGAGTAGCGGGGTTATGGGGTTTTAAAAAGAAAACATAGAGTACTGGATGGATATTCACAGAAACTGGGTTAAGTATTTTTAGGATGGTAAATGGGCCAATAAATTTAGGTTGTAATTTCTGTGATCCTTCCAATTTAATATTTCGTGTTGATAACCAGACTAAATGCCCTTCCTTGTATGGAGGGGTAGCACTACAAGTTTTACCTGACTGAGAATTCATAGTATGCTTAGCTTTTGTTAACCAATGTATGGCATCTTCTTGGATCTCTTGTAGAGTAACAGTAGAAACTAGAGATGTGTCTGGGATGATTGATAGTGCCCTAGGGTTATAACCAATAAGGAAATAAAAGGGTGAGTAGTTTGTGGCTGAGTGTACGCTGTAACTGTGGACTAATTCGGCCAGAGGGAGCACTATGTCCCATTGACTGTTGGTGGAGGCTAAAAAGCAATGTAGGGTTTGTTCCAAATATTGATTTGCCCTTTCAATTTGTTCATCAGATGTGGAATGGTAGGTGAACAGAGGGCAACATCAATCTTTAAGAGTTTGCAAAGTGCTTTCCAGAAACGAGAAGTGAATTATGCCCCTTGGTCGGAGATAACCTTGGCAGGAAGTCCATGCAGTTTAACAAGGTGTTGAAGAAAAAGAGTACTGAATTCTTCTGCTGTTGGTAATTTGGTCATGGGAATAAAGTCTGCCATTTTTGATAATTGATCACAAAATACCAAAATAGTGGTTTACCCATGAGAAGTTGGTAGATGAAATCTCTGCTTATAGTGTGCCAGGGATGTGGTGGTACGGGAAGCGGCTGTAAAGGACCCCCTGGTGTCTGATCTTCTCCCATCCTTATGCATTGATTCCCACCAAAACTCAAGATCTTGTAGATCCCCGGATGATTCGCTAAATGGAAATTGTGAGTCCATTGTAAGACTTGTTTTCAGAGTGTTTGAGTTGGCAGATACAGACGGTACAGATGGTTGCGTAAGCCATTTATGTGAAGCCAGATCTAAGGCGGTTGCTATTATTTTATCAGCTGGTATTATTTCAGGAAACTGGTGGCCAGTTTTGGATGTAGGCGTCTGACCTAATTTGGAGAGTATGAAGGATTGCAATTGTTTTGTTCCTGGGCGGTATGTGATAATAAAGTAGAATTTGCTAAAGAAATGCAAATAGCGCATTTGTCGTGGGGTTAGAGCTTTTATTAAACTAAAGAATTGCAAATTCTTATGGTCAGTGAAAATGATGACTGTATGTATTGCTACCATCAAATGAAGAAGCTATTCCTCAAAAACGAGTTTGCTTGACAATAATTCTTTCTAAACCACTGTAGAATTTTGCTCTGATGGGAGAAACCTTTTTGAGTAGAAGGCTACTGGCTGTAACTGACCAGCTTTTGGACCTTTTTGAGACAATTCCCCCTATGACCACCTGGGAAGTATCCATTTCCACGAAAAAGGGTTGGTCTGGGTCGGGATATTGTAAGACTGGAGCCGTGATGAACCTTTCCTTCGACTGTTTAAATGCTTGAGCTGGTACAGGACTCTAGATGAAGGGCTGTACCTCTTTTAGGAAGCCAATGATGGGAGAAACAGTCTTAGAGAAGTCATGAATAAAGCATCAATAACATTTGACGAAACCTAAGACTCATTGCACTGCTTTACTGTTGTAGGTTCAGGCCATTCTAAAATAGTGTTCACCTTCTGGGATTCATAGTGATCCCTGTTGGGGAAAGAAGGTAACCAAGAAATTTTACTTTGTGAGTGTAAAAAGTACACTTCTCTAGTTTGTCAAATAAGGAATTCACTCGGAGTCTTTGAAGGACACCACAGACATGTTGGATTTGCTCTTTCTCAGTCTTAGAATACATGAGTATTTTGTCAATATAGACAACTACACATACAGGAATTCTCGCAGGACTTCATTAATAAAATATTGGGAAGCCGCTGAGGCGATACTCAGGCCAAAGGGCATAACAGTGTAATCAAACAGCCCCAATTTAGTTCAGAACGCCGTGTTCCATTCATCACCCTCTTTGACCTGTGTTAGATGGTACGCCTCGTGGAGGTCTAGCTTATTGTAAATAGTTGAGTGTCTTATCTTGTCTAAGAACATGGGAATGAGTGGTAAAGGATATGTATTTGATACTGTGGCTTTCTTTACTGTCCTATAATCGATGCAAGCTCTTAACTCTCAAGACTTTTTGGGCAGAAAAAGCAGAAGCATGGAGATTGAAGATGAGGAATGTCTAATAAAACCTAATTATAAGAGCTCATCTAAGTATTTTTTCAGGTATTAAGTCTCAGGTTCTGTGAGCGCATAGACCCTACTGCAGGACAAGGGAGTTATGGAAATTAAATCTATGCATCAAACAAAAGATCAGTGCGGTGGTAACTGAGTTGCTTTTACAGGTTTGAAGACATCACGGTTATCCTGATAGACACTGGCAATTCTGGGGTAGTGTCAGTTGATGAGGTTGCTGCACAATGCAGAGGCAAAACATCTGTAGCTTCTTGGTAGTAAATACTTCAGCAATATGAGGAACCTAAAGTCACCATTCAAAGTACCCAGTCAATCTTAGGGTTATGGCAAGACAACCTGGGTTCTTCCAGGATAACCCCAAAAGTTGGAGTATCAATAAGATCAAAACTAAGCTTTGCAGTGCAACCATTATCACAGAGTAGGGTTAAAGGCACAGTTTAAAAATTAATAAGTCAGGAAGAAAGTTCTGACCTATCTACTGCCCGCACTGGCTCAGCTTTAGGAATTGTAGGTATTTCAAGTTTCATCAGCTAATGTCTGCCTGGGGGTGCAAGATGGGGGAGGGGAGTGAGCCTGTGTCCTGCCCTAACTATCATTCCCTCTTTGTAGACAAGTTTGACTATTCTCGCCCATCCTGCTTTTTGCTCTGCAGCTTGCAGATCTGCTCCCACCTGATGTCCTTTGGCTCTATTAGGCCATCTCACTTCTCATCAGGGCAGTTTGGCTCAGCCTGTCAAAGGCCGGCCAATCAGGAGAGGCTGCTAGAGGGCTGGTTTTTAGCAAAACAGTTCTATAATTCTTTTTGTAATAGTTATAATGAATCTAACCTTGGCAAGTTGTTGGATTTATCTAACTATTCTTTTAAG
The DNA here is from genome assembly GCF_964204655.1 of Triturus cristatus. Taxonomy (NCBI): domain Eukaryota; kingdom Metazoa; phylum Chordata; class Amphibia; order Caudata; family Salamandridae; genus Triturus; species Triturus cristatus. Next base: position 1,668,221,370 of record NC_140591.1, on the reverse strand, counting down.
TCTTTGAAATATATTTCTAGCTCACTCCTGTCAATAGTTATACTTTATTAAATGATTTCCATTTAGCCTATGAAGCGAACATAGTACTATGGGCAAAAACTAAATTGGCAGTTTTTCCCTCGCCAGGGCATATATGACATGTTTTAATTTGTCACTGCTTATGGTTACAAGGCACCCTACACCTGGGACACCTAGGCGAGACCTTATGGGTGACTGGTATGTGCAAATGAGGTAGTTTACTACTTTGGAAGTACCTTTCATACAAAGTCGAATTTGCATATAATTTCAATTTAAAGGCAGCCTGTAATGCAGGGCTGACTTTTAAAATGACAGCAGGCAACACAGCAGTGCACACTTAAGTCCAATAAATCTACTAGGCTTCTAAACCTACATGCCCTACTATATACTAGGGACTTACAGGTAGGTTGTGAGTACCATTAGTAATTATACCTAATTACTATGTACCTTTTACACAGGGCACAGGCCCTGGGTCTGGTTAGCAGAGCCCAAAGTACAATCAAAGTCAGAAAACCAATCATTTTGTAGACAGAACGGGGGCAAAGAGTGGGGGGACACTTCAAAAAGCCCTGATTTCTCACCATGGCCCTAGATTATGGAATATTCGATTGTAGTGATTGTCAGGGTTGTCAGTCATGGCAGGCCTAAATCGGAAAATACCCCAGTGCACATTCAACTCTGCAACCACATTGAACAATTGTGCCTTTTGTACCATTTACAATCTGGCTTCCATCAGGGGCACAGTACCAAATCAGTTCTGACATAGTGGATGATGCGCTAAAAATTCTGGACCAAAATTAATCTTGCCTTCTAATCCTTCTAATCCTTCTTGACCTATCTTCGCCATTCAACAAGGTTAAACACAACAACTTACTAGATCTCCTGAGGCATAGAATAACCTTATCAGGATCCTTCCGAAACTGGATCACCTCAATTCACCAAATAGATCTCAAAGATTCAAGGTCAATTAGTCGCTATATAGATCCTTCCCTGTCATTCTAGGAGTCCCGCAGGGGTCCTCCCTCTCACCCGCTCTTTAGCCTGTTCATGGAGCCTCTCAACGAAATTCTGGGCTCATCCAACATTCATTATCATATGTATGTGGATGACACCAAATTGTACCTAAATGTCTCCTCCCCTGAAGACATCAGATCCCTTTATTCAATTCTACAAACAACCCAATCCTAGCTTGCAGTTAACCATCTCAAACTAAACCCCCTCAAGACCGAATTCCTTATAATCGCTCCATCCATCAAGTCACTCATTATTGAGGAATGGCTTGAACAACTAACAGCACTCAACTGTCCGCCCCAAATAAAAGACTCAGTGAGATCTTTGGGAATAACCCTCAATAAAAACCTTAACATGCAGAAGCATGTCAGTGCCGCAACTAAAGGAGCGAACCTACAATTGAGCATCCTGAGGAACTTAAAACACTTCTTCCCCCCAATGACTTCAAATCTGCAGTACAAGCCCTAGTAATCCGTAGGTTAGATTATGGTAGTGCAACCCTTTGCGGTCTGCCAAGGTCTACAATGGTTTCTCTAAGAGCCTCCCTTAATTCGGCTGCTAGACTCCTCACAAAATCTACAAGAAACTGCCCTATGTCCCATGACCTTAATATTCTCAATTGGCTCACCTATGAAGCAAGAATTCAATGAAAAATCACTTAGATTACCCATAAAGCAATTCATTTTAATACCCCGAGATATCTGGCTCAGACGTTGGTGCTCTCTCATGGCGATAAATCTTCCAGAAGCTCCAGCACTCTATTGCCAAAACCACAGGGGTTCGTCAAAAAGAAAACATTCAAGCAAGCCTTCACTGGGATCACCCAAGGATCTGGACTCACTGCCCCCAGAAACCAGATTGAATTCCCTCAACTGCCTCCTTCATGAAGGAAGTGAAGTCTAACTTTACTACTGGAAAATACCCTTTGTGAATACTGTAAGTCTTGAAGTTAGACTTCGGTCTCAGTTTGCCTTTGTAAATCAGGCCCTATATATTTTTAATTTAATGTGTGGTATTTAGTAGCGTGTGTGGAATAAAAGTAATTTCAATTTTTTAAAAGCACTGCCTGGACAATCATTTATTTTACTAGCCCTTACCACCTCCTTTTGAGTAGGCTTAGAACTGCTCTGCTTCAGTACCCTGAGCGAGTCAAGTGGTACAATTGGGGACATATTACTCGAGAAGGACTCATGTCTTTTGCAACTAATAACCCAATTCTTACAGCTTCTTTATCTGTTTGTGATCACATTTCTGAATTCAGGGCCTTTTCCACTCTTGTAGGCTCTTTAATAATTTCCTTATCTTTTTGTGGGCCAGCTATCCCTTCTTCCTCTTAAGTTTTCCCTCTGCCTTTGTTTATATTCCTCTCTCTTATTTGGTGGCATTTTTGCTGTTGTCTTTACCTGTTTCCTCTCCTTCACATATAGTTGTTGGGCTTGATTCACAAATGTAAACTTACACCTTTCTGTGAGTTTACTAATTTTTTTGCTATTTACAAACTTACAATAGTAAGATTACAACTCCACTGTGGAGACGGAGAACTCACATAAAAAGATGGGTCTGTCCTATCTTTTTATGTGCGGAGCTCTCCGCCCGACTTTGGACTCTCTACAGTTGGGAACTTACTAATAACTTGTAGCTAGTAAAGAGCAAAAAAATTGTAATCTTACTCAAAAATGTCAGTTATACTTTTTAGCTGAAGTTAATGTGTACTATCAAATTTCCAGTTCGAAGCTTAATGCGGGTAAAGCAGATGTTCCATCTATCATCAAGCTATGTTTATGTCACATGCTCGATGACTCTAATTTTATGTGGAATTCTACTAAAATAAAATATCATGGAGTTTGGTTCATATCTACTCTCAAAAATATTATTTATCTCACCCTTTATGCCTTAGATGATAAACTATCTGAGTTGATTTATTTATTTAATAATTCTGGCAGGACAGGCTAGATTCTATCAAAAAGATGACTGTTCCCACTATATTTTATGCCCAGTCTTCTCTTCCATGGAAACTATCTTGCACATTGCTAATCATTTACACATGATTTGTTCTCAATATCTTTGAAAAAATAAAACATACAGAATTAGTTTTTCAAAACCTCAAAGTACTAACACTGAAGGTGGTATTAGGTTTCTGGACACTCAAACATATCCTGCCACTTTCCTTGTTCATTAGGCTTGCTGTCTATTACACAGCAATTATTTTGTACATCTACCTCCTTAGGTAATTGCTAAACATTCCATGATGCCTTATTTTTCATTCCAAGAAATTCTGCATAGGTCAAATTGATCCCTTGTCAATAGACTTCCTATCTGACGTCATCCTTTTGCTGAATCTTCACCTATTTAATTCATTGTTAGCTTTGTAGGTGCACGTCATTGCATATTTTTCATAGCTTAGAAGAACGGTCACCAAGGCCCTCGTCAGCAGCAGGTTGGACTACGGAAACACCCTCTACGCAGGATCCTCGGCCAAACTCCTGAAATGACTACAACACATACAGAACGCTTCTGCACACCTGATCTTTGACATCCCTCACCACAGCCACATCACACCCCACCTGAGAGACTTGCCCTGCTCCCCGTCAGCAAGAGGATAACCTTCAAGCTCCTCACCCACGCACACAAGGCACTCCACAACACCGGACCAGCGTACCTCAACAGCTGACTCAGCTTCTACACCCCGACCCGCCAGCTCCGCTACGCCGACCGCACCCTCGCCTCTGTCCCCCGCATCTAAAGAGTGAACGGCGGTAGCAGATCATTCTCCTACCTCACCGCCAAGACATGGAACACCCTCCCCATCCACCTACGGCAGACCAAAGACCTGCTGACCTTCAGAAGACTCCTCTAGACCTGGCTCTTCGAACAGTAGCAGCATTCCCCACCCCCCAGCGCCTTGAGACCCTCACGGGTAAGTAGTGCGCTTTGCAAATGCTATGATTGATTGATTGATTGATTTCATTGTAGCAATTTCACAACTTCCTCCTTCTAGAATAACAGTTTGTACATTGTATTAGTTCAAAATGTATATTTGTTGCACACATGTAATGAGCTGCTTTCTAATCAAGACCAACTATTTCTTGTTGAGTCTGCTTGAAAAATAGAGCATCATGAAAGAGACAATAGGTTGCTGTGCATCTGTAAGTGAGATGGTGCTATCTGTGCACTAATATTTGTTGGTACTTTCACTATAAGTTTCAATTCAGTAACACATGCAGCATGTCTGGCCACAAGTGCACTCAGACGCTGCAATGACCTGTGAAACATAACACAGGAAGATCTGGAACCAGACTGTTATACCTTATCAAGTATAACTAAGATTTACAGTTTTCAGTTAAAACTGATTATAACCAAGAAAACACCACCAAAGATATTATTTGTTTTTCAATAGAAAGCGGAAAACAGCAGATTTTGCTGGACTTTTACTGCTTTGACCCCTCTGGCTGTCAAACAGTTAAGTGTAGCCATTAATGTCAAGCACTTTTCAATTATGGATGCTCCTGGTATGACCCACTTTGGCTATGGAAAGCAACTTAATAAGCCTGTGGATCTTCTGCAAGGTCCTCAGATCCATTGGACCTGATTACACACCAGTTTTGGGAGAATGACTCAACTCATACGACTTTGGCTCACTGTTCACTGCATGTTGCTGCATAGTTCCCATCAGGTTCACAACTTAATGCTAACATGTCTCTCAGTACAGTGACATTATAGTTAGATGAAATTATAAGGTAAAAGGTAACATTTTAAACAAGTGTTCAGGGTGAGTGGAATATTGGTGTAGGGTGAGAGGTGTGTGTGTAGAAGGTGAGAGGTCTATGAGTGCAGTGTGAGATATGTGAGTAAAAGATGAGAGGTGTGTGAGCAGTGTGTGTGTGTGCAGGGTGAGGTGTTTGAGGACAGGGTGAGTGGTGGGTGAGCATTGGATGAGCGCAGGGTGAACAGTGGGTGAGTTTGTTGCAGAGCACGTGGTGAGTGAGAGGTTTATGCATCCATGTGAATGCAGAATGAGGGGTTTATTCATCCAGGGTATGCTTTTGTAAGTGCAGAGTAAGGAGTGTGTGACTGTATGATTTCCAATTGAGCATCATGTCTCTATAAGTTTCACAGTGAGTGGTATGCTGATGTGAATGCAGAGTGAGAGGTATGTGAGTGGAAGGTGAGAGGTATTTGAGCGGTGTGTGTGCAGTGAGAGGTGTGTGAGCATAGGGTGAATGGTGGGTGATCACAGGGTGAGTGCAGAGTGAATTGTGTCTTACTGCAGGGTGAGCAAGGTCTGATTCCATGGTGAGTGTTACACATGTGTATGGGTGCAGGGTGAGAGGTGTGAGAGTGCAGTGTGAGGGGTATGTGAGTGGGAGGTGAGAGGTGTGTGTATGCAGGTTTAGTGGTGTGTCAGGGCAGGATGTGTAGAGGGTGAGTCCAGGGTGATTTCATAGTTCACAGTGTAACAGTGCAGAGTACCCTCTGTGTAGATTAAATGTAATTACAGTGTAAGTGATGGGTGAGAAGTGTGTGAGTCCATGGTATGCAGTGTGTGAGCTGAGTTTCTTTGTGATTGCATGGTGTGCGCCAAGGCTCTATTAGAGCACAGTGAGTGGAATGCCCTTGTGACTGTAGAGTGAGTGGCATGCTTTTGTGAGTGGAGGGTGAAGCAGATTAAAGCCAAACCGACTGGCATTGTAAATGCTTGCTCGACTTCATCATTTACTAATAAAGCTACAGAAAGAAGTTGAAAAATAACTGAACTGACCACAGGTTTGAGTGTGATAGCACAGCTGTCCCAATGTATTTTTCTGTCCATCTGCCCCTGCATGAAAAAAATGAGATGATGTATCCCACCACAATACCACTTTGACTTCATTATGACTATGTCTTAATAGAGGACAGTAGTGAATCCTTGAACTATAAAACACTCTTTGGACTCGATCCAGTCATAAATCATTTTGACTATTCTCAAACTAAAAGAGGGTCCCTGATCAAAGTACAGTTAAGTATTGAATTATTTTTAACCCTGGGCGTAGTTCGCGAAGTAGCACTTCGCGAAGCTACGCAAAGTGCAGTTCGCACTACGCGAGCTACGCGTAGCACTTCGCGAACTGCGTAGTACCTTGTTCGCACTGTGCCAGATGTCGTTTTCAATGATCGCACAGTGCGGACAAGCAACCGGCACTGTGCAATCATTGAAAATGGCATCTTGCACAGTGCGAGCTGTAGTTTTCTGCTGCTCGAGTAGATTTTTACTCGAGCGGCCGCTTTCTCAACGCGAACTGGTAGTTTCTCATGGCGAGCGGTCGTGAGCATACGCGACCACTCGCAATGAGAAACCTGACCTCCTCGCATTGGGAATCTCGCCGGGAGGTTTATTTTCCATGCTCGCGATCGCCAACTTGATGTTTCTGATCGCGAACAAGGAAAAAGTCTCGCCGGGATGTTATTTTGCTTGCTCGCAGTCGCCAACTTGACGTTGAGGACCGAGAGCAAGCAAAAAATGACCGCAGCACTACGCAACACTATGCTACGCGTGTTCGCACTGTGCTACGTGCAGTTCGCATAGTGCGAAGTAGCGTGAACTTCGCAAACTACACGAGCTTAGCGTAGTGCTTTGCCCAGGCTTAATTATTTTCATTTTTAATTCACTGACACCAAAATTCCCTTCCAGCAGTTAATTGATGAGGATTTTAACACCACCTGAGCACATTTGTCACCTCTTTGATGCAAGATAACAGCCAGGATCAGATAAAAGGAGGCCAACCAACATTGTGTTTGGCACCGTTTTATCCTCTAGAGCAAGGAAATATTTTTTGGTTTAAAAACATCAGCAATGTATTGAACAGGTGATGCATTATGTGGCAAGTGTGGACAATTAATATTTACACGTACAGAGCTGTGGCTGCATAACCATGGCTTACCTGTGGCCTATACTACATTCAGATGCAGAGCCTGCAAGACGGTCCATAACCATGGTTTACCTGTAGCCTATACTACATTCAGATGCAGAGCCTGCAAGACGGTCCATAGTCATGGTTTACCTGTGGCCTATACTACATTCAGATGCAGAGCCTGCAAGACGGTCCATAACCATGGTTTACCTGTGGCCTATACTACATTCAGATGCAGAGCCTGCAAGACGGTATATAACCATGGTTTACCTGTGGCCTATACTACATTCAGATGCAGAGCCTGCAAGACGGTCCATACCCATGGTTTACCTGTGGCCTATACTACATTCAGATGCACAGCCTGCAAGACGGTCCATAGCCATGGTTTACCTGTGCCCTATACTACATTCAGATGCAGAGCCTGCAAGACGGTCCATAACCATGGTTTACCTGTGGCCTATACTACATTCAGATGCAGAGCCTGCAAGACGGTATATAACCATGGTTTACCTGTGGCCTATACTACATTCAGATGCAGAGCCTGCAAGACGGTCCATAGCCATGGTTTACCTGTGGCCTATACTACATTCAGATGCATAGCCTGCAAGATGGTCCATAACCATGGTTCACCTGTGTCCTATACTACATTCAGATGCAGAGCCTGCAAGACGGTCCATAACCATGGTTTACCTGTGGCCTATACTACATGCAGAATCAGAGCCTGCAAGACGGTCAACAACCATGATTTACCCGTGGCCCTATACTACATTCAGATGCAGAGCCTGCAAGACGGTCCATAACCATGGTTTACCTGTGGCCTATACTACATTCAGATGCAGAGCCTACAAGACGGTCCATAACCATGGTTTACCTGTGGCCCTATACTACATTCAGATGCAGAGCCTGCAAGACTGTCCATAATCATGTTTTACCTGTGGCCCTATACTACATTCAGATGCAGAGCCTGCAAGACAGTCCATAACCATGGTTTACCTGTGGGCTATACTACATTCAGATGCAGAGACTGCAAGACGGTCCATAACCATGGTTTACCTGAGGCCTATACTACATTCAGATGCAGAGCCTGCAAGATGGTCCATAGCCATGGTTTACCTGTGGCCTATACTACATTCAGATACAGAGCCTGCAAGACGGTCCATAGCCATGGTTTACCTGTGGCCTATACAACATTCAGATGCAGAGCCTGCAAGACGGTCCAATAAATTAAATAAATACTCACTGCTGATATCTGGTATGAGTCGAAGGTCATGAGCACCACTTCAGACAGTGCCAACATAGCTTTTCATCCTCCCAAGGTCAATATGTCGAGGGCCATCAAATTAGGTAAAAGTGACATTGCTGTTTACGGAGTTCAAAAATACAAAACTAGACAAAGCAAACATCATAACAATTGTATTATTGAATTCTACTTTCAATGATCCCGTCCAATTTATTCTACTGATATTGAAGAATGAATAACCACCAGGATCTGCAACGGGACGTCACCGGCAGCTGAAAAAAGTAAAAAGGCTTTAAAATGCATGTTGAATGCATGCTCAAGGGTTGAAGTGTATGTGTGTAAAAGAGAGTGTGTGATCATGTGTGTGTGAATGAAAGTGAGTAGTGACAATTTCAGGTAGTGAGGGAGAATGCACGAGATTGAGTGAGAACAAGAGTGACTGCAAGTGAGAGTGAGTGAGTGAGAATGAATACATAAGAATAATGTAACTTAGCGACTGAGTGAATCAGAGGGAGTGATAATAAGTGAGAATGAGTGACTGAGAGTAAGAGTGGGAAAGTGTGAGACAGAGTGATTGTGAGTGTGTGATTGAGAGTAAAAGGAAATGTAATAGTGTGAATGAGAATGGAGGAGTGTTAGTGAGTGAGAATGAGTGAGAGCAAGTATGAGTGAGTAAGAATGAGTTTGAGTGAAGGAGTATAAATGAGCATGAGTGAGGATGTGGTGTTATGCTTGCAAGCCGAGCTTTGGCTCTGTCACATTGATGGTAATTAGCTCCCTACTGAAACTCCCTAGCAGAGGCCTGGCTCATTTGCTGTCCTTGCTACAATTCAGGTAAGTGGTACATCTCACCTTTTCCAAAGATCACATCAGCACCTTAATATAAGTAGCAACTAAAATAGACATTTGTGTTGTGTTGTTTAATTAATCATACAGTTATCGTAAAACGTAAGTTATTGTGATGTCATCAGGGTTACGATCGTGTGACATCACTTTCTGGGAAGATTCGAGGTCAAAGGTAATTTCTTGTGATGTCATTAAGGTGAAGGGATGTCTAATGTAATTTCTGATATGCCAGGAATTTTAGTAAATCGATGACCATGGCTACCATTGTAGGAGACACAGGGGCATACTTATCAAAAAGTCACACAAGGCAACACATCAAGACAACTTGCTGTGCTGTGTTGCGTGACAAGGAAATAACACAACTGCACTGTATCTACTAAGATATGATGTATTCCTGCTCTTTGTCTGCGCTGGTGCACAGAATGCTGCCTGGGGCAAATTTAGGCACCCTTGCACCATGATGCAAAGAACCCTGCGTTATAGAAGGTACACCTTCCTGCAAAAAAACAATCCTTTGAGGCATTTTCCTCTTTCTTCGTAGAAAGAGTAAATAATGAGGAAAAACAAAGATATTTCTCCTTGGTCCGCCTCTGTTCAAAAGGCACACCATTGAGATGCAATCCCAGGTTTACTACCCTTGGTAAATCTGGGAATGCAACAAAATCCATGGGTGTTTGTGGGGGAATACTCATGCTCCGCCTATGGAACGCCTTCCCAGCGCAGAGCAACGCAAGGCAGCGATTTGCCCAACCTTGGGTTACTCTGGATTTACTAAGCCATGCAGAGCCACACAAGCATGACACAAGGGTAACACAAGCCCGTTGTAAACCTGGACGTCAGTTCTTCTGATGGTCAAAGTGTGATCTTGTTGAGCAATGATCCATCTGGGACTTAAAAACCCTTCACAGGTCTCAGCACATGCATTTAAGCAGCTGACACCGCCCTGAACAGGTATCTCAGTCTATAGTGAATGCATGGATCATCTAGAAGTGGGAATAGTTTGTGTTGTGTGTTAAAAGGGTTGTAGCTACTAGACAGCAACGTTTCAGAATGTCCGAGGCAACTGCTCGAAAAGAAAGGAAGTGTTTCAAAGTAAGTTTGAAAACAATAGTGGAAGTACCTGTCATAGGAATCAATGAGACTAGCTCATCTGCTTGATAGTGTTCTCTTATTTTTAACACATATGTTCAGTCCGCACAGCTTCTGTGAAGTGGCAGGTTCAAAGAACCATAAGAGACCCTTCAATTGCTCCCAGAGGCAGTATCTTGGATAATGCTGTTTATATGATGGGCTGATCAGCACTTGCCGCGGTCATTATATGACGCATTGTCATTTTCCAGGATTGTGGTTATTACACAAAATATAGGCCTTAGACAGCAGCTGGATGATCAAACAGCTCCAGGGATGTATGATGAGGCGGGGAGAATAACACCTTGGAGGTTTATCTAAATAAAGGCGTCCCTTGAGATCGATTTAGTATAAATCTCCTTACCTTAGAGCATCCTTGACACTGTGAAGTAGCATTGCCAAATGCCAGTGATGCATGATCGGCCACAAAGTTGTGTTCAAGGCTATGAATAGTGCTCTCTTCTCAGAGGTAGGATTTGGCTAGTTTTGGAGACGTCTACAAACTTGATGTCCCTGTTATTACTCTCAAGTTGTAACACATTGAAACACCAGTCTGTCTCATGGTACTTGATGAGGGGCCATTTTTGCACAGTAGCTTTGGTTGAGGCTCCTGGTTCCCTTGGCACTAGGCATCAGTCAGGCCCCTGATGCTTGATGAGCGGCCATTTTAGAGTTGTAGCTCTGTTTGAAGTTCTGGATTCAATGGCACTGGGCATCATGCTGGTCCTTCTCTCCACTCTCACAAAGGGCTCAGAGGACCTTGCTTGTAGGCTCCAGAGCGGGAAACTGGACAGCTATTCACACGATGGAGATCTTGTCATCGGGGGAGTGTTTGTCGTTCACTCCCAGTTCTCTTTCAATGAGCCCTCGTTCACAGAAAAGCCTCAAGCAGCTGTCTGTGAAGCGTAAGACCCACTTATTATTTTCATGTCATGTTATATTATGTTGTGTTGTGTTGTGTTGTTTTATGTTGTGTTGTGCTGTTAAGTTATTTTAGTTCTGTAATGGGTAGTGTTTACCAATTAATTTATTGCTGGTGTTAGTGTCCTTTGACACAACTGGTATTAGCTTACAGAGGTGTTCCATTTACATTGCTAGCTGTGTAGATTTTCCTGTGGCAGCACTTTAGTGTCTTTTTCTGGGTGTTGTGGGTAGGGGTGCTCCACGGTGTTCAACATGGAGAATCCTAGAGGAAACCAGACACCTGTGAGGTTGCAGCTGTTGTGGATGTTATGAGAGGTGCATAGTTCAATTTGAAGAGCTGCTACAAGCTGGGAGGGGATTGTGCCAGCTACATCCACCAAAACCAAGATGATGTTCTTGGGTCATATGGATGTGTGAGGGTGCTATAAAGGCAACTGTGTGTGTGGTTCCATGTACTTTGGTGATGTTGTCTACTTTTTTGTCCTATCCCCTAGTTTATGATGTAGGTTGCACAGTACTACCTACCTGAAAGTGTGCTGTGGTGTTTGAGGCATTTTCTGTGATTGGATACATAGAGGCGAAGGCTCTGAAGTGAATGAGGTTTGTGTTTCTTTGGTATGTTTGTAGTGATGAACACTGTCCTTATGAGGATGTCAAGTTATATTATTCAGATGTTTTGTGCAATTTTCACTGTTTCAAGTGGCTTCTTGCAGTAGGTGATCTATATGTGTTCTAACTTGCAGTCACTGCATTGCATAGTATGGCGGTGTGTGTTGTTTTTAGTGTGGTCTGGGCCATGTGTTGGGCTGGTGCAGTGCAGTATTTCATTGTCTGATGGCTGTAGAATGGTTGATGTGCTGTTTGTGATGTCAGGAGGGAATACAACGAGATTCCAGAGTTCCCCTCTGTAGATAAACCCTACAGTTCTAGGAAGGAACCTTCGCATTGCCCTTTGAGAAAGATGATGATCAAATACAAAGTTTTCACTTTGTTCATCAATATTAAACGAACATCTCTGATGTACAGCAGGTCGTGAGTTATTCCAAGCATGTTAGAACATGCATAAATCCTGATAACATGACGCCATGAGCACACCTGGGTGGTGTCTCAAGTGTGTGTGTGTCATGGCATTCTTAACCAAGTGACCAAAAGAAGGAGAAGCAGCAGCATGTATTTCCAGATGCATGTTTGATAAGTCCTTTGGATAATCACAAAAGGTTCAGGAGCTTCAGTAACTTTGATTAAGCTCATCTGTAAGGACTTCATCTAGAGGTCCTTCACCCATCTCCCACCCGTCTTCACAGTCACCTCAAGATTCTATAATCCCCACAAACATTCTTATCTCAACATTCCGAGAAGCTATGTTTACCTGCCACCATCTCCCCAATAATTACCTAAAAACACAATACAGCAAAACCCCTCTATATACATCATAAAATTAACTGTACTACACAATGTGTCAAACAAAACATTCAAATGACCCAGGTATCTGATCACGCATAATTCTTCAAATAACAAGGCTTTATTGCAACACGGGAACTCTTCCTCACCGTGGGCAGAGAAATGAGATGTCTTCATTAAAGTCCTCTTACATTGACGACTGTGGTTTCAGTGCAGTGTGACAAGTATTATCAGTGTCCAAGCAGGAAGACGATCATTTAAAAAATCTACTTAAATTTCAAATTCCGTTATCCTCTGTTTTGACAGCATTCTTAAACAATTTAATCACCTTCAAGGAATTAGTGAACTTGGAATAATTTATTCTTGACATTGGAATTTGAATTTTGACCCAACCAACAACACTCACCTCAGTGGTCGTACCTCTGTTTCGATCATCAAATTTGCACTTTATTTCCAGCATTTTGCTTCTCTCTTTGTGTGTCACCTCCTCCTCACACAATATCTGTTCTCCAGGTTAGCCTCTCCTTTTATTAACCCAACTCAGACCCATCAAACAGCTTGGGTTTTCTACCTTTAAAAAGTTCAGAAGAATATCTACCAGTTGTAGAGTGTGGAGTTAGTCTGTACACTCTTACTTTCTCCTTCAGCTCCTCTACCCAACTCTTATCACCAATCACTGCACGCTGAATGGTCTCCTTTAAAATGTTATGAAACCTTTCAATCATCCCATTAGCCTTAGAGTGGTAAAGGAATGTCTTCCTATGCATTATCCCTGCATTCACCAACATTTCCTCCATTTTCCTTGAAGTAAGTTGCACCCCATTATCTGTCAGCAAGGATGATGTACATCCTTCCCTACCAAACAACTCGTACAGAAAGCAGATGACATCATTTGTCTGAATAGGCAATTTTCACTTCCAGCCACCAAGTATACATACCAATGGAGTTCATTATGTATTGATCCACACTGGATAGCCGTATGGGACCCACAATAGACAGAGTTATTTTGCCTAGGGGCCAGAAGGCAACTTTTCTAAACTCATGGATTGAGTTCTACATTTCAAGATCTTATCACTACTTAAACAACCCCTTACCATTCTATCAACCATCAAATCCATGCCAGGCCCCCAATAGTCCCTACGGATTTTATTTCAAGACAGGAGGCTACCATTATGCCTTAATCTTTTATTTGCCACTCATACAGCACCTTTAAAGAACTTTACAAACATTAAACTTTAATCTAGAACCATACCACTATATTCCATAAGTTATACCTTCTTAGAACATTCTTCTTCTTTTAAATGCTGTGCCTGGAAAGATAAGTACCTAATATTTGTAGTGGTGTATGAAATGTGTGTGTGTACAAAAATGATTTCTTATTTAAAATGTGTTTAACTATGGGTTAAGCTTCTAATTTATAAAATCAGGATATAGGTTTAATAGGTTTTAGAAGGATGTTCTGTTTAAAATGTGTATTTTTCAAATGTTATGCTTTTTAAAACATATTTTGAGTGTACATGGAGACCAATGCATATATTTAGAGCTTGTCGCTTATTTATAGACATTTTAGACAGTTTTCTGTAAAGTAGAGTGATTACCCGGCAGTTGGTGAGGCTGGGGGCTTCATCTGAAAAGTCACCAGGTGGGGAGAGAGCACAGACCATAACAAGGTGTGAGCGCTGGCTCATTTATCTTGAGTGTCCGCTTTCTAGTGGTGTGGCATCGTCTTTCATGAGCGCTCGGTGCCTGCTGATAAGTGAAGCGGAAGGGCAAGCGCAGCAGCAGCTGAAGACAGCAAGTGCCGGTAGTGCAGCAAAAAAAGGAAAGCATTACGTTTTAGTTTTGAAAGTGATCTCATGTTTTTGGGTGCCAACTTGGATTGATCAAATTTTGGGGACAATACTGGTATATGCGTTAGAGCGCTGTAAAAGATTGTTTGAACAAGAGAACAATCAAAAATTATTGTTTGGTCAAGTAGACAATGCGCACAAGGTTAGAGGAGAGCATTTTTGCGATAAAGGTTTTGCATTGTATGTTAGTGGTAAGTTAGTGTAGTATATTGTGTGGATTATAAGGTTTGTTGTAGTTATTAGTAGTTTGTTACAGCATATACGTTTTTGTATACTTGGATTTAGATATGGATTCAGAGCAGGGAAGGAGTTTAGAGATCAATGGATCAAAGATTAGTGAGTAAGTTATTAGGAAATTGATTCAGCATGAAATGGAGGCACAGGTTAAGAATACTATAGACAATATTTTAAAGAATAAGAAAAGGAAGGACATGAAGTCAGGGGTACGAAATGTACTCCTTGTAAGAGGAGAAGGAAATAAGAGGTGAGAAAGGTGGTAAAAAGATGACAAAAAGAGCGAACATCCTCAGTAATACATCAACCACAACCAACAAACACAAGCTCACCTTACAGGAACAACTCAGCACACCAATAACCACTACCCTGATGAAATCAGTTCACCCAGGGGCTCCCAGCGACCCCTGCCCCCATTGGCTCTTCAACCTCGGAAGCAACCAGATCAGCCACCAACTCACCTCCATCCTAAAGGCCTCCATAACCACAACTTTCACTGATGCTTGGCAGCAAACATAGGTCAGACCCCTCCTCATGAAACCATCTGCAGACCCCAAAGATCCACAGAACTGCTGTCCATTCAACCTCTTCCTGTTTCCCACCAAATTCCTAGAGAAGGCCATCAACACCCAACTCATCGAACATTTGGAAGGAAACAATGTACTGGACCCATCCCATTCTGGGTTTAGAACCAACCACAGCACTGAGACAGCCCTCATCGCAGCAACAGGTGGCATCTGAGTGCTACTCGACAAAGGAGAAAGGGCTTCCCTCATCCTCCTGGACCTTTCTGCAGCTTTCAACACCGTCTCACACCACACACTCATCCAGTGACGTTTTGACAGATCTGAGTCACAGACAATGCCCTCAGATGTATGGCTTCCTTCCTCACAGGACGCACCCAGAGAGTACGCCTCCCCCTTCACCTCACAGCCCAAGCACACCATCTGCAGAGTACCCCAAGGCTCATCTCTCAACCCCACCTTTTTCAAACATCTACATAAGACCAATCACAGACATCATCACAGCACACAAAATTAACATCATCTCCTATGCCAATGACTTCCAACTCGTCCTCTCACTTTAAGCAAACCCCACCCAGACAAAGACCAACTTCCACAAATGCATGAAGAATGTAGCAGCTTGGATGAAAGACAACTGCTTTAAGCTAAACATGGACAAGATGGAAGTCCTGATCTTTGGCAGACACACCACCCTCTGGGATGACTCCGGGTAGCCGATGGAGCTCAGACCCACCCCTACCCTGAAAGACCCCACATGCAACTTAGCATCATACTAGACAGCGAACTCTCCATGAGACACCAAGTCAACACCATCACATCAGCCTGCTTCAACACCATCCGAATGCTCCGAAATATATTCAGGTGACTCCCCACCAGCACCAGGAAAACACTGACATAGACCCTCATCTCCAGACGACTTGACTACGGCAATGTGCTCTATGCCTGTACAACCTCTGAACTCATGCAAAGAGTCCAGACCATAGAAGAATGCAGAAGCCAGTCTGATCCTCAACCTGCCCAAGAGAACGCACATCACCCAAAACCTCAAAGACCTCTACTGGCTCCCCGTCGATAAGATTTGCCAGTTCAATTTCCTGACCCACACCTACAAAGCCTTCCACAACATTGAAACACACTGCATGAACCACCACCTGACCTTCCACCAACCCCCAGAAACCTGCTCTCCGTACACCTTGCCCTCGTACAGATGCCCCACATCTGCTGCACCAGAGGACGCTCCTTTTCTCAACTCGCCGTTAAAGCCTGGAACACTGTCCCTCTCAAACTATGCACCTCATACTCACTTAACCTCTTCAGGAAAGGACTCAAGACCTGGCTCTTCAACTGACACCGGCAGCACTGCACCTGGATACCCCACAGGGTGAGAAGCAGTGCTTTACAAATGTTATGTAATTGATTGATTGGTTGAAATATTTGAAAGACAAAACTATGTTAAAAGGAAATGATGGATTGAACTCCATCAATAGTAAAGCTGTCTGTTGCCGCACAGAAAGAAAAGGAGTCCTTAGCGGCACACAAGAGGATGAGTTCTCAGAGATGGAATTGGGGCAAGGCTCCCTAATGGATGATAATCAGGAGTATGATGAATACGTATTTGAAATTCAGCTAGATGATCGGTTCAGTGCTGAGTTTGAAAATTCAGAGGAGACAAGTTCTAAGGAAGTATTAAAAAATCCTCTAGGTGAGGAAATGTTTTCTCTATACAATATTAGATACCCAAGGAGTGGTGATTGGTAGCTGATGGAGCATGTAAGTAAATGTTTAAATTCACTAAGGAATGGTTGTGGAAACTGTGAGATAAAGAGGTGAGAAGAGTGCTGAGACCTGGGAGATGGGTGTTCAAGGCCAGTTATTTATGAGAAGGTTTGCTGCGCCAAATTTAGACCCAAATATGATTTTTTTTCTTATTTCTTTTGGGCAGAAACCCAGGGAAAGGTCTGGAACAATCATTAAAGCTGTACCAATATAAGATACTGAATGCCCTTGGTCCTTTGGCAAGAATATTTGATTTGGCGGAAGAGACTCATGTCAATGAGCAGGCAGGGGATTTATGTTGGGTAATGCAAATGCAGGATTGATAGAAGAAAGGAGGAAGTCCATTTTAATGAAGAACAGTCTCAAGTTGGGGGATTTGGCATAGAAGGAGCCCAGTAAAGATCCACAGGGCTTTCGTTTGGCGAGGGCTTAGTTAAAAGCCTAGGGAATGTGTTGCCATATTTACTGCCTTAGATAATGCACAAGTGAATATGAGGAAGGTATTTAGAGGGAGTGTTCTTGGAAGGGCCAGTGCTGGATTTATTAATAAATGCACACAGAGGGCAACTTAGAGTTGTCCCTTGAAAACCTACCAACTACTAGTGTACTCTCTGACTAGTCTTAGCCAGCCTGCCACCACCAGACATGTCTCTGGCCTCATGAGGTGAGAGCCTTCCCTCTCAGAGGCCGGGAACAATGCCTCCTCTGGGCAGAGGTGATTCACACCTCCTCCAGGCCGGAATGGCATTTCAAGGTGGTAAGCTTCAAAGGCAATGCCGCCTTCGAAATGCAGTCCAGGCATCTCCAACTAGTGGAAGATGTCCTGCTCCACTTTTGGCAGGAGGACTGGTGGTAAAATTAGGTATATTAGGAGATGTACCCACATTCAGCCAGCACCACCCCTAAGGGGGGAAGGTGATGTAGACCCCACTTTTCACATTCCTCCATCTTATGTTGGAGAGAATGAGCCAACCAGGGTCAGGATTATGCCCACTTTCCAACAAAAGTTGTCTTATGAGAATGTAATTGCCCTAAAGGTAGGTAGCCCATTGGCTACTATCTGTCAATCCCTTTAATGCCCATAAATTTGGTATTTAGGTTGCACCCCTTGACCCTGAACTTTAGAGTTTATGGACCTAAAAAGAAAATGGACAAAGAAGAGCTGCTGAAACCTGAGAACCCAGTGCCTGCTGTGGACTTTGGTGCGAAACCTTGCCTGCTGCTGTAAGACTCAACCATTATGGCGAGCTGTCTTGTTGTGCTGATGTGAGGACTCTAAGAACCCCAGAGGACCTCCAGCTCTTTGAAAATCACCCATGAACTCCCTTAGAGTCAAAAAGCTACACCCCTGCAGTCCGCAGGCACAGACTTCGCAGAGTCCACCCTATCAACTGTGCAGCTAACCAGCCCAACCAATGCTGCGGCCGTCCAGGGGTAGGTACTCGTGTTCTGGGAGGTCAGATCTGTCTCTCCACTGAGTGGGAAGACACCATAGATACCAGAGCTATGTGTGCCAATCCCCAGGGTAATGAACCACCTGTGACCAACACTGACTGAAAGAGTCCACTCCGAACACCAACATCCCAGGAAGCAAGCACCCATTGAGGGAGGTTGGAACCCCTGAGACCCACTTTGAGAGTGGCCCAGCTCTCCTGAAATTGTCCCTGCAACCTTCTTGTCCCTGACCACGATGGCACAGAGCCCAGCTGACCAACCTGCTCTGCACCCAGTCAGCCTGGCCTGGGCACTCACATGCTCCAGTGGCCCTAGCGACCTGAGCCTCCATTTGGGAGCCAAAGGACTTGCCTACAAGTCCCCTTGTGCAGCCTGGTTTTAGGTGGCCCCCATTCTTCAAAGCGCACCAGCTACCAACGTCTTCACCACCCTGCTCCCAGCCGAATCTGGGACTCTCCTGATGATCCGCTGGTGGAACTTTGGACCTCGGCCTGCTGCTACACTAAACCTCGAAGGTGACCCCCTGAAACAGACTGTATGATTTTCGTTTTCGTGTTTTCTCCCATAGTAAATCATTGTGCGTAATTGCACACAATATTGAACTATTTTTCGAACTTTGATTATTCATAACAAAATAAGTACTTACCTGTGAACAAAGTTCTAGGTCAGAAAAATTATATAGAAATAAGTATTATTTTTTTAATTGGTCTCAGATGTATTCTTGAAGGTCTGTCTCATGTATTGCCTCTGTGAGTTCAACAAATGCTTAGCACTACCCTCCGATCACAAATAGAGCGTTAGTATTACCTACTTTTGCCTCTATATAACAATCTGGGACTTACTGGACTCTCTGCACAGAGTACTTCGTTTTAGTACACTATATAGAGAGCTATGTTTCCTTTTATAATGTAAATTACTGACTGGACACTGATTTTGTATAGCCCCCATTAAGTTTAAGATTAGTTACTGACTGCTAGTTCTTGCTACTCTGTATTATCTGTATGCCAATCTAGTATTTAAAGAGAGTCATTTGGAGTGCACTGCTATTGTGACCCTTGTACACAGTGGTAATCCCAGCCCAAATCAGAATATTGCCCAGAAACATAGGCTCCCTCAAGGCTTCAAGTAAAGGCTTCCCTGTACCCATGGACATGGAAAATATACTCCATTCACCCCCAGATTGTGTGTTAAGTGTATTTAAAAGGGAAGATTTCAAGCTGATATAAATATGCCTAAAACATGTAATTAGCATTTGAAATGTGATGTACGTACATGTTGTTATTCAACATATAAAGTGCTCTCTTTTTGTTAATTTTCATAAAAGTACTGGTCGTTATTGAAACAATAGTGCTGCTTTCTCCTCTAGGTTCTACACGCGATATTACCGGGATGTTCTGGCCATGAGTTTTGCCACAGAAGAAGTCAATGAAAGTCCAGAATTATTGCCCAACATCACCCTGGGCTTCCGCATCTTTGACTCCTGTATGTCTGAGAGCCGAGCCATCCAGGGGGTCTTGGAACTTCTCACAGGAAGATCGGGGCCGGTTCCTGGATATAGTTGTGAGAAGGACCCACCACTGGCTGGGGTCATTGGGGAAACAATGTCCTCTTTGACTGTCCCAATGGCCAGGATTATGGGTGTCTTCAACTACCCACAGGTAATGCCACATTATGAAGCTTGGTCCCTGCACTCTAAAGAACTTAACGCATTGACTTTAATATTGTACATTGCTCCCTATGGAGCATCACTTTTTTTGATGCCCTGGTGGCGCAAGCCTCTCAATCATATCTATGAGGTGACGCAGAGCCACCTGGCGTGGCCTTCCGTTGCCTCATAGATATGGAGTAAGGCCATTCAGCACAAAATGCACTTTGTCACCTTACTCTATGTCAAGGAGGCGTTCCATGGGCATTGCGGTGGGTGTTCCCACGCAGCACCCATGGATTTTGATGCTGTCCCAGATGAATAAAATCATGCAAACTTGAGGGAGCACCAAAACCGGACGCCTCCCCAGAGCAGGTGTAATAAGGAGAAATGTTTTCATTTCTCCTTTTTCCATGTGAACTGCATTCTGCAGCACACATAGAATGAGGAAAACGCCTCTATTGATTGTTTGTGTGCAGGAAGCAAACCTTCCTGCACCAGACTAAATCCTGTAAACAAAGAATACACCCTTGCTTCATAGGCACCAAAATTATGTGTATGATAAATACAGTGCATCCCTGACCTTTCCTTTTGATTCAAGGCAAAGTGACTTGCTGCGTGTGCCCTGTGCCAAAAACTTGTAAATGAGACCCTATAATTCCTATCTTTTATTGGACGGGCATTTTTCTTGTTTGAATTAGGGCAGTTTCTATTTAATAATCTGTCAGTGCCTATAGTGGCAGCCAAAACCCTTGGTAGTATTGCTTCATAATTCTATAGAATACGGTCCAGCACTTTGGTCATAGCAGTTTCTCTTCGTCCATTTGGATGATGGTGTCCGGCATAGGGCAGAGAGGGCCAGAGTCATACCCGAGTTTTTAATCCCAGAATTTATTGATTTGGATTTATGGCTTGTAAATGTATATGGAACAAACCTGATATTGACATTCTTTTTTTTTATTTTTTACTATGCACAGTATCTAACCATCAGATAGAAACATGGCCCAATTCAAAATACAATAACACATACATACATATCAGTTCATTCCATACCCCTAACAGCGTTAGTTTCAACCAGTCAAATGATCGAGCATATCCCCCATATATCCAAACCAGGCTTCGTTTTTTTGGCCCTTTGGCCGAGGACAAAGTGAACTCCGAGTCGAATGTACTATAGAACCTGGCACGCCACATTTCAAAAGAAGGAGCCTGAGAGTGAAGCCACATAGATGCTATACCAAGCCGCGCGACAGCCATAGCAATGAAAATAAGGTATCTACACTTAAATATCAGCAGGGCCGGACTGGGAACCAAAAACGGCCCTGGCAAAGAGCTCTTTGCCAGGGCCGGTTTTCAGCCGCTTTTGTTGCAGGGGTGAATAGCTGCAAAAACGGCCCTGTAACAAAAACAGCCCCCAGGGGCCCAAAACTGGCCCCCACCCATGCGGCCCACCGGGGGATTGCCCGGTGCCCGCTACGGCCAGTCCGGCCCTGAACTTTAGCATTCCTTGCAATAGATCATCCCCAGTCCCAAGTGACATCATAGAGGCCGAGCTCTGTATGGCTGCCCCAGTGACCTCTGTTAAAAACCTCTCTGTCTGCTGTATAAACAGAGCGAATTTAGACACATGAAAAAAACACATGAAAAATATCAGCATCATCTACATTGCATCGGAAACATTTCCCATCGTGCACCGCTCCCCATTTCTTCTTCTTTGCAGGAGTATGATATGAATTGAATAGCGTTTTATAACGCTGTGCTTTTAGATTCGCGGCCAAGAAAACTTTTTGGGCTAAATTTATCGAATCCTCTAGAAACACAGCTTGTTCTCCCAGAAGGTTTCTCCACTTTGGATTATGTTTCTCCAGATCATCCACTTTAGCCTCTTGCAGCGCTGTATAAAGAGCCCCAATTTTCCCCTGAGATCTAAAAACTTCAACTATTTTATGTGGTTTTAGCATAGATACAAGCTTACTTTAAAAATCACGTATCTGCAAGTGCTTAAAAAATTGCGTTTTAGGTAACGGATATTTCTCCTCTAGATTTGAAAGGAGGAGCAAACCTCCGACCTCAATAAAATGCCCCAGTTGCGTAACCCCAGCAAGTCTCCATTTCCCTGCCGCTTGGTCCTGGAATAGATGGAAGGATCCCTGCAGCCGCCGTAGGTGTATAATCTGAAAGCGTTTTCCGGGGGCTCTTCCAAACTTTATAAGCTGCGTCTAAAAATGTAAACCTAGTCCTTTTGTAGTAGCTACCATCAATTCTTTTAAATAAACAATTTTCACACAGGGGTTTCAAATGCACAAAGTCAGCGGTTATCTCCGCATGAAGCCGGAGTGTTGGCTAGTCCTATTGCACTGGATGAATTGGAACAGGCAGTTTATAGCAGGACGAGGGGTAAAGCAGCGGCCCTGACGAGCTTCCATCTGAAATATAGCGAATCTTTTATCAAGATCTTAAAACAGATTTGGTGTCTGGTTTTCAGACTGCTCAAACTGGTGCGGCGCCACAGACGTGGGATGATGCCAACATTGTGGTCTTTAAAAAGGAGGACAAGCCAACTGATCTTCCGGGCTCTTATCATCCTATTTCGCTTACAAAATGTACGTGAAAATCTTGGCCAATCACTTGGCTAAGGCCATATCTCCTTTAGTCTCCTTAAGACATGCTGTCTCGGGTTTATCTCGGGAAGGGGGACGGGGAACCACATTGCCAGGGTTATCACTGTGCTTCAGGTTGAGTCCTGTGACGTGGGAATAGTGCTGCTCGATGCCGAGAAGGCGTTTGATTGCTTCTTGTGGTACCTTCTGTGGGGGATTTAGGAAAAAACGGAATGTCTCCATTTTCCTATGGTTGGCAGAGCGAGTGTTCTTAAAATGAATATTTTGCCGAAAGTGTTATTTTTTTTTAGATCTGTGCCTTTGGAGGTTTCCCGGCTGCAACTACAACAGCTTGAATCACTTTATTTCAAATTTGTTTGGGCTCCGGGGAAACCACGCAGGGCAGCACGGTTTATGACTCTCCCGTGGGATCGCGGGGGGTGGTCAGTTTCCGACTTCGCATTATATTACTATGTTTGTATCTTAGCAAATTTACGATTATTACTGACCGGTGAAGAAGTTGAGAATATTGCTGAGGCACCATCAATTTATCAGATGGTACTGGGGAGTGAGGTAAAACATTGTTTGACATTCTATAAATGTGTCAGTCTTATGCTTTTTGGATCATTGACTTTATCCACTGATCATGTGACAGTTTTCATACTGGAATAAGGATATCATAATTAAGGCGCTCACGTTTTTGTTTTTACTGATTTTGTTCAGATAAATACAGACAGGAAACAATGTGTTATCTGTCTGTATTTATTTTTAAAAGTGGAAACATATTGAAAATTGTAATTCTTGTGAGTGACACGCCATGCTTTCTTTTATGAATTTCTGGCCAATAGCTGGGCAGATAGACAGCATGGGCAGTTAAAAAACAGGATGAGATTTCCTTTAATATAGGCACATGTACACATATATATGAAGTGTAATGGTAATATTTACCTGTGGGTGTCATGTTCTGATATATTTGACTGCTTAATTCGTGCAGGTTCATCAGTAAATAAATGTGGAAATGTACCATTTTACGACTCCATTTATTCTCAAAACAGAAAATAAATCTGTCTAAATAGCAATAAGATGGCCCAAAAAAATATCATGGAAAAATAGAAACAGGAAATGTAACAAAAATAAATACCATAAAAACGGGACACCAAATCATAATACCCTAGAGAACTGCTGCCCATAGAATCAATGCCCAGTGCTCCATCGAACGTTTGAAGACCTCTGCTTTAACCCCTTGCATGCCCGCCCCTTTCCCCGCCCAGTGCCGCGCTTAACATTAGCGGGCGGAGTTCATGACGAGCTGGACTCGTCATGGGCACAGCGCCACCGCAGCCCATGACGAGTCCAGCTCGTCATGGGCACTGAAGGGGTTAAGTTACGCCTGACTGCTTGTGCCCCGAGCTGCCAAAGGGTTAAGAGCAGGTTTATTTTGGTTTTGCTTGTGTTTTCCCTGACAAGAATAGTAGTTGCTGCTTTAGTAGGAATTCACCCCCTCAACAAGAAAACCCAATTAGCTGCACTTGTCAGGTCCATTTCCACAGCTATTTCTCCAAGACAATAAGGGAGCTAGCTCCTCTGGCCCGGGGAGAACCATTGTGGTCCTGGCTGCTAGTTGCTGTTAAAGTCTGTCAGGTCCATTTCCACAGCTATTTCTCCAAGACAATAAGGGAGCTAGCTCCTCTGGCCCGGGGAGAACCATTGTGGTCCTGGCTGCTAGTTGGTGTTAAAGTCTGTCAGGTCCATTTCCACAGCTATTTCTCCAAGACAATAAGGGAGCTAGCTCCTCTGGCCCGGGGAGAACCATTGTGGTCCTGGCTGCTAGTTGGTGTTAAAGTCTGTCAGGTCCATTTCCACAGCTATTTCTCCAAGACAATAAGGGAGCTAGCTCCTCTGGCCCGGGGAGAACCATTGTGGTCCTGGCTGCGAGTTGGTGTTAAAGTCTGTCAGGTCCATTTCCACAGCTATTTCTCCAAGACAATAAGGGAGCTAGCTCCTCTGGCCCGGGGAGAACCATTGTGGTCCTGGCTGCTAGTTGGTGTTAAAGTCTGTCAGGTCCATTTCCACAGCTATTTCTCCAAGACAATAAGGGAGCTAGCTCCTCTGGCCCGGGGAGAACCATTGTGGTCCTGGCTGCTAGTTGGTGTTAAAGTCTGTCAGGTCCATTTCCACAGCTATTTCTCCAAGACAATAAGGGAGCTAGCTCCTCTGGCCCGGGGAGAACCATTGTGGTCCTGGCTGCTAGTTGGTGTTAAAGTCTGTCAGGTCCATTTCCACAGCTATTTCTCCAAGACAATAAGGGAGCTAGCTCCTCTGGCCCGGGGAGAACCATTGTGGTCCTGGCTGCTAGTTGGTGTTAAAGTCTGTCAGGTCCATTTCCACAGCTATTTCTCCAAGACAATAAGGGAGCTAGCTCCTCTGGCCCGGGGAGAACCATTGTGGTCCTGGCTGCTAGTTGGTGTTAAAGTCTGTCAGGTCCATTTCCACAGCTATTTCTCCAAGACAATAAGGGAGCTAGCTCCTCTGGCCCGGGGAGAACCATTGTGGTCCTGGGTGCGAGTTGGTGTTAAAGTCCTTCAGTCTATTCTTGCAGTGGCATCAGGTGGCTTCACCTTCCAGCTGGACATTATTGCAGCATCACAGCCCCATGCAATGTCCTCTCAAGTGTCTTTTCTTTGTGAAGAGATTTTTTAAGTGGGGGTGAAAGGTATAGATGCCAGTCCTAGGATGCAACATCATCATTGTGCTGAGATCCAGCATAAACAGAATGTGTTGGCAGGCATTTTGGGACTCAGACTCAGCATAGTGCCAAAACAAAAGTTAAAAATAAAGAAATGGGGCAGGGTAGGAATACCCCGACCCCATAGGCATGGTGCTGGGGTCCCCCAGAGACCCCGCCTGGGCCAAAACGCATTTTTATAAAAGAATTTCGGCAAAAATCGCATAGAATCACTAATTCCAATAAATACATTTTTTTAAACTTTATGCCAACTCTCCTGCATTCTGGGGAGATGGCAACTATAAATGGTCTATGAAAAGACTATCCCTGGGATCCTTAGCTCCTCCCCAAAAAGATACAGTCGCCTCGTCCCTTACCACCAATAAGCATATGCACACAGGGCAAAAGGAAACTCTTATAGCATCGGATTTTCTCCATCCCCTTCATTTCCTCGGAACTGGGTCAATCACTGTTAATGGCTCTAACGCGTGTGGAAGGCTTTGATACTGCTCCTGACCAGCAGAGTAATTACCTTGGCCCAGTAAGGGGTGAGGTGGGCAGAGGCCTGGCATATGATTATGAGCTGAGCCAGGGAATTTTAACAATTCTCAAAGTGCTATATTAAGAGTAGTTATGACAATGCTGACTGTGGATCTATATTCGGAATGCATGCTTACCCTAAGATTGATACCTCACTGGACGCTGTAGGCCTAAGTTGGGTGAAACTGTACTTTGGTGCAAATGTTGCCTTTAATGTATGATAATGTTTAGGTAACATGGACTTTCCGTAAGCACTACAGACCTAATTTATAGATGCCCCCTCACATTGTAAGGCTCATTCCACGTCAGTATCAATCCTTGAATGCCAGGCGTTCGTCAGCAGCAAACTCGACTATGGCAACATTCTGTACAACGGCACTGCCCAGAAGCTACAAAAGAAATTGCAAAGAATCCAGAATGCTGCTGCAAGACTTATCTTGGACATACCCCGTTGCAGCCACATCGCCGGTCACCAGAGAAACCTCCACTGACTCCTGATCAGCAAAATAATCACTTCTCATGAACGCCTACAAGCCCTCCACAACATCGGACCTGCATACCTCAACCACTGCCTCACCTTCTACACTCCCACCAGACACCTCCACTTCACCAACCTGGCCCTGGCCAATATCCCACAGATCAGCAAGACCACGGCCAGAGAAAGATCCTCCTCCTACCTCCCCGCAAAGACCTGGTCTCTCTTCCTTTACATCTCAGGCAATCACCATCACTGCCTCAATTCAGGAATTTCCTTCCTGCAAATTGCACACTTGGTCTGGTCATTTTATGATGAAGTACTTCGGCAGGAAAGCTAGTTTGACTGCCTCTAACATGACACTGAGATCCAGACGTATAGGCACCACAGGAAGGTGTCTGTCTTCAGAGATGTGAGGGAAGATGTACGCATAAACCAGACTGTGAAGTAGATACTTCATTCCTTAGATACACCCATCCTGTCTGATGAAGTGGTAACTTTGGGTTACCGCGAAAACCAGTGGGCTCTAGCCTAGTTTGAAATATCAGACTTGATATTCACTTAAATGATTGAATGTTGCTTTTAATTTCAAAACCCTTTTTTTACTTGTCTCTTTTAATTTTTGCTCTGTAAGAAGTTGCTAATTTCAAACTATTTTTCCAGTATGCTAGTCACTCTTTATTAGAAGTCCCCGTACAAGGGGCTTTAATCAACTGACATGTGTTTGAGTACATTACTCACTACAATAATAGAGAATACATTTTCTACAATTGTGAACATAATGTGGACTGGTTCATTTTTCTTGAAGTCTCTTGCTGATTCAATGTTAAATCTTGTGAAAAAGGCTGGTGGCTTCAAGTTGGATGCTGGATGACAATATGCTTTGCTGATCCAGATTGAAAAATAAATATTACAATTATTATTCATGCCATTTATGCTTTCTTGTAATATATAAATAATTTATACTTTCTTGTAACATATAAATATGTTTTTTTGACAGATCAGCCACTCATCTGTCATCTCCACCCTGAGTGATAAACTCCAGTTCCCATCATTTCTACGTACTGTGCCTGGGAACACGTTGCAGAACATCGCTCTAACACAGCTGATGGCACACTTTGGTTGGACTTGGGTAGGAATGGTCGTCTCCGATGATGAGGTTGGTTTAAAGGGAGGCCAGGACTTAAGAAAGGCCATAGAGGAAAATTGTGCATGTGTTGCTTTTGTGGAGCGGATCCACCTCCTGTACTCCCGGGAGAAGATCCTCCGGGTTGTAGAAATGATCCAGAGACAGTCTGTGAAGGTGATCATAGTTCACAGCCCTGAGGTGCACAGCAAGGTGTTTTTAGAAACTCTATATGCAGAGAATGTGACTGAAAGAGTGTGGGTGTTCTCTGCCTCCTTTGCTATAACCCCTGGACTCTTTCCAAGGGACACCTGGAAAATATTTAATGGGACTATAGGGCTTGCGCCCTACACAGAGAGCCTGCCAGGCTTTGAGGCCTATCTTTTACGTCTTCGCCCTTCACAAGGTCATGGGGACATCCTTAGTGAAACCTTCTGGGAAAACGTGTTTGGCTGCAGATGGCCTGAGGCCAATGGAACTGCCAAGGTGGCCCCACTGAAGCAGAGAGCCTCCGACAGCCTCTGTTCTGGAAGAGAGTCCCTGAATAAATTAGCCTTATCAACCTTTGAACTGAGTGACCTGAGCTACACGTACCACAGTTACCTAGCCCTTTACGCCTATGCTCACGCAATCCATTCACTGATATCATGCCAGCCAGGACAAGGTCCTTTTAGAAATGGGAAGTGTGCTGACATCACTCACATGCGACCATGGCAGGTAACAACAAGCAAAATTGAACAAATCATATACTCACAGCAGCTGAGAAAGCAAGACAATGAAGGATTTAGATGTCTGACATCTCATGACTAAATTCATGCTTTGTTTATTCTGTGCAAGTCTTGCCCCACAACTTAGCATGCTGCAAGCTTCCTGTCTTTTACAGAACTTTCAACTGCTGCTAGTGCATTATGCCGATTGTGTCTCCACAAGCATCTGTGTGCACGTTAAATGTGTGGTTGCATGTGTATCCGCATTCGTTTGTAAGTCAATTTGACTGAAGCTTACTGCCCTTTCACTCATTCACCCATGACCTCACTCACTAAGTCACCCATTAGCCTGGTCATTGACTCATGCATTTGCATATGCACTCCCTCATCTAATCGTTTGATACAATCATGCCAAAAAACCCAGCACAATCTTCCATCTTCTTACTTATATAGTCATCTATCAATCCAATTGCCTACCCACTCTTCTTCTCTACACCAACCCCAACCCACCGATCACCTATTCACCAATTCACTCATTTCTCTATCCACCCACTCACCTATCTACTTGATCACTCCCAACAAATCACCTATTTCACCCCGACATCCATTCATCTACCCCAACTCAACTAACTTCTAAACAACCAATCCACTCAGACGTCCATCACATTAACCAATTATATAATTACCCATAGTTCAACTAAATGATCCAGCTAGCTAGTCATCCATCCATTCAGCCATATGAGTGGGAAGTAAACTTGTAAAGAGCAGTCTGTGCTGTCATCCTTAGAGGTGGTGTTTATTCACCTCATATATCTGGTCACCTATCAATAGTATGCAGTTGGTGGGAAAAGAGACACAAAAAGTATTCTAACTTTAAAGAAGTTTACATTTTTCACTGTGCTAGTAGCAGCTTGCCTAGTGTATTTTCTGCACCTGGAACCTGCCCTGGAATAAACAGAAGTTCTCCTATTTGCATCAGGTTAGTTTATACTTTCAAAGCCTGTATATGAATTCAGCGACAGGGCTTTCAGTACGCCAAAGTAACACAAATCCGGTGGTTTACATTGAGCTTTTCTTGCAAGAGTGACGGAAAGACAATATGTTCAGTTACATCATCCCTGTCAGCAAAGTTAACACAGGAAAAACAGCAAAGCAGTTGCTGGCCAACATGTGGAGCAATTCCATACAGGCCTTCCCTTTTAAAGGTCTGAAAAGGATCCCATTATTTCATTACTGTGACTTTTAAATGCTAAGTGTCGCACACTCAATATGTTTGTCACCTTCTTATAAGTTTTTTGTTGAGAGTTGTATACTTAAACCCAAATGAGCATGTTCTTAGTATTTGGGTCTTAAGAGACAGAGAACCATATTCATAAAGGTAAGTTTACATGTATAGATCTCCCCATTTCCCCACTTTCCCCAAGTTTACATGTGGTTATTCCCCATTACCCCACCACTTCTCATTGTTACTCCCACATCTACTAATACAACCTTTATGTGTATGGAACTCTGGTGCCCTATGGGTAGAAATTGCTAAACAGAAAAGACAGAAGAGGCACAGACAGAGATCTCCGGATAGAGGTTTATGAATTGCATTTGGAGAATATAAAATTCAATGAAAAAGTTAAAGTGATGCTATAGTTAGGTATGGCAATAAGAGCTTAGCTTATGTTAAATGCTCTCAGAAATTCACTGAAAAAAACAAAGCTTTGGGGTGGGTACATAGGCTTTGCGCAAGGGGAGACATGTTTTACCATCTTCATCTAGGCAGAGCGGCACTGTGGGATTGGTTGGTGTGGGACACAAAGAAAATGCTGCAAAAGTGAGTAGGGTTACTGTTACCCTATTGGTAAAGGAGGGACCAGGAGTCACCCCACAGTCATAAGCGTGGCACAAAAACAATCCTGGGAGGCTTTTTCCTCTTTCTACGTGAGCTGCAGAATGCAGCACACATAGAAAGAGGAAAAAATGAGGAAAAATAAAGTTATTTCTCCTTGTTGCTCTTCCCCTGGTGAGACATAAGATTTTAGTGCATCCCCAGGTTTATAGGGTCTTGTAAATTTGGAGATGCATCAAAATCCATGGGTGTTGTGTGAGAACACCCACCGCAATGCCCATGAAATGCCTCCCTAGCGCAGGTTAAGGCAAATCAGTGATTTGCGCTGCGTTTCCTTACTCCACATGTATGAGGCCATTCAAAGCCGCTCATAGATGCTTTTTGTGGCCTCATAAATAGGATATTGTGGTTTGCCATGCCGGAGCATCTCAAAAAGTGATGCTACGGCAGCACCAGGGCCTCATAAATATGCCCCTTAGTCTCTTGCTGAAAAGTTTCTTAAGGAAATTATCTTGACTAAAATAAAAGATGCGTCATAATAAAATCTTCCAAAGCTAGTACAGAATTTTCATTTCTGACAACCATGACCAGTTGACGGCGGTTGGTGCTTAACGACTTTTGCCACTTTTAAATTCAAAATTTAACAAATTTATATCTACAGTTACCCTTATTGGATTTGTGTCATTGTGATGACATTTTGTTTATTAAAATTAACTCTGTACTTTCAAGTCTGCTCTGTGCTGTAGCTACCAGGAGGTTGAGCTCAGGTTTATTTAGTGACTTTAGGGGTCAACCTGACAAGGATTGTGATTATTAATTTAGGTCGCTAGGTACTCCCTTACTGCCAGTTTAACCTTATTTTTTGTCATTAGTCTGTTTTTTTTAAAAATAACTTTCACCCACCTCTCCCACTAAGCTCAGAATTTTGCCACCCAAAGTGGTGGGCTGGCTTCGAAGCCTGATTTCTGGCTAGACCATATGTCCAAACCACACCACCTCCCACTGGTGGTTGTCCTCACTCAAGCTGTGTGTTGTGGGGAGTTGGGCACAGTGCCTGTGCCGTGGCCAACCCCCTACTGCACAGATGCCTTTGGCCATGTATAGAGGAGATTTGGTCACAGGTCCTGTGGTCATACTACTGCACCCGCCTGTGGCCAACCCCTGTGGGCAGCAAATAGTTTTGATGAATACACTAGAGAAATAACTTGTACAAAGTTAGACTATGCCAGCCTGAAGCTTCAGTAGACTACTTAGTATTATCCATCATGCATCTGCTTCCCTGATATTGTTTTTCCCTTGATGAGGTGTGAAAACTCCTCCCAGAGCAGAGATACAGGCTTGGGCCTTTTGGCTTGAAGATCTGGGTGACTCATCCTCTCTCAGGAAATGAAGCTAGGGAGTGTGCAGTACATTTATTTACTTGAAAGAGTCCAAAATCAGACCTCCCCATTCATATTTAGGGGCAGATTTATATTGCACTTGCGCCACTTTTGCGCCGCCGTTGCGTCACTTTTGTGACGCAGCAGCGGCGCAAATCCTGCACCATGGTGCGGGGTATTTACAACGTGACGCATCTGGGGGATGCGTCACGTTGTAAAGCCCTGCGCCACATGTTGGCGTTCCAGGGCAGGTGGGGGCGTTCTGGCGCAGGAACGCCTCCTAAAAGTGGCTGAGTGAAATCTACAAGATTTCACTCAGTCACTTTTAGGCCCATGCTGCGTCAAAACCCTGCACCTGCTTGAAGCAGGTGTAAGGATTGACGCCGCATTGTACAGATAGGGCCCCCCAGAGCATTGCTGGAGCTGCGTGGCGCTTGCGACGCAACTCCAGCAATGGGCCACTTTTACGGCACAGATGCGTCACGCATCTGTGCCGTTTTTGCCCCATGGTGCATTATAAATGCAGCGCATCCATGGTGGCGCAGCTGTGGCGCATAATAACTGGCGGATCCCTGCTGATATGCAGGGATGCGCCAGTTATTATAAATCTGCCCCTTAGCTCCTAAATTGAGACCTAGAGAAGAGGGCTTCATCGATCTGAGGACTAGCCAAACTCCATTCCAGTGGAAGTTGGAGCTGGCAGCAGGACCAGTTTGGTTTAGTTGAGGAGGATGGACCCGCTCATTAGTCTTGACACGTTCCTGGGTGGACCACCAGCCTCGGCCCAGGGCCACAAGTTTCTGCCATCTTGATTTTCCCTGAAAATGTTGCACTGAGGGATGGTCTGAATTAAGCAAAATGCATGTTCTGCAAAAGTAGGAATGTTTGTTCTTGGGAGCTTTTGCCCAGTGGTTAGGAAATCACTGCCACCTACTGACTAGTGAATTCTCCTGA
This sequence comes from Triturus cristatus, assembly GCF_964204655.1. Lineage (NCBI taxonomy): Eukaryota > Metazoa > Chordata > Amphibia > Caudata > Salamandridae > Triturus > Triturus cristatus. The sequence continues at coordinate 1,668,189,087 of NC_140591.1, read as the reverse complement.
AATGGCACCTCACCCCAGCACCTCAGAACATATCTGGGCCTGAAAAAGAACAATGATTGCACTTCCTGGCTGTGACCTTTGTGGAAACTTGTACCCAGGACTAAGAAGGTGACTCCAAGGTTCAGATGTCTGATCTCCTGTGTGGCCAAATGGAAAAGAAAGCTATAAAAATTTGACCAGTTAAAAGGACTTTGACTGGATTGTGCTGGGAGCCTGTGGACTCTGCTCCAGGTGCTATTTCAGAGGCATTCAGAGTCTCAGAAAGGCCCAAGAGGAGCTATTCCAAATATTTGGCAGAGTTGGAACTCTGAGAATTTTTGATCTATGAAGGATCAGGAATAAACACCCAAGTGTCTTTGCTCAAATCACGACCTTGGCGGGAAGAAAATTATGTTGGTCCTGCTCAGAGGTTTTTGCTGGCTGAAAGAAGACTTCCATGGACCCTTGTGGCTAAGGCACTAAGCATTGGTGAGACCTGCCTAGCAACCGCTTCCAGTCTTGTCCTGCTGAAGGTTTCTGAACCCTAAAAAGGAGGCTAGTCCAAATGTAGAAATATTGACTGGATGAAGGATTGAAAAATTTTCTGCCAACACAAGTATTCGACTGGTTGCAAAATTTAGATTTTCTTCTGTCGAAACCAATAGCTTCATCATGACCTCGAGCATAGGGTATCCAACATCGAGTGAACCTCATTGGCTGCAGCTTTTGATCTTGGCCCTGTGGAAGATTTTCACTTCCAAAAAGATGATGATGTCAGAAGGTTAAAGCTTTGACAGGGACGACCGGCTTGATGTACCCAACCTCAGTTCCATTGATTCTGGCTTAAAACAATAGTTAGGTCCAGTCAATGACAAACAGTGACTTTTGATTGGTGCTTTTCTTTTACTTGTTACCTTTGGCCTAACATTTAAAAAAATCATATCTCCAGTTTCCCTGATTGGCCGTTTGACTGTTGAGGAAAAAACGGTCCAGGTTGCTATACCTTGCTGGTCTCTTCCCCTGCTGCCTGTCTCCCCCAGCCGCCGCTGCCGTCCTTGCATCTCGGCGCGGTTGCAGCGAGGGGAGGACTACATCTCCCACCACCACTAGCGGCAGGAAGCCGCACACGCCTCTTCTGCGGCCGGAGGCGCTTTAATCTGAGGAGAGCCCCCGTGTTGCGGGACCGCGCGCGGGTGGCGCCGGGCTAAGCCCGGGCAAAGGGCGGGCCGTCTGTGGCCGTCAGGGGCCGGAGGAGGCCGGGTCGAGCCACCCCCCTTTCGCCCCATTCTTCATCATTGACCGCCTACACGGCCCATGCCCAGAGGAATCTACACGTGCGACCAAAGGTGCTTTATTATCCAGTAACTGTGACCGAATGGGCAAGAGGAAGGCAATGGAGGGGGGGGGCATTGTGGGGAATAAAAAGGGGAAGCAAACCAAATTGGGTAGATACGCAGCTAGTAACTGCGCCTTGGACAGAATCGAGTGTATAGTTAATGATTGTGAGGATATATTGGGTGGTAATAACATGGTTCTCACTACGGATGCTCAGTTGGGGCTGTGTTCTAAACCCCATAAGGTCATCCCAACCATGTTTAAAAAAAACAGAAGTTAATTCCACGTCCGAACCCCATTTCCCAGAGCTCACTTATGGACGAAACAAGGTTTACCTCTGCACTCGATTCTCCTGCTCCCTGGCCTAAGCTTCCTATGGTGGCAGGTTCTGGTCCCAAGAAAATTGGCGATGAGTTTTTACAATCTATTCCCTGCAGAGGAAGAAGTTGTTAGCCCACCTAGGAGGGGAAGTGTTTCGAACACCGTTGTAGCCCACCAGGGTCCATGTCCCTGTAAGGAATTATTTGAGGGACTTCTGGAGATAGTTGACTGAGGTTGTTTCACTTAGAAAGATAATTGAAGCTATAAACCTCAAGTTAAGCTCTCCGCTGCTTCTTCAATCTCTCCAGCCCAAATCTCTCTCTGCCCCTGTGGCCCCTTTGATTAATACACCTTCGTCAGGTCCTTACAACAAGGAAGGTTCTAGGGACCCTCGAGGCCCCCCCAAAAGTGGAAACCTTCATCCCCTCATGTCAGCTCCTTCTACTTCTAAGAAAACCTATGTGTAAATAACACACACAAGAGGGGCTCACTGTTCCACTGAAAGTATTAAGGGGGGTAATATTAAGGTCCCCTACGACCACTTATTGAAGCCACAATTCATCCCTACAAAAGACACACGGTTACATGGGCAACATCATACAGTTAGGGCGTCAAATAGTAGGAAAATAGTCTATATGGTGAAAGTTCCCAAATGCCCCCTTGCCCAGGGGCACGAAGGAGGTGAATCACTCCGAAACAAGGCCATACATTGGCTGCATCACGTTAGGGGATGCAGATCTATCATTAGGGAGGATATTATTAATGCAAGAAGGATTATAGACCACAACTCCCACCTTGATAGCTTTGAGTTAGAGCTAGCAGACTCAACTCTGGCTGAGAATTTAGTAGCCCTTGAATTCCGAACCTCTTCCCCAGAGCACTCGTCTATACAGATCAGGCGAACACCCATTTGGGCTCCATCAGGGGTTAACACTGTCGTGACCTCTGGGGGAACAAGGGGCGAGTCGGCTTTAGATATGGTTGACTGACTGTCTTTGGTCCCATGTACTGGCCCTAGTGATTTTCCTCCATCTCCCTGCTTTAGCGAATATATCCCTCCCGCTGTTTGCTCCCCTCTTGATACCAATGAGAGTAGGCCGATCGAGAGGCACCTGACAACTCACGACGATCTGGTAGATCTAGGCCCAAGGGATACTTCCAAAAAGAACAATCTTAATATTCTCTCCTGGAATATAGCGGGATTGGAGAAGAAGTTAATACTCCCGGAATGGAACGCTCTCATTGGGAAATATGAGATTTGTCTTTTCCAGGAAACATGGAGCCTAAAACCCTTATATAATTCAGGATACACAACTTACTTTTTCCCGGCCATTAGTTCAGGCAAGGGACGGCCATCTGGGGGCTTGCATATATGGGTTAGCACTACTCTGAATTGGTCTATCACTACCCACAATCGCACCTCATATGATATTTTACACTTAACAATTCGAGGAGCCTTGAACAGACCCACCTTAGATCTTTTTAACGTCTATGCAAGGGGTGTAGGGGGTGCCCAGGGCTCTGCAACAATATCAGCTCTGGAGAACATGCTGTCCGTTGTGTCCTCCACTTCTTATATCATTGTTGCGGGAGACCTAAACTGTACTTTTGAACCACTGGGTGCAGAGGACTTCCTTGGTACCGTTGAAGAGGATGCAAAGTGGGACATTCCTCCCCTTGAGCTTCCCCCCATTAAGAGGTGGTCACAGAGGGCCATCCAACTTAACGCCCTCATGCAGGAATTCAATCTTAGAGCCGTAAATGGGAGATCACGTTCTGACTCCCATGGGGCTAACACTTTTAACAGGATCAGCTCCCCGTCCAGGATTGACTATATCCTTATGGCTGTTAGGTTATGGAGAGATCTGCGAGATATGGAAGTCATACCGTCTATAGATAGCGATCACAACCCTTTATGTTTAGTATTAAACAATGTTTGGCAGGCATTTGAAGTCGAGGGCAGTAGTAGACCAACACTGTCCTCCAGAGAAGTTATGCCTTCAAATTGCTGTAGACGCCTTAAATGGCTTAAAATTGCCAACGAGGAACACAAAATGGGGGCAATCAAGGGCATTTTAGATGCTGAGATCAGTGAATATAGGAACATCCATAGAACAATGCAGGCCCAACCAAATTTCCACATAACCTATCAAGAATCAATCGCCAAACTGAGCGCATTCTTTATTGTCGAAAAGAAAGTCGACTCTAGAAAGCACTCGGCAAAGCCTAGCAATCCTTGGTATTCCACAAGCTGTAAGGAAAAAAGGGCCGCCCTTTCTCTCGCACTCAGGAATAAAGATCCTGTTGCAGTTGGTATTGCAAGGAGGGAATATACTAGGGCCCAAAGAGAGGCCAAGAAATCCTGGGATGAGAGACACTGGGAAGAATTAATACAAGCATCTAAGGACAAAGACTCAAAAGGGTTTTGGAACCTTATTAATAGCAGGGTTAGGAGTATTTCGCCCCAATTCCTAACCACGTTACTGCCAATCAATGGCAAGAACATTTTGCTAAGTTTTACTCCATGGATGACAACTATTCTCCCACTCTAGTCGCCGATTTTATTACCATCCCTGATGCTTCCGTCCACCTTTTTGAATTATCTGAGGTGGAAACAGCAATAAATAGTATTGCCCCAGGTAAGGCGGCGGGCCCAGGTGGCCTCCCAGGAGATTTGCTCCTGTACGATCCCAAGACATGGGCACTCTTTATCCTTCTGACGCTAAATTTAATTGCGAGAGGTTCACCTGTGCCAGATTCCTGGAAGGGTGCCGAGGTTGTCCCCATTTTTAAAAAAGGGAACAGGGAGGACCCTGCCAACTACCGACCAATTAGTTTAATCGATGTAATACAGAAAGTGGTTGGCAGGGTCCTCCTAGCCAGGATGGGCACCTGGATGGAAGATAATAGTATTCTATCCCATTTTCAAGCGGGTTTCAGGCAAAAGGTGGGGACAATTGACCAGGTATTCCGATTCTTCATGATCTATTGGAAGATAGTAATCCTAGGGAAAGGCAGTTTGTATTTGGCCTTCATAGATCTGAAGACTGCTTTCGACCTGGTACCTCGGGGGAAACTCTGGCAGACCCTACAACAACTAGGTATATCCCCTTTGATTCTAGACATCATACAACGTTTACATATTGGTAATTATGCTAGAATCAGATGGGGCTCCCAGGGGCAACTCACGGAGAGGATCGCGGTGAACAGGGGGGTGCGCCAGGGGTGTGTGCTGGCACCCACCCTGTTTTCTTTATACATCAACAGGGTGGTGGAATTCCTGCGGCAGGAGCCGGCAGATGCCCCATCCCTGGCTGTGGAAAAGACACCGACCCTCCTGTTCGCCGACGACACCCTACTCATTTCAAAATCACCATGGGGGCTTCAGAAACTTTTGAACAGGTTTGACACTTTCTGCAAAAACACATGGGTTGATAATAAATACCTCTAAAACCAAGCTTATGAGCATCAATCCTTCCAAACGTTTTAAAAATAACATTACCCTAGATGCTATCCCATTGGGCATTGTGGAGGATTTTGACTATCTGGGGATCCGCATCTCGAAGGACATGAGATGGGGCCCCCACTTAGCCAAGATGCTTCTAAATCACAAGCGGGTATCGGGGGCAATTTTGAGAGAACAACGCCTATCCAGATGCAGGCCTGTTGCCCCAGTGCTTGCTATCTACGACGGAAAAGCTCTCCCGTCTGCCCTCTATGGATCTGAGCTCTGGGGCTTTCAAAACGTTGGCGAACTGGTCAAATCTGAAAACAAATTCATGAGATATGACTTCCCCTCCCCATTTCGACGCCTTTGAAACCCCTTTTCTACAATCTAGGTAGACACTCGATCTCGGACATAGCACGCCTGCGACCCCTCCTTTTTTGGGCCCGTATTAGAAGGACGGCTGAATTATCTAATTACGCACTTGCCCTTGATGAATTGATCTTAGCCAACACAGGGAGTAAGATTAAATGGCTATCAGAATTGCGGAAAATTTTAATTGCTATTGGTTTTAAGGAGGCTTGGGATAGCCAGATCCCCACAACAAAGCAGGCTTTAAAAAGAAACTACTGGGAATGGGTGCAGACACAGGATATCCAGAATCCGAAACTAGGGAAGTTAACAGTGCGATTTTTCCAGTACAAAGTCTTTCGTAAGCTGGAACCCTACTTGGATTTTATCCAGACTCCCAGAGACAGGGCCTTATATATGAAACTGAGATTTGGGACTCTCCCGATCAACAGTTTCATCACAAGCTGGAGAGGTACAAACTTGGCATTGACACCCTGTCCAGGATGTGACTACCATAATGAGTCTACTGCACATTTGCTGTTCGCCTGCCCAGCTTACAGACTTCCCAGAGTCAGGTGGCTTAAACCAGCTTGCCAATTATTAGGGCCAATGAGCCATCGTAATGCACTCCGCATTTTATGTACAGACTCATCTTCTTTATCTTTGATATGCGGGGTGGCTAAATTTCTAGGCTGTGCTTGGCTAATAAGAACCAAGATCCTGGCAAGGAAGTCAACTAACCAAGTTAGTGCAGATGTGTGCTGTGTTTAGTATCCAGTCAATTCGGGGGCTAAATCCCGTTTATATATAATCCTCCCTCCTTTTTTTACAGTTTTAAGTTTTAAAATTTAAAATTGTTTTAAATGAAACAACAAAAATCATGTGATGAGAAAATTTGTACTGTATTAACTGTAGAAGATTATGACTTAATCGTATTTTATATATCTTGTAAATTTCTATTCTTATTCCTTATACATTTAGAAATTGGTTGTGGGGTTTTTATTATGTTATGTTATAACCTTTTAATTATTTTGGTACTTGTGAATACTTTTATTTATCTTCAGCCTATCAGCTCATGACATAGATGCCATGGATTGAGCCAATGTTTATTTACTGAACTTCTATGTTGGACCTCGCAGGTTTTTGGACGTATTACTTGGGAAGTACTCTTACGCTCCAACTAAGCCCATGTTCTTACAGGTAGTATAGCAAAAATCTTTAAAATATATTTTAGAAATTATAAGAAAATGAATTACACTAACATTCCAAATAATAGTTTTCTGCTAAACCATTTCAGCTGATTTGGGTGATATTGAATAAAGGATTCTAGCCCTCAGGGAAGCATGTTACACAAGTGTACAAAGAATATCATGAGGGTTTAGCAGAATGCAGTCATTGTATCTGTAAACAAAGGAGCAAAGAAGGTAGGCACTCTCAACAGGAGATACTCTACAACCACTGCCATCACTATTAACAACACCAAAGAGTGCACAGGAGAAGGAAACTAGAAAGCACTAATCAGAGAAAAATGCAGAATATTGAGGAACATAAAGTGTCAAACCTCGCACAGTTTAATTAATTGAAGCAGTTGTACAGAGGTGCGTTTTCTAATAACCCTAAAAATATGAATTATAATATGTATTGCAGTTTATATGGTTGTTGTGGAGGGTGTGAGATGGGAGTCCCTTTCATATTATGGGTTTTTTAAAAATATTAGAATCGTTTTGGAGCGGTTTATTAGCTTACTCTGTATTTTAGTGTTTAGGAATACATTTTAGAATTAGAGAGGGGGTGGGATAGGATTTATTTTTTGATAATTATGTAAAAACAATTAATTTGTCACAAGTTAAAATATGTGTTTTAGATAAATCTTTGTAGATTTGATTATTTAAAAAAATACTTATAATATATCAAATCAAATCAAATCAGGTGTTTGTTAAGCGCGACTACTCACCCGTAAGGGTCTCAAGGCGCTGGGGGGTGTGGGGGGAGGTACACAGGTTCCAGTCCATCAAGAAGGGGGTCTTTCGAAGAGCCAGGTTTTGAGGTTTCTTGCAAAGATGGGGAGCGATGTTATCTGTCTGAGGTGGAGCAGAAGGTCGTTCCAGGCTCTGGCCGTGCGGAAGGAGAAGGAGCGGTCTCCCGATCGGGTCTTTCTGGTGCGGGGGACCACAGCGTAGTAGAGCTGGGCTGATCGTAGGGTCCTTTGGGGTGCAAGGAATTTGTGTCGGGTATTCAGGTATGCTGGTCCAGTGTCATGGAGGGCCTTGTGAGCGTGGGTTAGCATCTTGAAGGTGACTCTCGCTTCGATGGGGAGACAGTGGAGTGTGCGCAGGTGCTGGGAGATGTGGCAGTGTCTTGCGGCGGCGTTTTGGATGTTCTGTAGCTTGCAGGTGAGGCTTTTGTTTATTCTGGCATAGAGGGCATTGCCGTAGTCGAGCCTGCTTGTGACCAGGGCGTGAGTGACAGTCTTTCTGTGTTCGAGGGGGATTATAATTATAATTTACTTATATAATTCCCGAAAGGTCGGTAGCATCTTGCAGGTCCTGGGTGCAACTTGTGAGCAGAAGTGGAGATCTTCGCATTTTATTCAAATAAACAAGGTTTGTTAAAGCGCGCATCTGTAATCATCGCACTACAGCCGTAGGACCTGCTTTTCCTTCTTCGAGTCTTGTGCAACCTAATGGGGATGAGGACATCAGAAAAACAATTGCAAAGAATTTGAATTTATTCACGTGAACTAACTTGATCTGTGAGTGAATTATCAAATATAATAATAATTTATTTTTTTTTAAACTATTTCAAAAACGAAACAACCAGCATGCAAGAAGTAACATCATCTCATACTGGTTATTTATTCCTTAGTACCCATGGAGGAAACCAGTCTCTGGAGTTATCACACATCCACTAGGTCGAAATGCAACAGAAACCTTTCTGAGCACAAGGTCAGTCATTGTTTATTAGCATTTTTCATATATTTCGGGAATAGACAAAAGTTGTGTTGAACCAAGTGACGGATTATAAGCAGACCCACGGGATAAAACCCTAAAAATGGGTTCTAGAACTGATCCCTCTTCTGCACACCTGTTTCTGGGTGGAGTGGGGCGGGAGTGACCAACTTTCCCTTGTGTTTTGATAACATTGTTTGTTGGCACAGACTGACCGAAATTTATTTATCATGTAGTAAGGCAGGGAATCCGAGCTTGTCAAATACCAAAAATTAATCCAATCAGTTCACTGAAGGCGACAATAGTCGATGGTGTTGTAGAGCCCCTTACATCACAGAAAGAGCTACCCTACAGACCATGGCACCTGCTCCACTTCTCCTGGGTAAAGCGTTCTAGACTCCGGGGTGAGTCCATGCGCGAGAGGCAGCACGCTCGCTAAATATGAATGAGACCACACGCGTGTTACTTGGTTACTGGTCAAAGACCCCAAGCGGTCTTGACCACCTTTATTTATCCCCTCGGGCGTGCCCGCCCTCGGGGGTGCGTGGATGCGTGCGATGTGCGTGGACGGGCCGGGTGGCTCCGCCACAACATCCCTCCATTGTTTTAGATACAGCAACCTTCCACAGGAGGGACGGGTTAGTCTTTCTGGGCACACCACGCAAAGTCCTTGAGTCTCTGACTGGGGATCGGGTTTGGCCGGAGACTATACTTCTGGCTCCGGGAGTTGTTTCCTGATTCTGACCCTTCGCCTTCTCTTTCCGGTGCTGGGGCAGCTTCTTCTGTATCCCTTGTGTCCTCGGCTGTCCCTGGTCCACCATCGAGTTGTGGTTGTATCAACTCCGACTGATTTCTCAACCCTTCAGTGTGACTAATTTCTTCCCTACGTTCCAGCTCTCTCACTGGCTGACCAGCTTCTGTTCCGTCTCTGGGGACTAGCTTGAACCACAACACATTTCTCGTGACTATCCGGGTTCCTCGCCTGGCTGAAACCATGGATCCTTGTGTGTTGACCACCTCCCACACTTCCAGTTCGAATGGGGTGCGAAACTTCCAGCTGGGGTGGCGATCTTTTACTACGACTTTGTCTCTGACCTGAATGCTTCTGGACTGCGCCCTTCACGCTTGACTCGCTTTGTCATTGGATCTCTTCCTCCGTGCCTGTGCTGCATCTTGATCCAGCTCGGGCGGATTCCATGACCGGTCCGCGGGCACGCTGTCTCTCGGGGCTTGTCGAAACAGCAAATGTGCTGGCACACACCGGGTAGTACAGTGCGGAGTTTGGCGACATGCGCAGAGGATCTGCGACAGACACTGCTCGGCATCATCCCCCTTCTCCACTCCGATCCTGAGGGCTTGGTTCAGGGTGCGCATGAATCGCTCCACCTCTCCGTTCGCTTGGGGCCACTGCGGGGTGATTTTCCGATGCCGGATGCCACGGGAGGCCAAGTACTCCTGGAAGTCCCTGCTTTGGAATGGTGGACCATTGTCCGACTTGACCTCCTCCGGCAGACCCAGCATGGCAAAGGTGCGGTCCAGTGCTGGTTTCACATGTGAGAACGCCGTCAACGGCACTATCTCCACCACTGGAAACTTCGAGTGGGCATCAATCAGCACCAGTGTGTTCTGCCCATCCGGGAATGACCCGAAGTCTATACTTATTTTGGACCATGGCTCACACAACTGGTCTTCGGTGATTACTGGGGGTGGTGCTGGCTCCCCACCTGTGATGCGGCAGGAGTGACAGTTGCATACGGCTTCCTCCACCATAGCGTCCATCCCTGGGAACCAGGGAACCAGGGATGGACGCTATGGTGGACCCTACGATCAGCCCAGCTCTACTACGCTGTGCTCCTGAGTCTAGCCTTGGTTTTAGATACCCCTTGATGGCCTTGATGCGCTAGTCGGACTAGTTCACTCTGCAGGCTCCTGGGGATCACGGGGGAGGCGCCCCTCAGGACAACCCCTGGGGACCTTCACTGAGTTCGCTTTGTGCCCTCCACAGTTGTTGACGAAACACCTGTTCCTCCGCCGTGAGTGCACTAACACCATCCAGGAAATGGTTCCGATTTCTATCGACCAGTGTGCGCTTGACTTTGGCTAAGCACTCGTCAGACTCCGTCGCTTTCCCTGCTTCCTCGAGTGTGAGCACTGTCGGGCATGCGTCTACGGAGATCATTTGGACAAACTCCTCCGTGTACTCATCGTCCGCCGGGGTGTGCCTCGCCGGCGATGGGCCAGGGTGTCGTGACAAAAAGTCAGCCGGATTGTTGGCCCCGGGTCTGAATATGACGTCGAACCGGTACGTCTGTAGTTGCACATCCCACCTCTCAATCCGTGGTGGGGCGAGCCGAGTGGTGTCAGCAAAGAGCGGGACTAGGGGCTTGTGATCGGTGACCACCCGAAAGTTGTGCCCATACAGGTATAGATGGAAATGCTGGCATGCCCATTTGATGGCCAGTGCTTCCCGCTCTATCTGTGCGTACCTCATCTCTGTGGCTGTCAGCGCCCGACTGGCATATGCGGTGGGAACCCACTCTCTAGACTCGGTTTCCTGCATCAGAACCGCCCCTAGCCCTACGGGGCTTGCATCCACTACCACCTCAGTGCGCCGGTGCGGTCGAAAGTGCATGTGGTCGTGAGCTTTCGCAGGCGAGCGTAGAACATGTCTATGGTCTCAGCCTCTCCTTGATGCGCCTGCCGGAGCTTAAACCACTCGAAGTCTGGATTAATCTGTGGATCGAAATGACGATTGAGGGCTGCGACTGCCCCAGCGTAATCGTTGTCGTTCACTCTGTCCTGCAATGTTTCGAAGAGGTTGTGCAACTCCGCTTCCCCGTAACACATCAGTAGTTATCTCTTCACCCGTCCGTCTCTCGCACTCCCACGAAGTAATGGTCCAGTCGACCAATCCAGGAGCGCCAGTGCGCTGCCGCGGTGGAAGGGTCCGTGAGTTCACTAAATGGTGGCAGTGGGACGGCTGCGCCATGTCCCGTTGGGGAGGGGGCTTGTGGAGCAGCTCGTTGTGGGGGTGGTACCACCTGGGTGGCACTCCCGCCACTGGTGCTCGGGGTAGTCATCTCTCAGCGCTATCTGACACCTTGTGCGTGTCCGAGCTTTGTGGCCGTGTAGGAACGCCGAGTGAGCGCAGGCTTGGCGATGCCGTTTCTGTGCGCTGTGCCCTTTTTGGATGTAGGGTGTGCGTCTGATTTAATTGTTTATTAGTTTAATTGTTTTTTTTTTCTGTTCGTTATTCCTCATTCAGCAGCTGCAGGCAGAGCATTGGGCACCTTTTTCTCCCTCTTGGCATGAGCAGGGCAATATCAGCTGGTCCTGTCCCCAAAGAAGGCTCACAGAGCAAACAGTCCCAGAGCCTGTCCTCACCGAGGAGGGGCACACAGTTCCCCGTACTTCTCTGCAGCAGGGGCGATGGTTTCGCGCTCTATTCTCCAACCGTGTTTGATAGGAAACAAGGGTACCCCGATGTACGAACCTGGGGTGGTACAGTGTGAAGAGAGACACAATGGTTCTAAATGGCCTAAAGAGGTCCAGGATAGAATAACCTTAAAAAGTGTAAGCGTTTAAATAAAGGTTTTTTTTAACTTAATTTTGAAGAAAGAGAGCGATAGTTAATATAGAACAGGGACAAGAAGGTCAAGGTATAACAGATATTTATTATACAATGAAGTAAATTCAGGTGCTCACATATTCAGTGACAATAAGCGTGACATAGAAAGTGAAAGTGAACTTTAAAAGAAGACATTGCATTGACAACAAGAGTTGAACCACTTTCTTTTAAACTTAATATGAGGGGTTCATGTTGTAAGCGGTCGACGACGTTTCAAACTCAGTTAGTTGAGTTCATCTTCAGGACAAAAGTGAGCATCTGTAATCTAGAAAGCAAGAATACAAAGTATAAGTAAACCATAGTCTAGTCCCTGAGAGTAGCATCACATTTCAGAAAAATAATATAACCTACACATTGCTCTCTATAGAGTGATGCTGTGTATAAAAAGTGATTTGAAAAAACATAACATAGAATTGTTATAGTGAATAATTATGCATTTGGCACAGTCTACATCAATGAAAGATTGGTTGGGTTCAAAGTACTAGTATAATTCCTAATCTTAAAAATAGAAAAGGAGGACAAAAGAACACAGATCAGCCAAATAGTCCGCGATTCAGCATAAACAATGGTTTTTCTACATCAGACCCACCAATTAAAAACACTTACTGTCAGTGTAGATATAAGGTAGGGGTCGAGTATATCAACTAGGAATTTTGTTTATTGATCACGAGAAATTCATGTGCAAGTTACTGCATCATAGTAGGGCCCTTTGTCATAGCAGGAGGCCTAGGAAAAAACGAATGTTTTTAGGCAATTAAATGGAAGGGAAGTCAGGGGTGAAAGTGAGCAGGGAAGGCAGCGGATACAGACTTACTTGAGAACCGTTATGAATTCATTTAGCCGGGACCTCAGAGATTCAGGTGCCAGGCAGATTTAGTCTGAAAGGAATGGAGGGGGTGTGTGGGTTAGAACACTGAACAGCTGAGCCAGCGAGGAAAGTGAACAGCTGATGCAACGAAGGAAGGGAAGGAGAGATTTGCCCAATGTAAACTTACAATTTGTCCGATTTTCAAATCACTTTTTATACACAGCATCACTCTATAGAGAGCAATGTGTAGGTTATATTATTTTTCAGAATGTGATGCTACTCTCAGGGACTAGACTATGGTTTACTTATACTTTGTATTCTTGCTTTCTAGATTATAGATGCTCACTTTTGTCCTGAAGATGAACTCAACTAACTGAGCTCGAAACGTCGTCGACCGCTTACAACATGAACCCCTCATATTAAGTTTAAAAGAAAGTGGTTCAACTCTTGTTGTCAATGCGATGTCTTCTTTTAAAGTTCACTTTCACTTTCTACTCTCCAACCGGGTTGACACAGTAGGGGGTGCACATGGAGCGAGGTAATACTTCGCCCGCCGGCTCGACCACGTGGTAGTGGGAGCAGCAGCGCGACGATGCAGGGCGCCAGGGAGAGCAGCGCTGGGTGAAGGCGGCGCGCACCACACGTGCGTGCAGGATCGGCCTCACCTCCGGCGCTGCTCCCTGCACCAACGATCCTCTTCCTTCTCCCTCTTCAGCGATAACGCGCCAGAGGCAGCTAGCTCCAGGCCTGGAACGGTGGTGCGAGGGACGGTCTGCGGGGTGGGCACCCGCTCCGCGACAGCCGCACTAAGGACGCCGGAACTCCCCTTCAGTGACACAGGCTCCTGCAATCACCCGGTGAGTGGTGGCGAGGCGTGGGGCAGACCTGCCTCGTCGCCAGTGTAGCGTTCTAGACTCCGGGGTGAGTCCCTGCACGTGGGCGAGGCCGCACGCTCGCTAAACATGAATGAGACCACACGCGTGTTACTTGGTTACTGGCCAAAGACCCTGAGCGGTCTTGACCACCTTTATTTATCCCCTAGGCCATGCCCGCCCTCGGGGATGCGTAGATGCGTGCGACATGCGTGGACGGGCCGGGTGGCTCCGCCACTACATCGGGGACCTGAGATTCATGCCTACTCATCCCTCGTGACCTATCTGCAATGAGGACATGGTCATTCACCCCACCTTATTCAGCATCCTCACCATCCACCTTAGCCCAGCCCAGAGCTCATCCCTCAACAGCAACACAAATGGTTACTCTGTTGATATATGTATTCAGAGTTCAGTGAGTAAACGAGTTACTTGTATGTCACAAATGGATTAAAAAGTTTTAATTGCGACCCACTGCAAAGGTAATCTTGGTTTTTATAATCCGATGACCTCAGCCCCTTTTACGAATTAAAATGCCTAATTGTATACTTTCTATTGTTTTCTTTAAAATTATAATAGCAAAATCCTTTTTTTTAACCACCAGGTGCTTCACTATGTAAAACGCGTTCACTTCAAGACTGCCAGCGGAAACAGGGTCATGTTTGATGCCAACGGAGACGTTCCCGCGTCGTATGACATTCTGAACGTGCAGATCTCACCAGACAACACGTTCCAGCTTGTGAAAGTGGGACGCATCAACTCAAGGGCAATGAGAGGCAAAGAGGTCACCATTGACATGAGCGCCATCTTGTGGAGTGACGGCTCATCGCAGGTGAGGATCAAATGGCTACTGCTGATGAGATGCTCTGGTAAAAATCAGGGCGGGGCCTAGGATTTCTTTTTTGGGTCCCCGGGCAAAAGGGAAGATGTGAGGCCCATCTAATTTGCATGTGACTTCACAAGAAGTGAATTCACAGAAAGTGACATCACAGGGCTGTTAGTCTTCTCTGGTATCGCTGTAGTGACCTAGTGTGGATGACAGTAATTATGATAGTGGATGTAAAGATAAATGCCAAAATAAACAAAGGGCATATATTGACAAATACATTGTGTAGTGCTGCAAGCAATTTAGCAGCCCCACACTGTGTCATTTAAAAAACGCAGGGATGAGCTGTACTCACAAAAATATGGCGCATCCCTGTGTTTTTCCTTGCGCTGGCTCTTAAAAAAGCTGACTTATGCTAGCACAGGAAACCTTGTGTAGTGTGGGTTAACCACGCCCTATGTACAACGCTAAGTTAGCATAACCTCGATGGCTGTTAGAAAGCCAGCTTGCTGCTTCTGCTGCTTTTGCACGCGACACTGTTGTTACATGTTATTCATTCGAGAACTGCTGACTTTGCTTCACATGAGAACCGTCTGTTGTTTAACATCCTTAACAGCGAGCAGTGACCTTGGTCTGTACACCGTGTAAGGAACGAGTCTGGGTCACTAGACGGGGCAGGTTGTTGTGTTCAGGTTGATCGTACCACTTCTTAGCCATAACATACATACAGCTGCCAATACCTGAAAGACGAGCCCTTTAATATTACAGAGCAGCATGTTTACCATTACATTCGAAACGAAGAGCTGTTGCAGGAGAGAGCCTAGCTGATCCTGTGATGTGATTCCACTAAGCTGATCTATAAGGTATGGGGTCCCCCATGCAAGCCTAAGAGACCTTAGTCTAATAATACCTTATTAGTTGCTAGAGAAAGGAGAGTGGTTACTTTCCACTGTCATTATTATTATGATTGCTCCTTTCATTTTCTATGGTATTGTAACAATGCTGATGGTGCTGATCCTAACCATTTGTCTGCTTGTGTTAGCCAAAGTACTGCATCTTAGGACGCGAGGTTTATAAAATAAACTCTTTAAACTTTACTGTGTCTTTGTTATTCTGTTGTGGACTGATATATAGCTACCAACGGGTACTTCGGATTCCCACCACTCCTGAGAGTATCTAAGTCGCTTGTTCTGGGTTGTCTATACATTGGGACCGCCGAGCTAAATCTCGGATAACGAATGTGACACTAAGCTAGTCGGATAGGGGTTCTTAGTTCTGAGGGGAGTTTCTGGTACACCACAATTCTCTGAGGTCCTGGTTTCCTGCGCATAGTTCTGTGCATAAGCAGAATCCCTGCAACATGGCGCACCTAACGTTTGGTCTTTTGATCTGAAACGCCTTAGTAGTGCTTTTACTAGTCCACAACGCCCTCACTCTAGTTTCCGGACAACGGGAGTGACGGCTTAACCTACCTAGGTTTCGACTAAAGGTTCTTTCAAGCTTGATCATTAAAAAGGTTTTCTTTTTCTGAACCCCAGTGCTACAGTTTAGCTTTTTTGTTGTTCTTCTGAGTGTCCCGATGGCGGTCAATGTCGCCGCGCATAGTAGGGTTCCCCTGACTGCACATTTGAGGGTCTATGGGGTCACGGATGATGGCTTGGCTGTTATTTTAGTGGTAGGCGCTGATGCGGCGTTCCCGTATGAGTTGTTTTACTCTTGGGTGACGTTTGAGAAAGTGGATGCAAACGACAATTTGTTCCACGAATATACTCCGCGATGCCTGCAGCCTATGCCCCTTATCGGACACTCGAGATTCCCCTTACTGCCTGGCAGCATACTATTTGGTTTAATGGCGCCCTTCGCCATGCAGTAGTGCCGGCGAGAATGGGCCCGTTGTCAATTGCAGGGACCACATGGCCGGTGCTGGCCGGTTATACACCCCATCCCCGCTACATGACTGTGGCGGTCGCGAAGTTACGAGTGCTACACACTGCCCTGATTACGGTCCATAGGGCGTTAGTGCAGTACGTGTCCCGCAATGTACAGGTGGGGGCACCTGCGGTTGCGGGCCACACGACTGACCATCATGCGACGGTCATCAGTCCTGTTATGGTTAATTCGGTTGTCGGCAAGCGCCCCCAAAATAGGGATGAATTCCCTTACTGGCTTGCTGAAAATTTTTATCAATTTGAAGCCGTGTTTCCAAATACTTCTCCTGTGGATAAACACAGGATCCTCACTATAACTTTGCCAAAGGATCTGGTCCCGGATATTGTCGATTGTGACAATTGGGGCAAGGTCTTTGCTGCGACCTATGCGAAGTGCTACGGCACTCCGTCTATGTCTGTACTGCCCTCGGTCATCAAGAAGGTCCAAGACAATCATGGTGCCGAGGCAGCAATTGAGTTGGGATTGAGGCTTGTCCATAGCTTCGATGTGGTTTGTTCCATGGTTATGGGCAACCTCAAAGGAGATGCCATGCAATTCCAAGTGTGCAATATGTTGGCACTTGTGGATCCAGGCGACAGGCCAAAGGAATTCGCTAAAATTATAGCGAAAGCCTACAGAATGGTGAGTCGTAGCGCCTTGGGTGTGAAACCCGCCGTGATCATTCCGACTGCAGTGCAGCAGCCTAAAGTGAGTTCGTCTACCAAGGACGAAAAGCCCAACTTTCCAAAACAAAGTTGGCGAGCTAAGAAACAGGGGAAGCAGCAGGAGAAACGGAAGTCTCGTTCTGCGTCGCCGGTGCAGATACAAAGTGAAAGTACTTATGATTTGCGCGATCGCTCTAATATTAAGTCACCTGAAAGATTTCAGGTTCCTGAACAACGCTCTCCTCGTTCTTCACAGGAAACATCGGCTTATCAATCCGGTGGCGGAGATCGTGGGAAGGGAAGGGGTGCTCAAGGTCGTGAGCAGCCCCGTCAGACTGACGGTAAAGGCAAACAGGACGAGTCTGCACGTCAAAGACCCCCGTTTCAAAAGAAGAAAGTTGCTGCTCTAACTACGAGATATGCCTCAGATGGTACGGACACAGCTTCTGAACCAGACATGGGCGCTAACGCTGCTAGACAGCACGGCGGAAGTTACAGTAGTGCGACAAGCGCTGCGTCCGTTTCTGGCGGCGACAGCAACTGATACATTTGTAAGTGTTGAAACTGCTGATACTCGCGTAGCTCCCCCTGAACGAATGTTTAAAATTAACCTTTTAATTGAGGGTGACATACAACGTAAAATTAAAGTGGTATTTTGGGATAATCTAACCTCCACCTATGATATCCTTTTGGCGGAGGCGGATTGGCCCCCGGCTCTCGTGTTAGAGGCTACTAGAGGGGAGGTGGTTATCCTCCCGTCCTTTGGGCACACAGTGCCACTGGAACATTCTAATAGATTAGCCGGGGAGTGGGCGCAGGTGCTCGCGCCTGCGTTGTACCGTACTCAGATGGGCTGGGACAAATTTTCTCCCAATCATACGATTCCGTTGCGGTCGGAACCCCAGCCACAACCCCAATACCCCATGCGTCGCGAAGCTCGATCTCACATCACGTCCATCCTTGAGCAATTGGAATATCAGGGAGTAATTGAAACATGTGTGTCACCCATGAATAATCCTTTATTCACTGTGACGAAGCCTGACGGATCGTACCGCCTAGTTTTGGATTACCGGCACTTAAATTCGCACTGCCGGACATGTGCGGTTCAGAATACACACAGTTCGGCTCTCGTCGATAGTCTTGTGAGAAAACGTTTTAAAACTACTCTTGACATCTCCAATGGCTTTTATAGCCACAACCTGTCTCCTCATAGCTATGAGTGGACGGCGTTTACCTCGGGTGGCAAACAAAAGAGGTTTAAAAGGCTCCCGATGGGCTATAAAAACAGTCCCGGGGTCTTTGCTGCTCCTGTGGTCTCACTTTTGGAGATGATTGACCCGGAAGCATATTCGTAGGTAGATGATATCTACCTGACGGACGACAAGTTGCTTCCACACCTTGCTCATGTGGATAACATAATAACTATGTGTGCTGACTTTGGTTACAAGTTCAACTTTGCCAAGTCTCACATTGCCGAGTACACAGTGTTGTTCTTGGGGTACGAACTCAATCATTAGGGTCGAGGCTTGGCTTCGCAGTTCCTTGAGAAATGCGCACGCCTCAGTACTCCTACGACACTGAAGAAATTACAATCTTTGCTGGGCTTTCTGATTTTCGGTTGTATCTACATTCCTGATTATGCCCAGCGTATCAAGTCGCTTTATGCCTTGGTACAACCTACTTTTACCAAATCTTGCTGGCTGCCTGAGCATTCGGCTGCATTGCAATCTTTGCAGTCTGATCTTCTTGCTTCGAAGTTTTTACAAACTCGTGATAACCACACTAACCTAGTCATTAGAATCGTACCGGGTGCAGTGGGTTTCACCTACTTGACGTTCAATGAGGGCGACACCGTCCCCATTGCATACAAATCTCATCTGTACACTTCGGCTGAGCTGCGCTTCTCCGCTGTCGAGAAAGTACTGACAGCAGTTCAGATGGCGATCCTGAAAGAGCGAGCGCTATCACAGGGGAAGCACATGCTGGTGGTGACACCGTACCCTGCCCTTGAGGCGGTCACTAAGGCCAGTGTACATAATTCTAAGGCTTTGCATCCAAGGTGGATACAATGGGCAACCTCCTTGACTTCGCCCGACGTCACATATATCTTTGACGCGGCATTACAGACACAGGAGTTCTTGGAGTATGAATTTGTTCATCCGGCTCCTCTGACTTTGCGCCCGCTCGAGGAGTACCATTGTGTCATTTACACTGATGGGTCTGCGCAACCCGCAACTGGTTTCAAAGCACGTCTATTCAGCGGCCTGTGCAATTGTAGTAGGTACTTTCGTGAACGGTGAGTTCCAGTCTGATGTCGTGCATATGCAGTCATTGGGTGATTGTACCGCGCAGTTGGATGAGCTGAAAGCTCTGGTGCTTGCACTGTAGTTTGCTGATCCTCGAGTCACCACTCTTATAGTGTTCAATCGTACAACGAGAATCTACACTTTTGGAGTCACAATGACTTTCGTGATTCGAAAGGTAGCACAGTGAAGCACAAAACGCTTTGGGTTCGAGTGGCAGAACTTAAGGAAGGTCTGCCCCTCGTGAATGTAATTCACACTCTTGGTCACCAGCGTGTTGGTGTCCATGCTGTCGGTAACAGTTTGGCTGACGAGGCAGCAAAAACCGCAGTGGCGAAATATTTAGTAGCAGCAGTTACAAGATCCAAAACTAGGATTGATGATGACATCTTGGCAGCTATTGCTGCGTCTGAGACAGGGACGGGCTTTCCGAAAGGATTCCCTTCCCGCTATCATTATCGTTTAAGTCCTGATAATGTCCCGTTAGTGAGGATTAACGACGTTGGTGACAGGTTGATTCCCAACGCGGACTGCAGACCATCTCTGATTACAGCTGCCCACGAAGGTGTTGCGTCTGCGCACGCCGGCGTTTCGGCGACTGTATCTCTTTTACAGCAACGTTACTGGTGGTACAGTTTGTACAAACAAACGCGAGCTTATGTTCTTTTATGTGACATTTGCCAGCAGATTAAACCTTCTACTGTCGCGCGTCCACCACAAACTCAGCTGTTTATATCTAATCAACCACTTGCGTGTGTTTATTTAGATCACTGTGGTCCTTTTTCCTCTGATACTGCGTACAAGTACATCTTGGTTGCAGTGGATTCGTGCACACGTTTTCTGTGGGTGTGGCCGAAAAGGAGTACTGATGCCCGGACGGTCATCAAGGATTTGCGTGTCTTTATTGGGAGTTTTGCATGTGGTACCCTTCATTCTGACCAGGGCCCTGCGTTTGCCTCTAGGGCTTACAAAGAAGCCATGAGAAGTTTGGGGGTCCAAGTCAAATTTTCGTCTCCATACCGGCCTGAGGGCAATAGTGTTGTGGAGCGAATGAACCGTGACCTAAAGCAATCTTTGACAGCAAGGGTTTTAGGTACAGGCCGAAGCTGGCTAACCCACTTGTATGACGTGCAACGTGCACTTAATAATTTCCCTAGACGGTCTCTGGGTGGGCGGACCCCATACATGATGCTCTTTGGAGTAAGAATGTTTGTTCCAGACCTTGAGGGTCTAGACATGGCGGCGGCTGCCGCGCCTTTTGACCTAGATGATCACTGTGCTGTATTGCAGAATCGACAAGAAGCAAGAGACACTGTGGCGAAGCAACACGTACCCTCTACATGCGAAGCTGAGCTCCAGATTCCGGTAGTCGGCTGGCTGCCTCGAGTTGGTGATCTGGTCCGTGAGAAGGTGGAGAACAAGAAAGAGTTTGGCCCCTCTTATCGTGCACCAGTCCCGGTGCTTGGAGTCCAGGGTACACATACAGTTATTTTACCACCACTTCCTGGTCGCAAGGAAAACAGGTACATCTCGATTGACAATGTCAAGCTACAGCGAGTGGCCGATACTTCATAGTATGACACCTTCAGTTTCTTGCCCTTCCATTCTGCGAAATTCTGTTGTAATGCTGCCCTCGACCATCATGCCTGAGGTTGCCGTTGAGATGCATGCTGTTGCTTCCCCTCCTATACCGCCTATTGATGGTGGTTTGCCTGATGATCCTGAGTGTGCTTATCCTGCAAGTGTCCCGTTGCCTCTTTTACATTCAACAGCGATTAACCAGTCCCGTTCTTCCTTTGACACTGAATCAATAACTTCCACTGCCCCTTCCAAAATTGCTATATTTTTTGCCTGGTTCAAGAGACATTTTTTAGTGGCACCATGGACTTACATCTGGCTGGTGCTAATATGTATTTTTTTGTTCATGACAATTGGCTTTGTGGTAGTGTTTTTTAAAATTATAAATGGACACTACCTGACTGACCGATCTACAATTGGAACAATTGCTGGAACTTTGGCCCCCCATTCCTCCACACACATTATGAAAAGGGACCAGACTTTTGTGAACATTACTGCCTGGCCTGTGCGTGATGGGATCGCTTGGGATGCTGTTAAATTTCAAATTCATGGACCTACCGAAGTGATTAATGTGCCTAATGTATTTCGTGTTTCCATGGGTGATGTCGTTAAACAGAACATCAGATCTGATGATTGGGATGTACAAGCAATAGAAGCACTATTTTCTGACCTAAAATATTATGCTGCATTTGATGCTGAAGATTTATATTTAAATTCTGCTAATTATGGTGAACAATTTTGTTATCAACATTATGGCACACATTTCCTACATAGAGCAAATACCTTTCGAAATTTTGTTAATTACACACAATGGGAACATTGTCCGGCCCCTCATCAGGGCAGTTCTACAACGTTAGTGAACAAGTTCACATACTTTTCGGATTTTAGTGTGTCAAAACCGGCCTCCTTTTATTTTAAGATGGCGCCTGAAACCGCCTCAAAGGTAAGGTTGACACATACCAAATTATTATATTCCAAGTCCTTTATGGACGAATTGGCTGTCGGAGGCTATGAGCTATGGAAAGCTACTATCAATCTCAAATCAGTTTGGGGTACTAAACCATGGCAGGTTCAGGAACAGAGGCTTAGCATCGCGTCTGTCTTATCCCAAACTATATTTTATTTTTGAATTCATCTATTTTTCAGACGACTTGTTTTGGTTTGGCAACGTCTAAAAAACTGAATTCCCCCACAGTCCCGGATCTGGGTGCTTACCCCAGCTGGGGTAATTTCACAGATCTATCCCTCATTAACTTGCAGTCCCTCATTTCCAACACCTCCTTTAATGTTTCGGCGTTTAATCCTGAGGGATGGTTGGTATGGCAAACTGGTTCAGATTCCTGTCAACGTCGATTTTTAGCCTTGGCACCTGGGTACACCAAAGTCAGGGGGGATCCTCGTTTTGAGTCATCACACACTGTAACTACCTACTCTGTGGGTAAGTTATGCCAGTCGTGGCTGCAACATTCCACATTAGCATCTGTTAAACTTCATTTGTCACGTTTAGACGACAAAATTGATTTGAATGATTTTATTAAAGGTCCTGCAGTAGGCAGGTCCAAAAGATGGGTATATGCTATTTACAACGAGGTTTGGAAATTGTCACAAATTGAGGCTGCCTCCAGATTACGTGCTATTGACCAGGCCAATATGGAAAAAGTGTTGGCTGTGATTGATAATAGTATAAACACCTTGTCTTCTAGAATTTACACTTTAGATAATATTGTTTCATCTGTCGTAGACATTGTGCAGGATGATTTGTCTGTGTTGTACCATGGCCAGAATCAGTTGCGTTCTGTTGTGCAGTTTGCATGGACTTTACAAACGTTAAAGGCAGGGAAGGTCCCATGGGATTACATGAATGTTTCCTCTTTGTTCCTCCCTTTTAACTTAACTGCCAAACAACAGTTTATGTCTATGAAGGATGCGACTTATTCATTACTGCACATTGAGAAATTAGAACCATTGCCTTTCTCTATTGCTGAGTTACATTCAGCCGTGTGGCTTATCCATGGCGTAATCACTTTACCTTTTTCGCTTTTTAAATTTATTTCATGCATGAAACATTATGCTCTTGGCAGATATGAACAACTTGGCAGTGCATTCCTGCACGAAGTTTGGTCGCTCCTGTTTACATATAGATGCATGCGGGAGGGCACAGAGGTTTATCTGAAGGGTGAGGAATGCACTTCTGCTCCTGATCATTCTGTGGTGTGTAGACACATACAATTACATGGTGTTTGCAATGTACACGCTCCTAATTTAGCTTGCGTTTTGAAAGGTGTACCTGTACCAGTTATAACCCCTTCATTCACACTGCTTGCTAACGGTAGTTATTTACTTTTAAATAATGAAAATTGCTGTGGGATGCTAAAGGGCATTCCATACATAGTCACTGTTTCACAGCGTGTAGTTTGCTGTAATAATGTCCTTTTCCCACCCCCGCATGGCTGGCTCAATGTTTCTATCTGGCCTTCGATTCCAACCTTGAGCGCAGAGTTCAACCAGATGAGCAGAATAAGGGTCCTTGGAAATTGGGCCATTGAAGAGGCTGCGATTGACTTTCTGGAGCGAAGTTATATCGAGGAACCTTCCTGTTGTCCCCGTGTAGTGCTGGAAGCTCCTATTGTGAGTGAACACGTGTGTTCCTTTCCCTTGTTAAACTGGATGGCAGATACTTTTGCGGAACACTCCAATGATTTCCTCTTGGAGGCTGTTGCAACTTATTGTGCCTATACTTTTATGGATTGACTTTTTATCTTGATCGACCCTTGATGTATCGATCGATGTCGTTTTTTCCCATTTTTTCATGGTTTTTTTCCACCTGACGACATCTTTTTCTGTTTTTGAATTTTTTTATTTTTCGAACTTTACACTTACCTTATGTGGACTTATAGTTCGTGACCTTGGTTCCGTTCTTTCTAACTTGAACTCTGCGTTCTTGATAAGTGCGCCCCTTTTGGTTAGTAGTCCGATCAAAGGGGGGTGTAGTGTGGGTTAACCACGCCCTATGTACAACGCTAAGTTAGCATAACCTCGATGGCTGTTAGAAAGCCAGCTTGCCGCTTCTGCTGCTTTTGCATGCAACACTGTTGTTACATGTTATTCATTCGAGAACTGCTGACTCGACTTAGCTTCACATGAGAACCGTCTGTTGTTTAACATCCTTAACAGCGAGCAGTGACCTTGGTCTGTACACCGTGTAAGGAACGAGTCTGGGTCACTAGACGGGGCAGGTTGTTGTGTTCAGGTTGATCGTACCACTTCTTAGCCATAACATACATACAGCTGCCAATACCTGAAAGACGAGCCCTTTAATATTACAGAGCAGCATGTTTTCTGTTACATTCGAAACGAAGAGCTGTTGCAGGAGAGAGCCTAGCTGATCCTGTGATGTGATTCCACTAAGCTGATCTATAAGGTATGGGGTCCCCCATGCAAGCCTAAGAGACCTTCTGTTAATCTAATAATACCTTATTAGTTGCTAGAGAAAGGAGGGTGGTTGCTTTCCACTGTCATTATTATTATGATTGCTCCTTTCATTTTCTATGGTATTGTAACAATGCTGATGGTGCTGATCCTAACCATTTGTCTGCTTGTGTTAGCCAAAGTACTGCATCTTAGGACGCGAGGTTTATAAAATAAACTCTTTAAACTTTACCGTGTCTTTGTTATTCTGTTGTGGACTGATATATAGCTACCAACGGGTACTTCGGATTCCCACCACTCCTGAGAGTATCTAAGTCGCTTGTTCTGGGTTGTCTATATATTGGGACCGCCGAGCTAAATCTCGGATAACGAATGTGACACTAAGCTAGTCGGATAGGGGTTCTTAGTTCTGAGGGGAGTTTCTGGTACACCACAATTCTCTGAGGTCCTGGTTTCCTGCGCATAGTTCTGTGCATAAGCAGAATCCCTGCAACACTTGTACCATGGTGCAAGGGTGCCTGCATTGCAGGGATGATTCTGTTTGTGCGGGAAGGAACACCTTCCTGCACACAAACAATCATAAATGGCATTTTCCTCATTATTTTGTATACTGCACAATGCAGCACACTTAGAGCAAAAAACGAGGACAATTTACTGTATTTCTCCTAGTTGCACCACTCTAATTCCTCCTTTTCAGACATTAGTTTTGACGATGCCTCAGATTTACAAATCCTTGAAAAGCAAAGGGTGTTGCGTGAGTATGCCCACAGCTACACCAATTACACACCATAGTCTAGTCAAATTAGTTCAAAAAATGGGCTAACCTAGAACTAATTGTGAGTGGATTGTTATTGAACTTTTTCCATAGAAAACGATGGTGAAAAGTCTACCACTCTATCATGACGCCTTCATCCAATATGGCGGATTTTTCAAAATGGCTGCCCATTATTTGAGATATAGGGTATAACTGTTTATATGCCCATGTGTGGTATCATTTTATATGTTTTTAGGGACGGGAAAGTCAAAAATAACATAAAAAATAGTTTCTGATGCCTATAACATCAAATTGGGATTAATACAATAAACAACGATAATTATATGGAAATATGCCAAACATAGTTTTGACATTATTTTTTATTTACATTTTTTTAACATCATTTGAAAAGGATAAACAAATTTCAACAAGATAATATAGCACTTCTCAATATGACACTGACAAATGAAAATTGTTAAAGAGATACATTCAAACAGCACTCTTCAGTATAAGAATATTATGATTTCAATCATTGTCCATGTCCACTTCCATGGAATTGCAACAGCTTATTCCTCGACAATCCATGCACGCATCTGTGCACACTATTCCTTGTCTTTTGCATATACATTGCAGAGTCGCACATTGACTCTTGCTTCAGCCACATTTCACAAATTTTGTCATACCTTTTCCATGGGTCATTCCGCTGAATTCTTTTATATTCTTCATTAGAACTTGTTCAATTACCAAATCAGTGGAAAGGCCACCCGAAAACAACATGCAGACCATTTGTAAATGCCGTGTAAAATGGTAGCATCTCCTTTACCATTGCAAGATGTAGATGCCAAATTCCTGTTCTTTCAGCTTTTAAGAATTGTTTCAGGATGTTGACCATTTGCAAATATTGCAACCAAAGTCGAGGAGTCCTGTAAAAGTTAAGTTCATCTTTGGCCTTCAGCAGTTTGGTTGCAATTTCGACAACAGCATTATGTGTAACATCCTCAACAGAAAGCTCCCCATTAAGAAGATTATTAAACAATGATCTATCTGCCTGTAAATCGTCGTTATCATCTAGGGCTTGCGTTGCTAAAATCGGGCTGAAAACTGATGAAACAATAAGATGACCACTAATCGCTCTTGCAATAGCTTTACCAGAAAGCATGTGCTTTACAGCATTTCCTGCATATACAATCTCAAGTATATCAACCAAGTCTGCTCCACTCATCAAAAAACCGATGCATCCAAGAAAACTCATGATTGTGTGCAGGCCTCCTAGTCTCAGAATGACCGTCTTCAAAGGACTATCCTGTGATTCATTGGCTATAATGCTAAGTGCTTTGTGGAAAAGAGGCTGGTCGAATGTTATAATAGGGGTCTGGCTGTATCTCTTGGCATGGTCAGGAAAAAAAAACAGTGTTGAGAGAATACACGTCTCATTTGTTGGATCCATGTTAATCATTGGCAGAAAGATGACAGATGATACACCGGGATGGTTACCTTTATGTAGTAGTTGGCATACTCCTTGCCATCCTGGAACACTGTTGCTGAGTAGATGTGAGATGTTCAATAAAATATCCAGGTTTGCAGATGGGTCACTGTACGCGATTTCCTTAATGGTATTATACTTTAAAAAACGCATCCCACTGGCCTGTGAATGATATGTTTTTATTGGGATTTGCCTCAACCTCCTCAGTTCTTCAAATTAAACCTGACGTTTCTTAATGACTGTTGAACATTTTCCAGTTGGAGTCACAGTGGAGATAATGCCCATCCCATGAAAAGTACCATGGCCATCTATTGTAATAATATTGTGACCAATATTATCAGCTGCATATTGAACGAATTTCGGAGGACTTTCAGAAGGTTCCACAAGGACAGGTATAGTATTTCCTCTTTCTGCTGCAGCTGAACGTTCAAAACAAAGAGCTGCAGAATCCCATTTGATTTACTGCTTCAACTACAAATCTCGAGCTTGTGTTGTCATGTAATTGAACTGCCAGCCCTAACTGCAACGGTGCAACTAAGACTCGTGGGCGCAGAGCTTGCATAATTGCCTGTCCAAAGAAGCTACTTTTCTCTTTCTTTTGGTTTTATCAGTAACAAAAACTGATAATAAGAGCCTTAACGAATAAGGAATATAGCTCACATTATAGTCAACATGTAGGACCTGGGGTCACCAGTTCCACAGGGGGGTAGCTTGACGCGAGTAGGTAGGCACCCGAAAGCTTAGGTGTAAAGTGACCATATAGCACACACATCCACTGAGACCGGAAACGCATGCAATGACAGACACCACACCAGGGAGTTTGAGTAAAAATCAAATAGGTCAGAGTCAGGGTAATCAACAATCCCGGTATTCATCAAAGCATTTCATTAGAAATAAACGTGGCATCTCATAAGAGCATTTCATTAGAAATAAACATGGCATTTCATTAGAGCGTGAGACATGGTATCTCATTAGAGCGTTTCATCAAGGATAAAGATGGCATTTCATCAGAGCTTTTCATCAAGGATAACCATGTCATTTAAGGACAATTAATCAACTTTAAGCATTAGCAAACAATATCCCCTGAGACAAAAATGACCAGTTCATGAGGCCAAGATCAGCGTTTCATTATGCAAGCATTAACTTCAAGGCAAGAGTCTGTCAGGCAAGAATGAACTTTCTGTCAGGCAAGAATTAACTTTCTGTCAGGCAAGAATTAACATCCCCCGCAGCCTGGGTTGCAGTAGCACACAGTATTTCATTTGGCCAACTCTCTCCGGGATTATTCCCCCGCTCCTGGGGCAAGTGGGGGCCACCAGGGCTCAATGACAGCCTTCCCCGGGGGAGGGGCGAGCTCCGGGCCTTCCTCTGGCCTTCCGCCCTCCTCCCCGGGAGTTACCTGTTTCTCCAACCTCGTGAAGGACCTGGCAGCGGGTCCCAGGCAGGGCGGGGGGCTCGCTCCTCATGGAGCCCCACCCGCCAGCAGTGCAGGCTCTCCGGTGAGCCGGGCATGAGAGGGGGCTTCGGGGGAGGCCCTGAGGTGGGCAGAGCTTCGTGGGGCCTCCGGCGGGTCTGGGGGCTGCCGGGGAGCCCCGTGCTGACAAGAGGCCGGTCCCGGGCCCTCCGAGGGCTCCTGGGGCCCGGGGACCGATGGTGATGGCCACAGTAGAGGCACGCCCGCAGCCGCCGACAGTAGTGCGGCCTGCGGGGGCGCGGCCTTGAGCACCAATCGGCAGGCGGAGGGGGCAGCGTCCAGGAGACCGCCCCCGTCACGTGATGAGGGCAACGGCTTCAGGGCCTAGCGCAGCCTACTCTTGCGTCCGGCAGCCCATTCCTTGCTTGAGGGCCGTCGCAGTGGATCACCAGCCACTGGGCACACGTTGGGGGGTCACCCCGGTCGCGACGGCGATGGCGGGGCCCCGCACCCCTGGAGATGTCGGCGGCGCCGGGCTGTGGCGGTGAGTTTGCTTCTAGCGGCCCGGCAGTGGTGGGGGGACTTCCAGGCCCGGCCCGCAGTTCAGGCGATATCGCTGGTACCCAGCGCTCCCCGAAGCCCAGCGGGGGAGCACAGAGTCTCAGGGCAGTGCAGGTTGAGGTGGGACAGGCCACACAAAAGTGCCAGTTCAGAACAGGGGTCCCAGGTGGAGTCGGAGAGCGCAGGGGTGGCACAGCGCTAATACCTGGTCGATCCCCCAGCAGTCCTGTGGGAATTTATGAGGTACTCTCCGGCGCTTGCTGGTTCCTGCACCCTTAGGAGTTGGTTTCTTGACGGAAGGGGGGGGTTGAGTTGGTGGCTGAAGGCAGGTTAGTCAGTCACTGCAGGTCGTCCCTGGGTTCCCCTCCCGCCGGGCCAGATCAGTGGGCTAGTCCAGTGTTCCTCACACAGCTTGGAAGGCAGCACCTAAGCCCTGTCACTCCCAGTGGTATAGGTCCCTGACTAGGCCCTACCGCCTAAGTCTCCTGCGTAGGTTCACCCAGGTCACCGTCGCCCCAACTGTCTAAAAAGTTTCCCTCCTTCCCTTATGTATGCCCAGGTCAGGTGACCACTCTCTAAGGCGGCAAAACCAGACCCCACCCTTGTTCTAGAAGGTTCCAGGAGCTGCCCTACTCTAACTATGGGAGAAAAAGGCGGCTGGTGTGGCAACAATGTTGTAGGGCCCCAGCCAGCTCCTGGCGACTAGGGTGCTACTAAAAAGACCACTCCGCAGTAGCAGGGGCCTGTGGCAGCCATATTGGGAGAAGAGAGCACCTGCACCTTTGCATTGATTAGCAATGGGAAGGCGCTCGGAGACCTAAGGTCAACTAAAAGAGGGTGGAAAAAATGAGGCAAGGGCAAAAACACAGGGAAAGACCACCCTAGGGCTGACAGGTCTAACACAACACTACTCACGTTTTCAATGGGTGGATATGTTTCTGGTTCTACAGGGATGTCTTTAATATCATTTCTTATTATTTCAGCAGCTGCCATAAGGAGATTGTTTCGATCCTCTTCAACATCTTCATGGCTATGACTGTGGTACTCTTGCAATACATGAGCAGCTGTACTTTTAAAAGTAACGACATCAGCAGTCCCAGCAACTGTTCCTATGAAGATTTCATCTTCAAAATGCCCTTTGAGTTTTTGTTTCATATACTTCGAACTGTATGGTTCGCTATTTTCTGGCAGTAATTCTCGCATTTTATTAACAAGTTCTTTAACAGTAGTTTGTTCTTCATCATTTGCCTCCATGTATTTAACTACTTGAAGAAAAGTTTCCTGGCAAACTGAGTCCTCTGGTCGACCTGAAGATATTGGAGGGTTATCAGTGAACTGCCCTGGAATGAATTTCCCAGTTTATAGTTCTCTTACGTTTGTCTGCCCATTCATCATTGCGTTCGTTGCATTTTTTGTAAAACTGATGATTTGAATTCAACTGTTCGTGCATTAAACCACGCATTTGTTTTCCTCTCCCTGAAGTATAAACTTAACTCAGTACCAAAGAAAAAACTATTTTTTCTAAAAACAAACGGGGTTTCACATGACCGTAGAACACGAGAAGTTGTGGGATCTGATTCTTTCTCCTGGAACGGAGTTTTCAAGTTAACAAAACGCGCTCTACATTTCTTGTGAACTTTCTGCCCAACACAAACGTGAGACTTAGATATTTTTCTCTCCTTGCATGTTTTTTGAATTCCAGTCACTCCTCTTTCAGTGAGTACAGATACATCGTCATCTTCTTGAAACACCACATCACAAATGAAACACTTTTCTACGTCCATTTTCACTGTATCTCCCAGCAACTCGCAAGAACCTGTAACACAAAAATGAAACATTTTTGATTAACAACAAAACAAACAATAACAACAAAGTAACAAAACAAAACACAAACAATAGCAAACTTTTTATTTCAAAAATGTATTGTAATATTTACGTTCCTTCACACTTTGTCATATAAGTCAACGAAACAATTATACAAACTTTGTCTATCTGACATATTCCGTGATTATTTGATATTATGGTCATCAGAAACAATTTTTGATGTTATTTTTGACTTTCCCATCCCTAAAAACATATAAAATGATACCACACATGGGCATATAAACAGTTATACCCTATATCTCAAAAATTGTGCAGCCATTTTGAAAAATCCGCCATATTGGATTAACGTGTCATGATAGAGAGGTAGACTTTTCACCATCGTTTTCTACGGAAAAATTTCAATAACAATCCACTCACAGAAATTGTATTGCAATTAGTTCTAGGTTCCACAACAAATTGACTAGTCTACCACTTTGCCGCAGAAAACTGCGGCGAGGAGGCCCATAATTGCAAGGCGGTGTTAAGCCAAGCAAAGTGCTGCCTTGTAAATATGGAGCCAGGCATTGCGCCACAGAAGCATCGGAAAAAGTGACACTCCGGTGGCTCAATGCCATTGTAAATATGCCCCTAAATCTATTTTAAAGCTGTATTAGGTGGCTTACATTAGTCACAGTGAATGGAAAAGCTAGGTACAGGTCGCAAAAAGATTCCAGAGATTTGTGGGAAATTCATTGAAAGGCATCACTATGGGAAACAATTAAGCAACAGGGCATAGCAAAATAAAGTTGAGTTCAAATAAATGTAACCTTTCCATTTTTATTTATAAGCTTTATAAGTTAAAGACCAGAACTAAAAAAGGGCAGCAGAGCTCTGACAAAACAAAACAAAGCATGTATTATAGACAGCGCCATGCCTCCATGTGAGGCTGCATCAAAGCAGGGTTAAAGTCACCCCTGTACAGAAACGTTTATAGAGTTCTCAAACTTATAAATCATTTCATTTATTTCTTTCAGTTGCATCTGGTACTGCTACATTTATGAAGTGGCATGTTCCAGAATGCAAGGAAATAACAGCAGGCTGCACTACTTACACCTGGTATAAAGATGCACCAATTCACAGTTTGTTTTGGACACCTTATGTATTGCTACAAAGACAATATACATCCCAAGCACAGCTCATGGGACTATAAGACTCTCTCTAGAGCCTTATACTTGAAAGAAAACATGCTACAATTTACAATTACTAGTGTAACATTCAAGTAGCAGTTCTGTGTCACTCAAAATGACATATGTATGATGTAGAGATGCAACATGTAAAGACAATGCAAACATAAAAATGGCATACATGGGAAAGTTAGTAGCAAGAAAACTTTCAACCAAAGCTCTTCTGGCACCAAGCAAGTGGAACAAGTCATCATAACCCTACCCAGAAGAGCTCTCTTGTCTCTTCCATCCAAGTATCTATCAATTCATCCATTTATCCTTCCACCCATCTGCTAATATCCACCATTTCACCTTTACATTCTGTCATCCATTCATTCTTTCAATTGTCACTCAATCTTTCACCATTCTGTCTGTCCATCCATCCTTGTGCCCATCCCTATCCATCTCCAAACCTATCTATCCATCAATCCATCCATCATTTCACTCATCAATTCGTACAACCTTTTACTCATGCATCCAGCCATTCTTTCAATCATCCATCCGTCCTATTGCTCATCCATCCATCCACACTTTCACTCCACCCTTTCCCTAATGCATCCATCCATTTACACATTCACCCATCCACCCATCGTTTCACCTGCTCATCCATCCATCCATTCACTCAGCTGTTCATCTATTCACCAGTTCACTGATCCTGCAATCCTTTCTTCCTTCCCTCCATCCTTCCTCTCTCTCATCTATCTATTCTTTCACTCATCCACCCTTACATTGATTCTTTTACTCATCCACCATCCTTTTACTCATCGATCCATCCATTCGCTCATCCATCCATCTGCCCTTTTACTTCATTCATTCACACTTTTACTCATCCATCCATCCCCCCTTTCGCTCTTCCATCAATACTTTCACTCAGTCAGCCATGCTTTAACTAATCCATCCACCCTTTCACCCATCCATCCATCACCTCAGCCAACCATTTCCACCTTCACTCATGCATCCTTTTATTCATTCATCCATCCATCCATTTTCTAACCATCCATCCGTCCACTCTTTCACTCATCCATCCATGCACCCTTTTACTCATCCATTCATCATTCCATCCATCCACCCTCCCTTTTACTCATTCATACATTCTTTCACTCATAAAACTTTACATTCATCCTTTTACTCATCTGTCCATCCATTCATCCTTTCACTCATTCATCCATCAACACATCTATCGTTTCACTCATCTATCCTTTTACACATCCATCCACCCTTCCATTCAGCCAGGAGATTATGAGTCATGCATGATGCACAGTGGCAGGACGTGAGGTGACTCTGACATGGCATCGCGGTTCCTTTTCTCCAGTGTGATATAGAACAAACTCATTTTGTTAACAAAAGGTCCTAGCTTAATTTCTAGTTAGGAGACAATGTTTTGACATAGACTTCAATGAGACCTATGTGAGTTCCTCCTGTGTCCAGCCGGACAGAGGAGCATTTAATCTTAAATGGTCAAAGAATTGTAAGTGAGAAATGAGAAGGCTGATGAAACAGGGGCACAGTCCTGTACCGAGTTTTCAACAGAGAGAGGAAAGAGAAAAGCCAGGAAATGAGAGGCAATTACAAATTGGTAACAGGCAAACAAGTTTTGGAGCGATCGAGGGGGCTTACAATACAATCAGTGACTTTAAGTAAGCTCTAGCCAATAGTATCCACGGTGCATTTAAACAATTGCCATAATGTGGAACTATTATCAAGTCGACGTAACGTTTCGATCCCTAGCTCCTAGTATAAAGGGATCATCATCAGGACTAAGGGATTTGTCAACAAAGTAATGCCTGGTAGAATTATAACGCCTAGGGGAGGGGTTTTTTGGAATGGAAAGGTAGATGTGTCTTCAAGAGGGCGGGATCCTTCTTTTTCACGGGCGATGCTGCTTGTGAAGTCAGCCGCGTTGTGAAATCGTGCAATTGGGAAGGCGCTATGGAATCGAAGGATAATGAGAGCGTCTAGGATTTGAAGCAGGGTTGCAGCCAATGGTGCTGTGCGTAGTCTATTGGGTGCGTGAGTGAGATCAGGTACGCCACACGCGTCTGTTTGAAAGTGGCGAGGCGTGTCAGTGTCCGAAATTCATCCGGCAGCTGTTTATGCTGTCCGTATTCTTCGGGGCGCGTGGTTTTAAAAAAGTGAAACCAGCGCACGCGTCTAGGATGAGGCGCGTCTGTGTCCGAAAATCAACCGGCAGCTGCAATGGCTGTCCAAGTCATGCTAGTCAAGGTCTTGTGGCCACAATGGGGAGTCCAAACCAGTCTTTCACTCATCCATCCATGCACCCTTTTACTCATCCATTCATCATTCCATCCATCCACCCTCCCTTTTACTCATTCATACATTCTTTCACTCATAAAACTTTACATTCATCCTTTTACTCATCTGTCCATCCATTCATCCTTTCACTCATTCATCCATCAACTCATCTATCGTTTCACTCATCTATCCTTTTACACATCCATCCACCCTTCCATTCAGCCAGGAGTTTATGAGTCATGCATGATGCACAGTGGCAGGACGTGAGGTGACTCTGACATGGCATCGCGGTTCCTTTTCTCCAGTGTGATATAGAACAAACTCAGCACAAAGTATTTGGAGCACTTTACACAAGTACCAATACTACTACAAAGGGCAATTAGTATTTTTTTTAGGTATACGAAGGTTTAATGATTTTCCCAGAATTTCAGAATTTAGACCCAATGCCAGGACTTGTACCTGGTTTCCTACTTCCATTAAACTACTCCATGTGGTGTGAGGCCCATGGGAGGGAGTTTCATCCCCTGGGCTTCACAGCAATAGTGTATCACTGAAGCCAAATAGTACTGGAAAATGGCTTGGATGCCCAGGGAAGGGGCCCCATACCTGGACCTTTCAGCCTGATGCAGGGTTTCAAGGCCCACAAGAGTGAACTTTGCTAAACACAGCCCTGCTATGTCAGTATTTTTGGCTGCTGCCTCCTTCCCCAGCCCACCTCCCCTTACCGGATAATGTCCATCTGGTCCTTGAAACAAAGAGGCCCTTCTGTTGCCAGGCAACGCAAAACAGTAAACAGGACAATCTGCATGAAACATTCCAAGAAAAAAGTGCATCACATTTGGGTTCAGCATGTCGAATTTATTGTAGCTCCATCTGGGGGTAGAGTTAAATGGAGGGTCAAAAAATTATAATTTCCATGTTAGCTCCCTTAGATGTATGTGCTGTCTGGTACAGAACAATGCCTTTGTTGACAAATAAAAAGTGGTATTAAAGTAGCATTTTACTCAGTGCCTTGCTTGATTTGGTCTAAGTATGTTACATTGTTTTTGAGAAATTAGCATTACAAAAACAGGGCCTGGCCTTATGATATACTCATCCTTTTAAAACCTCCAAATGAGTTAGGAAATCCATAAGATATCAATATTCAGTTTGATTGGAAAACATCCACCAGGAGGTCCTGAAACACATCCTAGAGTCTCTTTAGGGAGCCCTTCCAAATAAGGTTGTTGTAAACAGATGTCACTAGGTCATGCATGTCATCTATTCCAGGAAATAGGTTGGTGAGATACTGAACAATAATTGGAAAGTCTAAAAGTATCACAGAGATCATTGGGTGGTTTGCGTGGGTCACCAGAGAGAACAGACCTCAAGAGTGATTCTTCATGTGTGGTTCTAACTTAAATGATCCTAAAATATTATAGGAAACATTAATTAACCCACATATTTTATCTCAACCTTTTATACTTATGACTATGACCATACTTACATTTGACAGCCATGAAAGTTGATGAAAGAATGTAAGATTCATGGTGCTGGAAGCATTGAGGAATAACTGTGTGCACCTTCTAGTCTCCTCTTAGTACACATTACCATACCATGGGTGTCCTGTGTCCTTCATGCTTGTCCACACTCATTGTTGTTTCTCTTTTTTTCATTGCATTTTCCATTGTCTTACAGTCACCGCGCTCTGTCTGCAGCGACAGTTGTCCTCCTGGTCACCGAAAGGCTGCAATAGAAGGAAAGCCCAAGTGCTGCTTTGATTGTGTGCCCTGTTCACATGGAGAAATCAGCAATGGCACAGGTGGGGATACTTCTAGACATGCATCATTCAATGTCCTCTCGACTTTAATCAGACTATCAATGTCTAAGTACTTGTGTGCTAACCCCTACTGGACACCGATGGGACGACAAACATTTAGACATGATTTGGAGAAGGGTATTCTGCAAATTGTGAATTATATGAGTATGTTTTATCACTTAACCTCTACAGGAATCCTTTGATTGACTTTAAAGGTTTGATAGGTTCCTAAATACTTAACAAAAGTGTATGAAGAGGACAATTTGTTGAATATATTCAGATTAATACGGTAATGGGTGATCCCCATTTTTGATAAACAATTTGGCATGCCTTCAAGATGTTTGTGCAATTTGGGCTAGAAAGTCATAAAGTGAAGAAAAGATGAAACGGTTTAAGGAAGCACATCTCAGCTGTAAAAATGATTCAGGTAGAATGATCATACAGGAAAATAAGAGTCTTAAGGATTTAGACATTGTATTTTGGAAATGTTTAAGCATAGCGACATAAACCAAATGAGTTAAGCTAGTGCAAAACTAGATAGTAGAAATATTAGATCCAAAGAGAGGAAAGTATCAGGCCCTTTCAAGGGAAATATTCAGGATTTTCCTTCACTTCTTCCCAGATATTTGTAGTAAAAGACCCTGAATCAAAGAAAATCATTATCTTTCTGATGGATGTAGGCTTTTGTGGTTAGAATTTACTTATTATATATTTTATAAGCTTCATTTAAAGGTTCTAGGGAAGTAGGTTGCCACATAACCAGGATTCTAACTGAATTTTCACCCTTACTGTCTCTTTCCTAGCAAAATCGGACACAGTTCATAACGTCTGTAAAATACTCAAAAATGTTGATTATATTTAGGCTTTCCTGTTTTCAGTTTCTATTTTTGGTAAATTCTGGTGGAGTTTTTTCAGTGTTTTCAAGTGATTTCAAAACCTTAAAAAAACAGTGGTCATCCGTGGTTACACATTTTCGCGCCATTAAAAACAACAGAAACAGTGTTTTTCCGGTTTTTATGGAAAGTTTTGCTTTTATTATTGCTTGCTTTCTGCACTGATTGTGCATGGTATATAGACAGTGTACGTACAGTGTATATGAGGTCCAAATACATTTTTGCAAATCAAACTTATTGCAGTACACCATACAATACTTCTTACGTGAGAATTTGGTCATGTGCGCTCGCTCTTTCATTTTCATGTAAACCTTTTTCTGGGAAAAGGCCCTCTCAACATTGACACGAGACAGGCAACGCCAAAACAGCCAGTACACAGTTTGCTATCTCTGGCCACTGACATAGCTTTCCTGGCCAATACTGGTGCCCTTGAAAATTGCAATTCTCTGGGCAGGTTTTGCAACATTTGTGTTGAACTGGGCACTTATGCCCTCCGAGTTATTGAAGCAGTCAAAAATGAAGCAGCACTTTTGAAACTACGTAGACAATTCCCCTTGATGGAAGGGATATCCAACTTGTAAGAGTACCACAGTGAGGTTTCATTGACTTCAAATGCCATGGTTGGTGAAGGGACATATCTATGCATCATTGCAAGCCATTTCTCATACATTGTAGAATAAAAGTTCCTGAATTGCTCTTCAACATTGCTTTGCTTACCAAGTGGCAAGCACTCTAACATGGAACATGTTGCATTTCCAAAGTCACTAAGCGTGTCACCTAGCCTACTCTCAAGGACTTTTTGGTGGGGTTTAATCAGTTATTATAGGTTTAAACCTAAAACCAGACAGCCTAATTATATTGAACCATAATTGAACTACACATTCCCAATAAGAATTGTGGTATGCAGAAATTGTAAAGTTATTCATCAATTTATCTTTACTGATCAGAGTTGATCAAGTATAATATCCAGGTAAAGTTTCTCTTTTGGAAGCATTTGATTTTGCAGAAATGTTTGCAGTTCTTTTGAACATGGTCCTGCTAAATTCTGAGAAGACAAATGACCAGATAAACTGGGACATTTTTTACTCAAGGAATTCTGACAAGCTCTGTTCTTTCCATTTCATCAGCCTATTGCTTCTTGTGTGTACTGTAAAATGCTTTAAGTTAATCAGTGATGGAAGGTCTAGAGTTATCTTAAAGGGTATGCATGCTTGCATCAGCAGTTACTGACCTCACCAGTCAATCTCTAAGACCACTCATTAACAGTCAAGGCATCTCTCTTCCCAAAAACGTTTCATTGCTCCAGCAAACCTATAGAGATCCTGCAGCTGCTGAAGGAGACTACCCCAGCCAGGCAAGCTTTAAAAACGATCACCAAATACCATGAGAAGATGAAGGCTAACATCCTTCTGCAAGAACAAAAATCATTTTCCAGGCTGCAGGACAACACTGAGAGAGTAACCTTTCAATTGTTGTTGACATTCTTCTGGTCACTGACATTGGTGGCAACAGATATAAACTCATGTAGATCTAAGTGCCTCACTAAAACTATGCTCCCTCCCCCAACATCTACACTGCCACTGACAATATTCAGTCTCCATCCCAAGCCCATTGTAGTACTCCCAAAGAAAAGGTGAATGATGCACAATTCTGCAATTAAGGCTCTGCTGCAAGTCACATTCAATGAGGGAGGGTGGCATCACCCGAATCCAACCTGGAGGTCAACAATGTACCCCTTGGCAACTATCTGGGGATAAAATGTTTGCTCATCTCAACCAACACCAGCCAAGGTCACCTGAAAGTCTGACTCTCTAATGAGTTGCCCCACAACTAAGCGTCACTACACCAATGTTATGGATTTAAGCCATGATTTCGATGGCTTTACTTTCAAAACACATATTTTAAAAGACAAAGGGCCTGATTTAGATCTCGGCAGATGGTTTACAGTGACAGCTATCCTGTCCGCTGAAATATATATCCCATAGGATATAATGGGATTCATATTTCGGCGGATGAGATGTTGTGATGGAGTCACCCGTCCACCAAGATCTAAATCAGGCCCAAAATATGCGTGACCTCAACAACTCTTGTGGTGGAAAGTGGAGGCTTTGCTGCCACATTCATATATGGGGAGAGGAGTTGGCCTAACGGCTAGGTCGGTTGACCTCAAATCTGGGGAACTGGGTTCGAGTCTCAGCAATGACACTGAACATCCTATGATTCTGGGCAAATCACTTAATCTCCCGTACCTAACAAAAATGAATATGTCCTCTTGCAGTGCTATGTGAAGTGCTCTGATACCCAATACCTTTGGATCAAGTTCGCGCTATAAAAAACTCTGTTAAAAAAATAAATATATATATATATATATTTCCAAAACTGCCAAACAATGCAGTTTCTCAACAAAGGCAAAGTCCTACATCCCAGAAACCTCCCCCCCACCAACCCAAAGAGAGTCCTCTATGCGGTCATATATGGCATCAAAAGACTAATCAAAACCCCATCATCTCCTCTGACACAGATCTCTCATATTTAATCTCATCCAGATCAGCTTGAAGGAGCTAGGGTCAAGCATTCCACCAAACATGCCGATTAAAATTATGATTTCCAGCCAGTCTTACCAACACAGAGAATCATCTCACAGAAGCATTGGCCTTTATTCTTGTAAAAACGTTTTATATTAATGTATATTATGTCCCATGCCAACAGGGTGCAGTTTGTAATTCAGTCAAAGGTATTTTAAATTCATTTTGCAATTTTTTTTTATTTGATATGGGGACTTTCACAGCCATAGAAACTCATTAGAATCAGATCTTGCCTGTTTTCCCCAGTCCTGAACTGCAAAAAAACAGCACTTTTTGCCTGCTTCCAGCTCTAAGACATCTCTGCAAACAGCCTTCCTATAGCTTTAGCTGAGATTGCTTTAAAAAGTAGGTGTTTTATAGTGACCCAGGTAGTGAAGCATTCATGAAATCATAGAATAAATCAAGCAGCTGCCCTTAGCCCGACGTGGGATCGGTCATCACTTCTTAAGTTCTTGCAAATCATGTGTGCAGTTCTTCTAAAATGTATTTGTCATTAATCTTGCAAAAACAGTTTTTTTTTCAATATGTCATAAAGTAGTGATTCCACTGTCCTCTGCCACATGCTTTAATTTGTGTGCATTTTGGACTATTAATCCCTTTGAACATATTTGAGATCATGTTGTAAAATCAGAATTTTTACACATTGTCATCCCTGTGCCTTCTCCTTAAATCTCTTGGCATGTCTGACCATTGGGAAATTAGGGGTATATGTACAACAGAATGACGGAGCGTTGCGTTAAGAAAAACATGCTAACACCACCGAATTTACAAAGATGCTGTACACCCCTGCATTTCCCCTAGCGCTAAATTCAGCTGCCTAGGTCCAATGCAGGCACCCTTGCACCATAGTGCAAAGGTGCCTGCGTAGGGGGGAGTGATTGTTCATGTGCAGGAAGGTGTCCCTTCCTGCATATAAACAATCACAAATGGTGATTTGTAATTCCTATGTATGCTGCATTGTGCAGTACACATAGAAGTTGCAAATCCTATTTTTTTAATGATTGTTTATGTGCAGGAAGGGACACCCTCCTGCAAATAAACAATCATTCATTGTGTTTGGATGTTTCTATGTGTGCTGCACAATGTAGCACACATAGAAACAACAAAAACGAGGAGAAGTTCAGCATTTCTCCTGATTTCATCATGTCAAGACCAGGTTTTCCCTGGTCTTAATTTTGACGGTGCCCTATATTTATGCGACCCTTGTAAATATGGGGCAGTGTCAAAATCAATGGGTGTTGCAGTGGAACGCCCACCACAACAGCCATTGCCCACCCCTTTCATTCTAAGTACAGCGTAAAAGGGTGCCTTATTTACAAGGTGGCGTTATGCCCCTTTATTTACAAGGCTTAACGCTGCCTTGTAAATAAGACAAAGCCCCTATCGTGACATTCTTATGGTGATAGGGACTTGTAAATATGCCCCATAATATACTAGTTTGTTGCCTGTATTCTTCTAGTCCTTCCTGAAAGACACTGCCCTGCTATCATTCTGTAACGTGCAGCCAAAGCTCTTTAGATGAGGTGGCTTGTGCCCAACGGAGATGGTGGCTTAGGAGCAGAGCTCCAAACGAGAACAGCTTCACGGATGACATAAGCTCAACCAGAGGAACATCTCACTCAGAAGACACGGGGGCCGTAGTCGATATGACATCCAAAGCTCAGGTGGCATGTAGCAAATCTGCATATTTTATATGACAGGATGTTTAACTGATGAGACGAGTTCTGACGCTGTCTGAAGAGGAACAAAATGGCGTCCGCCATGGTAGGATTGCATATTCTATGGCTAGGCGGACTAAAATCTGACTCGGCAGGGCATCAAGAGAATCTTCGGCATATCATTTTTGAGCTTTGGCACTGCATGTAAGATGACACCTGTTTCATAATCAGAGGCCTAATTTCTTCTGCCTGCCTTTGTCACACAGTGGAACAGGTCTGGGCAATTCTTGGCAATTTTCCATTCGCCGCAGAGCAAGATAGTTTCCTCTACAGCTCACTATCTTCACAAATATACTGTGCCACGAATCTCCACAAAATCCTCTACGTAATACCGCTTTGCCCCTCATACAGGCCTTACATACAGCACTGCTTTATTAAGTTTTACATGGCGGCGCCTTCTCCGACAATGCCCATATCCCTGCACGAATGAGTTTATGAGTCCTGTTTCATGAACACTATTAAAAAACCACGCAGACTAAAATTCAAGCAGGCAAGGACCCCAGAGTAGGTTCGGCAGAGTATTTAGCCTTTTAGCACCGCCTGTAAGATGCAGGCGACTTCCAAACTAAAGCCCTAATTTCATTTATTTCAAAGTGACACAGCACCAGGAGGGCCTCTAATCACCTCAGAACAAAGATTTTGCATTTGCTGCTGGCTGTATTTATATGTATACTGTGCTGCATAGCTCCTCGACATCTTCTGCCTCATACCTCAGGGACCTCACAGTAGCCCTAAAAAAGGCACTGATTGTATTGAGCTCTACACAGTGGCGCCTTCTCCTCAAGGTCCTGTGGTCACTTAAGGTGGGTTTGGTGAACCCTTACATTCTTCTTCTTGCCATTATGGATCAGCAGCTGATGGGAGAGGGATAATACAAGATGCCAGGAGGTGCTCACATTCTAGTGTAGGGCCATCAATAGGCCCAACTAATGTGGTTGGTGACGTGTCCCTGCAAGAACCTTATGCATCCCAAAAGTAATACTTCATCAAACTGCAAACAACTGTATATTAATAATGGCGGACATGAAAGAGAAGGAAGCCGGAGCAGACAACAGAGGCTCCAAAGATCAGAGAGATGGAAAGCCTGGTCAGAAGCATACCAAACAGGATCCGCACTCATTGGAATCCCCAATTAAAGGGAAACAGGACCTATCTAATAACATTAAAACTATCTTATTAAAGCTCATTGCTTTGCAGGATTTAACACAATCTACCAAAGTTAATACAGAAAACTTACAGACTGAAATTAATGGCCTCGGACAGGATGTGTAAGATCTTGCCAACTGTATGGGAGAAGCAGAATCAAGAATCAGCAAAGTTGTAGACAACCAGGACTTTCATGAAGAAATTAGACCTACTGACACAGAAAGTGATCTCTCTGGAGAAGGAAATCTCTGCCCTAGAAGTCAGAAATAGAAGTGAGGCGTAACCTGAGAATTTGTGTACTACCAGAAAGCATGGCGAGCACTGAAAAGTCCTTTTGGAATCTTGGCTTTCACGTGTACTTGAATTGTCATATGATTATTGCTTCAAGATTGAAAGCACACAGAGGATCCCAACACGCATATAGCCCAATTGCCTTGGAGCTCTTATTTTTCATCCACTTTGTTAACAACACACAGAAATGATTCCGAACCGGCTGAAACAAATTAAAACTTTCAACTGAAAAGGCCACAGAGTGGGCAACTCTCAAGATTACCCCAAGCCCACAGTAGAGCGAAGGAAAACATTTCTTGAATTGCGCTCTGAGATCAGGTCCCTGAACATCACCTTTTCTTTTACAAGCCCTGCAAAGATGAGGATCACCTTCGAAAGCCCCACAGATCTTTGATGGACCAAAAGACCTAGAAAACTTTGTGAGCCAAATATTAGTCTCCTAAAATTTTTTACCTTGCAGTCTGTCCCTTTCTTGCCAGTCAATTACAGAACCTGGATGATATCCTTTTGAATAAGTGCCTTATTTGCTTTTCTTCCAGGAAAATGTACAGTATTTTGGGATACAATTAAGCCTCCTGTTTTGCTATTCCTACCGTGTAAGGTTTATTATTCCACGTATTTTACTAATGATTCTCTATCTTCTCGGGTAGTAGGCATTCTATATATCAAATTTGCTAGTTCCTCTGGTACAACATTTCTCTTCAGGCTACCTACTAGACATAGTGTTCTAGCTGTAATCAATAGATTTCTATGTTTAATATGCAAATGGTTAAATCCTCTTTGTACAAACTTAACAACATTTAAGGCATTGTATAGATTGTTTTACATGTCAAAGCTTAGATGTTTCTTTGTCTTAGCCTAGTATGAAGCCCATCATAAACTGCAAGGCTCCCAAAAGCTTCTCTTCTGAGTATGAAGATCATTATGAAGCTACAACAGTCCGTAAGCTTCTCTTCTGAGTATGATGCTACAACGCTTCCTTAAGCTTCTCGTCTGAGTATGAAGCCCATTATGAAGCTACAAGGCTTCAGCAAGCTTCTCTTCTGAGTATGAAGCTCACTATAAAGTTGCAAGGCTTATGCATGCTTCTCTTCTGAGTATGAAGCTCATTATGAAGCTGCAAGGCTTATGCATGCTTCTCTTCTGAGTATGAAGCTCATTATGAAGCTGCAAGGCTTATGCATGGTTCTCTTCTGAGTATGAAGCTCATTATGAAGCTGCAAGGCTTATGTATGCTGCTTCTCTTCTGAGTATGAAGCTCATTATGAAGCTCATTATGAAGCTGCAAGGCTTCTGTCTGCTTCTCTTCTGAGTATGAAGCTCACTATAAAGCTGCAAGGCTTATGCATGCTTCTCGTCTGAGTATGAAGCCCATTATGAAGCTACAAGGCTTCAGCAAGCTTCTCTTCTGAGTATGAAGCTCACTATAAAGTTGCAAGGCTTATGCATGCTTCTCTTCTGAGTATGAAGCTCATTATGAAGCTGCAAGGCTTATGCATGCTTCTCTTCTGAGTATGAAGCTCATTATGAAGCTGCAAGGCTTCTGTACGCTTCTCTTCTGAGTAAGAAGCTCTTTATGAAGCTGCAAGGCTTCTGTACGCTTCTCTTCTGAGTAAGAAGCTCATTATGTAAACACTCTTTGGAGATCGCTAATAATCCCACCGGCTGCTCTTCCTGTAACTATACACTACAGCCTAGCCGGAAGAATACTCCCACCCTGCCCCCCCCCCCTTGAAACTGTTCCTATTGAATTGTCGCTCTCTTCCCAGACATTCCACGGAACTCCACCTTTTATTAGAAGATCTTCAACCAGACGCCCTATTCTTAACGGAAACATGGTTACATGACGACTCCAATCCAGCCATCGTTCAAACTTTATATCCTGGCTATCTTATACATAGGGCGGATCGCAAGATAGCTAGGGGTGGAGGATTAGCCATAATATACAAAGATAATTTAAACTGCCGGTCCTCATTGGAGGGCCCCTCTGACTGTGAAAGCATGCATTTTTCCTTAGAAATCTCATCTACCCGTACCTTTTCTGGTCTTCTACTATACCGTCCCCCAGAACCCATTGGTCAATTTCTTAAATCTCTCCCCTTATTTCTAGCCGATCGAGCCATGAACTCTGATAGCTTCACTATCCTTGGTGACATCAACATCCACCTGGACGATCCTTCCAATCAGTTAGCCACTGAATTGTCAACTTGCTTGTCGGCTCTTCAAATTATTCAAAAGGGCTTTGCTCCGACGCACGACAAAGGCCATCTACTTGACCCTGTGTTTAGCAATGATCAGAAGCTATCGGTGGGTACTCCTATTCCCCTCCCTTGGACCGATTATTTTCTAGTTCCCCTAACTTGGGAGACCTGTACCCCTAACCTTTCGCAGAAGACCTCTCTGACGTTAGAGAGGAAATGGTCGAATCTCTCTGCTAGCCAATGGTCCAATACGCTCAACACTACCAGACCCCCCTATAACCCTAACCCTGAACTGGCAAACAGCAACTTCAACTCATGAATCCGTAACTCCCTAGAC
This sequence comes from Triturus cristatus, assembly GCF_964204655.1. NCBI lineage: Eukaryota > Metazoa > Chordata > Amphibia > Caudata > Salamandridae > Triturus > Triturus cristatus. The sequence goes on along the minus strand of NC_140591.1, from coordinate 1,668,144,210 downwards.
ACGCTCGTGCCAAAATTACCAGCCCACAAAAGAACCAGAGAGAAATCTGCTCCATGGTTCACTCCTAAGTTAAGGAAACTTAAACAGTCCTGTAGACAACTAGAAAGGAGATGGAGACTGAATTATGAGGAAGTGAGGAAAATTGAGTATAGGAAAGCAATAAGATCCTATAAAGCAGAGATCAAAATGGCACAAATCTACTTCTATGAGGACAAAATCAATACAGCCGCCTCTGCTCCCAAAGAAATATTTCGAATTGCCAAATCTCTGTCTTCCCTACCGCAGGAATTCCCTAAAGACGACAATATCCCCCAGCATTGTAATGAGCTAGCCGAATATTTCCATCACAAAATTCAGTTGATATGCCAGCATTTTGCTCCCGTCTCGCCGGTGCATATCTGTTCCAGCACTAGAGCTAAAACAAAGAATTCTCTAGAAGAATTTCCCTTAACTGACGCTAAATCCCTAGACAGTCTCCTTGCTAGGGTCACGTCTGGCTCTCCAACAGACCCTGCCCCTCCACGTTACCTTTCACTTGTCTATAATACTATTGGCTCAGTTATTGTAGACATGTTAAACTCCTCCATCACTTCCGGCGTAGTACCTCGGGCATGGAAATGTGCACAGGTCAGAGCCCTCCTAAAAAAACCTAACCTTGACCGCTCGAATATGGCCAACTACCGCCCTATCTCTCTTCTCCCGTGGTTAAGTAAACTTCTGGAAAGACATATTAACTCCATATTTGTCCACCACCTTGAATCTAACAACCGGCTGCATGTCTCCCAAACAGGGTTCCGTCCTCAGCTGGGCACTGAGACTGCCCTGCTCGCAGTTACTGAAGAAGCTAGAACACTTATGGATCAGGGCGGCTCAGCTGCCATTATCCTCTTAGACCTCAGTGCCGCTTTCGACACTGTCAACCATAACATCTTACTTGAGTGGCTGGTCAATCTAAGAGTGGGAAAAATGGCATTCACCTGGATTCGGTCCTTCTTAAAGGATCGATTCTTTCAGGTTTTTGAGGGGAATGCCACTTCCTATCATTGGCCTCTCAGCTGCGGAGTCCCGCAGGGCTCATCCCTGAGCCCCACTCTTTTTAATTCCTACATGGCCCCTCTAGCTGAGATAGTCCTCCCATTTGACATCAAAATTATTACCTATGCAGATGACACCCAATTGGTGGTGGCACTAAACCACCCTGAGGGATCTTCATGCGCTCTAGGCTCCTGCCTTGAGGCAGAAGCTAAATGGATGGACTGTTCTCACCTCAATTTAAATGGGGAGAAGACTGAACTTATGTTCTTGGGCAAAATCTCTTCCCCCACCTCGCCTCTCAGCTTGCCGTCCTGTCTGGGACCTATGCCCATTCCCAAAAAACAGATTAAGAGCCTTGGCGTATGGCTCGACAGCTCCCTTTGCTTTAATCACCAGGCCACCAAGCTCTCGGCCTCTTGCTTTGACCTGCTGCGAATGCTCAGGAAAATTCTCCCCCTGCTCCCTTTTCAGGCGAGGAGAATCATGGATCAGGCTCTGATTCTGTCCCGCTTGGATTATGGGAACGCACTTTATCTGGGTGCTCCTCAATCTACCCTCCACAGACTTCAAGTGATCCAGAACTGTGCAGCTCGCCACCTTCTTCAGATTCCCCGTAGACAATCGTCAAAGCCTGCCCTGAAGAACCTCCACTGGCTGCCTATCCGAGCCAGGATCCAGTTCAAAGCCATGTGCCTGGCAAATAAAGCTATCTGGAAAAACGGCTCTCACATTATACAGTCCCTGGTCACTCCTTACCTACCCGCCAGGACTCTTCGCTCCAGCTCCGATTTCTTGGCCAAACCTCTGAAAGTTCAAAGATCCAGGTGGGGCGGACGCTCCTTTTCTCTGAATGCCTCTAACCTATGGAATACTCTACCGCACACGCTCCGAGGTGAACCTGACTTATTGATCTTTCGAAAACTGCTAAAAACACACCTCTTTCTCTCAGCACCATAGTTTGATGTGCCCTTTCATAGGGCTCTCCGCTCCACAAGCGCTAGGAGGCCTCAGGGTAGCTAAGCGTTATACAAATGTAACTTTCATTCATTCATTCATTATGAAGCTAAAAGGCTTCTGTACGCTTCTCTTCTGAGTATGAAGCTCATTATGAAGCTACAAGGCTTCCATAAGCGTCTCTTCTGAGTATGTGGCTCATTATGAAGCTGCAAGGCTTCTGTACGCTTCTCTTCTGAGTAAGAAGCTCTTTATGAAGCTACAAGGCTTCTGTACGCTTCTCTTCTGAGTATGACGCTCATTATGAAGCTACAAGGCTTCCATAAGCGTCTCTTCTGAGTATGTGGCTCATTATGAAGCTGCAAGGCTTCTGTACACTTCTCTTCTGAGTATGAAGCTCATTATGAAGCTGCAAGGCTTCTGTACGCTTCTCTTCTGAGTAAGAAGCTCTTTATGAAGCTACAAGGCTTCTGTACGCTTCTCTTCTGAATATGAAGCTCATTATGAAGCTATAAGACTTCTGTACGCTTCTCTTCTGAGTATGAAGCTCAGAATGAAGCTGCAAGGCTTCTGTACGCTTCTCTTCTGAGTAAGAAGCTCTTTATGAAGCTGCAAGGCTTCCGTAAGCTTCTCTTCTGAGTAAGAAGCTCATTATGAAGCTGCAAGGCTTCCGTAAGCTTCTCTTCTGAGTATGAAGCTCAGAATGAAGCTGCAAGGCTTCTGTACGCTTCTCTTCTGAGTATGACGCTCATTATGAAGCTACAAGGCTTCTGTACGCTTCTCTTCTGAGTATGAAGCTCAGAATGAAGCTGCAAGGCTTCTGTACGCTTCTCTTCTGAATATGAAGCTCAGAATGAAGCTACAAGGCTTCTGTACGCTTCTCTTCTGAGTATGAAGCTCAGAATGAAGCTGCAAGGCTTCTGTACGCTTCTCTTCTGAGTATGAAGCTCAGAATGAAGCTGCAAGGCTTCTGTACGCTTCTCTTCTGAGTATGAAGCTCAGTATGAAGCTGCAAGGCTTCTGTACGCTTCTCTTCTGAGTATGAAGCTCAGAATGAAGCTGCAAGGCTTCCGTAAGCTTCTCTTCTGAGTATGAAGCTCAGAATGAAGCTGCAAGGCTTCTATACGCTTCTCTTCTGAGTATGACGCTCATTATGAAGCTACAAGGCTTCTTTACGCTTCTCTTCTGAGTATGACGCTCATTATGAAGCTGCAATGCTTCTGTACGCTTCTCTTCTGAGTATGAAGCTCAGAATGAAGCTGCAAGGCTTCTGTACGCTACTCTTCTGAGTATGAAGCTCAGAATGAAGCTGCAAGGCTTCTGTACGCTTCTCTTCTGAGTATGACGCTCAGAATGAAGCTATAAGACTTCTGTACGCTTCTCTTCTGAATATGAAGCTCAGAATGAAGCTACAAGGCTTCCATAAGCATCTCTTCTGAGTATGTGACTCATTATGAAGCTACAAGGCTTCTGTACGCTTCTCTTCTGAGTATGTGACTCATTATGAAGCTACAAGGCTTCTGTACGCTTCTCTTCTGAGTATGACGCTCATTATGAAGCTGCAAGGCTTCTGTACGCTTCTCTTCTGAGTATGAAGCTCAGAATGAAGCTGCAAGGCTTCTGTACGCTACTCTTCTGAGTATGAAGCTCAGAATGAAGCTGCAAGGCTTCTGTACGCTTCTCTTCTGAGTATGACGCTCAGAATGAAGCTATAAGACTTCTGTACGCTTCTCTTCTGAATATGAAGCTCAGAATGAAGCTACAAGGCTTCCATAAGCATCTCTTCTGAGTATGTGACTCATTATGAAGCTACAAGGCTTCTGTACGCTTCTCTTCTGAGTATGTGACTCATTATGAAGCTACAAGGCTTCTGTACGCTTCTCTTCTGAGTATGTGACTCATTATGAAGCTACAAGGCTTCTGTACACTTTTCTTCTGAGTATGAAGCTCATTATGAAGCTACAAGGCTTCCATAAGCTTCTCTTCTGATTATAACACTTCTCTTATTTCAGGCATCTAAATCACAGTAATCACAGTACTGTGTTGGTTGGTTAATAGCTGTGTTTGCTTTCAAATGTACATGCATGGCTGATGTTTCTTTGATTTTTGTTCCTTGAGTACAGGCCGCCTGTATTGAACTGTTTTTCTGTGCTGAGCCCAACATGGCTCCTTCTTCTGCTTTGGGGCTGAGGGGAGGGATGCGTGAGTGGGTTCAAGGTGGGGGCGTTTCAAGGGTGACATTGGGGTTTTGGCTATTACTGGTGATAGTATTATGTTGGAGTTTGAACTGGGGAAATATATTTTTTTGTGCCATAGTCTTTATCCTCTTTATATCTCATCTATTTTTCTCTTCTGTGGAGGATCTGTCATGTTGTATAACATACTGTCCTGCAGGGTATTTGTTATACGATGGCTCATACATCACACAAAATAATTTTTCTTAATACTAAAAGTCTTTATTGTCATAAACTAAAAAGGGACATTGTACTTCTTCAAGCGACCAGGGCTGGTTTGATGGAAGCTCCTGTGTTTCTGATTGCACATGTTCTCCATCTACTAATAAGAAGAATGGTGGGTTTACTTTGGTTTAAAAACTAGCCAGATGTTCCGTTAACTCATCTGTCTATGATAGTCAGGTAAATGGCTATTATCTAAAATCACTAAAAATGGTTTCTCGTTGTTTGTTGGAAACATCTATGCTCCACAGTCCAATGATCCAGCTTTCTGGTTCTCTTTGAATTAAAAACTACAGGAATGCCCTCAAGATAGTCGGATTGTCTTACAGGGTGATTTTAATCTTTCATTTGAACCACTTTAGATAGACTGTCACAATACATGTATAGACCTAACTGCTCTCATACACAGCTCCACAAATTAACAGTGACATAATTGACATTTGGAGACTGTACAACCCCACAGGTAGTGACTTGACCTTTTATTTGTACACTCACAATACCCTGTCTAGAATAGACTATTTCTTCATACGCAAAACCTTGTTCCATTTATTCATAGAGCCAACTATTGAGCCCATTCTAATATCGGACCAGGCTTGTATGACTCTGTCTTTGAACTTATCTTTACAGCAATATAAATCTGGTTCAAAGCGAATGAATGATGAAGTACTAGCGGACCCAGTCTCCAAGGACTAAATTGCCTAATTGTTGACCAATTTTTTCACAGAGAATGTCACTTCGGAGATGGTTATGCGTACATTATGAAATGCCATGAAAGCTACCTTTAGGGGTGAGATGATTGACATAATGTGAAATAAGAAAAAGCAGGTTAATGCAAAACTAACCCTTTTCAGAGAAACAAATTGACTCTTTGGAAAAAGGTAGGATAGTGAGCCCTGAGCCATCAATAACATTTAAATTTAACATCTTAAATATGAAAATAGTAAGATATTAAGCGATAGAGCTCATCTGTTACTAAATGTAAAGCTGATAATATTCATGAACACAACAAAGTGGGAATATTACTTGCACTAACCCTTAAGGACACAAACAATTCTATTAATATATAACAGCTATTAAGGATAAAAATAACTGTTTGCAGATCCAGCTGCAATAATTGATGCATTCCAAGTTTTCTTTTCAGACTCAAATAATCCCTCCCAAATAGGGAATACATTTAATATAGAAGTGTACAAAACTTCCTACTCCCTGTGCTAACAATATGGACATTCTTAGCAAACCAATCTCACAAATCGAAATTACTAAAGCCATTAGCTCTCTTAAAGAAAAAAAAGCCCCAGGCCCCACATGGACGTCAGTTCACTAAAATGCCAGGTGTAACGGAAGTGACATTGCACGCCATTTGACCTTCACTTTGACTCAGACACACATGCTTACATATACTAATACATTCAGGCACTCTTGCGCATATGAACACACCTTTACCTGCAAGCATGAATACAACATACATTTGACAACATTTGTTACTTACCTTAACTCCCTGATATGGTCATATTCCAGTTAATGTACTCCATTTTCCATTACACTAATAGTGCATAATATTATTCACTATATGTATAATAAAGTCATTGACAGCAACCAGATAAGTGAAGCTCCAACCAGCATCCATTAAAGCTGCCTCTGTGTTCCACGCACTGATTTTGCCACCTCTGGGGCCAAGGGTCACAAAAGCAAGGGACAAGCCAGGGGTCTCGACTGTGACTCCTGCCAAGCCCTAAATGACATCCATGGGGCCAAGATGGGTGCCCTACATCATTTTTACCAGAATTTCCAACGCCCCACCTTTTGGCCCTTTTTAACAACTTACATTTTCGAGGTGAACTATTTGGTTTCACTAGTGAGGCACATTTAGGCCCATTTAGGCCCTAATTTCGATGTTGGTTGGAAAGCCTCTGACCGACAGTCGGATTCTCCTAGACCGTGTCGGAACTCCTCTGGCTGACTCTGTCAGAAACAATTTCGACCGACCGATTACGATGTTCACGCCCGCAAAGGGAAACCGTTGGGTCATTCCGAATGATTTTCGACCGGGACTCAGCTAATTAGAGTCGGTCAGAGATGATTCATACAGCTCTACGGACTGCGTTTCCGTCTGACCGATTACGATGTCGGATTCTGACAGCCTTTCCAACTCGGTCAGTCTGACACAAAAAGGCTGTCGGAAACTGAATTTGGGGGCCCTGAGCATGCCCGCCTTCATCCTGAGTCCTCTGGTTGAGGTCGAGGGGGTACCCAAGGGACCTCTCTGTAATACCATGCACAGTGTGGCAGGCACCAACGGGTGCCCACGACAGGGTGCAAGGTTTTCTGGAGACACCCATTTTCCCCATAGGAGCCTGTGTTGTCGGTCGGAATACAGACTCCCATTGAAAGTCAATGGGACTCCGTTCAAATGGTGTTCAGAAGCATCATAATCGGTTGGGCATAACCACCGACTGCGAGTCAGTTGGAACTGAATCCGACAAGGAGTCGGGCGGTTTTAGTTTCCGACCAACATCGTAATCAGGCCCATAGTTGTAATCCCAAAGGAAATGGAGGAAATCAGTCCTATCTCTTTACTTAATCTAGACTTATAGCCCGCCGTAGTGGGCTATACCGGCTATTAAAGGCCCGAGCCGAAGGCGAGGGACTTTCACAAGGGAACGGGACTTTAATAGCCGGTATTGCCCTGCTATGAAGGGCTTTAAGGCTATGAGAACATTCTGCCACTAGAGGGCAGAATGTTCTAACAAATAAAACAAAAGCCTCTCAAAGCGCAAGGGGATTTAAATCCCCTCGAGTGCCGATAGGCCTTTCTAAAACATTGGAATGTTGCTCTGCGGGTTTTTACCGACCCGTAGAAGCAGGGAGCACTCCATTGTCATCAATGGAGCTCCCAACATTCTAATGTTCTAACACTGATTATAAAATATCAAAAGACTGGAAAAGGTTCTTCCATCTCTCATCCAATCATCACAAACAGGTTTTGTCAAGAGTCGGCTAGCAGCTGTCGATATTAGAACCTTCCGTCATATGATTGAGATCACTTCACAGATCCATTTTCACACTATGGCTATAGCCTTAGCTGCAGAGAAGGCTTTTAATAAAGTTTCTTGGACAAATTTAAATTAGAGGCCAATTATCGGGTAGGTTTAGTTTATCTCAAGGTACCATTGAGGGTTTCCAATATCCACTTTCCTATTTTTAGTTTGTTAGGTATTGTGTCATTATGGTTAGTGACACAATCTGAGGTATTCCTTCCAACAGTGATACACTAAAACTGGCGGCATACGCTATTGATCTTCTCCAAGGATGCAGATGCAATATCTAGTTGCATGAATATTGAGTCAAGAATATCGATGGTGTAAAATATTGAGCTAAGTTTTTTTGTTGATAAAAATATTGATTGTTGTGAAATTTTGAAATATTGGGTTTGAAAATATAGATGGCAAAAACATTGTTGTAAATAATATCAACTATTTATATTTTAGGAGCGGGATTTTGGATTTATAGGGGGTTAGTGTTGGGAGTAGTTTAAAAATATTTGTTTACATTTTTAATTATTTTTTACATTTTATGTAAAATGTTAGGAGTGGGATGTTGGGTTTATAGGGGATAAGGGTGGGGAGTAATTTAAGAATGTGATTTAAAATACATTTTAATTAAACAAATTGTATTTAAATATCTGAATAATAGTTTTAAATGTAAAATTTAAAAACATTTTTAAAAAATGAAAGTGTTTTTGGGGTACAAATATATGTAAATTATATAAAATATATTCAAAATATGTTTTGAAATTGAAAAAATTATTTAAATGCATATACAATAGGAAAATATGTTAATAATTATGTATATATTACTTTCTATTTTAGTTTTTTCAATGTTGTATTAGTACATTGATTCTTTTATTTTGAAAATTTAGAATTACATTTTTTTTACAATTGTAATGGAAATTTTGAATGTTATATTGATATATTTTTTAGGAGGGAGTATATCAATATTTTATCATCAGTTTTGAATTTTTTCAAAATATTGTAATTTATATGTTTTAAAAAACATATTTTGTATTTTTTGTAGCAAATTCATGAAAATGTTTGTGTTAAATTTTTAATATTTCCCCAAAAATTTATATTTTAGTTTTTTTCTTAATATTTACATTTTGTAAATGTTTTCATTATTTAGTTTATTTATTTTGGATTTGGAGCAGTAATTTTTTTAAGTTTATTATCCAGCCCTTTCCCTGAGTTTATTTGGTTTTAGAGCTAGGAACAGTAATTTTTTATGGTTTATCATCCAGCTGGTTCCCTGAGTTTTGTTGGTTTTGGAGTTGGAATATATTTTTTATGGTTTATTTTATAGCACTTTCCCTGAGTTTAGTTTGTTTTGGAGTTGGAATAGTAATTTATTTTTTATGGCTTACTATCCAGCACTTTTTCCTGACTTTTGTTGGTTTTGGGGTTAGAATAGAAATTTTTATGGTTTATTATCCAGTACTTTCCCAGAATTTCATTGGTTTTGAAGTTGGGAATAGTCATTTTTGATGGCTTATTATGTAGTATTTTCTTAGACTTTATATGTAAATTAAAATAGGAAAGGAGACATATACCAGTTTTTATTGTTAACATTTTGGGGCCGATTCCAATCCTGGAAAAAGGCTGTACGAATCATTGTACGGAGCGTTTTCTCCATACGACTCGTACCCGGTAAACTTTCCTTACAACCTAGGAAGTACGATTCGTATAGCTCCCAATCGCGAGGTTCCGTCTTCCAAAATGACCTAAAAATGAAACAGATAGATAGAAATGGAAAAAAAATGGCCGCATATTAAAAATGAAAACACGACTGACTTCCAATAGACAACAATGGAGAAATAATTTTAAAAATCCCCCACATTAAATGTATATTTATATTTTTTGTGAATTGTTTATAAAGGGTCCGATTCCAATCCTGAAAAAAGGCTGTACGAATCATTGTACGGAGCGTTTTCTCCATACGACTCGTACCCGGTAAACTTTCCTTACAACCTAGGAAGTACGATTCGCACAGAAAGCCTCTCTCCGTACGAATCGTACAAAAGACCGTACGGGTAAAAAAAAACAATGATTCGGATCCGGAACAGCCTGTATGCGACGTACGGACGTATTTAGGCAGCGGTTTCCGGTCCAGCAAGTACGATTCGTCCCTACGGCACTCCGTATGGCTCTTTTCTTACAGGAGCCAAAAACAGCCGTAAAAGCAGAGTTCTACAAACAGAGCCCCGGTACGCGACGTACGCTCCATGAACCCCATCGTACGTGTCATCCCGGTCATCTTAGCCTATGACCTGGTGCACCGAAACCGACGCACACGCCGCAGAAGGTGAGAACAACACCCAGGGGCCAGGGTGGGGGTGAGGGCAGGAAACATACCCCATACCCAAAGCCAAACCTATAATATGGAGCCCATACATTACCACCAGGGTCTGGTCACTTGGGGGGGCGTGTCCAGCAACCCCTGCGTACCGCAACAACGGAAGTGGACGTGTACGGTGCGTTTCACACGTACCCGTACGGCACCAGTACAATAGTGATACGAGACGTACACATGCAATGAATGCGGGGGTATGGTGCGTTTCACACGTACCCGTACGGCACCAGTACAATAGTGATACGAGGCGTACACACACAATGAATGCGGGGGTACGGTGCGTTTCACACGTACCCGTACGGCACCAGTGCAATAGTGATACGAGGCGTACACACGCAACGAATGCGGGGGTACGGAGCGTTTCACCCGTACCCGTACGGCACCAGTACAATAGGGATACCAGGCATACACACGCAATGAATGCGGGGGTATGGTGCATTTCACATGCTTACATTGGTGATACGAGGCGCACACGTGCCAGGAATGGAGGGCTAAGAGTCGCACAAGGATGTCCATCAAGTACTTGTCATTGCATTCTTTCATGTGCAGGCCCTAGGTGTGACAGCCAGTGATATTGCATAGGTCATCTCATCTAGTTGCACAATTGACTTGTTATGACCTGTGGATACATGTCATGTGTGATAGGGCTCTATGTGGCACACATCACCTTGACACTTTCCACATGTGTGTCTGTAGTCCAACTGTGTCATGCACAGCAGCAGTGGCATGGCACAGTCATCAACACTCGCACCTGTCTCCTGATTCCAGAGACAGGGACACTCTATCAAATGACATGTCACGATCAGCGTGCCCCTATGTGACTATGTCAGGTGTGTGTGCTTGCTGTTAGTGTTCCGTCAACTGCATCTGCTGTTGGTGCATCCAACATGGGTCTGTGTGGAGATGGGCATGGCACACATCTACACACACCATGCCGCATGTGGATTCCCACGGCTGTAGGGTCTGTATGCATCGGACATCATATTTTCCCAGGCATACATGTCTGCGTCGTCTCAATGGCTGTGTTTTTTTGTTGTCACGTGTAACCCTTCATCGCAATGTGTTTGATATGTACATTTGACATTCCATGTGACCTGTGCGTGTGCCTTGCAGTCATCTCTCTGGATGAGATGACATCCTTCCAATGCAGCTATGTGGATGTGTGTCACTCCGGTGATATCTCTGGCTGTTCACTCAGACTGTCATGTAGACTTGACAATCAACAGGTGTATCTGGCTTTTCGTAGGAGTGCCAGCAAGCTGGCATATGTGTCCTGGATGTATTGCACACACCAGACTCCATAGTTACCTGATGTTTAGTATCAGTTTAGCATGTGCTATGTTCATTGACATTGATGTTGGCAGACTCTCAATCTTCATTATTCCGAACATTGTCCTGCAGGGCACCGCCTGTCCCAAGACCAATGCCAGACTTGGCTGCCATGAGGGAACGTGCCTGCATCTGACGATACAGATTCACTCGACAGTTGATTGAGGACTTGACTAACAAGCTGGTACCACACCTCCAACCGTGACACAGGTATCCTACTGCGCTGACCCCCAAGGTGAAGGTGATGGCAGCCCTATATTTTTTTGCCACAGGTACGTTTCAATTGACCATAGCTGATGTTGGTGGGATGTCACAGACAATGTTCAGCCGTGTCCTGCGTGATGTTTTGGCAGCCATGTTGGAGCACCTTGATGAATTCATCAAATTTCCTACTCCTGAGGAGTTGAAAGATGTCAAGGGTGATTTCTATGCCCTGGGAAGGATGCCCCATGTCATTGGGTCCATTGATGGGACACATGTGGCTTTGGTAGCACCACAGGCACAGGAGCAAGCCTATCGTAACCGAAAACATGACCACTTAATAAATGCCCTTGTGGTGTGTCTTGCTAACATGCTGATTTCTCATGTCTGTGCACGTTTTCCAGGATCAGCACACGATGCCTACATCATGAGGCGTAGCAGGGTGCCACAAATGATGCTGCGGCTGCACAACGAACCTGCATGTGTTGGTGGGTACACTGTTTGTCCTGTGTGTTGCGGTATCTTTGGCCCTTACGGCATCTCCTGACCCACTTATTTACATGATGTTTCCATGTAGGGGACTCTGGATATCCCAACATGCCATGGCTACTGACACCTCTCCGCAACCCAAGAGCAGCTGCAGATCACCGGTACAACAATGAACACGGGCAGACCAGGCGAGTGATTGAGAGGACGTTTGGCCTCCTGAAGAGCCGATTCCGGTACCTTGACAAGACAGGCGGGTCCCTCCCATATGCACCGGAGAAGGTCTGCAAAATCTTCATCGTGTGCTGCATGCTGCACAACATGGCAGTTGAGAACGCAGTGCCACTCATCCTGGATCCGGATGAGCAGGAACATCCACCTGCGGAGGATCAAAGGTTTGGTCACGAGGCAAGCTCATATGCAGCTTCTTCTCATAATGGTGAGTCACTGGGTATGAGTGTGCAAGCTTGTAGCATTGAGTGGCATGTGTTGCAATGTGTGTGTCCAGCTGACTGAATGCAAAGTGACTTTGATGTGTTTTCTGATGTGTCACTCGAGTGATGATGTCATGCCACACAGTTTTGTGGAGAGACTTTCTTTGACATTTGCATGTGTCCAACATTGTTCATGTTTCGTAACTGACCATGTGTGTGGCGAGAATTGTTTTAGGTGACTTCTTGTGTGTCTGTCATTCCCAGGTTTTTGCGCCTGTTGTCTGCTTGTGTCATCTTTGTCCTCCTGCTATTCCTCATGAGGATTGCAACGTGTGCTGAATCAGCGTTCCATGCACGGGAATGTCAGTTTGGGTAAGGATTGCAGCAAGGTTTTTTGGTGGTGGTACGGGTTGGGAATGTGTGGGGACTGCTTCTGTGCATGTTGTGGTACCATGCATACATGTCTTCTCACCATGGAGCATATAACATGTAGCATCACTCCCATGACATGATAGTCACCCTTCTTGACAGTCATCTGTAGTGGAGTGTGGAGTCTGATGAAGACATTAATGTGTGTAAACCTTGCCTCTGAAACATTGCGGATGCTACGGGTGGACATAGTGTGGGACATCACAACAACAGGCTCTATGGGGAATTGCAGCCTCTCCGTGTGCAGCAGGATGTGTTTGGCTCATCCCCTTAACTTGTGTGCCAGTTCATTGGGATTTACAACATCCGTGTTGTGACGGGGGTTCCAGCGTATGTTCCACATGTTATGTCAACTGACCTGTGAGTCTGTTCATATGGATGCATTTCCCTTTGTGTGAGTTTGTGTAATAAAGGTGTTCACCACAATCGAAAGTGCCTCATCTCTGTCACTGCAGATCTCTTGCCAGTTTGCATGCGTCATCTATGGCATAATTGTCAAAGATTGAGCATATGAGTGTATGTGTACTTCGGCAACATGCATGCTGGTCTTCATGGCTAATAATCTCTATTGTGCATGAAGTACCTGGTTGTGTATGTATTTGTGCAGGTTGCTCCCCACAACGGGACGTCAACGCCTGCTGACGGTGTGTCTCCTGTGCGCAGCTCCGCATTTTGTTGCCTGATCCTGTGGCCGTCATTTTTGGTGATTGTTCATACATTTTCTCAGAGTGACCCATGAGTAACCTGACACTCCTTCCTTTACATACACCTGTTGCACTGTGCCTTTCTGACCTCCTTGTCTTTGTGTGCTACTTTTTGCCTAGTTTCTCACCCCTTCTGCCTGCTGCTGTCTCACCTATGGCACCGCCCCACCGAGTGCCCTGATTCTGCAACCCACACGCCTCCAAAATGCTCCTCCCTTCCCCCTCCACCCATTCTTAATGCAGCCAGCAGCTTGTCTGTGCCACTGTTGCGCCAACGCCGTGCCAAAGGCAGGACTGTCTGCGCCTGCAACGTGCACAGTGCACGACCCTCTGGTCCTTGCATGACCCACATCACACAACAGGCTCATGCTGCAGCCACCCTCCAAGCAATGTCCACCAGACAATCAACCGCCTGCTATCAGGCAACCCCTAAGCGCACACACGACACCTTCGCATGCTGAGTGTGCAACTACAACTGCCTACACAGCGCTGCCCCACCTACCAGACCCTGTCAGAACAACCAGGTCATGTGCCTCCTACTCCACACCCGCTCCGTCCACCAGCACACCATTGGACTCTGTTACCTCCTCCACACAACAGCCCCACACATCACCTTCATAACAGTAACCTGGATAAAAGCATCCTCAGCACACAACTTCTTCATTGCCATCTCAGACGGATACAAGATCACCCGCAGGGACGGCACCAACAATCCCGGAGGATGAATTGCAATTTATTCACAAGTACACCCTCAGAGTCACAAATGTTGCAGTCATTTAGCTGAGTCCACAACATATGTGTGGGAATATGTCAAAGTATGCCTGAGTGTGGAACTAACTCCAGCCATCCATACACTGGGATCTGAGTCCGGTCGAGGACACACATGGGTCACAATGTATCATCAAATACAGACATGGAGCCCAATACTCACCCGTGATGGCCTCAAGCTGCTGATGGGGGGCTTGCAATACTGCTCGGACAGACCAATTTGGAAGAGAATCATGAAGGCGTAGAGGTCATGGGTCATGTGGAGGTGCCCGGGGAGGGAGTCCTAGGTCTGTTTGGTGAGGTGGGACAACTATCTCCTGCATGCAATTGTTCTGTGGATGTGATGAATGGTGGCCAGGGCAAGGTGGCCGCACGGAGTTGGGCCAACGGGGTGTTGGATGACAGACGTCCAAGGTTAGTTTTGGGTCTGGGGTTGTGGACTGCCTCCTGAGTGTGGGTGAGGAGTCTGAAGATGATCCTGCAGCAGACATTGAGCCATTGTAGCTATCTAAGGTGGACAGTGATGTGGCTGGGGCGGGGGATGTTGAAGATGAGGTATGTGGATGCACCCTGGATGTGGATAAATTCTCCTGCAGTTTTGCTGTTGTTCCTCCGTAGAGGGCGGTGCTGTAGTTGACCCGGCTGGTGTCATGCACAATAGAGATTATTAGCCATTAAGAACTGCATGCATGTTGCCGAGGTCCACATACACTCATATGCTCAATCTTTGACAAATATGCCATAGATAACGCATGCAAACTGGCAAGAGATCTGCAGTGACAGAGATGAGGCACTTTGGATTGTGGTGAACACCTTTATTACACAAACTCACACAAAGGGAAATGCATCCATATGAACAGACTCACAGGTCAGTTGACATAACATGTGGGACATACGCTGGACTCCCGCTTCACAACACGGATGTTGTAAATCCCAATGAACTGGCACACAAGTTAAGGGGATGAGCCAAACACATCCTGCTGCACACGGAGAGGCTGCAATTCCCCATAGAGCCTGTTGTTGTGATGTCCCATACTATGTCCACCCATAGCATCTGCTTCAGAGGCAAGGTTTACACACATTGATGCCTTCATCAGACTCAACACTCCACTACAGATGACTGTCAAGAAGGGTGACTATCATGTCATGGGAGTGATGCTACATGTTATATGCTCCATGGTGAGAAGACATGTATGCATGGTACCACAACATGCACAGAAGCAGTCCCCACACATTCCCAACCCGTACCACCACCAAAAAGCCTTGCTGCAATCCTTACCCAAACTGACATTTCCACATGTCCGTGCATGGAACGCTGATTCAGCACACGTTGCAATCCTCATGAGGAATAGCAGGAGGACAAAGATGACACGAGCAGACAACAGACGCAAAAACCTGGGAATGACAGACACACAAGAAGTCACCTAAAACAATTCTCGCCGCACACATGGTCAGTTACGAAACATGAACAATGTTTGACACATGCAAATTTCAAAGAAAATCTCTCCGCAAAACTGTGTGGCATGACATCATCACTCGAGTGACACATCAGAACACACATCAAAGTCACTTTGCATTCAGTCAGCTGGACACACACATTACAACACATGCCACTCAATGCTACAAGCTTGCACACTCATACCCAGTGACTCACCATTATGAGAAGAAGTTGCGTATGAGCTGACTCCGGATATCATCCTCCTCCTCCTCCTCCTCCTCATCACTTGCCTCGTGACCAAGCCCTTGATTCTCCACGAGTGGATGTTCCTGCTCATCAGGATCAACTGCCATGTTGTGCAGCATGCAGCACACGATGAAGATTTTGCAGACCTTCTCCGGTGCATATGGGAGGGACCCACCTGTCTTGTCAAGGCACCGGAATCGGCTCTTCAGGAGGCCAAACGTCCTCTCAATCACTCGCCTGGTCTGCCCGTGTGCATTGTTGTACCGGTGATCTGCAGCTGTTCTTGGGATGCGGAAAGGTGTCAGTAGCCATGGCATGTTGGGATATCCAGAGTCCCCTACATGGAAACATCATGTAAATAAGTGGGTCAGGAGATGCCGTAAGAGCCAAAGATACCGCAACACACAGGACAAACAGAGTGTACCCACCAAGAAGACATGCTCGTTCGTTGTGCAGCCGCAGCATCATTTGTGGCACCCTGCTATGCCTCATGATGTAGGCATCGTGTGCTGATCCTGGAAAACGTGCACAGACATGGGAAATCAGCATGTTAGCAAGACACACCACAAGGGCATTTATTGAGTGGTAATGTTTTTGGTTGCGATAGGCTTGCTCCTGTGCCTGTGGTGGTACCAAAGCCACATGTGTCCCATCAATGGACCCAATGACATGGGGCATCCTTCCCAGGGCATAGAAATCACCCTTGACATCTGTCAACTCCGCAGGAGTAGGAAATTCGATGAATTCATCAAGGTGTTCCAACATGGCTGCCAAAACATCATGCAGGACATGGCTGAGCATTGTCTGTGACATTCCACCAACACCAGCTATGGTCAATTGAAACATACCTGTGGCAAAAAAATGTAGGGCTGCCATCACCTTCATCTTGGGGGTCAGCGCAGTAGGATACCTGTGTTGCGGTTGGAGGTGTGGTGCCAGCTTGTTAGTCAAGTCCTCACTGTCAAGTGAATCTGTAACATCGGATGCAGGCACGTTCCCTCATGGCAGCCAAGTCTGGCATTGGTCTTGGGACAGGTGGTGTCCTGCAGGACATTGTTTGGAATAAGGAAGATTGAGAGTCTGCCAACATAAATGTCAATGAACATAGCACATGCTAAACTGCTACTAAACATCAGGTAACTATGGAGTCTGGTGTGTGCAATACATCCAGGACACATATGCCAGCTTGCTGGCACTGATACGAAAAGCCAGATACACCCTTTTTATTGTCAAGTCTACATGACATGCCCTGAAATAAGCTGGGGGCCAGTCTGAGTGAACAGCCAGAGATAACACCGGAGTGACACACATCCACATAGCTGCATTGGAAGGATGTCATCTCATCCAGACAGCTGACTGCAAGGCACTCGCACAGGTCACATGGAATGTCAAATGTACATATCAAGCACATTGCGATGAAGGGGTACACGCGACAACAAAAAAACACAGCCATTGAGACGACGCCAAAATGTATGCCTGGGAAAATATGATGTCCGATGCACACAGACCCTACAGCCATGGGAATCCACATGTGGCATGGTGTGCATAGATGTGTGCCATGCCCATCTCCACACAGACCCATGTTGGATGCACCAACAGCAGATGCAGTTGACGGAACTCTAACAGCAAGCTCATGGGAACACATGACACACACCTGACATAGTCACATAGGGGCACGCTGTTCGTGACATGTCAGTTGATAGAGTGTCCCTGTCCCTGGCATCAGGAGACAGGTGCGGGTGTTGATGACTGTGCCATCCCACTGCTGCTGTGCATGACACAGTTGGACTACAGACACACATGTGGCAAGTGTCAAGGTGATGTGTGCCACATTGTGCCCCATCACACATGACATGTGTCCACAGGTCATCACACATCAATTGTGCAACTAGATGAGATGACCTGTGCAATATCACTGGCTGCCACACCTAGGGCCTGCACATGACAGTATGCAATGACAAATACTTGATGGACATCCTTGTGCGACTCGTAGCCCTCCATTCCTGGCGTGTGTACGCCTCGTATCACCATTGTAAGCCTGTGAAACGCACCGTACCCCCGCATTCATTGCGTGTGTATGCCTCGTATCACTATTGTGCTGGTGCCGTACAGGTACAGGTGAAACGCACCGTACCCCTGCATTCATTGCGTGTGTACGCCTCGTATCACTATTGTACTGGTGCCGTACGGGTACGTGTGCAACGCACCGTACACGTCCACTTCCGTTGTTGCGGTACGCAGGGGTTGCTGGACACGCCCCCCCAAGTGACCAGACCCTGGTGGTAATGTATGGGCTCCATATTATAGGTTTGGCTTTGGGTATGGGGTATGTTTCCTGCCCTCACCCCCACCCTGGCCCCTGGGTGTTGTTCTCACCTTCTGCGGTGTGTGCGCCGGTTTCGGTGCACCAGGTCGTAGGCTAAGAGGACCGGGAAGACACGTACGATGGGGTTCATGGCGTGTATGTCGCGTACCGGGGCTCCGTTTGTAGGACTCTGCTTTTACGGCTGTTTTTGGCTCCCGTAAGAAAAGAGCCGTACGGAGTGCCGTAGGGAAGAATCGTACTTGCTGGGCCGGAAACCGCTGCTTAAATACGTCTGGACGTCGCGTACAGGCTGTTCCGGATCCGAATCGTTGTTTTTTTTTACCCGTACGGTCTTTTGTACGATTCGTACGGAAAGAGGCTTTCTGTACGAATCGTACTTCCTAGGTTGTAAGGAAAGTTTACCGGGTACGAGTCGTACGGAGAAAACGCTCCGTACAACGATTCGTACAGCCTTTTTTCAGGATTGGAATCGGCCCCTTAATAAACAATTCACAAAAAATATAAATATACATTTAATTTGGGGGAATTTTTACATTATTTCTCCATTGTTGTCTATTGGAAGTCAGTCGTGTTTTCATTTTTAATATGCGGCCATTTTGTTTCCATTTCTATCTATCTGTTTCATTTTTAGGTCATTTTGGAAGACGGAACCTCGCAATTGGGAGCTGTGTTTCATCAGTTAAGGTAAGTTTGATTTAATTTACTTTTCAGGCAGTTATAGAGTAGGGGTGAGCAAGAAGTAGTGTAGTTAGATTTGTTGGGGTGTTAAATATTTGTTTTTTGTGTAGTTAGGTGTTGTTTTGGTAGTTTAGTGTCTGATGTATTTGACGTAGTGTTGAAGAGTAGTAGAGTGTTGTATAGTGTTAGTTATGTGTTGTTTAATTGGGTTATGTATTATTTAATGTAGAAATTACTGTGTGTGGGTTTATATATGGTATTGAGGGAGGGAGCTGTTTTTTAGATTTTTGCAGGTTTACCCTTTTTGTGAACGGATGGTGCTGAAGACGTGCTTCTTTTTTCAAAAAGGAAAATGTATTTCGTTTCTTTGAAACAAATTACTTTTTACATTTCCTTTTATTTTTCGTGTTTGCTGAAGCATTTTTTTAAGCTCTTTTTTCGAGTTTTTGAGGGTTTCGATATTGAGAGGATTGTGTCATTGGAGCCTTTCTCTACAGTTGTATTTTTGCATTTTTTGTTGGCTTTTTTAAAAATTGATTTGTGTTTTGAGTTGGCTACTATGGATTTGTTTGTTTTTGAGGACCATCTACTACGACATAACTATGGGGCTCATTAGGATGGCGGACGCACTGGAGTTCATCCGCCATACTGGTGTAAACCTGGACTTGCCGCCATGCTTGTGGTGGTCCCGCACACCAGATCATTTTAACATTGCGGCGGTTGCTGCTGACAGCAGCACCCGCCGTGATGCTAAAATGCCATGTTGTGCATTTCAGAGAACTACGTGGCAGGTAACACATGGTGCCTGCCACATAGTGCTGTGAAATGTAGGGGCACCCTCGCCCCCTAACACAAGGGGGTCCCGCAACTTGCTCCCAAAACCAATCCCGCCAGCCTTTCCAAGGTGGTTCCACCACCATGGAAAAGCTGTCTCCAGCCTTCATCATCATTTGGTGGACGGTGCCTGCTAGGCACTGCCGTTATTTTACCGGTGAAGACCTCTCTGACAGGCAATCCTAAGGATTGCCTGTAGCGGTTCTGTGGTGGACCATCTTTGCAACCGCCCCGGTTGCGGTGAGATTCTCCCCGCCATCCTAATTTGGCAGGGGAAACTCATGGTCAGCGCACGGAAGGACCGCCACTGCATGGCTGGCGGTGGCGGCCCTTCCGCCATTGTAATCGACCCCTAATTTATTTTTTATTATTATGGGTGGGAAATATTTTTGGTTACATTTGTTTTTAATAATTATATTATGTCATATATTTATATGTATGTTTTTAATTTTTGAATGAAAGAATTATAATTATTAATTTAAAAAAGAGAAGTATTATGTTGTTTAAATGCTTTATGATGTTTAGCATGGTTTTTTGTTTATAGTGTAGGTTTAAATATCATGTCTATGTATTCTAGCCCTTTGGTTTTTGGAAATAGTCGAGTTTTGTGTTGTAGGTATTCATACATAGTTTTTTTTTGCTTACTGAGTTTAGGGCCTATTTAGTTAGTGATTGCTCTAGCCTTAGCTTTTTGACAGCTCTGTTCTTTTTTTATTGCTTCTATTAGTTTGTGTAAGATTGTTTTTCCTCTTCTATTGTGGCTTTGAAGGCATTATATGGATTGATAGTCAGCGCACTCCTATTGTATCAAAAGGAAAAGCTGTTCCAAGTTTAATCAATATTGTGTGCTACCCAGTGAGAGGCAGCCCGCCTTGAATGCATGTATCGCTCTGCAGGTGAATGTTCCCCAGTATACTGGGTGCACAGCGTGGTATATAGAATCAACACCACCAAATTGAATCCAAAAAGCAAATTCTTCAAACGATTACTTTAAACAAAAACAAGTATATTGCAACCAATGACAAATAAAGTCAAATGAATGACAGTATCTGATCACATGTAAGATATATATATCAAACAGTTAATAAACAATACAATAAAACATCAATTTACAAAGAAATCAGACCATTTGCAACTCTGCAAAAATCTAATACATTTTCAGCAAAGATGCGCAAACCAATGCATTTGGGGATCTGATTCATCTCTTCTTCAGGGGCCACTGTAAAAAACGATAAATAAATGATCGCGTAACAATACTGTTTCTTGCGAATATTGGTATTACAAGCAACTTAGGGGCAGATTTATGAGCCCCTTGCGCCACTTTTGCCTCACTTTTAACATGGGAAAAGTGACGCAAAAGTGGCGCAAGGGGCTCATAAATCTGCCCCTTAATGTTCAGAAAAGGCCGAAGAAGCTGCACCCCCTGTATATGCTTACACACGGCAAGAGTCAGAGAAACGCGTGAAAAGTGGAGCATGCACATGGAGAAATGAAAGTAATCCAAAGAATGTGAGCATAGTAGGTGTGACTGAATGAAGAGAAAGGGTCAGAAAGTGCTCACAGGGTGGAAGAATGAAGCAAGAAGAACGGAGTGACGCACAACATGCCACAACCCAACCCAATACAGTGTGTTGAAAATCATTAAAAGAACAAGCATCCATGCACGTGGTTAGGACGTGAAAGGTCAAGCATCATGTGTACTGAATATAAACTCACTGTTAGCTGTGACAGCCGAATGCCACTGTTTACTACGAGTGTGCAGCGGGGATAGTGCCGGAACTGTGAAAGAAAAACAATACTCAAAGTCCTCTCTTTCGTTCTAAACACAAACTGAACATAGCCAGCGTATACAAGTCACAGACACCAAGAATACCTCAATAATAATTCTGGTTGAAAAAGTTCCTCCGTTATCTGTGCCCAACAATCTGCAAGACTCTAATTTCATTAAGCTTTTCTGACTAAAAACCTGTGAAGAATTAACAGAGATAATATGAACTAAATGCCGCTATGAGCCCCCAATGCTGGAAATAATCGGATTAACCACTCACAGTCCAATTTTATTAAAATGAAGTCTCTCCTTACCAAAATGACAATCAGTGTTCTACGAAGAAATGACCCCGATAGAACGTGCAGCAGAACACTCTTGGGTTCCAAGTACACCGCTTCTGTGAAAATAAAACATACACCACCTTACACCTCGCTCTAAAGAATTGGAAGTAACCGTCATAAATCAGCGTGAACCCAGTCACTGAATAAACTGATAAAAAAGTGTAAAGGATTCTACCACCACCTCGACAAATGATAAAATAGTTTCTACAATAGCCGATGTGAAATAAGAAAAATTGAAATGGACTGCACTGTGGCATATGAAATTGTGAACACCGAGTGAAATAAGATAGATAAGATTGAGTTGAGCGAATGAATTGAAATCAATATAATGAAAACTAGGCCTGGGCTAAATTTCCGTTCCGCTCGCGGAAATTGCGATAATTTGACATTTTCGCGTTCCGCGGAGAGCGCGAAAATGTCAATATTTTCACATTCCGCAGCTTAGCGATAATTTGTTTCTTACTCGCGCTGTAAAATAATACATTCTCTCGCGCGCGCGCGCGATCGCCTTACCTGAATCCCCGCGTTCGCCGACAAGTTTTCCCGATCCGGTCGCGTTCTCCACGAGATGTTGGATTGCTGGTAGCCATTTGCACTGTCTCGCGACAGTTCGCGCCCGCAGTAATGTCATTGGTCGAGCGATCACGTCTTGCTTCTTGCGATCATGCACCGCGAGAAGAGTGAAAACAATATGGCCGCGCCCGCGATCAACCGCATGGGTAAGTTGGCGAGCCGCGACCATGCAGAAAATACCCCGAACAGGCAGGAAAAAAACTTCCACATCTTCGCGATATTTCCGCTTGTTTGCGGTGATTTTTAACATTTTCGCGATAGTTTGCGAAAGTCACTTTCGCAAATTCCGCCCACCCCTAATGAAAACTAGTGCAGATAAGGGTTGCCATGTGTAAGTCACATTTAACAATCTGGATAATGAATGAAAATGAAAATGCAGGGTCTGCATCGAGTAGTACAGTACATGCATGCCCATACCACATTAAATGAAGCACATCATTTCAAGTTTGTCACTGAGACCACCTGGCATCATTGTCTGCAAGGTCTTATTCCACCACAATTCACGTTGAGATAGCAGCCTAACGTTTTCAAGATCCAAATTACAGGATAATATTTTCAAAATTGAAAATCTCAATTGTGCAATTGAATGCTTGTGTTCTAACAAAGTGATATATAATGCTACGTGTGCAGATTGTGCTCTTGTGTTCTGATATGAGCATCTTTATTTTGCACGTGGTTTTACCAACATATAGAACGCCACAAGGGCATTTGATGCAATATATAACATGTGCTAAATTGCAATCTTCATTGTATCTCAACCTGATTGTCTTCCCAGAATGTGGTTGATTGATTGTATTGCCCGTGGTCACGTTGTTACAATTAACGCAATTATGGCACTTGCGCATGCCAGTTTATGTTAGTTGCATGGATTCAGTTATATGTGTCAGCAATTCTTTGATGTGGCTACGTCGCGTATAGGCAAACAAAGGTTCTTGAGCAAATAATCCATTGAAATCTGGTTCACATTTGAGCAAATCCCATCTAGACTTAATGATCTTCCTGATAGTGGATGTTTTTGTGGAATATTTGGAAACAAAGACGTTTTTCAGTTGTCTAGGGTTTGACACAAGTAAATCCTGACGTCTCAACTGTTGTATTTTGGCAACAGCTTGGGTCAGCGTAGCTGAAGGATAACCTCGCTGTTTAAAGTCATTGCATTGTTCCTCTAGAATTGACCCCAACACTTCCTCATTGGATGTGATTCTCTTGGTTCTAATCATTTGTGAAAATGGCAGATTCCGTAATAGTGATGGAGGATGAAAACTGGCGAACAATAACAACTTATTCTTGTACGTAGGTTTTTTATACACAGCTGTGTGCAATTTGTTGTTCTCCTTCGTGATCAACACATTTAGAAATGACAAGCTGTTGGAACTAATGTTGTGGGTGAATTGAATACGAGTATTTTTCAGATTTTATTCTTTAATTCTGAGTTCCAATTGTGCTGCCAAAATATTCCAAATTAAGAAAATGTCATTAATAAATCTGACATAGAAAACCAAATGTGAGCTCCAGAGAACGTCTTTGTTGATGTGGTCGTGTTCAAACTTAGCCCTGAAAGTTTTGGCGTATGCCGGAGCACTAGAAAAACCCACGGAGGTACCGCTTATCTGTAGCTAGAAATCTTCCTTCCATTGTAAATAACTATGTTGTAGACAGAACATCAGAAGTTCCAAGATAAAAATTTTGTTGGCACCTAATTCTGGCAACTGCAACAAAGCCCATTCACATGCTTCTATGCCCTCCTTCAAGGGTATAGAGGTATACAGCGCCGTAACATCAATAGAACATAGAAGCCAGGAAGATACACACTGATCACCCACCACACGTAGTAGTTGTAAAAAATGTGTGGTATCTTTAATATAGAGTCTGTACAAACTTCTGTAAACAATGATCCACGTATTGTGCTGCGGTTGCAAAGATAGAATCGCATCCCGATACTTTTGGTCTGAAGGGAGGATTCTCCAAGTTTTTATGCACCTTCGGGAGCATGGAAAGTCTGGGTCTCCTGGGATGGGTCACACTCAAAAACTTCCGAGTGTTGGTAGAAATCCATTACATTTCCTCAGCATTGTCTAGAATTTTGTTCAAAGTATCCATAAATGATAGTGTGGGATCCTCATCCAAATTGATGTAGGTATTGGTATCTTCCAGATGTTGGTATACGCTCTGTTCATAGAAGGTAGTATCCATGATAACCAGGGCACCACCCTTGTCAGCCATTTGATATGTTAATCTGGAATCCTTTGCAAATTGTTTGATTATAATAATCTCGTATTTCTTAAAATTGGTTTTGACATCAGGTCGAAAATTTAATTTAGCGAAGTAATTCTTGATTAACGTCTCAAAAGTGTCGAGCAATTTATGTCACACTGGTGCCATATATGTACTCTTGGGTTTAAAATCCCTGTGCTCGGGATCTTGTTCACTTCTGATGGGATCAGAAGAGTCCAGCATTGGTAAAACATTGGTGAAAAAGTGTTTTAAGCGCAAATTCCTCATGAATTTAAATGTTGACACTTCAAGTTCCAAGGCATTAGTGTGATACATGGAAACAAAGGAAGTACCTTTATTCAAAACCCATTGTTGAGCTGGCGACGTCTCAACTGTAGAAATGTTTATGACAAGGTCTTGGTTTTGCTCCTTAAATTACGAGCTTCCATCTCTTTTTCTCTTACTCCTCCTGGTTTTTTTGGATCTGGTGGTCGTCCTGAAGTTTGGCCTCTGGCTAAAAAAGATGTCGACTGCGGTGCTGCTTCAGCTCCAACATGTTGCCAGCTCGACCCAGCTATTTCTTGTTGAGCGAACAAGGGTATTCTAGTTGTTTCCAATTCTTGGTCCGAGACCACAGATTCTTGAGAAGATGTATTCGGTTTTTGGAAAGGCCGTCTACGGGCATACACCTCTGCCCAGGTGTAAACCTCGTTTAATTCATAGTCAGTTGTATCACGGCAATCTTGGATCTCCATGCTGTGAGCATCCAGCTTGTTATTCAGATCTTCCAATGTAATCTTCCAGTAGTCCGCATCACACCATGTGGATAAATCAGATTTAATTGCCTCTGCTTCTTCTTCCAGATCTCTAATGGTGCGGTAAAGTTCCTCTATCAGCAGTAAAATGAAATCCAGTAAACATTTGTGGAGCACTGCTTGCCATTTCTCCATGGCATTATGCCATCCTTCCACTGCTTTATTAGTTTTTGCTTTTTTGAGCTAGAGTAGTATCTGAGGGGCATATCAGCAACAACCAGCGATAATTATTGCTAAGCGCACTTAGTACTAGGATAATTATCGCCGGCTGACATGGATTTTTATTGCTGAGATAGCGTGCTAATAGCAACGCTTATCTCAAAAGCGATAAAAATCCTAGCGCTAACTGCCTAACGTGAGATTATCGCTGGAAACCCAGCGCTAATCTCACGAAATGTGGCGTTAGCTTGTTGATAGTGCCTCACAAACTTAGCCATGATATCCACCTTCCATAGGATATCATGGCTAATTCCGTCCTAAAGCAGGCGTAAGGAAATTAGCGATAACAGGGGTTATCGCAACTTTTTTTTGCCGCTATGCTTCATAGCATGGGGCTTGATGATAGGAGAAATGTCGCTTAGCGATATTTCTCCTGTCATGTCAGGTCAGGAACGCCCACTTTGCATCTCATTAGAGATGCATAGCTGGGCTTTACGAATTTGTGCGTTAATGCAAGGTTTCACGCGTTAGCGTGAGCTTGCTAATTAAGCGATAAAATTATCACCGCTTTTCGGCCGAAAACGGCCGCAACAGTGGCGATAATTTTCTATCGCCTCCTTGTAGAAATGCCCCATAGACATTTCACCAGGGGATTTGGAAATTTGGTGCCTTCGGTGCCCTGACCTATGTAGCCTTCCCACACAGGTGTCTTCAAAGTAGTCAAGGAAGGGTGTTAGTTTTGCTTTGTTGGCTTGGTAGAAAGGGCTTTCAAGAAGAACATTAAACTCGTTGGCAACTTCTGTTGTTGGTGCATAGGCCAGGGCTATTCATTTTTTGAATTAGTAAGCAAAGTTGCTATTTGTGTTGTAATCTAAACTTTGAGCAGATTTTTGGAGGTGTCTCTAGCTACTTAGGTACAAGTGATAATAGCAACCTTATATTGCAGTATATGGGTATATTTTTTAAATTGACTGAATCATTGCTTGGTCATTTTAAATATTATTTTCTGTGGGAACTAGTTGTCAGTGTGTTGTTTTATTATTTTAAGGAGTTCTATGTAAGTGGTATTTTGCTTGTTGGGGAGTAGTGCATATATGAAGGGGATGTTAGTGTCTTCATGTTGGCCGTGGATGGTATAGTGTTGGTAAAAAGGCTTGGAGCAAACTTTGAATGTACCATGCATCATTCATGTTTCACAGTTTTTTAACTTTTGAATGTTTTTGTTGGTGGCAAAGATAATAATTTGTTTTTCATGACTGTTATTGTCATGAACAATGAATTTCTCATCTTTGCGTATTCTTGTAATATTTTGATCTCTGCAAATTGAGGAGTGCCTGGTGTTTCAGCAGCAGCTCTTCAAGGGGCTCATTATGATGTCTGCCCGCCATCATAATGGTCATGGGACCGCCCACCAGACGTGCGGCGGTCCCACCAGTGCAATTAGGATGCGCCCGCCATAATGGCAGGCGCATCTGGCCTTTTACTATTGCAGACGGTGCTGCTAGCTGCAGCACCGTCCGCAATGGTAAAAGAGCATGCACAGCATTTCCCTGCACCACGTGGCAGGTACCACGTTGTGCCTGCCACGTGGTGCATGGAAATTCAGGGGGGTACCCAAGGTGTGTACCATGGGTACCCCCCAGTGCTCCCCCACCCCCCTGCAGAGGGGGCCCGCAACAGACCCCCAAAGCCAATCCCTGCCAGCTTTTCCATGGTGGCGTCGCCGCCATGGAAAGGCCTGTCCAATACACTGATCCTAATATGAGGGACGGTGCCTGCTAGGCGTTGCCACCATATTAGTGGCTCTGCTCCGCCCGGCAAGTAATCATAACGATTGCCACCGGCGGAAAAGCGGGGGCTGGATTTTGCATCTGCTGTGATACCCACTGCCATCCTTATTTGGCGGTGGGTACATCTCATTGTGATGGTGGGAGGATCGCGACCGCCGGCTTTAGTGATCCTCCCGCCATCATAATGAGCCCCTCGGTCCTTGCTATTAGCCATTTTAGAGTGGGGATTCATGGTAGTTGTTCTGTCAAATATACAGGAACCCTAGTTAGTATGTTTGTTTATTATTTGGGTACTGGTCTGTTGGGAGCTGGTGCTTACTTCTCTGATGGTTTTTAAAGCATCTCTGACCTCGAATTCTGTAACATTGGCGGGATGGTTGTGTTCCCTGCCATTAATAACATTTGTTCCAAATGTTGTGGCCCTCCCATGGCAAGAATTGGAGTAGTATTTACTATATTTCCAATGGGTTTTGTTGCCTGTTATTTTCTCTTGTGTGTAAGTATAACCAATGTTGCACAGAAGTAGTTTTCCCTTTTATTTGTATATCTGTGAATATATTTATTATCTACTGGCGGTCGCCAGTAGATAGTTATAGTTAGGACCGAGTTTCCATAGGAAATCTCAAAATTCTATTTTGAATAACTTTGGCGCCGGTTGACGAATCCTCGCGAAATTTTCAAAACAAATGGGGCACTCCGTTCAGCTCCTACCCTGAAAGTCTCGGGGTGATTCGTAAAGGGGGGTGCCGAGAAAAAGGGGGGGTCCCAAAACGCGTTTTTCCCATGTATTTTTCCATAGGACCTTTAGTCGCAGCTACAGCCCGAACGGCTGAACAGAATTACTTGAAATTTGGCAGAGAGGTAGCCATAAGGTCAAGGAAGTGTAAATCTGTTCAGTATTTCCTGAGAAAATAGCATTTAAAAGCATATCAACATCTATACGCGCGCAGCGTGCGTGCACTGTGCAAGCCCTGTGCGCGCACCCTGCCGTGCGCGAGCGTAATTCTGATTGGTTGTTAGATGTCAGTAAACATTCAAATCAGTCGAAATCAGGAAGTGTCGGCCGCCATTTTGTCTGTCGCACTGAAAAGGAAAGGTGGAGAACGTGAATAGGGGGCAGAGTAGGGAGTTCTTGACCCCTTAGCCATTGTCAGGGGGTCACAGTAGGACCACGAAGGGCCAAAAAAAAGATTTTAATTTTTTTTAAAAACATCGCGGGATGCGCGCACTCTGCGCGCACCCGAAAAAAAACCTTAAAAAAAATAGAAATAAAAATCAAGTTTAAGTCTTTGGATATTAGGTGGCTCTTAAAAGAGTCCTTGTGTTTATTGAGTGTTTTTCGGTACCTACAAGTAAGTACCAATGCAGAGTCTAAAGTTCAAGAGGAAGACTCTGTTCCCTTCATCATTGAAATGTACACCGTCTCCTCTATAAATGTCTTGCATGTTGTGGTATATAGAACCCATACCATAGTCTCTGAGGAAAGCAGAAACAGACTTATTGACGTGCTTTCTTGCTTTGTCAATCTGTGGACAATGTTGGTTGGACCAGTTCCACTTTTGCCTTTGGCATATATTAGAATATACAAAGGCAGTTTGTGGAAAAAGTGACATCAATTGCAAAAAGGTGTCCTTTACAAGCATTTCCAGACCTACCCCAGTTAAAGTGCCTAGGCATTTCCACCACAGTGCACAATAATAAGGTTAGGCTGTGGGAGATGTAGAAAGGATTTCACCAAAGGCATTAATTGATGCCACTTTAACCCTCTCTGACCAATCCATTTAATGTCTACATTTGGCAAAGCAAGGTCTTTCACAATACATCTTTTTTATGCAAATGTTTCACTCCAGAAGACATAGCTATGACCTACAATCCACACTGTGAACATCTTCCAAGGAGATCTAGATGCACTCAGGAGATGTCTTTCAGTAGAATGGCAATATGAAAAGAAAGACAGTTGAAAAATGGAGGCATACATACTTTTTTTTAATAAAAAGAACTAATTGGCTGATTCAAACCATTTTGCAGTTAAAACTAGGCTGTATGTTTACATTTTTAAAAGCATGTTTTGGATTGGTTCAGAAAAATGTGTTCCCACTGAACATTACTTTGGATTTGCTGTTAGGTTTGAAAAGTCAAGCACTCTTGCTCTTTGGATTAGAAACATTGTGTGCTGAACTTCTGACCTCTCTACTCACATCAGTGTTCCATGACCTGTTGCTATGGTAGCAGGCAGAAGTCATGTTGGGGGAAGGGATGATTTGGAAAAGGGTTGAAAGTTGCAACCAATAGAAATGTGTGATTCCATTTGAAAAAATGTGGGAAGGACTGTGATTTTACATTAACATGTATATGTGTGAAAAAAGAGAGGGGAACATTGCCATTTACTGGTTGTGGTGAGAGGAGAGAGGTGTACAGCTCTGAGATTCTGGCTCTGATAATCTGCTGTGTGAGTGCCACATTTCTTTCTCAACTAACTAATTTTAAAGGTGAGTTATGAGTTTGAGAGGGGATGTATGTGGTGAGTTTTGATATAAATATTAGAATTGTCATTCTTCTTTTAAAGTTGTGTTTTACATTTTGTGTTTTAGGAGATATTTAACTGTCTTGAACTTGTAAGATATTATGGAGTATGTCTTCACTATAAGTTAAGGTGTACTGGTATCACTGAGGAATACTGTTTTGTGCCTAGAATCACATCATGAGTCTGTCTGCACACAGGATTTGTTGTCAGAGATTTAATATGTGTCGCTCTTGTTCTGTTTGCCTTGCACTCGCAGGAAAGGGGCAGTTTGTTTTCTTAAAGTGTGATGGTTAGCATTCAGCAGAAATCAGTTACTCACAAATGAGAGGCAAATGCAAACACATTTGAAAATAGCATGGTACATTTTCCTACCACTTTAAAAGTTGTGTTTTACATTTTATGTTAAGGAAGATATTTAAGTGCCTTGAACATGTTAGATATTATGGAGTATGTCTTCACCATAAGTTAAGGTGTACTGGTATCACCCAGGAATACTGTTTTCTGCCTAGAATCACACCATGAGACAGTGTGCACACAGGAATTGTTATCAGAGATTTAATTTGTGTTGCTCTTGCTCTGTTAGCCTTGCACTCACATGAAAGGGGCAGCTTGTTTTTTGTAACACATGGTCATGGTCTCAAGGAGCTGTTAGGACATGTGGTCTTTTCTGCTTGTCTAAAATATAAGGAAAATGTGTCAGGCTGTCACAGTAATTATCACTTGCTCCACCACAGTACTAAATGTGCTTTCAAATTGCCCAAAAAATATCGCTTTCTGCCTAGAATCTCACCATGAGTCTGTGTGCACACAGGAATTGTTGTCAGAGATTTAATTTGTGTTGCTGTTGTTCTGTAAAACTTGCACTTTCAAGAAAGGGCCAACTTTTTTTCTTCAACTGTGATGGTTAGCACTCAGCAGAAATCACGATCTCACAAATGAGAGGCAAATGCTAACACATTTGAAATCAACAGGGTAGATTTTCCTTCCAATCTTGTAATGGGTGAGGTTGTTCCTACATGTTCAAAAATACAATTAACCCTTACCACACATGTACTCTTACACACATCTCTGCAGTCTTCATGCAGTTGTGGAAGTCTCCATGCAGATCTCTCTTGCACCTGACAATACACAGTGTCCAGAAACACACTCTTTGCACACATGCAGCAGCTACACCTACACTCCCATGCATACTACTCAGCTCTGTGTTATGTTTCAGATAGCAGTGTGTAACGCAAACACATTCAACGTCACCAAGGCTCATTTCCTTTGCTCTAGTCTAATCATTCACCCTGTAACACATGCTCATGGTCTCAAGGAGCTGTTAGGACATGTGCTCTTTTCTGCTTGTCTAAAATATAAGGAAAATGTGTCAGGCTGTCACAGTAATTATCACTCACTCCACCACAGTACTAAATGTGCTTTCAAATTGCCAAAGAAAATATCGCTTTCTGCCTAGAATCACACCATGAGTCTGTGTGCACACAGGAATTGTTGTCAGAGATTTAATTTGTGTTGCTGTTGTTCTGTAAAACTTGCACTTTCAGGAAAGGGCCAGCTTGTTTTCTTCAACTGTGATGGTTAGCACTCAGCAGAAGTCACTATCTCAAAAATGAGAGGCAAATGCTAACACATTTCAAATCAACAGGGTAGATTTTCCATCAAATCTTGCAATGGGTGAGGTAGTTCCTACATGTTCAAAACTCCAATTAACCCTTACCACACATGTACTCTTACACACATCTCTGCAGTCTTCATGCAGTTGTGGAAGTCTCCATGCAGATCTCTTTTGTACCTGACAATACACAGTCTACAGAAACACACTCTTTGCACACATGCAGCAGCTTCACCTACACTCCCATGCGTAATACTCAACTCTGTGTTGTGTTTCAGATAGCAGTGTGTAACGCAAACACATTCAACGTCACCAAGGCTCATTTCCTTTGCTGTAGTCTAATCACTCACCCTGTAACACATGGTCATGGTCTCAAGGAGCTGTTAGGACATGTGCTCTTTTCTGCTTGTCTAAAATATAAGGAAAATGGGTCAGGCTGTCACAGTAATTATCACTTGCTCCACCACAGTCCTAAATGTGCTTTTAAATTGCTAAAGAAAATATCGCTTTCTGCCTAGAATCACACCATGAGTCTGTGTGCACACAGGAATTGTTGTCAGAGATTTAATTTGTGTTGCTGTTGTTCTGTAAAACTTGCACTTTTAGGAAAGGGCCAGCTTGTTTTCTTCAACTGTGATGGTTAGCACTCAGCAGAAATCACTATCTCAAAAATGAGAGGCAAATTGCTAACACATTTCAAATCAACAGGGTAGATTTTCCATCAAATCTTGCAATGGGTGAGGTAGTTCCTACATGTTCAAAACTCCAATTAACCCTTACCACACATGTACTCTTACACACATCTCTGCACTCTTCATGCAGTTGTGGAAGTCTCCATGCAGATCTCTCTTGCACCTGACAATACACAGTCTGCAGAAACACACTCTTGCGCACATGCAGCAGCTTCACCTACACTCCCATGCGTACTACTCAGCTCTGTGTTGTGTTTCAGATAGCAGTGTGTAACGCAAACACATTCAATGTCACCAAGGCTCATTTCCTTTGCTGTAGTCTAATCACTCACCCTGTAACACATGGTCATGGTCTCAAGGAGCTGTTAGGACATGTGCTCTTTTCTGCTTGTCTAAAATATAAGGAAAATGTGTCAGGCTGTCACAGTAATTATCACTTGCTCCACCACAGTACTAAATGTGCTTTCAAATTGCCAAAGAAATTATTGCTTTCTGCCTAGAATCACACCATGAGTCTGTGTGCACACAGGAATTGTTGTCAGAGATTTAATTTGTGTTGCTGTTGTTCTGTAAAACTTGCACTTTCAGGAAAGGGCCAGCTTGTTTTCTTCAAATGTGATGGTTAGCACTCAGCAGAAATCACTATCTCACAAATGAGAGGCAAATGCTAACACATTTCAAATCAACAGGGTAGATTTTCCATCAAATCTTGCAATGGGTGAGGTAGTTCCTACATGTTCAATACTCCAATTAACCCTTACCACACATGTACTCTTACAAACATCTCTGCACTCTTCATGCAGTTGTGCAAGTCTCCATGCAGATCTCTCTTGCACCTGACAATACACAGTCTCCAGAAACACACTCTTTGCACACATGCAGCAGTTTCTCCTACACTCCCATGCGTAATACTCAGCTCTGTGTTGTGTTTCAGATAGCAGTGTGTAACGCGAACACATTCAACGTCACCAAGGCTCATTTCCTTTGCTGTAGTCTAATCACTCACCCTGTAACACATGGTCATGGTCTCAAGGAGCTGTTAGGAGATGTGCTCTTTTCTGCTTGTCTAAAATATAAGAAAAATGTGTCAGGCTGTCACAGTAATTATCACTTGCTCCATAACAGTACTAAATGTGCTTTCAAATTGCCAAAAAAAATATCGCTTTCTGCCTAGAATCACACCATGAGTCTGTGTGCACACAGGAATTGTTGTCAGAGATTTAATTTGTGTTGCTGTTGTTCTGTAAAACTTGCACTCGCAGGAAAGGGGCAGCTTGTTTTCTTCAACTGTGATGGTTAGCACTCAGCAGAAATCACGATCTCACAAATGAGAGGCAAATGCTAACACATTTGAAATCAACAGGGTAGATTTTGCTTCCAATCTTGTAATGGGTGAGGTTGGTCCTACATGTTCAAAACTCCAATTAACCCTTACCACACATCTACTCTTACACACATCTCTGCTGTCTTCATGCAGTTGTGCAAGTCTCCATGCAGATCTTTCTTGCACTTGACAATACACAGTCTCCAGACACACACTTTTTGCACACACGCAGCAGCTTCTTCTACACTCCCGTGCGTACTACTCAGCTCTGTGTTGTATTTCAGATAGCAGTGTGTAACGCAAACACATTCAACGTCACCAGGGCTCATTTCCTTTGCTCTATTCTAATCATTCACCCTGTAACACATGCTCATGGTCTCAAGGAGCTGTTAGGACATGTGCTCTTTTCTGCTTGTCTAAAATATAAGGAAAATGTGTCATGCTGTCACAGTAATTATCACTTACTCCACCACAGTACTAAACGTGCTTTCAAATTGCCAAAGAAAATATCGCTTTCTGCCTAGAATCACACCATGAGTCTGTGTGCACACAGGAATTGTTGTCAGAGATTTAATTTGTGTTGCTGTTGTTCTGTAAAACTTGCACTCGCAGGAAAGGGGCAGCTTGTTTTCTTCAACTGTGATGGTTAGCACTCAGCAGAAATCACGATCTCACAAATGAGAGGCAAATGCTAACACATTTGAAATCAACAGGGTAGATTTTGCTTCCAATATTGTAATGGGTGAGGTTGTTCCTTCATGTTCAAAACTCCAATTAACCCTTACCACACATGTACTCTTACACACATCTCTGCAGTCTTCATGCAGTTGTGCAAGTGTCCATGCAGATCTCTCTTGCACCTGACAATACACAGTCTCCAGAAACACACTCTTTGCACACATGCAGCAGCTTTACCTACACTCCCGTGCGTACTACTCAGCTAGGTGTGGTGTTTCAGATAGCAGTGTGTAACGCAAACACATTCAACGTCACCAAGGCTCATTTCCTTTGCTCTAGTCTAATCACTCACCCTGTAACACATGGTCATGGTCTCAAGTAGCTGTAAGGACATGTGGTCTCTTCTGCTTGTCTAAAATATAAGAAAAATGTGTCAGGATGTCACAGTAATTATCACTTGCTCCACAACAGTACTAAATGTGCTTTCAAATTGCCAAAAAAAATATCGCTTTCTGCCTAGAATCACACCATGAGTCTGTGTGCACACAGGAATTGTTGTCAGAGATTTAATTTGTGTTGCTGTTGTTCTGTAAAACTTGCACTCGCAGGAAAGGGGCAGCTTGTTTTCTTCAACTGTGATGGTTAGCACTCAGCAGAAATCACGATCTCACAAATGAGAGGCAAATGCTAACACATTTGAAATCAACAGGGTAGATTTTGCTTCCAATCTTGTAATGGGTGAGGTTGGTCCTACATGTTCAAAACTCCAATTAACCCTTACCACACATCTACTCTTACACACATCTCTGCAGTCTTCATGCAGTTGTGCAAGTCTCCATGCAGATCTTACTTGCACTTGACAATACACAGTCTCCAGAAACACACTTTTTGCACACACGCAGCAGCTTCTTCTACACTCCCGTGCGTACTACTCAGCTCTGTGTTGTATTTCAGATAGCAGTGTGTAACGCAAACACATTCAACGTCACCAGGGCTCATTTCCTTTGCTCTAGTCTAATCATTCACCCTGTAACACATGCTCATGGTCTCAAGGAGCTGTTAGGACATGTGCTCTTTTCTGCTTGTCTAAAATATAAGGAAAATGTGTCAGGCTGTCACAGTAATTATCACTCACTCCACCACAGTACTAAACGTGCTTTCAAATTGCCAAAGAAAATATTGCTTTCTACCTAGAATCACACCATGAGTCTGTGTGCACAGAGGAATTGTTGTCAGAGATTTAATTTGTGTTGCTGTTGTTCTGTAAAACTTGCACTCGCAGGAAAGGGGCAGCTTGTTTTCTTCAACTGTGATGGTTAGCACTCAGCAGAAATCACGATCTCACAAATGAGAGGCAAATGCTAACACATTTGAAATCAACAGGGTAGATTTTGCTTCCAATCTTGTAATGGGTGAGGTTGTTCCTTCATGTTCAAAACTCCAATTAACCCTTACCACACATGTACTCTTACACACATCTCTGCAGTCTTCATGCAGTTGTGCAAGTGTCCATGCAGATCTCTCTTGCACCTGACAATACACAGTCTCCAGAAACACACTCTTTGCACACATGCAGCAGCTTTACCTACACTCCCGTGCGTACTACTCAGCTCTGTGTGGTGTTTCAGATAGCAGTGTGTAACGCAAACACATTCAACGTCACCAAGGCTCATTTCCTTTGCTCTAGTCTAATCACTCACCCTGTAACACATGGTCATGGTCTCAAGTAGCTGTAAGGACATGTGGTCTTTTCTGCTTCTCTAAAATATAAGATAAATGTGTCAGGCTGTCACAGTAATTATCACTTGCTCCTCCACAGTACTAAATGTGCTTTCAAATTGCCAAAGAAAATATCGCTTTCTGCCTAGAATCACACCATGAGTGTGCACACAGCAATTGTTGTCAGAGATTTAATTCATGTTTCTCTTGTTTTGTAAGACTTGCACTCGTAGGAAAGGGTCAGCTCATATGATAGGATTTGAAAAGTTCAAATAATTGTAATGAATTAAAATTACATAAAGGTATTTTTTTTTAGTTTCTTGCAGGTATTGCTGAGCAACAGTGAAAAAATTTAAAGATGCCTATAAAGTCAAGAAAGAGAAACGAAAAGCAACAACAACTATATTTGAAGACAACTGGTAAAAAAAAAAATAGGAGAAGCTTGTGTTGGAAAAAAGAAAAAGTCTTCTGGTAAGCAGACTAAAGAATTTTTAAAAAATATCTTCAAAAAAAAATGTTAAAAAGATATCTTCAAACAGTTTTTCAAGTACAAAACAACAATAGAGTCGACAGCAAAGACAAAATGCTAATGTACAATCAGAAGTAAGAAAGAGTGACTTAACATGAAAAATAGATTTTAAAAACATTCGTCGAAAAATGTTTCAGAGAAGAGTGATGTTAAATTTGCTAAAGGATGTGAAAAAATATAAGAAGAAAACCAAATTTTATAAGAAAAAGAAATGTATTGAAACTATTGTTACGAAGGCTTTGGAAATAAAAAAAAACTATTCATTTTAATTTTGAACAGGATGCGTAGATTAGATAAATTAGTCAATGCAATGAAGTCACAAAGCAAAAGGAAAAGAGTAGTGAAAAAAAATAACTTTTGTAAAGTGTTCTTAGGAGAATGGAAGCATAGTTCAAGTACTGAACCATTTTTTAATGACGAGAGTTATCTTCAAAGTAATAGTTTGTTGCATGAAGTTGACACCAATGGAGAGCATATGAAGTTAAAGATGGTTGTGTAATGGAAAATGAGAAAATGGTTCCAAGAAAGGAGGAAGAAGTGATGGCTGCTGAGGTTATGGGTAGACGTCCTAAAGCCCCAGTGTACACTTGGAATTGTAGTAGTATTTGTACTGTGCTTCAGGAATCTATTGATAAATTACGTGACTTTCTAAGAGAATATAGTAAAAAGAGTGTTAAACAGAAGATTAAGGTGCTTCAAAGACTAGATCCATGCAGAGTGAGAGAGAATACTGGTTTGCAAGGACATTCTCTGGCTTGTCTATCTAGGAAAGTGTGTCAAAGTGTTTTTCACCATTTTAGGATGCTGGCAGTACATCATACTGAAATGAGAAAGTTTGTGAGAACATTGTATTTTGCTAAAAGTCCAGCACTAAAGTTAAATGAGTTGAATAATGCTCTGTTCCGTGGATCTGTATCAGATGTAGTGAAGGTTACTGATGAGATTCAGTTTTGTTACTTTGGTCCAGAACAAGAAAGTGCAGAAAATGACACAGTTATTGATGAAAATGTGGAAGAGAATGTAGAACTCACTGTTAGTAAAAATTTTGAAGATCAAATGACAAAATTTACTATCATCTCTAATGAAAGACCAATTATTACTTGTGTTTGTTGCCGGAGAAGCCATTATAAAATTCAAACAAGGAATGTTGATCTGTATAAAAAAAGTGAAAATGAAGATAATTATAAGTGGAAAGATTTTGCAACATATATATTTCTGGAAAATTGTTTTGAATTGGGTGAAGATCAGCGTATTTGTAAATACTGTTATAACAAGTTAGCAGAAAATAGAATGCCAGCTAGAGCTGTACACAATAAATTAGAATTGGTTGATATTCCTCCAGAACTTTCTGATTTAAATACGAATGAGTCTATACTCATTTAATGTGTCCATCCGTTTCAGACCATAGTGCGTATGGAGCAAAAAACAGGTAAATTACCTCCTTCGGATTTACAAAGAGGTTTAAAAGGAAGAGTTGTCTATTTGCCATTGGATTTGAAAAAAAAACATGGAAACAATTGATGCAGATACTGAACCATTAGTTATTCTGGTTAATGGTGTACCTACAAAGAATAAGAAAATTTGGCAGGAGCTGATGGATGTACGAAAATTACAAAGAGCAAATTTGTATTTGAAAAAAAATAATAAATGGTATGAAGCAATTTATATGGATGAAGATGAAGAAGTTTTACTAGAAGACACAGGAATACCAACTGGGCAAATTGAAAAAGTGGATAAGTCAAAAGAAGAAGAAATTTATAAACATTTCAGCATACATCCTCTTCATTCTAAAGAAGTTATGGGAAACGCTATTGATCTGTTTCAGTTGAAGAAAGCAAAAGGAACTCCTGTGAGTGTATGGGAGGGGAGCTTGGAAGCTCGTTGTTTTCGCCAACTGTTTCCTACAGGAGAAGGTGGACGATATGATGAACGTCCAGTACAGATTCCTGCTTCGGAGTATCGGACTACAAGATTATATGCAGAAGATCCAAGATTTCGTCAAAGTATTCCTTATTTGTTCCATCTTTTATTTGAAAGTGACTTGTCTGCACTATCTCATGCAGTAAATCACATTTTAAAAACTGGAGTACATCTACATAATGTGTCAGCAAAGGACTTTATCAACAAAGTGCAACAGCGAGATGATCATTTGGAATCTGAATTGATCAATTTGATGGCTTGTCAGCGTGGGACTAATGAATATTGGTACCGACGCCATGGAGAATTGAAGTGTATGTTACGGAATTTAGGAACTCCTACATGGTTCCTTATCCTGAGCTGTGCTGAGTACGCTTGGGATGATTTACTGGATTTTCTGCGAGAGGCAAATTCAAACATTAAAAACATACAATACAAGACAGCAGGAGAATTGTGCTCATTGGATCCGGTTAATGTTTGCAGATATTTTAATCATAGGTTTGAGGCTATGATGTCCTTCATCTGCAATAAAAAAAATCCACCTCTTGGAGAAGTTGTGGATTTCTTTTGGAGAAAAGAGTACCAAGCAAGAGGTGCTCCTCATATTCATATGCTGTTGTGGATCAAGGATGCCCCAAAATTTGGAACAGATGCTGAGGAAGTAGTTTTATCTTTCATTGAAGAATATGCAACATGTGCTATACCTAAAAGCACAGAAGAGAAAAACTTAAAAGAGCAAGTTTTACATTTCCAAAGTCATCGGTGTGGAAAATACTGTTGGCGAAAGTACAAGAGTAAAGATAAATTCTACACAAAATGTTGGTTTGGACTTCCACGACCTGTTCTTTCAAAAGGAAGAGTAAACAGTTTTATGTCAGCTGTGCGACATACTATTACAAGAAAATCGCCTAAGAATACCTACAACCTAAGAAGAAAAGAAGAGTCAAAATATATAAATGACTACAACCCAGTCATTTTATCCATGTGGCATGCTAACATGGATATACAGTATGTGGCTGACCATTCTATTGCTGTTGCTCGGTATGTCACATCTTACATCACTAAATCTGAGAAAACGGAATTGAAGAAAATGTGGGAAGAGATTTCTCACGAGAAGACTGTCAGTAAGAAGCTATACAGTTTCAGTTTAAAGATGTTATCACATCGAGAAATTGGATCCTACGAATGCTCAGATAGGTTATCTTCTGCAAGTCTGTACTCGAAATCCAGAAGAATAATTTGGGTAAGTTTAGGCCTTGCAGGAATGCGAAATCGGGTACTGAAATCTATTCGAGAAATTGAATATTTAGCAGAGTTCGAACAAGAAAGTACAGACATTTTAAGAACAAACATGTTGGACACATATTACCCACAAAGAAGTCACCACCTTGAGAACATGTGTCTCTATGAAGTGCTGCAGAACTTCATTTTTAAACGGAGTGCCACAGAAGACATCAACAATGGAAAATATAAAGTCAGTGGTGAGGAAGGATGTTTGGTGAAGCAAACAAAAGGAAGTTTGATAAATCACCGGAAGCTGAGTTGCGACACTCCTGACAAAAAGGAATTTTACTACTTGGCACTTTTGCAGCTGTTTAAACCATGGCGTTCAGAGGACGAACTACTTGGAAAATTCCAGAGTTATGAAGATTCCTTCAATGCTAGCAAAGACAGCATAGAATGCAGTACTTTCACAACTTATGTTCAAATGTTAAATGAAGAAATTGAACAAGAAGCAACAATTGCAGCTGAAGTAGCTAGAGACAGTTCTCAAGACAGTCAAAGTTCTGGGACGTTCAGTCAAGATCCTCTAGGACAACCAATCGTAGAAAATGAAGCAGCAATAGCCATGAATGAAGTGGAAACAGCTATGAATCAAGCTCAGGATGATTTAATAAACTTACCGAATTTGGAAGAACAACTGAATGATGAACAACAACAAATTTATGAAGAAGTCAGGAAAAAATTGATCACGGATTACTACATGAAAATAAAGAGTGCTCATGCACATCTTTTGAACCAATGAGGATGTATGTAAGTGGACAAGCAGGAACTGGAAAAAGTTTCTTAATTAATGTAATTAGAAGCTATCTACAGAACAAAACGGATTCAACTTTGTCTTGTGTTGTTACTGCTCCAACTGGGTTAGCAGCGTATAACATAAAAGGAGTTACCTTACATCGTTTGCTAATGTTACCAGTAGAGAATGAGAACAAAATACAATACCACAAACTAGCAGCAGAAGCATGCTTGGAAGTTTCAAGAGTATTGAAGAAAATGAAAGTACTCATTATTGATGAGGTAAGCATGGTATCAAACTTAATGCTTGCCTTTGTGCATTTAAGAATGCAGCAAATACTAAAGACAGACTATGACGTGTTATTTGGAGGAAAACACGTCATAGTTTTTGGGGATCTTTTGCAACTTACTCCAGTTAAAGGACAACCGGTATTCCATACACTTACACATGAAGACACGAAAAAGTTGTTAGGAAGTATAGGCAATGTAAATATTTGGACATATTTTGAGTATAAGGAACTCATTACCAATATGAGGCAAGCCAATGATGAGGATTATGCAAGTATTCTGAAAGATATAAGAATTGGACTACTCACAGAACATGGCAGAAAAGCATTACAGAGTCGATTGCTGAGTAATTTGTTTACAACAGAAGAAATAGTTCCAGAGAAAATATACAAGAAAATTGCTGAAAAAAATACTGTAATCTGCTTAATGCCAACACTACATAAATGCTCTGTATTCAATCAAGAACTTTTGAAATTGGAAAATGAAGAGATCATAAAACTGGAAGCTGTGGATAAAATTCAACATGAACGAATAACTATTATATTGACAGGCAAATTGGCTACTAAATTGGATCCTCTGGTGAAAAACATTTAAAAACAGCTGGTTTGGTAAAGAATCTTTATGTATGTATGAACTGTAGAGTAATTTTAAGACGTAATTTGGATGTAGAAAAAGGTTTAGTGAATGGAGCTATGGGTAAAGTTGTGGGTTTTGTAAAGTACCAGAAAAAAGATGGAATTGAATTCTTAAAAATAAAATTGAAGAGGTTAAAGACATTAGTCGTTGTTCAGTTAGTTTTTTGCTAGTGAAAGACTTATATGTACGTAGGAAGCAGTTTCCGTTTTCTCTAGCATATGCTGTAACTATTTACAAGTCTCAAGGATTAACTGTAGATAGTGCTTTTGTAAACATTGGATCTAGTTTGTTTAAAGAAGGTATGGCATATGTTGCTTAGTCACGCGTGAAAAAATTATCTGGTTTATTCATGATAGACTTTGATGACTCAAAAGTAAGCGCTGATGCAAACTGTGTGAAGGAGTATAATAGATTAAGAAGAAGCTATTGTCCTCATTTAGGTCATTATCCTGTGTTTGAAAAACGTGTTGTTTGTCGGAAAAGGAGATTTAAGAATATCTGTAATGAGGATGTACAGAAGAGAAAACAAAAAGACAGTGATGTAACTGCAAGCAAAAAGAAAAAGGACAGTGTGGAAGAGGTTGTTGGTTGTCATTTTGAAAATAGCTCTGGTGTCAACTGCTACGCAAATGTAGTGCTGAATGTTGTATTTTATCTCGAATTTTTGCAAGAGCAGATAATAGTAAATTAGGGAAAAAGATTCTGTTCTTTGCTGAGTCTCCTTTATGAGAAGCTGAGTAATGATAAAACTAAAATAGAAAGTGCTTCTGATGTTAGAAATCTTTTAGATGTATGTTCTGGATGTACACAGTTTACACAAAATGTCCAGCAAGATGCACAGGAATTCTTAATGTATATGCTGATGGTACTGGAAGATGAAGGGGTAGAAGTAGAAAATGTATTTGGTGTCTCTTATAAATGGGAACATTGTTGTGAAAACTGTATGAACACAGGCAGTAGTAATGTTGATTCTGAAAAGTTCATATATTTACCATTACCAGAAAGTAAATCAGTGACTTTTAGTAAATTAGTTAAAGATGCTAATCACAACATGGAATGTTCTGAATGTAAATCTGAAATGTTGTCAACGTTATTTTTAAAGAAATATGGACAGTATGTAATTTTAATGGTACAACGTTGTAGAGCTGATGGAACAAAATTGGAAACTTTACTAAAGAAGTTTGTTGGTAATCAATTATCTATATCTGGAAAAACTTTTGTAGCAGTTGCAATAATTTTTCATGACGGTCCTTGTATAACTTCTGGTCATTACACAGTTTATCTTAAATGTGAAAAAGGATGGACACTGTGTAATGATTCTCAATTGATTTTCAAGCAACATTTGCCTTATGATTTACCCAATTGTTACTTAATTTTTCTGAAACCCAAATTTTAAATACTAAATTCAGCATCTGAAGAAAGCATTATTTAAATTTTAAAGGATTAAAATTGAATATTTCACTCAAAAAGGATTTTAAACTTACCATTTGGCCTCAAGGAAAGGTAAAACAAACAATTGTGGACTTGTTTGGCAGATATTATTTTGGCATATGTTCTTTTGCAACAAGGTTTACAGACGTTATTTCTTGAAAATTATTATTGTACTTAAAAGGTATTTTTAATATATATGTGACATTTCTATCAAGGTATGTTTTAGTGAGGATACATTTTGGGCTTTTTTAAACAATCTTTCAGATTGTTTTTTTTTTTGCCCGCTGTTAAATGATGAATACAATTGATTTCACTATTTTCAGTGAAAATCAAAACATTCTGAAAACAGCAAAAAAAGGGCAAAAAATTGCTTTGCTAAATATGACAAAACATGTACTGTTTAATAAAATGTATTGTTGAATATTAATACTTTTTTCTTTTTTTCAGAACTAGAAAGAACATTTAGAAAATGTAATTCAGTTTCCTTGCAATTAAATAAAAACATTAATTTCTAAATAAGTTACTTTGATGGTCAGGTAAGTCCCAAATATCTGTATTTCTCACTCCTTTCGTTTCATGCTTCCTTTTCTTCACCTCTCCTCACTCTGCTTTTCTCATTTCTCTTCTCTCTCTCTCTTCCTGCTTTACTACTCTTTCGTAACTCCCTCACTCCTTCTCTACTACTCCCCCACCTTTACTACCTCCATCACTAATTTTTCATCCATGTTTCTTTCTCTGTATCCATTTGTCTTAGTCTTTTTAACTGCCGTACTCCTTCTCAGTTGTTTGCTCTCTGTCTCTGTATCTGTCACTCTCTCTTTGTCTGTTTTACCCTTAATTTGCTTAACATCTCTGGGGCAGATTTACAAGCCACCTGCGCCACCACTACGTCACTTTTCTTGACGTACTAGTGGCGCAGGGTGCTCCTCCATATTTACAAGGAGAGGATAAGCCACTCTGTGTGTCTTTTCCTCTCCTTGTAAATACAGCCAATTCAAACGCAGCACTGTGTGTTGAAGGGGTATTCTATGGGTGTTGTTGTTTATGTTCCCACACAACACTTATAGAACTACACCAATCTCCTGATTTACGAGAAATCATAAGTCTGAACTTGTGTGTGAATACTACGCCACCCTAGAGGTGGCATAGCGAAGCACAACAAGGAGAAATGTTTTCATTTCTCTTCATTTTTTCCTCTTTCAGTGCGTGCTGCATGCTACAGCATGTATTGAAAGAGGAAAAAACCTCTTGTGATTGTTTTTTTGGGAGGAAGGTGTCTCATCCTGCACAAGAACAGTTTCCCCACCACACAGGCATCCTTGCACCATGGTGCAAGGAAGCCTGCGTCGGCGTATGGCTGCAGTTTTGGCGCCAGTGCAAGGGAAGCATAGAGATGCAACTCTGTTTTGCTCATTGACATCCTGACTCCCTTTCTCTCAGTGCAGTTTCCTAAATCCCTCCATCTCCTCACTCTCCCTTTCTCATTTTCCCTTACCCCCTTTTCTAATCCTCATGCCCTTTTTAAAAAAAAAATAATCAAATTTAACTGTTTTGATGGTGGTTGGCTCTAAAATGAGCTATTATCTTTTTTGATAGGTTTAGGGTACCTATACGTAAGTACCGATGCAGAGTTTAAAGTTTAATAGGAAGACTCTCTTCCCTTCATCTGTAAAATGTACACCATCTCTTTTTTAATTGCTTTGCCACT
This sequence comes from Triturus cristatus, assembly GCF_964204655.1. Classification (NCBI taxonomy): domain Eukaryota; kingdom Metazoa; phylum Chordata; class Amphibia; order Caudata; family Salamandridae; genus Triturus; species Triturus cristatus. Next base: position 1,668,099,752 of record NC_140591.1, on the reverse strand, counting down.
CCCCTCTCTTTGTCAGGGCGTCCCTGAAGGTTTACTAAAGTTGAAAAAAATGATTATTTTTTTTAAAAAACATCATTGGGTGCGCGCACCCCCAAAAAAAAATTGACAACTACATTCAAAAAACTAGTTTTTGTGTTTAGATTTTAGGTGGCTCTAAAAAGAGCCCTTGAGTTAACGTAGGGACAGAGGAAGAGAAAAACGAAAAAAAAATAACAAAACTATGGCTTAGTGCAAGAGTGCTGCTCAAATCTTCTCTGAATGAGATCAACACTGCTCTCACCAATAGAAATAAGAGTACCAAAATCCATGCACCGTGTAGACATCCTCGCAAAACAAGGACGTATATCCAGAGGTGTGGAAGAAGGTGAAGGCATCATCGCAGAAGAAGTGCTCGGCTGAGCTGCCGAAGATGTGCTCGGCTGAGCTGCTGCAGATGTCGTCGGCTGAGCAGGTGGAGGGTTTGCCCCAGAAGCTTGACGAAAAGTCACAGGATGCATTTTTTCAACATGCCTCAACATTGTGTGAATACTAAAAGAGTACTTCTTATTAGCATTCCCACGTGATAAGGTCCGCTGACAAAGTATGCAGGTGACTTTTGGTGCATTCACCTTCTTTTGCCCCTCAGGAAAAGTGAAAAACTGCCATATAAAGGAGTCTTTCTGCTTCCTCTGCCTCTGTCTCTCAAGAGTGTCCTGTTCACTCTCAGAAGATGGCTGGTGCTCTGCCATTGTCTCACAAAGACAGAGTAGCTCCTTCGCCAAGGGAATCAGAACTAATAATGAGGGGAGTGGGTGTGGTTTGGGAAGAATCTGGAACTGAAAGTACTTTGAACCAATGAAAAGTGATGTTTCTTGATCACATACTTGCCATGAGGGGATTGGGTGTAGTGTTGAAACAATCTGAAACTGAAAGTAATGAAAACCAATTAAAAGTGTTGTTTTATTAATCACATAACTCGAGGTGCGCGCACGGAGCACGCTCAGAGCGTGCACGGTGCAAATTACGCATGCGCGAACATGTACGCGCGCATGCGCATAAGTATTATGCGCGTACGTAGCGCGCATACGCAGCACGTGCGCATGCGCGAACGTCAGCGCGCGTACTCCGCGCGTATGCGCGAGTGTAGCTCACGGAGCACCTACAAGGCACGCAAGCGTACGTGGAGAACGTACGCATGCACACACCACGTACGTACGCATGCGTACTGGGTGCGCGCTACGAGCGCATACTAAAACGTACGTATGCGTACGTACATAACGTACGCATGCGTACACAAAAAACGTACACATGCATACTAGGTGCGCGCTGCGAGCGCGCACTAAAACGTATGTATGCGTACGTAGATAACGTACGCATGCGTACATGAAAAACGTACGCATGTTAACTATGCTGTTCAACTTTATCCAAATTCAAAGTAAAAAAAAAATGAGCCACACCAAATTAAAGAATACAGATAATCTATAAATGTATACATAGGTAAATTTTTGTAAAAGAAATCTATAAAAAATATATTACAAAATTCTAAAATTAGCATTTAAAAAACCTTTGAAATTCACTGAAAAAACCATAGGTTTCACACACGTTATAGTTAGGAATTAACATTTAAAAAACCTTGCAAATTCACTGAAAAAACCATAGGTTTCACACATGTTATAGTTAGCTGGCCATTTCACTCGTAAAAAACCAATGAAATTCCACCGTTATAGTTAGTTCACCTAACTATAACTCGCGCGCCCGAAATCCACTGCTGATGACGTCACATATTACATCACTCATGACATGGTCAGTGACATCACTGATGACATCACTGATGACATCTCAAATGACATCACTGATGACATCACTGATGACGTCATATATGTGATAAAATAGTACATCTTCTCCCACCCTAAAATAAATTTAGAAACACCAACTCAAACTTTCAGATGGGCAATTTGAAAACCATAGATACTCCAATACCAATAACTACATACCTACACATTGACTCTTAGATCTACATGCACCTCAATTCACTCACCTGTACAGTCACTTATACTTACAGTCACTCCGTTGAAGACTATCATATGCATTTATAAACATATATAGACACTCACACACTACCAATCAAGAATTTAGGTAATGACACACCTAGTCAGTTGTGCAAAAAATAAGCACAGTCAAATTAACTCACCTATACAGTTAAACACACTCAAGATTACTTACTTATAAAAATAAAAAAACATTTTGACACTCTTACACAATTTCTAGTACAAGCACACACTCATTCATACAGCCAGTTCCGCTATCCGACACTCTCAGATATAGATACTTATATACTCTTACACACATATACACTGTGTTTCATATATGTACTTACTGTCACATCTACAACTAAGATGCACATTCAATCCCTAACACACCCATACATACACTCACTCAACCATACAGTCCGTCACAGTTGCACTCTTAAAACCATGCACCCATAGGATCACCCACTCATATATCTATGCACACACACCTCTCCCACTCATACACTCAGGCACCCATACAGATACTCAGATAACAAATACATAACCCATATAAATACTCATATAGCTATTCACAAAACCATGCAGCCACTTATACACCAACACACAGACACATACAGACATTCACACAGTTCAGTCACTACTCTGCAGTAATATACATTTAATGACTTACATATAGACTCAGTTACGCACCCAGAAAATCATCCATTCACAAACTTGTACATCCACTCATTCTTCAACATACCTTTCCGTATATATATTAAACATATTAAAAATGTTCAGAAACACACAGTTAATGGATGATGTCATCAGTGATGTCATTTGAGATGTCATCAGTGATGTCATCAGTGATGTCACTGACCATGTCATGAGTGATGTAATATGTGACGTCATCAGCAGTGGATTTCGGGCGCGCGAGTTATAGTTAGGTGAACTAACTATAACGGTGGAATTTCATTGGTTTTTTACGAGTGAAATGGCCAGCTAGCTATAACATGTGTGAAACCTATGGTTTTTTCAGTGATATATATATATTTATCAATTATAAAGTATAATTATTATATTTGAAAATAAACGTACATTTGTATTGCTTTGATTTTCTTGTTTGATTTTTTTTATGCAGATGATTTATTTACTTGTTTCTTTTTGTCTGTTTGTTTAAAAGGTCACATTTAGTTTGATTATTTCATTTATTTAGTCTCTATTTTCATTAAGTTGAAAAAAAATACTTACTCTTTTTAGTTGATGAAGTTTATTTGATTGATGTTGTTTTGTTGAAGTCTGTAGAAGCTGTTAACCCCTTCTGTGCTCATGACGAGCTGGGCTCGTCATGGCACACAGTCGCCGTGTGCCCAACGACGAGCCCAGCTCGTCATGACACCCACCCACGGGGGAAGCGCTGGCGATCCCCCCGTGGGTGGTCGATCTGCGAGTTTCTTACGGGGAAGGCAGGGGAAGACCTTCCCCTGCCTCCAGCCTCACCCTTTTCCGCATCATCGATGACGTCAGCGCGCGAGGTGCGCTGACGTCATTGAGGGTTCCCTTTGTTTACAGACGCGCAGGAAGCCATTTGCTTCCTGCGCGTCGGTGAACAAAGAGGTAAGTTTTGGGGCTGGGGAGGGGGGGATTTAAACGAAAGAGGCATCAGGGGAAAGGAAAGGGTTTTCCTTTCCCTCGATGCCTCTTTTGTGCATTCTGCTGCACGATCAGCAGGAATGCGATCGTGCAGTAGGAATGCCCACTAGGTATTTTTTTTTTTTTTTAAAGGGCCATGAATTTTCTGCTTGGGGGGAGCGGCCCCTTAGGCAAGGGTCGCTCCCCCTTTTGGGGGCAATATATTATTGATTTGTCTGCCCCCACTGGCCATTTTACATCAATGTAGGTAGTTTGTTTGGGGGAGCGGCCCCTTAGGTAAGGGTCGTTCCCCTTTTTGGGGGCAATGTTTTCAGGTTTTGTCTGCCCCCCTGGGGGGCAGATTTTCTTTATTAAAAAAAATGCCCACTGGACCACCAGGGAGTGTTTAGAGGGGAGTGGCCCCTTGGGCAAGGGTCACTCCCCTTTGGGGGCTTATGATTTTGGCTGTCTGCCCCCATGGGGGTGCAGATTATGCCATTTTTAGGTCGAGCATTCGCGACCTCTTGCATATACTTTAGTATATACTTATATGTTTACATGGTTTGTGGGCTTTGGAAATCAGCCCTAGGACTTGTCTGCTTCCACTTAGGGACCTTTTTTTCTGATCAACTGACTCTATTTAACTTTCTTGATAGAAAACGACCAGCAGAGGTCAGTAAAATACCAGAATCACTTCAGCATTCTCTAGTTTTCAGTCCATCGAAATTGTCTTCCACAAGCACCCATAGACAATATTTTTTTTAAATCTTGTATTTTCAGGGAAATTTGAGTGAGCCCGGTGATGCCACAACTTTCCCACACAAAAGTGTGTGAAAAATGTGTTTTTTTTCAGCTAAATTTGAGGTTTGCAGGGGATTCTGGGGAAGGAAACGTTGGGGGATTCACACAATCCATACCTCCCTGGAAGCCCCCGGGTATCTAATTTTCAGAAATGTATGGGTTTGGTAGGTTTCCCTTGATGGCCGCCGAGCACCGGGCCAAAAACCCAAGTGACCCCCCTTGCAAAACCCGGTGGTTTTGAGATAGGCAAGTTTGATGTTGGCTCACTACGTTTTGGGCCCTTGCCTGTCGCGGGTACTTGGGCCTTCCACACAAGTGAGGCACCATTTTTACCGGGAGACCCGAGGAAATGCTGGGTGGTGGGAAATTTGAGTGAGCCCCGTGATGCCACAACTTTCCCACACAAAAGTGTGTGAAAAATGAGATTTTTTTCAGCTTAAATTGAGGTTTGCAGGGGATTCTGGGTAAGGAAACGTTGGGGGATCCACGCAAGCCATACCTCCCTGGAAGTCCCCGGGGGTCTAGTTTTCAATAATGTATGGGTTTGGTAGGTTTCCCCAGATGGCCGCCGAGCACCGGGCCAAAAACCCAAGTAACCCCCCTTGCAAAACCAGGTGGTTTTGAGATAGGCAATTTTGATGTCGCCTCACTACGTTTTGGGCCCTTGCCTGTCGCGGGTACTTGGGCCTCCCACACAAGTGAGGCACCATTTTTACTGGGAGACCCGGGGGAACGCTGGGTGGTGGAAAATTTGAGTGAGCCCGGTGATGCCACAACTTTCCCACACAAAAATGTGTGAAAAATGTGATTTTTTCAGCTAAAATTGAGGTTTGCAGGGGATTCTGGGTAAGGAAACGTTAGGGGATCCACGCAAGCCATACCACCCTGGAAGCCCCCGGGTGTCTAGTTTTCAGAAATGTATAGGTTTGATAGGTGTCCCAAGGTGCCGCAGAGCTAGGGTTAAAAAACTAGAGCTAGGCACTTTGCCGAAAAAGGGTCATTTTTCACTGCAAAATTGAGGTGTGACCATGTTGTGTTTTGCGCCGTTTCCTGTCGTGGGCACTAGGCCGACCCACACAAGTGGGGTACAGTTTTTCTCGTAACACTTTGGGGAACACGGGGTGCATGGAAATTTGTGGATCCTTGCAGATTCCAGAACTTTCCACCACAGAAATGTGGGGAAAATGTGTTTTTTTTGGACAATTTTTTAGGTTTGCAAGGGATTTTGGGTAACAGACCCTGGTGGGAGGCAGTCAAGTCACCCCATCCTGGATTCCCCTGGGTGTCTAGTTTTAAAAAATGTATAGGTTTTCTAGGTTTCCCAAGGTGCCTGCAGAGCTAGGGTTAAAAAACTACAGCTAGACATTTTGCCAAAAAAGGGTAATTTTTCACTGCGAAATTGAGGTGTGACCAGGTTGCGTTTTGCGCCGTTTCCTGTCGCAGGCACTAGGCCGACCCACACAAGTGAGGTACCGTTTTTCTCGTAAGTCTTTGGGGAACGCGGGGTCTGTGGAAATTTGTGGATTCTTGCAGATTCCAGAACTTTCCACCACAGAAATGTGGGAAAAATTTGTTTTTTTGGACAATTTTTTAGGTTTGCAAGGGATTCTGGGTAACAGACCCTGGTGGGAGGCAGTCAAGTCACCCCATCCTGGATTCCCCTGGGTGTCTAGATTTAAAAAATGTATAGGTTTGCTAGGTTTCCCAAGGTGCCCGCAGAGCTAGGGTTCAAAAACTACAGTTAGACATTTTGCCAAAAAAGGGTAATTTTTCACTGTGAAATTGAGGTGTGACCAGGTTGCGTTTTGCGCCGTTTCCTGTCGCAGGCACTAGGCCGACCCACACAAGTGAGGTACAGTTTTTCTCGTAACACTTTGGGGAACACGGGGTGCATGGAAATTTGTGGATCCTTGCAGATTCCAAAACTTTCCACCACAGAAATGTGGGGAAAGTGTGTTTTTTTTTACAATTTTTTAGGTTTGCAAGGGATTTTGGGTAACAGACCCTGGTGGGAGGCAGTCAAGTCACCCCATCCTGGATACCCCTGGGTGTCTAGTTTTAAAAAATGTATAGGTTTTCTAGGTTTCCCAAGGTGCCCGTCAGAGCTAGGGTTAAAAAACTACAGCTAGACATTTTGCCAAAAAAGGGTAATTTTTCACTGCGAAATTGAGGTGTGACCAGGTTGCGTTTTGCGCCATTTCCTGTCGCAGGCACTAGGCCGACCCACACAAGTGAGGTACCATTTTTCTCGTAAGACTTTGGGGAACGCGGGGTCTGTGGAAATTTGTGGATCCTTGCAGATTCCAGAACTTTCCATCACAGAAATGTGGGAAAAATGTGTTTTTTTGGACAATTTTTTAGGTTTGCAAGGGATTCTGGGTAACAGACCCTGGGGGGAGGCAGTCAAGTCACCCCATCCTGGATTCCCCTGGGTGTCTAGTTTTCAAAAATGTATAGGTTTGCTAGGTTTCCCAAGGTGCCCGCAGAGCTAGGGTTCAAAAACTACAGCTAGACATTTTGCCAAAAAAGGGTCATTTTTCACTGCGAAATTGAGGTGTGACCACGTTGTGTTTTGTGCCGTTTCCTGCCGCGGGCACTAGGCTGACCCACACAAGTGAGGTACCGTTTTTCTCATAAGACTTTGGGGAACGCGGGGTGGGTGGAAATTAGTGGATCCACGCAGATTCCGGAACTTTCCACCCCAGAAATGTGGGGAAAATGTGTTTTCTTTGACTATTTTTTAGGTTTGCAAGGGATTCTGGGTAACAGACCCTGGTGGGAGGCAGTCAAGTCTCCCCATCCTGGATTCCCCTGCGTGTCTAGTTTTCAAAAATGTATAGGTTTGCTAGGTTTCCCAAGGTACTTGAAGAGTTACGGTTCAAAAACTACAGCTAGACATTTTGCCAAAAAAGGGTCATTTTTCACTGCAAAATTGAGGTGTGACCACGTTGCGTTTTGTGCCGATTCCTGCCGCGGGCGCTAGGCCGACCCCCACAGTGAGCTACTGTTTTTCTCGTAAGAATTTGGGGAACGCGGGGTAGGTGGAAATTTGTGGATCCTTGCAGATTCCAGAACTTTCCACCACAGAAATTTGGGGAAAATGTGTTTTTTTTGGACAATTTTTTAGGTTTGCAAGGGATTCTGGGTAACAGACCCTGGTGGGAAGCACTCAAGTCACCCCATCCTGGATTCCCCTGGGTGTCTAGTTTTCAAAAATGTATAGGTTTGCTAGGTTTCCCAAGGTGCCCGCAGAGCTAGGGTTCAAAAACTACAGCTAGACATTTTGCCAAAAAAGGGTCATTTTTCACTGCGAAATTGAGGTGTGACCACGTTGTGTTTTGTGCCGTTTCCTGCCGCGGGCACAAGGCCGACCCATTCCGGAACTTTCCACCACAGAAATGTGGGGAAATGTGTTTTTTTTAAAAACTTTAGGTTTGCAAGGGATTCTGGGTAACAGACCCTGGTGGGAGGCAGTCAAGTCACCCCATCCTGGATTCCCCTGGGTGTCTAGTTTTCAAAAATGTATAGGTTTGCAAGGTTTCCCAAGGTGCCCGCAGAGCTAGGGTTCAAAAACTACAGCTAGACATTTTGCCAAAAAGGGTCATTTTTCACTGCGAAATTGAGGTGTGACCACGTTGCGTTTTGCGCCGTTTCCTGCCGCGGGCACTAGGCTGACCCACACAAGTGAGGTACAGTTTTTCTCATAAGACTTTGGGGAACGCGGGGTGGGTGGAAATTAGTGGATACACGCAGATTCCAGAACTTTCCACCCCAGCAATTTGGGGAAAATATGTTTTCTTTGACTATTTTTTAGGTTTGCAAGGGATTCTGGGTAACAGACCCTGGTGGGAGGCAGTCAAGTCACCCCATCCTGGATTCCCCTGGGTGTCTAGTTTTCAAAAATGTATAGGTTTGCTAGGTTTCCCAAGGTGCCCGCAGAGCTAGGGTTCAAAAACTACAGCTAGACATTTTGCCAAAAAAGGGTCATTTTCCACTGCGAAATTGAGGTGTGACCACGTTGCGTTTTGTGCCGTTTCCTGCCGCGGGCACTATGCCGACCCCCACAAGTGAGGTACTGTTTTTCTCGTAAGACTTTGGGGAACGCGGGGTGTGTGGTAATTTGTCGATCCTTGCAGATTCCAGAACTTTCCACCACAGAAATGTGGGGAAAATGTGGTTTCTTTGACAATTGTTTAGGTTTGCAAGGGATTCTGGGTAACAGACCCTGGTGGGAGGCAGTCAAGTCACCCCATCCTGGATTCCCCTGGGTGACTAGTTTTCAAAAATGTATAGGTTTTCTAGATTTCCCAAGGTGCCCGCAGGGCTAGGGTTAAAAAACTACAGCTAGACATTTTGCCAAAAAAGGGTAATTTTTCACTGCGAAATTGAGGTGTGACCACGTTGTGTTTTGTGCCGTTTCCTGCCACGGGCACTAGGCCGACCCACACACGTGAGGTACCGTTTTTCTCGTAAGACTTTGGGGAACGCGGGGTGGGTGGAAAATTGTGGACCAAGCAGATTCCGGAACTTTCCACTACAGAAATGTGGGGAAAATGTGTTTTTTTGAAATTGTTTTAGGTTTGCAAGGGATTCAGGGTAACAGACCCTGGTGGGAGGCAGTCAAGTAACCCCATCCTGGATTCCCCTGGGTGTCTAGTTTTCAAAAATGTATAGGTTTGCTAGGTTTCCCAAGGTGCCCGCAGAGCTAGGGTTCAAAAACTACAGCTAGACATTTTGCCAAAAAAGGGTCATTTTTCACTGCGAAATTGAGGTGTGACCACGTTGCGTTTTGCGCCATTTCCTGCCGCGGGCACTAGGCCGACCCCCACAAGTGAGGTACTGTTTTTCTTGTAAGACGTTGGGGAACGTGGGGTGGGTGGAAGTTTGTGGATCCACACAGATTTCGGAACTTTCCACCACAGAAATGTGGGGAAAATGTGATTTTTGGACAATTTTTTAGGTTTGCAAGGGATTCTGGGTAACAGACCCTGGTGGGAGGCAGTCAAGTCACCCCATCCTGGATTCCCCTGGGTGTCTAGTTTTCAAAAATGTATAGGTTTTCTAGGTTTCCCAAGGTGCCCGCAGACCTAGGGTTTAAAAACTACAGCTAGGCACTTTGCCGAAAAAGGGTCATTTTTCACTGCGATATTGAGGTGTGACCACGTTGCGTTTTACGCCGTTTCCTGTCGCAGGCACTAGGCTGACCCACACAAGTGAGGTACAGTTTTTCTCATAAGACTTTGGGGAACGCGGGGTGGGTGAAAATGTGTGGATCCACGCAGATTCCAGAACTTTCCACCACAGAAATGTGGGGAAAATGTGGTTTTTTTGACAATTTTTTAGGTGTGCAAGGAATTCTGGGTAACAGACCCTGGTGGGAGGCAGTCAAGTCACCCCATCCTGGATTCCCCTGGGTGTCTAGTTTTTAAAAATGTATAGGTTTCCTAGGTTTCCCAAGGTACCCGCAGAGCTAGGGTTCAAAAACTAGAACTAGGCACTTTGCCGAAAAAGTGTCATTTTTCACTGCGATATTGAGGTGTGACCACGTTGCGTTTTGCGCCGTTTCCCGTCACGGACACTAGGCCGACCCACACAAATGAGGTACCATTTTTCTCGGAAGACTTTGGGGAACGCGGGGTGGATGGCAATTTGTGAATCCACGCAGATTCCGGAACTTTCCACCACAGAAATGTGGAGAAAAAATGTTTTTTTTGACAATTTGTTAGGTTTGCAAGGGATTTTGGGTAACAGACCCTGGTGGGAGGCAGTCAAGTCACCCCATCCTGGATTCCCCTGGGTGTCTAGTTTTCAAAAATGTATAGGTTTGCTAGGTTTCCCAAGGTACCCGCAGAGCTAGGGTTCAAAAACTAGAGCTAGGCACTTTGCCAAAAAAGGGTAAATTTTCACTGCGAAATTGAGGTGTGGCCACGTTGCGTTTTGCGCCGTTTCCTGTCACGGGCACTAGGCCGACCCCCACATGTGAGGTACCATTTTTTTCGTAAGACTTTTGGGAACGCGGAGTGTCTGAAAATTTGTAGATCCATATAGGTTCCAGAACTTTCCACCACAGAAATGTGGGGAACATTTGTTTTTTTTGACAATTCTTTGGGTGTGCAAAGGATTTTGGGTAACAGAACCTGGTGGGAGGCAGTCAAGTCACCCCATCCTGGATTCCCCTGGGTGTCTAGTTTTCAAAAATGTATAGGTTTGCAACATTTCACTAGGTGCCGGCAGAGCTAGTGTTCAAAAACTACAGCTAGACACTTCGCAAAAAAAGGGTACATTTTCATTCTGAGAATGTGGTGTGTTCACTTTGGGTTGTGAGCCATTTCCTGTCGTGGGCACTATGCCTACCCACACAAGTGAGGTACCATTTTTATCGAGAGACTTAGGGTAATTCAGTTTTTTAAAGGAACTGTTATTACCTATTGACTTTCGATGCATTTCTGCCTTCCAAATGAAAGACATTGTATAAAAAAGAAGTAATTCTAAAAAATGACTGAAAATTCTCATGCTAGTATGAGTATTCCCAATTTTGGAATTTTCCAAATATCTACTGTTTCTAAACTCTAGATTTTGTTCCCATTTCAGAAATACATAGGTGTCTTTCATACCGATTTTTCCATGTACACATTTTTACAGAATAATTACTATATACCCGGTACATAATAAAAAACCATTGCAAGTTGCTGCTCAGTTTTTGGCTCTGGGTTCGTCGGGTTCTTGGTGAACCTACAAGTCCTATATATCCCCACAACCAGTAATGTCCAGCGGATATAATGGTATATTGCATTCAAAGAGCTGCCATAATTAGAAGAAGTTACAGGTGAAAATGTTGACACAAAAGGCTGTTTTTTTCAAATAATTTTCAATTTATCAAATATTTAACTGTTGGTTTCTATAAAGAAACCTTGATGGATCTACACAAATGACCCCTTGCTGAATTCAGAATTTTGTCTACTTCTCTAAAATGTATAGCTTTCCAGGATCCATTATTGCTTTTGTACCCATATCTACCATTAACTGGAAGGAGGTCGAAAGCACAAAAAATAGCAAAAATAGGCTATATCCCAGAAAAATGCCAAAACTGTGTAAAAAATGTTGGGTTTCTGACAAAAGTCTGGTATCCCCTAAAAGCTAGGAAAATGGTTATTTCAACCCCACAAACCCTTTTTTGATAACATTTGCAGGGAAAAACCCAGATGCTTTCATTTGCAGCCCGTTTTTCCCATTTTTCCGAAAAAAACAAAATGTTGCTGTATTTTGGCTCATTTCTGTGACCCTTCCAGGGGAATCGACAAACCCTGAGTACCTTTAGAATCCCCATGATGTTGGAAGAAAAGGACACAAATTTGGCGTGGATACCTTATGTGGTCAAAAAGTTACAGGGACCTCATCGCGCACTACCCCAAATAGCCAAAAAAAGGCTTGGCACAGGAGGGGGAAAAGGCAAAGTCAAAAAGTCAAAAAGTTTTTATTTTTGTTACGGTACTCTTTCGAGGACCACAAAATAAAATATACATTATACTTTCCATTTAATACATTTTCAATGAGATTTTCAAAAATTTAAAAATTCTGTAACAGACGAATTCATTAGGAGGGCTTTTGCATAATGATAAAAAGTCTTTTGAGTTAACGATCCTACAGGACCGATAGATGGACTTAAGACATGTTAACCTTGCGTTTACAATTTCTGCATTTGGACATATAAAAAGTAAGTGTTCCAAATTCTGGTTGCCCCCTTGACAGAGGGTACAAAAGGCAGAACTGTCAGGCCTCCAGGAGGAGGTAAAGGTTTGTACAGGAAGTGTTCCCAGGCGCAACATCATAATTGCACGCCTTGCACCGTGTTGAAGTGTATACTCTAAATAAGGCTGGCATTGTTTGTATTCCTGGGAGGCTGCATAGATCTTATATGACGATAGTCTATTACAATGTAAGTGGTCAATCTCGTAGCTCAGTTTGGGAGTGAAGTTTTTTAGAAAAAGTTTGAGTTGGGCTGGTGACCACGTAGACAAAATTTCCACACTAACTTTTGCAAGCTGTAGGGCCTCTCGCATATTTTTTAAAAAGGTAATATGGGTAGAGCTGGTCTCGAATGTCTCTATTTTTAGTAAACTTCTTAGAGTGCCTTCTTTTGAATGAAGAAGGTTATAGGCCCACCTTATAATACTAGCTATGGCTGTAGCATATGCACTCGTGATGGTACATTCCAGTCTCAATGCCTGTACTGGGGTAGATGTAGAAATCTTCAGTAGTTTTTTCAATATTTTACCTTCTACTGAGTCCATATAGGTCCATTGTTTAAAAGGAATATATTCCGAGGCGTAAGACAGGACCGGTGAGATTTTGGCTCGATAGACTTGAATTAGTGCAGAGAAATGCCTTTGTCCAGTGGCCGAGTATAAGCGGGACAAAGCCCCAGCATGTAGGTCACTTTTCCTTTTCAGGTGATTGATTTGGTTGATGTTACTCATGTTTTGTGAGAAAATTCTGCCCAGATATGTATACTCCTTTACTTGTTCTAGCTTCTCACCTCCCAACTTCCATTCGTACCTTACCCTTTTCTTCTGGTTTGAAAAAGCAACCACTTTGGTTTTGTTTGTATTTGGGGTTAAAAATTTTTTTATAGAATAAGATTTTGTAGTCCGAAAGGTGTTAGGTCAAACATGACTATATCGTCTGCGTACAGCAGGGAATGAATATATTCAGTGGCTATCTTAGGAGGAGTGCATATCCCTTGCTGCAGTTGGGAAGGTAGGTCACTTAAATACAGTGAGAATAAAATTGGAGCCAAGAGGCACCCTTGTTTCAGGCCATTTGATGTTCGTATTATCTTCGATAGGCCCTTGTCACTCCCCATTTGGACACTGCACCAGGTGTCACTGTGTGGGTTCACTATCAAATGTAATAGCTGCTCCGGAATGCCCATTCTTCTTAACTTTGACCACAGGGTCGGTCTGTCCACTCGATCGAAAGCTGTCGAGTAATCAATGAACGCTGCGTAAATAGTTTGTTTTTTCCCTGTTGCGTACTTGTCTAAAATGGTTTGGAAGATTGCTACATTGTCAGTGACTGAGTGGTTTGAGCGAAATCCGGACTGAAACTTAGGGATTAGACCCAATGAGAAGGCCCAATTTTTCAGCCTATCCAGGATTTCTGCTGCAAAAATCTTCCCGGCAGCATCCATGAGGGCAATTTGCCTATAGTTTCCCGGTATGTTTCTTTTTCCTTTTTTGTAAATCGGGATTATAATACTTCCTTTCCAGGAGTTTGGCATTTGACCACTGTCAAATATATAGTTAAATAGCGGCGAGAGCACCAGTCCCTACTCTTTATGTTCAGTTTGGTAGACCTTGATAGGTATCTGATCGGGACCAGATGCACCCGTGCTCCTTGCCTTCCTGATATTCGTAGAGACTGACACTGCCGACGTTTTAATGATCTTAGTATCTTTAGTTTCCACAATTTGTTCTCCCGCCTCTTCATTTTTAATAGACTTATTCTGTTTATATAGCTCACGAAGGTAAATATCCCAGTTTTCTTCTGAAACAGGAGTTGCCTCCAGCTTTTTTTTGGATCCCGTCATTATTGCAATCAGTGTCCAATATTTGCGCTGGTTGTTTTGTTTAGCTGCTTGTTGGATTTCAGTCCAATTGAAGTCCTGTTTCAGTTTTTTCTGTTTAGTTTTTTCTCGTCGTATTTGATTCTTTAATCTATTGATTACCTTTTTGTTTGCTGACGAGAAGTTCAGATACTGGGCGCGTATCAGCCTATTGAGTTGTTTTACGACTGGTTGGTTCCAGTTTTTATTCTTATTTCTCCATTTACTTTTTACTGATCTGTTGTGTTCTAACTTACTTTGCAGAGCTTGTTTGAGATTATTCGTTAATTGTTCGAAATTCTTTATAGGGTCATCTGAATATATGTTTGTCAATATATTGGTTTCGGAAATTAATAGCCTCAGATAGTCCAGATTTTCTGTCCCCCGATAAATGCGACGCCTTGTTATGTTTACTTCCGTTTTTGTTGTAAGAAATATTGGCTGGTTATAAGAAGAGGACTGTGCAATCCAATGGGTTGAAAGGTTTAGAAGAGCATGATCACTTTCTTCATTGAATATTATTGAAAGTTGAATCATTTGTTCTTTTTCTTCGATCCCGCATATAAAATAATCCAGGGTAGAGGGAGATCCATTTCCTTGCCGTGTGTATGTTGCTGGTATGTCACTGTTGATGTTACCGTTTAATATAGTCCCATTAATGCTGGAGAGAAAAGATAATAGTGCGCGTCCTCTCTTATCTGATTTAGATCCTTTTGGGAATTCAGGGAGTGATGTTTCCAAAGATTCCTCTTTGAAAAGACGAGCCCATTTCTTTATCTCACAGTTTGAAATTTTAGCGTTCAAATCCCCCATTATAAGATATGGCAAGTGAGATTGATCTTCAATGATATGGGTGATAATCTCTATTAGGCGGTCAAACAGCAAATCATTATTATTACTGGGAGGTGCGTAGATATTGAAAAGTAATATTTTTTCAAGTTTGGCTGACGCTTGAGTTTTAAGGGATACTTTTAAACATTGTAGATTGTCTATGTTTGTATCGATTATTTCCTGTGACCAAGAGTGATCTTCTTTTAATAATATTGCCAGACCACCCTTGGCGTGTCCCCTTCTAGATCTTTTTGCCAACGTTTCATATACATAGTATCCTTTTTGAGTAAAGGTATTAATTAACCATGTTTCCTGGAGGGCAATGATATCAGGGGAGTTTTTGGTTGCATGTTTCATTTTTAAATCAGTTTTCCCTGCCAAGTTCCAGGACAATAACGTCAGACCTTTGCTAAACTTGGTGTTGTTGTGAATTTACCGTTTTTTTGCTGTTTAAGGTTTCTGATAACCATGCCCACGATTTTATTGAGTTCTCAGTGTTACTAGAGCTTGAATTCCGGGACCATACTGACCTCTCACCTTGTATTACTTGTATTTTGAGTGAATCTTTCCTCATAATATTTGATGCTGAATCTCCCCAATTAAAGCTATTGTTTTCTTTTCTTCTATTAGTTTGTCCTAATGTACCTTTGTTTAGGTTGTTGATTTTAAGATCTTCCACCGAGATTACATCATAGCCATTTTTGTGAAGAATTTCCTTCTCTCTGATTATTATTCCAGGCAAAACTGAGGAATAAAAGGATACCTGTACTAGTTTGTTATTTTCTTTTATTGGAAAGAGTACTAGGTCGATTTCTTTACTTGTCAGAGAGTTCAGGGATGGTATTTCTTGTAAGAGATTAATTATTCTACCACGATTAAACGGCTCCTTATCTGAGGGAAATAGCTCTTCGATAGTTATGTGTTTAGATGGAATTACTTCCCATGATTGAGATTTATTATCATGTAGTTCTTTTATATCCATGATATTTTGCGTTGTTGATCTGTTTTCTATCGGAGGACAAAATTCGTCTGCTTTTGGGTTTAAGGGTTTTTCTGATGGTATTTTTTGAGTTTCTGGAGAGTTCACCAAGTTTACGGGAGTGAATTTTTGAAATTTAAGCTTATTCCCTTTTTTCCTCTGTATTCTCCTCAAGGGTTTTCTCTTCTTCTTCCCCCTTACTTTTTCCCTAGTGTTACTTTTTTCAGACTGTCCTCCTTGGCTGAAATCCTGTTCGGCAGTAACTCCCGATAACTCTGCTTTATTTTCCCCGATAATCTGATCACGATTATTATCGGATACTTTATTCGAAAAGATAGGATAATGTTTAGTTTTGTTTTCGGTGATGGTTTCCGATTCTTCTTTGAACAGTTTTTTAAGTGAATATGTGATAAGAGGTTTTTCCTTATTTCTTAGTCCCTTAGTTTTAGTCTTAATTATTAGTACGTCGTTCGTTTGCGTGCTTGCTTCCTGTTGTTTTGGGGTCGCACTTCCATTTTTATGAAAATCATCTATTTGTTGTAATTCGACTGCTCCGGGTTGTTTTGGTGAGACTTTAGTTAGATCTTTTTTCTTTTTTTCTTCAACCAGGAATTTAAGTATTCCTATTTGTACGTCTAAAGTATTGTCCGAGTTAGCTAAAATTTGACCAAGATGAGTTAGTACTGATTCCAAAATTTCTTGCAATGAAAAAAGTGCTTTTGACAGGGGAGAGGCAGTATTTTCAGAATTTGGATTTATAAAATTAGGGTCTGATAGGTTGGCCAGATTAGAATAAAGGTTAGGCGATTTTTCTGGTGAACTGGTTAGTGGATGTTTTTGACTTAGCAATATTTCTGTTTTTTCTTCTTCGGTCTTCGTGTTATGATTTACAGATACATCGAAGAATAAGTCGTTGTCCTGGTTTTTTATAGGTGTTATAGATGTTATTTGAGACGTATCTGGGAATGATTTTTGACATTCTTCCGAGAGAGAGAAATTTGCCAAATTACTTTCAGTTGTTATTTGACCTTGTTTATTGGGTTTCTGATCTGAAAAATGTAACGAATCATGTTCAACCTTATTTATTGAAGGATCCAGCTTATTTTGATCATCAGTTAAATATGGAGAAAGATACTTTTTCTTGGAGAGGGTAGAGAAGTATTGACTTATAGCTGGAGTACTTGATATTTGACCAGGTTTTAGTGATTTGTCAACAGATTTTCTTACAGCTGCGTCTGTCCCCATACGCCTCATGTAGATTGTCCGTGAGCGTAGTTTTTTTAGAGCCCTCATACTTGGGACCGGAAATCTACTTTATAGCTTATAGTAGTCGCAGCAGGTTTTGTGTATTTGTAATAACTTTATCTTTATCTCACAATCTCAGTTGATCAGTAAGAAATGGGGGGTTTTTTCACGTCGGTTTCAGAATTTGGTTAAGTAGTGTCCTCGTGTGCTGAACGTTAGTGGGGTGGCCCGTCCCGTCCTCGGTCGTCCCCGGACGGCCTCAGACGGCCCGCTCTTTGTCCGGTCTTCGTTCCGCGCTTGGTCCCGCGCGCGTCCCGCGTCGCGGAAGGCTAATTGGTTTTTCTACGTTTCATCAGTGGGCGTGTCCGTGGGCGTGTCGCCTGGGGGAAGAGGAACCAGCTGATCCCAGCTTGGAATTCTGGTCCTCGCAGTCCCCCAGGTTAGGCGCGCTGTAGTTTTTCGCCCAGCCTCAACCCTTCTGACTCCAGCTGGGAGCAACAGGCAGAGCGTGCGGATTGCAGCTCACGCTCACACCAGCGAGTCAAGGGGAGGGGCGCCACGGAGCAACAAACAGAGACAGCGTCAGCTCAGGCACAGCAGCTCAGGACACAATCGGTGAGCAGAGGTAGAGATCCCTCGCCAGGCACGAGTAGCAGCAGTTCACAGAAACCAGATAGCGGTGAGTGGGGGAAAAGGCCTTGCAGCGAAGGGGTTAAAAGAAAAGTATTTGTTAGTTATGTTTAGTTTTTTAATTAAATTTACAAATTTTCATTAGTTTACTCTATTTGTTGGTTAAGTCCAATGCTTACTTTGTTTTATATTTTTCGTAAATGTTGATTTTGTAGTTGTTTTGGAAGTAAATCTTTGTTTTGAATTTTGTAGGTGTAGTTTTATTGAAGTATAGTCTGTGACATATAAAGGAAAACAAGTTATAGTTTTAGTTAATTTGTTGATATTTTTTTAACAATTTTTTTTTAATTTAGTCAAAAGGTTTTGTTCTTACTTTTATTTTTCTGAATCATTGATTGTGTAGTTCTTTTCATTTCTGTTTTCTGTCTCGTGAGGTTTCATGATTCTTGAGTGTTTGTCCTTTTTGTTGGTAAATGTTGTGTTAATTAATTGATTACTTTTATAGAGTTTATTTCATTAGAGTTTTCTGTTGGGTTGTGTTGGTGTAGTTTAAATTTATTGCTCAAGATAACTTCTTTCAATTTTATGGCAATTATAATATAATTTGTTTAATATTAATTATGTTTATTTAATATTTTGTATTAGTATAATTGAATATATTTGTAAATAAATGTTATATATTTTTTATATTTGATATATATGTTTGCTTATTTTTTATAGTTGTGATATTTTTTATGTTGTACTGTTTGTTTAGTTATTGTTCTTGTTTTTTTAGTGTATTTGTTTGTTTGTTAGTTTTATTATTTTTTTATTATTTTATTGTTTGTTTTTAATGTTTGGTATACGTTATTTTATTATAATATTGAAAATGGTTTATTTTTAAATGTTATTTTTTGGCATTGTTTATATGTATTTTTTGATGTTTGTGTTGATGGTATTATTTATATCAATGTGTTTGTTTTGTTATATGTAATTTTAATGTTATCGATATTTTTGTGTTTTTTTAACAATTTTTAATTGATGTTTGTGTTATTTCAGTTTTGTGTTTTGGTGTCGATATTTCTGTATAAAATATTATTGGCTTGATATTTTTGAAGTTCGATGTTATAGGAGTCGATGTTGTATCAGTGATCCGAGGCGTATCAAGCAATTCTCAAAATACTTAGGGTTATAGCATCTTTTGCAAATGTCTCGGGTTATACTCGGAATAAAAAAAAGACAGAAAATGTCCCTTTGAATTTTTTTGGTCTACTTCAAAAAAGCGTCCACTTTTAATTAAATATGGCAACAAAGGAGACTACAATTTTTGGTTATTGAGCAGGGCTCATATTAAAAACACCATCCCAGCCAAAATGAAGAAATTAAAAGAAGCATGGTCACCAAAATTCATTGCATGGCGGGGGTGGGTACAATCTGTTAAAATTATGCTTGCACCACAAATCAACTTTTTCCTTTCCAGACAGTCTCTCATTTCTTTTCATAATTCAATTAATGCCATCCTATCATCGTTTATATAAAAAGGTAAAAGAGCTAAAATGTCACTACAAAAGCTTCAGATTGATAAATCTCTAGGGGTTTGCATTTTTCTAATTTTAAAAACTTTCAAGTTGCTTTTTTGGCCATGCAATCCATCTGGTGGTTTCACCCAACAACTGCCACTCGCCCAGCTTGGGTTGATGTTGAATCCGTGCTGGTTCACCCACTTGCACTTATTAGTACTTTAACAATTAAACATCTTAAAGTACCCCATTCCTTACACATTATTATGAACTCACTTTTAGCTATTATATAGATGTTTTAGGCATAAAATAAATGGTTCAGAGTTTGCCTACCTATGGTTTAATAAAGCTATTAGACTAGATCCTGCCCTTTCTATCAGTAAACAATAGTCCTCTGTAGGAAACCTATATGTTAGAGACATTTTTCAACCCGATAATCCTGTTTCCTTTACCATGCTATCGGACACTTTCCTTCTTCACCCTATGATTTTTTAACATTTTTAACAATGAAAGTAACTTTAAGGTGTTTTAAAAAAGCTGCATAAGGCTGAATGTTTAATATTTCTTTAGAATCTTGTCTCCAAGAGTCATATCACATCACTACTATATAAAACCCGGAGACCGATAAGATTCAACAAACATGGGACGTCATGTTCTAAATATAATATTGAACCCATCCCTCCATTTAAATGGCACAATATATGGAGCTCTTTGTTCTGAAATAAAGATTCTCCCCTCTTCTCACAATGCACATTTTGGATGGCCTACAGGTCGTACTGGACTCCCAGCCCGTTTACACAAACAGGGACTTCTTGCTTCGGCTGCGTGTTGGCATTGCAATCATCCTCTGGGTGACGTAGATCATCTGCTATTTTGCTATAAGTATACTCATCCTTTCTGGAAGGACATTGAAAATATACTATGTAAGAATTTTAATGTTAACTTGTCCTTAACTCATACTCTTGTATCTTTGGGCATTCATGTTTGTACTGACACCCAACTGGTTAACTTACTGATTTCATGGAGTAGAATGCTGATTGAAGTTTTACTTACTATTAATATTAAAACTATTCTTTCCAACTTGAAGGAGCACAATATTATCTCATATCACACATGGTGGGCATGGGTGCATTTTATCAGAACACTACACTACTTTTAACAACAAGTAATCTCGCCTACTATGGTCCAAACTCGATCTTTACTTGCAAAAAGTTGACCCTCCCTGAATATACAACATGATGATTCATTGTTGTATAGCTAAACATATGCTTTCTCTTCTCTTCTCCTCTCTTCTCTTCTCTTCTCTTCTCTTCTCTTTTCTTCTCTTCTCTTCCCATCTCTTCTCTTCTCTTCTCTTCTCTTCTCCTCTCCTTTTCTTTTTCTTCTCTTCTTCTGTCTCTCCTTGCTCTTCCCTGCAATTAATTAACTTACAGATAATCATTACAGCATATTGTGTCAATTTACTCTACCTTTTAAGTATATTGATGTACTCTCTCTCAATCCGCTATTGAATGGTACTTACTTGCACTGTATTGTATTTTATTGATTGTGTTTATTTATACAATAAAAGATTTTTGAAATAAAAAAAGCTAATTAGATGGGGCTCCTGAGGGTTTCCCACAGTTCAAAATCCCCAGAGCAGAAACTAAGCCTGAGCATGGGGGTAATCAACAATGGAATGGAGGGTAGTCATAAAGAGTCTATCCACAGACATCTGTGGTCCGGCAGAGTGGAGAGAGTGAGAAAGTGGCAGGATAATGACTACCAAATTTCTATACCATACCTGTCTACAGAACTATAAAATGATAAAGTGAATAGCTGTGAAATTAAATCTGTGGTGAATTTACCTACATGTCTCATGGGAACCGCCAACCTTGCTGCTTCTTGCTCTATTTCGGCGGTATAGCCAGCAGGTGAATGTTTGCACATGAGCTGCACTGGTAGCCTGACTCATGCTCGTTGGCTTAAGGTCTGGTTAGTAAATGTAACCCCTAGGCCAGCAAAATACAGGCAGCCATTTGCCTCTCACAAACGTGCAAAAGTATTTTAGATGAATCTGACACAAAAATGTTATATTTCATTGTATTGGTTAACATTTATATTGGGCACACTAATATTAGTCACCCAACTTCTAGGCTCAGCAAGCAAAAAGACATGAAATATTGTATTGTACAAAACATAATGAGATCAAAAGTGAAATGTAACATATGATAGAAAATGAATATAGTAAAATAGATATGGAGGCTAAATGGCTAGACATAACACAGATAAAGTAAAAGGTTGAAAATACTGCCCATACCCGTACTTTAAGAAGATTTTTTTACACTTGCAGCTTACAGTTAAGTTTATGCACTGGTTAAGATAAGTGGCCGAAAGAAAAAATCTGTGAAACTTTCTTATAGAATGTGTTTCCATTTAATAGTATATTGACCCATTTTACTGATCTTGTTGTGTGACTGGTAAACAGATCATGTGAGTAAATCTCCCTCCCTTCCTTCTGCTTTAGATACTCTTAATTGCCTAAAGTGCCCAAGTCATCAATGGACCAATGAAAAACGCAATCAATGCATTCCGAAAGTGATTGAGTACCTGTCATATCAAGAACCCCTGGGTCAAACACTCGCTATCTCTGCAACCTTCTTCACAGTCCTCACTGCTTCTTTCCTGTGCATCTTTATCAAATATCGAGACACTGCCATAGTGAAAGCCAACAATCGTGATCTCAGCTATCTTCTTCTCATTTCCCTCATGTCCTGTTTCCTCTCTTCCTTCATATTTATTGGACGTCCCAGGATGCTCACCTGTATGCTACGACAGACTATCTTTGGGGTAGTGTTCTCCATCAGTATTTCTTCTATTCTTGCAAAAACGTTATGTGTTATCATTGCATTCAAAGCAACAAAGCCCAACAGTTCTATCAGGAAATGGCTAGGAGCCAGGGCACTATATTGTGTAGTGCTTTTCTGTTCTCTGTCACAAGTGATTGTTTGTTTAATTTGGTTAGTAATCTCGCCTCCATTTCCAGAACTGAACATGAAGTCTTACAATGAGAAGATAATCTTTGAGTGTAACGAAGGGGACACCATCTTCTTCTACTGCATGCTGGGATACATGGGCCTCCTGGCCACAGTCAGCTTTATAGTGGCCTTTCTGTCAAGGAATCTCCCTGGAAGCTTCAACGAGGCCAAGTTGATCACCTTCAGTATGCTGGTGTTTGTCATTGCATGGATCGCTTTCATCCCGGCTTACCTGAGCACATGGGGGAAATACATGGTGGCCGTGGAGGTGTTTGCCATCCTGTGCTCCAGCGCTGGACTGCTGGGCTGCATATTCTTTCCCAAGGGTTATATCATTCTAATCAGACCCGAAAAAAATACCAGACACAATCTAACTGGTAAATCTCCTTTTGGTACTCAGAAATTGGTCCTAGTTATTTCATCTCACTAGTATGACCCAGAAAAATGCTAAAAACATGTTGTATTTTCACCTTAGAATTTGTGTGACCCTTTGCATGTGATCAACAGGTGTTCTCAACTGACAAGGAAACTTTAACTGGAAATACTCCTCTATTTAGAATATGATGTTGTACTAATATCCACACATACTTGGAAAATATACATTTAAGAGACCATAAGAAATAGTACCTATGCATTGGTGTGTTCCATTATTTAAACACATCTAAAATTTTAACTTTCTTTCTAATTCCTTTACTTAGGAACAATAATGTACATAGCAGTAGATACTATTAAAAAGAGAATGTAGAACTGTCAAGTGAAGGTGGTAGCAGCCAGAGGACGGTGTCTTCCTTCCATGGTACCTCAGTGCATCTTGAAAGATAACCTTTTGTCTTGCGGAATAGGAACACATGTTTATGACTCTTCAGACAGCTGTATAGGCCAAGAGAGACAAGAGTGTATTGATCAACAACAATGTTTATAAAAAAATCAAGTCCCACATGAGATTAAAGTCATCAAGACTGCCACAAATAAAAGGAAGTTTGGAGTCACACAACTACAAATAATGAGTTGTTTATTTATTTGCAGTTCCCTACATACTCTCAGCAAACATGTTTCACAATCATCTTGTTTTCTCAAGGGTACAGTAGTATAAAATAAATCAAAGACCCTTATTTATAAAAACATATAACCTCAAAAATTCCCAAATTTATGAGCAGGAAAAAAAGTCCATATTGATTGCAAACGTATTTCAGAAATATTGCCTTACATGTATAATTCGTATTTAATAACTTTTACAAAATATTGTCCCATTGGTGAAGATTTTCTGTCATTAATTCCAATGAGGTGTTATTTTTATAAATGGTGTTTAAGACATGACATTTATGCCACTTGAGTTTCTGACAACAATATTCTGGTACCACATTTGAACGCACTACATCTTTTATCTTATTGTGCCCTTGAAATGCATTTCCACACCATCTGGATAAAGTACACTAGAAACGCTCCACACTTGATGGCATACCAATCTTATAATACTGCATGTGAATTATATATTTGAAACCAGGAACAAAAAATCAAGATTATTAATAATTTATAATGTCAACACCCAGATCCTAAAATTTATATTCATTGGTCATGATCCTTGATCACTTTCTGATATATAGAACTTTCTATAAGAAAAACAATTACTGCGTTTCCTCATATTTGAAAATATATCCTTTATTTTGTATCTGTGTCACAAGACTGTTATTACTTCATTCTGATATGGGTAAATATTTAGGGTCTGACTACGAGTTTGATGGTATTACTGCAGCCGCTGCGGTCCCAAGAAGACCGCTGCAGTGGTGGTCTCCCGCCCGCTGTATTACGATGTTCCCGATTGGCAGGTGCCGGTGTTTCTGATGGCAGTGAGTGTTTTTTCATATTTGTCGATGCATGTGTGTTAAATATACACATATGCATGTCACATGTGGAAAAAATACCTACTACGAATACGGTTCCATTGCTGGAGTCTGGTTCCATATGTGCCCAGTACAGTCAAAGGGTAAATAATGCAAAACAGGCTCTCTTGGATTTCGGCAACAACAGGGTTGCTTTCTTCGAGATCAAGATGCTGCTGTGAAGGGGGGACCTGGAGGAAGGGCCCCATGTCGTAGACCTAAGGTAAGAAATGGAAATGGGTGAGCTTGCACCCTAATCCCTTCAATTCTGAAAACTGGAAGCAGTCGGAAAGCCAACTCGGAATTTGGAGGGCTGTGAACTTCTATGTACCGCCCTGTGACAGTTGTTTTTTCCTGACCGCAGTCAAGGTTGTCTGTAAATGGCTGTTGGTGTTGGTGGTGCTCCAGCAGTCTTTTGTATAGCTAACCGACAATATCGCAATCCGGTGGGTGGACTGCCTAGTCGGTGGTGGTGAATCCGACACCGACGCAAAGACCGAGGTGTGACGCCAAACTCGTAATCAGGCCTATAAATATCCCAATGTTAATGAGTCACATTGATTTTTTACATAGGGTGAACATTGTCTTCCCTCTCATATAATTGAATTTCTAGCATGTAATAGACTCAGGGCCAGTACTAGGCATGGGCAGTGTGGGCAGCTGCCAGGGCCCCGCAATTTGCTCAAATACATTGGGCCTCACTTCTGTATGAAATGCCACAGTATTAGTCAGCCCACCTTCTCCTCCACTACCCTCCCCCATATGATCATAACACAAATGTATTTTTTAAGGTAGATGTCTTAACCTCGCTGGTTCAAGGGCGTGGTGGCATTCCTGGGGTGCAGAGGTGGGGGAAGGGAAGCAGTGGGTGGGGAAGTGGGCAGCACCAAAGTCAACAATTACGTTGGCTCACAATGTCTGGGATGGCGCAGCACCTCTCTGAAAAAGCTGCCCTAAAGCCTTGCACCACCGCTGTAGCGCCCACCTGGCCCCTGCGGTGTGTCACCGCCATGGACCATGCCCTTACAGCCAATGGGAACCGCAATCGCCGTAGCATGATGCAACTTTGTAAATCACGGTAGGCATGCTCCACCACCGCGGGCCAGTCATTGGATGCATTTGAAAAAGGCAGACCTGGAACAACAATTGCAGCAGCAAACAACCACTGAAACAACCCCAGGGGGCTATATATGTATGGGAGAGAGCCTCACATTTCCATTGCTCCCAAAGTCTGCTGCTTGAGACCCCTCATCTGCTGCTGACTCCAGGGACTACTGCCTGAGACCCCTCACCTGCTGCTGCCTCCACGGACTGCTGCCTGAAACCCCTCACCACCGACTGCAGCTGCTGCTGTCACATGGCCACGGTGATGGCGAGGACTGAGAAGATCCGTGCCAGTCCCTTCACCAGTGAGGAGCTGGAGATCCTGGTGGACGAGGTGCTCACACAGTATCCAAGGCTATATGGTGCTCCAAATGTCGTGGAAAATCTTCAACAGTGAGAGTGAGAGTGCAGGGGGGCACACATGCAGTTGATCTGCTGAAGTATGTGCCTGAGAGTGTGGGTTTGTGTCATGCACTGCCTAACATGCTGTCTCCAGGGGTAAGGGGTGTGTAGCCTATATCACACGTTTTCCTGCCTGCACATCAAGATTGTAGGGACATGTATTGTATTGTCAGCCATACAGTGATGCAGCAAGTTGGTAATGCAGGAGTCAGGACAGTAATTGCATGTGTGAATGGCTGTGTGGGTCCCTGTTGTCCATCTGAGTGTGGGCCCACCTTGCCACACAGTCACTGCCCAAAATGACAAGGACACATCACTGAATGTACAGAATGTCACATATGTCTTTTTTCATTAGTCTCCATCAAAGAGCCATCTCAGCCCTGTAGATTGCACACAACATGCCTTGAGAGAAGGATGTGGGTTTGTGAGATAATGTCCCTCAATGTGACATCCATGACACAGTGAGCCATTCACAGGGCAAGGACATTGAGGGCTGCGCAATGTTAGACACAGTGAGTCTACCCCCACACATATGATGATATGTAATGTATGTCTTGCTCTACCTCTAAAATGGGCAGTAGATGTGGGCAGACTACACATGGCTTTCTGTGCTGGCATCATGCATGTGTATGAGATGGGCATGTACTGTGTCTGCTCTCACACCTGCATGCATTTACATGTGCTTCTCTCATGATGATGTTCCATGTGAAAGGCATTCTTGTCTCTGTTAGACATATCTGTGGATTTTGGTTGTCAGTATCATGCTACTGTCCTGAGCGATTTTGTTACATAACGCTGTGTCACTAATGTTTTCCCCCTCTTTTCTCCCTTGCCTGCAGCTCAAAGTACACTAGTGTAAGGCCGTGTGGAGGGCCATTGCGACCAAGGTGCGGGCTCTGGGTGTAACAAACCGATGGCACACCCACTGCCACAAGAGGTGGGACGACATCTGCCGGCTGGCATCTCATGAACATACTCTGCATGTTGTGCAGGTCACTGGCCTTGCTCTTGTCTAATATTGGTGCCTATCTGTGCAATATGTGAATAAAGACAGTTGCTCCTGTTGTCTGTTTTGTCAGTGTCCTTACTGAATAAAGTTTTTTTCTGTGTGTATATGGTTTACTGTGCCACATGCTCTGTGTGCCACTTCTACATTGCCAATGGCTTGTCTTACTTTTTCTATTTTTCACAGGGGTGACTGGGACTTCAGTTCTTCTTGACTCTGATACTTGTGGGTGCAATGATGGTGGTTTTAGATGAAATATCGTTATCATGCTAATTCTTTGTTCATGTTGGCTATATTTCACACATGTCAGGTTGGGGTGCACTGCCAGCACATAGTGGGATTCTATCCACAGGATTGCAGGCAGGATTGCCAGGGTCATCATGTATGTGTGTTGTTACTTTATGTGTGCCCAGCAGTGTAGGTGTATCTTGTGATGGTCAGTCATCCTAGTCACTTGGCTTGCTTTCAATGTGTGCACTTGGGTGGTCAAGAAGTGTGCAGAGTGAAGGGGTGAATTTGTTGTGAGTGTTGATGTGTGTGTGCCCCTGCAATGTCAACTACACACATATGTCACCCAGGAGTGGAGTGCCTTTTTGTGTGATTGTTCAGCCCTGTGCTTGTGATTGTGTGCACATGTGTGTGTTATATGTTGTGCACTGTGCAGTGTGTTGGTGTGCCCTTGCAGTTCTGGCTGGATCCTACTTGTTGTTTTTGGCAATTGTGAGTATGCAGAGTGTGCAACTGGGAAGTCGGTGTTGTGTTGTCTTGATCAGCCATGTGTCTTGATGCTGTTTGTGGTCACTGTGCATACCTGCTGAGCCACACTGACATTGTGAGACATGATTTTCTCATGCATTGCTGTTACATGGGGCTTTATTGCCTCCAGTATGGCATGTGGTGTGTGGTGTCATACAGTTCCCTATCTGTGCTTCAGATGCCTATCCATTGTGAGTCTGCACTCCCTCTATTTGTGTATGGTACACTCCTGCCATGTCCACTACTCACGTGCGCGACACTTCACTTTGATGTCAGCTGTCCCCTTGGGTTGCCTGTGAGTGTGCCTCCCCATCACTTCATTTGTGCCACTGTGCTTTGTGGTGCAGATCATTGCCCATGAGGAATGTGCCACTCAGGACATTTCCCTACTTGGTTATATTTGATGTTCTTTTAACTGTTTAGCAGTCATGGTTGCTCATATGCAGTTCAACTGTTTGTGCTGCACAGTCATGTGGTGAAGTTGTTTCCACTTTTGTGTCCCAGACTTGTGCATCTGTGGGTGTTGGGTTAGGTGTATGTGTGTATGCTGGGGGACTGCTTGACTTCCTGAGTCTGATGTTGTCAGTGTGCTGTTTTGATAGTTGTTGTGGGTGTTCATGGTGTGTCACTCATATCTGTGTGGGCCTGGTATGTTTTTTGTGTATGTTGCCTTGTCCTTGCCTGGTGTGCATCCCCTTATGTCCTGCTGTGTTTGCTATGTGATTTATTGGCATGTGGAACTGTTGTGTGTTTGATGTGGCTGTGTGCTGTGTTTGGGCTGTGTTGTCTCTTGCAGCTGACATATGCTCTGTGTGTGTTGTTCTGTTGGCATGTCAGTTTGTGTGTGTTTTGTTGGTGTGGTGTTTCATTCAGATATGTGTTGCCAGTGTGTTGTGCCTTACTTGTGTGTCTGTCACATTGACTTAGGTCTATTCTAGTTCCTGTGCTTGTGTTCAGTGCATCCTTGGTGATTTCTCCTCTCATATTTGGGCTGTCTCTTATAATTCTTGTGCATGTACATGCATGTGGTACACTGTGACACCATGTTGACTTGATGGGTGGTGTGGTATCTCTGTCTGTGTGTCATTGTAGGCCCATTTCTCCCAGTTCGTGTCCATGATTGTTGTGTGATGGTGCACTTCTTGTCTGTGTTGTGGTATGATGTCTGTGCATTGTTCCTGACTGATGAGGTTGTGCACCTCTGTTCTGTCTGTGCTCCCATTGTCTTTCCACAGTTTGGCTGCACAAGTCATGTCTGGTCTTGTTGTGCTTCTGTGTGTGTTTTTCTTGAGTTATGTGTTTAGCTGTTGTTTTGGTGCAGACATTGGTTCTGGCATTCCTGTGCATGTTATGTTTGTGGATACCCCCCAGGGAGTGTGATTGTTTGTCTTTGTAATGATGACATTGTTGACACCCTTCTGTGTGTCTGACACTGGTGTTGTGTGCTGCAGGTGTGAGGGGGGTATGTGTGCAGATCCCTACTTGTGTTTGACAGTCATGGAGTGTGTCAATGGGCCCTGTGTGTGGTGCTGCTGACATACACCTGCCAAGTAGTTGTATGCAGATGTGTGGCTTTTTTACTGTGCAGTTTCAAACCCTTTCTTTCATCCCTGGGCCTATAGATGGTTTGCCTTGCTGTCTCCCTACGTTGTTGCACTGAGGTGACTGTGGTTTGAATTCACTGTGCCAGCTATGTGTGATTTGATAGGCTGAGGGTGTTGTTATATGTGCCTTGTCATGCCTGGTAGTTGGCTCCTTGTCTTTCCATTTGTGGGCACCTCACTTTAGCTTTCCTATATGTTTTACTCTCTTGCTGCTGGCATGTGGTCTGTGTATGTGGCTGTGTGTCAGTGTGGGGTTTGTGTGTGTGACTTGGCATACTGTGTGTTCATTGGAGTGATTGTTCATTATCTGTGTGTGTTCATTTTCAGCTTTTACTCACTTTTCTTGGCATGAGTGTGGTGTTGTTGTGTTGTGTGGTTTGCCCTGGCCCTGTGCTTCTGTGCTGTGTGTTCCTCTGGGGCCACTCTGGCTGTGGCATTCTCCCTAGTTGTTTGGTGTGTGGTGCAGGGTGCAGGGTGTGGGTTCACCAGGCTGTTTTTTCTGCATGGGTGAGCACAGGAGTGGCACATGGCATGTGCCTAGAGGGGATGCCTAGTGTGTGGAGGGTGGAGGTGTGGCCCTGTGGTGTTTATGCACTGCCCATGCCTGGCGCTGGCCCTGCCTTCTGCATTGTGTGCATGTTTTCCTGCGTCTTCACCGCTGACGTGACCGGGGCATTACTTCATGATCACGATAGATGTGTGATCTGGACGCTGTGGGGTGATTTGGTGACAGGTAGGACATGTGTGGGTACACTCGTGGATGTGTTCCTGTCCCCACCAGGGTGTCTGGTGTGGACAGGAACCCTATATCAGCCCTGGAATTGTGTGTTATGGTTGTGTGCGAGATTGTGTTGTTGCGTACCTGCGGCGGCGTCCACGAGGGTCCATGAGTTGCTGGTAATGTATCAGGTACAGCACCGGAAAGACGTGTAGAGCTGGATCCATTGCAGTCGGGACCAGTTGGAAGGGACCGGGACTCTGGTTTCACTCTCTGCTGTCGAGCTTCCACCGTCTCTGGTTGGGCGTTTTCTCCGCAGCGGTGCGACTGGCTGTTTGGGGCATCCTGATTTGTACGGCGGTCGGGACGTCATTCCGCATGGCGGTGTGTCTCCATTGGCTCCCACCGCCGCAGTGGTAGGCGCACTTTGATGGCGGTTCGCGTTGCTCTGCGGCTGTCGGGAAATGAGCAATGTTTGACCATACTAATATAGCGGGTGTGAGGACCACTGCCGGCGTGCGGTAAAAAGCATTTTTCACCACCACCAGCAGCGCGGTGGTGCCTCCACCTGCCATACTAATAGACCCCTACGTTGTTTGTATGATGATTTTTAAGTGTAAAAGGAGGAACAACGTAGAATCAATAACATTATTTCAGACTGCAGATGTGTTTGTATCCAATGAATGGAATGGTGGAAAGTGAGTAAGTATGAAACTGATTGAGCTGTGCACAAGGATGCATAGGAGTGTAAATTTTCATTATCACATTTCTGGTATGGTATAGAAAAGGGTTGTTTTGATTTATACATTAGAATTTTTACTTTTTAATCCCAGTCTGACATGTTGTGTTTCAAGATTTTAAAGAATTCAGTGCTTCTTCTGCATACTGTTTCTTTGACAGCCCAAGGACACTTTATGAATCGCAGCCTCCACTACGAGTATCCTGCAGTCACTAATGTCCTCCTAAAAGGTAACTTTTAGCAGAACTGACCCTGCATTGCCTCTATCAAGAGCGATGCACTGGATCATCGTCTGGATTCTTTCTCGGATCACAATTGCAGTCAAATGCAACATATGAGATTGTCTTAAAAAGGTTAATTTTATGGTGTATGAAAGAGGCATGTCAAAAAGGTTTGAAAGTTTAGTTTGAGTTTACATATCAGCAACGCATTAATTTCTTATGATAAAATCATAAATATAAACTTTCGTATTAGTACATCAGCGCTTGTTCTTATGAGCCATTATTATCTGTAAGTATATGTTCTGATGCACTCCTGATCGTCTCTTCCACATGTCTCTTCTGAGAGCTTTAAGTTCTACTGTGTCACAAATTGTTCAATGAGGACCTTCCCTATTCTGAATGAAGTCTCCAGTAGAACAGGTCATATCTCCAGCTGATAACTAAAACCTCTCAGGCAATCAGCACATGCGTTTACATTAAAATGAACTGTGCACCAAGATCTGTCGCAGTCTGTGTGTGGGTGACAAACCCATGATGCCAGGACATCACCATTGGGATGTTAGCCTCAATTCCCCAAAAAGAAACAATGGCTCTTCACAAAAAATCCCACAATAAAAGGTTAGACTTGCTTGCCATGGACCAGAAACTGTTCCTAAAAATAAAGACCAGTGGGGACCAAAGTGACTAAAGTTATGCTCATACGTGTGTCCCTTGCTTACTGTCCCACTGAAAACATGCTACACCTGAATTAAGAGCCCCAGTCAGGGTGGAACTAGTCCTGGGTTGCTTGTGTTCCAGTTCAGGGAGAACGTGGCCTGGCAGTTTGGGATGGGCTCTTCCCATTTGAACAGGATTTGCATATTGCTAGGTCCAAACTGAGGTGGCATAATGGCCATGAGAACTGTGTTGGAAAGGTATTCTGAGAAATTGCCAGTGATTGAACTTACTGCATGCATTCCTCCCATCACCTTTTATGTCTAATGCCCAAGTGGTGAAAGGTATTTCCAGACGTTAGTCTTGTACCCATTGTGCCATTGTAACTAAGCTACACCTGACTGCAGAACACCCATCAGAGCGAAAAATAGTTTTGGGTTCCTTGGCATCCTTTTCAAGGAGGACCTGGCCTGGTGGTTTAGTCTGGGCTGTTCCTACTATATCGGAGTTGAGGCTGATTTGCATATGACTGTGTCCAAACTGAGGTGGCATGGTGATCAAAACAAAAATCATTGCCAGTGGTTAGACTTATTGCAAACTTTCCTCCCATCACCATTTGTGTGTTTGATCCAGAAAATGCCATCAGTCATGACATTTTCTTCACTCTCCCTAAAATGGGCACTGAGTGTTGTCGATGTGTTGAAAAGTGCCCTATGGCCATCACCAGTGTCCTCCCACATCAAACAGAAAAATCCAGTTTGAAGCAGACACTGTATACACAACCAACCCAGAGAGAGGAGTCTGGTAGGACAAAAGCAGCAGCCATATAGGAGATACACATGAACATTGTCCTGGCAGCCTGTTCTCTCCCTTTCAAGTGCACCAAAGTGTTGCATGTGGCTAAGTAGACCAGTCAGAAAGGATCTGATATTGTGGTGTCAAGAGACAGCCCACAGCCCCCAACCCATATACTGCTGGCAGGAGGTTCACACCTTTTTGATACCCTTTCTTGATCTGAGTACAAGCTGGGAGCTGCTAGAGAGTTAATGCAAATTAGCATTCAGGAACTTCAGACATGGAAATTGTTAATTTTTCGTACTATTTCTTAAAAACCGACTTCACCATTCAATTTGACTTTTAATAACTATTAAAAATAGTTTAGTTATTTTTCTAGCTGGTCGCCTTCCAATATACAATATTAGTTTTTTACATTTTAATTTGTTCTGCATTCTACAGCTAGGCCTGCCATTCAGAACGTAGGTTTTATATTATTGGCAGAGTAGAGATGTGGTAATATAACATTTCTACCTGTCCTACTACCATGCAGCTTGCCTTGTGGGCTACAAGTCTTGCATAGGGGTGACATCTTAATATTTAAAAGGGAGATTTGTACCTCTCAAAAAGGAGCAATTTTACAGTTTGCACTGCAGTCTTTCCACTTAGCAGTCAGGCACACAGGGTAGGCCTTTAGCCACGTTTGTACTACCAATGTAGAGGATATCACAATAAGTTCTGCGGTCCACTTGTAGCATTTAATTTTCATGTCTTGTGCACTTTTATTCCATATACTACATGCACAGTAAATGTGTCAATTGGGAATAAGCCAATTTAACCTTATTTAGAAGGGGGAGTACAGACACTTACCTCCTGATTAGTAAGGGTTAAGTGCACAAGGTTCTAAAGCCAGCAATAACAGAGTTGAGAAAAAGTCCAAAAAGTTTGGTTTAATGATGCATAAGTGGCACATGTCCAACAATTAAGCATGTGAGAAAGTGCTTCTTTTCCATTATCACGCCAATTTTATTGTGATTGCTAATAATGATTTTTTTACCAGGCCTCAGTGATTGTGTTCTGAACCACAAACTTGATTAAAATGGCAAACTAGTAATTGTGTTATTTAACTTTCCTATGAGCCATTGCATATGGTGCAGAAATGTACCTATGGCATGGAAAGTTAAATGCCATCTGTAAACTGAAGTACTTATTATGCCAGCTGCTATTCTGACAGAGAGCAATATGCCTTCAGGCCATCCGGTTTAGTCTGACTGCTGGAGACAAACCTTTAATCCAATCTGCCAAAATAACCCATTTTGACAGCAACAAACTCACTTTCAAATATTAATACCTCTTCCCAATGTAGACCTTGTAGCCCACACGGTAGCATGCATGGTTTTTAGAATAGGAATATGTTTAAATGCAATGTTATGCCCCTCTGGTGACAAGGCGTAAAACGCTACTTTCACTGTTGCAATCCCTGGCTATCCTATTAAGAAATCAGGGGTCAGATTAAAGTATTAATTTTGATTTTCTGGGTTGGGCCAGCTTTAAAGATAATTCAATCATTATTAAAAATCCAATATAATGTTAAAGTTAGTTCAAGTTTCAAGTTTATTTTTTACTGTGCGGCTAATTAAAGCCATTGCAAACAAATAAAACATATAAAACAAAATAACTTGCTATGGGGCCAGACACTACCATAGAAAATATTTCAGTGTGATTTAAAATGTCATTGCAAATAAATAGCGCATATAAAACAACATAAATTAATAAGGTGTCAGACACTACCATAGCACAGGTTGCAGTATGATTTAAAATGTCAGGGCATCATTATCATAAGAAGGATTTTATGATTAAAAACTTAATGGTGTTTTTACAGTCAACCCTTCCCCGAATCGATAACTTTAAGATAGAAGTTCCATGCATGTGCGACCCATGCAAGGGGATGATTGTGCACTGGGGGCCATACCAAATGAGGAGCAATGCTCGGTCACTGGTATTCCAAAGGCATGCAGGGTCAGTGCTGGTAAAGGTGCTGGAAAGACCTATAAAGATGCGTGGTGTGAGTTCTGAACCCAGTCTACATACTGAGTTTAGTTTTTCACCCGGAAGGTTAAAACAATGTGGAAAGAGTGCGTTGGGAGTTGGAAAGGGGATGTGGAATAGCCCAAAGAAGAGGTCTGTCACGTTCAAATTAAGTTTGACAGTATATGTTTTTGCCGTTAAGGGCCAAACGAGTAAAAAGAACCTTTATAAGGTTTATTACATTTAAGATAAATGTAGTTAGTACGTGAAAAAAATGCTCGCTGATCGGTTCTGAGAAGTTGGCTAGGAGGGTGCTACATGCATTTGTACTTAGTCAAAGGTGCAGCTGAGGGGATGTTGATTTGCATACACTAATTCCTAAAGTGGAGAGGCTTTTTGTAAGGAGTGTAGTATATAGCAGCTTATGTTCCAAGAGAAGCTACTGGTTAAGTTGAGGCTCTTGGCATTTTGTTGACTTTGGTCAAGAATTTGACCAGGCCAGAGATTGCTTGAGGATAAGAGTTGTTCAGGAGAAAGTTAGTGTTTAACATACATTTAAGAAACATACCTTTTAGAAACCTTACCCATTCCATGTCTGAATCTCTTGGAGGGTAATTTGCTTTAGCACTGTAGCAGTTGCTCAGCCAGTCTTTCACCTCAATAAAAATCACAAACTGCTTCCATGGGAGACATAATGGCCTGGGAGAGGAGAAATGTTAGACCTGGCATCTTTGGCGTGGTTTCCCCCTAATTTTTCAGACCACCTGTTTTTGATGACTTTGCTTTTGCTGGCCTTAGGATTCTGCACACCGTACCACTTCTAACCAGTGCTAAAGTATTTGTGCTCTTTCCCTACAACATGGTAACATTGGTGTATACCCAATAGGCATATTTAATTTACTTTGAAGTTACAAGGAAAGTGTGCTACATGTGCCCAGAGCCAGTCAATTAAATACTACTAGTGGGTCTGCAGCATTGATTGTGCCACCCACTTAAGTAACCCTCTAAACAATTCTCATGCCTGCAATTGCAGTGCGTGTGTGTGGAGTTTTAAACAACCTTTTCGACTGGGCAAAATAAACCTTTTGCCAGGCCCAAACCTTTCTTTTCAATACATTTAAGGCACACCTAATGTAGCCCCTAGACAGCCCCAACAGCAGGGAGCAGCATATTTAAAAAAGTGAACATATTCTTTTAAGTTTTACATGTCCTGGTAGTGAAAAACTCTTAAATTCGTTTTTCACTACTTCAAGGACTATTTCTTCCATGGGATAACATTTGAGTTACCTTATTACATGTTATAAGTGTCATTTTCATGTGGGAAGAGATAGCCCCTTCATGTTCGATGTCTCTGAAATCACAATTTAAAACCCTAACTTAAGGTGAAATCGGATTTTGAATTGTAGTTCTGAAAACACTTTTAGAAACTTGGTATTTTCTGGCCCTAGCCATTTGGTGCCTTCAGCCAGTCTCTGGTCACATAACTAGGTGTAGTTGGAAACTGGGCTTTGTGTATTCCTCGTAGACAGTAATGCACAATGGGAGCATAGTTGTGACTGAGTGGACCATCACTCAGAGGATGGGAGGGAGGAGCTGGACCCAGACTTAGTTACAGCTGCATAGGCTGTGACCTGTCTCTACTCAAAGGGCTGCATACCCCTGTAGTCAGTCTGTAGCCAGGTCAGGGAAGCAGGATATCTGTGCACTTCAAAGATAGCTTCTCCCTACTTCAAAGGCACAACTGTGTATAAAAGAAGGACCTCAGACACCACCACATCAGTACACTTCTGGACCTGTAGATACTCTGCCAGGATGGACTGCTATGCTGCTGAAGGACTACCACTCTGCTGGAATCCTGCTTTGCTGTTTTGGCCTGCTGCCCTCTTGCCTCGGTGAGAAGGACTGGACTTGTACCTCTTGAATCCATAATCGAGAGCGACTAAAAGGGCTAGTTGGCTGGCCGCATGATCTGAAACCTCAGGGACATAACAGGCTTGCAATAGCTTGCACCTGCTCCTGGAATCTGTCATCTGTGAGTCTACCCTGCCAGTTGGTGCCCCCCCCAGTCCTGGACCCTTAAAGTGTGTCTAAAGTGCTTGCCAGTGGAGATACTGTGTCTATGCTGATGTGTGAATCAAACCTACGGCAAAGACTCACGTCACCACAGTAGTCCTCAGAACTCAGCATCAACCTGATGGCACGGCTTATCC
Organism: Triturus cristatus; assembly: GCF_964204655.1. Lineage (NCBI taxonomy): Eukaryota > Metazoa > Chordata > Amphibia > Caudata > Salamandridae > Triturus > Triturus cristatus. Next base: position 1,668,063,430 of record NC_140591.1, on the reverse strand, counting down.
ACAGCCCAGGTCCTCACATCTCCTATCAACAGAGCCTCGCAACTTCTCAGAACAGACACATTGCTAGTTGCCCCCTGCAACCCCCAACACCAAAATTTGCATTGCAAGCCCTGTCGATGGGGATCCTTGTTGACAACGCAAAAGGACCTCGCACTGCAGCCTTACCACATCTCAGAACCGGCACATCACTCCAGCTGCATCGAGCATCTTCGACGTTGATCCACACAACTCTCTGCAACCATGATTTAAGGTACTTTTTTCAACGGAACTAACTGGGTCCCATTAGCCAGCCTGCACTCCATTAAAGCTGGCATGAACTTGTGACCCTGTCCTGGTCCGGCACAACCAGATATCCCCTGTTGGCACTTTGTGCTTTTTGGCACTGTTTTCACTAAAATATAAAAAATTCTGGCCCATATCTATCATAGTGTTGCATCGCCCTTGCGCCTCGCAAAGGGGCGCAAGAGCGATGCAATACTGAATTCAGATTTTATCAAGGCACACAAGGCCTCCTTGTGTGGCTCTACATGGCTTGATATTTGGAGTAACGCAAGGCAGTACAAATTGCTGGCTTGTGTTACAGGGCACCAGGGAGGCATTCAATGGGTTGAAGGTGGGTGTGCTCATGCATCCACCCATGGATTTTGGCACAGTCCCTGTTTTGCCATTAGTGGTAGACCCGGGAATGCGTCAACATGCTACACCTCCTCAGGGGAGGCGTAAGGAGGAGAAATATATTTGTTTCTCCTTATTTTTACCTCTTTCTATGTATGCTGCATTCTGCTTGGTGCATTGTGGTTGCTGCTTGACCAGGACTCACACCCCAGTCAAAAAACAACCCAATTTATAACAACAGGTGCTTTTATTTTCTCTTGCAGGAAAACCAGGTGGGATAGATCCAGGAAGTTTATTAATTTGTAAAGGGCCTAACCCGTTAACAATTAAATGTCTGGTGAGATTCGGAGAAGGCAACGCTTTGTTGCCCCAGCCACGCTGACACCGAATCTGGAGATATCCTAAACTGGTTTTGAGTGACCTCTTTGGAGGAGACAGCTCATTTCCCTGGCCACACCTCTAAGTGGGCATGCAGTCTCTACACAAGGAAAAAAGGGATTATCCATTTAGGATTTTGGGAATAATGTGCCCTATGGCATTGTTTAATGTAGAGCAAACAGGGACAACTGCAAATGTGAGTAGGGTTGCCCCAGGGAAATTTTACCCCATTGGCTAGGGAGGAGCAAGGAGTTACCCTCACCCACTTGTTAATGCCAACTATAAATGTGGCACCCCAAGGCACCATCCTTGGAACAATGTTTGGACCTGTGGGTAAAAAGAAGGATTGTACCAACTGTTTGAGACCCATGAGGATATCTGAAGAGCTGAGTCTACTCTCACTTGCATCTAGGACAAATAAGTGCAGCACATGGGTCAGTAGGCTAGTTGCCTGTGTGGCTGCAAGGAACCACAAGCTGCAAGAGACTTATTACTGAACTGCCTCTCTGATGGCCTCTGCTTAAGTGAATCTTGACCCCTAAGTGCCGTACCTGAGGTCCTAGGACTCTTGGCTTTGTCTAACTGAACTTCTCCTAACACCTCTGAAAAGTTACAAAGTATCCGTCCTTATCTGTCACCAGGCAGGTCGCCCCCCTAGCCACCACGTGGTCCTCCCCGTGCAGTGCGCTGTGCTACGCTCGACCGCTGTTGCTGACCTTGCCCCTGTGGTAACCTTGCTGTGTTGATCGTTTTTATTTTGTGATTTGCATTTCTTCCCTTTTTTCATTCTGTATCTGGTGTCCCCTTCTCCCTGTAATTGTCTCCCCGCTTTGCCTGCTGTATCCACGTTTGTGTCCCCCTCGCTCCCCCTTTTGCCTTCTGTGCCCCCCCTCGCCCCCCGCTTCCCGCTGCTGCTCCCTGCGGCCCCGCCCCCCCGCCGTTCCCATTCGCCAACCCGCTCCCGCCTCCCAGCTGCTCCTCCCTCCCTCAGCCCCGCATATGGAGGCCGCCCGGTGGTAAAGAAAGCGACCCTTGACCCTGACACCAGGCAGGTCGCCCCCCTAGCCACCGCGTGGTCCTCCCCGTGCAGTGCGCTGTGCTACGCTCGAACGCTGTTGCTGACCTTGCCCCTGTGGTAACCTTGCCGTGTTGATCGTTTTTATTTTGTGATGTGCATTTCTTCCCTTTTTTCATTCTGTATCTGGTGTCCCTTTCTCCCTGTAATTGTCTCCCCGCTTTGCCTGCTGTACCCACGTTTGTGTCCCCCTCGCTCCCCCTTTTGCCTTCTGTGCCCCCCTCGCTCTCCGCTTCCCGCCGCTGCTCCCTGCAGCCACGCCTCCCCGCCATTCCCATTCGCCAACCCGCTCCCGCCTCCCAGCTGCTCCTCCCTCCCTCAGCCCCTCATATGGAGGCCGCCCGGTGGTAAAGAGAGCGACCCTTGACCCTGTCACCAGGCAGGGTGCCCCCCTCGCCACCGCGTGGTCCTCCCCGTGCAGTGCGCTGTGCTACACTCGACCGCTGTTGCTGACCTTGCCCCTGTGGTAACCTTGCCGTGTTGATCGTTTTTATTTTGTGAGTTGCATTTCCTCCCTTTTTTCATTCTGTATCTGGTGTCCCCTTCTCCTTGTAATTGTCTCCCCGCTTTGCCTGCTGTACCCACGTTTGAGTCCCCCTCGCTCCCCCTTTTGCCTTCTGTGCCCCCCTCGCCCTCCGCTTCCCACCGCTGCTCCCTGCGGCCCCGCCCCCCCGCCGTTCCCATTCGCCACCCCGCTCCCGCCTCCCAGCCGCTCCTCCCTCCCTCAGCCCCTCATATGGAGGCCGCCTGGCGAACGCACAGCGGACGTGTGCAGCGGGAGCGCCGATTGTGCGCCGAAGGCGTGCCAAAGGCAAGCCCGTCTGCACCCGTCCGCGCCTGGACCGCGCCCAGTGCCAGATCCCCTGGCCCCTGCAGACGCCAGCCCACCCGCCGGACCTACGATGCCGCCACCCTCATCGCACTCAACACCGGCCGGATCCCCAGCTGCTACCGAGCCACCCCAAGACGCACCCACGGACCCTTCACCTGCCAATCCTGCAAGTTCTTCTGCATCCGGACCTGTACCGCACCCAGCACCAGCAGCAACCACCTGAAGTGCATCCTGCTCAACACCCGCTCCGTCCACAGACACGCTGTGGAACTCTGGAACCTGCTCAACACCACATCTCCAGACGTCGCCTTCCTCACGGAAACATGGATGAACGCCTCCTCAGCACCCGACATCGCCATCCCGGACGGATACAAGATCACCCGGAGGGACCGCGTCAACCAGACAGGAGGGGGCATCGCCATCGTCCACAAGAACACCATCCGCATCACGACCAACTCTGACGACACCCTCACAGCCGCCGAACATCTTCACTTCCAGATACACACCGACCCCAAGACCACACTCAGAGGCACCCTCATCTACAGACCCCCAGGACCCCGCACTCAATTCAGCGAAGACTTCATCAGCCCACACGCCCTCCCCTCCGCTGACTACATCCTCCTAGGGGACCTCAACTTCCACCTGGAGAACAACAACGACAACAACACCACCACCCTGCTGGACAACCTCGCCAACCTCGGACTCAAGCACCCCCACCCACTACGCCGGACACACGCTTGACCCAGTCTTCTCCTCCAGCAAGTACATCTCCTTCAGCCACGCCACCGGACTCCACTGGACAGACCACAGCTGCGTCCACTTTAGCTTCAGAAGAAACACGACTCACCACCACCCACAACAGGCTCCCCGCAGGAGCTGGAACAAGATCACCACCGACCAGCTCACCACATCACTGAGCCAGAACCCTCCCGCCAGCTCAACGGACCCCAACCAAGCAACCAACAACCTCACACAGTGGATCACCAACTGCGCTGACGACCTCGCACCTCTGAAAAACCATCCCAGCGGGCCCGGCAGCAAGAAAGCCTCCTGGTTCAACGACGACCTCAAGAACTCCAAGAAGAACTGCCGTACCATCGAGAAAGCCTGGTGAAAAAACCCGACGACAGACAACATGACCGCCCTCAAGCACGCCTCCCACAAACACCACCAGCTGATCCACATCACCAAGAGGACAGCATTCAAGGAGCGACTAGACAACAACGCACACAACAGCAAGGAACTCTTCAGCATCGTCAAAGAGCTCTCCAACCCCAGCGCCAGAAACAACAACATCACTCCCTCACAAGACCTCTGCGACTCACCCGCCTCGTTCTTTCACCGCAAGATCGCCAAGATACACAACAGCTTCGGCGCACAGACCACACACCCAACCACCGAACCGATGCCCCCCACCACCACCCTCCGCGCCTGGACCCCGGTCAGCACCGAAGTCACCATCCACACGATGAACACCATCCACTCCGGATCACCAACCGACCCATGCCCCCACCACGTCTTCAACAAGGCCGACTCCGTCATCGCACCCCAACTCCGGGACATCATCAACTGCTCCTTCAACACTGCCACCTTCCAGGAGAGCTTGAAGCATGCCGAACTCAGCGCCCTCCTGAAGAAACCAGCAGCAGACCCCTCCGACCTCAAGAACTACCGCCCCATCTCGCTCCTCCCTTTTCCTGCCAAAGTCATCGAGAAGACCGTCAACAGACAGCTTGCCGCCTTCCTCGAGACAAACGGATCCCTCGACCACTCGCAGTCCGGCTTCCGAGCCAACCACAGCACCGAGACCGCCCTCATCGCAGCCACTGACGACATCCGAGCCCTGCTCGACAACGGGGAAACAGCGGCCCTCATCCTCCTGGACCGCTCCGCAGCGTTTGATACTGTCTGCCACCGCACCCTAGTGCAGCGCCTCAGCAACATGGGAATCCAAGAAAAGGCACTAGATTGGATCATCTCGTTCCTCGCCGGAAGAACCCAGAGAGTCCGCCTTCCCCCGTTCAGATCCGAGGCCACCGAAGTCATCTGCGGCATACCACAAGGATCATCACTCAGCCCCACCCTCTTCAACGTCTACATGAGCCCCCTCGCAGCCATCGCACGCCAACACAACCTCAACATCATCTCCTACGCTGACGACACCCAGCTGATCCTCTCCCTCACCAACGACCCAGCCACCACCAGAACCAACCTACACGAAGGGATGAAAGACGTAGCCGAGTGGATGATGAACAACCGCCTGAAACTGAACTCAGACAAGACGGAAGTCCTCATTGTTGGATCATCACCCTCTGCTTGGGACGACTCCTGGTGGCCCCCCGCCCTGGGCAGCGCACCCAAACCTACGGACCACGCACGTAACCTGGGCTTCATCCTGGACTCCTCCCTCTCGATGACCAGACAAGTCAACGCCGTCTCATTTTTTTTTTAAACAGACTTTATTAGATCACAGAACAAAATGCAGTCAATCCCCGTCCCCGATATTCCGCCCCCCAACCAAGTCAGGACGCATTGCAATAATCACCCCAGCATATGAACTACAACTGTACAGCATTCATCCCAATAGTATCCGTGCTACAAGGTAGCGCATCCACAAGAGTAATCCACAGTGAGTGTGCAATACAGCCAAAATACCCCCCACCCCATACCCCAGCAACCCCCCCAACGAACCCCCCCACCCTACCCACCCACCCAAGCATGTCGCCAGTACCTATCAGAATTACATGTACATCAAAGCCTCAGCCACCACACGTCGGGCCCGCCTCCCAGCAATCCCAACAGAGAGTACCTCAAGAGCAGAGGGGGGAAGCCTGTTACAGGGCGCTCAAGGAACCGGGGTCCCATCATCCCCCACCGGACCTCCCCCATCCCCCACAACCGAGCGTTTGAACAAGTCCAGGAGTGCCAACCATGCCCGGGCCCATTCGTGCGATCTTTCATTTTCACTGCGTCGAGCCAGACACAATCTATAAGTCCCCTCACTTCCCGCCCATTTCTCCATTTCCCTAGCCCACCGTAATAAATTAGGGCCTTGCCGCGCCTTCCAATGAGAAGTAATCTCCCGCTTGGCCAGGACCAGCCCCAGATCAAGAAACCTACTGGTGACCCTAGTCTTTGCTGTATGCGGAAATCCATGTAGCAAGCAGACCCCCGGACCTACCTCCAAGTCCCTCTCTGTCACCGTCAGGAGTAACGTCGCCACTTCCTCCCAAAACCCTGTCACCTGCGGACAGTCCTAGAACATGTGAAGAAAAGTCGCCCCACCATAACCACATCGGGGGCAAGCATCAGGCCCACCAAAGTACTCAGCTATCTTGTGAGGGGTAAGGTATGCCCTATGAAAAACATAAAACTGTATAAGCTGGAAGCGTGCATTTCGTGTACACTTCCAAGGGCGCTCCATGATTTCCTCCCAGTTTTTGTCCGTAATAGGTGCTCCCAGGTCCGCTTCCCACTTGACGCGCAGGGCAGCCAGGGGTTTCCGCATATCGCCAGTAATCCGCCTATAGAGACAAGTCACCGCTTTAACGATACCCGCCGCCATCACTACATACTGACAGGCAAGAGAGGTGTCCGGCTCTATCATCCCCTTCCGCCAGTGCTTCCTGACGGCCGCAGTCAAGGCTGCATGGAACAGGAAGTCCCCCCGCGGGAGATCATGCCGCTCCCTAAAGTCGTCAAAAGGGAGCAGGTTACCATCCTCATATAAGTCTCCCAATGTCATAACTCTCGCCTCCTCCCAGGCCAATAACCGGTTCCAGTCTCCCCCGTGGGGTAGCGCCTCACACATTCGCACAGGGATCTCGGGTGCGTAAGGAATGATCACATGCGCCCTCCTGGACAACCGCGCCCAGCACTGTCGAACCACCCTCAAGTCCAGAGGTAGTGAGGCGTCCCTCACCGGCACCCGGAGCAGCACACAAGATAATTGGGACCAGCTCGGATCCGCCCCTCTTTGTTCTTCCGGACGCCCGATGTGAACCGCCACCCACTTTGTGAACCACTAGAGCTGCGCAGCATGGTAATAGGACTCCAGGGAGTCAACGCCGTCTCATCATCATGATTCAACATCCTACGCATACTCCGAAAGATCTTCCGATGGATCCCCACCGAAACCAGAAAGACGGTCACCCAGGCTCTCGTCACCAGCCGACTGGACTACGGAAACACCCTCTACACCGGAACCACAGCCAAACTACAGAAAAGACTCCAACGCATCCAGAACGCCTCCGCACGACTCATCCTGGATATCCCCCGACACAGCCACATCTCCGGACACCTGAGAGACCTGCACTGGCTCCCCGTCAGCAAGAGAATCACGTTCCGACTCCTCACCCATGCATACAAGACCCTCCACGACCTGGGCCCCAGGTACCTCAACAACCGCCTGACCTTCTACACTCCCACCCGCCAGCTACGATCAACCAGCCACGGCCTCGCCACCGTTCCACGCATCCGAAGAGCCACCATGGGAGGAAGATCCTTCTCCTACCTGGCAGCCAAGACTTGGAACTCCCTCCCCATCCACCTCCGTCTGACCCAAAACCACCTCTCCTTCAGGAAGCAACTCAAGACCTGGCTGTTCGAGCAGTAGCAGACCCCCCTCCCCCTAGCGCCTTGAGACCCTCCGGGTGAGTAGCGCGCTATACAAATGTCTTGATTGATTGATTGATTGATTGATTGATTGATTGATTGACTTGATTGATGTTACTCAGTATCAGATATAGCTTGCAACCAAACAAAGAAATCCTGACCAGGTGAAGATCATTTTTTCAATAAAAATACAATATGTTTTAGCTTCTAGATGGAGATCCATTATGGGATTCTTAGTCCATTAAAAATCTTGTAACTTTTCAAGTCCAACAGTAATTGCCATTTTAATATATGATTAGAGATTTAAATCCTGTAAAATGAAAAAACACAAATTGCATGTTCAATATACATCACACAATTACTTCGATGTATGTCCATATAGCATTGAACAGAATTATAATCACATTTCACATTTCACACTTTCCCTACAGATATTGAATCAAACATTTGAGAGGGGAATGAATAACAGAATATCAATGAGGGTGAGGATCAAAAAATGACCATCAATGGTCTGCCTTCAGCTGTGGACATTACATGTCCTTCTACTTATGATGAAAGAACAGTAGCTTCTAGAAGACCAGCAGGAAGAGCTTCTAAAAATGTACCTCTTACTACACAGTGTAGAACACTCTTTTATATCCAAATAATTAGGAGGGGAAGATTCACACCAATGTAACCACAAAGGCATGAGACAGATGCAACACCTTCCAGAGAGGGAATTTGTGCCCATCAAGAAATCTATGTTTGAAGTTCTAAATAAGCAATTGGATGCTGTAAAGATGAGTGGCACAGACATGGATGAAGGTGTGTCTTCCATGATTAATAACTTGAATGAAATCATGAAATCTTTATCTGATGCTATTTGTGAGGCTACTCAACAATAAAACAAAATATATCGCTATGTAGTGTTTAAAATTCAAAACTATGGAAAGAGTGTTTCAATATTATCAACAACTATGGGGGTATTCGGCAGAATAACCATAAATATTCAGCAGGAAATGACACAGCGTAACAAAGATATTGGTAAGGATTGCAGACAAATATAGAAATGCCCACTCCTCCCAATTTCAGTATGAGGCATTGAATTTCTTTTTGTGATAATCATAACATAATTGATTGTTGTTTTCATACAGTTGGTATTTGTAAACATTGTTTAAAGCATATTATACTTTCTGCATTTGTGAATACAAATGGAAAAAAACATGACATTGTGAGTTTTAGTGTTTGCACTTTTAATACACTTATCTTAACAACAGTTGTTTGTAATATATGTGTGTCTAACCTTTCAAGCTGAAGCTCTGGTAGCATCATGTAAAAATAATGATAAAGGTTAAAACAGTGCAAAATAATGTGTTTTAAAAACATAATCTAAATTCATATAAATACCTAAAAGGAAGTTACCGCAAGACTCCCCTCTGGAAAGATGGTGTAAGAGCTCACAATGCCTGACGATATGTGAATCATGCAATGATCTAGAAAGCTTTACAATAAGTTCTGTATTTAAGCATCCAGTATTGCATACAATGTGTGTGATATAAAACTCCCGTAGCACTTGGATGACAAATTTGAACCTTTGCCCCACACAGTCTATAACCAGGGAAAAAAGTGGCATAAGAAAAATTTGTGTTTGCTTCAAATCTTGGGGAGTATTTGGAAATGCAAAGTGTTTGTTATTGTTAGGCAGGATATTATCCAAAATTCATAAAAATATTGAAAGTGAGCTTTGTGAAACCCTTCCTACTGTGGCAGCAACGCCCTGATAGCTTCCTGAGGCTAAAAGATGAAGGCATGTATATGTGTGGGGATATGTGAAAGAAGGCCAAGAACCAGTGGGCACCTTGGACTAAGGTGTGCACAACTTTCAAACAATATATCAGCAGTTTGACATTGTTTCATAACATGATTATTATTTAATAGATCACTTCAATTTCAACCAGTGATTTAAAAAACAAATTCCTTGTATGCTCTTTACATCTTTGAGCATCAATCAAATACGTGCTTTGAAAATTATATATTCAATACATTCAAGTAAAGCAACAGATTCATAAATTCTGTAAACCACAATCCAAATGTGAGCCCAATGCATTTCGGGACTCAGGGGGAAATCTGTAATAAAAACAAAATAGAAAGAATCTCTTGTACGTCTGTGGTCGTATAACGCATGCCAGCTTATATATTAAAAAGACTATGTTTTGATTTGTGTATTCCAGGCTGAAATTGGTATGTGACAATGTGTCCATGTTGAGTGTGCAACTCAGGTTAGATAAGATAATTTACTACACCATGCTTAAGGAAATATATCCTCTTAACAAACCAACTGGGGTGAAATCAAAGTGCCATGCCATTCCTAAGCTGAAAAACTGTCCTCATCTATAAACACTGTGTGCGCTATTACAAAGTGACGTATACTGTGAGAACCGCATGCCGGTAAAGCCATCAAAAATCCACTCTTGACTGCCCATACTTACTGCAAATATACGGTATACGCGAGTATATCTGTTAGCCGCTTCAATCAGATTATCTATTGAGAATAGGACGAAGAACATCCAAGATAAATCCTCATCACTTGACTAAACAGTTCCCAAAAAATAAAGGAGATACTATCATCCCCATACCTGATATCAACACAATCCTGGGGAGGTAACCTAAGATCTTAGTTCTCACTGCACCTATTCTGTAAAAAGATAGCTACAATGAGTCAAAATATACAGTTAACCTGATTAATGGAAGTTCATGACCTTGTTGTGCTTAAAGTCTTACCGGTTCGATTCAAACTTAGAGAAACCTTCACAGCAGAGTCTCATTCACTCAAATGTGTGTGTGATTGCGAGCAGGGTCTGATACTTGAAAAACTGACGTGCTATGATGATGGGACACCCATCTCTCAGTTTAATCTGTGAAGCGGGTAACCGTGACCGCCATATTGAAATGTTTCTGTTCCATCTGAATCATATAGTAAATAGAGCGTATAATAAAGGTAACACTGTGCATAGCATTTATTATCTCTTCTCCTGAATGTGATAATAACTCAAAACGGACATGTCATGCAAATCAAGGTGACACTTTTACATATAATTCATCATCTACTGATAGGGATGATTACTATAAATGGATGTGCTGTAATGACGGGACGCCTCTCCTTAAGTATGATCTGCAAGACGGGTAACTGTGGCTGCAATATTGAAATATGTTTGTTCAATTCGGATCATATAGTAAATCAATTTGGTTCATGCACCGCACCTGCAAAAACACCAAAAACAACCTCACAGACGTGCAACTGAAATACCACTATGAGTAAACTACTCTAATATGCTATGATTATTAAGTGGCATCTTCAATAATATGTGTTGTATCAGTGTGTCTCACAAATGTAGTTGTGCTTGAATAATTATTTTGCAGTGCGACCGTGCACATGAAAAAAAAAAATGAAAAAACATTGAATTGAAAAACCTAGTGTGTAAATGCAATGGAACGTACATCTGTGTATCTATGGATAATCTTATATTGGGTGGATGGAGACTATATCACGTCTGATATACCACTATAGGAATACAACATCTGATATTTTATCTGTTGGCTGTATATGCTGTTAGCCGCCTCTCATAAGAAAATCCCATCTCTAATTTATCATTGAGTCCACTTGGTTTCATTGTATCTACGTTCTTCATCCACAACACTTCGCGTTATAGTAGCCTTTTTGAATAATCTGTACCTGGAATATTTTGCAATGTCTCATTAATCTTCATCTGTGCAATGGAGTGTCTATATTGAATCTGATGCGCTGTCAGGTTAGAGTTACCATTGTTGTTGCAAATTCTGCTCTTATGTTCTGTCAATCTGAGCTTAATTTTCCTTTCTGTTTTTCCTACATACAACAATCCACAAGGCAGTTCATGGCTCAAGTTGCCATCTGCTGAGTGAGACAAACTTATTTTTTCTCCTGTCTTTGGATGCACTATGATGTTCCCAATTATTACTTTGTTGCATTGAACGCAATTTAGACCTCTTTTGATTCCTGTGTTTTTGTAGTCCATTATAGGGGTCTTCTTAGACAAGATTTATTTTTAATTACGAGATCTGGTGTGCAAACAATGGTTTCTGGTCGAAGAGGCTGTGAAAATCTGGTCCCTGCTGCAGTAGCTCCCACCAATCATTTATGATGTTTTGATTTTGTTGAAAATGTGTGGGGATAGACACAATCCAGATTGCGTGTCCTTACACAACACAGGGTCTAATTCATCATTTCGATCAAAAATAACATTGCTGAAGAGACTATTCTTCCCATACATCTCATCCTCAGTCTGCTGGAATAAAGTCACTCTCACTCTGAAAATGATCTCTCTTTGACTACCATCTGCACCTGTTTACCACCTGTTTCCACTTGATGCTAATTTGTGATTGCTAAACCCAATAATATGCAATTTGTGAAACATTAATAAATTCCAAAATAAGAAACGTAAATTGAAAGTCATTGTCAGGTAATTGTTCTTTCCAGTTGCAAAAATAATGAGGCTTAAGATTCAGTTAGTATCACTATTTTTGTGATTGGAAAGGAAAAACATTTTGATAAATTCCAAGCTTACCATTGCACAATCGCTAACTTATTACTGATTACTGACACACAAACGCTTAGGACATCAGGCCCTAAGTCTCAACGTAAAAGCTCTGACCAGGATAAGCCTGGGTGGTTTATCGACCCACGGTCCTTCGCTGTGTATCTGAAATCGCATCAAGGTCCCGGTCTACCGCGACCAAAGACTATCATTAGCACTTCTTGCTTTTGGGAGCTAGTTTTCCTTTCCTGTTTCCCTCGTTTGATTTGTATTTTTTGCCATTATTTTGTGTACTAAATTGTACTCTATTTTTCTAACTTGGAGTGGGATATTCACTGTATTGTGTTTTTGACATTTTAACTGTTTTGGTTCTTCTAAATGCTCTACACATTTTCTGTAATTTAAGCCTGTCTACTCTGTGCCATAACTAACAGGAGTGGGGCTCAGGTTTAACTACTAAAACCTTCGATTAGACCTAAAAAGCTTGTGACTTTAATACTCTTGGTGGAATCCCATCAACTCCATCTAATAGTTCACTTTCCTACAATTATGTGCAATTTTCACAACCCTACAGCAAACTATACAATGTAACTCATGTCAGCCCCACCACACCCACACACATTGAGCTCATGATCAGGCCTGAATTAGAGAAGTCAAAATTGACAACAACATTTAACATCTCAAACACAAATAACTGAACAATTGATTAAGAGCTCAGTGATAGAAAGTCAAACATTATACACTACAATGAAATGCAAAATGAAGGGCATGAATTTAGATTGTAGAGATGTCATCTCACCGGGTTTGCTCTTCTGATTACTCACACTGTTTACTCATTTCTGTTTAAACATAGGTAAAGGTAATGAAACATTTGGGAAATGCAATTGGACATGATCAAAAGATGGAGAAATGTAGTATAATTATTTCCAGTCATTGTAGGTGCAACAGAATGAAACGATAAAAGCTTTGAGAACATGAAGGTAGTCGGCCCTCTAGGTAACAGCAAACAAGTAAAGAGGGAAAATATCTTTTGCACAAGTGGTACAAAAAGCACTTGTTTCTAATTTGGGTGAACAATGCTGAGCAGTGTCAAAAAATGCCCGGGCTCTAGAGTTCCAAAATTTTTGCCATGATATGTACAAAAACAAAACCCAATATGTAGACATTGGATCAATAGTATTTGAATTGTCCACATGGAAGGATGGTAAACTTTTTAGGAGTGTGGTATGTGTGGTCAGTGGAGAACAGCCTGAGCTGCTCATTTACCTTACCATATCAGTAGTATATAGTGTACTGCACTGCAATACAGAGCAGAGTAGAAATGACACTTTTTAGCCGAGAGTAGCTGTTTCATGCTTGCCTCCAATTGATCAAGTTTGTGGATCCTCCTCTCCAAGGCCTACTTCAGTCCTTTAACACCCACATACCTAATGGCTCTCAGGAACACTTGAAGTAACACAAAAACACATCATCTTGAACAAGATATGATACAATGTTTATTTTTCCTTTCTCAATTTCTCTACTCAGAATACTGATTAAACAATTGACCTATGCAGTGACAGAGTGGGCAGCATTGGCATGGTTTCTGTCAGTTGCAAATATGGCCCTTTAGTCTGGCATAGCTTCTTCATCCATGTAACAATCTATCATTTTGCTCTAAGCTAGCTTTTCCCCATTTAGATAATATGCACATATGTGCCCCTCTTATATTATTGATCAAGAAGCAGCTTTTAAAAAGCAGGACATATGCTCTATAATGTTACAGTGAGAATAATGCTATAGGGAATGTAGCAGTTGGCTATCTAACAGTTATATGTAATAGCTTCACACAATGGAGACCCTCCTCATTGAACTTAAGAACCATCTCCTGCCAAAATGAAGCTATAGCTCTCCAAGTAAATACCTCCCTTATTTTTATTTTAGCTACTCTCTGTCTCACAGTTGAAAGAAATGGAATTCCTATAGAGCACTCCTTTCTTCCTATAGCTTGCAAACTCTTTAGATGTCATCCTAAGTTCAACCCTAAACTCTCATGGTCACATTGCCATCCTTTCCAAATGGACCTGCAGCAGAGTTTAGATTTAAAACCTGTAATCCAAGACATTGTTCAACAATAAATAATACCACTCTGCACACCTCAAAGATCTGGACTAGTGTATCAATTGCAAGCAGTATAACCCTGCCAACCATTAGGTCAGCAAGACAAACTGAGCGCAGCTGGTGGCTCACCTGTACCCTTCTAGTTACTTTTGAAACATTCATATGAGGCACATTGCTCACCCAACTCAACAGAAGGGAGATCTTGAGCCCATTACATTGATTGTCTCAGCCTCTCTCCTGATCTGTAGGTATTTAATGATCAGACCCTTATCAAAAAGGATGGTTTCCCTAAAGAACTGGTTCTCAAAGCACTCTACTCTTATAGAGCCCTCTGTATCAGACACTCATGCATCAGATCACATTATGGTCTACATCCAACCACAGCATGACCACAGTATGCCCAGCCATCCTGTGGGAACACAAATGTCTGCCTAATGGTGTGTAAATCTCAGAATATTAGCTAACTTCCCCACAAAGCATGGTGAGGATCCGATAATATGAAAAACAAATTTCATCGGCAGAATCAAACTCAAATGCTCAGCAAAACAAACATGCCCTCATTCACATTAAAATCATCCCAATCTCAAACAAACATGCCCTCATTCACATTAAAATCATCCCAATCTCAAACAACAAACTGCCACCAGTCCACATAACAAATCAATGCATAAGTCTATGTACTGGAATTAGAAAACTTGAGAGAACTAAATTTAGAATGAGATCTTTTGCCAAATGAATATATCCACAAGGACAATTTTGGAACTAGACTTTCTAAATATTCTTTCCCACCGAATTGTGAAACAACAATATATGGCAAATATGAAACTGTCTGCTTAAGACAGGCCATCTCTGCGTGGAATAAAATCAGTTTTCTGGAAGAGAGGTTTTAAAAATAAAATTGAAAATTGACTTGCAGTCATGATTATACTGGCACAAGAAGAGAGAGTGTCACTGAAGTTGATCAGAATAATTATTATACCAAACTCTATGCAGAGAATAGCATGAAGCGGATGAGATGTTCACGTCCTGAAGTACTACCTCGCCAGAGCAGAAGACATTAACGTTTTTTCCAACCCCTAAACGGAGATAAACTGTCAGCCAAAGAGGGATTCTCTTTGTTTATCCCAAGCTCGTACTGCTGGGAAAAACCTTGTCCAGCAGCCTAAGGCTTCTTTTTGTGAATGGTGATCAATGAGCCTGCAATGCTGACGTCATCACTATAGAAAGTGAGAGCAAATAGAGTCTCTCGGCTCCTTTTACTATCACTGTGTTTGGTGCTGAAGAGCACAGCAAAGCCCCCTAGAATACTGATCACAACGGCAGCGATATCATTGGAATGGGGAGCTTCTCACTCTCAAGCCCACTAGACCTCAGGGCTATTTTTTACTCTAAAGAACAATGGGTTGGGACATCAGGCAACACCGTCATCCCTTCTGTACCCATAGAGGGCTGGTTAATGGAATTATTCCCAATTTGACAAATGTAGGGAGGCAGAAAATCCACTGGATAGCAGGGCCGGTTAGGCACTGGTCTGTCTGGCATCAGGCTGCACCCCAGTACCCCCAAAAGGGGCAACAGTATTCTGTCATACATCAAAGTCAGATTTGGGGATTTGCATCCAATCTGCCCCCCTGGGTGGACAAAGCCTACAAGATACCAGGGAAATAATCAATAAATGGACAGCATTTTAGGATTCTCACTGCAGATACGCTATTCTTCTATATCCATTAAATTGCAAACAGCTCATGCATACATATGACAGAGTCCTTGATATCAAAAATTAACTTCTCATTTGCCAAGATATTTGACTCCTATGCCCATGAAAAAATACATCGAGGTGGGGTTCGGCAAACAGCCTCACAACACAACGGCATGATATTCAGAAGATCTACAACCTTCAGAAGTCTAGCTAATGTCTGCAACATCCAAATGTCAGAAAACACTATCTAATTAAGATCAGTTAATTGTATACGATGGTAAGAGCACACATAAGCCAATATACATTAAAAGGAGAGATGGAAAGAGGACACAAAGGGTCTGCATGATTTACCCATCTAACTGGATATACCTAAAGACTTGTTCGCCAACATAGCAACCGTTGTCAGAGGAGGGATAACCAACTCTAGTGAAACAGGAGAAGCATTACACTGAGACTCTTGTCATGTTTCCACAAACCTTCCACAACTGGAGGTGTACAGATCATCTTACCTGGCTCATCTTATCTGGTTCATTTTATCTGATTGTGGAAAATAATTCAATGGAGGATTCAGATTGTTCCGTAAGGCAAATGTAATTAATAAAGGCGGCAGAGGTAAGATGGACCATGAATATTGCCCAAGAGGCACACACCCAACAGAAGTATTTGAATTTTTTTTAGAACCAGTGTTTTCCATGATAATGTAAGCTATTGATATATTTTTTCATTACAATTAAATTAAAACTGTGTCAGGAAGTCTGGATGACTTTGTCTAAAGAAAGCCACCCTGGACATCTATTTCCCTGGCGTAAATATATTGTGGGTGCCCCTATCCAAACATCTGCCGGGCCAGCTGCACTCAGTCAAGCAGCTGGTTATTTAGGAGTTACTGCTTGGGAGAGCCGATAAAGTGATCCTAAATCTGTTTGTAATGCTTGATGTCACTGACCATAAAATTCTGTTAAGCTGGTTAGGTGAAGAAAATGGGATACCCTATCCATCAAATTATTGGTAAGGGTAAGCAACTCCTCCGTAACCAGAGTAACTTAGGATAGGTGTTGAGCTCAGTTGGCATAACCTAGGCATACCAAATTTGGAGTACCCCAGTGTTCCCCGTGTATACATGTGTGCACAATTTGAGGCCAATGTACTGGACAGAGAAGGTGATTTGGCGTACCTCTATTAGAACCATTCATGATATATAAGTAAACACTTAAGAAAAGTGATCTACCTCTGAATGGCGGAAAACTGCAGGTGGGCATATCACCTTTGATTGATGAAGTAGATTTACAGCATTTCTCCTCCTGGGTTTTGGCAATGAGATTTGCATGGACAATAAGGTGAAGATCATGGGTTCCCTTTTTGCTCCTTCCTCACAGGGAAGACCATCACCAAGCAAAGCAGTCCTTACATGTGCCTATTGGTCAATAAATGCCAATGCCTTGACGAACAAGCATGAGCAAGAGCTGGCCTCACCATCTTTCTAGCACAGATTACCTATTGTGGCAGCAAGTTCCTGGAAGCTTAAGCCAAATATCTGCTTTGTTTTTAAGTAACCTAAGCCATGCTACCTCAGTGGTAGTGGCAGTGAATAACTTGGACTCTAGTTCTGCAATCTTTCAGATGCTGCTGATGCTGCCAGTGCTAAAGGGTTCACTTTTTGAGGGCTTCATGCATACACTGTTGAACAATCCATTGGAGGTAATAGGGTGATATGGTCCAAACAGAACTCTTCACACAGAAGGAGCCTCTTTTTCACAACACTTGACAAAGAATGGGAATTACATCTTGTCAGTGTGGTTCTATTAGATCCATGTACATTCTGTATCTCTGTAGGACCGAAATGCCTTGTATTATTGCATGCATATATTATCAGTACTATTGTTATTTTAGTGAAGATTTAACAAACCTAATAAATAAAGATTCCCATGTAGCCAAGGTGTAAATAATAGTAAGCCCAACAAGTGGGTTGTACTACTGAATATCGACACCAACATTATCGTAATTACTTTATCGAGGACAGAATATCGAGGGCCCAAATATCGGTAGGTAATTGCATTTAGGGAAGTATAGGTTTACTATTCCTAACTCCACATCTACGTACCTTGAAGATATATATTCTGTTTAGGTACATTTATGTGGTGTTAGGTATGGAAAATATAGACCTACTTACCTTTTGTTATTTTATTTTCAATATTCTATCCACAATATTCTGTTCCATCGATATCGTTGATTTGACATTCAGGAGGCACACCCAACAAGTGAAAGTCTGACTATAGTCTAAGAGTGAACAATTATCAGTCCTCACCTTACTTGTGCACACCTAAAAAAATGTAATTATGAGACATCAATGTTTTGTTTGAAAATGTGTTTTGAGAATGGCACAGTTGCTGAGATTTAAAGGTCTGAACCAGAGAAACCCAGATTTAATTTATTTTTGTGCTCTTTCTCATACAATGCAAATGGTCGCTTTGACTAACTTTTGCACAGTAATTTTGCTCTGAAACTTTGGCGCAAGAGCACTGCAAAACAGCTTTGAATTGTGTAGCTCCAATGCAAAAGGGGTGTAGTAGAGGTATTGTGACAAAGAAAGGAAAGCCCTACTAATATTGTGGGGCCTGACTTTGCAATCCCAGGATCAGCTACAAATAGTGCACAAAAATCATGCATTTTACTAATGCGTGATATGTGTAATGGCTCAACAATTATTGTTCTGAATAAAAACAGGTTTTTTTGTGTGACTGCCACTGAAGATAGCAGAACTTTGCAGACACAGGGGCATATTAATAAGGGCTGTATCTCTGCTTTTTTGGCTTTACAAGCCAAAGAAGCGGAGATAAAAATATCGCCCTATCAACAACAGGGTGCTAACATGCAAAATCGCATGTTAGCACCCTTTTTCACTACGCTTCCCTTTGCATCTCTAATGAGATGCAAAGTGGGTGTTCCAGAGCAAAATAATAGGAGAAATGTCGCTAAGCGACATTTCTCCTATTATCAAGCTTCACGCTAACCCTGTTAGAGACAAAAAAAGCAGCGCTAACCGCGGTTAACGCTGCTTTTTTACGTCTGCTAATTTTCAGACTTAGCCATGTAATCCAATGGGAGGTGGATTACATGGCTAAATCCACCATGGGCTATCAACAAGGATATCCCTATCCTTGTAGTTTTATCGCTGCATTACCAGCGATAACCTCCCAAAATGCCGCTATCGCTGGATTTTTTATCGCCTAGGCGGTTAGCATTGTTAATAACGCGATAACCAGGCGATATTATCCAGCGATAGCGGACGTTAGCGTTAATTTTCCCTGTTTCTTGTTAATATGCCCCCACAGTGCTGTGTACTTGTATATCCTTTGCGCAATGCAGCGATGAAGATTTCCATGCTGTGCTGTGTGACTTTTACTAAATCTAGCAGAGCTGGGGGCACATTAGCAAGACCGGCGATAAAATTATCGTCGTTTAGCGGCAGGAAACCGCCGCTAAAAAGGGGATAATGGGCTTGCTAATATGTGTTATAGAATTCCAATAGAAGCCCAGGTTAGATGTGAAGGACATCTAATCTGGGCTTCTATTGGAATTCTATAACGCATATTATCAAGACCATTATCGTCGCTTTAGCGGCAGTTTCCTGCCGCTAAAACGGCGATAATTTTATCGCCGGTCTTGCTAATATGCCCCTAAGTTTCTTACTGGAATTTCCCAGACACATATGAAGAAACTACGGGAGATAACACAGTGACAAATGAAAATAATAATGGAAACGATAGCCTTAATAATTAGATGATCCCTGGAGTGTCATTACAGACAGTAGTATTTTCCAAAGTATTATTATCACTGAAGGGAGGGAACTTTGTTCATTGTACTC
Organism: Triturus cristatus; assembly: GCF_964204655.1. Taxonomy (NCBI): domain Eukaryota; kingdom Metazoa; phylum Chordata; class Amphibia; order Caudata; family Salamandridae; genus Triturus; species Triturus cristatus. Next base: position 1,668,043,699 of record NC_140591.1, on the reverse strand, counting down.
AATAAATTATATATTCTCTTATTTCTGCTGCTCCCAGGGCACTTTAAGGAGAGTTTATAATCCATGATCATGTAAAGCTCCTGGCCAGATGTTGGTTCTTAGTGCGACCAATGCTGCAGTTGTGAACACGGTTATAGGTTGCAGTAGACCTTGGCTCTTCTCGTGGACAATTGTAAACATTTATGTTTTACATAGGCTTGTATTTCATCTGTGCATCTTTCTCCAGCCTCACTCTCAGGCTCCTGGTTTGCATGGCGCTGCGTGGGTTTGTAATGCTCCTCCTCATGACCTCAGCTGGAAAGGGAGTGCTGCAGACCGGGTGCAAACTCCAGACCAACAAGCGGGATTCCTTCTTTCGCGATGGGGATATCCTCATTGGTGGGGATTTTGTTGTCCATTCGGAGTTCATGTTCTCTGAAACCACCTATAAGGAGGAACCAAAACCTACACTGTGCAAAGGGTAAGAGCAGAGGATCGCATTATGTTTGGAAATGGCAATGATGCTATGAGGCTGTGCATTTAACGTATAACGGTCTATTGGCAACAGAGGGTTGTCAAATAGTGTGTTACCGTGTGGGAACATCAATGCGTGGAGCCTTGCCACAGTGATGGGGGAGATGTGTGTCATGTAAATGCACAGCCTCATAGCATCATTAAGACCAGTCATCCTCAAACAGCTTCTGCACCACTCCAGCATGCAGCATGCTCACCTGATGTTTTGACTGCACCTATAAGTACCTTCACTTGGCACAATCTAATCAGATGATCACAGTATTGAAGAATGCATTTTATGATTGCTTAATATCACAGCCTTTTGTCATATGTGTATACATGTTCTGTGCTGTCTCTTTCTTTCCCACAGGTCCCTCTCCTTTTTTTGCTTATGTGTCCGTAAGTACGCTGACACGCAGTCCACACACCTTAGCGCGTGTGTAGGTACTAAATACTTTTTATAATCACTTTCCACGTGGCACTACTCACTTTGCCACTCACCACTTTCACCGGTCCTGAAGAAAGCCCCATCTTTACTTCCCTGCGGGCTGAAACATGTAGACCAACCACATAGACAACTATAAGATAATCATTTATTTTTTTAGTTGCATCACAAATCTCTTTTAATCATATCCTGAGCCGCCATTAATACAATTAGAAGGCAAGGATTCTCAGAGGTATTTTTAATCCACATCACATCACACTCTTTTGCACCACACCAGCTCCGCTGTAATCAGGCGTTGTAGCACAACCGGGGGGCATTCGGCCACCCGTTTGGGACCCCAAACTAGGTTGGTGTGTGAGGGGTCTTTTAACAAACCCAGTGGGTCCCATGACACTGCCTTGTAGTGATTGTACCACACATATTTGGGTTTGTCCATCATTGTTTAACCATAATATAGAAATCTGTCAGACAATGGCATAGGCAGAGAACTGGTGTTGACAAGATGCACTTGCTCTTCTCCGTGAGCATCTCAGATGCCTGGAGAACCACATTCAAAAAGGACACTCCCACGGGAAGAGATGGGCCATCCAAGGAGGCCGCAGCCACCATACCCTTCTCAATTACGACTCCCCACTGTAATCATAATCTAGGCTAAAATAACAGCTTTGTTCCAAGCTAACAAGGTATTCATAGAGCTTTCACAGGGATTTTTTGCAATCTTAGGAGAGCAGCTCACAACTTCAGTGGTAGCAACTTACATGCTAGCATCACCGGAACACCTGAGAATCATCATAACCACCTTTCATATAACCTGCCGCCGATGCTACCAAAGGTTGATGATATTGTTGCCCAAGAGATCCATCAATGCTAACGACCCCAACAACATCACCAATCCAACTCTGCTCCTTCTGCCATTTCCCTTGCTGAGTTCTCACAGGCTCACCTCCCCTACTGTCGTAGACTCAGCTCCCTCCTCAAACCCCTTGATGTAGCTCTAGGTAGCACTCAGACCTACCTGCAATCTACTGCCTGTAATCAATTATCAAGTCGATGGATTAACAAATACACCCTTTGATGATAACTCAATCACTGTCTTCGAAGAGATTCTTCTGGCAAGACTCAAAATCATTCATAGAATCAAAAATTCTAAAAATGCTGAGCAGCTGTTTTCCGTTCCACCGAATTAAACTTCCCAACATCCCATTTCCCTTTTCTGCAAGTGTGTAGTTGCCGACTGTACAATTAAACACAACAGATAGTTTATCAAAACAGTAATCTAGTGAGACACCAGGGCACAGATCCTTTATAGACATTTTTTAACTCATCCTCCATTTGCAAACTTTTGCCCATAAATGCTGAGGTTTTCACCTGTGTGCGGACATACCTGAGTCTAAAATCGCAACAGACTTACTGTAATTCAAGAAGTAGAACTGGGCACATATCAGATCTAGTGCTCATGCATACCTTAAGAAGCTTCAGCATGTCACTGCAAGACTATTCTTTGTCAGGCAATCCTCACATTTCTCTACAGCTCTCAACACAGCTGCTCCATCCTCTCCATAGTAGAAGCACTCTCTTCCAAACACCCCTCTCAGGTACTTTCAGTCTTGAGGCAGTGTACTAGACACCCAATACAAACTTGTGTATTGCTTCTACCACAACAATTTTGCAGGATGATCACACTTGGCAAGCTGGGCCTACCCAAATCCAGAAAGCAAAGGAAGGTCTCACAGTTATGGTACAACAGAAAATTGGCAGAGAACAGATTGCCCAGCCGTAAACCTGAACACCAATGGTGATGAAGATCTAATATGCTGCAAGAAACACTAGAGGGATTGCTATACATCTGTAGGCGTCATTGACAATATTTAATCAAAAGCAGTGGAATTTTCATATCTATGAATGGCCAATATGGACACTAACAACACCATCTGCAGGGCTTCAGAAGGATCAGATTCTTTGAATGCAACATTCTGAATATCTGACATACCACCTGGAGCAGCCCAGATGCCCTCCCTTCCCTCTGTTATGTATCCCAGGGTCCAGAGCCCAGGTCTACAGGCTTTAAATTTCTAAATCTAACCCACGGGTGCAAGAACTTAGTTCAGTGCAATGTCACTGCGTAAGGAAGTCCAGATTACTGCAGCCCCTGCACACAACCCACTGAGCATTTCTGGAGGCATGGTTCTTGTGCTTTCCGGGTAACTAACAGCCCATAAATGATTCAGGGATGCAGAGGTAATTCAATCCTAATTTCTTTCTAAGAATAGCACAGTCAAGCACAGCAGTAAGAAAAGGCTCTATATATTTTAAATTGGTCATTTCAACAGTTTCATTATGTTTATTACTTCATGAATAATACCACAGAGAATATAATTAACACATCACTTGTGCATGTTGCTTGCGGCGAGAATAAAATAAACAGTTAAAAACATTTTTTAGAATGTTCTGGTCAGCCTAGCACCTTAAAGCTTCTTCTATGCTCTACAATATAGGAAAATTGAATAGCTAATTAACCTCAAATATTTCTAGGGTACCAGTGCACTGCATTCCTATTCATTGCAGATCAGCTGTGGCTATCAGACTACAACCAAAAGAGAGTGTTCCCTTGGAAGGAAAACCAACGATCAGCTGGGCTCAGCTCCTAACATTTCTGTATCAACTCTTTGCATGAAAGTGGATGCTCAGTCAGTTTGCACACAAATCATGACAACCTAGTGCAAAGGCTTTTCCATTTCACTATAGGATAGTGACCACTGACTTTTAGCCTACGTTGCTAAATCTAGTGGGGACGATCCAAAATCCGAGATGCAACCAGTCTAAACCAGCAAGTTGAAAATACGTCAAGTTGGACTACATGCTTATCTTACACTTTGTTAAATCTTGAAATGTAGATATTGAGTAGTATGTGGCAGCCTTAGGTCACCAGATGCTATAACAAATCAATGTTTAAATGTGTCTTACACTTTCAGAAGTCCTTTGAAACACAATAACAGGCTGAATGTAGTCAAACAGCTGCTTCGAAGAAGTATCCTGATGCAGAGACAGGCTCACTCAATGTTTTCGAAATTGAATCTGACTTTTACTGTTATTCCCTCAAAACTGCTTTCACCACCTTCTTCACACCAAGTGAAAAGAAGCTGTCAAGTCTGTTGAGACTACCTGTGGAGCCCTGCCCACTGCGCGGCTCACTCTTTCTTCACCTTGAAGCTGCCCTCAGGGCTCTCTCCTTCTCAAGGTGCCAGAGTCCATGATGTGACTCATCATCACACATCTCCTGAAGGAACAGTCAGCCATTCTAATCATCAGGTCCACCTTTTGCTTGGTTTCCAACTTACCATCCTGGGAAGATGCTAGAACTAGAGGTTCCAGGACACACTCAAGAGAATATGTAACGGAACAACATCCTACACAGAGCTCTACTGGAGTTAGTGACTGAGAGGGACAATGAATCTGCTCTGGCCAACATCAGAGGTTGAAATCCTCTTGATTTCAGTGCCTTAGACATACCTCTTGGATAGGGAAAGCTGCAACATTGTAGATATTTTCAGAACAGAGCTGGGAGTTTCTATTCCTTTCACACTTGCCCTGCCCACCACTCAACCAAGCAAAGCAGCCGAGCTCTGGGAACTCTCTCTACAGTTTCTTCATTACATATTCTGCACCACATTATAAGACTACAGCAGCGCAAGACATAGTGTCCTTTGAATGAAGTAGGATATCAGGTCAGGGTCTGACTCTTTTTATAATCTGAAAGAGCGAATCAAACCAAACCTGTTTTCAGCTCTCCAAAGCCTGCTAAGTTTGATGGATGAACAGTCACACTCAAACAAAATTTCATATGCATTCTTAGGATAAAGTTTCTCTCCCTCAGTGTCTGTACCTGAAAAGTAATTGTGTACTTCCATCCATAGGAAAATATTTCTGCAAAGAGTCGCACATGCCCATATATCAATACGGGTGTACAGATCTAGAGTTTATGGAACTCGGGTATGGAGTTAGTGAACTGAGTGATAATACAACTTCAAATATCTTCCTGAGAGCCGCATTAGAAGAGTTTATGGATGGAGACAAGAAGGGTCTGTGATTGAAGTGCCAATGGCAGGAAGTGCAGGTTATGGCTTTGTAGCAGTACTGATTGGAAGTAAGGACAATGTGAGAGTGTGTACATTGTACTGCAATCCTATAACACTTCATACCCCTAATGAGGTGCCAAAGGATGTGAATGTATGTGTCCGTGTATACAAGCATGGGTATGTGAGTGGATGTGCTGAGAGGGGATGGGAGCATGCCCTTCAATTCCCACCCTTGGACAGGCAAATACTTTTGATGTATTTTCAAAGGCAAATCACTTAATCTCCCCATGCCTAACAAAAACATTGAATGTGTCCTCATGTAACAAAACTGCTGCTCATATCAAACGCTTTGATACCCGATGTCTCGGGTCTAGTTTGCGCTATATAAAAAGTAAAAAAAATAAATTGACTTAGTGGAGACACTATATACCCATGATTTCTTTAGTACATCTCCCTCTCACCTATGATCAAATGTTGGTATGTATGGTCATTTGACTACTATCATGGCCCTGCTTGCTGGCGTACCTATTGTTGGATTTAGGAGGGATTAAATCGCAAGAAATTCTAATCTGTTGATGGTGACCAGCCTGCCTTTAAAGCCTCGCAAGGTGAAGGGTTGGATCTAGGATCTCTGCTATTTAACTAGTCCTGCCTCTGCTGCCTCATTCTCTTTGTTGAGTGCAACAAGAAATCTACCTGGCACAGTGATTAATATACAGGCAAAGAAAGAAGATCTGATGGCAACGCATCTGAGATAAATAGGGCCATCACATCTTGAAGCAAGCGGGATGGACTGGCACAACAATGGTGATTTCAAGTTGGACCCATGATAGTCAAGCATCTTATCAAGTAGATTTGTTCATGAAACCCTTGTTCTTTAGTTTGCCTTCCCTTCTAACTGCAGTCCCCGAACGCAAAGGAGAAGTGGAATGAGAACCAACTCACACAAAATAAAGAACCACTCCAAGGGCCATGATATATGGCTGTTTCTGACCGCACACATTTTTCTTATGTAAAAAAGCAAATTGCGATTTGGTAACACATTACCAAATCGCAATGTGGAATTGCACATACATACCAATTAGCTATTTGGATGGGGTGTGTTAAGGATGTCCCTTAAAAATACTGAATCACAGTGGTATGTATGAATGTTGTGCAACCGAATTATGGCCATTCATTAATGTTTTACTGACTACTACAAGGTTGTGGTAACCATTTGCAAATTCCTCTTTGAGAGTGTAAAAACAACATTTTTAAGAGCAGGCAGGGATCCCACAGACCAGTGCCTACTCTTAAAAAATGAAACTTCAAAGCTTCTGTTTTTTTCTTTTTATACACAAACTTTGATGTAACACTGTGGGGAGCATCAATTGTGGACTGCATGTACTGTGATGCAAAGGAGCAAACCTTTCTAGGATGTGATTTAGTGTCTGGCCACACCCTTTTTCCTGCCCATGCTGTTTTTCATAACCTCCTTGAGCTCCTTTCATTCCTTGCATTCCGGCCCATTGATTACACTTCATCCGGCATGAGCTGGAGATTCTGGCCCGAGCCGGATAGTACAGCTTGAAGTGGAGAGCACAGCTTGAGCTGGAGATTCCGGCCTGACTGCGGACTTAAAGATACGACTCGTAAATGACCTCTGTGAATACCAAAAGTGGTAAAGTTTGAATTTTGTCTCAGATTGCCTTTGTGAATTGGGCCTTTAGACTTTTGGTCTTATTTCAGACCAAAAGTCTAACTTTACTAGTTCTAAAGTTAGACTATTGGTCTAAAGTTAGACTTTTGGTCTAAACCTGGACCAAAAGTCTAAGTTGACTGGTAGTAAAGTTAGACTTTAGGTCTATGTTAGACTTTTGGTCTAAGTTTACCTAAGTGAATCATGCCCTATCACTGTAATGTCTAAGTCTGCTGAGAACAGTCTGCTTGATCACTTGCTAACCTAGACCCTGGAATCTGTTTTTTTTTCTAGCAGGAATCCTGAGAAACCTAGAATGAGCTGCTGGCATGGGATTTAATTTTAGGCATCTTCCAAGTGCTAAAATCCTGATAAGTCTTATTCGGGAGGGGTGGAGGCAGATGGTGGCTCTGTCAACTGCTTCGTTGTGCTTCTGTGAAAGTTGAATTCTTCACATCATGACTAATGGAAAGTGTGATTTTCCTGAAATAAAGGAAGTATGCGCTCATTGGGAAGGGCCACAGTTTTTTTTTTATAGATAAAGGGAGTTTTGTGTACGAGGTTTCAGGAAGAAACACCAAAACATCTTTGATCCTAAATAATTGAATGAAAGTAGTTCGCTGGAGGCGTGTCCTGAAGTTTCATGTAATTTCAGGTGAGGATACATTTTTAATCAGACATCTGGATTTGGAACTAGGAAGTGACATGGCACTGAAGCCGTTCTACCTGCTTCCAGCAGAAGCAACTGGAAGGACTTGGCTTCACAGATCATTTATTTTTGTGATTTTATATAGCGCGGACACTGCTCTGAGGCATCAGAGTGGTGTACAATAAGCTCAAAACATATTGATAACAAATAAAAAATATACATGAACATTGAAGGTGGAGTGGTCACCATGTTAACCTCCCTCAGGTAGCTAAGTGCTTCACTTATATAAATAGCAAAAACATAGCAAAGAAAAGCAGGTAGTACATTGCCATGTGAGGAATGTCAATAGTTTACACAGGTTGAGGATGAGATGTGATTGGGGAGAAGGTGCGGTTTAGGCCAGGTGTTGTTCAAAGAGAAAACTTCAAGATCCTTTTTGATGGTGACATGACATGTGATTAGCTGGAGGCTCAGCGGAAGAGAGTTGCCGATTCTTGTGCAACTTCCAGAGAAGGATTGGTTCATGTATTGCTTGGGCTTGTGCTTGAAGGTGGGAGGCAGTTTTTCAGAGAGTTACAAGGCTCAAGAGTAGTGAAGAGCTTATGAGTGGTGTTGGCAGTTTTAAATTGAGGCCTCGTCTCTATGGGCAGCTACAGAAGGGAGCAAAGAATGGGGCAGATGTGGCTGAATTTCTTGTGTCCTGTGATGAAGAGGGCTGCAGCATGTAGGACCTAGGTGGACTTTGGTATGCCAGATAGGAGTTCAATGTCATAACCAGTCTTCTTGGCATGAGCACCTGGACAACAGGTTTAAGGTCTTGTGCTGAGATGAGGTTCTTGATTCCCTAAAGCAGCCCTAGCTGGAACCAAGCACTCTTACCAATGAAGAAAATATGGCTCTAGAGGTTAAGAAATCTGTCAAAGTGGAATCCAAGAGATTTGGCATTCTGAGTGATGAAGGGACAGTCATCAATGTTTGGGAGTAGTTCTATCCAGCCTTGGATCTAAGAGTTAACTTTCTTTGGCTGGTTGAGAAGAAATCTGTTTTCACCGGGATTAGTTTGAGGTGATTATATGCCATCCAGGCTTGAAGTCAATTCAGGTAGTTGGCTGATTCTTCTGGGTTTGATATCTTCGGGTAGATGTGGGTGTCTTTGCCATACAGGTGAAAGAAGACTTCTGAGTTCCCATAGATCATACAAAGGGGTTAGATTTAGCGGTTGAAAAGGGTTGGGGAGCAAATCGAATCCTGGTGGACCACTTGTTGCTAATATGATTGAAACTGAGATTGCGTCCCCAATTTTTACTATCTGAGAGTGGTTTGCTAGGTATGCGGTGAACCATTTAAGAACAAGACTATAAATACCTGTTTGAAATCTACAAGAGGTGTTAAACAGAATCTCTCACAAAGTCAAAATGGCCTCCTGGAGTCATTGGTTTTTCATTTTTCATAACCAAACTCAAGCTTTGGGAGTTTGATTTTTAAAAATGAGAAACATTGTAAAAATGTGATGAGCAGCAGTCATGTTTGACCATGAAGGCGGTTCTGCCAGTGTTAAGAAATGTCCACAAGCCGGCAGTCAACTCTAGATTTGAGGATGGGAGGTCCATCATGGTGACAGAGTCAATTGCTCCATCAGCTGGACGTACATTATTCCATCTACCTAAATCTAAATCAGGACCAACATGTTTATCTCTGACATGCAAGATAAAACCTTTATCCATCCACACCCAAAATAGCTGCTCATGCCTTGAACTAACAGTATGTCTAATGCTAATCTTTCACTTAGTACTGCTGATGAATACTAGTATTCACTGTTTTTATTTTATCATATATTTTAAATCATTTTCACCACTGATTGTCCAAACAACGTTGATTTGTTATGCAGATTCCACATACGGTATTACCGGGAAGTGTTGGCAATGATTTTTGCCATAGAAGAAATTAATCAGAGTCCAGACTTACTATCAAATATCACCTTGGGCTTCCGGATCTTTGACTCCTGCATGTCCGAGGCCAGGGCCATTGAGGGCACGTTGGAGCTGCTCTCTGGTAAGGATAGACCAGTGCCTGGCTACAGCTGCCAGCGCCACCCTCTCCTCGCTGGAATCATTGGAGAAACAATGTCCTCTCTGACCGTCCCCATGGCAGTCATCATGGGAAGCTTTCACTACCCACAGGTACAAAGAAAACATTTAAATAAAGAACAGGTTATTTGTGAAGACTGAAGATATACTCTGTTGGTTTAAACAATTCTTCATCACTTGAGTCAAAAATGAATACCCTACCATTGAAGGGAATTTAAAAATGTCCCGATCAGATGCTTTCTCCTCTGGTCACCTGCCAATATGAAATGTGCCTGATCAAGTGCTGCACGGATTTACAAGACATCTGACTAGACCTCTCCTGAGCAATATCTCCATCTATATCAGAAGATGGTTGAGAACATGTGAAGGACACTGCAGGTCCTTCCCCAGCTGGTGATTCTTCATGGGCTTAATTTGTAAAAGATCAAGTGCAGGTCCCTATGTTTTAATTCAGAAACCAATTGCCAGTGCTACTGAACCTTTGAGGGTAAATCGAATTCCAAGGCAATGCAGTTTTCATTCCACCTCTTGCCTCTTTCATATACCACCATATATTATTTGCCCCTATAGCTCACTCCTGCAGGTTCTTCTGCATCTTGGCTTTCTCTGTTTGTCACTGTTTTTTGGTCTTTCTATTTCTTCTTCTTTCCTCTTTTTCTCCCTTTTCCCTCTTTTGTTGTGCCCCCTATATACCTGCCTTGCAGCCTGTTTGTCAGCATCTGGGCTTGTGGTTCAGTGACAGATGGATAGTACGGCATCAAGATCACTTACCACTCACTCCTATGAATGTGTGGACCCGTACTTCTCCTCTTTCTGAGGTCAACGGTAGGTATTCTGCCCTTTCGACTAGATCTGATGTTTTCTCATTTACACAAGGACTAGTCACACTGAACTTGAACCACTAGAACTATCATGTTTTAAAGTTGCACTAACTTGTTACTGTTTGGTGAATGCCAAGCAGTTCTTTAGATGCCCAGTCTAATGTGTACCCAAGCACAAAACAAACTATGGGCCTGATTTATGTCCTGGGGATGGTCCGTTGTTCTGCAAGAGCGACGGAGTAAATAGCTCCATTTCCGTGCGGGGGGGAGGGGCTTCCTGCCAGATTTATAAACGACCACCAAGCTGGCGGTCATTTAAAAAGCACTGCCAAGAACCACCATCACGGCGGTGCCAGTCAATATATTTTGCTGTTTGGTGCAGGACAGAGCCCTGCACCAAGCAGTTTTATTTTTTTATTTTCGAAGAGAGTATTTTCTTTTGAAAATAAAAAATAAAATGAGAGGACTCTTATGGCGAGGGGAGCATTTATCAGATTTCGCTGCCCTTTACAGCCAGGGTTTTCCTGGTGAAGATGGGCAGTGAACACTGACCTCTAATTCCACCCATTTAAATCAGGTGGGTGGAATTTGAGGTCTGCCTCCAATGGCCCTTACTCCACCGGGTTGTCAGAGAGGGTTAATCATGGTGGAAACAGATTATATCTATGATCCGCCCGCATATAAACATGACAGGCAGGCCATTATCTTTCTGATATTTATACTCCGTTGCTGTATGCATACCGCCAAGATATAAATCTGGCCCTTTGACTATTCATTGAGAAAATGCATGCCTCAAAATATTGTGTCACTTTGTCAAAGAGAAAGTGGAGCCCTATTCCTCAGTCCCCTTTGGGTCACTGACATGCTGCCAGCTAGCAGTCACTATAAGTCTTCAGCAATATGTTACAAGCAGCTTACCCCACAAACATGAGAATACCAAGCAACCCAATGATTGAAGACTGGGTTCAGTGTCCCCTTGCCAAGCTATAGTACCACTCTCTGTGAATTAGGGTGCTGGGGTACCTTTGTGTAGTGGCTTAGGTCCACTGATATTCCTTCCTTAACTCAGAAGCTGCAGCAAAAAACTATGACAAATCGAAAGAGACCACGCCGCGTTGTATCTATACTTTAATACAGTGTGTTTGATATGTTCCTTCGTTAGTCTAGACAGATCCTACATTTCTAGTTGAGCCCATCTTCCCTCATGCTCATTTCTCACATATAGCTTTATCCCGCCCCTATCCCCGCGGTCCCCTCCATGTTTGTTGCGCGTCCATCTACCTGTGCGGGGCCTGAAGAAAGTCTTCATGTATAAGGTTCTGTTAGTTCTGCCTCTTGTATGCCCTGGGGCTTTATAGTTCATGTGTTCTGAGTCTGATTTAAAGCTTTTAATACTTGGCACATCGCAGAGTTCTTCTTCCCTTTCTCCTTCCTTTACTTATATTTGTTTAGTGTGTAAGAGAGGGGCTTTAAAGTCCATTTCAAAATCCTAGTGTTTTAAAGTAGCATTTTTTTTCTTTTTACTGTTTTTTTTTGTTGTAATGTATTGTTGTTAGATTTTTTAATTGTATTTTGGCTGACCTTTTAAGACTGGTAGGGGTGGTACTTGATTTAGATGTGTTGTATTGTTGCCCAGTGCCTTGTTTTTCTCTTGTTTGTGCTTTGGTACTTGGGTTTGATACTTGTTAGTCTCTCTTTTCCATTCCTAGTGAGGTTTTGGAGGTTTATTTTGTAATCATGGGCAAAAGGAAGTGCTTGGAAAAACGTGTAGCTGAGCCTACAGTAAAAAACATTCCTGCTTGTTCACCAAGGGAAGCACCAAGGGTAGCACAGTACTTATATATTTTGAGGAAGTGGAGCATATTTTGCACTCTGTCTTACTGACCAATTTAGGTGCAAAACCTAAAAATCACAAGTTGCACCTTTGTTCACCAAAGTGTCTGGCAAATCCAAAATCTATCCACCTTCTAACAGTTGCCCACAATCCTAGGAGGGAGTGGCCTATTCAGATCCTTATTCGCTTTCACATCCCCCTGCCCCATTACTGGCAACAATCGTTTGCTCCAATCGTACATAGGAATACTCAAAATCGCCTCACTTTTCCCTGGAGAGCACGTTAGGCAGCCATTTCCTTCACAACCTGTCACTTCATGCAAAAGTCTACTTAGGGGTGGCAATGAACCTCAGATGATTAATTCAAGATATATGAGAGAGGAGAAAGCAAGATTTTTTTGACAGATCATTGTACTTTAAGCAACCAGCATTTTATTCCATCAGCTGTAATTCAGAAACCTGTCCTGCCATCGGGATCATATTTGTAAAATGCCACAGAGTCTAAACCCAATTCCAATACTTTCTCATATCTCAGAACTATTTCTATAGTAGGAGTTCCTAAGATCCCCGCATGTACTAGAGAGGATGAGTCTCCATTGACTGATAAAGTGATCCATTGGATTAGAAATGTCAGGAAATGCTATAGTGTTATTCATTCCCATCTTGTTAGGGCCATTGATTTACTTTCTCACAATACTAACTATGATTATGTTAAATTACAATTTTCCCAGCGTTCCATTGTTCATGGTTTTTTGTCCTTTCAAGCACGATTTCTCTCTCCTACGAATTCAGCAATTCAATTTAAATCTAGAGACCTTTTACAAACTTTGCGGGGCAACGCCATGCGACCTCCTCATTATTTCATGTGGATTGACTGGAGATCAAGGAGATTCCACCCAAGTCCAATTGGTCGACAATTGGGTCTTGCTCACTATCAACGTCCCCAAACATTACAAATATTTTTGTAGAAAATTCACTGCCATTGCCTGCTATTTACAACCAAATTTGCTTTAGGGATGTGTACTAAGTTAGTTTGACTGGTAACACAGGCCCCCTTATTAAAGAGCCATCTATTTGTATGCATGGATCTCAAATTACCTTTATAAATAGTCAATTTGACAACTTTACATTGGTTTCTTGGAATCTAGCTTGACTTGGGGGCAAATTTATCCAAGTGGATTGGGGAGTCTTTCTATTGAATGGGGTGATGTCCTCGTGTTTCCGGAAACATGGGAAATCACCCCCTCACGTAAGCAAGGTTATAGGACCTTTTATGTTCATGCTGGTAGATCGTCAGGTGGTCTTGCTCTCTGGCTTAGGATTTTTCCAGGATATCAAGCCAGGCAGCTTTTGATCAACTCCCCCAGAAATACTTGGGCTAGAAGTCCACTAATCCAATAAAGTTAAAAAAAATGTTTACTGCAAGAGTGTTCCAAAATCAGTTGAGTCTCCAATCTTCTTTCTTCCAATATATTTTACTGCTATGATAGGACACAGAGTGACCTTGATAATGAGGGGGGATTTTAATGTATGTGTATGTTTGGAACCCTCAGCATCGTTAAAGGAAATTGTAAGTGAGGGAAATTCATATTGGGGTAGACCCCAGCTTCCAGGTCCTTACCTAAAAACTTCTTCTAAGGTAGCTGTACAGTTGTTGGACCTTTGTCTGAGCCATCACTTGTGAGCCAGCAATGGTAGAACAAAGTCCGATACCGAGAGACGCCCCACCTTTAGAAAGAACTCACCTTGATTACATTCTTTTAGATATTAGTTTCTGTGAAAACATTCTTGGGTCCTCATTTACAAGGATCCTAGCTGCACTTTTGCACCGTTGGAGTGTCACTTTTTTGATGCTCCAGTGGCGCAATGTGGTACAGCACATTTATTAGGCCACGCAATGCCACTTTGTCTGGCTTTTTATGGCCTTGTGAAAATGTGCCCCTTTCACGCACAACACTGTGTGAAAAGGGCGTTTAATGGGTGTTGCTGTGGGTGTTCCCCCACAACACCCATGGAATCAGAAGCATTTGAGGAATTGAAATCCTGGCAATGCATCAGATTATTATGCTACCCCAGTGGTGGCGTTAGGGAGGCGCAATGAGGAGAAATATCCTCATTTATGCGGCACACATAGAAAGAGGAAGACACCTCTCACGACGGTCCTGCACAAAACCAATCACCCCTACAACGCAGACACCCTGCACCATAGCACAAGGCTGCCTGTGTTGGCGCATGGCAGCCCATTGTGCGCCAGCGCATGGGAAAAGGACAGGAGTGCGCCGTATCCCATAGATATGGCACATTCCTGACCTTTGCTTTTGAGACAGGGCATCGCAGCAAGATTCCTTGCGGAGCTGCCCTGCGCCAGAACCTCGTAAATGAAGGCCTTGATATGGAGGTTGAGTCCTGATATGAGAGTCACCACTTTCCTTTGTTTCTATCTTTCCGGGCCAACCTTAATAGATCAGCCCCGAATCAATGCTCTTCCTGTGGAGATATAACGGTAAGTAATAATCGAAAGAAGGTAGGTGGGAGTGTGTAGCACGCAATGAGGGTGTTTGTGCCCAAATGTATTAGGACTTTATTACAATTTTTTATGTATTTGCAGAGTCATTTGTTGTTGTCAATAAAATATTGGATGTCATGGCGCACGGTTTGAGGAACTAAAAAATAGTTTCTTTACCACTCCTTCCTCTAACAGGAGTCTGCTCCCTCCTCAGAACCTACTTAATTTAATAAGAGTTGTAGGATTAAGAAAAATCATTAAGTTACCACTCTTAAAAGTCAGCATACGGTCTGCAAGAACTACTTATAAGACAGCCATAAAGAATGCTCTTATTTCTTGGGATACTGCCATATCGGATGATATTTTGACCACTGTCTGATGAGGGAACCAGGCAGCTTACTGGCATACCATATCACATGGTTCCAAGATGACCAAAATGAGGCCTGCATCCAAAAACTTACTGCATGATTGAAATTACTTTCAATCTCTTTATAGTGAGCTTGTGTCTCTCTGATCTGATCTCTGATCAGGTAACATAAAGGATTGCGCCTTCTGGTACATCTGGTCTGGATATTCAAATCATTACCCAAGTGACACTCCAGGGTTTGTTACAGTGTTAGAAATGTATTCTGTTAATTGTTCTCAGAAGATAGGGAAGGCTCTAGGGATGGACAGATTGTCTGCTGACCTCTTTACTTCTGAACTTGATATTTGGGCCCCTAATCTTAATGCTATTATGGCAGGTGTTGAAATCCTTGCCACCTTTAAAAGTGCAGAGATTATACCTTTCGTTAAGCAGGGTCTCAAAACAGACCCAGCGGACCACCGGCCCATCAGCCTTATTGACTCAAGTAAGAATATATTCTGTGAGATGATCTTGGACTGCCTCTTAGCATGGAATGATGATAACCAGATCTTGTCTCAATTTCAGGCTGGGTTTCATTCCAAGACCAGCACTATCCACCAGGTCTTTAGGTTGCAACTCATCAGGTGGAAGGAGGACAATATAAGCAAGGGAAACCCATGTATTATTTTTGTCGACCTTAAAGCGACGTTTGGTATAGTTCCCAGAAATAATCCATGGCATGTTTTGAGAGACCTAGGATTGCCTGGTCTCCTTAATGGTATCATCATGGGCCTCCATTGTGATAGTTTTGCACAAATTCAATCGGGTCCCAATGGTGAGACTAAAGACTGCATTAAGGTTGATAAGGGGGCCAATCAAGGCTGTGTCCTTGCCCCTACATTGTTTCTACTTTTTATCAACAGCTGTGTTGATTACCTCATGGCCTATGACAATGATTCTCTTGTTTTTTGAGGTATAAGAATACCATCCCACTTATTTGTGCACTGCACACTGTTGATTTAAAAATATTCAAAAAGAATTGAAACTCTCCACCATACTACTAAAATGAAATTAGGGCAATACACCCACTTATGGGTTTTAGAGGTGCTATAACACTCGACGGATTGGAGCTGGAAATGGTCTCAGATTTCGACTTTCTTGGTATGCGCCTATCCAGCTCTAAATAATGGGTTAGTCAAATTACTAAAAGTGTGCTTATTTTGAATCATAAGGTCTTCATAACATTAAGATTTGCCAACAAGATTTCCTTTCATCCAGTGTCTCCCCTCTTGGAAGAATGGAAAACCAAAGTAGCAGCAGCCACTGCATATGGCGTGGGACTCTGTGGTAATGTTAACTCTGATGCACTGGGCGTGGCTGAAAATACTTTTTTGAGGGTGGCTCTTAAACTATTTCAAAGTACCCCTTTGATTTTCAAGCATGATTTAAGCGTACCCTCTATTTCTTCTTTTGCCTGCCATAAAACCTACACGCTACTGGATGTGAATCTGGTCCACCCCAGAGTTTTACACTATAGGGCAGGTTCACAAGACGTGTTGGGCAGGCATAAAAGAGGAGCCACTCTTGTATGGTAAGAACATGTCAAGCTTACCCTCTACTCTTTGGGTTTTCCAGAGTATTGGTTAGATCCTACCACAATTACACTCTCATCTGTCAGAAAGTTGAAGTCTCATTATTGGGATCAAGAAGAGATGAAATAGATAACAGCCACCACTCAGACGCCTTACCAAATGTTTTTGGGAGTTTCAGCCCCTACCAGACCTTGAGACCTACATGGATGAAATTCCCCCCCCCTTTCACTAAAGCTCTTTATATATAGGTTAGGCTAGGCACTCTTCCTCTGGTCACTTTTACAGCTCAATGGAAGGGTGACCCAGGAAACATTAAACTTTGTCCAGCATGCAAGGGGAGTGGCGAAACTAATGCCCATCTGTTTTTTGCCCAATTCATATGAGACATCGCAAGTGCTGGATCGCCCCTCTATATTATCTCTTACAAGTTCACCAGTTTAAGGTTGCCCTAAAAACCTGTAGGGCTGATACTCAGCCTAGTATTATTTTCTCTATTTCTACATTATTTGAGAGCATTTGGCCGATTCGACATAAAATCCTTTAACCTTGTGTGCTTCTCTTTTGGCCGCTAGAAAGAAAAGCCATTGATGGGCATTGTTAAATTAAACTGATGTGCATTTTGCTTGTTTTTAGTAATACAATTAAATGTTTTTTTAAAGATTGGCTACTCAATTTTAATCTATGTAAATTTCTTGTGATGTAAAAATAAAGTGAATACCTTGTAATTAGCACATGTTTATTATTAGCAGAAGTTTGGTGATTTTTTTACAGTATGTGTCATACTACTGATGTAGATTTTGTGTACTTGGAAGGATATATTGTGGTATTTTTTACCAGAATATATTCTATATTGATTTTTATGTATTGTATATTTGAACTGTGACTTTTTTGGTCTATGGCCTTAATAAAGTTTAAAATGAAATGAGATCTATTTACCCACCGGATGCAGCTGTAGTGGAGCCTGTTACCTTGGCATGCTATGCATCATTGACAATGGTCGAATGACTGTGCAGTGTGTAACAGTATGCATGACATGCAAACAATAGCTCAGCATGTAGCCCATCACACAAGTAATGTGAATTAACTAGTTTAGCTTTTGTTTATATATAGGTAAGAGTCCAACACACACATGTGCATGATTCCCCACATGCCTGAACATGCAACAACATACTAACACAAACATAGAGGTGCACATTGACATACAAGCACATGCAAACATGCGCACATGCACGCACACATGTGCATGCATTAAAAAAGCAAACACACTCTCTTGCTCATTCTGCTCTTTAGATGATAGTAGTGAAATGTTTGCATAATAAATCTCTTGTGGAATACTTTATTTGTTTTCACAGATCAGCCATTCAGCTGTGCTGTCCACCCTGAGTGACAAAGTCAAGTTTCCATCTTTCCTCCGCACTGTACCTGGAAACGCCTTTCAGAATATTGCTCTTGCACGTCTCATAGGCCACTTCCGGTGGACCTGGGTGGGCATGATCATCTCAGATGATGAGGTGGGCTTGCAGGGAGGCCAAGAAATAAGAAAAGTGAATGAGGAAAATGGTGGTTGTGTGGCGTTTATTGAGAAAATGCACTTGCTGTACTCCAAAGAGAGGGTCCTCAAAGTTCTGGAAAGGATCCGTAGACATTCCGTGAAGGCGATCATCGTCCACAGTGCAGAGATGCACATCAAGCTCTTGTTAGAAACTATTTATGCACAGAATGTGGTGGACAAAGTCTGGGTGTTCTCTGCACTTTTTGCAATGACACCTGGAATTTTTGCAAATCAAGCATGGAAAATACTCAATGGCACTTTGGGACTTGTACCTTCTACAGGCACCATGCCAGGATTTGAAGCATTTCTATACAATTTGCATCCAGACACATCCCCTGGTGACATCTTCATTAACAGCTTCTGGGAGCAGGCATTCAAATGTAGATGGTACCAGCCCAACCAGACTGGTATCACCAGTGCTGAGGAGCAGGGAGGGCAGGTGGTGCCCTGCTCTGGGAAGGAGGCTTTGAATCAGGTAGACAAGCCAATCTTTGAACTCAATGACCTGAGCTACACCTACCACAGCTACACTGCAGCTTACGCCTTTGCACATGCACTGAACATGCTGGTATCCTGCCCACCAGGGAAAGGTCCCTTCACCAACGGAAGATGTGCTGACATCAACCACATCCAACCTTGGCAGGTACAAACATGTAGGAAATTTAGGGCTGTATCATGTCAACAGTTTTGTGGTGGCACAGTTTGTATTTTTTTGGCCGTATTGGCCGGATAACGTAAAAAGTATTGTGTAAGTAGTAGTTGAATTTGTCAGAGATAAACTATGAATGTGTTACTAGTAAATTGAACAGTAATTGGAATAATCTATTTTTCTATGTATTTATTAGCATTCTAATAGTTAAAAATGAACTCTACTCATAGCTTATACTTGTGATAAATAGAAATACCACTAAAACAAAACTGATTACATTCAAAGTTCCTTTTAGTTATTCTTTTAAATGTTTCCCTATTCCTGACAAATTACTTTTAGCCTCCACTTCTCCTTTAGATTTCAGAAACTTTTCTAACTACCATCCGGAGCACTGTGACATCATTCTTATTTCTGGACCTACTTCTAGATTGTAAATCTGTTGCCAAGTTCAAATAAGTAAACAAGAAGTAGTCATGTCGAGTATGAGTCA
This sequence comes from Triturus cristatus, assembly GCF_964204655.1. Lineage (NCBI taxonomy): Eukaryota > Metazoa > Chordata > Amphibia > Caudata > Salamandridae > Triturus > Triturus cristatus. The sequence continues at coordinate 1,668,024,483 of NC_140591.1, read as the reverse complement.
ATTTCTTTTCTTTGCACCTAATGTCACACGCATATGTTGATTGTGATTTTTACAACAAAGTCTCAACCGCCTGAATAGAAAATCCTTACAGATAATGAGGGCCGTGACTCGAAAGTAGTATCTACTGATTATGTTTATAACAAGATTAAATCATCCATCAATATTCACATATGTAGTAGATCAAGGCTGTCAAAATATGGTACAATATATACATAAATGATAACAAAGTGACATATGTGCTCAGTGCTCAACAAGTGTGTAATACATACAAAGTGATAAGAACTTATATACATAGGCAGGGGAAAAAAAGAGGGGGAGGTTGGCCAGGCAAATATGTTGAGCTAATGGCTCTGTTGGCTGATCCTGCTCCTTTAGGTGTGCAGAGCCTTGGTCAGTCTGGGCCTTGTAGGATTGTAGACGTTTCAACCTAAGATGTGCTCCATTAGGTAGTCACGTTGGGTCTTCATCAGGACAGGGCGGGGAAATAGGCAGTGACAGCCTGACAGCTCCTGCTCCATTAGATTTTCTATGGCAGCAAAATCAACTCAAATGTCTGCGTGCACTAGCACAACACCTGGTGCCATGTGCACTGCTAGTGCTAAATTGCAGCACAAGCAGCATATTTTCCGTCCATTGGCGGAATTCCATGGAATCTCGCTGATATTTTCTGTAACTCTGCGTAATTACCTGTATTGAAACTCCTTGAGTTCTGCCTCCACTACTTTAAAGCATTATCATTTCTTTCTACAAAAATGGTAGGTAGTCTTGATGACGTTAGAATAGTCCATACGAATGATAAACTTTCTCGTAAAAGGCACCCTTTCATCACGGTTGACTTAATAAGGCCATACCCAGTGCCTAATTTGTAAAATATTAGAATGTCTTGGGTGTCAGATAATAGTCATTTTTGATGTATATTGAATTAATCATTAACTGTTGCGATCTCAATCAATTGGTCAGTCAGTGCCAACTTGTAGCAGACTCTCACAAGCTCCGTTGTTCACAATTAAATTTCGGTGGTGGGCACCGGAAACCCCTGGCATAAATTAAGCACTGGCCTTACCCTTTTTCTCTCTCGACAGACCCCTTGGTTTACTGAGCTTTTGAAATGCAAACTGCCCCAGTCAATCCCTCATTCTTTTTCCACCACCACAATTTAAGTGCAGCGACTGAAGACAGGATAAAAGTTCCTCTCTGGTCACTCAAACACAACACCAAAAAGATAACCACTCAGCACTCTCTGCATGTTCAACCTCCTACCAACCGAGCACTCCATCAAGGTGCAGAGTGCCACCACTCTGGTAAAGCAGTTTATCATATTAGTAGCTCTGGGGTAGATGAGGGGTACATAACACCAGGGCCAGCTCTAGGTGCCACCTCACCGGGTGCTGACTTGGGATGGTGACATCATTTTTTGCGAGTATATTATCATTTTTAAAGCACCTGCTGCCGCGCTCCTGCTGCTGCGTTCCTGGCATCAATTAAAATGTTGAGATAACTCACTTGATTAATCATGTTCCTGGAAAGTGACAGGAGATTTGTCTAGTGGAAAGTTTGACTCATTGTAAGGTAGCGCACAACGTTAAAATGCCTGCTGCTAAGAATGTGTACCAGGCAGATCACAAAGTGCATACAATGTAAACAACTCAGTGAGTTACTGCTTCTGCAAGAGAGATCATTTTGTTAATTGTAATTTATAAGTCCAAATCCTAATATAGAACTTTGAGCTATTCACTGTCATCAAAGAGCTGCATGCAAACTGCAAGGTATATGTTAGAGCTATATGTTTTTACACAGTCTTTCACTATCCTAATCTCGCCAAAAAGGCGCTGGGGGGGGGGGCGCTTCTGATCGAACAGCCAGGTCTTGAGTATCCTCCTGAAGGAGGGTCTGGTGGCTCAGTGGACTAAAGCAGCCACTGCAGGGGCCTGTGTTCGACCTCATGGTCACAGGTTCAAATCCTGGCAGGTCCACTCAGCCTTTCATCCATCTGAGGTCGATAAAATGAGTACCATTGAGTTGGGTAACAATAAACATCTGTTATTCAGTGCCAGGACACCTACGGGTAATCATGCACTTTACAAATACACCTGTTATGTTATGTTATGTTAAGGTCAGCAGGTCTTGGGTCTGTTGTAGGCTCAGTGGGAGGGTGTTCCATGTCTTGGCGGCGAGGTGTGAGAAGGATCTCCCACCGGTGGTTGTTCTTCGGATGCACGGGACGGTGGAGAGTGAGAGGACGGCGGAGCATAGCTGGCGGTTGGGGATGTAGAAGAGCCGTCTGTTGAGGTAGGATGGGCCGATCTTGTGGAGTGCTTTGTATGCGTGGATGAGGAGCTTGAAGGATATCCTCTTGTTAACGGGAGCCAGTGCAGGTTTCTCAAGTGGGGGGTGATGTGGCCGTGTCGTGGTACGTCGAGGATCAGTCGTGCCAAGGCGTTTTGGATGCGTTGTAGTTGTTTGATGAGCTTGGTTGGGGCTCCCGCATAGAGGGCATTTCCGTAGTCGAGTCTGCTGCTGACGAGGGCCTGGGTGACTGTCTTTCTTGTATTTGTCGGGATCCATCTGTAGATCTTGCAGAGCATGCGGAGGGTGTTGAAGCAGGAGGAGGAGACGGCGTTGACTTGCTTGGTCATTTAGAGTGTTGAGTCGAGGATGATTCCCAGGTTGCATGCGTGGTCAGTGGGTGTCGGGGCTGCCCCCAGTGCCGTCGGCCACCAGGAGTCGTCCCAGGCTGAAGGGTTTGGAGCCGAGGATGAGGACCTCCGTCTTGTCTGAGTTCAGCTTCAGGCGGCTGATCTTCATCCAGTCGGCGACGGCCTTCATTCCTTCATGGAGGTTGGCTTTGACTGTGATGGGGTCCTTGGTGAGGGACAGGATCAGTTGAGTGTCGTCTGCACAGGAGATTATGTTGAGGTCGTGCTGTCAGGCGACGTGTGCGAGCAGGGCCATGTAAATGTTGAACAGTGTCGGGCTGAGGGAGGATCCCTGGGGTACGCCGCAGATGATCTTGGAGGCTTTGGAACGGAATGGGGGAGGCAGATGCTCTGGGGTCTGCCGGAGAGGAAGGAGGTGGTCCATTCCAGAGCCTTGTCTCAGTGTCGAAGGCGGTGGAGAGGTCTAGGATGATGATTACTGATGCTACCAGGAGTCAAATCTCTAATGTGGCAATGAGTGTAATATTCACTGCTTAATTCTAGCATTAGTGGAGAGAACAGTGGAAAAGTGAGACCCTTCATCCTCAGACACAGCAGCTACTTATAAATCTTGCCTGACTGATGTGGTGAATTGCTTGAGGGTGAGCCATCTGCAATGTAACCGAAAACTGAGATTCTCCTGTTTTGGTAGGTGAGTTAGCATTGGTTTGACAGTTGTTACCTTAATGACCTACTGCTAAGTTCAGTAGTATTAAAGGGCAGCAGTATTAGGGTTGTAAGTATTAAAGGGCAGTAGTATTATGGACAGTAGTATTAAGAGAAGCACGTATTAAAGGAAAGTAGTATTAAGGGCAGAAGTATTCCAGGGCAGTAGCATTAAACCACAGTAGTATTAAGGGCAATACTATTAAGTACAGTAGTATTAAGGGCAGTGGTATTAAAGGGTGTTAGTATTAAGGGCAGTAGTATTAAGGACAGTAGTATTAAGGGCAGTAGTATTATATGGGCATTAGCATTAGGGCAGTAGTATTAAGTACAATCTTACTAAGGGCAGTAGATTTACGAGAAGTAGTATTAAGGGACAGCAGAATTATAGACAGTAGTCTTTAGCAGCAGTAGTATTAAGAACAGTAATATTAATGACAGTAAAATTAAAGGGCAGTAGTATTACAGACAGTAGTAATGAGGGCAGTATTATTATAGGGGCAGCAGTATTAAGGGTGATAGTATTCAGGACAGTAGCATTAAGGGCAGTAGTATTAAAGGGCAATACCTTTAAGGCCAGTAGTGTAAAGGGCAGTGATATTAATGACAGTAGTATTAAAAGGCAGTAGTGTTAGGGCAGTAATATTGATGACAGTAGTATGAAGGACAGTAGTGATAAGGGCAGTAGAATTAAAGGGCAGTAGTATTAAGGGCAGTAATGTTAAGAAAAGTAGTAGTATAGGGCAATAGTATTAAGGGTAGTAATATTAAGGACAGTAGTATTATGGGCAGTAGAAATAAGGGCAGTAGAATTAAAGACAGTACCGTTAAGGAAAGTTATATTAGAGGACAGTACTGTTGAGGGGATTAGTATTAAAGGACAATAGTAGTAAGGGCAGTAGTGTTAAGGGCAATAGTTTTATGGGGAAGTTGGATTAAAGGACAGTAGAATTAAGGGCAGTAGTATTAATAACAGCAATGTTAAGAAAAGTAGTAGTATGGGGCAATAGTATTAAGGGCAGTAATATTAAGGACAGTAATATTATGGGCAGTAGAATTAAGGGCAGTCGAATTAAAGACAGTACCATTAAGGAAAGTGATATTAGAGGACAGTACTGTTGAGGGGAGTAGTTTTAAAGGACAGTAGTATTAAGGGTAGTACTGTTAAGGACAATAATATTATGGGGAAGTTGGATTAAAGGACAGTAGTATTAAGGGCAGTAGTACTAAGGACAGTAGTATTATTGACAGTAGCATTAAAGGGCAGTAGTATTAAGGACAGTAGTGTTCAATGCAGTACTATTAAGGACAGTAGAATTAAAGACAGTACCATTAAGGAAAGTGATATTAGAGGACAGTACTGTTGAGGGGAGTAGTATTAAAGGACAGTAGTATTAAGGGCAGTACTGTTAAGGACAATAGTATTATGGGGAAGTTGGATTAAAGGACAGTAGTATTAAGGGCAGTAGTACTAAGGACACTAGTATTCATGACAGTTGCATTAAAGGGCAATAGTATTAAGGACAGTAGTGTTCAATGCAGTAGTATTAAGGACAGTAGTTTTAAGGGCAGTAGTATTAAGGGCCTTAGTATTAAAGAGCTTAGTATTAAGGGCAGTAGTATTTATAAAAAGTAGTATTAAGGGACGTAGTATTAAATGGCAGTGGTAATAAAGGACAGTAGAATTAAGGACAGCATTATTAAAGGGCAGTAGTATTAATGGGCAGTGGTGTTAAGGACAGTAGTATTAAGAGCAGTTGCACAATAGTATTAAGGGCAGTAGTTTTAAGGAAAGTAGTGTTAAAGGCAGTAGTATTAAGGACAGTATTATTAAGGGGAATAGTTTTAAAGGGAGTAGTATTAAGAGCAGTTGCTTTAAAGGACAATAGTATTAAGGGCAGTAGTTTTAAGGACAGTATAGTTAAAGGCAGTAGTATTATGGACAGTAGTATTGAGGGCAATAGTATTAAAGGGGAGTAGTATTAAAGGGCTTAGTATTAAGGGCAGTAGTATGAACAAAAAAGGATAGTAGTATTAAGGACCTTAGCAATAAGGGCCGTACTATTTAAGGGCAGTATTATTAAGGACAATAGTATTAAGTCCAGCAATATTAATGTAGTAGCATTAAGGACAGTAGTATTAAGGGAAGTAATATTGAAAACATTCGTATTATATGCAGTAGTATACAGGTCAGTAGTAAGAAGGACAGTAGCATTAAGGGCAGTAGTATGAAGGGCAGTAGTGTTAAGGACAGCAGTATTAAGGGCAGTAGTATTAAGGGCAGTAGTATTAACAAGCTTAGTATTAAGGGCAGTAGTATTTATAAAAAAATAGTATTTAGGGGTGTAGTATTAAATGGCAGTGGTAATAAAGGACAGTGGTATTAATAACGCATTATTAAAGGGCAGTAGTATTAAAAGGCTTAGTATTAAGGGCAGTAGTATGAAGGACAGCATTATTAAAGGGCAGTAGTTTTAAACGGCAGTAGTGTTACAGACAGTAGTATCAAGACTAGTTGCATTAAAGGACAAAAGTGTTAAGGGCAGTAGTATTAACGACAGTAATATTAAGGACAGTATAGTTAAAGGCAGTAATATTAAGGACATTAGTATTAAGGGCAATAATATTAAAGGGGAGTAGTATCAAAGAGCTTAGTGCTAAGGGGAGTAGTATGAACAAAATAGTATTAAGGAACGTAGTATTGAAGGGCAGTAGTAAAAAATGATAGTAGTATTAAAGGCCTTAGCAATAAGGGCCGTACTATTACAGGGCAGTATTATTAAGGATAGTAGTATTAAGTCCAGTAATGTTAAGGGCAGTAGCATTAAGGACAGTAGTATTTTGGGCATATTAATGACATATTAAAGGAAGTAGTATTAAGAACAGTCATATTATGTGCAGTAGTATTAAGGTCAGTAGTAATAAGGACAGTAACATTAAGGGCAATAGTATGAAGGGCAGTAGTATTAAGGACAGCAGTATTAAAGGGCAGTAGTATTAATGGAAGTAGTATTAAGGACAGTAGTATTAAGGTCAGTAGTAATAAGGACAATATTATTAAGGCAGTAGTATTAAGGCCAGAAGTATTAAAAGACAGTAGGATCAATGTGCAGTAGTATTAAAGACAAGACGTATTAAGGGCAGTATTATTAAGGTCAGCAGTATTAAGGGCTCAGCACATACTGGCTCCTTTTATGGGCTCAGATTATAAATCCCTAGTTTTGATGTGAGCCAGAAACACATATGTTTATTTTATGAGCCAGCATAATGCCAGGACCTGAACAGCTGTGTATTTTCAGTGTATTTTCTGGGGAAGTGTCAGAGATGAGCAAACACACCATCTAAACCGGTGCATGGCAAACAGGTACCGACACCAAAGTGTGAGTGCCCACAGAAAGCTCAGGAGGGCGGACCCATGCCAGGTTGTTTGGATTGATTTGAATTTGGCACCACTTTACTCAAGGTACTGTTCCACAATGCAAATAAAGGGTTTGCCATAGCTTGTGTGCCAGGCACATTTAGAATTAGATAAATGGTGTAAAATCAAGATTTCATAGTATCTAGCGCAGCGGTGCCTTTTGGCGCCACACAATCCATGCAAGATTTAGGCACTGTAATAGTTAACCCTACACTTGGGTGGCTCTGAAATATTGGAGCCTTTCAAGGCAGGGAGAACACTCCAGTCAGCTGTTTTCACTATACCCAATATTCTTCCAGAGAGGGGGTGCAGCTCTGGTTGGCATGATTGAAGAAACTTTTGTGGCCACATGTTCTTAAGTCTTTTTATGTCGCAAACAGCCCAATTCACAGATTCTATGCACAAAGGCACATTGTGCAATTCAGTACCCTATTACCGAATCGCAAAATGGGTTAGCGAGTCAATATTACGAAGGGGTGTTTTAAGGCCATCCCTTCCTAATAGCGGTTCACAGTGGTATGTAAGAATGTTTTGTGACCAAAATGCGGCTGTAAAACATTTGCATTTTACCACCCATTTGCATTTTACCACCCATTCACAAACAGTAAGGGGTCCTTAGTGGACCCCTTCCCCTTTGTGAATATATGCAAAAACATTTTTTAAGAGCAAGCATTGGTCCCTATGACCGCAGCTTAGTCTTAAAAAATTTAAAGAAACCTGTTCATTTATGTTTTTGAAATGCATCCCATTTTCATTTAAGGGAAACAGGTTGATTTTATAAAAAAAAAAAACATTGCTTTGTTTAAATGCAAATATAGAATTGGTGGTCTGCTGTCCCAGCAGGCCACCATTCCTGTGTTTTTAGCTATTCCCAATGGGTCACATGTTAAGACCTACCTCATGAACATTAATGAGGTAGGTTAACTGCAACCCAGTTATGAATCACTAAATGTGTGAAAGGCATATTGGGCCACATGTATGACCATTTTTATTGGTCACAAACAACAAATTTGGCCATTTATGACCGCTAAAACAGACTGTAGCATGTATCAACCCTATTTTGCGACTTGGTAACCTGTTACCGACCCGCAAAATAGGGTTTGCCATTTGGTTTAAGGAAGGGACATGTTTAGTTTATACCTTCCTAATTTCAAGGCACAGGGGGTTGTACGATTGTTTTGCGTCTAGAATATGGTTCAAAACAATTGCTGTATACTGCCTACTTCAAGTAGGTGGTAAGCCAGTCACAAACAGAAAGGGGCAGGGACGTAACACAGGCCCCCGCAGCCCCCTCATTGCGGGGGGGGGGCCCGAGCTCCAGAGGGCCCCCTCAGGGCACGCCGCACAGTAATTTACAGCATGTTCCACGCACCATGCTGGAACTTAGTTAAAAAGTTATGCGCTCCAGACAGTCTCCTCAAATAAATGAAATGCTGCGTGGTGCGCCGTGCGCAGCGCACGGACACAGCTTTGTGGTCTTCGACCTCCTCAGGATGGGGCAGGGCTGAACTGGAAGGTTCATGCCCAGTGTAAACTGCACTTGTGGCGGGCTGGTGGGTCCTGAGCACTGAAGCGGTGAGTGAAGCAGTGGTTGAAGTGGGCGGGATCGGAGGGCACGGCGTACCCCTACTTCTTTAATTCTAAATGTTCCATTCCCCAACTTTTTTATTTTGAAAATGCGTCCCAGGATGCAGGAAATCGCCATCGTCTATAAAGATCGGCGTTCCTGGTGTTCCTGATGGCAGGGCGGCAGAGAAGTAACAGGACTCTGTCTTTTCCTTCTCGCCCAGAGAAAACAAAGATAGTGTCCACTTCTACTCTGCCGCTTCAGCTGCCCCCCCCACTCTTACCTTCTTCCCTCTCTTACTATCTAGCAGTTCTTCTCTTACTGAAAACCTTGACTTCAAGACGGGGTTCTCACTCTCTTTCCTCTCCTTTCTTTTATTTGCTTCCCTGTGAAATGGATCCAAAAAAGAAAGACACTTTTGATGGAAATGTTGTATTTTTTTGACATTTTAATTTCAAAGTGCAGCATTGGGAAGAAAAGATAAAAAATGTGAAACATAGATAAATAACTAAATAAAGTAAGACAGAGTGGTAGCAAACTGGCCAGATTGATTTTATTCACACCCAAACACATTAGCGCCACTTTTACAGAGTTTGCCAGTAAAGCGCTATTTTTGTTTTTTTGTCTTTGTTTTCCCTGGACTTGGAACTAGTGCACCAATCCCGGAGGTACTGCAAAGTGTGGATTGGAAAACAAAATTTGTACTGCGGCTCTGCGTCCAGGGATGTGGTCTTTTTACCATGCGGCTTACGTTTTGTAAGGAATTAATCAATGGATATTGAAATAGGTGCATTCAGGGCCCTGTAGTCCTGTCCTTAACTTTTCAGGCAAAAGCACTCACTGATTTCTGAATAGTGAGTGTAAAAGCGTTAAGGCAACCATGTGGTTCCTGCTTACATTTCACATGGTTTGCTAAATTTTGCATTCTCTGTAAGTGTTTGCTTTTTCCAGGATGATGTTCCTTTTTTTTGGAGGCTGCAAATTGCTCTTGTCTAGTACTTAATAGAAATTGAGCCACATCCAGGTGTTTATAGCCGGCAGCAATTGGGTTGTAGTTGAAGGCAGTGTGAGTTTTTCTCAGTGGAGCAGTACGGTGTTCAGTGGGGAGAGGATGTGGCACTATGGCCAGAGCTGCTGAATTTGGAACCGGGAACCAGTGTCAGCCTTAATAACCAGTCCACCAGACGACTCTCCTGAGAGAGCACAATCCCATGCTAGACCCTAGAAGGCTTCGCAAAACCTTAGAAGCCCTGGTGTCAGAGCACCAGCAGGTGGACCCTAGCATGACAAGTGAAGGTTTGTCCACCACAATCCATACTGAAGTTCACCTCCAGTCTTGCAGACAGGCCTATGAAGCAGCATACCCTAGAGCGACAGTGACTCTGTCGCTGTGGTCACAGGACTCTTGAGAAGGGCCAGCTCTAGGGCAGTGCAACCGGTGTGACCGCACCGGATGCTGACTTTGGGTGGAGGCATTATGTTTGCAAGTATATTAAGGTTTTAAAAGCACTTGCTGACTCCTTCCTGGCCTCCAGCAATTTTCGGCCACAATAAAAATGTCATGATGACTCAGGTGATTAATGTTCTTCCTAGAGAGAGATCAGAATTTTGTCTAGTGGAAGTTTTGACTGATTGGAAAGGTAGCTCAGAGGGGTAATGTACCTGCTGCAAAGAACATGTACCATGCAGATCAGAAAGTGCACATAATGTAAATAGGTCAGTGGGCTACTGCTTTTGTCAGAGATATCCTTTAGTTACTTGCAGTTTATAAGTTAAAATCCTAACATAGAACAATGAGGTATTAACTGTTATCTAAGAGCTGCATGCAAACTGCAAAGAATAAATTAGTGCATTATGTTTTTCCCCCAGTCTTTGATTATCCTAATGTTAAAAAAAAATGTTCTTTTGGACAGAAATCAATTCGGATTATTAAGGAGAACCCCCAACATGGTATTACGTTTTAAATTCCGAATATTGTGTTTCTCCAGACCAATCACTATTAAACTATACGGCCTACTAGTATGGTTGTCATGTGACGCCTACACTTTGTAGTCCTGTCTGATGTAATATTATCTATACAGTGATTTACACACATATTGATGGTGTAATGTGTGTGATGTAAAGTGCTCTGACACCCTACAATGGTATGAGTGGCACTGTAAATCAAATTAAATGCATCTGAGACAGAGTATGGTTATGGAGACTTGAGGGGCACTGTTAAAGTGTGGTAGTGAGGGAATATATGGCAGAGGTGGCCATAGGGGGGCACTATCAAACATTAATGCACAGGGCACCACTAAGGCTGGCCCTGCCCTTGAGGCCAGTCCGCCTAACCCATTGGTACCTCAATTGGCCTTGTTTCAGCAGTAGTTGCTGCAACTCTCCAGGGATTGGAAATGCAGGATTTGCACGCACACCAAACTAAGTTTGCAAACTTCACAGTCTCTCTGCTTCATTCACAAGTGCTTTTAACATGTGCTGCCTGCCGTGGGGCCACTGGAATTAATTATGCAGCAAAGAAGGACAAAATGATGCCGTAGTGTTGACTAAATTATGCATTAAAAAAAGGCTGCAGCGTAATGCAGTATATATTCTGATATTTTATTATTTTGATGTGTACACATGCTAACAGCCTCTGGAAAGGTTTTGCCTTATTAGTACCAGTGGAACATACAAATGCAGCAGTGAGGAAGGTGATCAGTCAACCTTTGCAATAAGCCATGCACTCCGCAGCAACACACGTCACATTTTTTATTAACTTTTGATATGTTTGAGCTACAAACAATTTATTAGTTTAAATAGTCAGATCATGCAGCAGATCTTGCATTATGAAGCAAATATGGCAGAGCCATAATTATATAGAAAACATGTGCAAAGTAAGATATTTTGCCATTCATGTTTGAACTGCTGTTGTGGAAAAAGGGAAAAGTGCTGATGAGAGAAACTTCATGGCTCGGAGACAAATGGCTTGTGTTTCCACATTTTATCGTAGTTGGGACATTGTGTGATTAGAAGCATATCCCACTTTGTGAATATATTTTAATGTCAATAACTCATTATAACCTTAAATAATCACGTGTACCCATTGGGTGATTAAACTGGGCAGTGAAATGCCAAACAAATACAAAAAATTGGGATGTTTGCGCATTCTGGCCACACCTCTGGCTCCGCCCACTGATCCAATCCTTGGGTTATTCCGCCCTCTCCTTCTCCGCCCACAGTTCCCCTACTTTTTTCTCCCACTTCAACCACTGGAGTGAAGCCATATTTAAAATTGGCGTCCTAGTCCCTTATGGGGATCGTTTTCTAAATGGGACAGCTGTAACAAACGACACTCTGTAACTGGCCCTCAATGCTTAAATATCTCACACATCAAGCCGAGCTCCTCTCTGTGTGAGTGGGCCGGCAGTTTGTCCCAGGGGGGAGACTCTATTTCTCTGGCCTCTGGTTAATATCCTGCTGGCAGCCCACTAAGGGGCAGATTTATAACGGACTTACGCCACTTTTATGCCGCCGTTGCGTCACTTTTGTGACGCAGCGGCGGCGTAAACCTAGCGCCATGTTGCACCCCATTCACAAAGTGACGCATCTAGGGAGATGTGTCACGTTGTAAAGCTTGCGCCACATGTGGGCGTACCTGCACAGGGGGGGTGGGGCGTTCTGGCGCAGGAACGCCTCCGAAAAGTGGCTGAGTGAACCTACAAGCTTTCACTCAGTCACTTTTGCTGTGTCAAAACCCTGCGCCTGCTTGAAGCAGGCGTAACGATTGACACAGCATTGTAACAATAGGGCACCCCCGAGCCTTGCTGGAGCTACGTCGCGCTTGCGACGCAACTCCAGCAATGCGCCAACCTTCCACCATCAGATGCGTCACGCATCTGTTTATCATTGCGCCACGATGCGCTGCATTGTAAATGCGGCGCAAGGGTAAACTTGCGTGACGCATCTTTCCTGGCACATCCCTGCTGATTTGCAGGGATGCGCCAGGAAACATAAATCTGCCCCAAAGTGTTGAACAGTTTTATAGATAGCGCAAATTCGACCAGAAGGTTTTGTTGAGGCGCTGTCACAGTAGGGAACACTTCCCATGGTTCAATTTTAGCCATAACGCTTGAAAAGCTGCGTTACCTTTGCAGCACAGCATATCGGCACCTCGGCTTGTGTTCCTTTCTGTTTTCGGAAGACTCGGGCATTTAGAAAATAAAAGCGTTACAACGTGCTACTTAAAACACGGTTTGACAAATGAAAGCATTTTTTTTTTGCCAGAACTGCTTTATCACTCAGAGTGTCTTTCGCCAACATAACAGACATGCACTGCATTCTGCCGCAGCCCTCATAGTTTTCTTGAGGTGATGTTGTTACCTCTACATTTGCACATGTTTTAAAACTACATCCAAGGCCAGATCTAAGTTGATAAGTGGGGTACGGAACACCCCCATCAAGTGAGAAAAATGCCGATTGACCCCTGTTATAGGTAACTTTGTGTTGGCTAGTACTCTTATTGACTGAATCCTATTAGCATTTACAAGAAATAAGCTTCAAAAAGTCAATGTTTCCCATATTAATTCCCTCCCCCTGTTTTTTGGTCTTGGTAGTAAATTATTCTTTTATGTCTAAGGGGATTTGATGAGGCGCTATCTTTTCCAGCTGGTGGAATCCGTCCGGGTCCCAACTGAGCTGAATGGCAGCTAGGAGCGCCCTTAAAGCCCCGTGAACTTGACGTGTTCATTCATCCTCTCATTTTACAGGAAGAGTGTCAGGCCGTAGTAGTGAAGAGGGAATGGTTTTACCACGCGAACAAGACGGGGCATTCTAATGTGGCTGCACCATGCGCATTTCTGCCCCAGTGGTGGAGAGTGAAATAAGCTGGCAATAAAATCGTTTTAGAAGTAATCCTTCCAGCAAAGTGCTGCCAGTGGAGAAATGTAGTTTGTGTTTAAGCCACACGCCTAATCACATAGGCCATGCATGCCCCTTTTAGAGACCCCACTTTTTTCTTCCCACTTAAAACCCTGACGTCAAGCTCTTGCATTTCTGGTCTTTTGCTGCAGTTTTAAGACGATCTTAGAGTTTTTCGTTGCTCAAATGGGTTTTATTTCTGATATTATATGTTTCCCCTCATAGTTATTGCTTGATTTTCCACACGAGAAAATGTCACTCATAGTTGTTGGAACATCACTCACAATTCGACAGAAATTTAGAATATGTCACACATAGCAATCTGGAACCTTGGCAGCTATGTGTACGTCCGCAGTAGAAGATACGCAGAACTGACGTGTGCAACAGCGAATAGGCAAGTTAAAGTATGCGAAATGACCAAATGTAAATTCTTCTCAATACAACGCTCTGGTTTGCTTTTAAAGTGTATTGGTTGTTGTCATTGGGCGTTATGAGCCCTGAATGCAGAAAGTGCAGCTCACCAAATCTAACAAGATGGTAAAGGCTGGGAGCGTTTGAATGTAGATCCGGTCAGCTGTTTTATCCTCCGTCAGAGATCGGGAGCTTAAGAACCTCTGCGTTGTATTTAGTGCGCTTAACAAATATGGCCTCCTTATTCTTCTTCTTCTAATGTACTGGTGATTGTTTGTACTCTTTGACATATCTGCCCTTAGCCTGCGTCTGACCCGCTGTCGGCCGTGCTGCCGCCGTTCCGCGAGTTTGGTGACCAGAACGGTCCTGAGAGTTTCGATCCTGTGGCCGGGCTTTGATTTCCAACGGCAGATGGCGGCTCCGTTCTCTCTCCCCGGCGCAGCAAAGCCTTATGCGCCGTGCTTTATTGACAGCACTTTCATTGTGACTCCAGGCTTAACAGTAAGCTATTATTATCAGTGCTTTAAATGGGCCGGTGCTCACGGATACTGAGTACCGGCACTTCTTATTTTTAGCGATCAGATTAGCGGCACTTCCCCACTGCAAAGGAGAGTACCGCTTACTCACTGGCGCTATTGCAGCCGAGCTTGAGGCAGTCAGAGTGGAGTAGATCTGTGGGGCCCTCTGACAGCCTAGCGCCTCTCTAGTTCTTAGCTGAGTCACTGCTTAACCATTCAACAGCGACTCATTCCTGCTACGCAAGAGATACCCGTGTGCTGGAAATTTCAGGTCCTGCTCTGTTTGATAGAGTAGGCCCCATTTAGGCCCTGCTCTGTCAGTCCCATTCACACTGTTGCTTGCTGTGCAGTAACACAGAAATAATCCCAAATGAACCTTTTTGGCGTGTATTTGTCTGCTTGTGTGTGTGTGTTTGCCTACTCTGTGTATGTGTGAGTGTGAGAGAGAAAGCGAGCTCAGTGAGGAAGAGATTCGGGACACTCTCAGGAGGTAGTTTTAAAGAAATGTGTGGAATGCTTTCGTGTGTGCATAGTAGGCGCACAACGTCTGCCGCTCTCCCAAGTGAGCTATTTCGACCTGCCTCCTTAGAGCCTGCCAGCCAACGTTCAAACCATGAGTCCTCTGCCACTGGCGTTCTGTTTCGCGCAGCATTTCCTCGAAGTCAAGCAAAGCAGTGATTAGTTTAGCGCTATAACGAATATCCCACTTCTGAACATGTACCAGTGCTGGTGCTCCCTGAGAATTCTACACGTAAATACCCACAGCCACGGCCGTGCTCATCTAGACGACAATGAAAACCATCTACACTTCTTTACCCCCACCATCTACCACAACGCCCCTCGACAGAAAAGGTAGCATCCCTTCGCATATTGTGGCGAAATGCCTTACCCTATCGTATCTTTCCTGTCATAGCACGGAAAGGAAATACACAAGAAACAAAGGCGCGCCCCACCGCATATGGCGCTGAGACACTTCGCTCTCTAAAAGGCAATATTTATTTAAATATATGATCGTCAATCCCTCCTAAAACTACGCCTAGGGCCCCTGCAAACCTCCTGTGCCACCCTCGGCACACCGCCGACTCGAACTCTCTCCGCGTTGACGATGTGCCCCTGCAGCTTGCCGGAGGTTCACAGGGACAAAGAGGCTGAAGATCGCAAGGCGCGGATTCAAATAGCCTTCCAGCGCGCCCTGACGACGTCACTTCGTTCAGCCTCTTTTTCTGCCCTAGGGGAAGGTCCAGTCTCGTGGCGCTACTAAGGGCGCCCCGCCTCTAGGCGCGGGGGGCGCCGGTCATTGTCTGCTTTTTTCTGTGTAAATGTAAGTTTTGTGCCAAAAGTAAACAAGTCGGAACAGTATAACAGTGAGAAGCTGCAAATATTGCTAAACAAGGAAACCTTAACATATCGTGTTAGGCCTTTATTTTGTGTAATGAGTTAACACGTTTTTTTTATATTGCTACTCTTCTCACATCTTCTTCTGTCCTGCAACTGGCGCGGTACTCATTATTAATGCGGCTATTCCAAAGTCTCTTTTGTTCTGAGCACACTGATTTTTAGCCTGAATAGTGCTGTTGATGGCTTGACTGTATTCATTAAAAAGCTGTTAATCTGCATATATGGGAAGTACTAGCAAGGGAAATGCAAGGGCCAAATGAATACTCCATAGAAATGTCTTTGCATCATCATGTCTTGCCCCCGCCTCTAACCCCACCCACTCGCTACGCCCCAGCTCACTTTAATGAGTACCTACACTTATTTTTTTCCATTTAAAGGACTTATTATTATTGCTGTCCTCCAACTCGGATGACAGCAGTTGGGTTGGGGAATACATTTTCTTGCCCCTGATGTACTTTCTTGGGTATAAACAACAAATGATAGAGATATTAAAATGGCCGACCCATTTAAAATGTGTTTGCTGCTCTAAGGCAGCGTCTTAATCACACACGGTGCTGGAGCCCGACTTGAGCCAGAAGAGACATCATGTTTTTAATTTACACTCTAAAGCTTTTCAAAGACGTGACAACGGCCTCTGCAGCTGGCCTGTATTTCTTACGATATACCAAGCTTTCGTAGGCAAGGCCTTTTCTATGCAATCATTTTACATACAGCCCAGTCTAGCCTGCGTGTAGCCCTGCCAGGGCATTGGATTGATCGATGATTTTTTAATGGAGGGTCCAGTGACTCCGGTCGCTGCAAAGGAGGGAGGGGGTAGGTGGCGTACCTATGGGGGTTGTGATGGCTTTTTTTTGGGTTGCTTGATGCTACTAGGTACATCAGAGTGGGCACCCGACTCAGTATGTCTAGGCGGCCTCTTGCTAGGGCCTCCTTTGTTTACCCCAGGTCACAATTGCTTCCTTTTATTAAGTTGCAATTACAGGATGGGAGATTGTTGCAACCAATTAAGGGCCGATGCCAGAGACGTTTTAAAACCAAAGGGGGGTTCTGGCTCGAGTGGCAGCAAGGCCAAGCCAATTATAATGAAAAAGCAAAGAACAAGCCAATGCTGCGTGTCGAATTACCTGCAATTCTCGTGACCTGAATGAAACAAGGGCACTGACAACCAATTATTTCGTTGGATTTAATCCTGTGAAAAAATCTTTCTAATTCACGTTCAGAAACATTTCAAACTGAAACAGTACATATTCATTGGACAATACATAAAGACCTTAACTTGAAGGTGACAATATTGGAAACATTTAGACACCACTGTAATCATTCATACACTTGCCCATGAGGCCAACATTCATACCGTTCATCCTGCTCATGTACCCACAATCACATACACCATAAAACAGAAATCTACAATTAATAATCTTTACAGAAAGGCCATCAAACCACTAATATACATCATAATGGGGCTTAATGCTGTTTTTTACAAGATTGACCGTAGAAAAGACAAGGTCTACGCGTTTCGAATCCCTTAGTTGGCAGGGATTCTCATCAGGACCGACATTAAACTGCAAACAAAGCAGAGAAGAAAGATTTACTAAACTAACCCACTATGTGAGTGAACAGCCACTTGGTCAAAAAAGGAGGGGGGGAAAAAATCTTACCTTAGTCTAAGGGACGGAGAACTCAGCCCCAGCTCTAAAGAACCAGCTCTAAAGAGAAGGGAGAGCCAACTTAGTTACTTGTTTATGTGAAGTCAAATCTAAATAGCCACCTTGTTAGTACTAGGCACACCCATGCAACATGGAGACGACACAAACACGTGGAATGGTTATTATTAAAAAGGCTTACGGGTGTGTGGAGCGGTGTCTGGTAGACTGAAGGTGATTCTGTCAATAATCAACATAGCCACGGGGTTTTTTCAAGCGTTGTTAGGTTCAAAACAAAATCTGAAAGTGGGAGCGGCATGGGATCAAAGGCGCGTCCTATCGCCGACAGCGAGTGGATCAGAAATGATTTGGAAAAGGTCTAGGAGAGCTTAGCTCCACAGGAGGAGAGGATGGCGGAAAGTGCTGCGTCTCGGTTATCTGAAACCCGAGCGAGGACTCGCGCGGCGCGTAATTCGCCGGCCGTGTTAAAATTCGGTCAAGTTATCTGAAAGGAAAGGGAAGGCTGCATCAGGATACTAATACCATGATGGTCCTACGGGTTTAGTGAGATCTATTTGGCCCACGAAGCAATGTTACCTGGAGAATCGGCGTTGTCCGTGTCTTTGTGTAGCTGGGAGTAAATCACCCGTTAGGTAGCTGTAATCCTGTTGGTGCATTTTTAGCCTATCCGCAAAGGGGCGTGATCACCAAGGCTTCTGGGAAGCGTAGTCTAACCACCGGTATTTCGAAAATTGGTGGTTGGAAATAGCAAGGACGCGAAGGCTAGCGCGTGAATTTGGTCAAGAGCATTAGTCGGATAGTGTCAAATCAAAACGTGAGCGTGAACTGCCTTGCTACATACTGCCACCACTGCGCATATGACTGGAGTGTATTATAGCAGGGGTAGAGAGGCGGGGTAGAGGGCGCCAGTTGGGCTGGGAAATCGAGTCATTAATGTGGGCAATCTGCTGCTTGGAGAAACCACTGTGCATATAATTTTGAATGTTTTCTCATCTGTGGTAAAAGGGAGATGAATGGCTCAGTAGCTGAATAGATGCCACTCATAAGTTGTATATCTCGGAGAGTTCATTCAGTCCGTCTATTGACGTATTAAATTTAATGATGAGCATGGCTTCTCTCTGTAGTAGTTTAGTGTCCAAGTCTCCACCTCTCTGGTCTTGTTCAACTTTTGATATCACTGACCATTTGACATCCATTTCAGTATGCTTTTGAAGCGCCCAATGATTCACTAAGGGTGCATTTAAAACATTTTTGCGAATCCGAGACTTGTGTTGCTGGATTCGGAACCTTATTTCCTGGTTGGTCTTGCCAATGTAGAGTTTATTGCAAGGGCAACTGATGCCATAGACTACAAACTTGGATTTACAATTGGAGAAACTATCATGTTTCCAATAGATCCCATTGTGGGCAAATAGATTTCCTTCAATGGTTGAGTCGCAGCAAATACATGTGCCGCATCTATGATGTCCTTTGATGGGCGGAAGGCACAACATGTTTCTTATATCGGTGCTTTTGGTCTTAGGAAGTGCGGCTCGCACTACATGATTGGCTATGTTTTTATCTTTCCG
The DNA here is from genome assembly GCF_964204655.1 of Triturus cristatus. Classification (NCBI taxonomy): domain Eukaryota; kingdom Metazoa; phylum Chordata; class Amphibia; order Caudata; family Salamandridae; genus Triturus; species Triturus cristatus. Next base: position 1,668,005,678 of record NC_140591.1, on the reverse strand, counting down.
GAATGCAAATAGCGGTCTCTCATTGAATGTGTTGTCCAGGTTTTTTATCAGATGCCAATTTTGAATAATAGTTTTCTTAAACCAATTTGATGTTGGATTGAATGTCGAGACACAAACCATTCTCTCCGTTTGTGATTTTTCACGTCTTTCCAGTAATGTTTCTCTTGGAGTCCACCATGCTCTTTTGATAGCCCTTTTCAAAAGTTTTTTCGGGTAACCTCTAGCCAGAAGGTTTGCCTTAAGCTTCTCCGCATGTAGAAAATATTCGTCTTTAAATGAGCAATTCCTGCGGATGCGCAGGAATTGCCCATAGGGCAAGTTCTCTCTTAGGCTACGTGGGTGGTTGCTAGAATAGTGTAGCGCTCGATTTCGGTCAGTTTCTTTTTTGTATAGCGTCGTCATTAGACGTCCATTAGTCGGGTACACCTCAACGTCCAGGAAAGGCATTTTGGTTTTGGAGCTGTTCATACTGAATTTTATGTCTGGAGTCCTGTTGTTGAGCCAATTGACAAAGGATTGTAGTTTTTGCTCATCACCTGACCATACCATGAAAACATCGTCGATGTATCGGACCCAGTTACTGATACAATCAGCGAATGGGTTATTATTATGGACAAATTTGTCTTCGTATTTGGACATGTAGAGGACCGCTAGCTCGGGGGCGAATGGACAGCCCATAGCCACGCCTTTGACTTGAAAATAAAAGTCCTCTTTGAAGCAAAAATAGTTATTCTTTAGTGAAAACGTGGCTAGCTCCATGATGAACTCTGTCGGAATTTTTTCAGGTTTGGGTCTGCTGTCTAGGAATGTTTTAATCACTGCTAATCCTTCATCTTGCGGGATCTCCGTATACAATGATGTTACATCTAATGTCACTAGAAATTGTGTATTTTCTTCGAACTCCATTGTTTCCAATTTAATCAAGAAGTCAGTGGTATCCTTCAGATAAGATTTAACCTCTGGCATAAACGGTTTCAGGAAAAAATCCACGAATTTAGAAATGGGTTCTGTTAGTGACTCGCACCCGGAGACGATTGGTCTCCCGGGTGGATGGTGTTGATCTTTGTGGACTTTTGGGAGTACATAAAAGACCGGAGTGCGGGGATAGATGTTTTTTAAGTACTCAAACTCTTTTTTGCCCAAAAAGCCTTGATCAAACCCTTGTTGTAGTATATAGAAGAGTTTGTTCTGTAATTCACAGGTGGGATCTTTTGTGATCCTTCTGTAGCATAATTGGTTCGAGAGTTGTCTATTGACTTCGGTGGTGTATCGATCGGTTGCCCAAACAACGATAGACCCCCCCTTATCAGCTTGTTTAATTATTATTGAAGGGTCACTTTTTAGGTCGAGTAATGCTTCTTTTTGAGCCTTGGTAATATTCGGTTTGACATATTTCCTTTTTTGTTTTTCGACTTCAGCTATTGCTGAAAGGATCACTTTTTCAAAAATAATAACCTCTTTGGGAACTTTTGACGCCGGGGGGCAGAACTTTGATTTCTTCTTTAATCCAGTTGTCTCAGTACTTGCTTGTATGGGGTTTTCAAGAAAAAAAGTTTTGAGCCGAATTTTGCGGCAGAATTCGATGAACTCTGTTTTAAGTTGTACAAAATTGGTCCCTTTAGTTGGTACAAAGGATAGTCCCATTTCCAAGATGCTAAGTTCTGCATCCGTTAAGACTTTTTCTGATAGATTAAAGATTGGTGAAACAGTTAGTTTTTGTAATTCTGACGTCTTGTTGACATTTCCCATGGTTGGTTTGTGTATCTGGATCTCCCTCGAGGTTTCCGTTGGCCTCTCCCTAAAAAAGGCGGTTGTTGTTGATAGTTTTGTTGTAAATTGCCTCTTCTATTGAAGTCTGGACGGTTATTCGAGTTATCTACGTCACTTCCACTTGATGATGATGTTGTATCTGAAAAAGTGATAAAGTTGTTTCTCGATCTACCCTGGTATTCGGGCAGGAATTTGCGCGACTCAGGTCGTGAGTAAAAGTCAATCTGCAAATAGGGATAGACTTTATCCAAAGAGAAATTCCTTTTGTCCTTTTCGAATTTGTAACTCTTCTGGTTTACCGAATAGTCTTTAAACTCTAAAATTTCTTTCTCGACTTTCTCTAGAAGGGATTTGGCATCCGAAATGAGTTGGTTTGTTTTAATTTCACTTTCCAAAGTTGCGATTTCGAAACGAAATGTAGTAGGGACCTCATGGTTCTCACAGTTGAAACGGCTCAAAGATTGTCTAAACATCAACTAGAGGAAATCGCAACTTTGGAAAGTGAAATTAAAACAAACCAACTCATTTCGGATGCCAAATCCCTTCTAGAGAAAGTCGAGAAAGAAATTTTAGAGTTTAAAGACTATTCGGTAAACGAGGGAGATCCAGATACACAAACCAACCATGGGAAATGTCAACAAGACGTCAGAATTACAAAAACTAACTGTTTCACCAATCTTTAATCTATCAGAAAAAGTCTTAACGGATGCAGAACTTAGCATCTTGGAAATGGGACTATCCTTTGTACCAACTAAAGGGACCAATTTTGTACAACTTAAAACAGAGTTCATCGAATTCTGCCGCAAAATTCGGCTCAAAACTTTTTTTCTTGAAAACCCCATACAAGCAAGTACTGAGACAACTGGATTAAAGAAGAAATCAAAGTTCTGCCCCCCGGCGTCAAAAGTTCCCAAAGAGGTTATTATTTTTGAAAAAGTGATCCTTTCAGCAATAGCTGAAGTCGAAAAACAAAAAAGGAAATATGTCAAACCGAATATTACCAAGGCTCAAAAAGAAGCATTACTCGACCTAAAAAGTGACCCTTCAATAATAATTAAACAAGCTGATAAGGGGGGGTCTATCGTTGTTTGGGCAACCGATCGATACACCACCGAAGTCAATAGACAACTCTCGAACCAATTATGCTACAGAAGGATCACAAAAGATCCCACCTGTGAATTACAGAACAAACTCTTCTATATACTACAACAAGGGTTTGATCAAGGCTTTTTGGGCAAAAAAGAGTTTGAGTACTTAAAAAACATCTATCCCCGCACTCCGGTCTTTTATGTACTCCCAAAAGTCCACAAAGATCAACACCATCCACCCGGGAGACCAATCGTCTCCGGGTGCGAGTCACTAACAGAACCCATTTCTAAATTCGTGGATTTTTTCCTGAAACCGTTTATGCCAGAGGTTAAATCTTATCTGAAGGATACCACTGACTTCTTGATTAAATTGGAAACAATGGAGTTCGAAGAAAATACACAATTTCTAGTGACATTAGATGTAACATCATTGTATACGGAGATCCCGCAAGATGAAGGATTAGCAGTGATTAAAACATTCCTAGACAGCAGACCCAAACCTGAAAAAATTCCGACAGAGTTCATCATGGAGCTAGCCACGTTTTCACTAAAGAATAACTATTTTTGCTTCAAAGAGGACTTTTATTTTCAAGTCAAAGGCGTGGCTATGGGCTGTCCATTCGCCCCCGAGCTAGCGGTCCTCTACATGTCCAAATACGAAGACAAATTTGTCCATAATAATAACCCATTCGCTGATTGTATCAGTAACTGGGTCCGATACATCGACGATGTTTTCATGGTATGGTCAGGTGATGAGCAAAAACTACAATCCTTTGTCAATTGGCTCAACAACAGGACTCCAGACATAAAATTCAGTATGAACAGCTCCAAAACCAAAATGCCTTTCCTGGACGTTGAGGTGTACCCGACTAATGGACGTCTAATGACGACGCTATACAAAAAAGAAACTGACCGAAATCGAGCGCTACACTATTCTAGCAACCACCCACGTAGCCTAAGAGAGAACTTGCCCTATGGGCAATTCCTGCGCATCCGCAGGAATTGCTCATTTAAAGACGAATATTTTCTACATGCGGAGAAGCTTAAGGCAAACCTTCTGGCTAGAGGTTACCCGAAAAAACTTTTGAAAAGGGCTATCAAAAGAGCATGGTGGACTCCAAGAGAAACATTACTGGAAAGACGTGAAAAATCACAAACGGAGAGAATGGTTTGTGTCTCGACATTCAATCCAACATCAAATTGGTTTAAGAAAACTATTATTCAAAATTGGCATCTGATAAAAAACCTGGACAACACATTCAATGAGAGACCGCTATTTGCATTCCGGAAAGATAAAAACATAGCCAATCATGTAGTGCGAGCCGCACTTCCTAAGACCAAAAGCACCGATATAAGAAACATGTTGTGCCTTCCGCCCATCAAAGGACATCATAGATGCGGCACATGTATTTGCTGCGACTCAACCATTGAAGGAAATCTATTTGCCCACAATGGGATCTATTGGAAACATGATAGTTTCTCCAATTGTAAATCCAAGTTTGTAGTCTATGGCATCAGTTGCCCTTGCAATAAACTCTACATTGGCAAGACCAACCAGGAAATAAGGTTCCGAATCCAGCAACACAAGTCTCGGATTCGCAAAAATGTTTTAAATGCACCCTTAGTGAATCATTGGGCGCTTCAAAAGCATACTGAAATGGATGTCAAATGGTCAGTGATATCAAAAGTTGAACAAGACCAGAGAGGTGGAGACTTGGACACTAAACTACTACAGAGAGAAGCCATGCTCATCATTAAATTTAATACGTCAATAGACGGACTGAATGAACTCTCCGAGATATACAACTTATGAGTGGCATCTATTCAGCTACTGAGCCATTCATCTCCCTTTTACCACAGATGAGAAAACATTCAAAATTATATGCACAGTGGTTTCTCCAAGCAGCAGATTGCCCACATTAATGACTCGATTTCCCAGCCCAACTGGCGCCCTCTACCCCGCCTCTCTACCCCTGCTATAATACACTCCAGTCATATGCGCAGTGGTGGCAGTATGTAGCAAGGCAGTTCACGCTCACGTTTTGATTTGACACTATCCGACTAATGCTCTTGACCAAATTCACGCGCTAGCCTTCGCGTCCTTGCTATTTCCAACCACCAATTTTCGAAATACCGGTGGTTAGACTACGCTTCCCAGAAGCCTTGGTGATCACGCCCCTTTGCGGATAGGCTAAAAATGCACCAACAGGATTACAGCTACCTAACGGGTGATTTACTCCCAGCTACACAAAGACACGGACAACGCCGATTCTCCAGGTAACATTGCTTCGTGGGCCAAATAGATCTCACTAAACCCGTAGGACCATCATGGTATTAGTATCCTGATGCAGCCTTCCCTTTCCTTTCAGATAACTTGACCGAATTTTAACACGGCCGGCGAATTACGCGCCGCGCGAGTCCTCGCTCGGGTTTCAGATAACCGAGACGCAGCACTTTCCGCCATCCTCTCCTCCTGTGGAGGTAAGCTCTCCTAGACCTTTTCCAAATCATTTCTGATCCACTCGCTGTCGGCGATAGGACGCGCCTTTGATCCCATGCCGCTCTCACTTTCAGATTTTGTTTTGAACCTAACAACGCTTGAAAAAACCCCGTGGCTATGTTGATTATTGACAGAATCACCTTCAGTCTACCAGACACCGCTCCACACACCCGTAAGCCTTTTTAATAATAACCATTCCACGTGTTTGTGTCGTCTCCATGTTGCATGGGTGTGCCTAGTACTAACAAGGTGGCTATTTAGATTTGACTTCACATAAACAAGTAACTAAGTTGGCTCTCCCTTCTCTTTAGAGCTGGTTCTTTAGAGCTGGGGCTGAGTTCTCCGTCCCTTAGACTAAGGTAAGATTTTTTCCCCCCCTCCTTTTTTGACCAAGTGGCTGTTCACTCACATAGTGGGTTAGTTTAGTAAATCTTTCTTCTCTGCTTTGTTTGCAGTTTAATGTCGGTCCTGATGAGAATCCCTGCCAACTAAGGGATTCGAAACGCGTAGACCTTGTCTTTTCTACGGTCAATCTTGTAAAAAACAGCATTAAGCCCCATTATGATGTATATTAGTGGTTTGATGGCCTTTCTGTAAAGATTATTAATTGTAGATTTCTGTTTTATGGTGTATGTGATTGTGGGTACATGAGCAGGATGAACGGTATGAATGTTGGCCTCATGGGCAAGTGTATGAATGATTACAGTGGTGTCTAAATGTTTCCAATATTGTCACCTTCAAGTTAAGGTCTTTATGTATTGTCCAATGAATATGTACTGTTTCAGTTTGAAATGTTTCTGAACGTGAATTAGAAAGATTTTTTCACAGGATTAAATCCAACGAAATAATTGGTTGTCAGTGCCCTTGTTTCATTCAGGTCACGAGAATTGCAGGTAATTCGACACGCAGCATTGGCTTGTTCTTTGCTTTTTCAGAGACGTTTTAAGGCACGGGCAAAGTGGGCTCTAGCCCAGGGCCCCAGCATTTCAGGGGGCCCTGATCGAACCAGCTCTGTTCTTTAGAGTCTTGCTTGCTTGATGGCTTTGAATGATTCTTAAACAGATTGTTTTAAATACCATTTTCCTTTGCTTTATTTTCACTGTGAGTGATATGTGTGTCTATTACATTTTGCAGAGAACTGTTGTGTTTATATTTCATTCAACATCCATAAAATAGTTTCTTTTGGATCAAATAATGACCTCACATATGGGAAATGGGAGTGTGTCACAGAGATTATTTGCAATAATATTAGCAAGCAGCTGCTGTGTTACAATATTGAAAACACACCTCACTGTCCCTGAATATTACATGTAAACACATTTAGAATTTGAACAAGTAGGTCTGGGCTCTGTCAATGACTTGGCCAAAGAGGGCATGAAAGAGCTGAAATAGAATCATAAATTCAAAACTGTTCCGTACAGAGGCCCCCAAAATATGCTTGGCCCAAGGCCCCGATAATCCTTAGGATGTCCCTGGTGCCGCCATCTGCGAATATGATGGCCCCAATTACCACGTGTGCTGCATGTCTAGGCCCGTGGAAAATACATTTTGTGTACAAAGTTCAGCGAAAAAGCAAGTTATAGCAGAGCTACAGAATGTTTAAATTCTGCATAAGTATTTCTGAGGTCACTGTACATCAGTTCTCTTTGTAATACAAGTGTGCTCACATCACATTCCCTCAATGTGAATTATTACCGTACGGAAAGAGCATCATGATGCAGAAACGAACCCTACATCCACAGATGTGCGTCATCCACACATCTCTCAGTAAATAAAGGCTGATGAATTCTGAATTGCCCAAAATTCACAGAAATCAGAGTTGGTTGAACCCACCAAGCCTTTTTCAAATGCGAGCTGGAGGTTTGTGGGTGTGTGACATGGGGAGTGGGCAGTCTGGCATTTATTTTAATATGTACTACACTACTATAACATGTAAGAGAAATTGTTAGTATTCAGAAGTATCACGCACTATTGATTGCAATAACTTCCTCTTTTGTAGACTGCCAAATCTCAAAATAGCAAATATTCTCACTTCATGTCATCAAGAATGGTACAACCAGATGAGCAGCGTTTCAATGCCTAAATTATAATTAAATGCATGTTTAAAAAAAAAGTATTTATCATTCACATGGGAGGTAATCATTTCCATCACCTACGTTATTTACCAGAAAACTCATGAGAAATAAGTTTAATGAACTAGGGCATTCCTGCAAGGAGTAACAGAATGTAAATAATGTTAGCCCACCATAGTGTCTTAGAAGCCAGAGGTCACGTGGGTGGTAATGATGGACCACAACACTGCCTGGCTTTCTTAAATTTGAAATACACTCCAGGTATTTTTCTCAGCAGTCGGCATTAATGAGGACCTTCGTTTCCGTAGAGCTGCTGTGACAGGTTCAAGTTATTGTCCATCAATATACATTCTAATTCAGACCCTAGAGAGTTGTTCTTTGTTGTGCAGTTCCTGAGACAACAGGCATTGTTGTGATTACTGTCTCGGTTAAATAATCTGCTCTTGACAATGTTACAAATGGCGTAGTTTTATATATTAAGAGTGTTTCCCACTTTCTCATTAGATCTTTGAGCAAGACAATATAGAGGCATTTCATTAAATGGTGGAGGTTTCAAATCAAAATATACCAGATTCCTGGGCAGTGGGGCAAAGTGGTAGGTGGTGGGCCGGGCGGCCAGGGGGGCCCCCTCCATGTTCTTCGCAGGGAGGCCCCCCTCAAGTTTCGTTACGCCACTGGGAAGGGGTCCACAGGAGACTCTTCCCCTTTGTGATTGGAAGCGAAAACGTTTTTCAAGAGCAGGAAGTGGGCCCACAGGGCCTACTCTTAAAAACTGAAACAGAAATGTCGAATTTTTCTTTTTTAAATGCATCCCGTTTCCTTTAAGGAAAACATACTGTATATTTTTTAAAAACTGCTTTAGTGAAAACGCACACACACAACAAAGTGAAGGGGTGCCTGGAAATAATAAAAATCCTGTACCCATACTCCGAAGGCGATCGTAATGTATATCACAAAGGTACTGTTCCTGTGAAAAGGAGTTAAAAGAAAAAGAATCAAGACTCTCAAAAATACAAGCGCATGAGGGGGAATCCTACGGATTGTTTCTCGTTGCCCTCACACACCCCTAAGGATGTTATGCTACATCATTTGTCATTGCGCCTCATTGGGCCGGTGCTGCAAGCCCTACGGCTCCCACAAAGGGATATTTTGGTGGAGATCTATTTTTTTTTACGTATGATGAAAGGTGTGTGAGCAAGGGTGTAATGGGCGTGTGGGGTGGTAAAAAGTAAGGGAATAAAGAATAGAATTGTCTAGGAGATACCAAGAAAACTATTTAAATGTGAAGGTACACCTGGCAGCATTTAAAATGACCAAATAACTGGTTGAAGCTACAGGTGGGGAGTAATGTGCCCATGTAGCTGTGATTGAAAAGTGGTGTAGTCAGGTCAACATGTTTCGTGCCTAATGGTCCATGACGGATCCACAGCGCTTCTTCAGGACCAATAAAACGTGGGTGATGAGCCTAGCCCACACCTATGATGTGATATATTATGTAGGTATTCCACAATATTAAAGTACCTGGTGCAGAGGTAGATAAATTATGATCGCCCACCTAGAAAAAAAAATAATAAGCAAAGAATATTAGAATGCAGCATATCTTGTATGATATGTCATTGAAATACTGGAAGTGCCAGTAAAAATGTCTCAACTTGTAGACATGCGCATGCGGTGGGTAGCACTCAAGTTTCCCACAAGATGTGGACAGTAAAAACTGTAATCTCTTACACAGCACTTAAGGGAGACAGAGAAAAACAGACACAACAACACTGAGAGAATACACATATGCTATTGTCACGCTGTGGAAAGTTGTGTGACTCCTATGTATCCCATAAAAGGGGTCTTTCCCTGTTTAACAATCAAAATATCCCTACCGGTTGATGGAGAGTTCAGCGCACTGCTGACGACCAAAACAGAAATGAGGTCGGGCCTACATAGGCATCAGAATTCATTTTACGGAGCCAAGCATGGCTGATTGCAATTTGAGAGTCACAAAATGAAATACATGTGGACCATTGGTCGTACATGTGGCCATTAGTACATAGTTGTTGTAATAGCGAATTGCAAAGATTAGCTATTAGGTAATCGCAAAAAGAACTATACGTGCACATACCCCTAGCTACCTGCAGAGGTCAGTGCAGCCTCCCACCACAGTCTTGGGGCAGTACAAGAACAAGATACAGATATGGGGATGTTGGGAACAGAGGACCATGTTCAGGATGGATGTTTAAACTTCAATCTGGGGTTTCTCTCCCTCCAGATTCTTCATTATTTGAAAAGGCTGCATTTTTGGGCTGGAAAAGGGGGTGAAATCTTCTTTGATGCAAATGGTGATGCCCTCGCCTCCTATGACATCCTCAATGTTCAGATCTCTCCAGAGGATGTCTTCAAGCTCGTCAAGGTGGGAAACTTCGATTCAAGGGCACCAGAGGGACAGGACATCACCATCAACAGGAGCGGCATACTGTGGAGCGATGGGTCCTCTCAGGTGAGGTCAGGGGTTACAGGAATATGCACTAAAGTGTGCAAGTGGCAGCATGAGAACAGAGTTTGATGCATCTCCTTTAAAAATTCCATTTGAACACATCTATGGAGACAAAACATGTTTTAGTCATGGAATTCTACTGCAAAAGAATGTTTTTTGTCCTAAATGTCTCCTGCAAATTGCTTTGCAGGAAATTTGGCAACGGATCAACGGTTTGTAATGTTGACAAAGTACAGTTTTTCATCAGCATTCTACTATAAATGCAATGTAACAGGACATTGTGAACACCCCTCACATATTTTGCCAGTTGGCATCAAGCTATTTATTCATTCAGCACTAATAAGGAGTAAGAAAAGGGTCAAGCTAAGGTGAGCGATTAAAATACAAATGGTCAAATTAGGGGGACTGACAACATAAAAGCAGGAAGTGCTTTATTTTCCAGAGGTTACATAGTTAAAGTAGAGGGGATGCTATGATGTGATTGTGCAGCACTCAGAGGTCTATTAGTGTGGGTGCTACATTCGAGGAGCTAACTTTCCTTTCGAAACTCCAGCCCTGTGTTTGAATAAGACTGCAATAAAGGCTTCAAGCCTATTATTACTGAATAACAACTATTTTATCTCATCCTAAACATGAGTAAAACAAGAATCCAGGAGCTCAATATTAAACTGCAACTCTCTGCATCACTGCTTTGTAAAAAACAATACTGCATCACTGCCATGTAATAAAGAATACATAATGCATCACAAAATATAATAAAGAATACTGCATTACTGCCATGTAATAGAAAACACTGCATCACTGCCATATAATAAAGAATACTGCATTACTGCCATGTAATAAAGAATACTGCATCACTGCATATAATAAAGAATACTGCATCACTGAAATGTAATAAAGAATACATACTGCATCTCTGCATATAATAAAGAATACTACTTCACTGCCATGTAATAAAGAACACTGCATCACTGCAAAGTAATTAAGAACACTGCATCACTGCCATGCAATAAATAATACTGCATCACTGCCGTGTAATAAAGAATACATAATGCATCACAGCATATAATAAAGAATACTGCATTACTGCCATGTAATAGAAAACACTGCATCACTGCCATATAATAAAGAATACTGCATTACTGCCATGTAATAAAGAATACTGTATCACTGCATATAATAAAGAATACTGCATCACTGCCATGTAATAAAGAATACTGCATCACTGCCATGTAATAAAGAATACATACTGCATCTCTGCATATAATAAAGAATACTACTTCACTGCCATGTAATAAAGAACACTGCATCACTGCCAAGTAATTAAGAACACTGCATCACTGCCATGCAATAAATAATACTGCATCACTGCCGTGTAATAAAGAATACCGGTCTCCTATAGCAGAGTGATTCAGTTTTGTACTCAGGAGGCTAGAATCAAAGATAAGTTACAACAAATGAGTGCCTCCCAGACAATGGATCGATGGTTATTTCGTCAGTGGGGATCTCAAAAACTATATCTCTACTTATGTTCAATTAATGAACCCTGTGTCCTTATGTGATCTTTGTGGAAAGTTGGTAGCGTTTTCCCTTTTCAAGATTAATGTATACCACTCAAGACGTTATACCAAATCATTACAAATATACCAGAAGAGTTGGCTACATCAAACATTTATCTTTAAAGGGAACAATGTAAAGAAACAATAACATGCATATTTAAATTTTGGACAAAGATAATACATTGATAAAGGCAGTACACAAATATACATCACCCAAGAAAATAATTGATACATTCTACACAATAGACATACTAGACATTACATGCATTTTACCAAGAAGACATACTACTGTACATTACATATGCCCTAATAGACTATGTTAATTTTCCATGTAGTGGATCTTATATGCCCTACTAAATTATAATGCTGGGAGCTTTCAGCTTTATGTCCTCAACCCTATTCTGGTGTGGGGTCCTATAGAGGTCAGAGTACAGATGTAATAATTTTTGGCTAAGCCATCTAAATTGAGCTTAGGCGTTTAGTACGTTTTCGCAATCTTTAAACAGAGTAACTCTTGGCCTCAATAAAATATGTGCCGACGCGTTTCGACCTTTGTAGTTGGACCGAAAAATGCTTTGGATAGAAGGTCTTCTTCAGGGCTGGGGAAACTTTTGTAGGACACTGTAATTACATAATAAAGGACATGTGAGGGTTATTTTAATTGGACTGCTACTTGAGTGCTAACTTAAATATTGTTAATGTTCCTGTTGAGTTACACACACCAGATATGTACCTTGATTGTTCCTAAGCGTATGTTTGGAATCCAACTTGGACGGAGATCTATCGGTGAAGGAGATTGCGGATCAGGTGTCTTCATGTTTTTCTTGTCTTTTGTTGTTTCTTAATTTCTTTCTTTTTTCTAGGAGTTACATGTGGGGGTTAAAACTTAGACCATAATTCAGCAGGATAGCTCAACAAAGCTTCGCTAGGCGTGAATGATCGTGTCTTCCAAGCAAGTTGATTCTGTGTGATGTTGAGTGTGCTTTAACACTGTGTACTTTGTGACAGGGGCATTCTTGAGTGAATGTGCCATGCTTTTACTTAAGTTGGCTTATGAGTTGTCGGTACGGTGCTGTGATCTTAAGTGATTCACTCAGTGACGGCTGGCATGATTAAATCCTGCAGAATTATGGTCTAAGCTTTAACCCCCAGCTTGCCTAGAGGGCCACAGAGGGCTGTTTAAGGAAGACCCCCATTCAGAGAAGACTACCAGGAGCCCATGTAAAATAGGATGTCCTGTTCAACTCCCTCCTTCTGGAAGGAGGCATCTGGGCAGCTTAGCTACATAAGCTGCAAACATCCCGACACTACCAGGCGGGAGTTAAAGGTGCAGGGGGTGAGGCCTCTCTTTCATCTAATGTCACTGTCCTGAGGGAAATCTCTTTATATCTTGTCATACCTGGAAGAGGTGATCTCTGACTGAGTTCTGTCAACCCCAAAATAACAGGTTTTGAGTGTATTCCTCATGTACCTTCCATATTTTCATATTGCAGGGTTGAGTTTTGTAAAGATCTGTGCAGTCTCTGCTATCACCATAAATAGTAGACATTTCTACCAGTGAAACCTTGTGTACGCTGCACCTATTGTTAATGGTTGTGGCTTGAACATTGCACAATAGTTGCTTTGTAGACGCATCCATTTTATTATTCATTTCCCTGCTCTCTCTTTAAATTGTTCCTAATCAAACCATAACAGAGATGTTGAGAACACAGCACTGTCCTGTCTCAAGTAAACAATGTGGCATCTGTTTAAGTATTACAAACCCTAGAAGGCCAGAGGTTGCAATTGCCTCTCAATTGGATGCCAAAGACTCAATGAAGCCAAGTTGTCACCCTGTGTCATGCACATCCGCGGATAGTGGTGTCTCTCTTCACTAGCAGTGGCTGTGGGAGTGGGATGCACCTACACCTTTCATAGCCATGATATAACTGAAAATGTACCTTCTAAAACACACTGCAGTCCTGCTCAAATCTGGGCCTCGTTGAAAGATTTACCACTTCTTCATTCAAGTCCTAGACAGTCCAGAAGACCTATATCCAGGCAGGGGTCTGTACCAACTACTCCTTGGTGTGCGGTGTACAAGCCATTCACTCTGTGTTGGGGTCATGTGTGGTTTAAAAGTGCCGACTGCCGAAGCTTTTTTTAAATTGGACATCTTGTAGATCAGTGGTTCGCAACCTTTTGACTTCTGAGGACCCCCACTTATCCTTATTGGAACCTGGGGACACCCACTGAGCCTACTGAATCATTATTGGAATTTGGGGACCCCCCCACAAGACATTACTGGAAGCCGCGGGACACTGGCCTAAGCATTGTCGATGATGTGAACTGCAAAACAATACACAACAATACAGAAAAAGCATTTACCAAACAAATACACAAATGATTACACATTTTATTTAATTTGCAAACACATAAAAAAATAATAACAATTTTAATAGAAAAGTTGGAGCTTTTGTTAATTCAATTCTCTTTGATGCACCTACACTGCTCCCACAAAGCAATCTGAGGATACTAATTTAATTTTTAGCCTCTAGTTTCAAATTCCTTACACATTTACAGTACATTAAAAAAATGAAATTGTACATTTCGCTTTTTTTACTGATATACTTTTTATTCATCTGTTAATATTATTTAATTTTCTAAGTGGTCACATACAGCCCTGAGGAGGCTTTGTGGACCGACAGGGGTCCCCGGACCGCAGGTTGGGGACCACTGTTGTCAATTACTAATCTTAGCTATTAGCTTTCAGTTACCCTATCTTTAGAAACCTTTCCTTCCCTGTTTTATAAAGTATGCACCATGCATTGGGCAGAAGGGAAGACATGCAGCTATATACAGGGGCAGCACCCATTTCTAGTTCTGAGTGATAAGGCAAAATATTGCTGAGGGAGAAGCCATTTGCATCTCTTTATAGAAGTCTGGGAGCCACTGTAATGAACCAGGACAGCGTCCGGGGAAATGCTTCCTCCTTGACTATTAAAACCCTCTGGTAGATGCCGCTCTAGAATGTCAGCCTCCTGTTGGACACATCTTTATCACTGGGCACAGCTGTCCTATGCCACTGCATGTTCATCGACTGCACTCACAGCAGGTAAGAAAAGGACCAGGTCCAGCTGCCTGGTCTGACATCAAGAGCGGTTTGAGAAAGAGAGATATGTAGCTTTGAAAACTGGCAAACTAAAACATGATTATTTCAATAGTATTAATAACAATGCATATTCTTCAGATTGACAAAGCCATTACTTTCAGATACAAAAGGCCACATTTATGATTTGTAAATCATTTTACTAATGCAAAACAAACACAATACCCTCTGCAACCCTCTCCCACCCTGGACATGGTTACATATTTACATCTGGAGTCCAATCCCTGGCTGCTGTTCATTGCATGTACAGGATAAAAGACACTACTTTGTAACTTTGCAGATTGTGAAGCTGAAGATGGGGTGGTCATAGATGGAGGTGCCAACAGGTTCAGTAGAAGAGCCACCGGATGCAAACAGTACTCTACCTAGGGCCAGAATAATGCCATTTCCAGGGGGAGAGGGTGAAGAAAGCACCGACAAATGTCCCTAAGTTTCTTTATGTGGAACTAATGTGCTTTTTTGGGTCTGTTCCTTGATGAATTAAATAATTTAATTTGTGTAAACTGACCATAAAACATGATTTTAATCTAAATCTGAGTGAAGCCATGATATTATTGATGGATATTCTGAGCAATAATTGCATGGAGTAAGGGCTGGACACCAGTGTCAGTCCAACTTCGGAGATGTGGCCTGTATGTGCAGGTGCTCGCGAGCAAATCAGGGACTCTCGTGGCATTTCCCAATTTATATTTTAGGCCATATCAGTCCGCTGCGAACTGAGGCTTGCTCCTAGATGGTCCTAGACTTATAGTAGGTATTCCTAACCCATTACAGCTAGGTCTTTCCAGTATCTTACACAGTTTTTAGACATACCAACTGGGAGCAAGAATAAAATTATTTCGCCCACTAGCTAGGTATTTTTAATTCACCTCTGTCCACTCCACTACACAGGGCCGGACTGGGAACCAAAACCGGCCCTGGCAACGTGCTCGGCCTCCCCCCTCCCCCCCCCAGAGGAGGGTGGGGGGCACCGAGCTCTTTGCCAGGGCCGGTTTTCGGCCGATTTTGTTACAGGGCCGATTTTGCAGCTATGCTGCAAAAACGGCCCTGTAACAAATCACGGTCCCCAGGGGCCCAAAACCGGCCCCCACCCATGCGACGCACCGGGGGATTGCCCGGTGCCCGCTACGGCCAGTCCGGCCCTGCCACTACACCACTGCACCACACATAGTCTTCACAATAGTGCTCCTACATAATACCGCAAGTCGCAGCACGCCACAGTTCGCAGCAGACTGAGATGGCCCCTACGATGAAGCATGTCACCAAGGGGAAACCCTGGTGAGTGAGGGGACTCAAGAAAGAAAGTTTTCTTTCCTGCTGAATTTCTGGCTCAGATTGAGTGAAAATCCCTCCCTTTTTGCTAGGTTCTATACCCGACATTTCAGGTTTTTCAGGTCTACAATTGCATTAGGAGGGTGGACCTAGCGTATACCTCTACCTCCCACTTATTTTCTGATCTAAATAAAAACCCTGTCAGTACTTTTGCTTTGAGCAGAAGTATTATCTTTAATACACTGCTAAATATATATGCGAGAACACATATATGCAGAGTTTCATGTATAAATGGTTTGTAAGGTATTATTAATGACAACCATTCAAACATACTGACTTTGATATGGGTTACCACCACAAAAAACCGTCTGGATCATATAGTCTTGTGAAACAGGCTCTCTATTTGGGGACCAAACCACCCCTGACCAGAACTAAACATATACTATAAGTATCTTCATAGAGAGAGCAAGCATTTACCAGCCATCCCCACCTAGTTACTGATGCTAAGGAACTGGGCACTGGGGCTCATGTGCAGCACTGTCTTGCACTAGAGGGCCTTTCGCTCCGTATCACCACTTACCCAGTGCTGAGATGGGTATGCTACCACTCATGAGCCCCAGATACCTTCCAAACATCCATCTACCTGTCCATGGCACGTAGTTTGTCAGCAGTTACGCCTTTCTATGAAGCGAGTATGGCAGCAGACAGAAACAAGAATCCATTCTATGTATTTGCCCTTCCTCCTATGTTTCTTATGTCTCAGGCTGCATGGCATACTTGGAGCATTGAAGCACTCTTGGAGTCCTCATGCTCTGTTTCATTGAGATATTATTATATATTTGCACATGGATCTTTTTTGACATTCTTTTTCTCTCCGTTCTCTATGGACACTGCATTTTTTTATTATCTCTTTTTCTCTCATGATTCTTTCAATCAGTGCATCTCCTTCAGTGTTTCTCTGATCTATCAATGCTGTTTGTGGTCTTCTTCAGGTCCCGCGCTCTGTCTGCAGTGACCCCTGTCCTCCAGGTTACCGAGCAGCTGCCAGAGAGGGGCAGCCTGCCTGCTGCTTTGACTGCGTCCTCTGCTCCCATGGAGAGTTCAACAATGGTACAGGTGGGCTCCAATATTATAATGACCTTAGCGGGAGTTGTTATATTCACATTTCATATGATATGCCACAATATCTGGCAAACTTCAGAAGTTTTACGTCAAGGTCAGTTTTTCATAATGGGATTTAGACATATATAGAAGGCTTTTTGGAGAGGGCATGCAATCTGAGAATACAAATGGCAAAAGACAATTTATTTTGCATGTGATTTAGTGCTCTCTTAGGGACTTGTGATATGCACTAGATTCAGATGAACAGCATGCCCTTTGCGTGTCTACCTCTAGACCACTGTTTCAGGAAGGACAGCTGATCAGGTCAAGAATTTGAAGTGTAAAGAAATGACTGGAGGCATAGATTGGGAAATATCAAGGGGCATATCAGCAACAACCGGCGATAATTATCGCTAAGCGCACTTAGCGCTAGGATAACTATCGCCAGCTAGCGGGATTTTTATCGCTGAGATAGCGTGCTATTAGCAACGCTTATCTCAAAAGCGATAAAAATCCTCACGCTAACTGCCTAACGTGAGATTATCGCTGGAAACCCAGCGATAACCTCACGCAATGTTGCATTAGCTTGATGATAGGGACTCACAAACTTAGCCATGATATCCACCTTCCATAGGATATCATGGCTAAGTCAGTCCTGAAGCAGGCGTAAGGAAAGTAGTGATAACAGGGGTTATCGCTACTTTTCCTGCCGCTATGCTTCATAGCGTGGGGCTTGATGATAGGAGAAATGTCGTTAGGAATTCCTAGGCTAACGCAAGTTTCCACACGTTAGCGTGAGCTTGCTAATTAGGCGATAAAATTATCGCCGCTTTTCGGTCAAAAACGGCCGCAAAAGCGGAGATAATTCTATCGCCTCGCCTTGCTGATATGCCCCCAAGAGATTTAGCAGTGCTTAAAGGAAACAGAACCTCCTGATTATAGCAACACGATAGAAGATAAAGGGTGAACAATGCAAACATTGAAAAGGAGATCTTGCAAATGCTTGGACAGATGTCTTCTGCTTTTTATCCTCAAAGTTTTGTTCCATATTAAGTGAAAAAGGAAAGTGGACCCATGCGGATGCCGCTTGTTTAGCCTGGGAAGAGATGGGTGAGGAGAGCCTTGCCATAAAGTGGAAGTGCACTGCCTTCATTCCTGTGGTTGTGAGGGTGGAGTCAGAATTAGTTTTAGAAATTCCATGAATACTGTGTAGAAAGGGACTGCAGATTAGTTCCTCCTGAGCTCTGCCGTTTGGTGGATGGTAGGGGCAACAGTGGGGCTGTAGGGTCTGTTGCTCAAGGTGGGGAGGTTTTTTTGGCCAGGCCTGTTCCTTTGTCTCTAATTGCTATGTTGGGAAAGTTGGGGTGCAGCATTTTTTCACTTCACTGGGCCCACTATGTTGCGGGTGCTCCTGCTTGGTGCCATCCCCAGTACTCCCTGACGTGAGAAGCATCACCTTACACAAAGGCTGTGTTTAGAAGGGCAGCCTTGGAAGGACACTTGAAAGAGTACAACCATAAACTGGCTCTGAATCAGGACATGGTGGATGCACTCTCTATAGTGGTGATTGTTCACCAATAGGAATACATTCAGCTCAGTAATATCTCTGTTCTTGAAGTTTGAAGTTCTACAACTTTAACTTGTATATATAGACTGCTCTGTGTAAAATGCACTAGTACCTTTTGCATAGTACAGCTACACTATCTGAAACAATTAAAAACATACATTTATAAAAATGGTTTATTGCATGTAGAGCAGATATCTGAGTTTACATTTTAAGGGTAATTCCTCAATTCCAATCCTGTGCAGATTGTTAAAAAAACTCCCAGCAGGTCCATTAGCTCGGTGAAGTACCACGCAGGCATTTAGCACTTGCCTTCATCATTTTCAGATTTCTTATATCACTATGTGTCATAGCTGTCCCACTTATGTTGAGGTGTTTGTGGTTCAACAGTGTTAAGCTCTCAACTACCAATACTTCTTGAAATCAACGTATTCCCTTTATTTCCAACCTCAAATGTGTGTGTGGCTTCTTTTGAGCCCACTGGCCATTAAGCTTGCTGTATGTGACATACAAATGTGAAACCACATGAAATGAAAGGTCAACTTCCTGCCGTAGGACGTGCTCTACTTTGCTGTATTTTCCCCCAGGTTTGTCCTATTGTGCTGGTAGAGGGGATGGTAGGAAGGGGAAGGCAACAAGGGAACTAGAGAGAAATTGCTAACTACAAAAGTGGCAGCTCACCAGTTCTCAGTCTGTAACGACTCGCATTTGCTGTTTCTCTGCAAAGGAACCTTGTCGGATGCGTAGTGGGCTTTCCCAACTTGTATGAAAGCGGTCATGAGATGGCTCAGTGGCAACAACCTTCAGAGCAACCCTAACAAAACTGGAATTCTACTGTTTGGCCCTGACCCCCTACCTGGCTGGTTGGGCTGCTGGTCAGCAGATTGCCTGCCTCCCTCCCAATGAATGCAGCCAAGAACTTGGAGGTACTATTTGAGGCTGACTTGACTATGAGAATGCAGATTGCCTCGGTAGTCAAGTCATGTCTCTGGATCCTGAGAACACTGAAAAAAATCCTGTGCTTCCTACCCTGGGATGTGCAAAAAAACATAGTTCAAGCTTTGATTCTATCCCATCTGGACTACCCCAATGCTCTTTATCTTGGTTTCTGATTACTTCACACACTGCCTCCAAGTGGTACAGAATACGGCTGTGCAACTATTGTTAAAAAAAGAGTCATCTTCAAAGGTTTAATGACTGCGCATCATGCCCTTCATGAGGCGGTTCCAAAGATGCTTGAACTTAAGGTTCTGCATGTACTGTCACCCGAGACCATTGCACTCCACGAATGCTCGATTTCTGGATGTTCTGTCATTCAATAAAAAAGGCAAGGGGCACTTCTTTCTCCCTTCTGGTAGACAGTCTCTGGAATCAGCTCCGTCTCCAACTTAGAAGCACCATGAATGAGACTGCTTTCAGATAGTTATTACAAACTCCCCTATTTGGCAAATAATGCTTCCACTTTCCTAATATTAGTGCTGGCACACTTGTATGTAGGTGTACGCTCTATAAATACACTCATTCATTCATTTGTCTGTGAGAGTGTGTTCTTACAACCTGACTCCATCCATCAATCCATTTCACACTCAACTTCTCTCACTTACTTAAAGTCACGCCCGATCTACACCATTGTGCAAAGCGCACTTTTCTTCCACAGCTTTTGCAAATCACCTTCCACAGGCCTCATATTCCCTCAGTGAAGATACTTCCCTTGAAACCCTTTCAAGTTCTTAGAATATTGAATTGATTTTCCTTCCACAACCTGACTCTCAATGTTTTCTCCTCTGTTGTAATGAAGAATGTGTTCTCGTATAGTGTAGACACACGCTTTAGTTGAATGCTCATATGTGTTGGCCATAGTGATCGCTTCCTGTAATGTGGGATTGTCTTTCTGCCACATGCTTTCTCTAGCCTTATCCAAAGTACACCCCAACATACACTGATCACACAAACGCTCACCAGTGACCATACCAAAGTTACAAGTAAAGGCGAACTAACGCAATTCAGTAATGTACTGTTCTACAGAGTCTTTTGGCCATTGTACTCTTTCCCCAAAGTGATAGCATTCAAGAACAGTGCTCACTTTAGGGAGATAATGCTTTTTTTTTTAAACCAAATTGTGTACTTATTCAAATTTGTGGCATCATCATGAGTTAATCAGGGATGTGTTCAAAGACATCTTGTCCCTCAACAATGACATTTTCCACTCCGCACTGAATACATTTTTCCACTTTTGCTCCTGTATAGATGGATCTCCAGAGATGGCAAGAAAAAATAGTGGTGCAGTAACAGTTTACATTTTGAGAAAAAAACAAAAGGAGATAAGAGAATAACATAAAAAAAATACTGTCATGTGGAGAAGAACCACACTGGTATTCGATAAAAATACCTAAATTGTTCCTATGGGCACCAAAGTATCACTGATACCGGAATTCATATCTGAACATTGCTAGTCCTAAGAAAAAAAGAACTTCCAAAACCCACAATGTAATACCTGGAATGTGGAAACTCCACTCAAATAAACTCCATATAAGTTGCTATGAGTGCTTGAAATCGTTGTAGAAGTAGAAGTGGTTTGAAAAAATAAAACCATCCAAATCCACAATGTAACACTCGGGATGTGGAAACTTCAATCAGAAAAACTCCATATAAGTTGCTATGGGTGCTTGAAATCGTTGTGAAGTAGAAGTGGTTTTGCGTTTCACCTGCAAAACCAAAATGGCACTCACCATGTGGTATAGTGCGCCGCCAACAGAGTGTCCTTGCCTCTACTCCTCTGACAACCTACATATGCCACCTAGAGACCTTACTTGTCACTTGTTCTTCCGATTGTCGCTTCGTGAAGTTGGCAAAAGAGGAGAGTTTATGTTCTTCCAGACAAACACCAATCCAGAACTGCATCCACAAAGTAGATAGCACCACGTGGTACGCGCCATATAGGCACCATACACCTCAGCAAACCGATAGGCAGTGATCAGTGCCAGGGCACCCTAGGGCAGAGGTCTTCAAACGTTTTTGCTCTGACCCCCCCCCCCCTAAGCAAAATGTTTTGAGGTCGGGCCCCTGTCCAAAACTTTACAGCAAGGATTGGGAGAGCAGGATGGTCATGGTTGCGTGCAGAAGGCGTGGCTTATGAGATGATTTCAGGAGTACTTTTTCTATAGTTCATAAACCACACTAGATTTGAGACTTATAAAACAGCAAATACATCAAACAAAAACATGTATTTTTCCCATAAACTGCTCCCCAGAATTTGGTTTGTTTGTGAGCCCCTCACACCCTTAGACCCTAATGCAACTACACCTACTGTACTAATGATAACTGCAGTCCTGAGTAGCAGGCTATCTCCTCTGCATCTTTCACCTCATCCCCATCATGCCTGACCATCACTCCAATCTTGAAACAGGCTCTCTGTCCTGTTAAAAAAAAGAGCTCCCATGTTGTATCCCTTTCTTCTGCGAGGGTGCCCTTGGTCGTAATGCTAGAAAGGAAAATAATCTCCCATGCCCCTTTTTTAAAGGTAGACAGTCATAACGGTGATGCAGTGGGCTCCTCAAACCCCTGGGACCCAGCCCTGCTGCAACTGCTTCATTTATGATAACCAACAGTGGCCACTTACACACCAAGCAGCAGTACCTGCTGCACTGATGAACGGCCCTTTAAAAAAAAAAAAAAAAGTAAAAGGCCACTTATATTGTCGCCTTCTTTGGGGGGTATCGCTCTGAAGAAGCTTTCTCTGGCCATTTGTAAATATAAACATTAGTCCCCATACAGTGCTCTCTATTCTGGGCCATCTATTTGACATTATCCATGAATCTCACTCGTTTCCTCTTTCTCCTGGACCATTACTCTGAGGCCCCAGGGGTCGCGAGTGTTAGGGCTCTGCATCTGAATGCAACCCAGCTGGCCTTCTACCTGCCTCCCCATGGACATAGCTATCACAATAAAAACTGTCCCTGAACAGTTAATGCTGACTTTGAGATGCCTCTGTCTGAAAGTGAAGGGTGTGGGGGTAGTGCAGAAAGTTAGAGAAGAAACCAGCCTTCTTACCAGCCTTAATTGATTGAGTCACTTAAAGCCATGGTCACCAGAATTATGAGTTTCTGCAGCAGCAGCGTTTTCCACATAATTATGAGTTAACCGCATTTGCTACATAATCCATTATCTGCTGCGAAATCTGCAAAATTTAGCCAAAAAAAATTGATTCCAGCTCAAATGGAACAAAAGTTACTTAAAACGTGACCGTTGTTCAGGAGCAGTGGAAGGCCTTCTGCAAAGATTGACTGGTAATCTTGTAGCTCCTTATTGCTGTATTTGGGTGTTAAACTGGTACTAATGAGGTGAAATATTGCTCCTAACAGCATAACCACAAATTAAAATGTCAAAATAATGAAATAATGCTAACCACGAAATGTGCTGCATTGTGCCGCATAATTTATCTTCTCTTGCTGCATAATTTATTCAACCATGCCACATAATGTGGTCCTCTCCTGCTGAAAAATTCCAGTAGCTCTGCTTAAAACTTCATGGTGGCAAATATATATTCTGTTTGAGATGTAATGTTGGGGTGTTAGCTGAGTTCTGGAATAACGGAGACACATACAAATGTCTGCATTACTCATTATTAAAAACTATACTTTGTAAAAGCTTGTTTTATCTCAAACACTGCATCAATTTGCAGCACCCTAGCTTAGACTATGTGAAATACTGTATTAAAATACTGACTTAAATATTTACAGTGCTTTCTGCCACAGACTGTGGCCTCATAGCACTATAAACAGGGGCACTGGAATTATGTGGCAGGAGACGGACAAATTATGCAGCAGCGTTAACAACATTTTGCAGCAAGCAAAGGCGAATTATGCTAAATAATGCTGAACATTTTGTGATAGCATTAATGAATTATTTTGCTGTTTTTACACTTGTTAACACTGTCCTGGCATATTTCCATTCAAAAGTACCAGTTTAATTTCCACACAGAGCAATAATGCACTTAAATTACTGTGAATACACACAACAAAGACTTTGTTTTTAGCAACATCTTTGACCCTGCCAGCACACCCAGTGACCACTGACCCCAAGGCACACTGATCACAGTTTTGACTTCAAGGGCATTGAGTAAATGAAGACAGTCTGGAAATGCAGCTTCCAGGCCATCTTCATTTACATGTGTTTGCAGAGGCATTTGCACCCCCTGGGAAACCATCCACGCCCCCCCAGGGGGGCGCGCCCCACAGTTTGAAGACCTCTGCCGTAGGGTAACCATTGCACTTAAGAAATCAAATTAACATGACATACCATAACACTAAGGTGCCAATTCCGATCCGGTAAAAAAATTCCCCGTCCGACTCGTATCCGGATTTTTTTCCGTCCGAATCGTCAAAGTAGCGTACAAACTGCCAAGTACGATTCGAACGGAAAAAAGTCCATACGAATCGCATTGGGAAGATTTCCCCACACGTCCTCGGGTCGGGAAAAGTCACCGACACGTCCCCGGGCGAGAAACCCACCGTGCGGAAAAATAAAGTCCGACTGCGCAAGTACGATCCCTCCCGTCCTCCCCATTTCACAACCGTACGCAAAAAACACCGTCCGAACCGAACTCCCATAGCAACCATGGAGACATGTGCCCGCATACGCGCCGAACACCCCACCACCCCCCGCCCGCGTATGTACGCCCCGAACCCCCACCCGTGTATGTACGCACCAAACACCCACCCGTGTATGTACGCCCCCGAACCCCCCCCAGCCGTGTATGTACGCACCGAACCACCAGCCGTGTATGTACGCCCCCGAACCCCCCCCAGCCGTGTATGTACGCACCGAACCACCAGCCGTGTATGTACGCACCTAACACCCACCCCAGCCGTGTATGTACGCACCGAACCACCAGCCGTGTATGTACGCACCAAACACCCACCCGTGTATGTACGCCCCCGAACCCCCCCCCAGCCGTGTATGTACGCACCGAACCACCAGCCGTGTATGTACGCCCCCGAACCCCCCCCAGCCGTGTATGTACGGACCGAACCACCAGCCGTGTATGTACGCACCAAACACCCACCCGTGTATGTACGCCCCCGAACCCCCCCCAGCCGTGTATGTACGCACCGAACCACCAGCCGTGTATGTACGCACCAAACACCCACCCGTGTATGTACGCCCCCGAACCCCCCCCCAGCCGTGTATGTACGCACCGAACCACCAGCCGTGTATGTACGCCCCCGAACCCCCCCCCAGCCGTGTATGTACGCACCGAACCACCAGCCGTGTATGTACGCACCAAACCCCCACCCCAGCCGTGTATGTACGCACCGAACCACCAGCCGTGTATGTACGCACCAAACACCCACCCGTGTATGTACGCCCCCGAACCCCCCCCAGCCGTGTATGTACGCACCGAACCACCAGCCGTGTATGTACGCCCCCGAACCCCCCCCCAGCCGTGTATGTACGCACCGAACCACCAGCCGTGTATGTACGCACCAAACACCCACCCGTGTATGTACGCCCCCGAACCCCCCCCCAGCCGTGTATGTACGCACCGAACCACCAGCCGTGTATGTACGCCCCCGAACCCCCCCCAGCCGTGTATGTACGGACCGAACCACCAGCCGTGTATGTACGCACCAAACACCCACCCGTGTATGTACGCCCCCGAACCCCCCCCAGCCGTGTATGTACGCACCGAACCACCAGCCGTGTATGTACGCACCAAACACCCACCCGTGTATGTACGCCCCCGAACCCCCCCCCAGCCGTGTATGTACGCACCGAACCACCAGCCGTGTATGTACGCCCCCGAACCCCCCCCCAGCCGTGTATGTACGCACCGAACCACCAGCCGTGTATGTACGCACCAAACCCCCACCCCAGCCGTGTATGTACGCACCGAACCACCAGCCGTGTATGTACGCACCAAACACCCACCCGTGTATGTACGCCCCCGAATCCCCCCCCCAGCCGTGTATGTACGCACCGAACCACCAGCCGTGTATGTACGCACCAAACACCCACCCGTGTATGTACGCCCCCGAACCCCCCCCAGCCGTGTATGTACGCACCGAACCACCAGCCGTGTATGTACGCCCCCGAACCCCCCCCCAGCCGTGTATGTACGCACCGAACCACCAGCCGTGTATGTACGCACCAAACCCCCACCCCAGCCGTGTATGTACGCACCGAACCACCAGCCGTGTATGTACGCACCAAACACCCACCCGTGTATGTACGCCCCCGAATCCCCCCCCCAGCCGTGTATGTACGCACCGAACCACCAGCCGTGTATGTACGCACCAAACACCCACCCGTGTATGTACGCCCCCGAACCCCCCCCCAGCCGTGTATGTACGCACCGAACCACCAGCCGTGTATGTACGCCCCCGAACCCCCCCCAGCCGTGTATGTACGGACCGAACCACCAGCCGTGTATGTACGCACCAAACACCCACCCGTGTATGTACGCCCCCGAACCCCCCCCAGCCGTGTATGTACGCACCGAACCACCAGCCGTGTATGTACGCACCAAACACCCACCCGTGTATGTACGCCCCCGAACCCCCCCCCAGCCGTGTATGTACGCACCGAACCACCAGCCGTGTATGTACGCCCCCGAACCCCCCCCCAGCCGTGTATGTACGCACCGAACCACCAGCCGTGTATGTACGCACCAAACCCCCACCCCAGCCGTGTATGTACGCACCGAACCACCAGCCGTGTATGTACGCACCAAACACCCACCCGTGTATGTACGCCCCCGAACCCCCCCCAGCCGTGTATGTACGCACCGAACCACCAGCCGTGTATGTACGCCCCCGAACCCCCCCCCAGCCGTGTATGTACGCACCGAACCACCAGCCGTGTATGTACGCACCAAACACCCACCCGTGTATGTACGCCCCCGAACCCCCCCCCAGCCGTGTATGTACGCACCGAACCACCAGCCGTGTATGTACGCCCCCGAACCCCCCCCAGCCGTGTATGTACGGACCGAACCACCAGCCGTGTATGTACGCACCAAACACCCACCCGTGTATGTACGCCCCCGAACCCCCCCCAGCCGTGTATGTACGCACCGAACCACCAGCCGTGTATGTACGCACCAAACACCCACCCGTGTATGTACGCCCCCGAACCCCCCCCCAGCCGTGTATGTACGCACCGAACCACCAGCCGTGTATGTACGCCCCCGAACCCCCCCCCAGCCGTGTATGTACGCACCGAACCACCAGCCGTGTATGTACGCACCAAACCCCCACCCCAGCCGTGTATGTACGCACCGAACCACCAGCCGTGTATGTACGCACCAAACACCCACCCGTGTATGTACGCCCCCGAATCCCCCCCCCAGCCGTGTATGTACGCACCGAACCACCAGCCGTGTATGTACGCACCAAACACCCACCCGTGTATGTACGCCCCCGAACCCCCCCAGCCGTGTATGTACGCACCGAACCACCAGCCGTGTATGTACGCCCCCGAACCCCCCCCCAGCCGTGTATGTACGCACCGAACCACCAGCCGTGTATGTACGCACCAAACCCCCACCCCAGCCGTGTATGTACGCACCGAACCACCAGCCGTGTATGTACGCACCAAACACCCACCCGTGTATGTACGCCCCCGAATCCCCCCCCCAGCCGTGTATGTACGCACCGAACCACCAGCCGTGTATGTACGCCCCCGAACCCCCCCCCAGCCGTGTATGTACGCACCGAACCACCAGCCGTGTATGTACGCACCAAACCCCCACCCCAGCCGTGTATGTACGCACCGAACCACCAGCCGTGTATGTACGCACCAAACACCCACCCGTGTATGTACGCCCCCGAACCCCCCCCAGCCGTGTATGTACGCACCGAACCACCAGCCGTGTATGTACGCACCAAACCCCCACCCCAGCCGTGTATGTACGCACCGAACCACCAGCCGTGTATGTACGCACCAAACACCCACCCGTGTATGTACGCCCCCGAACCCCCCCCCAGCCGTGTATGTACGCACCGAACCACCAGCCGTGTATGTACGCACCGAACCACCAGCCGTGTATGTACGCCCCCGAACCCCCCCCAGCCGTGTATGTACGCACCGAACCACCAGCCGTGTATGTACGCACCAAACCCCCACCCCAGCCGTGTATTTACGCACCTAACCACCACCCCACCAGGGAATGTACGGACCGCACCCCCACCAGTGCATGTACGGACCGTACTGACGCCAAAAAAACACGTACTGAACCCGGACAAACCATATTTACACAAGGAGAGTCAAGTAGAGTTTCCCCACACCACCAAACAGGCCCAACAACCCCACAAACATCACATACACTCACCTGCAACTGCCAAACTGCCAAACAGAGGCCCAAAACTCAATCACTCCTCATAACACACCCACACAAATTTCAAACACAGCCACACCCACAAATGGACCAATAAAAATGGACCACACACACAAACCATGAGCCTTTGCAACAGACCCACTGCTGCCAGAGCCCACAGACGACCCACACCACCATACTTGAACCTCACACTTGCATACCTTCACACAACCACCTACACAAACACCCCCTCATCACATTCACACACACACCTCCACTACCACACCCACACACCCACAGCCATCCACACCCACACCCCCACAACCACACCCCACGCCATGTCCACCACCAAGAATCCAAAGTTCACAAAGGAGGAGCTGGAGATCCTTGTCGACGAAATCCTCAGAGTCGAGCCACAGCTCTTTGGGACATTGGTCAGACAGACCAGCATATCCGAAAAAACCGCCATGTGGCAGAGGATCGTCGATTCTGTGAATGCTGTTGGGACAACCAGAAGGACCAGGCACGAGTGCCAATCCAGGTGGTACGATCTGCGGAGGACGGTCAAGAGGAAGATGACTGACAATCACAACCAGGGGAACATCACTGGAGGAGGGCCGCCCCCCAGACCGGTACTATACCATCCCTGGGAGGAGAAGGTGATGTCCACGCTGGCGGTGGAGGGACTACACGGACTGCCAGGACTCCCAGACCCTGGTGAGTACACAAACAACTCACCTCACATGGGGGGGATGCCATACACAATCAATCATGCATGCCACCCCCCCCAAGCCACCACCGGACACAACAACACTCCACAAACACACACATGCCACTGGCACCTCCATGCCCCATGCATCAATCAGGGCCATGCCAAGTCACAGGCCACACAAAACACCAACACAACACAGGATGTGGTCGATGCTGGGAGTGGGGGCAGCAAAACTAACATTGAGCAACTCACAAGCACACAACAATGCCCTCAGCCCATATGGCCCAGGGCACAGCCATACAAACTGTGTGTACCCACACAGTACTGTCTTGCCTGCAAATGATGGCTGCCATGCAGGATGCCATGGGTCTGAAGGCACAATTTGCACATAACAGCAGACAATGAAGATGCATCGCTCTGATAGAGTCTCAGCACACACCGCCACAGCAGCAGCCTACACTCAGACACACTGCCCAATGGGTGCCCGGAGAACAGGGACTAACTCACATGAACAAGCCAATGGCCATTCAAAGACCGGCTAACTGTGTGTGCCCAGGAAGCTGGCCTGAGGTGACAGAGAGTGACAAAGAGAGGGAGGGAGAGGGGGAATGAGAGGGAAGGAGACAGAGGGGGGACACAGGGAGACAGACAGAGGGAGGGAGTAGGGTGACAGAGGGAGACCGACAGAGGGAGGGAGGAGGGTGACAGAGGGAGGGAGGAAGGGAGACACAGGGAGACTAAATCACCCTTGGGTGGTGTGGCCATGTCCACTCGTCAGCCGGTGGACTGTGTGCATGCAGACCAGGTCTGGCAGTGCCTCAACCCCCCCTTCCGTAGATGAAGACCGGTCCATGTGTCAATCTGTGCACGAGTCCATCCGTGCTGCAGGCACAGACCTAACCACACACCCAGTATACCCACCCACCGTGTCGGTAAGAACCCTGTCACAAATGCTTCAGTCCCCTACCTGCAACATCAAATTGCCTTGCCAAAACACCATTTGGCCACGTACAGTGCAACACGTAAGGCGCCTCTGCATGGCTCGCTACGCCCGCACACCACACTGCTGACTGTGTACCCAAATAGATGCATCAACTAAGATTGTGTCTCACACATGCGTAAAGCCCTGACAGCTGTGGCCAAGGGACATAGCCATGCACAAGTGCACTGTGAGAGGAATGCAGGACAGATCCAACTACCCAGAGGAAGAGTGCCAAATCAGAAATGCATGCAACATGGATGCCACATGTGACACTGTTAACATTGTCTCTCTCACACACAGGTCAACGTCGACGAACACCCCCCAACACTGGGGGGGAAGTCACACAGGACCAGGCTCCGCGGGATGATGACCCCACCGCCAGCGATGACTCTCACCACTCCGTGGATGACCCAGACCAACCTGGCCCCTCTGGTGTCCAACCACCTGCAGCACCTGCGTCAGGTACAACTGTGCCAACCACCACCCCCATTCCTGCCACATCCCAGGAGACGTCCAGGAGCCCTGCCCGCACACGACCACCCAGCCAGTCTGCCCAGGAGGGACACGGTCCTCCGGGCACCCAGGAGGAGGCAGGCGGCAACGCAGATGCCATCCCTCAGGGGTCCCGGAGACCCGATGCACCCACAACGGCAGGCCAGGTGCACGTGGGCAGGGGTGGCGGGAGTGGAGGACGGCGGAGGCGCGAACCTGACCAGGCAGCTCAGGACCCGGTAGTGTCCCAGGTCAGCAACATCCTGGATACATACCGGCGTGACACCAGGGGCATGGACCAGATTGCGTCCACCCTCAATGACATCAAGGGGACCCTCCAGGAGATGAAGACCCTGCAGTCCCAGCAACATGCCTGTCAACTGCAACACCAAGGAAGGATGGAGGATAGACAGGCTGAGCTCGTGGCGGTGCAAACCCAAATGACCGGTGTACTCCGTCGGATTGCCGACAACATGGGCAACCCTCCCTGTGGCACCAGGCGAAGGCCATTACCAGACACAGGGAGGGATCAGGAGGAGGAGGATTCATCCGACGGAGCGTCACAGACATCGTCACGGACTGCTTCCGAGGGTCCCCGCAGGAAGGTGGGTCGTCCACGAAAAAGACTGTGAGAGTCAGCAGAACATCACCATCTCCCAGGTCACCTGGCCTGGCACCTGGCCCTCTGGCCCAATAGCAGCACATGACATTCTCTGCCACATGGACTTGCTGGTCACTGTCTGACCTATGTTGACGAAGACTGTGGCATGGACTCTGACATTTTGCTACGACAAGGATACCAACTCCCCCAGTGAACTCTGGATTCTACACTCCCGCTGTGCACCTCTTGTCATCCCCACAAACCCGTACCCCACCACAAATAAATGAATCACACTTACAAGATGATGCCGTGATTCTACATTATTACAATACATGTGTGTGTCGTACAGTCAAAGCATGCCTGATCTCAGAATTAACTCCAACCATCCAAACCGTGGGGTCGCAGTCTTGCCCAGGACACACATGGGTCCCAATGTCTCATCTGATACAGACATGGAGTACCAAACTCACCTGTGCTGGGCCCAACCAGCTGAGTGGTTCCCGCACAACTGTGGCAACAGACACATTCAGGGGAGCAACAGTCATGCGCAGAGGTCAGGGATCATGTGGAGTGACCTGGCTTGCCGCTCCCAGGTATGTCTAGACATGTGTCCCTACAATGTGCAGCATGCTTGCGTCAGGCGGATGTTGAGAATGGTGGCTAGGCCAAGGTTGGATGCATGGAGATGCCAGAATGCAGTTTAGGATCACTGTGCCACATGGTTGTGTTGGGGTTGTGGGCTGCATCATGAGTGTGGGCGTGGATCTAGAAGGTCATCCTGCAGCTGGCTGTGAAACATTCCCCCCATCCCGTTAGGACGTTGATGTGGCCTGGTTGCCCGACGCAGTAGCAGAGCTGTGCAGATGCACTCCGGATATGGACAAGTACCATGGGAGTCGTGAGGCACATGTCCGTAGACTGC
The DNA here is from genome assembly GCF_964204655.1 of Triturus cristatus. Taxonomy (NCBI): domain Eukaryota; kingdom Metazoa; phylum Chordata; class Amphibia; order Caudata; family Salamandridae; genus Triturus; species Triturus cristatus. The sequence goes on along the minus strand of NC_140591.1, from coordinate 1,667,974,094 downwards.
AGGGTAGGATTCTACACAGATGTTGTAGTTTCCCTGGGGGATGGTCTCTCTTGCCTTGAGGTGGATGGAACTGTGCATCTTGTGCATAATACAGTTCCCACTCCCTGACAAACCCCTAGCATCTTGTCACTCTACACATAGACACATATGCACCACCTATGAAAACTATGCCAGACCTGCGGCACGCACAGTGGCAACAGGGCACCATTGACAGGGAAGAGGCACCTTGGAGACAGAGGGACAAATTTATTAGTCATGTGTGTTGGAATGACAATGATACTCTGTCAACACATACACAGGTCATGTGGATGTACATGTGGGAGCAACACTGGCACCCCCCATTGCAACACAGATGCTGGCATCCCATTGACCTGGCACACAAGTGACGGATAACAGCTAAACACCCCCTGCTGCCACGGAGAGGCCGCTATACACCATTGAGGCCCTGATGGGGCAATCACACACCATGTCAACCCGGTGCAACCTGTATGTTTCCGAGGCCAGTGTTACACACAATGATGGCCTCATCACAATCCCCAATCCCCTGCCACATGACAGTCACCAAGTCTGACCATGGCTCCAGGTGAAGCCTGCCCCATGTCATGTTCCCCATGTAGGATCACCATGTATGCAAATGGAACACACATGAACCGGAGAAGTGCACACAGACTACAAACAATTCACACACCCAAAACGACGTGAGGCATCCCTTACCCTGAGGAGATTTCAACACTTGCCCGTGCATGTGACGCTGAATCAGCACATGTCGCTGTGTTCATGAGGAGTAGCAGGAGCACAACAATGCCACCAGCAGACAGCATGCACATGGACCTGTGGAAGAGAGACACACAAGGATTCAGCACAAAGGAGCACATCCGCAAGCATGTACTTAACACGTATCATGTTGTTAACATGACAGGTGACAATGATGACCCTCAGACAACATCCTTCCATTGCGCCATCACTTGAGTGACACTTCAATACACACCACTGACTCACTTGGCAGACATGCAGATGGACACACACATTGCAACACATGCCACACACGGCCCAATGCGTGCACACTCAGACACTGGAACTCACCACTAAGCAAAGAAGTTGCGTATGAGCCGACTCCGCATGTCCTCCACAGCCTCCTCCTCCTCCACATCACTTGCCCCGTCACCAAGCCCTTCATCCTCCACGGGTGGATGGTCCTGGTCATCTTGATCCAGTATGAGTGGAACAGCTTCCTCCACTGCCATGTTGTGCAGCATGCAGCAGACGATGATGATCTTGCACACCTTCACCGGGGCATATGGGAGTGCTCCGCCGGTCTTGTGGAGGCACCGGAATCGGCTCTTCAGAAGTCCAAACGTCCTCTCAATGACTCTCCTGGTCCGCCCATGTGCGTTGTTGTAGAGGTGCTCGGCAGCCGTGCTGGGGTTGCGGACAGGCGTCATCAGCCATGGCATGTTGGGATAGCCAGCGTCCCCTACAAGGAAACATCATGGACAGAAGTGTGTCAGCACAGGCAGTGAGATTGGAAGATGACGCCAAACACTGAACTGCCAGAGTCTACCCACCAACAATACATGCTCGCTCGTTCCGCAGCTGCAGCATCATTTCTGGCACCCTGCTACGCCTCATGATGAAGGCATCGTGTGCTGATCCTGGAAAGCGAACACAGACATGTGAAATCACCATGTTGGACAGACACACCACAAGGGCATTAATGGAGTGATAATGTTTGCGATTCCTATACACCACCTCCTGTGCCTGTGGTGGTACCAACGCAACATGTGTCCCATCTATGGACCCAATGACATGGGGCATCCCTCCCAGGGCATAGAACTCACGCTTGACATCTGTCAACTGCTCACGATTTGGGAATTTAATGTACTCATCCAGGTGAAACAACATGGCCTCTAAGAAATCATGCAGAACACGGCTGAACATCGTCTGGGACATGCCCCCGACATCAGCAATGGTATGTTGGAACGTACCCGTGGCAAGGAAATGTAGGGCTGCCATCACCTTCAACTTGGGTGTCAGTGCACTTGGATACCTGTGGCGCGGGAGGAGTTGTGCTTCCAGCCGGCCAGTCAACTCATCAATCAACCGTTGGCTGAATCTGTAGCGGCGTATACAGTCCCGTTCATGCAGGGCAGCAATGTCTGGCATACGTCGAGGGAGAGGCGGAGCCCTGCAGTGAAATGGAAGGAACACCTAAGAGTGAGCACTGTACAACAACATCGTCAATGCACTGAGCACATGTTACACAGCCAATACACATATGCCACGTTGTGAGTCAGGTCTGTGCCACAGTTCCTGGACACGAACGCCAGTCAGGTTACACTCCTACCAAGGGACAGCCACTAACGGAGGGGGGCAAGATCACGATGACATGGCATGAGACTAGCTGTGGGCCAGTGTAAGTGAACATGCACACGCATCACAGGATTCACAGACATCCACACATGTGCAGAAGTAGTATGCGTATGGTACAGACAGGTAGTTGGATGCGATATGCACTGGTCACATGTCATAGGAATAGGACAGGCCACACACATTGCCTTTGAGGAGTACATGTCGAGACAGAACATACATAGGGAGCATGTGGATATGTACTTGTGTTGATACTCCGTGTAGTTGGATACATACACACCTCATGGCAAATCACATATGTGGGCTGGTGTGCGGAACAGTGTGCCATGCCCATCGACACACAGACACATGTTGGCAGCAGCAACTGCTGACACATTGAATCACACACCTACAGCAAAATCATGGAAAGACATGCCACACACATGACATGGTTGCAGCATGCAACGCAGCCATACACGTGTCATATGTAATATTCCGTGTACCTGGCATCAGGGGACAGGTGCGGGTGTCCGTGACTGGGACATGCAAGTGACTCATGGCTCCACTAGTGTGTACGACATGCACACATGTCAAAGGAGTGCAGGGGATGTGTGGTACAATGCGCACCATCACACACGACATGTGTACACAGCTCATCGTACATGTGCTTTGCCCACACCTCAGGGGTAAAGTGCCACATCACATCCTGACACACCTGTGTCACACACAGGTGGTATTGCACAGACAATGCATTGGTGTCCACCCTTGGCAATACCTGTCCGCTCCATTCCTGTCTGTGTGCCGCCTGTCACCACTGACAGTTGTAATACGCACCGTACATACGCTCGGAGCGCGTGTATAGGGTCCCTGGGCCAATATTGCCGCTGGCGTATGCGTACGCCACAGTAGTACGGACTGTACACGCGCTTGTGCGGTCCGGATCACAATATGGGCGCTGGCGTATGCGTACGCCACAGTAGTACGGACTGTACACGCGCTTGTACGGTCCGGATCACAATATGGGCGCTGGCGTATGCGTACGCCACAGTAGTACGGACTGTACACGCGCTTGTACGGTCCGGATCACAATATGGGCGCTGGCGTATGCGTACGCCACAGTAGTACGGACTGTACACGCGCTTGTACGGTCCGGATCACAATATGGGCGCTGGCGTATGCGTACGCCACAGTAGTACGGACTGTACACGCGCTTGTACGGTCCGGATCACAATATGGGCGCTGGCGTATGCGTACGCCACAGTAGTACGGACTGTACACGCGCTTGTACGGTCCGGATCACAATATGGGCGCTGGCGTATGCGTACGCCACAGTAGTACGGACTGTACACGCGCTTGTACGGTCCGGATCACAATATGGGCGCTGGCGTATGCGTACGCCACAGTAGTACGGACTGTACACGCGCTTGTACGGTCCGGATCACAATATGGGCGCTGGCGTATGCGTACGCCACAGTAGTACGGACTGTACACGCGCTTGTACGGTCCGGATCACAATATGGGCGCTGGCGTATGCGTACGCCACAGTAGTACGGACTGTACACGCGCTTGTACGGTCCGGATCACAATATGGGCGCTGGCGTATGCGTACGCCACAGTAGTACGGACTGTACACGCGCTTGTACGGTCCGTACTACTGTGGCGTACGCATACGCCAGCGCCCTTATTGTGATCCGGACCGTACAAGCGCGTGTACAGTCCGTACTACTGTGGCGTACGCATACGCCAGCGCCCATATTGTGATCCGGACCGTACAAGCGCGTGTACAGTCCGTACTACTGTGGCGTACGCATACGCCAGCGCCCATATTGTGATCCGGACCGTACAAGCGCGTGTACAGTCCGTACTACTGTGGCGTACGCATACGCCAGCGCCCATATTGTGATCCGGACCGTACAAGCGCATGTACGGTCGGTATCACTGCTTGTGGGGTGCCCTAGGGCGTGGAACGCACCGTACCTGTGTGTAAATGTATGAAAACACATAGGGGACACATGAGGGACAAGTATAAGGGCCTAAATGCCTGATGGTTGCCATGGAGACTGAGTTAAATTTTTGATTTTGAGCACCAGGTGCACAGCAGAAGTCAGTTTGAAAGAATCTACATTGTTGCAATGTGGATGTTGACTTGACATCATTATCAAAACTGAAACCATGCAAAGCCACACACTGGGGTAGGTTTGAAGGGATTGGATGAAACGTAGGATGCTAATGTGACTGACCAATCAATCTGTACTCCTATACATGAACAGGCCAGCCAGGCATATATAAGGCAGCCAGGTCCCATGAGAGAGCACTTGCCTGCACATCCATTCATCCATTACCACTGCTGCTGATAGTGATTCCTCTGGCACCATGTCCAGGACTGTGGAGAGGTCACAGCCATTCACCCAGGAGGAGAACCTTGCCCTGATAGATGTGATCCTCCCACAGTTCCAGAGCCTGTATGGTCGACCAGGGGTTCAGGTGAGTGCAGACTCCACTAGCTTAGACTGTGCCCCTTTTGTGTGACAGTGACTTCTGGCATTGTGTCCATGTGTGACAGACATGCACTGTTGTTTGGAGTGGGTCCCAGGGTGTGGAAGGCCTCATGTCACCCATGCAGAGCATGCTGTGTTTCCTGTGTGCACTCCTCACTTGCATAGTGCCTACTGTGACAATGAATGCAAGGTGCATGCCACATTCTGCCTGCATACTCCTCCTGGGGATGTTGTTTCCACAGTCCTGATGTGATCCTGTGTTCCCCCCAGTGTGACAGGTGTCAGTACCCATGGATGTGTGTTTGTTCAGTGTACCTGTGCTGTGAGTGTCCAAAGGCCGTGTTCGTCCCCTGCACATTGGTGTGTGTGTTAGTCCCCTGTCATGTGGGTGAGTGCATATGGGGAGTGTTGCACACAAGCAGCATGAGGGATGGATATGGCCTGGCCATCGGATGTGAGCAGGGAGCAGTGCTGTGTGCATGCCGTGCTGAGCCAGCCCCACACCTGTGACACCCCCGTCTACTGGCACATGGGCAGAGTGAGGTGTGTACCCGCAGTTGGCAATGCCATGTGATTGTCCTGTACCTGTGTGTGTCTGTGTACTCTGCTGAGGTAGCATCAGTGTGCTGGGGCAGGTGACTGCTGTGAGGTGCTGTACATAATCCTGGTGTAGCCTGTGAGGCACAGTGTGATCCCTGGTCAGTGAGTGTGTGGTACCCCTCATGCCACCCGTGTGCTTCCACTGGCACGTAGTGCATTTGGCCTTCCACAGTGGATAATGTCCCTATGACAAAGGTGCAATTAGTTGCATGCATACCATGGCCTGTTCATAATGAGGATTGTTCTATATGTGTGTCTCTGTGTCTTTGCTCATGTGGATTAATGTATTCTCTCTTTTGCATCCTCACAGGTAGGCGCCATTGCCAAGGGGGAGATCTGGAGGGAAGCCGTCAGTGCCGTGAGGGGTACAGAGGGTCGGAGGCGGAGCCTGTCTCAGGTGAGGAAACGCTGGCAGGACATCCGGTGCTGGACGAGGAGGATTGCACGGCTCCTGCTGGGGGACTCACCTGAGAGCCGTAAGAACCGTGGCCGCCGTCGTCTGACCCACATCCAGAAGCGTGTGCTGGCGGTGGTCTTCCCCGATATGGACAGGCGCCTACAGGAGAGGCAGCAGCAGGAAGGGGGTAGGTACATGTGTGTCAGTTGTGTGTCCCCAGCCAATGTAAGTGTGCAGTTGCATGGATACACTGCCAGGGTTTGATTGTGCAGTGCGTCAACTTCTCCACAAAGTAGCACAGTGCTGTTCTCACTCCCTCCCTTCCCCTCCTTGCAATGTGTTCCCTGGTCTGTCGCCACTCTTGCACAAGGTTATTTATGCAGGCAGTTCATGCAGGTGCCCTATGCTATCAGCATCATGTGTGGGGGTGATGTGCCACAGGTATGGGGACCTTGCGTGTGCCATGGCCAATTTCAGTCATTGTGGTGTCCATGTCACTTGGCACTGATTGTGAATCACGACATAGGGGTGTGTCTCCAAAATGTACAGCCTTCCAGCATGCATGTCCAATTGTGTGCCCTCTGACATGATGTGCCTGAGTGGGAGGCCTGCTAAGTGCAGGGACGGTTGCTTAATTTGCAGTCATGTCCATCCTGGACCATGGAGGAGTGTGGGCACTACTGTGCCCTGGGGCACCTCTTCCTAGGTATCATGTGCGTCATCCAACAATATGGCCATTCACTGTGTCTTTGCCATGGGTTGCGTAGGGTGGCATTGTACCCTGGGCTCAACTGTTAGGACCTACAGGTTGCTACATGTGTCCACTGTACAGGGGGACCCATTTTGCTTGTGCATACTCACAGTGGGCATTACCTGTGTGTGTTGTTGAGACAATCTGATGATGTTTGCCTGTCAATGATGTGTGGACATGGCCACCAGGGGCTGTGTGTTTACAGTCATGAATTAGTGGAGGCCATGTGTTTCCATCCCAGAGTAAGAGGTGTACATACTTTCTCCGTCTCAATGAGATTGTCTCAGGTGTGGGTGGTTTGTGCGTACAAGGCCTACATGTCAGAAGCTTCATCCTCCTTGCTGGGTTTAGCCTGTGTGTGATGTTTGACTGGACATACGCTCAAGGTGCAGTGACCCTGTCATGTGTGGCCTGGTTTCATGTATTGCCTTTGCAGCATGCGGCAAGAGTAAATGGATATGATTCATGCTCATCCCTTTTTGACGACGCAGTGTGGTGCAGGTGCTGTGCACATTTGTCCCCAGAGGCTGACTCCTCTCTAAAATTTCAGGTGCAGTGATTTGCTGTTGTGTCATGATCTCCATTGTGTCTCAGTGGCATGGTGGGTAGAAAAACTGTGTGTTCCATGGCCTACATGTGTACATTGTTTTGTAGGTGTTACTCCTGTTGCTTTTCAGGCTATGCAATGTGACCTATGTATATTTGACTCATGTGACATATGTGTACAGGTGTCTGATTTTCTCCTGTCTCTTCACCTTGCCCACAGCATCGCCGGGGGACACGGAAGGAGACACTAGCACGGACCGGGAGGAGAGATTGAGCACCAGTACCAGCAGTGCTGTCCTGTCTGGCACATGGAGTGGCACGGAGGCCGAAGGGAGTGAGGCGGAGGACCTGTTGACTGCCAACACAGACTATGACGCAGACGGGTCCGAGGCTGAGCTCCCAGAGGTGGCGGAGTCTGCCCCCCCAGCTGATGGCAGCCCTCCACATCCCCCCGCCACCTCAGGTTCCATCACCGGCCTCCCACATGCTCGTGGCCCTTCCCTCCGTGCTCGGTCCCCACATGTCTCCTTCCTGCCAGGCACCGCACCCCCTGCCCCTGTCACCACTGCTGCGGTGAGTGCGGAGTCTGTGGACATCCTGAGGCAGTTGCAGGTTGGTCAGACTGCGATGCTAAATGTCCTCCATGCCCACACCCAGGTGCTGACCCAGATGGAGGCATACATGGAGGGCATGTCGGCTGCGCAGTCTGACCAACGGCAGTTGCTGAGGTCCATAGACTCCACACTGACTGCAGCACTGGATCTCCTGCAGCGCTGCGTAACACCCCCTACCCCTGCCCCATCCCCAATTCCCACTCCCGTGCCTGTCCCACGCACATCCAGACGTCAGCGTGCACGCACCCCAACAGACACAGGCACCACACCACCAGGGAAGTCGAAGCGCACACCTCCTGTCACGCACACACAGGGTGAGGAAGGCACACCCACTGGGTCGGGGGGGAAACGTAGAACACGCAGCCACAGTGGGAGTCCGCATTCCACACAACCCACTCCCTCCAAATCCACTCCCCTTAGCTCTCCTGGCCAACAGTCAGTGACAGCATCATCCACTGCGAGTGTGCCCCCCAGCCCCAGGATGACACCACCCCGCAAGCGGTGGAGGCGGGACCCGGCCAGGGGAGTTGAGTCCCCCACCCTGTCCACACCCTCCCCCAGTGGCGCTGCGACCCATCCCTTTGCCCCCCCCCCCTCCTTGGGGCCTGTGGTTGGATTGGGTACGGGGGAGTCGCTGGGGGAACTTGCCGACGTGTGCAGCGCCATTCTGTCCTCCACCTTTGGCGCTGGCACCCCCCCTGTGGCAGATTCATCCCTCCCTGCACCCACAACACCTACCCTTTCCCCTCCTGTCCCTGCGGTGCCTGTTTCCACCCTCCCCCCTGATGCCCCCTCTTCTGTGGATGAAATGGACTTGTGAACTGTGCAGCCAAGCTAGGGGACACACGTCCCGATGTGTACCCCCCCCCCGGACATTGCTGCTGGGCTGGCCCATGGCCCTTGTACATAGTGGACATTTTCTCTGATATATTTTCCTGCTGAATAAAGCCTTTTCTTTTTGTTTTGCACACTGATGCTTTCCTGGACTTGCTGTTGGTGCTGGTGCTCCCTGCGTTGGGGTGGTGATAATGTGTTAGGGGTCTGTGAAATGTTGGAGTGTGCTGCTCATGGGGTGTACCCTGCCATCTGCGTGCCATCACAAAGGTCTCTGCAAATGGTATTTGGTCATGTTTGCTCTCACTGTATGGTGACATTGTCCCAAGGTGTGTTCCGTCCTCTGTGGCCCAGCCCATTTTTCCTGCAGGGTGTCTCCCAAATGCTGTGCTGTGCTGTGTCTACATTTCCTGGATGTGTGAGGGTTGCCTTTCAATATAGCCATGCTGGCTCAGCGATGTCTCCGCCTGCATCTGGGGTATCACCCTTGTAGGTCACTGAACTTGTTGATGGGGTATATTGTCCGATGTCTGGGCACTGCTGGGAGTGATAGGTACACACCCCTCCTGTGTCTGGGCACTGCTGGGAGTGATAGGCACACACCCCTCCTGTGTCTGGGCACTGCTGGGAGGACCCTGCACCCACCCCTCCTGTGTCTGGGCACTGCTGGGGGTGTTTTGCACACCCCATTCTTATAGCAGGTTCGGTGCGTACATGCACGGGTGGGGTGGGGGTTTGGTGCGTACATACACGGCTGGTGTGGTGGTTTGGTGCGTACATACACGGGTGGGCGTTTGGTGCGTACATACACGGGTGGTGGTTTGGTGCGTACATACACGGCTGGGGTGGTGGTTTGGTGCGTACATACACGGGTGGTGGTTCGGTGCGTACATACACGGCTGGGGGGGGGTTCGGGGGCGTACATACACGGGTGGGTGTTTGGTGCGTACATACACGGCTGGTGGTTCGGTGCGTACATACACGGCTGGGGGGGGGTTCGGGGGCGTACATACACGGCTGGTGGTTCGGTGCGTACATACACGGCTGGGGTGGGTGTTAGGTGCGTACATACACGGGTGGGGGTTCGGGGCGTACATACACGGCTGGGGGGGGTTCGGGGGCGTACATACACGGGTGGTGGTTCGGTGCGTACATACACGGCTGGGGTGGGTGTTAGGTGCGTACATACACGGGTGGGGGTTTGGTGCGTACATACACGGCTGGGGGGGGTTCGGGGGCGTACATACACGGGTGGTGGTTCGGTGCGTACATACACGGGTGGTGGTTCGGTGCGTACATACACGGCTGGGGTGGGTGTTAGGTGCGTACATACACGGGTGGGGGTTTGGTGCGTACATACACGGCTGGGGGGGGTTCGGGGGCGTACATACACGGGTGGTGGTTCGGTGCGTACATACACGGGTGGTGGTTCGGTGCGTACATACACGGCTGGGGTGGGGGTTTGGTGCGTACATACACGGGTGGGCGTTTGGTGCGTACATACACGGGTGGTGGTTTGGTGCGTACATACACGGCTGGGGTGGTGGTTTGGTGCGTACATACACGGGTGGTGGTTCGGTGCGTACATACACGGCTGGGGGGGGGTTTGGTGCGTACATACACGGGTGGTGGTTTGGTGCGTACATACACGGGTGGGCGTTTGGTGCGTACATACACGGGTGGTGGTTCGGTGCGTACATACACGGCTGGGGTGGGTGTTAGGTGCGTACATACACGGGTGGGGGTTTGGTGCGTACATACACGGCTGGGGGGGGGTTCGGGGGCGTACATACACGGCTGGTGGTTCGGTGCGTACATACACGGCTGGGGGGGGTTAGGGGGCGTACATACACGGGTGGTGGTTCGGTGCGTACATACACGGCTGGGGTGGGGGTTTGGTGCGTACATACACGGCTGGTGTGGTGGTTTGGTGCGTACATACACGGGTGGGGGTTTGGTGCGTACATACACGGCTGGGGGTTCGGGGCGTACATACCAGGGTGGGGTGGGGGTTCGGGGCGTACATGCACGGGTGGCGCTTGGGTGCGTACATACACGGGTGGGGGTTCGGGGCGTACATACCAGGGTGGGGTGGGGGTTCGGGGCGTACATACACGGGTGGCGCTTGGGTGCGTACATACACGGGTGGCGGTTCGGGGCGTACATACACGGGTGGGGGTTCGGGGCGTACATACACGAGTGGGGGTTCGGGGCGTACATGCACGGGTGGGGGTACGGGCCGTACTTCCACGGGTGGGGGTACGGTCCGTACATACCCCTGCCCACGCTCTGCGTGCCTGGGTACGGGCCGTACCCATGCCTTTGGTGTGTGGGTACGGTGCGTCCCACCATTGTTGCGGGCCGTGGGGTCCGCACCGTACACAGGCCTTGGGGGCGTGGCTACGGGTCGTACCACGCGTACCCCTACATGACCCCAGCAATGCTGGTACGAGCTGTACCAAGGCCTTTCTGACGTGGGTACGGGCCGTACCGCTATTGTTGGAGTGACGTAGGGGGACGCGTGGTACGTTCCGTACCCACGCTCTTGCGGCCTGGGTAGGGTACGTACCGGTTCGCGTGACCATCCACTTCCGTTGTGGCGGACGCTTGCGTTGCTGGCCTTGCCCCCACCCCCTGGAAGTGACCAGGCCCTGATGGTCAGGTATGTCCAGGCCATGTGTGATTTGGTACCATGTGTTGGTGTTGTGTGTCCTGCCCCTGCCCCCCCCTTTGCCCCTGGTTGTTGTGCTGACCTTCTGCGGCGTCTGCGTCGGTTCCTGTACGCCAGGTGGACTGCTAGGAGGGCAGGGATGGCACGTAGGTTCGGGTCCATGTCTGTTCGTCGCGTCCAGCTGCTCCTTGCGTGTGTCGTCCTGATTTCCCGGCAGTTTTTGGCAGCCGGTAAATATTTTCCGTGCGGGATGACGTCGGTTCGAATCGTACTTCCTGGTTCGTGAAACGTAGGCTGGATGCGTACCGACGTCACGTCGGCTCCTTTCAGGATCGGAATTGTGTTTAGTTTCTGTTCGGTCGGTGTTTTGTTCGAATCGTACGGAAATGGTGTTTCCGTATGATTCGTACTTGCATTTTCGGATGGATTTCGCACCGGGTACGAGTCGGACGGAGAAAAGGCTCCGTCCGACGGTTCGTACCCGGTTTTTACCGGATCGGAATTGGCACCTTAGTATGCGGTGCATACTGTAATGCTTGTTCCTGACATAATGATGCGCCCAGCACTCCTCACATGCACACGTCTCAACATTTGACCCGCTGCACAAGCACCATAGGGCAAAGACATGACCTCAGGCAAATAGAGCTGCACTCAGAACAGGTACAAAATACATTTATATGTAGTATTCACAGCTGTTGCTATGCCGTGTTGGAGAAAGCTAAGTCCCTAAATGCAAAGTAGATCTGGGTTCTTCATTTATTCACCCTCACTCTTCACCAGCGTTAGGTTCCATGAATGTCCAGACACTGTAGTAAGTCTTTGAAGTAAGCTTTAAAACATTAGAAGTAAACAGGACCCCATCCATAAACAGCCTTCAACCGTCAGTCCTCCATTAGCCAGGCTGACATTAACATTCCCCTTGCTAGGCAACCCTTCATGATTCCAGGATGCAATTCCAGAATGCCACATAGATCCTAAAAGGTGCCTAGGGCAGGGTGCATGGTATTTAAAAAGTACAACATGTGAGCTCATGTTTTACATGTACTGGCAGTAAAGAACTCCTAAAGTCATTTTTCACTGTTGTAAGGCTTACCTCTTCTATAGACTAACACTGAGATGCGTCATTACATTTAATACGTGCTGATTTTAGGTAGGGAGCAGGCAGAAAAATACTTCTTGGTCTCATTTGAATTGTACTTTAGAATACTCTTTAATGGTAGAGTCAGAATTTAAGCTACAATTATAAAAATGCACGTTCAAAAAGTTAGCATTTTTGTGCCCAAATCCACTGTGCCTTTCTGCTGGTAGCCTAGGTCACATGGCTCTGCTGTCGTGGGTTATGTCTTGCTGCCAGAGAATGAACAAAGGAAGCCTGGGAATGGACAGAGTGGGCCATGCTGCCAGGATGGGAGAGACGGGTGAACCCAACCCCACTTGCACTTCAAAGATGCTGAACCTGGCCCTCTCTGTAGGATTACGCTCAAGCGTTTTGCATTTACCCCCCACTTTTTTGCTGAAATTGTTTTTGTTGGCCTTAGGACTCTGGGCACCTTACCACTGCTAACCGGTGCAAAACATACTTGTGCTCACTCCCCTTAAGATGGTACAATTGGTTTACAACTGATTGACATATTTAATTGACTTATACGTCCCTTGTAGTGTGGTATACCATATACCTAGGGACCGTAAATTCTACTAGTGGGCCTGCATCACCTACTGTGCCACCAACTTAAGTAGCATCTTAAAACATGACTGATATGTGATTATATGTTTCATCTTGAGCATGTCACTATCATGGCTCGTGTCAGTGATAATCTGGGCTAAAGAAATGGCAGCTGAGGTGTTTGACTATACACTGAAACTGATATATGCTTCCACCATCTTGAACTGATTACCATGTCCTTGTGTAGGCACTCTGAAAAAGTAGTCAGAAGGGTTCTGGTCCTCCCTGGATGATGCGCAATGTTATAATTGTGCTCTTGTAAACGTAGTCTCCCTCGTTCAGTGTGAGAAGGCATCTTTGCCTTTTGATTTAAAAATACAGTTAATAAAGCTTGATGACCAGTTACCAGCACAACAGGCTTTCTAACAGGAAAACAAGGAAATGTTCACAAGCTCATAACATGACTAAGCTTTCCTTTTCAATAAGGTCTGTTTGGGACAGACCTTTACTTGCATATGCCACAATATGCCTTCTAGCATTCGGGTGACCACTGTACTGTGCAAGTATGGCACCTAACCAGACTGGCCTAGCATCCACAACAACCTCTGTATGAAGCTTCGGATTGAAATATGCCATTTCAGTAGCATCTTTAATGGCTTATTTGATTTTCATAAAACGTATCTCACATTCGTGTGACCAATGAAATGAACCATTCGTTTTGTCAACTCTCTCAATGGAGCACTTACAGTGGCAATTTCTTGTATATATTTGAAAAGTTACTGGCCATGGCAAGAAATGAATGCACCATATAAACATCAGCGTTTGACAGCGCTTTTACTTTAGCAGGATCCGGTGTCATGCCCCCATCAGAAAAGATATGGCCAAAGAATTGTAACTTTGTCTTGTGGAACTCACACTTATCGACGTTCAAACTTAAACCTGCATGCGCAAGTAAACTACATATGTCTGTGAGGGTTCAATCATGCTCTTTTTATGTAGCTCCTAAAACCAATATGTCATCACTGTAAATGAACGCATTCATGACAGACTGTATATTACGTCTAATGATGCCTTGAAAAAATTCTGCAGCTGATGACACACCAAAACTTAGTCTCTTGTATCAAAACCAACCAACATGTGTAGAAAAGGTTGTAATGTACCTGCAATTGTCTTCGAGGTCCAACTGATGATAACCTTTATAAAAATCAAGGTGAAAGAAGACCTTTGCACCATTTAATTGCATTATCATGTCAGCAATGTCTAGACCTGGTTGTCACTTTCTTCAATTGCCTTGGTTGTCTGAGGCATGTCAACGCATATGCATATAGCTTTTTGACTGTCCTTTTTGGGCACTACCACTATGGGAGAAACCCATTGTGAGGGACCAGTAGACCACTCAATGATATCATGCTTAAGTAACGATTCAAGTTCTTTTTCAACAGCATCTTGTAAATGAAAAGCAATCTGTTTAAGTCTTTGAGCAACAGGACTGACATCCTCATTAATATGCAGCTTTACTTTTATAGTCTTAAACGTTCCTAATCCATGAAATAAGGAAGGAAATTGACTAACAATTTCATGGTGAGCATTCATTTTAGGGTTTATGGGAATCTGTCCCATTTCAGCTGTTGTGCTGAAACTGAGCAGACAGGCACTTGATGCTGTGCCTGGAAGCACAAGGATGGGTGTTTGCATGTATGTTTTCTTGTGTTTCCTGAACACTGCAAATGAACCTTGACTTTTTAAAGGTGTCAATGTGGCCCATGTATGCACTTTGGTTTTTGATGGCATAAGCTGAGGTAATGGAAACAGTTAATTATATTTCTCCTCAGGAATAATGTTTATCGAAGCACCAGTGTCGATGATGAAAGGTATTGAACAACCGCTTATTTTCAGTGAAATCTTTGGACAATGTTTGGATGACTATGGAGCTTTGGCATGTCGACTTTTCTTTGGCTGACATTTTTCTTCATATGCGGCCAGTCCAGCATGCGCTGACTTTTCTGAGGTAAACCTCGACATGCCACAACTATCTTTTACGATTTCACTTGATACTGATCTAGAAGAACCGCTTGGCGATGATTTAGATGATAATCAACGTTGTTTAGTGTCGATTTTGTATTAACTGATGTTGCAACTTGGCCTTGTGGGTGGGCATCGAACGTTGCTTCTAGAAAGTTACAGCGGACATTTTGTCGTCGCACCATGACATCACAAAATGGTTCCCCTTCTCACAGCCTTTACATATCTGTCCATTGGTGGGACATTTACCTTCATGTGGAAACTAATAACTACATCTTAAACACAACTTCTTTTTACATGTGGACATCACCTTTAGTCCTTCGGTCTTTGGCTTTGGCTTACTTTTCACACTCATGACTGATTCATTCTGGGGACCTCTGGCCTCAATGTCGGCAGCTTGTCTTTCGGCATTCTCTGCAGCTCTGGCAGCCATTAACACTCACTCCAGACTGAGTTTCTCTCAGCATTCATTGTTTGAATACATCTAAGACGTATAGCTTCTTCATCATTACATTCATTGAACTTACAATGTTTGTTGAGTGTGTCAAGTTTCTCCACAAATTAATTGATGGTTTCACCAATTTTCTGTCGTTCTTAACTGAAAACATATCTTATTTAATATACATTGGCCATTGGATTGAATTTGCGATTCAAAGTTTCTTTAATCTGCCAGTATGTCATTTATTCGTCAGTTTGCAACATCTTCCTTATGACTTCTTTTACATCATCACAAGCAAGGTTTTTGAGGTATTTGATCATCTTTTTATTATCAGTCTCTTCAAGTGCATCAATGTAATCTTCAAATGTCTCTATCCACACAATCCATCTATCGCCAATATTTTGCTTTCAAAAGGTGGTGGTGGTAGTTTCAGGAATGCAGCAGTTTTGTAGACCATCACAAAACTTAATGATACCATTGGTGGATCACTGTGACTAGGTTTAAGTAACTTATCTGTGAGGCCTTGTGTCATGCTGGCCTCAGGATCATCTTTAATGATAGCTGGAAACATGAATTTCTTTTCTGCCATCTAAAAAAAAAAAAAAATTATTCCGAGAGTCACTCTCGGCTCTTTATTCTTCAAAGACCTTTGAAGTTATTCTGAGCCCCACTCAGCTGTTTTGGTGGCTGGCCACTTCATGCACGGATGGCTTTGTAAGCACAGCTATTGAAATGACTGCTTGATCCACTTCACCATGTGCAGCTGTAAGATGCCTCTTGTAATGGGTTTGATACGCCAAATATTTCTTCTTTTCTAAATGTCAATTTGCACTTTCTGACACCGAGGTTGTCTCCGCCTTGCAGCACTTCTGTCTGTAACATTATCTTGCAATTTCCAATTATCAATGACTCCTCTTTGAAAACCTGGTTGTATCCGCCTTCAGTGACGGCACGCCGTATAACATATGTCTTTATCTTGCTTGGCAGCGTGGAACCTTTATGTATGTCCTGACCAGCAGGTTCTCAGCAAACGGTGTGTAGAGTCTCTGCAATGATTTTGTTATCGTCAACTGCTTCCCAGTGGCTGGAGCTGTGCTTTGACTCCATATGCATTAAGTGTTGATTCCGTACTTTGCCGATGGCATATGTGGCCCACATGAGCAGTCTGCTTGGACCATGGGAAACTCTCTGGGAGAGCACTGCTGACCTATGGGTTACTTAACCTCTATCTTGCTGCCATTTGTAGCGTCTTCTCCAGCCTGGGTACCCACCAATGATTATGCCACATTCAGAGCTTAGTCTTACACGTCTTCATTCCTCTGTGTGTAACTGTGCACTCAGCATTCTAAAACAGCCTTCATTACATTCCACTCTAACACCTTTGTCAGAGCTCTATGAAATCCATGAGGGGCCAAAAGGGTTCCGCAATTGCTAACTCACAAGAAACTACAACAACCAAAATGAATTGCAAAGCCTTTAATTAAAGCAATAATTACATTTTTGTCCTACTCACTAAGAGTCAGGAAAACAGGAAAGAAAGCTAAGAGGAGGGCCAGGCACATCTGACTCTCCCTCCAACTTCACCAGTGTTGTACTGCTTCAAATGCAATAATGTATTTATGCATTCATTTGAATTCCCTGTACAAGTCTGTCCCGGTATGTTGCACAAAAAACCTACACACAGATGTGGGGATTAAGAGTATGGGATAGTTCAGCCTAACAAATATAGGAAAATCCTGCCTTAGCTTGAACAGTTCACTCAGATCACATCCATAAAAATAAAAAGTAGTAAAAAACTATTTGTCACACAGGAGTACACAAAGGAATAATGTTGGTGTGAAAACCTAATAATCTCATTAATATAAGCTAATAAATATACTGACTTGTCCACTGACACATTCTATATTCTTTGAATAAAACAACATAATCTGCACTTGAGTATTAATGTTTTGCAAACTTTATTTGCTTTATATTAAATGCTAATTTTATTTTCCAAATCATTTTTGCAGATCTTGCCAGCTGTTTGAAATGTCCAATTCACCAATGGTCCAATGAAAAAAGAGATCAGTGTTTTCTCAAAATGACTGAGTTCCTGTCCTTTGAAGAACCTCTGGGTCTGGCACTCACTAGTTCTGCTGCCTGTTTAACCATGCTTGCAGCGTCGGTACTCTGCATCTTCATCAAGTACAGAAACACTCCTATAGTCAAAGCCAACAACCGTGGACTTAGTTACCTACTCCTTGTCGCCCTCATGTGCTGCTTCCTCTGCTCCTTCATATTCATTGGCCGTCCCACAAGGCCCTCCTGCATGCTGCGACAGACTGTCTTTGGGGTCATTTTTTCCATTAGTGTCTCCACTGTTCTAGCTAAAACAATTGTTGTAGTCATTGCCTTCAAGGCTACCAATCCTAGAAGCCCTGCAAGGAGGCATCTGGATTTCAAGATACCAATGTCTATAGTAGTGTTACCTTCTCTGGTACAACTTCTTATCTGTGCTGGTTGGTTGCTTACATATCCCCCATTTCCAGAATTGAACACCCAATTATATAATGAAAAGATTATCTTTGAGTGTAACGAAGGGGACACCACCTTCTTCTACTGCATGCTTGGGTATATGGGCCTCTTGGCTACAGTCAGCTTTATAGTGGCCTTTCTCGCAAGGAATCTGCCAGGAAGCTTCAACGAGGCCAAGCTGATCACTTTCAGTATGCTGGTGTTTGTCAGTGTGTGGATCTCCTTCATCCCGGCTTACCTCAGCACACGGGGGAAGTACATGGTGGCCGTGGAGGTGTTTGCCATCCTGTGCTCCAGTGCTGGACTGCTGGGGTGTATATTCATACCCAAGTGTTACATCATTCTTTTAAGACCTGAAAGAAACTCCAGGAAATATATTACAGCAAAATCATAATTTGGTATTAAATGTTTATTGTAACAAACATTGATGGGGAAGAGATCTACATTCATTAAAGTAATTTAAATAATTGTAACGAATCAAGATTAAGAAAATCAAGAAAGTTATGAGTTATATTTGCAAACTGAGTTATGCAGTCTTAGCGTTGGTTTTAAAAATTAAAAAGAATGAATGGCACATCCATATCAAGTTCGTAGTCATTTTTCTGGTGATGTATCCAGAGGTATTTCTTCTGGCCATTTTCTCACATGAAACAAGTACAATAGTGCAAAAGTATTAATACAACGTTTATTTATTTTGGAACCGATTAAGTACTTTGAACATTGCTTACAATATTTACATCTTCGAAGGAATAAACACATTCTCCTGACTGAATCTGACTAATTGAAATAAAAACGTGTTTCAAAAATGTTTTTGAGACTGAAAATAACCTTCTGGAGGATAATATAAATGATGGTGCATCATACAGAGTGTTCTGAAAGCCAGATTAAACTCTCTATTCATTAATAGGGGAAGATAAAAATTAGATGACAATTGTTTCAGCTCATTTAAAAAGCTCTTCCTCAGGACAAGTGGATTTGCATTGCATTTAAGTTTCTTTTCACAGTGTACAGCTCTAAAACATTGGAGTTATGCCTAGAGACAGAGGTGTGTAGTCATAACTAACCCCGGGCGTAGCACTACGCTTCGCCCACGTATTGTACGTAGCGCTGCCTGCTTCGCACTTTCCGAAGTAGGCGAAGCAGGGCAGCACTACGCACACGCCGAGGGCGAAGCGTAGCTGCCTGCCACCCGCCACCCACCTCCCGCCCGCCCTCCTTTTAATAATATCAGCAATGAAAAATAAATTAAAGTAAAGCGACTTACCTTAAGCGCGGCGTCTCCGGGGCTCCCTCTTTCTCGTTTCTAATTTCTTCTGGCAAATGCGCATGCGCGGACACCCGCGCATGCGCATTTCTTGCAGAGGGAGGTGAGGTAACATTTTGGCATCCACTCGTATATAATTTAGTTTTAAAATCTGATGACAGAGTACCTCTGAACTCACTGGGGCAGATTTATGAGGTTTTGCCGTAGGGAAGCGCAGCAGGCCTTCCTGCTGCGCTTCTCTACGGCAAAAGAAAAGGGCAGGGATACGCAGTATCTAGAAAATGCGGCGCATTCCTGTCCTTTTCCCCAGCACACAATGGGCTGCCTGCGCCAACGCAGGCACCTCTGCACCATGGTGCAAGGGTGCCTGCGTTGCAGAGATGAATATTTTTGTACAGGAAGGGAAACCTTTCTGTACAAAAATAATCACAAGAGGTTTTTCCTCGCACACATAGAAAAAGGAAAAACGAGGAGAAATAAAGATATTTCTCCCCGTTGCGCCTCCCTTACGCCTCCCCTGGGGAGGCGTAAGCTTTTGGCGCTGCCTCAGATTTACGATTTCTCATAAATCTGGGGCAGTGTCAAAAGGCCATGGATGTTGCTGGGAACGCCCCCAGCAACACCCATTGCACGCCCCTTTAACGCAGAACACTGCGTTAAAGGGACTGATATTTATGAGGCAGCATTAAGCCACAAAAAGTGGCTCAGTGCTGCCTGATAAATATCATGCAGGTTTCTGCGCCACGGAACGTCACAAAAAGTGACGTTTCGATGGCGCAACGGGCCTCATAAATCTGCCCCACTGTTCGCCCACCCTGTTTAGAGGTGGTAAAACCAGTGAGTCTTTCACCGGGTGCGGACCCATTCAGCTCCACTTGTAGAAACCGTTCAGCATGGGGTCCGCCACTCCAGGACCACAGTTTCAATGGAATGTTTAGTGCCAATATTCCCTGATCAGGTCTCCCATATGAGGCATAAATTATTCCAGGCAGGAGAACCGGTATTCAGTTGACAAACCTTCACCTAAGTAATGCATGCCAAGTAGGCAGCAATCTCTTATGAACGGTTTATCTGTGTTTTAGAAAAGGGTAGCCGAGGTCACTGCCAGGAAATCCACCGAGTTCTAAATGACCTAATGACAACCTTTTTGAACAAAGAAACAAAAACTCATAGGTGGAGAAGTGTTATATAGTCTCCATGCCATTCTAAACACTTGAACGGTCGATTTAGATCTAATGGGCTACGCAATAACGGAAAATAGTCATCTTGCTGAAACGTGAGGGTAAGAGTATGGTTAACCATGATTTCCTATAGTTTATCCCATATAAACCAGGGATAACCGTAGTATGTCAATAAACATATAATGAAAACACCCTATGATGAAAATTTCCAGAATTCTTTCTCCCAATAGTAGATGCAGTTACAGTGACCCCAAAGGGTTGATATCGAAAACAATAATAACTTGCTACAAAAATGTGGTGTTAAAACTATTGATTACAAATATATCCTGTCACTATAATGATAATGGTAAGTACAAAAATATTGAGAAAAAATATTGTTTCACAGAAATATCATTCCAAAACAAAAAACAATGTTTTATAATATATAGATATATATATCGCTTCAATTAGTTAATTTTAATTACTTAATATATATAATTAATATAATGTAATGAAATAATTTAAAATAATTTTTCATATTATATATATCAGTGATGTCACTGAACATATCATGAGTGATGTAATATGTGAGGTCATAAGCAGTGCATTGCAGGGGCATGAGTTATTTGTAGATCAGCTAACTATAACTGCTGAATTTCTCTGTTTTGTACGAGTGAAACCTGAGCCTAACTATAAAGTCACTGTAACCTTTTGCTTATTCAGTGAACATATCTATATATATATATATATATATATATATACATATATATATATATATATATATATATATTACCTACTGGCAGTCGCCAGTAGGTAGTTATAGTTAGGACCTATTTTCCATAGGAAATCCGCAACATTCTATTCGGAATAACGTTGGCGCCGATTGACGAATATTCACGAAATTTTCTAAACTTTTGCCCAGCTCTGGTCCGCTCCTATCCTGAAAACTTCACGGTGATTCGTCAAGCGGGGGCTGAGAAAAAAGGGGGGTCCCAAAACACATTTTCCCATGCATTTTCCCTGTTGACGCAGCTACAGCCCGAACTGCTGAATGGAATTACACCAAATTTGGCAAAGAGGTAGTCCTCATTTCCGACTCGTGCCTTTTGCTTAAATGGTGTAAATCCGCTCAGTAGTTTTTGAGAAAATTAGAGTTAAAAAGATAGATATATCTGGGTGGAGCCTAACCACACATCTCATCGTGAGATCTGATTGGCTTTCAGTACTTCATCCAAGAAGTGTTGGCAGCCATCGTGGGACCAATATACATGATAGCACCTCATTAAAAAGCATAGAAGGTTTTAAGACTTTAGGTACATTATAAATCATTTGTTGATGGTACCATACTCATTTTAGGAATTGTGGTGTGTTCTAAGGTGATTTTACCATGTGAAAAAGCCTTCTGCTGTGATATCATGAATCATGTTTGAGAGAAAACTATTTTCTCATGCTTTTACCACAGAGGTTTGGAAGGTGATCTATAAGCTAAACTGAGAGCATATTTTCTGTAAATTCACATTATCTTTCTCAGTCATGTGAGAATGAAGTCTGACATTTTCAGTAAAACATGTACATCCAACAAGGGCAGAGACTGTCAGTTGATTCCTTTGTGTTCTACTGCAGCTTCCCAGAGTGTTCTAAAGAGCTCTAACAGTCCTACTTATGATAAACGTATGGCATACCTGAAGCCATCTCGATTGGAATAAAGTGGTAACTCTCAAAACATCTAATTTAAAAAGGAACAAAATGAGGGGGTTCATTTTGCCATAGAAAGTATGATTAGTGCTGCAGAAAGAAAAATCAGGGCACATTTTGAGTGACTTCTCAAATCTTCTTCTATTTCATTAAAAAATTCTGACATGCAGACTGAAACATGCACTTTCAATACCAGCAGCAGACTTCCCTGGTGAGCAGTAGCTTTACTACAGTGATCTAATGAGCAACTAGAGTGCTAACATTCTGAAATTATGGAAAATGTGTGACACATCTGAATGCCTTCTTGATGGAATCAAAGTAAAAAACAGAAAGATGTTCCTACTGAGGAGACTGTAGTAAATGGGGAAATTAGGAAACTTCATAACAAATAAGTCTCCCAAAATGGCTACCAGAGACAAAAGAGCCCAAATGTAGCCCAAATATCACCCAGATGTAGCCCAAGTATAGCCCAATGACAGAATGTCCAAGTGTTCTAACGAACAACTAGAGCGCTAACAGTCTTACTTATGACAAAAGTATGGCACACCTGAAGCCATCTTGATTGAAATAAAGTGGTAACATTTAAAACATTTAATTTACAAAGAAACAAAATGAGGGGATTCATTTTGCCATAGAAATCATGATTAGTGCTGCAATAAGAAAAATTAGGGCACATTTTGACTTCTCAAATCCTCTTCTAATTCATAAAAAAATACTGACATGCAGACTGAAACATGCATTTTGAATACCAGCAGCAAACTTCCCTGGTGAACAGAAGCTTTACTACAGTGATCTAATGAGCAACTAGAGTGCTAACGTTCAGAATTTATGGCAAATGTGTGACACATCTGAATGCCTTCTTGATGGAACCAAAGTAAAAAACTGAAAGTATTTCCTACTGAGGAGACTGCAATAAATGAGGAAATTAGGAAACTTCACAACAAGTAAATCTCCAAAGATGGCCACCAGAGACAAAAGAGCCCAAATGTAGCCCAAATATCACCCAGATGTAGCCCAAGTATAGCCCAATGACAGAATGTCCCAGAGTGTTCTTAAGAACAACTAGAGCGCTTTGTCTTACTTATGACAAAAGTATGGCACACCTGAAGCCATCTTGATTGGAATAAACTGGTAACACTTAAAACATTTAACTTAAAAAGGAACACAATGAGGGGGTTCATTTTGCCATATAAATTATGATTAGTGCTGAAGAAAGAAAAATTAGGGCACATTTTGAGTGGCTTCTCAAATCCTCTTCTATTTCATTAAAAAATTCTGACATGCAGACTGAAACATGCACTTTTAATACCAGCAGCAGACTTCCGTGGTGAGCAGTAGCTTTACTACAGTGATCTAATGAGCAACTAGAGTGCTAACATTCAGAATGTATGGCAAATGTGTGACATATCTGAATACCTTCTTGATGGAATCATAGTAAACAACTGAAAGCATTTCCTACTGAGGAGACTGCAGTAAATGAGGAAATTAGGAAACTTCATAACAAATAAATCTCCCAAGATGGCCACCAGAGACAAAAGAGCCAAAATGCAGCACAAATATCACCCAAATGTAGCCCACATGTAGCCCAATGACAGACGTGTGCAAAACACTTATTTATTCAGTTTTATATAGTGCAGACTTGTCAGGTATTGGAGTGCTTTAAATGAGCATTGGTTACATCACACAAGATCAAATTCATTTTGGTTGTAGACATGGGGAGATTAAGTGATTTGACCAGAATCACAGAATGTTGAGCTGAAGCAGAAACTCCAACCTGGTTCCCCAGTTGCAAAGTCTGCAGCTCTGAAAGTAACACCACATCCTCTCCCCTAAGTGCAACATTTAATCAAGTGGTCAACTGGATAAAAAAACATAAAGATTACAAATAATTTAAAAGTTCTTTGTCGCTATTTGAAAACTCAGAAAATATGTCCTCATTTTAGTTTTTTAGAGCACTAACCATAATGTTGATGCAAATAAGACCCTCTCATATATGCAATTTGTAAAGGAAATGCTCTAGGTATTACAGTTTTGATTACATCAAGATAACGTCAGGCGTTCCACACTTTTGTAATAAATATAGAATGTTAGCAATCTAGTTGTTCATTGGGATACTGTTTAGAGGCAGAGGCCAGGGGCACGGACTCTGAAAATTTAAGGCAGGTAGGAGAGTGCAGAGGCAACAATTTGACCACACTGGGCAGGCAGGAAGGGCAGTGGCAGCACAACAGACTATGGAGGGCAGTGGAAAGGGGGGCAGGGGCAACAAACCAACAATACAGGACTGGCAAGAGAGGCTGTGGCAATATAATAGACCATTGTGGGCAGAAGGAAGAGGCAGTGGTAGTACAACCATACATGCCAACAGACCCATTTCAGCCAGGAAACGTCCAATGTTTTTAAGCTCAAATGGGCTTTATTTGATCTGTCTCCTGTCTGCAATCCCCTCTTTTTCAATGTAACTCAAAGGGGAAAATCAATACCCCAGTTTTTTTTCAAAATCTCCCTCTTACCAAGTTCAAAATGTTCGCAAGTATAGGACATTGGATCATGATAGGCAGGAGGAATAGGGGTAGGGACATGGACTTGGATAACAGAGGACAGGACGGACATGGAGAGGTGCACCAAACTGACCCTACAGGGCAGGCATCAGGGTTTGCAGCAGCACAATACACCACACTGGGCATGCAGGATGGGAGTGCAGCACAACAATCCATAGAAAGCAATAGGGAGGGGACAGGACCATGCACATGGACAACAGAGAACAGAGGGGAAAGAGTCAATGGTAGCTAGCTGACCATAATGGACAGACAGGAGAGAAAGCTGCAGCATAACAGACCATAAAGGGCAGGAGGGATGGATCAGGGGCATTACAATGGCACACACAAGCCAGGAGGGAGGGAATAGGGGTCTGCACATGGAAACAGAGGGCTGGGGGCAAGGGGGCAGGGCAGGAGCAGCAAGATGACCATGGAAGGTCAGGCAGCATGGGCACTAGAAACAAGACACACCATGGAGAGCAACAGTGAGACTATGATGGCATACACACTGACCGTGGAGGGAAGGTGGGAGGGGATCAGGGGCAGCTAGCTGAGCACACAGGGAAGGTGGGAGGGGCCATGGCAGCACAGAAGAACATGCATGGCAAGTGGGAGGGTTAGTGGCAGCACAATGGCTATGATGGGCAAGAAGGAGGGTGCAGGGGCATGCACAAAGGACCATGGAGGATAGAAGGGAGGGTCAGGACCTGGTGACAGACAAGAGAGTTCAGGGGAAGGGGCCTCACAACAGACCACACGGGGCAGGCAGGAGGAGCAGTTGCAGCACAACAGACCAGGGAGGGCAGAAGGGTGTGGCAGTAAAATGGACCATGTGGACAGGCAGGGTGGAGGTGGCAGGGACAGGTTACAGTCATCTGACAATGCTAGGCAGGTGGGAGGGGAGTTGCAGCTCAACAGAACACTCAGAGTAGATAGGAGTGGCAGGTCCATGGAACATGAGGTGGGCAAAAAGGATGGAGCAGGGGCATGAACAAAGACATCGGAGGGCAGGGGGAAGGAGAATAGAGGCAACAAGCTAAGCACAGAGGCTAAGCAGGAGGTCTATGATGGGCCATAGAATTGGGCAATGGAGGGCAGGAGGAGTGGATTGGTACATCATGCTAAATGGAGGGCAGTGGCAGCACATCAGACCATGCATGGCAGGAGGGAGGAGGCTAGTCGATGGATTCAGACAACAGAGGATAGGTAGGAGGTGGATGGGGTAGCAAGCTAACTGTTCAGAGAAGGTGGGTATTAGGAATTTTATTGTTTTTAAAATGTGTGTCGGTGCGAACTACTTAAAATATGAACAAGTATGCAGCATAATCTCACTTTTATTCAGGAAGAAGAGGACGTTCGTGACTGTGACTCCTGGCTCACTTGGCAGAAACACCCCCTGACCCTCCACCCCATCACAAAATGTAATGCCTGTGAAAAGGGTCGGTGGACGCAGTGTTATATAGAACATAGTCCTGGGAGCACGATTGAAAATGAAAACTAGATATAGTATATGGTATAAACTATGCACCAAAAAGTGTGATATAAGATGAACCGGGGCGTGAGATATAATATGCAATACATTGAGCAAATGACTGATTCATTGGAGAGCGCGAGATAGCACAGGCACTAGCGCGTGCTATGCAATATGCACCTTGGAGTGTAATATGCACAGGGTAGTGTTGTGTAACCTAACTAGTCTCTAAAGTTGTAATATAAAATATGTGCTGGGGAGTGTAACGTTGCATATGCACTGTGACAAAGATATGGATCCCAGATTGTAATATGTATGGCATAGCGTTGTGCGCTATAACATAAGCATCGAGCAAGGCACGTTAAATGGGGCAATATAACCCGTGCAAAGGCAAGTGTGGCATGACATATTCAAGGGGTGGTGTTACAGTGCACATGGGCTAGAGAGTGTCATAGTATACGCACTAGCTGGTGGAATACAACACAGAGGTGTGTGGCACTCGACGGGCACTGGTGGGTGTAACACAGCATTGGGCTCAGCCGGGAGCACGCTGTGACTCTCAAGTGAGGTTCGTCTCCTTTCCAGAGAGTAAAATAAAAAGTATTACACATCCGGCGGTGGATGTGTGTTTTATTAACCGTGAGGGGGGGTTTCTTGCATAGTTTGGTCAAATTTTTGTCAAATCCCCTTTGAATGGCTTGGTGTGCATATGTATTAAATGTGCCCGTCAATAGCTACCCATGTTTGTATAAATAAACGACAAGGGTGTCTACTTGGAGAGTACCCACCGGCAGGGACGCTGGGATTAGGCACGGTAGGACGTCAGACACGTCAGAGCTTTACTAGAGGTGTAAATACATTCCACGTGGATTCATTGAATGCATAGTCGCCTTTTAATGAATATCATGCAAATCGTGGTGGTGATAGGTACATACGGTTTGTCCAGCATGTCCTAGGTGTTTCTATAAATATATATTTTTTTAAAATAATAAAAAACAAAGGCCGGCCCGAGGGATGGGGTCCCCGGGGCCATAAATGGCCTGAGGAGGGGGTCCCCAGGGCCAATAAATTAGAAAAAGAAGGGGGGCCACACAGCCCTCCTTCTTAAAAAAATAAAATGAATAAAAGACCGGCATCGCGCCGGAGGCCACGCCCCCTCCTTGCAGCACTCTGCAAACGTGCCCCTTGGCCAGTTGTAAGTTGGGCAATTAATTCCCCTTCAATTCTGAGGGTCCCTGAGGGCCAACTAGCCCAACAGGTATCTCCAGTATGCGCCAGGGAGCTGCGTTGCAGACAGTTGTTCTTAGGCCATGCCCCTTTTTACACCTCTATGCAACCCAGCTCTATGGCGCTTACTGGAGGTACCTAGTGGGCTAGTTTGACCCTTGGGACCCTTAGGATTCAAGGGGACTTAATCTCTCAACTTAGAACGGCCACAGGGCGCTTTTACACAGTGGTGAAGGGAGGGGACGGGGCCTGAGATGACGTGTGCAAACACACCCTGTGGCGTGTTTTAAGTTGGGGAAATAATTCCCTTTCAATCCTGAGGGACCCTAGGGGCCAACTAGCCCACCAGGTGCTTCCAGTAAACGCCACTGCTCTGTGTTGCAGAGAGGTGGTGCAGGCCGTGCCCCTTTTTACACCTCTATGCAATGGCGCTTACTGGACGTACCTAGTGGGCTCTTTTGCCCCTAGGGTCCCTCAGGATTCAAGGAGACTTAATCTCCCAACTTACAGTTCAAAAGATTTTATTAGACAAATAAAGGTGTCAATACATAAGAAAGTCTAAACAGTACATCAAGAAGAGAGTCGGAATAAAACATGACTATGTAAGCAAAGCATGGCTATGTAAAGAAATTTAAAATCGTAGGATAACAAATAATTGAGGCTATATAACAGGAGGCAATATTGGAAAAAACATGCAATAGAATGTATTTAAAAAAAAAAAAAAAATGCAAAGGAACAAAAAGACCGATCAGGGAGGATTAGAGACCTCCTGTTGAGAGGGAGGTAAATGCGATGAACGTTTAGCACAAATATCAAGGTACAAGGTCACAGGAAGCCAGAGATAATGCCGCTTCTTGGGCAAACTGAGGGGGTAAACGAAGGCAGTGTCCAGTCTGTGATTGTGACATACATTGTACCACCAAGCTCTAAAAGAAATGTTATCAAAATTTTTCCAGTTTACAGTAATTTGTTGGAATGCAACAGCTATCAACAAGTCAACAATTTGCATATTGAAATCAATGTCTGCCCAACAAGGAGACAGGCTCCCTAAAAAAATATTAACA
The DNA here is from genome assembly GCF_964204655.1 of Triturus cristatus. Taxonomy (NCBI): domain Eukaryota; kingdom Metazoa; phylum Chordata; class Amphibia; order Caudata; family Salamandridae; genus Triturus; species Triturus cristatus. The sequence continues at coordinate 1,667,945,778 of NC_140591.1, read as the reverse complement.
AAGGAGAAGGGGAATGTAGTATGAAATATGTCATTAATTTGGACCCAAACTTGCTTCCAAAAATTGTGTGTAACAGTACAAGAAAAAAGCATGTGAAAGAGAGTAGCCTTGGGTGTCGAGCAGGACCAGCAAAGATCAGGGACTGAGGGAAACCTCTTATTCAACTTTTGGGGTGAAAAGAGAAGCCTGTTATATATAAAAAAAAAAGGGTTTATGTGAGAGAGGCAGCCCTAGAAGACTTGCGGAGTTTGGTCCACAGTTTATCCCAGAGAGAGGTGGGCCAAGAGATGTCTAAATCAGACTCCCATTGCTCCTCTACTATGGATTTTGGCCTAGGTGCGAGAGTCTTGTGGAGTGAGTGGTAAATTGAGGAGGCTGTGGGATGAGAGCGCAGCAAGGAATGAAGGTTCAGAGTGGAATTAGGAGAGTTATGTTGGGTGGGAGAGTTAAGAAATTGGGTATAAGTGGACATAACTGCATTCTTAAGCGAGAGATATTTATGAGCAAAGGAATGAGGGAGATTGAAATTTTGACGGAGGGTGGAGAAAGGCAAGAAATCGAAACTGGAGAAGAGATGGGACACCCATATCAAACCCCTTTGTCTCCAGGACTTCCAATAGAAGGGCTTGTGATTGATGAGGATACTCTTATTATACCAAATGGTGGCACTGAGGAATTCGGCCATAGAAGAAGGAGGATCAGAGGAAGTGGAAAGAAGAAGCTTGGTAGTGAACTTATGAATGGGAGTGAAGGAGAGCTGGGGCTTACGGGAGAAGGAAAGATATTCAGCGAAAGTAAAAGGGGATAAGATGAGACGTTCAATGGCAAGCCATAAGGGGGAAGGCTCAACAGGGTCCCGCAACCAAAGGGAGGCTTGCCGCAAAAGGAAGGCTTTATGATAGGCGGGGAAGTCTGGAAAGTTGACCCCACCCTCCGATTTAGGAAGTCTTAATCTGGACAAGGACATACGTGCTTTTTTGCCAGACCAGAGGAATGAAGAGAGGATAGTATTGATTTTCCTAAAAAGTTTAGTAGGAATTGGAACTGGGATGTTGGAAATGGTGTAAATAACTATTGGTGAAAGCATCATTTTAATCGTGTCGAGGCGGCCCCACCAAGAAAGATAAAGAGGGTGCCACCTGGAGGTGAGGTCAGACAATTTCTGGATACACTTGTTAAGGCATAAGGATACAGTATCGGGAAGGGAGGGGGTAATGTGCAAACCTAGGTATTTGATAGTGAGGGACTCCAGGTAAAATTGGACGCAGCAAAATCAGGTTTGAAAGTAAATTTTGTAAGGGGTAAAATTTCACATTTGTCGTTGTTCAACTTATAGCCGGAAATTTGGGAGTATTCATGGACCTCAGTTAGAAAGGCAGGGATCGAAACAGCGGGGTTGGACATAAAGAGTAGGATATCGTCTGCATAGGCAGCAAGTTTAACGGTTGTCTGGGAGATTTGAAAACCATGCAGATTGGGATTTTGACGGAGTTTTGAGAGAAAGGGTTCTAAGGCCAGATTAAAAAGGAAGGGGGAAAGGGGACAACCCTGACGAACTCCTCTACCTAGATTGAAGAAAGAAGAGATTAGGCCATTGGCGCAAACCGCCGCTCTGGGACTAGAATACAGGAAGGAAACAAAGGAGATGAAATTGGGGCCAAATCCAAACCATTTAAGAGCAGAAAAAAGGAAAGTCCACTCTACCCTGTCAAACGCTTTTTCTGCGTCTAAAGCAATTGCCGCTAGTGGATCTTGGGACCGTGAAGATTTAGAAAGGACGTTGAACAAAAGTCTAGTGTTATCTGTGATGAAGCGGCCTTTAACAAAACCAGATTGTTCCGGGCCCAGCAAATCAGGAAGGAAGGGGTCTAACCTTATGGCGAGGGATTTAGCATATATCTTGTAATCAATGTTAACTAAGGAAATTGGTCTGCAGTTCTTACAATACTGGGTGTCTTTCCCTTCCTTGGGTATAATACATATATGGGCGTCTGAAAACGTGCCAGAGGAAGTGTCACTGAGTATGAAAGAATCAATAAGGGAGTGCAATCTGGGTAGTAGTAATTTGGAGAAGTGCAAGTAGAATTCAACTGTAAATCCGTCCGGACCCGGGGCTTTGTCCTTCTTAAGTGCCTGGAGTGCAGTTTGCAGTTCGCAGCTAGAAATGGGCAATTCAAGAGTAGATAAATCAACAGGGAAGTTGGGAGGTGCCTGAATGCTGGAAAAGAAAGTAGCGAGAGAGTGGGCAGTAGGGTGGGTTTCAGAAGAATAAAGTGTGGAATAAAAGTGGGAAAATTCCTCTAAAATATCAACATCTGTATGTTTTAAAACAGAGTTAGCATCATAAACAGAGTCAATGTTTAATTTGTTTTGCTTGATTTTTAAATAGTTGGCTAAAACCTTTCCCGCCTTGTTCTTGCCACCATAAAATTTTGAGCTAGATTTCAACAAATATAATGAGGCATCTTCAGTGGACTGTTTATTATATTGCATCTTAGCCTCAATGAGAGTAGTCAAACTTTCCTGAGAGTGGGAGGTGTAAAAAGAATGCTCCAGTTTTTTAATCATGAGGAGGAGATCCCTAGTACGCTTTCGAGCAGTCTTACGCGTCCTGGCCACGTGGCCAATGATGAACCCCCTGGCTGCAGCCTTATAAGCGTCCCAAATAGCGTGCTTGGGCAAAGTGGGTGTGTCATTATTGGCAAAAAATTCTGTGGTAAATTCAACAAAAGGAGGTGGTGAACTTGGGGTCAAGAAGTAAGGTATTGTTAAAGCGCCACCGTTTTGGTCCAGTGGACTTGGGTAAAACATCAATATTAACCGAAACAGGGGCGTGATAAGAGAGCAGGATGGGGCCAATATCGGCACGGGTGAGGGACTGAGAAATATGGTGGGAAAGAAAGATGTAATCAATGCGTGATTGTGACTGGTGGGAGGGAGAGTACAAAGTGAACTCTTTAGTTGTAGGGTTACAGAGACGCCAAGCGTCAATGAGTTTGTGTTGGGATATTGCCTGAGCAAAGAGCTTATGAGACTTATTAGGGATATAAGAAGCTTTGGAGTGCCTGTCTAAAAAGGGATCGAGGGGTAGATTACAATCGCCTGCCATAATAAAATTTTCCTCAATGTATTCAGTAATACGGGAGGCCATTACGCGCCAGAAGACAGGGTCACCACCAGTAGGTGCATAGATATTGAGAAGGGAAATGGGGATACCCTTCAAGGAAAGTTTGACATACAACCATCTACCCTCGGGGTCTGACTCAGAAGTCAAAAGCAAATAGGGGAGAGATTTGCGAACTAACACAACTACACCATTTCTTTTACCATCACCAGGGGCAGAAAATACATTGCCTACCCAACCCCTCTTGAGCTTAGCAGCTTCTATATCAGACAAATGGGTTTCTTGCAAAAAGGCAATGTCGACATTCAACTTGGCTAGGTAAGAGAGAATCTTTTGCCTCTTAATGGGAGAATGAAGACCTTTAACGTTCCAGGAAACAATATGTGCTGACATTAAGGATGGTTAGAAGAGTAGTGCAAAGAAAAAGTAAAGCATCGAAAGAGAGCCTCAAGGAAAGCAAGTACATAAGAACAAGAAAGAAGGAAATAAGAGTAGAGAAGAGATAAAGCGGACACAAGAAAGAGGAGTGCAAGAAAACTGAGATATGCCGTAAAGGAAGAAAAGATCCAAAGTGTTATTAAGGTCAGTATGAAAATACAATGAAGTCTGGAGAAATTGGTGAATAAGATCCAATGAGAGAGAGAAAAGAGCATGCATAAAAAGACAGATGAGCAAGCAAAACAAAAGAGGAGAAGACCAAACGGAAAGGGACGTAAATACAAGTTAAAAGAGAAGTGGAATAACAGGAAGAAAATATATATGAGAAGGACGAAGCATGACCAAGGGAAACAATAAGCAATGAGAGGAAGAAAAGAGAGAGAGAGAAAAGAAGAAAAAGGCAGCAGAGAAGGTAATGACACCAATAAACCTGAAAATATGAAGGGAGAAGACAAAGTAAGGAAATGCAAAACAAGAACAAACATGTCAAAAAAGGGATAAGGAATACTTACAGAGGATAACTCGGGGAAGGTACGGTCAGGAGCAATGACACGCAAAGACGAACACGGAGGTAAGGGAAGGGAGGTAGGGCCAACTGGAGAAGGCAGGACACTCGGGGTCAATGAGACGTCCAACCAGAGGAACAAGGCGGGACGCAAAGTATTGATCTGTAAGGGAAGCAAGGTAACGAGGTTAAGTGATGACAAATGACAAAGGCACATAACAAGCAATGAGTAGGATAAACCAGGGAACCAAAACATCAATAACAAAGGCGACAATGGAAAGCAAAAACCCATCGATAAAACATGAAAATTTAAGAACAATTGAAATTTAAAAAAAAAATTCAACAGGCAAAAGAAATTGGAGAATCATAATGCAGCTTCGGAAAAAGTCACGGTGGGGGAGAAGAGGAAGGGCCAGAAAGCTCCATATCAGCCTGGCCCAAGGAATTCAGGAAACTCCGAAGTCGAGTAGGCTCCTCATATCTCGTAGTCTTATTATTGTACGTGACTTTAAATAGACAAGGGTGAAAGAGACCATATCTGGCACCAATGGAGCGAAGGTCAGGTCTCATGTCCAAGAAGGCCTTACGGCGGTTTGCAGTAGATCTGGCATAGTCCTGTGCGAAGAACAAAGTGGAACCCGACCAGGTAATGCGAGGAGAGGCTCTAGCCACTGAGAGGACTTTCAGCAAGTCTGTATATTCTAGGAAGTACATTATTACACCTCTAGGCTTCGCTGGCGTGGACAGAGAGGAGGAAACTCGCCCAAGCCTGTGCGCTTGTTGGATATTTAGTGGAGTGTCCGCAGGCAGATGTAAGACCTTGGGAAGAAAAGACTTGAAGAAATTGATGGGGTCATTCCCCTCGCACCCTTCCATCAGGCCGTAAAGGCGAAGATTATTGCGCCTATTTCGGTTTTCAAGATCCTCCTCCTGCTTCTGGAGAGAGGAAATCTGCCCATGCATGTGGGTGACCTTGGCTGCAGAGTCTTGAAGAGAGGAAACATCTCGCTCCACCGATGACACTCTTTCATCTATCGAGGCCCAATTATCTGTGAGAATTTGCAACTTGGCATTGGTCTCTTCCATGAAGGGGCGCAAGGCTCGTATCTCGTCAAGAAGTAGTTCCATCGAAACAGTCGGAGAGGACTTAGGAGGTGACGGTGGATCTTTTTTTAACCTCTTAGGAGTCAATTTAACTGAGGGCTGTGCAGAAACTTCCATGCTCGGCGCCGACTCACTGATAGGGAGAGGTTGAGAGGATTCCAAATGAGCTAATTCCGTGAAAAGTTTAGAATTTTTAATATAATTGCGCTTGTGGACCTTGCTTAAACAATCAGCCATCAACACGCCTGTAGAATGCACCTTACTGAGAGCACCCTGCCAAACTGGAAGCGAAAATAGGCAATTTACGGGCTCCAGAGAGCATGGAAGGCAGAAGAGGAGCAATTAAATATAATTGACAGGAGAATGCGCTTGGGGGAATACTCTCAACCAGAAAACAGGAACCACGAAAGCCAAAGAGCCAGGAGAGGCATAGTGAAGTCTTAAAATGGCCGCCAAATTTGAGGAGAATAGAGAATGTTGATTAAACCCATAAGAAGTGCCAGAATAATGGTTGAAAAGTCACCTGAAAGTGCATGTCTATTCCATTTGTGCCAGTAGGGGTGCTGTAGACATCACAAAACCACCAAATCAGCCGGGGTTCCAATGCGCGATAAACGCGCTGCTGAGGTGACAGTGGGGAAAGACAGACAAGATGGCGGTCGCGGCTGATGCAGAGCCGTGGCCGGGAGTCAGAAAGACGGCAGGAATAACAATACGTCTGCCATAGCACCTGAAATGGGTTCAGGAGACACCCGGCATCTTCACCCAGCAAGGGCTTCCCTCCGTTGTTCGAAACAGGAACGCGAGCCGCCGGAGAGCTCTGGTGTGGACGGAGCTCCTACACCGACGCCGCCATCCTCGCCGGGCGCCTAGCCATGCCCCTTAATCTCCCAACTTAAAACGGCCACAGGGCATGTTTACACAGTGGGGAAGGGAGGGGACGGGGCCTGAGGTGACATGTGCAAACACGCTCTATGGCGCGTTTTAAGTTGGGGAAATATTTCCCCTTCAATCCTGAGGGCCCCTGGGGGCTAACTAGCCAACCAGGTGCTTCCAGTAAGCGCCACTGAGCTGCGTTGCAGAGAGGTGGTCCAGGCCGTGCCACTTTTTACACCTCTCTGCAACGCAGCTCTGTGGCGCTTACTGGAGGTACCTAGTGGTCTAGTTGGACCCTAGGGACCCTCAGGATTCAAGGGGACTTAATTTCCCAACTTAAAATGGCCACAGGGCGTGTTTACACAGTGGGGAAGGGAGGGGACGGGGCCTGAGGTGACGTGTGCAAACACGCCCTGTGGCGCTTTTTAAGAGGTAGTTTTAATCCCCTGCCCTATTATATACTAGGGGCTTACAGAGGAGGTCATGCTAATCACAGGGGGACCCCAACGCATAGTGTTCTCTAGTGTATGTAGGTGTTTTCACTGTATTCTGAGTGTCTTTAAACATAGAACTGGCTTTAGGAATGGTTAGACAGACTCAGTTACCACCAGTATCCGTCTGAAAAAGTTGAGGGTACAGGATGATTTTGCGAAAAGGCTTCATTCTACTCTTCTGTTTTTTCTTTCTGCACGTTAACCTTCTTCCTGCACTTTTCTTCGTCTTTGAGGACTTCTGTTGCTTCTTTCTGCATTTCTTTATTTTCTGTGCGTTTTTTCTTCTTTCTACACATGTCCTATCTCTGTAGGCATAGATATATAGTTAGTTCAGCTAACTATAACTTGCGCGCCCGCAATGCACTGCTGATGACGTCACATATTACATCACTCATGACATGGTCAGTGACATCATTCATGACATCACTCATGACATCTCAAATGACATCACTGATGACATCACTGATGACATCATCTGTGTGATAGAGTGGCAGACCTCCTCTCCCCTAATATAACCTTTGATACACACATTCAAAAATAGAAACTAACATTTTCAAAACAATGGACATACCAATACCAGTTACAACAACCTATTCAGTAATTCAAAGATCCACATACACATCCACTCATTCACCAACAGTCCTATACAGTCACTCATACATGTACTCACTCATCATATATACTCATACACCTATACATCATGTTACACAATGCCACTCATCCATAGAGTTACTCACACACATAGTCATGCTAATGAAGAATCAAACATCCATTTACTTGCATATACAGTTATACACACACCACCACACTTACTTCTACAGAAACTTACACATACTTAGTCTTTTAAGCAATCACTTATAAAAACACATACTTATTCATACAAGAACTCTTCCAATCTCTCACTCTCACATATACTCACTTATATACATCAATAGTCACATATACTAGTTTAAAACATATGTAGTTACTCATAAAGACACTACTGAGACTTTCACTCACTAACACATCCATTCACACACTCATCCACCCATACAGTCCTGCACACATGCTGTCTTCAGCACATACAAACAGTGAGTCACTCATTCATGCACATATGCACTACGTAATACCCCCAACAAACCAAACAGACACTCAGACACTCATACTGATATTCAAAAAACCAACTAAAAACCTATATAGACACTCATGTAGCTACTCACCAACCCATGCAGCCACTTATACACATAGTGAGAGACTGATACAGATATTTACACATTTAAACATTACTCACTAAGCCATGTATTCACTAAGATAAACTTAATCAGTCAGTTATACAATCAATTTTTCAAAAACAAATCATCCATTTAGACACTTATATACCCATTTATTCTTCCATCGACCTTGAGATATACATATATAAAACATATGTAATTTTCAGAAAAACACACATTCACTGGATGATGTCATCAGTGATGTCATTTGAGATGTCATCAGTGATGTCATGAGTGATGTCACTGACCATGTCATGAGTGATGTAATATGTGACGTCATCAGCAGTGCATTGCTGGCGCGCGAGTTATAGTTAGCTGAACTAACTATAACGGGGGAATTTCAATGGTTTTGTACGAGTGAAAAATCCAGCTAACTATAACGCCCCTGAAACCTATGGCTTTTTCAGTGAATATATATATATATATATACATATATATATATATATTTATATTACCTACTGGCAGTCGCCAGTAGGTAGTTATAGTTAGGACCTTCTTTCTATTAAAAAAGCGTTTTTTCCTTTCCCAATAACTTTGGCGCTGGTTGACGAACCTTCGCGAAATTTTCAAAACGTTGGTCCCGCTCCAGTCAGCTCCTATCCTGAACATTTCGCGGTTATTCGCCAAGCGGGGACCGAGAAAAAAGGGGGGTCCCAAAACGCGTTTTCTCCATGTTATTTCCCATAGGAAACTTTAGACACGACTATAGCCCGAACTGCTGAATGGAATTACACCAAATTTGGAAAAAAGGTACCCTTGGTTCTGAAAGAGACCTTTTTTTTAAATGGTGTAAATCCATTCAGTAGTTCATGAGAAATTAAAAAAATAGAGGTAAAAAAAATCAATTTTCCATAGGAAACTTTACACACGGTTACAGCTGAAACTGCTGAAACTGCTGAACGGAATTACACCAAATTTGGCAAAAAGGTAGTGCTTGGTTCATAAAGCAACCTTTTTTTTTAAATGGTATAGTTTTCGAGATATGTAAGGAAAAATAACTTTATATATCTGGGTGGGACCTAACTACACAAGCACAAGCTTGGCTCTAATTGGCTGCCAACCCTTCAATCCAGGAAGTGTTGGCAGCCATCTTGGTGCAATGCTTTTTCTAGCCTAGCGATGCAGCGCATGCGCTGCTCACTACACAAACACAACAGCACTGCCCTAACCCCTACAACACTACCCCAGCACGAGCCCCTACACTGCCCTAAACCCTGCCCTAAACCCTGAAACACCAGCCCCAGCAAGACCCCCTACACTGCCCAAACACCACAGCCTTAAACCCCCTGCATGACCCCCTATGCTGCCCGAACACCACTGCACTGCCCTAAACCCTGAAACACCACCCCCAGCACGACCCCCTACGCTGCCCGAACACCACTGCTCTGCCCTAAACCCTGAAACACTACCCCCAGCACAACCCCCTATGCTGCCCGAACACCGCTGCTCTGCCCTAAACCCTGAAACACCACCCCAGCACATCCCCCTACACTGCTTGTACACCACTGCACTGCCCAAAACCCTGAAACACCAGCCCCAGCACGACCCCCTACACTGCCCGAACACCACTGCACTGCCCTAAATGCTGAAACACCATCCCCAGCATGACCCCCTACACTGCCCGAACACCACTGCACTGCCCTAAACCCTGACACACCAGCCCCAGCATGACCCCCTACACTGCCCGAACCCCACTGCACTGCCCTAAACCCTGAAACACCAGCCCCCGCACGACCCCCTACACTGCCCAAACACCACTGCACTGCCCTAAACCCTGAAACACCAGCCCCCACACAAACCCCTACACTGCCCGAACCCCACTGCACTGCCCTAAACCCTGAAACTCCAGCCCCCGCACAACCCCCTACACTGCCCGAACCCCACTGCACTGCCCTAAACCCTGAAACACCAACCCCAGCACAACACCCTACACTGCCCAAACCCCACTGCACTGCCCTAAACGCTGAAAAACACCACCCCCAGCAAAACCTCCTACACTGCCCGAACACCACTGCCCTAAACCCTGAAACACCAACCCCCTGCAAGAACCCCTACACTGCCCAAACACCACTGCACTGCCCAAAACCCTGAAACACCACCCCCTGCATGACCCCCTACACTGTCCAAACACCACTGCACTGCCCTAAACCCTGAAACACCACCCCAACATGACCCTCTACACTGCCTGAACACCACTGCTCTACCCTAAACCCTAAATCAACCCCCAGCATGACCCCTACACTAACCAATCACCACTCACTACCCTAATCTCTAAAACACTACCCCTAGCACGACTCCCTACACTACACCAACACCACTGCACTACCCTAAACCCTAAAACACTACCCCAGCACAACCCCCTACACTACCCAAACACCACTGCACTGCCCTAAACCCTAAAACACTACCCCAGCATGACCCCCTACACTACACAATCACCACTGCACTGCCCTAAACCCTAAATCTACCCCAAGCACGACCCCCTACACTACACAAACACCACTGTACTACCCTAAACCCTAAAACGCAACCCCCAGCACGACCCCCTACACTACACAAACACCACTGCACTACCCTAAACCCTAAAACACTACCCTCAGCATGACCCCCTACACTACTCAAACACCACTGCACTACCCTAAACCCTTCAAAAGTAACCACCACCCCATGCCCAATACCCCATACCTCTCACACTCATGGCTCCTGCTTCATGTCGTCTCTTAGGGGCGGTGCACGTCATTGTGGGGAAACGGAACAGCCTCTGTTTCCTTACAACGACGTGGATCGTCATCAGTGATGTCATGAGTGATGTCACTGACCATGTCGTGAGTGATGTAATATGTGACATCATCAGCAGTGCATTGCAGGCGCGCAAGTTATAGTTAGCTGAACTAACTATGACAGGGGAATTTCTATGGTTTTGTACGAGTGAAATGTCCAACTAACTATAACACCCCTGAAACCTATGTTTTTTTTCAGTGAATTTCTAAGGTTTTTTAAATGCTAATTTCTAACTATAACATGCCTGAAACCTATGTTTTTTTCAGTGAATTTCAAAGGTTTTTTAAATGCTAATTTCTATCTGTAGCGTGCCTGAAACCTATGGTTTTTTAAGTGAATTTCTAAGGTTTTTGAAATTCTAGTTTCTAACTATGCCTACAGAGGTAGGACATGTGAAAAAATGCACAGAAAGAAGCAAAAGAAATACAGAAAGAAGAAACAGAAGTCCTCAAAGACGAAGAAAAGTGCAGGAAGAAGCAAGACATGTGCAGAAAGAACCAACAGAGGAGCAGAGGGGGGCGTGGCTTGGCGCCGACAGCGATGGCCACTTAACGCGACAGCTCCGCCGTAACCGGGGCCTTCATCCCCGTAAAATCCTTCAAAATCCGGCTGAGTGGGAGTAGAACGGTGCCCTAGGTGTCGGAAGAGGCACCGACCCCGGAAACCCAAGCAAAGACCACCACGTACAGCGAACGAAGCCCGGGAGAGCCGGGGGAGACCGCCGTCGGTGCCGTCTCTGAGTGGCTGCGCCAGAGCTAACTACGTGCGGGCGCGAGAATCACGCGTGGACCCGGCGGCAGTACGCGAGAGGCCACAGGGAGTGCTGGTGTCGTGGGGCTCTCCCGGACATTCCTTGCCACTGCCTCAGGCGAGGTGGGCGCTGGAAGGCACCTCGACGAGGGATCCCGGGACCTGCTCTGACGGCTGGCTCATTGGGGAGACGGAGTTCGTATAGGGCCCGGTGAGAGGCGTGCAACGTACGGCGGCGCACTGGGCCTATGGGCACGACGATGGTGGCAGGCGCGCTGTGAGGTGGACCTCCCGTGTGCTGTGAGAGGTGCCTGGAGCTGAACCTGCTGTGCCAAGGAGGTGAGCGGACCGAGCGGAGGTCCGGAGAGGTGCGTGCCCGCTGTGTGCCCGCCTTGGCGCTGCGGCATGATGTGTGCGAAGACGGCGCCTGGGCTGATAATTGTGGCGGCAGGGGCCCGGCCTGGGCCTGCATAGCCCAACCCATACCACGACAAGAGCCAGACAAGAGGGCACCGCTACAGGGAGAGTTGGGGCCTACTGAGGCGAGTACTGCTTGATTTGGGGACGGCACGGGAGCAGATACCGGGCCCCCGGAGGCTGCACTGTGGTGAACGCGGCAACTCTTCCGGGAAGGGACTGGTGGAGTCGTCACGTGGGTCTGGGTGACCGCGCATGGTGGGTGCAAACTTATGAACGGGCTTGGGTCTTCATTTTTTGTATGTTACACAATCTACTTCTTATTGCGAACTAACCATTGTAGATCAAACAAATAATTATGATCTAGTTAGTTCTGGTTAGCCCATGGAGCCTTAGTAGGCCTAGATAGAAGCAATAGAGGCGGTGTGGGAGTTTCTCTAGTTATTCAATAATCAATTATTATTGTCACTACACCAAGGGTATAACACCACACATGACACAGCTAGTTATCTAGTCACTATTAAATTGTTAATCTGTTACTGTAGAGAGGTCATCATTTTACCCAGATGTGGTTAGTATTCTGAAATGGTGGACTTTGGGATGTGCCTAACTCCGCAGCAGCAAATATAAACATGACATACCTCAAAGTGTCTGGACTGATTCTTTGTCCTTGTCACGTGACCAACCAATTTTGAATAACATTTTCTTAAAGTAGCGGTTATTCCAAGAGGGAGCTCAGGACTCTGAAAGAATGACAAACATGTTGCATTTTTTGCAAAGTCTGATACTTTTTATAATAAGAAGATGCCTCCAGTGTCACAAATATTTAGTGCATTTTATGAACAACACTGTTCTTCTGCATGGCTGTATATTAACTGGTACAACCAGAGGTTCCATGCTGGAAACACATGATGAACCTGAAATTGAAGACAAGCTTTAAACACAACTGGGGTGAACTGAGCAAGGCACACATTTAAATACAAGTGTATACCGCTAGGCTATTTTGTTGCTGAGTACAATATTGTATATACTTTGCCTAAACTACTACACTTTGAGGCAAAAAAGATGGTGTGAATAACATAGCACTAGTGTCCATCCACAGGACAGAAGTATTCCTTGTTGATAAAACAATTAGCTGCATGTGTATTCATTTCTTTTTGTTTTACAGTCTGAAGGTTCTGCTTTATCACTGTAATTTAAAATGTCATACTATCTGCATAATATTTCTACAGATTGTGCCATAAAATGTGCTTGGAATTACACAATATACTAATTCATACATAGTTACATCCTCCACGTGAGAACAGGGAGACTAGGGCCCGGTTGTACAACTGGAGTGTCTTCCCTCTGGTGTCCTGAGGCATTCAGACTGTTGGGCCCAGACTGGGTATCAAGGAACCACCCTTCAGGAGTCGGCTGTCAGAATACTGGGACAGTGCATTAAAGGCTGACTGAGGGAGGTGAAGGGACCACATGCAGACTCAGAATTTAATAAATCACAGTTCAGTCACTTTTTTGCACAAACAGATAGATACAATACATAAAACGCAGGGATACAAACATCAAGATGTCTCTCAGCCCTTTTCCAAACAGATATCTGTTCAATAATAAAGCATTTTGAAATGCTATAATACTGTAAGGTTAAAGATCACTGAATGCGTTGTGTTTGTTCAATGCTATTTTGATAGCTAATGCAATTCTTTGGTTCTTGAAAGCACCATTGACTTTGTTGGCCATGTAAGAAATTGGGTAACTGGTTGAGGGGGGTGAAACCTTTACTCAAGCAGCAATCACAACCCTTGTCAGGGGAACAACCTTTACAACGCAACTTTTACAACGCACTACCATTACAACGCATTTTTTACAACGCATAATCCATTACAACGCATGACATTACAACGCATGACACTACAACGCATTTTTAAAAACTACCTTTACAACGCATTCCATTACAACGCATACTACCATTACAACGCATACCATTACAACGCATAATATTACACTACACTATCCAACACTTACCCTACTGTTGCCCCCCCTGGAGTTAGAATAGTAATTTTTACCCCTACACTATCCAACACTTACCCTACTGTTGCACCCCCTGGAGTTAGAATAGTAATTTTTACCCCTACACTATCCAACACTTACCCTACTGTTGCACCCCCTGGAGTTAGAATAGTAATTTTTACCCCTATACTATCCAACACTTACCCTACTGTTGCACCCCCTGGAGTTAGAATAGTAATTTTTACCCCTATACTATCCAACACTTACCCTACTGTTGCACCCCCTGGAGTTAGAATAGTAATTTTTACCCCTATACTATCCAACACTTACCCTACTGATGCACCCCCTGGAGTTAGAATAGTAATTTTTACCCCTATACTATCCAACACTTACCCTACTGATGCACCCCCTGGAGTTAGAATAGTAATTTTTACCCCTATACTATCCAACACTTACCCTACTGATGCACCCCCTGGAGTTAGAATAGTAATTTTTACCCCTATACTATCCAACACTTACCCTACTGATGCACCCCCTGGAGTTAGAATAGTAATTTTTACCCCTATACTATCCAACACTTACCCTACTGTTGCACCCCCTGGAGTTAGAATAGTAATTTTTACCCCTACACTATCCAACACTTACCCTACTGTTGCACCCCCTGGAGTTAGAATAGTAATTTTTACCCCTACACTATCCAACACTTACCCTACTGTTGCACCCCCTGGAGTTAGAATAGTAATTTTTACCCCTACACTATCCAACACTTACCCTACTGTTGCACCCCCTGGAGTTAGAATAGTAATTTTTACCCCTATACTATCTAATACTTACCTTAAATGTAATTTAATATTATGCGTTGTAATGGTATGCGTTGTAAAGGTAGTATGCGTTGTAATGGTAATGCGTTGTAAAGGTATTTTTTAAAAATGCGTTGTAGTGTCCTGCGTTGTAATGTCATGCGTTGTAATGGATTATGCGTTGTAAAAAATGCGTTGTAAGTGCATGCGTTGTAAAAGTGTGCGTTGTAACGTCATACATCCCCCTTGTCAGGATGAGGCACAAGCAAACCCCAAATGCCAAATTAATCTGTGCTCAATCCTGGCATAGCTTGGCACGGAACAGTCATGCTTAAGTTAGAGGCAATGTGTAAAGTATTTATGCAGCGCCCCGCGCAGTAATAAAGTTAAAACACCACACAAAAACATCCAAACCACAAATTTAGAACAATAGAATAAAGTTGTAATTGTTAAATCAATACAAAAACAAAAAAAAATCTAATCAGTAGAACTGGTGATATGCAATGTTAAAGGTTTATGTGGAAATAGCGACAAAAAGTACAAATCGCCAACTGTGATTATCTGGTCATGCTAGATCAGGACAAACTCAAAACTTCAAGCTGCCCGGGAAGGAGAATGGGTCTGCTATGGGGATCCACCAAAGTACCTTAAATCCTGGTTGTGAGGAGATGCGTTGCACAGCAGAGGCGATGAGAGTTCCGGTTGAGGAATTGCTTTACACGGCTGTGGTTCTTGGGAGCTGCAGAGGGTGAGGCAATGTCCTTGCGTGTACATTCGTTGCACAGTGGTGGTTCTAAAGGGCTGCGCTGGGTGACGAGAAGTCCTTGAGGGGCTGCGTTGACTCTGATGGGCTGAGACCAGCAATGCAAAGTCCTTGTGTTGGAGAGTTCCGCACAGCAGGTCAATGCATTGGTTCCGAGGCGATGCGTCATGCAGCAAAGGCGATACGGTTCTACTGGAGATGCGCCACACTGTGGAGGAGATGTGTCGGTCCTGCTGGATCCACAGTTGGGCTCACAGAGCACCTTAAGGCCCACTTCCAAGGGTCCAGGCCTAAGGTGGCATTACTTGGGAGGGCATTTCACACAGATAGCAGAGTCAGGGTGCTGGTGTCAAAGTTGTTTGAAGCCTGTTATGTCCCTGAGGCTTTATATCAGGATGCCAGCCAATTAGGCCTTGGCGTCACTCTGGAGTTCTGGGTTGAGAGTTTCAGGTCCAGTTCTTCTCACTCAGGGAAGGAGGGCCGCAGGCACCAGGTCAGCACAGCAGGGAAGCAGTTCTGCAGAACAGCTGTCCAGTAGATTGAAAATCCTTTCAGCAGCACAGAATTTGTTCGTTCTGGCAGAGTCCAAAGGTACAGAAGTGTACTGAAGAGTTCTTAGGTCCAATATACTATGCCTGGTGCTTCCTTGTAAGTGGAAGAAGCTACTACAGGTTTCTCTGATGCCAGTGTGTCCTGCTACCTGCCACCTACCTGCTCTCAGCAACGCTTCTGGGCCCCTAAACGCTGCGTCTCCTCCGTGACTGCTCCACTCCATCGCGCGGTCCGAGGGGGAGACTACAGCTCCCAGGCTCCTTAGCGGGTGTGACGCTCTACTCTCGCGGCCGGAGGCGAAGAAAAGCGAGAGGCTCCCTCGGTGGAGCGGGGGACTGCTCTCTGTTGCCAGTGTGTCCTGCTACCTGCCACCTACCTGCTCTCAGCAATGCTTCTGGGCCCCTAAACGCTGCGTCTCCTCCGTGACTGCTCCACTCCATCGCGCGGTCCGAGGGGGAGACTACAGCTCCCAGGCTCCTTAGCGGGTGTGACGCTCTACTCTCGCGGCCGGAGGCGAAGAAAAGCGAGAGGCTCCCTCTGTGGAGCGGGGGACTGCTCTCTGTTGCCAGTGTGTCCTGCTACCTGCCACCTACCTGCTCTCAGCAACGCTTCTGGGCCCCTAAACGCTGCGTCTCCTCCGTGACTGCTCCACTCCATCGTGCGGTCCGAGGGGGAGACTACAGCTCCCAGGCTCCTTAGCGGGTGTGACGCTCTACTCTCGCGGCCGGAGGTGAAGAAAAGCGAGAGGCTCCCTCCGCGTCGCGGGACGCGCGCGGGCGGTGCTGGGCTGAGCCCGGGCAGAGGGCGGGCCGTCTGTGGCCGTCAGGGGACGGAAGAGGCCGGGCTGGGCCACCCCCCTAACTCGCTGGGTTTGATGTTGGGATCTCCAACCAGGTACTGTGTCCGAGTAACCGCGCCACCCATCATTTGTTGTGGTTGTGGACTGGGTAGTGCCTATTGACTATTTTCTGTATTGCCGCCCCACATATGTAAGGTGTTTTTGTGTCTGAATCCCCCTTTCTACCTAACTGTTGGCTTTGGACACATACTCTTGTAGTTGCTTATTGTCTACCTGTGCAGGGCTTGTGTTGTTTTTCCTCACGGTTCGGTCCTGTTTCACAAATGTCAACCCGGTCAGGGAAAATCTTGAGAGGGAACGGGGGGGGTATAGCTAGAACCATGGACCAGTTTATTACCCGTGTGGCCAACGTCTTTGACAAAGAAATATCCATGGCTGAGCGGCGGCTATCAGGAAACCCATTTGGCGATAGACGCTCCTCGATTGGTCCGCTAGCTCAGATATCTACACCAGAACATGCTTTGGTTCCAATTTCCCATCCTCCTGGGCCCTCTCCTACGGACCATCCTCGTGTAGCGGCCTTGAGAGCCAATTTAGAAGGGCTTGAAAATTTGTCAGATTCGTCAATCAATGCCCTAAGCACTGGGGCCCCAGCTGTAGCAGGAACCAAGCCAGCTACTGCTTTTGCCCATTTGGATGCCACCACCAATTCCTTAACTATACCTAGCCCGAAGGCTGTTATGGTCCAGGCGGATATCCACCCTGTCCCTCTAAAAGCTAGAAAACAGTCCACCTTACAGAGTAATAGATTTCCTAAAATTTGCAAACACAAGAGGCGGGTGGCCGTCAGGAGGGGCGTCTTCAATAAGACATCAGGAGGCGTATCTAGTCAATTTCAGGAAGATAAAGATGAGGGCACTGCTGAGGGGAATGCAACTTTTGCCACCAATACCCATTTTGTGGATAGTTTAGGCCCCCCCCCTCTGATTCACCCCTGGCTAAAAAAATGGAGGTAATAATGAAATCTCTACTCTCGCCAGTATTAGATAAAATTAGTGGGCTATCCGAGCGAATAGACAAATTGGAGCGGACAACCCTAGACAATTTTTTCTCATTAAAATCTTTTATGAAAATGCAGTTAAAATCTAGGGATGACAGCTTGGGTAGGGTGTCTGACAAAAAGGCGACGCCTACTGCCCGACACTCTCTAGCTCCCATAGTTGATAAACCAATAGCTTTGGAGGCAACTCTTCACAGCCCGATCCTTACGGCGCCTGCCGACGGCACTCTTAGTTCCATCGGCTCGTCCTCTAGTAAGCCGGCTGTGAAATCTAAATCCCCCAAAGCTACAACCAACACTCTGGGGAAAAAAAAACGCTTGTCCCTCGGCAGCGGCTAGCGTAGGTGAGATTACTTCCACTAGCAATATTTTATCCCTGCCTATGGAATCATCAGAGAATGCAAAAGCCCATGGGTTGTATCCAGGCGAGGTCCCTCTCGGTGGGAGACACCCCACTATCAATCTTCCCCCTGAGTGTAAGCCCTACGTAGTCGCTTTGACAGGGGTTCCCGCCCTTAGTTCAGGCAAGAAAGAGTCCTATGTCGAATTGTTTAATAAAACCCTTTTCTGGCTCAAAGAAAACAGACCGCTGCCTGAGTTCTGGGGGGGAAGGATACTCCATGTACGCAGAGTCGGCTGGATTGGGTCCAGGGAAAAAGCTATTCCTGGCGATTGTATCATAGTAAATTTTGAAGATCCAAGGATCCCCAGTTTTATATGTAGTAAAGCTGCAAAGGAATACAGTCCAGTAGGAAGCCTGGGTTCAATTGGTACTTGTGACCTCAGTTATTTTTATCCTCCAATTTTGCCACGGGAGACCGGCATTCATTCGAGGGTTGGTCGGGACCGTGGATATCTTGGTGGCTGTAATTCTTTATTCAGCCCAAATTACAGTGGTCCTGGTCATTTGCAAGGTCATCTGTGGAATGGTTGTTGACAGGTAATTTCGCCCATATGTGTCTCACAAGCTGAATCACTAAGGGAGCCTTCATTGGAAAATTTACCCCTTGGAGAGCTGCAGGTGATCTCTCCAATCTCTACTTTTCCGCCTCCCTCCCCTATATTTAGGGGTCACTTACAGGGGGAGACACCTGGCGAAAATTCTCGAATTCCCCCTCCGGTGGTATCACCTGTTGGCCATGGGGATATCGTCACGGATTGTTCTCCCTCTATAGGTGCCTTGGTTTTGGGGCACGGAGGGATTCCCAACAACCCCCTGAGGGTCGGAAGCTGGAATATTGCCGGCTTAGCCCGTAATATGGGTATCCCAGACTGGAACAAATTTATCGAATCCTTTTCCATCTGTTTGTTCCAGGAAACTTGGTGTATGGACCCACAACATAAGCTGGGATACACTACTTATTTTGTACCAGCTGTTCGTCCGAAGGGAGGCAAAGGGCGCCCCTCCGGAGGATTGTTAATTTGGGTAAGCACTGCCTTGCGGTTTTCTAGTAAAAGTATAGTCACCAATTCCCCAGACCTTTTGAGACTAACTGTAAGTTGCCCGTCTGGTGGTGGAGTGCTCGAAATATTTAATATCTATGTCAGAAGCACTAGAGGCGGTCTATCTATTTTAGCCTCATCTGGTATTGACGAGGAACTCAAGCGTTGTGGTCCAGATTCCCTTGTCTTATTAGCTGGGGATTTTAATTGCACATACGAACCTCTTGCTCTGGAAGATGTGCTGGGCATTGGTGAGGATGACGCAAGGAGAGGCATCCCTCCATTGTCTATCCCCCCTATCAGAAGATGGACCCAAAACGCAATAGACCTTAATGCTCTTTGTTTGGAGCATGGTCTTAGAGCAACAAACGGTAGATCCAAATCAGACCAAATGGGGAAACATACGTTCAACAGAATAGGGCATTCCTCTAGGATCGACTACATTATGCTGAATTTTCGGCTGTGGTCCTTCCTGGTGGATATGGAGGTTTGGCCCTCTATAGATAGTGACCATAATCCTCTAATCTTGTCTCTGTCCCAACCTTGGAGGGGTGGGTCTCTCCCTCAAACCCCTCATGTTTGGAAAACAACCCATGAAGTGCGCCCCTCAAATTGTGGTAGGCGCCTGAAATGGAAAAATATTATTGATAATGAGGCCAAGATGTTGGAGGTACAATCCGTGATGGCTAATATCATGCTCTCTCTAGATTCCCCCTCATTTAGTGTGCAAAAGGCACCTGCAATTTTTGAACAAACCACAAAGGCTATAGGCGATCTATTCATAGTCCCTAAGGTTGGGAAAAAGGCCCTCAAGAGAGGGGGCAGGAAGGGTCCTGCCGGGTGGTTTTCAGTCGCTTGTCGCCTGGCCAAACGGGAACTCCTAAGGGCAGTTAGATCTAAGAACAATGCCTTGATTCGCGCCGCAAGGGGTAACTATAGGAGGGTTTTAGCAAAGGCAAAATTAGATTGGGAAGAACAGTTTTGGTGTGACCTGAAGGCCGCAAGTCTTAGGAAGGACGCTAAGGGATTCTGGGACCTTCTTAGAAATAGAGAGCGACCTGTGGACACTTTGATCACCTGTAATGTACCCGAGAGTGCGTGGGTCACCCATTTTTCACAGCTTTATTCTATGACCATGGACCAGGTTGAGAGTCTGAGTTTTTACCATTTCCATGCTCACTCTCAACCTATCGATGAGATTTTGTTTACACCCATGGAAGTGTTTAGGGCAATCACTTCCCTTACGCCCAATAAAGCTGCTGGCCCGGATGGGATCCCAGGAGATTTGCTACGCATTAATCCTGTGGAATGGGGAATACTCATCTCCGCCCTATTGAATTCTAGCCTTGAAGGGGAATTCCTGCCGACCTCTTGGAAGGGCGCTGAGGTCGTTCCTATTTTCAAAAAAGGATGTCGTAACGACCCAGCTAACTATCGCCCAATCAGCCTGCTAGACACCTCACAAAAAGTGGCAGGAAAAGTGGTTTTGGCAAGGTTATTGCAATGGGTAGAGGAAAATGACATTCTTTCGGACTTTCAGGCTGGTTTTAGAACAGGCACGGGGACAATAGAGCAATCTTTTCGCCTTCTGATGTTATACTGGAAGGTGGTTCTGTTGGGCAAAGGCAGTCTGTATCTTGCTTTCATCGACCTGCGGACTGCCTTTGACCTAGTTCCCCGTAGCCAATTATGGAGGGTACTCAGCGAACAGGGTATTCCACCCTATTTGCTGAGCTTGCTGATAAACCTCCATTCGGATAATTTTGCCCAGATCAGGTGGGGAGACCAGGGTCAAAAAACAGCTTGTATTCCTGTTAATAGAGGGGTTCGCCAGGGTTGTGTTCTTGCCCCCACTCTGTTTTCATTGTATGTCAACGGAGTGGTGGAGCACCTGCTACAACAGCCTGCAGATGCACCAACCCTGGCTGGTAGGAAAATACCTACCCTTCTATTCGCGGATGACACCCTCCTGATCTCTAAAACCCCGGTAGGTTTGCAGAGTCTATTAACCAACTTTAAGTCCTTTTGTGATATGAGAGGGTTAGTTATTAATACAGCGAAGACCAAGTACTTGGTCCTTAACCCCCCGAAAAGGCTGGCCAAACCACCATCTTTGGACTCTGTTACCCTTGAAAGAGTGTCAGAATTTGACTATCTTGGTATCCGCCTCTGTGACTCCATGAGCTGGAAGTGCCACCATCAAAAGATGTTGCTGACCCATAAGAGGGTGGTGGGTGCCTTGCTTAAGGAACATCGTGCCTCACCAGTGAAACCCATTGCTCCCTTCCTTGACATATATAGGGCAAGGGGGGTTAGCGCAGCTCTGTATGGGGCGGAACTTTGGGGTGTCCACAAGGTTGACCAACTGTCCCGCTCTGAAAATAAATTCCATAAAGATCTCATGGGGCTACCTTATGGCACCCCTACTCTTCCATTGCTCTTGGACATGGGTACCCGGCCAATCAGTGATCAGGCTAGGCTCCGCCCTCTCCTCCTATGGGCGCGTATATGGAGAACACCTGAACTGTCCAGTTATGCGGATGGCCTTAACGAGGTGTTGGGGTCAACAGGCTGGTCCAAGATCTTCTGGCTGAGGGAGGTTAAGCGTCTCCTCGTCTGCCTAGGTCTTGGCGAGGCCTGGTCCGATAGAACTGCCCCCCCCTAAGTCCGAGTTAAAAAAGATTTACTGGAGCTGGGTGGCGGGTAATAGAAGCAGCAATGCTAACTTGTGCAGGTCCACTCTGGATTTTCTTCTGGTTAAAGAAATTTACTTTTGCGAACCCTACTTGGATGTTATTTCTAATCGTAAAGACAGGGCCCTATATTTTCAATTTAGAATAGGCTTACTCCCTGTAGGCGAGTGAACTTCACGATGGAAAGTCCCATCTCAAACAACTTCCATTTGCCCATTTTGTGACAAGAGGTCTGAGTCTGTCCCCCATTTTTTGTTTGAATGTCCTGCTTATGTAGCCCCCCGGAGTAGGTGGTTAAAACCGCTTTGTAGAGAACTTGGTACCAGACATTGCTTAGAAGCCCTACGCATATTAAAAAGTGATCCAAGGCCCTTCTTTGCGTGTGGTTTAGCCAAGTTCTTAGGTTGGGCTTGGCGCATTAGGTCATCGAGGCTTTTGTATGTTGTTTAATCTGTTTTTTAAATGCCTGTTTTTAGTTAATTTATTGGTATCAGTAGTAGTATGAATTGTATGTATATTTTCCTATGTACAGATTCCTTCTTATCTTTTTAATTGTACAATGCCGTTGTTCTGCTTTTTAAGATATATTCATATCGAAATAAAGCTTCTTGACAAAAATTTGAAATTTGAACTACAGGTTTCTCCTGAGGTGTCAGGCATCCCCTTCCACCCTGCCATGACTATGAACTAGTGACGACCTATATTCCCACCACGGTGCGCGCCTGCGCGCGCACACACACAGCCTTCACCAAGCGCTCAGAATTAATCTGAAAGCGAGCAGTTCACTCGAGGAATTCGGAAGGAGAGAGCCTGTTTATTTTAGCAGAGCGTCTTTTAGAATGACGACCAGTGTGAAAGGCAGTGTCTCTTTTCACTGACAAAGATAAAGCGTCCCCGCTGGGAAGGGGATCGGAGGTGTCGGACCCCTGTGGCGATAGAAAGCTGCATTAGCCTGTGCGTGCAAAGCACACAATGGGGTGAGCGAGGGACCTTAACTTACTCCGCCTGTTTTACTATTAATCTGGGGGTATGAGCTGGGCAGAGGGGCTTTCACAAGATCTGCCTCCTGCCACATCGGCGTGGTATACAACACAACATGACCTGTTCTTTAAAGGAAAGGGATTTGTGTTGCATGTTTTATTTATTTAATCTGCTCAGTACACAAAATGAACTCCACGCTGTACAAGGGACATATGGTGTCAAGAAGAGGTGTATTATCCATAGACTGCTCTTCACGCAGCACTTGTTCTGGTGTTACCTTGTGCACGCATTAGTGCACTGTCAAGTCGCCTGATGAGCCACTGCTTAGAAACAGAGGTGGGTAAACTGAATGTTTCGAACATCCCAGAAAACTGCAGGTGGGAAAAACAGAGGTCCTCATTGTGAGGTGTGGGGAACCCACGGGGAGAGGGCTTATGCGCCCCGGGGGCATGGAGGCGTCCAAGGGTGAGATGGCGAGAGCACTGCCACAGCTCTTCTTTCCTCTCTGCCCTTCCTCCTTTTACTGGTGCCTGTTTGCAGTTCCCGTGTTTATACTGGAGCTTCAAGGGATGTGTAATACAAAAATGCAGGTGAGAATAGTGCCAGGGCACAGTCCGGCCACCCTCCTTAAACGTGCCCCCAAACACGACATTCACAGGAGTGGGACATCCTTGTTTTATCTGCCGTGGGGGTGGGTTCCAATAAGGGCGGCAGGCGATGTGCATGTTCTGATGAGGGGGCTGGAACCCCTGTCCGTGCAGTGATTACTACAGGCTCAAAGGAAAGGGACTTGGATGACAACTGGAACAATCTTTGGCCTCCCTCGAGACATGCAGCGAGTGTGGTGAAACATCGCTTAACATGAAAGAGTGCAGCGACAGACCAGACGCGTACGAAAGGGCGGGGCAAACCGGGCAGGAGCGTGGTAAATGTTGGGCCAGGAAGGATAAGATGCGGAGGGGTCTTAATGTGATAGTCCGTGGGGGAACACAGTCAAAATAGGCCAGACCAAACTTTTGGGATTGTTTATTTTTTATTTTAATTTAAAAAGTCACTGGTTGGGGCATCAGAGATCAAGAGGCGTCAAGAGCTGACCTTCAAGAGAAGCAGATTCTGTGATTGTGTGGATGAAGGGAGGTCCCCTGCAGCAGATGCCAGCACCAAGAAAGGGAGCAGACGGCGGAAGTGGTAGAATCGGCTGTGTGGAGTAGAAGTTGGCGGTAGATTTCGGAGGAGGGGAGTGAGTGGATGTGAAGAGGAGTAGAGGGGAGGGAAAGGGATTGGATAGGGGAGCGCGAGTATGTTTATTTGTGTGTGAGAGAGTGAGGCAAGTGTGTGTGTGTGGTGACCTAGCCCTAGGACACCCCCGCGCCGCACGGCCACCAGCTGCTGCGTGTGCTCTCCCTCCCTGCCTGACTGCCTCGCTACCGGCGCGTGACCACGCCCCCGGCCCCCGAGCGGCGTGGTCCCTGCTCTCTTAACCTGCCCCTGCTGTTTTTGCCTTGTCAAATCTGCTTTTGTTAAATTGTATTGCCTGTTTTTTTCTGTATTGTGTATTTCCTTCCTGTTTGCCGCTGTTTTCGCCGCCGTTCACCCTCCCTCCCCGCTTCCCGCCACCGCCGCGAAACCCCTCCCCTTTTGCCTTCTGTACCCTCCCCGCTCCCGCCTCCCAGCTGCTCCGCCCCCCCGCGCACTTGGCCATATATGGCGTCCGTGCGACGCAGGTGAGTGTGACCTAGCCCTAGGACACCCCCGCGCCGCACGGCCACCAGCTGCTGCGTGTGCTCTCCCTCCCTGCCTGACTGCCTCGCTCCTTCCTGTTTGCCGCTGTTTTCGCCGCCGTTCACCCTCCCTCCCGCTTCCCGCCACCGCCGCGAAACCCCGCCCCTTTTGCCTTCTGTACCCTCCCCGCTCCCGCCTCCCAGCTGCTCCGCCCCCCCGCGCACTTGGCCATATATGGCGACCGTGCGATGCAGGTGAGTGTGACCTAGCCCTAGGACACCCCCGCGCCGCACGGCCACCAGCTGCTGCGTGTGCTCTCCCTCCCTGCCTGACTGCCTCGCTACCGGCGCGTGACCACGCCCCCGGCCCCCGAGCAGCGTGGTCTCTGCTCTCTTAACCTGCCCCTGCTGTTTTTGCCTTGTCAAATCTGCTTTTGTTAAATTGTATTGCCTGTTTTTTTCTGTATTGTGTATTTCCTTCCTGTTTGCCGCTGTTTTCGCCGCCGTTCACCCTCCCTCCCCGCTTCCCGCCACCGCCGCGAAACCCCGCCCCTTTTGCCTTCTGTACCCTCCCCGCTCCCGCCTCCCAGCTGCTCCGCCCCCCCGCGCACTTGGCCATATATGGCGACCGTGCGACGCAGGTGAGTGTGACCTAGCCCTAGGACACCCCCACGCCGCACGGCCACCAGCTGCTGCGTGTGCTCTCCCTCCCTGCCTGACTGCCTCGCTCCTTCCTGTTTGCCGCTGTTTTCGCCGCCGTTCACCCTCCCTCCCCGCTTCCCGCCACCGCCGCGAAACCCCGCCCCTTTTGCCTTCTGTACCCTCCCCGCTCCCGCCTCCCAGCTGCTCCGCCCCCCCGCGCACTTCGCCATATATGGCGACCGTGCGAACGTGCAGCGGTCACGCGCAGCGGGCGCGCCGATTGAGCGCCGAAGGTGCGCCAAAGGTAAGCCCGTCTGCGCCCGTCCGTGCCTGGCCCGCGCCCAGCGCCCGAACCCCTGGCTCCCGAAGACCCCAGCCCACCCGCCAGACGTACGACGCCGCCACCCTCAACGCACTCAACACCGGCCGAACCCCGGGATGCCACCAAGCCACCCCGAGACACATCCACGGACCCTTCAGCTGCCACGCCTGCAAGTTCACCTGCATCCGGACCTGCCTCGCACCAGCATCCGCCAAGTCGAACACCAGCAGCACCCTCCTCAAGTGCATCCTGCTCAACACCCGCTCCGTCCACAGACACGCCATCGAACTCTGGAACCTCCTCGACACCACAGCTCCAGACGTTGCCTTCCTCACGGAGACCTGGATGAACGCCTCTTCAGCTCCCGACATCGCCATCGCCATCCCAGAGGGCTACAAGATCACCCGGAGGGATCGCACTGCCAACCAGATGGGAGGAGGCATCGCCATCATCCACAGGAACACCATCCGTCTCACGACCAGCACCGACAACACCCTGACCACCGCCGAACACCTGCATTTCCAGATCCACACCGACCCGAAGACCACCCTCAGAGGCACCCTGATCTACCGACCTCCGGGACCACGCACCCAATTCAGCGAGGACATCGCCGACTTCGTCAGCCCGCATGCCCTCCCCTCCGCTGACTACATCCTCCTGGGGGACCTCAACTTCCACCTGGAGAACAACAACGACTGCAACACCAGCACCCTGCTCGACAACCTTGCCAATCTTGGACTCAAGCAGCTGGTGTCCACCCCCACCCACCTCGCCGGACACACACTCGACGCAGTCTTCTCATCCAGCACAGACATCGACTTCAGCCACGCCACAGAGCTTCAATGGACGGACCACAGCTGCGTCCACTTCACCTTCAAAAGAACGACGACCCAGCACCACCAGCAACAGGCTGCCCGCAGAAGCTGGAACAAGATCACAGCCGACCAGCTAGCCACCTCCCTGAGCCAGCACCCTCCTGCCAGCTCAGCGAACCCCAGCCAGGCCGCCGACAACCTCACGAAGTGGATCAGCAACTGCGCGGACGAGCTCGCCCCGCTGAGGACCCCGCCCAGCAGACCCGGCAGCAAGAAAGCCCCATGGTTCACCGACGAACTCAAGAGCTCCAAGAAGAACTGCCGAGCCCTCGAGAAAGTCTGGAGAAGGGAACCAACCCCGGACAACAGGACCACCTTCAAGCTTGCCACCCGGAAGCACCATCAGCTGATCCGCGCCGCCAAGAAAACTGCATTCAAGGACCGGCTGGACAACAACGCACACAACTGCAAGGAACTCTTCAACATCGTGAAAGAGCTTTCCAACCCCAGCGCAGGAAGCAACGACATCACCCCATCGCAAGACCTCTGCAACTCCCTCGCCTCATACTTCCACAACAAGATCGCGGACATACACAACAGCTTCAACAACCAACCAACGCACACCACGACCGAACAACCACCCCCCACCACCACCCTCCACGCCTGGACTCCGATCAGCACCGAAGACACCATCCGCACGATGAACTCCATCCACTCCGGATCGCCGACCGACCCCTGCCCTCACCACGTCTTCAACAAGGCCGACGCTGTCATCGCACCCCACCTGCGAGACATCATCAACACAT
The DNA here is from genome assembly GCF_964204655.1 of Triturus cristatus. Lineage (NCBI taxonomy): Eukaryota > Metazoa > Chordata > Amphibia > Caudata > Salamandridae > Triturus > Triturus cristatus. Next base: position 1,667,918,635 of record NC_140591.1, on the reverse strand, counting down.
CCTTCGACACCGCCACCTTCCCTGAGATCTGGAACCACGCCGAACTCAGCGCTCTACTCAAGAAACCCACAGCGGACCCCACCGAACTCAAGAATTACCGCCCCATCTCGCTCCTCCCGTTTCCAGCCAAAGTCATCGAGAAGACCGTCAACAAGCAGCTGGCCGCCTTCCTTGAGACGAATGGATCCCTCGACCCCTCACAGTCTGGCTTCCGAGCCAACCACAGCACCGAGACCACCCTCATCGCCGCCACCGATGACATCCGAGCCCTGATGGACAACGGAGAAACAGCGGCCCTCATCCTCCTAGACCTCTCCGCGGCATTCGACACTGTCTGCCACCGCACCCTAGTACAGCGCCTCAGCAACGTCGGAATCCAGGAGAAGGCTCTGGAATGGATCATCTCCTTCCTCGACGGAAGAACACAGAGAGTCCGCCTACCACCGTACAAGTCAGAGGCCACCAAAGTCATCTGCGGCGTCCCTCAAGGATCCTCGCTAAGCCCCACCCTCTTCAACGTCTACATGAGCCCCCTCGCGGCCATCGCACGCCAACACAACCTCAGCATAATCTCCTACGCCGACGACACCCAGCTGATCCTCTCCCTGACCAACGACCCCGCCGCCGCCAGAGCCAACCTGCACGAAGGGATGAAAGAGGTAGCCGAGTGGATGACGACCAGCCGCCTGAAACTGAACTCAGACAAGACGGAGGTCCTCATCCTGGGCTCTTCACCCTCTGCCTGGGACGACTCCTGGTGGCCTCCCGCCCTGGGCACCGCACCCAAACCGACAGACCACGCACGCAACCTGGGCTTCATCCTGGACTCCTCCCTCTCCATGACCAGGCAAGTCAACAACGTCTCCCCGGCGTGCTTCAACATCCTACGCATGCTACGGAAGATCTTCTGGTGGATCCCCACCGAGACCAGGAAGACCGTCACCCAGGCCCTCGTCACTAGTCGACTGGACTACGGCAACGCCCTCTACGCCGGTACCACCGCCAAGCTCCAGAAGAGACTCCAGCGGATCCAGAACGCCTCAGCCAGACTCATCCTCGACATCCCACGAACTAGCCACATCTCCGGACATCTGAGAGACCTTCATTGGCTCCCCGTCAACAAAAGAATCACCTTCCGCCTCCTCACCCACGCACACAAAGCCCTACACGACCAAGGCCCGAGCTACCTCAACAACCGAATCAACTTCTACGCTCCCAAACGCCACCTCCGATCAGCCAACCACGCCCTCGCCGCCGTCCCCCGCATACGAAGAGCGACTACAGGAGGAAGGTCCTTCTCCTACCTGGCCGCCAAGACCTGGAACTCCCTCCCGACCGACCTGCGCCTGACCCAAGACCACCTCTCCTTCAGGAAGAAGCTGAAGACCTGGCTGTTCGAGCAGTAGCGGCACCCCCCTCCCCCCAGCGCCTTGAGACCCTACGGGTAAGTAGTGCGCTCTATAAATGTCTTTGATTGATTGATTGATTGATTGATTGATTTGTGTGTGTGAGAGAGAGATAATTGAATGTGCTACTGAGATAAAAGTGCGTGTGTGCTAGAGAGACAGAGAAGGAGCCAGCGAGAGACCTTCTACTATGTACCTTAGAGATAGACTGCACCTCAGTGAGGGACGGTGCTGGAGTAAACAAAAGTCTGTTTATTTTCCAAGAGCACCTAAACGTCGCTATACAGGTCTGTCTCGTGGCATCTGTTGGCGCTACTTTTCACATATCTGTTTTTTTTCTTTATTTTATTAAGATCCTAAAAGGTACAAAACAGGGATACGTCTACTCTCAGCATTCAACCTAAAACATTCCATCTTGCTAAATATGTTGTCCATGTGAGAAATTATTGTTCACTTTCTCCCCTGAGAAATCTTCAGAATTCAGTCTGTATTTAAAGCCTGTGTTCACATCTTTCCCGCTCAAGCAATGGTGAAAAAGACTGTGGATTATCACTTACGTGCTCTGGACACGTTTCCCACTTACTGTGCATGTCTGAAGCCAAGAATATTAACACTTGTGTGGAGCCACGGCCAGAATATGTGTTACTTCCCCTTGAAATCAGGAACTGCATTTACCGGGGTAGGTAAAGTACCACATTCAGCTTGTGGCCACGAGCCCATGCACCGTCCTGGTGCATAGAAGCCATGGCACTCTTATAAAACACACACAAGTGCTTCTATTAATGATTGTTGTTGCCGGTATCACCGGTGCAGGCAACATGTAGCTTCCACTATGTGATTTAAATAGGTGAAATCCCAGCCTCCTACCATACATCAAGCGCTATATAAATACAAGCCTCTTTCCCTCTTCTATCCCGCCACCTACCCTTCTCGATCCAAATAACTGTATAACATATCAACCACTGAAATTAATTCATATTTTACTATATTAATTTTCAATCACTAATCCTTTATGGGTTCCAGAGTAGCGTGCTACTCGCCAAGAAAAATGATTCAACACCCATCAGGGGTAACAGGTGCTATATGAATGCAAACCTTTCTTCCCCTTCTATCCCTCCGCTATCCTTCTCACTCCAAATAACTGACTAACATCCACTACTCAAATTACTTTCATATTTTGCAATACTAATTCACCACTAATCCTTTATGGGTTTCCGGAGTAGCGTGCTTCAACACGCCATCAGGGGTAACAAGCGCTATATAATTATTAACCTTTTTTCCTCTTCTATCCGTCTGCTATCCTTCCGAATCCAAATAACTGGCTAACCTATCCACCACTTAAAAATGTACTTGCATGTTTCACTATACAAATTCAACACTAATCCTCTATGGGTCCCGAAATAGCATGCTACTCGCCGAAAAAATCGCTTTGACGCCTCGTCAGGGGTAGTAAGCGCTATACAAATGCAATTACAATACAATATAATTTGTAATATGACTTTTCTGCTTTTTTTAACCTTAATTATTTCTAACACATTGTTAACTCCGCTCTGGGACACCTTTGAAAGTGTTTTTTATTTATAATTTGTGTTTGAAGTTGTACAGATAAGGGCAAAAAATACTGGCTTTAAGTGATTGTGCTTATTTTTGTACCAACCGGGACATTACAATACCCGTGGTAGAAAACCAACCAGGTGGCTACCCTTGGGTCCATCATGCACCCTGCATCATGCAACCTGCACAAAGAAAGTACATCACCTGGAAATTATATGGTACAGTATTTATGAAGCCTACTTAACCCCTTGCGTTCTCATGACGGAACCACTCCGTCATGAGCCACGGGCGCCGTGTGCTCATGACGGAGTGGTTCCGTCATGCTGCGGCCGTTGCGGCCGCTCCGCCCACGCGGCGCTGATTCCCCGCCTGTGCGGGCGAATAATGCGAGCGGGCGGAGTCGTGACGGAACCACTCCGTCATGAGCACAGCGCGCCCGTGGCTCATGAGGGAGTGGTTCCGTCACGAGCATGGCGGCGCCGCGCTGACCCCGAACCCCCCCCGGCGTCGTGGCTGAATTTGTGCCGCGGCGAAGGGGTTAAACCCAGACGAGATACTGAAGCACTTAGATGCCACTGAGGAATATAAACTGCTTCACTAAATGGGACAGACTGAGCTAAGTGTTAATGTAGCCCCTGGTAAAGACCACTTCAATTATGCAGCGGGATAGGGCCAAATTATGCTGCAGGGTTGTCTAAACTACGCGGCACAAAAAGGCACAATTGCGGGATACCGCTGCATATTTAGTGATAGTATTACCTCATTATTTTGTCTCTTTGGACAGAAAATGCATCTCATTAGTATAGGTTTAACACTCACATTTAGCAATAGGCAACAGAAAGTTCCCTCGGTGACAGAGGGTTGTGTCCCCCCTTATGATATTGGGACTATACACGAGAGCGAGGGGGTTAATCTGGTTTTTTTGTTGTTGTTTTTTTATCTTTTAGGTTCTGGTTTTAGGATTGTTATGTGTACAATGGTTTGCCTCACATAACCAATAATGCTCGTTTGTTACTATTATTGCTATCATCCTGAGATCCTGCTTACTTATTTGTGTTCAGTTAGAGCCTGCAAAACTGTTTCTTGTTCGAGTATTTCCAGCATGCCGACCCCAAAGCAAATAACAAGTGATTAATCTGTGCTGAATTTGAAATTCCTGTTTGGTTTTTCATACTTGCAGAGCTTGAGCAGTGGAAAGTGATGTTATGTATTAAACTGAGACTCCTACATTGTACTGATTGTAAAACATTACCCAAAATCAGTAAAGTTTATTGAAAATAAAAGCAAGAGAAAGGTGACCAATGCCATTCAACCTTTGCAAAGGGCCTTCCAATGCAAGTAACACATGCAGTTGCATTTTTAGCATCTTTCTGGATGTTTGAGTAAGAAATGTTGTTGTAGTGCGGTATAAGTGGCAGAGTGTTTGTTTCCACTGACCTAAATGTAGTGTGTTTGGTGTCATAAGGGAGGTTGAAGGTGTGCTCCAATTGAGAAGCAGGTAGTCTGTAGGAACATTTATGCATGGAAGTGAATGTGAGCGAGAAATAGCCCATTGGGTTGCCTTCACCTCCTGTTACATCCTGTCAGCTGCACCTGAAGGAGCGTTTGCTAGGGAGCAGTTACTTCTTCTTTGCTTTTTGGTGATCTTGACAATTGTTGGTTATCCTTATTCGTTCCAGGAGTGTGTGCCAGAGGTTGAGATCTTCTGAAATTGAACAAGTAGTGGAGTTATGTAATTTCTTCAATGGATTCCACACTGTTGGATCTTAAATATTCCATTGTTCAAGTCCAGAGACCGCTAGAGGTGACAGACCAGCCTACAAATGAATTTGAATAGGTTTGTCTCCCCATGGCGACTGACAGGGTAATTTGAATCAAATTCAAACACACATTAAGCACTTGGTTGCGTAGGGATTTGTTGCATGTTGGCGCATGAAGCCTTAGCTGTGGTGCACAAACACCCTTCTTTGGTGCACAAACATTCTTCTTTGCCACACACAAAGGAACAAAATTAGAGGGAACATTGGTGACAACCCCCTTGTGAGAGTTCTCAGGCAGAGCCATTGTGATGTGCTTGTGTGGTAGGTGATAGCTCCTCCCCCTCTTTAACTCAGAGCTGCTCACCCTGCCAACACCTATCTATCTCTTTTTCTCACTTTCTGGAAGCAATACACAAGGACCAACTGCAAGCTACACCTAGTCATGTGACCCAGCAACATGCTACAAGCACCAAATGGTTAGGACTAGAAAATGCAACTTTCTAAAAGAGGCATTTTTAGAATTCGACTTTAGCATTAAATAGGACTTTTATTGATATTTTTTAGACACCAAACATTACTTTTTTGCTTGCTCTTATTAGACCTGCTTGCTCCTCCATTTTTTACTTATCTCAGTTTTGCTGGCCTTAGGTGTCTGCACACTTTACCACTGCTAACCAATGTTAACATGCATGTGCTCACTCTTTAAAACATGGTAAAATTGGCTTATAAGCAATTTGTATATTTAATCTGCGTATATGTCTCTGGCCAATTGATACTACATTTATCTAGGGACTGTAAAATAAATATTACCTGTGGGTCTGCAGCACTGATTATGCCACCCAAATAAGTGGCTCTTTCAAACATGTCTCAGGTCCACATTACAGCCTGTTTGTGCAGGTTTAAACTGCTGTTTTGATCTGTCATACTAAACCTTTTGACAGGTGTAAACCGTCCTTTGAAATACTTGTAGGTCACCCCTATGATAGGCACTGGACAGCCCACAGAGTAGGGTGAAGTGAATGTAAAAAGTTGTATACGTACTTTTAAGTTCTACATATCTTAGTAGTTACAAACTCTTTTCGGTACAGCAGGGCCTACCTACCCCATAGGATAACATTGAAGTTACCCATTACATATAATAATCGGTAACATTCAAATAGTAACAGGAAACCAGTTCATGTTTGGTGTCTTTGGAATTGTAATTAAAAATCCTCTTTCATGGTAAAGCTGTGCATAGTTCGGACCAAAAGAGACAGGCCAGATGGCGTGAGCTTCTGCTTGAGAAACAAAAGGGCACGCCATCAGGAAGTAGACCAAGAGCACAGAAGAATGCACTCCCCTCATGAGTGAAGTAGAGATAGGTATAGAGGGCAGTGGTGCAATGAAACAGAGGTGGATGAAAGACTACTAGCAGGGCTCACACTGTCCACTCACCAAAGAAGAATGGCTGACCAAGAAATCAGGGCTCAAGGCAATATGGTGCTCACATACCTATGACACAGGACAAACAAGATGGCGCCTTTACATGCACACAAAGAGAGCAGCGATGAGGACAAATGCTAGTCCACACTGGTGCACGGTAAAGATAGAGCTACGCCTGGGAATTAATAGCAAAAGAGGAAGGCAAAAGTTTTGTGGACTCGTTTTGCTACCTTTCAGCCAACTGGACAGAGGAGAGGGACCTGTTTGACCTGTCTTGGCCTAGGGAAGGAACGTTTGAGCTGGAGGACATGGCAGTAGCAGAGGATTGCATCAGACATGAAGGAGGAAATCTCGACTGGATCTTCCACTACATGCAGCAATGCCTCGCAAGGTGGAAGCGCTATGCTGAGGATATACCAACAGGGCCATCTAGGTCGAGAATGTTCCCACTAACACAGAAGGGTGCGCTTTGGGTCATATATGTGCTGTGGTCCTAGATGGACAAAGAGGCACCAAGGATGAAGTTACCATAGTTGTTGCATGGGACATGGAAATGGATGACGTGTTTTGAGAAGAACACTGCAAGTATCAACCTAGCAATAGGTGCCATTAAAGTTCTCTTGAGCAGCCTAATCGGGAAATAGACAAACATGGTGTTCACCCAATTCTGCATTCTAGCAATAAGGCAAACAGAGAACCAGCATGACAGGGCTGCATTTAATTCTGATCGCCCAGATGTAGAGGGGCTTACGGCAGAGACCATGAAGCCACAGGAAAGCATAAGCGAGTTTTTGAATAGATTGAAGGAACAATGGGGACAAGAGACAGGACAGCCATGGACTGATACGGGCCCTCTACAACATTCTGAAAAAGGAGCTACAAACCAAAATACAGAGTAGGCTCGACAGTGTAATGTGTTTAGGTACCAAACCTTGACAGGCCCACATCCTCTAATATCGCAAAAAGAAGCAAGAAATGGATAGGAAAAAACAGGAGCAGGCCTAAAAGAAACACAACAAAAGTGGTTCCGCACAAATTGAAAAAGACTGCCCATCAATCAATCAGGCGTTTGGTAAGCGTGACTACTCACCCGTAAAGGTCTCAGAGCGCTGGGGGGGATGGGGTTGGCAGGTTCTAGTCCATCAAGGGGAGGGGTCTGTCAAAGAGCCAGGTTTTGAGGTTTCTTGAGAAGATGGAGAGCAATGTTGTCCGTCTGAGGTGGAGCGACAGGGCGTTCCAGGCTCGGGCTGCGAGGAAGGAGGAGTGGCCTCCCAATCTGGTCTTTCTGGTGCAGGGGACCACAGCGTAGTAAAGCTGAGAAGATCGTAGGGTCCTCTGGGGTGCGTGGAATTTGAGTCGGCTGTTCAGGTATGCTGGTTCGGTTTCGTGGAGGGCCTTGTGGGCGTGGGTGAGCATCTTGAAGGTGACTCTAGCTTCGATGGGGAGCCAGTGGAGTGTGTGCAGGTGCTGGGAGATGTGGAAGTGTCTTGGCAGGTCGAGGACCAGTCTTGCGGCGGCTTTCTGGATGTTCTGTAGCTTGCGCGTGAGGTTTTTGTTCATTCCGGTGAAGACTGCATTGCCGTAGTCGAGTCTGCTGGTGACCAGGGCTTGAGTGACGGTCTTTCTGTGTTCGAGGGGGATCCATTTGAAGGTCTTACGTAGGAAGCGGAGGGTGTGGAAGCAGAAGGACGAAACGGAGTTGATCTGGTGGTCCATTTTGAGCTCGGAGTCCGGGATGATTCCCAGGTTGCGTGCATGGTCCGTCGGGGTGGGCGGGCTTCCGAGGACGGGGGGCCACCAGGTGTCATTCCATGCATCGGGGTTTGGGCCCATGATGAGTGCTTCTGTTCTGTTGGTATTTAGTTGTAGGCAGCTGTTTTTCATCCATTTGGCGACGGCTTCCAGGCCTTCTCAAAAATTGTGTCTGGCGGTATTGAGAGGGAGCAGCAATAGCCTCAACTGTGCAGATGGCACAAGCCTCAATGGGGGCTCCAATGCAAAACCTCAGAGGGTACCAAACAGGCTATGGCAGTAGAGGCCAGGGAGGTTGACAGGCCTAGGGAGTGCTACTATGGTTAAAGGCATACCACAAGCAGCAAAAACAGCAGAGACCAATGAACAAGGGCCAGCCACGACAAAACCCCACAAATGTCCTCCCTCAGCATTAAGCACAGGGGAATCAGAATGCGCCCTATGTGATTGCACGTGGCACCTTCATGCACTCACAGAAACAAACTATGCAGTAAAAGCTAACCCCCCCTCAAGGACAAGTAGGAATAACCCCAACAACTCAAAATACAGTAATTAACAGTCGACACCTACTCACCCTCTTCACCCTTTCAGTTCTAAAACTAAGTTGTCCTCGGTGGCAGGAACGAGGATTACTGTGCGCCTTGGATAGTAAAACCCCAAAAAACTTCACAGTGCACACACAAGGGACCAGAAAGTGGCAAGGCCTCAGTATGATGTCAAACTCAAGCCTTCATTTTGGGGGGAGGGGTTCAACAGGTTGACCAGGCATCTCAGGTTTGCGGAGGCAGTCCCCTTTTTATCATCCCATCCGGCAGACTTTTGCTATTTGTTGGTCGAAGGTTCTGGGGTTTTCATTTTTGGTGTTACAAGGCAAATATTAGCTTAGCCAACCTTCTTCTATGTTCTGTAACCTTTCCCATTTTTTGATTTCTGAAGTGTGGTCACCTTGCCACACTCTTCCAACAATTTCACCAGTTCTTTAGGCAACACACTACTATAGAAACCCTAGCCACAAGTTAGGGACAGTGGACCTACCAGTTCCCTCAGAGTTAGCAGGGTATGGTCAGAGTGAGAGATGGGGGCCTAGGGGTGGGGATCTCAATCCTCCACTCAAGCCCAAGACAAATTTAGTGCACTAGGTGCGCTCACGTCCATACTAAGCATAAGGACTAAATGGTGCTCCAACTTTGCCGGCTCTATTCAGGAAAAACAGGTGGGCTCAACCTCGGACATCATGAGACGGAATAAATGGGAGAAAATGGTGCCATGGAAGTGCCTGGGACCCTCTCCCCTGTATGACTAGTGAAGCAATAGATCACGCAAGATTAAGGGAAAAGTCCAAGACTAAAGAAAAAACGCCCAAAGCTAGCCTAAAAAGAAGGTTCCAGATGCAAAGGCGAGGTCCAGATCAGCCGAAGCCACTTACCTGGAAGACACAAGGGAGGTCCACACCACATTATACACATGCACCAAAACATGCTCACGGAATGAGGCAGACATTAGCAACTTCAGCCGCAATACGTTGCACAGGGCATAATAAGCTCAACTTAGGGTAACATCAAAAGATGTAGCCCCCATCCGAGAAAATAACTATTGGGAGGGATTCACGCAGCAACCGGACCCTTAGCCACCAAGCGAAGTGCCTGTGATAAAAACTAGCACAGCCATAGGATTCCGACTAAAAGACATAATTTCATCCCCCTTATGCTCATGAGATCACCCCCAAACATTTTTAGTGTAAATCCAAGCATCCAGTTACGATTGAAGGGGTCTCAACAGCTTACAAAAAGATGTCATCTGTCTAAAGAACTGTAAATCACCCTTAGTCGAAAATATACCCAACATGGGGTCAACGTCCAGTGCCCCACTAGATCGCGACTAGTGGAGTGGAAGTCACACCCGTAGGGTAAAAATACACGGCTCTGAAAATCATTAATTACAGAGCCTAAGGAATGTTTTTAATTTAACAACCAACAAAGTTCCTAGAAAACCAGGTAACAGAGAAGATAATAAAAGTGCAATAACATGACGTGTTGTCAACTTTCATTAAGCAAAAAAGAGAAAAAGGGTAATTTCCACACTTAAATCAATCAATCAATCAATCCATTTGTAAAGCGTGCTACTCACCCATGAGGGTCTCAAGGTGCTGGGGTGGGAGGGGTGCTGCTACTGCTCGAATAGCCAGGTCTTGAGAAGCCTCCAGAAGGTTAGTAGGTCCTGGGTCTGCCATAGGAGGATGGGGAGGGTGTTCCAGGTCATGTTGGCGAGGTGGGAGAACGATCTGTCACGGTGGTCACTCTTCGGATGTGGGGAAGGTGGCGAGGGCGGCGCAGCGGAGCAGTCAGTTCGGGGTGTAGAAGGTGAGTCGTCTGTTGAGGTATGCCGGTCCGGTGTTGTGGAGCACCTTGTGTGCGCGGGTGAGGAGCTTGAAGGATATCCTCTTGTTGAAGGGAAGCCAGGGCAGGTCTCTCAGGTGTGGTGTGATGTGGCTGTGGCTGTGGCTGTGGCGTGGGATGTCGAGGATCAGGTGAGAAGAGGCGTTCTGTGTGTGTTGTAGTCGTTTCAGGAGTTTGGCCGAGGCTCCTGCGTAGAGGGCGTTTCCGTAGTCCAGCCTGCTGCTGACAAGGGCCTGGGTGACCATACTTCTTGTTTCGGTGGGGATCCACCTGTAGATCTTGTAGGAGAGTAGGATCTGCTTCACATGGGTAACCCCACTTTTTGTTGGTGTTTCATTGTTTTTCGACCTTAGTCTGGCTGTGGCCCTGCTAATCAGGACCCCAACCTAGCTGCTTCCTCTCTAAAATGGTTTCCATGTACATTAGGTACATATCTAATTGGATTCTGGAGCCCCTAGTATATGGTATACTATGTATCTAGAACATAGGTACCTCAGAGGCCTACCAGGGGCTGAAGCATGTAGTATACCACCCCTGGGAAGCAATTCAAAATGACACTACACGTCTGCTACTGCAGCCTGGGTAAGGTGGTGCTTGCATCCCTTACTGTGGTATAGGCTACCTATATCACTACCATTGCACACACATATAAAACCCATATGTCACTCCTATGGCAGGCCTTAACAATCCTGAAGGCAGAGTGCTTGGTTTTTATGTGAGAGGGTGCCCGTGCATGAGCAGGGCCCCTTTGCACCGTTCGGAGTACCTCCTCTGATGCTGTTTGTAGTGCAGCCTGACCATATACTCTTAAGTGCATTATAACCTCGCAGTAAATGCTAACTTTGGGATCGCTGCACAGAAACATGTCGTGTTTGGTGTCAAACGCCTTGGAATACTACCCCCCGCCCCCGCCAGTTCTGGCGGCGGGGGTAGCATTCCACCCTTCTAGAGGGAGAGACTTGTTCACACTGGTCTAACCATGTAGGACTTTTTACAGCCCTGGCATCACAAAATGGATGCCACTGCCACAGACACGGGTCTGGCCTCCTGCTGCTGACCGAAACTCCGGCAGGGGAGGCCTGGACAATAGGTTTCCTGTCCCAGGGAGGTGTAACCACCTCCCCAGACAGGCAGATGTGTATTGGGGCTGGGCTGGAGCACTCTCTGGTGCTTTGAAGTCCTGCACTGGGGGCACACTTGGTGTCCCTGTGCATAGTCCAGTTCAAACCGGTTGCAGGGGCTGCCTGCCCCTGCTCTGGCACAAAACTGGACAAAGGAAATGGGTGTAACCACCTCTCTTTCCAAACCCTCCCATAGGTGGGTCCCTAGAGTATTTCCAACCCTCAAACTTAGTATAAGTATGGGAACCCAGTCCTGGCGACTTTAGATTACCCTGGACAAAACTCTGCAATATATATCCTGGACCTTTGATGTTCTACTTTGCTTAGAAGACTGAAGAAATCTCCCTTGGGGTCAAGGAGTGACTCCCCTGCTTGACAGGTACCAAAGAAGCAACTGACCGGTCTGCATCGCTGAAGCTCCTGCCGGACGCCAAAGTCTTTGCATCACCTGAGGTGGATTTCCAGACTTCACCGAGGCTACCCTGAGTCCACAGCAAAGCTGAGACCCGTGGCTATCGTGGGTGACATGGAACTGTGACCCCTGGACATCGTGTTCTTTTGCAGCTCCATCATCTTCCTGGTCTTCCTCGAAGTTGTGCTTTGAGCTCCGAGTAGCCCCAGCCTTGAGCATCTCTTGCACCGAAGATTTCTGGCCTCCTCTCCACGAGTGACCCGTGGGCCAGTTTCCAGTGCGACCGCTTGAGGCTCCTTCGCGATCGCTAGCCTGTTGGCTAGTAGGTCCCCACAAAGGCAACTCCTCTTCTGATTGGGCTTACCTGGTTGCTTCAGACATGCCCCGACTTACCCTCGCTGGGTGAGTCCCCCAGACCTTGTTGGTCTGCACCGACGTCCTTTCTCTGATTCCAAGTGACTTGCCGTTGCCAAGGCTTGTTGGGTCCAATCTGGTCGCCGACACCGCAGAACTCGACAGACTTCGTGGGAGTGCTCAAATCCAGGTCCTGGTCATCATTGGCACCTCCTGGACCTCGTGGCTGAAGAGTCAAGATTCACGGGGCCCTGGAGCTTCGTTAGGATCACGGCAAGTTGCTTCTCTGAACCTACCACTGGAGTAACGACGTGCTCCGGCCACCCCCGTCGGCCCGTAACGTTTTTACTAGGGGTCTACCAATTCCCCAGTTAACGTCAACTAGGGTCTCCACCGCCCCTGGTAATTCACATCCATTAATTAAATACCAGGCGGTAGTGCACGCATCCACTGTTCTTTACCACGGTCCTGAAGAAGTGCCAATTGACCCGTTAGGGGCAAGTATAGGCACGAAACATGTTGACCGTACTCACTTAGACTGCCCCTTAGGAACATTATCATCCTCGCAGGAGCCCACTCTTGTTTTTATTTAGGCTAGAGCTACCTTTTCATTGAAACTTGACAATAGAGGACTGCTCTATACCTATTTTATTTTATCTCACTGTGTACTACCCTGCCCCCACACCAGCATGCACCCAACGGCTTCGTCTTCAAAAGATCCCCTACAAAGAGCCCCGGTTTCGGGAGCCCGTCAGGCATTGCAGCGCCGGCTTGATGAGGGGCACAGCCCTATGATGAAGCATGACACCTCTCGGGGTGTGTGAGGGCACCACGAAGAAAGACCTGTCTTTCCCATTCACCCCCTTTTCTTCACAACCCCCTCCCCCCAATCACATAGGAACTGCACACCTTCTTTAAACACTGAAGAGTCAAGACACCCGTCAACTCACCTAAAGCACCCGACATCTGTGGGCATTGGTCTATTGTGCCCTTGGTCACTGGTAAGTGACCCAGACTCTGTCCCCTCTGCTTTCAGGTTCCTTCCATGCTAGATCCAGGCTTGGATCACTTCGGACACTTCTCTTCATGGCAGCAGCATTTCTTCGCCAGCTTCCATATAAATCGACAACGCGATCCGACACCAAAAGACACCTATGCACCCGGCTTCCCTGGGTGAGATAACACGAGTACTCCGGTGCTCCTGTGGATGCTAGCCCTAGAACTTCCTAAGTCCAAAAGGGTTTGGTCCTGACTCGGTTCTAAGTGTCCGTAATCTTTAAATTTCCAACCGTGACATTGCCCATAGAAGCTAACGGGAACCCGCGATTGTGTTTACACACTGCACACGACCCCAGTGGGTCCCCTGTGTCACTACCTTGGGTGGTTCCTTGGAGTCACAGCGATTCTACAGGCTCTAGGCCTTGTGTCTAGTACAGTCGTGGTTCTTATACCACTTTATTGGTATATGGTTTGGTACGCCCCTAGGGCCCATACGTGTATTGGTGCTATTATTGTTGATAACTGACTTGTAAATTAAGTACTTCGAACTCCAGTCTCATAAAGAGGCTAGAGGGGTGTGTTTTATTTTAAATACATATATTTTAAATATATACCTGATGTGGTTGTCCTTTCATTTGATCATTCAAGAGATTATAGACAGGTAAAACAAGCTGCTTTACATTCCTTCAAGACTTAACCTGAAGGCTGCTCTCCATAGCTACCACTAGGATAGCTTTCAATAAAGGTTGCCTTTAACCAATCACCATAAGGGATTGTTTGGACTGATACAAGGTGCCCACTATAAGTAGTGGACAGCATATATCAGGCCAACTTCTCACATTGGTGTGCAGCGTGTGGGATTCCTGCTTGCTATTGTTTTACCAGATAATCTCAATTGAATTGATCAACTGAAAACCACTAAAGGTACCTGAGGTACATACAATATCAAGTTTAGTATTCAATAAGTTCTACTGAACTTAGAGTTGTGTGTTAAGGGATAGCATACCCTTTATACAACTCAAGAAAGTTTAGTAGGCCACACTAGTGTAGGTAGTGCAATACACCACACCACATTAGTAATGTCTAATCAGCCAGGAACCAGTGGGTCCCTGCCAGAAGCCAGTGAGCTTCTCCCCTATAAATATGAGGATCTCTCCTTTGCTCAGTTTAGGGCCTTATGTTCCATTAGGAAGCTGAAGAAAGGCAAAAGCCCAACCATCCAGTATCTCATAAAGATACTCAGGCTGGATGATCTCACAGGGCCTAGTGGGCCTGATGGGGTAGGCAGAGTGGGTGGGGCAGCAGTTGAGGGTGGTCCTAGGGGTGGAAACTCCCCTGACCCCACCTCTACTGCTGACCAGACTGATGACAATGATCAGGATCTGGTGAACCCAGCTCCCCTGGATGAGGATGAGAAGAATGACAACAATGCTCCCCTCTTTGTTTCTCCAGGAAGAGTTGAAACAGGGTTAGAAGGAATATCTCTCTCTCAGGGGAGTCTGTTCTGTCTATTGAAGAAAGCACAACCCACTGTCTACACTAAACTGATTTGTGGTATGCCCACAAATGGGTCAAATTTATACAAAGGAGCACTGGGCCAAAACAGACTAGAGAAGATATAACAAATCGGAATTTATTTGAGTTTGAATAATCATGATAATAGTACTTACATGAAAATTTGGACAATGTAACAGGCAATACAGTTTTTACACCTGAACAAAAGGTCCCACATAAAGAAAACACATAGACGACTCAATCAAACATCATACTCATAAATAAGACAAGACAAACATATACACTTCAATAATACATTGTTACCCGGTGTCCTGACTCCAGTTACCACTGCACGATTTTGCATCAGACGGCTGGACTTGAGATGCTCCTCACCTTCTTCCCTTCCAGCTTGGACTGTGAAAATTAGTCTGTGGATCATCTAAACGTACGGCTCTTGCCCTTTGGTGGGCCCCCCTCCCGGGGTATTCTACTCCCGACGCTCTAAAAAAATATCTCAGGCGAGCAGCCCGTTCCAGGTTGTTTCCCTTGATTGTTACCTATTGGACCATTCTCGGGAACTGATGCACCTATCCATTAGATGTATAAGTTTGGTATTACCGACACCATTTAGAAGAACTTACCTCTAATAGCGTCCTGCATTGAAAGGTTTCGCCTGTTTTGTCCCGCACGCCTCTTATCATCGTTGCCCTGATGAAGGTGTAGCCCTGACGGGGCGAACACCGAAGATTCTACATGCCCCTATGAACTGGGAATAGACGAGTTTGCGTTTTGTCCAATCTGTACATTGTGGATGTTTATTTTAAATCCAATTGAAAATCAATATGTATTATTGAAGTGTATATGTTTGTCTTGTCTTATTTATGAGTATGGTGTTTGATTGAGTCGTCTATGTGTTTTCTTTATGTGGGACCTTTTGTTCAGGTGTAAAAACTGTATTGCCTGTTACATTGTCCAAATTTTTATGTAAGTACTATTATCATGATTATTCAAACTCAAATAAATTCCGATTTGTTATATCTTCTTCTCTAGTCTGTTTTGGCCCAGTGCTCCTTTGTATAAATTTGACCCATTTGTGGGCATACCACAAATCAGTTTAGTGTAGACAGTGGGTTGTGCTTTCTTCGATTGACTGTGTTGTTCCCTTTTCCCCTGTCTACTTATCCCACCTTTAGGGACCCCCCTCTTTGGATGATGAGTCTGTTCTGTCTACCTCATCTGTAGGGACCTCTGTTTCTTCTCACAGAGGGTGGGAAACCTCCCAGGAGAGGAGAGAGAGACTGCTGAAGTATGAGCAAGATAAATTCAACCTCAGAAAGCAGCAGATGGCCCTAGATAGGGAAGCCCTAGAGCTCTACAGAGCTAGTAAAAATGAGGGACTAGAGTCCCTTGGTGGCAGCAATTTCCCTAGAGATAGGGAGAGGTCTTATGACCATAGAAACCTAAGTAAGATTGTCCCTCCCTACCAGAGTGAGGATGACACCCACAAATGGATAACTGCCTTGGAGAGGGACTGTAAAGGACAGAAGGTCCCTCAAGGTCAGTGGGCAGCAATCTTGTGGCTCTCCTTTGCAGACAAAGGTAGAGATAAGCTCCTCACAGTAAGAGCAGAGGATGCTAATTATTACCAGGTCTTGAAAAGTGTACTGATAGATGGGTTTGGCCTCCCACTGAGCAATATAGGTTAAAGTTCAGTGATACCCATAAAGCACACAATCAAGACTGGGTTGACTTTTTTGACTGTGCTGCTAAGGCTCAGGAAGGTTGGTTATTGGGCAGTAAAGTGTGTGACTTCATGTGATTGTACAATCTGATAATGAGGGAGCAGATTCTTAATAACTGTCAAAATCAGCTGTTGCACCAGTACCTGGTAGACTCTGATCTGACCTCTCCCCAAGAATTGGGAAAGAAGGCAGGCAAATGGGTCAGAACCAGGGTGAGGCAGAAGGTACAGAACCAAGGTGGTGACCCAAAGAAGCAGGATTCTAAGAACTCTGACAAGGGTAGGGACAAGGGTAAAGACCAGAAGTCTTCTCAAGGGCCCTCAAAAATCTTCTTCAAATGGGGAGTCACAAGGGAAAAGGCCAAAAGAAACCTTGGTGTAAAATCTGTAAACAGACAATTCACTGGACCAGTGACTGCACCAAGTCCAAAGAATCTACTCCAGCCACCATTGCCCCTAAAACAACTGTTTCCCCTAGTATAGCTACAATAGGTGGTGGCAATGTCCAGAATAAGGGTGTAGTAGGGTTGACCCTGGGTTCTGAGATGGACTCTGGCCTAGTCAGAGTTCCAACTCAGGATGTGCTTGTCTGTGATGGGGCATGGATATGTCCCCCTTTGTGAGTCCCAATAATCTAGGCAAATACAGACAACAGCCTTTAATAAATGGAGTAGAGGCTTGGGCGTTCGGGGACACATGGTGACAAAATATCTTGTGGAGCCTGGGCAGATTATACTTGGTGAAATGTATCAAGTGACCAATGCTAGCAATGTCAGAACAAGACCATTCTCTGGCAGTTGTTAACCTCTCCTGGGGAGGGGTAACTGGCCTTAAGAAGGTTGTGGTAAGTGCAGGCCTACTAGTAGAGTGCTTGCTTGGAACTGATCTAGATACTTCAGCTTGGGCTGGAGTGTAGCTCAGGACACTTGCAGAAATGTTAGGGATCCCTGCTCATGTCTTTGCTGTGACTAGATCACAGGCCAAAATGCCTAAAGCTGGACAGACCCTAGAGTCTGGAAAAATGGACCAGGTGCCTCACAAGAGGAGGAGCAGTAGGGTTAAAGCAGAGTCTTTCCACCTGACTCCGAATGCTGATCAGTCTCTTCAGGGAAATGATCTTCTTGAGCCTGAAGAAGGAACTGTCCCAGAGGAGCTTGAACCTGACCAGATTGAGTTCTTGGGGACAGGGGGCCCTTCCAGGTCTGAACTGAGCCAGGAGCAGAAAACCTGCCCCTCTCTTGAACCCAGCAAAAACCAAAGGAAATGATGGACGGAGTGTTGAACATTGCAAGCACTCACCCCCAGTCACCTGATCTGGGTTTAATCCATCACTGTTCTTTAGCCCACTCTGCCACCCCAGTTCAGACATGGCCATATGCAAATCAGTCTGACCCTGTGCCTCATGGGAACAGTCCAGCTGAACTGCCAAGCCATGTCTTCTCTGGACCGGAAACAAGCTTCCTAGGACCGGTTTCTGGCATTTCAGCCGTCTTCAGCCAGGCTTGCTTGAATCCAGTGGCAAAGTGAGCAAGGGACTCACGTCTGAGCATACCCTGCCAACTTATGGCGAACAAACTAAAAACCAAAGGAAATGATGGACGGAGTGTTGAACATTGCAAGCACTCACCCCCAGTCAACTGATCTGGGTTTAATCCATCACCGTTCTTTAGCCCACTCTGCCACCCCAGTTCAGACATGGCCATATGCAAATCAGTCTGACCCTGTGCCTCATGGGAACAGTCCAGCCCGAACTGCCAAGCCATGTCTTCCCTGGACCGGAAACAAGTTTCCTAGGACCGGTTTCTGGCATTTCAGCTGTCTTCAGCCAGGCTTGCTTGAATCCAGTGGCAAAGTGAGCAAGGGACTCACGTCTGAGCATAGCTGCCAACTTATGGCGAACAAAGCAAAAACCAAAGGAAATGATGGACGGAGTGTTGAACATTGCAAGCACTCACCCCCAGTCAACTGATCAATCCATCACTCTTCTTTAGCCAACTCTGCCACCCCAGTTCAGACATGGCCATATGCAAATCAGTCTGACCCTGTGCCTCATGGAAACAGTCCAGCCCGAACTGCCAAGCCATGTCTTCCCTGGACCAGAAACAAGCTTCCTAGGACCGGTTTCTGGCATTTCAGCCGTCTTCAGCCAGGCTTGAATCCAGTGGCAAAGTGAGCAAGGGACTCACGTCTGAGCATACCCTGCCAACTTATGGTGAACAAAGCAAAAACCAAAGGAAATGATGGACGGAGTGTTGAACATTGCAATCAATCACCCCCAGTCAACTGATCTGGGTTTAATCCATCACCGTTCTTTAGCCCACTCTGCCACCCCAGTTCAGACATGGCCATATGCAAATCAGTCTGACCCTGTGCCTCATGGGAACTGTCCAGCCCGAACTGCCAAGCCATGTATTCCCTGGACCGGAAACAAGCTTCCTAGGACCGGTTTCTGGCATTTCAGCCGTCTTCAGCCAGGCTTGCTTGAAGGATGGCCCGGGATCGTCAACGGAGTTAACATTGCAGGACGTCATGGGTGCCATCGATGAGATGAAAGTGGCGGTCGGCCAGCAATTCGATACATTGGCCCATAAATTGGACGCGGTTTTGATCGATGTTAAACTATTTAGAGCGGACCTTTCACAAACAAATGAAAAGGTCAAATCCTTGGGTCTGACGACGTCGAGTCTGGTAACGGACGTGTCTGACCTGCAAGCCGAGGTCCGTAATCTGCGGACGTCCACTGCTTTGTCTGTCCGTCGACTGGAGGATTTTGAAAGTAGGGCTCGGCGGAATAATGTGCGCATAATCGGGGTGCCGGAGAAATCGGAGGTCCCTGCGGCTGACCTCTTCGTGGAAGACCTTGTGCTCAACCATCTCGCACCCAAAGGCTTGAGTAAATTCTTTGCGGTTGAGCGGGCCCATAGAGTTCCGGGGGGCAAGCCCAAACCGGGCGCTCCCCCACGGCCCATCATCGCCAGAATTTTTCATTTCAGGGACAGGGATGCTATACTGCAGGCCTCGAGGGTGAGTGGGCCGACGAAGTTCGAGAACACCCATATCAGTTTCTACCCGGACTTCACACGATTGGTCCAAAAGCAGCGACAGGAGTTCATGGGTGTCAAGTGGCGGCTGAGAGACATGGACCTGAAATATGCGATGCTCTTTCCGGCCAGGTTGCGTGTTGAGTTTGAGGATCGGACGCACTTCTTTGATCGGCCGGAGGAGGTTGGAGATTGGCTTGATACCCTGCCTCAGCAACGACGTCGAGAGGGACAGACCGAAGGGAACAAAGTAGGCTTGGATGGACAGGAATAGACTTTTGGTTCCCGGTGACTGACTACTGTGATGACACTTCCATATTTTGGCTTACTGTTTCTATTCAATGCCCGGGGGTTGTGGGGTGCTCAGTGGGGCTCTTTCCTCCTCTGGGGTCTCTTTTTGTAGCGTAGTTAATGTTAGGGCGACAGGCACACTGCAAGTTGGGGGTGCTACATGGGCTCACGCAGGGGTGCAGGGTGGGGGGAGTTGTACCGGGAAGGTTGGGGGGGAGGGGGGAGTTGGGGAATGTTTGAATGTTCTACAAGGCAACGTCACGCCATACGATTGGTGGTCGGGATCGTGTTCTCTGGGGGGGGTTGTGCGCTGGGATGGGATGGGGGATAGGGGATTGAGAGTACTCTCGTGGAATGTGAATGGCTTGGGGGATAGGATTAAACGCGGAGTTGTGCTGCAGTTTTTGAAACGGCTCTTGCCAGATATCGTCTTTCTGCAGGAAACGCATCTAATTGGGAATTCTTGCCATGCTATGAATAGGAGGGGATATCGTCTCGTTGCGCACTCTGGTTTCACTTCTGGCTCACGCGGGGTGGGCATCCTTATTAGAGCCTCTCTCCCGTTGGAGGTGGACGATGTGATCCATGATGATAGAGGGCGGTATACTGCACTTGTAGGCCGCTGGGAGGGCAGAACCCTCTCGCTCGTTTCTGTTTATGTCCCACCAGGATTACAGACCATAACTTTCGCTGATTTGGGGCGAATGATCCTGGGACTCCCGGGGGGGTTCTGGTGGTGGGGGGCGATTTTAACTCTGTCGTATCTGGTGGGGTGGATCGTCACCCTCCCAGGGATCTCCCGGGGGCACAGGCCTGGCTGAGTGAGTTTATAGATACCCTCGGACTGATAGACTGCTGGAGACTAATGCACCCGGGGCAGGCGCAATACACTTTTCACTCAGGAGCCCATGGGAGTTTGTCGAGACTTGATTATGTCCTTATGCCGGCGGCCCAAGCTGTGATGATTAGAGAAGTAAGACATCTGGCCCGGGGTATTTCCGATCACTCCCCACTACTGTTGCACATTGAGGTCACCCACGGGGCTGAGGGGAGGGTGGCACCGATAAACCCCTGGTACCTGCGTGATCCTAAAATCCGGGCGGACCTGGTCAAGTCTATTGACCGCTATTTCACTGAAAACGTGGGGTCAGTGTCCTCTGCTGTCTCGTTATGGGAAGCCTTCAAAACAGTGCTCCGTGGGCAGGCTCTTTCTCTCATTTCCCACTCCAAGAAGAGCAAGACTGAAGAGGTGGTTCGCCTTGAAAACGACATAGCCAAGTTGGAGGGGGACCTGGAACTGGGTGTTACGAAAGATACGTTGCATGTTCTCAGTCTTAAGCAGCTTGACTACAGAACGTTGGTTACTGATGCAGCCAAAGTGATGAGTAGAGAGCAACAGGGGCGCTTATACGATGTGGGGGATAAGGCTGGTAAATTGATTGCATGGTTGGACAAGAAGGAAAGAGCGAGTCGAGTGGTGCTGGTTATTGAGAGAGCGGATGGCGTGCGTGTGACTGACCCTGTGGAAATTGTTGAATGTTTCGCGACTTATTTCCGTGACGTATATTCTCCAGTCTCGAATGGTCTTGAGGATGACTCTCATCTGTTGCTGAGAGATATAGTGTTGCCATCTTTGTCAGAGGCGGATAGGGCACTGATGGATGCGACGTTGTCGCCTGACGAGATTGCTTTGGCCATTCGCTCGATCGCTTCTGGCAAGGCCATGGGTCCCAATGGCCTTCCCATTGAACTGTATAAACTGCGCACGGACAAGATGGCGCCTCATCTCCGCGACATGTTTCTTGAGGCACGTGACGTGGGCTCCCTCCCCTATGATCAGCGTCTCGCTACCGTAGTCGTGATTCACAAGGAGGGGAAGCCGCGGGATCGGTGTATTTCTTACAGGCCCATCTCCTTATTAAACGCTGAGCCTAAAATTCTTGCTAAGGTTTTAGCTAACCGTCTGGTTGGGGTCGTTGGCGACTTGATCCATCCGGACCAGTCCGGTTTCATACCTCACCGTAATACGGCCCTGAACCTGAGGCGTCTTCATGGAGTGCTCGCCAGAGCGGGGTACATACGCGAACCAGCCGTTTTGGCGTCCTTGGATGCCACTATGGCGTTCGATACCCTAGAATGGCCCTATCTTTGGGCGGCGCTTGGGAAATTTGGTTTTGGCCCCGGGTTTATCGGTTGGGTGAGGTTGCTGTATGAGGAACCGTTGGCTCAGGTAGTTGTGAATGGCAGAGTATCGGCGCCCTTCGGGTTGGGAAGAGGCACGCGGCATGGTTGCCCGCTGTCACCCCTCCTTTTTGCGCTTGCTTTGGAACCTCTGGCTGTCTGGTTACGATGGGAGCCCTCATTGCGCGGCATTAGGTGGACGCCTGAATTTGAGGACCGCATTTCTCTTTATGCGGACGACATTCTCCTGTACCTCACATCTCCCCGGCAGTCTTTGATAGTACTGGTCGATGTTCTGAACTCATTTGGTCGCAACTCCGGCTTGGTCATTAACTGGGCCAAGTCATGCGTCTATGTTCTCTCTGGGGACGCTCCTCTCCTTCCGCGTGGCTGCCCTATCCAGATTGCGCTGTCAGGGTTTAAATAGCTGGGAGTGTTCATAACTTTGGACCCTGTGGCCCGTTATGAGCGGAACCTACTCCCCCCAATCCAACGACTGAGGGCCGACATCTCGAGGTGGCGACGGCTTCCGCTTTCGCCGCTCGGGCGCGCGGCGTTGTTTAAAATGATGTCGCTGCCACGATTCCTGTATGCACTGCAAAATACACTCGACGTCATACCGGCCCGCTATTTCCGTGAGGTGGAGAGCCTGCAGAGGCGGTTGTTCTGGGACGGGCGACCCCGAATCGCTCTCACAAAATTGACACTCCCTTGGTATGATGGAGGTATCGCACTCCCCGATATCAAGCGTTATTATTGGGCGTCCCAACTGGCGGCGGTGAACCACGGGATGTACGGGCCGGCCCTGAACCCGGCGTTCGAGAAGGATAAAATGCTATTGCCTGGGGGGGACTATAATAGAGCACTCTATTCGAAGTCTCCTGGTGTGCAGCTGACTGGCCCAACAAAGATAGCGGTACGGATGTGGCATGCTGCTAATGCTACGATGGGTTGGAAGGACCGCCTGACTCGAGCGACTCCACTGTATGCTTCTGAAAGGCTGGGCAGTTTGTGGAAAACCAAAGGGTTTGAGAAATGGGATATGATTGGCATATGTAAAGTGAGTGACCTCTGGGTGAAAGGGGAGTTTAAAACGTTTGAAATGCTGAAAGTGGAATATAAGCTAAACGATAGGGAGTATTTCCGATATGCCCAGGTCCGTCATGCGTTGTGCTCGGTTTTCTCTGATACCACCGCTATCCCGGAAAATTCCCCGCTGGAGGATAGGGTTCTCGATGGCTACGTGCCTGACAGCACAATCTCCTTGATCTATAAAAAGCTTATCAACGATCGGGCGGATCTGTTGACCCGCTTGAGGGAGATCTGGGTGGCTGACGGTTTGGAATTAGATGATGAGGACTGGGTTTCGGCAATAGCCTCCCCGCGGGAGGTGGCAATTCCGGCCCGTCTTCGGTTCGTACAACTAAAGATACTCCATAGAGTGTACGTCACTGGTCCCCGCCTGATGCGCATGGGTCTCTCCGTGGATGGGATGTGTAAGCGTGGCTGTGGTTCGCTGGGTACTTTCCTTCACGTTCTATGGGAATGCCCCGAGGTGGCGCTCTTTTGGCGTCGGGTGCATGCGGTAATGGAGGAAGTCACTCACGTTGCGCTGCTTCCAGAGGCTAGGAGATGCCTGCTGAACGTGTGGGAGCCAAACGATTATAATGTGGCACAGACGCGGTGGGCGACTTTGGGAAATATGGTGGCCAAACGTAACATTGCTCAGTTATGGGGTTCCCAGAGGCCGCCCACGGTCTCGGTGTGGAAGGAAAATATGGATTGGTGCATGTTTAGAGAAAAGACGGTATATGTAGCGAGAGGCAAGCCGCGGAAATGGACTGGGGTGTGGGGTCCGTGGAACGCTTATCGCGGAGACATCTGTGCCCCTCCCCTGGCTGTTGTACTGGATGCCCCTTCGTCCCCCTAGCCGAGCATTCCTCGTCTGGTAAGTTACGAGTGTGTTACAGTTTGCTTTTTCCTCTGCTCCCGTGCCCCCCTCCCTTCTCTGCCGCTGATCATTGGTTCCCTACCCCGGGGAGCGCGTCCTGCTATTCACAATGTCTATTGCCTTGTTTGTGTGTAATGTTTCTTAATCTTAAATTGAAAACTGAAACCGTATCTAATATTGTCACTCAACTGTTGCTTCTGCCTTCATTGGGTGCGATGATGGACTGACGGGCTCCCCGGATTGACCAATCTGTATAACGGTGAATGATAAGTCTCATGCTACTTAGCGGCCGGCCCAAAGGGTTGTAGGCCCATGTTTGTAACCCCTTGAAGTCCAATAAAGGTTTCTCTAAAAAAAAAAAAAAAAAAAAAAAACAATTCTAGTTTTTCTGATGCTTCTTTTGTCACATTTTTGTGTTACTCTTGGATATTCTTAATCCTACTTTGAGCACAAATGTGTTAACTTCCTCTTTATATTTGGATTGATAGGAGGATCATCATTCTATCTTTTTAAATTACACTGACTATGTACATAGGCACTCTTTTTTAATTACAGAACGATTTCATAAATGATCGATTGCTTACGATTGTGGGGTAAAGGGAATACATCAGTTTTGTTCGAGCCAAGCTAATTTGTTGTTGTTTATTATTTTCTCTGGTAGCTTTTGTCGCCGAAACGCCTGTTGATACGATCCCAACAAGAATTCGCCACGTTTTAAGTCAAAATAGTGTTTTGAATTTTGTTGTTTGATTTTGTGAATATCAATTTTTGGGTGATTTGTTGGTATATATTCCAAAATCCTATCATGATACGATGATGAGACAAGATGACTTAGCTTACCCATAGAATTGGATTTATTTATTGGAGTCATCAGTAATCTATTTGTTATCTGTTTTGCTTGCCACTTCTTATATTACTAAAATTCAAAGTATAATAATAATATGATACCTAAGGTCTTTATCTACAATATAACACTTGGTACCAACACGTGACCTCAGTCGGCTCCCAAGCATCAGCCAGATCAAGTTATGTCTGTTCAGTGATCCCATTTGCAGTAGGGGCAGATAGATTTTTGCTGCCCAAATAGGTAGCCCCCGAGAAAGCAAGGTGCCTCATGCACCTTTACTTACGTAGGACATGGGCAAAGATCCAGCCTGACAAGATAGAATCTCACATGGTAGTTGTGAACTTGACCCACTATGACAAGACCCCAACATCGTTATACCTTTTCTTAGCCCAATGATATCCAAACCGAGCTGGAAAGGATGAATAGAAAGGGCACTATAGGGGAGGATACTGTTTGTCCCCAAGACTTCACAGAGAAGAGATTTTTGGAGGTAGAAAAATCCCCAACTCAATATACAAACACGTCCGTTTCTGCATTTATCTGTGGACTGAGGGTGGCCCTTAGAGTATCTAGGGCAGTCTTCTTTAAGTGGTCCTCCAACATGGAATTCCTGGGGCCTGTTGCCCTGTTTTTCCTGCCCTGTCCCTGATTCCTGATCACTGTCCCTGATTCCTTATCCCTGTTGACTGGTTCCCGCTCCCCTCGCCCGCCTCCTGCTCTCCCATTTCAGTTTCCCGCCGCTGCTCCACTGTGGCCCCGCCCCCCGAATATCCCATTGGCCACCACACTCTCGCCTCCCAGCTGCTCCTCCCTACCTTTACCCCTCTTATGGAGGCCGCGCCAAAGGCAAGCCCGTCTGCGCCCGTCCGCACCTGGACCACGCCCAGCGCCAGAACCCCTGGACCCCACGCGCACCATGACGTCAGAGTCAGGTATGATGACAACACCCTCCACGCACTCGACGCCGGCCGAAACAACACCTGCTTCCAGGCTGCCCCGAAACGGACCGATGGACCCTTCGCCTGCCGTACCTGCAGCTTCACCTGCGACAGAGCCACCAAACCTCCAAGAACTGGACCCAACAACCTCCGCTGCATCCTGCTCAACACCCGCTCCGCACGCAAACACGCCGTCGAGCTCTGAGACCTGCTCGACACCTCCGCCCCAGACGTGGCCTTCCTCACCAAGACCTGGTGGAACGACTCCTCAGCACCCGACATCGCCATAGCTGTCCCAGACGGCTACAAGATCACCCGCAGGGACCGCGCCAACGGAATTGGAGGAGGAATAGCCATCGTCTACAAGTCCACCCTTAAGGTCACCACCCACACAGACGACACCCTCAACACCGCCGAACACCTGCACTTCCGGATCCACACCGACCCCAACACCACCCTCAGAGGAACACTCATCTACAGATCCCCGGACCCCAGGCTCAGTTCAGTGACTCCATCGCCGACCTCGCCAGCACTCACGCACTCGCCTTCACGGACTACATCCTCCTCGGGGACCTAAATTTCCACCACGAGAACAACAACGACGCCAACTCCGCCACTCTGATCGAAAACCTCGCCAACCTCGGCCTCAGACAATTCGTCACCGCACCCACCCATACTGCAGGCCACACGCTGGACGCCGTCTTCTCCACAAGCACCCACGTCGCCTTCAACCACACCGCCGAACCCCACTGGACCGACCACCGCTGCATCCACTTCACCTTCAAAAAACCAACCACGCACCATTGCACCCAACAGCTGCCTCTCCGCTGCTGGACCAAAGTCACCGAAGACCAGCTGATCACCACCCTCACCCAGAACCCACCTATCAACCCCACCTGCCCTGACGCCGCAGCCTGCAACCTCAGACAGTGGATCGACGACTGCGCCAACACCCTCGCCCTACTCAAGAGACCCTCCAACAGCCACGCCAGCAAGAGACCCACCTGGTTCACCGACGAGCTCCTGACCTCCGAACGCGCCTGCCGTAAGCTGGAGAAGAAATGCCTCCACAAACAAACGCCAGAAAACCACGCAGCCCACAAGGACGCCACCTGCAGACATCACCACCTCATCAGACTAGCCAAGAGATCCTCCTTCAAAGACCGCCTGGATAACAACGCACACGACAGCAAAGAGCTCTTCCGCATCATAAAAGAACTCTCCAATCCCAACGCCAATAACATCCCGCCCTCACAAGAACTGTGTGACTCACTGTCCATCTTCTTCCACCGCAAGATCGCTGACATCCACGACAGCTTCAACACCACGACCGCACAGACGATGCATGACTCCACCCCCCCGCGAACACCAACAGCGCCAACCGCTTGACCTCCTGGGCCAACAACGACAAGACACGCAAGATCATGAACTCCATCCACACAGGATCTCCGTCAGACCCATGCCCACACCATGTATTCAACAAAGCAGACGTGGCCATTGCACCCCAACTACGGAAGGTCATCAACATATCCTTCGAAACAGCAACATTTCCAGAAAGCTAGGAGCACGCCGATATCAACGCCCTCCTCAAAAAGCCCAAGGCGGATCCCAAGGACCTCAGGAACTTCCGACCCATCTCCCTGCTCCTGTTCCCGGTGAAGGTCATCGAGAAAATTGTCAACATTCAACTGGCCCGCCACCTCGAAGACAACAACATCCTGGGCCTGTCCCAATCCGGATTCAGGCAAAACCACAGCACCGAGACAGCCCTCATCGCCGCCACAGACGACATCAGATGCCAACTGGACAACGGCGAAACATCAGCCCTCATCCTCCTGGACCTGTCAGCCGCATTCGACACGGTCTGCCACCGCACCCTAAAGACACGCCTCCAAGAAGCCGGAATCCAAGATAAGGCCCTTGACTGGACCACGTCATTCCTCTCCGGCAGAACCCAGAGCGTCCGCCTCCCACCTTTCCGGTCAGAAGCCACCAACATCATCTGTGGTGTCCCCCAGGGCTCATCCCTCAGCCCGACGCTGTTCAACATCTACATGGCCCCCCCGCACAAGTGGCCTGCCACCACAACCTCAACATCATCTCCTACGCCGACGACACCCAGCTCATCCTCTCCCTCACCAAGGACCCTCACACCACCAAAACCAACATCCACAAGGGTATGAAGGCCATTGCCGACTTGATGAGGAGCAGCCGTCTGAAACTGAACTCGGACAAGACGGAGGTCCTCATCCTCGGACCCACCCCCTCAGTCTGGGATGACTCCTGGTGGCCGACCGCTCTAGGGACAGCACCGACACCCACTGACCACGCACGCAACCTAGGATTCATCCTCGACTCCTCCCTCTCCATGTCCAAGCAGGTCAACGCCATCTCCTCCTCCTGCTACAACACCCTACGCACGCTCCACCGGATCTACAAGTGGATCCCGACCGAAACAAGAAGAACAGTGACACAGGCCCTCGTCAGCAGCAGACTGGACTACGACAACGCACTCTATGCTGGAATCCCAGCCAAACACCAACGGCGGCTACAACGCATCCAAAACGCCTCCGCCCGACTGATCGTCAACACCCCCCACCGCAGCCACATCACCCCCCTCCTGAGAGACCTGCACTGGCTCCCCATCGACAGGAGGATCACCTTCAAGCTCCTCACCCACGCACACAAAGCACTCCACAACGCCGAACCAGCCTACCTGAACAGTAGACTCAGCTTCTACACCCCCACCCGCCAGCTCCGCTCCGCCAGCCTCGCTCTCGCAGCTGTCCCTCGCATCCAACGTACGACCGCCGGCAGCAGATCCTTCTCCTACCTCGCCACCAAGACTTGGAACACCCTCCCAACCCACCTATGACAGACCCAAGGCCTACTCGCCTTCAGAAGACTCCTCAAGACCTGGTTCTTCGAGCAGTAGCAGCACCCCCCCTCCTCAGCGCCTTGAGACCCTCACGGGTAAGTAGCGCGCTTTACAAGTACCCTGATTGATTGATTGATTGATGGGGGAGGTTTCAAAGACAGTATGGCTAACCCATGTCAGGTAATCTGGGGCATGAAGGTGAGTGGTTACACTTGGCTAGAGACAAAGGGTCAACCCCTGATTGTAAAGAAACTTACCCTGTGCTCATGTTTCAGAGGAAAAGGAATGCTTCCAATGGGCACAAATGCCAACTGCGGTGTGCTATCGCACATTCCAGATATGCCATGGGGCACCTCCAAGCAAATGGATTTCTAATCGCAGTGCAGTGAACATGCCTATACCGAACTGTTTACCGGTTAGAGGGGACACTTCTCCCTGGTGACAAGACACACCGCGACACCGGCCATTCCTGGAAAACAGAGTTTTACCAGCACCTGTTAAAGAAAAGAAAAAGACCACCTTGCTGCACCAAGCTTGTGAAAAGAAAGCAGGCGACTGTTTTAGACTGTGTACAGAGGCCCAGCTGGGAGCAGGGAGCTTCTTCACCCTACAGACAAAAGCAAGTGCCCACTGGTTGCAGATAAGCTGGTGGAAAATGTTCAAGATGATGAACAGCACTGAGCTTGGCCTCAATTCGATCAAGAAAGACATGCGATCCATCTGCCTCATGGTAATGCAACATAGGTATGTGCTGCACTTAATAACTGCGATGGAGGGTGGGCTCTATGCAAAGAACGGTGCTGCCTGCTGTACTTTCATCCTAGGGAATAACTGGGACAATAGAAATTTGACACTTGCCATCCAAGCACTGCACAACCTCCAGCGAAGCATGAATGAAGAAGGGGGTGCCCCTGAGCAGAAGTGGTTTTCAAATTGGTTATCCTGTCTCCCACAATGGATCTCTGGTTTGTGCACATCACTATGCCAGTTACTATTGTGTTCCTGTTGTTTTGAGGGGGTGTACAATTTGGAATCACCTGCTGTAAAAGCGCAGTCCTCAAATTAGACTGAATGCCAATAACTTGAAAGGTTGTCGTAGTCAAATGCAAGTAAATGGATCAACAGAAACTTAATAAAGCAATGGTACAAACACATAAGTTAGATAGTGTAGTTAAAGAATCAACTAGAGGGGTGAATGTTAATATGGATATTGAAACGTTTGTCATCAAAAATTAGATATAGTCCATATTAATAGATTCCCCTGTCCCGAACTCCACATCTACTTTGACATACATGTATGTAGTCAGGCAGGCCCTGCGACCTAGACCTGGGATCACTGATTGATGGGTCAAGGGTGGGAGGGTGCGTAGCTGGCGGGCAAACATGTGGGCAGGAAACTCTTGATCAATACCATATTTAGGCACAGTGGCATCACAATGATCAGGGGAGATATCCCCAAATAGAGCACACATGTTCCAAGGGTGGACACATGCTTGGTGATCATGCATTCCCATGACAGACATGTGGACACATTCATCCCTTGCCACATCGTGTCCATGCAAGGTTGAGACCCACCTGTGGTAATATTTTACCATTAATTTATTACTCTAAAGCAGCAACCAATATTCTTCACCTTATATGGGATTCCAGATGCGTTAATGGCTTGCTGTAGAAAATGTATAAAAAACTAACCGGAACCCAATGTAAATTTAGACATTCCTCAAGCTTCGTGCCTGTAACTGTTCTCCTGGCCGGATTCTTTAAATAAAACTGTTCCTGTTTTGCCAAATGCCTCTAGTCTTCTGTTTTTACTGAGTAATTTGAACCCGAGCAACAATAGTTTGCATACTGACTGGCGGGGGTAACGAGTCCTTATGTGCGGTGTTGTATGGTAACAAAAGGGATGTCAGCATCGGATAGATGATCAGTATCCCTCTGGAGCCTGGAAAAGGAATTGAGAAGGGGTTGCTGTGAGAACTTGGCCTGTATATGCTGTCCACTAGTTCTAGTATTCACCTTGCACCAGTCCAAACAACCTTTATTGATGATTAGGTTTAAGAAAACCTTTATTGAAAGTTATCCTAGTGGTAGCTATGGAGAGCAGCCTTCAGGCTAAGTCTTGAAGGAGTGTAAAGCAGCTTGGCTTACAAGATTATAACCTCCTGAATGTCTAAATGAAAGAAGAACCACACCAGTTATATATATAAAATATAAGTATTTATTTCTAAACACTCTCTACTAACCTCTTTATGAAGTTAGAGAGCAAGGCACACAATAATACAGTTATTAAACAACAGTAAATAGCACAATATACGATGGGCCCCAGGGGGAGACCAAACCATATATGAAGAAAGTTGTATAAGAACCACAACTTGACTAAACACAGTGCCTAGAGCACGTAGAATCGCTGGGACCCCAAGGAACCACGCAAGGCAGTGACACAGGATACCCATGGGGGATGTGTGCAGTGTGAGAACGCGAGCCCCGTACAATTCAATAGGAAAGTCGCGGTTGGAATTTTAAAGAATAAGGACACTCAGGAGAGGACTTTGAGCAAAGCCAGGTGCATAGGTGTCAATTGGTGTCGGGAATCGTTGTTGATTTAAAAGGCGATGTGCTGCAAAGTGCTGCTGCCGTGGAAAGGAGAAGTGTCTGGGGTGATCCAAGCCTGGATCGAAGATGTGAAGAACCTGAAAGCAGAAGGGACAGAGTCTGGGTCACTTGCCAGCGACCAGGGGCACGATAGACGAATGCCAACTGATGTCGGGTGTTTCAGTTGTGAAGAGGTGAAGCTTGACTCCACTGCCACGGGGACCAGGAGGTTTCGTTGATGACCACAGTCTGCAGGCAAACTGTCCCACAAAAGATGTTGAGTGCTGGGGGGTCGGTGTCCGGATTGGAGACCAACAAGCCTTGGCAACGGCAACCCACGCGGTGAGATAAAATGGCTTCGGTGTGGACCAGCAAGGTCCTGTGGCTTCCCCAATCGATGGAGAGTCAGGGCACATCTGGAGCAACCAGGTAAGCCACTTGAAAATTAAAGTACCCTTCTCAGGGACCCACAAGTCGACGAACAAGAGATCGCGAAGGGACCTCGAGAGGAATCACTAAATACCAGCCCATGGGTCACTCGATGAGTGTAGGCCAGTAATCTTTGGTGGAATCACTGCTCGGGGTCTGGACTAAAAGTAGCCCAAATTACAGCCTCAGGGATTGCCAAAAAGCATATGCTGCTGCAAATGGTCGTGGTGTCCAGGGATTCAGGTTGCACGGTCTCCACGAGGGATACAGGCCTCAGACTTGCTGAGCACACATATCGACCTCAGAAACCACGGGAACCCACCTCCTGTGTTGCAACATTCTTCAGAGTCCTCAGGAGCTTCAGAGATGCAAACTGGACTGATGCGTCTTTAGTGCCTGCCAAGCAGGGGAGTAGCTCCTTTTCTCCAAGGGAGATTCTTCAGTCATCTAGTTCAATGTGGATCATCGAAGTACTGGTTTCTGTAGCAGAGTTTTATCCAGGTAATATCTAAAGTCCTGTAGTCAGGGGTTCCTACCTTATACCCAAGGAATGGGTGGGACAAACTCTGGGAACCACCTATGGAAGGGCCTGGACAGAGGGGTGGCTACAACCATATCCTTTGTTCAGTTTCGCGCCAGAGCAGGGGCTGGTAGCTCCTGCAACCGATTTGAGCTGGACTATGCACAGGGACACCACGTGTGCCCCCAGTGCAGATTTCAAAGCACTCTCAGAGTGCACCCACCCATCCCCAATACACTAAAGCCTGTCTGGGAGGTGGTCACACCTCCCTGTGACAGGAAACCTATTTTCCAGGCCTCCCCTGTCAGAGCCTCGTCCAGCAGCAGGAGGACAGAGTCATGTCTGTGGCTGGCAGCATCCATTTTGTGATGCCAGGGCTTGCAAAGCTGGTACCGGGTATACCGGTGCTGTCATATTTCTACCTCTAGTAGGGTGGAATCATACCTCCCACACTAGTTACTGATGTGGGGTATGATCAGGGGTGCTATTAGTTCCAGAGTTCTAGTAAGGATTCAATAGCTTCTCTTGTTTCCAGTTTATGTGTATACGTTTCTGTAGGTCGTCCTGAAGTTCACGTTTAAGATCTGTGAGCTTGTCCTCAAGGTATGGATGGTTTAAAATACAGATGAGAGAGACAAACGGCCATGGGGTAGCTGCTGTGTGTTTCCCTTCAAAGGTGGGGGAGTGGTCAACAGAACTGATTGAACACTGGTGGGGAGAGAAGTATTCAGGTAGGCAATAGTATGATGAGGGTAAGAGGATGGTATATGAGAGGTGATGTTTGGAAGAATGATGGAAAGAAGGCTTGAATGAGTGTTATCGACGTGCATGTTGTGTGTTCGGTAATTTTCTGCAGGCGGGTTAGGTGTAGTATTGGCAAAGATGGGCGCCAATTGAATCACAGATGATTTGGGAGAGAGGGCGCATTTGCTAGAAGGAGGGCAGTTTGTAGATCAGCCATTTATCAAGTTGCAGTTGTTGATGATCCTCGACAGGTTGGCATTATTTCTCATTCTATTTTGAGCAGATGAAGGGGGTAGGTCTGATAAGTGGATAGCTAGGGAAGGGAAGGAGTCATTGTTTGGAGTATCTGGACTAGGTCTAGCAGTGGTGGTTCGAGCATTAGAGTAAAAGAAAAGGTTGCTCCAAGGCATAGGTGATGATGTATCAATGGGACTGAATGAAGCAAGTGCTTCTGTTGCGGAGCAGTAGGCGAGATGTTGATTAGGAGATGCAGTGGGAACATTGTTATACACCGTATTTGTTATCCTCATGAAGAGTTCGGCGAAACATTCAAGATTATGGTCAAAAGATTGAATGAGCATGTTCCTGTTGTTGTAGCGGGAGCTGGTCACTTCAGCATTGAAATCAGGTGAGGGTATAATTGATATTTGTAAACCCAACGGTGTTTTCCTAGTGGTGTTAATCTGGAACATAGAGGTTATGGCTCTCATCCATTGAGCTCTTCTTGAGGTGAAGAAGATTCGATCATTCACCACAACTCCTTTAGAGGCACAATAGCAGGCATCAGATATGCGCGGTTCTGGATTCAGTTTGAGTAGCTTATGCTTGACATTTTTGGTTGCATCTTTAGATATGTTAGGCGGGTATTAAATCTTGAGGGCATTATGGCCAACTAGTGACAGCAAGTTATCATTGATGTTAAGGTTGTTTGGAGGGGTGGATCTCCCCCCAGGAAGCGGCATTTTTGATCAACGATGACCCCAAAACACCATACTTCTACATCCTCCCCAAAATACACAAGGGGGTCATCCCGCCTCCTGGAAGACCCATTGTTTCGGGCATCAACTCCCTCCTGGAACCACTGAGCCAATTCAGCGACTATTTCCTCCGTCCTTTGGTTCAGAACACCACTGCGTATCTCAAGGACACACGAGACGTCCTCAATCTCATAGAAATCATCAACCAAGAGAACACGGAACCCATTGACCTCCTTCTAACCATGGACGTAGAGGCGTTGTATACCAACATCCCTCAAGACGCCACCATCGAGGTTGTCAATGATCTACTCCAGAGGATGGAACCTCTAACTAACACACCAGTGGCCTTTATCATGGATCTAATCACACTAGCCCTGAAAGAGAATTTCTTTATGTGCAAAACCTCAATCTTCCATCAGGTACAAGGTACCAGCATGGGTAGTACCTTTGCGCCGAGCCTGGCGGGTCTGTACATGGCTTCTTTTGAGAATAGCCACATCTTCCCAGATACAAACCCATACAAGGACAACATCATCACATGGAAGCGGTACATAGATGACATCTTGATCTTCTGGAAGGGTACCAGATCATCCTGCGAGACCTTCCTGGAATGGGTGAACAGACTGAACCCACACCTTCGATTCACGGGGACTATGAGTGACACCTCTATCCCTTTTCTGGATCTTAAGATCATCCTAGAGGATGGCGCCCTGAGGACCACACTACACAAGAAACCGACGGACTGTAATAGTCTCCTTGACTTTAACAGTCACCACCCTAAGGCCCTTCGGGAGAATCTCCCGTACGGCCAATTCCTGCGCATACGACGGAATTGCACAACCAGTCAGGATTATGAGACCGAAGCAAATCACCTTGAAAAAAACCTCCTGGACAGACATTACCCCAAGAGGGTAGTCAGACACGCAAGAAAAAGAGCCCGTAATAACCATAGGGACACACTTTTGGAAACGAGAACCAAGACACCCAGTGAGTCCATCACATGCGTGACCACTTTTACACCCCAGTCCAACAAAATCAAACAAATCATAAAACGGAATTGGAAGATTTTGAACACCGACACACTGGATCTGGAACTACCACGATTCGCATTCAAAAGAACAGCTAACCTACGTGACAGACTGGTCAACACGCAACCATTACAACGTAGACAGGATCCACCCAACACCACATTGTGGAACCTAGCCCCTGTGACAGGCCACTATCCGTGTGGGAACTGCCACGCATGCTCTACCACTACTCACAGCAAACAACTTACCCTGGAGAACTTTATATGGGAACAACGAGGACACTCTAATTGTAACACCAAGAACTGCGTCTACCTTATCACATGCCCATGTGGTCTTAGGTATGTCGGCATGACCTCACGTCCCATCAAAGTACGCATAAGCGAACACAAGAGCACCATCCGACGGGGACGGACAGCCACGAAGCTCACTAACCATTTTCTTGACCTTGGGCATAACAGCGAACAACTAACATGGACTGTATTAGAATCCAGACCTTACTGGAATGCCCAAGCCCTCTTGCGCCAAGAACAACGTTGGGTGTTCCGTCTCTGCACTAACACGAAAGGACTCAATGATGAGATACCTTGGGTGGAACTATAACCAGCCACCTACACATACCTTCTCTCCGTTGGGCACATATCTCAACACTTGTGTCTCTACATGGTCTCTCTGGCTCTTTAATAAGAAGCATTCCAGGGGGAGGAGGATCTCTGGCTCTCCCCTTATTATTTATTATTCCCCCCCCCTTTTTCTTAACACAGACCAGTTTGTATAGGGGTATCCAGATTTTATTGTGCACCACACTCTAGGACACGTCCTGTCCAGCTGACTTGGGCACGCCTTTCTGTTAACCTTTAGCCAGACCCGGGGCACCACCAGGGCTCACGAGCCCTTACAGTCGCACGAGCGCAGACCATCTCTGAGTAGGGCACTGTGTATAATTGATAACGCATGCGCACTCCGCCTGTTTTCAGTTCCCGTTTTTGAGCATGCGCACACCTCGGGACACATTCGCCCACGCATGCGTCAGAACCAACACGCGCACTTCCCCCTGTCCTCTCCCTCGAGCAGGAAGTGGTTCACTCCCTTTCTATCGCCTTATATGGAACCCTGTTTGCTACCGGCACTATCTCCAGGCAGCCGCTGGCAGAGGGTAGGTGCTGACTGAGCCGGCCCCCGACGCAACCGTAAGTACTCTCAGGCAGGATCCACAAGGGAGACGCCTGACGACCCTGTATGCGCAGCCCACCCTTACTGAGGGACCCCAACTTTAATCAATCTATACTCTGTTTGGTGTCTTCAGCAAATAGGGCGCAGGCAGCCTCGGCAATACCTAGGAAGCCCCCGTTCAGATACACGAGGGTAAGGATCTGGGTATACTCTTCCTAATACCGATTGTATGTGTTTTTATGTATTCTCGAATGCCCATTTTACACTTACCATTTGTAAACGGACAGATTGTTCGCTTTTTGGTCTGAGTTGTCAGGTCCATCTTGACTCGTTCCCCTAGAGTTCAGTGGGTCCGTAACCTTGCTCTGTGGACTGTTTATACTTATTGACCTCTGTACCAAGATCCATTTCTGTAGATTATCACTGGCCATGCTGTCTCATTGTTCACGCACAACGTGCCGTTCATTCTGGCATTGTCAATGCCACTTCGCAATGTTTTCCTCAATCCTAGCATGTATTTCGATATATATATATATATATATATATTTTTTTAACATGTCTGGTCTCCCTCCTACACCGCCCCACAACCCATGGGCAACATTCCACCATCGGGTTAGTAAGGTGTGTCTGACACCGATGCTGTACGTCTGACACGTTATCTGTGTATGTTCCTGCTGACATGGTCACTGGTGTGACTGCACAACTATAATGTGAATGGCATTCGGGGGCACAGACAGTCCCTTGCTGTGTTCTCTCGTTTAACTGTGACTGATTTTTTGTACCAGTTCTGTCTAAACCATTCATGTGTGTCTGTCACCCCTCCCTCCTCCCTCCATTCCCCTTCCTTCCAAACCCCAACCTTCCCCTTCTCCTCCCTTTTCCCCCCCCGTTTATTTCCCCCACAGGTTACACTAGCTTGGTACGCTTTTTCTGTCTCTGCTGACTAGGTCTCTGTACCCCGCAGCCCCGTACCTCTCTTTACCTTCTCAAGACGTAGGTTACCTTTCCAATCTCTGGCACCCTCGTCTTCACCGTGCACAACCTTTCACTCTAATTTGGTCCTGATGAAACGCCACTGACCCGCTCGGGCATATTAGGCGTGAAACATGTCGACCTTTTATTAAAGTCACATTAGCACCTTGCGCTTATTAGTGACCCTGCGACCTTTTGGTCTTTTTACTTTGCCAGGGGCCCCATAATATTAAAACTTACTTTCTGGACACCCCTAGGCATTTTTATTCACACACCCTGCACGCACGCAATCACTTACCTCTCGGATCCACCTTTATTGTTTTTTTGCCCACATACCCGCATTCACCTTACGGCTTTTTCTCTTTAAAAGACCTCTGATAAAGAGACCCTTCGGGGGACCGTCGGACATTGCAGCGTTGGCCCGACGAGGAGCAACAACAAGCCCAATGATGAAGCAAGACATCCCTCGGGGTGTGTGAGGGCTAACTAGAGGCTGCATAGAGTCCTCCCCTTCGGGATTGGATCCTTGAGACTGGGTAAATTTCTCTCTGCCTCTTTTCATCTCCCTTCTACCTCCCTCCCTCCCTCTACACTCTCTCTTCTCTTTCTACTTGTGTTGAGCAGGTGATCGCTATTTTTGTTTCACCGCCAACAGGGAACAATGTCCTCATTGATTTAACTGTAAAGGTTGTTTGGAGCCATGTTGGATATTGATACAACAGAGTAAGGTTCTAGACTTGAAACAAAATACTTTAAAATTAGTCTATGTGAAGGTTAGAGGTGGTATAATGAAGGTGAAAACGAAACAGGGGCATACATGGTTGAGGAGAGGCTGCATAAAAGGGATGCAGAGATAAATATACAAAACATACATATTGCCCACTCATCCTCCTCCAATTATTTTTAAAGAAAACATTAGAAATGGGTGACGGACACCCGAACTGACTTTCCCCAACATTCCGGTGAATAAATGGACCTGAAACATGGAAGATCTACCCCAAACATGAACAAAAAAAATGGTTAAGGGGAAAGAAATGTTGACTGCTCACCATACAGCTAACCATACAGCTAATCAGGCCTAGGGGCAGACAACCAACGAGTGTGCACAAAGAATGTACATACAATAATACATATGGGACTCATACCCATTAGAACCTCTAAATGAAGGTTAGAAAAGTGTAAATAACAATAAAATACACGGGACTCATACCCATAAGAACCTCTAAATGAAGGTTAGAAAAGTGCACGGAACAATAAAACACATGGGACTCATACCCATAAGAACCCCTGTGAGGAGGTTAGAAACTTGCAAAGAACAGCAGAACACATGGGACTCGTACCCATAAGAACCCCTGTGAGGAGGTAAGAAACGCGCAGAGAACAATAGAAAACATGGGACTTGTACCCATTAGAACCACTTAGATGGACTAAAACCCACTACAAACTGCGTAGATGAGACTAAACCCACTACAAAAAAATGGGACTTGTACCCATTAGAACTGCGTAAATGGGACTAATACCCACTACAAAACATGGGTCTTGTCCCCATTAGAAACTACGTAAACGGGACTGACACCAACTACAACTGCGTGGATGGGGCTAAAACCCACTACAAATGACAGAGATGAGAACTAAAACCCACTACAAAAACTAAATGTGAAACACCGGTGACTACACCATGAACTGTGAAGATACATTGAAAGGGACTAAAACCCATCAACAGTGAATAGAGAGAGGCACCCCTTGAAACACCCCTCTTGTAGGGGTAAAGTGTCATTTGGATTGAAAAGAGACATTCTGCACATTCTGAGACTAGGATACAAAACAGGAATGCAAAGCAGAACATGGCTAAATGAAACAAAAAGACCATTAACATAATCCTTCGCCGGTGAGCGACCTCTCACCCGTGTCATGCCAGAGTGTCATTTCAAATACTTCACTGAGATGTCCAGTGTAAGAAATGGGATCTCTGGTTGGCTAACGCTTGCACCAAAGCCAGGCAGACACCACCACTCTAGTCAGGGCAAGGGAGTTACACGCCAAAGATAACCCCTGCTCACCCCCTTGGTAGCTTGGCACGAGCAGTCAGGCCTATCCCGGAGGCAATGTGTAAAGCATTTGCGTAACACACACAGCAACAACATACTAGGCACACCACAAAAAGAACTCCACACAAGGTTATATAAAAAATAGCCTTTGTATTATCATAAAACACATTAGAATAGTAATCACACAATATACACTGTGCCAACTGGCACTGGGCAATATTTACAGGGGATTATATACACATGACAGGGCCACTTGGACCAGTGTCAGATTATTCACTTAGTAAAAATAGTAAATGTAGAACATAGAATAAACATAGAACACAACCAGTTATAACTGCAAACACTGTACTCAGCATCCTCCTGTAACACAAACTATGCAGAGTATCACATTAGGCGTGAAATATATTCTGCGCCAACCTCATAAGCCTAAACATATTAGACCATAACCTTCTAAGCATAACTCACATTAGAAAATAATCTCATTAGCATAAACCATAGTAGGCAAATAACCTCATATCTAAACCACAGTAGAGAATAATTCAAACATAAATACAGCATGCAAAACCTCCTAAGCATAAAACCACATTAGAGGCATAAATCAGGGTGCATAAACCATAGCATATAAATCACATTTCCTAGCACCACATAAATCACATTAGGGCCTTGCGCAATATAAACCTAATAGTTCCCCCTGGCCAACTGGCCTTCTCAAAGGGACTCAAATGCCTTATGTCCAAAAATCAGGGCGCACTGCGAATGCAGCAGAATCACAAAGTGTGCAATGGCGCATACCTCAACTTGGCAGCTGACGCTAATTGCCGTGCAGCTGTGAGAGTACTGGGGCAGAGGAGTGAATCTCACTCCTATCTCTTAGCAAATATGCCCCCAAAGGAAAGATGTCCTAAACGTTGCAGCTGGCACTAAGTGCTGCACAGCTGTGAATCTTAACGTGGGCCGGGGCACTCAATGTGCCCTCTGAACAACTGTGCGTAAAACACATTGAGCTATTGATCTTGTGTTAAGTTGTAGAGCATTGTCCTGTGAGCTGTGAGCACTTCACAGTTGTGTTTGTGTTGGCCGGTGTGAGTAAAACACATGAAGAGCAGAGAAGGTGCTCAGGATCACATATGCTGTCCCAGTAGCAGGAACTTACAATGCTTTTAGCAATCCTTTAGACCAAAGGAGTACAAGCAGGCAAGGGCTGTCTGGTGAAAGAGACACTGGTGAGGCTGGCATTCCTTGTACTTAAGAGTGGTGGTTTCTTCTTAGTTTCTGTAGGTTTCCTTTTGAGATTTCTTGTTTCAGTAAAACTTTTTTTAAAACACTCGTAGTTTCATTTCAAGAATTGTCGCCAAAATCTGTGGTGATGAGGTCTGTCACCAGGATGTAGTTTTAAGTAGATTTATTGAGTTCAGTTACATGTTATGTTATGTTATGTTAAAATTATTTATAACGCGCTCGTACACCCAGAGGTTTCATGCAGATGAGTTGTAGAGATGCAGCGATACAGCCCCACCAGGAGCAGTCTGCCTGCTGCTCAGCCCATACTCCAGCTGACACACTCAAGCATCCAGGCACCCAAACATTCCATTCAAGACTCTCACACCAACATTCCATGCATCACATTCACACTGGCTGAGCAGCTAGGGAGTAAGTACCAGATGAATACAACACAGGTTACTACAGAGCCCTACTTATTTTTTCATCCACATATGAAAGCAAGGGGTGACAGAAATTCTGGGAGTCTCTTTCAAGCTTTTTAGCGAATAGCTTGGGTATCGGGCACGTGCAAGCGTATACACGAGGAAGACCCTGCTTGCTTGGAGAGACACGTGCTAGTCAGAGCGCAAGGCATAGCCAGTCAGTTGTGGGGCACAGCGTCAGGACATCGACAGGTAGGAGGCCATTTTGGGTGAGGAAGCAGGGCATTATTGAGTGAAGGAATATCTTCCTCTTTCAAAGCGCGTATGCAAAAGAAGTGGTGATAGATGCGCGCCATAGGTTTTAATTGTCTGTTTTGCTTAGCAACCATCGAGTGCTAGCATTTCAAGTGAAATAAGTATGGGAGCAACTATTTTAAGCAGATAAAGTTCACCTGATGCAGCGCGGAACACAAACTCCCTCCCTTCGTCACAGATCATAGATCACGCAGACACACTCATTCACTACATCCGCTGGTGGGGCCCATAACACCAACATTCATTCCCTATTGATCTATTTTCCAAGGAGGAGATTGTCCCATTCACTGTAATGAAAGAAGTACCCACTGATCCCTAATGAACATTAGACGTGCCTACCCTTCTCTATTCATTAAGGCCTACTCTTTTACCTCTTAGTACTTCTCCCATGGATAGGCCATGGATCTGCTAGCTGCAGGGCTGTGACTTTAATTCTATATTTATATTCTTTACATTAAATACCTTTTCATAATAAACGACCCGACACAGTTCTGAATTAAATCATTAATACTTTATCTAAATTATTAAAAAATAATCATTGTTAATCAAACCGTTGACCATTATATTTACCTATTCTGACTAAATGTCCTCTTCTAAGTCAGAATCAGTCGTTTTGTCATTCAATATCTTTCAGTCCATCAAAGATTCAGGGAAACAGCTGTCCTGC
Organism: Triturus cristatus; assembly: GCF_964204655.1. Classification (NCBI taxonomy): domain Eukaryota; kingdom Metazoa; phylum Chordata; class Amphibia; order Caudata; family Salamandridae; genus Triturus; species Triturus cristatus. Next base: position 1,667,876,992 of record NC_140591.1, on the reverse strand, counting down.
AGTGTCACCGTCCTCTCCGTCAGCATAACGTCAGGAAATCGAAAAGAGCTCCCCCAACCTCTCTATTCTAGGGGTTTTTATAGTAAAATTACATTCCAAAAGTATCAAACAATAATTTTAAAGGTCTCTGATTGGTCCGTCAATTTATGCTTCACATGGTTCTCACACTGTAAATGTCTCTTTTAGATGTAATTCTGATTTTTCCGGTTCGATCTATGTATCTTTATTGTTCTTCAGGGAAGCTGGCCTTCTGCCCGGGATGGCCTTGGTGGGCACAGTCTGGCATAGGTCACAAAAAGGCCACTGCTACTGGTGCTTGCGCAGGCGCACTTCACCCAGAGACTTTCGATATGGAGTTGGTTTGCATGTCAGCCATTTTGTGGCCACTCTGTATGGTCAACTTAAGCAAAGAAACACAAAAACATAATTAATACATGAAAATGACTAATACAATGTTATCCCACTACTAATACCCATATGTGTGTGTATTTATCTAGCAAAAGAAACACTTAATGTGGGTTATTCTCACATTTATAAACCATAAATCACAAATACATCACTTAAGCAACATATAACATGCAATATTCTAATAATCTATCATTAGTATGCGTACACAATTTAGTTTACGTATTAATTAGCCATGCAATAGCAATTCCCACGTGTATTCTTTTATGTTAGTAAGGTTGGTGATTATTCACGGCAAACCATTAGTTCAATTACTATTAATTAATTATTCGTATTAATGTAAACATGCAAAATGGAGAGGGTATACAAATTTTCTAAATTAAACCCGCTACAGCAATCCCCCCTTTGGTGATTTTATCACCAAACCAACACATACATTTTTATTCCCTTTTGGGGAAAATTGAAATGCGTTCTTGCTCTTATTCAAAACTCAGTTTCTTGTTCCTCTCTTTTTACTGCTTTGTACATATTTTCTTTCCACTCTTCTGAAGTTATTTCTTCTAAATCTCTATCTGGGTCCTTTCCTTTTCTTTTTAGTTTTTCTCTTTTTATTTTATTCTTTTTCTTATTTCTACAGCACATACAACCTAGTCTAATTAATAACAGTGGGGCACATGCATCAACAATGCCATTTGCGATTCCTTATTAGCGAAAAATAAGGATTCGCTAATAAGGAATAGCAAAAGGCTATGCACGTAGGAATCGCTATTCAAATAGCGATTCCTTAACTTTCCTTAATTGCTACTAGCAAATTGCGAGTAGCAATTAAGGAATGCCATCCCAATCATTCCTATGGGCCTCCAGGCCCATAGGAATGAATTGGAGATTGCATGAGCAAATAGCGAGTACTAGTAGGTTCTCGCAAATTGCTCATGCAATTTCAAGGGTGCAAGGGTGTCAAAATGACACCCTATTGCACCCCTGAAATTGATATGTGCACATATGTTGCACACACACATGCTCTAAGGGCATGTGTGTGCGCAACATGAAACTTTGAAAAATGCACAAAAGTGCATTTTTCAAACTTTTAGCAAATTACCATGCAGTTCATCTTCATGGTAATTTGCTCCCCCTATTAGCGAATTCGCAAATTTTTTAACTTTCATGCATTGCATTTAAGGAATCCCAAATTGAGATTCCTTAAATTAAGGAATCTCAATTTGGGATTCCTTAAATGCTATCGCTATTTAAGGAATCGCTATTTAAGTATTCCTTAAATAGCGATTTTTGCTTTTGGGTTGATGCATTGGGATTGGGTATTTTTAACTCAATACCAGGAGCTATTAGCGAATCGGTATTTTACCGACTGGATTTTGGCTTGATGCATGAGGCTGAATATGAAAATCACACATGTTAATGGAAAAAATATTTTACCTATGAAAGTACTACCTATTTTCACTAAAAGATTTTTAATAGCACCAAATTTCTTTCCAATTCTTTCCCAAACACTTTCAACCTCCAGTGGTACAATTTCGTCATGCAATTCAGTAATATTTTTGATGTAAACTTTCAGATCTTTGCTTTCATCTGGAATGTAAGTGCAACAATGTTGAACTTTCAGCATTCCACAGACTCCACACTCTTTTGCCAATAATATATCAAGGGCAAGTCGATTTTGCATTACCATAGCACGCATGGCAACCATTTCAGTATTTACCAATAAGAATCCTCCAGCGGTGCTTGTTGACAAGCGATCCACTACTGTTGATAATTTTCTAATATTGTGGGCATTCAGAGATATTCCCACTGCTGGTATCAGTGCTCCAAAGATATCACCTACAATTTCTGCCCAAGATTCTCTTTTACTACGCACTAAATGATTACCTAAATTATGTACACCATTTTTTCCTCTGTCCATGTGAAAGATTTTTGGAAAAACCAGGCCTACGTAACATGTGCCATACCAATGGTCTGGCAAACAATAATATGCCCTGTTCCCACAGATAAAACATAGTCCAGGGAAAACTGGATCTCTTCCACCTTTGAATCCCCATCCACCCATGATCCGGTATGTTTCATGGCACTCACTATTACCTACAAAATAGTTATCATATGCAGTTTGATTCCTCCTGATGCACAACTTCCCTTTCTGTGGCCAATCTAAAGCTATAGTTGGACTAGCTTCACCTTTCAAATGTTTTTCCTTCTCTATATCCCAAACAGTTCTCTCCCCTTTTCCTTCAGAAGCTTTTCTCTGCATTTTCTGTCTCCTTTCTCCGACCATGTCTAAGAAAGTCAAATTGTTTTTAAATATATACTCTGTTAGTTCTTTAGTTTCTAAGAAAAATTCACCTAATACCTTAGCAGGCTTTACTTTGTTTAGTTTGGTATTAGCAGGTACTTGCGCAAAAATATTATCTACATCTGAAAAATAATATCCTAATTTCCCTATTTCATAAAATAAACTAGCTATTACACTACATGTTATTCCATATGTAGCTGGAAGATGATGATAAGTCACTCCTTCAGAAACAGAGGCAGGTAACTGCATGCATACGTAGCAGTCCCTTACATCCATTATCTTTACATATTCATGCAATAACTTTGAAAACACATTGTTAGAAAAATCATTAATAGACCTATCCTTATGTAAATAATTATTATCTATTTTAGTCGGTACTACTTTTGGAATTTTCCCTATGTTGGTAATGTTTTCATTGTGTCCTTCTAATGTATCTACAGTAACCTTAAAAGAAATCAGTAGAGCAAGTATGCTCCATAGAAGCATTATTAATCCTGTACAACAACAACACACTTTACACCATCTTTTCATGAATGTACATCTACCTTTACTACTATCTATGTTAGCCATCTTTGTTAAATTGGACTGTGTTTTTTGACTTAGCCTCTTTACTTCACAACTAGTTTTTCTAACCTTAAGGCTCTTAGCCTCTACTTGGTTCTACCAGTATTTATCTTTTGACTCAAAGTATTATTCCTTCATCTGTAATTTAAATTTTCTCAGTTTGGCATCTCATCATTCTTCACTTCCTTCTGTTCATCCGAGTACAGAATTTCCTGATCTTCCGTTTCTTCTCCAATGTCGGATAAGATAACTCTCAGGATTCCTGCTTCTTCTTCAACCACTTTCAGTACAGTCTCCTCTGGATCTCCCTGGCTATCTGCCTCTTCTCCTTTTTCAGGCAGAGCCACGTACGTCCATTCTGGTGACTTATACTTCTGGTTAGGTTTCCTTGTTCTCTTACTCTCTTTCTCAGTTGTTTCTTCTCCTTTCGAATTTTCTTGGCTTGTCACTTCGTTCACCTGTTCAGCTCTCGGTGAATTCACTTGTGTCAGCCGATATCTCAGTTTCTTTACTTTATTTGGCCAAACATCATCCTTGGAAACTCTTTTTTGTTTCTTTTCTTTATTATTCTTCTCTTCTCTCCAAGCTCTTTTTCTTAGAACTCGACCTTCAGGTTTTTCGTTTTCGCTTTCTTCAGATTCTGTTTCAACCTGCTTTTCTTTTTCAACAATTTTCTTTTCCACCGCTTGTTTTGTTTTCCCTACTTCTGTCCCTCCTCGGGTCTCTGACACGCAATCTTCCTGCTGGCTACTTGTCCCTTCACCTAACTGGGTGTTGCAGTTCCCTACACCTCCTCGGGGGTCTTCCGCAGAAATCTGTCCCTCTCTCTCTGTACCTGTCCCTTGTTCACTTAAATCTATTATTTCAGGTGGAATTTCTCTTAGTTTTTCATCTGGAGTTTCTTTTTCCTGAACCTCTTTCACTGCTTCTTCATTATCCTTTCCTTTCTTCTTTTTATGTACTTTTCTAGGGCCTTGAGTCCCTTGTTCGTTTTCAGAATCTGAACTTGTATCTGAAATCTGCAATCTTCTTCTCAGAGAGATACTCCTGGGGACTAAAATCTGATTTGATTCTTTTTTCCCCCTTTCAGAGTTTTCTTGTGTTCTTGGCTCTTCGTTCTCTGATTCAGTACTTGACTCTGACTCATCATAATACTCTTTTTCTTGCTGTCAACTGGATTTGGTATCCTCAAAGTATGACTGGCATGGATCCAGTTTTTCAATCCAGCACACTTCACAGCTGTTGTCGTGGTAAGAATGACTTGTCTTGGTTTTCCCCACCTTGGAACCAAACAGTTTCTTCTTCTGTGAACTTTTATCCTTACCCAGTCACCTGGGCTCAGATCATGGGCTGGCTTCCTTTCAAGAGTGGTGGCATCCGCTCCAACCTGATGAAACACAGAATGAACTGCATCAGCCAGGCCTTTACAGTGTTCCAACACCGTGTCATCAGTTATAGTCATCAGCTTGTTGACTGGAATGAACACATGCCTCATAGCGCGTCCCATGATTATTTCATGAGGACCCTGTAGTTATGTCTGGTATCGCTCTGATTGTCATAAGTACTAGAGGCAAGACATCAGGCCATTTCATACCTGTGGCTCAACACATTTTCCCAATCCTATTTTTGATTGTACCTTTCATTTGTTCAACCAAACCAGAAGCCTCTGGTCGATAGGCACACTGTAGTTTCTGTTGTACATTCAATGCTTCACTAATCAATTTTACGATCTCATTATGGAAATGTCCTCCTCTGTCTGATTCAAGAGTCACTGGGAACCCTAACCTAGGGATGAACTCTCTCAAAAGAAGCTTTGCCACTGTCATTCCATCATTTTTCTGGTTGGAAATGCTTCCACCCACCTAGAGAACAGGCAGACTATAACCAACACATACCTTAGTCTGTTACAGAGAGGCATTTCAATGAAATCCACCTGCATTCTAGTGAAAGGCCCTCCTTCTCGGCCTATGGTTCCTAGACTCACTACTGTTTTCCTTCCAGGATTGTATTGCTGACATATTAGACATCTCTGAAATAGACTTTCTGCTACAAGTCTAAACTTGGGATTGTACCAGGTCTGCTTAAAGGACCTGATCATGGCGTCTCTCCCTATGTGTCCCTGGCCATGATACATCCGTGCGATGGTAGACATCATGCTATCAGGCATAACTCGTCTTCCATCTCGATAGACCCACACATGGTCCTTTTCTCTTGGTGCACATCCTGCTTTTACCCACTGTTTCATTTCCTCATCTCCTGACTCATCCTGCAATTGTCTCACTTCCTCCCAAGTTCCCACAACGTTAGTGAACATTAAGGAGCAAGAAAACATTTCCTTTTCCTTTGCCCGATTGACTGAATTATGATTCCGTGCACAATACTGTGCCATGTCGTTGGCGTATTTGTTCCCAGTAGAGATGTAATCACTACCTTGACTATGAGCAGCACATTTCACCACAGCCAATTGTATAGGCAGCTGTATCGCCTCAAGCAATTTTCCAACCACTCCAGCATTCTTAATAGGGGTTCCACTTGAGGTCAGAAAACCTCTCTGTAGCCAAAGTTGGCCAAAGTCATGGACCACCCCGAAGCCACACTGGCTGTCAGTTATCACTGTCACTCTCACACTTTTCCCAATCTTGCATGCTATAGTTAAAGCAACAAGTTCAGCTACTTGGGCTGATCTTACTCCTTTCAGATAGGATGTTTCCATCACTGCTGCAACCGTACATACAACATATGCTGCGCTCAGCACTCCGTCATCTGTTCTCAAACATGATCCATCAGCAAACAACACAAAATCACTTTCTGGCAAGGGTATGTCCTTTATATCTGGTCGTGGCTTTGTACAATACTCGAGCACATTCAAACAATCATAATCTGCTTCATCTCTCACTTACATATTTTCAGCATCTGGTAACAATGTTGCAGGATTCACATTCACACATCTCTCAAGGCTCACATTTGTTGCACCTAATATGACTTTCTCATACTTAGTCAGTCGACTATGCGTCATATACTGAGTACGACTCCTTGTTAAAAAAATCGCTACGTCATGAGGGACCAACACTTTCAATGGATAACCCATCACAATTCCTTCTCTCTGTTCCAAGCTTCGACATGTTGCAGCCACTGGCTTCAAACACCCAGGTAAAGCTGCAGCCACTGGGTCAAGCATTGATGAAAAGTAGGCAATTGGTCTTTTTTCTCTTCCATGCTTCTGTATTAATACAGAAAGTGCACATTCATTTCTCTCACTGCAGTACAACTCAAACTCTTTCTCATAATCAGGCATGCCTAAGGCTGGTGCTTCACACAGGCCATCTTTCGATCGTTTGAATGCTGCCAATTCTTCTTTGTTCAATTCCAGAGGATCTTTTACATCACTTCTGGTCAAACGCACCAAAGGTCTTGCAATCAGGGAAAAATTATTGATCCACTGACGGCAATACCCTACCATTCCCAGAAACACTCTCACCTCTCTTTGAGTCATGGGAGCTCTCATTCCTTTTATGATTCTGATTCGGTCTATTGTTATTTTCCTCAGTCCTTTCTCAATTTTATGTCCCAGATACTGTACTTCCTTCTTACAGTACTGCAATTTTGTTGGTGACACTTTCAGTCCTCCATCTGCCAGATGATTCAATAGTGCTATAGTGTCTACCTCACAAGCTTCACGTGTTTTCGACGCCACCAATAGGTCGTCGATATACTGTACTAGTACTGAACTTTCGGGCATTTCTAGACTTTCCAATGACTTCTTCAATAGCTGATTAAATATTGAGGGGCTTTCTGTATGCCCCTGTGGGATTCGGCACCATGCCAAAATCCGCTCTCCAAAACAAAATGCAAAAATTTGCTGACTGTCGTGGTGCAAGGGAATAGAAAAGAACACATGGCATAAATCAATTACTGTGTACCATTCTGCATCATGGGGAATTTGATACAAAATCACTGATGGATTTGGTACAATGGGACAGCATGACACAACGATTTTGTTTACCTTTCTCATATCCTGTACTATCCTGAATTTTCCATTAGGCTTTTTCAGTCCCATTAATGGTGAATTACATGGACTACTCATGATTTCTCTCAAAATTCCTTGCCTAATCATTTTCTCAATTATGGGAGTTACTCCTTCAATGATTTCAGGTGTCAATTTATATTGTGGGACATTTGGATAAATTACTCCTTCTTTTACAGTTATTTTTACTGGATCTATATTCCTCATTAGTCCTACATCTTCTCCAGTAAAATCCCACACTTCCGCTTTCACAGACTGCTTCAATTCTTTAGGTAATTCATCAGGATTGAATATTGCATATGTTTCATTTTGTACAATACATCCTCATCTGGTGTTTCAAATGCTATTCCATCGTCCTTGGTATATTTTACCCAATTATCTAACCAAATACAGGTATGATATCCATATTTCGCAATCATTAAAGATGCAGGAGTTTTCGGTGGAGGAAGTAACTATCCTTCCCTAGTTTTAACCTGCTTGTCTTTTCTGAACCACTTTTTGATTCTACCGAACCACGTTTTCTTCTCTTTATCGGGTGGTTGGTAATACATTTTCCTCGTTTTCCATATAACGCTAGTCTCTTTATAACTGTAAAGCTATTCTATCCAATTGCAGCGCAACTCTCACTAACGCACCAATCCAGAGCGTCTACGTTACGGTCACAGTTCTCCAATCCCAGCGCGACTAACGCACCAATCCGGAGCATCTACGTCACCCTGTACTTTCTCCAATCCTAGCGCGGCGTACACTAACGCACCAAACCGCAGCGTTTTATTGTTCTGACCAACTGTCCAATCCCAGCGCGATCGTTCTGACGTCAGCAGCCGCTGTGGCAGCTCCCGCTCCTGCTACCGACCCCTCCTTTACAAAGCCGCTCAGTAAGTTTTGTTTCAATTTCTACAATTCTCTTAGTAACAACATAAAAACATCTCCATTGTCCGCTTCGCTAACCAAAGAACAGCAAATAGACCTTTCTCACGAGAATTCTGTCTTTCCCCAGAACAGTGCTTACCTCTCCCTTGGAAAGAATCGTTACTTCCGTTGATAAAGTAGCACATCCCTCTACCTTACCCTTCTAACAAACATCAGCTAACCGTTTCTCTAGTATTTAAGACACATAGTTGGAGACCCAATGCTCCTGAGAAATAAACCCAGAGTTTCACAATTAACCTGAATTATTTTACATTCAAGCACTTTCACACAAGAAAATGTAGTACATTCGTACATAATCCTGTCTTTCCCGAGAACAGCGAACAGTCTGTCCTACTACAGGATTATGACATACGTAAACAAAGCAGCGCTTACCTCTACTTTGTCCTTCTTTCAAGCTCAGAGAATACCTATTACCTTTCTAGTGATAAGCGTTATCGGAATGCCAGTTGGATCCCTGGTACCTAAGACCAGAACTTCACAGGTAACCTTCACTATCATACACACTTCTTTCACACCGAAAATGTCTCTAATGGCAACACACGGCGATGTCACCGAATCGAACCCAGACAATGCGTCGTGCAACTTCAATCGCTACACGTTTTCCCTGTGTACCTACAGGGCAACAACAATTCCGTCTTTCCCGAGAGCAGCGCTTACCTCTGCTCTACTACGGAACCGTTACAAACTTCCGACTTCCTACATCCCAGAAGCCGTGCAAACAACATATAACTCGACACGACTCAAAATAGAATGTTAGTACATAAACCAATACCAATCAATAATCAATAAGCTATTTACAAGCAATAATCCCCAACCCAAAACAGTAACAAACCATACTTCTACTACCAAGAAAAACTGATACAGCTCGGAACACAAACTCCCTCCCTTCGTCACAGATCATAGATTACGCAGACACACTCATTCACTACATCCGCTGGTGGGGCCCATAACACCAACATTCATTCCCTATTGATCTATTTTCCAAGGAGGAGATTGTCTCATTCGCTGTAATGAAAGAAGTACCCACTGATCCCTAATGAACATGAGACGTGCCTACCCTTCTCTATTCATTAAGGCCTACTCTTTTACCTCTTAGTACTTCTCCCATGGATAGGCCATGGATCTGCTAGCTGCAGGGTTGTGACTTTAATTCTATATTTATATTCTTTACATTAAATACCTTTTCATAATAAACGACCCGACACAGTTCTGAATTAAATCATTAATACTTTATCTAAATTATTAAAAAATAATCATTGTTAATCAAACCGTTGACCATTATATTTACCTATTCTGACTAAATGTCGTCTTCTAAGTCAGAATCAGTCGTTTTGTCATTCAATATCTTTCAGTCCGTCAAAGACTCAGGGAAACAGCTGTCCTGCAGTGTCATCGTCCTCTCCATCAGCATAACGTCAGGAAATCGAAAAGAGCTCCCCCAACCTCTCTATTCTAGGGGTTTTTATAGTAATATTACACTCCAAAAGAATCAAACAATAATTTTAAAGGTCTCTGATTGGTCCATCAATTTATGCTTCACATGGTTCTCACACGGTAAATGTCTCTTTTAGATGTAATTCTGATTTTTCCGGTTCGATCTATGTATCTTTATTGTTCTTCAGGGAAGCTGGCCTTCTGCCCGGGATGGCCTTTGTGGGCACAGTCTGGCATAGGTCACAAAAAGGCCACTGCTACTGGTGCTTGCGCAGGCGCACTTCACCCAGAGACTTTCGATATGGAGTTGGTTTGCATGTCAGCCATTTTGTGGCCACTCTGTATGGTCAACTTAAGCAAAGAAACACAAAAACATAATTAATACATGAAAATGACTAATAAAATGTTATCCCACTACTAATACCCATATGTGTTTGTATTTATCTAGCAAAAGCAACACTTAATGCGGGTTATTCTCACATTTAAAAAGCATAAATCACAAATACATCACTTAAGCAACATATAACATGCAATATCCTAATAATCTATCATTAGTATGCGTACACAATTTAGTTTACGTATTAATTAGCCATGCAGTAGCAATTCCCACGTTTATTCTTTTATGTTAGTAAGGTTGGTGAATACTCACGGCAAACCATTAGTTCAATTACTATTAATTAATTATTCTTATTAATGTAAACATGCAAAATGGAGAGGGTATACAAATTTTCTACATTAAACCCGCTCACCGACTAGTGGAACTGTTTTAAGCTCCACAAAATGTATTTCTGGTTATGAGTGGAAATGTCGAATACCAGTGTAATGGAGAATTTATCAGCCCCAGTTATGTTCTTGCTTTGCCCAGGGAACTTGTGGTAACTACCATGGAAAGGCTAGCAAGAAGGTTTTGAAGCATATTTACAAGCTATAGGGGCCGATATTTTTCCTTCCGCAAAGAAGTTATCACTTCTTAAGCGCTGTCTACGAGGTGACGGAAGGAGAATTTTGAAGCAGGTGAATATGACATTGCTATGAGGTAGCTGAAGGAGAACTGTGGAAAGAAGAAAAATGTAGGGGCATATTATCAAGGAACGGCGTTAAAATTATTGCAGCTTTAGTGGCAGGAAACTGCCGCTGAAGCGGTGATTGTGGGCTTGATAATATGCTGCAGAGAATTCCCATAGAAGCCCAGGTTCTGGTGTGAACATGGGCTTCTATTGGAATTCTCCAGGGCATATTATCAAGCCCATTATCGCCGCTTTAGTTACTTTTAACGCCGTCCTTGATAATATGCCCCTTAGTTTTAGAAATTTAAATTTTTGAAAAGAGGTCAATTACCAGGAGAATCTGTGGAAAGCTACGCAGCTGGTTTAAGGTCTTTGACAGCGATATGATTATAGGAACTCTTTAGATGAGATTCTGAGGGATCTATTGGTGCTGAAGGTTAAAAATAAGAGAGTGCAAGAAAAGTTGCTGAATACTGAAGACTTGACATTGATAAAAGCAGTGGAGATGGTAAAGAGAGCGGAAAATATTAACCCCTTGCATGCCCGCCCCTTTCCCCGCCCAGTGCCGCGCCTTCCATTAGCGGGCGGAGTTCATGACGAGCTGGACTCGTCATGGGCACAGCGCCACCGCAGCCCATGACGAGTCCAGCTCGTCATGGGCACTGAAGGGGTTAATAATGGCCTGAAGAGATTAGGCTGCAGACAAAAAGACTGAGTATGTGCAGAAGGGATTCCAGAAACCATAGAAAGAGGGAGCTAAACATCCGGAAAGGGGTGGATAAGGCTATGTGGGTTTGTTTCAAGTGTGGATTGAAGGGACATGTGTCTACAAGTGAAGTATGCCCCACGATTGGTCGGTTAAGTCACAGGTGGAAGGCAAAAGGGCATTTTGCTTGTGTATGTAGGAGCAAGATAGTAGAAGGGAAGACATATGCCAAAACCCCTGTTAGCAGCACTGTAGCACGTGATACTGATGAAGAAGAAGGCTGTCATGGGATTAAATCACAGGTTGTACAAGTAGGAAATGTATGTACTGATAATCCTTTTTGTGTGGTTAAAGTGGATGGCGAGTGTGCAAAGTTTAGAAAACAAAATAATTTTTCTTGATTTTAGCAAGGGTTAAACATATCACATCAAGACAACAAGAGTTGTTGCATATTCAAGTGTCCAGTGTTACAATAACATCTTGCAAAAAGACTTAGGAGCATATTTACAAGGGCTTTAACTTACAAAGCCAAAAAAGCGGAGATAAAACCAGCACCCTATTTACAAGAGGGTGCTAACATGCATAATCGCATGTTAGCACCCTTTTTCCCAACGCCTCCCTTTGCATCTCCAATGAGATGCAAAGTGGGCATTACTGGGCGTACCCCATATGGACTACCTTGCAAATATCGCTGATGTTTACATCGCAATATTTACAAGGCAGCCCACATTCCCGTTTCTCCAAAATCTAGCGTCTGCTAAAATCCTGTCTTAGTCATCGTTAAAATAGGGGGTGGATTATGCTGATATGACCCGGTGGGTCGTATCAGCAAGGTTATCGCCGTTTTGCAGGGAACATTGCTGGAAAACCAGCGATGTTTCCTGCAAAAGGGCGATAATCTCGCTATCTCTGGAATTTTTATCGCCCTAGAGAAACGCGTTGTTAATAAAGCGCTACCAGGGCGATAAATTCCAGAGATAGCCTGCGATAATTATTATCGCTAAGCACGGCCAGCGATAATTATCACTGGCCGTTGATAATATAACCCTTAGTTCTCAACTCCCACCTCTCCCCGTGCTGCTCGTAAATCTCTTTTTTCATAGTATATGTTCAAGTGATCGCTGTGCCAAGGAGCATTGGTCAGGACATTGGCTACATCCCTCCAAAACTGGTAACAGTAAAACAAGACAGAGAACAGAGATAGGACTCACACTCCATCCACCCTGGCCCGTCAGTTACCTCTGGGTTGTCCAGAGGGAGACGGACTATATTCAGGACAAGCACCCCCCCTCCCCCATCTCCTGCCCTGTGCCCCTCTGGTGAGTTGTGGTTGTCATCCCCTCCCTCTCCGCCCGAGTTTTCATTCGCATCAGTCAGTGCATCCAGCTCATTCAACAGCAGCATCCACGCCAACAGGTCATCTTCCAATTTCTCGTCTCTCCGGACATGTTTCATCGTAATGTCCTCAGCTCCTGCCCAATCTGACATGTCACAGAGGCAGACTGCATTCATGGGGGCCGAGGCTCCCAGGCATTTTATGGCAGTGCGCCTCTTTGCAAGTAGCAGGCCGCGTGAAAGGAATCTATGACTTAGGGCCATATTATCAAGGAACGGCATTAAAATTATCGCCGCTTTAGCGGCAGGAAACTGCCTCTAAAGCGGTGATAATGGGCTTGACAATATGTCCTTGTGAATTTCCATAGAAGTCCAGGTTTGAAGTCCTTCACACCAGAACCTGGGCTTCTATGGGAATTCACAAGGGCATATTATCAAGCCCATTATCGCCGCTTTAGCAGCAGTTTCCTGCTGCTAAAGCGGCGATAATTTTAACGCCATTCTTGATAATATGGCCCCAAGTTTCTTCTTCGCTGGTCCTGGGATCAGACCCAACAAAATAGCACATGGTGAAGTGGAAATTCCCTGCTCACAGCTTTGTTTCGGTTTTCAGTCGCTTCTCATTAGAAGGGTGTTATTGCTGGGCAATACCATGCCATGTGTACAAAGTCCTCTGCGGAAGCGCAGCAGCGAGCACATTGATCTGAGTGGGTAGGGTAGATGGCATGTAAAGTCCTGGGCGATAGATATGCCTGGTGGATATAGTTATATTGTTTGCAGCACACATTAGAGCTCACTCTCTGTGCCCCTGCCTTGGTCTTTTTCCAATCTCGAGTGGATAGTGTTTCTCCCAGTGCATCCTCCCATGTCGTGTGAGTTTTAGGGAATAATCTCGGCCGGTCTACCAGTAGTGCATGATACAGGTGCAAGATTAGTCTACAGCACCCTGCCATTGCAGGGAGTGTCTTCAGGGTCCCAGAGGGCACTGGTTCCTCTGGAAAACAGGGCCATATTTCTTGCTATGTTGCTGATATCTCTGCATATTGCCGGTACTTTCCATCGCCTAGCATAAAGGACTCCATTGCAGAACTCCATTGCATCTTCCCACGTAAGAAATTGGCCTCCAAAACATAGATCACCCAGACGTACGCAGCCTCCATCCCCCCATTTCCGTATTGACATTACATCTGCCACTTTAACAAATGGGCTTAGCTCCCACAATGGCATGTCCAGGGTGTGGAACCTCCCTGGTTCCACACCCTGGACACCTGTCGTGTGAAGATAGTCATACCCAACAGCACTCGTGTCCCACACATGAGCAAGGCCGGGAGTGTGTGACTACCATAGAATCTCTTGAGGAGATCTTTCTCCCAGTTATCCATTGTGTCTAACCAGTGAATTGCATGGTAAAGGTGTGCTGCCATGCAGTAAAGTTCTAATTTGGGAAGCTCAATTCCACCCCTGTCCCAGGTTTGTTTGAGCATATGCAATCCGGTCCATTTCCTCCTGCTACTCCAGAGAAGATCCACAACCAGGCTATTGAGTCTGGTGAAGTTTCGATGGGCGATCTCATAAAACATGTCCTGAACGGTATACAGGTATCTGTGGAGAAACACCAGCTTAACGACTGCTGCCTTATAAATCAGGGACAGCGGAAGGTGTCTCTAAAACCGGGTTGAAGCCCGTAGGCCCTTTAGGACTCCGCCCATATTAATGTCTGAGAGTTTTTGTGCGGTATAGGAAATCCAAATACCGAGATAACGGATTCCCTGAGATCCCCATGGAAATCCCACCGGATGGAGCATTTCCATTTCAATTCCTGCTAGAGCACACATCGGAACAGTTGGACTTGTTGACATTTACAAAGAGATCTAACACCCCTCCAAAGGCTTACAGGTAGTGAAAAAGGATAGGGACAGATAGCTTTGGATTTCACGTATAAATTAGAGCATTGGTGGCGTATAATAATACCACATGAGTGGTGTCACCTTCTGTCACCCCACAGGGTTCCAACATCTGACGTAACAGGACCACCATGGGTTCCATAGCCAGTGCGAACAGGAGGGTTGAGATCGGGCACCTTTGTCTGGTGCCCTGGTACAGCTAGAATATCTCTTAATCCACACCACCAGTAAGAACTCTTGATTCTGCGTCTGTCTATAATAATTTAACCCATTTTATGTATCGCAGATCCTGACCCACTTTCTGTAGTACCTGCCAAAAATATTCCCATTTAACTGAATTGAATGTTTGCTTGATATCCAGAAATGCCATGGGATATGATAGACCTGGGACAATCATCTGAGATTATACATGGAACTCCTCTGAGGTATAAAGCCACATTGATTACTGTGTATCAGTGTCAATAGGTGTGGGAGTAGTCTCACCGCCAGGATACTGCTAAGTATCTTCACATCAACATTTAATAGTGATATTGGCCTATAGAAAGAGGCTTCTGCCAGGTTTTTCCCTGGTTTTGGCACCAGGACATTTAAGGCTTCATGGATGAAGTCAGATAAGCGACCTCTCTGAAGGGCCTCTTGGTACACCTCTAACAATTTCTCAGCTATTGTGTCCATATATTTCTGGTAAAATTCAGCCAGAAGACCATCGCTTCCCAGCGTGTTTGCTGTTTTAAGCCTTCGTAGTGCAGCCACCAGCTGTTCCCAAGTAATGGGTTCTGTCATGGAGGTGCGTGCCTTGTCCCCTGACCAAGAAAGTGTTATATCCACAAAGATCCGTGCTCCCCAGGGCTTATCTCATTTTCCATGTAAGTTTTGCAAAGGCGGAACAAGAATATCAGGCTGATCGTCTGTTGAATATTATTAAACGTCCCATTTATATCCTGTATTACCAAAAGTGAGTCATGTGTTTCCTGTTGTTGAAAAAGGCAGGTCAACATGACCCCGGTCTTGTCCCCTTCAGCATGCAACCTCTGTCTAAAGGCCATATATGTATTCTTTTCCAAGCGGCACCTTTCATTCAGGAGTTGTTATAGGATTGTCGCCAATCCATAAGCTTTTGTGGTTGGGTAGGTATCTGTTTCAATAAGACCCCTAATAGCTTCTCTTGGTGATCAAGATCCCGTTCTAACTTTTTACTCCAAAGGACGTATTCAGGCATACTCCTCTCATTACTAAATTCATCGCATTCCAGTTGTAAGCCCTACTGCAGGAGCTACCTCAGTTCTTAGTGAAATAATGTTTGATCTCCATACTCACCATGGCCCCA
This sequence comes from Triturus cristatus, assembly GCF_964204655.1. NCBI lineage: Eukaryota > Metazoa > Chordata > Amphibia > Caudata > Salamandridae > Triturus > Triturus cristatus. The sequence goes on along the minus strand of NC_140591.1, from coordinate 1,667,861,051 downwards.
TTGGGGGGGGGTCTGTCAGCAACTCAACCTGAAGACACCAAGGTAGTACCGCCAGGTATGTACGTACCCTACCAAGGCTAAGCAATAAAGGGGAGTGATCTGAAAGATAACACAAGAGGTAGGATACCTCCTGTACAGTCTGGGCCATTCCAGTCAAGACAAAACAACAGGTCAGGTCCCAGTCGCTGTGATAAAATAGGAACATACCCTAGAGTCCGGGATATTTTCCCTCCAGCGGTCAACAAGGTTTAGGCCTAGTAACAGGTCCAATAGTTATCTCGTTATGTGTGGTTTCGTATGCATTTGGGAGGGTCACGGTTGAGTGTCCCATTAAGCATGTAATTACAATTACTGGCCATTAGCACATCTGCAGCTAAATACGGGGCAGTTGCAGTAGTTAGTTCACTATAAAATGTGTACCTATCATTTTTACAAGCATACACATTTATCAGACGTATCTCATAACTAGATGGTAAATAGATTACCACACAGGAGTATGTAGCGCCCTTCTGGGTGAAGTATGTGTTCCCTGTGTTGGAAGGGAATCCCGGGAGTCCCACAGACCATAGCACCTCTTGCTCAACCCGATTAGGAAGAGGCGTGCAGTTGACCTCTCCATCCTTTCTGGAGGCTGTCGATACAGTTTCCTCAAACATGGGTTTCCAGCAAAAAATCAACCGCCACATGATAACGTTTCACATAAGCATGCACTCCACGGCATCTATAGAATTGTGCCAGACCTCTCCCATTCCAAGACCGAAACTTAGAGAGCTTCCCTGTCATCATTCGTCATTGTCACATTCCATTTCAGAACAGCCAACCCAAACGGGCAGGCATCCAGCCGACCCACGGGATCCATGACCACTGACGCACAGGTATCCAATCAGATGTGTAGCACGATGTCCCGAAGAACATTGGAACTAAAAGAACCAACATCCCTCTCCACCTGGGCAGTACAGCTGATTCGTCCCGCCTAATCAAAGGCAGCACGCAAACCCGCAATGTTCCTCACGTAGGAAGAGAATGGTTTGATAGATCCAGCAACGCAATCAAGGATATATCCCAGGATCAGAGAGCATCACTCCCCTCAGTCGGAAAAGTCATTTTTTGTATCAGTCATAGATGTTGACGGATCTAGGCTAATCCCATCCGATTCTGGAAGGGCATTCAATTCATCCCACTTTCACCATGTTGACTGATGTCATCTGAGGGGCGCCGGTCCACCCGAGGCAGGTTATTCAGTGTCATTAGGCATGGGGGCTCAAGGCTGATCGGACCAGGGTGCAGTCACTGGATCATAACTCTGCGCCTCTGGTTAAACTTGAGGCTCCTCGATATCCGCGGAGGCACAACAGGGGGCACTGGCTCTATCCCAAACCCCATCTCAGGGTTCATTATCTCAGCACCCAGCCTCAGAGTCTCTTGTCTTCGCCTATCACACTGCCAGTTACTCCTCACTATTTTTTGTTCGATTCTTTGGTTTTTGGAACCACCTGCAAGGAGGGTTGGGCCCATGCTGTGTCCTTGGCAAACCCGGGGCACCCAGTTATCTTGCAAGGGTCGGGCACCTCACCAGAGGGTCACACAACAGGTGGGGAATGTCTACCTTCCTCAGCACGAACCAGGTTGCACGTTTGTGTCACTACACCTCTGCAAAGCTCAGTCCCCAGTCAATTCATTTGTGGACTGCACCCTTAAATACTGTCCTCCTCTTTTCAGGAGTTCTCACATGGGTACACGGTCATCTCCTATGAGTGCGTTGGGGGCAACACTAATCAGGATAGTGCACATGTTCTCCCCAACATCACCATCAGTTGGTCACATTGCTGGTCACCCTTGGGGGTTACTCATCAGGTATACTTCTGCAGTGCAGCTGCCCCGCCGGGGCCCAGCTCACAAGCAGTCTCTCCTCTGGGCCTAGAATATGGGGTGCGGAGGGGCGTGAATCACAGTATAGGGCCCATGGCAGCAGCACCACATGGCCAGCCGGGCGCCTCCCACCTCAGTAAATAATTGTGGCTGTTCGGACGCCCCACTAATGTCACTGGGGCCCGACTGTCAGAAGGACGTACTGGGGCTTGATCTTCAACGGGAGCTGAACTGCGGAACTAATCTGCTGCTGATGTAAATTTCTCAATTTCCCAGCACCACTGCGAGCTAGATGTTAGCCTGCCCACAGTACTGAGGGGGAAAGGGGAATGGGAAGAAAAGAGAGACTGCCACTGCAGTGCTTCTTCTAGCAGAATATCCCAGGACTGGACTTCCTGCACCTGAACCCACAAAGCACAATATTACTCCAAATCCCAACTCTTTGCATTGAACTACCTTAATATTATTTAAGCTCACAATATCTTCTATACCTGAATTACTCAGTGGATTAGCTTCTCTCTACATGTGTTCAGAAATACTGTCCTGAAGAGTCATGCTTTTGTAAATGTTATAGCTTGCAATTAAACAGTTTTAAACCTGTCCTTTTCTCTTACAGATGCGGCGGACATTGTAGGCAAGGAAAGAGTTTAGAGGTGATAAGTACAAATATATACATATATTTATAGCTACTTGAATGTTTATGTTGAGCCACGCTCTATCAGTTAAGGAAAAGAATCAGTACGCAGCAGTGAGTGGGAGACTATGCTGCGCGCTATTAATAATCAATTGTTTAGTCTCTTAGCATTACTGATGACGCTGCAGAAAGTAGAAAACAAGCATTGGCATAGCCAATAGGTCTCGCCTTTGGGACCTTATAAGTGTTTAACCATGCAACAGTTAATGTTGTTGCACCAAGGATATTGTGCTGCAAAACTAAATACTTATAAGGTCCCAAAAGCGAGACCTATTGGCTATGCCAATGCTTGTTCTACAGTTTGAAGTTCCACCTGACTTCGAGTTGAAGGGACATTGCTTTCCCTGCTCTCTCTCAGGGTCTTAAGCCCTGAGTGACAGCTGGAAAGCGCAAAAGCCACAGTCATATTAGATTCATTCTTCACCTTCCAAGGTGTTGGAAGTTCCATCAGTTCTGTCATGGCACTTCCAGCATCAGGGAAAAGGGCACATTCAGGCTAGTGGGAGCCAGTTAAATCCGACTGGCTTGCTGCATCCCCGAAGGGGTATCTGACAGCGGCATAGCAGCCACTGCCATACAGGCTCCTTTTTTGCAGTTTATTTTTCAAAATGTTACCAGATTCGCACTTCAAGTGAGCACTTGTCAAAGAGCTTTCAAGAAATATATGGAAAGTGTGCTGATAAACAGATGGAAAGAATACATATTCTGACGGCTCTGTATGGCGCACTACATAACTATTTATTTAGTCAAGTTTTCAGGAAGAGGTAAAGCTAGAGGGTGTGCAAACTACAACACTTGAGAACATATCTCAAAGGTACTAAAACACACCGGGAAAGCGGTTTTTGAAAGATCACATAACGGTGCGAAACAAAATCCTCATCTAATTCAGAATGATCACCGATACTGCACTACCCCACTCCTTACTTTTTCAGGAACTGTACAGTGCTTTGATTTTTATCCGATTTTTAATATGCGTTTCAGGGTTTTTTTTTAAGACCTGCTATATTTTGGGTTTTGTAGTATTTGACTGTAGCTTCCTTTGAAACCTTTGCTTTTCAATAGATATGTCATATTTGTGTTAGGCAACGATAGTTGAAGCATAGTGTACTGTTTTCAAGCAATGTAAATAGCAAGTTTTCCTATTAGTCAGTTCAGTGATACCATTTTTACCAGTGTCAGAATGAGGATATGCAGAGATATACAGGCTGGAACTGAGAGCAGTGTCCTGCAAGTTACACAAAGAACCCAGAAGAAGGCATAGTATTGGTATATATGTACATCGACTTGCACGTTATAAGAATGTAAGCAGAATCATCCATTTATTATTGTATTCAACCCATTGCCTGGATGCAATATGGCTTTTGCTAATTTTTCATTTAGTGCTGCAATCTATTAAAATAAACCACTACTAACATAAGTTACAATTGTATGTACATTTTTATTATTTTTCTTGGGAAGGCAAATGCTTTTCAAATGCAGCTGTGCTGTACTTGGAGTCTAGCAGCGTAATACTGTCCAAATGTGAGTGGGCACTGGATGCGATAACATCAGCTTCCATCGCTGCTGAGTTCAACCCTATCCACAGTAGACTTTTCAGAAGGATTTTAGGTCCCATCCAGAGCAAACACATTTGAAAGCACATTGTTACAATCACTGGTCAAAAGTTGAGATTATTTAAAGCAATGTGTAAACGGAGTTAGGAGTCCCCTCTCATTGGGGTATTTTGGGAAAATAAAAGTCAAAAGAAGCATTAAACACCTCCCAGGGCTCCGGGTCCTGCCAGCATCTGATGCGAGGGGGACGGGTCATTGTTTTCGCCCTCTGCTGCTTTTTCCATTAAAAGCTCGGGCCAAATCCCACATGTTTTGGTGCTTTTATGCGAAAGGGCATGTTCCAAAACAATAAGGCTGCGTGGAATGCGTCAAAGTCAAAGGGCAGTCTTTAGCTAATGGCGACACAAGGCTATAAAACGCAATGTCCGGCCATGTTCCTTTTATTTTCAATCACTTTTGTAATTAGAGACAACTGATCGATCAACGCACTAAAATGCCAAACAGTGAATGAGAAAGTATTGACAAGGGGCAGCTGAATGTTTACAAACTCAACAAGCTGGAACCAAAGAAATAATTTTTCCTTTTAGATACAATATGATATGTTCAGTTCATTCAAGGTCTGGTGTCTTGCGAGAACTCGGGTTTACTAGAAACATAACACTCAAGAAACGCAAGTGGTGCGTGCGCGTGCGAAAAGTGAAACTAGGCTGCGCGCGAAAGTGAGTGATCGCGGCTGTACATATTGCAAAGCTGCCGACTGCGCGCGTGCACGCTCGCGGGAATGAAAGCTTGTCGCCAGCCAGCAGCACTTTCAAAACTCACATACTAAATGTCTCTCCAAGCAGCGCATGTGCGCTGACTCAGCGAGACCCAAAAATGACACTGAGCGCCACAACTCCACTGAAATATCTCAAGATGCACTCTAAGTTTGGTAGAGAAGTCTTTTAACAATAAGCTCAGTCAAATAGTTGTGCCGGTGAGCTACGAGTTCAGCAATATGGTGACTGAAACTTGGAACGGGCAATGAGAGTTCCCAGGAATGAAGAAACTCTCAAAGCCCAATGGACAAATACCTGAATTCTCCTGCGAGGTCTCCTGGTGAAAATATTGGCTTACAGACCTTCCGGATTTCTGACTAGTACAGGATACAAACTGGGAAGCATGCGATAAGTATCCTTGCTGAGTATTCTTTCCTGTCAGGAGCGCTTCATAGGATAGACGCTGCTTCTCCCTCAAGACGATGGTTGAATTGCGCCAGGTGCCCGAGCACGAAACCATAACGCTGTTCTAAACAGCTAGAGAACTTGAATGCTAACCTTACTCTCATAGGCGGCCGCCATCTTAGAATTCTGCCAAAAAACAGCTGAACAGCATCAACTAAATCTTCGACTGGAGCCGCCTGGCTACCAATTGGCTCCAATTAAGAGGTGATTTCCTGAACAACACCCTCTGCCCGACACTGGAATTAGGAGGTCTGACCAACTCTCGAGGCATGCACCGGGTTAACCTTGAATAGTCAGCACACGCAGTCGTCCTGCAGCAGCCACAGCACGTCATGAAGCCACGGCGCATCATGAAAGGCTCCACGTCTGGGCCCGGCACCAGTCGTCCCTGCTTCGGTAAGATCACGTCTCAGAGACCAGATTCTCACCCAGGTCAGGACAGCACTTTGCAGGACACAAACCTGAACTGGCCTCAATATCCCCAGAGCATTCCCACCTGGCTGGCAGAGTCACAACACCCTAACCACCACTCCGCAGGACCACTATTGAGGATCAGTTGGATGGGTATGCTTGCATTTTGCTGGATTTTTGTGGCGCTGGCGGGAGCTCAGTCAGAAACATCTACACGGCCATCTTGCCTGGTTCGCCCCCATGTGTGAAGGTTATGGAGGACTCGGGTGCAAGACACATTTTGATTGCCAAAGAACATTTGTCGGGGTTACCCAACCATGTCGTCAATACGGCTGATTTCAAACTGTTGCCGTATGGTAATAATCCTATAAACTTAGTGGGTTTTATTGATGCTGATTTGGACTGTCAAGTGGTGTAGGTACCCTCAAAAGTTTATTTTGCGAAATACATTTTGTCTTCATTATGGTGGCCGCAACAAAGAGATTTGGGCATATGATTGGATCCAAACCATCCTGGGCAAGTTCTGGGAGCTCACTCTGATATAAATTTGACTAGCGGTATCTCCTGTGTCACTTTATTCAAAGAGTTCCCAACTGTTTTCAGCGACTAGTTAGGGGTGTTGAAGGGTTTCATGCATGAAATAATTCTTAAGGAAGGAACAGTGCCCAAGGTCCGCAAACCCGGGGGGTTCCGTTAACTATGAGAGGGACATTACATCTGGAATTGGAAGAACTGTGCTGCAACTGCTTTATAGAAGCAATTGAGGCATCAGAATGATTGGCCCCAGTAGTTATAGCTAAGAATTGTAATGGTGATTTGCGTTTGTGCATGAATTTGAGAGATTTAATGCACCTATTTGGGTAGACCGGCATCGGTTGCTGAATATTAACGCAGACAACCATGAAGGGGGCTTCAGTATTTACGACCCTGGATTTGTTATTGGCTAACCATCAGATTGTGTATCACTGAAGTCATACCATTTGACTACCTTTATAACACCTGAGGGGGCATACAAGTACAAGTGGATGCCATTCGGTTTGGCATCCGCAGTAACCATTTTCCAGCGTGCCATGCATTATTTTTAAAGGAGATGTCTCAGGTCACATAGTTTCAAGAAGACATTTTCAATTCACATTTAACAAAGCAATAATTTAGTGGAAAGGTGGAACAGAACGCTATAAGATGGAATACAGTTGGTATAGCCACATCCTACAACTTCACATGGAGTAATAGGAAAATCTCAGTTTGAATTGATGGGAGGTCGCAATCCGAGAGCCGTGCTGTCCAAAGGAGTGAAGAGAAGGAATTCTTCCAAGGATGATGGGACTGTTGGGAAGAGTTTCCAGGTTGGTAAGTTGGTGAGATTTTTGACAGGACAAAGAGTAAATAAGTGTGGTTCGAAATGTCGAAATATGTTGACAGTAAAGAGAGTAAACACTTTGCTTTTTAGTGATGGTAATGCTTGGAACAAGGGAAAAGCAGTGAGGGTCCCTCCTTGTTTGGGATACAAGGAGGTTCTGGTGGGTGAAGATGTGCAAGATGGGTCCAGTTGCAGGGCAGCAAAGTAGAGGTTGTTGCATGTTCAAGCTGGAATTAAGCTGTCTAGTAGGTCCAGGGATTCTGAAATCTTTTAAACTTTTGGTGGCAGTAAGGTGAAGTGTTATATTTTGTGGTTGCAACAATTTGTTAAGGGGTTTGCATTGTTGTTTTGTTACTCATGATATTGAGTGTAATATGTTTCAGTCATAGGTTTTGTATTGTGTTTCTTCTGTTTATTCATTTTTCATATTCCACAGCTTGTTCAATTTAGTTTTCATGTGTGTCTCGTTCTGTTTCTCAACTCACGGAATTCCATGGCGAGTTGGGTTTTGTCAGTGACTGGGCAGAGCCTCTCCCAGGTGATTCACTCGAGCTTAGCCACAAGAATAAACCTAAGAAAATGACCTTACATCGTGTGGAAGGTGACTTCTTTTCACTAACCTCTGCTATCAGAATGACATCTTGACTTTCTGTCCTGTCAATAGTGGCACATTCCATTGTGTCACTGGTGCTGGAGAAAGCCAGCAGTGTTGTGGTGACATGAATTAGTATAACGGTGTCAAGCACAGATGCAGCCTTGTGGAGAAAGGCAGATGACTTCAAAAGCCTCACAAGTTTACTCAGGACTCCAGGCGTAACAGACTATTATTATCTAAAATACAGTCATTATCATCCACCCAGAGGAAGGGCCATTTTCTCTTTATGTATTTGGATAATCATGCCCCTGGACTTGTTGGTACGGGGGGGGGGGGGGCATCTCTGATTCTATATAACACTGGGAACTGACAGCTGACATTCAGAGGATGTGCAGTCTCTGAACAGCATCTTTCTCTTCCCAGATAATAGCACTCAGACCCCTGCTTCTTGCTGTTTGCTACATGCCTGTTCTTTCAATGACACCTTTTTAATAATAAAAAAACCAGCAAAGCTTCTTATAGTATTCTCTTCACCTTGAGGTCTCATACTCTGTGTTATCCCACAGAAGCAGTGATCAGGAACTCCCAGTAGGACCCGAGGCTGCAGACCACTCCCACTTCTCATCAGCACATGTGTACCTCGAGCATGATTTACTCTCAGCAACTGTAACTTCCACTGCTCTCACTAAGCTGAAGATAAGTAATGCTACAAAGCAAAAAAGTTCTTCTCTCTTTGCCTTGCTGCTGTTTGCACTGTTGCCTTGTTTTCTCTCAAGAAAGGTTGTGCGAACCTGCCTCTTTGTTCATGGATCTGTGTTTCTGCCTCATACTTCTGGTTGTCTTCATCAACAGTGCTGAACCTGCACAGGCAGGGTGCCAACTTCAGAGCTTCACACACAAGTCATACTCCAAGGATGGAGAGATTCTTATTGGTGGAGTGTTCGTTGTGCATTCCGGATTCAGTACTCCTCAAGCTGTCCCTAGAGAAGAGCCGAAACACATCTCCTGTGAAGGGTAAGAACAGCTCATGCCAGCTGATATCCTGCAAGGGGTGAGAGCAGTTTGCCACAGTATGCAGAGAAGTGTCTCAGCTGTATGCTGCTGGGGGTTAGAGCAGTTTATTATAAGAACAGTTTTTTACAGCACGTACAGACGTGTCACAGCTGATACCCTGTGAGGCGTTACAACAGTTTAGTACAGTATGTATAGAAAAGTAATAGATAATAGCATATGAGGGATTAAAACAGTGTATTATGCTATGTACAGCAGTGTCAAGGATGATATTCTGTGAGGGGTAATAACATTATCACAGTTTGTGTTGAAGTGTTACAGCTGAGCTCTTGTGAGGTTTAAGAACAGTCTCTTATATATGGCAGCAAGCCCCCCCTTCTGTATATTATAGAAATATTAGTAGTCATCAAGGAGTTCTACGACCAAGTCGAGGTAAAAAGCCAAATTCCTTTGAAAAGTCAATGCATTTAGAAGTAAGTTGCCACATCCTTTTAATATACGGAAGGGTATATTTTATTACTTATATGACATCATCACATCATCACCCTTGTGCTTCACATGAAAGAGATAGCATGGTTGGAGATATGAACAATAAAAGGGAAGTTTATAAAGTCAAATGATTTACAACAAAAGGCAAATATTTGTAAGAAAAACATATCAGGATCTGCATAATGTAAAACTGTCACATTTCACCCCCTGCGTTCTTGTGGCCACCAGGGGACATACATGTGGACCTCTCCAGTGTTCAAGAAAGCTTCCAGCCCTTCTCCTAGACCAACAGACTGAATTATATGTTCTTGGATACTATTTAGAAGTTCCAGTTCATGCCCGATATATGTGGATTTTGAGGAAGCCAGTTTGCCTATCCTAAAAACTCCATTACCTAGAATCCCCTGCACACTGCTTCATCTCCACCGCTGCAGGTCAGGGATGGGTGGTGGAATTCAGCTCACCAATGGCTGGTAGGTGCATGTGGTTATAGTGAGCTCTTTTAAGCCTCAGTTCCCTTCAGTTCATTGTTGGTCATTGTAGCATTGCTCCTGTTTATTGACCACTTATTTCCTTAGGTAATCCTTATTTCTTGAACTACCACTGCCTGCAGCATTTGATTGATTCTGAGCATTAGTTTGCTTGTTCCGTGCACTAGCACTGCCTGCAGAGCATCCTCGATTCCTGAGCCAGCACTATTTAGTGCATCCATGATCCCTGAACCTTTCCTCCTTCTGTAACTACTTTTTCCCCATTGCCTGCCTTCTTTACATTTGTGTTAGTACCAGTTTCTAGTTTGCTACCTTCATGCCTTATCGTTCACTTCCCTTGTGTGGGTTATTGGTTGGTCTCTTCCCAGTGTGATCTTTGTTTCACTTCTTTCCTGTAAAGCACCGCTTCTTGCTAGTTCCTTGTTTACTGCGGCTGTGTAGTTTGATTTTATGCCCTTGCTACTGCTATCCTTGCATGTTATGTTCCTGTTTGATCATGATTCGTGGGCACAGCTGGCAAACTAGATGGTGTTTCTTGCACATCTGTGAGTATTGTCTTTGAGTACCACATGTATCAGCTTCACAGGACCTGCCTTAAAATGCATATCCTATATGTAGTTATTTACCGTCTGTTAGACCTGGCACCATTGGCGTGGGTCTCCCTTCCATTATTGCTGTTGCCTCCTGTATTTTTGCTATGTGTTTTGCTGGTCTAGATGCTTTGGGGACTTTTCCACTGCTATTCAGTGCCAAAGTGCAAGTGCTCCCTATTATAAAGTATTGTGTTGGATTAGTGACTCTATGATTGGTTCATTTGATTTACTTGTCAGAACCTAGTACAGTGAACCATGTGTGCCCAGGGCCTGTAAATCAAATGCTGCTAGTGGTCTTGCAGCACTGGTTGTGCCACCCACAGAGGCAGCTTGTAAAATGTAACACCCACTTGCCAGTCCCTAAACCTTCCCTTTTCTACATACTAGTCACCCCTAAAGCATGCCCAAGGGCAGGGTGCATTGTATGTAAAAGTTAGGACATGTCCTGATGTGTGTGGCATGCCCTGATAGTGAATTACAGCCAATTTCGTTTTTCACTATTGCAAGGCTACCTGTTCCCATAGGCCAGAATGGGCAGTTTGATTATAACATCTTATAATCCTAACTGACTTAGTGAACTAGGTAGAAATTCAAGTTTAGTATGCCTGAACTCAGAATGATAAAATACATCTTTTAGTGAAGTTGGTTGTAACATTATGTGTTTGAAAATACCACTTTTAGAAAGTAGGTATTTCTAGCCTAACCATCCTAGCCTGCCTCTGCTAGGTTGTGTATTCCATGTCTGGTTTGTGAGTGACAGGGGTTGGGGGGCTCCAGAAGACAGGGTGAGTCAGCACAAGGCTGAATAGACCTATCTGCATTAGGAGTGGTATGAGGAGTAGCACCTGGGCCTGAATTGGGCTGTGCCTGCTTTCCACAATGTGGCTCCACCTCCTGTGGTGTGTCTGATGACCCTGACCCACAGTGACAAAGGAAGAAGTTGTGCACTGGCAGAATGCACCCAGAACTGGTTTGGACTAGGTACAGACACTTTGCCTTCAGAGACAAAGGAGTTTAGTGTATAAAAAGGGGGACCCAGACCCCAGAACTTTAGATCACTTCTGGGGATCAAGACGATCCTTTGCCAAGGACAAGAACCAAGGAAGTTGAAGGAGGAGACTGCCCCTGTACTGTGCTGGTAGGGTTGGCCTGCAGTGGTTACTTTATTGCCAAGAAAAGGAGAAAAGGAACTTTGTGTGTACTTTTATAATCTTGAAGAAGAATCTCCAAGGGCTTGAACTGTACTTGCCTCCTGCCTAAAGTCTCAGGGATACAAGACTTCACCACCAACTCCCCTGAATTCCCTTGTTGTGGAATTCTGCCTGCAGAAGAGAGGTGCCTACTGTTGTTTGGGCCCTCTGAGAAGAATGCGAGTCGCTGGGAGCTGGAAGCGCGATGCAACGAGGAGAAGCGTGTCGCTGCCGCAGCAGTTGCCGTCGCATCGCCGAAGAAGTGTGCCGCCGCTGCAGCTATTCACGGTCGCATCATCGACGAAGTGCGTTGCATCACCGGAGATGCGCGTTGCCGCCCCAGAGGTCGCCGTCGCATCACCGGAGAAGCGTGTCACAGGGCCAGTCGTGACGCAGAAGTTACTGAGTTCACCGCACGGCCATCGGGCGTGCAGGCATCACACCCAACATCATCGCATCGAGGCGCCATTTTCTCGCATCGCACCGGATCATCGCATCACATCGAGGCGCCATCTTGTCGCATCGTACCGGATCACAGTGAGAAACCAACGCATCACCTCCTCTCTGGTAAGGAAGCGACGCATCACCTTCCCTGCGTTGCTGTAAGAAATGGACGCATCACCTCCCCCTAAGCAAGGAACCGACGCATCACTTTCCCTGTGCCCCTTTTGTTTGTATTGGGTGATGCATCCAACGTACTTTGAGAGTTGCATTTAACATCTACATTGAACTAAGCTATTTCTACCATTATAAAGCCTATTTTTGATTACAGTATTGTGGATTTTTGTCATTTGGTCTTGTGTTAGGTCTAGTAAAGATTATTTTTCTAAGCTGCTGTGGTGTCCATTTGTAGTGTTTTCACTGTATTACTGTAAGTGTTCACAAATGCTTTACACACTGCCTCTGAGATATGCCTGTCTGCTCGTGCCAAGCTACCAAGGGGGTGAGCAGGTGTTATTTTAGAAGTGTACCCCCTTACCCTGACTAGAAGCAAGGGTCCCTATTTGGTCAAAGTTACCTACCTCTGCCAACTAGAGACCCACAGTTCTAACATTGGGGGTCAGCGGTGAGGATTTGGACTTGCATTTGTGATTAATATACAGTGATTGGTGTACACTTCTAGTGAGTGCAGGCCATAACGCGACCACATACTTCTTGGTAGAATTTTCCTTGGAACTTCTTTTTGCTTTTTGAGAACTACCAACTATTTTTCACCATGAGCAAAGCAACATCCAACGCATCTATGGATCTACAGTTTTAAGAAGATAGGGTTGATACCTATACTGTGCCACAGCTTAAAACCTTTTACTAAAGATTTAAAAACCCCTGTGAAAGGCGTAGCCAAAAAGGAAGAGTTTCAAAAGGCGCTGAGGGCCTGGTTGGAATCTAGAAATGCTACTGAGCATCCTGAAGAGCCTAAGGATGAGGCAGATAATGCAGATGGGCAGCTGGATGGGCCATTGGGCCTGACCAGGGAGAAAGTACCTTCAAGGCCAGGCAGCAGTGTTTCTTCAAAGGGCCTGTCCCCAGAGGAGCTGGAGGACAGTGAGAGAAATAGAATGCATAAGATGGATATAGCCAAGCTCAAGATGGGTGGGAAAATGGAGTTAGAGAATAAGAAGTTAGCCTTGGAGTAAAAGAGGATGCATTTAGAGCATGAAAGGATGCTTAGGGAGTTGGGATTGAAAGCCAAGAGTTTAGAAATTACTCCCTCTGGTGGCAGCACACCATCCGTGCCTGTAGAAACAAGACTGCTCATTCCCAAGGATGTTATTAAGGAGTTTCATAAGAATGAAGATATTGGGCAATAGTTCAAGGCCTATGAGGTAGCTATGTTCTCCCACCGGGTCCTTGAGAAGGATTGGAGAGCGGGGTTATGGGGGCGGTTCCTCAGTGATGGGCGGGAAACCTTATTAGATTTGCCTTCAGAAGATCAGAATTCTTATGTACACACGAAAGAGGCCTTAATGTCCAGGTATGGGTTGACCCCTGAGCTTTATAGACAAAGGTTTAGGAATTGTAAGAAACTGGAGTCTAGCACTTGGGTAGAATATGTTTCTTTCTTTGGCAGAGCATTGGATGGTTGGGTGAAGGGTTGCAAAGTGAATAATTTTGAAGCGCTCTATAATATGATCGCATGGGAGCACTTGTCAAAAAATTGTTTTTCCAGAGCTACGCCAGCACCTTATTGATAGCAAGTTGACTAATCCTAGGAAGCTTGCTGAGGAGGCGTATCGCTGGGTGAGCACCCGGGTCCAGAAGGGTCATGTGGGAGACTCCACCAAAGGTGGGCAGGGTCCCCAGCAGAAGAGTATGGGGGACAAGGGCAAACAGAGGGAGTTCCAGAAAGGTCCCCAAAGTAATCACCAAGGGAACCAAGGGAAAGTTTCCCAGCCTCCCCCTGAGAAGAAACCCGGGGCCCGACAGGTAAACCTGTTCATAGGGGACCCCTAAAGTGCTTCAAGTGTCGTGAAGTGAGCCATCAGTTTTATGATCCCATTGCCCACAGAGGGACAAGACAGCACCTACAGGAGCACCAACCCGGCAGATGGCGAGTGTAGCCTTGGAGGAAGAGATGGGTGCCCAAGGTGGGTGGGGTCCCGCAGAGATGTCCTTGTCTCTTTAGGAGACTGTGAGGTGGTCCCCAGGACCCAGCTGCCTGATAACGCTAAAAAGTACAGGCAGTGGTTGACTATCAATGGCCATAGAGTGGAGGCTCTGAGAGACACCGGAGCCAGTGTGACAGCTGTCAATTGTAGGCTGGTGTCTGAAGAGCAGGTGGTCCACAATGCATTTTACCCATTTGTTGCCGCTAACAATACAGAGAGCCACTGCAAGGTGGCTCATGTTCCCTTTGAGTGGTGGGGGGTCTCTGGTACTCTTCAAGTAGCTGTGAGGCCAGCCATGCCTGTTGACTGTCTGTTCGGTAACAATTTGGAGTGCTCCCCTTGGACTAAGGTGGAGCGAAGTCTTCATTTGGAGATGTTGGGTCTGCCTGAGTGGGCGTGTGTTACCACACGGTCCATGGCAGCCAGTAAGGGTATTCAAGAGGACCTGGAGCCTGAAAGAGTGACCCAGGTGCCTGCCTTAAAGAGAAGAGCCCGGGGGTGCGGGAAACATGCCCCCACAGTACCCACGGTCCAGGAGGAGGCAGACCTTGAGGGGGATGCCCTAGAACCTACAGGGGAGCAGGTAGCTGAACTGGGGGACCTGCCTGACCTGACCCATTGGCAGCAGGATGGAGTACCCTCCAGGGAAGAGTTCTGTGAGGAGCAGAACAAGTGCCCTTCTCTTGTGGGTTTGAGGCAACAGGCTGCAAACCAGGCAACAGGTGATCAGTCTGGATCACATTGGATCTACTGGGAGAATGGTCTCCTGTATAGTGAGCCTAAGGTTGCTGAGCCTGGGTCAGCCCATGTGCTGGTGGTACCCCAGTGCCTCAGAGCCTTCCTACTGGGGCTGGCTCATGATGTTCCTTTAGCAGGACATTTGGGGCAGGACAAGACCTTTGAAAGGCTTGTCACCCACCTTTATTGGCCCCAAATGCGCAAGAGTTCAGACACTCATTGCAGGACCTGTCAGACTTGCCAGGCAAGAGGAAAGAGTGGGAGAAAGCACAAGGCTCCTCTCCAGTCATTCCCTGTGGTCAGCACCCCCTTTGAAAGGGTGGAAATTGACATTGTGGGGCCTCTGGACACCAAGACAGCCATGGGAAACAGGTTCATCCTGGTCTTGGTGGACTATGCCACCCGGTACTCGGAAGCCATCCCTCTCAGGACAGTGACGGCCCCCGTGGTGGGATGTGCACTAATGGGGATTTTCTCCTGTGTGGGGTTTCCCACAGAGGTGGAATCCGACCATTCTTACAAACTTCATTTCCAAGTATATGAAGTCCCTGTGACAGGAATGTGGGGTAACTTATAAGTTCAACACTCCTTATCACCCACAAGGTAATGGGCTGGTTGAGAGATTCAACCGGACCCTCAAAGGCATGATTATGGGTTTTGAGGAATCTATGAGGCATAAGTGGGATGTCCTCTTGCCATGCCTTCTCTTTGCTTACAGAGAGGTGCTACAGAAGTGCTTAGGGTTCAGCCTCTTTGAACTGCTGTATGGTCACCCTGTAAGAGGACCTCTGAGTTTGGTAAAGGAAGGCTGGGAGAAAGCTCCCAGGAAACCTCCCCAGGATGTAGATAGTTACATGTTGGCCTTCAGGAACCAAACTCGGCATTTCAGGCAAATCGCTCAGGCGGACCTGGAAGCCAGCCAGAAAGAGAAGAACAGGTGGTACGATCAGAATGTCACTCTAATTGAGCTTTAGCCTGGTCAGAAAGTTTGGGTCATGACCCCAGTGGAGCCCTATGCGCTCCAGGATAAGTGGACCAGACCATTTGAAGTGGTGGAGCGCAAAAGTGATGTCACCTATTTGGTGGACTTGCGGTGTCCAAGGAATCCTTTACGGGCCCTGCATGTCAACCACCTGAAGCCCCACACAGAAAGGTCCGGATTGGGCATGCTCCTAGCGACAGATGATGGAATGGAGGAGTATACTAACCCTCTTCCTGACCTCCTGTCTGCAACAGAGCAAATGGGTCAGTGGATGGTGTAAACCTCTCTTCCACTCTGACCCCTGACCTACACTGTGCCACAGCTTAAAACCTTCTGCAAAAAATGTAAAATTCCTGTGAAAGGTGTAGCCAAAAAGGAAGAGTTTCAAAAGGCGCTGAGGGCCTGGTTGGAATCTAGAAATGCTACTGAGCATCCTGAAGAGCCTAGGGATGAGGCAGATGAAGCTGGATGGGCCATTGGGCCTGACCGGGGAGAAAGTACCTTCAAGGCCAGGCAGCAGTGTTTCTTCAAAGGGCCTGTCCCCAGAGGAGCTGGAGGACAGTGAGTGAAATAGAATGCATAAGATGGAGCTATCCAAGCTCCAGATGGGTGGGCAGATGGAGTTAGAGAATAAGAAGTTAGCCTTGGAGGAAAAGAGGATGCATTTAGAACATGAAAGTATGCTGAGGGAGTTGGAATTGAAAGCCAAGAGTTCAGAAATAACTCCCTCTGGTGGCAGCACACCATCCGTGACTGTAGAAACAAGAGTGCTCATTAAAAAGGATTGAATTAAGGAGTTTCATAAGAATGAAGATATTGGGCAATGGTTCAAGGCCTATGAGATGGCTATGTCCTCCCACCAGGTCCCTGAGAAGGATTGGGGCGCGGGGTTGTGGGGGCGGTTACTCAGTGATGGGCGGCACACCTTATTAGATTTGCCTTCAGAAAATCAGAACTCTTATATACACATGAAAGAGGCCTTAATGTCCAGGTATGGGTTAACCCCTGAGCTTTATAGACAAAGGTTTAGGAATTGTAAGAAACTGGAGAAAGCTCCCAGGATGTATATAGTTACATGTTGGCCTTCAGGAACCAAACCCAGCATTTCAGGCAACTCGCTCAGGCGAATCTGGAAGCCAGCCAGGAAGAGATGAAGCGGTGGTACGATCAGAATGCCACTCTGATTGCGCATCAGCCTGGTCAGAAAGTTTGGGTCAAGACCTCCATGGAGCCCTGTACGCTCCAGGATTGTGAGAAGTTGGCCTGGCATATGCTGTCTCCTAGTTATAGGGGACACCTTGCACCAGTCCAATTCGACTCTTATTGATGATAGGTTTAAGACAATGTGGTAAATAAAATTCCTTTACCTGGACTTAATTTGATACAGAATCATAATAAAATAGCTCAGTAAAATGAGAGGCAGAATCCGTGATATTAGAGGTTCGGAATGGGCTTTATTCCAATGATCGATTATAATCGGATGCTCCAAGTTCCATCACCACGGGGGTTCAGGAAGTGAAGTACATACTTTATTGACAAGAAGTAACTTTTATAGTACATACATTACAATGAAGCGAATGCAGTAGGCGTAACAATTGATAAGGAAATTGACGTTTTACCTGCGTAACCGAAAATGGGTGTAATAAGGAGTAAAAAGGAACATAATTGGTTATGATGTCACACATAGGTGGATCTATAAGATAATACTTGGCATAGATGCGCGCGCAGCAGCATGACGTGTAATTGACGTGTAACTAGGGGGGTGAAGGGGACTTGACATTTAGCTCTACATGTGGAGACAAAGAGTCTGGGGGGTCAAGTCAACCTAATCCCAAATCATATCTAACATCCTATGTTTAAAGAACTATGTTATCCATAAAAGAAGGACTCTCGGACAAGACCTATTCTATACTGACTGTGCGTGCGTGTACAAGCGTCTAAGTGTCTACACTGAATGCGAGGGGGTAGGAATATTCCCTGGTAACAGGGCTATGAATTACTTGCATGAGGACAGAGAGGCCGAGCCTTTGCTCAGTAGCTGGAAGAATGTTTACTTAAGCTGCTAGACAGGAATGCATCGGCTAAGGAGTGAAGCAGATAATTCGAAGGTGAAATACAGTTCTTGGCAGAGAATAGGCTGATGTCAGGCTTCGTGAGCCGCGCAGAGAATGAGACAAGGTTCATGGTCACAGATGCAGGCTCAGACTGGAGCTTTCAGAGGCAGAAGGCAAGAAGAGTTTGATGACAGAATCAGGGCCTACTTGCCTGGACTGTAAAAAAAAATGGCATAAGTGAACCATATAAAGCCGGTGGCCTTTCATACTTAGGAATGGAATATCCGGCCTATTCATGGCGGATCTGACAGAGGACATGTTGACGGTGGACGCACATGTATTTGCGTCTTCATAACTGGAACTGGAGGGAACATACATGTACTTGTGACATGCACATAGAACCGTTGGGGTCCAAGATAGGGGACATAACTGACCAGGAAAATCCACATTTCCACATTCCCTCCTTGTCCCCTACTTGCCCGTTAAGAGATATCAATCTTCATCAATCCATTGATCTGTTCAGATAGCATCATTTGTTCTTCTTTCTTCTTCCGTGACGAATGAAATCTTGATGGTGGAATACACGATGTGGTACACAGACCACAGATCGCTGGTCCACATTGTAGACATAGACAGCAACTGAATAGTATGAGAAGGCCAATACCTAGGAAGGATAAAACTCTCCATCCCCAGGCTGATATCACATTCCAAAACCAACTGGACCAAGTCCAAGTGCCTGGGTTCTGGTGTATCTGGTTTACAATCTTATGAAGGCGAGTGATGGCTTTATATACAGATGGCGAATTTTCTGGTATGAATACGCAGCAGCTTGATCCGATGACCCTACAAGCTCCGCCCCTATCAGCCAGGATAACGTCAAGGACAAGACGATTTTGAAGCACAACAATCCGCATAGCAGACTGCTCTTCTGTTAAATTGCCTAAGGCGGAAATAGTCTCATTCACTACTGCTTCAAGTGTTCTAGTTAATCTACGTATCAGCTTGCTATTAGTAACAGTACCTATATAGGGAAAGATGCCTATATTAAAATCTACATACTTGTCCCATGCCGTCTCAGTGTAATCGACAATGGGGAGATCTCTCCGCTCTCTGTTGTGTACTAAATGAATATTTCTGTAATAATCAGGAGGAGCTAGGAAAACAGGTGGCAAAAGGAATGCAATGTAGCAGGTACCATCCCAATCTAGAGGTAGACGCATATATGCAGTCTGACCACATATAAAGTAGGAGTGGCGAGAAGCTCTAAATGAAGATTTGCCTTGATCACTGAATTCTACTATAGTAGTGCATTTACTATGGCCCATATGTATGGAACCAACCTTTCTTACACACAATTCACCCTTCGCTGGGAATACTGACATGGTGGGTAAGACTAGTTCAACTTCGGATACGACATTTAGAATCATGAGATTAGGTGTAAAATTACCTAATCCATATACTTCATTTTCTAGATCAGTTCCTGTTCTTTTGGGGCGACCCTCCTTGTCAGGGTAGCAGACCTTGAGTAAAACTAGGTTCAGGTTTCCCCATACCCAATGATCTTGGTAAACTGCTGTGTCTGAGTCTATGGAATTGATTAAACTAAACCATGCTCCACAGGAGCCATTATGTGTGAATGGATGTGGAAAGAAAGGCAGGACTCCTTCATAATTCTGATAGGGAGGGAGCCGGCCACACACCCAACAATTGGTGGCATTACTAGTCTGATGGGAATGATGTAACATACTAATGAAAGTGTTATTGCGCAGCGCAAGTCTATAAGACAATTCATGCGGAGGTAAGTCACTAAAAGAATGTTCAGCAGTAACATTATAAACATGTCTAGAAATAGGGTAATATATGTGCAACAATATACTTGTAATAATTATTAAAAGACTCAAGAAAAACAAAATTAATAATGTCACTATGCAGTGGCTACGCAGTGATTTATAATACACCTGTCGTTTCAACATTGTCCGGGTATTTTCTCTACTCAGGTCCAAGGGATACATGTCAGAGACAATTCAACCGCTTCACCTTGGAGAGGACTTAAACAATCAAATTGCTCGACTTGTTGGGCCTAAGCTTTAGTTTGTAGTTTTCAGAGTTATTCTGTTCAACAAAAGGAAGTTTTGAATCAGTCTGTGAGGGAGTGCAGGGCACAATGTCTATATCCGAGGATAGTCCATGAAATTTCTTGATATGACTTGAATGAATCCAGCCCTTGCGGCCCTCGATCTTCACGGCTGTCCTTGTAGTGAGCAGAACCAACTTGGGTGTCTTCCACCTGGGCTCCAGCTGAGTCTTTCGGTCGAAATTTCTCACAAATACAAAATCACCCGGAACTACGTCATGGGGTTTCACCTCAGTGTTGTCGGGAAAGGCTGCAGCAACCTGTGAACGACAAGATTGTAGTGCAGACATCAAGGAAGCCAAGTAATCTGTCAGCATATTACAGTCAATATCAGTTATTTTGCGTGGTATGGGCGTCCCCCACATATTTGGTGGTCTGCCGAAGATCACCTCATACGGGGATAGCCCTGTTCGAGAGTGTGCTACCATTCTCATGTAAAAGAGTGCAACGGGTAACGCTACTACCCAGTCGACACCTTTCTCTCTGCATATTTTGGACATTCTGATTTTCAGTATCTGGTTATGTCTTTCTACGAGACCTGCTGCCTCGGGGTGTCGGACACAGTGGAATTTCCACTGATAACCTAACAAAAGTGAAACGTGTTTCATTAATTCGGATGAGAACGGCTGGCCGTTATCTGAGTGAACAACACGTGGTAAACCGTATCGTGGGAAGAATTCTCGAACCAACTGTTTGGCAGTAGTCGGGGCAGTGTAATCTGAAACCGGGTATGCCTCTGTCCAACGGGACAGAGCGCAGACAACTACAAGAACATATTTGAATCCTCGACATCGTTCCATCTGGATATAGTCCATCTGGAGTACTTCAAAAGGGTAATTAGGAGGATGAAATCCACCCTGTTCTACGGGAACGCTTTTTCCTGGGTTAAACTGACAACAGATCATACAGGTACGGACCTTTTGTTTGGCTGCTGCTCGTAAATGTTTATTGAACCAAATGTGTTGAATGCTGTCTAGCATAGCTTTTTCTCCTAGATGCGCTGGACTATGTATAGTATTAATTATAACTTGGACCATTGAATCAGGAAGGAACCATACAGACTTTTCCTTCATCATCCATCCTTGGTCCGTTTGGATCCCTCCTAATTCAGTCCATTTCTTTATTTCGTCTGGTGTAGCATGTGACTGTATGTCAATTACGTCAAGAGTAGGATCTTTAACTGTCATACAATGTGTCGGTGTCGGGACTATTGTCTTTGTCATGTCGGGGGTTTGAGTTTGAGCAGTCTGTTTAGCTGTTCTGTCGGCTAGATCATTGCCTTGGGAAATGATATCAGTAACCTTAGTATGAGCCTTACATTTCATAATTGATATTGCAGTGGGTAGATGTATTGCATCTAATAAGGCATGAATGAGGGGTCCGTGCTGAATGTGGGCACCGTGGGAAGTTAAATAACCTCTCTCTCGCCACAGCACGCCGAAGTCATGTACAACTCCGAATGCATAACGTGAGTCAGTATATATGTTGACTTTTTTATTCGTGGCTTGAATACAGGCTTGTGTCAGAGCGATAAGCTCTGCGGCTTGAGCTGACAAAGTATTTATACGATTAGTTTCAATGACTTCAGTATCTGTTGTGACTGCGTAAGCGGCTACTAACTCTCCTGTACTTGTTCTCATACATGAACCATCTACATACAATGTCAGGTCTGGATCTGACAATGGGACATCGGTTAAGTCTTGTCTGGGTTTTGTCGTTATCGTAATAACTTCAATACAGTCATGGGCTAGTGGGTCTGTTCCGGTTACTGGCAGAAGTGTGGCAGGATTCAATGTGTTACAGCGTCTGACTTCTATATGTGGCTGAAACAATGTAAGTTCGTACCCTGTAAGTCGCGCTATAGTCAAGTGTTGTGTTTGCGTTCTATTCACAAGAACCTCTACTGCGTGTGGTACTTGAACTGTCAATGGATGTCCTAACACTATGGCATCGCTTTGTCTGATCGCTAAAGCTGTCGCTGCTACTGATTTTAGGCATGCGGGCAAAGCCTGAGCTACGGGATCTAATGTACTAGAAAAATAAGCACATGGTTTGTGTGATCCTGCTTGTTCCTGTGTGAGTACTGACAAGGCAGTACCTTCGTGTTCTGTAACAAAGAGTGTAAACTGTTTTCTGTAACATGGCGTTGCTAAAACAGGTGCTTGACATAAAGCTTTCTTTAGGCTTTCAAAAGCTTGTGTATGTTCCTGAGTCCAAGGGAGAACAGTCGATGTGGCTGCCTCCTGTGTGGTTAACTGAATGAGTGGTTTTGCTAGAAATGCGTACTGAGGGATCCACTGCCTGCAATATGACGTGAGACCTATGAAAGCCCGCACCTCCTTTTGTGTCTTGGGTATTGGCATATTAGCTATTAACTGAATGCGGTCGGGTGTAAGCTGCCTTCCCTCCTTGGACAGCGAGTGTCCAAGATAAATAACTCGCTGGACACAGAATTGCAGCTTAGAAGGGGACACCTTGTGCCCCTTTTCGGCTAGAAATTGTAAAACTGTCAGTGATGCTTTTTCACATTCCGGTTCGCTTCTCGCGGTGATCAGCAGATCATCGACATATTGAAGCAGGGCAGTGTTAACTGGCATGTGGATACTGTCAAGTTCTCGTTTCAGTGCTTGGCTATAGATGCTGGGGCTTTCTGTAAATCCTTGAGGTGCGCGTGAGAATTTAAAGCTACGCCCATTTAAACTAAATCCGAACAAATATTGGCTTTCCGGATCTATTGGGACGCTGAAAAAGGCATTCTTGAGATCAATTACAGTAAAGAATGTTGCTTCGGAATCAATAGCTGTCAGTAATGATGAGATATCTGGGACCACAGGAAATTGTGGCACAATGCATTTGTTTAACTCGCGTAGATCAATAACCAATCGATATACTGGCGGGGCCGTAGGATCTGTTCGTTTAAGAATCGGAATTATCGGTGAATTACATACATTGGAGTCTGTTTCTACAACTACTCCTTGGGCAATAAGCTCGTCAATGATTTGTAGTAAAGCCACTACAGCATCTGGTGGTAACTTGTATTGTCGCATTCGTGGTAGCACCACTCCTGCCTTTAATGTGACTCGATATGGTGTAATATTCATGCAACCAACATCAGTAGGGCCTTGTGCCCATAGATGTGTAGGTAAAGTCTGCAGTCGGGGATCCATGTCTCTAGACACATAGTGACCTTTAAAATCACGTAAAAACAACCTTACTCCTTCCGGAGAACAACATATTATTGCTCCTAGGGCTTTCAGAGTTTTTATTCCTAGCAAGTTTTCTGGACATGATTTAGTAAGCAATAAATCTGTAGTTCGGGTCAGAGGTCCTATCGTAAGTGGAAGAGGCTGTGATACTTCATTAACAATGGGTTTTCCTGAAAAACCAAGGGAAATATTCTGAGAGCCTGAGAGGGGTGCCCCTGGAACTTCACTACGTTTTATAGTTGTTCGACTTGCCCCTGTATCGAGTAAAAATTTTCTATCTTGACCTAATAATTCACTATGTACATAAGGTCCTTCTTGATCTACAGGAATCTCGATAAGGGGTAAGTCAACTTCCCTCTCTAGGCTAGTTCATGCGTAACGCTGATACTCAGGATATTCATACTGTGCGGTCTGATACATTTGTCGTGTTGTGGTCTGTGTGGCAGCAACAGGCAACGGTGGTGCAGCTGGCACAAACTGTATTGGCTGTTGTGCGACTGGCATGGCCTGGGCATGCTGCATAGCTCCTTGTTCATTCTGATCTTGTCTGAGTGGCCGTGATCTTTCTTGTGTTTTACCTATGGCGATATTGTGTTTTAAAACTGGACAATCGTGTACGTAATGACCTGGCTTTTTACAATAATTGCATGTCCCTTTTACAGGTCCTGCTGAATCGGAATGTGTCATACCCTTCTTATGTCCTTCAGCGGGAACTGTCTGGGAAACTAGCATTTTCATCTTCGTGTCTTTCATGCGTCTGTGTTCATGTTCTTGTTCCTCTCTAATTCTATTGTGATGATACTGTAACATTTGTAACATTTGTGATGGAGTGTTACCTTGCCAGGTACTCTCGAATTTTAATACTCTATTCTTTACTGGGGGCAGGGCATTTTTTACTAATTTTGTTACAAACAGATGTGGGTATGATTCGCTACTTGCTTTTATACCACTATTTATACCAAAACATTTTTCGAATCTGGCATAGTAATCACTAGTGTCTTCATCTTGTTTCTGTTTACAGGCTGAAATTGTACCCCAATCTTCCTTTTTCGTAGTTAATAAACGTGGCAGTACCTGTACTAATAAACCTGGTAATGCTTTAGTTTTATCCCCAAGTCCTGCTCCTGCAGTTCGGGCCTTTTCTTCCGCTTCTAACACTGACCATTCTATCTTTTGGTCTCCTACCTCCCACTCTTTTTCCCTGAGTTTCTCATAAATGCCAGCAGGCATCAATACCTTTAATATTGTCATAATGTCGGGATAGGTATACTCTCCCATGAGTAACATGTCTTTAATTTCTCGGTGAAAACCCGCTGGATCTTTGTCATGACTGGGTACCACTTTCTTCATTTGTAACAATTCTATTTTTGATATGGGCGTATATACAAATACGCGCCTAAACTCGTTGTCCTCACCTTTTATTGGGTGCACTTCTCGTAAGGGATTCTGTCTATCCATGTGATACGTTGTTCTTTCCTTGACGGGCAACGAGACATGCTCTGCGCATACAAAAAGAATATACTGCTTTCTTGATTCTAGAATTTCTTTAATTAATGTGGTACCTGCACCTCTCCATTTATTCATAAGCAATTCAGTCAATATGTCAGGTAAGGGACCAGGGTCCGAATGCTGACTCCGATATAGTATAATGAGTTGTTTAATCATATAAATCCCAGCTAACCTCTGTTCATCTGGGGTGAGATTCAAAAATGTGCGTACTACTGTATCATCACTATATTTTCCGGGACTGTCCACCCAATGGACAGCTGCCCTGGCTAAATCTTGTTCATCCATAGAATCGAGAAAATGATAACCCCTTCGTTCTCGGAGTAGTTTGTCGGCGGTTTGGAAAGAATGCTCGTTAGACCTTATATTAATTATAGGTATTTGGAAATTCCTGTTATTATCTGGACATATCGGACGTATTGAGTCAGGATGACATCTAGTCTGATTTCTATTACAAGATCTTCCTCTACCTACATAGGCTATGGTGTCTGACTGTCCCGCGGGCAGTCCTGACCCTTCTTCCTCGCTTTGTTCGAACTCGTCTGCCTCTAATCTTTCTTCGTGTAGGCGTTCTATTTCTTTACGGATCTTTCGGCACATGGCTATTATACAATTTTGCTTATCATGTCTCCCTTCTGATATATTCTGGCTCCATCTTGTAAGAATTTGCATTGCATCCGGGTCTACCCCCGGTCGGTCTTGATTTCTGATCACACAGTTTATGAGGAAACGTAACAGTTCCCCCTGTATCTCTACTTTCTGGTATTCCATAGCTCTGTTAATACATTCTGGATCTCGCCCTGTTTGGACAAAATGATATATTTTATCTAGATGCGCAGTCATTCCTG
The DNA here is from genome assembly GCF_964204655.1 of Triturus cristatus. Lineage (NCBI taxonomy): Eukaryota > Metazoa > Chordata > Amphibia > Caudata > Salamandridae > Triturus > Triturus cristatus. The sequence goes on along the minus strand of NC_140591.1, from coordinate 1,667,835,495 downwards.
GTAACTTCCCTAAATACACTGCGGCTCGTCTGATACGCAATGATGCCAGGGTCATTTTGTCCTCTTTACCGGGCACCGGGTCATATCTACAATCTATAAGAAGTTCCTTAAGCGCACGGGCACTTACGAGTTTGGGTGTACGTGAATGTACTGACTCTTGAAAAGTAAGTTTATTTATTCTAGGTGGCGTAGAAAAAATATTGGTAGCACCTCCCGTGGCCCCATCTAGGGCGTCGGGTGTGAAAGGATTCGTCGAACGTGACACAGCAACTATAGGTGTGGTCACAGCTATTGAAGTAGCTGTAGGTACAGATGCAGAAACAGATGTGCTTGCCGGAACTTGTGACTCGATTTGTTGCTGTAGGGATACGGGTGCTGGATCTTGGCGTGGGATCTCCCTGGTATGCGGTCTATGTGGGGCGGAATTAGCATACTCGGGAGCTGCGTCATCTAAATATGAGGACAGAAAAACATCTTCTGCGGTTCTAGGATGCCCCTTAGGGTGTACCTTAATTGGGAATAATGGAGGTGGCAAGTCTTTCGGTATCTCTGGAGTAGCCTTAGGTAATCCTTCGGCTAGAAGGGGATACATACCATTCATAAGGGCATTTCTTTGTCTATCTACTTGTTCTGTTTTCACTCGGATACCTTCCTCAATTAATAGATTTTCTCGAACTTTGTTTGAACTCTCTTTACTCTTCTCTTCCTGTCTACGTGCTTTTTCTGTACGTCTATGAGATTCTTTACGCCATAACTCAACGGCGTCTTTCTGTGACTGTCTGACTTTCCTTTTCCATAACTCTTCCTCGACTTTCATGATGCACTCTGCATCCCAGGTCCCCGCTGCGGGCCACCTCTGACTTTCTGGTAATCCCTTGGTGTAGTCTACCCATAAATCAAGAAACAATATAGCGTCTAAGCCATGTTTGTGATACATGAAGTGCCCTGGAGTATCCCTAGGAGGAATAGGGACGGCTTCTTCGAGTACCCCTTTTCTAGTAGTGATCTGTCTTAATTTCGAAAAGAGCGGCATATTGACAACTGATCCGATACTTAATCTTGAACACACTTAAATACAAAAGCACAATAATGAACAACCATTCATACCACAATATGCAGGACGTTTAACACATTAAACATTAAATACTAAACATTTTTAACCTTTAAAATAAACAACAGTGATGATCGTCTGCATAACTAATCACCAAGCATAAGTCTTGACAATAACTAGATACTTCGGAATACTTGATATACTGCTAAACAGTACAGATACACTGCTAAAACAGTGCAGACCGGATTTGTGTACCCAAACCCGTCTTGACCGGCACAACCTATGTGCACGTCAGAAATGCCTCCCCAGTAATGGTACTCACCGGGTAGCTTCGGAAACGGAAGGCCTCGGTAACTTGAACTTGAACCGGACTGGACTCGACTCGACTCGTCGGAAACTGGGCTTGACTTCGAACTGGTGGGTCTCTGTATACCTCGGATCTTGCTCTCTCAGCTAGGCTCTGGTCGGGATACTTCGCACTTCTCACCGCCTCGTCTGGGTGTTGATCGCAGTCTCAGTCGCCCCCGCTTGACCGGAGGGAGATACAGGAAATCCTGCTGGTACGCGTAATTGTCCGTCCAGCTGTGGCAGGAGACCGGGCCTGCAACTCACCGCCGGCGCGTGAGATGAGAAAGAGTCCCTGTTCGGGCGCCATCATGTGGTAAATAAAATTCCTTTACCTGGACTTAATTTGATACAGAATCATAATAAAATAGCTCAGTAAAATGAGAGGCAGAATCCGTGATATTAGAGGTTCGGAATGGGCTTTATTCCAATGATCGATTATAATCGGATGCTCCAAGTTCCATCACCACGGGGGTTCAGGAAGTGAAGTACATACTTTATTGACAAGAAGTAACTTTTATAGTACATACATTACAATGAAGCGAATGCAGTAGGCGTAACAATTGATAAGGAAATTGACGTTTTACCTGCGTAACCGAAAATGGGTGTAATAAGGAGTAAAAAGGAACATAATTGGTTATGATGTCACACATAGGTGGATCTATAAGATAATACTTGGCATAGATGCGCGCGCAGCAGCATGACGTGTAATTGACGTGTAACTAGGGGGGTGAAGGGGACTTGACATTTAGCTCTACATGTGGAGACAAAGAGTCTGGGGGGTCAAGTCAACCTAATCCCAAATCATATCTAACATCCTATGTTTAAAGAACTATGTTATCCATAAAAGAAGGACTCTCGGACAAGACCTATTCTATACTGACTGTGCGTGCGTGTACAAGCGTCTAAGTGTCTACACTGAATGCGAGGGGGTAGGAATATTCCCTGGTAACAGGGCTATGAATTACTTGCATGAGGACAGAGAGGCCGAGCCTTTGCTCAGTAGCTGGAAGAATGTTTACTTAAGCTGCTAGACAGGAATGCATCGGCTAAGGAGTGAAGCAGATAATTCGAAGGTGAAATACAGTTCTTGGCAGAGAATAGGCTGATGTCAGGCTTCGTGAGCCGCGCAGAGAATGAGACAAAGTTCATGGTCACAGATGCAGGCTCAGACTGGAGCTTTCAGAGGCAGAAGGCAAGAAGAGTTTGATGACAGAATCAGGGCCTACTTGCCTGGACTGTAAAAAAAAATGGCATAAGTGAACCATATAAAGCCGGTGGCCTTTCATACTTAGGAATGGAATATCCGGCCTATTCATGGCGGATCTGACAGAGGACATGTTGACGGTGGACGCACATGTATTTGCGTCTTCATAACTGGAACTGGAGGGAACATACATGTACTTGTGACATGCACATAGAACCGTTGGGGTCCAAGATAGGGGACATAACTGACCAGGAAAATCCACATTTCCACAACAACCTTTAAAGAAAGCTATCCTAGTGGTAGCTGTGGAGAGCAGCCTTCAGGCTAAGTCTTGAAGGAGTGTTAAGCTTATTGTTTTACCATAGATAACCTCTTGAATGACCAAATGAAAGAGTATTCCACACAGGTATATATATAAAATATATGTATTTAATTCTAGACAGAATCCCAGAGTCTCTTTATGAGGCTATGGCAAAGTTACAAATCAAACAAGCATTGTTAGATACAAATAAATAGCACTATTAACATTGGGCACCAGGGGGGGACCAAACCATATACTAAAAAAGTGGTATAAGAACCACGACAATTCTACAGACAATGCCTAGGGCATTTAGGATCACTTGCCCCTTTAGAATCCACCCCAAGTGATTAGGAAGGGGACCCACGGGAGGCGCGTGCAGTGGAAGTAACTGCTATCGGGATCTCTATTGCAGCCTATGGAGAATGTCGCGGTTGGAAATCAATTGTTTAAAAATACTTCTAGCAGCAGTACAAAGTTAAAACTTTAGAGTTAAGCTTTTGAATAGCCCACCACCTCGAGAGTACCGTAGTACCACTGTTACCTGCCCCAGGGAAGCCGGGTGCATAGGTCGATTTCGATGTCAGGTCGCGGGCTGATTTTCAATGGGAAAATAGACAAAAGTTCTGCTAGCCAAAAGCGTCGATGATTCCGTGAAGATCAAAGATGTGAAGTTTGAAGAAAAGGACCTGAAAGCAGAGGGGACAGAGTCTGGGTCACTGCAGGGTGACCAGGAGGCTCAAAGCAAAGAGCCCTTCGATGTCGGGTGCTTCAGGATGAAGGTGGTGTAGCTTGGATCTGCAGCCACGAGCTCCGGAAGGCTTCAGGGAAGGCCAGCTTCTGGAAGGCCACTGTCCCATGTTGGATGAGGGTCGCTGCAGTGTTAGTGTCCGGATTGGATCCACTAAGCCTTGGCAACCGCAACCCACGCAAGATGAACAAATCTGCTACGGTGCAGACCCACGAGGTCTGAGAGAGGTCTCCTTCAAGGATACTGGAGAGCAGGCCTTGAGCAGCCAGGAGAACTCTTGTTTGTGAAGATTGTTCTCCGCTAGGGCCCACAAGTCGAGAGACAAGGGACCACGGGAGGCAGCAATTTGGCGTGCGTAAAAGGGCACCCACGGACCACTGGAGGGGGCTAGGGTGCTTGTCTTTGGCACAAATGCTGCAAAGTGTTTGGCTCAATAATGGGCCAAAGCACAACTTCCCCACTGGTCAGGGTCGTGTGCTATGCAAGAGGGGGCTGGTGTCCTGTGGTATTGGGTATCTCGGCACCCACGTGGTCCACGGTGCCCAAACTCGTTGAGCACACTCACTGGCTTCTGGGATGCACTGGAAACCCACCTCAAGGGAGCAGGAGGTCGTCGAAGTCCATAGGAGCAGCAAAGTTCCAACTGGGTCACTTGCAGTGTTTCAGGTGCCTGCCAAGCAGGGGATAACTCCTTTATCCCAAGGGAGATTTCTTCCGTCAGCTGGGCAGCAGCAAGTTGAAGATCAAGAATGCAAAGTTCAAGAGTAATCTGAGGCTCTGGGGCCACGTTATTCACCTTTATCCCCAAGATTAGGGGAGTGTCCAGAGTAGTGTCCACCAATGGGTGGTGAGGCGGGAAAGGGTGGCTACACCCTCTCCCCTTTGTGTGTTTCCCGCCTGGGCGAGGGGCAGGATGCCCCTGAACCGGTTCCAAGCGGTGTATGCAGAATGCTGGCGCTGGGAAACTCCAAGTGTCATCCTGAAAGCCATCCCTTGGTGCACCCACCCAGTCCCAATCCACATAACCTGTATGGGGAGGTGGGAACACCTCCTTGCAACAGGATCCCTATTGTCCAGCTGCCGAGGCTGGGATTCTGCCCAGCAACAGGCAGCCAGGGTCGTGTGGGTGGCTGGTAGCATCCATTTTGTACCACCGGTGCACTTTTAAATTGGTGTCTAAATTCTGCCGCTTTTCCCATATCGCCCCTCTAGCAGGGGGGAATCGTGCCCTCATGCCCATGGCTGGACTGGGGGTATGATTCCTACATGTTTGACACCAAACACGATATGGTTCTGTGTAGCCATTCTCAAGTTATCATGTTATCGCGATAGACTTATAATGCGGCTAGGAGTATATGGTATGGCTACACTACAAACAACCCAGCAATGATTTACGAAGGTTGCAGAGGGGTCCTACTCAGGTAGGGGTCCCCCCTCACACATACCTCAGCACCCTGCCTTGTAGGATTACCAAGGCCTGCTCTAGGGGTGACCTATGAGAGTATATGTGTTGTAATGGGGTGGGATATGGGGTACCTATATCCCTGTAAGGGGTGCTAGCACCACCTTACCCAGACTACAGTAGTGGTCTGGTGGTGTCATTTTGTATGGCTGTACCAGGGTGGCACAATAAGTGCTGCAGCCCTGGTAGGCCTACTGAGGGACCCATGCCCTGGGTACCTAGGGTACCATCTACAAGGGACTGCCAGGGTATCCTCAGCATCCAATTGGTTTGTACCTAGGGTACACACATTCGTTTTTAGGGAGAAAGCAGATAGGCTGGGGTCCTGAATTGCAGGATCCCAGCCAGACTAGTCAAAAACCACTCAAATACCAGGCAAAAAGTTGGGGGCAACCATATAGTCAGATTCCACCTCCCTACAAGGATAAGTGGACCAGACCATTTGAGGTGGTGGAGCGCAAGAGTGATGTCACCTACTTGGTCGACTTGCGGTCTCCAAGGAACCCTTTACGGGTCCTGCATGTCAACTGCCTGAAGCCCCACACAGAAAGGCCCGGATTGGGCATGCTCCTAGCGACAGATGATGGAATGGAGGAGGAGACTAACCCTCTTCCTGACCTCCTGTCTGCAACAGAGCAAGATGGGTCAGTGGATGGTGTAAATCTCTCTTCCACCCTGACCCCTGACCCCTGAGGTTGTATGACATAATTTCGAAAGACAAAAATTCGACCTACAAAAATATCGCAACAAAAATATCGTGGTCAAGAATATCGACATCCTATCTACAACATGGTAAGTACAAAAATATCGATAATTTAATATTGATGTCAAAAATATCGTAATTCAAAAATATCCGTTTTTTTTACTTAAAAAATATATGTAAAATAAACAAAATAATACTTATAAATCAAAGAAACATAATTAAATATATTTTATAATATGTAAAATTTATAATAAATATATACAATTAAATAAAACTTTAATTAAACATATATATATAATATATAATATATACACTTACTTAATAATTACTTTTAATAATAATTTCTGTAACATATAAATTATTAAATATTTATTTAAATTACCAATACATCTATACACATAAAACAATAACATTAATAAATATTAAATAATTACATATAGCAAATAATAATCAATATTTTTAATTTGAATAATTTTTATTATTAATTATATATTACAATAGCTAAAATATTACAAAACATATTAAATATCAGACACAATAAAACTACTAGTCCAACTTCGACAAAAACAACAGTAAGGAAAATGTTGGATAGCGTAGGGGTAAAAATAACTATTCCAACTCCCGAGAGTGCAACAGTAGGGAAAACATTGGATAGCGTAGGGGTAAAAATTACTATTCCAACTCCAAAGAGTGCAACAGTAGTGAAAGCGTTGGATAGCGTAGGGGTAAAAATTACTATTCCAACTCCAGAGAGTGCAATAGTAGGGAAAGTGTTGGATAGCGTAAGGGTAAAAATTACTATTCCCACTCCAGAGAGTGTAATAGTAGGGAAAGTGTTCGATAGCGTAAGGGTAAAAATTACTATTCCCACTCCAGACAGTGCAACAGTAGGGAAAACGTTGGATAGCGTAGGGGTACAAATAACTATTCCAACTCCAAAGAGTGCAACAGTAGGGAAAACGTTGAATAGCGTAGGGGTAAAAATTACTATTCCAACTCCAGAGAGTGCAATAGTAGGGAAAGTGTTGGATAGCGTAAAGGTAAAATTTACTATTCCCACTCCAGAGAGTGCAATAGTAGGGAAAGTGTTGGATAGCGTAAGGGTAAAAATTACTATTCTCACCCCAGACAGTGCAACAGTAGAGAAAACGTTGAATAGCGTAGGGGTAAAAATAACTATTCCAACTCCAAAGAGTGCAACAGTAGGGAAAACGTTGGATAGCGTAGGGGTAAAAATTACTATTCCAACTCCAGAGAGTGCAATAGTAGGGAAAGTGTTGGATAGCGTAAGGGTAAAATTTACTATTCCCACTCCAGAGAATGCAATAGTACGGAATGTGTTGGATAGCGTAAGGGTAAAAATTACTCTTCCCACTCCAGACAGTGCAACAGTAGAGAAAAGGTTGGATAGCGTAGGGGTAAAAATTACTATTCCAACTCCAAAGAGTGCAACAGTAGGGAAAGCGCTGGATAGCGTAGGGGTAAAAATTACTATTCCAACTCCAGAGAGTGCAACAGTAGGGGAAGCGCTGGATAGCGTAGGGGTAAAAATTACTATTCCCACTCCAGATAGTAAAACTGTTGGGAAAGCACTAGATAGCATAGTGATTCTATGAACATTATAACCAATTCAATAATTTCTTATAAAAACATTGCATGTTAACAATGTTTTAAAAAAATAATTATTATTAAATACCAATGATGTAAAATAAATATTTAAATAAATAAAATTAAATTACATCCCGCACTATTCCCCCTTTAACACACAACACACTACACATACAAAATACACAATAGATCTAAATATCAATTTATCTCTTATTTACAATTAATAATACATTCTTTATAATTAATATAGTTATTAATTGACTAATTAATACATATTAACTACGAACCTATTAATTATTAATTAACAATACATTAATTGGCAATAACAACAAATAAAATACAATAATAAATTATTTATATTTACTATATTTAACTAACTAATAACAATTAATTAATATTAATTACAAATAAATAAAAAATATCATTATTCATTTTATTTTAATTACATCCCACCCTATTCCCCTATAAACCCACAACACATAAACATTCACATAATTAATTTAATTATCAATTAATCACTTAATAAAATTAAATCACCAATTAATTACTAATTAACAATTAATTAATTAACAATAACAATACATAAATATTAATAATAAACTAATTATAATGTATATAATTTACCAATTAATAAAATACGTTTACAATTAATAATTAATTAACAATTAATTAATCTATTAATATAATTAATTACCAATTATTAATTAATTACCAATTAATTAATCATAAATACCAATTAAACAATACATATTAATTCATTAATTATAATTAAATTACTTCCCACCCTATTCCCCTATAAACCCACAACCCGCTCTGATACTAAAACGCTAAATTAAATTTAAAATAATTATTAATCTCTAAACATTTATTTTAAAATGTATTAAAATACATTACAATAATCTTTAACATACAAATAAAATACATATTAAATTACATTACACTAAATAAATATCGATATTATTGATATCAAAATTTTTGCTAACGATATTACTTACATCGATATTAATTACTTCGATATTATTAACTTCGATATTACTTACCTTGGGATCGATATTCTGTCCATCGATATTCTTGACTTCGATATTCTGTACCTACGATATTAAAAACACGATATTATTGGAGGTCGAAATTTAAAACTCGATATTTTGGCTAAACACCGACCCCTGACCTACACTGTGCTACAGCTTAAAACCTTTGGCAAAAGATTTGGGCGCCGATCACGATCCGGTAAAAACCGGGTACGAACCGTCGGACGGAGCATATTCTCCGTCCGACGCGTACCCGGTCGTCAAAATATACAAACATGGAATTACGATTCGCACGGAAACACCATTTCCGTACGAATCGTACAAAACCCCGACCGACGAAAATAAACGTACAAATGCGATCCGGGAAAGCGCCGACGTGACGTCGGGACGCACGCAGCCTGCCATTCACGAACCAGGAATTACGATTCGCACCGATGTCATCCCGCACGGTGAATATTTTCCGGCTGCCAAAAACTGCCGGGAAATCAGGACAACGTGAACAAGGAGTACCGGTACGCGACGGACAGACAGGACGACGCGAACAAGGAGTACCCGTATGCGACGGACAGACATGGACCCGAACCTACGTGTCATCCCGGCCCTCATAGCAGTCGACCTCCTCTACAGGTTCCGACGCAGACGCCGCAGAAGGTCAGAACAACAAAGGGAGGGGGGAAAGGGGGGGGGTGGCAGGACCAGGGCAGGCCACAAAACCCCCACCAAAGTCACACAGCACACATGCCCTGGACATACCTGACCCTCAGGCCCTGGTCACTACGAGGGGGTGGGGGCGTGTCCAGCTAAGCCAGCGACCGCCACAACGGAAGTTCTTGACGACGCGAACCGGCAACACAACCAGACAGGTACGTCCCGTACCCACGCCTTAAGAGCGTGGGTACGAGTCATACCACGCCCACACCTACGTCACCCCAACAATGGCGGGACGGCTCGTACCCACGTGGCAAAGGCCTGGGTACGGCCCGCACAAGCATCACATAGCGTGGGGACGGATATGTACGGACCGTACCCCCACCCCGTATGCATGGAGCGTACCCCCAACCCCAACAGTGTAAGTACGACATGTACCCCCACCCGCGTATGCAAGGAGCGTACTCCCCCATGCCAACAGTGTAAGTACGACACGTACCCCCACCCGCGTATGCAAGGAGCGTACTCCCCATGCCAACAGTGTAAGTACGACACGTACCCCCACCCACCACTCAACAACATAGAGGCATACTTGGAGGGCATTCACTCATCGCAGGCTGAGCAACGCAGCTTGCTGAGGTCGATAGACTCGACACTGACTGCAGCAGTGGGTCTCCTGCAGCGCTACGTCCCACCCCCTACCCCTGCCCCATCCACACTTCCCACTCCCATGCCTGTCCCACGTACACCCAGACGTCAGCATGCACCCACCACAACACACACAGGCACCACACCAGCAGGGAAGGTCCACCGCACACCTCCTGACACGCACACACAGGGTGAAGTAGGCACACCCACTGGGTCGGGGGGCAAACGTGTGACACGCAGCCAGAGTGGGAGTCCGCATTCCACCAAATCCACTCCCTCCAAATCCCCTCCCCTCAGCTCTCCTGGCCACATCTCCCCCAAAGACTCCTTCATGGCCGCTCTGTCCCTGAGCCCCACAGTGACACCACCACGCAAGCGGTCAAGGAAGTCCCCGGTCAGGGTGGTTGATTCCCCCCCCGTCCACACCCTCCCCCAGTGGCGCTGCGACCCATCCCTCTGACCCCTCTCCCTCATTGGGGCCTGTGGTTCCTTCGGGTGCAGGGGATTCCCTGGAGGCCCTTGCTAAGGTGTGCAGCGAGCTCCTAGAGTCCACCTTTGGCCCTGCCCCACCCACCTGTGGTGGAGTCCTCCATCCCTGCACCCACAACGCCTACCCTTCGCCATCCTGTCCCTGCGGTGCCTGTTCCTTCCCCCCCACATGATGCCCTCACCCCTGTGGAAGACGACGGAATCTAACTGTGCAGGCAAGCTAGGGGACACGCATCCCACTGTGTCCCCCATCCAGCTGTGACTTCTGGACTGCCCTATGGGCTTTGTAAATATTGAACTTCCTACAAACAAGATTTTTTGGATCATGCTGAATAAAGCAATTTATTTTGTTCCCTTGGAACACTACTGCTTTGCTGGTATTGCTGTTGGTGGGGCTGCTACATGGTTGTGGGTGGTGTTCATGTGTTGGGTGTGTGGGAAATGTAGTAGTGTGCTGGTCATAGGGGGGACCCTGGTATCTGTGTGCCATCACACGGTGTTAGCTATGTTTCTCTGTTCATGTATGCAGTTGCTGCATGGTGAAATTGTCCCAAGGTGTATTCCTGCCTCTGTGTACCCTGCCATCTTCCCTGCAGGGTGTTCCCAATATTTAGCGCTGAGCTGTGTGTACATTAGCTGGGTGTGTGACGGACTCCTTCAACTTTGCACATGCATGCTGAGCGATGTCTCCACCTGCATCATTCGTGGCATCCTTGGTAGTCATTGTACTTGTGTATGTGGACTATTGACATGACTTCATGTGGACATGTTTTCTTTTCGGCGCTATGCATGCGTATACTCCCAGCCTCGCACACATGTGGTACATGTACTGCAAGGTCTTTGTGCACCTCACTGACATTTGTGGGCATGGTATCTGTGGCTACTCCACCCTTTGCGTTCCATGGGCACTGCTGGGAGGACTCTGCACCCACCACTCTTGTGACTGGGCACTGCTGGGAGTGATAGGCACCCACCCCTCCTGTCTCTGGGCACTGCTGGGAGGACTCTGCACACACCCCTCCTGTGTCTGGACACTGCTGGGAGGACTCTGCACACACCCCTCCTGTGTCTGGGCACTGCTGGGAGTGATAGGCACCCACCCCTCCTGTCTCTGGGCACTGCTGGGAGGACTCTGCACCCACCACTCTTGTGACTGGGCACTGCTGGGAGTGATAGGCACCCACCCTCCTGTCTCTGGGCACTGCTGGGAGTGTTAGGCACCCACCCCTCCTGTCTCTGGGCACTGCTGGGAGGACTCTGCACCCACCCCTCCTGTCTCTGGGCACTGCTGGGAGGACTCTGCACCCACCCCTCCTGTCTCTGGGCACTGCTGGGAGGACTCTGCACCCACCCCTCCTGTCTCTGGGCACTGCTGGGAGACATCAGGCAGTCCCCCCCCTGGCACCCCCCCTACAGTACATAGCATGTGTGTTACACCTGGACACAATGGCAGAAGTCACAGTCACAAAAAAGGGACACAGTCTGTGCTAGTGGACTCTGCACTCACCTGATAACCTGCTCTCCCATACAGCATGGGGTACTGTGGGAGGATCACATCCAGCAAAGCCAGGTTCTCCTCCAGAGTGAATGGCTGTGACCTCTCCACAGCCCTTGACATGGTTGCAGGGAATCAGTAGCAGCAGCTGGGTCGTGGAATACAAATATGTGCAGGCAAGTGCTCCCTCATGGGACCTGGCTGCCTTATATCTGCCTTGCTGGCCTATTTCATGCACAGGAGTACAGAGTGATTGGTCACTCACATTTGCATCCTATGTTTCCTCCGATCCCTTCAAACCTAGCACAGTCAGTGGGTTCTTATTCTGTTTTTTTCTTCAGCATGATGTCAACCCCACAAACACATTGCAACAAAGTAGATTCATTCCAACTGACTTCTGCTGTGCACCTTCCAGAACACATTCAAAATTTAAACTTGGTCTCCATGACAACCAGCATGCATGTAGGCCTTAATACTTGTCCCTCATGTGTCCCCTATGTAATTTGGAGCTTCACACACAGGTACGGTGCGTTCCGGGGCCCTAGGGCACCCCAAATGCATAGCAACGGCCCATACACGCGTGCGTACGTTCACTATCACTATGGGTGTCCTCGCGTATGCGTACTCGTAGTGGTACGGCCCGTACACACGCCTGTACGCTCCCTATCACTATGGGTGTCCTCGCGTATGCGTACTCGTAGTGGTACGGCCCGTACACACGCCTGTACGCTACCTATCACTATGGGTGTCCTCGCGTATGCGTACTCGTAGTGATAGTGAGCGTACAGGCGTGTGTACGGGCCGTACCACTACGAGTACACATACGCGAGGACACCCATAGTGATAGGGAGCGTACAGGCGTGTGTACGGGCCGTACCACTACGAGTACGCATACACGAGGACACCCATAGTGATAGGGAGCGTACAGGCGTGTGTACGGGCCGTACCACTACGAGTACGCATACGCGAGGACACCCATAGTGATAGGGAGCGTACAGGCGTGTGTATGGGCCATACCACTACGAGTACGCATACGCGAGGACACCCATAGTGATAGGGAGCGTACAGGCGTGTGTACGGGCCGTACCACTACGAGTACACATACGCGAGGACACCCATAGTGATAGGGAGCATACAGGCGTGTGTACGGGCCGTACCACTACGAGTACGCATACGCGAGGACACCCATAGTGATAGGGAACATACAGGCGTGTGTACGGGCCGTACCACTACGAGTACGCATACGCAAGGACACCCATAGTGATAGTGAACGTACGCATGCTTGTACGGCCCGTACCACTATGGGTGTTCTTGCGTATGCGTACTCATAGTGGTACGGCCCATACACACGCCTGTACGCTCCCTATCACTATGGGTGTTCTTGCGTATGCGTACTCGTAGTGGTACGGACCGTACACATGCCTGTACGCTCACCATCACTATGGGTACACATACGGCAGCACTCCCATAGTGATACGGGAACGTACACAGGCCCTCTTAGCAGAAGTACGGTGGTTTTCACACATCACAGTGGTGACAGGCAGCACACAGGAAGGAATAGGGCTGACATACTTGTCCATGGATGGACATCAAGGCATTGTCTGGGCAGTACTACATGTGTGGGGCACAGGTGTGAAAGGCTGTGATGTGGCACATTACTCCTGAGTCCAGAAGGCACCAGATGTATGATGAGATGTGTACATATGTAATGTGTGACGGTGCAATGTGTGCCAGGCATGCCCTTGACTCCTTTGACATGTGTGCATGTCGTACTGCACACTTGGGATGAGCGTCACTGGCATGGCACGGACACCAACACACGGAAGTGTCCCCTGAGGCCCGGTACAGGGGTTACCACACCTGACATGTCACTACACACGGTGCACGATGTGACTATGTCATGTATGTGTGGGTGGTTCCCATTAGGTTGATGTTGGAGCTCCCTCAAAAGCTGCAGCCGTTGCAGCAACCAACATGTGTCTGTGTGTAGATTGACATGGCACACTGTTCCGCACACCATGCCACATGTGGTATCGGATGTGAGGTGCGTATGTATGCATGGGACACAGAGTAGCATAACAAGGACATGTCTGCATCCTCTCTATGAATGTGTGGTGAGTCATGACATGTACACCTTCATGGCAAGGTGTGTGGGCTGTCCTAGTGTAATGTCATGTGACCTGTGGCTCTAGTGTTCCGCTACCAGTCTCTGCAATCGACATCCTATTTCTGCTGATGTGTGGATGTATGTCACTCCTGTCTTGCGTCTGGCTGTTCACTTGCACTGGGACACAGCTAATCCCATGCCATGGCATGTGGAGGTTCACAATCTCCGTGTGTAGCTGGGTCTTGGTAGGAGTGTCACCTGGCAGCCATACGTGTCCAGGGCATGTAGCACATACCTGACTCCGTATGTAGCATATGTGTATTAACAGATTAACATGTGCTCTGTCCAAATAAATTGTTGTTGTGGTGCACTCACTCTTCCTTGTCACTTCCAAATTACTGCAGAGCGCCGCCTCTTCACCGACCAATTCCGGACTTGGCTGCCATGCGGGAGAATGACTGTATCCGGTGCTACCGCTTCCCCCAACGGTTGATTCTGGAGTTGACGGCGAGACTGGCACCACACCTGAAACCGCAGCACAGGTATCCTACGGCACTGACACCCAAGCTGAAGGTAATGGCAGCCCTACATTTTCTAGCCACGGGTACCTTTCAAAATACCATAGTTCATGTTGGTGGCATGTCCCAGAGCATGTTCTGCCGTGTGCTGCATGATTTCTTAGAGGCCATGTTGATTCACCTGGATGACTTCATCCATTTTCCTACCCCAGAAATGTTGACTGGGGTCAAGCGTGGATTCTATGCCCTGGGAGGGATGCCCCATGTCATTGGGTCCATAGATGGGACACATGTGGCTTTGGTACCACCACACGCACAGGAGGTAGCGTACCGGAATCGCAAGCACTACCACTCCATCAATGCCCTTGTGGTGTGTCTGTCCAACATGGTGATTTCCCATGTCTGTGCTCGTTTTCCAGGATCAGCACACGATGCCTACATCATGAGGCGTAGCAGGATGCCTGAAATGATGATGCAGCTGCGCAACGAACGAGCATGTGTTGTTGGTGGGTACACACTGTCTGTCCTGTATTTTGCGTAGACTTCCAGCACGACCGCTTCTCCTGTCCTACTTATGTCCATGTGCTTTCCATGTAGGGGACGCTGGCTATCCCAACATGCCATGGCTGATCACACCTCTTCGCAACCCCATCACGCCGGCCCAGCTCCGCTACAACACC
Source organism: Triturus cristatus (assembly GCF_964204655.1). Taxonomy (NCBI): domain Eukaryota; kingdom Metazoa; phylum Chordata; class Amphibia; order Caudata; family Salamandridae; genus Triturus; species Triturus cristatus. Next base: position 1,667,820,457 of record NC_140591.1, on the reverse strand, counting down.
GCCCATGACCGGACAAGGCGAGTGATAGAGAGGACGTTTGGCCTCCTGAAGAGCCGATTCAGATGCCTCCACAAGACCGGCGGCGCCCTCCCATATGCCCCGGCGAAGGTCTGCAAAATCTTCATGGTCTGCTGCATGCTGCACAACATGGCAGTTGAGAAAGCTGTGCCACTCATCCTGGATCAAGATGACCAGGACCATCCACCCGTGGAGGATGAAGGGCTTGGCAATGGGGCTAGTGATGTGGAGGATGTGGAGCCGCAAGAGGACATCCGGACTCGGCTCATACGCGACTTCTTTGCTTAGTGGTGAGTACCAGTGTCTGAGTGTGCACGCATTGGTCCCCGTGTGGCATGTGTTGTGATGTGTGTCTCCACCGGCATGTATGGCATGTGAGTCAGAGGTGTGTGTGGGTGTGTCACTGGAGTGATGGTGCCAGTGATGGTTGTATTTCCCCAGTCATAATTGTGACCTAGCATGTTGTCATCCATACATGTGTCGAGTACATGCACATGCAAGTGGCTGTGATTTTTGTGGCTGACTTCTTGTGTGTCACTCTTCCCCAGGTACTTGCGCATGCCGTCTGCTGTTTGCATTGTTGTGGCACTGCTATTCCTCATGGACACGTCATTGTGTGCTGACTCAGCGTTACAGGCACGGACACGTTTGGAAGTCACCTTAGGGTAAGGAATGCATCAGGGGTGTATTGGGTGTGGCAGTTGTTGACGATGTATGCACACTGCCCCTGTCGATGTTTGGTTCCTCTGCAGACATGTAGCATCACCATGGTACACATTACATGCAGCTGGGTACACCTGAATAGATGGTCAGACTTGTTGACAGTCATCAGTGATGGGATTGTGGAATGTGATGATGGCATCAATGTGTGTAACACTGCCCTCGGACACATACGGTTTGCATTGGCTTGACATGCTGTGGGACTTCCACATCAGCGGATCAATGGTGTATGGCAGGCTCTCCTTGAGCAGCTGGGGGTGTTTAGCTGTTAGCCGACACTTGTGTGCCAGTTCCATGGCTATCACGCATTTGTGCTGCAGAAGGGGGGTGCCAGTGTTGGACCCACATGTTACTCCACATGAACTGTTCATGTGTACTTCGAGTTGCCTCTGCAATCCCGAATACATGACTAATATAGGTGTCCCTATGCCTCCAAGGTGCCTCTTCTCAGTCAATGCTGGTGTGTTGCCACGGTGCATCCGCCATGTCTGGCATGGTTTTCCGTGATAGTGGCTATGTGTCTATGTGTCGAGTAGCAAGATGCAAGCTGTTTGTGTGGGATTAACTGTGTATTGTGCATGATGTCCATGACTGTGTGGGTATTGTGACATGTGCCATCCCCATGCATCCAACGTTGGCCAGGCCACCATTCTCTGCATCCACCGGACTCAAGCTTGCAGGACATGGTTCTGCCACCTGTCTACACATACCTGGGTGCCCCCCAGGACACTCCACATGATCCCTGACCTCTGCGCATGACTGTTGCCGTACTCAATATGTCTGTCGGCACGGTTGTGCGGCCACCCCCTCAGCTGGTTGGGCCCATCACGGGTGTGTATGGTGCTCCATGTCTGTCTTGCCTAATACACTGTGACCCATGTGTGTCCTGTGCCAGACTCAGGCCCCAGGGTGTGGATGGTTTAAGTCAAAAGAGAACTCAGGCATGGTTAGACTTGACAAGACACATGTAAGGTAATAATACAACCAGCAGGCATCTTCTCTTCATGGTGTGACTTTTTATTTTAGTGGGGGGGGGGTTTGACATGAGGGGCTCTCCGGGTGTGTGGAATCCAAAGTTCATTAGGGGAGTTGGTGTCCTTGCCATTTGAAATCCTCAGAGTCCATGCCACAGTCTTTGTCAACATTGGTCAGACAGTGACCAGCACGGCCATGTGGCAGAGAATGTCTTTTGATGCTGTGATGCTGTTGCTCCAGTGGGCCAGGTGCCAGGCCAGGTGTCCTGGGAGATGGTGCTGTAGCGCCGACCCTCACGGTTGTTTCCGTGGACGACCCGGCCTCCTGCGGGGACCCTCAGAAGCAGGCCGTGACGATGTTTGGGATGCTTCATCGGATGTTTCCTCCTCCTCCTCCTGATCCCTCCCTGTGGGTGGTGATGTTCTACGCCTTCTGGCACAGGGAGGGTTGCCCATGTTGTCGGCCATCCGACGGAGTGTAGTGTGAATTCCAGTGAACACCGTCACGAGCTCAGCCTGTCTGTCCTCCATCCTCCGTTGGTGTTGCAGTAGACAGGCATGTAGCTCCGCATGATGCTGGGCCTGCTGGGTCTTGATCCCCTCGAGGACGGTCACAACCTGGGCCATGCCCGTGGTGTCCTGCCGGTATGTGTCCAGGATGTTTCGGACATGGGCATATACCGGTTCTCCAGCCAACTGGTCAGGCTGGCGCTGGCGCCTCCGCCATCCTCCACTCCCACCACCCCTGCCCACTTGCGCCTGGCCTGCCGTTGTGGGCACATCGGGTCTCCGGGACCCCTGAGGGATGGCATTTGCGGTGTTGCCTGCCTCCTCCTGGGTGCCCGGAGAACCTTGTCCCTCCTGGACAGACTGGCTGCTTTGTGGTGGTGGGGCAGGGATCCTGGGCGTCTCCTGGGATGTGGCAGGAGTGGAGGTGGTGGTTGGCCCCGTTGTACCTGACGCAGGTGCTGCAGGTCGTTGGACACCAGAGGGGCCAGGTTGGTCGGGGTCGTCCACAGAGTGGTGAGAGTCGTCGCTGCCGGTGGGATCGGCCTCCCGCAGAGCCGGGTCCTGTGAGTCTTCCCCCCAGTGTTGGGGGGTGAACCACGACGTTGACCTGTGTGTGAGAGAGACAATGTTAATTTTGTTCCATGCAACATCCATGTTTCATTAGTTTCAAAGTTGGAACATTTCCTCTGGGAATTTGGATCTGTCTAGCATTCCACTCACAGTGCACTTGTGCATGGGTATGTCCCTTGGGCACAGCTTTGGCGACTTTAACTATGTGTGTCACAGTCTTACTTGCTGCGTCAAGTGTGACTGCAGTCAGCAGTTGAGTGGGCAGGTGTGGCGAGCCGTGCATTGGCGCCTTCCGTGTTGCACTGTACGTGGGCACATGAAGTTGTTCCACACACTTCAATGATGCAGGTAGCTGTCGTTGTGCTCGTGCACAGGTTGTGACATGGCCCTGTGTTTTGCCTTGGAGGAGAGGGGGGGTGCTGGCACTGGCCACCCTTGTCTACATGCACGCACTCCACCTGCTGACGAGCAGACATTCCCACACACCACAAGGCTGATTTGCTCTCCCTGTGTCTCCCTCCCTCTCTGTCCCCCTCTCCCTCCCTCTGTGTGTCGGCCTCCTCCCTCTGTCCATCTCCCTGTGTCTCCCTCCCTCTCTGTCCCCCTCTCCCTCCCTCTGTGTGTCGGCCTCCTCCCTCTGTCCGTCTCCCTGTGTCTCCCTCCCTCTCTGTCCCCCTCTCCCTCCCTCTGTGTGTCGGCCTCCTCCCTCTGTCTGTCTCCCTGTGTCTCTCTCCCTCTCTGTCCCCCTCTCCCTCCCTCTGTGTTTCGGCCTCCTCCCTCTGTCCGTCTCCCTGTGTCTCCCTCCCTCTCTGTCCCCCTCTCCCTCCCTCTGTGTGTCGGCCTCCTCCCTCTGTCCGTCTCCCTGTGTCTCCCTCCCTCTCTGTCCCCCTCTCCCTCCCTCTGTGTGTCGGCCTCCTCCCTCTGTCCGTCTCCCTGTGTCTCCCTCCCTCTCTGACCCCCTCTCCCTCCCTCTGTGTGTCACCCTCTGTCACCTCAGCCCAGCTTCCTGGGCACACACTGTTAGCAGTTCTTTGAATGGCCCTTGGATTGTTGCTGTGAGTTTGTTTCTGATCTCCAGGCACCCATTGGGTGTAGTGTCTGTGTCTTAGCTGCTGCTGTGGTGGTGTGTGCTGCCACTCTTTCACAGTGTTGGCTGTTCATTAGCTGCTGTCATGTGCAAAAACGTACCTTCACCCCCATGTGTTAATGCAAGGCGTCCGCCATTTGCTGGCAAGTCTTTCCTGTGTGGGGACACACTGTTTGTCTGGCTGTGACCTAGGCCATATGGGCAGACGGCATTGTTGTCTGCTTCTGAGTTGCACTATGTGATTTTTGGGGCCCACCCTCCCGCCATCCGGGTTACCGTGTCATGTGTTGGTGTCTTCTGTGGCCTGTGACTTGACATTGTCCAGCTGGGTGCATGGGGCATGGTGGCGCCAGTGGCATGTGCGTGTTCATGGAGTGTGGTTGAGTCATGCGATAGCTTGGGGTGGTTGCGTGCCTGTTTGTGAGTTTGGTTGTGGATGACGTTCCCCCCATGTGAGGTGCGTTGTTTGTGTACTCACCCTGGTCTCGGAGTCCTCCTAATCCTTCGACTGCCTCCACCGGCAGTATGGCCATCACCCTCTCCTCCCAGGGATGGTAGGTTACGGGTCTGCGGGACGGCCCTCCTCCAGTGACGTTGGCCTGGTTGTGTTCATCCGTCATCTTGGCTCGGACCCTCCTCCGCAGATCGTACCACCTGGCTTGGCATTCCTGCTTGTTCCTTCTGGTGTCCGCAACAGCATTCACAGCATCGACGATGGTCTGCCACATGGCTGTTTTTGCTGATATGCTGGTCTGTCTGACCAATGTTCCAAAGAGCTGTGGCTCGACTCTGAGGATTTCATCGACAAGGACCTCCAACTCTCGGTTAGTGAACTTTGGATTCTTGTTAGTGGGCATGGTGAGGGGTGTGGGTGTGGATGGTGGGGGGGTGTGTGTGTGGATGGTTGTGGGTGTGTGGGTGTGTTTGTGCAGGTGTGTGTGTGAATGTGATGAGGGGGTGTTTGTGAAGGTGTGTGTGTGAAGGTGTGCAAGTGTAAGGTGTGGTATAGCTTCTAGTATGGTGCTGTAGGTTGTCTGTGGGGTCTGGCAGCAGTGAGTCTGTTGCAAAGGCTCATGGTTTGTGTGTGTTGGCCCTTTTTATTGGTCCATTGGTGGGTATGGCTGTGTTTGAACTTTGGGTGGGTGTGTTATAAGGAGTGGTGGTGTTTTGGGCCTCTGTTTGTTTTTGGCAGTTGCAGGTCAGTGAATGTGTTGTTTTAGTGGTTGTTGGACATGTTTAGTGGCTTTGTGCCATTCGAATGGTGTATTCTTGTGTCGTTTTGGTTTGTCCTGGTTGTGTACGTGCGTTTTTAGCGTGTGTACGGTGTGTACATGGGCCATTTTGTTGTACAATGCTGTCCTTGTGTGTGGCTTGGTACGACTCGTACATGCGGTTGTGATGTTGGGGCCTGGGGTGCGCTCCGTACTTAGAATGTTGTGGTGGGGGTACGCTCCATGCATACGCGGGTGGGGGTACGACTCTAAAGTACACGGGTGTAGATACATGGGGGTATGACACGTACGTAGAGGGGGGGGTAGGACACGTACAGGGGTGTGCATACACGGGGGGGTACGACACGTACACGGGTGTACATACACGGGGGTACGACACGTACACGGGTGTACAAACACGGGGGGTACGACACGTACAGGGGTGTACATACAGGGGGGGTACGACACGTACACGGGTGTACATACAGGGGGGGTACGACACATACAGGGGTGTACATACACGGGGGTACGACACGTACACGGGTGTACATACACTGGGGTACGACACGTACAGGGGTGTACATACAGGGGGGGGTACGACACGTACACAGGTGTACATACAGGGGGGGTACGACACGTACACGGGTGTACATACACGGGGGGTAGGACACGTACACGGGTGTACATACACGGGGGGGTACGACACGTACAGGGGTGTACATACACGAGGGGGTACGACATGTACACGGGTGTACATACACGGGGGTATGACACGTACATGGGTGTACATACACGGGGGTACGACACGTACAGGGGTGTACACACACGGGGGGTATGACACGTACATGGCTGTACATACACGGGTGGGGGTACGACACATACACGGGTGTACATACACGGGTGGGGGTACGACACATACAGGGGTGTACACACACGGGGGTACGACACATACACGGGTGTACATACAGGGGGGGTACGACACATACACGGGTGTACATACACGGGGGGTAGGACACGTACAGGGGTGTACATACACGGGGGGTACGACACGTACATGGGTGTACATACACGGGGGGTACGACACGTACACGGGTGTACATACGGGGGGGTACGACACGTACACGGGTGTACATACACGGGGGGTACGACACGTACAGGGGTGTACATACAGGGGGGGGTGTACATACACGGGGGGTGTACATACACGGGGGTACGACTCGAACGTACGGGGGCTGGGGGGAGTGTTGGGCGCGTATGTGGGCACATGTCTCCATGGTTGCTATGGGAGTTCGGTGTGGACGGTGTTTTTTCCATGCGGTTGTAACATCAGACGCACGGGATGGATCGTGATTCCCCAGTCGGACTTCACTTTTCACATTTGTACGGTGAATCGTCCGTGGACGTGTCGGACACTTTTTCCGACCTGAGGACGTGTGGGGAATACTTCCCAATGTGATTCGTATGGACTTTTTGCCATGCGAATCGTAATTGGCAGTTTGTACGGCACTTGTACGATTCGTACGGTAAAAAGACAGGATACGAGTTGTACGGGCTATTTTTTTACCGGATTGTGATCGGCACCTTAAAATCACTGTGAAAGGCGTAGCCAAAAAGGAAGAGTTTCAAAAGGTGCTGAGGGCCTGTTTGGAATCTAGAAATGCTACAGAGCCTCCCGAAGAGCCTAAGGATGAGGCAGATAATGCAGCTGGGCAGCTGGATGGCCGTTGGGCCTGACCGGGGAGAAAGTACCTTCAAGGCCAGGTAGCAGTGTTTCTTCAAAGTCAGAAAGCTTTTGATGCCCTGAAGACTGCCATGTGCACGGCGCCCGTGCTTCTGGCACCCAACTTCTCAAAAGAGTTTATTGTAAAGACAGACGCTTCAGAGCATGGTGTGGGGGCTGTTCTTTCACAGATAAATGAGAAGGGCCTAGACAAACCGTAGCCTTCATCAGTAGGAGGTTACTTCCACAGGAACAGAGGTGGAGTGCAAGTGAGTGTGAGGCATTTGTTGTGGTCTGGGTACTGAAGAAGCCGAGACCATACTTGTTTGGGACTCACTTCTGGGTTCAGACAGACCACAGGCCCCTCAGATGGTGGTAGCAGATGAGGGGTGAGAATCCAAAGCTGTTGAGGTGGTCCATTTCCATACAGGGGATGGACTTCATGTTGGAACACCGCCCTGGTACAGAACACGCCAACGCTGATGGTCTGTCCAGATTTTTCCGCCTTAGTGAAGATAACTCCCAAGGGGTGGGTAGTTCTACCCACATTTCAGCTGGAGGGGACACGTGTTAGACCTGGCACTATTGGCATGGGTCTACCTTCCATTTTTTGCTGTTGCCTCCTGTATTTTTGCTATGTGTTTTGCTGGTCTAGATGCTTTGGGTACTTTGCCACTGCTATTCAGTGCCAAAGTGCAAGTGCTCCTATTGTAAAGTATTGTGTTGGATTAGTGACTCCATGATTGGTTCATTTGATTTACTTGTCAGACCCTAGTACAGTGCACCATGTGTGCCCAGGGCCTGTAAATCAAATGCTGCTGGTGGGTGTGCAGCACTGGTTGTGCCACCCACACAAGCAGCTTGTAAAACATAACCCAGGCCTACCATTACAGAGCGTGTGTACAGCCTGGGGCTGTCATGTCGATTTGGAAAGTGCACCCACTTGCTAGTCCCTAAACCTTCCCTTTTCTACATATTAGTCACCCCTAAAGTAGGTCCAAGGACAGGGTGCATTGTCTGTAAAAGGTAGGACATGCCCTGATCTGTGTGGCATGTCCTGATAGTGAATTACAGTCAAGTAAAGATTACTTATTTTTCTAAACTGGTGTGGTGACCATTTGTAGTGTTTTCACAGTATTACTGTATGTGTTTACAAATGCTTTACCCACTGCCTCTGAGGTAAGCCTGTATGCTTGTGCCAAGCTACCAAGGGGGTGAGCAGGTGTTATTTTAGAAGTGTACCCCCTTACCCTGACTAGAAGCAAGGGTCCCTATTTGGTCAAAGGTACCTACCTCTGCCAACTAGAGACTCCCAGTTCTAACAGTCAGTATCTGTTACAGCAATTGTGGATGAGGAATTTACTGAGCATCAGTCTTACCGTTTGCAGCTCCCGAGCGCTTTGCCCCACATTACCTATATTGGTATTGGTGTTTCATGGAATTAATATGCCATGAAAGTCCATCCTGGGTATTAGTCTGAATACCAGATTGCATTTTGAGCGCCTGTTCTGAGCTTTGACTTTCTTGTTTCCTTGTGCAGTGCTCCCCGTTGGAACTCTTTTCTCCTCTGACTACTTGTGTGATCTTGGGTGGCAAAGCACCCAATATTCCGCTCACTTTGTCTACCCTGCCACCAGTGCTTGCCAAAGTTCTTGGTAAAAACAGAGTAAATGATGTATCCTTTCTGCTGATCAGTATTCATTTTTGGCAAACAGAACAGAAGACTGAAAAAGCCAGCTCTCAGTTTCATTCTTTAAACTGCAGCTATAAAGATGCTCGTTGACCTTCATTTCACCCAGGCTGCTGGGTCTGGCACCTGACATTGTGATGTCACAACTCAACTGTACTAACTTTTAAAATAATGTCCAAAGTTTAGTGGAGAAAGTCTTTGTGAAGTTACGTGCGATAGGTGTGGTTGAACAAGTGGAGGCTACAAAATGAATGGTCACAGTGATAGCGATGAAGAAAGCAAGAGGGGCCATTCGTCTATGAAATGATCTAAGGAATTTCAACAGGTGTGTGGTGGTAGACAAATGTCCACTGCTAAATATAATAGAGAAACAAATCATTGTGAAAACGGTGATGATGCTAGCATGGACCACACATTTGCTACCAAGGCTGTGCAAAATTTGCTTTTGCATAATTTCACAACATTTTGTAAATATGTTGAGAAATACCAAATGCAAATAAGCCATTTGGTGTTATGTTTTAGTTTGAAATGTGTTCTTACATCCATTAGGAAACAGGGAAACATTTCTTGCTAAAGAGCATTGCAAAAATCACAAACACAAATGCATCAACAGCAGATGCTCAACTTCTGGTCATTCATGCTGTTCCTGTATGCCTGTCCTAAACTTTTGCAGAGAACGGCACGTAATTGTGCAATGTGGTGTAACAGCATAATTTGGGGAATTTTGTATTAAGAAGTGCGATGCAAAACACTGTCATGATGGAGATTTCGCCTGGGTCTATTTTCTTCTCTGCACTTGCCTATGCCTATCAAATTGAACACAATCCCAAGTCAAGGAATTTAACAGCTTGTATTACTCCCACAAGTGCTCTACGGATTCCTGAACATGCCCTTTGGCTTAGCTTCTGTTGCCTTAGTTTTCCAGAGAATTGGCACTGGATTAGACACACGCTGCCCGGGTCCTTAAATGCGTGCACCAGGCACAGGCTGCATCAGTGCACCCTATTACAGTTAATGTGCTGCTCTGGTGGCGGCTGCATACTCACACCTGCATGCGGACATCGCATTGGTGAAAGGCAAACCTTCTGATTGGAGCATCCGGTCCACATTTCCTTTGCAGGAGGCAACCCAGCCTGCATTACAATGGGAGAAAGAGTTCCCCACGCAGGCAGTTGCAGCAAGTGATGCAGATGCTTGCCGGGAAATGCCTAGGGTGTTCAAGGGACCTCCCTTTCCTCCTTTCAAAGGGTATCCTCAGGAGGTATACAGACTTTGTAAGGCCGATAAAGTACTCCTTTGGATCTGCACCTAAGTCTGTAATACAGCAAGGGCCTTGGGCAAAGTGTTCCCTCATTTGCAAATGAGGGCCCACCCACTTGTCTCAGAAGAGACTGAGCAGGGATCCGCAGCCCTGTCTGTAATAACAAAGTGTCCTGAGGACACAGAAATCAGGGTCTTACAATTGTTAAGCCCACCCCCCGGAGCACTTTTCATAATGCAACCACTAGGAGATTTGGAAGGTGTACTTTTTTCTAGTTGGCGATCTTGCTTATAGAATCTTGTGGTAACTGTATGACTTGAGAGTGATATAAGTACTGAAAAAGGTTTCATGAATAAAGTCTGAATCTAAGACCTGAGAAATGTAAGCTTCATTCTAGGCAGTCAAATATCAGCAGGAGGAATTAAACCCAAGAGTGATTTGTTTTGAAGCTATTACAAGAGTGCAGAGAAAATTTGTCATCCTTTTTTAGGAATGAAGTTCAAAAAGAATTTTGGTAGCAAAACTAATAAATGTGAATGTTTATTGAAGAACTGTATGAGATACATGATCTTCCATAATGTAATTGCCATCGTATGACTGATGGAGTATGCAAACAAACCCAAGTTGCATTCACTGGTATGGGACATTTACTGGAACATGTGTGAAAAATGGGATGAACAACCAATGAATCGGAAGAGATACAAGGGAAGGGGTTCGATTATCGGTCTAAATGCTGTGAAATTATTTGATAAAAGCTGTGTTTTCTGCTACAATCGGGTTTATTTCAGAATATACAGAGTTGTCTCCTGAGCACAATAATATTAGTTTGTCAGGGAATAAACTAAAATGCAAAGCTCATATCCCGCAAGAAGAAGAAAGAGTAGAAGTACCACTCTATGTGCTAAAAAATAAAAAAATAAAATAACCCCCACCCAAGACTTTTTAATTGGGTTTAGGATTTTTCCGTATTTTTTAGATTATTACATTTTTGTACTTAGATTCACGCTGAATATTATGATATTAGGGTGAAGCAAAAATTTGAAACAAGTGATTTCCATCAAAACAGTGTTCATTGAAACAGTGCAATTTTCATCATTTCAACTGCCCTTCATAATCCTTTATGCATTTCTCTTCTAGAGACATCCACATACCCAAATATGATATTTTTGGACCCTTAATAAAGAGTACTGACAGACTAATTAATTGTTGTTATTGCCAAATGGTTAGGATTCTCATAGGGTTGAATGTCATCTTATAGGTTTAACATCAGGTACTACAGAGATGTGCTGGCTATGGTTTTTGCTACAGAGGAAATTAATCAAACACCTGAGCTTTTGGCAAACATCACACTCGGCCTACGCATTTATGATTCCTGCATGTCTGAAAATCGAGCTGTTGAAAGGGTGCTTGAGCTTCTATCGGGGAGAACACAGCTTGTTCCGGGATACAGGTGTCCAACCCACCCACCACTGGCTGGAATTATTGGTGAAACAATGTCATCCTTAACTGTTCCAATGGCAAGAATTATGGGAATTCTTCACTACCCACAGGTAAGAGTCAAGGTCATTGTTTTTATTTTTCAACTTAACATATTGTCATTTACAATTAAATGATTTTAGTTAATTGAACATTGATATATTTAATAGATTACCTTCTGGAACACAACCTAGAATTCTGTTGTCTAGACCCCTGTCACTGAGGCCTTATTCAATATGTCAACCTGAGATAGATAACTAGTTGGATCTAAACCACCCCACAACCCACTGAGCAGTATTTTGGGAGAAATTAGCTTCAGGTAACAATCAATCTTTTGAGTTGTCAAAGGTGTATCTAGTGGAATCCAAAACCTCTTTCATTAAGGAATAAAACACCAATGAACAGTAGAACACAATGAATATATTTTAAAGATTTATTTTATAATCAAATTCCTATCCTGGTGCACTTGAAATGAAACTACAGTAAAAAATAAAAGAATAGTAGCTGCAACATCTACTAACGCCCTGAACAGCAAAAACTGTTTCAATGTATTTACTGCATAACTTTATAGCAATCCCACCCTTGAGCTTCTATTAACTTACCTAACCTTAGTACGAAAACAAAAGTCGGATTTGTGTTTTAGAGATGGTTTACACAAGCACACTGGTTTGAACAAGAAGTCTTTACATTCACTATAATAGCACAACCTATTATTCTCATCTTGTACTGGCAGCTTGACTGATTAGTGCAGCAAGCGAATGCTGAGTGCCTTCCCATTAGCCTACAATGATGCAATTCTGCATAACCTGTCTTGGCTGTGTCACCTGGCACAAAGCTCCTCTCTAATCTTTTATACCCTGTGCTTGTCTTATATGCCATATTTAGGTCATTGTGGAATCTGTCAGGATAAACAATTAAGTGCCCTAATGTTCCTTCACTCATTTTCATTCTACAAGACTGTGCCCTTTGAGTCATACCAATAAACAAAACATGTAGGTATCAGTTTTCCTTGAAACTCTGCTCACAACTCAATAACAATAATTTAGAACAGACCAGCCAGTCAACTCAGATTAAATACTTTAAATATTGTTGAGCATTCTATATTAATCACATCCATTCAATTCTAAATTTTAAACACTTGTAACCTAAAAGAGGGGATACTCAGTGAAGTCATACATAATAATCATAACATCGTCAGAATGATAATACAATAATATATGATTAATATGTGCAATTATTTTAGTATTACTGAATAGCGAGGATGTAAATATTGTAGTACAAGAAAATATTATGGACAAACTATTGATAGGTAAGTGCATATCGAGAAAGTATAGATTTACGTTTCCTAACTTCTACATACTTTTTTTTTCATACAGCAAAAAGAAATATTAGCATAACTCGTACAAATGACAAAATTATGTCCATAACCCCAAAAATGGAAAACGCTTACTTAGAAGAAAAATGCATTTTTACATTGTGAATAAGAGAAAGAAGGGGGGAAGAAGGAGGAGAAGGAAAGAGGCAGAGAGAAAGAGAGAAAGGGAGAATTACAAAATGTAAATAAATACAACAGTGGTACTGTAAACTGAATAAAATCAGGGAGTAGTTCCAGAGAGAAAAGAGGTTTAAGGTGACCAGAGCAAATCTTTTTTGATTAACAGAGGTACAGAAGTGGCAACAGCACGATCCAACCTGGGATGATGACATAACAAGTTCCACCAGGCTTGGTATAACATTTTTGAAGTGTCGTTCCAGTTGATGGTGATGATCTGAAAAGAAATAGCTAACTACAAGTCTATAAATTTACCAACATTCCTTTGTACATCCCAGAGGGCCCTGCCCTAAAATACATGAACATTTTTAAAAGGGAAGATTGTTGATCAAATTTCAATAAGTTTTAACCAAATACGGGACCAAAATGATTTAACTAAGGGGCATTGAAAAAACGTGAAGAAAATCACTGTTCTCATAAGAGCAAGACCAACATCTCTTAGAATCTAACAACTTAAATTTATGCATATCAGAAGGAGTGGAGAAAAGTCTGTTGTAGAAGAAATCTAGAGTTTGTGTAGTGCTGGCTGAGCGCGAAGACGTGTGTATCTTTGACCAGATGAAATCCCAAGTTTGAAAGGAAAATTCTTGGGCCAAGTCTTTCTCCCATAAGAGTTCTAATTTAGATTTTGTTCTAACAGTCCTAGAGCAGGATACAAGTTTGTATATAAACGCTGCTTTAGAAGGGATGGAAAAGTCAGGTGGGGGAAAGAGACCTGTTCTAGTGTAGAAGGGGAATTAGTCTGAGAAAGGAAATGAGTTAGTGAAGCCTTCAAATGAGGATACTGAGGGGCATGTATGGTGGTGATGTGAAAGGATGCACAAATATCAGAAAAATCTTCAGGGGAACCGTCCTTCAGCACATGATCTAAAGTGATAATACTTTTTCTATAATCTTTATTTCGACTACAATGAGTCATAAAAGATAACACAAAATAACATAAATTCCACAATTGTAACACAGAGTGACATAGAATTTCATAGTTATTACAATCATATAAAAAAAAAGGATATATCCATCATGCACTTATAATTGGAAAAGCCACTAATCACGTTAACAGACACAATTAGCATCATTCCTCCATAACAGAAAAATGTAAAACTAGATGGTATCATGTGTACAGTACTTTCTCCTTATTTTCCACATTGCGTCTAAAAATTCGCTGACAGCAAAAACGGTTAGAGGCGATAGATCCGTTTTTAGTATTCGGTATGCCTCCATGTGTTTTCTAAAACCCCATTTTTTGCATAGGGGAATAATCAATTTTTTCCTGGATTCTATATATAGCGGACAAAAGAAAATTACATGGAGGTCATTTTCAGGGTGAGTAGTGCAAGAGGGGCAATTAAGATCAGTGGAGGGGCGCCATCTATTCGTAAGAGCGCGGATGGGAAGGGAATTATATCTCCATTGTAGATACATTTTTCTTAAAGTTGTGGGATAAATATCATCCAGGACCATCTCAAACCTATAATAATCTTTCATTAAAATGAATGATCTTGTCATGGAGCCCAGGTTATCAGAGGTCAACCAGACCGAGCAATTTCTTTCATAAAACAATGTTACCAGGGCTTTACGTGATATGGCCTTAGATGCAGTTTCTGGAGAACTCCATAGGGAAGGGCAACCCAACCTATCACACTCTGTCTTGATATACCTTATCCAAGGAAGATTTTGTATAGTTTGGAACTTCAGTAAATCTACAAGTTCTTGTCTATAGGTGTTGAGTTCGGCGGTTGCCCATAAACGTCGCCAAAAGGTTAGAGGCTTTAGGGCTAATTCCTCCTTAATGGATCTAATTCCTAGGTCCAGCCTAAGGGGAAGAAGTGGAGTGCTAGCCGGTAAAGATGATAATTGTCGTAGAAAATTATTTTCGACGACCATAAATGATTGCAGGCAATTATTGCCCCATAATTCCGCCCCATAAATTGCTGCCGCTCTGGCCTGTACCTTATAAATTTCTAAAGGTGGGCCAATTGGTTTTATGTAGGAGTTTTTCCAGAGTTTGCCAATCGCCCCAATTTTCTGTGTTAGTTTTAATTGGGATTTGGTTTGGTGTTGAGTCCATGTGAAGTTTTCATTTATTGTCACTCCTAGATACTCAAACACCCGAACTCTCTCCAAACTAACTCCGTCAATGTTTGGGTTTGGCCGGGATTTTTTTGGGGGGTTCAGAATCATAAATTTCGTTTTTGAAGTATTGATTTCCAGGCTCCTGTCCTGGCAAAAAGAAACAAACCCATCCAATACCCGCTGGATACCCATAGGGGATTTGGCAAGTAGCAAGGTGTCATCAGCAAACATGATTGCCGAAATCCCCACTCCAGCCAGCTTTGGGGCATCTCTGTTTGGAACCTTATTTAGATAGGGGATAACTCCATTTACATATAGGCAGAAGAGGGTGGGAGCCAGGACGCAGCCCTGGCGCACACCCCTATTGACAGGGAAACTAGATGATAATTTTCCCTCTCTCCCACATCTAACCTTAGCAAAGTTTACAGTATGTAATCGGATTATGATGTCAAGAAGGGAGGGTGGAATTCCTAATTCACGAAGAACAGCCCATAGCTTGGTACGTGGGACCAAGTCAAAGGCTGATCGAAGATCTACAAAGACTGTGTATAGGGATCCACCCTCAACCATGACAGTTTTCCAGTAGAGCATGTTAAACCTAAAAATCTGGTCAATAGTAGATTCAGATTTCCTAAAGCCAGCCTGATAATGGCTCAGGATCTCCTCCTCATCAATCCAGTCCAGAATGCGATTGATAATCAGTCTGGCAAACAGTTTTTGGGCTTCATCGATGAGGCTGATAGTCCGGTAATTGACTGGGAGGAGAGGCGATCCCTTCTTATAGATAGGGACCACCTCCGCACCCAGCTAGGTAAAAGGAATCTTCATGCCCCTTGCGATCCCATTGTCAAGGCCGGGAGCCTTCCCCGCTGGGAGTGCAGCGATAGCAGTCAGGACTTCAGATATGGTAAAAGTGATTGGATTAAAAGTGGAATCATCAGTCAGTGGTGATTCTGATAAAAGAGGAGTTAAGCTAGGGGCTGGATTGTTATACAAAAGGGTAAAATGATCCTCCCAAACTTGCGGGGCAATATTCGGGCTAATAGCAGACACCATATCAGTGGAACCGGTAGTGACAATTTTCCAAAATCTAAAAGAGTCTCGTTCCGCCAAAGCAGATGTTAGATCGGCCCAGTTCTGACTAGCCCACTCAAGTTTGGCGTGGTGAATCAAATAACAATACGTACGCCGTTTGTATTTGATTAGATCTCGCTCAGCATTTCCCTTTAATGCAGTCATTAGTTCAGCTTTTGCGAGTCTACAAGCTCGATTATACCATGCGTGTTTCCTGGGTTGGTGTTTCTTTAGGGGAACTACAGGATTCAAGATATCTCCTAAACTTGCATAGAGTGCATCATTATGTAACGCAATCTCACTAAAGTGATAATACTTTTATCAATCCATTCCTTCCAGAATAGCGCTCTATTGTTGATCTTCAGAAATGTGTTATACCATAAAGGAGTATGTAAAAATTGATCCTTGGAGGAAAGGTGGGTTCGAAACAGAGAAGATGCTAGAGCTTTTGAATAGGAGAAAATGGGTGTGGAAAAACGCTTCAGAGGTTGAGATAAACGAAAAGCTGTGAGAAATGTAAAAGGCGTGAATTGAGCTTGTTCTAACGAACTCCAAGCCATTATAGGAGTGCCAGGGCGAATCTGTTAGAAAAGTCCAAATTTGTTTCAAGGTAAATGATGATTGATAACGTCTGAGGTTTGGAAAGTCAACTCCACCTAAATCCTTGGGTTGTTGAAGACGAGAGAGTGAGATTCTGGTTTTACGATTGTTCCAGAGAAATTTTAGCGATTGATATTATCAAAAAAGGTACGCGGAAGAGAAACCGGGAGCATTGAGAGATAAAAATGTATAACTGGAAGGAGCATCATTTTAATAGTGGCCAGTCTGCCCCACCAGGATAAGAAAAGGGGGAGGCAGCTTTCAATAAGGATGGAAAGTTTTTTGAGTATTTCGGCCAGGTTAATCTTGATAGTTTCTTTGATGGTGTTGGCATATAACATGCCCAAACATTTAATACTCTTAGGCTTCCACTCAAAACCAGAGCCATTAAACATATGAGAAAGACAAAATGTATTTAAGGGTAAAACTTTAGACTTGTAAATATTCAATATATATCCAGAAACTATTGAATACTCTTGTAATAAAGAGGAAAGAGCAGGCAGGGAAGTAGACGGATTGGAGATGTATAATAAAATGTCGTCAGCATAAGCTGTATATTTAATATCAATACTTTTAAATTGGAAACCAGTATACTGTGGAGAATGTCCAATTTTCTCTAAAAGGGTTCCAAAGCAAGAATGAATAAAAGTGGGGAAAGGGGATAACCTTATCTAGTACCCCTAAGTAGTGGAAAATATTTTGAATGACAGCCATTATCCCAATTGGAAGTAGAAGGGGCAGAATATAACAGTTGAATATACTTAATAATAGAGGGGCTAAAACCATGCCATCTTAACGCACCAAAAATAAAATCCCAGTTAACCCTATCAAATGCTTTCTCAGCATCTAATGTGATGGCAGTGACTGGTGAGTCCACCTTGGAAGCAAGTTGAATAATGTTAAGGAGAGTTCTTGAGTTATCAGTAATGGATCTACCTTTGACAAACCCAGATTGATAAATATGAATGAGGTCAGGGATTACATTATTAAGATGAATGGCTAATATTTTAGCAAAAATTTTGCAGTCTGTGTTGATGAGGGAAATAGGCCTATAATTTTTGCAGAGGGATGGGTCTTTTTCTTTTTTAGGAGTCAAACACAACATAGCTTGAGTGAAAGATCCTCTTGACTCTCCAATAGCGAGAAAGTGGTTAATCAGTATGGGAAGTTAAGGGATTAAAAATTGTTTAAAATGTAGAAAAAATCTAACTGTAAAGCCGTCCAAGCCAGGTGTTTTATCTTTGGGTAGTAAATTTATAGCGTTAGAGATTTCACTTTCTAAGATGGGTGTGTCTAAGGATGTAAAATCTACAGAATTCTCAGGAGATTTAGGGATAGTTTGAAAAAAGGAGTCAATTTGTTCAGATGAAGGGTTGGATTCTGAAGTGTAAAGAGTAGTATAATATTGAGTAAAACAATCAAGAATCTCCGTGTCTGTAATGTGACGAGTTCCAGAACTATCTGTGATAGCAACGATTTTAGATTTTTGCTTTTTGATTTTGAGATAGTTAGCTAAGGATTTGCCTGCTTTATTCCATCCACCGTACATTTTTGCATTAAATTCAAGACGATTATTACACGCAGAATCCCAAGAGTGTTCGTTGTATTGCATTTTGGCTTTAATAAGAGATGACAGAACGTCAGGACAATTGGTAGTGAAATATTGATGTTCAAGAGCTTTGATTTCTTTTAAAACAAGAGAGGATTCTATAAGGGCCTATTTTTTCTTTCGAGAAACGAAATCGACAATGAAGCCTCTGGCAGTGGCTTTGAAAGCATCCCAAATATGGTGAAATTGAGAGTCAGAAGAAAGATTATTTTGAAAAAATTCCTGAATAAAAGACTTGAATTGTTCAACAAATTGGAAGTCCAGGAGTAAAGAGTTATCAAATCGCCAGCGACGAGATGTAGGGGAAGGAGTAGGAAGATCCATGTCTAAAATGATAGGGGCGTCATCTGAAATGAGAATGGAGCCAATATCTGAGTTGGTCATAAATTGAAGTGCATGTTGAATAAGAAAAATGGAGTCTATACGGGAGCGGGATTTATGTACAGGGGAAAAAAAGGAGAATTCTAGTGAGTCAGGGTGAGAGATTCTCCATGAATGAACCAGTCCTCCCGAGGTGGTGGCTTTGTGGAACATTTTCTGCATCTTATTAGGGATATATTTAGTTTGGGATCGCCAGTCAAGGAAGGGGTCCATTAGTTGATTACAATCACCACCCACAATCAAATTGTCTGAAACATGGGAAGATAGTAGAGTAGAAATTTCATTCCAAAAAGTTAAGTCAATGTCATTAGGGCCATAAACATCACGGAAGGAAAATTGAGTATTATTCACATTAACATTTAAAAACAACCATCTACCATTGATATCATGAAATTCATTTTGTAACTGAGCATTTAAAGATTTGTGAAACAAAATAATCACACCATTCTTATTGTTCACAGCAGGGGAGCAGAACATTTCTCCCACCCATTGTTTACGTAGTGAGGATAGATCTTGTAGCTTAAGGTGTGTTTCTTGTATTAATGCGATATGACATTTCAATCTTGCAAGATGAGATAACACACTCTGTTTTTTAACAGGATTTCGAATACCTTTTACATTCCATGAAATTACATGAAACCCAGTCATCAACAATAATTAAATGGTGCTAGGCATAAGATTGAAAGAAAGTTAAGGCAAGGAGGAAAAGAAAATGTAAACTTGCGGAGGGAATAAAAGTTAAGAGATAATAGAGAAGAAAGAAAATAGAATTAGTCGTTTGACGTGGACTTGAAAGGAAGAGGTTGATTGAACAATGAGGTACCATAGAGGGGAGATGACAAAATGGAGACTTAGGAGAAAATAGAGTCAGAAGTCGAAGTAAGAAAGGAGGAAAAGGAGGAGGAAGATGGGAAAAAAGAGGAGAAAAAAGATGGAGCGTAGCAACCTGGAAAGAGCTAGCAAAGAAAAGATGACAAAAAGCCTACAGGCTTTAGTCATATTGAACAAAGACAAAAAGAGCAATAATGTGGGAGGAGGGGGCAAGAACAGGACAACCGCCTAAAAAAACTGAGAGGGGGCACCGAGAAAGGAAAGGTTTACCAAAGAGAACAACGAGGGAAAAGTACACAAATAAAGATAAAATGGCAAACGTATGATACTAAGTGGAAGGGAACTTACCAAACATTGAGGAAACTGTATAACATAGAAAATCATATATGACAAAACATGGAGGGAGTAGGAATGGAAACACTTGCATCGGGGACATCACAGGGAAGACCTAAAAAATGAGAAAGAAAACCAATATGAACACTTTGCTTCGTGATTGCGGAGATACACAGACCGGCCGTTAGATTACAGCTTTGGATGTTGCAACGTATCAGGGTTGTGCCATAGGGGCCGCGGAAAAAGAGTTACCCTTTCCATTCTGCCAAGTGTTTTGCTACGACTCTTTTAACTTTGTTTTAATGCAGTGGTTGACACAAGGATATATGGGGATGATATAGGTGTGTATAAGGTGCAGCTCATAGTAGGGAGTTGTTTGAATAAGGGTCCTGTAACGAGTTTAAGTTCCATGCCATTTATATAATCGGGTGTGGAGTATAGTGTGTTTTTACAGAAACAGATTACGTAAGATATCTATAGAGGCACTGCAGAGTCTCATCTTATTGGTCAACTTATTGCCTATATCCAGCTCTGAACACAAGTTGGCCTTAACAATAAGCAGAGCTGAGTTGTTTGTATGATATCCAAACAGGGTTTTTTTTTTGTCTACGTACTATACTGCAGGAGCGGATTTTGTCTCTTTAATCCTGGCTTTTCGAATCCTACATACTTTTAATTTTGATACAACATGAATAAAGAATGCTAAACAGCATGAACAATGATCTTTCTGGATCTTTTTTGCTGACTAATATTGTTGCATCTGCTTCGTTCTTATTATAGTGGTTTATACCCAAGGGTCTTATACACTTTACCATAACTGTTGATGGATAAATATTGGAGTTAATGGTGTGCTAAAAGAGCCTCAGTTTTTGTGTTTAATGAAAACTTTAAGGGTTTGCAGCAGACATTGAGGAGACAATATAACAGGGTGGAACATGTTCCACATCTGAAAGTCTTAATTCAAGTCCGGACCATTTCTCTTAAATTCTCTGAAGGGTAGCAGTGGTTTCCGTCATGGACAGTTTGATATGATGTAGTTCATCCATAATGTCCTCTAATGTCAGAGGAAGAGGTGATTTCGATGGAGGCTATGGGTCTTTTTTGGCACGTTTGTTGGTAGAAGCAGAAGAGTCCTTACGACCTCCAGTACCAGACCCCGAAGCACCGGTCAGCTTATTTGAGTGTGGGGAATCCATGGTAGAATTTATTGCGCATTCAGCATGAAAGATATGGACTCACTAAAATGCGTGAAGCAGCCATGTAGCAGAGTGAAAAGACAATAAAATATTTGTGAACCGTGTTCTATAAGGCTTTGGTTTGGTATTTATATCAGAATCACATAAAATGGCTGCCGCATGAAGTTTAGACTCTGAGAAGAAAAAAACAGACGTGAAAACATATTCATAAAGACTTATAAGCAGTCATAATAAATTCCAAAGTTGCCAGCTCAAATTGCCAAATATCCAAAGTGGGGCTGCAGCAGTGAGAGAAGAGACATATTTGCTTGTGAATCAGCGAGGTTTATGTCATTAGAAGCTGAGCAGCACTAAGCAGTAAGATAAACCAATTGACAAACGGCTTTCATAAAAGTCTTCTGGTAGACTCAATGCAGGCAATAGCGCAGAGGAGGGTAACATATGAAGGATTTCAAAAAAGAAAAAGTGGTCATCATGCCTTAACTGAAGTAAGCATGTTGTTGATGGAAAAACAACAGCAGCTGGTTAAAAAGTGCACAAAATGGCGGCCGTAGAAATGGGTGCAATGAGGAGATGCAAACGGAGATGAAAAGGCACCTAAAAGACCATGAATCAGTCTATAAACTTGCCTCAACGTGCCATGCCGAAGCAAGAAGCAATGCTTGAAGAGCAGAACCGCATCCTGTGAATGTTTCCTACTGCGCCGGTCAGAGCTCGGAGCCGCAGAGCGCTTCACAAAGCGGCCATCTTGGTCTGCTGCCGCCGCGTGCCTCCCTCCACATCTACATACATTGACAATATATATATCGCCAAGATACATATCTGTGGGAGTTAGGTGTAGAATATATACACCTACTTACCTTTTAATATTTTGGAGTTGATATTTTTTAATCGATATTTGCCTTCCGCGATATTCTGGCTCCGATATACAAGGTGCACACCTGCAATGATAGATTAAAAAAAGAAGCCAGTCTGTTATCTTCATTTGCTACCTATTGCAGCAGGGTACAAAATTTAACACAACATTTAAAATGTTGCAACTATCCTGTTGTAAACATTTTTAAAAGTTCTTTAAAGGAGGACTGTTCATCTTCATGTTTTAGCGTACAGATTTACTTTCTCCCAGCTGGGTTAGTTGCCATGAATCTGTCACGGATATTGAACTCACTGGTGCAAAACAAGCCTTTGTTCATGGTGGTGCTGCAATAGCTTTCAGAACTGCAGCAGATGAGCTCAAAGGCATCTGTCTTATTGTAAGTGAACATGAGGTGGATGGATATTGGAGCACATCTTCATTGGAATCCCAAGACACAGATACTTGCCAGAACCATTGATGGGGCAAGTGTATCTAGTATTGGTGGATCATTATATACTGCATATTTCACAATTCAAACTGTATTGCACTGCAGTATGATTCTGCAATCTCATTGGTCGAATGGCATTGCTCATGTTGACCCCGACTTTCAGTGGTAATTCTAATGAGATATCCACGCAAATTGTTTCAAAATAGTTCATGCACCAAACTCAAGGTCTCAACTTGAGAGCTTGAAACTTGCAAAACGACAAAGTCTGATTTGCACTTATTGTGTGTAATGATTCACCTCCGAAGTGCAAAGCCATATTTTCATGACACTCCTGTTCATTCAGGTAGATGTTACTTCCATTCATGATAGCATTCATGCTGAATTTATTTGTTTTCTAGACAAATATAAGAATTGTACAATCAACTATCAGCAGAGTAATTGAAATCCCCCAAATGGACTTGAAAACAGTGAACTGAAGAATGAGGGAATACGTACCAAAATAGCTAGGAAGCCAGTTACTAGCTCATATCCAATGCTTTTCAAAAGATGAGTTATACCGGTTTTGTTTGATGAATGGATTTCAGATGCAGACCACTTGTTTTTAACTGGTACAGAGGTCAAAGGTTAAAGACATCTCTTTCTGCGTTAGTATTGCAACAAGCGTGTTTAGCTTATTAAAGCTCATATTTATGGTCAGTTTTCAGCCATGGAACACGTTCATACAACTTCCTTAGAGGAGGATACAGTGTAATACCACAACTTCTTCAGTTTCTTTGGACAGCTAGAAGAAAGTGAAACTGGGAGTTATTCCACATCAGCTCTTATTTGTTTTCATTAGACAAGGCACTGCAAGTAATTTGTAAGGTCACCCTTGAAAGGGCTACGGACCATGCTTAGAGTGATAGACTCATAGAGGAGTGAATCTCCTAGTGGATTAGTATATGCAGGTGTGCTTATGAATGCTGAATTGTCTTTTCATAAGCATTGAAATTCAAATGGAAATTTCCATCTATGGTGAAGGAAAGCATTGTGCATTTTTTCATATCAACCTAGGGATATATGTCTCTGACAAAAAAAAAAATGAAAGACAGTGACTGGCAAGGGGAATACTCCATTTAAGACCACATAATATGTGGGTCTTTTCTACAGAAATTGGGGGGCTCTGTATCTCCTCAGTTGACAACAGGGTATATGATGCTTCTTAGCCATCATTGTCTGTCTTGAGGTCAAATTGTAAGGGTCAAGCACAATATTTCCATTTAGAAACTGTCAGGGCACTTATTAACATTCAGAGTTTATGATGCCCATTTTGACTGTGTATAGCTCTCATCTGAACCTGTCCTTGTTCTAAAAGATTTGAATCTTCATTTCGAAGATCGAGGGCTGAGGTAATCATAGTTGTAATTGTTCATACTCATGTTTAGAGTGTTTGGAAGCCTTGTCTATGATTGTAAATGTGGTCTGTGCAATTTCTGTGTCGATTTGCCTGTTTGTTTCTGTATATGCCTACTGTTCTCTTTTAATTGTATACATTAAAGTGTTTCTTTTTCAAAGGAGGAAATCAATAAATCCTTGTCCTCACTAGTCTTGGACAGGTGTTCTATCACATCACCTAAACTGAAGTGATCTAGTCATCAATGGTACAACTTATCAACACTGTTATCGGGCAATATATATTATATGATGGGCATGGCCTGTTTGGTAAGGGACCACCAACTTTAGAATGAAATGCATGCATATATGTATCACTATTTATTGGCCAAAAAGCAATTCCATTTGTATCAAATGCAGTTAAATGATGTGTTCAAATTTTGCACCATAATATTTAGTTCAGCATCAGTAGTATTTTATTTCCATTTCCAATTTAGGAATTGGGTCAAACCAACTTTTGTAATGGACGGTGTCTTTAAGACTTGAGTAGAGGAAAGCCCTATTTATGTCATTTGCTGAATCGTTTTGTACAAAAGTGTAATTTCTCTTGGAAACATGCATGCTCTAAATAGCGTTTATCCCTTTAATTTGCCAACTTTTGGTTCTCCAAATCCATTTTTCATTTATATTTTCCTTCCAATAATCATGATGCTAAAAAGCAATTGAATCATTTAAAAGTACAGAATAATTAATAATAATACAAACCTGTAATTGGTCATCAGACTTTTTTTTACATCTTTCAGAGGAGTCTGACCTGTCATCACTATTAAAATACAGGAACCTTTCCTGGAAGTTTTGAAACTAATTATCAGCAAGGCCCTACAATGTTTGCAATGTGTATTAATATATGTTTCTCGAGGACTATTTGTTCTATGGATGTAGATGGTGTCCATAATGATCAATACACAACAGCTCTTGATGATTTTCAGCATTTAAATAGGGATCTTCTTTATCTTACATGGTATAAGAACCTAAGTCAGACATCAGTTGTTTAACAGCATTTGTGTTCCAGGAATTGGCAAATGGGCCAAGATATATGATATCGCCTATGGAAATTTTGAAACCATGAAATTTGCACCATTTCTGTCGGACCCAAGATCTGATAGGGAACATTTTGCCAAACAACAATGTCCAGCACAGGATGCACAATGAAGGTCAGGGCTTGATAATCCTGCCTTACTCTGTGGGAAGACAAATGTGGCTACAATTCCTGAACCACAGGAAACAGCACTGTTTTATCAGGAATATCAGTCCATTAACAAGAAAGAAAAATTATAATCAAAATTATAATCCACATTAAAAGGAAAAAACTCCAGTAGCAATCCAGATGGATGGCTATGTTGGAGATGGATATTGGTGGCAAAATCAATAGCAATAGTAAGAAGCCATCTGTAGGGTTGATTATCTGGGGAAGGGTTTAATATTTCTTTCCTTTCAAAATCAGAAACAGAATCAGTCTCATGCAGTACAATTCCTTGTAGCAGAACAATTTCAATTCATATTGGATTAGCCGGTGGCCAAAGTAGTAGTTTCAATAGCTTTACATTTCTTGGGCTAGCTTTTGCAGAGTACAGAGAGGATGTTCTGATCTACCCCAGAGGGACCTTTGCTTCAGTTAGGGTCTGCTGAACAGAATCTGCCATATAATGCTTATTGATCAGGGAAATTTGCGTAATTTGACTTTGTTTAATTACGCGGAATTTCAGCAAAATTATGTGAAATCAATATTAAGCGTAATTGTGTGAAATGCACATCCTTCTTTTTGCTCAATATTTCAGTGCAAAATGTGTCCTTTAGTTGATTTTTGCATCAGGAAATATTTAAACAAACGTATCATGAGCAGCCACTTGGATTCCCATGTGTTTGCACTAAATTGTCACTGCAAATGGTGACATTTGCAGTATTTTCTTTTAGCACAAATGGTGTGTAATTTTTTTAAGTGGCTTAAAGTCATAATTTCTGGAATTTCGCTTAACAAGCGTAAAGCAAATTTCCTGAAATTATGCAAATTGCACCAGCTTAACTTAAATTTTGAACAGGCCTAGTCTTGATGTGATTGATTGTCACCTTCCTGTTTGTCTTTGAACCAGTCAATGGTGGCAAGATTACTGTTTAAGTGCTGTCTACCCCAAGAACTGGAACAGGTGGATTTTATGATGGCTAGAGACCTGTGCATCATACATTATTTCTTGCTCTAATTGTTCCACATTGGGGAGCCACCTATCAGAATCTTTAGGAATTTTATCTTAGTCTTTGGCAGAATCAGACATCTTCGCATTAGATAATTTGGTTGAAGTTTCTTAAACATTCTGTAAAACAGCAAATTGTATTAAAGGGTTAGATATCTTTGACTGTACCACCTTCCAAGGACATCATGATCAGGCACATACATTGGTTGGCCAAAGAGTATCTTATATACCATCCTATATAGGGTAGGACCCTTATATTTCTCTAAGCAAAGTTATTAGTGGTCTCTGAACCCCATTAAGGTTATGCAGTCAGCTTAATCCTGTATCTAATACTCAGCATTCAAGGGTTATTTAAGTGTTTAATTCGTGTGTTCTATGACTCCGTTTGATTCTGGGTGGAAAAGGTGCTAATGTAGCAGTAGTACTCCCAGAGCAGGCATTGCATCTATCAAAGCCTTAGTGGCAAATGCAGGACCATTGTCTAAATGAATGGTGTGAACTTCTCGTATTGCAACGAGGCATTGTAAGTCTTTTATGACTCCTAAGCAGGGGCAGTCTTTTGTGGCCAACCCCAAAGGAATCTGGAGCAAAAATTGTCAGCAACCAATATATGTTTATACTGGTTAAAATTCTGGATTGGCCTAATGGGGTCGAGAAAAATTATCCTGCAGGGTTTATCAGAGATAATAATGGAAGTTAATAATTATTTTGCAGTAGTTGAATTTTTTATCTGTTGGCAAATAGTGCATTGCTTCCCATATTTTTTGGTAAGCTTGTTAAATATGGGCAACAGTATCTTTGCTATAGCATTGATTCAGTAGGGCTAATACCAGCATGAACAGAAGGCCTCTCCTTGTAAACTGACGTGAATAAATCTAATCTACCTAGCTTTCTTCAGCACACATAGAAAGAGCAGAACACCATTAATGATTGTTTATGTGCAAGAAGGTGTCCCTTTCTGCACATTAGCAAACATCAAATAATGACGATTAGCTACTTCTATGTCTGCTGCAGAACACAGCACACATAGACGTAACAAATTACCATTATTGATTGTTTATGTGCAGGAAGGGACACCTTCCTGCATATAAACAATCATTTCCTGAAATGCAGCCACCATTTCATATGGTGCAAGGGTGCCTGCGTTGGCACTAGGCAACTATTTTCAGTGCCAGCTCTAGGGAGAACACATGGGTGCGCCTGCATTTTGGAAATGGCAGCGCACACCACTGCCAAATTTGGTGCAGCTCTGTGCTCCGCCATTTCCTTGTAAATATGCCCTTTGTTTAAAATGAGGTCACTCCAGCCACCTTAAAGATTTGCACAGCTGATTTAGCAGACAAGTCTCCTGCACAGTTCCCTTTAGTGTGAATTCCTTTCCGTTTAAGGGCCATGGTATGCTGTATATGGACCAAAGGATGCTTGACCTGCAGAACTGCTATCGTTCCCCAAAGCTGTTTAATTTTTATTGACTTCCCTTGAAATCTCTGAATGCGTTGATGCACCATTGTGGTACGTCCACATCAGATCTCCAACACAGAATGTTAAATCTGACACAATAGGAATAGGAACCAAGAATTCAGCTTTCTGTCGAGCAAGTAGGAGAGCATGCATTTCTGTGAGCTGTACAGTGGACTCACCTAAAACTTTGATGTGTGTGTGTGTAACACTTTGAAGTCACCATCTTCAAAAACTCCCTGCAATGCAGCACAAGCCATGGAGTACTACTGCTTACGGTCAACTACAGGTTGTGCAGAGCCATCTATGTAGAATACACCCTTATTCTCATTCGAAGTTTGTGAAATACTCTGTGCATATTGCAAAACCTATAGTGTGCAAAGTGTAGGATCATATTAAAATTTTATGTCAGTAGCAATTAAAGAAGTGGCCCACTGTACTCAATGCAGGTGTAGAGCATGAGCATTAGGAATATTTGCTTTTGTTGCTGCTTCTAGTAAGGGTATTGGGGAAAATATAATGATTATTTTTCCTTGCTTCAAAATGCACTGCTTCAGTAAAGCAGTGTGTACTGCTGTGAGAATGTTCTCATTGGTAGTAAAACTTCCCTCAGCTGAGGTGTACATCTTTAAGCGGTGGGAGTTTTCTGTTCCTTGCTGTACACAGACTGAAGTGCATAAAACCTTCCTACATACTATGTTTGTTTTATCAACAATCAACAAAAATCTGTAATTTTAAGAGGCTGATTTATACTTTAGAGTACGTATTGTATCCTGTCAGGTTGCTAGAGTAAAATAGTCCAGCATCCTGCTGGAGTAACCTCTCTCTGAATTTAGAGATGTCCACCACCTTAGTAGACATCCCATACATTGGCAGAAACTGCTGTCCCTGTGGTTCCTAACGAGGCATTGGACGTGTGCAATGCAGCTCCATTGACCTCACAGTGCCATTTGGCTAGGGGTGCAAATAACTCACGTAATTTGCTGTAGCATAATTATGCGAATTAACAGCAAAAAGATATGATTTTACGCACATTTATTCGAGGTCCGTAACCCAGACTTTGGCAATATTTTCTGAGCACAAAATGCACATTTGCATCCAAAATGGACCTAAGGATGCATTTTCCACTAATAAAATATTTCTAAATGCAACAGAACATGAAAAGCAGTAGCCAGTAGCCACTCGTGCTCACTATGTTTGTTTTTCCTGTGCTCCTGGATAGGAATTTTGTGCCAAATTACTCAGAATTACACAAGCAGGCATAATCACATAATTTTCAGTAATTTTGCATCAAAAGAGTGTTTCAAAATTAACTAAATTATTCTAATTACTCTGGAGTAATTAAAATTTCACCCAGGCCTACACATAGCAACCTTCTAATCTCTTTGTTTTAAATTTCAATACCAAAATCTCAAAGCAGGATCTTCCTTTTTGAAAATAAAAAAAACAGTGATCCTCTGCAACATGGGAGCTTTCTCCCATGTAATAGGGGGTCAATAAAAGGTTTTTACTTTCACTTACCAACACATTTTGGATAGTGGTGTGTGTAAATTTAAAACTTGACATTTGTCCACCCAATCAAAATTGGGCAGGCGGACAAATAGCCAAGCCTCCAATGGCCCTTACCCCGTCAAAGCATCGGAGGTGCAGCATAGACAGAATAGTCTATGCTTGTGACATACTTAAGTACAACACGACTCCAAAGGAGGCAGGCAGAACTTCCGTTTGGCGGATAGGTTACGGTTTTGCCTTTGAGGGGGAGTAACCTCTCTGACAAACTCTAAATCAGGCCTTAATGTCTAACATGTCTGTTTGAATTCCATGTAGTAACAACAATGTGATGAATGGAATACTTGAATTAATCTCATCCACTGATAATTGCTCAGGGCCGCATAATAGGCCATTCATTTTTGCACACAATGCCATCTCAGATGAGACCCAATCATATGCAAATCAGTCTTGACCCTTGTGATAAATTAGGTTGTTGGTTGACTTAGATGTGAGCCCTGGTCAAGCAACAGCCACAATCCCTTGAAGGGGGAACCACAAACATTTGCTAAATTAGCCTGTGCTTAACCCTGGGTAGCTTGGCACAAGAAGCATCCAGGCTTAACTTAAAGGCAAGCTGTAAAGTAATCATGCAGCACACAAACAGCAATAGAGTGAGTCCCATGAAACCATTTGTGTTATGCTTGCAGGCCCACTGGTAGCATTTAATTTACAGGCCCTGGGTATAAGTTATAGCACTCTACAAGGGACTTATAAGTACATTAAATATGCCAATCAGGTACCAGCCAATAAAACCATGTTTTAGGTAAGTGAGCATAAGCAGTTTAGCACTGATTAGCCAAAAAATAGACAGAAAAAAAGAGAAAATATTTGGGTTGACCCTGCAGATAGTGCCAGGTCCAACATGCCTGCTCCAGTAAGAACAGTCCAGTCCGAACTGTCAAGCCAGGTCCTCCCTGTTCCGGAACACAAGTAACCAAGCACTGGTTTCACCCTTATTGGGGCTCATCAGCCAGATACAGCTTGACTCCAGTGACACAGTGAGCATGGGACCCACGTTTCAGCATACCTGTTCCACCTAAGGCATCACAATAAAGCATACAGGAAATTGATGGATCTTTCCAATCTTTCCTATTTAAAATTATTCTATCAGGTTTTAAATTTCACATTCTTCCTCTCTTTTCTTACGTGTGGCCTAATTCCTTCTATGTGAACCTCTTTATCTGGGTACATTGCTTTATTATCATATCCCTAGTTCCGACTGATTAGATTTACTTGCCTTGGGTGCAGTAGAATAGGTTCTAGGTCCGTAAAAGTGTCTACGATTCTTGTACATCTCTGCCCTCAAGCAGTATTGGAAATAACATTGACCAATTTTGCTTCAACCTTTTCAACAAGTGACTTTAGTTCAAAGATTCTCACTTTCAGTGATGTCATTTGGGATGTCATCAGTGATGTCATCAGTGATGTCACTGACCATGTCATGAGTGATGTAATATGTGACGTCATCAGCAGTGCATTGAGGGGGCGCGAGTTATAGTTAGCTGAACTAACTATAACAGGGGAATTTCTAGGGTTTTGTACAAGGGAAATGTCCAGCTAACTATAACACCCCTGAAACCTATGGTTTTTTCAGTGAATCTCTAAGGTTTTTTAAATGCCTATTCCTAACTATAACGCCCCTGAAACCTTTGGTTTTTTCAGTGATTTTCAAAGGTTTTTTAAATGCCAATTCCTAACTATAACGTGCATGAAACCTATGGTGTCAATTTCATTAATTACATTTTTTTTTAAATACTTTTTTATCACCATTTTTTAAACTTATTTTTTCAATTAATTCTTTTAAAAATTGGGTTTTTCAAAATATGTTTTTATATTTTTCAAAATACGTTTTTAACTATATGTGCAAAACTTTATTTTATATATTTTTTCAATGTTTTTGGATCCGCGCACCCTATGCGCACCGTTCTCGATTCCTACGCGTTAGCATCCGTGAAGACAAACTCTAAACTAGTCTTAAAACTAATATATTTTTACATCTAATCCTATAATTTTTTTAAATTCAATTTAGCGGATGCGCGCTGGGTGCGTGCTGTGTAAGCGCACGGTGCATGTGACCTGCAAAAAAAGAGATTTGATTGGTTCATTACACTTCCTCTTCTAACTATTGAAAGACCCCACCCATTTCAATCATTCTTCTTTGACCTTCTTTAAAGCACCATCTCTTTGGAGAGAAGAAGATTTTTTAGACTAAGTTTACACTTAGCTCTAACTTTTTTCAACCAAAAATGGCTTCAGGGCAGCAGGCATCACCTCATACTTCTGAGGATGAATTTAGGAGGAGGCACCACCCAAAGAACGTTTTTCTTCAGTGGTGTGGAAAGTTTTTACTTTTCCCGAGGGGCAGAATAAGACCAATGCCACCTTGGTCACGTGCAAGATTTGCAAAAGAGTGCTGTCACGAGGGGATCCTAACAAGAAATACTCGTACGGAACGGCAAGTATGATGAAGCACCTGAGGAGCCTTTATCCAAACAATCTTGCACGACAAGAGTGCAAACGGATGAGAAACACTCCTGCTCCTGCGCCTTCCACCTCATCGCAGCCGAGCACATCAAGAGTGCATCCATTAGCCCAAACCTTGGACATCCGTCCTCAATTTCAATTTTTAAAAGTGCTCTGCACTAAGTGCAATAAGACTTTGTGCTATGGTGAGCAGTCGATCGATCTGATCTGCCGCCGGCAAGAAAGTCACATTTGCTATTTTTTTTTATTTTTTTTTTATTGTTCCCTGAAGTTCATTGTTTGGTTTCTCCTGTTTTGTTTTTTGGGTTTTTTTTGCAGACAAAACAAAAAAAAAAAATGTTCAGAAAACCCCCCAAAAATTATAAAAGAAGAAAGAAGAAAAAAAAAATTATTGTAAGAACTAACTTTCCTGGTATAAAAAAAGAGCTAAATTTCTTTGTTAGTGTTAGTTTAGATGAATGTATGTGTAGTACGTAATTGACTGAATGAATGCATTAGTAGTGTATGGTGAATGTATAAGTGCAGAACTATGAGGAAGTGCTGCAGCATCACACAGTAACCTCTTTAACTGCAGTGTGCTGTAGTACTTCCGAAGCACAGGGATGCAACATATGTAAATAAATATGATGCAAATCTATGCTTCTGTCTGCACGGCTGCTTAAACTGCAGCCATGTGGTGACATAGGCACCCTTGCACCATAGTGCAAGGATATCTGTGTCATGTGCTGTTTATTTTTCTACAGTAAGACACACCTTCCTGCACAAAAACAATGAGAAAATGCATTTTTCTCCTTCAATGTATGCTGAACATTTCAGCATGCATTGAAGATATAAAACTGTGGAGAAATTAAAACAATTCTC
The DNA here is from genome assembly GCF_964204655.1 of Triturus cristatus. NCBI lineage: Eukaryota > Metazoa > Chordata > Amphibia > Caudata > Salamandridae > Triturus > Triturus cristatus. Next base: position 1,667,788,293 of record NC_140591.1, on the reverse strand, counting down.
CTTGTTGTGCTTTCCTACACCAATTTTAGAATGGTGCACCATTCACACACATATCGAGATTTATGATTTCTGATAAATCTAGACATGTGTCTTGTTCTATGAGTATTAAGTGCAATCATGCACAACAACACTTATAGAACACCCTTTCAACACAAAGTGGTCTGCATGATGTGGTTGTATTCACATGAAGTATAAAAAGTGCACAGAGTGCCTTTTCCTCTCTTTGTAAATATGAAAGAGTATCTTACACAATAACTATGTTACAAAAAGTGACATATTTCCGTTTTTAAAATTCCTTGCGAATGATAAAAGGTAAGCACAGAGTTTTGTCTGCAAAGATGTTCAAAGAAGAATGATTGAAATAATTGCGTTCCTTCAATAGCTAAAATAGAAAATATTATGAACCCCTCAAATTGCTTTTTTTGCAGGTCACATGATATCTGATTATGGTCAGATTTCAAAACTACATAGGTATAGACAGAGTGTTTTTAGAAACGTGTTTCAACTTTGTAGCTTCTTGCAGACCTCCTCATTCTGCATATTGAGACTTAGTTAAACTTACCTTCACAGTGATAGGAATAAAAAATGGTACACATTTTTTTCACATTTTCATTCCAATCTAAATTCATAAAAATTGCTTATTTTAAAATTTGGATCTGTGAAAGAAAAGGAAAAAAAAATTATAACATGTAATATTACATTTTTTACAACACAGCATAAGTAATTTTTTTGCCTTTTTTGCTGTTCTCAGAATATATTAAATTTCACTAAAAATAGTGATTTCAATCGTACTCATCACTTAACAGTGGGCAAAAAAAACAATCTCAAAGATTGTTAAAAAAAAACCAACATGCTATTCTCAAAAAAAAAAACAAGATACAAATCACAAATATATAAAATGCATACAGCTAACAAAATTTTATAAGTTTAACTTACAAAAACTGTAAATGTTGTTGCTTTAAAATATTCACCAATCTAAGCATGAATTTTTGGAGGATGCACCACGCCCACAACGTTTTCCTTCAGTGGTCTGGAAATGTTCTACTTTTCTCAAGGGGCAAACAAAGACCAATGCCACCTTTGTCACGCGCAAGATTTGCAAAAGAGTTCTGTTACGAGGGGATCCTAACAAAAAATACTCGTGCGGCACAGCAAGTATGATGAAACACCTAAGGAACCTTCATCCAAACAATCTTGCACGAGAAGAGTGCAAACAGATGAGAAACACTCCTGTTCTGTACCTGTAAAAAAGAATCACAAACAAATGTATATTAATAACTTTCAAATTTATACTGTTCCATTACTGTACAAACACATTTTATATAAAAACTGAATAAGAAACTATAGCCCTGAACCACAAGTGTGACGATGGTTAAAACACTACATGCATAGTGCATACTACTTTGAAGCAGTTCATGCCCTAAAGCCTACCTCACTAAAAGACTACATGCTAACTGACTAAATGATTACAGTACTATAAGGAGACACACTGGGTGAGTGACAGGGTGTTTGCTAGAAGTGTATGAATACTAACTAGGGAATTGAAGGTGTGAAAGACAACTGTGTAGGTGATTAGAGGACTGCCTCCATACTGCATAGGCATTCAAAGCAGTCCATGTGCTAAGGCCTGGCTCAGTGCATGACTATTTGGGTACTGACTGAATGATTAGAGTACAGCAAGGAGAGTGCCTAGGTGAATTTATAAGTGGTAGGCTTTTCGCACAGGGAATGGATTAGTACTTGGTACTGAATGGGTCACTAGAGGAGTGCAAAGGGAGTGACAGGATGTTTGCTGGACTGTATGGATACTGACTAGGGAATTGAAAGTGTGAAAGAAAAGTGTCCAGGTGGTTAGAAGACTGCATACATAGTGGATAGGGGTTTGAAGCAGTCCATGTGCTAAGGCCTGGCTCAGTGCATGAATACTTAGGCACTGACTGAATGATTAGAGTACTCCAAAGATAATATCTTGGTGAATTTATAAGTGTTTCGGTTTTGGCACAGTGAATGGATTAGTACATGATGCTGAATGGGTCACTAGAGGACTGCAAAGGAAGTAACAGGTTGTTTCCTGGAAGTGTATGGATACTGACTAGCGAATTGAAAATGTGAAAGACAAGTGTATAGTATGTTAGAAGACTGCATGCATACTGCATAGACATTTGAAACAATCTATGTGGTAATGTATGGTTCACAACATGAGTACTTGGAAACTGACTAAATCATCAGACTACTGCTAGGTTAGTGCCTGGGTAAAACTTTTAAATTTTCAGTTCTGGCACAGTGAAGAGAATAGTACATGGTACTGCACTTTAGTGTCAAATCCTGACTAATTTATTTTATCAATGCATAAGCAAAGAATAGCTTCTAAAGCTACTAAAACTTGACAACATGACTGATTTTAAAACAGTTATCTATCATCAAATACACTATGTTACCAAATGCTTCTCTCACAATCCTTACCCAAATGTACACAGACTCACAGTGTGATTTTAGACAAGCAACACTATCCCTAGTAGTTTACCAAAACTCATTCACTAGTCTAGAAGAGGTAATGGTACTGCACACACTCTACATATTTAAGTACAGCACATTAGTGTCAAAGCATGACTCATTTAATCAACGCATAAGCAAAGACTGGCTTCTAATGCTACTAAAACTTGACAACATGACAGGTTTTAAAAGAGTTATCTGCTAAAAAATACACGATGTTACCAAATGCTTCTCTCACAGTGGTTCCCAAATGCAGACAGACTCACAGTGTGATTCTAGACAACAACCACTATACCTAGGACTTTACCAAAAATCATTCACTACTGTGGAACTGATAAGGGAACTGCACACAATCTACATATTTCAGGACTGCACTTTTCTGTCAAAGCCTGACTCATTTAATAAAAGCATAATCAAAAACTGGCTTCTAATTCTACTAAAAGTTGACAACATGACAGGTTTTAAAAAAGTTATCTGTCAGAAAATACACGATGTTACCAAATGCTTCTCTCACAGTCGTTCCCAAATACACACTAACTCACAGTGTGATTCTAGACAAGCACCACTATCCCTAGGAGTTTACCAAAACTCATTCACTACAGTGCAAGTGGTAAGGGAACTGCACACAATCTACGTATTTCAGGACTGTACTTTTGTGTCAAAGCATGACTTATTTTATCAATGCATAAGCAAAGACTGGCTTCTAATGCTACTAAAACTTGCAACATGACAGGTTTTAAAACAGTTATCTATCAGCAAATACACGATGTTACCAAATGCTTCTCTCACAGTGGTTCCCAAATGCACACATACTCACTGTGTGATTCTAAACAAACAACACTATCCCTTGCACTATACCAAAACACATTTCTTCATCTAGAAGAAGTACTACATTTTAGTATAGAAATATAACATAACTCATTTCACAAATTCATAAACAATGACTGGTTTCTAATTCTACCAAAATATAAAAACAGCACAGTTATCTGTCTGCAAACACATGGAAAACACACATGCTTATCACAGAATGGTTTCTACATGCACACACACTGTCAATAAGATTGTAGAGAAAAAAGTACTCCCTACACTTTAGCAGGAGAAATACATTAGTCTGATTAAAATCAAAATAGCCTACATAAATAGTCTACATACATCCCCTCACAATTAAATAACTCACATTCCAAGTTGTTTTGTAGATTAAGAAGTATATCAGTCACTCACCATATTTTCTTTTACAGAATCTCTGCACTGTGCACCTCTCAGCAAAAACAAAGAATGGAAAAGTTTCCCTTTCATTTTCCACACATATACATGTAAACATCAAATCACAATCCTTCACACATAATCTCAAAAGCAAACACACATTTCTATTGGTTAAACATTTCAACCCTTTCCAACTGAAATACATTTCAACCCTTCCCCCAATCTGCCTTCTACCTGTTACCATAGAAACAGGTCATGGAACACTGCAATGAGCACACAAGTCACAAGTTCAGCACACAATGTTGCTAAACAAGACAGGAAGTTTGCTTGACTTTTCAACATATCAGCTTATCATATGTAATGTTCCTTACAATCTGTTTTTGTCAACCAATAAGAATCATACCTTTAAAAAACAGAAATATACACCCTACCTTTCAGTGTAGAAAGTAGTCATACAACCAATGATTTCTTGTCTTTTTTTAAAAAAAAAATTCTGTGGATCCGCGCACCCAACGCGAGAGAATCCGTGCACCCAACGCGATATGATGTACGCACCGTGAGCGCATTTCGCTGTTTTTTCAAAAGGTGACCCCAGGGGGTCCTTCTAGGACCCCCTAAGCACCTCTAGAGGGTCAGAGTATTTCCACTCTGCCCCCTTTACATGTTTTACACACTTATTCCCCTTGCTTCTTCAGCCTCGCTTCTACCGAGGCAGAAAATGGCCGCCAACAGTTCCTGGTTTTGAATGTAGACAGACACTTGACAGCCAATTAGCATTCAGCGCGCAATCGGGAGGGTGCGCGCTTGGTTCAGGGAGCTTACGGTGCGGGTAGGGTCCGCGGATCCTCCACGGCCATAGATATTTATGTACTTTTAACTCTAATTTTCTCAGGAACTACTGAACGGATTCACACCATTTATGCAAAAGGCACGAGTCTGAACTGAGGACTACCTCTTTGCCAAATTTGGTGTCATTCCGTTCAGCGGTTCGGGCTGTAGCTGTGACAACAGATCCTATGGGAAATTGTATGGGGAAAACCCGTTTTGGGACACCCTTTTTTCTCGGCCCCCGCTTGACGAATCACCACAAAACTTTCAGAGTAGGAGCGGAGCGGAGCGGAGCTGGCCAAAAGTTTGGAAAATTTTGCGAGGATTCGTCAACCGGCGACAGACTTATTGGGAATAGAATATTGCGGATTTCCTATGGAAAATAGGTCCTAACTATAACTACCTACTGGCGACCGCCAGTAGGTAATATATATATATATATATATATATATATATATATATATATATATATATATATATATATTCACTGAAAAAACCATAGGTTTCACACACGTTATAGTTAGGATTTAGCATTTAAAAAACCTTGCAAATTCAGTGAAAAAACCATAGGTTTCACACACGTTATAGTTAGCTGGACATTTCACTCGTAAAAAACCAATGAAATTTCTCCGTTATAGTTAGTTAAGCTAACTATAACTCGCGCGCCCGCAATGCACTGCAGATGACGTCACATATTACATCACTCATGACATGGTCAGTGACATCACTCACGACATCACTGATGACATCTCAAATGACATCACTGATGACATCACTGATGACATCATCCAGTGAATGTGTGTTTTTCTGAAAATTAAATATGTTTTATATTTCTCAAGGTCGATGGAAGAATAAATGAGTATATAAGTGTCTAAATGGATGATTTGTTTTTGAAAAATTGATTGTATAACTGACTGATTAAGTGTATCTTATTGAATACATGGCTAAGTGAGTAATGTTTAAATGTGTAAATACCTGTATCAGTCTCTCACTTTGTGTATAAGTGGCTGCATGGGTTGGTGAGCAGCAACATGAGTGTCTATATAGGTTATTAGTTGGTTTTTTGAGTATCAGTATGAGTGTCTGAGTGTCTGTATGGTTCAGTGGGGGGTATTACGTAGTGCATAAGTGCATGAATGAGTGACTCACTGTTTGTATGTGTTGAAGACAGCACATGTGCAGGACTGTATGGGTGGAAGAGTGTGTGTATGGGTGTGTTAGTGAGTGAATGGCTGTCTCAATAGTGTCTTTATGAGTAACTACATATGGTTTAAACTAGTATATGTGACTATTGGTGTATATAAGTGAGTGTATGTGAGAGTGAGAGATTGAAAGAGTTCCTGTATGAATAAGTATGTGTTTCTATAAGTGATTGTTTAAAAGACTAAGTATGTGTAAGTTTCCGTAGAAGTAAGTGTGGTGGTGTGTGTATAACTGTATATGCAAGTAAATGTATGTTTGATTCTTTATTAGCATGATTGACTATGTGTGTGAGTAACTCTATGGATGAGAGGCATTGTGTTACAGGATGTATAGGTGTATGAGTACATATGATGTGTGAGTTCATGAATGAGTGACTGTACAGGACTGTTGGTGAATAAGTGGATGTTTATGTGTATCTTAGAATTATTGAAGAGGTTGTTGTAATTGGTATTGGTATGTCCATTTTTTTGAAAATTTCAGTCTCTATTTTTGAATGTGTGTATCAAAGGTTATATTAGGGTGAGAGGAGGTCTGCCACTCTATCACATGGATGATGTCATCAGTGATGTCATCAGTGATGTCATTTGAGATGTCATCAGTGATGTCATGAGTGATGTCACTGACCATGTCATGAGTGATGTAATATGTGACGTCATCAGCAGTGCATTGCGGGCGCGCGAGTTATAGTTAGCTTAACTAACTATAACGGGGAAATTTCATTGTTTTTTTACGAGTGAAATGTCCAGCTAACTATAACGTGTGTGAAACCTATGGTTTTTTCACTGAATTTGCAAGGTTTTTTAAATGCTAAATCCTAACTATAACGTGTGTGAAACCTATGGTTTTTTCAGTGAATTTGCAAGGTTTTTTAAATGCTAATTTCTAACTATAACATGTGTGAAACCCATGGTTTTTTCAGTGAATTTGTATGGTTTTTTAAATGCTAATTCTTAGCTATAACATATGTGATTCCCTTTTTTTTGTTTATTGATTTTTTATGATTTTTTTATTATAAATTCTTATATTAAATGTGTTTTTTTTTAAAAAAACAATTTTTTTTTAAACTTTTTATTCTCTTAAAACACTATGTTTTTTTAATAAAAAATCTGCAATATATCAAGTTTTCTCTTTTTTTTTTACCAAACAGGTAAGATATATTAGTATAACTTTGAAATTTTTTTTTTTTTTTTTTTTTAGTGCGCGTACGGTAAGCTTACGGTAAGCGTACGGTTTACGCAATGTCCGTAATTTATCTACTCTGTTTGCGTATAGTTACGCAATTTGCGTAGCCGCGCGTACTGCGCGTGGGGCGCGTAGGCGTGTACGCTACACGCGCACGTTACGTGGAAGTGTTGGGGAGTGACTGTTTTGCGCATGCTCGCGAGCGCGTGTCTTTTTTACGCGCATGCGTACATTTACCGTAAGCGCACCGTAAGCGCACCGTAAGCGCACCGTAAGCGTACGGTGGGTCATGTGATCAAGAAACACAACTTTTGATTGGTTGAAACTACTTTCAGTTCTAGAACTCTCCTACACCACACCCATTCCCCTCATTTCTGCTTGTGATCCCTTAGGAGAAGGAGCTGGGTTGTCTTTGTGATACGATGGCAGAACAGCAGAGCTCTTCTGAGAGTGAGGCTAGCAGCACTACCTTGAGGCAGAGAAGTAGGAAACAAAAGACCTCTTTCATATGGGAGTATTTTTCTTTTCCAGAGGGCCAGCAAAAGGTAAATGCACCCTTAGTGACTTGTAAGCTGTGTAAGCGTGTACTTTCAAGAGGGAATCCCAACAAGAAGTATTCCTTCGGGAATCACACCATGTTGAGACACCTTAAGGATGTACACAAAAGGACACATGCTCGACATACTGAAGGTAACCCTTCAGTAAGTCAACCAAGCACATCCACAGCAGCTCAGCCTGGACCATCATCTGCAGTGCCGAGTCCATCTTCGGCAGGTCAGGTGAGCCCTTCATCTGTGGGGGGAGCATCTCCTTTTTCTCGTCCTCAGGAAATTAACCCTCGGTTTCTGAAGGTTGAAATACGGTGCGCCACTTGTCATGATCCAATTTGTTATAGGGAGACCAGTATTTCCCTAGTGAACAATAAAATAGATCTGCACATTTGTCGTACCGTCTAATATTCCCATTCTTTCTTTCCTCTGTCCCTGCATGAACACAACGGCTCTTTTAAGAGCCAACCTTACCTTTCAACTTTTTTTTATATATTTTTTAAAACTTTTTTTTGATTTTTTTTTTACCGTACGCGTACGGTACGCGTAATTATTATTATTTTTTTAAAAAAAAACACTAAAAATCAATTATCACATTACAAGGTCCTTGAGAGACTACAATGAAAAACTGAAAATGTGATTGTGGAGAAGTGGAAAAAAGGGACCATGAAATTTTTGACTTACCATACCCACTCAGAAAAATATTTATTAATTTATTTATTTTTTTAATTGCTTAAAAAATGGTTCTAGTTTTCGAAAATTTTCTTTTTTAATCTGAAAAAAAAGAAAAAAGTATTAATATTTAATAAAACATTTTATAATACAGTACACATATTTACATATTTTTCCCAAAAAAATGTTGCCTTTTTTTTGCTGTTTTCAGAATATATTGCATTTCACTATAAATTGTGAAAGCAATTGCATTCATCATTTAACAGCGGGCAAAAAAAAAATTAACAATCTCAAAGATTATTTTAAAAAAGCCCACAAACTCTTTTTGCATAAACATAACTTTATACAAATGCATAATATTCTTAAAAAATATCATCTAATATCAATACTTATTTCTTTAAAATACCGTCTGATATTTTTGTTTCAGAAGTATAATCACAAAAATATATCTCAAATAACTCCACAATACATCTGGTTCCATTTCCTTTAGGCCAAATAGTAATTTTAAAATTCTTTTTTGATTAAATTTCCAATGGTTATCCAATAAAAATCTAAAGTTTAAATTGTACAGATCTCACCGATTCTCTGTAACATTTTGGTTTCCGAAAGATTTATTAATAATTAAATAAGTCCACAATAGAATTGTTTACCTTTCCGCATGGCCAAATAGTAATTTTAAAAATCTTTTTTGAATAAATTTCCAATGGCAATCCAATAACATTCCAAAATTTAAATTGTGCAGATGTTACCGATTTTTTCAAAATTTTTGGTTTTCCAAAGTTTCATTAAAAATTGAAAAAGTCCACATTACAATTGGTTACCTTTCCATTAGGCCAAATGATAATTTGTAAAATCTTTTTTTTTGAAAATTCCAATGGTAATCCAATAAAATGGTAAAATAGTTTTGTCCAGATGTTGCCAAATCTCTCTAAAATTTAGGTTTCAGGAAGATTAGATAGGAATTTGCTAAATCAAAAGGCAAACGTTGCTTAAAAATCAATTTGGAATCATTACACAGTGTCCAGCCTTTTTCACATTTAAGATAAACTGTGTAATGACCAGAAGTTACAGTAGGTCCATCATGGAAAATTATTGCAACTGTTACAAAAGTTTTTCCTGAAATTGATAATTGCTGTCCTGTAAACTTCTTTATTAAAGTATCTAATTTTGAACCATCAGCTTTACAGCGTTGCATCATTAAAATTACATACTGTCCGTATTCCTTTAAAATTAATGTTGAAAACATGTCAGATTGACACTCACTGCATTCCATGCTATGATTAGCATCTTTAACTAATTTAGCAAAAGTGACTGTTTTACTTTCTGGCAATGTTAAATAAATAAACCTTTCAGAATCAACATTAGAGCCACATATATTATAACAGTTTTCACAACTATGTTCCCATTTATAAGAGAGACCAAATAAATTTTCAATGGGAACCCCTTCTTCTTCCAGTACCTGAAGAAAAAACATCAAGAATTCCTGTGCGTCTTGCTGTACATTTTGAGAAAACTGTGTTCGTCCTGAACATGCATCTAAAAGTTTTCTAATTTCAGTAGCACTTTCTATTTGAGTTTTATCATTACTCAGGTTTTGAAAAAGGAGACTCAACTCAGAACAGAATCTTTTTCCCTGATTTACTATTATCTGCTCTTGCACACTATCCAGATAAAATGCAACATTCAGCACTACATTAGCGTAGCAGTTGACACCAGAGCTATTTTCAAAATGACATCCTACAACCTGTTCTTCATTTTCCTTTTTCTTTTTGCTTGCAATTACATCACTCCTCTTTTTTTTCCTCCTCTCTACATCTTCATTACAGGTATTCTCATTTCTCCTTTTACGAGAAACTACACGTTTCTCCAACACAGGATACTGACCTAAATGAGGAGCATAGCTTCTTCTTAATCTATTATACTCCTTTACACAATTTGCATCAGCACTAACTTTTAAGTCATCAAAGTCTATCATGAATAAACCTGATAATGTTTTCTCTCGTGACAAAGCAACATATGCCATACCTTCTTTGAACACAGTTGAACCAATGTTCACAAATGCACAATCTACAGTCAATCCTTGAGACTTGTGAATAGTTACAGCATATGCTAGAGAAAACGGAAACTGCTTCCTACGTACATATAAGTCTTTCACAAGCATGAAACGAACTGAACAACGACAAATGTCTTTAACTTCTTCTATCTGATCAAATTTTATTTTTAAACATTCAATTCCATCTTTTTTCTGATAATTAATAAAACCCACAACTCTTCCCATAGCTCCATTAACTAAACCTTTTTCAACATCCAAATTTCTCCTTAAAAATACTCTACAGTTCATGCAAACATATAGATTTTTTTCTAATCCAGCTGTTTTGGAAATGTTCTTCTCTAGTGAATCCAATTTATTTTTCAGTGTACCTGTTAATGTGACAGTAATTCTTCCATCCTCAATTTTGTCCACTGCTTCCAATTTCCTGATATCTTCCTTTTCCAATTTCAAAAGCTCCTCATTGAATATTGAGCATTCACGTAGAGTTGGCATTAAGCAGATGACACTTTTCTTTTCTGCAATGTTCTTGTATATGTTCTCTGCAACTATTTCTTCCTTTGGAAATAAATTATGTAGCAGCCGACTCTGTAATGCTTTCGTGCCAGCTTCAGTGAGTAGTCCAATTCTGATATCTTTCAGAATACTTCCATATTCTTCATCGTTTGCTTGCCTCATATTAGTAGTAAGTTCCTTGTACTCAAAGAAGGACCAAATATTTGTATTACCGATGCTTCCCAATGACTTCTTCGTGTCTTCATGTGTCACAGTATTAAACACTGGTTGTCCTTTAACTGGAGTAAGTTGCAAAAGATCTCCAAAAACTATGACGTGTTTTCCTCCAAATAACACGTCATAGTCTGTCTTCAGAATTTGCTGCATTCTTAAATGCACAAAGGCAAGCATTAAGTTTGATACCATGCTCACCTCATCAATAATGAAAACTTGCATCTTCTTCAATACTCTTGAAACTTCCAAGCATGCTTCTCCAGTTAGCTTGTTGTATTGTATTTTGTTCTCATGCTCCACTGGTAACATTAGCAAACGATGTAAAGTGATTCCTTTTATGTTATATACTGCTAACCCAGTTGGAGCAGTAACCACACAAGACAAAGTAGAATCCGATGACTTTTATAAGGAAACTTTTTCCAGTTCCAGCTTGTCCGCTTACATACATCCTGATTGGATGAAATGATGTGCATGAGCACTCTTTTTTTTCATGTAGAAATCCGTGATCAATTTTGTTTCTGATCTCTTTATAAATTTGTTGCTGCTCTTCGTTCAGTTGTCTTTCCAAATTTTGTAAGTCTATAAATTCTTCTTGAGCTTGATTCATAGCCGTTTCCACTTCATTCATGGCTATTGATGCTTCATTTTCAACGATTGGTTGTCCTAGGGGATCTTGACTGAGTGTTCCTGAACTTTGGCTGTCCTGAGAACTGTCTCTAGCTACTTCTGCTGCAATTGTAGTTTCCTGTTCAATTTCTTCATTTAACATTTGCAGATAAGTTGAGAATGTACTGCATTGTATGCTGTCTTTGCAAGCATTAAAAGAATCTTCATAGATTTGAAATTCTCCCAGTAGTTCATCCTCTGTACGCCATGGTTTAAACAGCTGTAAAAGAGCCAAGTAGTAAAATTCCTTTTTGTCAGTAGTGTCGCAACTCAGCTTCCGGTGATTTATCAAACTTCCTTTTGTTTGCTTCACCAAACATCCTTCCTCACCAATGACTTTATATTTTCCATTGTTGATGTCTTCTGTGGCTTTCCGTGAATAAATGTAGTTCTGCAGCACTTCATAGAGACACATGTTCTCCAGATGATGACTTCTCTTGGGATAATATGTGCCCAACATGTTTGATTTCAAAATATCTGTACTTTCTGGGTCATTCTCGGCCAAATATTCAATTTCTCCAACAGATTTCAGTACCCGATTTCTCATTGCTGCAAGGCCTAAACTTGCCCAAATTATTCTTCTTGATTTCGAGTAGAGACTTGCAGAAGATAACCTATCTGAACATTCGTAGGATCCAATTTCTCGATGCGATAACATCTTCAAACTGAAACTGTACAGCTTCTTACTGACAGTTTTCTCGTGAGAAATCTCTTCCCACATTTCCTTCAATTCTGTTTTTTCTGATTTCGTAATGTAAGACGTTACATACCGAGCAACAGCAATGGAATTGTCAGCTACATACTGTATATCCATGTTAGCATTCCACATGGATAAAATGACTGGGTTGTAGTCATTTATATTTTTTGATTCTTCTTTTCTTTTAAGGTTGTAGGTATTCTTAGGTGATTTTCTTGTGATAGTATGTCTCACAGATGACATAAAACTGTTTACTCTTCCATTTGAAAGAACAGGTCTAGGAAATCCAAATCGACATTTAGTGTAGTATTTATCTTTGCTCTTGTATTTCCGTCGACAGTATTTTCCACACCGATGACTTTGGAAACGTAAAACTTGCTCCTTTAACTTTTTCTCTTCTGTGTTTTTTGGTATAGCACATGTTGCATATTCTTCAATGTAAGATAACACTGCTTCATCAGCATCTGTTCCAAACTTTGGGGCATCCTTGATCCACAACAGCATATGAATATGAGGAGCACCTCTTGCCTGGTACTCTTTTCTCCAAAAGAAATCCACTACTTCTCCTAGAGGTGGATTTTTTTTATTGCAGATGAACGACATCATAGCCTCAAATCTATGATTGAAATATCTGAAAACATTAACCGGATCCAATCAGCACAGTTCTCCTGCTGTCTTGTATTCGATGTTTTTAATGTTTGAATTTGCCTCTCGTAGAAAATCCAGTAAATCATCCCAAGCGTACTCAGCACAGCTTAGGGTAACGAACCATGTTGGTGTTCCTAAATTCCGTAACATGCATTTTAATTCACCATGGCGTCTGTACCAATATTCATTTGTCCCACGCTGACAAGCCATCAGATTGATCAGTTGTGTTTCCAAATGATCATCTCGGTGCTGCACTTTCTCCATAAAATCCTTAGCAGACACATTTTGTAAATGTACTCCACTTTTTAAAATGTGATTTACTGCATAAGACAGTGCAGACAAGTCGCTTTCAAATAAAAGATGGAACAAATAAGGAATACTTTGTCGAAATCTTGGATCTTCTGCATATAGTCTTGTAGTCCGACACTCAGAAGCTGGAATCTGTTCCGGACGTTCATCGTATCGTCCTCCTTTTCCTTTAGGAAACAGCTGGGCAAAACATCAAGCTTCCAAGCTCTCCTCCCATACACTCACGGGAGTTCCTTTTGCTTTCTTCATCTGAAACAGATCAATATTGTCTCCCATAACTTCTTTTGAATGAAGAGGATGTATGCTAAAATGTTCATAAATTTCTTCTTCCTTTGACTTGTCCACTTTTTCAATTTGTCCAGTTGGTGTTTCTGTGTCTTCTTGTAAATCTTCTTCTTCTTCTTCTACTATATAAATTGATTCATACCATTTGTTATTCCTTTTCAAATACAAATTTGCTCTTTGTACTTTCCGTACATCTACCAGCTCCTGCCAAATCTTCTTATTCTTTGTAGGTACACCATTAACTAGAATAATTAATGGTTCAGTTTCCAAAGTATCCGCATCAATAGTTTCCATATTTTTTTCCAAATCCAAGGGCAAATACACCACTCTACCTTTTAAACCTCTCAGTAAATCTGAAGGAGGTAATTTACCAGTTTTGGGCTCCATACGTACTATGGTCTGGAACGGATGAACACATTGAATGAGTATAGACTCATATGTATTTAATTCAGAAAGTTCAGCAGGAATAGCATCCAATTCTAAATTATTATGTACAGCTCTGGTCGGCATTCTATTTTCCTCTAACTTGTTGTAACAGTATTTACAAATACGCTGATCTTCACCCAATTCAAAACAATTTTCAAGAAATATATATGTGGCAAAATCCTTCCACTTATAATTATCTTCATTTTCACTCTTTCTGTAGAGATCAACATTCCTAGTTTGTTTTCTATAATGAGTTCTGCGGCAACAAATACAAGTAATATTTGGTCTTTCATTAGAGATTATTGCAAATTTTGTTATGTGATCATTAAATGTCTTACTTACAGAGGGTTCTACATTCTCTTCCACTTCTTCCTCATTTACTGTGTCCTTTTCTGCACTGTTTTGTTCAGGACCAAAGTAACAAAACTGAATTTCATCAACAACCTTCTCTACATCTGATACCGATCCACGGAACAGAGCCCTATTCAATTCATCTAACTTTATTGCTGGACTTTTAGCAAAATACAACCGTCTCACAAACTTTCTCATTTCAGTATGATGAACAGCCAGCATCCTAAAATGATGAAAAACACTTTTACACACTTTTCTAGATAGACAAGCCAGAGAATGACCCTGCAAACCAGTATTCTCTCTCACTCTGCATGGATCTAGACTTTGAAGCACCTTAATCTTCTGTTTTACACTTTTTTTACTATATTCTCTTAGAAACTCACGAAATTTATCAATAGATTCCTGACGCACAGTGCAAATACTACTACAATTCCAAGTGTACACTGGGGCTTTAGGACGTCTCCCCATAGCCTCATCCGCCATCACTTGTATCTCATCTCTTGGAACCATTATCTCCTTCTCCATTATGCAACCATTTTTCACTTCGTAAGCACGACCTCTGGTGTCAACTGCATGCAGCAAACTATTACTTTGAAAATAGCTCTCTTCATTAAAAAAAGGTTCACTACTTGAACTATGCATCCATTTTCCTAAAAACACTTTACAAAAGTTTGTTCTGTTCACTACTCTTTTCCTTTTGCTATGTGATTTCAGTACATTAACCATTTTATCTAATGTACGCATCCTATTCAAAATAAAAATGAATAGTTTCCTTTTTAATTCTAATGCCTTTGCTGCAATGGCTTCAATTTCTTTTTTTCTCTTATAAAACTTAGCCTTTTGCTTATATTTCTTAACATCCTTTATCAAATTGGACATAACTCTTCTCTGAAACATTTTTCTACGTATCTCTTTAAACGCTGTTTTTCTGTTTAAGTTAATCTTTTTAGTTGCAGAAGGTATATTTGCATTAACTGAATTCTCTATTTTTTCCTGTCCTTTTCTATTGAAAACATTCTTTCCAGTACAGACATTTTGTACATTTTTCCTTTTTTTGAATATGTTCTTTAAATTTTTTGTCTGCTTACCAGAAGATTTTTTTTTTCCCAACATGAGCATCTCCAACTAACTTAGGTCCTCCAGTTGTCTTCAAATATAGGTTTTTTTGTGGTCTTTCTTTACTCTGGATTTTGTAGGCATCTTAAATTTTGTTCACTGCTCTTCAGCAATACCTGAAAAAAACTAAAAAGAAATTCCTTTATTTTATTTAAATATATTACTACATTTTTTATGTTCTTTAGAAATCTTAAAATACTATAAACCCCTTTCCTATAAATGAAAATCACAATAACACCTTCACCAATTAAATATCTAAAAACAATTCCTGTGTGCACACAGAGTCATGCTTTGAAATTAGGCAGAAAACGAAATTTCTTTGCCAATTGCAAAGCATACTTTCTACTACTTTTTAGGCAAGTGAAAAGTACTTTTACAGTCTGTCACATTTTGAATCCACTTTTCAGATTCTTAAAAAAGCACATGTCCAAACTGCTTTTTCAGACCAGCACCATGTGTAACCTGGGTGACTGCCTACACTCCAGCAAGGGCAACCAGCCTTAGTGATGCTGAATGTATTTGCATTACTGACTGAAACCTCAAACTCCACTCGCTTGTGAATACTGTGCATGATTCCACAGGGTAAGCAGCTGGGTGTGTGCTAAGAGTCTGCTTCTGCACCAAAAAATGGCTCCCCCTTTCCATCCAATGCAACTGTGAAATCACCAGAGCAATACGCAATAAATCTCTGCCTGTAATTCCTATATGCACACAGAGTCATGTTTTCACATTAGTCACAAAACGAAATTTCATTGCCATTTTGAAAGCACACTTACTACTCCTTTTTTTGGCAAGTGATAAACACTTTTACACTCTGTCACATTTTGAATCCACTTTTCAGATTCTTAAAAAAGCACATGTCCAAACTGCTTTTTCAGACCAGCACCATGTGTAACCTGGGTGACTGCCTACACTCCAGCAAGGGCAACCAGCCTTAGTGATGCTGAATGTATTTGCATTACTGACTGAAACCTCAAACCCCACTCGCTTGTGAATACTGTGCATGATTCCACAGGGTAAGCAGCTGGGTGTGTGCTAAGAGTCTGCTTCTGCACAAAAAAAATGGCTCCCCCTTTCCATCTAATGCAACTGTGAAATCACCAGAGCAATACGCAATAAATCTCTGCCTGTAATTCCTATATGCCCACAGAGTCATGTTTTCACATTAGTCACAAAACGAAATTTCTTTGCCATTTTGAAAGCACACTTACTACTCCTTTTTTTGGCAAGTGATAAACACTTTTACAGTCTGTCACATTTTGAATCCACTTTTCAGATTCTTAAAAAAGCACATGTCCAAACTGCTTTTTCAGACCAGCACCATGTGTAACCTGGGTGACTGCCTACACTCCAGCAAGGGCAACCAGACTTAGTGATGCTGAATGTATTTGCATTACTGACTGAAACCTCAAACCCCACTCGCTTGTGAATACTGTGCATGATTCCACAGGGTAAGCAGCTGGGTGTGTGCTAAGAGTCTGCTTCTGCACCAAAAAATGGCTCCCCCTTTCCATCTAATGCAACTGTGAAATCACCAGAGCAATACGCAATAAATCTCTGCCTGTAATTCCTATATGCACACAGAGTCATGTTTTCACATTAGTCACAAAACGAAATTTCTTTGCCATTTTGAAAGCACACTTACTACTCCTTTTTTTGGCAAGTGATAAACACTTTTACAGTCTGTCACATTTTGAATCCACTTTTCAGATTCTTAAAAAAACACATGTCCAAACTGCTTTTTCAGACCTGCACCATCTGTAACCTGGGTGACTGCCTACACTCCAGCAAGGGCAACCAGCCTTAGTGATGCTGAATGTATTTGCATTACTGACTGAAACCTCAAACCCCACTCGCTTGTGAATACTGTGCATGATTCCACAGGGTAAGCAGCTGGGTGTGTGCTAAGAGTCTGCTTCTGCACCAAAAAATGGCTCCCCCTTTCCATCTAATGCAACTGTGAAATCACCAGAGCAATACGCAATAAATCTCTGCCTGTAATTCCTATATGCACACAGAGTCATGTTTTCACATTAGTCACAAAACGAAATTTCTTTGCCATTTTGAAAGCACACTTACTACTCTTTTTTTTGGCAAGTGATAAACACTTTTACAGTCTGTCACATTTTGAATCCACTTTTCAGATTCTTAAAAAAGCACATGTCCAAACTGCTTTTTCAGACCAGCACCATGTGTAACCTGGGTGACTGCCTACACTCCAGCAAGGGCAACCAGCCTTAGTGATGCTGAATGTATTTGCATTACTGACTGAAACCTCAAACCCCACTCGCTTGTGAATACTGTGCATGATTCCACAGGGTAAGCAGCTGGGTGTGTGCTAAGAGTCTGCTTCTGCACCAAAAAATGGCTCCCCCTTTCCATCTAATGCAACTGTGAAATCACCAGAGCAATACGCGATAAATCTCTGCCTGTAATTCCTATATGCACACAGAGTCATGTTTTCACATTAGTCACAAAACGAAATTTCTTTGCCATTTTGAAAGCACACTTACTACTCCTTTTTTTGGCAAGTGATAAACACTTTTACAGTCTGTCACATTTTGAATCCACTTTTCAGATTCTTAAAAAAGCACATGTCCAAACTGCTTTTTCAGACCTGCGCCATCTGTAACCTGGGTGACTGCCTACACTCCAGCAAGGGGAACCAGCCTTAGTGATGCTGAATGTATTTGCATTACTGACTGAAACCTCAAACCCCACTCGCTTGTGAATACTGTGCATGATTCCACAGGGTAAGCAGCTGGGTGTGTGCTAAGAGTCTGCTTCTGCACCAAAAAATGGCTCCCCCTTTCCATCTAATGCAACTGTGAAATCACCAGAGCAATACGCAATAAATCTCTGCCTGTAATTCCTATATGCACACAGAGTCATGTTTTCACATTAGTCACAAAACGAAATTTCTTTGCCATTTTGAAAGCACACTTACTACTCCTTTTTTTGGCAAGTGATAAACACTTTTACAGTCTGTCACATTTTGAATCCACTTTTCAGATTCTTAAAAAAGCACATGTCCAAACTGCTTTTTCAGACCTGCACCATCTGTAACCTGGGTAACTGACTACACTCCAGCAAGGGCAACCAGCCTTACTGATGCTGTATGTATTTGCATTACTGAGTCCAACCTCAAACCCTTAAAGTATTCTTTATTTTTACCAGTACACCTTAATTTATCGTGAAAACATAGTCCATGTTATTTTACATGTTCCTCACATTTAAATTTCTCCCAAAACAGAAAATAATAAACACAACTTCAACAAAAGGAATTCCATTTCTATTATTCATTTCTTAATTTACCATATACATCCCCTCTCAAACTCTAAACTCACCTTTAAAATTAGTTAGCTGTGAAAGAAATGTGGCACTCAAACAGCAGATTATCAGAGCCAGGATCTCTGTTCTTTACACCTCTCTCCTCTCAGCAGAACCAGATAATGGCAAACTTTCCCTCTCTTTTTCCACACATATACATGTTAATTTCAAATCTCAGTGCTTCCCCCTTTTTTTCAAATGTAATCACACATTTCTATTGGTTGAAAACCAACCCTTTTCCAAAAGTACCCTTCCCCTAACTTGACTTCTGCCTAGTACCCTTCCCCCAACTTGACTTCTGCCTGCTACCATAGCAACAGCTCATGAAACACCGCTGTGTGGAGTTAGGTCAGAAGTTCACCAAACAATGTTTCAATTCCACAGAGCAAGAGTGCTTGACTTTTCAAACCTAACAGCAAATCCATAGTACTGTTCTTTGGTAACACATTTTTCTGTACCAATACAAAACATGCTTCTATTAATTTACACATACAGCCTAGTTTTTATTCTAGAATGGTATGAAACAGCCAATCAGTTCTTTTTTTTATGAAAAAAATATGTATGCCTCCATTTCCAAACTGTCTTTCATTTCTTTTTACCATTCTACTGAATTACACCTCCTGAGTGCATCCAGTTCTCCTTTGAAGATGTTCACAGTGTGGATTGTAGGGCACAGCTATGTCTTCTGGAGTGAAAAGTATGCAGAGAAAACAGATATGGTGAGAGACCTTGCTTTGCCAAATGTAGACATTAAATGGATTGGTCAGAGAGGGTTAAAGTGGCACCAATTGATGCCATTGGTAAAATCCTTCATGCAAATCCAACACCCTGACCTCATAATAGTGCACTGTGGTGGCAATGACCTAGGCACTTTGACTGGGGTAGGTCTGGAAATGCTTATGAAGGACACCTTTGCACAACTGTTTTCACTTTTCCCTAAAACTGCCTTTGTGTTTTCTAACATATGCCAAAGGCAAAAATGGAACTGGTCCAATCATTTCTGTCCGCAGATTGACAAAGCAAGAAAGCACGTCAACAAATCTGTTTCTGCTTTCCTCCGTGACTATGGTATGGGTTCCATTTACCACAACAACTTGCGTTACGACATGCAAGACATTTATAGAGGAGATGGAGTGCACTTCAATGATGAAGGGAACAGAGTCTTCCTCTTGAACCTTAGACTCTGCATCGGTACTTACTTGTAGGTACCACTAAAAAATCACTTCATAAACACAACGGCTCTTTTTAGAGCCCCCTAATATCTAAACTCTTAAATCTGCATTTCATTTCTTTTGTTTTATTTTTTTTCTACCGTACACGTACGTTGAGCTTACCGTACGCGAACCCCGCGATTTTTTTTAAAATCAATAAATGTTTTTTTTGTACTTTTCTGTCCTTCTTTGACCCCCTTACAAATGTTAGGGGGTCTGTAACTCTCCTCCTTGCCCCCTTTTCAAGATATCACTCTTTTTTTTCTGAGTGAAACACACGAAATGGCGGCCGCCGCTTCCTGGTTTCGACCGATTCGAATGTTTACTAAGATCTAAGAGCCAATCAGAATCGCGCTCACGCACGCCACCGTACGCGTACGGTAAGCGCACCGTAAGCGCACCGTAAGCTGGCTCAGATATATATATTGATTTAAAGGCTATTTTCTCAGAATCTACTGAACAGATTTACACCAAACCTACAAAAGGCACTTCCTTGACCTGAGGACTACCTCTCTGCCAAATTTCTAGTAATTCTGTTCAGCCGTTCGGGCTGTAGCTGTGTCTAAAGGTCCTATGGAAAAATGCATGGGAAAAACGCGTTTTGGGACCCCCCTTTTATCTCAGCCCCCGCTTGACGAATCCCCCCGAGACTTTCAGGGTAGGAGCGGAGCGTAGCGCCCCACCTATTTTGAAAAATTCGCGAGGATTCGTCGACCGGCGCAAAAGTTATTCAAAATAGAATGTTGCGGATTTCCTATGGAAACGTGGTCCTAACTATAACTACCTACTGGCGACCGCCAGTAGGTAATATATATAAATATATATACATGAAACATATTTAAACTTTACAGAAACACACAGTCACTGGATGATGCTATCAGTGATGTCATCAGTGATGTAATTTGAGATGTCATCAGTCATGTCACTGACCATGTCATGAGTGATGTAATATGTGATGTCATCAGCAGTGCATTGCAGGGTCACGAGTTATAGTTAGCTCAACCAACTATAACGGCCAAATTTCTCAGGTTTTGTACAAGTGAAATGTCCCTGAAACCTGTGTTTTTTTCAGTGAATTTATAAGGTTTTTTTAAAGCTAATTTCTAACTACAATGCCCCTGAAACCTATGTTTTTTCAGTGAATTTCAAAGGTTTTTTCTACATGAAAATTTCTAACTTTAACGTCCCTGAAACCTTTGTTTTTTTTCAGTGAATTTCTAATGAGTTTTAAATGTTAATTTTCAACTATGCCTACATTGGTAGGACATGTGCAAAAAGAGGAAGAAAGGCGCAGAAAGAGCAAGAGAAGTGCAGAAAGAGGCAAGAGAGGTCCAGAAAGAGGAAGTAGGTGCAGAAAGAAGCAAGAGATGTGCAAAAAGAACCAACAGAAGTACAGAAAGAGGCCTACTTTGACTTTACCTTACAACAGGATCATACAAAGTAGCCTAATCACTAATCCATCTCCCTAGAAGTCTTAAACCTCACTTTTCTCTTGAAGGTTCAATATTCATCAACTGCTCAGAATGTTAGGCTTCCCAATATAAAACAGCAATCCTAAGCATATCACTGTTGTAAGTCTGACCAAGTTTGTGACGGTATGCATGCGTGTGTCTCTGCTTTTACATAGTGACACATTACATAAAAATAAACATACAAATATTGAATATCTGTGTTTCAAACAGCATACTCAGTAAATTTGTGTACAAAAAGGTAGAATCAAATTTCTAACTGTAACATCACTGAAACCTATGTTTTTTTTCAGTGAATTTCAATGTTTTTTTAAATACTAATTTTTAAATATAACTCCCTGAAACCTATGCTTTTTTCAGTGAATTACAAAGGTTTTTTAAATGAACATTTCGAACTACAACGTCCCTGAAACCTGTTGTTTTTTCAGTGAATTTTCAAGGTTTTTTAAATGCTAATTTAGGACAACCTTGGGGGCCAACTACCCATCCTATTATCTCCACTAAGTCTCCCACAGTAGAATTATTTAGTTCTCATAGCAGGCCATGTCCCCTTTGCACACCAGTCTGCAAACTAGCTCCTTGGAGTGCTTTTCAATGGGGATGGTTAGGGGCCAACTAGCCTACCTGTTACCTCCAGTAAGCTCCACACAGTGGGACACAGGCCAGGCCCCCTTTGTCCACCACTCTGCAAACACGCCTCCTGGTGCCCTCATGGTTGGGGGATGAAGTTCCCTTGCCTCTTGATGGTCCCTGGGTAACAACTAGCCCTCCTGTCATCTCCAGAAAGCCCCACACAGCTAGATTACTGAGAGTAGTCCGAAGCCATGCCTTTTTTTTTACACCACTCTGCAAAGGTGCTGCCTGACACACTGCTTCTCGGATGCAATCCACTTCAGTCCTGGGGTCCTCAGGACACAAGAGGACCTCATCGCCCCACCAGCAGTGCGCCAAGAGGCACGTTTGCACAGTGGTATAACCTCTCAGCAATCACACTGTGTGGTGCTTACTGGAGGTACCTGGTGGACTAGTTGGCCCCCAGGGACCATCAGGATTCAAGGGGACTTAATTCCCCAACTTAGAACGCACCAGGAGGCGCGTTTGCAGAGTGGTGCAGGGAGGGGCGGGGCCTCCGGCGAGATACCAGCTTCTCCTTTGTTTGTTTTTTATGAATGAGGCTGTGTGTCCCCCCTTCTCTTACTTTTTTTTGGGCACTGGGGACTCCATCCCCCAGGGCCTGAGTCATTTATTTATTTATTTTTAAAATGGGTTCGGCCCCGGGGACACAATTCCCCGGGGCATGGCCTTCTTTCCTTTTTTTTAATTTCCACAGAGAAGTGGGCAGCGTGACCCCCATTCCCTGGACCACTATTGACCCCGGGGACTTCATCCCCCAGGGCCTGGCCAGCCTTTCCTTTTTATTTTTTTTATTTGGAGGGGGGCCTCGTGGTCCCCCTTCTGAGGCCAATTATTGCCCCGAGGACCCCATGCCACAGGGACTGGCCTTACATGGGGACTGCGGAGGGAGCCCCAAAGCCCCTGCATCCCTCCCTCCTGCGGGAGACGGCATTGCTTTTGGACAAGGGGAGCTGCTGACATGCAGCTCCCCTGGTCCACAAGCCATTCTGCAGAGTTTGCTCCTGCTCTGTCATAGCAAACTGCAATGTCCCAGGGGTGGGCACCCCGGGACATTGCTGGAGCCGGCCCTGGGGGTGGCAGTCCCCAGGGCCATACAGGGCTCCAGGAGGTGGGCCGCGTGGCACACCTCCAACAAGTTTAAAGTCCCAGGGAGTTGGGGGTGCCTGGGGCAAGGGGTCTGTACCAGACCCCTGTATTAACAAAATTAGTGCTCCGGGGAAGTGGTGGTCCCGGGGGCAGTGTGGAGAGGGCCAGGAGCCACCCCACACTTCTATAATTTGATTGGAGCCCCAGGAAGGTGGTGGTCCCAGGGCTGCGGGGGCACCGCAGGCCCCCGCACCCTAATAAAACATTTCCCTTGGGCCCTTGCCCACCCGGGGGCTAAAAGAAACGAAGTGCGGGAGCCCGTGCTTGATTTTTTAAATGTTTTTTTTGGCCCTGGGGGTCCCTGAGGGACCCACTGAGCAGGCCTAGGGGTCAGGGTGTTACTATCCTGCCCCCTTTTCTTGTGTTTTACTGTTTTTTCTCCAAATCACAAGATGGCTGCCAACAATTCTTAGTTTGAAGTGTTGGCAGCCAATCAGAAAGAAGCTTGTGCTCAGGAGGGTTCACGTATCCTCCTCATCTGCCAGATATCGATATGTTTTATTTTTGCATTTTCTCAGCAACTACTGAACAGATTTACACCATTTAAAAAAAATACTCTTTCTGAACCAAGACCTACTTTTTTGCCAAATTTGGTGTAATTCCATTCAGCAGTTCGAGCTGTAGCTTTGTCTAAGGTTTCCTATGGTAATTAACATAGAGAAAATGCATTTTGAGACCCCCTTTTATCTCGGCACCTTCTTGACGAATCACCCCGAAACCTTCAAGACAGGAGCTGACCTCAGAGAACAGTTAGTTTTGAACATTTTGCAAAGATTTGTCAAACGGCGCCAAAGATATTGGCAAATAAAAAAAACTGGTTTTGAATAGAAACGTGGTTCTAACTATAACTACCCACTGGCGACCACCAGTAGGTAATATAGATAAATATATTTATATATATTAATAGAATACCTGACACAAGGTAGGAACATGCCACTGCAAATTAGACATTTACACCTTTTTGACACTACGATGGATGAAGACAGTAGGATTCCTCCCACATTCTGTTTAAACAGGGGACCGGGTATCCTTAAGGCGCTATGGGACTCAAGTGCGTAACTTTTTTGTTGTCACAAATGGCCCATTAGCAATCGAAAAAAAGCCCTTTTGTATGCACAGAACCCTATTTTGCAATTTGGTAACCTATTGCTGAATTGCCACCCACGTCTGAGAAAGTTTGTTGACCACTTCACAGTCTTCCTTATCTTGGAGGAGTGCAAGAGGGACCCGAGTTACAACTCATACCCTGGGCACCCTGCTTAACGCATGCTACACTGCAATCCAATAAGGGATTAGTGCCTGCAGTTCCTGAGGATGTGTATGGAGATTGTAGCTGTCTGCCCTGTATCTCCAGCAGGTGTCACATGGTTGTAGGCTGACCAAAAGTAGTAACGACTTTTAAAGCATGTCAATTTTAGTTTAGCCTCTAGGAGGAAAGATTCATGCATGCTTGGAAAATCTGTACAGGCCTCCAGTGTGTACTCTCAGTGTAGCCTATGCTGCCATTGCTCCCTTAAAAGCTCTGTATAAGGTCTGAGAACAGTTTGCCAAACAGTAGGATATAGAATCCTGAGATCATCTTTTTATACCAACGGTCCCCAACAGGCATATTTATGAGCCTCTTGCGCCACTGCTGTGTCACTTTCTTTGACGCTGCAGCCGCGCAAGTCAAAAAATCATATTTATGAGGCATTCAACGCCACTGTGCTTTGCTTTGAAAGGCCTTATAGATATGGAGTAAGTCAAGGCAGCACAATTTGGTGCATTGCCTTACTCTGCACTAAATGGGCTTTCCATGCGCTTTGCTGTGGTTGTTCCCACACAACTCCCATGGATTTTTATGCAGCCACAGATTTAAACCTGGGGATATGCTAAAACCTTATGCCTTCCAAGGGGAGGTGCAAAAAGGAGAAATAACTTTGTTTCCCCTCGTTTTTTCCTCTTTCTATGTGTTCTGTATTCTGGTGCCTCATAGGATTGTTTTTGTGCAAGAAGTTGCCATGGTGCAAGGGTGCCTACATTAGCACTAGGCTGCCAAAACGGCACCAGCGCAGGCACAAAGGATATGATTTCTCCGTATTGCATACATTTAGTGCATTCCTGCCCTTTCACTTTGTCATAGGGCAGCGCAGCAAGGTGACTTACTGAGCTGCCGTACTCTGAAATGCCATAAATAAAGCCCATATTTAAGTGGGACCAAATTAAGCCAAGTAATCTTATGATTAATCTTCAGGGTTACAACCTCTTCTATTGTTAACTGGTAGTCTAATAATTCCTCAGCACACTACAATCTCCTCCATAATGCCAACACCCTCAGGTCTGCTTTTGGAGCAACGGGTTTGATGCCAACTGGGGATGCTGTGGTACACCCACTAAAGATCTCAAAATCTTGTTTCCCACTGATATTGACTATCAACTGGATATCTGGTATCTGCAATGATGCTTTAAGATGCTAAACCGTAAACAGCATTTGTCTACTTTGGGAACCTTCAGAGTCTGTGTTAGCATCAACAAATGGTTTTCCAATTTGCTAAGCCATCTCTACATAGTCTAACTTTGCTTTTAGTGAAAGTATTTTTTGCGAGACTGCCCTAAGAAGGCCCAATTTGTTGGCTGCCCTCTCCAGCCACTCAGCAAAGGCCTCCGCCCCTCTATCGGTGTCATCTGGGATTTCACAGGGTATGCTGTTAAGTGTTCTGGACGATGCTTCTGCTGACACTCCCTTCCAGCTTCTTGACCTAATCAAGGTGCAAGGGGGTTGATTGCTCCTGACTGAGGATGAAGACAAGAAGGAAAGGCTACTGCACTGTGGTCAGACCAGCTGACGGAGGTGACTTTGTGATATGCCAGCCTAATATCATTAGTAAAAATACCATATAGTATGTGGCCCACCCTGTGAGTGGGGGCGGATACCAGTTGCGACATTCTTAAATTAGAGAGAGCTTCTATAAGAGAGTGTGAATCTTGATCATCCGACTCTTTGAGTTGGAAATTAAAATCACCCATGATGGTCAGACAATTATTGGCTAGGAAGGGTTCTAATAGAAGTTTAACTCATTGAGAAAGAGGGCTCTAGTTCCTGGGGGTCTATAGATCAGCACGCCGCCAAATAAACAGGTGGCTGATAAAATAAGTTTGAAATGGAGAGCTTCACATGTTTTTAGATCATATCCAGGTTCCATCAAGCATTCAAAATGCGATTTGAATACAATAGCCAGACCTCCGCCCGGACGCCCAACCCTATTTACCCTAAGAATTGAGTATCGGGATGGTATCCACTAAGGGGCCAATTCCGATCCGGGTCGGAAAGCACTCCGACCGAGCCAGAACCGGATTATTTTCCGACTGAGCCGGAGTCCTGCAGTCCGACCGAGCGAGTACGATGCGGCCGTATGCTGCTGGACTCGGTTCGGTCGGACTCCCATAGAAGTCAATGGGAGCCATTCGTATGACGCGTACATGGGCTCCTATTGACTGAATGGGTACGTCACAGGCAAGTGCGCCCACTACAGTGGGTACGCATCGGTGCCATCCGCACCGTACATGCCTGTGACGGGGAGACCCATGGGTCTCCCCCTGTGTCTGAGAAATAGGGCTGCGGATGACAGGGGGTCCGACGCGGAACCCCAAAGGCAACCACCCGGACAATTTGCGAGATGGACACTCTGGCTCGCACAGGCTGTCTGACGCGTGCATCGTACTGGCTCGGTCGTGAATCGCATCCATTGCATGCCACGGTTAGCTTACGACCGAGACATACGGAGCGGTTCGGACCCAGAAACGACTCGGTCGGGGATTTTCATGTATCTCGCATCGTACTTGCTCGCTCGTACAGCTGTACGAGTCAGCCGGAAAACACGCGTACGGCTCGTAGTTTTTCCGGCAGGATCACGTTCGGTGCCCTTCCGACCTAGATCGGAATCGGCCCCTTTGTCGGGCCCACATGCGCCATTAGCCCATGTTTCTGTGACAAAGACCGAGTCAGGTTCAAATGCTGCCAAGGAAACAGCGAAAATCCAATTTGTGTTTTATAAGGGAGCATTCGATTACAAGGAAGCCATTATATAGCTTATCACAAACATTTAATACATAATGATTGGAGGATGACATCTAAAACAGCCAGCCAGTGCAAGTTTGCGGCTGCCCTGGGGGGAAGTGCATTCATAATAGGTCGCATTTTCCTTGTTCGCACTGGGCGCACATTTTAAAAGGAAAATGCACCTGTCGTGCAATACGGCCCCTGATATCTTTTTGTTAAACCTGTCATTTAGCTCTCAGTCTGGCTAAGTGCATGATCTGTGTTCACAATTTTATTTCAGAGAGTAATGTTTTTCATGTTTCAGAGTGGACGGGCATGCTTGCTCTTTTGTATTTGTGTGTGTTTTGTGTTCTGCATGCCAGGTGTGACATGGGTCACAAAGCACACAGATTAATTTTGATCGCACATGTATTAATTTTTTGGTTAATGTTTTTTCCTTAGGGGTTTGCCTATTGTTTTGCTCTAGTGAAGCATGTGAAGTACAAAGATGTGATGTCAGAGTGCCAACTTTCGACACCCTTAACTTTACTCCATTCGGTTATGGTTTGCATTCATGTTGTGGCAACTTCTTTTCACAGTGCTGCTATGGGTTTCTGTTCAAGTGCATTTTTTCTCCTCCCTCATTTGGGATTTTCAGGGATTTTGCACCCTAGTTATTTACAAGCCCCTGTGTACTGCCAGGACGTCACTTTTTTTGACATTCTGGCAGCGCACAGTGTCATATCTACAAGGCCACGTAAAGTCACACTTCATGGCTTTTCATGGCCTTGTAGATATATGGAGGCTTGCCATAGGTGATACAGTGGGTGTTCCCATGTAACACCTATGGCATTTGACACATTACCAGATTAACCATATTTTGTAAACCTAAGAATGTTTCCAAAAGCTTATGCCTCCCAAGAGGAGGTGTAAAGGAGGCGCAATGAGGATAAATACATTTATTTCTCCTCATTTCTCCTTTTTCCATGTGTGATGCATTCTGCTGCACACATAGAAAGAGGAAATTGTCTCTTGTGAGATGTCCCTTCCTGCACAAAAACAATCATTCCTGCAACGCATGGCGCAAGGGTGCCAGTGTTGGCACATGGCAGCGCATTGAGCATCAGCGCAGGGGAAAAGGTCAGGAATGCACCGTATATCATTGACAAGACATCGCAGCATGATTCCTTGTGGCTCTGCCCTGCCCCAAAACCTTGTAAATGAGGCCCTAGGTTTAGTTGCACCCGATGGGTCACAGTGATTTCCTTCATTAGTGAAATGCACTTAGGGCTGTGTCCCTGCTTATGTTAAGGCACACTGTGTTCCACTCCCTCAGGGGAGGACACTTAGGGTCCTATCCCTATATTTTTCAGTGATTTCTCTTTTTCTGGTTGGGATGCACATGCATGTGCAAGAGCGGCTATAAAAGTTAGAGTTTTGTTGCACTCGAAGTTTTAAAAGGACCACCTTTAATATTTAAGTTGTGCTTGATCTATATCGTGCTTTCTCAGGGGTGAGGAGATATTGGTAAATTAATCCTTTGTGTAACCTACAAGCATCTGTGTGTTCCTGCATTCTCCTCACCTGCCTCCATGCATCATTGCAGGTGGTTACAGGCTTTACAGAATACCCCTGGGAATCCATCCTCCCTAGGGGACTTGGCGGCATATGTATGAAACACATTTTTTATTCGCTATTTATAGCTATTTGATATGTATGACACACATTCCCAGTGCAAATTAAGAAATCGCAAAATTTGCGATTTCTTAATGTGCGAAACCAAAAATCTGCGATTATCCTTGCGAATTCCTAAATTGCGATATTCTCAGTTTGCGAAATTCGCAAACAGTATATCGCAAACTAAGAAATCGCAAGTACATGTATGAAAAATTCGCACATTGCGAAATTGTTTAATTCTCAAATTAAGAAATCGCAATTAACACCAAGTGCATGCAGGTGGTAACCAGGTGAAAGGTACTTAAACCATCTCACAATGCAACAGATCCTTCCACAATGGCAGCACTGTTTGTGATAGCCAGGAGGCTGCGTATTCGGGCTCTTGCACAGAGGAGAATGAGACAGGAACGTATCTTCAGGCTGCAGATCACTCTGTTCCAGCATACTGAAGAGGACATCCATGACAAGTACAGGCTGCACCCACAGACCATATTGGGCCTGATTGAGGAGCTGAAACCCTATTTGGAACACCCTACACGCAGGACACAAACAATTCTCACACATGAGCAGGTCCTGTGCTCCCTGCACCTCCTAGTCTCAGGGAGTTTTCAAGGGGTTATAGCGGAGGTTGGCGGGGTGTCACAGAGTGCCCTGTCGCGCTTTTTCCATGCCTTCCTAGATGCAATGCTGCAGAGGCTCTCACATCACATATACTTCCCCACCACCCAACAGGCATTACAGCAAACAAAATTTGACTCCTACCAGATTGCACGTTTCCCCCACGTCATTGGCTGTATCAATGGGACCCATGTGGCCATCACACCCCCATCGGCAACTGAATATGTCTACAGAAACCGTAAATGCTACCATTCCCTGAATATACAGATTGTGTGCAATGCTCATTATATCATCAATGACATTGTACCCAAATACCCTGGCAGTACACATGACTCTTTCATCTTTAGACATAGTGGGATACACAGACGTCTGAATGCTGGAGAGTTTGGCGAGGGATACCTGCTAGGTAAATACATGGCACACATACATACATCCACTACATCTCCTGAGGGTGGGGACATTGACTTACCTATTGTGTCTATCCCTGCAGGTGACAGTGCCTATGCAGTGCAGGACTTCATCCTGACCCCGTACCTGGATAAAGCCAATGCAAGTGAGAGGAGATACAACAGGGCACACAGATCTACACGCTGTGTCATTGAGCGTACGTTTGGAATCCTAAAGAGCCGGTTCCGGTGCCTGCATAAAAGTGGAGGTGCACTGCAATACAGCCCTGAGACCTGCTGTAAAATTGTGGCAAGCTGTGCAATGCACCATAACATGGCTATGAGGAAAGGCACCACAATTGATGTGACCGATACAGACACATCGGATGACAATTGCCCTGCTCCCCCTAGCAGACAAGCATCAGGAGTCGGGGCAGCTGCCGGACGTCAGAGATGGACTGAGATCACGCAAAACTACTTCTAGGTGAGTAATGATGACATGAGCCCAAAAAATTATTGTAATCTGTGCTGTGTTTATTCACACTTCGAAAGCATTCACTGTTGCTGTACCCAGCACATGTTATGCACACAGTGCAGGTACTTCACAAGAAAGTGTTCAATATGCAATGCTGGGTTGCAAATTTGTCACTGTACAGTTCACCTCTTCGGTGACGGATTGGTGCAGTTTGGGATCAGGCTGAGTGCCCTCTGTGGGGTTCCTAGGTACTGCACCCTGTCTGGCACTGCGCCTTCTTGCTTCAGGCAATGTAGGTGTGCTGCTACTCCTACTTGAGGTCTCCTCACTCTCCCCAGAGACCATGAGAGCGGTGCCACCTGAGTTCGCCGTCTGCATTTTCTCCACTGCACTGGTGACCTGTTCCAGCCCTCTTGCAATGTCCTGACAGCAGTATGACATTTCCAACTGCATGGTAATGCTGAGACATGTCAGATTGCTGGTGGTGGTGCAGAGGCGGTTTACGGCCTTTGTGTAGTTGCGCAGCCGTGCGTTGTCACGTCAGGCAGCCCTGTCACTGGCGTCTTGGTTTTGTCGCAGGGTGTCACAGAGGTCACGTATAGCACCTGCCATGGCCATGTGCCCTCCCCCATGTAGCGCTGAGTTTTGTTGAGAGTGCATAGCTGCCTATTGATGGAGCGCAATGATTTATATTGCAGGCGCTGTACCTGCAGCATGCTGTTTTCAAGACCTGCAAATTCTGTGTGGTCCTCATCAGTGGCAGTGCTGCTCCTGGGCCTTGACCTGCGTCTTTCCAGTGCTGCCATGCTAATCCTTGGTGATTCCTACCTCCGCATGTGTGAAACACCCTGCCTTTCCTCTCTTCGACCACTCTTCTCCCCTGTGGGCTGTATGCCATCCTCCAATGGAGGCAGTAGGGGCACATGTGTGCGCTTCCTGCTCATGATTGTTGTGTGCTCTGTATCCTGACTTGAGTCCCCATCATCATGCTGGTCCTCAGGATTTGCAATGTCATCTCCCTCTGCACTGTCATCAAGTGCCCTGGATTGTGCTGTGGATGTAAAGGGGAATACATGAGTTTGTGTCATTGTCTGCATTTTGCACTCAATAAAGTTTCTACAGTTTGTCTTGGCTAACTTCCGACACTGTGTTATTCCCTTATCACCGACCCACATGTTGCATTTGATTACATACATCTTACTACAACTTCCATGATGCATTGCTGGGTGTGCTGTAAGAATTGGACTGGAATGACATGTGTTGTGTATATTTTGCGCATTTGGAGAAGTGTGCATGGGATGGGGATCAGGGCAGATATATTTTGCATGCATCTTACCTTGGCTGCTGGATGCAGGGTCGGAGCTGTCAATGTCAGCCACACTACCGACGCTCTCAGGCAGGAGGGTGGACTTCTCAAACTCCTCGTGGGTTGTTGGCTCTGCTGATATGGATGGTCCTCCCCCGGTCTTGTTTGCCTCCTTGAGTCTGGCTGCCACCCTCTCCTTAGACCTTTGCCGCATGTCGTACCATCGCTTGCGCAATTCTTTGACAGTGCGATGAGTAACACCCACAGCATTCACTGTCTCTTGTATGTCCAGCCAGATCTTTCTTTTTCTTGATTCTGGGACTCTCAGTGCCTTTTTGCCAAAGAGGAGCTCATGGCTGCAAACCATCTCCTCTATGAGGACCTCCTGCTCCTTGTAAGAGAATTTGTGTTTTCTCTTATTCTTTTCACCCTCCTTGCCATCATGTTGCGTCTGGGACTGCATTGGGGTTTGTTCTCTCCTGGGCTGACTCCTCACACTCTCCAAACAGCCTCTGACTGTGGCTCAGGTAATCAGGTGCAGCAAATCACTCCTACTTCCTGGTTGTGATGTCATCAGGCTGCACCTGTATAGCAGATTCCCGCTTTTGCGATTTCTTAATTTGCGAATTTCGCAATTAAGGTATCGCAAAGCATGTTTCTGAGAATTTTTTGCGAATTTTAAGTAATCGCTAAACATAAGCGATTTTTTAAATACATCCCGATTTGCGAATCTCAAACTGCAAATCGCTAAATATCGCAATTTGAGATTCGCAAAATGGGAGTTTCATACATTAGTACCTTGGACGTCGATAGGGTGGAAATGGCATCACAGATTTCTTGCACTGTGATGACCCCCCCCCAGGAGATTTCTGCCCACTTCCAGGAGCTAAGGAACCCATCTTCTGCATTGTGATCCATGATGCCTGAGGCTGTGAACAGGGATTCACAGTTGGATGCACATGTATCCATTACATCCTCTGGGTGAGTAAGGGTGTGTCCCGGATAGTCCCTCACTGTGGGGATTGTCAGTTGGGCTTCCCTCTGTTGGAGTAGGAGGACCTGCATCTTTCCCACTTTTTTGACTTTTCATAGAGATGTCACTTACATTTTTCAAAAGCGTTTTGTGCTTTGGTGGAATAATGATTATGGAGGGCAAATGTCTCCATCTCAAGTTGTTCTTAAGGTGTGGAAGTGGGGACAGTGTTGTAGTCTGCAGTAAGGTTTTTGATACTGTCGTCAAGACTGCTTCTCTCCACCTGAGAGTTCCTCATCATCCGATCTATCCAGGTCGCCTTACCTGCCGCTTATATTAGTTGGGGGGATGTGATATACAAACATGCACATTCAGGCTGTGTGTTTCTCAGCTGGGGTTTTTTAATTAAAGGTGGACACCCACCATTGCGCCCCAGTCAATTGCCTAGATAAAGATAGTGAAACTGGACAGTTGCCAGATATGCATCCCTGTAGTATGTCTTACCTAAATGGCAGGTGGAGCAGTGGCCCCAGGTGAGAAAGAAGTTGATTCTAGAGGAGGTGCCATGAAGTAAAATGTATAGGGCCCGATTCACAAAGGTAAACTTTTAAAAAAAATTCTGAGTATAAGGCTTTCAGTATTCACAAAGGTAAGTTACAAGTAGTATTTCTATGTCTGCACTCGGGCGGAATTTCAGCACTCAGGGTGAATCTCCACCATGATGGCAGAGCTACCACAACCAGAATGGAATTTCCACACTCAGGCAGAGATTCCGCCCTTAGTGCGAAGATTCTGCTCCTAGTGCAGAAACTCCACCCTGAGGCGTACGTAAAGATATTACCTGTAACTTACCTTTGTGAATACCGAAATTCATATACTTAGACTTTTAGTCTAAGTTCACCTTTGTGAATCAGACCCTATTATAGTCTGTGCCCCTCTGATTTGCCAGGCACAGATGTGTATCAGGCCATGATCCATAACCGACGACATCCGCACCCTCCTCGACCAAGGCCACACCGCGGCCCTGATTCTACTCGACCTGTCAGCAGCCTTCAACACCATCTCCCATTGCACACTCACAGCCAGACTACACGACACCGGCATACAAGGCACCGCCCTCGACTGGATCAGATCGTTCCTCTTCAGGAGGAGCCAAAGGATCAGACTGCCACCCTTCCTCTCCAAACCCACAGAAATAAACTGCTGAGGCCCATAGTGATCATCAGAGAGTCCAACCCTCTTCAACATCTACATGGCTCCCCTCGCCGCTATCATTCAGCAGCACGGCTTCAGCATAGTCTCCTATGCCGACAACACCCAGCTCCTTCTCTCACTCACCACCACCAGACTCAATTTCCTGGAAGGAATGCAGGACGTCAGAGCCTGGATGAGCAACAGCTGCCAACAACTCAACTCGGAGAAGACAGAGGTCCTCATCCTAGGAATCACCCCTTCAGCATGGAACAACACCTGATGAACCACCACCCTTGGCAGCCCACCGACTCACCACAGACCATGGCAAGAACCTGGGCATCATACTCTACTCCTCCCGCTCCATAAAATGGCAGGTCAACGCCGTGACCTCCAGCTGCTTCAACACCCTCCGCATCCTCCGTAAGACCTTCAAATGGATCCCCCTCAGGAAAGAAAGACAGTCACCCACACACTCATCACCAGCAGGCTGGACTACGGGAACGCCCTCTATGCCGGTATCAACACGGCCCTCCTCTGCAAGCTCCAAACAATACGGGACACCGCCGCAAGACTCATCCTCGGGATCCCTCGACATGAACACATCAGCCAACACCTATGCAAGCTCCACTGGCTCCCTGGCGAAAAGAGAATCACCTTCAAAATACTCACCTATGCCTACAAATGCCTACACAACACCAGTCCCCAATACCTCAATGACAGAATCACCTTCCAAGTACCCAAACGAAACCTCCGCTCACCAACCTCCTCCTCGCCCACACCCCAGGCATTCACAGAGCCAGAGTAGGGGGAAGATCCTTCTCCTACATCGCGGCCAAGACCTGGAACGAGCTCCCCACCGACACAAGGCATGCCTCCTTCATGAAGACCATCAAGAAGGCTCTGAAGACCTGGCTTTTCACATGAAGCGGACCAGCTGATGCCCCCCCACGCCTTGATACCCTCCTTGGTGAGTAGCGCGCTTATAATTCCCCTGATTAATTGATTGATAATGACCTTGGATAGGACAGCCCTGTCCGGTGCATTGCATTCATAGTTACATTCAATCCCCTCCCATGCGCACTATTGCATTACCAAATTCATAACGGAGCCGGGAGATGTGGGAAAGGAAAGGGTGTCTGTTGGTGCTAGGGGAATATACTGCACCTAGGATCAATGGCCTGTGTAAGGATATGAATTTACCAAATCTGTACCATCCTTCCTCATCAGTCCAAGTGTGTAATAGCTTGTAAGGAAGGGATTTGTGGATAAGTATTGCAGCTCAACATTTCTTTGTCGCGTCGCCAGACTGAGATTGAGGTGCATCTTTAAGGGCTATAGGCAAGTGTGGATGACCTCCCCTCCTACCTCTCTTCAACTTGTTACATTTTTGCTCGAGGATAAGTGAGACACCTTATCTACCACAATATATTGTTCTATGGTGCAGATAGGAGAACAATGTTGTCCCTTTATATACCTATTCTGGTCAATAATGGTGAGAATTACTATGAAGAGGGTGGATGAGGATGCTGTAAGAATCATTCTGATCTACGAGAGGATGGTGGGGAGGTTTGGCAGATTTTGGCTTTGACGGAGGGTGGTATGTGGCAGTATTGGATCTGGAGGGGGTGCATAGTTTTGTCATGTGGTGGTTGGTCCTGTACATAGAGCTGGACTGTCAAAAAGCTGAAAGTATCCCTTTCACCACTAACCTAAACCCTAATCTGTGAGCCGCATTCATTACCCATTGTTCCAGGGCATGTCAATTGGGGGCTTATAAATTACTTGCAGGCGTACGTAAAGGTAGACAGTAGTGTTTAGGCTGAGTCCAGGAGCCTACACTGAGGTTCTTATTTATGAGGCCCTGCAGGACTTTTTCACCGCCATTACATCATTTTTTTGCGACGCATTAGTGGTGTGAAAAAGGGGCCTTGTTGCACCCTATTTAGAGATGCCTCACTCTGTAAAGCCTGGAGCTACATTATACATGCGTCAGGTATAATGTATGCAGAGTGGGCGTTCCCCTGCAAAAAGCCTCGTAGAATTGGAGCAGTGAAATTTATTAGATTCAGTGCCCCACTACTAGGACGCCATTGTGTCAAAACCTTACTCCTGACTCATGGCAGGAGTAAGGGTGATGCAGACACATTTAACATGGGACTTGACCATGTGTAATGGCCCATTGCTGGAGTTGCGTCACTTTTGTGAGACACTCCAGCAATGTCTCATTACTGCACCTACAGATACATCAGAAATACTGACATATGCGTAACTGCTTGTGACATGGAGCACCGTACATTAAATAGGGAGCATACATCGTGTCGCAAGGAGGGCGCAGTGAAAACTGTTGCATCTTTGATTTCACGCTGCGATGCAACAGTTTTCATAGATGAGGCCATGAATGCACAGTGGAGGGTGCAAATGATCCTCCTGCCTAGAAAGTTGGAAAGGACCCTGAACACCCTCCACCCCTCTTGACTGAGCAGTATCGAGCATACTATATGCAAGCTATAGATGTTGGGCCTCAAGTCTAAGTTTATGATTTTCTGTACTCAAAAAGGTAAGTTACGAGTAGCAGCTATACGCCTCCACTCGGCCCCAATTTCCGCATGAGTGCAGGTGATTCCAATCCATACGCAGAGTTGAATCTCTGCACTCAGGGAGGTTCTCCACCCAAGCGTGGGGGATTCCGCCCTGAGTGCGGATGTAAAGATACTACTCGTAACTTACCTTTGTGAATACCAAAAAGTAGCAAAGTTAAACTTTTGGCCTAAACTTAGAGATAAAGTCTAACTTTACCCTTTGTGAATCAGACCCGTTGTTTTTATCTGCCCTCGACCCAGGCAGCAAGTATCTCATAATGAGGCATTGCCTCCATCTAACTGTGCAATAGAAGTAATTACAGGCCCACAAAATAAAGATGAAATCTTGATACCTGTGTAGTTTCTCAAGGGGCAGAGGATGTAGCGCCCGGGCCATCATGTGTGGTATCAGAGACCTCATCCTGCCGATGTCTCAGGGAAGACCGTGAATCGTCTCTGGCCAGCGTTAAGGCCTCAATCAATCAATCAATCAATCAAAGCATTTGTATAGCGCACTACTCACCCGGAGGGTCTCAAGGCGCTAGGGGAGGGGGTCCGCTACTGTTCGAACAGCCAGGTCTTGAGCTGTTTCCTGAAGGCGAGGTGGTCCTGGGTAAGGCGGAGGTGGGTCGGGAGGGAGTTCCAGGTCTTGGCGGCGAGGAAGGAGAAGGACCTTCCTCCTGTGGTGGCTCTTTGGATGCGGGGGACGGCGGCGAGGGCGTGGCTGGTCGATCGAAGGTGGCTTTTGGGAGCGTAGAAGTTGAGGCGGCTGTTGAGGTATCCTGGGCCTTGGTTGTGTAGGGCTTTGTGTGCGTGGGTGAGGAGACGGAAGGTGATTCTCTTGTTGACCGGGAGCCAGTGCAGGTCTCTCAGGTGTCCGGAGATGAGGTTGCGGCGGGGGATGTCATCCATAAGGATGGTCTCACGGTAGCAGCCAACTTTCAGAAAGCTATGCTTGAGGTTAGTAGCTGGATGGCTTTGAACTGCCTTCGCCTCAATTCGGATAAGACCGAGATCATGACCTTTGGAAGACTCTCCCCTGAATGGTCCTTTGGTTGGTGGCCAGAAAAGCTTGGCCCTCCACCTGTCCCAGTAGAAAAAACCAGAAACCTGGGAGTGATCTTTGATAATAAGTTGGTTTTCGACCTCCACACCAACAAGGTTGTGTCGTCGTCTTTTTTCATCTTGAAAAAAATCAAGAAGCTGCTGCCTTATCTCCCGCCGTCAGCTGGGAAGACCCTGGTCTCTACCCTAGTCTTCTCCAGGATAGATTATGGGAATGCACTTCTCCTTCACACCCAGAAGCGTGTCACAACGAAGCTGCAATCTATTCAGAATGCGGCTGCTAGGATTCTTCTCAACATCCCTCGTCGCAAATCTACCACTCCTGGTATTCGTCAGCTTCATTGGCTGAGAGTGGAGAGCCGCGTCAAGTTTAAGGCCCTCTGTATTGCTTATAAGGCTGTACATGGCATTGGACCTAGGTTCCTGGTTGAAGCTTTCCAGCTGTACACTCCTAGGAGGCAATTAAGATCGGCCAATAACAGTCTCCTCCCGGTGCCACGCACAAGATCGGTCACCTGGGGAGACAGGCGCTTTCTTGTGGCCACTCCAAAACTTTGGAACCTCTTGCCACTAGCCATCAAAACTGCCCCGAATCTGATGAGCTTCCGCAGGCTCTTGAAAACATTGCTGTTTAATCAGTAAGAGGATGACTTGATGATAGATTCCAGTTGCTCTACAGCGCCGAGACACCTTCGGGTATTTGTCGCGCTATAAAAGTTGCGTAAATAAATGTCCAGGATGAGACGTGCTGAGGCGTTCTGGATCCGCTGGAGTCTCTTCTGGAGTTTGGCGGTGGTTCCGGCGTAGAGGGAGTTGCCGTAGTCCAGACGGCTGGTGACGAGGGCCTGGGTGACCGTTTTCCTGGTCTCGGTGGGGATCCACCGGAAGATCTTACGTAGCATGCGCAGGATGTTGAAGCACGCCGAGGAGACGGCGTTGACTTGTCTGGTCATGGAGAGGGAGGAGTCCAGGATGAAGCCCAGTTTGCGAGCATGGTCTGTTGGTTTGGGTGCGTTGCCTAGGGCGGGGGGCCACCAGGAGTCGTCCCAGGCAGAGGGTGAGGAACCCAGGATGAGGACTTCCGTCTTGTCCGAGTTCAGTTTCAGGCGGCTGTTCTTCATCAATTCGGCTACCTCTTTCATCCCTTCGTGTAGGTTGGCTCTGGCGGTGTCGGGGTCGTTGGTGAGGGAGAGGATCAGCTGGGTGTCGTCGGCGTAGGAGATGATGTTGAGGTTGTGCTGGTGTGCGATGGCTGCGAGGGGGCTCATGTAGACGTTGAAGAGGGTTGGGCTAAGCGAGGAGCCTTGAGGAACGCCGCAGATGACTTTGGTGGCTTCTGATCTGAACGGTGGGAGGCGGACTCTCTGTGTCCTTCCGGTGAGGAGGGAGATGATCCACTCCAGTGCCTTCTCCTGGATTCCGACGTTGTTGAGGCGCTGCACTAGGGTACGGTGGCAGACCGTGTCGAAGGCTGCGGAGAAGTCTAGGAGGATGAGGGCCGCTGTTTCTCCGTTGTCGAGCAGGATTCGGATGTCATCGGTGGCTGCGATCAGGGCGGTCTCGGTGCTGTGGTTGGCTCAGAAGCCAGACTGCGAGAGGTCGAGGGATCCATTCATCTCGAGGAAGGCGGACAGCTGCTTGTTGACGGTCTTCTCGATGACTTTTGCTGGAAACGGGAGCAGCGAGATGGGGCGGTAGTTCTTGAGGTCGGTGGGGTCGGCTGATGGCTTCTTTAGTAGAGCGCTGAGTTTGGCGTGCTTCCAGCTCTATGGGAAGGTAGCGGTGTCGAAGGAGGTGTTGATGATGTCTCGCAGGTGGGGTGCGATGACAGCGTCGGCCTTGTTGAAGACATGGTGGGGGCAGGGGTCGGTCGGAGACCCGGAGTGGATGGAGTTCATCGTGCGGACGGTGTCTTCGGAGCTGATCGGGGTCCAGGCGCGGAGGGTGGTGGTGGGGGGCGGTGGTTCGGCCGTGGCGTGCGACGGTAGAGTGCTGAAGCTGTTGTGTATGTCCGCGATCTTGTTGTGGAAGTAGGAGGCGAGGGAGTTGCAGAGGTCTTGCGAAGGGGTGATGTCGTTGTTTCCGGCGTTGGGGTTGGAGAGCTCTTTAACGATGTTGAAGAGTTCCTTGCTGTTGTGTGCGTTGTTGTCCAGTCGTTCCTTGAATGCTGTCTTCTTGGTGGCGTGGATCAGTTGGGGGTGTTTTCGGGTGGCGAGCTTCAGGGCCGTCATGTTGTCAGGTGTTGGGTCTCTGCGCCAGTCTCTCTCGAGGGCTCGGCAGTTCTTCTTGGAGCTCTTGAGTTCGTCGGTGAACCATGGGGCTTTCTTGCTGCCAGGCGGGGTCCTCAGAGGGGCGAGGTCGTCTGCGCAGTTGCTGATCCACTTCGTGAGGTTGGTGGCCACTTGCCTGGGGTTCGTTGCGCTGGTGGGTGGGTTCTTGCTCAGGGAGGTTGTGAGCTGGTCGGCTGTGATCTTGTTCCAGCTTCGGCGTGCAACCTGTTGCTGGTGGTGGTGGATCGTGGTCCTTCTGAAGCTGAAGTGGACGCAGCTGTGGTCCGTCCAGTGGAGTCCGGTGGCGTGGCTGAAGGAGATGTCCTTGCTGGATAAGAAGATGGCGTCGAGTGTGTGTCCCGCGTAGTGGGTGGGGGTGGTCACCTGTTGAGTGAGTCCGAGGTTTGCGAGATTGTCCAGCAGGGTGGTGGTGTTGTGGTCGTTGTTGTTCTCCAGGTGGAAGTTGAGGTCCCCGAGGAGGAGGTAGTCAGCGGAGGCGAGGGCGTGCGGGCTGATGAACTCGGCGATGTCTTCGCTGAATTGTGTGCGTGGTCCTGGGGGTCTGTAGATGAGGGTGCCTCTGAGGGTGGTCTTGGGGTTGATGTGGATCTGGAAGTGCAGGTGCTCGGTGGGTGTGAGGGTGTCGTCAGTGTTGGTCGTGATACGGATGGTGTTCCTGTGGATGATGGCGATGCCTCCTCCTATCTGGTTGACGCGGTCCCTTTGGATGATCTTGTAGCCGTCTGGGATGGGGATGTCGGGCGCTGAGGAGGCGTTCATCCAGGTTTCCGTGAGGAAGGCGACGTCTGGGGCTGCGGTGTCGAGCAGGTTCCAGAGTTCGATGGCGTGTCGGTGGACGGAGCGGGTGTTGAGCAGGATGCACTTCAGGTGGCTGTTGCTGTTGCTCGTCTTGGTCTTGGTTGGTGCTGGTGTAGTGCAGGTCTGGATGCAGGTGAATTTGCAGGCGTTGCAGCAGAAGGGTCCGTGGGTGCGTCTCGGGGTGGCTTGGTGGCAGCTCGGGATTCGGCCGGCGTTGAGTGCGTTGAGTTCGGTGGCGTCGTAGGTCCGGCGGGTGGGCGGGTGACTGCGGGGGCCAGGGGTCCTGGCACTGGGCGCGGTCCAGGCGCGGACGGGCGCAGACGGGCTTACCTTTGGCGCACCTTCGGCGCTCAGTCGGTGCTCCCGCTGCGCGCGTCCGCTGTGCGGTCGCTCAGGGGGCGTCATAAGTAAGGAGCCGGGGGGGATGAGCAGCTGGGAGGCGGGAGCGGGGTGTCCAATGGGCCGGAACGGGAGACGGGTCAGCAGGGTCAGCGGCGGGAAAAGAAGTCACTGGGCGGCGGCGAAAAAAAAGCAGGAAGCAGGCAGCAGGAAGCGGCAGGCAGGCAGCACTAGCAGGGCAGAGAGGGCGAGGAGCGACCGGCTGTGTGGGGCACAGGGGTCACACTGACCAGCCCACCGCGGTCCCCTTAAGGAGCCGGGGGGGAGGAGCAGCTGGGAGGCGGGAGCGGGGTGTCCAATGGGCCGGAAGGGGAGGCAGGTCAGCAGGGTCAGCGGCGGGAAAAGAAGTCACTGGGCGGCGGCGAAAAAAAAGCGGGAAGCAGGCAGCAGGAAGCGGCAGGCAGGCAGCACTAGCAGGGCAGAAAGGGCGAGGAGCGACCGGCTGTGTGGGGCACAGGGGTCACACTGACCAGCCCACCACGGTCCCCTTAAGTAAGGAGCCGGGGGGGAGGAGCAGCTGGGAGGCGGAAGCGGGGTGTCCAATGGGCCAGAAGGGGAGGCGGGTCAGCAGGGTCAGCGGCGGGAAAAGAAGTCACTGGGCGGCGGCGAAAAAAAAGCGGGAAGCAGGCAGCAGGAAGCGGCAGGCAGGCAGCACTAGCAGGGCAGAGAGGGCGAGGAGCGACCGGCTGTGTGGGGCACAGGTGGCCTCCACCACCTGACAGACGCCCTCTCTGTCTGAACACATACTGTAGAGTGGATGGGTGGTGGGATTACCCTGTCACTTTCTGCTGTTTGGGTTGAAAGCTTCCAGCATGTAAAAGTCCTTTCTAGATGGAGGAAAGCCCCTCAAGTTTATAGATGTGTTGACACTGCCATTGATGGTCACGATCATTGTTGCTGGTCGGATTTGGACATATTTGATGTCACTGTGGCCTACTCATGGGTTTAGGGCTTGGATTTATTCATTTTCAGTGCTGCATCATGAGAGAAGCCTTCCACTATGTGAGTCTGTTGTCTGTTGAACTGGCCCCTCAAACTTTCCGGCCGCCTGTGCTATTGTCTGCCGTTGTGTATGTCACAGGAGACAGGCTGTGATCGCCCGGGGCATGTGGAGGACTGAGTGAGGCAACATTTGATCTTGTGTACCCTTTGAAGTTCCACAGTTGTCTGTAGATTAAATGTTTCAGCGTTTCGGCGACACAGTCTGAAGACATGCCCACATGTTTCCTCCCCCTGCGTTCGTCTGGACTCCCCTCCCTCCAGTCTCCTGCCCAATGTGTCACGCCATTGATGCACCGATGTGAAGTCAGTGCGTATGGATTTTATGTCCGTAGCCAGCTCTGGCAATGTGGAGTCGAAACTTAGCATCGTGCCCCCATTGTGGAGAAGTCTTTGAGGATGATGTCCAGTTCTGTTGTAGCCATTGCCCCTTGCTTCAATGCAGCTCCTGATTTGGTACCCGAGAGGGCCTCCGAAAAGGGTCTTTGAGGGACTATGTACAGCAGTAAACTCTACTGTAGGACACCTGCTATTCCCACAGGGGCTGGTTAGATCAAACACCTCTGAGTGTACTGCCAGACAGATAGAAGTATCACTATTGATGGGTATGCGCTGCACAAGGGTGTGATGGATGAGGCACAGTCTATGCGTGTACAGTGGTGACTGGCTTGTGCCGAGAGTGATGGGGGCACAAACAAAATGTAAATAGACTCACCTTGGTAACTTGCAGCACAACCTCCTCCTCCCTCAGGTGTCTTCACAGGAGGCTCCGACACAGGAAACTGCGTTACCCAATCCTGGCGCTGCTTTCACAGCATGAGAGCAGTGCCAGGATTGGATAGAGCAGCCTCTCTCAGTGCTCCTAAGAGCACTGGAGGCCTGTGCTTTCTCTAACCCTGTCTAAGACAGCTAGGTTAGAGAACTTTAAAATGCGCATGTCTGACTGGCCCTCCTAAGATGGCCAGCCAAAGAGACATGCACATTTTTAAATGCACATCTCTCTGCTGCTGCCACTTGGAAGCACTGGCCCCGCCCCGTCCTGACACCTCTGAATGGGTTGCTGAAAAATGAAACAGTTATAGATTGCCTTTATTACCGGTTTTTTTCAGCTCTGGGGCTTGTGGGGCGACGCTCCTCTGCGCAAATGGAGCAGCCGACGCCCCTGTATTTTCAGAGTTCTTCTTTGGCCCGGGCCCCCTGAATGTCGGGCAGGAAAAACACTGGTGAGTTTCAGTACGGGTTTAAAAGGGTGGGTCAGTCTGCCCCCAACAGTGAATCAGTACATAGATGCCCGATCTGCACTTATCACACCAGGGCCCCTTCTCATGACACATTAAAGAGGGCTGGTAGCCACAGTGGAGTCATTTCAGCCTCATGTTGATACTACAGGCAACTCTTGTGTGCTGTGAAATGTCCGGGCACAGTTGGCCGAGGCCACGCCTGTATGACTGGTATGCTTTCTGCTTTTCAGTGGTCCGTGGTGAGAAGGTTAAGGGCTCTGAGGGTATTGATGACAAATTAGTTGCATGGCAATCAGTCCAGACAACCTCATCACAGCGGGGTGGCCCCGCACATAAAGGGAGGTTGCTCTATCAGCATGGCACCACGAGGGTGGGCTGTCACCTGTCAGTGCTGGTTGCACAGGTACTTGCTGTTTGGGCCGGTTTCCCCCACTGCAGTCCCTCCCGCCGCTGCACTGTTGTTACAGGACCAGGTTGAGGCCGCTTCACCTCTCAGTACTTTGGCGAGGGGCCAGATGAATCCTCCAGACGTTGAGGCGAGGTGCTGGTCTCCCCC
The DNA here is from genome assembly GCF_964204655.1 of Triturus cristatus. Classification (NCBI taxonomy): domain Eukaryota; kingdom Metazoa; phylum Chordata; class Amphibia; order Caudata; family Salamandridae; genus Triturus; species Triturus cristatus. The sequence continues at coordinate 1,667,744,520 of NC_140591.1, read as the reverse complement.
TCCAGAGCAGCCCTAATTGGTCACTGTCTCGGTGGGGAGGGTTCTGTGCATAGCTGCTGTCACTGAATACAAAGGTTTGCAGATGATGGGGAATCGCCTTTTGTACCCTTGGAGATTTATTTGATTTGAGCATGCGCCCAGTGAGAAGATAAATGCCCCAAAATATCACCGGTCAGCTGGAGAAAATTACAGAGGGGCCATCTTGCTCCATTGATGGCTCCACCTCCTCCCTCAGCTTACTGTCTTAGTAGGAGTAGACTGTGTTTGTCATTCATTGTTCACTTGTCAGAGATCCGCCAACTCACAGGTGCCATCGCATGTCACACAATTTTGGCTCCCTACACACGGTCACACGGGTAGGAGCCAAAATCACATGGGGGCAGGGTAAATAAGCTGAAAACCACTGTAAACAGAGGCTTTCCAACTCATTTTCAGAGGCAGTAAGTAACCCATGTGCATTAAAAGATGTGGAAGCACCCCAGGACATCAGCATCTGCTTTGATGACCCTTTGTTTTTTGTTTTTTTGGGAGGGAGTGGGGGGCTTGGTAACTTGGCAGGTATGCTGTCAGTCTGGTTATAATAGCCAGATAGCTCAGCCAGAGGATACATACCTATGCTGCAGATTGGAATAAACCTTGGCCGGTGCTGCATCTGCCGTGTGTGGAAGATGCTGCTCAGATAAGTTGACTGAGACTGTAGTACAATTCATAGATCCAACTCAAGTCCGTGGCTGAGATCCCAGTTCATTCCTTGGCCCTTAAGCTGCAGAGCCTTGATCCACAGTGTCAGAAGTAGCAGTAAGGTCTGGGAAAATGAATACTGCCCGGTGCCCTTCTCGTTGACAATCAGAATGGCCTCACACATTAGGGCCAACATTCACAAAGGGTTAGCATTACTTTTTTAAGGGTGACCCAATGCTAAACCTTTTTGTGGTTTAACAAACCAACTCAAATTAGTATTTGTGTTGCTTTGTTTGGGAAACTAACACAAAGCGGTTAAAAATGCTGCTTTTCCTTACTTTGTGTCAAGGGGGCATTATATAGGTGGTACATGGGCATTCCCATGCAACCACCCTTGCTTTTTTACCCTAAACCCTATCTACTAACACGAGTAGACAGGGTTTAGCACCAAATATTAATGCTGCTGCAAAGCAGGCATTAAAAGGAGATTTGTTTTTATTTCTCCTTGCTTTTCCAGCTTGGCATGCATGTTTCACTGTGCAGCACACATACAAAGTAGGACAAGCTTTAAAGTGTGTCTAAGCATAGAATGTTGTACTGGAAGAGTACCCCTCCTATACAAAACCTATGGTAGACTCAGGCATGGTGCCTTCAGAGTGGCTAAACCCATCATAGCTGTCCCTCAGTAGAGGTGCATCAATGAGCCTCTGGACACCTTCAGCTCTAATTGTTTCACGCTCATCAATGTCTCAGAGCCGCTTTCATCCACGGGATGTTCATACACACTGAATTATATGTTAAGACACAATTTCCTTTTGCTTAATTGTTTCTGATGTTTCCATTCTGTGACAGATTAGCCATTCGTCTGTGCTTTCTTCACTCAGCGACAAGCTGCAGTTCCCGTCCTTCCTGCGCACGGTGCCCGGTTACACATTCCAGAACATCGCCCTGGCACGACTGATGGGGCACTTGGACTGGACATGGGTGGGGATGATCATTTCTAACGATGAGGTGGGCTTGCAAGGAGGCCAGGGCATAAAGAAAGGCATTGAGGAAACTGGAGGCTGTGTGGCTTTCATGGAACAAATTAACCTTCGATTCTCCAAGGGGAAAGTCCTGCAAATTGTTGAAATGATTCAAGAACATTCGGTGAAGGTGATTATTGTTCACAGCCCTGAGGTGCATGTCAAGGTGTTACTGCAAACCCTTTATGAACAGAATGTCAGCAGCAAAGTCTGGATATTCACAGCATCATTTATCATAACTCCTGGCCTCCTGGACGGCCAGGCCTGGAAGATAATGAATGGATCTTTAGGGATAGCACCTCACACGGAACACATGCTTCATTTTGAAGAATTCCTGTCCAACCTGCATCCTTCGAGGTACCCGGAGGACATTTTTATGAATATTTTCTGGGAGAAAGCTTTTCATTGTAAACTTTCAGAGACAAATGGAAACATAACTGTAGCTGCTGAAGAGATAGAAAGTAAGGCCATGTCTTGTTTGGGGGACAGAGCGTTGAAGAAACTGGCAAGAACTTTATTTGAACTCAATGACCTGAGCTACACTTACCACACTTATACAGCAGTTTATGCAATTGCTCATGCATTAAATGCTCTGATTACATGCGAGCCAGGACATGGGCCTTTTATCACTGGATCATGTGCTGACATCAAAGATATTCAGCCGTGGCAGGTAACAGATTTACACATCCTATCTTATAAAAACGTGTGAACATCTGGGCTTGGCAAGTGGGAACATTTTGCAAAGGGATGGTGTTAGATATTGGGTTTCTGGTTGGCAGAGGAATGCAACGTGTCCAAGCAGGAACCACAATCCTAGTCAGGGTAATTCAGTAACACACTTTAAATTAATCTGAGCTCACACTCTGGTAGCTTGGCACAGAGCAGTCAGGTTTAAGTTATAGGCAATGTGTAAATTATTTGTGCACACAACACACAGTAACACAGTGAAAACACCACAAAAGGACTACATACCAGTTTTAAAAAATCACATATATTTTTATGAGTAAAACAAGACCAATGACAAAAATCCAAGAAGTAGAAGTCAAGATATGAATTAAAATAAAATAAACTGTGTGTTAGTGCTTAGAAACAAATGGTGCCTAATGGCTATCTGGTCGGGCTTAACCATGGAAATCCAAATGTTCAGGCCGACGGCAATGGGGCGTGGACCCTATACGGGGACTAGCCTTGGCCCGGTGAACAGTACCTTGGATGCGTCGACGGAAAGGGTGAGGGATGGTGCAAAGGAGGCAATGCGTCGCTGTCGATCTCACAGATGGGGTGATGTGTTGGTTCCATGCTGTGCAAAGTCAAAGATGCATCGAGAGTCAAGATGCGATGAATATTGGCCGATGCATCATCATTGAACCGCTGCGCTCTAGGCGATGTTTCCAGCACGAAGCGATGCGTTGGCTCTTGGCCATGCAGAGTCGGAGATGCATTGCCAAAAGGGAATATGCATCCCACTGTCCGCAATGCAATGTCAGCTGCTTCTGCAGTAGGAAATGTACCGGTTCTGATCAGTTCAACATCAGCGATGCATGGATTTTCTGGGTTGCAACACAGAAAACTCACTTCCAAGGGCCCAGGACTGGATTGGCACCACTTTGTAGAGCAGAACTTACAGCAGGTAGAGTTCAGGTGCTTTTGCAGGGTGATGTCTTTAATATACCAGAGTCTTTAAAAACAGGAAGCAAGCCAAGAAGCCCTTGAAGTTACTTTGGTTTGCAAATGTAGAAATGCAGGTCCCGTCCTTCTAACTCCCAGGCAAGAGGAAGCAGGCGAACACAGCCAAACAGTTCAGCAAAGTGGCAGTCCCTCCTAGCAGCAGAGCAGTCCTTATTCTGGTAGAATGTCCCCAGTTACAGAAGTGTTCTGATTTCGTGGTGTCAGAGGTCCAGTATTTATACCCAGTTTAGCCTTTGAAGTAGGGAGGCTTCAAAGAGATGCCTTTGAAGTGCACAAGACTCTGCATTTCCTGCCCTGCCTCCAGACACTACAGGGAGGTATGCATCCCTGTGTGTGTGGAATGGACACAACCCTTTCCAATGTAAGTGTCAGCTTCTCCCTCCAATCCTGCTCAGGATGACCCATCAGCATGCAGGTGCCCACTCAGTCACACTTACCTTTCCTTTGTGTGTGGCTGTCTAGAGGGAAATACCACACAAAAAGATTTCACACTAGGTGAAAAAACTAGAACTTAATTTAATAAATTAAACAAGTACAAAAATTAAATAAGTAAAACTTGAGATATGAATTTTTAAAGAATAAACTCTAAAATAGCGCTTAGAATCAATAAGCGATTATTTGGGATATCTGGTAGTGCTAAATTGGGGCAAAATAAAAAAATTCAAACTGACCACGATGGAGCGTGGGCCTGCTACATGCACGCAGTTAGGCCTGCTGAAAAAAACTACCTTAATCCTGGTTGCGTTGATGAAGATACAGAGTGCAGTCAAGTGATGTGTCTCTGCTCCCCATGCATTAGTCGTCTAGAGCCTTTAGGGTGAGGGTGATGTGGTCAGAGTTCTTCAACCCCTTTTTGAGCCAGGCATCTGTATGAAGGATGCCTTTCAAGGGAGCAAAGCTCGTTTCTGGGATGCAGTTGAACAGAGTGTTGCCTCCATTTCCTGTGGGAAAAGACTATGGCTTGAACTGAATTTCTTAGGGTTTCCCTTGGGAAAAGGTTTAACGTTTTTTCCAGGAGAGAGAGTTGAAACCAGTTCTTCTTGGCAATGTATCCTTTGAGTGGAGGGTTGAGGTTCAGGGTCACCCGGTACACCTAGAATTTATATTCACTTTAGGGCCTCATAGTGAATCACCAGACCCTCTTGGCCCCTGCCAACTTGACAGCCAGAACTCTGGTAAAATCTGGAGACTATTGGGGAGCACCAAGGCCCCGCGTTCCCTGACGACTCTCCGTGGGATATCCATCCTAGTTGCTTGAGGGAGCCCGCTCTGATTATTTGCTCCCGCCCATGAAGGAGAAGCTTTTTTCTCTGCTCTGCTCCAAATCTGGTGTAATTCTGTTCAGCCGTTTTGGATGTAGCTGTGTCAAATTTCCTGTGGAACAATTAATGGGGCAAACATGTTTTGGGACCCCCTTTTTTCTCAGCCCTCGCTTGATGGGTCACTCCAAAACATTCAGGGAAGGGAGTGCGGTGAATGGGACGTTTCGTGAAGATTCGTCCAACAGCACCAACGTTATTATGCTTATTTTAAAGCCCTCCATGGCATTATCGTATTTTGTAAAGGTCAGCACATTGTAATACTTGTGGGGTAAAGACAAGCAGGGTAAAGCCCTCTGTTGCAAAATATGATATTTGTCTATGTCTCTATCTGTGTATTCTGTTTTCGCACCTGCAGTGCCCTGGTGAAGTCTATATCAATTACATAAGGAGTCACAAACCCCAAGCTCATGCTTATATCTCTCATTTAAAAGTCCGACCCTTGCAACCTGACAAAACCTAATCTCATGTTGTAAATCTATTATTATTGCCAACCAATGCATAAATTAACCTATCCCTCTCTCCCACAAAAATTACACCTAACTACTATTAATTTAATCTGCCACATAGAAAATGGAATAAATGTACAGGCCAGTTTCCCTTAGAGTGTAAGACTGAATTGCAATAACCAACACTAACCATAAAATCCCCTCACTAGTGCTGGGTTCCACAGCAGCATGCAGCCCGGAGTAGGGTGCTACAACTATTCATCAGGGGCAGTAAGTGCTTTATAAATGCAATTACAAAACAATATGTTACCTAACCGAAACTAATATAATACTCAGCTGTAGGATGAGTGTTGTTCATACAGGCTGCAAAACAATCCCCTTTTAGTTCTTGACCCTCATATACATTCATATGACAAAACTGCTTTGGCCCATGGCCATCACCCAGTACCAGACCACAAGTATTAAAAAAACCATAACCATCTCACCAGGCATTAAATAAATGAAGAGATCTGCCATACGGCCAAAATAGAGCCATATTTTAGTTCACCACTGCAGATCCCGGCTAGCTACAAACTACGACTGTTTCTTTAAATCTCACCATGATAATTAAATAAGGGATAAGTTTAACAAAGTCAGTCCTAGCAACCTATTCCTGCTCAGGACAATAGACTCACACACATTAAACAAAATATTTCAGAATGGACAACCCATTGCAGTAACCAACTAAGTGGATAATGAACATAAGAAATACCAGAGCTGCTCAATGCTGCCACATTACTGAAAACCATACACTGTGTGCCTGTCTCTCATACCTCTTCTGAGAGCTGCTTCCCATAAAATGGTAACCACAGCTCAGTAGTCCTCTCACACAGCATGGAATAACTTGCCACAGATGAGCAAAACAAAAACAACACACTCTCCACCACACACACTACACGGTGTAAATTGCAACCCATGTAGGCAAGTATTAAAGTGCCACACATAGGAGTTGTGAGCAATATATAAATGTTGCAATAACATGCAATACACTAAGCACCACTATTATTTCAAAGCCTCCTGTGAGTCTTTACCTCATTGTAGGGAAAGTCCTCCTCTTGGATGACGTGCTTGGCGGTTAGCAACCTTGTATGCTTTATCGAATGCAGGCCACCGTCTTACATTGAGATTGGTCTGTGCGGATCATTGACACAATTCTGGGCCATAAAATATCAAAACACAAAAATATTGGAAATTAAATATAGATAACAAAAACATCAGCTCCATCTACTTAACTATAAAAATCACAAATGTCAAGAACACAAATGTCATTGTTAAGAATATAAATTTTTACATATGTCGAAAACAAAAATATAGTTACCTTTAAATAAACGTCTATGTCAAAAAATATCAATTCACACAATATCAACTATAATATTATCACAAAATAATTAAATGTTCCTTAATAAAAATATTAAAGAAAGCTTTTCACATGAAACAGTTACTTCAAATAACCCCAAAACTTGTTAAACATATATTTATATTAAATTACAATATATTACATCAACAAAATAGTTGCCATTCATCCCCAAAAAATTATAAATCTAAAATATATGCAATTAACCCCCCCAAAAAATAACATTAACTACAAAAATTGAAACACCAACCTACATATGCCTACTGGCAGCCACCAGTAGGTAGTTATAGTGAGGCTCTTGAGCCCGATTCCGATCCCTTTAGGAAAGCCCTCCGAAAGACTCGGTTCAGGACTCTCATTGAACTCTATGGGATTCTGTGTACCGAATGCGTACACAGGTTCCCATTGCAATTCCCGCCCGAGTCCCAAAAACAGGCAAAAAAAGAACAAGAGGGCAGGGAAGGAATACTCTGACCCCCTAGACTGGTGGTAATGGCCCAATAAATGTAGAACCTGGGATATAGTGGTTTACTCTCATTTGGTGGGAATAATTTAAAAACTCCCAAAAACTGAGGGCCTGATTTAGATGTCAGGAATAATGGTCCAGCTGTCGCTTTTTTGATGGTCTGACCACCGCCTACTTGGCTGTCTGCCTGCTGTATTTAGATGTTAGTGAGTCTGATGCCGAAAGACCTCCCACGTTCTGCTGACTCCGCGAGGATTGTTTGGCCGTCTCAACAGCATCAGTGGCAGAATCAGCTGACGGCAGGAGCCCAATCAGGGTTCCCGCTGAGTCAACTTAGTTGTGCCTTTCCGTCGAGGCAACTGTGGCGGGAAAACCTCCTACTTTGAGTTGGTGGAATTGAAGGAAAAGAGATAAAGAATTGCCTTTTTTACAGTTTTCTACTCCCATTTCCATCTTGAACTGCACCGTCCAGGTCCCTCCTTTGCTTCTCTGACTCCACCATGATGGCAAACAACTCCATTCTTGCCAGGATCTAAGGTAAGGTACTTTTACAATTGTCTTAATATAAATCATGTGCTAGAAAATGCTGTAGCCTCATGTATTTTTGCATTGCTCTTACATGCATTTTTTTCTTATGTGTAAGGCAGTAGTGTGCATTTTACAACTTATCAAACTATGTATGGCCTATTTAATGGTGGCCACTGCACGGACGTGTAAGCAAGACCTCTGACCTTCTGGTCAGAGACTCTGCTCTCTGCCCCAGCAGCTCCGCTGTTGGGCCGCTGCCCCCTACACCTCTCTGGTAGGTGTTCAAGGCCCTCCTCTACCAGCAGGCTTCTGCCTGCGCCTTATCCCTGATGGTCAAGTGAAAGAGCCTTGCTCATCTGCTGGTCCGCTGGTGTCTGTTTTCGTGTTTGTGCCCATTTTTCTGTTTTTTGTCTGTCTTTTTGTTGTGTCTTTTGTTATTGTGCCTTTAATTTTCTGCCTATAATTGTCTTTGGCTCTGTACCTGTGCCCTTTGCTTGTGTCCTCCGTGCTCATTTTTTCTCATCCTTTTCCTGCCGCAGCTGCCCCTGCCACCACTCCCAACTGCTGTTTTCCGCTCCCAGCCCTCGAGCTGCACTCCCTCCCCCTTCTCTATTTAATGGTGGCCGCATACAGCTGGTGCAATGCCTGTCTGTGCCCGTCTGCGGCCCGACTGTGACAAGCGCCAGGGACCCTGGTTCTCTGGCCACCCACTGCTATGACTCAGCTGCCCGCCTTTCACTCAAACCCGGAAGAAACAACAACTGTCAGCTGTCCACGCCGAACACCACCCACAGACAATTCTCCTGCCAACTCTGCTGACAAACCTTCACAATCCTCAGTACCCCCACAGCTGCTGCCCCAACACCAGACAGTAGCACTCCTGAAGCCCTGAGGTGCATCCTCCTCAATGTGCCCTCCCTGCAGAGACATGCTGTAGAGATCTGGGACCTCCTTGACATCCTCTTGCCAGACGTCGCCTTATTCACAGAAATATGGACAAACCCCACCTCAGCCCCCTACATCGCATCCACCATCCCCAACGCATACAAGATCCAAAGGAAGGACCGACCCAAGCGCCCAGGAGGAAGACTCGCCATTGTACACATGAGCTCCCTCAGAGTCACCACTTCCAGCACGAGCAGCCCCCATCCACCACCGAACACCTCCATTTCCGCATCCAGACCAGCCCAAGACTGACCCTGTGTGGCACCCTCACCTACAGACCCCCCAGACCTCAAACCATGTTCACCTATACCATCACCAACCTAACACCGCCCTACGCCTTCGCGTCCATGGACTACATACTCATCGGAGACTTCAACTTCCACCTCAACAAACTCAGCGACCCCAACTCTGCCACCCTCTTGGACAACCTCGCCAACCTCGGACTGAAACAACTCATCACCACCCCTACCCACAAGGCAGGCCGCACCCTTGACCCAATCTTCGCAGGAGGCAACAACATCCACTTCAGCCACACCACGCAACCCCCCTGGATGGACCACCACTGCGTACATTTCCACATCAACAAACTCACCACCCCCAATCCTACAACACGCCCTCTGCGAAGGAACTGGAGCAAGGTCACCAAGGAGCACCTCAACTCCATCCTCAAATGCGATGCCCACCCTCGACCAACACCCTCTCCGCAGCCAAAGAACTTCACTGATGGATCACCAACTGCACAGACAAGCTTGTCCCCCTCCGCAACCCCGACAGACAGTGCCCCAGGAAGGCCACCTGGTTCAAAGCTTACCTCCAAGAATCCAGACGCTCCTGCAGCGGTCTCGAGAAGAATTGGAGAAACAGCAAAACTTCAGAAGACCGCACCACATATAAGACGCCCTGACAGAATACACCAACTCATCAGATCCACTAAAAGGACCTTCATCCGAAACAAAATCCACACCAACACCAGCAACGCCAAGGAACTCTTCAACATCATTCAGGAATTCACCAAGAGCTCCAGCGTAGCCACTGACATCACACCTTCCCTGGACCTCTGCAACAAACTCAGCTCCTACTTTCACCGAAAATTAGATCCCTCCATGACAACTTCAATGAACAGACTCCAGACACGCACTTCCCCCAACAAAGACAACCAGCCCACCATCTCCTTCTGGACCCCGGCCACCACCAAAGACACCACGTCGACCATTAAAGGCCTTCACTCAGGAGCCCCCATGGAACCCTGCCCTCCGCACATCTTCCACAGAGCGGCCGCCACCATTGCACCTGAGCACCATCAACACCACCTTCGTAGGTGGAACATTCCCCGATGACTGGAAACATACAGAAGTCAAGTCCCTCCTCAAGAAGCCCTCAGCAGATCCAACAGACCTCAAGAACTACCGACCCATCTCTCTCCTCCCTTTCACGGCCAAAGTAGCTGAGAAGGTCATCAACAGCCAACTAACGAAATTCATCGAAGAGAACTCCATCCTCGACCCCCCCAATACGGATTCCACAGCAACCACAGCACTGAGACCATCCTACTCACCACCACAGACAACATCCGCACCCTCCTCGACCTACGCAACATCGCAGCCCTGATCCTACTTGACCTCTCTGCAGCCTTCGACACTGTCTCCCACCGCAGTCTCACTGCCAGACTCCACGACGCCAGCATACACGGAACCGCCCTCGACTGGCTCCGCTCCTTCCTCACCAAAAGAACCCAAAGAATCAGACTTCCGCCCTTCCTCTCTGAACCCACAGAGATCAACTGCAGAGTACTCCAAGAGTCATCGCTCAGCCCCATGCCCTTCAACATCTACATCTACATGGCCCTCACGCCGCCATCGTCAGAAAGCATGGTCTCAGCAAAGTATCCTACACCTGACGACACCCAGCTCATCCTCTCCCTCACTAAGGACCCTCTGACCACCAGACTCATCTTCCAAGAATGAATAAAGGACATTGCATCCTGGATTAGCAGCAGCTGCCTGAAGCTTTACTCGGAGAAGACAGAAGTCCTCATCTTTGGACCCTCCACCTCTGTATGAGACAACACCTGGTGGCCCACTGCCCTCAGCATCCCCCCACCCCATGGACCACACCCAGAACATCAGCATCATTCTTGACTCCTTCGTCACCATGACCCGACAGATCAACGCCGTCACCTCCACCTGCTTTAACACCCTCCGTATCCTCCACAAGACCATCAAATCGATCCCCCGCGAATCAAGAAAGACGATCGCCCATGCACTCATAACCAGCAGACTGGACTACGGAAACGCCCTCTATGCCGGGATCAACAAATCTCTGCTCTGCAAGCTCCAGACCATAAAGAACACAGCAGCCAGACTCATCCTCGGCATCCCTCGACACAAACACATCACCCAACACCTGCAAGACCTCCACTGGTTCCCCGTCAAGAAGAGAGTTACCTTCAAGATACTCATTCATGCCTAAAAATGCCTCCACAGCACCAATATCTCAACAAAAGAATCTCCTTCCACGTACCCAAGAGAAACCTCCGATCCGCTGACCTCACCCTCCCTGAACCCTTGCACATCCGCAGCGCCAGAATGGGTGGAAAAGCCTTCTCCTACATCGCAGCAAAGACCTGGAACGAGCTCCCGATCAACATCAGACGCACCCCCACTCTTCACATCTTCAGGAAGACACTCAAGACCTGGCCCCTCAAGTTACCGGAGCTGCAACCCCCCCAGTACCATGAGATCCCTACTGGTGAGTAGGGTGCTTCACAATTTCCTGATTGATTGTTTGAACATACCTGTATTGACACATAAAACATTTTTTTAGTTGTGGTGCATATTTGTGCTGTACTTGTCGTGTCTGTGGCTGTTTTTTACTATGATCAATCAATCAATCAATCAATCAATCAATCTGGGTTTGTGAAGCACAGTTACTCACCCAGAAGGGCCTCAAGTCGATGGCCCTCGCAGTGAATCATCAGAGGGCTACCATATCCCATCAGGGTGCATGCGGTGATGGACGCTCATTGAGATTCTTCGAAGATCTAGATCTTGTGGTCCTTCAGGAATTTGGAGAGAGTTGGTGTCCGGCGGAGGTGGAGAGGGAGGGTGTACCATGCTTTGGCCATTCAGCATTAGAGCTTCAAAAATTAACTTTATCTACTTCCCTATGCACTCCTGTAACTCTGTTAACATTACCTGAAGAGGGGCTTTTAGGGGGTCTGTCTAGTTTTCCACCCCTCTCCTTACAGGAACTTGAAGTTCTCTTGATTAAGATTAGGTCGGGGTCTCCATTAGACCCTTGCCCTTTGAAACTTCTGAAACAATGTAAGGAGTGCTTTCTGCCTCCCTTACTGGATATTATGAACAGGGCAATGAGGGATGGGATTTTCCCCTCTCAATGGAAGAAAGCGGTGGTAAAACCTCTGTTAAAGAAAGCCCCGTTAGACCCTGCGGTTCTTAAAAACTTCCGCCCTATTTCGCTGCTCCCAGCCCCAGCAAAGATGTTGGAAACTCATCTCAACCATCATCTTGCAGTCTTTCTGGAAACCTCTGGTCGGTTAGATCACTCGCAGCATGGATTTAGGAGAGAACACAGTACGGAGTCCGCCCTCACTATTGTGCTTGACAACATTCGCACCAGAGTAGATAAGGGTCAGACTACTCTCCTTATCCTGTTGGATCTTTCGGTTGCGTTTGATACCCTGTCTCCCTCAGTTTTAACATGCAGGCTGAGAGAGATAGGGGTGGAGGGGCCCGCACTTAGTTTGCTGGCCTCCTTCCTCAACCAGAGGGAACAGAGAGTAAAGCTGGGGGAGTTTTTGTCTCCATCCCTTCCTGTGCTTTGTGGGGTCCCCCAGGGGTCGGCATTAAGTCCGACCCTTTTCAACATCTATGTGACCCCACTTGCCAGGCTTATTAGATCTTATGGGATGGAGGTAATCTCCTATGCCGACGATACACAGATATTGCTGTCTTTCGCCCAACCTGCCATCTCGGCTGCTTCCAACTATAGAAATTGTATGGAAGCAGTTGCTCAATGGATGATCTGCAATTCATTGAAGCTTAATGGCGAAAAGACAGAGATTCTTGTGTTTGGAGGAAAGGAGGATTTCTGGTCGGCGGACTGGTGGCCTACTTCGTTGGGTGCGTGTCCGACTCCAACGACCTTGGCTAGAAATTTAGGAGTCATGATTGACCCTACCCTGGGGATGGATCAACAGGTAAAGAGGACCATTTCCACTTGTTGGGGCCTTATAAACATCTTCCGGAGGATTAGACATTATTTGTCTCTTCAAGCCAGAAAACAAATCGTCTTGACACTGATAGGCTTCAGATTGGATTACTGTAATGCCCTCTATTTAGGCATTAACAAGGGCCTGTTAACACAACTACAAATGGTGCAGAATGCTGCGGCTAAGTTTGTACTGGACTTGCCCAAACGGGCCTCTGCTCAGGCTGCCAGAAGGTCGTTGCATTGGCTCCCAATTGAGGCCAGGATCTCTTTTAAGTCTTTGAGTCTGATCTACGGGGCTATGGCCACTAATAGGTCTGGAGGCTTAACAGACTTGTTGGCCCCCTATACACCTTCCAGAACCCTTTGTTCGGCCAACAAATCTTTGCTATCAGTCCCCCGAGTTCGTAAAGCTAAGTGGGGTGGCAGAGCTTTTTCAACTTTGGCCCCTAAGCTGTGGAACACTCTGCCAGTGGAAATTAAATCTCTTCCCTCCATGCAAGCCTTCAGGAAGGCCCTTAAGACATGGCTATTTGCCATGGCCTACCCTTAGTTTTGATAAGTCTTTTTATGATTTTTTTTGGTTAGGCGCCTTGATGCCTTCGGGCTTAGTTGCACGATTACAAATTTTCTTTCTTTCAGGAAGGAGAAGGAGCGACCTCCAGTTCTGGTCTTCCTGATGCATGGTATCGTGGCGAGGGAGAGCTGGGCTGAGGGGAGGGTTTATGTAGGCGGGCCGGTGTTGTGGAGGGCTTTGTGGGCGTTCGTGAGAAGCTTGAAGGTGATTCTCTTCTCAACGGGGAGCCAGTGGAGTGCCCGCAGATGTTGGGTGATGTGGCAGTGGTGAAGTAGGTTAAGGACTAGTCTAGCAGCAGCTTTTTGGATGTTTTGGAGTTTGCAGGTGAAGTTCTTGTTGATCCCGGCATGAAGTGCATTGCCGTAGTGCAGTCTGCTGCTGATGAGGGTGTGCGTGACGGTTTTCTTGTGCTCGAGGGGGATCCAGTTGAAAGTTTTATGTAGGATGTGTGTATGTTGTTCATATGACATGCAATATGTAATAAAAAAGGCAAGTCAGCAGCTAACTTCTCTGTACAACTTACTGGTGTTCAATTCACCAGGGGCTCACTCCATCAGATAACTGCCAACAGGACACTGCCAGCACAACGGGGACATTTAAATCAGCTCGGCAATAACAGCAATGGAGTACTGGTAGTCAGCAGAGAAAACTTCAGAAGCAGCAATTATACAGTCTGTTGATGCATTATCTGAATACATCAGGCGGCACACCAACAGCTTGATGGCGTACTTGGGACAGGCACATACCTGAAAAATTATCAATTGCATATAATGAGAAACCTTTCCTTTTACATGACAACCTAAATAATGAGAAATGCATCCTACTATTCGTCACAGCGAACAACTAAATGACATTTAGCCAATGTCAAACCTGAATGATGGATGTGACCTTCAAAATGTGTCCCAAATCACCCACTCTGACATGCACCATAAATGGTGAATATCAAAACACCAATATCCCTTTTATATATCTCTCACTACCAAATAAACAAAGCAGCACTTACTACAAGCTATTCCTCTATATAAAACATGAAACACATAAATATTACTCCCAAAAATAATCATTGACTTTGAGCAAGCCATGATTAAAACCATTCTAAAAATATACCTCCACACGGACATACAAGGCAAGTAGTATTATTTCAATCAAAGTATATGGCAAAAAACAGAAACATTTGCACTGTTTAGAATATTCCACAAACAGCCAATTTGTCTTTGAAATAAAAAAACTTTAGCATCAGCCTATCTCTCTGTTACAAGAGGTAACCAACCACTACTGTTTACTAATAGAAAGCCCTTGATACCAAGAAAATGAAGACAAACTTAGGGCCTGATTACGAGTTTGGAGGTCTTTGGACCAACACTGCGGTGGCATCAGATTCACTGCCGCCGACTAGGCGGTTTGCCTGCCGTATTACGAGTTTGGCAGTTTGCTGAATGAAAAACCACCGAAGAACTGCCGACACCGCCAGCTATTAGCCGACCGCCTAGACTGCGGTCGGGGAAAAGCAGCTGTCATAGGGTGGTACAGAGAAGTTACCTCCCGTCCCAATTACTGGTTGGGTTTCTGAAGAGCCGACGTAGCGGTAGGACAGCCTGCTTTGATTTGGCGGAATTGAAGTATTTGGGATGCATACTCCCCCATTTCTATTTCCTCTCTCAATCATTGATGTGGATACCTTCCTCCACAGCTCCCCTTCACAGCAGCATCTTGACCCTGATGAAAATTATCCTGGTGGCGCTGAAATCTAGGTAAGTCAGTGGGGGATGAGGCCACGATCTCCTACTTACGGTCATTCGAGATTATTCTGTTACAAAAGACATGGCTTGTGGAGCCGCAGCATTTGTAAAGATTTAAAATTCACCATCCTCCAGCAATGAGAATGAAATCTCTGGGACAGGGCAGCGGAGGTCTAGCCATCTACATATCAGCCAATAGTTCAATCACCTCATGGTATCTTGTAAATTCCTCACAGGCTCTCCAGACAGTGGGAATCACACTCAGAATGCACAAAGGCCAGTCCAGGACCGTAATTTTATTGAATGTGTATATCTGCCCTAACTCAGCGTCCAGGCTAACTCTTTCTGACAAGGTGTCAGCGTCAGTATTAAAAATGAGATCTGAGATCCCGGTTGCAGACATCATACTATCTGGGGACTTTAACATGTGGCTGATGTCTGACTTACAAAAGAACGAGGTAACCATAGCATAGGAAAGTGACTGGGCCACACCACCACAGGATCGTCCTGGATGGTGCAAGGAAGACCCAAAGGGCTGCGCCCTCCAAGACAATTTGGAACATCTCGGCCTCAGAGCCCTTAATGAGCGTTTTCTTCCCGACAAGCCTCCTGGTCTTTCATTTCTATCAAAATCTGGCACATCTCTGATTGATTACTCTTTTGTCAGCCTTTCCCTTTTGAATCATGTCTCTGGCTTTGGGTTTGGCAATAGTTTAGAAAGTGACCACAGTCCTCAAGAAATATTGATCAGGCAGTGGCACAAGCTTTTGAAAGCTCTACGATCAACTTAAAACGTATCAAGTGTTCAGTTAATAATCTCCAGCTCTTAACAATGGAGGCAAAACACATGATCGAGAACACCAGCAGAATAACTGAAGAACCAATCGCAAACTGGACAAGCTTCACAAGGAATATGATAGCCAGGCATGCAAAACCAACAAACTACACAAATGCAACCGGGTCCCAACTGTTGACCCCCTGGGACCCTGTGGTATGATCGGCTAAAAGCAGCATGAACCGGCTATGGCGGGAACTTAAAAGGAAGCCAATGGACCCACTAATAATAACTAAACTGAGAGTGGCCCGAAGACACTTGAAGGCTTCCAAAAGGGAACATCGATGGGCTCATTGGAGTTCCTTTTGGGCCAAACTATACCATGATATAAGGTCAAACAACCCTTCAAGGTTTTGGCGCACCATAAACAGCTTAGGGGGCAGTGTCCCCAAAGTAGCCTTTTCAAATGTACTGGAATCTGAGTGGGATCTCTTCCTGTATAGCCATTTTAATGACCCACTAGACTATATTCTTAATAGGCTACTGGTACAGAGGGCAGCAAATCTCAAGGGGTTCAATCTTGGACGGAGGGCAACTCACCTCTAAAGCATTTCCACAAAGAATCAACAACCGAAAGGCAAATTGATAGCTACAATCGAGTTATCAGCATAGAGTACAGTTCAGCCCCAGAGGACCAAATCCAAAAGCAGATCACAAAGGGACGGAATGATGGGGCCCCAGGACCAGGAGGCATCCTTCCAGGACTGTTCAAGGAGGATCCGTTTTTCTGGGCTTCTAAGTTAGCTCCACTCTACTCTACCATCCTAGAAAGGAACATCATTCCACCCTCATGGCAAGGATCGATCCTTGTCCCAATTTTCAAAGGAAGAGACAAAAAATCTCCAGGAATCTATTGTTTGGTTTCCTTAATCGACAACGAAGCGAAGTATTTCGCAGGGATATTGCTCAACTCACTTCGGGCCTTGTCATGTTCAATAATCCCACCAAACCAAACTGGATTTCCAAGCAATACCGGTACTATGGTCAACCTCATGGTACTTTCCAGGTTAATCGACCAGGCAGAGACTGGTACCAGTCCGATTTACATGGGGTTTATTGACTACAAATCGGCATTTGACAAGGTCAACAGGTCAAAGCTGTCGCAGAAGCTCTCCTCACTGAACATTCCAAACGATTTACTGAGAGCCGTGCAACTTTTGCATCAGGACACATGGGTCAGGATCAAGATTGGAGATGGTTGTAGACTGTCACGACCAATTGCGACAACGCAAGGCCTCAAGCAAGGGTGCGTCTTGGCCCCCACACTTTTTAACTTATTTTCATCGGATATTCCGGAAGCCCTGAATCTAGCCAACTCGCACTCACCCAAAGTAGGTAGTCTCCATTTGTCAAATTTATTGTACGCTGACGATGTGGTCCTCTTAAGCCACACAAAGATAGGTCTACAAAGGCTCCTGGATGCAACTACCGCATACTCAAATAAGAATGGGCTTCAGATAAATAATAAGAAAACCAAAATCCTGGTGGTTCGCTCAGGAAAGCCCAAGAAGCTGAAATGGGTCTTGAACTCGGAAAGCATTGAAGAAACCAACTACTACAAGTATTTAGGAGTTTTTTCAATAATAAGAGAAGATAAAAAAGCCATTTGGGTAAGTAAAAAAAAAAAAAGGAACAGCGTTAGCATTTGCACTTAGTTCCATCCACAACAAACTATTTGGCCCAACCTTTGCTCCAACAATTCAGGTGGCCCAGGCAAAAGTCATTCCAAGTCTAACATATGGAAGTGAGGCGCTCAAAGGACTGGACAGTGGCGAACCAGATAAAATCGTTGCAAACATTTTTAGAACGGTTTTCGAGCTACCGTCGCACACTGCACTGGCACACCGGCATCTGCAAACAATCAGTGGGCAGAATGATGACTTTTCGAATGAGCTGTCATAAGCTGAGGTCGTCAAAGGTGGGCAGCCTAGCACAACATTTATGGATCAACCTGAACACAAAACAATGGCAAGCGGGGTACCGCTATTTATCCTGCGGGCTCAATACCCTCGACCTGAGTGAAGTCTGGGACCTACATGAAAGCCAAAACGAGTTCAAGAGGCTAGCAAAAATTAGTGCGAAAAAGCTTTCCTCAGCAGAAGACAGGGCACGCCTTGGAGCTACAAGCCACGTTTGGATGACCCTCAAGACGTATGATCAGCTGAAATGTCAGAGCTACTTAAGCTTCACCTTTAGTGCACACACCAAGCTCCGCTTTTTAAAATTGAGAATGGGGGTGATCCCATTGAATTGCCATCTTCCCAAATGGAAATGAGACAGGGCCCTGGAATCACGTCGGCTATGCGGCCATCCTAGGGAAGACCTAATGCATGTACTGTGTCTGTGTCCTAACCTCTTGAAGGAAAGAAGGGCTCTTCTATGGAGGGGCGGGAACGACAAGGAGGTCAGATCGTGTAGAGGTGCAGTATTGGCCTGTTTTGATCCCCGGAACACCAACTTAAATTGCGCACTGGTTAGGTTTATGGACTGTGCCGCAAAAAAATAGCGGTGGGGAACTACTCAACGTTTCCTCGGTCTGAGATTTAGACCCCTGGCTCATCGCAATAGCAGTTGAACAACTCCTCTTGCGGGGCAGTCAGGCACACTAATAGTTGTCGGAAACACCAAAACAAAATGTGGATTTTTGGACAGTGCACTTATAAGAGAGTTTTCCAATTGGGAGGTTGGGTGCTTTCATTTATAGGAACCGGGGTTCCTTTTAAAAGTTTTAAAAAATTTTAAAAAGTGCTATATTTTTATTTGCTGTATTTTGCAAAGGTTTTATCAAAACATGCAATAAAGTTTTCTATTACCTTACTATTTACCCATTGACTAGACTGGGAACATATGGTACAGACTTTAGCAATGTGGAAGTACTGGTAGTAGGTGTGAACTGCAGTAAAAAAATGCAGACCTGCATTGACACAACTGAAAAAATTTACGCCACCGCCAGAAACACACCTGCCAACCCATCAGGAACATCGTAATAAAGTGAGGGGAAACCGAAGTTGTGGCTGTCTTCTTGGGACTACTGCGTGGCAGTCGAGTAGTTGGACCACCAAGCTCGTAATATGGCCCCTGGTCCCTTAATGGACTATTTAGAATACACTTGGGTTGGTAGACTGCATCGCTCCGGACACAGATGCTAACCCATATTCCAAATATCATGATGGACTGTCAATGACAGCAGCTTCGAACATGAAGCCGAAACAAACAATGCAGTGAAAGGATGGCACACTGCCTTCGAATCCACACTTGCCTTACACGTAGCAAACAGAACAAAAGAATGTACGACATGTTGCACTTTAAAGTCAAACACTTCATTGATAACAAAGGAGTAGATTACATAGCTATCATAGTAAAAAGCAAAATTTAAAATATATTTAACCCACCAAACTCTAAACCATCAAAACAAATCTATGTTTTAAATATTAATATAATAGTTACTTAGACCAGTCAAACATTTACTGAAAATTAAAAATTAATAAAGACTGTTATATAAAATATGTATGTTAATTAAACAAAATAACCATCACCAACCAAAATAGATAAAAGCAAACATAGTCATCAAATAAAATAATTAAACCAAACATTACAAACTATTTCACATATCAATCACATATGTTTGAAATAAACAAAATAATATCACCCAAAAAAATGAAATAAATACATTTTACTGATGCATATCTTTCCTGTTTCACCATAATAAAAATTAGCATTCCAACAAAAATCAGATTAACTTATCCAAAAATACCCCCCGAAAAAGTAAAACTATAACAAATCCAATTGAAATTCCTTCAAGAAACCCAAAATATCTAGGTTCCATAAATAAACAGAAAAAAGTGTTTTCAAAATAGAACCACTCCAGGAAACCCGAAAAAAGGTAATCAAAGTAAAATAGATTAGTTTATTATAAACCAATTCTGATTACCTTTTTAAAAAAAGTAAACTCAAAATGCCTATAGATCTGTTTGTAGAGAAAAGCCTGTAAATTAAAATAAAACACCCACAAAACATATTACATTCCCAAAAACACATATACATAAAAGTCAATCAGCAAATTATAACTAACATCGCACACTTTAACATAGCATAGTGATACATTAAAAAAACAGTATTAAAAAAGGCAAAATGACATTCTAGTGAAAAACCATAACAGCAATATATCTAAATATACAAAAAACCCAACAAACAACACTATAACTAAGTTTTAAACCCACCCCCTATCCTCAAAACCCTTACAAAACTACAAATAAGGAATTACCTGTTCTGTAGAAAAGCAGTGCCTTACAGTGAACTGATTCCAAGAAAATAGCCAAAAAATAAAACAAATTGATTACAAAATAGAAGGCAGCATTAAAACAAAAATTGCTGCCAAACGAAACCAAACAAAAAGACTTTCTGCCCATAGAAAAGAATTGGAAATATTGTAAAAATGTTAAATACATCTTTCAAAAATGCAAATAATTATTGAACATGTAAAACATATCAAACAATGTTATAAAAATGATGAAAAATGTGTAATGTATAAATTAAATAATAATATGAAATATATACAAATATTTAATATATACTAATAAAACAAATGTAAATTAAGGGCCTCATTATGATGTCGGGAGGAAAGCCTCCGTCCAACAGTCAGATTCTTCTAGACCGTGTCGGAAGCCATCCGCCTGACTCGGTCACAAACAATTCCGACCTACCTCTTATGATGCTCGCGGTTGGAAGGGGACCCGTACAGAAATCCCAAATCGGTTCCGACCAGCAATCGGAGAATCTGAGTCGGTCAGAGACGATTCGCATACCTCTACGGACCGTGTTTCTGACCAACCGATTACGATGTCGAATTCTGACAGCCTTTAAGACTCGGTCTGTCCGCCTTGAAAAGGCTGTCGGAAACTGTATTTTGGGGGCCTCTAGCAGGCCCCCCCCTTCATCTTGAGTCCTGTGGTTTGGGGTGGAGGAGGTACCAAAGGGACCCCACTGTAAAACTATGCACGGTGTGGCAGTCACCATGGGGTGCCCACCGCAGGATGCAAGTTTTTTCACAGACACCCCTTTTCCCCATAGGAGCCTGTGTTGTCGGTCGGAACACAGGTTCCCATTGAAGCCAATGGGTGTCCTTCCGAACAGTGTTATAAAGCTGCGTAATCGGTCGTGCAGAACCGCAGATTGTGAGTCAGTCGGAACGAAATCCGTCAAAAGTTTCCGCCCGACATCGTAATGAGGCCCATAATGTTGAAAATATATGAAAATTGTAAACAATTATTAAACATGTAAAATATATCAAACAATGTTATAAAAATTATGAAAAATTTTAAATGTTTTTTGCTAAACTTTAATGTATTTTTTTATTTTTACTTGGAAGTATATATGATTCAAAATGTAAAACTATGGAATAATTGAAAATTGGAAACAAAAATAGAAAAATGTTTGACATATCTTTATTATAAAAAATTGGGAGAGGTGTTGGACACTAAAGAGGTAACATTTACTATTCCCACTCCAACGTAAACAAATTTACAGAAGATGTTGGACACTAAAGGGGTGACACTTACTATTCCCACTCCAATATTACCATATTAGGGAAAGGTGTTGAACACTGAGGTCCCGATTATGAGTCTGGCTGTAAATGAAGTGCCAGACTTGCGGTGTTGTGGCTATCTCCTGACCACCCCATTCGGAGTTGTGCGGTCAAAGCGCCACAGCCCTGCCACAGGCACCAGGGAACTACTGTTCCCTGGCAGTGTAGAGGCATCCATATGCTTAGTGGGACCCCCGCTATCCCACCAAGCATATTTGGAGTTTCCTCTCCACCATGGTTTTCATTGTGGTTCCTCCTCCGAAAAAACCCTAGCAGGAGAAGAAACAAAGGGGGCCCTACAGGTACAACTTTGACTTTTCAGTACATGTTGTGCAAAAACAGTTTTTAGTGTTCCCATTGTGGTGCATGTTTTTAGAGGCACCGCTGTGGCAACGCCCAAAAAAGTTCACTAAACAGGAGAAAACTCCTAATTTGGTGAGCTGCCCGACCACAGCTTTAGCAGTGCAGCAGCGGTGCACACCCAGTGCCTCACCGCCAAAGTCGAAATGAGGCCCTAAAGGAGTGACATTTACTATTCCCACTACAGTCTAACCATATTGGGAAAGGTGCTGGACACTAAAGGGGTGATGTTTAATATTCCGACTCCATTCTAAACCAATTTGGGAAGGTGTTGGATGCTACATGAGTCGACATTTACTATTCCCACTCCTATCTAAACTAATTTGGGGAATATGCTGGACACTAAAGGGGTAACATTTACTCATCCCACTCCAATAGAACCATATTGGGAGAAGGTGTTGGACACTAAAGTGTTGAAATCTATAATATCCACCTAAAAACTAAACATTTTCATATCTTCTTATAAATATTACAAACACAATCAATACTTCATATTTGTTATATAAAATCAACTAGAATGCTATCTAAAACACACTAATATAAACATCAAATCCTTTACATATATTTTTATATTTTAATTTATAAAATGACTATTTCAATTACTATTAAAAATGAATATTGTCAGAAAATGCACTATCATTTATAAACTTTAAACAATAAAATTAAAATAAATTCATAATACAAAAATAACAAACATAAAACAATGATATGCATCTTATATTTTAAAGCATTTAAAAAATACTTTAAAATTTGCATTACATTTTTCATTAAAAATGAAAATATTATACAATTGTAAATATGTTTGATAAGAAAATATAAAAATTTAGCATAAAATATGTCTCAATATTCAAGGTAATTAACGGTATTTTATATGTATTTATTGTTTTGTAATAATATTTGTTTTCTCATTCATAAAGTTTTTAATCCCATCGATTAATGTCTTGATTAACATCAAATTAAAATATATGAAACATAGTATCATAAAATTATATATTTCATTCTAAATCATTAAGTTGCATAACTTTAAAATTATTTACTTACAATTTAAATTTAAAACATAAATATTTTATAAATCTTCCCACCCTTATCCCCCAAAAACCTAATTTCCTGCTATTAAAAAAAATGTGATGATTAGTAATTCTTTATGTATATTAATTCAACTGAAAATACGCATTTCAACAAATTTATAAGTAAAAGAGATTCTTACTAAAAATACAAATAAAAAATAATAAACACATACAATAAAACAAACTACAATACATGATATACTAATTAACACTTGCAAATGATATTGCATGCCATATTTCATACATCAACATTTTTTACATTATTAAAAACAAGAAACTAAAAATGATATTTTTGCCTTCGATATTCCTGTGTACAATATTTTTGATGTCCCAATATTCTTGACAGAATATTTTAGTATCACAATATTATTTTTCCGATATTTTGTCCTAACTTCGTCAGCACAGCTTTGAATCAGCCCTTAGCCAATGGCCTTTCTCTCACCCTGATGACGTCTGTACCCTCATAAGGGATATTAATACTAAAAAGAGAGACAACGTCAGCCACAAGGTATTCAGAAAACTGTCAAGAGTCCAGAAAGTGTAGTAGAAATTTGGAAAGACTATGTAGAAAATATAATGATGAGGAAACAAAAGTAGTTTATAAAAATGCTCTTTATGACTATATACAACTTCTTAAATCTACTAGAGCATCAGGTCATTAAAAACCTTGCAAACATTTGATTTCGCCCACTTAATGCCTATGCAATAATTTAACACATTCTTGATATGTTATGTTATGTTAAAATGGATTTGTAGAGCGTGCATACTCAGCAGAGTGTCCCGGCGCTGAGACAGAAAGATGCAGAGGCCAGAAGAGGAACATCGGTCCCGGGGTGGACGGCCATTATACTGTGTGTTGGAACAGCCAGGTTTTCAGTTGTTTCCTGAAAGCCAGTATATTCATGGCCTGCCTGAGGGGAAGAGGCAGCTTGTTCCATAATCTAGCCACTTGCACTTGGAACGAACGTCAGCCACGGCGGGCTCTAAGACTCTTTGGAATGACAATTAGGTGTTGGTGTGCTGACTTAAGGGATCTGCCAGGTACGTAATATGAAACTCTTCTGCGGATGTAATGCGCCCCCATGCCATAAAGAGCTTTGAAAGCCAGGACCAGTGCTTTGAAGAGTATTCTGCATCGGACAGGCAGCCAATTCAGATTCTTCAGGTGGTGGGAGATCCGGTCTCAAGGTCCGAGTCTCAAGACTACCCTGGCTGCAGCGTTCTGCACAACTTGCAGTCTATTCAATATGAACTCTGGAAGGCCCAGATAGAGGATGTTGCCATAGTCCAATCTGGAGGTAATAAGGGCCTGAACAACCGTCTTTCTGTGAGAGGTCGGTAATCGGAAGAGAAACGTACGGAGCATTTTCAGGAGACCGAAATACGTACTTGCTACCGACTGTACTTGAAGTGTCATAGATAGAGCGGAGTCCATTTTCACTCCCAGGTTTTTTACAATCTTAACTGCTGACTGGGGGGAGACATATCAGTAGGCAACCATTGTTTCCAGGCGTCCAGAGGTGGGGTGCAAAAAGAGATTATTTCAGACTTTTCCAGATACATTTAAGATGGTTGTGTCTGAAGCAGGCAAAGATTTCTCTCAGAAATGTATTTATCTTCTCCCCGTTACACTCCTCCCCCTTCTTACAAGTGAACAGCAGTTCAGTGTCGTCGGCGTAGGATTCAGGGAGCAAATATTTACTGGGAGGTTTCCACACTGTTTGACAGTAATAGACCGCCATCCCTTTCTGAGTCAGCTTCTTCAGAGTCTGGCACTACCCTGAATGTATTCTCTCCTCTATTCGATATAGCAATAAGCTGCAAAAAGGTGGCCAATCAACCTTTGGCCTTCCATGGCACAGCAACAAGTCTTGCTGTGTTTTTACTATAGCCTTATACCCCGCTGTAGCGGGCTATACCGGCTATTAAAGACCCACTCCCGCATTAAAGGCCGAAGCCGAAGGCGAGGGACTTTAAGAAGGGTGTGGGAGTTTAATAGCCGGTAAAGCCCTGCTGCAAAGTGCTATAAGGCTATTAGAACATTCTGCCACTAGAGGGCAGAATGTTCTAATAAATAAAACAAAGGCTTCTTTAAGCTCCAGGGGATTTAAATCTCATCGATCTCAGAGAGGCCTTTGTAAAACAACATTGGAATGTTGCTTTGCGGGCCTTTACCGGCCTGTAGAAGCAGGGAGCACTCCATTGTCTTCAATGGAGCTCCCAACATTCCAATGTTCTAATAACCTTTGAACCGTATGAGCTAGAATCATTTTAATAAAATCAGCAGATTATGCAGGAGATGAAGGATAGTGTGATAAACACAGTAAATCTACAAATAAGAGAATATCGCTGTGGCTGCACAATCGCATATTTCCAGTGGCGCTGCTTGTAAGTCTCCTCTAAAGTAGGCTGTAAATCCTCATACGGGAGGGTATTAACCTCCACTGAGTTTGGCGCCAACTTGACTAGAGAGACAAGGGGGTGAAGGCGTACATGTGAGCTACATCTGCCTGGACAGTGGAATAACTGCCTGTAGTAATTGTTTTGGTGATGACTTTAAGATAAGAGGGGAGATATTGCTTAGTAGCTGATGTGATTAGAAGCAAGAGGCAGCCACATGATTGATTTGAGACAGGAAGGAGTGAGGAGTGTCTGACATGACATCCACATTTCTTGCTGCGCATGCTGGCACTGGGGGGGAGAAGCTAGCTATTCAAGCCCCCATTATAGGGCCCAGAGCACAGTTTAGTTCACAATAAGAAGGATCTCTGTATTCTTCCCATTCATTTTGAGGCAGTTTTGGCTCTTCCATTTGGAAACGGCTATCATGCAGTTTGGTGACGCTTTCTGAGAGAGACACGATATTCTATCTGTCATCTTCATGCGAGTTAATGTTAAAACCAAATATTTTAACTAATTCAAACAATTGTATATTTGAAAAAAGTATCACTGAGTGATGACCCCTATGTGACTCCCTGTTGATAAGTAATGGCTTTGCAAAAAAGGGTAACAAGAGACAGTCTGATGTCTGTCAGAAAGAGAGGATTGCAGCCATTAAGAGCCTTCTGAAGGACGTTGTTAAAATGAAGTAAATGGGCGCAGGCATGGTCTTGTATAAACGAAAGATGATTTATTCTTCAAGACAGATCACTTGTTACATGTTACAGGAAGATGTTCTGTTCCTTATTAATACCCCACCAGGAGCAGCGTCCTCGCTGCTCAGCCACCTCTCACCAACTGATTCACCCTTCCAATCCAAACCACCCTCAACATTCCATCTGACCTCATCAAAGGCAGAGCAGGCAGGCAGAGAACAGTGTAGGGAGAGTGCACAGAGAATAAGCACATTACAACAGACGTCAGTCTAGATAATCATATTGCATGTGATACAATGTCAAATGCAGTGGAAAGATCTAGGAGGACAAGGCAGCAGTACCTCCTTGGTCCAAGATGAATCTCAGACCATCTGCCCGTAGCCAGCAGCGTAGGTTCAGTGTTTTGTGCCTGAAGGCAGGTTTTCCTTCAGAAAAGCAGTAAGCTGTGAATTAACTGCCTTTTTACTGATTTAATGGGAAAACGAAACAATGAAATGGGCCTCTGCTTAGAAAGTAAAAAAGGTTCTTCTGTAGGCCTTTTTAGGTTTGCCGTTAGCCAACACCTTTTGATTTCGCTAAAATTCTAGGTATAATGCACTTACTTGAGGGAGCTTTCATCCATTGGTCTGTTTCTTTGTCATTCACATTTTGTTTCCACCCACTACAGCATACAGCAGTGAGTGAGACTACTTTAGCCACTGGTTTTCACTTTGAGTGACAGTATTTGGCTCTTTCACAAGAAGCACATCCGTACACAAGAAAGTTCCCTCATAACGTGTGTTTTTAGTTTATTATTACTTTAATTGTGCCTTTGTGTTTAGAGCAGTAAGCATTTCCTGCTTTTGCTATGAGCACCAGACACATTCCAGCTCTACACTTCCAGGCTCTTGCTAATGATGTTGTAAATAATTTTGTAGTGGCCTTTGTTTGACTGAAACAGATAGCAGCACACAACATTGTGTCCATTTGAAACTGTTCTTTACAAACCTATAATACATGGGATTCTGCAACAGCTGCATACAAATCTATCTCTAATTTGTTTATAATAGGTGTCTTGGGACACACCAATTATAAACCAAATACGTCATAATTCAACTGTAATAATTTATCACAGTTCTGAAGACACAATACCTGCTTTTAGCAGTCGGGGGAAAGGCAGGTCAGGTTAAAGAGCATAATTAAACCAGCCATTTAGGGAACTAAACAAATTGTTACTTATTTTCCTTCTGCTATGTTTTTGTAGCTGTATAGTGACAAGCAGAAAAGAGATATGTATGGCAACATGTTTATGTTTTGCACTCCTGTGGTAATTATAGAAAAGTTACAATCATTCTGCATTTTTCTACACATTCTGAGCTACTGCGCCGTTTAAAAAAACTGAATTTTTAAAAACTGATTCTAGTATATTTTTGCATCAAACATCTAAGAGGTTTTCTGATGTATTTTATTTTTCACTAGAGATACAATTGTTATTCTCCATGTTATCAAACATGCTCTCTCTCTAATGAAAAGACAGGACAAGAATCCACAAGGACATTCAATTTAGAATTGCTTTGGGGGTTCTAAAAATGCGAGCAGCAGACAGAAGAATGATGAATAATGTGAATTTATGTAAATATATCACATGTAAAGACACAATAAACCAATAAGCAGACACACGTGCATCCGTACAATCTTAGGTAAGGCTTTATAGAGGTTAATGTACTTTAGGTACTATGCTTATTTAGCTTTGTCAGGGTCATTTTTCGGCTTTCATCATTTAACCACTGAAGGACCTTGAAGGACATTGACAGGCATGACTGAATAAAGGAAGGAGCCACCTGCCCTACAGGCGCCTTCACTTAAAAGCTGCAATCATCAAACCCAAGAAATCAGAACTTTGTGTTCCCTAAAGATTGCTATAGTGTATGATTTTGTTACTTTACATTACCCAATGTCGTGGGCCGAATACAATGCGCCGCCCGTGACTCAAACAAGTGACACATCAGCAGAGCAATGGGCTTGTAAATAAGCCCCTCCATGTTTACAATATTATGGCACATTTCTTCTGTCTCCTTTGGGTGAGCACTGTTTCCTGCCTAGAGTCAATGCAGCCACCTTTCCTGCACAAAAACAATCTTGAGAGGCATATTCCTTTATGCACAATGCAGCACACATGGATAGAGGAAGTAACAAGGAGAAATAAAGTTATCTCCCCTCCTTACAGCCCTGTCAGGTAGGAAAATTATTGAAGCCAGGTTCACAAGTACCGCCGACCAGCTCGCCGCCTCCCTCAGCCAGAACCCACCCATCAGGACAACGGACCTTAACACAGCAGCCCGCAACCTCACGCAGTGGCTGACATCCTGTGCCGACAACCTCGCCCCACTGAAGAACCCGCTCACCAGGCCCAGAAGCAAGAAGGCCCCCTGGTTCACCGACGAACTCAAAGACTCCAAGAAGGCCTGCCGCAGCCTCGAGAAGGCCTGGCTCTTCGACAAGACCACCGACAACATGATCGCCCTCAAACTCGCCACCCGCAGACATCACCAGCTCATCCGCACCACCAAGAAGAAATCTCTGAAGGAACGACTGGACAAGAATGCCCATGACAGCAAGGAGCTCTTCAACATCGTCAAGGAGTTCTCCAACCCCAGCACCGGCAACAACGACATCACTCCCTCACAGGACCTCTGCGACTCCCTCGCCTCGTACTTCCACCGCAAGATCACCGACATCCACAACAGCTTCGGCGCTCCACCCCCGCACCCATCGGTCGAACCTACGCACCACGCCGCCACCCTCCAGACATGGACCGAGGTGACCCCCGAAGACACGACCCGCATGATGAACACCATCCACTCCGGATCTCCGACCGACCCGTGCCCTCACCATGTCTTCAACAAAGCAGCCTCCACCATCGCACCCCACCTCCGAGAAATCATCAACACCTCCTTCGACACAGCCACCTTCCCGGAGAGCTGGAAGCACGCCGAGCTCAGCGCACTGCTGAAGAAACCAACAGCGGACCCAACCGACCTCAAGAAATTCCGCCCCATCTCGCTCCTTCCCGTCCCTGCCAAAGTCATCGAGAAGGTCGTCAACAAGCAACTGGCCGCCTTCCTGGAAACGAACGGATCCCTCGACCCATCGCAGTCCGGATTCAGAGCCAACCACAGCACCGAGACCGCCCTCATCGCAGCCCCCGACGACATCCGAGCCCTGCTCGACAACGGCGACACAGCGGCACTCATCCTCCTAGACCTCTCCGCAGCATTTGACACTGTCTGCCATCGCACCCTAGTCCAACGCCTCAACAACACCGGCATCCAAGGGAAGGCTCTGGAATGGATCAGCTCATACCTCTCCGGCAGAACACAGAGAGTACGCCTCCCTCCGTTCCGCTCTGAGGCCACCGAAGTCATCTGTGGCGTCCAGCAAGGATCGTCGCTCAGCCCCACCATCTTCAACATCTACATGAAGCCCCTCGCCGCCATCGCACGCCAACACAACCTCAACATCATTTCCTACGCCGATGACACCCAGCTGATTCTCTCCCTCACCAGAGACCCCGACACCGCCAAAGCCAGCCTACACGAAGGGATGAAAGACGTCGCCGAGTGGATGAAGATCAGCTGCCTGAAATTGAACACGGACAAGACAGAAGTCCTCATCCTGGGACCGTCGCCGTCCGCTTGGGACGACTCCTGGTGGCCCCCTGCCCTAAGCACCGCACCCAAGCCAACAGACCACGCACGCAACTTGGGCTTCATCCTGGACTCCTCCCTATCAATGACCAGACAAGTCAACGCCGTCTCCTCATCCTGCTTCCACACCCTCCGCATGCTCCGCAAGATCTTCCGTTGGATCCCGACCGAGACCAGGAGGACGGTCACCCAGGCCCTCGTCACCAGCAGACTAGACTACGGAAACACCCTCTACGCCGGGACAACAGCCAAGCTCCAGAAAAGACTTCAGCTTATACAGAACGCCTCCGCCCGACTCATCCTGGACGTCCCCCGACGCTGCCACATCTCGAGCCACCTGAAAGACCTGCACTGGCTCCCTGTCAACAAGAGGATCACGTTCAGACTCCTCACCCACGCACACAAATCCCTCCACAACCTGGGCCCAAGGTACCTCAAAGACCGCCTGACCTTCTACACGCCCACCCGCCAGCTAGGCTCCGCGAACCTCGCCCTCGCCGCCGTCCCTCGCATCCAGAGAGCCACCGCCGGAGGAAGATCCTTCTCCCACCTGGCGGCTAAGACATGGAACTCCCTGCCCATCCACCTCCGGCTGACCAAGGACCACATCGCCTTCAGGAAACAGCTCAATACCTGGCTGTTCGAGCAGTAGAAAACCCCCTCCCCCAAGCGCCTTGAGACCCTCCCGGGTGAGTAGTGGGCGATATAAATTCCATGATTGATTGATTGATTGAAGTCTTTCTAAATCTGTGTTTCCATCAGAATACATGGGTGGGTGGGGCCATGTAACGCCTACTTGACGCATAGTGATTTGTATTGATTAAACCTTACAAAGGGGCTTTGCATGGCTTAGTAAATGTCAAAATATTTTGTGTTGGGACTACACCACAAAAGTGACACAATCCGCCACAAAACCATAGTAAATCTGGACCTAAATTACCTAATCTTTAGGTGGTCCCACTCTGTCAGAAGTCACCACCTAGAGGGGTGCCTGAATCTTAGGGAAATAGACAAACATACCTTCCAGTTTATATTTATTCAGTGTTTTGGTTTTTAAAGAGCTTTGGCTTCATCCCCTTTGAGCCAAAGACAGTTTTGTGGTGGAAGGTGAACAAATGAAGTTTCACGTGAGCATGGGCCCATGTCCATTCCCATGGGTACTCCTCACGGTGGAAGGCTCATGACTAGGAGAATGGCTGCAGCAGAATTTACTTCCTAATGGTATAGCAAAGTTTTGCTTTGATCTCTTCTGCTCTAGATCTTGCATTATCTAAAGAATGTCAACTTCAAGACTCCCACAGGGGACAGCATATTCTTTGATGTGAATGGGGACGCGCCTGTGGCCTATGACATCCTGAATGTGCAGATACTGGAAGATGAGGAGTTCAAGCTTGTTAAAGTGGGTACGTTAGACCCGACTGCACAAGAAGGTATCAACATCAATACGGAGGCAATCCTGTGGTCTGACGGGTCCACACAGGTGAGTGCGATGTGGTGTCCGGAGATTCGGAAGGAATGATTGCAGCAAACACTGTGTGCAGCCCCAGAGACGTGCCACAGGCCACACTTCGGGGGCCCCAAGCATCTAATGCTTAGGAATATTTGTAAGATATGGGGTGGAAAGGGCTTATAAAACATTCTACTGGGAGGCACGTCATCTGCGTTACACCACTGTGCAGCGACACAGGCTGCGGAATACATGTCCTGAATTGAGGGGAAGGGGCTTCCTTCCCCCAGGATTCCTTCTGCCTAGTTGCCTGGTGGCAGTTTGCTGTAGGTGTGATCAATTGTGAGCTCGCTGACATTTTTTAGATGTGTATGTAGCACATTCCAACCTAGTACTTCACCCACCCATGACCACTTTACTCGCTCACCAGGGACATTGCTATTGACAGGGCAGCAGGGCCAGAGACACCAAGATGCAGGGGTGCCCTTTTCTGTTGTGTGCAATGGGGCCAAGAGCACACTCACATATTGAGAGGACTTGGTGGGGCTTATTGCTTTATTGGACAAAAGTTGAAACTCAGGTGGGGAACGCCCACCCGCCAAAGAGCATTGTTAGCCCTGCAGGCCATGTCAGCTTATAGACAAATTACTAAAAAAAGATCCTGGGGTGGGTTTGCCATAAAGGATGCATCTTGAATTCTGCCCTAAAAGCAATTATGTTGCATCTGGAACAGAAGGCCGTCCTGACGGCCCTACTAGTCTAATGGACCTAGGCAGTACACAACGTCCTCAATACACTTATTTAATAATAGCAATGCCCACTACACTCCAAAATGACACCCCTGAAGTCTTGTTAGGCACAGTTAGGGCACACAATCTGTATTCAATTATTAAAGGTTAGAGCCTCCTTTACAACTTTTTGACACAGGGCAGCACAGCAAGTCACTTTGCTCTGCTGCCCTGTGTCCAGAAGAAAAGAGCAGGAATGAACAGTTTCTATGAGATACAACACATTCCTGTGCTTTCCTCTGTGCTGGTGCACAACTGGTTGCCTTGCGCCAATGCAGGCACCCTTGCACCATGGTACAAAGATGTCTGCTCTGTAGGAATGATGGTTTTGTACAGGAAGGGACACCTTGGAGATGTTTTCCTCCTTCTTCCTTCTATGAGTGCTGAAAAATGCAGCACACATAGAAAGAGGGAAAAAAGGAGAAATAAAGATTATTTCTCCTCGTTACGCTTCCCCTGGATGGCATCGGCTTTAGACGCATTTCCAGGTTTACAAATTCTTGTACATATTGGAATGCATCAAAATCCATGAGTGTTGCATGGGAACACCCACCTGAACGGCCATGGAACACTTCTTTGAAGAAGAACATGGCAACGCAGCGAGTTGCGTTGATTTACGTTACTCCGGGTCATAATTACTAGAAATCTTGCAGCACGGTGCTGCAAGCCAACTTGCTGTGCCGAGCTGTATCATTAGGAAAGTGCAAGGATGCATGGTATTTACAGCAATAGTACACACCCCGGAGCCTTACTCTGCACTGATGCACACTTGGCTGCCTAAGGTCCCTGCATACGCCCTTGCACCATGGTGCAAGGGTGTCTGAATTGCAGGGATGATTGTTGTGTGTAGGAAGGAACACCTTCCTGCACAGAAACAGTCATTGATGATGTTTTCCTCCTTCTATGTTTCCTGTGAAATGCAGCACACATAGACAGAGCAGGAAATGAGGAGAAATGAAGGTATGTCTCCTTGTTGCACCACTTTAACGCCTCCCCTTGGGAGGAGTTAGAATCTGATGCATTCCCAGGTTTACGAAACCTTGTAAATATGGGAATGCATATTCATCAGAATACATGGGTGTTGCAAGTGAACATCCGCAGTAACACCAAGGAGTGCCCCTTTCACGCAGAGTGATGTGTGAAAGGGAGCCATATTTACAAGCCCATGAAAAGCGATGAGGGTGAATATAGGGCTCAGCATAGTGCGCCACAAGACCATCAAAAAAAGCGACCCTCCGGTGGCACAGGGGCCTTGTAATATGCTCCATAGTGTGTGTCTCCCTAATGAGTCAAGCACCCAGGGACACAAAACAAAACTATATGTAAATGCAGGGACTGCGGGCTTGGCGGACCCCCAGAATGATAATGTTGTCTCACCCAATGACTGCAACCTGTAAGGTGTCATTAGTAGGGACCCAGGACACTTTCTGCATCCCAGAGCGACCAGGGGGCTTCACTACCTTCATACACCTGTCTTGCTGGCTTTCTTTGGGTTTACAGTTTACACATTGCTAGTCCACCCCCAGAAAAGACTCCCTGACTTTGGCACACCTCGTGATTGGCTCACCCGTGCTGCCACGTCTGTGTAATCCCAATGGACACTTCCATCTCCATGTCCAAGTGTGGCTAGCAGTACTTTAGCAGGGTATTAAATCCATCTGTCACCTTTTACCCTTGTGCTTGCTACATCTTTCAATATTTTCCCTTTCCCCGGGGTATATCTTGGCAACAGACAATGGCGGAAAACGTTGCCCTCTATCATCGCCTCTTCATAAGGTCCCTCAATCTAGTTTTCTCCTCCAGTGGGGGAGACTGCTTGATTTGATCAATGTACATTTATGGCATCCAAGATTCTGTGAGACCACTGCAATCACCTCAGAAAGAGTTGTGAGTTCTGAAGTGTTCAAAAGAATATAGATAATGATTTCTATCCTTCCCAACAAATGCTTTATAAGTTCTACTCTCTCGATACAGAGTGAACAAAGGGATATCCAACAAATATCGGCCTCAAATATCGGCCTCAGATGTCAGCAGGACATTAGGTCTTGGAGGCAAAGCCTATGTACAGGGGAATCTCTGGTTAACTCAGCTAACAGTTGACAACTACTTCTTTCTTAAACACCACTACTGTCCCCAACCTACCCTAACTTGAATGTTCCTATTGTTTAATTTTTTCTCTGTCCACTTACAACAGGGCCATATGACCCTACTGGACCTATCCGTGTACTTCTCCGAACACTTTCTGATCCATTTCCCTCTGCACCAACTTCTACAATTTGGCCCATTGTACCCTCACAAGCGGTATTGACCCTTATTCACTCCTACCCCCCTTTTATATAGCGCAAACTTGACCCAAATCCAATCGGGTATCAGAGCGCTTTACACAGCACCGTTTACGTTACATGAGAACACACATTCACTTCTTTTTTTTTTGTGTTAGGCACGGGGAGATTAACGGGCATATCAGCAAGAGCCGGCGATAATTATCACTCAGCCCTCTTAGCGTGAGGATAATTATCGCCGGCCAACTCTGAATTTTATCGCGGAGATAGCGTGCTATTAGCAACGCTTATCTCCAAAGCGATAAAATTGAGAGCGCTAACAGCCAAAAGTGAGATTATCGCTGGAAGTCCAGCGATAATCACACAACTTTGGGCGATAGCTTGCTGATAGGGGCTTACATACTTAGCCATGATATCCACCTTCCATAGGATATCATGGCTAAGTCCGTTTCAGAGCAGGCGTAAGGAAAGTAGCGATAACAGAGGTTATCGCTACTTTTCCTGTCGCTATGCTGCTTTGAGTGAGGCTCGATAATAGGAGAAATGTCACTTAGCGACATTTCTCCCGTTATCCTGGGGAGGAACACCCACTTTGGATCTCATTAGAGATGCAAAGATGGACGTTAAGGGAAATGGCGATCAGGCAAGGTTTCACGCGATAGCATGACCTTCCTGATAAGGCGATAAAATTATCCCCGCTTTTCGTCCGAAAACAGACGCAAAAGTGGCGATAATTTTTTATCGTCTGCTTGTTGATATGCCCCTAAGTGATTTGCCCAAATTCACAGGATGTTTTAGCATCGTTACCGAGACTCGAACCCAGATCCCCCGGGTCCGAGGTCAAGCGCTCTAACCGTTAGGCCAACTCCTCTTGATTGATAAAGGCAAAGCTCCACATGCAGACTTCACCTCCTTTCATCCCATGGTAGCACCTGATCCTTCTCCCCATGCTCCGCTCCTCTCCCTATATCTGCAGGACTATAAGTTACCGCTCTCTCTTTCCTGTCATGATCAAAATCTATACAAATACGAAAAGCTTTACACTGTTAGTCACAAGATTGCTTTCTGCCTACCACCAGGGTAACATTCATTTTGACACTTGGTAAACCCCATTGTGATTTGTTGATGCCAAATTTAGACTTGTTGGAAAAAGTGTTAGCAACCAGAATACCGCTTTTGCTAAACTCACTAGTACACCCAGGCCAATCGGGTCTCATTCCCCAAAAGGTGCATGGCTTCAAAGACCTGGCTTTGGTATTGGCCACAAGACAATTAGCCATGATGCGGAAGTCAAATAATGCACCACAAGTCACACAATAGAAGGTGGAACTCTCCAAATAGGTAGAGACTGAGATCTCAGCATTGGCTGTACATCGACTGCCAAAGAAAGAAATCAAGCCAGGTAACCTGTTAGGACACAATATCACTAAAATTAGAAAAGAAAAGTGATGATAAACTTCCTGTCAGAATAAACTCAGGGGAGTAATTGAAGAGGCGCATATGACATATTGCATCTCAGTTGCCACAGACACAATGTTGTCAGCAATAAATCTTGTACTACGAGACAAAGCTGCATTTATGGGGTGTGGCTAATTGCAAAGCTTGATGGGGGAGTCTGATTGAGTGCTCCAGCTGAGCTCAAGAACTCCCTTTAAACCTGCCTGCAGAGTAACTCAATCCTGACAGTGGGAGCTGTGGGATCCCACTGCTGGGGCCTGGTTTAGCCAAGCGCCGCCACAGAGACAGTCTAAAGATTGGACTGCGCTGTCAGACACACACACACCTTAAAACAGCTGTGCTGGGATCAAACAGGATAAGTGTATCCTATTAAATGGAATGCGCCGGCACTAGGGCAGGCGTGAACTCACACAGCTCTGAGGGCAGCACATTCCTGTCAAGAAGACGCTCCATGTTTTCACAGGGGATGTCCAGGGTGGTCTATGGGACCCCTTTTCCCCCTCCAGAGGGCTGCCATTAGGGGGTACACTGACAGTGTACCACATTTTAAGTGGTGCACTGTCAGTGTGTCTTTTGATAGCTTCTTTGCCTCTGCGCCCACGTCTGTATTACAGCTGGGGTACAGAGGCAAAGGGATTCCCTCATTTGCATTGGGCATGCCCCCATGTTAATGAGGGAATGCCCCTGAATATAATGTTGGTGCTTTATGTGCTCAAGCGCTATCAGTATTACAGAAGGGGATGCACAAGCTTATGGGGCCCCTTCTGTAATACCGAAGTTCCCTGGGGCGTTCAAAGCTGGGGCAAATGCCCATTGCGCCCCCAGGGCACTTTGTGTAATACGGCCCCAAGTTGGCAGCCGCCTAGAGGAGCACGTCCACTGGGAGCGGATTGGTGCGCAAGGCCTGAGCTCACAACATTGCCGGAAGAGGGCAGCCCTAGGCAGTGGGCCTCCAGGGAACACTTGACAACTCTGCCCTCAGTGCTTGCCCTGGCCCACCCAATCTGGCAGCCTCACATCTAAAGCTCCCATCTGAGAATGAGTGCGGGGGTGCCACTGTTGCATGGGACAGAAGAAAGTGCAGCATTGTCTAGCACAAACCAAACTTGTGGCTCACCGGCGAGGAGTGACCAGTGATTGTGGATCAGCAGGCGAGGCTTGGGCCCATGAACATGCTGAGATTTACCTTGCCGGGGCCCTTTGGGAAATCCAGACTTCCCCACAATACTTCTTTGGCCATTGGCCTCTCTCCTTCGGCCTCACATTATGACCCTTCCATCCAGAGGACACAATTGGCAGGTGTGGCTATTGAGCACCTCTGACCTGACTGGTGGCTCCCCTGCCTGGGTCACCTGTAGACGGCCATCAAATTACCAGAACCTTTTCCTGACCCCTGGATAATGCATTGTTACCCTGATAAGGTCGGCCCCCGCTCATCCTATGCAGCCACACCGTTGCTTGGGACCCTGATCTTCATGCATTGGATTTGAGGGTGCGGGTGCCCTGCCGCAGATCATATGCTCCTCTGGCAGGTGAATCCTTGTTGTTTGAAGATTGCCGTGGCCTTGCACACTGTCTACATCACACTCTGGACTCAGGCACCTCCGTGGCGCAGCAGGGTCTGGATCATAAACTTACTTTATCCCTAAAAACTTGCTGCAGGCCTCTACTCACCTGAGGCTAACCTCCTCTTCCCTGTTGGCATACTTACACAGGCTTCAAGTGAAATCATGTGGCAGTCCCACTGTCACATGGGGGACACCTCTGATGATTCTCCCCCACCACCTGCACAGCCCCCAACAAACTAGACATCTTGGCTGCTGTAAGCTCCACTAGAGATGTGCTCGAAAGCAAAAACTGACTCATTGGTAATGGACATAGGTCTGTTGCATGATCACCATAGGAAGATGGCGGATTGCACCAGACAGGTGGATTCAGAACTGTTGGAAATGGCCCGTGCATCCAAATAGACAGCCATTGATTTGAGCAGTCTTGAGACCTGGATAGAGGTTCATGAGGGCAGCTGTCAGTATTATAGTGGTGACCCTGCCGGAGCGGGTTGAGGACATGTCCATGATCAGGTTTCTGGAAGACTGGCTGTTTGAGGTGGTGGCCTCAGAGGATCTGTCCAAATATTACACCCTGGAATGAGCACTGGGTGCCAGCTGGCCTCCTCATGCCCGAGGCACCTCCGCGTCCAGTGGTGACATAGGTGTTGCACTACAGAGACCAGGACTTTCTTCTGCAACAGGCAAGTAACCATGGCCCATACCAGGTGGACTATGCTTGTGTCTCAATTTTTCCTGATTTTACAGCCACAGTTCAGAAATAAAGAGTTTCCTTCCTGACAGCGAAAAAGACACTCGGGACCTGGGAATCCTGTACACATCGCTTTTCCCAGCCAAACTGTTGGTCCTTCTGGAGAGGCAGTCCATCTTCTACTCTACGCCGGAGGAGGCATGGCGATGGCTCAGCAATTATGAGTCAAATGGCCATTGCCACCCTGAGCCTATCCCACCGCAACACTGAAAATGCAGGAAATCTTTCCCACAGCAAGGGAGGGGGGAGCAGCCCACGCAGCAACATGCCCGCTCTGGCCGTGGCAGCATCCACCATGATCACACACCTGGGATGCAGCCCTGCAAGAAGCTGGATTGAGGTGGACATTGATTCAACCACTGGCAGTGGCATTAACTTCGACACTATTGCTCCCTCACCTAAGGTCATCCCTGACATGACTGATGAACCTATATGATTGTAGTTCCACTATTTGTACTCCTTGTCTTTCAGGTATGGACTCCTTCTTTATATCCTCCTTTTCGAAGGTACCTGGATTACATATTGCTTGAGCAGTTTGAACAATACGCATTGGCGTAATCATCTTGGGTGGGGTCAGTTGGAGTTTGTTCTTGGTGTTTATTGCTTATAAGGGGTCAGACAGAGAGTGTGACTGGAAATAGGTCCTGTAACTGGACGCAAGGAGGTCCATGAGTAGTGATGGATTCACAGCCCAACTCCTTATGTGGAATGTGAGAGGCCTCAATTTTCCAGCCATATGGTGCAGAGTAACCCTGGGCGTTGTTCGCGAAGTAGCGCTATGCGTAGCTACGCAAAGTGCACTTCGCACTACGCAAGCTACACGTAGTACTTCGTGAACTGCGTAGTACCCTGTTCGGACTGTGCAAGATGCCGTTTTCAATGATTGCACCGTGCGGACAAGCATCCGGCACTGTGCAATCATTGAAAACGGCATCTTGTACAGTGCAAGCTGTAGTTTTCTGTCGCTCGAGTAGATTTTTACTCGAGCGGCAACTTTCTCAACGTGGACTGGTAGTTTCTCATCGCGAGCGGTCGCGAGCATATGTGACCACTTGCAATGAGAAACCTGACCTCCCCGCGTTGAGAATCTCGCCGGGAGGTTTATTTTCCACGCTCGCGATCGGCAACTTGATGTTGCTGATCGCGAACGAGGAAAAAGTCTCACCAGGATGTCATTTTGCTTGCTCGCGGTCGCCAACTTGACGTTGAGGACCGCGAGCAAGCAAAAAATGACCGCTGCACTACTCTACGATATGCTTCACGTGTTTGCACTATGCTATGTGCAATTTGCGTAGTGCGAAGTAGCGCAAACTTCGCAAACTACGCGAGCATAGCTTAGTGCTTTGCCCAGGGTTAGTGCAGAGTCCAGGCCTACATAAAAAGGTGCAAAGTACTGGTTGACTTTCTACAAGAAACACAACTAACCATGTCAGAGGGACTTGCAGTACAAAACCACAACGTTCTCCACCTTTAAACAGGGTGTGATCATTTGTATATTGCCAGGGGTCCCTTTCCTTCCACAAATCGAGAATATTGACCCAGAGGGCAGATGTATAGCACTGGAGGGTAAACTTGAGTAGGATGTTGCCTTGATTAATCTTTATGCTCCAAATGAAGATCGATTGGCCTTCATCTCCTCCCTATACACACACATTTCCACACTACTACACTGCCCGCTGATTATGGGGATGACTTAAATTGCATAGCAGGCATGACACTGGACAGGTCCCACCTGCCACTCGCCCACTTTTCTGACCCACGCCCATGGCAAAATTCCTTTGCAACAGGATACAGTGGTGGGGCTTGGTGGATACCTGATGGGAGCACAACCCTCTAGTCTGTCAATACTCGTATCACTCTGACTTACATGACCTTTTTGTAACCCTGAACACATTACACATTACCTTGCAATGGACTCTCTCTCATGCAATAGATCACAACTCCTTTCTGGTAAGCCTGCGCTGGGACTCTCCCAAGCCACTGATCCTGACTTGGAAACTGACCACGGAAGCACTGGGAAACCCAGTTTTTCCAGACCCACTAAGAGCCACACTATGCAACTAGCTCGCAGATAACCATGGCTCTGTGCTCTCCTTCTGACTGAATGGGAAGCCATCAAGATGGTGTTTCAAGGCCTTTGCATAGCCATGTCAAAGGGGATCAGCTTTGAGCTTCAGTTTGAGAATATTCAGATGGAACCACTCCTTGACACTCTAGGGATCTGGGATCTTATGACCCTACTGTATGCAGGCGGGTTGTGCCCAAGAGGGAGAAACTGCAAGCATTATTCGAGAGACTCAGGGGCCACAACTACCATCAATACATTACTAAGGCATAGAGCAAACAGGATAATGCAAGGCGTTCACTAGCATGGATTGCAAATCCCATACACACAATGCCCCAACACTATCCATGATTGTCCATGCAGGAGATAAGGTATATACACAAGTGGACATAAATAGCACATTGCATGCCTACTATGATGACCTTTACAGTCTGTCCCATACCCAGTCCGTAAGAATACAAGCTTGCGTTATAGCCACTGAGACTAACAGACTCAACCATGATATGGTCGCCCTGCTAGGGGAGATATTGAGGTTCAAGTAGTGAGAGAGGCCATCAAATCCCTGGACAAGGGAAAAGTCCCTGGGACTGATGGATTACCCATTGAATTGTATTCACCCTTCATGGACATATTAACTCCCCCACTAAGTAAACTCTACAAAACCACAAAGGAGAATGGTACTCTACCCCCCACTATGCTTGAGGCCCTGCTCATTCCACTCCTTAAACAAGGCAAGGAAGAGAACCTGGTCTCCTCCTGCAGGCCATTGTCGGTTTTAAAATTGGACTATAAAATAATAAGCAATATCCTGGTTACCTGACTGCTGCCTTGGCTTCAGAGCGTAATACACCCAGACCAATCGGGGTTGACCCCAACTCACTGCACAATACCCAATATCATACAACTCATTCATACTTTACACTCCCCACTCCAAGAATACCCCAAGGCTACCAAGCTTTCAACTCCATATATGGGGACTTTGTATACATCGCCAGTATGAGTCTGTATTGGTTTCCTTAAATGGACAAAACTATTATATGCCTTCCCTACTGCATGTCTTAAGACTGGTGGGTTCATTTCAGACCCTTGAAGTATCAAGAAGATCGCCAAGCAGGAATGCCTTTTCTCTCCAGCATGATTTGCCATGGCAGCTGAGCTCCTGGTTTCAATGCTTAAGCAGGGCGACTTCTTCATTGGGCTGCATAAGTGTGGCACTCCAAACTATGTATCGCTATACACTAATGACATGTTACTTTATCTCTGCGGGGAGTGATTGGGCATAAGGGGGCTTGCACTGCACTCCCAGAGTTTGCCGGAATATCCAGACTAGGGCAAATCTAAAGCCTGTTCTATAAACTCTCTAGAATCAGAGGACAGGCCATCAGAGCTGGGAGAGTTGATACGGTGGGAGATGCGCACATTTAGCTACCTGGGAGTGCAAATCGAGGGTAACATCCGGGTGACACTCGCATCCCTACAACATTCTATTGCCTTCTGGCACACTTTACACTTATGCACTATGGGACAGGATGCCCTTGTGAAGATGAGAGTTCCTCCTCAGCTGTTATATTTATTCACATTCTATACCACGGGCTATCTTTCAAGAAATAGATGGGTTACTATTGACCCTGGTATGGGGCAGCAGGAGGCACAGTGTTTCACTAACCAAGCTCAGACTCCCCACTACTGAGCATACTGGTCCAGGACTATGAGCTTTATTACTTGCCCACCCAGCTTGTCTGGGTGACGTGATTGTGAGGTGATGGGACGCAATGGAACCCCTCTGGCTGAGACCAGAAAGACTCCTTATTGTGATGCCCTGCTCCAGCTTTCTACATCCCTCACTGCAGCAACAGGATGCAAAAGATGGTGGTAAACTCACTACACTAAAACAGGCCAGGCCTAGATGCTTCAGCGAACACATTGTACACTCCTTTGCTTCCAAACTCCCACTATTGTCTTTAATTGCTATACACACCTGAGGCGACTGTGACGAC
Organism: Triturus cristatus; assembly: GCF_964204655.1. Lineage (NCBI taxonomy): Eukaryota > Metazoa > Chordata > Amphibia > Caudata > Salamandridae > Triturus > Triturus cristatus. Next base: position 1,667,702,496 of record NC_140591.1, on the reverse strand, counting down.
ACACTCAAAGACATCCATGCCCTTATTAATGAATTCAGGCCCCCCTACCAGTATTTCCTATCACACGGTTCAGTTTGGGCCGCTATAGGGCCTACTGGATCCTTGGCTCTACTGAACCCAGAGTACATGCTGATCCTTAGATCGTCTACATGACAACAGGTAAATCCATGAGGATCTTTGCAGTGCACTTTTGTGGCAGGCCAAGAATTACCTGCACGGCCAAGAACTTGCTGGACCGAGGACATTGATGCCATGATAATGGACAAGTATGAGAAAACATCTTTGATTACATACCACGCATTCCCTGAAATGCCGGATTTAAACTTATCCAATATTACTTTAACCATAGCGCCTACCTCACCCCAAAGAGGATCAATGTAATTATTCTCTGGGGCACACTCATCATCCCCAAGATGTGTCACAGAAGGGGTGGATTTCTTCCACATGGTGTGGGCTTGTCCTACTGGGAAATATGACACGATGCATTGCTCTAGCCACCGAGTGGCGTATCCTGAAATCCCGCTCAATTGCTTACTGGGGCTTTTTCCTCAACCTCAGGCGAAACTAATACTGAGCAGATCCATAGACCTGGCACTAATCATAACGTGCTGGTAATTGATGGTCTGCAAAACTCCTCGATGACCCAATCACGTGCTTTGGCATGTGCAGGTAATTCAATGGCCGGAATACTTAGGTGCAGTCCTGCAGAAGGAAGAACGTCAAGGACACTTGTCGCTCGACCACACGCAAGAATGCAACACTGTACTGCAGGACTACCCCCAAATAGATGGCTCCAGAAACCTCCAGCTTCCCCTGGGAGAAGGGAGGGAAGCTCAGACGGATATTGCATCCCTGCTGCGCTTGTCTTACATGGTTGCATTCCTCTCCCTCACTCTGGGCTCCATCCCTCCCCCTCACATATTCTCAATGCCGTAGTGTGGATATCACCCTCCGTGGTCATCTGATCCACTGCTCTCCCTTACTCCATACACCCCTGCAGGTTGATTAGTTTGGCTTGTTTTTTGTTAGTTATTGATTTCCTTTGTTTCTTTCCTCACGACATCCGGTAACGCCGCTCGCAGTTAACCACCTCCATATGGAATGCACTTTGGACCCTCCACCACTCGACTGGAGCACCCCCTTATGGTCAACTTTTATCCAATGGTCCCTTCCAACCTCTTCATGAATCATCTCTTGGTCGCCACCAACTTCTCAATTGATTAGCTTTCTGTCCCTACTGACCCTGCATTCATTATCTCTTGGTCCGAACCAAACTTTTCAGTAATTATCTCTTGGTCGCCATCAACTTCTTTATTAATTATCTATTGGTCCAGATCAACCTCTGCGTTATTCATCTATTTGTCACCACCAACTTCTTCATTTCTTACCTCTTGGTTCACACTGATCTCTTCATTAACAATCTCTTGGTCCCCACCAGTGTTTATATCTCTGTCCCTACTGACCTCTGCATTAATTATCTATTGGTTTATAATAATAATATAATAATACCATCCTCTTCATGAATTATCTCTTGGTCGCTGCCAACTTCTTCATTGATTATCTTTCTGTTCCTACTGACCTCTGCATTAATCATCTCTTGGTCCAAACCAGCCTCTGCATTAATTATCTCTTGGTCACCACCAACTTCTTCATTACTTAGTTCACACTCACCTCTACATTAACAACCTCTTTGTCACCACCAGTGATTCTCTCTTTGTTACTACTAATGATCATACCCTTTAAGATCTGTAACACTAGTATCCTCTTCCTGTTCCTTCCTCAGGTCCCGCGCTCTGTTTGCAGTGAGAGCTGCCCACCAGGGTACAGAAAGGCCGCCAGAGAGGGGGAGCCTGTCTGCTGCTATGATTGTGTCCTGTGCTCCCAAGGAGAGATCAGCAATCTCACAGGTATACTACACTCTGCATTTAATGCATCATCACTCAAGGTCTCAAGGAATACATTTCAACTATGGAGACACTGTTTATTCTTCTGATTTTCAATCAAGTGACACAGTTTTTTTTTTTTGTTATTTATTAGCAGTAACGTGGCCCAATCTAAAAGATAACAGAGGACTACACTTTGCTTCACTTTTACAAGAGAGAGAACAGAAAACAAGATGTAAGCTTAATATGTAGGATCAGGTTATAGCGAGAAAGAGGTAGAAAGGGAGATGTTGAGAGACTATCAGTAAAGACAGTGAAAATATTATATTTGTGATATTTAATACGCAAATTATTCAATAATTCCACAATCAGCCAAGAAACATTTATGAGCTGAAACAATATTGAATCAACAACATTTTCAGCAGGGGAAATCAAAGCTCTAACCTTATATATATACGCCCTCATTTGCAAAAGGCATGCGCCGCTGAAGCATCACATTTTTGACCCTCTGGCGGCGCAGGTCTCTCAAGCATATCTTTGAGGTGACGTAAAGCCACCCTGGGTGGCACTGAATGGCCTCATGGATATGGAGTGAGACAAAGCAGTGCAAATCGCTGCCTTGCCTTACTCTGCTTCAAGGAGGCATTGGGGGTTGCTGTGGGTGTTGTGGAAATATGGATTTTTCTGGTCAGTTATGTCCCCTATCTTGGACCCCAACGGTTCTATGTGCATGTGACAAGTACATGTATGTTCCCTCCAGTTCCAGTTATGAAGACGCAAATACATGTGCGTCCACCGTTAACATGTCCTCTTTCAGATCCGCCATGAATAGGCTGGATATTCCATTCATAAGTACAAAAGGCCACCGCCTTTATATGGTTCACTTATGCCATTTTTCAGTCCAGGCAAGTAGGCCCTGATTCTGTCATCAAACTCTTCTTGTCTTCTGCCTCTGAAAGCTCCAGTCTGAGCCTGCATCTGTGACCATGAACTTTGTCTCATTCTCTGCGCGGCTCACGAAGCCTGACATCAGCTTGCTGCCTGCCAAGAACTGTATTTCACCTTCGAAAATTATCTGCTCCGCTCCCTGCCCAATGCATTCCTGTCTAGTAGCTTAAGTAAACATTCTTCCAGCTACCAAGCAAAGGCCCGACTTCTCTGTCTTCATGCAAGTAATTCATAGCCCTGTTACTATGGAAGATTCCGCCCTCGCATCTAGTGTAGACACTTAGACGCTTGTACACGCACTAACAGTCAGTATAATCAGTATAGAATAAGATTCTACTCTAAGAGACCTCTCTTTTGGATAACTTAGTTCTTTAAACATAGGATGTTAGATATGATTTGGGATTAGGTTGACTTGACCCTCCAGACTTCTGTCGCCACATGTAGAGCTAAATGTCAAGTCCCCTTCACCCCCTAGTTGCACGTCAATTACACGTCATGCTGCTGCGCGCGCATATCTGCCAAGTATTTCTGCTGACATTGCGAAATTCTTTCATGTAACCACCCTCTTATGACATCACATCTGATGATGTTTTTTTAATCACTCCCAGTTACGCCTATTTTTGCTACGTATGAATATATTATCACCACTATCAATTGTTACGCCTCTTGTATTGGCCTCACTGTAATGCCTATTGTATAAAAGTAATTGATTGTCAATAACGTATGTACTTCACTTCCTGAACCTTCGTGGTGATGGAACCTGGAGCAACCGATTATAATCGACCATTGGAATAAAGCCCATTCCGAACCTCTAATACCATGGATTCTGCCTCTTATTTACTGAGCTATTTTATTATGTTTCTGTATCAAATTAAGTCCCGGTAATTAAATTATTTACCACATGAATGGCGCCCGAACAGGGACACTTTCTCATCTCACGCGCCGGTGGTGCGTTGCAGGCCCGGTCTCCTGCCACAGCTGGACGGACAACAACGCGTACCAGCAGGATTTCCTGTATCTCCCTCCGGTCAAGCGGGGGCGACTGAGGCTGCGATCAACACCCAGACGAGGCGGTGAGAAGTGCGAAGTATCCCGACCAGAGCCTAGCTGAGAGAGCAAGATCCGAGGTATACAGAGGCCCACCAGTTTTCCGAAGTCCCAAGTCGAGTCCAGTGTCCGAAGTGTTCGAGTCGAGTCCAGTCCGGTTCAAGTTCAGTTCAGTCTCCGAGGCCTTCCGTTCCGAGCTACCCGGTGAGTACCATTACTGGGGAGGCGTTCTGGCGTGCACATAAGTTGTGCCGGTCCAGACGGGTTTGGGTACACAAATCCGGTCTGCACTGTTTCAGCAGTGTATCTGTACTGTTTAGCAGTATATCTAGTATATCAAGTATATAAATTCAGAATAATTCAGTTCAAGTCGAGTATTATGTTTAGTGATTAAGTTTTTCTTAGATCATCGTTGCTCAGTTAAATGTTAAATGTTAAATGTTTTAAATACGTTCGGTATATTGTGGTATGAATGACTGTTCATTATTGTGTTTATTGTATTAAGTTTGTTCAAAATCTAGTATCAGATCAGTTCTCATTAAGTTTGTTCAAAATCAAGTATCAGATCAGTTTTCAATATGCCGCTCTTTTCGAAATTAAGACAGATCACAACAAGAAAAGGGGTACTCGAAGAAGCTGTTCCTATTCCTCCTAGGGACACTCCAGGGTACTTCATGTATCATAAACATGGCTTAGACGCTATATTATTTCTTGATTTATGGGTAGACTACACTAAGGAATTACCAGAAAGTCAGAGGTGGCCCGCAGCTGGGACCTGGGATGCAGAGTGCATCGTGAAAGTAGAGGAAGAGTTATGGAAAAAGAAAGCTAGACAATCACAGAAGGACGCCATTGAATTATGGCGTAAAGAATCGTATAGACGCACAGAAAAAGCACGTAGACAGGAAGAGAAGAGTAAAGAGAATTCAAATAAAGTTCAAGAAAATCTATTAATTGAAGAAGGTACACGAGTAAAATCAGAACAAGTAGACAGACAAAGACATGCCCTTATGAAGGGTATGTATCCCCTTCTGGCCGAGGGATTACCTAAGGCTACTGCGGGGATACCAAAAGACTTGCCACCCCCATTATTTCCAATAAAGGTACATCCTAAGGGGCATCCCAGAACAGCAGAAGATGTTTTTCTTTCCTCATATTTAGATGACGCAGCTCCCGGGTATGCTAATCCCGCCCCACATAGACCGCTTGCCAGGGAGGTTCAACGCCAAGATCCAGTACCCGTATCCCTACAGCAACAGGTTCTGACACAAGTTCCGGCAAGCACATCTGTTTCTGCATCTGTTCCTACAGCTACTTCTATAGCTGTATCCACACCTATAGTTGCTGTATCACGTTCAACGAATCCTTTCACACCTGATACTCCAGACGGGGCTACCGGAGGTGCTACCAATATCTTTTCTACGCCACCTAGAATAAATAAACTTACTTTTCAAGAGTCAGCACATTCACGTACCCCCAAACTCATAAATGCCCGTACGCTTAAGGAACTTCTTATAGATTGTAGATATGACCCTGTGCCCGGAAAAGAGGACGAAATGACCCTGGCATCATTACGTATCAGACGAGCCGCGGTGTATTTAGGGAAGTTACCAGGAATGACTATGCATCTAGATAATATATATCATTTTGTCCAAACAGGGCAAGATTCTGAATGTATTAACAGAGCTATGGAATACCAGAAAGTGGAGATACAGGGGGAACTGTTACGTTTCCTCATAAATTGTGTGATCAGAAATCAAGACCGACCGGGGGTAGACCCGGAAGCAATGCAGATTCTTACCAGATGGAGCCAGAATATATCAGAAGGGAGACATGATAAGCAAAACTGTATAATAGCCATGTGCCGAAAGATCCGTAAAGAAATAGAACGCCTACACGAAGAAAGATTAGCGGTAGACCAGTTCGAACGAAGCGAGGAAGAAGCATCAGGACTGCCCACAGGACAGTCAGAAACTATAGCCTATGTAGGTAGAGGAAGATCTCGTAATAGTACTAGATGTCTTACTGATCCGATACGTCCGATATGTCTAGAAAATAACAGGAATTTTCAAACACCAATAATAAATATAAGGTCTAACGAGCATTCATTCCAAGCAGCTGATAAATTACTCCGAGAACAAAGGGGTTATCATTTTCTCGATTCTATGGATGAACAAGAATTAGCCAGGTCAGCTGTCCATTGGGTTGACAGTCCCGGGAAGTATAGTGATGATACAGTAGCACACACATTTTTGAATCTCACCCCAGATGAACAGCGTTTAGCTGGGATTTATATGATTCAACAACTTCTTATACTATATAAAAGCCAACATTCAGATCCGGGTCCCTTACCTGATATATTGACCGAATTACTCAAGAATAGATGGAGAGGTTCAGGTACTAAGTTAATTAAAGAGATACTAGAATCAAGAAAGCAGTACATTCTTTTTATATACCCAGAACATGTCTCACTGCCCATCAAGGAAAGAACCACGTATTACATGGACAGACAGAATCCCTTACGAGAAGTGCACCCAATAAAGGGCGAGGACAATGAGTTTAAACGTGTATATGTATATACGCCCATATCGAAAATAGAATTGTTAGAAATGAAGAAAGTGGTACCCAGTCATGACAAAGACCCAGCGGGTTTCTACCGAGAAATTAAAGACATGTTACTCATGGGAGAGTATACCTATCCCGACATTATGACAATATTAAAGGTATTAATGCCTGCTGGCATTTATGAAAAACTCAAGGAAAAAGAGTGGGAGGTAGGAGACCAAAAGATAGATTGGACAGCATTAGAAAATGAAGAAAAGGCCCGAGGTCCAGGTTCGGGGCTTGGGGACAAAACTAAAGCACTGCCAGGTTTATTAGTCCAGGTACTGCCACGTTTATTAACTACGAAAAAGGAAGACTGGGGTGCAATTTCAGCCTGTAAACAAAAGCAAGATGAAGACACTAGTGATTTCTATGCCCGATTCGAAAAATGTTTTGGTATAAATAGTGGTATAAAAGCAAGTAGCGAGTCCTACCCACATCTGTTTGTGACAAAATTAGTTGAAAATTCCTTGCCCCAAGTGAAGAATAGAGTATTAAAATTCGAGAGTACCTGGCAAGGTAACACTCCATCACAAATGTTACAAATGTTACAGTATCATCACAATAGAATTAGAGAGGAACAAGATCATGAACAAAGACGCATGAAAGACACGAAAATGAAAATGCTAGTCTCCCAAACAGTTCCAGCTGAAGGACATAAAAAGGGTATGACACATTCTGGCGATTTAGCAGGACCTGTAAAAGGGACATGCAACTATTGTAAACAACTAGGTCATCATGTACACGATTGTCCAGTCCTGAAGCGTAATATCGCCACAGGTATCACAAAAGAAAGACCACGGCCACTTAGACAGGATCAGAATGAACAAGGAGCCTTGCAGCATGCACAGTCCATGCCAGCTCCACAACAGACTATACAGTGTGTGCCAGCTGCACCAGCGCTGCCTGTTGCTGCCACGCAAACCACGACACGACAACTGTACCAGACCGCACAGTATGACTATCCTGATTATCAACGATATGCATGAACCAGCCTAGAGAGGGAAGTTGACTTACCCCTTATCGAGATCCCTGTAGATCAAGAAGGACCTTATGTACATAGTGAATTATTAGGCCAAGACAGAACATTTTTACTCGATACAGGGGCAAGTCGAACAACTATAAAACGTAGTGAAGTTCCAGGGGCACCCCTCTCAGGCTCACAGAATATTTCCCTTGGTTTTTCAGGAAAACCTATTGTTAATGAAGTGTCACAACCTCTTCCACTTACGATAGGACCTTTGACCCGAACTACAGATTTATTGCTTACTAAATCATGTCCAGAAAACCTGTTAGGAATAAAGACATTGAAAGCTCTAGGAGCTATAATATGTTGTTCTCCGGAAGGAGTAAGATTGTTTTTACGTGATTTTAAAGGTCATTATGTGTCTAGAGACATGGATCCCCGATTGCAGACTTTATCTACCCATCTATGGGCACAAGGCCCTACTGATGTTGGTTGCATGAATATTACACCATATCGAGTTACACTAAAGGCAGGAGTGGTACTACCACGAATGCGACAATACAAGTTACCACCAGATGCTGTAGTGGCTTTACTACAAATCATTGACGAGCTCATTGCCCAAGGAGTGGTTGTAGAAACAGACTCCAATGTATGTAATTCACCGATAATTCCGATTCTCAAACGAACAGATCCGAAGGCCCCGCCAGTATATCGATTGGTTATAGATCTGCGCGAATTAAACAAGTGTATTGTGCCACAATTCCCTGTGGTCCCCGATATCTCATCATTACTGACAGCTATTGATTCCGAAGCAACATTCTTTACTGTAATTGATCTCAAAAATGCCTTTTTCAGCGTCCCAATAGATCCGGAAAGCCAATATTTGTTCGGATTTAGTTTAAATGGACGTAGCTTCAAATTCTCACGCGCACCTCAAGGATTTACAGAAAGCCCCAGCATCTATAGCCAAGCACTGAAACGAGAACTCGACAGTATTCACATGCCAGTTAACACTGCCTTGCTTCAATATGTCGATGATCTGCTGATCACCGCTAGAAGCGAACCCGAATGTGAGAAAGCATCACTGACAGTTTTACAATTTCTAGCCGAAAAGGGGCACAAGGTGTCCCCTTCTAAGCTGCAATTCTGTGTCCAGCGAGTTGTTTATCTTGGACACTCGCTGTCCAAGGAGGGAAGGCAGCTTACACCAGATCGCATTCAGTTAATAGCTAACATGCCAATACCCAAGACACAAAAGGAGGTACGGGCTTTCATAGGCCTCACTTCATATTGTAGGCAGTGGATCCCTCAGTATGCATTTCTAGCAAAACCACTCATTCAGTTGACAACACAGGAGGCAGCCACATCGACTGTTCTCCCTTGGACTCAGGAACATACACAAGCTTTTGAAAGCTTAAAGAAAGCTTTATGTCAAGCACCTGTTTTAGCAACACCATGTTACAGTAAACAGTTTACACTCTTTATTACAGAACGCGAAGGTACTGCCTTGTCAGTACTCACACAAGAACAAGCAGGAGCACACAAACCATGTGCTTATTTTTCTAGTACATTAGATCCCGTAGCTCAGGCTCTGCCTGCGTGCCTGAAATCAGTGGCAGCGACCGCTTTAGCAATAAGACAAAGCGATGCTATAGTGTTAGGACATCCATTGACAGTACAAGTACCACATGCAGTGGAGGTTCTTGTGAATCGAACGCAAACACAACATTTGACTATAGCAAGACTTACAGGGTATGAACTAACATTGTTTCAGCCACATATAGAAATCAGACGTTGTAACACATTGAATCCTGCCACACTTTTACCTATAAATGGAACAGACCCACTAGCACATGATTGTATTGAAGTTATTACAATAACGACGAAACCCAGACAAGATTTAACCGATGTCCCGTTGTCAGACCCAGACCTGACGTTGTATGTAGATGGTTCATGTATGAGAAAAGGTACAGGAGAACTAGTGGCCGCTTACGCAGTCACAACAGACACTGAAATTATTGAAACAAATTGTATAAATACCTTGTCCGCTCAAGCAGCAGAGCTCGTCGCTCTGACACAAGCCTGTATTCAAGCCATAAATAAAAAAGTCAACATATACACTGATTCACGTTATGCATTCGGAGTCGTACATGACTTCGGCGTGCTGTGGCGAGAGAGAGGTTATTTAACTTCTCACGGTGCCCACATTCAGCACGGACCCCTCATTCACGCCTTATTAGATGCAATACATTTACCCATTGCAATATCGATTATGAAATGCAAAGCACATACGAAAGTTACTGATATCATTTCTCAAGGCAATGATTTAGCTGACAGAACAGCTAAACAGACTGCCCAAACTCAAACATCCGACATGACAAAGACAATAGTCCCGACGCCAACACATTGTATGACGGTTAAAGATCCTACTCTTGATGTAATTGATATACAGACACATGCTACATCAGAAGAAATAAAGAAATGGACTGAATTAGGAGGGATCCAAACGGATCAAGGATGGTTGATGAAGGAAAAGTCTGTGTGGTTCCTTCCTGATTCAATGGTCCAAGTCATTATTAACACTATCCATAGTCCAGCGCATCTAGGAGAGAAAGCTATGCTAGATAGCATTCAACATATTTGGTTCAACAAGCATTTACGAGCAGCAGCGAAACAAAAAGTTCGTACCTGTATGATCTGTTGTCAGTTCAACCCAGGAAAAAGCGTTCCCGTAGAACAAGGTGGATTTCATCCTCCTGATCATCCTTTTGAAGTCCTCCAGATGGATTATATCCAGATGGAACGATGTAGAGGATTTAAATATGTTCTCGTAGTTGTGTGTGCTCTTTCCCGTTGGACGGAGGCATACCCGGTTTCAGATTACACTGCCCCGACTACTGCCAAACAGTTGGTTCGAGAATTCTTCCCACGATACGGTTTACCACGTGTTGTTCACTCAGATAACGGCCAGCCGTTCTCATCCGAATTAATGAAACACGTTTCACTTTTGTTAGGCTATCAGTGGAAATTCCACTGTGTCCGACACCCCGAAGCAGCAGGTCTCGTAGAAAGACATAATCAGACTCTGAAAATAAGATTATCCAAAATATGCAGAGAGAAAGGTGTCGACTGGGTAGTAGCATTACCAGTTGCACTCTTTTACACAAGAATGGTAGCACACTCTCGAACAGGGCTATCCCCGTATGAAGTGATCTTCGGCAGACCACCAAATATGTGGGGGACGCCTATACCACGCAAAATAACTGATATTGACTGTAACATGCTGACAGATTATTTGGCTTCCTTGATGGCTGCACTACAATCTTGTCGTTCACAGGTAGCCGCAGCTTTTCCTGACAACACTGAGGTGAAACCCCATGACGTGGTTCCGGGAGACTTGGTCCTCGTGAGGAACTTTGATCGAAAGACTCAGCTGGAACCTAGGTGGCGGTCACCTCAGCTGGTGTTGCTCACCACAAGAACAGCCGTGAAGATCGAAGGCAGAAAAGGATGGATTCATTCAAGTCATATCAAGAAATTTCATGGACTAAAATCAGATGTGAATACCACACCTTGTGTGTCTTCACCCATTGACTCAAAACTTCCTTTTGTGGAAAAAAGTGATTCCGAACTTTATAAATTAAAGCTCAGGCCCAATGAGTCGAGCAATTTGATTGTTTAAGTCCTCTCCAAGGTGAAGCGGTTGAATTGTCTCGGACATGTATCCCTTGGACCTGAACAGAGAAAGCACCCGAAAAATGTTGAAACGACAGGCGTACTGTAAATCTCTGCGTAGTCATTGTATAGTGACGTTATTAATTTTGTTTTTCTCAAGTCTTTTAATAATTACTGCAAGTATATTGTTGCACATATATTATCCTATTTCTAGACATGTTTACAATGTTACTGCTGAACATTCTTTTAGTGAATTACCTCCGCTTGAATTGTCATACAGATTTGCGCTGCGCAATAACACTTTTATTAGTATGTTACATCATTCCCATCAGGTTAGCAATGCTACAAATTGTTGGATATGTGGCCGACTCCCTCCCTATCAGAACTATAAAGGAATTCTACCTCTTTTTCCATACCCGTTCACACACAACGGCTCCTGTGGAGCATGGTTTAGCTTAATTAATTCTCTGGATTCGAATTCTGCAGTTTATCAAGATAACTGGGTATGGGGAAATTTGAATTTAGTTTTACTTAAGGTCTGCTATCCTAACAAGGAGGGATTTCCCAAAAGAACAGGAACTGATCTAGAAAATGAAGTATATGGATTAGGTAATTTTACGCTTAATCTTATGATCCTAAATGTCGAATCCGAAGCTACTCCAATTTTGCCCGCTATGTCAATATTTCCAGTAAAAGGTGAATTATGTGTAAGAAAGAATGGTTCCATACATATGGGCCATAGTAGATGCACCACTGTAGTAGAATTTAGTGATCAAGGCAAGTCTACATTTAGAGCTTCCCGCCATTCCTATTTTATATGTGGTCAGACGGCATATGTACGTTTGCCTCTAGATTGGGATGGTACCTGCTACATTGGATTCCTTTTGCCACCTGTTTTTCTAGCTCCTCCTGATTATCACAGAAATACTCATTTAGTACACAATAGAGAAAGGAGTGATCTCCCAATAGTCGATTACACTGAAACAGCATGGGAAAAATACACAGATTTCAATAAAGGTCTCTTTCCCTATATAGGTACCGTTACTAATAGTAAGCTGATACGTAGATTAACTAGAACCCTTGAAGCAGTAGTGAACGAAACTATTTCCGCCTTAGGCAATTTAACAGAAGAGCAGTCTGCTATGCGGATTGTTGTGCTTCAAAATCGTCTTGTCCTTGACGTCATCCTGGCCGATAGGGGCGGAGCTTGTAGGGTCATCGGATCAAGCTGTTGCATTTTCATACCAGAAAATTCACCATCTGTATATAAAGCCATAACTCGCCTTCAAAAGATTGTAAACCAGATACACCAGAATCCAGGCACCTGGACTTGGTCCGGTTGGTTTTGGAGCGTGTTATCAGCCTGGGGATGGAGAGTCCTATCTTTCCTAGGTATTGGCCTTCTCATACTATTCAGTTGCTGTCTATGTCTACAATGTGGACCAGCGATTTGTGGTCTGTGTGCCACATCGTGCATTCCACATCAAGATTTTCATTCAAGATCCCGGAAGAAGAAAGAAGAACAAATGATGCTATATGAACAGATCAATGGATTAATGAAGATTGATATCTCTTGACGGGCAAGTAGGGGACAAGGAGGGAATGTGGAAATATGGATTTTTCTGGTCAGTTATGTCCCCTATCTTGGACCCCAACGGTTCTATGTGCATGTGACAAGTACATGTATGTTCCCTCCAGTTCCAGTTATGAAGACGCAAATACATGTGCGTCCACCGTTAACATGTCCTCTTTCAGATCCGCCATGAATAGGCTGGATATTCCATTCATAAGTACAAAAGGCCACCGCCTTTATATGGTTCACTTATGCCATTTTTCAGTCCAGGCAAGTAGGCCCTGATTCTGTCATCAAACTCTTCTTGTCTTCTGCCTCTGAAAGCTCCAGTCTGAGCCTGCATCTGTGACCATGAACTTTGTCTCATTCTCTGCGCGGCTCACGAAGCCTGACATCAGCTTGCTGCCTGCCAAGAACTGTATTTCACCTTCGAAAATTATCTGCTCCACTCCCTGCCCAATGCATTCCTGTCTAGTAGCTTAAGTAAACATTCTTCCAGCTACCAAGCAAAGGCCCGACTTCTCTGTCTTCATGCAAGTAATTCATAGCCCTGTTACTATGGAAGATTCCGCCCTCGCATCTAGTGTAGACACTTAGACGCTTGTACACGCACTAACAGTCAGTATAATCAGTATAGAATAAGATTCTACTCTAAGAGACCTCTCTTTTGGATAACTTAGTTCTTTAAACATAGGATGTTAGATATGATTTGGGATTAGGTTGACTTGACCCTCCAGACTTCTGTCGCCACATGTAGAGCTAAATGTCAAGTCCCCTTCACCCCCTAGTTGCACGTCAATTACACGTCATGCTGCTGCGCGCGCATATCTGCCAAGTATTTCTGCTGACATTGCGAAATTCTTTCATGTAACCACCCTCTTATGACATCACATCTGATGACGTTTTTTTAATCACTCCCAGTTACGCCTATTTTTGCTACGTATGAATATATTATCACCACTATCAATTGTTACGCCTCTTGTATTGGCCTCACTGTAATGCCTATTGTATAAAAGTAATTGATTGTCAATAACGTATGTACTTCACTTCCTGAACCTTCGTGGTGATGGAACCTGGAGCAACCGATTATAATCGACCATTGGAATAAAGCCCATTCCGAACCTCTAATACCATGGATTCTGCCTCTTATTTACTGAGCTATTTTATTATGTTTCTGTATCAAATTAAGTCCCGGTAATTAAATTATTTACCACAGTGTTACCACTCAACTCCCATGGACTTTGACACTGACCCAGATTTACAACATCATGTAAACCTGGGGCAGCCCCAAAAGCGTACGCCTCCCCAGAACATTCTGCAGCACACATAGAACAAGGAAAAAGCCTCTCACTATTGTTTTTGTGCAGGAAGGTGCTCTAAATGTTTGTGGGATTTTCCTTGAGTTGTGTTTTATTACTGTTTTAAGTGCTGCATATATACTTTACACATTGCCTAAGTTGGTCCTCACTGTTTTTGTGCCAAGCTACTAGAGGGTTTGGCACAGGTTGCTTTAGTGGCTTTTTGTGGTTCACCCTGCCAGGGCAAACACGCCAGTCAACTAACAACCCACTTTCTCACACTAGTTTATGGCACACGGAGACCATGGCTTCCAAATTATTCTTAAACATGTAGGGTTGTGTGAGGAAAGTACTCACATCCTACTTTTTCCCATGGCACTGTGTGGTCAGGAGGCCATCAGCATCAGGCCCACCATGGCTGTGTCCACCATCTCATCTTCTGCAATCTAACCTATGCTGTAAAAACTGTGGAGTTCAATAAAAGCAGTTGCAATTATTATTAGTCCACAAAAAACAGAAACCCTCCATCACAAAGTATACTTCAGGATACTTCCAATTCACCCCTGGACTCACTAATTTCGAAATAATGACATACCCTCACCTCAAGCGCGGCTTACGCCTCATCTAGGCCTGCATGTGCAGCTCATGTTTGCAACGTATGCCAACAACCACAGCGGCGACTGGTCTAAACCTGGCTCAACAACCTGGTAATGGAAGAATTTATAGCACAACTTTCACCCAAAGCTAAGTCACTTGGATCCCCCCTGAAGAGAGACCTCACTCTAAAGGAGCACATGAACAAGAAAATCAAGACAGCCATGAAAACCAAGACGACCAGATTTCTGCACTAATTTGCAGCCCTCTGCTGTGTTATTGCTAGGGCTGTGCTGTTGTGAAACCACATACATACAGACATACATATTAAAGAAAGTGAAAGTCTTCTAGAAAGCGGCGTTAGAACTGTTATGCAAGCCCTCCTCATCTGGCATCTGCTTTGAGGCAATGCCCTGCTCCATTGCCTGCCAGACTGCACACTGGGCATCCGTTCCCCTTTGGAGCATCATTCAGGCAGCAGCATGACCAGTCAAGGGTCTGTAGAAATATGACAACCTCTCTTCACCCTGCTGGAACACTGCTGGCTGCCCTTTCCAGCTCACCCCGTCTTCAAAATCACCTGCATGAACCACAAAACCTCAATGACTGGCACACCGCCAATCTGTCTGACAAGCTCCCCATCTCCAGTCGCTCTCAGCACACCCGCAGTGGGCACACCATCACACTGAAGACGAAGAAGCGCACAAGAAAAACCAAGGCAACAGGTCCTCTTCATCGCTGTACCTGAGATCTGAAAGTGCACTCCTGGGTCCACCAGGCAACTCCCAATCATGCTCCAGTTTATGGTGAAGAGCAAAAGGCGCAGGTTTCTAAGGAACACTACATCACCATGCAGCAGCAGACCACTTCCGCTGTCAGAATCCACCTCTCCCCACCATCAACAGTAACTCAAGCTTGGCGTCTGATCTTGCCTATGGCTGGGTTTATTCTATACAAATACTATTTATGGACATGCATACAAGCTGCAAAAACGGACAAAATGAAAATGGTATGTTCCCAAAAATAGTAAAGTCTATAAAAAAATACACATTTGATGGTTTTGAAGTTACGGGGACCGGGGAATTCCACATAGTTCCATCCAAAATTAAGAACATTAATTGCAAAAATATAACAAATGCATTTTGCTAAAGATTAAAAGTAATGAAGAAAATTATAACACTAAAATTGCATATTTGACTGACTGTGCACCTCCTGACAGCTTCTTAGCCCCTGTGCCCGCATCTGTAATACTGCACAGGCGCAGGGGAAAGAGATTTGCTCATTGCATAGGGCCACACCCCTATGCAAATGTGGGAACGCCCTCCGATGATAGCGCTGGAGCTACATGTTCGCCAGCGCTATCTATATTACAGAAGGGGCTGCACAAGTATCTGCAGCCCCCTCTGAAATACCAAAGTGCTGCAGGGGTGCGCAAATTGGGTGCAAACACCTTATGCGCCCCAGAGGCACTTTATACAATATGGCCCCTGGTGTTATCTTCTAATGAGCTAAAGGAGTTAGCAAATGCAGTGTTTCCTAGTGTGCACGTGCATGAAATTACGTCATTAGCTTCAAGGGAAATAGCAGGAGACGAGCTGCCCGTTGAGTTTAAGAAGACATTTTAAGAAATATTAGCCTCGATAATGATACAGAATACAGTGGGCATAAATGCTGTGGAAAAGGTGCCCCATTCTTGGAACTAAGTCACTAAGGGGCATATTATCAAGACAGGCGATAAAATTATCGCCGCTTTAGCGGCAGAAAACCACCATAATTCCAAATGAAGCTCAGGTTAGATGTCCTTCACATCGAACATGGGCTTCAATTGGAATTCCATTGAGCTTATTATCAAGCCCATTATCGCCGTTTTAGCAGCAGTTTTCTGACGCTAAAGCAGCCATAATTTTAACGCCGTTTCTTGATAATATGCCCCCAAGTGTCCGTAAAAATGGTCATGAATGTTGTAGTCTAGGGAGATCGTACGATTTACAAAAAGAACATAAGGACAAAGGGGCAAGGGTTGAAACCAAGTACCCTGATGGGGGTGTGCTACGATAAAGTGCCGGGTGCTGACAGATAAAATCAGCGTTCTTTATTTTCGACCCATGTTAAATATTATTCCTTCCCTACCTCCTGCTTTTAATCAAGATAGCACTGCAATGGCCTCAATCATTTATTTTTGTCAAATACTATCTTGATTTTTGTATAGGCAGAAAAGGTTTTTACTGTGAACTTAGAAGTTGTATCTATTTTGTTAGGTGAATACAAAACAATAGATAAGCCTATCCAGTGAGACCCCTTTTACCTAAATCTGGGCGGTGAACTCCGCTCCGCTCGCGGAGTTTTCACAGTTTTTCACTCACGTTCATCAACGTCAAGTTGAGAGCGTGGAAAACCCACCTCCTTGCCTTTACCAAGCTTCTATAACAGAACGAGAAAAACTAGTATAAGTTGTTGAACGCCAGATCTTAAGCTAACTGGACTAGATCCTTTAAAAAAAGTAAAGTCTAGCCTCCAGATGGACAATACTGCTGGATGTACTTTTAGGAGTAGTGAGCAGCCGATATAAGAATGTACTCACAATTTTCTAGAAGGTGATCGCATTAACGTACCCCCAAACGCCTGCTCCATAACACCCTAGGGTAAAAGCATTTACTTTTGTATAGAGCTAATAACTTCTTTATAGGCTCTTATGCTACTTTTTTCAAAAATCTAAAAAGAGCAGCAATAGCCCCTGCACATTTGCTGGCCCTCTGCTTTAGCAGAGCATCCTAGCTCAATTTGTCCGAAAAGATTATACTGATGTAATTAAAACTCTGATCTAATATGATACCATTGATTTAAATAGAGCAGGAGGGAGGTTTGTTTTGGGCCACAAGTCATAATATGTGATTTTTTTATGATTAATTTTTTGAAGATCACTCATGAAATATTACAAAGTGTTCAGGGGGCAATTACATACCATGGGCAGTGCGGGCGGCAAACACCGCATCATCCGTGTGTAATAAAACTGGTACCAACCGGTTGCTACCACTGGAAAGATCTTTTCCTATCAAAGTCCCAAGATGGTGTATATAAAAGAGTAATAAAAAGGTATCAAAATGCAGCCTTGTCTCACACCCTTGGTTGAATAAAATGGTGCAGTGCAGTCTCCATTTAAATTATAGCAGACTTGCACCTTGGAAACACCATGCAAACATGCTGGAAAATCAACCAATGAGGGTCAATGCCTGCCCTGTACATCAAGGGCCATAACTGACTGCTATCAACCATATCGAAGGCACAAGAGAGGTCCATAAGGGCCAAATGAAGGGCCCCTCTCATGCCCTGAACATATTTCCCTGAAATTAAAAGGAAATTTAAACTCTGATCGACTGTCACGACCACTGGCCTAAACGCACATTGTAGGTCAGAAAAAAAGGTACTTTCAGAAGCCCTGCTCTCCTAGGTCTCTAAAAGGACTCAGCCTAGTATCTTTGCCAACAAGTCCAAGAGGGATATGGGCCGATAACATGAAGGGGGGATTCTGTTTCCCTTTTTAAATATGGGGACAATGGTAGACTTCTTCCAGGAATGGGGGATGCCTCCTTTAACTGCTGCACAGAAGGCGTTAGTTGAAAGAGATGCCCAAAATGCTGGATTTTGTCTATACATAACAACGGGCAGCCCATCAGGGCCTGGCACCTTCCTTGTAAGATAGCCCTTGTTACTTTCTTGACTTCAAATCAAATCAAATCAAAACTTTCTTTATTCGGCCTTCCGAAGAAAGGTCATAAAATATACAAGTAAAAATACATGATAAAATATCACATAAAAAACCCATTGATTTAAAATTCATCACAGACAAGAATGATCGCAGTGATTTCAATTCACAAATTTTTAAAATGGCAGTGCATGCAAAGTATCTGGGTGAAGAGCATCAATTTAGTTCTTAACAGTCGGTTTGACAGTAAAATCATATAGATAAAATCAACCTAAGTTCGGTCTATGTCGCATGATATTCTGTAGGAAATTAGAAACAATGTAAACCAGCCCCTCCCCCTCCAGTGACTGTAAAAAAGAGTAGAGCTGGGCGACAAGTACGGAAGCCCAAACGTTTTAGTAGGGGGATTAATAATGTTCTCCGTTGATCCATATAATATTTACAAAAAAGAATGGTATGGATTGTAGACTGGGAGGAAGTCCCATCACAAGGGCAAGGTGATAGTATTTTAGCCCAGTTGTTTCTCAACGGAAAAGCCACTAGACGATGGAAAATATTCAGTCTAAACCTAACTAAAAGAAACAATTCATAAGAAGTAATACTATAAGTTAGGTAAGGCTGAATCCCAAATACCGTCTGGACTGTTAGACTATGCCTGGCCAAAATATGTAGTATTTTACTAACCCTAGGTCGGTTAAATTTTTTTTGACATAGACTAACCACCTAGATCTATGTACATTATCAAGGACCTTACAGTCTTGGATGATTTTTTGGGTAAAGACTGTTCTCTCTGACGACCAGATTCGGTGCCACAATAACAGAGGCTGGATTCTCGCCAGATCTGTCAGGTACGGAAGACCCAGTTCCAGATGGCAGGAATAGTTTGCGGCTGAAGTTGGTAATGCGAGAAGGTATCTCAAAAAACCATTCTCAACTGCCTGAATGGGGCCCACAGCTGCATGGCCCCATACACCCGCTCCATATAGAGCCACTGAAATACATTTGGCTTTATAGATTTTGACCATTTCCACAGGTGCTTTTCTCCCTAGTTTCCTAGAGAAATTTACAAGTGCGGAGGTGGTTCTCGCAAATTGGAGTTTTCTCACTTCAACTGCCGGTTTCCAGCTTAATATTTCGTCGATCATGACACCTAAATAGGGATATTTATCAGTGGTCGATAGTCTTTCCTTATTCAGATAAATGGACCTGGTTTTATTTTTCTTGCCAACGCCCGCCTTCATAACGAAGGTTTTCCCAATATTGACTTTAAGGTCCAGACTGGCCATAAAAAGTGCATAGCTGCTTAGAGCCCTCTGAAGCTCGTTTGGGGTACGAGCCAGTATCACCGCATCGTCCGCATACAGGAGAGCCGGTATGTGGCGATTGGCTACCATAGGAAGGTCCTGGGCTCCTCTCAGCATCTCCCTCTCCAAACCATTAGTGTAAAGGGTGAATAGAAATGGAGCCAGGACACATCCTTGTCTAACGCCCTTCTCCACCCCAAACGACGCAGTGAGTTCTCCACTGGTCCCAAATCTCACCCTGGCAGTTGCGTCGGCATAAAGTTCCCTCATAAAGGTAACTGCAGTCCGATCCATCCCTAGATCTAATAAGATGGACCAGAGTTTAGAATGACTAACGCAGTCAAACGCAGCTGACAGATCTACATAGACCATGTAGAGTGCTCCAGCCTTGATGTTTACATATTTATCGATCAAGAGTGATAAATTCAAGGCTTGATCTATGGTCCCCAAACCTTCACGGAACCCATATTGTAGGTCGGATAAGATGTTTTTTTCCTCTGCCCACTCCTGCAAGCGGTCAAGAATTATCCGTCCCATCATTTTCCCCGTGGAGTCCAATAGGGAGATAGGGCGGTAGCAGGAGACTGAGCTCCTGTCCCCTTTCTCAAAAATCGGAACTAGTATAAATTTTTTCCAGGATTCCGGAATGCCGATGGTACACAGTGCATTGAGGACCCTGGTCAAAAAGGGGATCCAAAGCTCAGTATGGGTTTTAAAGAAGTCTATTGGGACCCCGTCGGGGCCCGGGACCTTCCCTTTCTTGCTTGCACTTAGAGCCCGGCTAACCTGGTCAAGTGAGATGGACAAGTCAATAGGAAAAGGCGAAGGCTGTTGGCAATAAAAATCATTATCCCTGACATCGATTGATAATGGATTGATCATAAAAATTTTAGAGAAGTGCTCTACCCAGTCCCTTTCATCTATAGCGACCTCTACTCTTGGAAAGCCACCCTTGTCAATCAAAAAAGGTGATTTTACCACTTTCCAAAAGGCGGCACTATTATTACTGAAACAACTCTCATGTAGTTGGTCCCAGAGTTGCTTTTTTGACTTTTAAAGACTGAATGCCAGGGTTTCTGCCTCTGTCAGAGAAATGTACTCTAAAGTAACTTGTGGCTGACCTTCCTGGTAAACAATCTCCGAAATATGACCCACCCAGTCTCCCGGCGAGATGAGACATTTAATTGCTGGTTGGGTATGATCCGTAAAATAAAATACCCTAGAATCTCTGAGGATGGCAGCAGCCTGGATATCTTCCAATGCTTGAGTTTTCATATCCTGCTTTCAAATCTCCAGTACAGCTTTATATGAGGATCTAAATTTTTTAATGTCTTCACTTTTTTAACTGCTTAAGCGCAAGTGTGCAAGCAAAGTGGAACCATTTGTATGGGCAGGGATCCTTATGAGTAGGCTTAAAGACCAAAAAGCTGTCGGCTTGGTTATAAAGATCTTCAAAACTGGCCACATTAACCCCAGCTTGAGCCTCCACTTTCAAACACATCATAACATCGTCACAATTTGCGGTGATTATATCCTGGGTCAACCTTTTACCATTTGAGGAGCATGCCTTTGGTCTTTGAAAACTAGAAGTTGGAAGAAAGATAGACGGCCCGATTCACAGAACTAACTAAAGACAAAATCCTAAACTTACTACCATTTTCGTATTCACAGAAGGCACTTACTCATTTTGGTATTCACAGAAGACACTTACTTACTTCGGTATTCACAGAAGTTATGAGTCCTAACTTTAGGACTCCTAAATGTCTTCTGTGAATACCGAAAGTCTTAAAGTTAGGATTTTTCTCAGTTTAGGAGTACTAAAGTTAGGACTCCTAACTTTACTACTACTAAACTGAGAAAAATCCTAATTTTAAGGCTTTTGGTATTCACAGAAGGCATTTAGGAGTCCTAAAGTTAGGAGTCCTAACTTTACTACTACTAAATTGAGAAAAATCCTAATTTTAAGACTTTTGGTATTCACAGAAGGCATTTAGGAGTCCTAAAGTTAGGAGTCCTAACTATACTAGTACTAAACTGAGACAAATCCTAATTTTACGACTTTCGGTATTCACAGAAGGCATTTAGGAGTCCTAAAGTTAGGAGTCCTAACTTTACTACTACTAAATTGAGAAAAATCCTAATTTTAAGACTTTTGGTATTCACAGAAGGCATTTAGGAGTCCTAAAGTTAGGAGTCCTAACTTTACTACTACTAAATTGAGAAAAATCCTAATTTTAAGACTTTTGGTATTCACAGAAGGCATTTAGGAGTCCTAAAGTTAGGAGTCCTAACTATACTAGTACTAAACTGAGACAAATCCTAATTTTACGACTTTCGGTATTCACAGAAGGCATTTAGGAGTCCTAAAGTTAGGAGTCCTAACTTTACTACTACTAAATTGAGAAAAATCCTAATTTTAAGACTTTTGGTATTCACAGAAGGCATTTAGGAGTCCTAAAGTTAGGAGTCCTAACTATACTACTACTAAACTGAGAAAAATCCTAAGTGAGAGGCTGTATAGATAGGTGGGTAAAAGGATGGCAGAGTAAATTGAAATCTGGGAGGGTGAATATATGGTTGGTTGAAAGAATGGCAGAGTAAATGGAAATCTGAAAGAATGGAGGATGGATGGATGGAATGGTAAATTATGGATCAAATGATGAACTAATGAGCAATGTATGAAAGAATGAATGGGTGACTGAATGTAAAGGCAAAATACTACATATCAGCAGGTGGATGGAAGGGTGAAAAAACCAATAAATAGATACTTGGCTGGATGAGACAGGGAGGTGTACTATGGAGGATCGGGATTTGCCTTATTGGTACCATCAGCCTTTTGCTTCAAATTAGGCTACTTCACTGTTGCCAAAAACTAGCATTCTGCAGCACACATAAAAAGAGGAAAATACCTCCATGGATTGTTTTTGTGAAGGACATTTTCCCCCTGCGCAAAAACAATGAGAGTTTTACAGTAAAATCACTAATTTGCTGGTATTTCCTAGATGGACTGGACTCATAGGGGACCCCTTCTTTTGATTTATATGAGGGCATTAATGAACAGAAGATCAACAAGGCCAGGAAATAGTTAATGAAATCTGGGGACCTGTGGAAAAATGCAAAGGAGATCAATTGCAATGTTCAGTACGAGAAGTTTGAAGTTTGTATGAAACATCATAGAAAAATGGGATTGTGTTTTTGATGCATTGTTTAATATGTCTGCTCGTGTTCCCCTTATTAAATAAAAAAGGAAATCTCAAAAAATGTAGGTAACTACTGAATTTGTATTCCAGATGCAGTGAAATGTGCAAAATGTCTTGAGACTGAATGGCCCAATGAGAGGCGGGACCGATGCATTCAAAAGGTGATTGAGTTCTTAACATTTGAAGAAGCCCTGGGTCTCACACTCGCCATCTCTGCCTCAACCATGATCTTCCTTACTGCCTCCACTCTGCGTGTCTTCATCAAGTACCGAGGCACTCCCATTGTCAAAGCCCACAACCGGGGGCTCAGTTACCTGCTCCTCGTCGCCCTTATGCTCTGCTTCCTCTGCTCCTTCATCTTCATTGCCCGTCCCAGGAGACTCACCTGCATACTGCGGCAGACTTTCTTTGGGATAGTGTTCTCTGTCAGTGTTTCTGCTGTTCTTGCAAAAACCATTATTGTTGTTCTAGCCTTTAAGGCAACAAATCCAGGCAGCCCAGCAAGGAAATGGCTTGGATCAAAGACACCATTTCTGATCATTTGTTTCTGCTCCTTAGTACAAATTCTGATCTGTATTGTGTGGATATCTACCTCCCCACCATTTCCAGAAATGAATATGACATTTTATAATGAGAAGATAATTTTTGAGTGTAATGAAGGAGAAACCTTCTTCTTCTACTGCATGCTGGGATACATGGGCCTCCTGGCCTCAGTTACCTTCATAGTGGCCTTTCTCTCAAGGAATCTCCCCGGAAGCTTCAATGAGGCCAAACTGATCACCTTCAGTATGCTGGTGTTTGTCAGTGTGTGGATCTCCTTCATCCCAGCGTACCTGAGCACGCGGGGGAAGTACATGGTGGCCGTGGAGGTGTTTGCCATCCTGTGCTCCAGCGCTGGACTGCTGGGGTGCATATTCATGCCTAAGTGTTATATTATTCTGTTAAGTCCAGAGAGGAACACCAGGGATCATCTGATAGGAAAATAAAATTGAATAAATATAATTGTATCTTCTCTACGGTTTAAGTGGATTATGGGAAAGCATATGAAATCCATGGTAAATTGAAATAACTAATAATATCTTTTCAAAATCACCTAACACAGGACTAGTATACACTAGATTGAAATTAGCATGCACTGAAGAAAAGCAGTTATTTAAGGAGTGCATTTCAGAGAGAGCCAGAGGCATTGACTGGTAGGAAGAAAGAGGTAATATAACATGAGAAGGTAATAAAGAGTGAGAGAGACAGAGAAAGATTTATTTAGGACCTATCTCAAACATTTGGAATTGTACTGTGCAGAGTAGTATTCTTCCTCTTTTGCCCAGAAAATCCAGTAAATGAGATATAAGAATAGGCTGTTCTGCTGTCCATGAACAGCTGCCTATCATCAATTAAAAGTTGAGGCAGTGCATGTGGAACAGAGGAAATGCTATTTCAACAAACTACATCCATTTATGTTGTGTTTGGATGATGATTCCAAACACAGAATCAAGACACCTACAGATCCTATGACATTAAGAGCCGGATAAATCTAAGTTGTAAACAACATGCACAAATATTATTGTTTATTTTGTCATATACATAAAACGCTCTCAAAAACCACACTGCAGAAAAGGGTCACAGGAAAAGAATTGCACACTTAAAGACACACTTCTTGTAATGAGACTTAGCTTTGTAAATTAATATACATGTAACATCTTAAAAAGAAAAGACAAGGTAGTAGGAAGGACCATGGGGTGAAAGAGGAGCCCAACAAACAGAAATAGGAGGGTAAGGTGACTCTCTTCAATTTAGAAGTTAATCAGGAAACAAATCAGACACGCATTGGCACAGCATTTGCATCTGTCATGACACATAGGTATGCTGAGCTGACAATCTTTAAAAAAAATAGGAATTGAGAGCCCCAGCAGAACTTTGCAGATGCCAGATCCTTTAAATAAATAAATGAAATCAATTTAACACCACCATCGAGATGAGGAGTGGGAGGAGCAGCGAAGCGGATCATTGGTGGGGGTATTGAAAAGAGTGTACTGCAGGGATATAGAAAGAAGGGCGTGAGGAATCAAGGACCACACATACTTCCATGAAGTGCTTAACATCAGTGTAAATAGTCCCTCAGAGATGGATTCATACAGCACATCCAACCAGAACACTGTGAGACTGAAATGCTCCTGGAAGGGACCAACCAGTGAATAGGGAGGACAGTCAAGTCAACAAAAGTTAATTGTATGGTTAATTGAAACCTTGACAATATAGTGATTTAAAAGAAACATGCTATAAGAAAATTTAAAATAACTATATAGTATAAACTCGTCCGACACAAGCAGATGTGTGATATCAGGAGAGAAAAATACATGAGTATTAAACAATTTAAATAAAATGTCTATTGTTAACTTAAGAGCTGTGCTGCTATTTGAAGTCAATTGCATGTAAAATCAAGGTGCAAGAAGCTTATTTTCAAAGGTGCAAAATCTGTGTTGAAAACGTTAAGCGATAGTGGAAGAGTCTGAAGTTGGACAATCATCACTCAATTTTTTAAAGAAAGTCCTGCACCACTTTCAAATATTTGCCTCTACTTGCCAGATCAGAAGGGACCATAGTGCTGAAGTTCCACTTTCTGGCTTTGTTGCAAGTCCTTATATCGTGGGTTAAAAAAATGGCTTTAGTCATTATGATTCATACTGATATCTGAGTTGGTCTGATCCCTGACCTATGATAACCCTCGCTGATCAATTAAACACACTTTACGACATCGCCATACTAATGATTACTTTAGTCAATCTAAGACAAGCAGTACTTTTGTATGAAATATGATATGCTACCATACCCAACTGATTCTTCAATGCATGTATTTTTATTTACTGTCTATATTTTGTTTATATTCATATGTCTACTTCTTATGTCCTTCCAATTTTAGTATTGTATGTATTGATTTATATGGAAACAACAAATAAAAATCTTTTCGAATTAAAAAAAAATGGCTTTAGCAGTGACCGCCTAAAATGGAGCAGCAGTGGAAAACAACATAACAGATGAGTAAAAGTTTCTTATTTGTAGCCACACAACCTGCGCTTAACAATATTGGAAAGGTGCGGCCAGTTTGGGTTACTGTCTTTAATTTTTAGAGCCGCCACCCTTGCAGCCAATATTTTGGTAAGGCAGGCCTTTCCAACTTCAGAGTTTTGGTATGGTTGTGGCTGCAAGCCTGCGTGATGCTCGTTTTCATACAAGGCTGCCAGAACATTTAACAATGGAGCAGACTTTATATTTTCCATACCTGCAGACTTCAGGATAAGTTTTGCCTGTTTTTCCAGAATATTTCTCACTGCAAAATGCATGAGACATAGAGGGGCTTATTTACAAGGCCCTTGCGCCACTTTTGCATTATTTTTAACATGGGAAAAGTGACGCAAAAGTGGCACAAGGGGCTCATAAATCTGCTCCAGAGTATTTAGTGCAGTCAGGTCTATTTGGAGGCTGTCTGCTGCCACCGTTAATTAGGTAGACCAAGGGCTGTTTCTGGTTTTGAATATGCTTTGAAGAACAAACTTCAGGGTGTGGGGCATGGCCAGGATGCAGCTATAATAATATTTTAGAAAGACCCCCACATTAGCCCACAGTAGACCTTCCAGACCAAATTCAAGACTCACCAGAGATGCCCTGATGAAATTTGGCACCCTGAACACTCCTATAAAATTTTAGGTTTAACTTTTCCATGGTTTTGGTGAGTTGTCAGAGCCTAGTAGCAATTAGTGAAACCTTGCCCTTGAGGTTGCTCAAGTGTGTTTTGATGCCGCCATTTGCCGAAAGCCAAATGCCCAGATAGTTGCAAGATTTTTCTTCTGTTATTTTTAGGGGGCCGAGGGACCAATAGTGATTTGATTTCTTGAGCGGCTTCCCAAAGGATATAATCTTATTTGCCATATTGTATCTGTGAAGGGTGTTTAGGGCTCCATGGATCCCTAATTTGGAGTCGTCAAGCAATACGATATAGTCCGCATATTTAAGTATCGTAATCTTGACTTCGCCTTTTTTTGGAGGGTTAAATTGACGTGGTTTAGAGCGATGGACATGTCTGCTGTGTATATATTAAATAGCAGCGGAGCCAAGACACATCCTTGCTTTAGCCTGTGATTTGTGTCGATCTTCCTGGTTAGTGCAGTATCAGACAACTTGACTCTCATCTAAGTTAATGTATACAACAATATAATACCGTTAAGCAGGTTGTTAGGAATGCCCCACGTCTGAAATTTGCTCTATAAATTACCTCTGTCCACCCGGTCAAATGCCGAAGAGTAGTCAACAAAACATGCATGAAGAACAGATGACTTGTGACTGGTCACCTGGAGGATGAGGTAGGAAAGAGTGACTGTTATCCAGTTTGGAAGAATTCGGTCTAAACCCTGTTTGACAAAAAGGAATTATCGCATTAGTTGATTCCCAGCACTCCAGATCCTTCAAGATGATAGAAGCACATATATGTGCCTCGACGACCAACAGGGCGATCAGGTGATAATTGGTGGGACTCTGCCTATGCCACTTTTAAAGATTGGATGCAGTATTGAGCCAATTGTCAGGAAGTTGGCAAGGCTTGAAACATATGCAGAACAGTGGAGGAAGTATTGCACGCCACAGTTCTAGGTCAACTTTCAACAGTTCAGCTAGAAGCCCATTTGGGCCTGGCGCACCTGACGCTCTTGTATTACATATAGCTCTTTGAATTATGTTGTTGTGTACTTAGGGTTGCATCCCTTGGGGTCATCTGTAGGGTCTAAAGATTCAGATGAGAAAGCACTTGGTTGTTCAACTACGTATAATTTTTTAACATGCCGGGTCCACAATGCTTCATGGATGACAATAGATCTGGTGTGCTTTGTTTTAAATATACCTCCATAGGGTCGGCTTGATTACTCTTGCTCATAAGTGAATATCCGTATAACCAATCCTTGTCCCGCTCCTGGTTTTTTACTAGCCATACCAATTGCTTGTGTTGTTTTCTTAAACTCTCCAGTTTCAGTTGCAAAGCAGCTTTAATTAGTTGGTTTTGGGTTTTGTACATTGCTTTGATCAACCTGCAAATGTTCCTTGAGCTAATCAGAATGGATTGGGTTTTTTTAGAAGTTTTTGGCAAAGGCGCAGACGGCCTTGAACAGAGTTCAGTGATTTGTGAATGTCTCTGATTATAGATTCCTAGTGAGCAAATAATTGTTCACCACTTTGGGCCCTCAAGGGCTGGCCAGCAGCAGCTTTCCATGCTTTCAATTTCTGCAAAGAGACCGGGCCTCATTTTATTCTCTTCATTAAAAATGTAGATTAATTGTGACCTGAGGTATGTGAGTTTACAGATTTATCAAAAATCCAAATGGAGGAAAACAAGTTCCTAAGAAGGCTTTTGCAAGTGCCCCAAAGTATCCCCTCCTTTGAAGTTCTTGAGGAGCTTGGTATTACGTACTCCAGTGAGAGGGCAAGCCTCAAACCCATTATTTGCTGGATAAAAATTTGGACAAACCCAGAGGCAAGCCTAAGTAGACATATTCTTGAGGATTGCATTAGGGGGGATAAAGGTCATCGAATACCCTGGCTCAAATATGTAAGGGACACCTTGAGCCGATTGGGTTATGTTAATTTTTTTAATGAACCACTCACATTATCCACCAGAGATAAGGGTGTCATAAAGGCGGAATTCTTGCGGTGCATAGCTAGGGAAAGAGAGGACAGAGAAGGGAGGAAAGTTACAGTAAGACCCTACCTGCTAACAAAATCATGCCCGGGTATGGAATTTTATCTTTCTAACATGTATAACAGACAGGACAGATTTTTGATGACCAGATTTAGGTTAAACCTTCTGCATCATATTTTATCAGTTCCAGCTGGGCTTGTAACAGACATAAACATAGAAGGGTGTTACGGCTGCGATCTAAGATCTCCACAAGATACTCTTCACTTCGTTCTAATTTGTCCTTTTTATCCTCGTCCCAGGTCCTTGTTTTTAAAAACCATTTGAAGACGGTCTAAAATTAGGGAGGCTAACGTGGCTCTTTTATTTTTAAAACTCTCCTCCGACCCTTTTACTTTGTTCAGTACTGTACATTTTTTAAGACTGGCAGTAAAATTAAGGATTACCAGAGGAGAGGATTAGCACCTTGGATTTATCGAGTCATGGAAGGTTATTAGGATACCATCTAGGCGTGCCCTGTAGCTTCTTTCTGAGTCACATGTATGATGAATGGCTTAGCCCTCTCATATTAATGGTGAAACCTTACACTGGTGAATTAGCCAGGGTTTGCATATAATGTCTCGCTTTTAAACTGTTAATATTTTTGGCTTTTTACTACCTTTGTAGTGTCTGGGTATATTTTAAAGCTTGTATTTATGTGTATATGTGTATATTAGTTTAATCTATATTGGAATTTTGACTGTTTATAACATGTTCTTTTTATGGATATTTTCATATACCCGAATAAAGATCACTGATTGATTGATTGATTGATTGATTGATTGATTGATTGGCCTTCACGTCTGGACAAGCTGTGGTTGAAAATTGTATGGAGTGGAAGGTGGTCACTCTCAAATAAAGAGAGTTCTTCTAAACTCTTGAGGTGTTCCACAACTTTTCCTGAGGTAAAAACATAGTCAATTGTACGTATCCCCTTGAAAGTTTTAGAAAACGGAGGTGATGCTTCTGAGTTTTCAGCTATGGACTGGATAGACTCCAGTCCATGTTTACTTACGTTTTTGTGAAGCTGGTAAATTTAGAGGTTTGTGTGTGAGCCACCGGCAGGGGTAAATCCTAATTGTCCCTAGTTGAAATTCCTGCAAAATATTGTTTCATAAGTCAAGAGATGGGTGGAAAAACGAGTGCTCAGTCCCTCATGTGATACTATAGGGGTGCACTTTAGAATTGGGCTAGTCGTTTAGCTGTTTTAATGGCGCGGGAAATTTGGGGCCAAGTCTTTCGAAATTCCTACGCCCCTTTCCTCAAAGATAGACTTACATTCCAATATTCCTTCTACCAGTGAATTTTTTTTTAAAGTTAAAACTGTTGCTTCCTTGCCATTACTACACTCTGGGGTGGATTTGAACTCTACTCTCATGTCCTCAGACATAATCTTTAACTGGATGGGAGTAGACTGAAACAGTCTTAATAAGTCGGAACGATTAAGGACATTGTGTCGTCTCCCATGCATTTGCTTGGTTAGCCTTCATTGCAAGTTTGGGAGAAGGAGGAGCATTAAGAAGAGGTTATTCTGGTCCTATCAGGCAGGATTAGTGTTCCTTGGGACTCATCCTTTTTATTTACCAGGGCGTTATCATCAGGCGGGACTTCCATCCACACCCGCCCGGAAGATTGCTGTGTCCTCTGTGAGTGGATACCAGACGCGGTCAACATTATTGAGGTGCTTTGGGCAATAATGAAATTTGTGTTATGCTGGAATGCAGAGAGTACTGGTGTAAGGGCACCTTGAGATGAGGGGGCCTCCAGTTGCACTGGTTTTGGTTCTCTCTTCTTATTTCCACTGTCTTTATACGGAGCTTCCATCTGGTCCTGCGTGGATAGTCACTGCGTCCCCCAAGAGTAGGTACCAAGCACAGTGGGTGATATTGCTGTGCTTTGGGCGATGGCGGGATTTGTATTAGACTTGAAGAAAGTGAGTGCTCAGGACAAGGTTGCTTGAGATGCGGATGCAATCGGTTGCACCAATTTTAGTTCCCTCTTCACTTTTTCTTTGCCTTTAAACATTGGGTATATGCTGGGCGAGTTATTACCTAGGATGCTTTGATTGTTTGAGTGCAAAATTGAGAGGTGTTCTTTCTCTGCTTTATATCTAGCCTTCTTTTGCCTTTTCTTTTACTCTCTTTGATAAGGCAATGCACAATTGATTATCGTTGGGGGTCGTTCCATCTTTAAAAAGTCCTTGTATGGCATTTTCCTTAGATTCTGATTCTGACTCCCCGCTCTATGGTGGGTTGGAGGGCACCCTTATTAATGTTTCCCACTGGAATGGGCAAGGAGATGTTTAATAGGTCATGTATTGATGCCGTCACATGAAACTGCGAGGATGCTAATGCGATTACTTTGCTCACAGGCTCCAATATGTGGGTCGCTCTTGGCTCAGTTTTCCCAGTTCTTGTATTAGTTGGTTTTTGGTCAGGCCTCCTCGGGCTGCTTCTCACTTGCAATTCTCATTGTAGGGCAGATTTTATGTGCATTATTATTAAATTTAGGACCTCTGGCAAGGTACATAGGGGCATATTATCAAGGACGGCATTAAAAATTATCGCCGCTTTAGCGGCAGAAAACTGCCGCTAAAGCGGCGATTATGGGCTTGATAATATGCCCTTGAGAATTCCCATAGAAGCCCATGTTCTGGTGACAACATGGGCTTCTATTGGAACTCTCTGCGGCATATTATCAAGCCCATCATCGCCGGTTTAGCGGCAGTTTTCTGCCGCTAAAGCGGCGATAATTTTAACGCCGTTTCTTGATAATATGCCCCTTAGTTTCTCTGCAATCTGGGGCAGGCACACGACGAGTGCAAAGTTTGAGTGCCTCCAGTGAAACCAGCGTTTTTTAACCTCTCTTTCCGGGAGCTGACATTTTCCTCCATTTGAAGTAAAGAAGTCGCCAAAGCTTGAATTAAGTCGAGCTGCAGTTCCAATTTGTCTGACTGCCATGTCAAGGCATTATCTGTGGTGGCTGAGGTGGCATTAATTGAAGCCAATAAATTGTCTTGCTCACTGTGGTTTTTTTGTGCCAGATTATATTAGAGTTTTCAAAATACTTGCACTTTGTGTGGAGGTTTGGTGTGTGGCCTTTGCTGCTGAGTTTCTGCCTCTATCTCTACAATGTAAAGATCTTTTGTGACCTTTACTGCGAGGGGAGGCCTCATGTGGACCCTGACATGATTCCAGACTTCATTTGTTCCAGTTAATGCCTGCTGGGTCGACATGTTCAGCTATCCTTACATTGCTACCTGTTGTACCGTGTTGTCCCGAAGGCTGTGGATCTGAGCAACCATGAAAGTGCTGTTTGTTTTAGGTGGAATTTGGGTTTGCGGCAAGCTATCCGTAAAGGTTGAAAGGCTGGTTGTATCACAAATGGCATTCTCGCCTCTCAGGTTTTTTCCTGTAACATTGGTTGTCAGGTCGAGTTCAGCCAACATACCGGGAAGGCTTTCCTGGGAGATTTCTATTGTGGTGCTGTCTCCTGTCACCAGAAGCACCTGGTTGTATCTGCTCTTGGCTCTGTGGGACAGAGATATACGAGATATTATGTCTACCAGTGTACTTGCTATCGCCACTCGACCTCCATTAAGATCTCGTTTCCAGTTTGAGTCTGGGGTGTGTGGCTGGACAGACTGGGATGATTTTCTATTGAAATAATCAGTTGTTTATGTTTTCGGTGTAGGTATAATTGTTAATGAATTGGGGTAGAGTGCACAAGCTGCATCCCTAGGGGTTTTGGTGGACTCTGTGGCTACTGTTGCCTTCTTGTTAAGTTTAATCATGGCACAGGAAACTAGGGGTGTGTGTACTCCTCCCTGGGGGAACGTTGGCGCATCAGATGGTGTTAAACCTGACCCCTGTGTTTTTAAACACCTTTCTTTTGCCATAGCGTTGGAGCGTCATTGGATAAAGAATCTATTTAATGGTTTCAACCCCTGGAAAAATAGGTTTTATCCTTCTGATCCCTATTGGGGGCCTTGACTACCCTATGAGAGAATCGACTCGCTTGGGTGGGCCGAGCCTCAGATAAAGACATCCAGGGACACGCTAGGGGTTTAATTGAGGTCAACCAGTTAAAAAATAAAGGTTAAAAAATGAAAAATTAGCTTTTTCCCAGCGCCCCCGCTTTCTCTCAACGCATCAAGTGGCGGCTGCCTATACTTTGACTGTGTCCATGTGAGTCTGTTTGGAAGCTGCAGCTTCCCCCTACTGAGGGAGGAATGCCACTTTTCCACCCACTTCTGAAAGGGTGCACCCTGGTGTTCCCAAGTTCACCAAATTCCTAAAAGGGAATGTCCTTCCTGGTACCACTGTGTCTTAGTTGTTGTATATTGTTAATTCTGGCAGAGCAGGCAAGCGGGAGCACACCGAGCCCCCCGCAAGCCGCAGCCAGCCTGGCAAGGCCACTTGCACAGGGGTCCGGGCTCACGATTTGCGAGGGTTGAGTACAGGGTCCTCGCTTGCCTAAGCCCCACTGCTCACTTTGGACCGTAGACTGCAGTCTACAGGCTGACCCCGGGCGGAGGGGCAGGCCAGAGCGAGGGACTCTCACTACTCGGAGGAGCTGCGAAAGGAGGAATGGGAAGCTGAGGGGCAGGAGGCGAAGCAGGGAGGCAATACAAGCAAACAGGGGA
The DNA here is from genome assembly GCF_964204655.1 of Triturus cristatus. NCBI lineage: Eukaryota > Metazoa > Chordata > Amphibia > Caudata > Salamandridae > Triturus > Triturus cristatus. The sequence continues at coordinate 1,667,669,339 of NC_140591.1, read as the reverse complement.
AGTGGGGTGGTTTTTCCCAGTAGGAATGTAGCTGCAAAAGTGGTTGAGACATGGATGGTAGATGGAAGAGGAGAGACGGCTCGCCACACTCTCCTGGCCTCCGAAATTGCCTCGGCTTCCGGGCCTCCGGGTCGCACACAGACACACACTAGCTTAGCCGGGCTGAGCTGGGCTCTGACCCCTGGGCCCCGGGTTCCAAGCAGCCGTGCAGCCGGGCTCCAGCTTCAGCTTGCCCCACAACTCACCCCTGAACAGTGGCGTCACTAGGGTTGGTGTCACCCGGTGCGGGTAACTCATGGTGTCACCCCCTCACGACTTACCACATGGACCTCCTCCGCTCCGAGTCCGCCAGTGGACACAGTTGGCAAATAACGGAACCATACAAAATCCTTAGTAACGTTTGTAAATGTAGGTCCTATATTTACAAAGGCCATAGAAGAAAAATTGAATTCAACAAGGTCGGAGGTAAAATACTATAATAAGTTAAGAACTAAGAACTACATAGAAAATATGTTACTTTTTCAACATTAAACTTTAAATTTTACTGTTACAGGAGATAAGGTTGTAACCGTTCTGGATTGGGTTTACACAATCAGCAACTGCCAGAATAGTATGCAACAGTACAAATTACAATGTCACATTATATCTCGACTAATCAGAACTTTTTCTTTCCTGGCCTTTAAAGCTGCAAACTTGTTAATTACTTCATCAATATCAACATCCTTCGCCAAATCACTTTCAATTGATAATATTGCAAGATCAGAAAGCCTTGACTGTCCCATGGTAGATCGCAAATAGTTCTTTATAAACTTTAGCTTTGAAAAACTCCTCTCACATGAAGCTACAGACACACAGATTGTAAGAAATAATTGTAGGCTCAATGAGAGATATGGGAGAGATTCTAGGAAGTCCCATTCAACTATGAATTTTAAAACGTCAAATACTGACCAGTCTTTGGCTTCTTCGACTTCAATCTCTGCTGCCTTCAGGTGCTTTCTCAGCCTTGGTATTTCTAATAAAAGCTCTCCCTCGGATAACTCATCATAGAAATTGGACAATTTTGGAATGGACACCAGTAACTATTCTCCAGTGGCAGATATCAAACTCTTGGCTTGAACAGCCTCAAACATGGCTGCTACTTCCTTGATGGCTCTTGATCTGATCTGGAGTTCAGAATGGAAACGATCAATACACTCAAGCATCGCCCTCTTGTTTTCTTCTTGCAGAGTTAGTCCAGCATCTCTTGTCTTCTCACCCGTCATCCTCTTCTTGAACCTGGGCCTGCTCTCTACTGAAATTCCATATTGGTCTGATTTTAAAAGCGCCTGTTCAATTGCCTGCTCCACTAGATGATTGCACTGATCGTCGTACAGAAATAGTCTTAGCGTCTCTAGCTTTGTCTCCACCTTGTCAAGAGTTAAGCCCTTAGTCTGAAGGTACAGCTGTGTAAGATTAACTTCTTCAAGTACATCACACCAAATGTAGAGGTAGCACAGAAACGTGAAATTGCAGACAGCAGGCAAAAGACCACGGGCTGTACCTCTTGTGTCTAAATTTTCATCTGGATCACGTAGAGCTTCAATTGCCGCCACACATTCATCAAATTTTTCTTTCACTGCCTTTACTGCAGCATGATGAGCACTCCAGCGTGTTGTTGATAGTCTTTTCACTGAGACTCCAGTGTGCTCCATTAAAACATACCATCGGTGAGTAGAAGCAGCAAAGAAGGAAAACATTGTCTCAAGAGTTCCAAAAAAAGTCACACATGAAGCATTTTCAGCAAAAGAGTGTTGGCCGCACAGGTTAAGCGAATGATCCACACATCCATTAAAAATAGCTTTCCTGTTCTTTCTTTTCAAAATGACTTGTACACCCCCATGCATTCCAGCCATAGTGGCAGCATTATCGTGACCTTGAGCGCGGCACATCATAAAGTCGAGTCCATCACGTTCCAGATTTTTAAGAATATCAGAACTGAGGTCAACAGCTTTTTTCCCCTTTAAAGGGAAAAATCCCAGAAACACTTCTTTTACTTCAACTTTCCTATTTTGGATTTTCACATATCTGATCACTTCGGACATTTGGTCAGTGTGTGATGTGTCAGGTGTGCTATCGAACATGATCCCAAAATACCTGGCAGATTTTATATCCAAGACAAGCTTCTCCCTCACATGATTTGCTAGGACATGTATAAACTCATTCTGAGTTTTTGGTGCAAGATAAGATACTGATGCTTTGAGTTTACATGTGCTTCGCTTTAATCTCATTAGGTGCTCTTTCAGCACTGGGTCATATTTAGAAAGCATCTCAACCATTTCAAGAAAGTTTTCTTTATTCAAGGAAGATTCATCTTCCTTGTGGCCCCGGAATGCCAGATTCTGCTTGGCAAGAAATAATGTGATATCGAGCAACCTGTGCAAAATGTCGCTCCACTTTTTCTTCTCTATGTCCATCAAAGCAACACTTTCGGCGTCAATTGTTTTGTGCAGTCTAAGTCCTGCTGCCAATGTTTTCCATATTTCAAGGCAATTTAAGTGCTCTTCGGATGTCTCATGATTTTGCACTTTCGGGCTCAGTTTCCATCACTTCTGAAACCCAGTCACAAATTTGGATGTCGTGTCTGTAGCATGATTAGCGGCAAAGAGTCGGCAGCAAAAACAATATAATTTCTCACTGACGAGTGAGTAAACCATCCATGACCGCAAGACTTTCTCTCCATTTGGCATCACCTTGTAAAACCACTCTTTTGATAGCTGGCGAACATCTCCTTTTGCTTTTGGATCTTGCCTTGTCGCAATTCTGAAAGGGCCATCTTTGTTCTGGAAAGAAGCACTTCCTCTTTTGATGATTACAACCCGCAAATGACCTGGAACAGGTATATTCCAAAAAGAAGCATCATCTAAAATATTCAAATTTCCCCCCTTAACCTCAGTCCTCATCTCATTTACAGTGTCATTGTTAGAGTCACTTTCAGAACTCTCCTTTGCTTAAATTCATCCATTTGAAATTCCATTTCCTTTCCTTCTTTTTCTGCTTCATTTTCTTCTATTTCAACTCCTTCCTCTTCTGCAGTATGCATACTAGCATCAGGATCAGCGTTATCAATTGGTGGCCGAGGAACTGTGTCTTTTGATGAACCCTTACCCTGGCCATCATCTGGTCTCTTGACATACTGAAGCATGGATCCACGTAGTGTTGAGAGTGATTCATTTTTTACCTTTTTTGCTTTTCTTTGCTGGCATCCACTTGGCCTCTTTGATGTATGTTTTCCATGTGGCATGATTGATATAATATATCCTTGACCTATTATTATCCAAAAAACTGCGACTTTAAAAACACCAACAACAGCAAAGCTTGTTTTTAAGCACGTGTAGTGGGCATGGGCTGATGAAACGGCGGGTCCAGTCAAATGTAGGATGTCAGTGTCACCTCTAGTACAAGTGGTTTGTACTAATAATTTGGGAGGTTTTCATCTTGGTCGTTTTGTCAGTCGCCCTGTGCCGCTGTTCATTTTTTTTGTTTTCATACTTGCCGCCTATTTTATCGATGGTAATAAGCCTGTAAAAGACAGAAGCCGGGATTGACTATCACTCGCTGGGCAAACATGCTCATTATTGCATTTTCTTAATAAGCATCATTAACAAACATGTTAAATTATACAGTACAACGGTTTAATAATAAAGACAGGCACTGCAAATTAAAATATAGAATTCAGCAGAATTATTATTTCTGCTTTACTAACCACAGTTGGGAATCATGGCATTATTGCAAGCCTCTTGTAAAGTGACCCTGCTGCATACCCTGTAGATTTTAGCAAAAATAAAATTCTGTCTTTAGGTGAAGCAAGTCAAAAGTTAATAAAAACGTGTGAGAAGTGCTCCAGCGCTGTTTAAGGCCCTCCGTAGAGGTGGGCTGGTCATCATTCAGTCACACCCTATTATAACACATCACGTAATAACGCACTGTTCAACATAAAAAAATTACAGAGAATGCCCATTGCACAGGAACAACGCGAATGACAGAGCGAGCGGGTGTTTGAGGTGCTTTTGTGTTTTTTTGTACTTTTTTTAGTGCAAAATGCATTCTCACATTCGAAGCGGACACAAGTGTGAATTTCTTGCTAAAGTGCAATGGTGTCATCACATCTTCATAGCCCCTTCTTACATTTATTCTTTAATTTCTTTTATGGTGCTACTCATCCCAAGTGGGGTGTCAGACCACATTACTTGACACACACATGTATTATGATTTATACATGTGTAAATCAATGTATAGGAAATGTTGCATAAGACAATAAGAGATACGAGGTGTTGTAGTCACATGTAGTCCGTACTGGTAGACTTTGTATGCTATGAATGCTGAGTGTAGAAAAAGACAAAATTCAGGTTTCACAACGTGACAAAGTGGTTGGGGTTGTGTATACTAATAAGACTGTATCACTACCCAAAGGAACAGTATTTAGTACCTTAGAATGAGAAAAGATTGAGGGGAAAACAACCTTTCTAAACTCACGCCTTGCAGTTTGCGTGCAGTGGTTCATAACTCACTGTGTTATATTCCAAGGATTGTAACTTAGGAACTGCTAGTTACCAAATGTTTCTCTATGACAAAACCCACTAACCTATCTACAAATAAATACAAACCTGTGGTAGGCATGTTACACTTTGTGCTTTGCGGAAGGCACCTTAACTGACTATGCTACTTTATGATGAGTGAAAACTGTCACTAGACAAAACACAGTCCTCTTCACCAAGTACATTAACCACTAGATTTATCATGCCAATATTATTATGCTGTGAAAATCACTGGGCACACAAAGATCTCTTTAGCGGATGATTTAACACTGCAAGATATTTTAAAATGCACCACCTTTGTGATCCAATTAAGTAAAGACAGCAAACACATTACATACAAAAGGGTTCCTCCTTGACTTACAGGAGCTCACTCATGGCTGGGATGCACCACAAAATGTTTGTGCAGTTAATTCCGTGATGGCCTGAGTTGGGTCGCAGGTGGTGGCCATTGCAGCCCCTAGTGGCGTTGGATGACAGGCTGTTGTGTGGGCGAGATCAATAATATAGCCTAGCAGCTCACACTTTCATCCCTCTAATGTTAGTAAAACAAAGACTGCTGGTTAATAAGTGACCCTATTTTTATATCTACGAGTTCCAGTTTTACAGTGTCAGCTATAAACCCAATTTATTATTATATAAATAATGGTAATAATAATAGCAGCTGGCACCTCCTGCTGAATAGTTAGGTTGCGTCGTTGCATTTCTGGTTTAAATTTTGCACCACACCACACCGACCGGACCGGCCCTTTGGTGTCACCCCCCGTGAGGGTGTCACCCGGTGCGGTCCGCACCCCCCGCACCCTCCTAGTGACGCCGCTGCCCCTGAACACCAAGCACCAAGCGCTACCGAGATGTAGCGAAACAGGAAACAGCAGTGATGACAATGAGGACACTGGTCACGTCAATGGCGGACAGTTGAGATAGACATCTAGACCATCTAATCATGAGTAAGGTGCTGACACAAAGCAAGCACTAAGGGGCGTATTTGCTTACATTTCAGGCAATGCAGTGCAGCAAGCAAAGCTGCTGTGCTGCGTTGTGTGAAAGGAAGACAGCAGAAAGGCACAATATGAACTAAGATGTGGCAGCATGCATAGGAATAGGAAGTAACAAGGAGAAATAAACATATTTCTCCTCATTGCACCTCACTGAGCAAGGTGTAGCATTTAACGCATTCGCAGGTTTACTAGCTTTATGAAATGTGAGAATGCACCAAAATCCATGGGTGGATGCATGGGAACGCCCATGCTCCACAATGAAATGCCTTGTTAATGCCAAGTAGCACAGGGAAAAATCCCACGCGAAGCCACCGATATCTGATTTGCGTGACTTGGTAAAGCATAAATATCATTTTACGTTGTGGCTGCAGTAATGAAGTGGCCCATCCATGATGCTAAATGGTAGTAAGTCGGCTCATGAGTACATGTTCTCTATCACAAATAATACGTCTGTTTGCAGATTGGTAAATCTATAGACGAGATCCAAAAAGGACAAGCAGATTCTTTCAAATGTCCCTAACTCTCACAGCCATGCTGATTATTCTACAGTCTGATTATTCTCCTCCCTCTACCAGGCTGTCAGACCCTATTTCTTTCAACACTGAATGCACCCCACTCTTCTTATAATCATTTGAACCCCTTTGAAGTACCCATACCACTTCTGAAAACTTGCACAAATAATTCATCCATTGCCTCACCCCTCCGTTGGTCAACCACAGATTCTGATATTCCCTTTCTACATTTAATCAATATATAAATCATGTTTGTGGCTACACTCAAAATTAGGAAGTTGGGGGCATATCAACAAGGGCTTTATCTCTGCTTTTTTGGCTTTAAAAGCCAAAAAAGCAGAGATAAAACTAGCACCCTATCAACAACAGGGTACTAACACGCAAATTTGCATGTTAGCACCCTTTTACTCTACGCTTCCCCTTGCATCTCTAATGAGATGCAAAGGGGGCGTTCCAGAGTAAAATAATAGGAGAAATGTCGCTAAGCGACATTTCTCTTATTATCAAGAATGTCGCTAACCCTGTTAGAGACAAAAAAAGCAGCGCTAACCGCGGTTAACGCTGCTTTTTTACGTCTGCTAATTTTCAGACTTAGCCATGATATCCTACGGAAGGAGGATATCATGGCTAAGTTTGCCTGTCCCTATCAACAAGGTAACGTGTGATTATCGCTGGGTTTCCAGCGATAATCTCACGTTAGCCTGTTAGCGTGTAGATTTTTATCGCTATTGAGATAAGCGTTGCTAATAGCACGCTATCTCAGCGATAAAAATTCACGCTAGCCAGCGATAATTATCATCACGCTAAGAGCGCTGAGCGATAATTATCGCCGGTTGTTGTTGATATGCCCCCTAGAGAATAGCAAAATGCAATTTCCATTTGACCTTCCTACCTTTGATTTCAGTAACAGCTCACATTTACCCAAAATTGTTGATCTCCTACCTTTTCAAACTGCAAGGGCTTTGGCCATTTTCTTTAAATAAATACATGTGGAAAGACTTTAAAATTATATGCCTTCATCGGGTCAGAATATATATGGCCACCATAATCATTGTTAAATTTACGTACTCCTACAATTGTAAACAGTGTACAAACTTTTCATTGATTTTGATGGGCCCACCGTTTTAGATGGTTTTAAAATATAACACCAAGGTATGTATATGCTGATAACTTCTCAGTTTTGGCTTCACCCCTGTACCATGTAACGTTGCTTGACTTTGACCCAAAGACCAGAGTTTAGTTTTTACCTAGATCATTTGCTAAGCAATTTGTGTTCAATATTTGTGAGGGGGTGGTGACGTTGCTTTTTTCTGCAGGAGTATTATCAGTCAGAGAGAGTATAATTTGAGTGTCCCCAACTTAGGAAAGAATGTTAATGCTGTGTGATCAGATGAGGTCTGCCAATATTATGTTGATATTAAACAAGGTTCCAATGGGTAGGGTGGCGTGCTGACTCTTTATGTTCTTCCTGTAAGGAAGGAGCTGATCCAGATGAGGGCAGGTCCTTAAGTGCCCACTTTGTGTAGTCTTCTGACCAGGATGGATTGGAAAACCATGTTAAAGTCTGCTAAGTGGGAGAGCAGAATGAGGGCCACTGTTTCTCTACAGTCGAGGATCATCCTGATAGCATTGGTTGGTGTGATAAGGGCAGGTTTGGTGCTGTGGTTGGGTCTGAAGCCTGATTGAGGAGATTTTAGGAGCTAGTGTGTGTTGAGGTGGTGGGCGAGTTGCTTGTTGATGATTTTCTTCATTACCCTGTCTGGGTAGGGAAAAGGGAGATCAGAGGGTAGCTTGTTAGCTACGCGGGTGTGCTGAAAACTTCCTTAATAGTGTGTTTACCGCTACATGTTTCCAGGTCTCTGGAAACATTGCAGTGCTGATGGACGTGTTTAGGATGGGGGTGAGTACTTTGCTGAGTAGGAAAGTGCCCATGTTGCAGATGTGGATGGGGCAGCATTCTTTCGGTGCCCTGCAGTCGATGATTCCCTTGATGTTGGCTCTCTCTTCTGTGCTGACTGTTTTCCATGTGGTTAGGGTATTTCTACAGTCTTTGCTGGGTAGGCAGGAGGCGAGACTGGTGGGGTCTGGTTTAGGATTGGAATTGTTGTGGATGGTTTTGATTCTGTTGCTGAAGATGATTTGTTGTTGCATAAATCTTGCAAGGGGGTGATGGCGTTTGTGGTAGAAACTGGTGGGTTGAAATCTATGATGATTGCGGAAAACTCTTTGCAGCTATTTGTGCTGTTTTCTGTGTGCACTCTTAGGGCCTTCTTTTTGGTTTCTCAGCCCTGCTGGAGGTTACATCCCAGTGCTGCTTTGGAGGTTCCTTGTCTGTTTGTTTGTGATTCATTCTCCATCTTCTCTCTAGTTTTTTGCAGTGTGTTTTGTTCTTCGGAGTTCATGGATGTACCAATTTGACAGTTTCTGGGTTCTCTTTTGGTAGTTGTGTTTGCGGTGTGCCAGGGAGTTGGTGTATTCTGCAATCCATTTGTCAAGTTTTTTTACTTTGCAGCTTAGGTTACTGATGGGGTAGGGCTGATTTATACTCAGGGTTTGGGACCAGTTTGATTCCGTGATGCTGCTTCAGGTGCCTCTGACCGGGCTGTCCTGGCTGGTTGTGGCGGGCTTCATTTGGCAAAGGAAATGGATTTTGAAGTGTCAAATTGTGTGGTTTGTGTGTGTGAGAGACAAGGTTGCAGTGATTTTGATGCTGTGGATGGTGGCAAAGGTGGGATCAAAGGTGCGTCCAAAGGAGTTTGTTGGTCTGGTGATGGGTTGAGTTAGTCTGAGGTTTCCAAGGCTTTAGAGGAGTGCAATGCAGCTGGGTTCGTTCGGGTTCTGCAGGTGGAATTTGAGGTCTCCTAATAGGATATACACTCTTGAATCTATGGTGAGAGGAGTGTAAACGTCTACAATATTGTTGGTGAAACTAGCTAGTGGTCCAGTCAGGCAGAAGAACAGGGTTCCGTTCAAGGTGAAGGTCATTGAAATTCACAGTTTGAAGTGTGGGTACTCCATGTAGGGGTTTACTTTCTCTGTGGATGTGGTGCAGCTGATGGTTTCTTGCACTTCCAGAAACAATCCGAAACCAATATTTGTAGCCTAAAAAACAGTACATCATTTAAGAAGGAAATTATTCAATTCTATGGGTGTCCCCAGTTGTGGCAGTGCCAAGAAGCACTATCAACAACGTGTACCTCTATGTGGACATCTATGTAGGGGAACATTGTAGTTCAAACATGCAATTTGATATGATTTAAAATACAGGTTTCTATACAGCTATTGAAAGAGAATGGCCCTCAATTCTCCTGGTATGGCCATGTGCAAGGAAGATGCAGAATGGCCTCCAAGTGCAGGGAGAAATGATCACGCTAGTTGGGACCATTATGTTTTTTTTTTACTGCACAGAACGTTTGCTTTTCTTTAAAAATAAGAAAAGGTTTTCTCATGTGGGAGTTTTAAACATGGCATCTGTTTGGCATCAGAAAGAAATCAGTTCCCCCATCTTTAAAGAAATGTGTTGGAAATGATAGGGGACAGAAAGAGCATCTTCTGTTTTCTGGTGGATGCCTTATTACTGCCAACGTCCAAATAGCCCCAAAAGGGCCTCTGGTAGGCCTGCCCGTCCAACTGTGATGGTGCTGCAAACGAGAAAGCTCTGCCACAAGACATTTTCAGTAGTCTAACAACACAGTGTCTGGCTCTAATCAGCAAGGCTGAGCCTTAAATCATGAAAAACAACAACGGGTTTGCCTGTGCTGATACCTATTTAGTCACCAAAAAAGGTTGAGGCACCAATAAACAAAATACTGACTGCCTGGTCGAATTTTATTCGAGAGAATATATTTTTTTTATTCTTCAGAAAATCGATTTGTTTTCATATATCACATATTTACAAACATTAGCACATTATACCACAAACCAAAGAGGACAATTTTCATACAAGAACAGTAAATGACTCGAGATGAGTACATAAATGATGGACAACATCAAAAACAACCCACTCACTTACATAGACGACATGAAACACAAAACCTACAACATAACAATCTTGTCTGTTTCAGAATAAAGTGGCAATGATTAATCAGTCAAAGAAAAACCAAAGGTAACAGTGTAAAATGTATGAATCCGAGGGTTATCTGCAACGTGCCAATTAAAGGACGTTATTTCACAAATGATTTAGACAATGCAGAAAGCCTCACTGTATTAATAACACTTGTTCAACAGCCAAATCAAGAGCAAACAACATAAAAGGTCGACACGTTTCAAACCCCGTGGATTGAAGAATGGGGTTCTCTTCAGGACCAATCACTATTTAGGCGAAATCAGCCGATTTCGCATTGTGGCTCAAGCAAGTGTGGGCTCGCAGAGTTTTTGGTGAAGGGGGAGCCTAAAAAGGCATCAGAATAGTTTGTGGAGACTGACAGTGGCCTTTTTTCTTTTGGTTGCCGTGCACTGGGAGGTATGGTTGACCTCGTGGCTGTGCCAGAACCTTTTCTTTTTTCGATACGGCTTAAAAACTGGTTCAGACCGGAATGGATCTCAGGATCAAGACCACTTCTAGGAAAGCTTAAGCACTGTCTGTTATTCAATGTGCCAATGGTCATGGAACTTGTAATCAGTATATTCTCCCTGGCTCAGGATTGCACAAATGTCATTCAGGTTGTCCTACTTTGATTTGTGGACCTTCCCCCTTCTTAATCCTCACACTGGGTTTGCAGCCCAAGTGTCTAGGATGTGCCTAGGAAAGAATAGGAGGAGATCCTATCAGCAGCACTTGGCATCAACAAATCTAATATGAAAGTATGAAGGCTGGCTATTGTTCAGCCAGCTATTCCTGTCAACCTCCCAGGTTGCTAACCCCTGTAAAGTAAGCAACTGTTGACAACACCCCGGCCTTGCTGGACCCAAAGGCAAAGACATTAACTGTGCATTCAGCCTCTAGAATATGGCTGAGATGCAAAAACTGCATTTAACCCTGTTTTCAGTCAAAATACACATTTAAAAGTTATTTTTCCTATAAAGCTTGTATAAACATTAGAGGTTTTTTTTAAAAAAATAAGTACAAAATAGCTTTGAATGACTTTGTAATATTTTCTAAGGAAGAGAAATAACATTATTTGACTAATAGCTATGCCTGTTTGTGGAAAATTAAACTTTAACTACACAGTAACACATTTTTTGTGGGAATTCTTTGCTGTGAGTGCATGCTTTTTCCAATGTATAGTATGCCACATTTTCATATAATAAGCAACAAGACTTATGTGCTTGCAAGGTACACATTAGGCTTGATTTATCTAATAAATAAAAATGTGTTTCCTAAATGACAAACGCCATGTGTCGTTGCAGTGCTTTAAAATCATAGTCCTGCTAGAGCAGAATGGTGTTACCTGGAGCTATACATTTTTGTCCTGTTTGTGGGTGGTGTACCCCGCTCACCATTGAATTTGAACACCTCATATTCCTGGGAGACCTCAACTTTTACCTGGTTGACCCCACCGACAACAATTGAACAAACCTTCTGGAACAATTGGACAGCATCGGTCTCAAGCAGCTGGTCACAGAGCCCACACACAATGCAGGACACACGCTGGTCTCCGTCTTCACATACAGCAACAGAATCAGGTACAACCACACCATGGAACTCACCTGGTCGGACCACTCCATTGTACACTTTACCATCACCGGACGTCCCCGCACCACCCCCAACTGCCACAACGCCCCCTTCCACATTGGGACCAAGGTCACTCGGCACCAATAGATGGATGCCTGGATCATGAGTACCGCTGACCAAGTCACTCCCACCAAACCCGCCAGAGTGCTCAGATCCACTAAAGGAGCCATCTGATACTCTCTGGAGCTTAGCACATCAAAATGCATATGTAAATAACTGAACAGAAAGTGCTGAACCAGCAGGAACAACACTGACTGAGCCACCTTCAAGTAGGCCCTCAACAACTTCTACTGCAAGCTCAAAGCCATGAAAAAGGAGGCCCTGACACATAGGATCAACACCAGCACCAACCAAACGACAGAAGTCTTTACCATCGTCAAAGAGTTCACCTGCCCTTCAGCCACCGAAAACTTGAACCCCTCCTAATAGGGGATCCACAACGCTCTTGCCAACCACTTACACAACAAGATAGCAACCATCTACAGAAACTTTGATCCCCAACCCACAAATCTCCTCAACATTCCATTGACCACTGCCATTGACCACCCATTCACCACAATGGAGCAGCTCAGCACACCGAACACAAACACTCTGATGAACTTCATCGACTTGAGAGCACTAACCGACCCATGTCCTCAGTGACATATCAACCTCGTAAGAGACAATATCAAGTGCCAGCTCACCACTATACTCAACACTTTCATTGCCACAGCCACCTTCGCCAACACCTAGAAACATGTAGAGTTCGGGCTGCTCCTCAAGGAACCATCTTCAGCCCCCGGCGAGCTCCACAACTACCATCCCATCTCGCTGCTCCCATTTCCCGCCAAAGTCCTGGAGAAAGCCATTATCAGCGAACTCACCAAACTCCTGGAGAAAAACATCCCTAGGATCATTCCCAATAAGGATTCAGAGCGAACCGCAGCACACAGACAGCCCTGATTGTCGCAACAGATGACACCCACACCCTAATCAACAGATCCTAGTCGACCTCTCCACAGCATTTGACAGAATCTTCCACCACACACTCAGCTATCAATTGTGCCAGATTGGAATCACAGGTGATGCACTCAAATGGATGGCTTTCTTTCTCATGGGGTGCACCCAGAGAATCCGTCTCCCTCCCTTCACCTCGTAACACAAGCTCACCATCTGCAGTGTCCCTCAAGGCTCATCCCTCAGTCCAACTTTCCTCAACATCTGCATGACACCACTCGCCGACATCAACATCACCCATGATATCAACATTGTCTCCTATGCTGATGAAACCTAGCTCGTCTTCTCGCTCTCAGCAGACCCCACCATGACGAAGACCAAATTCAACTCTATGAAGAACATCTCAGCCTGGATGAAGAACAACTGCCTGAAGTTAAACATAGACAAATCTGAAGTACTGAGATTCAACAGACAGACCTCCATCTGAAACAACTCCTGGTGCCATCGGAACTCAGACTAACCTCCACTCCGAAACACCACACCCGCAACCTCGGCATCATCCTGGACTCTCCAGTACATGGCAGGTAAATGCTGTCTCCTCAGCTGCTTTCACACTCTCTCTCACTATGATACACAAAGCCTTAAAGTGACTCTCCATCAGCAGCAGGAAAACTGTGACGCAGGCCCTCATCACCAGCTTGATGCACTATGGAACCACCATCTAACTAATGAGGAGACTCCAGATTATCCAGAACACAGCAGCTAGAGTGATCCTCAACCTGCCAAAGAGAACCCACATCACCCAGTGCCTGAAAGACCTCCACTGGCTCCCCATCCAGAAAAGATGCCAATGCAAGCTCCTGACCCAAGCCCACAAAGCCCTACACGAACAAAGACCCGCCTACATGAACCACCACCTGAACTTCTGCCTATGTCCCAGGAATCTCTGCTCCACTCACCTCGCCCATACATTCCCTGCTACTGCACCGGACGAAGCTCCTTCTCCCTCCTCATCACCAAGTCCTAGAACAGCCTTTCGATCCACCTCCACAGTTCACCCTCGCTGACTCACTTCAAGAAGAGACTCAAGATCTTGCTCTCCAACTTGATTCCAAAGCACAGCGCCTCCATACACTCTCAGGTGACAAGTAGCACTTTAGAAGTACTGTTTAATTGATTGACTGATTGAATAGACATACACAGTTCAGCCACAAATTACATTTAACTTCCATGCCACTGGATGATTTCTGTGCCAACCTAAGATGGGTGTATTAGTAATTTAAATAAACTAATAGGGTGAAACCAATTTACAGTACCATTATAGTGGCAGGGCACACAAACTGTCATTTGATTTTAAACCTGATGACAGCAAAGTAGGGTCCTGAAGAAGGCAACAATGAGGGGTTAGTCATGCATAAAAGGTAACATTCCTACACTTTATATTGAGACATTTTCTGCTCATGATATGCGTTGCTGGTGCAGCGCAGCGTCGAGCGTCTGCTGCATACACCTGCAGGAAGTGAAGTGAATTCAAGTACCCCGATATTTACCTCAGTCAGTGCTTTATTATCAGATAGTACAGCACTGAAACTGTGAGCAAGGTTTGCCTCTTTCTGAGCTCTGCTGTCTGAAAATAAAGCAATAACTTCTTTTAATACTGGATGCTGGAATGTGATACTTTTTGGATACCTCTCCGGCAAAGGAGGGAAAAGAAGGTAGGTGTTACAGGGATGGGTAATGGTATCTGCAGTGTTCACTGGGCTGGAGCACACACACACACACACACACACATTCCTGTCCCAAAAGACATACTAATGCACAACACCAGTTCTCAACAGGCATTCATTTGTCAGTTAGGAGAGTTCCAACTCTACCTTACTGGATTTTACATGTGGGAGCAGACCTCACAAATGAGGCTCAGTACCTCCAAAAATCTAATTATCACTTCCACCAACTTCATTGTTAGAAAGTTGTGAAAGAGGGACCCCCTTAAGCAGAGTATTATGGAGACACGTTTGATGTCTCCTTCCGACTAGTGGTAGCTTATTGCAGAAGGACTGGAGTCAGAATAATTCTAGTGCATTAAATTAGGGGAATCAGGTGAAGAAGTAGAAAAAAATAAAAGACATGAGGGTGGGAACAACTGTATCCTATCAATTCTCATGAAAACAATTACATCCATGTTGATAACAGTAAGAGATTTGAAAACATGATGCTATCCACCCACCTGAACATGCAGGCTGTTATTATAAAAACACAGTGATTATCCATCAGCTTACACATGCCATTTGCCACAGGGAATCAATTATTTCTATTTACTATCAATAATGATTAGGGTATTAGAAATATATAGTACTCACATGCCTCCACAAAAGCACACCCTCGTTCCCAAGATTTTTCTCAAACAATAAAATCCTGAAATCAGAGAGCAGATTGCACTAACGCCAGAGCATACATCCTCACTCTGCACAGAAATCTTTCTTGAATCCACAATTACTGCCATTACGGTTTCACCCAAAAGAAAAATCAACCATTACTCACTCATTCATTCCTAGAACACAGACGTATAATTTGAATAATTCATCTATTTCTGTGATATGAATTTACCTCTTTTCAAATAAAGATAATTTGAAACACCCTGCAAGAATCTGCATTAGCTGTAATGGACCTGTGTCTCCGTGTATTATGTGTTCTAATCTCATTGGCTGGCGTGGGATCCATGATGTCTGGGTGCAAACTCCAGAGGTGGATGCAGGAATCCTATTCACTGGAAGGAGAAATTATCATTGGAGGGGTCTTCCTTGTGCACCCAGGATACATTTCCCCTGAAAATAATCTTAAAGAAGCACCACAGAAGATTTCCTGTGAGGGGTATGCATTTGATTTTTTATAATGCATAAAACACTGTAGATGTCATGTGAGTTAAAATAAATGTGTATTACGTGTGTAGAACTGTCACAGCTGATCTCCTGTGAGTGGTAAGAACAGTTTTTATAGTATGTATCGAAGTGCCACTGATGATAGCCTGTGATGGGTAAGAACAGTTTTTATAATATGTATAGAAGTGCCACTGATAATAGCCTGTGATGGGTAAGAACAGTTTTTATAGTATGTATAGAAGTGCCACTGATGATAGCCTGTGATGGGTAAGAACAGTTTTTATAGTATGTATAGAAGTGCCACTGATGATAGCCTGTGATGGGTAAGAACAGTTTATATAGAAGTGTTGCAGTGATATGCTGTGAGAAGTAGAAACAGGTTTTTATGGTATGTATGGGAGTGTCACACATGACATCCTGTGAGGGGTAAGAACAGTTTATTACAGTATATATATATAAGTGTCATTGTTGATATCATGTGAGAGGAAGAAACATATTTTTATGGTATGTATAGAAGTGTCACAGCTAATATCCTGTGAGTTGTAACAACAGCATATTACGTTATGTATAAAAGTGTAACATCTGAGAAGGGTGATAGCACTTAGGAATGTCACAGCTGATATTGTGTGAAGGATACGCATGGTCTAGATGTAGCACACCCTGTTATGGGCAAGAACAGTTAATGTTAGCATGTATAGAAGTATCACAGCTGGGATCCTATAGGGGCTAAGGACAGTTAGTTTGCTAAACAATTCAGGTTATTTATTAAGGTTTTGCAAATTCATTTTCATGGCACAAAGTGACACAATGCATCAGTTTACTTTTTATTATGACAACCCACGGGTTCAGCCCACAGATTGCAAAGTGCTGCATGAGCTCCAGTGCAACCGTTCCCTGATCAATCTATGAGTCGAAGTCTCAGTGTGGATGCTGGGTAAGGATTTGGAAAACATTGTTGTAATAATGCAGTAGGTGTATTTGTAGAGGGCACGTTAACTCCTGCGGAGTGTCTGGACGCCATTGACAGATAACAAATGATCTTCATTGTCATACAGTTCTAGTATATACTTTACCAACCTCAAAAATAGAAGCCTGCATTTGCACAGCAGGATTTGCACCTGTTTCTAGCAAGGCAAAGACAGACACCTGCGGTGTTATGCATTAGCCCACTGAGCCACCAGTCTTAGAAGCATCACAGCTGCTACCCTATGAGGCGAAAATAATTCAATATAGTGCCGGTGTAATGGGTGATATCCTGCATGGCAGGAAAGCAGAGGTGTGGAAAGGTAAGGAACTTCACTTCAACTCAACTCAAGACTAAACTTCCTTAAGTCTGGCTCTCCAGTGCTTAATTTGAGCTGCTGGGGGCACCTTTATTTGAGCTGCTGGGGGGCACCAGCATTCATTTTTGGGGACTTGCCCTTAGTTTTCATCATCAGATATTGATGGTTAGCATGAAAAGGAAAAACATATAAACTGGAGAGATGGGGAAGAGCACGATGAAACAAATGGCACAAAGGGATAAAACGTTCACGCGAGAGAGAGGTAAAAAGGTAGCAATGTCTGGTAGTGAATTAAAGAGTCCTGAGGAGAATGCCAAACTACTCAGCCTGGTATTCGGTGCGCTGATTTTTAATAGCATCAACAGAGAAGAGACGTGGGCACCAGTGCAATGTGAGGGCTCACTGGATTGCAGTGCATAAAAGGCTACACAATGCAGATTTTGTAGGAGAAAAGTCAGCAAAATCTACTTCAGTAGAATTCTTCAGAAAAAAGAAAAATTTGGGAAAAAATCACCCCACAAAAACACATCTATGCGATTAATTCCGCAACCAAATATCTTTGTGGCAAAGCTCAAATTCTTGGAAAACTCATTGTAAAAACAGGCTTTTTAGCAACTGATTACACTATATTATTACAGATCATGCAAAGGTTTCACAGCTTAGATCATGTGAGGAGTTTTTTTCAATTTATTTCAATATTACAATCTTTAACGTGTTAAGGAACCTTCTCAACCAGACTTTTGCAAGGGAAGAGCTTCATGAGTTTATGGCCAGTCAGATTCACTGGCTCTTTGAGAGCAAAAATAAAACAGGATATCCTGTCCACTGTTATCACAAGTTCCGCAGGATATAATGGAATAGCAATTTGGATATGGGTCACGGTTGTGACGGAGTAACCCTGTCTTGGGGAGAGGAGTTGGCCTGACGGCTAGGGCAGTCGACCTCGAATCTGGGGAACTGGGATTGAGTCTCAGCAATGATGCTGAACATCCTGTGATTCTGGGCAAATCACTTAATCTCCCCGTGCCTAACAAAAAATTAATGTGTGTGTCCTCTTGTATCGTAACTGGTGCTATGTAAAGCGCTCTGATACCCGATTCGGATCAAGTTCGCAATATATAAAACTCTGTAAAATAAAAAAATACAAAAATACCAAGATCGTAATAAGGCCCCATGTTTTGGGCTTAATTTGGTTTGAGGAAAGCCACCCTATAAAAAGGTAGGAAAAGGTTTTCAGGAAGAGCAGACACTGATTCTCAATTACTGTGGCACTCACTGAGAGGACTCAATTAAACATACGTACCATATGTCTTAGCTCACACGCTATTGTGTTTGAGGGAAATGTTAATTAATTGGTTTGGCATTGATAATCTAATATTATGTTTATAATTTAATTCATATTTTCTGGAAGGTGTGTATTTTACTGACCTGTAGGCGGTTCTCTGCCAGGCCTGTGTATCCTGCAGAAGATGTGTTTTTTACTGACGTGTGGGAGGTTCACTGCCTGTGTATCCTGCAGAAGATGTGTATTTTACTGACCTGTAGGAGGTTCACTGCCAGGCTTGTGTATCTTGGAGAACATGTATTTTATTTGTTGAAAAACTCATACTTCAAAAGAGATCAAAGAACAAAGAACAGCGACAAACTGTTTTCAGAGCTGCAACAAAGACCAAACCTAAAACTGCTGTAGTGCAGCAGGAAAATGCAAAATAGCATTTTTCCTGCCAAACTACAGCAGGTGTAGGACCATAAAAGAAGGGAGAGAGATGAGGATGGACATTACCACTACCTTCATCCTGCTTATCACAGACACAATGCACAAGATGAACAAGAGCTGTGGTTGGTCACTGAGTACAGAGATGCCTGACTCCAGACAGGAAGTGCTGCAGGGCTCCCTTCCTGAAACAAGCTCATGTTGGGTATTTGCCTGCTCTGTATCAGGTCAGGCCAAGCTCTCTTTCTTCTTTTGTTTGCCATTTTTGGTTTCCCAGGATGGGCCTTGACAGGCAGGCTGAGCTCCTGATTGCAGCAGCTCCTTCCTTGCAAGAGAGAGTATACAGCTAGGGTTGTTTGTGAGTATGTTTAGTAGTACTCCTCAAGTACTCCTGTGGGTACTCTTACAGTCTTTATGAAGTGGACCTCAAATATTTAAAACAGGAATATTCAGGGATGTCCATATGCAGTTAGTACAAACTGAAATAAATGTTTCCTCTTTGCATATTTACCTCTATTCAGTGGGACATTTCAGGGTCGAGTCACAAAGCATGTAAGAGTTTGCATGTAAAATAGTACTCAATAGTCCTTCTTCCCATAATCCTAAATTGTAGGGTCTTTAGGGTTGAGACAGAAAAGGGAACCTGTGGCTTAACCACCCCTACAATCTTCATGCACCCTTTGTGCCCCCCCCCTTCCAACTAGGGAGTGCCACCTGGATAGTCGGTCGACCTGCACTTTGTAGGTTTTTCCTCCAATGGTGACTCTTCTGCTGCTGCCCACACAGAGGCACTGAGGGACGCCAGTTCTCACTCTATCAGTCCTTTAGGAGCTATAACAGAAGCACCTGTTCAAAACACAGTCATCTCCTGGTAAACAGCCCAGATTGTGGGAATGACATTTGTCCTGGGGTCCTGCACTAGGAACATGTCTTTGTTGATTATTTCTTCTATTAGACAGGTTTCAAAGTTCAGTGCTCACATATTGCCCCATTAGTGGACAGAGGAACAGGGAAATTAAGGTATGCCCAGGATCAAACAGTTTGTAGCTTGCTGCAACAGCTATAAATTTACCGCCATACTAAATTTTGGGGAAGATAACTTTTCTTAATCCCGGCCATCCAATTTGGCTAAATTGTGTGCTCTACGTAATTACTTTTTGAATTTATTACCCTTGTTCCTTGTTGGCAAGACTGGAAATATTTAGAGTTAATTTAAGGCTGCTAGTGTGTGTTTGGCAAAAACTAAAAGTGGATTTAATTTTAGGGATTGGGGTGCATACCTAAACTCATTATCTGTTGTGCAAAATGTAATGTTGGTAAAGTCACAGCTTTTGGAGCAAACAGTACTGCATCTCCTATGCTAACAGACTGTTCTATCTTGGGTCGTCATACTCTTCCAAGGCCCGTGTCCAATCATCTGACAATATGTGAGCTGTAGAGAGATGTGGCAGTGAAGAGATACATGGTCTGTAGACATAGGGGACAATGAAGAGATGCTATAATATGAATTTATGGGATCCTGAAGAGATGCTGGGGCTGGTGAGAGATGGGAGTGTGAAGAGATGGAACATCTATAGAAAGATGTGACAGTGATAAGATGCAGGGTTGTGGAGAGATGGGAGAGGGAAGACATGGAACAGCTATAGAGAGATGTGACAGTGATAAGATGCAGGGTTGTGGAGAGGTGGGAGAGGGAAGAGATGGAACATCTATAGAGAGATGTGACAGTGATAAAATGCAGGGTTGTGGAGAGATGGGAGAGGGAAGACATGGAACAGCTATAGAGAGATGTGACAGTGATAAGATGCAGGGTTGTGGAGAGATGGGAGAGGGAAGAGATGGAACATCTATAGAGAGATGTGACAGTGATAAGATGCAGGGTTGTGGAGAGATGGGAGAGGGAAGAGATGGAACATCTATAGAGAGATGTGACAGTGATAAGATGCAGGGTTGTGGAGAGATGGGAGAGGGAAGAGATGGAACATCTATAGAGAGATGTGACAGTGATAAAATGCAGGGTTGTGGAGAGATGGGAGAGGAAAGACATGGAACAGCTATAGAGAGATGTGACAGTGATAAGATGCAGGGTTGTGGAGAGATGGGAGAGGGAAGAGATGGAACATCTATAGAGAGATGTGACAGTGATAAGATGCAGGGTTGTGGAGAGATGGGAGAGGGAAGAGATGGAACATCTATAGAGAGATGTGACAGTGATAAAATGCAGGGTTGATGGAGAGATGGAAGAGATGGAACATCTATAGAGAGATGTGACAGTGATAAGATGCAGGGTTGTGGAGAGATGGGAGAGGGAAGACATGGAACATATATAGAGAGATGTGACAGTGATAAGATGCAGGGTTGTGGAGAGATGGGAGAGGAAAGAGATGGAACATCTATAGAGAGATGTGACAGTGATAAGATGCAGGGATGTGGAGAGATGGGAGAGGGAAGAGATGGAACATCTATAGAGAGATGTGACAGTGATAAAATGCAGGGTTGTGGAGAGATGGAAGAGATGGAACATCTATAGAGAGATGTGACAGTGATAATATGCAGAGCTGTGGAGCGATGGTAGTGTGAAGAAATGGAACATCTATAGAGAAATGTTACAGTGATAAGATGCAGGCCTGTAGAGAGATGGGAGAGTGAAGAGATGCATCATCTATAGAGAGATGTGACAGTGATAAGATGCAGAGCTGTGGAAAGATGTGACAGTGATAAGATGCTGGGGCTCTGGAGAGATGTGACAGTGAGGGGAGAGTGAAAGAGATGCACCATCTATTGAGAGATGTGACAGTGAGAAGACGCAGGGCTGTGGAGATATGGGAGAGTGAAGAGATAGGGCAAAGCAAACACAAGGAGATTATGGACAGAGCACTGAAACATTTCAGACACTCACCCCCAGTCACAGATCTGGGTTGAATCCATCATCATTCTTTATCTCACTTCGCCACCCCAGTTCAGACACAGCCATATGCAAATCAGGCTTGACCCTGTGCCTCATGGGAACAGTCCAGCCCGAATTGCCAAGCCATGCCTTCCCTGTAGCAGAAACAAGCATTGTGGGACCGGTTTCGGGGTGGCACGGCTCATCAGCCAGGCTAGCTTGAATCCAGTGGCAAAGTGAGCAAGGGGCCCATGTCTGGGCATACCCTGCCAATTTAGGGCGCATAAAGCAGCAAAGCAAACAAAGCAAGCCCTAAGTTTCTGGTAAACTGCCTGTGTTTTCCGGCCGCTAAACAATCTTACTTGAAGTATGACTCGTTATTAGGAAGGGACTCAAAGTTGCCCTCCAATCCATGTTCCCTGACACATCCTGGATTAAGTTATGCCTGAGATGTAGCAGGCCTTACTGGTATATGAGATTCTCTCTTGTGGATCCCTTGCAGCAGTACCCTAATTGGCAGCGTAGCAGGGGCTGTACATGGTCAGTGCACCTTGGGTGCGCCATCAGCATGCCCGCTGCATGCGCCTTCTACACAGTCACATCTGCATGCTTCTTTTATGCCCTCCTTCAATCTTAAACAGCTAGACCACTTACCCCTGCAAAGGCAGTGATGGATGTCAAGCGGTAATGGTCAAAAAGGGTAAAAACGTTGCAGTCACTCTGGGCCTAATTATGAATTTGGCAGTCTGTGGACTGCCAAACTCATGGTGGTCGCAGCGGTGGTGGTCCAGCCACTGCCACACCAGTGGTCCGACCGGCTTGTTACAACATTGGCGGACGGACCATCATTTGACCAATGCAACCGCCTGCGGACAGCGTTCCTTGGCCATAGCGCAGTGGTCAAGGCCTGACAATATACCCTGCCGCACCACCATGCATATTTCCTGACTGCCAGAGGTCACATGGAGGTTCTTGCTCCATGTAACTGCTCACGGTCAGGAAACAAAGGGGACCCTACAGGGCTCCTGATGCCCCATGCATGTTGGTGCATGCAGGGGGGCACATGTTGTGCCCCCCTGTGTGCATGCACCCCTAGTTTTAGCATGACTTGGACTTTACAGTCCATGCTGTGCTGAAACGCGCTGTGGCTCCCAATGGGAGCCTTTGAAAGTCACTGCCACTGAACCACCACGCTGCAGCCTGCCATAGCACCAATTAACTCGGGGTAGACGGCGGGCCTGTTTGGCAGAGCTGGAGCGTGGCATCTGGCTCCACGACCGCCAAATTCGTAATTGGGTCCTATATCTTTAATTATATTCTAAGAAGCAGTGTTTCAGTTTAAAAATAATCTTTCAACATTTAAACCGATTCAATTTGTAATAATACATTTCCTCAGTTCTCTCCTTCCCAGTGCAAACCGTGCAGATACAAAAAATATTACTGGTTAGAGCTGCGTGGTCATGCTCAAATGCTCCTTTTTTGCCCTCTTTCAATCCTCAAAAGCTAGACTGCTCACCCCCCTAATGGCAGTCGTGATGATCAAGCAGTAATGGTCAAAAAATGTATAAAAGTAGCAGCCTCTATATTTTTGGCTGTTTTCTAAGAAGCACTGTTTCAGTTTAAATACAATCTGTCTACATTAAAACCGAGTACATTTGTAAAAATAGATGTACTCAGTTCCCTCCTTCCCTGTGTAAATCGTGCAGACACAAAAAAGTATTACTGGTTGGTTAAAAGTGCACTTGTAACTACATGTCCAAGCACTCAAAGTGGTGTAGGTGCCTGTGCATGTGTGGGTGTGTGCACGCACATGCATGTGTCTGTGCATGCACCCAACCTAGTGACTATTTTCCATGGTAGGTGGCCCCAACAGTTACATCTGTGGCCTACTAAACATGTCTTGAGACATCACTGGTCCCACATGCTTTTGTGAGTCGGCCCCTATATGTTTTTGTGGAACAGGATCTTGCTAAGAATGTTCAATCAGAGAAGTTTTACGTCATTGGCAAATTGGGCAACTGCCTAAAGGCTTACCTGCCAAGGTACTTGTGCACTGTCAGTGACCTGACCGAAGAGGGCATGAAAGAACTGAAAGTGGATTATAAATTCAAAGCTGTTCCAAGCAGATGCCCCCATAAACCTTAAGATGTACCTGCAGGGAGAAACTTCTCCCATGACAGCAGATCCCTTCACAGCACAGAGGTGCCCACCAAAGAGATGGAGAACTCTAAATGTGATGGATGGTCCTTCCTACACCAAGGGAGATGGACCATGAGACCTCACTAGGGTCTAAATGAAGTCAACAGTCAGTATTGCTGGTATAATTTCTAGTTATGAAGTTGAAAATCTTAATTGAACCTAAAAAGAGAGATTGGCAGTAGGATGAGTTTGTGAGCATTATTTAACCTCTTTGGCAAGTCATTCCAAACACTACTTAGTATTTTTGTGAATCCTTGAAAAAAAGATTAGCAAATTAAGATCTGCACCCCATTGACTATGATTTTAAAGCAGCTCACTAACCTGGGAAAAAATAACCCAGTTGCAAATATTTCAAAACAGCCATCATCAGTAACTGACAATGGTAAATCCTTGTCAGAACAATGTGTCAGTTTTATCATGAAGAAATCAACTGTGTGTGTGTATCAGAATCAAAACTCATGACAGCCACATTGGAAGATAAAACACTGCAAGAAGACAGGAGGGTAATCATACAAAACAAATGAAGACAAGTAGCAACAGAAAAATATGATTGATGGAATGCTGAAAATTGTCAAACATTCTCCCTCAGTCACAAATCTGGGTTAAATCCATCTTTTTGGACCAGCCATATGCAAATCATTCTTGACCCTGCTCACCATGGGAACAGTCCAGCCCAAACTGCCTAGCTTGGTGCTACATGGACTGGAAACAAGCGTCCGTGGACCAGGCTCGGGGTATCAACCCTCATCAGCAGGGCTAGCTTGAATGCGGTGGCTTAGCAAGTACAGGACCTACAACTGGCCATATCCATCCCAATTAGGATGACTATAGCAACTCAAACATATGATGGACCGAATGCTGAACATTTCCAAACATTCACCCCCAGTCATCATTTATTTTTTTACCAATCCACCCCAGTTTGCAAACAAAGCCAGCAACAGTCATGCCGGGTCTCAAGACTGTCAGCTGTTGATGTGAGGAATAAGGATTCTTGCAGACAACATTTCAGCATAGCTTATTTTGTAAACTGTCAAGGGGGGGATATAGATCTCCATTCACTGGTGCAGAGTTCGAGAAATCCATTGGTACATAGTTAGTCATCTCAAAAGAATCAAGTTGATTTGGGCAAAATATAATGAGATGGCTGAACAGTGATTTTATATATAGTTTGTAGTTCAAAGATGACAAACACTTTGCTCAGACAGGCTTTGTGGCAGGTGATACCAAACTACACAAAAGACCTGCTGAGTGAATGTTCTTCCAAAGTCCTCATTCCAAATTGCTTCAACGAACAATTTATCGACTCAGTACACTAAAAACAATGCTTAACTAGAACAAGTCAAGCAAGTGATGAAAATGTATATAGACAAGAAAAAGAGAGCTTAGTCAGCAGTCAATAAAGTATGAGATTTGTTGTTCCAACAAAAGTGCAACAGGAAAGTCAGAAGTGTCTTTACAAATTACTCTGATGCGAATGAAATGATGGCCAGTCTCTCCACAGAATTGTAAAACTAGTCAAAGAGTATAGGAGAACCAGCTTTATAATGGGGCATCTACAACAGCCTCCCGCAGTCACTCCATCCCCTTAGTGGTGCAGTCCATGTTCCATGGAGCAGCACTAGACTGCTGACCTTGAGGAAGTACAGGATCACATTACATATTTGTCCCCCTTCCTTTAAGAAACTAAAATATGAACATTTTTTAAAAACAGGAAATACATAATCCCACATCAATTGCATATATAGACTCGGTTATTATATTACTGCCATTTCTAAACACTCATGACATTTAACAAACTACACACATTAATAACCAGAAGCAATTACATCATCAGAATGTAATATATAGAAAAGACATGTATCAGGGATGACATAACATTCTGATGTTTCCTAATTATGCAGTCAATGGGGTATCTTCCTGATTCTTTTCTCAAAACCATTGTTTGTTTCTCCAACCTCCCCATCTTCTTACCCACCTGTGTGGCTCCCTGTTGATAAAGTCTCCACCGGGCTATTCAGAACATCACCTATGACTCATTCCCATTAGAGAACTCCACCATCAATCAGGAAATTTGTAGAGCGTACTACTCACCCGTGAGGGTCTCAAGGTGCATGGGAGGGTGGGGGGTGCTGCTACTGCTCTAATAGCCAGGTCTTGAGTAACCTCCTGAAGGTTCGTAGGTTTTGGGTCTGCCGTAGGAGGATGGGGAGGGTGTTCCAGGTCTTGGCAGTGAGGTAGGAAAACGATCTGCCACCGGAGGTCGTTCTTCAGATGCGGGGGATGGTGGCGAGGGTGCGGTCGGCAGAGCGGAGCTTGCGGTTCGGGGTGTAGAAGGTGAGTCATCTGTTGAGATATGCTAGTCCGGTGTTGTGGAGTGCCTTGTGTGCATGGGTGAGTAGTTTGAAGGGGATCCTCTTGTTGACGGGCAGCCAGTGCAGGTCTCTCAGCTGGGGTGTGATGTGGCTGTGTCGAGGGATGTCGAGGATCAGGCGGGCGGAGGTGTTCTGTATGCATTGCATTCGTTTCAGCAGTTTGGCGGGGGCTCACGCGTAGAGGGCATTTCCGTAGTCCAGCCTGCTGCTTACGAGGGCCTGGTTGGCTGTTTTTCTTGTGTCCGTGGGGATCCACCTGTAGATCTTGCGGAGCATGCGTAGGGTGTTGAAGCAGGAGGATGAGACGGCGTTGACCTGGTTGGTCATGGAGAGCGTTAAGTTGAGGATGAACCCCAGGTTGCGTGCGTGGTCGGTGGGCGTTGGTGCTGCTCCCAGGGTGGTCGGCCACCAGGAGTTGTCCCAGGCTGAGGGCGTGGAGCCGAGGATGAGGACCTCCGTCTTGTCCGAGTTCAGCTTCAGACGGCTGTTCTTCATCCATTCGGCGACGGCTTTCATTTCTTCGTGGAGGTTGATTTTGGCAGTGAGGGGTCCTTGGTGAGGGAGAGGATCAGCTGTGTGACGTCGGTGTAGGAGATGATGTTGAGGTTGTGCTGTCTGGCGACGTGGGCGAGCGGGGCCATGTAGATGTTGAACAATGTTGAGCTGAGGGATGATCCTTGGGGTACGCTGCAGATGATCTTGGAGGCTTTGGAACGGAAAGGGGGAAGGCGGATGCTCTGCGTTCTGCCGGAGAGAAGGGAGGTGGTCCATTCCAGAGCCTTGTCTTGGATCCCTGCGTTGTGGAGGCGTGTGCATAGGGTGCGGTGGCAGAGCGTGTTGAAAGCGGACGATAGGTCCAGGAGGATGAGGGCCGCGGTTTCGCCGTGGTCCAGCAGGACTCTGATGTCATCGGTGGCGGGGATGAGGGCAGTTTCAGTGCTGTGGTTTCTGCGGAACCCAGACTGGGACGGGTCCAGGATGTTGTTCTCCTCAAGGTAGTGGGTCAGCTGCTTGTTGACGGTTTTCTCGATGACCTTCGCCGGGAATGGGAGCAGGGAGATGGGCCGGAAGTTCTTGAGGTCCCTCGGGTTTGCCTTGGGTTTCTTGAGCAAGGCGTTGATCTCTGTGTGTTTCCAGCTCTCCGGCAAGGTCGCGGTCTCGAAGGAGATGTTGATGGCCTTGCGGAGATGGGGTGCGATGTAGGCGCTGGCAGTGTTGAAGATGTGGTGTGGGCACGGGTCTGACGGGGAGCCGGAGTGGATGGTGTTCATGATTTTGATGGTGTCGTCATCATTGATGTTAGTCCAGATGAGCAGGGGGTTGTTGTGGGTGGTGGTTGTGGGGTCTGAGGTGTCGCTGGCTGTCGTGGTGGTCTGGTTGTCGAAGCTGTTGTGGATGTCTGTGATCTTGCGATGGAAGAAGGTGGCCAGGGAGTTGCTCAGGTCTTGCGATGGTGGGATGTTGTTGGTGTTGGAGCTGGGGTTGGAGAGTTCCTTCACGATGTTGAAGAGCTCTTTGCTGTTGTGTGCGTTGTTGTCGAGGCAGTCCTTGAAGAAGGTCTTTTTGGTGGATCTGATGAGGTGATGGTGTTGGCGCATGGCAATCTTGTGGACTGCGTGGTTCTCCGGTGTCCGTTCACTGTGCCATTTTTTCTCTAGTCTTCGGCAGGTTTGTTTGGAGGTCTGGAGGTCCGTGGAGAACCAGCTGGCATTCTTGTTGGTGTGTCTGTTGGAGGGTTTCTTGATCGGGCGAGGGTGTTGGTGCAGTCATTGATCCAACAACAGGTTGCTGGCAGCGGCGTCGGGGTCGATGGGGTCGGCTGGTGGGCTTTGGGCGAGGGTGGTGTTTAGCTTGTCTTCAGTGATTTTGCTCCAGCAGCGGATCTGTTGGGTGCGGTGGTGCGTAGTGGGTTTCCGGAAGGTGAAGTGGATGCAGCGATGGTCGGTCCAGTGGAGTTTGGTGGTGTGGCTGAAGGAGACGTGGGAGTTTGCAGAGAAGATGGGATCAAGCATGTGGATGGCGGAGTGGGTGGGCGTTGTGATGAGTTGTCAGAGTCTGAGGTTGGTGAGGTTGGCGATCAGGGTGGTGGAGTTGGTGTTGTTGTTGTTCTCAAGGTGGAAGTTCAGGTCTCCAAGGAGAATGTAGTCCTTGGAGGCGAGGGCGTGCATGCTGACGAAGTCGGAGATGGAGTCGCTGAACTGAGGCCGGGGTCCGGATGGTCTGTAGATCAGAGTTCCTCGGAGGGATGCATTTCCCCACTCACCACCATCTTTGAAGAACAAGAAAGGTCCTTAGAATCTCTTGTATAAATCTCATTCTGACTCAGTCTCCTACCTAGAAACCATAACACTTGGGTAGTGCTTCATGCCCCACACCCTGTTGCATCAATCCAGAATCTTTGTCCAAATCCAGCTGGGCGTCAGCTCAGAACAGAACAAAAATATCTACCATTGAATTAACCAATATGGAGTCCTGTCTGTGGTGATGTCGAGTGTGGTACAATAAGCCCACACTATCTTTCTCATTGCATAATGTGTTGTGCCAGTTATTAACTCACACAGAACCAATAATATGCATTCATGGAAATCAATTGTACCAGTGGCATTTGATCTGTACTTACTGTGTATTCACACTACTTTACTTACTAGAATATGCAATCCACAAACCTACAAGAGTAAATCTCCACCTCTTCTGTGTTTTCAGCGAGGAGAACCTCACATGTGTAAGTTTACTACAAAGGGCCTGATTCTGATGTGGGTTGGAAATCTTCCAGATCGAATCGGTTGTGAAATGGTTTCCAACCGACTCGGATCGGGAGAGTCCGACCGACCAAGTCCGATGCATCCGGATGCTTATAGATACAATTTGGTTGGACTCCCATTGACTTCTATGGAAGCCTATGTTCCTAACTGCATCGTAATCTGCCCCTCGGTCGGGAAGACACGTTCCTGGTCCGATTTGGAAGGAGCAAATGCCGTTAGGAGGCCTTCCTAACCGCATCGTAATCGGAGCCTTAGTAGTAAATATGGGGTGGCTAGGGGAGTAGGTGGGAAAAAGGGTAAACTTGCTACTAAATGGAGTGGAGTTTCATAAGGAGTTAGAAGAAGGAGAGCTTAATGAGGGCCAAGGAGGGGTTTATGGAGGGACATAAACTTACACGCAAAAGAGAGCGCCCATTGGTAGTCACAACCAAAAGGGACTCAAATAATAGTAAATGTACTCTAGTTTAGCACTGGGGTAAGTCCAGCACCACATATAGGCAACCGCTGGTAGGGCAACATTCTCCCTTTAATTTACTGCTAAAATAAATGATATAAAAATACATTATTTTTATGATTTTAGTTGAGTGTTTTACTATTTTTTTATTTAAAACCTAATGTAATGTATACCTTTAATAATTAGTAATTTAGATTCAAAATATATGTTTTTAATGTAGGTGAGATTTTTCTTAAACTTCAGAAAAATATTTAAAATGTAATATAATATATTCAAGTTCTACCTGTGGTCAACTATTAGAAAAATTAAAATGTTTATTAAGCTTGAAAAATATAGTAACATATTGTAGATTAAATATGAATGTACATTGTATGTATTTATTTTAAACATAGAACTACATAAAAAAGTTGCACAGCTATTAACTTAATTCTGATACAAATATGATTTTACATTTGTTTTTATTTGTTTTCAAGTGATATAAGCATCACAGAAATAAAATGTTGCCCCATTTACCCAATTAACGCCACATCTCCCAGATAACAGCTGGATACATTATCCATACTACATGCACCTCCTCTATGTACATGAGGTCATGCTGCAGTCACATGCCTTCCATATTTGATTCAGTGGTCTAGTCATTGCTTACTCCGATGTCCTCATTCCCCTCCATGTTTTCTAGCTCTTGCCTGCTTCATAGTCCATTCTCCTTTGAATTTTTTTACTGACCCCACATTCTCCAGTGATCAATTTCAACAATTCATTCTCCCATTCTCTCATGGTGGGAGTCACAGTTTGGTTTTATTTTAAAGCAATACATTTCTTTGCATCTGTTGTATCCAGTTTTATTATTTGAACATCCTGTTTGGTTATTTTATTCATAGTCTGTAATCCCAACAGAAATGTCTGAATATCACACCACAAAGGCACACTTGTCAGCGTCCCAAGCTGTGTGGTTACCTCTTGCCAGATGTGCTTGAATGCTGCGCATTCCCACCACATGTTGTAGTGATTTAGTATTAATGGGTATCATAGAAATAGTGGGGCATCTCATCAAGGGGAAGCGATATAATTATCGCCGCTTTAGCGTCCGTTTTCGGGTGAAAAGCAGTGATAATTCTATCGTACTATCAGCAAGGACACGCTAACACGTGTTCCTATGCCTCAGCACTGGTTTCCTTAACGCCCATCTTTGCGGCGCCAATGATATGCAAAGTGGGCGTACCCTACTAAAATAACGTGGAAAATGTCGCCAACAGACATTTCTCCAATTATCAAGCAAATCGCTAACCTGTGTAGCGACGAGAAAAGTAGCGCTAACCACACTTATCGCAGGTTTCATTACGCCTGCTTTTAAACTGACTAAGCCATTACAGCCTATGGGTGGTGGATTCTGAGGATGAGACCACCCTGCTCTATCATCAACGTATCACCTATCGCTGTGCGATTATCGCTGGATTTCCAGAGAAAATCGCACATTTTTAGCAGCTATCGCTGAATTTGTTAGCACATTGGAGATAAGCGTTGCTAATAGCACGTTATCTCTGCAATAAAATCCAGCGGTAGCCGGCGATAATTATCCTCGAACTAAGCGTGCTTAGCGATAATTATCGCTGGCTGTTGCTGATATGCCCCAGTGTAAGGTAAACTTGGGAGTATTATCCTTCTGTGTGATGCAAATTACAGCCTTTTCGATGGCAGGTCTCATGTGCAGGAGGGAAGCGGGGCCCGCGGTGTAGGGTATGAGCTTCTAGCGTACTGCACCTAGATTCTGCACAATAAAGGATTTCTTCTACAAGAACAGTGTGAGCCTCTTTACATATATGTACATGCCTGTAGTTTCCCTACATATAGAGCAGGTATTAATGTAGTGTCGGTTCATTCTGTGTGATATCAGTGGGGTGATGTATGTTCTATATATCTTTTTGTAATGTATAAGCTTCAGTCGCGTGACAGACTTACAGAATTCAATAATTGTGCACCACCGTGCCCCTCCAACTCTACCCTAAGTCCCTACACCACAGGCTCTTGACATGTTCCATTCTCTCATCCTTCTGTGGGAGTAAAACCCTGTAGATGGTGGATATAAGCTCCCCCCCACTCCAATAGTACCATCAACATGTGGTTCGCCCTATGCATTGCAGGTTCTTGTGGAATCTCTGGCCAGATCTTCTTTGCAGTGGCTGCCAAACGTGCATACATCAGGGAGGTCTTGTTTTGTGCCCCCCATCTTTCACCG
This sequence comes from Triturus cristatus, assembly GCF_964204655.1. Taxonomy (NCBI): domain Eukaryota; kingdom Metazoa; phylum Chordata; class Amphibia; order Caudata; family Salamandridae; genus Triturus; species Triturus cristatus. The sequence goes on along the minus strand of NC_140591.1, from coordinate 1,667,637,859 downwards.
AATGTGGGCAATCCTCCCAGCCTCCCTCTTTCATATAAATTTTCAATGATATTCCTTGCTTCTCCTCCCTAATAAACTGGGATAAATATGGCCACTACATTGTTCTCTATAGTGATAATTGGGACATATATATACATTTATATCCCTCCAATTCTGTTGCCGTATTCCATGTTGTCACCACTGTTTGGAGGGGTGTCGGCGTGCGCTTGAGGGTTGTCTTCAGTACTAGTGGGATCAATAAGTCCCTGGTTTAATCAATGTGTCTAATACATCACACACTGGGTCTCGTGCCCCTTCACCCAGCCAGGGGACCACATATCGTAGCTGTGCCACCTAGTAGTATTGGGTGGAATTCTGTGCCGTCGTCCTAGCTTTGCCGCATCCCTAATGCAGACTAGCCTCAAGAAGTCATCTAGTTTATGAGCACTCCTCCATATAATCAGATTGTGCTTGTGGGTTAGTAAGTACATCACTCTGAGAAGGATTATCATCTTGCTTAAGGCTATCTGTCCCGTCAGCAACATAATGAATCGTTGCCATGTATTTACATTGGCCTCAAGCCCATCCAGTAGTGCTTCCACATTGTGTTCATATTTTCTCTCCTGATCCTTGCTTCATGAATTTAGCCTGCATTAAAATACTCATTCAAATGTGCGCACAGTTTTATCATTTCAGATACAGTCACGGCTTTTCAAGGAAAGAATGTCATACAAAACAGCAGATATCATAAAGAGGTGAGGATGACGGATTAAGACAGAATAAATAAATACAAATAAATTGCATTCTTTGTCAGGGACAAGGAAGATGACAGTAATACTCACACATGCATAGGAAGAAGGAACTAAATCGTTTAATAAAACAACAGTAATACTTTCAAGAGCATAAGAAGAAGGCCGGTGAATCATATACCTAAACAACAGTAGTAATCTCAAGAGCATAGGAAGAAGGCCAGTGAATCATATACCTAAACAACAGGAGTAATCTCAAGAGAATAGGAAGAAGGCCGGTGAATCATATACCTAAACATCAGGAGTCATCTCAAGAGCATAAGAAGAAGGCCATTGAATCATATACCTAAACAACAGGAGGCACCTCAAGAGCATAGGAAGAAGGCCAGTGAATCATATACCTAAACAACAGGAGTCATCTCAAGAGCATAAGAAGAAGGCCATTGAATCATATACCTAAACAACAGGAGTCATCTCAAGAGCATGGGAAGAAGGCCAGTGAATCATATACCTAAACAACAGGAGTCATCCCAAGAGCATAGGAAGAAGGCCAGTGAATCATATACCTAAACAACAGGAGTCATCTCAAGAGCATAGAAAGAAGGCCAGTGAATCATATACCTAAACAACAGGAGTAATCTCAGGAGCATAGCATAGGAAGTAGGCCAGTGAATCATATACTTAAGCAACATAGACTTGCACAAATAAAGTTCATTCTCTAAAAAAGACCCTACTGCCATGCAGGTGAAATAATCTTCCAATTGCTGAAGGAAAATGAGCCTCACTCTGCAGTTACTAAACTTGTATTTGCATAATATTGGAAGTAAAAACCGTCTGGGAGGGGAATAAAGAATTTGCGAAAGAAGACAACATTAAGTAGAGTCTGCTGTGATGACTCATCACAGGGGCAAAATAATATATCGGCTGGAGCGAATTGACCCTGGGGGAAACAGACACCATCTGATAGAACCTACTCTAAAGCGAAGCAGTGGCATTTGCTCCCATGTATTGTGTACCCTATGTGGTATATTCACAAGAATGTGTGATAACTACCACAAGAGTAGCTTAACGCAACTCTCAACATCGCAGCCCATCGTGGGAAAATAACCCTGTGTTAACGTGGAATTCACAAGGCGGTACCATGCAATAGTCTGCTGAAACCACGTACATTATCCGCGATACAACCCACTCGATGGAGATAAAAACACAAACCACAACACAAAAAAACCTGCGATGGGCCAAAGCGCGATGAGGAAATCAGCGATAAGCAGCCCCAGGCCTGCAACACACACCTGGCAGGCAGGAAAAATCACCATAAAAGTAGAAAAAAACACCCAAAGACAAACTGACCAACACCCAAGCACCATGGAGGCAGCCGGAGCAGGCGCAGAGGATGAGTGCAACCCCACAAGCACCCCAGACGACCAGCCCGGGACCTCGGGGACAGGGAAGGGCAAGGAGAAGAAGAAGAGGAAGACAAAGTTCAGTCCGCAGGCGAACAGGATCATAGTCACGGAGGTGATGGAACACCATCAAAAACTATTAGTCACCTCCAAAGTGTCATTGGGCACCAAAACTGGAATATGGCGTGACATCGTGGACAAGGTGAATGCCGCCAGAGAGCACAAGAGGACAATGGACGAGGTCAAGAGGCAATGGAATGACATCAAGTGGAAGACCATGGAGAAACTCGCAGCCAACCAGAAGTTAGCAATGCAGACTGGGGGTGGGGGCCCAGCGCCACAGCTCGTGCTGGATGACATGGAGGAGCTGGTGTCAACAGTCATCAGTGGGGATACTTTGGCCAGAGTCGGTGGACCGGACACTGCCCTACAGGACAGAACACAACTACAACAGGGTGAGTGACCACCAGGTACCTTAGGAACGGGTGGAGATGGCCACGATGGCACACATGCACAATCAAGGAGAGCACAGTTCACACCCTCAATGACTCTGGGTCATCGCCCAGATCCACAGAATGACAAAATGTACAATGCCATGCTGTCTGAATGTCAACATGTACCATGTGGCTACATACATGTGGACACATTGCAATACACCATCTCCCCTTCACATTACAGGGCCACCATCAACACCCCCTGCAGAGCAGTCCCAGCCACTCTTCACTGATGACGAAGACGACAACCCCAGCATTGACACCCAAGCCCTCCTAGACATCATTGACATCATCCGCGACTCACCTCCAGGATTAAGGCTGACCAGCTGCATTGAGGAGACCCCACCCACCACCCAAACCACCCAGCAGGAGGTACCCACGGCCCTGGCAGTCTCCCAAGAACCCCAAGAACAACACATGGCCTTCCAACGCCATGTGCTGGAGGTCCAGAGGGAGACGGCTGAGAAGGTGCGGGCGGGCTTCGACCTCATGGCCACCAAACTGGACGCCATCCATAGCTGTCTAGGCTCGCTCCATGGTCTCCAACGAGCTCTGACTGACATCGCTGGAGTCCTGACGCAGAAAGAAGAACACCTGTCCGCTCAGAGTGGCTCCAGTGGTGCACACATGCGGAGGCTCATGGAGGACATGGTGCGGATGGAGGTGGAAAGGATGGCAGCTTCCGCTACCCATCAGCAAAATGTAGCTGGGATCTACCATGCACTGCAGACCATCATCATGGCATTGCTGCCACAAGGCGTGACACTGATGAAAGTTGCTGCCCCTACACCATCCACATCTCCGTGCCCTGGTGTGTAAGTGTCTTTCAGTGCGGCAGGCGTATCCACTCCGGCACCTGATGTGTCACTGCCACACAGTGCGGCCAACAATCCTCTTCCAGCCACTGATGTGTCAGTGGCACACAGTGCTGCAGCCGGTACTGCAACACCCACAGGTGGGCAGAGCACACATCCGGGGACAAGGACGTGGATGGGTTTGTGATCAGGAGGCACTAGCTTTCATTTCCGCCACCTGGCCTGTTTCTGCTTGGTGCCGCACATGACCTCATGATTTTCCACTGACCCCGATACACTCTGATGCACTCACCTTGGACAGCGACATGGACTTCCATATCCTGTCTGATGACCAATGACACGGCGACCAGACTGCAGACTGTACCCTTCCTCTTCCGCAGGACTTGTCATCCACGGATGGACTCTGGCTAGCCCTCCACAGGTCCATATTGTGTAGTGTGCTTGGCATTTGTGGTGCTGTGCACTGTCCCTGTAATGCTGCAGCATTTAGTCCCTGCAGCCCCGGTGAGGGCGCGCCCAGCACCATGTGTGCCACCTTCTTTGCACCAACCCAAGAGTCAGGGCTGGATTCAGAGATGATAATATCAAATATCCAGAGGTTATTCACAACCTGAGAAGTCCTCCTACGCTTTGCCATCTCTTACTTCAGAGTACCAGCGGTATACATTGAGCAGGTGTGATCCCCTCCCTAGGCCTCAAATTCATTATTACTAGGGTGCTGTCCCCTCCAATAGCTCATCCAAGCATGCACCTGCCCATGGGCCCTTCAGCATTATCTCCTTTGCCATCCACACAGCTCTTGTTGCCCTTTCATGCAGGCCCTCCTCATCCAGCCGAGACAAGGGGTGAAACGGCGAGAAGTCAAGGCCGCAGGAATGGGCTTGGGCCTCGGAGTCGCTCGCAGCCCCTGGAGTTTGTAGCAGCCACTTCACCCCAACAGTCACTTGTCTCGCCTCATCCCAAACAAGTGGGAGCGAAACCTGTCTTTCTGGTGCTGCGCGACCTACCTTGGGCAGCTGCCGCTCTGGGCACCGAGAAACAAGCAACATTCGAGGGGCAAAGGCTCTGTCTGTCCACCTCAGAATTAGAAGCGACAGGGAGATGTGTCCATTCAGACGACCATGTTGAATCCCCTTCCAGTTTTGATATAAATATTTGCTTAATGTACATGTATTGAATTAAAATAACATTATTTTGTTAAGATTCATTAAAAAAACACCTAAAGTAAAATGTTTATATTTATTTATTATGTATTAGCATTTACATAAAGATATGTAAAGTATTGATTTAAACCAATTTAGTTATTTGTTTTTAATTAAAGTTACTTTCATTTTTAAATACAAAATTCTATTAAATACAGTGTCATAAAATGTTATTTTTAAGTGTGTTTAAATGTTTCAACAATTAATTAATTTAAATTAACATTATTTACTCTGGGTTTCTCTTTTAAGTCCCCGCCTCCTATTCTCTAAGGGAGTTTGTTGCAGTATGAATGCTTGGCAATCTGTGGTGCTGGACTTACTACTGCTCCTTTTTGGGAGTAATATCTGACACTTGTATATTTGGCTCCAAGTCTTCTTTCAGTGGTGGCTACACTTATGTGTAATATTACACTCATAAATGTTGAATAGTTAAAAGTAGTAAAGTTACCGAAAAGTTTAAGAGTGAATATCCACATGTAAGTTATAAGTGTAAGTTACCTTTCTAAATAGCCCCTTTGTGAATAGTGCCTCCCCCACGTGCCTTGGGACCTTAGGGGTGAGTAGTCACGCTCAACAAACCCATGATTGATTGATTGATTGAGTTGTGTAAAGTACGTCACACCCCAGTAACAGATATGGCACTCATCAGCTCTCTCTCATTCACACAACTCATTGTTAATAAATCTGTACAGATGTAAAATATGGTATGGGGCTATACCTGAGGCCAAAAAAGTAAATTATTTCATATAGTTACAGTTTTACGACATCTAATTTAAACATCCCTCCTAAAATTTAAAACAGACACCCTTTCATTCATCCATCCTAAATCATTTTTGTACATAATTGGAATGGTGATCAGGGTCCATTATAGCCTTTTAAACCGCCGTAGCAGGCTATAGCGCCCATTAAAAGCCCGCTCCAGCGTTAAAGCAAGGGAGCGGGACTTTAATGGCCGGTAGAGCCCAGCTACGGAGGGCTATAAGGTTATTAGAACATTCTATCACTAGAAGGCAGAATGTTCTAACAACTAAAACAAAGGCCTCTCGGAGCCCGAGAGGGTTTAAATCTCCTCGGGCTCTCAAAGGCCTTTGTAAAACAACATTGGAATGTTGGTCTGCGGGCTTTTACCGGCCCATAGAAGCACGGAGCACTCCATTGTATTCAATGGAGTGCTGCACATTCCAATGTTCTTATAGTCTTTATTACCACCATCTATAGATCTTTACATGTAATATTCAAAGACTCTCCCAGTCATTGTCACTGTCTTGGAGTCTGAAGGTGTTTTCTCCTCCCATCTATATCTCAAGCACATCAGTGAGCACTAACTCAGCTCTGAAGGTTCCTTCACAAATCATGTATTTCTGAGCGATGTTGTTGTTTGTTAATCCCAATTCCGATCTTCCTTTCATGATTTGATCTCCCAAACAGGGTCGCCAATGTATATAGGCTACAGCGAGCTAGTCTGTTAGTGGGAGCGCAACATCCCTACTCTTCCTCCATTAGCCGAGCTCCTCTTGCCTCACTGCCCTTGAAGCACAACCCAGGACAACTTCCTGCCCTCTCTACCTTGCATCAGGACTGCTCCGACATGAGAATGGCCTGCATCAGTCACTCTAATTGTGAAAGTCATGTGTGAAGGGTTCACCTGTCTGCTTCAGGTAAAAGAACATACCTGATAAACGTGATGGAGGTACTGGGAGACTGGTGGGGATCTGGAGGGAGGCCAAATGGGGGCGGGCAGAGGGGTTTGATCTGGTAATGGTTTTCCTGTTGGTGGGAAGAGAGCTGAGACAAAGGCAGACAGAAGAGATTGTGGGCCTCATTTATGAATAGTGACGCATTGCTGCATGAAAACAGCGATGCGTCACTTTTTATTGTGCCCTCCTTGCAACATGATGGATGCGTCGTATTTACTGTATGATGCATCATATTGCAAGGAATGACAGATACGTCAGTTTTACTTATCTGTCGGCGCAAAAATGATGCATTGCTGAAGTTGTGTCGGAATCGTGATGTAACTCCAGCAATGCAGGGGGGAGGAATATGGATATAGCACTGCATCACTCTTACACCTGCAATTAGGCATTTGCATCCTAGAAGTGGTGCAGATAAATCTCATAAATTTCACATTGTCACTTCTATGAGGCTTACTTGCATGGGAACGCCCCCACCTGCATACATTATACCTGACACAGGTATAATGTAGCGCAGAGGTTTACAAAGTGACGCATCTGCCTAGATATGTCACTTTGTAAATAGGGCACAACAGGGGGCATGTTTTACACCCCCGATGCCACGCAACAGCAGCACAAAACTGTCGCAAGGACTCATAAATAAGGTCCTGTGAGTTTAAGTAGAAAGAAGCACCGACAAGCAGCATCGGAATCAGAAGGTGGGGCCGCTGGACCTTGAGAGGGTAGCCAAAGCAGAAGAGGAAGGCATGTAGGCAGAAATAAGACAAGTTTTTCTAGGGTTAAATATGTTGATGTTTAGTAAACGTTACTGAAAAGGGGCGGGGGAGAGTAAGGGGTGGGTATCACTTAGGAGTGGAGAAAGAGGTTGTAATTTACTGTTAGCACATAAGGAGTGCTGTTTAGAGTGTGCTGTGTGTTAAGTTTACAGTAATTGGAGGTGCATAGTCGTGGACACAGACGGACAGAGAGCTCACGGGAAAGAGGCAGAAGACTTTAGTAGGAAGGAGTACTGAAAATCATCTCTGGAATCCGAAGGTGTGCTCACCTGGCAAGAGGTCCAGGCTGAAGAAGATATGATGAGGCAAGGATGGAAAATTAGCAAGTTCATTAAACATGTTGATGTTTGATAAAGATTAGTGTAAAAGAGTGGGAGAAAACAGGTGAATCGGTATCAGTTGGGGTGTGAGGGGAGTTATAATTTACTGTTAGAACAGGAGGTGTGATCTTCAGAATGTGTGGCTAAGCTGGAGGTTTAATGTGTGAGCTCTGCTGCTTCCAAATAAAGAGGTCTTTTACCCAACCCAACAGAGTCAACAGTGGGGCTCATCCTAATACAGTTGTAGCAGATTCAACCAGATCCTACCTGCCATGCGGGGAACGGCTCGCTCGGCTCTCCTGAACCTGAACTCCATTTCCCAGAGTCCCTTGCCTCGTCGCCTGCTCTGACGCAGTGGAGCGCGCCTGGAGGCAAAACACATCATTTCAACATGTTGTAGAAGACTATGGGACTGATTTAGATCTTGGCGAACGGTTTACTCCGCCGAAATATAAATCCCGTGGATATAATGGGATTTGTATTTCAGCGTACAAAATATCTGTCACCGTTGTGACGGAGTAACCCATCCAACAAGATCTAATTCAGGTGCTATATTATGCCATCAATTACCCCTATTATGCCAGACCAATACCTGCAAGAATGGGCATGCAATAGAGGTTCACAATTTGCCAGGAAATGCCACAGTTTGCATGGGAAGCATCTATATTTATTTCACATTTTTGCGTTGTGTCACATTATCTAAAATTAAGCAACACAATGCTCTATAAACAATTATATAGATTTAGATCTCCATGACTTTCTGTACATTTCCATGAAATACAAAACAATGAGATAGCAACCTAGAAAGTCAGCATCAAAGGAGGAGTGAAAACACAAGGAAAAATTGTATGTTGAGTTAGAGGGAAATAGGAAGGGAGGAGCAAAGGCAGCTAGTTAGGGGATGTGATAAGCAGAGGGAGAATGAAAGGGGTTGTTTGTGAAGAATTATGAAGAGGAGGTGAAGAGAGGAAGTCAGAAGAAATATAGTACTCATGAGAGAAGAATATAGCCCAATATAAAGTTTCAACATGTGAGTTTGAATTTAGGGAGATCTCCAAGACAAGGGAGGTCTTTAGGAAAGGAGTTGCAGAAGGATGGTACTGGGCAGAAAACGATGGGTGGTGACGGAGTGGGATTTGAACATCATGAATCAAGCCTGAAGACCTTCTACTCCTAAAGGCTTTTTGTGCCCAGGAGATCATAAAAACAGCTGATAAGAACGCAGGATTAGCATGTGAATATATTTAAACATGATGTGGGAAAGCTTGAACTTAGTTGTGGCTTCACCTGATAGCCAAAGTAAATCACAATAAATTGCTTAATGTATGCATGTGCTATTTCTGTAGTGCAAAACTAGCCACAAGGGGAGTGCTGTATATGGCCAAGCCAAGCATAAAGTCAACAAGCAACAGGAGAGGTAGCTGGTTTGTGGACAGTTAATGCATTGTAATGTAGTGTATCCTTAAATAGGTGAGTCTGCAACTCTTTCCTAAGCTGGTGCAGCTTTAAGGCAGGCCTGAAATACAGGGATTTGTTCCAGATCCTGAATGGATGGAAAAAGTCTGTTGGCTATGTTTTTCCTGTTTACACTTGTTAGTCTGGAGTGTGATGTTGTGTTGGCTGCCGATGTGGCAAGACTGTAGCTTGTTTGCAAGCTAATAAGAGGTGCTGATAGTAATAACGTTCTAAATTATGCAGCTGGCTTTGAAGATGGTGCAGAGTGGGCTTTGATGAGTAGTGCTGAGGTGTGTAGGAGGCCCTAGGGGTACCAGTGTGGAGTCTGAGAAGCCGTGGAGTAGGGCATAACCACAATCTATTTACAAGAGAACAACTGGTAGAACAGAGTTTGTGAAGTCACTTTCTGGAAGAAATAGTTTGACTGTCTTTTGAAAAGAGAGCTGGTATGTGGCCATCGTAGCTGTTTAGGCAATGTGTTACTTGATGGTGAGGTTAGTGTCCAAGACAAATACAAGAGACCTGCCGTTCAGTGAAAGTTGGGGTTCAAAGCTGTCAACGTTCATGTCACCGAGACAGGTTTGTGAAGAATCTTGATTGTTGTTCTTGGTAATAACAGGAACTATCCCTTGGTTGGGTTGCGCTTAGGGTAGTCACTGGACATCCAAGGCTGGATGATGTGCTAACTGTGTTTGAGACATTTGACATCTTAATATTCCAAGTGTGGGCACCAGGTGTGGGACCAGAAGCACGTGAACGGCCCCAGTTTGGTAGGACTTACCAACATCATGCCAGTGGAAGCGCAGTACCAAGAACAGGAATCATCATGCCAGGAATCCCCACATTAGCCCAAGAATTATTTCAATATGCAAGTGCTAGCTCATGCCAAGAGCACCAACAATATGCCAGAAATGACCAGATTATTACAAGAGGCAGTGCTATACCAGAGGAGAACACCATCTTTATGTGGATTCCCACAATATGACAAGAATTGCCACTATTACACCTGGAGCAACAACTATGAGAGAACCAAAGTGGGCAACATAATTTCATACATGCTTATAATATGTCAACAAGAGAAATATTAAATCAAGGGCAGCCAGGGCACAAATAGTCATCCACGCATAAAAATACACACACACACACACACACACACACCCACACAAACAGCAATTTGGTTTTTGAATATTTATCTTGTACAGGCACCTGTTTCCATCTTATTCAGACACTCTCCTCACCCCTCCATTGTGAAGCAAGGCTTTTGACTCTACCTGATACAGACAGCTCTGCGTCATGCTAACGATGTGGTTCATAAAATAAGACTTGATTGTAACTTGCACTGTCAATCACAGTCTAAGAGTAATACATCACCTGCATTTAGTTTCCAAGCACTGAATGGCAGCACTCTGCTGGGGAGCAGAAAGGTGTGCCTTCAAGTCCCACTTCTATAACAGAGCTCTGGAAAATGGAAACTGCGTGTCCGAGTGGAAGAACTGCAGCAATACAACCTTTCATCTAGAAGACCCTACTGGACTGACCCCTTGCCTCCTTCCTTATTGCTGTTGAGGGCCTAAGGGAAGGGCAAGGGATCGAAATGACAGAAAATATGCAGGGACTTACTCATTCGCTATTCTTAGTAATGCCTTGATTATACCTGAGTAACAAGGGCACTGTCAGGGTTACCGAGAGGCAAGGTAGAGGGGGCAGTTTCAACCTTAATTCTATCTAATTGATATCTATCACTCCTATTTTAAAACTTTTGAAGTGAGTGTGGGAAAAGAGGTAGGCCGGACCCTCAATGTCCACATACGTAAGCCGCCACTGAATGCATCAGAAGAGATTCCTTGGGCAGATTTGTGAAAAGTGAAATAACAGTTACCTGCCTGACACAGAGTGCTTCCTTCAAGATACAGGGAATATACAATATTCTCTTTTAAACTCCCCGGTAAACCCGCAAAGACTAGATTTACCCCCATCACCACCAACAGAGCCTGGAGATTGATCAATGACTCCAACTTCCAAAAACACTTCAGTGAAATAGAAGTCTCACTACCAGACGATTCACCTATTTGTAGCAACGTCGTTTTGCTAGAAACCGGCATCCGCCAAACGCTGGACAAACTAGCACCCCTGCGGGAAATAAGGACAAAAATATCCATCAATGAAAAATGGTACACCCCCATCCTCAAAAGCCTTAAAAGGGAATGTCAAAAAACAGAACACCAATGGAGACAAACTAAAGACTCCGAAACAAGAGCCAACTACATCACCAAGCGGAGACAATACATCTCTGCCATTCGAGATGCAAAAAAAGCATTCTTCACACAACGAATTTACGATAATCACAACTCCACTAAAGAGCTGTTCAAAATCGTAAAAGAGCTCAGCAATCCATCCAGCACCTCACAAACCCTCACCCCCTCAACTGAGGCATGCGAACGGATTAGCACCTTTTTTTCTGAAAAGGTTAACAAAATTTATTCTACCTTTACCTCCTCCCATATCATGATCCCATCGGACAGCCCTGACGAAAACTTGCCTACATCCGACAAAGATAACATCTATCTAGACGTAGGCAACTCCCCATGCCTAACCAACTTCCATCCACTCTCCGAAGAGGAGGTGTTAGCGGTTCTCAAAACAATTAAATCCGGTTCTCCTGCAGACCCCTGCCCATATTTTGTATTTTCAGAAATCGTACCAACACTCTGCCCCCTCATCACCAAACTTTTTAATCAGTCCCTCACCTCTGCGTCCTTTCCAGAATCCTGGAAACACGCATTTGTAACCCCCCTCTTGAAGAAAGCCGGATCCGACATTCTTAACCCAGAGAACTACAGGCCAATTTCCCAGCTCCCCTACCTCTCCAAGGCTTTGGAGAAAATGGTCAACTCACAACTGTCCAAATACTTGGAGGACAACTCACTCCTGGACCCCACCCAAACTGGCTTTAGAGCAAACAACAGCACCGAAGCAACGTTGCTGGCAGTGTCGGACAGTGTCAGATGCATCACAGACCAAGGAGGATCTGTGGCTCTGATACTGCTAGACCTGTCAGCGGCGTTTGACACGGTATCGCACAAATGCCTACTAAAAACCCTCCAGAGTAAAGGAATACAAGCCACAGCGTTAAAATGGATCAAATCATTTTTAAGTAACCGCACCCAAGCAGTGCATATGGGTCAATTTCATTCACAACTCCGTCCTATTGGCTGTGGGGTCCCACAAGGGTCCTCACTAAGCCCCACTCTCTTTAATGTCTATGTTTCATCTCTAGCCGACATTGGAAGAAAGTGGGGCATCGGCATATGTTCATATGCCGACGATACACAGCTGATAGTGACTATGGACGAAGGGCTGGAAACAACGAAGAAAAAACTACATAGTTGTCTCTCCGAAATGGCAGAATGGATGAGCAACCATTGCCTTAAACTCAATGCCGGAAAATCCGAAATATTACTGTTCGGAAGAGCCAAACTATCATGGAACGATACGTGGTGGCCATCGTCACTGGGAACAGCCCCCACCTCAAAACAGTACGCCAGAAACCTTGGCATCATGATGGACGACGCATTGTCCATGAAAGACCATGTACGCATACTCTGGGGCAAAGGCTTCGCAATCTTGAAACTCCTGGCCAAAATCTTCTCTTGGATCCCATTGGACTGCCGGCGCACAATCACCCAGGCCCTTCTGGTCAGTCGCCTGGATTATGGCAATGCCTTATTCGAAGGGATGAATGAGCAACTGTTCTCCCGCCTACAGGTCTTACAAAACCAGGCAGCCAAATTGGTATGCAACAAAGGCAAACGAGACTCGGCAACCGCATGCCTGAGAAAACTCCACTGGCTACCAATGCGTCAACGAGCCACCTTCAAAATACTTTGTCACGCGCATAAAGCCCTCCATAAAACAGGCCCCACAATCCTGCAAGGTAAAATCGAATTCTATATTCCAAACAGAAACCTAAGGTCCAATAACTCAGCCCTGGCAAAACCTAAGCGCATTTTCAGGGCAAGGACAGGTGGACGAGCCTTTTCATATCTGGCGGCTAAAAGATGGAACGAGCTACCCATGGATCTTAGACATACTACAAACCTTCTACAGTTCCGGCAAAAACTAAAAACCCACCTTTTTCCACAAAACTAACTCCCTCTGCATAAATCTCAATAGTCCCCCTTTTTTCTTATAGCGCCTTGATATCCTATGGGATGAGTGTCGCGCTTTATAAATACCAGAAATAAAATAAATAAAAATATACAGGGACCTAAGTAGTTTATTGTTTGTGCCATACCTATTCTTTGCTTATCTCTGCATTTCTCTGTGAAGTGTATAGATGGGGGCTGTGTTGTAAGGTGTTATCTCGCTTGGACAATAACCTGTTTTCATCAAACTGTGGATTCTATTCTAGTGCAACATATGTGAGCTGATAACCGGTGCTGTGCAGTGAGCCAATGGGTCATTCTTTTCAATTGTACATTTATGTTTTTCATATTATCTGCCTGCTTATTTCAAAACTCTGAATGCAAGGATGAAAACATGGTGCACTCTTACCGCGGGTTTTGTAAGGGACTGTAAAAGATTGTGAATGAATATGGGAACAAATTGGAAAAAGTAAATAATCCCTTTTTTGGGGAAAAATATATACATCCCTGACTGTTTTCATACTTGCATGAGCAGTTCTAGGTTCGAGATTAATAAAGGTATCTACATGGTTAAACTGAGGATGTTTTCCTATCACTGTGTAAGTACTGACACTCATTCAATCTGTCCAATAGGTTCAGTATCCGGTACTACAGGGATGTGCTGGCTATGGTGTTTGCTATAGAAGAAATCAATCGAAACCCCCATATACTGCCAAACATCACCCTTGGATTCCAAATTTATGATTCTTGCATGTCTGAGAGCAGAGCCTCTGCAGTGGTTCTGGAGCTTCTCTCAGGAAGAACAAGTATTGTCCCCGGGTACAGGTGTCCGACACACCCGCTGCTGGCCGGCATCATTGGGGAATTATTGTCATCTTCAAGTGTCCCCATGGCCAGGATTATGGGAACCCTACATTACCCGCAGGTAACTATAGAAATGCCAGAGATATGCTACAACACAGAGAGTGAAGATGAAAAGTGTGCTAATGAAGACTATGCCATGGAGTTCTGAACTTACGTCCACCTCAGACATGTATGTGGGCAGAAGATGATTTCTCATGCAATGATGGCACTGCTGATGTTGACAGATGGTGGAAAATTAGATTTTGCTGAGCCATCTGAGAGAGATGGAAAGGATCTTATACTCTTTCCTGACCTAGTCCAGATCCACATGAAAATATGCAAGTTCAATGTGAGGCAGCAATGATGCTGCTAGAGGAAACTTTCTGTCATGTTCAGTGAGATAGCCCTTTATCACTTCACCTAAAATCACCTGATGATCTGCTAGTAACCTGAGGTGTAGACTATTTCATATCTAAAGTGATGTGCACCGATGGCCTAAACATGTGTCTTCTTCTTGCAAGGCATGCTGAGAAGAATACAGAGCCTCGTAAGGAGCTCCTGACAAAGGTACAATAGTGGCCGCAAGATAGATGGCTGGTTATCAGTTGGATACCATGTGTACCAGCTCAATGACAGTAAAACTGGAAAAGGATCATAAGAAACCAGCTTGGGAGAGGCCATGATTAGAACTTCCTAGCCAGTAAGGTTTCTGGTTTTGTTTGGAATGCACAACTAACACTGGGAGGGGAAGCGCATGACCAGATCTTCTGGATACTATGCCCACAATTGGATGAAAGTATGGCCCCCCTACAGGAGAAAGTGAGATCCAATATTACAAGGAGAATTATTCAATTGGTCAAGACTAGTGTTATGCCCTCTACATTGGTGCCTATTGGACAGGAACAGAGAATAGTTTTCAGAACCTTGCAGCCCGAGGGATGAAGACCTTTAAATATCAAGAACCTTGCACTACTGGAAGTGAATGCCTAGAATGGCTCCCTATTGTGAACAGGATTAATATGAATCTAAAGACTATAGCCTTTGAACAATGCTTGGTGGATTCCTTATTTCCTGCTTAAATTAGAGTACATTTCGGGGCAAAGTGCAAAGCTTTAGAAAAACCTTGCAAGAGACATAAAGGTGGGAAAGGAAATGAATTGCTTTAACAAAATGACAAATGATAAGGCTATTCAGTTATCCAGGCCTGGAACCTACAGCAGAGCCTTGGTAAATGTGGGGTTAGATACCCTGAAATATTATGGTCATATAGAATATAGTCCCATGAATGCGTTCTTTCAGTTTCTCATTATCCCAGGAAATACAAGGGACCTGAAAAAAAGTGTGTAACATGGATCTATGTTTATTAAAATTGAGCAATAGAATTCTGAATAAAATGCTCTCAATTATGATTTCCACATACTGAATGGTGGCATAAAAATATCTTTTGATGAGAGAAACACACCATTTCAACGTAGATAAATAGTTGTTTTCTCTTCAGGTTTTGTAGTAACTTACAATGTTTTTGTAACATACAATTTTGTGGTAAGTCCCTACCTCCATCATTATATATGGGAGGGTGTTGCAGTAACAGTTGTTGGCAATGTGTAATGCTTGACTTGCTAAAAAAGTGTAAGGGTCTTATTCGAGTTTGGCCGACAGTTCAGGTGTTTATTCCAGGTCTTGCGGTTGGTCGAACTGCGGTCTGACAGTGGTGGTCTGTCAGGCAATAGAAGAGTCTAACAGGCAGACTGCTGCCCTCAGAGCGCCACATGCACCCCCATGCACCACAGGCCCAGAGGTGCAAGGGGTCCCTGTTAGGGCCCCTTTTGTTGCCTCACTACCACCCTTTTCATGGCAGGCTCACCGCCATGGAAAGTGTGATGGTGAGGCAACTCGTAATATGCTATGGGATGCTGTAGCTGCACCACCAGCATAATACTCAGCCTCATCCCCACGTCGCAGGATCCGAGATCCCCAGCGATCGCAGCAGTCCAGTGGTGGACTGACTGCCCCAGATGTAATAATGCTGGTTGGCCCGCACCACGCGTAAAAAGGTCCTTGGTTACAACAAAGTGCAGTTTGTGAATTTAAAAAAGTAGTAAATGTATTAAAAAATGTAAACTTACTCAAAAGTATAAGATTCCTTTCAGACTCAGTCCCACTACTGAGAAACCACGGATGTTGGTATGTATGTGCTTGGCTGAGGAGACTAATAATATGAAGGTACTATCTGGTTGGTTGGATTATTAATGGATGTCTATAAATCACCCCCCTTCCACATCTAAATCAATATGATACAGCAGCACTGTGATGTTTCCTATGCACACTGATGGCTGGTCCTGAGCCTGTACACAAGGCTGTTTAACTTGGACAGAGCATGGACAGAAAGTGTCCAAATTTATTGCCCAGTGTTTACCTAATGTTCATGTGACACATGATATTAAATCATTCATAGACAACCTGGTTCTGGGTGGGTGGTCTCTAAGCAGCTGAGCAGAGCAGCGACTTTGTAGCAATCTACTGAGAGGTATCCTCTGATCCAGCCAAGCTTCAGCCCTTGAGTACTGGCAGGTGACAGGGTAGTAATAGTAAGGTAATTTCACCCTGTCTTTCTTTTTCATGTAATGTGCATTGATTAGGCCATCACCTCCTCCCTTGAAGAACTACATGGTACACAGGTAAGTGAACTGTCTTCCATTTCAATTAGTGTGATAGCTATATTCCATAGCCAGCAACCAAAGGCAGGAAAGAGAGGCCAGCAACAGTTGCAACTGGTCAGGGTCTCCAGGAGTTTGGGCCACATGTTAGGCTTGAGACAACATGTGTTGTGTACTACTCACATTATCACGGGCATAAGATCAACATTAATGGGGGTACTGGATGTAGAGAGTTTAGACGCCTGTATTTTACACATGAAGTTGAGGAAGGGAGCAGTTGTTGCTCTCCCTGGCTATGGACCCTCAGGTGGCCAGGGCTTGAGACCCTCCCTCAACAAGTTAAAGATCTACAAGTATGAGGGTGACTCTGAGGGTGGTAATCCCCTGTCAGAACACAGGAAGGTCAGAACAATGAGTCAGCAGTCTGTTTGTAGGCATGATCCATATACTGGTTAGAGTCCCATTCCCATGGTATTCTGCAAAAATATCATGAAAACATTAATATACTCAAATATTGTGCTAAAATATTGTTCAGGTCTGGACACTAACCCATAGTCTGGTCTGGGTCTTCCGCTTTCCAATGTATGGGTGACTGTTTTCTAGAAGTCATGACGTCACAACAGACATGAATATATGGTAGCCACATGCCCTAGAGAAGCTGCCACTTTCTCAGGAGCAAAGGCTTAAAAAACTGCTAGCTGGACAAAGACATCCATGGATTGAAGAACATCAGGAATCTGAAACCCATTAGTAGAATACTTCAGGAGTAAGGTGTCATGATTAGCAAGTGAGGAGAGCGAGGTAACTAGTAAATAAACATGGCTTTGTTACGACACATTCTCCAACCAGACTGAAGGCTTATTATAGTAAAACAAAAGAACAGGAAAATGAAATTACATCAAATATCACATGACAGGAAACACAAAGGATTGGGAAAACTCAAAGGAATCATGAAAGAAACTGCCATGATGGAAAAATGAAAGAAGCAGCAATGAAAACCTGAACTAGACTAGCTGTGGAGCAGCTCTAAAAAACAGCTGCACTCCATCAGGCATGCAAGTGCCATTTTGGTGCTGGAGGACCAAGGAGCAGACCCTAGGAGCACCAGAGCAAAAGACAAGGTAGGTGAGTGAAACTCATAGCCTGCAGCTGTAGGCTTCCTGCAGCGTTTCCTGAGGTGCGCAGGCTGCCAAGACGATGATGTTGCAGCAATTGCCAACTTCAAAATATTGTTGGGCAAGATAAAAAAGGTAAGAATATTGTTTTTAGGTATATAATGTTGTGAATAACATAATTGTATTTATTACAGTTAAACAGCATTGTTTAATTAATTTTAAAAATATTAATTATTGTATCATTGTACGTTGTTAGTATTATGATGTTTGTAGTTAAATTTGTTAGTATTATTTCAAATCTTTAATGTGAAATGTAACTTTTTTTAATTTATTTGGAATTATTTTAGTTTAGTAGCAAGTTGTTGCTATAGAGAACAATGTTAGGAAATGATTTACATACATTTTATTAATTAATAATTAATCATGTGAATTGATCATTTATTTATCTTAGCTATGTGCTTTTTAAATTAATTGGTTGATCCGTTTATTTAATTACAACATTGCTTAAACTAAATTTATACTTAGGAATTCATTTAATTTGAATTGTTCTATTTAACAATTTAATTAATAATAATTATAGCATTAATGTTTACATTTTTATTTGAATGTATTTAAATTGTTCATTGGTTTATATATATATGATTTTTTAATGTATTTCTAATGTAAAATTATATTTAGAATGGGGTTAATGACTATATTTGTTGTTTTAAATATGTTTACATGTATTTTTGAATTTTGAAACAAAAATATGATTTGGAATAGTAAATCTAACCCCTCTAAAGTCCACCACTTTCCTTACTGTTTCTCAGATTGGTGCGGTAAAACTAGGAGTAGGAATAATAAATCTACCCATCCATAATTTATGACTTTCCCTATTTTTGCAAAGTGGAGTGGAAATATTAAATTTGACCCCTACAAATTCCAACATATTCTCTTCTGTTACTCATATTGAGTGTGAACATACTTTCTTTGTTTTTGTGTACGTTTGAATTGGAGTAATAAATTTGACCCCTCCACATTTTAACACTTTCTCTACTCTCTGTTTTCCTGTTGGATTGGGAATAGTAAATCTGATCCCTCAAAAATCCAAAGTTTTCCTTACTGTTGCTTACATTAACATGAGAGTTTCCCTCCTATTTTGTAGGTTGGATTATAAGTATATATATATATTTTATTATATTTTAATTCTGTTTGTTTTGTATTAATTTTATTTTTTAAATATAATTTGATATATGTTTTTGTTTTTTTATCTCTCTATATATATATCTATATTCACTGAAAAAAACATAGGTTTCACACACGTTATAGTTAGGAATTAGCATTTAAAAAACCTTGCAAATTCCCTGAAAAAAACACAGTTTTCACACATGTTATAGTTAGCTGGACATTTCACTGGTAAAAAACCAATGAAATTCCCCCATTATAGTTAGTTCAGCTAACTATAACTCACGCGCCCGCAATCCACTGCTGATGACGTCACATATTACATCACTCATGACATGGTCAGTGACATCACTCATGACATCACTGATGACATCTCAAATGACATCACTGATGACATCACTGATGACATAATCCATTGAGTATGTGTTTCTGAACAATTTTAATATGTTTAATATATAGAGGGAAAGGCCTGTTGAAGAATGAGTGGGTGAACAAGTGTGTGAATGGGTGATTTTCTAGGTGCGCAACTGACTCTATAAGTGAGTCATTAAATGTCTCTTACTGCAGACTAGTGACTAAACTGCGTGAATGTCTGTATGTGTCTGTGTGTTGGTGTATAAGTGACTGCATGGTTTTGTGAATAGCTATATGAGTGTCTATATGGGTTATTGATTGGTTGTCTCAGTATCTGTATGGGCTCCTGAGTGTGTGTGTGGGTAGGGTGTGTGTGACTCTATGCATAGATGTGTGAGTGGGTGATTCTATGGGTGCATGGTTTTAAGAGTGCATCTGTGATGGACTGTATGGTTAAGTGAGTGTATGCATGGGTGTGTTAGGGATTGAATGTATATCTTAGTGGTACATTTGTGACTAACTACATATGTGAAAGGCAGTATATATGCGTGTAAGAGTATATAAGTGGGTAGATATGAGAGTGTGTGATTGTGAGAGTGACTGTATGGATGAGCGAGTGCTTGTATCAATGATTCTATAAGAGCGTAAGAATGTGGTACTTTCTTTATGAGTAAGTGAACTTGAGTGTGTATAACCGCATAGGTGAGTAAATGGGAGTGTGATTATTTGCATGACTGACTAGGTGTGAGAGTACCTCTATGGATGTTTGGTGGTGTGTGAGGGTCTATATAGGTGTATAAATGCATTTGATAGTCTTGTATGGAGTGACTGTAAGTATGAGTGACTGTACAGGTGAATGAGTGGAGGTGTATGTAGACCTAAGAGTTAATAAGTGGGTATGTAGTTATTGGTATTGGAGTATGTATGGTTTTGAGAATGGAACTCTGAAATTTTGAGTCGGTGTATCAAAGGTTATATTAGTGTGTGAGAAGATGTGGTAATTTATCACATGGATGACGTCATCAGTGATGTCATCAGTGATGTCATTTGAGATGTCATCAGTGATGTCATGAGTGATGTCACTGACCATGTCATGAGTGATGTAATATGTGACGTCATCAGCAGTGGATTGTGGGCGCGCGAGTTATAGTTAGCTGAACTAACTATAACGGGGGAATTTCAATGGTTTTGTACGAGTGAAATGTCCAGCTAAATATAACATGTGTGAAACCTATGTTTTTTTCAGGGAATTTGCAAGGTTTTTTAAATGCTAATTCCTAACTATAACGTGTGTGAAACCTATGGTTTTTTTCAGTGAATTTGCAAGGTTTTTTAAATGCTAATTCCTAACTATAACGTGTGTGAAACCTATGGTTTTTTAAGTGAATTTGTAAGGTTTTTTAAATACTAATTTATGAATGTATTATTATATTTTTTAAATATTTATTTTACAATAAGCTACCTATGTATATAGTTATAGATTGACTTTATCCTGTAATATGGAATGACCCAGCTCTTTTTTTTTTTTTATTTGGATAAAGTTGAACAGCATAGTTAATATCTTCTATAAACTTATTAACACTTTATAATTTTTTTTTTTAAGGGTTTTTGACCGTGCGTGCACCGTGCGTGCACGGTGCATGCATGCGTACGTGCTCAGTGTGCGCATGCGTATGTGCTCCACGTGCGCATGCGTACGTCATGCGTGCTCCGTACGCGCATGCGCGCGTGCTCCGTACGCGCAGGCGTGCGTGCTCCATGCGCGCACTGTGCTCGCATGGTGCGCGCACGGCAAGTCATGTGATTTAGAAACAACACTTTTCATTGGTTTATAGTAGTTTCAGGTCATGTGATTAAGAAACAACACTTTTCATTGGTTTATAGTAGTTTCAGTTCCAGAAACTTCCAACACCACACCCACTCCCCTCATTATTTCTTCTGATTCCCTGGGAGAAGGAGCTGAGCAGCTTTTCCAGTACTCCAGTACTTGAGAATGGCAGAGCAGCAGTCATCTTCTGGGAGTGAGCAGGAGACCCTTGTGAGACAGAGGAAACAGAAAGACTTTTTTATATGGTAATTTTTTACATTTCCAGTGGGGCAGAAGAAGGTGAATGCTCCAAAAGTCACCTGCACTATTTGTGGTGTTGTCTTATCAAGAGGTGATCCTAAAAAGAAATACTCTTTTAGTATTTTCACTATGATCAGGCACGTTAAAGGAGTACATCCTGTGGCTTTTGCTCGAGCTGCTAGAGACAACCCTCCAGCAGCTCAGCCGAGCACATCCGCAGCAGCTCAGCAGAGCACATCATCGGCAGCTCAGCCGAGCACTTCATCTGCGGCGGCAGCTTCACCTGCTTCTGTTCCTCTGGATATACACCCTCTGTTCAAGAGGGTGCATATACGGTGCAATGCATGCAATGCTCTTCTCTCTTATGGTGACACCAGCATTCCCCTAATAGAGAGCAAGATACAACAGCACACATGCGGCATCCCATAATTTTTTTCATTTTTTTGTTCCTCTGTTCCTCAATTAACACAACAGCTCTTTTTAGAGCCACCTAACATCTAAACACTTAAATTTGATTTTTAATTCTATTTTTTGTATGATTTTTTTCCGCCGTGCGCAAGCCGTGCGTGCACCTCGTGAAGGTGTGCGCACGGTGCGCGCACCTCGCGATTTAAAAAAATAAATAAAATGTTTTTTTCACCCTTCGGGGTCCTTCAGGGACCCCCTGACAAAAGCTAGGGGGTCAGGAACTCTGTACCCTGCCCCCTTTTCACGTTCTCCACCTTTCTTTTTTACTGTCACACACAAAATGGCGGACAACACTTCCTGATTTCGACCGATTCGAATGTTGACTGACATGTAACCACCAATCACAATTACGCTCGCGCACGTTAAGGTGCGCGCACCGTGCGCGCACGGTGTGCGCACGGTGCGCGCTTATAGATATTTATGTACTTTTAACTGCAATTTTCTCAGGAACTACTGAACAGATTGACACCATATATGCAAAAGGCACATGCCTGACCTGAGGACTACCTCTTTGCCAAATTTCAAGTCATTCTGTTCAGCCGTTCGGGCTGTACCTTCGACTAAAGGTCCTATGGGAAAATGCATGGGGAAAACGCGTTTTGGGACCCCCTTTTTTCTCAGCCCCCGCTTGACGAATCACCCCGAGACTTCCAGGGTAGGAGCTGAGCGGAGCGCCCCATTAGTTTTGAAAATTTCGCGAGGATCCGTCAACCGGCGCCAAAGTTATTCAAAATAGAATTTTCAGATTTCCTATGGAAACACGGTCCTAACTATAACTGTCTGCTGGCGACCGCCAGTATATAATATATAGATATAGAAGATCTTGGGTCTCCTCCCAGAAGATGCCAGAAAAAAAAGTAGTTCAGGTGTTGATCAGTTCAAGGCTGGACTACTGTAATATATTGTATCTAGGGGCTACTGAAGATAGACTCAAGAAACTTCAAAGGATAGTAGAATGCTGCTGCCTGTTTGCCACTGAATATTCACAGACAGTCCTGCATTGGCCAAGTGCTGGCTGAGCTGCACTGGCTCCCAATGAGGAAGAGAGGGTTTTATAAAACCTTATGTTTTGCAACAAAATTCTGAAAGGAAATAGCCCTTGCCACTTACTTTCTCTGATCACAGCATATTGCCCTAGCAGAAGTCTTAGGTCATCTGAAGCGGCATAGACAAGAGCTCCTAGATTGAAGAATGCACTTATGGATGGTCGGCCTTCAATTTCTTGGCTTCTAAATTATGGAATATTCTCCCACTGGAGTTAAGACTGGAAGATTCAAAACTAACCTTTCAGAAGAAGCTTCAAACATCAGAGATTCACTAGATCTTGACACGTTTTTCTTGCTGCATGCAATCCGTAGCATGGAGGCACTCCGAATCGAGTAACCATGCGTGTTATAAAATTGCTAACATAACAAATTGCTAACATATTACCTACTGGCAATAGCAGGTAGATAGTTGTAGTTAGGACCAACATTTCCAATAGACAAATGGCCTAATTAATAGTGTGCTGTAATCGCGGTGGCGGTCTGACCACCACCAAAACAGAGGGTCCACCTGCAGTATTTTGAGTGTGTCAGTTGGACCGCCACAGGACCGCCGCATCCTCTGGGATCCATGATCACATGGTGCTGGTGCAGTGGCCAGGAAAAGTAATATGCTGGCAGTGCGGCTACAGCACCGCCGAGCACATAAAGAGTTGCCTGTCCACTTCCCATTTTATGGCGGTGAGCCCGCCATAAAAAGGGTGGTGGAGAGGCAAATAAGGGGGCCCCAAACAGGGCCCCCTACCACTTCTGCCATGGGGGGCAGGAACATAGGTGCAATTCCAGGGGGGTACAGCATGTGCCTCCCTGGAATTGCACCCCTTTTCCTGCATTGTGAGGCATGCATGACATAATCAATGCCACATAGTGTAGAAATGTGCAGTCCCTGCTCTCACAGCAGTGGTCTGCATGTTATGCTCTCCTATGAGCCGAAACAGACCACCGCTGTGAGACTGCTGCAGCACTGCCCACCCCCCATGGACTATACTCATAATCTAGAAGTTGGGTGCAGTACAGGCTTGGAGGTCTTCCCGTGAGCGCATCGGTAGAGGGCTGAAAAGAGAACCATCAAACTTGTAATCAGAACCAAAGGTGTTATTTTGCTAATAACGTTGGCACCTTTTGACAAAACTTCACATCATTTCCTTAACAAGTTCCCTACTTTGCCTAGTCCTCCATGGAAAGTTTTGAAGTGATCCGCCGAATGGGGTCTGAGAAAATGGGTTGTGCCGAAACACTTTGTCCTCATGGAATGTCAATTGGCATTTTGCAGTTTTTATACACGGTTACAGTGAGAACTGCTGCACCGAATTACACCAAATTTGGCAGAAAGCTAGATCTTAGTCCAGAGTCTTTTTTTGTAATTTGGTGTAAATCTGTTCAGTTATTTTTTGAATTATTAAAACAGACATTTATAGATATCTAGGGACGCAGATCTGTGGGTACCCGCAGATCTGAAGGCCAATGGAAACAAAAAGCTCTCCCACTCACACACCATACTCCCGCTGTGCCCAGCTAAAGATCGAGGTCAGTGTGGGGTTGTGTGAGTGTGGGGGGTTGGCCGCAGGTCACAGATCCAGTCTACGTCAACATTTAAAAAAAATGATTTTAAAGTGTAACGAGGACCCTGTGGGACTGCCCCACCATATCTGGTATCTGGAATTCTGGTATCTGGAATTCCACCAACTTTGGCAGGAAGCTAGATCTTGGTCCACAGCTTGTGCTTATTGTGGCTTGGTGTAACTCCATTTAGTAGTCTCTGAGAAATTAAGGTTAAAATGTATTTATATATCTGGATGGTTGAGTTCGAGGGACTCTTGCAAGAGTCCTTCAAACCGAACTTTAAAAAATAGTCCCTTCTGATTGGCCTTGGGAGTTTTTTTTCCCTTGGGCCATGGCACTCCCACAGGAACGATCACTCTGTTTGGCAGCAAGCAGCATGAGAAAAAAGTTGCAGGCAGCCATTACAATCCTCAGGGACTTAGTCCTCTGTCCTGAAGTATAAGAAAAATGATATAAGGAGGCAGGTTAGGGATACCCTGCCCCTTAGTCTTGATTGGGGAAACCCAGAGGCATCCCCCCGGCCTAAAAAAAACCAAATTCTGCAAATTTTGTTGGAATCCCTCCGGAGTCCCATGGATTGTGGCAAAAAAACAAAACAAAATGGCAGTCACCATTATATAATATATATATATATCATCAGTAGGGCCTCCCTCCCCAGCCTAGTTAGTGCCCCTGTGCCCATCTCCTAGAGGTATATTTAAGGGGAGGAGGGAAAGTGGCACACCCTTCCAAACACCCATTGCTTGATGGAAGAACAACAGCTCAGGATTTTTCTTTAATCCTAAACTCTTCTTTAGCTTTTTTGTGTTTTCCTTAGTTGACACTAGGAAACAATCATTTCTCACTGGTACTATGGGTCGATTTGAAGAAAGAGGGCACTGAATCTTTACAAAATAGATCAAACTTCAACATCCTACAGGAAATAAGGACTATTATTTGAGATGGGACCATCGAGTAAACATAATATTGTTGCATTTATAGTGTGACATCATAAATATTGTGTACTTAGTAAATATATTTATTTTTCCTTTTTTATTAAAATAGTTTGTTTTAATTTGATTGTAATTTAGATTATTTTATAAGACATTAAGTTAATTTTGATTTTTAGGATGTATATTTATGAATTATTTATTGTCCCAAATTATTTTAAGAGGGATACATTTTTATTTTTTGCAAATAAAGATATTAGTCAGTTTGGATGTATTAAATGATTAATACTTTTTATTTTTTTATATTAATACATTTTTATAATATTGCCTAATTAAATAGAAATCAATTTTGACAAACATTCAAATGTATTTGAAATGTAATATTTGAATTAGCATATTAATGACAATCCTTTATTAGTTTTTTATATGTTAAAACATTATTTTAAAATAAATGACATTAATTTAATTTCTTATATAAATATTAAAGTTTTACATTTTAATAAATAGGATAGTGAATATAACCCTTTAAACTCCAACACCTTCACCAATGTAGCTTAGATTAGAGAGGGAATAGTAAAAATAACGCCTTTAAAGTTCTACATCTCCAATCTAGCTTATAGTGGAGTGGGAATATTAAGGGGCTCATTACGATGTTGGTCGGAGGTACCCCCTCAACCACAAACCATAGACCACGGGGGCGAGGGCCCCCAAAGTCACTAACTGACAGCTTTTCCATGTTTGAATGGCCGGCATGGAAAGGTTGTGGGAATCCAACATGGCAATCCTGAAGGCAGAAACGCCGTCCATAGGGGTGTATGGTTCGGTTCCAACCGACAGGAATACTCCAAGAGCCGGTCGGAACTGAGTTGGAATGACCGGGAGGTTTATGTTCCAACCGCTGAAATTGTAATCAGCTGTTCAGAACGCAAACCAACCTAGTTGGTTGGAAAGCCTCCTATGTGGTCAAAAGGTTTCTTTCTGACCAACATCGTAATAAATTACATTGATTTCATTTCTTATATACATATATAAGTTTTACATGTTAATAAATAGGATAGTCAATATATCCCTTTAATGTCCAACACCTTCAGTATTGTTGCTTAGATTAGAGAGGGAATAGTAAAAATAACACCTTTAAAATCCAACATCTCCAATGTACCTTAGAGTGGAGTGGGAATATTAAGGGGCTCATTACGATGACGGTCGGAATTGCCTCCGACCAACACTGTTTCAGACTCGGGACGGACCGACCTCCGGTAGGCAATGCAAACCGCCTGATTACGCGGATTCCCATTGTTCTATATTGGAGCTTGTGTTACGGCTGTAAACCGGCCGTAAGACAGGCTCCTACGGAGAAATGAGGGTGTGTGTGAAATATCAACAAGGAGTCTGTGGGTCTACTGGAACAGAACTGAGGGCTGACGACAACAAGACAAAATGTTTAAAGGAAAAAGTCCTCATAAAGAGGACGAAGTCCCATCACCCACCGAGGTGGCATGCTTCATCATCTAGGGCCTCCTCTTAACCACACCTGTTGTAGTTAAGGAGCTACAACTCCTTTACTAATGACGAAAAAGGAAGCGCTCACGGATGTTTATGAAAGTAACAACCGAGGTATACTGATCTTAACAATTGGTGAAGCTCCCTAAAGTGTGGTGAAACTATGTGTATAACAAGGTGCAGTGTAGATAAACAGTGTATTAAAATTGACTACCTAAAGAAAAAAATTTGTATTAAGTATCTTGAGGTGTCAAAAAATAAAATCAAGAAACGTGTTCTCAGAAAGACTCCTAACACGCTATAAGCAAATATGATCAATAACAGACATGGTCAACATGTTTCAGCCAACAATGATCTAACATTTTGATCGTGGCTAAATGTAGATTAGATTATAGTGGGAATAGTGAATGTAACCCCTTCTATATCCAATGTTTTCCCCAATTTAGCTTAGATTGAAGTGTAAATACTATAAGTTGTATAATGGTTTCCCCAATGTACCATACATTCTAATAGGAATAAAAATAGCATTTTGTTAATATGTGCAATTTGTTTTATAATAAAGTGTAATGTTTGTATGTTTTTAAAAATAATATATATGCATGTAATTGTTAATGCTAAAATTCAATTTTTTACTTATTTAGGCAAATGTTGAAACAAAGAGAATTACATTGTTTTGAATTCATATTTTTATTGCAAGTACATTGCAAGTACAAAATGTATAACCTTTTTTGCATCATTTTCATTTCTTACATATTAATACTTCTATTTTCACATTGTTATGTACATTTTAGTGTTTTTAGCTAACATGATTTTATTCATGCAATTTATATTGCCATATGTTATATTTTTACATAGTTTAAAAAAATATTTTATTATAAAAAATGTTTTAGTTTAAACATGAACATTTTTCATAGATTTTTTTAATACAAATGTAAACTTACTATGAATTGATAAGTACTATACATTCAGGGCCATATTTGCTCTTGCGGTGTATGGACAATAATTTTCTTTCATTTTTCATTTTTGATTTTCATGGAGTGATTTTCTAAATTTGATTTTTGGGGTGTTTTATGGCCTTCAAGGACTGTGGGTACTTTCTTTGCATATGTTTTTTATGTTTCATTTTAATATTATTTTTGCTTATTTTCAATTATTTATGTGGAGCTTTTTTCCCACCTCCACAATTACAGGGACTCCGGATAATACAAATTCCAGGGTGGGGAAACAAAAGGAATTTTTTCGGGTCAATACGAGTCAATACTGTAGTAAGTAGTGGCCTGATTACCAAAATTATTTTTTGCCTCTATGAAAAAGTAGAGAGAATGTGTGGTGATTGTTACTATTTCTTGTTTCCTTCTGTGGGCTAAACTACAAATTTGTTCAAATCATCAAGCAAAGACTGGTGCTTAGGGAACATAGTCATATTTCTCAACAATATGCTTCATTATGCTGAATGTGAATGTGAAGGAGAATTGCATGAGTCTCAGGTGCTGTGCAACATGATGTGGAGGGTTCATTTGTACAGTGTTTTCTTCAGCATCCAATTTATTTTCTGTATTTGAATCTTGCTTATGTTGTTATATCTTAATCCTACTTCTATGTACTAATATATTTCATATATATTGTTATTATTCAAATGAAATAAATAACATACAAATATATTATCACTAAATAAATATTATCACAGCCTAAAGTGCAAATTTACATAATGAGTTTTTCAAAAGGTATTAAAGAAATAGCAGATCCAAACTGAGATAAATATGGCACACTCAGTACGTTCACAATATGAATTACAATTAATTGTTTTACCAGATGTTTTTGGATTTCTTAGATAAGCCATGGATCTGTGCTCTCTTCTCTCAGTGACAAGCTTCAGTTCCCATCCTTTCTGCGCACTGTGCCGAATTACTCATTCCAGAACATTGCCATTGCCAGACTGATTGGCCACTTCCAATGGACTTGGGTGGGAATGATAGTTTCCACTGATGAGGTGGGATTGCAAGGAGGCCTCAGTATAAATAAATTCATCGAGGACAATGGCGGATGTGTGGCCTTCATGGAGCAAGTCAATCTTCGATTTACCAAAGAGAGGATCTTGCATCTTGTTCAACTGATCCGTGGACATTCAGTGAAGGTGATCATTGTTCACAGCCCCGATGTCCATGTCAAGCTGTTATTGGAAATGCTTTATGAACAAAATGTTATTGACAAAATCTGGATATTCACAGCAGCATTTACACTGGGACCTGGACTCTTGCTGGACAACCAGGCATGGGAAATATTGAATGGGTCTCTGGGACTTGCACCTTACACTGAGCGGATGCCGGATTTTGAAGAGTTTTTGTCTCACCTTCATCCTTATAAACATACAGATGATATATTCATGAAACACTTCTGGGAGAATGCCTTCCTTTGCAAATTTGAAGAAGGAAATGAGACTGAAAGTGCTGCCTCCAAAGACACCGCAAGAGGATTGAAGACTTGTTCGGGAGAGGAGACCTTGGAGAAGGTGGCCAGGTTTTTATTTGAGCTGAATGACCTGAGCTACAGTTACCACAGTTACGTGGCAGTCTACGTCTTTGCTCATGCTATGGACACTCTCATCTCCTGTGAGGAAGGCAGAGGACCTTTCAGAAATGGATCGTGTGCTGATAGCAATGATATACGACCCTGGCAGGTAACACAAAGGGGATTCATTTAAGGTGAAAGATTGAGCACATCACCCGCTGCATATATTTTGGAATAGTAATACAACACATACTGTATGGTTGGACCTAATACTATGTATATATCCTGTAACAAGATGTTAGAAAGAAAAATACATATTGATGCATTATTGAAATCTTGTAGAATGGGGTTAGAAAGTGGGGGATGGAAGAAAGGTAGTGAGAGCTTCACAAATTATATCCGGTCAAAATAAATACACCATGCTGTGCTTTCATGCTTTAATTTTCAGGGTAAAGTAAGATTCTTTCTTGAAGAAAGATGATATATTCTATAGGTCCCACTAGAGCTGCAGGATTTATTTTTCTGCACCCCTGGTAGTAAGGATTCAGTCAGAGTGCCAAGTCATATCAGAAATCCACACAATACACAACTCACTGAGCAAAGTATCAGTCCCAAAAGATATGTCAGGGACAACTAGTGGACACCCACACCCTCTTTCATAAAGGAATAACACCCTCAAAAGCAACAGAAAAAACATTTAAAATGTTT
Source organism: Triturus cristatus (assembly GCF_964204655.1). Taxonomy (NCBI): domain Eukaryota; kingdom Metazoa; phylum Chordata; class Amphibia; order Caudata; family Salamandridae; genus Triturus; species Triturus cristatus. Next base: position 1,667,607,907 of record NC_140591.1, on the reverse strand, counting down.
ACTTTTAAATCATAACATAGGGGTTCATTACGATGGCGGGCAGACATGAGTCCTCCCGCCATCGTTGCGGTGGTTGGGACAACCCGACCGTCATGCGGCAGTCCCACCACAGCAATTACGATGCGCCCACCAGTATGGCGGGTGCATCCCACTATCTAAAATTGTGGACGGTGTTGCTGGCTGCAACACCGTACTCAATGTCAAAATGTAATGCAGTGCATTTCCCTGCACTACGTGGCAGGTACCATGCGGTGCCTGCCACGCAGTGCAGGGAAATGCGGGGTATACCATGGGTACCCCCAGAGCAGCAACACCTACCCCCAAGACAAGGGGGCCACAATACGGGCCCCCAAACCCAATCCCACCAGCCTTTCCATGGCGATTTTACACCCATGGAAAGGCTGGCTGACGCCATCATTGTAATCTGGCAGACGGCTCCTGCTAGGCACCGCCACTATTTACCCGGTCCTGTCCGCTCTGCCAGGAAATCCTAACGAGTGCACCATCGTAATGTGGCAGGGGAAATTGGCAATCAGATGGCAGAGGGCCCGCCACCGCACGGTAGCAGTAGAGGGTCTTCTGACCCCCAGAGTGCCTATGATTTGAATTGTAACCACACAGAAAACAAACAGTAATGTAGCGAAGCAATTTCTAAGTGATAAAATTAATAGAAAAACTCCAAACATGGTTATTGCTTTTTTATCACCGAACAACATTGTTATGCTGCTCCTAGGCACTATGCTTGTTCTAGCAAATTAACATCAACTGCCCAGGTGAGCCCACCTTGCATAGCTGTTAGTAGAAAAATAAATCCTTATTATTCTAGCTGGATAGCAAACCTGCCATCTCAGTCAAAAGCCTATTACGGCACAGCAAGTCTCCCGTAAAGGCCGCCAACCACACAGCAACCTTCAATTGGAGTTGGTGATAAAGTTGGCTGAGGAGATTGTATTTGTGCAGGAAGGTAGCCTTCCCTCCAGAAAAGCAATCCTGATAACAATGCCGGCACGCTTGCAGCATGGTGCAAGGGCGTCTGCATTGCGGCTAGGCAGCTAAAAAGGCTGCCAGTGCAAGGAAAGGACAGGGATGCATTGTAATCTGTTAAATTCAATGCATTTCTGCCCTTTCACGCAGTGCAGCAAGGTGTCTTGCTGCATGCGCTGCATGAAAGCTACATAAATATGCCCCTAAATGTTCAAGCAAAGATGTTCGAATATCATGAATGTACTTGCATCAGCTTAATTCTCACTATTTTAGGTCACATTTGGAGAGAAGAAGATCATGCTAGAAATGTGCTATTCATAAAACCACAGTTATGCGCATGTTGTTTTATTAAAAACCCACATTTTATGTTAAATTGACATACCCTAGCACTGGAAAACACAATATTCACAATAAAGAACCGAATGGGACTGTGCATCCCTTAGTAGAATGGAGAACAAAGACTCTAATTACTTCTCTTGCACATGATGATTCCATGTTCTCCTTATGGTCAGTATCATTTCAGTCCTGAAACAGGCCTTTGTGATGAACTATTGGAAGGGCATCACTGGCATATAAATTACTGCTCTTCTGTTTTAAGTGGGCACAACCAATGAGGCAACACAATTGTGTCTGAACACCTGAGCGAGACTGGGCAGTATCTGCGTTCACCTGCATTCGCTTTCCTCACATAAATGGTCACTTTGCTTCTCTAACTGCCTTAATCGTTCCTTCATGTTGCCCATAATATGCAGAAAATAAATGTAGAATACAGATTTATTTGAGTAAATCACATATGTGACTTTAATCTAGAATTTGTAGCATTCATCCAGTACACAGACTGTTCAGAACAAGTCATCCACACATTGGCTTTGAAATATTAGATTTATAGCCTTCAATCTTATCATCAGGAGATCGCGCCTTAATGTTTTTGTGTTTAACATAATGACTCTACCAAGGCTGGCCATCTCCAAATCAGTATCCCTGGTAAAGGTCAGACTGGTGACCGAAACAGTTCTTTGACTCCTTTGCCATAAATTGATCTTACTCTACAATTAAATGCTGACTAATATATTCTAATGAAGAATCTGTAAATGATTCTAAAGGCAGTCAACTAGCCTGAGTACAACTTGGGTGGTTAACTCCGTCCTGTATGTAAACCCCTGGTTTTGGATGGAATTATGGGTTTGGCTTTATTTAACACATTTGATAATTATTAGATGCGTTAAATACCCCAATGTGATGTTATTTAACATTATTTGGCCTATTTCTGCTCTCTGTCTGCACTGGCGCACACACTGATGCCCAACACCAAACCCAGGCACCTTTGCACCATGGTGGAAGTGGAAGGGTGCCTGCGTTGTAGGCATGATTGTTTTGAATGCATGGGAACACCCAATCTCCACCCATGTAACGTCCCCCTGGGACATAGTAATGCAAGGCAATGACTTGCACAGCCTTGTGTTGCTCCACCCTTACCAAGCCATGTACGGCCACGCAAGGTGTCCTTGCATGGCTTGGTAAGCGTCATTCTAGGTCTTGTGTCACTCTTGCATGCCCTCGCGCAGCGCGACGACATTGCACATCCATGATAAATATGGTCCCCAAGTTGGACGAACCGTGATAACAAAAGGGGCTTGACTGCAGTATCATCACAAGAAATGATGTACACAATCAATGCACAAATATTTCACAATAGAACACTGAAGCCCTTCTTGATCCAGCAAGCATGTATGCCAACTGGATGCTAAACCTCTGTATGAGGGGCAGCGTCAAACAAAGTAACAAAATAAGAAGGGATGCTGGAAGTGAGTGTGGTTTCTACCCAGCTAACCTGATCTTTTAGGAATAGTGTCTTGAGGTAGCTCTACTCAAGGTAAGAAGGAGTAGAGTGGGTGTGTAGGTTGTGCATTTTCCACCTCTGAACTCCTATGTGGTGGCTGATCCTTTCAAACCATCAAGACCAGGCCAGCAAGATTTTATCTCTGCACTCCCTGTGGTAGCTGATCCTTTGTACTGCAGAGAATTAGAAGCTTTTTTGACTCCAAAGTCCTCCAGAGATTTGGGTTCAATTTCCAAAGCTGATGCCACAAGTGTGCATTTCTGCTGGGAAGAAGATTCAGGTTGCTCTAACCCAAAGCCTTTCTGCAGCTGCAGATCTGGTTCAGCTGGGCCTCGAGGAGAAGGTACCTGACTTTGTGGAACCCTGTTCAGCTAGAGCCTGAAGCCTTGCACAGATAGAAGAATTTGATTTCCAAAAAGTGACTAATTCACAAAGTAGAAGTCTTCACCGAGTGAAAGTGCCAAAAGAATCGAGCCGACGAGGGATATTCTCTGTGCCCGAAATTCAAATTTCTCATGCCTAGAGGTTTCACGCCAACAGACAACAGCTTTACTAGGATCTTGTTCAATGGGTATCTGGCATCGAGGAGCTCCCCTAGGCCACAACCTACTTGCTTGCCTGGGAGTCTTGACTTGCATTTCAAAGGCTAAGTTGGAATGTAAAACTTCCAACAGAGTGAAACCTGGTTTCCGTAGTCGACCCACACTCCATTGTGACCAGTTGACCGTGGTTGGTGCTTAATGATTTTTGGCACTATTTTGACCTTTAAACTTTAAAACATCCTATCTCTAGTTTTTGTCTTTTTGGTGTTATTTATTTATAGAAATATTTAGAGTATTTAGAATTCTTCTTTTTGTTGTGGTTTGTCTTTATTATTGTGTTGGTGCTGGATAATTACTTTATGAAACAAGTTTATTTGTTGAGGGGGTTGAAGTCCCACTCAGGCAACAATCACAATCCTTACAAGGGTGAACCATAAAAAGTCATTAAATTATTCTTTGCTAAAACCTGTGTTTGATTGCCACATAAGCAGCTTAACTAAGAGGAATGTGTAAAGTATTTATGAAACACTTAAACAGTAGTAAAGTAAAAACACAACACAAGAAAAATCCCAAACCAATTTAGTAAAATAGAGCAGATTTTAATAAAATAATTATACCAGAACGAAAATCTATCCGTAGAACCAGAACCAAAAATATTGATTGTTCAAACGTTAATAAGAAATAAAAAGTGTCAAGTGAAAGCTGACCAAGCTAGAGCGCAGGCTGGATACAAGGACTAGGTTAGCCCTGCTGATAGTTGTACCTTATGTCCATGATGCTAGGCTTTGCGTCCCTCAGCATCATTTCCAATCAGGAGCTGTGATACGAAGTTCTGTATCAGATTTCATTGTATTGCGAGGGTTCCTTTCTTCAGAAGATCTTATCAGGAGCTGCGAGGGCTGCAATGCATGGTCCTACACTGAGTTGCTCCGCATTGGCTCTGATAGGGCACCGAACAGGAGTTGGTAGGGACTGCAATGTGAAGTTTTGCATCAAGCTGTGTCACACTGTGTTGGATTTGATCGAGGGGCAAACTGATGCCAGTCAAGGGTCCAAGACCTGGGGGGGCACCTCCTGAGGACCAGGACTCACTCCAGCCAGAGGCCAGCAGCAGGGCTCCGGCAAGTCCAGTTACATGTACAGGCAGGTCCAGTGAAGCAGGTAAGCTGGGCAGTTGTAAATGCCTCTAAAGCTTGTTGTATCACTGTAGCTCACAAAGGAGGTCAGCCAGCTGACCCTAGGAGTTATTCTGGGTAGCCTGGGATGAAGTCAAGCAGGTCCAGTCTTCCTTCGCAGAGAGCAAGGTAGTCCTACAAGCTGCAGGGCAGTCCTCAGCCAGCAGGGCTATCAATTTCTGTAACTTCCGTAGGTGCAGGTGTGTTCTGAAGAGTGGTTCTGAGGGTCAAATATTTATAACTGGTGCCAGCCTTTGTGTGTGAGGAAACACACACTCAAATATGTTCTGAAAAGTTCTTCCCTTCAACTGTTAAAGCTCCAAACTGTCTGGGTAACAAAAGGCTAGTGTCAGGTTCCTTTCTGTGTGTGTGCTGAAGGCAAAACTCTTTGAAGTGTAGGTGGGGCAGGGAACAGCTCTGCCAGAGTCATCCTGTCCTCTCCTAAACTCCTTTGTGGTACTCTCCAGGAGGAATATACAAACCCCAACAGGAGGCCCATTCACATAATATAACCCAGGACACTGGCAGAAGGCACCAAATGGTTAGGCCAAGAATATTCCAACTTTATAAAAGTGGTATTTTCAAAAATGTGACTTAAAATCCAACATTACCATTAAAGAAGATTTTAAATTACAATTCATGTGAATAATAAACAGCATATTTCTATGTGCTCCCAGTTCAAAGTTTGGACTTATTAAATGTTACAAGGTAACCCTGTGTTAGCCAATGGAGCCGATAGGCCTTATAGGAGTGAACAATGACTTTAGGAGTTTTTCGTTTCCAGGAAATGTCCTGCATTTTAAATACCATGCCCACTGCCCTGTGAGATTTTAGGACCTAGCTTAGAGGTAACGTTTAGGTATTAAAAAGTAACGTTTATGTCTGGCAAAAGGTTTATTCTTTCTGGGTAAAATGAACATTTAAGAATGTGCTACAGGCTGCAGTGTGAGGCCTAAGGCATGTTTCTAAGGTGCTACTTTGGTGGGTGGCACAATCAATACTGGAGATCCACTGGTAGCAATTAAATTACAGGTACTAGGTACACGCAGTACCATATGCTGGGGACTTACAAGTACATTAATTGTGCCAATCAGGTGTAGGTAAATGTTAACATATTTTAGGGGGAGATCGAAAGCGCTTTGGCACTGTTTAGCAGTGGTAAAGTGCACAGAGTCTGAACGCCCAAAAAAATTAAATTGGAAAAGCAGGAGGGGTGAAGGTAAAATGTTTGAGGGCAGTGCTGCCGACAAGACTAGCTTCACTAAATACTTTACACAGTACCTCTAAGTTACGCCTGTCTGCTTTGTGCCATAGCTGCCAGAGGGATGAACTCAGGTTGTTTAGTTAATCTTGTGGTTTACCCTGACAAGGACTGTGACTATTACTTGAGGTGGGTACTTGCTCTCGCCTCCCCAACTGATACTTTACTTTCTTACGCTGGCCCACGCCAAACAAAATGCCTGGTGGGCTTTGATGACAGGGGGAATTAGTTTAGGGCATAGCCTGTGCTTAGATCAGGCTGGAGTCAAACATAGTTAATACAATAGGCTTTGAAAGGAATTATGACAGAACCTTTAAATAATAACACGTGCAACAAATAAACAAGTATTTGAACAAGATATTCTCTATCACATTGCTCACAGTGTTAAGATATCCTATATATAATACTGCTTTTTTATTATTGTTTCTATTTATAGATTCTTTACTATGTGAGAAATATTCGCTTTAAGACTCAGACTGGGGAAGAAATATTCTTTGATTCCAATGGTGATGCCCCAGCTGCCTACGAAATCCTGAATGTGCAAATATACCAGGATCAAGAATTCCAGCTGATAAAAGTGGGCACTCTAAATCCCACCGCAGAAGAAGGTAAACACATCACTGTCAACACTGGCACCATCCTCTGGGGTGATGGATCCTCACAGGTGAGAGCATTGTCCTATGTACCTGTGTTTTCCACTGGTGTCTCACATCATAAGACCACTAGATAAGGTGATTCACATCATAATGTTCCTCCCCAGCACAGAAGTAGACTCTACTGGGGCCCGGCTTTACTCAGAGTCAAGGAGGATGCCCCTTGTTCACAAAGCTATGGGTCACTGATACACTTCAGACAGACACAGTTGTATGGTCCAATGAGATCTAGTTCAACTGGATTGTACTTCTTATCAAATCCCAGAATGCTTCACTGAGATCTGTTTTGTAGATGTCTGTGTATGAATGAATGCACACCCCACCACACATTTGTTGCACCACTGATTCACTCAACCTCAAGTGTCAAAGGTCACAGGACAGGGGAATAACATCAAAATTGCCCCTTCAAGTGGTTGCCTGTGTTACCTGTGGAGCTCTCACCTAAAGGTGACACACTTGAAGGTTGAACCCAAGTTAGTTTCCTGTTGCATCGCCCCGTGAGCCTGCATTGTAGACTGTTGTCCTCAGATGACTATTCTGCCCAGTTAGGAGAAACATTGATCTAGCCTAGACTCGGACACTGTTCACATCAAGACTATAATTTAGTCTGAAGCATTTGGTCAAATCTGTTAACGTGTTCTGCTATCTGCCTGCCTGCTGTAAGGTAAAGGAATGGTCGCTGTAAATGAAACAACCTCAATGATAGACAGGAGACATGGAATACCATGGACTGCTGCCTGGGTTACCACCCACCTCTAAACAGGACCTTAGTGTAACTTTTTCTGCAGGGTTTCTGGAATTTTCAAAGTCTTCTTGGACACTATTAGTGCACAAAAGATAGGTAGAGCTACAGAGGCTCTGATTATGCATGCTGTAACTCACAAAGGAAGGACCTTGCAGACGTGAATGTTCTCCATGTGAGATAGATACTCCTAAAAAGTAAGTCTGCCTGAAGTTATCATGGCACCAGAAACCAGGTAAAAGGCCGGACCTGAGAGACACTGACAAAAATGTATGGTTTTGAGAGTTCCATCACTCTGGTGCAAGCAATGAGAAGGAGTAAACACATATGTAAGAATTTTTGTGAAAGGGAACATAAAACAGCTTTTTTTCTTGGAGCAAAGAGAACAAGAAGTGCAGTAGGTTTTAAACCAGTCTTTTATGAACTAATGGACGCTTGCTGCTAGGCTAAAAAGGACCTCAGAAAGAGTGTTTAAAAAGCAGAGACAAGATATTTCAGATCACAGACAAGGTAGTGAGGTTTTAGATTTGCTGTCATTTTTTTCAAAGGATATCAGGAAGCCCAAGATATATCTATTTTGTAGTCACAGTCAAGACAAGAAAAAGATGGCTTGGCTGAAGAAGGGTTCAATACATCCTAATATAAAACAATAGCACATGGTAAGGAAAGCAGATTTTTATTAGGAGGAAATAGGAAAACCCAGGCTGACACATAAAGTTAGTTAGACATGTTCAGAGTGCTGTCATTTTTTTGCATGTCTTTTACAGATTTGGCAGGAGCAGCAGCTTTGTTGAGTGTGTGGCCATTTTTTATTTTTCATTTCAAGAGTTTTATATAGCTCGAACAAGACCCAAGGGTATCAGAGCGCTGTTTCCAAGAACAACCCACCCTGTTACAGAACAACTGAAATTCCTAAGTAGAAGGGAGTCAAGAGGACCGAAGCTCATCCTTGAACTGGGGCCTTACAGAAGGAATCTGTTAAGCAGCAGTCTTTTAGCTTCTTTCTTGAAAGCTATGTTGGAGGATTTCGTATGAATATCATGTGGGAGAGAGTTTCATGTACATGGGACAGAACCAGAGAAAGTACAAGAGTAGGGCATTAACTTTGTGAATCTCTGGGGTTTCAGCAGTAGGGATTCGGTACTCTTCAGGGAGTTGCTTCCTCCTGATATTGTTAGCTTTGGTTTGAGATATCATGGAGTATCATAGTGTAGGGCTTTGTGTGTGAGGCACGCTATTTTTAGAAGGATCCTGACTTCGAAAGTCTTGAGAGAAGGAGTGACATGGTCGAAATGTAGTGCCCGTTATCAATATTTCTGCGGCTTTAACCTCTTCAGTGCCCCGCCCTTTCCACGCCCTGTGCCGGGCATTTCATTAGCGGGCGGGGTTCATGACGAGATAGTCTCGTCATGGGCACAGCGCAACCGCGCTCCATGACGAGACTATCTCGTCATGGGCACTGAAGGGGTTAAGGGTTGTCTTGAGTGGAGCTGTTAGTGATTTGGTAAACCAGTCAGGGTCACACTTACAAAGTACAGTCTTGATGCCACTAGAGACTGAAATGCAGTCTTGAAATCGGTGAGCGGGATGAATGACTTCACCTTTTTGAGTGGTTAGAATTGATGAGTCATGCTGCGAGTGAATGTCCTAATGTAAGCCTACATGTTAAGGTGTTTGTTCATGGTTATTCAGAGGGACTTAGTTGTTTCAATGATGGTTGGTTTACACTTGAGGGTTAAAATGTGGTGGATCCATTCTGATATGGGTATGTTGTGTTGGGTGATAAGTTAAAAAGGAATTCGTTTTTCATAGGCTTTAACTTAAGTTGGCTATGTGCTAGCCAGTTATTGCGTTGTTATCTAGGGTATTGTTAAGCCAGATGATATCTTCCACTGAGAATATTTTCAAGTAGAGCTGGGTGTCATATACATACATGTGGTAGGTGATGTTTTCATTCTTGAGTATTCCTGTCAGAGGTTCCATGTTAAGGCTGAAGAGTGGGGAACCTAAGTACTCCAAATCTTAGTGGGGATTCATTAGATAGTGAGCTGCCCATTTTGATTCATTCTACGCAATTAGGGAGAAAAGAAGTGAAACATTTTGGCACAATACCAGATAGGCCCATTCTGTGTTCAGGTAGTGCTATGAGGGTGTTATGATTGACCATGTTGAATGCTGGCGAAAGGTCAGGAATTATGAGTAGGCAATATGGTTGTTATGGTCTTTCAATCAATCAATTTTTCAGGGAATTATAAGTGTGCTACTCACAGGCACTGGGGGGGCATAGATCTGTCTAGCCAATTGTCCATGATGTGTAGGATAGATCTTTCTGTTTTGTGTCCCAGTCTGAAACTGGATTGGAACTTGTCAAGCAGGTTGAACTGTTCAATGTGTGGTGAGAGTTGATAGTGTAGGCATTTTTGCCAGCAGTTTTGCGAGAAAGGGGATGTTTGAAACTGGATGAATTCTTTGTAAGTCAGCCGGATCTGCATCTTTATAATTATTATTATTAATCTTATAAGGCGCATAGCTACCAAAAGGTTTCCCTGCGCCGCCATACAGGACAAGTTTGAATTCTTTAGTTGTCGTGAACCTACTGATTGAACAGCCAAGCCTTTAGGTGTTTTCGAAAGTTACTAAGAACAGTTTTTTTCCTAAGGAATAAAGGAAGAGAATTCCACAGGAGAGGACCTAGGTAATCCAAAGACCGACCACCTAGCCGAGAACGTGAGATCCTAGGTACTACAAACTTTGCCTGAGTAGCGGAACGGAGGGACCGCAAAGGAAGATACGGGTGATCAATGGCCTGATTTTACCTTAAACATATAGTTCAGGGTCTTGAACTTTATGCGGCTCTCGACCCTGAGCCAGTGAAGTTCATGAAGAAAGCTGGAGACAGGAGTCATACGTGGAATCTGACATAGCAACCTAGCTGCTGCATTCTGTACAAATTGAAGCTTGCGCTTCACCTCCTTATTGGCTCCCATGTATAGGATGTTGCCATAGTCCAATCTAGATGTTATGAGTGCTTGGATTACTGTTTTCTGCGTGGGACTAGGCAGCATCCAAAGGATATTCCTGAGCCATTTCAGGATTGTGAAGCAAACCAAAGCAACTTTTACAACTTGCTGCTTCATTGAAAGCTGGTTATCAGTAGTCACACCTAGGTTGCGAACTTGGGAGGCAGGTGTATGGAGAGTCCCCATTTCAAGAGGCCAATGCTGGGGGCCCCAGAGATCTACATTCTTACCCAGAATGAGAACCTCGGTCTTCTCCCCATTAAGCTTCAATGAATTAGTCACCATCCACTCTGCAATTTTCCTGAGCCCTGTCTGAAGAAAGGATGAGTCCGAAGACATGTTTGCCGACAGAGAGAAAATTATTTGAGTATCGTCGGCATAGGAAAAAATAGACAACCCTGCTTCTTCTGCAATCACAGCTAGTGGCTTAACATAAATATTAAATAATAGCGGACCCAGGATAGAGCCCTGAGGAACACCATAGGGGGATAAATGAGTTTTTGACCCTGCCTCAGATGAAAAGACTTGAAAAGTTTGATTACTCAAAAACTTACTAAGCCATCTGAGTGATGGGCCAGCTATCCCTAACGAACGTAACGCCGTCAATAACACTGGGTGAGACACTGTGTCAAAAGCGGCGCTTAAATCAAGTAGAATTAGCGCCGCAGTCTCCCCAGCATCCAGATGTTCCTGCAATTTCTCTGTGACCCCCAAAAGTGCTGTTTCGGTCGAAAAACCTTCCCGAAAACCTGACTGTGAGGGGTGTGAGAAATTTTGAGTGGCAACAAATTTCGTTAACTGAATATTAATGTGTTTTTCCAACATTTTGGAACACACTGAGATAGAGATAGAGCGGAAGTTGGAGAGCTGCTCTGGATCAGCATTGGCTTTTTTTAAAAGAGGAAGAACCATGGCATGCTTCCACTCAGCAGGTATAATTGACTCGCGAATGGAAGCATTCAGTAGCTCCATGATCACGTTCAAAACAGGAGCATCCAGTTTTTGCATCACTGAAACAGGAAGTGAGTCATTTGGTGAACCCGATCTAAGACTATTTAGGATCTGCTTAAATGTAATAACATCAAGAAGCGCCCAGTTTTCAAATAAAGATCTAGCGTATCCTTGGTTCTCCTTCAACTGTTTCGTAAAATCAGAATCAGATGTCAGAACAACATAGTTATCAGGCACTAGAGAGGTGACTTGTTTCGTTTTAAGGATCACAGTTTCTTGCTCGACCTTCAAGCAGTCCAGGATTTCTCCTTGAGTAAGTGAGGCCTTGACAATATGCATCCAGAGGGGAGAAACCAGTTGTCTGAGGTCTTTGATGATCATCAAGGGAATGGAGTCGATGAAGTGCATGTTTGGTTTCATTGATATTCATTGAAGGATTTAAACTGATTCCAGAAAGCCATATTTGGATATCTGGGGTTGATTAGTAGCATAGAACTTCTCATTGGTAGATTCATTTCTCTGGGACAAATTTTTGTTAAGATTAAGCTTCTGGTTTGTGTCCATGTAGTTTGTGATTGACTCTTCTAATTTTGTAATCTCTTCAAAAAGGGATGATAAAGTATTACAATATTTTGTCTGTCCCCCTATGTTTATGTAGGGGTTTCTACTTTGCTGCTTGACAATTTCAAAGCGTTTTCACATTCTGCTTTTGGTATTGTCTAGTTGGGATCTGAAAAAGGGGGTTTTGGCATTCAACATGTTCTTTTTGTAGTTGTTTATAGGGGTGGGGCAGAACCTGCGGAGTTCAACTCTGAGGAATTCCAGTTACCTAAAAACTCTGCGCTATTCTGCAGAGTTTACTGAGTGGTGGAGTTTCATATGTCGCACTGCTGTCACCGATGATTAGCACCGGCCGGCTGTAAAATCAGTGCAAACTGTACCATGCGGCATGCCAGAGTCACTGCTTCTTTCTGCTGCTCAAGTCGATTTTCTACTCAAGTGGCAGGTTTCTCAAAGAGAGCGGCAGCTTTCTCAGCTGGTGTGGGAGCAACTTGCTGTGACTGCCTATGTTGAGATATCTTGGCGGGAGGTGGTCTAGAGCTGCACGCAAGAAAAAACTCTGCCACGTGGCAGTGGCTGAGTTTTTCAAAACTCCAGCAGAGCACAGAGTGGACAAAACTCTGCAAACTCCTCCAGAGGAGCAGACTTTACCGCCCACACCTAGATGTTTCAACTCCTTGCCAGTGTGTTGCTGCGAGTCTATGTCTGCATCATCCTTCCACAAGTTTTAGAGCCCACCTTCTTTCATTTAAGTGTTGATTGTACCAGTGATTAGCTATTTTATGTTTGTGTCTTTTGAGTCGAAGTGGGGCTACTACATTCATAGTGTCCATCATTGTTGTGTTATAATGATCAGTTAGCTGTTGCACTCCTTGTAGACTACTAAGAGGGATTATGTTCTTTTGACAAAGGGAGGCAAGGCCCTCTTTGTATAAATTTCTGATGTCGCCAGACCAATATTTGTGATTGAGAGCTTGGCCTCTAGACTTCTGCATCTTTGTTGGGATGTGAAAAAAGTTTTGATCATTAGGTTCTGAAATGGGTGGGAGATCTCGCCAGGTGTGGTCATCAGACCTCCTGTGGCTTGTGGCCAGTTGACTTCCAGAAGTAATGTGGGTCTTTAGTTTGTGGAAAAGCCAGTCAGAGGTCTTCAGATTTTTGTGAGATACCTGACTAAGTACCCTACCATTTTTGTAGATTGAGATTAGTTGCTCTGGATTAAAAAAAGAGGGAGGGGAGATGAAAGGTTTTAGACCTCCAGCAGAGTGCTCATCATGTTTCTTCACTGGGCAGTGTGATGTGTGTAGAAGATAAGATCAATCTTAAGGGTTCCTATGTCTGTACAAAAGTATGAGTCAGAGATAAGGGATTCTTGGAGGTCCATTAGAAGCCTGTGCTTTAAGATCTTATTGAATTCTCTGTAAGGTTTTGTGGGTGGTTTATTGGGAGGAAGTTTGGCTCTGTTATAATCATCCTGTTCTTTGGGCTAGAGTTGTCTTGATCAGCCATCATGTTGTTAGTCGTGGTCTGACATGTGTGGCGATGGAGAGCCAGCCTTGATCCAGGAAAGTAGAGCCTGTTCACAGAAAGGTGTTACTAGTCATGTGGTTCAAGTACTTGCAATTAGCTACTGAACACTGCTGATTTGACTCAGCCCCAGGAAGAAAATATAGAGATGAGTAGCGTGTAGATAGTAGATGAGAATGTAGAGGATATCCTATGATAATACTGGAGGTAATTCCCTTATCAATAGGCTAGTGATTGTTGCACTTGGCCATCTCTACAGGGTCACTTAAAAACATTTTCCCTTTACCCCCCACTTTTTGTTGAATTTATGTTTGCTGGCCTAAGGACTCTGTGCACTTTACCATTGCTAACTAGTGCTAAAGTACTTGTGTTCTCTCCTGTAAACATGGTAGAAATGACCAACACCCTATTGGCATATATAAATTACTTGTAGGTCACTAGTAAAGTGGTACTACATGTGCCCAGGGATTGTAAATAAAATGCTACTACTGGGCCTACAGCACTGATTGTGCAACTAACTTAAGTAGCACGCTTTGAAAGTTGGCATGTTCTCTGAGTCAGGTGACTGGGTGTATTTTGTATTGAGTGAAGGCTGCACAGGCGAGGCTAATCCCTTCGCCCCCTTACCTTGAAATGTCAGTCATTTAAAGCTCAGACTTCCCAAAGGGATGAACATAAGAGATTCAGCCAGAGGAATGGTAACTGTCCACTAGTGCTGGACAGTAATCCGTGAAGGGGGTAAGGGTTGCTCCAAGGATGTTTCTTCCTGTAAAGAAACCATAACTATAATCTTTAAACATGGAATTGAGTTTATTTGTGAGATGAATCGCAGTTTTGTACAAGAGATTAGACATCAAACCCCCTGACCCTTGACATTATAAGGCCAGCTTAGAAGCAGAAATTGAAAATATACTTCTAGAAGGCACATTGAACAACATCTGGGGATGGACAGCAACCACCTCCATACGTTTCCATTATAGGACACATACATATAACCTTCAGATAATGTTGGTGCCTGACTACAGTGCATGTCAGAGGCATCTGTGGTGCAACACTGGAGTTGGAGGGCGTAGCTAGACCTGGGCACCATGGTACACATGGAAAAGTGTTGTAGGAACAGAGATATGTTAGAGAGAAATTTGAGCCCTGTTAAGCAGATCAAGGGTGCTCATGTTCCACTCGATTCAGAAGCAGTGATGCCCTGTACCTGATTCAAGGTGCATGATCTGCGAGGGTTCCCTCTTTAGGTCTGGCTAGAGATAGCGTTATCTGTCTCTCCGAGCTTGTGCCATCAATGCACGCAGATATACCAGCCTCCCCTGCCTCCTGAGTCCTGTCATTCATATGTTAATCACTGTACCTTGTGAGTCAAAGACTCTGGTACATGTCATTGTAATGATGTACGTTTATTTGTGTGGTACATTTGGTGTGCAAGAATGCATACGGAGGTTAGACTTTCACTTCCTTTTCTTCCTGTGTAACTTTTAAACTTAGAAGGAGTGTTATAACATTCGGCTCACTTGATATGAAAATTGTTGAGGAATCTTTTGGGTCTCCAGAAAGTTTTGGGTCTAGTCTCAGTGGCAGGTCTCTGAAATGCCATGCCCAGCCTTTCCTCCTTGAAAGGATATGATGTAGGGTGCTTTGGGGGTTTGTGATGGCATCATCCCTCCATCCAGTTCACCATTCTTCCTTGGTGGTGAGGGCATCCAAAGAGAGCAAACAGTGTCACCCTTAGGTCCCATGCCTCAATACTGCTCCCACAGGCCCCTGCTCACTACACAGAGTCTGAAACCAGGGAATAAAAAGGGGTACACCTCCCAACATCTCAATATGATGCTGCAGGCAGCACAGCTCCAACACCTGGGGCTGAACCGCAATATCACGCCTGTCATTCCCTCTTGACAGACACCTCATAAAATGATTGTTGCTGTAGTTGCACTTCCTGCAGCTATAGGGTCCACGTGGACTTTACATGGGAAAGCAATACCTTGTTTGGTGGTCACATTGACAAACTTTGGCGCCCACTCCATAATGGCACCCACCTCCAGCATAATGCTGGCCATGGAATTGTGGGGTGGATTCTATGCATTATGTAGAAGTCTGAAAGATGATGGTATTGACCTCCAGCTAATGATAGCCTCAGCTAATTGAGCCAATTCTTGTCATTATTTAAAGTAATGCTGGTCTCCACAACCCATTGCATGAAGGTTATCCACTTGTGACATAAAGCTGGCCCTAATATCATATTGCAAGTCTTGGCATACGGTAAATAGACATAATATCGAAAAAAAAATATCGACTGGACAGAATATCGAGTTTTAAATATAGAATGGACAGAATATCGAATTGCCAAAATATAGTGGTGAAGAATATCGAAAATCAGGTAAGAAATATCAATTTAAATAATATAGAAGTAAGTAATATCGACAGTCATAATATAGTAGTTAAAAATATCGATTTTTTTTATAGTGTTTTAAGTGTTAGTATATGTGTTAGAAGTATGTATTAATATTAGAATGTATGTTAGAATATTTTTAAAGTAATGAATTTTATGTTATTTCATTTTTGTGTAATATAATTCCGTAGCGGGTTGTGGGTTTATAGGGGAGTAGGGTGGGAAGTAATTTAATTATAGTACATTAAATAATAATTTATAGGAATTATTAATTATTTTTAATTTAATTTTGCGTTTTACTTCTGTAGCGGGTTGTGGGTTTATAGGGGAATAGGGTGGGAAGTAATTTAATTGTTATTAGTTAATTATTAATTAGTATTGAAAATTAATTGGTTGTTGATTAATTATTAATTGGTAAATAATTTGTATTAATTGGTAATTAATTTGTATTAATTGTTTAATTGATAATTATGTTAATTGTAGTTATTTAATATTTGTAGCGGGTAGTGGGTTTATAGGGGAATATGGTGGGAAGTAATATAATTCTTAAAAATTAATTATGTAAATATTTTGTGTATATTGATAATTAATATATTATTAATTAATTATTAATTGGTATTATTTGCATTTATTAATGTTTGTTATAGAGAAATAATTGGTTGTTAATTAATTATTGATAGGTAATTAATTAATCAAAAATGTATTGGTATTTATAATTAATTAATTAATACATATTGTGTGATTGGTAATTAATTTTAATACTTTTTTGGTATTAATAATTCATTTATTTTTAATAAAATATTAATTTATTATTTTCCCTACTATTGCACTCACTGGAGTGGGAATAGTAATATTGACCCCTACGCTATCCAACGTATATTCCCTACTATTGCACTCACTGGAGTGGGAATAATAATTTTTACCCCTACGCTATCCAACGCTTTCCCTACTGTTGCACTCTTGGGAGTGGGAATAGTAATTTTTAACCCTACGCTATCCAACGGTTTCCCTACTGTTGCACTCTTTGGAGTGGGAATAGTAATGTTTACCCCTACGCCATCTGACGTTTTCTCTACTGTTGTAATCACTGGAGTGGGAATATTAAATTTTGCCCTCCCGCTATCCAACGCTTTCCCTACCGTTGCACTCTCTGGAGTGGGAATAGTGATTTTTACCCCTACGCTATCCAACGCTTTCCCTACTGTTGCACTCTCTGGAGTGGGATTAGTAATTTTTAGCCCTACTCTATCCAATGCTTTCCCTACAGTTGCACTCTTTGGAGTGGGAATAGTAATTTTTACCCCTACGCTATCCAACGCTTTCCCTACTGTTGCACTCACTGGAGTGGGAATAGTAAATTTTACCCTCCCGCTATCCAACGCTTTCCCTACTGTTGCACTCTCTGGAGTGGGAATAGTACGTTTTTACCCCTACGCTATCCAATGCTTTCCCTACTGTTGCACTCTTTGGAGTGGGAATAGTAATTTTTACCCCTACGCTATCCAACGCTTTCCCTACTGTTGCACTCACTGGAGTGGGAATAGTAAATTTTACCCTCCCGCTATCCAACGCTTTCCCTACTGTTGCACTCTCTGGAGTGGGAATAGTAAGTTTTTACCCCTACGCTATCCAATGCTTTCCCTACTGTTGCACTCACTGGAGTGGGAATAGTAAATTTTACCCTCCCGCTATCCAACGCTTTCCCTACTGTTGCACTCTCTGGAGTGGGAATAGTAATTTTTACCCCTACGCTATCCAACGCTTTCCCTACTGTTGCACTCACTGGAGTGGGAATAGTAAATTTTACCCTCCCGCTATCCAACGCTTTCCCTACTGTTGCACTCTCTGGAGTGGGAATAGTAATTTTTACCCCTACGCTATCCAATGCTTTCCCTATTATTGCACTCTCTGGAGTGGGAATAGTAATTTTTACCCTCCCGCTATCCAACGCTTTCCCTACTGTTGCATTCTCTGGAGCGGGAATAGTAATTTTGACCCTTCCGCTATCCAACGCTTTCCCTACTATTGCACTTACTGGAGTGGTAATAGTATATTTTACCCGCCCGCTATCCTACGCAGAAAATATTGAATATTTTTAATTAATATTACGTTAATATATATGTATATATATTGTTTTTTTACTTACATTAATTATTTATTAATGTTAATGTTTTTTAAGTATTTTTAAGTATGTGCCAGTTAATTATATGTATTATTTCATTCATTTTACATTACTTTTAAGATATTTAAAAAATTCGATATTTTGACTAACTATATTTTTAACAACGATATTTTGGATTCTATATTTTTGTACTTACCTGTTTGGAGATAGGGATTCGATATTTTGGCATTCTATAGTTTGGCATCGATATTTTTGTATGTCTATATTTTGGTAGTCGATATTATGTCAGTGATCCTTGGCATACTACAGATGTCCATATGAACTCATAGTGCAGCAAGTTGAATGCAAGTTGTAGATGTAGTTTGTTACCATCATTTATAGGCTGAAGAACAGAGCCCAAAGGCTTCTTTCTATGTTGATGACAAGTCATGTCCACATGCTATGCAGACCTTTTAAATATAGCGCAACCCTCATCCATTCATGTAGTCACTCGTTCATCAGTTCATGCACTCAAACACCAACCATATACATCCATCACTGTCATCCTCCATGCCTCTAATCATTGACTCATTCTCAGTTCACCCACTCACACAGCCACACAGACACCCACATACACAAAATCACAAACTTAGCCATCAGTGAATAAGAGCTTCCAATTATAGAAAACCAGTGCGATGGGCTTTGCCAAAGTTTATTATCTGGGTTCTTGCTAATCCTTCCTTAGGTCCCACGCTCCGTCTGCAGTGACCCCTGTTCTCCTGGGTACAGGAAGGCTTCCAGAGAAGGGGAGCCTGTCTGCTGCTTCGACTGTGTCCCCTGCTCGCAGGGTGAGATCAGCAACCACACAGGTAAGACATCGCTTGACATTCGCTTTAGGGCTCATTGTCCGCCCAAGTATATCTGTATTAATATTATTGAGATTAAAGTGGAAAGTATGTGTTGATGCCGCACAGACAGGGAGTCAACAGAGAATGCAGTAAAATGCTGGTAAGCACCAGGAAGCAGACACTAGAATAAAATGTAGTCTAGATATACAATGGGCCTCAGCACTTATGTACAAAACACACATAGGATTCACCAGAGAGGTTTCTCCAGCTGAGTGTTAAGTTTCACAAGACAAAAACCCTAAAAACTCATAACAGAAAAGAAACAATGTTATTTAATAATCTAACAGTATGTTGTAAATACATGCGTGTATGTGTGGGGAGAATGGTGAGTTACATTTGCATTAAGTCACGAATAGCAATTTACAGATTGCGGATTTTGTCAATAAGCATGACCTTTCTGAAAACCCTCAACCGTGTGCATGTCAAATGATATCTTCTCAGAGACCTCTTGATGCATTAACAGAAACAATGACAGTAAGAGGATTTGAAAGAAAACTGAGACAGAAAAGAACAACCCAGACATTGTCCATAGGACGCTTCCTTAATTCATGATAATAGTGATGTGTAGTTGTTCTTGGAGCATGGCAGTTTACAACGCCTTCTCTTGGGGAAGGCAATTGACTACCAACATTTCTCCTGGCAGAATTGTACACATTGTACAATTCTTCATTCTAGTGGTACTACAGTCCCACTGTGACACTCCACATTTGTTTTCTTTCGGTTTTTTGTACATGGGTGTTGTGGGCTTGTTGCTACTCCTGTGCAGTGTTCTATGTCCTGTGGTGTCAGTGAACTCTAGTGGGGAGAGGGCTTTGGTGGATGGCTGAGCAGATGTCAGTCTATGGTCTCCACTATTACTTTGTACTCCAAACAATAAAGCAGTGATTCTTAACTACCGAGGTGTTCTGGGTCACTACAATGTGGTGACGTGCGGTGTGAAGTGCTTCTATGAACTTAAGGTGGAACTAAGGTTTACAAGTGCAGGGACAACTAATTGAGGATTGGACGTCGCAATTAATTTACTATTTAGCTATCATCATATGTTAATACATTTCCACTTCTCCCTTCATATTTACCTTTTAGCTTTCACCCTGCTCCCCTGCCCTTCATATGACCTGGTATTTATCAACATTGCATTGACAGCTGATGTAGGTTGAGACTCGGTGTGAGAGACACTGACTGACCAGTTTATGTGGTACTGAGGCTGTAGATACTTTTGTGAATCAATCAATCAGAATCTTATAAAGTGTGACTACTCACCTGTGAGGGTCTCAAGGCACTGGGGATGGAGGGTTGCTAGGTCTGTGGTTCAGTCGAATAGCCAGGCCTTGAGGTTTTTCCTAAATTGTGGCTGTGATGGTGATTGAAAGAGATTCTTAAACAGAATAACGTAATTTTTAACATAAATACAGTGGTTTAGTATTTTATAATATTACCACAAATACTTCATTTGTAAAGGATTCATTATTTTTTTTCCCTTTCATCAGTCGCAACTACTGCTGCCACAACACGCTGGATTTTAGTTGCACTTTTTAGATGAGGAAGGAGGATTTCTGTTACTTTGGAGAGCGCACCACTCTGAACTTTGTCCTTCGCGCCGCTTGTGTGTTGCATGCTGCTGCTAGTGCGGAGGGTGTAAGCCTCTGTGTGGCATTCTATGTCAGGACCGGAGGTTCCGATTATGCTTCTCTTTTCTTTACTAGGAAAAACTCAGCAGCTAATCAGATTGCAGTAAGAGAAAAATAAACTACAATACCCATGAATACACTGGGTATCACCTGACAACCATAGAGAGTCCCTCTATAAAAGGTCCATTAGAGAATACTACTTCCTCTTTCTTTGCTGCTCCGCAGCCAGTTAAGTGCTTTCCCATATTTACTTGCTTTGTTGATGATTTCATGCATTGTACTGCTGTCGCTTTCATGCCTACTGTGTTAATTGCTGTTTCTTTGCTTCGCCGTGTGGCGCTGGTATCGCTTTGCAATTGTGTATTCCTGCGGTGAATTCGCCATTTTTCCTTTCCGTTTGGGAGCGTGTGGCACCTCCCTGGTTCGGGCGCTTTGCACCGGTGCTTACTTTTCAGCTTGTAGAGCGGGAGAGCGGGGCTTGAGGATTGGCATCTGTGTACCGCGTTGTCCTCTTTCACTGTTGACTAGGCGGCTGTTACCGCGCAGGCGCGGCGGCCATTTTGCTTGTTTACACAGCGTATTTTGCCGGTTTTCTTCAATTTGGAGCGCGGGAGCAGCGCTGTTAATGCTCGTTTTGCCCACAGCCTAGTTCATGTCCCTATTGACGCCCGAATTACCATTTAAGGATTTGGGCTGTATAATTGTTGCATAGACTTTGCCTAGAGTGGTTTCTTGGCAAGCACACCCTCCACATTTAATTTAAATTAATTAACAGTTCCTCTATATCTGTGTTTTTTGGTTTGCCTGGGGTATTTCCACTCTCCCTTCTTTTGCCCTTCGGCCTTACGTTTGGTTGCAGTTTTTCCTTCCTCCTGTGGGCATTATTACACTTTCAGTTTTATTATGGCTGACTATTTTGATGAGGAGGAATATTACTATGAGGAAGGGGCCTCTGGGTTCGTGGAACAAGAGTTAGTCGAGGCACTTGATGTAGGTGTCCAACAGTCTGTTAATAAAGCGCTGGTCCGCGCTATTCAGCCTTTGAAGCGCCATTTATGTTCTTATGCTCTACAACAGGGCTGGGTGCCGGGTTCTTCTTCGAAGGCTGCGAATCCTCATAAATCGGATTTTGCAAAGTTGGCCAAGGCTCTCTCCAATAACCATTATTATGTTAATTCTTCCAAAGCTACGGCGGGTTCTCATTCTCACCAGGCGGATGATGGGGATATGTCTTCTGGCACGTCTTCTGATCATGAAAATTTTCCTCCTCCTGCTAAGAAGGCTCGTAAAGAGCATTTTGTTGATGCACCCACGCATCCTCAACTTCTGACTTTTGATCCTAAGGACATTGGGCATCCTAATTCTTCTGCTTGGCTCCCATCTGCGGAGGTGGTGGAATATATTCAGGCTCATATTCGCCAACCTTTTGATCAAGATGTACGAACGCGTCTGCGTTCTGAATGTCCGCGGCCTGCTCTCGCCGATAAATTGGCAGACACGCCAGAGGTAGATCCATCCATGATGACCTATCTGAAAAAGTATGCTAAGGATCCCAACAAAGGAATTGATAGAGCGTGGTGTTCTTGCCAGGACAAGTTATTAGACTTATTGGGCCCCCTTACAAAAATTTTGGAATTGGGATTTTGGGCTAAGGAATCATCTTCTACCATCGCCACTGATGAACTGATTGAGTGGGCTCAGAGAGTCGTCTGTATTTTGGGCAACGCCAACTGTGCCATGTCTTGTGAACGTAGACATTCTATTCTTTTAAAGATGGACCCAAAATTAGCGGAATTACCATCTTCTGAATCTGGTCCGTTGGCTCAGCGTTTATTGTTTGGTCAACCTTTTCTTAAAGAACTGACCAAATTTGTTGCCACTTTCATTGGTCTGGACAAGGGTCAGTCATTCCTTAGGCAAGCTTTCCGTCCGTTTTTTGGACGGGCCGGACGATATAGAGGACGATCGTTCGGCCGGGTAAATAAACAGGGTGCCCAGCGTGGTTCTCAGTCCCATTGTGGAGGTTATCAAGACTCCGGATATAATAACACCTCCAACTTCTATCCCAGTCGCAGAGCCCGCAACAAGTTCAGGAAGGGACGTTATGATGGCAATCAAGGAGGACATCATGATTCCTCAGCTTCAGGTGAGCTTACTAGCAGCTTCGGAGGTTGTGTCGGGGGGGCAGGATTCAGTTTTTTCTAGCCAGTTGGCAACAGATCTCAAACGATGCATGGGTGTTAGACACCGTGATGGGTTACAAGATAGAGTTCTTCAGCTTTCCCAGTCAGATTCATCCTCCATCGCCCCTAGTTTTTTCCCTTCAAGATCAAGCTGTTCATTTCTGAACAAAGGGGCCATTGTTCGGACCACCCGTCATCCTCAAGGTTGCTCCAGCAACGTCTTTTTGGTTCAGAAGAAGGGGGACGGTTCCAGACTGGTTCTCAACCTCTAAGACTTCAATGGCTGGGTCGTTTATCGACACTTCAAGATGGAGGGCATCCATCTTCTTCGGGATCTTCTTCAGGAAGGGGACTGGATGGTCTGTCTAGAACTGAAGGATGTGTATCTGTCAATCCCCATTTACGGTAATCATCATCGGTTACTACATTTCCAATGGCAGGGAGTCTGGTTCGGGTACAAGCTTCTCCCTTTCGGCCTCTCGACAGCACCTTGGTGCTTCACGAAACTTCTGAGGCCTGTCATGGAGTCTCTGAGGTGTTCTCTGATAATTTACTTGGACAACATTTTCATCATGGCTCGTTGCCCTCGACTACTAATGACTCATTTGGAATGGTCAATACATCTTTTAAAGTCGCTCGGATTTCTAGTGAATCCACAGAAGGTAGTGTTCATCCCATCTCAATCGATGGAGTTCCTGGGTTTTCTGGTCAATTCCCTCAGTTGCCAGCTCCTCTTACCCAAACAAAAGTTCAGATCTATCAAGAGGGAATTGAGATTGATTTTACACAAACAGATTGTATCATTGAGATCGGTTGCCCAGATAGTTGGCCTACTAGCTTCCTCAATTCAGGCAATATTCCTGGGTCCTCTCCATTACAGAGCACTTCAACGACTCAAAATTTGCCATCTCCAGAAAGGCCTCAAGTATTCAGATCAAATCCCTCTTTCGGAAGAGGTGAGGTGGGAGATGTTGTGGTGGTCAGAACACATGGAGTCTTGGAATGGTCGAGCCCTATTCGGAGCGACTCCGGAAGTGGTTAATAGAGTCCGATGCCAGTAGGTGGGGATGGGGAACCTGTTGCAGTTCAGTAACCACGGGGGGCCGGTGGTCCCAGGACAAATTATCTCTCCATATAAATTGTCTGGAACTTCAGGGAGGATCATTTGCGATTCATTGTCTTTCACCGCGCATGACAAATTGTTGCATTCTTCTCCGCATGGACAAAGTGTCAGCGGTTCGGTATGTCAACAAATTAGGGGACACGAGGTCCAAGATCCTGGCAGAGATCGCCAATGATTTCTGGCACTTTTGTCTTCAGAGACAAATCTCAGTGATTGCGGAATATCTTCTGGGGTGCAAAAATCTGATTGCCGATTGGAACTCTCGTCATCTCAGAGATTTCAGCGATTGGAGGCTTTATCCTCGTGTCTTCAGGTCTCTCACTCGGGTTTGGGGTCAGTGTCAGATAGATCTCTTTGCCTCTTGACTCAACAGGCAACTTCCAATGTTTTTCAGTTGGCGCCCGGATCTGGAAGCTCTGGCCATGGATGCATTTCTGCAGGACTGGACATCTCATCTGTGTTATTCCTTTCCCCCGTTCGTGATGATCCCCAGGGTCTCGGCTTGCATGAAACATTATCAGTCGCAATTGATTCTGATCAATCCTCTTTGGAGGGCTCAGGCTTGGTTCCTGGTTCTCCTGGAGATGATTTGATTTGTGCAGTGCCGCTCCTTCTTCCCCAGCGTTGGAATCTGTTGCTGGACCCTCTCAACAACTTGCATCCACTGATAGAATCGGGTCAACTTCTTCTTGTGGCCTGGTAGGGTTCGGGGATCGCTGGAAAATCCCAGGCCTTTGGCGAGACGCTACCAAATTTATCAGCGAGGCTTGGTCTCCCAACACACACAAATGTTATTCCGCAGCCTGGAAACGAAGGTGTAGTTGGTGCGATTAATGGGAGGTGGATCCCGCTTCAGCAGATATATCTTTAATTGTGAATTTTCTTGCATCAATTGCTTCTTCCGGTCTTGCTTATAGAACGGCTAATAATTTTCGATCCGCCATTTCGGCTGGCCATATTACAATCAATGACAAACCTGCGGGTGAGCATCCCTTAGTTTGCAAATTACTCAGGGGTATTAGGTTGGTAAAACCGCCTTGCCCTAAATATGTTAATTTATGGGATGTTTCTACTGTTTTACGGTTCTTGGAAGCCTGGCCCTCAAATAATAATCTGTCCCGCAAACAGCTTTCGGCAAAATTTACTATGTTCTATGTTTGGTTTCTTGTAAACGTGTTTCGGATATCCGTGCTCTGGATTTTGCAGGTCATAGATTTTCACCAGAAGGTGTTACTTTTGCCATTTCCAGATGCACTAGGTGTAATACTACCTCTATGACTTACCTGAGTTTTCCTAATAATCCTAAACTTTGTGTAGTTCAATGTATTAAGGATTATGAGGTAAGTACTGCTGAATTTCGACAAAATATGTATGGTCAGTTGTTGATAGCTTTGCAAAAACCTTTTCGCCCGGTCACCCCAGCTACACTGGCAAGATGGGTGAGATGGCTCATGGGTGAATTGATGTTACAAAATTTGGTGCACACTCAGCTCATGGAGCTATGGCTTCAAAGGCTTTTTCTATGGGAGTTAGTTTAATGGATATTATGAAAGCCGCTGATTGGTCAACTGATTCTATGTTTAAAACTTTTTATTATAAACCAATTGTGGATATTGCATCTGTGGTGGTGGCACAGCTTTGAAGAAGCATAATCGGAGCCTCCGGTCCTGACATAGAATTCAAAATTTGCGAACATACATGACAAGAATTTTTAAGGATACGGAGGCGAGGATTATCCCACCCAGTACTGTTTCATATGGTTGTTTATATTGTCTGCTTTTACTGCTTATGTATATTTGTATTATGGATACATTCCTTCTTTTCCCTCCCCTTTACTGTAAGTTTCTACCCTGAGGGAATGGTGTACGACTCTATATTTCCTTTCAGGTTCGGATCCTAAGTAAGGCGTTTTACTCTGTCTCCATGGACTGTCTTATGGATACCTGCAGGTTCCGTTTTTTTCTGATGATGCACGCATCAAGCCTTCTGTTTCCAGCCCGTTGGTCTGCTGTTTCAAGGATCGAGCTGCTTTAATTTCCGAGTTCTTCACAAATGTTGGACTGTTCTTCACTCTACCTGTTCTGCTTAACAAAGAAAGAGGATGTGGTATTATCTAATGGACCTTTTATAGAGGGACTCTCTATGGTTGTCAGGTGATACCCAGTGTATTCATGGGTATTGTAGTTTATTTTTCTCTTACTGTAATGGCTGCTGAGTTTTTCCTAGTAAAGAAAATCGAAGCATAATCTTCACCTCCGTGTCCTTAATAGAATTGAAAATTCTTGTCACGTATGTTCGCAAATTTTGAATTGTCATGTTGGACTGTGCGATCATGTGATTTTGCGTAGACGCCATTTTAGTTTGGGGAACTGACTGTATATGGCTTAGGAAATGGGATGCGCCATTTTGATTTGGGTTTCTGCCCACTTGATGGTTGGCAACAAGACAGACATCTAGAAAGAGCTTTGTGCAGTGAGGAACCACAAGGGAGCACATTCTGGGTGTCATTGAGGGGACTTCTCTTGGAAACTTAATACGATGCTATCCGTGTGACGCATGAGTGGTCTACAGTTGAAACATTGCACTAGTTTGTCGAGAACTTAGAACTGTTTTTTTTTTTACATTTTATTTACAACTATTGGCAATCAATACACTTGGATACAGGTTATTCCAGATGGCATAGTAGCTGCAGCAATGACATACCGGGATTTGACATCATAAAGAGAAACGTAATAAATACAGATCAACCGGGGTGTCTCAGGGGCAAGGAGGGAACTTGGAACTGTAATGGTGAAGATTGGACAGTGGGCGATTCCGTTACATGGTGCAAATGAACTGGTCCCTCATCATCATGAGCTTCACATATGTCAGCATTTGTCCACCTCAGCCTTTTAGGTCTCCTTTTTCGGATCCTTTAATGAGAGGAGTAGAATGGAAGGATCATTTCCAAACTACCTGACAAAAGTAGATGAGGAGGCGAAAATACTGGTGGAAAAGCAGAAAAGGATTATTTTGCACTCTTTGCGACCTGTTGGATTAAAACTGCACACTTGTATGTCTGAAAGGGTTATTGTAGGTGAAAATAATGTGTTTAATGCTGAAAATTCTTGACGAAGAAAGTACTTTGCACCAAAAGTATGTATGGGTTTAATTAGATATACATTTTTCCAAAGGAAACAAAATTAGAATGAATATGAGATGTGGTGGAGCTACAGGAAGTGGCTACTGACTGCACGTTTGGTGCGTTGCAGGATGGACTTATTAGCGTTCAAGTCATCATGCATGCAAGTGACCCTGCACATCAGGAATGGCTTCGGGTGAATGGGAACTCCGCATCGGAGGACACAGCTATTGTATGAAAGGCAGAGATTCCAGGGAGCTGTGCACTAGCTTTAAAGCAAGGTGTGTCAGATGACTCAGTTAATGGAATTTCTGGTGGCAAGAGCGGCGCTCCGAAAACCAAAGGCGGTACCAGATGTTATTGTTGTGGCAAAAAACTGTCCTGCTCTTAAGCAGAAATGCAGCAGTTGTGACATTTTGGGCTATTTTGCGAGGGCTTATAGGAAGAAGAACCAGATAAAGTGTGCAGGTGACAACACCAATGTTTGAAATGGGTCTGACAGAGAAGACCTAATACATTTATGAGTGCGAGTGACATAGTGCGTTTTGAATATAAACGATGATTGTAAGCGTAAACCGGAGTACTGGATAATTATAGGTGGGATTGTTATAGTAAATACCTTATTGTTTGATTAATTAAATCATTACAATGCATATAAAAGAGACGAAGCTTAAAAAATTACTCAAGCGTTTTTTCTCCGAACTCCTTCCATCATTCTCAATAAAAGTTAGACAGTAAAAGTATTAATATAAAGGTTCTCATCTAGAACAGGGTGACCTTCACTTAAGTACAACTACAAGGCAGCATAGTATCAATAAATGCAAATAATAAAAGTAGAGGTCTCTTCTAGAAATAACAGGTAGGCCACCAAACTGGAAAGAGTGCAACGTGCTGCAAAAGGAGAAAAAAATGTTCATGGGCCAATGAGGAGTCGAGGAGTGTTAAGCTGCTGGCGGGCTTAGAGATGTATTATCAGACAATTCAGCCATGGTTTGCTTAATATATTTTCCAAGTCGGATTTAACTTGATCCACATAATGGCCTTCCAAATTTAATGTACAATTCAGAGTTACAATATTCAATAGTCAATAGCAAATTGAGGGTGCCACGTCTTTTCCTCAGTCGCACAACTTAAAAATTCCATGGGCGCTCTAACAAGATTCTGCTGTTATAGAGGGGGCACAGGCTTCTATATAAAAGATAGGTTCAGGTTCCATGTTGTGGGGTGGGCCAGGGTACATCGGTTTTACTGGAAAACAGCTGCAAAGCTGTACCATTGTTATGAGCTCCTGTGTTTGTTTCCTAGTTTTGACACGGGACCTGAGATTTCTGATTGGACTTGCGATATGCAAGATGGAGAAAGAGTGTAAGGCTGATGTTTAGAGCTGTGTTCTCTGGGTTCAATGCTGCGATGATACCATGCCTTCAAAACCAGACTCACAATTTGTTCCACTAAGGCCTCTGTTTTGATCTAAGCAAGGTCAACAATGCTAGGCAGAGACATACAACATGTTCAAGAGACTCGACCGATTCCCTGCAACCCCTGCACAGAAGCTCATCTGATGAGCGCATTCAAAGGGGTAAATGTTTCAAAAAATGCCATTCCCCCAGGCTAAGTGCCATGAATCTCTGTTTTAAATACAAGGTGTATGTACAAGTGCTGGAGCAGGGTTTTCTGTTAAAACCCGAACATCAGCTTATATTTTTAAATGTCATAATTAAAATTACTAATAATTAATTACTAGATATTAATTTTGTTGAAGTTTCTGACTAATCAACTTTACTAATGAAAGAATTACACGTGGGGATGCATTTGTGCTGCTTTATTAATACGTGAACTAAGTTGGTGAGCAAATTAATTAAAATGTGTGGCTAAAGTGCTATTTGTTATGTGTTTGCACTTTGAAATAATACGCTTTAATGCTTCTTTATGTCGCAGATGGTTAGATAATTACATACACATAAGGGTATTAGTGGGAATTAACACTGTATAATCATTACGATGTAGTAACGTTGTTTTGTGTTTCTTTTAATTAAGATTGTCCATTCTGGCCTAGTCAAAGATGGCCGATATTTACAGCCTGCATTTGAGTAGATGAAATACGAAGAGAGGCCTCGCTGAATATGGTTGAAATCCTGACCTCGGCCTCTGTTTGTATTAAAAGTTTCCGTGAGGACAGCAGCTCTGGGCTTGACGCCAGTTGTCACCAGTTATCCTTGGGAGAGAATAAAGCCACAATGAACTTTGATAAACTTGCGGTGGCTTCACTATGATTCCGAGGAAGAGCATTCATGGATGTTACATTTTTTAGTTTGTGCTTCCTTCTTCTGTGTTTTTATTTTCGAGAGCGGAGGTTTTTTCTAAATGTTGCGAGTCAACATCCTTTCCGGCTCGCTCTGCTCAACGGCTCAACGGACGTTTAGAGTTTGTTTGTAACTTTTAATGTGTAAGTTTTACTATAAATATTGTTAGACTAGAGAGGGTCTAAGGCCACTTCTTCCCGAACCTATGCTCGAGAGGATCGACATTGATTGAGAGGACGGCGACTCGGGAGATTTTACTGAGAGACCTGTCCTGACCCAAATACGACATTTAGCTAGAATAGGTAATTATGAGAATAATGATTTCGCTATTGATTGACTTTCATTTTTAACTAATTAGATAAAATAACTTTTTGTTTGAATCACAGTGTCGGGTGGTTATTTCTTTGTCATTTATTGAGTTTCCAAATGTGTTCATATTGTTTAAATCATGACTCGAGACATATCAATTAGGTTGCATTGACCTCAGTTTAGATGCAGATTGATTTAGGAGTTCTCTCGAATATTCAGTAAGGATAGAGTAATAGAATGAATGTTAGTGTGATGGGCCCTAGCGTATGATATGTGTATGTGCGTATGACTGTGGAATTACTCTGTCCGTGGAAGTAGGGAGAATTTATAAGCTCTGATCTGCAGCAGTTTCCTGGTAGCAGTATGATGGTTTTGATTATTGTCTTGATCTGATAGATTGCTTGTACATAGGCTTTTGGATTCATTGATTTATCGATTGATGTTGATATATGTACTAACACTATGTTGAGGTCGTCGAATTGAGTTATATGTAGTGTGTACGGCTTCTGGAACGTAGGGAGCTGGTGACGGTTCCGTAGTAGGGCAGAGGGAAGTGAGTGCTGCTCTCGGGAAAGACGGGATTGTTGGCCCTGTACGTATGCAGGGAAAAGCGTGTGACAATTGAAGTTACGCGTCGCATTGTCTGGGTTCGGAATCAGTGACATCGCCGTGTGTTACTATTAGAGATATATATTCAGTATAAAAGGAGTGTGTATGGTAGCGAAGGTTATCTGTGAAACTCTGGTCTTAAGTCCCAGGGATCCATGAGGTTTGCCGTTAAAGCTTACTGCTGGAGAAGTAATAGGTATTCTCTGAGCTTGTTTGAAGGACTGGGCAGAGGTAAGCGCTGCTTGGTTAACGTGTGTTATAATTCTGTAGTGGGACAGATTGTTCGCTGTTCTCGGGAAAAGCAGGATTCTGTGTAAATGTGCTACATTTTCTGGTGTGAAAGTGCGTGAATGTATGAGCATTTAGTTGATTGTGAGACTCTTTGGAGCATTCCTGGAGGAAGCAGTTAATGGATGCATGATAGAAGGGCAGAGTAGAGGGATGTGCTACTGTGTCAACGAAAGTAATAATTCCGTAGTGGAGCAGAGGTAAGCGCTGTTCTCGAGAGAAGCGGGATTCTTGTGAGAAAGACTTTTCTTTACTATTCTATGGTTAGCGAAGCAGACAATGGAGATGTTTATATGTTGTAACTAATAGATTTTGTAGAATCTGAAACAAAGTCTACTGAGAAGGCTTTGTAAAGGAGGGGTAGACGAGTGACAGAAGACAGAGTAGAAGCGACTGCAGCGACTACTGACGTCAGACAGGACCGCGCTGTGATTGGGCAGTGGATTAGAACAGTGCTCGCGCCGTGATTGGTGCGTTTGGTGTGAGTCGCGCTGTTATTGGACAAAAGATCGTACAGTTGCGGAAAAGGACTAGAGGGTTGTGGTAAACGCTAAAATGTATTACCAAACGGAGGAAAAGAAGAAGAAATCCTTGTTCGATAAAATTAAAAAGTGGTTCGACAAGGATAAGGACATAATAAATAGAGAAGGCGAATTGTTATCTCCGACAAGAACCCCTGCATCCTTTATGGTTGCGAAATATGGGTATCACACCTGTATTTGGTTAGAAAATTGGGCTAAGTACACTAAAGAAGATGGTGTTTTAGCGTTCCCGGAACATGGTTCATTTAATCTGGCCTTGTTGAGAAATTTACGGGAAAAGATGATGTGTCTAGAGCCTAGACCAAGGCCGACACAGTTTGAGGCATTGGTGGAATGGGAAGATGAGGTGCATGAGCGGGAAAAGCAGAGGAGTGGAGGTAATTATAGGTATATTTTTGGGAGGAAATATGATCGTGAAACAAATCATGATCGAATGAGGAGATGGCGAGATGCTAGTATGTCAGAGGGATTATATCCAATGAGAACTGTTGAGGAAGCAGAAGGGAGGAAAGGTGCAGAAAAGGTACCTGATGCAGAACTGAGAAGGTATGGGGCTAATGATTATGAGGATGAAGTCTTGGATGACATGATTTATAAGAGACCACCTCCATATAGACCAGAACCGGAAGAGAGAACGCCAGTTGCTACTCCCATAAGAGATTCTTTGCGAATTGTTAAAACAGAGATTGCGACACCTGATTTGAAAAGTGGTAGCTCTTTTACGGAAAGGGAGAGAGAGAAAGAGCGAGAGAGAGAAAATCAAATTGGGGATGAGAAAACAAGAGAATTAGCCAGAACGACATCTGAGTTGACTGAGAAAATTAGGGAATTAACAAAGAATCTAGAAGCTGTTACAGTGCCTGTAACCATAGGTCCGGTTATGCCTATTTTTGATAAGCAAAGAATGGGTGAAAATGGTTTGACGGTTCCTTACGTAGGAAATGGTTTGGTTAATTCTTCGGGAGAGTCAGGAATGAGGATGGAAGAAAATCAAGAGAGACAGCACGAAACGCGACATTTGAGACAGCTGAGACATGACACATGTAGTGGAGGATCAGATGTACAGCCTAATTCAGGATTGAATACTGGTTGTTTAGGAGGATCAATTTTGGAACCACAGAGGATGGCAGAGCAAGTGAGTACAGTGAAAAGATCTACCGAAATAATGGCTGAGGATTTGAATGATTGGTTGAAAGTTCTCCAAAAGAAGGATAAAGATTCACAGGCAGTGGATATAGCCAGGTTGCGCATAGAACTGGAGGAACTCATAGCAGGAACAATTCCTACAGAGATGTTGAAAAATCATCAAGATGGAGAGTTGTTATTCATGTGCAAGAGTATTACATGGAGGGCTAAGAGTACACATGACAGGTTGAAAGGAATAGCGAGTGAAATGGGAGTTGATATGGATAAGGTGAAAGCTTTGCAGAAGCCTTACAGGGTGGATTTCTCTGACAAGGACATTGAGAATTTAAATGATGTTGGTAGAACAGGGCAGATTAAGGAAATGATTTCCTTATTGCGAAAATGGGGTGATGTGGAAAAATGGAAGGATAGGTGGTACAAGAAAAGGGAGGATTCAGTGGACAGGACTTATTCAGCATTTCCCATGAGAGAAAAGGAAAAAACAGTGGATGCCTATCCTATGAGAGAGATTCCTGGAGGAGGATATGTACATGTCCCATGGACTAGACAGGATATTTTGTCATTTACGAATGATTTCCCTCGATTGAGAGAAAAGCCCGTCGAGTGGTATAGGCAGTGAAATTGTCAAAAGTGCTGTGGATTGACTAAAATAGTCTGTTTGATATAATTGTTCCAGCAGACTTGTGGGCAGATTGCAAAATAGTTGTAGATTGGCCTGCTAAGGAATATCCAAGAGATCAGAAGACAGGAGCTCCAGACCCGGAGGTTATGAAGAAGTACGAGCAGGTTATTGTGTTCCTGAAGAATAAGGTACCCCCTAAAGAAACAGACTGGGTTAAGATAGATCGGACACATCAGGAAGCAAAAGAATCAGTTCATGCTTTTTATGAAAGGCTGATACTGGCTTTTAAACAGTTTAGTGGGGATGAACACTAGGCCTGGGCCAAAATTCCGTTCCGTTCGCGGAAATTGCGATATTTTGGCATTTTCGCGTTCCGCGGAAAGCGCGAAAATGGCAAAATTTCCGCATTCCGCAGCTTAGCGATAATTTTTTTCTTGCTCGCGCTGTAAAACAATACATTCTCGCGCGCGCGCGATCGCCTTACCTGAATCCCTGCGTTCTCCGACAAGTTTTCTTGACCCTGTCGCGTTCTCCACGAGATGTTGGATTTTGGTAGCCATTTTGCTCTGTCTCGCGAGAGTTCGCGGCCGCATTAAAGTCATTTTTCACGCGATCACGTCATTTGTCGCGCGATCACGTCTTTCTCCTCGCGATCATGCACCGCGCGAGTATGAGAAGATTGAGATCTCGAACATGTCATTCTACATCGCGAGCGTGAGGATGAGGACGCGGGCACGTGAAATCGAACGCGAACAGGAGAAAGAGACCGCGAACACGTCATATCCAACGCGACAGGGACAAAGAAGAGAACGCGATCATATCGTTTTCGACACGCCGGCGGAAGTAATGTGAAGCTCGAGAACTCAACAACGTAAAATTTACAATTTGGAGAGGAATATCGGCTCTAGCAGCATGAAACCATCTGCAAATACTGATTTTGGATGAAAAGAACTCCTTACATTCACATTTGGCTTTCCTTTTTTGTGCAAGGAGTCATTTTTTTACAAGGTGGAGAGAGGGAGGAAGTGACACAGAATCTCCAACTTCCTGTTCCTGTCCAGCAGGCTCCTCCCAGTGCTTTGTCCATCTCCTGCTCATTCTGCCTTTGGATTTGGAGCTGGAAAGATCACTCTTTTTGTCTGCTGCATCATTGCAATTGGATTTCAGGATTTTTGGAATAGGATATTTTACAAGTAAGTGGTTGTTGTGTTTGATTGTGGGCATTGCAGTTGTTGTGTAACTACAATTTATTTTTGATAATTAATTATCATCATTCCTTTTTTTTTTTTAATTTTTTTTTAATTTTGTGGGTTGTAGTAGTAGGCCCGAGCTAGCCATGGGCATGGCCTCATGGGTGTGTGTGTGCATGATGAAGCAACTGTTCCTTTTGTTTTTTGAATATATTTCATTTTCAAGCACATTTAGGGCATGGATGGCATTGGATTGAGTTGGGGAAGTGTGTTTTTTGGGGTGGCCTTGCTGATGTTGTTGGGCCTGGCCATGTGGCTGGTGGCCATTTTGAGGCCTAGGCCTGCAAGCTTGCCTGGCCTTGTCTGCCAACAGGCCTGCTTTCATCCACTGCTACCAGAGCAGGTAGCCACAGCTTTAGTAATCTACTGTTTTCTGTGTGCTCTGTTGAATTTAGACATCATTTAGGGCATGGATGGCATTGGATTGAGTTGGGGAAGTGTGTTTTTTGGGGTGGCCTTGCTGATGTTGTTGGGCCTGGCCATGTGGCTGGTGGCCATTTTGAGGCCTAGGCCTGCAAGCTTGCCTGGCCTTGTCTGCCAACAGGCCTGCTTTCATCCACTGCTACCAGAGCAGGTAGCCACAGCTTTAGTAATCTACTGTTTTCTGTTTGCTCTGTTGAATTTAGACATCATTTAGGGCATGGATGGCATTGGATTGAGTTGGGGAAGTGTGTTTTTTGGGCTGGCCTTGCTGATGTTGTTGGGCCTGGCCATGTGGCTGGTGGCCATTTTGAGGCCTAGGCCTGCAAGCTTGCCTGGCCTTCTCTGCCAACAGGCCTGCTTTCATCCACTGCTACCAGAGCAGGTAGCCACAGCTTTAGTAATCTACTGTTTTCTGTGTACTCTGTTGAATTTAGACATCATTTAGGGCATGGATGGCATTGGATTGAGTTGGGGAAGTGTGTTTTTTGGGGTGGCCTTGCTGATGTTGTTGGGCCTGGCCATGTGGCTGGTGGCCATTTTGAGGCCTAGGCCTGCAAGCTTGCCTGGCCTTCTCTGCCAACAGGCCTGCTTTCATCCACTGCTACCAGAGCAGGTAGCCACAGCTTTAGTAATCTACTGTTTTCTGTGTGCTCTGTTGAATGTAGACATCATTTAGGGCATGGATGGCATTGGATTGAGTTGGGGAAGTGTGTTTTTTGGGGTGGCCTTGCTGATGTTGTTGGGCCTGGCCATGTGGCTGGTGGCCATTTTGAGGCCTAGGCCTGCAAGCTTGCCTGGCCTTGTCTGCCAACAGGCCTGCTTTCATCCACTGCTACCAGAGCAGGTAGCCACAGCTTTAGTAATCTACTGTTTTCTGTGTGCTCTGTTGAATTTAGACATCATTTAGGGCATGGATGGCATTGGATTGAGTTGGGGAAGTGTGTTTTTTGGGGTGGCCTTGCTGATGTTGTTGGGCCTGGCCATGTGGCTGGTGGCCATTTTGAGGCCTAGGCCTGCAAGCTTGCCTGGCCTTGTCTGCCAACAGGCCTGCTTTCATCCACTGCTACCAGAGCAGGTAGCCACAGCTTTAGTAATCTACTGTTTTCTGTGTGCTCTGTTGAATTTAGACATCATTTAGGGCATGGATGGCATTGGATTGAGTTGGGGAAGTGTGTTTTTTGGGGTGGCCTTGCTGATGTTGTTGGGCCTGGCCATGTGGCTGGTGGCCATTTTGAGGCCTAGGCCTGCAAGCTTGCCTGGCCTTGTCTGCCAACAGGCCTGCTTTCATCCACTGCTACCAGAGCAGGTAGCCACAGCTTTAGTAATCTACTGTTTTCTGTTTGCTCTGTTGAATTTAGACATCATTTAGGACATGGATGGCATTGGATTGAGTTGGGGAAGTGTGTTTTTTGGGCTGGCCTTGCTGATGTTGTTGGGCCTGGCCATGTGGCTGGTGGCCATTTTGAGGCCTAGGCCTGCAAGCTTGCCTGGCCTTGTCTGCCAACAGGCCTGCTTTCATCCACTGCTACCAGAGCAGGTAGCCACAGCTTTAGTAATCTACTGTTTTCTGTTTGCTCTGTTGAATTTAGACATCATTTAGGGCATGGATAGCATTGGATTGAGTTGGGGAAGTGTGTTTTTTGGGGTGGCCTTGCTGATGTTGTTGGGCCTGGCCATGTGGCTGGTGGCCATTTTGAGGCCTAGGCCTGCAAGCTTGCCTGGCCTTGTCTGCCAACAGGCCTGCTTTTTCATCCACTAGGATCAGAGCAGGTAGCCACAGCTTTATTGATCAAGTGTTTTCTATGTGATCTGTTGAATTTTTAGACATCACCTTCCTGAGAGTGTATTGTGTGGCTGTACACAGTACTAGTAGTATAACATAGCTCTCGTTAAAAAAAAATCATAAATGGCTAGACTATCTTTTGTTTGCACTAGTACAGTACTAAGTAACTGAACCACAAAAACAAATGCAACATTTCACTGATGTTCTTCTCCTGTCTTCTTTGCTTTTAGGTGCACAAAAGACAGAGTAGGAGGTGTCATCGGCATCACCTGGCTACCCGTTGTACTGCCAGCCAGACAGAAGTCCTGCTGCGCATCACGCCCACGTGTGACCAGAACTTGTTGTGCATCTGCCTCCTGCCTGACATCGGAATAAGATGGCCCCAAAGAAAGGTACCAGGTCCAGTACCAAGAAAGTTGCTGGTGAGAAGAAGGAACAGAAAAAGGAAGTGCCATTAACCACGACTGGTGGTGTGCCGGCCAAGGTTTTTTTTGGCACCAAAGCGTTGTCCGGGAACCAAGCTGGGACCAGCACAGCGGTCCAGCAACCCCACCAACCTAGGCCCAAGGGCTTTACTGTTGCAGAGGTAGCCAGTCTACTAACGGGCAGCGATGTTGAAGAAATGTCATTACCGCAAAGTAGTACACAATCAAGTTCAACGCAGGCGCAAACTCAGCATATCAGTGTCAAGCCGCCGCAACCAGAACAGCAGCAGCAGCCGCCGCAACCAGAACAGCAGCAGCCGCCGCAACCAGAACAGCAGCAGCCGCCGCAACCAGAACAGCAGCAGCCGCCGCAACCAGAACAGCAGCAGCCGCTGCAACCAGAACAGCAGCAGCCGCCGCAACCAGAACAGCAGCAGCCGCCGCAACCAGAACAGCAGCAGCCGCCGCAACAGCCCACCATAGTAGTTGTTGCTCCTGACGTAGGGGCATTTCAGGAAATCGAGCTTCCTGCAGACAAAGCGGAGCGAAGTCAAACCACTGTTTCAGAACATCTATTGTCTTCCAGACCACCAGCAAGGAAAAGGAGGCTTAGTCCATCATCTTCTTCTTCAAGCCCCGCTTCTGATGATCGTGATGACACTTGGGTCCCACCAGCTCGGTCTGAGAGTGAAGTACGCCACAAGACATTGCTTCTGAAAAGGAAGGTCCCAGAAAAACTTAGAGTTATGGAGGTAGATGTAGAAGAGGGGGGTGATGATGTTGATGAAGACGAGCCAGTCATCACGCACATTACTCCCGCCCCAAAGGGATTGGAGACCGACATTCTCACCCTATCCAGAAAGGCTGCTACTGAGCGGGATGTAGCACGGATCTCACCAACACAGGTTACACCACCACTACCTCCAGCTGCCATATTTTCCAAGGCCCGGCAGGGACCTACATCCAGCTCAACCATCTCAGTAGGAAGTGATAGTAAAAGTCACAGTGTAGGTGGACAGGGTCACATATTTTCAAGCACCCCCTCAAGTTCATCTGGTGTTGAAAGTGGCACATCCAGCAGTGCCAGAAAGTTCTCCTCCCCAGTTTGGGACTTCTTTTCTGTTAGCGCCAAGGAGGAGAACGTTGCTATATGCGCAATTTGTCGGCAAGGTGTTCGGCGTGGTAAGCTTGGTACAAACTATGGTACCGGAGGACAAGCAAGTCATCTAAAAATACACCACAATATCGTGTGGGAGGATCACCTACGTAAGTTAAAAGAAAGTAGGAACACTAAACCCTTTGAAGTTGGTCAGGAATCAGGGAGCGATATTATTGTGGTGGCAGGTGAAGAACAGGGAGGCATTTCTAGCCCTGTCTCCAGTAGTGCAGTCACTGCAGTGGTAACGCCCACATCCTCCTCAGTAACATCAGAGTGGCACCGCAGTAAGAGCCATACTCTGAGTGTGGGTGAGACACCAAGGCGACCGGCGAGTACCTCAATGAGACAATCTGTGTCGTTGGGCCTTAGTGGGTTAATGAAAACAGCACCACTAAGGAAAGTAAGCCAGCCTACCATTGACAGCATGTTTAGGTTGGAGGGGCAGTTCCAACGCAACCACCCAACGGCACGATTGTACAATGCGAAGCTGGCTAAAATGTTAGCGCTGGACCTTCTTCCTTTTTCATTTGTGGAAGGGGTGGGTTTCCTTGAATTTGTGTCTGCCATCTGTCCGAAATGGAAAGTTCCCAGCCGGTCCTATTTCGCAAGAATTGCTGTTCCGGCACTACATCATGATGTGCTGGAATTGGATGGTCACGGTTTGCAGCAGAGTGCTGTGCACAATATCCACCTGACAACAGACATGTGGACCAGTTGCCAAACCACAGATTACATGTGCATCACTGCACACTGGATCTCTTTTGTGGGGGTTAGAGATCAACTATCTGCACGAGGTGTTGTTGACACAGCTGCGATTTTTGAAGGTACTCGGAAACATGCAACTGTAGCCATGTTCGCCATGGAGAAATCTCATACGGCTGAAAACATTTTAGAAGAGTTTCGCACCAAGGTTTTGGAATGGCTGCGGCCCAGAGGGCTTGGTATTGGTTTTGTTGCCACAGACAATGGCAGTAATGTACTTAAGGCCATGGAACTTGGTTCCTATTTCAGGGTTCCGTGTTTGGCACACTGCATAAACATTATAGTGCAAGACTTTCTGAAAAAAGAACCCATAGTAAGCAATTTACTGGCCATCTGCCGAAGAATATGCACTCATTTCAGCCATTCTTTTAAAGCTCGGAAGCAGCTGAGGATCCTCCAACGTGAGCGTAGGATGCCAGTCAAGGCACTCATCCAGGAGGTGGCAACACGTTGGAACTCAACGTATTACATGCTTG
Source organism: Triturus cristatus (assembly GCF_964204655.1). Lineage (NCBI taxonomy): Eukaryota > Metazoa > Chordata > Amphibia > Caudata > Salamandridae > Triturus > Triturus cristatus. The sequence goes on along the minus strand of NC_140591.1, from coordinate 1,667,569,092 downwards.
ATCGTCTGTACGAACAGCAGAGGTCACTCAATGAATATGTCTGGTACAGAAGCAGTGATGCTAGTGTTAAAGGCATGACCCTTCAGAGGGAGCAATGGACCCTAATTCAATGCCTGACTGAGATGCTGTCTCCTTTTGAGGTCTTCACACGTGAAGTCAGCAAGGAGGACTGTAAAATGGGCCAAGCTATCCCATTGTTGCAAATGCTAGAGCATGAGCTGAATAATGTGTCTGAATCCTACAAAGGTGTAGAGGACAGAAGGCAAGCCCATGACTTGGTGGAGAGCTTATCCAGGCGCTTATCAGAAAATGTAAGGATAAAAAATAAAATTTTGTCATAAGAACATTACATTTGTGCCACAATTCTGGATCCACGTGCAAAATTAGGACTATTCCTTTCTTTTTCCGACAATGATGTTGCCCACTACAAAAGTTGTATAGCTGAAGCAGCCATCAAGTTTGAAAACGAAGAGCTGCTAATTAAAAGCCCGCCACATCAACCCACAACAAGTACTGATACTGAAGCAGGCCATGCAGAATCAAGTGCAACTTCGTCGGCTGAGGGCAGTGTGGTTGGCTCACAATCGCAACACTCACCATCACCATCGACTGCAAAAACAATAACTGGATCATTCGGCCGAGTACAATCATTATCAGATTGGTATGTAAAGATGGGCCGTAAGCACAGTGCTGATGCACAGAAAAAACAGCACAAAAGCTTACCAGCAGCAACCCTGAACATTGAGCGGATGGTCCAGGCCTATCTGGACGACCCAACAGAGGTGTACGTTGATCAAAACCCAGTGCAGTATTGGTATAGGAAAAGGTCTGAATGGCCACAGCTCAGCAGGCTGGCGATAAGCTATCTGGCTTGCCCTGTCGCAAGTGTCTCTTCCGAACGTGTTTTCAGTGCTGCTGGTTCCATTGTAACCTTGAGAAGGACCAGTCTATCTCCCAAAAACGTGGAGAGGTTAACAATGATCAAAATGAATCAGCACTTCATACCACCGAATTACACAATGCATGAATCAACAGAGGAAGATGAGGACAGCGGCTCAGGTGATGGAAGTATTGTGTCAGATGATTACCTACTACTGGAAGATCCCCCAGAGTTTGAGGACGAGCTATACTTCCCTGACAATTAGGCTCGCACTTACTGTCTTCCTCCCTTTTTTCCCCCTTTGTTTGTGTCCGTTGTTCCGGTTATAAACTTGTGAATCGCAACCAATGCATTATCACCGTCTTCTACTCTTCTAATTTAAGATACAAGTTTCAGGTGTCTGCCATTTGACACTACAGTCCTCAGAATCCAGCTCCTCCGCTCGATCATACTGCATCTCCTGGTCAATTCCATTTCCCTCATGAATGATGATTGGATGATGGTAACAAGACAACAAATTCAAACTTTCCTCGTCCTTCCAAAACAAGTGGACCATGAATCTGATGACTTCTATAGCTATCCTCCTTCAGAGCCGAGAGAGACTGGCCATTAACTGAAAATAAGATGCAACAGGTAATGATTGATGCCATGCATTGGCCGCAGAATAGCAGACTGAATGATGTAGATTTTGTTGTGTGTGTTGCGCATGAATGAATTGATGTAATTGTGCACTGCCACTAATCAACATTCTACAGAACACACTAATTTTCCCCTTCTGGCAAACAAGAAATGTGTACTTCTCCTGCATCTTGGTGATACATTGCTTTTAATTCAATACAGGAAGGGGACTCACTCAATCTGCGCAATGCAAATGACTGTGACTTAACAGCACCGTCCATCATGATGATGGCGAAAGAGACGGCCTGCAGCGTTAACGAGATGAGATGCAACAGGTAATGATTGATGGCATGCATTGGCCGCAGAATGGCAGACTGAATGATGTAGATTTTGTGGTGTGTGTTGCGCATGAATTGATGTAATTGTGCACTGCCACTAATCAACTTTCTACAGAACACACTAGTAATTACTAATTTTCCCCTTCTGGCAAACAAGAAATGTGTACTTCTCCTGCATCTTGGTGATACATTGCTTTTAATTCAATACAGGAAGGGGACTCACTCAATCTGCGCAATGCAAATGACTGTGACTTAACAGCACCGTCCATCATGATGATGGCGAAAGAGACGGCCCGTTAACTTAAGATGAGAAGGAACAGGTAATGAATGATGACAATTAATGGCATGCATTGGACACCTGACTCTGAGCTATTGGTCTTTGTGTTTGCGTTGTTTGTTGTGCACAAAGTGATGTCAAAGTGTACTAGTGGTAATCTATCTTTCTGTACACAAAGAATGACTCAAGTCAGTAAGATTTATATTTCTACTCTTGTTGTGTTATAAAAATTACACTTGTACTGCAGGCCGATCTTCAGTCAGTAGAAGTATCAGAGCTGATGATGAAGTCAGGAGGATGTTTCATGAGTGGCATAAAACGGAAAAGCCTAAAGGTAAACACGTCAACAACAACCACAGCACACCCAAATGTCTGTGTAGAAGTTGAATAGAGTGTAGCGGTGGGATGACTGCAGTGCATTGATTTTACTAACTTTAACTGTAAAATGCTATGTCTGGAATGGATAATGTGCTTTGCGTTTGTCCAACTCTTTGAGAGAAAAAAAAAGGACTCTAAAGTGTTAACGTAGGATGTGCTAATGGTAAGCACTGTGGGCCTGATCTCTCCTGTTACTGTTGAAGGTCTATGCTGGAAACAGACTACAGTAGAGATGATGCATATGCATACATGCCACCTCGGAAAGTGTTCTTGTTGCACTACACCATCACTTGTGCATTTGTTTTCACTTTCTTTCTGAATATCCCCTTTGGTTTTCAATCTAAAATTACAGGCCGGGCCTTGTCCAAAACTTTGTAAAACATTACAATGCATATTAATTACCTTACCAATCAATCACCTTTTTATTCCAGCCGGGCAGTGGCGAGTGGTGAGGCGACACACCCAAGATTGATGGACGAGAGGAGCAAGAGGAATGCCGAGATGCAAAAAACCAGTCCACATTTTTGACCAGGATAAGACAGTAACAGTATCCACTTTTCACTTCTTTTAAATAATTTGATTAATATTTTGTATACATTCTTTACAACAGTGTGTTCTTGGAGTTGTTATTATCAATCATCATTACGTTTGCTCTGTGTTTATGATTCTTCACTACCAATATTTAAAATTTCTATTTGCTATCTGTTAAAGTATTAAGGCCGGAACAGAACAAGAAATAGAAGTTTATGTAATCCGGGTCTCATCATCATGCATGCATTTCCTTTTTCTACCTTAACATATGGAATGGATATGGTATGGTAGTCTTCAATGATTTTCGTTTGTTGGTCTATGTATGCATACTGTTTTTCTATGTCAAACCTTTCCCAAAATCCCCCTTCCCATCCAATCAACGGACCCTAACCCTCTTCCCCCGGGCTGTGTGACTTATTGTCGAGTTGTAACTAAATTAAATGTACACCAATACTTAATCACACACTTGCTGGGGCGGATGTGGTGAAAGCAACACTACTTCAATTTCAATGCAGAGCGATGATCTTCTTCTGCTTGCCCACCCATGAGTAGGATATTTCAGAGGTTATTTTATTTAACTAAGGAACATATACCTCAGCATGAATTGCCGGCATTGATTGGATTTGTTTGTTGTCATTCCTCATATACAGCACTAACTGTTAGACTGTAGGCATAGTCAAGTCGACAAAACTATAGTTTGTAACTCTGTCTAGTAGGCTATCCTCATAATAACCAGCATTCAGTTTTTTTGTAAAATATTTGAGCATATAATTGTTGCTCGGTAAATTCTGTGATGTACTTCATTCAACTACTCCTCTAACAGTCTCTCAAAGGCGATTGACTATCTCCTTTTCTTTTTTTGGAAATGCTGCCACCCTGCCAGTGTATACTACTACTATACTACCACCACCACCCCAATCATGGCATGTATGAAAAAGGAAACCATCTTCACCATGCAGCCAGTGCTGTGCCACAGTTGGACATAAACATCAAGCACCGGTAAGAGAGAAGTTTGGGGGAGGCAGAATTAATAATGGACATGTTGTCAATGATTTCAGTTTCAAACACCACTCCAAAGAATGCATAGTAGGACCAGTCAATGAGTGAGGTGTGTCGCATCTATCTGTTTGTGTCTTATACAGTCAGCAAATTATTGAAATCAAACACACGCTATGGGAGCCATGCACCAGCAAGGAAACAGTGTGATGTAAAACAGTTACCCCACCTACAAAACATTAACAACATTGCATGTAACATAGAAAAATATATTTAATTGACCCTAACAAATAAACTAAACCCACAAAAGCTGACCCACCCACCTCCCTAACCCCAACGACTGTCCATAGAAGTAGAGAACGCCCAAACGAGTGAAGAACGAACAGGAATTAAAAAAGGGGCAGTGACAGGGACTAACTGGTGGGGCGGGACTGGAGGAGGACACGCATCTGGTCCTCTAAATGGGCGACGCGGCGTCTAAGGCCGCGGCAGTTGCAGCCACAGTGGGGGGGGGGCACCGGAGATGACACGGTGGCGGCGGGCAGCCGTCCGGCGGTGGTGCCGTACCGCTGGAGGGCGGTGGCTGGGGACGGGGGCACTGGAGGAGGCTTCAATAGCTGCAGCAGCCTCCTCCTCCTCCTCGGCTAGGACCACCAGCCGCCGGTATTCCTGCTGGATTGCCTCCAGCTTCCGGCGCCGTGCCTTGGCGGCCAACTCCTTACGGTTGAGTTTCAGAGTTGCTGTGTATCAAAAAGAAAAAAACAAGACAATTGTAAAATAAAGTCTTAATAAAACAGTAGGACAAGGTAATTATTTATACACATAGTGGCATGGTAGAGTAGCACTATAAAATAAAGCACAGTAGTACATAACATTTTAAATGTCGCCCGTCCTTCTTCCTTCCACCTGTCTTACACTTTTTAGTTGAACAGTGCACCAGGTGCTCTTCTCCATAAAACTTTCAAAGCGGAGTTGAAATCAGATAGATGAGGACATTGGTTACTCAATACTCCGGCTCCTAGTCCTATACCAATTAAAGGGAATTCTAGTCTTCTAGTTCACTCTTCAAACGTCCCCAAGAACTCATACTTACTTACAACATCGGATAGCGGGCCATCCGACTGCTAAAAAGGGTGGGGGTCCCGTGGGGACAATTAATTAGGATGATGCGCCCGGCACAGTGGCGGGCGCACCCTGTTTTTTAAAATTTAAATTCTGATTGGCTTTGCTGAAAGCAATGCTAAAATGTTGTGCTGCTTTTCCAAGCACAACATGACAGGCCTCGCACGGAGCCTGTCACGTTTTGCTTTGAAAGTCGGGGGGGTACCATAGCATCGGTAGGTACCCTCCATGGGGGCCCCCAAGCATAGTCTGCAATGTGTGCATGCCTTTCCGTGGCGGACGGCAATGCCGCCACGCAAAGGCATTCCAAAATGCAGATTATATGGCTGCCGGTGTGGTGAGAGAGACACCACCGCCATATTGAACCCTTTTCCGCCTGGACATGTCTGAATATTTTCTACAGGGATGGCGGGAGGTTTGCCCCTGCGGTGACGGCAGTGAATTCCAGCCGGCCCGGCGGGGGCAATACGCCCACCATCCTAATGGGGCCCTAATTCACAACTGTACAGTATACATATACATACAGTACACCTTTGCAGTGAGTGTGCTGTCAAGTTCAACAATAGTTAAAGATTATGAATCTAACTTACCACCGCCTGCCACTGGTGCTGCCACTCCCCCTCCGTTGCTATCTGCAACTGCCGCATCCTCGCCCTCGGCGTCGCCTTCGCTGGCCCCAACAATGGTGGTCGGTAGTGCGCCTAGAAAACATTACACATTTATTAGGCGACATATACACCTCCCCCCTATTGATCAGTAGCAAGGTTGAAAAATGAGTTAATACTAACATACATCACTAGTACAAATCAGGTAGTAGTAGAGTAGACACTAAGTTATATGATCATTGTAGCATTTGCTTGATTAGCCCTAGCCATGCACATGTGACGTTACCTTTACCTTGCAGCTTCTTAAGACACCTTTGACCCCACATGACCTGCCTCACACTGCTACTGTCTAGTCTATGCGCTGCGTACAAGCGGTCAACAAACATTAACAAGCCACTTTTTTAGGAAGAACTGGTGTACTACTGTTACTGTTAGTCCATATTGCTTATTCATAGATGCTACACTTTTTGGCACGGCTGAGAAATGCTTGCAAGTTGCAATATACTTACGCACACCATTTCTTTTTTCGCATTACAGACGCAAGATTCCCTTCTACGAACCAGAGCTTCTGAACGATGCACCAACTACCAGTACTAGGTTCTTCTGAGGTGAGGGGTCCCTTCACTCACATCTTCATTTATAAATGTATATAAACTAAATTGCTATGGGATGGTGGTGCTGCCTTCCACCACTGTTCAGTTATCATGATTTAATTCCCAACTGTATAAGTGTAACAATGTATATTGTTTTAATGTTATTGATTTGCAGGTTGGTGCTGCTAAGAAAACAGTGTACAGACCTTCTCAAATTGAAATAAACATTTTAAACTTACATAGACTTCGTGGTATTTGGTGTGGAGTGGACTAACTTACACGAGTGAGCAAATTAAAGTAAGGGTGTGCATGTGAATTGCTTCCATGACAGAGGTTGGGTGTGTTATGTTCTGGGTTGTCTACTTGTTGGTTATCTTGGGGGGAGGGTTCCGAGACCTAATAGGTATGACAAGACAGTACTATAGTCAAGCAGTGGAATTGTGGTGGGTGCGGAATTTCTGATTGAGGTGTGCAAGGAAGGTCCAACCTACCATCACCAACATCCTATTTTCTGGTGCAAATGTATGTGCAAGATCCCTACAACAGTGGTATGTCCTATAGGGTATCATATCAAAATATTAAGAAATCTGGTAGGGCTGTTGTTGCTGTGAATTTTCAAAGCCTCAACATCAATAAGAGTAAAAAGTAGTACAAGACAACGACCCAACGGATTGTACGAGCTACTGGTGAATATGAGTTTTATATTACAACCTTTCACAAAGAGTGGCACTGGCCAACTGGGCAAGACTAGCTACTACAGTACAGACAGACAGACTGATAGTATGTAGTAGTACTCAGTCATCATAGCGGAGGCAGGGATAAGCTTTTTGAAACCGTACAGATCGAAGGATAATTGGTGGTAAAAAAATAGCATTTGGAAACACACTATAGTTCGGGAGAAATGGGGCAGTAAAAGTTATGGAATAAGAAATATTATTAAAAACAAGAAGACTTACTGGGGCCAGCAGAGGAGCCCTCAGCGGTGTCCTCCTGGTGGTGTTCCTGTCCCGCCGACTGTCCAGTCCCTGTCGGTCTGCCCCTGGGTGCTGATGGACAGGAGAGATATAAGAATTAAGAAAGAGACAAACATTGATGGATGGTGTCAAACAAATACAATATTTTTCAACAACGGTCAAAAAACACTTATGTAAACAACAATTGCAATAACTACATTGACCGATCTCATCTGGTCAACATGTAATATCGTGGGATTCGCAGTTCGACTACTTAAGTTACTATTTATCAACAGTAATCCATTCTTCCATTCTGATTCCAGAAAACTAAGTTACAAGTAAGCCTAAGTATTAGTACAACGTACCACCCAACCAAGCCCACCTATTCCAGGCATGCCAATTGTACATTAAGTATGCATTTCCACTGTATTCCTCAACAATGTGTATGATCCAATCATGGAGGACACATGAACATGACTACATTTTTTGTATACACCAAATTTTGGTTTGATTGATGCTGACATGCTACTGCTAAGTAACTGCAAAGCCTACCTCCACTCATTGAACAAACTAGAAAAGGTTCTAAAGACTGCCGTACTAGCAGCACGTCACGTAACTGAGTGAGGGGGGGCATCTCGCATACCACTAACCAATTAGAAGCTCATACAAAGTACCTAAACCTATGTATCAATCCCCCCCTATCTATTAGTGACAGGACAAAGTAAGGAGTGGACGTGAGTCACTGTAGCATTACGTGACTTAATTTCTCTAAAATAAACTTGTAAAGAATCACGCTAAGCAAGCGCAAACGCAAAGCTGCAAACAAGTAAGATTAGAAGTAGCGCAGAAGAGCACCTGTGTCATAATCACAGAAGACTTTTAAACGTTATTAACCTGGAATGTATTGTAAGCAGCAACATTCTAGCTGGTTGGAAGGAAAAAAAGATATTCGCAATATATAACATAGAGCAGAAGAACAGACACAAAGTTGTAATAATTAAATAGGTACTCACCAAGCACCGGGACCTCCACTCCTAGCAGGTCCAGCAGGTCCTGCTCACGGTCCAGGATGTCGGACCACCGGTGCGTCAGCTGTGCCTGGGTGCGCCGGACCCCAGAGATGCGCGACACTGCCCGGCGCACCTTCCCCCACCGCTGCCGACGCTCCCGGAGGCCGTACCCGGACCCAGGCCTGCCACCTGCTGCCAGGGTTGAGGGGAGGTGGCGCTGCACAAAGAAAATTAGTGCAGCCAACTCCGCCTCCCCAAATAAGGCCCGTGCATGCACCCCTTGTGGGCGCCGCCTTCCGCAAGGAAGGCGGTCGCGGCTCTGGCTGCGCCGGCGAACAGCCCTGCCCTTGGACATGGTTCTGGGGACGGAAAGAAAAGGTAAAATAAATAAAGGAGTAAAGGAAATAAATAGCGGGCAATACAAAGAGAAAAAGTAGCTAAAAAACAGAAAAAAAGTAGACAAAAACCAAAAATATAGAGGCAGAAAAATAGTTAGAGAAATAATAAGTAATAAAGATCCAAAAAAAGTGGCTATAAACAAAGGATTGAAAAGATTTAGGGAGGATTGAAAATCAGGCCCCAGAACCATGCAATAGAGTGGAAAACAAGATGGCCGCGCCCATTGCGACCACGTGCGCAAGTTCGCGCGATATTTTCTCCCTGAGCAAGCAAAAAGCAACGCAATCAAGTAAAAGCGGTCGCGAACAGGAAATATCGACCGCGAACATGCATTGCGCGACCCGGAACAGGAAGTAAACCTCGCCAGAGGAAGGGACAAGTGAAAACAAGATGGCCGCGCCCGTGAGCAACCGCATGGGTAAGTTGGCGACCCGCGAACACGCAAAAAATACCTCGAACAGGCGGCAAAAAAACTTCCGCGTCTTCGCGATATTTCCGGCGTGTTTGCGGAGATTTTCTGCATTCTCGCGATAATTTGCGGAAGTTAATTCCGCAAATTCCGCCCACCCCTAATGAACACCTGGGTGATAAGGATTTGAGTCATTTTGTATACAGATTTGTATATGGCTTGAGACCTGAAATCAGTAAAAGGATTTGAGAGCACACAGTTGATTGGCAGAGTAAAAAGATTGATGAAATCTTGAGACATGCGAAGTACTTCAGTGATGAGATTGAGGCAAAACAAAGAAAGCTGAAAGAGAAAGCAATGTGGGCACAGGTGAAAGTTGCAGAAAGGCAAGAAGCACAGATGGTGGAACAAGCAAATAATCCAGGAAATAGGCCCAGATATGGTGCAGGAAAAGGAAAGGGGAATTTAGAAGAGGCCAAAAAGAAATTCCCATGTCACAACTGTGGACAATTGGGGCATTGGAGATCCGAGTGTACGACTCCACCATTAGTGAGTAATGAAAATAAATCATTGAATCAACAGGTGCAGAACGAGGGGTGTAATCATCAGCAGCAACAGCAGAAGGTTGTCAGACAGCAGAGTCAAGAGCCAAAACCGCCCTTGCCGCAGAATAGAGGGTCCCAGAAATATAACCAGGACTCAGGATTCTACAATGATGAGCAGGTAAACACACAGAGGCGTACTAACCCAGTACAGCAGTACTGGCTAAAGAATGAGGGGAGTGAGTCTGAAGGGGACTACTGACGGTGCCGAAGAGAGGAGGAAGAGTGCATACTTGGTGCAACTCTAGCAATAGACCAGGCAGGACCATTTGTAGATGGGAAAATACATGGGGAAAGTGTTACTTTTTTGGTAGACACAGGAGCGACGAGATCAACTGTCAGGTCAGCAGATATAAGAAATCTTCCTCTCTCGGACGAAGCAATCCAAGTGGTTGGTGTAGCTAATACACAGATTAAGACTCGTCTTACCGAACCAGTGAGGGTAAGAATAGGGACATTTTCAGATATGCACAGATTTGTGGTTTGCAACACTAGTCCAGTGAACTTGTTAGGTAGGGACTTATTGTGTAAGATGAATTGCACAATTTTTTGTACTCCGGATGGAATAGCTTTTGAGACACCAGATGAGGATGTCTTGTACAGGATGACTCTAGATAATAGAGAAAGTGAGATTGTTGGGACATATGCTGTATTTAATCCAGATGATTTGCCTCAAGAGTTGAGGAATACAGTAAAAGCAGCGGTTTGGGATTTTACTGGAGAAGATGTGGGATTAATGAATAATGTAGATCCAGTGAAGATTTCAGTGAAAGAGGGAATCACTTACCCTAATATCCCACAGTACAGATTGACACCTGAGATAATTGAGGGAATAACCCCTATAATTGATAAGATGATTCAACAGGGTGTTTTGAGAGAGTTACTGAGTAGCCCATGTAATTCACCGATAATGGGGCTGAAGAAACCTAATGGTAAGTTCAGGATTGTACAAGATTTGAGAAAGATTAACAAAATTGTGGTAGCATATTGTCCCATTGTGCCAAATCCGTCAGTGATTTTGTATCAGATTCCTCATGATGCTGAATGGTACACGGTGATTGATTTGTGTCATGCTTTCTTTTCAATTCCATTGCATCATGACAGCCAGCCGATTTTTGCATTTCGGTTTGGACAGCGTATTTTGGCATGGTGCCGTATCCCACAGGGGTATACAGAGAGTCCATCAATATTCAATCAGTTGTTAAAGAAGTCTTTGGAAAGTCTGATCATGCCTGAGAGTTCGGTACTGGTGCAGTATATCGATGACCTACTTGTGGCATCGAAGACACGTGAAGCTTGTGAAGTAGATACCATAGCTTTACTGAATCATCTGGCAGATGGAGGGTTAAAGGTATCTCCAGCCAAATTGCAGTTTTGCAAGAAAGAAGTACATTATCTTGGACACAATATTGAAAAAGGTCTGAGAAAAGTGACCAATGACAGGATCAAAATTATCAGAGGAATGAGAGCCCCAATGACCCAGAGAGAAGTGAGAATGTTTCTGGGAATGGTGGGTTATTGTCGTCAGTGGCTAAGTAATTTCTCCCTGATAGCAAAGCCACTGATTAAATTGACCAAAATTGAAGTGAAAGACCCATTGGAACTGAATGCAGAACAAATGGCAGCATTTGAAGAATTGAAGAGCAGAATGTGTGAAGCTCCTGCTTTGGGAATGCCAGACTATGAGAAGGAGTTTGAATTGTACTGCAGTGAGAGAAATGGATGTGCACTTTCAGTGTTAATCCAGAAACATGGACGACTGAGAAGGCCAATTGCGTACTTCTCATCAACACTTGACCCCGTAGCTGTGGGTTTGCCAGGTTGCCTGAAAGCAGTAGCTGCTACCTGCAGAAGCTTGGAACAGAGTGAGGGTATAATAATGGGATATCCTGTAAGGGTGTTCGTACCTCATGATGTGGCAATTCTTTTGACAAGAAGCAGGACTCAATATATGTCACATAGTCGGCTGACTAAATATGAGAAAATCATTCTGGGAGCATCAAATGTGACTCTTGAGAGATGTGTAAATGTGAATCCAGCAACTCTGTTGCCAGATGCTGAAAATGTGAATGTGGGGGATGATGTTGATCATGATTGTTTGGATGTGCTTGACTACTGCACAAAACCCAGACCAGACATAAGAGATCTGCCACTGCCTGAGAGTGATCATGTGTTGTTTGTGGATGGATCATGTCTGAGAACTGATGATGGTGTGCTGAGTGCAGCATATGCGGTGTGCAAAGTTTCAGAGGTTATGGAAGCTTCGTCTTTGAAAGGAGTAAGGTCTGCTCAAGTGGCTGAATTAGTGGCATTGACAAAAGCTTGTAAGATTGGGAAAAATTTGAGAGTGACTGTGATGACTGAAAGTCAGTACGGATTTGGAGTGGTTCATGATTTTGGCCAACTTTGGCTGCAGAGAGGTTTCTTGACGTCGAGTGGAACTCCCATAAAGAATGCTGAAGTGATTGGAAAGTTGCTTGAGGCGATACAGCTGCCTAAAGAACAAGCAGTTGTAAAATGTGCTGCTCATGGACAAGGAGATGATTTTGTTACTCTTGGTAATCGCTTTGCAAATGACATAGCACAGTATTGTGCAAAGAACAATCATTCGATTAACCGGGGAAGAGAAAGGGAAATGTCTTTTTGTTCTGTGATGTTTACTAATGTCCTGGAAACATGGGATGAGGTGAAGCAGTTGCAGGATGAAGCAGGAGATGAGGAAATGAGGGATTGGATCAAGGCAGGTTGTGCTCCAAGAGAGAAAGATCATGTTTGGATCTATAGAGATGAAAGCCCAGTTATGCCTAACTCAATGTTGTCAACAATGGCAAGAATGTATCATGGCCAGGGACACCTGGGGAGGGACACTATGATTAGGTCCTTTAAACAAACCTGGTACAATGCAAAGTTCAGGCTGATTGCAGAGAGCATCTGTCAAAGATGTTTGATTTGTCAGCAGTTCAATACTGGAAAGAAGACAGTGGTGAACCTAGGAACAATAGGCAGAGAAGGAGGTCCTTTTACCAGAATGCAAATAGATTTAATTGAAATGCCTCAGGTCAATAGATTAAGGTATGTTCTAGTGGTAGTCTGTTTGTTCTCAAGATGGGTAGAAGCCTATCCGACTAGGAGAAATGATGGAATAACAGTGGCAAAGTTACTGTTAAGAGAGTTGATTCCTAGGTACGGGTTCCCAGTGACAATTGAGTCAGACAGAGGGGGACACTTCTACAATGAGCTCATGGGTTTGATTTGTGAAGCATTGAGCATACAGCAGAAGCTACATTGTGCATACAGGCCAGAGGCTTCTGGTGTTGTTGAACAGATGAATGGCACAATCAAAAACAGAATTGGTAAGATGTGTTTAGCCACTGAAATGAAATGGCCTGATGTCTTGCCTCTAGTGCTAATGACTATTAGGTCTACTCCAGATAGAACTACAGGGTTAAGTCCACATGAAATACTGATGGGACGAGCAATGAGACATGCATTCATGCCTGTCAACAAATTGATGACAATAACTGATGACATGATTTTAGATTACTGTAAAGGCCTGGCTGACGCAGTTCATTCTGTGTTTCACCAGGTTGGAGGAGACGCCACCACACTTGAAAAGAAGCAAGCCCATGATCTGAGTCCAGGGGACTGGGTGAGGATAAAAGTGCACAGAAGAAGAAATTGCTTGGTTCCGAGGTGGGGAAGGCCAAGACACGTCAATCTGACTACGACAACTGCTGTGAAGTGTGCTGGTGTGAAGAACTGGGTTCATGCAAGTCATACTCTGAGAGTTCCAAATCCAAAGGATGGGACTGGGAAAGATTATTTTGAAGAGTCAGATTCCAGTGATGATGCAGACACTGAAACAGTGAGAAGAAAAAAGAATCCTGAAAGGGGGGAAGGAGAGTTGGAAAGAGAGTCAGGTGATTCTTTTTTCTTACCAAGGGAGGCTTCGAGAGGAACATTGAGAGCCTCAGGAGAAAGTTCGGATTCTGGAAAAGTGCCTGAAGTTTCAACAAGCGGTGAAAAAGAAAGAGAAGAAAAGAGCAATTCCACAGAGACTACACCTGAATCAGATGAAGAGATTGAGGATCTACCTGAGGTTACTTCTGGAGAAGTAGGGTCAGAGGAAGATAGAGAGGGACAGATTGCAGAAGACCCCCGAGGAGGTGTAGGGAACATTCCTGATAAGCTAGGTGAAGGGACAAGTAGACAGCAAGAAGATTGCGTGTCGGAGACCCGAGGAGGGACAGTAGTAGGGAAATCTCAAACGGTGGAAAGGAAGTCTGTGGAGCAAAAGAAAATTGTTGATGAACAAGAGGCAAATGAGACAGAATCAGATGAGGGTGAGAATGGGAAATCAGAGGGTCGAGTTCTGAGAAAGAGAACTTGGATCGGAGAAAGAAATAATAAAGAAGTGAGACCGAAAAGGAGTGTAAAAGGAGATCTTTGGCCTAACAAGATAAAGAGGCTGAGGTACAGACTGACACAAGCGAATTCATCAAAAGCTGAACAGGTGAATGAGGTGTCGAGTCAGAATCAAGCAAAGGGTGAAAAACAAAAGGAATCAAAAGAACCAGAGGAGATCAAGAGAATCAGAAAGCCTAACCAGAAGTATAGGTCACCGGAATGGACGTATGTGGCACTGTCTGAAGAAGAAGAGGCAGAGAGTCAAGGAAATCCAGAGGGGACCTTACGAGAAGTGGTTGAGGAGGAGAAAACTGTTGGAATCCTGAAAGTTATCTTGACTGACATTGGAGAAGAGTCAGATGCTCAGGATATTGAAGATTTGATACAATTTGATGTTGCTGAAGAGGAGGTGAAAAGTGATGAAAATCCAAATTGAGTGAACTGAAGGAGTCATTTGAAGAAGAGTGAAAAGAAGAAAATCTAAAATTAGCTGTTTGAAATAATCTAGAGTTCTAGAAATTCAGTAGTGGAGTAGTAGAGGCTAAGTCAAAAGACACTGCCAAAGTAATAAGATGGCTAACACAGAAAATAATCAAAGTAGATGTACCTTCTTGAGAAGATGGTGTAGAATGTGCTGCTGCTGTACAGGATTATTAATGCTACTATGGAGTGTACTTGCTTTATTAGTTACTTTTAGGGTTACAATAGACACTTTTGGAATACACACTGAGAATATGACTAACATAGGGAAGAGTTCGCAGAAAATAGTGCCAACTAGAATTAGTAACATTTACATACATAAAGATAGATCGATTAATAATTTTTCAAGCAATGTTTTTTCAAAGTTGTTGTACGAATACGTAAAGACAATGGAAGTAAGGGATTGCTACGTCTGTATGCAATTGCCTGCATCCGTTTCAGAGGGAGTTACTTATCATCATCTTCCAGCTACGTATGGGATTTCATGTAGTGTGCTAAGTAGTGTTTTTTATCTGTTAGGGAAAATAGATTATGAGATGTCTAATAAAGATAACATTTTGGGCAATTGCCTATGAATAAGAAACTGAATCCTGCAAAAGAAGCTAACATTTTTGGTGAGATTTTTATTGAGACAGAAGAATTAATATTAGATTATATTTTTAGAAACAATTTAACTTGTAGTCTGAAGGAAGAAGAAAAAGCTTTTCTGGATATGGTAGAGAAAAGGAGAATGAGCATGCATGAAAAGGCAGGAGAATATAAGATGAGTGAGACGGTGTGGGGCATTGAGATGGGAAAGGAGTTGAAGAATGGGGCCAGTCCAACTTTGGCTTTAGATGCACCACAAAAGGTTAAGCTATGCATTACCAGGAGGAAATCCCAATATGATAATTATTTCGTTGGGTCTAGTGAGTGTCATGATACATACTTTATTGCAAAAGGATGGGGATTCAAGGGAGGAGAAGATCCAGTTTTCCCGGGAGTGTATTATATTTGTGGGAATAAGGCTTATTACAGGTTGCCTGACCATTGGTGTGGCACATGTTATGTTGGTCTGGTCTTTCCAAAGATTTTTCATATAGATAAGTTAGAGGATGTAGAACAAATTAATCTATTAACACGCTTTAAGAGAGAAACTTGGTCAGAAATTGTAGGAGATATTTTTGGAGCTTTAATTCCAGCAGTGGGAATGTCTTTAAATGCATATGGAATTCGGAAGCTGTCAACAGTGGCGGATCACTTATCGACAAGCACCGCTGGAGGGTTTCTGTTAGTGAATACGGAGATGGTTGTCTTACGCGCCATGTCTATGCAAAATCGACTTGCCCTTGATATTCCATTGGCCAAAGAGGGTGGAGTCTGTGGAATGCTGAAGGTTCAACATTGTTGCACTTACATTCCTGACGAAAGCAAAGATCTAAAGATCTGTATCAAAAATATTACTGATTTGCATGAAGAATTAGTACCACTGGAAGCTGAAAGTATCTGGACTAAAATGGCTAATAAGATGATTGCTGTTAAGAACTTTATAGCTAAAATAGGTAGTACCATATTTGGTAAGATATTGTTTCCTTTGACATGTGTGATTGTTGCTTTATTGATACTTAGATTAGGGTGTTTGTGTTGTAAAAACAGGGGAGGGAAAAAGAAAATAATAAGAGAAAAGAAACAAAAGAGGTCAAAGAGAGACCCACAAGAAATAGAATTAGAAGAATTTAGGGAGAGTGTGTATTTAGAATCGAAAAGAGATGATGTGACAGAGTCTGGTGTGTAATGTTGTTCAAAAAGACATTTAAATTTCTCCTAAGAAATGGGGACTAAATGTTTTTTGGGGGTTGGTTTTTGTGGTGATAATATATCACCAAAGGGGGGATTGCTGGAGCAGGGTTTTCTGTCAAAACCCGAACATCAGCTTATATTTTTATATGTCATAATTAAAATTACTAATAATTAATTACTAGATATTAATTTTGTTGAAGTTTCTGACTAATCAACTTTACTAATGAAAGAATTACACGTGGGGATGCATTTGTGCTGCTTTATTAATACGTGAACTAAGTTGGTGAGCAAATTAATTAAAATGTGTGGCTAAAGTGCTATTTGTTATGTGTTTGCGCTTTGAAATAATACGCTTTAATGCTTCTTTATGTCGCAGATGGTTAGATAATTACATACATATAAGGGTATTAGTGGGAATTAACACTGTATAATCATTACGATGTAGTAACGTTGTTTTGTGTTTCTTTTGATTAAGATTGTCCATTCTGGCCTAGTCAAAGATGGGCGATATTTACAGCCTGCATTTGAGTAGATGAAATACGAAGAGAGGCCTCGCTGAATATGGTTGAAATCCTGACCTCGGCCTCTGTCTGTATTAAAAGTTTCCGTGAGGACAGCAGGTCTGGGCTTGACACCAGTTGTCACCAGTTATCCTTGGGAGAGAATAAAGCCACAATGAACTTTGATAAACTTGCGGTGGCTTCACTATGATTCCGAGGAAGAGCATTCATGGATGTTACATTTTTTAGTTTGTGCTTCCTTCTTCCGTGTTTTTATTTTTGAGATTTTCGAGAGCGGAGGTTTTTTCTAAATGTTGTGAGTCAACATCCTTTCCGGCTCGCTCTGCTCAACGGCTCAACGGATGTTTAGAGTTTGTTTGTAACTTTTAATGTGTAAGTTTTACTATAAATATTGTTAGACTAGAGAGGGTCTAAGGCCACTTCTTCCCGAACCTATGCTCGAGAGGATCGACGTTGATTGAGAGGACGGCGACTCGGGAGATTTTACTGAGAGACCTGTCCTGACCCAAATACGACATTTAGCTAGAATAGGTAATTATGAGAATAATGATTTCGCTATTGATTGACTTTCATTTTAAACTAATTAGATAAAATAACTTTTTGTTTGAATCACAGTGTCGGGTGGTTATTTCTTTGTCATTTATTGAGTTTCCAAATGCGTTCTTATTGTTTAAATCATGACTCGAGACATATCAATTAGGTTGCATTGACCTCAGTTTAGATGCAGATTGATTTAGGAGTTCTCTCGAATATTCAGTAAGGATAGAGTAATAGAATGAATGTTAGTGTGATGGGCCCTAGCGTATGATATGTGTATGTGCGTATGACTGTGGAATTACTTTGTCCGTGGAAGTAGAGAGAATTTATAAGCTCTGATCTGCAGCACAAGCTAGGTATTGTGGAAGAGAGGCCAACTGATAAAAGTTGATTACTTCCCATGCGTGCTTGCGATTGGCAAGGGTCACTTTGTCAGAAGAGTAGTTACACAATTGTGTGCGCGTCTTGATACTTATTTTAAAAGCTGCGTTACTTGGGTTAAGGTTCCAGAAGTCACTTGCTGATAATTGCCGCACGCATTCATGAAAGAACCGACTGTGTGACCCGCCAGGGTTGCTGGAGCTGATATCTAACCATAGCAAAGACTCGAGGAACCAGCTCTGACCTGCCCTAACTTATAGCACATTTTTTTTTAAAAACACCTGCGCTTAGCATTTCGTAGTTTAGAAGGCCTAGCTCTAATTGGATCTGAGCTGCAGGTGCAGTTTTTGGCAGCGGAAGAACCCTTTTATAGATCTTGGTTACATGTTGATTTAGTGTAGTGCTGAGTTTACCTATGGAAATTTCGAAGCCGTACGACAATGTGAGGTCTATTTTAGCTCGCATGACTTCCAACATTGGGGCTAGGCTCCGACCTGTCAGCTTTTTGGAAAGTTTTAAGGGGTTAACTTGCATAGCCATAGCTTTTATAGCAATGTCGCCACAATGCTTGACAAAGTGCCTTAGAGTCGATGTTAATCCCCAATAATTTATATGATTTTCCTGCCAAATATGACCACTTGGGTTTTCTTTAAATGTATCTCTCGGCTGTTCATGACGGTGTAGCTGTATCATTTATTTAGCAGTTGTTGCAGCCCAACTCTCGTAAGGCCGAGGAGGGCAAGGTCGTCGGCATGCAAGAGATGGCTAAACTGAGCATACGATTGTAAAAATGCATAGAGGTATGCTTTGTCGATGACCAGACTTCCGTGTGATCCATCCGCCTTGTTTCTAAATTTGCGCTATATATATCATGTGTTTAGCATTTCAACAACCATGGTCAGGTGATATAATGTTTTACACTTATATTATTCCCTAGAGCGGTGCCTCCTAACCTGAGCAGTTGCCAGGTGGGGTGAGGCACATACCCAGTACTATTCGGGTGAGTTATAACATAATATTTTTTCACTTGAGGTGATGGCTGTATAGTTGTTTTAGTACACTAATTGGTACCTTCGCAAAACTGATAGATTTAATATCCTTGCGGTTTTTGACCAAATTGTAACGCTTTACCACTCTGTTTGTCTGTTTGAATTGATTACTGCTGTTATTTCCACAGGTATTTTCCCTGTACCAAGAACAAGGTCCAGGTTGTATGTTTTTCGAGATTTTTGTATTAAATACACCATAATTTTGCAGTAGCTTTCTGGTCCTGACGAAAGCTGGGATATAATTTATCCGAGAGCTGAAACATGTAGACCAGTCTTTTCCAACACAGTTATTTGTTCAAACTGTCATAGCACTGTTTTATTTTATCTTGGTATCGAGGTAGCACTTCAATAAATACATATTTGTGCCTTGGTAACCAATCTTAACCATCACTTTCTTATCACGTGCACTGCAAACATCACCCCTCATCATCATTACTGTGGTTTTCCTCGATTCAGACAATATACCAACAGATACATTTGGGACACACATTGAACCAGTATATACGTCCATCTGGTAGAGGATGGTTCTCTGGTGAAGTTCCCAGGTTCCCAAATGATGAAGCGAGCCACTTGTTGTGGGTGATGGGAATCTTTCTCATGCATACACACACCTATTGGCACATTTGGTACTTTGTTGACAGCAGTTAGATTTAGATCAGTATTTACTGAGTGGTGACGTTATGGTCACAAAACGTTTTGACTCACAGTTTTTCTTTTTGTATACATAAACTGAGCACCACCAATATTGGGGGGGGGTGACTATATATTGCATCTAGCTCCACTGAAAGGTCAGCTATAAACAGATTAAACAGCATCGGAGCTAGCACATGTCCCTGTTCGACTCCCCTCTACCTCATGATTTTCCGAGATAGGTGTGAACCGGTACCAAGCTTAACTTGGATCCAGGTGTTGGTATGTAGTTTGACTACTGCATCCAGGAGTTTAACCAGGATTCCCCATTTCGTTAGCTTGGCCCAGAGTCCCTGTCTTGAAACCCCATTGAAAGCTGCTTTGAGGTCAACAAAGCACCATGGATGAAACTATAAGTATTGATAGGGCTAATAGATTGGACATAGTTTGCTATGAAGCCTGTTTGGTTTTTGGGATCAGTCCTTTCGAGTCAGCCCAAGAGCTCAGTTCTTCAAGTAGAATACTCGCATAGTGCTTCGCCTCATTGTCCAATAAGGCTACCAGCTTATAGTTGTTTGGGGATGAATGAGAGACCGACTTATACATTGGATGGATTATTGCCCCTCACCAAGAGTCAGGTATAATTGAGCTCCTAATTGAGTAATCGAAAAGGATTGCTAGCTGTTCTGAGAGATGTTCAATTTAAACAAGGCCTGTGGCTCCATCTGATCTTTCTTTGCTTAGTACTTAAGCCAGCCTTGTTTGGGTGATAGAGATTTCCTCACTTAGATGCTGCAGCATCTTTTCTGAGTATTCCTGGCACTCCTTATGGTCAGCTTTTGTCAGTATGACATTGTTGATCACTGTGGGTTCAACTCTATCATCAGCCTGTAAGTGACCTTTCAGAAATGTTACCCATTCTACCTCTGAGATGTTTGCACTCCCCTGGCTGGTAATTCCATTGGATTGCCTGTTTACTAGCGCCCAGAATTTTCTTGAGTTCTGGCTTTCACATTCCCAGTAGAGCGTACACCAGAATTGTTTAAGCATAATTGTTTTGAGCAATTTTATACTCTTTCAAAAGTTCTTCAGATTAATTATGCTTCCTAGCTGCCCTGTGGGCAGTATTTCTGGTCTTCTTTAATGCCATAGTTTGGTTTGAGGTGGGTATCTGTATACTACGAGAATTGGTAAAGGATCGTGGAGGAATTTGAAATTGTCTTAAAAGTTGGGAACAGAAATTTGTCCAGTCAGCTATTGGGGAGTCTTTCAATAGGTAACGACCTTAAGTGAGTAACAGACATTTCATCATGATGTTTATACTGATGTCGTCGTTCCATCTTAAGCGTTTTAGGTATTCAGAGTGAACTCCCCTGTGTGTAGTTATGGCAGGATCGTGATAAACTAAATTTGGGGTAATAGTAATGACTTGTGGGAAGAGATCGCTCTCAGAACGTGCAATGATACTGTCATTTTCTAAGTATGGAAGCAGTTCTAAATTACAGTGGTATAGTCTAAGTATGAATGTTTCGACCATTTGTCCACGTCCAATTTGGTGGAATAGCCTGTGAAAATCTGCTGTTCATTACAATGAAACCGGCTCTGTAAAGTTGCAGCACACAATGTTCCCCTAGGCTACAGTGCGGTTGGAGTAGAGGTTTAACCTGTTCGTTCAATACCGGAAGAGGAAATGGAAGGAGGCTTTCTGAGTCCACCGGGATTCCCTGAAAGAGGTTGGTGTTAAAGTCACTGGTAAGCAGACAATCTGTGTGAGGAAAATCCCCAGCCAGATCACACAGAACAGTGAGCAATCTATTTAAGTGAGACTTTTTTGTTCGAGCACTCGGGTTAATGTTGACATTGAGAAGCAGCAGAGGACGCTGCTGTCTCCACAGATTAATTTTAACTCTAAGCAGCCAGTCCTCGTCAAGGTGCAATGGTTCAATAGAACATTTTAGCCTGCATGAGCTGTATATGGACAGGCCCCACCTTAGGCCGTCCAAAGTCTCAATACCTTACAGCTGGTTTCCTGTGTTCGATGTATGCAGTTAAGGGGTAATTTTGAGTGACCCATGTTTCCTTAAAGGCAAGGAGGTCATATCTTGAGATAAAGTTTCGGGTCTCTGAAGAGGCCATTTTGTGTTGAAGGCCACTAATGTTCCATGAGCATAAAGATGAGGAGGTCTGCAACTGCAAGTTAATGAGAGTTATGGGTTGAGGGTGAGGTTCACTATATTTAACTGCTTCCTTTTGCTTTAGCTGTTGTAAATATTGCTCATAAGGTCAGACTGAACTTTTGTTGGACAGAGCTGCTGGCAACCATCCCCAGTCTTGCTCTTCATTAAAATTGAGAGTTGTGATCAGTGATCAGTCTTTTGAGACTGCGTGACCATCAGCACTTTTTAAGATTGAGTAAGTCTTGTTTCTATCACCGTTCATGGTCCGGCAAGAACTTGGGTGAGTAACTGGTAACTGTGCTAGCACAGCTGGATAGCCTGGTTTATAATATGGGTAGATTTTGATTCCCCATGATCAGAGGTTTTCTTTGCTGGCTAAGAGGGCTTGAACCCAGATAGAAGATTTTATAGGTGGGATTGGAATAAACATGTATGCAGATTCGGGGTCACCTTATACTATTGTAAATGTGGAAGTTTGGAAGGAATAGGTTTGTGGGTAAAATTAGGAATTTTTGGGCGTAAACTAGACATACATCCTGAGGGGTGCAGCATTGAAAAAATTGATATGCTTGGTTTCAGATGGATTACTTTCAGATTCAAAAGCAGGTATACATGTGAGACGTTGTACAAGGCTGGGAAAGGACCTTCAGTTCTTGGTTGGTTCAATAAGAAAAATGTACATATTATTATTTATCCAAAAAGTAGGGGAAAAGTTCTGATTGTTGAGGATAGTGTGACTGTTGCTAATTTATGTTGAGGACATTTCTCAGTGTTTAGAAAGAAAATTTAATTGGATTTGAGCTTTAAGTTTACTGAGGAATGATGCATGGACAAAAGTGCGTAAGGTAAGATACATTCCGATGATGGTTAAGGGAGAAAGTGTCTAAGGAATTGGAAAAAATTGGTATCGTCAGAGATTATTGTGCCAATAGAAGCATCTGAATGGATTTCTCCATTGGTTGTAGCACAACAAAGCAGTGGTAAATTAAGATTATGTTGATCTCCATCATTTAATAATAACTTCAATGTTGATAGATTTCCATTGTACAAAATCAATTAAGTAGGTGCATGCCTGAAGGGCGCAAGCATTTTTCAGGCATTGACTTGCCATCTGCTTCCTATCAGATTTTGTTGCCACCTGAATCAATTAAACGTACGGCTTTCATTACACCAGATGGAGGTTTTCAGTTCAGGCGTATGTCGTTTGGATTGGCATCAGCAGCTGTTCTTTATCAGCGGCTGATGTTTAATCTGTTTGGTAAGGACCATGGCATATTTGTTTCCAGGAAGACATCCTAGTTTTGGCAAAGATAAGGAAAAACATGATTATAGACTGGAAAAGGTCTTGGGTATACTCGAGTCGAAGGGGGATGCTTGGATTCTGCCTGCCTATTGCTGGAAGGACTCACTGCCCCACAATCCATCTGTCCCAGGAAGAGGGGCCATCGGCAGTCTTCATGCACTCTTGAGCGCCCTTTTTCTCCCGCAGCACGGAACGCTCAGGTTCTGCCTGCCTGTTGTTGGAGGGACTCACAGTCTCACAATCCATCTGCCCCAGGAGGAAGGGCTAGCACCAGTCTTCATGCACTCTTAAGCTCTCCAATTTTCCTGCGGTGTTGGATGTTTGGATTCTGCCTTTCTGTTGTTGGAGGGACTCACTGTCCCACAATCCATCTGCCCAGGAGGAGGGGCCAGCACCAGTCTTCACACGCTCTTAAGTGCTCCATATCTCCCGCGAAGCCCGGGCTAAGGGCGCGCCTGTCCAGCACCTTTCATCGCCAGGAAGAGGCAGGGCAGGGCCAACCCATTTGGCCTTAGTTTTACATAGATTATCTGGTGGGGACTTTGATGACTTTTTACCCCAAGGCACTGTAAATTGCAATTTGTTTATTGGGGTTGGATTGCGTGTCCTCCATCAACCAGCACTGGGCAGACAATGGTGACCTGCCACAAGGACTGTAATTCCTTCTGTTTAGTATCTTTATGTCATTGTTATTTACTGTGACTAGGAGGGTATGAGACTTTGAGTTTGGTCACTAAAAGGGAAATCCAGTAGAGTACAGACACTACCTATTAGTTATTTACTGCTAGGTTCTCAGATTTTTCTTGCTATTACAATTATCATTTTAACTAAGTGGTGAGATTTGGAAAAGTTGACCATCCTTTAAATCATTCTTTCCTGTGCTTTTTCCTGTGTTTACCCCTTTTATTGGAAATGGGCAAATGTAAGGCTGTGGAGGGTGGTCCAAGGTCTTTCAAAGGGAAAGAAACAAAAACCGTAATTTGGGGACAATGAGGTAATGGACAGGATATTGAAAACCTGTTGTTGGAGCGCACAGATCTGGCTGATTCCAAATCGTATCTTTTGAAGCCTAGTTAAAAAAACCCTGATGTTTAGCCAGTCAAACGGATACATAAGATATTTAAAAAAGCCCAATCCAAATGTCAATCCGACCCCCATCTGGCATTACACAATGACTTGCATGGATCTCAATCTAACACAAGCCCTGTTCAGTCACATCTACTGACCACCAAACCAATAATTGATTGTAGCAATCGCTTTTCGGCCCTTTCCAATGAGAAGAATTCTATTGTAAATGAAAATCTACAAGCAGATAGGCAGGGCTGTATAAACCAAGGGATAATTGCAACCACACAGATTCAAATCAAATTCCGTCATCAGCCATGCATAGAGAGTCACAACACATAGGGTTTAAGACTGGGTGGGACGAAGTCAATAGCGGGCTAACTGTTGCCTCCCACTGACTGGAGCACAAGGCTCCTCCCTGCAGTATTGCAGTTGCTATGGCTTCTGTGGAGGAAGAGCAGATCCATTATTTACTGGTCCAAATGCTGGCTGACTCACCACCTTTGAGAAGGGGGGAAACAAGGGAGCTTCAGGTGATGGATTGCTAGTCAGACCTTGCATTCGGAGACTGTGCCTCCGACTGTAATCAATGGGGGCAGTCCTGCTGGGGAACTAGCCCCCTCTATCTTTGATAGGACTTTACAATCCCAGGACACCTCCATCAAAATACTGTCATGGAATGTACAGGGCTAACCAAGGTAATGGAGGAGGTGTAATGGGGTCATTTTATTAAAGCATTTGACATCTGTCTCTTTCAAGAAACATGTGGCTAGCCCCCACTCATAAGAGTGGATACACATCTTGTTGTGTGAATGCAGTCCAATATGCTAGGGGTAGGCCCTTGGGGGGTTGTGAACATGAGTCAAAACATCACTCCAAGGCAGAATTTCTCCAGTGCCTGTAGCTTCCCGAGATATATTAGCAGTTAGATTGGTGCTTCCATCTGGGTTGACACTAAGAATTTATAATGTATACAATAGAGTGGAGACTAGTAGTAAGGAGACCAAGGTAATTAGTATTTTAGAGCAAGCCCTTCAGGAGAGTCCGCATAAGGATAGACTTTTGGTGGCATGAAATTTAAATGCGACCTTTGAACTGTTGGTAGCCTTTCCACTCAATCTAATGCAAGAACAGTATAACCAATGGGGTATTCTGGCGTTAAATCTACCCGTAGCCAGGTGGCCAGTAAATACGGGTCAATTGCTGTCCCTGACATTAAACTTCACTCTCATGGCCATTATCGGCAAATGTCACTCAGATCGCCAAGGTAAACTGACTTTTATCAGGGCACGACATAGCAGCAGAATCAACTATATTTTGGCAGAGGTAAAGCTCTGGCCGGTAATTTTGGATATGGATATAGTTGAGCGCTCAGACAGTGACCATAATGCCCTACGTATGTCGTTACAGGATGAAGAGCCCCTAGCCCAGGCTTCCTATAGTAATAGAGACACAGGTTCCCTTTTGTACACTAATAATTTTAGAACAATTAGATGGGTGATAAAAAAAACAGAAACATTGGAAGTGATTAAGAATAGTGTAACTGTCAATCACAAGTCTCTATCGAAGCTCCCTCTTGCATCTAGAATTGAGAACTCTGCTACTAATCATGAGTCCACATTAGAGAGGTACTGGGAATACAAAGGCGCAGGGGGAATACTGTGCCTACTCTGATAATTGGTGCAATGGTGAATGTAGGATGCCAAAAATAAGCTCATGGCGGCTATTAAGACAAAAATACAGCCAGAAATATCTATGAAAAGGAAGCTGTATCAGCAAGTGATGAATAAAGGTAAAAAAGAATGGCAGAGCTCCCTAAGGACTAATTTGCATGTAACACATTCAAACAAAGACAATAAGTCATTTTGGAAAACAGTTACTGGTTGTCTTATTGGTCGGAAACAAACCCTGCATTTCTGTATCCAGCCTCATGACTGGATGGCATATTTTCAACAGCTTCATTCTGATAAGTGTGACACTACCCAGAGTGATGCAGAGGCTATACAAACTAGTCCTCTCTCTATGTTTACCAAACTGACTTTTTCGCTTAATGAAACGCTAACATCTAACAATTTCTGTCATGCTACAGGGCCAAACAGACTGACCAACGATCTTGATAAGGAAGACCCAGAAATTTGGGGTCCATACATCAATCTGCTTTCTAACACAATTCTAGCTGGTATGGAGATTCCTCCCTCCTGGAAACTGTCGGAAATTATTACTCTCTACAAAAAAGGGATAAGCCAATTATAGGCCTATGTGCCTGATTGACTCCCTATGAGAATGGCGGAGTTTAGGCCAAATGTGAGTACTGTGGATCAGATTTTTCATTTTGCCTGTATGTACTGGAGAGAGGTGATTATTGGTAAGGGCAAACTCTATGTTGCCTTCGTTGACCTTCGTTCAGCTTTTGACTTGGTTCCCTGCACCAATCTATTGAGGTTTCTTTAGGAGATGGGGCTTCCAACTCCCCTGCTGTACATCCTAGTGAGGCTTTATGCTGATACACTTGCTCAAGTGAAGTGGGGGCAGGATGGGGCCTTGACCGATCCCATTCATATTGATCAGGGGTCAGGCAGGGGTGTGTTTTGGCGTCCACTCCCTTTATGTTATATATAAACTGTGTAATTGGCTTTCTAGATAAAGATGGGTGTGATGCACCCAAGATGGGAAGGTGGAGGGTTCCCGCACTTCTTTTTGCGAATGACACTTTGTTAATATCCAAGTTGCAGCAGCAACAACTCCTGAACTCCTTTCAACTGTTTTGTGCTGAGCGGGGCTTGGAGCCTAATAGCTCTAAGACAAAATGTATGATTTTCAAAAGTCAGACATTGACCTTCAGTAAGAGGAGAACACTAGTGGGTGATACATCCCTAGAAGTAGTGGCCAGTTTTGAGTATTTGGGTATTAAATTGACCAAAAACTTATGCTGTACACTGCAGGTGGATAAAGCTCATTTAGCTTTGATCCAACACACTTCTTATATAGGGAAAATCCACAGAAAAACCTCATTGAAAAGGGTGGCTCCGGCATTCAAAATATATAACGGTTTATATGGTGCTGAGCTGTGGGGTTATTCACATATAGAGAGCCTTTCCATAGAGGAGCAAAGATTTATAGGCACCCTACTGAGTCTCCCTGTAAGTACACCGCTGACCGACTATATTTAGACATGGCCCAAAAGAAAATCGGCCACAAGATTGCAGAATGTTAACTTATCGGTATAGGTTATGGACAACACCTACCCTTGATTCCTATAAAAGAGTGAATCAAAGATCCTTTGGTCCCACAGTACGCACGGAAAGTACTGTAGCTCTGTGCTATTAAGGCCCTACTTCAAAGATTGAAATTGAACAAACACTGGACCTCACCAGAGAGCATGTGCTTTATTGGCAGGCCTGTATAAAGGGACTATTCTGGGAAAGTGTGGCAATTGGAAGCGTTAGACAGTGTGTCTTCTACTGACTGGAAACCAGTGGCCTTTTACAAAACAACAATTGATAAAATTGTCCCTCCACTAGCAATGACACTCTACCTTCAA
The DNA here is from genome assembly GCF_964204655.1 of Triturus cristatus. NCBI lineage: Eukaryota > Metazoa > Chordata > Amphibia > Caudata > Salamandridae > Triturus > Triturus cristatus. The sequence goes on along the minus strand of NC_140591.1, from coordinate 1,667,541,511 downwards.
TTTAGGTATGGCACTTTACCTATAAAATCATTCACTGGTAGGATGCTCTGAATCGCTCTTCCATGTTCTGTTTTTTTTGCCCCTCTTATAAACACTTGCTTGCAATATGGATTGTTCCTCCGTGCAATAAGCTGGGATATAGGGAGCTCCAGATAACGTTCAGAATATTGCAGTGCGATACTAGTCAGATTGCAGTTCTTTGTCTGGAAATGTATTTATAGGCATGTTGGATTAGGTGTGTTAACATCCTACAGTCATCCTCTGAACTCCGACAAGAATTGCTTGATGTTTATGAGGTTTCATGGTGGGACATTTTTATGCTGTAGATTTAATCTGTGATTTTTGTCATTTTATACTTTTAGATAGTGGATTGTTTCATGACTTTTTGTGCTTTTTTACTGTGTTCCTTTTAATCAACATAACTTTATTTATTGATATGTATATTTACATTTTTATTAATATGTGTATTGTGGTTGTTTTATTTGTCTATTTTTTCATGATCCACAGAGATCGAAGGGGCTACCTGTAGATTTTTCCAAATATGAATTTGCTAATGTTGCTCAAATATGAATTTTCTTTGAAATAATGATAAGAAAAGAGGGTTTTGGCAAACCAGGAACAATTTGGTTTAATTAAATGCAGCAGCCAGGAGAGCAACAACAGAGTCAAGTCTTGAAGACTGTCTTGATGTACAGAGGTTTTGGCTGGCATTACATATAGTTGTTGAAGTACAATAAACCGATTACACATTCTTGTAGAACACGTAAATCTGGGCTGAGTCATGAACCATAAATTCAACCATCTCATAAAGGGGCACAGGTGGGTCTTGACTTTGTGGAGACCTAATGTGGGACAGTGTGTATGTGTCCAGATGTCTAGTGTGGGGAGAACGTGAACAATGAGTGTAGTGTGCATGCTGTTTTTTGTGTAACTACAAGCAGCATCTGACTGTTTGGTTCTTTGTGATTGAGTGCCCCTTTTACCAAACATGTTTTAATGGGGCCAATCTCCTCAGACCTTTTGTGGTATTGCTGCCTATCTGTGTTATGGATCTGGGTTTTCTGTGTTTGTGTGTTTGTCTTTGAGCTAAGTGTTACCCCATCTGTGACTTATCAATCAGTAGGCTTGGGTCGTAGGGCATGTCTGACCATGTATCTCTGACTCGGGTTTGATGAGGTGGTCATCTCGGGTGGATTCAACAGCAATGATATGAGCTTGTTATTACCATCAACACCAACTTCAAAACAGGCACCTTCCCAGATGACTGGAAGTCCTCGTCATTGGTGCCACCCCTTCTGCATGGGACAGCACCTGGTGGCCGACAGCCCTCAAAAGCCCACCTACCCCTTCAGAGCACACCAGGAACCTCAGCATCGTACTCGACTCATCACTCACCATGAACTGACAGGTCAACACCATCCCCTCCAGCTGCTTCAACACCCTCCTCATCCTCCGCAAGACCTTCAAGTGGATCTCTCCTGAGTCAAGAAAGACAGTCACCCACGCACTCATCACCAGCAGACTGGACTATGGAAACGCACTCCATGCCAGCATCAACAAGTCCCTACTCTGAAAACTCCAGACAATACAGAACACCTCCACCAGACTCATCCTCGGCATCCCCCGACACAAACAGATCAGCCAACACCTACGAAGTCTCCACTGGCTCCCCATGGAGAAAAGAGTCACTTTCAAAATCCTCACTCACGCCTACACAACAATGGACCCAAATACCTCAACGACAGAATTAACTTCCACGTACCCAAAAGAAACATCCGATCTTCCAACCTCGCACTGGCCAAAACCCCACGCATCCACAGAGCCAGAGCAGGCGGAAGATCCTTTTCTCACATTGTAGCCAAGACCTGGAATGAACTACCGTCAGACATCAGACGCACCCCCTCCCTAAACACCTTCAGGAAGACCCTCAAGACCTGGCTCTTCGGCTAAGCAGATCTGCGGACACCCCCCTCAGCGCCGTGAGACCCTCACGGGTGAGTAGCGCACTTACAATTAGCTGATTGATTGATTGATTGACTGTTACAGCAAATCCGCTCAGGAACAGAACTATGCTTGGAACCATAGAACATCAGCATGTAGGGACTGAGTCACCACACCACCGCAGTATCTATGAGCCCGAGTACGACTAGTAAAGGAGCCTCACTTGCCCTCCTAACCTTTCCAGAGAAACATGTGATTTGGCACCCTAGAACACAACCCTCTCAACCCTCTCAGGTATCGTGGTAACAGGACACACCCTTTCACTCTCTTACTCCTACTTGTCCACAATAAGATAAAAAAGACACAAAGAAAGTTTGCTATGTTTATTTAAACTATCGTGCTCTAAGATGCAATATTTGTACCACTATCAGACAAATGCCTCCCAAAAATATAATTAGCATGGTTAACAAACCATATACCATAAAAAGCCCTGTCAAGTTATAGACATATTAGTCAAAACATTTATTTTTCTACTAAAGCTAAATTATAATATATTATAGATCTCTGGGATTAGTGGTGGACTCTGTACCTCAGCAGACATATATGGCTGCTCTGCATCTCAGCTGATACAGCACTCTTGCTTCAGGACCTTCGCTCAGAGAGTTTTTTCAGAACCCCTGTCCTCAGTTACTTAACAAGATATGTGTATTCACAAACAGCAGCTGCATTCTCTTCTGTTAGTGTCTGACCAAAGAGAATAACAAGGGGCAATGTTGTTTGACATTGTCTAGGGAGTTCCAACTACATCCCAGGAAAAGAATGAATTATGAAAACATGTGCATGCGTTTTTTGTGTGAAAATACAATGTGGCTCAATGGCAATGGGGTTATGTCATAACGTGTACAAAATAAATGTTGCCTACATTGTGCACAACTAGGCTAATATAGGAAAAACAACAATGGGCCATGCAAGAAACACACCGCATTACATGTACATATAACATGGCAGTCATTGATATCATGTTTACCGACAGTCTCATTATTATGCATACATTTGTCATGGCATACATTGACATCGTATTTACCGGTATTGGCATTTTCATTTGTGCACATATTACGGCGTACATTGACATCACATTCAGCGTTATTGACATTGTTATGTGTACATATATTAGTGCCTATATATATATACATATATATGAATGCCATTTAAGGAGACAGCTACACCGAAGAGTAAGAATTATATCCGCTAATTTTTTGGGACTTGCAGAATAATTCTCAAAATATATTCCTCATTTTGCTGTGAAATTGTACAGCATCAGACAGTTGTTGAAGAACAAAGCTAATTTTTAGTAGTCTATACAATGTGAAGATGATTTTAGTGACATTAAATAGCCCATTAATAGTGCTACAACCCTACAGAGTTGTGATCCTAATGCAGATTCTACTGGGAAGACTGATGCCAGCAATAAATGGTTGGGAACGGCACTAACACAGATTGATGGCAAAAGTGAAGAATGTGCAGTAGCCTTTACTTCTGGGTCACTGTCTCCAACAGACAACGGATATTCTACAATTAAAAATTAAGCACAGGCATGTGCGTGGGTGCTTGACCCCTGCAGAACATTTGTGTGGGGATAACTGTCATTATTCAATGTGATCATAAACCAGTGGTGAAACTGTTGACTAGCGATAGTACTAGTAATGGTTCAGCATGAATTGCAAGACTATCCATGTGGATGCAAGACTATTTCTTCATGGTTGTGAATGTACCTGGAAAAGACAATGTGGTTGTAGATGTTGTCTCCCAGATTTCTTCACAATTGAAAGAATATCAGGATGAAACATGGAACAAATTGCATGTATCCTTGGTGTATGATCAGGGTGTACCGACTGTAAAAAATGAAGAATGGGAGGTAGAGTATCAAAATAATGAAATGTTGCAAAGGCTCTTCAAGTTTAGGCAGTAGCTCTTAGGTAAACAATTGAGGCCATTCTGGGAAGTGAGAGCTGAACTCTCCTTGGAAAATGGTGTAATTTTGAGAGTGGACAGAATCATTCATTCAGGTAACCTACGGAAGTAATCATTAAATTGTGTCATAAAAGCCACTTTTGCATTGTTAAGATGAAATCTATTGCTAAGAAATTATTTTGGTAGCCAGGAGTAGATATGGCAGCAGAGCGACATGTCAAGGAATGTGCATTTTGTTAAAAACGTAATACACCTCTGTACACTTCGAGACCACATATGGGTGAAAAGCATAACCCCAAAAATCCATGAGTGGATGCTGCTGTTTATATTATGTGGCCAATAGGCACTCCACCACAATATGGTATTGTTTTTACTGATTTTTTTTTCAGATTGCCAGTGATGAAAGTTGTTGAAAGAGCAAACACTGAATCTGTTTTATATTTCTTGGATCAGCTTTTGTGACAGAAGGGATACCCTCTAGTGTTATTAGTGATAATAGTACGCAATACATGTCTAAGGGCCTCATTACGATGTCGGTCGGAAAGGCTCCGGATAGCATGCGGATTTTCCTAACCCGTGTCGGAACCCATGTTTTCCGACCAACTCAGAAACATTTTAGACCGACCAATTAAGATAGAAGGAAACCATTCAGTCATTCTGACTTGGTTCTGACTGCCATTCGGAAACTCAGAGTCGGTCGGAGCCGATTCATACAGCTCAATGGACAGCAATTCCGACAGACCGATTACGAAGTCGGATTCCGATAGCCTTTCCAACTCAGTCTGTCTGACACAAAAAGGCTGTCAGAAACGACTTTACGGGCCCCTAGCAGGACCCCCTTCATCCTGAGGTCTTCTTTGGGGGCTGTAGGGGTACCCAAGGGCACCCCTCTAGAACTATGCACAGTGTGACAGGCACCATGGGGTGCCCGTCACAGGGTGCAAGGTTTTCCGCAACCACCCCTTTTATCAATGAGAGCCTGTGTTGTCGGTCAGAACACAGGATCCCATTGAAGTCAATGGGAGACTTTCTGAACGGTGTTCGGAAGCTTTAGAATCGGTCGGTCGGAACCTCCGACCTCAAGTCGATTGGAACTGATTCCGACATGGAGTCGGTCAGAATGCTTTCCGATCTACATACTAATTAGGCCCTATGTTGTATTTCAAGATAATTGGTGTGAAACATAGAACTGCATCCATGTACAATCCAAGTGGCAATTAGAAGGTGGAGAGCTTGAACCAGTGTGGTGTGGCGCCGTGGCCAGGGCGACTGACTCCGGAATCTTGGGATCACGGTTCGATCCCCAGCGGCAGATTAGCCCAGCACCATGTGACTCTGGGCAATAACTCACTTAATCTTCCCGACGGCCCCCAGCGCCTAGAGACCCTTACGAGTGATTGTTGGCACATTACAAATGTGGATATATATATATATATATATATATATATATATATATATATATATATATATATATATATATATATATATATATATATATATATATATATATGAAAGCTCCAAAGTTCCCCAACAGGGCAAAGATGCACTCAAACAACTGCTAGCATCAGGCTTTTAAAGGGTAAGAACGGAACCAGCATGCCGATGCAAATACCAGCTTTCGTGTCGAGTTATGCATGCCTGACGCGTTTCTGTGCTGCCGCACTTCTTCAGAGGCTTCGAGAGTCTTTCATGCTGTTCTGATCCTCCCACACTCAATGGAAAATGTCACCCTTCGATGGGCTGCTCTGTTGAGCGCATTGACTTGTGGGTGTTGTAGTCTGGATCAGCAAACTCTACCCTAATGGGTGCACGTTATTATTGCTGTTGCCAAAAGTTCCAAGCCCACAGATGGGCCTCCGCATGTAGATGCCGTTCACTTATCCCAAGCAAATATCCCACGTTGTGGCTCCGTGTAATACAGAACCTGTGGCCCCCCACATATATATATAACCGGGTACTTAAAGAGGTAATTCATTCAACTATTGCCAATAATGTTGATTATGCTGTTCCATTGGAAAAAGCAGTGTGGGCTTATATAGTCATGAATAATGAGGAAACTGGGGTTTTCCCATTTTTGATCATGAGAGGGAGGAAACTTCGAGCCAAGTTTAATCCAGCTTGGTTATTTGATGTTTGTGTGAAGCAATGGTAAAGTTTAAGATGGGAGAATTGGTCTACATAAAGAAACCAGGCATGGTATATAAACAAGAAAACTGTTTTTTTGATCCTGCTGAAGTGGTGGAAGTGATACATAATGTGGTTCATCAGTGTTTGCGGGCATGGAACTTCAAACGTTTAGTGTTGAGGAGAAAGGAGCTGTGGGGGAATTTTGTCCATGTCCCAGTGAGAAGAGCAGCTGAATGTGTGGATGATGATTACCTATATTGTCCGTGGGTGTGAATGTGGAGGTGCCCATGTTGTCATTTGAAGTGAATGTGTAGGAGGTACCCAGGAAGAAAGTGATTGGGGTGTCGAGTAGTGTTGAGGAGGCGGAATCAAAAGTGGAACAAAGTAGTATTGAGGAAGGGGTGATGGAAGCAGATTAGAGGGGGCCATGTGGGAGAGGTGGCACATTTGATGGAAGTTTATTGGATGCATGGAGGGGTCAAGCGAGTGGTGAACAGGTCAGTAGCAAAAGTAACAGGAAACCACCCAAGGAAGACTACATTAATGGTGGTAAAGTTCAAATGTATTTATGCCTTTGTAAATTATTTTGTCCTTTAGAGATTTGTTTTTGCATTATATTCAACTTTGATTCTATGCTGTATCTATGTAGGGGGATGTGTTGGGTTGTGTCCCTTGCTATTTAGCTGTGTTTATGTTTCTCTGAACCAGCCCACTTATGTGGACGTTGTTCTACTGCTTCACATGAGGTCTACACTTTATAAATTCCCCCGACATGTAGAGGCACCATGGAAATTTGGAATGTCACTTTCAGAATCTGGGGCATCGTGTTTCAGGTTTATTTAATAAGGTTCCATCTATATTCCAATTTCATCAAAAGACTAAGGGGCATATCAGCAACAACCGGCGATAATTATCGCTAAGCGCACTGAGCGCTAGGATAATTATCGCCGGCTAGCGTGGATTTTTATCGCTGAGATAGCGTGCTATTAGCAACGCTTATCTCAAAAGCAATAAAAATCCTTGCGCTAACTGCCTAACGTGAGATTATCGCTGGAAAACCAGCGATAATCTCATGCAATGTGGCGTTAGCTTGTTGATAGGGACTCAAAAACTTAGCCATGATATCCACCTTCCATAGGATATCATGGCTAAATCAGTCCTGAAGCAGGCGTAAGGAAAGTAGCGATAACAGGGGTTATCGCTACTTTTCTTGCCGCTATGCTTCATAGCGTGGGGCTTGATGATAGGAGAAATGTTGCTTAGCGACATTTCTCCTGTCATGTCAGGTCAGGAACGCCCACTTTGCATCTCATTAGAGATGCAAAGCTGGGCGTTAGGAATTCCTGCGCTAATGCAAGTTTTCTCGTGTTAGCGTGAGCTTGCTAATTAGGCGAAAAAATTATTGCCGCTTTTCGACCGAAAACGGCCGCAAAAGCGGCGATAATTCTATCGCCTCGCCTTGCTGATATACCCCTAATTTCTTCAAAGCTGAGCCTTGTATACTATTTTAGCTCAGTTTGTAACAATATGAGAACTGCTTAATCCCTGGGATCTGAATACACGTTTATATTATTATTAATTTAATAGAATTCTACTGAATGTTTACATTTCTATTTAGGTGCAGTAAATTGTGTGAAATGTAAAGAAAATGAATGGTCCAATGAGAGAAGAGATCAATGTGTTAAAAAAATGATGGAGTTCCTAACATTTGAAGAACCGCTGGGTCTGATTCTCACCATTTCTGCCACCACCATGATCTTACTGACTGCATTTGCGCTGTTTCTCTTTTTCAAGTACCAAGACACTCCCATCATCAAAGCCAACAATCGTGGATTCAGTCACCTGCTCCTTGTCGCCCTCATGTGCTGCTTCCTCTGCTCCTTCATGTTCATTGGCTATCCCAGTAAGCTTGCCTGCATGTTTAGGCAGGCTGTGTTTGGTGTTGTATTTTCCATCAGTGTCTCTACTGTTCTGGCAAAAACCATTATTGTTGTTATTGCCTTCAAAGCAACCGATCCCCATAGTGCTGCACGTAAATGGCTGGGTTCAAAGATGCCATGTTGTATAGTAATCTTTTGCTCTTTAGTACAAATTGCAATTTGTGTTACATGGATCGTCACGTCTTCTCCATTTCCTGATCTAATTATGACATATTATAATGACAAAACAATTGTTGAATGTAATGAAGGAGACACCATCTTCTTCTACTGCATGCTGGGATACATGGGCCTCCTGGCCACAGTGAGCTTTATTGTGGCCTTTCTCTCAAGGAATCTCCCTGGAAGCTTCAACGAGGCCAAGCTGATCACCTTCAGTATGCTGGTGTTTGTAAGTGTGTGGATCTCCTTCATCCCGGCGTACCTGAGCACAAGGGGGAAGTACATGGTGGCCGTGGAGGTGTTTGCCATTCTGTGCTCCAGTGCAGGGCTGCTGGGGTTTATATTCTTTCCTAAGTGTTACATCATTCTTGTAAGGCCTGAAAGAAACAAAAGATCCTATTTAGTAAGAAAAATTCACACAGTTAATAAAGTCAAAGAAGTATGATGGCCTGTGATTAGTTTTATTTTCTGGAACCCTGATAATTTTTAATACAATTCTTAATCGGTTCCCTCATAGGATACACCATAGATACATCAACATGTCTGTCATCATCTACAGATGACCATCAAATAAATTGGTAAATTAGTATCAGCTTTACCTCTTAAAATTGAGCCTCACTGTAAATGAAATAACATTTGATCCAATTTGTTTGACCTGTTCTGTTACTTGCCAGTGCTTTGTGAGTTAGTTAAAAAAGATCACTGGATTTTCAATGATAACCAGACAAAACGCTATGTCCCTATCTGGCTGTCAAGGGTTATTGCTACAGTTCAGAACAATTTTGTGGAATCATGATCCATTTATTTTATTATGCTGTCCTCAGTAGATTTATTCCTATTAAACCTTAGTGTTCAGAAAAGCCAGTATTCAAAGCAATGTTTCATAGTATTCATTAAAGATCCAATGTATTGTCTAAGATTAGAATTCACTTTAAACTCTATAGGCCTCCGTCTAAGTCATGACGTAAATAGGTGGCAATAATCATGCTGATAAATGATGATTTGTGGGTCAGTAATTACCAGTTATTTGTGGGTCAGAAGGAGGCATCGCATGAGATATCAGTCTTTTGTGCACCAATTGCCACTCTAACCTTTATTTAACACTTTCGCTCGGACAAATTTATCCAGGTGTGGCATTTATTGCATAACTCACAATTCCAATAGGATTTCTTCAGAACTTCGAATGAGGAGCTGTTTATTATTCATAGACATTTGAGAGATCTCTCCAAATCTTCTAAGAACATTACATCTTCATCTTCAATCCTCACTGGAGGCTCTGTCTATTTCACTGTCACTTAAGTGTCTGATCCTTCAACAACTGTTGCAGTGAAAGTATTGGACTTAAGTTTGATTCCTCCATCTTAGGGGCCGATTACGATGTCGATTGCAAAGGCTTCAAACGGCATTCGGTTTGTCCGAATCCAACTTGGAAAGCAATATTTGGATCCAGCCGACAAGCAGATCATACATCAATGCAGAAAACGGCATGCAACAATAAGGAGGCTGTCTCCCATACCATCTCAAACATAAATCGAAAAAGATTGTTATGGTCACATCTTACTAGTTTCCCATAACAAAATATCAACATGCATTGGAGGATTCTTAGCGTTGGGAGCAACACATTAGATAAATTACTGTAAACTTTCAAACAAGGAAAAGGTATGAGAGATCACTCTATCCATGCCAGACCAAAACCAGTAGAATTAGGTATCCAATTCACCTGGTGGTCCCAAACCAAAATAACAAGGTATCACCTGTGCAGGGGAAAAGCAACACACTGATCTGGATTTTAGGATGGACTGTCATAGGGAAGCACCCAACGTAAGCTCAAAAACATTACATTATTGCTAGACAATGAGCAATGGTCGTTGTTTTGGCTCAGGAGCCATATGATTGGGTCGACAATGATACTGAACGGACCAACTCTAGTTCTATCTGTCCCCGTCCTCTCATCAACCTAATAAAACCTAGATGAGTACAGAGGGGATGAATCTTTTCCACACTAATAATATCTCTATATTAATATGGCCAATATCAGAAATACAGGGCCTGATTCAAAAAGGTAAACTTACACTTTTGTGTAAACTTACTCTTTTTCTGTATTCACTGATTTAATAGTAACTTTCCAATTGCGGAGACTCCGCAGCTGAGAAAGAGAACTTTGCACATAAAAAGATGGACCTGTCTTAATTCTTTCTGTGGAGAGCACTATCTAATGCGAAACATAGTGAGCCTGACCTAGAGTTTGGCAGATGGGTTACTCCATTACAAATGTGTTGGTTATCCAGTCTGCCTTATCACAAGTGCATTATATCCAATGGCACTTTTAATATGGGGGGTGAGATATGTGTCACATTGGTGATGGAGTAACCAGTCCGCTGAACTGGAGCTGGCAAATACAGATGATGATAACATGCAACAAACCATGCACATCATTATGAATAAACATCAGACATACTCAGTTTAATATCAAACACTCAAACATTACACATAGCTGTAATAATTGTTTAGGATCAGGGACACAGGAATTATGTGATTCTCTGACAATTTGAAGTAATACTACTTTACAATGTGCAGCTGCCTAACCACTCCTGAGGCGAGATAGCCGGGAGATGAAACTGATTTTAAAGATTACTTTTAAAATTTTCGTGTTTAGATAAACTGTTGCACTGTTTTTAAAAATTGCTTTTAAACTGAAAATTGCACTTTAAAACTGTTGCACGATACCCCAGAGCACTCCCCCACCTCACCTGTTGAGAACTCCCCGCGCTGCCGATTTCAGGGCTGCGGCGGGTCGGAGTTCTTGGCGCCAAAATCGGAGCGAGCACAAGCCACGCCCACCGACGCAGGCCACGCCCCCTTCGCTAGACCTTAAGAGCAAGTGGAACACAGGCCGCTGTCAGAGAATAACCACTCCTGAGGCGAGATAGCCGGGAGACGAAACTGATTTTAAAGATTACTTTTAAAATTTTCGTGTTTAGATAAACTGTTGCACTGTTTTTAAAAATTGCTTTTAACTGAAAATTGCACTTTAAAACTGTTGCACGATAACCCAGAGCACTCCCCCACCTCACCTGTTGAGAACTCCCCGCGCTGCCGATTTCAGGGCTGCGGCGGGTCGGAGTTCTTGGCGCCAAAATCGGAGCGAGCACAAGCCACGCCCACCGACGCAGGCCACGCCCCCTTTGCTAGACCTTAAGAGCGAGCGGAACACAGGCCGCTGTCAGAGACTAACCACTCCTGAGGCGAGATAGCCGGGAGACAAAACTGATTTTAAAGATTACTTTTAAAATTTTCGTGTTTAGATAAACTGTTGCACTGTTTTTAAAAATTGCTTTTAACTGAAAATTGCACTTTAAAACTGTTGCACGATAACCCAGAGCACTCCCCCACCTCACCTGTTGAGAACTCCCCGCGCTGCCAATTTCACGGCTGCGGCGGGTCGGAGTTCTTGGCGCCAAAATCGGAGCGAGCACAAGCCACGCCCACCGACGCAGGCCACGCCCCCTTCGCTAGACCTTAAGAGCGAGCGGAACACAGGCCGCTGTCAGAGACTAACCACTCCTGAGGCGAGATAGCCGGGAGACGAAACTGATTTTAAAGATTACTTTTAAAATTTTCGTGTTTAGATAAACTGTTGCACTGTTTTTAAAAATTGCTTTTAAACTGAAAATTGCACTTTAAAACTGTTGCACGATACCCCAGAGCACTCCCCCACCTCACCTGTTGAGAACTCCCCGCGCTGCCGATTTCAGGGCTGCGGCGGGTCGGAGTTCTTGGCGCCAAAATCGGAGCGAGCACAAGCCACGCCCACCGACGCAGGCCATGCCCCCTTCGCTAGACCTTAAGAGCGAGCGGAACACAGGCCGCTGTCAGAGACTAACCACTCCTGAGGGGAGATAGCCGGGAGACGAAACTGATTTTAAAGATTACTTTTAAAATGTTCGTGTTTAGATAAACTGTTGCACTGTTTTTAAAAATTGCTTTTAACTGAAAATTGCACTTTAAAACTGTTGCACGATACCCCAGAGCACTCCCCCACCTCACCTGTTGAGAACTCCCCGCGCTGCCGATTTCAGGGCTGCGGCGGGTCGGAGTTCTTGGCGCCAAAATCGGAGCGAGCACAAGCCACGCCCACCGATGCAGGCCACGCCCCCTTTGCTAGACCTTAAGAGCGAGCGGAACACAGGCCGCTGTCAGAGACTAACCACTCCTGAGGCGAGATAGCCGGGAGACGAAACTGATTTTAGGTTTAAATCTTTTATTAAAGGTTTTCATCAAAGAACCAATAGCGGCAAGCCATTACACTTTCCCGGCCCAGGCGGGAGCAGCTGCAGCTGAGGTCTCCCCCCCACCACAGGTGGATGGGAAACCGAAGAAGCACTTCCAGGCCCTTACAGTCGCTATCAGTTACACCCCCCCCGAACCTATCCCCCCCCCGCAACACCCCTCCCGCCGGAACTCCCCAAACCCCCCCCAACCCACCATCAAGAGAGACAAAGAAAGAAAGGAAAGAGGGAAAAATGAAGGAGTAAAGACCCTGCCCCGGGAACTAAGGGACCAAGAAGGCTAATGCACCGCCCTGCCCCAAACCCGGTGGCCAAACAAGGCGGCTATGTGGCTTCCCCATCTTCCGGGTCATCGCTAAGCCGTAGGAGGCGTAGGTATCGGGGACACGTCAGCTCCCTGAAGTCCTGCGCTAGCGATGCAGCCATTCTAGATGCGTGGGTACGCGGGGTGTTCTCCAACAAGCCAGGAGGCACTGCGTGGCCGCCCCCAGCGTCAAGGCTATCTGTTTCCCCCGGCGGGATTTTAAAGGGTAAGTAAGGGCATTGGGGACCCCCAGGATGATGTATGCAGGGAATCTGGGCAGCTCCGTGTCAAAGTATTTGTCCACCTCATCCAGAATTTGACGCCAGTAGGGAGATAACAAGGGGCAATCCCAAAGAATGTGTGCTAGAGTGCCCAGTTGACCGCACCCTCTCCAACAGACCCCGCTATGTGAGTTATCCATGCGGTGTAGACGCTCCGGTGTGTAGTACCAATACGTCACCAGTTTAGTAAATGTCTCGGTGAGGCCTGTGTGTGTAGCTGTGTGGCGGGCCCTATAGCAACAGCCCTCCCATTCCTTCGCCAGCAGGTCCCTTCCCAAATCCCTCTCCCATCGTGCCCTCCCTGCGTGATATGAGTGGTAGTGTGTCGACAGGAGCATCTTGTATAGATCCGATGTCAGTTTCTTGTCGGTCTGGCGAGTGATCAGCCAGCGCTCGAACGGGGTGAGCCGGCGCTGCGCTGCAAGTTTCTCCCTCGGCCGAGTGGCCCAGTGTTTAACCTGCAGGTACCCGATCCGGTCCGTGGCCGGAATGCCATATTCGGCTGCCAACTGTGCTAGGGGGATAAACCCCCGGGCGTCGTAGAGGACCCCCAGCGCTCTGCAGACGGAGTAGCGCCAACCCGGGAACGCGGACTCTGGAAGCCCCGGCGGGAAGTCGGAATTACCAAACAAAGGGGTGAGAGGCGAGGGGAAGGACGTCAGCTCCTGTCTCTCACCAGTCTGGTCCCAGATCCGCACCGTTGCCTGGGTCACCCACGAGGCATACAGATTAGGTGGCCGTTGGTCCCGCCGAAAAAACGGGACCATGGCCAGGGCCCTCCCCGCCACCGCCCGGTCCTGGAACAGCCAATGCTTCTCGGACATGGGCTTCATCCATTCCGCCAGGTACCGTAGCTGAGCGGCCTGGAAGTAGAGCAATAGATCCGGGACGCCAACGCCCCCTTGCTCCGGCGGGAGCGCGCCAATCTGGCGTTTGAGTCGCGGCTTCCTGCCCTGCCAAATAAATTGTGCCAGGTCGGATTGGACCCGCTTGATCCATCCTTTCGGTGGATATATGGGGAGCGTGTGGAACATGTACAGGATTTTAGGCAATATCGCCATTTTAATGGCCGCGATCCGCCCAAGCCACGAGATCGACAGGCGGCGCCAGCGATGTAGGTCCGCCTTAATGGCAGAGGAAAGACGGTCGTAGTTCATGGTCCTAATGCTTGGGATCGTGGGCGCCAGCTGCACCCCGAGATAAGGGACAGGGCCCGCCGCCCAGGGGACCGGATATTTCGTGCGGAGGTCCGCCACCGTGCCCGGCGCGAGAGAGAGGGAGAGCGCCACTGACTTAGCGATGTTAACTTTGAAGCCTGATATATCCCCGAACACCGAAAGCTCCTGCAAGATCGCTCCCAGGGACGTCAAGGGCTCCCTGAAGGTCAGTAGGACATCGTCGGCATAAAGGCAGATCTTGTGGGTGTCCCCCCCGAACCGGACGCCGGCGATCTGGCCGTTTTGGCATATGTGCTGCGCTAGGGGCTCCATGTACATGGCGAAGAGCAACGGGGAGAGGGGACAGCCCTGCCTAGTGCCCCGGGAGATCCGAAAGGGCGATGACGTGTGGCCGTTAACTCGGACCGATGCGTGGGGGTCGCGGTAGCAGTTGAGTATCCGTGCCCTCATTTTGTCCCGGGAAGCCGAACCGGCACAGGACCGCTTCGAGATAGGGCCAGTGCACCCGGTCGAATGCCTTCTCGGCATCTACCGCCAGCAGGGCGTAGTCGGCCGGGAAGCGGGAGGCCTTCTCTATAAGATGCAGGACCCGTTTCATGTGGTCGCTCGTTTGGCGGCCTGGGATAAAGCCCGCCTGGTCCGGGTCTATGAGGTTCGGCAAGTGGGGCGCAATACGAGCCGCCAAGATCCCCGAGTACAGCTTGAGATCCACGTTGAGGAGGGAAATAGGCCGGTAGGAGCCGCACTGCTTGCCGTCCTTCCCAGGCTTGGGGATCACCACGATGGCCGCATCCAGTAGGGATGGGGGCAGCTCCCCGAGCGTGTCAAACGAGTTGAAAAGGCGCTTGAGGAGTGGGGTGACCAGTGAGCAATATTGTTTATAAAACATGGCCGAGAAGCCGTCCGGGCCTGGGGACTTGCCCACCTTGAGCCTCGCGATGGCCGAAATCACCTCCTCCGGCCGGATCGGCGATTCCAGCAGCTCAGCCTGGAGTAAGGACAGGCCTTCCACCCGCGCATGTTCCAGATACGCGTCCATCCCGCCACCGTCGAGGGGCTGCGCGTCATAGAGCCGGGCGTAAAAATCCCGAAACGTCGTGGCAATCTCCCCATCGTCTGTATGCAGGGCCCCATAGGAGTCCTCTATCTCCTTGACGCCCTCTCGCTGTCGACGCTCCCGCAGGCAGCGGGCCAGAAGGCCACCACATTTATCACCTCCCACATAATAGCTGTGCCGGAGGCGCAGTGCTGCATACTCCGCCTTGTCGCGGTCTAGCGCTTCTAGTTGTGCTCTCTGCGCTTTTAACAGCCGCCAGACTCTCGGAGCCCCCGTTCGGCTATGCATACGTTCCAATTCCCTGACTTTCTGCAAAAGCTCCGCACGCTTCGCCTGTCGTTCTTTGTTTTCCGCCGCAGAGAGGGCTATAATGGCACCCCGGACCACCGCCTTCAGGGCAAGCCAGCACGTGGCGAGGGCTGTGGCTCCATTGTCATTGAACCGAAGGTATTCGTCAATGACCCCCTGTAGCTGTGTGACCACCGCGGGGCGAAGCAGGAGCGAATCCCGCAACTGCCACTGGCACATCCTCCCGCCCGCAGGCGGGAGCGTCAGCGTCATAACCACCGCCGCATGGTCGGAGAGGGACGCCGCCAATATCTCCACCCCCGAGGCCTCCCGAACGAGCGCACGGGTGGCCAGAAAATAATCCAGGCGTGCATATGTACCGTGCTCACCCGACGTATGTGTGTATTCCTGGGCCGTGGGGTTGTGTAGCCGCCAGAGGTCCACCATGTCTAGTTCCTGCAGCGCTGTGTGTCCCGAGGGAAACAAGGCCCCCACCTGCCCCGTGCGATGGGCCGACCGGTCCATCATGTTGTCGAAGACCAGGTTTAGGTCACCCCCAAGCAACAACCTCCGGTCCGAGGAGGCCGATAAGTTCGTCAGTGCCGTCTGGAGGAACCGCTCCGGTCCATCGTTGGGCGCATAAATCGTACCAGCTGTGAATGTGTAGTCTCCCATGTGGAATTGATAGACCAGCAGCCTGCCCTTAATCTCCGCCACCTTACACACTGAGCGCCCCCTAAATCTTGGTGCGAGAAGGATCGCCACCCCCGCCCGCTTCGAGGAGTCACAGGAGAAAAACTGCACGGGGAATGACCTGGACTTCATCCTATGTGTGTCTCGCGTGAGTAAATGTGTTTCTTGGAGGAGGCATATCTCCGCCCCTGACTGTGCAAGAAGGGAAATGATGGAACGGCGCTTAATTGGGTTGTTCAGGCCCCGGACATTGAGCGTAAGGATCTTAAGTGTCACTGGAGGCATTCCTATCAATCAGCGAGCACCCACTTGCTATGCGCATCCCCGTGCCCACCCGGGTGCGTCCCTGGCATCCAACCACCGCCCCCCCGAACCGACACAGGAAAGAGAAGGAAAAGAAGGAAAGGAAATAAAGAAACAGAAAACCCCAAATAACCCCGTACAGCCCCCCTCCCCAACCCCAAAACCATGAAGCGTACCAAAAGTCCATCTTCCAAGGAAGATCAGGAAGTCCAGAGTCAAAGGGGGTAACGTGGCGTACCAAAGTGTCCCCTCCCTCCCCCGCCCGGCCGCCCTCATGTCCGCCAGCCAAGCCCCAACGAGAGCGGAGGTACAGGCAACGGAGAAAAAACAACCTCGCAACTGACCCCAGTTAGTTACCCTCAGGGGACCTCGCCCTTCGGTGCCAGCGTTCCGGCCACTGAAGATATGGCATCCTGACGGCCCTGGGCAATCTCCTTGGGGGGCGGCCTCCGTCGACTAGAGCCCCTGCGTCGCTGCTTCAATAGGCTCCAGCCCACGCCGGGGCCGCCGGTTCTCTGAGAGCTCAGTGCCTGGCCGTCCCCCTCCTCCTTCGGGCAATCAATGTCCAGCAGCTGGCACGCCTCCGCCAGAGATCGAAGCTGGTGCAGCCGATCCTCATGACGGAAAATAAGACGAAACGGTTGGCCCCAAGAGTATTCAATGCCCCGTTGACGGAGGGCCTCCGTGACAGGGCGGAAGGTTCTGCATTTCTGCAGTGTCAGGGCGGACAGGTCCTGATAGAGCACCGGGTGCTGACCCCGAAAGGCGATGGGGTGTTGTGTTCGGGCCGCACGGAGGATCTCCTCCTTAGTGGTGTAGTCCTGGACACAGACCAGGATGTCGGCAGGCAGGGCATTGTCCGGGCGCGGGGGGCCCACCCGATGGGCCCTGTCCAAAGTGAGCGCCGTATCCGCTGGCTTACCCAGGATCTGATTGAAGAGCTCTCGGGCGAAAGTGAAGATGTCTCCCGCCTCGGCGTCCCGTTTCACCCCCCGAATGCGGATGTTGTGCCTCCTTGACCGATTCTCCAGGTCCTCCAGGTGGGTTTGAATGTCCACTTGTTGGTCGTGTAACCGGAGAAGATCCTGGTGGACCAGGGAGAGTTCCGTGTCTTGTGCGTCCGCCCTGTCTTCCACCGCTTGCACCCTCTCCCCCAGGCCATCCAGGTCCCTCCGGACCTCCCGTAGCTCTGCCGCCAGCTCCTGCCGCATGCCTTTAAGTTCCTCCTTCTGTTCCGCGAATAGCGACAGCAGGAGGGCCTTGGTGATCGGTTCCTCTCCGTCATCTCCGGACCCCTTCGACGGCGTCGCCTCAGCCGTGGTCGACCGCGTATACCGAGGGCTCTGCGTCGGGCCGGGCCGATCCCATGCCGCGTCCCGCTAGGCCACGGGCCCTCCTGGGCACCAGCCACCTCCTTGACCTGTAGGTCTGCGCCGCCGCAGCAACCGGCTCGGCGCTGTGTCCGCTAGGGTGCAGTCCCGGGCCCTCCCGGCCGCTACCGCACTGCCGTGGGCGCCGTCCCCCACGCTGGGCCCTCCGCACCTGAGGTCGGGGCCGTGTCGCTCCCCGCTAGGCCGCAAGCGGCCTCAATGTCATCCGCCGGCGGGCGAGCCCCACCGCTCACAGGGACACCGGCTGGGTCTCCACAGGTGCGCCCCGCTCTCGGGCTTCGCCGGCGGTGCTGTGTGCCGGAAACGGGAGGGGAAATCGGTCCCGCTCCGGCTCTATTCTCGGGCGCGCGGGGGAGAGACAGAGAGATGCGTCTCACCTCGCCGCCATCTTGGCCACGCCCCTGACGAAACTGATTTTAAAGATTACTTTTAAAATTTTCGTGTTTAGATAAACTGTTGCACTGTTTTTAAAAATTGCTTTTAACTGAAAATTGCACTTTAAAACTGTTGCACGATACCCCAGAGCACTCCCCCACCTCACCTGTTGAGAACTCCTCGCGCTGCCGATTTCAGGGCTGCGGCGAGTCGGAGTTCTTGGCGCCAAAATCGGAGCGAGCACAAGCCACGCCCACCGACGCAGGCCATGCCCCCTCCCATCCCACTAGAAAATGTGCCCTCCACAAACGCGCAACGGACGCGCGCAGCGGGCGCGACGATGGCGCGCCGAAGGCGCGCCTAAGGCAAGCCCGTCTGCGCCCGTCCGCGCCAAGACCGGGCCCAGGGCCATATCCCCTGTCCAAAATAACCCCGATAAAATACTATGGAAATACTCCAGCCAGGAACTTCGAGGGCTGAGACCAAACATCACATGTGCTCAAATAGAGCCACACAAAGAAGGTAAGAAATGTCTGTCATGCCCACTTACATTCGACTTTCTTCTCGTTAAAAACATGGATAAATCCGAGATTCCAAGATATAGAAACCATATTTTGAAAACAGGTTTGATTAATGCTAGGTCATTGGTTAAACATAATATTCAGACATCCGAACTAATAGATGAACAAAATATTGATATATTATTCATTACCGAAACATGGGCAGACGAGGCATCAGATGCTGATCTGGCCTTAGCGATTCCGGAGGGATACTCTTTCTCCAGAGTTGACAGAAAAATAAAACGGGGAGGAGGATTAGCAATCATAGCAAAGGAAGGTCTTAGAATTAAAACCTCAGATAAAGGTAGTAAACCAGACTGCGAAACATTAACCTTCCAAATAAAAATTACAAACAATTACACGTTTAATGGAATACTAATATACAGACCACCTAGTGCAAAAACTCCCTTAATAGACTTGCTAAGTCCATTTCTTGAATCTAGTGTGTCATGTCCAGACTATACCATCCTAGGTGATTTCAATCTGCATCTAGAGAAAAATTCAGACCCTAAAATAGCAGCATTCATTGATGCAATAGCAAACTTCGACCTGAAACAGAAAGTACACTTAGATACCCACAATGCCGGACATACGCTAGACGGTATTTTCACATCATGTCAGAGCCTAAATAAAATTGACACTGTCCCAATCCCATGGCCAGACCACAAACTAGTAAGATTCACTCTGGAAGTTAAAGAGGACACCAGAAGACCGGTGGAACATATTAAGCAAGTAACCTATCGTGACTGGTCTAAAATTGACAACCAGGCATTTATAGAAAAACTCCAAACATCCCACCCCACATTTGACGACAATAGCAATATAGCCTGCAAACAATTCAATGAATGGATAGATAAGGCAGTCAATCTGACAGTCCCACAAAAAAAGGCTACTCTAAAAAGAAAAACCCCCTCACAACCATGGTTCTCAGAAGCTCTAAAAACACAAAAACAAACGTGTAGAAGAGCAGAGAAAAAATGGAGAACTTACTACGATACCCAACTCAGACAAGAATACAAAGATACCCTAAACAGCTACAAAAAACTAATAATAGCAGAAAAAAGTAAATACTTCGTTAAGAATATCAACAAGTCAAAAAACTCTAGCAAAACCCTTTTTGATACTGTCAAAAAACTATCAAAGTTCGAAAACAACAACCCAGAAGCACTGTCATCAGACTTCTGCAATATACTAGGAGACTTCTTCGTGAATAAAGTCTCATCAGTATACGAATCCTTCAAAAATCAGAGCACTGAGACAATAGAAAGGGACACATCACAGCCACTAATTCAACAAGATCAATCAGCTTTTAGATTTACACCCCCTACAGCTGAGCAGATTGAGAAAGAGATCCACACTACCAACTCAGGCAGCCCAATGGACCCTTGTCCACCCAAAATAATGCAGGTTTGTTCCATACAACTAAGCCTAGTACTGGAAAAATTATTCTCCAAAATTATCAACACCAATATCTTCCCAGACGACTGGAAAATGATGTCTATCAGGCCACTGCTGAAAAAACCTAACCTAGATTGCGAAAATCCCAGCAATTATAGACCCATAGCCAGGATCCCTTTTGCCGCAAAAATCTTGGAGAAACTGTTAAATAAACAGCTATCTCAACATCTGATGGACGGAGATTGGCTGGATCACTCCCAGTTCGGTTTCCGGGTAGAACATGGGACGGAGACGGCCCTGATTACAGCAGTGGAGGAACTTAGGCAAATAAAGGACAATGGATCGAAGGCCGCCTTGATACTACTCGACTTATCGGCGGCCTTCGACACGGTCAGCCACGAAATCCTTATAATACGGTTAAAAACAGCAAACATACATGACTCAGCATGCGCTCTCACAGCCTCCTACTTAGAGAACAGAACCTTCGCAGTAGAATTAGGAGAAGCGAAATCCAAGCTGTTTAATCTACCATGTGGAGTCCCGCAGGGCTCATCGATGAGCCCCACTCTTTTTAATTCATATGTAGCTCCACTCGCACAGATAATAAGGAACAACGGCTTCACTCCTATATCCTACGCCGACGACACCCAAATTGTGGTGTCAATAAGTAAGGAGGTACAGGACACAGCAGAAAAATTTCAAATCTGCATGGCAAAAATCAGTCAATGGATGAGAATGAACTGCTTAAAGTTAAACGGGGACAAGAGTGAGGTCATGATATTAGGAGGAGACACAAACATATGGTCCCCCTTATGGTGGCCTAAAGATATGGGAAGATGCCCAGAGTCGTCAGAAAAGGTAAAAAACCTAGGGATCATGTTAGACACCAACCTTTCTTTCGACGCTCAAGCCAGCAAACTAGCTTCATCACTCTGGTACATCCTAAAAATGATCAAAAAGATTCTACCGTACTTACCGTATGATTCACGCAAGACAGTGGTGACAGCACTGGCCTTGTCCAGACTGGTCTACGGGAACGGCTGTTATGTCGGAGCAAGGAAGAAAATCCTACTTAAGCTACAACGCCGGCAGAATGCGGCAGCCAGGTTGATACTAGGAATACCAGAGTTCGAAAAAGTAAGCCATAAACTAAAAAGCCTGCACTGGCTGCCAATTGTAAGTAGGATACATTTTAAATCACTATGCTTGGCATACAAAGCACTAAACGGAACTGGATCACAATTTCTAAAATCACATCTGCAACTATATGAGCCAAACAGACTGCTCAGATCCAGCCAAATGAAACTCATCAGGGTCCCTAGATTCAGGAAAACTAACTGGGGCGGAAGAAGCTTCCTGGTACACGCAGCAAGAATATGGAACCAACTACCACTAGACATAAAAACCAGTCCATCCCTGAAATACTTCAGAAAGGAAGTTAAAACATGGCTTTTCTCCACACAGCTCTAGTCAACATCTTCAGACCCAGTGGTATATCTCAGCGCCAAGACGCCCTCGGGCAATCGCGCGCTATGCAAATAGATAAATCAAATCAAATCAATCAAATCAAATCAATATGTATTCAATGCTGCTGAATGATATGGTCCTCCCTTGACGCATAATTCCAGTGGCCTTGGTTATGGTAACACACAGTATAGTAATAGTTATATTAGTATATGCCTGACACATTAGTAATGGTGTGAGTTTATTTTAAAATGACCAAAAGACATATTTCTTCTTTAATTTGACTTGCCCTCACCTCATATCAGCAGTTCACAGATGGCAGCAGCTTTGTCCAGTCTAGAACAAATACAACGTTGTGACATTTTACGTGACAAAACCCACGCACCCGCGATGCATATGCTGATGTGCCCAGAGCCATGGGGAAGATGGTCTCTGGCCACAGTTAGACACTGTGGGCCCGATTCACAGAACTAACTTAAGACAAAATCCTAAACTTACTACCATTTTCGTATTCACAGAAGGCACTTACTCATTTTGGTATTCACAGAAGTTAGGAGTCCTAAGTTTAGGACTCCTAAATGCCTTCTGTGAATACCGAAAGTCTTAAAATTAGGATTTTTCTCAGTTTAGGAGTCCTAAAGTTAGGACTCCTAACTTTACTACTACTAAACTGAGAAAAATCGTAATTTTATGGCTTTTGGTATTCACAGAAGGCATTTAGGAGTCCTAAAGTTAGGAGTCCTAACTTTAGGACTACTAAATTGAGTAAAATCCTAATTTTAAGACTTTCGGTATTCACAGAAGGTATTTAGGAGTCCTAAAGTGAGGAGTCCTAACTATACTATTACTAAACTGAGAAAAATCGTAATTTTATGGCTTTCGGTATTCACAGAAGGCATTTAGGAGTCCTAAAGTTAGGAGTCCTAACTTTAGGACTACTAAATTGAGTAAAATCCTAATTTTAAGACTTTCGGTATTCACAGAAGGTATTTAGGAGTCCTAAAGTGAGGAGTCCTAACTATACTATTACTAAACTGAGAAAAATCGTAATTTTATGGCTTTCGGTATTCACAGAAGGCATTTAGGAGTCCTAAAGTTAGGACTCCTAACTTCTGTGAATACCGAAATGAGTAAGTGCCTTCTGTGAATACCAAAATGAGTAAGTGCCTTCTGTGAATACCAAAATGGTAGTAAGTTTAGGATTTTGTCTTAAGTTAGTTCTGTGAATCGGGCCCACGACTGTCCCTTCTACCATTGATCTAGACCAGTGTATGTACAACAGCTGGAGTCACTTTAAGTGGAATGAGTATGGATGAATGAGTTACGGGCTATGATAACAACTGGCCTGTTTGAGATTGTTTGCAATATAGTCATTGATGGGTCAAAGCAACAGAGAATTATGCTTGATTTCTTTGACCATCGCAATAAAAACACAGGTCACAGTAAGGTGGGTCAGTACAGGGCTAAATCCAGTGGGTATTTCCTCTGATGATGGGCAATATGCACCACTGGGTCACGTGTTTTTTGTACTGTTTGCAGTCACTTTTAATGCTTTTGGCTCCTATTTTTTTTGTTTTCAAAAACAAAATATATTAGGAGAACAAAGCAATTATGCATCCCCCTGGGATATAACATACCTGACATTAGCATCTAATATTGAATGTGCCTATTCTCTCACGGGTGAAAGAGACTGATTCTGTGTAATACCAGCAGGCAAAGTGTACCTTATTGTTATAAGACTGTTCTGACAACAACATAATTATTTGAATAAGAGGATAGTCTTAGAGACTACAAGGAGACCCTTTTTCACTCCTTACGAATGACAAGGGCCCATTCGGGCATTTCATAGTGGGCTGAAACACTTTGAAGATGCAAACGGGGGATCTGAATTGAAGTGTCTTTCTAGCATAGTGTTTGTAACCATGTGCTATGGTGGAAGGAGTAATGAAAATCCAGTGAAGCATTTCCGCTTCTCTTGCATTTTTAATTTGGTCCTCCTCTTTTGCTTTAGACACACTTGCCTCTCTTCCTCAAAGAGGATTCCCGGAGGAGCCCACCATGTGTAGCTGCTTAGTGAAGAGGGGCCCAGTAAAAAAACATGTGAGTGAGGCCTCTCATCCTTTTTAGAGAATCTCCTTGTGGTCAGGGTTTTCTGCTCGTATTCTCTTGGTGTCAAATCCCTGAATAAAGAGTGGTCCCCCTCTACGGTTTACATTACTTGTCAAGTTTGGGGATCACTGAACACCTGGCCCTGCACCCTCCACCCTCTAGACCAGTTGCCCCTCTAATCTGAAAAATTCATTACACAATTAAAAGGTGTGGCAAGTATTATGGTCATTAATACAACCAACAAGGTGATACCTCTTAACCTCAATTAACATGTGTTCTTCTTGCTTGCTAAAAGAGAATCTTTTCACACAATTCCATTAGATCATATTGCACAATGGTTCCATGTTGCCTTTAAACCGCTTAAATTCTTGTTATTCATAGATCAAAAGAAAACAGCACATGTACAGCCAACATGTGTTTTGTGGAAAAACACCACTTCTTCAGGGCTGTAAAATAACAAATTAACAGTTTCATTTGTCTAACATAATTATACAAAATTTCAAAACACTAATCATAGTCACATTAAACATCAAATTAAAGCCCCCTTTGGTTTTGCTTTGTTCGCCCTAAGTTGGCAGGGTATGCCCAGATGTGGGTCCCTTGTTCACTTTGCCACTGGATTTGAGCTAGCCTGGCTGATAACGGCTGATTAGCCAGAAACCGGTCCCAGGATGCTTGTTTCCGGTCCAGGGAAGACATGGCTTTGCAGTTCGGGCTGGACTGTTCCCATGAGGCACAGGGTCAGACTGATTTGCAGATGGCCATGTCTGAACTGGGGTGGCGGAGTGACCTAAAGAATGATGATGGATTAAACCCAGATCAGTTGACTGGGGGTGAGTGTTTGCACTGTTCAACACTCCGTCCATCATCCCCTTTGGTTTTGCATTGTTCACCCTAAGTTGGCAGGGTATGCCAAGACGTGGGCCCCTTGCTCACTTTACCACTGGATTCAAGCTAGCCTGGCTGAAGACGGCTGAAATGCCAGAAACCGGTCCTAGGAAGCTTGTTTCTGGTCCAGGGAAGGCATGGCTTGGCAGTTCGGGCTGGACTGTACCCATGAGGCACAGGGTCAGACTGATTTGCATACGGCCATGTCTGAACTGGGGTGGCAGAGTGGGCTAAAGAACGGTGATGGATCAAACCCAGATCTGTTGACTGGGTGTGAGTGTTTGATTGGTTCTGATGCTCCGTCCATCACCACCCCCTTTTGTACCGCTTTGTTCGCCATAAGTTGGCAGGGTATGCTCAGACGTGAGTCCCTTGCTCACTTTGCCACTGGATTCAAGCAAGCCTGGCTGAAGACGGCTGAAATGCCAGAAACCGGTCCTAGTAAGCTTGTTTCCGGTCCAGGGAAGGCATGGCTTGGCAGTTCGGGCTGGACTGTTCCCATGAGGCACAGGGTCAGACTGATTTGCATATGGCCATGTCTGAACTGGGGTGGCAGAGTGGGCTAAAGAACGGTGATGGATCAAACCCAGATCTGTTGACTGGGTGTGAGTGTTTGATTGGTTCTGATGCTCCGTCCATCACCACCCCCTTTTGTACCGTTTTGTTCGCCATAAGTTGGCAGGGTATGCTCAGACTTGAGTCCCTTGCTCACTTTGCCACTGGATTCAAGCAAGCCTGGCTGAAGACGGCTGAAATGCCAGAAACCGGTCCTAGTAAGCTTGTTTCCAGTCCAGGATACAGGGATATCAAAGTATCTATCCTTACTCCTGTGTCTGGTTCATTGGAAACGGTCCCAGATACTTACACCATGGAAATCGGTGCATCTCCTGTCTGTGTGTAGCAGAACTGGTGTGTCAACCTGGTTGTATGAGTAGAATTAGAGCAGTGCTCTTGGAACCAACGCTTTGCAGTGAGAGCACTGATGCATCAGAACTTCACATTGCTGCCACCGCATCTATGAGAGATCGATGCAGCAGATTGAATGTGTGGAGAAATACGACGCATTGCACTTTAGTAACAATGCATCATGACCTGACACGTTGTGTGCAGAATCAATGTATCGCCCTCACTGTGAGATTGACATTGATGCATCGTTCAACAGAACCACATCTTGCTGTTGCGGCCAAGATAAGGTACTTTGGTCACAGGGGTCCGCGTGGGTTCTGTACCTGGTCTGCGCTCCATCGTGGTTGGCCTGAACTTTTGATGTTGCCCCGGTCCAGTGCAAACTCTAGTAACCCCTAAAGTGCTGTTTGTTTCTAAGTGCTAGTAATCATTTTGTATTCTTTAAAAATGCATATCTCAACTTCTACATATTGGATTGTTGTCAATTTGTTCTTGTTTTATTTATAAAGTCATGCTTTAGTTTTCTAAACTGGTGTGGGGTAATTTCTATGTTTTATACACTGTTTTACTGATTAAATGTTGAACAAATTCTTTACACATTGCCTCTTATGTTAAACCTTCCTGCTCTGTGCCAAGCTACGAGAGGGTGAGCACAGGATAATTTAGGGTGTGTAGTGACTTACCCTGCCTAGGATTGTGGTTCCTGCTTGGACAGGGTAACTTCTCTTCCAACCGTAAACCCTGTGTAGCAAGTGCCAATAGGAAAAGGAGGCCGAATGCATCACAAGTGTAAATACTCTACAGCCCTCTTTGTAACATGGGGATACAAAATGGCTGTGATTAAACAACTTGGTTTGTGCAATCGATCTTCTTCCTGCTGTATAACCTTGCAGTTACCTTACCCGCAAATTGCAGCAGTGTATGTCAATACTGGGAGACCTTTCATTCTATAGATTTGCAATGGGGGCAAAATGGGTTACATTACCTATTGACAAAGAGAATCTAAACAGAGCACTACAAGCTTGACTAAATCTAGAACATCTGTTAGATATACAAGCAAGCTAATTGTTCTGATAGTCAAATGACATGTCCAAATATAGAAAGGTAGGCACCCTAGTGATTGTTCCTTGTTTATTGTCTATAGGTCTCTTCCTCCCAAAAACCATATAGTGAGTCTTAGAGACATTTACATCCAGATCGATGTCATCCATAAAGTTGACAAAAAGATCAACTAATAGCTTTAGACCATTTGCCGTTCTGGCTATCAACACTGTGTCATCAGCATAGGTTTACGGGATTTATAGAGAGCTGAAATTGCTGCCCAGGATCATGAGCTTGGTTTTATCCCCATTCAACTTGAGACTACAATCAGCTATCCAATTTCCTATTTTTTCCAGACACAGCATTATTTGCCTGTGATTGGAATTAATAGAGTCAGCTATTGACACCACTAGTTGGGTGCCATCGGCATAGGACACAATGGAGAGTCCAAACTCATGTACTATATGGACCAATGGGCTAATATAGACATTAAAAAGAGTTGGGCTCAGGAAGATCCCTGAGGCACTCCCCAAGGGGCTGAGAAAGTGTCTGACAAGATGCCGGCCTCCATACACTGAAAAGATCTGTCATTCAGAAACGAGGCTACCCATTGGTTGTCTGTACCTCTAATCCCAATGTTTTTGAGCCTATTGATATGAATTTTGTGGGATACCGTGTCGAAGGCCGCGCTTACATCTAGTAACACAACAGCTGCGGCCCTTCCCTGATCTAATATGCTTTTTAGTTTTTCTGTGACCATAAGTAGAGCTGGGAGGGCACACTGTCTGACTTTACCTTAGGCAGGTCTTCCTGATGGCAATCAAACAGGTGTTCAGACTATTTATATATTACCAAAATAAAATTTGCACCAACATGAAGCCCTGCCTTAGCACCCATGGGAGCCAAAAGGTTTGGGTGCACACCCATCCAAACCATATCTGACACAGGCATTCACGTCCGTGTATAAGGCTCTAAGAAAGATGACCAAGTGTGAAGGCAGTCCTAATACACCCAAGGTATCCCAAAGCTTTTACCTGTTTACCCAGTCAAAAGCGCTGCTAAGGTCCATAGATGCAAGAAAAATGGAATGTTTCATCACTGCATATTTACTTATCAAAAGGTTAAGGTTCAAACATTGTTCCATTGTGCCCCTCCCTTCTCTGAATCCATACTGGACTTGGCAAACAATATCATTAGCTTGGGCCCATGCTTCCACGCACTGTAAGACAATGAGTACCACCACCTTCACAAATGAATTTAACAGGAACATAGGTCTGTAACAGGTGGGATTCTGCATATACTCCTTTTTGAAGACTGGGATTACGGTAGCAGATTTTCAAGATGAGGATAAGACAATCTGCACAGCGGCATTATGTACATTAGTCAAAAAACAGGCCCAGAGCTGAGGTTCTGCTTTATATAAGTCCATAGGTATCCCATCTGGACCAAGGGCTTTGTTGGAAGGGCTACTGGTAATTGCTGCATAAACCTACTCGAGATCACATCTAATCTCAAGTAGGTACAAGCCACCATCTTTATCCATAGCTACAGGCACATCCGTATCAAAAGCATAGACCCTATGAAAGTGAGCCACGCAGTGTGCTGGAGAGATGGAGGAACAAATATCATCCGGAGCAGCCACATTATGCTGCCTATCATTAACCACTGCCCAAAAAACCCTGGAGTTTTTAGCAATGCAAGTAGGCACCAATCATTCCCAAGAAGCTTCTTCAGTTTCGGCTTTCTGCTTCCCTATAGCTAATTCGAAGGCCCTTCTTGCAATCTTGGCAGTATCCCGGTTGCGAGGTTCAAGATTAAGGGCCTCACGCAAGTGCTTGTTGGCCTACCTACAGGCTTTATCAAACCAGCCCAATTGTGTCACTCTATGTTTGCTCGGCATATTGCTCCTAATGATGTTTGTAGAGCTATTTAATTGGTCAAATGCTTCTGAAATTGTGGCTGGAGATGTTTCAAAGTCTAATGGGGCTGCATAATGATTTCTAAGTTAGAACTAACTACAGATTTAATCAAGGTTGGAATTGGAAGATTATGCCACTTCACCCTAAGTCCCCTATCTTTCACGGTTAGAACAATCAGACCTGGAACGGGGTTAGTGCCCAAGACGGCATTCACTCCTACCCTAATTTCTTTTGGGTTATGGTCACTGAAGCAGGTTTCATGCACCTCTCCTGGGCTAACATAATTGTCAAGCAACCTTGATATAAAAACATAATCAATAATGGACTATTTCCCTTAGTCCACAAAAGTGGTCAATTCACTGGATGGGCAAGATCCCCAGGACATAACATTACATAAATCTGTCTGGCAAAATGCATCAAATAGCTTGCGACCCTATGGTCAGAGACAGAATCAAATAACATAGAGTCATCAACCGAAAAGAGTTACAATCATTTAGATTAGCTCCCAACTTATCTTTAAAATCCCCACCTATTATAATGTTAAAAGTCTTGAGATAGGTGTATGATCTAGCCTCAAGGATAGTTACTACTTCAAAGAGAGCTTCAGTCTGACATCCAGGATCGCTAATTGAATTATAGAAATTCACCAGAAAAAAGTGAAACTCTTTAGAGGCAATCACCCATAAGATCTGTATGCTATGAGCACCATCCATAAAGAGACCAAGACAAAGCACCATCAATAATTGTACAAGACAGCAAAACAATTCTCTGGCTTTGTGTGTGGGCTGATGTAAGAAACCAGGATTCCTTGTACTTCACTGCTCTGCTCCTGTCCCACATGCTGACTTTGAGATGAAAAATTTGAAGGTGTTAGACTCCACAGGGCACCTGCATCCCAGGCGGTGTAAGCAGGCAGGATAGCACAGAGAAAAGGTCATTGAATTTATACCCCTCATTATCAAACCCTGGTACTCTGTGCAAACCACTTCAGCCTCAGTAAGTGAAACCCCATTTAACCCCAAGAAGATGATGGCTTTGGCCTTCAGCAGGATTTTCCTCTTTCATCTATTAGTCTTTTGAGGGTCTTCCATGCTTAGTTTATTCCCTGAATGCCTCAGCTGCCCTCTTCCGTCATGGTTGCAGGGGAACTAAAGGCTATCTCTCCTAACTATTATTCCCTTCTTCTTCAACCCCCAGTGATTCATATTAATGTTCTCTCTCCTCATACTCCTGATCCTCCACATCCGTCCACTCTGCTACATCTCCTCCTTCCACCACCATAGAAGCACATCTAACACTCCCTTCGGCGGCATCCACAATTGTGTTGTCTCTGTGCCCTTCAAGAGAGTCACAACTGGTCATATTCTCAATAGGAGGAGGGTGAACATACTAATGTTCCCCTCCAGTGGATGCATGGATGAGGCCAACCCACAAAGGTAGTAGAGACTGTAGATATTAGAACATGTTATTTAGCAACAGATAGCAACATAAAAGCTCTGATATTAGTCTTAGTCTATAGCTGTCCTGGTTTGTCACAGTTATGTTGACAATCACTGAGCTGTTACGACTATCCTCGAGCTCTCCCTGATGACTTACTCTTATGAAATAGTAATTTAGCTTAAAAAGAATTATATATTGTTTAGACATTGTCTGGATTTTTACCATGTTCTCTAGACATGCATAGGCAATCTATTGGGAATTTAGAATTCTTTGCTTTGATATTGTTGGCTACTCTAAAGCTGTATTCACCTTTGTTCATTCTAAATTACACTATAACACCATTTACTCCAAACTTATATCCACCTACATCTAAACTAAAATATTTTCATTTCAGTTTACTGATATGTCATCTCTTTTCACTGTTTCATTTATTTATTTATTTTATTTATTAGTTTATATAGCGCTAGAATCGACTCCAATGGAGTATCTCTGCGTTTTTCAGTAATCGGTAAAGCAAGGATAAGATGAAAGAGGGGCTAGATCTCATTCTTAAACAGCACAGTTTTAAGAAGTTTCCTGTAGGTAAGATGTTCCTTGCATTGTCTTAATGATAAAGGAAGTTTGTTCCACAATGTGGGGCCTGTAATAGATAAAGCTTTATTCCCATGTCTGGCTTTTTTTGCACGAGGGATCACCAAGAGGAGGTTATTGCTAGATCTTAGTGATCGGAGCGGAATGTAGGGAACAAATTTATTTTGTAGATAAACGGGCCCTTGGCCATTTATGCATTTGTGGATAAGGCAACATATCTTAAATGTTATCCTCTGATGGATCGACAGCCAGTGTAGCTGATCCAGGAGGGGTTTAGAAGCAGTTCTGGGGGGAACATTCAGGACAAGGCGGGCTGCCGTGTTTTGAATGACCTGCAGTTTATTCAAAACACTTTCGTTGGCAGAAAGAAGCAGGCCATTACAGTAGTCAATCCTACTTAAAACCAAGGTCTGGACCAAGGTTTTCTTACAGGAATCTGGCAGGAGGGGAAAGATTTTCCGTAACAAACTAATGGTGTGAAAACAGATTCCTGAAGTGTAATTGACATGTTGTTTAAAAAGCAAGTCTTGATCCAAACGAATCCCAAGGTTCTTCACAACCTGTTTAGGTTCAGGAACTATTCCCAGATCAGGCGGCCACCAGTCAGGGGTCCACAACATTTTAAGATTCCATCCAACCCCATCTATTAAAAGGCATATTCACAATCTACTCAAAAATACTTTATGAGGGCTAGGCTAAGTGCAGTGAAGATGGCTGCTCTGTGACAGAGCTGTGTGGGACAGGGCCCCTTGTCGGATTGGATCAGCACCAAAATAAGGGACTGTAAATGCGATCAATAAGTGCTGAGAAAGAGGAAGGCTGCAGTAGTGATCCTTAGAAGAAACATGTTTCCGGAGACAACAGCTAAGCCCAGTTCACCGTATGCCACAGTCACATGTGAAGAAGAGGAGGAGAGTTAGGCTGAAACCATGGCCAATTTGCGGAAGAACACTGGAAGAGCATGGACCGCAGAGAGGTGGTTGCTGCCCCTGTGTACAGAGATGCAGGTGAGAAGACCACAGCCGCCTTCCCTGTGGAAAAGAACCTCCCTGCGAGAAGAATTGCAGGAGGGGAATGAAAGGGCTGGGACAGTTGCTGTGAGGCACAGCATGAGTGCGGGCCCACAGTAAATCTTGTTGGCTGTGATCTGCTCAGAGACAAGGGTTGAGCCATCATACGTTTTCCCTTGGCAGAAAACAGCTTAAAAGCAAACCACTCAGACACAAAACCTGGAATGCTTTGATACAAGAAGGACCATGGAAAACTTGGAGATACAGGCTACTAAGATGGTGGCCCAAATTTAAACCAAAAAGTATCATTGTTATTCAAATAAATGTACAGAGCACGAACAACTGTACAAGTATCTGCCTATTCATAGCCTTCTTGTGGTAGGGGGGCAAAAATAAGAAAAAATGGTTCAGGCTCAATATGCGCCTCTGATACAAATATTCAGGATGTCTTCTCCAAATTGCTAAACATAATGGCTGAATACAAGCTAAATAAAATTGGAGTCAGAGGAAGCTAAAAATTGCCTTTTTTTTATGAATGGGGATACCTCTTCAGGATACTAGACAGGATGGGGTGTGGTGAGGAGGAACTCCGCTGAAGTAAAATGGCCAAGTAAAATCTCCATGGTTCAGGTATTTGTGGGGTCTAATTCTCTAGAGAGTTCTGTGAAACAAGCCAGGGATGGCAGTTATTTCTCCTGCTGTTCCTTTTAACACTGTAAGGTAGAGGGCCTAGATACAACAGTAGAGCAGGTGAGGTTTCTTTTGTATGCAGACGACATACTACTTAGACTTACTAAAACAGACATGTACCTACCAGCCTTGATGTCATTATTCAGTAGCTTCTACACAGTGTTTGGGATATAAAATGATTAGGGGCAGTTGTGAAGTAGTGCCTGAATGCCAAAAGGTTTCAAATACCTGAGTTTCTTAATTAATAGAGGATTGAAAGTTGTGGTATCTGATAACTTAGGTGCAATGACACTTTGCACCCAAAATGACTTAACCTGATGAGAACAGCTGAACATTTCCCTACGGGGGAGAGGGTAGAAGATTAAAAAGTTAACACCATGCTACAAATACCTGTTAGGAATATTTCCCCTCCTTATCTATAAGTGAATTGTGAATCAAATCAAAAGTGACATCAAACTATTTGTATGGTGAGGTACTATACTAAGACTCTAAAAATATTTTTCACAAACATACCGAAGCAGGCGCACTGTGTCTCGCCATTTGAGAAGTTACTATGTGACTATCATATATGTGATGTGGTCATCATAAATTAACACTTGTACCCCGAAAGACTCTGTTATGGCTGAACTGGGAAAATCATGTTGGTGGGTATGAGAGACCACCTATATCCTCCAGATAAACATAAAACACTGCAAAAGGATTTTACTGATCCAGTTAACACAGGACATGTTAGAAAATTGGGGTCATGCTCACAAATTATCCGGTATTCACCCCAGATTGCATAATGAGGATCTATGAGGGAAGGAATACAATATTCGAAATAACTGGGTGAATAAGGAAGAATACCTTAATCAATTTTCCAATGGAGAAGGTATTAATATTTTTTTTATCTCAGGGAGGAGTTCAAAATAAATTAGGCAACAAAATCACACACCAATACAGCTATCTAAATTATGGTATGAGTAGAAACTAACCCAACAACCAGTAACAGGACAGATATTGCTGGTCATGTTGGCCTTAGGGTGCTCTTCCCTCAAATCTGTTTGTGTTCATTCTCATATTTTGCTCAATTCTTTTTTGTTGGCTTTAGGACTCTGTGCAACTTACCATTGCTAACAAGTGCTAAAGTGTGTGTGTTCTCTCCCTAAAACATGGTAAAATTGGCTTACACCTGGTAAGCCTGCAGTAAAGTGGTACATAATATTCCCAGGGCCTGTAAAATAATTGCTACTAGTGGGCCTGCAGCATTTTTTGTGCAGCCCACTTATGTAGCTACTTAAAACATGTCTCATGCCTGGCATTGCAGTCTGCCTGCCAATTCGACTTGGCAAAAACAAAAACGTTTTGCCAAGCCTTAAACTCCCCTTTTCTTGCATGTAAGTCACCTCCAAGGTATACCAAAGGTAGCCCATAGGGCAGGGTGCTTTGTAATTAAAAGGTTGGACATATACTTTAAATTTCAACTGTTCTGGGTGTGAAAAACACCTACATTTGTTTTTCACCACTAGGGCATCTCTCCTATTGGATAGCATTGAAGTGCCTTACTACATTTAAAGTGTGCTAACATTTGATTGGTAACAGGTAAACATTCCTTGTTTGATGTCTGAGAAATTGTAATTATCTTCTTTGATGGTAAAGTTGGATTTCAAGTTACAATTTTGAAAATGCCACTTTTAGAAAATTGCCATTTTCTTGCCCTAATTAAGGGTTGCCTGCGTCCTGTTACTGGATGACATGACTGGGTGCAGTTGCCAGTTTTTTTTCATCCTCACAGACCAGCATGCAATAGAGGGATTAGGTGTACTTGGATGGGCCATCACTGGAAGGATTGGGGGGGGTGGAGCTAGGCACAGTTCTACTTGCAATTGAGTAGGCTGAGCCCAGCATTCACATAAAGGACTTGCCACCCCTGCATTGTTCACACAGACAGCCAGGAGCTAGGGTAGGGGAGCAGGAAACTTCAAAATCTTCTCTAGAAACTTCTCCTTCTTCAAAGAAGAAACCAGGTATTAAAATCAGACCCTCTGATCCACTATTCATTTTACTTTCTGGGCCTCTAGAAAGACTTTCACAAGACTGCCTGCTGCTGTGGTCTACTGTGTACTTCAGTGGATTGCTTTGCTGCACCTGGATGAACAGCTTTGGAACCTGAAGCCTATCTTAAACCTTTGAGTCCTGCCCTGCTGCTTGAGCCCTCTTTCACTGCTTGAATCTGGGACTACCAGAGTGACTCCAAGTGCTATTTGCCTGGCCTTCCTGATAAGAGCCTCAGAGGCAGAAAAGGCGCCAGCCACCTTGCACCTGGACACCCCCTGAGTGAATCCTAAACCCCCAATTGGAGCCTCTCCAGTCCTGGACCATTGGTGGTGGTGCAAAACGTTTCCTGGTAGCCAAAATCCCAAAGAGAGGACTTAAAAAATGTTTGTTTAAAACTCCTCTGAGAACCGAGAGGAGACTGTGACAAACCTGCTCATCTATCTGCCCTAGATGCAATGCCGGTTGGCCTGACTTTGAGGCAGCTCCCGCTATACATTCTTCTCCACAGCAACAAATCCTAATCAGTGGTACTTTGCCAAAGAGGTATCTGGCCATGTGGAACTCTCGTCGGCTCAAACCTCCAGACTCATCCCGCTTGAGATCTTCGACTTCCAAAAGAGAGACTAAGGG
The DNA here is from genome assembly GCF_964204655.1 of Triturus cristatus. Classification (NCBI taxonomy): domain Eukaryota; kingdom Metazoa; phylum Chordata; class Amphibia; order Caudata; family Salamandridae; genus Triturus; species Triturus cristatus. Next base: position 1,667,506,531 of record NC_140591.1, on the reverse strand, counting down.
GCATATGCATCAACCAAACTAATACCGATTCCTTAATAGCGAAAAATAAGGAATCGCCATTAAGGAATCGGTAATTGGCATGCATCAACAGATTCGGTGAAATTTAGCGATTCCTTAAAAATCGCTAAATTTACCGATTCCTTAATAGCGGGGCACGCAAACGGCCTCACTAGCAAATAGCGAGTTCGGTAATACCGATTTGGCTAATAGCGAGTTCGGTAATACCGAGTTAGCTATTACCGAATCGGTAATAGCGAAATCGCAAATTGCCGCGTCGCTCCGGGAACGGGCTGATGACATCACCAACCAGGAAATACTGCTGCCCCACCCACATAGCCTCGACAGAGGAGCAGACAGGAGCTGGAAAGAAGGACAGGCTGTGCAGAGTGAGGCCACACAGATTCTGCCATTCACATCAGACATCCATCATGTCGGAGGAAGTGCCATCCAGCGCAGAATCTGCACGCAAGCGCAAGAAGAAGTTTTCGGACAGGGAGCTGGAGTACCTCATCGAGGGAGTGTCCAGCAAACACGACCGCCTCTTTGGCAAGCTGTCCCTCAGGGTGCCTGAGACAGAGAAGCGGCGCATCTGGCAGCGCATCCGTGAGAGGGTCAATGCGGTTGGCGTCACTACCCAGCAGCATCGACGACCTTAAAAAACGGTGGTATGACCTGCGGAAGCGCGCCAAAGAGAGGATTGCTGAGAGGCTCCGGGAGGCAAGAAGGACTGGAGGCGGAACATCCACTGCACCAGCTTCAGAGTGAGGAGAAGGTGGGGGCTGTGTAGAGCAGAATGTGATACAAAAATCGGAGACAGATTCTGACCTTGTAGCCAGTGTAGGTGGGGGCCGGTGAGAGGAGCAGAACAAAGGCACTGCTTAGAAAGCTTCTCTGACATCGCATCTGTGTAATGCCTGCAGCCGGAGAGCCTTGGGGGCCAGGAGAATTTGATGATATAAAATTGAAATTGCAGAATGCTCCGAATCTTAAGAATTTTGACCCCAGGAAAAACTCTATCATTTCTACGGATGCGAGCCTAAAAGGGATAGGTGCAGTCCTATATCAAGGGGGTGTCCTGCCTGAGAATACTATCATGTTTATATCTAGGTGTTTAAAAGGGGCTGAATGTCGTTATTCAGTAATTGAACGTGAAGCACTTGCGGTATATTGGGCGATTAAGAAATTGAAAAAGTTTTTGTGGGGCACTTCATTTGTCATAAGAACTGACCACAAACCTCTTTGTGAGGTGTTAACTAAAAAAGGGATTGACTCTATATCTCCTAGGATCTCAAAATGGGTAGTTGGCTTGCAAGGGTTTAATTTTATTGTTAAACATGTTCCTGGGTCAGATAATGTTGTTGCAGATACTCTTTCGAGGTTGGTTCCTGATGAACAACAAGATATAGAAGACGCTAATTCAGATCCGTCTTTTAGTTTTCCACAAGACTTTGTCTGTGGAGTGGATTGTAAAGTGATTTCTCGTGAGAGGTGGTTAGATGCTTGCAAGTGTGATAATACTATTCAAGAGGTCTCAAAATTGATTTGTGATGGATGGCACCATAAAGGTCAAGGTGGTGACTCTGTGAGAGATTTCTGGTTGGTCAAGGATCAACTTTCATGTTGTGAGGGGTTGTTGTTGAGAGGTCACAAGCTAGTACCTCCGGTTTCTTTAAGGAAGGAGATCTTGGATTTGGCACATGAGGCACACTTAGGTATTTCCAAAACTAAAGAGAGAGTGCGCTCTTGCTATTGGTGGCCAGGTCTGGACACACAGATTGAACATTTGGTCAGGGAATGTGTTCAATGTACTCTCAGCGAGAAGGTTTTAAAAACTAGAACACAGCCCATGGAGAAAAGAGTTCGACCGTGTGGCCCCTGGAAGGATACGGCTCTTGATATTTTAGGGCCTATTCATAGAGAGGGTTCAGACACGTTTGTTATAGTGGTCATGGATTTGGTTTCAAGGTGGCCAGAAGTGTCTTTTGTGAAGAATGTAAATTCCAATACAGTTATTAAATGTTTAAAAGACATTATTGCCAGGGAGGGAATTCCTGAGACCTTACTAACAGACAATGGTGTACAACTTGTTTCGAGAGAAATGGAGACTTTTCTTGGTGATTGTGGCATTATTCATAAAAAATGTTCGTTGTATCACCCAGAATCCAATGGGACAGTAGAAAGATTCAACAGGGTTTTGAAGGAAACGGTGTCTTTGGCAAAATCCAATGGTCTTAATTGGCAAGATGAAGTTTTGAAAAGGGTGTGTGTGTACCGTTTTACCCCGCATACCACTACGGGGAAGTCTCCTTTTCTTTTGTTTCGTGGAAGAGAACCTGATACTTTTTTAGATCCACCATGGGTAAATAAGTTTCTTTCTAATAGGTCTCAAGAAGGTGATTCTATTTCGTGGCAAGAGAAGGAAGATATGAAATGTTCTAAGAGCAAAGAAAACTATGATGTTCGTCATGCTGTTAAGTCCACAAAGGTTAAGGTGGGTGATTGGGTTCGGATTAAAAGACCAGGTTTTGCTGTTTCTGGATCTAAGTTCACTGAACCGTTAAAAGTTATTAAAGTTTTCAACAATGCTATAAGAACAAGTGATCACAGGGTGTGGAATCTGGGTCGTGTTGCTGTTTGCAATACTGTTGTGAGACCTGGTTTTTCTCATACTGTTACGGAGGGAGAAGGAGCTCCGAAGATCATTATGAGGCCCAGAAGAAACTCATGCCTTCCCTCTCATTTGAAGGATTATGTCACTTAAGTAATGTCACATGATGTTAATTGTGTATATAGAATATGTGTAAGATGGTTTTGCTGTAAAAATGTAAAGGAGGGAGATATGTTGTAATGCTTTCTTTTTCTTACTCTGAGTTGCTTGTGTTCTGGAATGTCAGGGCCATGTTGGATCTAGAATGTTGTAAGAGGAAGGGAGCATTAACCTGGTGGCAGTTGGGTGGATGAGCTGATATAACCTACATCTGAGAATAAACCAATAACCTCCCTCATCAAGCTTCAATCTCATTCTTCTCATCAAAGATCTATCCTTTTAACACACTGCTTAGAAAGCTTCTCTGACATCGCATCTGTGTAATGCCTGCAGCCGGAGAGCCTTGGGGGCCAGGAGTAGGAAAAACAAAAAAGTTGGCTGGCAGCCCAGGCTTAGGCCGCGCTGAGGGGCTATTTTTAGCTTCTCTGATAAGACAGGGCAGCTGAGAAATGTAAGTCGAGAAAGATTCCCTTGTTCTATTCTGTGCAAAACCAGTGCCCCGAGGAAATGTCTATGGAGAAGATTTGTTTTATTTTTTAGCAAATGTTATATTGCTTCTGGCCAGAAAGTAAAATGTTGCTCTTGCTTGGAATTTTAAGGGCTATATGCCTATATAAAAACGATTTTCAAATTCAGACATTTTTGAATTGTGGCCACAAGCTGCCACCAGTTGCATTGGATAAATGATCCAGTGGTTACGGGTCTGTGAGGAAAGATGGGAGATGCATCTTCGACTAGGACATGAGGGTACATTGTGTACAAAGATGCATAGCTCATTTTTATAAAAAAAAGACAGGTTCGTGTGTTCTTCATTTTTGATTATTATTGCTGATCCTGTGTGTCAGACTTGACACGGTGATTTCAGCTGACAGCTGGTCATCATTGGGATGACCCACTGTCAGATGGGGGTGTATAGGGCAGGTAAATCAGTTATTGATTATAAACCTGACAAATTAAGCAGGCCAGAATGTTCGCCTCTGAGCTGTAGGTACAGAAATTGGGCGTCGCTGCTCATTTATATATGTTAACGTAATTTGTCTATGCTTTCTGTGCTTGGTATACTGATGGCTTGGCATATGTATTTTATATATGTTTTGTTTTTGTGTTGTATTGACCAGTCTGTTTAGCGTTTAATACAAAGTTCTCCTGTGCAGTACAGAGATGGTCGTGACGACGGCAATCTTTGCACAGCGCTTGGCTGGAACTTGTTCACAATTACTAAATTTCACAGACATGATATTACCATTATCATGCTGTCAAAATAGCAGACAACACGTTATCAGTGTATGTCTAATTGGTGTTGGAGATGAATGAAACAAAAGAAAAAGGCTATGCAAGACTAAAATATTTTTCACATAACTGCCTTTCTCTTATAGACAGGCAGCCTCGGTCATATGTTTCCAGATTGGACATTAAGGAACAATTATGATCTGTACACTCGCATCTTAGCTCTTGAAGAGCCTGTTTTAGATAAGGACTGCCACCCCAGAGTGACAAATGAGGCTCGGTATTTAGGGTAATGAGAAAATATCTGACAGGATTTCCTTTTTAAAGTTTGCTTTAGTAAGCTCATTCTTGTAAGTGGTGGCCCCAAAAGTTGACTTGTTTTTAAATTAGGCTATTGGGTTTGGGTTTCTGAAGGGAGACGTTTGAATATGAAAGGCGAGAGATGCGGTTTATTGTATAGGTGGAAATTATTGCTGAATGACTGGTTTCTTTAGCAGATAAATTATTAATTATCAACATTAACAACTGTTCTTAAACTTGGTTTTCCGAATATTTAGGTAATTTAGCATTCCTATTAGGGCCTCCTAGCATTAATATTGACTTCAGGTTGGTGTAGGTTCACATAATAGGGACATTTGCATATGAGATGTCATTTGGCCAGCCTATGAGCTCACACAATGAAGTTTGTACATTTGCTGGAGGGATTTCTCTTGAATTTCAACTGCGCTGTGCATCTCCTATAATTTTGCTTATGCCCAGTTGCTACACGCAGGGTTTGGTAGTGTTTGACAGCAGTGGAATCTGTTTCAGATTTCCTCCTGTCAAAAAGGGGGGAAGGAGGAGAATATTGGCTTCCTGCTGGCCCCTGAGGAGGTTCGCTTCCCGCTAGCCCCTTAAAAATTAAGCCCCTTAGAAATTAGCCCCCTTAGAAATTAAGCTGAGGAAATAGGTATGGTGCTTTCCCCTTTTTCTCATGTTTTATTGTGATCTTTCAGGGGAATTAGTTGTGGGCACCGGAACGTATTCAATTGATTTCTGGTTTTTCACAGCCCAAGACACAAAAGGAGGTACGTGCATTCATTGGCCTCACTTCATATTGCAGGCAGTGGATTCCCCAGTATGCTTACATAGCCAAGCCCCTAATACAGTTGACGACACAGGAGGCAGCTTCTACTAAAGTCCTCTCTTGGACACAAGAACACACTGTGGCATTTGAAGAATTAAAGAGAGCTTTATGTCAAGCACCAGTTTTAGCAAACCCTGATTACAACAAATCGTTTATGCTTTTTGTGACAGAGCGGGATGGAACAGCACTATCTGTCCTAACACAAGATCATGCAGGAAAACACAAGCCCTGTGCTTATTTTTCTAGTACATTAGACCCAGTAGCACAGGCTTTGCCTGCGTGCCTAAAATCAGTTGCAGCAACGGCCTTAGCCATAAGACAAAGTGACTCGATAGTGCTGGGCCACCCTCTGACAGTACAAGTACCACACGCAGTAGAGGTTCTCTTGAACCGGACACAAACACAACACCTGACTGTAGCTAGACTGACAGGCTATGAGCTAACGTTATTTCAACCACACATAGAGATCAGACGATGCAACATACTGAATCCCGCTACCCTTTTGCCCTCCAGTACAGAAAGCGTTTCACCACACGACTGTGTTGAAGTAATACATACCGTGACTAAACCAAGACAAGACTTGACAGACGTTGCACTCCCAGACCCCGACCTAACACTATAAGTTGACGGCTCATGCATGAGGACAGGGGCGGGAGAATTAGTGGCAGCATATGCAGTGACTACTGATACTGTAATAATAGAGACTAAAAGAATAGACATATTGTCAGCACAAGCAGCAGAGCTCATCGCCCTGACACAAGCGTGCATAAGAGCTAAGCACCTGAGAGTAAACATTTACACCGATTCTGTGGCGAGAAAGAGGTTTCTTGACCTCTCATGGGGCCAAGATACAGCATGGCCCCCTTATTCAAGCCCTACTGGAAGCAATACATTTACCAACAGCCATAGCTATCCTAAAATGTAAAGCACATACTAGAGCCACAGATACCATTTCCCAAGGCAATGATCTGGCAGACCGAACTGCTAAACAGACAGCTCAGACCCCACTAGACATGACAAAGTTACAGGTTCAATCAGTGTCCAACGCCATGACAGTTAGGGATCCTTCCAAGGATGTACAAGACATACAGACACATGCTACTATGGACGAATTAAAGAAATGGTCGGAACAAGGAGGGGTACTGACTGATCAGGGTTGGATGAATAAAGGGCAAATCCACATGGTTTCTTCCTGATTCGATGGTACAAGTGATTATAAATACCGCACATAGTCCTGCACGCTTAGGAGAGAAAGCAATGATAGATAGCTTACAGAATATATGGTTCAACAAGCACCTGCGTGCAGCAGCGAAACAAAAGGTCAGAACATGTATGATCTGTTGCCAATTCAATCCAGGTAAAGGCATTCCGATGGAACAAGGTGGATTCCATCCACCTGACCATCCTTTTTTTGAATTGGATTATATCCCAATGAACAGATGTAGAGGTTACAAATATGTCCTGGTACTAATGAAGCAGGTGTCCCTTCTGTTAGGGTATACCTGGAAATTCCATTGTGTGCGACATCCTGAAGCAGCAGGCCTTGTAGAAAGACATAATCAGACATTGAAAATTAGACTAGCAAAGATTTGCGCAGACAAAGGTGTAGATTGGATGGTAGCCCTGCCGGTTGCCCTCTTTTACATGCAAATGATAGCCCATTCTAGAACAGGCTTATCTCCCTATGAAGTGGTCTTTGGTAGACCACCGAATATGTGGGGCACTCCAATGCCTAAAAAGTTTACTGATGTTGATAGTAACATGCTGACAGATTACCTGGCTTCCTGGATGTCTGCACTACTCTCTTGTTGTTCGCAGGTTGCTGCCGCCTTCCCTGACAACACCCAGGTCAAAGAATACCCCATCGCTCCTGGATGGAAGGCGCCGAAGTCAGTGCTCTGGACCACGGGGACGGCCGTTAAAGTCAAAGGGCGGAAAGGATGGTTGCACCTTCACCACTCTTTTACAAAGGAAAAGACCTTTTTCAGACTTTGAACACCATTTTCTAGAGGAGACTCCACAGCAGTTTCCACAAAGCTAAACTTAGATCTAAAAAGTCAGAACCCGTTTGATCAATTAAGTCCACTAGGTGGTGAAGCGGTTGAACATGTATTCTGGCTTGCATAAGATCTTGGACAATAACATAAAAAAAAAAAAGAGCAAGATAAGAAGCAAATACAGTAAAATATTACGTGGTAGATGTATAGTGACTGTGATTTTTCTATCTCTTCTGTGCATCACGATAATATGTATCAGCTTAATACTACATGCTATTTTTTCTCCTATTGCCTCACTCTTATACTCCTCCACTAATGATACCATAAAGCACACATTTAGTGATCTGCCATCCCATGAGTTATCATATCGACTTGCCTTACGCAGCAATACCTTTATTCAGATGTTGCACCATTCACATCAGGTTAGCAATGCTACAGACTGCTGGGTCTGTGGCCGACTTCCCCCGTATCAGAAGGTAAAGGGAGTCTTGCCTCTTTTTCCTTTTCCGTTCTCCCATAATGGTTCTTGCGGAGCATGGTTTGCCTTAATGACATCCATCAACGGTGATGCCAAAGAATGTCAAGACAAGGAGTGTAGGGGCGAGTGGGTATGGGGTAACTTGAATAAAGTCATGAACAAAGCATGTTTCCCAGATGAAGAGGGTCTTCCCCAAATGAAAGGTACAGATCTAGAAAATGAAGAGTATCTGCAAGGAAATGCGACCCTCGATTTTATAGTGTTGAACGTAAAGCCCCAACACATGTCAGGTCCGCCTTCAATTACTGTTCTGCCAGTAAAAGGGAACTTGTGTGTCAGAAAAGAAGGCTCAGTACATTTGGGGCACAGTGAGTGTGATACTATAATAGTATTCAAAGACAAAGGAAAGTCCTATTTCAGAGCATCACGACACACCTACTTTATTTGTAGCCAGACAGCCTATGTGCAACTGCCCTTAGACTGGGGTGGGACGTGCTACATAACATTTCTTTCATACCTAATAAAGGCACCATCTGTATACAAAGCAATAACAAGGCTCCACAAGATTGCCCAAAACATACATCAAGACCCAGGCACGTGGACATGGTCCGGTTGGCTCTGGGGATTAATATCGGCTTGGGGATGGAAAGTGTTGACCGTCTGTGGGTTGATACTATTAATGATATTCAGTTGTTGCCTATGTCTGCAGTGTGGCCCGGCCATTTGTGGCCTGTGTGCTACTGCATGTGTTCCACATCCCCATTTACAAAGCATTGAAAATGGAAAAATAATGCTGCAAGAACAGATCGACTGTCTCATGAAAATAGACGTTACATAGGGGGTTCACTGGGGTACAAGGAGGGAATGAGGAAAATAAAAATCTATGAGGCCTATGTGTCCCCATGTGCCCCCCCCAACGCTTATGTGCACATACATGTAACCTATGTATTTCCCCTCCATGGCCTTTCTATCATGATGCTTATGCTATAACGTGGCCTGCCATCATCCAGTCTCCCATGAGAGAAACGACAAATCTGTAATGAGGCCTACACGTTTTTCATCATGTTTTCCTGCATTTTCATGAAGCCCATGTTTATGGCTCAGCCAGAGCTGAAAAGAGGTTTCAGGCCTCAGAACGCTCTGAAAGCTGCAGCTGCGTATCCTTGGCCTTGCACACTTGGGCCTCAGCCAAAGGGGCCCCGACCGAGGTGCCGAGACAGTATTGAGCACGGTTATCTGCTTACTCCTACTGAAACCACATTCCTGCCTGGAGAAGGAGGAATATAAACATGACCCATCTGCAAAGGAGAAAGCCTAGCCTTTCTGTCTCTTTTTGTGTGATTACAAAGCTCACGTCAGTGAAAAGCCCATAGCCCCCGTGCAAGACTTCAGCAGTAAACGAAGAAATAAATGCCACATTGGCTTTTGGTGATGAGCAACCTATGTCACAAATCAGTCCCTGCTCCAGACTTTAGATATCAGATAATACAAGATGTGCTGGTCGTCTTGACACTGAAGGCCTAACTTCCAGACTTCCTGACTGCACAAGCAGCCTTCCCCACGTCAGTTACACGTCATGCTCGAGTTGAGCACAAGTAAGGCAAAGTTCCAGTACAATTCCAGCTGATCACGCAACCCCCTCCAGGTATCCACCCACCTATGACAAATTACCTATTATCATCAAGTGGACGCCCACATGGACGCCCACCTTCACGCCTACTTACACACCCACATGCTCTTATCTCATTCTCTCTTTCTCTTTTGCTTACGTACAATTGAGAAATGTATATATACTGTACTCTGTGAATAATGTTTTGAGAATATTCTGAGAATATTTTGAGACCCTTCCAGATCCCTTGTGGTGATGGTAATATTCTCCCTTTGACTCGAGTTATTGGAATAAAGCCCTTTTTGAACCTGATACCACAGACTCAGCCTCTTGCTTTATGCATGATCTTATTAATATTCTGAAATTCTGAGAGCGTAATATTTTATTTACGACAGTATGACCTGCGGAAGCGCGCCAAAGAGAGGATTGCTGAGAGGCTCCGGGAGGCAAGAAGGACTGGAGGCGGAACATCCACTGCACCATCCAACACAGCCCTGGAGGACCTTGTGGAAGGGACGATAGAGCGGGAAGCCGTCGTGGGGGTGACCCAGATGGACACGTCCGGCGCAGCCACAAGTGCCCAAGGTAAGATGCATGCCTGTGCCACACCCAGCATAGCGTAAATCCATACCCATGCCCCCAGCCCAATCTCACTGTGTCTGCAGCTCTGGCACAGACTGCTCCACACATGACACTACTGCATCTTGGGAGTTGTAGTCTAGTCAGCCCAGAGTGCATGTACAGGCGTAAATCCTATGAGCATACACCACATATTTTGTACATGGCTGTAGACTGTTCATTTGTTGGACCACAGAGGGACATTAATGGGTACAACACTATGTAGGTGTAATCATCCCACTAATCATGCACTGTTTCACACACAGATGCATCACCTGGGGACTCTGACGACAGCGACCAGCTGATCATTTCTGAGACACCCGTGGAGTCAGACCAGGAGACAGCGCAGGATGCGCACGCACCGCCAACACCTGCCACCCCACCAGCACCACCTCCACCAGCGCCACAATCAATGGCACCAGCACCAGTGCCACAAGCCAAGGCACCAGCACCTGCGCCACAAGCAACGGCACCAGCAAAACAGCCTGCAGCTAGTACAGCCACAATACCGCAGAGGCACAGGCACCAAGTTGCGCCCTTGCAGGAGATGGCAAACCCCCCGCAATTGGCACCCACGCAGCGCACATCCACACCACCTGCTGCACCACCTGGAGGCTCAAGACACGCACGGCGTCACAGGGCCCGTCGCAGTTCCGTCTCCTCAGCAGACCAGGATGTCCCAACAACCTCTGCAATCGAGGAGAGGATGCTGCGTACACAGAACCTGCAGGGAAGACATGTGGCTAGCATCAGCTGCAATATCGTGCGCCTAGCGAGGGAGATGCGCGCCATGACTGCAGCAGTCACCGACATGGGCTCCGCGGTCAGGGACATGGGCACGGCGGTCAGGGACCAGACCACTGCGGTTGCTGATGGCAATGCTCAGCTCAGGGAGGAGGTACGTGAGCTCACCCGTGCCATCAGGGAGGGCCATGAGTCCCAGAGGAGGAGTAACCGGCAGCTAATGTTGCGTTACGCCGCCGCTACCAAGGCCATACAACGGCACAGCAACTGCACCGCTGTGTTGGCACGCCGCACAGTCTCCCTGCAGGTGGACCTTGGGCACTTCTGCGGTGATGTGGCCAAGTCTCTGGGACACATCACCACTGCTGTGGAACAACTTCAGAGCAGCACATGCAGTGCTGCAGCATTGGGAGGGGATGACACCCGTGAGGCTGCCTCCAGTGTCAGCAGCGTGTCACTGGCAGAGGCCAGCACCAGGCGCCGCAGTTCGCGTGCCTCCACGGGGACAGGCCGTGGTGAGGCTTTGGATGCACCTGAGCGGAGGCTTGGTGTACGTGGCAAGCGCCACTAGAAATTTGGACATGCTGCAGGTCCATGGTGGAGCAACCATGGCCATCCAATTATTGTGTTTGCACAGGCCTGACTTTAAGGCACCTTTTATTTACATGTATGCAATCGGAGCATGATTCACAATGCTAGTTCTGTTGCACAATCCTCAGTGCTACTGTGCATTAAACAGTTGCACCCAACACCAACTTGTAATGTCTCATTTTACCCAGGGTCAAAAATGATTTTGCATTATGTATGTCCGCCTCCTATGGCCCTCTGCTGTGTTTGGGATGTGTGCCGGTCGTCGTTGGGCGGGTGGTTGGTCAGCCTGGTGGTCGTCATCCCTGTCCACCTCCATGGGTATCCCCCTTCTGGTGGCAATGTTGTGCAGCATTGCACATACAGCAATTATTCGACAGCATGTGTCTGGTTGGTATAGCATGGCGCCGCCAGTCTTGTGGAGGATACGGAAGCGGCTCTTGAGAATCCCAAAAGTCCGCTCTATCACATTCCTCGTGCTGATGTGTGCAGCGTTGTAGCGATGTTCCTGCGGGGTTGCTGGATTTAGGTATGGGGTGAGTATGTATTCACGCAGGGCGTAAGCACTGTCACCTAGAAGATAGAAGCATAGACTTAGCATTGGTGATGTACATACATGTGTGGTGTTGGTGTGGGGAAGCGTATTTCTACGTACCTAACAGGAGTCCCTCTCCGAATTCCCCATTGATTAGTCGCCTGTGCATTCCACTGTTGCGGAAGATGTATGAGTCGTGTGTGCTCCCTGGGAATTGTGCCACTAGGTCCGTTATGATGTTGTTGGCATCGCACACAACCTGCACGTTGATCGAGTGGTATGACTTGCGGTTCCGGAATAGGTACTCATTTGCTGACGGAGGACATATGGGGACATGCGTGCAGTCGATGCATCCAATCACATGTGGAAATTGGGCCACCTGGTAGAATGCCTGTTTGGTGCGGTCCAACTGCTGTGGGGTTGTGGGGAAGCTGATGTGTGTGTGGAGCATTGTCAGCATGGCATCTAGGAATTTCTTGAAGAAGCGTGACAGTGCGCTTTGCGAAACACCTCCGGCCACCGCAATTACCCCCTGGAAACTCCCTGAGGCCAGTAGGTGCAGGCTGCATAGGACCTGAACGTGCGCAGGGATAGCATTTGTCCTGTGTGTCTGGTGCTGCAGTAATGGTTCCAGGTCTGCAATCAGGCGCATGATCATAGCGCGATTGAGGCGATACTTCTGGTACACCTCGTCCTCATTCTGGCCGAGCAAGGTTATGCGCAGTCTGAACACTCGCTCCTGGACCCTTCTCCTGCGCTGTCCTGCTGCATTGATCCGCATCCTCCTTGCAAGCACGTAGAGGGCAGCCATTTTGTGGGAGCCAACAGGGTCTCCTGGGCCACATTTAAGGGTTTAGTGATTGCCTCAATCATTTGCACATGTAGGAAGAATTTATCCTCATCTTTTTTTTTTTTTTGTAACTTTACCTCCAGGTTTTGATTCCCCTTATTTAGCTCTGGCAAAATAGCGATTTTTGGGATTTTCGTTATTAGCGAGTTTTGTTGCATTGGGGTGCGATTCGTTATTTGCCATTGGCAATTTCCGGGAGCTAATAGTGATTTCGGTAATTGCTAATTCGGTATATAGCGAATCGGTAAATTAGCATTTTGGGTATTAGCGATTCGGTATGTTCGAGGTTATTTATTTAGCGAATCGTTATTTGCTCGGGTTTTGGGTTGATGCATTGGGATTGGGTATTTTTCACGCAATACCGGGAGCTATTAACGAATCGGTATTTTACCGACTGGATTTTGGCTTGATGCATAAGGGTGAAAGGGGCTTATTTACTAGTTTTTGGTGAATGGCAGGACACCAAGTCACTTTGCTGCGCTACCCTGTGCCAAAAAGAAAGGATAGGAATGTGCCATATTCATAAAGTATGATGCACTACTGTCCTTTCAGCCAACACACAATTTGTTGCCACCTCAGGCACCCTTGCAGCATGGCGCAAGGGTGTCTGCATTTTTGGGAAGATTGTTTTTGGGCAGGAAGGGGCACCTTCCTGCACAAAAAACTATCAATGGAGTCTTTGTCCCCTTTCTATGTGCGCTGCAGAATGCAACAAACATTGAAAGAGAAAAAACTGAGGAGAAAAAGAGTTACTTCTCCTAGTTAAGCCTCCCCTGGGAAGGCTTATAGTTGTGACTCAGTTCCAGGTATACACATCCTTGTAAATTAGCGAATGCATCAAAACAAATGGGTGTTGTGTGTGAAAAACCATATCACAATGCCCATGGAATCCCCACTGATGCAGTGTGAGGCAACGCAGCAGCTTGCACTATGTTGCCTTACACCATAACTATGAGGCCATCAAAAGCCATGCAAAGTGGCTTTTCATGGCCTTGCACATATGGCTCTGCATCCTGCACAGTCAGTGCATCAGAAAAAGTGAAGCACCAACTGTGCAATGGGCTTGTAAACAAGACCTAAGTCTAAACATAAAAATCTTCACTCTGATTTCATCCAGCGTCTCCCAGACTATGACGCCTCCTCCTCGGATACTGCCTTCAGCCTTGCCCCACTGAACTTTACACTCTCAGAGACTTTTTCTTCACATGTCTTTTAAGTCTGAAGGTAAGCACGACCAGGCCGAACCCCCTTTTTTGCATCCGACTCACGCTTCATCGTGTTCGGCCATATTTTTCAACTTGGACCGAGTTGTGGGTGACTAGATGTTCATGGTTGGCATTTTGATCTTTAAGGCACTAGTTTTTACCTGAAACTAAATTCATAACTCCAGTTCTTCTAACTGGACTTTTGTCATCTTGGTGTCAAGTAATTGATTAAAATGTGTTAGATTTGAAATCCGGTTTTCCCCTGGCTTTTTGCCTTCTCACCTCCTGTTTTGCTGACTTTGTTTTTGCTGCCTTTGGAACTCTGGGCACTTTACCTCTGCTAACCAGAGCAAAAGTACATGCGCTCTGAACTTAGTAGCACTGTATTATCGAGAATATTTGATTTACTTATTAGTTCCTAGTGAAGTGCACTACATGTGACCAGGGCCAGTAAATTAAACGTTACATGTAAGCCTGCAGGACTGATTGTGCCACCCACTTCAGCAGCCCCTCAAATATTACTCAGGCCTGCCATTGCAGAGACAATTTGTACAGTTTTTAACTGCCATGTCAACCGGGTAAGTAACCTTCTTACCAGGCCCAAACTTTCAGTTTTTAATGCATATACATCACCCCTAAGATATGCCCTAGACAGCCCTAAGGGCGGGCCGCAGTGTAGATTAAATTAGGACATTTACTTTAAAGTTTTACATGACCTGGTAGTGAAAAACTACTTAATTTGTTTTTACACTAGTGAAAGGCCTATCTCTACCATAGATTAACATTGGAATACCCTTAGTACATTTTATAAGTGTCATTTTCAATTAGGAAAAGATGGACATTTCACGTTTGTATCTCTGGGTTCACAATTTAAAATAACAACTTATGCTAATGTTGGATTTTAAGTTGCAAGTCTGAAAATGCTAATTTTAGAAACTTTTAGGATTTTCTTACTTGAACCATTCTGTGTCTACTGCCTGTCTCTGAATACATGTCTGGGCTGGTTGATTGCTGGGATTTGTGCATTCCCTCCAGACAGCCACACACATAGGGTGCTTAGGTGTGACTGATGGGCCTTCAAAATCCTGATAGGTCATCCTGGGCAGGATGGGAGGGAGGAGCTGATACTTACACCTGAATGGGCTGTGCCTGTCCCCACTCAAAAGCTGCAACCCCCTCTGTCATGAGCCTGGAGCCAGGGCAGAAAGGGCAAGGCCTCTGTGCACTTCAAAACCCTATCTTTGAAGTCTCTCCCACTCTAAAGCACTATTGGGTATTAGTAATGGACTTCAGCATCATCACTTCAGTACACTTCTAGACCCGAGGACATTTTGCCAGGGAGAGGACTGCTGTGCTGCTAAAATGACTTTGCTGGACTCTTGATGTGCTGTGTCTGCCCTGCTGCCTTCTTGCCTTTGAGTGAGAAGGACTGGACCTTCACCCCTACATCACAAAACCAAAGTGACTCCAACTGCTTGCTGGCTTGCCTCCTTTTCTGAAGTCTCAGGGACATCAACGACTTCCATCAACACTGCTTCAGCCTCTGCCAAGAAGTGCAAATCCAGTCCTAGGCATAGGGAAGTGGTTTTTCTGGCTGTTTCCTGCAAAATCCATGCATCCGCATTGTTGCACTGGTCAGAGCAGATGCAACTCCCCTCGACACCGATGCATCACCACTGCAACTGAGGGACCAAGACATTGCATTGCTGGCTGCGCTTCTTGATGATGACAAATCGCCTACCTCATAAAGGCGCTGCTGAAGACGCATCTCCGACTGCATTGGGCCGGATCAATGAGATCGCATTGCCTCCTCTGCTCATCGCATCGGGACTTCGACGTCAATGCATCCTTCATCCGAAGGTACATTTTCAGCAGGGCAAGGGTGGTTCCTATATCTGACCCATGCTCTATTGCGGTCAGCCTGGACTTTTGGATTTATTCCGGCCAAGCATGACCAGATAGCCCCGGTTGTTACTGTATTGTTTTAAGCACTATATTTGAGATATTCTTTAAAAATGCATAACTCCAGTTCTACTCATTCGATTTTGGTCATTTTGGTCATGTTTCGTTCAGTAAATTAAGATCTATTCTTCTCTCCAGGTGTGGCGTTTTTACTGTTTTATGGTTTTAAGTGTAGAACAAAAACTTTACACTTTACCTGCTAAGTTAAACCTGCCTGCTCTGTGCGGAGCTGCCAGAGGGTGAGCACTAGGATTGTGGTCCCTACTTGGACAGTGTGCATACCTCTGCCAACTAGAGACCCAATGTCTAACAAAATGTACTCTAATTTTCTAAATTGGTGTTGGGATTTTTTCCTAGTGTTAGGTTTTCACTTTATTACTGTTTTTGTAGTGCATAAATACATTACATATTGCCTCTAAGTTAAATGTGACAGCTTTTATGCCATGCTATCAGAGGGTTAAGCACCGATTAATTCAGTAACATTTGTGGTTCTCTCTCACAGGGATTGTGGCTGTAGCTTGAGCAACAACCCAATTTGTAGTTCAGTTTCTGGAGAAGTATGTTAATATAGTAACCAAAGAATTGATTTTTCACAGATTTCACTGCACTTTTGTAGTTAGACACCACAGTTGTAGTACTGATTACAAAATCCTTCTTATTTGCTTTTAGATATCCATTCCAATCTGAAACATTCTGAGCCCAGCCAAGTGATGAGAAAGAGAAGACTATCCAGTGTTTCTGTTTTGTCTTTTATCCCATTCTCTTCTTCGTACTTTTACTATTTCACTCATGTATCATATGCATGTGGTCAGTTGTGGAAGAATGGTAGAATGCATCACTCCCATTGGTTTTAAGGTAAAATATACATTCTATCTGACATCATCTAGTAATACAGCAGTACACTTGGATGATTTATAAACACTAAAATCCCCTACTCTTCCATACAGACTGATCTGAAAAACCGTGACTAAGAATTGAATGTGAATCCTAGGAAAATGTCCTCCCTGAATAGGAAAAAAGGTAATCTGATTTAGAACATTTTATTTTGCAAAGTAAATTAAAGACTAGGATGCTATTCAAGGTCACTAACGGCCGATACAGAACGTTTGTTTCAACATTTCAATGTTCACCTTTCTGTGTCTCCCTTGTAAATTCAGATCATTCTACTCTCATTGAGTGGAATTTAATAATGGTATATACCCTTCTGACTTGGGTTATATTGGTTGTGACAGAACTTCTACCTCATTGTTGACCTTCACCTGCAGTTCAGGCTTATATCTTAAATGAAACCTGAGCCAGATCCAGGGGCATCCTTGAAGTTAATAGTTTTCTGCTCTGAAATGGACAAGTATCACCATTATGAAAGACAATTACCCTTATATACACTCCCATCAGGAATGCTGAAGATGAAAAGTGTATTAATATGTTACCAGTCAATGAGAAATATGATAAGATGGGCACAAGCACCCTCATTCAGAGAACAGTGTTACGCCCAGGGATACCAACTCATGTAGTTTCATTGTTATCACATTCTGAAATTGCCATATCACGTTATGATTTAGAGATCACGCGCACATTCAGTGATTCAAAAATAGCTGGATTAAATGCCAATGTGGAAGATATAGATGGGTCACAGCATTTATATCTCAGGAAACGTGGATGCTTTTTACCCAACATCTTGAAGGTCATCTATCATAAAGTTGGACTCTAGGTAACTCACCAAAGGCTACGAAAGATTGTGTTTTTTTAGTCACTTGGGTTTTTTCAGCTTTGGTCATAAACTGCAGAAGTATGATAGATGTTGAAATAATAAAATGATGGACCTTTCGGCTTTTGAACATATTCAGGGTGTCTTTTGCCACATAAATCAATGCGTATTACACAGTTGGAACACATTCCATGTACTGGAGAGTGTTTTGTTGTTCAAAGGGTTGAATGTGCCCACTACTGACTAACCTTGCTCCTAGACAACATCATTGTGACTACTTTTACAAGCGGGAACAGGACTCTGCCAAACACAGTTGGTGTATGAAGAATCAGAAATATATGGAAAGTGGTTGATCCTTCAGTTAATAATACTTAGGAGGTTGTATTCAAATGTTTGATTTATCCCCAGGATACAATTGGTTCTTTTGTAAGCCTGACCACAGTAATTGTTACCTCTCTTCAGTGAATATTCAGATCTACTTGGCAGCCTCTGGACTGTCAACTGCAACAATGCTTCGTGAAAAAGGAATACATTAAAATTGTTAAACTTAATAAAAGTACAAAGAAGGGAATAAGTTACTACTGAGCCTAAGTCAACTCAGGAGGAGAAAGGAGAGATCCAGAGAGATGGTTAGTATAAACTCATAGCAGCATCTGGTAGTTCGGATCTGTCATTGTTCTGGAGGCTGCTGGTCGAATCTGAGTCTAGGATCTGCATCATTCTGGTCAAGCTTGAGCTGACCACTTATTGTGAGGTTTTGACAACTTTACTGTTCAGTTTTGGGTTCTGCTGCCATAAACATTGATTGTCCAGATTCTTGTATTGTTAAGGGCAAGAAGGAAAGTGCAGAGTTTTGTGTTTGTTCAAGGAAAGTCACCATTATTATCGAATTTAAACATAGATTCTCGGAATAAAGAGCCAACAACTGCATGCAAGCATAGTCCCAAGTTCTGTAGAATTTAGATGCTAGAGATCTTCCTACTAACTTTACCAGTGAAAGTTATGTTCCAGAAGTCAAGGCATGGGAGAACCAAGAATCCTGGCACAACACTCAGTGTCCAAAGAATATAAAACCTTTAGACATCTGAGAGTTCAAATTAATTTACTAGGAGTATATGCATTATGGTGCTGTCTGAGAGGGCAATCCTCATATCTCAAGAGACCCCCAGCTCTAAGTAAAGTTTTCTAGATGAGAAATTATAAAATTGAAAAAATCAGCCCCATGTTATTTAAGGAAAGTTTTTCAACTTCGAAATCCCCCTGAATGGCAACCTGCTTTTCCTTGAAGGCAGCCATCGCTATGATTATAGCCAGTTATAGGGGCCGCAAATTGTGGCCAGCCTAAATAATATTCATTGGGCATCTCATTCAGTGACTCCCTGTGATTCTTTATTTTGTGAAACATCATATTAATTCATAGGTCGGTTTGTATAATTAGAAATGGCTGCAAAAACTCTGGTCGCAGAAAAATCAAAGTATCTGGCTCATCGCTATTGCTGTGGTATATACCATACTATTGAGGGATCACGAGGATTTATGCTACGATCCTTTCAACTACTTTTCAAGCCTTGAAGAAGTTGTTTGTATGAGAAAACAGGTGTCTGCTGTCTGCATCAACAACATTCACTACGTGTCAACACAATCAAGATTATATTTGTCGTCTTGCTTGTTCTGTACTTGGATGACTACTGTTTTCATTAGATACACAGAATGATGTTATGTCTATTATTAAACTAACTGACAACAAGGTCAGTAGTGAAACGTAATAGGGGTTGTGCTCTGTAATTAATTAATTGCTGTTATGTGTATGGGGAAAGGTTTTTTCCATGGAAGATAACACTGGGTGAGTGGCACAGTGTTGTACATCGAGCACGCCCACTTACATATTCTTACATTTGGACTTTTGGACTTTTGGTAACAGTACGGAGGTGCTGACCGGTGCTTTTTTACCACTGCTATTCATGTTGTAATTGTTATTATGAGGTGGATAAGGTGTCAACTCCATGGTTCTTACAGAAACTTTACATGTTGGAAGGTGAAGATGTTCTCTATCACAATGTTAAGGTGGACTTCATTTTGGCTACTCTTATTGGCAACACTACTAGTAATCCTAAAGACTGTTCCCCTACAGACCCTTCTGATAAGACAATTTACCCTGGCACGAAGAAAGCATTTGCGGCAGAGACTTCTGCACTTAAATCTAGTTTGTATGCAGCATATACAGCACAGTCTGTTATAAAAGACTTTGATAAGTTGGCGGTGGCCATTTTGGAGGGTTACACGTGTTTAGCGCTGTTGGCTGGCATGGAACCACAGGTGCGCCTATTGGCAGATATCTCAGCTGACATAGTCAAGGAAACTGCAATGTCTTCAGGAGCATTAAAAGCAGCCAGACTTCACCTCTGGATGAGTGAATGGAAAACAGATGCACTGATGAGGATCCTGTTTCAGCGCAAGATGCTATTTCGGAAACATTTGGTTTGAATGATTTCTAAGGCCTTGAAGGACCAGAAGCAATTTTCCTTACAAGGGAAAGTCAGATTATAAACGATTTTTGGATACTAGATCCAGATCATCTTCCCACCATGACTATAAGATCTATAATGGACCCCAACACCACATCCCTCCTGGACAACCTCCACAACATTGGACTCCACCAGATCCTGACCGAGCCCCCGCACTCAGCAGGACACACCCTCAACACCCTTGACCCCCTCTTCACTATAGGAAACTCCATCACCTTCAGCCACACCACCGAACTCCCATGGACCGACCATCGTTGCGCCCACTTCACCTTCAGAACACCCACCATCCACAGACACCAGCACCTGGTCCCACAAACAAACTGGACCAAAATCACTGACGACCAGCTCACCTCCACACTCAACAATTCCCCCCCCCCCACCATCGTGAAAAATTATACCACAACACCGCAGACTGAAACCTGCATAGATGGATCTCGGACAGCGCCAACACCATAGCCCCCCTCAAGAAAAACATCAATACCCGTGCCAAGAAAGCCAGATGGTTCTCCACCAACCTTCGAGAGTCCAGACGCATTTGCTGCTGCCTCGAAAAGGCCTGGAGGAACACCAAATCCACAGAAGCCCACAACAACTTCAGAGCCGCCACCAACGCCTACCACCAACTCAT
Source organism: Triturus cristatus (assembly GCF_964204655.1). Taxonomy (NCBI): domain Eukaryota; kingdom Metazoa; phylum Chordata; class Amphibia; order Caudata; family Salamandridae; genus Triturus; species Triturus cristatus. Next base: position 1,667,485,964 of record NC_140591.1, on the reverse strand, counting down.
CAGAGAAACAGAATCTCTACCCATGCGCGCAACTTCAAGGAACTCTTCAGCATCATCAAGGAGTTCGCCCAACCCACCAGCGAGTCTACTGACATCCCTCCCTCACAAGACCTCTGTGACAAACTTAGCACCTTTTTCCACCACAAAATCAAGAGCATCTACGACAACTTTGACGAAGACAACCAACACACTGAACCCTCACTAACCACCCCTGACAACCGGAAACCAGCAATTGACAACTGGACAGCCCTCACTACCGAAGACACACTAAAAACAATGAAGTTAATCCACTCAGAGGCCCCAACGGGCTCCTGCCACCACCACATCTTCAACAGACCCGCCGACACCATCGCGCCCATGCTCCACCACACCATCAACCACTCCCTGGCGACCGCCTTGTTCCCCAACAACTGGAAACGCACCAAGGTCAACCCCCTCCTGAAGAAACCCTCAGCGGACCCCATCGACCTCAAAAACTACCAACCCATCCGCCTGCTCCCGTTCCCAGCGAAAGTCATTGAGAAAGCCATCAACAGCCAACCGCCAGATCAGCTCTGTCTCGACTTCTTGCTTCCACACCCTCCACCTCCTTTGTAAGACCTTCAAATGGATTCCCCTCGAACACAGAAAGACCATCACTCACATCCTGGTCACGCCCTGGTCACCAGCAGACTCAACTACGGCAATGCACTCTATGCCGGAATAAACAAAAACCTCACCTGCAAGCTACAGTACATCCAGAACTGCCCCGCAAGACTGGTGCTCAACCTGTCAGAACACTGCCACATCTCCCAGCACCTGCGCACACTCCACTGGCTCCCCATTGAGGCGAGAATCACCTTCAAGATACTCACCCACGCACACAAGGCCCACCATGGCACTGGACCAGCATATCTGAACAGCCAACTCAAACTCCACGTACCTTAAAGGACCCTACGATCAGCCCAGCTCTCCTACGCTGTGGTCCCCTGCACCAGAAAGACCAGCTCAGGAAGCCACTCCTTCTCCTCCGCCCCAACTCAGACAGACAACATCGCTTCCCATCTTCGCAAGAAACCTCAAAACCTGGCTCTTTGACAGACCCCCTCCTTGATACAATGGAACCTGCACCCCCACACCCCAAGCGCCTTGAGACCCCTCCGGGTGAGTAGTCGTGCTTTAACTAACTCCTTATTGATCGATTGATTTTTGGTTCCTCGGGAAAAGTAGGAGGGAGACTACAGCCTTTTTTGGAATCTTGGTATCAGGATGTCACAGTCAAGTGGGTGCTCGAAATAATTGACACGGGTTATGCAATAGACTTTTGTGAGCAGTCCAAGAACTGGCTTAAAGGTTTCCCATATTCCCGGTATCAATGGCCTAATTCTGTTGCTTGGGGCAGAATTGTTGCTCAAGAAGAGAGCGATTGTCTGGGTCCCTCCACAGGAAAAAGGCGAACAATTTGAATTTGAATTCTTCATTTATAGATGGTTACTGTGCAGGCCATTACCTCTTTGGAAGGAATGCAGGATGTCACATCCTGGATGTGCAACAGCTGCCTGGAGCTCAACTCGAACAAGACAGAAGTCCTCGTACTTTGAAACACCCCATCAGCATGAAACGACACCTGATGGCCCACCGCACTCGGCAGCCCTCCAACCCCCACAGACCACACCAGAAACCTTAGCATCAACTCGACTCCTCCCTATCCATGAACAAGCAGCTCAACACTGTCGCACCCAGCTGCTTCAACAGCCTCCGCATCCTCCGAAAGACCTTCAAATGGATCCCCCGAGTCAAGGAAGACAGTCACCCACGCACTCCTAACCAGCAGATTGGACTACGGAAATGCCCTCAACACCGACACCAACAAGTCTCTACTCCGCAAACTCCAGACAATACAGAACATCACCACCAGACTCGTCCTCGGCATCCGCTGACAAAAACACATCAGTCAACACCTCTAAAGTCTCCACTGGCTCCCCGTGGAGAAAAGAGTCACTTTCAAAATCCTCACTCACGCCTACAAATGCCTACACAACAACGGACCCAAATACCTCAACGACAGAATAAACTTCGACATACCCAAAAGAAACCTCCAATCTTCCAACCTTGCACTGGCCTAAACCCTGTTCATCCACAGAGCCAGAGCAGGCGGAAGATCCTTCTCTCACATTGCAGCGAAGACCTGGTAAGAGCTACCGGCAGACATCAGATGCGCCCCCTCCCTGAACACCTTCAGAAAGACCCTCAATACCTGGCTCTTCAGGTAAACAGATCTGCGGACCATCCCTCAGCGCCTTGAGACCCTCACGGGTGAATAGCACGCTTACAATTCCCTGATTGATTGATTGATTGATTGATTGATTGATTGATTGATTGATTGAGTTGTTTCAGTCTGATGTTGGCAAGGTTGTCAAGGAGGGTGGTGGAGTTGTGGTCGCTGGGGTTGTCGAGGTAGAAGTTCAGGTTTCCGATGAGTATGTAGTTGATGGAGGCGATGGTGTGGGGTGTGATGAGGTCGGTGATGGTGGAGGCGAAGCGCGTTCGGGCGCCGGGGGTCTGTAGGCGAGGGTGCTGCAGGGGGGGGGGAGGGTTGGTCTGGACCTGGAAGTGCAGGTGTTCAGCAGTGGAGAAGGCGTCGCTCGAGGTGGAGAGGAGAAGGGAGTTTTCCTCCCAGGTGGTTGGGGGCAGTCCTTCCTCTGGGTCTTGTATCCGTCCGGGATGGCGATGCTGGGGCGGAGAAGGCATTGGTCCAGATCTCTGTAAAGAAGGTGACGTCTGGTGAGAGGGAGTCAAGGAGGTTCCAGATTTCAATGGTGTGTCTGTGCATGGAGCGCACGTTGAGGAGGATGTGCTTCAGGGCATCAGCGGTGTTGGCAGCAGGGGTGGTGGTGAAGGTCTGATGGCAGTGGCAGCAGGAGTACTGCCCGTGTGTTGTGTATGGTGTGGCCTGCTGGCAGGTGTTGTTTCTTCCGGGGTTGAGTGCGAGTAGGGCGGCTGATGGTGGGAGGAACAGGGATTCTGGTGCTGGTCGAGGTCGGGTCGCGGACGGGCGCAGGCAGGGTTGCCTTTGGTGCGCCTTCTTCACGCCAGTGGCGCATCATTAAATAGGGAAGGGGGAGGGACGTGCAGCTGGGAGGCGGGAGCGGGAACCGGCAGGGGAGGGGCTGCAGGGAAAGCAGCGGGGTGGAAAATGGGTTAAAAACACAACTGGAATTAAACAGGAAAAACAACAAAATAAACCAGAAACAATAAAATAAACCAGAAATACACAAATATCACACCAGATGCAGAGTCAGGCACAGCAGGAGAAGCAGTGGCAGAACAAGGCAGATACAAAACACGACCTAGGCAGCCTCGAACACCTACCAGGAGGAGGTGAACGGAGCCGCAGGATCGAGGAGCAGTTCTCCGACCAGGAGAAGCATTGGTGGCAATGGGTTTATGAGGCAGTGAGAAGGGCCCTGCTTGTCTTCAGTTCCTATTTGCAGGGAAAATTGATCTTAGTTAGAACAGGCTTATGTGAACAGACAAGGAGGGAGTTCTTCCAAGAGTCTGAACAGACTTTCTCACAGAATGTTCTCTTGGGATCAGCGCACTCTTCTTTCTCTAAGAACGACTCACATTCAGAGCTCCTCTAATGTAGCAGCAGATTTTCTCAGCAGGGAAATTCCTTCTTCCGCTAGAGTTTTTTCTGGATTCGAAGTTAAATGTTCTGTAGAAGGGAGAGGGTGGTCAGGCTTTTAGCAATAGATGCAATAGATGCACTGCCATGTCGGTGGCCTGTTATATGCCTTTGCTCCGTTTCCTCTTATCATGCCCTTTCTGAGTCGAATGTGGATGGGGAGCTGATTCCAGAGAGATGGTGCAACGTAAGAGAAGGATGTACCACCCAGCCAGGTTTGTTTTTTGCGAGTCAAAAAAAGAAGCTCTTTGGACCCAGAGCGAAGGGTCCTAGAGGGGATTATTGTATCAATTTATCTGCGATGTAGTTAGGTTCTAGGTTGTTCAGGCCTTTATATACTATACAGCAGATCTTGAATTTAATCCATTTCCAAATGGGCAGCCAGTGCAGTTTGCGGAGTAGGGGGAGTGAGGGTGTTCTGGGGGAGCATTGGTCACCAATCGAGAAGCTGTGTTCTGGACTACTTGCAATCTGTTAAGGGAGGATTCCTTAGCGGAGATCAGCAGAGCATTGCAGTAGTCCAGACGACTCGTGACCAATGCTTGTATCAGAGTTTTCCTTGTGGATAACGGGAGTAAGGGGAAAACTCTGCAAAGCAAACTTAGTACATGGAAGCAGGTCTTAGCGGTCGAGGTGGCATGCTCCTCTAGGTTAAGTTTCTGATCAATTTTTACCCCTAGGTTGTTTACCAGAGGTTTGGGGGAGGGTGCTGGGCCCAATTCTCCTGGCCACCAATTGGGAGACCATCTTGTTACTGCTTCTCTGAAAAGCATGATTTCTGTTTTCTCAGCATTCAGCTGGAGGAAGTTGTTGCTCATCCAGTCAGTGATGGTTCTCATTCCCTCTGAAAAGGTGGTCTGAATGTTGGTGTTGTTTTTATCAAATGAGAGAAGCAGTCGTGTGTCATCGGCATAGGAGATTGGGACAAACCCTAAGTTTCTTATTAAGTTTGCAAGTGGGGTGACATAAATATTGAACAGGGTCGGGCTCAAGCAAGAGCCCTGGGGTACCCCCTTAGTGACATTGGTAGTTTGTGATCTGAAAGGGCCAAGGTTGATGGTTTGCATTCTTTCAGCTAGGAAGTTTGTCATCCATTTTAAAGCCTTCGACTCAATGCCTATGTCTCTGAGCCTTCCTAGCAAGATCTGGTGGGAAATGGTATCGAATGCAACAGACAGGTCAAGCAGTATGAGAAGTACTGCCTGACCTGTCCCTTTGCAATGTCTCGACAGGTTAATACTCACCGTGTGACCTGGCTTCACTCGTTCCCACATTAGAGTCCTGAACAGCGCCTAAATCACAGAAAATCAAGGATCGTTTACAAGGCTGTCTTGGGAAAGAGAGAAGGCAAGTATTATTTTAAACTCACTAAGGCACACTTTTCATCCACAAACGCCATGGAATGTTCATTAACAAAGCTTCTCTCTGGCAATTTTTCTTTCGAATGCACCGTAAAAATACAGCCATTTTAATTACTCTTTTCAGAAATGTAATTGAACGTTGCAGTCCATCCCGCTACTGAATGCCTAACATCTCACGTACTTACCTCTTTTCCATGAAAGGTAAGATTTGACTCTTGAGTTGCACAATCTTAAGTAGGACAAGTATAAGTCAGAATCCATACTTACATCACTTGTACATTCTTAAAAGTTGTAGAGTCCGACCTAGTCCGGGTCCTGAGGAGAACCCCAAAAGTAAAATAGGGTTCCGAAACGCGTTGACCACACACAGCTTGCCGCAACCATCACGATTTCACTGAATGATACAGTGTACAAACTAGGAACTCAGCCTGTTGTAATTCTAATGCCGACTAGCTGTTTACAGCAGGTTGTTAAAATCTGGTTTGCGATGTCAACATAATCGGCGCCATCTTGCCCCCCCTCAGGCTCGCACGCTCCCTCAAGCAGTAGCCATTTTTTAAAGCGCCATGGCCCCTCTGCCCCCCCCCGCCGACCACCAGCGCGTTCCCTAGGCGCTGCAAAACATCCCCCGCGCGCCGGTCACCCCCGCTCCCTCATACATAGGCCATGAACCCTCTCCTTCTGCGCGACCCTGCCATGAAACCACATCCCGCACCTGGCCAACACCTCCTTTTATCCCTTACATGATCATACATCCTTTCGGTAACCCCTTCCTCCACGCCTGATCGTCCGAACTGATCCCAGGCCATCACCTAGCCCTGCGGACGCAGTTTTATTGCCCCTACTGTAAAGGAAACACCTCACTTCAAAGGGATTACAGTTGGTCAAGGCCCCCACCCTCTGAGACCCGACCGGTTGCACACGCCCCCGGGAATTGGCGGAATGTCCAGCTGTGTGATAGCCATCTCCTACTGTGGGTGGGGTGGGGACTTCCACTGTAGATATGTGTGGGAACGAGCCTGAAGTGGGGATTCCAAGGATGTCTTTCCATACATCAAAGTCTCAACAAGAATGTGTAACATGTAATAAAGCAATAAACCTGTGTATAAGAGGCCAGGCCTCAGAAATGTGGTTAGAGCACCTCGTGACGATACCTTGCTGTCTGATCTGATGTGTTCTGCTCCGACGGAATAAAACTTTGTTTCCTGCCTTCCAGTCTCCGGCGCCTGCCTCTTTTGTTGGTTAATTATCGAATGGTATAAGAGGCGATTACCGCCGGGCAATACTTGAAGGTTATCAACTGAAGGTGCCGCTACCATTTAACAATTGGCGTCCCAAACGTGGGGCCCATCAGTGACACGTGGATCCAATGAGAGAGGTCCCAACGACAGAGTGAACGACTGCAATGATCGGGAAGAGCTCCTGCCCGATAGACCCTCGTCTGGCAGCCGATCATCCGAACTTCACTGGTTCCGAGCAGACCTCTCTCGAGTGATCTACGGTCCTGACTGGGAACCATCAGGAGTGCCGCGGCAAATACGGAGAGTAGAGGACGATCGGGCGCTGAAGGCGGAAGACGAGAAACTGTCCATGCGGTCCGGGTAAGGTCGTGTAACACGACAAATTGCGAAACGATTGATTGATTGAAAATACTAGTATTGCTTATTGGTTGTTCTTTTTGAGGTATTCGCTGCCTACAAACGGGGAAGAGTAGAAATACTCTCTCTCCCTTTGCAGATATTGAAGGGTAGGTAACGCGGACTTTTGTCCCCCATTGTAATCTGTCGTGCCTATTTTCCTCCCCACTGATTGATTGTCCGAATATTGATTGTTTTGAAGAATAGTACTTCTTGAGATATTCTCTGTTTGCAAATAACGTAGAATAGAAATATTCTGTCTAGTCTTTGCAGATAGTGAAGGATAGTTAACGCGGACTTTTGTCCCCCGTTGTAACCCGTCGTGCCTATCTCTTTCTCACCATTGATTGATTGATTGTCCGAACACTAGTTGTTCGATATTGGTTCTTTGGAGGTATTCTCTGCTTGCAAATAACGTGGAATAGAGATATTCTGTCTAGTCTCTGCAAGCAGTGAAAAGATAGGTAGTGCAGACTTTTGTCCCCGTTGTAACCCGTCATGCCTATCTTCTCCCCACTGATTGGTAGTTGGTTCTGCCCGGACCGCTTATTAGAGGTGAACCATCCGGCTCCACTGGAAGGCACCCCTAATAAGGACATGTTCACTAAATATGGACTAGTCGCTGTAGCTTATAGCAAGCTATGGCATAAATATACAAAGAAGGACCCCGAGAGTCAGTGGCCACTGATGGGATCCTTTGATGACCATAAAATAGAAACGCTAGAAATAGCTCTACGTAGTAATAAAACGACGCCTACTATGCTCGACAGTTTCGGCATGTGGCGCAAAGAAACAACGCAACGGAAAAAGAGAGAAGAAGTAAAAGCAGAAAAAGAACTACGAAAGGCAGCTCACTTTGTCGCTAGAAAATTAGAGGAAGAAATAAAGGAGAGAAAGGAAACTAAACAAAAACAAGAATCTGAAACGTCAGGCCCGTGCCCTGTTAGGACCCCCTCTACGCTCTACCCTGAGTTGCCTTCCAAGCAACGGGCGAACGATGAATTGCTATTAGGTCCTCCGATCATCTACATGCCCCCTCCATACGCTCCCTCCCAACATATATATGCCACACTCCAACAAAATAGTATGATTAAAACGCTTTTAATAACTTGTAGGTATATGCAACACTTCAACAGGGTAAAACACGTTAAACACAACTATTTACATGGCAGCCTGCTGCAACATCCACCCCCAAAGCATTTCACCGTCCGCGTAACACAGTCCCCCCCCTCCTTCTTCGAAGTAGCAACATTTGCTTCTCTTAGTCGGCTTTGGGCTATAAATAGGGCCTACAAAATTCATCTGCCTATGAGACGGCATCAGTAACGGTCCGTTGTGCAAAGAGGCCGGAGGCAACACGACGCGCCGAGACCCGGACGGCGCCGAGGTGATGTCCAGCAAGTTGTTGCACTGGTCTTGCCAGCCTACAATACTGCGCAGAAAGACAATGGGGGGTTCCCTGGGGGGAGGTGACGCGAACGGGCCTCCCCCACCTCCCCAGGTGGAGGCTCACCAGTTGCAGTAGGGCACCCCTTGACGCTTCACTCACCAGTCAGCTGCAGCAGGGCAGCCATTAAACGTTTCACCTGCCGGACGACCACCCAGGCGGAAGTTCCTTTCTGCACCAAGATTGCCACTAGCGTTCGACGCAAGAAGTGGGCCCCCGCAGCCAAGCGGTCGGGGGGACCCACCCCGGTGGCTGTAATGAGGAGCTGCTGCTGCCACTGGATTCTCAAAATGGCGGTCGGCTCTCCGGATTCGGGCCTGGTCCACTAAGATGGCTCTGGGCTACCTTGGAACTCGGAAGCTTGCCTGCTCGGGCGTGGGCCCCACCCTTGAAAACGTCCTCTCAGCTTTGCAGATTTTGCGGGAGTCATTGGTCCTCGACTCCCGCGGACTTCCGGTAGGGGCAACCGCCACTATCGCTCGATCATTCCACATTAACATGCCTTTGCCCCGGGCGGCAGCCACCTTATTCCCGTTTGGTGCCGTGAGAGAGGCTGATTCAGGGTATCGGCGGAGAGGCACGCCTGCTGTCTCGCTCTCCGAAAGGACCACGGCGTCGCTGCAAGATGGTGGTGCTGTCATGCTGACGCGAGTTTCTGTTTGAATTACCAGGAGACACTGTAGTCTACCAACCCGAAGCAGTTCTGGTGGAACCTCAGCACGATCCGGTAGGAAACAACTTTGCTTTCCCCACCTTCGAGTCACGATTCATGCTGTCTGTTCTTTCTGTTGGCATTAATGGAAACTTTTTGGACTGCCGAAAGGGATTCTGGTCCGACCGTTAGCTAGTGGAAACATCTAGACTGTACACTGGACCCACCCGACCTCGCCCCAAAATGGCGCCGATGTAGGAGGGGCCTACAACTCCTTATGGCATTCCAGGTTACTTGGCATTGATGTTAAGGGATATGTATACGGTCTTTTTGCACATGGCGGGCGGGGTCAAGGAGGGTACTGACTGGACAGGCGGACAACCTTATTGATGCTGGTCTTCTCAATATTGGTTATTTTTATTTTCGCATTAAGGTAGTATTGCTCATGATACTCGACGCCTCTTGCACCATGGCCGGCCTATACGGTTGTAGGCCCGTATTTGTATACTGACATTTTCACAATAAAGGGTTTTCGAAGGAATTATGGAATCAGCGTCATAACAATCGTCTAGGTTGGTAAGGTTCTGAATGACGGCTGTCATTCCCAAACAATAGAAGACGGATAATGCAGACCCTTTGCCTGAATTTTGGATTGATGAAAATTTGTATCCATGTAAGGTATGGTATTTTGTCCAATAATATACGGCTAATTGAGAAACAAATGCACGAAGAGGGAACTCGAATTTAGGGAAAAATAAAAATGAAGAAATTTTGGTATAGTAGAAAAAAAAAAAGGATATAGTACACAGAAAGAAAAATGCGAAAAGGATAGTCAAGATCTGTGGTATTGTACCTTCTTGCAGCTAGTCTGGTACGTGGTAAGTAGAACTTTTTCGTGTTTATGCGCGCTGATGTGCTTTGAATGCTGCCCCCCCCCTTCTTTTCTTCTCTGTAGGTTACATCGGAGTTCTGACTGAAGAATGGAGTGGACATAGACCGCACCGTGCTCCATGTAGGGAAAGACATAGACATGCGCTGTGAGATGGTGCGTGGAGCGCAGACCATCACTGGAAACGTGAAGAACTGTATGGTATGACTGTGCGTATGTGCCCTGATTGAACGGTATGAATGTGTATGTATTGCATATGCCTGGGTCGCTGGAGAGAACGCCTTTGTATGACTGAAATACTTGTCTATCAATCAAGGGGATGGGAAAATAAGCCCGAATATGGTAACTCCTCGTTTGTAGAAACGACTCTCCCACTCCCGGAGGCTAGGAAATTGGAGAGTGACTTACACCAGAAACTTGCTGTGCTTGATGTATGTACTGTTACACCCTATCCGGTATTTGTGTGTACGTGAACGTTGAATTTATGTTTTCCCCCAGCTTGTGTTTTTGTACGAATAACTGACCCATGCTGCTCTATGTTGTGTGTACACCAAGTGGCCTATTTTCGTACACGTTTGTCTCTCTCTCTCGTTTTATGTCGTACGTGTACCCAATAGCCTACTTGATGCGCACGTCTCTCTCTCTCTCTCTCTCTCTCTCTCTCTCTCTCTCTCTCTCTCTCTCTCTCTCTCTCTCTCTCTCTCTCTCTCTCTCTCTCTCTCTCTCCCTCTCTCTCTCTCTCTCTCTCTCTCGCGCTGAAGGCTCCCTTGCCCTCTTTTGATTAGATGACAACACTGTACCTCCCCGGTATATGTATAATTGGCCTAAATACGACAGTATTCGAACAAATTGACAGAAACAAAATGACCGTATTTTGCCACACTACTACCTCTCCTTTCTGTAAAATGATGGAACTTAATTGGCTGAGAAAGAAAGGACAGGTAAGAAGACTGATGTCTCCCAATCTGGCCCTTATAACGGGAGCTATATGTCAGTGGTTTTTGTTGTTTTATGGCTCTAACGACTCCACCTCCCTCGCTCAGAATCGCCCCGCCCAATTGCTCAGAACTGGAACGTCTAAGCACCCCGTCCTCCCAGAATAGCCCCAGTTCTGTACTAGCCGTCCCTGGGTATTTCGAACAATACAGCTGATGACTTCATTTTCTGATGATACATCGCCTAAACTGATGAGGGTTACCTATTGTCTCCAGCAAGAAAAATGTTTAGCTTTTGTCCCTCCCCGAAATAGATATTTGTGAACCCATGACAGTAGCACCTCGCACTTTTTCATAAACTTAGCAGCCCTCGGAGAAAAATGTGAATTAACAGAGCTTGTGTTAGAAGAACAAATCTCTACCGGAGAAGTCGGTTCGAATTTTGATAGACCAGAAAGTTGACAGATGTCAGGCCTCCTGCCACGATTATAAGGTACAGGAATCGACACCTAGCAGGCCAGACGATGGAAATTTGCAGGAACACCCACAAAACCTGCACCACAGCAATGATTAATAAGTTAGTAACATACATCGACATAAGAGTTAATAGACATCCATCATAGAGCGACTGATAAAACCTTTCCCCGACTACTCGGTGGTTGGGAGAGAGAATGAAGTGTGTAAATGTCTTCCCTGCCAGCTCTCTAAGATTTTGTTTCTTGTACTCATTCAAAGATAACATGCGGTCATCGGAAGAGAGGGGTCGGACGTGACGCACAGCCTGGCTGCGGATCATGGCACACCTATGGCATCGACCAAGGGGGAGCCACGAAGCAAAAGGATGCGGGACGAGGCACCATTCTCAGCATGGAAAGCGATAGAACGAAGGGCTATCCCGAAGCCCCCTGCTCGCTGATCAGCTCGTGCCTGAAGTCCCAACCTGTCGGGCCCGATTGATGGGCCCAGTGCTGAAGGATTCTGCTCTCCTTGGCCCACTTTTTGATCCGATCCCACTCCACCCCCTCTTCCCTCGGCCTCCCAAAGCACCCCCATTTTTGAACTTGACTTGAAAAAAAAAAAAAAAAAAAGAATGAGAGGCGGGTACTCCGTCTCAAGGTACCTATGATAAGACCAGTCAAGGGACAGGACAGAACAGGACTGTGATCCAAGAGCAAAGAATGGTCACACCCTACAACGCGAAAGCCTGGATTTGAGCTGGACCTTAGCTCCACCGCCGGTGCTCAACAGTGCCAACGAAAGAAGAAGAACAATGAGAGCTTACCAGTGATGGCTCGATGCAATAAGACACTGGGAAGGAGAAACCCCCCCTCCCTGACTGTAACTCATGTTGAGTTGTATTCCTCTCCCAACCACTTTTGAATTGACTGTCTTCCAATCAAGTTTCCAAGGTCCTTTATCGGTCACTTCCAACTACACACTAATATCCAAGAAACATTAGCTTGGTATAAATGACAATTGTATAGCATCAGCCGTACACATGACTATGCTGTTTAGTTTGATCCACACAAAAGTCTAGGCCTTGAGTAATGTGCATAATATTCCTTGTCTTGCCGGACCACCTCTTACGGTATCAAATTTGTGTTCAAGCGAGCTTCCCTCCACCTATCTCCGGGTCTGACATATGACGCAGCTGATGTAATTTTGTGTACGCTACTTCTTCGCCTGTCACATCAACCACATGTAACTATGTACAATTGTGTCAGATTATTCCTGTCCGCCCTAAGACTCTGTACTTTGAAACAGAAATGCATGAAAGCATTTACGATGTCGTGGATAAGAATTTAACGAAGATAGATGCCGGCTAGACAAGCTGGCTAGATATGTTGAAAAGGGAGGACTGTTAAAATCTGGTTTGCGATGTCAACATAATTGGCGCCATCTTGCCCCCCCCTCAGGCTCGCACGCTCCCTCAAGCAGTAGCCGTTTTTGAAAGCGCCATGGCCCCTCTGCCCCCCCCCCCGCCGACCACCAGCGCATTCCCTAGGCGCTGCAAAACATCCCCCGCGCGCCGGTCACCCCCGCCTCGTCATACATAGGCCATGAACCCTCTCCTTCTGCGCGACCCTGCCATGAAACCACATCCCGCACCTGGCCAACACCTCCTTTTATCCCTTACATGATCATACATCCTTCCGGTAACCCCTTCCTCCACGCCTGATCGTCCGAACTGATCCCAGGCCATCACCTAGCCCTGCGGACGCAGTTTTATTGCCCCTACTGTAAAGGAAACACCTCACTTCAAAGGGATTACAGTTGGTCAAGGCCCCCACCCTCTGAGACCCGACCGGTTGCACACGCCCCCGGAAATTGGCGGAATGTCCAGCTGTGTGATAGCCATCTCCTACTGTGGGTGGGGTGGGGACTTCCACTGTAGATATGTGTGGGAACGAGCCTGAAGTGGGGATTCCAAGGATGTCTTTCCATACATCAAAGTCTCAACAAGAATGTGTAACATGTAATAAAGCAATAAACCTGTGTATAAGAGGCCAGGCCTCAGAAATGTGGTTAGAGCACCTCGTGACGATACCTTGCTGTCTGATCTGATGTGTTCTGCTCCGACGGAATAAAACTTTGTTTCCTGCCTTCCAGTCTCCGGCGCCTGCCTCTTTTGTTGGTTAATTATCGAATGGTATAAGAGGCGATTACCGCCGGGCAATACTTGAAGGTTATCAACTGAAGGTGCCGCTACCATTTAACAAGGTCACAGTCACGTAAATCATTAATAAGTCTGTACCGCTATTGTTTCCTTTCCAAATCAAGGACTGGTCATTCATGTTGTCAATGGTTCTTGTTATGTATTTGTTAAATGTCAACTTTATCATACTTATTATTGATGTCTTGTCGAATGGTCACATGTATGTCTCTTTTCTATGACATGAATTTAATGTTTTTCACGTATGCTTTATAAAAAATGTATAAAGAAAAAGTGAAATAAAAACACTGTGTCGAAAGGGGTTTGTCTAAATTGATTCATTCAAACAACACATCCAAACAATTTTCTGTTACCAAACCTGAATCTGGTCATTGATAAATATACAGCGAGGCCAAATATATATATGGCCTTAATGAACCTCTCAGCCGCTTTTGATTATGTCATCCATTCCAAACCATGATCCATTATGGAATCAATGGGGTTAGAAGAGACCATTATAGTCTTCATTCGTCAGATGTATTTACAGGTGTCTGCATGTGTGCGGTATGGAAGGGAGGGGTAATGCACTTGGTCATTTGAGATTATGAGGAGCATCAGACAGGGATCCTTGCCCCGTTTTTGTTTCAAATATATACTAATGGGGTGGAGGCCCACTGATTGGATCCACCCCTGATGTCCCATATATTAATTCTACCCCCTCCCAATATTATTAAACGTAGAGATACTGTGCTAATTGCTTGATCTTGGAAAGCACTTCAGATATTGATTAGGGTATATAAGACCTTCATGGAAAACTTGGACCTCTAAGTTAATGAAGCAAAAACCTATTTACTAGTCTCAGAAGTCTGTCCCATGAAATTTCCACCCTTTATTATAAACATAATAAGGTTTGAGGTTGTGGATACTTTCTCCTATCTATGGATTGTTTTTTACACCAAACAAACCTGCAATAACATGATATCTGACAGAGCTTTGTTAATGGTAAACAGCATAAATGCAATTTTTACATTTATTAAGAAATTTGGGTCTAAACCTATCCCTGAAAGTAAGAAATTATATGATGCTAAAGCAATTTCCATGGCCACCTATGAGGTTGGGGTCTGGTGACAATCAACATCCTGTAGCGCACAGAGGATGGCATTTAAAAAAGGCTCTTCCCAGTATCTGCTCTAGTTTCAATTGCAATGCTGAACTTGGAGTGCTAATTATAAAAAATATCGGCCATTCAGCACCCATTTTAATGTGGCACTCAATTTGGAGAAGGGAGGTGGTAAATTTGAATCAGAGTATTATTAGGGTCTGCCTGTATTGAATTTTGCACACAATCCAAGGTGGTTACAATATATTAAAAGCTCATTGAGGTCCTTGTACATGTTGGAGCTGTATGAGAACCCTTACAGTTTGCCCTTGTTTCAAATTCTAGAATTAAGGAAATCTTTTTAGCAAAGGTGGACAATGAGCGAATGGAGGCTAACTGCACAAAGCCTACAGTGATGACAATATATTTTGACCTCTCCAATTACACAGGACCTGCATTCTTACCTTGCCACAGTATCTAACCCCCAGCATTGTTTTATTTTAATGAGGTTTACATTCAATTCTATACCGTTTATGTTGGGCTATCCGAGCAAGGTCTACTCTGTAGGAGATTTGCCACCATTTCCCTGTAATAGGCTGTCATTCCAAACAATCTTACATATTTTATTCTTCTGCAGATGTTATCATGTCCAGAGGAAAAGATTCCTTTTACCTCTCCTGCGTAGACATAAGCCTTGTATCTCATCCAACAGATCTTTTTGTATGTTACT
Source organism: Triturus cristatus (assembly GCF_964204655.1). Taxonomy (NCBI): domain Eukaryota; kingdom Metazoa; phylum Chordata; class Amphibia; order Caudata; family Salamandridae; genus Triturus; species Triturus cristatus. The sequence continues at coordinate 1,667,470,894 of NC_140591.1, read as the reverse complement.
CCTTGGGTTTTCATTTATGGTCTTCACTGAACAGTAGGAGAACACAATACAACATATGAAACTGTGTTGGCTTACGCATTATTAATATATTGATTATTATTGTAATATGGTAATGCTGTTTGGTATGAATGATTATGACAGAGTTTTCGTTTTAATATTTTTAACTTCTGATAAAATGTTTCCAGTACTGTTTGTATTTAACAATTTTTTAACAATCAATGTTGATATAGTCTATGTACTTGATATGCAATAGAAATTACAGAGAAATAAAGAATCTTTGATTTGATTGGAAAATGAATTACGGCATTTTGCAATTTATTCTTGGCACATAGGGAAAAACTAAAATAAGACATAAACATCTTATTCAAAACACAATTAAATAGAAGAAGTACACCCCAACAATAGTCAATATAATTTACTATCAGAACCCCGAACTGACATAAGTCCACACTGTTTATAATGCCTTGGGTGTTCATCTTTACATGACAGAAGACATTCCAATGCATTTAATTCTTCAGCAAATGGTGGAAGAGGATTGTGAGAGTCAACATTAAACATCATTGTATCGTAAAATTGATGTCAGAAATTGGCATGCTATGATTTGTCAAATGTTTTCTTCTGACTAAGTGTTGCCTGGTATTCCTTTCAGGCTTCACAATAATTACATAACACTTTGGAAAGAATATACATCCGAGCAGTCCAGCGCTGGAGCACAAAATGGCAAACACTTCCACAGCCACCATGTATTTTCCCTGTGTGCTCAGGTAAGCCGGGATGAAGGAGATCCATACACTGACAAACACCAGCATACTGAAGGTGATCAGCTTGGCCTCGTTGAAGCTTCCAGGCAGATTCCTTGAGAGAAAGGCCACTATAAAGCTGACTGTGGCCAGGAGGCCCATGTATCCCAGCATGCAGTAAAAGAAGATGGTGTCTCCTTCATTACACTCAAACGTTATCTTCTCCTTCTTAGGCTTCATGTTTAGTTCCGGAAAAGGAGGAGAAATGACCATCCACCCAAAACAAATTGCAATTTGTACCAAAGAACATAAAAAAACAATGCAACCTGGTGTCTTTGAGTTCAGCCATTTCTTTGCAGAGCTGTGCGGATTTGTTGCCATAAAAGCAAGAAAAACAATAATAGTTTTTGCCAGAACAGAGGAGACACAGATGGAGAATATGACACCAAACACAATCTGGCGAAGCATGCAGGTGAGCTTGCTTGGACGGCCAAGGAAAAAGAATGAGCAAAGAAAGCAGCATAGGAGAGAAATGAGGAGCAGGTAACTGAGCTCACGGTTGTTAGCTTTCACAACAGGAGTATCTTTGAACTTGACAAAGAGAAACAGCACAAAAGCAGTCAGTAAAATCATGGAAATGGCAGAGATAGAGAATGTTAGACCCAAAGGTTCTTCAAAAGTTAGGAACTCAATAACTTTTTGGATGCATTGATCACGTCTTTCATTGGACCATTGGTGCTCAAGACATTTTATGCAAATTACTGCCCCTGAAAGAAAAAATAGTAGTGAGTACAACCTGCCTAGATGGGAAACAATATCCATGGAATAAATAGTCATATATGAAACATATTAGTGTCCAGAAGAAATCAGAATTTCAAGTGATTACATAATACCTCGTGTTAAAAAATTATAGAAACCTCCTGAGTCAAAAAATCAGAATGTTAATTAACAATTTTGCAATAAGTTAGCACTCCATTTTCAAGATAAAGTCAAGTCAGACTCTTTTTTACATGTTAATCAACTTGTAGACATAAACAGTAGATTGTCTAACTGTAGTTATAATGCTAGCATTCTACCTCATTTTGGGCCAATGACAGTGGATCAGAAGCAAAAAATATTAACCCAAATCAAATCGGGCTCACCACAGGACCACTGCCCAGCCAGAATAATCCATCTGGCTCCCGAGGTGATAGCCACGCACCTCAGGACTATATTTAACAACCTGTAGAAGCAGGATATTTTCCAAAAGATTGGAAGATAGGGTCAATAAGAACAACCCAACCTAGACACCATTGACCCTAACAAATACCAGCCAATCTCTTGATTAACATCTCCTGCTAAACTGGTCAAAAAACGTATCAAATAGGAGTTGACAACTTTCATAGATAAAAATAAGAGACTTGATTCAATGCAGTTTGGATTTCGTAGCCACCATAGCACCGAGCTAGCGTTGTTCACAGCCTCGGAGGAAATTAAACATACAATAGATAGTGGGGGAAATGCGGCCTTGATCCTTTTGGATCTGTCGGCTGTGTATGAAACGGTCACACATGCTCACCTAATCCACTGACTTGAATCAATTGGGATCAAAGACAACGCGCTCAAGTTCATGACTTCCTTTTTAGCTGCCCAAATTCAGTTTCTGTTGACGCCTTCACTTCAGCAGACTTCTCACTTCCTTGTGGGGTGCCTCAGGGCTCATCTCTGAACCCCACTCTATTCAATCTTTATGTCACCCCACTTGCAGTACTAATTATATCTTTAGGTTTTTCGCTGGTCTCGTATGCTGATGACACGCAGATTGTTGTGTACGTAACTGGCAATCCTGAAGCCACAGGAGTTCAGTTTCACAACCGCATGCTCCATATTGGGAAGTGGATGAGCAGCAATTGGTTGAAGCTGAACTCCTTAAAGTCTGAGGTCTTGCTGTTTGGCACCAACCCCTCTTTTTGGTCCTCCTGCTGGTAGCCTCGGGAACTGGGGGTTTTGTCCACCCCAAGCAGAGAGCAAAAAATGTGGCAGTAATTATCGATACCAAGCTATCCTTCAAAGGATAGATAAATCTCACAACCTCCTCGTGTTTTTATATTTAAAAAAAATCTCAGGAAAGTGTTGCCCTATGTTCCACTAAGCCTGCAAAAGACAGTAGTTACAACACTTCTTCTAATGTGGATTGCTGCAAAGCACTCCTTAGTAATATTCAAAAGCTGTTTTTGCATAAGCTACAGATGCTGCAAAATGCAGCAGTTCGGTTACATCTAGGTATCCCAGAACAACAAATCTACATGTCAAGCTTTAGTCCATCTACATTGGCTCTTTATGGGAAAACGTATTCAATTTAAAGCACTTTGCATTGCTTTCAGGGCACAGCAAGGCGTTGACCCTGACTATTTGATACAGTGTTTTCAATGTTACACCCCAGTACGTTCTCTGCGCTCCTCCACTACTGGAAATCTTGTAACCCCCCGATTTTACAGTGGCGGGAGGGGATTTGTAACATGTACATTGAGGTTGTGGAACTCACTCCTGACAGAACTAAAACTCAAGGCAAATCTATTGGAATTCAGGTAGAACTTCAAAACCTGGCTTATCGGCAACTAGTTCTAGCATCCTTCTATAAGAGATTTGTTTTTTCATTGTGGCTGAGTGCCAAGATATCTCCGGGTAATTGTTGCGATTTAGACATTTTATTTTCATTTTATTTAAGCTTTCTTACCTTCAAAGTTTAATTTGGTAAATTCCATACTATCAAATTGGGTAATCGTAAAATCAAATCTTAGAAACCTTAGAAGCCCACAAACCATATAGATAGATAAACAAATAGAAAGACAGACAGACAGAGATAGGTAGATAGATAGATAGATAGATAGATAGATAGATAGATAGATAGATAGATAGATAGATAGATAGATAGATAGATAGATAGATAGATAGATAGATAGATAGATAGATAGATAGATAGATAGATAGATAGATAGATAGATAGATAGATAGATAGATAGATAGATAGATATGAATCGTAGGGGTCAAAAGTTGTAACAGCAGCGGAACAACCGTGCAAGACAACGTTTCCAATCACTGCCACATACTCCTTTTAACATCAAACATGTAAACATGGAGTACAATATTACATAATTAGGATTTACAGCTAGGGAGATTGCACACAGATGGAACAATCTTTTGAGGACAAACCACATTATGACACATGTAATTAGATTTGAAACTCTCTGTTCTCAATGCATTGACTAAAGAAAATATTAAGAGCAGTCCCACCTGTGCCATTGCTAATCTCTCCTTGAGAGCAGGGTACACAATCAAAGCAGCAAGCTGGCTTCCCCTCTTTTGCAGCCTTTCTGTAGCCAAGAGGACAGGTGTGACTGCAGACAGAGTGTGGAACCTGCAGAAAGGGCACATGCAGCCACTTATTCAGGGTGATACTAAATTCATTGTTTTTGCACTTTTCTCACAAAAATCTCACTACCCAAGCAGCATGTGTTTCAAGATTCTGTTTGATGTGTTATCCTTTGCAGAATATTACCACATTTACAAATTTGTGCAAAAGTTAACAGGTGTTGCCAGCACCATTGAACTTTAACTCCTTATAACCAAAAGCTAATGACACTCCCCTAGATCGGAGTTACCTGGGATAAATCTGGTGGACTCAGAAAGGTGCCCAAAGTGTGATAAATATTGTGGCATCAATTCAAAATATGTTATCTATTTTTACTAAGGAACAACTTGAACATTTGAATTATTTAATATTTATGTTTAAAGAGTATACATTATACATATATATTTATAGAAATAGCAAACATAGCAGAATACCGATGGATTAAAACACTTTGGAGCAAATTATTTTCGAAAATAAATTAATCCTTAAATGGGCTGTGGGGCACTTTTCTGGAGAAAGCACTGCAAATGTAATTCAGTAGTAAATACTAATAGAGTTGAATTGGAGGAGTGTCCAAAGCGGGAACAGGCTTCATAGAATTCTTGGTCCTGATCACTGAATGTCAGGGATCCTCCTGACAAACTGGTTAGCAGAAAAATCGCAATGTAGCAGCAAGAAATGTCATATTTGTATGGCTTTTTCCACATGATTCTGACTCTAACAATAAGATGCATTAAAGGGCCGATTACGATGAGTGTCAGAAAAACTCCAAACTCCTAATCACAATTTAGGCGGTCAGAATTTAAACCAGCCGGTCATTCCGGCTGGCTTCTGATGGGCTCAAGAAGCCCGTCGGCCAGTTAGAGACCGGCCCATAATCCCAATGGATGGTGTTTCTGCAGTTGGAATTACACTGCTTGGTTTCTTACAGGCTTTCCATGCTGGGCTTCCTGGCAAGGGAAATCCTGTCAGAAAGTGAGTTTGGGGGCCCCCAGCAGGGTCCCCTTCACCTGGTGGCCTCCAGTTGGAGCCCGTTGATCCCTGCACCATGTGGCAAGGATGAGCACAGTCTCCCATTTCTCAATGGGAGCTTGTGCTACGACCGGTTTATGTGACCGCACCATGTGTGGTCAAATTTAATTCTGCAATCGAGACTGCCGACCAGAGGTCGGTCGTACCCGTTTCCGATATGATGTCGGGCAGACAGAAGTCCGCCCAACATCGTAAAAATGCCCAATAAAATTCAATTTATAACATGGAGGAGTGGAAGGAATTGTCTTGGGTGAGTTTCAACCTAATTCATGGGGGTCACAACTTTATTGTTTAAATTCCCAAAAATGTTCATATCATAATTTCAATGACAGACATGTCAAGAGTGTGAAATAAAAATGTGAATGTTGTGATTTCACTGCCAGTGTCATATTACTATTAGAATGTTTCGGTCGGAAAGGAATCTGACCGACACGTTCCGTGTCGGTCAGAAGGGCTCCGACCATCGTTCGGAGCCCTTCCGACCGGAATCGGAATAGGCCCCATAGTAGTATTAATGTTTATCATATGGCAAACATTAAAAAGGTAGTATTACACCAATTCATTGCTGCATAAGTAATATAGGAAGTTTAGTTAGGGAAGAAAATATAAACTGGTAAATTGAATAAATACTGCATGAAGCAACTAAGTTGGTAAGTATGTGAAAAGCAAGTACACCTAGTACTCAACATGTAGAGTATTGAACAGTCATGTAGCTGCTGAAAGGCCATAATGATCTTATCTCTGTCCTCATAAATGCTGTCGCTTACAGCAATTAACTGGCACACTTATGTACTTATTCATTATTCAAACCATATGTAATGTATTTGCATTTTGCAGCATAATATATCTTGCTATGGCCATAAATACTTGTCAATCCTAGTTGCTTACCAGGCAGATTAAAGAACAACATGACCAGCAATAATTGATTTAGAGATTGATGCTGATGTTATTGTTATCTGTAATGCTGTATTTTCCTATCATAGTTAAATATAAAATGTAGATATTTTAAATTATATTATAATTTTTATACAGAATTTTGAGCACAACATTTTAGCAAGCTGCATATTTTGTACTATTTTTGCACGATTTTGTTTAAATTGTGGCTTACATTTTTTATTGCCATTTTTAAGGCTTGTTGAGTTCAATAAAGTCTACTATTCATCTCCCTCAACACTGAATTAATTTGGAATCATTAGCTATTGGAGTTAGAGCCCATTCTAAGGCATAACACAGAATGCAAAATGAGTTTAAAAATGACAGTCAATAATTCATTACTTTATCATTTATATTAAATAAAGTCATCCAAACTGTACATGGTAATATTGCTCCTAGGCACAGCACCCCTAAGTTAACTATGCTGGTGTTTGGTAGGTGAATGCCCAATAAATTCATCTTACAACGTCCTCTTGTCATAGAGGTCAAATGTAATGTCTGTCTCCTGTCTATTTTGACATTGGAAATTGGTGTTTACTTTTCTCTCCCATGACTGCAAAGTGAGAGTATTTTCCGATAGGAACGCCGTGACAACTTTGCTAAGTGTGAAAGGAAAGGCTGTACAATTTGAATTGTTTTTATAATATACAACAAAAGTTGAATTGTACAAATATTTTAGAATGTATCCATAGTTAAGAACCCATAAATGAAGCACTTTCTTTTGTAATTCTGAAGTATGATGGAAACAAATATTTTAAAAGCATCAAAATGAAGCAACACATTTTACTTAGTGATGAACAAGTGATATTCACTGAAACCTGATTTCTAAACATTATCGTTGATACACTATGCAGTGTTTTCAGTAGAACTGCAGGTCTCAGCAAATTTAGTGGCCATTTCAATAGAAAAAGCGCTGTCTGGAAATGTAAGTGTGCTAACACACCATGCATTAGTAATATATTTGCAACAGTGTGCTCTAAATTGTACCACCAGCTACATACCACACCCTTATCACTCTCCTGCTGAATGGACGTCGCTCACGTGCTACACTTGTTCTTTGTGGTACACTTGGGTTGTTCGCAATCCCTATGAATTCAGTCAATGGGAGCAGTACCACCCACTCTGTAAAGTACTCCATAACCACTGATATCACTCCATTCGGCTTGAATGGTGAACCTAGGAAGATGATGTCTGACATCACTTTGCGATCTCACAGATGATGAATTGACTGCAAAAGATATTTGCCCGAAATATATATTTGGAATCCAATTGTAGATAATCGAGAATAATTGTTAATCTCATCCATTTGTAAACATAGAGAATAAGTGTTAATTGAATTTATTTGCAAAGTCGAATTACAGCTGATTAAAAAAGAAATTATCAAACAATGATTCCAGCCCGGGTTGCGTCATTTAGGGATATTGGCCTACGACTTAGTTCATGATGAAGAAATGCGTTTGTTCCAGAGGGGAAAGAAGCACTTCTCATGATAAATCAACAAGGGGAAAATAAGCATTGAAATTCACATCTGAGAGAAGCAAGTACTTAGGGGGACATTAGGATGGTGGGTGGACTTTGTCCACCCGCCATCCTCTCGGGGAATGGGACCACCCGCCATCGGTGCGGGGCTCCTGTTGGTGGCATTAGGATGCGGCCGCCACACTGGCGGGTGCATCCTGTATACTTGACATTGTGGTGGGCGGTGCTCTCAGCACCGCCCGCCACAATGCCAAGAAGGCATGTCGTGCACTTCCATGCACAATGTGGCAGGCACCACACGGTGCATGCCATGTTGTGCATGGAACTGCAGGGGGGTACCATAGGTACCCCCCATATGCACCCCCACCCCCCAGAATCCCTTGTGGCCCGCTACGGGCCCCCAATGGCAGAAACCGCCTGCAGAGTAATATGGATGGCGGTGTCCACCAGACACCGCCACCATATAAACTGCTTCTCTGCCTGCTAGGCAATCAGGCGGATTGCCTACCGGCGGAAATCCGGCGGACGGTCTTCCCATCCGCTGGGGTCCCCCCCGCCATACAGCGGGCAGAGGTTTTTGGCGGGCGGATCTCCACCGTCATACGGGAGGTGGTGATCCACCCGTTTTCCTAATGGACCCCTTAGTGTGTTATTCAAGGCATTAAATGCGGTGATAATATGGAAGTCTGCATTCAAATTCATTATAGTGACTCATTCAGAAAGGAAGGGGCAGGAGCCTTGTTCTCAATTTCTATTGCAGTAGTTTTCAACCTTTTGACTTCTGTGGGCCCCCACTTAATCATTACTGGAACTCAGAGACCCCACTAAATCTTTATTGGATTCTGGGGAGCCATTGCAATATTCACAAAACAATACATGAAAATAGATCAACAAGCATTCTACAAACAAATACATCAATGACTACATATTTTATTTAATTCACAAATATATTTTTAAAAAAATCTTAATTGAAATGGGAAGGTTGTGGCTTTTGTAAATGCAATTGAGCTACCCTTTATCCATACTATATTCTGCTTGATGGACTTCCCTGCTCCCACTAATCAATCTGAGGATACCAACCTAAATTAGGCTTCAATTTCAAATTCTTTCACATATAAAGAATGTTTTAAAATGTGAAATGTGTGATGTACATTTCACTTCTTTATTTATGAACATTTTATTAATCTGTTATTATAATTTAATTTTGTACGCAAACGATGACCCCCTGAGTAGGCGTTGCAGACTCCCAGGAGTTCCTCAACCACAGGATAAGAACCGCTGGTCTAGTGAACAGTTTTTTTCTCTTGCCTATCAAGGATTTAAGGGGCATATTATCAAGAATAGCATTAAAATTATCGCCGCTTTAGCGGCAGGAAACTGTCTCTAAAGCAGCGATAATGGGCTTGATACTATGCCCTTGAGAATTCCAATAGAAGCCCAGGTTCACACCAGAACCTGGACTTCTATGGGAATTCTCAAGGGCATATTATCAAGCCCATTATCGCCGCTTTAGCGGCAGTTGCCTGCCGCTAAACCGGCGATAATTTTAACGCTGTTCTTGATAATATGCCCCTTAGATTCTTAACACAATGGGATAAAAAATGCAATCAGTCATGTGGATTTGGGAAGCGGAATTATTTTTGATGGAACAAACTTCCTTACTGTCTAACATGTCTTCCAACTAGGATCATGATTGTTTGCAATGTAGTCAGGATCGGTTACTGACACTCTTTATCCATATTTAGGACAGCCTGAACTGTTTTCAAAATGTCAATTCACTAGGTCTCTCTTTCTCTCAGTCTTTGTTCTCTGTCCCCATCTCTGAGTTTTGGACATGTATGACATATACCTAGTAGTTGTACATTCTTTAAATCTGATTACTTGCAAGTTTTTAAATATAAAACTACGTGTTGCTTGACACCTCCCACCTCTGATGAATGGCCCTTCTTTCTTTTTTTCCCCTTTGTTTATTGGGAGCATTTAGGCGATCCCATAAGTTGTTTCCTACAAAACAGATTTTAATGCACACACAAAATGTAGTACATTCATTAAAATATCTTAACCTGTATGCAAGAGAAGTGTCCTGGTACAAAACAATCATTAACAGCCAAAGAGTGAAAACAATAGCAAATACAAGCAGCTTACATTTTTGAGTAATTTTATTGTGACCACAAGTTCAGGCCAAAAAGTAAGTCACATCAGCTGGGACAATTAGAGAAATCGGAAGGCAATAAACTGAATCAGAATAATCTGAAGATAATGGTGTATATTTATGAGTGGGGTTGAGCAACGCAACCTGGTGGACGCATGCATGACACAAGCCCAGAATGTGATTTAAGAAGCCACACAAGGCCACCTTGGTGGCCCTGAGTGGTTTCATAAATCCAGAGTAACTCAACGCAGTGCAAGTTGCTGTGTTAGGTTACTCTGCACTCAGGAGGTGTTCCATTGGAGCTCCAATGCGACATCCATGGATTTTGATGAATTCCCAGATTTACCAAAAGTGGCAGACCTGGGAATGCAACAGAATGCTATGCCTTCCCAGGTGAGGCATAAAGAGGAGAAATATCTTTATTTCTCTTTGTTACTTACTTTTTCTATGCATGGTGCATTGTGAAGCACACATTGAAAGAGGAAAATGCCTCAGGGGATTGTTTTTGTGCAGAAAGGTGCCCCTTCCTGGACATAAACAATCCTCCAAAAATAGCGTCAGCGTAGGCACAAAGGCAGGAGTGCATTATATTCTTTTCAACACAGTGTATTCCTGCCATTTCCCTGTGATTGCTGCACAACTCTCTTCTCTGATAGGTAGAAGCTACAGCAGCCTGCCAGCTGATTATGATTATCACTCAGCAGAATTGAGTCACAATCAGTTAAGGCGGCCGGCTTATTCACATGGTATCAAAGATGTCTTGTTACAGAGTTTGCCGCTTGTGCCAACTTATGAGGATCAGATCACTATTACGAGTGTTTGGGATTAATTCCAGCAGGTTACAGTTAAAGCAGCTTGTTGGTGCCCAAGAAAGCCAATACTAATTGAGGTTATAAACGATGCCATTTTTACTAGTGCTAATTTCCTCGTGTAACCTACGACAAGGTTGATCTTTCCATTGTCCTTAATTTGTGGCCTGAAGTTGCAAGGTTTTTTCTGGATACCCTTTGTGTGAATCTATTTAAAACTGCTGTATTCTTGCTGAAGTACATTTCAAGTCAAGGTGATGTCTTTTTGTTCTCTCTTTCACCAATGCAATATTCAGTTTGTGTTTTTTTGCATGACCTGAATTCTAATGGAGAATTTTGTTAGATGATGCAAGTTTCATGAATGCTGCTGTGTTTTATTTGGTATTGTTTATATACAGTATTAGATCTAAACATGTGACTTTCTTGTGGCTGTATTCCAATGATTCTTACTTAAAACTGTGCTTTAATTACTGATATTCACGTCAGTTCGAGAAGCAGGATTTGATAGCTTGGACCACATGTAAACCTAATCAACACAAACCCTTTGACTTTGTTTTGCTGTTGTGTAATCTTATTGGTGATGATTAAATGTATCTTGCTGTTAGATTCAGTTATTGATGAATGAGACATGGAAATATGAATTAGTGTCCCACTACAATTGTGAATTGTAATTGAGGAGACTCTGTATTGGTGGATTGTAGATGCATCTTATATTGTCCTGCCTGATTCTGAAATTTCCAAACACTGAACATTTCTTTTCTTTTTAGTGGACAGTTTGAAAATGAAATGCATCAAAGGTAGAACGTGTCCAGTTTAAGAATCTTAGAGACTCTTCATATGTACATAATGTATGAAAATATTGATTACATTGTGGTAGTGCCCAATGCATGCTTTGGCATTTCGTAATGTCAAGTTGTCAGGTATGATTTTACTGAGGTCAATTAATGCTTAACGTCACATTCTACAGAATACTTTGTTCCCGTTGATATTTTTAGGACCTATGCACTTTTTGGAAAGAGAAAGCTAATTATTTTGGGAGATGACTCAAGTCATGGCCCACTTCTAATACACCGCAATGTGCTGCGTAATGCACAGACCAGGCTAGTAAGACAAGCACTTGGTCATCAATGATTTCAGCCAACAAATGGGCTGTGGTAAGAACATGTTGGGAACGAGGAAGGCATAGACTGCTGCTTAGCAACAGACTATGAAGGAGGGAAGGTCTTGTTCTTTTTTCAGATTAGAGAAATATCTGCCAAAGGCCATTCTCCATCCACAGGTGGCCACAGACCCTTTCGTGTGCTCGCCTTGTGCCACAGCAGGATAATGGAAGATGACAATGAAATAGAAGGGGTAGATGTTCACTTGGCTCTCAAACAATCCCAACATCCTGCGAAACAGCAGTAGCCTCACCTCAGAGGATCCATCACTCCAAAGGATAGCGCCAAGATTGACAATGACGTCTTCACCCTTCTGTGCAGATGAGTCTAATGTTCCCACTTTCACAAGTTGGAACTCCTCCTCCGATGATATCTGCACATTGAGGAGGTCATAGGTGGCCTGACCGTCGCCATTCGCATCAAAGGATATTTCATTGCCCATGGGAGACTTAAAGTGCAGATGTTTCAGATAGTGAAGGATCTGAATGGGGAGACATTATCACTGAAGTGGAATTGCACATAAAGAAATGTAACATTGTAAAACATGTGTCACATCACACTACCAAAAGCATAACATGTCTTATTGTTAAACAAGATATGATTTACAAGCATTTTTTGGGTCCATGCTTGTAGCCAGAGGGAAACATATTTTGCACTTGTGCTGTTTGCCAACTTAGGGCGAACAAAGCAAACACAAGGAGATGATGGACGGAGCGCTGAAACTTTTCAGACGTGGGTCCCTTGCTCACTTTGCCGCTGGATTCAAGCAAGCCTGGCTGATGAGAGGTGTTACCCCAAAACCGATCCCAGGATGCGTGTTTCAACTGAGGGAAGACCTGGCTTGGCAGCTCGGGCAGGACTGTTCCCATGAGGCACAGGGTTAAGACTGATTTGCATATGGCTGGGTCTGAACTGAGGTGGCGAAGGGAGCTAAAGAATGATGATTGATTAAACCCAGATCTGTGACTGGGGTGAGTGTCTGAAAAGTGTCAGTGCTCCACCCATCATCTCCTTGTGTTTGCTATATAAAAAAGCAGAACCACACCAAATAACCACAGACAAGAGTCCCGAGTATTAGTAAGCATATTAGCTTTTGCACTGAGAAACAACTCTTCACACACACACACATACACACAGTGACCTGACCTAATACATCAAATACTGTTGTTCACAAGTTCAAAGTAGGTGTTCAGTCTTCTATTGTAATAAATCAGCAAGCGCTCTCTTCCTGTTACCTGCCAGGGTTGGATGTCATTGATGTCAGCACAGGTTCCATCGATGAAAGGTCCTTGGCCGTTCTTACAGGTTCTCAATATGTCTATTGCATGAGCAAAGGCGTAGACTGCTAAGTAACTGTGGTAACTGTAGCTCAGATCATTCAGCTCAAATAAAAATCTGGTCACTTTTTGTAATTCCTCCTTCCCTGAACAAGGGACTGGGCTTGTTTTTGTTTCTACGGGGGATGGGCTTGTAGTTCCATTTATTTCTTCAAATGAGCAATGGAATGCTTTCTCCCAGAATCGCTTCATAAATATATCTTTAGGATACCTCAATGGATGAAGGTGGGATAAAAATTCTTCAAAATCCAGCATACGCTCTGTGTAGGGCGCTATTCCGAGAGATCCTTTCAGTATTTTCCAGGCCTTGTTTTCCAGCAGGAGCCCCGGTCCCAGTGTAAATGCTGCAGTGAAGACCCAGACTTTGTCGCTTGCATTTTGTTCATGAAGCATTTGCAGTAACACCTTGACATGGACATCAAGACTATGAACAATGATCACCTTCACTGAATGTCCACGAATCAGTTCAACTAGCTGGAGAACCTGCTTCTTGGTGAATCGGAGGTTAATCTGCTCCATGAAGGCCACGCAGCCGCCATTGTCTTCAATACCTCTTCGAATCCCCTGTCCTCCCTGCAAGCCCACCTCATCATTTGATACAATCATTCCAACCCATGTCCAATGGAAGTGGCCCATTAATCTGGCAATGGCAGTGTTCTGAAATGTGTAGTTAGGCACGCTGCGCAGAAAGGATGGGAACTCCCGCTTGTCACTGAGAGTGGAGAGCACAGACCCGTGGCTTACCTGGTCATAGACATCAGATATAACAGTTATCAGAATTGAAGGAGAGCTCAATAGGCATACCTATTTTCTTAAGCAGCTGTTTACATTATAACAAATAAAAACTATTCTGAAATATTGGTGTGGATGGGGTCTCTACTGGTAGGTATAGCCAGTGAGAAGACTGTTTTGGTGGCCAAGACACCTTAGAAAATGATACTATGAAGGGATGGTCCCCGTGAAATATGGTGGCCAGCCAGATGCTGCTTCTGGCAGTCTTTCTTCTTTGGAAGAGACCCAGGACGATGTATTCGATATTCAGGAAGAAGACTCCAGTACATAAGGAACATTTTCATCGTAGTTATTGGGAAGGTACCCCGACTTTGGTAGTGCATTGGTATAGGAATCCAACAGTGGGGCACAACATTCAGACAGCATTTGTGGAGCAAATCTTATAAGTCAGCAATACACTGAGACGTCATTTCCAGGCTGTCTTGGGTGAGTTCCGAAATTGTTTGACCAGGAACGGTGCAACAATTGTTTTACTTTCAACATTTTTGTGCACCTAAAATGAATTTCTGATAATGACATCTATGAACTGAAATATACAACATGAATAAGTATTGTGTTACCATGTGATTTCAGCAATTACCCTCCTTGAAGTAATAATACTTTAAACACAATGAGCCTGATTCACAAAGGTAAGTTAGACCAAAAGTCTAACTTTACTATTTTTCAGTATTCACAAAGATAAGTTAGTATGAGTAAAGTTAGACTTTGGTCTAAAGCTAGACTTTTGAACTAACTTTACCTTTGTGAATCAGGATCAATATGTGTCATAAGCATAATTAACATCTTCAGCTTTAGGAATCCTCTCCGTTCACGTCATGTACTATTGAGTCAAATACAGTAGTTCAGAAATCCCTTAAAATTGTAGTCAATGTTTTGCTCTCAGTCATGCTCCCTGAGTATGAAGATTTAAAGACAGGCCCTTACTTTGACTGCATCCTTAAAGTAGTTCCAAGAACATAGTGACAGGTTCTAAAATGTGAATCATCTGTGGAAACAACTGGTCTTGGGTTATAGAAAGTTAGAGCCAGGCTGCAGACGCTAAACGTCTTGACTACCTAGCAAGGAAAACATCAGTTATGAGGAAACCTATACTCATAACAAAGATGGACTCCACTATTTCCAAATGACTTGAGACTTCAGGAACCATAGCCTGTTTTGTCATTCTAGGGGTCTTCATGTACTGCACCCCCAAAGACATAGTTTGCGTACTGAACCCCCTGATGTTTCTTGTCCAACTCCAGC
The DNA here is from genome assembly GCF_964204655.1 of Triturus cristatus. Lineage (NCBI taxonomy): Eukaryota > Metazoa > Chordata > Amphibia > Caudata > Salamandridae > Triturus > Triturus cristatus. The sequence continues at coordinate 1,667,455,827 of NC_140591.1, read as the reverse complement.
CTTTACTTCCTTTCAATAAAACTTGAGGGAGTTCACTCACAGTTGGAGGCCTACATACCCTCAGAGTGTGGGAAGGGAAGCCTCAATTCACTACAGCTAGTCATTGGTCATCAATGGTTTAGTTGGCTCTATCTATGAATATGAATTAAAACAGCACGCCTGGCTCTTTCAGGTTGGGATGAGTTCATGTGGCATATAGAGTCTTGCACTGGTGCTTTTGTGTCAGTGGTTTGGAAATGCAGAACCATGAGTCTGGGAAACCTCAGTTGAACTCCCCAAGGTCGGTGTGTATCAATGGTGAAGACCTCAGGGAACACAATGGGAAGGCTTCTAAACTGCAATGGGAAGGAGCAGCACTCTCATACTCTGAGTGGAGCTCTTCGTGAGTGGAATGCCATTTTATTTTCCTTGCTGAAGCAATAACCAAGGACAGTTTGAAATGATTGGAAAACTGTTGCCCGTCCAATCATTCCATCTCTTTTTGGTTGTACTGCAGTTTACTGGTATGGAAGCTCTGCAGTCATTACATGGCCCTTATGGTATTACACAGTCATTAAATGAAACTCACAGTGTTACACAGTTTTTACATGGAACCCAGGGCCTTACTTCTGATTAGATTGCTTCAGGATGACGGTGTAAATTGAAGGCAAAATATGTTTGGAACAAGTTTCTGGACTGCATCATTTTCCTGTATCAGTGGATTTATACTGTAATGTCTCTTCAATGTGTGTTTTGTTTCTGCTTTATGGTGTAAGGGATAAAAGCCATAGAAAGAACATGTACTTAAGCAAAAATATTGAAGATGCCAGCAGAACAAGCAATGACGGCATTTAGAATAAAAGATCAGACAATAGTTAATGCTTTGAAAACTATGACATGCAACCAAAAAGAGATATTTAGCCAACAGTACAATCTCTTCTTAAATGTCTGCCTCTCTACACTTCTATGCACAAGGTTCTTACTAGGCTAGTGACGCCATGACCACAGATATCTCTCAGCCAGTGTCCAGGAAGTTCTTTGCATCGACTTCATAGAGTGTTTCTTTGGTGAATCAACATGCACATACTATTTCCATCTATAGTAAACATGACTTTGCGCTGATAATGAAAGAAAACATAAAGGTGCATCTAAAGCTATTTTGCATTCCTCTGGATGCCTTAGACATGTATATAACTTGAATGCTTTATATTTTCATCCAACACACTAAAATTATTTTATTTTACGCATATCATTCCAAAATACCTAAATTATAATATCATTTTCATTTTGTTTACATACTAAAATGTTTTATTTATTATCAATTTTAGTACTGGAAATCTTTAGAAATGTATTTTGAAATATGACTTTACATACAGGAGGAAATTCAGAAATGCGCATCTTCATTCAATCAAATGATTAGACATCTTTTCACTGATGAGTGAAGCTGTCACAGACACACAGAGTAGGAAAAAAGTGACTAAATTAGTCGACCCAAAAGTCGACAATATCTATCATGACACATAATAATAAATCATTTAACTCTAGAATTAAAGCATTAGATAAAAAAATAGCTAAGCACAAATGACTTTTTATTACATTCAACCACATTAAATATAAAATACAACTACAAAAACGTAATTAGGAATTAAAATCCACATTAAGCAATAGGGCAGGCATATACATTTCTGATAACAAAGCTGTGTTTAGTTTTAATTCAAATAGATCTAAAAGATTATTGACCAGCTATCTTCATATTAAGAAGGACAAAAATCAAATTAATGCTATCCACAATTCTAATGGTCAAATCGCTTTATCTCATAAAGAATTAATTAATAAGGTATGACTTATTATTCATATTTATTTTATAAACCTATTCCTAATGGTACAGTAGATATTAATAATTTATTACAGAGGTGGGATTTACCTACAATTACATCATCACCTACAAGTAAAGAAGATTTACCAATCACTTTAGATTAGAGGTCTTCAATCTGTGGGGCGCGACCCCCGGGGGGGCCTGGAGTCCTGGGAAGAGGGCCGTGCAGTTCCAGGCCTAACTTCTGCCTGGAATGCAAAACGTGCTTTGGACAAACACAACCGCGCTCGTTAAAATGCTTCAGCCGACATGAATTGAGTCTCATGTGCTGTAAAACTAAGAAGCCCAGCAGACAGGTAAAACAATCCTTCAAGCTCGCCTTCATGGCAGGGTGTCTGCTTGCCTGAATGAAGTGCAAATGTACCCTAGGAGATAATCTGCAAATGCAAAGGATGCTTGGGAGTGGTTCTGGCTTTAATTGCTTGAATCACTTCAAGCATTTTGATGGCAAAGATGTGTTTTTTTTGTGTGTGGTTAGCAACTGGGCTGTGCAGTGTGTGCTTTTATTGATAACTGAATTTACACAGTGCTTAGTACCCCTGAAAAGGTGCTGAAGGGACAGTTATGCAAAAATAAATGCATTATTTACAGTCTGATATTTCACTAATCTACATTTTGGAAGCAAGTATAAAATAATGACTTACACATTCACAGTGCTTTCTGTCACAAGCTGTGACCTCAAAGCACTATAAATACCCAAGGCCCTTTGTTTTTAGACACACTTTTGACCACGCCCCCAACCAATGACCTTTGGTTTGCTAAATACGGTTTAATGTATTTCCCCAATGTATAAATAATTTGCTGTGCTAATTAGAGGCGTTTATGGTTGTCGATAGTTAGCAATAATGAGGAGGCTCAAGTTCTAGAGATTTTCGTCAGGAGGGGGTCCTTACACCTAAAAGTTTTTAACAGGGGGGTCTCTGCATCAGAAAGTTTGGAGACCTCTGCTATAGATGAAGTACTTTTAGCTATTAATTCTCTTAAGTTACTCAAATCTCCAGGTCCAGATGGTTTACCCGCTGAATTTTATAAATAATTTTTTCTCGCCTTTCTTCCCTTGTACTTTAACTATTTACTCACTTTAGTAATACAGGATCAACTTCAGTATCTTTCACTGAGCTTTGATTATAGTCCTCCTGAAACCTAATAAAGATCCCTCTATTGTTTCAAATCATCACCTCATTTCTTTAATGAATCAAGACTCTAAACTTTATGCTAAGATTCGTCCAGCTCGATTGTCCTCTGCAAGATTATTATTCCATGCAATGGAAGCAGGATCATCATTACCTCAACCAGCTGGTGGTCTAGAATTAGATGCGGAAAAGGCTTTTGAGGAAGTCCATTGGCAGTATCTTTTCCGTACCTTGTATGCATTTTAATTTTGGTACAATATTTATTGGTATATTCAGCTATTTTTTTTGCCACTTATCACTTTGCTTTTTCTTCTTGCTATTGAACTTTTATGAATTGCCATTCAAAATTGTATAGAAATTGAAGACCTCATTATAAATAATGTTCCTATTAAAAAGTCAGCTTTTTGCTGAAGATGTGCTCTCATATATTAGTAATCCAGAATCTTTCATTTCTCCATTATTACATTTAATTGGCACTTACTCTTATATTTCAGGATATACACTAATAAAACAGATTTTCTTCATTTAGATGTTTACTATATACCTGCTGTGCTCCCAAACAAAGAAATTATTTGGCTGAAGACTATTTAAATACCTTGGTATATTATTTTCTCACTCCATAAAACAATTGATTTCCTGAAATTGTGATTCTATTCTATTTCACATCAAGGATACAGTTCAAAAATGGTCTTCATTACATATATCCTGCTAGGGGAGAGTTGATGCTATCAAATTTGTTATTGCTCCAAAGAAAGTTTATCTCCCTTCGATGAGAGCAATTTAATTTCCTCTTACGTTTCATAACGATGTCGACACAGTTATTCCTAAATGTATTTGGAATAACAAATAACCTTGTTTAGCTTATTAAAAATTAAAATTGGCTAAGAGCAATGGAGGTTGTGGTTTATCAGATTTTCTTAATTATCATGAAGCCTTTATTTTAAAACAAAGTACCTTGTGATTAAAGAATGCAGAGTTTACTAATTCACCTTCATGGCTTCGTATTGAACAAAGTTTGATATCACATTTCCTTTACCTGCATTGCTCACTATGACTAACACTACTACTTTACTAAAAAGATCTGTTATATTAAAGTCTACAAAATTAATATTGCAAGATTTTGAATCGAGTTTCCAATTGCCTACGTCACTTACATTAAATTTCAGAATGCATCACACATAGAAAAAGGAAAAATGAGGAGAAATACAATTATTTCTCCTTTTTGCGCCTCATTTGCACCTCCACATGGGAGGCATAGGCTTTTGACGCATTTACAGGTTTACAAAATCGCATACATCTGGGAATTTGGCAAATGCCATGTATGTTACATGGGCACACGCACCATAAGTCCCATGGCACACCTCCCTATTGCATGGTGAGGCAACACAGCGACTTGCACTGCATTGCCTCAGTCCATATCTACAAGGCAATGAATAGACACGCAGGGTGGCTTTACGTGGCCTTGTAGATATGGCCCTGCAGTATGTGCTGCCGGACCGCCACTAAAAGTGATATTCTGGTGGTGCAGAGGGGCTTGTAAATGAGCCCATCAGTGATTTCAGAGCTGTGATATACCCTAGGGGATGAGTGTGTTGTGTTCTACAAAAACAGTAAATAAATAAATGTCTATTACTATTCAGAGTGATTATGGGGCTTCTTTATGAGAGCCCTGATTCACTTTCGCAACACATAAATTAACACATACAGGGCTCACAGAAAGATTTATGAAGTGTGGAAATATGGATTTTTCTGATCAGTTATGTCCCCTATCTTGGACCCCAACGGTTCCATGTATGAATCACAAGTACATGTATGTTCCCTCCAGTTCTAGTTCTGAAGACGCAAACACATGTGCGTCCACCGTCAACATGTCCTCTGTCAGATCCGCCATGAATGGGCTGGATATTCAATTCCTAAGTACGAAAGGCCACCGACTTTATATGGCTCAGTTACTCCATTTTGCAGTTCAGGCGAGTAGGCCCGATTCTGCCATCAAGCTTTTCTCTGCTCTCTGCCTCTGACAGCTTCAGTTTGAGCTCGCATCTGTATCCATGAACTTTGTCCTACTCCCTGTGCGGCTAACGGTGCCTGCCTCGGCCGGTTTGCCTGCCTGCCAAAAACCGTATTTCACCTTCGAGTTATCTGCCTCGCTCCTCAGCCGATGCATTCCTGTCTAGTAGTTTAGGTAAACATTTCCTTCAGCTACCGAGCAAAGGGCCCGGCCTCTCTGTCCTCATGCAAGTAATTCATAGCCCTGTTACCATGGAAGGTTTCTGCCCCTTGCATCTCATATAGACACTTAGACACTTAGACGCTTGTGCACGCACACACAGTCAGTATAGAATAGATTTTGTCCAAGAGTCCTCCCTTTGTGGATAACATAGTTCTTTAAACATAGGATGTTAGATATGATTTGGGATTAGGTTGACTTGACCCTCCAGACTTCTTGTCTCCACATGTAGAGCTAAATGTCAAGTCCCCTTCACCCCCTAGTTGCACGTCAATCACACGTCATGCTGCTGCGCACGCATCTATGCCAAGTATAATCTTATAGATCCACCTATATATGACATCATAACCAATTATGTTCCTTTTTACTCCTCATTACGCCCATTTTCGGTTACGCATGTAAATCGTCATTTTCCTTATCAATTGTTACGCCTACCACATTCGCTTCATTGTAATGTATGTTCTATAAAAGTCATTTCTTGTCAATAATGTATGTACTTCACTTCCTGAACCTTCGTGGTGACGGAACTTGGAGCAACCGATTATAATCGATCATTGGAATAAAGCCCATTCCGAACCTCTAATACCACGGATTCTGCCTCTCATTTACTGAGCTGTTTTATTATGTTTCTGTACCAAATTAAGTCCCGGTAATTAAATTATTTACCACATGAATGGCGCCCGAACAGGGACACTTTCTCATCTCACGCGCCGGCGGTGAGTTGCAGGCCCGGTCTCCTGCCACAGCTGGACGGACAATAACGCGTACCAGCAGGATTTCCTGTATCTCCCTCCGGTCAAGCGGGGGCGACTGAGGCTGCGATCAACACCCAGACGAGGCGGTGAGAAGTGCGAAGTATCCCGACCAGAGCCTAGCTGAGAGAGCAAGATCCGAGGTATACAGAGGCCCACCAGTTTCCGAAGTCCCAAGTCGAGTCCAGTCTCCGCAGTGTTCGAGTCGAGTCCAGTCCGGTTCAAGTTCAGTTCAGTTTCCGAGGCCTTCCGTTTCCGAGCTACCCGGTGAGTACCATTACTGGGGAGGCTTTCTGACGTGCACATAGGTTGTGCCGGTCAAGACGGGTTTGGGTACACAAATCCGGTCTGCACTGTTTCAGCAGTGTATCTGTACTGTTTAGCAGTATATCAAGTATATAATTCAGTTAATGTCGAGTATTATGTTTAGTGATTTAAGTTTTCCTTAGGTCGTCATCATTATTGATTGTTCAGGTAAATGTTAAATATTAAATGTTTTAAGTACGTTCTGCATATTGTGGTGTGAATGACTGTTCATTATCGTGTTTACTGTATTAAGTTTGTTTTAAATCAAGTATCAGATCAGTTCTCAATATGCCACTCTTTTCAAAATTAAGACAGATCACAACTAGAAAAGGGGTACTCGAAGAAGCCGTTCCTATTCCTCCTAGGGACACTCCAGGGTACTTCATGTATCATAAACATGGCTTAGACGCTATATTATTTCTTGATTTATGGGTAGACTACACCAAGGAATTACCAGAAAGTCAGAGGTGGCCCGCAGCGGGGACCTGGGATGCAGAGTGCATCATGAAAGTCGAGGAAGAGTTATGGAAAAGGAAAGTCAGACAGTCACAGAAAGATGCCGTTGAGTTATGGCGTAAAGAATCTCATAGACGTACAGAAAAAGCACTCCGACAGGAAGAGAAGAATAAAGAGAGTTCAAATAAAGTTCGAGAGAATCTATTAATTGAGGAAGGTATCCGAGTGAAATCAGAACAAGTAGACAGACAAAGAAATGCCCTTATGAATGGAATGTATCCCCTTCTGGCCGAAGGATTACCTAAGGCTACTCCAGAGATACCGAAAGACTTGCCAACTCCATTATTTCCAATAAAGGTACATCCTAAGGGGCATCCTAGAACCGCAGAAGATGTTTTTCTTTCCTCATATTTAGATGACGCAGCTCCCGAGTATGCTAATTCCGCCCCACATAGACCGCCTGCCAGGGAGGTTCAACGCCAAGATCCAGTACCCGTATCTCTACAGCAACGAGTTCCGGCAAGCACATCTGTTTCTACATCTGTCCCTGCAGATACTTCTATAGCTGTGTCCACACCTATAGTTGCTGTATCGCGTTCAACGAATCCTTTCACGCCCGATACCCCAGATGGGGCTACGGGAGGTACGAGCAACATTTTTTCTACGCCACCCAGAATAAATAAACTTACTTTTCAAGAGTCAGCACATTCACGTACACCCAAACTCATAAATGCCCGCACGCTTAAGGAACTTCTTGTAGATTGTAGATATGACCCTGTGCCCGGCAAAGAGGACGAAATGACCCTGGCATCCTTACGTATCAGACGAGCCGCGGTGTATTGAGGGAAGCTACCAGGAATGACTGCGCATCTAGATAATATATACCATTTTGTTCAAACAGGGCGAGATTCTGAATGTATTAACAGAGCTATGGAATATCAGAAAGTGGAGATACAGGGGGAACTGTTACGTTTCCTCATAAATTGTGTGATCAGAAATCAAGACCGACCAGGGGTAGACCCGGAAGCAATGCAAATTCTTACCAGATGGAGTCAGAATATATCAGAAGGAAGACATGATAAGCAGAATTGTATAATAGCCATGTGCCGAAAGATCCGAAAAGAAATCGAACGCCTACACGAAGAAAGATTAGCGGTAGACCAGTTCGAACAAAGCGAGGAAGAAGGATCAGGACTGCCCACAGGACAGTCAGACACCATAGCCTATGTAGGTAGAGGAAGATCTTGTAATAGTAATAGATGTCTTATTGACCCGATACGTCCGATGTGTCCAGATAATAACAGAAGTTTCCCAACACCCATAGTCCATATAAGGTCTAACGAGCATTCGTTCCAAGCAGCTGACAAATTACTCCGAGAACGAAGGGGTTATCATTTTCTCGATTCTATGGATGAACAAGAATTAGCCAGGTCAGCTGTCCATTGGGTTGACAGTCCCGGAAAATATAGTGATGATACAGTAGCACGCACATTTTTGAATCTCACCCCAGATGAACAGCGTTTAGCTGGGATTTATATGATTCAACAACTCCTTATACTATATCAGAGTCAGCATTCGGACCCTGGTCCCTTACCTGATATATTGACTGAATTACTCATGAATAGATGGAGAGGTTCAGGTACTAAATTAATTAAAGAAATACTAGAATCAAGAAAGCAGTACATTCTTTTTGTATGTTCAGAACATGTTTCACTACCCATTAAGGAAAGAACCACGTATTACATGGACAGACAGAATCCTTTACGAGAAGTACACCCAATAAAGGGCGAGGACAATGAGTTTAAACGCGTATTTGTATACACGCCCATATCAAAAATAGAATTGTTAGAAATGAAGAAAGTGGTACCAAGTCATGACAAAGATCCAGCGGGTTTTCACCGAGAAATTAAAGACATGTTACTCATGGGAGAGTATACCTATCCCGACATTATGACAATATTAAAGGTATTAATGCCTGCTGGCATTTATGAGAAACTCAGGGAAAAAGAGTGGGAGGTAGGAGACCAAAAGATAGAATGGTCAGTATTAGAAGCAGAAGAAAAGGCCCGAACTGCAGGAGCAGGACTTGGGGATAAAACTAAAGCACTACCAGGTTTATTAGTACAGGTACTGCCACGTTTATTAACTACGAAAAAGGAAGATTGGGGTACAATTTCAGCCTGTAAACAGAAGCAAGATGAAGACACTAGTGATTACTATGCCCGATTTGAAAAATGTTTTGGTATAAATAGTGGCATAAAAGCAAGTAGCGAATCATACCCGCATCTGTTTGTAACAAAATTAGTAGAAAATGCCCTGCCCCAAGTAAAGAATAGAGTATTAAAATTCGAGAGTACCTGGCAAGGTAACACTCCATCACAAATGTTACAAATGTTACAGTACCATCACAATAGAATTAGAGAGGAACAAGAACATGAACACAGACGCATGAAAGACACGAAAATGAAAATGCTAGTTTCTCAGACAGTTCCAGCTGAAGGACATAAAAAGGGTATGACACATTCCGGTGATTCAGCAGGACCTGTAAAAGGGACATGCAATTATTGTAAAAAGCCAGGTCATTATGTACACGATTGTCCAGTTTTGAAACATAATATCGCCATAGGTAATACAAAAGAAAGACCACGGCCACCTAGACAGGATCAGAATGAACAAGGAGCTCCGCAGCATGCACAGTCCATGCCAGCTCCACCACAGTCTGTACAGTTTGTGCCGGCTGCACCAGCGCTGCCTGTTGCTGCCACACAAACCACGACACGACAGCTGTACCAGACCGCACAGTACGACTATCCTGATTACCAACGATACGCATGAACCAGCCTAGAGAGGGAAGTTGACTTACCCCTTATCGAGATCCCTGTAGATCAAGAAGGACCTTATGTACATAGTGAATTATTAGGCCAAGATAGAAAATTTTTACTCGATACAGGGGCAAGTCGAACAACCATAAAACGTAGTGAAGTTCCAGGGGCACCCCTCTCAGGCTCTCAGAATATTTCCCTTGGTTTTTCAGGAAAACCTATTGTTAATGAAGTGTCACAACCTCTTCCACTTACGATAGGACCTTTGACCCGAACTACCGATTTATTGCTTACTAAATCATGTCCAGAAAATCTGTTAGGAATAAAAACACTGAAAGCTCTAGGAGCCATAATATGTTGTTCTCCGGAAGGAGTAAGATTGTTTTTACGTGATTTTAAAGGTCACTATGTATCTAGAGACATGGATCCCCGACTGCAGACTTTACCTACACATCTATGGGCACAAGGCCCTACTGATGTTGGTTGCATGAATATTACACCATATCGAGTCACATTAAAGGCAGGAGTGGTACTACCACGAATGCGACAATACAAATTACCACCAGATGCTGTAGTGGCTTTGCTGCAAATCATTGACGAGCTCATTGCCCAAGGAGTAGTTGTGGAAACAGACTCCAATGTATGTAATTCACCAATAATTCCGATTCTTAAACGAGCAGATCCAAAGGCCCCGCCAGTATATCGATTGGTTATTGATCTGCGCGAATTAAACAAGTGTATTGTGCCACAATTCCCTGTGGTCCCTGATATCTCGTCATTATTGACAGCTATTGATTCTGAAGCAACATTCTTTACTGTAATTGATCTCAAGAATGCCTTTTTCAGCGTCCCAATAGATCCGGAAAGCCAATATTTGTTCGGATTTAGTTTAAATGGACGTAGCTTTAAATTCTCACGCGCACCTCAAGGATTTACAGAAAGCCCCAGCATCTATAGCCAAGCACTGAAACGAGAACTCGACAGTATCCACATGCCAGTTAACACTGCTCTGCTTCAATATGTCGATGATCTGCTGATCACCGCGAGAAGCGAACCGGAATGTGAGAAAGCATCACTGACAGTTTTACAATTTCTAGCTGAAAAGGGTCACAAGGTGTCCCCTTCTAAGCTGCAATTCTGTGTCCAGCGAGTTGTTTATCTTGGACACTCGCTGTCCAAGGAGGGAAGGCAGCTTACACCCGACCGCATTCAGTTAATAGCTAACATGCCAATACCCAAGACACAAAAGGAGGTACGGGCTTTCATAGGCCTCACTTCATATTGTAGGCAGTGGATCCCTCAGTATGCATTTCTAGCAAAACCACTTATTCAGTTGACAACACAGGAGGCAGCCACATCGACTGTTCTCCCTTGGACTCAGGAACATACACAAGCTTTTGAAAGCCTAAAGAAAGCTTTATGTCAAGCACCTGTTTTAGCAACACCATGTTACAGTAAACAGTTTACACTCTTTGTTACAGAACGCGAAGGTACTGCCTTGTCAGTACTCACACAGGAACAAGCAGGAGCACACAAACCATGTGCTTATTTTTCTAGTACATTAGATCCCGTAGCTCAGGCTTTGCCTGCGTGCCTGAAATCAGTGGCAGCGACAGCTTTAGCAATCAGACAAAGCGATGCCATAGTGTTAGGACATCCATTGACAGTTCAAGTACCACACGCAGTAGAGGTTCTTGTAAATAGAACGCAAACACAACACTTGACTATAGCGCGACTTACAGGGTACGAACTTACATTGTTCCAGCCACATATAGAAATCAGACGCTGTAACACCTTGAATCCTGCCACACTTTTGCCAGTAATCGGAACAGACCCACTAGCCCATGACTGTATTGAAGTTATTACTATAACGACGAAGCCCAGACAAGACTTAACTGATGTCCCATTGTCAGATCCAGACCTGACATTGTATGTAGATGGTTCATGTATGAGAACAAATACAGGAGAGTTAGTGGCTGCTTACGCAGTCACAACAGATACTGAAGTCATTGAAACAAATCGTATAAATACTTTGTCAGCTCAAGCCGCAGAGCTCATCGCTCTGACACAAGCCTGTATTCAAGCCACAAATAAAAAAGTCAACATATACACTGATTCACGTTATGCATTCGGAGTTGTACATGACTTCGGCGTGCTGTGGCGAGAGAGAGGTTATTTAACTTCCCACGGTGCCCACATTCAGCACGGACCCCTCATTCATGCCTTATTAGATGCGATACATCTACCGACTGCAATATCAATTATGAAATGTAAGGCTCATACGAAAGTCACTGATATCATTTCTCAAGGCAATGATCTAGCCGACAGAACAGCTAAACAGACTGCTCAAACACAAACATCCGACATGACAAAGACAATAGTCCCGACGCCGACACATTGTATGACAGTTAAAGATCCTACTTTTGACGTAATTGACATCCAGACACATGCTACACCAGATGAAATAAAGAAATGGACCGAATCAGGAGGGATCCAAACGGATCAAGGATGGATGATGAAAGAAAAGTCTGTGTGGTTCCTTCCTGATTCAATGGTCCAAGTTATAATTAACACTATACATAGTCCAGCACATCTAGGAGAAAAAGCTATGCTAGATAGCATTCAACACATTTGGTTCAATAAACATTTACGAGCAGCAGCCAAACAAAAGGTCCGTACCTGTATGATCTGTTGCCAGTTCAACCCAGGAAAAAGCGTTCCCGTAGAACAGGGTGGATTTCATCCTCCTGATCACCCTTTTGAAGTCCTCCAGATGGATTATATCCAGATGGAACGATGTCGAGGATTCAAATACGTTCTCGTAGTTGTTTGTGCTCTTTCCCGTTGGACGGAGGCATACCCGGTTTCAGATTACACTGCCCCGACTACTGCCAAACAGTTGGTTCGAGAATTCTTCCCACGATACGGTTTACCACGTGTTGTTCACTCAGATAACGGCCAGCCGTTCTCATCCGAACTAATGAAACATGTTTCACTTTTGTTAGGTTATCAGTGGAAATTCCACTGTGTCCGACACCCTGAGGCAGCAGGTCTCGTAGAAAGACATAATCAGACCCTGAAAATTAGATTGTCCAAAATATGCAGGGAGAAAGGTGTCGACTGGGTAGTAGCACTACCAGTTGCACTCTTTTACACGAGAATGGTAGCACACTCTCGAACAGGGCTATCCCCGTATGAAGTGATCTTCGGCAGACCACCAAATATGTGGGGGACGCCTATGCCACGAAAAATAACTGATATTGACTGTAATATGCTGACAGATTACTTGGCTTCCTTGATGTCTGCACTACAATCTTGTCGTTCACAGGTAGCTGCAGCCTTTTCCGACAACACTGAGGTGAAACCCCTTGACATAGTTCCGGGGGACCTCGTTCTTGTGAGGAATTTCAACCGAAAGACTCAGCTGGAGCCCAGGTGGAAGTCACCCAAATTGGTCCTGCTCACCACAAGGACAGCCGTGAAGATCGAAGGCAGAAAAGGATGGGTGCATTCAAGTCATATCAAGAAATTTCATGGACTTCCTTCGGATGTGAATAGCCCACCTCGTGTGTCTTCACCCATTGACTCAAAACTACCTTTGGCTGAGGCCAACAGTCAGGAACTTTATAAACTGAAACTCAGGCCTAAACCGTCGGACGATTTGATTGTTTAAGTCCTCTCCAAGGTGAAGCGGTTGAATCTGTCTCCGACATGTATCCCTTAGATCTGAATCATGAAAAATCGCGAAAAATGTTGAAACGACAGGCGTACTGTAAATCACTGCGTAGCCATTGCATAATGACGTTATTAATTTTGTTTTTCTTGAGTTTTTTAATAATTACTGCAAGTATATTATTGCACATATATTATCCTATTTCTAGACATGTTTACAATGTTACTGCTGAACATTCTTTTAGTGAATTACCTCCGCTTGAGTTGTCTTATAGATTTGCGCTACGCAATAACACTTTTATTAGTATGTTACATCATTCCCATCAGGTTAGCAATGCTACAAATTGTTGGATATGTGGCCGACTCCCTCCCTATCAGAATTATAAAGGAATTTTACCTCTCTTTCCATACCCGTTCACACACAACGGCTCCTGTGGAGCATGGTTTAGTTTAATTAATTCTCTAGATTCGAATTCTGCAGTTTATCAAGATAACTGGGTATGGGGAAATTTGAACTTAATTTTGCTTAAGGTCTGCTACCCCAACAAGGAGGGACTTCCCCAGAGAACAGGAACTGATCTAGAAAATGAAGTGTATGGATTAGGTAATTTCACGCTTAATCTTATGATCCTAAATGTCGAATCCGAAGCTACTCCAATTTTGCCCGCTATGTCAATATTTCCAGTAAAGGGTGAACTATGTGTAAGGAAAAATGGTTCCATACATATGGGCCATAGTAAATGCACGACTGTAGTAGAGTTTAGTGATCAAGGCAAGTCCACATTTAGAGCTTCCCGCCATTCCTATTTCATATGTGGTCAGACGGCATATGTACGTTTGCCTCTAGACTGGGATGGTACTTGCTATATTGGATTCCTTTTGCCACCTGTTTTTTTAGCTCCTCCTGATTATCACAGAAATATTCATTTAGTAAATAGTAGAGTAAGGAGAGATCTCCCAATAGTCGATTACACTGAAACATCATGGGAAAAATACACAGATTTCAATAAAGGTCTCTTTCCCTATATAGGTACTGTTACTAATAGCAAGCTGATACGTAGATTAACTAGAACCCTTGAAGCAGTAGTGAATGAAACTATTTCCGCTTTAGGCAATTTAACAGAAGAGCAGTCTGCTATGCGGATTGTTGTGCTTCAAAATCGTCTTGTCCTTGACGTCATCCTGGCTGATAGGGGCGGAGCTTGTAGGGTCATCGGATCAAGCTGTTGCATTTTCATACCAGAAAATTCGCCATCTGTATATAAGGCCATAACTCGCCTTCATAAGATTGTAAGCCAGATACACCAGAACCCAGGCACCTGGACTTGGTCCGGTTGGTTTTGGAGTGTATTATCTACCTTTGGATGGAAGGTCCTATCTTTCTTAGGTATTGGCCTTCTCATACTATTCAGTTGCTGTCTATGTCTACAATGTGGACCAGCGATCTGTGGTCTGTGTGCCACATCGTGTATTCCACCACCAGGATTTCATTCATCACGGAAGAAGAAAGAAGAACAAATGATGCTATATGAACAGATCAATGGATTGATGAAGATTGATATCTCTTAACGGGCAAGTAGGGGACAAGGAGGGAATGTGGAAATATGGATTTTTCTGATCAGTTATGTCCCCTATCTTGGACCCCAACGGTTCCATGTATGAATCACAAGTACATGTATGTTCCCTCCAGTTCTAGTTCTGAAGACGCAAACACATGTGCGTCCACCGTCAACATGTCCTCTGTCAGATCCGCCATGAATGGGCTGGATATTCAATTCCTAAGTACGAAAGGCCACCGACTTTATATGGCTCAGTTACTCCATTTTGCAGTTCAGGCGAGTAGGCCCGATTCTGCCATCAAGCTTTTCTCTGCTCTCTGCCTCTGACAGCTTCAGTTTGAGCTCGCATCTGTATCCATGAACTTTGTCCTACTCCCTGTGCGGCTAACGGTGCCTGCCTCGGCCGGTTTGCCTGCCTGCCAAAAACCGTATTTCACCTTCGAGTTATCTGCCTCGCTCCTCAGCCGATGCATTCCTGTCTAGTAGTTTAGGTAAACATTTCCTTCAGCTACCGAGCAAAGGGCCCGGCCTCTCTGTCCTCATGCAAGTAATTCATAGCCCTGTTACCATGGAAGGTTTCTGCCCCTTGCATCTCATATAGACACTTAGACACTTAGACGCTTGTGCACGCACACACAGTCAGTATAGAATAGATTTTGTCCAAGAGTCCTCCCTTTGTGGATAACATAGTTCTTTAAACATAGGATGTTAGATATGATTTGGGATTAGGTTGACTTGACCCTCCAGACTTCTTGTCTCCACATGTAGAGCTAAATGTCAAGTCCCCTTCACCCCCTAGTTGCACGTCAATCACACGTCATGCTGCTGCGCACGCATCTATGCCAAGTATAATCTTATAGATCCACCTATATATGACATCATAACCAATTATGTTCCTTTTTACTCCTCATTACGCCCATTTTCGGTTACGCATGTAAATCGTCATTTTCCTTATCAATTGTTACGCCTACCACATTCGCTTCATTGTAATGTATGTTCTATAAAAGTCATTTCTTGTCAATAATGTATGTACTTCACTTCCTGAACCTTCGTGGTGACGGAACTTGGAGCAACCGATTATAATCGATCATTGGAATAAAGCCCATTCCGAACCTCTAATACCACGGATTCTGCCTCTCATTTACTGAGCTGTTTTATTATGTTTCTGTACCAAATTAAGTCCCGGTAATTAAATTATTTACCACAGAAGCCACACAAAGCCAACCTGCATGCCTTTGAGTGACCTCATAAATCAAGGTACTCTGGACCAGGGAATTTGACACTGCCAAAGATATACAAAGTGATGCAAACCGGGGAAAGTGTTTTACCTCATTTTTTCCTCTTTCCGCGTGTGCTGCAGTCTACAGAGAGGAAAATGCCTCGTAGGATTGTATTTGTGCAGGAAGGCATCCCTTCCTGCACTAAAAGGTTCCTGCATGCAAAGGAGGCAACCTTTCACCATGGTGCTGCACAGTGCCTAGTTTGTTAATAAAATGGTGCCGGTGCTCAAAGCTCTGGTCTGAAACATGTGGCTGGTCCTATTAAATGTGAGCAAATTTAATTCCAAGACTGTGTAATTCAAAATCCAACACTTTCATTGGCTAACAGACAGCCCATTCACCCTAATCTCACTGCTGCAGGTTCTTGCTCTCTACCTTTATGACTGTGTTTATGTCTTTCTCTTCCTCTTCCTTTCTGCTATTTTATTTTTTTCTTGGTAAACGTCTAAAGTAGATAAATAAGTGTCCCCTCCCAAAATAAGTGCCAGTGCCCCCACCGGAAACCAGCAGCTCAAATTAAGCACTGGTGCAAGGGTGCCTGCGTAGGGGATAGGCTGCCAAAACTGAGACAGCGCAGGCAGAATGACATGAATGCACACTATTGCTTAATAGGTTGCATTCCTACCTTTTTACTTTGGCGTAGGGCCATGCAGCAAGGTGCCTTTGTTGCGCTGCCCTAAGCCGAAATGTCATAAATGAGGCCCTAAATGGACATATCTTTTCCCCATAGTGCCATTAATCTGGATGCCCACTAGCTTGTGGGGATGCCCCCACCAGGGGATCTATTATGCATAGAGTGCACTTTCCCTGTTTGGCCTCAGCGCACCTTAAAGCAGGTGCACTGAGTGCAAACAGGGAAAGTGCGCCATATTCCATAGAATGTGCTGCCCCTAGGACAGTCGCGAACTCGCGCTGTCCTCAGGACAGTGCATTCAGGTGAAAAATGAGAGGCTTTGAAGCATCCGCTCCTCTGTTTTACTCTGCAAGTGGCAACCGTCCTGCACTTTTAAAGGGGATTAGAGATCCCCATGCAGGTGGGTGCAGTGAGTGACTGCACCTGCCTGTCAAGGGTGTGTCTGGGGGATCCATAGGACCCCATTTCCCCACGCCAGAGGGCTCCTAACTGGGGACGCACTGACAGTGCACCACCTTCGAGGGGGTTCACTGATAGTGTGCACCCTGACAGCTTCTTTGCCTCTGCGTCCATGTCTTTAATACAGTGTGGGCAAACAGGCAAATGGATTCCCTCATCCCTGATGCAAATAAGGGAATGCCCTCTTAAGAAAGCACCGGTGCTGTAGTGCACCAGTGCTGTCATTATTCAGAAGGGGCGGCACAAGCATCTGCGGCCCGTTCTGTCATACAATACCAAAGTGTCCTGGGACGTGCACGGTGGGTGGACACGTCTGGTGTGCCCCTGGGGCGCTTGTGTAATACGGCCCCAGATACCCAAGCTGATTATGTAAAAAATGTAGGGATTAAATTTAACAATAAAATGTCATTTATCTTGATGGTTGGTTGTAAGCTTAAGCATCCTACGCATGGCGGAAAAATGTTTGCACCTCCTCTCATTTCCAAATAAGACTACAGGGGTATAGGCCCTGGTTATGTCCAAATCAGACTATGCCAACGCATTGTATGCAGAAATGCCAAAGTATTTTTTTAATAGACTCCAGATTGTTCAGAATGCAGCGGCTCAGCTGGTTGCTGGTCTCCCAACACCTGAACATATCTCCAGGCATTTGCACCTCTCCATTGGCTCCTAATTGAAAAGTGCATTCTTTTAAATCCTCTCTTTTAATGCATAGGGCTCTCCATCAGTCTGGACCCTGCCAGGATTGCCTTCTACAATCCATAAGTAATATTACGTTCATCCAATAATGGTCCGGCCAGCATTCCTAGAATGATCTGGCGACAGCAGGCGGTCACTCCTTGCCTTGTTGGGGCCCAGTTGGGTTGATCAACCTCCCTCTAGACATATGTCCTACAAAGGCTGCGGCTGCCTCTATGGTCTGGCTCCTCTCACAGTCATGGTCATCTTCTTTTGTTATTTATATGGACCGTATAGCGCCTGGACACTCTTCAGCCGCTGAGCGCTCTATACAACGCGTCACTATCACGATCACTATCATTGAGTTTGACAGCGGCAAATAATGATTCATTCCTCTCAGCAACCATTAGGAATTTTTTTATTCGACCAAAGTTAATTTATTGAACTCAATATTTATTTTTAAGCTGTAACTTAGTAAACCTCAATGTTCCATTGCCTTTTATAAATATGAATGTACATTACTGTGATTAGTAATTTATCAAGAGGAATAATATATTTTAAAATGTTTTTTGTTTGAATCCAGCTAACTGACTGTATGGCAGAACTGAAATGCATTTAAATGTATTCATAGATGCAGTACTACGCTTTAAAGTTATGCAATGTTTTTTCTGTGATTAAGTAAGTTAAGCAGGGGACTGCGCTACCCATGTTCTGATTGAAGCAGGGTCAAGACACATTTACATATGGATGGGTCGAAACTGAGGTCACATATTGGGGAAAGAATGATGGGTTGGAATGCTACCCCAAGGACCTGCCTGTGGCTGTGCTTATTGCAAGCATTCCTCTCATTACCTTTTGTGTGTTTGATGTACCACCCTAAGTGGTAAGGGTATGCCCAGACGTGGGCCCCGTGTTCACTGTGCCCCTGGGACCAAGCTACACCTGACTGAAGAGAGCCAATTAGGCTGAGGCTGATGTTTGGGTGCTTGATTTCAGGCTATCAGGCCTAATACAAGCTGGTGGAAAACCACCCAACTAATCATCGCACAACTGAAAATTAGAATTGGGCATGATTGTAAAATGCTCTCTGTAAAGGCATCATCTGCCTGAAGGTGAGCAGCAGAAAGGTGACCCTTCCCACAGTAGAACCAGCAGAAGGCGTAAGAGCAAACACTACCACACAGCGCAGTGTAGACCGGCTCCAGGGTCAGAATCTGGAAGAGGCGCGGACACTTGGAGGCACGGTCTCAAAAACCTAAATTGAGAACAAAGGTGATGTCCATGTTAGAGGGAGGTCTCACACTCACTGGGAGAGAAAGCAGGAAGGCCATGTGGGAGGGGAAAAATGAGCCCAGTGGTCATGTATGAGGGTATTCGGTTGCTTGGGTAACCGAAATACCACGGAAGAGAATAGAGGGGGCCCAAAGACCACATACTACAGTATTCGGCACTTAGCTTTGCCCTTCCATATTAATAACCAATTTGTGTCAGAAGCCATCCACCTCTGCAAGAAAATGTTACACCAAGAGCGAGGACATCTCCAAAATAAACCTGAAGAAATGTAAGAAAGTGAAGACTGGAAGGCATGAGTGTGTCATCTACTCAGTCATGATGTTCAACAACCGCCCCATTGGAACTGTTCTAAAATTCCTGCAATTAACAGAAAAAGTGAGACCCAAATCTACATGGCATAGCTCCACCACACTCAAGGGGAACCTCCTTGCCCAATGTACAAGGCTCTGAATCATTCTGTTTGCCCCCTCCCTCTGATCAGTGGCCCATTGCTTCCAGGCAGAGTTTGTTTCCTCAAACTACCACTACATCCATACATTTACAGAAAAACTTCTATTACCTGTGGATAGTGGAGGGCACTCAGAATCCTGGCCATGGGGACACTCAAAGATGACATTACATCCCCAATGATTCCTGCCAGCGGTGGGGATGAGGGACACCTGTATCCTGGAAGCAGCTGCATCTCTCCTGAGAGGAGCTGCAGAACCCCAGCAGAGGCTCTGCTCTCAGACATGCAGGAATCAATGATCTGAAAACCAAGAGTAATGTTTGGCAGCAGACTGGCATTTTGATTGATTTCTTCTGTGGCGAAAATCATGGCAAGCGCATCCCTGTAGTATCGGATGCTGAATCTAGTGGAAAGAGTGAAACGATATCAGTTTGTATTGAGTGACAGGACAGCATCAGCAGGGGGACCAGCATTTCATGATTCAATAATGTGAATATGGAAATATGATGCCTACACTATGCAGTTTCCCCAAAGAATAAATACATACATGTTTTAAGAATATTTGATGTGGGACATGACCATCCTTTGCGTGGTGCACCCCCAGATTGCACCCCAAGGTTTTGCCTTAATTGTTTTTGTTAGCTATTGACTTCCATGCACTTGATGCCTGCAAAGCAGAGGTTAAGTGCCTGTGCATCTCCTTTTACCATAATTACATTGGAATACTCCTATCTTGCATAGTCCTAGTATGTGGTACAAAGTGTACCCAGGACCTTTGAAGTAAATGTCACAAGTTGTCTGCAGTACCTGTTGTGCCTCCACTAAAGTGACAGTGTAAAATGTGGTTTCAAGCCCTTCATTGTAGCCTGACTGTGGAAGTTAAATACGGCAGCCCAACTTGTCAAAATAACTCCTGTTTACAGGTCAAAACCTAATTTTTTAATATGAATATGTCACCCATATATATGCATTACTGCCACAAGCAGGTCATGTAAATGCAAGACATGTAATAAATTAGAATGCTGATTACGATGTTGACACTGTTGTGGAATCGGAACCAACTGCCCTCCGGTCAACGGTGCAGACCGCATTATTTGGATGCGACCGCACATGGTGCCGTCGCAGACTCCCATTTCTCTATTGGAGCTTGTGCTGCAGTTGGAAACCGGCCGCAGCACAAGCTCCCAAAGGGAAATTGGAGTTTGTGTAAATCCCTGCACCGAGTGGCAGGCACCTCACAGTGCTTGCCACACAGTGTAGGGATTTACAGGGGGGCAATATAGGTGCCCTCCCAAGCCTCCAACCGGAGGCAGCGGAAGCATGGGAAAGCCCGACATGAAAAGCCTGCCAGAAACCAACATCCTAACCTCATGGCAGAAACACCGTCCTAGGGGATTATGGGCAGCCTCCTTCTGGCTGAAGGGCTCCTTGAGCCCATAGGAAGCAAGTCTGATTGACCGGCCGCTTTGAAATCCAATTTACTTAATTGTAATAAGGCTGTCAGATTTGAAACCTTGGATGTCAGTTGGAAAGCCTCCGACTTGTGGTCGGCACTGGGAAAAAGCCTCAGCAGCCAAGGGTTAATATATAATATACAATGCTCTTAATTGCAATGTCAATAAAGGCTTATGAAGTACAG
The DNA here is from genome assembly GCF_964204655.1 of Triturus cristatus. Taxonomy (NCBI): domain Eukaryota; kingdom Metazoa; phylum Chordata; class Amphibia; order Caudata; family Salamandridae; genus Triturus; species Triturus cristatus. The sequence goes on along the minus strand of NC_140591.1, from coordinate 1,667,434,611 downwards.
CCATGTTTTAACATCCTTGTGATGTAAACAGTCTCGATCTACTTACCTGCGATGTAACATACCTCCCAATGTACTTACCTGAGATGTAACATCCATCATCATATAGGAGGCAAGGTACTGGTATCATAACACAACTTTCACTGCCTGAGCTCTCCTCAACCTCCAGCTTGTGATCTGGAGGCCTCCAAAGTGGGTCTCACTAGCTTCATTACTTAGACTCACTCACATTCAGAGCCTTGCTACTGCACACATCCCACACACACACCACACATACGCATGCACTCAACATACATTCAGGATTCCAGCAGCAGGTTCTGAGTATACACATAGCAGCAGCATCACTTCACACAAGTGGAGCCTGTGAGTGACACTCTCAGCAGCAAAGGCACAACTGCTGAGTATCAATGTTAAAAATGCCGCCGCTGCTCTCTGTGCTATAGCCAGGACAGGGACAAGTGACCTCTGTCCACTCTGATGCCTGGTGTGCTCTTGTGCTCCTCCGGGAATCAGCATAGGGCCAGGACTCTGCACACAAGCTAGATCAGCATCAGGCTACGGCCAAAATAAAAGCCAGGATACAACACGCAAACTAATGCAGTCAGGCACTCAAGACAGGACAACATCCTTGTGTAATATATAAGGGACATTCCTGTCTATGTAATCAGGTAGGATTCAGAGGTCCTCAACTAAATATTAAATAACAAACAACACAAACTCTTATATTGAGTTTCTTAAAAGATGTGTAGACCCTTTCTAATGTCCCTGTGGCCCAGATGGTGCAAGAGGAAAACCTTACTCAAAAGGTGGGAGGGAGGGAAGAGAAGAGGAGGAGTCTGTCAGAAACCAAAGGAGGCAAAGGAAGGCCCTGGACAGGCAATCAGCCACAGACAGCGGCAACGCAGGTGACGTAGGCTGAGGAGTGCCCTGGTCAGTGCAATCTTATCTTAAGGATTTTGGGGGCAGGACATATTTTGGGAGCTCTTGTTTGGTGCTATTGAACTATGTGTTGAAGGTTGAGATACAGAGCTGCACAGAAGGAAGCTAGAAGAGCTCTCTTTCTCTGGAGGGGGGTGAGGGGGGGCAATTGCCCACTTTGCTCATGCTTTTAAAATGCTTTCGGCCCTGGTGACACAGAGGTGGTGCGGATATAAAATATCACACCAGTGGTCAGATCTAGTTGATCGAAAGAATCGAAAATGCAGGGCAGTTACCAAGATGGATCTGATATGATGGTACATGTCATATGTGAAAACGAGTTTGGAAGGAAAGTTTACCTAGACTTGTTTTAACTTCTGCGTTATCGCTACTTTTCCTGATGCTATGCTTCATAGCGTGGGGCTTGATGATAGGAGAAATGTCGCTTAGCGACATTCCTCCTGTCATGTCAGGTCAGGAACGCCCACTTTGCATCTCATTAGAGATGTAAAGCTGGGCATAAAGAACCCCCATGCTAAAGCAAGGTTTCACGCGTTAGCGTGGCCTTGCTAATTAGGCTATAAAATTATCGCCACTTTTCAGCCGAAAACAGCCGCAAAATCGGCGATCATTTTTTAACGCCTGCTCGTAAATATGCCCCTTGGAGCTTTCACTAATTTAGACTATTTTACTCACAATTGTGAACTGGAGTTCGGACCCCTGAGGCGCCTGTGTCCACCTAGGCTGCTGAGGCTGTCGCCGTCATGTCTGGGCTTGAAGCTACGGTTTCCAAATAGCTGCGAGCCTACAAGCCCCAGGATGCATTTGCAGTGTGCTTTAAGTTTGGAAGACGTTCACCAGCAAGGACTTTTGTTATGTAATTTGTGAGCAGTCAGTGACTTTGCCCATCATGTTGGTGCCCTCTGCCCTCTCCACTTATATGAAGCATACAAAACACCTTCCGAAGCGTGGTGCCCGTGCCAGCTGCCGAACTCTCCTGGATGCCAGCTGCCTGTGGCATGGACTATAGGAAGAGGTCTGGCAAGAGTAAGGTGAGTCTGAGGTGCCCAAATAATACCAGGATGTGCCATGCTCAGGAAAGAGTGTGTGTCAATGTTTATAGCTCTCTGTACAGGTAATAAACAGGGAACATACAGCCTCACTGTCCTGCACAGTGACAGCCTTCCCTCACCCTCTGTCCACCTCTCTCCACATTGACCCCATCATGCCTGCCTTCGACAGATCTTCACCTAGATACCTTCTCTTTCTCCCTCCCACCTTCCCTCTCCATCCAGACTGATGACCCGCTCTCACCCTCCTTTTACTTCACCCCCTACCCTCTGGCCTCAGCTCTTTCTCTGTTTGCATGTGGTACTCACATAGTGTGGATGTAGCCTGAAATGCAGTGGAGTGATGCTCAGGGCCCCACTACAGTCGAGTGACAGGGGAGGTTGCTGGTATATGCATACTACTTCGTTGAGATGTAGTGTTCTTTCAAGAGGCGAGTCTTCCACTCTTTCCTAAATGCAGACAGTGTTGGGGCGGTCCTGATGCATACAGGGACGGGCATGTTGTTCACCATTCTGGGTGCATAGAAGAAAGACTTGTTTTTTTCTTATTTTTACAGTTCTTACTCATGACACCTTGATGGTACATTCCAAGGATTTTCCAGTTTTGTAATGACAATTATATAAGAAAATTATTTTGTGAAGTACAACAAAATATGGACCATGTTATAGTGCTTTTTTCTTCAATCATATCCTGAAGAAATCCATTTTTACATGGACGAAACGTGTTGGCTGGTTTCTTGGATGTACACATATGAAGTTAAAGAAAAAACAATAAAAACAAGATAAACTCCTGTATCACTATTGAAAGACCGTATTCTTTTGAAAACATTGACTGATTTACTAATTGTATTACTTGTTGCAAATGTGGTGCATTTGTATCTTTCAGTTATATATTGATGAGGTGATCCCTTGACACTCTTGCCCTAAGGTAACTATAACTTGTACTCCTGCCATGCACTGTTTTCTTATTTGCAAATGTTGCTGTGATATCATCAATGATGTCATAGAAGATGTCATGAGTGATGTAGTGTGTTGGGGATAATTAGCAGTGCATGGCGAGGGTGCGAGTTTTAGTTACCTTAGATTATGATTTATAGTTACTTGACATAGCTATAACTGGTGAATTTAAGTGGTTTTGTACATTTAAAACATTAGGTTGTCACTTATATTTTCACCTAACTATAACACTACATTTACCTCTATTTATTTCAGTGGATGTTTATTTTATTTTTAATGTAAAGTAATATTTTATTACCATATGTAAAGCCAAACAACCAACCCACATGGCCTTTTGGCTGTCCTTGGGACCAAATACCCCGGTGGCAGAAAACATATTCAGGGGAGTGGCGTACTCCCTCCTTAAGTCATAAGAAGGCCCCAGAACCCTCATACACTGGGGCCAATTTTAATTTAAGAGTAGGAGGCATGCAGCCCCCTCACCAAGCCTCATAGAGGCCCTGGGGACTCCGTTCCTCTGGTCCAATTAATATTTTTTAGGGTAAAGGGGTGAAACTCACCTCTCCTACCCTCATAGGGGACTCAGAGATCCCAACCCCTGGGGATGAGTAATACATTATGGACAGGGGTATCTGGTCACCTTCCCCATGCCGGGCACTGGCCCCGGACAAACCATTAAACGGGTTCTAATGAGTGGTGCAGTGTAGGAGAGTAGGATCTGCTTCTTATGGTTACCCCCACTTTTTGCTGATGTTTCACTGTTTTTCGACTTTAGTCTGGCTGGGGCCCTGCTATCCAGGACCCCAGCCTAGCTGCTTCCTCTCAAAATTATTCCATGTACCTTAGGTACACTCCAGATTGGATTCTGGGGTACCCTTATAAGTCCCTAGTATATGGTCTACTATGCACCCAGGGCATAGGTACCCCAGAGGCCTACCAGGGGCTGCAGCATGTATTATGCCACCCCTGGGAAGCCTTCCAAAATGACACCACAGGTTATTATTATTATTATTAATGAGTTTTATAACGCGCCTGGTTACCCTTGGGCATCCCCGCGCTCATCCAGAAAGAGACGTCATAACATGAGGCACTAGGAGTTAGGCAGGAAACAAGTAAGTTTTTAACAACTTGCGGAAACGCAGGAAACTTGATTCCAAGCGTAAATAAAGTGGAAGGGAGTTCCACAGAGTGGCCACATTGAAGGAGAATCTTCTGCCCCCAGCTCTTGCCTTCCTTACTCTCGTGACCTGCAGCAGATGTTGATGGTCCGATCGAAGGGAACGAGAGGCTTTGTAGGGTTGCACCATATCCCGTAGGATGGGAGGGCCTTTCCCCTGCAAGATTTTATAGGCCATGCAGAGTGCCTTAAATTTCACCCTCTCCCTAACGGGAAGCCAGTGCAACGCCTTCAGCGCAGGTCGAGCAGACTGACGCCTGGGGAGATCCATCAGGAGCCTCGCGGCCGCGTTCTGCACCTGCTGTAATTTGTTTAGGGTGGACTCTGGGGCCCCCAGAAACAGCACATTACTAAAGTCCAGCCGGGAGATGATAAGCCCCTGAACAAGTAACCTCCTAGAGACCACAGGGAGGAGAGGTAGAATCTTCCTGGCTGAGCGGAGCAGACCAAAACACACGCCTGCGGTCTTTTTAGCGTGAGTCTTAAAGGTGAGGTCCTGCTCCAACCACACCCCCAAACTCTTGATCTCCTGTCTGGGGGTGGGAGCCACTCCCAGGCAACTGGGCCAGCTACCCGGAGACAGGGTAGGAGGGGAATTCCCCAATATCATCAATTCAGTTTTGGAGCCGTTAAGCTTGAGGGCTGAGCTACACATCCACGTGTAGATCTTATCCAGACACGTATGCAGCTGATCGGGATGGTAAGATGACTGGGAAAGGCCTACCACCAGCTGAGTATCATCAGCATAGCTGATAATCTTGACACCCAGGGGCAGTATCTCATTCTCCAGGGGGGCCATATAAATGTTAAATAAAGTAGGGCTCAACGAAGAGCCCTGTGGCACACCACACTGGAGAGGAACCGATGAAGATTTCATATGGCCTTCCCACACCTCAAACGTACGGCCAGCCAAAAAGGAAGAGAACCACTTCAGGGCCAGCCCGGAGACCCCCACCCCCGACAGTCGTTGGAGAAGCACTTGATGGTCCACAGTGTCAAATGCCGCACTGAGGTCGAGGAGGATCACTGCCACTGATCCCCCTGTATCCAGAATGCTCCTGGCATTCTCCACGACTGCCAGCAGGGCAGTATCGGTCCCCTGACCGGGGCGAAAACCAGTTTGAGAATCACCCAGAAGGGAATTGGACTCCAGGAAGCCCGAGAGACGCCGATTCACCAGTTTCTCCGCTACCTTACTAATGCCAGGAAGCAACGAGATAGGCCTAAAGCTGGCAAGGTCTGCAGGATCCAAGTTAGGCTTCTTCAAGAGAGCCTTGACAACAGCTCCCTTCCAACTCGGGGGCACCACTCCATGGGCAAAAGATAAATTTATAAGATCCGTCACTGGGCCGCCGATGGTAGAGGCTACCTGCTTAAGATATTTCATAGGTGCCGGATCTTTAGGCGAGCCACTTTTCATGGTCGTCAAGACTGCGAGAACTTCTTCCACACTGACAGGGCCGAAAGAGGCCAGCTCCGCTGTCCGCACCCTGGACAGAGACTCAAAATTACTATCAGAGGAATTCTCCACGCTCAACCGAGGGAGTGATAGTAGAATGTTATCAATTTTGGTTTTAAAGAAGGAGGCAAGTTCGGAACATTTCCCAAGAGGGTCAGCGTGGAAGACTTGAGGTTCGGGAGCTTTTAGGAGTTCTTTAATGACCCTGAATGCCTCTTTTGAGGAGTTGGCCGCCGAGCCTATTCTCTCCTCAAAGAATACAGATTTAGCTACCCGAATAGCAGATTTGTACGTGCTAAGAGCCGCCCGATATTCTCTCCGGGTTGTCTCACTCCAGTCTTTTCTCCAAGACCGTTCCAGTCTCTTGCAGCCCCTTCTCAAAGTTCTCAAGTCTAATGTATACCAGGGCGCCGAGCCCACTCTTTTACCCATAGAAAGTTGTTTCTTCTTGGGGAGAAGAACATCAAGCGAGTTGGTCAGCCAGATGTTTAGCCTCTCATCGGCGACTAATGGATTGGACCCGAGGGGGGGCCGGGACGTCTCCAGATGGGCCGCCCAGGTATCAACTGAAAGTCTTGACCAGGCTCTTTCCACCTTGTATACCCTGGGAACAGATGTAACTGGAATATCAAGCTGCCACTGGGCAGACACCAAAAAATGGTCAGTCCAAGGCAGGGCCAGCGCTGGAAAAGCTTTAAGGCAGGCCGAGTTCGAAAATATCGGATCCAACAAGTGGCCCTTCCTATGAGTGGCACTCAGGTCTGCCACTGAAGCCTGAGTAAGGTGGTGCATGCACCCCTTTCTGAGATATAGGTTAACTATATCTCACCCTATCACTGCACGTGTAAACCAGTCACCCCTATGGCAGGCCTTATCAATCTTGAAGGAAGGGTGCTTGGTTTTATGTGAGAGGGTGCCCATGCATGAGCAGAGCCCCTCTGCAGCCTTCAGAATCTATTCTCCGGGTTGTCTGTGATGCAGCCTGACCATATACTCTGAAGTGCATTATAACCTCGCCGTAAATGCTAACTTTGGGATGGCTGCACGGAAACATGTCATGTTTGGTGTCAAACACCTTGGAATCATACCCCCACACCAGTAACTGGTGTGGGAGTATGATTCCACCCTTCTAGAGGGAGAGACATGACAGCACCGGTATACCGGTACCAACTAACAGAGCCCTGGCATCACAAAATGGATGCTGCCAGAGACAGACACTATTCTGGCTGCCTGCTGCTGACCGAAACTCCGGGAAGGGAGGCCTGGACAATAGGTGTTACCACCTCCCAGACAGGCTTTAGTGGATTGGGGCTGGGTGAGTGCACTCCACGAGTGCTTTGAAGTCTGCGCTGGGGGCAAATTTGGTGTCACTGTGCATAGTCCAGCTCAAACCAGCTATCAACCCCTGCTCTGGCATGAAACTGGACAAAGGAAATTGGTGCAACCACCCCTCTTTCCAAACCCTCCCATAGGTGGGTCCCCAGAGTTAGTCCAACCCCTTCCTTGGGTATTAAGAAGGAACCCCTGACTACAGGACTTTAGATTACACCTGGACGAAATTCGGATACAGAAATCCCGGAACTTCGATGATCTACACGACTAGATGACTGAAGAATCTCCCTTGGAGTAAAGGAGTTACTCCCCTGCAAGGCAGGCACCTAAAACGCATCTGACCGGTTTGCATCTCTGAAGCTCCCGCCGGACTCCGAAGAATTTGCAACATACGAGGTGGGTTCCAAGACTTAGCAGAGGCCGTCCCAAGCTCCCTGCAAAGCTGAGACCCATAGCCCTCGTAGGGACCGTGGAACCGGAACCCCTGGACACCGTGCACATTTGAAAGTGCATATGCTTCTCGTCAACCCTTGAGGCTGTGCATTGGGTTAATTGTAGCCCTGACCCCGAGTAGCATTTACACTGAAGGTTGCCCACCTACACTCCACAAGTGTTCCGTGAGCTGGCCCTTTGTGTTTTCTCTCGAGACCCCTTTGCAATCCCTGGTCCGTCGACTGGTGGGTTCCTGTGAAGGCCACTTTAACTTTAATTGGGCTTCCCTGGTTGCTCCAGATGTGCCCTGACTCTCCATCACTCGGGGAGTCCCCAGGACCTTGCTGGTCCGCACTGAAGCATCTTTCCTCTTCCTGCGTGGGTTGCTGTTGCCAAGGCTTTCTGTGTCCAATCCGGGCACCGATGCTGCAGCACTCGACTTCCTTTGTGGGACAGCTCGAATCCAGCTCCTGGCTGTCATCGACGCCTCTTGGTCCTCGTGGCTGAAGAGTCAAGCTTCCCCTGTTCGCACTTGAAGCACCCAACATCGGTGGGCATTCATCTATCATGCCCCTGGTCACTGGTAAGTGACCCAGACTCTGTCCCCTCTGCTTTCAGTTTCTTCACATCTTCGATCCAGGCTTGAATCTCTTCGGACACTTCTCTTCTTCCCGGCAGCAGCACTTTGCAGCAGGTCGCCATTGGAAACGATGACGCGACCCGATATCCTTAAGACACCTATGCACCCGGCTTTCCTGGGTGAGGTAACTCGAGTACTCCAGTGCTTCTGTGGGTGTTGGCCCCTAGAACCCCATAAGTCTAAAAGGGTTTGCTCAAAGTCCTCTCCTAAGTGTCCTTAAACTTTAAATTCCAACCGCAACTTTCCCCATAGAAGCTAACGGGACTCGCAGCTGTGTTCTCACACTGCACACATTACCCGTGAGTCCCATGTGTCACTACCTTGGGTGGTTTCTTGGGGTCCCAGTGATTCTACAGGCTCTAGGCCTTGTGTCTAGTCATGTCATGGTTCTCATGCCACTTTCTTAATATATGGTTTGGTTTGCCCCTAGGGCCTATCGTATATTGTGCTAATTTACTGAGATAACAGATGTGCTTTGACATCTAGCCTCATAAAGAGACTAGTAGGGTGTGTTTAGTAATAAATACATATATTTTATATATATACCTGGTGTGGTTCTCCTTTCATTTGGTCATTCAAGAGATTATAGACTGGTAAAAGAAGCTGCTTTACACTTCTTCGAGACTTAGCCTGAAGGCTGCTCTCCATTGCACCACTAGGATAGCTTTCAAATAAGGTTGCCTTTGACCTATCATCAATAAGGGGGTGTTTGGACTAGTGCAAGGTGTCCACTATAACTAGTAGAAAGCATATACCAGGCCAACTTCTCACATTGGTGTGCAGTGGTTGGGATTCAAGCTTGCCATTGTTTTACCAGACAATCTCAAGTGAGTGACTAACTGAAAACCACTAAAGGTACTTGAGGTACATATAATTCAAGCTTAAATTACAGTAAGTTCTACTGAACTTAGAGTTGTGTGTCAATGGCTTAGCACACCTTTTCTACAACTCAAGAGAGTTTAGTAGGCCACACTAGAGTAGGTAGGTACATACACCATACCACACTAGTAATGTCTTCAAGACCAGGAGCCAGTGGGCCCCTGCCAGAAGCCAGTGGGCTTCTGCCATCTAAGTATGACAAACTCCCATTCTTGGAATTGAGAGCATTGTGTAGTACTAGGAAATTGAAAACAGGGAAAAGTGCAAACACCCAATGACTCATAGTGGTACTGCTCATAGATTTTTTATTTTTTTTATTTTTTTATTTATTGAAATTCTTGTGTCAGAGTTACAATTTGACAATAACATAGGTTGGCAAACAGAAAATAAAAATACAGAATAACATGAAGAAAATAATTTACGAAATACGGAAATCGACCATTTACTCAAAGTAAAGTATCCAAATTCTATTGAACTTCGTAATCCCACCTATTCGCTGTGCATATCGCATTTCAGTCTTTCTAACATTCCTAATTTTTTGGAGCCAGGCATTAAAAAGAGGAACTTGAGTTGACTTCCAGTTCTGAAGCACCAATGACCTTGCAACTGCCATTGCAATAAATAATAGTTTAACGAACTGTTCTGTCAAGCCAAGATCAGAATCGTATCCATACAATATTAATTTAACATTATAGGTAATCAGGATCCCACAATACTTTTGCAAATATTCGAATATCTCATTCCAAAAAGGCATAATTTTAACACAAAAAGCTATAATGTGGGACCAGTTTGCAGGAGTATATTGCTGGCATCTAAAACAGGTGGCAGTAGTATTAACGAACATTTTAGCAATGGCAGCAGGAGTACGATAAAGAAGCCATTTACTGAAGAATAGCATTCTTCTCCAATTAGATCCTCGAAGAACACTAAAATTCAGTTTATTTATAATTTTCCAAGTGTTAATAGTAAGTACGTGATTCTCCTGTTCTTGCCATTTTTTAATTGCTTTTTGACTAAGATCGTCCTCAGTATATTGTGCTAAACAACGTTTCCATACCCCTGGCTTCCTCGTCCTAGAAGTCATAAACAAATCGTCCCATAACTGACTGGAGGAACTAATGCTTATTGGCTCCACATGTACCAACGTTTTAAAGATCGAAACATACGAGCCAAATAACATGAAATTCCCTGGAATAATAAGCTGCATCTCCCCAGGTAACAGCAATGTCCCCTCCCTTAAAAAATCTGACAAAGAATGAAATCCCAGACGTGCCCATTGTAGTGCAATGTCGACTCCAATTTTCATTCCCAAAAAAAGAAGAGCATTTCTTAAGGGGGTTCTAATATTAAATTGCGGGAGAGAATATCTTTCAAGAAGGACATCACGACGCTTAAAAAACCAAAGCATCGTCTTATATCGGGTAAGTTTCGGTAATTTAGGAATATGGAGCGGAGATGGGATATGAGCCTCGTGACAAATTCTGTCAAAAAGCAAATTAATAAACAGAGTTGAGGTCTGCATTCCAGATTTGAACCGCTCTAAATATTGGGCAAAATATGCGCTATAATAATCTTTTACATTGGGTACGGCTAAACCTCCCAATGCAGTATCAGCAGAAAGAGTCCGCATTGCTATCCTGGGAGGTTTTTTTTGCCCATGTAAAGCCTGAGAACAATGATTGCACTTTTGAGAAAAAACCACTGGGCAAAAAACAAGGAATGGCAGAAAATAAAAAATTAAATTGCGGAAGAATAGACATTTTTATAAGTGCCACCCGCCCAAGGATAGAAAATGGCAACGAATCCCATCTACTAAATAAGGATTGAACCTTACGTAGAAGAAGATCAAAATTCAACGTAACTAAATCGGAAACCGAAGCAGAATACATAACTCCTAAGTACCTCTTTGGTCTTGAATTGATACAGCCAATTAAATCAGTGTGTAGCTCAACTTCACCCCCACCTGAAATTAATATTTCCGTTTTTTTTTTATTAATTCGATAACCACCCAGATGTTCGAATTCTTCGAAAAGCTGAAGAGCAGCAGTTTGAGATTGGATATCAGACTTAATCAGTAGCAAAATACCATCGGCATATAGTTTGATTTTAGTCATGGAAGGGATAGGAGGAGAAATATTTACAGATTCACGAATGGCTGTAGCTAATGGTTCAATAAAAAAAGCAAAAAGGATAGGGGACAAGGGGCAACCTTGCCTGGTGCCCCGTTGAACCGATACTTTACCAACCATAAATGAATTAATAAATATATTGGCTTTGGCACCCGTGTACAAATTCTGAATTAAACTAATAATCTGAGGAGGAATTCCAAAGTGCTTTAAAATAGCAAATAAAGTTGTCCATACCACCAAATCAAAAGCTTTTTCCGCGTCTAATAATAGAATTAAAGCAGAAATGTTATTTGTCTGAAAATAATCTAAAGCTTCAGTAAGAAAATGTGTATTAGTAGCTAATTGTCGGCCTGCCACAAAGCCATTCTGATCCGGATGAATAAGATCCTTAGCAATGTGATTAAAACGTATTGATAATAATTTAGTAAGGATCTTATAATCAGTGTTAAGTAATGTGATAGGCCTATATGGGTTGGGATCTTTGGGATCTTTGCCTTTTTTAAGAAAACTAACAACTGTGCCCTCCCCAAAAGAATCTGGAACTTGCCCACCCATTAACATATAATTAACTAATTGTAGTAATAAATCTGAAAAGGCGCAAAAGAAAACCTTAAAAAATTCAGCGGGGAGGCCATCCGGGCCACAGGCCTTGCCAATTGAAAGGTTCTTTACCACTAATTCCAATTCTGACTTTGAAAATAAGCGCATCATTGCTCCACTGTCTTCCTGAGATAGAGAGGGCATATCATATCTTGCTAAAAAATTGAAAAGCCTAGAATGATCTATCTCCTGATGATGACTATATATCTGTTTGTAGTGAGAGAGCATTATAGTGCCAATGACATCAGACTGTGATATGTCTATCAAGGTGGTAGGAGACTTCAGAGTATGAATTAAATTTGCGACAGCTTGCTCCTTAGCCTGCCACGCGAGGAGTTTGCCAGAGAAATTACTCTCCTCATAACTCCTTTGAGATTGTATAAGAAATTGCTGTTCACTCTGTGTAGCAAATAGCGTACTAAGTTCACGTTTGGCCTCATTTAATTTTTTTTGCGCAATACTAGAAAAATTGAATTGTTGGAGCCGAGTTAGTGAGCAAATTCTTTGGTAGAGTAAGGTCCTAGTTTGTTTAATAGTACACCATTCTTCTGCGTCTTTACCGATGATGATACCACGGATAAAGGCTTTTAGTGAGTCCCAGATAATGTGTAGTGGAGCCGTGTAAGAATTACGGACAATAAAATCGGCAATTTCCGATTTTAAAGAGGAAACCCAATTACTATCTTGTAGATACATTTTATTAAATACCCATCTTTTGGGGGGCCTAATTTCTTCCCCTATTTTAAACTCAATTACAAGCATTGCGTGGTCTGAAAAGCCATTATGCAAAAATTTCTGATAAGAAAATTTTAATAAACTAGAGGCCAAAAAGAAATCAATACGCGAGGAAGATCTATGTCTTCCCGACCAATAAGTAAATTCTTGTTTTTGTGGGAATTTTAATCGCCATGGATCACAAAGATTGAGTAAGGCGGAGTTCTTCATAATTGACCTTAATGACTTTGGTTTAGATTGTTTCTTTAAGAGACCAGTAGAATCTAGTTTTATATCAATAAGAATATTAAAATCCCCACCTATAACTATATCTCCCCTGACCAATAGTAGTGATTGAAATAACTCCTCATAGATGGGGGCACGATCTTCAACTGGGGCATAATAACTAACAAAGGTAATCGGCCTATTCCTATCTTTTATTACGCAAGTAGCCCAGCACCACCGCCCTGCTCCCCCATCTTCAAACTGAATAATTTCTGCATCTAAATTACGATTGATAAAAAGCGCGACTCCCCTTTGAGATTCTTGAGCACATGAAAACCCACGATATGTAGACAAATTTTTAAACATATGAAAAGAGTTGATTTTATCCACAGAAATATGGGTTTCTTGCAGCATCACAACTGCTGGGCAGTCTGTTTTAATCCATAGCTCGATAGTGCGCATTTTGTTTTATTATTCAGTCCGTTAACATTGAAAGAGATCACTCTAATCCCTCCAATAGACATTAATTATTGAAAATAACTTCTTGCCAACATATTTAACATCACAAACCACAAGAATTTCCATTTTCCATTTTTTCACCCCACCCACCCCATCCCCCCACCCAGGTTCTCTTCCCTCCACCCAAGTGCTCCCCCCCCTAGACCTAGTCCCGTGGCCCTGTACTACACCCATATCTCCCTCCCACGCTGGCCACATGGCACTAACCCCTCTCATAAGGGCGCCTTGGTGATGCGCCCCGGTTCCCATGACCCCCCCATTCCCACCCGCACCCCCCTCCCCCTTAGTAGTAATACACAAAGAGAAAAGAAAGAGAAAAAAAAGGAGAGGAAAAGGAAGGAAAATCTTCAGTAACCATCAGGCCAGATCAGATCGCAATCCAACATTAGCCTAGCCCTGGACCAACTTATCAAGCATCTCACGTGCCTCCTCAACATCTGTAAACAGGTAAAATTTGCCCTTAATCAGAACTTTTAACTTTGATTGCTGTGCAATCGATGCTTGGGCACCTTTATCCTTAAATAACTGAAGAATCTTTACAAAGTCTTTTCTCCGTCTAGCAGCAGCAGCTGACATATCGGAGAAAATCCGGCATTTAGTAGTGGGATTAATGTGAAATTGTCTTTGCTTGAAGGCCTGAGATAGGATCATTTCTTTAACCCGAACATCTGCAAAATTGACAATAATAGTTCGAGGAAACGGAGAGCTAGGGAATGGACGAGCTGGAACTCGATGCGCCATAGTGATTGTTAAGTCACCCTTAAACTCAGGTACGACCTCTTGAGAAAAAAAAGAAGTGATCCATTTCGTCATGTCCGACCCCTCAATATTCTCCGGTACACCGACTATTCGAAGGTTTGACCTTCTATTATAATTTTCTAACTCATCCAATTTAGATTCGAAAGCCTTAGAAAATTTAGAAGCAGTGGTGATCTCTTTCTGCATGATGATCAAATTGTCCTCCACCCCGGAAATTCTAGTCTCAGACTCTTGCAATCGATTTGAAAATGAGGCCATCGAGTCTTCAATTTTGCTTACAAATTGCCTCCATTTCCATCTTTTGAAATTGCTTCATCTCTCGGATTTCTTGCAGAATCAAGTTCAACATATCCTTGACTGAAATCTGAAAATCCCCAGTAGTCTCAGTGTCCATCCCCATGATCGGACTCTGAGACAGAGTAGCTCCACTGGAGACAATCGTAGAAGTACAGATGGGAAAAGTAGAGAGATCTTTATCACTGAGAGATGTGGATCTTGGATTTAAAGGTGGAAGGTCTGTTAAACTTGAATCACCAGTTAAGACGAATTTTTCAATGGGAGGAATAACTATTGGAGAAGTAAAAAGGGTTGGAGAGTTTGGAGGCCCTGATAACACTGCTCGAGTACCAGCTATATTAGTAGGGACAGATATTACTCCTTTTCGCTCAAATAACGGGAATTGTTTAGAAGCCTTAAAAGCAGAGACTAACGTAGCCTCTTTAGACGCCTGTAGATCGAATAAGGCTGCTGGATTAAAACTCTGAGTTGTCTCAGATGATTTGACTTCTGAACCCAATAGAGCCATGTCCATTCCCTCCACGGATGACTCAATTACCTCCTTTGCCACACTGACAGCGGATTTGCAGGGATTCTGAAGGTGGACCTGAGTCGGGCTGACGCCCGGGAGCCCGTCCTCACCTTCTCCGGAGATCTCCGAATTTTCAACAGAGGAGGTTTCTCTCTCCGCGACTGACCCAGCCCGCTTGGCCCTTTCGGAGTTTTCCTTAAGTTGCTGGCGTCGTATTTTTGCTTTAGCCTTGGCCGTCAATTGCTTGCCCATTATTGAGACCGGTAGCAGCGTGATATCTTTTCAGCATCAAATATAGATAGCAACAGTACGGCAAGTCAGAGAAGATACAAAATCCAGTCCATAAAAGAATACTGGGACCGAGAGTCTAACCCACACAGCGGCTGCAGTACAAGATATTAGGCTGCGGCAGCGGGGCAGACAACTCAAGCTGGCTGGACTGATACCTCACTCACTCTGTCCGAGTAAAAAGATACGTAGACAAAGTCAGTAATCTAGCAATTAAATCACTGCCTCAAAAAATAGCTCCACATTTCCATTTCCATTTCCATAATCCATCCGTCACAGTGAATGCTGGGACTTGTAGTCTTGCCACACCGTCCACACTTCAGCTATAACCAGTGGCAAGCAAGTTAGCACCAATCTTTGTGAACAGGTGAGTACAATGCTGACAAGGACTAGCCACAGCAGCGGAGGCAGCGGAATTCTCTTACCAGAGTCGGCGAAAATTACAGCATCAGCAGCTCTCCCGCAAGAAGTGCGAGCCTCAGCGTTGTTAAAAAAGGCAAACCATGCTGATAGCTTCGATGCAGAGACAAACTTCAAAGCGTCGCCAAAAATTGCTGCTGATTACAGGAAAACACGGCCAGCTCAGAGTCTCTCCTCGAGATAGCACAAACCTCGGCGTTGATAGAAAGGAGAAAATCCCCCTGACCGCCACTGCAACTGCCGCCATCAGCCATCAACCGCGTGGAGGGAGAGGGAGGGGCAAGGGAGCTAGGTGCAGGTGCTACGTGGAGGCGTGGAACTCCACCGTAGCGGAACCTGTCCTTCAGAACGGTACTGCTCATAGATGATCTCAGAAAGACCTCAGGGTCTGAAGGGTTAGGCAGAGTGGGTGGGGCAGCAGATGAGGAAGGGCCAAGGGGTGAGGATACCCAGGACCTGACCTCTGAAGGTGACCAGGAAGATGAAAATGATCTTGACCTGCAAGATGCAACTCCTCCTGAGGATGAGGAAAAAGGCCACAATGGCCCTCTCTTTACCCCACCTGGGAGAGCTGTCAGTGTGCCTTCTCTGGAGTCTAACCACTCTGGTACATCAATAGGGACCTCTGATTCTTCTCACAGGAGGGAATCCTCCCATGAAAGGAAAGAGGGACTGCTCAAGTATAAGGAAGCTCAGCTTAGAATCAGAAGAGAGCAGTTAGCATTAGAAAAGCAGTCCCTAGAGCTTCAGAAAGCTAGAAGAAAGTTGGGGCGAGAGCCCCATGGTGACAGCAACATCCCTAGTGGTAGAGAAAGGTCTCATGACCATAGGAACCTAAGCAAGATTGTCCCTCCCTATCAGAGTGGGGATGACATGCACAAATGGATTACTGCACTGTAAAGGGCCTGTAAAGTTCGCAGGGTCCCCCAGGAGCAGTGGGCAGCAATCTTGTGGCTCTCCTTTGCAGACAAAGGTAGAGACAGCTCCTCACTGTTAGAGAAGAGGATGCTGATGATTACCAAATCCTGAAGAGTGCACTGATTGCAGGGTTTGGACTAACCACTGAACAATACAGGTTAAAGTTCAGAGATACCCGAAATGCACAGAATCAATACTGGGTGGACTTTGTAGATTGTGCTACTAAGGGTCTGGAAGACTGGTTACTTGGCAGTAAGGTGTGTGATTTCAAAGGATTGTACAACTTGATTATGAGGGAGAAGATCCTTAATAAAGGACATGTGCAGAAAGATGGAAGAAGGAGCAGTAAGAAGTAAGAGAAATGCAGAAAGAAGCAACAGAAGTCCAGAAAGAGGAAGAAAGGTGCCTCAAGAAGCAAGAGATATGCAGAAAGAACCAATAGATGTGCAGAAAAGAGGCCTTGTTGCAAAGTCATCCTGTGCCCCCAACTTTTTGCTGACTGTTACTGGTGGTAACTGACTCTGACTAACAAGACCCTGAGCCAGTGCTATGCTGAAAGACATTTAGAATACAGTGAAAACACCTACATACACCAGGGTACACTATGGGTTGGAGTACCCCTGTGATTCGCATGACCTCCCCTGTAATGCCCTAGTACATAATAGGGCAGGGGGATTAAAACTACCTCTAAGCCAGAGGGGTGCAGAAAGAGGCAAGTGAGGTACAGAAGGAGGCAACAGAGGTGCAGAAAGATGCAAGAGAGGTGCAGAAACAAGCAAGAGAAGTGCAGAAAGAGGCAAGAGAATTGATGAAAGAAGCAACAGAGTTCTGGAAAAAAGCAAGATAAGTGGAGAAAGAGGCAAGTGAGGTGCAGAAAGAAGCAAGAGCAATGCAGAATGAACCAACAGAGGTGCAAAAAAAGGCGAGAGGGGTACGGAAAGAGGTAGGAGAGGTGCAGAAAGAAGGAAGAGAGGGGCAAAAAGAGGCAAGAGAATTGCTGAAAGAAGAAATAGAGGTGTAGAAAGAGGCAAGAGAAGTGTAGAAAGAGGCAAGCGGGGTGCAGAAAGAAACAAGAGCAGTGCATAAATAACAAACAGGGGTGCAAAAAGAGGCAAGTGGGGGTGCAGAAAAAGTAGGAGAAGTGCACAAAGAGGCAAGTGAGGTACAGAAAGAGGGATGAAGGGTGCAAAAAGGAGGAAGAGACGAGCAGAAAGAGGCTAGAGAAGTACAAAGACAGGCAGGAAAGGTGCAGAAAGAGGGAAGAGGGGTGCACAAAGAGGCAAGAGAGGTACAGAAAGAGAAAAAAGGGACGCAGAAAGAGGCAACAGGGGTGCAGAAAGAAGCAAGTGAGGTGCAGGAAGAGGCAAACGAGGTTCAGAAAGATGCAAGAGAGGTGCAGAAACAAGCAAGAGAAGTGCAGAAAGAGGCAAGAGAATTGCTCAACGAAGCAACATGGGGTGTAGAAAGAACCAAGAGAAGTAGAGAACGAGGCAAGTGAGGTGAAGAAAGAGGCACAAGAGGTGCAGAACAAGGCAAGAGGGGTACAAAAGTGTACAAAAGTGTAGTCAATTAAAGCAAGAGCAGTGCAGAAATAGCCAACAGAGGTGCTGAAAGAGGCATGAAGGGTGCAGAATGAGGCAAGAGCATTGAAGAAATAACCAGCAGAGGTACAGAAAGTGGCAAGCATGTTGCAGAATGAGGGAATAGAGATGTGGAAAGAAGCAAAAAAAGTGCAGAAAGAGACAAGTAAGATGCAGAAAGATGCAAAAGAGGTGCAGAAAGAGAGAAGACAAGTGCAGAAAGAGGCAACAGGGGTGCAGAAAGAAGCGTGATAAGTGAAGAATGAAGCACCCGGGGTGCAGAAAGAGGCAAGGGAAGTACAAAAAGAAGCAGGAGAACTGCAGAAGGAGGTTATAGAGGTGCAGAAAAACGGGAACAATGGTGCAGAAAGAGGTAAGAGAGGTGCAGAAAGAAGAAAGGAGGGGACAGAAAGAGGCAAGAGGAGTGCAGAAAGAAGCAACAGAAGTGCAGAAAGAAGCAAGGGAAGTGCAGAAAGAAGCAACAGAGGTGCAGCAAGAGGCAAGAGGGGTACAGAAATAGGCAAGCGAATTGCAGACAGAAGTAACAGAGGTGCAGAAAGAGGCAAGAGGGGTGCAGAAAGAGGCTCGAGGGATGCAACAAGAAGCAAGAGAGGTGCAGAAAGAAGGAAGAAAAGTGCATAAAGAAAGGGGAAGTGGGGTGGAGAAAGAAGCAAGAGGGATACAGAAAGAAACAAGAGAGGCGCAGAAAGAAACAAAAGAAGTACAGAAAGAAGGAACAGAGGTGCAGAAAGAGGCCATAGGAGTACAGAAAGAAGCAAGAGAAGGGCATAAATAGCAACAGAGATGCAGAAGGGGTAAGTGGGGTGGATAAAGAGGCAAGAGGGATACAGAAAGAAACAAGAGAGGTGCAGAAAGAAACAAAATAGGTGCAGTCAGACGGAACAGAGGTGTAAAAAGAGGCAAGACGGGTACAGAAAGTGGGAAGAGGTGTGTGAAAGAGGCACCAGGGGTGCAGAAAGAAACACGAGGGATGCAGAAAGAAGCAAGAGAGGTGCAGAAAGAAATAAAAGAAGTGCAGAAAGAAAGAACAGAGGTGCAAAAAGAGAGAAGAGTGGAGCAGAAAGAGGGAAGAGTGGTGCAGAAAGAGGCAAGAGGGGTGCAGAAAGAGGGAAGAGGGGTGTGAAAGAGGCACATGGGTGCTGAAAGAAACAAGAGGGATGCAGAAAGAAACAGGAGATATGCAGAAAAAACAAAAGAAGTGCAGAAAGTAGGAACAGAGTTGCAAAAAGAGGCAAGAGGAGTGAAGAAAGAGGTAGGAGAGGTGCACAAAGAAGCAAGAGAGGTACAGAAAGAGCAGGAGGGATGCAGAAAGAAGGAAGAGAAGTGCAGAAAGAGACAAGAGAATTGCGGAAAGAAGCAACAGAGGTGTAGAAAGAAGCAAGAGAAGTGCATAAAGAGGCAAGTGAGGTGCAGAAAGAAGCAAGATCAGTGCAGAAAGAACCATCAGAGGTGCAAAAAGAGGCAATAGGGGTGCAGATAAAGGTAGGAGAGGTGCAGAAAGAAGGAAGAAAAGTGCAGAAACAGAGGAGTGCAGAAAGAGGCACAAGGGTTGCAAAAAGGAGTGATAGAGGTGCAGAAAGAGGCAAGAGAAGTGCAGAAAGAAGCAATAGAGATACAGAAAGGGGAGGAGGGGTGGATAAAGAGGCAAGATGGGTGCAAAAAGAAGCAAGAGAGATGCAGAAAGAAACAAAAAAGTGCAGAGAGTAGGCAAGAGGGGTGCAGAAAGAGGTATGAGTGGTGTGAAAGAGTCACAAGAGGTGCAGAAGAAGCAAGAGGATACAGAAAGAAGCAAGATAGGTGCAGAACAAAATAAACAAAGTGCAGTAAGAAGGAACAGAGGTACAAAAAGAGGCAAGAGGATTGCAGAAAGAGGGAAGTTGGGTGCAGACAGAGGCACGAGGGGTGCAGAAAGAAATAAGAAAGGTACAGAAAGAGACAAGAGGGGAGCAGAAACAGGGAAGAGGAACTCAGAAAGAGGCAGAATGGTTACAGAAAGGAGGGACAGAGGTGCAGAAAGAGGCAAGAGGAGTGCAGAAAGAAGCAACAGAGATGCAGAAAGGGGGAGGAGGGGTGGATAAAGAAGCAAGAGGGGTACAAAAAGAAGCAAGAGAGGTGCAGACAGAAAAAAAATAAGTGCAGAAAGAAGGAACAGAGGTGCAAAAAGATGCAAGAGGAGCACAGAAAGAGGGAAGAGGGGTGCAGAAAGAAGCAAGAGAGGTACAGAAAGAAGCAAGAAAGGTACAGAAAGAAACAAAAGAAGTGCAGAAAGAAGCAACAGAGGTACAGAAAGAGACAAAAGGGAAGCAGAAAGAGGGAAGAGGAGTGCAGAAAGAGGCACAAGAGTTGCAGAAAGGAGGGACAGACATGCAGAAAGAGGCAAGAGAGGTGCATAAATAACAACAGCGATGCAGAAAGGGGGATATGGGGTGGATAAAGAGGCAAGAATGATGCAGAAAGAAACATGAGAGGTGCAGAAAGAAACAGAATAAGTGCAGTAAGAAGGAACAGAGGTGCAAAAAGAGGCAAGAGGGGTGCAGAAAGTGGGAAGAGGGGTATGAAAGAGGCACCCGGGTTCAGAAAGAAACAAGAGGGATGGAGAAATAAGCAAGAGATGTTCAGAAAAAACAAAAGAAATGCAGAAAAAGGAACAGAGTTGCAAAAAGAGGCAAGAGGAGTGCAGAAAGAGGTAGGAGAGGTGCACAAAGAAGCAGGAGAGGTATAGAAAGAGGCAGTAGTTGTACAGAAAGAAGGAAGAGAAGTGCAGAAAGAAGCAAGAGAATTGCTAAAAGAAGCAACAGTGGTGTAGAAAGAAGCAAGAGAAGTGCATAAAGAGGCAAGTGAGTTGCAGAAAGAAGCAAAAGCAGTGCTGAAAGAACCAACAGAGGTGCAAAAAGAGGAAAGAGAGGTGCAGAAATAGGTAGGAGGGGGCTAGAAAGAGGCAAGAGAGATACAGAAAGAGGCAGGAGGGGTGCAGAAAAAAGGAAGAAAAGTGCAGAAACAGAGGAGTACAGAAAGAGGCACAAGGGTTGCAAATAGGAGGGACAGAGGTGCAGAAGAAGCAAGAGGATACAGAAAGAGGCAAGATAGGTGCAGAAAGAAACAAACAAAGTGCAAGAAGAAGGAACAGAGGTACAAAAAGAGGCAAGAGGATTGCAGAAAGAGGGAAGTTGGGTGCAGAAAGAGGCACAAGGGGTGCAGAAAGAAGTAAGAAAGGTACAGAAAGAGGGAAGAGGAACTCTGAAAGAGGCAGAATGGTTACAGAAAGGAGGGACAGAGGTGCAAAAAGAGGCAAGAGAAGTGCAGAAAGAAACAAGAGGGATGTAGTAAGAAGCAAGAGATGTTCAGAAAAAAACTAAAAAATGCAGAAAGAAGGAACAGAGTTGCAATAAGAGGCAAGAGGAGTGCAGAAAGAGGTAGGAGAGGTGCAAATAGAAGCAAGAGAGGTACAGAAAGAGGCATGAGGGGTACAGAAAGAAGGACGAGAAGTGCAGAAAAAGGCAAGAGAAGTGCTAAAAGAAGCAACAGAGTTGTAGAAAGAAGCAAGAGAAGTGCATAAAGAGGCAAGTGAGTTGCAGAAAGAAGCAAAAGCATTGCTGAAAGAACCAACAAAGGTGCAAAAAGAGGAAAGAGGGGTGCAGAAAAAGGTAGGAAGGGCAGAAAGAGACAAGAGAGGTACAGAAAGAGGCAGGAGGGGTGCAGAAAGAAGCCAGAAAAGTGCAGAAACAGAGGAGTGCAGAAAGAGGCACAAGGGTTGCAAAAAGGAGGGACAGGAATGCAGAAAGAGGCAAGAGAAGTGCAGAAAGAAGCAACAGGGATGCAGAAAGGGGGAAGTTTGGTGGAGAAAGAGGCAAGAGGGCTACAGAAAGAAACAAGATAGGTTCAGAATTAAACAAATGATGTTCAGAAAGAAGGAACAGAGGTGCAAAAAGAGGCAAGAGGAGTACAGGAAGAGGGAAGTTGGGTGCAGAAAGGGGCACGAGGGGTGCAGAAAGAAGCAAGAAAGGTGCAGAAAGAGACAAGAGGAGAGCAGAAAGAGGGAAGCGGAGCTCAGAAAGAAGAAACAGAGATGCAGAAAGGGGGAGGAGGGGTGGATAAAGAGGCAAGAGGGGTGCAGAAAGAAGCAAGAGAGGTGCAGACAGAAATAAAGAAGTGCAGAAAGAAGGAACAGAGGTGCAAAAAGATGCAAGAGGAGTGCAGAAAGAGGGAAAAGGGGTGCAGAAAGAGGCATTAGGGGTGCAGGAAGAAGCAATAAAGTTGCAGAAAGAAACAAAAGAAGTTCAGAAAGAAGAAACAGATGTGCAGAAAGAGACAAGAGGGGAGCAGAAAGAGGGAAGGGGAGTGGTGAAAGCTGCACAAGGGTTGCAGAAAGGAGGGACAGATGTGCAGAAAGAGGCAAGAGAATTGCAGAAATAAGCAGCAGCGATGCAGAAAGGGGCAGGAGGGGTGGAGGAAGAGGCAACAGGGTGCAGAAAGAAACAAGAGAGGTGCAGAAAGAAACAAAAGAAATGCAGAAAGAAGCAACAAAGTTGCAGAAAGAGACGAGAGGTGCAGAAAGAAGCAAGAGAGGTGCAGAAAGAGGGATGAAGAAAGAAGCAAGAGGGGTGCAGAAAGAAGCAAGAGAGGTGCAAAAAGTAACAAAAGAGGTTGAGAAAGAAGGAACAGAGATGCAGAAAGAGGTAAGAGGAGTGCAGAAAGAGAAGAAGGGTGCAGAAGGAGGAAGAAGGGGTGCACAAGGGGTGGAGAAAGAGGCAAAATAAATGCAGAAAAAAGCAACAGACATGCAGAAAGGGGGAAGAGGGGTGGAGAAAGAGGCAAGAGCGGTGCAGAAAAAAGCAAGAGAGGTGCAGAAAGGAACACAAGAAGTGTAGAGAGAAGGAACAGAGGTACAGAAAGAGGCAGGAGGAGTGCAGAAACATGGAAGAGAGCTGCAGAAAGAGGCAAGAGAGGTGCAGAAAGAAGGAAGAGGGGTGTGAAAGAGGCACAAGGGGTGCTGAAGGAAGCAAAAGAAGTGCAGAAAGAAGCACCAGAAATGCAGAAAGAGGCAAGAGAGGTGCAGATAGAAACAAGAATGGCTTGCACACCATTAGTAGCAATTTAAGAACCACATTAAGCAATAAGTCACAGGTGACCATTCTAGGTCTACAAAGTACCTTCCACCACACTGTAACACTTGTCGCTGCATTTTTGGTAACGGTAGAGCCGTTTGAGCTCAAAACAAGGCTTTTATTTTTCAAATCTGCAGATTAGGCAGAGATAATGAATTATGTGGCTAATGCAGAAAGTGTATATTTGTGCGAAAGTTGGTGCAGCCAAACAGTCACACAATTCCAGTGGCCCTGCTCATACCTCTGACTAGGTCCAGAAGTGCTCCTCAGTGATTCCTTCTTTTTTTGTCTCATTGAGTTCATAGTTCAGCTTCTATTGAAATGAAGAAGACTAAACTTGAGGTTACCACAAAACAGACTACCATACCACATAATTATTCTCTGCCACACTTGAGGCTGGATGGGCAGAGTGGATTGGCAATTTCCCGAGGCTGCGTAGTGCACCGAAAGAAAGATTAAAACCTGTGATAGGGATGACCATGCCTACTTAAGCAGGCAATAATGGGATTCAATTCTCTTAAAAGATCATGGAGAATATCTGTGGGGAAAGTACCATTTCCATAGATATCCCCTCTCTTCTCCTACTGACACCATCCTCGCTACTCCTGCTCCTCTCCTCAACTCCCTGTGCCTTCTTTGCCTTACAACAAACCATCTCACTTGAGTTTTTGACTAAAGCCTGCAATCCTGCCCTTGTAGTCCAAACACTGCACTTCTGCTGACAGGGAGTGTGCAATCACAGCAAATGAGTACAATTGAAACTGATACCGACAGGGAGTGTGCAACCACAGCAAACGAGTACAAGCAAAAATTAAACTTACCCGGAGTGTGCAATCACAACAAACTGGTACAAGTGTATATGAAACTCACAAGGAGTGTGCAATCACAGCGAATGAGAACAAGTGAAAATAACACTGAGAGGGAGTGTGCTATCACAACAAATGACTACAAGCCAACATTACACTGACAGGGAGTGTTAAATCAAAGCAAATGAGTAAAAGTGAAAATGACACTGTGCAATCACAACAAGCAAGTACAAGTGGAAATAACACTCACAGGGAGCGTGAAATCACAGTGAACAAGTACAATTAAAAGTGACACCGACAGGGAGTGTGCTATCACATCAAATGAGTACAAGAAAACATTCGACTGACAGGGAGTGTGCAACCACAGTGAATGAGTACAAATGGAAATGGCACTCACAGGAAGTGTGAAATTACAGCAAATGTGTATTAATGAAAATAACAATGACAAGGAGTGTGCAATCACAGCAAATGAGTGCAAGTGAAAGGGACACTGGCAGGGAGTGTGCAATCACAGTGAACGAGTACAAGTGAAAATGCCAAACTGCAGATGATGTGGGGCTTTTTCCTACAAAGCACCCACTAATGCACACAGCATGTTTTACTGGTGCTCATTCACTAATTACATATGAAAATATCAGCATGTCTGTGACAAAGGTGGGCTTAAAAACAGTTTGTGGCTTATTTACAAGCCCGTTGTGCTACTGTGCATCACTTGTCTTGATACAATGGCAGCGCAGTGTGCCTTCTGACATTTACTAGGCCACGTAAAGCCACCCTGTGTGACTTTTCATGACCTTTTAAATATGGCCCTCTTTCATGCATTACTCTGTGTGAAGGGGCGTCCCATTGATGTTGCTGTGGGTGTTCCCACGTAATATCCATGAAACCTAGGCATTCACAGATTTAAAAGTTTTTGTAAACATGGTAATGTATCAGAACCCTTCACCACCGCATGGAGGGCATAAGGGAGGCACAACGAGGAGAAATACCTCTATTTCGCATAGTTTTTTCTTTTTCTTTGTGTGCTGCATTCTGCAGTACACATAGAATGAAGAATACACCTCTTGTGCCCCTTCCTGCACAAAACCAATCACCCCAACAATGCAGGCACCCTTGCACCATGGCACAAGGGTACCTGCATTGGCTCATTGCAGTTCATTGTACGTCGGTGCAGGGGAAAAGGACAGGAATGCAATGTATCTTGTAGATAGGGTGCATTCCTGCTCTTTTCTTTTGACGCACAGCAGCATAGCAGGTAGGCTTACTGAGCTGTTGTGAGCCAAAAAATTGTAAATGAGGCTCTTCATTTGTAATGAGTTCTAAGAAATTACATAGAACTGAAAATATAAAGTTAAACAAGGTTTTGAGGTTTGCAGCATTTTCTGCTACCATGGAGGCTTGTCTATTTGAATTAATCAAAATGTTTATTCTGGCTCTGGAAGCATTTATTTTAGGGATCAACATTAGACCTTAGAGATCAGGTATTATTAGTTCAAGGCTCAGAGTTGAGAAATCATAATAGAAATCATAATAAGCTTTCCTCTGTACAGTAAGGAATTGATTATTTTGAAGATGGAATTTGAACTGATTAAATTGATACCTTCAGAAGTAATGCTGACCAGTGCCAGTTAATTGATATAATGGTTTGGTGAAACAAGATCAAACCCAGGAAGTAGTACCTAGGACATAAGATGCACACTGGCAGAACACTATTCCCCAATTTATTGTGATAGTAATAATGAGAGTGTTTAGGAAATCTTAAAATTTGCTGTTGACAATTTGCACCAGTGAAATGATGGTTGTAAAGCAGCATTCCTTCTGTTTCCAGGTCAGATTGTTCCATTGTCATTTTTATTTGTTGAAGAATTTTAGGTTTTTAATTGTCATGATAGCTGCTATTCCGATTGTCCTTAAAAAGGAGGTTTATGGCATACAGGTTTGGAGATCACTGTTCATTAGACTTGGCGCCCTCCTGGAAAAATAAGGATCAAACAAAGGCATGTCGTTTATGCGGTTATCATATTGAATCTCTGAGTCATTTACTGTGTGTCTGTGAAACAGTAAAATCAGATAGAAGGAAGATGCTGAGAACAGTTTTTAAGGATTTAAATATCCGCACCTGCTGACAGGCGGCGACAAGTTGGATGGGAGCCGCATCAAATATTTTAATATGCAGGGGGATAAAATTTATGATATGATATCGGCAGAAAGATTACTTACAAAAGTGGGCAAAGACTGAAGGCTTGGCGCCACTAAGGAACTGAGTAGAATTTTAAGAACTGAAAAAGTTTTTTAATATGAAATGTGTTTTATATACTTTATGGTTTGTGAAAACCAAATAAAGTTACTTTTTGACTGACTGACTGATAGCTGCTATTAGCCGAGCTGTGGGGTGTGCTCCTCTTTGTCACCAACAATACTGTGCTGTGCAAAAGACAATCCTAAGTCACCATGGTCACTTACTTGTGCATCCAGGACTAACAATGTACACTGAATGTCGTTTAAATGTAAGGGTCTGCCATTGATTTTGAGAGGCAGAGCTAGAAAGTTTGAGAAGCTATTAGCAGGTAAACAATGACATCACAGATGCCAAAGTTCAGGATCTGCAGAAGAATCATTGATCAACAGATGACTAGCATGGTAATGAGGGTCGGATCGAACACAGACATCTTTAAAGTTTCACATGCTTGGATATGTTTGGCCCACTGTATAGATGAGAAGCATCATCTGTTTGTTGAGAAGCAAAAGTAAACCTGCAAAGTTATAAACTGGAAATTTAGGGTATCCCGTCCGCCAAAATATAAATCCCATAGTATTTAATGGGATTTATATTTCGGCGGACGGGATATCCGTCACCGTTGTGATGGAGTAACACTTCAGCCATGATCTAAATCAGGCCATTGGTTTAACTTGAAGCATTTTTGGAACACAATGTCCAATTGTTTACTTGAAAAATACAGAGAATTTATCACTAGAATTTTTAACAACAAATTTCTACTTTTTGCATTGATATCTAGAATCCTGATTTGCGCATTGAAATTTCTGTAAAATTAACCACTTGGTCATAGAATTAAGAATCTTGAAGTACTAAATGCCACTGAAGAACGTTCTAATGTTTAGGCCCTGATGGACTCTTTGTAAATAGTCTAAAAAAACATCAGTTATGGTGCCCTACCTTAATTTAACACTTATTTAAAACCTCAGATGTCATTCAACTGCTCATTAATAGAGAGCTGCCAGAACACTAGCAATTTCTTTTAAAAGAGAGACCTCACTAAATGAGTTGCCTATTTTTGCACCTATTTATTATATTGCTTTAAAAAGTTATTTTTACAGAGCTACACGACCTGATTGCTCCAAACACACAGTTTCAGAGTCTGTCTCCTGCACCAGAAGTCCCATGCACTGCACTAATTACAACAACTTTTCTTGGTTCAGATCAGAATTTCTAGAATCAGACCATAATTTCTAGAATATGGCCAGAATTTCTATCCGCATCCCAGTATTTACTTGAATCTGATCAGCATTTTTAAAATCACATTCACATTTATTGAATCAGATCATATTTCCAGTGTTTATAGAATCAGGTCAACAGTTATAGAATAGGGACAGCATTTATAGAATGAGATCAGCATTTATAGAATTGGGTCAGAATTTAAAGAATCAGGTCAGCATTTATAAAATCAGGTCAGCATTTATAAAATAGGGTCAGCATTTATATAAATTGGCCAGCATGTATGCAATCAGGGCAGCATTCATAGAATTGGGTCAGCATTTATGAAATCGGGTCAGCATTTATAAAAATTGGCCAGCATGTATAGAATCAGGTCAGCATTTATGAAATCGGGTCAGCATTTATAGAAATTGGCCAGCATGTATAGAATCAGGTCAGCATTCATAGAATTGGGTCAGCATTTATGAAATCGGGTCAAAATTTGTAGAATCGGATCCGCATATATAGAATCAGGTCAGCATTTATATAATAGGATCAGAGTTTATCGAATTAGGTCAGGCATGTATAGAATCAGGAGAGGCATTTATATAATTGGATCAGAAGTTACAGAATCCTGTCAGCATTTATAGAATTAGGTCAGTATTTAAAGAATTTTATTGAAACATATCAGCATGTATAGAATTGGATCAGCATCAATAGATTCAGACCAGCATTCATAGAAGCAGGTCCACATTAGATCAGCATTTATAGAATGAGATCAGGATATATAGAATCAGGTCAGCATTTATAGAATAGGAAGAGCATTAATAGAATAAGATTAGCATTTATACAATTAGGTCAGGATTAATAGAATAGGGTCAGCTTTTATAGAATCAGATCAGTATTTATAGAATCAGGTCAGTATCAGATTAATATTTATAGAATCAGGTCAGCATTTACAGAATCAAGTCAGCATTTATAGAATCAGACCAGTGTCAATAGAATCAGATCAGCACCAGATCAGCATTTATTGAATCAAGTCAGCATCAGACCAGCATTCATAGAATCAGGTTAGCATTTATAGAATAACCTTAGCATTTATAGAATCAGGTCAGCATCAGATCAGCATATATAGAATCAGGTCAACATTTATAGAATCAGATCAGAAATTATAGAATCAGTTCCGCATTTATAGAATCAGGTATACATATATAGAATCAGATCAGCATTTATAGGATCAAGTCAGTATTTATAGGATCAGATCAGCATTTATAGAATCAAGTATGTGCATATGCATACATGGCCAAAAGTCAGGGGAGTGATTTACCTGGTCAAAAGCAAGCTTAGAGCTCACCATCTCTGGATGCTCCCAGCACATTTGCAGCTAGGTAACCATCAGACTGCAGACTAAGAAGAACAAAAAAGAAACACGACATTAAGCCTTTTCCATCTATGCATCCAGATCTGGAACAGCATCCCTGTATCCATCAGGACCATTCCAGACGTTCTCCAATTTAAGAAAGACTTGGGGGAATATTAGCAAGGGCCTTATCGCCGCTTTATCGGCACTTTTTGCCGCTAAAGCAGCAATATTTCTATCACCCTATTAGCAAGCTGTTGCTAACAGCTGTTAGCGACAGCTTTATGGTGAAAGTGACCGTTTTGGTGCCGCTTTGCATGTCAGCGATATATATCGCTAATGACATGCAAAGTAGGCGTTCCCAGCTTAAAGCGACTGAAAACAGTCGCTAACACAGCTTCCCCCTATTAGCAATGCCCGGGAAGCGATAAAAAAATTCACGCTAACTACGAATATCGCTGGAATCTAACACCTGCTAAAAACCTGACTGAACCATTCTAGTCAATGGGGGGGTGGATTGTAAGGTTAAGTCCTCACCTGCCTATTAGCAAGCTTTTCATTAGCGTGTAGAATTTATCGCTGGTTTTCTCGTGCTATTGCTGGGTTTCACCGCTATCGCTGGATTTTCTTTCGCCTTGGAGATAAGCGTTGATAATAACGCGTTATCTCCGCGATGAAATCCAGCGATAGTCGGCGATAAAAAAAACAGCGCTAAGCGCGCTTTGCAAAGATTATCGAAATTTCTTGGTAATATTCCCCTTGGAAACTTACTTACATTACAGTACAGAATGCATTAAACAACAGCAACTCAGCTTCCTCCTATTTTTTGCCAACTGTAGCCTTGCCTTTGACCATGGACAGTGCTACCCTGCCTTTTTTGGGCCACGTATACCTATATATATATATATATATATATATGTATATATATATATATATATGTATATATTATCTACTGGCGGTCGCCAGTAGATAGTTTTAGTTAGGAAACTATCCATAGGAAATCCGCAACATTCTATTTGGAATAACTTTGGCGCCGGTTAACGAATCATCGCGAAATTATCAAAATAGGTGGGGCGCTCCGCTCCGCTCCTTCCCTGAAAGTCTCGGGGGGATTCGTCAAGCGGGGGCTGAGAAAAAGAGGGGGTCCCAAAACGCGTTTTCCCCATGCATTTTTCCATAGGACCTTTAGACACAGCTACAGCCCGAACGGCTGAACAGAATTACTTTAAATTTGGCAGAGAGGTAGTCCGCAGGTCAAGGATGTGCCTTTTGTAGGTCTAGTGTAAATCTGTTCAGTAGTTCCTGAGAAAATAGCATTTAAAGCAATATATATCTGTAAGCGCGCTCCGTACGCTTACGGTAAGCTTACCGTACGCGTACGGTGCCGTGCGCGAGCTCAATTCTGATTGGTGGTTACATGACTGTAAACATTCGAATCGGTCGAAATCAGAAAGTGTCGGCCGCCATTTTCTGTCTCTCGCACTGAAAAACAAAGGTGGATAACCTGAAAAGGGGGCAACGAAGAGAGTTGCAGACCCCCTAGCGTTTGTCAGGGGGTCCACGAAGGACCAAAAAGTACGAAAAATAAATTTCATAATTTAAAAAAAAAAAATCGCAGAATGCGCGTACGGTAAGCTTACCGTACGCGCACGGCAAAAAAAAAAATAAAATAACAATCACATTTATTAAATAAATTGAAGGACCCGCAAGGGAGAAAAAAAAATTGTTACTGAGTAAAAAAAGGCGAGGCGCGCACGGTATAAACTGCGCAACATGCGCGCACGGTGCGCGAAGCGCATCGTGCGCTTGGCGTGCGCACGGTGAAAAACCAGAAAAAAAATAAATAAATAAATACATAACTTAGCATTTAAGAAACCGTACAAATGAGTGTCATGAGTGATGTAATATGTGACGTCATCAGCAGTTTATTGTGGGCGCGCAAGTTATAGTTACCTGATCTAACTATAACGTGGAATTTCATTGGTTTTTTACGAGTGAAATGTACAGCTAACTATAACGTGTGAAACCTATGGTTTTTTAAGTGAATATATATATATACATACATTGTTATTTCTATGCACCCAAATGTGTCTGGAGATGCTAAGTCCAAAGGGTTATGATCCTTTAACAATTATATTTAGATAGCCCAATAAGAAACTGTCTTTAAAGGGTGCCAGCTATATCACATTGTAATGCACTGCTACTGGCTTTAATTTTAACACAACTTATATACTGAGCTGCATTTAGCTCTTGTAGGATATCAGCTTGCTTATATACTGGTCTCCTCTTACCACATGCAAGAAATCAACTTACATGCTTTTTGATATACTGTGTTTCATTGTCATTATCCGATGTTGGCTGAGATTTTTGTAACATGCAATTCAGCCCCCAGAACCAGAGATGGCACTGAAGGGCATGTTGCACAAATGCAGATTGCTGGCCAAACATGCCACTGAAATAGCCAAAGCTATCCTATATCACCAACTTGCCAATATAGTCCTAACTGAAACATAGAAAACACTTCCACCGCAATTACAAACATCCTAGTGCTCCAAGTGTAGCCGGGGACACATTTGATAGTTGGCCATCCACACTGATTCGCTTTGAGTGGTTTTGTAGAAATAAGGCAAACCATTTTAGTGCCTTTCCTGATAGCACTTTTTGCTTTCTAGTAACTCTAAAAGCTTTCTGTGATTGACTGTGTTGAACACCAAGGAAAGATTGAGGAATATGAGTAGGCAGAAGTAGTTCAGGCCAAGGATGTGCAGTGCATAGTCCATGATGTATAGGATGTCTGTTTTCTGTGCTATATCCTGCTCTGAAGCCAGATTGGAACTTCTCAAGCAAGTTGACCTGCTCAGTAGGATTAGACGTGGTTGTGTACACATTTTTCAAACAGTTTTTAAATGAAGTTGAAATAGTTTATCCCACTACCAGACGTTAAGATTGCAGGTCACTTACTAGTCAAATACAGATTAGAATTTGCTAGTGCAACCTTATTTGGATTACCAAAATCACAAACTTAACCAGCCAAGGTGACTTTCAAAGCTGCGCACAGGCTGTTAAAAGGAATGAGATGTTTCAACCATATCATACCTTCTCTCAATATTCTTCACTGTCTTCTATTGAAGGTCTGGATACATCTGAAGATAGCTTGTTTCATTCACAGAGCCCTGCACTTCAAGGCACTGATCTGCCAAGTGCAAAAGCTCACGGTCTCAGGAGAAAACCGCGTCCTAAAGAGTATCAGCTCCCTCCTACTGCGATCTCCTAGGTTCACAAAAATGAAGACCTATATCACATCTTCTCTAGATTGACCCCACACATATGGTACTCTCAACCAGAACTTGCAAGAGAGAGGTTAAAAGGATTTTACTAGCAGATTTTTACCTTAGTTGATCTAGTTGAGTGCTTGCTCATGGACCATCAGACACCCATCGCTGACCAGGGTTGTCTCCTGGACCACCTGACACTTGAGTTATCCTCTTGATGATCCTCAGCTATTGTCAGTTTTGCTTTTACTTTGTTTTTTTGTTTTTTTCTGCAAGTAATTCTATTTATTGTGGGAAAGGGGATAACATTTCCCTGTGCAGTGCTCTGATATCTTTGGGGCATGTCTGTGTTTTATAAAACTCTCTAAATACATAAAATACCCTATAATAAGCTCTTGCTGCCCCTCATAGGATATCAGCTGCCACCACAGTCCACATATGGTGAATTGTACCTATTCTTCCAAGAGTATCAGCTGTGACACTACAATGAACTGAGTACTGGACTGTCTATCAATATATCAAGTTTAACACTTCTGTTCATATTGTAATAAACTACACTCACTTAAGATAAGAGCTTTGCCATTTGCAGACTGACTGTAAGAAACACCCATTCTCATCACAGGACATCAGCAGTGCCACTTCTATACTTTCTGTAATAAACTGTTTTTGTCCCTCAGAGGATATCTGTAGTGACATATTTACACATGCTGCAACAAACGTATCATCTTCATAGAATTCCAGCCGTGATACCCTTTATGTCATAAGCTGTTCCTACTCCTCAAAGGGTATTAGCTGTCACACTTCTATACATACTGCAATAAACGGTTCTTATCCTCACAGGATATCAGTTGTGACACTCTACATACTGTGATAAACTGTTCTAAACCCACACAGCGTATCAGCTGTCACAATTCTATACATACTGTAGTAAACTGTTCTTTGCCCTCACAGGATATCAACTGTGACACTTCTACACATACTGTAATAAAGTGTCATCACCCCTCAAGAGTATCAGCTGTGACACTTCTATACATACTGTAATAAAGTGTTCTTACCCCACACAGGATATCAGCTGTGACACTTCTATACATACTGAAATAAACTGTTTGAACCCCTCTCAGGAATCAGCCATAACACTTCTATACATACTGCAATAAACTGTTCTTATCCTCACAGGAAATCAGCTCTGACACTTCTATACATGCTGTAATAATCTTTTCTAACACCTCATTTGATATCAGATGTGATACGTCTAACCCTTCACAGGATACCAGTTGTGACACTTCTATAAATGCTGTAACAAACTGTTCTTACCCCTCACTGGACATCAGCTGTGGCATGACTAGATATACTGTAATAAACTGCTCTTACCCCTCACGGGATATCAGATGTGACCCATCTATATATACTGTATTAACCTGTCTTTACCTCTCACAAGATATCAGCTGTGACATTTCTATACATACTGAAATAAACTGTTCTTATCCCACAGAGGATATCTGCAGTGAGATTCCTATACATTAAGCAATAACCTTTTCTTAACCCTCACTGAATATCTGCAGTGAAATATCTATGCATACAGCAATAACCAGTTCTTACCCTCACTTAATAGCTGCAGTGACATGCCTATACATACATCAATAACCTCTTATTTCCCTCACAGGATAGCAGCTTTGACTATTCTGTACGTTCTGCAATAGTCTATTCTTGTCTTTCACAAGGTGTCATATACAAAACTTGTAAACTAACTATAAAAATTGTTTTCATCCCTCATACAATGCCAGATGTGACATTCCTCTACTGGAAAAGAGGGTACTTTCTCCTCAAAAGATATCAGGGAAGTAATGTTGTGTACTATAATGAACTCCTCTTAACCCTCATATGATATTGTCTGTAAAGTTACAGTGCCACTTCAACACAGTCTTACCCATCACAAGAAATCTGTTTTGGTGCTTCTCCCAAGTTATGTGCAGGGGATATGAATCCTGAAGATATAACAAATACTCCACCAATAAAAAGATCGCCTTCCACTGAATAGGGTTTTGGCATCCAGCTCTGAAGTTTGCACCCAGACAGAGTGGATCCCACACCAACCAATGAGAATAGAAGGTAGATCATACAGAGACACAAATGCACTATAGCTGCTGCAGTGAGCATATTTATATTTTAAAATGTTTCCATGGGGACATGAACTCCTCAGATGATGCAGTTCTGTCTACCAGGTCTTGAAGAGTGAGCAGCAGTATTTTTAAAATGTCAACTCAATGCTTAAAGATATTACCCAGTGCCTTGAAACACCGTGTCTGTAGATAGTGAGGATTTGATCTCCGGTTCTTAAATGAACAAAATCTGTAATTACAGGACTTTATAGTTTTCACAGAAACCCCTGGGAAGAGAAGAGCGAAATTACAGAAATCTCTGGATGCTTCCGTTGCAGATATGAAATGTTAATTACCGTTCCTCTCTGGGGTGTGTTTTATTTAATAACAGGTTGCCTTTTGTAGGATGAGAAAATCATAATTTTGTTTAACCTTTCACTGTTATTATGTGACTTAGTAGCTTTGACCAGGTCCAAAGAGTAGCACACTTTAATGTCACATGTAAGCTCGGTGACTTCATGTTCGTGATGCTTTAAGCCCCCTCTTTAAACTGATTTTGGTAACACATTGTAAATACAAACATATATAACTTTCACAAGGGCATTATCAGGAATATGTATTTTCTATACCAGGTTCCCATTTTGCCTCATGCCTTGGTAGTGAAATGTCATACAGTGGCGTGTGCTCCAGGCTGTGTTGTAGATGTTGCTCAGCACTGGACAGGAATCTGCAACTCAGAAATTGGATTTGTTTTTGTAAATTCACAAGTGATTGCATGTGTCATTGCCAGTGTGGGGCTAGTGTGCATTTAACACATCTTCCTGGGGCTCATGTTGATGTGGCATGACCATCCGAAACCATTAGGAAATTTGGATGAAATGGGTTGCTGATACCACAGAATAGTTATTCCAGCTTTGCACAGCATTCAAATTAAGAGGAGTGTGGATGCCAAAACATTGGACCCCATTCACAGACAAAATCCTAAATTTACTACCATTTTGGTATTCACAGAACGTACTACTTTTGGTATTCACAGAATAAACTTACTACTTTTGGTATTCACAGAATGGATTTTCGACTACTAACTTTATGTCCACACTCGGGCTGTAATTTCCGCACTCGGAGCGGGATTTCCACTCTCGGGCCGAAATCCCCGCTTCCGGCCCGAAATCTCCGCTCCCGGGCCGTAATCTCCGCTCCCGGTCCAGAATCTCCGATTCCAGGCCATAATACACGCACTTTGGCCGTTGATCATTTTCCTCAAGTGTAAACACCTGTCAAAGTGCCTACCATCCCCCGGCATGCATCAGCTGACACACAGCATAATCCCAGCCATGCAGCATATATGAATGCAGAGGAGACACACAAACCCTTTCAACATGTCACTGAATGTGTTTGTTGCTCTGCCCCTTGCCATGCGGCAAAACTACTTGAAGAGGAGGAGGAGAGCAGAGAGAATCTTCAGACAGAGGATCAACCTATTTGGAATGTCCAGCCAAGATGTAAGGGCCAGGTACCATTTCCCTCCAGAAGTCATCTTGGATATGGTATGTGAGTGGGAGCAGGAACTCACTTGACTTGACTCTGTGACTTGCTGCTCACATGCAATACCAGCATATCTCAAGATCCTTTCTGCCCTCCTTTTCTTTACCACTGGGTCTTTCCAAATTGTTTCCAGTGACCATGTGGGCTTTCCCAAGCGAGCCAGTCTTGGTGCCTGCATCAGGTACTGAGATGCATCACGGCTAGAGCACACAACCACATACAAATGCCCCGTACACTGGCAATGAGACAGGGCAGCACGAGATTTCTATCTCATTGCACAATTCCCACGTGTGCTGGGTGCAATTGATTGTACCCATGTGGCCCTTCAGCCACCCCGCCGCATTGCACACATCTTCTGCAACAGACACCAATGGTATTCCATCAATGTGCAAGCTGTCTGTGATGCCAGTGGGAGGTTCATTGATGTTCATGCAGTTTTCCCAGGCAGTACCCATGACAGCTTCGTATTCCACATGTCACCTCTCGCCCGGCAGATGGCTGCGGGAGAATTTGGCGACATGTGGCTACTGGGTAAGTACCAAGCACTAAAAATGAGGGATATGTGTTATTGAAATGTCTGAATGCCACCCAACATTAACCATTGTACAATAAGAATCATAAAGCTAAATACATGGCCCAACAGACACTGCATGTCCTGTGCTAATCAATGAGGGAAATGTAACCAACTGCTCTTTCTTCCCTCCTCAGGTGACGCTGGGTATGCACTCTCCCTACATCTCCTCACCCCTTACAGCTTGTAAACACTGTACCTCAGCGTAGGTACAATAGGGCACACATGCGGAGTAGAGCCATCATAGAGGTCTGTGGAAGTCGCGATTCAGATGTCTCAACCGTACAGGGGGTGTGCTGCTGTACTCCCCAGAAGTTGTGTGCAAGATCATATTAGCCTGTTGTGTTTTGCACAACATTGCTTTAACGCATGGCTTTCACATACCTCTGGAACCTCGGCTAGCTCTGAATCTGGGCCATTGCACATAACCGAGGTCAGGGTATGAAAGTCCATGATCAGCTCATTGCCACATTTTTCACATGAGTAACCTGCAGTGTCATGGACAAAATGTGGTTTGCTGTCTGTTGTCAATGATGAAACTTGGATGTACACGACTGTGTCATTAAATTCCATCCTGAGACATCTTTGCAAGCCACACTAACTGCATGAACATCACAGCTGTTGACAGTAGCCAAAAGGTTGAGTGTGCCTCAGGTCATGTGCCCATGTCAGCGATCAGTGTAGTGGATGCCCCTAAAAAATCTACTTACGCAGATGAAAAACAATACATTTTCTGAGAGACCTAGCTGGACCCTGTGAGGATGGGTCAATTAATCACAAAAGGCCATAACCATTGCATTCTCAGGCCTGTGTCCTCAACAGATTTGACTCCCCCACAAATGATGGGCCCACAACGTGAGTGATGATGTCATGGGTGAATCAGGCACCATGTGTCTCTGATATATCCACACTGCTCCACCCCAATGTTACGTAACACATCACACAACTCTTGTAATGAGCACTCAATATGGACTACATGTACCATAATGCAAAGTAGGAGAAAACAAAACTGGGGTTTGATGTTGTGTCAGCCCCCCGTCCGCGCAGAAATATCATTAAATGGTCTGTTCCCCCTTTTGTTGCATGTTTATGATTCTCACCTGCACTGTCATTTCAGCTTTTTCCACAACAGAACAGCAGGAAGGCAGTGAATTTGACTAGAGATTGTGGATGGATCAGGATGAATACAAAATGGCTGCCAACTGTTTCCTGTGATGTATTTCCTGTCTCCCACTGTATAACATTTCCTGTTTGGAATAAGATGTTCAGGTTCATTTTCGGAGGTTATGGCCCGAAAACGTAGTTTCCGATTTCGGACTGTAATGCACGGATGCGGACCCGCTGCTCCAGAACCGGAAACTGCATTTTTGGGGCGTAATCTCCGAAAATGACCCGGAACACATAATTCCATACAGGACATGATTTACAGGAAGTGAGAGACAGGATATACATCACAGGTAGTTGTTGACAGCCATTTTGTGTTCATTCTGAGTCATCTTCAATCACAGATCAGATCTTCTGACATCCTGCTGCTCTCTAATTACTTTTTTCACCAAAATGGCTGAGAGTTATGAAGAGAAAGCACTCCCTTTCACTGAAAGGGAATTAGACATCTTAGGTGAGGGGGTGTTGACCGAATATCCTCAGCTATATGGGGACCCAGAACACCAGCTGAGCAGTGCAGCCCGGGCCAGGCTATGGGCCAACATCGGGGAGTGCTGCAGTGCAGTGGGAGTCCACACCAGGAGTGCTAGGGCATGGCGCAAGCACTGGGAGGACCTAAAACGCTGGTCCCGGCACAAGGCTGAGGAGCTGGTGGGCCAGTTTTCCCAGCACCATGTGCATCATCCTCGCCTCTCCCCACTGTACAGGAGGGTCCTGCGAGCAGCTTGGCCGACCCTCCATGCTCAGCTGGAGGAGCATGAGCGGCAGAGACCTGGTAAGTGCATTATATGCAATATGTGTCTGGGAGTATGATGTGAGTGAAACAGTGCTGTACCATTGTGTGTCCCATGCCTCCATTCACGGATACCGTGTCCATGCAGCAGTCACCAAGATTAAAAAGGCACACTGTGGCATATGGACTGTTCAGGGCAGTGTGCATTTTGGGGGTTGTAGTTTCTCAATGACGACTGGGTAAATGAGCCCCAGTTGTGCATTTGTATTGAAATCTGCTCTGCCAGCACCACTACAAGTGAACCAAGGCAATCATAACTGATGTGTGCATTGGATGAGCAATGGTACAGACACTGTCCAGTGTTGCAGGGATTCTGCTTATACACAGAACTATGCGTGGAACCCCAGGACCTCAGTGAGTTGTGGTGTACCAGAAACTCACCTCAGAACCCAGAACCCAGTATCCGGCTAGCATAAGTGTCCCATTCGTTATCCGAGATTTAGCTCGGCGGTCCCAATGAAAAGACAACCCAGAACAAGCGACTCAGTACATACTCAGGAATGGTGGGAATCGGAAATACCTGTTCGTATATTATTCTCACATCAGTCCACAACAAGAATCAACAGAGACACGGTGAAAATAAAAAGAGTTTATTTTTATAGACCACGTGTCCTAATATGCAGTACTTTGGCTAACACAAGCAGACAAATGATTAAAATCAAAACCATCAACATAGTTACAATTCCATAGAATATAAAAGGAGTGATCATGTTATAATGACAGTGGATACTACCACCTTCCCTTTACTAAGAAGCTAATATTATTATTAGACTAACAGAAGGTCTCTTAGGCTTGAATAGGGGACCCCATACCTCAAAGATCAGCTTAGTGAAATCACATCACAGGAGCATCAGGAGTCTTCTCGCAGGAAGGCTCGTCTTCGGTCTGAATAATAAACATGATGTCCGTGATATTAAAAGCACCAACTTTCAGGTATGTGCAGCTGCTCGTGTGTTATGACTAAATAGTGGGTCGATCAACCTAGAGTGGAAAACATGCATTGTCTAACAACTCAGACTGTTTTTCACATCGTGTGCAGACCAAGGTCGCTTCGCAGAGCTCGGGATGGTAACAACAGATTGCTCTCGTGTGAGGCAAAACTCGAGTCAGCAGTTCGTTTAAGCAATAACATGTGAACGCAGTGTCGTGTGCAAAAGCAGCAAGAGGGCTTTCTAACTTCTGACGTGGTTATGCTAACTTAACAATGTATGTACGTATTAAGGGAGTCCTTACTACATGCCCCCTTGATCGAAGCACTACTCAGTATGCAAGAAAAGAGAGAACGCAGAGTTCAAGCGCGACAGAGCAGAACAAGGCGTATCCAATTTAAAAAACATTGATCAGTTCAGGCAAAGTCCGAACAGGAAAAAACCAAAAGTGGAAAGAAAAAACAAAAAACCTCAAACGTCCCGTGGGGGGTGAAAAAATGAAAAAACGCCTCACCGGGCAGAAGTGCATACGTACAGGGACAGTTCAAGACACGTGAGGAAAACACAGTGGACGATAGCTCACTCAATCCATGAAAGTATATGCAGCATATGTGGCCACTGCTTCCAGCAGAAAATCATTGGCACGGCCACTCAAGGTTTCAGCCATCCAGTTAAGTAAAGAAAAGGAACATACGTGTTCTTCTATTAGCGGAGCCTCTAGCACCATCAGAGGGCAACCAGCGTGTACTTCCAAGTAACTCATATCCAAGAAGTCATATGCCGCTCTCACGATGTCCCAATTACCCAGGATACCATGCGCCGCACCGCAGGCCATAATCCGAACACCAGAACAGGCAGACTCGTGAGACACTAAGGGCCTCATCAGTCGATCAAAATCCGGGTCCGGAGACACCATGTTGGTTAAGCACAAATCCATAGGCCATTCAAAGGGACAATCTAGGCAGTGGAAGACAGGTTGCACGCAGGTGAAGTAGGAATACCGGAAGGATAATCCATATGCCAGGCTCAAAGTCGCCAACGGCAGGACACCATAGTAATCAAGCATCCTGTCACGAAGAAGCTGCAGACGGGACAGGCTGTCGTGTGGCACAGAAAGAGCAGCCATTCCGCAAGATGAAAAGTAAAAGTAGCACACCTGCCACTAGAGCCAGAATTAACGGGACACCTCCAAAGACGCTGGAGAAAATAGAATGAAAAAATGCCGGAATCACACCAAAAATAGTTTGGAAAGAGGTCACGAGGCCCGAGCCCACAAGTTTAAAAAAATGAGCCAGGCCAGTCGTGGACGAGGCATTGAAAATTGTTTGGATCAAAGCTCCAAAATGCAGGGGGAGGTCAGTATTCAAAAGCGCCTGTACCTCGGTGCGCGTATTTGCTACGTGAAGGACAAATGTTTCCCGGGAGGAAGTCAATGGCACCTCCTTTTGGGACAATAGCGCTCTTATTCTGCTCATCTTGTTGAACTCTGCTTTCAAGGTTGGAATCGAAGGCCAGATGGAAGCATACACCCTCCCATGCGGGGGTGGAAACAGGACGTTATTGCAGCAGACAACCCTCTGTGATACAGTCACTATATACGGGATCCCTACTAACATCCCGCAGCAAGCTTCATTGTTTAAAATTAAATAACTACCGTTTGCAAGCAGCGTGAAAGATGGCGTAATCACTGGTACCGGGATACCTTTGAGGACGCAGGCCAAATTCGGAGCGTGTACATTACAAGCACCGTGCAATTGAATGTGCCTACATACAACAGAATGATCAGGTGACGTTGTACATTCTTCACCCTTCAGATAAACCTCAGTACCGTCCCTTGTACATCTATACGTAAAGGGGAGGGACCAGACTTCATGTATGAAAGCGGTACCCAGCTGTTCATATCTACCCAGAGCATAGTGTTTCATACAAGAGGTAAACTTAAAAAGTGCAAACGGTAGAGTTATCAATCCGTGTAAGAGCCACACAGCGGAGTCGACTTCCGCTACAGAGAAAGGTAACGGCTCCAATTTCTCAATATGGAGCAAGGAATATGTAGCATCCTTCATGGACATGAACTGCTGTTTGTCAGTAAGGTTAAAGGGAAGAAATAACGATGTTGTATTCAGATAGTCCCAAGGGACTTTCCCTGCCTTCAATGTTTGTAATGTCCATGCAAACTGCATAACAGAACGCAACTGGTTCTGACCATGATACAACACAGACATATCATCCTGCACAATATCCACAATTGAAGAAACAATATTATCTAATGTATAAATGCGAGAAGAAAGAGTGTTAATGCTGTTATCAATAACTGCTAATACTTTTTCCATATTAGCCTGATCAATAGCTCTCAATCTTGAAGCTGCCTCAATTTGCGACAGTTTCCATACTTCGTTGTAAATAGCATACACCCATCTCTTGGATCTGCCACCCACAGGACCTTTAACAAAATAATTCAAATCTATTTTGTCATGTAACTTTGATAAATGAACTTTGACAGATGCCATGGTGGAATGTCGCAGCCAGGACTGACATAATTTCCCTACAGAGTATGTAGTTACTGTATGTGACGACTCAAACCGGGGGTCCACGCGATCTTGAGTATACCCCGGTTTCAGTCCTAGAAAACGACGTTGACAAGTATCAGAACTGCTTTGCCAAATTAACCATCCCTCACTATTAAACGAAATATTGAAAGATGAATTAGAAACTAATAACTGCAAAGCAGGAAGGGACAGATCTGTGTGATTATTCCAATTCGGGTAAGCACCCAGATCCGGCACAGAAGGCGAATTTAGTTTTTTAGAAGTGGCCAATCCGAAACAGGTGGTTTGGAAGATGGTTGCATTTAAAAACAACATATGATTTGGTACTAGACAGGCACGGTGTAAAGCTTCAGTTCCCTGAACCTGCCACGGTTTGGAACCCCAAACCGACTTAAGATCAATAGTAGCCTTCCATAGATCATAACCTTTGATTGACAGCTCATCCATAAAGGACTTAGAATATAGCAATTTGGTATGTGTCAGTCTAACCTTTGAGGCAGACTCAGGCTTAACTTCAAAATAAAAGGATGCCGGGGCTGAAACACCGAAATCAGTAAAATAAGTAAACTTATCAACTAATGTATGTGAACTGCCAAACGAGGGGGTGGGACAATGTTCCCACTGGGTAAAATTTACAAAATTTCTAAACGAATTCGATTTATGCAGGAAGTGATTGCCATAATGTTGAAAACAATACTGTTCCGCATAATTAGCCGCATTTTCATACAAATCCTCAGCATCAAAGGCGGCATAATATTTCAAATCTGAAAACAGTGCTTCAATGGCGTGTACATCCCAATCATCAGAACGTATGTTCTGTTTAACTACATCAACCATAGAAACACGAAACACATTAGGCACATTAATGACCTCTGTAGGCCCATGAATTTGAAATTTAACTGCATCCCATGCGATGCCATCCATGACGGGCCAGGCAGTAATATTCACAAAAGTCTGGTCCCTTTTCATGATGTGGGATGAAGAGTGGGGGGCCAAAGTTCCATTGATAAGTCTAATTGTCGATCTCTCTTTGAGATAATGGCCATCCACCAAACGGAAGAAAACTACAACAAATCCAATGGACATGAACAAAAAAATACCAAAAAGCATCAACCAGATGTATGTCCAAGGGGCTATCAAAAAATGTTTCTTAAACCAACTTACAAAAACAGCAATGTTTGATGGGGGAGTTGAGGGCAAAGAGTTAGTGTCAAAGGAAAAACGGGACTGGCCAAGTGCTGTAGATTGTAAAACAGGCGAAGGTCCACGTG
Organism: Triturus cristatus; assembly: GCF_964204655.1. NCBI lineage: Eukaryota > Metazoa > Chordata > Amphibia > Caudata > Salamandridae > Triturus > Triturus cristatus. Next base: position 1,667,391,872 of record NC_140591.1, on the reverse strand, counting down.
TAGGATAAGCATACTCAGTCTCTTCGGGCAAACCACCAGCCGGTGGTATCAGCAAGGGATCAGTAACTGAATGCATCTCGATGGCAACATCAGACAAGGTGGTAGAAGCAGGAACCAACATTGAATGTCTTTGCATCGTCTGGCATGAAACTGCCGGAGTCATACTAAGAAGTATCGGCCACTCGCTGAAGTTTGACATTGTCAATAGAGATGTACCTGTTTTCTTTGCGACCAGGAAGTGGAGGTAAAATGACTGTTCTTGTACCCTGCACTCCAAGCACTGGAACTGGTGCACGATAAGAGGGGCCGAACTCCTTCTTGTTCTCCACCTTCTCACGGACCAGATCTCCAACTCGGGGTAGCCAGCCGACTACCGGAATCTGAACCTCAGCTTCAGATGTGGAGGGCAAATGTTCTTTCGAAAGAGAGTCTCTGGCTTCTTGTAGAGTCTGCAAAACAGCACAGTGATCATCTACGTCAAAGGGTGCGGTCGACGCCGCAATGTCTAGACCATCAAGGTCTGGAACAAACATTCTGATTCCGAAGAGCATCATGTACGGGGTCCGCCCACCCAGAGACCTTCTAGGGAGATTATTTAGTGCACGTTGGACGTTATACAAATGGGCCAGCCAGTTCCGGCCCGTGCCTAAAACACGTGCTGTCAATGATTGCTTTAAGTCACGGTTCATTCGCTCCACCACACTATTACCCTCAGGTCGGTAGGGAGACGAAAATTTGACAAGGACCCCCAAATTTTTCATAGCCTCCTTGTAAGCCTTAGAGGCGAACGCAGGGCCCTGATCAGAATGGAAGGTACCACACGCAAAAGTTCCCACAAAGACACGCAAATCCCTGATGACAGTCCGCGAGTCAGCACTCCTTTGTGGCCATACCCATAGAAAACGTGTGCACGAATCCACTGCAACCAAGATGTACTTGTACGCAGTATCAGAAGAAAAAGGACCGCAGTGATCTAAATAAACACAAGCAAATGGCTTATTAGAGATGTACAGCTGTGTCTGTGGTGGGCGCGCAACAGTAGAAGGTTTAATCTGTTGGCAAATGTCACAATCAAGAACATAAGCGCGCGCTTGTTTATATAAACCAAACCACCAGTAACGTTGTTGTAGCAGAGATATTGTAGCTGACACACCGGCGTGGGCTGACGCCAACCCCTCGTGCGCAGCCAAGATCAGTGCTGGTCTGCAGTCCGCGTTGGGAATAATTCTATCACCAACGTCGTTAATCCTCACTAATGGGACGTTATCAGGACTTAAATGATAAATATACCGAGAGGGAAAACCTTTCGGGTAATCTCCTCCCTTCTCTGTAGCAGCAATAGCTGCCAAGATGTCATCATCAATCTTACTCTTGGATCTTGTAACTGCTGCCACTAAGTATGTAGCCACTGCTGTTTTCGCTGCCTCGTCAGCTAAGCTGTTGCCGACAGCATGGACACCAAGCCGCTGGTGACCAAGAGTGTGAATAACACTCACGAGAGGGAGACGGTCTTTAAAGTCTGCCACCCGAACCCAAAGCGTTTTATGCTTAATTGTGCTACCTTTAGTGTCGCGGTAATCATTCTGAGACCAGAAGTGTAAATTGTCATTGTAGGACTGGACACAGTAGAAGGAGTCACTCACTATAAGAGTAGTGACTCGGGGATCAGCAAACTCCAGTGCAAGCACCAGAGCCCGAAGCTCCGCCAATTGCGCGGTACAATCACCCAATGACTGCGTATGCACTGCATCAGATTGGAATTCACCATTTACGAATGTACCTACGACAATTGCGCAAGCCGCTGAATAAGCGTGCTTCGATCCAATAGCGGGTTGCGCAGACCCGTCAGTGTATATGACACAATGGTATTCTTCGAGCGGGCGCAAAGACAGAGGTGCCGGATGAACGAATTCATACTGCAAGTACACTTGAGTCTGTAATGAGGCATCAAAGATGTAAGTGACATCTGGCGACGTCAGTGTTGTGGCCCATTGTATCCACCGTGGATGCAAAGCTTTAGAATTTGGTACACTTGCTTTAGTCACTGCCTCTAAAGCAGGATATGGTGTTACAACCAGAATCTGTTTCCCATGCGACAGTGCGCGTTCCTTGAGGATCGCCATCTGCACAGCAGTCAGAACTTTTTCGACCGTGGAAAAACGTAATTCAGCAGAGGTGTACAAGTGGGATTTGTACGCAATGGGGACTGTGTCGCCCTCATTAAACGTCAAATACGTGAACCCCACGGCGCCTGGTACTATTCTTATTACCAGGTTAGTGCGGTTATCACGTGTCAGCAAGTATTGTGAAGCAAGAAGGTCAGCCTGTAAAGACTGTAAAATTGCAGAGTGTTCTAGCTGCCAGCTAGACTTCGAAAACGAAGGTTGTACCAAGGCGTAAAGCGGCTTGATACGCTGGGCATAATCAGGAATGTACGTACGGCCGAAATTCAGAAAACCCAGCAGAGATTGTAATTTCTTCAGTGTCGTAGGAGCACTTAAGCGTGCACACTTTTCCAGAAAGTGGGGGGCTAGCCCCTTACCTTCATTGTTGAGCTCGTAGCCCAAAAACAACACCGTATATTCTGCGATGTGTGACTTCGCAAAATTGAATTTGTAGCCATAGTCAGCAAAACTCACGATAATATTGTCGACTCGAGACAGATGCGGCATCAGCTCGTCATCCGTAAGATAGATATCGTCAACATAGGAGTATGCGTCGGGGTCTATCCTTTCTAAGAGAGAAACCACGCGAGCAGAGAAGACGCCAGGGCTATTTTTGTAACCCATGGATAATCTGGTAAACTGTTTTTGTTTGCCGCCCGAAGTAAACGCTGTCCACTGGCTACTCAGTGTGGACAGGTTATGGCTAAAAAAGCCATTGGAAATGTCAAGTGTCGTTTTAAATCTTTTACGCACGAGACTGTCGACCAAAGCCGAGCTATGTGTATTTTGTACCGCGCAGGTCCGGCAATGGGAGTTTAGGTGCCGGTAATCCAAAACTAAACGGTACGAGCCATCAGGCTTCGTTACAGTGAATAAAGGATTATTCATAGGGGACACACATGTTTCAATAACACCCTGATATTCCAATTGTTCAAGGATTGCCGCGACGTGGGGTCTCGCTTCACGAAGCATAGGATATTGAGGTTGAGGCTGGGGCATAGACCGCAATGGAATCTCATGGCAGGGGGACAATCTGTCCCATCCCACCTGAGTACGATACACCGCCGGCGCAAGCGCAAGCGCCCACTCCCCAGCATACACTTCAGCTTGGTCCTTAGGCACTGTGTGCGCAAAGGACGGGAGGATTACTTCCTCCCCTCTAGGAGCCTCTAAAATGAAAGCTGGGGGCCAATCTGCCTCCGCTAGGAGGATATCATAGGTGGTGGTCAGATTATCCCAAAAAATCCCTTTTATTGTACGTTGTATGTCACCCTCTATTAATAAGACTATTTCATAAAGTCTGTCAGGGGGAGCCACTCTGGTGTCAGCTGTTTCAACAGTAACCGAAATATCAGTTGCTGTCACCGCCAGAAATGGACGCAGAGCTTGACGGACTATGGTAATTTCCGCTGCGCTGTCCAGGAGCGTCAGCGCCCATGTCCGGTTCCGAAGCTGTGTCCGCACTATCTGAGGCATACCTTCCCGTCAGAGCCGCCACTTTCTTCTTCTGAAATGGGGGTCTTTGTCGTGCAAATTCGTCCTGCTTGCCTTTACCCTCAGTCTGTCGGGGCTGGTCACGCTGTTGTGGAGCACCCCGACCTTTGCCACCGCCTCCGCCACCGGACTGTGTAGCCGATGTTTCCTGTGAAGAACGAGGAGAGCGCTGTTCAGAAACCTGAAATCTATCAGGAGACTTTATAGCAGCACGATCGCGCAGATCATAAGTGCGTTCACTACTAGACTGTACGGGAGAGGCAGGCCGAGAGCCCTGTTTCTGTTGCTGCTGCTTTCCCTGTTGTTTAACCTGCCATTTTTGTTTTGGAAAAAAGGGCCGTTCGTCCTTACCAGACGTTTCTGCCTTACCCTGCTGTTTTAGATCGGGATTCTTTATTACAGGCTTAACTCCTAAAGAGCTACGACCCAAATCCCGATATGCCTCTGCGATTATTTTCGCAAATTCCTGCGGTTTGTCCTCCTCAGCAACTCGTTTTAGTTCATTACGAACCTGGAAATGCAAAGCATCACCCTTTAGGTTACCAATTATCATGGTAGCCACCAGGTCGAATTGACCGAGGAGCCGCATCCCTAACTCTATCGCAGACTCCGCACCATGGTTCTCTTGAACTCTTTTGATAACGGAGGGCAGCTGCAACATAGACGGAGTGCCAAAGCACTGCGCGTACGTCGCAGCAAAGACCTTGCCCCAATTTACACAATCATCTATGTAGGGGACCAAGTCTTTAGGCAAACTAATGGTGAGGATCCTGTGTTTCTCCACAGGAGTAGTATTCGGGTAAACCACTTCTATTTGGTCAAATTTTTCAGCAAGCCAAAAGGGGAAATCATCCCTATTTTGGGGGCGCTTGCCCATAACAGAATTAACCATAACAGGACTAATGACCACCGCGTGATGATCAGTAGGCTGTCCCGCAACAGCAGGTGCCCCCGCCTGCATATTGCGCGACACATACTGCACTAACGCCCTATATACCGTAATTAGGGCAGTGTGTAGTACACGCAACTCAGCTACCGTCACCGTGAGGTAACGGGGATGAGGCGTAAATCCGGCTAGTACCGGCCAAGTGGCCCCTGCAATTGATAAAGGGCCCATTCTCGGCGGTATAACCACATGGGGAAGGGCGCCATTAAACCAAATATGATGCTGCCAAGCAGATATTGGTATTTCCTGTGTCCTATACGGCGTATAGTTCGCCGGCACTGCAGCGGCAGTGTAAGAATGAAAGGTGTCATCATCCCCCACCGCTGGAATCGTCACCCAAGAGTAGAACAACTCATAGGGATGAGCCGCATCGGCTCCCACTACAAAGATGACGTTCATACCAGTGTCCGGTACCCCATACTGCGTCAAATGACGTTTCACAGCTGCACGGCTATGAGCCGCAATTTCCAAAGACATTAGGACAACACACACTTGAAACTATCAGTAGCACAAGGGTTCAATAACCTTTTTAATTATCAAGCTTGAAAGAACCTATATCAATAGACCTAGGTAGGTTTAAATCCGTCAGACTTGTTATCCGGAAACAAGAATGAGGGTGTTGTGGACAAACGCGAGCACTACTAAGGCGTTTCAACTCATAGACCAAACGTTAGGTGCGCCATGTTGCAGGGATTCTGCTTATACACAGAACTATGCGTAGAACCCCAGGACCTCAGTGAGTTGTGGTGTACCAGAAACTCACCTCAGAACCCAGAACCCAGTATCCGGCTAGCATAAGTGTCCCATTCGTTATCCGAGATTTAGCTCGGCGGTCCCAATGAAAAGACAACCCAGAACAAGCGACTCAGTACATACTCAGGAATGGTGGGAATCGGAAATACCTGTTCGTATATTATTCTCACATCAGTCCACAACAAGGATCAACAGAGACACGGTGAAAATAAAAAGAGTTTATTTTTATAGACCACGTGTCCTAATATGCAGTACTTTGGCTAACACAAGCAGACAAATGATTAAAATCAAAACCATCAACATAGTTACAATTCCATAGAATATAAAAGGGGTGATCATGTTATAATGACAGTGGATACTACCACCTTCCCTTTACTAAGAAGCTAATATTATTATTAGACTAACAGAAGGTCTCTTAGGCTTGAATAGGGGACCCCATACTCAAAGATCAGCTTAGTGAAATCACATCACAGGAGCATCAGGAGTCTTCTCGCAGGAAGGCTCGTCTTCGGTCTGAATAATAAACATGATGTCCGTGATATTAAAAGCACCAACTTTCAGGTATGTGCAGCTGCTCGTGTGTTATGACTAAATAGTGGGTCGATCAACCTAGAGTGGAAAACATGCATTGTCTAACAACTCAGACTGTTTGTCACATCGTGTGCAGACCAAGGTCGCTTCGCAGAGCTCGGGATGGTAACAACAGATTGCTCTCGTGTGAGGCAAAACTCGAGTCAGCAGTTCGTTTAAGCAATAACATGTGAACGCAGTGTCGTGTGCAAAAGCAGCAAGATGGCTTTCTAACTTCTGACGTGGTTATGCTAACTTAACAATGTATGTACGCATTAAGGGAGTCCTTACTACACCAGTGTGGGCATGGCAGGCCAAAGGGTATTGGATGCTGTGACTTGCATTGCATTTGCTGAGTTTGGGTTCTAATTGAGACAGATCATCATGTGCCATGGAGTCAAGGCAAACTTTGAGATCCTTGCCTCACTCTTAAGTGTTTCTAAATTTGCAAGGTGTGTCCACTGACACACATCTCACCCTCAGTGGCTTTTATGACATTTCACATGTACAGGTAGCTGTCACAACGACCCACCATTGGTCACCAGTGTACTGCACTACCTTGTCAGTCACCAAATCCAACATGTGGCACAGAATTGTCAGATTATGTGTGGGGACAGCAGAAGGCTAGACTTACAATGTAGCAAAACAAATAGCCCAGACCCTATGTGGATGTGTGACCCACATTCGGCATTTGTCTTGTCCCATACAATGCTACAAAGCAGATGACACTTGTACAGACGTAAAAGAGCTGCAACTCCATATCAATGGCCAAATTCAATTAAATCTGGACTCTTCATGTTCTCCTTAGGTGGACTGGTTTTGGAACCTGCACATGTAATAGTGACAGGACACACAAGAACGCCAAGGCTGAGGGTTGGCCAATACAGTTGTGTAAGCCACAAACATTCATGTGAGATGTCCATGTCAGACTCAATTCAGGAAATTACAGTGAACTTACACGTAATGTAAGCTCATAAACACTGACAACTGTAGAGTGTGATCAGAGGAAAACAAAGTCTGGACTTGGCTCATCTATGTATGTGTCTCATCCTGAATGAAACAACCATCACATCATGATTTTGCTTACATTTCAGCAGGCACAGCTGGCCAAATGGAAGGACAGCAGGAACAGGTTCAGAGAGGGAGGCCATCAGTGCACCTGTGGCTACAACCTCTTTCCACCAGTGAGGAAGAAGAGGATGAGGAGGGACCCTCAACTACAGGAGGCAAGGGAATTGGAGGCTGTGGACATTGAAGGTGGGGGGAGAACCCGACACCTCTGGCCATAGAGTGGTAGAGAGCTACTCTCCCCCAGACTATTCACCTGTGGGTTCTATAGAGGTGTCCCCGGGGCAGGCCAATACCCAACCTGGGCCTGCCATCAGCCCCTCAATAGCTCTAGAGTCCCCCATGCCATTGGGGCCTCCAGCTGCATCCCCTGCAAGCAGTCTCCCTCCTCGTATCTGCCAGCTCGACCACAACATTGGATCTGGACCTGAGGCACCACATCCCTCCTGTCCCCCCCAGGCCCCTCCTGTTTTGTTCCTCCTGTGGCTGTGCCAGAGGACTTGAGGTGGATTTGTGAGGGTCAGCCAGACATGTCCACTCGCATCATGCTGCAAGTGTGTCTGGAGATACGCGTGATGTGAGAGGACATTGTCCGATCTCTCTGGCCACCCTCACTACCAGCGTCAATTCCATGGCCACAGCCATGTCGTCTGTTGTCTCCCAAATCCCTACCCATACCACAGTCAATGTCTCCCCCTGTCCGCTGTCCAAGACCATTTCCCCCATACTCCTCGTGTGTCATGAACCCATGTGGTGCCTGTTCCTGCACCAGCCAGCTGTGTGCTTGCATCGGACTCTGAGGATCTGGACATTGTGGTAGTGGAGGATGACCAGAAGGACACTTGACTTTTTGACTGAGACGTCTTTGTGAACAATTATTTTATTTTCCCCTTGTAAATAGACTGGTTTCCCTGACACTCCTTGATGTGTTATATTTTTGTTGCCCCACCCCAATCCAAGTTCCCTTCTCTATCTGCATTAAGATCATCATTTGTTTTCCTTTCTCCCTTCCAAACGGACGGTTGTTCTTCTGTTTATACATAAATATCTTTGAGGAATTCTACTTACTTTAACTTGTTTGACTTCATTTTGAATGTCTGGTTCAGAATATGGACACGTATTTGGTGAGTCATCTGCTATGCACATAATAGCTTGTTGCAATCATGGGTTAAACTTGTAACTGTGTCACACACACACATACATCCTCACAACTCTAGGCCACCTACATCGTTATACAGGACATGATACACAACAGAATCTTAATTTTTTAGATCTTTATTTTTTCTATACATATATTCACTTGGTCAATTAGTCTTGGGGTTCTTGTCACTGGTGATCGTGCTTGCGACATCGCAATTTCGGAGGTGATGATCGCGGTGATGGGTCAGGTCTGGCTTGTCGCCTATGTGTAGGTGGGTGTTGTCTATGTGCCTGTACAGGATGATCTACATGTGTAGGGGCAGATAGTGTATGCACATTTGGTGTGTGTGCCTGGACAAGGGCTGGGTCTGCAGGTGGTGGGAGTGCCTGTACAGGGTTTGGTGGTGGCTGTGCAGATGGTGGGAGTGCCTGTACAGGGTTTGGTGGTGGTTGTGCAGGTGGTGGGAGTGCCTGTACAGGGGTTGGTGGTGGTTTTGCAGGTGGTGGGAGTGCCTGTACAGGGTGTGGTGGTGGTTGTGCAGGTGGTGGGAGTATTGTACAGGGATTGGTGGTGATTGTGCAGGTGGTGGGAGTGCCTGTACAGGGGTTGGTGGTGGTTGTGCAGGTGGTGGGAGTGCCTGTTCAGTGCGCCAGTGGGGATGTGTACCTCTGCTGTGGTCATGTGCAGTTGGTGGTGCAGGTCCTGCAGGCAGATATGATGGCTCCCCTCCCTGCATTGACCGTTATGGGAGACTTTGGAACACTTTCAGCATGCCCTCCGTCATCTTCATGGCCAAGGCATGGTGTCTTGCACTCTCTTCCCTTTGGATGGATATCATGTCTTTCATATTCCTGGACATGTCCTGCCAAGTTCTATCCATCCTATCCAAAAAATGGCTCAGCCTGTCCATCACCTGAGGGAATTGGTCCATGTCCTGCAGGGACTCAGAAATGTCTGACAGGGTAGTCCCTATTGCACGAATGTCCTGCCTCACATCAGTCTGCTGTTGGAAGAAGTCCTGCTCCCACTGGCCACCATAGCCAGGTGCAGGCCCTCTCTGCAGGTGTCTGCCATGGATGGGATGAGCAGGTCCAACAGCAGGGGGGTGGCAGGTAGAAACCTGTGAGCAGGAGAATGGTGCCAAGGGGATGCCTGCACCACAACAGGGCTGGTACTTCCCCCAGATGGTGGAGAGGATGGCAGGGAAACCCTGTATAGGGAAGAGCGGGTAGGGAAACCACCATGTCAGTCCTGAACGTGAGGGCTGTGAGGGAGTGATGTCTGTGTTGGGATGCGTGGGAGCTGTGGCTGGTTAGCTCTATGCTGTGGACAGGAAATTGTTTGTTTGAGAGGAGGCTGACAAACGTAGCTTGGCCATGGATGTGATGCTGTGACTGATTTTGGCAAGATAGCTGTCATTGGCATTGGAATCGTCATCCTCGGAGTGGATGGACATGTAGTCATCATCATCTTTCAAGTCTACGTCCTCAGGAAATTCCTCCTCCTCTTGAGCAGTACTTGCTGCCAACATAACTGCCTGGAGGATCAGTGGATTCTCCCCTCTGATTCCCCATCGGCCTGCACTGGTCGTAGGTCTGTCATCCTCATCCTCAGCATCCCCTGGAACACAGAGGTTGAAACCGTATTAGTGATCGACCTGGTTTTACATGTGGTGCAACACAAGGGTTGGATTAACTGTACTTTGCATCAACGGATAAGGATCATGTGACCTGGTTAGGGTACCACAACAAATGACAGCTCACACCATAGCACTGAGGTGTTACACGGAGATGTACATATTACAAATAAACTCACCAGCACCAGCTACAACTTTCTGTCCCTTCGCGTTCCCCCCTGGTGTCAACTGCTGAACCTGTCTCCTCATAGATGTTGTAGACGTAGCTGTCCCCGATCCAGCAGCTGTAGAGGGAAGTGACAACATTCTCAATGATCTGCTTCGCTAATTGACAAGACAGGCACACGTGACACTCATGATTTGTATTTCACTTTGCAAACAACAACTGCTGATTCCATGCAGAAGGGGATCTTGACCTCTGTCATGGCTTATTAATCTAAGATAGTGACACACCTCATGCCAGAATTACCTGAAGGACGGGTGCGCGAGGGTTTCACTGCTGCATCCAGGATGTTGTGCATTCCCGGGGATGGTGTCCGCTGCAGTGGTGTCATCCTGTCAGCAGCTGTGATGAGACATACAAATCCATATTTCAGTACAACAGATGGTAGCTATGGGCTAACATGTCATTCTCAATAACCATTTGCGGATAATCCAGGACAATGTGCGGCATGTTTACCTCATGGACTTTACATGTCGGCACCTGCTCACATGCAGCATTTGTTAGCTGTTACCTCCACGCAGCAAATACATCAATAAGATGACACATCAACAGACAAACTTGTATGAGAAGGTTACTGATATTTCAAGGAAGCGGATAAATGACCAGGACTCCTCCTCATTACACTGATTTCACCTTCACCATTAAGACTAACAGGTTTCATGAGTGTAATGTTGTCTGTTGACAAGTCAAAAGGAGTTCATGTGTGAGATGTGCAATAGTCAGGTACATAATGTTGGTCATTTGTGCTTCCCTACCCGTGAAGTCACAAAGCTCATTTCTGAATGAGAGCACACAGCTTTCTTAAGTCCATCCTTTGAGTGTCCTCTGTTTGCATACCCTCTTTCCAACATCATGGTAGCACTTAGCTGACAACGGATGGTGTATTGTCCATCAGACATCCAAACCTCATATGTCAGTCACTCACCTATACATGTGAATATGGTAGTAGAGGAGGCAAGCTGAATGCAACATTTGGTTATGATCCCACATTGCAGATAAGTTGAGGAGCTTTGATGCTTTCCGCCTGCACTGGATTCACGTGTTGCTTTTCAGCCAAGTTATTTAGAAGGTGTAACTGCATGAAGATTCACCTTAGCAGCCCCTACACCCATCTCAAAGGTACCCAACTGGCATCAGTGTGAGCCTCGGCCATGCCAATTTCATTATGATTTTACCATTTATATTTTGCTAGGGAGTTTTCCTATCAGTGAATTACAAACCTGTTGTGTTTTGCTCACTTCATATGACACATTGTACTATTTTATGTTCATTCTGCACTCACTTGACATACATTTTGTGTCATCCTTTCATTAGCCACCAAGGTCTGATCTGGTATGTGTTTAAGTGCCATATGTGAGCATATCGTGATGCAGGACAACAGTGTTGTCAACACATACAACATATGGTGGAGGTTAAAGGCACATTTAAAGAGCATTCAGCAAAATTATTTGTGGGTTTACTTACCATGGCCCAGCACCATAACAGTGTGTGGTCCCTGAACAGATGTCACAGCCAACCTTGCAGCTAAAGTCAGTGTATGTCTTTGATTCTGGGAGGACCTAATTGTACCTACAATGATAAGTGTGTTTTGCAACTTTATATTTCTGCTGCCACATGTGATGTACTCAATTTCTGGCACAAAGGATAGGCACAAGCAGTTGTGGGCACCACCGTTGCAGAAGTGTGTTGTACTTAATATCATGAGTGATCCCACATATAACTTAGAATGGGCCCACTACCTAGATGCGACCTGTATCAAAATGTCATGACTATGAATCCTGAAGTAAGGTCCACTATCGTGTTTTGTTGATGGCCAACAAACAAGTCAGCCAATGTAAGAAGTACATGACCAGCTGGGTGGACTGGGCAATTTCATGTATATTGGAAACATTCGAAGTTGGACAGTGGATGCATTGTCTATACTACTGACACTGGTATCTCACTTCTTGTTCATCATTATCATATTTGCGCAAATTGGATTTCTTGATTAGGTCTACACTATTACAATAAAGTGGGGACACCCTTTTGACTAGTTGTGGCACTCGATTACAGGACTGGGTTCCCAGGTCTGGGACTGTTGGTGAAATATATGTTATGTTCCACAATTACAAAGGTATGAGGATACAAGACATGTTATATTTTGTCTTTCGCTATTCACAAATGTCCTTTGCTAAAGGTGAATGTCTATTGACAACTTCAATAGTTGTGAAGCTAGTTTTTAATCTCTGGTTACCTTTCATATTTGGGCACTATATGTCCCTCTGTTGTTTCCTGACAATGTATGCATTTTGACCATCTCCTAGCCAGTTTGACTTACCAGTTAGTAAGGGTGGTATGCCTTTCTCTGGACAATGTTGATTCCCACCAGTAGATGCAGGGACCCCTGCTACTGCGGTTGTCTGTGCTCTGGCTGAATGTGTCAATGGGTGAGAAGAGAGAAAGTAGCCAATTGGGAAATGTGCATCTGGAAGTTGTCAGGCATTTCCCAATATCTTCTGCATGCTAACTGTTGTGAAGTACTGCCGCAGATGGGGCAGGTAGGAGCAGTGGGGCCTAGGGGACGTAATGGCGTGGCAGGGTGGGAAATGAACAACGGAATATGTGTATGACATATTTTGATTTGAGGATTCTCTCACCTTCTGCTTTGTGATTTAGCCTGGCACAGGCTGAGTTATATCTTGGATAATTTGTGGCAGATTTACAAGCCCCTTGCAAAACATTTCCACCGCCGTTACGTCACTTCTGTGACACAGCGGTGGTGTAAAACATTTGACAAATTGCAACTTATTTACAACATGAGGCATCTATGGGGATGTGTCACGTTGTGAAGCCCTGCGCAACATTATACCTGCGTCAGGTTTGATGTAAGCAGGGTGGGCGTTCCTTTGGGAAATGCCTTGTAAAAGTGATGCAGTGAAATCTACAAGATTTCATGGAGTCACTTTTCAGAGGCCGCTGGGACAAACCTTATGCCTGCTTGAATCAGACGTAAGGAGTGGCACAGCACATTAGGTATGAGCGGTCCATGGACATTGTTGGAGTTGCGTCGCACTTGCGACACAACTCCAGCAAAGCACCCCCCTAACGTCATCAGATGCAACACACATCTGTCTATGCCTGCGCACCAGTGCACCGCATTGTAAATGCGACGCATCCGTGGTGGCGCAAGGGTTGAATTGCATGTCACATCGGTACTGGCGCATCCCTGATAATATTTGTCAATTGCTACTTAGCAGGGTTGGGTATAAACGGCAGCAGTACTGTGCCCATGTTTACACTAGTGGGAGATGGATTTGCCATTTCTAATGCAAAGGATTCTGGGACTTGTGGTGCAACATACAGAGGGTAACACATGAGTCTCAGACTGATTATTTTTTTATTTACACTTCGAACAACTTCCTTACTCACAATGGCAGTGTAACACAGACAATCTGTTCATGCACTTTTTCTTGTCATCCCATTTACCTGGTACCACGTAGCGGACATCACTAACAGGCAGCCCATGGTCCAAGTGGCGGTGGATTGTGGTGAAGATAACCTCCTCCAGTGGGGTGAGACGGATGTGGGGTCCAGAGTATGCAGCAGGGAGGATCCTGTTTAATTTGATCCTGGAGTACTTCTCATTCACCCTCTTTCTTTCATCCTGCCACTTCCTCTTGATGTCCTGGACTGTGCGCCTCTCCTCCCCCAATGCTGTGACAGCAGTGGCTAATTGCTGCCATAGGGCTGCCTTCTGTGTGGCACTGGTGCAGTAGGGTGGGAGTTCATATATGCGTTTGTGGTGCCTCACTATGTACTCCACAAGCATGGTGGTCTCCTCAGCAGTGAAGTTCTTCTTCTTCCCCATTTGTTCCATTTTCCTCTGGCGATGTACAGCAATGTAAACACAAACTCTCTGTGGCCAAACCTGTTCCTTCAATGTGTGCTGCTTTTATATGTTTTGTGGTACTGGTCAATTAGTGTTAATTGGCTTCAGCTGGAGCGTGGTGGGGAATGGTAGGCACTTGGAACGTTCATCATGCCAAAATGGAGGTATTGGCTGGGATTGGCTGCAGTGTGTCAGTTGATGCATGGTGGAGGATGGTAGTCACTTGGACAGGTGTTTACCCTTGAGAAATCCGAGATTCCGTCCCAAAATCGGAGAATTCCCACTCCGGGTGCGCAAATTCCGGCCCGAATGCCGACATAAAGTTAGTAGTCGTAAATCCATTCTGTGAATAACAAAATTAGTAAGTTCTTTCTGTGAATGCCAAAAGTACTAAGTGTATTCTGTGAATACCAGAAGTAGTAAGTGCATTCTGTGAATACCAAAATGGTAGTAAGTTTAGGATTTTGTCTTAAGTTAGTTCTGTGAATCGGGCCCACCGTCTCTATCATGTACATAATAAGGACAGAAGAGGGCCCCTCTTAAAGAGATAAGGAGAATCACACCATGGGAAAACCAAACAGTCAAAGTAAAGCAAGCAACAAATGCTTCTCCATTTAAATTTGAAATAGGCATAGCTCTCTAAATATATAAGATCATGAGTCAGACCAATACAGTTTATATTTTAGTTTTCAATATGTATTCATATAAATTCATCAATTCAAGTAAACAGACATATGAATGTGCTACCTAACACAAATGTATGACAATACAATGCAAACATTTACAACACATGCCTCTACAATGCAGATTTTACATCCATTACAACACATGTTTTTACATCGCATGCCATCACAACGCATTATTAGAAACTACATTTACAACGCATTCCATTATATCGCATTATACCATTACAACGCATACCATTACATTGCATTTAAGGTAACTGTTGGATAGTGTAGGGGTAAAAATTACCATTCCCACTCCAGTGAGTGCAACATTAGGGTAAGTGTTGGATAGTGTAGGGGTAAAAACTATGCTTTGTAATGGTGTGCGTTGTATTGGTATGCGTTGTAGTGACATGCGTTGTAATGACATGCGTTGTAGTGACATGCGATGTAATGGCTGCGTTGTAATGGCATGCGATGTAAAGGATGTTGCAATGTGATGACTGCATTGTAAAGGTAGTGTGATGTAATGACTGCGTTGTAAAGTTGTTTCCCACCTAACACAGCAAAAACAAAAACAGAACTCAAAGCAACCACTTACTTACAGTGAGACTCACTCATAACCACTCATACTCAACAACCAAATAGACCAAAAATGTAAAAACATTCCAAGCATATTATAGTGCACAATCAATAGGCCAATAGCCTATTGGCATACATAAACATATATTTTAATTTTCTTCCAGTACGCAATAAATCCATTAATATAGTACATCTATTGGCAATAGTAAATGTTTAAACAAACTTGTTGTGCCAAACAGAAAGGTTGCGCAGACGGGCATTTCGGTGAGAAGAACACACTTTAATCAATTATAACACCTTCATCAGGGCACATGGGTGGAATACATATCAGGTGGCTAAGACCATCCAGGTTGAATATATTGAAAGCTGAAGAGAGCTCACATTGTGTTCCTTATTTGGTCTGAAACATGAACAAATAAAAGATGATTTAATTTCAAAGTGGACAAAGCCATGTAACTACAGAGACCAGGGGGAAGAAAAGGATATCCTAACAACGATCCAAGTGACCATATCACCATTGTGCAAAGAAAAAGAAATGTGCTGGTGTGTTTATCCTACCCAGAGTTTAGCGCCTAGGAAAAACTCTGTGGGGAATAGTAAACAGCTATACTTAGGAACCCACCCATAGTGAAGGCATGGGTTCATATGGGGGAATGATTTAAATGCTTTAGAATGACGCAGTTAGAAATGAGATCAGGTAAGGGAAAAATAACAGCAAATACCTACTGAAATAATGAATAAATAATCTCTCCCAGCAGGGGAGATAGCCGTTAAATGATAATGTTCCAAGAAGACCTGAGGTAGGCAGTCAAGTCTGGAAGCCCAGAATAGGATGTCAGAAAGCCTTTCCTGGGTTAAGGCTAACAACAAAGACATATGTAACATATTATATTCAGTCCAATGGAAGGATCTACTATATAGTTAGATATGTGTAATGAGAATTGGGGGAACGTTAATTTATCTACCTGATAATAGGCTCAAACAACAGAGGTACAGATCAAAAGTAGACACACTGCACAGATAACATACAAAGTATCTATGTTCTCTCCAGTAGATAAGGGTAATTCCAAGTAGTGGGCCTTAGGAATCACAAGAAAATAATTCTACAGAATGAAAAACGTACATTTTTAGCCATCTAAGAATACCAGTTTGCAATTGGTATACTATAGGTCTTCATATCCAAAATGAAATGGGAGCAACCAAAGGTCTTTGAATATATTACAATATGAAATCCCTTACACGGGTAGAGAAATACGCAAAACACCTACAAATAGTTTAGATTGCCCTCAGGCTGGGGACTAAGACTAAATATAACTTAGTTTCATTGGATATGGAAGACCAAATGAGATGGTAACATTCCAAAAGTGGGATCCACAGATGAGAATTATGTAACAGAAAATATCCCAAAAAGTGTCACAAAAAGAACGGGGTCCTGCAAAGCAGTGGAGATTCCCATAGCGTGATTTTCACTAGTTTGTATATACATATATGGGGGCAAGAAGCCAGTATGTCCTGTATAATGATACCCGTCAAACTCAGAAGGAAATTCAACTCTAAACTTGAGTCCTTACGAAATTAGAATCATACGGCTTGAAAACAATTACCCAAGCCAGATTCTACAGCTAAGCTGTCGTACGCTTACCTAGAGTCGCGGGTGACAGAGCTCTGTCTCAGCATCAGGTACGGCACAACAAAACTATTCCAAGAAAAGGGTGGATTTTATAGTTAAAGAGTCCCAATGTAATTATATCAAATTAGAGAAACCGGCAGCACCTGTCGGTAACAGGGTCAGAATGTCCGTAGGTGCTACAAACTCCAAGCCAATCTCAGGCACCATATTGGAAGAAGTAAATGGAGATGGGTTACCATCAACATGAATATGTGCTTGTGGGGCATAGTGCTCGGACGCACAATGGAACAACAAGAGTGAAAGTAGTCCTAGTATTGGCAATTGAACAAGGTCTACATACTAGGGTGTGCAGAGTCACAAAAAAACTCTACCACGATACGAGGATTTCTGCTTTCTGCAGAGTTTGCTGGTGCACCGGTTCACGTTGCATTGGGAAACCAGAGTACATCTGCGCGCTCCAAAAACATGCAATCCTGAAGTGTGCTTGCATTTTAAATCGCACACAAACAACACCATGCAGTAAGCATGGACGTGGCCATCTTGTTTTTCTGCTCTCTGTTACGGTGCTGGGCAAAAATTGTAATCTCTACTATATCTGTGGAATCCTCCTCCCTTATTACTTTTTGACCCATAATTTATATTTTGTATAATACTGTGTGTCTTTGTATTTGTGTATTTTACATGTTTATGCAATTGTTTAGTATTTTGTGACTTTTTGACTTAGTTTATTTACCCTAGGGGCAGAGTGTCGGTGTGTGCAGCACATTAGCCAGGTTGGGTACATGACGCCGCAGCCAACGCACCGTTGGGCAGTCATTCTGGACTGGGAACAGGACCTAATTGATCTGCTAGGCATCAAAGTTCCGCGACTCTGTGAGCATTAATTATTTGTTGTGATTGCGTTCTACAATGCTAAAATAAATTTAGAATAGCATGCTGCTCACACTCAGAGGTAAGTTATGTTTAGTTAAGTTACGCTAGTATATGACAGTGTGATCCAGTTTCTAGTTTCTGCTAGGCAGTTGCCGCTACCTATTCGCATTCATCAGGTGTCCACTTTGGTTGATTCATTAAGAATCAACTCATTCAGACATCTCACACTCTACTGTCTTTGCATTCAAACATTTCCTAATATTGATCTTAGAGGGGACCCAAATGGCAATTATAAAAATCTGTTTAATAAAACAATCAATCAGAAAGCAGTTATACAATTATATAACATACATATTGCTTAAAAACATTCTTAAAGACAATCCAAAGTCCTACTAGAGTATTGTACAAAATATTATCAAGGCGTTATGTTAAGAGAGACAGTAACTAAGCATTACACATTTTTCCTTACACTTTTGTTAGTTTTAAGTAATCAACAGTACATAAACATCTAAGCATTGTGACACTTATACTTCATAGTTCCTCAAATGTAATAAAACAAAAAAAGGGAACGTCAACACGTTTTGGTAGAAAAATAATGTAGGACCACCTTCTTCAGGACACCAACAATACTAATATCCCTCTAAATGAAAAGGCAGTGCTCTCACTTAATATTTGATTGATTATAACATAGGCTGATTGCCCTTCACCCTTATGCTCGAGCGTTTGATTCCTGTAGGAATGGGTATGTCCCAACTGTAGTGGACAAATTGTATTATAGGGTCAGGATAATACAAGCAACCTATTTCATCGATTCTTAGTCCAACTTTCGGGACGTGATAATGGGGACTGAATAGCCTTCCAGAATCTTTTTTCACAGTGATGTGAAAAAAGGAACTGGGAACGCCCTTGCACTCCACCTCAGACAGAAAACTTTGCCCCCCTTCGCAAGAAACCTCAAAACCTGGCTCTTTGACAGACACCCTCCTTGATGGATTTGAACCTGCACCCACACACCCCCAGCCCCTTGAGACAGGTGAGTAGCTGCACTTAACAAGCACGTGATTGATTGATTGAGTGATGCCCACCACATCTACAGTGTTTGCATCAGCCAGTTTTACTCTGATGCAAACACTCACAATGTAGTGAGCTGCAGATCCGTTCATTTACAGTTACAGTATACCAGCAGTTTCACATGACAGTGCAGCAAGGCTGGAAAAAAAGTATGAGGCCCCACTCCTATTGCATTTGCCATCCAACACAATATGTCTTTCATTGACGATCATTCTACACCTGGCTTGTCTAACTTTGTGAACTAAACAACTAATCAAATACCCAAAGTATTTTGGAAGATACTGATGTGCTAAGTGAGCTGTAGTGCTGCATTGCTGGTGTAAATGGGGTTGCGTATCTGGAATCTAAGTTATGTGTAATGTTTTATTCTAGCCACATAGAACATTGGTGATGCTGGCTCCAGTGCCACTGCAGGAGGAGATGCTGACAGGTCAGTTGGAGGGGGAGAAGCGGCAGCAGGGACAGGCACTGCTAAGTAACATACATTCTTGCAATTACTATGCTCACTAGCTATTGCCATGGCCTCACTCGCTGTCATACAAAATCACCATGAGGTGAACCCCCGAGCTTTACCAGCCACAGTTCAATACACTTGTTCATATTTTTCCCCTTTCAATTAAACTGTGACTGAATAAGCCAAAGATGATGAATCAATGATCAGTGTAGTGGCCTCTCTATCATATATATAGAAAGCTCTACCCCACCTGTCTATTCCCTCTATCCTACCCCTTGCAGTAGAGAGAATCAAGTTTACATTCCTTGTTTACTTCCCAGCAAATGAATTTGTTGGAAATTCGTGGTGGTGGGCAAGGTCACAGAGTTATTTGGGAATAAGTGCATGATTTGATATCAGGTTTGGCATATGGGATACACAGTGATGAATGTACCAAATAAAATCTATATAATCTGTTCCTTTACCTGTAGTGCAGTCCATTAGATTTATTTTCCTCAACGTCTAGTTATGGTAGACATGATAATATATTAATATCCACATTTCATGCATGAGGTGTACGACTGACGTATCTTATTAATTAGTTCTCTGCCTCTTTGGAGACAGAGTAGAAAGAGAAATGAATTTGGCAAAGAGCTGGGCCATTTGAAATTAAATAGATAATTGTCAACTACAGCTGCAGACAGCAGCAAACTAGCAGAGTCGTGTTTTTGTGGGATGGATTTGTTGTTTGTTGGGGCTGTGTGAAGAGGGTGGGAAGGAAGGGACTGGAGAGACTATCTTGGCCTTTTGAGTTTTGGGGCTTGGGTCAGTTTGTTTATGTGGGCATGTTGTTTGGGTAGAGCAGGTGGGTTGCTTTGTAAATAAATAAAGGGGGAAGCTATTTTTGTCTAATCTAAATTTATGCCTGAAGTAGTTTATTTGACTTTTACTTTGCACTGCTGTCCTCCAGTAGTTTTATTCGCCTGTTTATGTGCTTGTAAAATAAGAGAGAAAGCAAAAGACATACAACTGATAGACGAAATGCAGAACAAATCAAAACATTCACCCCCAGTCAAGAGATCTAGGTTAAATCCATCATTCTTTTGCTCACCATGCCACCCCACTTTAGACCTGGCCATATGCAAATCAGTTTTGACCCTGTGCCTCATGGGAACAGTCCAGCCCAAACTGCCAAGCCAGGTCCTCCCTGGACTGGAAACAAGCATCTTAAGACCGGTTTCGGGGATACACCCATCATCAGCCAGGATAGCTTGAATCCAGTGGCACAGTGAGCCCGGGACCAGCGTCAAAGCATACCCGGCACACTTAGGGTTAGAAAGCTAAAGACACACAATTGATGGACGAAGGCAGAGCAAATAAAAACATTCACTCCCCCAGTCAAGAGATCTGGGTTAAATCCATCATTCTTTTGCTCACCATGCCACTCCAGTTTAGACCTAGCCATATGCAAATGAGTTTTGATTGTGTGCCTCTTGGGAACAGTCCAGTCCGAACTGCCAAGTCAGGTCCACCCTGGACCATAAACAAGCGTCCTAGGACCAGTTTAAGGGTTTACCCCCCATCAGCCAGGATACCCTGAATCCAGTGGCACAGTGAGCCCGGGAGCGATGTCTGGGCATACCTGGTAAACTTAGAGTGAGAAAGCAAAATACACACAATTGATGGACGAAGTCAGAACAAATGAAAACATTCACCCCCAGTCAAGAGACCTGGGTTAAATACATCTTTCTTTTTCTCACCATGCCACCTCAGCTTAGACCTGGCCATATGCAAATCAGTCATGACCCTGTGCCTTATCGGAACAGTCCAGCCCAAACTGGCAAGCCGGGTCCTCCCTGGACCACAAACAAGCATCCTAGGACCAGTTTGGGGGGTTGCGCCCCTCATCAGCCAGGATAGCTTGAATCCAGTGGCACAGTGAGCCCGAGACCCACATCTGGGCATACCCGGCACACTTAGGGTGCGAAAGCATAAGACACACAATTGATGGACAGAATGCTGACCAAATCAAAACCTTAATCTAAGAGAGAGCATAGCACTTAGTTATAAAGTCTAGGCTTTTACTTCTCTAACTATCGTGACCATTATGGGAATGCTGCCATTATGACCTATATTGTGTCAAAGTTCTGTACTATCTAGATAAAAAATAGTAACAGTTAATTTATTTCTTACTATGTTAAATTACATCCATACTAGTTGTCTTGTCCAGAGTATACATGCATCAATAACAGGGAAGGCATCACAACTTCATAAGCGAGGTCCCGCTTCTAATTTCTCCCAGGTGAGCTCCAATTGTATAATTGATCTGAATGATTGATTGATTATCCATCATAAGCAACTAAATGAAAGTAGAAAGTCTGAGTAAGTGCATTATATATTTATCAAAGATGTACAAAGAATTGACACAACCTAAGTACTACGTGATGACACAATGAGAATGACTGATTGTGCTAAAATAGAACAAAATAGCAATACTAGTAAGTTTAGGCTAATGTGGAGCTAGCCGTATTATTTGTGAAATCCTCAAGTTGACAAGCTTAGCTTAGGCGTTTACGGTTATGCAACTCAAGGCCTAAATAATGATGGTGCCAATGACTGATGTTCTTCATTGTATATATACAAAAATACAGATCATTTTTAAAGCACAGGTTGGTAATGGGCTGGAGTGGCTACTGCTTTGAAGAGTCTACAGTAAGTTGGTGTTGCTTTCACCACATCTGCCCACCAAAGGTGTGATCCTTTGATGGTGTAACTTAAGTCGCACCTCAAAAAATCACACAGCTCGGGGGAAGAGGGGAAGAGGTTTGATGAATAGATGGGTAATGGGATTTTGGGAAAGGTTTGACAAAGTCAAACACTACAACACAAGGCCAACATTCATCTGGGCAATAAGCAGCAGCTCATCATTCACCATCAATCTGTTGTTAGAAGGAAACAAAGGAATGAGTATGACAGAGTACAGATACATACATTGAAAACAGTCCTTTTGTCCCCGAGACCCAATGTACCATATATCTAAATGTTCTGTCTTCTAGGTTAGTGAGTCAACCCACCCACCCTCTTAGTTAATATGATTGTTAAAAGAAAAATGATACTGTATAGCAAAATTGGATGGTGCGTCTGCATTCTCCTCGGGAATGTCCACTCTTAGGGTCTGTCTGCACTGGTTAGGTAGGTAAGCAGGAGGGCTGCTCAGCTCAGCTACCTTTCACCATTCATTCATGAAGGAGACTAGAAGAATGCCTGCGGTTTGTTAAAGAGGAACTGTATTTTAGAGTCAAGGAGAAGGACAGAAGGACGGTACTCAGAGAAATCTCAAAAGAAACAAAAGGAGGACTCAGAGTATCACTTTTGACACAAGTGCAACACACACACACACACACAGAACAGTATTTTACAAAAACTCACCACTCTCTATTCGACTCAGCTGAGTACTAGGCTTAAGACTCTTGGTTAAGCTTTGAACTCAAGTGTATAGTATA
Source organism: Triturus cristatus (assembly GCF_964204655.1). Lineage (NCBI taxonomy): Eukaryota > Metazoa > Chordata > Amphibia > Caudata > Salamandridae > Triturus > Triturus cristatus. Next base: position 1,667,369,251 of record NC_140591.1, on the reverse strand, counting down.
CTCAATAACTTCTTGCTTCTAGCAATTGATGAGGTAGTCTTGTGACTGAGTTCTACGATGATAGTCCTCCAGTCCTGACTCCCAGACCGGTCATCATCATGATTCATGAATTGCGATGACCCTAGCAGGATAGATGTGGAGTGCAGTTGTTTTTTAACTAAAGTGACTCATCTGGTCTCTGTAGAACCAGAAAAAAGAGGACACCATGCAATGAATTAAGTCTGGCTATGTGTGAAAGGGCTGACCATCAACTACAGGGTAAACAAATAAGCACCAATCGCTCAAGCCCCAAACAATACAAAACAATATTCAGCTAAAGAAATTTCCCATATTACTGTTCAATACACACCCTCCCTCAGTGTCTACCACTACATGAATCATCAATTAACTTAAATCATCACTCACTCAAAAAGTCACTCACCGTTGCAATTGTAAAAATTACTTCATCCAATCCAAGCATGGGTAGTTCTCATAGATATTCAATCATCTTTGATTCAGGCATACATTGGAATTTGATCTTTGAAGGCAGTCTTGTAGGTAATAAATAATTTTATGGAGCAGCCATTCTAGTGCTAAGTGATTCAAAAGGAAAAAGGAATTAGGCAATAGGAATGCAAAGAGGGCAGGCAACCCGGCAATATATATGTGACGAATAAAAAAGGTGGGGCAGCATAAATCTGACACAAAAATAATAATCTTCCTATAGCTAATTGTTGTTTTTTTGTAAAGAAAAAACTAAGTTTAATGAGAAAAATTGAAAAGCACTATGGGGACACTGGCATACTTAGTCTGGGAAGTAGAGTTTGTCTTTAAACTCAGGTGGTCAACCCAGACGTTGGTCAACTAACACATTTGATTCAATTTTGGACCAATCACCCCCTTTCTCCTCCTGTGCTGCTTTTTCAGGTTCTGTGTAATTGTGTGGTTTAAAATGTTGGTTCATTTTGATCATAGTCAATCTCTCCACATTTTGAGGAGAAAGACTGGTCCTTCTCACTGTGACAACCGCACCGCACTGAAAATACGTTCAACAGACACACTGCTGACAGGGCAAACTAGATACTTTATTGCCAGTCTTATAAGCTCTGGCCATTGACGTAGCTTCACATACCAAGACATCAATGGATTTTCATCCACGCAGACCTCTTTTGGATCATTTAGATACTTTTGGAACATGCTGTGGATGGTCATTGGTGCTGCCACGTGCACAACCTGTTGTGCCATTGTCTCTGCACTGGACTTGAGCCCTTCCAATTGAAATGAATACAATGCAGAGGTGGGGCCCGGTCCATCTTTTGCTGTTGTGGCTGGTATTCTGGTTGATGGTGTTGTTGGCTGCTGTGAGACAAGACTGCCCTCTCTAGAAAAGGCACCCCAGAACTGTGGGGTGAAACTCAAAGTTCCATCCATTCTTCTTCCATTTCGCCAGCTTGCTCTACAATTCATCTCTTATATTTTACATCCCCTTCAGAAAAAAGGATTTAACTGGGCAGAATCTTTTGCACCATGGATCAAGTAGTGTGGTACATATGTATTCTTTGGACTCAATGATGTCATGTTGCAGCCTTATATTAGAAACCAAGCATGGGACTAAGGTCTCAACCAAGACATGCGATTTAGTTTTTTCATTCACACCTGCATGGGTGAACTTTTCAGATGCCTTTGTTACCTGTTCTTGTAGGAGATGCACCAACAGGATAGCTTGGCCCATCATACTGTTTTCTTTGCTAACTTCCTGTGTAAGAATCTCAAAAGGGAATAGCATCTGTGTCAGGCATTTGACTAGACCCCTTTTGTCTACATCCATGGTCATAGCTTTACCAGCTGTATCCCCTCCTCTTTGAGTGACATAGTAATTGATATGTTTGTACTGCTCAAACAGACATTGCAGCATGTAAAATGTGGAGTTCCAATGTGTTGCCACTTCATGTATCAGAGCTTTAACTTGTGCTTTATTATTATGCATAATAACCTGCGCTGCTTCAGGCCTTTAAAAGAATGGCTGAAATTGGTGCAATTTATTCTGCAGGTGCTCAGTATGTTGGTGACTATGTCTACTTTATTTAGGAAGTTTCGCACCACCAGGTTGATGCAATGGGTCAAACACAGGACCCTGAAATAGCCTCCATCTGACATGGCCTTGACTATGTTACTGTCATTGTCCGTGGCAACAAAGCCAATTGTAATACATCTGGGTCGCAGCCATTCATACACCTTGCTGTTAAATTCCTCCAAGATGTTTACAGTGTATGTGATTTCTCTAATGCAAACATGGCCACTGTTGCATGCTGTGGAACACTTTTAAAACTTTCTTCAGGGCCAAGACCTGAAGCTATCTTTTGCTTTACCCCTGCAAAAGAGATCCAGTGTACAGTAATGCACATGTAATCAGTCACCTGACAACTGGTACACATGTCTGTCATCAGGTGGATGGTGTGTCACTTTGCTGCAAAGCTTGTTCATCCAACTGCTGCACATCATGATTCAGTGCTGGAACGGCCACTCTGGCAAAATAGGTCCTACTTGGTACCTTTCCATTCTGAGCAGATGGCTGCAACAAATTCAAAGAATCCTACTCCTTCCACAAAACAAAAAGGGAGTATGTCCAGCACTAACATTTTTGCAATCTTTCCATTGCACAAACGTGCAGTTGAGTGGTATCACACGTAGGGCCACTCCTGCCTTAACATACCCATAACAGTATCCTGGATTTTCTTCTTTTCTTGGGGCACTGACACAGGCGTCTTTTAAGAAGTAGATGCTAGTGGGAGACTCCATGTGTGTTGTGGTGGTGGGGCAGTCACTGTATGCCACGATGTTGCCATATCTCACTCTCAGTCTTCTTGTGCTGCTGTCAAACTGATGTGTACGGGGCAGTTTTGCGTGAAGATGTCACCCTCTTCTTCATCACCTTCCTCCATGATTGGACTTGTAGCTGATGTTCCCTGGGTCTCCCCACCACCACATTCAGCCATTTTTTTAAGGTGCGCCTCCCACTTGATTGTGTGGTGTTTTTTCATTAGGGTCGACTGGCCTCCAGTACCATAATGTGGACCAGGCTTACCTCGAGGAACATTTGTGAAGCAAATGGTGCATACTGCAATGTGTTCCCCCTCTTTTATAACTGTTAAAAAAAGTCCCAAACGGGGGAGGAGTACTTTTTTACTGGGCCACTGCCAATGCCTGAAGAATTGGAGGTAGGTTGGTATGTCATCAAATGCCTCTTTGCTTCTCCTGAGGCAGGGCTTGGTGCAGGTCTCAGATGGGGCTTTGCAAATATGGGAGCTGGTGGTGGTGCTACCTGTGCCACATCCCTCAGAGCTGGTCCAATAGCAATCTCAGATTTCTATGTGTCACCTTCCACCATGACTACCTCATCATCATCATCATCATCATCCTCCTATTTCATCCCCTTCCATAAGTCTAAGTCTTTCTGGAACTTTTGTTTTCCCCTGCCTCTCCTGTTGTTTTCTTGTCTCTGTCGGGGTCCGCTCCATGTCCCTCTCATCATTATCATCAGAAGTGGTTCTTGGAGAAGATAGTGCTTTAGTACCCTTCCCTTTCCTTGCTGTAGATCTGGGAGCAAATGATTCTAGGTCAGCCTCCTGTTTTGCTCTAACATGAGACAAATGTACCATTGCTGGCAGCTGCTGCGGCTGCAGTCAACTTTGGTGTGTTCCCTGAAACAATTGTGCACTACTTTGCGAAAGGGACAAATCCAATTCAACATCACCACTCGTCGGCGTTGAAATGATTGCACTGGCTGCCTCACTGACAGACATGATCCTGAGCTTAGGTCTGGGGGGTCATGCGGTTGATACAGGAGTGCTGCTCTCAGCTTGCTTGCCGGAGGCTGGTGTGGCAGGCACATCTTTCCTGCGGTCAGCATGCCAGTGGTGGAAATCTGCTTCTTCTGCTCCCCACAGCCAATTTCTTTGGGGTAATCTTGAATCTGTCAGTTGGCAGTGGCACTTAACTTCACAAGCTGAAAAGATGACTGCACAGGCCTTCGGTCTGGCAGCACTGTGGGTGATGCCACTTCTCTTGTGCACCTAAAAGCAAACAAGCAAGAAAATAATCAGCAAAATGTGGCATTGTTGTAGTTCAAGTAGTAGTACAAATAAACAATGCCATGTAGTGTGGTTACTTAAGTTATTATAAATGATTAACAATACAGTGTTCATTAGTAAAACGGAAAACTACACCCACATAAAGCTTCATGGTGTACAATCAGGAAGGATAAGAAATAGCAGCAACAACAAATTATACAGATGTAACTGCTTACTTTATGTGCATCACGTGGGATGTGAAACTCAGGGAGGTGCAGCTGAATAATCCAATACCTATAGCAGACATGGGTTTGATTCATTGATGCCAAATGTTATGAAAATGGTTAATAAATAAATAAATAAAACAATAAAATAAAAAGTAAAATAATAAATACTAAAAATGAAAAAAAGATATAAAAGATAAAATTGAAAAATGTTACCATTAAAAATTATAAATAAGTGACATTATCCTCAAGAATATTTCATTTTAATGTATTAAACTGCAAACTCATTACTCTACCATCCATGCAAGCATCTGGTAAAGGAGCACTCTGACTTGATGCACAAAATGACAGCCTGCCATTGCCACAGGGTAATCAACAACAGCAACACAGAGCAAAAATGCATTGGGAACAAAGAGAAGATATGCAGGCCTACAGCAAAAGCACACTGGCTAGCTACACAAAATGGCCCCCAGCCATATGGTCACAAAAACCAGCAAGGAGGCATGGCAGCAAACAAAGAAGAAATGCAGGCCTATGGGGGAAGCTAACTGGATGGCTACACAATATGGCTGCCAGCCACATGGTCAGAACAACAACAAGCAGAAGGCCTGGAAAACAAAGAACACATGACACAGGTGAATGGTGGCCCATGCCAAACACACATACACACACGCACACAGGCCAGACAAAAGAGGCATGATAACGCAGAGAACACAGCATTAATTCAGCAATGCCAAAAAACAAAATTAACAGAGCTAAAATTGTTCACAACAACACAAATCCTACAAAGGTATTACCCCACCTAAACACTGTTTACAGGAAAAAAGAAAAACAAATAGCACAAAAAACACATTTTGTGTTTTAATCCAATGCCATCCATGGTCTAAATGAAGTTTTGATTCTACAGACACCACAGAAATTGTTGTTTCATGCACCCGTGAATAGTACAGGGCCTACTGGCTTGGAGGCCCATTGGCAGACTAGGCCACATAGTGAATTAAATCGATCAATGTTGCAAATGTAAGGAAAGGAAATGTACTGAACTGTGTAACATTTTTGCTTTACAAAAGAAGATACATTCCATCCCCCAAAAACTTAGCCTCTAATAAAACTGCAGGCCACCCAGCACAATACATTTTTTATATCAAATAAAAGTATAAATATATCCAGGTGCATGCCCCCAGTCAAACAAACAACACCCTTATACACCAGTTTTTCAACGTACTTGTGATATCTCCAAAACAAAGTCCTTACATCCAATGGTATATATGCCGCAGTGAATGAGAATGATCATTCCAGCGCCAAATCTCAATACAAAGTGACCAGGAGAGGGATAAAGCACTGGGAGGAACCTGCTGAATAGGAAGTTTGAGTTTTTGGAGCACTTCCTTCTAGTTTGAAAAAAAGTTTTAAAAATGGTTTCTCGTATAAAAGAAACAACTCCAACGGCCAGTTTGAAAAGAAAATCCAATCCAAATGCCTCTCAGAAGCATTCTCAAGCTGAAAAGTTGCTTGACCGCTCTGTTTGTGATTGCCACTAAGAAAGATGTTGCGGCCGGAAGCCATGCGATTGAGCACAAAGTCTCACAGGAGCTCGCTTGTGGTGTGAGAAGTCTCGCACATGCTTGTAAGCGGCCCTAGAGTCTTAGCGCTCGCAATTGCGTGCCAAAAGACAATTCGAGCACATGAACGGAAAAATTCAGGAACTCCGCGTTCCTCTGTTTAGCAAGCAGTGCCCTAATTCTGCAAACTCTGCAAGCAAAGTGGAGTTTACTGCCCGGGCATACTACATAGAACAACCCGGTTGTTTCTATGAATAAAATGAAATACAAAACATTTTGGATAGTATGTCGATGAACCCAATATATTGCAACTGGAGTTATATCCCAGACTAAGCACCTTGAGCAAAAATATGTCCTTCTTTGGTCGCCATATTGGGGGAGAATTAACTGCATCTGGACCAAAAGTATCAAAATGCCATGGAGGAAGGTAAGAACTAACAGAGAAGTTTAGCAGAAAATTATCTGTACAGACTAGACATCAAACAAAGAAGAACTGTAGGAGGCGGGGGCCATGAGCAGATCTTAGGTAAATGAATCATAAACAAATTCCCATACAAAATATAATGCAACCAGAACACAGAAAAATAGTAGGATAGTCCTAAGATTAATAAAAGTGACTACCAACAGACTCAATAACATGAATGTAGGGAGAATAAAAATAAGTACCGTTACAGGATAATATAAATCGACATACAAATAAAACAAATCAAGATAACTTCAAAACACTACCCTAAATAAGGCAGTACACAGAGACAATAAGTCTGTGTACTCACAGAAAGAGGGTGCAAAGAAAAAAATTAAATGACAACGGAAGATAAGGGGACAAGCGTAAAAAACGTATAGACCATAGAATATACCACTGTATCTCGAATATCCAGAAAGGGTAGCCAAAACAATCTGTGAGAATTTGTATCTGATTCCTCCAAGGACCAAACAGCTTAATCTGAGGAAATACAACTAACGATAGTGGAAAAAATGATCTTACTGGCAAAAGGTCAATAAGGGGTTGAAATGTGGAAGTTAAAGAAGCTAGCTGAAGACAGGAGACAAAGTTAACCAATGGCATTTCCCAAGGTAGCTGTTCTTTCACACCATGTTCAAACATTCCAAGGTAAAAAGAAATCCAGTAAACTTCTTGTTTCCTTCTTTTTTTTTTTGTACAAACTTTATTGATTTTTGTTTTGTCGAGCCTTGTACAATCATGAATACAGATCGTAAATAGTTGGATGATTAAAAAGGGAATCTGTGATACATATTTAAATACCAATGAGTCACAGCTAGTATTTGGCTGTTATCTTGCATAATTTAACAATGTATTCAGACTTCATTGTCATTCTTTTAGTGCAGGATTATTATATCTGTATATAATTTAAATGTGACAACTGAGCAATCCAACGACTCCTTCCCCCACCCTCTGATCTGGCTCACCCCTCCGTTTGTGATACTGGCGTGTGATTCTACCAGGGTTACCTTGTTGCCTCATGTAGGGCCCGTGTTTGGTATGGCACAGTATTGTGTGTCTGTCCTAGATCTGGACAGGACCGTACTTTGTGGTCTCAGGTGAAGAGACCTCTCCTATGTGTTGTGTGTACGTCTTGTTTCCTTCTGTATATATCTGAGTTCTTGATATTTTCTAGGATGATCCAAGTTCAATCAGTCTACTTATGGTTAATAGTAGAGCATTGTTGTACCAGGAGAGCTCCTGTTCTGTTGTTCCATGTTGCTGATTTATGTTCGTTGAAGCGAACCGTAAACTCTTGGCTAGTTTCCCTGACATACCCCAGAGGGCAAGGACATCAGATTAGTTACACCACGTTAGTGATCCTACAGTAGCTAATTTCAGGTAGTTCAATTTAAATTTTTTCTCAGGTAAGGGTATCTGTGACAGAGGCATGGGGACATGCATGACAGTTACCATACTTGTTGTTACCAACGACTAGCTACAAGCTTGTGATTAATTTCTGAGTAAAATTTGTTTCCTCCTCAGATGCCGCTTTGAATAGTGAGTTAGTCTGAATGGGTATACAAGCTTTGGAAGTTTTGTTGTGTGGTCCCCAGTATTTAGAATATGCCACTGTGATTCTATAATCTGTCTGATTTTGCTGCTTGAGTTAGAGTGTCGAGTCACACAAACCATTTTCTGGTCATTTGATTTGGGTTTATCCTGAAATAAGAATTCTCCATTGTAGTACCTTGTCTTTTTGTATGAATTTTTGATGTCGTCTCGGGTAGCCTCTGGATAGGAACTTACTTTTAAGATGTTCTGCATTCATGTCGTAGTCTTGGATACTTGAACAATTTGTGTGCAATCACAAGAACTGACTGAAAGAGATACCATGTTTTATCAATTGGGGCAATAGCTATCAAAGTGGACCAGGCTGTTCCTTGCCCTTGTTGTGGTTATGAATTCAGATAGCCAGAAATTCCACTTTGGTTTTGCTGGTATTCTGGGTGAATCTTACGTGAGAGTCACACAAGTTGACCCACATGTGAAACTCTTGGAGCTGTTCCTCCTCTGGTTTCCAAACAAAGAAAATATCATGAATGTATCGGGCCAATTGGTGAATATTTTCTGAAAAATGTGCTAGCTCATTGAAGGTGAATTTAAGCCTGGGCGGTGAACTTCGCTCCTCTCACGGAGTTTTCTGCACTCCGCGTTACGTGGAGATCGTGGAGTTCCGAAAAACTCCGCTTTGCGGATGTCAAGAATTCCTGTCATACAAGGGAAACACGCCCTTATGTAAACAGGAGAGCTGTTACATAACTCAAGGGAAACACGCCCTTATGTAAACAGGAGAGCTGTTACATAACTCAAGGAAAACACGCCCTATAAAGGGAGGAACCGGGAGGTACAAGGCTGTCGGATATTGTGTTTACACCGACGTACCTGCTTCGTGAAGAGCAGTGTTCCGGAGTGGTGATCCAGTAAGGCAAGAACGGAGGTAGGTCGAGTCGTTACTCCCTGGGCCGTGTCTTGCCCCATCGTCACCTGTGAAGGACCCGGAAGCTCTACCGGTCAACCATTGAGCTTCGCTTTTTGACTCGGCTGAGTCCAAGCGCAGTGGCGCTTTTGCTGGTTGGAGTCGTAACTCCCAGCCCGACCAGAGACACAGGGACTGCCAGCTGTAACGCACACCAGGAGGTGTTTGCCGCGTTACAGACTCGGAAGTCCACAGGATCGATCGAGCGGCTGCTCTCGGTTCAGTCTTCTTGCTTGTGATTGGGGTATCGGTGACGCATCACCAGGAGGTGACTCCGCGTCCCGGTGCAGTCTGAGGAAGAGGTTGAGCGGCTGCTCCCTTCAGGTAGAGACCCCGGCTGGGTGTTTCCCTGACTCCTCGATTCTCCCCAACACTCTTCGTGCCCCTCACAGCCTACCGATTGGCATTGTCGGCCATTTCATTTCTGCCCTCTGTTGGCATACGCCGGGATCGGCGTATATGCAGAGGACGGTTAGGACCATCCGTGCTGTGGGCTGGTAACGTACTTAGCCTGGAGGATTCCAGTGACTATAACTTTTGTTTGTTCTTTGTATTTTATTTGCCTTCATTAAAAGAACTAACCCGTCACCGTATTGCATCCTGCATTGTGGAATAAGAACGGAATCCCTTGACGCAGATGAGAGCGGGAGTCAGACGGTGGCTACAGCGGCAGAAAAAGATGTGGCTCTCCCCCAGGCTTATCACAGTTTTGAGGATGTATTTGATGAGGTGAAGGCGGAAGTGCTACCACCACATAGACAGTTTGACTGCCAGATCGACCTGGTGCCAGGGGCCAGCGTTCCCAGCGGCAGGCTGTATGCCCTGACGGAGCCTGAAAACGTGCATCTCCGGGGGTACCTGGATAAACTCCTCAAGCTAGGATTCATCCGCCCGTCCAAGTCTCCGGCCGCCTCGCCACTCTTCTTCATCCCGAAGGCTAATGGGGAGCTGAGAGCCTGTGTGGACTTTAGGGCATTGAATGCGATAACCATAAAAAATCGGTACCCCTTGCCTCTCATCAGTGTACTTCTGGAACAGGTCAAGAAAGCTCGTATCTACACCAAGTTGGATTTGAAAGGGGCATACCATCTGGTGCGCATGAGGGACGGAGACGAGTGGAAGACCGCCTTTAAGACCAGGTTCGGCCTTTTTGAGTACCTCGTCATGCCGTTCGGTCTGTGCAACGCCCCGGCAGCCTTTCAGTACTTTTTGAATGAGGTATTCAGAGAGGAGTTGGATATCTACGTGGTCGTATATATCGACGACATCCTCATCTATTCGTCCAGTGTGGAGGAGCACGTACACCACGTCAAAGCTGTGCTCCAAAAGCTGAGGGAAAACATGCTGTTTTGTAAACTCAGCAAGTGTGACTTCCACGTCACATCCGTGGAATTCCTCGGAGTGATGCTGAGTCCAGAGGGACAGGAGATGGCAGAACGAAAGATCAAGGCGGTGAAAGAATGGCCGGTGCCCCAAAGCGTGAAGGACGTCCAAAGTTTCATTGGCTTCGCCAACTTTTACAGGCGGTTTATAGATGGATTTTCAGGAGTGGTGGCCCCAATCACACAGCTACTGAGGAAGTCCAAGGAGTTTGTCTGGTCCCCTGAAGCGAACAAAGCCTTTGAGGCCCTGAAAAGCGCCTTTGGTAAGGCGCCGGTGTTGGCTCACCCCGATCCGGATCTCCCCTACGTGGTGGAAGCGGACGCGTCGGATGTGGCGCTGGGGGCTATCTTGTCCCAACGCAACCACGACACAGGGGTGCTTCATCCCGTTGCGTACATGTCCCGCAAACTCAACGACGCCGAACGCAACTACCATATTGCGGAGAAGGAGCTTCTCGCAATCAAGGACGCCTTCACCGAATGGAGGCATTGGTTGATGGGGGCAAGACATATGGTATCGGTGTACACGGACCATCGGAACCTACAGTTCATGACGGCCACTAGACACCTTTCTCCCAGGCAGCTGCGGTGGATGATCTTCTTTGCGGGGTTCAACTTCCGCATCACATATCGGCCGGGGACGGAAAACCGGAAGGCGGACGCCCTGTCCCGTCAATCTGCAGTTAAGGAACCATTGCCTGCAACCGAGCGTTCCATCATTTCCCCGAGGATGGTATTGGGGGTTATCCAACCGGATACTTTCCTGAGGGGAATAAAGAGAGGGATCAGGTCATTCGCATGGCGGAGGTGGCTCCTCAGTCACAGAGAATGGCAGCTGAAGGACGGGATACCCCTGAAGGGCAGGTGCCTATTGATACCCACGCCTAGGCTAAGGAAACAAGCATTCATCTGGTGCCATGACTCTCCATGCGCCGGTCATTTGGGCTTTGAAAAAACGGTGGCTAGCATGGGACGGCATTTCTGGTGGCCAACCATGAGAGTGGATGTCAGGAGGTGGGGACAGGAGTGTCCTACGTGTGCTACCATGAAGGCCGACCATGGCCGAACCCAAGGGCTCTTACATCCACTTCCGACCCCGGATAGACCATGGGATAGCATATCACTGGACTTCGTGGTGGGCCTACCGGTAGACCAGGGGATGACGGCAATACTGGTGGTGGTGGATTACTTGACGAAAATGGGGCACTTCATCCCCTGCAAGAGAGTCCCTACGGCCGGGGAATTGGCGTCACTACTCCTAAAGAATGTGGTACGACTGCATGGATTACCTGGGGTGATCGTGTCGGACCGGGGGTCGCAGTTTACTGCGCAATTCTGGAAGACTTGGTGCACTGCGCTGCATGTTAAGACCGCCCTGTCCACCAGCTACCACCCTCAAACGGACGGCCAAACCGAGCGCCTGAACCAAACGCTCAAACAGTATCTGCGATGTTTTGTGGACCAGGGCAGGGAAGAATGGGTCGACTTGCTATGGGTTGCAGAGATAGCCTATAACAACGCCACTCACAGCTCCACACAGTCATCTCCGTTCTATAGCAACTATGGCCAACATCCCAGGTTCTTGCCATTTCTACATCCGTTCAGAGAGGACAGGATGCCCGCCACAGCGGACAGGGTGGCACACATAAAAGACACGTTGATGCGCTCAAGGGCTGTCCTAATAGAGGCCAAGAGAAGATACAAGGCTGCGGCAGATAGGAAGAGAAGGCCCGGGCCACTGTACCGCACTGGAGACTACGTCTGGATATCCACAAGAAACATGAGGTTTCGAAAGAACAGTGTGTTCCATCCCAAGTACATGGGCCCCTATCGAATTACCAAGTGTATGGGTCCCGTGAACGTGAAGGTGTGCTTGCCCCAGTCATTGCGGATACACCCTGTCTTTCATGTATCATTGCTCAAACCAGCACCCTCCAAGCCGTCTGGGACACCTAGGCCGGTATGCGTGGAGTCGGAGGTGGAGTATGAAGTGTCGGGCATACGGGCGTCCAAATGGCGCAGGGGGAAGCTGTGGTACCTGGTTGCGTGGAAAGGCTATGGCCCGGAGGAGCATTCATGGGAACCGGCTGAAGGGGTTCATGCTCCGCGCTTGGTCTCCTTGTTCCATCGGCGTTTTCCTGCCAGCGCTGGACCCGTGGGGAGCCGCTGAGAGGGAGGATGTACTGTCAAGAATTCCTGTCATACAAGGGAAACACGCCCTTATGTAAACAGGAGAGCTGTTACATAACTCAAGGGAAACACGCCCTTATGTAAACAGGAGAGCTGTTACATAACTCAAGGAAAACACGCCCTATAAAGGGAGGAACCGGGAGGTACAAGGCTGTCGGATATTGTGTTTACACCGACGTACCTGCTTCGTGAAGAGCAGTGTTCCGGAGTGGTGATCCAGTAAGGCAAGAACGGAGGTAGGTCGAGTCGTTACTCCCTGGGCCGTGTCTTGCCCCATCGTCACCTGTGAAGGACCCGGAAGCTCTACCGGTCAACCATTGAGCTTCGCTTTTTGACTCGGCTGAGTCCAAGCGCAGTGGCGCTTTTGCTGGTTGGAGTCGTAACTCCCAGCCCGACCAGAGACACAGGGACTGCCAGCTGTAACGCACACCAGGAGGTGTTTGCCGCGTTACAGACTCGGAAGTCCACAGGATCGATCGAGCGGCTGCTCTCGGTTCAGTCTTCTTGCTTGTGCCGTCAGAGTCGAGCGGGCTCAGACTTGTACGCCGTCTCAAGAGGCTGTTTTTCCCGGTGATTCATCTCACCTCACATACCGATTACATAGCGGTGTGTTGTCGATGGAGTAATCTAATCCTCCCTTCTTTGCTAAACAATACACGTGACTTTCACTCCCACCCGATTTCGGAGCCTTTTGTGCCCAGATGCCAAGCTGTCACTGATTTGATGCTCTCGCTTTCCCTGGTGCCTACCTTTCCCCGGCTCACCATCCTCTTTGTCCTGAGGAAGACCCCACCTGTAAGGAAATAATCTACCTACCTTTGAAGAGGGGTCGAAACGTCGACATCCCATCATGCCAGTACCTTCAATAGTGCGTTGAGCACTGTGGACTTTCACCTGTATATGGCTTTTTGGCAATAATATTTAATTTTGTCAATGAACGACTCTTGAATATTTGGCACGACACTTAGGTGCCCAGCAATTGATTTGTACCATTGTTATGAACTTGTTTATGTCACTTATTTTACTACCCTACCCAACTCGTCACTCCCTCCCCTTTCCCGTGGCACCCCGCACTTTTGTAAATATTGTAAATAGTGTGATTTACCCTATGCATTTATGTGCCTGTTCCTAGTGTGATTAAATAACACTATGGTCCTGCCTTGAAATTGTTGTAATATTTGTTTTGTTGATTTTTCTCAATCTCTATGTATGCTCTGGGACCATTTCTATTCCACTGTTTGTTACCCAGGTCCCAGTGATTATTGGGTTTGCCCTTAGTTCTATCTCTTTTTGACTCGGCTGAGTCCAAGCGCAGTGGCGCTTTTGCTGGTTGGAGTCGTAACTCCCAGCCCGACCAGAGACACAGGGACTGCCAGCTGTAACGCACACCAGGAGGTGTTTGCCGCGTTACAGACTCGGAAGTCCACAGGATCGATCGAGCGGCTGCTCTCGGTTCGGTCTTCTTGCTTGTGATTGGGGTATCGGTGACGCATCACCAGGAGGTGACTCCGCGTCCCGGTGCAGTCTGAGGAAGAGGTTGAGCGGCTGCTCCCTTCAGGTAGAGACCCCGGCTGGGTGTTTCCCTGACTCCTCGATTCTCCCCAACACTCTTGGTGCCCCTCACAGCCTACCGATTGGCATTGTCGGCCATTTCATTTCTGCCCTCTGTTGGCATACGCCGGGATCGGCGTATATGCAGAGGACGGTTAGGACCATCCGTGCTGTGGGCTGGTAACGTACTTAGCCTGGAGGATTCCAAGGACTATAACTTTTGTTTGTTCTTTGTATTTTATTTGCCTTCATTAAAAGAACTAACCCTTCACAAGTGGTTGCGTCCTCATTGTCGTGTCTGTTAAACGATCCTGAGACGTTCAGGGCGTTACAGCGGAGCAGAGTTTTTTTTCTCGCTCACATTCTTCAGCGTCAAGTTGGTGACCGCGAGCGAGGGAAATCACCCTCCTGGCGAGACTTTTCCTCATTCGCGATTGTCAACATCAAGTTGGCAAGCATGGAAAATAAACATCCCAATGAGATTTATCAACGCGGGGGGTCAGGTTTCTCATTGCGAGTGGTCACGTATGCTCGCGACAGCTCGCGTTGACAAACTGCCCGTTCACATTGGGAAAGCTGCCGCTTGAGTAAAAATCTACTCGAGTGGCAGAAAAGGAAAGCAGGGACTGCTTGCACTGTGCATGGTACCGTTCGCAATGATTGCATAGTGCAGACAAGCATCCGGCACATTGCAATCATCGCGAACTGCATTTTTCTATCGTAACCTGCCGCTTGCGTAGCTCCGCTTAGTGCAGCAGGGTTTTTTTTTGTACTGCGCAGAGTGCTGCGTAGTGCAACTCCGAGAACTCCACCCAGGGTTAGTGAATTTCTCTTTGAAAATCCCCATATAGAGATTGGCCACATTCGGGGTATAGCCCGCCCCCAGGCTAACACCCTTTATTTGTTGGTAAGATTGGTTTTTAAACTCAAAAAAGTTCTCTTTAAGTTCAATGTTCAGGCATTGCAAAATAAAGTTTACTTGGTCGTTGGTTCCTATCCTGTCTCATGTGTTTCTGTACTTCTACCTGTGGTATAATTGTGTATAATGCTTCAATATCCATGGTTACTAGGGTACCGATAGCGGGGTCAAAAGGAATACTTTCCAGTTTTGCTATAATTTGGCCTTTATATTTAACATGGTCTGGAAGAGCAGAAACCTACGTTTTAAGGAACAGATCTACATTTTGGATAGACACTCTGGTGTCTGGCCAATAGTGGACGCTGTAGGTCTAAGCGGTAGATCCACTGAGTCTTTGTGTGTTTTGGGTACCCCATATATCATGGGTGTCCATTCTATTGAGGTGCTAAAATTCTTGTTGGCAAATGTTGCCTTTATTGATAACATCCTATGTATTGATAAAGATTTCTCTCTTTTTCTTTCTTCTGGGTTGTTCCTAATCTCACAATAATGATCAGGAATATCAAGCATGGTTCACCCTTGGCCCCTACACCTTTCGTAAGATTTGTCTGGACAAGGGGGTACCACAGGGCTCATGCTTGAGCTCCACATTGTTTAATATCTATATGGTAAAACTGGCTAAGATTGTTGAGACCTTTAAGCTTTGGAATTATATTTTACGCTAATGATACTCAGCTGACCTTTACTTTTGATGCAGACTTAGCTGTAACCAAAGGTTGCTAAGGGAATGCTAGTCATTTCGTGTTGGATGACTGACAATTTTTTTACAATTGAATACCGATAAGACCGAGATCCTGCTGTTTGGCAAAGCTACCTCTCTGGGGTCAAGTGAATTGTGGCCTTTTCAGCTAGGAACTACCCCATCACCCAAGCAATCAGTGACGAATCTTGGAATAAAAATACACCAGACTCTTTCCATGAAAGATCATATATTGTCCACCGCCGGCATGTGCTACCACAATATGCACAAGATACACAAAATATTTCCTTATCTTACGACTTCGACCAGAAGAACTTTAGTCCAGGCCCTGGTAGTAACTAGGCTAGGGTGCGAGAACTCTCTACTGGTAGCAGCAAATGAGACTTTGGTTAAAAAAACTACAGGTGGTGCAAAACAAGGCATATAGATGTATTGTATATTCCGCTGGGCACATCAGCTCCTCTATTGAGAACACTGCATTAGCTGCTAGTCGGAAAAAGGAGCATTTTCAAGATGTGCTGTCTCACCTACAGGTCCTTTCAAGGACCAGGACTTAGATATCTTCAGAAGGGAGTTAACGCCTATGATCCCAACAGAAGTCTAGTATCAAAGGATAAAGACCATTGTGTGTCCCCCATATCCGTCGGGCTTGATATGGTGGGAGATCCTTCTCTTACCTGGCCCCGGTCTCCTGGAAAGGGCTTCCTGTGCACCTTCTCATCTGGCCGCACCTCAGCCAATACTGGATTTTTTTTAAAGCTTCTCTCTTCTAATGGTGACCTCTGCTGGCAAATATTGTCTGTTCCACACTGCAGCACCAAGATGCCTATTTGGTGATTCGTGCGCTGTATCAATTATAAAAGTAAAAAATGAAATAGTTTGCATTTTATTTTTATATTGTTGGGTGTCCAGTAGTACGATGTCTCCCCCTTTGTCAAATGGTTTAACAGTGACGCCTCGATGTTTCTGCTGTTTAGTAATTTCAATATTTTCCTGTGCGTTTAGGTTATAGGGGGGTTGGTATGTATCTCAGTATAACTTGTATTTTATTGTATACAGCTTTTTCAAAGATTCTGACTTATGGACCAAGTTTATCCAATGTGGGGGTAAATGTAGATTGAGGCTTGAGTCCTGATCTGTTGAAGGAAATAAAAGGTTGTGAGTCCATAAAGAACTTTCTGAGTCTTATTTTACAAAAAATGTAATGAATTTCTTGACAGAGTTCAATTTTATTAATGATAGAACTAGGGACAAATGATAGTCCCATAGATAGAAGTCCCAGAGAATGTTGGTCTAGTTCCAAGAAGCAGAGGCTGAAAACTGAGATGTGGTTCAGTCCCTCCAGTACTGATCAGGTATGGTTTGAAGGTAATATGGTGGATTGTCCTTATGGTGATACGGTCCCCTCGCTTGGTTCCTGAATCTTGTTCTCAGGGTGCCTTGTTGATTCCCTAAAAAATGATTGTTTTCTATTTGACCCATCAAAGTGTTCTCTTCAATTACCGTGAGAATCAAATTCACTCTCACCTTTCAACTCAGGGATATCTGAAAACAAGAGAATTTTTTTTATTCGACCAATGTTGATAGTAGGTGTGTTTAGTAGTATCTTTGGGGAAGTTGTAGTAATGTACTCCTAGATATGGGTAGACCCTTACTTCTGAAAAGAATCGATTATCCTTTTTGAGTTTCTCTGTCTTTTTCTAAGTATGATACTCACTGAAGGTAACTTCTGAGTTAACATCTTCAATCCATTTTTTACCTTCCTCCAGGATATTCTTCTTTTTCAAATTTTCCTCAATTTCATTAATTTCTTTGAGTAAAGTCTCAGCCACTTTCCTTGCTGTTTCAAGTATCAAAATCTATCAATCACGGGAACAGCGGTTGGCTATAAAGGACCACTTCTTCAGGAATTTCCTGGTCTCTACAAAGAGTCCCAGAATGTTTTTGATTCTTAGACCATTAGGTACAACTCCTGCCTTCAGATAGTCTAACATAAAATCTGCATGGGATTCAGTCCTTTTATATTTCTTTTTGAGGTTTAATTATTTAAACCATTCATTGTTACATCCTTTCGCCACAGAGAAGGGTTTGTTTGGGATGCTCGTGTGACCCATCACTAAAGCCGAAGGTTTTTATGCTTCTCATTAGAATATATGAGTTTCTGATAACATCTATTGAAAACAGATATAATAGAAAGTAAACTGTTAATAATGATTATATTGAAAATTGAGTGGACAAGTAGGAAGGTAGGGGGCAAAAAAGAGGGAAGAAAAAAATAATATATGAATAACAGGCCTAAAGAAAAGACAGGTGAAGACTTGATCTTTGTCAGAAAGCTTGCTTAGCCCTCTTTTGAGAAGCACCCCTCACAGCAATGTGCTGGAAACAAAATAAGGACAGAAAAGGCCCCCTGAAAAAAAATTGGGAATGGCATTCCAATGGGACTACAGTGTCCAGTGTTGCAAGCACTTTGCTTTTTCTGAATGCCAAGGTAATGGCTTCAATTGGAATGACCGAGTTTACTAAATCCAGTCACATATGTTTCACTGTCATCTCTTTCAATTCTGAAAGTATCTATCATATCCACTCTTGACCTGCCGCACTGTTTACTTTACACCAGAAAATGTGAAACTGTAATGTCTACAAAGGATGAAGGATGGCTCCTGACACAGGCTAGGAAATATCACTTACCATTATTGCTTAGAAAAACTAGACAGGTTATTGGTAAACACCATTTTGATGCAACTGGTAAACCGGCTTGGTTTGAGCTTGTTAGACCTTTCAGCCTTAGGATGGTCTCCCCCCAAATGTTTTACCTTCTCCCCACCTGTTTTTGTGAATTTGATTTTGTTGGTCTTAGAACATCCCTGCACTTTACCATTGCTAACCAGTGCTAAAGTACATGTGCACACTCCCTAAAATATGGTTCAATTGGGTGACAACTGATTTGCTTGCTTAAATTAATTATAAGACCCTAATCAAGTGGTATATCATATACCCAAGGTCTGTAAATTAAATGCTACAAGTGGGCTGCAGCACTCATTGAGCTACCCGTTTATGTGACCAGTAGGGCAGACCCTAAACAGCTTTTAGGGCAGGGAGCTTTGTACCTGAAAACATTGGGCATGCACTTTTCAGTTGTCCTGGTAGTGAACAACTTGTATATTTGTTTTTCACTACTCTAAGGCCAACCCCTGCAATGAGGTTACCTTATTACATTTAATAAGTGATACCATTTGTTTAGGAGCAGGTAGAAATGTCATGTGGAGAAGTGTGGCTCAATGATTAGATCGGCAGACCCTGATGCAAAGGTCTAGCCCGGGACCAGGGTTCAATTCCCCGCCTCGGCGGGTCTTGGGCTCAAAAATTCCACAGACCTGATAATTCTCGCCTCAGTGCCATTCCAATCATGGAGTCCCACTCTGCAACTCTGGGCAATAGCTTGCTTAATCTCCACAACGGCCCCCACAACGCTAAGGATGCCTGGCCTCCACCTTGGGGGTGCCCAGGAGTGGACGCCTCACAAGGAAAGCCAGGATGGGTTCCACAGCGGTATTCGTACAAGCGCCTTGAGACCCTTGCGGGTGAGTAGTGCGCTATACAAGTATCAAATTTACATTTACATTTATGTTTAATGTCTAAGGAATTTAAATTTAAAAATGCTCTTTAATGGTCCAGTCAGAGTTTAAGTAATAATTCTGAAAATGCCACTCTTAGAAAGGTTTCTTGTACTATCTATTTGGTGCCTATAGCCAGTTCCTGGACCATATGACTAGGTGTAGATGGCAGTTTGCCTTTGTGTATTCCTCCCAGAAAGCCACACAATTGGGGGACTGAGTGTAGGTAGGGTGGGCTATCCGGGTGGTTGCAGCTGTGCACTGCCCCCTATGCGCTTCAACGCAGCTGTCTCAGTCCTCACACAAAAACATCACACCATCCTGATGCCAGAACCTGTCAGCCATAGGGTGGTCTGCCTACTTCATTTTTCCTAATTTTGTTTCTTGCCTTAGGACTCTGCACACTGTTGACTAGTGCCAAAGCGTATGTATGTTCTCATTCCTTAAATACGGTCACCATCTCTTATACCTAACTGACATTTCTAATTTACTTATAATTCCCTAGTAAGTTGGCACTATATGTACCCAGGGCCTGTACATAAAATACTGCTAAGGAGCCTGCAGCACTTATTGTGCCATCCAGTTAAGTAGCCCTTTACACATATCTATGGCCTGCCATTGCAACCTGTATGTGCAGTTTTAAACTGCCATTTTGACTTGGCAAAATAAACTTGATGCCAGGCCTAATCCTTTTTTTTAAATACATATAAGTCCCCCCTTGGGAACACCCTGGCAGCCCAGAGGGTAGGGTGCATTGTATCTAAAAAAAGCGAAAACGTTTAAAATTTGTTTTTCAGTACTCCAAGGCCTACCTCTCCCATAGGACAACATTGGAGTTACCTTATTACATTTAATAGGTTGGACTTCCAAATGGGAACAGGTAACAAGGCATTTTTGGAATGGTCATGAAAAATCCCCTTGTATGGTGAAGTCAGAATTTGGATTACAATTTCCAAAATGCACCTTTCATAAAGTTTGAGTTTTCCTGCCTTACCCATTTAGTGCCTACAGCCTGTCTCTGGGTCACATGACGGTTGGTCTTTATGTATTCCTTCTAGACATCTATACACAATAGAGAGCTTGGGTGTGTTTGTATGGGCCATCACTGGCTGGATGGGAGGGTGGAGCTGGGCACAGATCAATTTACACTTCAATAGACTGTATCCTGCCTCCACACAAGCAGCGGAATATACCCTCCAGTTAATCTCAAGCCAGGGTGGCAAAGGCAGTATGCTTGGAGACGTCAAAGGGAAACATCTAGAAGCTTCTCCACTTCTAAGAATGCACTAGGTATATATATTGTACCTCAGACACCAACTCTTGAGTACAATTCCGAACCTGTGGAGCTCTGCCAGGAAGAAGAACTCCTGTGCTACTGAAATGACTGCTACTCTGCTGCCCTGCTGGACTACTACTTTTATGCAAGCTGCCCTGCTGTCCTCCTTTCTGAGTCAGAGAGATTGGACGGTCATGAACTCAGGACTCCCAGAGTGACTCCAAGGGGTAGCATGCTGGCATCCTGTTCTGAGCCACTGGGATATTACAGGCTTTAGCCATCTGAACCAGTACTATAATCTAGCTGGAGCATTTCTCTGACCTCCAAGTAGTGCCTCTTAGTTCCTGGACCCTTGGAATGTTCTAAGTGGAGCTGAATTGAAGATTTTGGGATCTTTGTGACTAGAAACAAGTCAGTTGGCACCAAACCATTTTCACTCACACAGTCCACCAACATAAAGCTCTGTAAACTTAACCCTTCATGCTATAGCATTGACTGATTGCTGGGAACGCCAGTGCAAAGGTCCTGCCCAACCACCTATGATGACACTGAAACTTTTCACTACAGCGATGACCGTCTGTGACACCAGGCCTGCTCTATGCCCCATATCGATGACCATCCGTGCTGCTGCCCTGCTCCTCGTGGCCCCCTCTACAGTCAACATGACTGTGTGTGCTGGAGTGAGAATGCAACTTTTCAGTTGGATTAACATGGTTCCTGTATCCAACCCACGGTCCATCGTGGCGGCGTCTGAACTAGTGACTTTCTCCCGGTCTTACACAATCAGATAGTCACAAGTGACCCTTTGTGTTTTTTGACACTATTTGCACCTACTTATTTAAAATTGCACATCTCATGTTCTACTGATTGAATTTTGTCATTTTAGTATTGTTCTTTTTTATTAAAATCTGCTCTATTTTTCTAACCTGGTGTAGAATCCTCTTTGTGTTGTGTTTTCACTTTATCACCGTTTGAACACATGCATAAATACTTTACTCATTGCATCAAAATTGAGCCTGACTTCGCTGTGCCAAGCTACCAGAAGGTTGAGCACAGGTTAATTTGGGGTCTGCTTGTATCTCAACCTAAAAAGGATTGTGGTTGCTGCTTGAGTAGGGTTTTATCCCCCCCAAGCCAATAATCCAATTTCTTACACTGAGGATCAGTGCTGAAGATTTGAGATTGTGTGGAGAGCCATACAGTGATTTTGTGCTACACTACTATCCCATATAAATAATTTGAGGCCATTTTGAGTTTTTAAAATCTTCTTGATTGTCTCTTTTGATTTTTCCAAATCTAATCTTATTACTACTACCTAACTGTCTGTGACTATACCTGCAGCAATGGAATTCGAGTTGACCAACTTGGAAAATAACACTGTGGTTGAACTCAAACAATCCTGCCAAGAAGGGTATCAAGAGTTGGACCTGCAGAAAGCTCGAATGGCCGAGTGGGAGGCTCATCAGTCACTGACAGCCGCAGAGTAGTAGGATGATGAGAATGACATGGATAAGCAGGATCAAGATCTGGATATCAGTCCTGAAACACAGATTTCAAGGGAGGAAGATGACCAATCTCCTGATTTGAAACTCCCTGCTAGAGCAGGAAGCAGAGTCTCCTTTTGTAGCCTGTCCATCAAGGAGCTGGTGGACAAGAAGGCAGAGAGGGAGTTCAGGCTACAAATGGTCAAGCTCAAAATGGAGGAGAAGCCAGTCCTGTAGGAGAAAAGATTGGCTCATGAGAGGAGCCTTAGAGAACTGGACCTTAAAGCTAAACAAGCAGACCTTTCAGCAATGGTGGCAGCACACACTCAGTGTCTGAAGGGGATAAAAAAGTACACATCCCTAAAGATCTGGTGCTCAATTGAGTGCTTGCAGATTACAGATAAATGCTTTTCTGCCTTTGAGGTGACCCTGAGGGTGCACAAGACCCCAGCGGAGCACTTGGAGGTGGCTTGTGGAAACAAATTCCTCCAGTGGGGAGAGCCGCAGTCCTTATACTAGACGTAGCGGACAAAACTAGGTGTACACCCATGAAAGCCATACTTCTTGCTAAGTTTGGACTGGCCCCTGAAAAGTATAACCAGAGGTTCACGGACAGCCACAAACTCCCACTACTCTAGCAAGGTACTGGATGGCTGGGTGAGGGGCAGCAAGGTTAATGATTATGATGGGCTGTACAACTTGATTTGACAGTAGTTTGGCAAACAGACAGGGAGGCTTGTCCCCCAGTGTACTGAGTGGTGCAAGTATGGGCACTCCAAGGAAAACACAAAATGTCCAAAGAGGGCAGAGTCCCCAACCAATGGGCCAACACCTGGGTTGGTAAGTGTATCACTTAGGTGGGAGATGGCCCCCGTTAACTTTAGGGAGCAGAAAGAGGGTACCCTAATGTCCCGGGGGGGTAAGGAAATGGTGTCAAAAGCCCATATGCCTGCAAATTCTTTTAAGTATATGCAGTGCTCCACCATCAATAGGCAACAGGCAGAGACTCTAAGGTGCCCAGGAGCAAACATACCTACTGTAAGGCTCAGCTGTTATCCTCTGAGCAGGTCCTTCCTTACACATCCACCAAGTTATAGTCATGGACAACCATTAGAGTCAAATACCAATGGCTCTCATTCCCTTTGATTGTCTGTGGGGGTCTCAGGTTCTCTAAAAGAAGCTGTGAGCCCTGCCATGCCTGTAGATTGTCCGTTGGGAAATGCCCTCAATCACACTGTATAGAAGGAGGTAGGAATTAGTTCACATTTGGAGATGTTGGAAATGCCTGAATAGTTCATTGACCATAATGTCCATGGCTGCCCAAGAAGGGAGTCAAGGGAGCCTGGAGTCTCGAAAGAGGCTTGGCATCTGCCAAGAGGAATAATGGCAAGGGGCATCGGAAACCAGCCTCTGAAGTTCCTGTGGTCCAGGTTGATGAGGCACCTGCAGAGGAGGCTCATAAGCATACTGGGGAGGACACTGCCACCCTGGATGACCTTCATGAGTTTGCTGGATGGCAAGTTTAGGGTGGGCCCACCTGGGTGGAATTCTGCACAGCGAAGAGAGAGCATGCCACTCTAGAGAGCTTGAGGCGGCAAGCTAAGGCCCAAGCAGCAGGTGATAATTCTTGAGTTTACCTTATCTATTGGGAGACTGACCTCCTTCACATATAGCCTAAGGCTTCTGAACCAGAGGCAGCTTGTGTGATGGTGCTCTCCCAGTGTTACAGGGCCTTTCTACTGGGGTTTCACATGATATCCCCCTGGCAGGATATCTGGGGTAAGACAAGACTTTCTCCTTGCTTGCCACCCACTTCTGTTGGTCCTGGATGATGAAAGCCTAAGATGCATTTTGTAGGTCCTATACCATCTGCCAGGTCAATGGGAAGTGGGAAGTCATGGAAAACACCCATATTGGGATTACCCACATGGGGATCCCCAAAGAATTAGTATCTGACAAAGGCACTAACTTCATGTGATTGAGTGTACATGAAGCTCATGCGGAACACCCTTTCACCCTCAAACTTGTGGAGGAGATTCAACAAGACCCTTAAAGGCATGTTAATGGGCATCTCTAAGCCCAGGAGAAATAAGTAGGATGTCCTCCTACCTTGTCCTATGTTTGCCTACAGGGAGGTGCCACAGAAGTGTGCTAGATTTTGCCCATTCAAGCACTTCTTTGGACACTGTGTTAGGGGATCTCCCAGCCTTGAAAGAGAAAGGTGGGAGATAGCTCCCAGGTAACCCCCTCAGAATTTGGTCAGCAAAATTCTGGCACTCCACAACCAGATACATCATTTCTGAAATAATCTGAAAGAAAATCTTGAGGCCAGTCAAAAACTCATGAAACTCTGGTATGACAAAAAGGCTACTCTGGTAGAGGATTACACTGGGCAGACGTTGTGGAACCCAGAGCTCTCCAGGACTGCTGGACACACCCATATGAGGTGAAGGATCGCAAGAGGGAGTCCACCTCCCTGGTGGTTCTCAAGACCCTTGGAACCCATTAAGGGTGCTCTACATAAACTGCCTGAAAAGCTACGTCCTTCTGGTGACAGATTAAGGGGGAGAAGAGTAGAGTGAACCACTCCCTGACCTCCTGTCCACCCAGGATCACACTTGTACAGGAGGCGTCAAACTCTCTCCTACTCTGACCCCAGAGCAGCAGAGTGATTGTCCCCAGTTGTTGGGATAGTTTTCCCCTCTTTCCTCCCTCTCCCCTTGGTTTTACGCATTTGAGCACCCACAAATTAGACACTAGAGACAGTCTGCAATTCATTTAGACAATGATCTTGCGTTTCCCCTCTACGGGGTCTGTAAATGCTATATCTCCTCTGGCAATATGACTGATATGTTTGCACCCATTCCATTCTTAATTTAACAGCGTTGTTGAGAGAGCCAATGGTACACTTAATCCTTGGCTGCTAGGAAACTGGATGCAGGAAGTTTGTGGTATTATAACTTGTAAAGGGATCAGAGAGCACTAAATAACTTTACTTTCCTAGAGGAGTGTTAGGTGCCTCCACCTCATACAAATTTCTCTTTAAAATACCAATGATTTTGCCTGATCCAGAGCTTCCTGGAATGGTTGCAGAGTCAAAAATTAAATATTCTGACCCTCTTTCACGGTTCAATAAATTAGAACCATTTTGTCCAATGTGAAGAACTTCTACACTACCTAAATATTGGGTTACTTAAGTGCTGCTCGTAGATGACT
Organism: Triturus cristatus; assembly: GCF_964204655.1. Classification (NCBI taxonomy): domain Eukaryota; kingdom Metazoa; phylum Chordata; class Amphibia; order Caudata; family Salamandridae; genus Triturus; species Triturus cristatus. Next base: position 1,667,344,100 of record NC_140591.1, on the reverse strand, counting down.
CCTTAAAAAGGGAGAGCTAGTTTAGGACAAGCAGGTCCATTGGGGACACTCCTTCTTCCAGTGCCTGAGTTAGAAGGCACTTCCAAAGCAATCTTGATGCTGCTTCCTAGTGCGAAGAAAAACAAGAAGGTTTTGATTCATCAGATCATGAAACATTATGTGGCAGACTCTGATGAATAGACTTCACCACGAAGTTGCCCGGAAGTAGACCAATGCATCTTCTCCTACTCTTGAAGAACTACCCTAAGAAGAGTCACCTTGAAATCATTAACCCTATGTAGGACATTGATGAGACTGCTGTCTTTCCAGCTTTCCACCAAAAGGCATATTTATGAGAGGCATGTGTCATGTTTGCACAACACAAAATGGAACATGAGTGACGCAAGCCTCTAAGTCAGATTCATGAAGTCATGTACAAAGCCACTTTGTGTAGCTTTGAATGCCTTAGAAAACTTTGAGTAAGGCAACGCAGTTCAAATCACTGCATTGCCTTACTCTGCGCAAGGGAGGCGTTCCATGGGCATTGCGGTAGGTGTTGCCATTCAACTCCCATGAGTTTTGATGCATTCCCACAATATGCCTAAATCGTATGCCTCCCCAGTTGAGGCGTAGCAAAGAGAAATATTTTTATTTCTCCTCATCATTTCCTCTTTCCACATGTGCTGCATGCCACATCACTCATAGAAAGAGGAAAACACCTCTCGGGATTGTTCTTCCTGCACAAAAACAATTCTACGTGCAACAAAGTTAGCTTTGCAAGGTGGCCCGTGTTGGCACTAGCACAGGGGGAAAAGCCAGGAATGGGTTGTATTGGATGAATACGGCACATTCCTGCCCTTTCCAAATGACACATGGCAGTGCAGGATGGTGCCTTGCTGTGCCCTACATCAAATGATGAATCACGTGATGCAATACAAATGCTACCCTCAACAAGTGGACTTGATTCAGCAATATCAACAATTGTAACCTCTGCAACTGTGACTGAGAAACACCAGCAGAACTCCCATCAAGTGAATCGATGCCACTGAAAGAAGTTGCTCTGATTCAGGCTTTGAAACAAAATAAATAATGACCCGTCAACACCACAAATGGCTTCTTGCTGGATTCTTATCCACCATGGTCATACATCTGGGTTGGTTTTAGAGTCCTGCCCATTCTGAAGTGGATGATTTATATCTATTGGTTTATAAGTGCTGCATTCCTGATTTTTTTTTTTTGCAAAAACAATTTTATTGCATTACTCAATCACAATTGACATACACAATGTAAATCAGGTCAGTGGCCGCCATCGGCAAATAGTGCTATGTCCAAGTTCAATACGGGCCACTTCCAACTACCAATGCACTGTCCCCAAACCTTCCCCAAAATGAACTCACCCCCCCCCCCACATGTCAGTGTGCCGAGACGCCCGATACCAGGATAAACCTCTTTCAGAGGTAGCTGTGTTAGGAGCCACGAACCCCCCCCACCACCACAACCAGGCCCCCAGCAGAAAGGAAAAGGAAAGGGAAAGCCCCTGGCCCCCATGATCAAATCAGCTAGCCTCTCCTCACCCCTAGGTTCCTGCCGGGTGTTCCAGTGCCTCAGGGTCCCCCTCCTCCTCTAGTCCCCACCCCTGGAGGGAGTGCTGCATTCCTGATAAGACAGTGACATCTCATGTTGTTCAGGAATTGCCCCAGAAGTGTTTTTTATTGCAGAGCACAAATGGATTATCATGCTGTGAACAACACTATGTAAACAGTGCTTGTTTGGATATGGTTTCTTATAAAATGATAGAGCAGACTGAAATTATTCAAATTTGTGACATTTTAAAAATCCTTTTAGGTAGCCTCATCATTCTTGGCCCTTTTGCAATTTTGTGGAACATCAATATTGTTAAACATTTAATGACTGACTTGAGTTCATCTGCTTCATTAGAAAATGCAGATCTCTATCTCAAAGCAGAAAATCAGCAGGAGATGTTTTGTTTTCATTTTTATGGACACCTTTAAACTGATTGATCTAACCGTCCAAGAGAAATACATAACTCAACATACTGGGACTGCTGCCAGAACACCACCAGCAAATAGCCCTATAAAATCTCAAGTTTTGTTTAATTTAACACTGATGACAGGTTCTAAGGACGCAGAAAAACTCAAAACTTCTCACTGAAGATCACATATTTATTTACACCATACAGTTTATTGATTATTTTGAAGAACATGCGTTTTGGAAACAGTATGTTCATGACTCAAATGAATGGGTGACTAAATATTGGCAGAATAATGGCACTTGTACCCTGTTTATGTCATGTAAGATTACCAGAGAAATGTCATTTCTGAATAAGACAGTGTAACAAATAACATGCATCTTTTAAAGATTTAAAGAAAACATCAATTACAAAAAAGTATTTTTGACAAAATGTTCAGGTGGAAATGGAAGACAAGCATTACTGACAATTATTTAAATTAAATGTCACAGAATGGAACATACAACTTAACAGTATTTGATTTGAATGGTATAGCCTTATGTCCAATAGATACTGATAGTTGTAATTTCCCATTCCTGTCAACAACTGCTGGCTCATTGGCAAGCATCACAGATTGGATCCTAGGCATAACATATCTTCTCCCATGGAAGCAACTGCAGACAAGGTGGAAACGCTATGCCAGAGATGGCTATCTCATTAAATTGCGAGTATGTAAAAGAAAGTAGTTAAGATATTGATTTAAATGATTTCCTTCTGGTGCCTTATCACATACAAAATAAAAGATTTGTATATCTTTCAACATAGGCTACTTTAAAAGAAAAACAAACATACTCTGAAAAAGAAGCTGAATTAGGAATTAGAGAACCAGACAAATACATATTTTTTTCTTTCTAGAAGACATGTGGCTGAAAACTGCCCCTGCAGGATGTTGATGATTTAATTGTGGAGGTGAAGGATATCTTCAACAAAGCAAGGGACCAACCTGTGCTGCGGGCCACCAAAAGTAAAATGACTCAATGCTACAGGGGTAAAGTTAAAGATGAATATCTAAGTATAAAAATCCTCTCTTCTGTCAACCTTCAAGCAGCTGATGGGAAAAGTGCTTCAATTACAACTAGTCCATCTGGTGCCCAGTTATCTTCCTCTAAAGCTCAGCCACAAATGGAGCCCCTCGCCCAATAACACGACCCCTTAAATTTGCTCTCACTGATACACCCCACTTGTAAGCCCCTCTAGAGAGAGGCAAGGGCCACCTGCTTCTGATTCTGAATCCATCATTGTGAGCTCAGATGACATTAGGGCCCTCGTTGATGGTTTACGAAGGGATCTTAATGACGTTTGAAAAGTTGTTTCCGCACTGAGTTCAAGGTTAATCGATTTTCTGGAACCCAATAATAAACTGACCAAAAAGCTCTCAACCCATCAGGATTGAGACTATTTTGATCACTAAGTGGGATCTTACAAGGGAGTAGCCAGAAATGTAAAATACCCCCGACATTGACCCATACGTAGCATAAAGTGAGCGGTCTGCACCCTTACGATGAAGTGTCATGGGAATTGTACCCATGGGAAGCATTTGCAGAAAATGGTGCAAAATGATAACTATTCCAGTATGTTTTAAAGAGATTTAGTCAAAAATCAAACATTTACCAGTTTAGTCCTATTTCTCTCATTCATCCACTCCATCTTCTTTCTTTTCATGGTACTTTTATTTCTCCATTCCATCTTCTTTCATTCTTTGCATGCTTCTTTTGTTCCTCCTTTCCATCTTCTTTCTTTCTTTTCATGCTTCTTTTGTTCCTTCTTTCCATCTTCTTTCTTTCTTTTCATGCCTCGTTTGTTACTTCTTTCCTTCATCTTTCTTTCTTTTCATGCCTCTTTAGTTCCTTCTTTCTATCTTCTTTCTTTCTTTTCATGTTTCTTTAGTTCCTCATTTCCATTTTTTTTCTTTCATTTCATGCTTCTTTAGTTTCATCTTTCCATCTTCTTTCTTTCTTTTCATGCCTCTTTAGTTCCTTTTTCCATCTTCCTTCTTTCTTTTCATGCTTCTTTAGTTCCTCCTTTCCATCTTCTTTCTTTCTTTTCATGCTTCTTTTCAGCCAATTACCACCTGAGCTACCTTAGGAAATTGAAACCCTTCCTCGATGCTCCTGATCTAAAAATGGCAGTCCAAGCACTTGTCATCTCTAGACTGGAATATGGCTGTTCTACCCTCTCAGGCTTACCCAAGATCTCCCCGGCACCTTTAAAAGCCTGCCTCAATGCAGCTGCGAACTACTTACCGGCACAAGAAAATTCGACCATCTCCCCTCACCTGAAAGTTCTGAACGGGCTTCTCCTTGAGGCACGAATACAGCTCAAACCAGCATGCATCATGCACAAGGTTTATACTCAAACTCCCCTGCATATCCTGCACGGAAACTTGTGATTTCCGGAGGAATCAGAGACTCCCGGTCTGCCAGAGACCTCTTGCTCCAAACAGCCCGCTTCTGGAAAAGAATTACTTACAGTCGTGCTTTCTCTGGGGCCGCTCCAAGAATATGGAACTCTCTCCTACCTTACATCAGAAAAATCCCTTCTCTGGCTCGCTTCAAAAAGGAGGCCAAAACCTTCCTTATGGGTAAATTCCTTGTTTAAACTTTGCACACAACCACCACTACGGCCCTGAGCTACCTCTGTCTATTGTCTCCCCGCAGATTACTGAGTCACCCCACCAAGAAACCTGGGATCTTATCTTGAGTAATTGTAAATGTAATCTGCATTATGTGTCGCGTCTAAGTAATTGTAAATGTAATGTGTAAATACGTGTCCTCTATCTCCTATGTATCCTGTACCCCGTCACCCCACTGCTCGATTTTTCACTTGGTGATTCTAAGCTTTTTTGTACAACGTGAGGTTCCCTGTAAAGCGCTTGATACCCTAACGGGTCAAGTTTGCGCTCTATAAAATACAATAAATTAAAAAAAAAAAAAATGCTTCTTTAGTTTTTCCTTTCCATCTTCTTTCTTTCTTTTCATCCTTCTTTTGTTCCTTCTTTCCATCTTCTTTCTTTTCATGCTTCATTAGTTCCTCCTATCCATCTTCTTTCTTTCGTTTCATGCTTCTTTAGATCCCCCTTTCCATCTTCTTTATTTTTTTTCATGCTTTTTTAGTTACTTCTTTCCATCTTCTTTCTTTTCACGCTTCTTTTGTTCCTTCTTGCCATCTTCTTTCTTTCTTTTTCATGCCTCTTTTGTTCCTTCTTCTTTCCAACTTCTTTATTTTCATGCTTCTTTTGTTCCTCCTTTCCATCTTCTTTCTTTCTTTTCATGCTTCTTTTCAGCCAAGTACCACCTGAGCTACCTTTGGAAATTGAAACCCTTCCTCGATGCTCCTGATCTAAAAATGGCAGTCCAAGCACTTGTCATCTCTAGACTGGAATATAGCTGTTCTACCCTCTCAGGCTTACCCAAGATCTCCCCGGCACCTTTAAAAGCCTGCCTCAATGCAGCTGCGAACTACTTACCGGCACAAGAAAATTCGACCATCTCCCCTGTCAGGAATCCCCGCCCGCACATGGATTCCCTCCCACGATGCCACTTCCGTGAATCTGGTGCGCTTGGAGGAGAGCGGACTACAACTCCCAGAATGCCCTCCGGCAACAATTGCCTTATGCAACTCAAGAGTTCTGGTTACATAACACCAAGGGTAACGCCTAGTTTTCATGTTATGCAACTCAAGAGTTCTGGTTGCATAACACCAAGGGGAACGCCTAGTTTTCATGTTATGCAACTCAATAGTCATGGTTATACAACGCCGAGAGTACTACTTAAGGAGAAGATCACTGGGACTCGGCGTCGGATATTCTGATCTTTGCCGGAGTACCTGGTTGAGGTAGACGGACCCGTTGGTGAGTTGAGCGGCGGAAGGAACATTCTAAGGAGCGGAGGAGAGGTGCTGGCGTGTGCTTCCTGCCCGTGTCCTGTCCCGTTCTGAGAGCCGTATTCAACGTCATTGGGCACAAGTCCCATTGGTAGAGGCGAAGCTCCCAACGGCCTGACAATTTGGAGAAAACGAGGTTGGTGCGAGCCAAAGCTCCCAACCCTCGTTCCTTGGGTAAACACACGCTTAGAGCTAAGACGCTATCCCGGAGGTGTTTCCGCGTCTTAGCCATCGACACTCGTAGGAGAACTGGGATAGGTAGAGCGGCTGCTCCCATCCATTCTCTGCGCCACCTTGGGTATCATCACTTAAACCCGGATACAAGAGACACACACTAGGAGGTGTTCCCAGCGTCTTTGTGTTGTGGCAGTACTCTGGGGGATACTGGTAGAGCGGCTGTTCCCAGGTGGTAGAGAGCCCGGCCAGGTGACTCCCACGTGCCCCCCCGTAGATTCCACAACCTTGGAACTACCCTTCACAGCGGTCGAGTGGCATTGTTGGCCACTGCTTAGCACTGTGCCCTCCGTTGGAGCATACCGGGTCCGGTGTGCATGCGGAGGACGGTTAGACGAGCTGTGAATGGGTATCGTTCTTTAACTGGTGATTCCAGTACCGGTATTCTTTGTTGTCTGTAGTTGTTTATCTGTTTATTAAATCATCCTTAAACCTCCATTTCTCTGGTCCGTCGTCTGCTTGTCCCAACCCCGAGAAAGCCAGGACGTTACATCCCCTCACCTGAAAGTTCTGAACTGGCTTCTCCTTGAGGCACGAATACAGCTCAAACTAGCATGCATCACCCACAAGGCTTTATACTCAAACTCCCCTGCATATCCTGCACGGAAACTTGTGATTTCCGGAGGAATCAGAGACTCCCGGTCTGCCAGAGACCTCTTGCTCCATCCTGCCCGCTTCTGGAAAAAAATAACTTACCGTCGTGCTTTCTCTGGGGTCGCTCCAAGAATATGGAACTCTCTCCTACCTTACATCAGAAGAATCCCTTCTCTGGCTCGCTTCAAAAAGGAGGCCAAAACCTTCCTTATGGGTAAATTCCTTGTTTAAACTCAACCACCACTACAGCCCTGAGCTACCTCTGTCTATTGTCTCCCCGCAGATTACTGAGTCACCCCACCAAGAAACCTGGGATCTTATCTTGAGTAATTGTAAATGTAATCTACATTATGTGTCGCGTCTAAGTAATTGTAAATGTAATGTGTAAATACGTGTCCTCTATCTCCTATGTACCCTGCACCCCGTCCCCCCACTGCTCGATTTTTCAGTTGGTGATTCTAAGCCTTTTTGTACAACACGAGGTTCCCTGTAAAGCGCTCAATACCCTAACGGGTCAAGTTTGCGCTCTATAAAATACAATAAATACATTTTTTTTAAAAATGCTTCTTTAGTTTCTCCTTTACATCTTCTTTCTTTCTTTTCATGCTTCTTTTGTTCCTTCTTTCCATCTTCTTTCTTTTCATGCTTCATTAGTTCCTCCTATCCATCTTCTTTCTTTCGTTTCATGCTTCTTTAGTTCCCCCTTTCCATCTTCTTTATTTCTTTTCATGCTTCTTTAGTTACTTCTTTCCATCTTCTTTCTTTTCACGCTTCTTTTGTTCCTTCTTTCCATCTTCTTTCTTTCTTTTTCATGCATCTTTTGTTCCTTCTTCTTTCCAACTTCTTTATTTTCATGCTTCTTTTGTTCTTTCTTTCCATCTTCTTTCTTTTCATGTTTCATTAGTTCGTCCGTTCCATCTTCTTTCTTTCTTTTAATGCTTCTTTTGTTCCTCCTTTGGGTCTTCTTTCTTACTTTTCATGCCTCTTTAGTTCCTTCTTTCCATCTTCTTTCTTTCTTTTCATGCTTCTTTGTTCCTTCTTTCCATCTTCTTTCTTTTCATGCTTCTTTAGTTCCTCCTTTCCATCTTTTTTCTTTCTTTTCATGCTTGTTTTGTTCAATCTTTCCTTTTTTAAAAAAATTTTTGAATGATTTTTTATTTGTCAACAAGAGGGCATCACAAATATTTTCACATACAAAACACATTAAAAAACAGAATGTCCATAAGGAAGAGAGAGCTTCACAATAGCAGTGTAAGAAATTACGATATCTCTGCCGTAGATAGTACAACATTACAAATATACAAAAAGCAAATATCAATTTCTAGCCTCATTACTATCACAGAGGCTGATCTCTAGAATATAACCCCCCATAGAGCATTTAGTTTTATCATAGAGTGAGCACCCCTAGCATTTGCCAATAGACGAGCGAGTCTATAGCTCATATTCTCTGGGCCAATCATAATTTCCCTAATCGAGAGAGATGGATCTATCCCCAGTCTCTGAGAACATACTTGACCCACCTGCTGCCAAAATATACCCAGTTTTGGACATGTTACAAACATATGCTTTATGCTTGCTGCGTACACATCATATCTAGGACATTTTGTCTGAGCACTGACTGAACCTGGCAGAGCCCACTTGTTTTTTTTCTCCGGAGTGTAATACAGCAGGCATACAGTACGGAATTGTTGTAATCGCAAGTTAATGGAGTGAACTGAATCACCAATGACGCTTAATGCTTGTTCAATAGCTCCTGCCATAACAGCTATTCCCAGAGTCCTACTCCATCGCTCCGCCAATGTTTCACCATCACCTTGTCTATAGCCAATACAACATTTATACATATAACTTATGAGAGATTTTGTCTTCTCCTTTTGCAAGCAATCCCAGACGTCTGAATTATATATTTTTGTCAGATTTAGATGTTTCAATGAAGAGTCCCTGATTTGGAGATATTTAAAAAACATATAATCTGGTAGAATAAACGGTATCTGTAAATTCTCAAAAGATGCTAGACCACTATGATCATAAAGATCCCCAAGAGAGATAATCCCATAAGTGGCCCAATGTTTACTGGCAGCTTCTTGAAATACCTCTGGGAATATCGGATTGCCCCATAAGGGGAGTCTATCATGATAGAATGATAGATTACATCTGGAGGAGATGGCGCGCCATATGAATATAGTATCTATTATAGTCTTAAACTTGACTCTTTTGAAGTGATTCGGGTCATTGATTCTGTATAAATGCATGCCTTTGTCCTCTGCCAACATAAATTGGTGGAAAAAGATAGTATACAAGGGAATTAAAAGACTACAAAAGCGTCCGGCAAATGCACACCAAAAATACATTTTAAAATCAGGGAAGTCAACCTGTCCCTGTTATATGGGAGTTTTAACAAATCAATAGCTCTCTGACAAATAAATAATTCAAACCCGTTTTAAGGGTATTGACATTGGCTTCCAAACAATTTCCAAATGTATGTGTACAATCTCAATTACAATTTTTTCTGTCATGAATCTTTTAAAAATGTATCTACATTTTTTCAGCAAGGGCGGGTTAAAATGTGGGCATTGGCACAATTGAATAAGGACAATCCTGCGCACACATACAGTTTATCAAATCAATGTTGACATGGGTAAGTACAGAAATGACAAAAGAAGCATCCGCATATGAACTGGTAATTCTGTTTAATAGGCGTAACCAGCCGACACGTGTTTCGTCATGGAAAGAGTAGACCACGACTCTTCAGGGCTGGGAAAGATACAAAACATTTCATGCTAAAACATATGCCACAAAAGCAATAGTTACGAGATCGTAAAAAAGACAAAACCGTAGAATAACTCGCCTATCTTTGAAGAAAGGAAAAGAGAACACCACTAATTCAAGAGGGTGCTAAGTGATGTGCTGATAGGAGCAAAGGTGTTGAGTCAACCTACACCACCGCTCGGTGAAAAGAAACGAAAAAAAGAAGAAGAAAAGGAAAAAATTATTTCAAATGCGCAACAGAAATGCAAAAGAACACGAAGTCAAGGGAAAAAGTCTAGTAAGAGTGCAAAGACGATTCGGGGAAAGTGCCCAGGATCTCTATAAGTGAAGAACCAAAGTTGCGTCAATACCTGTAGCTGTAGCCAAAACGACAGTGGATGCTAGAAAAAATGTATACACGGAAAATGATTTAAAAACTACGTATAAAAAAGGCTTAAACAGTTACCCCAACCTAGCGTCAGTAAACAAGGATTACAAAAGGATCTTACCCCTCAACCGGTGATAATTCCAACCCGGCTGGGTAAAGCACTAAGTGAGAACGGTAGGTCAATCAAGCCAGACAAATCGGTATAATCTCTGTAAAAATGGAAGAACATCACCTAGTGTGAGTGGCCAGAAAGTTCATGTGTCATAAGTAGGCAACACTTCATGGTGCATGAAGTCATACCTTCAAATTCGAGCAAAAGTAGTCATCAAGATGCCAGCCGCCATTAACGTAAAATCAAGTATTTAAAGTGCAACGTATTCAACATGTATTGGCTCTGGCCCGTGAGTATAGGGCAAAAGTGTCAGCACGAGAAAGTCTATGCGACCATAAACCTGAAATAAAACAGAACGGAGCCCAAGTCAGGCAACGCAAAAACATCCAAGAATGCTCGTACTGAAAAACAAAGACACCGTGCCAGTGTCGGTACCTGTACAGAGGAAACTATAAAAACGGGACTTACATGGTGGAAGGTATGTCAAGACGTCCTGGCGGCATCAATTTGGTGGCATACATAGGAGGCAGCGCCAAAATTAAGACAATCCTGGTCTTCAGTTGGTGAATTGAGGAGAAATGCATTATTATTCCTCATTTTTCTTTTTCCATGTGTGCTGCCTTGTGCAGCACACATGGAAAAAGCAAAATACCAAGGCTTGTTTATGTACAGGAAGGTGGCCCTTCCTGTACATAAACAAACCAATTTAAAAAATGCCATTTTGTAACTCTCATGTGTGCTGCATGAAGCAGCTCACATGAAAGTGACAGAATGGCATGTTAGGATTCAATTCATCAGCTCCTGCAGGCCCAGCTCTGGGGATATTTTGCTAACATACTGCACTCCATATTTAGTGCCTATTGCGTTGCGTTGAGACTATTTCTGGAATCATGTATTCCTTCTTCAGCACTATGTTTTCAAATCTGTCAAGTCGAATATCAACGACAATGCTTATAGTTGGTTTTGCAATTCTTATTTTTTTTAAGTGAAGACCTTAAGACAGCAGGAGACCCCCCATAAATAAGAGTGGATTGTATCCGTCTGAGCACCAATGTTGTGAAGTGATAGCAGTCTACTTATGAATAAATCTGATGACCAGCTTTAAGTGAAAATTTCACTTAGGGCCCAATTTATGGTTCTGCAGTCGTCTGTTTTTCCATCAGGGTCACAGAGTAAATTCCACCATGGCCTTGGCAGAGGTCCTGGCTGCTAGATTTATGAAAGACTCCCAAGCTGGTAGTCTTTGATAAAGTGTTAACAGGAAAAGCCATCAAAGAGTTTCCTGTCAATACATTATTGAGTTTCATGCATGGCTCCTTCAGCATGACAGTTTTTCTTTTTTAAATGCCCCGTCAGTAAGGGGATCATCTCCCATTGTGAGGGTGGCATTTTTTTTTATAGTCCCTCACTGCCAGGGTTTGCCAGACAACAGACATTAAAAAAATGGCTAGTCATCAGCCCATCCTAATGGGATGGATGAACATATAGCAAATTCTCAGACAGCCCTAACTCCGTCGCGGGAGATTTGCCACAAAGGAGACTCAGTAGTTTCTGACGTGGCCAAACGTAAGGTAGATTTACTTCTAAAGATTGCGGAGGGACCATTATGTTGGAGGAGAGGGACTACATTGCTGTTACAACAGAGTTCCCTCTCTGCAGACATATACATCAAGTCCTTAGCCATTACACAGATTTCATGCTCCCTAAAAGAGACCTGCTTGTTGGTGGATCAAATATTGTGAAATAGTTTTCCTACACATCTCATTGGAACAGCTCCCAGTAATGTCACTTCAAATTTGGCAAATAATTTGACCAATCAGAGTGCATCAGGTATACTGTACTACAATGAAGCTATATTTTATAATGTTCCAATTATATCACCTGTGGCATCTTCTGTACCTACCCCGGTGAGCATCAAATCACCAACCGTTTCTTCATTCTCAGATTGGACTGGAGTTGTTGGCAAAATGCGTCAACCAGAACTTTGTCTTCAACATTATCACTGACATCCTTGGCACCAGATTCACCTGCGGTTTCAGCGTCCTCCTTTCTAGAGAGACTTATGGCTTTGTCATCATCATCATCATCTACGTCTGGAGAGAACCCACAAACTTCCATCAAAATTTCAAAATATTTTTCTCATCCACTATGGAAAAGTAATCATTGCCTCCTTTGGTGCTTCAGGTTAGAACATGAATGTGTTCCTATAGCAATATGACCTTAGCAGAGACAATCAGAAGTTGCTGATGTGTGTCTAAATATTAATTTTGATCAACTTTGTGTTCAACTCATTTTTAATTACTTGTTGGATTATTATTTGAAGCCACAATAGTTAAAATAATAATAACTCATTATCAATCAACCAATCAATCAGCATTTGTTTAGCATCCTGCTGTCATCCCTAGAGGTATCTGGGCTCTCTCTATTGAAGAGCCAGGTCAGGACCGAGCAGAGAGAGGAAAATTAAAGGTCAGAAAAGAGCACAAAGGGTGGCTTGACGCCCACGGAGCATGGCGGCGCCTGAGTGAGGCTCCCGGGCTTGCCTCGGTGAAACCGCGCTAATCGCTATGTACGGCTGAAGCTTCCTGCATCTACCGTTATCGGAAGGTATGCTGCCTGTAATGCGGGTCTCGTCTTTGGCGAGGGCGCGTTGAAACGGGCATTTTTCCTGCCTTTTGCGCTTCCACACAGGGACGCTCTGTAGCGGCCGCCATTTTCTTTTTTGCCGCGTATGGAGTTTTCGGAAGACACAGCCTGTCTTTGCCTGCCTCCTGTACAGTTAATCACTTGGCGATGTATTGGAGCACTTTTTCACCTTTGGCTACCGGTCTTCAAGCTGTTGTGCCTTATTTCTCACGCAAGTTCGTGCCAATTGTGAGTGGACTTCCCCGGCGGCCATTTTAGGGTGAATGATTGTGAGGAATGTTTCTACACAGCATCGTGCATTTTGTTGCCTGCAAGTTTGATTTTTGCTGATGCTCTGGCCCAACTGACAACCATCCCCCTTATGTTCTACGTATTATTCACTTTTTCATCGGCTGTTTAAAGGAGAATATCTTTGTTTTGGTCATTCTTTTTGACATACGCCCATCATTGCTTCGCGTTTTTGTTTGTTTGATGGGCAGAACCAAGACGTCTTCGAAAGTGCAGCAAACTTTTATTAAAAACTCAAAACTTTTCACAGAATTTTCAAATCTCGAGGATTCTTTACTGCCTATGCCACGATCTCTGGAGCCTAACATGGATTCCACTTCTGCAGCTTCCGGGAAATCTGTTACCAAGCGCCTGAAAAAGGATCCCCCTTCTCCTCTTAAATCTGCCTCACCAGCCTCCTTGGAACTCTTGCTGGAAGAAATTAGAGCACTTCAACCGTTTATGGAGGACACTAATGCTAAACTTCAAGATCTTACTGAGAACTGGTCCCAGTTGGACACCAGAGTCTCAGTAGTTGAGCAAAGTGTCACCTCACTCCAGGAATCTTGTGCCACCGTCTCACAACTTCATACCCAAGTTTTGACGCTTCAGCGCCAAGTTGAGGATCTTGAAAATCGCAATCGGAGGAATAACCTTCGCATTTACGGCCTGGGTGAGGGACTTGAAAGGTCGGATGCTCCCGCCTTTTTTAAGTCCTTCCTTCCTAAGTTACTCCACATACCAGATGGTACTGCACTCAATATTCAATGCGCGCACAGGTTGGGCCGTGTTGCCTCCAATTCTTCACCATCGCAGAGGCCGAGAGGTGTAATCATATATTTTTTGGAGTATACAGACTTGTTAAAGGTTCTGTCAGCGGCCAAATCCATTCCAAAAATTACATGGTCCGGCTCTACTATATTTTTTGCTCAAGATTACGCAAAAGCTACTGCAAATAGACGCAAAGCTTTCCTGAACATGAGATCTGATCATGGATCATTGGGAGCTCGCTATGGACTATTTCATCCGTGTCTCTTTAAGGTCACCTATAACAATAGGACAACCACGTATGAAGACCCGATAAGGCTTCGAAGCTTCATCAATTCCTGCGGGCCGACCAGCATGGACTCGACTGCCTCTTCTTCATCATTCCAAACTTAATATTTAGATACTGTTCAGTGTTTTGCACCATTTTGTAGGTCTTTGCATACGTTTTTTCCTGCTCTTTGTAGCTTATTTTACACAGGTTGTCTTTCCAAGTAAAGCTGTTTGTTGGTTCACACTAGTTATTGCTTAGTACTGAATTCAGGGCACATATTTTGTCCTGCTCTGCATTTGTGTAAAATGTTCTTCTTTGCTTCCGTAGGTCCATTTTTCTCCTGACGTGGTTGCTCCCTGGCTTTCCGTGTGTTCGTGCTCGGATGTTCCGTCTGCCCATGTGGTCTCACCTCCCCCTCCTTCACATTTCCCCTTCGTAGGTATGTTCTTCGTTTTGTTTTTTGATTTTTGTGTTGCATTCTCTCTATCTATCTCAATTGTTCTACATTTGCTTCTTTTCTGTCTTCAACACTTTTTCTTTCCTTCTTTCTTTCTACTTTTCTTTTACATTTGTCTTTGTATGTTCACCTTTTGTAATTTCTCTTCTACGTTGATGGTATATCATGTTCATTCCCTCTTTTACAACTTTTCTACTGGTTTTTGTTGTATAGTTCATATATTCTTTTTATTCTGAAAGCGACTTACATGTCTTTTCATTTTCCTTCCTGTATTTTTGATCCCTCTTTGTTTGAATTGGGTTCTTCTCTTACGATTTTAGGCTTATTCATTTTTATTAATCTATGTCATTAAAATGAATAACTTGGAATGTACGGGGTTTGAACTCTCCCATTAAGAGACAAGGGGTTTTGACTTATCTAGCCAAACTACATGTGGACATTGCATTTTTACAACAGACTCATCTCTCTGAAGTTGAATCATTAAAGTTAAAGAGGGGCTGGGTGGGAGAGGTTTTCTTTTCTCCAGGTGATGGCAAACGCAATGGTGTAGCGATACTTTGCCACAAATCCCTTTCGCTTTCACTCTTGTCTCAAGAGTCGGATGCTAGTGGTAGATGGTTAAATGTTAAGTTGTCTTGTAGGGGTGTTCCAGTCTCACTTCTGAACGTTTATGCCCCCACGTGCGGAGAATCCTCCTTTTGGCCCACACTCGCCAAGCACATATCTCGCTGCATAGATGATAATTTTATCTTAGCAGGTGACTGTAACCAGGTACTTGACCCATTCATAGACAGGAATTCTAAGTTTTCCTTTATACCCAACAAGCCCCATAAATCTTTTGTTCACACTATAAACCAACATAAGCTTTTTGATGCTTGGCGACTTTGTAACCCAACTACCAAGGAATTTACTTTTTATTCCCCGTCTCATCACTCCCAATCAAGAATCAATTATATCTTTGTCTCTCATAATCTTTCACAAACCCTTACTCATGCAGAGATTGGTCCCATTTTGATTTCAGATCACGCCCCAGTTTCCATTGGCATTGATATTTTACCCAAAATTACCGGCCCCAGGAGGTGGCGTTTTAATAATTCCCTTCTCCTGGACCCAAAATTCACTGCTTCATTCACCAGCTTCTTTGATGATTTTTTTATGATAAATCAAAGTGATTCCATGTCTTTTTCTATTATTTGGGATGCCTTTAAAGCCTCTGCTAGAGACTTTATAATATCCTTTGTTGCAAAGAAGCGTAAAAACACTCGTAAACAGACTCCGGACCTTCTCCAAGACATTAAGAGACGGGAGCACTCTTATTATACTTCACATACAAATGACACTTTAAAAACTCTTGTTCAAGCTAAATTCCAATATAATAAAAAGTCCACAGAGGATGCCTCATTGTACCTATTAAAATCCAGTGCTAAATTCTATGGTGGCAAAAATAAAGCTGGGAGAACTCTAGCCAACTACCTGAAAGTTAAGCATAATAAGTTGAATATTGAATCCATTTATGATGCACAATTAGATCTAAAGTTCAAGGATACTGACATTCTGCACGAATTTTCTCTTTTTTACAAAACATTGTATGCCTCCGAAACACAACCCACTGACCGGGCCTTATCACATTTTTTCTCCACTATTCAAAAGCCCCTAAATGTCACTTCAGATTTGACTTTTTTAGAATTAAATGCAGCTAGAGTTGTCGAACGCCCTTCACTCCCTCAAACGTGACAAGGCACCTGGACCTGATGGTTTTACAGTTGAATTTTATCTGCACTTTTCCAAACTTCTACTACCGAAACTATATTCTTTATTACACTCTTTCAGTACATTAGGACATTCCTCTGGTTCTTTCTCTGATGCTCATATATGACTTATCCCTAAAGAAGGTAAAGATTCTAAACATTGTAAGAATTATAGACCCATAGCCCTGGTAAACATTGATTACAAGATTTTTTCTAAAGCACTAGCCCTGCGATTGGATTCTTTCTTACCTGACCTGTTAGGGACAGAGCAGTCTGGTTTCGTTAAAGGTTGTTACATAACTGATAATACACGACTCTTGTTTGACGTTTTGTCCAAATCCTCACGCTTTAAAGACTTGGCAGCAATAGCGCTGGATGCTGAAAAAGCATTCGGTAGGGTTGAGTGGGTGTACCTTTTTTATACTCTCAATTGGTTTGGCTTTGGTCCCAATTTTATATCTTTGATCTCTCTCCTCTATTCTAGACCTAGAGCGGCGGTCTGTGCTAATGGATTGATATCTCCCTTTTTTGACCTCGGAAGAGGGGTGCGTCAAGGATGCCCCCTCTCCCCTTTTCTTTTTAACTTGGCTCTGGAACCATTCTTATCAAAACTGCGCCAGAATCCTAATTTGCATGGATTCCAGGCGTCCCATTCTCATATTAAACTTGCAGCATATGCAGATGATATCTTGCTTTTCATGTCCCATCCAACTGACTCAATCCCTGCTTTTCTAGCAGAAGTACAAGCTTACTCTGATATTTCGGGGTACAAGCTGAATAATGACAAATGCGAGATCCTACCTTTGACAAAGTACACATTTAAACTTGATTTTGCTGCCTCTAAATTTAGTTGGAGTCCTAACCACATTAAATATTTGGGTTTACATGTCACATCCTCAATTTCAGACACGGTTTCATTATGTATGGATAAATGTACGCAGAAGATTTCGGATTTAACTACCAAATGGCACCCCCTTTTCTTATCATGGTGGGGTTGTTTGGATACCATCAAAATGATGTTGTCACCCATAATTATATACACTATCTCCAACATCCCAGTTTCCATTCCACAAAAATTCTTTATGAAAAATAATTCTATTCTTTCTTCCTTCCTTTGGAACTCTAAGAAACCTCGAATGTCTCTACACAGGTTAATTCGTCCCAAATCTGAGGGTGGAGTTAACTTTCCTGACTTTCCAGCATATCAAAAAGCATTTCATCTCCATCAGGCCTCGTTGTGGTTGCGTGACTCTAAAGATGATTGCCCCTAATGGACCACAATTGAGCGTCTCTCTTTGTCCCCTTTACCTTTAGCGAATACCTCTCTTTTTCACGTAAACCGCAAGCCCTAGCTACTCCCATTATTAAATTTACTTCTAAACTTTTAACACCTTTATTCCCTTTTCCTCATAATACTTTTGACACCATTCTAAACTCTACAATTTGGCATAATAAGAGTCTGCTCATACGTAATAAACCCTTTTACTGGAAATCATGGCATCAAAGAGGTTTAGTCTGGATTCATCAGCTTTTCTCACATTCAGATTTCTTATCTTTTTCTTCACTCAGTCGCTCCTTTAATTTACCTCCTTCATTCATCCACAAATACTTCATACTTAAAAACGCTGTGCTGGACGTACGTGCACAGTTCTCAACAACACATCCCGTCTCTGCTAGTCCAGATCCTCCCTCACAATTACACTCCTTATTAGCAACATCACCTAAGGCTTCCACACTATATACATTTCTGCATAACATTGATAAAGTTCGACAGAAATCCAAAATCGAAGAAGCTTTGGAACGTGATTTTGCACTATCTTGGCCAGTGTCTTTATGAAATAAGATATGGGTTAAGATTCGCAAATCCTCTAGAGCTGCAAACACAACGCAAACATTGTTTTTTGTGTATAACAGACTTTTGATATCACCGAGTGCTCTAAGTAAAAATTACACTAATGTACCTGATATTTGCTGGACTTGCTCCTCACCAAAGGCTGATTTATTTCATATGTTATTTTCTTGCTCTATTGTTTGTGCTTTTTGGAAGCGGGTCTGGTCTCAAATCAATTTGATTTTCGGAACTACATTTCCTTTTGCCTACACTCATGTTTTCTTAAGGAGCCTGGCCTCTTGTTGGGAGAACGTTGCAGTCAATGTCAAAATTGTTGATTTATTATTAGCAATTGTGTTACAGCAAATCACAGCTAATTGAAAAGATTTCTCAAAAATTTCTTATAGGGCACGGTGGTATGCTGTTTGTCATAATCACAGGTTGGATACTTCCTTTGTATACCCCATCTACTTGAGGCCAAAAAGACTGGATTTATGGTCTCCTATTACCACCTATTTAGATGCATGTGCTAGTCATTCTTTTCAATTGCGTCCGTCCCAACAAGAAGTCCCGAAACCCCCCTGAATCACCCCAACCGTTCCGCCTTTAATCGTTTTTTCAAGTATTCTGTATTATCGCTTCTGATGCTTTATTACCCTTAATTTTATTCTTTTAACCTGATTCATTAATAACATTGTGGATTTTCTTTTGTATGACGTACATTTATTATGTTGTAACATGTTGTGACATTTCCTATTTCTATCAATAAAATCTTTTTTGAACTTAAAAAAGAAAAGAGCAGAAAGAGGAAAAATAATAAGAAGAAACAAGCTGAATGAAGGAAAATAAAGGCAAAAAACAAGCAGAAAGCGGCAAAATAAAGGTTAGAAGTGAGCAGAATGAGGTAAAATAATGGGCACAACAATCAAAGAGAGGACAAAATGGAGGGCAGAAGTAGGAAGAAGAACAAGCAGAAAGAGAACAGAAAGGAAGGCAGAAAATGAGCAAAGGAGGAAAAACCTAATGAGCCGAGGGTAGCAGATTGTGGGCAAGCTAGAGAAGCGAACTGTCACAGGGGTAGCTGGCGTGAAGACATGCCATTATAGCCTAGCTTTTTTTCATTTATCATTGCACATAAATATATACGTGTATATTTATAGCACTGGCTTCATTAACATTTTGGAGGTGATATAATCTTCATATATCTTTCATTTAGGTAGAACACCTTTTGCATTATTCATATTTATGTATTTGGATGCCCATTTTGACGTATAAGTGCATAATATTGCTAAAATATTTGTTTCAGGGCATTGTAATATTTAAGGTGTATGACAATATTGTTTAATGTTTTGTTCTAGCAAAGCCTGAGAGCTTGATTTTCTAGTAATTATTCTAAACCGGTCAACAAGGTTTAATAGAATTTGATATCATGATTTCTCAATTACTGTTTCAAGGTACATAAGTTGGTAAGAGGCCTGAGGGGCAATCTTATTGATAGAATGTCTAAAACTACCCAACAATGATCAAAGCAGTGTGTATAAACTCTATTGAAGCATTGTTAGTTAGAGAGAAACTTCAATCCACATACTGCAAGCAGAGGGTGACCCAGATGAGAGCTTTAGCTGTTAGCACCTTTCCTTACTGAAGGTTACAGAAAAGGCACATTGAGATTTCTGACTGCCGTATATGCCTGCCTGTGGACAATACAGTTGATGTGGTGCAGAGATAGAAATGCCAGTGTTCCCCCTACAGAACCCTTACTTTGTTGTCCTTTTAGTGCTAAGATCAGTTTAGCTTGTAAGAGTTTGTGGATCTGGGAAACCAGTGCAGAGAAGTCCTAAATTACTATTATGTTAAAGTATTTCTTTTGCTCTGTTTAGTGCCTATATCATTGCAACTGTCTTTTTTTTCTTCTAGTAACTAAGTTCATATTTTGTCAAATAGGTTTTAGGTTTTAATAAAAGTTTAAAAATACATCTGAAGTGTGAAATCATGTGGCACATTGAGTAGGTCTTTGGTGCTAGAAAGTCTAGAGCCCTTTTCTCAGGCCATGTTTTGGAGAGCATTCCAGACAATGTATAACTCTTGGGTTTTTTGGTAACAGAAATAATACTTGGTTCAATGAACCTTTTCCAACTACAGCTTGGCCCACTGCAGGAACATGTGACCAGTCACACATTATGGTGGTAAACTGAGGGGTGGGTTGAGGTAACCTTCAAATTCTTCTATGTACGTACTCATGTGATATCTCAGGCATCTCTCAGACATGATGTTTTGTGATGCTTCATGGTCAGCAAGCTCTAGCAAGTCAGCCCAATGAGCTTCTGAATCTTCCTATTTGTGGAGCCCATCTCTTCTTGGAAACAGCAATTATGGCAGTCTTTTGCTTTTTGACGTATGAGTGAAGGAGTAACATGGTCCTATTATTGCCACACCCGCATCTCCCAGCTTGTTCTCCAACATGAATGAAAGGTTTTGGCTCTAGCAAGTGAGTTCCTGTATGAAAGAGAGTTTCTGGCAGTATGTCAGCATTTATTCAGTAAGTTTCCACCTTCATCAGTTAAACACACCAGCTTGCTGCATCAGTTTCCACAGTGCTCACCATCATATGGCCCCAAAGGACTTGTCACCCTCAGTGTCCAATGAGTTGTTCCGCTTTGCAGCATCTTCTGCTCCAAGTGCTGCAATGCAGAAAGTTAAAGTGGTCCAACAGTCCTCCAGAACCTATGGCTATAATGGGATACTTTTAAAAAATCACTGAAGTCTCTGCCATTAGCTAAACTTGAATTTTCATTATTCAATTTAATAAAGCCTGCAATAAATTAAACATAAAAAGGCAAAAAAATCCTCCCCGGCACAAATGTGGATAATTTCCTCCGGCATTTTCCTGGAGTTTTAACAGTTGCTTGAATATGAAATATCCTGAAAAAAACAAGAGGTGTTTGGCAAAACAATGCAAACACAAAAAGATGATGAGCTATCTTTAGTTGATTTGCTCCTTTCACAGCGGAGCGCCATCTGGTAGCTGCTGCTGCAGTCCTAGACACCTTCCAGTCCGGCATGCAAAGCAACCATAGCACCGAGACTGCACTACTCGGAGCCACAGATGAAATCTGCTCCCTCCTCGACTGGGGCGACACAGCAGCACTCATTCTACTAGACCTCTCGGCCACCTTCAAAACCATCTCCCAGCACACCCTAATCACCATTGGATCCACTCCTTCCTCACTAGCCGGACCCAGCAAGTCAGACTCCCACTGTTCCTCCCAGAACCCACAGAGATCAGCTGTGGAGTCCCCCAGGGTTCCTACCTGAGGCCCACCTTCTTTAACATCCACATGGCCCCCCTCGCTGCCATAGTCAGAAGCCAAAAACTCAACATCATCTCCTACGCAGAAGACACACAGCTGATCCTCTCCCTCACCAATGAACCAATCATCACCAGAACCAACTTCCCCAAAGGAATAAAGGCCGTTGTGACATGGATTTAAGACAGTTGCCTCAAGCTCAACTTGAACAGGACCGAAGTTCTCATCCTCAGACCCACCGTGTCAGCCTGGGACGACTCCTGGTGGCCAGCTGCACTGGGTGCTCCCCCTAACCCGACGGACCACGCTTGCAGCCTTGACATCATACTGGATTCTTTCCTCAGTCTTGCCCCTGCTCCTCAAGAGAAAACTCACCCCAAGTCACTATTAGATCCGGGTTATATCCATCATCTTTATTTAGCTCACTTCGCCTCCCCGGTTCAGACCCAGCCACATTCAGTTTTGACCCTGCTCCTCATGGGAACAGTTCTGCCTGGACTGCCAAGCCAGGTCTTCCCCGGACCAGAAACAAGAATCTTGGGCCTGGTTTTGGGATAACACCCCTCATCAGCCAGGCTAGCTTGATTCAGTGGCAAGGTGACAAAGGGACTCACATCTGGGCATACCCAGCCAACTTAGGGTGAACAATGCAAACACAAAAAGATAATGGACGGGGCGCTGAAACTTTTCAGACACTCACCCCCAGTCACTATTAGATCTGGGTTAAATCCATCATCGATATTTAGTTCACTATGCCACCCCAGTTCAAACCCAGCCAAATGCAAATCAGTCTTGACCCAGCTCCTCATGGGAACAGTGTCACCTGAGTTGCCAAGCCCGGTCTTCCCTGGACTGGAAACAAGCTTGCTGGGACCAGTTTCGGGGTAACACCCCTCATCTGCCAGGCTAGCTTTAATTCAGTGGCAAAGTGAACAAGGGAACCACGTCTGGGCTTCTCCTACCAATTTAGGGTGAACAATAAAAACTCAATAGGATGATGGACGGCGCGCAGAAACTTTTCAGACACTCACACCCAAGGCACTTGGGTGGGAAAGGCCATCAAAAAGTAAAGGGCATAGAGACAAAGTCTAGTTATTAATAATCTGTGGTGTTCTTGAACAATTAGTTGAAGATAGATTGCAGGAGATCAGCTAGTACTAAGATTTAGCTGGAATAATTCTGCGCCCCTGACATTTATACGTACAGATTGAGTAAGCCCCAAAAATAATTATTTCACTTTTTGTGATTACCAACTCAGTCGGGCTGGAAAAGAGTTATGGGAAACCAAGCACCTTGGAGCTATGCATTACATAGGGCGGCCAGGGATTGTCTGATGAATTCTCTAGGGCCTGGCAGTCTGTCAAGATAGTTCTCCTAAAGTGAGCCTCATACTTTCTATATATTCTACGAAGAAGCAGGGGCTGTAATTTGATATGGTCTTCTAAAAAGCCAAGCTCTACTTCTGCACGGCAGACATTAGTAGAAGTAGACTGGGGGACAGCCAGCAATCTTCTTATAAACTTTTTTTCTATTTTTGGCAGCAATCACTGTTGGTATAACCCAAACACCAGTGCCAAAAATATCAATGGATAAACGTTTGCTTCTATAGATGTGCACCATTTGCACTGCAGGTTTGTGTCCTAATCTTCTAGCAAACTGGAAGAGGGCCTCAATAGACCTTTGAAATTTTGATATTCTAATGTTTAAGCAAAAGTTTCAATTAGAAGCCAAAACAACTGGTATGCAAAATGTCCTTGTTTTCGATAACCTAGGGCTACATTTCATTATGAATGACTTTGTGAGGTTGGTCCTTAGCCCCTAATTTCCCATGAACAGATTGAAAACATCTCAAAGTAACTGTAAGCCATTTGCTGTCCTAGCTATTACCACTGCATCATCTGCGTACAGCAATAAGGGTACTAATTGTGGACCAATCTTTGGGCAGTATTTTTCTGCACAGATAGTACTCAAGGCCATTTTTATATAATAAAGAGAGAAATGGGGCCAGTACCCAGCCTCACCTAATCCCTACCACTGAACAAATTTAATCTAGGAGGTTCACTTCTTTACTATATCAAATTTTAGCTGTGTTGTACAGAGTCAGAAGAACAAGAGGCAGAAAGTGCTTTAATCGGATGATCTAAGGTAAGCTGTGAACCAAATTTAACCCGGAGGTCTCTTAAAACAGTGGAGGGGTGGGGGGAAGGCCATCCCCAATGGCCACAAGAGGTTAGAATTAGGGGTAGTCTTAACATTAAAATAAATATTCTCAGTCTTCTCTGAGTTAAGCTTTCCAAAAGCTGGCATTCATGCAGTCCACAACAGATTTGAGGCAAGTCTTTAAAGAGCTTGAAGAAAAAGGAGCATTTTCATGAAAAGCCAAGAGGAGTTGAGTATCCTTCGCATAGGATACAACTCTCACTATTGAAGACTCAACAGTTTTATCCAAGTTAAATATTAAAAAGTGTAGGGCTAAGAGTCAATCCCTGTGGAACTCTCTAATCTAGGGCTTTTGCTGCAAAGGTGAAAAGATGAAGGGAAACAGCCTGAGTATGATTGCTAATGAAAGATTTAAACCACAGCAGGACGTGGTCTTTGATGCCAATAATTTCCAGTCTCTCGAGCAAAATGGCATGAGAGATGATATCAAACGCCGCAGAAAGATCCAAAAGCAGTACCATGACTGGGGTGTTTGAATCAAGGTTTACTTTGATATATTCTGAGACCTCAAGGAATATCGTCTCAGTGCTATAACAGAGCAAACTCCTGATCGCAAAAGGTGGAGAAGATGGTTTTCTTTTAAAAAGTGTGTGAACCTATTCACATTTCTCTCCAAGAGTTTTGCAACTGTGGGAAGAAGTGAAATGGGCCTAAAATTACTGAGAATATTAGGATTGCCTGAGAGCTTCTTAAGCTGAAGGAGTAAAAGAACCTGTTCCAATCAGAGGTAACGAATGCCTGGGCAAGGGAGTCATTGAGTATTCTGTTTGGTGTGGGATTCACCTTTGAAACAGCCATTTTTAGAATGGCATGAGGGCTAGGGCCAAGCGGAGAACCCAACTTGCATTTGACAAGTTCATTAGAGTATTCCTTAAAGGATTTAGGGGCAAAGCAGAACAATAGGAGAACAGGAGAGGAAGAGGATAAAACACTTTGAGAAGTGGAAATAGACACTGGGAATTGACTGTAAATTGCTTGAATTTTGTTGTAAAAAAAATCTGAAAGGCCTTCAGAGAGATCTATGGATGGAGTCAGAGTGTATTTAGTAGCCGTAGGGTAAAGAAAGGTTCTAACCACCTTAAACAACTCCCCAGGTGTATGGTCAGCTTCAGAGATGAACATGGCGTTAAATATTTTTGAGCCACCTAAATTACAGCATGATATTTCGTAAGGGTGGATAGATAAATCAATTTTTCATCCTTATCATATTTTGTCCTCTATTGCCTTTGCTTTGCAATTCGATTTTTCTGATTAAGATCATCACAGAACCAAGGTGCAGAAGGTTCAAGTCTCTTGGATGAGTGGGATTTCATAGGCGCAATAGTGTCAATGGCCTCCTTGACCCAGTTATTAAAAAGTGCAGTGTCTTGGTCTGGAACTCCAGTTCAATCAAAATTGCCGAACAGGAGGGCATCCAAAAGGAGAGAACTGTTAACTTTATGCCAGGGTCTAGACATCATCTTTATCAGACTAGGAAAATTGTGAGGGATCTGAGTTATAATCTTCACATATGGACTGGTGTTGCTGGTTTTTCAACTCTGAAAGTGCACTGAGTCCTGCCAACCAGGTCAAAGTGCTCTGACCCTTAAAGGTATAAATCGAATTGTTTACCCACAATTGGTATAAGTTAATTTATTGATAAGTCCCTAGTATGTGTTACCAGGGGTTCCTCGGGTCAGTAAGTTGAGTGTCCCTCATGGATTCCAGCAAATATTGTGCTACCACGAGTGTAAAAAGGCAAACCATGACTACCAGTCTGTCATTGCAGACTGGAATAGTGGTTTTTAAAACTGCCAACTCAGCTTTGCCATTTAAACCAATAGCAAAGCCCATAATACTATTTAGAAGTCACCCCTTAGGCAGGCCTACTGAGCCCTCATTGCAAGGTGCATTATATTAAACCTGACATGTTTTTTTTCCTTTGCATTTCTGGACAGTTAAACCCTGTAATATCACTTTTATTATAGCAAGGCTAGAAGCCCCAGTGGCGAGTATGGAGTTGTAAACTGACAACTCAATATTTCTAATTTTTAAACATTGACTAATAAATATTGGACATCAAGGTCAAATATGAGTGCTGAGTATGGCACTTCATGGTATCTAAAGAATTGTTGCAATAAATCTGACTTGTTGCCCAAGTAATATTTAATGCAACTATGTGACAAATGGCATCTTTAGAATGTTAGACTAAACAATGTGGATGAACCCACTACATGTATGTGTTACAATCACTTATGTGATAAGTACATGGACCCATTTGGTGTACTTAAAAGACCCCTCACACACCAACCAGGTTGGTGTCATGCTTCATCATTGGGGTCACAACAGGGTGGCCGAGTGTCCCCCGGTTGTGCTACAACTCCTGATTACAGCAGAGCTGGTGTAGTGTGAATATGTGGTGTGTCATGAATTTTATTAAAAATATCTCTGAGAATCCTTGCCTGTGAAACTTATTATTGGCGGCTCAGGATATGGTTAAAAATATATGGTGCAACTACCAGGAGATTATTATTCTTAGTTGTCTATGTGATGTGGTCTACATGTTTCAGCCCGTAAAAGAATGTATTGAAGGGCTTTCTTCAGGACCGGGTTAG
The DNA here is from genome assembly GCF_964204655.1 of Triturus cristatus. Classification (NCBI taxonomy): domain Eukaryota; kingdom Metazoa; phylum Chordata; class Amphibia; order Caudata; family Salamandridae; genus Triturus; species Triturus cristatus. The sequence continues at coordinate 1,667,318,024 of NC_140591.1, read as the reverse complement.
TGAGACTAGTGGGTGGCAAAGGTGAAAATAGCCACGCGCTAAGGTGTGTGGTCTGAGTGTTGGCGTACTTACATACACTTGTCAAAAAAACCTGTTGGGGAAAGAAAGGACAAAACAAGACACATACATTTTAGCAACATAAAACTCAATCGTAAAAAGTGCTGTAGTCGATTTCTTGGTGACTACCACAGTGATTGTATACTTTACCAAGAAGAAGTGGCAGCGCATGCTGTTGACATAGTACTCTGGCTTGTGACATGCAACGCGTTAAATGAATAGCAACTGGCTTCATGTGAAGTCTTGGTGAACTCGGGCGCGCTGATCTGACCAAATGGTGGCCACACGTATAGCTTATAAATGCGGTCGAGTGGTGCCCTGTATAGCAAGTGATGGCCACACGTGTAATATCAACATGCGGTCAAGTGGTGCGCTTTGTGGCAAGTGCCGGCCACACATATAATATTAACATGCGGTCATGTTGCGCGCTATACTTAGCTTGAAAAAGGCAATACGTGTGATAGAAACATGCGGTCGTGTGACATAGTGCGCTATTAAAAACAATGTAGATTGGTGAAAAGCGTGATGTCAAAAGTCATATTTACACTATAATAAGGTTTAGGGCAGCTAATCGAGGCTCGGGAGGGGTCTCATCCGGTGTCCCAATCTAAAGTAAATGGGAAGAGTAGCGGCATGGTGAGCACGGAGGTTCTGTATGTACTTATAAGTCTACAGGGTGAGGAGAGGACTCGCAACGTTACTTGGTCTCGGTGAGTATTCCGCTTTGAACCTGCTGTGGTCTCCCATAGTCCCGGCTGGTGTGGGACACCGTGGAGGAGTGTGCTATTAAGTAGGTGAGCTCTGCTTTATACGTGCCGGTAAGGCCATGCCCCGGCTGTGAGTCAATGCGCATGCGCCCTGTGGCGCGGGAAAGCTCTAGCCTGCCTAAGTGTTGGGGGAAATTTGGTGGCCATATTGGAGTGGCCCAATTGAGAGTAAAGCTAATGTGGACACTTACAAAATATCGGGAAGCCCCGTGTGTGATGGGTATAACCACGAGGGTGGGGTGGAATAAAATGATGGCGGGCCACAAAATCGCACTACATGGACTAACGTCCAAGTCCTTGGTGCCTAGTGCTAGCAAACAGGTTGGGGCACCTGACCTCAAACATGAGTGATCTTAACGGGCTTCGTGGTTATAGATAAGGAAAAGCAAACCAACACGGGGTGTTTTAAATCCGCGGTGGTGGTGTAGCTGCCATGTGTGTTGTTGGCGCTTGGCATGGGGACTTATGGAGGGTGTTCAGGTATGGACACTAGTATATGGTGTTCGGAATGGAACACATGAGATAAAGTGGGGCAGCCATCCGTAGTTTTTGGCCTGCAATGGAGTATGTTAAAGACATTACAGCCTGCTGAGGCTATTCCATGGTATGTTGTCGTTGAGGCCGCTTTGTGACTGGATAAGCGATAGATCCATCTTTGTTCTTTTTCCAGAAGGCGACTGTTTGGTAGATTGGGGTCCAGTGCTTCAATGACGACCCAACGCATGTCATTGGTTGTGGGGCCTACTTCCAGGAAGTGGTTAGTCATCCGTGTGGTGTTCTTTTTACATCTGATGGTACTGCAGTGTTCGCAAATTATGGTCTTGACCTTGCAGTTTGTCATCCCAATGTAAGTGAGATTACAGGGGCATATTATCTGATAGAATGTTTAGAATGTTACCAGTCTATTGTCCTGTTTCTAGTATTCTTGGCACACTGCTGCTCTGTTCGAAACAGCCATCTGCCCTTCTTGGGAGAGGTGAGAATGACTCTCTGAAAGAGGAACAAAGGACCTGCCGAGGGATGAGATGTGACCTCCTCCTAGCAGGATAGACAGAGTGGGTATGAGTACAAAGCGCAAGCTTCAAAGCGGAAGCCACCCAAAGAGCCACTAGGAAGGGGCTACTCTTTTGTTTAAGCAGACAGGCTGGAATCTTGGGCAGAGAGGGAGAGGCCATTGTTAAACAGGTTTTTCAAGGGGAATATAGCCCCCAGGGAGCTACACCTCTAGGTTGGGCCAGAGAGTTCAACATGCTGAGAGATTGGTTCTGCCTTGTTAAGAGCGGGCAGAATAGTTCATTCTAGGCTAGCTAGATGCCACACTTCACAGGAAGTTGTTATCAGATGGGAGGAGGCCTGATAGCACATTGGCTTGTTAGCGCCACATCCCCCAAGGCTTGTACCGGACATATAGGTGACACCCCTGGCACTTAGATTGCGTCTGGCCTGCAGAGAGCACTAAAGAAGATCTGCCCTGCCATTCCCTGGAGCCCAAAAAGTTAGCCTGCACCACAAACCGGACTGAACTTGCTGCACCTGTGGATTAGCAAAGAGAGGACTTTGCCTGTGGTTCCCCACTTGTGGTAAGGGTGCTCACGAGTACCAGACAGAGGAAGTGACACCAAGAGTTTGTTGGCTGACCCTCTGTTACAGCCATATGGCCATAAATGCTGAGAAGCCTGAACCCTTGAGAGCCCAGCACCAAGATGTCTGCCCACCGTGGAAAGCCAAGTTTCAGCTTGGCCGACAAAGTCCAGACTCTCAAAAGTAGCACCCAACCATTGGCAACCAGTCTTGTGCTGCACTTCACCTGAACTTCATGGGACATCGACCCCTGAGGCCAAAGTAACTCCCCAAGCTCAGGGACCAAAGGGTGGCCACAGAAAGACCCTCAATACTGGCTCAGCATCTCCAACATCTGTGTGCATCGTCAGCATTCTGCTTCCCTTGCATTAGGACCACTCCATTGATTTCAATACAGGTTTGCCCATAGGATTCAGAAATGGACTAGAGACTGCTAAAACCGATAGATAACTCTCCCCTTGTACCTTATTAGTCTCTGTGTCTGCGTCACTATAGGAGTTGGAATCAAATGACTATGGTTCACTTGGGATAGCATCAAACACAAGGAGTGATGCTTTATAAATGAATTAAAGCATGTTTAGTATTGAAATAAGCCTAACAAACAAAGCAGCAGTACATTTTATAGAGTATGACTGCAGTTTTTATTGACGTTTTGAAACATGTGCTCTACTATTTTGATCTCACCCACATCAACATAATACCAGCACATGGAGGTTTTCTTCCCTTTGCCTCGACATTTATTGTTCTGCTGGGTTCCACCTGAATTGCATCTGTGACTCTGAACGCTGGATGGTCCTCTTTTTAAGACCATGGTGTTAATTATTTTTGTTCAATTAAGTGTTTTTCCATAGGATTGTATTCTGGGTACATCCCTCTCTGTGTATTCCATCGCAGATTCCATGGGTTCTCAAACTGACCCAACTCGACCCAAATACCTTTATTGTTTTGTGAGACTTTGTGCTGATGATGGCCCTGATCAAGTTTACCTTTGGGCTGTAAAGACGACCTGTACGTATGTAAAATGCACTGCTGAATCGATTGATTATTTGTTTGATTTTGTAATCAAATTTGATTTGCTGTCAGATTGGATTATTTATTGTCTTTTGCTGAATTAATGCCAGCCTATTTTTCTGAATAGTTTATATCAGTCCTTTTTGTGTTGCTCTTAAATTGTGTCTGATTGAATTCCTTCTTTGACCGACTATTAACAATTTATTATATTTATCAACTTTACTTTGGTCATTAGTCTCATAATAGGGATTTACTAGGTATTTATTTTGGGTGTATATATGTTTCTTGGGGTGTGTGTGGGTGTTAGACATACTGCTATTATTGTGGGTGTATATATGTTTCTTGGGGTGTGTGTGGGTGTTAGACTTACTGCTATTATTGTGGGTGTATATATGTTTCTTGGGGTGTGTGTGGGTGTTAGACTTACTGTTATTATTTTGGGTGTATATATGTTTCTTGGGGTGTGTGTGGGTGTTAGACTTACTGCTATTATTTTGGGTGCATATATGTTTCTTGGGGTGTGTGTGGGTGTTAGACATACTGCTATTCTAGACATGTGTTTTAGATCATTTATATAGTATCACTCCTTGTGGTTGATGCTATGCCAAGTGAACCATAGTCATTTGATTACATATCACTGACCTGGCCCCTAGGGTTATTGGATTGACATTTGACAAATTGACATTATCCTTATAGGAGTTGGCATCTCCAAAAGTATCCTATATAACTGTTTTCAACTTGCTCGTTGTGGCTAGCCCTAGCCTGCAATCGCAGTAGATTACATAGATGTTTAGCATTTAGTGAAAAGCAGTGAATTAGTGTTTCTTTGAAAATTAATATCTACAGAACCATCTGGTACATTTTTGTTGTTTAGAAGAAGAAGAAGAAGACAATACTTGTATTTAATTTCTTGAAGATCATAGAAGGGTGGAGCGAACCACCTTGTCCATAAAGCATCAAACAATTGTTCTGGGTTAGAAAGTATAATAACACATTAGTATAAGTGATAAAAAAAGTGTTAGGACTGTTTCTGTGTAATATCCGGCCCGATTAGGGAAGCAAACTTCTAGGTGAGTTAAATAAAGCTGCACACAAGCATGCACAATTATCCAGGGTATGATAAAGTGCTAGTGCTGAGAGGGTATGAACTGCAAAATTTAAATTAGATGAACGAGGTGATTCTGCATGGTCAAGTTCAGTTCATCTGTTGTTCTTGTCTAATTCTTTTGCCGCTAGGTACAGCCATTGTATTGCCTTGCATGATACTTGCACAGACGAGCCTCCAAGACATTTTATTACAGCCGCTCTGCAGGTACTTATTTCTTCCCTCCTCAGTATTGGTCGTAAGAGAGGTTTCTGAGTGTTTAGTAGTGCAGGACAGATACATAATAGGTGGAATAGGGACTCAACTCTGTGACCACAAAGGCGGCATTCCACTGTTGACCAAGTCTGTTTCCATTTTGGGGTCAGGTCTTTCGATAGTAAAGATCCCAGTCTTAATAGGGTCAGATTCTGCTTATATTGTTCTGAGAAGTGTTCCTACAAATATGGTGGAGGTTTCAGCAATTTGTAAGATGGCATCACCGTCCACACGTGTATTTTGTGGGCCAAGGAGGCTTTATTTGTTAACAGCGATTGTTGCTTGATGGATTTGTTAACGATTTGTTCAAACTTAGAGTAGGCTGTTATTGTAAGCCAAGCAACCTATAGCTTTAATGCCGAAAGGGATTGTTTTAAAACTGGGAATACTGACTTACTCAGCCTTGACCTCCTGCCAACAGTGGTGGGTTAAAGTATTTTCCTCTGCCGCCTTCATTTTCCAGTAATATTTGACCAGGACTCCTTGTCTTGCTGGTATCTGTTTTTTTAATCCATATTCCAGTCTTATCTGAGCTTGAAGAGTGTGGCATGGAATTGAGAACAATTTCAAAAAGAGACTGTATTGTGCTGTGTTTAAGACTGCCGAGTCCTTAGTGTTTATCGTTTTCAATCCATACGAAATAGATGGCAGGAATGTTGTGCTATGACCGTTAGGAGATGGTTAGTTGAACAGCTGCTGAGTTTTTTCTGTAGAATTTTGAATGCAAATAGCTGTTGTTTACCTTTTACTTGCCCTAGGTCCAGATGTTATCTGTAGTTAAGCTGGCGATCTAGATATAACCCCAAATACTTGTATGTATCCACCTGGGACAAGATGTTGTTGTTTAACATCCAGGTGAATTTAAGGTGTTTTTTGTGGTTGCTGGAAAAGCACATGACCATCGATTTTTGGAGGTTGATTACTAATTGAACTGAGTTGGTGTACATTCTGCTAGTTGGATAATCAACCACTGCAGGCCTCAAGGCGTTTGAGAGAGTAGGACAATGTTGTCTGTGTATTGGAGGCTTAGTATTGGGACGTTACCAAATTTTGAAGGGTCTCCTTGTGATGAACAAAGGTTGTTCTCTACCCCAGCTGTGTAGATGTTGAATAAACAGGGAGCCCTGTTTTAAGCCATTGCTGGTCAAAGTTTTATTAACTAGACTTCGTCTGTCCCCGTTTTTTTATTTGGACCCCTGTTTGTGAGTAAAGATTGATGATTGCCTCTAATAATTTTGTAGGAGCTCCCCAAAATTTCATTTTTGCCCATGACTTGGATCTGGGCACTTTATCGAAGGCTGCTTTAAGGTCTACAAAGCAAGCATAAAGGATGTTTGATTTGGCGATAGCTGAAGTGGACAAGAGCGTGATTGTGGAAATGTTCATTTAAGTGTCTATCCACGCCCGAAATCCTGTATGTGTTTTCGGAATTAGGTTTGTTGCTGACCCAGTCCTCAAGGTCTGCCAACAAGTTTGATGCATAGATTTTTGCCTCAATGTCGATAATTGCCCTCAGTCTGTAATTAGATGGGTCGGAACGCGCCCCTGATTTATATATCGGATGTAAGATGCTTCCTCGCCAGGAATCAGGAATGATACGAGACTCTAAGATACATGTAAACAGAGGAGTTAGGTGGCCGGACCAAAAGGATGGATCCTTTCTAAACAAAGCATTTGGCAGGTCTTTTAGCCCCGGGTCGCAAATGTTTTAAGGTGTTTAGTACCTGATTTTTTGTGATCTGTAGGTGATGAGTTGTTTGTTCAAATCTTGTTGTTTCCCAAGCTTCTGGGTGGAATTTGTCCTCTGGTTTTTTGGGTGGTAGAGTGGATTTTAAGGTAAGAATGTGCAGATTTTAGTATCTCTTTTCTGGACTCTTCTTAGTTTTTAGGGCTTAGGACTTGTTGTCGGACTGGGGTCCATCCTAATCGCTTTTGAAGGTTTGGAGATTTTTGGTGCGGCTGGGAGTGATGTCATATTGTATGTGGAACAATGTGAGCACTCCATGTCTGTTCCGTTATGTCCTAATTGAAATGTCGGTTTTTGACATTTAATAAGAAGTTGATGTCCGCCCAAAACAATTTGGAGTTTCTTTGCTTGCTGGCGTGGAGCAATTTCATCCAGAATTGTTCATTATATGTTTGCTTTGCCGCCTTTGATTTCTCTTTTAATTTTTGCTATTAATGTGAGGGTCTGTTGTGTTGTTTGTGAGCCCTGGGTTCACAGTGATCTTCAGTATTTGTGTGGGTGTTTTTTTTGTCCTTGTGTGTACTAGGCTGCCCCGGTGGTTCTGGGGGCTTTATGGCCGTCAGCACGGTTTTTATTTAAATTATTGACAAACGACTCCCAGGCCTCTATATGGTGTTGCTCAGCCCCCAGTGATTTCAATAACGAGAAACAAGTGCCCATGATGGGATCTACGTTGCTTTCGTTCCATGTGAGCCATTTTAAATTGTAGGAATGATAATGTAAGACCCTTGGCTTGCCCAGACCTTTTTAGAATGGTGGTTAATGTAAAGGTTTGAGGATGGTGATCGCTTTCTACTCTTTCCTTTATTTGGACTTCGGGAATAAAAGTAAAAAGATCGGGGCCCACCAGGGGCAAATCAATGGTTGTGCCTGTTTTGTTCGTCACTCTAGTGAGTGCTGCAGGACTGTCCCGGTGGCCTTGTCCGTTTAGCGTGTACAGTGAGAGTTTGTCCAGAAAATCCTTGTATCTCTTGCCCAGGGTGTCACGTCTGCTTGTGATTCCCTGTCTTGCCTGTACAAGGCCTGATAGTTTTTTTTCCTCACCTTGCAGTAAGTGTATATTAAAATCCCCGGTCAGTATTTTGTTGGTCTGTAGATGAGTGAGTTTTAGAATTTCAAGTGCGGCGATCAGTTGCTGGATTCTATGCCCCGTTTGCTTGTCGACTGGATGGATGTACATGTTCACAATTAGCTATCTTGTCAAAGCTATGAGTTTTTTACATTGCATCCAGGTGGATTCAAGGTCCATCACTACATCTTTCCAAGGAATATACGTCGAGATGAAGGTCCATAGGCTACCTTTTGCCCTTCCGTACTCTGCGTCCTTTATGGCTGGGTTGAGGTATTCTTTGTAGCCCAATATTGGAGAGTTTATGGTCTGCCAGGTTTCTTGGAGTAGAAGTATGTCATACTGTAGGATGAACTCTACAAAGTCAGCATCTTCGAATTTTGAACTTAAGTCGTTCACGTTCCATGAATAAATCTTGCAACCCTGAGCTTTTTTGGAATCCTTACCTACTTTTGTTCATGCTGCTCCATGGTTCATAATTGAGGCTATCGCCTGCGAGTTATCCTCTGGGTTGGCAACATCGGAGTGTGATATTGTGATCATCATTTTCCTAATTGTTTGGCCGTCGCCTTTCGTTATGCTGAGCTCACCAGGGCCTTTTGCTCCTTTTAAGATGCTCAAGGTTCGGTTGAGCTGGCTTGGGTAGCGGAGATGTTCTGCCTTTTTTAGCTCAATACTCCATATAGAAAAGTACTCCCTGTGCTGCCAGCTCTGTTCTGCGAAAGAGTGATCTGTCCAGGTTGCTATTGTGATTTTTGGGCAGCTTAGATTGGGATTAGATTTGAATTTGAGTCTTTCCAGATCGCTAGATTTAATGTGGCTCAGAGCCGGGAGGGCTTCAAGAAGTCTTTATATTGCATTTCCGCTCAATATATCGTGAGCTCCCCTCGAGATGTACTGTGGAACTAGCTCTATCTTTTTGTGGCATGTGCTGGGAAAATTGGTATTTTGTTTTTTTAGCTTGATTGCTTGGGGTCTCAATTAGTGCCTAGGTAGGCTCTATGTGCTGTAGGGCTGAGTTTTGACGGTGTTGTGCACTGTTTTGTTGAGTACTTTGAAGGTTTGTGGCCAATTTGACCTCCGTGCCTCCCAAGGGGTGTGCTCTTGTCTTGACTTCTTTGTTGTTGTTGCACCTCTCCTCCTGTGGGCTGAGTTTGCTAGCTTTTGTACTTTTACCCCAAGATGTTGATATGGTGTTTGTTTTCTGGGTGGCCTGGGTGGTTAATTTGTTTGATTCCTGCCATTACAAAGGACTGAATATGCTGTACATTTTCCTAGTTGGTGAGTTTACACTTTTCTGTTGTTTGGGGCTTCTTGAGGCGGAAGCCTCTGTTATAAGTGAAGTGGAGTGGTCCGTAATACAGGCAGCAGTCCTGATACTTTGTTCAAGGTTATCCTTCTCAATTTTTTTGTCATTTGTGGTGAGTGTTATGATTTGTGACGGCAGCATTTGACCCTTGTTTGTTTGACTTACTTTTCCTTGCTTTCCTCAGGCGTTTTCTTCCCCTCTTTGTGAGGGAAGTTGTAGAGTTTGTCTGTTTGGGGCTTACATCAGCTATCAGTTGCAGATAGTAATGATTGGGTGATGCACTTAATGCTCTGCTCGGTTTCTCAGGCTCCCTCGAGGCATCAAGAATGGGTGAGCTTGCGTGTTCAGGAGCCTTGTGGGTCTCCTTATCTCTTAGGCTGTGGCTCCAAGGGGTCTGGGGACTCGCCTCGCCTTCTCCCCTGAGTGCCTCATTTTCACAGGATTTTGCTCATTTGGGCTTTGTTTGGGGTACCCTGACTGCCCCCAAAAGCTCTGACATTATAGATGGTACCACTGCAAGTTTGGCGATTATTTCGGGGCAGTGACACGTGTGGTATGTAATATCCCGTTCTTGCTGGACCTACGCAATCATGATGTTGAGAGCATGCATCTTTTCTTCTATCCCCTGAACGTGGATGGCTAAGATTTTTAAGAGCTAAACTTAGGTGTCTACCTTGTCAGCATGGTATGTCATTGCATTTCCAATAGTCTCCATTGTATTTAGCAGGTGGGGCCATACGGAGGATGTTGGAGAGCCGATCGATGCTTTCATCTGGGATCGGTCTGATTGGTCTGATTGGTTCGATTGGTCCGGTTAGTCCTTGATCTTACTAGATTGTTCATTTTTGTGTAAAGCATTGGATGCAGTCGCCGGGGCTGGTCTGGGCTCTTTTGCTTCATGTAGCGAGCACCCACTTACTTTGTGTTGAGATGATTCCTGGTCCACTTGCTGTACAGTTTTATGTAGTTCAGGTGATAGGGCAAAGGTATCGCAGTCTTGTGGATTTTTGTTGTTAAGATGGTGTCTTTTTAAAGATAAAAATACAACCGCTATTTATAAATTGGATTTTTTTTTTTTTAATAACAATTTTTATTAGAAACAAAAACAGCAGCAGTAATGAAATTACACAAGCATCCCAGCTGGAAAAAAGGACATTCGGTATTACAAAATAGCCTACAAATCATCAGGAGCATCAGAGATAATACAGAATAAAAGGTTGTCCGGTATGAATAGGGTTGCAATTGTGTCTTCGGGTCTGGGAACACTCCCCCTGTGTTACTCTACTAGCTGGCCCGGAGGATTATGTCATCATGTCGGCGCCCGCCTCCTCCAAGAGTGCAAGTCTCTCCCTTCTTAGTTCCACTGTGTGAGAAATACAAATGTCCCCCCTGTATTTATTCCAGTGTCCCCACTTGTGATCCCATTTTCGTGGGCAACCCCTAGTGTGAGGTCAGTCGCCTCCCAAATATTAAGAAGGCATTGTCGGGGAGCTGGACATAGGGGCTTATCACAAGCCCTTGCCATTTGTCGGGTGATGTTAGTCCAGTAGAGTTGTATATGGGGACATTCCCATAGGATGTCTATGAATGTACCTGTTTGATTGGAGTGCTGAAGACAGAGTGGATCTGGTCTCCTTCCTCATTTAAATAGCAGTTTAGCATCAAATCCACTCGGTGGAGAATTTTAAGCTGGACAAGTCGGAGTCGCATTGGAATTGCTACCTCTCGGGGGGAGGCTAGTGCTTCGATCCAGTCTTCGTCGGTCAAAGTCCCCAGATCCACCTCCCAGCCAGCTCACAGCTATAAATTGGATTTTTAGTGTGTTGTTTTTTTTTCCTAATCAGCTGTTTTGGTACTTGTTAATGATTTGCACATGTTCCTTTGATAAAGCCTGACTGTTCTGAACCACGGTTACCCAGGACTAGGCTAAGATTTTACAAACATACCTGACTGGCCCTGATAAACAAAAGTGCCATTATTTTATCGTGAGGTCTCACCACTAGTTTCTTAAAAGTGATTAGTGAAGCACACATATACACTGACATTGCTCCCGGGGAGGGCAGACACAGGATGGATAAGGCAAGTCATCAAATAGGAATCAGGCAAATGAGAAAAACAAGACAACCTAAGGAAAACAAAATGGGCCATATTATCAAGAACGGTGATAACACAAGTTGCCGATTCCGATCCGTTAAAAAAAATTCCCGTACGACCCGTATCCGTATTTTTTTACGTACGAGTCGTACAAGTACCGTACAAATGGGCAAGTACGATTTGCACGTGAAAAAAGACTACGAATAGCGTCGGGAAAAGTCTACGAGAGGCGTCGGAAACTGTTTACGACCGAATATCGTCGGGAGAAATGTACGAGAGGGAGCCGGACATTTTTACGTGCAAATCGCAAAACACAAGACCGAGCGCGCAAGTACGATCCCGACCGTCCGTCCGAATACACAATCGCACGTAAAATGGCCCATACGGACCCAACGCAGTAGCACACATGTACACGGGTAAACTTATGCCCGTGTACGAGCCGTACAGCCCCCCTAACCCCCAATATGTCAGCACCGTACACACCCCTGTCCGCAGTGTACCCCAGCCCCGCACCTGTACGCGCCGTACCCCCCATGTAAGTGCCGTACACCCCCATGTATGCGTCTAACCCCCCATGTACGCGCCGTACCCCAGGCCTGCACCTGTACGCGCTGTACCCCCATGTAAGCACCGTACACCCCCATGTACGCGCCTAACCCCCCACCATGTACACGCCATACCCCCCCATGTACGCATCTAACCCCCCATGTAAGCGCCATACACCCCATGTACGTGCCTAACCCCCCCAATGTACGCGCCGTAATCCAGGCCCGCACCTGTACGCGCCGTACCCCCCATGTAAGCGCCGTACCCCCCATGTAGGCACCTATCCCCCTCTCTCCCCCGCATGTACGCGCCGTACCCAAGGCCTGCACCTGTACGCGCCGTACCCCCCATGTAAGCGCCGTACTCCCCATGTACGTGCCTAACACCCCCCATGTACGCGCCGTACCCCAGGCCCGCACCCGTACGTGCCGTACCCCCCCATGTAAGCGCCGTACACTCCTATGTACGCGCCTAACCCCCCCATGTACGGGCCGTACCCCAGGCCCGCACTTGTATGCGCCGTACCCCCCATGTAAGCGCCGTACCCCCCATGTACGTGCCTATCCCTCTCTCTCCCCCGCATGTACGCGCCGTACCCCAGGCCCGCACCTGTACGCGCCGTACCCCCCCATGTAAGCGCCGTACCCCCATGTAAGTGCCGTACACCCCCATGTACGCGCCTAACCCCCCCATGTACGCGCCGTACCCCCCCTTGTACGCGTCTAACCCCCCAATGTAAGCGCCGTACACCCCCATGTACGTGCCTAACCCTGCCCATGTACGCGCCGTAACCCAGGCCCGCACCTGTACGCGCCGTACCCCCCCATGTATTCGCCATACCCCCATGTACGCGCCTATCCCCCTCTCTCCCCCGCATGTACGCGCCGTACCCCAGGCCCGCACCTGTACGCACCGTACCCCCATGTAAGCACCGTACCCCCATGTACGTGCCTAACACCCCCCTATGTACGCGCCGTACCCCAGGCCCGCACCTGTACGTGCCGTACCCCCCATGTAAGCGCCGTACACCCCCATGTATGTGCCTAACCCCCCCATGTACGGGCCGTACCCCAGGCCCGCACTTGTATGCGCCGTACACCCCCATGTAAGCGCCGTACCCCCCATGTACGCGCCTATCCCCCTCTCTCCCCCGCATGTACGCGCCGTACCCCAGGCCTGCACCTGTACGCACCGTACCCCCCATGTAAGCGCCGTACCCCCATGTAAGCGCCGTACACCCCCATGTACGCGCTTAGCCCCCCCATGTACGCGCCGTACCCCCATGTACGCATCTAACCCCCCAATGTAAGCGCCGTACACCCCCATGTACGTGCCTAACCCCCCCATGTACGCGCCGTAACCCAGGCCCGCACCTGTACGCGCCATACCCCCCATGTAAGCGCCGTACCCCCATGTACGCGCCTATCCCCCTCTCTCCCCCGCATGTACGCACCGTACCCCAGGCCCGCACCTGTACGTGCCGCACCCCCCATGTAAGCGCCGTACCCCCCATGTATGCGCCTCACCCCCGCATGTACGCGCCGCACCTCCGCATGTACGCGCCGTACCCCAGGCCCGCACCTGTACGCACCGAACCCCCACCGCATGTATGCGCCGCACTCCAACACCGTACCCCAGCACCCTCACACAGCATCGCGTATGTACGGACCGTACCTACGCAAAAAAGACTCGTACAGAACCAGGACACTGTAAAACAGCACAAGGAGGGTCAATTCGACTCGCACAACACCACAAAACACGTCTACATGACAAAATACATCTCAATGACTGACCTGGCACATCCAAACAGGCAGCCAGAGGCCCAAAATCACAACCACCTCTTATAACACACCCACCAAAATTCAAACACAGCCACACCCAAAAATGGACCAATATAAAGGGCCCACACACACAACCCATGAATCTTTGCAACAGACCCACTGCTGCCAGACCCCACACACAAACAACTCAACAGAACTTATACTTTAACCACACCTTCACTCACACACCTTCACACAACCTCCTTCACAAACATCCCCCTCTTCACATTCACACACACACACCGTCACATTCACACCCACACACCCACAACCATCCACACCCACACCCCACACCATGCCCACAGACAAGAATCCAAAGTTCACAACGGCGGAGCAGGAGCTCCTTGTCAACGAAGTCATCAGAGTCGAGCCACAGCTGTTTGGAACATTGGTCAGACAGACCAGCATAGCTGAAAAATCTGCCATGTGGCAGAGGATTATCGATAAGGTGAATGCTGTTGCGCCCATCCGAAGGACCAGGCATGAATGCCAAGCCAGGTGGTACGATCTGCGCAGGGCGGTCAAGAGGAAAATGAACGAAGAATATGCCCAGAGTAACATCACTGGAGGTGTGCCGCCCCGCAGACCCGTACACTACCATCCCTGGGAGGAGAAGGTGATGGCCCTGCTACCGCCGGTGGGAGTACACGGAGTCGAAGGAGTCGCAGAGCCTGGTGAGTAAACAAACAACTTACGCAACATGGGGGCAATGGGGTCCACACCACATATACACCAAATGCACACAACTTCCCCCAAGCACTCATCGCACACAACCATGCTCAAAAACCACGCTCATGCCACTAACGTCTCCATGCACCCTTCACAAATCAAGGCAAGGCAATGTCCAAGGCTACAATAACCACAAACAAAAGACTGGATGTCCGAGAGGCTGGGAGGGTGGGCCCCACACAACACATTGTGAAAATGAGACGCAGACACCAATGTCCTCAGCCCATATGGCATAGGTACATACCCATGCACAATGCACAGGGACTGCCAAAGTACTGACAAGGTAGCTGACACTTGGCCCTGCTGTATGCAGCACCAGGCCCTCCTGGGACCACTGTACACTCAAACACCAACTCCACAAGCACAGGTATCTAGCACAGGAGCTCACACTCACTGTCGTGCCAGCATGCACCATGAGGGGACAGACACATCACCTGGGAGACCCAATGACAACTCACACAACACACAACAGCAGCCCCGGTCACACACCCCCCCTTACACAAGCACACAACCCCGGGGCAGGCAACGGATTTACCCACTCTCACAATGGACATGTGACACAACAAGACCAATCCATAGCCAAAGAAGCATCATAGCCAACAATCTACAGGTCAAACACTCAGGAGAACATCCCAATCTGTCCCCCGCAACATACCCATCCCCAAGTGGACATTGAGAGGAATGCTAGGCACATCCAACTACCTGGAGGAACTGTGTCAACTTGAATATGTATGAAACATAGATGTCGCATGAAACACCATTAACATTGTCTCTCTCTCACACACAGGGCAACGTCGTCGATCTCCCCCCAACACTGGGGGCGAACAATCACAGTCCCAGGCTCCGCGTGAAAATGATCCCACCGGCAGCGACGACTCTCACCACTCCGTGAATGACCCCGACCAACCTGGACCCTCTGGTGCCCAAGCCCCTGCAGCACCTGCCAACCACCACCCCTATTCCTGCCACATCCCAGGAGACACCCAGGAGCCCTGCTCGCACTGAACAGAGCCAGTCTGACCAGGAGGGACAAGGTTCTCTGGGCACCCAGGAGGAGGCAGGCAACCCTGCAAATGCCATCCCTCAGGGGTCCCATAGACCCGAGGTGCCCACAAGGGCAGGCCAGGCTCAAGTGGGCAGGGATGGTGGGAGTGGAGGCAGGCGGAGGCGCGAACCTGACCAGCCAGCTCAGGACACCGGTATTTCACACATACGCAACATCCTGGACACATACCGGCGTGACACCAGAGGCATCAACCAGGTCGTGTCAAGACTCTCAGAGATGCAGGGGACCCTCGATGAGATGAAGAACCTGCAGGTCGAGCATCATGCCAGTCATCAACAACACCAAGGACGGATGGAGGCAAGACTGGCTGAGCTCCTGGCGGTGCACAGGGACATGAGCCAATCACTCCGTCAGATCGCCCAAAGCTTCGGCAACCCTCCCTGTGCCACCAGGCGTAGACCAGCACCAGACACAGGGAGGGAGGAGGAGGAGGAGGATTCGTCTGACGGAGCGTCCCAAGAATTGTTAGAAGAAAAGGTAGACGGACCGGGAGGGCCGGCCGGGGTCAGGGGGAGAGGTCTCCGGGGAGAGCCGTCTCCAGCGATCGTACAGACAAGTAACTTCCCCCCCACAGACAGATATCACACACGGATAAGGTTCAGTGTTCTTTATAAGCACTTATTTAGGATACGGTTGAGTGGTACAAGGAGGTCTGGACTCCGGGGTCCCCTCGATTAGAGTCTCGCAAGGTAGGGAAGGGGGTAGCGGGACAGTCTATTTACCAATCAGGTAGTTCGGATGAGATGATGATGAGCTCACAATCCTCGAGCTTGGTGGTTAGGTGGTACGGACCGCGGCAGCGCCAGCAGGTCCCGGTGCGGGTGGTCGATACAACGGGCCGCGGCAGCGCCAGCAGGTCCCCGGAAGATGTACGGTCCACGGCAGCGCCAGCAGGTCCCGGTGCGGATGGTCGTTACAACGGGCCGCGGCAGCGCCAGCAGGTCCCAGGAAGATGAAGGTTGCAGAAGGCCGCGGCAGCGCCAGCAGGTCCCGGTGAGGATGGTCGTTACAACGGGCCGCGGCAGCGCCAGCAGGTCCCAGGAAGATGAATGTTGCAGAAGGCCGCGGCAGCGCCAGCAGGCAAGACGATGGTTCACAAGAGCGGCTACGGCAGCGCCAGTAGACCGTCAAGTTTGAGTTCACTCGGTGTCTCTCGACTCCAGGATACAACTGCCTTCCTGCTCCGGAGCTGCCTCAGTTATAGGGCTGGTGCCCTTTGATGTCCGGACCCTCGCACTTGGAGGTCGGAGGGTCCGGGATGAAGGTGTCCAGACACCCAGCAGGGGGTGGAGCCAGTGCCTGGGGGAGCTGGGGGCGATCGGCACCTGGCGGGGGAGAGCCCTTGACACTTCGTTCTCCCATTGACCTGCCAAGTGGTCCGCTCACCTCCTGGGTGGATGGTGGTGCCGGGATGTCGGGGCCGGCCAGGCCCGGGGTTAGGGTCGAGGTGAGGCCATGCGGCCGCGTGGTGCAGGGCCCAAGAGGGCGGCTTGACCCGGCCGGGGAAGCCGGTGGGCTGGACCCCGTGATGAGTAGGGGTCCGAGGGCAGAGGGTCCGTCGGGAGACGGAGTACGGGTGCTTGTCGCGGGGATATGCCAGGTGGGCCGGAGTTCGGGCCCTGTCGTGCGGGGAGGGAGCAAGCCGTCTGTGAGGCCTGTCCAACATGCGTCCCCCCCAGCTGAAGGCGGGGAGAGTCACCCACCTCCTTGGGGACTCTCTTCGTCGAGGCGGAAAAAGCGGGACAGGCCATCCGCGTTGGCGTGGTCTTGGCCTGGTCGGTGCTCCACGGTGAAGTCCATTCCCTGCAGGGAAATGGACCAGCGCAAGAGTTTTGGGTTCTCCCCCCGCATCTGCATCAGCCATTGCAGGGGTCGATGGTCGGTTTGTACCCGGAAGTGGGTACCGAAGAGATAGGGTCGGAGCTTTTTGAGGGCCCACACTACTGCAAATGCCTCCCTCTCGATGGTGCTCCAACGCTGTTCTCGGGCCAGGAGACGTCGACTGATGAAGGCCACCGGCTGGTCATGACCTTCGGGGTTCAACTGAGAGAGGACGGCTCCGATGCCGTGGTCGGAGGCGTCGGTCTGCACCACAAATTCCCGACTGTAATCGGGGGCCTGGAGCACAGGGGCGGTGCACAGGGCGGCCTTCAGCTCCTCGAAGGCCGCTTGACAATCAGGAGTCCAGTTGACCCGCTTCGGTTGGTTCTTGGATGTGAGACCCGTGAGGGGCCCCACGATGCTGCCGTAGTCCTTCACGAACCGCCGGTAGTAGCCGGTGAGCCCCAAGAAGGCTCGGACCTCGGTCTGGGTGACGGGGGGCTGCCAGGACTGGATGGCCGCAATCTTAAGTTGTAGTGGGGCCACCAGCCCGCTTCCCACTTGGTGCCCAAGGTAGGTCACAGACCCTTGGCCAATTTGGCACTTGCCGGCCTTAATGGTGAGGCCGGCCCGCTGGAGGGCTTGTAGGACCTCTTGGAGGTGACGGAGGTGGTCGGACCAGTGGCGGCTGTATACAGCGATATCGTCCAGGTAGGCAGCGCTGAATTCTTCGAGCCCCGCCAAGACCTGGTTCACAAGGCGTTGGAACGTGGCGGGGGCATTCTTCATGCCAAAGGGCATGACCTTAAATTGATAGTGGCCATCGGGGGTGGAGAAGGCTGACCGTTCCTGAGCCCTGGGTGTGAGGCCGATCTGCCAGTAGCCCGCCGTTAGGTCGAAGATACTAAGGTAGCGGGCGGCCCCCAGCCGGTCGATCAGCTCGTCTGCTCGGGGGATGGGATGAGCGTCGGTCCGGGTGACAGCGTTCAAGCCCCGGTAGTCGACGCAGAATCTCAGTTCAGGTGCGGTGCCGGGGGCAGCGGCCTTGGGAACTAATACAACCGGACTGGCCCAGGGACTGTCCGAGGGCTCGATGACCCCGATCGTGAGCATCTTGGCCACTTCCTCCTGTATGCAGGCCCGTACCCGATCTGGTACGCGGTAGGCCCGGTGCCGGACAGGGGGACTGTCCCCGGTGTCTACGTCGTGCAAACACCAAGGGGTGACCCCGGGGGTGAGGGAGAACAGGGCAGCGAACTGCAGCAGGAGGTCCCGGCAGTCCTGGCGTTGCTCCGAGGTGAGGGCGTCAGAGAGCCGGACCCCGTCCACGGAGCCGTCCTTCTCCTGAGTCTTCAGGAGATCCGGGAGGGGCTCGGAGTCTTCTTCTGTACCACTGTCTGTAGCCATCAAGAGGCTTAGTTCGGAGCGCACAAAGTGTGGTTTGAGCCGGTTGGTGTGGAGGACCCGAAGGGGGTTCCGGGAGGACCCCATGTCGATGAGGTAAGTGACAGGGCTTTTACGCTCGACCACTTTGAAGGGCCCCGTCCACTTATCTTGCAGGGCACATGGTTCGGTGGGGGACATCACCCATACTTGCTGCCCAGGCTCGAATTCAACGGAGGAGGCATTGTGATCATACCACCTCTTCATGTCCTCCTGGCTGGCCTCGAGGTTCGCCTTGGCCATCTCCCTGAAGCGCCGGGTCTGGTTTCGTAAGGCCAGGATGTATTTGAAGACGTCTGGGGGGGTCGTTAAGGGGGTCATCTCCCAACCTTCCTTGACTAGGCTGAGGGGCCCTCGCACAGGGTGCCCGTACAGGAGTTCGAAGGGGCTAAAACCGAGGGACTTCTGGGGAACTTACCGGTAGGCGAAGAGGAGGCACGGGAGCAGTACATCCCACTGGCGACGGAGAGGCTCTTCCAATCCCCCAATCATCCCCTTGAGAGTGCGGTTAAAACGCTCCACTAGTCCGTTCCCTTGGGGGTGATAGGGGGTCGTGAATCTGTAGGTAACCCCGCATTGTTGCCAGAGGGACTTCATGTATTTAGATATGAAATTCGTACCTCGGTCGCTGACGACTTCTCGGGGGAAGCCTACCCGGGAGAAGATCCCCATCAGGGCCCGGCCAACCACCGGAGCTGTCACTGTCCGTAGGGGCACCGCCTCGGGGTAGCGGGTGGCATGGTCCACTAGTACCAAGATGAACCTGTGTCCTTGTGCCGTGCGGGGGTCCAGAGGCCCCACAATGTCTATCCCCACCCTCTCGAACGGGGTGGTGACCACAGGGAAGGGTTGCAGAGGGGCCTTCAGCTTCCGACCACTCTTCCCGCTGGCTTGGCATGTGGGGCAAGATCGGCAGTGGTTCAGGACGTCATTCCTCATTTTCGGCCAGAAAAAGTGGGTCACCAGGCGACTGTATGTTTTGTCCTGGCCCAGGTGTCCAGCCAGGGGGACATCGTGGGCCAGGTTGAGCAGAAAGTCTCGGAAGCGGAGCGGTACTACCAGAACTCGACCGGCCCCCAGCTCGGCGATTCTTTGCTCGCTGTAGAGCAGGTCGTTATCCCAGTAGACCCAGTGGGTTCCGGTGGTGTCCCCAGCGTTTTGGGTACTGGCTTGTTGGCGGAGTCCCTCGAGGGAGGGACAGGTCTTTTGTTCCTGGCGGAACTGTTCTTGGGTGGGCCCCCCTTCTTGACGCCACTGAGCCAGATCCGGAAGGTCCTGGTGTTGCGCGTCTTCTTCGGTAGTCGGGTCCGGAAGGTCGGACTCGCCGTTGTCCTCTACGGGGGCAACCGGGGGCGGCGGTGCTGGCCATTCGGTTTCTTCTGATCGGGGGGCGGCACGGGCGGCCATGGATCGGGTGGTTATGCAGGCCCAGTCCGGGAGGCCCAGCATCCCCAGGTGCTCTCTTTTCTCGACGGTGGCCCACGGGGAACTCTCGAGGTCATTCCCCAGGAGGCAGTCCACGGGGGCATCGTCCCGGACCGTCACCTTCAGTAGGCCGGAGACCCCTCCCCATTCAAACGGGACGCAGGCCATCTTACACATACTCTCAGAGTTATCTGCCGAGCGGACGGGGCAGAGAATGTTCGGCAGGATCTGCTCGGGCTTCACCAGATGACAGCGGACGGCCGTCACGCTGGCGCCGGTGTCACGCAAGGCCTCGGCTCTCTGTCCATTAATGGTCACCCACTGACCGTATTTTCTGGTGTTGGCGGGTAGGGGAGCCCGCGGAACCATGTCTCTTCCCCCTAAGCACGCCAGGACCATGGCGGCCGGTTCCCACCCTTGCTGGGCCGGCTCGTACTCTTCGGGTCCCTCCGATGATTGCTCTTCCCCTAGGGCAGCGGCAGCTACCTGGCGGGGCTTGGGTGTTTGGTTTAGCGGGCAGTTCGGGTCATTGGCGTAGTGGCCTAGTCGCTGGCACCGGTGGCACGTGACGTTGGCTCGGTACCCAGGCCGCAACGGGGGGTTGCCCCGGCCGGCCGGAGGCGGGGTGCTGGCCACGGGTGTTGCTGGTAAGGCGTCTCTCCCTCGCCCCTGGCCCCCTCCTCCTCCCCGAGGACGGTGCTGGCCTTGGTTGCTTCTGTTCTGGTCGTGTGGCCCTCTCCGGCCCACTCGGGTGCTTTCCCACCGGTCAGCTTCGGCGGCGAGCTGCCGGGGGTCAGTCAGCTTACTGTCGAGTAGGTGCTGCCTGAGCTCGACGAAACAGTTGTTTGACAGGTGCTCCCATACCATAAGGTTGAAGAGTTGTTCGTAGGTGGTGACCTGACTTCCCTTGATCCAACCCTCGAAGGCCCGGCTGAAATAGTTCACGTATTCTACCCAAGTTGTACCTGGGATCCGGGTGCAATCTCTGAACCTCTGGCGGTACATCTCGGGCGTGAGGCCGTAGCGGGTGAGGAGGGCAGCCTTCATGTGGTCGTAGGACGACATTTGGTGATCGGGGAGCTGCAGCAGGGCATCGCGACCCTCGTTGATAAATCTCCCCCAAAGTCCGGCTCCCCAATCACTCCGGTCGATCCGGTGGGAGGTCATTGCGATCTCATAGGCTTTAAACCACTGTTGTATGTCGTCTTCTCGGACATATTCGCGGACAACATCCTTGGGGATGTGAACTTTTTTCTCACTTGGCCCCGGGGTGTGCGGTCGCTCAGGCACCCCCAGTTCCTTATTCTGTTTGCGCAGTTCTATTTCCGCTAGTCGGCGCTCGTGCTCGAGCGTTATTTTTTTCTCTTCCAGCTCTCTCTGTCTCTGCTTTTCTTCTCGTTCCTCTCGAAGCCGCATATGCTCGAGGTTGAGTTTCTGTTCAGCTAACTTGAGTTCCCCATCCATCTTGAGTCGTGCCATCTCCAACTCGTGTAATCTGACTCTGTCTCTTTCTCGGATCTCCTCTTGCGAGAGGCCCGTTCCCCGCTCCTCGGGAGCCGTGGCGTTCCCCTCTGGTGTGATGCTGTTTTGGTCTGGTGTGACGCTGCTTTGGTCGGAGGGTCCTGTGACCCCAGTTTCTGTCCATGACTCAAGAGCGCGCTTTAGATCATCCTTGGTACTCAGGCCGGTGGTAGCAATGCCAAGTTCTATGCAAAATTGTCTCAGTTCGCGGTGGTTGTATTCTTCTAATTTCTCCATTTGGAATTTCTCGGTGGAGCTGCTATCTTTGGTCGACATCGTGCTTATGTCGTGGGGTGAGCTACTCTCTGTACGATTACGCGTTGATTCGGATCGCGCCGCTGGCCACCAATGTTAGAAAAGGTAGACGGACCGGGAGGGCCGGCCGGGGTCAGGGGGAGAGGTCTCCGGGGAGAGCCGTCTCCAGCGATCGTACAGACAAGTAACTTCCCCCCCACAGACAGATATCACACACGGATAAGGTTCAGTGTTCTTTATAAGCACTTATTTAGGATACGGTTGAGTGGTACAAGGAGGTCTGGACTCCGGGGTCCCCTCGATTAGAGTCTCGCAAGGTAGGGAAGGGGGTAGCGGGACAGTCTATTTACCAATCAGGTAGTTCGGATGAGATGATGATGAGCTCACAATCCTCGAGCTTGGTGGTTAGGTGGTACGGACCGCGGCAGCGCCAGCAGGTCCCGGTGCGGGTGGTCGATACAACGGGCCGCGGCAGCGCCAGCAGGTCCCCGGAAGATGTACGGTCCGCGGCAGCGCCAGCAGGTCCCGGTGCGGATGGTCGTTACAACGGGCCGCGGCAGCGCCAGCAGGTCCCAGGAAGATGAAGGTTGCAGAAGGCCGCGGCAGCGCCAGCAGGTCCCGGTGAGGATGGTCGTTACAACGGGCCGCGGCAGCGCCAGCAGGTCCCAGGAAGATGAATGTTGCAGAAGGCCGCGGCAGCGCCAGCAGGCAAGACGATGGTTCACAAGAGCGGCTACGGCAGCGCCAGTAGACCGTCAAGGTTGAGTTCACTCGGTGTCTCTCGACTCCAGGATACAACTGCCTTCCTGCTCCGGAGCTGCCTCAGTTATAGGGCTGGTGCCCTTTGATGTCCGGACCCTCGCACTTGGAGGTCGGAGGGTCCGGGATGAAGGTGTCCAGACACCCAGCAGGGGGTGGAGCCAGTGCCTGGGGGAGCTGGGGGCGATCGGCACCTGGCGGGGGAGAGCCCTTGACACTTCGTTCTCCCATTGACCTGCCAAGTGGTCCGCTCACCTCCTGGGTGGATGGTGGTGCCGGGATGTCGGGGCCGGCCAGGCCCGGGGTTAGGGTCGAGGTGAGGCCATGCGGCCGCGTGGTGCAGGGCCCAAGAGGGCGGCTTGACCCGGCCGGGGAAGCCGGTGGGCTGGACCCCGTGATGAGTAGGGGTCCGAGGGCAGAGGGTCCGTCGGGAGACGGAGTACGGGTGCTTGTCGCGGGGATATGCCAGGTGGGCCGGAGTTCGGGCCCTGTCGTGCGGGGAGGGAGCAAGCCGTCTGTGAGGCCTGTCCAACAATTGTCAAGGCCTGCATCTGAGGGTCCCCGGAGGAAGGTGGGTCGTCCACGGACCGTGAGAGTCAGCGGACGATCCACATCTCCCAGGTCACCTGGCCTGGCACCTAGCCCTCTGGCGCAACAGCAGCACCTCATCCAATGACATTCTCTGCCACATGGACTTGCTGGTCACAGTCTGACCAATGATGACCAACACTGTGGTCTGGACTCTGATGACTTCCAATGCCAAGGATACCATCTCCCCCTGTGAACTTTGGATTCTATTCCCCCGGTAGAGCACCTAATTTCATTTACCAAAACACCTACCCCACCGCAAATAAATATATCACTTTGGTCATGAGACGTTCCTGTCATTTTGCATTATTCAATAACATATGTGTGTGGAAATGTCAAACTATGCCTGAGTGTTGAACTAACTCCAGCCATCCATACCCTGGGATCAGAGTCTGGTACAGGACACATATGGGTCACAAGGTATCATTCAATGTAGGCATGGAGCACAACACTCACCTGTGATGGCCTCTGGCTGCTGAGGGGGGGGGTTGCAAAACTTTGCGGACAGACCTATTTGGGAGATTATCATCAAGGCGTAGAGGTCATGACTCATGTGGAGTTTCCCGGGGAGGGAGTCCCAGGTATGTGTGGCCAGGTGGGAGAACAATGTCCTGTATGCTGGAGTATGGTGGATGTGAAGAACGGTGGCCAGAGCAAGGTTGGATGCACGGAGATGGGCCAACGGGATCTAGGATGACAGACGTACAAGGATGGTTTGGCTTCGGGGTTGTGGACTTCCTCCTGAGTGTGGGTGTGGAGTGTGGAGGTCATCCTGCAGCAGACAGTGATCCATTGCAGCTATCCATGGTGGACGGTGAGGTGGCTGGGGCGCAGGGTGTTGAAGCTGAGGTGTGCAGATGCACCCTGGATGTGGACAAGTTTCCTTGGAGTTTGGATGTACTTGCTCCATAGAGGGCAGGGCAGTATTTGACACGGATGTTGTCATGGACCTGGGGGATGGTTTGTCTTTTCTTGGAGTGGATCCATCTGTGGATCATGTGCATAATGCAGAGGGCGTTGCAGCATGAGGTACAGATGCTGTGGACTAGCATGGCAAATGTGAGCGAGCAAAACATGATGCACACCATCTTGTATGTGTGGCCACTGGGTGCTTGTGCAGGGCTCTTGCGGGTGGGACACAAGCACTTGACCCAGCTGGAAGGGGACAATCCTCAGATGATCACCTCAGTCCTGTACAAGTCCAGCCTCAGGGGGCTCGTGTTCAGCCATTCATCAATGGATCTCATGCATACTTGAAGGATGGAACTGCCAATGTCTGTGTCTTTGTTGAGGGTGAGGAGCACCTGGCTGTCAATGGCATACGAGGTGATGATGAGGTGCTGTGCGCATGTGATGGTGGAGAGGGGGGTCCTGGACACTCTGTAGATTGACATGCTGAGAGATGATACCTGTGCCATGTGCCAGACGATGACACCATACTACATGCTTAAGCCTTGAGTCCCCCTCCCATGCCCTTGCAGGGCTACAGAGCAGGTGGGGAGTATCAGGGACGTGACCTGGTTGGTGTGGCAGGGCCTGGAAGGCGGGGCAGCGCAGTGTAGGCAGTTGGAGTTGCACACTCAGCATGCAAAGGTGTCGAGTGTGCGCCCAGGGTATGGCTGACAGCAGGCGTTAGATGTGCAGATGGACATAGCTCGGAGTGTGGCTGCTACATCAGACTGTAGTGTGATGTGGGTTGTGCAAGGACAGGATGGTGGTGCAATGTGACCTTGCATGTGCTGATGGGCCAGCCTTTGCCACCGCGTGGCGGCAACAGTGGCATAGACAAGCTGAGGACAGCCAAATTTATGGGTGGAGGGAGGAAGTGAGGAGCATCTTGGAGAAGTGTGTGTTGCCAAATCTGGATACTCTGCGGGCCCTTGCTGCAGGGGCCGCAGCAGCAGGCGGCATCTCCTTGCAAAATGCCAGAATTTGCACACAAAGACTAGGATGTCAGAAGGACAACTGCAACAGGCGCGTGTGTAAAGTAAGGAGTGTCCAGTGTCACATGGCACACTCAGAGACAATGCATGCACAATCACCAGAGAAGCATGACACTGGATCAGGAAACTGAAGGCCGACATGTGCACAGGAGACACACCCTCAGCAGGTGTTGATGGCCCATTGTGTGGACCAACATGCCACAAAACATACACGAGCATGTACTTCATGCCCAATAGGGATCCTAATCCATGAGCAACTGCATGCATGTTGCTAAAATACACATGGACTCCTAAGCATAATCTTCCACAACTATGCCAGATATGCTGCATGCAAAGTGGCAAGAGACCTGCATTGACAGAGATGAGGCACCTTGGAGTGTGATGTACACCTTTATTACTCAGGCTCACACCAAGGTAAATGCATCAATTGGAACAGACTCACAGGTCATTTGGCTGACCATGTGGGACCTACACTGGACACCCCCTTCAACACACAGATGTGGCAAATCCTACTGAGCTGGCACACAAGTGAAGGGGTTCAGCCTAACACCCCTTGCTGCACACGGAGAGTCTGCAATTCCCCATTGAGCCTCATATGGGGATGTCCCACACTATGTCCACCATTAGCATCCCGTATGTTCCTGAGGGACGTTATACACACATTAATGCCTTCATCAGAATCCACAAACGATTACAGATGACTGTCAGGAAGGGTGACTATCAATTAATGGGAGCCATGCAACACGTCATGTGCCCCATGGTGAGTCGACATGTATGCATGGTAACACAACATGCACAGGAGTAGTCCCCACATATCACAAACACGTACCACCCACAAAATGCCTTGCTGCACTCCTTACCCAAAATGACTTTTCACCATGTCCGTGCATGGAACTCTGATCCAGCACACGTTGCAATACTCATGAGGAATAGCAGGAGGGCAATGATGACATGAGCAGACGACAGCCGCAAGAACCTGTGGAGGACAGACACACAACAAGTCAGCGAAGAGCTAGTAATCTGCAGACATGGACATGTACTCTACAGGAATGATGTTGTCACCATGCTCTTAAAATAATTTAGTGTCCCAGCTAAAATGTGTGGAAGGACATCATCACTTGGATGACACATCAGAACACACCTCCAAGTCACTTAGCACACAGTCAGCTGGACACACACATTGCAACACATGCCACACAAGGCTCAAAGCATGCACACTCAGACACAGGGACTCACCATTATGAGAAGAAGTTGCGGATAAGCTGACTCCGGATGTCCTCATCCTCATCCTCATCCTCACTTGCCCCGTGCCCAAGCCCTTCATCCTCCACGGGTGGATGATCCTGCTCATCCGGATCAAGGATGAGTGGCATGGCCTTCTCCACTGCCATGTTGTGCAGCATGCAGCACACAAGGAAGATTTTGCAGACCTTCACCGAGGCATATGGGAGTGCGCCGCCGGTCCTGTGGAGGCACCGGAATCTGCTCTTCTGGAGTCCAAACGTCCTCACAATCACGCGCTTCGTCTGCTCATGGGTGTCGTTGTACTGGTGTTCTGCGGCTGTTCTGGGGTTGCGGAGAGGCGTCATCAGCCATGGCATGTTGGGATAGCCAGAGTCCCGTACATGGAAACATCATGTGAAGAAGTGGGTCAGGAGATGCCGTAAGATACAAAGATAGCGATAAACACAGGACTAACAGAGTATACCCACCAACAAGACATGCTAGTTTGGCGTGCAGCTGCAGCATCATTTCTGGCACCCTGCTACGCCTCATGATGTAGGCATCGTGTGCGGACCCTGGAAAACGGGCACAGACATGGGAAATCAACATGTTAGGTAGACACACCACAATGGGCATTGATAGAGTGGTAATGTTTGCGGTTCCTAAAGCCTACCTCCTGTGCCTGTGGTGGTACCAAAGCAACATGTGTCCCATCAATGGCCCCGATTACGTGAGGCATCTCTCCCAGGGCATAGAACTCACCCTTGACACGTGTCAACTGCTCACGAGTGGGAAAATGGATGAATTCATCCAGGTGCAACAACATGGCTTCTAAAACATCATGCAGGACACGGCTGAACATTGTCTGGGACATGCCACCAACATCAGCTATGGTCAATTGAAACGTGCCGGTGGCAAAAAAATGTAGGGCTGCCATCACCTTCATCTTGGGGGTCAGAGCTGTAGGATACCTGTGTTGTGGTTGGAGGTGTGGTTCAAGCCGGAGGGTCAAGTTCTCAATCAACTTTTGCGAGAAGCGGTATCTGCGTATGCAGTCATGTTCACGCATGGCATTCAGGTCTGGCATTCGTCTGGGAAAAGGCGGTGCCCTCCAGAGATTTGGAAGGAATAACGAAGAGTGAGTACATTACCACACCAATGTCACTGAGGTGAGCACATGTTCAACAGCTAATACACATCTGCTAAATACAGAGTCTGGTCTGTGCAATACATCCAGGACACGTATGCCAGCCAGGTGATACTCCTACGAAGAGCCAGCCACAATAGTTGCATGGCAATGTTTACGTGACATGCCATTAAAATAGCTGTGGGCCAGTGTAAGTGAACAGCCAGACACATTACATGAGTGACAGACATCCACATATCAGCATTTGAAGGATGTTATCTCATACAAACAGCTGGCGGGAGTCTAGACGCACAGGTCACATAGCATCTGAAAAAGGACAGATAACACACATTCCCATGAAGGGGTACATGTCAAAACCTGATGACACAGACATTGAGATAATGCAGATATTGCCTCATGTCAGGAAGTCATCTTCGAACCATCATGACACATGTAACGTGTGAGTCCACATGTGGCATGGTGTGCGTATATGTGTGTCATGCACATATGCACACAGACACATGTTGGATGCTGCAATGTATTTCTTTGGGGTTTCAAAATTACTCACAGGTCTCTGAGTGTGGGGACACCTTCTGCATTGGCATGTGGTATTTGGCCTTGGGTGCGACAATACTGTTTCATTAACAGTGAACAAGAGGTGGCATGCCTTCATAGTCTTGCTGTGCTCAACTGATTCCAGACACTAGCTTTTCAGGAACTTGGGATTTCAAGTTATTTGCTGTTGTGTCCTAATTTTCATTGTTTCCAAGTCGCATGGTGGGTCAACCAACTGGGGAGAGCAGGGCTTACATATGTGGGGAGTATTCTAGATGTTACTCATGATGCCTTTCCTGATATGCACTGTTGCCTATTTTGTTTGGACTCATGTGTCAGATGTATACAGGTGACTGATTTTTTCCTGTCTCTTCACCTTGCCCACAGCATCATCTGAGGACACCGAGGGAGACACCGGCACAGACGTGGAGGAGGGATCGAGCACTGGTGCCACCACTGCTGAGGAGTCGGCGGCATCAAGTGGCACGGAGGGCGAGGGGAGTGAGGCGGAGGACCTGCCCAGTACGAACACTGACTACGCGGCTGACGGGTCCGAGGCTGAACTCCCTGAGGGGGCGGAGGCTGCTCCGACAGCTGGCAGCAGCACTCCATCCGTCACCGCCCCCTCCATTTCCATCACCGCCCTCCCACTTGCTAAGGTCCCTTCTGTCTGTGCTAGGCAACACCGTGTCTCCTTCGTGCCAGGCACCGCACCCTGCCCCTGTCACCCCTGCTGCCCTCACTGCCGAGTCTGTGGACATCCTGCGTCAGTTGCAGATTGGTCAGACATCGATCCTGACTGTCCTCCATGGCCACACCAGACTGCTGACCCACATGGTGTCGTACATGGAGGGCATGTCATCAGCGATGTCTGACCAACGGATGTTGCTGAGGTCCCTGGACTCGTCACTGACGGCAGCAGTGACTCACCTGCAGCGCTGCGTCCCCCCTACCTCTGCACCATCCACAAGTCCCACACCCATGCCTGTCCCAAGCACACAAAGACATCCCCACACATGCACCCCAACAGACACAAGCAGCACACCACCACGTAAGGGCAGACGCACACCTCCTGACACGCACACTCAGGGGGAAGCAGGCACACCCACTGGGTCTGGGGCACACAGGCAGGTACGCAGCCACAGTCCTCGTCCACATGACTCACTCCCCAGTCCCTCCGATGGCACTCCCCTCAGCTCTCCTGCCCCAGAATTGGAGAAGGAGGCCTACTTGGCTGGGCTGGGCCTCAGCCCCACCAGGTCACCAGGGCGCAAACGGTCAAGGCACTCCACGGGTAGGGGAGTAGAGTCCCCCAGCCTGTCCACCACCTCCCCCAGTAGCGCTGCAACCCATCCCTCCGACCCCACCGCCCCCTCCTTGGGGCCTGTTTCTCCGGGTGCAGGGGAGACGCTTGCAGATCTGGCAGAAGTGTGCAGCGCCGAGCTCACCTCCACCTTTGGCGCTGCCCCACCCCCTGTGGTGCAGTCGTCCGTCCCTGCACCCACCACACCTACCCTTCCCCCTCCTGTCCCTGCGGTGCCTGGTCCTTCCCCACATGATGCCCCCCCCAGTCGACGTACCAGAGTCTTGAGATGTGCAGGCAAGCTAGGGGAGACGCATGGCAATGTGTCCCCCCCCAGGACTAATGAACTGTACTGGCCATTGGCCTTTGGACATCTTTGTGTTTACTACATCTTATTTTTTCATGCTGAATAAAGGATTTTCTTTTTCGTTTAGAAAAGTCTTGCATTTCATGTATCGATGTTGATGCTGAGGCTCCAGGAGTTGGGGTTGTGGGAATGTGTTATGTTTCATGGAAATGTTGTTGTCTGCATCTCATGGGGTGGAACCTGGTATCTGCGTGCCCTCACAAGGTCTCTGGAAAGAATCTTTGGTCGTGTCTGATCTTTGTGTTTGGAGACATTGTCCTTAGGAGTGTTCCTTCCTCTGTGGCACCTGACATCTTCCCTGCAGAGAGTTGCAAAATTGTTGTGTTGACCTGTGTCTACATTTCCTTTGTTGGTGATGGATCCCTTCAACTCTGGCCATGCCTGCTCAGCAATGTCTCCAGCTGCATCGTCTATGCCATCCTTGCTAGTCACTGTACTTGTGTATTGAGTATGTTGAAATGCCTTCATGGAGACATTGTCCCTTTTCCGCACAATGCATGTGTGTAATCCCAGCCTAGCACACATATGGTACTTGTTCTGCAGGGTATTTGGGCACCTGACTCACAATTGTGGGCATTGTATCTGTGGGAACTCCACCCTATTCCTTCCATGAGAGACAACATCTTGGTGGCTGTCCCAGCACCTGTACATTCCTATCAGTCCTGGGATGTGCGTGACAGTGTGTGTTCCCTTTGGCTCTCTTAGTTTAGTAGGCATTGACATGACCATAAAGTCTTGTGGCATGATCTCTGTGTGTGCATTGTGCTGCATCTGCCAGGGGTGGGTATGCATGTGTGATTTGTCCTCACACCCATGCCGTGGGGGAAATACATCCATCCTCATGGGAGTGGGACACTGCTGTCAGTGATGTGTTGTTATGGCACTATCAACAGAGTCCAAATTTCGGGATGCGTAAATACACCCATGGAGTTGGGATCATCTGATGTTGATGTACACACCCCCGTGTCCCTGTCCACTGCTGGTATTCCTCTGCACCCACCCCCATGTCCCTGTCCACTGCTGGGAGTCCTCTGCACCCACCCCTCAAATGTCTCTGTTCACTGCTGGGAGTCCTCTGCACCACCCCTCACATGTCTCTGTCCACTGCTGGGAGTCCTCTGCACCCACCCCTCACATGTCTTTGTCCACTGCTGGAAGTCCTCTGCACCTACCCCTCACATGTCTCTGTCCACTGCTGGGAGTGATAGGGACCCACCCCATGTCTCTGTCCACTGCTGGGAGTGATGGGCACCCACCCCCATGTCCCTGTCCACTGCTGGTATTCCTCTGCACCCACCCCATGTCCCTGTCCACTGCTGAGAGTCCTCTGCATCCACCCCACACATGTCTCTGTCCACTGCTGGGAGTCCTCTGCACCCACCCCTCACATGTCTCTGTCCACTGCTGGGAGTGATAGGCACCCACCCCCATGTCTCTGTCCACTGCTGGGAGTGATGGGCACCCACCCCCATGTCCCTGTCCACTGCTGGTATTCCTCTACACCCACCCCCATGTCCCTGTCCACTGCTGGGAGTGATGGGCACCCACCCCTCACATGTCCCTGTCCACTGCTGGTATTCCTCTGCACCCACCCCCGTGTCCCTGTCCACTGCTGGGAGTGATGGGCACCCACCCCTCACATATCCCTGTCCACTGCTGGTATTCCTCTGCACCCACCCCCATGTCCCTGTCCACTGCTGGGAGTGATGGGCACCCACCCCCATGTCTCTGTCCACTGCTGGGAGTCCTCTGCACCCACCCCTCACATGTCTCTGTCCACTGCTGGGAGTGATAGGCACCCACCCCCATGTCTCTGTCCACTGCTGGGAGTGATGGGCACCCACCCCCATGTCCCTTTCCACTGCTGGTATTCCTCTGCACCCACCCCCATGTCCCTGTCCACTGCTGGTATTCCTCTGCACCCACCCCCATATCCCTGTCCACTGCTGGTAGTACTCTGCACCCACCCCTCACATGTCTCTGTCCACTGCTGGGAGTCCTCTGCACCCACCCCTCACATGTCTCTGTCCACTGCTGGGAGTACTCTGCACCCACCCCTCACATGTCTCTGTCCACTGCTGGGAGTCCTCTGCATGCTCCCCTCACATGTCTCTGTCCACTGCTGGGAGTGATAGGCACCCACCCCCATTATCTCTGTCCACTGCTGGGAGTGATGGGCACCCACCCCCATGTCCCTGTCCACTGCTGGTATTCCTCTGCAACCACCCCCATGTCCCTGTCCACTACTGGTATTCCTCTGCACCCACCCCCATGTCCCTGTCCACTGCTGGGAGTCCTCTGCACCCACCCCTCACATGTCTCTGTCCACTGCTGGGAGTCCTCTGCACCCACCCCTCACATGTCTCTGTCCACTGCTGGGAGTCCTCTGCACCCACCCCTCACATGTCTCTGTCCACTGCTGGGAGTGATAGGCACCCACCCCCATGTCTCTGTCCACTGCTGGGAGTGATGGGCACCCACCCCCATGTCCCTGTCCACTGCTGGTATTCCTCTGCACCCACCCCCATGTCCCTGTCCATTGCTGGGAGTGATAGGCACCCACCCCTCACATGTCCCTGTCCACTGCTGGTATTCCTCTGCACCCACCCCCATGTCCCTGTCCACTGCTGGGAGTGATGGGCACCCACCCCTCACATGCCCCTGTCCACTGCTGGTATTCCTCTGCACCCACCCCCATGTCCCTGTCCACTGGTGGGAGTGATGGGCACCCACCCCCATGTCTCTGTCTACTGCTGGGAGTCCTCTGCACCCGCCCCTCACATTTCTCTGTCCACTGCTGGGAGTGATAGGCACCCACCCCCATGTCTCTGTCCACTGCTCGGAGTGATGGGCACCCACCCCCATGTCCCTGTCCACTGCTGGGAGTCCTCTGCACCCACCCCTCACATGTCTCTGTCCACTGCTGGGAGTCCTCTGCACCCACTCCTCACATGTTTCTGTCTACTGCTGGGAGTCCTCTGCACCCACCCCTCACATGTCTCTGTCCACTGCTGGGAGTCCTCTGCACCCACCCCTCACATGTCTCTGTCCACTGCTGGGAGTGATAGGCACCCACCCCCATGTCTCTGTCCACTGCTGGGAGTCCTCTGCACTCACCCCTCACATGTCTCTGTCCACTGCTGGGAGTGATGGGCACCCACCCCTCACATGTCCCTGTCCACTGCTGGTATTCCTCTGCACCCACCCCCATGTCCCTGTCCACTGCTGGTATTCCTCTGCACCCACCCCCATGTCCCTGTCCACTGCTGGGAGTGATGGGCACCCACCCCTCACATGTCCCTGTCCACTGCTGGTATTCCTCTGCACCCACCTCCATGTCCCTGTCCACTGCTGGGAGTGATGGGCACCCACCCCTCACATGTCCCTGTCCACTGCTGGTATTCCTCTGCACCCACCCACCCACCCACTTGCGCCCTTGCTGTGGTACACTGCTGTCCTGGGCATACACCACCCAAAATGTACAGCTGATGTGCTGCACCAAGCCGTACACCAACATTCGTGGCGTGTGTACGCCTTGTATCCATCATGTAATGGGGCCGTAGGGGTACGTGTGGTACGTCCCATACACATGCTCTGGGGGCGTGTGTACGGTCCGTACCACCATTGTAGTAGTGATGTAGGGGTACGCGTGGCACGGCCCGTACCCACACCCCCCGAGTGTGTGTACGGTCCGTACCACCATTGTAGTGGTGACGCAGGGGTACGCGTGGTACGGCCCGTACCCACGCCCCCAGAGCATGTGTACGGGCCGTACCACGCGTACCCCTACGTCACCACTACAATGGTGGTACGGACCGTACCCACGCTCTGGGGGCGTGGGTACGGGCCGTACCACCATTGTAGTGGTGACATAGGGGTACGCGTGGTACGGCCCGTACCCACGCTCTGGGGGCGTGGGTACAATCCGTACCACCATTGTAGTGGTGATGTAGGGGTACGCGTGGTACGGCCCGTACACATGCTCTGGGGGCGTGGGTACAGGCCATACCACGCGTACCCCTACGTCACTGCCACTATGGTGGTACGGCCCGTACCCACGCTCTGGGGGGCGTGGGTACGGTCCGTACCACCATTGTAGTGGTGAGGGTACGCGTCCACTTCCGTTGTGGCGGGACATGGGATTAGTGGACACGCCCCCCGGAGTGACCAGAGGCTGGAGGTAATTTATTTGCAGGGCATATGTACATTTTTAATTGTGTGGGGGTTATGTTTCCTGCCCTAGCCCCCCCCTTTGCCCCTGGGTGTGGTTCTGACCTTCTGCGGCGTCTGCGGCGGTTTCTGAACACGAGGTCGTAGGCAATGAGGGCCGGGATGACGCGTAGGTTGGGGTCCATGGCTGTCCGTCGCGTACCGGTGCTGCTTCTTCGCGTCGTCCTCAATTTCCCAGGAGTTTTTGGCTGCCGTAAAAAATGAGCGGTGCGGAGTGACGTGGGCACGGATCGTACTTGCTGGTCCGTAAAACGCTGCCTGACTCCGTCCGGACGTCACGTACGCGCTGTCCCAGATCAGAATTGTGGGTAAACTTTTGCCGCACGTAGTTTTTTACCAATCTTACAGAAATGGTGTTTCTGTACGAATCGTACTTGCGGGTTTGTAAGGTGTTTTGCCCGGGTACGAGTCGGACTGAGAATACGCTCCGTACGACCATTCGTACCCGGGTTTTACAGGAAGGGAATCGACACCCTGATGTCCTTCCCACCAGAACCTGGGCTTCTATTAGAATGCTCTGGGGTATATTATCAAGCCCCCTAATCGCGGCTTTAGCGGCAGTTTCCTGCAACTAAACCAGCAATATTGTTATCGCCGTTCTTGATAATATGGCCCCTAGTGTTTTCTGTGTTCTTGGTAAGCCACAATCCAATTCCATTTTTACCTATCATGCCACCTCGAACACGGACCAGTCCACTCTGAAGTTCCAGGTGAGACCCCCCATAAACAGGAACACAAGCGATACCAGTCCACTTTCAATCCACTTTGGCCTGCTCATTCGGGCATAGCTTGAGTCCTATGGCACAGTGAGCATGAGACCCATATCTGAGCGTACCACTGCAGCTAGAGGATTGCACTGATCTGTGCAAGGCACAGACAGTGTATCACACTTAGGAGGAGTGAAAAACCATGAATGATGGGGTACCCTCAGCCTCCCAAATATAGTACAGTCTAAACAATCCTGGAGGGTTGACCTCATGCTATTTACTCTGCCCGCTATAGTAGGTGGTTAGTGAGAGCGTGGCATCTCTTAGAATTCTTTTATAGGATCCTCACCCACAGGTACCACCTGTGGCATGCTTCATCATTGGATTCTCATGCACTGCACCTAGTGTGCACCACCTCCTGTGGCAGAGAGTATACAGGATAAGGTGAACCCCACAAGACACAGGCAGTGGTATTATAGACAAGTGCTATTATATAGCCCTAGGGGTCTAACATATTCCAATAACAACTTCCTCACTTCTGAGCCTTACTGTAGTTAATCACTTTATTGAACAACTCTTCCTGTGCAATGTTGTATCCTGTGGAGCAGCCACCCTTCACACCTCACAGTCCTCAGACACCTCTTTGTGTTCCACAATTTGAGATCAGATGGGGAAAAGCTCACATTGCTGCAAATATTAGATCGTCAGTGTAATCTGTTTTCTATTTTTCTTTTCATTTCTTTTTTTAACCAAAATCATTGCATATAAAAGAGGATGCACAACAGGCTCCCTGTGACTTTAGCAATTATCACTTGCATTCCATCAAATTGCATAAGAGGAGAGGTGCCACAATTATAAGGCACACTGTAATTATGTCAGACATGGTTATTAGCCAACTGCCATTTAGCACCAAGTAAGTATAATAATCTATCCAGCATCTGTCAATCCCTTGGAAACAGATTACAGGACCGGCTCCCCTAGAGTGACCTGAACCTATAAAACCCTGAGCAGACAGAGCAGGGAGCCCTTGAGAACACGTCCTCACTCTGGACAGACAATACTCCGGAATACTCTGATTATTGCAGAGGCATTGATCTGAGAAGTAAAAGCAACATTGACCTTTCTTAACCTGGAAGCAGCTGCCCGCCCACCCATCAGGGACAGCCTGAGCTGTGATGGGCCCAGCCCTCTGTATGGCATTCCTGGTGTTCTCATTGGCCAGAGGCTCCATGCAGGCTGGGTGTGAACTCCAGAGCCCGACGCAGAACTCCTACTCACTGGAAGGAGACATTGTCCTGGGAGCAGTTTTCATCGTTCACTCGGGGTTCATTTCACCCGAACCCCAACTACAGGAGCCTCCAAAGCAGGTTTCCTGTGAAGGGTAAGAGGGGGCGTCACAGTATTACCAGTCACATCCTGTGCGGGGTGAGAACAGTGTATTACAATATTGTGCAGGGAGGAATGCTTGTTGCATTGTCAGGCATCACACACGTTACTAGAGTGTGTGTACATGTGTCTCCTCCTAGAAGATGGAGGTGAACAGGTTATTTCCAGTGTGTAAAGGGGGAGATGAAATCGTGAAAAGAGTAAAAGTGGTTTGTCGCAGCATGCACACGCGTCACAGCTGATTATCACGTGAGCTCTGCAAGACATGTTACAGTATTTATAAAGGTATGCCATCTACTGCTCTGTGTGGGATAAGAAGGGTTATTACATCACATACAGATGTTCTGTTTAAGCCTTGTACTCTCACATGTGGTGATGGCAACACCCCGCTCAGCGGTCCTCCAGACTCCACACTGCCCCCCCACCCTCTCCTTAAGGGCATCCTTCATCTCTCAGCATGTTCCTCCAGGGGTCTGGAGAGATATGAGCTCATCACCGCCACCCTGATGACACTCCACTGGCCTCCATACCGGCTCATGCCTCCTTCATAACCAGCAGAATCACGGACACTGACACGGCCAGCAGCACCCCAGCACATCTGCCTGAGCAGCTCAGCATCTCTGGGCCTCTCAACACACCGCAGCCAGGGCACCCACAGGATTAGAGGCAAGAAGTGCAACACAGCACAAGGCAGCAGGGCTTTCCTGTGTTTACACCTGGGATCCACAATCCTGTGTGCAGCAGGGGCTCCCCAACACTGACCCAATGTAGGAAAGAGCTGAAGCCCACTTCTTAAAGGAGAGTGCACATCTGCTCCTAGAATCCAGCTGCTGCTCTAAACACTCACTGACAGTATCTTTGACACTGTACCGCATTCTGCAGCCCTTTAGTTCGAATTCAGATATACAAATATCACAATCTAGACATGAGTAACAGCTAATATCCTGAGAATAGTCAATCTGCTGATTACAGTGTGTAGAGAAATGTCACCGCTTCAATTCTGTAAGGCAGAAAAACTGTGTAATACAGTGGGTATTCTCCTGTGAGAAGTGAGAACACTTTATTACAGGTTGTATAGATAAGTCACAACTGATAGCCTGTGAGGGGGAAACAGTTTATTATCATCTGTCTAGAAGTGTCACAACTGATACCCTGTAAGAGGTAAGAACACTTTATTACAGTCTGTCTAGAAGTGTCACAACTGACACCCTGTGAGGGGTAAGGACAGTGTATTACAGTATGTATAGGAGTGCCACAGCTGATACCCTGTGAGGGGTGAGAACAGTGTATTACAGTATCTATAGGAGTGTCACAGCTGATACCCTGTGAGGGGTGAGAACAGTTTATTACAGTCTGTATAGGAGTGTCACAGCTGATATCCTGTGAGGGGTGAGAACAGTTTATTACAGTATGCGCACGTGTCACAGCTGACATCCTGTGAGCACTAAGAGCAATGAAATACAGTATAAGTAGCAGTGTCAGAGTTAACACACAGTGAGATCTAAGGACCTTTTTATCACAGCATAAATACATGTGCCAGAGGTGATATTTTGAGGGAAGAAACTGTTTAGTAGAGTATGTGAAGAGGGTGAAATGTGAGGCAAGAGTACAGGGTATTACAGTATCTATAGGAGTGTCACGGCTGATATCCTGTGAGGGGTAAGAACAGTGCATTACAACATCTATAGAAGTTTCAGGCCTTGGTCTCAGTACGGATAGTTTATCACATAAAATATGGATGTTTAAGAGGTAAGGAAATGTCTGAGTAACCAGTTTAAGAAGTGTAAACCTATGTAATTGTATAGACACTAAATAAAAATGCTTCACCTTTCATTTTTGATATGGCAAATTTTACATCTGAGTTGATGAAAATGATGGACATTTCCGTTAATTATTTTCAGCTTGCTCTACTGGAAACGCAGTAAACTCCACTGCCCTTACCCAACCTTGGACTCAAGTTTGCTGGTCCAACAGTACAGAATGCCAGCGCTGCGTGGGCCCTGTGACTGAAAGCAGTGCCTCGAAGCCCTGTTCTGTGCTGCTGGATCGGACCCATCCTTTGCTGGTCTCCATCACAGAGAGGATGTCCCTTGCACACGGACTGTGCACACAGAGCCTGTGTTTGAGAGGAGGGGCCTCTCTGCTGCAGCAAGCACCCTGCTTCCTGCAAGTGTTGGCTGTGGCTGTACATGCAAACTGAGCATGCGCAGAGAGAACTGCAGCTCACAAATGAATCATCAACTTCAAGGCACCCTGACAGCAGCAATGGCTGTGTGCGACACGTACGCGGCGGGGCAGTTACTTGTGTCCCAGATCATTTGCATTGTTCTTCTTGTGACATTGGTGACGTCACCACGTATTCCTTGCGAGTTTAGCCGGGAGCACTTGGGGGCATATCAGCAGCAACCGGCGATAATTGTCGCTAAGCGCACTTAGCGCTAGGATAATTTTCGCCTGCTAACGCTGAATTTTATCGCTGAGATAGCGTGCTATCAGCAACTATCTCAAAAGCAATAAAATTCCAGGCGCACGCTGCCAAATAAAATCCAGCGATAATCGCACAACGTTTGGTGATAGCTTGCTGATAGGGCAGGGCAGACTCAGCCATGATATCCACCTCCATTGGATATCATGGCTAAGTCAAACTAAAAGCAGGCGTAAGGAAAGTAGCAATAAACACGGTTACCGCTACTTTTCTTATTGCAATGCTTGTTAGCGTGCCCATTGATAATTGGAGAAATGCCCGAAAACGGACGCAAAAGCGGTGATAATTTCATAGCGCCACCTTGATGATATGCCCCTTGAGGCGTTGCGTTTGAGATCTGTGACAGCAGGTTCTGATGTACAGTAAGGAATTGCCAAAATTGCCATCTGCTTCTTGCTGTGCTGGTGACGTTTCTGTATATTCTTTGTACTTTTAAACCTGGCTCGTCCATGTTGCCGTTGTACAATGGCCATGTTCTGCACGGATATTCTGAATGGAAGGGCCCTGATATCTACCACCCTCCCACCCCGAGAACATGATGCCGTCATCTCCCGTTTACTAACAACTGGGACAACGGCCTCGGTGGGTTCTCTTGTACTTTTACTGTAATTACGTATTACTAAACTAACGACTGCGACAGGTTTCTCAGCGGAATGCTGGTCCCCATATATTTCAGTACCAGCCGCCTGTGCCACCGCACCGGGCGCGGACTTAGGGTGGGGGCGCCGTATTTGCAGGTATATTATGTTTTTAAAAGCACCTGCTGGAGTGCTCGCTGCATTCAGCAATTTTCAGGCAATAACAAAAATGTCAGAATCAGCTCTGACTAATGCCCTTCCTGGAGGGAGCTGTGTGTCTAGTGGATATTTTGACTCCTTCTAAGGTAGCGCAGAGGGTTAATGTGCCAGCTGCAAAGTGAGCTATTACCTGTAGTCAAAGAGCTGCATGCACGCTCCAAGTTATTGATTACAGCGTTGTGATCTTTTCCCTAGTCTTTAATTATACTAATATTGCAAAAAGTGATAATTTGGGTCGAAATTGATTCTTATTATTAAAGTGAACAGCCCCAGCTATGGTTTTTCGTTTTGAATGCTGAGTTTGTGCTTTTCCAGACCAAGCACTCTTAAACTATATTGCCTGCCAGTATGGATGACATTACTCCTACAGCTTGCTGTCCTCTGGCTTATGTAACATTTACTATACATGGATTTACACACCTATGAATGATTGTCTCTGTATAACGTGTGTGATGCCAAATGCTCCCACACCCTACACTGGTATGAGTGCAGGGTGCATCTGCGAGAGAGTGGTTGTGTTAGTGAGGGAATCCATGGCAGAGGTGGTCATTGGGGAGCGCCAACTAACATTGTGGCACCGGGTGCCACTAGCGCTAAAGGCAGAACTGGTGCCAACTATTATATGCAACATGTTTTATGCTGGAAAGTTGCCTGAAAGCAGCACGAAGCTCTGCTTTGCCTCACTCTGAGTCAAGGAGGGAGTCCTAGAAGCAGTTATCCTGGTCACTTTCAGGACTTGGGGCCTCATTTAATATATTTTGACGCACAGCAGCGCAGAAAGCCTTCCTGCTGCACTGACGTGTGTCAATATAGAGGGGCAGGAATGCACCATAACTACAAGATACAGCGCATTCCTGTCCTTCTCCCCCGCACCCGCGTACAAACAGCAGCTGTGCACCAACGCAAACACCCTTGCATGGGTTCCTGCATTGCAGGGATGATTGTCTTTGTGCAGGAAGGGACACCTTCCTGCACAAAAACAGTAGTTGATGGCATATTCCACTTTCTAAGGCTGCATGTGAGGAATAAACAAGGAGATATAAAAGTATTTATTCTCATTGAGCCATTCCTACGCCTCCCCTGGGGTAGAGATTTCATGTGGGAAGCAAAACTGGCTTGGATTTATCTGACCTGCATTGCATTGTAATGAGTATGAATATGCTTGAATCCCTGCTGTGCATGATTATTTTTGGGGAATAAACCTGCTAAGGCGTCACATTGGACCTGATTCTCAAAGGTAAATATATACATATGTAGCGCTACTCACAAGTAGACGTCCTCCTACATCTAAGTGTAACTCTCCAATTTTTTACTATTCAGCGTTTCAGACAGGCCTATCATTTTTAGGTATCGCCTACGCAGCGTGCATGCGCTGCTTAGGAGATCTTTAGCCGTCATACAGCTCTTTTTCGAAGCACATACTCGTTCTTGTGGTGGCATACAGATTGCAGGAGTGCGCAGCGGCGCGCCACAAGCACAAGTATGTTCTTTGAAAAAAAGCAGGCTGCACGCGAATGCACGCACCTTCGCCATGCTTTTTAAAAAAATTACTTTTAGAGCGCGCGAGCGCGCACCACACCCGGGCTTGTCTTTCTTGAAAGTGTTATTTGGGAAATGCCATCTTTACCACTTTACATGTAATGTCATATCTTGCAGACTTTCCCACTTTACGAGTATGTTCCTCTGTTTGCTTTTGAAACAGCATTCCTCTGATGTGAGCGAGCTAGACTGGCCGACGTCTCTCTGTTGTCCCATTTGCAACATTTATCCACCCCATCATTTCCTTTGTCGTGAGCTCAGCCTTGCGTGATAAAGCGCACGCAGTCTGCACTCATCGGCACCAGCTGTCTAAACTGGTTAAGTTACGTCTGCCTTGAAAACAACGCAGATTGACAGCAGCTATACTAGCGAGTGGGGACCATGTTTGTAAACACCGTGCACACTCTCAAAGTGCGCGCACACATCTGCAGGTCTGGGCTTTGCACATTCTTAATGCAGAAGTGGACTGAAGAATGTTTTTGGCGAGATAGCGTGGTCAGCGGTTAGCTTTGTTACGTCTACTTTTAGTGACCGACCTCTTGTTTAGAGATCAGAATACGACGTCTCTTTTCCGGGTGAATGTTTTTGTGCCTGTCCTAGGTGTGTGTTATTGAGTCTTTGCTACTAAGAATTATGTAACAGAAAATGCAATGTATTTGGCAAGGCGATTCATTGCATAATTCTGCCATGTTTCTCCTGACTCAATATTTTTGAGATTGTTTCCCTACCGCTTTGTGTTCTGTGAAAACGTCCGGCTGGTGCGAGATGGCCACATGTAGGAAATTCCATCAGAAAGTTGGCCTGTGGTACTTTATTGAGATTACCACATCACATTGACCAGTCAAATGCTTCTACTATAATCTCCCTAGCGTCTAGGAACAAGCATTGGCATAGCCAATAGGTCGTGCCTTTGGAACCTTTTAAGTATTTAGTTATGCAGCACAAAATCCTTACTGCAACAACATTAACTATTGCATGGCTAAACACTTATAAGGTCCCAAAGGGGAGACCTATAGGCTATGCCAATACTTGTTATGTGTGGAATC
Organism: Triturus cristatus; assembly: GCF_964204655.1. Lineage (NCBI taxonomy): Eukaryota > Metazoa > Chordata > Amphibia > Caudata > Salamandridae > Triturus > Triturus cristatus. The sequence goes on along the minus strand of NC_140591.1, from coordinate 1,667,276,348 downwards.
CTCCACCCTGACTGCAGAGTTTACACAGTCATAAAGTTACTATTAATCATTTGTTTGTGAATACCGATAAAGAGTAAACTTACACAAACCTATAAGTAATTATTGCATGTACCCCTAATAAATACTAGGCACTTTATCTTGTGGGCTGTAAAAACTGCTTAGGATGACTTATCTAATATTTTAAAAAAAGGTTCTCTCCAGTGATAATGGTTGGTTTGACAGGTTTGCAGGAATTTGTTTGCTTTGTCAGCCGCGTGGCCAGCATAACGTGCTACAGTCTTGCAGTCCTTTCCTGATATTTATCCCTCCACTCCATGGCTCTACGGCCTTACTGGAAAGTTAAATATGTCATTTAGGAGTCAGCTATTTCTGTTGTGTTTTAGCGGTCAGAGCACATGCACTGGAACCTGGACAGCAGTGCCCCAGTGTGTAGACAAAATGTGGGTGACCACTCGAGACAACGCACTTTCTGACACTAGGCAAATCTTTTTAATTCATGGTTGGCATGGACATCACAATGTTAGCTCATTCATTGATACTCCCCCCCAGGCACCTTGAGACCCTTACAGGTGAGTAGTCGTGCTTTACAAGTCACCTGATTGATTGATTGATTGATTGATTGATTGATTGATTGATTGATTGATTGATTGATACTATCAGCTTTACAGACTTGCTGATAAATTGGTTGCTGCAGTGAGCCTTGCTAGTGTCAGGTCTTACTTATAGATGTGATAGTCACTGTGTCTCTAGGCCAGATCATCAGGTCATGGGTGTTGGGAAACAGAGTTCAGCCACGGAGACAGCATGGTACAGTGGAGAGAGGTGGCATGGAAAATGCCAAAAGAGTGTTACAGTACAGGATGGGTGCATGGAGAGTGTGACAGCCAGGCATCAGATGGAGGCTAGAACAATGGTTCTTCTTAAGACACATTCTTGGAGGTTCTCCCAAACCAAGATGGCAAGATTGTCACTACTTGATGGTTGTATGTTTAAACCATGCATGCATGTACTACATATTTACAATGCATTCCTTTATCACGCAAGTTGTTGCAACGACTTGACTTGGGGATAGCGCTGGACTTTGGAGCAGTATAATTTACTATTCCAACTCCAGTATGCACAGCAGTAGAGGAAGTGTTAGGCTTAAATTCCAGCATCAGTCCAACAACACTTTCCTTAAGGAAAAGTGTAGTAATGACTTGCCTGGTAAACAAATGCGTTGTAGAGACGCATTTGTGGTTAAGACTGCGTTGTAAAGGCACAGTGGGGTTCGAGCTGCATTGTAAAGTCTGTTTTCCTTATCTGACTACACACAGAACACAGTCGAAATGTGGCCTGCCTTTAGGTTTCCTTCCAGACAGTCCTTTGCTTCTTTCAGGTTAGGGTAAGCAGAGACAGCGTAAAAAACGACTCTCTATATAACCTGGCAACTAGCCGATTTGTGGCTTTGCTCAGTTTCTGGTCCAGGATGCACCGGGCACACCTTTGCTACACCATTGTTGTTTTTCTCATTACCATCAGTTTTTCTCAGTACTCTGTGCTCTTTTTCTCTCCCTCTTGGGGCAATGTGTGACTGCTCATTTCTTCAACTCTCTCCAAACCGTACTCGTGACTATGCCTGCAGCTCAAGCCTCAATCAGCCTCATGCTGGCGAGGACTGCCTTTTTAAGTGTGTAAACCTTGCTGCTTCCAGTGGTGGTTTCACATTGCACTTAATGTACTCATCTTAACTTGCTTGTTGCCAGAGGGGTCCTGTATACATGTTGCCAGTACCCCAGTGCATCTCTCTAACCTTTGCCCATTCCCTCTTTCACTGTGTCTCAGGGGGCTGTGCCACACAGACCAGCACTCCTCTTCCAGTTTTTGGGGCGGGAGTGGGGAATGGGTTTTTCTTCTGGAATCCGCCCTGGCTGTGGTGCTTGTGACGCATGTAAACTGCCTCCCTCTGACTCTGGTTGATCTCATGGTTTTTGTATTTGTTGTAAAACCTCTGGCAGCATCCATGCAGAACGCTGTAAATATTTCTGGAGTGCATGTGTCTGACTATGAGGATCTTCTTGGTACATGACATGCGGTATCATTCTTTCACTGTGGGTATGTTTTAGGATTAGGCAAAACTTACATATTCTTACATACATACAAACATACAGATGAACGTAATAGATACATTTAGAAGGTATGAAGAGGTGGCTCGACGAATTATAAATTTATATTAAGCAGTATGTACATACCTTCACGATATTTTGGTAGTCGATATTCTGAAATCAATATTCTGGTCAGTATTGTGTTCAATATTCTGACATACATTGTAAGCTTTGTTGGAGTCATATGGTATTTTTCCCTTTCTTCACTCTTTCTGGCCAAAAAAGTAGTTCCCTGGTTTTGGAAATAAACTATCTGTGAATGACTGAATCTATGCGGCAAAGAAGAATCCCTTTTCAAAGTAGGGATTATCTGGGAATATTTGAAATTATTTGGAGTGCCTTATTCTATGGTACAAACTGCTCTATATAACATTAGTGTGCTTTGTGTGGACAACAATCACACAATTCAGGCTGGGATATAAACAAAAGAGTGTGGTGAAGAGAAGGGTAAACACAACGTTGGAGTTTGTGGGGAGAAATGCCTCACAGTTCAATCAGCATGTATGCCTCACAGTTCAATCAGCATGTATGCCTCACAGTTCAGTCAGCATGTATGCCTCACAGTTCAGTCAGCATGTATGCCTCACAGTTCAATCAGCATGTGTGCCTCACAGTTCAATCAGCATGTGTGCCTCACAGTTCAATCAGCATGTATGCCTCACAGTTCAATCAGCATGTATGCCTCACAGTTCAGTCAGCATGTATGCCTCACAGTTCAGTCAGCATGTATGCCTCACAGTTCAATCAGCATGTGTGCCTCACAGTTCAATCAGCATGTGTGCCTCACAGTTCAATCAGCATGTGTGCCTCACAGTTCAATCAGCATGTGTGCCTCACAGTTCAATCAGCATGTATGCCTCACAGTTCAGTCAGCATGTATGCCTCGCAGTTCAGTCAGCATGTATGCCTCGCAGTTCAATCAGCATGTATGCCTCACAGTTCAATCAGCATGTATGCCTCACAGTTCAATCAGCATGTATGCCTCACAGTTCAATCAGCATGTATGCCTCACAGTTCAATCAGCATGTATTCAGTCAAGTTCTCAACAGTAGGATTTATGGAGGAGGATTGGTCAAGAAACCTGAGGAAAAGAGGTGAGGGTGGGCTGCAGATGAGGTTTTAATTTCTTTAAGGGAGTGGCGATAGGGATTCGCTGATTGGGTGATTCTGTGTCTTCTGTGATAGTGAGAAGAAATCTATAAATCCAAATTATTGTATTTCATGTGATGGAGCTGGGGAAGACACTTTTTATCTTGTACAACAGGTTAAATTCTGCTTTTGGTGTTGTTTAGAAGAAAAGTGGTATTTGGACTTAACATTAGTTGCGATATTCTGAGTCAAGATGCCAGAAAGTAAAGTCACGGTGTCTTCAGGTGTAGTTGCTGGTTGCGCTCACAGTGGTGTGTACTGATGATGGACTTAGCCAGTGTATACTGAGACCCTAACTACAAGTTGCATGCTACTGGGGAGATTTTACCATTTATGTGCATTACCATGTGATGGAATGGGAAATTCCTGTGTGGGGCCTAATTTTCCAACAGTAAAAATACACGTAATCCCCTATTCCATGTAGTTTTACCACACACATTTACCACCTGCATTAAACTGTAACCAGTTATAACTAGGAGTGAAACTAAAGCATAGCATCAAGAATTTGTGGTTCAATGTACAGGATGGACAAACCAATATTTGTAAACATAATATGCTGCCAGAGAAGCCACTGGAGGATACATTTTAGTCCTTAAGGTGTTCACATCTGTTATATTGTTTTTTTTATTTTCCTCCCCTTTTGTGGTTGATTCTTCAGTATTTGTTGCAAACATGCCTAAATTACATCTATGTGGTTGAATCATTTCTTGTTTCTTCTTTTTTTAAATAAATACATCATTGTATGAATTTCTATTCCAGCTGGGATCTCAATGATGTGTGTAATGTGCTCTTCACTTATATATACATATTTTATTTAAAAATTAAATTAAAAATCTAAATAATATGACTAGCTTTTTACATGGGATACCAGTTCTTTAACTTCCCATCCTCTTCCTACCTTTTTCTTTATTAGTGCTCACAGACCTAAAATCCCCTAGTGGTTAGGTGGTCTAACAGTACAGACCCCTGGTATGATACTTAGCCATAGTTTTCCAAATGCTACAGTTCAAAAAACCATCCATTACACCCATTCAAATTCGAGGAGACCAGACATAGTTCCTCAGATCGTCCTACAGTATTTCTAGGAATAGTCAGAGATTTCTATCTTCCTGGAAGCCTCTTGCACGTCTCCAAACTAAACTGCAACATTTCCTGATGTAGAGGCCTAGGGCGCGATTTATATTTACGTGGGTGGCGCGTTTCTCTACCAGGGCGAGGGAATAAATGACTCCCTCATCCAGACGGAGGTGCTGCCTGCTTAATAAAAAAAACTGCCAAGTTAGCAGTCATTTCTAAAGCGTTGGCAGGAACTGCAGTTCCGGCGGTTCCTGACAATGCTTGTTGCAGTTTGGTGCAGGGCTCCGTCAGCATGACGGAGATTTGCACCTAACTATTTTCTTTTATCTTCAAAAATAAAATTTCAAAGTGGAATTTTCTTTTTGAAAATAAAAAAAGTAAATGCACCTTTACAAGTAGTCTCCCATGGCGAGGGTAGCACTTAGCAGTGTTCACTGCCCCTTACTGCCAGGGTTTTCTGGCTTTGAAAGTCAGTGAAACCGAATGGATGATGTTACAATGCATACATTTACAACGCATGCCTTTACAATGCAGTTTTTACATCACAACATCCTTTACAACGCATTCTTTTACATCGCATGCCACTACATTGCATTGTTGTAAACTACCTGCACAATGCATTCTATTACATCGCTTGATACCTATACAACACATACCATTACAACGCATACTATTACATTGCATTTAAGGTAAGTGTTGGATAGTATAGGGGTAAAAATTGCTATTCTAACTCCAGGAGGTGCAACAGTAGGGTAAGTGTTGGATAGTGTAGGGGTAAAAATTACTATTCTAACTCCAGGGGGTGCAACAGTAGGGTAAGTGTTGGATAGTGTAGGGGTACTATGCATTGTAATGGTATGCGTTGTAATGTCATGCAATGTAATGCCTGCATTGTAGTGACATGCGTTGTAATGACATGCGTTGTAGTGTCGTGCAATGTAATGGCTGTGTTGTAGTGACATGCGTTGTAAAGGATGTTGCGATGTAATGACTGCGTTGTAAAGGTTGTTTTCCATGAAACCTGATGTCTAATTCTGCACATGTAAATTAGGCGTAAGGAATTAGAGAATTCTCCTCTTCCTTTTCTGTTTGTGTGATTGGGTGGAATTATAGGTGTTCCTCCAGCAGCCCTTACTCCATAGGGCCATCGATGGGGTTTAAGTGCGGCAGAGACAAAGTAGTTTCTGCCGTGACTAAACCTATGGTCCGCCTGCATTTAAACCCGGTCGGCGAACCACTATGGGGCATATCAACAAGGGCTTTATCTCTGCTTTTTTGGCTTTAAAAGCCAAAAAAGCAGAGATAAAACTAGCGCCCTATCAACAACAGGGTGCTAACATGCAAATTCGCATGTTAGCACCCTTTTACTCTACGCTTCCCCTTGCATCTCTAATGAGATGCAAAGGGGGGCGTTCCAGAGTAAAATAATAGGAGAAATGTCGCTAAGCAACATTTCTCCTATTATCAAGAATATCGCTAACCCTGTTAGAGACAAAAAAAGCAGCGCTAACCGCGGTTAACGCTGCTTTTTTACGTCTGGTATTTTTCTGACTTAGCCATGATATCCTATGGAAGGAGGATATCATGGCTAAGTTTGCCTGTCCCTATCAACAAGCTAATGTGAGATTATCGCTGGGTTTCCAGCGATAATCTCACGTTAGCCTGTTAGCGTGAGGATTTTTATCGCTATTGAGATAAGCGTTGCTAATAGCACAATATGATCTTTAATTGTAACTGACACTGAAGATTTGGGGACAGATTTACAAGAAAGGGCTAAAGCAGAGATGCGTCACTTTCCCTGCGTCAGCCTGTGACACCATCTGTTGGCGTAAAAGTCAGCGTAAAAGTCGCAGAGTTGTGCAGCTCCAGCAATGCATGTGGAGGCCTATACTTATTGTGCTGCATCACTCCTTACGCCTGCTCCAAGCATGCGTAAGGTTTTGACGCAGTTGTGTCCTAGAAGTGGCTCAGTGAAATCTTGTAGATTTCACTGCATCATTTCTACAAGGCTTTCCTGCGTGGGAACGCCCACCCTGCATACATTATACCTGACACAGATTTAATGTGGTGCAGGGCTTTACAATGTGATGCATCTACCTAGATGCGTCACGTTGTAAATCGGCCGCAAAGTGGAGCATTGTTTACTGCGCCGCTGCGTTGCAAAAAGTGACACATTGGTGGCAAAAAGTGATGCAAGGGGCTTGTAAATAGACCCCTTAGTCAGCACCCTCTCCCTTTCATAGCTCCCCAAGAGGCAGTTCCATGTCCCATACTATACTATTACCTTACATTTTTGAGGCTCTTAGTACCTCACATCAGCTTCTGTTTCCCATTACAGCCCACCCATCTTATTCTTTTTGAGTTTGCTTCACACTCATTTCTGTATTTATCATGTCACTACATGTAAGCTCTCAAAAACATGATATATCTTATTTTCCACCTACTTATATTGTACAACACATCGAGTGTTGTGCGTGCCCCTACCATCGAGCTCGGGAAGGGTAATCAGGCTTACCCTCAATATATGAAACTACGGTGCACCACATCAACGAAGACTGCTATTTGAGGCAAATACAATCTGCATCAAAACCTGGCTAAACATCCTCAGCATCTTATGCTGGCTTTTCATTGCCCAGTTAACAGGCCTCGTTCATAAAATCCAGTTCCATGTGTGTATAACAGCCATGTTAGTGTCATATGCACTACTTTTCAAAGCCCTGTCTAGATCTTCTTGATCACGCAAGTGTGTAAGTTTCCATGCATGCAACACCAGTTGTATTATTGAACTTATGGTGGCACTTCTGAAGTTATTGCATCACAGACTGAGAACTGACCATCATGTATTGTATCCCACAGGTTCAGTGTCCGGTACTACAGGGATGTCCTGGCCATGCTCTTTGCCACAGAAGAAATCAATTCAAATCCCCATCTCTTGCCAAATATCACCCTCGGATTCCGTATTTTCGACTCCTGCATGTCGGAGAACAAAGCATCTTCTGGGGTTCTGGAGCTTCTCTCAGGAAAGACACGGTTAGTTCCAGGATACAGGTGTCCCACGCTCCCACCACTGGCTGGAATCATCGGAGAATCCCTCTCATCCTTGAGTGTCCCCATGGCCAGGATCATGGGAGTGCTTCACTACCCGCAGGTAATGAATCGAAGTATCTGGGATATAATACACATCAGTAAATTGAGATTTAGGCCCTCATTACAATGAGATTCGGAAAGCCTCTGACCAGATTTCGAAGGCTTTCCGAGTCTCATTGTGGTTTCAGTTTCGACCACCGGATTATGATGCAGGTGGTCAAAAGTGAAACCAGCAGGTCATTTCGGCTGGATAGCGACGGGAATCAAGAAGCCCAATGGCCAGTCAGAGACCAGCACGCAATCCTTATGGACGGCAGTTGCGCCATAGGGATTACGATGTCGGCTTCTGACAGGTTTTTCCATGTCAGGCTTTCCAATATGGAAAGCCATTTGGAAAGCAAGATTGGGGGCCCCTAGCAGGGCCCCATCACCCTGTGGCCTCAGGTTGGGGGACGAGTGGGCACCTATGAGGCCCCGCTGTTGATACGTGCACCGTGTCACATGGTGCAGGGATGAACAGATTCTCCAATTTGTCTATGGGAGCTTGTGCTACAGCCACTTTACGTCTGCAGCATGAGCTCCCATAGACAAATGGGAGTATGCAACTGCACCAGGTGCGGTTCCATTGTAATTGCGGATTCGGGACCGCCAACCAGAGGTTGGTCTGTCCTGAGACATCCGTCTGGCGTCATAATGAGGCCCTAAGTGTTTCCCACCAGCGGAATGCAGATGATGAAAAAGTTTTATGCCTGATTTACATAGAGTAATGGGGTTGTAAACATAACTTGTTACACCCTCACTGGATAAGAAAACCAGCCTTGTACCAAGTGCTACTTCACTTTCAATGTCTTATTGTAAAAGAAAACATGCTATTAGAGCTCTCGGTTTAATAATTAAACTATACTCCCCAAAAAAGATCTATCATTATGTGAATCCATAATGGGTGGTAAAAAACAATAAAAGCTGCAGATAGATATACAATTACATCTACATTCTTACTTACCAAACAAAGAGAGTAATGCATTTTTTCAGATATCGAAATCATTAATATATTATTCCTTGTAAACATGTGACATTCAGGCAAATACAATTCTTGTCCAATCCTTCAGGCAATTCCAAATTATTTTAGGAAATCCCATCTCAACTGGTTACATTTTACCAGTAGCTGAAGTGAGCCCTTTGATGGTCTGCCGAGGCTCCTGTGAGATTAGTTACATCACTCTCCAACCGATTCTCAAGAAAAGGCTACAGAGGCTATGTAGTAAAGTTGGACAAGTTCATGTCAATCAGAGCACCTTTTGGAGTGTCTCAGAGTTCTTCCTTTCCCCATTTATTGTTGGACATATGCATACCATACGCATATCCAATTCATGCTCATTAATGCTTGCTCTACAGTATACCCATCAATCAATTGATACACTCTTCATTACAGAAACATGGTTTGCGCCCACCACATCTTCACACATCCAAGCCATCCTTCTTCTCACAGGCAACAGCATCCATCATGTGGACTGTGAACATAAGAAGGATGTCGGCCTTGCTGTCGTCCATAAGCCCTTCTAGTCCAGCACCCCAAGAAAGAAAGTAGCCCTGAACACCATGGAGCTGCTGGCATGCTATTTCCCACACTCTGCCACTTACGTTTTGGTCCAAAACTTAGATTCAACTAAGACAAAATTCTAACTTTACGACTGGTAAATGCCCTTTGTGAATACCAAAAGTCATAAAGATAGACTTTCGTCTCAGTTTACCTTTGCGAATTTGGCCCAGTGTGTGTGCATTTTTGTCAATGGGTACACGCACAAATCCCAGGTGAAATCCGACAGACAGCTCATCATACCCAATTGAAGGCACATGTACCCAACTATTCATCAGAACATTCTTTTATATGGGGAGCTGTAACACCCCAAATACCACACAAAGGTATGCCCCTGCTCCTACCAACAAACCAAGATCAACACAAAAGTGAAGACCAAACCTTCATATCGTTCAAAGACTTCTCCATAAATAGCCTAATGCTTCCATTCACAGCTTATCCTATCAACCCCATGTCCGACCCTAACACGCTTCTAAACAACTTAAAAAAAATCTTTGGAAAGCAATGTGAACCTTCATGCCCCAAGTACAACATGCACATGTAAGCCTAAGCCTTCAGCACTCTGGTACTTTAAAACCCTTTGCTGACAATAAACCTTCTATCCATCTGTAGGAAAGAAAAGGGAATAAAAACAAAATTCATGAGAACCTCTCTATACTGAAGTCTCTCTGCTCAAGATGCAGAAAGCTTATAAAATCAGCCACAGTAAAGTGCTATTCCAACACCATCAAAGGAGTCATCAGAATAAGCGGAACACTGTTCAAGACAATATAGCACAGCATCAACACCCTTTTGGAACCTGCTATTCTACACACCACAGAAAACTACAATCTCTTCAACCTACTCTTCAGTGAACAAATACAGAAAATCCGACAGCACATCGATGACACCAAGACTGCTTCATCTCTTATACCCACCCCTTCCCATAGAATCCTGCAATGGTCAACCTTCAAATCCCTGTCTCTCCCAGATCTTGCTGACATAATCAACTCCCTCCGGCCACTTCTTATGAAGATATCTGACCATCGTGCATCATCAGAGATCTCTGCATGAATGCTCTTTTACTCCTACATACCATTGTCAGTGCCTCCATCACTCAAGGCATCTTCCCAGAAGCTTTCAAGACAGGCCGGATCCTTCCACTCTTAAAGTAACCTGCACTAGACCCTGATGACCTCACCACCCATTGCCCCATCAATCAACTGCCTTTCATCAGCAAGATCATTGAAAAATCTGTCTCTATTCAACTCCAAGATCAGATCAGTGCTAACCATCTCCAGCACAATTACCATTCTGGTTTCAGATCCCGCTGTAGCACATGGAGACGATGCCTTCCTTGCCATAGATAAAGATAACACTGCCTCCAGATACTGCTGGACCTGTCATCTTCTCAACACAGTTGTCCATATCACCTTCGTACACACCCTGGATTCTTCAATCGAATTCACAAGCATTGTCCTTCACTGGTTCACATGGGCATCTTCAGGTCAGCAAAGATCCCTATGAACTGTGTCATCCGTCATTCCACCCCCTGTCACCTTCAACCTCTGCATGGCGCTGCTTGGTGCTCTCCTCACAGATAACAGCATCAAGATTCACCGATATACCGATAATACACAACTTTACTTGAATGTCTTCTCTGCTTCAAACATCCAGCTTCTCAAACACTTCCTGAACATTATCCAGCGCCTACCTACTGCTCAACCAAGCCATGACATATTTCCTTTTATTTGCCAAGAACAACAAACAAGATGCAGTACAAACCTGGTTCAATAACTTGAACATTGACAGCTTCGGACCGCAACTTTCACTAAATACGAAGTCACTTGAATTCACACTGGAGTCCAACCTCACTCTCACTCGTAAGGAAGACACCGACAAAACAAAAAGACATCCTGATGCCAGCTCTCTCTTCTTTCTCTTCTTTAGAAAGTTGAACCATTTCTTCCAGAAAGCAACTTCAGGTCTGCTGTTCAAGCCCCTGCATCGGAAAGGTAGTAATGCCCTACTTCATGACCTCCCAGAGTCCACACTGTTACCCCTTAGGGGCATTCTCCATGCCTCAGCACATCTCACCCAGAGCGTGAAGAAATATGATGACATCACCCCCATCCTGATGGAACTCCATTGGCTCCTGTTGCCAGCTCATAATAATAATAATAATAATACAGAATTTTATAAAGCGCGAACAGTTACCTCTCAAGGAGGTGTCCCGGCGCTGAACGCAAGCAGAAAAAACAGCTACCGAAGTGCAAAACAGTAAATTAACGAGGTTGGGAGAAGAGCCAGGTTTTCAGCATTGATTTAAAGCACGATTCAGAGGGGGCCTGCTGGAGCTCCGGGGGGAGTGAGTTCCAAAGACTTGCTACATTGGCAGAAAACGTTCTGCCGCCCAGCCGGGCCCTTCTTATTCGCGGGACTGCAAGCTGGGTCCGGAGGTTGGAGCGAAGAGAACGGGCCTGCGTATATCTTGGTAGTCGGACCCTCAAGTAAGTGGGACATGAGCCAAACAAGGATCTAAATGCTAGCGTGAGAGCCTTGAATTTAATCCTGTGTGCCACAGGTAGCCAGTGAAGTGATCGAAGATGCGGAGAGATAGAATGCTTAAATGGAATATGCATTAACAGTCTCGCAGCCGCATTCTGGACCACTTGCAAGCGTTGAATTAAGTATTTGGGCAATCCCAAGAACAGGCCATTCGCGTAATCCAATCTAGATGTGACTGTCGCATGGATTACCATTTTCCTGCAATGTGTCGGCAAAAGTCGCAGGATTTTGCGAAGATTCCTGAGTTTACCCAAGCAACAGCCCATCAGCTGTTGGGTGTGGGAAACAAAGGATAGATTGTTGTCCCAACGCACTCCCAGATTTTTTGCCGAAGTGCTGGGAGAAGGGGGGGAGCCCATTGCTGCCGGCCACCAAAGCTCAGAGGGGGGCAGGGCGCCTTTGCCAAAATGCAGCATTTCTGTTTTGTCCACATTAAGTTTCAATTTATTAGTATTCATCCAGCGCGCCACATCCTGGAGGCAGCCTTTAAAATTTGCCAAGGCAGCCTCAGACCCCTCTGCATATGGATACACAAGCTGAGTATCATCAGCATAAGATACTACCTTGACCTCCCAATTGGCGATCAGAGTGAAGAGTGGAGCCATATAGATATTAAATAGAAGTGGACTAAGCGCCGAGCCCTGAGGTACGCCGCAACCTAACTGCATAGGTGTAGAAAAAACAGTCCCCAAAGCGACCTTCTGGGTTCGCTGGGACAGGTAGGAGTGTAGCCAGGCCAGCGCTTGATCCTGTATGCCCACTTCCGACAGTCTCATCAACAACCTTGCGTGATCAACGGTGTCAAAAGCCGCCGAAAGATCCAGGAGCACCAGCAAAGCTGAGTCTCCCGAATCTAACGACCATCTTATTGATTCTGCCACCTCGATCAGAGCTGTCTCGGTGCTAAAACCTGGTCTAAAACCAGACTGAGTCTCGTGCAGGATCTTGTTGTCCTCTATGTATTTACTGAGTTGCCGCTGGACAACTTTCTCCAGCATCTTGCCCGGGGCAGCCAGAAGGGAGATAGGGCGTAGGTTGGTGAGATCCGTAGGATCTCCATTAGGCTTTTTCTTTAAAGGGAGGAGGGTAGCATGTTTCCATTTGTCTGGGAAGACCCCCGATGTAATGGATGTATTCCAGATCTGTTGTAAGGACGGGGCCACAAAATCCGCCATTGTGCGCCACAGTTTGGGAGGGCAGGGGTCATCCGGCGAGCCTGACTTGCAGCACCTTAATTCATGTAAAACCGCGGGCAGAGTTACAGGTTGAAAACAGGTCAGCGGACCGCTTATCAGCAGTTTAGCAGATTCTTCTGTTTTCTCAGTAGCTACCACTGGGCCAAATGAATCATAGACACTCTTAATCTTCTGGTCAAAAAAATCCGAGATTTTATTACAGATAGTGACCGAAGGCGGAATCTCCCTTTCAATGCATCTAGGCTTGAAGAAGGACTGAACCACCTTGAAGACTTCCTTGCTGGAATGTTCTGCCTGTTCAATTGACGCAGCAAAAAATTGTTTCTTTGCCTTTCGGACAGCCTTCTTAAATTTATGGGAGGCCATCTTATAATGAGTTCTCTCTAGAGTCCCATAATTTACCCTCCACCGCCTCTCTAAACGTTTACATATAGCCTTCTCCGTTCTAAGATCCTGTAAGAACCATGGGGCAGAGGGGGAGTCCCTTTTGGACAGCGCGCGTTTCGCTGGAGCAATGGATGAAATCATATTTTCAATCCAGTAATGAAGCCGCTGCGCGTCAGAATTAGCGTTCAGTGTTAACGTGGGCATGTTTTGCACTAAGACTGGGCCCATAACGGACGGGACCATCCTCTATACCATCTGCATCATTAACAAAACCATCCCGGCCATCACCCTGCTTATCTTGCACAGGCACTCACCACCTCTAATAGATCTTGGCTCTCCCACAGTCAGGAGACCATCAGACCGCAGATTAAGAAGTGTGTCACAGGAAAGAACTAGACACCAGGCCTTTTCAATGCATGCACCCAGAATCTAGAGAAACATCCCTATCAGGACCTCCCCCAAGCTGCTCCAATTTAGAAACAATTTGAAGACTCACCCCTTTAAAGTATACTCCATCTCAATGAATTAACCTGTTACAACCCAGCTTCCTCTCCTATTATTTGTTGACTTTATACTTGTCCTTGACAGTGTGTGTGCACACTCCGCTGCCTTTTGGCTAGGTTTGTGCTATAGATGTATCATATACATGCATACACATTTGCATACAAAAGACTTTCATTCCTTTTCCAAATTATTACAATTATTTGGTTGCACAGTTCTTATACAAACCCATGCTGACCATACACAACTCATCATTCCCTTGGATCACCATGCCTCAGGTTCTTAAAGCAAATTACACAGGTGACTAGATGGTCCATATCTTTCTGAACTTGAAATTCTATCTACTGCAATTGCTGTAGGATATTTTCTGGAAGACAAAAAAAAATTACTGTGGAGATACTGTAGAAATGTCAGATTACTTTTTTTTCTTTTTTGGGAATTTTATATAGCAAGAACTAGACCCGAGACATCAGGTATCAGAGCGCTTTACATGAGCACCAGTTTTGTTACAGATGGACACATTCATTTTTGTTGTTGTTTTTTTTGTTAGGCAGATTGAGTGATTTGCCCAGAATCATAGTATGTTGAGCTTTGTTGCCGAGACTTGAACCCGGTTCCCCAGCTTCGAGGTTGACCACTCTAGCCATAAGGCTACATCCTCGCCCACTTTCTTATTATAATTATGTTGTATAATTTGCTGTTATATAGTTAATGTATTCTTGTTATGTATATACAAGCTCTAGGGTGGGAAGGGGCAGGGTAATTCCCCTCAAAACGGTTGGGGTGTAAAGGAAACATTTTATCACCAATAAAAAAAAGACAAAATTTAAGCAAGAGTTTAAAGAAATTCACATAACGTTCCCAGTGATAGGTCTGAAGAGATGCGACCGGCACATGATTCCAAGCATAAACTGTTTATGTTCTATCCACCTTGTTTGAATGGCAGTTTATTTTTATCTTTTAAAAAATATTTATTATGCCATCTATGCACTAGGAATATTGAAACATGCAGCTCTTTATTATAATTTAATTTGTCAAAAATTCTTCGATAGATAATGACATTTTTTTGTGTGAATGAGGAGTACCGAAACATCACCCCCTCACAAGACCTTTGAAACAAGCTCTCAGGAATTCGTCTGTGACAAAATGACCTCTATAGACAGCAACTTCGACCCTCAACCGGACCCTATTACTTTTGCAATTCAACTTCCCATCACAAACGATGAACCAACCCTAACCTCGTGGTCTGCAACCACCAACTTCAAATTCAGAGCTACCATGAATTTCGTTGCGCGCGCTGCATCGCATTTTGCGATGCAGCGCGCGCAAGGGAATTTGTTTTATTTATTTAAATGTGTACTTACCTCCCTTCATCCATATTCCGGTGTTTACATTTTCCCACTCTGCCCCTCCTCCGCCCCGCCTCACTGCCCCACCGAACTCCCTCCACGGACCGCTACTGAACATCAGATAGTAATTATGCTAATACCCCTTGGTACCTTACAACCTGTGCAATGAATGTCATCAATAAGAGAAAATTGCCCTTAACAATGCGTGAGAATAGTGCACCAGTAAACATGTACCACCAAGTACCTCATAAACGGATTAGAACAAGCTGTGAAAATCATCCATTAAAACACAAGAGCATTCGCTCCTCTAAGAGCCGACTACATACTAACCCATGCAAGGCGATCGCTACTATTGATAACATAACAACATCCAAACTAGTGGTGCCTCTGAATTCAAAGTCGTCTAAGTGCACCTGTACGCGTGCTTTCGAGTTTTTTAACCATGAAACACCCCTTTATAAGCAAACATCATCCACATGCACAATTAACAGAACGCATGTGACAGTTTGCGTCCCTCCGTGTTTTTAAACAGTAGACCGGCCCTCTAGGAGTATACCCGATCACCATGAAGTTTTAACAAGAAATTTTATCATAACGCGTGCAAATGAGTTCGCCCGGCTCCATTACTTACGGGGACTAAGCTGACCTTCCAGTGCTACAGAACGATCAGAAGTGGTGTTCGGTAGAATCCATGTGTAAAACACATTGCAAACAACAGCGAAAACGGACTGACTTCACTGAACAGTTCATTGGGCTAAACATGTGAAATGTGGGGGCCTTCTTGCAACGTGACACACAAAGGGAGTAGGACTTATTAAAGAATGTTTAAACAACAAGCATGTACTAAGTAAAATAGTACATTATGGTGACAATGATGGAATGAGCATTTGGGGATCATTAGTAAAGGAAATTGGTAAGACAAGATTCTTCACTGGTGTGGCAATGGGAGTATAGGCAGTAGTAAATACACTCTAATGGTTATATGCACATTCAAGTGACCATAGGATGAGTAGATACAGCAGTAACTTTCCAACAAGACAACGTGAACCTAAGTGTCAAAGAAAAAATACACAAAAATGCACAGAGGTTAATCAACAAGTCCTGCAAGTCACTTTACAGATAAAATAAAAATTCCATCCTGTCATTTAGCCCGTTGGGCTTCATAGCATCTAGGCGCTTGATCCAGAAATTATCCCACTGGAGCAGGTTGTTATTGTTGCCTTTGCCTTCTTTCTCCATAATTTCCAAAAACAAAAATTTGAGTTGGCTGACGTGGCTATTTTCGACAAAATGACTGGCAACAACAGACTTCAAGTTCTTGGTACGAATGCTGCTTTTATGTTCATTCACTCTTGTTTTGATCTTTCTTTTGGTTTTTCCCTCGTATACCAACCCACAGGGACATTTTAGTTGATATATATAAACCATTTTTGGTGTCATAGTTCGCGAAAACCCTGAGGTCAATTTCTGTACCTTTCATGGGATGAGGGATCAATGTACCTTTGAAAATGTTGTTACAATTGTTGCAATTATAACAAAGGATAGTGCCTTTATATCCTGTTTTCTGCAAGTCACCTTTAGTCTGAGTAATTCTTTAATGTTCCTCCCTCTTTGATATGCAAAGATGGATGTCTCTTCAAAAATACCTTCGAAATCAGGTTCCATTGCATGTATGGACCAATGTTGAATGATTGACTTTTTTAATTGATCACTCATCGTGGAGAATTTAGATACCACTACCAAGCGTTTTTGTTCCTCCTAAGGAATTTTCATTAGCAATTAATTTCTGTTTTTTTCATGCTCCTTGTTTTTGCTAGTTCTAGAACTTTTTTGG
The DNA here is from genome assembly GCF_964204655.1 of Triturus cristatus. NCBI lineage: Eukaryota > Metazoa > Chordata > Amphibia > Caudata > Salamandridae > Triturus > Triturus cristatus. The sequence continues at coordinate 1,667,259,480 of NC_140591.1, read as the reverse complement.
GATAGCCTCGTTCGTCAAATCTTTTAAGCATCGACTCCGTTTGTTTCTCTGATGTATCCGGATTAGATACTATCCTCTTTACTCTAAGCAGTTAAGGACTTTTGATGAAAACTATGATAATGTAGCATGTTGTTCCTGTCAGTGGCTTTTCTGAAAATGTTGGTTTCCAATCTATTGTTGATTTTACTGACTTGTACGTCTAGAAAGATGATCATGTTTTCATCAATGTTGTAAGTGAATTGTATTCTGTCATTTATTTCATTCAAACTTGCAAGAGCTGTGAGGAGATCAGCATGGGATCCCTTCCATAGGATGAAAATGTCATTGAGACATCTCAAAAACAAAATGGCATGTGTTTTCCATGTTGCAGTAACCAAAATGTTGTCTTCCTCAAACTTACTCCTAAATAAATTTGCATACGCCGGAGCGGCGCAATTGTCTATGGAAGTTCCTGTGAGCTGTAAGAAACATTGGTTGTCCCATTTAAAATAACTCTGATACAAAGTAAAGTGTAACAGTTCCATGAGAAATGTTTGTCGGCCTTGGTCCAGGTTGGAATTGACAACCACTTGTTCGATGGCTTCCATCCCCAAGTTTTGGGGAATAGATGTGTACAATGATTTGTCGTCAGTCGTGCACATTAATATTTGGTCATCCTCAGTGAATGAAATCTGATTTATTTTGGAAAGGAATTCAGTGGTGTCCTTAATGTATGTGCTCATTCTAAAAAAAAATGGTTGCAGATGTTTACCCAGAAACTTCCCAACTGGTTCATGAAGGCTTCCCCTGGTGGTCACTATCGGTGTAAATGGTGGTTTCTGTAAGCATTTATGCACCTTAGGTAACATGTACATTTGTGGACTTTTCGGATTTGTTTGAATGAGGAATCAACTCACCTTTTCGGTAATGGTACCATTACTCACTACCCTTTCCAAAATGTTCTTCAGAAAATTCAAAAATTGTTCAGTGGGATTGTGGTCTAATCTGGCTTACGTCTCGGTGTCTGACACATGAGCCTTAACCTGTTCTTTGGAATTTTGAAGAAAGTAGCTGATAATCCCACCATCACTTGCCAAAAGGTGGATAAAGGAGATTCATTAGTCGTGATGGATACTAGCTCAGTGACTCCTGTCTCTGTGTGATTACTGTGACTGCTCAGAGACGGCTGACACCGTGAGAACACTGTGACTGCTCAGAGAGGATTGCCATTGTGAAATTACTCTGACTGCTCCAATAAGCCTTCCCCTGCGAGATTACTGTGCATGCTCATAGAAGCCCACTTCTGTGATGTTACTGTGAGTGCTCAGAGAAGCCTGCCTCTTAGGGATTGGCTGTGACTGCTCAGAGAAGCCTTTTTCTGTGAGATTACTGTGACTGAACATAGAAGCAAGCTTTTGTGAGGTTACTGTGAGTGCTCAAAGAAGCCTGCCTCTGTGAGATTACTCTGACTCCTCAGACCAGCCTTCCAATATGAGATTACTCTAATTGCTCAGAGAAGCTTTCCTCTGTGAGTTTACTGTGAATGCTCATAGATGTCTGCATCTGTGAGGTTACTGTGAGTACTCAGATAAGCCTTACTCTATGAGATTACTGTGACTGCTCATAGACTCCTTCCTCCGTGGGATTACTCTGCTTGCTCAGAAAAGCCTGTCTCTGTGAGATTACAGTGGCTGCTCAGAGCAGTCTGCTTCCATGGAGTTACTGTGTCTGCTCATAGAAGCCTGTCTCTGTGAGATTACTGTGACTGCTCAGGGGAGCTTACTCTGTGAGAACACGGTAAATGCTCAGAGAAGTCTCTCCATGTGGAATTACTGTGACTGCTCAGAGATGTCTGCTTCTGTGAGATTAGCAGACTGCTCAGACATGCCTGCCTCCGTAAGATTATTGTGACTGCTCAGAGACACCTGCTTCTGTGAGATTACTGTCAGTAGTCAGAGGAGAAGTCTGCCTCTGTGAGAACACTGTAACTCATCAGAGAATCCTATCTCTGTGAATTTACTGTGACTGCTCAGAGACAGCTGCGTATGTGAGACCACTGCCACTGATCAGAGAGGCTTGCCTTTGTGAGATTACTGCCACTGTTCAGAGATGCCTGCCTCTGTGAGATTACTATGTGTGATACGGGCGATACGGAAGACTCGTCTTTCGTGCACTTCAAGATGGCGGTGTCTAAATCCCGCCAGGAGGAAGGAAGCGCTCTAGTCCTCCCGGCTGGCGCAGACCTGACATCACACGCCGAGACAAGAGAGGCGAGAACAGCAAGGATCGAGGAGGTATCGGGGGAAGCGAAGGAGGAGTGCAGGGTCACGTCGGACAGCGGAGGAGGAAAAGAACACGGAGCAGCACCAAGGAGAGGCCCGTGTAGCGGACAGCGTCGAGGGAGCACCGGAGAGGAAGAACAGAAGGGCCGTGGGGCCCCAGCCAACACCGCTCTCGTGTCCAGTCGTCCATCGGAGAACCAGGATGCCGAGACACCCCATGCTACAGTCCTGGAGGACTGTAGCTTCAGGTCACTGCCTTTCCTGACCTATTTAAAGCACTTAACTGGGAGGGGGAAAGCAGGGAGGACACCCGAAGCAGGGCACTAGTCAGGACCGTTCTGTCCCTCACGACCCCCACCCTCACAGACCGTGGTGATAGTACAAGCAGGTGGAGGGTCAATCACACCCAATAAAAGTCCTGTTTCTAATGGGAAGTTGTTCTGTGTTTCCTTTGTTTTCCTGAGATGCCACGCTAACCAGAGAACCCCAAGAGGCTGACGTAAAGCTGATAGACGAAGAGGGACCCGAGGAAGCGATCACCGGACCTGGGGACTTCGTCACATTAATTTTCTGGAGGACTTTTCTTTTCTTTGCTCCCCTTTTGACTGGGTGTCTCAGTTACCTCTATTCGGACCTTTTTTAAACCGTTAATAAAACCCCTAACAACCTCTGTCGGCTTCCTAAAGTACATTGTTACCTACTAGCAGAAGAGGGTCAGTTGTAGGCCCTAGAAGGGCGGCAAACTTACAGTGGTGTCAGAAGTGGGATTGTCATCTGAGGCTTGAAGATGACCCAACCCGTGACCCTACAGGACATTATCACCCAACTAGCTGAGGGACAGCGACATTTGCAAATAGTCCTGGAACAACAAAACCAAAACGCCCAGAAGGAAAGGGAGTCATTCCATAAGGCTATAATCGAACAGGCAGTACTACTAACCAACAACCAACAGGTACAGGACACAGCCATACTGAGACTCACGGATGTGATAGCCAATACACGGGTGCACCCGCACGTCCCTGGAAGCGTGCTACAAAAATTCCAAGAGGGAGAGGACCCTGATTATTTCTTTACGAACTTTGAAAGAGTAGCTACCACCGCTGCTTGGCCCCCGGAAAGGTGGGGACAGTATATCTCCCCGCTGTTGTCGGGAGAATTACAGGCCGCCTACCAAGCTGCCAACCCCGTTGGCGCCACACCCTTCCAGGATATCAAGAAGGCTATTTTGGAACGCTTGGGGTGTGACCACGAGTACTATAGAGCTAGGTTTCGTAAGGAAAAGTGGGTGACCGGAGACAACCCTAGAGCTTTGTTCTATCGCATTAAAGATTTAGGAACCCGCTGGCTTCAACCAAGTACCGCCTCAGTGGAGGAAGTGGTGGAGAAAGTGTTCTTAGAACAATACTTGGAAGCCCTACCATACAATACTAGAGCTTGGGTAAAACAGCATCCGGGTTTGACTCAACAGACAGCCATTGATCTAGCTTGTGCTTACCATAGATCTCCGGACTTCAAAGCCCAGCCAGCAAGAGTCCCGTTGTCCTCTCTCAAGACTCTTCCCAGACTATCCAGTGATGGAGACAGGAGACTCTTGTCCGTAACAAAACCAGTTCCCAAACCACTCTCAAACCCAACTCCAGCCCACCTTGGGCCACAGTGATTTCGTTGTGCCGAGTGGGGACACATAGCTAGGAATTGCCCTTTAAACGCTGACAACACAGAACCCATGGAAGTCGGGTGGTCACGAGGAAGGGTGTTAGCGACAGGAAGCACTAGCCAAAGATTTAAGAAAACGGTCAGGATAAATGGGAGACCTATAGATGCTTTATTGGACACAGGTTGTCACCACACCGTCATAGCCAAAGAGTTACTCCCAGGGGCCAAAGAGTGTGAGGGGGAGACGGTATTAGTGTCCTGTGTACATGGCGACGTTAGATCCTATCCCTTAGCTGAAGTCTTAATAGAGATAGACGGATACCCCCAGGTGAGAAAGGTGGGGATAGTGCCAGGACTGCCCGAAAGAGTTTTGTTAGGCACCGACCTTCCCCACTTTCATGAGTATTTAACCGGACTCATGCAGGCAGGTGTTGAGGTAGACTGGCTACAAGAGGCTCCATTCTGTACTGAACTCATATCCAGGCCCCAAGACAGGGAAAAGAAGTCCCGTAGTGAGAAAAGAAGGGATAAGGAACACTACGCGCAGGCCTGTTCTGGTGTGTCTTCATGTATACTTTCTTTCCCAGACGACGGCAATACACCCAGCCGCAGCTTTCGAGCGGACCAGAAAGATGACAGCACCTTGTTACAAGCCTGGAAGCAAGTTCAGGAAGTTGACCCCAACAAGGTAGGCCCTTATTTTTTTGTAAAAAAAGGTCTCTTGTATAGGGCCGTTAATGGTCCAGGAGGAAGGTCTGAACAATTGCTTGTCTCGATAGCATTTAGAGAACAGGCCTTACAGCTGGCTCACAACCAAACGGGAGGGGGGCACTATGGGCAAGAACATACATTAAAATACCTACTGGATATGTTTTATTGGCCAGGAGTGTATCGGGAGACAGCTAGATACTGTGCAACTTGCCCCAAGTGCCAAATGATCAATCCTTCCAAAGACCGAAAGGTACCCCTGTGTCCGTTACCCATCATTGATGTTCCCTTCCAGAGGGTAGGCATGGATTTAGTGGGTCCCCTAATAAAATCAGCAAGGGGACACCAATACATTTTAGTCCTGGTGGACTATGCTACTCGTTACCCCGAGGCTATCCCCCTCACCAGCATGACCACAGTAGCCGTAGCCCAGGCTATGATCTCCTTCTTTTCCCGAGTGGGATTCCCATTGGAACTCTTAACTGATCAAGGAACCCCTTTCATGGCCAAATTAATGAAAGACATCTGTAAAATTCTAGGGGTACGCCAGATCCGAACCTCGGTGTATCACCCTCAAACAGACGGACTGGTGGAAAGGTATAACCGGACCATCAAGACCATCCTGAAGAAGCTCATTGGGGACACAGGAAAGGATTGGGACCCGAAGTTGCCTCTGGTCCTCTTTGCCATTAGAACCCATGAACAAAAGTCCTCAGGATTCAGTCCTTTCGAACCCCTGTTTGTACGTACTCCTCGTACATTCTTAGAGATGGCCGCAGAACAGTGGACTGAAGAGGAGGACGGAGGTAAACCCCTTCTAGGTTATATATCCACATTGAAGGAAACCCTAGCGACCTTGTGGGACACGGTCCATCAAAACATGGAGAAAGCACAGGTTAACCAAAAAGAACAGAAAGACCGGAGCAGCAGAATGAGAGAGTTGAACGTAGGGGATAAGGTACTGATTCTGTTGCCCTCTTCAGAAAAGAAACTATTGGCAACGTGGCAAGGGCCATATACCGTAACCCAGAGGGTCACTCCGGTTTCTTATCGAATAGCTGTACTTCACACCAATAATCAAGGGCAGACATACCATATAAATCTTTTAAAGAAGTGGGAGGAGAGAGAGACCAGTAACGGGGGTGGGAGCGAGATACGACCTGTATGCCAAGTGACCCTCAATAAACCCTTAGATATATGCATGAAGAACGAGGGGATGTCCAAGGAGGAAGGACCCCTGTTGGGATCCAGGCTGTCCCCCGAACAAAGGGCACAAGTTCACAACCTGTTAAATCAACACCCAGGGTTGAGTTCTGGGACTCCCGGCCGTACCTCAATAGTAGCTCATGACATCATTACCCAAGATGGAATAGTGGTGAACCTCAAACCATATAGGATACCACAGGCTAGGAGAGGGGCCGTAGAAGCAGAAGTAGAATCAATGCTCAAAGCCGACATAATCGAACCGTCTCACAGTCCCTGGCATTCACCCATTGTATTAGTACCCAAACCGGACGGGAGTCTTCGTTTTTGCATAGACTTCCGCCAGGTGAACGCCCACTCCAAATTCGACAACTACCCCATGCCCCGTGTAGATGAATTAATTGAGAGACTAGGAGAGGCTAGAGTCATGTCAACAATCGACTTAACAAAAGGATATTGGCAAATACCTTTGACGAAGTCAGCCAAGGAAAAGGCAGCGTTCTCAACCCGGTCCGGACTATACCAGTTTAAGGTGATGCAGTTTGGACTCCAGGGAGCGCCTGCGACGTTTCAAAGGCTTATGGACGTTCTGTTAAAGGCACACCAGGACTATGCTGTCGCCTATTTGGACGACATAGTGGTATATAGTCCCGATTGGCAAACTCATTTAACCCATCTTAACAAGATCTTTAAAACCTTGAGGCAAGCTGGTCTTACTCTGAATCCAAAGAAAACCACCCTGGGAACACATCAAATTGAATATCTGGGATACACAATCAGGGAGGGTACGCTTCTACCACAACACAATAAACTTGAGGCTATTCAGAAAATTCCACGTCCATCTACCAAGAAAGACGTTCGAGCCTTTTTGGGACTAGTAGGATATTATCGCAGATTTATTCCACGATTTTCCGAACTGGCTAGCCCCCTCACGGACCTGCTGAGACACACCACTACAAAGACCCAAATAGAATGGGGAAAGAGGCAAGACGACAGTTTTAGTTCCCTCAAGACTGCCCTCTGCAGCGCCCCTGTTTTGTCCTGTCCGGGCTTTAAAAAATCTTTTGTACTTCAAACGGACGACTCAGACAGAGGGCTAGGGGCTGTACTATCCCAACCTGATACCCAAGGGCTTCTATGACCTGTGTTATACCTAAGTCGGAAATTATTCCCCAGAGAAACCCGATATGCCACCATGGAAAAAGAATGCTTAGCCATTAAGTGGGCCGTAGAATCCCTGCAATATTACCTATCGGGGAGACATTTCTTTCTGCTAACGGACCATGCACCCTTAACATGGTTGGCCACGAATAAGGACACTAATGCCAAAATACTGAGATGGTTCTTAGCATTGCAACCTTTTTCATTTCAGACTATACACATTCCAGGGCAGTTGCAAAGTAATGTGGACTACCTCTCCCGCTTCCCTATCTCTGAATGGCCCGATCGTCCATCCCGAGGAGAAAGGCAGTGTGATACGGGCGATACAAAAGTCTCGTCTTCGGTGCACTTCAAGATGGCGGCATATAAATCCCGCCAGGAAGAAAGGAAGCGCTCTAGTCCTCCCGGCTGGCGCAGACCTGACGTCACACACCGAGACAAGAGAGGCGAGAACAGCAAGGATCGAGGAGGTATCGGGGGAAGCGAAGGAGGAGTGCAGGGTCACGTCAGACAGCGGAGGAGGAAGAGAACACGGGGCAGCACCAAGGAGAGACCCGTGTAGCGGACAGCATCGAGGGAGCACCGGAGAGGAAGAACAGAAGGGCCGTGGGGCCCCAGCCAACACCGCTCTCGTGTCCAGTCGTCCATCGGAGAACCAGGACGCCGAGACACCCCACGCTACAGTCCTGGAGAACTGTAGCTTCAGGTCAGTGCCTTTCCTGACCTATTTAAAGCGCTTAACTGGGAGGGGGAAAGCAGGGAGGACACCCGAAGCAGGGCACTAGTCAGGACCGTCCTGTCCCTCACGATCCCCACCCTCACAGACCGTGGTGATAGTACAAGCAGGTGGAGGGTCAATCACACCCAATAAAAGTCCTGTTTCTAACGGGAGGTTGTTCTGTGTTTCCTTTGTTTCCCTGAGACGCCACGCTAACCAGAGAACCCCATGAGGCTGACGTAAAGCGGATAGACGAAGAGGGACCCGAGGAAGCAATCACCGGACCTGGGGACTTCGTCACATTAATTTTCTGGAGGACTTTTCTTTTCTTTGCTCCCCTTTTGACTGGGTGTCTCAGTTACCTCTATTCGGACCTTGTTTAAACCGTTAATAAAACCCCTAACAACCTCTGTCGGCCTCCTAAAGTACATTGTTACCTACTAGCAGAAGAGGGTCAGTTGTAGGCCCTAGAAGGGTGGCAAACTTACACTATGACTGCTCAGAAAAGCCTGCCTCTGTGAGAACACTAAGGAGTCTATTACAATGTCAGTCCTAAAGCCTCCGACCTTAGGTAGGAGGCTTTACAACCAACATCGTCAGTTTCAATTCTGATAGGTTGATTACAATGCAGCCAGCAGGTGTTGAACCCGGCCAGTAATTCTCACTGGCTTCTGATGGGCTCAAGGAGCCCTTAGCCCAGTCAGAACAGGTCGGTAATCCATATGGACGACGGTTTAAGCCATCCGGATTATGATGCAAGGTTTCCGCCAGGCTTCCCATACTGGGCTTTGTAACACAGAAAGCCTGTCGGAAAGCGTGTTTGGGGGCCCCTACCAGGGCCCACTTTCCCTTGCGACTGGAGGTCTGTCAGTTCTGTTTCCGCCATGGAGCCAGTTGGAGGAAACGCAGACCGACATCATAATAGGCCCCTAAAACTGCTCAGAAACTCCTGCCTCTGTGAGATTACTGTTACTGTTCAGCAATGCCTACTGCTTTGAAATTGCTGTGACTGCTAAGAAATGCCTGCCTCTGTGAGAACACTGTGGGCATATTTACAAGGAAGTGGCGGAGCGGGGAGTTAGCCACCTTGGCTTAACGCAGCGCTCCGCCACTGCTGAAATGCAGGGCTGCACTGTATTCACAAGAAGACTGTGCTGCCATGCATTTCCCCCTGTGCTGGTGCTAATTTAGCTGCCAACGCAGGCACTATTGCACCATAGCGCAAGGGTGCCTGCGTTGAGTGGAGTGATTAATTATGTGCAGGAATGTGCCTCTTCCTGCACCGCGCTCTCATGCTACCTTTTTCCGCATATTGCCCGGTCTAATTACATCGCAACAAGTCACTTACCACATAGTGCGCTAAATGAGAAGCTCGCATTTCAGAGTTATTATATGTTCATGTGTATGTTTGTCATGTTTTGTCTCTTTCTTTACAGGTTTTAGCAACAATGGGAGGATATCTCTCTCGTTAACGCGCACCTTAACGAGTGCGACATCACCAAAGGTCATCGTAATCCCTCTTGACCTTTACACTCATCACCTTATTAATCACACATAGGTCCTGACGAAAGCTAGCATACGATGTAGCCTGGTTGAAACATGTAGACCTGATTTTAAACTCATGGAAATTAGAGACATAATTTACCTCTACACATATCCACTGGTTTTTAAGCACTGCCAGAGGCCCAGTGTTAAATAAATAAACTTCACTTTAAGGGACCCTGGGGAGAGTTTGTTTAACATTAGTTCACTTCACTGCACTATCACCACACGGAAAACCCAGCTCTGCTGTAATACAGGCGTTGTAGCACACGTGGGGTGCACTCGCCACCTTGGGTGGGACCCGATGATGAAGCATGCCACAAACTAGGTTCGTGGGTGAGAGTTTTCATATAAAACAAATGGTTTTTCCAGAACATAAACATTTAGCTTCCTAGTGAGTGCTAGTTCTTCTTGATTTTATTTCATAAATAGGCCCCTAAGTGTTCTAAAGAATAACCACTCAGTCATTTTGAGTGAAAGATACCTACTCCTACTAATGTGTAAAGGACACCCACTCTCAGTTTTGCTGTAATAATGCACTTCCTTTGCCAGAGTTTCAATCCACAATAATGTGTGCAGAACTTTTCTGAGTTCTCTGTGAGGCTAGTGATGCAAATCCTTACCTGGCGACTTGCACTATGGCGTTGCAGAGATGATCGGCACCCACCTGCTTGTGTCCTACCAGATCTTTGATGTTTATGATCACCTCCTGGAATTACAGGTTAAGCTCGGGGAGGAGGGCCTTCCAAAATTTCCTTCTAGTAGGTGCTAGAATCGTTCACTCTAAAGTCACAGTGTATGCTATGTAGGTCTATCCAACATAACTCAAATACTAACCACGTGAGAACTGGGGAGAGGAGTTGGCCTAAGGGCTAGGATGGTCAGCCTTGAATCTGGGGAACCGGGTTCGAGTCTCAGCAATGACACTGAACATCCTGTGATTCTGGGCAATTAACTTAATCTTCCCGTGCCTAACAAAAATGAATGCGTCCTCATGTAACGCAACTGGTGCTCATGTAAAGCGCTCTGATACCCGATACATTCAGGTCAAGTTTGCGCTATATAAAACTCTGTTAAAAAAAACTATTGATAATTGTGGACAGGTCACCACTGTAATGTACAGGATTAAGGGTTATCCAAATCCATGCCTGTATATCCTGAAAAGAAAACAGAATGCATTTTTCTTTTTTAAGTGAAACGTTTCATTTTTATTTTTAAGAGTGCAGTAAAATATTTCTTTGAACATTCTCAAAGGGTAAGGGATCCCAGGGGAAGCCCTTCCCATTTGCGAATGGGTTGGCGTCAACTTTAAGTTGATGGTAAAGTACGAAAGTTTTGCAAAACATTAGTACATACCATTCAGATTCCCTATTTGGAAGGGTCGCCCTCAACATGCCCCTTCCAAGTCTCAAACGGGCCGATTCTGTAAATCAGACCGTTTGCAATGCCAAAAATGCTTCGTACATCTGGCTCAATGCTCCTAAAACAGCAGCATTGAATTAAGATAGAAAAGTAAATAGGAAAGAACGTCTCTTAATTTCAGCTTTTGCCTTCTCTTTTGCCTTCCCTTGACTCTCACCTATATTGTGTCCAAGACATTTGGAAAGAATCTAGACATCAATATTGGTAAACCCCTGCCTCTCTTTTTCTTTCTCTCACTCTATACTTCCTTCTCTCCTGTCTGAGTTAACCTATCCGCCATCTTGACTAAATATCTCATTAATATTTTGGAGATGAGGATACTTTGCGCAACAGAGTATGCTTACTGCCAACATAAAGGCCTGCCTGCCTAATCCCAATGGCGGTGCCTGCGCAGTTGTATCTCAACAAGTGCAGGCATATGATAAGGACACAGATGGCTCTATTGCTTGGGAAGAGCTAATGTGGGTGAATGTGTATGTGTCCAAATGTTCGGCATGAGGAGCGCGTGATCACTGCCTGTGGTGTGCATGTCATGTCCTGATTGGTTGAGTGTTTCTTGCTACATGCGGAATCTAGCTTTGTAGTATTTTGGGGTTTTCCCAGGACTTGCGTTTGTCTTTTAGTTAGAGAGATCCCACCTGTGACCTGGTATTCCATAGGTGTGGGTCATAGGACTTGCCTAGCCATGTATCTGTGACTCGCTGTTGATGGGGAGGTCACCTTGGGTGAATCTGACAACAATGATGTGAGTTCATTAGAACTCCTACAAATAATATGGCAGTCACTGGTATAATTTGTATCGACATCCTTAAGAAAGTGCATACGGTGGTCATAGCATACATTTACATTTTTCTTACTGGTATTGACTCAATTAAGTTTGCTTAGGTCATAACATACATCAGCATTGTTCTGACTTTTAACAGGGTCATCATTTGAGCATGGATTGTGACATAAATTGACATTGACATTGTTATTGCCGATGTTGGTGCTACTGCGCGAGTACAGGTTATGACATACATGAGTACTGCATTCATTGGTACTTCCGTTGTCAGGCCTACACACATCACTGTCATCATTGACATCGTACTCACCCATTCAAACAGTCTCATACACCATACATGATGAACAGCCCTGAGTCTTTAACTTGCTTGTTAAAGACATTTTTAATCTGCTTATACTTAAAAACCTGTGCTCGAAACACAAATTGTGTACATAAGGTCCAGAAGTATCAATACTGGGAATAGCGATTATCTAATTGCATTCCTCAGTGAATCGCAATTAGGAAAACACTATTCCTAATGTACGAAACTCAGAGTTTCATTTAGTGATTCCTAGGGGTTTCATAAATCAACCTACCTTATGAATATTAATTAGGTATGTTGCAATTTGTGACCCATTAGGAGTTGCTAAAAATCACAGGACTAGTGGCCTTCTGGGGTCAGGACACCACAATGTCTGTGATTGCTTTTAAATAAAGCTATCCATTTAAAAAAAATGCAGCCTGTCTTTCTTGAACGAAAACCATATGCGTTGGGGGGGCGCTAGGTGGCGCACAAGCAGAATGGCCGCACTGCTGTGAGGCTCCTGCAGCCCAGCATACTTATCCTTAAAATTATCCTACTTGGAGACATCGGTGGAGGTTGAAAGCGGTGATTGCGAGGTACGCATATACCTCGGTGAAAGTTACAGCAACTTTGGAGCAATGCCACTCATGTCGCGCTGCTGAGAAGTTATGGCCGGACTAGCGAGCAGAGCGGTGCAGAGCCCTCCCTCAGCCTGTGAGAACACGCAAGGCCGGGGCTGTCCACGAGGTGACTGGGCCCCGGAGCGCACCATGGGAAACGAGATCGGCGCGGGCGGTCCCGGCCCCCAGGAGGAGTGCCTGCGGAGTAGCTGCCTGCCTGATTCCTGGTTGGGGGATCGCGGCGGACGTTGTGGAGGTGCGGCGAAGCGGTGGCGGAGACGGCTGGCGCGGCGCCCCAGCTCGGATTCCATGAGCACGCAAGATCGGTGTTCCTCGTGAGGTGCCTGGGCCCTGGGGGGAGTCCTGAGAGAAACAGCGGACACGGGCGTTCCCCGGCATCGGTGAGTGCCGCCTGGGAGGGTGATGCCTGACTGTTCCCCGGCTGGGGATTGAGGAGCTCCCAGCAAAGGAACAACGAAACGTTGGCAGGGAAGGTCGCGGGGAGCAGTGCTGCCCTGGGGGCACGGTAGAAGTGGAGACAATACGGCGGAGTGTGCGGAGCTTTAACGCGGTGCAATGCGGTGAGATGAAGCGCCAAGTGCCTGTTTCTGCCTGCAGGGGTGAGATTCTGGCGCTTTCTGCCTGTGATTTGCTTAGACTGTTGCTCGGGACTGTTTGATGCTGCGGTGGCTGGGGGCCTCGAAGGCAGATTCTGAGTTAGGTGAATCGGGCGTCCCAGTCTGCTCATCCAAGTGGACCCTGCCAGTGGTAGATGCACGGCGGTTCCCAACCCTGTGCGCAGAGTGTCCTGAATCTCTCCGTGAAGTTGAGGGTGCAGAGAGAGGAGCGTAACTTTACTGAATGCTGTGGCGCTGAGACTATTGGGACGTTGCTGTATTGCTCCCACGGTTCACTTGAGACTGCTGGCTCTTGATGCACTGGGGGAACCGGGCTGGGGTGCTGCGGGCTGAGGGGGGGCCGTCATAGTCTTCCTCTCGTGTGGTCCTTGCTGTTTTTTTTTGGGGCCATATGCCGACTTCCTGGTACAGCGCCAACAGTGGGGAGGATAGTCCGGCCAAGAGTGCTTCATCGTTGTGGCATCATGGGCAAGTCGGATGCCCGGCAACCTAAGTTGAACTTCGAGACGGACAAAAAGAATGTTCGAGCCCCACAGGAGGGCCAGGTGATGGACAATGCGGAGGAGGCTCAGCGCAGGGCACCTGCGGTGACTACTGATGTACAGAGTATACTGCAAGAGGTCCGGCAGGGTTTCGCTACTATAGTAGACAAGGTGGACAGGATGTCATCGCGTATCGACGCTATTGCGCATAAATTAGATGGCCACGAAGATCGTATCAAAGAGACTGAGAGACGCATCTCGGACACTGAGGATACTACTACGCGGGTCACCACTCATGTCACCCGCATGGAGAAATTGCTGAAGATGGTGGCCGCAAAGAATGAGGACTTGGAAGCGCGCAGTCGGCGCAACAATATTCGTGTTTTAGGCATCCCTGAATCCACCAATACGGGGAGGATGGAGGAATATGTGGAAAAGATGCTACTGACCTCTATCGGGCGGATGTTTTCTCCAGTCAGTTCATAGTTGAACGTGCGCATCGAACATTGGGACCGCGGCCGCCTCCCGGGGGCACGCCGCGCCCCATCATAGCACGACTATTAAAATCGGGACCGGGATGTCGCTTTACGGATAGCAAGAAGCAAAAAAGCAGCTGTCATATGACGGCAACACGTTTTCTGTCTACCCGGATTTCACTCCCCTGGTTCAGGAGGAACGTCGCAAGTTCACGGCGGTCAAGAACAAACTGCGGCTGGCTCAAATCGACTACGCGCTGTTGTATCCCGCGCGCCTCCGGGTGACCCATCAGGGCCAGCAGCGATTCTTTACTACACCATAGCAGGTGGAGGATTTTCTTAAGCATCCAAAGCGGACAGGTCGCAATATTGACGCTACAGCTGCATCGCCGCACTCTTCGCCATCGGGGGCGGATGATGGCACACAGTAACTATTGTATTGTTTTTTTCTTCTCCAATTGTTAATTGTTCTGTTTCAGGTTATGCTAGATTTGGACTACATTGCGGGCATTGTGACAATAGGGATAGCTGGATGGTTTGGAATCTGGTAATCAGTACGCTTGCTGCTTGACTGCCCGATCGCTCTAAGTACTATATTCGACAAGCTGGGCACTCTCGACTCCGTTAGAGTCCGGTCCTCACCATACGTGATGGACCGGCGGAGTGGGGAGAAGTAGTGTTGCCACCTAAGGCGATTCCCCATGGGTACTCCCCTGCGGTGGCACACTGCATGGCTTATGCCATGTGAGTTGGCCATTGCACTATTGCATGTTTTTTTGGGGGGGTTTTTCCTCTTTTCAATTTGTTATATTATTTTTTGGGATGGGTAGGGGGGTGGGTGAATACTTCTGGCAAGTTGGGTTTGCTTCAGTGGGGGGGGAGGGATTTCAAAGGGGTACCTATCAGAATCCTTTGTTCTTTCCAGTCTGGGACAGTTTGAGTTCACATATACTGAGCACGATAGTGGCTAGCAGAACCGAGCATATGGCACAGGTTGTACTATTGCAATGTATGCATTTTTCATTTTTGGATTGTGCACAACGTGCACGGACCTTGATGGTTATTATTGAATATGTATACTTATGACTGACGGGAAGATAGAAAAACTGAATGTCATTACTTGGAACGTCAAAGGGTTGGGAGATGCGCGTAAAAAGAGACACATACTGGCCTACCTCGACCGGCATCAGGTACATGTAGCCATGCTGCAAGAGACGTATTTTAGTCCCCGGAGCCCCAATACATTTGCAAGCAAATGGGCGGAACACCAACTTTTTTCCTCTTACTCCTCCTACGCTCGGGGCACAGCTATTCTTATAAAGAAACGCACACCATTTCAGCTGGCTGGGGCTACCTGGGACGAGCAGGGGAGATACTGCATAGCTTGGGGTAGACTGGGTTCTGACTCCGTCACCCTGGCTTGCTGCTATGGACCTAATGTGGATGCCCCAGACTTTTATTCTGAATTGTGGGCTAGGATTTTTGACGTAGGCTCAAATCATATAATTTGGGGAGGAGATTTTAACGTCGCGTGTGACCCAGGGATTGATAGGTCCCACCCTGCCCCGCATCATTACACCAAGGTCCGGGCTATCCTCCAGGACACACTCTGCACTTATCATTTACTCGATGTTTGGCGGCACCATCATTAAACACAAATTAGAGGGCACGCACTTCACGGCTCAGGCAGCATCCTGGGCGTGATTGGATTATATCTTCGTGACCCGCGGCCTGGGTCCAGCCATAACACAGGTGCAGCATTTGGGCCGCCCCAGTTAAACTTACCCTAACATCGGCAGATTATGGCCCCCGTGCAATAGCTGGAGACTGCGTGCACCTATTTTGTTGGATCCGGTATTTCAGACCGGGCTAGGGGAGGAGGTGAGTGATTACTTCCTACAGAACAAAGGCCCAGTTGAGCACGTTGAGACCGTTTGGGAAGCATTCAAGGTCACGCTCAGGGGGTACTGCATATCTAAGGGAGCGGGTGTGCTAAAAGATATTATGGGCACACTGAGGAGGCTGGATGGTGAGTTGAAGGGCCTGGAGACGAAGTTAACCGAGTGCCCGGATGGTCCCACCCAGATCAAATTTAGAGAGGGGCTTACCGAGTACATGGAGGCGGCACGGCGTGAGACGCGCTTTCGGGGTAGATATTGGACAGCTAGGCGGTATGGTGAGGGGGAACGACCGGGCAAGGTGCTGGCGGATGCAATTCGGAAACCACGATACTCCTCCTTAGTGTTGGAACGACCGGGCCCAGGGGAAGTAATGTACAGAGACACGGCAAGTATCCTCAATGCCTTTACCACACATTATACTCAATTGTATACCAAGCAGAGGACTGGAGAACTGGATCTAGATAGCTATTTGGCTGATGTGACATTGGGGTGGCTAAGTGACAGGCAGAGAGAGTTTCTCTGCACCCCGTTTCAGCTGGATGAAGTTAGGGAGGCCATAATGCAGGTACAGTCCGGGAAGGCCACTGGCTTGGATGGCACACCTGTAGAATTCTATAAAATGTATGTAGATCAGATGGCCCCCATACTGCGTGAAGTATATGAAGATGCCCTGGAAGTCGGGCACCTTCCTCCCTCTATGCGGGAGGCCTTGATCGTTTCATTATTGAAGCCTGGGAAAGCGCCTCAGCAGTGTGACTCATACCGTCCACTATCGCTTCTGAACTGCGACGTTAAAATATTAGCAAAATTAATATTCATCCGGCTTAGCTTATTACTGGAGACTTTAATACTGCCTGATCAGTCTGGTTTTGTGCCCGGCCGCGCTACCTCACATAACCTGCGCACTCTGTTTTTGGTGTTGAATAATGTCGCTCCTGAACTGCCTTTGGCGGCAGTGTTTCTTGATGCCACAAAGGCTTTTGATTCCCTTGAGTGGGAATATATGTTTGGGGTGATGTTACGCATGGGCTTTCCTCCCCTTTTCCTTTCATGGATTAAGCTATTGTACTGTACCAGTAGCCAAGGTGCTCATCAATGGTCGCGTGTCCCGGGCATTCCCAGTCACGAGGGGTACCCGGCAGGGCTGCCCCCTATCGCTTTACTCTTCGCACTAGCAGTTGAGCCTCTAGCGGCGAAACTGCGGCACCTTCATGGGGATAAGGCGTTGTGGTGCAACATGAGGCAAATATTAATATCCTTATATGCGGATGACATCACTCTGTATGTTCGGGACCCGCAAACCAATCTGAATCCGATCCTTCGGGAATTCATCGTGTTTGGGAGGCTCTCAGGGGTCCAAATGAATTGGAGTAAATCCTGCGTCTTCCCTTTGACAGCCGCCGTGATCCGCTTCCCATTAGACTATCCCCTGGAATGGTGCGAGGATGAAGTGCGGTATTCGGGCATTACCCTCACGAGAAATAGGGATGCATTAATGCGCCTTAATTACGGAACGGCTCTGACGCGTATTATGGAATACGTGACCCGATGGATTACCCTCCCGCTCTCTATGGCAGGGCGGGCGTCCCTGATCAAAATGGTGATCTTACCCCAATTATTGTACCTTTTCTTAAATATACCATTTTATCCCGGAAATTACTTTTTTAAAACGCTGAAATCTGAATTGATACGTTTGGTGTGGGGGGGCAAGCACCCACGGCTACAGTGGAGCGTCCTTATTAGGCCGTACTCGCAGGGAGGCTTCGGTGTACCCAATTTTGAATTATATTACCTCAGTGCGCAGGCTCACTATGCCTATTTTTGGGTGCGTCAGCCGTGATATATGCCACAAATGGCAGCGGAACACTGGTTGGCTCATCCCATCCCGATAGACGGAGCACTGTATGATGTGTCTGTAAGTAGGGAGCGGCCAACGACAACGGTTGCATGCACTGTGGCCGCATGGCAGCGCATAAGTGTCCTGCTGGATGCTCCTATGCTCTATTCCTCGCTATTGCCGCTCGTCTACCACCCTAATATGCCCCTACTTCAGGAAACGGTGTTTCACAGATTTGCGGAGCGCGTGCGCATTAAAACTTGGGGGGATCTTTACCAGAATGGTCAATTTCAGAACCTAGAGCATATGCTCCAGGACTCACAACGCACTCCACTAGATGTGTTTTTATATATTCGTCTTCGGCAGGGCGTTCGCTCTCTTACCCCTGGCTTCCCAGCTGAACCCCCCCCGAGCTTGTGCCACTACAATTGATTCTTAAAAGTGCGACCGCTAAACGATTGGTATCGTTAATATATCGCACCATCCACACACAGAGACAGGAGCAGTCTGCTTCGGCCCGGACATGCTGGGATGCAGAATTGGGTTTTGAGCTGACAGACGAGCAGTGGGAGTATTGCTCGTCACAGACAGAGCAGGTCTCGGCCAGCAGTCGATTGCGTATAATGCACTATAAATTTCTACACAGGCTATATTACACGCCGGCCAGGATGTACAGGTACACATTGAGGACAGCGGACAACTGTGATAGGTGCAGAGCGCCAAATGCGGATCTTATACACTTAGCCTGGGAGTGCCCGGGAGTCTATACTTATTGGAAGAAGGTTTTTGAGGCTTTAGACCTGATGGTAAACAAGCACATTGAACCCACACCCCTGCTGGCCTTACTAGGCTTTGGTAAACCATTAAAAGCAGAGTATCGCAAATATGTTGCACTAGCGCTTCTGCTGGCAAAGAGGCGTGTGACATGCCGCTGGGGCGGAGGGAGGGCACCCAAATTTAAAGTATGGCTGGACGATTTAATATATTGTCAGGAACAACTTACCACATATGCGGAGCTGTTGACGAGCACCTCTAAGCCCAAGGATATTTGGGGGCCACTAAAATGTTATCTACTTGCATGTCTGCAAGGGGGAGCCGCTGCGGAGTGAGAGGGGGGCATGTGTCCCGGGGGGGCGCTGGGCTGTTTGACAGCGTGGGTGGGGGGTGATTCCCTTCCCGAGATGGAGAGACATGGGGTTGCATAGATTGGATTGCACTAGGTCGGGGTTGGGATGGCCAGGGATGCCAGTGAAGGAATCTCCTTAGAAGGAATAGACTGGAGCCTGTCAGACATGATACTGTGCTCTGCACGATAGGACAAGAGGACATTGTGCCATGTGATGTATTGCTAATGTGCTGAACTGATGTTCATGATACAATTGTTTGTATTGTTTGAAATTAATAAATAAAATATGAAAAAAAAAAAACGTATGCGTATAAAAAAGAAAAATGATAAGATTACTTTTTTTTTTCTTAAGATTAGGCAGTGGATGTTGGTACCACTGTCTGCTCTTAAAAAAGTTTTTTAAAACATTCACAAAGAGGAAGGGTTCCCTTGGGGACCCCTTCCTGTTTGCAAATGGGTTGCCACCTACTTGAAGTAGGTGTTAAAATGGGAATGTTCAGCAGCTGCAATTCGGTCACTAAACATTCTTACATACCACTGCGATTCGGTATTAGGTAGGGATGCCCTAATCACACCCCTTCCTAATACTGGATCGGTATGTATTTGCAATTCCAAATCTTTCTGTGAATCGGTCCGGTTGCGACATGACCCTAAATTTGAAAAGGATCAGAACTGATGTCCTGCGTACAGCTGACCTTGCATCTGCAGGCTTCACCTAGACCAATCTACAGCATGCAAATCATGAGAAAAAGAGGGAAAAAACTAGATAAACATGAAGACGTATAACGTGTGAAAGGGGAAATTGAAAGTTTAGCCCTTAAACTTCGCCACACCTGGTAAAACACTGGAGGAGTCTTAAACCAAGTACATTTGTGATAAGAAGAGTAATGTGGTATTATCTTTGGATCTCAGTGCTTGCTAACTTCTTGCAGTTTCATCCTAGCCAATGTCTTATCTAATATTTTGTCTTTAACAGATAAGCCATGCATCTGTGCTCTCTTCTCTCAGTGACAAGCTCCAGTTCCCATCCTTTCTACGCACTGTCCCTAATTACTCATTCCAGAACATTGGTCTGGCCAGGTTAATGGGGCACTTCCAATGGACCTGGGTTGGGATGATAATATCCAATGATGAGGTGGGGCTACACGGTGGCCAGGGCATAAGGAGAGGCATTGAGGACAACGGCGGCTGTGTGGCCTTCATGGAGCAAATAAGCCTTCGATTCTCCAAGCAACGGATCCTGCAGGTTGTAGAGCTGATCCGGAGACACTCCGTGAAGGTGATCATCGTTCACAGCCCCGATGTCCACGCCAAGCTCTTTCTACAAACTCTTTATGAACAAAATGTAACAAGCAAAGTCTGGGTCTTCACTGCAGCTTTTGCAATAGGCCCAGGCCTGCTGGGCAACCAGGCTTGGAAAATACTGAATGGGTCTCTGGGGGTGGCACCTTACACCACGCCCATGCCTGGCTTTGAAGAGTTTGTCTCTCACATTCATCCTTCCGGATACCCTAACGATATATTCATAAAAATCCTGTGGGAGAAAACATTCAATTGTAAGTTCAAAGAGGAAAATACAAGTGAAGAGAGCCCAGACACCTGCTCTGGACAAGAGAACCTGGATAATGTGACCAGAGTGTTATTTGAGTTGAATGACCTGAGCTACAGTTACCATGGTTACCTGGCAGTTCATGCTTTTGCCCATGCATTAGGCTCTCTGACTGCCTGTGTGCCAGGCCGAGGGCCATTCTTCAATGGATCTTGTGCCGACACCAATGACATCAAACCCTGGCAGGTAACTGAAAAAAGTTTTTTCCCCATAAGAATGATGACTTAGCACATGTCCTGTAAATATGCATGGCAACAATTAGAATATGAAGCATATGATTTCACCGCCATACAGTATATTTATTGAGTTCAGCATTGACACTCTAGTCCTGGTCCACCTAAATTAAAACTCAGCAGATGATCTGTAAAATAAACATTCTGAGTGCTGTCACAGAAATAAAAATTACAACATTTCAGAAAAATAATAAAAACTGTAATGAGTCAAAGGGGAGTAAGTGATGGATGGGAGGGTCAATGGGTGAGATGGCGTGAATCATGAGATTTTATCATATAAAATATGCATCTTGTAAATCACATCATCCTTTACATTAATGTATACATACGACTCTGCAGTCCCTGTACAAAAGCCTGTCTCTAATTTCTGTATGATTGGCGGCTTCTGATGCTCCCAGTCTCTGAATATAAAGAAATGACGTCAGAACTTAACTGTAATAAATGGCTACAGCTGAGTTCTGAGTCACAAAGCCTGCTGCCAGAGCCGTCAGCTGAGAGGAACGGTATGTCAGGTCACGGAGCATAATTAATCACCTGTTTATAGAACAAAACGTTGCTTTTCCTTCCTCCGCTCTATCTTTCTGGCTGAAAAGTGACAGACAGAAATGAGATAAGGATGGCAACATTTTAGAGAAGTTATAGAAAAGTTAGAATATTTCTGCATGTTTCTACACATTCTGAGCTACTCACCTTTGTTTTTTTCGAAACAAGCAGGCCTCTAATAATCTGATTTCTTGATGAGTTGATTTTGCACGTTCTATCTTATTCTTCATGTTTGCAAGCCTGCTTTTTCTTAAATATCAAAGTGATAAGTAGGAAGGATTAAAGTGAGTTGTGGGAATGGTCATGGTGGGACCATGTATTACTAGGAATAAAGTAACCCCTACCATACCTAATTGGGATCTTGCAAATCACCTTAGAGTTCCATAACCTTATAGAAGAATGAGGAAAAACTTTCATAACCTTAAAGAGTAATGAGATCACAGGTTTATTGTTCTTCTTTAAGGTTATGGAACTCTGAGGTAAACTACCATTTCAAAGGTGCTGGGGGTAGGTATGATGGGGTTAAAACTGGTAAGACGTTACAGATATCCGGACTGGTGGTGTGGAGATATGCTCTGATTGGCCTACTTAAAGTGAATGGACAGATCCTGATGTGCTGGACACAGCATGGAAAATATGTTGTTGCTGTCAGTATAGGACTTTGGACATTTAGGGACTTGATCAACTTTTAGCACCCAAAGTAGTCTTGATATCGTTCCATGCTGCAATAAGTCCAGAGTCTGTGCTCCTTACTGGGCAGAATCTTGCTTTGGTGCCAGAAGATTATGCTAACTTAAGTACCATGACTATTAAAACTGATAATTCCACATAAGCAGCTCTTTCTAACAGTTTGCTTAGAAGAGGATCACTAAATTTGGGATAAAGTTGAATGGGAGCACCATACAAATGTCTGTATTTAGACTGGATTTGATGTCGGAAGGTTTAAGGTATTTTGGGAATTGGCGGTCGAGGAGCTGTTCATGAGGGCTGTGGCAGGATTGGTAGCTGAGCTGTTGATGAGGATGTTGTTGAACGTATGGATTGGACAGGAGTCTAGCAGGGATCTTGAATCATCACATGCCTTTGTGAGATTGTTGAAGTTATCATCACTAGATAGAGGCTTCGCACAAGATTTAGTACCGAGGAGTCAGGAATTCTCTAACTACCTGTGATGTTCTTTGTATAAGATAATGCAATGGTAATAGTGCGGCTTTTTGCCTTTCCAATTTCTGGCTGTGGACGTGTAGATTCTGAAGTGGTATTGTACAGTCAAGCTGGTCCTGTTAATATATTTCCAGTGTCTTTGTAAAGATCTTTTGAGAGATTGCAAATATAGTCTTATTGGGCCAGCTTCACTGCCTTAATGGGAGGTGTGATGGTCTTTATTGGCAGGATGTTCCTGAGGACAGATTGAACCATGAGGGCAACAGTTGAACTGAGATTGCATGGTTTTTAGGCAACAAAACATTGAGTTAATCCTAGAAAATAGTATGACCCAGCCATTTTCATGCTCTAGTCAATGTTTTGGCAGTCAGGGCTAAGGAATTGGCTAGATTTGAAGGTATGGGAAGGTTTTGTAACATAGTCAGTTTATGTCTTGTAATATTTGGCAGTATCTGCACTGAGGTTTAAAGTCACAATGTGTCTTCTGTGTATTTTCAGATGGTTGAGTCTGTGCAGCTATAGGAGTAGTTTAAGAAGTTCTATATTTGACAACAAACATTTTGATAAACTGAAATTCAGGTTTGTCGAGGTACTGAAACCACACATAATTTAGAGGTGTTGATATTTTAGAGTGATCTCAGGGACACATTTTATGAAGAGGTCAGTATATATGGGAATGTAAGTAGTAGGTCTGCAGAGAGGAGATAATGAGGAAGTGAAAGAGAGTAGGAGAATATTAGGTGAACAATGATTTGCATTTTGTCACAATGGAGTCTGTAGGTTTTAACCCTTTACGAACAAGTTTCTTCTCCTCCAGTCTTCTTTGTGATATGTCTCTTAAATAGTTTGCAGCCGGTGTGTATGGTTTCAGGTAGGATTGGTAAGGCCAAATTTCAATGATGAAAAGCAGGTCAATATTTGAGTCTGTTCTGAGAGAAGATAGTATATGCTATATTGAATGCTCTTGTATTACTAAGAGCACCGGAGAGTTGGTAAGTTGTCTTTAATGACTGTCATAGGCAAGGTGGTTCTCCATCCAGGCTGGTCGCAGAGTTACGGATAAATATAAATATGAAAACAAGCCCCGAGCCACATGATGGCACATAACATTTGCACTCTGACAAACACAAGTCTGTATGTTAATGCATGCTCTGTAAATAATTTTACATTTACAGTAGGACGTAGTACTTGTCCATTGCTCACGATGTTGGCTTATTATACTTTCCATCTGCAGGTCCTTCACTATCTGAAAAAGGTGCACTTTGAGACACGTACAGGGCATGAAATATTTTTTGATGCAAATGGAGACGCCCCAGCAGCCTATGACATTCTTAATATCCAGATATCTCAGGATGAAGAGTTCCAGCTTGTAAAAGTTGGAAAATTAGATCCATCTGCACAAGAAGGCAAAGATGTAATCGTCAACGATAGTGCCATCCAGTGGAGTGATGGATCCTCTGAGGTGAGAGCCTTTGCATGTTTTCATTTAAGTGGTGTTGTTGGAATGATTGCAAGCATGAGTGTAGTGTGAAAAGAAGAATGAAAGTGGGAAAGACTGCACTTGTGTTAAATTTCAAAATATATGGAGAAGCTACATATCAAAAAACAAATTACAAAATATTAGATTAAAAACACACTTCACCTGATGTATACACACAAAAAGACAAATCAGTGACCTCTGCTTTGCCATCCCCCTCAACTAAGGAGAGGGGCTATACGCGTCTTTAATGCATTTTAAGTACAGACAGATCAATAAGTCGTATTTTCATGCCAGGCTCCGAGTTGGACTGGGAATCTCTTTGCACTTCAATCCTCTGATGTCATTCCAACCTGCCCACATGTAAAACTACCCCCCTAAGCTGGACCGTGTGATGGTAGACCATATAATCAGATCTACCATATAGATTAGCTGAAAAAGGGTTCCTTTTTCTGAAGGATTAGACAATCTCTTCTGTAAACAAACACTGGAGAAAAGAAGAGGGTGTTTTTCCGGAAGGGCCCTCCTATATGCACAGAGTGAATGTGAGTTGTGGAGGGACCTTATATTTGTTTAATACTGGCCAATGTAGATAGAATGCAGACTGCGAAAACACCGTCTAGTCTCTTGAACAGCACCTGAACACTCCCATGTGTCCAATGAATGTACCTTTTCATACCAGTTGCATTTTTAGAGTGTTATGTAGAGGTTGCAGACAGATGTCCCTTCAGAAGTATTACCATTGCACTCCAGCCTACAGTTTGAACACAAGTTGGTCGCACACTGCTCGTCACACCAGCAAGTTGCCCCAAAGGACTGTGGTGAATGTAGTGGCGACGGCGGGTACGCCTATGCCACGATGTGTAAAAAGAAGCCAGTATGTGTTGCATTTAGCCATCCCTGGACACGTGTTTCGAGGTAGTTGCCTCTCGTCAGCAGGGAGCAGGACAATGTGAAGGGGTGCCGAGTGGACTGCCAAAATGTAATTAAAACAGGTCAAATACCTCTCATGGCGCGCAGGTGCAGAACCAGGGCTCGTCAGCCCGTTAGCTCACGGGAGCCGTAATAATTTGAACACAAGTTGGTCGCACACTGCTCGTCACACCAGCAAGTTGCCCCAAAGGACTGTGGTGAATGTAGTGGCGACGGCGGGTACGCCTATGCCACGATGTGTAAAAAGAAGCCAGTATGTGTTGCATTTAGCCATCCCTGGACACGTGTTTCGAGGTAGTTGCCTCTCGTCAGCAGGGAGCAGGACAATGTGAAGGGGTGCCGAGTGGACTGCCAAAATGTAATTAAAACAGGTCAAATACCTCTCATGGCGCGCAGGTGCAGAACCAGGGCTCGTCAGCCCGTTAGCTCACGGGAGCCGTAATAATTTGAACACAAGTTGGTCGCACACTGCTCGTCACACCAGCAAGTTGCCCCAAAGGACTGTGGTGAATGTAGTGGCGACGGCGGGTACGCCTATGCCACGATGTGTAAAAAGAAGCTAGTATGTGTTGCATTTAGCCATCCCTGGACACGTGTTTCGAGGTAGTTGCCTCTCGTCAGCAGGGAGCAGGACAATGTGAAGGGGTGCCGAGTGGACTGCCAAAATGTAATTAAAACAGGTCAAATACCTCTCATGGCGCGCAGGTGCAGAACCAGGGCTCGTCAGCCCGTTAGCTCACGGGAGCCGTAATAATTTGAACACAAGTTGGTCGCACACTGCTCGTCACACCAACAAGTTGCCCCAAAGGACTGTGGTGAATGTAGTGGCGACGGCGGGTACGCCTATGCCACGATGTGTAAAAAGAAGCCAGTATGTGTTGCATTTAGCCATCCCTGGACACGTGTTTCGAGGTAGTTGCCTCTCGTCAGCAGGGAGCAGGACAATGTGAAGGGGTGCCGAGTGGACTGCCAAAATGTAATTAAAACAGGTCAAATACCTCTCATGGCGCGCAGGTGCAGAACCAGGGCTCGTCAGCCCGTTAGCTCACGGGAGCCGTAATAATTTGAACACAAGTTGGTCGCACACTGCTCGTCACACCAGCAAGTTGCCCCAAAGGACTGTGGTGAATGTAGTGGCGACGGCGGGTATGCCTATGCCACGATGTGTAAAAAGAAGCCAGTATGTGTTGCATTTAGCCATCCCTGGACACGTGTTTCGAGGTAGTTGCCTCTCGTCAGCAGGGAGCAGGACAATGTGAAGGGGTGCCGAGTGGACTGCCAAAATGTAATTAAAACAGGTCAAATACCTCTCATGGCGCGCAGGTGCAGAACCAGGGCTCGTCAGCCCGTTAGCTCACGGGAGCCGTAATAATTTGAACACAAGTTGGTCGCACACTGCTCGTCACACCAGCAAGTTGCCCCAAAGGACTGTGGTGAATGTAGTGGCGACGGCGGGTACGCCTATGCCACGATGTGTAAAAAGAAGCCAGTATGTGTTGCATTTAGCCATCCCTGGACACGTGTTTCGAGGTAGTTGCCTCTCGTCAGCAGGGAGCAGGACAATGTGAAGGGGTGCCGAGTGGACTGCCAAAATGTAATTAAAACAGGTCAAATACCTCTCATGGCGCGCAGGTGCAGAACCAGGGCTCGTCAGCCCGTTAGCTCACGGGAGCCGTAATAATTTGAACACAAGTTGGTCGCACACTGCTCGTCACACCAGCAAGTTGCCCCAAAGGACTGTGGTGAATGTAGTGGCGACGGCGGGTACGCCTATGCCACGATGTGTAAAAAGAAGCCAGTATGTGTTGCATTTAGCCATCCCTGGACACGTGTTTCGAGGTAGTTGCCTCTCGTCAGCAGGGAGCAGGACAATGTGAAGGGGTGCCGAGTGGACTGCCAAAATGTAATTAAAACAGGTCAAATACCTCTCATGGCGCGCAGGTGCAGAACCAGGGCTCGTCATCCCGTTAGCTCACGGGAGCCGTAATAATTTGAACACAAGTTGGTCGCACACTGCTCGTCACACCAGCAAGTTGCCCCAAAGGACTGTGGTGAATGTAGTGGCGACGGCGGGTACGCCTATGCCACGATGTGTAAAAAGAAGCCAGTATGTGTTGCATTTAGCCATCCCTGGACACGTGTTTCGAGGTAGTTGCCTCTCGTCAGCAGGGAGCAGGACAATGTGAAGGGGTGCCGAGTGGACTGCCAAAATGTAATTAAAACAGGTCAAATACCTCTCATGGCGCGCAGGTGCAGAACCAGGGCTCGTCAGCCCGTTAGCTCACGGGAGCCTTAATAATTTGAACACAAGTTGGTCGCACACTGCTCGTCACACCAGCAAGTTGCCCCAAAGGACTGTGGTGAATGTAGTGGCGACGGCGGGTACGCCTATGCCACGATGTGTAAAAAGAAGCCAGTATGTGTTGCATTTAGCCATCCCTGGACACTTGTTTCGAGGTAGTTGCCTCTCGTCAGCAGGGAGCAGGACAATGTGAAGGGGTGCCGAGTGGACTGCCAAAATGTAATTAAAACAGGTCAAATACCTCTCATGGCGCGCAGGTGCAGAACCAGGGCTCGTCAGCCCGTTAGCTCACGGGAGCCATAATAATTTGAACACAAGTTGGTCGCACACTGCTCGTCACACCAGCAAGTTGCCCCAAAGGACTGTGGTGAATGTAGTGGCGACGGCGGGTACGCCTATGCCACGATGTGTAAAAAGAAGCCAGTATGTGTTGCATTTAGCCATCCCTGGACACGTGTTTCGAGGTAGTTGCCTCTCGTCAGCAGGGAGCAGGACAATGTGAAGGGGTGCCGAGTGGACTGCCAAAATGTAATTAAAACAGGTCAAATACCTCTCATGGCGCGCAGGTGCAGAACCAGGGCTCGTCAGCCCGTTAGCTCACGGGAGCCGTAATAATTTGAACACAAGTTGGTCACACACTGCTCGTCACACCAGCAAGTTGCCCCAAAGGACTGTGGTGAATGTACTGGCGACGGCGGGTACGCCTATGCCACGATGTGTAAAAAGAAGCCAGTATGTGTTGCATTTAGCCATCCCTGGACACGTGTTTTGAGGTAGTTGCCTCTCGTCAGCAGGGAGCAGGACAATGTGAAGGGGTGCCGAGTGGACTGCCAAAATGTAATTAAAACAGGTCAAATACCTCTCATGGCGCGCAGGTGCAGAACCAGGGCTCGTCAGCCCGTTAGCTCACGGGAGCCGTAATAATTTGAACACAAGTTGGTCGCACACTGCTCGTCACACCAACAAGTTGCCCCAAAGGACTGTGGTGAATGTAGTGGCGACGGCGGGTACGCCTATGCCACGATGTGTAAAAAGAAGCCAGTATGTGTTGCATTTAGCCATCCCTGGACACGTGTTTCGAGGTAGTTGCCTCTCGTCAGCAGGGAGCAGGACAATGTGAAGGGGTGCCGAGTGGACTGCCAAAATGTAATTAAAACAGGTCAAATACCTCTCATGGCGCGCAGGTGCAGAACCAGGGCTCGTCAGCCCGTTAGCTCACAGGAGCCGTAATAATTTGAACACAAGTTGGTCGCACACTGCTCGTCACACCAGCAAGTTGCCCCAAAGGACTGTGGTGAATGTAGTGGCGACGGCGGGTACGCCTATGCCACGATGTGTAAAAAGAAGCCAGTATGTGTTGCATTTAGCCATCCCTGGACACGTGTTTCGAGGTAGTTGCCTCTCGTCAGCAGGGAGCAGGACAATGTGAAGGGGTGCCGAGTGGACTGCCAAAATGTAATTAAAACAGGTCAAATACCTCTCATGGCGCGCAGGTGCAGAACCAGGGCTCGTCAGCCCGTTAGCTCACGGGAGCCGTAATAATTTGAACACAAGTTGGTCGCACACTGCTCGTCACACCAGCAAGTTGCCCCAAAGGACTGTGGTGAATGTAGTGGCGACGGCGGGTACGCCTATGCCACGATGTGTAAAAAGAAGCCAGTATGTGTTGCATTTAGCCATCCCTGGACACGTGTTTCGAGGTAGTTGCCTCTCGTCAGCAGGGAGCAGGACAATGTGAAGGGGTGCCGAGTGGACTGCCAAAATGTAATTAAAACAGGTCAAATACCTCTCATGGCGCGCAGGTGCAGAACCAGGGCTCGTCAGCCCGTTAGCTCACGGGAGCCGTAATAATTTGAACACAAGTTGGTCGCACACTGCTCGTCACACCAGCAAGTTGCCCCAAAGGACTGTGGTGAATGTAGTGGCGACGGCGGGTACGAGGTACTTGACCTGCTTTTAATTACATTTGGCAGTCCACGCGGCACCCCTTTACACTGACCTGCTCCCTGCTGACGAGAGGCAACTACCTCGAAACACGTGTCCAGGGATGGCTAACGCATACACATACTGTTCTATTTACTTTTTGTGGCATAGGCGTACCCGCCGTCGCCACTACATTTCCCACAGTCCTTTGGGGCAACTTGCTGGTGTGACGAGCGGTGTGCGACCTACTTTTCCTCAATTTAAACGGCTTCCTTAAGCCAACGGGCTGACGAGCCTTGAGTCTGCACCTGCGCGCCAGGAGAGGTACTTGACCTGGTTTTAATTACATTTGGCAGTCCACGCGGCACCCCTTTACACTGACCTGCTCCCTGCTAACGAGAGGCAACTACCTCGAAACACGTGTCCAGGGATGGCTAACGCATACACATACTGTTCTATTTACTTTTTGTGGCATAGGCGTACCCGCCGTCGCCACTACATTTCCCACAGTCCTTTGGGGCAACTTGCTGGTGTGACGAGCGGTGTGCGACCTACTTTTCCTCAATTTAAACGGCTTCCTTAAGCCAACGGGCTGACGAGCCTTGAGTCTGCACCTGCGCGCCAGGAGAGGTACTTGACCTGCTTTTAATTACATTTGGCAGTCCACGCGGCACCCCTTTACACTGACCTGCTCCCTGCTGACGAGAGGCAACTACCTCGAAACACGTGTCCAGGGATGGCTAACGCATACACATACTGTTCTATTTACTTTTTGTGGCATAGGCGTACCCGCCGTCGCCACTACATTTCCCACAGTCCTTTGGGGCAACTTGCTGGTGTGACGAGCGGTGTGCGACCTACTTTTCCTCAATTTAAATGGCTTCCTTAAGCCAACGGGCTGACGAGACTTGAGTCTGCACCTGCGCGCCAGGAGAGGTACTTGACCTGCTTTTAATTACATTTGGCAGTCCACGCGGCACCCCTTTACACTGACCTGCTCCCTGCTGACGAGAGGCAGCTACCTCGAAACACGTGTCCAGGGATGGCTAACGCATACACATACTGTTCTATTTACTTTTTGTGGCATAGGCGTACCCGCCGTCGCCACTACATTTCCCACAGTCCTTTGGGGCAACTTGCTGGTGTGACGAGCGGTGTGCGACCTACTTTTCCTCAATTTAAACGGCTTCCTTAAGCCAACGGGCTGACGAGCCTTGAGTCTGCACCTGCGCGCCAGGAGAGGTACTTGACCTGCTTTTAATTACATTTGGCAGTCCACGCGGCACCCCTTTACACTGACCTGCTCCCTGCTGACGAGAGGCAACTACCTCGAAACACGTGTCCAGGGATGGCTAACGCATACACATACTGTTCTATTTACTCTTTGTGGCATAGGCGTACCCGCCGTCGCCACTACATTTCCCACAGTCCTTTGGGGCAACTTGCTGGTGTGACGAGCGGTGTGCGACCTACTTTTCCTCACTCCAGCCTACAGTACTTGTAATATGGAGAGTGGGATATCCACCGCAACTTGATGGAGTGCCTTAGTCCTCAGTGTAGCGGTGAGCACTCGAGCTTCACTTGTATTGTCTATTTTATTTCACTCAGAATCCCCTGGTAAAAAACATCCCTATAATTCACAATTTCCCATCTATCACTCTTATTCTTATTATATAATAATATTAGCATTAATAATAATTGGTATATTATTAACAATCAGGGATGTAACACAGGCCCACGCATCCCCCGCAGTGCGGGGAGCCGCCGAGCTGCAGGGGGCCCCTTCAGCACAGCACTTAGGCCTGAGCGCTCCGTATTAAATCCGGAGCGGTGGGTCCCACTGGGAACCTTGCAGGGGGGCCCCTTAAACTTTCGTTACGCTACTGATAACAATTATAATAATAATAAAAAAATAATATTTAATTAAAAGAGCATACTAACACCCAAAGGCATTATGACTTCAGCACAGTCAGGGTTTGGAGAATCATGCTGCTGACTAGCAGAAAAATACATCTAAAGATCTTTAAGGCATGTGTAAAAATATTGTGCAGTCTTAGGGACCAATTCCTAACACTAGCCGGGAACTGCAATTCCAAATTTACTAAGGTTTGTAAAGCTTGATTTGCGTGAAATAAGAACGCCTACCACAGAGAGGCGTTACAAGGAGAAAATGTTTATTTCTCTTTGTTTCTACCTCTTTCTATGCATGATTTATTTTTTGCAGTTGGTATAGAAAGGGGAATGATGTCTCTTTGGATCATTTTATTGCAGGAGGAAATGCTGTATGTATGAATTCTGTGTTCACACAGCCTCTTCTAATAAAAGTGAAACTGCTGCATCCAGAAACTGATTTCAGAACTGTAGTTCATGCCCTTGCACTCTTGCACCTGTATGGATGCAATGCCCTGCTCCATGGCCTCTCAGACTCCAAATGTGCACCTTTTCGGAGCATACTAGCAGGCACACCATGTCTTATACATGGCCTGAGGAAGTATGATCACACCACCCCTTCTAATGGAATATTATTGGCTCCCCTTGCTGGCAAACACCATCTACAAAAGTAGCTGCATTATTTACAAAGCTATCATGAGCAGTACCTCTGCATAACTTGTGGTCAATCTGACCATCTCTGGTGGCACAGAAGGTCTTTTCCATCTATGCAATGAGGATCTGGAACAAAATCCCTGTATCCATCATAACTGTTCCAATTTCTGAAAAGTTGAAGACTCACCTCTTTAAAAAAAGCAATGCATTAACAGTTCATGAATCACCTTTGTGAGCTATCACACTTTGACTTTACACTTTTCTTTGTTGCTATGGAGTGCTGTACTGCTTTGGGCTTTGGGCAATGTTTACACTATACAAATATCACACACATAGAATCTTGAATCAATGTGGGACCTGACAGGGACAGACCTTCCTCTCCATTAATCTCCGAAACCTGAAATGTAGCCCTATCTCCTGTAACAGAAGTAACTGACTACTCTCTTCCATCTTTCCATCGAACCCTGAACGTCATTTAGGGGTCAGCGGGGGTTGCAGTTGCAAACCTTGCCTTGTCCCCAGTGACCCCTGACACTGACTTTGCAACCTTTGAGCTCAGGCTGCAAAGGACAGCAAGAGGAACAGAGAAAGCAGGGCATGTTTATCTTAAAATAAAATCAGTTTTGACTTTCCAGGCTACTCATTATGGGGACAAGTAGTAGTTAAAATGTGTCCAGTCAACTATTGGTTTGCTTAAGACGTTTATGAAAAAGGAGTATGTGGTTTTTTGGGGAACTTACCCTTTTTCATAGGGTTAGACGCATTAGGAGCACATATGATGGACCTAGATGCGCTCCTGGTCTCTCTCTTTATATATTGCCTAAGAAGTTACCTAGCAAAATAACCCTCCAGGCTCACAACTTCACCAGGCCAGAACATCCTTCACCTCCAGGCACTAGGATTGCTTCCGGTGCTGCTGGACACCAGGCACTGGATCCCAGGACCTGTGGGCCTGTATGCCGTGCTGCCAACAGCCTTGCAGCCAATCACAGCAGGTGCTTTCATTTTTCTCATTTAGCATGGTTGCTATGTTTTGAAATGTACAAAACTCGTTATGTAATGGATATCACATTACAAAATGGATGATGAGTGGTGTTACACTTAAACCTGTCCCAGGATGCTTGTTTCTGGTCCAGGGAAGACCTTACTTGGTAATTTGGGCTGTACTGTTCCCATGAAGAACAGGGTCAAAACTGATTTGCATATGACTGGGTCTAAACTTGGGTGGCATGGTGAGCAAAAGAACGATGATGGATTCAACCCAGATCTGTGACTGGGGGTGAGTGTCTGAAAAGTTTCAGCACTCCATCAATTATCTCTTTGCTATAGCTTTGTTCGTCCTAATGTGGCAGGGTATGCCCAGACATGGGTCCTTAGCTCACTTTGCCACTGGATTCAAGCTACCCTGGCTAATGAGGGATGTTACTCCGACACCGGCCCCAGGATGCTTGTTTCCGGTCTAAGGAAGACCTGGCTTGGCAGTTTGGGCTAGACTGTTCCCATGAGGAACAGGGTCAAGACTGATTTGCATATGGCTGGGTCTGAACTGGGGTGGCAAAGTGAGCTAAAGAACGATGTTGGATTCAACCAAGATCTGTGACTGGTGGTGAGTGTCTGAAAAGTTTCAGCACTCCATCCATCATCTCTATTTGTGAGCTTTGTTCGCTCCAAGTTGGCAGGGTATGCCCAGACGTGTGTTCCTTGCTCACTTTGCCTCTGGATTACAGCTAGCCTGGCTAGGCGTGTTACCCTGAAATTGGTCCCAGGATGCTTGTTTTCGGTCCAGGAAAGACCTGGCATGGCAGTTTGGGCTGGACTGTTCCCATGACGAATAGGGTCAATAATGATTTGCATATGGCTGGGTCTGAATTGTGGTGGCGGAGTGAGCTAAAGAATGATTATGGATTCAACCCAGATCTGTGCTGGGGTGAGTGTCTGAAAGGTTTGTGTTAGCTGTGTGTAAAGCTAGCATAAATGAGATGGTTTGCTGACCCAAGGGGGCCACCATACCTTTGATGTCCACCTGTGAGAGTAAGCCACAATTTGCAGACTAACTCCGGAAGAGTAATGAGATGGGTTGGATTGTAAATGGGATTTTTGTGAACTGATCTATTAGTGAATTGGTTGGCTCACAAAATTCTATTCCAGTCACATAAAGTTGGTGTGCAATTTTCAAACTCTTTTTGTGAAAACAATTTTCATACATCTGGTCCACTGTGTCTAATGTTTTCTATGGGAAGGGTTTTTACTTTTAGTGTGGTCTGATTCCTGGCACCTAGGTGACTGTTGATGTTGCTATTACCAGTTAGAAGACTAGGCAGCAGGCATAGAAATGCTTAATAATTCAAATGTGGTGTGCAAATAGCTACCTCTTTTGGATGCTGGATCAGTGGTAGATAACAGTCTAGTGGTGCTGCTTCCCTGGTAGACTCAGTGCAATATTAACTGCCGAAGGCTTGTTGGCTTGCCTTTCTGTCTTTGCTGGTTCAGAATGCTGCATCACTGTGGGTGATCCTGCCCCTTATCCTTACCATCACCTATATGATAGTGGTCAGGAAGAACTGTTATGCAGTCATTTGCTAACAAAGACTTCATGGAACATTTGAGTGTAACCCTGTCTCATCCTGCTAACTTCTATGTCTGGTTCTCCATCATCCAACTACACAAATGGAAATATGCTTCTGCTGTCTGGGGAATCTTTATTCTCTGTTTTGGCCCGCATTGAATTAGGGGTTCCAAAATCTTCCAAAATGGATCTCACTGGCTTCAGTGCTCAAACTCATACACACGCAGAGTATCACTAACACCTTTACTACTCGCATAGTGCATATGTACACATACTCAACATACATACAGGATGTCAGGTGAAGGTTCTGGGTTTCTCATAACACTAGACTTAATGTTAGAGGAGATTGTAGGTCACACTATACTGACATTGATGGAAATGTATTGTCAGACTAGGGATTGACAATACACAATATAATACTACCACCACCTAATGCGCTAAAGCCAGAACAAGGCTTGGACAAAATATTGAATAAAAACTATTTTGATACCCAATATTGTGTCAAAAAATTATACTTTTCTATCCAACACAATTCCCAAAATATTATGGATTGGAGTGGGAATTGTAAATGTAACTCCTTTATTTGCCTACATCTTCCCCAAAATAGTTTAGATTGGAGTGGGAGTAGTAAATGTACTCAGATAGTGTGCAATAACTTTGTTAAAATGGTTTTGTAAAAGTAGGAGTAGGTAATGTAATTTAAGAAATATCCAAGCATTTCTCAGAAATAGTTCATATATGAGTTGGTTGTGCACTTTCTATATACATAATTTATGATTACATATGTAATCATAATAAAGGTGCATAACACAGTTTGCAATTTGTATTTGTATTTTTTCATATTTATTTTATATATATATATTTACATTTTTAACAGATGTATTTGTACACATAGAAAAACATTTTCAAGTGAAATATAAATAATATTTTAATACAAACGTGGTATTAAATACAATATATAAATTATACTTAAACACTCTTGTATGTTTTATATTTTTCTGTAATTCTTTTCACTGTTAAATTTATTTTGTAACATTAATGTTTTTGTTCCCAGTATATATTATGAAACAAAATATATACCTTTTGTTAGTATATATTCAATAATAGTATTTTGTATAGTACTATTTATTGTATACTTTACATTTTTCAACATATTTTTTAGAATACTGTTTTACATGCTTTACATTTAAAAAAATCTCTTTTTACATTGTGTTAAACATGTCTACATTACATTTCTAATGATTCCCTTGTTTGGTTTTATTAAGTTTCCATTTTTCTTCCTACTTCCTTTAAATTAGTAGTCTATTTGGTTCTTTTTGTGTCCATTTTCCTGGAATTAAGAAGCTGGAAGTTGCTGCTGTTCATCGGAACAGAGAAGACCATTTAAACTTTTTTGCCTGTTTTGAGGATTTTG
This sequence comes from Triturus cristatus, assembly GCF_964204655.1. NCBI lineage: Eukaryota > Metazoa > Chordata > Amphibia > Caudata > Salamandridae > Triturus > Triturus cristatus. The sequence goes on along the minus strand of NC_140591.1, from coordinate 1,667,223,957 downwards.
GGTTGATTAAATAGTATTTTTTGTAGTTATATTCAACAGTGTTTTGGGATAAGTTTACATAGAATTTGTTAGGTAATGTATAGGTATATCATGTATTGTAATGTTAAGTTGTGTGCTTTGTGTTGATTAAGTGTGATGCATATGCTAAGTTTGCAGTTACTGTTTTTTTGTGGCTGGCTATCCTCTTTTAAATGACCAAGGCGTCCTATGGGCATTTAGATTTTAGATTTTATTTTTTTAAAGGGAATCAGTTTTGTTTCTAGTAAACCAATATTTTTTTACTTTTTTTTTTTACTTTTATACTTTCAGTTTCCAGGTTTCCAGGAGTATTTCATTTGTTAACCTCTTTTTCAGGTTGTTATGGTTCTTGATGGATCTTCATTGGACTAGTTTTATATTTGCTTTTTTGGGGCTTTTTAGAATTTATTTTTCCATTTCTGGTGGATTACACTTTTTGAGTACATGGATGTAGAGGAGGATTTGCAGCTACAGAATAATAAGTTATATTTAGGTTCTTCATCTTCATTTTGGTATGGAAATATTGTATTTTATGAATGATGGAAATTTTATGATTTTAATTTTGTTAAATTATATCTTATGTGTTTTCATACATTTTAATAGTACTTGTGATTTGAGGTTTGTGGCTGATTTGATAAACGTTTTTAAATAATGAAAAGATAACTTTTAGTCATCAATTTCTTTTTTAAGTGTAATTTTATATATTTCTGGCTGATGTACACAGATGTATTAGCTTCGTTGGGGCGTGTTTTGGTCATGTTTTAAAATGGTGTGAATGATGACTTGTTCAAAATCTTTTAATTTTTTATGTGGGCAATAGTTTTTTGTTTTAATTTTAATGTGGTTTAATAGTATGCAGTAAATGCTATTTTATTTATTAGGTAGTAGTGCTAATATGAATGGTGTACTTGTGTTCTGATATTTACCATGTATAGTTTATGTCTGATTGAATGGTTTTGGGCACATTTTGAAAGTCCCATGCATGTTTGACATTAGCTTAGTTTTAATAAGTTATCTGCTGTAGAAAATATTCGGATTTGTTATTCATTGTTCAGGTTGTTATGTAAGAGGAAGGGCTCTTCATGAGTGGTAGTTAAGTGTGCATGTTTTTATATATTTTAGGGCAGGGAGGGGTATCATAAGCGTTTTAAGTTGCCTATAGTTGGTAGCTGGCCTGTGATGAATCTAGGAACTTCAGAGTGTATATCTTTTAGTAGTTTCATTGTGAGCCATTTGGATCTAGTGCTTGCCTCTCATCTATCTTGTCATTTGTTGCCTTACTTCTATTTCTATCACATTTTGGGGGTTGTCTTCTCTTACATAAGTTACAACGTCATCTTTTGTAGTGGCACTCCCAAAGCAAACATTGGAGTAATCGTTTTTATGTGTGCAATTGATAATGTCCTTGATGTAAGTATAGCTCATGTGAGATAATAATTTCTTTCCTTTCTGTGATGTATCTTGCTCTTTCGGTCATTATGTCTGAGAATGGTGTACTAATATAAAGAACATGGGCCTTATTACAACTTCAGCGGTCCAGCATACACCCCAAGACCGCAATGCCAGTGCCCTTAAGACCGCCGCATTAAGACTGGACTGCCGGGCCAGATGTGTACTGACCACGGTCATGCACTGTATGCATGCTTCAGCACACTGAGTGAGCCTGAAGCCAATGCTGCAGCCCAGGAGTGCCTGCATGATCGTGTGCACACTGCTGCAATGCATCACGTCATTCATGCCCCACACTGCATGCAGGGCAGCGTAGGCGTAAGAGAGAACAACATGTGCCCCCAGTCACATTGCAGAAAGGGCAAGGATGCCTAGCCTTACTGCTAGCTTTTTCATGGTGGTTTGAAAAGGGTGCAGAAAGGCAAGTTGTAATATGGCTGGCGATGTCGGGCTCAGCACTGCCTCCATTCCTACCCACTCTGCACACCGCAGGGACCAGTATCCTGGCAGTACCAGTGGTCTTGTGGTGGGCTGGTGGCTGTCTGAGAGTTCGGACTGTCACCACGAGTGCGGCGGTCTCGAGATCGCCAAATTCATAATAAGCCCTTTAGACTTTTAAAATGTTTAATACATTTGTGATTGACATACATAATTATTTTACTTGTTTTCTGTACTGTACTTACATTCAGGGATGCCGTCAGCAGCCCCTGCCACAATTCAAAAAATAGAGTGCAGACATATCCTTGCACTACATGGCAGGCAACATGTGGTGCCTGCCAAATGGTGCAGGATATGTAGGGGGGCAGCATAGGTGTCCCCCAGGGTACATGTTCTTACCCCAGCGATTAAGTGGGACTAGCTATGGGCCCTCAAATCTGTTTTTGCCAGCCATTTTGTGGCGGGTTGACCATCGCAGAATGACCGGGGGAAAGGGATATGATAATCCCTACGGCGGTTGCCTGGCAGGGACTATCAGTTGGTCTAACAGGTGGTCGGATTTGATCCGCCCATCTGGACCATGGTGGTCGGTCTTCACCCCGCCATCATAATATGTCTGGTGGAAAACTGCATGGCGGTGGCGGAGGGACCAGCACCGACAGCAAGTCAGTGGCGGTCCTTCTGCCATTGTAATGAGGCCCTAAATGCTAACAAATAGGAGCAGTAGAGTGTATTGTCGCGTATTTGTGATTGTAAATTTTTTATTTTAGTCTTTTACTTTACTGTATTTGTTTTACTCACTTTGGAAGGCAGTATGTAAATATACCCTTTTGTATTCATGTTCTGATTTGAAAACCTGGCAGTCTCCTCTTCTTGCAGCTTTTGTAGTTTTTGTAGTTGTAAATTGATAAAAAATATGTGTGTCTTTGATATTGTTAGTTTAATTGTTTGTGTGATTTTATTTGTTTTGTTTGTTCATGTTTATTGGTTAGTTTTCTTTTGGTGTGATTTTTTTTGTGTTAATGTTAGTTTTGATTGTATTTATTGTATTAATTAATATCTATATTTCATACATATATATATATAATTATTTTAATAATGTTTAAATGTGTGAAGTTTTTACATATATAATAAATTTTGTGAATTATTGATGTTTACTTTTTGAGGTGATATATATTTATTTCAGTACTGTAAAATAATTATAATTTTCAAAATATGTGTTTTTTAATGTTTATTTTGGTTTTATCACAATTTGTAATTATAATTTCGATATATATGTATATATCTTTATTTACATGCTATGATAATTTGCAAGAAATATGTTTAATATATGTTTTGATAGTTTGCAAATAGTCACAAATCCAACCTAAAAGATGGATGAAAAGTAATGAGATTTGCAATCCAAATGTAAAACTATGGAGGGATGAGATAAATGTGTTTCAGTCAAGTACGCCATGTAGTGAAGTGTGAGAAGAATCAGAAGAAAAATCTTCAACATTGACAGAATAACCAGGAGCAGTCTGTTGAAAAACAGGAGCCATAGTAGGCAGTTGAGATCAGGTAGACACCTCCAAAAATGGTTCACCATAAACATCTCTGTTGTTGAAGTAACAGTATCAAGCTGTATACTCACACCCAATGTACGACTTGTATTTTTAGCAGTAACTGGAAGCAACAATAGGTCATTTTCTGCCCTTCTGAGCCAGGGTGGTGGGAACAACATTGGTGTTGCTTAAAACTTGTAGAGGAATCTTCTATAGTTGAGTGAGAGGAGCCAGAGAACTAACCAGAAGTCCTCGTGGCGTACTGTGTAGAACTTGCCACATGATGCAAATTAACTTCATCAATGGAGACAAGTTGGTTGTCTTTACAACCAACACGCTGTGGCAAAATCAAAAGTCTTGTAACTTGAATGCCGAGGACTTGCACCGGTGCATGGCATGATGGGCCAAATTACTTATTTACTGCAATCTTCTCTTAAAAAAGTTCAGCAACATATGGAATTCACCCTGAATGTGCTAGTTGCACCTTCATTACAAAAGTGGTAGGCTTTTTGCAAAGGTCATTTGACCTCTTATCCCAGATGTCTTATAATTTATGTAAGGCAGCGAAATGTTCATTTATGTCAAAAGGTTTATCTGTCGCCACTGAGTCAGAACTGAGGAGAACCAGGGCAGAGCAGGGGGGACATGCATGGACTCCATGGCCGCATTGCCCTGGTGGGAGGTAGGAAGGCCCCCAGGGGTCCTAGAGGAGGGTGGGAAATATCAGGGAGCCTCAAAAAGAGCATTCAGTTTTAAAAATATGGCATCCATCCAGTTGGCAATGCCTTTAAGGTACTCTTAAAAATTGAGAAAGGCTGCTTCTGAATGTTTCCAGAATGAGAAAAGCAGCTACATGTCATCCGCATAAGATACTAGCTTCACTCCCCAGGTTTCAATAAGGGTGGCCAAAAGGGCCAAGTAAAGGTTAAAAAGCAGCAGGCTGAAGGTTTGGGAGAAGAGGAAAATGAGTGAAGTAAGACCCGCTGAGAGCATTCGTCTAAGAACAATCAAATCCAGGCCAGAACAGTGCCCAGAAAGCCAAGAAGGCTTAGGGTCTGATTACGGTTCCTGGTGGATGGGATACTCCCTGACAAATGTGACAGAGATCTCATCCGCCATATTACAAGCTCCATAGGATATAATGGAACATGCAAGACTGCGGACAGTATATCCATCACCTTTGCGATTGAGTATCCCATCCACCTAGATTGTAATCAGGCCCTTAATAGAGTGCCACTGCATCAAATGCTGCAGACAGGTCTAGAAGCACCACCATGGCATAGGCACCACCATCCAAGGTTTCACTGACACACTCTGACACTACCAATAAAGTCGTCTCCATGCTGTAGTGCATGCTGTATCCAGCACAGAAGCCAAATTGAGTGCATGAAGCGGAGCGCTTGCTTCCACGAAGAATGCAATTTGGTGATTTACCAATATTTCAAGATTTTTGCAGGTGTAGGCAGCAATGCAATGAGCCTATAATTGCTGAGCACATTAGGGTCCGCATTAAGCTTTTTAAGGAGTGGCAGCAGGAATGTCTTTTTCCAGACAGCGGAAAGATACCCGATTTCTGGGAGGTATTCTAAATTCCATTGAGAAAGCGATTTACAGTGTTCTGGCTTCTCTCGTGAACGTAAAGTTTTGGGATTTTTTTTCATCAAAGAAATCTGATAGGCTAGCACAGAGTGCAGGCAAAGGGTGAAAGGTGCTTTTCACCATTTCAGGGGTGATAAAGAATTGAATAATAATAAAAACTTCCCTGGAAGAGTTGGCCGCATTCATTATGTGCATACTAAAGTGCTCTCTCATACTATGCCACACGAGATTGCAGATGTTTTTTAGAGCTGCTTTGCAGAAAAGTTTTGCTATTGGGTCAAAAAAAATGAGGTCAGAAAAGAGGAGGAGAAAGTTTAGGGTAACCCTTCAATGAGGGCCATTTTCCAACATGGGTAAAAACATATTTTTAAATAAAAAAGGAAAACAGATCATACACTCATACAGAGGGGAACCACCATGTCTGGACACTCATTAGGTCACTAACTGAAAACGACCTGCAAGATTAGACTCTCAAGTACTGAGGAAACATTGCCATCTGTATTCTTTTGAAGGTAGAGAAAAGTTTAAAAAGTAGCAAAATACTTCTCTGAACATGTTGCTAATCCAATTAGAAAGATTAATTGAAATTGAATGTTATTTTCTCATTTTTCTTCCAGAGAAGAGCACCATGTAAAAGCCACATTCTGGATCCAAGGAATCCTGCTTTGACACAATAAGCAGCAATCTATGAGTTCAAAAAATAGAATAGAAAGAAAAATCTAAGAATATCATACAAAAAAATAAAAAAATACTGAACACTAACAAAGGTAAAAAATAACACCACAGATATAGTAACCAAATTCAATACTTAATGATGTTTCTTCCAAGTTAAGAAGGAGGTATTAAGCGAAGTTTAAAAAAAGCTAAAGTGACATTTTAATCCCAATGTTGCCAGAAAAAAAGCATAAAATATTATTAAACCTAATCCAAAATGTTTAAAGTATTTTTTCAAAACAGGGATATGCACTGTAGACAAATCTTCTTTGTTAAGTCAAAGAGAGGTAGTAGACTGCTTAGTCTCAAAGGCTGTGTGTATTGCAGAGAAAGGAAGTATAAAGACATGGCTCACAAGACATGTGTCCACCTGTTTCTCCTCTCACACATAGGCAGAGTCTGGGGACTCAGTGGAAAGGGATCCCCGAGCACTACTACATTGTCTCTGAAGTGGATCTAGAGGTCAGAAAAATAGTTGAAGAAAAGGGAAAACATGATAGCTACTCCCAGTAAAACCTTAGTTCCATTCCACAAAGAAGTATCACACAATATTCCCCCACATGTAGCAGAACAGCTCCATGGAATTACAGAATTAAAAAGAACAATAAACAGAAATAATGATTTGAGCTACATCGCGTTACTTTTGATTTATCAAGCCACGCAACACCACACAAGGTAGCCTTTGTGTCTCAATAATTCCAACTTAGTAGTTGTTGCACACTTTTGCCTCATTGCTTGGCACAATGGCAATGCAACGACTTGATAAATCTGCCCCATAACATTTAGTTAAAAAAATATAAATATATTAATTAAGTTTTAGGGTACAGGGATGGGTGTTTCACTGCGTTAGATTTTTAGGGAGCAGGCAAGGGTATTGCACCACGTTAGTATTTCATTTTTAGGGCTCCAGGATGGGTGTTGCAATGGTTTATAAATTTGTTTTCAGAACACAGAGATGGGTTAATACTTTTTATGGCTTACGAATGGGAGTGGTACTTGTTTAATAATTAGTTTTTAGGGTGCATGGATGTTTATTGCAGCAGATCAGTAATCTGTTTTTTAGTGTGCAGGGTTGGTTTTTGCCCTGGGTTAATGTTAGAAGGCGACCTCAGAGGGGCCCGGAGGGGGCCCTGACTGCCCTGTGACCCACCCTCGGGTATTGTAGCCGGCCACTGGCGGGAGACTCCTCAGGGGAGCAACCTCGCTTCTAGGATCGTACACTCGGCACCACACGACAGAGAGACACCACACGAGGAGTTCTTAAGAGCAAATCTTTATCAGATCGGAGTGGTAGGATCTTTATGATCAGCAAGACAAAATATATACAAGTAGAGCGCGGGCTCACAAAGTCTTGGAGGGGGGGTTAGGAGGTAGCGGGACAGTCTTTGGGGATAGGAATCAAATGCAGGAGCGTACCCGGTGCACAGCTCACAATCCTCGAGCTGGGGGATACGCTTGTTGTCGGGGGTCCGGCGGGACCACGAGAGTCTGCGGGAGCTGCGAGTCACTCAGCAGGGCTCAAGCACAAGTTCGGAGGTCTTATGATCTTCAGGGAGCCGCGAGTCACTCAGCAGGGCTCAAGCACAAGTTCGGAGGTCTTACGATCTTCAGGGAGCCGCGAGTCACTCAGCAGGGCTCAAGCACAAGTTCGGAGGTCTTACGATCTTCAGGGAGCCGCGAGTCACTCAGCAGGGCTCAAGCACAAGTTCGGAGGTCTTACGATCTTCAGGGAGCCGCGAGTCACTCAGCAGGGCTCAAGCACAAGTTCGGAGGTCTTACGATCTTCAGGGAGCCGCGAGTCACTCAGCAGGGCTCAGGTGTTTCCAAGGCGAATCTGCCGGACAGTCCCAGAGCACCCCTTGTTATAGGGCGACTCCTCTTTGATGTCCGGAGTCTGTGCAGGCAGGGGTCTTGTCACCTGGGGGTCGCTTGTTGGGGTTTCCTGCCATTGTCCTTTGATCCTTCCAGGGCCGGGTCGGGAGGAGTCCCAGACACCCAGCAGGCGTGGGGCCAGCCCTCGGGGAGGCTGGCAGGTCGATCGAAACCCACCTTCCCAGGGAAGCGCGGAGGTGTGATAGAAACTGCTCCTCCCTCTCTCATCCCAAGGGGAGCGCGATGTCCTCCAGCCGGAGTGGCGCCTCTAGGCCAGGGTCGCGCTGGGGCTGGGCGGCCATCTTGTTGCATGAAGTGGGCACGCGGGCCCGGTGTGGCCGAAAGGAGGAAGGCCACGGACGGGAAGTCCGGGTTGGGTGCGTGTGAGTTCTGGTGGGAAGAATCGGCTAGGCCGTGGGTTCGGGGGCTGGTGTGAGGTGCAAGGGTCAGGTCTAGCTATGTTACGAGTGCCGGGTCTAACAGTTAATCATTTGTTTTTAAGGCACAGGGATAGGTGTTTTACTGCATTAGTGATTATTTTTTATGGCACTGAGATAGGGAATGCTCCAGGTTAGTAATTAGTTTTTAGGGCACTGAGATGGCGATTGCTCCAAATTTGTTTTAAGCACGTAGGATTGGGTATTGCACCAGTTTTGAATTTGTTTTTAGGGCTCAGGGATGGCTATCGCACCATGTTAGTAATTTATAGGGTGCAGTGATAAGAGTTGCACCAGGTTTGTGATTAGTGTTTAGGGTGCAGGGTTGGGGACTTTACTGGATTAGTGAATTATTTTTAGCTCACTGCAATGGGTATTGTACCAGATTAGTGATTCGATTGTAGGGCTCCGGCTAGGTGTTGCGTTGGTTTACTACTTAGTTTCTAGGGCAAAGTTTGTAATTTTGCTCAGCCCGAGTTTTACAGGTTGCGGTGAACAGGTATTGCAGATGATTACTTTCACTCCTGCAAAGCAGTCCACAATATCCATGTCATCAAGGACTGGGTCCTTCCTAATTACAGGAAAGAAATGGCCCAAATTCTCTGCAATAACATGTCAAGGTTCAAGCCTTCAGCTCTAAACCCATCAAAGCAAACAGCAGAGATCAATTTCTCCTATCTCTGAATAAAGGCAAATAACACTATTGTTAGCCCTTGACTTCTCTGCTATTTATAATATGGTGGACCATTGCGACCAAAGGTTGTCCAAATGGATGGCTGTACCTAGACCTTATCTAGCATGTTCCAAATTCTTTCTCTCCAACTGCATTGGTTGTGAAAGCGAAACCAAAAAAACCTTCATTTTATGGACCATGTCGTCTATTGATTGAACAAGAGCTTCTTCAACATGAGAACAATACAAAACAGAATTCGGGTGTTTGGAGGAACAGGTTCCAAGTGCGCCATTTGATTGGTCCTCAGACCCGTTAGTATCGGACCACCTCTGTCAACCTCACTAAAAGTAAAGAATCTGATGATCCCTTTCAATGTAAATCATTGAAGTCAGTGGCCTACAGCACCAACCTGCCCCTCTCCATATGTTAATACTACTATATAAAATAATGTCACTACTCCATGCTAACTGCAGGGTGGAGCAAACGAGATCCCTCCTCATGGCAACCCTCACATTCACCACTATGTACACATATGATTGATTGGTTGTAAAGTACACAATAGACAGAGAGTATGTTTTTTAAACTTCATGCATCCACATAGCACAATATCTTCACCCACTTTCGATACAAAAATCATATCTAAGGTCCTGTTCCTTATTCACAGAGCCCATTATCTCATTTGTCCAGAATACATGCAGAAATTAGAAACCTTCCCTGTTAAACCAACTATCAACCATTAGCAGCTACACAAACCATCAACATGCAAAAACACTAAAAATGATCACAAGCATCACAAGATCACAGCTTCTCCATCTACAATTGTGAGTTATGTTACCCCACACCTCCAAATTATCTGCAGCTGCTCTGATTAACTGTGCAGGTGTAGAGGGCTCACAGACAAGCCTGACACAAATGGCCTAACTTGCCTCTGCACCCCAGTTCTGTGCCCTACTATTCAACTTACTGTCTCGAGTCAAACCTCCTGTCTCCTACCTAAATTAAAAAAAGAAATACCTGGCATTCTATCAATCTCTAACTCTAATGTCCAATCATTCTAAAAAAGACCTGGTGCCCCAAAACACAAACAACCACCTTCTGCAGTCACCCTCCATTCCCAGCCCAAATTAAAACAAAACAGGTGCCCTGCCACCCACCCTACCTTCTCCTTAATTGCTCCCTCCTCACCCAAGGAAATATAATATATGGCTTCCTGCCTCCCACCCCCAGACTCCTCTGTACCTTCTGCCTCCCTTCCCATTCTTAACCACACTGATAGCAGTTCTCTGAGAGTTGTGTCAGCACAGCCTGGCATTCCCTGAATGAGTGAGTCTGCAGGGACCACCATTGACAGGGGAGAAGGGATCTAGCAGAGGATAAATGCTGCTCTCATCCTCTTACCTCCCTCAGTGGAGACCCAACAGAACACAGGGTGTTCAAGCACTTCTTGAAAGGGATGTGAGCACAATGGAAAACCAACTTTTGTGTTGTCATGCCACAACATTGAATAACCAGATTCAGAATCCAGTATTCACCTCTCTGAAAGCCATCCACAACATGATATAACGCTGGTGTTGTAACTTCCCACGTTCCCCTCTTATTCCACTCGTTTCCCCCCCTCTCCTTGCCCTCCTTGGTATTTCCCTACCTTAGAACGTTGGAGAATCAAGCTCGTCTTCGAATGTTGTGAGCGTTTGTCTGTGAGCGGGCACTGAAGGATCCGGTCAATAAATACTCTCTTCTTCCAAGATCGCCTGAGAGTCCTTTCTTAACATTTTGGCGACGAGCTGTCTCACCGTGCTGGGGACGGTGGTGGATCCTTTCCCCAGTCTTCTTTTTGCCTGCTTACCTGCTGGGTCGTCTTCTGTTCTTCACCTCCAGAACCCATTCTCCAGCCACTGTTGGTCCGCCTGTTGTTCGATCCAGTTTCAGATTGGTGAGGTGATGGTCTTCATTCCCTGGTGAGTCCGCTCCATATTAGAGATCCCGCATCTCACTGGGAACCTTCTGACAGGGATGTAGTGCACCTTTCTTCGGGTGTGCAGCTCCGCAATTTCGGTGGGTTTGTTCTGTGTCCATCGGTCATTCCCCAGTGAGCTGTTTGTCTTCAACACTCCACAGCGCGACACAGCTTTGTTGAAGCCTTGTGGTAACTTCAACTTCTAGTGTTGTTTGGCGTTCCTACGAGTTCTTTGACAAACTCTCGGTTGCTGCGGCACTCTTCTTTGCGCAACGCCGCCTGGGAGTACTGCCTTGCACAGTCCGCCCTATCTTCCTGTCACGGATCTTTGCTGCCAAGCTTCTCGGGGCTCTCCTGGGCCTTTCTTCATAACTCTGCTCCGGGTGCCTCAGAACGCTCTTTTCCTCTCAAGGCTCCCGATGCTTCTGTGTGGAGCGGACGTTCCCGCCCCTCCCATGTGACTTGGGCCAAACTCCTCCCGCTTTCCCTTCAGCGGCCAAGACGCCTCATTCCTCCCAACAAGGAAGTTTGTCGTCCCTGCTATTGCCTGCCTGCATTTTCCGCTGACGGGCACAGCTTTACTAGCCTGCCGGCACTTCAGCACTGACAGGCACAGCTTCTGTTCTCTTCTATTGGCAACTGTGTGTTGGCACAGTTTCTTCAGGCACAGTTACCTCTGAAATTGCCTGCCTGCATGCAAATTCTTTGTCTGGCACAGTGTTATTAGCCTGCTGGCACCTCATTGCTGACAGGCAAAGCTTCTGCTATTCTTTCATTTACATTTGCATTTTGACATGTTTTTCTTCTGATTTTCTCATCGTCATGCTACATTGGATTTGACTTCATCCAACCTTTGTATATCATTGTATATCATTGTTGGCTTCTCGTTATTAGTGGTATTTTCAATTCCACTCTTTTTTTTTTTCTCTTCTCGCTTTCCCTTTATTCTCTGCATTCTTACTTAATTATTCTTCCCGTCTCCTTACAAATCCTTCCTTTCATCATTCATCCTTCCTCTGCTTATTATATGTTCTCTTCTTACCTGCCTTATTATTATTATTTATTTTTGCCCTCCTCTCCTTTGCTTTCTCTTTCTGTCATGTCTGCGTTTTCGATGTCACAACCTACATCATTTCTTGATGAGGCAGGTGATCCCCTCATTTCATGGAAAAAATGGGTAAATTAATTTGAGTCTTATCTTATTGCCATTGATGGTGACAGGTTTTCCGCAGTACGCAAACAACATGTTCTCCTGCACAATTTAGGGAAGCATGGTAGAGACATTTTTGATGACTTGCCTGATTCGGTAGTCGATAATGCAAATATTGATGCTGAGGGGGAGGGAGATGTTCAACATGATGTGCATCAATTAACCTTAAAAAAACTTGGAAGCTCAATTTGGTGAAAAAATTAATATTGTACTAGAGCGTCACAAGTTTTTTATGCGTGTTAAAGGAAAAAACGAAAAAGTCATTAATTATATATCTGTATTAAGGGCTTTAACTTCAACTTGTGATTTTGGAACTTTGACAGAGTCTCTTATTAGGGATCAGCTTGTCAGATGCACTAGTGATAAGAAAATACAAGAAAGACGTTTGGCGGAAGCCCCAGATTTAAAACACGCATTGACATTGCTAAGAGTATAGAACATATTGCATATTGTATGAATGAGATAAAAGAAGCAACTGAGGTCAAGCAAGTTTATGACGGTAATGTAAACAAAATCTCTAACAGAGACATCAAACATAAAGTCCCACTTACGGATTTTGCGAAGCAATTTGTCAATGGGAATAGACTTAAATGCTACAGGTGTGGTAACCCTAACCATTTGGCAAACAATGTGAAGTGTCCAGCGAGAAGTGTCACTTGTAGTAAATGTAAAAAAAAGGGGGCATTTCTCTAAAGTATGTCATGATTAAAACAAAATGTCACCCACATGATTACGATTGAACCAGCTAAAATTCTGGAAGCTGTTTTGACTAGACTCAGCAAGGCAGGTTTCACTACTCAAAGAGAAAAATGCAAAATTGGGGTGGAGTCTGTTGTCTACCTAGGCCACACAATTTCAAGTGATGGAATCAAACCTAAGTCCAACCTGGTTGACTCTGTTAAATTGGCTCCTGCTCCCACGAATAAAGAAGAACTTAATTCTTTCTTGGGTTTGGTTGAGTACATGTCCAAATTTGTCAAGAACTTTGCTGACCAAGTCCAACCCCTCAGAGAACTACTTGAAAAAGGAGTACCGTTTGAGTGGAATCACCAGAGTCAACACTTTTTACGCACATCAAGGAAGCCATTGCTAAAGCGCCTGTCTTGAGTGCATTTGACCCTAACGCAAAAACCACCTTGACTACGGATGCCAGCATGAAGGGTTTGGGAGCTTCACTTACTCAGCGAACAAATGGTCAAGAAAAAGTAATAGCATTTGCATCAAGAACATTAAAAGATGCCGAACTCAACTACTCCACAATAGAGAAAGAAGCCCTTGCATGTTACTGGGCCATAAATCACTTCAAATATGTTTTATGGGGGATTCCATTCTCATTGAAGACTGATCATAAACCTCTGCTCCCTTTGTTCACTACCAAACGTCTAGAATGTGCCACTCCACGTATTTCTAAGTGGGTACTGGGTCTTCAAGGCTTTAACTACTCCATGATCTATGTGCCAGGAACTGAAAATCTAGTAGCCGATTGTCTTTCAAGGCTCCCGTTGACCAATGAGAATCCTTCGTATAACCCACCTGATGAGACCATCCTCTCAGTCGAAATTCCAGCCATCAATAAAGAAGGATGGGAAAAATCCTTAAGGGATGACCATGATCTCTCTTTGCTTAAGAATACAATTTGTAAGGGTTGGCCTGAAACCATAAAAGACGTACCAGAAGCCCTCCGCAAGTTCTGGTTTGTGAGAGAGGAATTATCTATTGTAAAAGACCTTGTCTACAGGGGGAGTAGAGTCATTCCTCCAACTGACATGTATGAGCGCATTATCCAAATTGCACATGAAGGTCACCCTGGTAGGAACATGATGAAAAGCAAAATCAGACAAGACTATTGGTTTCCCAACATGGACTCCATAGTTGAGAACCGAGTAAAGAATTGTGTGGCTTGTGGAACCAGTGACAAAACCAAGGCCGTCCGGAAATCCCCTCTTTTGCCCGTGTCAATCCCCAACAAGCCCTGGGACAAGTTGGGTCTGGATATAATTGATCCTTTGAACCTACTCAGGCATTCTCAAAGATTCATGTTCGTTCTTATTGATTATCATTCCCACTGGATTGTAACGAGATGTGTTTCCTCCATTTCTACCACATCAGTGATGGAATTCTTGAGAGAAGCTTTCTCGAAGGAAGGCATTCCTAGTACTATAATAACTGACAATGGTGTTCCATTCACTTCAGACGAAACAAAGCAGTTTATGACCACACTATTCATTACACATCTCAAATCCCCGCTTTACTGTCCCAAAGCAAATGGTCTGGTAGAAAGGGCCAACAGGTTGTTAAAGGACACCATTCAACTTGCTTTGGTCACTTACGAACCGGTTGAAGACGCTGTTAGGAAAATCTTGTGGTCTTATCACACGACACCTAATGCAGTCACTGGGGTGTCCCCATTTATCTCTCTTAAGGGAAGGAACCCTGGTTCTAAACTCACACCCAATTGGCTTAATGGTGGAGCTCCTGTATGGGTAGACAGAAATTCTGCTTTAAGACAAGTAGAGAAACACCAACTAGATTATAAGTGCAGATATGACACTAAATGGGGTACATCTAACAAGAGTTGGAAAGAAGGTCAATGGGTGGTTGTCAAGAAACCCACGGTGTCCAGAGCCAAGATCTCCGTATTTTCAAAACCATTAAGGATAAGACGTGTACACAACAATACTGTAGTGTTGGAAGACGGTAGCACTTGGAGCATGGACAACATAGCTTGCTGTTCAAGAGTTATTGGTTCCACGTCTCCCAGTGGAGACTATCAAACATTTCTTCCACCACTGGTTTGGATCCCAAGGTGTCGAGGCCACGCCAACCACCTATTTGGCAAGCTGACTATGAAATGTAACTGCATGGATACTCCCTCTTTATGCTCTGGCACAGTTATTTCCAATTTTTCCTTTCTCTGTGTATCCATATTTCTGCTCGATTGTTGCAATTATTAATTTTGTTGTGTATTTATTCTTTTTCTCAACCCTTATTATTGGGGTACATATTTTCTGTTGCACCCATTTTAGTTTTGTCCTCCTTTAGCAGGGAGGTGTGTTGTAACTTCCCGTTTTCCCCTCTTATTGCCCTCGTTTCCCCCCTCCCCCTCCTTGCCCTCCTTGGTATTTCCCTACCTTAGAACGTTGGAGAATGAAGCTCGCCTTCGAATGTTGTGAGTGTTTGTCTGTGAGCGGGCACTGAAGGATCCGGTCAATAAAGACTCTCTTCTTCCAAGATCGCCTGAGAGTCCATTCTTAACAGCTGGTATATCACTGATAGAGAGTAATGTAACAAGCTAAGACTGTTCTTCACATAAAAGCCTTCACACCTCGTCTTTGAAAAGGCCGCATAGTTTCTTCTGAATAGCGAAGTCTGGGTTTGTTTGGGTTTGAGTGTAGTACAAAATACCGGGACATCTTTGAGCTCAATGTCTTCCTTTCAGTGGTTCTTTACATATAACCTCCCTGGAGGTTCCAAATCAGACTAAACGCTCAGTTTTGGATTCTCATTCCTGCATGCTCTGTGATCGTTAATCCATTCCTCTCGCTGGACACACTCTCTCTTCAAGACACTTTCTGTTGCACCTCTTACTGCACAATGCTCTATCTGTTTGTGATCATTTGAGTCAAAGAACTGTGTGACTTCAAGTCTAAAGTTTCTATCATTTTCTGAATTTACATTTCTTCTTTGCCTCATTTCTGCACACTTCTCATGCTCTCTGTGGTCCTTTCAATAAATCCTCTTTCTTTCTACTCCTCCTGTTGGGCACCTCTGTCCATGATCCTGTCCATTGATGCTTTAGGTGTCCTCTCTGAAGGTTCCACGCTCTTGTTATTTTCTTTTCAATTTCTCTTTGACCCTCCCCAGGTCCCGCGCTCCATCTGCAGTGAGAGCTGCATGGCAGGGTACAGGAAGGCTGCGAGAGAGGGGGAACCGCTGTGCTGCTTCGACTGTGTCCCCTGCTCCCAAGGAGAGATCAGCAGTGACACAGGTGGGATGGATGACTCCTGTTAAATGCGTAATTTAATGCCTAACAGGATTAGATGAGGGTAGTAAGGGAAACTTTAGCATTTAGGGGCAGGAAGTAGTGAGGGGAAGTGAGGGTAATTTTAAGGTTCAATGTTATGAAAGTAACATTGATGTTAAACTCATGTGATATATTACAATAAAAACATTGATCTCAAGGTAAAAAGTCAAGGTGTTAGATTCTGTCCCATTCTTGCCCCTTTAGAAGTAAGAGACTGAAATGTACCAATGGTATAGTTGTGTGCCCAATTACCCACAGGTGGGATAGGCGTTATCATCAGATTTATACACAGGCCCAAATTCATAAAGGTGTCATGCAATGCAGAGCACCACCCAAAGAGGCTGCGTTGTGTTGTGTGACAGGGAAAGATCAGCAGAGTGCCATCTTCACAGAGATACGGCTCTCTCCTCCCTCCCGAGCACCGGCGCTGATTTATGCTGCCATGCGCTAGTCCCACACCTTAGCACCATAGTGATAGGGTGTGTGCCTGAGTCTACTATAGGTTTTGTATAGGAAGGACCCTTCCTATGCAAAATAATTTGGCTAGACAAGTTTAAAATCTTTTCCTAATTTGTGTATGTGCTGCACAGCGCAGCACACGTGCAAAGTCGGAAAAGCAAGGAGAAATTAAAACATTTCTCATTTTAACGCCTGCTTTTCAGCAGCTTTGATTTTTGGCACTGAACCCAGTTTACTAATGTTACTAGATATGGTTTAGCATCAAAAAGCATGGGTGGTTGAACAGGAACACCCATGTGCCACCCATGTAATGCCCGTTTGATGCAAATTAACATGCTGCTTTACGTTACTTTTCCCTACAAACCAATGCAGATACCAACTTGCGTTGGTTTGCTAATTCCCCAAAAGTTTTAGCATTAGTTTAGCCTTATAAAAAAAACACTAACCCAGCGCTAAACCTTTGGAAATCTTGACCAACATGTTTACATTTCACACTTAAGAAGCGTGACCTTGAACTTAAGGGGTACTATTCAAACCAGTGCTTTTGCAAACGTATTCATTATGTCATTTAGAGAATGCTCCAGACATAATATTCTCTCACCTCTTGTGCAGGCACGTGTTTCACCCTTTTTAGTCAATGTGCCTGGATCTCTCTCTAGTAATAGAGAAATCAAGGGTATCCCAATATGTGAACTTGGGGTGGTAAGCTGTTTAGGGAAAACAGTGGTTCTGGTGTGGCCTAAAGGTCCATTCAGAAGTGACCCTGTGTGGGGCACTATGATTGAAATGTAAGAAGTTCATTTATTAAAAGGGAGCAGAAAGTAATATACAGAGGGGGTAATCTACCATTATATTGCAGCCACTACTACGACTTACTATGACTACGCATTTTTTACTTAGCAGAATCTTTTACTTTCCATGCTTTAAGTTTGCATGCTTCTACTTCGCATATACTGCTAGTTAGCAAAATACCGTTCGTTAGCAAAGTCAATTACTTTGCTGACTAGGGTGAAAGGAAGTAAATGGATTCTTTTAGATAGGATCTGTTTAGCAGTTTGTTTCCTAAAGGTAAGCAGATTGGGAGTGTGTGATCCTCAGTCATAGTCTTGATGTCTGACAGGAGAAGGGCTCATTCAATATGTTGGATTTTTTTCGTTTGATTGTCTCCAGGAGCAAATGAGGTTTTGTATCCAATCTCAAAACAAACTCTTGTGCTCTTTAATCTTATCAGACTTTGGTGCTAGCTGGCTCATCTTCTCAAATTGAACAACCCCCTTGTTGGAGCTTAGCTTGAGGGCTTACAGTTTTCTTATATCCCGTGCATCCAGAGTATGTCCTAGGAAGAAGAGATAGATCATTCACACTCACTTGATTAGGATAGAATGATCATAAAAATCAGTTAGGCAAATGGAGTTCTCTGCTCCTGGAATACAGATCAGGAGCTCAAGAACACGTTGGCAGGTGCAAGAAGTCATTAGATGGCAAGCCTTTCCATTAGTATGTTTTTGTTTCAAATAACGGAAGTACATTTGCAAAAAAGATATCTTTCTAAATAAGTTACAATATTTTAACATTAATTGATGAATGATAGAAATGATAAGAAAGACAACATTATAGAGGGAGTAAGAACCCAAAAGGGTAGAAAATCAACATTTGGATGACAATCAAAGATGGCAAACAACAAATGATAAAAGTAAGAATTAAATGTAAGTTTCATCAGTAGTAACAGGGCTATGGAAAATGACTTCCAATTATTTCACATAGTTTTTACCCCCATAAGACCTTGTAGAATCCGACACTTTTTGTGGTGATTTTTGGAACTCCCTCCTCATTGTTAAACAAATGTCATACCTAGCCAATTTGATTTCAGTAGCAGTCAGTGATCCTGTTAACATTTCCAAGCAATATTGCACCTACAAAATAAATGTAAAAGAATACAATTAGAATAAAAACTTGAATGCACCAAAAAATAAAAACAGCAGAAAAAAACTAAACCTTAATCAGGAATTAAAATGCTTCCTGTCCAGGCCATGGCTGATGGAAGACATCATGTTTCTACATGAGAGTGCACATTAATGGATAGAAGGCAAGCAGGTTTTTTGGTTCTATTATTTCAAATGAAACGACTGCTTCCTTGACAGTCCTTTAGTTTAGAGTGGAAGGGCTCTTACAATCCATGTAAGACAAGTAACTTTTCCCTGAACCATAACACAAGGTTCTCAAATGGGGATGACTGGCATTACAGGAACAATCCTATATTAATTCATGTTAAAAGGTAGTTTGAAGAACAAATGTGGGAGGTTGGGTGCAACAGTAAACCTATCAAAAATGTTAATTGTTTCTGGTGTAAAATAACAGCTGATTGACTTGTGTCAATCTGCCGAAATTCCACAGCAGTTTCCGTATAATAAAATAACTCAAGTATGTGGTCATAGTTTTAACCTATTGATAGCCCAAAACATTCTGCAACATTGTCAGATTTCACACAAAAAACCTGAACTGTGTAATAGAAAAGGCAGAAAAGGTCAGAACATCAAAGCAGGCCTTTGTGATGGGGAAAGAGGCAAACTGACAGTGTGTCTCATTACTGGAGATATATGTGCGGGGCATGCATGTTTCAGCAGACATTCTACTATTGGGTTTTCCTTTGGCTGTACAACCACTGCCAACATGTGATATTATGCTCTGCATTGGTGGATATATTTTGTTTATGTAATCCTTGAATTTACACCAACTTCACAATTCTTGATCCCTAGAAGCAATAACATATAAGGTTACAAAAGAAAGGTCACTTGCAATAGGCTCCAATGCATGAAATAGAAGAAACAAGAGGGTGATATAACAGAGCATTGTGAGCCCCTGATACACAGAGGGAGAAGCAAACTGAAACATTAAAGGGATTCTAGACCATCATTCAACTGTGTTTAAGGCCTCTGTTAATGAGGGCTTCAAAAAATGTATTTTGTTGCCACTATTTGCAGTCGTAATTACCCATTACTATCCTAGTGTTCAATTTAGACCTGGGAAGAATATCAACTTCAGCCCAGTCAGTTCTGAACTCTGGAAAAGACAATAAGTCTGCAATTGAGCCATGAAGCTGGGTGGTGAGCTGCTAGGATTGGAGAGCCTGGGCAGGATATTATCCTCATAGATCAGGGCCTTGTTCTCACCTGCACACAGGTATCCCTTTAGAAACCAAGGTTTGGCAGATTGCTACAGTTAGTGATTAGAGGGAAAGCAAGAAGACAAGTGGGTATACGGGACAATATTGTCGCATGACATTGGGCTGCAAAGTAATTTCAAGTTAAGGAACAAACACCAAAGATTTTTGCTCTTAAAGCAGCATTCAGCTGTCTGACTTTCGATCAGATACTCTAACCCTGATTAGCTGTCTCAAGATCTGAAGAAATGTACCCACATGATGTGGTCAAAAATGTCTGCAATTATTTAGAATATGATGACATCTTCTATACATCTTGCACCTTCACCAGCAGGTGCAAGAGGCTCCAGGGGTGATTTCTGGGGGAGAGTCCAGGGACTTTGCCTACTTGTGAATCATAAAAAAGTGCTGAAATCAACCTCCGGAGCTCCTTAGCCAGGATCTTGGATGGTCTTTTGAGAGCAATGTTAATAGGTTATATAGTGTGATGGCTGGCACACTGTGGATGATGTTTGCACGGCATGGGGATCAGCAATATCACAGTGGTGAGATCCAAAGAGTGATGCTCTCTGAAAACATCTTACAGCAGGAGTGTCAAACACGGCTTACATATGTTATTGTAGTCACTTCGCAAGTCGATCACTTATGTTATTGAATTCACTTCGCAAGTCGATCTCTCCTGGTCATTTATTGAAGGGAGGTTGAGATCATAGAAAACATTTCATCAGCAATGATATCCTCTCCCAAGATGTCTCTCCCATTGCTGGTCAACTTGGGCATCCCAATAGGGAAAAAGAATGATTTCTCTGAGGCTGTGGTATCGGATAGAAAGGCATGGTGCAGATCAGTGAAAAAGCAGCTAATGACTTTGTGATCTTGAGAGGGTGTGAGCAGATGGCACCTTGTTGAACATGAGTGGCAGAAATAGCTGAATTAACTAACATCTGCCTCGCTTGGACTGCTTGGAGGCACCTAGCTTTTCCACGGTGCCAGTAATGATGTCACTTTCTTCTATGCAAAGTGTATTTTGCTGTTAATGTAAAAACAGATTTTTGGACAAAGTTCCATTCTACAGGTTCTGAAGCAATTGGGGAGGGCGATGTTGATTGTAAAGGAGGGTGAGGAATTTGATAGATGACCCAGGGCAGCTGAGTCCAATACAGTAAGGCTTGTGAATGGTTTATTAGCCTCCTTTGTAAATGAACAATGAGAAGCTTCCGGCAGGAGGGTCCTGAAGGTCTGGAAGTAGACAATGTTTGTGCAGGTTCCAGGAGCTTGGAACAGAGTAATGTAATCTAACGACTGTGTCAATCTCCAGATACCTTGCACGTTGCACTACTCCCTTGCATTACACAGTCGTGCTCTGTCATTAGTACTTGCTGTTTCAAGTATGTCTGCCCTATCTATAGTTGAGTGAAGGGCCAGGCTATAAACTCAATCAATCCCAAAAGGAAAAAGACACATTTAACAAAACATCTGGACAGCAGCGAAAAAAAGTGTGATGTGAAGTTGTTCAGAGCAAACAATGAGACATCTACAATTAGGGCCCCTCCAAATTTTAAGACTCTAGCAGGTCAGAAATTGCCCAAAGAGGATGGCCATTCCTTATCTGTATGTAATATTAGCCAAAGTGGGGTGTGCATGTAGCGACTGGGTTGAATAATTAAGGCTGATCACTCTGGTCACACAATCTTGCCTTTTTGGGATTTCGGAGCTTATAAGTGGGTCTTCTGCAAAAGGGAATTTCAGGCTATATGGAGGTCAAATAACACAGATACTACGGCACAGGGCAGGGACTGGAGTAGGTAATATGGATGGTCTTCCCTTTTGACGAATGTGTGACTATAAAGGACCCTGCCTCCTCTGTGACCATGATGCTGGTATCCCCTATAATCTAGGGTTGCAAGTTTCTACTTAATTACTAATAGGTAGGGTAGTGTGGTAGGACATATGTTAGGAATCCTCCTTGAACAACCTAGTTATTATTATTATTAATTTATATAGCGCTGAATAACCCCAAAGGGGTATCTCTGCGCTTAGGACGGAGGGCAGCAGCCAGGACAGAGGGGATCAGAAGAGGTGAGTTTTCAGAAGCTTCCTGAACTGAGAGAGGCTCTGGCAGTTGCAGAGCTGGAGGGGCAGCTCATTCCAGAAAGCAGGGGCAAGGTGTGAAAAAACGTTGCTACCGCTGCGCACTTTTTTAATTCTAGGGGTGCAGAGGAGGAGCTTGGAGCCTGATCTAAGAGGCCGTGAGGGGATATACTTGATAAGTTTAGCAGAAAGGGAGGAAGGCCACTGTTCATTAAGGGCCTTGAAAACAATACAGCCTATCTTAAATTTTACCCGCTTTCTCACAGCGAGCCAGTGAAGTTTTTTAAGGAAGCCGTTCTAGGTGGGGCGTTTGCTACAAGACGGCCAGCCGTGTTCTGTACAACTTGTAGCTTGTTTAAGGAGGCTTTGTTGCTCGCTGCTAACAGTGCATTACAATAGTCCATCCAGTTGACTTAGTACCAGAGCTTGCATCAATATTTTTTTGGTAGAGAAAGGTAACAGGGGGAAGATCAAGCTAAGTAGACTGAGGGTGTAGAAGCAGGTGCCAGCAGTGGTTTTGGCGTGAGCATCAAGAGTGAGGTTCTGGCCGATCCTGATGCCTACATATTTTACCACTTCCTTAGGAGATGGGGCCTTGCCCAGCTCCTCTGGCCACCAACTTGGAGTCCAGCTTATAGCTGCTCCTCCAAACAACATGACCCCGATTTCTCACATTTAGTTGGAGGAAGTTAGTCCTCATCCAGGCAGCAATGGTCTTCATGCCTTCAGAGAAGATGAGTTGTATATCTGGTCTGTTCTTATCAAAGGTGAGGAGGAGCTGGGTGTCGTCCGTGTATGAAATGGGATTGAACCCTAGGTTCCTCATAAGTTCAGCCAAGGGGGTAACATAGATGTTGAAGAGAGTGGGGCTTAAACAAGAGCACTGCGGGACCCCCTTGGTAACTTTGGTGGTTTTTTATCTAAAAGTCCCCAGAGTGACCGTCTGGGTTCTATCAGTAAGGACGTCCGTCATCCACTTCAGTGCAAGCCCCTGTACCCCAATGTCTCAAAGTCTCTCAGTAGGATCTGATGTGAAATGGTGTCAAATGCTGCCGACAGGTCAAGCAGCACCAGAAGTGCCACCTGACCACTGTCCAGGGCCATTCTGATGTTATCAATTACCTCAATTAGAGCAGATTCGATACTGTGCTTGGCCCGGAAGCCTGGCTGGGAGACATCAAGGCAGTGAGAGGTTTCGATGAAATCAGACAGATGTCTGTTTATATGTTTTTTATGGGGCGGTAATTAGAAAGCTCTGTAGTGGATATCTTGGGCTTTTTGCTAATAGGAACAACTTGAGCAGCTTTCCATTCTAGAGGGAGTCTGCCTGTACTCAGGGAGCTATTAAGGATGGAACAGATGGGTGTGGCTAGCTGTGCGGAAAATCTAGATGAGATTTTAGCAGGGATGATATCAAGGGGAGAACCCGATTTGGTTTTGGTAAGAAGGGATACAACTGCTGCTGAAATGAGAGGGGAAGCAGTGGAGCTGTGAGGTATTGTTGGGGGGGCTGGGATATCCTGCTGTAGAATGGGGAGAAGTTATATTGGACGAGATCATTTTCTGGTATATGTCTTCAATTTTTTGGTTGAAGAAGGAGGTTACATTGTCGCACAGTGGCTGTGACGGAGATTCCACAGTTTCGCAGGCTCTGGGATTCGTGTAGGATTTTAGGATCTGGAAGAGGGTTCTGGAATTGTTCCCAGCTTGCTCCAGTTGATGAGTGATGTGTAGCTTGCGGGCGGATTTAATATTTTTATGATAGGAGGACAGTCCGGCTTTATAGCTCTCTTTATCTTGCCCGCTGTGAGAGAGTCGCCATGTCCGCTCTAGTTTTTTACACAGTCTCTTTTCAGTTCATAAGGCTGGGGAATACCAGTTAGTGGGGGTGGGTTTAGGGAAATGGGTCTG
Organism: Triturus cristatus; assembly: GCF_964204655.1. Lineage (NCBI taxonomy): Eukaryota > Metazoa > Chordata > Amphibia > Caudata > Salamandridae > Triturus > Triturus cristatus. Next base: position 1,667,200,401 of record NC_140591.1, on the reverse strand, counting down.
TGGCTTCATAGGGGCCACTTTATCTATAGTGTTTAAAATAATGGAGTTAAAATGGGCTAGTTGTTCTTCTACCTCATAAGTGCCAGTGTCGATGTCCCAGGAACAAAAAGGGGACATGAGTTGATCGGGCTTCATTTTGTGCCATGGTCTATACCAGCGATTGGTGTGAAGTGTTGGGGTGGGAAGGTTTCTAGGACTCATGAGTTGGAAGTTCACCAGAGAGTGGTCAGACCAAATCAGAGGGCATGTTTCCCCGCAGAGGATGTTCGGGGAATTGAATAGGATGAGATCTAAAATGTGCCCAGCTGTGTGGGTAGGATCGTTGTTGATCTTCAAGAGACCGGTAGTGGCCAGGTCTTTTAGGCAAGCAGTGGCTTCACGGTTGAGGGCATCTTCACTATGAATGTTGAAATCCCCCAGGAGGAGGAAGTTACAGGTAGTAATAACATGTGGAGAGATGAATTCCAAGAATTGGCTAATGAAACCTAGTAGCGGGCCTGGGGGGTCTATAAACAAGAGTCCCTTTCCAGCTATGTTGGGGGTGAAGGTCAAGTCTGAAGATACGGCATTCTATTTCATTAGTGCATAGCTGGTCTAAAATAGAAATGGGTATAGAATAATTGTGAATTAGAGCTATCTCGCCCCCTGCTCGTCCTGTCCTGTCTAATTTTTGGATGCGGTATCCATCCGGTAATGCCAGAGCAATAGCGGGGATTGAGGAAGGTTTGATCCAAGTTTCCATGAGGAATCCAATGTCAAGATCTTTTTCGGTTAAAAGATCCCATATATTAGTAGCATGTTTGGGGAGGGATCTGACATTAGCTAGGAAGCAGTTCCAGCCTGTGATGTTAGATGGTGACTGGGCACAGCTATGAGGAATATTCCTAAGTGACCCAGAACTAACGCCTGTAACGGACAGTTCAGGGAGTAATTCTGAATCAGGGGGGGCAATGCTCTGATATCTGCAAACCTTGCAAAAAAAAGGGCCTTCAGGTAAGCTATCTGAGTGCACTCTGTGTTCACACAGGTTGTATCTAATCCTGAGCAGCTCGTCTCGTGTATAAGAGCACCATGGACTCGTAACCTTTAAAATGTATGAGAGCAAACTAGCAGGGGTCCTGGCGTGGACGGGCGCAAGCAGGCTTGCCTTAGGCTCGCCTTCGACACACCAGCGGCGCGCCCACTGTGCGCCCACTGCGCATATCCGCTGCGCATCTCGCCAGCCATCGACTAAAGTAGGATTCGGCCAATAGACCGTCACCCTCCTTTCCGGTCTCTGCAGGGAGTACCCCTGGTCGCGTCCATCAGCACTATCTCCGTCCACTCAACAGGCGAGCCTGCGTTGGACCAAGGAGAAGTGCTTGGATGGCGGCGGAAGGTAGGAAATAGGGTAGAAAAACAGTGCGTTTTAAAAGGGTTTCTTGGGTAAACGCAAATAGCAAACTGCAGGGTGATTTAAAAAGTAACTGATCGTAGATCCTTTACCAGGAATCACTATGGTGGAGAGAGGCTTTTCTGGCGTATAGTGTGTCCACTGCGCGTCTCACCAGCCATCGACTAAAGTAGGTTTTGGCCCTCCTTTCCGGTCTCCGCCAGAAGTACCCCTGGTCGCATCCGACAACACTATCTCCCTCCACTCAATGGGCGAGCCCGCATTGGACCAAGTAGAAGTGCTTGGATGGCGACGGAAGGTAGGAATTAGGGTAGAAAATCTGTGCATTTTAGAAGGGTTTCTTGGGTAAAAGCAAATAGCAAAGTGCAGGGTGATTTAAAAAGTAACCGATCGTAGATCAGATACCAGGAATCACTATGGTGGAGAGAGGCTTGTCTGGCGTATAGCGCGTTAGTTAGTCTGAACAGGAGATTATTTAGGAATATTTCACCCATAGGGATCTACACGCCCTGACGAAAGCCCCAGATCGTATATGCAATTAATGATGGGCAGAAACATTTTGGCAAGTAGTTGGTTGTGAGTCATTGTACTCTACTACCCTACCTATTTTGATTTTAACCATACCTAGTGTTCCAGTAATAAAGGTATTTTCCCCTTGGCACACCAAGGTATTTTTAAATATTTAGCTGGATCCCCTGTCATTTGGTGCTTTCCAGTAAGATTTATGTAAGAACTCCCTCCTATCTAGTCAGTCTTCGAGGAGGTTGAATCCGTCTTGGTGGTATTGTCCTACCAGGGTGCCGAGAGGATTCCTATGATGAAGCATGACACTAAAAAGTGTGTGAGGGGAGAGGAGTTGGCCTAACTGTTAGGGTGCTCGACCTCGGACCTGGGAGAACTGGGTTTGAGTCTCGGTAACGACGCTAAACCTCCAGTGATTCTGGGCAAATCACTTAATATTGCCGTGCCTAACAAAAAAAATAAAACAAATGTGTGTCCTTATGTAACGTAACTGGTGTTATGTAAAGCGCTTTGATACCTGATTGGATTCGGGTCAAGTTCGCGCTATATAAAACTCTGCTAAAAAAAATAAAAAAATCTTCCATTGATGATGACATTCCACAGATGGTAATCTAAGGTTTAAGTTTTGCTCAGTCTATATACGTGTCAGACCCAATAATCTTGGAGCACTAAGTACACAGTTCTTCAAACCACTGTCACTGTATACTTATGTTGTGTTAGACAGGTATCTTTTCTTCTTTATATAATGTGATAAATCAGTTGCATTTAATAAAATAGAAGAATGGGCTTAGGGAAGCCGAGCAATGGCACCCTGTGATGCCTGTGCATGGATGGAGTAAGCCATAGTTATAGTGTCTTGGAGGCCTAAACTTAGGGAGTAGGAGACTTAAACTGGAGAAAGGGTGTTAATGACTGAGAAAGAGGCATTAGTTAGACTACAGGGTGTCAAAAGCCAAGGTCACCACTCTCTCAAGTTCCCGGAAGGAATCTTAGTGTTTGCTTCTGACTGTGAGGTCTGAATAATGTAGAGCAGGTAGAATAGGAACAACACATTTTATTCGCTTTGGCGTAGATGAATTGATATAACAAGGAGCAAGGGATGATGTCTCAAAGTGAATGCAATCAAGGGGTGAGGTGAGGAGCAGGAAGGTAATCTTTGCTTATAAATCCTATCTCTGACAAATGCGTTCATGATGTAAATGAGGCCATCATTAGAAGAATGCTGCCTTTTGGAGAGTGAGGCTAGGCGCCACTTCCCTGTCTCTGCTGTTTCGGCTTTGATGATATGTCCATGCAAATAGAGATTACTGTGCCCAGGAAATGTTTCCCCTCACATGGGTAACATTATTTATGTAAGCTGCAGATAAGCTCACCATCTCTGGTGGCTCCAGCACTCCCAAAGCCAGGACACAATGAGACTGCAGATGAATATGTAATGTCACAACGCATGCAATTACAACGCATGCTTTTACAATGCAGTCTTTACATCGCAACTACCATTACATTGCATGATTTTACAACGCATGCCATTACAACACATTTTTTTAAACTCCCATTACAACGCATTCCATTACCATGCATACCATTACAATGCATAAGATTACAACGCATAATACTTTTAGGGCAACAGTAGGGTAAGGGTTGGATAGTGTAGGGGCAAAAATTACTATTACCACTCCAGTGAGCGCAACAGTAGGGAAAGTGATGGATAGGGTAGGGGTAAAAATTACTATTCCGATGTACCCCAAAACCCATACCTACCCTAATACTAAAAAATCTCCATTACCTACCTTATAATGCGTTGTAATGGCATGCGTTGTAATGGTATGTGTTGTAATGGCATGCGGTGTAGTGACATGCGTTGTAATGGCATGATTTGTAATGGCATGCGAAGTAAATGCAGTTGCATTGTAACAGTTGCGTTGTAAAGGTAGGTCGTTGTAATGACTGCGTTGTAATGGATGGGCCCCCTGCAGACAAAGTAGTATCAAAAAATAAAAACCAAGGTAGCAGACCTCTTCCATCTCTGTACCTATGGTCTGGAACAACATCCCAGAATCCATTATGACTAAAAATCTGACTTTACCATTTCAGAGGGTTTTAAATTGCAATTCTTTAGACATTAAACTTGACCTATCATCCTGCTCCCAATTGGAAGTTATCACTTATTAAATGTAATACGGCGACCCAATGCTATCCTACGGGAGAGCTAGGCCTTGCAGTAATATAAGTCAAACTTCTTGAATACACTGCTTTCTGCCCTCCGGGCTGTTCAGGCCTACATTAGGGATGGGAGATAAGCATTAAAAAAGAAGATTTGAGCCCAGGAAAAGGTTTACTTTCCAAGGTCGAAATTACAGCTTAAAACTTCACACAGAGGCTGCCATGGCAGGCCTGAAAAATGTTGAAGGACTACTTAAGTGGGTTCCAAAATATGTGCTGGAGGCCCCTTAGTAACATTTAATTCACAGGCCCTGGGTACATTTAGTACATTTGGTACCTCTTTATGAGGGGCTAAGAAGTACATTAAATATGCCAGTTGGTTGTAGTCCAATTCAATCACGTTTAAAGTAGGGAGCACAAGTGCTTTAGTACTGGTCAGCAGTGGTAAAGTGCACAGAGTCCTAAGGTCAATAAAAATGAAATCAGCAAAAGTAGGAGGGATGAAAGCAAAAGGTTTGGGGGAAGCCCACCCTAAGGCTGACAGGTCTAACACCAAGCATCCATTTATTTACATGTACACCTTAGTCTAAAATCGGCGCTATGAGGGTTTAAAAGGATTGTGTGTGTCTGTGCTGCTTCAGGATGGTGGCTCTTACTCTATAAATATATATGATCTATTGTTATTTAACTTTCAGGTGTACGTTATCAAATGTCTATTGCATGTATTTATATTATGTTTCCAGAAAAGGCACTCTATACCGCAGCTGTATGTTATTTTTAGATAGATGTGCAAAGTTAAATACTATTTAGGCAAAATATAATAAATGTTTTTGATTCTAAGTGATAACAGAGAGTAATAGACATTTTCTTGAAATCTTGTTGCTGATTTAAAATCTATGTCTGAGTTGAAATAACATTTGGTTGACAGCAGCACTTAGAAAAAGTATTTATTCTCTATGTACTATCTACTGTAAAGGATCACTGCCAACCAGTTTAATAATCTGGAAATATAACACAATGTCTACACCTTGCCACTGATGTTTTTTTGGTGGAATCAATTCACTGATGATATATCCAAAACATGTAAATGCCCATTTTTGTTTCAGATACAGTGAAATGCTCCAAATGTCTTGAAAACCAGTGGCCGAATGAGAGACGTGACCAATGCATTCAAAAACTGATTGAGTTCCTAGAATTCGATGAACCACTGGGTTTAATGCTCACACTCTCTGCAGCAATCCTATCCCTACTCACTGCATTGATCCTGTTCTTCTTCATCAAGTACAGAGACACTCCTATCGTCAAAGCCAACAATCGTGGGCTCAGTTACCTGCTGCTCGTTGCCCTCATGTGCTGTTTTCTGTGCTCCTTCATATTTATTGACCGTCCCAGAAAACTCACCTGCATGCTGCGCCAGACTGTCTTTGCAGTAATCTTTTCCATTAGTGTTTCCTCTGTTCTGGCTAAAACTGTTCTTGTTGTTCTTGCCTTCAAGGCTACACATCCTAGCAGCTCTGCCAGGAAGTGGCTGGGGTCAAAGTTGCCAGTTTGTATCATTTCCTTCTGCTCATTGGTGCAAATCCTAATATGTGTTACATGGATGGTAAAGTCACCTCCATTCCCAGAAAGGAACATGGCATCTAGTAAAGAAAAGATAATATTTGAGTGTAATGAAGGAGACACCTTCTTCTTCTACTGCATGCTGGGATACCTGGGCCTCCTGGCCACAGTCAGCTTTATAGTGGCCTTTGTCTCAAGGAATCTCCCTGGAAGCTTCAATGAGGCCAAGCTGATCACCTTCAGTATGCTGGTGTTTGTCAGTGTGTGGATCTCCTTCATCCCGGCGTACCTGAGCACGAGGGGGAAGTACATGGTGGCCGTGGAGGTGTTTGCCATAAATTCCTCCAGCCTGGGACTGCTTGGATGCATATTCTTTCCAAAATGTTATATTATTGTCATGAGGCCTGACAGGAACACAAGGGAGCATCTAGTAGGGAAACACCACGTTCCTAATAAATGTAAAAAAGGTTATGATGTCCTGAGCTAATGCTTAATCAGCTGTGGAGTATTATGGGAAATTGAGTGGCCATTATGGAGAACTGAAATTATGCAAATTTGGTTTGAAATCATCCATCCTTGGACTAAGAAACAACTGAGAAAGACTAGAATTACCAAACACACAGCGGAAACGGCAGCTGCAAAATAGAGAGTGTTTCAGATTCTTTGAATCATCTCCCTCTAATAATAAATGGATTTATATTGGAGAGGAAAATATTACAATAAAAAGATGAGCTAGAAAGAGACAGGGCTAGAGAAGGAAAGAGTAAGACAGAGAGAGGGGGGACGAGTGCAAGCAAGTATGAGAGAGAGTGTATAAGAGATAAGGGGAAGAAACAGAGTGGCAAAGATGCAGAGTAAGATACATTGCAAAAAAAGTGTGAAAATGGGGCAGTGACTAAGAGATAGAATATAGTATTACAGTGAGAAAGTTTGAAAAAGATAATACAAGACAATAAGAGATAATGTCAGACAGAAATACAAAATGGGGTACAGAGAGATGATGTGTGTGCATGTGTGTGTGTGTGTGTGTGTTTGCATTTGTGAGGAACAAGAAAGAGAGAGATGAAGAGGGGGAAGGAGATGGTAATCATGTCTCAAACACTGCTGATATTGTTGTTGATTTATTCAAAATATAGGGGTCTTAGTCCAGTATGCAGTAGGGGTGGGCGGCAAACTCCGCTCCGCCGGCGGAGTGGGCGGAGTTTTTGCAATTCCGCGATTTGCTTTGATCGCGGACCATGACAAGCTCCGTCACTGACCGGCGGAGCGGAGTTTAGTATGGGTTAAACTTTCGTTTTACAAATAAATAACCAACTCTTTTTTTTGTTTATTGCCCATCGATATCATTATTTGCAGAGGGTAAATATTCAGGCCCTTTTCTGCAGCTTAGCAGCAGCGTCGCTTCAAAATGCTCCAGCTCAGTCATCAGGCGGCAAGTATTTTTTTAAATTTGAGACTGGTGCCTCAAAGTCCCCTTGCACTGCAGCGTGTTGTTTGCTCAGCAACGGCACCACCAATGTGTCTGGCAGGTTAAGCCTCGTCCTATCTCCTAGTCTCATGCTGTGTGCGTCGGTCGAGACGGAGAGTGGACTGGAGTCTCCAAACCAAACACAAACATCAACTTTCATGGTTCCTCTATTCATTTAGGGGCATATCATCAAGACGATTATCGCCGCTTCAGTGTCCGTTTTCGTCCGTAAAGCGGCGATAATCCTAACGCGGTATTAGCAAGGGCACGCTAACCGGCTTTAGCATGTGCCATCGCACATTTCACTAACGCCTTGCATCTCATCGCTAATGAGATGCAAGGTAGGCGTTCCTTCCCGAAATAACTGGAGAAATGTCGCTAACCGACATTTCCCCAATTATCAAGGGAATCGCTAACAAGCATAGCGATAAGAAAAGTGGCACTAACCATGGTTATCGCTACTTTCCTTACGCCTGCTTTAATTCTGACTTAGCCATGTAATTCAATGGGAGGTGGATTACATGGCTAAGACCACCCTGCCCTATCAGCAAGGTATCGCCGGTCACAGTGCGATTATCGCTGGATTTCCAGCGATAATCACACTGTTTTCCAGCTATTGCTTGCATTTCTATCACTTTGGAGATAAGCGTTGCTGATAGCATGCTATCTCCACGATAGAAAGCAGCGATAGCCGGCGATAATTATCCTAGCGCTATGTGCGCTTAGCGATAATTATCTCCGCCCCTTGCTGATATGCCCCTCAGAGTTTTGTTTTCCACCTCTAGAATTCAAACATGAATAGTGCAGAAAAGATATGAGGAACTGGCCAATAATATCAGATGCCAACTGCCAAGTAGTTTAAGGTGGAAGGAAAAACATTTTGAAATAGCGTATGTTTTCAGAATTAAAAAAACATTTCTGACGCTCCACCTGTGCAAAGGGGAGACTGTGCAGGCACCCTCCTCTAGAAGGGGCATTCAAAGTTTGACAGAGTAGCAAAAGCACAAAAACATTGGCGGTGAGTGTGTTAGCACAAATGTGTGACTTGATGGCCTCCTCCACTGGGCCAACAGGTCAGACTGATGATCTCCCTGCTCTACTTAGGGTTGGGTGCCCATCAATAAATTTACTTGCTTGGGTTTGACATGTCAAGAATATCAGACCCAGGCAATCACATCAATCAGTGACTGATGCAAAGGGAATTAATCTTCATAGTTGTCAGGGTCATTGCTTGTTTGTTTTTGAAACATGAATGGAAACGCAGAATGACACCAAAAACATGAGGCACACATGGCATATAAATGAGCCTGCAGAAGAGCTCAGCTATGATGTCTCCATCTAGGTAGGTAGGGATCCCTAAATACGGTGGGTGGTAATTACCTCTGCTAGCTTTGCAGGCTTGTGGACTCTCTGCCAGGCTCTAAATGAGCCTGCTAGTGATGTGGCTAGTTCTGACCGCCCAACCCCATTTGTAAGTTTTTCTGGGCCTTCCTGTGGGAAATGTCCATGGTTTCCATCTAAGCAATTCCTTAGGCTTTGCAATCACACTCAAATGTCAGTAGTCAAACTTTAACTGGATCACTACCTACTAGGTTAGTGATACTAACAGTTAACACAAATTTAAACTGGACAGCATCTCTAGTTCTTTGGTGTCCAGTTCCCAGTGGCTAAAGGGTATGATATTGCCTGTGAGATGATGGGAAATGGGCACAATTGCTTGAGCACAAGATGTCAAGCAGTAATACTCATGAGTCCCAGTGGGGTCCTCAGCGGTACTAATATTTAGCTGGACATAGATCAGTACCAGTTGGTCATCATCATTTTTTTCTGGTCTCACAGGGAAACCGAGAGTCTGTATTACTGTCAAGTGCTAGACAATGTGAAGGTTTAATGAGCCTCCATGCTAGACAATGAGAAGGTTTGATGAGACTCCATGCTAGACAATGTGAAGGTTTGATGAGACTCCATGCTAGACAATGAGAAGGTTTGATGAGACTCCATGCTAGACAATGAGAAGGTTTGATGAGACTCCATGCTAGACAATGAGAAGGTTTGATGAGACTCCATGCTAGACAATGAGAAGGTTTGATGAGACTCCATGCTAGACAATGAGAAGGTTTGATGAGACTCCTTCTTGATTGCCTAAGGAAACGGTTACTCCTCTCATTAGCCAAGGTGCCATTTTGCACTTAATTGTACATGTGGAAGGTGCCAAGTGTCTGCATAAGTTGTCCAAGTTAGAAGGGAGAAAAACACAAAGGATAAAAGTCCTTATTGGCAATATTGTATCTCTTGATTTAAGATGACGATTGACGATTAATACAGAAATAAATAGAAAGGAACAAAATTTTCATTGACACCAGGGAAGAGGAAAGCGCTAAGCGTGACTATACAGACGTGTGACATCATTTGCCCAATGTAGCATCTTGCAATACTACTGCTGCCCTGGTCAGCAAGGATGCTTAACCATGTGCTGACCACAACATCCAACAACATCCAACAACATGCTGCCTAACTGTGCGAGGGGTGCACAGTCTACTCCTGCACACTTGCAATCTCTGGTAATCCACTGCTTAGCACTGGTAAGCAATAAAAGTACTGGTAAGGGTCAAGCGGAGCTTTACATTTCTAAAGCTTCTAAACCATTGGTGGTTGGAAGATTGTTCAAACTGTTCCAGAATTAGAGTGTAGAGATAAACCCATTGCATGCTTATGATGATTGTGTCCCCACGGTCCTTGCTGTACATTTACTCATCTGTTTAGTGGAGTCAATAATCTGTGAGTTATTTGCAGGTGTTCTGTATTTCTTTGAGCGCAAAAAAACAGTTGATGGACAGAATGCAGAACAATGTCATACATTCCCCCCAGTACAGAGATCTGGGCCTAAATCCATTGTTTTGTTGCTCACCATGCCATTCCAGTTTGGACCCAGCCATATGCAAATCAGTCTTGACCCTGTGCCCCATGGGAACAGTCCAGCCTGAACTGCCAGGCCAGGTCCTCCCTATACTGGAAACAAGCATCCTAGGACCGGTTCTGGGGTTTCAACCCTCTTCAGCCAGGATAGCTTTACTCCAGTGGCATGGAGTGCACAGGACTCACGTCTGGGCATACCCGTCCCACTCGGGGTGACAAATGCAAAAATGACAGTTGATGGACAGAATGCAGAACAATGTCATACATTCACCCCAGTACAGAGATCTGGGCCTAAATCCATCATGTGTTTGCTCACCATGCCTTTCCAGTTTGAACCCAGCCATATGCAAATCAGTCTTGACCCTGTGCCTCATGGGAACAGTCCAGCCCGAACTGCCAAGCCAGGTCCTCCCAGGACTGGAAACAAGCATTCTAGGACCGGTTTCGGGGTTTCACCCCTCTTAAGGCAGGATAGCTTGATTCCAATGGCATGGAGAGCATGGGATCCACGTATGAGCATACCCGTCCCACTCGGGGTGACAAATGCAAAAACAACAGTTGATGGACAGAATGCAGAACAATGTCATATATTCACCCCAGTACAGAGATCTGGGTCTAAATCCAACATTTTTTTGGCCATGTCTGAACTAGGGTGGTGGAGTGAGCTAAAGAATGAGGATGATTTAAACCCAGATCAGTTGACTGGGGGTGAGTGTTTGATTTGCTCAAACGCTCCGTCCATCATCCCTTTTGGTATCGCTCTGTATTTCTTTGAGACATTCAAAAGAAACCTTAAGTTATGCTCTTTAATGGATTTATCTAAATTGTACCCCCATCACAATTAAACGTGGATTCAACCCCTTCAAAATGGGCTGCTGGTTGACTGAAGAGTAGAGGCAGCTGATATAGTGATAAGGCCATATAGAATTTTTTTCAAGCACATGATGGGAGAATGCCTGCAAGCTTCTCTTCTGCAAGTTGAGTACATATTCCACATTTTGGGGTCGGAACCCAGCAGCATAAATCTATAGTAGCCAAGTAGGCTGGGGAAACCTACATTGATTCCCTGCCCGCTATTTCCTTTTGTTATGTATCGTGCATGAGCAAAAGCCCAGCTAAAGAACAGTGCTGTGCCATAGAAGTGGTACTAGTCTGGTGATGTTGCTGGTCCTTTGTTTTACAAGCAGATCTTGATCAAACTTCAATTGAGTTAACAGCATTGTAGTTGGCACAGGAGGATGAAAGGAGGATGAAAGGTGCAGTAGACAAGAAGAGCCTGAATCTACCTTATAAAGATTAGATTCATGCTTTTCACTACCACAGAGATGACAAATCTGTAATGGAAGTGTTTGGCTTTACCACAAAATGTATCAATAGCTCCAGCTCTTTGGCTTACTTATTGACAGCAATCTCATACACACTCACTAGCAATCAGGTGGCTGCCGAGCCTGCGATTGGCAACCTCCAATATTCTTCCCTCACTGGATAAGGTCTTAAACTTCACGAATGGAGCCTTGTACGGTCTCCTAACAATACTCCTCCTATTGCATCCAAACATGCAACTTTTACTTCTCTATCAAAAAAACTGTTTACAAGCTAATGATGCATGTGTTCAAATCAGGGAATGGCACTGCTCATGACTACTAATCTGACATTTTATCCTACTGCACTCCATCCTAAAGCTAATTTCAAATATAAATACATTATCCTCTTGATTATAGAAAGAGTCATACCCAAAATGCCCATACCCCAAACAAAAAGGACTGGCACACAACTGATTTACCATTTGGGACAAAAATCCCTGTCATCTTTAATTCTCTGCTATCTTCAGCTTTTCCCCTTTCAACTCCTGAAACAGACAGGACTCACACATATTGAGTGTGTGTCTTTTCAAACGTTTAGATGTAATAAAAGGTCTAAATAAAAGAGAGGTTAGTAATAACGTAGAGTGACTGAAAATAAAGTTTGAACTAATAAGGAGACTGTCCACTGATTGTGGAGGACAATCAAAGCTTTTGACTATAACATCCCACACAGAAGAACTACCTTAGTCATTTGCTGATAACTAAGTCAATGATGAAATGGTACCACAGTTATCTGGGGGATGGCATTTTTCACCCTTTGCTAGGTTTTACACTGAGGAAAGAATTCCAAAAGGGAAAGCAACATTTTACAAACATGACAGAAAGGAGAAACAATTCATGTCTCGTTAAAAAATATATATTTCTAAAATATTCATTTGAATGTCTCAAATAAGATAGCAAACATGTTGATTTTCTTTCTTACATATGCTACATGACTATGGTCATGGCTGGCAATATCACAACTCATCAGTGTTATGAATGCCTAAATTGTGCATGTCTGAATGGCCAGCTTGCCCTGCACTGTCATATCATGTTTCTGTTATTCTGAGAGTAAGACATTTATTTCAATTTACCAAGATACCAGGGGTAACATAAGTGCTCTTTTACCTCTCTTGGTGCCACGAAAGCAAGTGACTTCACCTAATCTTTGACTGCACATGGAATATTGTTATGACATTGCGATGATTTCACAGGGAGTGACATCAATGGAGTATTAAAAACTGCAATATGTGCACACTATTTAATAGAACACCTAGACCAGTTTCTTACTCGCCATATTCTGAACAGCATGTTGCACAATGAGAAGCGAAGTGTTAAATCATGAAATGCCCAAGGTGTTGCACGCGGCACAGCCATACACAAGCAAACAATGCCATCATAAGTTCATCATAAGTTCATAAGTAAATGAATGCAATTCCCAATTTAGGCTCAAATGGCCATTTTCAGCCTTAAAATAAAACAACAATGGTTCTGTGGGTCTCTTTTCATCTATGTGTTCACCTGACCAAAAGTACTCTCTACATTATCCATCAGTAATGCTCTGTTTATTCATAAACAACCATACGAACATCATCAAAATCAAGTAAAGTGCAGGTGGCGCAGTGCTCAAAAAGAGCAGTGAAGTGCATTATTTACAATGGTCCATATATACAAAGGGATGTCCGAAAAATTTATGTAAATAGGGCAGTCCCAAATCCAATCATAGGTTGCTGTACACCAGATGAATGACCGGAAAATCCCAATAAAACAGTTGGGATTTAGACCCTCAAGTTAATTCATAGGGGTCTCCTCAGGACAAACATGCCGCCTGACCATTAACCTTCACGCAGCCTACATGTATTCTCTGATGAGGTAAGGCCTACAACAACATCTGCATCAATTGTGGCATATGTGCACAAATTGCACTATAACAGGCCCCACAGGTCGCCTTCTCAATAATGGAACCACATGCGCTCGCTGCGGCCAGGGGTCCTGTATATTTGTACACATTTCCATCCTTAAGACACCACCTTAAATGCCCAGACATATTTTTCATAGAATCACACACACACACATCATCAACCTTTACCCACAATCAAAGTCTCATATGACCATGATAACATCAAAGATCTAGTTCTAACATCAAGTTTTACCAAAGTCTTTCTGGAAGGCTACAAAATAAAGACATCAAAGACTTTAATTCTAGCAGAAAGTGTATATACATGCCCCATCCAGAGGTAACATGGCCACTTTACCATGTCTGCCTGTACTCCTACTTCCAACTATTGTAACTTCACCCATGCCAACACAAGTTAACGGAAAACAATTTTTTCTAAACTAGTGAACTGAATATTGTGTAAATGCTCGGTTATCACTGCCATACTGAATGATTTGATATTTAGTAATTGTGGCTATTTGGCAGTATATGCTTTTTAGTCTAAAATGTATTTAATAAAGAATTTTGAATGAAATGTAAAAAGTTGCCAAAGAATAACTGAAGTAAAACATTATAAGAAACATTGAAAATAAAATTGTTATCTATTGTTACACAATGATAATTAATATGTATATCATTTTACCTTTCATTGGAATTGCACTATATTCTGGAACTAAACCTCCAAAAAGAGCATTTTGAAGCGAACATTAGTGCTCACAACATCATTAAAGATTTTGCAAACTTGAATTAGAAAATGATTTACATTAGCATTAGGTTTACATAAATAACAACTTATTACAAAGAAAAATAAAGTCTGTGAGGGGGAAGTAGTAATTGCAGTAGCCGCTCCTGGAGGGAGTGCTGCGGGGCGGTGAGGCAGGGCGGGGGAGGGGCAGGGTGGGGGTAGTAAACTCCAATTCAAGGCCGACTGGCGTAATGTAAATAAATAAATTAATAAAACAAATGTCATTGCACGCGCTGCATCGCCATTTGGCGTTTCAGCATGTGCAATGAAATTCGTTTTTAAAATGTATTTATTTACATTACTCCGGTAGGCCGTGAGCTGGAGTTTACTACCCCACACCCTTCTCCTCCCCTGCCCCACCACGCCGCAGCACTCCCTCCAGGAGCCACTACTGAGTAATTGGTGTATAATGAATTGCAGAGCATATTTTATCCCACAAATTAATAGGCCAATTGATATTCAAATTACTTTTCCACATTTTTCCCACATTTTATTCATCTGCATCTTCTTTTAAAGACAAAATCTGAATATACATCACATAAGGTTAAGAAAACCCACGTTATTTTCCAATAATCTATCTACATAATGTACTAAATAGGTAGTTTATTCAGGGTAAATCACTAACATATCTAAACTAGCAGTCAATTTAGTGTAAAGGACCCCGACAGTGTAGGAGAGCTTTTATGTTTTGTTTCAAATAATAAGCAATAAACATGAATTATTTCCACGTACTTGATGTACATCAATTTCAACTTGACCCAAAAACAACTCTTCCATTATCTCAACATTGAAAATAATACAATAAATATGCTCCTAATGCAACCATTCACTAAAATTGTGATATAGAGAAAGTCAAATGACTTAAGGAAAAATCAGGAAACCTTCCGACTCCATTTCGCCTAAAGTGTTACAAGTTTGGAACAGAAACAATAAGTCTTTTTTAATTCCATGTAAAGTTAAATTAAGATGAGTTAATACTTTTAAAATGGCATTTAGGTAAAAAAATAATTAATAACATAGCAATCAAATATACAATATTAGGAGAAACCATCAATCCAGGTATGTCCCACTTGCCCGACCAAGAGAGATTTTCAACTCATTCCATATTAAACCTAAATCGAATGGTATAACTGGTGAACTATTTGCTGGAATATTCAGTTTTAGAGCTGTCCCATAATAGGTTACAATCCATACACTTGACAGACAGAATATATTTAGTAGGTGCGCCCCTGACCTATCAATATTATCCTATGGCCTGAAAGACTGAAGAATACCTCGACTTCATTAAAAATGGAGATCTAGCAGTGTCAGTGTCATCTAAATATCAAATTATATCATCAGCATGTGTGATAATTGCAATTAAAATTCACATATTACAAAGCCTTTAATCAATATTTTGTAGAATTCATAGCAAAAAAGTTTCTAATGCTAAAACAAATAACACATGCGATAAAGGCAGTCTAGTAGGATGCCATCCTATAAAGAGAAATAAAGAGATGATATACCATCAAAAACCTATAGCCTTTGGCTATTCCTATAGTCATGAAACAAAACATAAACATTAGTCCCAAAACCACACCTTTTTAAAGATTCACATCCAAAGGCCAAATCCACAACATCAAAGTACAATAGAAGCCAATGGAGAGAGTCAAAAAAACACTTTACTATTTTTATTTTAATAGGATCTAGCACAATATCCCAAAAGTCTACCTCTTCAGAAAAAATAATTGAAATAAATAGTTCTAAAATCAATAGTTAAACATTTGGCTGCCATATCAAATTCTATATCAGTAATAGAAATTGTTCTGTAATTTAAAAAAAAGGATAAGTCCCTACCCTCCTTTGTAATGAGGCAAATCACTGTTTCAAGAGAGATCTGTCGTAAGCGATCCAGTATGTAGTTCATGGGAACCAGAATTTGAGAGAAATCATAATAGAATTAAAAAACAAACCCATATAGTACAAGAAACTTTAATTTATGTAATTGAACCTATGACCCTTTTAATTTCACAAAGAGTAAAATAATTTTTAGGAATGGAACAATCACAAAACGCAGAATATAGCATATAATACATTGCTTAGCTGGACCAATATTAATTGAATATATATCTTCCTAAAATATGAATGTACATATATGATAGTTCTATAGCATGAACCAAGCCTAAAGATAGTGGCACACTCTACATTGCCAAAGACATGCATAAAGTCAATAAGTAACAGGAGATGAAACTGGGTGGTGTACGGAAAATGCATTGTGGTGTAGCGTTGGGATGGTTTTCATGGATACAAAGATACTGTTCCAGATGTGATCATATTCTTCAGGCCCTAGATAAGATGTGCTTTTTTGGCAATGTGTTCCTTGAGGGTGTGGTTGATGGCCAGGGTGTATTCTAGTGTACTGGCATTTGGAGAAAGTCTGGGTTTGAAGTCATCAAGGTTCATGTCATTAAGTCAGGTTTGTTCTGCATCTTGTTTGTTGCTAAGATGTGACTCTTGAATCATGGATAGCACATTTACAGAATGTATTTCACCTTTTGTTGGGATTGCCAAGACTTTTGACATTCCGATACATAATTCTAGCTATCATCAGTATGAATAACTATAATGAAAATTGAACCCTGTCATTGTTACATAAGACATTTTAAACATTTTAAGCCAGCAAGCTTATAAAATGGCACATAATAGTGGAAGTTGAGCACCAGTTATAAGCCAAAAAGCCATGATTAGATTTACTACTAAAGTGAGCAAAAAGATTGAGGAATAATGAGAGCTACTGGAAGACAAATACACCTCACTTCCATCCAGCAGTTCATATTAGACAACAGAAGAAATGATGAAAAGAAAACACTAGGAAAGATCCAAATAACTTATAGTATGGACAGAGTAAGAAACCAAAAGATCTTGAGTTAAAGCATGCAAAAATACTGCGTAATACTGACACTAGAATATGCTACCTGCAACAAAACAGAAAATAACATCATATAAGAAACTCACATTTAGTGACTAAAAGTCTAACCTCATACAGTGCACATACATCAGTTGAAAGAAATGACATCACACACTGATTTTTTCACAGCTGTAACTCGGAATAGTCTTTCAACTTTAATGGTTCATCATAGTACATATATTATGTTTCTATAACACAAATATTGCTGAAAGGTAGTGGAGCGCTGTAAGGGTCCAAGGTAAAGTCACAAACAACAAGAAACTGCATATGTATCTGGTTTCTAAGAGCAAAAGTGGACTGTTAATGCTTCAATAAAAAATATTCTTTAATGAAAGAATGAGCATTTTCTGCAGCTCTAGCCTAAATTGATAAGGGCTGGGGCATTCCTGGTGCAAATGGGGATGTCATTCCAAATCCTGAGTGAATAGACAGCGAAGGCCTAGTGCCTTTTTTTCTTTTTCGCACTTCTTTGTCTCCATTCTAATGATGTCTTTGCTGTGAGTGTGGTGAGAGCCACTAGAGATGGCAAAGTCAGTCAACACTTTGCTTTATGTTTTCATTACCAGTAGCTGTTCATATACCTCATAGTTGTTTACATAAGCAGAAAATGTATCAATGCACTGTCTTGGTTTGAACTCACAAGTCTCACTGGCCCAGTGGGTGATATTTCACAAAGAAGCAGGAATGCTTTATTTCCCATGAACTGCCATTGGAGACAGCATGGCCAGAAGAAGCTGTGTCCTGCTTTGGCACATTATCCACAAATGCATGTGGGCCCCCAAACCTCTGATTAGAAATCACTGAACCTCACACCACGAGATGAGCCAGTAAGTCTTGGTGAGTCTGTAGCACTACACATTCCACACAAGTGGCCCTAACAGGATAAGCAGCACTAGTGATGCATGGCAGAATATCCGTCTCCCAAAGCTCCAAGTTTCAAAGAGTAGTTTTGTAAACAATCAACAACACAACATTCGAGCATAGAGGGTCTATAGAATCAAGGGATGATCAAGTTGTGGTGAAGTAATGAAGAAGTGCATAATGGGAAACGTGAAATGACAGAGAACCCTTATTGCAAGTGAAATATGTTCATTGAAGGTCAGAGGCCTCCTTCGTGGCATGTTTGGCTGTAGGAATAGCCTCAGCGCTGGGTTTCCTTCTACTCTGACAGTTGTAGCTAAGGCAGTAGCTGTGGGTTTTCTAATTGAAGAAGGATAGTTAAGATTGAAAACATGTGGATGAAATCTTTGAAGAAAGCAGAATGGTGAGGTGAGTTGAAGTGTTATCCTACTGAGCCTTTTCAAATGGTACTGTGATAAGCAAACATCGCGAGGATCAAAGGCAACAATCAATTGTCCTGAGTGGCAGTACCAAAACAGCATATGTTCAATATCAAGCCCTGATTGGAACGCTCAGTCTAACTAATAGACTGTGGATCATATCCAGGGGCTTTCAGGCACCACAGTCAAAGCTGGGGGGAAAGATCAACGAGTTGGAAGTGCCACTTGGACGAAGTGGCAATTAGCAGGTCACAAGTCTGAATCCCTCACCCACTCAGCCTTCCATCATCATGAGGGTCAGTAATTTGTGCACCTTAAATTGGATAATAGTATGAGCTTGGGGTGTTTTGAAATGACAGAATTTTGGTACCAGTGAACCGTAAATGATCCATTTAGTAGGTGACAGTGTTTTCGCTGTGGGCCGAGCATGGATTCACTGAGAAATAGGGCATTCTGTTGTAAATTCATGGCATCCATCTTAGATACGGCATCCATTTTGTTTCTTGCCCTCACATAGCCAATGGACAAGCAATGACCCTGGCTGAATCACCTTGTTAAGGACACATAAGCTTTAGTCCAAGGAAGCTGATGCTGCGTGACTAGGCAGAAGCTACCTCCCTTGCCTGAGGCCAATCATGCTATACTGGTTCTTGTGTTCGTTGGCCTGATCACGATTAGGAGGCCGAAGACAGTAGCCATGCCCGTTTATGACCCACAAGCATCTCTTATCCTACTTATCAATCTTTCACACCCGGCTCCGCTCCTCTCCTTCTGGGCTTTTACTATGGGGAGGATACAATTTTTATGATGGGGGGGATCGGTCGAAGAATGGAAAACTGACATGAAGACTTGATCGAACACTGGAAACTTACAAATAATTATCGTTTGGTATATGTCTATTGTTTGTTTGGGATACCGGGCTAGGCATGAAAGATATTTTTGCAATGCTGCCTGAGGACACATTTGGTGTATTTAAGGAGCGACCCACTTTATACAATTCGAACAGTCTCCTAGATTCTGCCTTTGTGTGGTTCCTACGACTTCTGTGTCCCTGCAGTAAATAAACCTTGGTCTCTGACGCCACCATCTAGAAGCCCGTGTCTCTGTTTATTTGTGCACCAAGGCAGGAAGGAACTCAGGGGTCTTTTGGGTGTTGTTTCCCTGACACCTCTGGACTCTAGGAAAGTCCAGAACCTCAATTGGCGCCGAGCGTGGGGCGACGTCAACCGGTACCGGTCCAAAGCCTGAAGATTTCGAGGAGCTTTGTGTGAAGATTCCTGAGGGGTATACCCCGCTTCATCGATCCCTGTATGTCGTAAAAGTGGCCCGACGATCTCTTCCACGAAGGTTCCCGCTCCCAGACGGCTACAGAGGACCGCTGCCCTGACTGTCGCCCCGTCTTGGACCCGAGGTGCAGACCTTAGTACGGCGAGACGTAGGCGGGTTCTCCTTGGTGACGTCTTCGACATTTCAGTTAAGTATTAAGTGGGTCGCGCCCAGTTTGATTGCTCTTAGTTGCTCTTGTAAGGATTTATCACTGGTTGCTCTTGTTCGGATAATCCTTTTGCTCTCTGGGTACGTTTGTTTTGGATTTGTAGATTATCATTGGTTGCTCTTGTTAAGATAATCTTTGGTTTGGTATTGGTTCATTTGGTAGGCCTAAGTTCTTTGCGCATTTTGGTTAGAGTTTGTCTTTAGTTTGTAATGGCTAGCCGTAGTAATTGTTTCCTGTCCTGGTTAAGTTGCAACAGGGATTCCCGGTTGGAGGACTCGTGTCCGGTTCCTCCGATCGGAACTCCTACATATGAGCTCTATTGTAAACATGGTGTGGGTCCTATCACTTATAATGGAGTGTGGGTCCGTTACACCAGGAAAGACGGTGTCCTTAGTTGGCCACCACATGGTAGCTTTGAAACTAAAATTCTAGACAATCTAGAAGTGAAGTTGTTTAAAAAGAAAGCCCGGCCGGCAATGTTCGATTCTTTTCGCTTTTGGCGTAAAGAAGCTAGACAGAGAGAAATTAGAAAAATGAAGGTGGAACAGAAAGAGAAAGGGTTGACTTTAATGCAGTCTGCTAGGCAGTTGCATGTCAACGAAACTGAAAAAGCAATAGAGGTAGCGAATAGAGAACATAATTTGGCGATTGATAAGTGCTACCCTGCCTTGCCATCGTGTCCTGCTAAGCCAATAGAGGACTGTGAAAAGGATCCCCTGTTGTCTTACCTATTGAGATCACCTCCACCGTATGCACAGGGTATTACAGCACCACAGTTACCACCTGTTGTGCAACCGGCTGCTGGTCAGCCTGGAATAGTTGTTCCTTTTCCTTTGATTCAAGCTCCTATTCTTCCTGTGGTTAATGTTCCTCCGGCACCCCCTCTACCTGGGTTGCCTATTCCGCCTTTGCCTGACGTTTCGCAAACTGCTTTACCTACTACTTCTACCCTTACAATTTCATCTGCTCCAGCTTCCTTGTCCCCGAACTCTGTAAACATTCTGACTCCGCTTTCTGTTCGTCGGAAAATAACTGACTCTGTAACTAATATCTTAACTCCTCTCTACAGGTCTTTAATTAAGACACCCGTTTCTGACTCTACACAGAGACGTAGTCAGCTTCCTGGTCCCCAGGAACGAGGAATATTAGATTCGACAGCTCTTAGGTGGATGTCGAAAGCTGCGAAGTATGATGCACGAAGAGTGTTGGATACATTTATGCAATGGAATGAACCAACTCAGCGTTATGTCTTTGACGTGATGTGTTCCCTTTTGCGTGAGGAATGGGATGATGATGACTTAGATTCCGTTCCCGCTGACTTGATACATATTCAGAGAAGGTTCGCTGCAGGAATGGTAATAGGTTCGGAAGTAAAGGAAGCGATAGAACTGATTTTAGCATACAGGTCTGATTCTCCTCTTCGAGCACCAAGGGACTCTGATGGTTCTCCGATTACTAGGAAGAAGCGAGGTCAGTATCCGATGAGGGAAGTTCCGCCGATATGGCGCGATGCAGTTCAAGCTGATGCGGCTAATAATATTTTAGCTGCTCCAGCACATTTCCATAGAGTGTGGATACACATCCCTTGGAAGCGGGCCGAAGTATTAGCAGTAAAACAGGCGTTGCCCGACCCGCGTAAGAATCCTGCTGGGTATTATAAAGAGTTAACCCAGACAGTTCAAGCGTGCGTCATGAATTTGGCAGACATCGAAATGCTATTTGGCAATGTAGTGCCACAGCCTATATGGGCCAAAATTCGCCATGAGAATCACCAAGTTGCTTTAGGAGGTGATTGGCCAGCTATTGTAGCGGCAGATACACAACAAGTTGGTGGTGCTAAACCTGAGCCTCTGATTGCTGCTTTGCCTGGCAGAATAATCAATTTGATGAAAACGCTGATGCCAGCGTTACGGGTCAACTGGGATAAATTATCAGCGTGCAAGCAAAAGAAGGACGAAAGCGTCTCTGATTTCTTCACTAGATTTGAAGAGACCTTCGTAGACCACAGTGGGCAAGATATGAGTACTGAGGGAGGTCAGAGGTTGTTTGTCGATAAGTTTGTGTTTAATTTATTGCCTGAGCTTAGCAACAAGTTGAAGGATTCTGAGAGTGCATGGGCGGTGTCGACGACAGCACAGATACTCGCAACTGCTCAGTATTACGAAAATAGAGAAAAAGAAGAGAAGGAAAAGTCAGAAAAGAAGACAAAAGACTTGAAAACTAAAGTTCTTTTGCAACAGGCGTATCCGCCTTGCTCGAATCAGTCAGATTCACAGCAACGACCCCAGTTTCAGCAACAGCCACAATTCCAGCAAGGTATGTCCCAAAGATTTGACTATGGTTTTCCCCGACAACAGTTAGCATGGAATCAGTGTGCCTATTGTAAAAAGGAGGGTCACTATAAGAATGAGTGTCCAGTCCTGCACTCACAAACTAGTGGTGTCCCAGCTCAGAGAGGTCGTGGTGGGTTTATGCAAGCTCTTAGAGGTAGAGGACGTGGTACTATGCCTCCACAGACTGATCGCCCATCAAAATTTATTTCGATCAGCGAAATGTACAATCTACACAATCAGGTAGATCTCCCCAATACCATGTTGAGGATTATTATGAAGGTAGTGAAGAAGTTCAGCAAAGTGAGTACTAGGACAGCCAAAGGCAGAGAGAGGGAGTAGTATCAGTTCCAGTTGATCAGAGTGGACCTTATGTCGCAGTAGCTACATCAGGCGTGATTGAACCGTTTCTGTTGGATACTGGTGCAGCAAAAAGTTCAATTATGCACGCGAAACTCCCTGGCGCACCTTTGTCTGGCTCAACGGACATTTCAGTAGGTTTCTCAGGCGCCCCTGTTCACAACCCTGTTTCTGGTCCTTTGTCAATTTCTGTTGGGCCATGTCAACTAGAAGCACCCCTTATTCTGACGACCGGTTGTAATGAGAATCTGCTTGGTTTAGATCTGTTGAAACGCCTGCATGCGACATTGTACTGTTCTCCTTCGGGAGCACAGCTCACATTGGGTAAGAGAGTCATCTCTCCAATGTACTTGTCGATGGATAAGCTCCCACCGGAGCTGCGTTCTCTCCCTGATAATCTTTGGGCGACTGGTCCTAATGATGTAGGTCTTCTGGAAATTCCCCCTTATGTGGTGAGTCTGAAGGCAAATGTTAGATTCCCACGAATCCCACAGTATCGGATTTCAAATGAAGGTGAACGTGTGCTTTTACTGATCGTGCAAGATTTGATACAGAAAGATTTGATAGAAGAAACTAGAGGAAATGTCTGCAATAGTCCTGTTCTGCCGATTTTGAAACGCACTGACCCTTCCAAACCTCCAATCTACAGATTTGTGATTGACCTCAGAGAGGTTAATAAAATAGTGGTTCCACAGTTTCCTGTGGTCCCAGATATCACTGCATTATTGACGTTGATTCCTGCCTCAGCTACATGGTTTACAGTGATCGACTTGAAGAATGCCTTTTTCAGCATTCCGATAGCCGAGGAAAGTAGGGATATTTTTGGTTTCTTCTTAGGTGGTCGTAGTTTCAGATTCAAGCGCGCCCCACAAGGTTATTGTGAAAGCCCTTCAATTTACAGCCAAGCATTAAAAAGTCAAATAGATGCTTTTGTACTTCCACCTGGTGTTGCTCTGATCCAATATGTAGATGATCTTTTAGTGGCTGCTGACGACAAGGAAACTTGCAAAACAGCTACAATTTCTTTGCTGCGTCATTTATCAGACTTACATCACAAGGTTTCACCTTCTAAACTACAATATTGTTGCCAAGAAGTGACCTACTTAGGTCATCTTTTGTCAAAGGAGGGAAGAAGGTTGACCCCAGAGAGAATCAAAGCAATTTCACAGATGACTGTACCAAGCACACAGAGAGAAGTGCGTGCGTTTTTGGGTATTACGTCATATTGCAGACAATGGATCCCAAATTTTTCTCTCATGGCAAAACCATTGGTGGCTCTGACTGGAAAAGGTGTTCCGAGTCCTTTGCCATGGTCTGATGAATGTCAACAGAGCTTCTCGGAATTGCGTAATGCGTTGTGCTCAGCTCCTGTGTTAGGTACTCCTGACTACAGTAAGCCGTTTACGCTATATGTCCATGAAAGGGAGGGTTGTGCGTTGAGTGTCTTGACGCAACAATTTGGTGACAAGCAGCGACCTTGTGCGTATTTCTCATCCACATTAGATCCGGTAGCCAGAGCGTTGCCAAGTTGTTTGAGAGCTACAGCAGCAGCTGCAGTGTCTATTCGACAGTCTGCTGGATTGGTCATGAACAACATGTTAGTAGTCATGGTTCCACATGCTGTGGATACACTCATGAATCGAACGAAAACTCAGCACCTCACCAGTGCTAGACTATCAGGCTATGAGCTGACACTTTTGGCAAGTCACATTCAGATCAAGCGATGCAGCATATTGAATCCAGCAACGCTGTTGCCGACTACTCAGGAGTCGAGTGATTCAGAGCCCCATGACTGTTGTTTTAGAACTGAGGAAGAGACAAAAGGTAGGATTGATTTAAAAGATACTCCGTTACTAGATCCAGATGGTACTTTGTATGTCGATGGATCGTGTTTCAAGCTACAGACTGGTGATGTGACGGCTGCGTATGCAGTTGCGACTTTGAGTACGGTTGTCGAGACTGCAAGAGTGAGTCAGAATTCTGCCCAAGCTGCAGAATTAATTGCATTGACAAGAGCGTGTATTTTAGCTGAGGGAAAGAGAGTGAATGTGTTTACTGACAGCCAGTATGCCTTCGGCGTAGCACATAGTTTTGGTCGCTTGTGGAAAGAAAGAGGTTTTCTCACGTCCCATGGGACTAAGATCCAACATGGACAGTTAGTCAATGACCTGTTAGAATCTCTGACCTTACCGAATGAAGTTGTGATTGTGAAATGCAGTGCACACCGGAAGATTACGAATGATGTTGGCCGTGGGAATGCGTTTGCTGATGAGGTCGCCAAAGAGACGGCCAAGAACATGATGAGCCGAATGTACGTTGCAACGTCTGCAAGATGGATTGCTGAATCAGGAATGTGTGAGAATACGATTGAAAGTGTGAAGGCAATCCAGAATGAAGCAACTGAAAATGAGAAGAATGCATGGAAGGAGAAAACGGGTAAAATGGATTCGAGAGGATGTTGGATTGATTTGTCTGAGCATCAGCGTTGGATGCTACCTGATGCGTATGTACTTGCGGTAGTCACTATGGCGCATGGAGCGGCGCACATCAGTTCGAAAGGGATCTGTAAGATGTTAGCTCCAGTATGGAAGAACGATGGAATTACTAAGTGCGCGGAGAGAGTGGTGAAAAATTGCATGGTATGCCTGATGCATAATCCTGGCAAGGGAACCCCAACCCCAGCTGGTCACTTTGCTCCCCCTTCTTGTCCCTTTGAAGTGATTCAGTTGGACTTTATCCACATGGACAGATGTAATAATCTCAAATATGTCCTAGTGGTAGTCTGTGCCTTTTCAAGATGGCTTGAAGCGTATCCGTTAAAGGATAACACTGCTATGTCCACTGCCAAAATCCTCCTCAAAGAGTACTTCCCCAGGTATGGTATGCCACGGATTGTATGGTCGGACAATGGAAGTGAGTTCGTAGGGAAAGTTATGCAGAGTGTGTGTACGGGTTTGGGAATTAAGCAAAAATTCCATAGTGCGAATCACCCACAGTCAGCAGGTTTGGTTGGTACAATGGTACCTTGAAGCTGAAACTTGCTAAAATCCAAGCTTCCACTGGTTTATCTTGGCCAGACGCACTGCCTTTGGCTTTATTGTCCACCAGAGCGACTGTACACTCTCGAGTAGGGCTTAGCCCATATGAGATTGTGTTTGGTCGCCCTGCTAATGTCTGGGGAGTCCCTAGGCCCAAGGAGTTCAAACAGATCGAATATCCAATGTTGATTGATTACCTTTTTGACCTGAGTGCTAAATTGAGTCTTATTCACCAACAGGTATTTGAATCCTTGCCTAAGCCGCCAGAGAGTCCAGGTCACACATTGAAACCCGGTGATCTGGTTGTGGTGCGGAACTTTGGACGGACCCGGAACCTCCAGCCAAGATTCGTGGGTCCGTTTCAGGTGCTCCTGGCCACAAGAACTGCTGTACGCCTGGCTGGCAGGAAGAATTGGGTGCACGCTACCCATACGAAGCGTGTGCCTCTCCCACTCCCCTACGACAACTGGGTTAGACAGGGATTTGGTGTATCCGAGACAGAACCTGTTCCTAGGCTTATCCCCTTCAGTGATGCAGAGTACATGACGGACAAACGATCTGAAACACAGAACTCTGATACTGCACCAGGAACTGTTCCTTTGAACCCTGAACAGAGTGTTGTACAAAGTGAACATTTGCCACCTGTGGATTTGAACATTACTGCGAACGGTTGTAGAAGATGGAGCTTCCTGAACTGCGACGAGCTAACGTCATAAATGCTCGTAAGACAAAACTGTATGAAATTTTGCATAGCAAATGTTTCATGATGCAATGCGCTCTGACCTTTCTGATTGTTTTAATAACTTTGGTAGGCGGAATCGTTTTTGGTATCCAATTGATTTTTGCACCTGTCACATCTACAGTGCCTCCCCATGTTTCTGTTTCTCCGACTGTTGTTTCTCTTCATTCTTTTCACCCTTTTCCTGCACACGAGCAAGCTCGACGCTCTGAGTTTATAAATAACACTTTGATTCAGCTCTTGCACCAACACCAACTAGTAGTAAATACAACGAACTGCTGGGTGTGTGGTCTGATACCACATACCATGAACAAGGGTATCCCCTATCTGGTTCTGCCCTTTAGTTATAATGGATCATTTTGGGCATTCCAGACCATGTTCGCCTATGCTCTAGAGACCTATCCCCCGCGACCTCCGCGTTCCACTAGGTATAACTCTGCTAATAGAGCCTTGGTAAAGGGAATTACTGACATGGTTAGAGATGTCAATAACACTCCGTTTATTCCCAAGGATGAGTTACGAGTTTATATGGGTTGGAATGCTACGGAGTATGGCATTAGTTTGGGTGAAAACAAACGTAAAAGCTCGACTCCGATTTGGGTCGTACCCCACCAAGGTCAGGTCTGTTTACAAGGGAATGGGAGGAATCCGAGAGCTCGACTAGGGAAGAGTGACTGTACTGAAACATACGTTTTTCCATCACAGTCTTCCCCTGCATTCTTAGCTGCTAAGTGTACCTATTTTGTCTGCAAAGACAGAGCATATACATGGCTGCCTGCTGACTTTTCAGGCTCATGTTATATTGCCCGACTATTACCTCCGAAATACACTGCTGCACCGGATTATCACAAGACTTGAGTTGTGAGAGGTGTCTTCGACAAGGAAGATACAGCTGGCCAAGAAGCAGGAGACTTTTTCAAAGGTTTCCTTCCGTTCTGGGGGCCCATGGCCAATAGTAGGAACTTGCGTCAACTAACACGGGTAGTTGAATCCACCATTACTGAAACTGCTGGTGCCCTTAGTAACCTGACAGCTGAGCTTCAAGCGGATCGCCTCATGACGTTGCAGAACCGTATGGTCCTTGACGTATTACTTGCAGATCAAGGTGGAGTATGTAAGATGATCCAATCGAGTTGCTGTGTCCTTATCCCAAATAATGCGCCAACAGTATATGAGGCCATTTCTAAGTTACACAAGATCACTGACTCTATTCATGTAGACAAAGGTGATTGGTCACTGATGGGATGGTTCTGGAATCTGTTATCTGCGTGGGGATGGAAGGTTCTGATAGTCATTGGTGTTTTGTTGGTATTTTTATTCTCATGCTGTCTCATCGTTCAGTGTGGTCCTGCCTTATGTGGCCTTTGTGCTGCAACATGCGTAAGAAGACCACCTGTTTTAGGAGATACGCCACGGGATAGAATAATGCTCCAAAAACATATCAGTGACCTGATGAATATAGAGATGGATTCTGACTAGAGTAAGTTATTGCCTATGTAAGGGCAAAAGGACGGTCTGAGGTTCTGTAGCGATCCGAACCCGTGTGTTCGGTATCGTAGTACTGACACGATTTTGGTACCAGTGAACCGTAAATGATCCATTTAGTAGGTGACAGTGTTTTCGCTGTGGGCCGAGCATGGATTCACTGAGAAATAGGGCATTCTGTTGTAAATTCATGGCATCCATCTTAGATACGGCATCCATTTTGTTTCTTGCCCTCACATAGTCAATGGACAAGCAATGACCCTGGCTGAATCACCTTGTTAAGGACACGTAAGCTTTAGTCCAAGGAAGCTGATGCTGCGTGACTAGGCAGAAGCTACCTCCCTTCCCTGAGGCCAATCATGCTATACTGGTTCTTGTGTTCGTTGGCCTGATCACGATTAGGAGGCCGAAGACAGTAGCCATGCCCGTTTATGACCCACAAGCATCTCTTATCCTACTTATCAATCTTTCACACCTGGCTCCGCTCCTCTCCTTCTGGGCTTTTACTATGGGGAGGATACAATTTTTATGATGGGGAGGATCGGTCGAAGAATGGAAAACTGACATGAAGACTTGATCGAACACTGGAAACTTACAAATAATTATCGTTTGGTATATGTTTATTGTTTGTTTGGGATACCGGGCTAGGCATGAAAGATATTTTTGCAATGCTGCCTGAGGACACATTTGGTGTATTTAAGGAGCGACCCACTTTATACAATTCGAACAGTCTCCTAGATTCTGCCTTTGTGTGGTTCCTACGACTTCTGTGTCCCTGCACTAAATAAACCTTGGTCTCTGACGCCACCATCGAGAAGCCCGTGTCTCTGTTTATTTGTGCACCAAGGCAGGAAGGAACTCAGGGGTCTTTTGGGTGTTGTTTCCCTGACACCTCTGGACTCTAGGAAAGTCCAGAACCTCACTCAGTCTAACTAATAGACTGTGGATCATATCCAGGTGCTTTCAGGCACCACAGTCAAAGCTGGGGGGATAGATCAACGAGTTGGAAGTGCCACTTGGACGAAGTGGCAATTAGCAGGTCACAAGTCTGAATCCCTCACCCACTCAGCCTTCCATCATCATGAGGGTCAGTAATTTGTGCACCTTAAATTGGATAATAGTATGAGTTGCTGCTTGGGGTGTTTTGAAATGACAGAAGTGCAGTATGATGTGCATTAAAATAAGTATTATTATTATTATTATTATAATAATTATTATTAACATTATCATTATTATTATCATCATTATCATTATGGGCTGTTCAACATTTTGTTTGTTGTAAAGAATTCTATGAATGGAAAATATATTTAGAGCATGAACCAGTAACACTGAGATTTGGTTACTCATAAAAAACAAAACAAATATTGGTGACATTTCTGGGACTGTTGACATAGCAAGTGGTTTGCTCACTGGAGGAGTGCCCACAGTGCTGATTATGAATGAATGCTCAATCTACTGGAATAACCCCAGTGCATTGTGTGTAGTTGAGTGTAGGAAGTCTACATCACGGATAGTACGTGGCATTCGACTCTTCTGCCACATACTGTCTGACATGCATGTGATTCAGCGGATGTCAGCACTGCTCCACAGGCAGACCTCTGGACTGGATAGGCTGGGAGATGCTTTCTGTGGTGCTGCTGGTCCTTTACAAACAGGTGCAAACATGCAATGCAGTGATCACAGTGCCAAGTGCAGGATGAGAATGGAGGGAAGCCATCCCTCCTCAGCACTGCTCCATCAGCTGTGACAAAACAGTGATGTCCTTTATCCCTACATCTGATCCTATCCCATACTCCTGTTCATGATGATCACAGTTAAAGTGACACAGTATTTCAGAGAATGGTGTGGATCATTGAATGTAACCTGTGGCAGGTTGGTCAAGATGAGCTCAGGTACCCTCTGTGATGCCCACAGCTGAGGTCTTTTACTTTGGTTAGTTACGTAGAATGCGTTCATCACTGATTCAGGATCCATGATATGGAGCACAGCTTGACGGTCGCAAAATGAAGTTGTCAACTACTTTTTACTTTTACACATTTTAAGTCAAAGTGGTTTTCCCACCAACAGATCCACTTCACAGTCTATGCGCTATGGCACATTACTTATAACTGCTAGTAGTTCATTATTTGAAATTCAGCTTTCTTCACCCAGTAACGATTGACCCATTGATCGTTCTAGGAATAAAAAGCTATGTTCTGCCCCTTTGAGCTGCATGTTCTGGAATTCCAAAAGATGTCTTTTGTGCAGTGAGTATATTGCCCAGTGCCAGATAGATGTGGGCTTTTGTTCCCTATAATTTAAGCAGTGCTGGAGTTGAGCTGTATGAGATGTTTTGTAAATTACCAGTCCTATTCAGTATCTTTCCCACTTGTGGGAGTGTACTGTTAGAAATCCTACTTCTCATGAGACGTAGTTTGCAAGACATGTTTTTCATTGCATGCATCCATCTAGGTATCTGACAGTGAATTAAAGACATTTAGACATTACACATGTTTTATGCATGGACCATGCATCAAATTATGCAGCGCATTTGTACCTCAGGCCCTTTATCTTTGAGTGCCTCAAGTTGTAACTGTGCAACAATGCACTGTCAACCACTACTCTAATATCTCCCTTTCTTGTTTCTGTGTAGTATGCCCCCACTACATAGACACTACTTCAACTACATTTACCAATACAGCCACTCCACCACCACATATACACCACTACACTACATATATACGCTTTATAGGGATAGCGTTAAGTTTATCATTACATGAGGGATAGAGCTAGGTATAGGTAAATGTAGTGGCAGTTGTAGGTAGTGGCGTCCAAGGAATGGGATGTCTCGCTTGAGTTAGTAACCTACATAATTTTGTTTTGCAGTCTAATCAAGACCCCTAGTCAAATGTTCTTTGAATTGCTCTAGTCTGGCACCATAAAAGTGTGTGTCCGACAGCATCCTTAGGTTCAATGCAATTAATGTCCACTTTTATACCTGGAAGAAGTAGCAAGGCTGGTGGCATCGATCTGTTGGCACTGAGACCAAGCTTCTTTGATTCTCAAGCCTGGAGTGAATGTAGGAGTTTGCAAGACATGAGTGAACTTATAGGCCACACTGTTGGAAATAAAGAGCTCTTTTTGTGTTCACGGGAGCTTGAGTTTCTGTCTACCTTTCTTTCTCCTCTGCAGAGTAATATTTTTCCTCTTAGAATGTCTGCAAACAGCCATACCATTCCCATATCTCTACAAGGGATTTCTATTTTTGTCTGATTACTCCTTATGACAAGAATTCTTTCCAGTTAATGATAGTAAATTAATCTATGACACTGGCACTCATTAAATCGTCAAGTTGTCATTATCGAAAACACAGTTATTACCCGACAGTAGGACACACCTCTTGCCATTGTCGGGAAATAGCTGCTGACTATATAACTATATTTATAACAGTTTTCCCATGAGATGTTAGAAACTATAAAGTCCTTACATTTCAGATTTCAGAGCCAGTACAGTCTATAACCTGCAGAATATATTCTTCAACACAAGTCCACTAATGCTCCCTCACCAGTTACTGGAAGACCAGTATCCATCATTTGGGAAGTCCTTCTCTCCTTTGGGCTTTAATTTGCCTAGTTTAAATAAAATAATTATTGTCAGCACACCGATCAGGAATCTGCAAATGCTTGCATGGAGCTCCCTCTCTGTATACCTTTTCTACTGGTCTCAGTGGTCAGTGTGGGATCCACAGAGTCTGGGTGCAAGCTCCAGAGCTGGGATCAGCAATCCTATTCATCAGAAGGAGACATTATTATTGGAGGAGTCTTCATCGTACATTCAGGATTCGAACCCCATGGAGTTAAAATGAACGAAGAGCCAACGGAAATGTCTTGCGAAGGGTAAGAACGATTGTGGATGATATTTACTGTCGTATGCCTAGAGAGTATGCAGAGAGTCAGCTGATATACTGTGAGGGCCAAGCCAATGGGTGTCCATTAGGAGTGTCTCAACACAAAAAGATGATGGACAGAATGCTGAACATTATCAAACATGTATCTCCAGTCACAGATCTGGGTTAAATCCATTGTTTTTAGCTCACCATGCCACCCTAGTTTGGACCCAGACATACGCAAATTAGTCTTGACCCCGCTTAGGAGCTGCTGAAGGCTGCAGTAGCTACCTCTGCCTTCCCCATTGTAGCACATGCAATATGGAGTAAGAAACAAGAACTGTATGTAATGTCCACATAATACTCGTCCCACAGTCCCTCAGCAGGTAATAGAAGGCTGCCGAAGGATGGCAGTAAGGTAAGCCAAGGGTCACCAAAAATAAGCTGTTGTGCGGCTGCTGCGTTTTTTGCACAATTAGGGTTCTGATGCAGTTGCCACATCATCTGTCACCTGCTGCATCATCTGCAGATTTTAACATTTAAAAAAGTTGGTTCAAACTCAAATTATTCAAAAGTTACTAAAACTTCAGAGACACATGTTGCCCCCCCAGTGGAAGACCCTTTGCAAAGGTTGACTGGTGACCTTTCTGTGGCTTATTTGTATTTTAAGGCGTTAAACTGGTACTAAAGAGGTACAACCTGTGCCCAGAAAGGATTAAAAAGTGTACAAATGAAAAACTAATGAAGTGTTACTATCAGAAAATGGGCTGCATTACGCCCATAATTTGTATTTTCTTGCAGCATAATTTAGTCTACCCTGCCGCATAATATGTTCCTCTCCTGCCGCCTAATTCCACTGGACTTATGATGTTCCCTTAGGTCAGACAGCGCATGGTGTCAGGTTCTCTACCCCTGATATTTTACTGAATTTACATTTATGGATCCAACCAATTGTTACAGTATTTATAGAGGGGTTACTATTGATCTCCTGTGAGGGGTGAGAAGAGATCGCCACAGTATGTGCAAAAGTATCACAGCTGATAACCTGTGAGGGGTAAGAAGAGGTCATCACTGTATGTGTAGAAGAGTCACAGCTGATAACCTGTGAGGGGTGAGAAGAGATCGCCACAGTATGTGTAAAAGTATCACAGCTGATAACCTGTGAGGGGCGAGAAGAAGAGGTCATCACAGTATGTGTAGAAGAGTCACAGCTGATAACCTGTGAGGGGCGAGAAGAGATTATCTAAGTATGTGTATCACATAATAGGTTCTGTGAGCATTAAGAACAGTTTATTACAACATGTGTTGAGGTGTCACAGCTGTTAACTTGTGACTGGGTGAGAACTCTTTATTAAAGTGTCTGTACATAAGCGTCACAGCTGATATGACCTGCGGGGCAAGAACAGTTAATTCCAACATGTGTAAATGGGTCACAGCAGAGAACATGAGGGGTAAGAACACTTCATAATACTAAGGATAAGGAAATATCCGATAATGAGAACAGCTTTATTTCCTTATTACAGGTGCCTTCTGATGTCAAATGCACCTGTAATAAGGAACAACGTCAGAAGGTGCTTGTAATAAAGTATAATCGGTGTCTTCTGACATCACGCCTCATATATTCAGGGCACCATGTTACCTCTTCTGGCAAGGAGGAAGCAGCATGGTAAGAAACTATAACTTTTTTGCAGTTAAAGATACCAAGTGTTAAGGTTAACTGTGGGGAAACCGAGAATAATCTTATTGAGACTTTGCTGCTTTTTCAATTATGACTTTTTTAACTCAAGGCACAGAGAAGCTTCTGAACTTACATCAAGATCTTGCATCTTTTTTATTTATCATGTGCTATAATAAATGAAACCTATATGCAGCTCTGTCCCTCTGTACTTTGTATGTTAGATCAGACATCCCTGACATGGTATCAATCTTCATGAAAATACTAAAATGATCCTTAGAATTATACGAGATAAAGTATCCCCAACTGTACATTATAAGGATATTGCAAGTCAACTAGGAGTTCCATGACCTTATAAAGGCTTTATATGTCATGGAACTCCTTGTTGACCTAGAGTATTCTTATGATGTACAGTAGGGTGTACCTTATCTCATATATTACAGTATGTATAGAAGTCTCTCAACTGACGATCTGTGAGGGATGAGAATAGTTTACTACAGTGTGCATGCATTTGTCACAGATGCTATACTCTGTGGACCAATAACAGTTTATTACAACATGTATAGAGGTAGAACACCTGATATCTTATATGGGATACAAAGGGGATAATAACTCTAAATCAAATCCATAGTTATTGACTTCAGATGAATTGTGAAAACTAAGGAGAAAAATGCAGGAGTGCGATTACCCTACAATTAATAGGCATCTAAAGATCTATGCTAGTCTTTTTAGAAAGAGGAAACACAACAGTCTCTTTGAGCTCGTCTGGATAACAGTCTCTATCCACAGTAGCACTGAGTATAACAAAATCTCCTCTGAAATTAAGCTGGTATTGTGTTGTACAAGAACAGCAGATGTAGGGCTCCATTTATGGAGATTTGACAGAAGGTGTCCCTTCCTGCACAAAAACAACCCTGCATGCAATGCAGGTACCCTGGCACCAAGGTGAAGGGTGCCTGTGTCGGCGCTAGGCTGCCAAAAGGGCACCAGCATTGAGAAAAAGGTAGGAATGCAGCATATTGCGTTAAATACCAAAATATGCTGCATTCCTACCTTTTTCTCAATGCTGGTGGTGCATTCCTACCCTTTCCCTGTCATGCAGTGCAGTGCAGCAAGGTGACGTGTTACTTTGCACTTTGGGACTTTTTATAAATAGGAAATACCGGGTTTAATGTTGGCCTGGTGTGTCACTATGTTCAGTTTACATGTGTTGATAAAGTAATCCCAAGATACTTGACTCCTTCCCAACACCATTGAAATCTGTAAATCCTCTCCTGGCGTTTGCTCTTCCAGTACTGGGCCCAGTCCCCATTGCTATTGATTTCTCATAGTTCACCTTAAATCCTAAAACTGTTTGGAACTTTTCCAACTCCTCAAGCAGTGCAGGCAATGAAACTGCTGAATTAGTTAAAAAAGATATCACATCATTAGTGAACAGTGCAAATGTGATCTGTTTGTCTGCCGCTATAGGGCCTTTACTTAAACAAGGGTCAAATTAATAAAGCAAAAGTTGAGAGTGACAGTAGACACCCCTGCGGTATGCATCGAGACATGGGTTTACCCCCAGACTGTTGCGTTTGTACCAATATATAAGTAGATGAGCGTGGAAATCTGCCAGTGTCACAGTGCAAATTCTGGGCCATAAATCCGCCTTGATTAAAGATCTTTGTATAAGCCTCTCAGTTGACCCTATCAAAGGGTCTAACAAGAGAAGAATAGTTGAGTTTGGTTGCAGGAAACTTTGTTTCTAAGATTCAGGGTCAACTAGATCATGTCCCTGCTTGATGGTCTCGGGCAAAACCTGCCTGATAGGGTGATATTAGTTATAGCCATACATTTCCAATCCTTTTTGTAGGGTTTCTTGTTGATATTTTCACGTCACTGTGCAATAAAGCAGTGGGGGACATATTTATAAGAGTTGCATAGCCCTGAGTGGCTTGACAAATCTAGAGTAGCGCAATGCAGTGCAAATCGCTATGATGTTTTACTCTGCCCCAGGGAGTTGTTCCATGGGTGGAGCGTGGGTGTTCCCAAGCACTACCCATGGATTTTGGCGCATTCCCAGATTTACCATTATCGGTAAACCCAGGAATGTGTCAAAATGCTACGCCTTCCTATGTGAGAAGTACCAAGGAGAAACATCTTTATTTCTCTGCATCTGTGTGCTGCATTCTGAAGCACACATAGAAAGTAGAAAATGTCTCGGAGGGTTGTTTTTGGGTAGGAGAGTTACCATCCTGTGCAAAAATAATCCTGCTTACAATGCAGACACTCTCAAACCGTGGTGCAAAGGTGCCTGCATTGGCACAAGACAGCTCATTGTGTGCCATGGTAAGGAAAAGACAGGAATGCACTTTATTATGTTAAATACTGCACATTCCTTCCCTTTCCCTCTCATGCAGGGCAGCAAGGTCACTTGTTGATATGTGCTGCAAGATTTTTTCATAAATATGCCCCTGGATCGATATGATCTACACAAAGTAGTGTCTTTCTTTGGTATGGTGTGAAGCAAAAGGGTCAAAAAATCAAAGAAGGTATGACTCTTCTGGTCTCACCAAGCTAGGCAAATAATTTACAGAGAGGAGCAATCATAAAGATTAGTAAATATTTTGTAAAAAAAGAGTTGGTAAACTCATCTTGGCTCAGGGCATTGTTACCAGGAAGGCTTTTATGCATGCCTCAAATGTTCTCCTCTGAGATCCCTTCTTCTATCTCCTCCCATGTTCTGAGGGGACCGTTGGGAGCTGTATATCACAGAGAGAGTCATCCTGAAGGGACCTGTTACCAACTCCTCACAATATAAGTCAGAAGAAAAGCATGTGAAAGCCCCCCAAATACCTCATCTGAGATCTATAGAACTGTTCCGGCTGGACACTGCTTGAATATAATTTCTGATAGCCTTCTGGTGCAACTTGTAGCCTGTCCAATTTATTTCCCTTGTCATAGTATGTCTGGTTTACACTCAGCAGTGTCTACATTGCATCTGTTGTTAGGAGAGCTTACAGTTCACCCCTTCGATTTCTCAAGTCTCTATACATGCATCGCAAACCTGTGCATTTGTGTTCAGCTTTCAATTGCACTATCCCTGATTCTAGCCATGTTAATGTAACTAGTTGGTGGTGGGGTGCTTAATTAATTCACCTCTCATTGAAGCCTGAGCTTCATCCCAAATGATTGCCCATGAAATGCCTTCTGTCTCATTTTCCTGCATGTTCTAACACCTCTCTGAAGCCCCTGGGTCTTTAAGTGTTAATCCATTCAGCTTCCATCTATGCAGAGTCAGGTTGTGACCAGAGAGGAACAGTACAGCCAGTGAACTGTGGTCCTAAAGTACCTTGATCCCAATATCAGTATTCACCATCCACTGTACTAGAGAATTTGCAATCAAGAAATAATCTATCTGAGAGGGAGATCTATGCACACGTGACCATGCCAATTGTTTGACGATCTATCCAGTGACAGATCTAATGTGACAATAATCAGCCACTTAACTTTGGAAGCAACCAATGTCATGAACAATTTCTGAAAAAAACCTTCCCTATTCTCATTTGGGCCATATATGGCTACTATTGAGAATAACTGACCACATAAAGTGCCTCTCCAAATCACAAGTCTACCCTCTTTATCCTTGTCAGAGGCACAAGTAGTGTATGGGAGACATTACCGGAGCAGGAACACTATCCTTCTAATCTTAGGACCTGCAGTAGAATGGGTATGGTAGAATACCAGGTTCCGAGCTGCATAATAACAGTAGCTAACAGACAGACACGTCTCTTGCAGTAGGCCAATGGTTGCTGCTTTCATGTGAAGTCAACGTAAAAGAGACTTTTGTTTGATTGGGGCTTTCAGGTCCAGAACATTCAAATATATAAACCTCACTGTGGGTGGGGTTAATATACTCATTGATCAATGATTATCTATGCAATGACTCATAAGCTATGCTCCTGTCTTTATCCCTCCCAAGACTACCGATCCTTTAAACGGGGTGAAGGGGATATGTTGCAGTATCATCAGCGACTCCACCACAAACTACTGAACCCATGCAATCTAATCAACTCAGAACCACATCATGAATTAAATAGGCATTAAGACAACATCAGCTGAAACCAGCTGTGGAGAAACAGAAGAAAGCCCCACGGGTACCAGTCAGACATCTGCCTTTTGCCAAATTCCTGGTAGGTTAGTGGGGAAAGCTCCCAATGTGCCTATCATGAACATTGTGTTATGATTCTGTGAGCAAAGTTTCTGCACTGCCTCTGGAGAAGGTTCAAAATGGGTTAAGGGAAAAGATAACAAAACACCGTAAACGTATAAGTCTAAAACCAGCTTTGAAAACAAGGGAATCATTCCCATGTTTTCCACCACCAGCATGCATTGAATTTTTTTTTTTTGTTTTTTTTTTATTTTTGTCCTCATATGCCACCAAGGTTCTATATGCGCAATCAATCGGCTTACAAGCAATATGCTGTCACAGTTCATACCAACTGGGAGGGATAGTTATGGAACCGGGGCCTCATCCCACAGCAATCGGGCTTGACATACCAACGATCGCCATGCCATAACCTCAGAAGTTCAGCCAGGGTGCTACCCAAGTGCCAAAAAAAAAAAAAAAAAGGAATCAAAACACCGCTTATACAAAGCAGTGGGATAAATGGCTTAATCATTGGACCTGGGGGAAAAAAAAAAAACAGAGTCTCACTAGTCCCATTTAAGAAGGTGCCAAAATGATCTTTTATCTGGATTCCCAGCTCTAGCCAAATCAAACTTGGAAACATGCAGAACAGACGCATACCAATCATTGATAGAAGGAGGTAAAGGGTCCTTCCACTTTCTGCATATCTCCCTTCTAGCCAGAAGTATAGCGTAAAATACTAGCTTCTTCGCCGAGCTGGAGACCCCCTCTAAGATTCCGAAAATCACCAACTGGAGATGTACAGTTATTTTGGAGTCTATTGAAGACGACAAGATCTTACAGATGGCTTCCCAAAACTGAGACAGAAGGGGGCATTCATAAAACATGTGGACGTCAGAGGCAGCTAGGAGTCCACATCTAGCACACACCACCATATTCCCTTGAGTAAATTTAGAAAGTCGAAGGGGGGAATAGTATGCTCTATGGATAGTAAAGATGTGGTTCCTACGCAACCACGCCGGTTTCAC
Organism: Triturus cristatus; assembly: GCF_964204655.1. Lineage (NCBI taxonomy): Eukaryota > Metazoa > Chordata > Amphibia > Caudata > Salamandridae > Triturus > Triturus cristatus. The sequence goes on along the minus strand of NC_140591.1, from coordinate 1,667,161,981 downwards.
CACATCCCACAGCAGTCTACAAGATGATCTCCATAACTCTTGCAAATCAGTGTTACTGATGTCAGCCTCCCAGAGTTCATGTGGAAGCTTAAATGCTCCGTCCATCTCATCCAAAATCAAATTGTACCAGGACGTGATCTCCTTCTTAGCAGGAGGTCTATCAATTAGCAAAGTAATAAGGGTACTATATCCACCTACTGGGAATTTATTTTTTCGAGAGGGCTGAACAGAATAGAAGCGAGACCAGCTGGACATCTGCAGATATTTTAGCCTCGCTAATCCAGGGCCAATCTTACTACTCAAACACTCCCAAGAGAGTAGTTCCCCCTCAACAAATAGATCACCCCAGACCTCCACCCCTGCCTCTCTAATAGGTATTGCAAGTGAGTCTCCCAACCAGGGTGGATTATCGGGGGGATCCCATAAGGGAGTTCTACTGCTATAGTACCCAATTTTAATGGATTTTGAAACCTGGGCCCAAGTCCTTGCCATTCCCAATAGAATTTTCAATTTAATTTTTTTAAAGAACTTGGGATCTCCGAATTTCAGTAGGAACCCAGACTGGCTAACCCCCTCTCCCCTAAGCAGAGTGGTGTATAGAGTTCCCACTCCATACTCTAATGGTTTTTTTAACAACACCCTTGCATGAGATAACTGGAACACCCAGGCATAGACCTGGATGTCCGGGGCAGTCAGCCCCCCCTTTTCCCTGCGCCTCCTTAACTTTTTCCACGAAATTCTTGGAAGATGTTTATTCCAGATAAAGGTGTTAATCTCGGCCTGAAAATTTTAATAGGGCTTGGATCAAAATATAGAGGGATAGTGTTGAAAAGAAAGGAAATCTTTGGCAAGACAGCCATCTTAACCAAGTTAGCCCTTCCTAATAAAGACAAAGGGAGATGGGACCAAGACTGAAGCACCTTACGGCAATCCTTGGCTACCTTGGAAAAATTGATATTTACAATCTGATCTATATTTTCCACAATATCGAGACCCAGGTATCTCAATTTATTGCCTGGCTGAATACCCGAGATACAAAAGCTCTTATCCATACCCCAGGTCAGCATCTCGGTTTTAGAAGCGTTGATCTCGTATCCGGACACTGCCCCAAACTCCGAGGCTAGCTTAACTATTTCCGGGAGAGCCGTACGGGCATCAGAGGTGAAAATAAGGATATCATCAGCGTACAGGGACACTTTCCTTTCCCAACCCCTGTACGCGAACGCCTTGATGTCGACATTGTCCCTTAAATTTTGAGCGAACGGTTCAACGTATAGGTCAAAAAGAAGAGGGGAGAGGGGGCAGCCCTGTCGCGTTCCTCTCGAGATGTTGAAGGGGTCAGACAGGATGCCATTAATCAGAACACAGGCACTTGGGTTCTGATACAATAGACTGATTGTCCGGCGAAACCCTGCTCCCACGTTGAACTTCGCCAAGGCCTCCGACAGATACAACCAGTTAACTCTGTCGAAGGCCTTGGTGGCATCCAAGGTAAGAACCGCCAGGGGGAGGGACTCCAGAACTGCCAAATCGATAGCCCCTATTAAATCAAAAGTTAATTCATATAACTGTCGCCCCCTGACAAACCCTTTCTGATCCGGGTGTAAGATATTGGGGGCAACAAGAGCTAATCTATTGGCCAGAATTGAAGCAAATATTTTATAGTCGACATTTAGTATGGAGATTGGCCTATAGGAACCACATGCAGTAGACGGTTTCCCTGGTTTTAAGATTACCGTAATAGACGCACTGTCCCATGATATCGGGGGCCGACCACCATCCAACAAAATATCATTAAACAGTAATACCAAGAAGGAGACAAGTTCCTGCTCCAGGACTTTATAAATTTCAGCCGGTAGGCCGTCTGTACTGGACGCCTTCCCCTTCTTGGCATTATGTATAGCCTTAATCACTTCCTCCTCCGAGATTGCACTATCCAACCTCTCACTTTGTTCATCAGTGCTGGAAGTGTGATCTTACTGAGCCAATCTTTAATTCTAACTGGACTGATGTTCTTATCCTCACAGTAGATATTTTGGAAAAATTCTCTGAAGGCGGATCTAATATCTTCATCCCGGGAGAGTGGGGAGCCATTGACATTAATCACCTCGATATTATTACGGACTTGGTCTGTTTTGGCTTTCCAAGCCAATAGCTTCCCTGCTCCTTCTCCATACTGAAAATGTGCGAGCTTACTAGCCTCCCATCTTTCTTGAATCCGCTGATTCAAGACAGAAGCGAGGTGGCCTTTTAAAGAAAATAATCTTCCAGACAAAATAGAGCGATCCTCTGATGTAATGGAATCAGCGTCTAGGTCAGACTGAATCTTAACAATGTTTGCTTCCACTGATGTCACTGCCTCTTTGTATTGCCTCCTCCTATAAGCCATTTTATTTGTAATAAGGCCTCTGACAAAAGCTTTAAGAGAGTCCCACACCACTCCACTGCTTGCCGTTCCTACATTTGTTGTTAAAAGGTGACTCACCTCAGACTGGAAAAAAAAAACATCGTCTGGGTGAGAAAGTAGGGAACGATCAAAGGACCAACTTCTAGCCGGCAAACTTAGCATCGGAATAAGCTCCATGGTTACTGCAGAGTGGTCTGATAGATGTAACGGGAGGTATTTAACATCTTTAACAGAATCTACTAATGTATGGCTGACTAATACAAAGTCTATTCTGGATTGGTGGTGATATTTTTGATTCCTATAGGAGATACCCAGCTGTTCACCTGCCCTCAACCTCCAAATATCCACATAGCCATATTGCTTCATTTCATTAAGCAAAAAAGATCTAGATTTTGATGGAATTCTAGATCGACTATTATGCGATTTATCAAGAGTGGGGTCTAGGACGATATTAAAATCCCCTGCAAAAATTACAGGCTCTGGGAAGGACAAAAGGTGAGAAAAAATTACCTCCAAAGATGACGGATCGTCCTGATTAGGGCCATAATACCCCACAATAGTGACCTGGCTGCCCAAAATAGACAGGGAGGCAATAACCCATCTACCCGCTGGGTCAACCTTAAAATCTAACACTGTAGCCCTAAGTTGTTTTTTAAAGATAAGTGAAACCCCTCTACAAGTCAAAGACTGGGAAGTAGAAATTGAGAAATCTATCCACTTATACTCCTTAACTAACGTATCCATTTCGTCTTGAACCAGATGCGTCTCTTGCAAGATAATGACCTGTGCCTCTGAACCTCGAAGGTATTGAAGTATTTTCCTGGCCTTAGGTTTAGTACGCAGGCCATTTACGTTCCAAGATATTATCTTTAAGTTAGGCATTTGACTTTAACGCCTCTCAACCTCACCCAGAGACATAAAACATCGCCCGTATGACCTAACCTAATATCTGATAGTTGCATATCTGAAATTATCCTACACCCAGCTGAATACCATAGCGCACAAGGTTGGCACATGAGGAATTTTATAAAACATTTTACCCCGTGACCCCTGTGTCCCCCCACACTCCCCTCCCCCCATGGAGAACCCTTGGTGTATCTAACCGGAACAAATCCAGTAGATAGCACCCCATCTCAAGCTCCCGTGACCCTCCCCGACGCTGAACCAAGTTTCCCTCCAAAATTAATTTAATTGCACACATGTTCTAACAGAATCTGTAAATGCTGGTACGTGAAAGTGAGAGATTATGGATGCAACAAGGATCAACAGGGAGAAAACAGACTAGAATTTCTACCCTTCACCGAAAGTATATATTTTTTTTCCTTACACCAATTTTTTTTTTTTTTTTTATATTTCATCATTCCTTTTTTTTTTTCCTTTCCCCTGTCTCCCCCATCCCCCTTCTCTCCATGATAGATGTGCTGTAGCCAAAACTACTTCTACTAATACCAAAAAAAAAAAAAACCTAACTTCAGTACCTATAAATCTATTAATAACTTTTAACACTCAGAAGCCCATTTTTTTTTTTTTTTCTCTTCTCTTTCTTTCCCCTTTTTTTTTTTCCTTCCCCTTTTTTTTCCTTTTCTTTTCCTTGGTCTGAAATTTTACACAACGGTACATATTCAGCCAGCTGCCTTATTGCCCAACTCCAAAAGGAGCTCGTCAGCGGCTTGCACTGACCTGATGTTAATCATCTTATTGTTGAACATAACCTTCAGGGCAGCAGGGAACACCAGCTGAGCCGTTGCCCCCAATTTTCTAAATGCCTCCAGACGCTTAACAAACTCCCACTGCTTCTCTAACGTGACCCTAGAAAGGTCCGATCTAATGAGGAAAGTAAATCCCTTTCTAAGGAGGGATTTTTGTTTCAGGGCTAAGTTGAGGATCTGTTCTTTGAGTGCATAGGTATGGAAGTTAACCAAGATTTTGCGAGGTTTAACTCTTTGTTGATTCCTCCTGAACGGATCTCTATGGACCCTCTGTATATCTATGCTGAGATCCTCTAAAGATTTATCGAGACATAACGACTCCTTTAGCAATTGTACCACAACATTTTTACCGTCGGAACCTTCTGGTACATTAAGTATACGTATATTGGCTCTCCTGGCATTATTTTCCAGCGATTCCATCCTATCAAGTAGTGCCTGATCCTCTTTTCGCAGATTAACAATGTCTTCCTTGGCTTTGTCCAAATGAATAGTCATCACAGCAACCGTCTCTTCTAGCTTCCCCGTCCTAGATGTTAATCCATCGATCTTTTTATCTAAAGACTCGCAATAGCTCCGAAAATCCTTTTTTAATGTCGCGGGATAGGGTTGAGAACATTGCCAGTATAGAAACCGCAGAGATTGCGCCCCCGATATCTGGATCCACTGGGGCTACCAGATCAAGAGAAGCAATAGCAGAATTGCATGCCCCCCCTCCTTCTCTTGCAATACCATGACTTCCCTCCCCCGGAAACTGAGGCTCGAAAGTCCTGACCACCTCACTGGTCTCTAAATCTGACTGAACCGATTCCACCTGAGGCGAAACACACTCAGAAGCGGGCTTAGGACCAGGGTCTTCACCCGAAGGGGCACAAGAGGCAGAAACAGAGTCCGCGGCTGGAACTTCCATGACACCTAGAGCGCTCGAGACGGGCAAGCCATTAACGCCAGAGTCCATTACTGTCAAGGGAGAAGATATGCCCTGAGCCTCCGACAAACGGAGCACCTGTGGTACAGCTTTAAAGTATGAGCGCAGGGACGGGGTTATCTTAGAGCTAGAATCAGGTGCCACGCTTGAGTCTCTTTTATATTTAGCTTTACCCCTAACCCTGTTTGATCTTGTACACTTAGGTTTTACTTCCACAGACAGATAGGAAGAGGCTTTCTTACCTTCATGGGAAGAGGGTCCGCTGTGTACCAAATCATTCAGGTTTACCTGAGGGGTAGGAGCAGGCTTCTTCCACTGTGCCTTAATGGACTCCTTGCCTCTTCTACGTGAGCTTCTACTTTTGGATGACTGGTGATGTGGCTGCTGTAGCGACTGTGGACACTTCTTAGCTACCTCCTCCAGGATCCCCTCCCCACCCTCCTCGCCGCTTTCCACGATCTTTGCGCCCTCAGGGCTCTCAACACCTCCTTCACCCTCCACCACGCCTCGGGAAGTATGCTTGAGCTTCTGAGCCTGGGAAGAAATACTACAAGCAGCGAGAGTCAAACAGCGAGCCTTTCTTCCCCTACGCAGCTTCAGGGCGGCTATGGACCACAATCCTAGCCTTAGAACAGCCGGTAATATAATTTGATTGGGGTGAGTGTCACTCGCTGCATCCGCTACACCGCCGCCACCTCCACCGCTAAACTCGCTGCCTCCGGTCATGGAAAGGGAAAGCAGCCCGCATACACTGAGCCAAGCCGAGCCGGAAAGCAGGTATGAATGGAGATTGTTAGAAGAAACAAACAAACGCTCCGTGTCCTACACGGATCTATTCTTAGCACAGTACAGCTTAGACAAAAGATCCGTCACTCCGGGTTACGGGAAAACACTTTGAGACGCATATTCACATAATACAAACGTCTAGGCAGAGTACATCGGGAGCCTGATTGCGGAGCGCTGCAGCGGATCAGCCGACCGCCGCCATGTTCTCCCAGCATGCATTAAATATTGACCATAACTTCACCATGAATCATATATCAAGACCTTACAAAATGTTTAAAAGGGGCGTTATCAATTCTTCAGGACGGTTCCAAGAACAATGGCCCACCTGCACATCAACATGAAGGAAAGTCAATCCCCCTCCCCGAAGTGCCTTGCAGCAAAAGACCACCCACTTTAAAACTAGCTATATAATCGACCATCAGGATTTTACCAATGACAGGTTCCTCAATAATACGGTCAAGCAACCTGTGAAGAGTCAGGATCCACATCACTAGTGTGTTGTGATTTCTTTCCAAGTCCATTACAAGCTCTCCTCCTATCCCATCTCGACTGTTGTTTCTGCTAGGTGGAGCAAATCTCTTTTGCTGATTCCTCTGAGTTCACAGCCTCCAGCTCTAATTTCGAGACCAAAGAGGTCTAGCTGAGTCTGCCAGGGTTTTACCATTCCACTAAAAAATCAATCTGAAAGGGTAACCCCACATGTTGTTGATCTCCTTTTTTGGGGAGAAATTCAGTGTCCAACTTTAGAGACTTGCATTTAGCCATAGTCCACAAGTTGAAAGAGAGCCAGAGTAAATCCTGTGTGCATAATCAGGTCTAATGTTCTTGCACTGCTAACATCTACTCCTTCACTTCAAAGTAATGGAATCGAGTTAATGTATCTGGGTTGGGCTTGCTCTTGATCTGAAAAGCATTCATGACACGGTGTGTGCAATCCAGTTCTATATGGTGATCATCAGGCTTTTCCACTAGAGTGATAAACAGGCCCCTTACATCGGATTTAAGGTCCCCCCCCCTGCTATTGTGTCTGGGATTACCCTAATACATATGTTTTTATGTCGTGATCTGTTTTTGCCTTCATCAACTTTTATACCGGAGCATTTGGTGTAGATTTTCCAATTCACAGGTGCTGGTCTTCAGTTGATCTCAGGTGGACTCCCTCTGCCAGTGCTTCAAGTTATTACACTCATGTCTAGATTTTGTGGATCAAGTGGTCCAGTTATGGCATTGCATACGGAGTTCTTTTCACAATACTTTCACTTTGTACTTTAGTCTTGAAAAAGACAAATACAGATTAGCCTTAGTATCTTGAGCCTCCATATTATGTTCAATAGGTGGGGATGCTCGCAGATCAACTTTCTTCTCAATCGGGGCACCTTGGTCAGTTTAACATCCAGTTGCTGTACTTTCAGGAGGTCTTTCTTATTAGAGGATTTCTGTGATTTCAGTCAGGTCGACATCCTGCCTGCTAATACTGGAGTCAACAAGCTGTGTTCTGTTGAAACACCAATGTGCTGTGATTAAGGACCAAACCTTAAGTAGGTAAGTTCTTGTTTGTTGTCTTCCTATTTGTGTCTCTGTAGAAAGTGTACTTTTCCAGGACGCAATAGGAAGAGGTACCTGTAATTCCCACCACCCAGTCCAGTGTGGCTGTACTCACAATCACCGTATGTCCTCGAGATGCAGGTATTCACCAGGCAGGTCGCTCCCCCCATCCGCCACGCAGCCCCTTGTGGGTTGAACCTCCATTGCCGCTTTTGCCGCCTGACTGCTCGCTCCCTTTTTTATTCTGTACCCCTGCACTTGGCTTTCTGTGCCACTTTGTTTTTTCATTCTGTGTCCCTGTGTTTTGCTTTCTGTACCCCTGTGCTCTGTTGTCCCTCTCCCGCCATCTTTTCCCGCTGTTTTTTCCCCGGGTTTTCCCCCGCCGCTGGGCCCCTGCGGTCCACCCCCTTCACTCCCATTGGCCGCCCCGCTCCCACCTCCCAGCTGCTCCTCCCTCCCCCTGCCCTCATATGGAGACCGCGAAGCGGCCGCGCAGCGGACACGCGCAGCGGGCATGCCGCTGGTGCGCAGAAGGAGCGCCTAAGGCAAGCCCGTCTGCACCCGTCCGAGCCTGGACCGCACCCAGCTCCAGAACCCCTGGACCCCGCACCCCTCGCAATGCCAGACTGCACTACGACGCAAGCACCCTCCACGCACTCAACACCAGACGGGACCACCCCTGCTACCGGGCCACCCCGAAACGCACCCAGGAGCCTTTCATCTACTGGACCTGCAGATTCACCAGTATCCAACCCTCCACACCACCAGCCAGAGAACCCAACCACCTCCGCTGCATCCTCCTCAACACCCGCTCCGCTCGCAAGCACGCCATCGAACTCTGGGACCTCCTAGACTCCACCGCCCCCGACGTCGCCTTCCTGACGGAGACCTGGCTGAATGCCACCTCAGCACCAGATATCGCCATAGCCATCCCACAGGGCTACAAGATCTCCCGCAGAGACCGCACCAACGGAGTGGGAGGAGGAATCACCATCATCCACAAAGACTCCATCAAAATCTCAACGAACACCGATGACACCCTCATCACCGCCGAGCACATGCACTTCCAGATCCACACCGACCCCAACACCACCCTCAGAGGAACTCTCATCTACAGACCTCCCGGACCCCGCCCACAGTTCAGTGACACCATCGCCGACCTCATCAGCACCCATGCCCTCGCTTCCACGGACCACATCCTCCTTGGGGACCTGAACTTCCACCTCGAGAACAACAACGACGCCAACTCCACTGCCCTGATCGACAACCTCGCCAACCTCGGACTCAAACAACTCGTAACACCTACTCACGCCGCTGGACACAGGCTCGACCCCATCTTCTCCGCAAGCCCCCACGTCTTCTTCAACCACACCACCGAACCACACTGGACCGACCACAGATGCGTCCACTTCACCTTCAGAAAACCCACCACACACCACCGCACCCAACAGCTACCACGCCGCTGCTGGGGCAATGTCACCGAGGACCAACTGACTACCGCCCTCGCCCTGAGACCACCCACCGACCCCACCGACCCAGACACCGCCGCGACCAACCTCACACAGTGGATCAACGACTGCGCCAACACCCTCGCCCCTCTCAAGACCTCTACAACCAACCACACCAACAAGAAAGCCGCCTTGTTCACCGAGGACCTCCGGATCTCCAAGCACACCTGTCGGAAGCTGGAGAAGAAATGGCTCCACGACCGAACACCAGACAACCACACAGCCCTCAAGAGCACCACCCGCAGACACCACCAACTCATCAGGACCGCCAAGAAGACCGCATTCAAGGACCGCCTAAACAACAACGCACACAATACCAAAGAGCTCTTCAGCATCGTGAAAGAACTCTCCAACCCCAGCTCCAACACCAACGACATCTCAAGACCTGTGCGACTCTCTGGCCACCTTCTTCCACTGCAAGATCACCGACATCCACGACAGCTTCAACTCTGACCCCCCCGCACCCACCACCGAGTCCAACACCCTTGCGACTACCACTCGCACTAGTCGCCTGACCATCTGGTCCAGCGTCAGCGACGAAGACACCATCAAAACCTTGAACTCCATCCACTCCGGATCCCCATCGGACCCCTGCCCTCACCACGTCTTCAACAAAGCCAGCGCAACCATCGCGCCCCACCTCCGGAAAACAGTCAACTGTTCCTTCTAGACAGCAATCTTCCCAGAAAGCTGAAGCACGCCGAGATCAATGCCCTTCTGAAGAAGCCCAAGGTGGACCCCAAGGACCTCAAGAACATCCGGCCCATCTCCCTGCTCCCTTTCCCGGCAAAAGTGACCGAGAAGATTGTCAACAAACAGCTGACCTGCTACCTCGAAGTTAACAACATCCTGGACCCTTCCCAATCCGGTTCTCGCAGCAACCACAGCACCGAGACCACCCTCATCGCCGCCACTGACGACATCCGGACCCTGATGGACAAAGGAGAAACAGCCGCCCTCATCCTCCTGGACCTATCAGCAGCCTTTGACACGGTCTGCCAACGCACCCTATCAGCACGCCTCCATGACGCCGGTATCCAAGAGAAGGCCCTGGCCTGGACCACCTACTTCCTCTCCGGCAGAACCCAGAGCGTCTGCCTCCCACCCTTCCGCTCCAAAACCACCGAGATCATCTGCGGCGTCCCACAGGGATCCTCCCTCAGCCCGACGCTGTTCAATATCTACATGGCCCCCCTCGCCCACATCGCACGACAACACAACCTCAACATCATCTCCTACGCGGACGACACCCAGCTGATCATATCCCTCACCGAAGATCCCCACACCGCTAAAGCTAACCTCCACAGAGGAATGAAGGCCGTAGCCGACTGGATGAAGGACAGCAGACTGAAGCTGAACTCAGACAAGACAGAGGTCCTCATTCTCGGACCCACCCCATCAGCCTGGGACGACTCTTGGTGGCCCACGTCACTAGGCACAGCCCCGGAACCCACAGACCACGCACGCAACCTGGGGTTCATCCTCGACTCCACTCTCTCCATGACCAGGCAAGTCAACGCCGTCTCCGTGTCCTGCTTCAACAGCCTCCGTATGCTCCGCAGGATCTTCAAATGGATCCCCCTCGACACGAGAAAAAACATTACCCAGGCCCTCATCACCAACAGACTCGACTACGGGAACGTCCTCTACTCAGGAACTGCTAACAAGTTCCTGAGACGACTCCAACGCATCCAGAACGCCTCGGCCCGACTCATCCTCGACGTCCCCCGCCGCAGCCACATCACACTCCACCTGAGAGGCCTGCACTGGCTCCCCATCAACAAAAGGATCACCTTCAAGCTCCTGATCCACGCATACAAAGCACTGCACAACACCGGACCCCCCTACCTCAACAACTGACTCAGCTTCCACACCCCCACCCGAAGCCTCCGCTCAGCCAACCTCGACCTTGCCACAGTCCCTCGCATCCGAAAAACCACCACCGGCGGCAGATCCTTCTCCTACCTCGCCGCCAAGACCTGGAACACTCTCCCCACCATCCTACGACAGACCCAGGACCTGCTGGCCTTCAGAAGACTCCTCAAGACCTGGCTCTTCGACCAGTAGCACCCCCCCTTCCCCAGCGCCTTGAGACCCTTTCGGGTATGTAGCGCGCTTTACAAATGCAGTGATTGATTGATTGATTGATTAGTAGGTGACATTTGCTACTCTTTTTCGCTTCCCCGTGGACCTTGCAAAAGTCAATCAATGCTGCTAATGTAGGCCCAATCTATCTGCATCGCACCTAACTTTCTGTACAAAGTTTTTGTTTTGGAGGCTGCTCTGGAAAAATCAAGTTCAGTTCACGGAGTATACAGGAAGTAATGGTTTACTGTCATTGTCACGGTACCGAAAAACGAATGCAGGCTGTGTTTTAGTGGCCACATCTGTGGTGTCATCAGCCTGAATAGCCACAAAGTCTGTGTTTTTCAAATGTTGGACAATATAGCTACTTATAATCTCTAGCATACACTCTAGGAGTTCATTTTGTATCATTTTTTTAGAGATGTCCTTAAAGACTGTAGCACTTGTGTCCATTTCACTGTCTATGCTTGCTATTAAATGCACAAGGCCTCTGAAAATACCAGGATTTGAGGAACTTGTAGATTCATAATGCCCACATAATGCCAGATCAAAAGCACCACAGAAATGAATGCAACCAATTATTTTTTACAGTGTCTATTGCTAGCTACTGTTTCATTGTGTTTCATTATTGATTTGCAATATGCGTCTCTAATGTGGGCTTCAATGGGTGTTGTCTGCCAACATATCCAGTCTGGACAGGTTTTCCATATGTACTCTTGTTTGTGATTGCGTCTCTATTTTATACAACAAATGCTTCAAGTCTGTTACTCCTTTTTTTTGTCTAAGGGATGTCACCACCAAACAGCAAGCAGGGGAAGTAGAACAGAAAATGTATTTAAGTATACCCTGTAAGCCAATCAACTTTTGTGAAGCAGGAGTTTGAGAATGTACGTTTTTATTCTTCCCTCTGTCTTGGGCACTTTGTGGTAGTTTTAGGTTTGACTCGTCAGGTACTAATTGTTTTACGATTAGTTTCTCTTCACATCTCAGTCCAATGAATGGCTTTTGCAAGTAGGTGCTTCACTGTATTCATGGTGTCTTACCAATATTAAAGTTACATGTCAATAATCAAAGTTCAATGTATAAGGTTTGGTGCAATTACATCATTTTTCTGTATAAGTGCATATCTTGTGCATGATAGCAGTATATCTCAAATAGTTCCCCTTTGCACAATATGACAGTTAGAAATACAGCATGTTGCCTGCTTCCTCAGTATGCCATACTGGTTGCTGAAGGCCCTAAAACAAACATATATTGTAAGCCACAGGTGAGGGCCTGTAGCAAGGCAAGAAAGAGGGCCTTTAATAACTGGTATAGCCCAAGGTAGCTGGTCTATAGGACTATTATTACATTCCAGCCACTGAGGGTAGAATGCCCTAAATTAAAAAGGGGGAAACTGAAAGACAAACATTGGAATGGTGGAGCAGAAGGCTGACACCAGCCATTATACTACCTGGTTCACATAACTTTCTTCAATGGAACTTACAACCTTCAAATCTATCTCTTAATATTGAGTACACAGACCTATGCCTCAGCATGGTACTGATGTGCACCCTCCACACCCACCACGCAAATTACATATATAGCACTTAACTACCACGTAAATGAATACAGCATCAGTGTCCGTACCTTAAACGCGGGTGCTCTTATGTTGTTGGGGAGCAAGAGCAGCACAGGAGGATTGGTCCTCCTGATCTTTGCCCAAAAATGAGGTAAAGTTCTCAGGCTTCACCAGATGCTGAAAAGAAAAACAGAACATTATTTAGTAGAGGCAACCAGACACATAAATACATCAAAGCGAAGTTAATAAATACTACGATACCTGTGAAAATGTTTTTAGGTGGAAGAGGTGTTCCTAGTTTTAGTATTGGCAAATCAATGGTCCACACTGGCAGAAGTGCTTGTAACAATTACTCACTATCACAATGAGAGGAGTTTGTGAGGTGTGGGACAATCTTGCTGTGGTACAGGGATGTTAAAAGAAAGGATATACTAGATAGGAGGAACACAAATTACAGGAAGATGATGATAAGTGACCAACGGTTTTACTATCCAACCCCTCACTACAATGGGAGAGACAAGGGATGGGTTATGTTATGTTATATAGGTTTATAAAGCGCACTGTTACCCGAAGGTGTTGTTAGAGCACTGCGCTTTGTGTGAGCAAGCATATGCAAATGAGCCCAGACAGACCTCTTTTGAGAACAAGGAGAGCTGTGTTGAAGGCTTTTGTAGACTAAATGTGACAATAACTTTTATTATGAATCCTACCGGCCCCTCCGCTTCTAAAGAACCCAGCGGGCTGGATGAAAGGGCAGAGTAGAGCGGGGTCAGGAAGGAGAAGGAAGCAGGGAAATAAAGATCCTATAAGAAACGTAGTGTCTGCGTCGTCTATGATACAAGGGCGACACTACACGAACTTACAATGCATTGAAGACCCGCGTTAGGACACTGCGCGGTACTCATTTGAATGGGAAATCAGAAATAATCATACAGCAGACTTCCTGAATTGTCCTTCAGAACATGTGGAGGGCAGACTGCCCCACATCGAGGCCTGCAGCCTGCCTGCTCGCCATGTGTCAAACTGAAAGGGCTTCTTCTGTGACTGTCTCAGTCTGTGAATGTGGCAGCCGCGCTTCCTCGTCTCAAGCCCATTTCAGTTTTATTTTCAGTTGTTTTGTTACTCAAGTCAACTGATACACAATGGACCCCTTTTGTTGATTGTGTGTTACATACAGCACTGCCTCCACATTGCTCTATGCGTTTAATGTGTTACTAATGTTACCTCGAATGTGTGACAGGGACGTACATGCATATTATGAGACAGGCACCCAGCTCACCTGATCCGCTCACTCGACCCCACACCATAACACGATATACCCTTTATTCGTGATCGCGAAGATCACACCAGTGGTCGAAGTGCATTAAAAAAGTATGGGAGCTGTGATGCTGCTGCATGCAGGGGGTGAGCTGAGTGAGCTTGTGGGCATGGCTGAGAAACAACATATATTCTGTAACTTTTTCAGTCGTTCACTTTCAGGTAACTATATATAAAATAACACACAGCTGAAATGAGAATTAAATATAAGTTATGGTAATCGGAGGGAAATGCACTATGGTACATTATGAAACCTCTATTAGTTATTGCGCTGCACAGAGAACCACAGAACTCACTCCTGCTTGGTGCAGAGGAGAATAGTGACGTGTGTATGGTTAGTGGCGGAACTCCCCCCCCCCCCCCCCTGTAGGAACGCCCACATGTGGCGCTGGGCTTTACAACGTGACGCATCTCCCTAGATGCGTCACGTTGTAAATAGCCCGCAGCATGGCGCTGGCTTTGCGCCGCCGCTGCGTCACAAAAACGGTGGCGTTGGGGCTTGTAAATTTGCCCCATCGTGTGGCAGACTGACATAAGTGCCCTTACTGGCAATTAAAGAGCACCGGAAACCACCAGCTCAAATTGAATGCTGCCTGTCCGCCCCTCCCTCCGTTTCACAGCACAGGAGACTTGGGGCTTTCCCTTCAGCTGAAGCATTTCAATGGTCGCTTAGGACGATTGTCTTTAACACAGCCATCCCACATCTTCAGCTTGAGTGTAAGTACATGTCTTTTCATGTCATGCCCTTCAGATCCCCCCAACTTCGAGCGCTGCGCGGGATCACTCAACGTGACAAATGCGTCTCGAGCCCGCCTGGCCACTGCAGAGGGCAGGGGGTGTGGTCTTTTCGGCACTTTCGACAAACTCAGGCACGTGTTGCAGAGGGAAATGGGATTTACTGAGGCCCAAGAGAAAACACCAGCACACATCTACAGGAACATTATGCATACCAAGGAAAAAACGCTAGGCAAGAAGCAGGCATGGATATCACAGTCATGGACGACCGTACATACATGATTCATATAATCAGGCCCGCACCCAGCTCACCCGATTGCCTCACAGACTAGAGACATGGACATCACTCCATGGGGGGTTGCTGGGGATCGATTGGATCTGCGCATTCGTGACACAGTCACACAACAAAGCTCGGTGTCAGGTCAGAAATGCAAGCGACTTCACTTGAGGTTGGCCAAAGCAAAGGCCACAAGGAGTCTGTGGTCAGCTCGGGCTCTCCCTCGCACCCTTGGAACGTTTGCCTCACAGAGAGAGGAGACAGACACTGGTTGAGAATCCCTGCCCAGCAATGGCAGAAATGGCCAATCACTGCATGGTTTCACAATAAGCCATGACAGTTATTAATAATGACCCTGTGCAGAGCCCACCACCCCGCGGTGTCACGCTGTCTAGTCCACAGGCCTACGCCTGGCAAAGTGCCTGGCCATGCTGTAGCACAGCATGAGAGCGGCGCCAGGATTGGCTGTAGCAGACAAACTCACCACTCCTTATGAGACGGGGGTTGCAGCTTTGATCAACCCTCAGTCCCTAATGTGCAGGTGAAGAGAGGCCTTTTGTTCGCATGTCTGGCTGGCCAGAGAAAGGCAGCTGGCCAACCAGACATGCCCACTTTGGGCTAGGTGCTCTGCGCTCACTTGCTCTAGTGTGTGGTGTCTACCAAAATTAAACCATATCTGAAATGAAATGAAATGAAATGAAATGAAATGAAAGGGGATTTATAAAGCTGCTGAAGGCTGACTGTTGCAGGAAAATTAGTGAGTGAGTGGCCACTAGTGAAATACCTTGGGCACTGCAACCTTTTTGTTTTTTCACTAATTAGCCACTGCAAACAGGGGAGTGTAGCAAGTGAACTGTCCCAATCTGGGCCGTCAGATTATCTATGAGTATATCTTCTGATAATTTGGCCTCTGTCCGTTGCAGTTTTTTTTATCTCATTCTGGGAAGACTGGGCAGTATGTGCAGTATGACTGGCCCCTGGTCTGGGCCGGATACAGATGGACGCAAATGGGCTTGCCTTTGGTGGTGCACCCCTGTGCGAATACACAAGGGAGCTAGCTTTACAAATCTGCTGGTCTTCTTGCATGTCAGAATCATCAGTATTTAAAAACACTACACCAGCGACACTCCAGACGCCTAGCTTGTGGCTTTGAGCCTGTAGGCAAGTAAAAAAGAAATTGGGTATTGCGCTCTCCCCAGAAACCCAGCATCTCCACCTTCAATACCCAGCCCTTGGTACAAATCGCCAGGGCGTGAGTTAAGCCCAAAGTATGAAATGAGGCAAAAGTAAAAACATACTCCAGTAAACACTGATGAGAGAAACAGTACCAAACTCATCTATTGTGGCATGGACATGTAGTGGAGCCAGCTTTACAAAGCTGCCGGAATTCTTGCACGTCCGGATCACCAATAATCAAAAGCTCAAGACCAGCACCATTCGCGACACCTCACTGGTACAGTCAAGCCAGCTGTCAATTAAAAAACAATTGCCCATCTCATTCTTCCCAAAAATCTCCACCTGTACAAATGTTATCAAACACAATACAATAGCGAAAATAAAATAAGTCAGGATACGCGCACATTTGGACATTTCATCACACTGATGTTGTTATCAGATCAATGAATATTAACAATTCTTAACTTTATCCACTAGATTCAGCATCCGATACTACAGGGATGTCCTGGCCATGGTTTTTGCCACAGAAGAAATCAATTCAAATCCACACCTGTTACCAAACACCACCCTCGGATTCCGTATTTTCGACTCCTGCATGTCAGAGAGCAGAGCATCTGCCGGGGTTCTGGAGCTTCTCTCAGGAAAGACGCGGATAGCTCCAGGATACAGGTGTCCCACGCTCCCACCACTGGCTGGAATCATCGGAGAATCCCTCTCATCCTTGAGTGTCCCCATGGCCAGGATCATGGGAGTGCTTCACTACCCGCAGGTAATGGATGGAAGTATCTTAGATTCGATCAATGGCATATAAGATCCCATGCTGAGGCTGGAGGTGAGATATCTCTGGGCGGCTTCTACCAGGTGCTGGATTCCACCTACTATTCAAAGACATGTATACACATACTTTGAGCCTGATGATAGGAGGAGGGTAATATATGCAGCCATTTCCCAGAATCAGGGAACCACAAATGATAATGGACCACATCTGTCTGGAATTGGTATCTTCGGGCTCAACATTTCCAGCTCTCTTGTTCAGCCAACTTTTTCCAGATTGGTGTATGGAAAAATATTGATGCTCTTCCACCATTTATTATAATTCCAAGATGTGTTTCCTAGATCCGCAGTCAGTTGGCAAGGGTCACATTGGGGACTCCATTGAGGAGGGCGCAGCCTTGGTTCCCTTCACTCCTAGAATTGCCAAGTCTTATTCCCATCTTTCCTCAGCTGTTGAGGGACCCTCTGGGGCTGTTTCTTAACTTGATTTTAGAGGGCAGGCTCACTCAACACTCTGGTGGTCTCAGCCATGCCAGGACGTTTGGAATCAGTGTCTACTATCAGAGCACCCTCTGCAAGAGAACCAACCAGGGGCTATGAGTCAGCAAGGGATACCTGGAGTAGCCGGGAAGAGGCAACAATCCTGTTTTCCCTAATGTTCTGTGTTCTAAAGTATCTGGCATCATTAGCAGAGGGACAGAAGGTCTAAAGAACTATTAACAGATATAAATCAGCTATATCACCAGCAAATCAATAAGCTGAAGGTAAACCAGTTGGGATGGGTAGGCAATGACAATCGTTTGGTGGTGTACCCCCAGGTATTTTGCCCTGTTTTTGCTGGTTGTAGAACTCTGGGCACTGTACCTCTGCTAACCAATTGTAAAGTGTCTGTGATCCCCTTTTAACATGGTTGAATTGGGACACTCCTAATTTAAATATTTAACTTACCTATACGTTCCTAATATATGGTACAAAGTGTCCCTAAGCTGTGCAAGATAAATGTCACTACTGGACTGAAGCACCTATTGTACACCCTCTACAGTGGCAATGCAAACATGGCTTCAGGCCCACCATAGTACCTCGATCGTAGCACTGTATAAACTGTACTTGACCTTCCTTTTAAATAGAAACAAGTCACCCCTATGTAAGTCTTGTGGCCCATAAGGCAGAGTTCTCACTATTTAAAGGTAGGAAATGGAGAAATGTAACGTCAACATGCCCTATCAGTGATTACCACAAACAGGTATTTGTCCTGTTGCATGCCTAGCTATCCTATATAGAAAATTATAGTACAGATTAAAATACTGATACGGAATCTCAGGAATGGGTCCAGCAAGAAAAATAATTAAACACCTATTTTTCTGCCATCTTCAAACAAGAGCTGTTGGGTAAATCGTACAGAAAAGCAAAGATGACGTGCTGCAAATGGATTTAGTGGTCTATAGAAAAATATCTGGGATTTCTTCAGTCACTGGCTAGAGCACAGGGTAAATTTGTGTTGGACCCGGCCTCGTAGCATGGCTCTACTTGTCCCCGCACCACCTAACCTGGTACCTGCAGCCCCGAGCCCACGGCCTAGCCGATCCTTTCCACCAGAACACACGCACCCGACCCGGACACCCTCGTCCATGGCCTCTCTCCCTTCGGCCACCCCGGGCCCGCGTGCCCACTTCATGCACCAAGATGGCCGCCCGGCCCCAGCGCGACCCGGGCCTAGCGGCGCCACTCCGGCTGGAGGACACCACGCTTGCCAGGGGATGAGAGAGGGAGGAGCAGTTTCTATCGCACCTCTGAACTCCCCTGGGACGATGAGTTTCGATCGGCCCTCCGGCCTCCCTGAGAGCTGGCTCCACGCCTGCTGGGTGTCTGGGACTCCTCCCGACCCGGCCCTGAGAGGATCAAAAGACAATGGCAGGAAACCCCGACAAGCGACCCCCAGGTGACAATACCCCTGCCTGCACAGACTCCGGACATCAAAGAGGGGTTGACCTATAACAAGGGGTGCTCTGAGACTGTCCGGCAGATTCGACGCTGGAACAACGAGAGCCCTGCTGAGTGACTCGCGGCTCTCTGAAGATCGTAAGACCTCCGAACTGTACCTGAGCCCGCTGAGTGACTCGCGGCTTCCACAGACTCCACTGGTCCCGCCGGACCCCAATGACAACAAGCCTACCCCCAGCTCGAGGATTGTGAGCTGTGCGCCGGGTACAGCCTTGCCGTGAACCTTTTACCAGAGACTGTCCCGCTACCCCCTACCCCTTCCGAGACTCATTGAGCCCGTGCTCTCCTTGTACATATTTGCAGTGCTAACCTGTTTGATAAAGAGTGATTCCTAAGAACGCACGGTGTGGTGTTTCTGTGTCGTGTGGTGCCAGAAGTACGATCCTCGATACGGGATTCCTCCTCCTGAGGAGTCTCCCGCCAGTGCCCGGCTACGATACTTTGAGGGTGGATCTCAGGGTAGTCAGGACCGCCTTTCCGGGCTCCTCTGAGGTCGCCGTCTAACATTGGTGGCAAGCGACGGGATTCGGGCCCATCACCTAGAGATCGTACCGTGAACGACGGACGCACTACCGACAAAGATGGCAGAAGGAAACGCCATGATCCCCGCAGAAACCAACGCCAACAGGGTGTTCCAGGTGGAACAACTCGAAGAATACACGCACAAAGAACTAAAGCAATTCTGAAAGAACTTAAAATCGCTACCACCGGTCTCAACACCAAAGAAGATTTGCAGAAAGCACTGAAAGCTTGGGTGGATGCCGGGGCCTCCCGCCCAGAAGGCACGGGGGAGCGCCCCGACGAAGCCGAACCCCCCCAAGGCGAAAGCAGCAGCAATCAGGAGCGAGGCATCGTACCAGACGGGGGACTATCCCCGGAAGAACTCGCGGACAGAGAGAGAAGCCGCAATCACGAACTCGAGTTAGCCAAACTCAAAATCGAAGGCGAATTAAAGTTAGCGGAAAAAAAGCTAGCAGTAGAGCAAATGCGCGTGCAAGGCGAGCTAGAAGAGAAGAAGCTCCAACGGGAACACGAAGGGAGGAAGCTCCAACTAGAGCACGAACGCAGCTTGAAGGAAATCGAGCTCAAGGCCAGAAGCGAGGAATAGAGGCCCCCGGGAAACCGAGAGGCGGCCTCCCCAGCGGAGCAGAAGGTCCACATCCCCAAGGACGTGGTCAAAGAATATTATAAGAACAATGACATTCAACAATGGTTCAGGGCCTACGAGGTCGCCATGACCTCCCATCGGGTCCCGCAGAAGGACTGGGGGGCCGGGTTGTGGGGACGGTTTCTGAGCGAAGGAAGAGACACCCTGCTCGACCTACCCATCTCTCTGCAGACCTCCTACAGCCACATGAAAGAGGCTCTACTCACAAGGTACGGTCTCACCCCCGAGATGTACCGTCAGCGATTCCGGGACTGCAGGAAAATCCCGGGCACCACCTGGGTGGAATATGTAAACTTTTTCAGTCGGGCCTTCGATGGGTGGATCAAGGGCAGCAAAGTCACCACCCTTGAGGAACTCACCAACCTCATGTTGTGGGAACACCTGGCTGCGAACTGCTTTGTGGAACTACGCCAGCATCTGCTGGACAGCAAACTCACCGATCCCAGGAAGCTGGCGGTGGAAGCAGACCGCTGGACCAACACCCGGGTCCCCCGGGGCATGGTAGGAGAATACCCCCGAGCCAGTCAGGGACCACCCCGCCAGAGAGGAGGAGGGAACCAGGGAGGGCAGCGAGAGTCCCAGCCTAGCCCCCCAAAGACCCAACCTCCACCTTTTCCAGCGCCCTCCCCACCAGTAACCGGACCCCCCGGGAGACGGGGACACCGGGTAACCGTCACTTGCTTTCGTTGCCAGAAGCCCGGGCATTACGCCAATGACCCAGAGTGCCCCATGGCCACCCAAATCACCCCTGCAAGACAGATAGCCAACATAGCTCTGGGGGAGGAGGTTGAGGAAACCGGGGAGTGGGAACCCGCAGCTATGGCCCTAGTATCCCTGGGAGATAGAGAGATGGTCCCTGGTAGCCTCCTGCCCTCCAACACGAAGAAATACGGGCAGCTCGTCAAGATCAATGGCCACCAAATAGAGGCCCTGCGGGACACCGGGGCCAGCATCACCGGTGTCCTCAGGCACTCAGTCCCCGAGAAGCAGATCCTCCCCAACGTCTTTTGCCCGGTAATTTCCGCAGATAATAGAGAGAGTATGTGTCAGGTAGCCCTGGTGCCGTTTGAGTGGGGTGACAGGTAAACTGAGGGTTGCCGTAAGAACCTCCCAGCCGGTCGACTGCCTCTTAGGGAACGACCTGGAGAGTTCTCCCTGGAAGCACGTCGAGCGCAAGGCCCACCTAGGAATGATGGGGCTCCCCGAGTGGGTGTGCGCCACCACCCGATCTATGTCAGCTCGACTTCCCCCCCTGGGAGAAGTCGAAGACGCCCCGACCGAAGAAGTCAGAACAGTAACCCCCGAGGGTCCTCCCGTCCCCCCATCGGAAGGGTCAGTCGCCAGCGACGAACCCTCACCGTCCGACACCGCCCCGGTCCCCGAGTTAGGCGATCTACCCGAATTGGCCCAATGGCGCCACGAGGGCGTGCCCACCCGGGAGGAATTTTGCCGGGAGCAAGCCACTTGTCCTTCCCTGGTCGGACTGCGGCGCCAGGCCGAGGGCCAAGCCGCAGGCGACCAAACTGGAACGCACCGAATTTATTGGGAGAATAACATTTTGTACAGTGAGCAGAAGTCGGTGGAGCTGGGATCCGGACGGGTGCTGGTGGTACCCCTCCGCTTCCGAGACTTCCTCCTGGGCTTAGCCCACGACGTCCCCCTTGCCGGCCACCTGGGTCAAGACAAGACCTACAGCCGTCTCGTGACCCATTTTTACTGGCCTAGAATGAGAACAGCTGTAGAAGCCCACTGCAAGTCCTGTCCCACGTGCCAAGCTAGTGGGAAGAGTGGGGGGAAGCGCAAGGCTCCCCTCCAACCCTTCCCGGTCGTCAGTACCCCCTTCGAACGAGTCGGGATCGACATCGTGGGGCCCCTGGACTCCCCCACCTCCCAAGGTCACCGTTTCATCCTGGTCCTAGTGGATCACGCCACCCGATACCCTGAGGCTATCCCCCTACGCACCGTCACGGCCCCCGTGGTGGGCCGGGCCCTGATGGGGATCTTTTCCCGGGTGGGTTTTCCCCGCGAGGTCGTGAGCGATCGCGGCACTAATTTTATCTCGAAGTACATGACGTCCCTGTGGCAACAATGTGGAGTGTCCTATAAGTTCACCACCCCGTACCATCCCCAAGGGAACGGCCTAGTAGAGAGGTTTAACAGGACTCTGAAAGGGATGATCACCGGCCTAGAAGAGCCCCTCCGGCGTAAGTGGGACGTCCTGCTCCCCTGCCTCTTGTTCGCTTACCGAGAAGTCCCCCAGAAGTCCCTAGGGCTCAGCCCGTTTGAGTTGCTCTATGGACACCCCGTCCGAGGTCCCCTCAGTTTGGTTGAGGAAGGGTGGGAGGCGGCACCCCAGACCACCCCACGAGATGTGTTCCAATATGTTCTGACCCTCCGGAACCAGACCAGAAAGTTCCGAGCACTGGCCGAGGCCAACCTAGAGGCAAGCCAAGAAGAGATGAAGCGCTGGTACGACCAGAATGCCACTCTGGTCGAGTTCCAGCCGGGCCAACAAGTATGGGTCATGGCCCCCGTGAAGCCAGGCGCCCTCCAGGACAGGTGGACCGGGCCCTACAAAGTGATTGAGCGGAAGAGTCAAGTCACATACTTGGTGGACGTCCAGTCGCCTCAGGATCCCCTTCGGGTCCTTCACGTGAACTTCGTGCGGACAGAACTGAGCCTCCTGCTGGCCGCCGATGACGGGGCCGAAGATGAGTCCGATCCCCTCCCGGACCTCCTGTGTGTCAAGGAGCAGGATGGCTCCGTGGAAGGAGTGAACCTCTCCCCAGCTCTCACTGCCCAGCAACAAGAGGACTGCCGCCAGCTCCTAGGACAATTTGCCGACCTCTTCTCCCTGGTCCCCCGAGTCACCGACTGGTGTGTCCATGACGTGGACACCGGGGACAGCCCGCCGGTGCGACACCGAGCATACCGGGTCCCTGACCGGGTCCGGTCCTGCATTCAAGCTGAAGTCTCGAAGATGCTGACCATGGGGGTGATCGAGCCATCTGACAATTCCTGGGCCAGCCCCGTGGTCCTGGTCCCGAAGGCAGCGGCCCCCGGTGTCGCCCCCGAGCTCCGATTCTGTGTGGACTACCGGGGGCTCAATGACGTCACCCGAGCCGATGCCCACCCCATTCCACGGGCCGACGAGCTCATTGACCGACTCGGGGCAGCCCGGTTCCTCAGCACATTCGACCTCACCTGCGGATACTGGCAGATTGCGCTCACCGAGGGAGCCAAGGAGCGGTCCGCCTTCTCCACCCCAGATGGGCATTACCGCTTCCGCGTAATGCCCTTCGGAATGAAAAATGCCCCGGCCGATTTCCAGCGACTGGTGAATAGAGTCCTGGCCGGGCTGGAACAGTTCAGCGCGGCCTATCTAGACGACATCGCCGTTTTCAGTTCCGAATGGAGTGAGCACCTCCAGCACCTCCGGAGGGTGCTAACCGCCCTGCGCCAGGCAGGCCTCACAGTAAAAGCCAGCAAGTGCCAAATTGGGCAAGGATCAGTAGTCTACCTGGGGCACCAGGTCGGGAGTGGCCAGGTCGCCCCTCTACAGCCGAAGATCGACGCCATCTTGGCCTGGGAACCCCCCACCACCCAAACGGAGGTCCGAGCCTTTCTGGGCCTCACTGGCTACTACCGAAGATTCATCCGGGGGTATGGCAGCCTTGTCGGCCCCCTCACAGAACTCACATCCAAAAAACAGCCAAAGAAGGTGCAGTGGACGACTGCCTGCCAGGAGGCGTTCGATGCCCTAAAGAAGGCCATGTGTACTGCCCCCGTCCTCCAGGCTCCCGACTACTCCAAGGAGTTTGTAGTCCAAACCGATGCCTCCGAGCATGGCATTGGGGCCGTCCTGTCCCAGGTGAATGACCAAGGCCTAGACCAGCCCATCGCCTTCCTCAGCCGGCGGCTGTTGCCCAGAGAACAGAGATGGAGCACCATTGAGCGCGAAGCCTTTGCCGTGGTCTGGGCACTCAAGAAACTACGCCCCTACCTGTTCGGCACCCATTTCAAAGTCCAAACCGACCATCGGCCCTTGCGATGGCTCATGCAGATGCGAGGAGAAAACCCCAAGCTACTGCGGTGGTCAATCTCCCTCCAGGGGATGGATTTTACCGTAGAACATCGCCCTGGTACGGACCACGCCAATGCTGACGGCCTCTCCCGGTTCTTCCGCCTCAGCGAAGAGAACCCCCCAAGATGATGGGCAGTTCTCTCCGGCTTTCAGCTGGGGGGGACGCGTGTTGGACCCGGCCTCGTAGCATGGCTCTACTTGTCCCCGCACCACCTAACCTGGTACCTGCAGCCCCGAGCCCACGGCCTAGCCGATCCTTTCCACCAGAACACACGCACCCGACCCGGACACCCTCGTCCATGGCCTCTCTCCCTTCGGCCACCCCGGGCCCGCGTGCCCACTTCATGCACCAAGATGGCCGCCCGGCCCCAGCGCGACCCGGGCCTAGCGGCGCCACTCCGGCTGGAGGACACCAGCTTGCCAGGGGATGAGAGAGGGAGGAGCAGTTTCTATCGCACCTCTGAACTCCCCTGGGACGATGAGTTTCGATCGGCCCTCCGGCCTCCCTGAGAGCTGGCTCCACGCCTGCTGGGTGTCTGGGACTCCTCCCGACCCGGCCCTGAGAGGATCAAAAGACAATGGCAGGAAACCCCGACAAGCGACCCCCAGGTGACAAGACCCCTGCCTGCACAGACTCCGGACATCAAAGAGGGGTCGACCTATAACAAGGGGTGCTCTGAGACTGTCCGGCAGATTCGACGCTGGAACAACGAGAGCCCTGCTGAGTGACTCGCGGCTCTCTGAAGATTGTAAGACCTCCGAACTGTACCTGAGCCCGCTGAGTGACTCGCGGCTTCCACAGACTCCACTGGTCCCGCCGGACCCCAATGACAACAAGCCTACCCCCCCAGCTCGAGGATTGTGAGCTGTGCGCCGGGTACGTCCTTGCCGTGAACCTTTTACCAGAGACTGTCCCGCTACCCCCTACCCCTTCCGAGACTCATTGAGCCCGCGCTCTCCTTGTACATATTTGCAGTGCTAACCTGTTTGATAAAGAGTGATTCCTAAGAACGCACGGTGTGGTGTTTCTGTGTCGTGTGGTGCCAGAAGTACGATCCTCGATACGGGATTCCTCCTCCTGAGGAGTCTCCCGCCAGTGCCCGGCTACGATACTTTGAGGGTGGGTCTCAGGGTAGTCAGGACCCCCTTTCCGGGCTCCTCTGAGGTCGCCGTCTAACAATTTGCACCTTACCATTGTTGCAGGGATTCTGCTCAGGAACAGAACTATGCTTGGGATCAAAGAACATCAGTAGATAGGGACTTACTCACCATATCACTTGAGTACCATGCACCCGAGTCCGACTAGCTATAGTGTCTCACTTGCCGTCCTACACATAACCGGAGGAACAAGTGAAATGACACCCCAGAAAACAACACTCCAGACCCCCTCAGGGATCGCGCTAACAGGGCACTCCCTTTCGCTCACACATTCGTACTCATCCTCAATAAGATATGACAGAGACACAAAGGAAGTTTTAAATATTTACTGAAACTATCATGCCCTAGAATGCAGAATACGTGCCACAATCATAAAACAACTGCCTGGCAAAAATACCATCAGCATAGTCAGTAAACCACACATTATGAAAAGCCCTGTCATATTATAAGACAGATTAGCCTAACCCCCTTCCCTTCTACAGAAGAAAACTGATTATACAGCAAAGATCTCTGGGATGAGTAGTGGACCCCGTACCTTAGCAAACACAGATGGACACTCTACATCCCAGATACAGCTGTAATCTTTAATCAGGATTTTTTTTTATCTCTCGGTGTTACGTTACTGCACATACCTATATGACAAGGTTTGCATGATCATAAACAGCAGCTGAGGTTCTTTGTTTTTCTTCTAGGTGTGAGTACCTGACCAGAAAAAAATAACAAGGGACATTGTGGCATATGTACAAGTCCCTATCGCCACTACAACATCACCTATAGTGACCTTGTGGTGGCAATAGGGGCTGTGCCATATTCCTGCCTTGTACATAAGGCCCCCTTTCACTCTATGGTTAGCGTGAAAGGGATGGGCCGTGGGGGTTGTGGTGGGTGTTCCACCGCAACACCCATTAGTTTTGACGCTGCCCCCTATGTACAAGGGTGGCGTACATAGGAGGCAGTGCCAAAATTAAGACACAGTAAAACTTTTTTTATGATAGCAAAATGAGGAGAAATGCATTTTTTCTCCTCGTTTTTGCTTTTTTCATGTGTGCAGCCTTGTGCAGCACACATGGAAAAAACAAAATGCCACTGTTTGTTTATGTTCAGGAGGTGTCGCTTCCTGTACATAAACAAAGCTTTTTATAATGACATTTTGTCACTTTAATGTGTTCTGCATGAAGCAGCACAAATGAAAGGGACAGAATGGCATTTCTAGGATTGTTTATGTGCAGTAAGGGACACCTTCCTACACATAAACAATCCTCCCCTGCATGCAGACACCCTTGCACTCTGGTGCACGGGTGCCTGTGTTGGCGCTAAGTTGCTAAACTTAGCGCCATTGCAGGGGGAAATGCAAGGCTGCACCACATTCTTGTAAATATGGTACAGCCTTGCATTTCAGAAGACGAGGAGAGAGGCGTTAAGCCAGGAAGGCTAACGCCTCTCTCCTCCACTTCCATGCACATATCCCCCATTGTTTTTTGACCTTGTCTGCTGTTCGGACTAAATCCCAGGAAATAAAAGAACGAGAAAACAATTGCAGACTCTGTGTGAAAATATAGTGTGGCACAAAAACAAACGTGATTATATATTAACGTGTGTAAAGCTAATGTGGCTTCTCGTGCAGTTATGCTAACTTAGGGAAAACTACAATGGGGCAGGTACTGAAGACATGACACCACCTCCCCCTTAAAGCAGTCCTGGACTTGGAAATATGGCACCAGAAGAAGATCCTGCTGGAAGAAAGAAGGCTCCTGACTTCTGCTGTTACCCAGGGAATGGAACTGCTCTCCAAGTGTAATGTGGCAGACCTCCTGATTGCCTACTTCAGTAAGATATCATGGACATGTACTCCTGACTACACGAGGGCAAAGCTGAGAGCAGAGGACTGACCCTTGCAGGAGACCTGGCTTGTTATACACTAGGTGCCCTGGGCCAGGAGTTACCAGAAATAACTCTTCAACTCTTCCAGCAGTTTGACAAAAGTAGCCTTTAGGTATTTTTTGTACCTCTAAAGGATTGCAGCAAGGTGCAAAGGCTTGAGCAGGAAGGTCATACCCATTGAACACAGGAATAATAGGTTTATCGCACTCAAAGTACCTTGCGGAGCCCTGCTCAGGTACAGCCTGCAGTTTAATGCTAGTTAATGTGTGAAATTTCCAAAATTTACCTTTGTGTAATTATGTGAAACTGAAGCAAAATTATGTGAAATTATGCGTAATTCACTCAACATAATGCAAATCCATAATTGAGCACTATATTTGTGAGGATATTGCATTATCCTATTAATAATCGAAGCAAGGACACATTTTGTACAAAAAAAGTGCAAAAAAAAATAAAATAAATGCAATTACTGTGTCTCTCATCATGTTATTCCTATACATTCACAGTGGAATTTTACCGAGAATGCTGTGCAAGTATGCAAAGTGGTATAATGGTGCAATTTTGGGAATGTCATAATATATGTGCACTGTCAAGTCCCGAAATAATACAAATTACATGGTGTAATTTTCATTTTACCCAGACTTAGTACATTCTTGGACCAGGGCGAAGCATCAACTCTATCTCACCTGTGTAGTTCCCTCAGCACCTGCCAATCCCACCTTTTTCCTACTCTGAAAGCAAAGCTCAGTGGCTTCAGTGGAAGATGGATGATGATGTATCTGACTTCAAGGGAACCTCCCTGGCTATAGCCTTGCACCTTGCACTGCTGGAGAAGTTTGACTTCCAAAAAAAAGACTAAAGCGAATTTTATGATTTGTCAGGAAGGGGACCTTGTCCACGAAACTGATGGCCTGCCTGCTCTATTCACAGTTTGGTAAGCAGCTCAACAAACTCACAATGACTTCAAAGGGGTCACTGTGGCGAAGGCTCCTCTGAACCTATAGAGACCTCAGTCAGGCAGAGATCTCTAAATATGCCATCCACCAAGCACAGGTCTCCACTGCCACGGTGGAGGGTACAAACCCACAATGTCTTCAAAGGGGTCACTGTGGCGAAGGCTCATCTGAACCTATAGAGACATCAGTCAGGCAGAGATCTCTAAATATGCCATCCACCAAGCACAGGTCTCCACTGCCACGGCGGAGTGTACAAACCCACAATGTCTTCAAATGGGTCACTGTGGTGAAGGCTCATCTGAACCTATAGAGACCTCAGTCAGGCAGAGATCTCTAAATATGCCATCCACCAAGCACAGGTCCCGCTGCCATGGCGGAGTGCACAAACTCACCATGCCTTCAAAGGGGTCACTGTGGCGAAGGCTCCTCTGAACCTATAGAGACCTCAGTCAGGCAGAGATCTCTAAATATGCCATCCACCAAGCACAGGTCTCCACTGCCACGGTGGAGTGTACAAACTCACAATGCCTTCAAAGGGGTCGCTGTGGCGAAGGCTCCTCTGAACCTATAGAGACCTCAGTCAGGCAGAGATCTCTAAATATGCCATCCACCAAGCACAGGTCTCCACTGCCACGGTGGAGTGTACAAACTCACAATGCCTTCAAAGGTGTCGCTGTGGCGAAGGCTCCTCTGAACCTATAGAGATCTCAGTCAGGCAGAGATCTCTAAATATGCCATCCACCAAGCACAGGTCTCCGCTGCCACGGCGGAGTGTACAAACTCACAATGCCTTCAAAGGGGTCGCTGTGGCGAAGGCTCCTCTGAACCTATAGAGACCTCAGTCAGGCAGAGATCTCTAAATATGCCATCCACCAAGCACAGGTCTCCGCTGGCACGGTGGAGGGTACAAACACACAATGCCTTCAAAGGGGTCGCTGTGGCGAAGGCTCCTCTGAACCTATAGAGACCTCAGTCAGGCAGAGATCTCTAAATATGCCATCCACCAAGCACAGGTCTCCGCTGCCACGGCGGAGTGTACAAACTCACAATGCCTTCAAAGGGGTCGCTGTGGCGAAGGCTCCTCTGAACCTATAGAGACCTCAGTCAGGCAGAGATCTCTAAATATGCCATCCACCAAGCACAGGTCTCCGCTGGCACGGTGGAGGGTACAAACACACAATGCCTTCAAAGGGGTCGCTGTGGCAAAGGCTCCTCTGAACCTATCGAGATCTCAGTCAGGCAGAGATCTCTAAATATGCCATCCACCAAGCACAGGTCTCCGCTGCCACGGTGGAGTGTACAAACTCACAATGCCTTCAAAGGGGTCGCTGTGGCGAAGGCTCCTCTGAACCTATAGTAACCTCAGTCAGGCAGAGATCTCTAAATATGCCATCCACCAAGCACAGGTCTCTGCTGCCACGGCGGAGTGTACAAACTCACAATGCCTTCAAAGGGGTCGCTGTGGCGAAGGCTCTTCTGAATCTATAGTGACCTCAGTCAGGCAGAGATCTCTAAATATGCCATCCACCAAGCACAGGTCTCCGCTGGCACGGTGGAGGGTACAAACACACAATGCCTTCAAAGCGGTCGCTGTGGCGAAGGCTCCTCTGAACCTATCGAGATCTCAGTCAGGCAGAGATCTCTAAATATGCCATCCACCAAGCACAGGTCTCCGCTGCCACGGTGGAGTGTACAAACTCACAATGCCTTCAAAGGGGTCGCTGTGGCGAAGGCTCCTCTGAACCTATAGTGACCTCAGTCAGGCAGAGATCTCTAAATATGCCATCCACCAAGCACAGGTCTCTGCTGCCACGGCGGAGTGTACAAACTCACAATGCCTTCAAAGGGGTCGCTGTGGCGAAGGCTCTTCTGAATCTATAGTGACCTCAGTCAGGCAGAGATCTCTAAATATGCCATCCACCAAGCACAGGTCTCCGCTGCCACGGTGGAGTGTACAAACACACAATGCCTTCAAAGGGGTCGCTGTGGCGAAGGCTCCTCTGAACCTATCAAGATCTCAGTCAGGCAGAGATCTCTAAATATGCCATCCACCAAGCACAGGTCTCCGCTGCCACGGTGGAGTGTACAAACACACAATGCCTTCAAAGGGGCCGCTGTGGCGAAGGCTCCTCTGAACCTATAGAGATCTCAGTCAGGCAGAGATCTCTAAATATGCCATCCACCAAGCACAGGTCTCCGCTGCCACGGTGGAGTGTACAAACTCACAATGCCTTCAAAGGGGTCGCTGTGGCGAAGGCTCTTCTGAACCTATAGTGACCTCAGTCAGGCAGAGATCTCTAAATATGCCATCCACCAAGCACAGGTCTCCGCTGCCACGGCGGAGTGTACAAACTCACAATGCCTTCAAAGGGGTCGCTATGGCGAAGGCTCCTCTGAACGTATAGAGACCTCAGTCAGGCAGAGATCTCTAAATATGCCATCCACCAAGCACAGGTCTCCACTGCCACGGTGGAGTGTACAAACTCACAATGCCTTCAAAGGGGTCACTGTGGCGAAGGCTCCTGTCGTAAATTGGCTGCGATTAAATTAGCGTTAGCAGAATCCATCTGGTATTTACAGGCTATCCTGTACATTTTGTGGAATCCATTTTGTATTTCTGGCAGCCAATTTGTCTTCCCTTGTGCTCTGTTTAAAGGACTGGCTATACTTAGACTCTGCTACCCTGCACATGCGCAGGAATATCTAACTGTCCATGCATCTGTTTTTAGTCTGTAACTATCAGGTTGTTTCTACCAGAGTCAGCAACTGCTAGCTCCTCCTATACTATTTACGGTGCATTTCTGTATGACCATCTATGTATGTAACTCTTCTCATGTATGCTTGCATCGTCCTTTTCCTGAGCCCCTGTGTGGGTATAAAAGACCCATGGTTCTTCTACTCTGGGTGCTACCTTCATTCAGCACCACAGGGTGCTGGGTGAATGTGGTTCCACCTCCTGAGGTTTAATAAACTATGTATTTTCTATTTCAGATTCTGTGCCAACTTCTTTCTAATAGTCTGAGGACTCTGTGCAGAGAAGGGCGAACCCCTTGCACTGGTAGGCCTAGCTGAGGCCTATTTTCTACAATTGGCGCCTCAACTTGGGGCTCATCGGTGACTCGGATGCCCAAAGGATTGGTCGCGACGAAGGATTGGAATCTCGCTCTGGACGTGATCACTGCCCGATAAGACCAGAGTCTTGGCATCCACGGCGACTTTTCCTTTCTTTCTGATCTGACCATCCAGGTGGCACCGGTCCTCGACTGAGATCTCTTCTGTTGATTCACCGTGCAGTGACCATTTGGTCGATTTTAGAACTTGGCAGGATGAATCTGAACACCAAGTGATTGGTAAGTGTCTGCGGCGCTTGCTGTTGGTTTTGATGCCTGTGATTGGTAAGGTAGTTTAGTAACGCTTACTGTGGCTTTGAGTATGGTATATTTTGTGTTGGCCAACTTGGTTTGTTTTGACATATGTGACTTGCAATTCACATAGGCAGGTAATGAGGAGAATTTTCTCTAACTGAATTGATTTGAACGGCACATCGTACTAAAGGTACCTTAAGTGCTACTTTGATTATAATATTGCATATTCTGCACTATTTTTTGGCATATCTGTCTTTAGCACACTTCAAAAGATGTGTTGCCTTTGGAATGGTACCAAAATGAAACTTGATGAAGCACAACTGGCCCCCCCTCGGAGGGGACGCCTAATAGGGATATGTATATTAAGTATGGTCTTTCTTCTATAATGTACAGCGCATTATGGAATAAAAATACCTGTAAGTGGTGACTAGTACCCCGAGGAACTAAATATGTACATAAAAGGATCCTGGTCTGTGCACTTAGTAACATTCATAAGTGATGAGATGCAGAGCGTTTTTTTTTGGTGTTCTGCCAGCCAAATCTGGTGAATATGACTTGCAACTAGTATTTACAAATGGTTTGGTTTAAGTACAGTCTGTGGGCTGTCTTTTGTTTCTGTCTTAAGTGTTGATCTGTGGGTTAAATGTGTGTTTACATGTTATGGTGTGGTAAATTGTGTTTTGGATGTTGCTAGCACTGGAAAAAGCGTGTGATTGAATGACTGTGAATATGTGAAAGAATTCTGAGAAGTGAAATTGTTAAGGAGTAAATTTAATTTGGTCTCATCACCATCAATAAGTCGCAAAAGGAAATTGAGAGGGGTGTAGCAAGAGAAAGAGCAACCCCTGTGATTTGATGACACCCTTAATGTACAAAAGTATTAATGAAGAGTAATTAGGGACCCGTTAAAAGTTTAGCTTGGAAAAATTGTGGGTATTTCGAATTTGCAAATTGTTCCTATGCAGCTTTGTGTTCTTGGTGGTTCAGTGAACCAATGTGCTGGGTCCACAGGGTTGTAGGTTCTAATTTAAGCTGAACCTGCTAATCTGAGAATTGAACCTAAATTGATGACCCTTGAAAAGAAATTGTATATTAAAATAAATGTTTCCATAGGGCAAATTATTGCAGTTTAGATAACATTAGGAAGGCTTTTTGTCTTTGACAGCTTCAGGGCTGTGCAAGGCAGATTTTGACCTTGCAGCTTGTAAGGTGGGGGCTAAAAATAGAGGAGTGAACCAGGAGGTGAAATCACTGCTTAGAAAGCTTCACTGACATGAAAATGTGTAATGCTTGCAGCAGGACAGCCTTGGAGAAAGGTGGGGGCTAGGAGCACTCGCTGTGGCCCGGTTCTGCGCTGAGGTTTAGCTTCTCTGATGAGACAGGGCAGCTGAGGAACGAAACCCAAGGAGCCTTCCTCTGCCCTATTTTGTGCAAAGACCAGTTAGACTTTCCATAGAAAACTGTTTTTATTTTTTTTTTAAAACTGTTGCATTAATCCTACACAAAAAGTAAAATGATGCTCTTGCTTGAAATTTTAAGGGCTATATGCCTATATAAAAACGATTTTCCAATTGAGAATTAATTTTCTCAGTGGAAATTGTGGCGCAAAATTAACATGGATTATCGGATAAGAGTTTTACCTTTAGAAAGTTAAAATTAAGATGACCTGTGTAAAGAGAAAAACGAAATTGTGTGTTTTACAATAGACTAAATTCAGATACAAAATGTCACAGCATTTATCTTTTGTATAGGGTATTCAAAGGCATTCACATTATACAGCACGACAGATTTGTGTTGGCTTGAAGGGTTGACTTGCAAGGCGTGTGAATTTCGACACCTTTACGTGTTAAACAGCTGTGTCAACAAGACCATTTCTATTTCGGACTCCGGCTACAGAGAATAGTTGAAGTCAAAAACACGGAGTAAAATTCTGCATTTCAGACTGCTGTTTCCAAAGTTAGAAATGTAGTTTCATTATTTTTGCAGATTGACAGTAGGGATTTCTTTTCTTAATGCCTTTTTTTTAAAATAAGGATAAGAGTGGTTTTTGATGTTCAATAATAATGGCTGTCCTTCATTTAAAAGTGGCGCAGACTTAAGATGTTTCAAGATAAGCTTCTGTGCTTAGGGCTAAGAATTAATGTGTTTCAATATAATAGGCAAGGGATGCAGCTCGCTTTTCATATGTAGACTCATCAAAATGATCAGATTTATTAACAAAAAATATATTTTGATTATATAAAAAAAAAAATGTTATTTCAAATAGGTGCAAAAACAAATTCGTTTTTTACTATTTATAATGCCTAATAATGATACTGTGACCTCCTAGCATCCAAATTGCATTTAAGCCGTGCTATACAGCAATAGGGGGTCAATTACATGTGAAAATATCACTTTACCCAGGCGTACAAAACTCATTTTTATAAGGGTATACATTATACATTTTTGATGCCACATCTCTGGGATATGTAGAGGACATTCTGGGGATGACTATTATGCAAAAACATTGTAGGATGTTAATTTTTAAGTGCCCTGAAAATCAAAGTCGAAATTGGGTAAAAATTCACTATTTAAATGAGTTTTCTCCAGTCAGATCAGTTTTTAAACTGCCTTACGCCCCAGTAAATGCACATATGTAAGCATAGACCATCTATACTGCTAGACAAACGCTTGGCACACTGCTTATACATATCAATGTACAAAAATTGGCAGAAGTTATTAAGCTTACCTCTGAAATTGCTGGTAGACACACAGAGTGGGTTTTGCTGCTCTGTCTTCGGTCTTTAGGGTCACTTTGACTTGGAAGCACCACATGAAAACCTTGCATGCATGCTGGGGAACAGCTGCATAGGTTATAGGTCAAAGTCCTACATTTAGAAGCCTGTAGGGCTCAGCACAACGTTGCTTTGACATTTCGACATTTGAAAGACGAAATGGCAGGGGAAGAAAGAGGTTTTTGCTTACCCTTTTTTTTTTTGGTAAAAGCAAGTTTTTGTGTGCACTCAATGCACATAGTATATGTGACCTCTCTTTAAAGGACAATGGCTCTGCCATATATATATAGTATAAATGTTTTTAGGGTTGAATTCAGGAAGCAATGGGATTCAGTTTGACTTCATGCGGTCTCATGTTGCACTAGTACATTTGCTAAAGGAATATGTTCTTTGGCTAGCTGAAATGTGCTATTTCGCTCCTCAGAGTTTGTTTATGCCCAGTTGCTACAAATTGGGGTTGATAGTGTTGACAGAATGAAACCTGGTACAGGTTTCTTACCGTCAAAACTGGGGAGTGGAGGCTAGCTCCTCTACAAATTAAGGGTAGGCAAATTTATGTGTTCTCTCTCTTTTTCTTACTTTTTTTTTGAGCCTGTCTAAACTGTCTGTGAAATAACCATGAGACATTAAATTGGCTCTTCAGTAATACTGTTTTAAACATTATTAGCATTAATAAAACGAATAAATATATTTTGCTATGTTACTACCCATCCTCTCTGATGGAATTATGAGAGGATGAGTAGTCTAGGTTGCTGTTTCCTTATTTGAT
This sequence comes from Triturus cristatus, assembly GCF_964204655.1. Lineage (NCBI taxonomy): Eukaryota > Metazoa > Chordata > Amphibia > Caudata > Salamandridae > Triturus > Triturus cristatus. The sequence continues at coordinate 1,667,127,020 of NC_140591.1, read as the reverse complement.
CTTTGAGGGGAACTAGCTGTGGGTAGTTTTTGTTTGAAAATTCTCAGGTGACAACACCACTATTGTTTGTTATTCTCATGCTACATACAGTTTTGCAAGGGCATTGCTAGTTTTATTAGCTAGTCTGTGTAAATAAACTGACAGTCCTTACTAGAACTAATGTTGCATAGTTTGGATTGTGAAAATGTAGAATGCAGGGAAGAGGTCTATGTGTTCCTTAGCAAACATTTTTGAGGAAAATATTGTTTTACAGGAGTCTGTTAGTCACAAGATGTTCCGCTGGAGAACATGTACCCATTATGTTGAAGTTTTTAGTTCTGTATGTAATAGGAATCCCTGTTAAATTAGCAGTGTTAGATTTTCCTGTTGCTCCTATAACATGAGAGCATGGTCCTGAGTATACAATATAGGTGCTTTAATTAAGAAAAATCATTTTAGAAGTGTCTGCAGTCCTGTACAAATAATGCAATGTTTAGGAGTAAAACGTGTATAACATTTCCTTTTTCTTGAGGGTCTTTAGAAATGAACACAGACTTCACTCCTCTGAACCTATAGAGACCTCAGTCAGGCAGAGATCTCTAAATATGCCGTCCACCAAGCACAGGTCTCCACTGCCACGGTGGAGTGTACAAACTCACAATGCCTTCAAAGGGGTCGCTATGGCGAAGGCTCCTCTGAACGTATAGAGACCTCAGTCAGGCAGAGATCTCTAAATATGCCATCCACCAAGCACAGGTCTCCACTGCCACGGTGGAGTGTACAAACTCACAATGCCTTCAAAGGGGTCACTGTGGCGAAGGCTCCTCTGAACCTATAGAGACCTCAGTCAGGCAGAGATCTCTAAATATGCCGTCCACCAAGCACAGGTCTCCACTGCCACGGTGGAGTGTACAAACTCACAATGCCTTCAAAGGGGTCACTGTGGCGAAGGTTCCTCTGAACGTATAGAGACCTCAGTCAGGCAGAGATCTCTAAATATGCCATCCACCAAGCACAGGTCTCCACTGCCACGGTGGAGTGTACAAACTCACAATGCCTTCAAAGGGGTCACTGTGGCGAAGGTTCCTCTGAACGTATAGAGACCTCAGTCAGGCAGAGATCTCTAAATATGCCATCCACCAAGCACAGGTCTCCGCTGCCACAGCAGTGTACATCCTTTCAAGTTTGAAGATAAACATTTGTACCTGGACAACTCGCTTGGTGTATTCAACCTCTGCTACAACACTTGTTGCCTGACATTGTGCCGAGGTATGGTTCAACCACAAACTGTTGGTTTTCAAAAGTGTTTTACTTTTTGTTTGTGCTTTTTGCCTTAAAGTTTAGAAAAATCATATCTCTGGTTCTCCCTATCTGATTTTGATGGTGTTGGTGTCTTTATTCTCATCAAAAAGTGTTCTCTTTTTAAAAAATAATTTTGCAAATTTAAATGTGTTGTTTTCTTACTTTTAATATTGTTGGTGCTGCTTGAACTTAACTTGTCTTTCTCTGAGGAATTGTCTACTTTTTGTGCAGCTGCTACCATAAAACAAAGGTTCTCTAGAGAATGTGCTTTGACCTAACCAGAGTGGATTTAATATTTGGTAGGGGTCCCACTTCCAAATTTTTAAGACCATTTCTTTTTTTTTTGTGTTGCAATTTTTAATTGTAGTAGAGAGTCAAAGAAATATACATCATGAAGAGACAAAATCCGCCGATGAAATGAAATTGGTGGCAACAGTAATAATGTGAAAACATGAATGGCATTTGCATCTGAATAAGACTTGAAAGTGCAAGAAGAGTAGAGGGGGGCAACGGGGAGAAAGGAGGGTATAAGGAAGCTTCTTGTCCGGGTATGTTCTGCAAGTATATAGCGGGCAGATTGGGTGATCCCGAATGTCCAGGTCCTTATTGTGTCAGCCTTCTTCTGTTGTTTTTTTTTATTGTTGTATGTTTGGTTGTTGGTTTTTTGTTTGGTGGCACAGATGTCTGTGGGTGGAGGGTACCAAACCCAGATAAACTGACTGCGTCTCCCATGGCGGAGGAGGGGGGTGTTGCCTAGAGTCTGGCTGGTATCCCCCCGGGGCAAAACCGTGCAGCCATTATGTAACCTCGGGAGTGTCCCCGGTAGCAGTTGCCCTTGACCAGAGATCAGAGGGCACATCCCTGTGGGGGATGACATGCGCCTAGCATGCCACAAAAGCAGAGGTGATGATGTTGTTTGAGTAATTGTAGTCATCTAAAAGTGTAAAAAGAACAATTGCGCGTGGTATATGACGGTATGCGTGTATGGAGGTGAGGAGCGGTCCCTGAGGAAAACGATAGAGGGTATCCTACTCCACCCTGTCTACTGGTCTTGATGTGGGAGCGCTCATTTACCAGGGTATGGGTGGACTGCAAAAGGGGTGGGGAGTGGAGATATGTAGAAGGGTGGCGTGGGTCATGATACTCTCCGACAGTGTCACTGGGTCCCCTGTGTATTCATGAGTGTGTACAGGGGACCATTAGCCAGGGTTCTGCATTTTGCTGCCCTTGTGGTACTGCATGGTGGTACGTGGTGCTGAGTGTTGGTGCCAGGGGGTGGGTTAGGGGAAGTGGATGGGGAGAGGGAGGGGAGGGCAGGGCAGGAAAGGAAGATCGGGCAGACAGACAGAGGTGGATAAGGAGGAGGAATTTGGAATTGGATCATAAGATGGAAGGAATGCGAGTCGTCCTTGATATGTGAGAGAAGAGAGGGTACGACAGAGTAACAAAAGAGAAAAGAATGGAAAACGTAGGTGGGAGTGAGTGCGTATGGGTATGGTTTGGGTGGGCAGACCACAGGGGGTGAGCGTGAGGAGCATGGGGGGAGGTGGAAGCTTACAGTTCAGTGAGGGCACTGTAGAGAGGGGAGGAGCAGGGGCGCACTCTCGGTGCGTTAGATGATGTGGTGGATGGGCCGGCTGTGGAAGAGAGGGGATCCGAGTCCCCTGCTGCATGGTTATCCTCAGTGTTCTCCTCTGCAAGCAGAAAGCTCGCGTCCCCTATCTGTAGTACTAGATCGGATTGGTCCTACAAGTTGTAAATGATTTGTTAGTGGGAGGCAATGTTGATCATGGCCACCAGCCAAGCCTCCTGTGATGGCGGTATCGGCGATCTCCATTATCACAAGATACATAATGTAGCTGTAGCTACCGCCATGTGGAAGAGGCGGCGTTGCATCTTTAATAACGTTGGCAATTGCCGCAAGTCATGCAGTAGGATGGCAGGAGGGTGAGTGGCAAATGTACGGGCATAGAGGCACTCAGGACCTGGCCCTCATAAGACCAGAAGGGGATGCACCGATGGACATTCGCAAATAATATGTGTTGTGTCGCAATGCGTGTTCGCACACCTCCAGCAGTTCGCATGCTGGAGTAAGCCAGCTCTATGTAGCTTCATTGGCGCCAGTGGCAGTCATGTAGGGTCTTAAAAGGACTGAATTTCAGTTGCGCCTCCCTGGTACCTCTGCACAGGTCTTCTAGAGGATCTGCTCATTCATCTTCTTCATAGGAGACTGATAGCTGTGCTTGCCATCTGCTTGTGACAGAGGTTGTGAGAAAAGATGGGAGGAGAGAACTCCATATAGGCATTACGTTGCCCCTTTGTGTCTCCCCCACATATGGAGATATGATACCACCGGGGAGGTTAATAAGGACCAAGGGCGCGGGCCTAGGCATTTCCTCATGCATTGCTGCAATTGGATGTGCCTCCAAGATTGCCATGTGGGGAGGCCAATCTCCTCCCTCAACTGTGCGAACGTTTTGAAGTCACCACCCAAGAGGAGCTGATAAATGGTGTGAATTCCCATCAGCTTCCACAGGGGCCAAGGTTGCCCACGTCCAGCGATGCATATGCCAGCATTTCCGCCATAGGGAGATTTCTCCTGGAGTCGTTGGTCCAAGCCCAGCAGGTGGTATGCTCATTGCCAGGCCGTGTGCATGGATGATAGTACCGGATGGGTGGGGTCTTGTTGGCATCTCTCTATCCCATATAAAGCAGAGAGGCCTACCTCAGCAGATAATAAGTGCAGTTTGATGTGTACCCAGTGAGGCGTGTCCGGGATCCCCAACAGCATATACATCACTGAAGGAAGGCCCAGTCCTCTGCTGGAGCCCCACACTTTAAGTTTTGGCATGGCCAGACGGGGCTTCGAAGAGCCCTACGTGAAAGATTTGATCCTGGAATCTAGCATTCTGAGGGTATAGATAAAGTGCAGAAGTGTGACCATGCACACAGTTTGCACTCTGCCCCACATTGAAAGCCCGAGCACTTTCCACTTCTCAAAGTCATGCTGCATCTGAGTGATCAGTGGGTTTAAGTTATCCGAGGCCATTCCAGCCATACGTTTGGTCACCAGGATACCGAGGTATTTAAGACATAAGGGTTGCCAGTGGAAGGTGTACCCCTGTATGGCTGCTTTTGTGGTGCCGTTAGAGATGAGGCATGCCTCACTTTTATCCCAATATATTTTATAGCCAGAGAAGGAGGAGAAATTGTCAATAATTTGGAGCAAATCTGGTAAAGATCAGTGCAAATACGTGAGGGTGAGTAGGATGTCATCCTCATAAAGGTAGAGTTTGGATTCCCCAAGAGGAAGGCATATGCCCGTGACTTTGGTGGTGTTACGAATGGTGGCTGCCAGGGGTTCCACGGCCAGGAGAAAAAGAAGCGGGGAGAGGGGGCATCCCTGGCATGTCCCCCTTCGAATTGGGAATGGAACCAATATGCAACCCACACAGTTGACCTGCATGGTGGGATTGTCATATAGCAGTCACACCTTGGCGATGAATGAGTCCCCTAAGCCAAAATGTTCCATTCCTTTACAAATATAATCCCATTCGATGAGGTCAAATGCCTTTTCTGCATCGAACAAAAGTGCCAGCATGTCTGTCCTGAGGTCCTTGCCAGACCATAATGTATGGGCGAGGGTGCGTTGGTGGTTTCTAGAGGAACGGCCTGGGACAAATCCCACTTGCCTATGATGCACCAGTGAGGGGAGGACTGTGCAGAGATGAGAGGCTAGGACACTGGCTAGTTTTTCACAATTCAGCAAGGAGATGGGACAGTAGCTACAGCATAATAAAGGGTCCTTACCAGGTTTAGGCAGGACAGCATTTACTACCCTGTTGGAGAGTGAACCCAGGTAGGATGCCGGCTCTGCCTCACATAATGCAGCCTGGAGTGTGTCAACTGCCTCCTCTCCTGCCCAATGGTAAAAATCTGCTGGGGAACCATTTTCTCCAGGGACCTTATGGTAGGCTAGCTCGGCTGTGGCCAAAGCAATCCTGTCTCTGCTGAGCTACCCGTCTTATAGTTCATGCCCTTGTCAGAGAGATGAGGGAGATTCGCCTCCTTCAGAAAGTTGGCCAGCTTTTCCCCTGCAACTGGTCCCCCCGGGGCATAGAGAGATTCAGAGAATAAAGCAAATGTATTCACAATATCCTGTGGGAGGGTAAGGATTTCCCTTCACACCACTCTATTGGCCGGGATGGTCATGTAAGACTCTCGCTGACGGAGCTGTGCCACCAGTAATCTCCCTGCCTTTTACCCCTCTTCATAGTGCCTCCTTTTCATTCTCTGTAAAACATATTCTGCTTTGGAGGTGAAGAGGCTATTTAGGGCCATCCATGCCCGTTCCAGAGACGTACATTGATGTAGGATAGGTTGTGTAGAGTAGACATGGGTAAAGGGCCGAACGTTCCATTCCAGCTCCACCTGTCGGGTAGCAGCTTGTCTATTCGCATGTGCTGCATCCCTCAAAAGTTGGCCCCTAATGGTGATGTTTGCTGCGACCCAGAGAGTTCTGCCAGAATCTATGGACCTGAGATTGTCAGAGAGATATTCTTTGAGATGTGTCTGTAGTTGGCCTTTACCTTTAGGGGTCCGATATAGCTGGGTAATTTGTTCACCATGGCTTGATGTTTAGAAGAACCGGGTAGTTATCAGAGAGTGCTGCCTCCAGTATGCGGAATTCTTGGGTTAGTCGCACCACCCCATGAGAGATGAGAAAATAGTCCAATCGGGAGAGCGTGCCATGGGTTGGGGAGGTGAAAGTGAATTCCTTGTCCATGGCATGACTAAGCCGCCAGTGGCCCACTAAACTGTTGTCCTCTAACATGTCGTCCATCAGGGCCCTATCAGCTGCATTGCCCTTATCGAGGGGTCCCATTCTGTCCAGTACTGGGTCCCTCAGTATATTCCAGTCATCGCCGATGAGGCGCCTATCTCTATCAGGAAGCAGTTCAACTGGAGAAAGAATGACTTTTTCGCTCCTGTCGGAACATATACCCAACCTACGCAGATGTAATGATCCCTTAGCCTCAGCTTGGCAAACGCGTACCATCTGTCTGTGTCTGACCATGTGATAAGTACTGTGTCTGGACGGGATTTGCATAGGAGGATTGCTTCTCCACATTTTCGCAGAGGTCCCACGCCTGGTGCGTTCCCGCCTTGCAAGCTTCTGTGTATCACTTTCCGCACCCAGTCCCTGAACAGCTTGCCAGATTCTAAGGCATTGAGATGTGTTTCCTGTAGCAGTGCCGTCCATCATTTGTTTGCTGTAACACTTTTGCTGTGACATACCCTAAAACCGGTCCCAGGATGCTTGTTTCCAGTCCAGGGAGGACCTGGCCTGGCAGTTCGGGCTGGACTGTTCCCATGGGGCACAGGGTCAAGACTGATTTGCATATGGCTGGGTCCAAACTGGGGTATGGTATTGGGCAAAAGAATGATGGATTTAACCCAGATCTTTTGACTGGGGAGAATGTTTGCATTGTCAACATTCAGTCCATCATTTGTTTGCTGTAACACTTTTTGCCCTAAGTGTGATGGTGATGCCGAGACGTAGGTCCCTTGCTCACTGTGCCACTGGATTCAAGCTAGCCTGGCGGAAAAAGTGTGACATACCCTGAAACCGGTCCCAGGATGCTTGTTTCCTGTCCAGGGAGTACCTGGCCTGGCAGTTCGGGCTGGACTGTTGCCATGGGGCACAGGGTCAAGACTGATTTGGGTCCAAACTGGGATAGCGTGGTGGGAAAAAGAACGATGGATTTAACCCAGATCTCTTGACTGGGGGAGTATGTTTGCATTGTCAGCATTCCGTACATCATTTGTTTGCTGTAACATCTACTCACAGGGTGGCACCCTTTGTTGGCATGCCAAAGTACTTGGTAAGTGGTGCCAACGGTGTCCCACTGGCGGTTCAATGAGTATAGGTGCTGAGATGAATACACTGTAATGGCACGGAGATGGGGAAGAGTGCACTACCTGCTGCTGGTTTGGTGCGATGGGGACCCCCAGGTCACCACAAGAGGGGCCCAGGAAAAATCCTCAGGTCCAGTTTGCTGCCCGGACTGCTATGCAAAGGGGGGTCCATGTAGTCACGAGGACCTTGGGAGACAACAAGTGTGGGCATCACTTGATTGTGTGTGCCAGAGTCGGATACAGTGTGAAAGACACAGCACGGCGAGCGGGCCAAAGGTAGGAGCAGGAAGCACGCATTCCTCTTTGTTGGCCAGCTGAGCGTGGGTTTCAGCCGAGCTTGGATGTACCAGGAACAGAGCAGCAACTTCCGTTCAGAAGTTATGTGTGGGACCACTGCGTCATGATCTTGCGTGGAAGCCTGCTGGTGGACGGCAGCCAGGACATCGGCACCTGCCCGGGTGAGGTGCAGGAGGCGGGATATTGATGTGAGGTGGAGCCCCTGCATGTTTTCAGGCCACACTGAAATCCACTATGCAGTTACACTTATACCTAAGTACCAAGCGCTAGGCAAAATGGGGGGAATGGGCACCATGTGATGTGCCACCCTTTTATCCTCTCACTGCCGTCAGCATCTCTCTGTGGTGAGCTAAACTGTCCTGTGGTCTCTGGGGTCTCTCCGGCTCTCCTTAAATCCTGTAGCACAGGGAAACGCAGGGTCTGTTAGTGCCAATATCGGCAACAGTCCTCAGTTATCATGCAGCACAATACATAAATAAACCACACGACACCTTGTTAGTGGAGAAAATTGCTGCAGGTTTATTTGCATAACAAATATACCAACATGGTGGGTTATCTTAAGGGCGATCCCAGGGCAGGCTAGCCCTTATGCCACCTGCCCGCCTGATGAGCCAAATTACACTGTGGCCGTCGCCAAGCGGTGGTTACCAATTATTGGGAGGGGCCACCCCTCCCATCAGTGGACCGATAGTCCACTCCCTTACTCACGCCCCCCCAAAGGTGGGCGGAGCGTTCCAGGCATCCCCCGGTTGCTCAGACCCACAACCGCCCGTAGGACTAACGGGGCGCCGTATTTCTTCCAGGGGACAGCGCTAAGACATCCCTGGGTATCCTTGGCTTAGCACCCTTGTTGTGCTGCTGCATATAGTACCAATCTGTATCTTGCAGACTCTGGATCAACCTGTAACTCCTCCTGCAACACAAAACAATAGGTTAGATTTCCCCCCCATACCTCCCTTTGGCCGTCCGCAGGGTACGCGGTGGGGCGGGAAAGGCGAGACGGGCAGCGGTCAAGAGACTGCCCTGTGGGCGGGGGAAGACTTTTATACCCCTGTCCCCCTCCCACGACCGGAAGTGGCCGGCCGGAAGACCCCCTGGTCCCAAGCCCAGGGAGCCTAGTCGGCAGACTTCTGTGCCTTCCTGTAGCACTAAGGTGGCCGCCCTGTTGGAGGGTCCCCTACGTGGCCCCCCGGGCAGCCTTGGCATAGTGCCAATATCGGCAACAGTCCTCAGTTATCATGCAGCAAAATACATAAATAAACCACACAACACCTTGTTAGTGGAGAAAATTGCTGCAGGTTTATTTGCATAACAAATATGCCAACATGGTGGGTTATCTTACGGGCGATCCCAGGGTAGGCCAGCCCTTATGCCGCCTGCCGCCTGATGAGCCAAATTACACCGTGGCCGTCGCCTATCGGTGGTTACCAATTATTGGGAGGGGCCACCCCTCCCATCAGTGGACCGCCAGTCCACTCCCTTACTCAGGCCCCCCCAAAGGTGGGGGGAGCGTTCCAGGCAGCCCCCGGTTGCTCAGACCCACAACCGCCCGTAGGACTAACAGGGCGCCATAGTTCTTCCAGGGGACAATGGTAAGACATCCCTGGGTATCCTTGGCTTAGCACCATTGTTATGCTCATGCATATAGTACCAATCTGTATCTTGAAGACTCTGGATCGCCCTGTAACACCTCCACAGCTCTGGGAGTGGCCACCGTCACAACCAGGGCCCCCCCACCAAGGTAGATATTCCTACTTACATCCTGTTGCTGCCAAGGCCTCCCCCAGGTCCAGCAAGAATAAGTCCATGCCCAACCCTGAGAGGTGCGCCCCATCCACCTCCCAGCATCCAGTGGACTTGGCATGAAGTAAACCATGTCTGAGAAAGCCAAATCCCCTTTGCTCCGTGAATTTACGCATGGCGCTGTTTACTCTCCTACGTGAGATCTCAATGGTGTCCCCAGATCAAGCTCCTTGCCAAACTGCCCGTGGTGTAATTTCTGACCACCACAGTTCACATGCCCCCAGTTGATTACTCAACTGACACATGGTGTCTCTCATATCTTGGAGCAGTACAATCCTCCCCAGTACAGTCAGGTCCTTCCCTCCCAAGTGTATGACAAGCATGTGAGGTGGGGCGATCCCACCCCCAAGTCTCTGCTGCAGCTTCCTCGTCAGTTCATTCCAACGCATACCAGGGTAACCCAGCCACGATATCTCGGTGGTGGAGAAGCCATGCTGCCATTTTCTGAACTCAGCCCACCGTGCCACTCTAGCGGTGCTTGAATGGCCAATTACCCAGACTTTGGTTCCTGGTAAATAAAGAGATGTTTTGTTTGAAAAACATTTATTGTAAACGTTAACACACTACTAGTCTACAATTGCACCTCAAAACACATCACTGCAACATCACATGGCAACTCGGGCCAAAGCTGTATGTCTTTATGCACATTAATGCACGTTGGGACATTGGGCCTAAGAGATCTCTCGCCACACCCTCCCGCTTAAGGCCTTATATATCGCTTGTAGCATTGAGACTCCCAACGCCCTAATTGCTTCCTTCTCTCTGGCGGTATCCTTGCCCATCCCTTAAGTGCAGCCCTGATTACGAAGGATTTGGTAGGGTCACTCTGTCCTTCCAACCTGGCATGACGACTGATGGCCGACAAATGGCCCAAGATCCAAGGGTGGGATTTCCCACCATCCTTGGCCCACAGGATAAACTTTTGTACTCTGAGCTCCAGAGAAGACCCTTCATCCTCCCATGCTCCCATGGTTGCACAAAATTTGTCCACGTAAGTCCTGTAGCGCTTCACCGTCCTCGGTGCCAGAGACAGCTCCCCCAAACCCCTCATCTTTGCTCCACTTCAGAAGAAGCCACAAGTGATGTGGGAAAGGGGGCATTCCTTCTCTTGTTCTCGGCCACGCCTCCCGGAAACAGTGCCACTGAAAATGAGAGAGAGGGTCAGCAGCCACGTTCTGCACCCCTTGTGAATGTGGCGAGCCCTGCAGTCAACATTGTTCTTCAGGCATGCCCTCACCAGCTCTCTCAACAGGCACAACACCAAGGGGCAGCTAGCTGAATGTGAGTTGATAGCTTGGACAACCGCTAGGTTGTCGGACCAGAACAGGACCCTCTTCGCTGCCAACACCCCAGGCCAAAAGTGGAAAGCAATTACTATGGGGAAGAGATCCAACACAGTGATCTTGGAAGTTATCTTTCTATTGTGCCAAGAGTTAGGCCACCTCTCAGCACACCACTCCCTTTCCAGGATCACCCCGAACCCCTCCCTTCCAGACGCGTCAGTGAACAACGACAGCTCCGCGCTGTTTGCCCAGGGTGCGCGCCAGATGACAGACCCATTAAAGTTGTCTAAGAAGTCAGCGCACATTGGTAGGCCCTCTCTCATGCCTCTACTCAGTTTCACCATGTGGTGCTTCTTTTTGACCGAAGCCGTTGCTCTGGCAAGCCTGCGCGCAAAGACCCTCCTAGCGGGAATTACCCTGGCAGCAAAGTTGAGTTTCCCAAGGAGGCTCTGAATGAAAGCCAGCAGAGCCTTGTCCTTCCCTATGGCTAGCCGAATCTGTTGTCCCAGGTCCCGAACTTTGTCTGGAGGCAGCCTGGATTCACCTAAAACCGTGTCCAGTTCAATCCCTAGGAACGTAAGTACCTGCGCATGGCCCTCGGTCTTCCCGGGAGCCCAGATGCTTGGCGAGGGTCTGAAAGTCAGAGAGTGCTGCCTTGCATTCCTGCGTGCCATCCCACCCAATGAAAAGGAAATCATCCAAGTAGTGGGAAACCCCTTCCACCCCAAAGGTTTCCTTTAGCGCCCACTGCAAGAAGGAACTGAATGCCTCAAAGAAGGCACAGAACACCGCGCACCCCATGGGCATGCATTTGTCAAAAAAGTACCAGCCATCTAGCCTGAAACCCAGAGGTGTTGGCTGCTTGGGTGCACTGGTAGCAAGCGGAACGCCAATTCAATGTCCGCCTTCGCTAACCAGGCCCCCTTGCCCGCCCTCCTGACTAAGTCCAGAGCCACATCCAGAGTACAGTATGACACTGAGCAAGTTCCCTCTTGGAGCCCATGGTTGACTGAGTCCCCTTTCAGGTAGGATAGGTGATGAATAATTCTGTAGTCCCCCGGCTCCTTCTTAGGTACCAACCCGAGCGGGGAAACTACAAAGTTGTCCAGTGGTGGCTCCCTGAAGGGCCCTGCTACCCTCCCCAGCTCTAGCTCCTTCCTGACTTTAGCGTGCACTACTGACGGAAGGTCCCTGGCTGACTTGAGGTTGTCCGCCTCCCTGCAAGACATGGGGCCCACATAAGGGATCACGAAACCTTCAGAGAACACCCCCAGCAATAACGCCCCGTCTACCTTGTTAGGGTACCGTCTGAGGAGGGGGAGGATGTTGCTCATGATCACTGGTGACGGCCCTTTGATTGCAAGGGGAGCTAGCGTGCTGGGTAATGCCAGGGGATGGCTACGTTTAGGTAAAATGGCAAGAGCGGTTGAGGTGCTGCACGGCGGGTCATGTGTTGGAGGGATAGGTGTTTCTGCTTCAGTCAGTGCTACCTCAACTGTCCTGTTTACCATTGGCTGAAGGTTTCTGCTTGGATAGACATGAGGTCGAGGGGTGTTGGCCACCGCATTTGCTGCACGCATGCTGGAACTTACACTTGATCCCCCATGAGCATGCCCCCAAGTTAAAGAGATTGCATGTTCCCTCTTGAACCCCTCTCTGTGGCCCCCCAAGGGCTGCTTGAAAGTCCTCGTGCTTGTCTGAGAGTACCCTTGCCCTGTATGGGCCCCCCTTGCACCTTAGGCTGCATAACTGTGCTCTGCGCCCCACGGGATCCCATATGGTCCATCCACAACTGGACCTCTTTTGGTCCCACCCCATCTCCGGGGATACTGCCATCTTCTTCCTAAATTTGCGGTCATAGTTCAACCACCCTGACCCACCCCACTTCTGTGCTTCTGTGTGTATCAGCCTTTGGTATTGCACAAGCACATGCCCTTGCTCTGGGAATTTTTCCAGGATCACTGACTGGAAAATGGAGAAGGCAAATAGCCAGCTGTCGATAGACTTCTCCAGCCACGCCTGGAACCTGATTTTCTTATCCTCATCTTTCCCCCCGACCCTCCGCGCGTCCTGGCCATGTTGGTCAAGCATGAGCAGGGAAAAAATGTCTAGAAATTCACACCTCCATATAAATTCCTTAACAGCAAATGGCACTTCCCAGGACAAGGAGCTGTGGCCTGACAACAGTGGCGCATGAGTGACAGGCTTGTGTCCTGTTTGCGTCACCGGGGTCTGTACTGTCAGGGCATTAACTGTTGCACCTGGCTAGGATGCCTTGGAAGGAGCGACTAGGGGATTGCTGTGCATGGCCTGGGTGATGATAGCCGCTGCCCCCGCTGCCGAAGGCCCACCCACCTCGACGTGTTGCCTTCCACTAATCCCCGCTGTAGGTCCTTCAATTGGGGCAGTCAGAGTCTGGTCACCTAGCCCAAGGACACCAACTGTCCCAGCAGCTCCCGCATCTTTGCTAGTACCAGGCAAACCAGCCCCTGTCTGAGTTCCTAATATGGATTCCCCCCCGGGGGGGACAACGGTTGCACCTGAGTGGTGCTCCCTTGGAGATCCCACACCTTCGCTGCCGCTGCTACCCCTCCCTCCAGAATGTTTGCAGTGGCGGCTCCAGCAGTTGCGCCGGCCCCAGCGAGACCAGATCTGACCCCTTCCATGAAGCTCCTTAGAGTGTCAGTGAGCTTACCCAAATCCTCAGTTGTTGCGAAGTTCACTTGAGGCGTGCCGCCGGCCGGGGGAGAAACTAGTCCTTGTGTCACGGGCGGGGGAACGGGCAGTGGGGCACTTCGGGCAGTGGCCACTACCCGACTCTTCGGTGGCAGCAGGTCCGCCGGGAAATCTTTTACTGTTGCCCTGCGAATCCGCTTGGACCAGGAAGGGCCTGCTTCTTTGCTTGGCTCCTGCTCTGTGTTTGAACCCCCACAGATGACCCCGGAGTCCTCCGGATTGCTGGCCTTCAATAGTTCAGCAGCCCGAGCCAATCCCTTGGTCTTGGCGAGTTCGATGATGGCTGCTAGCTGTGCATCTTGGGGAGTGCCTTGCTGTGTTTCCTCAACTTGGGACGTCAATGTGAAAAGCGAAGGGGATCCCTGGCTATCCATCACTCCTGATCTGGCCGACTCAATCTGGAAGAAAAACAGCTGTGAGCTACAACCTAGACCATTGAGAACAGGCACTCCCTTGATCCTCCAGTTTTCCCTTCTGCGATGCTCTAACCTGCGCCTGTACTTACTATGTGTGAATTTGAGCTAACGTGCTTGAAAGATGTCGTTCGCAGGGTGCTTCCATGAATTCTGTAGTGGAGATGAAGCAGAAGTTAGGTTAGCGTGCCCTCCACACCGTGTTCATGGACCCTGACATTTGCGCTCCTGTTGTCCCTTATGCTCGTGCAAACCCGAGTTCGTACTTACTCTCCTTAATGTCGCTATCGAGTTTAATCGCAGCAGCTCGCTGGGTACCTTGGTGAGATCTGTGGTGGAACAGAAGTAAAATTAAATTAGCTCTCGCCCCCCAAACCCTGGTCTGCACCTGAGCATTTGCCCCCGTCCCGGAGGGCGTGGAGGGTGGGCTGCCCCCGCGACACCTCATTTCACATAAACTGGGCGAGGGAACTCATCTCTCCCCCAGCCGTCAGGCCTTGCTTACGGCGCAGCTTGTGTCACCAGGATATTCCCATACATATGTCCTGATGCTTGTTCCCTGTCGGGGAGGGGGTTATGGGGGCGAGGTTGATCAAACAGTGGTCCAAGTCACCCTTCTGTTCTTGACCTGCTAGGGAGACAAAATTGATTAGGAACGGGACACTGAGGGGGTAAATCACGGCAGGCTCAGCCAGGTACAGCGGCGTGCGTTTGAAAACCTTTCCCCCTGCGCTCTGTCTGCTGTGAACATCTTCATTGACCTGCTATTTCCTGTGCCCCAATCCGCTGTCGTGCCCTTACTTACCACGCAACCCCCACCTCAGAAAGCAGGCCGCGTGTCCCTGTAGACTAGTTGTCATGTTGTGTTAATTCCTAGGTGAAGAAGCCGCAGACCCCGTAGCCCCCTTGCTATTAGTCCCCCGAATGTGGCAGCTGTGTAAAGACGCGTAGATCAACAGCCTACCCAAAAATTATTATTATTATTTTTTATTTTTTTGCTTGCCCCAAGGTAATTAGCACTGACCTGTGCCCCGCCTTCCCTTGTACCTGGTACGAGAGATAAGTGCTGCCCAGAACCCACCAAATGTAATGGCGCTCTACATTACAACCCCTAGGCCCGGTAGATAAGTAATCGGCCCCTGGTACAACAGCAGAGACGCGCTAACGTGCACGTGCAAAACCCACCAAGCTACCACCAACTGTGCCCCATCACCCAGCTCAGCCTATAGCTGCGAAAAGCCCCATGACTGGAGAAAGCAAGCAATAATGGCCTGGAAACATGGCAGATCCAAAACCGGGGGGGGGACACAACCCTGTCTCTGTACACGCCGCGAAGCGGTCCCCTCACGCTCCCAGACACCCGGCGCTCCCATCTCAGCCCCTCCCCTCGAGCAACCTGGCCCCACCGCATGCGGGATGCCCTGGGAGGAGATCCTGCGCCGTGCCGCGGGTGCCACCCTGCACTCCGAGGCCCGACAACATGGATGCCGCCTCGGGGGCACACCTCCCCTCTTACCCCATTACCACCACACACCCCACAGCCGCACCACGCCTGTGTCGACCCCGCGGGGCTGGCGGCACCAAACCGGGTACGGGTCTCTAAGGTGCTGCTCTATGACACGGTCGAAGACGGGCGCCGCGATCCACCCCGGCACACCGCCCCCACCCCGGCAGGTGTCAACGGCTCACCGCCCGACGGCCCAAGCACCTCATGGAGCGAGTTCCAGTCGCAGCCGGGCGACGCCCAGCTGGCGAAGGCAGACAAAAATTTGTAGGTGGTGGTGTACTTATTCCTAAACCCTGGTATTTGTAAAGTTCAAACTAAACAACCCACAGGGTCTCAAGGCGCTGGGGGCCGTAGGGAAGATTAAGCAAGCTATTGCCCAGATTCATCATAGTGTGGGACATCCTACCGCCGGCACCGGGAATCGAACCGTGAGCCCCGTGTGTCGGAGTCAGCCCCCCTGGCCGCTGCACCACAACCTATGTCCCAAACGCTAATAACTGTTTAAAAGGGACCCAACGAACACACCGGGGATAGAACACCTCTACTTGGGGGACAGAGAGGGGGGGATGCGCGGGAGAGGTCCTGAGAGGGGAGGTGATGCCCTGCCCAGTTCGTAGGGGACCAGGGAAACGCTTGCGGGAAAGACATGGCTGAAACCGGGCTGGCATCGGCATCATGCCTATTCCGGGGGGGCGACTACAAAACGGGGGGTGCGTGAATGTGCAGTAGAACATCGCCGCTACACCATCCCCCCCCCTGTGATCTGCACAGAGCCATGCACTCCCCAAGGAACAAACGAGGCCCAGCTAAATTCCCGACCCAGGAAGAAGGGGGGGACGATGGCGACGGGAGTTTCGTTGCTTGCCCAGGCCCAAGACTTGCCTCCAGGCAAGCAAGGCCTGCCTGCCCCTGCCCCCACTGTCGAGTGCCAGGGCCGGACCGGCCCCTCCGGCTGCTGGCGATGCCGTGCTCATATAAATATTCCGGAGCACAGAAGTTGCCTTAAATTTGTATTTATTACACACCTCCCACCGGTGTAACCACTGTGCTGATGCTATAGTTGCACACGCGACCACCGGAAAAAACCCGAAAGCGGGTACGCCTCGCCCTAGAGGCCTCAGCCTAGAGGAAGCTGCCTCAAGGTCTACTCCCCTGCTCGCCTGTAGCCCCACCGCCACCTAAACTACCCCCCTAATCGCCCCCGCTCGAACCAGGGCAATCCCTAAAATGCCTGGTGCGGCGATCGGTGAACTGAGCCTTCCATGCCCTTTGCATCTCGTTGGGTCCATGAGAAAACTAAACACGGACGTCCAAGCCCCCGCAAACAGGGGGCAGGCTAGCAAGGCGCCATTAGTATAGCGATACTGCTGCTGCCCCGCCCAGGTGGCCTACAGCTGTGGCCGGGCCGTCCAGATGGCGAAAACGGGGGGGGGGGGAGGCCCAATTATCACACTCACCGCAATGGTTGCAGCAGCTACCAGGAAACAGGTCAAAATGCGAGACGGGCAGCAGTCAAGAGACTACTCTGTGGGCGGGGGAAGGCTTTTATACCCCTGTCCCCCTCCCATGACCGGAAGTGGATGGCCGGAGGACCCCCTGGTCCCAAGCCCAGGGAGCCTAGTCGGCAGACTTCTGTGACTTCCTGTGGCACTAAGGCAGCCGCCCTGTTGGAGGGTCCCCTACTTGGCCCCCCGGGCAGCCTTGGCAGTTCCACCTCCAGGAGGTGGGGGGCAGAGGCGCTCTGTTGGCCTAGAAACTCCCCCCCGCCACTGCTGTGCCACTTTCCTCTTGTGGCTGACGCAAGATCCCCAGGGCAGCCTGAAGTGGAAGTGGCTTTAGGACCTCCCTGCACAGGCGAGGAAGCCGGGAGGTGGCGCCCCCGCAGTTACGCATCAGAGATGATTCGGGTACAAGGAGTCTCTTGCGGGTGGGGGGATTGCAAGTAGTATCACCCAGATGGGCCCGTAGTGTATCCGTAAGATCCCTGTGTAATGTGGGAGCCAGGCCCGGTCCAGGCCCGTTCCAGCTTAGCTGCAGCGAGCGGACAAGAGCCGAGGCTGCAATCATGCTTCCAGGCCATGCACCATCATTTGATTGTCGATGTTTGTCTGCCCGCAAACTCTCCCACCAGACATCTCGAGGGGTTCCACCGGCACCAAAGCAATGCAGGAGTCCCCCCCCCAGGCACCACACAAGAGCCGCTGCCTCCGAGCGGAGCCCGTCTCGGAGCAGAGCTTCCCGTTCAGGTGGCAATTTGAATTCGTGGCCAGACCACGCCCCCTATTAAGAGCAATTCTTACACCACCCCTGCATTATGACTGGGTCATTCTCGTTCTTTGACATCAGTAATGAAGTGAAGCTTTCTATGTTACTCTGTCATTCGTTACCCGTGTGGCAAAGAGCTATTTCCATGTACAGTACATCGTTTCTGGAGATCCATCTGTGTGCTTACTTGATTAATTTATTTTGCTCCCTGCAATTTGTCCTTGGTGAATCAGTGACTCATCTGTCTTGTTTGTGGAGCCTGTTAAGCAGTCACACTGGTTGTCTTACATGTCCATCTAGAGGAGCTTGTTCACTGGCCATCCCATATGGATAGTCTTGGAGAGTCAGCTGTGCCACAATTCAGCTGAGTTGCACTAGGCACCAGAATTGTTGTATATGTTTCTACATGAGGCTTTCAGGAACTGTGGCTTTATCTCCTTGACCATGATTGCTCATTCTTCTTTGGTGCAGTGTTGCACCTTTCTGGCTAAGCCCTCCCTGGTTCTGATGGGTGTTTGGGAACCATTCACACTCTGGTGATTGCTATGGAATTATTCTTGCTAATTCCATCCTCAGAGGATATGTACCACTTGATTACCTTTGCATGGGCGCTCTGCTGGCAGACAAAAGGACAATATTGTGTGGGAAGCCACACAAGTTTGTGTTCTAGCAGATGACACCATCCAACTGGCTACAAGTTCTTTTCATGACTCTAATACATTTAAAATCATTGGTAATAGTGCTCCAATGTTTGGTGGCTTTAATGTGTGCATTAGGTGGGGTCTGGATGTGCATGGTTCATGTATGTATTCCAAAAGGCATATGTGTGGGTAGTTTCTGTTCCATCTTTTATGCTGTGGTAAAAAGAGGCAAACATTTACATTTGCAATTTCTGTATAGCTTTGGACATTGTTACTGGGTACTGCTTGAACAGAGATCATATCATTCGAAACAAGGGGGTGTATTTATAGCAGATTGCGGATCGCAACTGAGTTACACATTTCCTATTGCATCATGTTGAATATGTGCCAGCACAATACTAATAAAATACTAGTTCAATATGTTGAATTTCTTATTTGATATTTTGTCTTTGACAGATAAGTCATGCTTCTGTGCTCTCTTCTCTCAGTGACAAGCTTCAGTTCCCATCCTTTCTGCGCACTGTTCCCAATTACTCTTTCCAGAACATTGCCATTGCCAGACTGATGGACCACTTCCAGTGGACATGGGTGGGAATGATAGTTTCTACTGATGACGTAGGCTTGCAGGGAGGACAGGGAATACGGAAAGGCATTGAGGACAAAGGAGGTTGTGTGGCTTTCGTTGAACAAATTAACCTTCGATTCTCTAAGGAGAAGATCCTCCAACTTGTTGAAATGATCAAGGCACATTCAGCAAAGGTGATCATCATTCACAGCCCCGATGTCCATGTCAAGGAACTTCTGCAAATGCTTCATGAACAGAATATAACCAGCAAAGTCTGGGTATTCACTGCAGCTTTTACTTTGGGACCTGGACTCCTGTTGGAAAACCGGGCATGGAAAATATTGAATGGATCTCTGGGACTTGCACCTTACACGGAGCGTATGCTGGATTTTGAAGAGTTTTTATCTCACCTTCATCGTTCTAGGTACCCGGATGATATATTCATGAAACACTTCTGGGAGAAAGCATTCCACTGTACATTTCTGGAGAAAAACTGGACTGACACTGCTACTTTAAGAGAGATGAAAGGAAGCCCAGATGCTTGTTCAGGGGAGGAGACACTGAAACAAGTCACTCATTTTTTGTTTGAGCTAAATGACCTGAGCTACAGTTACCACAGTTATGTAGCAACTTATGCCTTCGCTCACGCTCTGGATGCATTGATATCCTGCAGGCCAAGCCAGGGACCCTTCATCCATGGATCGTGTGCTGACACCAAGGATATCCGACCTTGGCAGGTAACAGGAAGGAAGATGTACTTATTTTGTAAGATGAATGATTAAGACCTATACAGGGCAGACTACTCACTCACCAACGCTTGTATCGGCATCACAAACCTGTCCAGTGTCAACACTAGCAAGCTTGCATCTAGCTCTTAGCCTACAACCACTACACGAAGCAAAATGCAGTGCTCAATTCTCTGCACCTGCACTACCATGCAAACTACCCATACTTCTGCCAAATTAACTATTTTGTCCAGTATTACCCTCTGAAAGAATATATATATACATATATATAATAAAATCCTATGTGACCCCTTCCCCTCCAACTAAAGCCCCTACCTTTCGTTCAGGATCTGGCTTTCCTTGTCTTCTCTCTTTAAGCACCCCCTTCCTTCCTTCTAGCTTCTACCATAGGTGCTCTAAGCCCACAGTTGTTCTAACAGACTAACACTAGGACACCATGGACTGGTCACATTCCCTTTTACTAACACATTTACCAAGCTCACTTTCTTTTTCAGAACCCTAGAGTGTTGTTTAATCCACTCACACACTCTAACTATCTGACTTCAAATGTTTTAATGCACTGCAATCTGAGTTATGTCAGCCAACTTTGACCAAATGAAGCAGCACTTAAGCAAACCTCAGGGCATCATAAACACTTTCCCTCCACACTCTTGTTATTAAAACTCCCTGCTGCATTCCCTGCAGTCCACCACTCGCGGTTATCACCAATTCTCACAGCCTGGTTTTCAAGGCTAAGACACCAAAATTATTAATTTCATATATTGGTGATCACTCATGCCTATATCTCGTTCTGTTCCTACTCTTCATGTTTGACATCTCTGCATGTAGAGGCCTCCAATATCTCTGGACTGGGACCTCCTCTCCTTCTCTACCACTTCTCAAGAAGAAACAAAATCCTCCATCAGGTTGTTATCCATGTGTATGCTGATGTTGTGCAGACCTTATGTGGGCTCACCTCACCTCTGCCTTGCCAGACTGAATTCTCTGACGCAACATCTGATGGCCATCAGTTCTCTAATGCCCAGTTTTATAATAACCAATAGTATATATTTGCTGGACTCTTAAACTTCTGAAACCCTTTCTTCTTTGATTGACTCTCCTCACAAAAACCTGTCATTTTACAATTTTCAACACAAGTATTTAACGTCATTTATTATGACAAACGCCTAGTATTGTATAAGCCACCATCTTCTGTCCTTTATGGCTAAGTTCTAAATCAACACGCTATTATGAATACGCTGGAATATTGCAACAGTCTATACATGATACAGACCATTCGCTTCCACCAACAAAAACACACAATGTTGCAACATATACATTATTCACCTTGACTGACCGGTCCATTACCACTCTACATTGGTACAAAGCAGTGTATTTGAAAACAACTGGGTGTGTTACAAACTTCTGATACAAGTTTAATAGCTAGGTGTAAGTAAATCCGTGGAGTTTTTCCATGGATAGCATGTGTATTTTTCACATGAACCACAGGCTTTATGAGAGGTAAGAAAGACAGGTGTTTCAATCAATCAATCAATCAATCGGGGGCTTTGTATAGAGTAGCTATATGGACTCAAGGCAGATGGGGGCTGCTGGTCGGACTGGGTGGAGGATCATTCAAAGAGCCAGGTCTTGAGGTCCTTCCTCAATTGGGTCAGCGACGGGGATTGCCTGAGGTGGAGGGGCTGAGTGTTCCAGGTCTTGGCGGCAAGGTTCAAGCACAATCTTTCTCCTGTTCTGGTCTTGTGGATCCTGAGGACGGAGGCAAGGACGAGCTGGGAGGATCAGACTTAACTGGTGGGTAAGTGGAATGTGAGGCGGTGGTTCAGGTATGCTGGTCCTTAGTCGTGTAGATCTATGTAGCCGTGAGTGAGGAGCTTGAAAGTGATTCTATTGTTGACTGAGAGCCAGTCGAATTGTCAGAGGAGTTGCGTGATGTGGCTGTGGCAGGGGATGTTGAGTGCCAGTATCGCTGCGATATTTTGGAGGTTCTGTAGTTTCTTGAGCTATTTCTGGGTGACGTCAACATAGAGTGTGTTGGTCGTAGTTGAGTCTGCTGATGATGAATGAGTCTTCTGGATTCTGTGGGGATCCATCTGAATGCAAGCAAGCAGAGAGTGTAAAGCAGGCTGAGGAAACTGCATTGATTTTGTGGTTCATGGTGAGCGATGAGTCCAGTATGATGCTGAAGGTGCATGCGTGGTCAGTAGGTGTGGGGGGAGATTCCAGACCGGCTGTCCACCAGGAGTCATCCCATGCTGAAGGGGTGGGACTCAGGACGAGTACTTCGGTCTTTGTCCGAGTTGAACTTGAGGCAGCTGTCTTTCATCCAGGTAGCAACAACCTTCATTTCACTGTGGAATTTGGTTCTGGCAGTTGTGTGTTCGTTGGTGAGGGAGAGTATCAGATGTTGGTCGTCAGCATATGAAACAATGTTGAGTCTGTGGCTCCTGAAGAATACTACAAGGTGGGCCATGTAGATGTTGAAGAGGGTGGGGCTCAGGGACCAACCTTGGGGCACTCCACAGCTAATCTTTGTGATTTCTGAGAGTAACAGTGAAAGTCTGACTTGCTGGGTCCAGCTGGTGAGGAAGGAGTGGATCCAGTCCAGAGCCTTGTCATGGATGCCAGCGTTGTACAGTCTTGTGATTAGGGTGCAGTGGGAGATGGTGTCGAAGGCAGCCAAGAGGTCTAGTAGGATGAGGGCTGCGATCTCGCCCAGGCCGAGGAGGGAGCGGATGTCATTGGTGGCGACGAGGAGTGCTGTTTCCGTGCTGTGGTTGATTTAGAAACCAGATTGGGAGGTGTCCAGGACGTGGTTCACTTTGATGAACTCCGACCTTTGGGCGATGATGGCCTTCTCAATACCCTTAGCTGGGAGGGGAGGAGGGAAATGGGTCTGAAGTCATTGAGTTCTGCCGGGTCTGAGGACGGCTTCTTCAGGAGGTGGTTGATCTCAGCGTGTTTCCAGTCATTAGGAAGGTGGTGGTTTCAATGGAGCAGTTGAGGGTGCAGCAAAGCTGGGGCGTGATGGAAGCTGCTCAGTGGAAGATATGGTATGGCCAAGGATCCGCCAGGGCTCCTAAGTGGATGCTCTTCGTGGTCTTGAATGTTTCCTCTGTTTTGAGCCGGGTCCAATAGAGGATGGTCTGTTGGGGTGTAGCTTGGTTGTGTACGATGGCGGCAGGCGTACTGGCCAGATCTAGGGTTTTGAAAAAGTGCCAAGTTTGTTGCAGAGGTCTTGGGAGGGGCGACGTCTGTGGTCTCGCTGTTGGGCCTGGCAAACTCATTGACGATGGCAAAGAGTTCTTTGCTGTTGTGTGCACTGGCATTGATATGTCTCGGAGGGCTGTTTTCTTTGCGGTTCTCAGGAGGAGGTGATGTGCGTTGATGGTGGATTTGTAGGTTGCAAGAGTTTCCCGGGTTTTGTTGTTCCTCCATCTCTTCTCGAATCAGCTGCAGCTTCGTCTGGACTCATGGAGGGTGGGAATGAACCATCTGGCCTTCTTGGAGTACTGCTTGCCTGGTCTTTTCTTGAGGGGTGTCAGCGCAGTTGGAGATCCATCGATGGGGGTTGCTTGCTGCGGTGTTGGGGTCCATTTGCGTTGGCGGATTGGTTGTACTGAGAGAGTTGATGAGAAGTTCTTTGGTGGCCTTGATCCAGCTGCGACGGGGAGGTGAAGATGATGGTGGTGTAAGGTGGGCATGGCAAAGGTGAGATGCATGCAATGATGGTCGGACTGTGAGAGTTCAGTGGTGTGGCTGTAGCTGATGTTCCCGCGGGCGGAGAAGATGGGGTCAAGTGTGTGTCCGGCTGTGTGGGTCAGTGTGGTGAGTGTGGTGACTGGCTGCTTGAGTTGTCAAGGTTCTCCAGAAGGGAGGCGGTGTTCTGGTCACTAGGGTTGTGGAAATTGAGGTCTCTGAGTAAGATGTAGTCAGTGGATGGGAGAGTCTGGGGTACCTTGAGGTCTTAAATGGCATTGGTGAATGGGAGTCAGGGGCCGGGGGGCCTGTAGACAAAGGTGCCATGGAGGGTGGTGTTGGGGTTGGTCCGGATCTGGAAGTGGAGGTGTTCCATGGTCATCGTTGAAGTGCATGGTCAGTCGGAGCGTGCTTTTGTGGACGATGGCGATGCCTCCTCCTGGGCGGTCAGGGCTGTGTTTTTGTAGCATTTCAACAGCACACCCTTAAATCTCAATCTATATTTATTGTCTCAAAAAGATTATAAAAGGTATTGCACGTTTATAGAAAAAATAATAAAATATAGAAACTATGTAGGATGTTGCAGTGAAGATGTCAATTATAGCATGACACCACAAACTGAAGGTCCTTTAGGCACTTGCAGACTCAATGGAACAGTTATTCACTATTGTTTCACATATTTATTTCAAATCCTCCCCCACCCCACCTCAATATTTGTAAAGTAAGGGAATATGTGCATAGGTCATACTCACAGGCATCTGCCTAGTATTACACAAGCCAGGAGTGGAACATCGGATGTAAATCAGCACTTTAATCAGAGGGTCTTTGGCCATAGCTTCTCCTTTTGCTCGTGCAAGCTACACAAATGCTTGGTTATGAAATATAATGCTGCAGAGCCAATACTCCATATTTCCATGTAAAGAGCAAAGCCTAAGGTCTATAGGAAGAAGTGACCTACGACATTATTTGATATAAAATGTATGGTATGTGCTCAGCTATGTGCAGAGTTTACAACACATTTTCCACAAATGCATCTTAATTATAGACTTTATGATGAGTATTCTATAGACGCTTACCATGTAACAAACAGTGCATTTGTTATAATAATTAAAATAAAACTATAGCGCTATTGGTCTGTTAAGGATCTGTAACCAATGCGATAAAAGGTATTGGCGCTGTAAATGAATCAGGGAGGCAGTTTTAACCGTGCATATCATAAATGGCTGGCACGGTGTTCATGACCCACGCTGTATGGCAGTGCCATCGTGCCAACATGCAAGGAAGCTCCCAAGAGTGGACTGTAGCAGCAAAGTGCACCTCACACAGATGTGTATTTTTTACATGAAAGTCAAACGTTCCAGCTGAGCTGTTAGCAGCTGCTGCAGAGCCAGGAGCACTGAGGGCAGGCGTGCAAGGGGGACATGCCAATGGCTGCCAACTTGGGAGGGCAGAAGCAGCGTGCTATGAAGAGTTCACAGGGCCTCTATCTATCCCCCACTACAGGATTTTAAGAGTCGCAGACATTGTGTTTCACGAAGGGACTTTTTTGAAGTACATAGGAACAACCCCTAGACACGTCCTGTCCTGTCTCCAGCAACTGTATCCTCCCTGCTGGTCCAACTCAAGAACTCTCACATGCTGGTAACCATGGTAAGAATGCATGACAAGTTGCTAGGATACAAAACAGGAATCTCAAGGGGAGTCAGGAACTCAGACAGGACTGCAGAAGTCCCTCAGCATGCGTAAGAGTACCTGAGGGGATACATGGTTCTAGAACTGTGGTAGAAGCATGTAGGGCAGACGCTCGATGGAGGAAGTACCTGGAGGAGCCTAGCAGAGGACGCAGAACATAAGGGCAGGGTGACAACAGTCCTTGGGAAAGTGTTGCGGGGTAGGGTCCAGCAAAAAACAGGTGAGAAAACAGGGCAGCAGATGTATTGGGTGGCGGCGGGAGCCCCAGGAGGACTGGAGGAGGCGAGTCACCCACTATACCTACATAAAATTGCATTGTATTTTCCTTCGTTTTGTTGGTCGCCAGTACAACAAAGAGGCTGTGATGCTCCCCTGCTGCGGGATTCCGGTTGCCTCCTCGGCGTGACTTACCTGGAATGGCCTCGAGTGCAGAGAGCCATCAGGGTCACCAAGGCGGCCAGAAGAGAGGAGACACAGAAGCCTGCTCGAGTTGTCAGTTTTGCAGTCAGAGGACTGCTACTTTGTTCTGCGGGCGACTCTGACTGACGGGGCAAGACTCCCAAGGGAACTCTAAGGTGGCAAGAATTGAGCCGCCTGCATCACGGCCGGAGTATCATGGGTCACCAACGCCAGCAGCCAAACACACTGAGTGTGACCGAGTCCAAAGATGCCGACCGCTCCTGCCGAGGATATCGAGAGCAGTCATCCCGATGATGAGCAGCCACTCCTGGAGGTGAGATTAAAGGACTGGGTCTGGAGGCAGCCCTGTGCACCCACTAGGAAAAGGATCCATGTAGCAGGGCCGGTCTCCAGGGCGGTAAGTAAACAGACACAAGGTGGGACAAATGTACATTGTTCACCAACCAAAGCAATGCAATTTAGAGAGGCTGACCAAGCAACCAGGAGAGGATGTGGCCTAAGGGCAAGAGCATTTGACCTCGAAGCTGGGGAACTGGGTACGCGTCTCGGTAGGGACACTCAACATCCTGTGATTCTGGAAAAAATCAGTTAATCTTCCTGTGCCTAAAAAAGTAAATCTGTCTTTTGGTAATGCAACTGGTGCTCATGTAAAGTGCTGTGAAACCTTGGGGTCAGGTTTATGCTTTATAAAATGTAAAAAACAATCATAAAGCGCACGGAGGGATTACAGCATGCCACGCAGAGCAGCGCACCCTTGCTGCCTCTAGGCTCGACTTAAAAAAGACCTAAATCCCTCAGTGGAAATCTCACAGTAATGACTCCTGGTCCATCCACATGATACATGTTCCTTCTTTCTTATGTAAATCTACTCTGCCAGTTGTGTGAATATGCATTTGTCTGTATGTTTAGGTGTAAGGTTTTGATGTAATCTATGAGGCTGTGTAAATATCTTGTTATTTTTTCTAAGTCTGCCAAACTTTAAACTAGCTCTCTTTGAAGAAACTGAACCCCAATATTTGCTTTTCTAAAATCACCCCATAGCTGTAGAGCGGGTGGGTTTAGGCTTCTGTCATGATTACCATTGAGTACCTATCCCACAATCCAATGTTAAAGTGTAAATGAAAGTGAAAACAGACTTTCTTAGGTTTACCTCAAATCTCTAAACAGGAAATACATACTCTACATAAAAATAGGCTTTGAAGTCTTTTATCTCACGAATAGGAAAGAATAGGTACATGAAAGATCCATTTAGAAATATTGTTGTCACAATATTTTTGATAATGGTCAGATTTGACATTCGAAATTCAGTCTTTTGCTCCACATCAGGCCCATTTAACCTTGTAAAAGTGATAAATAATTTTCAGCTCATATCACTTAAGTGGGATTCTATTTATTTCCATCAAAACTTTGCAATTTGTGTGAGCAGATACTCATGGGAAAGAGGAGCATCTCATCTACTCATTGTTCTGCACAAAGGCTCAAATTCTAGAAAGCAGTGGCTTGCAGTCCTGGCTGATCCTTGCTGAGTCAGGGTAAATGCTGTGCATTCAAGGTTAAATCCCAGGTTATCACCTCTAATTTGCCCAATATTGTAAAGTCTTAACAGCATGTGTCCTAATACTTGTGCTTATGTAATTATATACCAGGCAAAGCGAAACTTTAACTGAGTTTGACTGATAGGAGGCACGTCCGCCTACAACTGCAAAAAGGTCTGCTCCGGACCATTCAGTTAGGTCGCAACCCAGGACAGTGCATTAAAAGGAACAAGTATGGTGGGCCCTTCCAGACCACACAACAGGTTCCACACCTCGGCTTTACCATGGAAGACCCAGGTCCAGCACTCAAGCTAGATTAGCATGCTGGCTGGACCGACAAAAACTCAGGATACCAGTTTCACATGCAGTCGGTTCACTCATGATAGGGGTCAATGCCTGTATACCATGCAGGGGTATTCTCAATGGAACACCAGTACTATCCTTCAGATCAGGGCCGGACTGGGAACCAAAACCGGCTGTAACATTCTCTTTAGTCTTTCCTTATTCTCTCTTCTCCTCTTAGTATTCTAGAATACTGATTATTGCGATTCTACACCGACCCTGGCAAAGTGCTCGGCCGCACCCCCCGCGGGGGGTTGGGGGTGCCGCCGAGCTCTTTGCCAGGGCCGGTTTTCGGCTGATTTTGTTACAGGGCCGATTTTGCAGCTCTGCTGCAAAAACGGCCCCCAGGGGCCCAAAACCGGCCCCCACCCATGCGACGCACCGGGGGATTGCCCGGTGCCCGCTACGGCCAGTCTGGCCCTGCTTCAGATACTTTGGTTGTCAATATTTGTGATAAGATATTCTTGATACCCGTCTCTAAGATATTTCAGGTGTTGAAACTTTTGGTACAGTATTCTTGTAGCATAATATTTTACTAGAGGATAGACTGACACAGCTTACAATGCATGGCTCTAATGTGATTGTGGAAAACAAACCAGCCAGAAGCTAGCGCTACACATTTCCACATAGTTCTTGCTACTCAGTTATTATTTTTTTATTGAGGGAGGTGCAGTGCTTAATTTGTAAAATAATAACTGCCGGTGCTCAGACTTGTTCTCAGAAGTCTTCAGCTAAATCAACTGAATGTTGGAGATCCAGAATACTAAGGCTGTCTGATTCCACTGTATGCCTTTTGCTTCCACCACCCTACAATCCCTAACCATCTATTTAACTCTTGCGGGTCCTTATTCGCCCCTGCCTTCTCCCTTTGTCACAGTTTTCCCATCTGTGCTTTCCTATTTATTTATCTCTTTTTCTTCCTTTATTCACACTTATTCTGGGTCAAAATCTAGTGATATACAAATAAGTTCTGGTCCCCCAAAAAAGACTGCCAGGGGGCCCCCTCTGCAGCCGCCGGCTCAAACTAAGCACATGGAAGCGGTGAAGAGAATCCTAATGTAAGAGCATAGTGCAGAGATACCACGCTTAGCTTAACATGACCATCAAGGCAATCTTTAGAAAACATGCATGCTGTCTTTTGTATTTCAAACACACCACATGGCGGTACAATATTGCACAACACTGAGCAGCAGATGTGGCTGGTGTCAAACTCTGGAGTGTGTTAATGTTAATATTAAGCAGATTGGACAGCACATTCTTCCCCTGGAGGGTATCCTGGCTCTGAGTTGGAGGAGAGACATGATGTTGGGGGACATGACATTGGGGAGCAAGGCAACAAGCGTGAGCTAGAAAGAGCAGGGAGCAGAATATGCACTACCATGCAGTGCTAAACGAAGAATGAATGGTAAAAAAGTACTTCCATGATGCCAGCAGTGGAAGGATACACCTTAATCAATCAAAATTACAGGCATCACAGCAAAAGATTCTAGGAGAACAGGCATAAGCGCTCAAATTCATAGCATTTTAGAGTAGTAGATATCTAAGCTATCACTACAATTCAACGGAGCTTACTCACATGAAAGAAACATTTCCGGTTAGGGACAAACACGGAATAGGGAGGAAAGCAAGACATGAGTAAAGAGTGGGCAACTGAATTTGACAAGCACGCCATCTAATCATGAGCAAGACATGACTGTGTGGATCATTAGTTACAATGCTGTCAGCAACACACAACTTGAGCTGCCTGCAGCAAGGCAGCAACAAAAACCATAGAAATTCTCCCAGTATTCCATGTATTTGTTATTCCTGGAAATAGGCCATATACATTTGTTTGTTAGAGGACTCTCTCAATCTCATAAAAGAAGCTCCTCTGCTGGTAAGAGGAGTCCAGTGTAAACCATTTCTTCCCAGTGAGTCATCCAAACACTTGAACATTCAACTTGCAACTATTCAAGCTTTAGTGGCTCCCACATAGTTGAGAATTGATGCTATTTCGGGAGCAGATGCATTAATTGGATCTATAGATTCATGAGATGTAGTACTTCAACTGAGACCTATGCAAGAAAAATAGTTCATGGCAATTTGGTCAAATTCTTCTAAAACATAGCATGAAGGAGACAGATTTAAGAGAACAGATTGAAGAGTATTTTAAAGTAAACAATACTGGGGGTTTGAATACATCCTTTCTTGGAATCTTTTATGGCTCTTTTTAGGACACTGGCTCTCTTTTAACACTACCATAAACTGCTTTAGTGAGGTGACACTGCAATATATTGTTCTTGAAGCACTCTGAATGAGCGCTACTTAGAGTTAGACAAGAGTTCCATAAAAAGGACAACACAACCAATAAGGTGCAAACGGAATTTGAATTACAGAGGAGAGAACTAGGATTTGAAACATAACAGCCCCTGAAGGTTCTGTGACAAATTCACAAAAGAGAAAACAAAAAGCTTTTTGTACTTTTATATAAAACTTCCGTCTGGGGAGATTTCTGGTTCTCAGCACATTAGTTCCTTCTTTGAAGGCTTAACTCTGACTTAGCTGGGCTTGGACGATAGAGCTGGGCTAGAACAGGCAATTACTGTACCAGAAGTAAAGAGGAAACTTTAAGAACCTTTCATGCAGCAAGGCCCCTCGCTCATAGGGTCTTGTTATATGGCCGTTAGGGTCATTCTCAACATTGCTAAGTTAGCAGGAGCTCTGCTGCCATGATGCTGCTTTTGTGCACGTTACTACATGACTTTATTTTTCAAGACTCTGTTTGCGCCGTTCACATGAGAACTGTCTGCTTTCTGCGTTCTTTGCTGTTCCTGGAATTTAGTCTGAACACGATGTGCAAGGTTGATAAACATGTCCCTTGTTATTCTGTTCTGGGCAGTCCCTACTACCGAGACAAAACATGCCACACACAGCTGCACTGCTAGAGAGCTCGTGCTTTGATATTACGAAGTTGCATGTTGTTCACACACACTTGGATGAAAACCTTTCGTTGGAGAAGAGCTATGCGGTTCCTATGATGTAAAGCTACCATCCAGGCTCTAAGGTATGGGGCCTGCTGTCAAAGCCCAGAAATCTTCCTTTTTTTTATTATAAACCTCAACTTACCAAGAGAAGGGTGGTAAGGCCTTATAGTCCTTTTACTACTGTCTGTATATGATGACATCCCCCTTTATATTCTATGGTATTGTAACAATACTAACTGTTCTAGGTTTACGCATTTTGCTGCTGGTAGTGGCTCGTATACTGCATCATAGAGCATGAGAGTTAAAATAAACATTTTGAACTATACAGTTACTCTGACAATCCTTATTGTGGACAAGTAAGAGTGAGTGAGCGAAAAGGTATGTCTTGCTACCGCGATTCCTGAGAGACTCGGGAGTGTTGTGTTCTTGATTGTCTAAATATTTGTAGCTTTGTGATTGTGTAGGAGACCGAATGAGACACTATAGCTAGTCGGTTTTGGGATTTTGGGTACTAAGGTGGTAGGAAGGTTCTGTGTAGGTGCAGAATCCCAGCAACAGTCTGATCAATTTTTCTACTAGCAATTTTGCTCACTCCTGTCCTCTTAACTACTAGAGTGCACGATCATTTCCCAAATCAGGCTTCATCACATGATCCATAGGAGAAGGGGCTATAGCGTCAATTCAAGGAAAACATTTAGATATATCTCATCTTATAGACAGGCCAGAAGTATATGTTTGAGGGCTTGGCCCTCAGTAATGGCCCCCGGTAATGACCGGACATTAAAGAGATGCACTGAAGGTGGCCTCTCTCCCTTAATGATCCATATCTTTACTCAGAGTTGACTTCAAAATATAAACAAAAATTCTGGAGATTAAGATGGAATTTCTAGCAGCACAATGGATAAATTAGATCTGTCAGAGTTAATATGCAATGGACAAACGTCTGATAATGTGGATAGAAGTCTCCATCTGATTGAGAAACTCTGTGAGAGAAACACCCCCATTATCATCCTGGTCCTCAACACTGAGAAGATATTTGACTGACCTGATTAGTTCTTTCTAAAATATGAGTTAGTTAAGGAGGGTGTGGGCCCTATAATGCTAAAGATTATTATGCTACCCGTACAGCTGAGGTTTTACAAAATCCCCTGTCTGCAGCCCATGCAACAACGAAAAATAAGGCAGACATTAAAGTCAGAGTGGCTGACTTTGGTAGAGCTTCCTAAAGCAGATATGCCGACTTTGAAACTTTGGAACCGCCTTCGAGTCTTGGCGTTGGCTCAGCATCCTGTGATACTGGACAAATCATTTAATCTTCCCGTGCCTACAACAAGAAAACAAAAAAATGTACGTGTCCCTTGTGTAATGTAACTGGTGCTCATGTAAAGCGATCTAATACTTTTGGATGAAGCTTGCACTATATAAAACTGCAAATAAAATAAAAGATACCCCAATCCAGTTCTGAGCTTCACACCACAACCGCCATAGACTTTAACAGAGTGGTCCGATGCTGGGAATGCAGGAGATGAAGGATGCTCAAGGAGGCTCTATGTGCTGTGCAGTCGACTGGGGTGTCTTTGCAGTTACTCCTCATTCCACGGTTCAAGTGGGGCATCTTTGGACACAAAGGTCAGGGTCCCTCAAAGTCATCTTTGAGTCTTTAGAAGGCCAGCTGCTGCTCAGCTACTGGTCTCCGTTCACAGCGAGTCCAGTGGTATACTTTGGTGTAGGTTAGTGTCCCTCTTGGGCAACCAATCTGGACTCCGACAGCACTCCTGGGTCCAGCAGATTCTGTGCACCTTTTGCCTGTTGAGGATTGGTCTCTTGGTGCCCCCAGTGACAGTGAGGGGATTCGGAGTGACTTTTCCTCAAGCCAGGAGCCACAGGTACAGTCATCTCTTCGCTTGCCCAAGGTGCAGCATATGCAGTCCAGCAGATGGTGCAGCCTCTCTTTGTCAGGTCCACGGGTCAGCAGGGCAGTCCACTTTTCAATTCCGTAGTGATTTGAGGTCCAGAGTGCCAGGAGTGCCATCTTATGCCCAGAAAGTGCCCTGAGGGGATGATGCAGTCACTAGCCAATGGGCTACCAGGATCCCTACCGTCCTGTGATGACACCCAGATATGTGTGGCATCTACTAATCCCAGGGTGCACTATTGTGCCCACTCACAGGATGTCTGAACCCTTCCTTGGATGGTAGGACCTTTGTAGCCCACCCTAGAGGAGTGGCTGCCTGTGTGCTACACGACCATGGGAAAACTGGACTGGGCACTGGTCTCGCCTCTCTGTTCGCACCACCACCTTGTCTACCTGAACAAAGGGGAAAGCCCTCAGGAATGTGATCGCCATTTGCCCAGCAAAGGCGGATTCCCCATTTGAGGCTCGTCTTTTAGGCCAACACTCTGAGTGGCTTACTGCAAGGGGAAGTAACGCATTCCTCTGTAGCAGGCAACCATTGTTCCTAAGCTTGGGAGTCATTCAGACTGCACCTCAGTAGAGCAGACAGCAGTCTGGTGGCCAGCAACCATGCAAGGCCACTGGAAAACTGGGCTACAGACTGGCAACTTTCTAAATTATGTCTTTCCTTAAAAGTGACATTAAATTAAACTTGGGCATCACGTTGGGTTTAATGCCATGAGTAACTTGATATCTTGAAGTATGCATTTTAGTAGTCCCATTCAGAAGTTACCCGGACTGAGGGGTCAGCCAGCAACTCCGTGTTAATCAATAGGGTTACTAGCTTTTCCACAGCAAAACATGAATTTGGAAGTGTTGCTGTCAGGACATATTAAAAGGATATGTCCTACTTCGCTACGTCATAATATATGGTTCCCTGCCTCAGGGCTCCATAGGCTTTCCTTAGAGGAGACTTACATATATTATTAAGGGAATTGGGGGCTTTGCCATTGATTTAAATGGCAACATCGAAATAGCAATTTGAAACTGCTCTTCCAGGCTGCAGTGGCAGGCTGGGAGCCATTTTGTACCTTGCCCTACACAGGGTGGCACAATGAGTGCTGTAGCCCTGGGAAGACACTCTGCCATGGGTACCCTTGGTGCCATATACTAGGAAGTCAGCTTATGCCAATTGTTGGTAGCCAATTCAACACAAACTTTAAATGGGGTTAGAACACTGGCACGGAGATCTGGTTAGCAGGCCTCAGTGCTCTCTGAGAGTTGAAAAACCAGCAGCATCCGTCCAAAACTTTGGGGTGATTATGCTAAAAGAGTCCTTTCCTTACAATATACATGTCAGTATGTGGTTAAAGTGAAGATTAAATGAAAAGCAAGATTTAAGACCGTTAAAAATAAACCTTCCACATAAAGTCCAACTAGCATTTAGGGAAAATGATAGACAGCATGGCAACTGATTCAAAGGCAAAAGTCACTTCAACTGACCAGGGCTCTCACTAGAAAAGATCAGTTAGATCATAAAAGCTACAATTCGTAGAATTTTAGACCAATGCATATATATGCTATTAACACAAGTCAATGGGGCTTATACACATCACAGACATGAGTTCCTGTCAGCAAAAACATATCTAATAAGATGGTTAGAGGATTTTGTCTCTGAGGAAACTCAGAAGGTCTTTGTGGAGAAGATATCATTCAAAAAGACAATAATGGGCTCAATATTCTCATAAAATTCCACTTCTTCTTGGTATGTTCTAAAGGGAGATTGCACTTCTTGGAAATCTATAGTTGGAGTTAAATGGTTTCCGGACCTACATGAGCCATGAAAATTAGCAAGCAAACGCAAAGTTAATGGATGCGCCAAACTACTGTAAAACGACATCTTTATTTGATTACAGCGCATTGGTATATTCCCAATTATAGGCATAATCATTAATCAATAATGTATAAGAGTAAATGAGCGTAACACAGATTTGATTCAGGTTTTCACAAGACCATGGGGCAAAAATAAAAGCTTGGGGGGAATTAAAGACAGCATATTCAATGTGTATACACATTCCTGATCAGACAAATTCTATTTGCACTGTGTTTGATTATCACCTGTTTAAAGTTGTGATTGATCCTCTGCTCTTCATCTGCAGGTCCTGCACTATCTGAGAAACCTGCACTTTACAACTCGCACTGGGAAGGAATTTTTTTTTGATGCACATGGAGATGCCCCGGCGGCCTATGACATCCTGAATGTGCAGATATCCCAGGATGAGACATTCCAGCTCATTAAAGTGGGAAGGTTAGACTCGACAGCACAAGAAGGCGAAGGCTTCAGTGTCAACAATAGTGCCATCCTGTGGAGTGACGGATCATATCAGGTATGAGGAGTGCTCCATGCGCAGAATGATAAGATATCATGAGCCCCGCAGCATCAGATCCCTTCATATATATGTTCTCCCTTTGCTGTGGCATATGGACATTGAAGACCACATTTTATAGGCACATCACCTTAACAAAGTAAGAGATTGCTATTGGTGAACATTCATAGGATTCCCACTGAATACAATTGCAATGTGGTTCATAACTTTATAAACCTGTGGTAAGTAAGTATTTCAAGGCAGATAAACCCAGCCAGTATAAATTGTACTCTAGCACACACATAATTTAGGACAAGATTTGACACAGTTTCACAGGGACAGTAGTAGAAAAGACAAAGTAGCATTGGTAGTGATGAAAAAGTGGGAAAGGAAGTCTGGAAACATGATCCATAATATTTCAAATTAAAGACTTCCTGGAGTGCACGATCCACGCACTGTTCCCGTGATGCTCATGGGGGCACCAATTCTGAATGAGCTCCTATAAGTATAGAATTAGAACCTCATATTAGTTGCATGATCACCTCTACAATCATTTCTAAATATAATTAAAATATTACCTGTTTTTTTTGTTACCGGGTATTGGTAAAGCAGGAACTAATAACCCCGTAAGGGTCTCAAGGCACTGCGGGCCGTCAGGGAGATTAAGTGAGCCACTGCCCAGAGTCACATGATACTGGGCTGATCCGCCTCCGGCATTGGGGATCGAACGGTGAACCCCATGCTGAAGAGTCAGCTGCCCTAGCCGCTGCGCCATACCTTTCCCTGGAATTATTATAGCTCTATTGGAGCCAATGGAGTGGTTCAAGGCAAATAATGACTGGCATAGGCCATCTGTTACAACATTCCAATGTCTGTCTTTTTGTGTCTCCTTTTTAGGTCTCGGCTAGCGATGGCTGCGCTTGCGCAGTCTCGCTCGCGAGACATAATGACTTGGGTGAAGAGGGGCTTGAACCCGCCCCTCTTCTTCCCTGTTCTCCATTGGCTGGCCTAGTAAATGCTGGCCAGCCATTGGAGAAGAGGTCCCGTCACTCTGATCCTGCCCCGTCCTTTTCGGATCGGGGGGCGTGTTTTTTGCGAGAAGTCTCAGGGAGGAGACAACAGCAAAACACGCCCCCCAATCCGAAAAGGACACTCCCTTTCTCCGAGGCATTTTCTGCTGTGCCTCGGAGAAAGGCGGTGGTGCCCCGGCGTAGCACACACGCTATCGCTTTTACTTTTGGAGCAAATACCTATTACTCAAAAGTTTTTTGAGCGAATCTAGTATTATTTTCAACATTCTGTAAATTAGGTAATACGGGTGCCGGATGCTCCTTTTATACTGAAATCCAGGTTTAGCAAGTTCAAAACGGCCGCCTGATGTGCCCTTTTCTGGGGCAGGAGGCGTGTCCTTGTTTTTTTCTCTCGTCGTCGCATCTAGAGTCCTGAGAGTCCGTGCCTCCATGGCCGGTGCTCATCTCTCGCCCTCTGATCCCCCAGAGTGTCCCCCCCATGCTCCATCCCACCCCCGGACCCTGCGAGCCCGCCCTGCCCCTACACTCTTTTGGCCTGGCCACCGCCGGCTTTCGCACTGCTAAGTAACTTCCGAGCGAGTGGGCGGTGCAGTGCCAAGCCGGCTTTGCCCAG
The DNA here is from genome assembly GCF_964204655.1 of Triturus cristatus. Classification (NCBI taxonomy): domain Eukaryota; kingdom Metazoa; phylum Chordata; class Amphibia; order Caudata; family Salamandridae; genus Triturus; species Triturus cristatus. Next base: position 1,667,091,009 of record NC_140591.1, on the reverse strand, counting down.
GCCCTCTCTGACCGGCTAGTATACAGTTTACTTTTTAATTGCACTTCATCGCGTCAGATGTCTGCTGTTAATTTAAAGCGTTCTTTTCAAGAGTCACCGTAACAGCGACAGAAATAGACATTATCACGGGTAGGCAGCAGAATATTTCTATTTCCAACACAGAAAAAAAAGCGTTCCCAAATTGTGCTGATTCTGTTGCCGGCGGCCCCGCACGCTGCTGTGAATAACCTCAGAAGCAGCAGCGAGAAATAGCGAAGGCGAACTGACGAATCAGCTGACGGTGACCCTGTGTCTTGAAACACGAGCCGCGAGCGTCCACGCATCACGAGTTGCGCGCGGGAATCAAAGGAGCTGGTGTCATGTTAGTTACACAGATGATTGCCCAGACATGTGAGGTTTTTAAAACGAGGCTCCTCGCATGTGCGGCAGCTGTATTGTCTCTGAAAGTGTGGGATACTGTGAGACTCCACACGAGTTGCAGGCCTCACAATTGCCGCTGCCGCACGCTGGCTGGTGTTAAAGGCGGTTTATTGTCTTGTAAGGAAGGGGCGAGGGGAGGGTTTGGTGGTTGGGCGGTGCTAATAATTCAGTCGTGATTTTTGCAAGGAGGGAAAGGCCGTCATGTTTTAACAAGCAGTACGAAAGGCGACGCGAGTGCCGCCTTCCGTGATATTGAATGTAGTAATTTACCATATTTTGAGTTGTGGTCCACGACAAATATGAGGCAAACAACATTAACAAAATAACGCCTCCGAATCCGAAAATGCCGCTGCGTCATTTTTCTTTTTTTTTCTCGTCGTCGCGTCTAGAGTCCCGAGAGTCGGTCTTCTCCCGTAGCCATGTCGGTGTGCTCTGTGCCGCCCCCTAGCAGTCCGTGCCTCCATGGCCGGTGCTCATCTCTCGCCCTCTGATCCCCCCAGAGTGTCCCCCCATGCTCCATCCCACTCCCTGGACCCTGCCCTGCCCCTACACTCTTTTGGCCTGGCCACCGCCGGCTTTCGCACTGCTAAGTAACTTCCGAGCGAGTGGGCGGTGCGGTGCCAAGCCGGCTTTGCCCAGGCCCTCTCTGACCGGCAAGTATACAGTTGACTACTTCAACAGCTTGGCAGCAGCACAGCGAGTGAAGACAGGGGGACTCGCGAGCACGGGGGGTTGCGGATATTATGACAGGGCACTGGGGGCGCGGGTATAGTTTTCATAGAGGCAAGAGATCGCAGCGCCTGTCAAGCAAATCGTTTGATTTCCTTGTGTCTTGGGCAAAAAACATGTGACTAGGCTTGGTCCATTGTAACCCCCTAAGGCAAGGTTTGTGTAATTAAAAATACTTTTACCAACAATTCATTCCGGGTGACGTAGCATTTTTCGCCAGTGAACTCTTACAAAGAGGTTACGGTGGAACAAAATCCAGTCCGTTACCTCATCCCCAAGTCACAACCGGCACAGAATCCAGTCCAGGTTTTCCTTCGCCCACGGTTGCTTTTAGAGAGTTTTCTAGGAAGTACCCACCTCCCTGCTTGTAGGCAGAGGCAGCAGTCAGGGGCCTCTGCTTCTCTGACAGATGGCTTATTTCCTCAGCTCAGTCCGAGAGGGCAGATACCAGATTGCCCCCCCCCCCAAGAGCCCACTGGGAGTCCCTTGCATCAGCACCCGCCCCTTCCACAACCAATACAACACCTGAAGGCGATCAAGCAAGACTGGCAGCTTGAGTGGCAGCTGCAGGGAGGGGATGGTGCCCACCGCCTCACTAGTTAACGACTAGAGGCAGAAGAGAGAAGGGCGTCCAGAGAGAAGGGACAGAAAAAAGCAGTAGGGAGAGAGATGGGACGGAAGACAGAAGGAGAGAGAGCTGGAAAGGGAAGAAGCAAGGATGGAGGCAACTGAAGAAGGGCAAAAAAAAGAGAGAAACAATGCAGTAAAGGAGTAAGGAAGTTGATTGAATATGCCCATTGCTGTCAAGTGTCCCTTGTAACATGCGATGCTGTTCGATAGCAGTTAGAAGTAGGCAGCATTGTATATTTTTTTTCCTCGTGAAATAAATGTCATTTTCTTAGTTGAATTATGCTGGCCGGACTTCTATGTGAAAATTGTATGTGGGCTATGTACTTACACACAAAAGTAAAGTGAGACACCTGTTCAGTCTATTTTCCTGAGGATATCCAGTGTCACCAGTTGCTACTACAAACAAGCATTTACACAAGTTTAAGCTATTGGCATTGTAAATGACAAAGCCTTTTATTTATGTTTTAAAAACAAAAACAAAAATTAAAAAGGCATTGTAATTTGCAATGTCAATAGCTCAAACTCGCGTAAATGCAAGACCTATTGCATTGCAAATGCTTGTGTATAATTCTCTCTCTCTTCTTTGGATAAAGGTATGCTGAGGAAAAATAAGGTTTTCTCCTAAAAAATGAGTGCCGGTGAGTGCCACCTGCAACCACCGGTTCACATTTACCGGTGTGTGTGTGGTGTCAGTGTTATGCCGTTATGTGTGCTGCGAAATGCACGCATGCGTTGTGGTTGTGTTAACTATTGTGTTAGGATTATTTTGGATATAGAAATGCGTTTAAGCGTTGAGCACGGTTCCTTATGCCAACTAAGGTGCACTCATATGCAGAAATGTGTGTTTGTTGAAGTTTGTGTTTGTTTCTTGTGCGTGCTTGTGAGGCTGTAAGAAAATAAAACTTTATTAAAGATAATAAAAAGCCTAATGTGTATCCGTGCTTTGCGGCGAATGGCTATACCGGTTGTGTTTGTGTATTTAGAGCAGACGATTGTCACGCCATCATAAACACCTTTTAATAATTGTGTGTGTGTGTGTGTAGGTGGCTCTGTGGGTGGCTCTATTTGTGTGTGGGTTGCTCTATGTGAGTGGCTCTGTGTGGGTGGCTCTGTGTGTGTGGGTGGCTTTGTGTGTGTGGCTGTGTGTGTGGGTGCAAATGCAATAGGTCTCGCATTTGAGAGTGATTAAGCTATTGACATTGTAAATAACAATGCTGTTTCTTTATATGTTTTAAAAACAAAAACATAAACAAAAATAATGTCATGAGCAATGCCAATAGCTCTAACTTTAACAATGCCGAGACCATTGCATTGTAAATGCTTGTTTAAATTTGGAGCACTCAACCCTAAGCGGATGGAATACTCTTATAGCCGTACAGCCCTTCTACTGTGTTCTACTAGTTGTTAAAAGTCCACACGTTCCGGGTCATTAACAACTGGTGTAGCTCTTGGCAGTAGTCTATAAGCCTAAGTTATGCTATCTGAACTCCATACCATCACTGGTAGTTCTTCACAGCAGATGTGCCGAGTACTTTATACCATTTGTTAATTCTAGAAGGACAGCTAACATTTTAAACGTAAAGTAAGTTATCCATTGCTGTATGCGGGGTGTGACTGGGTGCCCAACTTTCCGCAGGTACCCAACCATTCAGAGTTTCCTATGTGATTTAACAATATTAAGGGTGTCATTTCATATTTGTCTCAGTGTCAAAACACCAACATATAACAAGCATTGGCATAGCCAATAGGTCTTGCTTTTGGGACCTTATAAGTATTTAGTTATGCAGCACAATATCATTGGTGCAACAACATCAACTGTTGCATGGCTAAACACATAAGGTCCCTAAAGCGAGACCTGTTGGCTATGCCAATGCTTGTTATTTAATAGTAACTTACCCTTGGAGTTTCTAAATACTGAAAAGTAGTGAACTTACTCAAAAGTGTAAGTTACCTTTGTGAATCAGGCCCATTGTTCTTGCATGTTAATTGTAGATATCTATAATGTAGATACGATGAAAGTCTGGCTAGATGCTATGCCCGGTGCTTCAAGATGTCCAACAACGACAAAGAACTTTGCAAAAATACAACAAGGAGCTTTGGTACCACCACTATCAAAACAAACACATCATTGTATTGCTATTTACTGTTTTGTGATATTTTTATTTATCAGATCGGTACGTGTGCTGTTATTCTTCAAAATTGTTTTACATTTTCCTCGTATTTTGTACATTGCATTTTGCACGTGGCTTTTTGATAATGGTTTGAATAGGAAGCATTCGAATATTGCATGTAATAAGTATTATGTACTTTGTAGGTGCCTGGAATTGATTGAGTCAAACATGATATTAATATGTAGCAATCTGAAATGTGGTGCTCCATGTTGCTCCGTATCTTGCTTTTTTATACGGGCCTCGTTTTTGTATTTTTAGATCTGTTTCTTGCAGCTGGGATTAAATGTGTTGCACTTTACAAAAGAAAGTCATTGTTGTACTTGCATGATGGAGGCATTGGATTAGAGAACCTGTATTCTTTTAATTATGAATGCATTCATGTGTCATCTGTCCTTGTGGACCTCCCTTGCTAATTGAATTGAATTGCATTGAACCACATCACAAACATAACCTCTTTCTGGGAGGAAAGAGAAGTGCAAATGAAGGGCAGACAGAGGCCAGAGGGCACATGGGTGTGGCAAGCAAAATGAAAGACACCCTGCCAGGCTGTGGGAGATAAACTCAGCAAAATTGTCATTTTATGTCACCATCGTCCTGTCATTTGCCCTTTGAAGTTTATTTTTTTACTGTTTTACTGTTTGTTTTATTTTGGGACTAACACATAGCTGGGACCTGGCTTCAAGGAGCAGAGAGCACGCTCAAGGGAACGTTTACACTGTGTCATCATGTGGTGTGGGACACAGAACAGGCTGGGGTGCTTGTGCGAGCACTGTCTGCTGCACACTGGTTGACGTGGGAGGAAGGAGGGAACAGTTCATTCTGACCCTGCCAGAGACTTTATTTATTTTTTACGCAACAGATATTTACATTTCCCAGTATCTTCAATGTGAGACACAGGGAGGCGAAGTGACTTTGCCCAGAATCACACAATGTTTTGTCAGGTGTTGAGTACGGTTTTTATAACCCATCCCTATAGATTCCAAGGACACTAACGCAGCCACAACACCGCAGCTTCCCCTTATCAAATGTCCTGTGATATAATGTTATAAGGAGATAGAGGCTTGATACATTAGAATACTACAAGCAGCTGCCTAGCAGCATTACCACAGACAGTCACAAAATGGCGCCTTATTGCAACAAATAGCCTCAAAAAAGTCTTGTAGCTACTGTAGCAGGAGCACCTGAATGGCAAAATGCTATATTGTCTGGGCTCTTACTGTAGAGCTGATGTAAACCAAGGTACCCAAGGGCTGCGTCAGCCTGGTGGTGTTGAATGATGGCATTGGTGCCCTCTGCACAGGCAACTGGGAGTTTGGGTTCGATGTCACAACCCAGAGACGGCTCCGTCTGTGAGGTCCAAGCGTTCCATGAGCACCAATGACAAGTGCAGGCTACAAGATTGAGCAACATTACCTAGCCGTGTCATTACACCGTCTATGGCAATGAACCCATCTCCAGTGGTAGTTTTCCATTATTTTTGTGAAGTGATGCAAAGAATCGTCTGTCGGCCTGAAGGGGTGCCGGGTGCCGGAAGGGGGCTCACTGCCCTTTGGAAGTTGGCACCAGCCCCGGTCACCCGTCACAGACAAACTCCACAACACATCACAAGCCAGACATCTCCTGTTGGCGTCCTCAACTGGATTCCATTTTCGGCTATCATCAGGTCATAGAAGAACTGGGCATTAACCCCTAGCCACACAAACTGGTGACGCGGAAGTGCTTTCCACACATACGCTTTCTCCTAGAAATGGAAAAGGTCCACTTGAATAATGCATGATCAGTTTCACATGAGCATGGACGTATCTGTGAATTCACAATTGTTTTCCAGGGAACCCTTGGAAACCTTTGTGAATTCTAAGCAATCTGAAATCTACATCTAACTGGCAGTGAAAGCCTCTGGCTGAAGAGTTACATTTTTTTTTAATAACTGATCTTAATTCTTTTTGTATAGCACAGTGTTGAAAATTAAAACAGCGATATGATTAAGCATTCACTAAAGACATGAATTCTCTCTAGTTAAAACATGTTTTCTTGTCTTATGTTGACTAATGTCCGGACTCCATTTTGTATTGTCATGTCTCCACGTGCTTTGCACGAGAAGAGTCCTATCTTTTCGCTAGTTGCTCTTGTAATCTGCCTAGTAACAGTCTATAAATAGCTCCTTTGTCCGTCTGGCGCATGCCCAGACTTGACCACATCTGTTATCAGTTAGTCCTTGTTTGACCATGTTTTCGCGGGCTCAGGAAATTGTTAACTCCACCCATATATTGATCCTGTATCGAAAATGTCCATAAATGGTAATGAATTTTGCTCCATGTTGTATCCACCCACTTATGAGCCCCTCTGTTGTGTATAAAAGGGGACCGTGTACGCAAGTTCTTTGTGCTACTCTATGCAATACTAAAGAGTGTTGTGTAGGTTGTAGGACCACCCTTAAGGGTTAATAAACTCTGTCTTTGTATTTGCAGTTTCCGTGCCAACTTCCTTCTAGCTTTTGTTACAGGAGAGCGAACCCTTATATTCTGCGGGCCTAGCTGGGGCCTGTATTCGTCAACAGTGCGGCGTTAGCCAGGGTTCCGTCACCGTAATACTAACAAGCAAAATGGGCTCCTTGTTCTCCAGAAGGGTAGTAAATTAAAGCCATAACAGGGGGTACCGCGAGCACCCAGGCCCCGGTGCCACTGCACCTGCTGATAGCTGCGTCCTTGATAACACCTGCTTTAAGAAGCGGTGCATTCCTATCCGTGTCCTGCACTTTGCACAATGCACCATCCTGGGTCGGTTTTCTGGTCTCCTGGGTAGCGCTGAATTTCAAAGGTTGCTTTTCCTGCGCTGATCCGCCCCCGCTTCAAAAACACTCAAATCTCTTCAAGTGACGTCCCGCCCTCCGGCACAAAGGGCCCTCCGAGCTCGTTCTGCATCTGGCCACAAGAATTATCCCCTCCTCACACCACCCTCCGCCATTATTTACAAAAACCTCCACTGCTCCCTGCGCACACAGGGCCAGGACTTTGTGGCTCAGAGGACAAGTGCACCCGCAGCAGGGGTTCGACCTCATGGTCACAGGTCCGAATCCCAAAAGATCCTGAGTACAGCGTTTTGTTGCGTTCCAGCTAGCTTGGCGCTATAAAATTACGAATTTACGTTCAGACTCTAAGGTAAGGGAACGCTTCAGGGAATTAAGCATTTCATTAAATAAATGTCTCCATTTGCTACTGGGCGGCTCCGTTTCATGTCCCTGAGTAGCCACGCTGGGACACATCTGCACTTTCCTCCTCCAAAAGAGATAAGGGGCACAGACGCCTTCAGGAAAACGGAGAAGAGGTGGAGCGGGAGATACTACGGCTCCTTAAACCCTCATTTTCATTCTGCCTTTTCTATCAGACGGCAGCCACCAGAAACCCCGAGGCGGATTGGATGCACCGGGGCGGACTGCGACCGGCCGGCTTCAGGTATGCGGAACCTGCGGTCTCGCATGACCTTATCTCAAACACTCAATCGCTTCCAAGGCCTCAGCCGGGGCCCAGAGAGGCCTCACCCGTCACGGGCTGACAAAGGGCCGGGATGCTTACTCTGAGCTGCAGACAGCAGGTCTGCCTGGGCAGGTGACTGGGGCCATTACCGAGGTATCATGACCGCTTGTGGAGGTGGGGGGGGGTGACAGCGGGCGACAGCGGGCGACAGCGGGCGAAGCGTGATACTCCCAGGCAGATAGCCTCTCACTGGAACTTACAGCCCACTGTGCACCGCATAAATAAGGCAACCTGTGGAAAAAGGGTGGGGAAACAAAATCAGCCCCGGCACAGAGTTCAAACCATCCCACCGGGACGCAGGGCTTGGGGACGCGCCTGCCTGGGTCATCGCAGCCCATACCTCTCAGAATGCAGCCCATAGCCAGGGCCACTGGAATTATGCAATAGTGCGGTGGCTTTTGCATAACTATAGATTTGCTGCATTTGCCACATTATTCATCATCTGCCACATAATCTGCAGATTTTTTCCCAAAATAATTTTTGTATCTAACTCAAACGGTTAAAAAGTTAGTACAAGCGTGCACCTCGAGCTAAAAGTGGGAGGGTTGAGGGGAGCACACAAAGCGATTCCCTTGCGAGAGCGAGCAGGGGCATGCAGCCCCATCCATGAGCCTTCTGAAGGTCCCAGAGATCCTATCCCCCAGGGAGGATCAGTTTTTTTAATGAGAAAGGGACGTGCAGCCCACCTCTCCTGTTTTTTTTCCGTAAAGTAATATTTTATTACCATACTTGCCTAAAGTGTACCTCATGCTGCACACAGGCCTTGACCGAGCGCAGCAGGGGGTTGGCTGCAGGGCCTGGCCTGCGACCAAACTGCGCAGGCAGGCAACTCAATGCTGTGCACAGCCTTTGGTTATGAATAGCCGGGGTTGGCCACAGGGTTTGGCCTATGGCCAGGCCTTGTGGAGAACCCATCTATAGGCAACCAACCTCCGCAGGTAGCCAGCCCTACGCTGCACCGGGTTTTCATTGTGCATGGGATGGGGTTGGCTGTAGACCCTGCTTGCAACCAGACCCTGCATCTAACTCTCCACAAGCATCCAACTGCATGCAGCACATATCCTTTAGACATGTGGAGGCGAGGGATGGCCACAGGTCCGTGTGCCCAAACCCCCAGCAGGCTGCCAACCCCATGCCACGCACAGCCATCTGCAGGTGCAGGTAAATGTTAACTTCAGTGCAAGGGGACCCCATCCCCATGGCAAAATCATATATATTAAGTAAAGGGGGCATGTAGCCCCCTCCCTGAGCCTCAATTGGCCATGGTGACACCATTCCCCAGAGCTAACTTTTAATACAAAGGGAAGGGTGCCACGTGGCTCCCCTCCCGAAGCTAACAGGCTTCATGGACCCAATACCCCGGGCCAAATATAATTAAATAGCAGAGAGGGCTTCAGCCTCCTCCCCAAGCCTTCCTAGGCCTGGGGAAAGTCATCGCCAGGTCAAATTCGAAGGGGAGGTGAGGCATGTGAGCCCCCTCCTCGAGCCTTATTAGGCAACAGGGACTCCTTACCCAGGGGCCAATTAAAATAAAAAAAGGAGAGGGGGCTGTGTGGCACCACTCCGCAAGTCTATTTTGACCCTGGGGACTCCAGCTCCCAGGGTCTTCATTATTACTAGGTGGTGCCCTGGTGCACACCCGGGGCAGCCACCACCCACCATGTTGGGGCCAAGGAGGGGGGCCGTATGGCCCCCCCAGTGCCTGCCAGCACTGCTCACAGGTTGTGCACCAGTATTGCTCCTGCCTGGAGAGAGCAGCTAATTATGCATGCTCCCTCTGGACGGGAGCAATATGTGTTCTGATTACCGAGGACCCCATTCAACATGGTCGGCTGACTTGATGTGTCCTGGTGAGCCCACCCCGGGACACAGCAATTTCCCTGCCTGCACCACAGCGGGCAATGAAAATTGTGTTTGCTCCCGCCTGGTGGGAACATTTTTGAAACTCCTGCCAAATGGGAGCAAACACGCGGGCGGGGAAACAGATTAGGATATTTATCCTGCCCTGACGTGGCCACGTAAATAGCTGCTCCCTGTGCACGGGAGCAATGATGCCTCCCACACCATGCGGAAAGGTGGCTGGGGCTGCGAGGGCCCTGGGGCTCCAACCGTAGTACCCAATATTGTATATATAAATATATAAATTCCCTACTGGCAGTCATTTGATTTGCTAATAACTTTGGTGCTGCTTGACGAATCTTCATGACATTTTCAAAACTACTTTGCTACTCACTTCAGCTGCTGCCTGAAAAGTGTTGGAGTAATTCATCAAGCCAGAACCGAGAAAAAGGGAGGGTGGTCCTAAAATGCTTTTCCCAGTGCAATTTCCCATGGGGATTTCAGACAAATCTACAGCTGAACGGAATTACACCAAATTTGGTAAGAAGCTAGATCTTGGTTCAGAAGGATCTCTTTTTGTAGTTTGGTGTAAATCAGTTCAGTAGTTTTGGAGTTTTTCAAGAAAAGTAGGGACGCAGAGGGTCGGCGGATCTGACAGATCTCATGCTGCGCTATGATTCGCAGTAAAGAGAAGGATCTGCCTGCAAAACAATTTGAGCAACTAGAGAAGGGAAAATGTATCAATATGCAAATGCCTAGGGCAACTCTTAAATTATTTATAGCAGTTTATAAAAACTAAGAATAGAAATAAATAAAGAATAACAACACATGAACAAGGCAAAAGGTGTATGTGAGAAAAGAAATAAAGATATTTAGAATGGTACTATTTTTTTATTTATGTATATATAGATTTGTCAATATATTACACCATGTAAAAAACAGTTACATACTATGATGGGTCACTTGTGAAATTAATAAACTTAAATCTGGTTTTGACTCTAGATAATGTTCAGTCAAAAATTGGGGCGATACACCAATCCCTATTTGAGAACCTAAAAGGGAATTCTTCAAGGCGCCCAGGGTTCTGAGACAAAAGAAGTCTGATATATTGTGGTATGATAGTCAGTGTAGGAAAGCCAAAACAGCCCTGGTTAAGGAAATTAAAACCAATAAAAGGGGGAAATTAGTAAAAGAAGAGCTAATTACAAAAAGGTAATAAGAAAAGCTAAAATGGAATGGGACAACAGGAGGTGGGTCCAACTGCTTGAAGCCTCTAAAGAAAAAAAATCAAACACTATTTTGGAATTTGGTAGCCACATGGAATGCAGAGGGTTCTCTGGAAATTGACAATAATAGTGCAGCAGATGCATGGATAGACTATTTCTTCTCACCTATATACATTAGGCTGAGGGCAAGATGTGGATTCTATTAGTCTTGGGGGCTTAAGTATAGCCAGCAATGCAGAGAGCTGGGCGTCCCATCCTATCAATCCTCAAGAGATTGAACTAGCCGTTAGAAAGACTGTACCTCATAAAGCCCCAGGAATTCATAAAATCGAAGGTGATTTGTTTTTACCTGGCATTGATATCTTGGGACCGTATCTTACAGTTACTTTCAAAGCCATCCTAAATTGAAGGAGCATTCCCGAATCATGGGCTGTGGCCAAAATCATCACTATCATTAAAAAGGGTTCACCTTTAGACCCTGCTAATTATAGGCCAATCAGCCTTCTTGAAACACTCTTTAGTAGGGTAATGCTTACAAGGTTGCAGCAATGGTTGGATGACCAGGCAATCCTGAGCCTGCTACAAGCGGGCTTTCGACAAATCCATAAACAATAGACCAACTTTTTAAACTTCAGTTGATCTACTGGAAGACAGTTCTGATTGAGAAGGGTGGGCTCTATGCAGTATTCGTAGACCTTAAAGTGGCATTCGATATGGTCCGAAGTCACAAGTTATGGCAGGTGATTTGAAACATGGGAGAGCCCAAATATCTATGTAATATCATCAAGAGGTTACCAGGTACGCTGTGGGAAAGTTTGGAGAGACGACTGCCCCATTCCCAGTGGGAAAGGACGTGAGAGAGGGATGTGTACTGGCTCCCACTTTGTTTACATTGTACATAAATGACCTAGTTGAGCACCTAAATGCAGTTGATAACGATGGTCCCAAGTTGGCAAACTTGAGGGTTTTGGGCCCTAAGGGATCACCAACGATTCACTGCTGTTGGCAAAATCACCAATGAGCATACAAAAGACCCTGGATGAGTTTAGTAGATTCTGCACCAAAAGAGGCTTGGAAATTAATATTAACAAAACCAAATATATGGTCCCTGCCTGTTCGATGTGACCAAATGCTACACTCGTTGGCATCCCCTTGGAAAGGGTGCATCTTTTTGATTACATAGCAATGACTCTTGACACCGTGGGGGACACCATGTCACTAGATGAAAATTAAAACTAGGTCACCAGATAGGGGGTTTATTGAAGTTACATAAAGGGCCTCTTAGTAAACTTGTCTCCCGAGTAATACAGATATATTCTAGTCAAGCTCTGGGGGTAACCCTATACGGGGCAGAGATATGGGGATATAAAAAGACAAAAGAGCTCAAACTGGAGGAAAATCGTTTTTTGAGGTCAATAATGAGTCTCTCAATGAGTACCCCACTGATTCCTTTAAGACGTGACACTGGGTTGAGACCAATCTGAGACCAAATTGAATTTAGACCCTTATTATTTTGGAGAATGCTTTGGGCTACCCCAGAGCTGTCCCTATACTGTAGTGGTCTGGTGGAAATTCTTAACTTTGCGTGTTCTGTTCGATTCCATTGGATCAAACATGTAGGAGAACGTGTCAAGGGGATGGGCCTCTGGAGTGATCCAAGGGGCTCAAGGACCGGAAAACTGAATACAGGTCCTACAAGCTGTCTACTCTCTTAGCTTCTTATGCACACAGCACTTTATCTTGTTTCTATCTATAGCATAAAGATTCTTATTTCTTAGAATCGTTTCTGGATACTGTTGAACCTAGGATGGCCAAAAAGCTGTATGTACAATTCAGGGTTGGAACGCTGTCTCTTCATGCATTTATACCGGGCTCGTCAGGAGCAGACAACCCAAGGGATTAGAGCGGCCCTAGTAGCGGTCATGACAAAGAATCAGTGCCCCATTTATTATTTCTCCTGCCATTTTTATATCAAACCCAGGTCGAAATGGCTAGCCCCTATTTGCAGGAGTCTGGGCACCAGAAACCATGAAGTGGCCCTTAGAATTTTACAAACTAACCCAGCCCCCTCTGGTTTTTGCAGTTTCAAGATTTCTTGTGATTTCCTGTTTTTTAAGAAGGCGTAATATTCCTACATAATCTGGTCTAGTTTTATATGTGATATTTGTTAGGGCATGAGACTTTTAATATATGATTAATTTAAAAAGAAATTCTATTATTTTTAATGAGATTGTACTCGTTTTTAGCTCATTAATGTTTTACCTTTTGATTGCCTGTATGTTCAAAGTTATGTATGTATCTCTTTTATGGTATCACAAAAAAACGAAATAAAGAGTAATCTGATGATGATAAAATCAATGCAACATCTGATCCTCAGACAGATGAGGTGAACTTCAAGGGTTAGTTGGCTGACTTCCTGTTACAGCATCTGGGCCACAAAAGTTGAAGAAGCCTGTTCTAGCCAGTCAGTAGCCACAATCAGGCAACAGCTGGTGTCACTGTGACTGGAGACCCGTGGTCCAGTGACATTTGAACTTTTGCTGGACAAAAGAGGACTTCAAGTGCCATCAACAGCTCTCGCCAAAGTTGCTTCACCAAATCCATGGACAGAGGAGTAGCCTCAGGAACACCCCTGTCAACTGCACAGCATCCTCAGAAACATACAGCATCTTCAGCATTCTATATCCCTTGCATCAGGACCACTTAATTGAAGAATATAGCGGTCAGCCCATAGCAATAGGAACTGGACTTGAGACTGTTTTGGTGCCAAGGTAACTGTGCTACTACTCCTCATTGCCCCCGATCTCCCCCCTGTCAGATGTGGTTGCCCAAAGTGGGCTGGAGTAACCAAACACAACTCTTCAGAAGGTTTACAAACTTTGCTGTTACCAATGCTTGTTCTCGTTTCTGAATAAAAGCTGAGATTTACGTTTTTGCTTCAAAATATGCTTATCCGGAAACCTCTGGAGGATTTTGTACCGGTGGATTTTGTTTTGGTGTCTAAAAAATTCTTAAAAATAAGATCTAATTTTATAAATTGTTGTTGGATTTCTTTCGAGTTGTCTGACTTTCTTATTTTGTTATTTTGGGACTTGTAAATGCCTTACACTTTTTTCATAAAGCCACAGCTACCCAGGGTTGAGTTAAGGTTCAACAAAGAATCCTGACTGGACCCAAGTAGGTTTCATGAGTGTATTCCACTGTGAGGTCACACAATCTCACCATATAATACAACATAATTCCTCACAATGGATGATTGAAGCAACATTGAGCAATCACTGCTCTTCACTTGAAATGCCTGCTGGTTGGCTACATCTCTTCTAGGGCTGCTAACACCATGGTCCAATTCTCCTTGTACTGATGTTGTTACTGTGGACTTAAGGTATTTAGCTTTGAGGTAAGTGTAGCCTATGCATGTGAGGATGGGGTTCCTGTGCAGTGACTCTGAAAGTCGCGTCAATGGACATATTCATATCTGTATTTAATTTAAAATATATAGCTAATATTAGATACTTTTCTATGTGGCATTTCGAGTTATATATTATTTTATATTAAACATATAATTTCATCATGTTCACTTACATGTGTAGTTGATCTCTTTTTTTCATGTTTGTTGTGTTACAGTTTAAGCCTTTTGTTCCTTTAGTTTAGGCTGTCTGGGGGTTGTTTTCTTCCTTTTAGCAGTCCTGCAGAGATGAGGAAAAAGTATAGAATATGTATTTAGTGTTCTTTTGTTGATAGTGGTACTTTAGAAGTTGATTATTAAGAGATGTAGTGGCTCATTTGTGAGCCTGTGACGCGCAGCAAGTCACCTTGGCGCGCTGCATTGCATGACAGGAAAATGGCAGGAACGCGCCGTTACTTAAATCAGTATGGCACATTCCGGTTCTTTCCCAGTGGTCTGGTGCAGCCTAGCACCAATGCACGCACCCGTGCATCACGGTACAAGGCTGTCTGCATTGCAGGCAGGGTTTCCTTTGTGCCTGAAGGGCCATCTTCCTACAAAAAATCAATCCTGGGAGTTTATTCCTCTTTCTATATGTACTGACGAATGCAGTTCACATAGAAAGAGGAAGAAACTAGCAGAGAGAGAGATCTTTCTCCTTGTTACGCCTCCCCTGGGAAGGTGTAGGACTTTGGTGCATCCCCAGGTTTACAAGTTCTTGTAAATCTGGGAATGCATCAAGATTCATGGGAGTTACGTGGGAACACCTACACAACGCCCATGGAAAGGCTTCCCAGGGCAGAGTAACTCCACACAGTGATTTGTGCTGCTGGGTTTGCGTTACTTCAGATTTTTTAAGCCGCTCAGAGCCATGCAAAGTGGCTTTGTGTGGCCTTAAAAATATGACTTAGAGGTTTGCGTCATGCATGTACCATGTAGCGTGGTGCAAACGTGACGCAGCGCTCTCAGAAATAAGCCCTGTAGTGTTAACAATACTTTAATAATTTTGATTCAGTCATCTCTGTAGGGTGCAGTTACAAATGTGTTTTTTCCCCATAGTTTTTATGCTCTTATTTCTTTGTTTTGATTTTCTAACAATGTTTCTTTGAATATAATTGGTCCTTGCATGGAAAACAGTCATTAGGGTAAATAATATTTTATTTTGGGGTATTGTTTTGTCGATGTTTATAAATGTATACATGTACGTATTTCAGTACTTAATTATTAATAGCTTTGAGGTTTCTAATTTTTTTACATTGTGTATGTTTTCTTTTGGAGAAAGGTTTGTATATGTTACGTGTGTCTATATTATGACTATCAGTATTTTGTTGTTAGCAATATTTACCTTTTGGATTGAATGGTTTCCAATATTTTGGTGTTTTACATGGGCAGAGGTTTCCAACCTTTCCTATTGTGAAAACCGTCCTGGACCGCTGCCTAATATAGTGGTTCTATTAGGATACACTAAGACCAAATAATTTAGAAACTGCCCACGGAGTGCAAACCTTGCTACAGTGCCTACAGCGACCATACAGCTAAACAGCAAAGGACCGGTGTCTTAAAAGATGTACATCCCACCCCGGATCACTTTTATTCCTGTACTCTAGAGAGAGAAAGAGAGAGAGTAAGAGGGAAATAAAATTACAGAAATAGTAAAAAAGCAAGCACGAAAGAAAGAAGCAGAGAATGACTGGGAAGGAAAGGGAAAATGAGGGTAAAAAGGGAGAGAAAAATAATGAAAAATAAACAGAAAAAAGATTCAAATGAAAGAAGGGAGATGAAGGAAGAACGAGTCAAAGGAAGGTGAAAAAGAAAAGAAGAAAGAAACAGTGAAAATAATGCATAAAAGGAGAGGAACAAAGAAGAAAATGTACAAAGGGAGAAGTAGGAAATGAAAGAGAAGAGCACATCGGAGAAAGAAAAAATGGAAGAGAAAGAAAGCAAAAGAAAGAAAAAGAGAATGAGAAAAGAGTGGGTCCATTCTTAGCGAGACATTCATTGCATCTTGAATTGGTTAAAGCTGGTGTTAATTACCATCTTAGGTGTACATTGCAGCTGTTTTCTTTATAAGGAGAGCAGATTGAGGAGCTCCCGGCAGATATCTACGCACCCATGAGGAATCACTTAGAGTTATTTTCATTTAAGGGCATGGCGGGGTTGGGTAGCCTGAAGCGAGGGCTCAAGCAAGAGGTACAAATCAGTGATCCCTTTTGTAGTCGGGTGCCATGGGACTTGGGACGTGGGGATGAGTAGGAAGTGAGGACACCCGGTGCAGTTATGGTAACATCCATAGAGGATGAGCTGCAGAGATTTTCCTGCTGAGTAAAGGTCAGCCAGTTCGGCTGCCATGTCAGAAAGCCATCTATGAAACCACGGGCACATCTATCAAAACCTCGTGCAGCGTAGGAAGCCTCCAGGCTGCACCGCGTGATAGGGAAAGGACAGGAATGTGCCGCATTTAGATTATACCGCGTATTTCCTGTCTGTTCCTTGCACTGGCGCACAGTGTGCTACCAAGAGCCAAAGCAGGCACCCTTGCACCATGGTGCAGGGTGCCTGCGTTACGAGCAGGATGGTTTTCGTTTTCGTGCAGGAAGGCACAATCGTCTGAGTCCTTTTCTTCTTTCAATGTTTGCTGCAGAATGTAGTGCACATAGAAAGAGGACAAATCATGGTAAAAAAAAGATATGTCTCCTCATTACGCCTCACGTATGGAGTGGTGGCATTTTGACGCATTCTCAGGGTTACCACTGTTGGTAAATCTGGGAATGGGACACAATTCATGGGTGGATGAAGACCCACGCTCCACCCATGGAACTCCTCCCTGGGCCAGGGTAACACAGTGCAGCGATTTGCGCTGCTCTGTGTTACTCTAGATTCAAGCCACGTAGGGCCACAGAAGGTGACCTTGCTGGAGCAGGGTTTTCTATTTAAACTCAAACTTCAGTTTATGTTTTTATATGTCATAATTAAAATTACTAAGAATTAATTATTAAGTATTAACTTTTTTCGAATGTTCTAATTAATCAACCTTACTAATGAAAGAATTACACGTGGGAATGCAATTGCATGGCTTAATTAATAAGTGAACTAAGTTGGTGAGCAAATTAATTAAATAAGTGTGGCTAAAGTGCTATTTGTTATGTGTTTGCGCTTTAAAATAATATGCTTTAATGCTTTTTTATGTCGCAAATGGCTAGATAAATACATACACATAAGGGTATTAGTGGGAATTAACACTGTATAATCACTACGATGCAGTAATGTTGTTTTGTGTTTCTTTTAATTAAGTTATCCATTCTGGCCTGTTGAGAAATGGCCGACATCTACAGCCTGCATTTGAGTAGATGAAATATGAAGAGAGGCCTCGCTGAATATGGTTGAATGACCTCGGCCTCTGTCTGAGATAAAAGTTATGAAAGGACGACAACTCTGGGAAGGTAGCCAGATATCATTGGAGGAGAACAATTGACACAAATGAACATTTTTGATAAGCTTGCGGTGGTTTCATTGCAAGTGATTTAATTCCGGAGAAGAGCAACCATGGATGTTGCAAATTTAGTTTGTGCTTCCTTTTTCCGTGTTTTTATTTTTGAAATATCCGAGAGTGAAGATTTTTCTAAATGTTGCGAGCTAACATCCTTTCCTGCTCGCTCTGCTCAACGGACGTTTGGAGTTTGTTTGTAACTTTTAGTATGCAAATTTTAGTATAAATATTGTTAGACTAGATGTGGGAGCCGGCCTCGTGGCGTGGTCCTGTTCCCCCTCGCTAAGCCGCACGAGGTCCCATGCACCTCGGGGCTCCTCCATTTTGGATTATACGTCACTCCACGTGACCACCTGCGTGACCCTGCTTCACCCGGCCTCTGTCCCAACGAGGCCCGACATCGAGGCGCCAACTCCTGGCCCGGGGGATACCACGTGAACCCTTCCCACTCCCGGCGGAGGGCAGTATCGATGGGACCCCCAACCGTCTTTCCACACCTAGGTGCGATCACCTCACAGCTCTCTGGGGCCTGGCGCCTCTCCTGCTGGGCGTCTGGCCGCTCCCCAACCGGCCTCTCCGCCCCCTCCGGGCGCAAGGGTCCGGACATCAAAGGGCTCCAGTCCTATATCTGGGGCAACCCAACAACAGGACAGGAGTTGTATCCCGGAGTCAAGAGCCCTGCTGATCGGATCGCGGCTGACCCTACGGAAGAAGACTCATCCTGAACCCACACTCTGAGCCCTGCTGACGACGTGGCGGCTCCCCCGTGCTTGAAGACCTTCACGAACCTTTGGGGCCCTGCTGACGCTGACGCTGTCGCGGCCTGACCTTGTCTAACCTCATTATCAGAGCCCAGCTGACCTCGTCGCGGCTCGACCGAAGCGGACCTACCACCGGAGCCCTGCTGACTGTGTCGCGGCTCGACCCAAGCGGAACTACCACCCGAGCCGTGCAGATGCCGTCGCGGCTCCCCACGTCCGTGCCGCCCCGCGGCCAGCACCCAAGGTCTGGCGCAGAGCCTCCCGTACCTGGTTGGTACTAAGACTGTCCCGCTACCCTATCCCTCTAACAGACATTGAGACTCTTACTGGATCCCTCGATCCCACTGTAAATATTGAAACGTGCTACCTCTGATAAAGAACGAAATCAAGCAACTGATATTGAGTCCTGTGTGGTGGTGTTACTGGGCCTAGTACGATTATAGGAGAAAGTCCTCCCCGAAGGGGGCTTCTCAGCGGCGCTCGGCTATAACTGTGCGGTAGGAAGGGTGCCGGACTAGTCTCCCCGACTCCCCGGTGGTCCTCCCTCCAACACTAGAGAGGGTCTAAGGCCACTTCTTCCTGAACTTATGCTCAAGAGGATCGATGCTGATGGAGAGGACGGCGACTCGAGAGTCTTTGATTCTTTACTGACAGACCTGTCCTAACTTAGAATAGAATAGGTAAATATGAGAATAATGATTTTGCAATTGAATAACTTTTCATTTAAACTAATTTAGATAAATCATTCTTGTTTGAATTTCAGTGTCGGGTGGTTATTTCTTTGTCATTTTATTGAGATCTCAAATGTGTTTAAACCGTTTAAATCATGACTCGAGACAATTCAATTTGGTTGCATTGACCTCCAAGTAGGTGCAGATTGATCAAGGAGTTCTCTCATATATTCAGTGTGGATAGAGTAATAGAATGAATGTTGGTGTAATGGGCCCTAGCGTATGATGAGTATATGTGCGTATGACTGTGAAATTACTCTGTCCGTGGAAGTTGGGAGAATTTATAAGCTCTGATCTGCAGCAGTTTCCTGGTAGCAGTATGATGGTTTTGATTATTGTCTTGATCTGATGAATTGCTTGTACATAGGCCTTTTGGATTTATTGATTTTTTGATTGATGTTGATACATGTACTAACACTAAATGTTGAAGTCGTCGTATTGAGTTACATGTAGTGTGTACGGCTTCTGGGACGTAGGGAGTCGGTGACGGTTCCGTAGTAGGGCAGAGGGAAGTAAGTGCTGCTCTCGGGAAAGACGGGATTGTTGGCCCTGTACGAATGCAGGGAAAAGCGTGTGACAATTGAAGATGCGCGTCGCATTGTCTGGGTTCGATTCAGTGACATCGTCGCGTGTTACTATTAGAGACATATTTTCGGTATAAGAGAAGTGTGTATGGTAGCAAAGGTTATCTGTGAAACTCTGGTCTTAAGTCCCAGGGATCCGTAAGGTTCGCCGTTAAAGCTTACCGCTGGAGAAGTAATAGGTATTCACTGAGCTTATTTGAAGGACTGGGCAGAGGTAAGCGCTGCTTGGTTAACGTGTGTTATAATTCTGTAGCAGGACAGATTGTTCGCTGTTCTTGGGAAAGGCAGGATTCTGTGTAAATGTGCTACATTTTCTGGTGTGAAAGTGCGTGAATGTATGAGCATTTAGTTGATTGTGAAGCTCTTAGGAACATTCCGAGAGAAAACCGTTAAAGGATGCATGTTAGAAGGGCAGAGTAGAGGGATGTGCTACTGTGCCAACGAAAGTAATAATTCCGTAGTGGAGCAGAGGTAAGCGCTGTTCTAGAGAGAAGCGGGATTCTCGTGGGAAAGGTCTTTACTATTCTGTGGTTAGCGGAGCAGACAATGGAGATGTTTATATGTTGTAACTAATAGATTTGTGGAATTTGAAATGAAACAGAGTCTACTGAGAAGGTTTTGTAAAGGAGGGGTAGACGAGTGACAGGAGACAGGAGTAGAAGCAACTGCAGCGACTACTGACGTCAGAAAGACCGCGCTGTGATTGGACAGTGGGTTAGAACAGCGAAAGCGCTGTGATTGGTGCGTTGGTGTGAGCCGCGCAGGGATTGGAAGAAGCACAGGGTGACGTAGACGCTCCAGGATTGGTGCGTTAGTGTGAGTCGCGTTGTTATTGGACAAAAGATCGTACAGTTGTAGTGAGGACTAGAGAGTTGTGGTAAACGCTAAAATGTATTACCAAACGGAAGAGAAGAAAAAGAAATCCTTGTTCAGTAAAATTAAAAAGTGGTTTGACAAGGATAAGGACATAATAACTAGAGAGGGTGAATTACTACCTCCGACAAGGACTCCTGCATCCTTCATGGTTGCGAAATATGGGTATCATACTTGTATTTGGTTAGACAATTGGGCTAAGTACACTAGAGAAGATGGTGTTCTAGCATTCCTGGAACATGGTTCATTTAATCTGGCCGTGTTGAGAAATTTACGGGAAAAAATGATGTGTCTAGAGCCTAGACCAAGGCCGACACAGTTCGAGGCATTGGTAGAATGGGAAGATGAGGTGCATGAGCGAGAAAAGCAGAGGAGTGGAGGTAACTATAGGTATATGTTCGGGAGGAAATATGATCGTGAAACTCATCATGATCGAATGAGGAGATGGCGAGATGCTAGTATGTCAGAGGGACTATACCCTGTGAGAACTGTTGAGGAAACAGAAGGGAGGAAAGGTACGGAAAAGGTATATGATGCAGAATTGAGAAGGTATGGGGCTAATGAATATGAGGATGAAGTCTTGGATGACATGATCTATAAAAGACCACCTCCATATAGACCAGAACCAGAGGTGAGAACACCAGTTGCTACACCAATGAGAGATACTTTGCAAATCATTAAAACAGAAGTTGTGACACCTGATCTGAAAAGTAGTAGCTCTTTCGCGGAAAGGGAAAAAGAGAGAGAGCGAGAGAGAGAGAGTGCAATCGGGGATGAAAAAACAAGAGAATTAGCAAGAACCACATCTGAGTTGACAGAGAAAATTAGGGAATTGACTAAGAATCTAAAAGCTGTTACAGTGCCTGTAACCATAGGTCCTGTTATGCCTATTTTTGATAAACAAAGAATGTGTGAAAATGGTTTGACAGTTCCATATGTAGGAAATGGACTAGTTGGTTCTTCGGGAGAGTCAGGAATGAGGACAGGAGAAAATCAATTGAGACAGTTGAGACATGACACATGTGGTGGAGAGTTAAATGTACAGCCTAATTCAGGATTGAATACTGGTTGTGTGGAAGGATCGATTTTGGAACCACAGAGGATGGCAGAGCAAGTGAATACAGGGAAAAGGTCTACAGAAATAACGGCTGAGGATTTGAATGATTGGTTGAAAGTTCTTCAAAAGAAGGATAAAGATTCTCAGGCAATTGATGTAGCCAGGTTGCGCATAGAACTGGAAGAGCTCATAGCAGGGACAATTCCTACTGAAATGTTAAAAAATCATCATGATGGAGAGTTGTTATTTATGTGCAAGAGTATCACATGGAGGGCTAAGAGTACACATGACAGGTTTAAAGGAATAGCTGGTGAAATGGGAGTTGACATGGATAAGGTAAAAGCTTTACAGAAGCCTTACCGAGTGGACTTTTCGGACAAGGATATTAAAAATTTAAATGATGTTGGCAGAACAGGGCAGATAAAGGAGATGATTTTCTTATTGCGAAAATGGGGTGATATGGAAAAGTGGAAGGATAGATGGTACAAGAAAAGAGAAGATACAGTGGACAGGACTTACTCAGCATTTCCCATGAGAGAAAAGGAAAAAACAGTGGATGCTTATCCTATGAGAGAGATTCCTGGAGGAGGATATGTACATGTCCCATGGACTAGGCAGGATATTTTGTCATTTATGAATGATTTCCCTCGATTGAGAGAGAAGCCCGTCGAGTGGTATAGGCAGGTAGATAGGTTTGTGAAATTGTCAAAATTGCTGTGGATTGACCTGAATAGTCTGTTTGATATAATTGTTCCAGCAGACTTGTGGGCAGAGTGTAAAATAGTTGTAGATTGGCCTGCTAAAGAATACCCAAGAGATCAAAAGACAGGAGCTCCAGACCCAGAGGTAATGAAAAAATACGAGCAGGTTATTGTGTTCCTGAAGAATAAGGTACCCCCTAAGGAGACAGATTGGGTTAAGATAGATTGAACACATCAGGAAGCAAAAGAATCAGTTCATGCTTTTTATGAAAGGTTGATACTGGCTTTTAAACAATTCAGTGGAGATGAACATCTGGGTGATAAGGATTTGAGTCATTTTGTATACAGATTTGTATATGGCCTGAGACCCGAAATAAGTGAAATGATTCGTGAGCACACAGTTGATTGGCAGAGTAAGAAGATTGATGAAATCTTGAGACATGCGAAGTACTTCAGTGATGAAATTGAGGCGAAACAAAGAAAGCTGAAGGAAAAAGCAATGTGGGCACAGGTGAAGGTTGCAGAGAGACAAGAAGCACAGCTGGTTGAACAAGCAAATAATCCAGGAAATAGGCCTAGATATGGTACAGGAAAAGGAAAGTGGAACATAGAAGAGGCGAAGAAAACATTTCCGTGCCACAATCCTTGAATCAACAGGTGCAGAACGAGGGGTGTAATCATCAGCAGCAACAGCAGAAGGTTGTCAAGCAGCAGAATCAAGAGCCAAAACCGCCCTTGCCGCAGAACAGAGGGTCTCAGAAATACGATAAAGACTCAGGATTCTACAATGATGAACAGGTAAACAAACCGAGACGTACAAACGCAGTACAACAGTACTGGTTAAAGAATGAGGGGAGTGAGTCTGAAGGGGACTACTGACGGTGCCGAAGAGAGGAGGAAGAGTGCATACTTGGAGCAACTCTAGAAATAGACCAGGCAGGACCATTTGTAGCTGGGAAAATAAATGGGGGAAAGTGTTACTTTTTTAGTAGATACAGGAGCGATGAGATCAACTGTCAGGTCAGCAGATATAAGAAATCTTCCTCTCTCGGACGAAGCAATCCAAGTGGTTGGTGTGTCTAACACACAGATTAAGACTCGTCTTACTGAACCAGTAAGGGTAAGGATAGGGAAATTTTCAGATATGCACCGATTTGTGGTGTGCGACACTAGTCCAGTGAACTTGTTAGGTAGGGACTTATTGTGTAAAATGAATTGCTCAATTTTTTGTACTCCGGATGGAATAGCCTTTGAGACACCGGATGAGGATGTCTTATATAGGATGACTCTGGATAATAGAGAAAGTGAGATTGTTGGAACATATGCTGTATTTAATCCAGAGGATTTGCCTCAAGAGTTGAGAAACACAGTAAAAGCAGCAGTTTGGGATTTTACTGGAGAGGATGTGGGATTGATGAATAATGTAGATCCAGTAAAGATTACAGTGAAAGAGGGAATCACTTACCCTAATATCCCACAATACAGATTGACACCAGAGATAATTGAAGGAATAACACCTATAATTGATAAGATGATTCAGCAAGGTGTTTTGAGAGAGTTACTGAGTAGCCCATGTAATTCACCAATAATGGGGCTGAAGAAACCTAATGGGAAGTTCAGAATAGTGCAAGATTTGAGAAAGGTTAACAAAATTGTGGTATCATGCTGTCCCATTGTGCCAAATCCATCAGTGATTTTGTATCAGATTCCTCATGATGCTGAATGGTACACTGTAATTGATTTGTGCCATGCTTTCTTTTCAATTCCATTGCATCATGACAGCCAGCCGATTTTTGCATTTCGGTTTGGACAGCGTATTTTGGCATGGTGCCGAATCCCACAGGGGTATACAGAGAGTCCTTCAATATTCAATCAGTTGCTGAAAAAGTCTTTAGAGAGTCTGACAATGCCTGAAAGCTCAGTACTGGTACAGTATATCGATGACCTACTTGTGGCATCAAAGACACGTGAAGCTTGTGAAGTAGATACCATAGCTTTACTGAATCATCTGGCTGATGGAGGATTAAAGGTATCTCCAGCCAAATCGCAATTTTGCAAGAAAGAAGTACATTATCTTGGACACAATATTGAAAAAGGTCTGAGAAAAGTGACCATTGACAGGATCAAAATTATCAGAGGAATGAGAGCACCAATGACCCAGAGAGAAGTGAGAATGTTTCTGGGAATGGTGGGCTATTGTTATCAGTGGATAAGTAATTTTTCCCTGATAGCAAAGCCACTGATTAAATTGACCAAAAGTGAAGTGAAAGACCCATTGGAATTGAATGCAGAACAAATGGCAGCATTCGAAGAATTAAAGAGCAGATTATGTGAAGCTCCTGCTCTAGGAATGCCAGACTATGAGAAGGAGTTTGAACTGTACTGTAGTGAGAGGAATGGATGTGCACTTTTAGTGCTAATCCAGAAACATGGACGTCTGAGGAGGCCAGTTGCGTACTTCTCTTCAACACTTGACCCAGTAGCTGTGGGTTTACCAGGTTGCCTGAAAGCAGTAGCTGCTACATGCAGGAGCTTGGAACAGAGTGAGGGTATAATAATGGGATATCCTGTAAGGGTGTTTGTACCTCATGATGTGGCAATTCTTTTGACAAGAAGCAGAACTCAATACATGTCACATAGTCGGCTGACTAAATATGAGAAAATAATTCTGGGAGCATCAAATGTGACTCTTGAGAGATGTGCGAATGTGAATCCAGCGACACTTTTGCAAGATGCTGAAAATGTGAGTGTGAGAGATGATGTTGATCATGATTGTTTGGATGTGCTTGATTACTGTACAAAGCCGAGACCAGACATAAGAGATCTGCCACTGCCTGAGAGTGATCATGTGTTGTTTGTGGATGGATCATGTCTGAGAACAGAAGAAGGTGTGCTGAGTGCAGCATATGCGGTGTGCAAAGTTTCAGAAGTTATTAAAGCTTCACCTTTGAAAGGAGTTAAATCTGCTCAGGGCGAGGAATTGGTGGCACTGACAAAAGCTTGCAAGATTGGGAAAAATGTGAGAGTGACTGTAATGACTGACAGTCAGTACGGATTTGGAGTGGTTCATGATTTTGGCCAGCTTTGGCTACAGAGAGGTTTCCTGACCTCGAGTGGAACTCCTATAAAGAATGCTGAGGTGATTGGGAAATTGCTTGAGGCGATACAGCTGCCTAAAGAACTAGCGGTTGTAAATTGTGCTGCTCATGGACAGGGAAATGATTTTGTTACTCTTGGTAATCGATTCGCAAATGACATAGCACAGTATTGTGCAAAGAACAATCATTCCATTAACCGGGGAAAGGATAAGGAGATGTCTTTTTGTTCTGTGATGTTTACTAATGTCCTGGAAACATGGGATGAGGTGAGGCAGTTGCAGGATGAAGCAGGAGATGAGGAAATGAGAGATTGGATCAAAGCAGGTTGTGCACCAAGAGAAAAAGATCATGTTTGCATCTATAGGGATGGAAGACCAGTCATGCCAAATTCTATGTTGTCAACAATGGCAAGAATGTATCATGGCCAGGGACACCTGGGGAGGGATGCTATGATCAGGTCCTTTAAACAAACCTGGTACAATGCAAAGTTCAGGCTGATTGCAGAGAGCATCTGTCAAAGATGTTTGATTTGTCAGCAATTCAATACTGGAAAGAAAACAGTGGTGAGCCTAGGAACAATAGGCAGAGAAGGAGGTCCTTTTACCAGAATGCAAATAGATTTCATTGAAATGCCCCAAGTCAATAGATTGAGGTATGTTCTAGTGGTAGTCTGTTTGTTCTCAAGGTGGGTTGAAGCATATCCGACTAGGAGAAATGATGGAATAACAGTGGCCAAGTTGCTGTTGAGAGAATTGATTCCTAGGTACGGGTTCCCAGTGACAATTGAGTCAGACAGAGGAGGACACTTCTACAATGAGCTCATGAGTTTAATTTGTGCAGCATTGAGCATACAGCAGAAGCTACATTGTGCATACAGGCCAGAGGCTTCTGGCGTTGTTGAACAGATGAATGGCACAATAAAAAACAGAATTGGTAAGATGTGCTTAGCCACTGGAATGAAATGGCCTGATGTCTTGCCTCTAGTGCTAATGACTATTAGATCTACTCCAGACAGAACTACAGGGTTGAGTCCGCATGAAATAGTAATGGGACGTGCAATGAGACATGCATTCGTGCCTGTCAACAAGCTGATGACTATAACTGATGACATGATTTTGGATTACTGTAAAGGCCTGGCTGACGCAGTTCATTCTGTGTTTCACCAGGTTGGAGAAGACGCCACTACACTTGAAAAGAAGCAAGCCCATGATCTGAGCCCAGGGGATTGGGTGAGAATAAACGTGCACAGAAGAAGAAATTGGTTGGTTCCAAGGTGGGGAAGGCCAAGACAAGTAATTCTGACTACGACAACTGCTGTGAAGTGTGCTGGAGTGAAAAACTGGGTTCATGCAAGTCATACTCTGAGAGTTCCAAATCCGAAGGATGGGACTGGAAAGGAGTACTTTGAAGAGTCAGATTCCAGTGATGATGCAGACACTGAAACAGTGAGAAGAAAAAAGAATCCTGAAAGGGGGGAAAGAGAGTCAGAAAGAGAGTCAGGTGATTCTTTTTTCTTACCAAGAGAGACTTCAAGAGGAACATTGCAAACCTCAGAAGAGAGCTCAGATTCTGGGAAAGTGCCTGAAGTTCTAACGAGTAGTGGAGAAAATAAAGGGGAAAAAAGAAAAGAAAAGAGCGATTCCACAGAGACTACACCTGAGTCAAATGTAGAGATTGAGAATCCATCTGAGACAACTTCTGAAGAAGTAGGGTCAGAAGAAGATAGAGAGGGACACATTGCGGAAGACCCCCAAGGAGGTGTAGGGAACATTCCTGATAAGCTAGGTAAAGGGACAAGTAGGCAGCAAGAAGATTGCGTGTCGGAGACCCGAGGAGGGACAGTAGCAGGGAAATCTCAATTGGTGGAGAAGAAGACTGTGGAAAAAGAGAGAATTGTTGATAAACAAGAGGCAAATGAGACAGAATCGGATTAGAGTGAGAATGAGATACCAGAGGGTCGAGTTCTGAGAAAGAGAACTTGGATCGGAGAAAGAAACAATAGAGAAATGAAACAGAAAAGAAGTGTAAAAGGAGATCTTTGGCCTAACAAGATAAAGAGGCTGAGATATCGATTGACACGAGTGAATTCATCAAAAGCTGAACAGGTGAACGAGGTGTCAAGTCAAAATCAAGCGAAAGAAGAAGAACAAAAAGAGCCAAAAGAACCAGAGGAGATCAAAAGAATCAGAAAACCCAACCAGAAGTACAGGTCACCGGAATGGACGTATGTGGTACTGTCTGAAGAAGAAGAAGAGGCAGAAAGTCAAGGAAATCCAGAGGGGACCTTACGGAGAGTGGTTGAGGAGGAGAAGACTGTTGGTATCCTGAAAGTTATCTTGACTGACATTGGAAAAGAGACAGATGTTCAGGATATTCAGGATCTGATACAATTTGATGTTGCTGAAGAAGAAGTGAAAAGTGATGAAAATCCAAATTGAGTGAACTAAAGGAGTCACTTGGAGAAGGGTGAAAAAGAAGAGTTCTAAAATTAACAGATTTTAGTCTAGAGGTTCAGTAGTGGAGTAGTAGAGGCTAAATTAAAAGACACTGCCAAAGTAATAAGATGGCTAACACAGAAAATAATCAAAGTAGATGTGCCTTCTTGAAAAGATGGTGTAGAATGTGCTGCTGCTGTACAGGACTATTAATGCTATTATGGAGTGTGCTTGCTTTATTAGTTACTTTTAGAGTTACAATAGACACTTTGGGAATACATACTGAGAATATGACTAATATAGGGAAGAGTTCACAGAAAATAGTACCAACTAGGAGTAGTGATATATACATACACAAAGATAGGTCAATTAATGATTTTTCTAGCAATGTTTTTTCTAAATTGTTGTATGAATACGTAAAGACAATGGAAGTAAGGGATTGCTACGTCTGTATGCAGTTACCTGCATCCGTTTCAGAGGGAGTTACTTATCATCATCTTCCAGCTACGTATGGGATTTCATGTAGTGTGTTGAGTAGTATTTTTTATTTGTTAGGGAAAATAGATTATGAGATGTCTAATAAGGATAACATTTTTGGGCAATTGCCTATGAATAAAAAACTGAATCCTGCTAAAGAAGCTAACATTTTTGGTGAGATTTATATTGAAACAGAAGAATTAACATTAGATTACATTTTTAGAAATAATTTAACTTGTAGTTTGAAGGAAGAGGAAAAAGCTTTCCTAGACATGGTAGAGAAAAGGAGAATGAGCATGCATGAAAAGGCAGGAGGATATAAAATGAGTGAGACAGTGTGGGACATTGAGATGGGAAAGGAGTTGAAAAATGGGGCCAGTCCAACTTTGGCTTCAGATGCACCACAGAAGGGTAAACTATGCATTACCAGAAGGAAATCCCAATATGATAACTATTTTGTTGGGACTAGTGAGTGCCATGATACATACTTTATTGCAACAGGATGGGGATTCAAAGGAGGAGAAGATCCAGTTTTCCCGGGAGTGTATTATATTTGTGGGAATAAGGCTTATTACAGGTTGCCTGACCATTGGTACTGCACATGTTATGTTGGCCTGGTCTTTCCCAAAAATGTTCATATGGATAGAATAGAAGATGCAGAACAAATTAATTTACTAACACGCTTTAAAAGAGAAACTTGGTCAGAAATTGTAGGAGATATTTTTGGAGCTTTGATTCCAGCAGTGGGAATTTCATTAAATGCATATGGAATTCGGAAGCTGTCAACAGTGGTGGATCGTTTATCGACAAGTACCGCTGGAGGATTTTTATTGGTAAATACAGAGATGGTTGCCTTACGCGCTATGTCTATGCAAAATCGACTTGCCCTTGATATTCTATTGGCAAAGGAGGGTGGAGTCTGTGGAATGCTGAAGGTTCAACATTGTTGCACTTACATTCCTGATGAAAGCAAAGATCTGAAGATCTATATCAACAATATTACTGATTTGCATGAAGAATTAGTACCACTGGAAGCTGAAAGGATCTGGACTAAAATGGCTAATAAGATGATTGCTGTTAAGGATTTTATTGCTAAGATAGGTAGTACCATTTTTGGTAAGATATTATTTCCTTTGACATGTGTGATTGTTGCTTTATTGATTCTTAGATTAGGGTGTTTATGTTGTAGATATAGGAAGAGTAAAAAGAAAATAGTAAAAGAAAATACTGAAAAGAGATAAAAGAGGTCAAAAAGAGACCCACAAGAAATTGAATTAGAAGAATTTAGGGAGAGCATGTATTTAGAAACGAAAAGAGATGATGAAAGAGAAACTGGTGTTTAGTAAAAGCAAGAAGACATTTTGAATTTCTCCAAAGAAAAGGGGACTCAATTTTTTGGGTTGGATTTTTGTGGTGATTATATATCACCAAAGGGGGGATTGCTGGAGCAGGGTTTTCTATTTAAACTCAAACTTCAGTTTATGTTTTTATATGTCATAATTAAAGTTACTAAGAATTAATTATTAAGTATTAACTTTTGTCGAATGTTCTAATTAATCAACCTTACTAATGAAAGAATTACACGTGGGAATGCAATTGCATGGCTTAATTAATAAGTGAACTAAGTTGGTGAGCAAATTAATTAAATACGTGTGGCTAAAGTGCTATTTGTTATGTGTTTGCGCTTTAAAATAATATGCTTTAATGCTTTTTTATGTTGCAAATGGCTAGATAAAAACATACACATAAGGGTATTAGTGGGAATTAACACTGTATAATCACTACGATGTAGTAATGTTGTTTTGTGTTTCTTTTAATTAAGTTATCCATTCTGGCCTGTTGAGAAATGGCCGACATCTACAGCCTGCATTTGAGTAGATGAAATATGAAGAGAGGCCTCGCTGAATATGGTTGAATGACCTCGGCCTCTGTCTGAGCTAAAAGTTATGAAAGGACGACAACTCTGGGAAGGTAGCCAGATATCCTTGGAGGAGAACAATTGTCACAAATGAACATTTTTGATAAGCTTGCGGTGGTTTCATTGCAAGTGATATAATTCCGGAGAAGAGCAACCATGGATGTTGCAAATTTAGTTTGTGCTTCCTTTTTCCGTGTTTTTATTTTTGAAATATCCGAGAGTGAAGATTTTTCTTAATGTTGCGAGCTAACATCCTTTCCTGCTCGCTCTGCTCAACGGACGTTTGGAGTTTGTTTGTAACTTTCAGTATGCAAATTTTAGTATAAATATTGTTAGACTAGAGAGGGTCTAAGGCAACTTCTTCCTGAACTTATGCTCAAGAGGATCGATGCTGATGGAGAGGACAGCGACTCAAGAGACTTTGATTCTTTACTGAGAGACCTGTCCTAACTTAGAATAGAATAGGTAAATATGAGAATAATGATTTTGCAATTGAATAACTTTTCATTTAAACTAATTTAGATAACTCATTCTTGTTTGAATTTCAGTGTCGGGTGGTTATTTCTTTGTCATTTCATTGAGATCTCAAATGTGTTTAAACCGTTTAAATCATGACTCGAGACAATTAAATTTGGTTGCATTGACCTCCAAGTAGGTGCAGATTGATCAAGGAGTTCTCTCCTATATTCAGTGTGGATAGAGTAATAGAATGAATGTTGGTGTAATGGGCCCTAGCGTATGATGAGTATATGTGCGTATGACTGTGAAATTACTCTGTCCGTGGAAGTAGGGAGAATTTATAAGCTCTGATCTGCAGCAACCTTGCGTGGCTTGATAAATCACACTTAGTAGTTGTGTCGCCCTTGCCCCATTGCACGGCACGAGGGAAACGCAACTGCTTGTTAAATATGATTCCACCTGCCTGTCCACCCCGGGAGAAAGTCTCATTTATTTAGAACATGGGGCATTGGGGAGGGGTAAGTTGTGCATACAGAGCTATGGATACTGGTTGTCCAATATGTGCCAATGTTAGACTCATGGAGTGCAATAGGGAGGAGCGCTGTCATTGGCGCCGGGGAAGCCAGGGTACGCTGTGTATCGTAACAGGCGCGTAGTGAGCCTCCACTCAGACCCATCATTTTTCTGCACAAGGCTTGGTCATATCCAATTGCGCTGCTCTGACATAACGATCCATCTGGGGTAATCCTAGACCACTCTCTGATTTGGGGGTGCACATTGTTTTGTATGACATCCTCAGGAGTTTCCCTCCCCACAGTACTGCCCAGACTACCAAACCATGAGGCTTCCCAGCTTCCTCCTCTTTGCTGATCTTTAAAAAGAGCATTGGAAGGGGGGCATGAGCTGCAGAGAGGTCTTCATTTCTGGCTGTTAAAATAACACACAAGTATTCAAGAGATGATGATGAATCAGCAATACTAAGGTTGGCCAGAAGGGCCGCTACCCCGTTGCAATGCCTGCTGGAGTCCCATGGCTTCAGATTAGGCATAATTCATTTTTAAACCAGAGATTTGAGCTTCAGAGTCAAGCTCATCTTTCTCTCAGGGCTGGAGGTGAGATTTCTGGATTTGTGATAAAGCACAGGATGTCACCCGCAAATGCACCATTTTATATACCTGATCACTGGCGTAACAAACCTTGAGGGGGCCTCCCTGCGAGGCCCCCCTCCGGGCTCAATCAGGAGCCCTGCAGCCAGAGTTCTGTGCTGAGGTGGCCCCCTGGAGCGTGCCCCCCCCCCCCGCACCGCGGGGGCTGCGGGGCCTGTGTTACGCCCCTGACCTGATTCCCTGCTACGAGGCTCTTGATCAGTGGGTTATGATTTATTTTCCAAACTAGAGGTAACAGGGCAAAGGCAACAAATATAGGGGAGAGTGGGCATCCCTGCCTCTTGCCCCTCCAGAAGGGGATCTGCACACTCTCACTGGTGTTGACTTTGAGCTTGGTGGATGGCTTATAAAAGTTAGTTTTAATGTAGGCTTCAATAAGGTGGGTTTTTTCCAGCACTTTTAACATATACCTCCAGCCTAGGTGATCGAAGGCCTTCTCAGCATCCAAGGAGAGAAGGACCATGTGGGTGTCAGTGGAACCAGCTACTTGACACATGTTGAGGGCAAAATGGATATTGCATCCTGTCTGTCTGCCTCGGATAGGCACGGCATGTGTTGACAGTTCAGGTAGGGCCATATCCTCTCCATCCCTGGTACACAGAATCTTTGTAAAGAAGTTAAAGTCTGAGTTTGAGGGAGCAATTGGGCGATATGAGTGCATCTCTGAGGGCCTTTATTGGGTAACCATCAGAACAGTGAGCGGCTCCGCCGTGGAGTCGGTGATCACTACTGCTTGAAGGAAGGAATTAACAACTCGGGCTAAAAGGGCCAAAGTTCTCGCTGAAAACTTCATAAAATGAGTTAGGAACCCCATCAGGCCCAGGGCTTTATGATTAGGAATGGATTGCATGGCTACCAACACTTCCGGTGATGAAACTGGATCTTCCAGAGGGTGGAATAGGTCATGTGGGAGCGATGGGAAGGGTATTTCCCATAAAGTGCCATCCTTAACCACTTCAGATGTGTGCTCTGTGGCATAAAGCGGACGATAGTTCTTGTGGGATGCCCCTACAATATCTTGTGTATGGGTAATGTTGTCACCTGAAGGGAAAATGAGAGAAAAACTCCTATTCCCAAGTTGACGCTTGTAAGCGGGCAGGCGCCCTGCCTTGCTGCCTTTCTAGTGATAGGTTTGTTTAGTAAAGCATTAGTCGGGCCTTTTCCCCCATTAATACTTGTTCAAGTTCTCCCCTCGCTTTAAGTAGAAGTCAGAACAGTTTCTGGAATGTGAAGCAAGGGAACAGGACAACCCCACTCTCCTCACATCATGATTGCTGAGATGCATACGGTGCACTGTTATAACACACTGACAGGAAACATGCAAACTGAGGTCTTGAACAAAATATATCAGGCAATCTCAGTTTGTGAGTTACAGTTCCAAATGAGGGAAAAATAAACATGAGAACAGAACTGAAAGTAAATTTGGGAAACAGCCAAAGAGGGGGGCAGCTCAAGTACAGATCCTCGGGCCAGGATTAGTAGAGACTTCTATCAGGGGGTGGGGGTGGAAGGATCTCACCAGGGGATTCAGATTGACAATAGGCTCATGGGGAGGTAACTCTACACATCAGTCATCATCAGTCGGGGCCCCCTCTTGGAAGGCACTCCCATCAGATAGCGGTTAACGTGTTGTCCATCGGGTTCCAGAGTTTGGCATGGTTTCCATTGTTTACTCTGATCCCCCCTTGCAGTGACAGGTCGTGGGGAAGCGGAGTCAGTTTCCTGAGGAAGGGAAAGAAACGTCTAGGCCTCCCCAGGGTACATGCTGTACCACGTTTGCCCTTGAGGGGGAAGAGGAGAGGGAGCGGGAACCAGAAGGAGTAGAGTGCACCTTTTTCTTGCAAAAAGTCTGTCGCACGTTCAAATTCCTTCTGCTTCGCTAAGGTGTATCCTGAGATGTCCTGATAAACATGGATATTATCACCATAGTACTCAATTGTGGCACGGTTTTAAAGATCTCTTCCTTCTGCTTATAAAAATATATCCTAGTTAGGACATTTGGTGTGAGATGTTACTTTCGAGTATACGCGGTGGACTCAGTCTAGCAGTACCTACAGGTTTGCAGTGTCGCTAGGAGAGTGCGAAGACTTCTTGCACGTAGCTTCGTAGCCGAAAAACTGAGATGGCCAGACATATTCCTCAGATGCGCAGGTTGTTGTGACAGCTGCGGTTTTCCCCATCGTCGACCTTTCTGATGAGGGTTTCCTGAGTACGCTTGAGAGCCGCTACTCTGACAAATAATGCATGCTGTACGTGGTCGCTTTCCACTGCAGCGCTTTCGAGTTTAGCTATGCCTCTCTGGAAACAGCGTTTACAACACTATTCTTACCCCGCAGGTAGGTAACAATGCGGTCGTTACAACGACCGCGCTGTTACCACGCGTGCCTTTACAACGCAAGTCGTTTGTACGACTTGCGCTGGGTGGCGTGCATCAACAGGGAATGTGTTGGATTTTAAATCCAACACATTCCCTGCTGTTGCTCTAACTGGAGTAGGAATAGTAATTTATTCTATTCCTAAGTTCAGCGCGCCATCTAGTGCAAGTCAAAGAAATGACTTGCGTTGTAAAGGCATGCGTGGTAACAACGCGGTCGTTGTAATACCGCGTTGTTACCTACCGTGATGTAATATGTGGCGTTGTAACGTCACATATGCACGCCTCTCTCTGGTTTGTGCAGATGTTTATACACAGGGCCAGCTTCAGGGTAGTGCGACTGGTGAGGCCACACTGGGTGTTGACCTGTAGAGGGGGCACTGAACTCAGGGGGGAGCCCTTTGTTAGGCAATAACATGATTGGAGAGATGAGGGGCACTTTAGCTCGGTGGTGATGAGAGAATCTGAGGAGGCAGTCATGTGGTGTGGGGCACCAAAAAAAAATGACGCACCGGGCGTCACCAGCGCTAAAGCTGGCCCTGTTTATACAAGTCACCTAAAGACTTATTTATTTCATGTCTGAGGGAAGCCATCTCTTCACGAAATTCAAGCATGAAGGATTTAAAGTCTTGTTTAGTGGCTGGGGCCTCCATGTCAATTGAGGACGGGGTTTCGGGATCCCCATAATGTTGAGAGGACCTGACTGGGATTGCGCCTGGGCCAGAAGTGCTTCTTTTATATTAGAGGGCTTCTGTGTCTTAGTTTTAGTGGATGCCATGACCAATACAAGGTCCAAGGGAGAGGCGGTGGCCGAAGCTTTTGAGCTTATGATGTTCCATAGAGGTTGAAGAACGGTACCGCTGGGAGAAATTAAGGTGTCCTGAGGGAGCCAGTGGTCAAATGTGGTGTCATTAGATTCTAGTGCAATTGCTTCTGAGTGGTGTATGAGACAGGCACTAGAGAAGGTAACACCTCTCCCCTCAATTTCATAGACCCCCAGTTCAAGGTGGAAGACTGCCACAGGAATCCCAAGGCTTCAGAAGGTTCGGTAGGGAGGACCTCTCTCCCCCATGAGGGCCACTCAGTTGGAGTTAGCCATTTTATGAAGCTGCTGGGCCGATCCCCGGACTGGACCATCATACTGACAATCAGATCCTCTCAATCCCAGTCCTCCTTCGGAAAGGGACAATCTCTCTACAGCTGACTCACCTTTGCCCACCCAGAGGGCATTCACCCTCAGCCTCTGGTGTTCTAGTGGGTCCATCAGTCCATTCAGAGGCCTTCCTCCAGTGCTGGAGCATGAGTGATAGCAGCAAGCCCCAAGGCCTATTCACTTAATAGATGTTGAGTTCCATCAGGATACGCCCATAGAGACTCCTAGCGATTGTTGCAATGAGGGGGAAGGCAACCAGAGCCCTGCCAGCGACGTAGGTTGGTGTCGGAGGTTGTCTCAGTTTAAAATGCCCACCTATAGTGAGGCACTGTGCCCTGAGTCCAGGCAACCCTTAGTGATAGTGCTTGGGTCCCTGAAAATCAAAGCTCTCAAGGGGTAGCTGTGGAGAGCAACTAAGGCTTATTCATGAGGGTGTAAAACGTGTGCCTTTATGTGGCATGCTAAAATAGTATTTCTTCTCTCTTAGGCTTTATATTATGTAAGGATTTTATGTTATTCTATTGGATCTTCGTATGTTTCACAGTAGAATGTTTCTTGTGTCTGTTTGAATAGTACTGGACGTTGTATTCTCTGGGCCCTTTGTACCAGCAGCATCTTTACAGCTACCTTCTACAATAAAGAGTTATATTCTACATGATGGAGTGCTTTCTACACTTAACAAATTTGGTGTCAACCATGACTTCATCATATTCATCGTGAGTTTTGGACCCTCTTCAGTTACTTTCCACGTTTTCTGGGAACCTACATTCATCTTTCATAAGGTATTGTTTTCAGTTTTTAAGGGACCAGGGATTTGACATTGGTATGCCCCTTGTGCTGTTTATGGCCAAGTGACTCTGCTGCTGAGTATCTCTACTTTATACTTTTCTTTTGGTTGTTTCCTTCAGATTTATTTGGCCTGAGTGTGCCTCTGAAGCGCGAGGACACCCTGCGTGTAACCGTGACCTCTGAGCGAGTGAGTATTCTTTTCCACGTATCACAGCAAGCAGGTTTCCGACATTGATGTCAGACTACAACGCTGTCAAGATTTCAGCACTCGGCACACATTGTCCTTGGCGTGCGCTGCATTTCATTCACGCGTTGTCCTTGGTGCGTACTGCCCTTTATTCACGTGCTCTCTTCACGTTGTTTCCAACCACACGACTACAATCTCCCGACTAAAAAGGATTTTTATCTACATTACCTGTGGACCTGTTTTGTGTTTCCACTGTCCCAGATACAGCATTTACAGTGCCATCTGCTGGTTATACATTGCAGTGATTGGCACACTTTATCTTGTTTGTTTTTCTTTTGCCATCTGCTGGTCTCAGTGATTAGTACACTTCTTTTTTTAACATTATCTAACTAACATGGCTTGCAGTTAGTTATCTATCTGATCTCAGTGATCAGCACACTGCATTTTATTTGTTCTTATTATGTTTTTGTTTTTGTGTTTGTCCCTGTACATTTACTATAGTACATTTTAGTATGCAGTCTCTTTCACCGCCTAATCCTTTTTTGCAAGAAACTGGAGAACCTGCCTTAAGATGGAGGTTGTGGTACAGATGATTTAAAGCTTATCTAGGAGCTATTGATGGCTTGAAGTTTAAGCCTGATTGTAAATGCAATTTTGCATTATTATTATTTGGGTGTCGAAAGCCAGAATATTTTAGACCATTTCCCGGAATTTGTATGCAATGAAGAGTTTGATGAATTTGAAGTGTCTGTAAAGCAATTAGAAACGCATTTTGAAGGTAAAGTGAACTTGGTGGTGCGTCACAAATTTTTCACTTCCATGAATTCTTACATCACAGCCTTGAAAGAACTAGCAGCATACTGCAAATTCAAGGGTTTTACTTCTCAGCTACTACGTGATCAAATTGTTTCAAGATGTTACTCCAAGAAAATACAAGAAAGCATCCTTCACTCAATGAAACTTTGGACATTGCTAAGAGCATAGAAACTTCTCTTGAAGATTGTAAACAGTTAGGAAGTGTTGACACACAGACATAAGTTGCTATGGTTAACACGCAAGGGCAAGGTGTCTCTTACAACAAACAATCTGCAACGCAAGGTTATTTAGTCAATTTTAATAGGGGAAAGGGGTCTGCTTGTGGTCCAACCAAACAAAGGTGTATCAGATGTGGATCTTCTTTACACTTATCACATTTTAAGAATTGTCCTGCTAATGCACAGGAATGTTGGAGGTGCAAGAAAATTGGCCATTTTGTAAGGTATTTAGGGGAGGTAGACATGTTGGTGTGAGGAGCATACAAGAACAACCATTGGAAGATGTTGAGAGCATAGACCAAAGAGGAGACTAGGTAGTGTTGTCTGAAGAATGTGTAGAAATTGGTTGTGTTCACAGTAACAAGAAATATAATTCTCATCATATTCCTATACTGATTGATGGGATTCATATCATGTTACTCTTGGATTCAGGTGCCAAAATCACAATTATTTCATATGCAAAGTACAATGAACACTGGATTGGCAAATAATTATTATCCCTTAATGTAATTACCACTGCATTCAATGGCAGTAGAATAGATTTAGATGGTTATTTCTGGGAAAATATCACCTTTGAAACCAACACTATTAAAGGCAAAGTCTATATTGCTCGTAAAGGCATAAATGGCGATGGGCCTTTTACTAACCATCCATGACCATAAAAATATTCCCTACTCGACCAGCTTACAATGACACCCGCGCAGAACCTCAGAGCCACCTCGAATATAACGTCCTACAAAAATGGCACTGTTCTTATTCAAGCAGCTAATAAGGACCTAGAACTATTTGACAAATCACCTCACAAAGCGCCTCTCAGGACCTTACTACCACCACCCCTTCCTCTCCTGAAGATCAGCGACCCCCTCCTTCACCCAGAACCGATGAAAGAAGTATCATCAACTCTCCTTCCTTATCACGCATTGCACTGACACCCTCATCACCTCATGCAGCGCCTCTCAGGACCTTACTACCACCACCCCTTCCTCTCCTGAAGATCAGCGACCCCGTCCTTCACCCAGAACCGATGAAAGAAGCATCACCAACTCTCCTTCCTTAGCACACATTGCACTAACACCCTCATCTAGAACTGCCATGAGAACCAACAACAATGCAACTCCCTCAACACCCAACATCCTGTCTCCCCCTTCACATCAGCAGATTGAACAAGACTCACTCAAAACCCAGTCTTACCTCACCTCCCAGAACCTACAAAACGTAATCCTAGAAATCAGAACCATTCTACAACTTGCTGAAAAATCTCTTGCTAAACTTAAGCATCTTCAAAACTCTCTAGCGACAGACGACAACGTGACAAAATCTATCCCCCTGCCTCTAACCAATCGACACTTGCGCACATGCAAACTCCCTAACTACATAACGGACCAGGAAATACAAACCCTTCTACTGCTATATGAAACTCCTTCTTGCCCTGTCATAGACAAAGATGAATACGATATTCTCCCAGTCCCCATCAACCCATGCAGAACTTTCCATCCAATCCATAGAGGAATAAACTGGAATAACCTTCAATCTATAACCCCGAACCTCGATAGTCAGGAGCCTACTTTAAAGAATTCCTCACACCAGATCTCATGCCTTCTATTAAACTGCCGTTCAGCCCCTAAACACGCCTCTGGCATTGCTGACCTCGCCCTTCACATGAAAATGGATATAATCATCCTCGGCTCAAGGAATCATCCTCAGCATGCCTAGACCTTCTTGTCCCTTCAGACTACAACATCATTAGACTAGACAGACCACACAAAATAGGCGGAGGCTTAGCCTGCATACATCGTTCTGACATCACCATCTCAAAGTTTCACTCGGAACCCCTGGACTCCTGTGAATACCTTGGGGTTTCTGTGAAATCATCAAGTAACCACTCCCACAAACTACATATACTACCACCCTCCAGGTTCGAACGCAATTTTCACAGAACAAATTATGGAAATCATTACTGCAAACTCTTCCCCTCATTCTAATGACATATTCCTTGGCGATTTCAATCTCCACTGGGAAAACACACTGGACAAGCAGGTTAACACCCTCAAAACCTTCCTTGCAGACCATTCCCTGATCCAAGCTATCTCAAAGCCTACTCACACAAAGGGTGCTACTCTCGACTGGCTCATCTCTAAACAAAATACAATTGAATCGATCTCGATTACCCCTTGTGACTGGTCAGACCATCACATTATCACCTTCCAAATTCCCTCCGCTAACAAGAAAACTTTCTCGCAACAAATCAAGCCGAAACAATGGATAAGAGACAGAATAAACATCAACTGGAACAACCTTGCCTCCCGCTGTGAGAAGGCTCTTACCCTCCCAATAACATGTCAGACGTCAATGACCTCACTGCTCACTATAACTCCACGATGACCAAAGTTTTCGACCAAGATGCTCTGCCAAAACACAAAAGAATTCCGAACAAAGATAAAAACCCATGGTTCAGTGTAGCCATGAATGAAGAAAGACGCACGCAGATCAACGGAACGGAAATGGAGGCAACATCCCTCCCCCTCCATCTTAAACTACTCCAGAAAGCTAGAAACTCATACAATAAAAGTATTCTACAATCAAAAAAAGACTTCTTCAAATCAGAACTAGAGAATGCCAAAAATAGACCAAAAAAACTCTGAAACAACAATCGAACAAATTGGCCAAATCCTCACTCTTAACATCGACTTCACAGCTGAATAGTGAAGAATTTTCCTCATTCTTCCATGCAAAAATGAATTCCCTCCAACTCGAACTTAATACGGCGGCAATCAACTCATCCACCCCTAAGATCATTCAAGCCATTAACCCGGTACAACATAAGCTAACTCTGCTAAAAAAAAACTCCCACTGGTCTAACGTTACGTTCTCAATGACATCACCAAAATTCTAGCGACTACCAAACTCAACAACCACTTCAATAACACCGTCCTCTCAAATTGCCTACCCCACATCTGCCATATCATCTCCCCTCTCTGGACCAAAATCATCAAGGCCTCGCTAACACAAGGTCACATCCCAGACTGCCTAAAAACTGGTCAAGTCAACCCTATCCTAAAAAAAACGACAGCTAACACCTCCGACCCCAACAACGTCCGACCAATAAGCCACATTCCCATGCTAGCAAACGTCTTGGAAAAATGTGTTCAGCAACAACTGAACCAACACATCACAAACTTCAATCTACTGAACATCCACCAATCAGGTTTCAGACCTGGCCACAGCACAGAAACAGCCATCTTGCACATAGTAGACAACGCCCTCCTAGCTCTTGACCGCAATGAAACCTGCCTACTAGTCCTGCTCGACCTCTCATCAGCCTTCGATACGGTCAATCACGACAAACTTCTAAGAAGACTAGAAAACAGGATGGGTTTATCTGGCACAGTCCTTCTATGGTTCAAATCCTTTCTGGAAAACAGAACGCAATTGTACATGACCAACACGATTCTTTCTCCCTCCTCACCTAACCTACTAGGAGTACTACAAGCCTCTACCCTATCCCCCACGCTATTCAACTTATATGTCGAACCACTTACCGATCTCCTACAGCAGGTGAACATCTCCTACCACATGTACGTGGACGACACTCAACTTTACAATAAGATCACCTCCATTGAAGCGATAAAGACAATGGGGCAGATTTACAAGCCCTGTGCGCCACCTTTGCGTCACTTTTAACATGGGAAAAGTGACGCAAAAGTGGCGCAAGGGGCTTGTAAATCTGCCCCCATGAATCTAGCTCTCGAAAAAAACGTCCAATGGTTAACGACCAACTTCCTCAAGCTACACTCACAAAAATCTGAATTTCTTTTAATCCCCCTCCCAATAACTCCCGGGAAACAAAGGAATGGACCAAAATTATCAATGCTCTGAATTGCATGCCAACGTTGGTGGACTCCACAATATCACTTGGAATCACACTGGATAAGAACCTTAACATGCATACTCACATCAACTTGATGGCTAAAAATGCTCGCTTTCACCTCAGCTATCTCAGAAAAATGAAGCCATTCAACGAGAACCCGGACCTCAAAACTGCAGTTCAGTCCTTAGTCACATCGAGGCTGGAATACGGATGTTCTACCCTCTCAGGGCTTCCCAAAATCTCAACCACCCCTCTAAAAGCTTGTCTCAACACCGCAGCAAGTCTCATAACAGGATCTAGGAAATTTGACCACATATCACCACACCTGAAGGCACTCAACTGGCTACCCTATGAAGCTCATATTCACTTAAAGATGGCTTGCATCCCTCACAAGGCGTTACACCACAACACCCCCCAGTACCTATTCCAAAAACTCATCTTATCTGGAGGAAACAGACATTCTAGGAGCGTGGATAATCTACACCTGAAAACCTCGCGGTTCAACAAGACTAAAACCTCCAACAGAGCATCTTCTGGAGCGGAGCCAAGAATTTGGATCTCGCTTCCGCAATTCATCAGAAAAATCGCCTCGACACCTCTCTTCAAAAAGGAAGCAAAATTATTCTTGATGAGCAAATTCCTCCCTTAAATCCGCACAAACACCACACCAGCTTACTACCTCAAACTTGCCTATACTCTAAGCCTGGGCAAAGCACTACGCTACACTCGCGTAGTTTGCGAAGTTCGCGCTACTTCGCACTACGCGAACTGCACGTAGCACAGTGCGAACACGCATAGCGTAGTGTTGCGTAGTGCTGCGGTCATTTTTTGCTTGCTCGCGGTCCTCAACGTCAAGTTGGTGACCGCGAGCAGGCAAAATGACATCCCTGCGAGACTTTTTCCTTGTTCTCAATCAGCAACATCAAGTTGGCGATCGCGAGCATGGAAAATAAACCTCCCGGCGAGATTCCCAACGCGAGGAGGTCAGGTTTCTCATTGCGAGTGGTCGCGCATGCTCGCGACCGCTCGCGATGAGAAATTACCAGTTCGCGTTGAGAAAGCTGCCGCTCGAGTAAAAATCTACACGAGCAGCAGAAAACTACAGCTCACACTGTGCAAGATGCCATTTACAATGATTGCACAGTGCCGGTTGCTTGTCCGCACTGTGCAATCATTGAAAACGACATCTGGCACAGTGCGAACAAGGTACTACGCAGTTCGCGAAGTGCTACGCGTAGCTCGCGTAGTGCGAACTGCACTTTGCGTAGCTTTGCGAAGTGCTACTTCGCGAACTACGCCCAGGGTTACTATACTCTCCGTCCACTGATATTTCGAAGCTAAGACTTGCACAATCTCGAATTGATTCTTATTGCTCAGAACAATTCTCTATTCTGCTTTTATCCTCCGAACTCTGTTATTCTATGTTGTTACTTTGTATGCTATGTTTTTGTATGCCATGTTTTTACTAATTGTGCTATTCACACCTTGCCTACTTTGTAAAGCGCTCTGATACCCTACCCTGGGTCTGGTTCATGCTATAGAAAACTCTGAAAATAAATAAAAATGAGGTAGGGTGGTGTCACCAAGCGGATTTGAATCTTATGATTAGACCTGGTCATAAGCAATCTGTCACTATTGTCAATGTTGTTTCTGATCAGGAGTCATGGAAAGAATCTTTTAGGAATGTTTTTCTAGGCAAAGTCGGCAAGATTACTAATTTTGTTCACACCATCAAAGTTTAAGAGAACAGTGTACCTGTAAAGAACAATCTACGCAATGTACCATACAGTGTTAGAAATTAGTTATCTATGATTCTGAAGAAAATGC
The DNA here is from genome assembly GCF_964204655.1 of Triturus cristatus. Classification (NCBI taxonomy): domain Eukaryota; kingdom Metazoa; phylum Chordata; class Amphibia; order Caudata; family Salamandridae; genus Triturus; species Triturus cristatus. Next base: position 1,667,048,037 of record NC_140591.1, on the reverse strand, counting down.
CAGATGATGGAATCATTGAACAAGTGGATGCAAGTTTATGTCTTTGTGTTGACCTAAGGTCACTTAGTGATTCCATTTGGATGGAGAATTTTCCTCTTCCACGTATTGAAGATTTGATTAAAACTGTTGGACTGTCTACATGTGTTTCAAAATTGGATAGTAGGGCAGCTTACCATCAGGTTGTGTGAGATGAGCAGTCTCATCATCTTGCATTTGTCACATCTGATGGTGTGTTTCAATTTTACCGCATGCCGTTTGGGCTGGCCTCAGCAGCGTTGGTTTTCCAGAAAGTGATGACAAGGATGTTTAACAATGTTTCAAACGTAGTTGTTTTCCAGGATGATATTTTGATTTATGCTAATTCTTTAATGGAGCATGATAAGTGTGTTGAGAAAGTGTTCTCTCTGTTGGAGAACAATGGTGTGACAATCAGAGAAGACAAATGTGTCTTTGGTGTTAATGAAATAGAATATCTGTGACATGTGTTGATGTATGAAGGTGTAAAACCTAAACCCAGTATTATTGAGAGCATAGAGAATACACCACATCGTACAGACAGAGAACAACTCTGATCGTTTTTAGGGTTTTACAAATTTTATGCCAAGTTTATACAAAATTATGCTTAAATGACTGCATGTTTCAAGGATCTAATTCTGATTTTAGATGGTCTAATGAGTGTCAACATAGTTTTGATTGTATCAAGCAGAGTATCTTGTCAGCGCCTGCTTTCCAACCATATGTAGAGGGTCGTGACATTTTTGTATCTGTGGATGCCAATGCATATTGTATGGGGGCTGTCTTGTCTCAGATGTGCAATTGTACTGATGTTACTGTAGGGTTTGCATCCAGGAGATTAAGAGATGTGGAATCAAGGTATTCTGTAATAGGAAGAAAGATGTTAGCCTGTGTCTGGGGTGTGGAAAAATTAAAACCTTATCTTTGGGGAAGAGCATTTGACCTTAGAACGAATCACAAACCGATGGTTGAAATTCTATCGGGCTAGAGCATGAAGATATAAAACTACAGCCAGGTTAGCCACACTTTAACTTCAAAGTAAGTTATATTGGAGGCGGTAAAAATGTCAGTGCAGATTTTCTATCTTGCCTGCCTGTGGAGAATGACTGTATGGAAGTTGTACATGATGAAATTGAAGAGTGTATAATTGCTAAAGTTGAAGACCGGGTTATTTGTGCTGACATGGTTGAGTGGTGCAAGAGAATAAATGAGGATGTGGAGTTAAGCAAGTTGGTATCTTTGGTGAAATCGGGATGGCCGAGGGAAAAGTCTCTGGAGATTTCTGTACAACCATACTGCAAGCTAGCAGAAGAGGTATCATTGGAAGGTAAGGTGTTGGTAAGAGAAGATAAGCTAGTTCCATCTTCATGGTTCCGCCAACAAATTCTAGAGACTGCGCATGCGGGACATTTACGCATGACTGTCAAAAAATGCTGAAAAAAAAGATTTCTGGTTGCCGGGTGTCAACACTGATGTAGACAGATTGGTAAGAAACTGCATGAAATGTTGCTCTAGTGATAAGCATTTGATCACTACTGTAAGTATGCCTATTCCTGTAGCCAATCCCAGTAAAGTGTGGCAGAGAATTGCTGTAGATTTTTTGGGACCTTATCATATATTGCCTCCCAGAATTAGGCATTATATATTGCTAGTGGATCATCTTTCACGGTGGGTGTAGGTGCGTGGAGCAGCAGTACCTAACACAGAGAATGCAAAAAGAATTCAAATTTTTCCCGTGACATATTTACCAAGGAGAGAACTCCAGAAGAGCTTCTCACAGACAATGGAGTTCAGTTCACTGCTCTTGCCATGAAAGGATTTCTGAATGAATGTGGTGTGAAACATTTATGTACTCCCCTTTATCATCCTTAAGCTAATGGAAAAGTTAAAAGGCTCAACAGAGTATTGGTGGAGCGTATCCAAAGTGCTATCAGATCTACGATATAGTGTGAAACTGTGTTAAGAGAGTTGGTTTGAGCTTGCAGGTTCACACCTTATTTGGTTATGGGGTAGGTACCTTTTGAACTTATAAGAGGAAGTAAGGTGGTATCTTCTTTATGCCTGTTTTGGAAGGTGGACATGATGGGTCAGAGTTGTGACATTTCTTTGGCTTGTGAGAAAGCTAGGCTGTTGAATGATAAACACAATATTTTATGATGTCAGAGAGAAGCTGAATTTAAGGACAGTGTTATTAAGAAGTCTAGAGTTCAAGTTACAGTTGCAAGATCCTGTTTGGGTCACTGAGATGAGAGGTAAGGCTGTGCGTTTGTCAAATGGACAATGGTGGAATTTGTCCAGAGTTGTCAAAGTGGAAAACGGTGACATGGAAAAAGTCAGAGATGGGGACAAATCTATTTCAGAAATCTAGCACGGAAGTATTTTAAGGGATTCAGAGAGTTCAATGTTGAGGAAGAGCGGAAGGAATACCAGACTGCCCAAAAAGAAATACAGAATAGTTTATTTTCTTAGATTAATTCATTTTGTTTTTTTTCACATTTTTTTCTTCTCTTTTTCATTCAGTTTTGCATTGCTTATTTTGTTTTATTACACATCTTTAAAAGGAGAAAGGATGTGTGGCATGTTAAGATAGTATTTCTTCTCTGTTAGGCTTTATATTATGTAATGATTTTATGTTATTCTATTGGCTCTTCATATGTTCCACTGTGGAATGTTTCTTGTATCTATTTAAATAGTACTGGACATTATATTCTCTGAGCCCTTTGTACCAGCAGTGTCGTTACAGCTACCTTCTACAATAAATAATTATTGTCTACATGTTGGAGGGCTTTCTACACTTAAGAATTTACCACAGAGTTGGTCAGTAAGCTTTCACACAAGAAAGAACCACACAAGTGTTTACAAGCATGCTTTACTATTTATTAACACAACACTAAAAACTCACCTGGTATATCTCCCAACCGGAGATATCAAATATAAACAAGTAACACTTTAGAAACAGTCAAGTAGCACAGAAAAACACAAGGGGCTCTATATGGAGACCAAACCATAAATTAAGAAAGTGGTATAAGTAGTAAGTACCAACACAAGATTGTTAACAAAAGATAGAGGAGCCCAGGGTAAGCAAGGAACCCACAAAGGTGAGTAGCTAGGGTTGCCCGGGTTCAGAGGGGATAACACTGGGTCAAACATCCATAGGGTAACACAGGGTAAGTTGCAGTTGGTATTTTCTTGTCTCAGGACCCTTGTCTCAGGACCCCAAAGACAACAATTGGATCAAGGGAGGTTGGAGAGCCACCTAGAGTACCAGGATACCTACAACAGGGAACCAGGGTGCACAGGGACGAAGTGGTGCCGGAATCGCCCATTGGAACCAATGGAGGATCTTGGAAGTCTGGCGCCTGCAGCAATTCGTGGACCATGGCAGTGGAACTCAAATGTGGATTCTGGATGAGAAGTACCTGAAAACAGAGAGGATAGAGTCAAAACCACTGGGAGGAGTCCAGGAGGAGGAGGAGCACAATTCCAACCCTTGTAAGAGGTACTTGCTGAAGCACAACATTCTTGAGGAAGCAGCTGTGAAGCCCAGGCAATGATGCAGGAGCACAGGCGTTTTCCACAAGCAGTCCCATGATGGATGAGGAATGCAGGCAGGTCAGTGGCTGGCGGAACCACCAACAAGCCTTGGAAAAGTTGCTTGGATGCATACCAGCAAGATCTGTGGGACTAACCCAGCAAAGGTAAGTCAGGGCTAGCCCCCAGCATGCAGGAGAGGCAGCATGAACTGTTGGAGCCCCCTCGAAGACCCTCTGGCACCAGGCACAGGGAGTCGCAGGGAAGCCTCAGCAGCACACAGATGATGGAGGCCCACAGTGCAGAGGATGCAGGCAGGACATTGTTTATGGAGCTGTGCAATGCTGAAGACTGGGGCCTCTTGGAGCTTGAAGATCTTCCATGAAGAGAGCCAACAACCCTTGGCAACAGCAAACAGCTGTGGTGCACAGCGAGGCATTTCACATCAGCTAGAGAGCAATTACAGTCACCCAAGATGCAGTGAAGACTAGTCAGGCCTCTGGAGAGCCAACAAAGTACCACCTGTGATGCAGAGCTGGGTGAAGTCTGCGGGACATCAGGATCAGCAAACTGTTCATCGATGTAGAGGTGCCTGTGGATGCAGGGAAGTGACTCCTTCACTTCAAGGGAGATCTCTTCTTGCTTGGATGCAGACAGAGTCCTTTCTGACGAGGAAGATGCAAAGCCACAGAGTTGAAGAATCTTGAAGCGCATGAAGACAAAGGTGCAGCAGGAGTCGTCCCACTGAGAGCAATCTTGTGGTTAGTACATGCTCGAAGAAGCAGCAGAGTTCCAGCGTCCCCCAGCAAAAGAGTCATTAGATGATCTTAGGAAGACATGCAGTCTCTCATTGAAGAGGTTGTCTGGATGAATCTACGGACCCACCCTCAGGGGAGCCCATTAAGTAACCAGAAAAAGGGGAAGGACCTCTACTGTGGGGATCCACCTATCAGGGGTGGCCAGGGACACTCCTCAGCTGGCCTAGCCAGTCAGAAGCTCCCAGGGACCAAGATTCAACATGGCAGAATCAAGCAGCCTACTGGGAGAACTCTGGGCACCTCCCAACGGAGGAATTGGACAGGGGGTGGACACTCCCCTGTTCTTTGTGTAGTTTTCCGCCAGAGCAGGAGCCAAGGGCTCCTGAACTGGGCAAAACTGGTTTATGCAAGGAGGGCATGAAGTCTGCCCTTCAATTCTGTCTGGTGGCACTATTAAGGCCCCCCATGCTACCAAATTCTAAAGGAGAGGTGGTTACATCTCTCTTTAGCAATAAGTCCTCTGTTAAAATTCCCCTGCCCGAGTTAAGCTCATCAGCAGGGGGCAGAACACTGTCTTAGGTCAGCACAGTGTGGGCTGTAAGGCAGACCCTGTAATCCTTCAGTACATGGTATCATGCAGCTTCCAGGTCCCACTCTCTGGGATGCATTTGATCAATGTTCTCTCAGCTCTTCCCACAGGTCCCACTTTCTGTCTGTGGCCCTTTCTTGCACTCTGTTCCACCTGAAGTTTCTCTCTCACTCTTTAATCAATTCTATTAATGTTCTGCCTGACCCTTCTAAAGGACATTTGTTTTGTCTGCATCTGTTCACTATAATTAACTGCTTATTCCCCCTTCAGGTTCCCCCCTCTGTCTGCAATGATGCCTGTCCGCCTGGATTCAGAAAAGCCGCCAAGGAGGGGATGCCTTCATGCTGTTTTGACTGCATTTCGTGTTCCCTTGGAGAAATTAGCAATGGCACAGGTGCATTTTCTCCAGATATTGTCTTTATTTAATGGTTCAGCAGATGCAAATGATAATTACACATACTAATCAATAATATATTATTCTTTATTATCTTCTAATGCAATAAGTACATGATTTGGCAGCTCACTGTTTTTCCCCAAAATCAATTAATGGGTTGTCTATCCTCAACCCAGGCACCCTTGTGACCTACCAGGACCAATTGAGTTGCAAAGAAAAAACACCCTATGGGGCACATGCATGAAGCATTTTTGTATTCGTTTGCAAATACAAAAAAGGCTTTTCACCTGCATCAAACCCAAATTGCAATTTGGTAACCTGTTAATGAATCGCAAATTGGGTTTTGCGATTCAGTATTTGGAAGGGGCATGTTAAGAGAGTTCCTTCGAAATACCGAATCATAACAACATGCATGAATGTTTTGTGACCATGAATGCATATTCCCACCTACTTCAAGTAGGTGGTAACCCATTCACAAATGGGAAGGGGTCCCCAAGGGACCCTTTTCCCCTTTGTGAATGGTTGTAAAAGCATTTGTAAGACCAGGCAGTGGTCCCACAGACTACTGCCTGCTCTTAAAAAATTAAAAGAAAACTTTCCATTTTACTTTTTGTAAAGCATCTCGTTTTCCTTTAGGGAAAATGGGCTGCTTTACAAAAAAAATAGATTGCTTTATTTAAGAACAATTACGGACATGGTGGTCTGCTGACCTCAGCAGGCCACCATCCCTGAGACTTTTGCGATTCCCAGGGGGTCGCAAAGTGCAATCTACCTCATTAATATTAATGAGGGAGAGTGATTTGCAACACCCCCTAGGAATCGCAATCTGAAACTCTTTGAGATTCATGCATTGTAAATTGCTATTACCTAATTGCGATTCTCAGGAATTCGCAATTAGGTATTTGCAATTTACAATGTTGATGCATGTGCCCCTCAGTCCCTCTCTTATGCTCTCCTCTGTAATCTAGCAATAAAGGGGGTCGAATCCAAAAAACACTTCATGTGTTTGCCCAAGCTAAAAAGGGAATTTAGGTTGTGGAATGCGACGGGGTGGGAGGGCTATAAATATTGTTAGGAAAAAAAGGGTATTTGAAGTAAGGAAGATTACCAGTAAGTAATTGAACTATGACCACCTTAACCCATTTTCTCACACCATATCAAAGCAATGAACTGCAACCTAATTCCCTGCCACAAAAAATTAGGACATCCCAAATTAAGCAAATTAATCATTTAATCCAAAAATAGGAGTATAAACATCCGGGCATAGTGGCCACTAATACTTTAGAACCAAAAGGAGGCAACCATTTCCTCTGTAGAACTATCCCGTATTTTACCTGGTAAAGGGGTGTCCCTTGAATCATATGTAATAGAAATAAGAGACTTAGGGCCAGATATCCCAACTTTTTTTGCATGCGCAAATGGGTTTGAGACCCGTGTGTGACTGCAAAAAACCTTGGAAATCAATCTGCGACGCGCAAAATAGGATAAGTGACTCACTATTAGCAAGGGGCGTTCCAAGGGCATTCCCGCCTAATAGTGACTCCTGAAGCTGTGTATGACTGTTTTGCGACTGCAAATTGTGGTCGTAAAAAAGTCGCAGTTTACCACCCTTCACAGAAGGGTGGTAAACCACTAGCAAATGGGAAGGGGTCCCCAGGGAACCCCTTCCCCTTTGTGAGTGGGACCACTGCCTGCCCTTAAAAAACAAGCATTTACAATGCAATAGGTCTCGCATTTGTGAGAGTTTATGCTATTGACATTCTAAATGACAATGCCTTTTATATCTTTGTTTCAGAAACCAATACATTAATAAAAGGCATTGTAATCTACAATGCTAATAGCTTAAACTCTAGTAAATGTGAGACCTACTGCATTGCAAATCCTTGTTATGAATGGAAGGAATCTCTCTGAGGGAGTGAGTAATTCCAGGAAACTAACCCACCGCTCACAACTCAGCACATTCCGGAAGCATAACAACAGAGCGGGCCTCACCCCCAGAGAGCGGGGAGTGCGGGAGCCTACACCCAATCCTAAACCCGGTAAAAGAAAGCACGCAGTACTCACAGTAGTGACTCTTGTATTCTCTATTTGGTTCACAGAACTAGGGGTGGCCTGTGGGGTCCGCTGGGGCCCATAGATGACCCAGATCTTGGACCACTCTCCTCGTAGGCTGCTATACCACCGCAGACATTGGGAGGTGGGCCGGGCGAGTGGGTGATGAGGGAACTGTCCTCGACCTTTTCGCTGGTGGCTCCCACTTGCCCGGACGTAGGTGAGAACCGACACCAAGCCTTGCCAGCCCTTTAAGGGTTTCAGGAGGTCGGTTTGGAGGCACGTGGTGTGGCCTGGGTGTGCCCGGGTTAGTGGTGGTAGGAGGCTCTGTGGTATGCCACCCCAGCTGACAGCATCCATCTGCCATAGAAGTGGAGTTCAGGAAACCACAGCTGGTACGCACCACGTCTGTGCGACAGGTCCTTCAAGAGAGCCATGGGGAAGACTGAACATCAATGCATGCTGGTAAGACTGTCTCCAACAGCGATACGCTATCGGCAAATATGCATAATCTGTATAGATATAAAGGTTCCAGTGACCTGAGGAAGCGCAAAGGGGCACCTGCGTGGATGTTATTAAATATGCAAAGATAAATGTGGAGACGTTGTAGGGCCTGAGAGTCAACTGACGATCATGTGGTTGGAAATCTATTCTTTATTAGCAATTGACATAAAAGGAGGTACATGAGAACAGCTCAGGCAACAAGTAACCACATAGGGCATCAACATGCCCGGCACATCATCCCGCTTGGTCACAGAAGGATTAAGCATTCAAATGTAGACTGCGAACAATTTAGAAAAAATACAATCGATGCATGTAAATCAAAGATTAAATAAACAACAACATTACAAAAAATGAGACCTAAAAAGCGGCATTGAAACCGATCTCGAAAGTGAACGCAATCACAAGCAAAAAAGCCCGCGAGTGGTGCACGCGTGCGTGCCTCAGCGAGACATGTGGTTTCAATTTTCGTGCCCGTGTCTGGGCATGATAATTGAAACCACATGACGGCCGGTGCGCGTAATAGACACCAATAGGCCGTGGGCGGAGCAATGCGCCCTCCTTTGGCCTATTGCGTGATCTCTTTTTAAAAAACACTCACACAAAGCCCAATAGCATGCCCCAAAAGGAAAAGCACACGCTTGTGCGTGTGCGATTCCTAGACCTGTTTTCAAACCCCCATACAAAATGTCTCGCGCTGCATGAGCAGCCCTGCGCACTGCAACGCTAGGTGCAAGACCTAATGAAACTGAAAAGTTTCATTTTTATTTTTTAAATGCATCAACGAGCAGCAATTAGAAAAAATGCTTTATTTAAAAGCAGTCCCAGACATGGTGGTCTGCTGGCCCCAGCAGGCCACCATCCCTAGGAGAGCTATCCAGTCCAAATGTGGTCGCAAATTGTGACAGCTTCAATAATATGCAGGACTCATGCAATTTGCGACCCCATAGGGAATCGCAAAGAGTGTCTGAGACACTGTTGTGCATCCCAATGTGTGAGTCGCAAAGTGTGAGTTGCAAATGCGATTCAATTTGAGACTTGCAAATTGGTGGGTCGTACATCTGGCCCGTAACCCATTTACTTTAGCATTGGAGGTCTTTTGTCCATACAAATAAATACCAAAATTTACAAAAGATTTTCATTTTGCATAAACACTTTTGCCACATATAATTACATCTTCACAGCCATTAATACATCCCAAGTATTCTGAGCCTTTTCTTCCAGAGTAGTAGTTGTTGGAAAAAATAAGAGACAATAATTTTCTGATCCTGAGGAAATGACTACATTACTTAAGTACAAAAACCTAGCCCTAATCTAAGAAACGATCTACATGAAAAGAATCTCTAATTAAGTGGTATAGTGGACAAAGGGCCAGATGAACGACCCACCAATTTCGACGCTTCTTTTTTTTTAAAAATCCATCCCGTTTTCCTTAAAGGAAAACGAGATGCATTTAAAAAAGAAAAATGAAACTTTTCAGTTTCATTTTTTTAAGGGCAGGCAGTGGTAAACTGCGAGTGTTTTGCCGCTGCAAATGGGGTCGCGAAACAATTGTACATGGCATGGTGACTCGCTATTAGGAAGGGCCGCCCCTTCCTAATAGCGGGAGTCACAAATGCAATTTTGCGAGTCAGTGACTCGCAAAATAGCATTTGTACATACCACTACCCTTTTCTGTGGTCGCAAATGGAAAGATCTCCCATTTACGGCCACAAAAAAGGGTCGTACATCTGGCTTAAAGACCCTAAGTCTTCACTTCTATGAGTTGCGAGCAGATGCTATAGCCACCCAAAAAAAAACATACCTTTATGCTTGTATGGATGTGTGAATGGGTGTTTGAGTGCTTGTATTGATGTGTGAATGGGTATGCAAGTGGTTGTGTGGGTGTGTGAGTACTTGTATGGGTGACTGAGTGGCTGTGTTAAGGAGCTGTATGGGGTAGTGAGTGGGTGTGTGAGTGGATGTATAGGTGAATAAGTGGATATGTGAGTAGCAGTATGGGTGAGTGTGTGACTGTGCAAGCGGCTGTATGGCTAAGTTACTGGTTGCATGACAAGCTGTATGAGTGAGTGAGTGGGTATGCTAGAACTTGTATGTGTTTGCGAGTGGACATGTGAGTGAATGAGTGGGTGTATGAGAGGCAGTATAAGGGTGTGAGTGGATGTGCAAGTGCTCCTGTGGATGATGTAATCAGTGATGTCATTTGAGATGTCATGAGTTTTATAATATGTGAGGTCATAAGCGATACATTGTGGGGTATAGCTGTTGAATTTCACTAGTTTTGTGCAAGTGAAATCTGAGCCTAACTATAACATCCTTGTAACCTTTGTTTTTTCCAGTGAATTTCTAAGGTTTTTAAAATTCTATTTGCTAACTATAATGTCCCAGGGAACATGTTTTTTTAGCTAATAATCGCATTTGCATAGTGATGGAGAAAAGGGGTGGGCCTCTGACCAGCTCTCATGAATTCTGCTAAGTCAGACGCACTGGCGGTAACATGAGGGCTTCTTGGCCCCCAAGGAACCTTAGCATCCAACAGGACTTCATCCCCCAACCAGTAGTGCACCAGTAGGCCCATTTGAAGAGAGGTGAAGAAAGGGGACGGGACCCCTGAATCCCTCTCAGCAATTCTGCTGTATGGTACTTACTGGAGGCAACAGGACAGCTTCTTAAAACTCAAGGAGCCTCAGCAGTCAAGGGGACTTCATCCCCCAACTAGTAGTGTGTCAGGAAGTATGTTTCCAGAGTGGTGGAAAAAGGGGACGTGGCCTCCAAAGACCTCTCAGCAATCCTGCTGTGTGGGACTTATTGGAGGTTACAAGAGAGGTTCCTGGCCCCCAAGGACCCTCAGCAGAAAAAGGGGATTTCATCCCTCAACCATTAGAGCAGGGTGGTGGAAAAGGGGGCGCAGGGCTTCCAACAACTTCTCAGCAATCCTACTGTGTGGGAATTTTGGGAGGAATTAGGTGGGGTTGTTGGCCCCCAAGGATGTCCTTGGGGGCCAACAACTCCTTCTGTTACCTCCAGTAAGTTCCACACAGCGTGAATTGACTGCTGCGAGGTCTTTAGAGGCCACGCCTCCTTACTCCACCACTCTGCAAACAGGCCTTCTGTCTCACTACTTGTTGGGGGAAGAAGTCCACTGTAGTTCTGACGCCGTCAGAAGTAGTGTGGAATTCATTCCCCAACCAGTAGTGTACCAGGAGGTGCATTTGCAAAGTGGTAGAGAAATGGGGTAGGGCCTCCAAAGACCTCTCAGCAATCCTGCTGTCTGGGACATACCTGAGGTAAGAGAAGGGGTTCCAGGTTGCCAAGGACCCTCAGCATCCAAGGTGGCTTCATCCCTTAACCAGCAGTGTGCTAGGAGGTGTGTTTGCAGAGTAGTGGAGAAAGGAGGCATGACCTCTGATATCCTCACTGCAATCCCACTTTGTGGTACTTACTGGAGGTACCAATAGGGGTAGTTAGTTCCCAAAGACCCACCTGGAGCCAAGGGGACTTCATTCCCCACCGAGCAGTGCACCAGGAGGCACGTTTGTATAGTGGTGGAGAAAAGGGGCGTGGTCTCTGAAGACCTCTCAGAATCCCACTGTGTGGAACTTACTGGAGGTAACAGGAGGGCTTGTTGGCGCACAAGGATCCCCTGGATTCAATGAGACTTAATCCCCCAACTGGCAGTGCGCCAGGAGGTACGTTTGCAGAGTGGCAGTGGAAAGGCCGTGGCCTCCGGCAACTTGCATGCATTTTTTTTACGGGAGGTAAGCTCCGTGGCCCCCTTTCCTGGGCCATTGCTGGCCTAGGGGATCCCCAGAGGCCAGGACTTTTTTATTGGTGGAGGGAAGCCATGTGGCCCCCCTCCACTGGCCAATTGCAGCCGAGGGACTTCATCCCCCAGGGTCTCTTTAAAAAAAGAGAGGGGGTCACGCGGCACCCTTCTTGGGTTGATTTCAGCCCCTGGGGACCCTGTCCCACAGGGCCGGCTTGTAGTGTGGGTGGCCTGGTCCCACCTAGGGCACCAACTTTGTACAGTTTATACTGCAGGGGGGAGCCTGAAGTGCCCTGTGGTCCCTGCCGGCTCGCCGCATCCTGCAGGAGCCGGCATTGCTTTTGGACAGTGGGAGATGCTAAACATACAGCACTCTCTGTCCAAAAGCAAATTCAGCTCTGCTTCTAGAGTAGGAGAGAACATTTTTTATGCTCCTGCTTACTAGAAGTGGAGCAGAGTTTGATATGGCTTGAAGGGAGTGGTAAAGCTCCCACCAAGCCATAGCAAACTGCAATCTTTTGAGGGTTGGCACCCTGGGACATTGCACCCTGGAGGGTGGCAGTACCCAGAGCCAACTTTGACTCCAGGATTGGGGACATGCTGCTCCCCTCCATTATGAGACACAGCCCCGGGAAAGAGATGCTTGTGGGGGGCCGCAGCAGACCCCCCCGCATTTCTTATTATTCATTGTCCCGGGTAGGTAACGGTCCCCTGTGCTGTGGGGGCCAATTAGGCCCTCTCATTTCTATCATTCATTGCCCCAGGGAGGTGACGGTCCCCGGGCCTCTGGGGGCCACATGGGCCCCCACATTTCTATTTTTTATTCATTGTCCAGGGGAGGTTGGGTTTCCTGCATTAACACAACGTTAGCCCTGGAGAGGTGGAGGTCCCCGGGGCTGCAGAGGAGGCAATACGGGCAGTAATTTCAAGAAATGGCCTACATACCCCCAACACTGGTTTTCAACAACATCTGCCAGAGCCTTCAGAGTGCCTTATCTGAAGGGCTGGCTAAACATATTGAGCTCTAAAATAAAGTCATTAACCCCTTCGCTGCTAGGCCTCCCCCCCCCCCCCCCCACAGCCTTTTTTGGGCTATTTGGGGTAGTTTGCGCTTAGGCCCCTGTAACTTTTTGACCACAGAAGGTATCCATGCCAAATTGCCACATTTGCGTCCTTTTTTTCCAACATCATGGGGATTCTAATGGTACCCAGGGTTTGTGGATTCCCCTGGAGGGGACCCAGAAATTAGCCAAAATACAGATAAATTTGGGTATTTGGGGGAAAAATGGGAAAAAAGGGCTACAGATGAAAGCGTCTGCTTTTTTCCCTACATATGATATCAAAAAAGGGGTTGTGGTGTGGAAATTACCATCTTCCCAGCTTTCAGGGACAAGCAGACTTTTGTCAGAAAACCAAAATTGTTTACACAATTTTGGCATTTTTCTGGGACATAGCCTATTTTTACTATTTTTTGTGCTTTCAACCTCCTTCCAGCTAATGGTAGAAATGGGTATGAAAGCAATAATGGATCCTGGAAAGATATACATTTTAGAAAGGTAGACACAATTCCTAATTCAGCAAGGGGTCATTTGTGTAGATCCTTCAAGGTTTCTTTATAGAAACTAACAGTTAAATATAGGAAAAATTGAAAATGAGTTGAAAAAAAAGCCATTTGTGCCAAGGTTTTCACCTGTAACTTCTTCCAATTGTGACAGCTGTTTGAAAGCAATACACCCTTACATCCACTCAACCTTTCTGGTTGTGGGGATATATAGGACTTGTAGAATCACCAAGAACCCGATGAACCCAGAGCCAATAACTGAGCAGCGTCTTGCAATTTATTTTCATTATGTCCAGGGTACAGAGCAATTAATTTGGGAAAATATATACATGGAAAAATTGCTATGAAAGACACCTATGTATTTCTGAAATTGGAACAAAATATAGAGTTTAGAAACAGTAGATATTTGCACATTTCCGAAATTGTGAGTACCCATACTAGCATGAGACTTACAGATCATTTTTCAAAATGACTTCTATTTTACACCTTGTCTTTTATTTGGAAGGCAGAAATGCATCGAAAGTCAATAGGTAATAAGCAGTTGCTCAACAATTTTGTGTTACCCTAAGTCTCCCGATACAAATGGTACCTCACTTGTGTGAGTAGGTTTAGTGTCCATGACAGGAAACGATCCAAAAAGCAACGTGGAGACACTTTATTTTTACAGTGAAAACTGACCTTTTTTTTGCAAAGTGCCTAGCTGTAGATTTTTAACCCTAGCTCTGGGAAACCTAGCAAACCTATACATTTTGGAAACCAGGAGGGGGTGACTTGTGTGGCTCTCACCAGGTTCTGTTATCCAGAATCCCTTGCAAAACTTATTTGTCCAAAAAACCATATTTTCCTCACATTTCTGTGGTGGAAAGTTCTGGAATCTGCGTGGATCCACAAAATTCCATGCACCCCATGTTCCCCAGAGTCTTCCTAGAAAAATGGCACCTCACTTGTGTGGGTAGGCCTAGTGCCCGCAACAGGAAACGGCCCAAAACGCAACATGGACACACCACATTTTTAAAATGAAACATCCTTTTTTTGCAAAGTGAATAGCTGTAGATTTTGAACCCTAGCTCTGCCCGCACCTAGGGAAACATGGCAAACCTATACATTTTTGAAAACTAGACAACCAGGGGAACCCAGGATGGGGGTGACTTGACTGGCTCTCACCAGGTTCTGTTACCCAGAATCCCTTGCAAACCTAAAAATGTGTTAAAAAACCCATATTTCCTCACATTTCTAAGGTGGAAAGTTCTGGAATCTGTGTGTATCCACAAAATTCCACCCACCCCACCGTTCCCTGAAGTCTTCCGAGAAAAATGGTACTTCACTTGTGTGGGTATTCCTAGGGCCCACGACACGAAACGACCCAAAACGCAACGTGGACACACCACATTTTCACTGGGAAAACTGGCCCTTTTTTTGCAAAGTGCCTAGCTCTAGATTTTGAACCCTAACTCTGCCAGCACCTGAGGAAACCTAGCAAACATATACATTTTTGAAAACTAGACACCCAGAGGAACCCAGGATGAGGTGACTTGACTGGCTTTCACAGGTTCTGTTACCCAGAATCCCTTGCAACCTAAATATTTTCCTCACATTTCTGTGGTGGAAAGTTCTAGAATCTGCGTGGATCCAAGGATTCCACCCACCCCGCATTCCCCAAAGTCTTCCGGGAAAAATGGTACCCCACTTGTGTGGGTAGGCCTAGTGCCCGCGAATAGCAAACGGCCCACAATGCAACGTGGGAACAGCACATTTTCAGGGTGAAAACTGACCCTTTTTTGGCAAAGTGCCTAGCTGTAGATTTTGAACCATAGCTCTTGCCCTGCTAGGTCGCTCCCCAGCCACTGTGCTGCCCCCCTGAGTGCTGATCTGGTTCGCCTGCTACTTGATCCTGACTCCCACTCCCTGCTCGCCCGATCGCCGATTCCCGCTGATTCCCGCCGTTTTTTCCCCCGCCCCCCTCCCCTTGCTGCCTGGTTCCCGCCGCTGCTCCCCTGCGGCCCGGCCCCCCGAGCATCCCATTCGCCACCCCACTCCCGCCTCCCAGCTGCCCCTCCCTCCCTCAGCCCCTCTTATGGAGGCCACGCAGCGGTGAGGAGAGCGTACCTTGCCCTACTAGGTCGCTCCCCAGCCACTGCGCTGCCCCCCTGAGTGCCGCTCTGGTTTGCCCGCTACCTGATCCTGACTCCCACTCCCTGCTCGCCCGATCGCCGATTCCCGCCGATTCCCGCCGATTCCTGCCAACCACGCACCATCGCACCCAACAGCTGCCGTGCCGCTGCTGGAACAAAGTCACCGAAGACCAACTGACCACCACCCTCGCCCAGAACCCACCTATCAACCCCACCTGCCCCGACACCGCAGCCCGCAACCTCAGACAGTGGATCGACGACTGCGCCAACACCCTCGCCCCACTCAAGAGACCATCCAACAGCCACGCCAGCAGGAGAACCACCTGGTTCACCGACGAGCTCCTGACCTCCAAACGCGCCTGCCGTAAGCTGGAGAAGAAATGGCTCCACAAACGAACGCCAGAAAACCACTCAGCCCACAAGGACGCCACCCGCAGACATCACCACCTCATCAGACTTGCCAAGAGATCCTCCTTCAAAGACCGCCTGGATAACAACGCACACGACAGCAAAGAGCTCTTCCGCATCGTGAAAGAACTCTCCAATCCCGACGCCAGCGCCAACGACATCCCGCCCTCACAAGAACTGTGTGACTCACTGGCCATCTTCTTCCACCACAAGATCGCTGACATCCACGACAGCTTCAACTCCATGACCGCACCAACGATGCACGACTCCTCCCGCCCCGCGATCACCAACAGCGCCAACCGCCTGACCTCCTGGGCCAACACCAACGACGACGAGACACGCAAGATCATGAACTCCATCCACTCAGGATCTCCATCAGACCCATGCCCACACCACGTATTCAACAAAGCAGACGCGGCCATCGCACCCCAACTACGGAAGGTCATCAACATCTCCTTTGAAAAAGCAGCATTTCCGGAAAGCTGGAAGCATGCTGTAATCAACGCCCTCCTCAAAAAGCCCAAGGCGGACCCCACGGACCTCAAGAACTTCCGACCCATCTCCCTGCTCCCGTTCCCGGCAAAGGTCATCGAGAAAATTGTCAACATTCAACTGACCCGCCACCTCGAAGACAACAACATCCTGAACCCGTCCCAATCCGGATTCAGACGTAACCACAGCACCGAGACAGCCCTCATCGCCGCCACAGACGACATCAGATGCCAACTGGACAACGGCGAAACATCAGCCCTCTTCCTCCTGGACCTGTCAGCCGCATTTGACACGGTCTGCCACCGCACCCTATAGACACGCCTCCAAGAAGCCAGAATCCAAGAGAAGGCCCTTGACTGGACCGCGTCCTTCCTCTCCGGCAGAACACAGTGCGTCCGCCTCCCACCTTTCCAGTCAGAAGCCACCGACATCATCTGCAGCGTCCCCCAGGGCTCATCCCTCAGCCTGACGCTGTTCAACATCTACATGGCCCCCCTCGCACAAGTGGCCCGCCACCACAACCTCAACATCATCTCCTACGCCAATGACACCCAGCTCATCCTCTCCCTCACCAAGGACCCTCACACTGCCAAAACCAACATTCACGAGGGCATGAAGGCCATCGCCGACTGGATGAGGAGCAGCCGTCTGAAACTGAACTCGGACAAGATGGAGGTCCTCATCCTCGGACCCACCCCCTCAGCCCGGGACGACTCCTGGTGGCCGGCCGCCCTGGGGACAGCATCGATACCAGCCAACCACGCACGCAACCTAGGATTCATCCTTGACTCCTCCCTCTCCATGTCCAAGCAAGTCAACGCCGTCTCCTCCTCCTGCTACAACACTCTACGCATGCTCCGCCGGATCTACAAATGGATCCCGACCGAAACAAGAAGAACAGTGACACAGGCCCTCGTCAGCAGCAGACTGGACTACGGCAATGCACTCTACGCAGGAATCCCAGCCAAACATCAACAGCGGCTACAACGCATCCAAAACGCCTCCGCCCGACTGATCGTCAATGCCCCCTGCCGCAGCCACATCACCCCCGTCCTGAGAGACCTGCACTGGCTCCCCATCGACAAGAGGATCACCTTCAAGCTCCTCACCCACGCACACAAAGCACTCCACAACGCCGGACCAGCCTACCTGAACAGCAGACTCAGCTTCTACACCCCCACCCGCCAGCTCCGCTCCGCCAACCTCGTCCTCGCAGATGTCCCCCGCATCCAACGTACGACCGCCGGCAGCAGATCCTTCTCTTACCTCGCCGCCAAAACCTGGAACACCCTCCCAACCCACCTACGACAGACCCAAGACCTACTCGCCTTCAGAAGACTCCTCAAGACCTGGCTTTTCGAGCAGTAGGAGCACCCACCCCCCCCCCCCGACCCCTCAGCGCCTTGGGACCCTCACGGGTAAGCAGCGCGCTTTACAAGTTCCCTGATTGATTGATTGATTGCTGGCACCTAGGGAAACCTTGCAAACCTATACATTTTTGAAAACTAGACACCCAGGGGAATCCAGTATGGGGTGACTTGACTGGCTCTCACCAGGTTCTGTTACTCAGAATCCCTTGCAAACCTCATAATTTGTAAAAACAAAACACATTTTCCTCACATTTCTGTGGTGGAAAGTTTGAAATCTGCATGCATCCACAAAATTCCACCCACCCTGAGTTTCCCAAAGTCTTCCGAGAAAGATGGTACCACACTTGAGGAAATGGCCCAAAACTCAACATGGACACACCACATTTTCACAGTGAAAACTGGCCCTTTTTTGCAAAGTGCCTAGCTGAAGATTTTGTACCCTAAATCTGCCGACACCTAGGGAACCCTAGCAAAACTATACATTTCTTGAAACTAGACACCCGGGGGATTCCAGGGAGGTATGGCTTGCATGGATCCCTCAATGACTTCTTACCTAGAATCCCCTGCAAACCTCAAATTTAGCTGAAAAAAAATCAGTTTTTCCACACATTATTGTGTGGGAAAGTTGTGGCTGACACAAATTCCCTACCACCCAGCGGTATCCCAGGTCTCCCGATAAAAATGGTGCCTCACTCGTGTAAGAGGCCCAGGAACCCGCGACAGGCAAGGGCCCAAAACATATTG
The DNA here is from genome assembly GCF_964204655.1 of Triturus cristatus. NCBI lineage: Eukaryota > Metazoa > Chordata > Amphibia > Caudata > Salamandridae > Triturus > Triturus cristatus. The sequence goes on along the minus strand of NC_140591.1, from coordinate 1,667,029,724 downwards.
AGGCGACATCAAAATTAACTATCGAAAAATAACCTGGTTTTGCAAGAGGGGTCACCTGGGTGTTTGGCCCCGTGCTCGGCGGCCAACTAGGGAAATCTACCTAACCCACACATTTCTAAAAACTAGACATCCGGGGGATTCCAAGGAGGCATGGCTTGCGTGGATACCACAACATTTTCCTACCCAGAATCCCCTGCAAACCTCAAATTTGACAGAAAAAATTCAAATTTTCCACACATTTAGGTGTTTTAAAGTTGTGGCATCACCGGGCTGACACAAATTTCCTACCACCCAGCGATCCCCCAGGTTTCCCGATAAAGATGGTGCCTCACTCGTGTGGGAGTCCCAAGTACCCGCGACAGGCAAGGGCCCAAAACGTATTGAGGCAACATCAAAATTGCCTATCACAAAACGACCTGGTTTTGCAAGGGGTTCACCTGGGTTTTTGGCCTCTTGCTCGGTGGCCAGCTAGGGAAACCTACCAAACCCACACATTTCTGAAAAGTAGACATCTGGGGGACTCCAGGGAGGTATGGCTTGTGTGGATCCCCCAATGTTTTCTTACCCAGAATCCCCTGCAAACCTCAAATTTAGCTGAAAATAATCACTTTTTCCACACTTTTTCGGCGGCGTAAATGAGGCACAAGGGGCTTGTAAATCTGCCCCGAGGTTTGCAGGGGATTCTGGGTAAGGGGTTAAGCTTAACAGCAGCACATCCACTATAAAGCTAATGATATAGGAAAATTGCAAAGATGTATGAATAATAAATCCAAAGAAAAATATATAACCTGTGACAAAGTGCCCAGCACAGTGTCCTACTTACCAGGAGGCAAGGAAGAACCTGGAACTTTTTCTCTCTAAGAGGCATGAGTTGAAGGTCATTTTTTTGGACAAATGATTGAACATATATTGAGAAGCTTTTCATAAATGTTATAATGTATTGTGCCAAAAATGTGGATGAGAGAGTCTTCATCTTGAATGGGCCAGATTAATTATTTGGATGCCATTGGGAACTCGTATGATGTACTCACAGTAGGTGGGAATCGCTGGTGTGCTAATCTTGAACCTGTAACATTATTTCAGTTTATTTAATGATGTTTGGTTCAAATAGCACTCATCCAATTTGCTCTTTGGAAATTAGAGATTTTAAAATGCTTGCAGAAATATAGTAATAACATAATATAACATAAAATGGTATGTCTCAAAAATTGACATATGTGTGATCCACTCATCACCAGGTTCTGTGAAATATCCATTACAACGCAGTAATTAGAACAACCTACCTTTACAACGCAACTGGCTTTCCATTACATGCCATTAAAATGCATGCCATTACAACGCATGTCACTACAATGCATGCCATTAAAATGCATGCCATTACAATGCATTATAAGGTAAGTAATGGAGATTATTTTAGTATTAGGGTGGGTATGGGTTTTGGGGTACATGGGAATAGTAATTGTTACCCCTACACTATCCAACACTTTCCCTACTGTTGCACTCACTGGAGTGAGAATAGTCATTTTTACCTCTACACTATCCAACACTTACCCTACTGTTGCCCCAAAAATTACTATGCATTGTAATGATATGCGTTGTAATGGTATGCATTGTAATGGAATGCGTTGTAATGGTAGTTTTAAAAAATGCATTGCAATGGCCTGTAAAATCATGCAATGTAATGGTAGTTGCGATGTAAAGACTCCTTTGTAAAAGCATGCGTTACAATTGCGTGCTTTGTAACATCGTATATTCCCAGGTTCTACCACTGCACGTAGAGATGGGGGAACCAGTATGTTTCTTTCAGCATATGCTCAACAGTGTCTATCACAAAAATAAATCTCTACGTAATCATCTCAACTAAGATGTCCTAAGAGACGTCATTTGCATTTCAGTTCAGAAGAGTTAGTGTACACAAAGAATTGCTAAAATTATAACATCTCTGTAGTGCTTGAGTAAGCTAGAAGAGTGACAGAGAATTAGGGAGAAGTCTTCGGAAGTAGTAAATGAAGATGAGGAAGTCTGTGACGTAGACCTAAATGTATAGAACTAGAAAAGCTAGAAATCATTTGGAATAATGCCCTGAACCCTGACATATAATTTCCTCTCAAAAGCACATTTTGTATTCAAGAAGTACAGAAACAGTTCTTAAGAAACCTGGAAATAAATACTGTTAGAAATACTGGAGTAGCCAGGGCACCTCCTGCATCAAGGTTTTTTGGGATCCTATATAACAAGTAACCACAACAAATGCAACAGAAATAAAAAAATGTACTACATACCCTCAGGCGATATTGGTGTACTTCGAAAACTTTTTATTAAGACAGAGCATTTACGATTTGGCACGCCCCAACACTAAATGAGAGTCTGAGGGAGTCTCCTTTTTTGCACAAACGGACTTTGCCTCCGCCACGGTAGACCGAAGATGGTGTTTGAGACAAATGTTTTCTCCTTTTCAGAAATAAGGCGCTGAGGTATACCTACAAAATCCAGCGAAACTGAAAGTGATCTTTAAAGGGCGTACTTAAAGTTTTTTCTCAGAGTTGCAGACCCAGGAATACCTAGATGAGCTTTGGAGGGGGCTGATCTAAAGGCTGAGATTAAAGGGAGCAAGTCAAATGTGGGAGGGGGAAAAGTGAAGGTGACCCACTAGATTATGAACGTTAGAAAATGGGTGAAAATATAAAAAAATTAAATAAATAAAAATATTGGGATTTATAATCCATTAAAAAAAGAATGGTGAAAAAGTAAAGTTAATTAATTCACACTCACCGATAGGTGGTCAGTATAGTGTGTTGTTTGGGGAGTCTAGGGAGGGGGGGTTTGGGAGCCGGGTATGATATCTCAGATGGCTTCACACAGGTCAGGCCTGGTTGCTCAATTGTTGGGAGTGGGGGGTAGGTCATTCTGGGTGGAGGGCAGGGCCCACACTAGGGGGTGCTGGGCTGGGCAGGGGAGAAGGGGGGAGCGGGAATCCTACACGCTCTGGAGAAAAACACGAGGAACTGTGAGCTTGGTTAATAGGTAGAAAAAGCTTTGGTGGGTCATCATTAAAGTATTCGTAGTTAGGAGACAAGGATATTTAATGGGCGATAATCAGATGATATATTTTGCCTCTATCAACATTTGGGGTCTGAATGAACCTAAAAAAAGTGCAAGAACTTCAATGGGGTTACAGGTTCTGAAAGCAGACATTGTTTGTTTGCAAGAAATGCATATTGAAGCTTCACAAAGGGACGTTTTAAACACTATGGGTTATAGACTTATATGTGGGGCTTCAGAAGGGACGCAATTCTGGTCCGAAGCAATTGGCTAAAATGTACACAAGAAGGGTCTGACATACAGGGTAGATGGGTAGCTGTAGTTTGTCATACTCCCTAATATCAATCTCCTGGGTAATTTCAACATAGGGGTACAACTAATATGTACGGACTGAAAACCCAGAGTATTTTGAGCCCTTAAAGGGGTTTGCAAAGACCATGGCTTTATAGATGTCTGCAGTAGAAAAAAAATGATGAGGCATGGTTATACATATTTTCCTGCTCCACATTCCACACACGCCCGTCTTGATTATTTTTATGTGTCAAATAAGCTCATCACAACCTGTAAAATTGAGTGATACCCACAGTACCTTTCGGATCATAATCCACTGGTATTAGAAATACAAGGAATCGGTGGGGGAAAATACAAAACACATGGAGTTTTGAGCGTGCCCTACTTGCCAACAAAGAATGTTGTAAGAATATCAGTGGGTGGATCACAACATTATTTAAAGAGAATTGTGGTAGTGCTTCTTTGATCATGGTGTGGGACACATACAAGGCCTGCCTAAGGGGGGAGACTCTAAGGTTCTCATTGAATCGGGGGAAGCAATTTATAGCAATTTATACAAGCTAAACAAGATAGCCTGGTGGTGGCGGGGAAAAACCTAATAAAAGGTATACAACAAGGTGGGGATATAAAAGTATCCCAAATTAGGGTAATAACTGCTAAGGCAGCAATAGAGTTGATTTTCGCAAATAGGGCAGCAGAAAAGTATACTACCTGGAAGGATAGAACGTATGAGTATAGTGAGCAAGTTGGGCACCATCTGACGGACAGAGCAAGGCAGAAGAGCACGAGCAGTGAGATGAGAGAAGTCCGGGATCCCACTCTCGGGGTAGTTTCAGATGCAAGTAAAATTAGAGATGCATTTTAAGTATTTGATCAAACTCTATATACTGAAGAGACAAGGGAGTGCCCATGGCAGATTGAAGAGTTCCTCACAATGACGCCCGTAAATAAATTATCTATAGATGAGCGGGAATCCCTAGAAGGAGATCTACTATGGGAAGAGATTTATCTTGCAATCTCTAGTCTTTCCTCCGGTAAAGCTGCAGGAGTGGATGCAATCCCATCAGAAATTTATAGAATATTTGCTCCCCAACTGAAAGTTCAGATGACCACACTATTCAATCAAATATATCTTGTGGAGCCCCCCCACCAGGCTCATGCTAAAATTTTTGAATAAACCATCGGTAGAGTTAGGTTCATATCGCCCAATAGCATTATTAAATGGAGATTCAAAAATCTACTCTAAGGTATTAGTGGTTCGATTAGCCCAGTTTATAAAACATTTGGTGGAGAACCAACAACCAACCAATCAACAACATGGATGTATTGCAGGGAGGGATACTACAGACCACATTCGGAGATTCATCTCGCTTTTGATGCTGTGCAAGTGTCAGGAGACCCTATGGCCTTGATGCTACTAGATACGGAAAAGGCATTTTATAGGGTCTGCTGCAAATATCTATGGCAGTCAATGCATGCAAGGGATATCGGTTCAGGGCTCATTCAAGGATTTAAAGCCTTATATTATAAACCTGTAGCAAATGTTTGTATCTCCGGAGTTATGACAGGGCCTGTGATGATTGCTCATGGAACTCTACAGTGGTGCCCTTGCTCCCCACTATTGCTTGCGCTGTATATTGAGCCGTTTATAAGGAAAATAGCATAGGATTCTGACGCATTTCCAGGTTTACAAAATGTTGTATATCTGGGAAGGTGTCAAGTTCCATGGATAATGCGTGGAAACACCCACAGCAACACCCATGGAACACGCCTTTCACACAGCGTTATGCATGAATGGGAAACATGTTTACATGGCCATGACAAGTCATGCAGGGTGACTTTACATGGCCTTGTAACTATGTGGAAGCCCATTGCGCTGCTGATGCATCAATAAAAGTGATGCACTGGCAGCACAATTGGCTTGTAAATAAGCCCCATCATTTATTTCCCTGGGAGTGGGGTCATCACATTAATCTTTATGTCTGTCACCGCCAGGTTTTCCCTGTCAGCGATGGGCAGAAAGAAAAGGCTTCAAAACATCTGAACTGTATAGGGTAGGCAGTTTGATGCCCTTACACCAAGAGCCAGCATAGCATTAGGCCAATGGAGTAAGCTTTCCATCGACAGAGCCACTGGGGGCACAACTGTGCAAAAGCCGATTGTCGCCAAACTCTAAGTAGAACAGGCAGACCAAGAGTTTGGCAGACAGGTCTCTGTCCACCAATTGTAAATCAGGCTCCAAGTCACTAGAATGTTGAAAGGGTTCCTTCTTCAAACAGGAGTAGCATAAAACTCCTACAAAAAGGAAGTGAGAACTCATTGTTCTTCCCCCATATATGTGAGTATTAGTTAGACAGTCCCACGGTCAACTAAATATAATATCTAAGAACTCTACCTCATATATCGCCTGAGTACCTCTGATACACAATCCCACTGTATGTGATTGTAAATGTCCTTCCAGCAATATGCCTTCTCTAAACACTAATTACTGTCTGTGATTTGACTTTATAAAGTATGTACTTTATAAACACAGTTATGATGTAAAATTCAATAAATTTGAGGCGTTTGGAGATGAAGAATTGTCAAATATTAGCCCTGATTTATAGCATTTTCTGAGAGCTTCATTCCATGAAGATGCAGCCACTCAGCATTCAGATTCCTTAAGAAGTGTAATCTCTTCTCTCATGCTCAGAATCTGTGCTGTGTAGGCTTAGTTGTTTTCTTATAGTAGGTTTTACAATGAAGGTGTTCCTTGGCATGAGCTATAGACTCTCCATAGTTATCCATCAAGTACAGTTCTACTCAATACTCCCATTTCCTTTTCAGACAAGACAAACTGCATGAAATGTCTTGAAGACCAATGGTCCAATGAGAGACGTGATACATGCCTCACAAAAGTCATGGTGTTTTTAAGGTTTGAAGAACCCCTTGGTCTAACACTTGCCATCTCTTCTACTGCCATGGTGTCAATGACTGTTTTCGTTTTGATTCTCTTTGTCAAGTTCAAAGACACTCCTGTCATAAAAGCCAACAATCGTGGCCTCAGTTACCTGCTCCTCATCGCCCTCATGTTCTGCTTCCTCTGCTCTTTCGTATTCATTGGCCGCCCCATGGCGCTCACTTGCATGCTTCGTCAAACTGCATTTGGTATAATTTTTTCTATAAGTGTCTCCTCTGTTCTCGCTAAAACTATTATTGTTTGTCTTGCATTTGCGGCAACACGTCCAGGCAGCTCTGCAAGGAAATGGCTGGGACAGAAGACCCCCTGTTGTATAGTGTGTGTCTGCTCATCACTTCAGCTTGTCATTTGTATTCAGTGGTTAGTCCTTTCTCCTCCATTTCCAGAGCTAATTACAACAATTCAAAATGACAAAATAATTATTGAGTGTAATGAAGGAAACACTATCTTCTTCTACTGCATGCTGGGATACCTGGGCCTCCTGGCCACAGTCAGCTTTGTAGTTGCCTTTGTCTCAAGGAATCTGCCTGGAAGCTTCAACGAGGCCAAGCTGATCACCTTCAGTATGCTGGTGTTTGTCAGTGTGTGGATCTCCTTCATCCCGGCTTACCTCAGCACACGGGGGAAGTACATGGTGGCTGTGGAGGTGTTTGCCATCCTGAGCTCCAGTGCTGGACTGCTGGGGTGTATATTCTTTCCAAAGTGTTATGTCATTGTTGTAAAGCCAGAGTGGAACACTAGGGGATATGTAGGAAGAAAAACACATTTGAATAACAAAGACAATGAAGTGTGATGGCCTTAGATTGCTTTAGCTTCATTGTGCATAAGTCATTATGCCTATTGTAATACGTGCATAAAATCAAATGCATTATAACGCTTTATATTCATTATCTGTTGCTAGTCAGCTGTGCAATTAAATGACATAGCATTGTATTTGAAATGGGATTGAGAATGGAAGTCTATTCAGAATTTAGGAATACCTTAAAAGCAAAATGGAAGCTTCTCTCTGGGATGTGGTGTGGTCACAATATGGTATAAACTCCTGAAAGAGAGTGTAGCGCCAGGACTTTATTCTTCGTTCACCAATGTCTCATGCAACAGCTAGCAAGCGGTAGATGTCCATGGGATTGACATGCAAAGAATCCAACATTCTCATAATGTAGCACCATTTAATAAGAACATATCTGTCATACATTCCCAGAGAGAAGAGTTTCATTGTAAACTGCATTGATGTATTGTTCATACACCTTCAATATATCTTCCTGCACCTCTGGTAAACTATAGAGTAGCAAGCCAACAGCTATTCCTGGGGTATCTTTCTGTATTGCAGGGGCTGCTGATACCCAGTTTTTTTAAAGAAATGTTGTCCTCAGTTCATATGACAGATCTTTTATAGACCTGTTTACCTTTTAGAGTTTCTTACATATCTAATCTGGAAGAATGATAGATTATTTAGATTATTTAGCCCTGTTCAAATTCAAGTTGAACCTTTCTTTTCTTACACCAAACACTTTCTTCACAGTTGCCTTATTGGGACTGTATGACAGTGGAACCAAAGTTTGGCCAGCCTCGCTGCTCATGACTCCCAACATGCTTTCTGTGAGCTCCTAGAATGCGTCAATGGTCTACAGGTCCGAGGACAGCTATCTGTTGACTGTCATCCACAATCAAAAGATTTGTCATCTGAGAGCCCAGGGAAAGCAGTGAGGAATAAATTAGTGATAACACAATCTTTGCTGCCTATCTGTGTGATTTCAAAGCTTGTGAGGAACATGTTCCTTGAAAAGAAACAATAACACTGGGCAAAAAATTGATGTTGGACTAATATTGATGTTCTAGTTTAACTTGTTTAATTTAGCATAGGTGGCAGTGCAATAGTGCCCTAATTTAGTGATACCGAATGCAATTTAAACAAAGAAACACTTGAAGTATGCTAGTCCACATGGACCTAGCCACAGAAGAGAAGATCCTATTAGGGTGAACATGTTCATTCAGCAGTTCCAATGATCCTAAATCCCCCTGGATTCATTCATGTAGAGGAAACAAACAATGATCAGTGAAAATCATCCATACAAAGCATGAAGTCAGTTTTCATATTAACTCATTACTTTCTTCATGGGAGCGAAGCACACATTTGAGTGTCCAGACAGTTTTTTACTGCTGGTAAATACAGAGCACTGTACATGCACGGATACCAGCAGCATGAGGCAAAGGAATGCAACCCGTACAAAAGACACCAAGGAAAGAGAAGAATGTCTAATGATGCCATGGGTAAATCCAATAGGAGCAGGATCATGGCCAAGTCACAAGGAAGCAGAAAGGATTGTTGTTGAAAGCTTCATCTGGTCATCAATAAGAGCTGATACAGAGACCTTCTGGGAAATGGTGGGTAAGGGGTCCTGCAATGCTTGCAGCTTAGTACGTATAATTGTGATGCTGTGTCAAGCAACCAGCATGGAGGGGCTCTATGTATACAACATGGGTAATGTCATGTGGAGTCTGAGCCAGCCAGAAGACCATGGGATGAGTGTAAGGAAAATGAAAGTTACAATCTTTGGTTATGGCAATCATCTGTATTATTGTACACTTGGGAAAAGGGCGAGGATTCAAAAAGTATGTTTGTGTACATATCACACAGAAAAACACCTTATGGTCACCATGCAAACGGGAAAATGTATTTGTGCATAAAAACATTTTTGTTATAAAAAAAAAGGAAAAAAGAAAAAAAAAACCTTATGATCTGGGAGTTTGTTTCTTGAAAACAGAACAAAATGTTGCTGAACAGAAGGAATGAAGAAAGCACCACTTTGTAGAGTTCAGTGTTTTTAGCGGAGCAGGGTGCAGGATGTGCAGCTGAAGGCACAGAAATCCTCATTTGGCAAGCAGAGTCTCACCAGGGGAGTGGAGGTGGTGGCCTGTGCTGACCTGGGGCGTTCACTGCCAGGGTCTAAATGACGACATTAATATGGCTTATGAAAACTTTAATGTAATCCACTTCTGAGAAGATGTGTGAACAAAATGCATCTATTGTGCCTCATGACTCTTTATCCAAATAAGCGGATAGTGTCACTGAGCTGTAGAAGATTAATGCAACTAACAGACAACAGGACTCATTGTTCAAGACCTGCTCAGTTCTAACAGTTTTTCTGGGTTTGTATTTGGGTTTTAAGTCTTATAAGAAATAACAGAATACAAATTTTCAATCCATTACTATCTAAACTCGATATGTAAATTTTCGTCAAATACAATTAAATTAAATAACCCATTTCATTTAGTGGTACACATGCAAACTTGGATAATCTCAGGTGGGGATGTATGATGTTACAACGCATGCTTTTACAACGCATGCTGTTACAACGAATTTTTTACAACGCAAATGCTGTGACAACGCAAGTCTTTACAACGCAAGTCTTTACATCGACTTGCAGTAGATGGCGTGCTAACATTAAAAAAGGGTAATTTACTATTCTAACTCCAGTCCACGTTGCAGTAGGGATCATGCAATGTAATGGTAGTTGCGATGTAAAGACTCCTTTGTAAAAGCATGCGTTACAATTGCGTGCTTTGTAACATCGTATATTCCCAGGTTCTACCACTGCACGTAGAGATGGGGGAACCAGTATGTTTCTTTCAGCATATGCTCAACAGTGTCTATCACAAAAATAAATCTCTACGTAATCATCTCAACTAAGATGTCCTAAGAGACGTCATTTGCATTTCAGTTCAGAAGAGTTAGTGTACACAAAGAATTGCTAAAATTATAACATCTCTGTAGTGCTTGAGTAAGCTAGAAGAGTGACAGAGAATTAGGGAGAAGTCTTCGGAAGTAGTAAATGAAGATGAGGAAGTCTGTGACGTAGACCTAAATGTATAGAACTAGAAAAGCTAGAAATCATTTGGAATAATGCCCTGAACCCTGACATATAATTTCCTCTCAAAAGCACATTTTGTATTCAAGAAGTACAGAAACAGTTCTTAAGAAACCTGGAAATAAATACTGTTAGAAATACTGGAGTAGCCAGGGCACCTCCTGCATCAAGGTTTTTTGGGATCCTATATAACAAGTAACCACAACAAATGCAACAGAAATAAAAAAATGTACTACATACCCTCAGGCGATATTGGTGTACTTCGAAAACTTTTTATTAAGACAGAGCATTTACGATTTGGCACGCCCCAACACTAAATGAGAGTCTGAGGGAGTCTCCTTTTTTGCACAAACGGACTTTGCCTCCGCCACGGTAGACCGAAGATGGTGTTTGAGACAAATGTTTTCTCCTTTTCAGAAATAAGGCGCTGAGGTATACCTACAAAATCCAGCGAAACTGAAAGTGATCTTTAAAGGGCGTACTTAAAGTTTTTTCTCAGAGTTGCAGACCCAGGAATACCTAGATGAGCTTTGGAGGGGGCTGATCTAAAGGCTGAGATTAAAGGGAGCAAGTCAAATGTGGGAGGGGGAAAAGTGAAGGTGACCCACTAGATTATGAACGTTAGAAAATGGGTGAAAATATAAAAAAATTAAATAAATAAAAATATTGGGATTTATAATCCATTAAAAAAAGAATGGTGAAAAAGTAAAGTTAATTAATTCACACTCACCGATAGGTGGTCAGTATAGTGTGTTGTTTGGGGAGTCTGGGGAGGGGGGGTTTGGGAGCCGGGTATGATATCTCAGATGGCTTCACACAGGTCAGGCCTGGTTGCTCAATTGTTGGGAGTGGGGGGTAGGTCATTCTGGGTGGAGGGCAGGGCCCACACTAGGGGGTGCTGGGCTGGGCAGGGGAGAATGGGGGAGCGGGAATCCTACACGCTCTGGAGAAAAACACGAGGAACTGTGAGCTTGGTTAATAGGTAGAAAAAGCTTTGGTGGGTCTTCATTAAAGTATTCGTAGTTAGGAGACAAGGATATTTAATGGGCGATAATCAGATGATATATTTTGCCTCTATCAACATTTGGGGTCTGAATGAACCTAAAAAAAGTGCAAGAACTTCAATGGGGTTACAGGTTCTGAAAGCAGACATTGTTTGTTTGCAAGAAATGCATATTGAAGCTTCACAAAGGGACGTTTTAAACACTATGGGTTATAGACTTATATGTGGGGCTTCAGAAGGGACGCAATTCTGGCCCGAAGCAATTGGCTAAAATGTACACAGGAAGGGTCTGACATACAGGGTAGATGGGTAGCTGTAGTTTGTCATACTCCCTAATATCAATCTCCTGGGTAATTTCAACATAGGGGTACAACTAATATGTACGGACTGAAAACCCAGAGTATTTTGAGCCCTTAAAGGGGTTTGCAAAGACCATGGCTTTATAGATGTCTGCAGTAGAAAAAAAATGATGAGGCATGGTTATACATATTTTCCTGCTCCACATTCCACACACGCCCGTCTTGATTATTTTTATGTGTCAAATAAGCTCATCACAACCTGTAAAATTGAGTGATACCCACAGTACCTTTCGGATCATAATCCACTGGTATTAGAAATACAAGGAATCGGCGGGGGAAAATACAAAACACATGGAGTTTTGAGCGTGCCCTACTTGCCAACAAAGAATGTTGTAAGAATATCAGTGGGTGGATCACAACATTATTTAAAGAGAATTGTGGTAGTGCTTCTTTGATCATGGTGTGGGACACATACAAGGCCTGCCTAAGGGGGGAGACTCTAAGGTTCTCATTGAATCGGGGGAAGCAATTTATAGCAATTTATACAAGCTAAACAAGATAGCCTGGTGGTGGCGGGGAAAAACCTAATAAAAGGTATACAACAAGGTGGGGATATAAAAGTATCCCAAATTAGGGTAATAACTGCTAAGGCAGCAATAGAGTTGATTTTCGCAAATAGGGCAGCAGAAAAGTATACTACCTGGAAGGATAGAACGTATGAGTATAGTGAGCAAGTTGGGCACCATCTGACGGACAGAGCAAGGCAGAAGAGCACGAGCAGTGAGATGAGAGAAGTCCGGGATCCCACTCTCGGGGTAGTTTCAGATGCAAGTAAAATTAGAGATGCATTTTAAGTATTTGATCAAACTCTATATACTGAAGAGACAAGGGAGTGCCCATGGCAGATTGAAGAGTTCCTCACAATGACGCCCGTAAATAAATTATCTATAGATGAGCGGGAATCCCTAGAAGGAGATCTACTATGGGAAGAGATTTATCTTGCAATCTCTAGTCTTTCCTCCGGTAAAGCTGCAGGAGTGGATGCAATCCCATCAGAAATTTATAGAATATTTGCTCCCCAACTGAAAGTTCAGATGACCACACTATTCAATCAAATATATCTTGTGGAGCCCCCCCACCAGGCTCATGCTAAAATTTTTGAATAAACCATCGGTAGAGTTAGGTTCATATCGCCCAATAGCATTATTAAATGGAGATTCAAAAATCTACTCTAAGGTATTAGTGGTTCGATTAGCCCAGTTTATAAAACATTTGGTGGAGAACCAACAACCAACCAATCAACAACATGGATTTATTGCAGGGAGGGATACTACAGACCACATTCGGAGATTCATCTCGCTTTTGATGCTGTGCAAGTGTCAGGAGACCCTATGGCCTTGATGCTACTAGATACGGAAAAGGCATTTTATAGGGTCTGCTGCAAATATCTATGGCAGTCAATGCATGCAAGGGATATCGGTTCAGGGCTCATTCAAGGATTTAAAGCCTTATATTATAAACCTGTAGCAAATGTTTGTATCTCCGGAGTTATGACAGGGCCTGTGATGATTGCTCATGGAACTCTACAGTGGTGCCCTTGCTCCCCACTCTTGCTTGCGCTGTATATTGAGCCGTTTATAAGGAAAATAGCATAGGATTCTGACGCATTTCGAGGTTTACAAAATGTTGTATATCTGGGAAGGTGTCAAGTTCCATGGATAATGCGTGGAAACACCCACAGCAACACCCATGGAACACGCCTTTCACACAGCGTTATGCATGAATGGGAAACATGTTTACATGGCCATGACAAGTCATGCAGGGTGACTTTACATGGCCTTGTAACTATGTGGAAGCCCATTGCGCTGCTGATGCATCAATAAAAGTGATGCACTGGCAGCACAATTGGCTTGTAAATAAGCCCCATCATTTATTTCCCTGGGAGTGGGGTCATCACATTAATCTTTATGTCTGTCACCGCCAGGTTTTCCCTGTCAGCGATGGGCAGAAAGAAAAGGCTTCAAAACATCTGAACTGTATAGGGTAGGCAGTTTGATGCCCTTACACCAAGAGCCAGCATAGCATTAGGCCAATGGAGTAAGCTTTCCATCGACAGAGCCACTGGGGGCACAACTGTGCAAAAGCCGATTGTCGCCAAACTCTAAGTAGAACAGGCAGACCAAGAGTTTGGCAGACAGGTCTCTGTCCACCAATTGTAAATCAGGCTCCAAGTCACTAGAATGTTGAAAGGGTTCCTTCTTCAAACAGGAGTAGCATAAAACTCCTACAAAAAGGAAGTGAGAACTCATTGTTCTTCCCCCATATATGTGAGTATTAGTTAGACAGTCCCACGGTCAACTAAATATAATATCTAAGAACTCTACCTCATATATCGCCTGAGTACCTCTGATACACAATCCCACTGTATGTGATTGTAAATGTCCTTCCAGCAATATGCCTTCTCTAAACACTAATTACTGTCTGTGATTTGACTTTATAAAGTATGTACTTTATAAACACAGTTATGATGTAAAATTCAATAAATTTGAGGCGTTTGGAGATGAAGAATTGTCAAATATTAGCCCTGATTTATAGCATTTTCTGAGAGCTTCATTCCATGAAGATGCAGCCACTCAGCATTCAGATTCCTTAAGAAGTGTAATCTCTTCTCTCATGCTCAGAATCTGTGCTGTGTAGGCTTAGTTGTTTTCCTATAGTAGGTTTTACAATGAAGGTGTTCCTTGGCATGAGCTATAGACTCTCCATAGTTATCCATCAAGTACAGTTCTACTCAATACTCCCATTTCCTTTTCAGACAAGACAAACTGCATGAAATGTCTTGAAGACCAATGGTCCAATGAGAGACGTGATACATGCCTCACAAAAGTCATGGTGTTTTTAAGGTTTGAAGAACCCCTTGGTCTAACACTTGCCATCTCTTCTACTGCCATGGTGTCAATGACTGTTTTCGTTTTGATTCTCTTTGTCAAGTTCAAAGACACTCCTGTCATAAAAGCCAACAATCGTGGCCTCAGTTACCTGCTCCTCATCGCCCTCATGTTCTGCTTCCTCTGCTCTTTCGTATTCATTGGCCGCCCCATGGCGCTCACTTGCATGCTTCGTCAAACTGCATTTGGTATAATTTTTTCTATAAGTGTCTCCTCTGTTCTCGCTAAAACTATTATTGTTTGTCTTGCATTTGCGGCAACACGTCCAGGCAGCTCTGCAAGGAAATGGCTGGGACAGAAGACCCCCTGTTGTATAGTGTGTGTCTGCTCATCACTTCAGCTTGTCATTTGTATTCAGTGGTTAGTCCTTTCTCCTCCATTTCCAGAGCTAATTACAACAATTCAAAATGACAAAATAATTATTGAGTGTAATGAAGGAAACACTATCTTCTTCTACTGCATGCTGGGATACCTGGGCCTCCTGGCCACAGTCAGCTTTGTAGTTGCCTTTGTCTCAAGGAATCTGCCTGGAAGCTTCAACGAGGCCAAGCTGATCACCTTCAGTATGCTGGTGTTTGTCAGTGTGTGGATCTCCTTCATCCCGGCTTACCTCAGCACACGGGGGAAGTACATGGTGGCTGTGGAGGTGTTTGCCATCCTGAGCTCCAGTGCTGGACTGCTGGGGTGTATATTCTTTCCAAAGTGTTATGTCATTCTTGTAAAGCCAGAGTGGAACACTAGGGGATATGTAGGAAGAAAAACACATTTGAATAACAAAGACAATGAAGTGTGATGGCCTTAGATTGCTTTAGCTTCATTGTACATTGACAATTATTATTGGCTTGCAAAATCTTGTTCCTGCAGCTCAGAAAGTGGTGCATAAGTCATTATGCCTATTGTAATACGTGCATAAAATCAAATGCATTATAACGCTTTATATTCATTATCTGTTGCTAGTCAGCTGTGCAATTAAATGACATAGCATTGTATTTGAAATGGGATTGAGAATGGAAGTCTATTCAGAATTTAGGAATACCTTAAAAGCAAAATGGAAGCTTCTCTCTGGGATGTGGTGTGGTCACAATATGGTATAAACTCCTGAAAGAGAGTGTAGCGCCAGGACTTTATTCTTCGTTCACCAATGTCTCATGCAACAGCTAGCAAGCGGTAGATGTCCATGGGATTGACATGCAAAGAATCCAACATTCTCATAATGTAGCACCATTTAATAAGAACATATCTGTCATACATTCCCAGAGAGAAGAGTTTCATTGTAAACTGCATTGATGTATTGTTCATACACCTTCAATATATCTTCCTGCACCTCTGGTAAACTATAGAGTAGCAAGCCAACAGCTATTCCTGGGGTATCTTTCTGTATTGCAGGGGCTGCTGATACCCAGTTTTTTTAAAGAAATGTTGTCCTCAGTTCATATGACAGATCTTTTATAGACCTGTTTACCTTTTAGAGTTTCTTACATATCTAATCTGGAAGAATGATAGATTATTTAGCCCTGTTCAAATTCAAGTTGAACCTTTCTTTTCTTACACCAAACACTTTCTTCACAGTTGCCTTATTGGGACTGTATGACAGTGGAACCAAAGTTTGGCCAGCCTCGCTGCTCATGACTCCCAACATGCTTTCTGTGAGCTCCTAGAATGCGTCAATGGTCTACAGGTCCGAGGACAGCTATCTGTTGACTGTCATCCACAATCAAAAGATTTGTCATCTGAGAGCCCAGGGAAAGCAGTGAGGAATAAATTAGTGATAACACAATCTTTGCTGCCTATCTGTGTGATTTCAAAGCTTGTGAGGAACATGTTCCTTGAAAAGAAACAATAACACTGGGCAAAAAATTGATGTTGGACTAATATTGATGTTCTAGTTTAACTTGTTTAATTTAGCATAGGTGGCAGTGCAATAGTGCCCTAATTTAGTGATACCGAATGCAATTTAAACAAAGAAACACTTGAAGTATGCTAGTCCACATGGACCTAGCCACAGAAGAGAAGATCCTATTAGGGTGAACATGTTCATTCAGCAGTTCCAATGATCCTAAATCCCCCTGGATTCATTCATGTAGAGGAAACAAACAATGATCAGTGAAAATCATCCATACAAAGCATGAAGTCAGTTTTCATATTAACTCATTACTTTCTTCATGGGAGCGAAGCACACATTTGAGTGTCCAGACAGTTTTTTACTGCTGGTAAATACAGAGCACTGTACATGCACGGATACCAGCAGCATGAGGCAAAGGAATGCAACCCGTACAAAAGACACCAAGGAAAGAGAAGAATGTCTAATGATGCCATGGGTAAATCCAATAGGAGCAGGATCATGGCCAAGTCACAAGGAAGCAGAAAGGATTGTTGTTGAAAGCTTCATCTGGTCATCAATAAGAGCTGATACAGAGACCTTCTGGGAAATGGTGGGTAAGGGGTCCTGCAATGCTTGCAGCTTAGTACGTATAATTGTGATGCTGTGTCAAGCAACCAGCATGGAGGGGCTCTATGTATACAACATGGGTAATGTCATGTGGAGTCTGAGCCAGCCAGAAGACCATGGGATGAGTGTAAGGAAAATGAAAGTTACAATCTTTGGTTATGGCAATCATCTGTATTATTGTACACTTGGGAAAAGGGCGAGGATTCAAAAAGTATGTTTGTGTACATATCACACAGAAAAACACCTTATGGTCACCATGCAAACGGGAAAATGTATTTGTGCATAAAAACATTTTTGTTATAAAAAAAAAGGAAAAAAGAAAAAAAAAACCTTATGATCTGGGAGTTTGTTTCTTGAAAACAGAACAAAATGTTGCTGAACAGAAGGAATGAAGAAAGCACCACTTTGTAGAGTTCAGTGTTTTTAGCGGAGCAGGGTGCAGGATGTGCAGCTGAAGGCACAGAAATCCTCATTTGGCAAGCAGAGTCTCACCAGGGGAGTGGAGGTGGTGGCCTGTGCTGACCTGGGGCGTTCACTGCCAGGGTCTAAATGACGACATTAATATGGCTTATGAAAACTTTAATGTAATCCACTTCTGAGAAGATGTGTGAACAAAATGCATCTATTGTGCCTCATGACTCTTTATCCAAATAAGCAGATAGTGTCACTGAGCTGTAGAAGATTAATGCAACTAACAGACAACAGGACTCATTGTTCAAGACCTGCTCAGTTCTAACAGTTTTTCTGGGTTTGTATTTGGGTTTTAAGTCTTATAAGAAATAACAGAATACAAATTTTCAATCCATTACTATCTAAACTCGATATGTAAATTTTCGTCAAATACAATTAAATTAAATAACCCATTTCATTTAGTGGTACACATGCAAACTTGGATAATCTCAGGTGGGGATGTATGATGTTACAACGCATGCTTTTACAACGCATGCTGTTACAACGAATTTTTTACAACGCAAATGCTGTGACAACGCAAGTCTTTACAACGCAAGTCTTTACATCGACTTGCAGTAGATGGCGTGCTAACATTAAAAAAGGGTAATTTACTATTCTAACTCCAGTCCACGTTGCAGTAGGGAAGGTGTTTGGATAGTAAACTACACTATTTTTAATGTTAGCACGCCATCTAGTGCAAGTCGATGTAAAGACTTGTGTTGTAATGGCATGCGTTGTCACAGCATTTGCGTTGTAACAGTTTCGTTGTAATGGCAGTGCGTTGTAAAAGTTGCGTTGTAATGGTTGTTCCCCCTCAGGTGGCAATCAGAGCACCTTTCATTGGCTCATGGATATGAACATCTGGAGCACTTAATGGGTGAAGATTAGAGGCTGTTGATACCACTCTGGATCCACAGAAGACTGAGCTGCATCTGGTTCTCAACTTGAGACAATAAGGATACTGAAGGAACCCAGGAGGCCAACCCCAGAGATGCTGAAGGCTGAGGACCTGCAGAAATACAGCAGAAATACGGTCCAGCCTCAACAATGCAAAATAGATCAAATTGGTAGCATATTAAAGAATATCAGAATATTAAATGATCTCAGGATAACATTACAAAAATACAACATGCATAGTAATTTCAGATGTAGAAGAATTGTCAAGGTTTCTAAACAATGTTAAATAAAATAACTGATGAGGTTTGTTGCTTCTCTTTCTTTTGAAATATTGATTATTTTAAAACCAGAGATGCAGCGCCCAGAGTGCCACCTGCTGCCCAGTAAATGAAAAGCTGAGACTACAGTCTGCATTAAATTACAACCACATTTCCTCTAAGTGAGGTTGGTAGTGACTTAGGAAGTCTTGAAATTAATAATGTCTTCAATCAAGCTGCTGTTACACAACAGTCCAATACTCTTGTCTATTAAAGATTCCTGTTTGTGTTGTATGTACCTTGCTTAACTTTTACGTGTTTTTCTTGTTGTGATGTTCATGTTGTTATTTTTCCTTTCTTTGCCTCCTATCCCCACACACTGTAACACGCCAGCCTCTGTGGTGTGGGCACATCTCAATTATTATAATGGCCTCAATCCCTTCCTGCTGCAGTGTTGGACCAGACCACCGTCCTGGCTTCGGAATGCCACTGCCTTTTTCTCTTCTGGTTCATGGTGTCAAGAATACATATCTGCTATCATTGGCACACTTTGAAGCAACAAAGGGAACCAGTGGTTTCATGACAACTGGGAATCAACAAAGGGACCCTGTGGTTTCCGGACAACTGTGATTTGATATTCTACACCAGAAAACAGGCACAAGGGAGGAATGTCTTCTACTCCATGCTTCGTATAACAGGTACCAGAAAAACACAGTATGGCCTCAAACTTACAGCCTCGCCCTTATCACTCTATAATGCAAACGCCACTATTTACCTTTACAATAATGGAGGTAACCTAATTCAAGCTACGGATGACAACTTAGCCAAGATGGATAACATCTTCCCCTTCCTCAAGACAGCTGCTAACTCACAAACTGGATCAATATCTCACAAACTGCATCAATATCTCATCCCTCCTCAGGCCTGGGGTGACCAAATCTGAACATAATCCTCCTCACTCCCGAAGCGACTTCGGTTCCATCCAACCTCCTGACTTAGCATCATCAGATCCTACACAGTCCACATCACCTACTAACCAAGCAGCTACTGGATCTACTGTCTCTTGCACCTTCTCAGGCTCCTTACAGTTCCAAACTGGTCCCCATGGTGAAGATTCCTCTCCCTACTCCCCATCCCCCTCGTCCTCTAGGGACCCTCCCTGCCTGAACCACCCTATCATGCCCTTTTCCTCACCTTCACACCATCTGCCACACACAACACCTATCACCCACCATTCACCTCCGGCTCCCCTTCCTTTCCTAACAGAGCCTCATCAATACCACACTGCTTCATGTACTACCCTTAACCTTATCGATACCCCCTTGGTCCCCGTAGCTCAAGGACCCACCCCATTCCTGGAACCTCCGATACCATCCTTATCCAAACACAAAAAATCAGATTGGGCCGCTCGTTTTGATGAGATTTTGTGTCACCTGCGTCTTCTCACAAAAGAATTCTGAGATCTGAAGACCACCACCTTTGACCATCTCCCCTTACCCAGAACACTCAAAACACTATAGGAAACCAAACTAGCGTCCTGATTGGCACAATTCCCACCCCTGCCCCTCACATTCCTTTCCAACACCTTAAAAACGTCACCCCTCCCTAATGCCTCATCTCGCCCCAGAAGATTTAAGGACTATCTGTCGGCTATTGAGATCCTTGATCTACTCATCACTTACTTCTTCCCTGCTGGCTCTGACAAGTCCCTACTGGGTCAAATCCAAACTATCCATGCTAACGCTGACAGAGAACCTGTCTACAATCCTAGATCTATAAAAATCGAAAACCTCAAGCGAGTTAACACCCTCCAGACCCCTACTCCCCAGTTCACCGACCAACTGAAATGAGTACTTCTCAATTGCAGATCAACTAGTAAACACACCACTGATATCTACGATCTCATCCTGACTAACACATTGGATATCAGTATCCTCACAGAACCCTGGCTAAATTGCTCTACTTCCCCTACCCTTGACCTTCCAGTCCCACCTAGTTATGACATAATTCGTATGGACAGATCACTGAAACAGGGTGGGGGAATAGCTTGTATATACAGAAACAAACTTTCAGTCTCGCAATCAGAACCCCCCACTCCAATCTCCTGTGAATACCTATGCATCACTATATCATGCAAAGGCCGCCCTGTCTGCAGAGTAAATACATTCTACCACTCCCGGGAGACAATCGTCCCTTCATTGAGCACTTAATGGAAATCATCTCTTCCAATGATGATCCTCTGGTCTCTTAAATCTTCGTAGGAGACTTTAACCTACACTGTTCTAACCCTAATGATGATGTAGTGAATAGCCTGAAATCCCTCCTTTCGGATCAAGAACTGATACAATTCTGTGATAGCTCAACTCACAATAAAAGTGAAATTCTGGATCTCATAATAGCCAAAGGTAACACCATCACTCTGGACTACATTAACCCATGCGATTGAACTGATCACCTCTACATCCTTTTCTTTATCAACAGGAAGGTGTCGGTAAAGGGGGTCCAGCCCATGAAAACAAAGTAATGGAAAAGGAACCTCCGAAATATAAACACTGAAGAACTAGCTACCCCCTGCAAAAATGCCTTGTCCGCACAAGCAGACTTGAAGGATGTACAACTCCTCACTGATTTTTATAATTCCTCTATTTCTAATAATATGGATGCTATTGCCCCTCTACAGCAAAAAAATGCCTCCCAAAAAATGTCCAAACCTTGGTTCAACTCCGACCTAAACTCGGAACGCTGTAAGCTGAGGGCAGCCGAAAGATCATGCCTTCCACCGAACATTTAAAACTGCTTAGAGCTGTCAGGAATTCTAACAACAAAAAAAGTCAAGACTACAAAAACCAACTTTTTCAGATCCCAACTCAATCAAGCTAACAACCGCCCTAAGAAACTATTTGAACACATTAAACAACAATTGGTCAAGGCACCCAACCGCCATGACCTCTGTGACAGCTCTCCCACATGTGACGAGTTAGCCGCCTTCTTCTCTCAGAAAACTAACAGCATCAATTTAGACATTGAATCGAATAGGGCCCTTCTCTCAATATATAAAGCCACAGCCCTACCTACCCACCAAGAGCCACTCATCCCCTAGTTTAAGCCTCAAAAGCAACACATCCTGGCACACCTTTACTCACCTCAATGAAAGTGACATTTACAACACCCTCCTTGCAATCAATCTGTCTAACCACTTCAGTGACCCTCTTCCACCTCCCAGCTTCAAGGAAATAAAAACCTCCATCTTACCCTTATGGACCAAGATCGTCAATGCTTCATTAGTGCAAGGCATGATCCCCGACTATCTAAAAGCAGCACAGGTCTCCCCTATCATAAAAAAACCTAGCGCAGACACTTTCGATTTGAACAACTTCTGCCCCATTTCCAAAACCCCACACTGGCAAAACTTCTTGAAAAATGTGTGCTAACTCAACTCGGCTCTCACTTAGAGAAATTCCAACTGTTGGATCATCATCAGTCTAGAATCAAGAAAGGAGACAGCACCAAATCGGCACTCACACACATCATGGATGACATCTTAAAATTGCCAGACCATAATGAATCCTGCTTATTGATCCTCCTAGACTTATCTTCTGACTTTGACACTCTGAATCACATCAAACTACTATCTACTCTGGAACACAGGATGAGCTTTTCCGGCTCGGTATTGAAGTGGTTCACTTCCTTCCTTCAAAACAGATCCCAAAGAATAAAGTTGAATAAAGTTGAATCACTCTCTTTCTCAGCCCCATACAGTATCAATGGGGGTTCCACAGGACTCCACACTATCACCCATACTCTTCAATTTATTCTTGGAACCGTTAGCAAATGCCTTGAACTCTGCGACCATACTTTTTTATATGTATGCGGATGACACTCAACTCTATCTGAAAATCACATCCCCAGAAGACATCATCTCACTCAACTCAATCCTGATGAACACTCAAAACTGGCTCACGGACAACTACCTCATGCACAACACATCCAAAATGGAATTCCTTCTCATAGCTCCCCCTAATCACATTTCCAAGACTGACCTTTGGATGAAACACCTTACTGCCTTCAACTGTTCCCCCCACATTATTGAGTCAGCTAAATCGGTCGGAATCACACTAGACTTGAACTTGAATATGAAGAACCATATCAGCAACGCAACCAAGGGAGTCAAACATCAGTTGAGTAAACTAAGGAATCTCAAACCATTCCTTCCACAGAAAGATTTCAAATTGTCCATACATGCTTTAGTTGTGCCAAGACTAGACTACGGCAGCTCCACACTATGTGGTCTCCCTAACCGGAGCTTGGCCCCATTAAGTGCTTCCCTTAAAGCTGCAGCGAGACTGATTACTGGGACAAAAAGAAAAAAACACATTTCCCCAGCCCTAAAGTCCCTCAACTGGTTACCATACAAGGCCAGAATTCAACTACAAATTGTCTGCATTACGCACAAAGCAGTTCACTTCAAGACCCCATCTATCTGGTTCAAAAACTAGAACTATCAGGGGGCTGCAGAGCATTACGAAGTGCAAGTACGATGCTCCTGAAACTACAGTGTTTCCACAAAAAGAAATTGATTAACAGAGTCTTCTCTGGCATTGCCCCAAAGACTTGGAACTCTCTTTCTCCAAAAATCCGGACAATTTCCTCGGCCGCTTCCTTCAAAAAAGAAGTATAAAAAATCCTAATGCTCAAGTTTCTGCCTGAATAGGCCTTGACCAGTAGACTACATTGCTGCCCTCTATTTCCTCATCTTGATTGACTTTGGACATGATTAAATACCCGGGAATACCATTGTTAAGCATGCATTGTACTTATACATGATTGCTGTATCCGCCCTAACCTTATGTGAAGGTTTCTGACACCTACTGGATTCTTGCACGTGTCTTGTATAATTATGTAATGAACAAATGTTTTGTCTTGGTCTTGGTCCTGTTCAAGTAGAGCTTTCCCATCTGATCTGCCAGACCAGATTGGAACACTAACAACCCCTGACCTGTGTCAACCTCCTTATATATGCACAGTGAGAAGTAACTTTAGCCCTGCATAGTGAGCACTGCGCCTCACGTCTGGGGAACCTAGTTGCGCCTAGGATGTCTACTACAAATATAAAAAGGTAAAGGGGGAATGTAACTCACAAAAGAGCATCCTATAACCCTAAACATTGGGTCACAGCCTAGACAAACTCAAGCCCGAGACCCAGAAGATTTTTTTTGATTGTTAGACACTCACATTCTCTGTTGATGTTACGCTTCATCATCAGGTTTCATCCTGGTCGAACATATTCCAAGGGGCACTTTGGAAATTTTTTCTAATGGGGTCTGGGTCCATACATATAAAAATAGGTAAAGGTTCTTTCAGTATTCCTTTAATATTGAGAATCTTTGGTATGATTAAAATTGTATTCATGGGGGTTTGAAGAGGACTTAGTGTCTTTACACCATGATATTTGCTGACATGTTTCAGCCCTCATGGTTAGTCCACTAAGGGGCATATTTAAGAGCCCCTTGCATCGCTGTTGCATCACTTTTTGTGACGCAACCACGGCGCAAACAATCAAATCATATTTATGAGGCCACACAAAGCCACTCTACATGGCGTTGATTGGCCTCATAGATATGGAGTAAGGTAGAGCAGAGTATATTGCTGCGTTGCCTTATTCTGTACTAGGGAAGCCTTCCATGGGTGTTGCGATGGGTGTTCCCATGAAAAACTCATGGATTTTGATGAATCCCAAGATTTACAAGACCATGTAAACCTGGGGATGCTCCAAAACTGTACATCTCCTCAGAGGAGGTACAATGGTTACGAGACCCTCCCCTAGTGAGTAGCGCGCTTTATAAACCCCTGATTGATTGATTGATTTTGATTGAAATATCCCAATTTCTCCTCGTTTTTCCTCTTTCTATGTGTACTACATTCTGCAGCACACTTAGAAAGAGGACAATGCCTCACGGTTTATTTTTGTACAGGAAGGGGCCCGTTCTTGCACAAAAACAATCCTGCATGCAACTCAGGCACCCTTGTACCATACTGTAAGGGTCCCTGAATTGGTGCTAGGCTGTCAAAATGGTGCCAGCAAAGGGGGAAAGGTAAGGAATGCTCCATATTTCATTGATGTGGTGCATTCATGCCCTCTCACTTTGATGCAGGACAGTGGGGCAAGGTGACTTACTGTGCTGCCCTGCGACAAATTCCCATGAATAAGTCCCTATGGGGAATATTTATGAGAGGCTTGCGCTACCGGCGGGTCACTTTTTTTGACACTCCGGCTGCACAAGCCTCTCAACCATATCTATGAGGCCACGCAAAGCCACTTTGCATGGATTTGAATGGCCTCATAGATATGGAGTAAGACAAAGCAGCACAAGTTATTGCGTTGCCTTACTCTGCACCCGGAAGGCACTGTTGTAAATTAAAGCAGAATGTGATTAAGCATTTACTGAAAACATTAATGCTTCCCTTTTATTGTGTTTTCCTCATTATGTTGGCCGAAGTCCGGACTCCATTTTGTTTTGACATGCTGCCACGTGTTCACCACGAGGAGAGTCCGACCTCTGTGTTAGTTGCTCTTGTAATCTGCCTAGTAACAGTTATAAATAGCTTTCTTGTCTATCTGGCGCATGCCCAGACTTGACCACATCTGTTATAATTAGCTTTGCTTGACCATGTGTTTTCGCGGGCCCAAGGAGTGTGTTAGCTCCGCCCATGTATTGATTCAGTATCGAGAATGACCCTAAATGGTAATGTTCTTCAACCTCATGTGGTATCCACCCACTCATGAGCCCCTCTGTTGTGTATAAAAGGGGACAATGTACGAATGTTCTGTGTGCTACTCCATGCAATACTGAAGAGTGTTGTGTGGATTGTAGGACCACCCTTAAGGGTTAATAAACGTTGTTTTTGTACTTTGCAGTTTCCGTGCCAACTTCCTTATAGATTTCGTTACAGAAGAGCGAACCCTTGTCTCTTGCGGGCCTAGCTGGGGCTTGTATTCATCAATTGGCGCCCGTCACGTGGGGCTCATCGGCGACTCGGATGCTCAAAGGACTGGTCGCGACGAAGGTGAGGAGTTTGGCCGGGGACGTGATCACTGCCAGCGGCGTCTTAGCCTTGGCATCCCGAGGTTTTTCTTCCTTCCCTTCCGAGCTGACCGTCTGGGTGGCGCCGGTCATCGACTGAGACCTCATCTGTCGGTCCTGCCGTGAGAGCCGTTTGGGCGATTGTGGAGCTTGGCAGTTGGAACCTGGACTCTTGATTGGTAAGAACCGTTGTACGGTACTTGCTCCGAGTTTTGAAGCCTGGTCTGGCTATTTGAGTTTGATTGATGGTGACTAGTCATATTTTGAATTTGTCTTTGTGAAAATATATGCGTTGCAACACATATAGGCAGGTAATGTGGAGAAATTTCTCCGGAGCTGTGTAAACTTTGAACGGCGCAACGATTAAGTGCCATTTTTCTTGATAATACTGCATATTTTGCATTATTCCTAGCATGCCTGCTTTTAGCGCACTTCGTAAGTGGTGCTGCTGTTTTGGGAACCGGTTGAACCTCGAGGAATCTGCTCCAGCTCCCCCAGAGGGGACTCCTAATAGGGATATGTACGTGAAGCATGGTCTTTCTTCCATAATGTACAGCACGTTATGGAGGAAATATACGAGGAAGGATCCTGAGTTGCGATGGCCTTTGTATGGATCGTTTGATATACGTAAGATTGAGTATGTGGAACAGTGTATGTGTAAGCGACGTGCTCGTCAGGATATGTTTGAGTGTGTGCGATTATGGGTGAAGGAAGTGCGTGAGCGAGAGAAACGTGAGAAAGCGCTGTTTGATAAAGAACAACGGAAGAATGATCATGTGCGAGCTCAGGAAGCGAAGCGTCGGGAGGACAAAGAGCAAACGGACAGACAAGAGAAAGAGCGTAGGCTACAAGTTTCGGGTCAATATGTTGTTCGTCCGCCACTTTATCCTGTCCTTAATAATCCTGATGACGATTTTCATTTACTAGATCGCTCTCCGCCCCCTTATGTTGGCGCATCTGCTCCGCGGCCGCAAGATTCTGGTCCGGCTCCGGGTAAGGTCGACACACGGTCCATGTTATCGACCGAGCATATGGCTGATCTTCGGAAACTTTCCCTCCGTGCACTTAAGGGCAAGATGTCTAAGGATGAGTTGTTCCATACTTGGGGGTCGTGGCAAGATAGAGAGAGGGTGTATTTTCTGTCTCATTTTTCAGAAGAAGTAATTGCTGCTTTCCGAAAATATTCTAGTGTCCTTGAGCCTGACGAAGTGTCTTCGGATGCCGGAGCATTACGTAATGGTGTTTTTTCTCCCCCTAAGGCTTCTGAGGCGGCTCGGCGGCTGTTCGCTTTGCGGGACGAGGTGCTGGCCCTTAGAGAGAAAGCACGTCAACAAACGGAGGAGGAGAAGCAGTCGGATTCGTCTGCAGCAGGGGGCCACCCATCCGCCTCCCAGTCAGATAAGGACGACATAGTGCATGCTAAACTAATGCGAGAGGCGGCGCCTTTGTATGTTCCTCCCAAGGGAGCAGGGACTAGCTCGGATATTAATTCTGTCGATGCTAGGGGATATTTTGTGTATAATTGGGTTTATACTCCATGGCATAGGGCCGATGTTATGGCATTAAAGAATGCGCTGCCTGACCCCCGCAAGAATCCAGCGGCCTTCTATGAAGAAGTCGAGGGGGCCTTGAATTCTTGCATTATGACCTTAGCGGATATAGACCTGTTCTTTGGCCTTATCCTACCGCCGGATACGTGGCGCTCTGTCCGAAAGGTAGATGATGCGGTTGCCTTCAAGGCCCGGTGGTCTGACCTTGAGGATGAAGATAGGGAAAGGAAGCCCGCACAGAAACCACCCCAGAATATTTTAGATCTCTCTGCGGCTATTGTGGCTAAGTTGAAGACGATTATCCCCCCTAAAAAGATTGACTGGAATATGTTAGCTGCATGTAAACAGAAAGTTGACGAGTCAGTCGCGGACTTCTTTACGCGCTTTGAGGAGACGTTTCATGATTTTAGTGGCCAGTCGCTTACTGACGACACGGGCCGCCACCTTTTCGCGGACAAATATGTGGCTAATCTGCTACCGGCAGTTGCGGCCCGGTTAAAAGCGAGCGAGAGTTCCTGGTCCTCCGCGACGCCGACGGCCCTTCTGACTATCGCTCAGTATTATGAGCGTCAGGAGCACGAGGCGAAGGGCCAGGAAGAGAAGAAATCGAAGGATCTCAAAACCAAAGTGATGTTAGCACAAGTATATGGCCCGCCCCGACGGGGTAATAATAATAGAGGAAGGGGCGGATCTTATGGTCCCCCTTCGGGCCGATCTGATTTGACTAGGAACCAGTGTGCGTATTGCAAGCAGTTGGGCCATTGGGCCAGGGATTGCCCAGCGTTGCGTGCTTCGCGTCAGGGGCACACTCCGGGTGGCCCGAGAGGTAGAGGGGGCTTCTCGAACTTTAGAGGGAATTCCAACGAAAATGCCCGTTTCGATACTGCCGGACAGCACCGAGATAGCTCAAATGTTTTCGATCGCCAGCACCAGTATCATGTATCGGACATCGATCGATCGGGATATCATGATTCTCAGCATGCATAGGAATGCGTAGGATGGGGGTCTGAATCAGTTGAGGTGCCGGTCGATCAGACGGGTCCTTATGTATCGGCTGAGGTTTTAGGTTCTACTGATCAGTTCCTAGTGGATACAGGAGCGACACGTAGTGCATTGTCTAGGTACTTGGTTCCGGGGGCTCCCCCATCCGGCTCAATAGTTACATCGGTAGGGTTTGACGGTACACTCTCCCGAAGCCCTCTTTCACAGCCCCTTGCATTTAAAGTTGATTGTTTTTCTGCGCCCTGTCCGTTTCTGCTTGCTCCGTACACACCGGATAACATTATGGGCCTTGATATGTTAAAGTACTTTAGGGCTACAATCCGCTGCTCCCCTGAGGGTGTGAGGGTGATTTTAAATGATAACTACCCCCGATCTGGGCGGATGTGTACGATCTCAGAGGATGCGTTGTTGGCTACCCTCCCCCGAGCTTTATGGGCGACTTCGGACACAGATGTCGGACAAATGGTGATTCCTCCGGTCCACATTAGTGTCCAGGAGGGGGCGGTACTACCGCGCCTCCCACAGTATCGTATTTCCCAGGAGGGCGAGGAAGCTCTCATACAGATTGTGCAAGATTTGATCGCAGTAGGAGTAGTGGAAGAAGTTCCCTATAATATCTGTAACAGTCCGATTCTCCCTATTCTGAAAAAGGACACGGATGCAAAGGTCTATCGGTTCATAATTGATTTGAGGGAGGTAAACAAGATCGTGATACCTCAGTACCCGGTGGTTTCCGATATCACGACGTTGCTTACCTTGGTCCCGCCTACGGCGACCGTGTTCTCAGTGATTGATTTGAAAAATGCCTTCTTTTCTATTCCCATTCACCCTGATAGCCGATTTCTTTTTGGGTTCACATTAAACAATAGATCTTATCGTTTTTGTAGAATTCCCCAAGGCTATACAGAAAGCCCTAGTATTTATAGTCAGGCCTTGAAGCGACAGTTGGATTCCTTTGTTTTACTCGAGGGGGGTCGCCCTCATTCCATATGTCGATGACATCCTGTTGGCGGCTGACACCCTGGAGTTGTGCGAGAAAAGCACGATAGCCTTACTTTCCTTTTTAGCATCCCACAATCACAAGGTCTCTAGGAAGAAATTGCAATTCTGTAGACCAAAGGTGACTTATTTGGGTCACCTTTTGTCTAAGGAGGGGCGTGCACTCACACCAGATCGTATCCAAGTAATTTTGGACACACCAAGGCCATCCACGCAGAAGGATGTGCGTGCATTTTTGGGTCTTGTTTCTTTTTGTAGACAGTGGATATTGGGGTTTTCACACATAGCTAAGCCATTACTAGCTCTCTTGACAAAAGACACGCCCATCCCGATCCCCTGGTCAGATGAGTGTGACGCTGCTTTTCAGCAATTGAGACAGGCCCTTTGTTCAGCACCAGTGTTAGGGACCCCTGATTATGCAAAACCCTTTTCGTTGTATGTGCATGAGAAAGATGGATGTGCATTATCAGTCTTAGTGCAGATGCACGGCGATAAGCAGCGCCCTTGTGCATACTTTTCGGCTGTACTCGATCCTGTCGCCCGAGCATTGCCAGGGTGTTTTCGCTCGGTTGCGGCGACAGCGGTGTCAATACGGCAGAGTGAAGGAATTGTGTTATCCCATAAACTGTTGGTGTTAGTTCCCCACGCTGTTGATGCCCTGCTTAATCAAACAAAGACGCAGCATTTGACCAGTGCCCGTTTAACGGGATATGAGTTGACGCTTTTAGCTCCTCATATTACGTTAAAAAGGTGCGTGACATTAAACCCGGCCACATTGTTGCCATACCCCGAGACCCAGCCTGAGGCACAGAAAGCGCATGATTGTATTCTTGTGACTGAGGAACAAACAAAGGGTCGTATTGATCTCCAGGATACGCCCTTTTCAGATGTAGATGGAGAGTTGTGGGTGGATGGATCATGCCTGAAGCTACCAGATGGTACGACTTCAGCAGCGTATGCAATTACCACGTTACAGACGATAGTGGAGACAGCACGCATACCACAGAAATCAGCTCAAGCAGCGGAACTGATAGCGTTAACACGAGCGTGTGAGCTCAGTACAGGATTGTGTGTGAATGTTTACACAGACAGTCGCTACGCCTTCGGAGTAGCGCACGATTTCGGCCTACTCTGGAAGGAGAGAGGGTTTCTAACGTCACATGGGGTACAGATAATGCATGGGGAGTTAGTCCACAATCTTTTAACTGCATTGACATACCCAAAGAAAATCGCCATTGTTAAGTGTAGCGCCCATAGGAAAGTGGTTGATAAGGTTGGAGAAGGGAATGCGTTAGCGGATCGAGTAGCACGGGAGACTGCGATGCAGCCCGGTACTACTGCCATGTATGTAGTGAAGTCACAGGTGGAGAGATGGCATGATGCGAAGGAGGAAGTGCGAGAAATACAAAAGACCGCTTCTGACAAAGAGCGGGAACAATGGGCTAGCGAAGGAGAACTGGATGACGAGGGTTGCTGGAGAAATAAGCAGATGGATAGATGGAAATTACCCACGGCCTTTGTACAACCTATGGTCCAGATGGCACATGGGCTAGCACATGTTGGAGCTTCCGCAATTGTGAAATTGCTTACCCAAGTCTGGGAGCATCCAGAGATTGCTAGCACGGCAAAGAGGGTGGTGCAGACCTGTATGATCTGTCTGAAGTATAACCCAGGGAAAGGCACTCGAACTACAGCAGGAGGATTTGCGACACCCACTGCACCCTTTGAGGTTCTGCAGATGGATTACATCCAGCTTGAGCGCTGTAACAATTTGAAGTATGTTCTAGTAGTGGTTTGCGCCTTCAGTAAATGGGTTGAGGCGTACCCTGCGAAAGACAATACTGCAATGACTACAGCGAAGCTATTGCTGAAAGAGTTTTTCCCCTGATACGGCGTCTGTAGGCTTCTGTGGAGTGATAATGGCCCTCACTTTGTAGCGGATGTTATAAAGTATGTCTTGAAGGGCCTAGGCATCACCCAGAAGTTCCACGCCGTGTTCCACCCCCAGTCTGCAGGACTAGTCGAGAAATATAATGGTACACTGAAGCTTAAGATCGCCAAAATCCAAGCTTCAACATCTTTGACTTGGCCAGACGCCCTGCCACTGGCGTTATTGTCAATTAGGTCGGTGCCACACTCTCGAACCGGCCTTACACCCTATGAGATTGTATTTGGACGCCCAATGAACATTTGGGGTCCACCAAGGCCTAAGGCTGTGTATGATGTACCTTGTGTGATGATGAGTGATTATCTGGCACAGTTAACGGATAACTTGGTTTCTATTCATCAACAGGTCCGAGAGGCGCTCCCTGATCGGTCTACTGGCGAAGGACATGGTCTCCGGCCTGGAGATCATGTAATGATAAAGGTTTTCGACAGATCGAACAGTTTGGAGCCGAGATGGGTAGGACCTGAGCAAGTCCTTCTTGCAACGAGGACGGCAGTGCGAGTCTCGAACAGGAAGAATTGGATCCATTCCCTGCACTGTCGAAAGGTACCGCCCGGATTGGTGGAGTCTGCCGTGCTGACCGATCAACGAGAAATCCTAGCAGCAGAGACAGGCCGTGCTGCGGGGCCAAACGACACTGAGGAGCTCTTTTCGGACCACACGACTTCTGGAGGAAGGCGATATCATCTGCGACCAAGGAAGTGAGATTTCCAATACCGGGACATACTGTCAGAACGGCCCTTGGGTTAGTGAAACGGAGAGCCGATGAGGCAAGGGGGGGGGATCAGCCCTGCATTAGTGTAGCGACACCCGTCTTGGCCCGCTGGTGAAGAAATCAACCGCTGCCCAAGGGGAAGAGTTCTGACAGACTTTTTAGTTTCAGGAAGATATCAGGGTATTGTTTCTTTTAACATGGAGAAGAAGAAAATTCTTTGTGCGTTGGGGTTCATGCTAACAGTAGCTATCATTGGTATAACCACATGGTTTGTGGAGGAGGCAACTCCTGCTCGAAAGACGCTTGTGTTGACGACTCCAGTGCCTGCGGAGCACTACTTTTATACATTGCCATATCAAGAGTTGAAGCATCGACAATCCTATTTGAATAACACTTTCATTCAGATGCTGCATCACACCCACGTTGCTACAAATGCTACGAACTGTTGGATATGTGGGATGATGCCAGCCCATCAGAAGAAAGGAGGTACGCCATTCATACCACTTCCTTTCTCTCACAATGGCTCTTGTAGAGCATGGTACACTTTGTTGTTTGCCACTCGGAAACCGACAGTGGGACGATTGCTTTTCAGACTTAATAAAGAATGCCATCAGGACAAGAATGGATATCCACAAGCGAATGGGACAATTTGGGAATGGGAAGAGTACCGACCGGACAATGAATCCATCCCCTATATCTTCACGAACACCAGAGACACTGTGGGGAAGGACAAATTCGTAATCCAAGTAGCACAAGCCCAAGCGGACCTGTGTGTCCAGAGTGTGGGTTTTATCCCTGTTGGTGTCAGTGATTGCATAACCGTATTAAACATCGATGGGTTAAATAATAGTACCTTCCTAGCATACCATAATACCTACTTTGTATGTGGGAATAAAGGTTATTACCGTTTGCCGGCTGGGTGGTCTGGGGTATGCTATGTATCATTCCTATTACCTCCTGTATTCTTAGCACCCGCGTCATATCATAAGGATTTAAAACTGTTGAATAATGTGACTGTAAATAGATATAAACATACTCTATCAATTGATGAGGTGGATCAAACAGATACCAGTTTGCAACAGTATATTGATTTTAACTTAGGATTGTTCTTTTTTGTTGGAGCCGCTTTGAATAGTAGGAAGATCCGAAGATTAACGAGAGTGGTAGAAGCTGTGACTAATCAAACTGCTGCTGCTCTTGGGAATCTTACGGAAGAATTACAAATTACTAGGATTGTTGCATTACAGAATCGTATGGTATTGGACGTAATGCTAGCTGATCGAGGAGGAGCCTGTAAAATTATTGGAAGTAGCTGCTGTGTGTTCATCCCTGATCATACACCGTCTGTTTATAGCGCCATTAACAAACTGCATAAAATAGCAGCTGAAATCCACACAGAAAACGGCACTTGGTCCTTTTCTGGATGGTTTTGGGCGTTGGTTACTGCCTGGGGTTGGAAGGTTCTAACTGGTCTCTGTATTATTGTAGCAATTCTGTTCTTTTCCTGTATGTGTATTCAATGTGGACCATTGTGCTGTTCCGTATGCATTTCATTCTGCATTCCAGATAAGAAAGCTATTGCCGATGTTGCCCGCCAGAAGGGTCTAGCTAAAGAGGTTAAAGGAATGATGATAATTGACATATACGATGATTATTCTTGGAAACCAGATGTCTTCAGTAAATGCTGAAAGGGTCGTCTGTTGTAAATTAAAGCAGAATGTGATTAAGCATTTACTGAAAACATTAATGCTTCCCTTTTATTGTGTTTTCCTCATTATGTTGGCCGAAGTCCGGACTCCATTTTGTATTGACATGCTGCCACGTGTTCACCACGAGGAGAGTCCGACCTCTGTGTTAGTTGCTCTTGTAATCTGCCTAGTAACAGTTATAAATAGCTTTCTTGTCTATCTGGCGCATGCCCAGACTTGACCACATCTGTTATAATTAGCTTTGCTTGACCATGTGTTTTCGCGGGCCCAAGGAGTGTGTTAGCTCCGCCCATGTATTGATTCAGTATCGAGAATGACCCTAAATGGTAATGTTCTTCAACCTCATGTGGTATCCACCCACTCATGAGCCCCTCTGTTGTGTATAAAAGGGGACAATGTACGAATGTTCTGTGTGCTACTCCCTGCAATACTGAAGAGTGTTGTGTGGATTGTAGGACCACCCTTAAGGGTTAATAAACGTTGTTTTTGTACTTTGCAGTTTCCGTGCCAACTTCCTTATAGATTTCGTTACAGAAGAGCGAACCCTTGTCTCTTGCGGGCCTAGCTGGGGCTTGTATTCATCAGCACTCCATGGGCATTGTGGTGGGTTTTGACTCTGCCCCAGATTTACTGAATCACGTTAACCTGGGGCAGCACCAAAACCTTACGCCTCCCCAGGGCAGGTGTAACGAGGAGAAACATGTTAATTTCTCCTCGCTTTTTCCTCTTTCCATGTGTGCTGCATTCTGCGGGATTGTTTTGGTGCAAGGGTGCCTCCATTGGTGGTAGGCAGCAAATTGTGCACCACCGCAGGGGCAAAGGATGGGAATGCACCGTATTTCATAAATATGGTGCATTCCTTCCTTTTCACAGTGGCATGGGCAGCACAGCTAAAAGACTTATGGCACTGCCCTAAGCCAATTCTCCATAAATATGCCTCTAAGTGTCTGGGTATCAGGGGGCGCTAGAGATCCTGGTCACAAGATGTCCGCCACTTTGAGAGGCTCAGCAGGCTGGAATACATATCCATAATTTATGTGCCTTCCAGTGCGTCATTGTCTAAGGCCGCCGGGTGGCGGTGACCCCACAGCAACTGGTGCTCAGGTGGAGCCCAACTTGAGTCGGCATGAGCAAGGGAGCCGATGAGGAGGAGGGTTATCACCATTGTGGCATGCTGCTCCGGGCCGGGTGAGTCGAGAAGTGAGGCCTGCCGCTTGCCCTGTCAGCGGAAGAGTCGGAGGTGAGAGGCATGCCAGCCACCGATGCTGGAGTGCACTGTAAGAGGAACTTCCCTCGCCATGAACAGTGCTGGTGGAGAAGCCGTGGATGATCCTGGGAGTGGCTTCAGCAGCCTTACAGAAGGTACAGTGCAGGCGAGCTGTTGCTGCCCGGTTGAGGACACCCGGAGCAGGCCAGTTAGGGAAGAGGAGGCCAGGATCGCTCGGGGGCCAGGGATGCATATTGCAGCACCCACTGGTTCCAGCACAACACTGCGGGTGGCCCTAACACAATGTACAGGGATCAGCAACACATTTTCTTCTTCCAGAGGAAGGCAGACGGGAGTGTTGGCCCAGGCTGAAGCTGTGCCAGCCAGGGAGAGAGCGGATCTAGTGCCCAGTGAGGATGGACTCCATGAATGGAGATCTTCCCTCAGAAGCCACGAGACGTGAAGAGCCTGCGGAGGTGTCAGGTTGTGGCACCGGAGGCACCACTGTGAGTGTGACTGAGCAGGGTGGCCCAGCGATTGGGGGCTTGTATCGTGTTGCATGCCTGAGAGCAACGCGGTAGAGCCCAAAAGGTGGGAGAAGACGCAATGTGGGCCAGGAAGGACAGTGGAACTCACGGTGTCCTTGGGGCCTGGCTGGGGTCAGCAGGGGGCCTCAGGGGTTTGCGGGGAGGCTTGCATTGGATGGCGATGCGGGCGGAAAAAATCTGGTTTGCAGACTTTTGCCGAAGTGAAGGAGAAAGGGGAGAGCAGGACTTGTGCCTCACATGGGAGTTGGCCAGCTGAAACAGGGACCTGGCTTGGCTCTGCCGGGTGGTGCCAGCAGGCTCTGCTCACCAGGAGAAGGGCATCACATCTCACAGCTCTCCAATAGTCCATAGCAGGCAGCACAGGATGCAAAAGTGTGATGCTGTCCCCCTGCTGATGCTTCAAAGGTGGAAATCTTATACAGGACAAACTGCTTCGAATTGTTGTGCAGAGAAGCACCGAGGTGATCAGAGGCTTGGTGAGATACTATACACTTGTCCCGTGTGCACCATACATGGCGGACCACGCATGAATTCTGAGTAGATCCTGCTGAGCGGGGGGGAGCTCCCACTCTGGTGGCACCCGCGTGCTCCCAGCCAACATGGGGAAATCTGCTACCCCTCATTCCAAGCTGGTCTTATAGCAGCGCAAGCCAGGTAGGGAGACAACAGCCCGTCAAAGGATGGGCTGCAGGATGTTGAGCCGGATGGGGCGTCCTCGCAAGAACCTGACAGTAGGGAAATGTTCAGAGACCTCAAGCAATCCATCATGGCCATTGATAGTAAAATCGATTCCCTAACAGATAGATTTTTAAGTTCAAAAGTAAGTTTATTGAGATAAAAAAAAATACTGGTACAGAAAATAGAAGGATAATAAAAAAAGAAAAAAAAAAGAAAAATACATATAATAAGCAATTCAGTTTTGAGAAACACAAAGGGCCGAAAAATGTAAGTCAAGTAAACATGCCAACTGTAAGAGAAATAACAATATCATATAAAAAATCGGTGAACATATGAGTATTACAATCTATGTGAATATGCGCACTACAAAATAAAACATAGTTAAACCGTAAAATATCAATATGCAGGGAGTCATGGAGGTTTAGTCACTTCCTGCTGGAGGGGAGTGAGAGACAGAGAGCGTTGAGCGCTAGCATCGATAAACAGTGTGACAGGCGACCATAGGTCCAGAAGTTTGGATGTCATATGCAATGGGTATACAAAAGTTGTGTCCATTCTGTGATTATAGCAGACAGCATACCACCATGCTTGATACGACAATTTAGTAAAATCTTTCCAATTCTTAGTTATTTGCTGAAAGGCAACTGCTAACAACAAATCTATAATTTTCACATTGGAACCAAAATTTGCCCAAATAGTGTGTAGACTGCCCTAACAGATATGTGAAAAAGAGAAAGGATGACGGGAGCCAAAGCTCAAATTAATTAGTGTCGAGGAACAAGTCCAACATACGTCTGAGAGTGCAGCATGTCTTGCATTTAGAATGAGTGGGGAGAGGTGGAGCCTATTGTAAATAAAAAAGAGTGCCTGTGTAGTGTTTGCAGCGCTAGAGGACTTCCTAAGTTTGAGCCAAATTCTGTCCCAAAGCTACACAGACCAAGAATCTTCTAAATTTCTTTCCCAAGATAGCTCTACTTTAGTTTTTTCTCTTGGAATGAGTGAACTATGTAAGAATTTATATATGACAGAGGCCTTAGAGTTATGAATTAGAAAAGTGTGTAGCTTATCTGCATATGTAGGTTCACGCGAAAGCAGAAAGGGACAGAGTTTTATAATGAACACGGGCATTTTGGATGGCTTGTGATGAGAGGGAATATTTCGAGTGGAAAGATGCAGGCAGAGCAAAAGAGCCGCTGGCTTGTGAAAAGGACATAATCTCATCTTGGACATACAATTGACGTACCCAGACCAGACCACGCTTTCTCCAAGATTTCGAAAAAAAGAGGTTTTTTATTTATTAAAATAAAAACGTTGTGCCATATGGTGGAGTTGAGAAATGAGGTCCAATCAGTGGAGTTCGAGGAGGAAATAGATAGTAGAATCTTAGAAGTATGTTTAACTACAGGAGTGGATACAGATTGCGGCTTACGTGTAAAAGGCAGATATTCTCGAAAGGAGAATGGGGAAATGAAGGACTGTTCAAGCGTGGCCCAAAGAGAACAGTTTATAAAAGGCTCAGAGAGCCATCTTGAAGCCAGATGCAGTAAAAAGGACTTATGGTAAATGGGAAAATCAGGGATATTCACCCCACCCTCTGAATTTGGGCGATTCAATTTTGATAGGGACATACGTGGTTTCTTATTATTCCATAAAAAGGAGGATAAAATGGAATTGAATTTCTTAAAATACTTTAGGGGGATAGAAAGTGGAATATTAGAAATTGTATATAAAATTATAGGAGATAGCATCATCTTTATAGTATCCAGGCGGCCCCACCAAGATAGATACAATGGATGCCATTTCGTGGTTAACAAAGACAATCTCTGTGTGCAATTCTCCATACATCGTGATATTGTTCCTGAAACTGAGGGAGTGAAATGAAGACCTAAATACTTAATGAATTGGGGACTCCATGTGAAACCTGAAGCGGTAAAGTCAGCTTTAAAAGTTTACTTTGTTAAAGGCAGAATTTCGCATTTATCTCTGTTTAATTTATATCCAGATATGGATGCAAATGAATCAACCTCCTCCAAAAAGGCGGGGAGAGAGAGCTGGGGTTGTGATAGAAATAAAAGAACATCGTCAGCATAAGCTGCCATTTTGATATTACTCTCTTTAAAGGTAAAACCATGAATATTATCATTTTGGCGAATTCTTAGCAAATAAGGTTCTAAGGCAAGATTAAAAAGAAACGGAGAAAGTGGACAACCTTGTCGGACACCTCTGTCAAGTGGAAAATAGGAAGAAATGCCCCCATTTGCACAAACAGCCGCTCTCGGGTTAGAATACAAAATAGAAATCAGAGCAATTATTTTTGGGCCAAAGCCAAATCATTTAAGTGTATGGAAAAGGTAGGGCCACTCAACTCTATCAAATTCTTTCTCTGCATCCAGGGCTATTGCTGCTAAAGAGTGTGAAAGATTGGAAGCTTTGGAAAGGACATCAAAAAATAAACGAGTATTATCTGTAATGAGACGTCCTTTGACGAAACCAGATTGTTCTGTTCCTAATAGGTCAGGTAAATGTGATTCTAAACGCGAGTCTAAGGCCTTTGAAAACATTTTGTAATCAATGTTAACTAGAGAAATGGGCCGATAGTTTTTATAATGTTGTGGATCCTTGCCATCTTTAGGTATAAGACAAATTAGGGCGTCTGAAAAAGAGCCAGAAGATTCACCTGATTCTAAAAAGGCATTTATGAGTGTATGTAATTTGGAAATAAGTAAATGTGCAAAGTGGGTGAAAAATTCGACAGTGAAACTGTCTGGGCTGGGTGCTTTGTCTTTTTTGAGTGTTTGCAATGCGGCAAGAAGCTCCTTGTGTGTGAGGTCAGATTCTAAAAGTGAAAGATCTGAGCACGTGTCAGAAGTGCGTTGAATATTAGAAACAAATTGAGAAATAGAATGATCAGAGGAAAGGGTTTCAGACGTGTACAATTTTTTGTAAAACTGGAGAAATTCTTGTAGGATATCTTCATCTTTGAACTTCAATGTATGGCTACAATCATAAATAGATTCTATATTAAGTTTGTTTTGTTTAACTTTCAAATAATTAGCTAGCAATTTTCCAGCTTTATTCTGACCCCCATAAAATTTTGCACTAGACTTCAGCAAAAAGTTAGAAGCATTATTAGTTGTATCTTTGTTAAACTGAAATCTAGCATTTTTAAGTTCAGATAAACAGGATTTCGATTTGGAAGAGTAGTGAGAATGCTCCAATCTCTTTATTTTGGCCAAGAGGGCGTTGGTTATTTCTTGTGCCTTTTTCCGTTTTTTTGAAATATATCTAATAATAAAATCCCTAGCGGATGCTTTGAAAGCATCCCAAACCACATGAAGAGGCAAAGTAGCTGAATGATTGAAGAGGAAATATTCATTAAAAAAAGAAACAAAGGACGATGTAAACGCTGAATCTAGAAGTAGGGTGTTATTAAAAAGCCATTTTTTAGATAAATTGGGTTTCTGTAAAACATCAAGTTGGATAGTGACGGGAACGTGATCAGATATTAAGATAGATCCAATATCTGCCGCCACCAATGATTGAGAAATGTTGTGGGGCACAAAAATTTAGTCTAAACGCGATTGAGTGTGGTGTGTCGGGGAATAGTAAGAGTATTCTTTTAATGTGGGGTT
The DNA here is from genome assembly GCF_964204655.1 of Triturus cristatus. NCBI lineage: Eukaryota > Metazoa > Chordata > Amphibia > Caudata > Salamandridae > Triturus > Triturus cristatus. The sequence goes on along the minus strand of NC_140591.1, from coordinate 1,666,990,190 downwards.
ACAAAGCCTCCAAGCGTCTATAAGCTTATGTTGTTGAATTGTTTGTGTGAAACGCTTATGAGATTTATGAGGGACAAAGGGGATGGACGAATTTCGATCCAAAAAAGGGTTGAGAATTTCATTACAGTCTCCTGTAAGGATAAAATTATCATCAAAACATTGGGTGATTTGTTGGGCTAGGGAAGACCAGAAAGAGGTATCTCCAGCTGTGGGTGCGTAGATATTCAACGAAGAGATCGGAGCATTTCCCACCATTAATTTAACAAATAGCCATCTACCATCCTGATCCATACATTGTGATAGCATTTTGATAGGAAGAGATTTGCGACAGAGAGTGAGAACTCCATTACGTTTGCCATCGCCCGGGGAAAAAAAGACCTCCCCACCCAACCTCTTTTTAACTTTACAGATTCTTCAGCCGTCAAATGAGATTCCTGTAGACATGCTATATCTGCCCCCAACTTGACTAAATGGGTCAAAACCCTCTGCCATTTAATAGGTGAGGGTAAACCTCTAACATTCCACAAAATAAGTTTTAAAGACATAGAAAAAAACTGTAAATGAGTGATACGCACCGATTGCAACAAATCTCTAAACAATTCAAACAATACCGAATACCAAACCTATTACATATAAATGGAGTCAAGTAAGATGGAGAAGAGAAAAGAAGAGAAAGAAAGGTAAGGCGAGTAAACAACATTTGAAATGGGAAAGAGAAACGTGAAAAGGAGAGCAATGTCACAATGAAAAGGCATCGAGATAAAGCTCTCAGAAGGGAGAAAGGATCAAAGAAAAAGAGTAGAAAACAAAAGAAAAAGAAGCTTAAAACAGTAAAAGACTTACGTATAATCCAGGACATACGAAGGGTGGAGGGGTGTGAGGCCACACGGAACAATGAGGTGGGCCAAAGCCCATGTGGGAAAATGGGGAAAAGAACAGACCGACGGGTGACGAAACACAAGAGGAAATGTGACACAGAGACATAACCTGTGAGGAGAAAAAAGGAAGTTAATTTTATAAACGAAGAAATACTAATGAAAAACTTGCATTTTGCTATTAATCAGCTCACAAGCAAACCATGAACAGATCTGAAAAACATGTAACATGAGTAGAAGCATTCCAGGAGCCCAGACGACTATTTGACATGTGATGTAGAAGTGTCCTTAAAATCAGCATGATAAGAGTAGAGGAAATTCTTCAGCTTTATTGGATCTTCATAGGTGCTGGTCTTGTTATTGATGGTCACTTTGAATAGACAAGGATGAAAAAGGCCATAACATGCACCTATTGAGCGAAGCTGCGGTCTCAGTGCTAGGAACTCCTTTAGTTGGTCTGCAGTTGGTTTGGCATAGTGCTGAGAGAAAAAAAAGGAGTTCATTGACCAAGTAATGCGATTCATTGCCCTAGCCGCAGATAAGATTTTTAGCAAGTCAGTGTATTCCAGAAAGTACAACATCACTCCTCTTGGTTTTCTAACTGCAGAAGAAGACGTCACAGGTGATGTCGGGCCCAACTGATGAGCTCTCTGAATGTTGAGAAGAGTACCTTCCGGTAGCTTAAGGAGCTTTGGAATGAAGGATTTAAAGAAGACGATTGGGTCCGTACCTTCCGTTCCCTCCGGCATCCCATAAATTCGGAGGTTGTTTTTCCTGTTCCTATTTTCCAAATTTTCAATGTGCTTATGCAGCATTGACACCTGAGAACACAAGGAATCTACTTTGGAAATAGAGGAATTTAAAGAGTCAACATTTTGTTCCAGTGCAAAAACACGTTCTTCCACATTGGACCATCTATCAGTAAGGAGTTGCAACTTGGAGTTAGTTTCTTCCATAAACGGACGCAAGGCCCGGATTTCTTCGAGCACTAAGTCCATTGTGGCTGAAGTACGTTGTTTAGGAGGAGAAGGAGGATCTTTCTTCAGTCTCTTACTCTGTGCTTTTGTAGCTCCTGAGGAGGAGGTGGTAGTAGATTTTAAGTGAGCCGTTAGTAGAGTCCTCCATGGAGAGACAACTATAACGAGAGCTGGAACGAATTAACAATTTACGCGTTGAAGACTTAGGCTGAGTAAAATTCTTGGTTAATCGTCCCATAAATAGAGACAATCTAGTAATTGGAAAACCAGTAACAATGAATTGTCTGTGTGTAGAGCCTTAAAATTTAGCTCCTCAGTTAGATATAATTGAATATATAGACGGAGCCAAGCAGAAGGAGAGGTACAGCCAGAAAAGTTAGTTACACTGGCATATCTCGGCTAGTGACGCAAAAAACAGTAAATAAGAGTGAAAGGACCCAGATAACAGTAAAACAACCAGAGAAGTTTGACAAAAATTGTATAGGGCCAACTATTTTATGAGGAGAAAGGCAGACAAAAAGTAACGCTGATATAACCTTCAGTCGCTGAAAAATGCCACATGCAAAAGGGAGAGATTCACCAAATTTATAATAGCAGACAAGACCTAGTTGGTGTAAAAGAGAACACAATTCAGCAATGCAAGGCAACCTCATATGACTGAAAAGTCAGAGCGTATGAAAGCTCCACTGTTATATGACCCAGTAATAGCTGTAATTAGGCAGAAAAATGAAAGATTGCTAATAATTCAAACACCAAGCTATCGCCATTTATTAGCTGTGTCTCACAGCAGAGTGAGAAATAGCTGGAATGTTCACATTGCAGAAGACAAACATGTTAAAAAGAGCCACAACCTAAGTTATAATAAATTAGTCTCTGATGCAATGAGGCAATTAGGCAGTAGATGGCAGCAGAACACTTGTGAGTGAGGAAAAAAAAAAGGTCAAATAGTATGCTCCATTGTGGCGGTATGAAGCCTTGGCAGTCAGCTAGAGGGCAGGTTAGGTTCACGGTATGCATAAACTCCATGTGGGCAATGCGCGATAAATTTCCTCTCAGATTGTAATGAAAATGGTGGCCGTTTATATGACGGAACCGCTCCGACGCGCAAGCAAGGAAAGCGTCTCTTACAGAATGTTGACAGCGTTCAAAAGCACCTCAGTTTGCAAAGCCTCCTTTCCGCCGGGTGAGCACGTCCTTTGAAGTCAGTGTAGGAGGTTATCATCGCGCCAGGTCAGTTATTCTCTCCCGCGTCCCGGGAGAGCTAAGGACAGTCCGCCATCTTATTTGGGCGCTAGCCACGCCCCCCCCAACAGATAGATTTGACCGCTTAAAAGAAAAGGTGACTATTCAGGACAAATGGCTTGGATAACTGGAACAGCGTACCTCAGCAGCAGAGGACGATAAAAACTCAACAAGAGAGAAACAGCTCTCCATAGAAAAAGTGCTAGAGGTAATCAACAGCAAAAATGAGGACTTGGGAGCCATGTCAAGGAAGGAACAATATCAAAAGTGTTGGAATTCCAGAGTCCACTGCCACGACCCATGTTGAAAACTACATGGAGGAAATGCTGCGAGCCCAGTTTGGAAAGTTGCTTTCGAGGATCTGCATAGTGGGGATGGAGCATAGATCGTTGGGCCTGAGGCCTCTATCGGGTGCAATTATTGCCCGCCTACTAAATTAGAGAGATAGAGATGCCGTGCTCAGGCTGGAACGGGAAAAGCAAACTGTAATCTACCAAAAGAACACTGTGTCATTCTGTCCTGATTTCACTTTGGCTGTACAGGCTGCGAGGCATGACTTCCTGCCAGTGAAACAGCCTCTCCAAAATACCAATGCCAAATACTCCTTGCTTTATCCCACGAAGCTGCACATCTTCTATGCTGGCAAGACCTCCTATTTCACTGACTCGAAGGCCGCTTCCAGATTTATAAAGGGTCACTGTCTGGCCAAGTCACATGCGCAACCAGAGCAGGAATCAGATAAAAGTAGCCACACCAGTGACAATGATTAAACCCAATGGATGATGGTGGGAGATGAGTGAAGCTTTGTGACTGTGACTAAATGGCAGGAACTGTCAAGGTGGGGGTCTGAGGGGACTTTTTTTGTTATTCTTGAAATTGATTGCGTGTCAGTGACAGTCCCTCCTGCGCTGTAGGTCGGGCTGGACTACGGCAAACGTTTTGTGCCAGCCACCCAGCTTATGTTGAGCTGGGCACCTAGTGGTTTCCCTCAGAGAAGATTCCTATGCTTAGTTCTGATGTTATTCGTAGAAGGTTCTGTTTGGGGTGGGGGGTCTTTTCTCAGCCTGTTTGGGAGGCTGTAGTGGGTATGGGGTGGGCGTTGCCTGGGTCGTTGAGCTGGCTTTTCTTTCCCGTCTCTGCTCCTTCTTTCCTCGCTGCCCTCATCCTCCTCTCTTGCGACCCTCGGTGAGATGACGAGTGAGAGAGATGACCTGAAGCTGAGCATATAGGTGTATGACCCCGTTATGGCAAGGCTGAAAGTGATTACTTGGATTATACCTGGTCACAGGCAAATTTGGTGGCCACACTTCTAAGTCGGCATGGAGCAGATATTTTACAGGAATTGCATTTGACCGGGGCACACCAGCACATGCTTACGACTCCGAGCCGGGTGGATTGGTGAAAAACACATGGAGTATTACTCAAATTATGCACAGGAGGTTGCTGTCCTTATCGGGAAGGGCTTTCCCTGGTGTCCTTATCAGGAAGGGTTTTAGCTGGCACACGTGACTCACCTTATGCAATAAACAAGGAAGATATGTGATGCTGAATGGCATGCTTGGGGGCACCCTATTAGGTTTGCATCCATCTATGGCCCTAACATAGATGACCCCTATTTGTTTGCACCAATATGGTGACTGATAGATTCCCTGGGGCCCAGTGCCTTACTATGGGAAGGGGGTCTATAATGTGATTTTAGATCCGGTGATACCAGAAGTCCACATGCCAGAGTGGCAGCACAACTCCACTTCATGAATTGGTAAACGTTTGGAGGAGTAAGACTGGACATAGGGAGGGGGGTACGTGAGTCACTTCTGCTTGTCCCTCTTGGTCACGGATTCATTACTGACTTGCTTACCGTGATGCAGAGACTTGGGCTTCTGCTGTCACACATTTACCCAGACCCTCTTGGACCATTCTCTGGTGCTTACTGAGCACTCCTAGCCCGAGTGCCTAAGCTGGGCATTCGGGTGTTGGTTTCCACCTGGAACCTTGTGTGACCAGGTGTTTGGCGAGGCCATCAGGTCTGCAATAGCGGAATACTTTGAACTTATTGTGGGCACTGTTGAGTCCTCCTCAGTATTGTGGGAGCCATTCAAGATGGTCATAAGAGGAGAATGCATAGCAAAGCAGGCAGGCATTCTGCACTAAGCACCAGCAGTAAACTCTGCTCCGTACGTGGAGTTTGCAGAATTTTCTGCACCTCGCGGAGCACGCAGAGTTCTGAAAAACGACACTCTGCAGAGCCACATTTTGTCCTCGCTCGAGGTCCCCAACATCAAGTTAGCAAGTGCAAGTGAGGAAAATCCACCTCCCAGTGGGAATTTTCCTCGCTGGCGCTCCCCAATGGAAAGTTGGGGAGCGCAAGTGAGAAAAATCCACCTCCCGGCGAGATTTCTTAACACACGCGGTTACATTTCTCAGTGCGACCGCTCGCATTGTTTGTATTCAGAAAGTTGCTGGAGTAGAAAATCTACTCAAGTGGCAGAAAACAAGCATCACCCTTTTGCGCTGGACATGATGCCATTTGCGTTGGTTTTCCTGCACAGGGCAAACACCCGGTGCCGAAAATCAAAGTGAACAGGCATGACCAAGCGCACCCTGGGAATTCTGCCCAGGCTTTTTCTGCACATGATTAGATGCAATTTGCATCATATTGTCGAAGACATACATGATCTAGAACGCAAAGGTTTTGCCACCAACAATGTAGAGGTGTTGACACTCATAAGAGGTAAGAACGGGGACTTTGAAGAGGCAGCGTTAAGAGAGACCCACTATCTTGACAGGGAGGCAAGGGCTAGGAGGTATGGCAAGGGATACTGGGCAGGCAAGACCCTTGCTGGTCTACTTAGAAACCCCCTGGCGAGTGATTACGATGCGGAACTCAGCACATCTAAGAATGTGATAGTTGTGGCTCAGGAAGCTGTACAAGCGGAGATGACCTCCTTCTATTCTTCCCTTTAGAATGTGAAGCAGCTGTGGGTCCCTCCAGATCTTGATTCCTTTTCTAATTTGACACAGCTGCTCTGGCTTGGGGATGGGCACTGGCGTTTTTAACATGAGCCTTTCACAGAGGTGGAGGTGATTCAGGCAATCAGAACCCTCCCAGGAGACAAGCTCCCGGCCTGGATAGCCTGTCAGCTGACTTATCTTACTGGCCCTGCATCTCATAAATATGTTTTGGGAGTCCCTGGAGAGAGGAGAGATGTACTACTTTTCGCTGAGTCACTCGTGCTCATTACAATACTAAAGCCTAATAAATATCTGTAGAGCTGTGAATAGAATAGGCCAACGTCCAAGATTAATTTGGAAAACAAAATCTAGCCTTGACTAATTGCTGTGCAACTCCTTCCCCTCCTGCCTCTCATAATGTGTCTGAATCAGTCTGGTTTTGTCCCAGCTAGAGCCACAGTGCATAACTTGTGCATCTTTTTTGCCACACTTCAGGAAATAGACCCTGAGCTGGAGGCGCCCGCTGTTTTCCTAGTCGCCATCAAGGTGTTCGATTCTCTTGAATGGCCGAACCTGTTAACACTGCTAGACTACCTGGCAATAAGTCGTAAATTCATCCAACTACTCCTCTACTCAAAGCCTACCGCGAGGCTCTGGATTAATGGGATTGTCTCACCTCTGTTTCAGGTCTGCCAGGGGACAAGGCAGGGATGCCCGCTCTCCCCATCTTCTTTGTCACGGCCATAGAGCCTTTGGTGGCTCGCCTTAGACAACACCATGCCCACTGAGGTCTAGCCTTCATGCCCCGGGTTATACTTGTCTCCTTGTATGCGGACGACATTACTTTATATGTGAAACACCAGCCTGTGAATCTAGACCCACCGATTAGGGAATTCATCAGAGTCGGTAGGCGGATGGCCCAGTGAGATATCTTGACATATGCTGAGCCGAAATGTTGATTTCCTTTGGAGAACAAACTATGGTCGTCTGATGGACTGGATAGATAGCCATTTGAAACAGTGGACATGATTGCCGCTTGATTTGGTGGGGCGCCAGGCCATTGCTAAAATGGTTATATCGCCTACATTTCTTTACCTATTTATTAATCTCCCCCTCCTTCTTACGAGCAGCTTCAGGCGTTGGCTATGTTCAAACATGATATCATTGGCATGGGCTGTGAAACAGCACAGGACCTCCTGGGAGACCCTGAGACTTCCTTTCGAGCAAGGCGGACTGTGTGCATCAGACATGGACCTTTACTATAGCTGTGAACAGGCACAATTCCGGTTTCACTGGATATACCCAAGGCAGATCATGGCACACACTGCACCGGAACATGATCCGGCTGCTGCACAACTGCTGCGCATGGTCATCTATAGGGCGCAAATTAGGCGGTGACTTAGAGTGGACATGATTAGTGCACTGTGTGGACATGGCATAAGTTGTGCTGTAGGGAACGGCTGGAAGTACAAATAATCAAACACCCTACATCGCCCTTATCCTGAGATGCGGGTGTATGCGCCAGGCTGAGGAAACTTCGTCTCACCATAATGGTGAAGTTCTTGGAGGGCGTATGAATTACACTACAGCGGGATGGGGTGGAGCTTAATGTGCTGGACAGATTTACTTATTATCAGCTTTGGGCCACCCTGCTTACTTGCTTTGCCTCAATTCCAATACCGCTGCTTACATTGCAGGTGCTGGAAAGTCTCTTGAGTAACCCCTCCCATTGCAAATTGATTACACATCTCTACACTGTAATACAACTCACGGACCGGGGCGCATCCCTAAGTATTGCAGGAGTGGGAGGTCCATTTAGGTATGCCTGTTTCAGAAGAACATTGGACATTCTGCTGTGCCCAGGCTAGGGAACTGTCCCCTAACAATAGGCTGTATCTGATACATTCCAAATTTCTGCATAGATTGTACCAGACACCAGAATGGTTGTTTAAGGCATGCATGATTGAGGATGTGTGTTGCATCAGATGTATGGCTTCCTGTGCAAATTTACTGCACCTCTCATGGATTGCCCAGACATTAGCCGCTACTGGGGCGCTCTCTTTGATGCAATAGAAGAAATGGTGGACTTGCATTCGGAGCGTTACCCCTTGATTGCACTGCTGGGATATGTGTGGAAATGTCCCCTCAGACGACAGGAAATTAATCTCACTGCTCCTGTTGCTTGGTAAACTACGATTGGTGATGTGCTGGGGCCGCCACTTGAGCCCTCACATGGGGGATTTGCTTTGGGGAGTTTTGCCAAGGTCAGCTGCACATCTTACTGGGACCTAATGCCTATCCAGGCACGACCCAGAGATATTTGGTGTCCTTTGCAGACCTACCTGAGTTTGCAGGTGCAAGATGAGATGCAATCCCCCACCACCCCTCATGAGTGACGACCTGATGTTAGAGTGAGTGTAGATTGTTGTTGATGTCACTCTGTGTATGTGTTGTAAGCTGAGGATGTCAGTCTTCTCCCTCTCTCTCCCTCTCCCTCCCTTCCACTTTTTCCATGTTGCTTTAAAATTCTGGTTCTGGAGTAATGGAATTAATAGATTGGTCATATATATTCATGACATCCTGATATGGTGCTTTTGTCCTAGACGATTCCATGTAAGAGATGTATGGAGCTCATTTTCTTTAATCTATATTATGGTGATACTGTATTATGGCACTCTCTATTTTGTACCAGCCTATGTCTCCAATAAACAGAAAAAAACAAAAACAACAAAAAAAGCGTCCGGGGATTCCATCAGGACCTAATCACATTCTGCCCTGTGTTTTCTCTCATTTCCACATCCCTGTACTCTAGAGTCTGAGTCAGACAGCAGACAACTTACAACAAAAAGGTGCAAGGGTGTGGTGTAAAGGCCAGCGCAGCTCGCACTGGGACTGGGGAACCACATTTAAGTCTGGCAACAACTCAACATCCAGTGATTCTGGGCAAATCACTTAGGGCCTCATGTAGGTAGCCCAATACCGGTCGGTAACGGCCGATTTTCGGTAATTTTACCGTTACCGACCGGTATTTAGGCTTTTGCAATGTAGGGGGCACATTACAGGATTCGGTAATTTACCGAATCGGTAAAATTACCGAATCGGTAATTTTACCGATTCGGTAAATACCGAATCCTGTAATGATATGTAGGGGGAGTGTGTGGGTGTCGTGTGGAGTCGGTATTTACCACCAACTAATAGTTGGTGGTAAATGAAGAATGGCTCTGTAAAAGCATTTTCAAGCGCTTAGGAGTGTGCAATGTGGCAGACATACATGCCCTTAGGGCATGTATGTGTGCCACATGTGCACACATGCAGGAATCAGGGGTGCAACAGGGTGTCAATGTGACACCCTGCCACCCTTGATTGTGCTCCCCCATTACCGAATCGGTATTTACCGATTCGGTAATGAGGCATACCTTCTCATTGATTCAATCAATGGGAAGGTATGCCTCATTACCGAATCGTTAAATACCGATTCGGTAATTACCGAATTTCTACGATTCGGTAATTTTTACCGAATGAATACCTACATAGCATTTACCACTTCATAAATACCGAATCGGTATGATTCGGTATTTATGAAGTGGTAAATGCCAGGCCACCTACATAAGGCCCTTAGGGGTTTATTTATGAGGCCTCTGCACAACAGGAGTGCCACTTTTTGTGATGCTGCAGTGGCGCAGATTACTAAATCATATCTAAATCAAAATGTGTGGCTTTGAATAGCCTCATAGATATGGAGTAAGGCAAGGCAGCGCAACACGCTGCTCTGCCTTACTCTCTGATCGGGAGGCATTCCATGGGCATTGCAGTGGGTGATCCCATGCAACACCCATAGATTTTGATGCTTCCCCAGATTTACATGATCATGTGAACCTCGGAAAGCCCCAAATCCTTATGCCTCATGAGGTGAGGTGTAACAACAAGAAATCTGTCCTCTTTTTTTCCTGTTTTCAAGAGTGCTGCTTTCTGCAGCGCACAAAGAAAGAGGGAAACACCTCTTAAGATTGTTTATGTTCAGTAAGGTGCCCTTTCCTGCACAAAAACAATTATGCCAAGAACACAGGCACCCTTGTACCACGGTGCAAGAATGCCTTCATGGAAGCAAGGCAGCCAAAATGGCACCAGCGCAGAAAGAAAGGACAGCAATACATTGCATAAATAAGGTGCATTCCTGCTCTTTCATTTTGGCACAGGACAGTGCAGCAAGATGACTTGTTATGCTGCCCTTTGCCAAGTCCCAGAATATAAGGACCTCATTTGTGAGAACTGATGCATCGCTGTGTCACGGTAGCAATGATTCAGAAAAACATGCGCTGAGGTATAACGTAGGTCACATGAGGAGCAAAAAAAGTGACAAATCCGTTGGATGGCTGCCACTGTTTATACTGACACATGTGCAGCTAAAGTGACGTAAGGCTGGTGTGCGGCAAGTAAAGCAATGCACAAACACATTAGCTTCACTTTGGTGTGCATCAAGTGTCACAAACCCCAGAAAAAGTGACGCATTTGCAAAAAGAAAGTTTCCACAACTCACAGAAGCCAAAGATGGAGAAGGGACCAGACAACAGCAGTCAGGACAAAACTCCAACAACTGCAGCACCATGCAGAATGTCCAGACAAACTCCCAGAGGAAGTGGAAGTATAATTTCAGTGAGGAGGAGATTTATATTTTGATCAATGAGGTGACAAAGTATAACATCAGCACTTTGACACCTTCCAATTGCCATTAGGGAAGAAAGAAGCCATTATGCTGTCCATAGTGTACAAGCTCAACATTGTTGAAATAGCTAGGAGGGCAGAGCCTGAGTGCAAAAAGCGCTGGCATAATTATAAGCGAAGGACCAAGGATAAACTGGCCAATAACCTGAAGGCAGCCATGCAGACTGGCGGAGGAGGACCTGAAGACCAGGAGGTGCTGGACCCCTTGGAGGAGCGGGTGCCATCCGTTATCCCAACAGAGTTGGTAACCAAAATACCAGGACTGAACAGTGAAACCTTTAAAGAACAGCAAGGCCTTCAGGGTAAGTGGCAACAAGGGGGAATATGGGCAAGAAGGCCATGATATGCAGCCAAGCACGCTATGCAGAATGCAGCACACATAGAAAGAGGGAAAAAACACAGAGAAATAAGCACATTTCTCCTCGTTATGCCTCGTTCCCCAGATTCACTTCACTTTGTAAATCTGGGACAGTGTCAAATTCCATGAGTATTGGTTGGAAACACTCAAGCAACACTCAAGGAACGCCTCCCAGATGCAGAATAAGGTGACACAGTGTTGCAGGGATTCTGCACAAATACAGAACTATGCGCAGGAAATGGGACCTTGGTGTATAGGGACTGAGTCTTCCCACCACCTCAGTATCCATGAACACAGGACTGACTAGCAATAGTGTCTCACTTGCTCCCCTACTCACTCTCAGAGACACAAATGATTAGACACCCCAGAACACAACACAACAGTTCTCTCAGGAATCGAGGTAACAAGACACACCTTTTCACTCACTCTCTTGTACTCGTCCACAATAAAATCTGACGGAGACACGAAACAGTTTAAAATATTTATTTTAACTAACATGCTCTAACATGCAGTATTGGTACCACAACAAGCAGGAAAATGCATATTACAGATATTGTTAGCATAGCATTCAGTCCATAAATCATGAAGGGAGATGTCATCCTAAAAAGACAACGGAGAAAGGGCTATAGTGCCTAACCTCCCCTCCCTTGCTAAGAAGGAGTATTATTATATAATAGAAGATCTCTGGGCTTTGCCAGAAGATCCCATACCTTAGTTTATAGATCGCAGTTCTACATCATGGGTGCTCTTCTCCCTGGAAAGGTACCTCTCCAAGTGTGTGTTACCTTTTCATGCAACCTACTGATAACACAAGTATGCTGTTCAAACTACAGCTGCATCGGTATGTTTGTTCTAAGGGTTAAGGACTGGCCAGAGCAAAATACCAAGGGGCATTGTTGTTCTGCCTTGCACATAATGTTCAGTCAAAATCCCAGGAACACGCAGAGATTGAAAACAGTGATGAGTACTCATGTGAAGGCAGTCTTTGAAAATATTGCCAACAATAAAGACATGTAGTAACGTGTGCAAAGCAGCAGGCAAGCTGCAATGAACTCTTGCTAAGTTAGTGAAAAATGACAATGTCCCCATGGGCCACGTGACAGCAGCGATTTGTACTGCGTTGTCGTGTAGTTCCTATATTACCCACACAGGATCTGTGCGTTTCAGGTAACATACACTGTGGGTTTGGTGGCAGACTAACTTCGAGCACCCCCACCGAGAATGTTAGCCTTTCTGTTTTAGCTAGCTCAGAGTGACACTAGAATCTTCTCTTATCTGAGAGAGAATAGTTTCTGGCAACCTCAGAACATGAAAACCCTGATCCCTCAGGATCGTGGAAACAATGTACTACTTTTTGTTCAGTCACTCGTGCTCACTTATTCGGTCTCCGAGAGTTACACAGAAGAAGCAGTCGGGCATGTTACAATAAGAATTTATTGCACAATTGTTCTTCTAGTGCAAAATAGATGTGCTGCAACAACCGTTAGATAGGAGCAGATATATATGATTAGCAGTACAGTGAAGAAAAAAGGATAGAACAGCTCTACCATCTTGCAATAATCATAAATACATATGTGAATAAAAAATGCATGATAAAAGTGCACGTACTCCTACGATGCCCATCACGATGTACCTGAGTGTACCTAGCATGTGAGTAGGTGTGAAGCCAAGAATCCCTCTAGGATTTAGTCTAACTCCGTTACCTGAAGAGAGAGAGTGTGGGACCCCGTCCTGGTCTCGAGTTGGGCACCCCCCAAGGGATGTGTTAGACCACTGTCAGCTGGAGCGTCTGCATGCAGGAGCCTCAGCGTCTCTGGTCAGTGTGTCGGCCTAGAGTCTCGGTTTCCTCCTCCTACCCTAGCAAGATGTGCTGTATTTATACAAAAAGTATCTAGGGTTTCTTCATCCCTTGTTTCTTGTATTAGCCATTGTTGGATTTGAGGATGACGTATGGGATGAACCTTGTACGTAGATATTATGCAGGTGGTGTAATCTCTGCCTGGTTTCCAAGAACCCTCATGAATATTCATTCATACTGTATGAGTCCATTGATCAAGTTATAAGACGCTATTGTTCAGGAAATATCCCTCCTTCTGTGCCCAGGACTAGAACTAGGTAAAGGTTCAATCCTAAAGGCTCGTTACTGTGTAGTTGGGGGATAATGTAGGTGAAGGTGTATGACATTACCTGGGCCTATATTAGGGTACCTATATGAAACATAACAGCATCACCTTACTCATGATTTATGAGACCACTCAAATCCACGCAGGGTGGCTTTGCGTGGGTACCTAAATTGAAACCTGAGCCCTGCATCATGCATATGCCCCTTTACATTGTACACTAGTGACCCAGGGCTCTCTCAAATAGGCCGCCTTGTGTGTTGAAAAAATAGATGGTGTGTGAGGCCAGTGGGCCCATGATAGTGCTGTGGAATGTAGGTGTGGCTGAGCACATTGAAATGGCAATGTGTCTGAATGGGGCGACATTGCATAGCAAAGAGGTGAGAAGTGACGTGTGTACAGCAAGGTAGCCTGAGCAATATCCTTGCACTGCTGTGTCTGACAGTGTCACACCTGTGTCACAGCTGGGAAGGGATGACATAGAAGATGGCATTGGTGTACTACATCCCACATGTGGACCTAGTTGAAGGCGAAGCATGTGTCAGGTGGGAGGTGGAAAAAGAAATGTCTTATCATGCCACATATGTCAAAGCAGGAGGATGGGAAAGAGGGAATTGGGAAGTGACAGGATGAGCTTAGTTGCCACGTCAAACAGCAGGATTCATGGATGGTTGGAGCGTGAGGTGTATGGGCCTAGTTGTGTGGCAAACCTGGGAAGGTACATGTTACAGATTATCATCACTACTAGCATGCAGGGTACAGCTTGGCCCACAGCCCTCACATACAGGCAGCCATGTCAGTCAAGTGAATATAGTCATGCATATTGTTGGTGTTGTTGTCACATGAGAGTCAATGTATGATCTGGGTTCCATCAGTGTGTGACAGTAAGTGGAGTTCCCTGGGCTTAAACGAGGATTGCAGGAGGAGTCATGTACAGATACAAGTGAGCAGGACTGAGTCACATGATGTATGATAGTCTACAGATATCTACTCTAGCAATGATTAAATGGGGTGAGTGTCAGTACTACTAATCTACCTAGTTTGACTGGGCCTATCCCCTCAGAGTTGGTACACATTGCCACTGTCCTGAACTATGGAGCCAACTGTGTGTGCAAGGAAATGGCATGAGTATACTCAAATAGGAAAACCATGGTAAGTACATGCACTTATGCATTCCTGCTGTGTAGCAAGGTTGTGAACTGTGAAGAGGTGTGTGGAAGCATGTGAAATATGAACCATTTGTCACATGAATGCACAATGTGTATGAAAGACAGCACAACTAGGCAGACTCCCGTGGTGTACTCTGTGCTAAGGCAGACTTCAGGATCAAACCAAATACATGACCAAACCCACATCACTTTCCTAGAAGCTGTGAGGTGAGTCGTGACCACTGGGAATGCAGGCACCCTGGGGCATAGGTGCAATGTGCACAGTAGTTGTGTCAATACATGAAACCACACACAGTATAGCCGTGATTGAAAAAAAAGGTAATCACCAACGCTGATGTGGACCTTACCTCAAATTACCCGCACTGGCATTGCAGGCCAGTAAGCTATGTAACTGTATTGCAATGTGTGTTATGGCACAAAACGTCACCGTTGTCACAAAGTGGCCGTGTGAACAATGCAGAGATACTACAATTTGAAAGACAACTACAGTGCATCTTGGCATCAGTTTGTAAGAGTCACACATGTCCTATACATCATTGTTGAACTGCAAGTGAATAGGGCTGCACCTGAGGACTCAAACTCAGTGTGATATCGTTTTTCACCGTAGGCTTAGCTAGTTCCCTGCCCTACCTTTCCCCCTGCTGCCTGGCCAGAATCAGATGTTGGATATACCTAATATCAGCTGGGCATAAAGGCCTGGGGTTGGTATAAAAGTCAGGGCAACCCAGCCACCTCATCTGCTCCATAATCTACCTTAACCATGGAGTATGCAAAGCCCCCTCCAGTGCAGTGCAATCCTCTACAACAAGTTGGTTTAAAGTATAAGCTGTGCAGGGCCAAATTCTCATCTAACGCAGTCGAGGTGCAACAGCAATAAGAACAGAGAAGCATCCCATGCTAAGCTCTGCATGCATCATAAAGGCTAAAGGGCAGCGGGGACTGCGAGAAGAATGCGCATGAATTTACTCTCCACCACCTGCATGTCTCTCACATCCTTGTACCCTCATACTCTCATCCGTAGGTGGCCATAGGGGTGCATTATTCTCTGTACACCTTTAACAAGGTGGGTACAGGCTTTGAATCTGGAGGTGAAGGATGTAATGTTGTCTGTTAAATTACGTCTGGTTGCCTGGAGTGCATTTGACCAATAATCTCCATTTTACTTGAACCAATGACGTTCCAGATGCTTAACAGGGGTTGGGACGGAGGGATGAGAGGGCACAGATAGAGCAATGGGAATCATAAAATGGTCTGACCATGTAAGTGGAATGGGCTTTGAACCTGGAGATCGGCGATGTTGGGGGCAGACCCTTCTACTAATTGCATAAGTTGCAGGGATGCAAGATCTGCAGATAGTTTTTTGGCAGCCATGTTATCAAATCATCAATGTGAAGATTAAAATCGCCTAGCACAGTGAAACCTTTGACCAGATCCAGAAGAGCCAGCAAGAAACTGGCATAAGGGCCGGACTGGCTATTCAATAATATATTGAACCACATAGCAGAGCTGTTCGCAGCTAAGTCTCCATACGAGAGAGGGTGTCATGAAGACTTACCCAAGACTTTCTCAGTTCTAACAGTTTGGGTTTTGTATTTGAGTTTTAATTATGATGAGAAATAACAGCATACACATCTTCACTCTATTACTATCTGATCTCGATATTTACATATTGAGTCAAATACCATTTAATTAACCAGTCCATGCCATTTAGTGGTACGCATGCAAGCTTGGATAATCTCATGGTGGCAATCAGAGGACCTTTCATTGGCTCATGGCTATGAACATCTGGAGCACTTGATGGGAGAAGATTAGAGGCTGCTGAGTGTTGATACCACTCTTGCAGCACAGAATACTGGGCTACAGCTGGTTCTCTACTTGAGATATTATGGACATTGAAGGAAACCAGTAGGCCACTCCCAGAGATGCTGAAAGCTGAGGATCTGCAGAAATACAGCGGAAATTGGGTCCTGCCTCATCATTGCTCTTGGGATAACGCATCAATTCAAAGTATATCAAATTGGTAACATAATAAAGTCTATCAAAATATTCAATGATCTCAGGACAACATTACAAAAATACAACATGCACAGTAATTTCATATGCAGAAGAATTGTCAGATGTTCTAAGCATCCTAAATAAAATGATAGGGTTTGTTGCTTCTCTTTCTTTTGTAATCTTGATTACCTTAAAACCAGAGATGCAGCATCCAGACTGCCACCTGCTGCTCAGTGAATGAAAGGCTGAGACTGCAGTCTGCATTGAATTACAAGCACATTTCATCTAAGTGAGGATGGCACTGACTCTGGGAGTCTTGAAATGCATCATGTCTTCAGTCAAGCTGATGCTACATTACAGTCCAATACTCTTGTTTGTTGAAGATTCCGTTATGTGGTGTATGGACCTTTTTGTGAATTTAATGTTGCTATTTTTCCTTGCTTTGCCTCCTATCCCCACGCACTGTAACCCGGCAGCCTCTGTGGTGTCGTTACATCTCAATTATTATAATGGCCTCGATCCCTTCCTGCGGCAGTGTTTGACCAGACCACCGTCCTGGCTTCGGAATGCCACTGACTTTTACTCTTCTGGTTCATGGTGTCAAGAATACATCACTGCTATCACTGGCACACTTTGAAGCAACAAAGGGAACCTGTGGTTTCAGGATAGCTATGACTCAACAAAGGGAACCGGTGGTTTCAGGACAGCTGTGAATTCACAAAGGGACCTTGTGGTTTCAGGATAGCTATGACTCAACAAAGGGAACTGGTGGTTTCAGGACAGCTGTGAATCAACAAAGGGACCCTGTGGTTTCAGGATAGCTATGACTCAACAAAGGGAACCGGTGGTCTTAGGATAGCTATTACTCAACAAAGGGACTCGGTGGTTTCAGGACAGATGTTAATCAACAAGGGGACCCTGTGCTTTCAGGATAGCTATGACTCAACAAAGGGACTCGGTGGTTTCAGGACAGCTGTTAATCAACAAAGGGACCCTGTGCTTTCAGGATAGCTATGACTCAACAAAGGGAACCGGTGGTTTCAGGACAGCTGTTAATCAACAAAGGGACCCTGTGCTTTCAGGATAGCTATGACTCAACAAAGGGACCCTGTGCTTTCAGGATAGCTATGACTCAACAAAAGGAACCGGTGGTTTCAGGACAGCTGTGAATCCACAAAGGGACCTTGTGGTTTCAGGATAGCTATGACTCAACAAAGGGAACTGGTGGTTTCAGGAGAGCTGTGAATCAACAAAGGGACCCTGTGGTTTCAGGATAGCTATGACTCAACAAAGGGAACCGGTGGTCTTAGGATAGCTATTACTCAACAAAGGGACTCGGTGGTTTCAGGACAGATGTTAATCAACAAGGGGACCCTGTGCTTTCAGGATAGCTATGACTCAACAAAGGGACTCGGTGGTTTCAGGACAGCTGTTAATCAACAAAGGGACCCTGTGCTTTCAGGATAGCTATGACTCAACAAAGGGAACCGGTGGTTTCAGGACAGCTGTTAATCAACAAAGGGACCCTGTGCTTTCAGGATAGCTATGACTCAACAAAGGGACCCTGTGCTTTCAGGATAGCTATGACTCAACAAAGGGAACCGGTTGTTTCAGGACAGCTGTGAATCAAGAAAGGGAACCAGTGGTTTCAGGACAGCTGTGAATAAACAAAGGGACCCTGTGGTTTCAGGATAGCTATGACTCAACAAAGGGACCCTGTGTTTTCAGGACAACTGTTAGTCAACAAAGGGAAGTAGTGGTTTCTAGACAACTACGAGCTGTTTCACAAACAACTGGGAGCCTTGTTCATCCATAAGAAATTTGGATTCATTGATATTCCTTTAAATGTTAGTTTAGCGGCAGAAAGCCATCCAGCTGTAAAACGCATGGAAAACCTTTTATCATGACATAACAGCAAACATTATATAACATGCTCATTGTATATTGCGTGTTTGTAGTTACTGATTTAACAAAACAGTAGCAAACTCCAGACCCCTAATTCATAAGTGTGCAACTTCTTGCTCACCCTTCCAAAGAAAGCCAAGTATGTAGATTTCAACAGAGACCTACCAAAAACCAAACATCCCCCCAAAGACTTCAAACAAAGCCTGCCAATCCCTTCCCAAAGAGCATAGCCCTCTATCTCTCACTATAAAGGACTGAACCTAAAGCTACTGGCATTTTGTAAAGAACTTAAGCTCTCCTCTTCAAACTGTACTTCACTGAAGAGGGCATCTGCACCCATGCGTGCCCGAACATCACCAGGCACCAGAAAGCTTGCATCGTCACTCCTAGCAGCTACTCGCCAACTCATACAATGCTCCAACAGTAATGATCTTATAAAACTCAGATCTACCTGCATACAATGCGCTCCCCACTTCCCCATTTCTCTCGAAGGACCTTTCTCCTGTCAGACGTGAGTTTTCATGCTCCATTGCTAAACTTACACCACTGATTGGCACTAGGGAAAGAAACAGCTGCCCAAAGCCTCTATGAATTCTACCCCCACAGCACTACTCCCATCAAATCACAGTTTCCCTCTCTGCTCTCAAATCCCTATATCTCAATGCTAGATCTATTCCCAAGCATGCAGTAGAAATGTGGGACCTTCTTACTTCAGCACAACCAGGTCTGGGCTTTATCACTGAAAAATGGCTACACTCCTTAGCGTTGCCTTGTATTCCTGTAACATTTCCAGAAAATTACAAATTGATAAGGCAAGACAGGGAATCTAAACCAGCAGGTGGGATAGCTGTAACCTTCTGGGTTTCCCTCAGATTGGAAATCCTTGACTCCCTACTCACCGATTGGGTTGATATGATAATATATTGGAATAGTGCTCTAATCTACCACCCTCAAGGACAAAAAAAAGAATTTAGTCACGATCTAGGAGAACGATTAGAACATTACGTACTATCCACACAAGATTTTCTTTTGATAGGAGATTTCAATTACCAAGTTGATGTAACCACTGATCCCGATGTTCCTATTCTGCTTTCAAATCTTGAAATTTTAAATCTTTACCTGATTATGGCTGGCCCAACACATTTGCCAGGACATTCTCTAGACCTCTTTTTCTCTACTATCAAGCCCTCTCAAGTTGACACCCTACGACCTTTAACTTAGACAGATCATTTTTTGATCAGTTTTCAAATCCCTATCTCAACCCTCCCCAGAAAAACAATGGCCCAGAATCAACCTATCTCGAGGCCTTGGAAACGGATTACTCTTGCATCGTTTCAATGTGCCTTTTACAATTTTCAAATTAGAAGGCTCACATGATATAAATTCAGCCTTAGCACGGTTTAACAAATCTGTTTCTCTTGCATTCAATGTTGTGGCTCCCTACAAACCACCTCCCATAAAGAAATGCAGGTCTCACGCTCCTTGGTATTCAGTGGAATTAAAAGCTGACAAATCGAGCTGTAAAAGACTCGAGCGCAACTGTGGGATGTAGAAAACTAGTACAGATAAATAAGTATTCAAATGTGCATTACACGCATTACACAGCAAAATAAAAATAGCATGCAGACAACATAATAGATCAGACAGGAAACTCTTTAGGAATGATTCAGAATCCTAAACACCTTTATCAAACCCCTGGCATATTCCTCTGTTACTCCAGTATCTCAGACTCTCTGTAACATCTTGGCTAGCCACTTTCAAAATTACTAACATCTGCAGTAGTTTTTATTCCATGGTTAATTAATCAACTGACTGAGCACCATTGACCTACCACAAAATTCTGTTTTGGTGGTACTCAAAAGGTTCAGGACTATTTTTCAAACTCAGATGCTTGACTTGCTAGCAAAAGTAAAATCAGGCTCCCTTTCTGATCTTAGTTCTCCACAGGTCATCACAACTCTTTCCCCTCTTCTCGCTCCAGCCATACCAGCATTGTGTAACCAATCCCCGACCCAAGCCACTGTTCCATGGCTTTGAAAAGCAGCTCATGTTACACCTATCCTGAAGAAACTAAAAGCAGACCTCAAGGACTCAACGTATTACCGTCCCATATCTCCACTTCCTCCATTGAGTAAGGGTTTGGAGGCCCTTGTCAATAAACAGCTCTCCGCCTACCTGAAGAGCAGTAGTTTGTTTGGCATCTCACAATCAGGCTTCCGACCCTCCCACAGCACTGGGACAGCTCTACTTGCAGTAGTAGACACTATTAGGCTATCCCTGGATACCCGATACCCTGCCATTCTGGTCCTGCTTGATCTATCGGCAGCGTTCGATACCATCTCGCTTTCCATCTTGGTGCAGTGACTCTATCATGTAGGTATCCAGGGATCAGCCCTTGAGTGGATCCAAACAGTTTCTATGTGCATGTTCCATTCCAAGACTTTCTCTTTGGACAAGGGGATACCTCAGGGCTCCTCCTTAAGCCCTATGCTTTTCAGCCTCTATGTATCCCCCTTAGCCCACTTAGTGAAGTCCTTCAGGTTTGAGCCGTTTTCTTATGCAGATGACACCCACTTGGCCATCTCGTTTTGGCAAGACACTGAGAATGTCAAACCGTGATTTGTGCCTGTATGAAAGAGATTTCCATCTGGATGTCCCTCAACTGTCTTCCACTGAATGAGGGCAAGTCAGAGACCCTTCTGTTTTGGCAAAGCTCAGCTCTATTGGGTGAAGGATTGGTGGGCAGTAGAGCTTGGTCCTGTTGCATTGCCCAGTAGAATTGCCAGGAACCTGGGCATACTTTTAGACAACCACCTATCTATGAGAGACCAAATTACCTCCACCTGTGGTACCTGTTGTGGTATATGCGCCTCCTCAAAAAATCTTTCAGTGGCTTCCATTGAGCTCCCGGAAGACACTCACCCAGGCTGTAAACATCAGTCACCTGGATTATGGCAATGTCCTAATCCTCGCCTCTAACTAATCCCTTTCAAATTCCGGATAGACTAAAACACTGCTGCCTGTATAATAAACAACCTGCCCCCAAGTACCCCATCAGCCCCCACGCTTAGAGCCCTACATTGGCTCCCTGAAAAGAAGAGCCTTCACAGGTTTCTTGTATTTAGTGTAGATTTATTCATATCACAGCATCCCAGCAAATACAGCTTCAACAACTCAGTCTTCCTTGTACTAACCGCTCCCCACTAGAATCTTCCCTCATTTGCATTCTACTCGTAGCTAGGTGACCAACTGGTGACATCAGCACTAGATATCTCTACATATCTCCCTTTTTTGCAACAAATAATATTGAAACACATAAATAGATAAGTAATGATTATACACAACATTTGTCAAACAGAATTCTATCTTTAGGTGGCACACAATACACTACTTAAGTTCTTTACTAAAATTCTCATTTACATATCTAAAATACATTACAATTAACATGACATGACTAACCATCTTACTGGTAACCTTTTGGCATCTTTATGGTTGACACACTTTACAAATATTTCCTAAACTCCAAGTCGTACCATCTTCTAAGTCGACAACATTGGATCTCACACTTTTAACTTGAAAGGGTCCAAGATATTTACTTTCCCCTTTTCGGACCCACTCATTTTTCCGCACTACAACCCAATCTCCTCTTTGGACACACACTCGTTTTACACCCTTCCTATAATCATATATCCCTTTCATTTTTTCTTGATTCCCTTGCACTTTTTTTGATATTTCCTCACGGTCAACCCATATTTTTTCCTTCCTACATAACCATACAGGACACTCTTTCTTCCCAGGCTCCCTTCCTTTAAGTGACACAAAAGGAGCCACTCCTGTACCAGAATGGGGAGTAATTCTGTGCATCCACACCATCTTTCTCAATTCTTCTTTCCACGATAATCCATTAGCCAGTGATAACTGTATGTTATCCATAATTATTCGGTTAGTTCTTTCCACTAAACCATTCGCTTGTGGTCTGAATAAAGCTACTCTCTCATGCACAATTCCCAACTTATTTAAATAGTCCACCATCTCTCTTGATGTGAACTGCACTCCATTGTCAGTCACAATACTCCCTGGTAATCCCTCTTCCAGGAAAACCTTCTCAAGAAACCTTATGACATTACCCGTACTGATTTCTCCCATAGTCGGGATCGTAAACCATTTGGAATGATAATCTACTAGAACTAGGATAAACCTATCCCTCATTCCTAATTTATTAATCGGACCAATAAAATCCATGGACAGTTTCTCCCAAGGTTTTGTTGGAAACTTGGTACATTCTAGAGGAGGTTGACGTACAATTTTTGATTTGTCACTATTCTGGCAAAACTGACAATCTTTTACTAAAGCCTCGACATCACTATCAATTCCCGGCCACCAGAATGATTCTCTAATCCTTCTTTTAGACATTCCTTGACCTGGGTGACCCTCATGAATTATTTCCAAAATCTGCTTTCTTACTTCCTTCGGAGGTATGATCTGCCACCTTCTCATAATGTTATCACCACAAAGACTTAATTCTTCTTTAACTTTGAAAAACTCTGTCAAATCAAGATCCTTGCAATCATCCAAATGCCAACCCCTAACAATTCTCGTCTTCACCTTTTCCAACACTGAATCATTCTTCATAGCTTTCTCCCAATCTTCAGACAACAAAGCACACACTCCTACATTACTACAGATATCTCCATTTATATCACCACACACTTCCTCAGAATTCTCCTCCAAAGGCATTCTCGACAAACAATCTGCAACCAAATTTTTCTCCCCCTTGACATATTCCACATCATAATTAAATTCCATAACAGATAGTAACCATCTAGAAATCCTCGGTGTTACACTTCCTTCCAATCCTTTACCCCTTTAAAGATGTACAGTAAGGGCTTATGGTCAGTTCGGACTTTGAATGGGAGACCCCATAAATAAAATTTGAAGTGGCACATAGCCCAGCAACACGCTAAAGCTTCCCTCTCTATTACGGAATATGACCTTTCTGCACCTTGCAATCTCCTACTTGCAAACCCAACAATTTTTTCCTCGCCTTTAATTACTTGCGACAACACTGCACCAATGCCAACACCACTAGCATCTGTGGTTAAAATCGTTCTCCCACCAACCTCGAACCGTCCTAATGTGGGTGCCTCAGAAATTTTCTTTTTTATAAGTTCAAAGCTTGTTTTGCACTTCTCTGACCACTCAAACGGGACACCCTTCTTCATAACTTCCCTTAAGGCCTCAACAGTCTCTGCAAAATTACTTACATATTTTGAACAATACTCTGCAAGTCCTAAGAACGATCTTAGTTCATCTTTACTCTTTGGTTCTGGTGCTAAAGTTACAGCCTTAACAATGTTTTTCTTTGGTTTTATGCCTTTTGCACTTATTTCATGCCCCAAATAGTCAACTACATTCTTTTT
Organism: Triturus cristatus; assembly: GCF_964204655.1. Lineage (NCBI taxonomy): Eukaryota > Metazoa > Chordata > Amphibia > Caudata > Salamandridae > Triturus > Triturus cristatus. The sequence goes on along the minus strand of NC_140591.1, from coordinate 1,666,966,455 downwards.
CAACTGACACTTCTCTTTTTTTATGGTCAAATTATGTTTCTCAAGTCTCCTCATCACCTCTTCAAATATCCTATCATGATCAGAATGATTTTCTCCAGCAATCAAGATGTCATCTTGAAAGCACCAGACCTTCCTCATGTCCCCAAAAATACTTTTCATAGCCCTCTGAAAGACAGCCGACGCCGATGCTAGTCCAAACGGCATCCTTTTGTATCTAAATGCACCTAAAGGCGTGGCAAACGAAGTCAAATGTCTAGATCCTTCATGCAAACTAATTTGATGGTACGCTGCCGACATATCTAAAACACTAAAAACTTGTCCCTTCCCCATAGTTGATAGCATCTCAGATATATTAGGTAGAGGTTCTCTATCCACCCAAATGTTCTTGTTTAGATCGCGCAAGTCAATACAAAGGCGAATCTTTTTACCATCCTTTGGCGCGATTACAATTGGAGCCAACCATTCAGAGGCCTCTATCGGCTCAATAATTCCTTGATTCAATAAATTGTCAATTTCTTGGCGTAGAGGTTCTAACATTAAATTGGATACATTCCTTACTTTGTGGACAACAGCCTTTGCATTGTCTTTTAAAATAATCTTGCGTGAAAATCCCTTTAATAATCCTAATTTGGAAGAAAACACATTAGGATATTTGTCAAATAGTCTCTCATTATCGGATATATCTTGCACATTTGCTTTTTCTAGGACCATAACAGGTTCTTTGGCATTAGGGTCAATGACAATATTCAAATCTTTTTGATGTCTCCATCCCAAGAGGTCTGACCCAAAGTCTGTAATATAGATCCTACCCTTGACCGCCTCACTTTTGAATCTTAAAGTCATCCAGCACACTCCTAGAATTTCTATCCTTTTCCCAGCATATCCTACTGCACGGATATCAGATTTACCCATTGTTGGACTGTGGCCCTTAGGCCAATTTCTCTCAAAGGAATTTTTTGACAGAAGAGTATACAAACTCCCTGAATCAGCTAATAATCTAACTTCTTTCCCATCAAGTGTGACATTACAATGTGGCTTTTCCAACGTATCTGTACTTTCCATTTTCACATCAGATTGAGACAATTCCTTGATGTCATTTACCTGAGGTTCTCCATGAATAACATCAACCATTAGAAAAATATCATCAACATACTCACAGACATCTTCTACTTCTTGGACTCTATTTTTACCAATACCCTTCGTTCTACACATCTTAGAGAAATGTCCCCTCTTACCACAATTTCTGCACAATGACCCTCTTGCAGCGCAGTTAAAACTAGTAGCTATATGCCCTGGAGCACCACATCTAAAGCATTTAATTTCTCTTGGTTGATAACTTGTCCTAGACGATTGGAATGGTAACAGCTTATCGTCAGAATTTTTCTTCGCATCAGTTTTGTTGTCACCTTTTTTCTCAATAAGCTCTACTTTTTCTTGTTTGAAGCTATTAAGAGGTTTATCCATTTCTTTTATCCAAATGTCTGTATGTTCCATTGCCTTTGCAATCCCAATCGTTTCATCTAAATTATATTCTTTTGTTAACAACTTTTCCCTTATCTTTTTGTTATTTACACATCGTACTAATTGATCTCTAATTAAAGAATCGTTTAACTGTTCAAATTTACATGTTACTGCTAACCCTATCAAGGTAGACACATACGATTTTATATCTTCACCGTCTTTCTGGTTCCTGGTGAAAAATTTATGACGTTCAAGTACAACATTTGTTTTTGGTTTAAAGTGAAATTCTAACATTTGTAGGGACATATCGTATATATTAGTAGGTTGGCCATCTCCCATACCTAAAGATATTTCTGGAATTTCTTCATAAATTCTTCTACCCTCTACTCCTAAATGATGTAAAAGAATTGCTTGTCGTCTAACAGGACCATATTTGTCTCCCCCAATGGCTAAAAGGTAGGTTATAAATAATTTTTTCCATTGTAACCATGGTATTGATGGCTCTCCTGGAGACACTAAAAAAGGAGGTGGAGATGACATGGATTGATCTGACATATTCTCTGTAAAGGAATAGGTTAATTTTAAAATAAAAATCTAAAATAATGAATTAAAATAATAACTTGAATGGTGAATTATTGAAGTATTATTATTGTTATTGATGTCTGCAATCCTGATTTCAGATCTTCCAAGTCGTTTTATGAAGTGGCTTGAAGATTGTGAAGATTGGTCCTTTTCCAGTGTTTATTACAATAGTCCTTTTTTAGTGTTACTTGTTCTGGCACTCTGTATTGTTTGGAGCATAGAGAAGGCAACTGTTCAGGGAAGGTAATCAATCCTTTCTTCTTGTTGTAGAACTAGTCATTTATTGCTTCTTCTCCCTTGTAGATAAAGCGTTTAGATGCCTTTCTCTTTTTTTAGCTTGAAAACACGAGCTTGCTAGCACATGCGTTAATGTTGATTCAAAGCGGGGACTCGAATCTGAGGTGTCGAGCGTGAGGCAACGCGCATCATTCAGCTCGTGAAGTCGATTACTTAGCTCGTGAAGCCGAGCGTGAACAGCATCGTTTGTTTAAATGGCTCGAGCAGCTAAACGCGAGACGAAATGGACGCGTAATTGAAAGTAAATACTTGAGCCGGTTAAGTGCTTCTGATGACACGTCTGGTATTTGTTTAGTAATTGACAATTCCGATCTTGTTCAAGACGCGCTCCAAATACCCATTACATCCCGGCACTTTTCAAAAGATGAAAAAGCTTTTAAACATACGCGCTCATCGTTTCAATAAATGTCAGCGTGCCTTTGAAATTTAAACGTTGTTAAATCACTAAAATAGCAACACTCTTCATACGCGACAGCAGTGCTAGTGTTCACTTGAAACAAAGCAACAGATCAAGTCTTTAAATAGATTAAAGTTGTGTTGATGTTGGCTTGTGCTAGAGAATATGAAATTCAGCACCATTGAGGCATTACCAAACACTTATAGTTACTCAACGTTATAGTCTTGAGAAATAGGGTACTCACAGAGATGAGTGTTAAGTTTTCTTGCCTATAACTAATGCCTTTATCTTCTTTGCCTTTATCTTCTATGGTCCTATGCCCTTATCTTCCTTTATCTTCTTTTAATAATCCAAGGATGGGATGCTGTTTCTGCTTCCTTGCGCAGACCACTCGTCGCCATGAAAAGAAGAGCCTTCACAGGTTTCTTGTATTTAGTGTAGATTTATTCATATCACAGCATCCCAGCAAATACAGCTTCAACAACTCAGTCTTCCTTGTACTAACCGCTCCCCACTAGAATCTTCCCTCATTTGCATTCTACTCGTAGCTAGGTGACCAACTGGTGACATCAGCACTAGATATCTCTACACTCCCCTTTTGCAAGAGAGCTTTGTTCAAACTGTTCTCTCTGACTGAAATACCTTCAGGACAGACTTACTCTATACCTTCAGAACAGAAATGTACAATCTAGCAATCAATATATTTTACTTCCACGGCGTATCGGCACAGCTAAACATGATGGCTTAGCCTGTTCTTACCTTGGCCCGTACCACTGGAACAAACTTCCCCTGTTTATCTGTGCATGCACAAGTCTATTTAGCTTTTAAAAAACACACCTCAAAACCTGGTTGTTCTAATTCTGCTTCTAGTTCATCTACCTGCTGCTCGCGCACTGAGATGTCCCTAAAGGGATGAGTTGTGCACTATATTGTGATCCAAATAACATAACATATAACATAACATACGCATAACATAACTGACTGAGACCTAAGCATTCCACAACTCACAGAAACCAGAGATGGAGCAGGGACAAGGCAACAGCAGCCAGGGCAACAACCCCAACAATCCGAGCACCAGTCAGGATGTCCAGAGAGACTCCCAGGGAAAGAGGAAGAGGAAGTATAATTTCAGCGAGGAAGGCAATGAAATAGTGATCACAGAGGTGACAACTTCGTCACCTCCAAATTGCCATTGGGGAAGAAAGAGGCCATGTGGCAGCCATTAGTGGACAAGATCAAAAGAGTTCAAAAGGGGTTGGCACGATTACAAGTAGGCCTGGGCGGAGTTCGCAGAGTTGTTCTGTTCTCCATGGAATTCCGCGGAGTTACTGAAAAACTCTGCAGAGCTCTGCATCCTGGGGGAGCAACTTGAACCAATATTTCTAAGACCTTCATTTGATGCAGTCCTTGCTTGCTCTTAAAATATTGACTGTGTAAAGAGCTATTATTATACACTCGTACCACATGTTGGCAGTAGATGATTGAATTGAGCTAAAGATGCATTCAGAGGCCTGAGGTCCTGTAGTGTGTGTCCAGGCACGGGCAGGGTTAGTTGTCTTCGCTGGCACCAAAGTGCACAGACACAGACCAAATTAATTCAGTGATCTTGTCTGGCACCAAAGCCCTCGCACAGGAAAACTCCCTTCCCTGAAGCCAAGCTCATGGGATTCCTGGGTTGTTGCTGCCTGTGGGCAATGTCTCCCTACACAGTGGCCCCCAGCACATTCCAAAAACCTCCCTTTCAAACACCGCCGAAAAATTCTCCCGCCCTCCACGGAACTTGTCTTGCGAGATTCCAAACACATTCTGGACATGCCGCCAGCCCGTGCAAATAATCATTATAGCATGGTGCTGCTAAGTGTAGGTGCCAGCCTTGAGCGATCCCTAGAAGCAGCCTGGGGCTATACGTTTCCTGGTATGTTATATACATTTGTTATATGAGCATCTTTTGATAATGTTTATATGTGCACATAACATACACATCGGAATACAGTGTTCTCCATTGCTGCCAAGCATAATGACATTGTATTCTTTACAAAGCGGTTAGCAGCGGCAAGGGCACATGGCGCAGAGTAGGCCAAAATGGAAATGTGTAGACCAATAGGTGGTGCACTGGTGCAACCCCTGGAGTAGTACTAGTTTCACAGTTACCTAACCTTGTTCACATGGTGGCTATCCACAGCAGCGCAGCCTGCTAGTCTCTCTGAGCGTCCTCTCTGTTCTACTGCTGCACAGTGTGCACTGCACTGAAAGAGAAGCCTCCCCTGCACCACCTCAGATTTGATTCATTGCGGGAACTTAGTGCAGCAGCTAACCCCCAACTCCAAGGACAGCAAGATCTGCAGTGCACATGTCCTACTGCGTGAATGCAAGCCTAGCCCAAGGAAATCCCATGATAGGGTCAGGCAAAATCCTATTGGTAACTGTAAACTCTTCTCCACTGTTGGAGAGGACATTTTTTGCCAAGAGGAGTGCAGAGTGCTAAAAACAATGCAAACTTCGCTGGCGGAGTGGAGTTAATCACCCACCCCTAATCATAATTGGAGGACCAAGGAGAAACTGGCCAATAACCTGAAGGCAGCCATGCAGACCGGAGGAGGAGAGCCTGAAAACCAGGAGGTGCTGGACACCTTGGAGGAGCGGGTGAACTCAGTTATCCCAGCAGAGTTGATAAGCGGAGTACCCAGACTGGACAGTGCAGACATTGAAGACCTGCAAGACCTTCAGGGTAAGTGGCAACAAGGGGCAATATAGGAAAGAAGGGCATACTGTGCGACGGAGCAAGCTATGTCCCAATGCTGCACTGTGCTGTGTGCAAGGGAAAGCATAGGAATCTCACTCGTGTACAGCCATACATTGCATAAAAGTAACTGATACTGCCCAGTTGTACAGCTCAGTCCAGCTCTGACAAGTAAGTCCATTCCATGTGTGATGTGCAGCAGCAGTCCAGGTTCACCTCTGTATCCTTGGACTTGAAGTGGAATGTATAACATGAGTCAACAGAGCTACAAGTCCCATAATACAAAGCAAAAAACATGGACTGGAACATCACATCATGCATGGATATTTGAAATGTTCCCAACATGGCAGTGACAATGCTGTCCCCCTTACACCATGAGGCTAGTGTCTGATTCGGGCCCATGCAGCCAAATCAGGAAGATAAAGCAACGGAAGGGGTTGTTAGAGGATAAACCCCTCACCCAGGAGGGGGTTCAGGTGTATGACATTTGAAGTATCACCACAAATGGATATGAGAAGAGCCACTTGTATAGTCACTTGCATAAAACTACATTGGACACAGCTGTCTCAACATGCGGGGTGAGAGCACATAGGTGTTTGGCGCCATGGTAGAGTCAACCCGTTCTCCTGTCAAGTACAAATTCATACTGGGGGTGAGAATGAATGTAAATGATGCAGACCAGAGGACCATGGGGCATATTTTTGGGATTTTGGCATAGGGTTGCGCAGCAAGGCACCTTGCTGTGCTGCCCTACACCAAAGTGAAAGGGTAGCAATGCACACACCTAGAAAAAGGAAAAGAATAAACACATTTCTCCTCATTACATCTCACCTCAGGAGGAATTTGGCACGTCTCCAGCTTTACATCACTTTGTAAATCTGGGGCAGTGTCAAATTCCATGGGTGGTGGGATGTAAATTGATTTGTGCTGTTGCCTTACTCATGATTTATGCAGCCACTCAAAGCCATGCAGGGTGGCTTTGCGTGGCTACATACATTGAAATGAGACCCCTGTACCACGCATATACCACTTAACGTTGTGCAAAAGTGACACAGGGCTGTCATAAAAAAAAGACCCTTGTGTGTTGAAAAAAAAGATGGTGTGTGAGGCCTGTGGGTCCCTGGTAATGTTGTGCAATGTAGGTGTGGCTGAGCACATTGAACTGACACTGTGTCCGAATGGGGTGACATTGCATTGCAATGAGGTGAGAAGTGACGTGTACTTCAAGGTAGCCTGACCAATGCACATGCACTGCTCTGTCTGATAGTGTCACACTTGTGTTGCAGCTGGGAAGGTATGACATGGAAGAGGGCATTGGTGTACCTCTTTTCAAAGGGCTCCTGTGGAGGAGACCTATCTCAGGACTGAGAGCTCTTCTCTTTAGAGTTTTGTTTTTTATTATCCCACTTCTTTTTAGAAGAATTAGGTGTCTGCTTAGAAGTGTCCTTTTTGGGACTGCCCACTAGTTGTGGTTTTAAAGCTTTTCCCCCCCAAAACTATCCCTGCCTAATTCTGTATACACACTTGCAATTATTATGGGTAGTTCATTAACCTGTTCTAGTGGAGAGAACTCCCGTAGGCGTTGGTGGATTGACACTGATGCTGCTTCCCCTTTAATGTTAGCTAGTATTATGGCTGATACCTGGTCGTAGTTATTTAATAATTTCATCCCAACGTTTAGGGCAGGCTCTGCACCGTACTCATTTTGTATTTGTCCTAATACATCTGGTATTACTGCTAATGAAGGAATACCATGCGTTCGGGTATATATGGCAGCAAAGACTGTACCCCAAGAGGTACAATGCTCTAACTGTGGTGTAATCCCCATGTTGTTAACATTCTGTGTTTTTCAAATGGTGTTGTATTTGGGAATACTGCTTCTAGCTGGGTTATTTTCTGAGCTACCCAGCAAGGAATTTGTTCACGTTTTGTGGGCAATTTACCCATTACCGTGTGTAAAGTTTGTGGAGTAATTTAATAGCTGTGCTCTGTGTAGGAGATACATTTGGTGTAATTACTGTTGGTTAAACCGCTAGTGTCCTCAAGACGAAGTGTGTCATGTTTCTGTAAAGTTTTATCAACTCTTTGTGTTGAACAAGCAGTTCCTCACATGGCATTGTGTCAATGTCAGGATGTGGTGCATAGGTCGCTAATATTGGCCATGTTGCTCCTGGGCTTCCTAAAGGACCAAGCCTTGTTGTTTTTCTTGAGTGAGGTAGGGTTCCATTAAACCAGAAAATATGTTCCTGGTAAGTAAGTGGAATTTCAATCTCCTCAAACGGAGTGTAGACCGCTGGAGTCTCTTCATGTAAGTAATAATAAAAAGTGTTTGTTACAGCATTTGCTGCAGGGAATGTAGCTTAGGAATAGAATACCTCTATTTGGAAATCTTTGTGTACCTCTATCACGAATAGGTGGTAACCCATTTTTGAGTACTTTACCTGTCAGAGTATGTCTTACATTGGCTGCAATCTGTATTGCATTGGCATCTTTCTCCTCTTCTGAGCGATTAAGTGCCTGGTCTAAATCTCCTGTTTTGGTAGTCATTGTGTTTAAGACACCGAATGACTATCCAAGGAAATTAGGATAAGGTGCTTTGCACAATTTTGGGAGAAATGTCTTTCAACCTTGATTAACCAACAGCCAATAAATTGGATATTTTGCCTACTCAGCTGTGGCGGAGTTTTTGTGCCCACCCACTCCAGACGTCTCTTGTGTTTGTGAGTAGGCGTCTCTGAGAATAAGCACAATTGAGCTACCCAGATTCTACTGCTAAATAAGTACCAAACCAAACATTGATGCCGCCATGTAGTGTAGTTACTATAGTACCCCTGCAGGACCTGCGCTTTTGGACAACATACACTGTGGGTCGGGTGGTAGACTGACTCTGTGCACCCCCACCGTGTATGTTAGCCTTCTTTTGCATTAGCTAGCTCACAGTGCCACTAGAATATCCTTTTATCAGAGATATTAGTTTTTGACAACCTCAGAACACAACAAACCCTGATTCCTCAGACTCGTGGAAATAATATACTACTTTTCACCCAGTCACTCGTGCTTGCTCATTTTGTCTCAGAGAGATATGCGGAAGAAACAGTTGAGCATGTTTACAATATGAATGTATTGTACCGCTGTTCTTCTAGTGTAAAATATATGCGCTGCTACAACTGTAATACAGTAGCAGAGATATAGGATCAGCAGTACAGTGAATAAAAAGGAATAGCACAGTTCTACCATTTTGCAATAGTCATGAACATATACATTCATATAAAATGCATTTATAAAATAAAGCGTATACTCCTAAGATTCCTGTCTAGATGTACCAATGTGTACCTAGCATGTGAGTACTTGTGAAAGAGTTAATAAGCCTAAGAGCCAAGAATACCCCTAGGATTTAATTGAACCTCATTACCTGAATAATGAGAGTGTGGGACCTCGTCCTGGTCTCGAGTTGGACACCCCGCAAGGGATGTTCAGACCACTGTCAGCTGGAGCGACTGCATGCAGGAGTCTCAGCATCTCTGGTCAGTGTGTCGGCCTTGAAGTCTCGGTTCCCTCCTGCCTACTGATAGCAAGAGGTGCTGTATTTATACAGTCATTGTGCGTGTGTTAGCCATTGTTCAGTATGAGGATGACGTTGGGGATTAAACCTTGTGCGTAGATAGGAGAGGTAAAGTATACTCCCTAGGTAGTGTTCTCATAAATTATGCATGTGTGCTAAGGATGACGTCTTAGCAATATCGATTGGAAAAAACCCTCCCTCTGCATGGAAGTAGGTGAAAGGTTTAGTCCATAAAAGGCGTCAGTCCTTTTAAGGCGTTATGTCCGTTTAAGGCGTTCTGTCGTTAATAGGAGTTATATCCTATGAAATGAAGAGGAGATGATGTAGCAAAAGTGTACGATGTTTCCTGGACCTATATTAGGGTACCGATATAAAAAATACCAATATAGTGCATGTCAGGAGGGAGCTTGAAAAAAAGAAATGTTTTAACATGCTACATATGTCAAATCAGGTGGATGGGAAACAGGGAATTGTGAAGTGACAGGATGAGCTAGGTTGCCATGACAAAGGGCAGGATTCAGGGATGGTTGGAGGGTGAGGTGTATGGGCATAGTTGTGTGGCAAACCTGGGTAGGTACATGCCGCAGATTATCAGCAATACTAACATGTGGGGTACAGCTTGGCCCACAGCCCTCAAATACAGGCAGCCTTGTGTGTCATTTGGATATGGTCATGCATAGTGTTGGTGTTGGTGTCACATGAGAGTCAATTTATGTCACTGACCATGTCATGAATGATGTAGTATGTGATGTCATCAGCAGTGCATTGCGGGGTTGCGAGCTATAGTTAGCTGAACTAACTATAAAGGACAAATTTCTCAGGTTTTCTACGAGTGAAATGTCCAAATCACTACAGCGTCCCTGAAACCTGTGGTTTTTTCAGTGAATTTCTAAGGTTTTTTAAATGCTAATTTTTAACTATAATGTCCCTGAAACCTATGTTTTTTTTCAGTGAATATATATATATAAAACACATTGAAACTTTTTGGAAACACTCAGTCACTGGATGATGTCATCAGTGATGTCATTTGAGATGTCATCAGTGATGTCAACAGTGATGTCACTGACCATGTTGTGAGTGATGTAATATGTGACATCATCAGCAGTGTATTGTGGGGGCACGAGTTATAGTTACCTCAACTAACTATAACGGCTGAATTTCTCTCGTTTTGTACGAGTGAAATATCCAACTAACTATAACTTCCCTGAAACCTGTGTTTTTTTCAGTGAATTTCTAAGGTTTTTTAAATGCTAACTTCTAACTATATTGTCCCTGAAACCTATGTTTTTTTCAGTGAATTTCTATGGGTTTTTTAATGCTAATTTCTAAATATTTTTTTACAAAAAAGGAAGGTGCACCAGAGAAAAGTCCAAACTGGAGTAAGTCCTTATAATTCCTTTTAATTTTCATATGTTTTTCCATAGAATAAAAGATCAGCCAACGCGTTTCGTTCTTTGAGATAAGAACTTCTTCAGGGCTAAAGTAGGAAGGTGCTGTGCAATACAAATCACTTCACGGCGAAAGATACTGATGAGTCCATATTCTCAAAATCCCATAATAAGCATTCGAGAGTATAAAATGTGCAGATCCGCACACCAATTCAAATGTGAGGAAGCATGGGACCGATATCGTAGTCCGATCGGCAGACGTGTATTCACTGTATTGAATACACGTCTGCCGATCGGACTATATATGAGAATATGGACTCATCAGTATCTTTCGCCGTGAAGTGATTTGTATTGCACAGCACCTTCCTACTTTAGCCCTGAAGAAGTTCTTATCTCAAAGAACGAAACGCGTTGGCTGATCTTTTATTCTATGGAAAAACATATGAAAATTAAAAGGAATTATAAGGACTTACTCCAGTTTGGACTTTTCTCTGGTGCACCTTCCTTTTTTGTAAAAAAGTTCTTTCTCATCTGATTTTCAGTGGAGTCCCTCTGCGGCGGACTTTGGAAGATTTGTGCACAGGACATTTACTATTGTACATTTGGGTTTGAGGTGCTGAACCAGTGGTCAGCCGTGGTGGTTTCTTTTGGTTAAACTAATTTCTAAATATAATGTCCAAAAAATACTTTTTCTTATTTTTTCGCTATGCGCAATTCCACGGTAACATTTTTATGTTTCAAAAGTATATGTATATAAATTTAATATGTATATTATAGTAAGAGATTATTTAATTTAATTATAAAAATCATATATTTGTAATTGTAATAAAGATATATTATTGTTAAATATATTTTTCGGGAATCACGTCAGGTGCACACTGAGTGCGCTCCAGGTGCGCGAATCCCATGTGACTTTGAAAGGAACAATTTAATTGGTTAAGAACCTTTTCTTTCTAGAATTTGAAGGACCCCACCCATTGTTTTCATTCCTTCAAGAGCATCTCAGCAGACACACCTGTTGTCTTCTGCTCCTCTTGTTTGTCTTTTTTTGGTGTTTTTTTTAAGTCATCTAAAAATGGCAGCTAGCAATCAACCTCTGCAAGTTCCACCTGAAGAGGAAGAAGACCTGGAGAAACCTGTGAAGAAAAGATACAAAAATATTGTGCGGGCATTTTTCTCCATTCCACCTGGGGAGAAAAAGGTGAATGCCCGAAAAGTCACCTGCACTATTGGTGAGAATGTCCTCTCACAAGGTTCTGAAAAGAAATATTCGTGCAGGATGTCATCGATGTGGAAACATCTTCAGACAATGCATCTTCAATGTCTTGCTAGGGAACAGATTCGAAGGGAACAACAGAGGCAGGCAACTGACAACAACGCTGCTGGCCCTAGCACATCATCTGCTTCAACATCATCTGGCACACCCAACATCATCCCTGACTTCGCTAGAGAGAGCAGCATTGTGTCAAATGTAAAAAAAAATCTTTGCTATGGTGAGCAATCACTGGATGCTATCCTGGTTGCTATTAGGAACCACCAGTGTTTATTTTATTTTTCTATGCAATGTGTTCAGAATTGCATAATGTTTTGAACATGTTCACTGTTGGTTGTTTTTTTTTCCTTTTCTTTTTTAAAAAAACACCCCAAAAATTTAAAGAAAGTTGAAAAAAAATGAAACAATAAAAGCGGAAATGAATGGTTCTTTTTAGAACCGCCTAATTGGTTAAAAAATAGACAAACTTGTATATGTTCTATGAATGACTGCAAGGGTAATGTCTGAGTCATTGTATGAGTGAATAAGTACTATCTCAGTGAATGAATGAGTGCAGCAGTATTGCCCAGCTCATTGGATGAGTTTATGCACAGTGTTTGAGGGAATGAATGAGTGCAGCAGTAGTCCCTGTGTGATTGATGGAGTGCATGGGTAATGCCTGAGTATATGGAAGAATGCATGGGTAGTGCCTGGGTGCGTGTAGGACTACATGGATAATTCCTGGGTTATTGGAGGAGTGCATGAGTAGTACATGGGTGATTGCATGAGTGCAGGAGTAGTGCCTGGATGATTGAAAGACTGCATGGGTACTGCTTGGGTGATTGCATGAGTGCTGTAGAAGTGCCTGAGTGCATGGGTAGTGCCTGGGTGATTGCATGAATACAGGGGTAATGTATGGGTGAATGGAGGAGTGCATGGGTAGTACCTAAGTGAATAGACGAGTGCATAGGTAGTGTCTGGGTGATTTTATAAGTGCATGGTTAGTGGCTGAGTGATTGGAGGAGTGCAAGGGTACTTCCTAGGTAATTCCATGAGTACATAGGTAGTGCCTGGGTGGTTGCATGACTGCAGGGGTAGTGCCTTGGTGATTGTATAAATGCATAGGTAGTGCCTGGGTGATTATATAAGTGCAAGGGTAGTGCCTGGGTTATTCCATGAGTGCATAGTTAGTGCCTGGGTGATTGTATGACTGCAGGGGTAGTGCCTGAGTGATTAAAGGAGTGCATGGGTAATGCCTGTGTGATTGCATAAGTGGAGGGGTAATGTCTGGGTGATTGAAGGAGTGCATGGGCAATGCCTGGGTACATGTCAGATTGCATGAGTAGTGCCTGGGTGATTTTATATGTGCATGGGTAGTGGCTGGGTGATTGGAGGAGTGCATGGATAGTGCTTGGATGACTAAAGGAGTAGAAGGGAAGTGCTGGGTTATTCTGTGAGTGCATAGGTAGTGCCTGGGTTATTGCATGACTGCTGGGATAGATCCTGAGTGATTGAAGGAGTGCATGGGTAATGCCTGTGTGATTGCATGTGTGCAGGGGAGTGCATGGGTAATGTATGGGTGCATGTAGGACTGCATGGGTAGTTCCTGGATAATTGGAGGAGTGCATGAGTAATACCTAGGTGATTGCATGAGGGCAGGAGTAGTGCCTGGATGATTGGAAGGCTGCATGGGTAGTGCCTGGATGATTGCATGAATGCAGAGGTAATGTCTGGGTTACTAGAGGAGTGCATGGGGAGTGTGTGGGTGATTTTATAAGTGCATGTGTAGTGGCTGGGTGATTGGGGGAGTGCCAGGGTAGTGCCTGGGTTATTCCATGAGTACATAGGTAGTGCCTGGGTGGTTGCATGACTGCAGGGGTAGGGCCTGGGTGATTGCAATAGTACGTAAGTAGTGCCTGGGTCATTTTATAAGTGCATGGGTAATTGCTGGGTGAGTGGAGGAAGGCAAGGGTAGTGCCTGGATGACTGAAGGAGTGCAAGGCTAGTGCTGGGTTATTCCATGAGTGCATTGGTAGTGCCTGGGTAATTGCATGACTGCAGGGGTAATGTCTGAGGGATTGAAGGAGTGCATGGGTAAGGGTAATGCCTGGGTGCATGCAAGAGTAAATGGGTAGTTCCTGGATGCATGTAGGACTGCATGGTAGCTCCTGAGTGATTGGAAGAGTGCATGAGTAGTACCTTGGTGGTTGCATAAGTGCAGGAGTAGTGCTTGGATGTTTGGAAGACTGCATGGGTAGTGCTTGGGTGATTGCATGAGTGCTGCAGAAGTGCCTGGGTGCACGTATGACTGCATGGGTAGTGCCTGAGTGATTGCATGAGTGCATGGGTAGTACCTGGGTGATTGCATGAATCCAGGGGCAATATCTGGGTGAATGCAGGAGTGCTTTGGTAGTGCCCAAGTGATTAAATGTCTGCATAGGTAGTGTCTGGTTGTTTTTATAAGTACATGGGTATTGGCTGAGTGATTTGAGGAGTGCAAGGGTAGTTCCTGGGCTATTCCATAAGTACATAGGTAGTGCCTCGGTGGTTGCATGACTGCAGGGGTAGTGCCTCGGTGATTGCATAAGTGCATAGGTAATGCCTGGTGATTGCATAAGTGCATGGGTAGTGCCTAGGTGATTGGAGGAGTGCATGCATACTGCTTGAGTGATTGGAGGAGTGCATGGTGTAATGTCTTGGTGATTGGAGGAATGCATGGCTACTGCCTGAATGATGGAAGGAGTAGATGGGTAATGCCTGGGTGATTGCATGTGTTCATGGTTAGTGCCTGGGTGATTGGAAGAGTGTATGGATACTGCCTGAGTGATTGGAGGAGTGCATGGGTAATACCTGGGTGATTGCATGAGTGCATGGGTATGGCTGGGTAATTGGAGGCCATGGGTAGTGCTTGGGGTATTGCATGAGTGCATGGCTAGTGCCTGGGTGATTGGAGGAGTGCATGGCTACTGCCTAAATGATTGAGGGAGGTTATGGGTAAAACCTGGGTGATTGCATGAATGCAGTAGTAATGTCTGGGTGATTGGAGGAGTGCATGGGTACTGCCTGAATGATTGAAGTAGGTTATAGGTTTTGCCTGGTGATTGAATGAGTGCAGCAGTAATGTCTGGATGATTTTACGAGTGCACGGGTACTACCAGAGTGCATGAATGTGTACTGGGTGATTGCATGAGTACAAGTGTAATGCCTGGGTAATTGTATGACTGTAGGGTTAATGTCTAGGGCATTGGAGAAGTATTTAGATAATACCTGGGTGATTGAAAGACTGTATGGGTAATGTCTAGCTGATTGCATGAGTATACTGATAGCACCGGGGTGATCGAAGGAGTACATAGGTAGTGTTCGAGTGATATTGTAAGTGTATGGGTACTGGCTATGTGATTGCAGAACTGCATAGATAGTGCATGGGCGATTGGAGGAGTGTGGGAACAGTGCCTAACTGTTTAGTGTCTTCATGGAAATGTGTTTTAAAAACAGGTTGCCCTTTTACAGGAGTAAGCTGTAGTAGGTAGCCGAATACAATTACATGTTTTCCTCCAAATAGAACATCATAACCTGTTTTTAAAATCTGTTGCATTCTTAAATGTCACTATACCAACAAAGACCTGATTGTGTTCGGACACCTGATTTATGAGGATCCTATAGGCAGGGTAGTAATATCTCTGCCCCAAAGGCTGGCATCTAAAGAGTGCCAATAACAGCCAGACTTCAGTGTCCAAATGTTGGTGTTTGTCAATCTACCACCTTAGTATCCCCACTCATTGGTGTGTACAAGAGAAAAAAAAATGTGTGAAAGGTCAGATAGTACCTCACATAAGAAACACCAAGAGAGCTGCTGGTAAGTACTTGTCAGTTTGCTCTTGTTTTTATCATCAATGGTGACTTTCTTGACCATAAAAAATAAAATACGTGTCAAATATGAGTTTAGAGAGTGAGGAAAAGTAAAGATAAGAAGTGAGATGTGAACAGGTGCACAAACAGTGCTTATTTTGTGCTAGGCCCCAGTAGAGAAAAAAGGGTAAACTTGCTTCTCCAAGCTAAAATGAGTTGGGATTCACTGGCAAATAAGCCTACGTCATAACAACGACCACTGGTATCAACTGCATGAACTAATGTATTTTGTTGAAAATAGCTTTCTTCATTAAAAAAAGGTTGAGTACTAGAAGTGTGTTTCCATTCACCCTAATTTCTTTTGCAAACATTAGTTCTATTTACCAGTTTTCTTCCTTTACTTTTCTCCTTCATAAAGTGCATTGTTTTATTCAATGTTTTCATTCTCTTCAATACTAATATAAACAATCTTCTTTTCAATTCAAAAGCCTTTTCGACTACACTGTCAGTCTCTACTTTTATACATTCTCTTTCTAATGTTTTTATATTGTTTCATCCTTCTTTCAACATAGATTGTTTTCCCATAACCTGAGTTTTCATTAATATGTCCTTTTTGGTTTCCTTTTGAATGGTTGTACTCTTTTTCTTTTTCTTCTCCCCATTTTGAAAATTCATTACATTATTTATAAGTCTTTTAACAAATTATTTAGTTCTGTTACCAGAAGTCTTTTTCTTCAATGTAACATGTTGTACTTCATCTAAGTTCGTCTTTTCTCTTTTCTTTAAATAGTACTGTTTGTTATCTTTTCTTTTGATCGTTTCTTGCCATACTCAGTCTTTATTACTAATAATGGTGAATATCTGAAAACAAAGAAAAGTTTAAAAACTATTGTTAAATAATTTAATATTATTAAAATAATTATATACAAATATTCTCATGTATAAATAAAGAAATATTTGTAATTGCATTGCATTGTCAGACATTACACAATTAGAAGACATCATAGCCTATACAACAGAATCATAGAGCACAACTAAAGTATTTCTCTTCTGCGAACCAAATCAAATCTAAAGTGCAGTCTGTAGTGCCTGGGTGATTGCATGAGACCAAAGGTACTGCCTGGGTGATTGGAGGAGTACTAGAGTAGTGCCTGGGTGATTGCATACGTGCATAGGTAGTATTTAAGTGTTTTTATAAGTGCATCTGTACTCTAAGTGATTGGAGGAGTGCATAGATCCTGAAGGGTGATTGGATGCGTGCAAGGATAGTGCCTCGGTGATTGAATCAGTGTATAGCTAAAGCATTAGTGATTGTATGAGTGCAGAGGAAAATTCTGGGGGATTACAGGAGTACATAGGAAGTGCCTGGGCAGTTGCATTAGTTGAGGGGTAATATCTGGAGGGCTACAGGAGTACAAAGAAAGTGCCTCAGTGATTTTATAAGTACATCACTACTACCTAGGTGATAAGAGTAGTATTGTGGTAGTGCCTCAGTGATTGGAGGAGTGTAAAGGTAGTGCCTGGATGATTTTATAACTGCATGGGTACTGGCAAACTGATTGGAGGAGTGCTTAGATACTGATACTGTGACTGGAGGAGTGCAAGGGTAGTGCCTGGGTGATTGAACTAGTGTATAGCTAATGCACTGGTGATTGCATGAGTTCAGAGGTAATGTCTGAGTGATTAGAGGACTACATAGGATGATTGCATGAGTTGAGGAGTAATATCTTGGGGATTACTGGAGTACATAGGAACTGTCTGGGTGATTTTATAAGTGCATGGGTAATGACTAAGTTATTGGAGAAGCATATAGATCCTGACAGGGTGATTGAAGGAGTGCAGGGATAGTGCCTTGGTGATTCAATAAGTGTATAGCTAAAGCATTAGTGATTGCATACATGCAAGGGTAATGTCTGGGGGATAACAGAAGTACATAGGAAGTGCCTGGGTGATTTTATAACGACCTGGGTACTGCCTGGGTGATTGGAGTAGTACTATGGTAGTTCTGGGTGATTGGAAAATTGTAAAGGTAGTGCCTGGGTGATTTTTAAAGTGCATGGGCACTGGCTTAGGGGTTACATAATTACAAGGATAGTGCCAGCGTGATTCTAAGAGTGCAAAGGTAGTGCCTTGATCATTATATGAGTATATGGGTAGTGGCTGTGTGATCGAAGGACTGCAGGGGTATGCCTGGGTGATAGCATGAGTACAAAGGTACTGCCTTGGTGATTGGAGGAGTACTAGGGCATTGCCTGGGTGATTGCATAAGTGCATAAGTAGTGGTTGAGTGATTTTATAAGTGCACGGGTACTGGGTAAGTGATTGGAGGATGCATAGATCCTGACAAGGTTAATGGAGGACTGCAAGGGGAGTGCCTGGGTGATTGAACCAGTGTATAGCTAATGCATTGGTGATTTCATGAGTGCAAAGGTAATGTCTGGGGATTAGAGGAGTACATAGGTAATTCCTGAGTGATTGCATGAGTTCAGGGGTAATATCTGGGAGACTACAGGAGTACATAGAAAGTGCCTCAGTGATTTTAAAAGTACATTGCTACTGCCTAGGTGATAAGAGTAGTATTGTGGTAGGGCCTCAGTGATTGGTGGAGTGTAAAGGTAGTATCTGGGTGATTTTATAACTGCATGGGTACTGGCAAAGTGATTGGAGGAGTGCAAGGATAGAGCCTGGGTGATTCAATCAGTGTATAGCTAAAGCATTAGTGATTGCAAGAGTGCAGTGATAATGTCTGGGGTAATAGTGAAATACATAGGGAATGCTTGAGTAATTACATGATTTCAGGAGTAATATCTGGGGGAGTGCAGGAGTACTGCCTCGTTGATTTTAAGTGCATCGCTACTGCCTAGGTGATTACAGCAGTATTGTGGTAGTGCTTCGGTGATTCAAGGAGTGTAAAGGTAGTGCCTGGGTGATTTAATAAATGCACGGGTACTAGCAAAGTGATTGGAAGAGTGCATAGATCATGACACAGTCATTGGAGGATTGAACTAGTGTATAGCTAATGCATTAATGATTGTATGAGTGCAGAGCTAATGTCTGGGTGAGTAGACCACTACATAGGTTATGTCTGGGTGATTGCCTGAATTCAGGGGCAATATATTGGGATTACAGGAGTACATAGAAACTGTCTGGGTGATTTTTATAAGTGCATGGGTACTGCCTAAGTGATTAGAGGAGTGTATTGATCCTGACAGGGTGATTGGAGGAGTACAAGGATAGTGCCTGAGTGATTGAATCAGTGTATAGCTAAATCATTAGCGATTGCATGAGTGCAGGGGTAATATCTGAAGGATTACATAAGTACATTAGAAGTGCCTGGGTGATTGCATGAGCTCAGGGTGATATCTGGGGGACTAAAGGAGTACATAGAAAGTGCCTCAGGGATTTTAGAAGTGCATCACTACTGCTTAGTTGATTACAGTAGTATTGTGGTAGTGCCTCAGTGATTGGAGGAGTGAAATGGTAGTGCCTGAGTGATGGCGGTAGTACTGTGGTAGTGCCTGGGTGATTGGAGGAGTACATCATCCTGCCTGAGTAGTAGCAGAATACTGAAATGACAGCACAAAAGTGAAGTCTATGACATGGTGTACACTTTTGTACTGCAGTTTCACAATTCTGTAACTACTCAGGGTGTTGGGAGTACCAAAAATAAAGCATCAAACCTACACATGAGTCTTTTATAAATCTCACCATATTCCTGAAACCATACATGCATACATGTCTACCTTTTGAAATTATCATCACATATAAAAGAAATAAACAAATAGACTGAACTTCACATTTGAAAGACACACCTACATTCCTGCAGTGTATTTCAAGTGTACCTTTCCCCAGACTAATAGAAAATACCCTAATCACTAATAGCTATGCCAGCAGGTTTTAAACCTCAGTGTGGAGCTGCGGCTTCACCATTCTGCAACTACTTATAATGTTACACCTAGCCAAATACAAAGCAGGAGCTCTTCACATATCTCTGCTTAACCCCTTCGATGCTCATGACGGAACGGTTCCGTCATGAGCATCGGTTGTGCTGTGCGTATGACGGAACCGTTCCGTCATGGCCCCGCCCGCGCTCGAACCCTTCAGCACAGTGCGGGAATCCGCGCCGCGCTGAAGGGGTTAAAGTCTCACCATATTCCTAAAAGCATGCATGCATGTGTCTTTACCACAACACTATCCACACCTCAAACATTTTGACAACAAACTTGCAATTTCAAACAAACAGCAACAATTATGTGGCATATTTCAACTCTACCTCTCTAGTGACTTAAAAAAAGCCTAATCACTAAAACCTTATGTCAGCATCTTTTAAACCACTCTTTTATGCCACATCTTCACCATTCTACTACTACTCACAGTCTTGAGCCTACCACATAAAAAGTATACAACACCTCTTTGCTATACATCATTCACCTGTAAATATATAAGAAATATGAAAATACCTATACAAGTAAAAACATACTTCAGACACAAGTCCATGCACACCTTAGAACTTGACAGACTGCAGTTCCAATTTCAAAGTAGCACATACAATTATGCGGTATACAACAAATGTACATATTCACAAAATAAAACAAACTAACATAATCACTAAACCATCTTCTAATATACACAAATTACTATAAAGAATCTATTTCAAACAACATTTAACTACAATAAAACAAACTACAATACACATCCCTACATTTAATAATATATTTCAAACATTACAGTTCTTGAATATTTTTTAAAGATTTAAATAAAGCTACTAAATAATACACCACACAAATGTATAACTCACCTTCCAAATTGATTTGTAGGATATGAAATATCACAAATTTATGCACACAATCAATGTAATACACCACTCTCAGCAAGGTAAAACCAGTAATGGCAAACTGTTCCTCTCTTTCTCCACACAAATACATGTAAGTAACAAATCACATTGCTTCCTACATTATTTCAAAATGTAAAACACATTTCTATTGGTTAGAGATATTAACCCTTATCAACTGATTTCTAAAAGTGCCCAAACTGGTTCTGGAATTTTTGGGAGTTGCGACCTCACTGTGCACCAACGCTATGGAGTCGCGAATCCACTCGGGAGTTCAAAAACATATTACAAATGATAATACCACTAATTTTTAAGAACACACCACTTCTAAAGATAGCACTGACTTGTGAAATCTTACTTTAATAACATATCACTTATATATGAAAAACAATTCCATATTTTAAAACCACAGATAACATTCAACCCTTCTCCCATTCTGCCTAATGCCAGTTTCTATAGTACCAGTTCATGGAACATTCAACTGAACTGACAGGTCACACGTTCACCATATTTTAAAGTTCGGCACACAAGGTTGCAAATGCAACAGCAGGTGTGGTTGGTGTTTGCAAAATATGACCTTAAACTTTCTACTGTACCTATCAAACAGTTTTTTACAGACCAATAACAAACTTGCTTTTTAAAGAAAGTAACATGTACCCTATTTTCAGTGTACAATGTTCTTAAACAGACAAACAATTCTCTACTTTTTAAAAAACAGCATCATGTCCATCGTTTTAGATATCTCTCATTCTACCAACTGACTACCTCAGCTACAGACATCTTTTCATTACTTCCAGACATCCCTTCAAGATTCTTACAGAATAGATTGTTGGACACAACTATGTTCTCTGTTGCACACGGTATGCTTTACGCAGCGGTATTGACAAAGACCTAGCTTTGCACAATATGGATATTAAATGGATTGCACAGAGAGGATTAACGTGGTACTAATTGATGCCTTTGATTAAAACCTTTTTGCATCTCCAACCCCCTGACCTCATGATTGTGCACTGTGGTAGCAATGACCTAGGCACATTGACTGGGGTAGGACTGGAAATGCTCATGAAGGATACCTTTGCACAATTGATGTTGCCTTTTCCACAAACTGTCTTTGTATACTCTAACATATGCCAAAGACAGAAATGGAAGTGGTCAACTCAATTCTGTCCACAGATTGAAATAGCTGGAAGAATGTCAATAAAGCTGTTTCTGCTTACCTCAGCAACCATAGGATGGGCTCCATATATAACAACAATCTACGATTTGATATGGATGGCAGCTACAGAAGTGATGGAGTACACTTCACAGATCATGGGAACAGAGTCTTTCTCAACAACCTAAAGCTGTGCATCCACACTTACAAGTAGCTACAAAAAAGTCATAATGAAAACAAGGCCTTTTTTTAGAGCCAAGAGTAAGACAATAGTGAATCTTATTCTTATTTAAACATACATACTTTTTTTTACATTTTTGAGGGTTCGCCAATCCGTTGTGAATCTGCAAAAGGATGAATTCAATGTACTACAACACAACACACTTTTCAAGTTTAACTATTCATTTTTAATTTTATATATTTTTACCAACTCTATCAATTGTAATCTTGTCATTAACTTCAATCACAGTACCTCTTTAAAACAACTTCACAAATACAACACTACCTTCTAAATTATATACTAGTAAATTGTTATTAATTTGAGGTGAATTTGCGAATCCAACGTGACGTTACACAGGGATGCCGCACTGAGAGCCGCGTTGGAGTTGTGACTGATATTTGCACCTGGGAACCCAACCCCTCAGGGCCTGCCAAATTTTTTTAATAAAAAAAAACATTATGGCGGGGACCGCATGGCCCCCTCCTAAGGCCACTTCTGGCCCCGGGGACCCCATCCTCCTGGGCCTGGCCAGCCTAGATATATTTGGGGAGGGGGGCCTTGTGGCCCCCCTCCTAAGACCAATTATGGTCCCGGGGACCAATCCCCCAGGGCCAGCCTTCCTTTTAAACAAAAAAAATCCTAAATACAATAAAGAGAAAGGGGGCCAAGTGGCCTTTTTGGACCCTGGGGAATTCATCGCCTTGGCTGGCCCTCAAGTTGTGGACCGTGGATGGAGCCCCAATGCCCCCACTGTCTCTGCCGACTCCTCGCCTCCTGCAGGAGCCAGCATTGCTTTTGGGCAAGGGGAGCTGCTAACATGCAATTCTGCTTTGCTTCTTGGAAGCAAGAACAGGTTTGCTGCTTTCGCTTCCAAGAAGCAAAGCAGTGTTTTCTATGGAAGGGCGGGAGCCGTGCTCCTGCCCTGCCATAGCAAACTGCAATGTCCTGGGGGGGGGCACCCTGAGACAATAGCAGGAGCCAGCCCTGGGGGGTGGCAGTCCCCAGGTCCATGGAAGGCTCTAGGAGGGGGGCTGCGCAGCCCCCTCCCAACATTTGCATAGCCCCAGGGAGGTGAGGGTCCCCGGGGTCCACAACAGGCCCCTGTATTCTACTACATGTTGCCCTAGGGAGGTGGTGGTCCCAGGGGCTTGGGGGGGCCCCATTGGCCACCCACACAAAAATGTAAAAATGCCCAGTGAGTTGGCAGTGTGGGGGGCAGGAGCACTGTTCTTGCGACTTCAAATAGAATGCTGCAACAGAACTCCCACAACCTCTGCTCTGACTTACGTACAGGTAACAAGACCGCCACCCCCCGGGGCATTCATTAATTATTTACGGGGGTACAGTGCCCCCCTGCACCCCCAAGGAAAACCACCCCCGGGGCTTCTTTAAAAAAAAAACTGTGTGGGGGGCTCGAGCCCCCCCACACGCCCTGGGGACCGCCACCTCCCTGGGGCTAAATTTGGGGGTCTGTTAAGGACCCCTGAGCCCCGGGGACCACCACCTCCCCAGGGCTGTGCATTGGTTGGGAGGGGGGCCGCGCGGCCCCCCTCCTGGAGCCTGTGATGGCCCTGTGGACTGCCACCTCCCAGGGCCAGCTCCTGCAGTGTCCTGGGGTACCCACCACCGGGACACTGCTGTTCGCTATGACAGGGTGGGAGCCTCGTGGCTCCTGCCCTGTCATAGCAAACACTGGTTTGGATTTTAGTAGAGAGAGCAAATTCAAACCAGATTGCTTTTCCACACGGGGAGCTGCATGTCAGCGGCTCCCCATGTGGAAAAGCAATGCCGGCTCCCGCAGGAGGTGGGGAGCCGGCAAGGACCGTGGGGGGGCATTGGGCTTCCCCCATGGTCCCCAACGAGGTGGCCAAGCCCTGGGGTATGGGGTCTTGGCCTGAGGAGGGGGGCCTGAGGAGGGGGGCAATGCAGCCCCCCTCCAAATAAATAAATTAAAAAAAACACTGGGGTGCCCGGGGCCGAATATGGCCTCGGGAGGAGGGCATGCAGCCCCCTTCCAATTTTTTTTACAAAATGAAAAAAAATAGGGTCAGGCCCTGGTGGATGGGGTCGCCAGGGCCCATAAAATAGAAAAGGAAGGAGGGCCACACAGCTCCCCTTCTAAAAAAAAAAAAAAGGCACCTCGCAGGCCCCACCCCCTCCCTTCAACACTCTGCAAATGCGCCCTGTGGTGCGTTTTAAGCTGGGGAATTAATTCCCCTTCAATACTGGTGGTCCCTGGGGGCCAACTAGCCCACCAGGTACCTCCAGTAAGAGCTACAGGGCTGCGTTGCAGAGAGGTGGTCCAGGTCACGCCCCTTTTTATACCTCTCTGCAATGCAGCTCTGTGGCACTTACTGGAGCTACCTGGTGGGCTAGCTGGACCCCAGGGACCCTCAGGATTCAAGGGGACTTTATCCCCAAACTTAAAACGCGTCACGGGGTGTGCCCTCTTTTTCTGTGTCCTGATGTGAGCCATTCGGTTCAAATAACTGTAGAAAACCAGCACAGCTGATGAAGGAAAATACCGACCGGCTGACATCAAAGGGGCCTACTAAAGGTATTTTAAACTAAAGAGTAAAGATGTGGCATGGTACCCACTATGGGGAATAATGGCCTTCCAATGGATACTATGAATCCCAGCATGCATTAAAAACATTAACGCAAGTAGATGTAGCCCACTGTGGGCAAGACACACAAAAAGAAGCATGCCGGTTTGGAAATCTATGCTGCATCTTACCAGCTCCCAGATGAAGAGGCTGGAGCCTCAAAACGCGTCGCAGAAGTAAAATAAAGAAGCCTAGAAATGTCATTGCTGGTTTTCTACAGTTATTTGAATCGAATGTCTCACATCAGCTGTGAGTGCTCCCTTTAAAGCTTGGGCGATTTATATACACACACATATATATATATATATATTTATATATATATATATATATATATATATATATATAAACCTTGATGACGGAGAGGACTCACTTGTGCATTTGGAACATTAACCCGCAAGCTATCCTACTCTGACCTGATGGCCATGCACTCAGCACTCAACCCCCCGAGCCATTTTGCTGGTATTGAAACACTGGCATGTGTGCATGTCAGTTATTGGTTTTGTTATAGCTATATATTTAGTAATACCTTTTCTCACTTTTTTAAATATGCAATACAGACATGTCAATGCTGAGAAGTATTTCATGACATTCACAAATGCTTTTTAGTTTGAAAAATACCACCATTGTACTGGCAGCCATATCAGCCCACAATGTTCTGTCCTTCTGATGCCCCACTTCCCAACAAGAAGTACAATCGGTTTTTTGTTAAATACCCTACATTGTTTGTTTGGAACATTTCTGACTCACGCCCCTCAAATCACACTAAAATACTCCCCTGCTTATTAACCATATGCAACATTTTACCTGGAGTGTGTGTGTGTGTATGATTTGCTAGGGAACCTGTAAAATCTCTGACTTTGCTGAGTACTTCTTGTGTGGAAGATGAATTCGCTCACTGGTTCAGGCCACAAGAAGGATCCAGACACCCCTCCTATTCTATTCATGAGGGGGACCCAGGCTGTATGTTAAGGCAAGGACTATCCTGGACTCTGTTTCTGAAAGTTTGACTCCTCAAAAAACTAGACAAGACAGTCCATCCTTTAACCCAGCCTTTATATGTCTCGGACTCACACATCCTCAACTCAGGTTTTTGTATTTATGAACAAACTAGCTTTAGCTAGCCCCAGCATACTACTGCGACCCCACAGACTAAGTCCCCAGATCAGCCTACTGGATTCTGTAACATTCTATTCCGGCACAGTCATACACAGTCACACTCTCTCCATTCAAGCATTCAATTAGCACACACCAGCTTCCCTTAAACAATGAATCCATAAGCAAATATCTACAGCTTGGATTTGTGCTGTCACTATTGAATCACAAAAAGAGGTAAATGCATCAGATGCTACTGTGAGCAGCTGTAAATTAGGTATGTATTACTTTCAGTGTCATCACATTACAAAAATAACGATCACTGTAATACCAACAAAATGTAAAATAAGGTAACCTATTATTTACACGCAGGCAGTTATTATCTGAAATGTAGTTATCATCCATCTTCCGGGAAATTAATTGGGCAGCATGGGAGATGGTTTCTTTCAGTGTAAGTATCTACACTGAATGATCCATTTGATTCTGTGGCTCCCCGGTGGTTATCACGAGCTATAAAACCTGAAGCCAGAAATGCTTTAGCGGAAACAATTTAGAATCTCTTTACAGAGTCTCTGTCAGTTCCTAAAGTATCATTGACGTGGGGCTTTGTGCAACTTGGAGATATTCAGAGTACTGGGGTGCTGTCTTTTTTGTCACAGCATCTTGACCCTCAATCTCTTAATACCTTGCAAGGTCTTCCTTCTTATGAGCTGCATCTACCTGTGAGAGATTCACCTGTGTCCTACTGAATCTACAGTGTCATGGATTCCTTTATCTACTTGGCATGCATCCTGATATCTTTAGCTGATGTAGAGTCCAGGATGCCCAGCTGCAGCCTACAAGGTGCCATTCAGGAATCATTGTCCCGCCAAGGAGACATTCTACTTGGTGGGGTGGTTGTTGTGCATTCTGGATTCATTCCACCTGAAACTAATCTAAAAGAACTGCCAAAGCAGGTGTCCTGCCAGGGGTAAGGATGGCTGTATAAAGTTTATTCTGAAGTGTAATTATATATACAGTGCAGGTTTGTAGATGTTTCAATTAATCATTACTGAGATGGTGTCTGATAGGTGGAGAAATGTGTATGCTCAATGTCTCGTGTAGAGAAGTATCGATAGTGATATTGTCCGAGTCAATAAAGATGACCATTGCATCATGTATTGAAGTTTCATGCTAGCCAGGAACTATTCATAAAAAGATGGACCACAGTGTAAAGTCTGAGGCACTGATGACTAAGAACAGTTTATTGCAGAATTCATATAAATGTCACACCTGAGATCTAGTACAGGTAACAAGGTAAATACAGAAGTATCACAGTTGGCACCCTATAGAACTAAGATCAGTATACAGCAGCATTCCTAGGAAGGGTACGGATGTAGCAAGGATGATATGATGTTAATTACAGTATGCATAGAAGTGTCACAGCTGATATACTGTGAATAATAGCAGTTTATTACAGACAATATGGAAGTGTCACTGCTGATATTGTTAAAGGGGTTAGGACAGTTTATTACTGTATCTATAAAAGTGTCACAGCTCATAATCTGTGAGGGGTAAAAACTGTTTTTCCTTATGTATAGCAGTGCAACAGTTGAGATCCTGTGAGTGGTTAGAAAAGTATATTACAGTACATACAGAAGTGTCACAGCTGATTTCCTGACATATTAGAACACTTTATTACAGTATGTATAGAAGTGCCACAGCTGATATTCTGTGAGGTGTGAGAACAATTTATAACAGTTTGTAATAAAAATATGCCCATCAAAACATGCTACTGATGCATAACAGATCGGAGTGCTCAGCCGTCCTGGCTGCAAGTGTGCCTGCAGCCAGTGGACAACAAGGAGAGTGGAAGTAATTTGGTCATATATCTTAAGGCCTTTGAGGAAATGCTGCAGCAATTAAGAGCCTTTAAGATGGACTAGTTTGGACTTATGGGGCCATTGAAGTAGGACACGGACATCACCCAGATGGGAGAGTATAAATGCTTGAACAGTACTTCTAAAGTTGACATCCTCAATGGAAACAGCTGGTACTAAGCCAACTTGTTTTTCTTGATAATGTGTTGGATTAGATACTCTTAACCCACCATCACCTCTAGCCAGAGGCAACAACTCTAGACTAAAGCTACTTTGTTTATTTCTGCATATGAACCTGGGTAAAACACCATCTACTGCCTTGAAAAAATGTTCTTACAAATTACATGGAAGAAAAACAGGAAGAATGGATCAAGACGAACAGAAGTACAGCCACTTTAATGAAAGAAACTCTTCCTAAAACTGAAAGTGGTAACACCTTCTATATTTCGAGCATGACCTTTACCCTTTTCAATAAGGGTTCATAATTGATATCCTCTAAACATGGATATTTCTTGACCATCCTAGTCCTCAAGGATGGAGGAACAATTTGGTTGCATGATAGAATGTCTGTGTTTGTCATGTTCTTCTATGCCATTGAGGCTAGTTACATATTCATACTTTCCATGTTTGAAGAAATAAGCTTTATTATCAGCATAGAGTTTACATTTCAACGGACATCGATGGTGGGAATTACAGGTTATTAATCTGTCCCAATCTTCTGCAAATGATTACTATAGTTTGTTACAAATCTTTATGAAATTCAGAGATAAGCCACATGAGCTGGGAATTAATCCCATCAAAACAGAAAAATCTATTTCCTTGTAAGGAGAACACAGGCATTATCTCTGCATCAAAATGATAGGAGCTGGCACTACTTATCCGGAGAATGTGGCAATCGCCTCACCAACAAGTGGGTACATGGAGTAATTGCAACAGGTTATAAATCATTGTACATCCTGCTGGATTAAGCTGGTGACACAAGTTTAAAATAACATTTGCTATTACTTTGGCACAAACGTAGTCCTAACTTTAAATGGTTATTTATCAGTATGAACAGCTATATTTATCTCATTTTTCAAGTTAAAAAAATGACTAATATGCCAGAGTATATGTATCTGTTAACATGTTAATGAAGAGACTAGTTAAGGTAGTTTTTAGTTCCTGAGTAAAAACGTAATCCATTATGAAGGAAAACCTTCATCTCCTGATATTTGCTAAATTGGAATAGGTTTTAATTACTTCTTGTATCTCTGCCTACATAATATGCAATGAGGTAGTGGTGGCCTGCTCTTTGCTGTTTGAGAATATAGACTTGCATAGAAATTCCCTATTAATGAAAGTCACAAATCTGGAATAGCCTACTAGATATTTTTATAGTGTGATACCCTGTCCATATCTTTAATTTTTGACACTATTTCTTCGGCACTAGGATTTCTAATGGAGTCATATATAAATCTCCTTTTCTATTCTAATCAGTGGCTTACAAGCATACATACCTCCTTTAAGCCTAGTGAGATACTTAGATGGCTTTGATGATGGATAAGGGTAAAACATTATCTTCATAAGAGGAGGTTTCGAGGGAGTTGAGGATATTGGCAATGTCTGTGAAAGATAGGAGTTATAGGAACATGGGAGGAGGTGTGGGCCCTCGGCCAGAGCTGTTGCATTTGGAACTGGGCAAACAGGTTAGAGTCCAGTACTTGGCTCAACATCCTGTGATTCTGGGAAATCAATTAAACGACTGGTGCCTATAAAAATGTGTTATATAATCTGGTTCTAATGTAAAGTGGACCAAGTTTATTCTACATAATAAACTAGAAAATGATAACCATTGCAACAGTCAGTATGGAGAGAAGGGTGTATACTATCACATCTGCTGTATTTTTCACTCGAGAAGTGAATGATGAAATCTCTTATGGAGTATGTAATGGAGTGTCAGGTAGGGAGTTGATGCAATGTTTGATAGTCTTACAAAGCATTGTACCACTACCATCAAGGCTGTCCTGATAATTTTGGGAAACATGTCTAACATTTTGGAGTTAGATATCAAAGTTTTGGCTTGATCAAAATGGAGCTTAGACATTGTCTCAGAGGACCTTAATCCACCTTCTCACTTGGTTCACCAATACTTTGTTGAGTTGCCTGTATCTAGAATAGATGCTACCTTGATGGTCTGACCCAATGGATTTTGATTGAATGTGAGAAACACTGCCATCCAGAAGGAATGAATAACACACTTTTAACACTCAGAACTTAGGAGTGACAATGTTTTTACCCATTTATAAACATTGGAAACAATGGGTTTTCTAATTGAACATGAATATATGGGCATGTTTGTCTTACTGAATATTATTTTCATTGTTCATCTTGGTATGGATCTATATGTTCTTTAGTTCCCTTTAATTCTCAACTGTATGGTTGCTTGGATATGCTGTTACTCCAAACACCTCTCAGATTTTAGCTGCTAAATATGGGCATGGGAGCTCTTAGGGAAACAGCCATTTATGTACATTAGTGTACTTGGCATTTCTACATAGGCCAATTTCTCACAGGCAGTTAGAGTGTTGAAAACAAACATGGTCTTTACCGTAAGGGAAGGATTTAGAATATAATATAGCCTGCTGTTTTGCCTCCGTATTTTTAGATGCTGATTCAAGAATCATGCTGACTGCACAATACATATAGCCAGATATTTTTTCAAATATTACAGAATGAGGAATACCAAAAAAGGTCGTATGTCAATGCACATTTAAGTGAAGGGGAAATCAGTGCAAAAACACATAAGCAGTGTCACCATGTAAACACTGTTTCCCATTTATCATGTACTATAAAGTGACCATGATTCTCGAATAAGGTGTCCAATTTCATATTTTATCCAAAGTATCAATGATGGCCATACATGCAGCATCATGAACTCTATTGCTTCCTTCCTAATGTACCAGTCACTTCTATATGTTTCTATATGTTTTCCTGATACCAAACAGAGACAGGGCAAGTATCTTTCACTTTGATATTTTCGGAAGACACTATTGAAAATATTCTTGAAACAAAGCAGTGTTTAAAAAAAAATTGATTGTAATCATTTTACTAGCATGTCCCCTTGCTCTATTGCTAGTTGTCTCTCTTTCTCTGCAAAGGAGATTTAGGGATTTCAACTTTTCTTTTAAAAGGGAGTTATTTTATTCAAAATTGATATGTGTTTGCAATGTTTACGCTGCTCATCAATTAAATCAATGTAAAATGTGTTCCTAAATATTCCTATAAAATCCACAGTTTCCCATGTTGTGGCTTAAGTACAAGACATTTCCTGTATTCCTAAAATGTGATTGTACGTTTATATCATTAGTATGGGTTGACCATTTGAGATTATTAGCCATCAGGCAATTAAACTTCATGCTGATGAACTGTCATTAATATTCACTAATATAAAACTAATCATCATTTTAATTTTCTAATAGGTTCAGTATTCGGTACTACAGAGGTGTTCTGGCCATGGTTTTTGCCATAGAAGAAATAAATCAAAACCCTAATCTCTTACCAAACATCACCCTTGGCTACAGGATTTTTGATTGCTGCATGTCTGAGAGCAGGGCCCTTGCAGGGGTTTTTAAACTTCTTTCGGGAAAGGAGAACCTCGTTCCCGGATACCAGTGTCCAAGAAACCCGCTACTGGCTGGGGTCATTGAGGGAACAGTGTCATCCCTAAGTGTCTCTTTGGCCAGGATTATGGGAGTCTACCATTACCCACAGGTAAGGGGTAACATTTTCTAAGTTATAAAACAGAGAACAATTGAGGATACAAATTTTAGTATTGGCCAACGAACCCTAAATGAAGAGCCTGTTGCTCTTAATTACAGAGACATTTATTTTAATAGATAAACCTCTTGAGTAAGATCCTAAAGGTAAGCTGTCTAGCATTAGTCCAGAAGGGCCAAATCATTCTGGATTTTACGAATAGCCACTAAGTATGTAAGTGAGTTTCATGAATATCAATTGATTGTAAATTGATCATACTTCAGTAGCCTGAGACCTACAGGAAGCATAAGTGCACCAGAGGCCACTGGCTTTTATAAGTGGTTCAGTGGAAGACTATGCCCATGGAGTGCAGCGACATCCAACCGTAAAGGTTTGAAAATCTTTAATTTCCTAGATCCTTCTTTATAGAGGAATTCTTACACAGCTCTGTCCTAACCTTAAAGATCGTCCACATATGCCTCCTGTCGCTCACAATCAAATGCCATGAAGAGCTAAACAAAGAACATAGCTTCACCTTTGCCGATGTTGAGCAGCTAGCACTGTTTAACGTGGTCCAATACGTCACAGAATGCAAAGACCACCATTATTGAAGTAGCTCTGTCTGAAATGGTCCAGCATTCACCAGCAGCTTTCTATGATGAGGAGATGTTCTCAGGGACTACAAAAATCACCATTGCACACCTCCCTCTGACTTCAGTTCAGATATTTTGGATATCACGTTACATCTGGGGCTGTATTACGGAATGTACCCCATTGCACGCTTCTGGGGAATTTCGGTATTGCAGGAGGGGTCGCAGGCGCTTGTGCGGCCTCTTCTGTAATACCAATAGCACTGGCAAACATAAAGCTCCACCGTTATCATTAAGGGGACATTCCCTCCTTTGCATGGCGGCGTGCCCCATGCAAATGAGGAAATCCCTTTGCCTCTGTGCCTGCGCCGTATTACCGACGTGGGTGCAGGGACAAAGAAGCCCTCAGGAGGCACACTGACAGTACTCTACCTGAGAGCGGCCCTCTTCTAAAAACTGTTGTACATCAGGCCCCTCGAACATTTTTTGCTTGGACTCTCATGCAGACCCTAAGAATTGCAAAACCTGCAGTTTCAATATTTATTGAAACATTGTGATTCTTGAGTAAAATATGTGTGCTGCAATTATTAATAGAAGGAAACAGAATAATGTGTAATTAGCATTACGATAATATTAAAAAAGATGAACAATTTCACCTTTGTGTTAGAGCAGTGTATATATGGTGGCATAGAAGTACTGTGTATAATGAACTCCTACCTACTGCTCAATAATCTAGTCTTGTCTAGGGTGGATCTGCAAAATCCCTGTTGGTTGGTCAAACTCCCTATTACCTGCGGTTAATTGTCATCAGGCTGTCCATCTTGATGTAGAGCTGGACATCGCTTGTGTTGGTAAATGGAAATCAACGGAGCTGGAACCCCGGCTTGTAGTGATCTTGCTAACCCCGGGCGTAGTACTACGCTTCGCCCACATAGTGTACGTAGCGCTGCCTGCTTCACAGGATTCGAAGTAGGCGAAGCAGGCAGCGCTACGCACACGCCAGGGCAAAGCGTAGCTGCCAGCCGCCCGCCACCCGCCTCCTGCCCGCCCTCCTTTTAAAATAAATATAATGTATGCTAACATAAGTAAATGTAAAGACTTACCTGCAGCGCGGCGTCTCCAGGGCTCCCTCTTCCTCATTCACAACTTCTTGTCACAAATGCGCATGCGCGGACGCCCGCCTACATGCAAGAAATGGTGACCATAATCTTGAAAACAGAACATTTCATCATAATTAGTTGTGTCATCCTACATGCCATCAGAGGTAAAAACAGTAGAATGCTGTAGATCTTCTAGCATTTCATACACTGTAGTAATATCCCAATCATCAGAGATGGTACTCGGTCATTTAAAGAAATACAAAATACATTATAGTTCAGTTGGTCGAAACATATTGTTGCTCAAATATGAATTTACCTTAAATAAATGAAAAGACAAGAGGCATTTAGACAAACAGGAACAAGTTGGTTTAATTAAACACATCATCCTGGAGAGAATCAACAGATTTGTTTTTTGAAGAAAGTCTCTCATTGTACAAAGTTCCAGCTGCCAATATAAACATCTTGTGAGGTACATAAAACAATTCTGCATTCTTGGAAAAGCATCTCAGTCATAAATAATAATGATGGTCATCTAATAAGTAGGGGTGGGCGGAATTACCGGAAGTGCCTTTCGCCAAATATCGCGTTACGGCACAAAATCTCCGCGATCTCGCGATATTTCGCGAGATCGCGGAGATTAGTGCTTCCGGTTGGGTGCCCTCGAGTCAGCTGTCCGTCATAGTGGGGAAAAGGGCGGGAAGACTGGTGTGTGTGGCGGGGCTTCCATGCAGTTCACATGCCGCTTGTTTAAAGGGCCAGAGACCGATCAGAGCAGCAGACAAGGAGACAGAACCTCCTGGTGTCAGGAACTACACGGGGATTGCGCTCGAGAAAGTCGTGGATGCACAGAGCTCCATCGAGGATCACAGCTAATTTCAGTAAGTGCTACCTCGTTGGGTAAATGTATAGCGCTTTTCCTACACTATAGCTGCGTAAAGGGCCTGAAGAGTTGTCTACAGTGACCATGTGTGTCTTTAATGTTGCCACAGTGCCGATGGGCCCCGGGATTCCGTGAGTCAGCTGTCCATCATAGTGGGCGAAAGGGTGGGAAGACGATGCCCACCGCTGGTGTGTGTGGCGGGGCTTCCATGCAGTTCACATGCCGCTTGTTTATAAAGGGCCAGAGACCAATCAGAGCAGCAGACGAGGAGACAGAACCTCCTGGCATCAGGAGCTACACGGGGGTTGAGCTCGAGAAAGTCGTGGATGCACAGAGCTCCATCGAGGATCACAGCTAATTTTTGACGGTAGATGTGGGGAGAAAAGCACACCTGCCCAGCCTCGACCTAGCTACTCCCAAATGTTTTGTGCTGATTAATGCGTTACTGAATTTGAGCTCCAACTCGGGCACCTGCTTTATTTATATCTGTAAGTGCTTCCTGTTGAGGTTTAATTTTTGTGACAGGAGCATTGTGCCAGAATGAATCCTGTCCTGCACCTGCATATGCCCGTTCCGGTCGCGGATGGCGGAAGTTTCGACATTTTCGCGTTCCGCGCGAAACGCGGAAATGTCGAAATGTCACAATTTCCGCGAGCGGAACGGAAATTCTCACCCACCCCTACTAATAAGGGGACAGATGGCTCTCGACCTCAGGCATAGTGTTTCCACCTACATGTGGCATCTAGCTTTGTGGTGTTTTGGGGAAATGTGCACCTCTAGCTGAACAGCTTTTTTGGGGGCCAATTTCCTTAGACCTGTTTGTGGTGCAGCTGTCTATCTGTGGGATGAATCAGGGTTTTTCCTGTCTGCTTATTTTTCTATCAGCTACGCAAGGCCCCATCTGTGACTTGTCACTCGATAACCGTGGTTTGGGGATGCGGGGCCTGTCTAGCATGTATCTCTGACTTGGGTTGATGGGGAGGTCACCTTGGGTGAATCCAACAGAAATTATATAAATTTGTTAAAATTCCTACAAATAATGTGGTAGCCATTGATATAATTTTTACAGGCACCCTCAATATTGTGCGTACAGTTATCATAGCGTGCATTGATATTTGACATTGTTATGTGTATCTCAATCATGGTGAATAGCGACATAGTTTCCACTGATATGGACATTGTTATGAGGGCGTAGAATATGACATACATTGACGCTGTTTCTTCTGGTATTGATACTGTTGTGCAGGCATGGTTTATGGCATTTATTGACATTGCTTTTATGGGTATTGACATTGTTGTGTGGGCATCAGCTATGGCATACATTGGCATTGCTTTTATTGGTATTGCCATTGTCGGGCCTGCACACATTAAGGTATACATTGACATTGTATCCACCCATCATAACATTCCCCACTATCATTAAATATTCAACTACCTTAGCCTTCTCATATGTCATGACTTTTACATTGTTTGAAACTATGGGCCTAATTTACAACAAAATGACGCAGCAGGGCACCACAACCCATTTTGCTGCACAAATCTGCGCCAATTTTAAAGCACAGGGAAGCGTCATATGTTCAACAATATGATGCATCCCTGATCTTTTCCCTTCACTGGCACAAAAATGGCTGCTATGAGCCAACGCCGGCAGCCTTGGCAACCATGGTGCAAGGGTGCATGCGTTGAGGGGATGATTGTTTTTCTGCAGGAAAAACAGATGTGTTTTGTGCAGCACATATTGAAATAGGAAAACACGAGGAGTATTTCTCCTTGTTGTCAATCCTCACGCCTTCCCTGAGGAGGCTTAGGATTCTGACACATTCACAGGTTTACAAAATGGTGTCAATCTGGGAATGTGGCAGAATCCATGGGTATTGCTTGGGAACATCCACAGCAACACCCATGGCACGCAAAGTGATGCACAAAAATTAGCCATATTTACAAGGGCATGAAAAGCCGCACAGGGTGGCTTTGAGTGGCCTTGAAATAATGGGGCAGCACACTGCACTGCCGGTGCGTCAAAAATGGTGGCGCACCGGCAGCGCAAGGGGCTTGTAAATATTCTCCTGTGTTTTTATAGCAGGAAACCACACGCCAAAAGTACAATAACGAAAACTGGAATTAGTGACGTGAATAGCTTGGACACCCATAGGGGGTTCCAAGAAAATATATTATGCAGCCATTTACACTCAGGGGTATCTCCCATTTTCTTTATGTCAACTTGCAGACAACGCAGTTCTTGGATGGCAAGAGCTAATGTCATGTTGGTTGTCTATGTCATTACCAGGGATAAAAGTACAACTGGAAGCACCAATCTTGGAACACAGCCCACCCTCTATCACGGTCATCAGGTCCAACAAGTACTGATGTTTCATCACCATAAGGCTGATGGTTTCAGTTCTTCCTTGATATAGTTGAGGACAAGCTCAGTAATATTTATCACCTTTAAGCAACTCTTACCTATTTGTCCAGTTGGCATTTACTTTTGTTTGCATGGTGGAAAAAGATATTGACCCTCCTGGGTTTTCTTGAGTCTCTGTGTTTCTGACGCCATTAAAATTGCACCTATTCTTTTATGGCACAAGGTGGTGGGTCACCCCCGAGACAGCTTTTAACCGCAACTTAATTATTGACCGTCTCACCTTGGATGGAGTTAGACATATTAAATGGCTGTCCCACGTGCAAGACCTGTTGACT
Organism: Triturus cristatus; assembly: GCF_964204655.1. Classification (NCBI taxonomy): domain Eukaryota; kingdom Metazoa; phylum Chordata; class Amphibia; order Caudata; family Salamandridae; genus Triturus; species Triturus cristatus. The sequence goes on along the minus strand of NC_140591.1, from coordinate 1,666,930,164 downwards.
GAGTGTGGCCATCCCGAGTTTTTCTCTACCCCATCTACTATGGAATTGATTTCTAGAAAATCATTGAAACAACTGGCCATGAAACATCTAGCTAACAAAAGATGGTCTATAGAAAAACTAAAAAACACTGTGTTGACATATCAGGAAATTACCATCAAACCTGGGCCGCAAATGTACCTCGTTGGTGACCTAACCTGTTTCTCAAGAATGTTGCTCACACGCTTTAGATTTGGTACTTTCTTCCGTATTGTTACTTTTCCATCTTGCAATAATTGGTCGAGGGACTTGCCCACCTGCCCCTGTGATGATTCATCGCCCCAATCTAATTTGCACTGTCTCTTATTTTGTAAATTTTATTCTGTTCCACGAAGGATTATTTTGAGACCAATCCTTAAAGAGTGGGGCCTCCGCTCTTGTGGAGCTGCTTATGTGAGATTGCTACAGCTAGAGAACCACTCAGTGGCTCACGCTATATCCAGCTTTTTAAAACTCCTGATAAAATTCAGAAAGTCTATGTAATGCACTTTACTCATGTACACATCAGTTTTTATGTGGTTTTTATTATATCTGTTTTTATCAAATACGATATGCTCGATCTGTATCGACACTGTTTTTCCTAATCCTGTTTTTCATCTTGGTGATTTTTTGGTGTGTGTCTGTTTTTTAATCTGTATGCTTTTATGAATTCAATACAGAATATCGAATAAAGCTTTGAAATTTGAATTTGAATTTGACTGAATTCTTCTGGAATGTATTTGTGCGGACCCTAGCCAAAATACTCAGCAGTTCTTCTCCTTGGAACTTGATGCAACAGAGCTGCTGTCTTCTATATTGGATGTTCAGCCAACTCAGACATTCTTCTCCAGGAATAACTAGCGTTGGGGGGTGTATGGTCACGAGGGTGCAGAGGCCTTTCCATCCAGGGACAAGCTGGGTGTAGGCAGTAGATATCCATTAATGTGGAGATGCCTGATTGCAGTCCCGGTATATACAGTATCACACCATAATTGTCATTGCTGCTGAGTGGTATGGTCCCTTTACCTGTGAAACACACAGGATACAGTGTAAGTCTCAGTACAAATAGGGGTTGTCCCTTCCCCTCCAACCATGTGTTCCTATTGATTTCAGTGTTCCTGGCACGGGGCATCTATTGAGTTGGACCCCCTCCAATGAGTTTCATTTCCCCTAGCATGAGCAAGGTGGGTGGCCCTACACTGGAGGTCCATGTATGGGGTCCACTTGTCTTTAAAGGTGGTGGCCCCAAAGACATTAAGGGCCTGCGACTGCAGATGGAGGCAGGAGCCAACATATTTGTGCACTGGTGCGGTAGTCTTGCTACCTTCAAGAACCTCTTTTCTGTGAAGCCCAGGCACCAAACAGTATCCTCCCCTGTAGTGCCTCTTCTGTTCAACTTGTTTAGCTATTTAGGAATGTTGCTAGGTTCGGTGTAAGGGTACATTGCTGTGTGGGTGGTCTCATACTGGGTAATGTTTACTATTGTTTGGGGTTCTACTTTATTGGGTTGAAATTTGGCCCTGATCATACATAGCTACAGATAGACAAGGGATATCCTGGTAAGTAAAGCCTATCTGCACATACAGTGTGGGGTATTCAGTGAACAAATGAAGCATGATCAGTTTGTGGTTTCTTTGCCCACGGCGGTCATGTGTTGGTACCAGGTGTTGTGTAGGAACGCGCTATGTAGTGCGTGAAGAATGCCAGTGTTTGGTTCAATATAGGTGTATGTCAGATGAGAAAGGTCTCTGTGCATGCGTTGCAAGAATATAAAAGTAGAGTTTATGCGGTTGGGCTTACTTCTAGATCCGGAGGGGCTCGAAAGCACCCTGGCTAAATAGAGCGTATATAAATATACAAATATAAGAAACGTAAAAAACATTTGCAGGATGTGGGATCATACTCAGGAGAGATGTCTGTTGTCTGGGCACCCAGAGGTGTATTGTCGTTTGACAAAACAGGAACAAGTTGGTTTTGTTAAATGCAGAGGCCAGGGAAGACTTTTTTCAGACATAACTCTGTTGACTCTCTTCTGGCTCCTAGGTTTAATTAAACCAACTTGTTGCTGTTTTGCCAAATACCTCTTGTTTTTCATTTATTTAAGGAAAATTCATATTAGAGCAACAATATCATACAATACCCTTTCCCAACAATTCCATCTGGAAATGGAATAGCAGACATTTTCAAAATGTGTAAATAAGGACCCCCTGTTACTAATAGACGTTCCTAGGACAGGGCATATGCAATTGAAAATATGAAAAATCTCTAGGCAACAAATTGGTCAATTTGAAATATTAGACTATAGCTAGCGAACAATGAGGCTAACCCAAAGTACCATGATTGAAATTTAAAATATGGAAGTTTATTAATATAGTATAATAAAATAGAAGCTCAAATTTAATAAAACACAGGGTCACAAAAGATATACATAAAACACCTAAAAAATGTACAATGATGTGGAAAAGACTCATGAAGAGCGACAGTGTTACAGTGGGGTAAATGTAGTTATGAATACTTCGATATTGCTTTCACTTGGTAAAGTCTCAAAATTCACACAATGTGAATAAAGCTCTAAACTATACATTAAAAAGAAACCAGTACAAATGATTATATTTAAAATGAGCCAAAATAGTTTGTAGAATACATTGAAATACAATTGGTTTGTTAAAATAATACTATGTTGGTTCTTCAGAAATATTCACCAGGGAAAGGTCTTATTGCATTTTATGTGATGAAGAAAGGTGTGTTAAAATCAAGTTCACCAGATGTACAGCAGGGCATTCTGAGAGATATTATCCGTTCAGAACCAAGAAAAACATTGTCACAAAACCAAGCCAAAGGACTAGGATAAGTAACAAAATTGTAATCCAAATGTATTGCCATGGAGGAAAAAAGTACGTTTTCTTCAGCCGAAAGTAGAATGCACGCAATCTCCAATGAAAAGGTGTAGGTGGTGGTGTAGGTGGTTCAAAAGCAGCAAAATAGTGTTGAACTTGGAAGTGATTCAATCTGTAGTCCATTAGTGTAGACACCATCCGTGTAGGCTTTCCGAATAGAAATCTGTGTTTCTGTACAGGTTGTTTGTATAGTAGTTGATGATGTAGCAGGTAGAGGAGATATTTCATTGCTACCTATCCCCAGGCGAGGAGTAAAAGCTCCATAAACTGATCAAATCTTCCAGTGAGACCTTCTGTATGCTAGTGAGAGGTGCCCATGTTGCCTCTTGTGTAAGACCATAATGTGGTTTGATAAAATCTATAGACACAAAGCTCTTCTCTTTGCAACCAGCAAGGGGCAGTAAACTTATAGCTCTGGTATAGCTCTGGTACCTGCAACAGCCAGGACTGGTACAGGCACTCTGTAAGATGGCCCAAATTCTTCCTTTTCCACAATTTTTCGCAGACCAGTTCACCAATCTTGGGGTCAAGTACCCATATCTTAACCGCAAACAGGATCTCTTAGGGACTCTGACCACCCAGGGATTTTCTAGGCAGAATGTTTAGGACTATAGAGGTGATGGACCCAACTGGGACCTGTGAGTAATACCCTCTCTGTTGTAGACTGCTTTAAGTCTCAGTTTTTTCTCTCCACTACTGCATTTCCCTCATGATGATAGGGCGAGAAATGCTGCATGGTCACCCCCAATTTTTCCATGGTGTCTTTTTAAGCCTTAGAGGCGAACGACGGCCCCTGGTCCTGCGTATGTCCCGATAAAGTCTTGCAGATCCTTTGTGAGAAACCAAAGCTTTTTGCAGTGTCCTCCCACTTTCTCCACATTTTGACTACTGGATACTGGTTTTCTGACTCTGATAACCAAGCCCTGGGCCTTTGCTCTGTGTAAAAGATATATGGTTATTATATATAATTATAATTGGTACTGAAGTTATAGAACTTTCTTTTCTGTGAGTCAAAATCCAGCCTTCTAGCAGTCCTGCTCTAATTGGCTAGCCTTTGCCAGGCTGAGCCAAGCTGTCTTAATGAGGCATGAAGTGGCCTGCACTGACACAAATGAAGCATCCGATGGGAGGAGAACTGCTGATGCAGAAGACACAACAGGAAGGGGAATGGCTAGCCAAACTGGTCTTCAGAGAAAAATGCTAGTTTAGAGCAGGAGCAGGCTAACCCTCACATCTTGTACCCCCAGCCATTTTGGAGCCCTAGTTAGTAGATTAGCATAGGGGCTGGAAGAAGAGATTAAGGGAAACTTATGATATGATATCCATTTACAGAGCACAACAAATCACACCCTTGGCGATAGCCTCTTCCAATCCCTTTCCCAAACTTCTAAAATAGCCAGGTTTTCAACAAACTCCTAAATTGACTGAAATCTACACAGCCACGAAGAGAGACAGAATGCTGATTCCATTCCCTCGGAAAAGTGCGAGAGAATGATCTGCCACCCTGTCTGGAAAGCCTGGCAGGGGGAATAGATAGAATAGCCTTATTACCAGATCTCAGTGTACATGCCGGGCAGTAGAATTGAAGTTTTTTTTCAGACATAGCAGAGATCTACCAAAAAGGGCTTTGTGAACAAGACAGCAGATCATAAAAACAATATATTTCCTCACCAGTAGCCAATTTAAAAACCTCAGGATAGGTGTTGAAGGAGAGCCGGCTTGGAGATTGCAAACCAATCTGGCTGCCATATTTTGTATGATTTGAAATTTCGTCAGCAGAGTATTGTTTGCTGTGACAAGCACAGCATTTTTCTATTCCAAGTGACTGATAACCAGTGCCTGAATCTGTGTTTTCATGGCCAAGGCAGGAAGTCAAGGAAAGACCTTCTTCAAAGTGTCCCTTTTGGCAAACCAAGTCCCTCTTACTGCAGAAACATGATATTTCATTGTCAGGTCCTGGCCAATTTTTATCCCTAAGTTTTCAGCTGAGTGACTAGGGATTGGAGCAGAACTCAGATCCATCAGCCACCAGTCCGGTGCCCAGAGATGTTCAGCTTTGCCAAATAGCAAGACCGCCATCTTCTCACTATTCAGTTGGAAACAGTTCCTACCCATCCAAGTAGCAATGTCTTTCATGCAATTCTAGAAGCGCTGCCTCAAATCCTCAATGTCTTGCCCCATAGTGATGATCAACAGTGTATCATCAGCTTTTGAGATTATTTCAAAGCCACAAGTTCTAACAATGTGCGCCAAAGGAGGAACATAAACATTAAACAATGTAGGGCTCAGGGATGAGACCTAAAGAACTCCCTTGGTGAGGGGAACTTGTTGATATTTAAAGGAACCCAATAAGATAATTTGGGTATGATCTTTTAAAAAGTCAGTTAACCATTGCAAAGAGGACCCACTGACACAGATCGCAAGGAGCTTGTTGATCAGGAGTGAATGAGATATGGTGTCAAAAGCCACTGAGAGAGCTAATAGAATAAGCATGGCAGGAGCTCCAGCATCAAAAGAGAGACAGATTGAGCCAGTTACTGCCATCAATGCAGTCTCCGTACTATGGGCTGCACGGGATACCAATTGGGAGTGGTCCAATATCATATGATCATAGAGCAATGTCATGAGCTGCTTGTTCATATGACTCTCAAGGATTTTTCCTAAAAGCGGAAGCAAAGGGATCAAGAGATAGCTGTTCAGGTCGGAGGGATCCATGTTGGGTTTTTTTCCGAAGGAGAATGATCAGCACTGTTTTCCAGGCTGACAGCACTGTGGCATATTTCAGTCACGGATTAAGTATTTTATTTATAATTTATTTATTTATCAAGTTTTACATAGCACAAACTTGACCTGAAGGTATCAGAGCATTTACAATTATGGCAAAGAAGCAGCTACACGAGTTTTATATGGAGTAAATTCAAATACAAGGAGTAAATACAAATACATAGTAACAGTATATACAAGAATCATATGCTAGGCAGTACAATATGTGCATGTTAAAGTTCTGAGGTAGTATGGTATGGAGTTGTGAAGTGCAGCAGTTACACGAGTTGGAGTAAAAACATGAGTGGCATAAGGAGTAAATACTAATACATGGAGTACATACAAATATGTAGTAACAGTATACACAAGAAGTATACAATAGATAGTAGTATATGGTGGCAATATAGTTCTGAGGTATATATGGTAGGGTATTATGAAGGTGGGAAAGTAGAGGCACAGTTCTTAGCCAAGGGGGTAGGTAGATGGCTTGCAAGGGGGGTAGGTATTTATTGAGAAAAATAAGTTTACGTTTTTTCTTGAAGTAATGGAGTGATTGATTGAACGTAAATCCTGAGGCAGCGAGTTTCAGTTTCTGGGAGCATTCCCAGAGAAGTAGAGCCTGAACCTCCAGAGCAAGTTCAGCTACCAAGATAGCAGCCGTTCCAGAGGGACAGACATCCATTGGGGAGCCAGATTTTGCTGTCCTCAAGGCTGTTAAGGCTTTCTCTTCAGTCATAGAAGTAAATCTGTATTACAAGGTTACGTTGGAGAAATGTACTTGGACTGTTCCTGGTTTTTGTGTATCCAGCCCAGGCTCCATTGCAGTTCCCCTCCAACTTTGAGTTTGTCCTGGTCAAGTGCGACTAGATGTCCCAATTTGGCACTTTCGTTTTTTAGGCACTAGAAAGTGTTTAATCTTAAAAAAATCTGTTTCCCTACATTGGATTTTCGATGTTTTGGTGTCATTTTAAAGACAACAATGTGTCTTATTTTTATAAGTTGGTGTTGCAATTTTATTGTGTTTTGTATCTTACTTATTTGATATATTGTTGTATTTAAATGCTTTTGAGACCTATCTCCTAAGTAAGCCTACCTGCTCATTGCCAGCTACCAAGGGTTGAGCAAGGGAATAATATATTGAGACATTGACTGAAGCTTTTATTGTGATTGTGGCCTTAGTATTAGTAGTAAGTCCCTACTTATCCATAAGCTTCTACTTATCCCAACTAATAAACCACTTTCCAACATCCTTGATAACAGTTCGGGCATCAGCCGATCATTGTGGCCAAACCACCAGGAGTGTAGAACGGCAATCTACTGCAGCCAAGATGTATTTGTAAGCTCCATCTGTTTGTAAGGGGCTGCAGTGGTCCAGATAAATACTAGTGAGTTGTTTGTTTGAGATTAAGAAAAAAAGGCGTTTGTGGTGGGCATGCTGCGGAAGAACCCTTCATCTGCTGCTAGATGTCACATTTAAGGACTAGAGGGCAGATCTACAAGAAACTGATGCATCTCTGCGTTAAGAGCAGAGATGCATCAGTTTCCCTGTGCCTGCGTGCAAAAGCCTTGCGCCACCATGGATGTGTCGTATTTACAACACGGCGCAGCATGGCACAAGGATTGACATATGCGTCAGAAATTGTGATGCATCTGTTGGTGCAACAGTCACACATTACTGGAGTTTTGTCACAAGTATGATGCAACTCCTGCAATGCATGGGGAGGCCGATACTTATTGTTCTGCATCACTCCTTACACCCACTCCAAGCAGGTATACCGTTTTGACGCAGTGGTGTCCTAGAAGTGGCACAGTGAAATCTTGTAGATTTCCCTGCATCACTTCTAAGAGACTTTCCTGCATGGGAACATCTACCCTGCATACATTATACCTCATGCAGGTATAATGTGGAGCAGGGCTTTAAAACGTGATGCATCACCCTAGATGCGTCCTGTTGTTAATGGGCCACATTGTTTATGCCACTGCTGCGGTGCAGTGGCAACGCAGAAGTGACACAAGGGGCTTGTAAATCTGCCCTAAAGTCCTTAGTCTGTTTGTATAGGCCTGGTCACCAATAGCTTTGCTTCAATAGTGTATTGTAGCCGCCACCCTGGCTCTACTAGTGTAAGTAGTGGACACAATAATATGAATCATACACTATGAGTGTGGAGAATCTGGGATCCATAATTTCAACTGCCAGAATTAGAGCTCTGAAATCAGCCAGCTGCACAGTGCAGTCATGTAGTGACTGTGTGTTGTTTTTTTTATGGCAAAATTCCCCATCCTGCATTCTACCCTCAACAGCAGCGCATGCTGCCGATTATTTGTGCTTTGTCCCTATAGCCGGCTGGGCAGAACCATCAGTATAGATGATGTAATCATACTGATCAAGAGGCATGACTTTGTTAGGCAGAGGAGAATCATGCTACTATTTCAGAAATGCTTTTGTTTGTAGTGTAGAGTCAAAAATGTAATCTACATCTGTTACAGTGAGTGAGTTTGCCCATTGTACCCATCTAGGATGTAAAGTCTTTGTGTTGGGAATGCTGGCCTTCGCCACAGCTTTTAAGGCAGGAACTGGAGTTACAACAATAATTTGTTTCCCCTGAGCCACTGCTCTCTCTCTCACCACAGCAGACTATATCACCATTAGGATATTTTCTCTCTCTAAAAACCATATCTCTGCATTGGTGTAAAAGTGCGATAATCATAGGTGGAACCTGATGTCCCCGCAATTATTCGAATAACAAGGTTTGTTGTGTTTACACATGTCTGTAAGTGTTTTGAAGCTAGCATGTCAGCTTGTACTGAATGCAAACTCTTTGTGTGTTCACTTGTTCAATGTATAGTTGAGAAATCTGGATGAATCAAGTCATAGAACTGTTTAACCCGTTCTGCATAATCTTGAAAGTGGTGTGTAACCGGCTCAGGCTAGCAATATTTCTCCCTCAATGCTAAGTGGACCAAGTCTATTTTCTTCTGTAGAGTGTGGTATGATGCCTTCATACCAATTTCTGTGTTCTTGGTTTGTCAATGGTATTTCTAAAGCAGGAGTCTCCAACCTGTTCATTGTGAGCTACCAGTAGCTCATAGACACCTTCAGAGTAGCTCCGAGCTTTACATTTATTTTTTAATAAGCACAGGTTCCCATTTTCCTTTTAAAGGGAAGAATGTGTTTATTTTACATTATTATCATCAGGCTGCAGATATCAGTGCCTGATAGTAAGCAAAGCTCAAACAGTTTTATGACCCGAGCTGGGGCACAGAGGTGAAGAACTGACACAATGAGGAACTTAACACTTAAATAAAATTACTTGACAACTTAATATTGGACTGTGAGAACAAAATTATGTTTCTGAATGTTTTTTAAAAGGAGTATATTAAAATGAAAAGTTATCTTAATGATCAAGTTAATGATACATTTTAATTTCCTACCATTTTAAAGTTTTGATGTATTATGAAGCATGTTTCTTTACTTTCCCGGAGTTCTTATATAGCGCAAACACATTCATTTTGTTAGACATGGAGAGATTAAGTGATTTGCCCAGAATCGCAGGACATTGAGCGCCTCTGCCAAGACTCGAATCTGGTTCCCCAGCTTTGAGGTGCCCCCGCTTTAAATTCCTCTCATTTAAACTAATGGCTGCATTTTCTGTTATAAATATGGCACCATGTCTGCAGGTTACTGGGAGCAAGGCGCCTGCTGTTTGTAAATGTGACACTTTGAAATGGGAGAAAACTTAAATCATGAGTTTTTTGGAATCCATATAAACTTAAAGTTAACTTTTCAGTTTTTTTTTTCTCCCATTACAAAGTGTTACCTCTGCACACAGTAGATATCTTGCTCCAAGAGTCTGGTAGACTCGGTGTCATAGTTATAACTGAAAAATCCAGCCATTATTTAACAGTGCCACATATGGTACAAGTACATGCGACACAGGTTCTCAGTCACCTAAACACATATATCACTTTCACACACACACACATGTTCATGCATTCCGCAAAGAACACACTCTCACTGACGCACATGGCAGCATTTCATAGTGCCCATAGTAAAAGCGTTTTGTTCAAACCATAGTATAGTATGGACATTAGGCTTTAAGTCCATGAACCATGGGAGTGTCTACCAACAATGCGTTAGTTGCTTAGCCTTCAGTAACTCACAATGATTTTCACTGATCAGAAGAAGCTCTCACTAGATAAAGGGTTGGAAATCCTGTTCAAAAGCCTTGACGGTTGTCTAGTTATCTGGAACATCAGCTGCAGTGTAAGTGTAAGTGTAAAACAGCTTTGTTCGCTTGTCTGCTTCTGCAAATTCAACCCATGAATAGAATACTTCTGTCTTAAAGGTTTCATGAGCTTCAACCACAAAGGTAACATCCCCAACTGTAAGTGCGAAATCATGTTGAAGCATCTTCTGAGTAACCATATGTCTGCAGTTTTCAAGAATGTTACATACTGCTGGTTATCTAACTACCACAACATCTTCTTTCTTTCCATATAAGGAAAATAAAAGAAAAGCACAGCAAGGTAAACTGAAAATAAGGCAAAACAAGGAACAATGAGAATAGGGGAACAGCAGAGAGAGAATAGAAGTGGAAAAGATACAATGCAAATTGCATATTCAAACAAATGGATAAGAAACTTATTCACCATAAATTTAATAAAGAATTCAAACACTAATTTATAACCAAATGATTATGAGATTTCATAACATAGCACCACATCTTACACATCCGAATGTTGAGAAAGAAAGTTTTACAAATCCAAACATTTAGGTGGAACACTTTTCCTACCACTCCTACATGTGTTGGAAAGTTGAGGAGACCCCTGATGCACAAGGGTGTTGGGTTCCCTCCAAACAGGTTCTGACGCACCAGACCCACTCTCGAGTCCCAATTGCAGAGCCATTCTTCTGGGAATCTTATAAATCCTGGATAAATTCTACCAGTTCCTTTCATTGACCCTCACAGCAAAGTGGGAAGTGGTATCCACCTTAACAGGAGGACTGAACTTTGAAAACTCTTGGCCACTTTGAGCGGAAGCTTAATTCTCACTCATTCGCTCACAAAGACCTTGGAATTCAGATCAGAAGCATCCTGGACAATATTAATACAATATATTAATATATTAATATATAATAATAATAATAATAATAATAATAATAATAATAATAATAATAATGATACAACTTATCAGTGGTATTTGATGAAAATTAGCCACACCCACACCAGAATGCGGAGAAGCACTAATCCAAGACCCAACCTTTGTGCGCAAACCCTATTTCCTCAGCCAAGCTGGACACATGTCAAACGTTGCAACTCTTCCAAGCAACAACTCAAATGGACTCTTACCCACTGACTGACTGAGGGTAGTATGATGCACCCACAATATGCTGTGCATCGCTTCCTTACCTCCACCCGATTAGATAAAGCTCACTGCACAAAATCAACCAAAATGCATTTCATGTGCTCAATGAAACCATTGGCTTGTGGAGGATATAGACCCACACAGAAATGCAGAATACTACAATGAGACAAAAAATCAGACATTACCCTCGATGTGAACTGCACTCTATTGTCTGCCACAATTTCTTTAGGTAAGACTTTCTTTGCGAACAGACTTCGAAAGAATCTGATAACTTCCTTAGTATTTGGATAAACCATGCAATGGACATCCCATCACTTGCTGTAGTAGTCGGCAATCACTAAGGCAAATAGATACCTATGTGGCAATGCGTTGAAAGGCCCTACGAAATCGAAAGCCAATTTCATCCATGGACCACTGGGAAGTTCCACAACTTAAACAGGGGGAGTGACAATTTTGATGACCTTGTCACTAGTAGGGGTGGGCAGAATTTGCGGAATTAACTTCCGCAAATTATCGCGAAAATGCAGAAAATCTCCGCAAACACGCCGGAAATATCGCGAAGATGCGGAAGTTTTTTGCCGCCTGTTCGCGGTATTTTTTGCGTGATCGCGGGTCGCCAACTTACCCATGCGGTTGCTCACGGGCGCGGCCATCTTGTTTTCACTTGTCCCGCCCTCTCGCGATGTTTACTTCCTGTTCCGGGTCGCGCAATGCATGTTCGTGGTCGATATTTCCTGTTCGCGACCGCTTTTACTTGATCGCGTTGCTTTTTGCTTGCTCGGGGAGAAAATATCGCGCGAACTTGCGCACGTGGTCGCAATGGGCGCGGCCATCTTGTTTTCCACTCTATTGCATGGTTCTGGGGCCTGATTTTCAATCCTCCCTAAATCTTTTCAATCCTTTGTTTATAGCCACTTTTTTTGGATCTTTATTACTTATTATTTCTCTAACTATTTTCCTGCTTCTATATTTTTGGTTTTTGTCTACTTTTTTTTTGTTTTTTAGCTACTTTTTCACTTTGTATTGCCCGCTATTTATTTCCTTTACTCCTTTATTTATTTTACCTTTTCTTTCCCGCCCCGTCCCCAGAACCATGTCCAAGGGCAGGGCTGTTCGCCGGCGCAGCCAGAGCCGCGACCGCCTTCCTTGCGGAAGGCGGCGCCCACAAGGGGTGCAGGCACGGGCCTTATTTGGGGAGGCGGAGTTGGCTGCACTAATTTTCTTTGTGCAGCGCCACCTCCCCTCAACCCTGGCAGCAGGTGGCAGGCCTGGGTCCGGGTACGGCCTCCGGGAGCGTCGGCAGCGGTGGGGGAAGGTGCGCCGGGCAGTGTCGCGCATCTCTGGGGTCCGGCGCACCCAGGCACAGCTGACGCACCGGTGGTCCGACATCCTGGACCGTGAGCAGGACCTGCTGGACCTGCTAGGAGTGGAGGTCCCGGGGCTTGGTGAGTACCTATTTAATTATTACAACTTTGTGTCTGTTCTTCTGCTCTATGTTATATATTGCGAATATCTTTTTTTCCTTCCAACCAGCTAGAATGTTGCTGCTTACAATACATTCCAGGTTAATAACGTTTAAAAGTCTTCTGTGATTATGACACAGGTGATCTTCTGCGCTACTACTAATCTTTCTTGTTTGCAGCTTTGCGTTTGCGCTTGCTTAGCGTGATTCTTTATGAGATTATTTTAGAGAAATTAAGTTACGTAATGCTACAGTGACTCACGTCCACTCCTTACTTTGTCCTGTCACTAATAGATAGGGGCGGATTGATACTTAGGTTTAGGTACTTTGTATGAGCTTCTAATTGGTTAGTGGTATGCGTGATGCCCCCCCTCACTCAGTTACGTGACGTGCTGCTAGTACGGCAGTCTTTAGAACCTTTTCTAGTTTGTTCAATGAGTGGAGGTAGGCTTTGCAGTTACTTAGCAGTAGCAGATCAGCATCAATCAAACCAAAATTTGGTGTATACAAAAAATGTAGTCATGTTCATGTGTCCTCCATGATTGGATCATACACATTGTTGAGGAATACAGTGGAAATGCATACTTAATGTACAATTGGCATGCCTGGAATAGGTGGGCTAGGTTGGGTGGTACGTTGTACTAATACTTAGGCTTACTTGTAACTTAGTTTTCTGGAATCAGAATGGAAGAATGGATTACTGTTGATAAATAGTAACTTAAGTAGTCGAACTGCGAATCCCACGATATTACATGTTGACCAGATGAGATCGGTCAATGTAGTTATTGCAATTGTTGTTTACATAAGTGTTTTTTGACCGTTGTTGAAAAATATTGTATTTGTTTGACACCATCCATCAATGTTTGTCTCTTTCTTAATTCTTATATCTCTCCTGTCCATCAGCACCCAGGGGCAGACCGACAGGGACTGGACAGTCGGCAGGACAGGAACACCACCAGGAGGACACCGCTGAGGGCTCCTCTGCTGGCCCCAGTAAGTCTTCTTGTTTTTAATAATATTTCTTATTCCATAACTTTTACTGCCCCATTTCTCCCGAACTATAGTGTGTTTCCAAATGCTATTTTTTTACCACCAATTATCCTTCGATCTGTACGGTTTCAAAAAGCTTATCCCTGCCTCCGCTATGATGACTGAGTACTACTACATACTATCAGTCTGTCTGTCTGTACTGTAGTAGCTAGTCTTGCCCAGTTGGCCAGTGCCACTCTTTGTGAAAGGCTGTAATATAAAACTCATATTCACCAGTAGCTCGTACAATCCGTTGGGTCGTTGTCTTGTACTACTTTTACTCTTATTGATGTTGAGGCTTTGAAAATTCACAGCAACAACAGTCCTACCAGATTTCTTAATATTTTGATATGATACCCTATAGGACATACCACTGTTGTAGGGATCTTGCACATACATTTGCACCAGAAAATAGGATGTTGGTGATGGTAGGTTGGACCTTCCTTGCACACCTCAATCAGAAATTCCGCACCCACCACAATTCCACTGCTTGACTATAGTACTGTCTTGTCATACCTATTAGGTCTCGGAACCCTCCCCCCAAGATAACCAACAAGTAGACAACCCAGAACATAACACACCCAACCTCTGTCGTGGAAGCAATTCACATGCACACCCTTACTTTAATTTGCTCACTCGTGTAAGTTAGTCCACTCCACACCAAATACCACGAAGTCTATGTAAGTTTAAAATGTTTATTTCAATTTGAGAAGGTCTGTACACTGTTTTCTTAGCAGCACCAACCGGCAAATCAATAACATTAAAACAATATACATTGTTACACTTATACAGTTGGGAATTAAATCATGATAACTGAACAGTGGTGGAAGGCAACACCACCATCCCATAGCAATTTAGTTTATATACATTTATAAATGAAGATGTGAGTGAAGGGACCCCTCACCTCAGAAGAACCTAGTACTGGTAGTTGGTGCATCGTTCAGAAGCTCTGGTTCGTAGAAGGGAATCTTGCGTCTGTAATGCGAAAAAAGAAATGGTGTGCGTTAGTATATTGCAACTTGTAAGCATTTCTCAGCCGTGCCAAAAAGTGTAGCATCTATGGATAAGCAATATGGACTAACAGTAACAGTAGTACACCAGTTCTTCCTAAAAAAGTGGCTTGTTAATGTTTGTTGACCGCTTGTACGCAGCGCGTAGACTAGACAGTAGCAGTGTGAGGCAGGCCATGTGGGCTCAAAGGTGTCTTAAGAAGCTGCAAGGTAAAGGTAACGTCACATGTGCATGGCTAGGGCTAATCAAGCAAATGCTACAATGATCATATAACTTAGTGTCTACTCTACTACTACCTGATTTGTACTAGTGATGTATGTTAGTATTAACTCATTTTTCAACCTTGCTACTGATCAATAGGGGGGAGGTGTATATGTCGCCTAATAAATGTGTAATGTTTTCTAGGCGCACTACCGACCACCATTGCTGGGGCCAGCGAAGGCGACGCCGAGGGCGAGGATGCGGCAGTTGCAGATAGCAACGGAGGGGGAGTGGCAGCACCAGTGGCAGGCGGTGGTAAGTTATATTCATAATCTTTAACTATTGTTGAACTTGACAGCACACTCACTGCAAAGGTGTACTGTATGTATATGTATACTGTACAGTTGTGAATTAGGGCCCCATTAGGATGGTGGGTGTATTGCCCCCGCCGGGCCGGCTGGAATTCACTGCCGTCACCGCAGGGGCAAACCTCCCGCCATCCCTGTAGAAAATATTCAGACATGTCCAGGCGGAAAAGGGTTCAATATGGCGGTGGTGTCTCTCTCACCACACCGGCAGCCATATAATCTGCATTTTGGAATGCCTTTGCGTGGCGGCATTGCCGTCCGCCACGGAAAGGCATGCACACATTGCAGAGTATGCTTGGGGGCCCCCATGGAGGGTACCTACCGATGCTATGGTACCCCCCCGACTTTCAAAGCAAAACGTGACAGGCTCCGTGCGAGGCCCGTCATGTTGTGCTTGGAAAAGCAGCACAACATTTTAGCATTGCTTTCAGAAAAGCCAACCAGAATTTAAATTTAAAAAAACAGGGTGCGCCCGCCAATGTGCCGGGCGCATCATCCTAATTAATTGTCCCCACGGGACCCCCACCCTTTTTAGCAGTCGGATGGCGGGCGGACAAAGTCCGCCCGCTATCCGATGTCGTAAGTAAGTATGAGTTCTTGGGGACGTTTGAAGAGTGAACTAGAAGACTAGAATTCCCTTTAATTGGTATAGGTCTAGGAGCCGGAGTATTGAGTAACCAATGTCCTCATCTATCTGATTTCAACTCCGCTTTGAAAGTTTTATGGAGAAGAGCACCTGGTGCACTGTTCAACTAAAAAGTGTAAGACAGGTGGAAGGAAGAAGGACGGGCGACATTTAAAATGTTATGTACTACTGTGCTTTATTTTATAGTGCTACTCTACCATGCCACTATGTGTATAAATAATTACCTTGTCTTACTGTTTTATTAAGACTATATTTTACAATTGTCTTGTTTTTTTCTTTTTGATACACAGCAACTCCGAAACTCAACCGTAAGGAGTTGGCCGCCAAGGCACGGCGCCGGAAGCTGGAGGCAATCCAGCAGGAATACCGGCGGCTGGTGGTCCTAGCCGAGGAGGAGGAGGAGACTGCTGCAGCTATTGAACCCTCCTCCAGTGCCCCGGGCCCCAGCCACCGCCCTCCAGCGGTGCAGCGCCACCGCCTGGCGGCTGCCCGCCGCCACCGTGTCATCTCCGGTGCCCCCCCACTGTGGCTGCAACTGCCGCGGCCTTAGACGCTGCGTCGCCCATTTAGAGGACCAGATGCGTGTCCTCCTCCAGTCCCGCCCCACCAGTTAGTCCCTGTCACTGCCCCTTTTTTAATTCCTGTTCGTTCTTCACTCGTTTGGGCGTTCTCTACTTCTATGGACAGTCGTTGGGGTTAGGGAGGTGGGTGGGTCAGCTTTTGTGGGTTTAGTTTATTTGTTAGGGTCAATTAAATATATTTTTCTATGTTACATACAATGTTGTTAATGTTTTGTAGGTGGGGTAACTGTTTTACATCACACTGTTTCCTTGCTGGTGCATGGCCGCCCATAGCGTGTGTTTGATTTCAATAATTTGCTGACTGTATAAGACACAAACAGATAGATGCGACACACCTCACTCATTGACTGGTCCTACTATGCATTCTTTGGAGTGGTGTTTGAAACTGAAATCATTGACAACATGTCCATTATTAATTCTGCCTCCCCCAAACTTCTCTCTTACCGGTGCTTGATGTTTATGTCCAACTGTGGCACAGCACTGGCTGCATGGTGAAGATGGTTTCCTTTTTCATACATGCCATGATTGGGGTGGTGGTGGTGGTAGTATAGTAGTAGTAGTATACACTGGCAGGGTGGCAGCATTTCCAAAAAAAGAAAAGGAGATAGTCAATCGCCTTTGAGAGACTGTTAGAGGAGTAGTTGAATGAAGTACATCACAGAATTTACCGAGCAACAATTATATGCTCAAATATTTGACAAAAAAACTGAATGCTGGTTATTATGAGGATAGCCTACTAGACAGAGTTACAAACTATAGTTTTGTCGACTTGACTATGCCTACAGTCTAACAGTTAGTGCTGTATATGAGGAATGACAACAAACAAATCCAATCAATGCCGGCAATTCATGCTGAGGTATATGTTCCTTTGTTAAATAAAATAACCTCTGAAATATCCTACTCATGGGTGGGCATGCAGAAGAAGATCATCGCTCTGCATTGAAATTGAAGTAGTGTTGCTTTCACCACATCCGCCCCAGCAAGTGTGTGATTAAGTATTGGTGTACATTTAATTTAGTTACACCTCGACAATAAGTCACACAGCCCGGGGGAAGAGGGTTAGGGTCCGTTGATTGGATGGGAAGGGGGATTTTGGGATAGGTTTGACATAGAAAAACAGTATGCATACATAGACAAACAAACGACAATCATTGAAGACTACCATACCATATCCATTCCATATGTTAAGGGAGAAAAAGGCAATGCATGCATGATGATGAGACCCGGATTACAAATAGAAATTTTAAATATTGGTAGTGAAGAATCGTAAACACAGAGCAAACGTAATGATGATTGATAATAACAACTCCAAGAACACACTGTTGTAAAGAATGTATACAAGATATTAATCAAATTATTTAAAAGAAGTGAAAAGTGGATACTGTTACTGTCTTATCCTGGTCAAAAATGTGGACTGGTTTTTTGCATCTCGGCATTCCTCTTGCTCCTCTCGTCCATCAATCTTGGGTGTGTCACCTCGCCACTCGCCACTGCCCGGCTGGAATAAAAAGGTGATTGATTGGTAAGATAATTAATATGCATTGTAATGTTTTACAAAGTTTTGGACAAGGCCCGGCCTGTAATTTTAGATTGAAAACCAAAGGGGATATTCAGAAAGAAAGTGAAAACAAATGCACAAGTGATGGTGTAGTGCAACAAGAACACTTTCCGAGGTGGCATGTATGTATATGCATCATCTCTACTGTAGTCTGTTTCCAGCATAGACCTTCAACAGTAACAGGAGAGATCAGGCCCACAGTGCTTACCATTAGCACATCCTACGTTAACACTTTAGAGTCCTTTTTTTTTCTCTCAAAGAGTTGGACAAACGCAAAGCACATTATCCATTCCAAACATAGCATTTTACAGTTAAAGTTAGTAAAATCAATGCACTGCAGTCATCCCACCGCTACACTCTATTCAACTTCTACACAGACATTTGGGTGTGCTGTGGTTGTTGTTGACGTGTTTACCTTTAGGCTTTTCCGTTTTATGCCACTCATGAAACATCCTCCTGACTTCATCATCAGCTCTGATACTTCTACTGACTGACTGGAGATCGGCCTGCAGTACAAGTGTAATTTTTATAACACAACAAGAGTAGAAATATAAATATTACTGACTTGAGTCATTCTTTATTGTGTACAGAAAGATAGATTACCACTAGTACACTTTGACATCACTATGTGCACAACAAACAACGCAAACACAAAGACCAATAGCTCAGAGTCAGGTGTCCAATGCATGCCATTAATTGTCATCATTCATTACCTGTTCCTTCTCATCTTAAGTTAACAGGCCGTCTCTTTCGCCATCATCATGATGGACGGTGCTGTTAAGTCACAGTCATTTGCATTGCGCAGATTGAGTGAGTCCCCTTCCTGTATTGAATTAAAAGCAATGTATCACCAAGATGCAGGAGAAGTACACATTTCTTGTTTGCAAGAAGGGGAAAATTAGTAATTACTAGTGTGTTCTGTAGAAAGTTGATTAGTGGCAGTGCACAATTACATCAATTCATGCGCAACACACACCACAAAATCTACATCATTCAGTCTGCCATTCTGCGGCCAATGCATGGCATCAATCATTACCTGTTGCATCTCATCTCGTTAACGCTGCAGGCCGTCTCTTTCGCCATCATCAGGATGGACGGTGCTGTTAAGTCACAGTCATTTGCATTGCGCAGATTGAGTGAGTCCCCTTCCTGTATTGAATTAAAAGCAATGTATCACCAAGATGCAGGAGAAGTACACATTTCTTGTTTGCAAGAAGGGGAAAATTAGTAATTACTAGTGTGTTCTGTAGAAAGTTGATTAGTGGCAGTGCACAATTACATCAATTCATGCGCAACACACACCACAAAATCTACATCATTCAGTCTGCCATTCTGCGGCCAATGCATGGCATCAATCATTACCTGTTGCATCTCATCTCGTTAACGCTGCAGGCCGTCTCTTTCGCCATCATCATGATGGACGGTGCTGTTAAGTCACAGTCATTTGCATTGCGCAGATTGAGTGTGTCCTCTTCCTGTATTGAATTAAAAGCAATGTGTCACCAAGATGCAGGAGAAGTACACATTTCTTGTTTGCAAGAAGGGGAAAATTAGTGTGTTCTGTAGAATGTTGATTAGTGGCAGTGCACAATTACATCAATTCATTCATGCGCAACACACACAACAAAATCTACATCATTCAGTCTGCTATTCTGCGGCCAATGCATGGCATCAATCATTACCTGTTGCATCTTATTTTCAGTTAATGGCCAGTCTCTCTCGGCTCTGAAGGAGGATAGCTATAGAAGTCATCAGATTCATGGTCCACTTGTTTTGGAAGGACGAGGAAAGTTTGAATTTGTTGTTACCATCATCCAATCATCATTCATGAGGGAAATGGAATTGAGCAGGAGATGCAGTATGATCGAGCGGAGGAGCTGGATTCTGAGGACTGTAGTCTCAAATGGCAGACACCTGAAACTTGTATCTTAAATTAAAAGAGTAGAAGACGGTGATAATGCATTTGTTGCGATTCACAAGTTTATAACCGGAACAACAGACACAAACAAAGGGGGAAAAAAGGGAGGAAGACAGTAAGTGCGAGCCTAATTGTCAGGGAAGTATAGCTCGTCCTCAAACTCTGGGGGATCTTCCAGTAGTAGGTAATCATCTGACACAATACTTCCGTCACCTGAGCCGCTGTCCTCATCTTCCTCTGTTGATTCATGCATTGTGTAATTCGGTGGTATGAAGTGCTGATTCATTTTGATCATTGTTAACCTCTCCACGTTTTTGGGAGATAGACTGGTCCTTCTCAAGGTTACAATGGAACCAGCAGCACTGAAAACACGTTCGGAAGAGACACTTGCGACAGGGCAAGCCAGATAGCTTATCGCCAGCCTGCTGAGCTGTGGCCATTCAGACCTTTTCCTATACCAATACTGCACTGGGTTTTGATCAACGTACACCTCTGTTGGGTCGTCCAGATAGGCCTGGACCATCCGCTCAATGCTCAGGGTTGCTGCTGGTAAGCTTTTGTGCTGTTTTTTCTGTGCATCAGCACTGTGCTTAAGGCCCATCTTTACATACCAATCTGATAATGATTGTACTCGGCCGAATGATCCAGTTATTGTTTTTGTAGTCGATGGTGATGGTGAGTGTTGCGATTGTGAGCCAACCGCACTGCCCTCAGCCGACGAAGTTGCACTTGATTCTGCATGGCCTGCTTCAGTATCAGTACTTGTTGTGGGTTGATGTGGCGGGCTTTTAATTAGCAGCCCTTCGTTTTCAAACTTGATGGCTGCTTCAGCTATACAACTTTTGTAGCGGGCAACATCATTGTCGGAAAAAGAAAGGAATAGTCCTAATTTTGCACGTGGATCCAGAATTGTGGCACAAATGTAATGTTCTTGTGACAAAATTTTATTTTGTATCCTTACATTTTCTGATAAGCGCCTGGATAAGCTCTCCACCAAGTCATGGGCTTGCCTTCTGTCCTCTACACCTTTGTAGGATTCAGACACATTATTCAGCTCATGCTCTAGCATTTGCAACAATGGGATAGCTTGGCCCATTGTACAGTCCTCCTTGCTGACTTCACGTGTGAAGACCTCAAAAGGAGACAGCATCTCAGTCAGGCATTGAATTAGGGTCCATTGCTCCCTCTGAAGGGTCATGCCTTTAACACTAGCATCACTGCTTCTGTACCAGACATATTCATTGAGTGACCTGTGCTGTTCGTACAGACGATCAAGCATGTAATACGTTGAGTTCCAACGTGTTGCCACCTCCTGGATGAGTGCCTTGACTGGCATCCTACGGTCACGTTGGATGATCCTCAGCTGCTTCCGAGCTTTAAAAGAATGGCTGAAATGAGTGCATATTCTTCGGCAGATGGCCAGTAAATTGCTTACTATGGGTTCTTTTTTCAGAAAGTCTTGCACTATAATGTTTATGCAGTGTGCCAAACACGGAACCCTGAAATAGGAACCAAGTTCCATGGCCTTAAGTACATTACTGCCATTGTCTGTGGCAACAAAACCAATACCAAGCCCTCTGGGCTGCAGCCATTCCAAAACCTTGGTGCGAAACTCTTCTAAAATGTTTTCAGCCGTATGAGATTTCTCCATGGCGAACATGGCTACAGTTGCATGTTTCCGAGTACCTTCAAAAATCGCAGCTGTGTCAACAACACCTCGTGCAGATAGTTGATCTCTAACCCCCACAAAAGAGATCCAGTGTGCAGTGATGCACATGTAATCTGTGGCTGGGCAACTGGTCCACATGTCTGTTGTCAGGTGGATATTGTGCACAGCACTCTGCTGCAAACCGTGACCAACCAATTCCAGCACATCATGATATAGTGCCGGAACAGCAATTCTTGCGAAATAGGACCGGCTGGGAACTTTCCATTTCGGGCAGATGGCAGACACAAATTCAAGGAAACCCACCCCTTCCACAAATGAAAAAGGAAGAAGGTCCAGCGCTAACATTTTAGCCAGCTTCGCATTGTACAATCGTGCCGTTGGGTGGTTGCGTTGGAACTGCCCCTCCAACCTAAACATGCTGTCAATGGTAGGCTGGCTTACTTTCCTTAGTGGTGCTGTTTTCATTAACCCACTAAGGCTCAACGACACAGATTGTCTCATTGAGGTACTCGCCGGTCGCCTTGGTGTCTCACCCACACTCTGAGTATGGCTCTTACTGCGGTGCCACTCTGATGTTACTGAGGAGGATGTGGGCGTTACCACTGCAGTGACTGCACTACTGGAGACAGGGCTAGAAATGCCTCCCTGTTCTTCACCTGCCACCACAATAATATCGCTCCCTGATTCCTGACCAACTTCAAAGGGTTTATTTTTCCTACTTTCTTTTAACTTACGTAGGTGATCCTCCCACACGATATTGTGGTGTATTTTTAGATGACTTGCTTGTCCTC
The DNA here is from genome assembly GCF_964204655.1 of Triturus cristatus. Classification (NCBI taxonomy): domain Eukaryota; kingdom Metazoa; phylum Chordata; class Amphibia; order Caudata; family Salamandridae; genus Triturus; species Triturus cristatus. The sequence goes on along the minus strand of NC_140591.1, from coordinate 1,666,907,888 downwards.
CGGTACCATAGTTTGTACCAAGCTTACCACGCCGAACACCTTGCCGACAAATTGCGCATATAGCAACGTTCTCCTCCTTGGCGCTAACAGAAAAGAAGTCCCAAACTGGGGAGGAGAACTTTCTGGCACTGCTGGATGTGCCACTTTCAACACCAGATGAACTTGAGGGGGTGCTTGAAAATATGTGACCCTGTCCACCTACACTGTGACTTTTACTACCACTTCCTACTGAGATGGTTGAGCTGGATGTAGGTCCCTGCCGGGCCTTGCAAAATATGGCAGCTGGAGGTAGTGGTGGTGTAACCTGTGTTGGTGAGATCCGTGCTACATCCCGCTCAGTAGCAGCCTTTCTGGATAGGGTGAGAATGTCGGTCTTCAATCCCTTTGGGGCGGGAGTAATGTGCGTGATGACTGGCTTGTCTTCATCAACATCATCACCCCCATCTTCTACATCTACCTCCATAACTCTAAGTTTTTCTGGGACCTTCCTTTTCAGAAGCAATGTCTTGTGGCGTACTTCACTCTCAGACCGAGCTGGTGGGACCCAAGTGTCATCACGATCATCAGAAGCGGGGCTTGAAGAAGAAGATGATGGACTAAGCCTCCTTTTCCTTGCTGGTGGTCTAGAAGACAATTGATCTTCTGAAACAGTGGTTTGACTTCGCTCCACTTTGTCTGCAGGAAGCTCGATTTCCTGAAATGCCCCTACGTCAGGAGCAACAACTACTATGGTGGGCTGTTGCGGCGGCTGCTGCTGTTCTGGTTGCGGCGGCTGCTGCTGTTCTGGTTGCGGCGGCTGCTGCTGTTCTGGTTGCGGCGGCTGCTGCTGTTCTGGTTGCGGCGGCTTGACACTGATCTGCTGAGTTTGCGCCTGCGTTGCACTTGATTGTGTACTACTTTGCCGTAATGACATTTCCTCAACATCGCTGCCCATTAGTAGACTGGCTACTTCTGCGACAGTAAAGCCCTTGGGCCTAGGTTGGTGGGGTTGCTGGACCGCTGTGCTGCTCCCAGCTTGGTTCCCGGACAACGCTTTGGTGCCAAAAAAAACCTTGGCCGGCACACCACCAGTCGTGGTTAATGGCACTTCCTTTTTCTGTTCCTTCTTCTCACCAGCAACTTTCTTGGTACTGGACCTGGTACCTTTCTTTGGGGCCATCTTCTTCCGATGTCAGGCAGGAGGTAGATGCACAACAAGTTCTGGTCACACGTGGGCGTGATGCGCAGCAGGACTTCTGTCTGGCTGGCAGTACAACGGGTAGCCAGGTGATGCCGATGACACCTCCTACTCTGTCTTTTGTGCACCTAAAAGCAAAGAAGACAGGAGAAGAACATCAGTGAAATGTTGCATTTGTTTTTGTGGTTCAGTTACTTAGTACTGTACTAGTGCAAACAAAAGATAGTCTAGCCATTTATGACTTTTTTTTAACTAGAGCTATGTTATACTACTAGTACTGTGTACAGCCACACACTGCACTCTCAGGAAGGTGATGTCTAAAAATTCAACAGATCACATAGAAAACACTTGATCAATAAAGCTGTGGCTACCTGCTCTGACCCTAGTGGATGAAAAAGCAGGCCTGTTGGCAGACAAGGCCAGGCAAGCTTGTAGGCCTAGGCCTCAAAATGGCCACCAGCCACATGGCCAGGCCCAACAACATCAGCAAGGCCACCCCAAAAAACACACTTCCCCAACTCAATCCAATGCCATCCATGCCCTAAATGATGTCTAAATTCAACAGAGCAAACAGAAAACAGTAGATTACTAAAGCTGTGGCTACCTGCTCTGGTAGCAGTGGATGAAAGCAGGCCTGTTGGCAGACAAGGCCAGGCAAGCTTGCAGGCCTAGGCCTCAAAATGGCCACCAGCCACATGGCCAGGCCCAACAACATCAGCAAGGCCACCCCAAAAAACACACTTCCCCAACTCAATCCAATGCCATCCATGCCCTAAATGATGTCTAAATTCACCAGAGCACACAGAAAACAGTAGATTACTAAAGCTGTGGCTACCTGCTCTGGTAGCAGTGGATGAAAGCAGGCCTGTTGGCAGACAAGGCCAGGCAAGCTTGCAGGCCTAGGCCTCAAAATGGCCACCAGCCACATGGCCAGGCCCAACAACATCAGCAAGGCCACCCCAAAAAACACACTTCCCCAACTCAATCCAATGCCATCCATGCCCTAAATGATGTCTAAATTCACCAGAGCACACAGCAAACAGTAGATTACTAAAGCTGTGGCTACCTGCTCTGGTAGCAGTGGATGAAAGCAGGCCTGTTGGCAGACAAGGCCAGGCAAGCTTGCAGGCCTAGGCCTCAAAATGGCCACCAGCCACATGGCCAGGCCCAACAATATCAGCAAGGCCACCCCAAAAAACACACTTCCCCAACTCAATCCAATGCCATCCATGCCCTAAATGATGTCTAAATTCAACAGAGCAAAGAGAAAACAGTAGATTACTAAAGCTGTGGCTACCTGCTCTGGTAGCAGTGGATGAAAGCAGGCCTGTTGGCAGACAAGGCCAGGCAAGCTTGCAGGCCTAGGCTTCAAAATGGCCACCAGCCACATGGCCAGACCCAACAACATCAGCAAGGCCACCCCAAAAAACACACTTCCCCAACTCAATCCAATGCCATCCATGCCCTAAATGAAGTCTAAATTCAACAGAGCAAACAGAAAACAGTAGATTACTAAAGCTGTGGCTACCTGCTCTGGTAGCAGTGGATGAAAGCAGGCCTGTTGGCAGACAAGGCCAGGCAAGCTTGCAGGCCTAGGCCTCAAAATGGCCACCAGCCACATGGCCAGGCCCAACAACATCAGCAAGGCCACCCCAAAAAACACACTTCCCCAACTCAATCCAATGCCATCCATGCCCTAAATGATGTCTAAATTCACCAGAGCACACAGAAAACAGTAGATTTCTAAAGCTGTAGCTACCTGCTCTGGTAGCAGTGGATGAAAGCAGGCCTGTTGGCAGACAAGGCCAGGCAAGCTTGCAGGCCTAGGCCTCAAAATGGCCACCAGCCACATGGCCAGGCCCAACAACATCAGCAAGGCCACCCCAAAAAACACACTTCCCCAACTCAATCCAATGCCATCCATGCCCTAAATGATGTCTAAATTCACCAGAGCACACAGAAAACAGTAGATTACTAAAGCTGTGGCTACCTGCTCTGGTAGCAGTGGATGAAAGCAGGCCTGTTGGCAGACAAGGCCAGGCAAGCTTGCAGGCCTAGGCCTCAAAATGGCAACCAGCCACATGGCCAGGCCCAACAACATCAGCAAGGCCACCCCAAAAAACACACTTCCCCAACTCAATCCAATGCCATCCATGCCCTAAATGATGTCTAAATTCAACAGAGCAAACAGAAAACAGTAGATTACTAAAGCTGTGGCTACCTGCTCTGGTAGCAGTAGATGAAAGCAGGCCTGTTGGCAGACAAGGCCAGGCAAGCTTGCAGGCCTAGGCCTCAGAATGGCCACCAGCCACATGGCCAGGCCCAACAACATCAGCAAGGCCACCCCAAAAAACACACTTCCCCAACTCAATCCAATGCCATCCATGCCCTAAATGATGTCTAAATTCAACAGAGCAAACAGAAAACAGTAGATTACTAAAGCTGTGGCTACCTGCTCTGGTAGCAGTGGATGAAAGCAGGCCTGTTGGCAGACAAGGCCAGGCAAGCTTGCAGGCCTTGGCCTCAAAACAGCCACCAGCCACATGGCCAGGCCCAACAACATCAGCAAGGCCACCCCAAAAAACACACTTCCCCAACTCAATCCAATGCCATCCATGCCCTAAATGATGTCTAAATTCAACAGAGCACACAGAAAACAGTAGATTACTAAAGCTGTGGCTACCTGCTCTGGTAGCAGTGGATGAAAGCAGGCCTGTTGGCAGACAAGGCCAGGCAAGCTTGCAGGCCTAGGCCTCAAAATGGCCACCAGCCACATGGCCAGGCCCAACAACATCAGCAAGGCCACCCCAAAAAACACACTTGTGCTGTGTCTTCTGCGCGCAATCTGGGCGTGCAATTTGATGCTACCTTATCTTTTGATGATCATGTTAGGATCACGGCTGGCTGCTGCTTCGGTCTTATTAAATCTCTAAAGAAATTTTTCGACTTCCTCCCCATTGCCTCCAGGAAATCGGTCGTGGTCGCACTGATACTCTCCAGACTCGATTATTGCAATGGGTTGATGGCAGGAGTGAAAAAGTCCACTTTGAAGAAGTTACAAAGTGTACAGCACGCAGCGGCACGGTTAGTGTTAAAACTTCCTAGGAAATCTTCAGCCTCAACTGCATTAAATTCTCTGCACTGGCTGCCACTGCATAAGAGAATCCTTTTTAAACTCTTACTCACAGTTTTCAAATCTTTGAAAAATACAGGTCCTAAATACCTTGTTAATCGTTTTATTCATTATGATCCTGTACGATGTCTGCGATCCTCAGGGGCCAATCTTGCTAAGATCCCGAGGCATAAATATAAAACTAGGGGCGGAAAAACGTTCACAGTCCTAGCAGCAAGGGCTTGGAATAATCTACCCGTAAATCTTAGACTGATTGGGTCTGAGTGCCCTTTTAGGAAACAACTGAAGACCTGGGTCTATCAGCAATCTGATACCTATGTGTTGGCAGCTATCTAGATCTTTTCACCACATATCCCTTATACGCATGCTCAGCGCCAAGATGCTCCTTCCGGAGCGAAAGTTGCGCTTTACAAATATCCAAATAACAAAAACAATAACAATAACTTCCCCAACTCAATCCAATGCCATCCATGCCCTAAATGTGCTTGAAAATGAAATATATTCAAAAAACAAAAGGAACAGTTGCTTCATCATGCACACACACACCCATGAGGCCATGCCCATGGCTAGCTCGGGCCTACTACTACAACCCACAAAATTTAAAAAAAATTTAAAAAAAAGGAATGATGATAATTAATTAATTATCAAAAATAAATTGTAGTTACACAACAACTGCAATGCCCACAATCAAACACAACAACCACTTACTTGTAAAATATCCTATTCCAAAAATCCTGAAATCCAATTGCAATGATGCAGCAGACAAAAAGAGTGATCTTTCCAGCTCCAAATCCAAAGGCAGAATGAGCAGGAGATGGACAAAGCACTGGGAGGAGCCTGCTGGACAGGAACAGGAAGTTGGAGATTCTGTGTCACTTCCTCCCTCTCTCCACCTTGTAAAAAAATGACTCCTTGCACAAAAAAGGAAAGCCAAATGTGAATGTAAGGAGTTCTTTTCATCCAAAATCAGTATTTGCAGATGGTTTCATGCTGCTAGAGCCGATATTCCTCTCCAAATTGTAAATTTTACGTTGTTGAGTTCTCGAGCTTCACATTACTTCCGCCGGCGTGTCGAAAACGATATGATCGCGTTCTCTTCTTTGTCCCTGTCGCGTTGGATATGACGTGTTCGCGGTCTCTTTCTCCTGTTCGCGTTCGATTTCACATGCCCGCGTCCTCATCCTCTGGCTCGCGATGTAGAATGACATGTTCGAGATCTCAATCTTCTCATACTCGCGCGGTGCATGATCGCGAGAAGAAAGACGTGATCGCGCGACAAATGACGTGATCGCGTGAAAAATGACTTTAATGCGGCCGCGAACTCTCGCGAGACAGCACAAAATGGCTACCAAAATCCAACATCTCGTGGAGAACGCGACCGGGTCAAGAAAACTTGTCGGAGAACGCAGGGATTCAGGTAAGGCGATCGCGCGCGCGTGAGAATGTATTGTTTTACAGCGCGAGCAAGAAAAAAATTATCGCTAAGCTGCGGAATGCGGAAATTTTGACATTTTCGCGCTTTCCGCGGAACGCGAAAATGCCAAAATATCGCAATTTCCACGAACGGAACGGAATTTTGGCCCAGGCCTAGTCACTAGTAAAACAAATCACGCACCCCTTGACAGCATCATCCACCTGCCTGTCCATGGATGGCCACCAATACACTGCACAAATCCTCTTTATGGTGCTTGTTTGTCCAAGATGCCCTCATGACCCAAAGCAATAATGCGTGGCCTCAAACATTCAGGTGGCACAAATTTGTCACCTCGCATAATCATCTGACCACCCTCCAAAGTTAGTTATACAGCAAGGCTGAAGTTCTGTTTGGGCCTACCTTGAACAATGTGTTCCTTGTCTTTTTTTAGAACATTAGTCAACTGCATTGCATCAAACTACTCCTGTACAGAGAAACCACCCACATTACAAACATCACCAGCCGCAATCAAACATCCTTCATCTTCGTCACATCCAAGCAACTCCTCATCTCCCAAGGGTAATGGTGATCTAGAGAGAAAATCAGCTCTTGTATTTTTTCCACCAGGAGTGTGTCCCACGTCAAAATTGTACTGTAACAGTTTCAAACTCAATCTTGCAATCTTAGGCATATGCTCCTTAACAATTTGCCCATTCAGGATAGGAATGATTGGCTTGTGGTTGGTTAAGAACTTGAAAGCCTTACCCCACAGAAAGCACTTGCATCTTTCAACTGCCTAGCAGCAGGCCAGTAACGCTCTTTCTATGGCCGCGTAGTTTTTCTCACTTGGTCACAAAGCCCAAGAAGAAAATCCAACAGGATACCCCCTGCTGTGTTTGACCTGAGTGATCATACCACCCAAACCATCCAAGCTCGCATCCACTGAAACGATACACTGCTTGAGAGGATCAAAAGGATTGAGAAACTTGCACGTCCCAAGTTCTTTCTTAATGCAAACAAATTCATCTTGGCATACCTGGTCGCATACAAAAGTGAACTTTCTCTTAAGTAGGTCTCACAAATGGACTGTTTTAGCAGCAAAATTGGAAATGAACTATGAGTAAGATTAACACACACCCAAGAATGAAGAAACCTGATCTTTTGACTTGGGACTTGGAGCATTCAGAATGACCTCAATCAAACCTTCTCTCGGTTGAATCCCTTCACCAGAAATGCGATGCCCTAGATACTCAATCGATTCCATCCCAAACATGCATTTAAGCTTGTTGGCTACAATCCCTCTATCCTGATGTTTACTCGAAGCTTCAGCGACATTCTTATCACGCGAAGCTTTGCACTTCCCAGCAACCCGAATGTCATTCTGGAAAAAAACAGTGTCCTCCAGATCTTCCAAAACATTTTCCATAATGTGTTGGAATGCTGAGGTTGCTGAAGCCAGCCCAAAGAGCATCCTCTTAAATTAAAAGGTCCCTACTGGGGAAACAAAAGCAGTCAAGTGCTTATAACTTGCGTCCAATTCATCCTGATGGTAAGCGGAAGATAGATCTATCTTTGAAAAATACTTACAGCCTGCAAATTTAGAAAGAATGTCATCTATGTGGGGAAGAGGATGGGATTCAATTCAAATGTTTTAATTCTGACTGCGAAAGTCAATGCACACTCTGAGACTCTCATTCTTCTTGTGGGCTATGATCATTGGAGACAACCATAAGGAAGACTCCAAAGGTTCGAAAACCCCAGACTCACACATCCTCTTAAGTTCATCCGAAAGATCGTCCTTGACACTATAGGGCCAGAAAACTGAGAGAATTCCAGTAAACAGGGGCGTCCGTCAGGGGTGTGTTCTTGCTCCCACCCTTTTTTCACTTTATGTGAATGGGGTAGTGGACCATTTGCTGAAAGTTCCTGCTGATGCACCATCCCTGGCGGGCGAACGTGTTCCAACTCTCCTGTTTGCTGATGATACTCTCCTCCTCTCCAAAACACCCATGGGCCTGCAAACCCTTCTTGACAGTTTCCAAACCTTCTGTAATGATAGAGGTCTCATCATCAACACTGCCAAAACATAATACTTAATTTTAAATCCCCCCAAAAAATTAGGTCAGCCTCCAGTCCTGAATGCAGTCTCTCTCGAAAGGGTTAAAGAGTTTGACTATTTAGGCATTCGCATTACAGACACTATGCGATGGACATCTCATTTGCAAAAAATGCTTCTAACTCACAAGAGGGTCACTGGCGCCCTTCTCAGAGAACATCGTTCCTCTTCATCTAGACCAATAGCCCCAGCACTGGACATATACAAAGCTAAGGGCGTGAGCTCGGCACTTTACGGTGCTGAATTATGGGGTTTAAATAATATCGAGGAACTTGCCAAATCTGATTCCAGTTTCTATAAGGAACTGATGGCACTTCCGCAGAGCACACCTATAGTGCCTCTGCTATCGGATCTAGGGTGCCATGCGCTGAAAGATTTGGCAAAAGTACGCCCTTTACTTCTCTGGGCCCGGCTCTGGCGGACCCCCGAGTTAGCCAAGTATGCGGAAGGCTTATCCGAAATACTCTCTATGCCTTCTTGGAACAAAATCAAATGGCTGAAAGAGGTAAAGTCCCTGCTCTTTGATCTCGGCCTACAAGATGCTTGGGTAAATAGAACTTCGCCTCCGAAAGCTGAGCTGAAGAAACTTTATTGGAGTTGGGTTATAGGAAAAAGGAATTCCAGCTCCCATTCCAGTAGATGCACTACCGAATTTCTTCTGCTCAAAGATGACGTCCACTTTGAGCCTTATCTTGATATTATCCAGAAGCCATACGATCGAGCCCTCTACTTTAAATTCAGGATTGGCACTCTTCCGGTACGCGAGCTGACTGCCCGCTGGAAACCTCCCTTCCAAACTTCGCCCTCCTGTCCTTTCTGTGTAACCAAACCTGAATCTATTGCACACGTGCTTTTTGCATGCCCAGAATATAAAATCCCAAGATCATATTGGCTTAAACCTTTATGCAGAACCTTGGGCACACGCGACCACTTCATAGCGCTGCGCATTCTTAAATCAGACACACGATCTCTGTTCGTTTGCGCTTTATCGAAATATCTGAGGTGGTCCTGGCTTTTGAGATCTAAAGGCCTTGCAGCCCTCGACTAAGTAATCAGACTGTTTTTTACTGTTTGTCTGCATATCTATTTTATATTGTCCTATTTATAATGTTTATATGTATTTTACAATTCTTTGTATATCTTGGGATTATGTCAATATTATATTCATATGATTGGTTTTTTGGTATCACTTGTTTGTATAACTTATATCTGTCTGTGCTTTTTAAGATATTTTTTTATCGAAATAAAGCTTATTTCATTAATTCATTTACTATAGGGCACATTACACAGTTTAACAGGGATTGCCTGGTCCTTCACTTTGATTAAATGTTTAAACCCCTTAATGCACCCCAAATTGTTAGCAAACACTCTCCTGAACCTGTTGGTCCTCACTGTCAGACTCCCTCACTGACTACTCTCATCCACCACTGACACTTGTTCTTTGGTGCCTGGTCTGAGAGTCATGCTGTTCATTATTATGTTGCTTTTCTCCCTGATCTCTACGTTCTTTAACCACCCCCACACATGTTTTGTCAGGTTTTAACTCCTTACAAGCTTTCTGAGACATGCTTTTACCAATGGTAATGGTTTCTTGTAAAGATGGGTTTTTCAAAGTCAGCAACTTCTCTTGAACTTTTTTGTCCCTACAATGTGCAACAACCTGAACCCTTATCAGTTGGAAAGTGAACTCCTTAAACAGAAATTTCTTAGCTCTGCAACATATGACACAATATTTTCATCTGTTTCTTGATCTCTAGTGAAGAATTTGTGTCTAGCTACAACTAGACTGCCCTCTAGGTCAAATTGCTTCTTAAACATTGCCATGGCTTGGTCAAACTCATTAAGAGGCTCTTTGCAACTTCAAGAGGAGGTAAATGTTCCAACACAGCCTGTCCCTCAAGACCAAGATTGTGTTCTAAAATAAACTTCCTGTGCTCTGCACTAAACCTAATACCCCCAATAGCCTCTAAGTACTTTGTGAAGGCTCTAGACCAAATTTCCCACCTCACTGGTTGATCTCCTTGAAGCTGAAAAAAAGGAGGAGAACTTGAACATTCTGTATATTGAGTAAAATAATTAAAGAAGAAAAAAAAACTTTGCAGCCCAAAAAGAAAATTGTAGGCACTGAATCAAACACAAGTGGTCAAACTGCAAATTATACAATTTTACCCATGAATATAACTTTTGGGATATGCATCCAGATCGGAAAATAGCAAAAACAACAAATATATATATATATATATATATATATATATATATATATATATATTATCTACTGGCGGTCGCCAGTAGATAGTTATAGTTAGGACCCTGTTTCCATAGGAAATCCGCAACATTCTATTTGGAATAACTTTGGCGCCGGTCGATGAATCCTCGCGAAATTTTCAAAATAGGTGGGGCGCTACGCTCCGCTCCTACCCTGAAAGTCTCGGGGGGATTCGTCAAGCGGGGGCTGAGAAAAAAGGGGGGTCCCAAAACGCGTTTTTCCCATGCATTTTTCCATAGGACCTTTAGACACAGCTACAGCCCGAACGGCTGAACAGAGTTACTTGAAATTTGGCAGAGAGGTAGTCCTCAGGTCAAGGAAGTGCCTTTTGTAGGTCTGGTGTAAATCTGTTCAGTAGTTCCTGAGAAAATAGCATTTAAATCAATATATATATGTGGGCGGAGCCTAACCACACATCTCATCCTGAGATCTGATTGGCTGTCAGCACTTCATCCAAGAAGTGTTGGCAGCCATCTTGGGACCAATATACATGATAGCACCTCATTAAAAAGCATTGCAGTTAATAGAAGGTTTTAAGACTTTAGTTACATTATAAATCATTTGTTGATGGTACCATACTCATTTTAGGAATTGTGGTATGTTCTAAGGTGATTTCACCATGTGAAAAAGCCTTCTGCTGGGATATCATGATTGAGAGAAAAATATTTTCTCATGCTTTTACCACAGAGGTTTGGAAGGTGATCTATAAGCTAAACTGAGAGCTTATTTTCTGTAAATTCACATTATCTTTCTCAGTCATGTGAGAATGAAGTCTGACATTCTCAGTAAAACATGTACATCCAACAAGGGCAGAGACTGTCAGTTGATTCCTTTGTGTTCTACTGCAGCTTTCCAGAGTGTTCCAAAGAACTACTAGAGCGCTAACCGTCCTACTTATGATAAATGTATGGCACACCTGAAGCCATCTTGCTTGGATTAAAGTGGTAACTCTTAAAACATTTAATTTAAAAAGGAACAAAATGAGGGGGTTCATTTTTCCATAAAAAGTATGATTAGTGCTGCAGAAAGAAAAATTAGGGCACATTTTGAGTGACTTCTCAAATCCTCTTCTATTTCATTAAAAAATTCTGACATGCAGACTGAAACATGCACTTTCAATACCAGCAGCAGTTTTCCCTGGTGAGCAGTAGCTTTACTACAGTGATCTAATGAGCAAAAAGAGTGCTAACATTCTGATTTTATGGCAAATGTGTGACACATTTGAATGCCTTCTTGATGGAATCAAAGTAAAAAACTGAAAGTATTTCCTACTGAGGAGACTGCAGTAAATGAGGAAATTAGGAAACTTCATAACAAATAAGTCTCCCAAGATGGCCACCAGAGACAAAAGAGCCCAAATGTAGCCCAAATATCACCCAGATGTAGCCCAAGTATAGCCCAATGACAGAATGTCCAAGAATGTTCTTAAAAACAACTAGAGCACTTACTGTCTTCATTATGACAAAAGTATGGCACACCTGAAGCCATCTTGATTGGAATAAACTGGTAACACTTAAAACATTTAATTTAAAAAGGAACACAATGAGGGGGTTCATTTTGCCATAGAAATTATGATTAATGCTGAAGAAAGAAAATGAGGGCACATTTTGAGTGACTTCTCAAATCCTCTTCTATTTCATTAAAAAATTCTGACATGCAGACTGAAACATACACTTTTAATACCAGGAGCAGACTTCCATGGTGAACAGTAGTTTTACTACAGTGATCTAATGAGCAACTAGAGTGCTAACATTCAGAATTTATGGCAAATGTGTGACATATCTGAATACCTTCATGATGGAATCAAAGTAAAAAACTGAAAGCATTTCCGACTGAGGAGACTGCAGTACATGAGGAAATTAGGAAACTTCATAACAAATAAATCTCCCAAGATGGCCACCGGAGAGAAAAGAGCCCAAATGTAGCCCAAAATCACCCAGATATAGCCCAAATATAGCCCAATGACAGAAGTGTGCAAAACACTTATTATTTTGTGTTTTTGCAGTGTTATATAGTGCAGACTTGTCAGGTATTGGAGTGCTTTACATGAGCATTGGTTACATCACACAAGAACAAATTCATTTTGGTTGTAGACATGGGGAGACTAAGTGATTTGACCAGAATCACAGAATGTCGAGCTGAAGCAGAAACTTCAACCTGGTTCCCCAGTTGCAAAGTCTGCAGTTCTGGAAGTAACACCACATCCTCTCCCCTAAGTGCAACATTTAATCAAGTTGTCAACTAGATAAAAAAACATAAAGATAACAAATAATTTAAAAGTGCTTTGTCGCTATTTGAAAACTCAGAAAATATGTCCTTATTTTAGTCTTTTAGAGCACTAACCATAATTTTGAAGCCAATAAGACCCTCTCATATATGTAATTTCTAAAGGAATGCTCTAGGTATTACAGTTTTGATTACATTAAGATGATGTCAGGCGTTCCACACTTTTGTAATAAATATAGAATGTTAGCAATCTAGTTGTTCATTAGGATACTGTTGAGAGGCAGAGGCCAGGGGCACGGACTCTGAAAATTGAAGGCAGGTAGGAGGGTGCAAAGGCAACAATTTAACCACACTGAGCAGGCAGGAAGGGCCGTGGAAGCACAACAGACTATGGAGGGCAGTGGAAAGGGGGGCAGGGGCAACAAACCAACAATACAGGACTTGCAAGAGAGGCTGTTGGAGGGAAGATCTATTACGGGTCAAGGAAGCTAGGGGCGGTCCCCAGAGCCCCGGGAGCCACCACAGAACTGAGCAGGAGAGTGAGTCAGGGACAAAAGGGGCACCTTAATTTGAGCCGGGGTGCCTAGGAACGCTTGCTCCAAAAATGAAGAACACAGACATATGAGACATGGAATTGGAGGCAGAATACAATGGCAGTTTAATGAGAAGATGCTACTTCAAAGAAACCGCAGAATAGAGACATAAAGTACAAAATACAGAATCCAGATAATCATACAGCTGTCATGATATTCTCTGTATCTCAATTAATGGACTGACAGAGAGAGAGAGAAAACACATCTATAAATGCATCATGAGAAACAAGTTACACCAAGGAAAATGTTACCTAGGGACACTCACATTTACTCTTAGAGCAAGCATTCCTGCAATTACAATACAACATCTTTTAAATGCAAAAGTAAAGAGAACAATGGTTAAAAAATAACATGACATTTCATATAGGTAAAATAGAATAAGATACTTCAAGCAAAGCAGAGCAAGACATTTTAAGCAAAGGAAGACAAGAGCTCCCAGTTCTTGGGGAAAACCTGCACAGCCTGTTAACCTACATACAGACGGCGAGGTTGTCCGTCGATATCTGTGGGTGCTCCCTTTTTATATCATTTTGTGGGCTCCTTTGCACGCTACATCTACCTACGTATGCTACCCAAAAGCTTCGTCTGCAGATTTTACCAGACATTTCGTCATTTACCCACTTAATGCTGACAATGGACTGGGTGAAAAGGTCAGTCTCTCAGGCCAATCGCTTATCGTAAGTTCCATAGAGCAAGCAGAAAATAATGGGTATTCTACAGGAATTCAATATATTCATGTATAAAATCTCCTCAGTTCTCCTAACTTGACGCTCTGCGGTTGCCACTTCCTTAAAAGCGGGAAACCTGCCCAGGAAGCAAGTACCAGTCCAGGATGCAGCCTACTGTATGTCGACAGCTTCAGGGGGATGTTGAACTTTGATACCGAGCACGGAGCACTCGGGTAGGGTGGGGGCTACTAGTTTGGAGCAGAAGGCCTCGCAGACCTGCCTTCAGACTGCTATACACTAAAATTGCAGAGCTATGGTCAATTTAACAAAGAGGCCTACATATTGAACAGAAGGGCCTACACAGGGGTTTTATGCTGGCTGAGTGGTAAGGATGTCTCAGGATAATTATATAGCAACACAGGACCCGCTGGTCAATTTAATACGGCCTACAAATGCGGCTGGCAGGGCAAGGACAAGGGTCTCATACTTCAGGTGTGGACAGAACGGGCCAGGGGCCCCCTGTGATACAAAATCTACCCTCCTTCAAGGCTGTGGCAATGTAATAGACCATTGTGGGCAGAAGGAAGAGGCAATGGTAGTACAACCATACATGCCAACAGACCCGATACAGCCAGGAAACGTCCAATGTTTTTAAGCTCAAATGGGCTTTATTTGATCTGTCTCCTGTCTACAATATCCTCTTTTTCAATGTAACTCAAAGGGGAAAATCAATACCCCAGTTTTTTTTCAAAATCTCCCTCTTACCAAGTTCAAAATGTTCGCAAGTATGGTACATTGGATCATGAAAGGAAATTGGATAGGGACATGGACTTGGATAACAGAGGACAGGAGAGACATGGAGAGGTGCACCAAACTGACCCTGCAGGGCAGGCATCAGGGTTTGCAGCAGCACAATACACCACACAGGGCATGCAGGACGGGAGTGCAGCACAACAATCCATAGAAAGCAAGAGGGAGGGGACAGGACCATGCACATGGACAACAGAGAACAGAGGGGCAAGAGGCAATGGTAGCTAGCTGACCATAATGGACAGACAGGAGAGAAGGCTGCAGCATAACAGACCATAAAGGGCAGGAGGGACGGATCAGGGGCATTACAATGGAACAGACAAGCCAGGAGGGAGGGAGTAGGGGTCTGCACATGTAAACAGAGGGCTGGGGGCAAGGGGGCAGGAGCAGCAAGATAGCCATGGAGGTCAGGCAGGATGGGCACTAGAAGCAAGACACAACATGAAGAGCAACAGTGAGACTGTGATGGCATACACACAGACCATGGAGGGAAGGTGGGAGGGGGTCAGGGGCAGCTAACTGACCACACAGGGAAGGTGGGAGGGGCCATGGCAGCACAGAAGACCATGCATGGCAAGTGGGAGGGTTAGTGGCAGCACAATGGCTATGATGGGCAAGAAGGAGGGTGCAGGGGCATGCACAAAGGACGATGGAGGATAGAAGGGAGGGTCAGGACCTGTGCACAGACAAGAAAGTTCAGGGGAAGGGGCCTCACAACAGACCACACAAGCAGGCAGGAGGAGCAGTTGCAGCACAACAGACCAGGGAGGGCAGAAGGGTGTGGCAGTACAATGGACCATGTAGGACAGGAGGAAGAGGATAGAGGCATGGCATGTGGACAGGCAGGGTGGAGGTGGCAGGGACAGGTTACAGTCATCTGACAATGCTAGGCAGGTGGGAGGGGAGTGGCAGCTCAACAGAACACTCAGAGTAGATAGGAGTGGCAGGTCCATGGGACATGGTGGGCAAAAAGGATGGAGCAGGGGCATGCACAAAGACATCGGAGGGCAGGGGGAAGGGGAATAGGGGCAGCAAGCTAAGCACAGAGTTTAAGCAGGAGGTCAATGATGGGGCATAGAATTGGGCAATGGAGGGCAGGAGGAGTGGACTGGTACATCATACTAAATTGAGGGCAGTGGCAGCACATCAGACCATGCATGGCAGGAGGGAGGAGGCTAGTCCATGGATTCACACAACAGAGGATAGGGAGGAGGGGGATGGGGCAGCAAGCTAACTGTTCAGAGAAGGCGGGTATTAGAAACTTTATTGTTTTTAAAACATTTTGTCTGTGCAAACTACTTAAAATATGAACAAATATGCAGCATAATCTCACTTTTATTCAGGAAGAAGAAGACGTTAGTGACTGTGACTCCGGGCTCACTTGGCAAAAACACCCCCTGACCCTCCACCCCCTATCGCAAAATGTAATGCCCGTGAAAAGGGTAGGTGAACACAGTGTTATATAGAACATAGTCCTGAGAGCACGATTGAAAATGAAAACTAGATATAGTGTATGGTATAAACTATGCACCAAAAAGTGTGATATAAGATGAACCAGGCGTGAAATATAATATGCAATACATTGTGCGCAATGACAGATTCATTGGAGAGCGCGAGATAGCACAGGCACTAGCGCGTGCTATGCGATATGCGCCTTGGAGTGTAATATGCACAGGGCAGTGTTGTGTAACCTAACTAGTCTCTAAAGTTGTAATATAAAATATGTGCTGGGGAGTGTAACGTTGCATATGCACTGTGACAAAGATATGGATCCCAAATTGTAATATGTATGGCATAGCACTGTGCGTTATAACATAGGCATCGAGGAAGGCACGTTAGATGGGGCAATATAACCCGTGCGAAGACAAGTGTGGCATGACATTTTCACGGGGTGGTGTTACAGTGCACATGGGCTAGAGAGTGTCATAGCATATGCACTAGCTAGTGGAATACAATACAGAGGTGTGTGGCACTCGGCAGGCAATGGTGGGTGTAACACAGCATTGGGCTCTGTCAGGAGCGCGCTGTGACTCGCAAGTGATGTTCGTCCCCTTTCCAGAGAGTAAAATAAAAAGTATTACACATCCGGCAGTGGATGTGTGTTTTATTAACTGTGAGGGGGGTTTCTTGCATAGTTTTGGTCGAATTTTTGTCGAATCCCCTTTGAATGGCTTGGTGTGCATGTGTATTAAATGTGCCCGTCAATAGCTACCCATGTTTGTATAAATAAACGACAAGGGTGTCTACCGGGATTAGGCACGGTAGAGCATCAGACATGTCAGAGCTTCACTAGTGGTGTAAATACATTCCACGTGGATTAATTGCATGCATAGTCGCCTTTTAATGAATATCACGCAAATCGGCATGGTGATAGGTACGTACGGTTTGTCCAGCATGTCCTAGGTGTGTCTATAAATATATATTTTTTAAAAATAATAAAAAACAGTGGCCGGCCCTGGGGATTGGGGTCAAAAAAATATAATTAGGAGACAGGCCCTGGGGGATGGGGTCATCAGGGCCAATAAATTAGAATAAGAAGGGGAACCACACAGCCCCCCTTCTTAAAAAAATAAAATAAATAAAAGACTGGCATCGTCCCGGAGGCCATGCCCCCTCCATGCAGCACTCTGCAAACGCGCCCCCAACAGGCATCTCCAGTATGCGCCAGGGAGCTGCGCTGCAGACAGGTGTTCTGAGGCCAAGCCCCTTTTTACACCTCTCTGCAACGCAGCTCTGTGGCGCTTACTGGAGGTACCTAGTGGTCTAGTGTGACCCTAGGGACCCTTAGGATTCAAGGGGACTTAATCTCTCAACTTAGAACAGCCACAGGGCGCGTTTACACAGTGGTGAAGGGAGGGGACGGGGCCTGAGGTGACGTGTGCAAACACGCACCATGGCACGTTTTAAATTGGGGATATAATTTCCCTTCAATACTGAGGGCCCCTGGGGGCTAACTAGCCCACCAAGTGCTTCCAGTAAGCGCCACTGAGCTGCATTGCAGAGAGGTGGTCCAGGCCGTGCCACTTTTTACACCTCTCTGCAACGCAGCTCTGTGGCACTTACTGGAGGTACCTAGTGGGCTAGTTGGACCCTAGGGACCCTCAGGACTCAAATGAACTTAATCTCCCAACTAAAAACGGACACAGGGCGTGTTTACACAATGGTGAAAGGAGGGGACGGGGCCTGAGTTAACGTGTGCAAAAACGCCCTGTGGCCTGTTTTAAGAGGTAGTTTTAATCCCCATGCCCTATTATATACTAGGGGCTTATAGAGGAGGTAAGGCTAATCACAGGGGGACCCCAACGCATAATGTTCCCTAGTGTATGTAGGTGTTTTCACTGTATTCTAAGTGTCTTTTAACATAGCACTGGCTCTAGGACTGGTTAGTCAGACTCAGTTACCACCAGTATCCGTCTGAAAAAGTTGAGGGTACAGGATGATTTTGCAACAAGGCTTCTTTCTGCTCTTCTTTTTGTTCTTTCTGCACGTTATCCTTCTTTCTGCACTTTTCTTCGTCTTTGAGGACTTCTGTTGCTTCTTTCTGCACTTCTTTTGTTTCTTTCTGTGCATTTTTTCTTCTTTCTTCACATGTCCTATCTCTGTAGGCATAGTTAGAAATTAGCATTTAAAAAACCTTTGAAATTAACAGAAAAAACCATAGGTTTCAGGCACGTTATAGTTAGGAATTAGCATTTAAAAAACCTCAGAAATTCACTGAAAAAACCATAGGTTTCAGGGGTGTTATAGTTAGCTGGACTTTTCACTTGTACAAAACCATTGAAATTCCCCCGTTATAGTTAGTTCAGCTAACTATAACTCGCGCGCCCGCAATGCACTGCTGATGACGTCACATATTACATCACTCATGACATGGTCAGTGACATCACTCATGACATCACTGATGACATCTCAAATGACATCACTGATGACATCACTGATGACATCATCCTTGTGATAGAGTGGCAGACCTCCTCTCACCCTAATATAACCTTTGATACACACATTCAAAAATAGAGACTAAAATTTTCAAAACAATGGACATACCAATACCAGTTACAACAACCTCTTCAGTAATTCTAAGATCCACATACACATCCACTCATTCACCAACAGTCCAATACAGTCACTCATACATGTACTCATTCATCATATGTACTCATACACCTATACATCCTGTTACACAATGCCACTCATCCATAGAGTTACTCACACACATAGTCACTCATGCTAATAAAGAATCAAACATACATTTACTTGCATATACAGTTATACACACACCACCACACTTACTTCTACGGAAACTTACACATACTTAGTCTTTTAAACAATCACTTATAGAAACACATACTTATTCATACAGGAACTCTTTCAATCTCTCACTCTCACATATACTCACATATATACACCAATAGTCACATATACTAGTTTAAAACATATGTAGTTACTCATAAAGACACTATTGAGACAGTCATTCACTCACTAACACACCCATACACACACTCATCCACCCATACAGTCCTGCACACATACTGTGTTCAACACATACAAACAGTGAGTCACTCATTCATGCACCTATGCACTACGTAATACCCCCCACCGAACCATGCAGACCCTCAGACTGATACTCAAAAAACCAACTAATAACCTATATAGACACCCATGTAGCTACTCACCAACCCATGCAGCCACTTATACACAAAGTGAGAGACTGATACAGATATTTACATATTTAAACATTACTCACTAAGCCATGTATTCACTATGATACACTTAATCAGTCAGTTACACAATCAATTTTTCAAAAACAAATCATCCATTTAGACACTTATATACCCATTTATTCTTCCATCGACCTTGAGATATACATATATAAAACATATTTAATTTTCAGAATAACACACATTCACTGGATGATGTCATCAGTGATGTCATCAGTGATGTCATTTGAGATGTCATCAGTGATGTCATGAGTGATGTCACTGACCATGTCATGAGTGATGTAATATGTGACGTCATCAGCAGTGCATTGCGGGCGCGCGAGTTATAGTTAGCTGAACTAACTATAACGGGGGAATTTCAATGGTTTTGTACAAGTGAAAAGTCCAGCTAACTATAACACCCCTGAAACCTATGGTTTTTTCAGTGAATATATATATATATATATATATATATATATATATATATATATATATATATTATTCACTTAAAAAACCATAGGTTTCACACATGTTATAGTTAGCTGTACATTTCACTCGTAAAAAACCAATGAAATTCCACGTTATAGTTAGATCAGGTAACTATAACTTGCGCGCCCACAATAAACTGCTGATGACGTCACATATTACATCACTCATGACATGGTCAGTGACATCACTCATCACATCAATGATGACATCTGAAATGACACATTGTGGATTGCGGTCGCGCAAGTTATAGTTACCTGATCTAACTATAACGTGGAATTTCATTGGTTTTTTACGAGTGAAATGTACAGCTAACTGTAACATGTGTGAAACCTATGGTTTTTTAAGTGAATTTGCAAGGTTTTTTAAATGCTAATTCCTAACTATAACGTGTGTGAAACCTATGTTTTTTTCAGTGAATTTGTACGGTTTTTTAAATGCTAAGTTATGTATTTATTTTTTATTTTTTTTTCTGGTTTTTCACCCTGCGCACACCCTGCGCGCACGGGCACCCACGTTGCGCAGTTCATACCGTGCGCGCCTCGCCTTTTTTACACAGTAACAATTTTTTTTTCCCTTGCGGGTCCTTCAATTTATTTAATAAATGTGATTGTTATTTCGTTTTTTTTTTTTTTTGCCGTGCGCGTACGGTAAGCTTACCGTACGCGCACTCCGCGATTTTTTAAAAAAATTATTAAATGTATTTTTCGTACTTTTTGGTCCTTCGTGGACCCCCTGACAAACGCTAGGGGGTCTGCAACTCTCTCCGTTGCCCCCTTTTCACGTTATCCACCTTTGTTTTTCAGTGCGAGAGACAGAAAATGGCGGCCGACACTTTCTGATTTCGACCGATTCGAATGTTTACAGTCATGTAACCACCAATCAGAATTGAGCTCGCGCACGGCACCGTACGCGTACGGTAAGCTTACCGTAAGCGCACGGAGCGCGCTTACAGATATATATATTGATTTAAATGCCATTTTCTCAGGACCTACTGAACAGACTTACACCAGACCTGCAAAAGGCACATCTCTGACCTGAGGACTACCTCTCTGCCAAATTTCAAGTAATTCTGTTCAGCCGTTCGGGCTGTAGCTCGGACTAAAGGTCCTATGGGAAAATGCATGGGGAAAACGCGTTTTGGGACCCCCTTTTTTCTCAGCCCCCACTTGACGAATCCCCCCGAGACTTTCAGGGTAAGAGCGGAGCGGAGCGCCCCACCTATTTTGAAAATTTCGCGAGGATTCGTCAACCGGCGCCAAAGTTATTCCAAATAGAATGTTGCGGATTTCCTATGGAAACACGGTCCTAACTATAACTATCTACTGGCGACCGCCAGTAGATAATACATATATATATATATATATATATCACTGAAAAAACCATAGGTTTCAGGCACGTTATAGTTAGGAATTAGCATTTAAAAAACCTTAGAAATTCACTGAAAAAACCATAGGTTTCAGGGGCGTTATAGTTAGCTGGACATTTCACTCGTACAAAACCATTGAAATTCCCCCGTTATAGTTAGTTCAGCTAACTATAACTCGCACGCCCGCAATGCACTGCTGATGATGTCACATATTACATCACTCATGACATGGTCAGTGACATCACTCATGACATCACTGATGACATCATCCATGTGATAGAGTGGCAGACCTCCTCTCCCCCTAATATAACCTTTGATACACACATTCAAAAATAGAAACTAACATTTTCAAAACAATGGACATACCAATATCAGTTACATCAACCTATTCAGTAATTCTAAGATCCACATACCCATCCACTCATTCACCAACAGTCCTATACAGTCACTCATACATGTACTCACTCATCATATATACTCATACACCTATACATCCTGTTACACAACACCACTCATCCATAGAGTTACTCACACACATAGTCACTCATGCTAATAAAGAATCAAACATCCATTTATTTGCATATACAGTTATACACACACCACCACACTTACTTCTACAGAAACTTACACATACTTAGTCTTTTAAACAATCACTTATAGAAACACATACTTATTCATACAGGAACTCTTTCAATCTCTCACGCTCACATATACTCACTTATATACACCAATAGTCACATATACTAGTTTAAAACCTATGTAGTTACTCATAAAGACACTATTGAGACTGTCATTCACTCACTAACACACCCATGCACACACTCATCCACCCATACAGTCCTGCACACATGCTGTCTTCAACACATACAAACAGTGAGTCACTCATTCATGCACCTATGCACTATGTAATACCCCCCACCGAACCATACAGACACTCAGACACTCATACTGATACTCAAAAAACCAACTAATAACCTATATAGACACTCATGTAGCTACTCACCAACCCATGCAGCCACTTATACACAAAGTGAGAGACTGATACAGATATTTACATATTTAAACATTACTCACTAAGCCATGTATTCACTAAGACACACTTAATCAGTCAGTTATACAATCAATTTTTCAAAAACAAATCATCCATTTAGACACTGATATACCCATTTATTCTTCCATCGACCTTGAGATATACATATATAAAACATATGTAATTTTCAGAAAAACACACATTCACTGGATGATGTCATCAGTGATGTAATTTGAGATGACATCAGTGATGTCATGAGTGATGTCACTGACCATGTCATGAGTGATGTAATATGTGACATCATCAGCAGTGCATTGCGGGCGCGCGAGTTATAGTTAGCTGAACTAACTATAACAGGGGAATTTCAATGGTTTTGTACGAGTGAAAAGTCCAGCTAACTATAACGCCCCTGAAACCTATGGTTTTTTCAGTGAATTTCTATGGTTTTTTAAATGCTAATTCCTAACTATAACGTGCCTGAAACCTATGGTTTTTTCAGTGAATTTCAAAGGTTTTTTAAATGCTAATTTCTAACTATGGCTACAGAGATAGGACATGTGAAGAAAGAAGAAAAAAAGCACAGAATGAAAAAAAAGAAATGCAGAAAGAAGCAACAGAAGTCCTCAAAGACGAAAAAAGTACAGGAAGAAGGATAACTTGCAGAAAGAACAAACAGAAGAACAGAAAGAAGCCTTGTTGCAAAATCATCCTGTACCCTCAACTTTTTCAGACGGATACTGGTGTTAACTGAGTCCGACTAACCAGTCCTAGAGCCAGTGCTATGTTAAAAGACACTCAGAATACAGTGAAAACATCTACATACAATAGGGAACACTATGTGTTGGAGTCCCCCTGTGATCAGCATGACCTCCTCTGTAAGCCCCTAGTATATAATAGGGCAGGTGATTAAAACTACCTCTTAAAATGCGCCACAGGGCGTCTTTGCACACGTCACCTCAGGCCCCGTCCCCTCTGTGTAAACACGCCCTGTTGCCGTTTTAAGTTGGGAGATTAAGTCCCCTTGAATCCTGGGGGTCCCTAGGTTCCAACTAGACCACTAGGTACCTCCAGTAAGCGCCACAGAGCTGCGTTGCAGAGAAATGTAAAAAGGGGCACGGCCTAGACCACCTCTCTGTAACGCAGCGCTGTGGCACTTACTGGAAGCACCTGGTGGGCTTGTTGGCCCCCAGGGTCCCTCAGGATTGAAGAGGAATTATTTCCCCAACTTAAAACGCGCCACAGGGCTTGTTTGCACACGTTAACTCAGGCCCCGTCCCCTCCCTTCACCACTGTGTAAACACGCCCTGTGGCCGTTTTTAGTTGGGAGATTAAGTTCATTTGAATCCTGAGTGTTTTTAGGGTCCAACTAGCCCACTAGGTACCTCCAGTAAGCGCCACAGAGCTGCATTGCAGAGAGGTGTAAAAAGAGGCACGGCCTGGACCACCTCTCTGCAACGCAGCTCAGTGGCGCTTACTGGAAGCACCTGGTGGGCTAGTTAGCCCCCAGGGGCCCTCAGGATTGAAGGGGAATTATTTCCCCAACTTAAAATGCGCCATAGGGCGTGTTTGCACACGTCACCTCAGGCCCCGTCCCCTCCCTTCCCCACTGTGTAAACACGCCCTGTGGCTGTTTTTTAACTTGGGAGATTAAGTCCCCTTGAATCCTGAGGATCCCTAGGGGCAAAATAGCCCACTAGGTACGTCCAGTAAGCGCCATTGCAGAGAGGTGTAAAAAGGGGCACGGCCTGCACCACCTCTCTGCAACGCAGAGCAGTGGCGCTTACTGGAAGCCCCTGGTGGGCTAATTGGCCCCCAGGGTCCCTCAGGATTGAAAGGGAATTATTTCCCCAACTTAAAACGTGCCACAGGGCGTGTTTGCACATGTCACCTCAGGCCCCGTCCCCTCCCTTCACCACTGTGTAAACACACCCTGTGGCCGTTCTAAGTTGAGAGATTAAGTCCCCTTGAATCCTAAGGGTCCCTAGGGTCAAACTAGCCCACTAGGTACCTCCAGTAAGCGCCACAGAGCTGCGTTGCATAAAGGTGTAAAAAGGGGCGTGGCCTCAGAACACCTGTCTGCAACGCAGCTCCCTGGCGCATACTGGAGATACCTGTTGGGCTAGTTGGCCCTCAGGGACCCTCAGTATTGAAGGGGAATTAATTCCCCAACTTACAACTGGCCAGGGGGTGCGTTTGCAGAGTGCTGCTAGGAGGGGGCGTGGCCTCCGGCGCGATGCCGGTCTTTTATTTATTTTATTTTTTTAAGAAGGAGGGCTGTGTGGCCCCCCTTCTTTTTCTAATTTACTGGCCCTGGGGACCCCATCCCCCAGGGCCTGCACCCTAATTTTTTTGTTTAAAAAATAATTGGCCCTCCCAAGGCCTTAATCGGCCCCGGGGACCCCAACCCCCGGGTCATGGCCTTTTTTATTTTATTTTATTCTTTAGGAGGGGGCTGCGTTGCCCCCCTCCTCAGGCCACTTATGGCCCCGGGGACCCCATCCCCCGGGGCCGGCCTTTGTTTTTTATTATTTTAAAAAAATATATATTTATAGAAACACTTAGGACATGCTGGACAAACCGTATGTACCTATCACCATGACGATTTGCGTGATAATCATTAAAAGGCAACTATGCATAGAATGAATCCACATGGAATGTATTTACACTGCTAGTGAAGCTCTGACGTGTCTGACGCCCTACCGTGCTTAATCCTGGCGCCCCCGCCGGTGGGTACTCTCCAAGTAGACACCCTTGTTGTTTATTTATACAAACATGGGTAGCTATTGACGGGCACATTTAATATACACGCACACCAAGCCATTCAAAGGGGATTCAACAAAAATTCAACCAAACTATGCAAGAAACCCCCCTCACGGTTAATAAAACACACATCCATCGCCGGATGTGTAATACTTTTTATTTTACTCTCTGGAAAGGAGACAAACCTCACTTGAGAGTCACAGCATGCTCCTGCCTGAGCCCAATGCTGTGTTACACCCACCAGTGCCCACCGAGTGCCTTACACCTCTGTGTTGTATTCCACCAGCTAGTGCGTATGCTATGACACTCTCTAGCCCATGTGCACTGTAACACCACCCCGTGAATATGTCGTGCCACACTTGCCTTCGCACGGGTTATATTGCCCCATCTAACGTGCCTTCCTCGATGCCTATGTTATAACGCACAGCGCTATGCCATACATATTACAATCTGGGATCCATATCTTTGTCACAGTTCATATGCAACGTTACACTCCCCAGCACATATTTTATATTACAACTTTAGAGACTAGTTAGGTTACACAACACTGCCCTGTGCATATTACATTCCAAGGCGCATATCGCATAGCACGAGCTAGTGCCTGTGCTATCTCGCGCTCTCCAATGAATCTGTCATTACGCACAATGTATTGCATATTATATTTCACGCCCCGGTTCATCTTATTTCACACTTTTTGGTGCATAGTTTATACCATATACTATATCTAGTTTTCATTTTCAATCGTGCTCTCAGGACTATGTTCCATATAACACTGCGTCCACCTACCCTTTTCACGGACAGTACATTTTGCGATGGGGGTGGAGGGTCAGGGGGTGTTTCTACCAAGTGAGCCCGGAGTCACAGTCACAAACGTCCTCTTCTTCCTGAATAAAAGTGAGATTATGCTGCATACTTGTTCATATTTTAAGTAGTTCGCACAGACACACATTTTAAAAACAATAAAGTTCCTAATACCCACCTTCTCTGAACAGTTAGCTTGCTGCCCCATCCACCTCCTCCCTATCCTCTGTTGTCTGAATCCATGGACTAGCCTCCTCCCTCCTGCCATGCATGGTCTGATGTGCTGCCACTGCCCTCCATTTAGTATGATGTACCAGTCCACTCCTCCTGCCCTCCATTGCCCAATTCTATGGCCCATCATTGACCTCCTGCTTAGCCTCTGTGCTTAGCTTGCTGCCCCTATTCTCCTTCCCCCTGCCCTCCGATGTCTTTGTGCATGCCCCTGCTCCATCCTTTTTGCCCACCATGTTCCATGGACCTGCCACTCCTATCTTCTCTGGGTGTTCTGTTGAGCTGCCACTTCCCTCCCACCTGCCTAGCATTGTCAGATGACTGTAACCTGCCCCTGCCACCTCCACCCTGCCTGTCCACATGCCATGCCCCTATACCCTTCCTCCTGTCCTCCATGGTCGATTTTACTGCCACACCCTTCTGCCCTCCCTGCTCTGTTGTGCTGCAACTGCTCCTCCTGCCTGCCCCGTGCGGTCTGTTGTGAGGCCCCTTCCCCTGAACTCTCTTGTCTGTGCCCAGGTCCTGACCCTCCCTTCTATCCTCCATGGTCCTTTGTGCATGCCCCTGCACCCTCCTTCTTGCCCATCATTGCCATTGTGCTGCCACTAACCCTCCTGCTTGCCATGCATGGTCTTCTGTGGTGCCATGGCCCCTCCCACCTTCCCTGTGTGGTCAGCTAGCTGCCCCTGACCCCCTCCCACCTTCCCTCCATGGTTTGTGTGTATGACATCATAATCTCATTGTTACTCTCCATGGTGTGTCTTGTTTCTAGTGCCCATCCTGCCTGACCTCCATGGTCATCTTGCTGCTCCTGCCCTGCCCCCTTGCCCCCTTGCCCCCAGCCCTATGTTTCCATGTGCAGACCCCTATTCCCTCCCTCCTGGCTTGTCTGTTCCATTGTAATGCCCCTGATCCGTCCCTCCTGCCCTTTATGGTCTGTTATGCTGCAGCTTTCTCTCCTGTCTGTCCATTATGGTCAGCTAGCTACCATTGCCTCTTTCCCCTCTGTTCTCTGTTGTCCATGTGCATGGTCCTGTCCCCTCCCTATTGTTTTCCATGGATTGTTGTGCTGCACTCCCTGATGCCTGCCCTGTAGGGTCAGTTTGGTGCACCTCTCCATGTCCCTCCTGTCCTCTGTTATCCGAGTCCATGTCCCTACCCCAATTCCTCCTGCCTACCATGATCCAATGTACCATACTTGCAAACATTTTGAACTTGGTAAGAGGGAGATTTTGAAAAAAAACTGGGGTATTGATTTTCCCCTTTGAGTTACATTGAAAAAGAGGAGATTGTAGACAGGAGACAGATCAAGTAAAGCCCATTTGAGCTTAAAAACATTGGACGTTTCCTGGCTGAAACGGGTCTGTTGGCATGTATGGTTGTACTACCACTGCCTCTTCCTTCTGGCCACAATGGTCTATTATATTGCCACAGCCTCTCTTGCCAGTCCTGTATTGTTGGTTTGTTGCCCCTGCCCCCCTTTCCACTGCCCTCCATAGTCTGTTGTGCTGCCACTGCCCTTCCTGCCTGCCCAGTGTGGTCAAATTGTTGCCTCTGCACTCTCCTACCTGCCTTCAATTTTCAGAGTCCTTGCCCCTGGCCTCTGCCTCTCAACAGTATCCCAATGAACAACTAGATAGCTAACATTCTATATTTATTACAAAAGTGTGGAACGCCTGACGTCATCTTGATGTAATCAAAACTGTAATACCTAGAGTATTTCGTTTAGAAATTACATATATGAGAGGGTCTTATTTGCATCAAAATTATGGTTAGTGCTCTAAAAAACTAAAATGAGGACGTATTTTCTGAGTTTTCAAAAAGCGACAAAGAACTTTTAAATTATTTGTAATCTTTATGTTTTTTTATCCAGTTGACCACTTGATTAAATGTTGCACCTAGGGGAAAGGATGTGGTGTTACTTCCAGAGCTGCAGACTTTGCAACTGGGGAACCAGGTTGGAGTTTCTGCTTCAGCTCAACATTCTGTGATTCTGGTCAAATCACTTAATCTCCCCATGTCTACAACCAAAATGAATTTGATCTTGTGTGATGTCACCAATGCTCATGTAAAGCACTCCAATACGTGACAAGTCTGCACTATATAAAACTGCAAATACACAAAAAATAAGTGTTTTGCACACTTCTATCATTGGGCTATACTTGGGCTACATCTCGGTGATATTTGGGCTACATTTGGGCTCTTTTGTCTCTGGTGGCCATCTTGGGAGATTTATTTGTTATGAAGTTTCCTAATTTCCTCATTTACTGCAGTCTCCTCAGTAGGAAATGCTTTCAGTTTTTTACTTTGATTCCATCAAGATGGTATTCAGATATGTCACACATTTGCCATAAATTCTGAAGGTTAGCACTCCAGTTGCTCATTAGATCACTGTAGTAAAGCTACTGCTCACCACGGAAGTCTGCTGCTGGTATTAAAAGTGTATGTTTCAGTCTGCATGTCAGAATATTTTTATGAATAGAAGAGAATTTGAGAAGTCAAAATGTGCCCTAATTTTTCTTTCTGCAGAACTATTCATAATTTCTATGGGAAAATGAACCCCCTCATTTTGTTCCATTGTAAATTAAATGTTTTAAGTGTTACCACTTTATTCCAATCAAGATGGCTTCAGGTGTGCCATACTTTTGTCATAAGTAAGACTGTTAGCGCTCTAGTTGTTCGTTAGAACACTCTGAGACATTCTGTCATTGGGCTATACTTGGGCTACATCTCGGTGATATTTGGGCTACATTTGTGCTCATTTGTCTCTGGTGGCCATTTTGGGAGACTTATTTGTTATGATGTTTCCTAATTTCCTCATTTACTACAGTCTCCTCAGTAGGAAAAACTTTCAGTTTTTTACTTAGATTCCATCAAGCAGGCATTCAGATGTGTCACACATTTGCCATAAATTCAGAATGTTAGCACTCTAGTTGCTTATTAGATCACTGTAGTAAAGCTACTGCTCATCAGGGAAGTCTGCTGCTGATATTGAAAGTGCATGTTTCAGTCTGCATGTCAGAATTTTTTAATGAAATAGAAGAGGATTTGAGAAGTCACTCAAAATGTGCCCTAATTTTTCTTTCTGCAGCACTAATCATACTTTCTATGGCAAAATGAACCCCCTCATTTTGTTCCTTTTTAAATTAAATGTTTTAAGAGTTACCACTTTATTCCAACCAAGATGGCTTCAGGTGTGCCATACTTTTGTCATAAGTAGGACTGTTAGCGCTCTAGTTGTTCTTTAGAACACTCTGGGAAGCTGCAGTAGAACACAAAGGAATCAACTGACAGTCTCTGTCCTTGTTGGATGTACATGTTTTACTGAGAATGTCAGACTTCATTCTCCCATGACTGAGAAAGATAATGTGAATTTACAGAAAATATGCTCTCAGTTTAGCTTATAGATCACCTTCCAAACTTCTGTGGGAAAAGCATGAGAAAATAGTTTTCTCTCAAACATGATTCATGATATCACAGCAGAAGGCTTTTTCACATGGTAAAATCACCTTAGAACACACCACAATTCCTAAAATGAGTATGATACCATCAACAAATGATTTATAATGTAACTAAAGTCTTAAAACCTTCTATTAACTGCAAGGCTTTTTAATGAGGTGCTATCATGTATATTGGTCCCAAGATGGCTGCCAACACTTCGTGGATGAAGTGCTGACAGCCAATCAGATCTCACGCTGAGATGTGTGGTTAGGCTCCGCCCAGATATATATATGATTTTACTTTTGATTTTCTCAGGAAATACTGAACAGATTTACACCAGACCTGCAAAAGGCACATCCCTGACCTGAGGACTACCTCTTTGCCAAATTTAAAGTAATTCTGTTCAGCCGTTTGGGCTGTAGCTTGGACTAAAGGTCCCTATGGAAAATTGCATTGGAAAAACGGGTTTTGGGACCCCCCTTTTTTCTCAGCCCCCGCTTGACGAATCCCCCCGAGACTTTCAGGGTACGAGCGGAGCGGAGCGCCCCACCTATTTTGAAAATTTCGCGAGGATTCGTCAATCGGCGCCAAAGTTATTCCAAATAGAATGTTGCGGATTTCCTATGGAAACACGGTCCTAACTATAACTATCTACTGGCGACCGCCAGTAGATAATATATACATATATATATATATATATATATATATATTACCTACTGGCGGTCGCCAGTAGGTAGTTATAGTTAGGACCACGTTTCCATAGGAAATCCGCAACATTCTATTTTGAATAACTTTGGCGCCGGTCGACAAATCCTCGCGAATTTTTCAAAATAGGTGGGGCGCTACGCCCCGCTCCTTCCCTGAAAGTCTCGGGGGGATTCGTCAAGCGGGGGCTGAGATAAAAGGGGGGTCCCAAAACGCGTTTTTCCCATGCATTTTTCCATAGGACCTTTAGACAGGGCTACAGCCCGAACGGCTGAACAGAATTACTAGAAATTTGGCAGAGAGGTAGTCCTCAGGTCAAGGAAGTGCCTTTTGTAGGTTTGGTGTAAATCTGTTGAGTAGATTCTGAGAAAATAGCCTTTAAATCAATATATATATCTGAGCCAGCTTACGGTGCGCTTACGGTACGCTTACCGTACGCGTACGGTGGCGTGCGCGAGCGAGATTCTGATTGGCTCTTAGATCTTAGTAAACATTCGAATCGGCCGAAACCAGGAAGCGGCGGCCGCCATTTTCTCTCTCGCACTGAGAGTGATGTTTAAAATATTAAGCCCAAAAACATGTAAAGGGGCTGTTTAGACAGCTCCCACACACATAGGACTCTCTGCCAAAGCGCCGGGACACCCGTTCTGGGTAGCCGTGCGCTCAAGAAATATAGTTCTAACATAACATAACATAACATAGCAATGTTGAGGGAGTCCCCAAAGATCCCCCAAGGCCAAAAACGGAATTTTTATTTTTTCGCTAATTTCGCCGATTACGCTTACCGTACGCGTACGGTAAAAAATTATAAAAAAAAAAAAATTATCCACACTCTCCCCACCCCGTGTGCAATTGGTGCCCAAAGGGCACCAATTGTGCATGCCTTATTAAACATGAGTTAAACTAAAATATTAAAAAAAATAATAATAAAAAAAAAAATTATCCACACTCTTTCCACCCCATGTGCAAATGGTGCCCGAAGGGCACCATTTGTGCATGGCTTATAACATATACGAAAAATTAAAATATTACCTTTCAAAACAAAGTGCATCATATGTCCTCCATGTGCGCACGGTGCGCGAAGCGCATCGTGCGTACATGGCCCATCTAGCGTAACGTGGGCACGCGGTGCGCATAGCGCACCGCGTGTCCACCGTGCGTGCACGGCACTAACTGCGTAAAGTGGGCGCGCGGTGCGCAAAGTGCACCGCGTGCTCACTGTGCGCGCACGGTGCGCGAAGCGCACCGTGCGCACACGGAATGAACTGCGTTAAGTGGGCGCGCACGCCACGAATGGCGTAAAGTAACTTAGCATTTAAAAAACCGTACAAATTCACTGAAAAAACCATAGGTTTCACACACGTTATAGTTAGGAATTAGCATTTAAAAAACCTTGCAAATTCACTGAAAAAACCATAGGTTTCACACATGTTATAGTTAGCGGAAATTTTACTGATAAAAAACCAATGAAATTCCCCCGTTATAGTTAGTGCAGGCAACTATAACTCACGCGACCGCAATCGTCTGCTGATGACATATGTGTCTTTATGAAAAAAAAATATTTGTAATATATGTATAGCTAAAAATGTATGGAAGAAGACATGGGCAAATAAGTGTCTAAATACAGTATTAGCATCAGCAGAGGATTGCGGTCGCGTGAGTTATAGTTGCCTGCACTAACTATAACGGGGGAATTTCATTGGTTTTTTATCAGTAAAATTTCCGCTAACTATAACATGTGTGAAACCTATGGGTTTTTCAGTGAATATATATATATATATATATATATATATATATATATATATATATATATATATATATATATATATATATATATATATATATATATATTCTCCAAAAGGTTTCCCTTGACTTGAGACCGCACTCCACATCAGGATAAAGTATCCACTTTCTTTTGTTTTGAAGACATGCAGCTTTCCATCCTTATATATCGTCCCTGGCCTGACGCGTTTCAAAGCATTGTGCTTCTCTTCAGAGGCCCGTTGCTGCAGCCATTTCAAGATCGGCCAGCTACCACCATCCCCTGCGCTGCTCAAAAGTACTTGGCTTCCGGTGTGCCACCATGACGGAACTCCTCGTTCTGCAAGGCACGCTGGGATACGTAGTTTTTGGCCTTCATTTTCATACCCTCCAGTGGGTGTGGCTGCTGGAACGAAAAATTGGGGACATAATTAATCACCCTCTGTTGGGCTTTGGAGTAGAGACTGCATGGCTACAGTAATGTTCCTGAAGTGTCCTCTCACGAGTAACTAATTCACTCATGCAGGCTGATCATTTATCGGTGGTGCGTAGTCCCTTACGGCCTGGGAACTGCCGTTAAATAGATTCTCCAAAAGGTTTCCCTTGACTTGAGACCGCACTCCACATCAGGATAAAGTATCCACTTTCTTTTGTTTTGAAGACATGCAGCTTTCCATCCTTATATATCGTCCCTGGCCTGACGCGTTTCAAAGCATTGTGCTTCTCTTCAGAGGCCCGTTGCTGCAGCCATTTCAAGATCGGCCAGCTACCACCATCCCCTGCGCTGCTCAAAAGTACTTGGCTTCCGGTGTGCCACCATGACGGAACTCCTCGTTCTGCAAGGCACGCTGGGATACGTAGTTTTTGGCCTTCATTTTCATACCCTCCAGTGGGTGTGGCTGCTGGAACGAAAAATTGGGGACATAATTAATCACCCTCTGTTGGGCTTTGGAGTAGAGACTGCATGGCTACAGTAATGTTCCTGAAGTGTCCTCTCACGAGTAACTAATTCACTCATGCAGGCTGATCATTTATCGGTGGTGCGTAGTCCCTTACGGCCTGGGAACTGCCGTTAAATAGATTCTCCAAAAGGTTTCCCTTGACTTGAGACCGCACTCCACATCAGGATAAAGTATCCACTTTCTTTTGTTTTGAAGACATGCAGCTTTCCATCCTTATATATCGTCCCTGGCCTGACGCGTTTCAAAGCATTGTGCTTCTCTTCAGAGGCCCGTTGCTGCAGCCATTTCAAGATCGGCCAGCTACCACCATCCCCTGCGCTGCTCAAAAGTACTTGGCTTCCGGTGTGCCACCATGACGGAACTCCTCGTTCTGCAAGGCACGCTGGGATACGTAGTTTTTGGCCTTCATTTTCATACCCTCCAGTGGGTGTGGCTGCTGGAACGAAAAATTGGGGACATAATTAATCACCCTCTGTTGGGCTTTGGAGTAGAGACTGCATGGCTACAGTAATGTTCCTGAAGTGTCCTCTCACGAGTAACTAATTCACTCATGCAGGCTGATCATTTATCGGTGGTGCGTAGTCCCTTACGGCCTGGGAACTGCCGTTAAATAGATTCTCCAAAAGGTTTCCCTTGACTTGAGACCGCACTCAACATCAGGATAAAGTATCCACTTTCTTTTGTTTTGAAGACATGCAGCTTTCCATCCTTATATATCGTCCCTGGCCTGACGCGTTTCAAAGCATTGTGCTTCTCTTCAGAGGCCCGTTGCTGCAGCCATTTCAAGATCGGCCAGCTACCACCATCCCCTGCGCTGCTCAAAAGTACTTGGCTTCCGGTGTGCCACCATGACGGAACTCCTCGTTCTGCAAGGCACGCTGGGATACGTAGTTTTTGGCCTTCATTTTCATACCCTCCAGTGGGTGTGGCTGCTGGAACGAAAAATTGGGGACATAATTAATCACCCTCTGTTGGGCTTTGGAGTAGAGACTGCATGGCTACAGTAATGTTCCTGAAGTGTCCTCTCACGAGTAACTAATTCACTCATGCAGGCTGATCATTTATCGGTGGTGCGTAGTCCCTTACGGCCTGGGAACTGCCGTTAAATAGATTCTCCAAAAGGTTTCCCTTGACTTGAGACCGCACTCCACATCAGGATAAAGTATCCACTTTCTTTTATTTTGAAGACATGCAGCTTTCCATCCTTATATATCGTCCCTGGCCTGACGCGTTTCAAAGCATTGTGCTTCTCTTCAGAGGCCCGTTGCTGCAGCCATTTCAAGATCGGCCAGCTACCACCATCCCCTGCGCTGCTCAAAAGTACTTGGCTTCCGGTGTGCCACCATGACGGAACTCCTCGTTCTGCAACGGGACGATATATAAGGATGGAAAGCTGCATGTCTTCAAAACAAAAGAAAGTGGATACTTTATCCTGATGTGGAGTGCGGTCTCAAGTCAAGGGAAACCTTTTGGAGAATCTATTTAACGGCAGTTCCCAGGCCGTAAGGGACTACGCACCACCGATAAATGATCAGCCTGCATGAGTGAATTAGTTACTCGTGAGAGGACACTTCAGGAACATTACTGTAGCCATGCAGTCTCTACTCCAAAGCCCAACAGAGGGTGATTAATTATGTCCCCAATTTTTCGTTCCAGCAGCCACACCCACTGGAGGGTATGAAAATGAAGGCCAAAAACTACGTATCCCAGCGTGCCTTGCAGAACGAGGAGTTCCGTCATGGTGGCACACCGGAAGCCAAGTACTTTTGAGCAGCGCAGGGGATGGTGGTAGCTGGCCGATCTTGAAATGGCTGCAGCAACGGGCCTCTAAAGAGAAGCACAATGCTTTGAAACGCGTCAGGCCAGGGACGATATATAAGGATGGAAAGCTGCATGTCTTCAAAACAAAAGAAAGTGGATACTTTATCCTGATGTGGAGTGCGGTCTCAAGTCAAGGGAAACCTTTTGGAGAATCTATTTAACGGCAGTTCCCAGGCCGTAAGGGACTACGCACCACCGATAAATGATCAGCCTGTATGAGTGAATTAGTTACTCGTGAGAGGACACTTCAGGAACATTACTGTAGCCATGCAGTCTCTACTCCAAAGCCCAACAGAGGGTGATTAATTATGTCCCCAATTTTTCGTTCCAGCAGCCACACCCACTGGAGGGTATGAAAATGAAGGCCAAAAACTACGTATCCCAGCGTGCCTTGCAGAACGAGGAGTTCCGTCATGGTGGCACACCGGAAGCCAAGTACTTTTGAGCAGCGCAGGGGATGGTGGTAGCTGGCCGATCTTGAAATGGCTGCAGCAACGGGCCTCTGAAGAGAAGCACAATGCTTTGAAACGCGTCAGGCCAGGGACGATATATAAGGATGGAAAGCTGCATGTCTTCAAAACAAAAGAAAGTGGATACTTTATCCTGATGTGGAGTGCGGTCTCAAGTCAAGGGAAACCTTTTGGAGAATCTATTTAACGGCAGTTCCCAGGCCGTAAGGGACTACGCACCACCGATAAATGATCAGCCTGCATGAGTGAATTAGTTACTCGTGAGAGGACACTTCAGGAACATTACTGTAGCCATGCAGTCTCTACTCCAAAGCCCAACAGAGGGTGATTAATTATGTCCCCAATTTTTCGTTCCAGCAGCCACACCCACTGGAGGGTATGAAAATGAAGGCCAAAAACTACGTATCCCAGCGTGCCTTGCAGAACGAGGAGTTCCGTCATGGTGGCACACCGGAAGCCAAGTACTTTTGAGCAGCGCAGGGGATGGTGGTAGCTGGCCGATCTTGAAATGGCTGCAGCAACGGGCCTCTGAAGAGAAGCACAATGCTTTGAAACGCGTCAGGCCAGGGACGATATATAAGGATGGAAAGCTGCATGTCTTCAAAACAAAAGAAAGTGGATACTTTATCCTGATGTGGAGTGCGGTCTCAAGTCAAGGGAAACCTTTTGGAGAATATATATATATATATAAATATATATATGTGGTCTTAGCTCCGGATCTTTCCAGTAGCCCCACTATTACATTCAGAAAGGGAATCTCAAAGAGATCCCAAATTGTGAAGAGCTGTCCTGAAATCCTCATGCCGAGAATGTAGATTTGGGGAAAATACCACCAAATACATGACCCCATTCAGTCCTATTCAAACCAAATTCAATGGTAGCCACAACTGCAAAACCGAGTACGCAGTGTATGTTCTGACATGCACCTGTGGTTTACGCTACGTGGAAAGCAAGAAGCTGTAGGTGCATGTCAGAATACTACAACATTAGTTGGAATATTGCTGGGCTTTCAAGTAAGATGAAAATTAAAGAATGGGTTACCTGGATAAGTAACTTTGATGTGGTAATGTTGCAGGAAACGTGGTGCACATGCGCCCAATTATTGGAGGGTTTTTTCTGTCATAATCTTACTGCCTTGCCCTCCGTTTCGGGGCGACCAAGTGGTGGTCTATCCATCTGGGCAAAAATCTCTAAGGACGTGAAAATTGAACCTTTACATGTGGTCAGTAAACATCTGATAGCCGTGAAATATGTTGCAAGGTTAAAAATTTGTTTCATAAACTTTTATAATAATGATTTTATTAACCATCCAAATCCTATCTTCTTGGAATTGTTCAATTTTATTGATGAAGTTGCGAATGGAGAAAAGTTTGGCCAATTTGATGGCATTTGTGTCGGCGGAGATTTTAATGCCCACATTCACTATACATCCCCGCCTTGTAGACGAGGTGCTGAATTATTGGATTTATTACATAGTAGGGATTTAGACGATGTAATGAGCTATTGTGGATCCCCTGAGGGAATTGAGCCGGCCCCTACTTACATTGGCCGTGGTAGTTCAACTACGATTGATTATATGTTTACCTCTTCCCTCCTTAGCGAAGTGTTACTTAGTTCCGAGGTTGTTAGTAGCTCATATAGCGATCATCTGCCCATAGTAATCCAACTTAAATCTATTAAAAAACCTATAGGCCCACATGAGACAGGAGCCCAACATATTACTGTCTCCACAGACGGGCTCAGGATTGTCTGGAGAGGGATCGACAACCAAGAGATCCTATCTACTGTGATTAGGAATAATCCTCTGTTGATCTCTAAATGTTTAGCATTTGGTGGCCCCGATATAATTAAGTCTTTCTGTGATTTATGCATAGTTATAAAAAGGGCAATATCCAGACCGTCAAAAGAACATAATGTAACCAACCAAAGATGGTTCGACACTAATTGTTCGAGGGCCAATAGAGAACTTAGAAAGGCCTTGGCAGTTAAACCCCGAGATGTGTCCCTTGTCAGTTCACTACGCTCCAAATATAAACATGCACTAAAAGTTAGAACTGAGGAGCTTTTAATAAGTCACTGGGATAATCTCACGAAATCCGCTGCCTTAAAAGATTCAACTGGGTTTTGGAGAGATGTAAGGAACTTGAGAGCCCTGGGAAGTAACATCACCCCGATCAATTGCAACTTCACAGGAGACTCATGGGTCACCCACTTCTCAAAACTTTATGCGGAAGTTGGAGATCACACCGAGGATAATTTCCCCGACAGTACCATAGTCATAACATTAGAAGAGGTAGAGGAAGCCATTGCAAATAGTGCTGGTAACAAGGCACCAGGCCCGGATGGCTTGTCTATTGACCAGATTAAATCCAACACAAGCTTCTGGGCCCCCTTACTCTGTAACCTTTTTAACAATCTGAGTAAGAAATCTATCCCCTCGACATGGTCCAGTAGTACCATCGTACCTATTTTCAAAAAGGGAAATAGGTTGGACCCGGGGTGTTATCGACCAATATCATTGATCGATAATACCCTGAAGGTCCTTAGTAGGGTCCTATTTGATAGAATTAGCACATGGGCAGATGATAATTCTATTATCCACCGTTGCCAGCTAGGCTTTAGGAGCAAACTTGGCACGGTGGAACAATGTCTGAACCTCAACCTTATAATGGCTAAATACACAAGAGCCAAACAATCCCCTCTGTATTTTGGGTTTATGGACCTAAGCTCAGCATTTGATTTTGTTAACCGTTCTCGCTTATGGTCCATTCTTTTAAACTACGGTTTAGACGAACTACTAGTCCACTTTTTGGCCAACCTCCATCGCAACCTGAAGGTCCGAATAAATAATGAAGGCGAGGTCTCAAACGAAATTTTAATAGGCAAGGGGGTGAGACAGGGCTGCGTTCTGGCCCCCTTGCTTTTTATATTATACATCAATGAATTAACCCATTCTTTATGTAACTTGACAAAAGACGTCCCTATCATTAATAAGAAACCAATCCCGGCGCTACTCTACGCGGATGATGCGGTACTCATGGGCCGCACTCCGAATGCCCTGCGTATTTTAATATCGGGATTTGTTGATTACATGTCTGACTTAGGTTTGTGCACTAATTTTAGTAAATCCTTTATAATGACCTGCGGCCCTAAAAATTATAAAATCCCAAAGATTGTGATAGGTCAAAATTCCTTAAAAAGCACTTGCACTTTCCCATATTTGGGTCTGCTATTTTCCAATAGCGGCTCGTGGCAACCCCACGTTGCAATGGGGAGAAATAAACTCTCCAAATCGATTAACTCTGTTACCTCTCTCCGTCAACCGCGCCAGGCGGACGTGGTTTCCAGTTTATTACAAATTTACCGGACCCAATGCCTCCCAACTGGTACATACGGTGCTGAAGTCTGGGGGTTCTCGAACTGTTCCGAATTACAGAGAGAAGAGAATAGATTTTGTCGGAAAATCTTGGGGGGAGTCATTAGTGCACCAACCACCGTATGCCATAATGAATTAAAACTACACTATGTTGAGGATTTTATAAGAGCCAGACCCGCATTGTTCTGGTTAAGGGTCTGGAAAAACCCGGCAGCTTCCTTGTCCCGTGAGATTATTATGGACTGTCTGAATAGTGAGAATGTCGGCTTAATTCCATGGATTAATGCGGTAGAAAAGAGCCTCGTGAGTGTTAACTATGGTCATCTTTTCACACACCCCGATCAGATCGATGGCTCCCACAAAAATTTAGTGAGAAGGGCACTCTATCAGCATTTCCACAAAGAGAGGGAAAGAGTAGATTCTGCGAAACAATCTACAACCAATTACTTACAAATCCAGGAACCATCCCCCGAATTCCCGATGTTACCACAGCCCTATTTACGTAAAAAACTGGGCAGGTGGAACAGGACCTTACTATTCAGATTTAGGGACCGGAGTATTGTAAATCTTATCTGCTTTCCACTGGGTTACATTAAAAATCTGGAAAAATTAAATTGCCCTTGTGACCATGGTGGAACCCAGAGTATGTTACACTTTATTTTTGGCTGTGGTTTCTACAAGAAATTTACAAGGCATTACTTAATCCCCTATTGTAGAAAGCACGACTTGACCGATCACAATTATGCTTATAGAGACTTTTTAATGTTGGGATCAGATGAATTAATTTTTAGAGTCAGTAATTTTCTTAATGCTATCGTACGCTCACGCAGGTCTTTGAGAATTGATTAATTTTATATTGAGATATGCACTTTGCACTTTAATACACGATTTGCACTAACCTAATGTGTTGTAACGCATTTGTCTTGTTTTCATAATACCCATAGTTATCCTTTTTCTATATACTGCCATATATTGTATCTAAGGTGGTTTTGTGCACTGTATAGTATAAAGGTCATTTGAGTTTTCATTGTTGTTTTTTATAAATTATATTTGTAAATGATAAGTTGTGGCCCAAAACTGTAGTATTATATGTGTATTTTAAAATTTATTTTGTGCTTTTATGGATGGTTTTTGAAATCCGAATAAAGTCTATTTGAATTGAATTGAATTACAACATCTGTGAGCAATCGTGAACAATCACACTGCGTACACGGTTGCAGGCATTTCAGGCTGGAACATGGCAATGATTTGAAGTGCATGAAGTATTTTGTAAAAGTGGCTGTCCCTAACCCCCGCAGAGGGGGCAATAGGGAACGATCATTGCGTCAATTAGAGTCCCGCATGATCCTAGAGCTAGATAGCAGATATCCCAGAGGGCTCAACAACACGGAGGACCTACACAACTTCTTGTAGCCTTACACCACATAACAAAACTGAAATGCCTATAAACCCAGAATAGAGGCAAGCCCCATAATAGAGTTACAAAAATATATAAATATATACACACATTGTTGGAAGCCTCATCTGCTATACTGTTTGTTTTTAAAATCACTAATGATCTTGTACAGCAATACAACACACTAGCGCCAGCACTTTATTGTTCGTATAGGGCGGGCGCCGTACCACAACATGATATTCTTCTATAGCACTTTTTAAAGCACTGTAAGCATAAATATAATGGTACTCTAATGCGTTTATAAAAAGCGAACATTGCACAAATCTATGAGCTCAAAATAGAATCCAAAAATATGGTTTTAAATGTAAATATATACGTTTATATCATCTACAGAATAACATAGTATTTAGATATACATGTATTAATTTAGTTATATACATTTTTTGTAACTATATTGTGCATATTGAATTATCTGCGTTTATGCCGCAATATCAAAACACTCGCACTTTTTCTCCATTTGAAACTGGAACATTCTAAAATATTTGTGGATACACTGTATGATACAATAGATCAAATGTATTTTTTGCATTCATGCAGATATGATTAGGTATTTGCACTTTATGTATATAACAAACAACAACTAAAGATATGCTTTAAATAACAATAAGAATATACTGGCAAAACACAAAAATTAACATAGCACGAAGTATGAAAAACAGACTCGGCGAAGTTAAACACTAGAGTATGTTGTTTATGTCTACTTGATCACATGACACTATGAGAAAAGCAAAAAAACAAAAGTATATAAACAAAGAATGGACTGCGTTTCTGTATGTGAACAAGGGCACTTGGTGGCCCGAAATGCGTCATAAAGCTTTGCAAAATAAAGACCTTACTTGCCACAAAACTACAGGAGTCCGTGACTCTCTCTTCGCTGGATGGGAAGTGGGGAGAGTCAACATACCTTAATCTAATATATATATATATATATCTATATATATATATTACCTACTGGCGGTCGCCAGTAGGTAGTTATAGTTAGGACCACGTTTCCATAGGAAAACCTCAACATTCTATTTTGAATAACTTTGGCGCCGGTTGACGAATCCTCGCGAATTTCTCAAAATAGGTGGGGCGCTACGCTCCGCTCCTACCCTGAAAGTCTCGGGGGGATCCGTCAAGCGGGGGCTGAGATAAAAGGGGGGTCCCAAAACGCGTTTTTCCCATGCATTTTTCCATAGGACCTTTAGAACGAGCTACAGCCCGAACGGCTGAACAGAATTACTCAAAATTTGGCAGAGAGGTAGTCCCTAGGTCAAGGAAGTGCCTTTTGTAGGTTTGGTGTAAATCTGTTCAGTAGATTCTGAGAAAATAGCCTTTAAATCAATATATATATCTGAGCCCGCTTACGGTACGCTTACCGTACGCTTACGGTAAGCGTACGGTGGCGTGCGTGAGCGCGATTCTGATTGGCTCTTAGATCTTAGTAAACATTCGAATCGGTCGAAACCAGGAAGCGGCGGCCGCCATTTTGTGTATTTCACTCTGAAAAAAAAGAGTGAAAACAAGGAAAGGGGGCAATGAGGAGAGTTACAGACCCCCAAACATTTGTAAGGGGGTCAAAGAAGGACAGAAAAGTACAAAAAAAACATTTATTGATTTAAAAAAAAATCACGGGGTACGCGTACGGTAAGCTTACGGTAAGCGTACAGTAAAAAAAAAAAAAAAAAAAATAAATGAAAAGCAGATTTAAGAGTTTAGATATTAGGGAGCTCTAAAAAGAGCTGTTGTGTTTATGAAGTCATTTTTTAAGTGGTACCTACAAGTAAGTACCGATGCAGAGTCTAAGGTTCAAGAGGAAGACTCTGTTCCCTTCATCATTGAAGTGCACACCATCTCCTCTATAAATGTCTTGCATGTCATAACGCAAGTTGTTGTGGAAAATGGCACCCATACCATAGTCACGGAGGAAAGCAGAAACAGATTTGTTGACGTGCTTTCTTGCTTTGTCAATCTGTGGACAGAAATGATTGGACCAGTTCCATTTTTGCCTTTGGCATATGTTGGAAAACACAAAGGCAGTTTTAGGGAAAAGTGTAAACAGTTGTGCAAAGGTGTCCTTCATAAGCATTTCCAGACCTACCCCAGTCAAAGTGCCTAGGTCATTGCCACCACAGTGCACTATTATGAGGTCAGGGTGTTGGATTTGAATGAAGGATTTCACCAATGGCATCAATTGGTGCCACTTTAACCCTCTCTGACCAATCCATTTAATGTCTACATTTGGCAAAGCAAGGTCTCTCACCATACCTGTTTTCTCTGCAAACTTTTCACTCCAGAAGACATAGCTGTGCCCTACAATCCACACTGTGAACATCTTCAAAGGAGAACTGGATGCACTCAGGAGGTGTCTTTCAGTAGAATGGCAATATGAAAAGAAAGACAGTTTGGAAATGGAGGCATACATATTTTTTTCAAAACAAAAAGAACTGATTGGCTGTTTCATACCATTCTAGAATAAAAACTAGGCTGTATGTGTAAATTAATAGAAGCATGTTTTGTATTGGTAAAAAAAAATGTGTAACCAAAGAACAGTACTATGGATTTGCTGTTAGGTTTGAAAAGTCAAGCACTCTTGCTCTGTGGAATTGAAACATTGTTTGGCGAACTTCTGACCTAACTCAACACAGCAGTGTTCCATGAGCTGTTGCTATGGTAGCAGGCAGAAGTCAAGTTGGGGGAAGGGTACTAGGCAGAAGTCAAGTTGGGGGAAGGGTACTTTTGGAAAAGGGTTGGTTTTCAACCAATAGAAATGTGTGATTTCATTTGAAAAAAAGGGGGAAGCACTGAGATTTGAAACTTACAAGTATATGTGTGGAAAAATAGAGGGAAAGTTTGCCATTATCTGGTTCTGCTGAGAGGAGAGAGGTGAACACAACAGAGATCCTGGCTCTGATAATCTGCTGTTTGAGTGTCACATTTCTTTCACAACTAACTAATTTTAAAGGTGAGTTTAAAGTTTGAGAGGGGATGTATGTGGTAACTTAAGAAAAGAATAATAGAAATGGAAATTGTTTTTGTTGTAGTTACACATGGTGGTTTCATAATGTGTCAGTCTGTAAAAGTGATTTTCACTTGCCCCGAAAAAAAAAAGAGCAGTAAGTGTGCTTTCAAATTGGCAAAGAAATTTCGTTTTGGGACTAATGTGAAATCATGACTCTGTGTGCAGAGAGGAATTATAGGCAGAGATTTATTGCGTATTGCTCTGGTGATTTCACAGTTACATTAGATGGAAAGGGGGAGCGAATTTTTGGGGGAACAAGCAGAGTCTTAGCACACACCCATGTGCTTGCCATGTATAGTCATGCACAGTATTTACAAGCGAGTGGGGTTTTCAGGTTTCAGTCTGTAATGCAAATACATTCAGCATCACTAAGGCTGGTTGCCCTTGCTGGAGTGTAGGCAGTCACCGAGAATACACATGGTGGTGGTCTGAAAAAACAGTTTGGACATGTGCATTTAAAAAAATTTAAAAAAGTGGTTTCATAATGTGTCAGTCTGTAAAAGTGATTTTCACTTGTAAAAAGTGAGTTTCACTTGCGCCGAAAAAAAAAAGAGCAGTAAGTGTGCTTTCAAATTGGCAAAGAAATTTAGTTTTGGGACTAATGTGAAAACATGACTCTGTGTGCAGAGAGGAATTATAGGCAGAGATTTATTGCGTCTTGCTCTGGTGATTTCACAGTTGCATTAGATGGAAAGGGGGAGCGAATTTTTGGGGGAAGAAGCAGAGTCTTAGCACACACCCATGTGCTTGCCATGTATAGTCATGCACAGTATTTACAAGCGAGTGGGGTTTTCAGGTTTCAGTCTGTAATGCAAATACATTCAGCATCACTAAGGCTGGTTGCCCTTGCTGGAGTGTAGGCAGTCACCGAGAATACACATGGTGGTGGTCTGAAAAAACAGTTTGGACATGTGCATTTAAATAAGTCAAAAAAAGTGGTTTCATAATGTGTCAGTCTGTAAAAGTGATTTTCACTTGTAAAAAGTGATTTTCACTTGCGCCGAAAATAAAAAGAGCAGTAAGTGTGCTTTCAAATTGGCAAAGAAATTTCGTTTTGGGACTAATGTGAAAACATGACTCTGTGTGCAGAGAGGAATTATAGGCAGAGATTTATTGCGTATTGCTCTGGTGATTTCACAGTTGCATTAGATGGAAAGGGGGAGCGAATTTTTGGGGGAAGAAGCAGAGTCTTAGCACACACCCATGTGCTTGCCATGTATAGTCATGCACAGTATTTACAAGCGAGTGGGGTTTTCAGGTTTCAGTCTGTAATGCAAATACATTCAGCATCACTAAGGCTGGTTGCCCTTGCTGGAGTGTAGGCAGTCACCGAGAATACACATGGTGGTGGTCTGAAAAAACAGTTTGGACATGTGCATTTAAATAAATCAAAAAAAGTGGTTTCATAATGTGTCAGTCTGTAAAAGTGATTTTCACTTGTAAAAAGTGAGTTTCACTTGCCCCGAAAAAAAAAAGAGCAGTAAGTGTACTTTCAAATTGGCAAAGAAATTTCGTTTTGGGACTAATGTGAAAACATGACTCTGTGTGCAGAGAGGAATTATAGGCAGAGATTTATTGCGTCTTGCTCTGGTGATTTCACAGTTGCATTAGATGGAAAGGGGGAGCGAATTTTTGGGGGAAGAAGCAGAGTCTTAGCACACACCCATGTGCTTGCCATGTATAGTCATGCACAGTATTTACAAGCGAGTGGGGTTTTCAGGTTTCAGTCTGTAATGCAAATACATTCAGCATCACTAAGGCTGGTTGCCCTTGCTGGAGTGTAGGCAGTCACCGAGAATACACATGGTGGTGGTC
The DNA here is from genome assembly GCF_964204655.1 of Triturus cristatus. Lineage (NCBI taxonomy): Eukaryota > Metazoa > Chordata > Amphibia > Caudata > Salamandridae > Triturus > Triturus cristatus. The sequence continues at coordinate 1,666,863,300 of NC_140591.1, read as the reverse complement.
TGAAAAAACAGTTTGGACATGTGCATTTAAATAAATCAAAAAAAGTGGTTTCATAATGTGTCAGTCTGTAAAAGTGATTTTCACTTGTAAAAAGTGAGTTTCACTTGCGCCGAAAAAAAAAAGAGCAGTAAGTGTGCTTTCAAATTGGCAAAGAAATTTCGTTTTGGGACTAATGTGAAAACATGACTCTGTGTGCAGAGAGGAATTATAGGCAGAGATTTATTGCGTCTTGCTCTGGTGATTTCACAGTTGCATTAGATGGAAAGGGGGAGCGAATTTTTGGGGGAAGAAGCAGAGTCTTAGCACACACCCATGTGCTTGCCATGTATAGTCATGCACAGTATTTACAAGCGAGTGGGGTTTTCAGGTTTCAGTCTGTAATGCAAATACATTCAGCATCACTAAGGCTGGTTGCCCTTGCTGGAGTGTAGGCAGTCACCGAGAATACACATGGTGGTGGTCTGAAAAAACAGTTTGGACATGTGCATTTAAATAAGTCAAAAAAAGTGGTTTCATAATGTGTCAGTCTGTAAAAGTGATTTTCACTTGTAAAAAGTGATTTTCACTTGCGCCGAAAAAAAAAAGAGCAGTAAGTGTGCTTTCAAATTGGCAAAGAAATTTCGTTTTGGGACTAATGTGAAAACATGACTCTGTGTGCAGAGAGGAATTATAGGCAGAGATTTATTGCGTATTGCTCTGGTGATTTCACACTTGCATTAGATGGAAAGGGGGAGCGAATTTTTGGGGGAAGAAGCAGAGTCTTAGCACACACCCATGTGCTTGCCATGTATAGTCATGCACAGTATTTACAAGCGAGTGGGGTTTTCAGGTTTCAGTCTGTAATGCAAATACATTCAGCATCACTAAGGCTGGTTGCCCTTGCTGGAGTGTAGGCAGTCACCGAGAATACACATGGTGGTGGTCTGAAAAAACAGTTTGGACATGTGCATTTAAATAAATCAAAAAAAGTGGTTTCATAATGTGTCAGTCTGTAAAAGTGATTTTCACTTGTAAAAAGTGAGTTTCACTTGCCCCGAAAAAAAAAAGAGCAGTAAGTGTACTTTCAAATTGGCAAAGAAATTTCGTTTTGGGACTAATGTGAAAACATGACTCTGTGTGCAGAGAGGAATTATAGGCAGAGATTTATTGCGTCTTGCTCTGGTGATTTCACAGTTGCATTAGATGGAAAGGGGGAGCGAATTTTTGGGGGAAGAAGCAGAGTCTTAGCACACACCCATGTGCTTGCCATGTATAGTCATGCACAGTATTTACAAGCGAGTGGGGTTTTCAGGTTTCAGTCTGTAATGCAAATACATTCAGCATCACTAAGGCTGGTTGCCCTTGCTGGAGTGTAGGCAGTCACCGAGAATACACATGGTGGTGGTCTGAAAAAACAGTTTGGACATGTGCATTTAAATAAGTCAAAAAAAGTGGTTTCATAATGTGTCAGTCTGTAAAAGTGATTTTCACTTGTAAAAAGTGATTTTCACTTGCGCCGAAAATAAAAAGAGCAGTAAGTGTGCTTTCAAATTGGCAAAGAAATTTCGTTTTGGGACTAATGTGAAAACATGACTCTGTGTGCAGAGAGGAATTATAGGCAGAGATTTATTGCGTATTGCTCTGGTGATTTCACAGTTGCATTAGATGGAAAGGGGGAGCGAATTTTTGGGGGAAGAAGCAGAGTCTTAGCACACACCCATGTGCTTGCCATGTATAGTCATGCACAGTATTTACAAGCGAGTGGGGTTTTCAGGTTTCAGTCTGTAATGCAAATACATTCAGCATCACTAAGGCTGGTTGCCCTTGCTGGAGTGTAGGCAGTCACCGAGAATACACATGGTGGTGGTCTGAAAAAACAGTTTGGACATGTGCATTTAAATAAATCAAAAAAAGTGGTTTCATAATGTGTCAGTCTGTAAAAGTGATTTTCACTTGTAAAAAGTGAGTTTCACTTGCCCCGAAAAAAAAAAGAGCAGTAAGTGTACTTTCAAATTGGCAAAGAAATTTCGTTTTGGGACTAATGTGAAAACATGACTCTGTGTGCAGAGAGGAATTATAGGCAGAGATTTATTGCGTCTTGCTCTGGTGATTTCACAGTTGCATTAGATGGAAAGGGGGAGCGAATTTTTGGGGGAAGAAGCAGAGTCTTAGCACACACCCATGTGCTTGCCATGTATAGTCATGCACAGTATTTACAAGCGAGTGGGGTTTTCAGGTTTCAGTCTGTAATGCAAATACATTCAGCATCACTAAGGCTGGTTGCCCTTGCTGGAGTGTAGGCAGTCACCGAGAATACACATGGTGGTGGTCTGAAAAAACAGTTTGGACATGTGCATTTAAATAAATCAAAAAAAGTGGTTTCATAATGTGTCAGTCTGTAAAAGTGATTTTCACTTGTAAAAAGTGAGTTTCACTTGCGCCGAAAAAAAAAAGAGCAGTAAGTGTGCTTTCAAATTGGCAAAGAAATTTCGTTTTGGGACTAATGTGAAAACATGACTCTGTGTGCAGAGAGGAATTATAGGCAGAGATTTATTGCGTCTTGCTCTGGTGATTTCACAGTTGCATTAGATGGAAAGGGGGAGCGAATTTTTGGGGGAAGAAGCAGAGTCTTAGCACACACCCATGTGCTTGCCATGTATAGTCATGCACAGTATTTACAAGCGAGTGGGGTTTTCAGGTTTCAGTCTGTAATGCAAATACATTCAGCATCACTAAGGCTGGTTGCCCTTGCTGGAGTGTAGGCAGTCACCGAGAATACACATGGTGGTGGTCTGAAAAAACAGTTTGGACATGTGCATTTAAATAAGTCAAAAAAAGTGGTTTCATAATGTGTCAGTCTGTAAAAGTGATTTTCACTTGTAAAAAGTGATTTTCACTTGCGCCGAAAAAAAAAAGAGCAGTAAGTGTGCTTTCAAATTGGCAAAGAAATTTCGTTTTGGGACTAATGTGAAAACATGACTGTGTGTGCAGAGAGGAATTATAGGCAGAGATTTATTGCGTATTGCTCTGGTGATTTCACACTTGCATTAGATGGAAAGGGGGAGCGAATTTTTGGGGGAAGAAGCAGAGTCTTAGCACACACCCATGTGCTTGCCATGTATAGTCATGCACAGTATTTACAAGCGAGTGGGGTTTTCAGGTTTCAGTCTGTAATGCAAATACATTCAGCATCACTAAGGCTGGTTGCCCTTGCTGGAGTGTAGGCAGTCACCGAGAATACACATGGTGGTGGTCTGAAAAAACAGTTTGGACATGTGCATTTAAATAAATCAAAAAAAGTGGTTTCATAATGTGTCAGTCTGTAAAAGTGATTTTCACTTGTAAAAAGTGAGTTTCACTTGCCCCGAAAAAAAAAAGAGCAGTAAGTGTACTTTCAAATTGGCAAAGAAATTTCGTTTTGGGACTAATGTGAAAACATGACTCTGTGTGCAGAGAGGAATTATAGGCAGAGATTTATTGCGTCTTGCTCTGGTGATTTCACAGTTGCATTAGATGGAAAGGGGGAGCGAATTTTTGGGGGAAGAAGCAGAGTCTTAGCACACACCCATGTGCTTGCCATGTATAGTCATGCACAGTATTTACAAGCGAGTGGGGTTTTCAGGTTTCAGTCTGTAATGCAAATACATTCAGCATCACTAAGGCTGGTTGCCCTTGCTGGAGTGTAGGCAGTCACCGAGAATACACATGGTGGTGGTCTGAAAAAACAGTTTGGACATGTGCATTTAAATAAATCAAAAAAAGTGGTTTCATAATGTGTCAGTCTGTAAAAGTGATTTTCACTTGTAAAAAGTGAGTTTCACTTGCGCCGAAAAAAAAAAGAGCAGTAAGTGTGCTTTCAAATTGGCAAAGAAATTTCGTTTTGGGACTAATGTGAAAACATGACTCTGTGTGCAGAGAGGAATTATAGGCAGAGATTTATTGCGTCTTGCTCTGGTGATTTCACAGTTGCATTAGATGGAAAGGGGGAGCGAATTTTTGGGGGAAGAAGCAGAGTCTTAGCACACACCCATGTGCTTGCCATGTATAGTCATGCACAGTATTTACAAGCGAGTGGGGTTTTCAGGTTTCAGTCTGTAATGCAAATACATTCAGCATCACTAAGGCTGGTTGCCCTTGCTGGAGTGTAGGCAGTCACCGAGAATACACATGGTGGTGGTCTGAAAAAACAGTTTGGACATGTGCATTTAAATAAGTCAAAAAAAGTGGTTTCATAATGTGTCAGTCTGTAAAAGTGATTTTCACTTGTAAAAAGTGATTTTCACTTGCCCCGAAAAAAAAAGAGCAGTAAGTGTGCTTTCAAATTGGCAAAGAAATTTCGTTTTGGGACTAATGTGAAAACATGACTCTGTGTGCAGAGAGGAATTATAGGCAGAGATTTATTGCGTCTTGCTCTGGTGATTTCACAGTTGCATTAGATGGAAAGGGGGAGCGAATTTTTGGGGGAAGAAGCAGAGTCTTAGCACACACCCATGTGCTTGCCATGTATAGTCATGCACAGTATTTACAAGCGAGTGGGGTTTTCAGGTTTCAGTCTGTAATGCAAATACATTCAGCATCACTAAGGCTGGTTGCCCTTGCTGGAGTGTAGGCAGTCACCGAGAATACACATGGTGGTGGTCTGAAAAAACAATTTGGACATGTGCATTTAAATAAATCAAAAAAAGTGGTTTCATAATGTGTCAGTCTGTAAAAGTGATTTTCACTTGTAAAAAGTGATTTTCACTTGCCCCGAAAAAAAAAAGAGCAGTAAGTGTGCTTTCAAATTGGCAAAGAAATTTCGTTTTGGGACTAATGTGAAAACATGACTCTGTGTGCAGAGAGGAATTATAGGCAGAGATTTATTGCGTCTTGCTCTGGTGATTTCACAGTTGCATTAGATGGAAAGGGGGAGCAAATTTTTGGGGGAAGAAGCAGAGTCTTAGCACACACCCATGTGCTTGCCATGTATAGTCATGCACAGTATTTACAAGCGAGTGGGGTTTTCAGGTTTCAGTCTGTAATGCAAATACATTCAGCATCACTAAGGCTGGTTGCCCTTGCTGGAGTGTAGCACTCTGGACATGGGCTTTTTAAAAAATCTGAAAAGTGGTTTCATAATGTGACAGTTTGTAAAAGTGATTTTCACTTGCCCAAAAAAAAGAGCAGTTTGTGTGCATTCAAATTGGCAAAGAAATTTCGTTTTGTGACTATTGTGAAAAGAAATGTAGTAATATATTTAAATACAATAAAGGATTTTTTTTTTTTTAGTTTTTTTCAGGTATTGCTGAAGAGCAGTGAACAAAATTTAAGATGCCTACAAAATCCAGAGTTCAAAAAACGCTAAAAAAAAAACTATATTTGAAGACAACTGGAGGACCAAAGTTAGTAGAAGATGCTCATGTTGGGAAAAAGAAAAAATCTTCTGGTAAGCAGAAAAAACAATTTCTTAAAAATATATTCAAAACAAAGAAAAATGTACAAAATGTCTGTACTGGAAAGAATGTTACAAAAGGAAGAGAACAGGAAAAAATTGAGAATTTAGTTAATGCAAATATACCTTCTGCAACTGAAAAGATTTACATAAACAGAAAAACAGCGTTTAAAGAGATACGTAGAAAAATGTTTCAGAGAAGAGTTATGTCCAATTTGATAAAGGATGTGAAGAAATATAAGCAAAAGGCAAAATATTACAAGAGAAAAAAAGAAATTGAAGCCATTGCAGCAAAGGCATTAGAATTAAAAAGGAAACTATTCATATTAATTTTGAATAGGATGCGTACATTAGACAAAATGGTTAATGTACTGAAATCACATAGCAAAAGGAAAAGAGTAGTGAACAGAACAAACTTTTGTAAAGTGTTTTTAGGAAAGTGGATGCATAGTTCAAGTAGTGAACCTTTTTTTAATGAAGAGAGCTATTTTCAAAGTAATAGTTTGCTGCATGTAGTTGACACCAGAGGTCGTTCATACGAAGTAACAAATGGTTGCATAATGGAGAAGGAGATAATGGTTCCAAGAGATGAGGTACAAGTGATGGCAGATGAGGCAATGGGGAGACGTCCTAAAGCCCCAGTGTACACTTGGAATTGTAGTAGTATTTGCACTGTGCGTCAGGAATCTATTGACAAATTTCGAGAGTTTCTAAGAGAATATAGTAAAAAAAGTGTAAAACAGAAGATTAAGGTGCTTCAAAGTCTGGATCCATGCAGAGTGAGAGAGAATACTGGTTTGCAGGGTCATTCTCTGGCTTGTCTATCTAGAAAAGTGTGCAATATGTTTTCCATCATTTTAGGATGCTGGCTGTTCATCATACTGGAATGAGAAAGTTTGTGAGACGGTTGTATTTTGCCAAAAGTCCAGCAATAAAGTTAAATGAATTGAATAGGGCTCTGTTCCGAGGAACGGTATCAGATGTAGAGAAGGTTGTTGATGAAATTCAGTTTTGTTACTTTGGTCCTGAACAAAACAGTGCAGAGAAGGACACAGTAAATGAGGAAGAAGTGGAAGAGAATGTAGAACCTTCTGTAAGTAAGACATTTAATGATCACATAACAAAATTTGCAATAGTCTCTAATGAAAGACCAAATGTTACTTGTATTTGTTGCCGCAGAACTCATTATAGAAAACAAACTAGGAATGTTGATCTCTACAGAAAGAGTGAAAATGAAGATAATTATAAGTGGAAGGATTTTGCCACATATATATTTCTAGAAAATTGTTTTGAATTGGGTGAAGATCAGCGTATTTGTAAATACTGTTACAACAAGTTAGAGGAAAATAGAATGCCGACTAGAGCTGTACATAATAATTTAGAATTGGATGCTATTCCTGCTGAACTTTCTGAATTAAATACATATGAGTCTATACTCATTCAATGTGTTCATCCGTTCCAGACCATAGTACGTATGGAGCCCAAAACTGGTAAATTACCTCCTTCAGATTTACTGAGAGGTTTAAAAGGTAGAGTGGTGTATTTGCCCTTGGATTTGAAAAAAAATATGGAAACTATTGATGCGGATACTTTGGAAACTGAACCATTAATTATTCTGGTTAATGGTGTACCTACAAAGAATAAGAAGATTTGGCAGGAGCTGGTAGATGTGCGGAAAGTACAAAGAGCAAATTTGTATTTGAAAAAAAATAACAAATGGTATGAATCAATTTATATAGAAGAAGAAGAAGAAGAAGAAGATTTTCAAGAAGACACAGAAACACCAACTGGACAAATTGAAAAAGTGGACAAGTCAAAGGAAGAAGAAATTTATGAACATTTTAGCATACATCTCTTCATTCGAAAGAAGTTATGGGAGACAATATTGATCTCTTTCAGATGAAGAAAGCAAAAGGAACTCCTGTGAGTGTATGGGAGGAGAGCTTGGAAGCTCGATGTTTTCCTCAGCTGTTTCCTAAAGGAAAAGGAGGACGATACGATGAACGTCCAGAACAGATTCCAGCTTCAGAGTATCGGACTACAAGACTATATGCTGAAGATCCCAGATTTCGACAAAGTATTCCTTATTTGTTCCATCTTTTATTTGAAAGCGACTTGTCTGCACTGTCTTATGCAGTAAATCACATTTTAAAAAGTGGAGTACATTTACAAAATGTGTCTGCTAAGGATTTTATGGAGAAAGTGCAGCACCGAGATGATCATTTGGAAACACAACTGATCAATCTGATGGCTTGTCAGCGTGGGACAAATGAATATTGGTACCGACGCCATGGTGAACTAAAATGCATGTTACGGAATTTAGGAACACCAACATGGTTCCTTACCCTAAGCTGTGCCGAGTACGCTTGGGATGATTTACTGGATTTTCTACGAGAGGCCAATTCAAACATTAAAAACATCGAATACAAGACAGCAGGAGAACTGTGCTCATTGGATCCGGTTAATGTTTGCAGATATTTCAATCATAGATTTGAGGCTATGATGTCCTTCATCTGCAATAAAAAAAAATCCACCCCTTGGAGAAGTAGTGGATTTCTTTTGGAGAAAAGAGTACCAGGCAAGAGGTGCTCCTCATATTCATATGCTGTTGTGGATCAAGGATGCCCCAAAGTTTGGAACAGATGCTGATGAAGCAGTGTTATCTTACATTCAAGAATATGCAACATGTGCTATACCAAAAAGCACAGAAGAGAACAAGTTAAAGGAGCAAGTTTTACGTTTCCAAAGTCATCGGTGTGGAAAATACTGTCGACGGAAATACAAGAGCAAAGAAAAATACTACACTAAATGTCGATTTGGATTTCCTAGACCTGTTCTTTCAAATGGAAGAGTAAACAGTTTTATGTCAGCTGTGAGACATACTATCACAAGAAAATCACCTAAGAATACCTACAACCTTAAAAGAAAAGAAGAATCAAAAAATATAAATGACTACAACCCAGTCATTTTATCCATGTGGAACGCTAACATGGATATACAGTATGTAGCTGACAATTCCATTGCTGTTGCACGATATGTAACGTCTTACATTACGAAATCAGAAAAAACAGAATTGAAGGAAATGTGGGAAGAGATTTCTCACGAGAAGACTGTCAGTAAGAAGCTGTACAGTTTCAGTTTGAAGATGTTATCGCATCGAGAAATTGGATCCTACGAATGTTCAGATAGGTTATCTTCTGCAAGTCTCTACTCGAAGTCAAGAAGAATAATTTGGGCAAGTTTAGGCCTTGCAGCAATGAGAAATCGGGTACTGAAATCTGTAGGAGAAATTGAATATTTGGTCGAGAATGACCCAGAAAGTACAGATATATTGAAAACAAACATGTTGGACACATATTATCCCAAGAGAAGTCAACATCTGGAGAACATGTGTCTCTATGAAGTGCTGCAGAACTACATTTATTCAAGGAAAGCCACAGAAGACATCAATAATGGAAAATATAAAGTCGTTGGTGAAGAAGGATGTTTGGTGAAGCAAACAAAAGGAAGTTTGATAAATCACCGGAAGCTGAGTTGCGACACTACTGACAAGAAAGAATTTTACTACTTGGCTCTTTTACAGTTGTTTAAACCATGGCGTACAGAGGATGAACTACTGGGAGAATTTCAAAGCTATGAAGATTCATTTAATGCTTGCAAAGACAGCATACAATGCAATACATTCACAACTTATCTGCAAATGTTAAATGAAGAAATTGAACAGGAAACTACAATTGCAGCAGAAATAGCTAGAGACAGTTCTCAGGACAGCCAAAGTTCAGGAACACACAGTCAAGATCCCCTAGGACAACCAATCATTGAAAATGAAGCATCAATAGCCATGAATGAAGTGGAAACGGCTATGAATCAAGCTCAAGAAGAATTTATAGACTTAGAAAATTTGGAAAGACAACTGAATCAAGAGCAGCAACAAATTTATGAAGAGATCAAAAACAAAATTGATCACGGATTTCTACATGTAAAAAAAGAGTGCTCATGCACATCATTTCATCCAATCAGGATGCATGTAAGCGGACAAGCTGGAACTGGAAAAAGTTTCCTAATAAAAGTCATCAGAAGCTACCTACAGCAAAAAACGGATTCTACTTTGTCTTGTGTGGTTACTGCTCCAACTGGGTTAGCAGCATATAACATAAAAGGAATCACCTTACATCGTTTGCTAATGTTACCAGTGGAGCATGAGAACAAAATACAATTCAACAAGCTAACTGGAGAAGCATCCTTGGAAGTTTCAAGAGTATTGAAGAAGATGCAAGTTCTCATTATTGATGAGGTGAGCATGGTATCAAACCTAATGCTTGCCTTTGTGCATTTAAGAATGCAGCAAATTTTGAAGACAGACTATGACATGTTATTTGGTGGAAAACACGTCATAGTTTTTGGAGATCTTTTGCAACTTACTCCAGTTAAAGGACAACCAGTGTTTAATACTGTGACACATGAAGACACGAAGAAGTCATTGGGAAGCATCGGAAATACAAATATTTGGTCCTTCTTTGAGTACAAGGAACTTACTACTAATATGAGGCAAGCAAACGATGAAGAATATGGAAGTATTCTGAAAGATATCAGGATTGGACTACTGACAGAAGTTGGCAAAAAAGCATTACAGAGTCGGCTGCTACATAATTTATTTCCAAAGGAAGAAATAGTTGCAGAGAAGATATACAAGAACATTGCAGAAAACAAAAGTGTCATCTGCTTAATGCCAACTCTACGTGAATGCTCAATATTCAATGAGGAGCTTTTGAAATTGGAAAAGGAAGAGATCAGGAAATTGGAAGCAGTGGACAAAATTGAGGATGGAAGAATTACTGTCACAGTAACAGGCAAACTGAAAAATAAATTGGACTCACTAGAGAAGAACATCTCCAAAACAGCTGGATTAGAAAAAAATCTATATGTTTGCATGAACTGTAGAGTGTTTTTAAGGAGAAATTTGGATGTTGAGAAAGGTTTAGTTAATGGAGCGATGGGAAGAGTTGTGGGTTTTATTAATTACCAGAAAAAAGAAGGAGTTGAATGTTTAAAAATAAAATTTGATCAGATAGATGAAGTTAAAGATATTTGTCGTTGTACAGTTCGTTTTATGCTTGTGAAAGACTTATATGTACGTAGGAAGCAGTTTCCGTTTTCTCTAGCATATGCTGTAACTATTCACAAGTCTCAAGGATTGACTGTAGATTGTGCATTTGTGAACATTGGTTCAACTGTGTTCAAAGAAGGTATGGCATATGTTGCTTTGTCACGAGTCAAAACATTATCAGGTTTATTCATGATAGACTTTGATGAGTCAAAAGTTAGTGCTGATACAAACTGTGTAAAAGAGTATAATAGATTAAGAAGAAGCTATGCTCCTCATTTAGGTCAGTATCCTGTGTTGGAGAAACGTGTAGTTTCTCGTAAAAGAAAAAATGAGAATATCTGTAGTGAAGATGTAGAGAAGAGGAAAAAAAAGAGGAGTGATGTAATTGCAAGCAAAAAGAAAAAGGAAAATGAAGAACAGGTTGTAGGATGTCATTTTGAAAATAGCTCTGGTGTCAACTGCTACGCAAATGTAGTGCTGAATGTTGCATTTTATCTGGAAAGTTTGCAAGAGCAGATAATAGTAAATCAGGGAAAAAGATTCTGTTCAGAGCTGAGTCTCCTTTTTCAAAAGCTGAGTAAAGATAAAACTCAAATAGAAAGTGCTACTGACATTAGAAAACTTTTAGATGTATGTTCAGGACGAACACAGTTTTCTCAAAATGAACAGCAAGATGCACATGAATTTTTGATGTATTTTCTTCATGTAGTGGAAGAAGAAGGAGTTCCCATTGACATTTTTTTTGGTCTCTCTTATAAATGGGAACATAGTTGTGATAATTGTTATAATATATGTGGCTCTATTGTTGATAATGAAAGGTTTATTTATTTGACATTGCCAGAGAGTAAAACAGTCACTTTTGCAAAATTAGTTAAAGATGCTAATCATAGCATGAAATGTAGTGAGTGTAATTCTGACATGTTTTCAACATTAATTTTAAAGGAATACGGACAGTATGTAATTTTAATGATGCAACGATGTAGAGCTGATGGTTCAAAATTGGATACTTTAATAAAGAAGTTTACAGGACAGCAATTATCAATTTCAGGAAAAACTTTTGTAACTGTTGCAATAATTTTCCATGAAGGACCTACTGTTACTTCTGGACATTACACAGTTTATCTTAAATGTGAAAAAGGCTGGACACTGTGTAATGATTCCCAATTGGTTTTTAAGCAACGTTTGCCTTTTGATTTAGCAAATTCCTATTTAATCTTCCTGAAACCTAAATTTTAGAGAGACTTGGCAAGATCTGGACAAAACAATTTTACCATTTTAATGGATTACCATTGCAATTTTGTAAAAATTTGATTTTTTAAATTATCATTTGGCCTAATGGAAAGATAACCAATTGTAATGTGGACTTTTTTAATTTTTAATGAAACTTTGAAAAACCAATAATTTAGAGATTATCGGTAACTTCTGCACATTTTAACTTTTGGAATGTTATTGGACTGCCATTGGAAATTTTTTCAAAAATGTTTTAAAAAATTACTATTTGGCCATGTGGAAAAGTAACCATTTCTATTGTGGACTTAATAAATTATTCAAAAAATTTTCGTGAACCAAAATGTTACAGAGAATCGGTGAGATCTGGACAAATTAAACTTTAGAATTTTATTGGATTACCGTTGGTAATTTATTCCAAAAAAAAATTTTAAATTACTATTTGGTCTAAAGGAAATGGAATCAGATGTATTTTGGAGTTATTTGAGATATCATATTGTGATTATACTTCTGAAACAAACATATCAGACGGTATTTTAAAGAAATAAGTATTGGTATTAGATGATATTTTTTTAGAATATTATGCATTTCTATAATGTTAAGTTTAAGTAAAAAGAGATTCTGGGCTTTTTTATTACAATCTTTGTGATTGTTATTTTTTTTTGCCCGCTGTAAAATGATGAATGCAATTGCTTTCACAATTTATAGTGAAATGCAATATATTCTGAAAACAGCAAAAATAAGGCAAAAATATTTTTTGGAAAAAAATGTAAATATGTGTACTGTATTATAAAATGTTTTAAAAATATTAATACTTTTTTCTTTTTTTCCAGATAGATATAGAAAATTTTTGAAAACTACAAACATTTTTAAAACTATTTTTTAAAAAAACAAATGAATAAATATTTTTTCAGTGAGTATGGTAAGTCAATAATAATAATTGTAGTCTCTCAAGGACAATGTAATGTGATAAATGATTTTTAGTTTTTTTTAAAAAAAAAAAAAAAAAAAGTACGCGTACGGTAAAAAAAAATAAAAAAAAGTTTTTAAAAACATATGTAAAAAAAAGATGAAAGATAAGGTTGGCTCTTAAAAGAACCGTTGTGTTCATGCAGGGACAGAGGAAAGGAAGCATGGGAAAATTATTCAAAGCGACAAATGTGCTGATCTATTTTGTTGTTCACTAGGGAAACACTGGTCTCCCTATGGCAAATTAGATCTTTACAAAATGTGCAATGAATATCAACCTTCCGAAATCGTGGGTTCATTTACAGAGGGCCAGCAAAAGGAGATTCTCCCCCCACAGATGAAGGGCTCACCTGACCTGCAGAAGAAGGAGTCAGCCCTGCAGATGATGGTTCAGGCTGAGCTACTGTGGATGTACTGGCTCGTCTTTCTGAAGAGTTACCTCCAAAAAGATGACCATGTGTCCTTCTGTGTACATCCTGGAGGTGTCTCTTCATGGTGTGATTCCCAAAGGAATACTTCCTGTTAGGATTACCTCTAGAAAGTACACGCTTACACAGCTTACAAGTCACTAAGGGTGCATTTACCTTTTGCTGGCCTTCAGGAAAAGTAAAATAATTCCATACATAAGAGGGCTTTTGTTTCCTCGATCTCTGCCTCAAGACAGTGCTGCTAGTGCTAGCCTCACTCTCAGAAGAGCTCTGCTGTTCTGCCATCGTATCCCAAAGACAAACCAGCTCCTTCTCCCAAGGGATCACAAGCAGAAATGAGGGGAATGGGTGTGGTGTAGGAGAGTTCTAGAACTGAAAGTAGTTTCAACCAATCAAAAGTTGTGTTTCATGATCACATGACCTACCGTACGCTTACGGTACGCTTACGGCAAAAGTGCGCATGCGCGTAAAAAAGACACGCGCTTGCGCGCATGCGCATAACAGTCACTCCCGGCACTTCCGCGTAACGTGCGCGTGTAGCGTACACGCGTACGCGTCCCACGCGGAGTACGCGCGGCTACGCAAATTGCGTAACTATATGCAAGCAGCGTAGGAAAATTACGGACGTTGCGTAAACCGTACGCTTACCGTGAGCTTACGGTACGCGTACTAAAAAAAATAAAAAAAAATAAAAATAAAAAAATTCGCATTTAAAAAACCTTGCAAATTCACTGAAAAAACCATGGGTTTCACACACGTTATAGTTAGGAATTAGCATTTAAAAAACCTTAGAAATTCAGTGAAAAAACCATAGGTTTCACACATGTTATAGTTAGCTGGACATTTTACTCGTAAAAAACCAATGAAATTGCCCCGTTATAGTTAGTTCAGCTAACTATAACTCGCGCGCCCGCAATGCACTGCTGATGACGTCACATATTACATCACTCATGACATGGTCAGTGACATCACTCATGACATCACTGATGACATCTCAAATGACATCACTGATGACATCACTGATGACATCATCCTTGTGATAGAGTGGTAGACCTCCTCTCACCCTAATATAACCTTTGACACACACATTCAAAAATAGAGACTAAAATTTTCAAAACAATGGACATACCAATACCAGTTACAACAACCTCTTCAGTAATTCTAAGATCCACATACACATCCACTCATTCACCAACAGTCCAATACAGTCACTCATACATGTACTCACTCATCATATGTACTCATACACCTATACATCCTGTTACACAATGCCACTCATGCATAGAGTTACTCACACACATAGTCACTCGTGCTAATAAAGAATCAAACATACATTTACTTGCATATACAGTTATACACACACCACCATACTTACTTCTACGGAAACTTACACATACTTAGTCTTTTAAACAATCACTTATAGAAACACATACTTATTCATACAGGAACTCTTCCAATCTCTCACCCTTGCATATACTCACATATATACACCAATAGTCACATATACTAGTTTTAAACATATGTAGTTACTCATAAAGACACTATTGAGACAGTCATTCACTCACTAACACACCCATACACACACTCATCCACCCATGCAGTCCTGCACACATGCTGTCTTCAACACACACAAACAGTGAGTCACTCATTCATGCACCTATGCACCACGTAATACCCCCCACCGAACCATGCAGACACTCAGACTGATACTCAAAAAACCAACTAATAACCTATATAGTCACCCATGTAGCTACTCACCAACCCATGCAGCCACTTATACACAAAGTGAGAGACTGATACAGATATATACATATTTAAACATTACTCACTAAGCCATGTATTCACTAAGATACACTTAATCAGTCAGTTAAACAATCAATTTTTCAAAAACAAATCATCCATTTAGACACTTATATACCCATTTATTCTTCCATCGACCTTGAGATATACATATATAAAACATATTTAATTTTCAGAAAAACACACATTCACTGGATGATGTCATCAGTGATGTCATCAGTGATGTCATTTGAGATGTCATCAGTGATGTCATGAGTGATGTCACTGACCATGTCATGAGTGATGTAATATGTGACGTCATCAGCAGTGCATTGCGGGCGCGCGAGTTATAGTTAGCTGAACTAACTATAACGGGGCAATTTCATTGGTTTTTTACGAGTAAAATGTCCAGCTAACTATAACATGTGTGAAACCTATGGTTTTTTCACTGAATTTCTAAGGTTTTTTAAATGCTAATTCCTAACTATAACGTGTGCGAAACCCATGGTTTTTTCAGTGAATCTATATATATATATATATATATATATATATATATATATATATATATATATATATATATATATATATTTTCCCTACTGGCGGTCGCCAGTAGATAGTTATAGTTAGGACCTAGTTACTATAGGAAAATGGCAACATTCTATTCTCAATAACTTTGGCGCCGATTGATGAATCTTCGTGAAATTTTCACAACAAATTCTTTGTTGAGATCAGCTCCTATGTTGAAAGTATGGGGGGTGATTCGTAAAGTGGGGACCGAGAAAAAAGGGGGTTCTAAAACGTGTTTTTTCAATGTTAATTTCTATAGGAAAATTTAGACAAGGCTACAAGTCGAACGGATAAACAGAATTTGGCAGGGAGAATGGTCTTGGTCTAGAAAGCACGCCTTTGTTTATTTGGTGTAAATCCGTTTAGTAGTTTTTGAGAAATATCGAAATTTACAGATATCGAAATTTGGGAATTCTGCCATCTGATTGGCCGAGGCATTACAAGCACGAGCTTTCTGCTGATTGGCTGCGAGTGTTTGCAACTAGGAAGTGTTGGCCGCCATTTTGTGATTCCGTTGAAGCGAGTAATGGGAAAAAGGGGAAAAAATGTGGGAAAGAGGAGGGTAGGAGCATTATAACCTCTGTGGGGTGTTTAGGGTGTTCTATAGAGGGGGTGCGAAGCGAACTACTCATACCTACCGTTCTGAAAGTGCTGAAAGTGCTGGGTACGGAAATTAAGTGAGGTATTTCGTAGTCTGATGCTGCTAAGGTGACCTGCTGCGGAGTCGGGGATGAAAGCGTGAGCCTAAACTGTGTGTCTAATGCTGTGAAGTCATATGCTCTGGCCGCTGTGCCACATCTGTCAAGTAGTGTCAGCATGTAGTTATACCTACTCGAAGGAACTTTTGTTTTGAACATTGTAACTTGTGTATGGTGCTTAGGGGGTGTTATACAGGGAGTGTGAAGGTACATTTGCGCGTATCAAATCAATGCGGTATTAGTAAAGTGCAAACTACTCACCCCCATGGGTCTGAAGGCCCTCGAGGCCAGCGTGGAAATTATGTGAGCTTTTAAGTGAGCTATTGCCTAGAGTCACATGGTGATGAGCTGAGGTGTCCAAAGGTGTGCTTCATAAGCATTTCCAAACCTACTCCAGTAACTGTGCCTAGGTAATTTCCACCACAATGCACAATCATGAGGTCAAGGTGTGGAAGATGCAAAGAGGTTTTAACCAAAGGTAGCAATTGGTGCAACTTAAATCTTCTCTGTGTAAACCATTTAATGTCCACATTTTGTAAACCTAGGTCTAAGTCAATACGTCTGTGTTCTGCATACCTCTTGCACCTGAAAATATAGCTATGTCCTACGATCCACACTAGCATTTTGAAGGTATGGTTGGAAGGTATGGAAAGATGTCTGTAGCTCATGCAGTTCCTTGGTAGAATAAGAGATATGTTTAAAGATGGTGAAGTACTTTTTTTGCCATACAAAACGATACGTGATTGGGAGTTGAAAAGCATTCTTTTTTAAAAGTAGGGTGCACATTCGTTTTGTGGAAAAGCATCTTTGCGATTGGTTAAGAAAAAGTAGTTTCAACGTGGAGTACATATCATAAGATAAAATTTGCTCAACTGAACCGCAGCTGCTACTTGCATTTTGAAGGCACTGTTCGAACTTAAAACAATCTTGAACTTTTAACCTGCACGTGCCGTTAAATATTCAAGAAAATGTTTCCAAAAAATATCGTTAAGTTTAAATAAATTGATGAACTTTTAACCTTCACGTGTTGCAGAATGTTCTAGAAAGTGTGTTGATAGAATAAATTGCACTTCTGACTTCTATGTGTTGTTGAATATTTAAAAAACGGTGTATATGGAAAATTCAAAAGAAACCAATAGAGAGCAGTTTTGAAACCTAAAAGAATAAAGAATCTATTCTAATTTGTTCTTTACATGTGTTTATGTGTGAAGCAACACAATTATAGACACAACAGCATGAGGAAGAGGAAGAAGCAGGGAGTGGGGGGATGGGGGAGATGGGCAGAATGGCACACATGCACAATTAAGTACAGCACAAGTATAGACAAACAATGACCAAATGAAACACACCAACAAGGAGCACAAGTCAAACAACCCGCCAACATCACACCACTGAACAAGCATAGAAGTGAAAACCACGCTGCATTCATACAGGATGTGTACAAAGGCCGGTCGTTGGTGTTGTGGGATGTCTGCGACCGTGGTTATCATGGATGAGTTGCCCAGCACATGGCACATGGGCGAGTTCACTGTGTGTTACATTGCCAAACAGCTGCTTCTCCCTCCCATGAGCCTCCACACTTTCTACGGTGCGCTGTTGTATCTCATGCACTCGTACGGCACACCATTGTAATGCCTATTCGCACATGTCCTGTTACATTCAACCTACATCATCACATTGCTGTTTGGAGGTGGTGCATGGCACTTTACAACATCAAGTGCTGTGGCCTTTGTGTCAGGCCACACCAGAACACAGAGACACACTTACCACACTTCCTGTACACGGACATATCCGAGACACCCCTGCCGGATAGGCACACCCCTGCGCTGATCTGTGTACTCCGGACCAGCACATGCCGGTTGTGCATGCAGGAGGATGCGTGCATAGCTACATGTCCAGGCTCACTGCCAACACTGAGGTGACATCACACAGTGATGTTGCAGGGCTCGTGCCTATCATGCTAAGACAATGACCACAGGGACACACTTTCTCAGATGCGGGTTTGGGGGGCGTTGGCGGTCCTGGAGTTGTTGTGATGAGTCTTGTGGCCCTCATGGGTATCCCTGCATCATGCTCATTGATTCTATGGCACCTGTGGGTGTTCTGGTATGGCTCTTGGCCGTGTTCCATTTCATGGTGCTGGTAGTCGTCCTGCTTAACACCAACAGAAACAGGTGTAAAATACCTGGTGCTAATGTGGCTTATCGCCTGAATTTGTTTCACATTGCAGTTGGTGTTAAAGTTGTGATGTGATTTTTTTTGTGTGCAGAACAATATACGAACTGAGCAGTGTATATCATCAAGATCCAGCACTTGACGCACTATTCCCAATCAATATACATACAATGAGAGTTCTTAATTGATTTTGTGTGTACACTGTAAGTGCAGCCACTACCTCAGTGCAATTCAATACAGGATTTTAGTATTTAGAATAAATCGCAAAGGTGCACCTTGTGTCTTTTTGTAAGGGAACAGCTAGTCTGCATTTCATTATCGGCACTTTAATGGAAGTAACGTTGAGATAAATCTAACTCACTATTCAGAAGTTGGTGTAAACTGCAGACATCACCAGTATTCCCACGATAAGTGCGCCAAAATTTAACACCATGGTGGACTCTATCAAATAACAGTAATAGGAACAAGAAGAGTCACATAGCAGTGAAGAGAACAACCAAAAACGATATTCATTTATTTTATTTAAACTTTATATTTTTATAAATATATATGTAAACGATAAACAAAAAACTATATGCTAATTTTTTTTTTATTTTTACTAATATGAATATAAATGATAAACTAATAAACAAAATGTAACAAAAATAGGAAAAAACAAGAAGGCGGAACACTCCTGTGGGGACCATG
This sequence comes from Triturus cristatus, assembly GCF_964204655.1. Taxonomy (NCBI): domain Eukaryota; kingdom Metazoa; phylum Chordata; class Amphibia; order Caudata; family Salamandridae; genus Triturus; species Triturus cristatus. The sequence continues at coordinate 1,666,844,253 of NC_140591.1, read as the reverse complement.
GATGTCGATGACAGAGCCTGGAAAATAAAGCACAAAATAAGGACGTGTGTAATGGGCATATCAAAGGAGAGAGGCACAGAGAAACAGAGAAGGAAAAAAAAGCCAGAGAGAAAAAGAGAGGGATTGAAAGAAAGGGAGAAGGAAGAGAGAGAGTTAGAGGGATAGAAGGAAAAGAAGGAAGAGAGAGAGAGAGACAGACAGACAGACACTGCCGCCTCTGCGCATTCATGAGCAAATAATTACCTGGTGCCACTGGAGTGTGCAGCAGTGGGCACTCCACGTGCCCGTCAAAACTCTGCGCATCCCAGATATGTCGTGCATCCCAGATATGTCACTGAGTCCTGAGTCATGAATGGCAGAGACAACATCAGCTTCTCCGTGAATCTCACAGATGTCGGTGAGTCCTGAGTCATGAATGGCAGAGACCACATCATCTTCTCCACGTCCCGGTAGATCTCACACATGTCACTGAGTCCTGAGTCTTCAATGGCGGAGACCACATCAGCTTCTCCACGGCCCTGCAGATCTTACACATGTCGCTGAGTCCTGAGTCATCGATGGCGGAGACCACATCAGCTTTTGGGGCCGCTAAGCCTGAGGAACTCAAGTGTGCACATGTGGTGGTAGGCCCCTGATGGCCATATGAGGTTTTGGTGGTACTAACCCTGTGCATCTGAAGACCGCGCCAAAGGGGTGGTAGGCCCCTGATGGTTATACAGATCAGGGTGCGACTAACCTATGCGCAAATTGTCAAATACTCTTTATGTTTGAGAAACGTGCAGCATCCGCCATCTAGTCAGCACCGGCAATAAAGGATGTGACGTTGTCGATCTATTAAATTTGCGTGGTCACATGTCCTGTGACACATGTGCCGGATGGGTGTGGTGTGTGTGCAAACCTGCCCTGAGCGAGTAGGCGTGAGATGTTGAGAACTACACCACTGACCTGAACACCAACAGCGAGTACGCCTGCGACAGGTTGCTATGTGGGGCCACGTCAGAACGTAATCGCAGTGGCGTGGCATGGCGTGGCATACGACAGAACAGGGCAGGTATAGCTACAATAACACGGAAGGTTCGTTGTACTGCATCTGTAAGTCGAGCGGATGGGCTGCAGCTGGCCCTCTGCGAGCCTGTGTGCGAACTGTTTATAACTCACACTACATAAGCATTGAAAAACCATTTTGTGATTCAGTCCGTCAGCTGGCATTTGTCCGAGGCATTTGTGAAAACATATCGAAGTTCTTTCTGTGATAGATACCCCTTTGAGGCTGTCTCTCCCCACATCAGCAGGTAATGCACCCTCTTCTCACATTACCATCATACCCCCAACAACCTTCTTGGGCCTGGAAGTGTCCCTGTGCGGTTGGACGCAGAAGAAGCTTAGTCATGTATAGATTTACATATAAAACATTTTATTTAAAGAAAACAACAGCAAATAAAACTGAAGGGAGTCTGGTGCTGTGGTCGCTGCAACGAAGTTGGGGTCACTGCCATGCAGGACTTAGGACACAGTTACACATGTGGGATCGGCTTGTGTTAAAGAGGGTTAGTGGGACTACGTGTCACCGGCCTTGCATTTGGAAATATATCTAAAAGATCAAAGAGTATGCTGCTGTGGTCGCTGCCATGGACTTGGGGTCACTGCCATTCAGGACTCAGGACACAGTCACACATGTGGGATCGGCTTGTGTTAAAGAAGGTTAGTGGAACTACGTGTCGCCGGCCTTGCATATGGAAATATGCCTCACTGATCAGAGGGAGTCTGGTGCTCTGGTCGCTGCCACGGCCTTGGGGTGACTGCCATTCAGGACTCAGGACACAGTCACACTGTGGTAAATAAAATTCTTTACCGGGACTTAATTTGATACGGAAACATAATAAAATAGCTCAGTAAAATGAGAGGCAGAATCCGTGGTATCAGAGGTTCGGAATGGGCTTTATTCCAATGAACGATTATAATCGGTTGCTCCAAGTTCCATCACCACGGAGGTTCAGGAAGTGAAGTACATACTTTATTGACAAGAAATGACTTTTATAGTACATACATTACAATGAAGCGAATACAGTAGGCGTAACAATTGATAAGGAAAATGACGATTCATATGCGTAACCGAAAATGGGTGTAATAAGGAGTAAAAAGGAACATAATTGGTTATGATGTCATATATAGGTGGATCTATAAGATAATACTTGGCATAGATGCGCGCGCAGCAGCATGACGTGTGATTGACGTGCAACTAGGGGGTGAAGGGGACTTGACATTTAGCTCTACATGTGGAGACGAAAAGTCTGGGGGGTCAAGTCAACCTAATCCCAAATCATATCTAACATCCTATGTTTAAAGAACTATGTTATCCACAAAAGAAGGACTCTCGGACAGAATCTATTCTATACTGACTGTGCGTGCGTGTACAAGCGTCTAAGTGTCTACACTAAATGCGAGGGGGTAGTAATATTCCATGGTAACAGGACTATGAATTACTTGCATAAAGACAGAGAAGCCGAGCCCTTTGCTCGGTAGCTGGAAGAATGTTTACTTAAACTACTAGGCAGGAATGCATTGGCTGAGGGGGAAGCAGATAACTCGAAGGTGAAATACAGTTCTTGGCAGAGAATAGGCTGATGTCAGGCTTCGTGAGCCGCGCAGAGAACGAGACAAAGTTCATGGTCACAGTTGCAGGCTCAGACTGGAGCTTTCAGAGGCAGAAGGCAAGAAGAGTTTGATGACAGAATCAGGGCCTACTTGCCTGGACTGTAAAATGGCATAAGTGAACCATATAAAGGCGGTGGCCTTTCGTACTTAGGAATGGAATATCCGGCCTATTCATGGCGGATCTGACAGAGGACATGTTAACGGTGGACGCACATGTATTTGCGTCTTCATAACTGGAACTGGAGGGAACATACATGTACTTGTAACATGCACATAGGACCGTTGGGGTCCAAGATAGGGGACATAACTGACCAGAAAAATCCATATTTCCACATTCCCTCCTTGTCCCCTACTTGCCCGTCAAGAGATATCAATCTTCATCAATCCATTGATCTGTTCATATAACATCATTTGTTCTTCTTTCTTCTTCCGTGACGAATGAGATCTTGGTGGTGGAATACACGATGTGGCACACAGACCACAGATCGCTGGTCCACATTGTAGACATAGACAGCAACTGAATAGTATGAGAAGGCCAATACCTAGAAAGGATAGAACTCTCCATCCCCAGGCTGATATCACACTCCAAAACCAACCGGACCAAGTCCAGGTGCCTGGATTCTGGTGTATCTGGCTTACAATCTTATGAAGGCGGGTTATGGCCTTATATACAGATGGCGAATTTTCTGGTATGAAAATGCAACAGCTTGATCCGATGACCCTACAAGCTCCGCCCCTATCAGCCAGGATGACGTCAAGGACAAGACGATTTTGAAGCACAACAATCCGCATAGCAGACTGCTCTTCTGTTAAATTGCCTAAAGCGGAAATAGTTTCATTCACTACTGCTTCAAGGGTTCTAGTTAATCTACGTATCAGCTTACTATTAGTAACAGTACCTATATAGGGAAAGATGCCTTTATTGAAATCTGTGTATTTTTCCCATGCTGTTTCAGTGTAATCGACAATTGGGAGATCTCTCCGCTCTCTGTTGTGTACTAAATGAATATTTCTATAATAATCAGGAGGAGCTAGGAAAACAGGTGGCAAAAGGAATGCAATGTAGCAGGTACCATCCCAATCTAGAGGTAGACGCATATATGCAGTCTGACCACATATAAAGTAGGAGTGGCGATAAGCTCTAAATGAAGATTTGCCTTGATCACTGAATTCTACTGTAGTAGTGCATTTACTATGGCCCATATGTATGGAACCAACTTTTCTTACACACAATTCACCTTTCGCTGGGAATACTGACATGGTTGGTAAAACTAGTTCAACTTCGGATTCGACATTTAGAATCATGAGATTAGGAGTAAAGTTACCTAATCCATATACTTCATTTTCTAGATCAGTTCCTGTTCCTTTGGGGCGACCCTCCTTGTCAGGGTAACAGACTTTGAATAAAACTAGGTTCAGATTTCCCCATACCCACTGGTCTTGGTAAACGGCTGTATCTGAGTCTATGGAATTGATTAAACTAAACCATGCTCCACAGGAGCCATTATGTGTAAACGGATGTGGAAAGAAAGGCAGGACTCCTTCATAATTCTGATAGGGAGGGAGCCGGCCACACACCCAACAATTAGTTGCATTACTAGTCTGATGGGAATGATGTAACATACTAATGAAAGTGTTATTGCGCAGCGCAAGTCTATAAGACAATTCATGCGGCGGTAAGTCACTAAAAGAATGTTCAGCAGTAACATTGTAAACATTTCTGGCAATAGGGTAATATATGTGCAACAATATACTTGCAGTAATTATTAAAAGATTTAAGAAAAACAAGATTAATAATGTCACTATGCAATGGCTACGCAGTGATTTACAATACGCCTGTCGTTTCATCATTTTTCGCGACTGTCCATGATTCAGGTCTAGGCGATACATGTCGGAGACAGATTCAACCGCTTCACCTAGGAGAGGACTTAAACAATCAAATCGTCCGACGGTCTAGGCCTTAATTTTAGTTTATAAAGTTCTTTACTATCGGCCTCAGCCAGAGGTAGTTTTGAGTCAATTGGTGAGGACACACGAGGTGGGCTGTTTACATCTGAAGGAAGTCCATGAAATTTCTTGATATGACTTGAATGAATCCATCCTTTCCTGCCTTCAATCTTCACGGCTGTCCTTGTGGTCAGCAGGACCAGCTGGGGTGTCTTCCACCTGGGCTCCAGCTGAGTCTTTCGGTCGAAATTCCTCACAAGGACGAGGTCCCCCGGAATTACGTCATGGGGTTTCACCTCAGTGTTGTCGGGAAAGGCTGCAGCTACCTGTGAACGACAAGATTGTAGTGCAGACATCAAGGAAGCCAAGTAATCTGTCAGCATATTACAGTCAATATCAGTTATTTTGCGTGGTATAGGCGTCCCCCACATATTTGGTGGTCTGCCGAAGATCACCTCATACGGGGATAGCCCTGTTCGAGAGTGTGCTACCATTCTCATGTAGAAGAGTGCAACTGGTAACGCTACTACCCAGTCGACACCTTTCTCCCTGCATATTTTGGACAATCTGATTTTCAGTATCTGATTATGTCTTTCTACGAGACCTGCTGCTTCGGGGTGTCGGACACAGTGGAATTTCCACTGATAACCTAACAGAAGTGAAACATGTTTCATTAATTCGGATGAGAACGGCTGGCCGTTATCTGAGTGAACAACACGTGGTAAACCGTATCGTGGGAAGAATTCTCGAACTAACTGTTTGGCAGTAGTCGGGGCAGTGTAATCTGAAACCGGGTATGCCTCCGTCCAGCGGGACAGAGCGCAGACAACTACGAGAACATATTTGAATCCTCGACATCGTTCCATCTGGATATAATCCATCTGGAGTACTTCAAAAGGATGATTAGGAGGATGAAATCCACCTTGTTCTACGGGAACACTTTTTCCTGGGTTGAACTGGCAACAGATCATACAGGTACGGACCTTTTGTTTGGCTGCTGCTCGTAAATGTTTATTGAACCAAATGTGTTGAATGCTGTCTAGCATAGCTTTTTCTCCTAGATGCGCTGGACTATGTATAGTGTTAACTATAACTTGGACCATTGAATCAGGAAGGAACCACACGGACTTTTCCTTCATCATCCATCCTTGGTCCGTTTGGATCCCTCCTAATTCAGTCCATTTCTTTATTTCGTCTGGTGTAGCATGTGTCTGTATGTCAATTACGTCAAGGGTAGGATCTTTAACTGTCATACAATGTGTCGGCATCAGGACTATTGTCTTTGTCATGTCGGATGTTTGGGTTTGAGCAGTCTGTTTAGCTGTTCTGTCGGCTAGATCATTGCCTTGAGAAATGATATCAGTAACCTTCGTATGAGCCTTACATTTCATAATTGATATTGCAGTAGGTAGATGTATTGCATCTAATAAGGCATGAATGAGGGGTCCGTGCTGAATGTGGGCACCGTGGGAAGTTAAATAACCTCTCTCTCGCCATAGCACGCCGAAGTCATGTACAACTCCGAATGCATAACGTGAATCAGTGTATATGTTGACTTTTTTATTTGTGGCTTGAATACAGGCTTGTGTCAGAGCAATAAGCTCTGCGGCTTGAGCTGACAAAGTATTTATACGATTAGTTTCAATGACTTCAGTATCTGTTGTGACTGCGTAAGCAGCCACCAACTCTCCTGTATTTGTTCTCATACATGAACCATCTACATACAATGTCAGGTCTGGGTCTGACAATGGGACATCGGTTAAGTCTTGTCTGGGTTTCGTCGTTATAGTAATAACTTCAATACAGTCATGGGCTAGTGGGTCTGTTCCGATTACTGGCAAAAGTGTGGCAGGATTCAATGTGTTACAGCGTCTGATTTCTATATGTGGCTGGAACAATGTAAGTTCGTACCCTGTAAGTCGCGCTATAGTCAAGTGTTGTGTTTGCGTTCTATTTACAAGAACCTCTACTGCATGTGGTACTTGAACTGTCAATGGATGTCCTAACACTATGGCATCGCTTTGTCTGATTGCTAAAGCTGTCGCTGCCACTGATTTTAGGCATGCAGGCAAAGCCTGAGCTACGGGATCTAATGTACTAGAAAAATAAGCACATGGTTTGTGTGCTCCTGCTTGTTCCTGTGTGAGTACTGACAAGGCAGTACCTTCGCGTTCTGTAACAAAGAGTGTAAACTGTTTTCTGTAACATGGTGTTGCTAAAACAGGTGCTTGACATAAAGCTTTCTTTAGGCTTTCAAAAGCTTGTGTATGTTCCTGAGTCCAAGGGAGAACAGTCGATGTGGCTGCCTCCTGTGTTGTCAACTCAATGAGTAGTTTTGCTAGAAATGCGTACTGAGGGATCCACTGCCTGCAATATGACGTGAGGCCTATGAAAGCCCGCACCTCCTTTTGTGTCTTGGGTATTGGCATGTTAGCTATTAACTGAATGCGGTCGGGTGTAAGCTGCCTTCCCTCCTTGGACAGCGAGTGTCCAAGATAAATAACTCGCTGGACACAGAATTGCAGCTTAGAAGGGGACACCTTGTGCCCCTTTTCGGCTAGAAATTGTAAAACTGTCAGTGATGCTTTTTCACATTCCGGTTCACTTCTCGCGGTGATCAACAGATCATCGACGTATTGAAGCAGAGCAGTGTTAACTGGCATGTGGATACTGTCGAGTTCTCGTTTCAGTGCTTGGCTATAGATGCTGGGGCTTTCTGTAAATCCTTGAGGTGCGCGTGAGAATTTAAAGCTACGTCCATTTAAACTAAATCCGAACAAATATTGGCTTTCCGGATCTATTGGGACGCTGAAAAAGGCATTCTTGAGATCGATTACAGTAAAGAATGTCGCTTCGGAATCAATCGCTGTCAGTAATGATGAGATATCTGGGACCACAGGAAATTGTGGCACAATGCATTTGTTTAATTCGCGCAGATCAATAACCAATCGATATACTGGCGGGGCCTTTGGATCTGTTCGTTTAAGAATCGGAATTATTGGTGAATTACATATGTTGGAGTCGGTTTCTACAACTACTCCTTGGGCAATGAGCTCGTCAATGATTTGCAGTAAAGCCACTACAGCATCTGGTGGTAACTTGTATTGTCGCATTCGTGGTAGCACCACTCCTGCCTTTAATGTGACTCGATATGGTGTAATATTCATGCATCCAACATCAGTAGGGCCTTGTGCCCATAGATGTGTAGGTAAAGTCTGCAGTCGGGGATCCATATCTCTAGACACATAATGACCTTTAAAATCACGTAAAAACAACCTTACTCCTTCCGGAGAACAACATATTATAGCTCCTAGAGCTTTCAGTGTTTTTATTCCTAACAGATTTTCTGGACATGATTTAGTAAGCAATAAATCTGTAGTTCGGTCAAAGGTCCTATCGTAAGTGGGAGAGGCTGTGACACTTCATTAACAATAGGTTTTCCTGAAAAACCAAGGGAAATATTCTGTGAGCCTGAGAGGGGTGCCCCTGGAACTTCACTACGTTTTATTGTTGTCCGACTTGCCCCTGTAATTTTCTGTCTTGGTCTAATAATTCACTATGTACATAAGGTCCTTCTTGATCTACAGGGATCTCGATAAGGGGTAAGTCAACTTCCCTCTCTAGGCTTGTTCATGCGTATCGTTGATAATCAGGGTAGTCGTACTGTGCGGTCTGGTACAGTTGTCGTGTCGTGGTTTGTGTGGCAGCAACAGGCAGCGCTGATGCAGCTGGCACAAACTGTATAGACTGTTGTGAAGCTGGCATGGACTGTGCATGCTGCAGAGCTCCTTGTTCATTCTGGTCCTGTCTAGGTGGTCGTGGTCTTTCTTGTGTTTTACCTATAGTGATATTATGTTTCAAAACTGGACAATCATGTACGTAATGACCTGGCTTTTTACAATAATTGCATGTCCCTTTTACAGGTCCTGCTGAATCACCGGAATGTGTCATACCCTTTTTATGTCCTTCAGCTGGAACTGTCTGAGAAACTAACATTTTCATTTTCGTGTCTTTCATGCGTCTGTGTTCATGTTCTTGTTCCTCTCTAATTCTATTGTGATGGTACTGTAACATTTGTAACATTTGTGATGGAGTGTTACCTTGCCAGGTACTCTCGAATTTTAATACTCTATTCTTTACTTGGGGCAGGGCATTTTCTACTAATTTTGTTACAAACAGATGTGGGTATGATTCGCTACTTGCTTTTAGGCCACTATTTATACCAAAACATTTTTCAAATCGGGCATAGTAATCACTAGTGTCTTCATCTTGCTTCTGTTTACAGGCTGAAATTGTACCCCAATCTTCCTTTTTCGTAGTTAATAAACGTGGCAGTACCTGTACTAATAAACCCGGTAGTGCTTTAGTTTTATCCCCGAGTCCTGCTCCTGCAGTTCGGGCCTTTTCTTCTGCTTCTAATACTGACCATTCTATCTTTTGGTCTCCTACCTCCCACTCTTTTTCCCTGAGTTTCTCATAAATGCCAGCAGGCATCAATACCTTTAATATTGTCATAATGTCGGGATAGGTATACTCTCCCATGAGTAACATGTCTTTAATTTCTCGGTGAAAACCCGCTGGATCTTTGTCATGACTGGGTACCACTTTCTTCATTTCTAACAATTCTATTTTTGATATGGGCGTATATACAAATACGCGCTTAAACTCGTTGTCCTCGCCCTTTATTGGGTGCACTTCTCGTAAGGGATTCTGTCTATCCATGTAATACGTGGTTCTTTCCTTGATGGGCAATGAGACACGGTCTGAACATACAAAAAGAATATACTGCTTTCTTGATTCTAGAATTTCTTTAATTAATTTAGTACCTGAACCTCTCCATCTATTCATAAGCAATTCAGTCAATATATCAGGTAAGGGTGATGAATACAAGCCCCAGCTAGGCCCACAAGAGACAAGGGTTCGCTCTTCTGTAACGAAATCTATAAGGAAGTTGGCACGGAAACTGCAAAGTACAAAAACAACGTTTATTAACCCTTAAGGGTGGTCCTACAATCCACACAACACTCTTCAGTATTGCAAGGAGTAGCACACCGAACTTGCGTACATTGTCCCCTTTTATACACAACAGAGGGGCTCATGAGTGGGTGGATACCACATGAAGTCGAAGAACATTACCATTTAGGGTCATTCTCGATACCAAATCAATACATGGGCGGAGCTAACACACTCCTTGAGCCCGCGAAAACACATGGTCAAGCAAAGCTAATTATAACAGATGTGGTCAAGTCTGGGCATGCGCCAGATGGACAAGAGAGAGCTATTTATAACTGTTGCTAGGCAGATTACAAGAGCAACTAACACAGAGGTCGGACTCTCCTCGTAGTGAGCACGTGGCAGCATGTCAATACAAAATGGAGTCCGGACTTCGGCCAACATAATGAGGAAAACACGATAAAAGGGAAACACTAATGTTCTCAGTGAATGCTTAATCACATTCTGCCTTAATTTACAACAGACGACCCTTTCAGCATTTACTGAAGACATCCGGTTTCCAAGAATAATCATCGTATATGTCAATTATCATCATTCCTTTAACCTCTTTAGCTAGACCCTTCTGGCGGGCAACATCGGCAATAGCTTTCTTATCTGGAATGCAGAATGAAATGCATACGGAACAGCACAATGGTCCACATTGAATACACATACAGAGAAAGAACAGAATTGCTATAATAATGCAGAGACCAGTTAAGACCTTCCATCCCCAGGCAGTAACCAACGCCCAAAACCATCCAGAAAAGGACCAAGTGCCGTTTTCCGTGTGGATTTCAGCTGCTATTTTATGCAGCTTATTAATGGCGTTATAAACGGATGGCGTATGATCAGGGATGAACACACAGCAGCTACTTCCAATAATTTTACAGGCTCCTCCTCGATCTGCTAGCATCACATCCAATACCATACGATTCTGTAATGCAACAATCCTGGTAATCTGTAATTCTTCCGTAAGATTCCCAAGAGCAGCAGCAGTCTGATTAGTCACAGCTTCTACCACTCTTGTTAATCTCCGGATCTTCCTACTATTCAAAGCAGCTCCAACAAAGAAAAACAGTCCTAAGTTGAAATCAATATACTGTTGCAAGCTAGTATCAGTTTGATCCACATCATCAATCGATAAAGTACGTTTATATCTATTTACAGTCACATTATTCAACAACTTCAAATCCTTATGATATGACGCGGGTGCTAGAAATACAGGAGGTAATAGGAATGATACATAGCATACCCCAGACCACCCAGCCGGCAAACGGTAGTAACCTTTATTTCCACATACGAAATAGGTATTATGGGATGCTAGGAAGGTGCTGTTGTTCAGCCCATCGATGTTTAATACGGTTATACAATCACTGACACCAACAGGGATAAAACCCACACTCTGGACACACAGGTCCGCTTGGGCTTGTGCTACTTGGATTACAAATTTATCCTTCCCCACAGTGTCTCTGGTGTTCGTGAAGATATAGGGGATGGATTCATTGTCCGGTCGGTACTCTTCCCATTCCCAAATTGTCCCATTCGCTTGTGGATATCCATTCTTGTCCTGATGGCATTCTTTATTAAGTCTGAAAAGCAATCGTCCCACTGTCGGTTTTCGAGTAGCAAACAACAAAGTGTACCATGCTCTACAAGAGCCATTATGAGAGAAAGGAAGGGGTATGAATGGCGTACCTCCTTTCTTCTGATGGGCTGGCATCATCCCACATATCCAACAGTTCGTAGCATTTGTAGCAACGTGGGTGTGATGCAGCATCTGAATGAAAGTGTTATTCAAATAGGATTGTCGATGCTTCAACTCTTGGTATGGCAATGTGTAAAAGTAGTGCTCCGCAGGCACTGGAGTCGTCAACACAAGTGTCTCTCGGGCAGGAGTTGCCTCCTCCACAAACCATGTGGTTATACCAACGATAGCTACTGTTAGCATGAACCCCAGTGCACAAAGAATTTTCTTCTTCTCCATGTCAAAGGAAACAATACCCTGGTATCTTCCTGAAACTAAAAAAAAAAGTCTGTCAGAACTCTTCCCCTTGGGCAGCGGTTGATTTCTTCACCAGCGGGCCAAGACGGGTGTCGCTACACTAATGCAGGGCTGATCCCCCCCCCTTGCCTCATTGGCTCTCCGTTTCACTAACCCAAGGGCCGTTCTGACAGTATGTCCCGGTACTAGAAACCTCACTTCCTTGGTCGCAGATGATATCGCCTTCCTCCAGAAATCGTGTGATCCGGAAAGAGCTCCTCAGTGTCGTTTGGCTCTGCAGCACAGCCTGTCTCTGCTGCTAAGATATCTCGTTGATCGGTCAGCACGGCAGATTCCACCAATCCGGGCGGTACCTTTCGACAGTGCAAGGAATGGATCCAATTCTTCCTGTTCGAGACTCGCACTGCCGTCCTCGTTGCAAGAAGAACTTGCTCAGGTCCGACCCATCTCGGCTCCAAACTGTTCGTTCTGTCGAAAACCTTCAGCATGACATGATCCCCAGGCCGGAGACCATGTCCTTCACCGGTAGACCGATCAGGGAGCGCCTCTCGGACCTGTTGATGAATAGAAACCAAGTTATCCGTTAACTGCGCCAGATAATCACTCATCATCACACAAGGTACATCATACACAGTCTTAGGTCTTGGTGGACCCCAAATATTCATTGGGCGTCCAAATACAATCTCATAGGGTGTAAGGCCGGTTCGGGAGTGTGGCACCGACCTAATTGACAATAACGCCAGTGGCAAAGCGTCTGGCCAAGTCAAAGACGTTGAAGCTTGAATTTTGGCGATCTTAAGCTTCAGTGTACCATTATATTTCTCGACTAGTCCTGCAGACTGAGGGTGGAACACGGCGTGGAACTTCTGGGTGATGCCTAGGCCCTTCAAGACATACTTTATAACATCTGCTACAAAGTGAGGGCCATTATCACTCCACAGAAGTCTACAGACGCCGTATCGGGGGAAAAACTCTTTCAGCAATAGCTTCGCTGTAGTCATTGCAGTATTGTCTTTCGCAGGGTACGCCTCGACCCATTTACTAAAGGCGCAAACCACTACTAGAACATACTTCAAATTGTTACAGCGCTCAAGCTGGATGTAATCCATCTGCAGAACCTCAAAGGGTGCAGTGGGTGTCGCAAATCCTCCTGCTGGAGTTCGCGTGCCTTTCCCTGGGTTATACTTCAGACAGATCATACAGGTCTGCACCACCCTCTTTGCCGTGCTAGCAATCTCTGGATGCTCCCAAACTTGGGTAAGCAATTTCACAATTGCGGAAGCTCCAACATGTGCTAGCCCATGTGCCATCTGGACCATAGGTTGTACAAAAGCCGTGGGTAATTTCCATCTATCCATCTGCTTATTTCTCCAGCAACCCTCGTCATCCAGTTCTCCTTCGCTAGCCCATTGTTCCCGCTCTTTGTCAGAAGCGGTCTTTTGTATTTCTCGCACTTCCTCCTTCGCATCATGCCATCTCTCCACCTGTGACTTCACTACATACATGGCAGTAGTACCGGGCTGCATCGCAGTCTCCCGTGCTACTCGATCCGCTAACGCATTCCCTTCTCCAACCTTATCAACTACTTTCCTATGGGCACTACACTTAACAATGGCAATTTTCTTTGGGTATGTCAATGCAGTTAAAAGATTGTGGACTAACTCCCCATGCATTATCTGCACCCCATGTGACGTTAGAAACCCTCTCTCCTTCCAGAGTAGGCCGAAATGGTGCGCTACTCCGAAGGCATAGCGGCTGTCTGTGTAAACATTCACACACAATCCTGTACTAAGCTCACACGCTCGTGTTAACGCTACCAGTTCCGCTGCTTGGGCTGATTTCTGTGGTATGCGTGCTGTCTCCACTATCGTCTGTAACGTGGTAATTGCATATGCTGCTGAAGTCGTACCATCTGGTAGCTTCAGGCATGATCCATCTACCCACAACTCTCCATCTACATCTGAAAAGGGCGTATCCTGGAGATCAATACGACCCTTTGTTTGTTCCTCAGTCACAAGAATACAATCATGCGCTTTCTGTGCCTCAGGCTGTGTCTCGGGGTATGGCATCAATGTGGCCGGGTTTAATGTCACGCACCTTTTTAACGTAATGTGAGGAGCTAAAAGCGTCAACTCATATCCCGTTAAACGGGCACTGGTCAAATGCTGCGTCTTTGTTTGATTAAGCAGGGCATCAACAGCGTGGGGAACTAACACCAACAGTTTATGGGACAATACAATTCCTTCACTCTGCCGTATTGACACAGCTGTCGCCGCAACCGAGCGAAAACACCCCGGCAATGCTCGGGCGACAGGATCAAGTACAGCCGAAAAGTATGCACAAGGGCGCTGCTTATCACCATGCATCTGTACTAAAACTGATAATGCACATCCATCTTTCTCATGCACATACAACGAAAAGGGTTTTGCATAATCAGGGGTCCCTAACACTGGTGCTGAACAAAGGGCCTGTCGCAATTGCTGAAAAGCAGCATCACACTCATCTGACCAAGGGATTGGGATAGGCGTATCTTTTGTCAAGAGGGCTAGTAATGGCTTAGCCGTGTGTGAAAACCCCAGTATCCACTGTCTACAAAAAGAAACGAGGCCCAAAAATGCACGCACATCCTTCTGCGTGGATGGCCTCGGTGTGTCCAAGATTACTTGGATACGATCTGGTGTGAGTGCACGCCCCTCCTTAGACAAAAGGTGACCCAAATAAGTCACCTTTGGTCTACAGAATTGCAATTTCTTCCTAGAGACCTTGTGATTGTGGGAGGCTAAAAAGGAAAGTAGGGATAGCGTGCTTTTCTCGCACAACTCCAGGGTGTCAGCCGCCAACAAGATGTCATCGACATATTGAATGAGGGCGACCCCCTCGAGTAAAACAAAGGAATCCAACTGTCGCTTCAAAGCCTGACTATAGATACTAGGGCTTTCTGTGTAGCCCTGGGGAATTCTACAAAAACGATAAGATCTATTGTTGAGTGTGAACCCAAAAAGAAATCGGCTATCAGGGTGAATGGGAATAGAAAAGAAGGCATTTTTCAAATCAATCACTGAGAACACGGTCGCCGTAGGCGGGACCAAGGTAAGCAACGTCGTGATATCGGAAACCACCGGGTACTGAGGTATCACGATCTTGTTTACCTCCCTCAAATCAATTATGAACCGATAGACCTTTGCATCCGTGTCCTTTTTCAGAATAGGGAGAATCGGACTGTTACAGATATTATAGGGAACTTCTTCCACTACTCCTACTGCGATCAAATCCTGCACAATCTGTATGAGAGCTTCCTCGCCCTCCTGGGAAATACGATACTGTGGGAGGCGTGGTAGCACCGCCCCCTCCTGGACACTAATGTGGACCGGAGGAATCACCATTTGCCCGACATCTGTGTCCGAAGTCGCCCATAAAGCTTGGGGGAGGGTAGCCAACAACGCATCCTCTGAGATCGTACACATCCGCCCAGATCGGGAGTAGTTGTCATTTAAAATCACCCTCACACCCTCAGGGGAACAACGAATTGTAGCCCTAAAGTACTTTAACATATCAAGGCCCATAATGTTATCCGGTGTGTACGGAGCAAGCAGAAACGGACAAGGCGCAGAAAAACAATCAACTTTAAACGCAAGGGGCTGTGAAAGAGGGCTTCGGGAGAGTGTACCGTCAAACCCTACCGATGTAACTATTGAGCCGGATGGGGGAGCCCCCGGAACCAAGTACCTAGACAATGCACTACGTGTCGCTCCTGTATCCACTAGGAACTGATCAGTAGAACCTAAAACCTCAGCCGATACATAAGGACCCGTCTGATCGACCGGCACCTCAACTGATTCGGACCCCCATCCTACGCATTCCTATGCATGCTGAGAATCATGATATCCCGAGTGATCGATGTCCGATACATGATACTGATGCTGGCGATCGAAAACGTTTGAGCTATCTCGGTGCTGCCCAGCAGTGTCGAAACGGACATTATCGTTAGAATTCCCTCTAAAGTTCGAGAAGCCCCCTCTACCTCTCTGGCCACCCGGAGTGTGCCCCTGCCGCGAAGCACGCAATGCTGGGCACTCCCTGGCCCAATGGCCCAACTGCTTACAGTATGCACATTGGTTCTTATTCAAATCAGATCGGCCCGAAGGGGGACCATAAGATCCGCCCCTTCCCCTATTATTATTACCCCGGCGGGGCGGGCCATATACTTGTGCTAACATCACTTTGGTTTTGAGATCTTTTGATTTCTTCTCCTCCTGGCCCTTCGCCTCGTGCTCCTGACGCTCATAATACTGAGCGATGGTCAGAAGGGCCGTCGGTGTCGCGGAGGACCAAGAACTCTCACTCGCTTTTAACCGGGCCGCAACTGCCGGCAGCAGATTGGCCACATATTTGTCCGCGAAAAGGTGGCGGCCTGTGTCGTCGGTAAGCGACTGGCCACTAAAGTCATGGAACGTTTCTTCGAAGCGCGTGAAGAAATCTGCAACTGACTCATCAACTTTCTGCTTACATGCCGCTAACATATTCCAGTCAATCTTTTTAGGGGGGATTATTGTTTTCAATTTAGCCACAATAGCAGCAGGGAGATCTAGAATATTCTGGGGTGGTTTCTGTGCGGGCTTCCGTTCCCTATCCTCATCCTCAAGCTCAGACCACCGGGCCTTAAAAGCAACTGCATCATCCACCTTTCGGACAGACCGCCACGTGTCCGGTGGTAGAATAAGGCCAAAGAACAGATCTATATCCGCTAAGGTCATAATGCAAGAATTCAAGGCCCCCTCGACTTCTTCATAGAAGGCCGCTGGATTCTTGCGGGGGTCAGGCAATGCATTCTTTAACGCCATAACATCGGCCCTATGCCAAGGAGTATAAACCCAATTATACACAAAATATCCCCTAGCATCGGCGGAGTTAATGTCCGAGCTAGTCCCTGCTCCTTTCGGAGGGACATACAAAGGTGCCGCCTCTCGCATCGGTTTAGCATGCACTACATTATCCTTATCTGACTGGGAGGTGGATGGGTGGCCCCCTGCCGCAACTGAATCCGACCGCTTCTCCTCCTCCGCTCGTTGGCGTGCTTTCTCTCGAAGGGCCAGCACCTCGTCCCGTAAGGCGAATAGCCGCCGAGCCGCCTCAGGAGCCTTAGAGGGAGAAAAAGCACCGTTACGTATTGCTCTTGCATCCGAAGACACTTCGTCAGGCTCAAAAACATGAGAATATTTTCGGAAAGCATTAATCACTTCATCCGCGAAATGACCCAGAAAATACACTTTATCTCTCTCCTGCCATGGCCCCCAAATTTGAAATAATTCCTCCATGGATACCTTGCCTTTAAGCGCACGGAAGGAAATTTGCCGAAGCTCAGCCATTTGCTCGGCCGGCAGCATGGACCGTGTGTCTACCTTACCCGAAGCCGGGTCAGAATCTTGCGGCCGTGGAGCAGATGCGCCCACATAAGGGGGCGGAGAGCGATCTAGTAAATAAAAATCGTCATCAGGATTATTAAGGACAGGATAAAGCGGCTGACGAACAACATATTGACCCGAAACTTGTAGCCTACGCTCTTTCTCTTGTCTGTCCGTTTGCTCTTTGTCCTCCCGATGCTTCGCTTCCTGCGCTCGCATATGATCATTCTTCCGTTGTTCTTTATCAAACAACGCTTTCTCACGTTTCTCTCGCTCACGCACTTCCTTCACCCATAATCGCACACACTCAAACATATCCTGACGAGCACGTCGCTTACACATACACTGTTCCACATACTCAATCTTACGTATATCAAACGATCCATACAAAGGCCATCGCAACTCAGGATCCTTCCTAGTATATTTCCTCCATAACGTGCTGTACATTATGGAAGAAAGACCATGCTTCACGTACATATCCCTATTAGGAGTCCCCTCTGGGGGAGCTGGAGCAGATTCCTCGAGGTTCAACCGGTTATCCAAACAGCAGCACCACTTACGGAGTGCGCTAAAAGCAGGCATGCTAGGAATAATGCAAAATATGCAGTATTATCAAGAAAAATGGCACTTAATCGTTGCGCCGTTCCAAGTTTACACAGCTCCGGAGAAATTTCTCCACATTACCTGCCTATATGTGTTGCAACGCATATATTTTTTGCACAAAGACAAATTCAAAATATGACTAGTCACCATCAATCAAACTCAAATAGCCAGACCAGGCTTCAAAACTCGGAGCAAGTACCGTACAACGGTTCTTACCAATCAAGAGTCCAGGTTCCAACTGCCAAGCTCCACAATCGCCCAAACGGCTCTCACAGCAGGACCGACAGAAGAGGTCTCAGTCGATGACCGGCGCCACCCAGATGGTCAGCTCGGAAGGGAAGGAAGAAAAACCTCGGGATGCCAGGGCTAAGACGCCGCTGGCAGTGATCACGTCCCCGGCCAAACTCCTCACCTTCGTCGCGACCAGTCCTTCGAGCATCCGAGTCGCCGATGAGCCCCACGTGACGGGCGCCAATTGATGAATACAAGCCCCAGCTAGGCCCGCAAGAGACAAGGGTTCGCTCTTCTGTAACGAAATCTATAAGGAAGTTGGCACGGAAACTGCAAAGTACAAAAACAACGTTTATTAACCCTTAAGGGTGGTCCTACAATCCACACAACACTCTTCAGTATTGCAAGGAGTAGCACACCGAACTTGCGTACATTGTCCCCTTTTATACACAACAGAGGGGCTCATGAGTGGGTGGATACCACATGAAGTCGAAGAACATTACCATTTAGGGTCATTCTCGATACCAAATCAATACATGGGCGGAGCTAACACACTCCTTGAGCCCGCGAAAACACATGGTCAAGCAAAGCTAATTATAACAGATGTGGTCAAGTCTGGGCATGCGCCAGATGGACAAGAGAGAGCTATTTATAACTGTTGCTAGGCAGATTACAAGAGCAACTAACACAGAGGTCGGACTCTCCTCGTAGTGAGCACGTGGCAGCATGTCAATACAAAATGGAGTCCGGACTTCGGCCAACATAATGAGGAAAACACGATAAAAGGGAAAGACTAATGTTCTCAGTGAATGCTTAATCACATTCTGCCTTAATTTACAACAAGGGACCAGGGTCCGAATGCTGACTCTGATATAGTATAATGAGTTGTTGAATCATATAAATCCCAGCTAACCGCTGTTCATCTGGGGTGAGATTCAAAAATGTGCGTGCTACTGTATCATCACTATATTTTCCGGGACTGTCCACCCAATGGACAGCTGCCCTAGCTAAATCTTGTTCATCCATAGAATCGAGGAAATGATAACCCCTTCGTTCTCGGAGTAATTTGTCAGCTGCTTGGAACGAATGCTCGTTAGACCTGATGTTAATTATAGGTATTTGGAAATTCCTGTTATTATCTGGACATATCGGACGTATCGGATCAATAGGACATCTATTACTATTACAAGATCTTCCTTTACCTACATAGGCTATGGTGTCCGACTGTCCTGCGGGCAGTCCTGACCCTTCTTCCTCGTTTTGTTCGAACTCGTCTACCGCTAATCTTTCTTCGTGTAGGCGTTCTATTTCTTTACGGATCTTTCCGCACATGGCTATTATACAATTTTGTTTATCATGTCTACCTTCTGATATATTCTGGCTCCATCTGGTAAGAATTTGCATTGCTTCCGGGTCTACCCCCGGTCGGTCTTCATTTCTGATCACACAATTTATGAGGAAACGTAACAGTTCCCCCTGTATCTCCACTTTCTGGTATTCCATAGCTCTGTTAATACATTCTGGATCTCGCCCTGTTTGGACAAAATGGTATATTTTATCTAGATGCGCAGTCATTCCTGGTAACTTCCCTAAGTACACTGCGGCTCGTCTGATACGCAATGATGCCAGGATCATTTCGTCCTCTTTGCCGGGTACAGGGTCATATCTGCAATCTATAAGAAGTTCCTTAAGCGTACGGGCATTTACGAGTTTGGGGGTACGTGAATGTGCTGACTCTTGAAACGTAAGTTTATTTATTCTGGGTGGCGTAGAAAAAATGTTGCTAGCACCTCCCGCAGCCCCATCTGGGGTGTCGGGTGTGAAAGGATTCGTTGAACGTGACACAGCAACTATAGGTGTGGACACAGCTATAGAAGCAGCTGTAGGAACAGATGTAGAAACAGATGTGCTTGCCGGAACTTGTGACACGATCTGTTGCTGTAGGGATACGGGTACTGGGTCTTGGCGTTGATCCTCCCTGATAGGCGGTCTATGTGGGGCGGAATTAGCATACTCGGGAGCTGCGTCATCTAAATATGAGGAAAGAAAAACATCTTCTGCGGTTCTAGGATGCCCCTTAGGATGTACCTTTATTGGAAATAATGGGGGTGGCAAGTCTTTCGGTGTTTCTGGAGTAGCTTTAGGTAATCCTTCGGCCAGAAGGGGATACATACCATTCATAAGGGCATTTCTTTGTCTGTCTACTTGTTCTGATTTCACTCGGATACCTTCCTCAATTAATAGATTTTCTCGAACTTTATTGGAATTCTCTTTACTCTTCTCCTCCTGTCTACGTGCTTTTTCTGTTCGTCTATGTGATTCTTTACGCCATAACTCAATGGCGTCTTTCTGTGATTGTCTAGCTTTCTTTTTCCATAATTCTTCCTCTACTTTCATGATGCACTCTGCATCCCAGGTTCCCGCTGTGGGCCACCTCTGACTTTCTGGTAATTCCTTGGTGTAGTCTACCCATAAATCAAGAAATAATATAGCGTCTAAGCCATGTTTATGATACATGAAGTACCCTGGAGTGTCCCTAGGAGGAATAGGAACGGCTTCTTCGAGTACCCCTTTTCTTGTAGTGATCTGTCTTAATTTCGAAAAGAGCGGCATATTGAGAACTGATCTGATACTTAATCTTGAACACACTTAGTACAAAAGCACAATAATGAACAACCATTCATACCACAATATGCAGGACGTTTAACACATTAAACATTAAACATTTTTTAACCTTTAAAATAACCAACAATGATGATCGTCTGCATAACTAATCACCAAGCATAATTCTTTGACAATAACTAGATACTTCGGAATACTTGATATACTGCTAAACAGTACATATACACTGCTAAAACAGTGCAGACCGGATTTGTGTACCCAAACCCGTCTTGACCGGCACAACCTATGTGCACGTCAGAAATGCCTCCCCAGCAATGGTACTCACCGGGTAGCTTCGGAAACGGAAGGCCTCGGAGACTGAACTTGGACCGGACTGGACTCGACTCGACTCGTTGGAAACTGGACTTGACTTCGAACTGGTGGGCCTCTGTATACCTCGGATCTTGCTCTCTCAGCTAGGCTCTGGTCGGGATACTTCGCACTTCTCACCGCCTCGTCTGGGTGTTGATCGCAGCCTCAGTCGCCCCCGCTTGACCGGAGGGAGATACAGGAAATCCTGCTGGTACGCGTTATTGTCCGTCCAGCTGTGGCAGGAGACCGGGCCTGCAACTCACCGCCGGCGCGTGAGATGAGAAAGTGTCCCTGTTCGGGCGCCATTCATGTGGTAAATAAAATTCTTTACCGGGACTTAATTTGATACGGAAACATAATAAAATAGCTCAGTAAAATGAGAGGCAGAATCCGTGGTATCAGAGGTTCGGAATGGGCTTTATTCCAATGAACGATTATAATCGGTTGCTCCAAGTTCCATCACCACGGAGGTTCAGGAAGTGAAGTACATACTTTATTGACAAGAAATGACTTTTATAGTACATACATTACAATGAAGCGAATACAGTAGGCGTAACAATTGATAAGGAAAATGACGATTCATATGCGTAACCGAAAATGGGTGTAATAAGGAGTAAAAAGGAACATAATTGGTTATGATGTCATATATAGGTGGATCTATAAGATAATACTTGGCATAGATGCGCGCGCAGCAGCATGACGTGTGATTGACGTGCAACTAGGGGGTGAAGGGGACTTGACATTTAGCTCTACATGTGGAGACGAAAAGTCTGGGGGGTCAAGTCAACCTAATCCCAAATCATATCTAACATCCTATGTTTAAAGAACTATGTTATCCACAAAAGAAGGACTCTCGGACAGAATCTATTCTATACTGACTGTGCGTGCGTGTACAAGCGTCTAAGTGTCTACACTAAATGCGAGGGGGTAGGAATATTCCATGGTAACAGGACTATGAATTACTTGCATAAAGACAGAGAAGCCGAGCCCTTTGCTCGGTAGCTGGAAGAATGTTTACTTAAACTACTAGGCAGGAATGCATTGGCTGAGGGGGAAGCAGATAACTCGAAGGTGAAATACAGTTCTTGGCAGAGAATAGGCTGATGTCAGGCTTCGTGAGCCGCGCAGAGAACGAGACAAAGTTCATGGTCACAGTTGCAGGCTCAGACTGGAGCTTTCAGAGGCAGAAGGCAAGAAGAGTTTGATGACAGAATCAGGGCCTACTTGCCTGGACTGTAAAATGGCATAAGTGAACCATATAAAGGCGGTGGCCTTTCGTACTTAGGAATGGAATATCCGGCCTATTCATGGCGGATCTGACAGAGGACATGTTAACGGTGGACGCACATGTATTTGCGTCTTCATAACTGGAACTGGAGGGAACATACATGTACTTGTAACATGCACATAGGACCGTTGGGGTCCAAGATAGGGGACATAACTGACCAGAAAAATCCATATTTCCACAACACATGTGGCATCGGCTTGTGTTAAAGAGGGTTAGTGGGACTACGTGTCGCAGGCCTTGCATATTGAAATATGCCTCACTGATCGAAGGGTGTCTGCTGCTGTGGTCGCTGCCATGGACTTGGGGTAACTGCCATTCAGGACTCAGAACACAGTTACACATGTGGGATCGGCTTTTGTTGGACAGTGGTAGTTGGCCAAAATTCAAATTGTGAGATCTGCTGTCTGCAGTGTAGACTGCTCTGCTGAGTGTTCATTTGTACTTGAAAATGAATTTGGTCATTGTACTAAAGCTATAACTGATATAAAAAATGTTCAAGAAGAAAGGATACTAAAAGGATATTATGTAGATTTGAGGCCTGTAATAGTTACTTGCCTAGTGGACTCTGTAGTTAATGAATGAAGAAATAATTTTCATTGTGAGCCCTACTGAGTGCAGTGTAGGTGTATGATGAAAAGATGAAATAAGTATAGAATACATTGACGAAGTTTTGTATTTTCTGAGTACAATCTTGTTGTTAGAAATTAGCATTTAAAATTCGAATTGTGAGCTGTACTGCCTGTAGTGTAGACTGCTATTCCATGTTAGTTTGCATTTGAAAATTAATTGGGTCAATGTAGTAAAGCTATAACTGATATAAAAAACAAATTCTTGAAGCGAGGATACTAAAAGGATAATATGTAGAGTGTAGGACTGTGATAGTTAGTTGCCTACTGGAGTCTGTAGTTGCATATGGAAATACCCCTCACTGATCAAAGGGAGTGTGGTGCTGTGGTCGCTGCCACAGACTTGGGGTGACTGCTATTCAGGACTGAGGACACAGTTACACATGTGGGATCAGCTTGTGTTAAAGAGGGTTAGTAGGACTACGTGTTGCCGGCCTTGCATATCGAAATATGCCTCACTGATCGAAGGGAGTGTGCTGCTGTGGTCGCTGCCACGGACTTGGGGTAACTGTAATTCAGGATTCAGGACACAGTTACACAGGTGGGATAGGCTTGTGTTGTACAGAGTGATTGGCACCACGTGTCGCCGCCCTTGCATATTGAAATATGTCTAACTAATCAGAGGGAGTATGCTGCTGTGGTCGCTGCCATGGACTTGGGGTCACTGCCATTCAGGACTCAGGACACAGTTCCACATGTGAGATTGTTCGGCTTGTGTTGAACAGAGTTCTTGGCACCACGTGTCGTCACCGTGGCATATGGAAATATGCCTCACTGATCGATGGGAGTCTGGTGCTGTGGTTGTCTC
This sequence comes from Triturus cristatus, assembly GCF_964204655.1. Lineage (NCBI taxonomy): Eukaryota > Metazoa > Chordata > Amphibia > Caudata > Salamandridae > Triturus > Triturus cristatus. The sequence continues at coordinate 1,666,820,726 of NC_140591.1, read as the reverse complement.
ACGGAGTTAGGGTCACTACCATTCACGACTTAGGACACATTTCCACATGTGGGATCAGCTTGTGTTGAAGACCGTTAGGGGCACCATTTGTCACCGGTCTTCCACAGTGTAGGCCAGAGGTAGCGGTGAGCAAGGGCCCACAGCCACGTGCATACGTTGGTGGCCTCACCGGCCTGCTTAGTGCAGGTTCAGTGGCACCACGTGTCGCCGGCCTTCCATATGGAAATACCCCTCACTGATCGAAGGAAGTCTGGTGCTGTGGTCACTGCAATTCAGGACTCAGGACACACTTACACATGTGGGATCGGCTTGTGTTGAACAGGGTTAGTTGGCACGACGTGCCGTCGGTCTTCCACAGTGTAGGCCGGAGACAGCGGTCAGCAAAGGCCCACAGGCAGGTGACGTTGACTTGAGCTGCACAGATTGGGAGCATGTGGTCTTCTTAACCCGTTATTGTGTCTTACACAATTTGCATCGCTACTAATCTTGAATTGTGAACCGTGTAACCCCAGTGTAGGGCAGAGACAGCGGTCAGGATGGGTGCACAGCTATGTGGCGATGATTTATGGTGCAATGAGTTAGTAACACCTGAAGCACACAGCGTGTGCGCACCGTACGATGATGCGTGGTCTGGGCGGGCCGCACTGGAAGCAAAGTGTCTTGCGAACTTAACTGCGACATCTGCAATTGCCACTTCATTTGAATTGTGAGCGCTGCTGTCCACAGTGAAGATCGAAGGCAATAGTTGGTGCAGATATAAGTCTGCGGTGCTGTGCCGCTGGGTTCACAGGGGGCCTGTATCGAGGAGGACCGCGGTTATGGCGGCAGCCATGTGCCAGGGTGAGGGCTGCTGCTGTGATAGACTCGTTGGTCTTCCCTCAAGTGAAACACGCCTAGGGCCTGGCCTATTTATTCATACTGCTACGCTGGAGTGGCATACGTTGGAGCAGCCCACTCCGCTTCCGCTTCCAGGGGGGGACAACACAGCTACATGTCCGAGATCTTCCCCACTGCCTGAGGTAACATGGTTGCGTCCACTGTGCACTACACTACAAGCATCAACAGTATATCTCCACATGGAGAGGTTTGTGCTTTGCATAGTGAAGTCTGTGCAGCATATCAGCGTTATACTTGGCATTGTGTGCTTTATTGTTGAAGGATGACTTGCCTCCTTCATATATAGTTGGTTGCCACATCTCCCAACATTCAGCTATTGTATGGCTGAGGGGCATGGTGTTTTGGGAAGGTCCATTGTCCTGTTTTGCGCTGCCTTGGTGGTAGTTGGGGGGTTGCGGGGGGGAGGTTCTGGTGGTGGTGGCGGTGGGTGTTGTGGTCTTGTTGCATGTCGGACCTGCATGATCAGTAGCTCTATCACGTGTTGGTCTTTAGATGTGGCTGTGAGTTGGGTCCAACACCCTGACCCCCCAGGCCTGCTCAGGGGGCCCCAATAGGACCCCCAGGGCCAAGAAAAGCATTAAAAAAAAACTAACAAGTATCAATGTTTTCTTTGCCGGGATCCGAGCGTGGGCTACGCAGCCCCCAAGCAGGGAAACGGTAGCTCTGACATCTGTTTGCCACCGCATTTCTCACTTAGCCTGACACCCACCATTAAGTGGTACAAAAGAGAGTGGTGATGGACGGAGCATCAGAACCAATCAAACACTCACACCCAGTCAACAGATCTGGGTTTGATCCATCACCGTTCTTTAGCCCACTCTGCCACCCCAGTTCAGACATGGGCATATGCAAATCAGTCTGACCCTGTGCCTCATGGGAACAGTCCAGCCCGAACTGCCAAGCCATGCCTTCCCTGGACCGAAAACAAGCTTCCTAGGACCGGTTTCTGGCATTTCAGCCTTCTTCAGCCAGGCTTGCTTGAATCCAGTGGCAAAGTGAGCAAGGGACTCACGTCTGAGCATACTCTGCCAACTTATGGCGAACAAAGCGGTACAAAAGAGAGTGGTGATGGACGGAGCATCAGAACCAATCAAACACTCACACCCAGTCAACAGATCTGGGTTTGATCCATCACCGTTCTTTAGCCCACTCTGCCACCCCAGTTCAGACATGGGCATATGCAAATCAGTCTGAACCTGTGCCTCATGGGAACAGTCCAGCCCGAACTGCCAAGCCATGCCTTCCCTGGACCGAAAACAAGCTTCCTAGGACCGGTTTCTGGCATTTCAGCCTTCTTCAGCCAGGCTTGCTTGAATCCAGTGGCAAAGTGAGCAAGGGACTCACGTCTGAGCATACCCTGCCAACTTATGGCGAACAAAGCGGTACAAAAGAGAGTGGTGATGGACGGAGCATCAGAACCAATCAAACACTCACACCCAGTCAACAGATCACCATTAAGTGGCACAGTTGTGGCAGGCTGTCACTGGCAGCTGACCGAGAGATGCTCCCCTTGCTAAACCATTAAAATGTTTGCACCAATCGAAGCCTTAATATTGAGCCCGCCATTTCTGTTACTTAACATTTGAATGTCTGGATGCGAAACTCTGTGACCATCTTTAAGTGTGTTTTTGTCAAATGAGAGACTCCAATAAAGGCGCGTTGCGGCGTTCAGCGGCTGGTGCGGAAAGAGTACATTATTGCCAGGCATGACACCAGCACGTCTTACTGAAACCCGAAGTAAACAAAAATGGGCAATGCACGGAAACAGAAGGGATGCTTTCCTACTGTCACCCGTCCTGTAATAAATGACACGACATTTGTGTGGAATCTGTAGGTACCAGTGTTGTAAATTGGCTCCGATTGGATTAGCATTAGTGGAATCCATCTGGTATTTAGAGGCTATCTTGTCCATTTTGTGGAATCCATTTTGTATTTCTGGCAGCCATTTTGTTTGCCATGTGCTCACCATGTGCTTTGTCCTCCCTTAGTGTTGACTGCTCTTGTAATCTGCCTAGAAACAAATTATATTTAGTATCTTCTACCTTCGCACATGCCTTGTTGAATTTGCAGCTGTTAGTAGTATGGAACTGTCAGGATGTGTTTACTAGCATTGGCAAACTGTTTACTCCTCCTACTTGTCGACTGTGCAGTTTCTGTATGACCATCTATGTGCATAACTCTTCTCATGTGTACTTGTACCGCCTTTTTTCAGCCCCTGTGTGGGTATAAAAGGACCATGCTCTTTCTGTTCAGTGCGCTACTTCACTCAGTACCGAAGGGTGCTGTTTGAATGTAGTTCCACCTCATGAGGTTTATTAAACTTTGTATTTTCTATTCCAGTTTCTGTGCCAACTTCTTCCTATTGGTCTGAGGACTCTGTGCAGAGAAGGGCGAACCCCTTGCACTGGTAGGCCTAGCTAAGGTCACCATCAACACCAGAGTAAGGTGAATGTTGTCTAACATACATTTAGAGGAGACGAGGATGTGGTCTGTCGACTGGACTGCCAACTTTGGTGCTGGAATCCAGGGTTCGAGCCTCAGGGTCGCGTCCACATTATGTGATTCTGGGCAAATCACTTAATCTCCCCGTGCCTGAATGTGTAATGTAAATACAGTCCTCATGTATAGCGCTCCAATACCTTCAGGTTGAGTTCACGATATATAAAATAAGCATCAAAAAAAAAAAGATTGCATATCCGCGCAAAAGCCAGAGCACTGAGAACAAATTTACCCAACCATTTCTCCTCAATGTCCCGTTTACATATACATTAAACCAAAAAGTGCGAAATAATACATACTGGCACCAAATATACTCCGGGACATAATTCAACCACACCCTTTCCCTTAAATAACATTTATCTGTTAGAAGTTTTAATACATCCAGTTACAATTATTCATTGTGTGCGTGAAAAACCTGAGGAGTAAAAGGAAACTTTCTAGTGGGTAAAAACATATTGACTTTAAAGCATAGGCCTATTAATTTGCCATTTGACGTTTTCCCCCAATCCAGTTCGTAACATGTCCAAAACCCTTATTTGTAAATCCATTTCTGACTCCTGCTTGAAATGAATTCACACCATTGTTCACAGCACTTCCACTGATATTGCACTGTACACTAGCTAAGCACGTTTACAATAATATTTCACTAATGTTACATGATAGATAGCAAATCATTGTTTAAAGGTCACCTCTGCCTTTCATCCTTCTAACGTCGAGAAAGATGAGTAAAATAGAGCCGAATAGCAAACATTGAGGGCCGTTATTGAGAGTGAATGTCAAATCTGATTTTAGTATAGAGGTTATTGTAATTTCTCGCTACGGACACCAACATTTTTTGCCTTTCCCATTGGACTTATGCATGTTTTCTCACATGACACATGTCACATGAAAACACAGAACACTATTGAAACACATACGGACAGGTGCAACAGAAATGGAGAATGGTGGCCAGTGAGGTGCGCATGCCCGCGTTTTGCCCCAGTCTGGTGGGCATGCTTTTCTGGCAAACCTGTCTGACCACAGAAGGTACCTGCGAAGTGCTATATGTTTGTCAATAGCATACAAGAAAGCCGAAAGATATGACGCTCCGCGAGGTGGGCCCTGTGCGGTGTCAGACTTCCGGCTCCGCTTTACTTTGCCTCACTTCCCTTAACCCCTTCAGTGCCCGCCCCTTTCCCCGCCCAGTGCCGGCCGTTGCATTAGCGGGCGGGGTCTATGACGAGCTGGACTCGTCATGGGCACAGCGCCACCGCGGCCCATGACGAGTCCAGCTCGTCATGGGCACTGAAGGGGTTAAAGCTTCACCGGCCCTCAAGCCGTTTACGACACATGCTGGTGAATAGTAAAATGAAGGGAAATCCACTCTTATTATAACTTTGAAGAACTGTTTTCAGTTAATACAGCCGTATGCAAGTTCGGTCCATACATTTGTTTGGGTCCGTGGTGGGAGACTAAAAATGTTTAAGGAGAAGAGACCTCTCCTCGGTTGTTCCCGTGCACGGGGTGGGGGTTGCAGAAGGGGATAAGGGATGTTGGTCTGGTGATATGCCGTTAAAATTTTGCCCAGAATTTCCAGTCCCTTGAAGGAGATTGATTGAGAAACACCACACTGCTGATTAGTATTTTTTATTGTTTTTGCAGTTTTATGTAGAGCAAACTCGAGCCGAAGGCATTGGAGAGATTTACATGAGCACCAGTTACATTACACTACAACACATTCATTTTTTGGGGTAGGCACAGGGAGATTAAGTGATTTGCCCAGAATCAAAGGATGTTGAGCCGAAGCTGAAACTAGGACATGATTCCCCAGTCCAAAGTCGGCAGTTCTGGCCGTTAGCCCACATCCTTTTCCCATCCAGTGAGCTCAGGCACCACAGTGACTACAGTTAGAGCTACATCTTGGAAAGATGTGGCGAGCATAGCATGTTTGATGGCAGGTGACCTATTTACACCTTCCACATAGCCATGCACATTGCTGTGGCCTGCACAGTGCCCTCCCTTGGTATGAAATGGCTGCATGCAATACCTGTACAGAGTGCCCCCTGGATTGGCTCTTTCTTCTATTTATAAGCTACATAATATTAAGGAGGCACCTTCTGTCACCGTTCACCCGACCCTACCAAAGTAACAGAAACATTTCACTGAAAAAACCATAGGTTTCAGAGACGTTATAGTTAGAAATTAGCATTTAAAAAACCCTTAGAAATTCACAGAAAAAACCATAGGTTGCAGGGGTGTTATAATTAGCTGGCCATTTCACTTGTAGAAAACCATAGAAATTCCTCCGTTATAATTAGTTCTGCTAACTATAATTCGCGCGCCCCCAATGCACTGCTGATGATATCACATATTGCATCATTCATGACATGGTCAGTGAAATCACTGATGACATCACTGATGACATCTCAAATGACATCACTGATGACATCACTGATGACATCATCCAGTGAATGTGGTTTAGTTTGAAATTAAAATATGTATTATATATATACCAATCTGTATTAAAGATTGAGTGGATATATAACTGTCTGGATGGAGGATTTAGTAGCTGTCTGACTGTCTGTTTAAGTGAGTAATTAAAAGTGGATTAGTAACTAAACTATGTGAATGTGTGCATCACTGTCTCTGTTGTTGTAACATGTTGCATCAGTTTGTCACTAACTACATGAGTGTGTATATTAGTTATTGATTAGTTGGGGGAGTAGTTGAATGGGACACTGAGTTTGTGTCTGGTTGGATGGTGTGTGTGTAACTCTATGCTTAGGTGTGTGAATGGTTGATTGACTAGGTGTATAGGTTTAAGAGTACATGTGGAAACAGTTGTTGGGTGAATGAGTGTATTTATTTGTGTGTTGGTGAGCGAGTATATGTTTTAGTTGTACATCTTCAACAAAGTAAAAAAATAAAAGGCATTGTATGTGAGAGTTGTGTATATAAATATGTATGTGTAATAGTCAGTGATTGTGACAGTAACTATATGAATGAGTGTATAATTGTAATGGTGATTTTTTAACAGATTAACTATGAGTTACTATGTGTTTGAATAAATGAGGTGTTGTTGGATAATTGTGTAAGTGAGTAAATGTAAGTGTGTTTAATTTTTTTCATGAATGAGTAGAATGGATGCATAACCGACTAAGATGACTGCTGGTGTGTCAATGTCTATATATGTGTATAAGTAGATTTGATAGTGTTCTATTAATTAGTGACTGCATGTATAAATGATTATGTTGTTGAATGGATAGTTCTGTGTGTAGACTTAGGAATCAGTGAGTCGGTATGTAGTAACTGGTATTGGTGTGTCAATGGTTTCAAATATGGTACAATGTATTTTACAGTGAGTGAGGAAAGGTTATACTAGTGTATGATGAGGTGTATCAGATTGTCACGTGGATTATGTCATCACTGAGGTCATTTGAGATGTCATCAGTGATGTCATCAGTGATGTCACTGACCATGTCATGAATGGTGCAATATGTGACATCATCAGCAGTGCATTGTGGGAGCGCGAGTTATAGTTAGCAGAACTAACTATAACGGAGGAATTTCTATGGTTTTGTACGAGTGAAATGGCCAGCTAACTATAACACCCCTGAAACCTATGTTTTTTCTGTGAATTTTTAAGGTTTTTTAAATGCTAATTTCTAACTATAACGTCTCTGAAACCTATGGTTTTTTCAATAAATTTCAAAGCTTTTTTAAATGCTAATTTCTAACTATAACGTCTCTGAAACCTATGTTTTTTTCAGTGAATTTCAAAGGTTTATTAAATGCTAATTTTTAAGTGTGATAGTCAAGTCAAGTCAAGTCAAAAGATTTATATAGCGCGCTACATACCCAGAGGGTCTCAAGGCGCTTGTAGAAGGGTGGGGAGTTACTTGTCGAATATCCACGTTTTGAGTTGCTTTCTGAATGCTAGGTGGTTCTGAGTAAGGCGAAGGTGAGTGGGAAGTGAGTTCCAAGTTTTAGCTGCTAGGTAGGAGAAGGATCTACCTCCCATGGTGGTTTTGTTGATGCGAGGTACAGTGGCAAGGGCTTGGTTGGAGGATCGTAGCTGGCGGGAGGGGGTGTAGAAGGATAGTCGTGTGTTGAGGCATTCGGGTCCGATTTCGTAGAGTGCTTTGTGTGCGTGGGTTAGGAGCCGGAAAGTGATCCTCTTATTGACGGGGAGCCAGTGGAGGTTTTTCAGGTGATCAGAGATGTGTTCTTTACGCGGGATGTCTAATATGAGCCTGGCTGAGGCGTTCTGGATGCGTTGTAGTTTTTTCTGGAGTTTTGCGGTGGTGCCGGCGTAGCGGGTGTTTCCGTAGTCCAGTCGGCTCGTGACCAGAGCGTGGGTGACTGTTTTTCTAGTTTCGGTAGGGATCCAGCGAAATGTTTTTTTGAGCATGCGAAGAATGTTGAAGCAAGATGAAGAAACGGCGTTGACTTGTCTGTTCATCGAGAGTGAGGAATCCAGGATGACGCCCAGGTTCCGTGCGTGGTCCGTCGGGATGGGTGCTTTTCCAAGGGCCTCTGGCCACCAAGAGTCGTCCCAGGCGGAGGGGGAGGTACCTAAGATGAGGACTTCTGTTTTGTCTGAGTTCAGTTTCAGACGGCTGTGCTTCATCCATTCGGCTACTTCTTTCATTCCTTCGTGTAGGTTGGTTTTGGCCGTGTTAGGGTCTCTGGTGAGTGATAGGATCAGTTGAGTGTCGTCGGCGTAGGAGATGATGTTGAGGTTATGTTGGCGTGCGATGGCCGCGAGGGGGCTCATGTAAACGTTGAAGAGGGTGGGACTGAGTGAGGACCCTTGAGGTACGCCGCAGATGACTTCAGTGGCCTCTGACTTGAATGGTGGAAGGCGGACTCTCTGGGTTCTTCCGGAGAGGAACGAGGTGATCCATTCCAGTGCTTTTCCTTGGATTCCGATGTTTTTGAGGCGCTGTAGAAGGGTGCTATGGCAGACTGTGTCGAAGGCTGCGGAGAGGTCGAGGAGGATGAGGGCGACTGTGTCTCCATTGTCCAGTAGAGTTCGAATGTCGTCTGTTGCTGCGATGAGGGTGGTTTCGGTGCTGTGCTTGGCTCGGAAGCCGGACTGTGAGGAGTCGAGGGATTTGGTGGTTTCGAGGAATGCGGCGAGCTGGTTGTTGACAGCTTTCTCGATGACTTTGGCCGGGAATGGAAGGAGTGAGATAGGGCGATAGTTTTTGAGTTCGGTGGGGTCAGCTGTGGGTTTCTTCAGGAGGGCGCTGAGTTCGGCATGTTTCCAGCTTTCCGGGAAGGTTGCGGAGTTGAGGGAGCAGTTGATGACGTCTCGGAGGTGCGGTGCAATAATGGAGTCTGCTTTGTTAAAGATGTGGTGAGGGCAAGGGTCTGTGGGGGATCCTGAGTGGATAGAGTTCATCAGACGGATGGTGTCCTCAGTGGAGATTGGCTTCCAGTCATTGAGGATGTTCAGGGGGGGTGGGGGTCCTGCAGGGGATTGGGTGGGTTGGTCTTCGGGTTGGTTGTCGAAGCTGTTGTGGATGTCTGCAATTTTGTTGTGGAAGAATGAGGCTAGGGAGTCGCAGAGGGCTTGAGAGGGGGTGATGTCGTTGGAGTTGGCTGAGGGGTTGGTAAATTCCTTGACGATGTTGAATAATTCCTTGCTGTTGTGGGCGTTGTTATCTAGACGGTCCTTGAGGGCTGCCTTCTTGGCATTTCGGATTAGTTGGTGGTGTATGCGGGTGGCGTTTTTGAAGGCGTCCTTGGTGCTGGTGGTTGGGTCTTTTTTCCAGGCCTTCTCGAGGGAGCGACAGAGTTTCTTGGATTTCTTAAGATCATCGTTGAACCAGGAGGCCTTCTTGCTGCCTAGTTTGATTTGTCATTTTTTCAGTGGTGCTAGGATGTCGGCGCTGTTGGATAACCATTGGGTGAGGTTGGTGGCTGCTTGGTCTGGGTTTGAGGAGTGGGCGGGGGGCCTTTGAAGAAGCGATGAGGAGATCTGGTCGATGGTGATTTTGTTCCAGTTTCTTTGCAGAGTGGGTTGGGGGTGGTTGTTGGATGTGGGCTTGTTGTAGGTGAAGTGAACGCAGCTGTGGTCAGTCCAAAGGAGAGCTGTGGTGTGGCTGAAGGAAACATGCTTGCTGGAGGTGAAGATAGGGTCGAGTGTGTGACCTGCGATGTGGGTGGGGGTAGTGACAAGTTGTTTAAGTCCGAGGTTTGCGAGGTTGTCCAAAAGGGTGGTGGTGTTGCGGTCGTTGTTCTTTTCAAGGTGAAAGTTGAGGTCTCCCAAAAGGATGTAGTCCTCGGAGGGGAGCGCGTGTGGAGTGATGAAGTCCGTGATGTCTTCACTAAATTGTGCGCAGTGTCCTGGTGGCCTGTAAAGGAGGGTGCCTCTGAGTGTGGTCTTGGGGTCGATGTGGATCTGGAAGTGAAGGTGTTCAGAGTTGGCGAGATTGACGTCTGCGCTGGTTGAGATGCGGATGGATTTCTTATGGACGATAGCGATGCCTCCTCCTGTGTGGCCGGTACGGTCCTTGCGAATGATCTTATAGCCTTCCGGGATGGCAATGGTGATGTCTGGTGCTGAAGAGGCATTCATCCATGTTTCTGTTAGGAAGGCGACGTCCGGAGAGATGGTGTCGAGTAGATTCCAGAGGTCAATGGCGTGCCTGTGGACCGAGCGGGTGTTGAGCAGGATGCATTGTAGGTGGTTGGGATCGGATATCTGTTGTGTGTTCGTAGATGAGGAGTTGTTCTTGGTGCCGTCGAACTTGCAGGAGTAGCAGGAAAAGGGTCCATGGGTGTGTCCAGGAGCCGCTTGGACGCAGTTGGGGGAACGGCCGGGGTTAAGGGCTAGGAGGGTGGTGGCATCGTAAGTAATGCGGGAGGGGTGGGCATTACGAGGACCAGGGGCTCTGGCGCTGGGCGCGGTCCAGGCGCGGACGGGCGTAGACGGGCTTAACTTTGGCGCACCTTCGGCGCGAATGGGGCGCGATCGCTGCACGTGAACGCTGCGCGCAAAAGCCACTGTCATAAGTGGATAGTTGAAGGGGAGGGGCGAGGCAGGCTCAGCTGGGAGGCGGGAGCGTGATTGGAGGGACGGGCTAGGACGTCACAGGAAGCAAATGGCTGCAACAACAACAAACACTTAACGCAGGGAGAGGTTGGGGCGAGCAGTGGGGCGCAATGATCAAAATATATATTTTATAAAAGAAATGGCTGACATAGAGTAGCGCTATGAGCACAGCACATTAAGAGTGACAGGCGGCGCTATGAAATTGGGCACAGAGCAAACACAGAGCAGCAATCACAAAGCAGCAAAGCAGCGCTGAGGACAGAGCGAGTCAAATGCACAATGCGGCGCTATGGTAGTCCAGCTGAAGAATGCAGATATTACAAGCAGCGTGGGAGTAGCGCTACGATACCCAGCAGGAGAACAGAGGGGAGCAACCGGATCTGCACGAGTCAGGACGGTCACAGCTCTCGGGGGGGAGGGGTCGGTCTAATCTATCTGTGGGAGGCAGGCTCAGCTGGGAGGCGGGAGCGTGATTGGAGGGACGGGCTAGGACGTCACAGGAAGCAAATGGCTGCAACAACAACAAACACTTAACGCAGGGAGAGGTTGGGGCGAGCAGTGGGGCGCAATGATCAAAATATATATTTTATAAAAGAAATGGCTGACATAGAGTAGCGCTATGAGCACAGCACATTAAGAGTGACAGGCGGCGCTATGAAATTGGGCACAGAGCAAACACAGAGCAGCAATCACAAAGCAGCAAAGCAGCGCTGAGGACAGAGCGAGTCAAATGCACAATGCGGCGCTATGGTAGTGCAGCTGAAGAATGCAGATATTACAAGCAGCGTGGGAGAAGCGCTACGATACCCAGCAGGAGAACAGAGGGGAGCAACCGGATCTGCACGAGTTTTTGTACTGATTTTCTACAGTATTTAAACTGTTTATTTGTAAATTTTTTATTCATTAAATAACATTATATATTTTTCTGAAAATTGCACAAAAAAATGTGAAAAATTCAAACTGAAATATTGATTAATTATCTTGTTTTCATTTTTTATTGTAATATTTTTATATTATTTTCTTTAAAAAAAAATCCAATTCTTTTTCGGAGTCACGCACTCAAAGCGTACACATCACGGTGGGTGCGCGCATTCTAGCCGCCATTTTAGAAAAGTCGTGAAGGATCCGCGTACGGTGTGCAACGGCTGCGTGTTTTTCAGTTACATCATATACATTTAATATTACGTGATGTGTGCGATTGGTATGCGACCAGTCGGTGACTCCTGCTCCCGCACATTCGCGACACATGCGCATTACAGTACGAGATGCTAGTGCGGTTGTGGGTCCCGTGTGATGTCCTATACGTGCTGGGGCGCGCTGGGCGCCCGACTCCCACAAAAAAAAATGTATGTTCCAAAATGATATGTATGTGTCTTTAATATACATATTAGGGCAAGAGATTGTCTAAGATATTCATAAAAATAATATAATTGTACTTATAATAAACTTATATTATTTTTAAATATATTTTCGCGAATTTGGGTGCCTGCATTGTGAGTGCAGAGAACCAGGTCAGCAGAGCTGCTGTAGAGCCAGGGAAACCAGATCAGCAGAGCCGTTGTAGAGCCAGAGAAGCAGGTCAGCAGAGCTGCTCTAGAACCAGAGACCCAGGTCAGCAGAGCTGCTCTTGAACTAAAAGACCCAGGTCAGCAGAGCTGCTCTGGAGGTCGAGAACCAGGTCAGCAGAGCTGCTGTAGAGCCAGAGAAACCAGGTCAGGAGAGCTGCTTTAGAGGGAGAGAACCAGGTCAGCAGAACTGCTTTAGAGCCAGAGAACAAGGTCAGCAGAGCTGCTCTAGAGCCAGAGAACCAGGTCAGCAGAGCTGCTTTGGAGCCATAGAACCAAGTCAGCAGAGCTGCTCTAGAGGCAGAGAACCAGGTCAGCAGAACTGCTTTAGAGCCAGAGAACCAGGTCAGCAGAACTCTTTAGAGGGAGAGAACCAGGTCAGCAGAGCTGCTTTAGAGCTAGAGAACCAGGTCAGCAGAGCTGCTCTAGAGCACGAGAACCAGGTCAGCAGAGCTGCTTTAGAGCCAGAGAACCAAGTCAGCAGAGCTGCTGCAGAGCCATAGTACCAGGTCAGCAGAGCTGCTTTAGAGCCAGATAACCAGGTCAACAGAGCTACTCTAGAGGCAGAGAACCAGGTCAGCAGAGCTGCATTAGAGGGAGAGAACCAGGTCAGCAGAGCTGCTTTAGAGCCAGAGAACCAGGTCAGCAGAGCTGCTCTAGAGCCAGAGAACCAGGTCAGCAGAGCTGCTCTAGAGCCAGAGAACCAGGTCAGCAGAGCTGCTTTAGAGCCATAGAACCAGGTCAACAGCGCTACTCTAGAGGCAAAGAACCAGGTCAGCAGAGCTGCTTTAGAGGGAGAGAACCAGGTCAGCAGAGCTGCTTTAGAGCCAGAGAACCAGGTCAGCAGAGCTGCTCTAGAGCCAGAGAACCAGGTCAGCAGAGCTGCTCTAGAGCCAGAGAACCAGGTCAGCAGAGCTGCTGCAGAGCCATATAACCAGGTCAGCAGAGCTGCTTTAGAGCCAGAGAACCAGGTCAGCAGAGCTGCTCTAGAGCCTAAGAAGCAGGTCAGCAGAGCTTCTATAGAACCAGAGACCCAGGTCAGCAGAGCTGCTCTAGAGCCAGAGAACCAGGTCAGCAGAGCTGCTGTAGAGGCTGAGAACCCGGTCAGCAGAGCTGCTGTAGAGTCATAGAAACCAGGTCAGCAGAACTGCTTTAGAGCCAGAGAACAAGATCAGCAGAGCTGCTCTAGAGCCAGAGAACCAGGTCAGCAGAGCTGCTTTAGAGCCATAGAACCAGGTCAGCAGAGCTGCTCTAGAGGCAGAGAACCAGGTCAGCAGAACTGCTTTAGAGCCAGAGAACCAGGTCAGCAGAGCTCTTTAGAGGGAGAGAACCAGGTCAGCAGAGCTGCTTTAGAGCCAGAGAACCAGGTCCGCAGAGCTGCTCTAGAGCCAGAGAACCAGGTCAGCAGAGCTGCTTTAGAGCCATAGAATCAGGTCAACAGAGCTGCTTTAGAGCCAGAGAACCGGGTCAGCAGAACTGCTCTAGAGGAAAAGAACCAGGTCAGTAGAGATGCTTTAGAGGGAGAGAACCAGGTCAGCAGAGCTGCGTTAGAGCCAGAAAACTAGGTCAGCAGAGCTGCTTGAGAGCCAGAGAAACCGTGTCAGCAGAGCTGCTTTAGAGGGAGAGAACCAGGTCAGCAGATCTGCTTTAGAGCCAGAGAACCAGGTCAGCAGAGCTGCTCTAGAGCCAGAGACCCAGATCATGCAGAGCTGCTCTAGAGGCAGAGAACCAGGTCAGTAGAGCTGATTTAGATGGAAAGAACCAGGTCAGCAGAGCTGCTTTAGAGCCAGAGAACCAGGTCAGCAGAGCTGCTCTAGAGCCAGAGAACCAGGTCAGCAGAGCTGCTTTAGAGGGAGAGAACCAGGTCAGCAGAGCTGCTTTAGAGCCAAGGGACCAGGTCAGCAGAGCTGCTCTAGAGCCAGAGAACCAGGTCAGCAGAACTGCTTTAGAGCCATAGAACCGAGTCAGCAGAGCTGCTTTAGAACCAGAGAACCAGGTCAGCAGAGCTGCTCTAGAGCCAGAGAACCAAGTCAGCAGAGCTGCTTTAGAGCCATAGAACCAGGCCAGCAGAGCTGCTTTAGAGCCAGAGAACCAAGTCAGCAGAGCTGCTCTAGAGCCTAAGAACCAGGTCAGCAGAGCTGCTGTAGAGCCAGGGAAACCAGATCAGCAGAGCCGTTGTAGAGCCAGAGAAGCAGGTCAGCAGAGCTGCTCTAGAACCAGAGACCCAGGTCAGCAGAGCTGCTCTTGAACTAAAAGACCCAGGTCAGCAGAGCTGCTCTGGAGGTCGAGAACCAGGTCAGCAGAGCTGCTGTAGAGCCAGAGAAACCAGGTCAGGAGAGCTGCTTTAGAGGGAGAGAACCAGGTCAGCAGAACTGCTTTAGAGCCAGAGAACAAGGTCAGCAGAGCTGCTCTAGAGCCAGAGAACCAGGTCAGCAGAGCTGCTTTGGAGCCATAGAACCAAGTCAGCAGAGCTGCTCTAGAGGCAGAGAACCAGGTCAGCAGAACTGCTTTAGAGCCAGAGAACCAGGTCAGCAGAACTCTTTAGAGGGAGAGAACCAGGTCAGCAGAGCTGCTTTAGAGCTAGAGAACCAGGTCAGCAGAGCTGCTCTAGAGCAAGAGAACCAGGTCAGCAGAGCTGCTTTAGAGCCAGAGAACCAAGTCAGCAGAGCTGCTGCAGAGCCATAGAACCAGGTCAGCAGAGCTGCTTTAGAGCCAGATAACCAGGTCAACAGAGCTACTCTAGAGGCAGAGAACCAGGTCAGCAGAGCTGCATTAGAGGGAGAGAACCAGGTCAGCAGAGCTGCTTTAGAGCCAGAGAACCAGGTCAGCAGAGCTGCTCTAGAGCCAGAGAACCAGGTCAGCAGAGCTGCTCTAGAGCCAGAGAACCAGGTCAGCAGAGCTGCTTTAGAGCCATAGAACCAGGTCAACAGCGCTACTCTAGAGGCAAAGAACCAGGTCAGCAGAGCTGCTTTAGAGGGAGAGAACCAGGTCAGCAGAGCTGCTTTAGAGCCAGAGAACCAGGTCAGCAGAGCTGCTCTAGAGCCAGAGAACCAGGTCAGCAGAGCTGCTCTAGAGCCAGAGAACAAGGTCAGCAGAGCTGCTGCAGAGCCATATAACCAGGTCAGCAGAGCTGCTTTAGAGCCAGAGAACCAGGTCAGCAGACCTGCTCTAGAGCCTAAGAAGCAGGTCAGCAGAGCTTCTATAGAACCAGAGACCCAGGTCAGCAGAGCTGCTCTAGAGCCAGAGAACCAGGTCAGCAGAGCTGCTGTAGAGGCTGAGAACCCGGTCAGCAGAGCTGCTGTAGAGTCAGAGAAACCAGGTCAGCAGAGCTGCTTTAGAGGACGAGAACCAGGTCAGCAGAACTGCTTTAGAGCCAGAGAACAAGATCAGCAGAGCTGCTCTAGAGCCAGAGAACCAGGTCAGCAGAGCTGCTTTAGAGCCATAGAACCAGGTCAGCAGAGCTGCTCTAGAGGCAGAGAACCAGGTCAGCAGAACTGCTTTAGAGCCAGAGAACCAGGTCAGCAGAGATCTTTAGAGGGAGAGAACCAGGTCAGCAGAGCTGCTTTAGAGCCAGAGAACCAGGTCCGCAGAGCTGCTCTAGAGCCAGAGAACCAGGTCAGCAGAGCTGCTTTAGAGCCATAGAATCAGGTCAACAGAGCTGCTTTAGAGCCAGAGAACCGGGTCAGCAGAACTGCTCTAGAGGAAAAGAACCAGGTCAGTAGAGATGCTTTAGAGGGAGAGAACCAGGTCAGCAGAGCTGCGTTAGAGCCAGAAAACTAGGTCAGCAGAGCTGCTTGAGAGCCAGAGAAACCGTGTCAGCAGAGCTGCTTTAGAGGGAGAGAACCAGGTCAGCAGATCTGCTTTAGAGCCAGAGAACCAGGTCAGCAGAGCTGCTCTAGAGCCAGAGACCCAGATCATGCAGAGCTGCTCTAGAGGCAGAGAACCAGGTCAGTAGAGCTGATTTAGATGGAAAGAACCAGGTCAGCAGAGCTGCTTTAGAGCCAGAGAACCAGGTCAGCAGAGCTGCTCTAGAGCCAGAGAACCAGGTCAGCAGAGCTGCTTTAGAGGGAGAGAACCAGGTCAGCAGAGCTGCTTTAGAGCCAAGGGACCAGGTCAGCAGAGCTGCTCTAGAGCCAGAGAACCAGGTCAGCAGAACTGCTTTAGAGCCATAGAACCGAGTCAGCTGAGCTGCTTTAGAACCAGAGAACCAGGTCAGCAGAGCTGCTCTAGAGCCAGAGAACCAAGTCAGCAGAGCTGCTTTAGAGCCATAGAACCAGGCCAGCAGAGCTGCTTTAGAGCCAGAGAACCAAGTCAGCAGAGCTGCTCTAGAGCCTAAGAACCAGGTCAGCAGGGCTGCTCTAGAGCCTAAGAACCAGGTCAGCAGAGCTGCTGTAGAGTCAGAGAACCATGTCAGCAGAACTGCTTTAGAGCTGTAGAACCGGGTCAGCAGAACTGCTTTAGAGCTGTAGAACCGGGTCAGCAGAGCTGCTTTAGAGCCAGTAAACCAGACCAGCAGTGCTGCTCTGTAGCCTAAGAACTAGGTCAGCAGAGCTGCTCTAGAGCCAGAGAACCAGGTCAGCAGACCTGCTGTAGAGCCAGAGAAACCAGGTCAGGAGAGCTGCTTTAGAGGTGAGAACCAGGTCAGCAGAGCAGCTTTAGAGCCAGAGAACCAGGTCAGCAGAGCTGCTCTATAGCCTAAGAACTGGGTCAGCAGAGCTGCTCTAGAGCCAGAGAACCAGGTCAGCAGAGCTGCTATAGAGCCAGAGAAACCAGGTAAGCAGAGCTGCTTTGGAGGGAGAGAACCAGGTCAGCAGAGCTACTTCACAGCCAGAGAACCATGCCAGCAGAGCTGCTTCAGAGCCAGAGAACCAGGACAGCAGAGCTGCTTTAGAACAAGAGATCGAGGTCAGCAGAGCTGCTCCAGAGCCAGAAAACCAAGTCAGCAGAGGTGCTTTAGAGCCATACAACCAGGTCAGCAGAGCTGCTTTAGAGCCAGAGAACGAGGTCAGCAGAGCTGCTCTAGAGCCAGGGAACCAGGTCAGCAGAGCTGCTTTAGAGGGAGAGAACCAGGTCAGCAGATATGCTCTAGAGCCAGAGAACCAGG
Source organism: Triturus cristatus (assembly GCF_964204655.1). NCBI lineage: Eukaryota > Metazoa > Chordata > Amphibia > Caudata > Salamandridae > Triturus > Triturus cristatus. The sequence continues at coordinate 1,666,803,619 of NC_140591.1, read as the reverse complement.
TCAGCAGAGCTGCTTTAGAGGGAGAGAACCAGATCAGCAGAGCTGCTGTAGAGCCAGAGAAACCAGGTCAGTAGAATTGCTTTAGAGGGAGAGAACCAGGTCAGCAGAGCTGCTCTAGAGGGGGAGAACCAGGTCAGCAGAGCTGCTCTAGAGCCAGAGAACCATGTCAGCAGAACTGCTTTAGAGCCATAGAACCGGGTCAGCAGAGCTGCTTTAGAGCCAGAGAACCAGGTCAGCAGAGCTGTTGTAGAGCCAGAGAACCAGGTCAGCAGAGCTGCTCTATAGGATAAGACCTAGGTCAGCAGAGCTGCTCTAGAGCCAGAGAACCAGGTCAGCAGAGCTGCTGTAGAGCCAGAGAAACCAGGTCAGCACAGCTGCTTAAGAGGGAGAGAACCAGGTCAGCAGAGCTACTTCAGAGCCAGAGAACCAGGCCAGCAGAGCTGCTTTAGAGTCAGAGAAACAGGTCAGCAGAGCTGCTTTAGAACCAGAGAACCAGGTCAGCAGAGCTGCTCTAGAGCCAGAGAACCAAGTCAACAGAGCTGCTTTAGAGCCATAGAACCAGGCCAGCATAGCTGCTTTAGAGCCATAGAACCAGGTCAGCAGAGCTGCTCTAGAGCCTAAGAACCAGGTCAGCAGATTTGCTCTAGAGCCAGAGAACCAGGTCAGCAGAGCTGCTGTAGAGCCAGAGAACCATGTCAGCAGAACTGCTTTAGAGCTATAGAACCGGGTCAGCAGAGCTGCTTTAGAGCCAGTAAACCAGGTCAGCAGAGCAGTTGTAGAGCCAGAGAACCAAATCAGCAGTGCTGCTCTGTAGCCTAAGAACTAGGTCAGCAGAGCTGCTCTAGAGCCAGAGAACCTGGTCAGTAGACCTGCTCTAGAGCCAGAGAAACCAGGTCAGGAGAGCTGCTTTAGAGGTGAGAACCATCTCAGCAGAGCAGCTTTAGAGCCAGAGAACCAAGTCATCAGAGCTGCTCTATAGCCTTAGAACTAGTTCAGCAGAGCTGCTCTAGAGCCAGAGAACCAGGTCAGCAGAGCTGCTGTAGAGCCAGAGAAACCAGGTCAGCAGAGCTGCTTTGGAGGGAGAGAACCAGGTCAGCAGAGCTACTTCAGAGCCAGAGAACCAGGCCAGAAGACCTGCTTCAGAGCCAGAGAACCAGGACAGCAGAGCTGCTTTAGAACAAGAGATCGAGGTCAGCAGAGCTGCTCTAGAGCCAGAGAACCAGGTCAGCAGAGCTGCTTTAGAGGGAGAGAACCAGGTCAGCAGAGATGCTCTAGAGCCAGAGAACCAGGTCAGCAGAGCTGCTTTAGAGGGAGAGAACCAGGTCAGCAGAGCTGCTCTAGAGCCAGAGAACCAACTCAGCAGAGCTGCTTTAGAGCCATAGAACCAGGCCAGCAGAGCTGCTTTAGAGCCGGAGAACCAGGTCAGCAGAACTGCTCTGGAGCCTAAGAACCAGGTCAGCAGAGCTGCTCTCGAGCCAGAGAAACCAGGTCAGTAGAGCTTCTTTAGAGGGAGAGAACCAGGTCAGAAGAGCTGCTCTAGAGGGAGAGAACCAGGTCAGCAGAGCTACTCTAGAGCCAGAGAACCATGTCAGCAGAACTGCTTTAGAGCTATAGAACCTGGTCAGCAGAGTTGCTTTAGAGCCAGTAAACCAGGTCAGAAGAGCTGTTGTAGAGCCAGAGAACCAGATCAGCAGTGCTGCTCTGTAGCCTAAGATCTAGGTCTGCAGAGCTACTCTAGAGCCATAGAACCAGGCCAGCAGAGCTGCTTTAGAGCCAGAGAACCAGGTCAGCAGAGCTGCTCTAGAGCCAAAGAACCAGGTCAGCAGAGCTTCTCTAGAGCCAGAGAACCAGGTCATCAGAGCTGCTGTAGAGCCAGAGAAACCAGGTCAGTAGAGCTGCTTTAGAGGGAGAGAACCAGGTCAGCAGAGCTGCTCTAGATGGAGAGAACCAGGTCAGCAGAGCTGCTGTAGAGCCAGAGAACCATGTCAGCAGAACTGCTTTAGAGCTATAGAACCGGGTCAGCAGAGCTGCTTTAGAGCCAGTAAACCAGGTCAGCAGAGCAGTTGTAGAGCCAGAGAACCAAATCAGCAGTGCTGCTCTGTAGCCTAAGAACTAGGTCAGCAGAGCTGCTCTAGAGCCAGAGAACCTGGTCAGTAGACCTGCACTAGAGCCAGAGAAACCAGGTCAGGAGAGCTGCTTTAGAGGTGAGAACCATCTCAGCAGAGCAGCTTTAGAGCCAGAGAACCAAGTCATCAGAGCTGCTCTATAGCCTTAGAACTAGTTCAGCAGAGCTGCTCTAGAGCCAGAGAACCAGGTCAGCAGAGCTGCTGTAGAGCCAGAGAAACCAGGTCAGCAGAGCTGCTTTGGAGGGAGAGAACCAGGTCAGCAGAGCTACTTCAGAGCCAGAGAACCAGGCCAGAAGAGCTGCTTCAGAGCCAGAGAACCAGGACAGCAGAGCTGCTTTAGAACAAGAGATCGAGGTCAGCAGAGCTGCTCTAGAGCCAGAGAACCAGGTCAGCAGAGCTGCTTTAGAGGGAGAGAACCAGGTCAGCAGAGATGCTCTAGAGCCAGAGAACCAGGTCAGCAGAGCTGCTTTAGAGGGAGAGAACCAGGTCAGCAGAGCTGCTCTAGAGCCAGAGAACCAACTCAGCAGAGCTGCTTTAGAGCCATAGAACCAGGCCAGCAGAGCTGCTTTAGAGCCGGAGAACCAGGTCAGCAGAACTGCTCTGGAGCCTAAGAACCAGGACAGCAGAGCTGCTCTCGAGCCAGAGAAACCAGGTCAGTAGAGCTGCTTTAGAGGGAGAGAACCAGGTCAGAAGAGCTGCTCTAGAGGGAGAGAACCAGGTCAGCAGAGCTGCTCTAGAGCCAGAGAGCCATGTCAGCAGAACTGCTTTAGAGCTATAGAACCTGGTCAGCAGAGTTGCTTTAGAGCCAGTAAACCAGGTCAGAAGAGCTGTTGTAGAGCCAGAGAACCAGATCAGCAGTGCTGCTCTGTAGCCTAAGACCTAGGTCTGCAGAGCTACTCTAGAGCCATAGAACCAGGCCAGCAGAGCTGCTTTAGAGACAGAGAACCAGGTCAGCAGAGCTGCTCTAGAGCCAAAGAACCAGGTCAGCAGAGCTTCTCTAGAGCCAGAGAACCAGGTCATCAGAGCTGCTGTAGAGCCAGAGAAACCAGGTCAGTAGAGCTGCTTTAGAGGGAGAGAACCAGGTCAGCAGAGCTGCTCTAGATGGAGAGAACCAGGTCAGCAGAGTTGCTCTAGAGCCAGAGAACCATGTCAGCAGAACTGCTTTAGAGCTATAGAACAGGGTCAGCAGAGCTGCTTTAGAGCCAGTAAACCAGGTCAGCAGAGCTGTTGTAGAGCCAGAGAACCAGATCAGCAGTGCTGCTCTATAGCCTAAAAACTAGGTCAGCCGAGCTGCCCTAGAGCCAGAGAACCAGGTCATCAGAGCTGCTGTAGAGCCAGAGAAACCAGGTCAGCAGAGCTGCTTTGGAGGGAGAGAACCAGGTCAGCAGAGCTACTTCAGAGCCAGAGAACCAGGCCAGCAGAGCTGCTTTAGAGTCAGAGAACCAGGACAGAAGAGCTGCTTTAGAACCAGAGATCGAGGTCAGCAGAGCTGCTCTAGAGCCAGAGAACAAAGTCAGCAGAGCTGCTTTAGAGCCATAGAACCAGGTCAGCAGAGCTGCTCTAGAGGCAGAGAACCAGGTCAGCAGAACTGCTTTAGAGCCAGAGAACCAGGTCAGCAGAGCTCTTTAGAGGGAGAGAACCAGGTCAGCAGAGCTGCTTTAGAACCAGAGAACCAGGTCAGCAGAGCTGCTTTAGAGCCATAGAACCAGGTCAACAGAGCTGCTTTAGAGCCAGAGAATCGGGTCAGCAGAACTGCTCTAGAGGAAAAGAACAATGTCAGCAGAGCTGCTTTAGAGGGAGAGAACCAGGTCAGCAGATCTGCTTTAGAGCCAGAGAACCAGGTCAGCAGAGCTGCTCTAGAGCCAGAGAACCAGGTCAGTAGAGCTGATTTAGATGGAGAGAACCAGGTCAGCAGAGCTGCTTTAGAGCCAGAGAACCAGGTCAGCAGAGCTGCTTTAGAGCCGAAGAACCAGGTCAGCAGAGCTGCTTTAGAGCCAGAGAACCAGGTCAGCAGAGCTGCTCGAGAGCCTAAGAACCGAGTCAGCAGAGCTGCTCTAGAGCCAAAGTACCAGGTCAGCAGAGCTGCTGTAGAGCCAGAGAACCAGGTCAGCAGAGCTGCTGTAGAGCCAGAGAAACCAGGTCAGTAGAGCTGCTATAGAGCGAGAGAACCAGGTCAGCAGAGCTGATTTAGAGGGAGAGAACCAGGTCAGCAGAGCTGCTTTATAGCCAAGGGACCAGGTCAGCAGAGCTGCTCTAGAGCCAGAGAAACCAGGTCAGCAGAGCTGCTTTGGAGGGAGAGAACCAGGTCAGCAGAGCTACTTCAGAGCCAGAGAACCAAGCCAGCAGAGCTGCTTCAGAGCCAGAGAACCAGGACAGCAGAGCTGCTTTAGAACAAGAGATCGAGGTCAGCAGAGCTGCTCCAGAGCCAGAAAACCAAGTCAGCAGAGGTGCTTTAGAGCCATACAACCAGGTCAGCAGAGTTGCTTTAGAGCCAGAGAACCAGGTCAGCAGAGCTGCTCTAGAGCCAGGGATCCAGGTCAGCAGATCTGCTTTAGAGGGAGAGAACCAGGTCAGCAGAGATGCTCTAGAGCCAGAGAACCAGGTCAGCAGAGCTGCTTTAGAGGGAGAGAACCAGATCAGCAGAGCTGCTGTAGAGCCAGAGATACCAGGTCAGTAGAGCTGCTTTAGAGGGAGAGAACCAGGTCAGCAGAGCTGCTCTAGAGGGGGAGAACCAGGTCAGCAGAGCTGCTCTAGAGCCAGGGAACCATGTCAGCAGAACTGCTTTAGAGCCATAGAACCGGGTCAGCAGAGCTGCTTTAGAGCCAGAGAACCAGGTCAGCAGATCTGCTTTAGAGGGAGAGAACCAGGTCAGCAGAGATGCTCTAGAGCCAGAGAACCAGGTCAGCAGAGCTGCTTTAGAGGGAGAGAACCAGATCAGCAGAGCTGCTGTAGAGCCAGAGATACCAGGTCAGTAGAGCTGCTTTAGAGGGAGAGAACCAGGTCAGCAGAGCTGCTCTAGATGGAGAGAACCAGGTCAGCAGAGCTGCTCTAGAGCCAGAGAACCATGTCAGCAGAACTGCTTTAGAGCTATAGAACAGGGTCAGCAGAGCTGCTTTAGAGCCAGTAAACCAGGTCAGCAGAGCTGTTGTAGAGCCAGAGAACCAGATCAGCAGTGCTGCTCTATAGCCTAAAAACTAGGTCAGCCGAGCTGCCCTAGAGCCAGAGAACCAGGTCATCAGAGCTGCTGTAGAGCCAGAGAAACCAGGTCAGCAGAGCTGCTTTGGAGGGAGAGAACCAGGTCAGCAGAGCTACTTCAGAGCCAGAGAACCAGGCCAGCAGAGCTGCTTTAGAGTCAGAGAACCAGGACAGAAGAGCTGCTTTAGAACCAGAGATCGAGGTCAGCAGAGCTGCTCTAGAGCCAGAGAACAAAGTCAGCAGAGCTGCTTTAGAGCCATAGAACCAGGTCAGCAGAGCTGCTCTAGAGGCAGAGAACCAGGTCAGCAGAACTGCTTTAGAGCCAGAGAACCAGGTCAGCAGAGCTCTTTAGAGGGAGAGAACCAGGTCAGCAGATCTGCTTTAGAGCCAGAGAACCAGGTCCGCAGAGCTGCTCTAGAGCCATAGAACCAGGTCAGCAGAGCTGCTTTAGAGCCAGAGAACCAGGTCAGCAGAGCTGCTTTAGAGCCATAGAACCAGGTCAACAGAGCTGCTTTAGAGCCAGAGAATCGGGTCAGCAGAACTGCTCTAGAGGAAAAGAACAATGTCAGCAGAGCTGCTTTAGAGGGAGAGAACCAGGTCAGCAGATCTGCTTTAGAGCCAGAGAACCAGGTCAGCAGAGCTGCTCTAGAGCCAGAGACCCAGATCAGCAGAGCTGCTCTAGAGGCAGAGAACCAGGTCAGTAGAGCTGATTTAGATGGAGAGAACCAGGTCAGCAGAGCTGCTTTAGAGCCAGAGAACCAGGTCAGCAGAGCTGCTCTAGAGCCAGAGAACCAGGTCAGCAGAGCTGCTTTAGAGCCAAAGAACCAGGTCAGCAGAGCTGCTTTAGAGCCAGAGAACCAGGTCAGCAGAGCTGCTCGAGAGCCTAAGAACCGAGTCAGCAGAGCTGCTCTAGAGCCAAAGTACCAGGTCAGCAGAGCTGCTGTAGAGCCAGAGAACCAGGTCAGCAGAGCTGCTGTAGAGCCAGAGAAACCAGGTCAGTAGAGCTGCTATAGAGCGAGAGAACCAGGTCAGCAGAGCTGATTTAGAGGGAGAGAACCAGGTCAGCAGAGCTGCTTTATAGCCAAGGGACCAGGTCAGCAGAGCTGCTCTAGAGCCAGAGAAACCAGGTCAGCAGAGCTACTTCAGAGCCAGAGAACCAAGCCAGCAGAGCTGCTTCAGAGCCAGAGAACCAGGACAGCAGAGCTGCTTTAGAACAAGAGATCGAGGTCAGCAGAGCTGCTCCAGAGCCAGAAAACCAAGTCAGCAGAGGTGCTTTAGAGCCATACAACCAGGTCAGCAGAGCTGCTTTAGAGCCAGAGAACCAGGTCAGCAGAGCTGCTCTAGAGCTAGGGAACCAGGTCAGCAGATCTGCTTTAGAGGGAGAGAACCAGGTCAGCAGAGATGCTCTAGAGCCAGAGAACCAGGTCAGCAGAGCTGCTTTAGAGGGAGAGAACCAGATCAGCAGAGCTGCTGTAGAGCCAGAGATACCAGGTCAGTAGAGCTGCTTTAGAGGGAGAGAACCAGGTCAGCAGAGCTGCTCTAGAGGGGGAGAACCAGGTCAGCAGAGCTGCTCTAGAGCCAGAGAACCATGTCAGCAGAACTGCTTTAGAGCCATAGAACCGGGTCAGCAGAGCTGCTTTAGAGCCAGAGAACCAGGTCAGCAGAGCTGCTTTAGAGCCAGAGAACCAGGTCAGCAGAGCTGCTTTAGAACCAGAGAACCAAGTCAGCAGAGCTGCTTTAGAGCCATAGAACGAGGTCAGCAGAACTGCTTTAGAGCCAGAGAACCAGGTCAGCAGAGCTTCTCTAGAGCCAGAGAACCAGGTCAGCAGAGCTGCTGTGGAGCCAGAGAAACCAGGTCAGTAGAGCTGCTTTAGAGGGAGAGAACCAGGTCAGCAGAGCTGCTCTAGAGGGGGAGAACCAGGTCAGCAGAGCTGCTCTAGAGCCAGAGAAGCATGTCAGCAGAACTGCTTTACAGCCATAGAACCGGGTTAGCAGAGCTGCTTTAGAGCCAGAGAACCAGGTCAGCAGAGCTGTTGTAGAGCCAGAGAACCAGGTCAGCAGAGCTGCTCTATAGGCTAAGAACTAGGTCAGCAGAGCTGCTCTAGAGCCAGAGAACCAGGTCAGCAGAGCTGCTGTAGAGCCAGAGAAACCAGGTCAGCACAGCTGCTTAAGAGGGAGAGAACCAAGTCAGCAGAGCTACTTCAGAGCCAGAGAACCAGGCCAGCAGAGCTGCTTTAGAGTCAGAGAACCAGGTCAGCAGAGCTGCTTTAGAACCAGAGAACCAGGTCAGCAGAGCTGCTCTAGAGCCAGAGAACCAAGTCAGCAGAGCTGCTTTAGAGCCATAGAACCAGGCCAGCAGAGCTGCTTTAGATCCATAGAACCAGGTCAGCAGATCTGCTCTAGAGCCTAAGAACCAGGTCAGCAGAGTTGCTTTAGAGCCAGAGAACCAGGTCAGCAGAGCTGCTGTAGAGCCAGAGAACCATGTCAGCAGAACTGCTTTAGAGCTATAGAACCGGGTCAGCAGAGCTGCTTTAGAGCCAGTAAACCAGGTCAGCAGAGCTGTTTTAGAGCCAGAGAACCAGAGAAACCAGGTCAGGAGAGCTGCTTTAGAGGTGAGAACCAGGTCAGCAGAGCAGCTTTAGAGCCAGAGAACCAGGTCATCAGAGCTGCTCTATAGCCTAAGAACTAGGTCAGCAGAGCTGCTCTAGAACCAGAGAACCAGGTCAGCAGAGCTGCTGTAGAGCCAGAGAAACCAGGTCAGCAGAGCTGCTTTGGAGGGAGAGAACCAGGTCAGCAGAGCTACTTCAGAGCCAGAGAACCAGGCCAGCAGAGCTGCTTCAGAGCCAGAGAACCAGGACAGCAGAGCTGCTTTAGAACAAGAGATCGAGGTCAGCAGAGCTGCTCTAGAGCCAGAGAAACCAGGTCAGCAGAGCTGCTTTGGAGGGAGAGAACCAGGTCAGCAGAGCTACTTCAGAGCCAGAGAACCAAGCCAGCAGAGCTGCTTCAGAGCCAGAGAACCAGGACAGCAGAGCTGCTTTGGAACAAGAGATCGAGGTCAGCAGAGCTGCTCCAGAGCCAGAAAACCAAGTCAGCAGAGGTGCTTTAGAGCCATACAACCAGGTCAGCAGAGCTGCTTTAGAGCCAGAGAACCAGGTCAGCAGAGCTGCTCTAGAGCCAGGGAACCAGGTCAGCAGATCTGCTTTAGAGGGAGAGAACCAGGTCAGCAGAGATGCTCTAGAGCCAGAGAACCAGGTCAGCAGAGCTGCTTTAGAGGGAGAGAACCAGATCAGCAGAGCTGCTGTAGAGCCAGAGATACCAGGTCAGTAGAGCTGCTTTAGAGGGAGAGAACCAGGTCAGCAGAGCTGCTCTAGAGGGGGAGAACCAGGTCAGCAGAGCTGCTCTAGAGCCAGAGAACTGTGGAAATATGGATTTTTATGATCAGTTATGTCCCCTATCTTGGACCCCAACGGTTTCATGTATAAATCACAAGTACATGTATGTTCCCTCCAGTTCCAGTTATGAAGACGCAAATACATGTGCGTCCACCGTTAACATGTCCTCTTTCAGATCCGCCATGAATGGGCCGGATATTCCATTCCTAAGTACGAAAGGCCACCGGCTTTATATGGTTCACTTATGCTATTTTTCAGTCCAGGCGAGTAGGCCCTGATTCTGACATCAAGCCTTTTCCTGCCTTCTGCCTCTGAAAGCTCCAGTCTGAGCTCGCATCGGTATCCATGAACTTTGTCCTACTCCCTGCGCGGCTAACGGTGCCTGACTCGACCTGTCTGCTTGCCAAGAACTGTATTTCACCTTGTGATTATCTGCTCCGCTCCCTATCCAATGCATTCCTGTCTAGTAGTTTAAGTAAACATTCTTCCAGCTACCGAGCAAAAGGCCCGGCTTCTCTGTCCTCATGCAAGTAATTCATAGCCCTGTTACCATGGAATATTCCTACCCCCTCGCATTTAGTGTAGACACTTAGACGCTTGTACACGCACTCACAGTCAGTATAGAATAGATTTTGTTCGAGAGACTTTTCTTTTTGGATAACACAGTTCTTTAAACATAGGATATTAGATATGATTTGGGATTAGGTTGACATAACCCCAGACTTTTGTCTCCACATGTAGAGCTAAATGTCAAGTCCCTTTCTCCCTCTAGTTGCACGTCTATCACACGTCATGCGACTGCGCACGCATCTCTGCCAAATATTTCTGCTGACATTGCAGGATTCTCCAGGTATCCACCCACACATGACAAATTACCCATTATCATCAAGTGGACGCCCACATGGACGCCCACCTTCACGCCTACTTACACGCCCACATGCTCTTATCTCATTCTCTCTTGCTCTTTTGCTTACGTACAATTGAGAAATGTATATATACTGTACTCTGTGAATAATGTTTTGAGAATATATTGAGAATACTTTTGAGCCCCTTTCCAGATCCAATTTTGGTGATGGAAATATTCTCCCTTTGACTCGAGTTATTGGAATAAATCCCTTTATGAACCTGATACCACAGACTCAGCCTCTTGCTTTATGCATGATCTTATTTATATTTTAAAAGTCTGAGAGCGTAATATTTTATTTACCACAGAACCATGTCAGCAGAACTGCTTTAGAGCCATAGAACCGGGTCAGCAGAGCTGCTTTAGAGCCAGAGAACCAGGTCAGCAGAGCTGCTTTAGAGCCAGAGAACCAGGTCAGCAGAGCTGCTTTAGAACCAGAGAACCAAGTCAGCAGAGCTGCTTTAGAGCCATAGAACGAGGTCAGCAGAACTGCTTTAGAGCCAGAGAACCAGGTCAGCAGAGCTTCTCTAGAGCCAGAGAACCAGGTCAGCAGAGCTGCTGTAGAGCCAGAGAAACCAGGTCAGTAGAGCTGCTTTAGAGGGAGAGAACCAGGTCAGCAGAGCTGCTCTAGAGGGGGAGAACCAGGTCAGCAGAGCTGCTCTAGAGCCAGAGAAGCATGTCAGCAGAACTGCTTTAGAGCCATAGAACCGGGTTAGCAGAGCTGCTTTAGAGCCAGAGAACCAGGTCAGCAGAGCTGTTGTAGAGCCAGAGAACCAGGTCAGCAGAGCTGCTCTATAGGCTAAGAACTAGGTCAGCAGAGCTGCTCTAGAGCCAGAGAACCAGGTCAGCAGAGCTGCTGTAGAGCCAGAGAAACCAGGTCAGCACAGCTGCTTAAGAGGGAGAGAACCAGGTCAGCAGAGCTACTTCAGAGCCAGAGAACCAGGCCAGCAGAGCTGCTTTAGAGTCAGAGAACCAGGTCAGCAGAGCTGCTTTAGAACCAGAGAACCAGGTCAGCAGAGCTGCTCTAGAGCCAGAGAACCAAGTCAGCAGAGCTGCTTTAGAGCCATAGAACCAGGCCAGCAGAGATGCTTTAGATCCATAGAACCAGGTCAGCAGATCTGCTCTAGAGCCTAAGAACCAGGTCAGCAGAGTTGCTCTAGAGCCAGAGAACCAGGTCAGCAGAGCTGCTGTAGAGCCAGAGAACCATGTCAGCAGAACTGCTTTAGAGCTATAGAACCGGGTCAGCAGAGCTGCTTTAGAGCCAGTAAACCAGGTCAGCAGAGCTGTTTTAGAGCCAGAGAACCAGAGAAACCAGGTCAGGAGAGCTGCTTTAGAGGTGAGAACCAGGTCAGCAGAGCAGCTTTAGAGCCAGAGAACCAGGTCATCAGAGCTGCTCTATAGCCTAAGAACTAGGTCAGCAGAGCTGCTCTAGAACCAGAGAACCAGGTCAGCAGAGCTGCTGTAGAGCCAGAGAAACCAGGTCAGCAGAGCTGCTTTGGAGGGAGAGAACCAGGTCAGCAGAGCTACTTCAGAGCCAGAGAACCAGGCCAGCAGAGCTGCTTCAGAGCCAGAGAACCAGGACAGCAGAGCTGCTTTAGAACAAGAGATCGAGGTCAGCAGAGCTGCTCTAGAGCCAGAGAACCAAGTCAGCAGAGGTGCTTTAGAGCCATAGAACCAGTTCAGCAGAGCTGCTTTAGAGCCAGAGAACCAGGTCAGCAGAGCTGCTCTAGAGCCAGAGAACCAGGTCAGCAGAGCTGCTTTAGAGGGAGAGAACCAGGTCAGCAGAGATGCTCTGGAGCCAGAGAACCAGGTCAGCAGAGCTGCTTTAGAGGGAGAGAACCAGGTCAGCAGAGCTGCTCTAGAGCCAGAGAACCATCTCAGCTGAGCTGCTTTAGAGCCATAGAACCAGGCCAGCAGAGCTGCTTTAGAGCCAGAGAACCAGGTCAGCAGAGCTGCTCTAGAGCCTAAGAACCAGGTCAGCAGAGCTGCTCTCGAGCCAGAGAACCATGTCAGCAGAACTTCTTTAGAGCTATAGAACCTGGTCAGCAGAGATACTTTAGAGCCAGTAAACCAGGTCAGCAGAGCTGTTGTAGAGCCAGAGAACCAGATCAGCAGTGCTGCTCTGTAGCCTAAGAACTAGGTCTGCAGAGCTGCCCTAGAGCCAGAGAACCAGGTGAGCAGAGCTGCTTTGGAGGGAGAGAACCAGGTCAGCAGAGCTACTTCAGAGCCAGAGAACCAGGCCAGCAGAGCTGCTTTAGAGCCAGAGAACCAGGACAGAAGAGCTGCTTTAGAACCAGAGATCGAGGTCAGCAGAGCTGCTCTAGAGCCAGAGAACAAAGTCAGCAGAGCTGCTTTATAGCCTTAGAACCAGGTCAGCAGAGCTGCTTTAGGGCCAGAGAATCAGGACAGCAGAGCTGCTCTAGAGCCAGAAAACCAGGTCAGCAGAGCTGCTGTAGAGCCAGAGAAACCAGGTCAGTTGAGCTGCTTTAGTGGGAGAGAACCAGGTCAGCAGAGCTGCTCTAGAGGGAGAGAACCAGGTCAGCAGAGCTTCTCTAGAGCCAGAGAACCAGGTCATCAGAGCTGCTGTAGAGCCAGAGAAACCAGGTCAGTAGAGCTGCTTTAGAGGGAGAGAACCAGGTCAGTAGAGCTGCTCTAGATGGAGAGAACCAGGTCAGCAGAGCTGCTCTAGAGCCAGAGAACCATGTCAGCAGACCTGCTTTAGAGCTATCGAACAGGGTCAGCAGAGCTGCTTTAGCGCTAGTAAACCAGGTCAGCAGAGCTGTTGTAGAGCCAGAGAACCAGATCGGCAGTGCTGCTCTATAGCCTAAAAACTAGGTCAGCAGAGCTGCCCTAGAGCCAGAGAACCAGGTCATCAGAGCTGCTGTAGAGCCAGAGAAACCAGGTCAGCAGAGCTGCTTTGGAGGGAGAGAACCAGGTCAGCAGAGCTACTTCAGAGCCAGAGAACCAGGCCAGCAGAGCTGCTTTAGAGTCAGAGAACCAGGACAGAAGAGCTGCTTTAGAACCAGAGATCGAGGTCAGCAGAGCTGCTCTAGAGCCAGAGAACAAAGTCAGCAGAGCTGCTTTAGAGCCATAGAACCAGGTCAGCAGAGCTGCTCTAGAGGCAGAGAACCAGGTCAGCAGAACTGCTTTAGAGCCAGAGAACCAGGTCAGCAGAGCTCTTTAGAGGGAGAGAACCAGGTCAGCAGAGCTGCTTTAGAGCCAGAGAACCAGGTCCGCAGAACTGCTTTAGAGCTGTAGAACCGGGTCAGCAGAACTGCTTTAGAGCTGTAGAACCGGGTCAGCAGAGCTGCTTTAGAGCCAGTAAACCAGACCAGCAGTGCTGCTCTGTAGCCTAAGAACTAGGTCAGCAGAGCTGCTCTAGAGCCAGAGAACCAGGTCAGCAGACCTGCTGTAGAGCCAGAGAAACCAGGTCAGGAGAGCTGCTTTAGAGGTGAGAACCAGGTCAGCAGAGCAGCTTTAGAGCCAGAGAACCAGGTCAGCAGAGCTGCTCTAGAGCCTAAGAACTGGGTCAGCAGAGCTGCTCTAGAGCCAGAGAACCAGGTCAGCAGAGCTGCTATAGAGCCAGAGAAACCAGGTAAGCAGAGCTGCTTTGGAGGGAGAGAACCAGGTCAGCAGAGCTACTTCACAGCCAGAGAACCATGCCAGCAGAGCTGCTTCAGAGCCAGAGAACCAGGACAGCAGAGCTGCTGTAGAACAAGAGATCGAGGTCAGCAGAGCTGCTCCAGAGCCAGAAAACCAAGTCAGCAGAGGTGCTTTAGAGCCATACAACCTGGTCAGCAGAGCTGCTTTAGAGCCAGAGAACCAGGTCAGCAGAGCTGCTCTAGAGCCAGGGAACCAGGTCAGCAGAGCTGCTTTAGAGGGAGAGAACCAGGTCAGCAGATATGCTCTAGAGCCAGAGAACCAGGTCAGCAGAGCTGCTTTAGAGGGAGAGAACCAGATCAGCAGAGCTGCTGTAGAGCCAGAGAAACCAGGTCAGTAGAACTGCTTTAGAGGGAGAGAACCAGGTCAGCAGAGCTGCTCTAGAGGGGGAGAACCAGGTCAGCAGAGCTGCTCTAGAGCCAGAGAACCATGTCAGCAGAACTGCTTTAGAGCCATAGAACCGGGTCAGCAGAGCTGCTTTAGAGCCAGAGAACCAGGTCAGCAGAGCTGTTGTAGAGCCAGAGAACCAGGTCAGCAGAGCTGCTCTATAGGATAAGAACTAGGTCAGCAGAGCTGCTCTAGAGCCAGAGAACCAGGTCAGCAGAGCTGCTGTAGAGCCAGAGAAACCAGGTCAGCACAGCTGCTTAAGAGGGAGAGAACCAGGTCAGCAGAGCTACTTCAGAGCCAGAGAACCAGGCCAGCAGAGCTGCTTTAGAGTCAGAGAAACAGGTCAGCAGAGCTGCTTTAGAACCAGAGAACCAGGTCAGCAGAGCTGCTCTAGAGCCAGAGAACCAAGTCAACAGAGCTGCTTTAGAGCCATAGAACCAGGCCAGCATAGCTGCTTTAGAGCCATAGAACCAGGTCAGCAGAGCTGCTCTAGAGCCTAAGAACCAGGTCAGCAGATTTGCTCTAGAGCCAGAGAACCAGGTCAGCAGAGCTGCTGTAGAGCCAGAGAACCATGTCAGCAGAACTGCTTTAGAGCTACAGAACCGGGTCAGCAGAGCTGCTTTAGAGCCAGTAAACCAGGTCAGCAGAGCAGTTGTAGAGCCAGAGAACCAAATCAGCAGTGCTGCTCTGTAGCCTAAGAACTAGGTCAGCAGAGCTGCTCTAGAGCCAGAGAACCTGGTCAGTAGACCTGCTCTAGAGCCAGAGAAACCAGGTCAGGAGAGCTGCTTTAGAGGTGAGAACCATCTCAGCAGAACAGCTTTAGAGCCAGAGAACCAAGTCATCAGAGCTGCTCTATAGCCTAAGAACTAGTTCAGCAGAGCTGCTCTAGAGCCAGAGAACCAGGTCAGCAGAGCTGCTGTAGAGCCAGAGAAACCAGGTCAGCAGAGCTGCTTTGGAGGGAGAGAACCAGGTCAGCAGAGCTACTTCAGAGCCAGAGAACCAGGCCAGAAGAGCTGCTTCAGAGCCAGAGAACCAGGACAGCAGAGCTGCTTTAGAACAAGAGATCGAGGTCAGCAGAGCTGCTCTAGAGCCAGAGAACCAGGTCAGCAGAGCTGCTTTAGAGGGAGAGAACCAGGTCAGCAGAGATGCTCTAGAGCCAGAGAACCAGGTCAGCAGAGCTGCTTTAGAGGGAGAGAACCAGGTCAGCAGAGCTGCTCTAGAGCCAGAGAACCAACTCAGCAGAGCTGCTTTAGAGCCATAGAACCAGGCCAGCAGAGCTGCTTTAGAGCCGGAGAACCAGGTCAGCAGAACTGCTCTGGAGCCTAAGAACCAGGTCAGCAGAGCTGCTCTCGAGCCAGAGAAACCAGGTCAGTAGAGCTGCTTTAGAGGGAGAGAACCAGGTCAGAAGAGCTGCTCTAGAGGGAGAGAACCAGGTCAGCAGAGCTGCTCTAGAGCCAGAGAACCATGTCAGCAGAACTGCTTTAGAGCTATAGAACCTGGTCAGCAGAGTTGCTTTAGAGCCAGTAAACCAGGTCAGAAGAGCTGTTGTAGAGCCAGAGAACCAGATCAGCAGTGCTGCTCTGTAGCCTAAGAACTAGGTCTGCAGAGCTACTCTAGAGCCATAGAACCAGGCCAGCAGAGCTGCTTTAGAGCCAGAGAACCAGGTCAGCAGAGCTGCTCTAGAGCCAAAGAACCAGGTCAGCAGAGCTTCTCTAGAGCCAGAGAACCAGGTCATCAGAGCTGCTGTAGAGCCAGAGAAACCAGGTCAGTAGAGCTGCTTTAGAGGGAGAGAACCAGGTCAGCAGAGCTGCTCTAGATGGAGAGAACCAGGTCAGCAGAGCTGCTCTAGAGCCAGAGAACCATGTCAGCAGAACTGCTTTAGAGCTATAGAACAGGGTCAGCAGAGCTGCTTTAGAGCCAGTAAACCAGGTCAGCAGAGCTGTTGTAGAGCCAGAGAATCTGATCAGCAGTGCTGCTCTATAGCCTAAAAACTAGGTCAGCCGAGCTGCCCTAGAGCCAGAGAACCAGGTCATCAGAGCTGCTGTAGAGCCAGAGAAACCAGGTCAGCAGAGCTGCTTTGGAGGGAGAGAACCAGGTCAGCAGAGCTACTTCAGAGCCAGAGAACCAGGCCAGCAGAGCTGCTTTAGAGTCAGAGAACCAGGACAGAAGAGCTGCTTTAGAACCAGAGATCGAGGTCAGCAGAGCTGATCTAGAGCCAGAGAACAAAGTCAGCAGAGCTGCTTTAGAGCCATAGAACCAGGTCAGCAGAGCTGCTCTAGAGGCAGAGAACCAGGTCAGCAGAACTGCTTTAGAGCCAGAGAACCAGGTCAGCAGAGCTCTTTAGAGGGAGAGAACCAGGTCAGCAGAGCTGCTTTAGAGCCAGAGAACCAGGTCCGCAGAGCTGCTCTAGAGCCATAGAACCAGGTCAGCAGAGCTGCTTTAGAGCCAGAGAACCAGGTCAGCAGAGCTGCTTTAGAGCCATAGAACCAGGTCAACAGAGCTGCTTTGGAGCCAGAGAATCGGGTCAGCAGAACTGCTCTAGAGGAAAAGAACAATGTCAGCAGAGCTGCTTTAGAGGGAGAGAACCAGGTCAGCAGATCTGCTTTAGAGCCAGAGAACCAGGTCAGCAGAGCTGCTCTAGAGCCAGAGACCCAGATCAGCAGAGCTGCTCTAGAGGCAGAGAACCAGGTCAGTAGAGCTGATTTAGATGGAGAGAACTAGGTCAGCAGAGCTGCTTTAGAGCCAGAGAACCAGGTCAGCAGAGCTGCTCTAGAGCCAGAGAACCAGGTCAGCAGAGCTGCTTTAGAGCCAAAGAACCAGGTCAGCAGAGCTGCTTTAGAGCCAGAGAACCAGGTCAGCAGAGCTGCTCGAGAGCCTAAGAACCGAGTCAGCAGAGCTGCTCTAGAGCCAAAGTACCAGGTCAGCAGAGCTGCTGTAGAGCCAGAGAACCAGGTCAGCAGAGCTGCTGTAGAGCCAGAGAAACCAGGTCAGTAGAGCTGCTATAGAGCGAGAGAACCAGGTCAGCAGAGCTGATTTAGAGGGAGAGTGTCATGAATCCATACCCTGTTCCCAATAAAAAACCCACCCCAATCCCGTGCATCCTGCACTCCAAAAGATGTGTGTATTTATTTTGTGATGGTTATCTGCATGGTTCATTGATGTCAGTGTTTGGGAAAAGGGTACTGCTTGTTTTGTGGACTTCACTAGCGTACAGTATCGTTTGGGCAGTGGCAACATTTGATTTCCTGGAATTGACAACACTTGTAATCATGATGACACTGTCGGTGTTTGTTTCAGCCTGCTTTGCGTCTGTGCGGCGCGAGCGCAGGAAGCATCTGAGCAATTGAATCGGTTTGCTCGCGTAGCTCAAAAACCCGGAACAAGGAGCACGCACACGCGCGCCTGTTTACGAACGTCTCTGGGTGTGGCTAGGGTATTTAAGGCACACCCAGATTCCGGAAAGGTGCTTAGCCTTCCGCCTCTTCACCGGAGAACATCGCGCTGACCTGGCTCTGCACTTACCGTCAATCCGGCTCCTTGGGTCCTGAATTATCCTGCTTCCAGTTCCGCTTCCAGCATCTTCGTCTCTTCGATCCTCGCAGCGAGATGAAACCTGTAAAGAAAGGAAAATAAGCTAAGTACAATTTCTCTTACAACATCTTCTGGCGCCCATCGCAAGAGAGAGAGTTTAAGTAAAGGAACTTTACAAATTTTTGGACATTCGGACAATCGAGATGTTATTGTTCGGAATAGGTTATAATCGAAAGAGAAAAGTATTGTAGATGTGATATGTATATCTTTTGTTGTATATTCTTTGTTTTGGATTAATAGACGTGACTTGGCAACGACGGAAAGAACAGGAAGGATTGCTTAGTAAGTGAACAGGCATAGGAAAAATGTAACGAAAGTTGTTCACCAAATTACTGTTGTAACATTATTAATGAATGTTATGTATTGTTTGTTCTTAGACATTTCAAAACCCAACTGCTTCATTAATCACAACATCACCAAACAAGTGGAGAACATAGAACTTCCTCACATCGCGACACCTTCCTGGACGCGAAGCCTAATCCTGTAGAATCGCAGGTAGGATACTTGTAACTAGTATACCTAAAAAGAATCAAGGAAGTGACAAAAAGCTAAAGTACTCAGAATATGTTTAAGTGAAGGGTCAGTAAGCTAAGGAATCTTCTTGTTAATTCGCAGGTCGACTACAGGAACGTCATTAGCGTCGATTCCGGCCCTCCTCCCTCAATCCTATTGTCAACCTAGGAGTGCATATAAAAATCTGGGTTATCGAATAGAGTTATAGGGAGTTTGGCCCATAGCGTCTCTGCGAAACACCACCAAGCACCTTACAGGTAAAGGTAAGAGAATTCAGGTAAGAGTGCTTGGAAAACCTGACAGAAGGCTAAGCCCACGTAACCAGTTTCGCCCAGACGCTATGGATCAAACTACGCAGATATCCTTGCAAGATTTAGCTACAATGTTAGCAGAGATTAGAACAGAAAATGCGGAAATACGTAGGGATATTTCGGTGTTACAATCTCGAGTGCAGAAACCCGTGTTAAAGCCACCTCTCTTTCAACCGCCCTTGCAAAATGCGTTTGGTGGATCATCCACTACAACCTCAGCTATGCCTACTCAAATTCAGGTTGTTACTCCAGTATCAGTTCCTTTGGCACCCCCAGAAAGATTTCAAGGAGATTGTAACAAGTTTTCTATATTCTTAAATCAGTGTCATTTGCATTTTATAGCAAAACCCACTGCGTTTCCAAATGATTCATCTAAGGTTGCTTTTATTTTATCTTATCTAGGTGGGGACGCAGCATTATGGTCAGTACCTTTAGTAGAACGAAATGATCCAATATTGTATGATCTGCGACGATTTAAAGATACGATGAAAAAATTGTTTGCAAAACATGTGTTTGTACAATCAGCAGATCATGAACTACTAGATTTAAAACAAGGAAATTCAGATCTTCTACATTATATATCAAAGTTCAATAGGCTGGTAATAGAAACAGAGTGGCCAGAGGAGAAACGGGTGTCACTATTCTATCGTGGTTTAAAAGACGACCTTAAAGACATGATCACTCAGATTTTAGACCCTCCTACCGATAGCGAAGAATTCATAGATTTGGTAGTAAAATTAAATCATCGCATTTCAGAGAGAAAGGGTGAGAAAGGGAAGTTTGACCATAGAATGTTTTCATTTAAAGAAAAAACAACCTCTAAAACTGAGTCGTCTTCTAGACCAGATTTAGTAGAGCCTATGCAAATTGGTACCATTAGAGGACCCTTAACTGCCGAAGAGAAAGAAAAACGTCGTAAATTAAACCAATGTCTTTACTGCGGAAAGAAAGGACATTTTGTAAAAGAATGCCCAACTCGACCTGTTAGACCCAAAACAAAAATTTCTGAGGTAGTAGCAATTCAACAATCGGAAAACTAAAAAACTCGGTAGATACAGAGGTCATTTTATCGAGTGTTCAAACTAGTTTGGCCTCTACAAAACCTGTTCCTTCTCATTGCCATCTTAGCATAAAAGTCTGCTTACGGACCCTCGACGACAATACTAAAAGTTGGTCCATAGATGCTCTGATTGATTCAGGGGCTACAGGAAATTTCGTGGATACTCAGTTGTTTTTGAATCTAGGATTGAGAAAAATCATAAAAGAGACACCAGAGATAGTACGAGCTGTCGATGGGAAGGAGTTAACTTCAGGTCCTATTCAATATCATACTGAATTGTTAACTATGACTTGTGCCTCCAAACACACCGAGGATATTAGGTTCGATATCATTGATGCTCCTCAGTTTGGTTTGATTTTAGGCATACCATGGTTAGTGCTTCATAACCCCTACATAGATTGGACACAACGAACAATATTGTTCAAATCTGACTTTTGTCATACAACTTGTTTACAGGGTCATCCTGACGCTGAGCTTGTAATACAAGGATATGATTTTCCGAAAGAATCAAAAACGATTCTACTTCTTGATGGAGTTCCAAAAGAATATAACGATCTGTTTGATGTGTTTGACAAAAAAAAGGCTAACACCTTGCCGCCCCATAGGGATTATGATTGTCAAATAGATTTGGTCCCAGGTGCGACTTTACCGTGTAGTCGCATATATGCATTAACCGAAAAGGAAAATGAGCATCTACGTGAATATCTAGATGAATATTTAAAGAACGGATTTATACGGCATTCTAAGTCCCCGGTTTCATCTCCTCTCTTTTTTATCCCTAAAAAGGGGGGGGAGTTACGTACATGCATCGACTATAGAGCCATCAATAATGTAACGGTGAAGAATAGATATCCTTTACCTTTGATACCAACTTTACTCGATCAGATCAAGGATGCGACCATTTATACAAAACTGGATCTACGAGGTGCATATCATTTGGTACGAGTCCGAGAGGGCGATGAATGGAAAACTGCTTTCCGTACCAAATTTGGTTTATATGAATACCAAGTCATGCCCTTCGGACTCTGTAACGCACCTGCAGCGTTCCAGTTTTTTATAAATGAGGTCTTAAGAGATTTCTTGGACATATGTTGTGTAGTATATATTGATGATATACTCATTTATTCAAAGAACAAATCTGATCATGTAAAACAGGTAAGGGCCATTCTTCAACAGCTTCTTAATAATTCTCTGTTTGTAAAATTGGAAAAGAGCATGTTTCATGTAACTACTGTGGATTTTTTAGGCTACATCCTAAGTCCATCAGGAATTGAAATGGATCCCAAGAAAGTTAAAGCAATCACAGAATGGCCTAGTCCCACTACTGTCAAACAGGTACAAAGTTTTTTGGGGTTTGCCAATTTCTATAGGCGTTTCATTGACAAATTTTCCAACACAATTACTCCCATCACAAAACTATTGAGAAAAAATTCCAAGTTTGATTGGACATCAGAAGCTGAAAAAGCCTTTCAAACGTTAAAAGCTCACTTTACTTCTGCCCCTGTTTTAACACATCCAGATCCAGCCCAACCATTCATAGTTGAAGCGGATGCTTCACAATATGCCATAGGAGGTATTTTATCCCAACGAGACAAAAACACAGGCCAAATGCATCCCATTGCATATTATTCAAGGAAACTATCTCCCACAGAACAGAATTATGCCATTGCTGATCGGGAATTATTAGCTATAAAAGCTGTATTTGAAGAATGGCGTCATTATCTGTTAGGAGCTAGACATCCTGTAACCATATACACTGATCACCGGAATTTACAGTCTTTAAAATCTGTCAAGGCTTTGTCAGCTCGTCAGTTGCGCTGGTCGCAGTTTTTCAATGATTATGACTTTGTCATCACTTATCGCCCTGGAAAAGACAATAACAAAGCGGATGCATTATCTCGCATCGGCATAAGTGATGACTTAAATTTACGGCGTGAAAAAATACAACCTATAATCCCTACAGAATGTTTTCACATTGGACTTATAGACACTAATGTAATACCAGACATTACAAAGGTACTACAGACTCGATCTAAGGAGGAGTGGAGTTTAGATTATCCTTTATTGCAATGGAGAAAAGAGTTGTTGTACATGACAGATCAGATTTTTGTACCCAATGTACCCATTCAAAGACGTGTTTTGGAAATGTATCATGATTCTTTGTTGTCTGTTCATCCAGGAATTACTAAAATGTATCAGATAATCAAGAGAAAGTATTGGTGGCCTACCATGTTCAAAGACATCCAAGATTATGTTGCTACATGTTCTGTGTGTATTCAAAATAAATCCACTCGTCATGCTCCCAGTGGTATGCTGTTACTATTACCTATACCTCCTCAACCTTGGCACACTCTGTCATTAGACTTCATAGTAGAGTTACCTCGTACAAGCAAGGGTTTTACTGTAATTTTAACTGTTATAGATCAGTTTTCACGAGAAGCTCATTTCATTCCGTTGAAGAAACTCCCATCTGCCTTCGAGTTAGCTAAACTGTTTGTCAAAGAAATAGTGAGATTACATGGAATACCGTCCATTGTCCTTTCGGACAGAGGTCCGCAGTTCATTTCACATTTTTGGCAACAATTAGGAAAATCCTTGAATATTGACGTGCGTACTTCATCCAGTTACCATCCCCAAACCGATGGCTTAACTGAACGCACGAATCAAACCATTGAACAATTTCTCAGATGTACACTAAGTACCTGTGACCAAGAATGGTCAGATGTTTTGTGGGCAATGGAATTTGCTTACAACAATTCAGAACATTCTGCTATAGGAATGTCTCCTTTTTTTTGTAATCACGGTTTCCACCCCAAGGATACCATGGTTTTACACGAACTGGAAAAAGAAAATCCATCAGTCACAGAGTTTGTTACCCAGTTGATTACAAATCAACAACTAGCACACTTATCTCTAGCACAAGCAAAGGAAAGTCAAAAAAGATTTGCTGATAAACATAGGTCGGAACCTCCTTCTTATATAGCAGGGGACAAAGTTTGGTTATCTACCAAGAATTTAAGAATAAAAAGTCATAAAGCTTTTCGTCCTCGCTTCATAGGACCTTTTGCCATAGAAAAAGTCATCAATCCAGTATGTGTGAAATTGTCTCTTCCATCTCATTTTCAGTTTCATCCAGTTTTTCACGTTTCGTTAGTGAAACCATTTAATTCTGACACTAGACTCACAGCAAGTCCTTCAGCAATAGAAGTAGATGGAGTCCCAGAATTTGAGGTGAAGGCAGTTCTAGATTCTAAACGCATTAGGAACAAATTGTTTTATCTTGTAGACTGGAAAGGTTACGGTCCTGAGGAACGTTCTTGGGAACCTCTGGCCAATTTACAAAATGCTCCTAAAGCTTTGAAAAGATTTCATGCTCGTTGTCCTGAGAAACCAAGGCCAATTCCCGGAGTGTTAGGGGGGATTCTACGAGGGGGGTACTGTCATGAATCCATACCCTGTTCCCAATAAAAAACCCACCCCAATCCCGTGCATCCTGCACTCCAAAAGATGTGTGTATTTATTTTGTGATGGTTATCTGCATGGTTCATTGATGTCAGTGTTTGGGAAAAGGGTACTGCTTGTTTTGTGGACTTCACTAGCGTACAGTATCGTTTGGGCAGTGGCAACATTTGATTTCCTGGAATTGACAACACTTGTAATCATGATGACACTGTCGGTGTTTGTTTCAGCCTGCTTTGCGTCTGTGCGGCGCGAGCGCAGGAAGCATCTGAGCAATTGAATCGGTTTGCTCGCGTAGCTCAAAAACCCGGAACAAGGAGCACGCACACGCGCGCCTGTTTACGAACGTCTCTGGGTGTGGCTAGGGTATTTAAGGCACACCCAGATTCCGGAAAGGTGCTTAGCCTTCCGCCTCTTCACCGGAGAACATCGCGCTGACCTGGCTCTGCACTTACCGTCAATCCGGCTCCTTGGGTCCTGAATTTTCCTGCTTCCAGTTCCGCTTCCAGCATCTTCGTCTCTTCGATCCTCGCAGCGAGATGAAACCTGTAAAGAAAGGAAAATAAGCTAAGTACAATTTCTCTTACAACATCTTCTGGCGCCCATCGCAAGAGAGAGAGTTTAAGTAAAGGAACTTTACAAATTTTTGGACATTCGGACAATCGAGATGTTATTGTTCGGAATAGGTTATAATCGAAAGAGAAAAGTATTGTAGATGTGATATGTATATCTTTTGTTGTATATTCTTTGTTTTGGATTAATAGACGTGACTTGGCAACGACGGAAAGAACAGGAAGGATTGCTTAGTAAGTGAACAGGCATAGGAAAAATGTAACGAAAGTTGTTCACCAAATTACTGTTGTAACATTATTAATGAATGTTATGTATTGTTTGTTCTTAGACATTTCAAAACCCAACTGCTTCATTAATCACAACATCACCAAACAAGTGGAGAACATAGAACTTCCTCACATCGCGACACCTTCCTGGACGCGAAGCCTAATCCTGTAGAATCGCAGGTAGGATACTTGTAACTAGTATACCTAAAAAGAATCAAGGAAGTGACAAAAAGCTAAAGTACTCAGAATATGTTTAAGTGAAGGGTCAGTAAGCTAAGGAATCTTCTTGTTAATTCGCAGGTCGACTACAAGAACGTCATTAGCATCGATTCCGGCCCTCCTCCCTCAATCCTATTGTCAACCTAGGAGTGCATATAAAAATCTGGGTTATCGAATAGAGTTATAGGGAGTTTGGCCCATAGCGTCTCTGCGAAACACCACCAAGCACCTTACAGGTAAAGGTAAGAGAATTCAGGTAAGAGTGCTTGGAAAACCTGACAGAGAGAACCAGGTCAGCAGAGCTGCTTTATAGCCAAGGGACCAGGTCAGCAGAGCTGCTCTAGAGCCAGAGAAACCAGGTCAGCAGAGCTGCTTTGGAGGGAGAGAACCAGGTCAGCAGAGCTACTTCAGAGCCAGAGAACCAAGCCAGCAGAGCTGCTTCAGAGCCAGAGAACCAGGACAGCAGAGCTGCTTTAGAACAAGAGATCGAGGTCAGCAGAGCTGCTCCAGAGCCAGAAAACCAAGTCAGCAGAGGTGCTTTAGAGCCATACAACCAGGTCAGCAGAGCTGCTTTAGAGCCAGAGAACCAGGTCAGCAGAGCTGCTCTAGAGCCAGGGAACCAGGTCAGCAGATCTGCTTTAGAGGGAGAGAACCAGGTCAGCAGAGATGCTCTAGAGCCAGAGAACCAGGTCAGCAGAGCTGCTTTAGAGGGAGAGAACCAGATCAGCAGAGCTGCTGTAGAGCCAGAGATACCAGGTCAGTAGAGCTGCTTTAGAGGGAGAGAACCAGGTCAGCAGAGCTGCTCTAGAGGGGGAGAACCAGGTCAGCAGAGCTGCTCTAGAGCCAGAGAACCATGTCAGCAGAACTGCTTTAGAGCCATAGAACCGGGTCAGCAGAGCTGCTTTAGAGCCAGAGAACCAGGTCAGCAGAGCTGCTTTAGAGCCAGAGAACCAGGTCAGCAGAGCTGCTTTAGAACCAGAGATCCAGGTCAGCAGAGCTGCTCTAGAGCCTAAGAACCAGGTCAGCAGATTTGCTCTAGAGCCAGAGAACCAGGTCAGCAGAGCTGCTGTAGAGCCAGAGAACCATGTCAGCAGAACTGCTTTAGAGCTATAGAACCGGGTCAGCAGAGCTGCTTTAGAGCCAGTAAACCAGGTCAGCAGAGCAGTTGTAGAGCCAGAGAACCAAATCAGCAGTGCTGCTCTGTAGCCTAAGAACTAGGTCAGCAGAGCTGCTCTAGAGCCAGAGAACCTGGTCAGTAGACCTGCTCTAGAGCCAGAGAAACCAGGTCAGGAGAGCTGCTTTAGAGGTGAGAACCATCTCAGCAGAGCAGCTTTAGAGCCAGAGAACCAAGTCATCAGAGCTGCTCTATAGCCGAAGAACTAGTTCAGCAGAGCTGCTCTAGAGCCAGAGAACCAGGTCAGCAGAGCTGCTGTAGAGCCAGAGAAACCAGGTCAGCAGAGCTGCTTTGGAGGGAGAGAACCAGGTCAGCAGAGCTACTTCAGAGCCAGAGAACCAGGCCAGAAGAGCTGCTTCAGAGCCAGAGAACCAGGACAGCAGAGCTGCTTTAGAACAAGAGATCGAGGTCAGCAGAGCTGCTCTAGAGCCAGAGAACCAGGTCAGCAGAGCTGCTTTAGAGGGAGAGAACCAGGTCAGCAGAGATGCTCTAGAGCCAGAGAACCAGGTCAGCAGAGCTGCTTTAGAGGGAGAGAACCAGGTCAGCAGAGCTGCTCTAGAGCCAGAGAACCAACTCAGCAGAGCTGCTTTAGAGCCATAGAACCAGGCCAGCAGAGCTGCTTTAGAGCCGGAGAACCAGGTCAGCAGAACTGCTCTGGAGCCTAAGAACCAGGTCAGCAGAGCTGCTCTCGAGCCAGAGAAACCAGGTCAGTAGAGCTGCTTTAGAGGGAGAGAACCAGGTCAGAAGAGCTGCTCTAGAGGGAGAGAACCAGGTCAGCAGAGCTGCTCTAGAGCCAGAGAACCATGTCAGCAGAACTGCTTTAGAGCTATAGAACCTGGTCAGCAGAGTTGCTTTAGAGCCAGTAAACCAGGTCAGAAGAGCTGTTGGAGAGCCAGAGAACCAGATCAGCAGTGCTGCTCTGTAGCCTAAGAACTAGGTCTGCAGAGCTACTCTAGAGCCATAGAACCAGGCCAGCAGAGCTGCTTTAGAGCCAGAGAACCAGGTCAGCAGAGCTGCTCTAGAGCCAAAGAACCAGGTCAGCAGAGCTTCTCTAGAGCCAGAGAACCAGGTCATCAGAGCTGCTGTAGAGCCAGAGAAACCAGGTCAGTAGAGCTGCTTTAGAGGGAGAAAACCAGGTCAGCAGAGCTGCTCTAGATGGAGAGAACCAGGTCAGCAGAGCTGCTCTAGAGCCAGAGAACCATGTCAGCAGAACTGCTTTAGAGCTATAGAACAGGGTCAGCAGAGCTGCTTTAGAGCCAGTAAACCAGGTCAGCAGAGCTGTTGTAGAGCCAGAGAACCAGATCAGCAGTGCTGCTCTATAGCCTAAAAACTAGGTCAGCCGAGCTGCCCTAGAGCCAGAGAACCAGGTCATCAGAGCTGCTGTAGAGCCAGAGAAACCAGGTCAGCAGAGCTGCTTTGGAGGGAGAGAACCAGGTCAGCAGAGCTACTTCAGAGCCAGAGAACCAGGCCAGCAGAGCTGCTTTAGAGTCAGAGAACCAGGACAGAAGAGCTGCTTTAGAACCAGAGATCGAGGTCAGCAGAGCTGCTCTAGAGCCAGAGAACAAAGTCAGCAGAGCTGCTTTAGAGCCATAGAACCAGGTCAGCAGAGCTGCTCTAGAGGCAGAGAACCAGGTCAGCAGAACTGCTTTAGAGCCAGAGAACCAGGTCAGCAGAGCTCTTTAGAGGGAGAGAACCAGGTCAGCAGAGCTGCTTTAGAGCCAGAGAACCAGGTCCGCAGAGCTGCTTTAGAGCCATAGAACCAGGTCAGCAGAGCTGCTTTAGAGCCAGAGAACCAGGTCAGCAGAGCTGCTTTAGAGCCATAGAACCAGGTCAACAGAGCTGCTTTGGAGCCAGAGAATCGGGTCAGCAGAACTGCTCTAGAGGAAAAGAACAATGTCAGCAGAGCTGCTTTAGAGGGAGAGAACCAGGTCAGCAGATCTGCTTTAGAGCCAGAGAACCAGGTCAGCAGAGCTGCTCTAGAGCCAGAGACCCAGATCAGCAGAGCTGCTCTAGAGGCAGAGAACCAGGTCAGTAGAGCTGATTTAGATGGAGAGAACCAGGTCAGCAGAGCTGCTTTAGAGCCAGAGAACCAGGTCAGCAGAGCTGCTCTAGAGCCAGAGAACCAGGTCAGCAGAGCTGCTTTAGAGCCAAAGAACCAGGTCAGCAGAGCTTCTTTAGAGCCAGAGAACCAGGTCAGCAGAGCTGCTCGAGAGCCTAAGAACCGAGTCAGCAGAGCTGCTCTAGAGCCAAAGTACCAGGTCAGCAGAGCTGCTGTAGAGCCAGAGAACCAGGTCAGCAGAGCTGCTGTAGAGCCAGAGAAACCAGGTCAGTAGAGCTGCTATAGAGCGAGAGAACCAGGTCAGCAGAGCTGATTTAGAGGGAGAGAACCAGGTCAGCAGAGCTGCTTTATAGCCAAGGGACCAGGTCAGCAGAGCTGCTCTAGAGCCAGAGAAACCAGGTCAGCAGAGCTGCTTTGGAGGGAGAGAACCAGGTCAGCAGAGCTACTTCAGAGCCAGAGAACCAAGCCAGCAGAGCTGCTTCAGAGCCAGAGAACCAGGACAGCAGAGCTGCTTTAGAACAAGAGATCGAGGTCAGCAGAGCTGCTCCAGAGCCAGAAAACCAAGTCAGCAGAGGTGCTTTAGAGCCATACAACCAGGTCAGCAGAGCTGCTTTAGAGCCAGAGAACCAGGTCAGCAGAGCTGCTCTAGAGCCAGGGAACCAGGTCAGCAGATCTGCTTTAGAGGGAGAGAACCAGGTCAGCAGAGATGCTCTAGAGCCAGAGAACCAGGTCAGCAGAGCTGCTTTAGAGGGAGAGAACCAGATCAGCAGAGCTGCTGTAGAGCCAGAGATACCAGGTCAGTAGAGCTGCTTTAGAGGGAGAGAACCAGGTCAGCAGAGCTGCTCTAGAGGGGGAGAACCAGGTCAGCAGAGCTGCTCTAGAGCCAGAGAACCATGTCAGCAGAACTGCTTTAGAGCCATAGAACCGGGTCAGCAGAGCTGCTTTACAGCCAGAGAACCAGGTCAGCAGAGCTGCTTTAGAGCCAGAGAACCAGGTCAGCAGAGCTGCTTTAGAACCAGAGAACCAGGTCAGCAGAGCTGCTCTAGAGCCTAAGAACCAGGTCAGCAGATTTGCTCTAGAGCCATAGAACCAGGTCAGCAGAGCTGCTTTAGAGCCAGAGAACCAGGTCAGCAGAGCTGCTTTAGAGCCATAGAACCAGGTCAACAGAGCTGCTTTGGAGCCAGAGAATCGGGTCAGCAGAACTGCTCTAGAGGAAAAGAACAATGTCAGCAGAGCTGCTTTAGAGGGAGAGAACCAGGTCAGCAGATCTGCTTTAGAGCCAGAGAACCAGGTCAGCAGAGCTGCTCTAGAGCCAGAGACACAGATCAGCAGAGCTGCTCTAGAGGCAGAGAACCAGGTCAGTAGAGCTGATTTAGATGGAGAGAACCAGGTCAGCAGAGCTGCTTTAGAGCCAGAGAACCAGGTCAGCAGAGCTGCTCTAGAGCCAGAGAACCAGGTCAGCAGAGCTGCTTTAGAGCCAAAGAACCAGGTCAGCAGAGCTGCTTTAGAGCCAGAGAACCAGGTCAGCAGAGCTGCTCGAGAGCCTAAGAACCGAGTCAGCAGAGCTGCTCTAGAGCCAAAGTACCAGGTCAGCAGAGCTGCTGTAGAGCCAGAGAACCAGGTCAGCAGAGCTGCTGTAGAGCCAGAGAAACCAGGTCAGTAGAGCTGCTATAGAGCGAGAGAACCAGGTCAGCAGAGCTGATTTAGAGGGAGAGAACCAGGTCAGCAGAGGTGCTTTATAGCCAAGGGACCAGGTCAGCAGAGCTGCTCTAGAGCCAGAGAAACCAGGTCAGCAGAGCTGCTTTGGAGGGAGAGAACCAGGTCAGCAGAGCTACTTCAGAGCCAGAGAACCAAGCCAGCAGAGCTGCTTCAGAGCCAGAGAACCAGGACAGCAGAGCTGCTTTAGAACAAGAGATCGAGGTCAGCAGAGCTGCTCCAGAGCCAGAAAACCAAGTCAGCAGAGGTGCTTTAGAGCCATACAACCATGTCAGCAGAACTGCTTTAGAGCTATAGAACCGGGTCAGCAGAGCTGCTTTAGAGCCAGTAAACCAGGTCAGCAGAGCAGTTGTAGAGCCAGAGAACCAAATCAGCAGTGCTGCTCTGTAGCCTAAGAACTAGGTCAGCAGAGCTGCTCTAGAGCCAGAGAACCTGGTCAGTAGACCTGCTCTAGAGCCAGAGAAACCAGGTCAGGAGAGCTGCTTTAGAGGTGAGAACCATCTCAGCAGAGCAGCTTTAGAGCCAGAGAACCAAGTCATCAGAGCTGCTCTATAGCCTAAGAACTAGTTCAGCAGAGCTGCTCTAGAGCCAGAGAACCAGGTCAGCAGAGCTGCTGTAGAGCCAGAGAAACAAGGTCAGCAGAGCTGCTTTGGAGGGAGAGAACCAGGTCAGCAGAGCTACTTCAGAGCCAGAGAACCAGGCCAGAAGAGCTGCTTCAGAGCCAGAGAACCAGGACAGCAGAGCTGCTTTAGAACAAGAGATCGAGGTCAGCAGAGCTGCTCTAGAGCCAGAGAACCAGGTCAGCAGAGCTGCTTTAGAGGGAGAAACCAGGTCAGCAGAGATGCTCTAGAGCCAGAGAACCAGGTCAGCAGAGCTGCTTTAGAGGGAGAGAACCAGGTCAGCAAAGCTGCTCTAGAGCCAGAGAACCAACTCAGCAGAGCAGCTTTAGAGCCATAGAACCAGGCCAGCAGAGCTGCTTTAGAGCCGGAGAACCAGGTCATCAGAGCTGCTCTATAGCCGAAGAGCTAGTTCAGCAGAGCTGCTCTAGAGCCAGAGAACCAGGTCAGCAGAGCTGCTGTAGAGCCAGAGAAACCAGGTCAGCAGAGCTGCTTTGGAGGGAGAGAACCAGGTCAGCAGAGCTACTTCAGAGCCAGAGAACCAGGCCAGAAGAGCTGCTTCAGAGCCAGAGAACCAGGACAGCAGAGCTGCTTTAGAACAAGAGATCGAGGTCAGCAGAGCTGCTCTAGAGCCAGAGAACCAGGTCAGCAGAGCTGCTTTAGAGGGAGAGAACCAGGTCAGCAGAGATGCTCTAGAGCCAGAGAACCAGGTCAGCAGAGCTGCTTTAGAGGGAGAGAACCAGGTCAGCAGAGCTGCTCTAGAGCCAGAGAACCAACTCAGCAGAGCTGCTTTAGAGCCATAGAACCAGGCCAGCAGAGCTGCTTTAGAGCCGGAGAACCAGGTCAGCAGAACTGCTCTGGAGCCTAAGAACCAGGTCAGCAGAGCTGCTCTCGAGCCAGAGAAACCAGGTCAGTAGAGCTGCTTTAGAGGGAGAGAACCAGATCAGAAGAGCTGCTCTAGAGGGAGAGAACCAGGTCAGCAGAGCTGCTCTAGAGCCAGAGAACCATGTCAGCAGAACTGCTTTAGAGCTATAGAACCTGGTCAGCAGAGTTGCTTTAGAGCCAGTAAACCAGGTCAGAAGAGCTGTTGGAGAGCCAGAGAACCAGATCAGCAGTGCTGCTCTGTAGCCTAAGAACTAGGTCTGCAGAGCTACTCTAGAGCCATAGAACCAGGCCAGCAGAGCTGCTTTAGAGCCAGAGAACCAGGTCAGCAGAGCTGCTCTAGAGCCAAAGAACCAGGTCAGCAGAGCTTCTCTAGAGCCAGAGAACCAGGTCATCAGAGCTGCTGTAGAGCCAGAGAAACCAGGTCAGTAGAGCTGCTTTAGAGGGAGAAAACCAGGTCAGCAGAGCTGCTCTAGATGGAGAGAACCAGGTCAGCAGAGCTGCTCTAGAGCCAGAGAACCATGTCAGCAGAACTGCTTTAGAGCTATAGAACAGGGTCAGCAGAGCTGCTTTAGAGCCAGTAAACCAGGTCAGCAGAGCTGTTGTAGAGCCAGAGAACCAGATCAGCAGTGCTGCTCTATAGCCTAAAAACTAGGTCAGCCGAGCTGCCCTAGAGCCAGAGAACCAGGTCATCAGAGCTGCTGTAGAGCCAGAGAAACCAGGTCAGCAGAGCTGCTTTGGAGGGAGAGAACCAGGTCAGCAGAGCTACTTCAGAGCCAGAGAACCAGGCCAGCAGAGCTGCTTTAGAGTCAGAGAACCAGGACAGAAGAGCTGCTTTAGAACCAGAGATCGAGGTCAGCAGAGCTGCTCTAGAGCCAGAGAACAAAGTCAGCAGAGCTGCTTTAGAGCCATAGAACCAGGTCAGCAGAGCTGCTCTAGAGGCAGAGAACCAGGTCAGCAGAACTGCTTTAGAGCCAGAGAACCAGGTCAGCAGAGCTCTTTAGAGGGAGAGAACCAGGTCAGCAGAGCTGCTTTAGAGCCAGAGAACCAGGTCCGCAGAGCTGCTTTAGAGCCATAGAACCAGGTCAGCAGAGCTGCTTTAGAGCCAGAGAACCAGGTCAGCAGAGCTGCTTTAGAGCCATAGAACCAGGTCAACAGAGCTGCTTTGGAGCCAGAGAATCGGGTCAGCAGAACTGCTCTAGAGGAAAAGAACAATGTCAGCAGAGCTGCTTTAGAGGGAGAGAACCAGGTCAGCAGATCTGCTTTAGAGCCAGAGAACCAGGTCAGCAGAGCTGCTCTAGAGCCAGAGACCCAGATCAGCAGAGCTGCTCTAGAGGCAGAGAACCAGGTCAGTAGAGCTGATTTAGATGGAGAGAACCAGGTCAGCAGAGCTGCTTTAGAGCCAGAGAACCAGGTCAGCAGAGCTGCTCTAGAGCCAGAGAACCAGGTCAGCAGAGCTGCTTTAGAGCCAAAGAACCAGGTCAGCAGAGCTTCTTTAGAGCCAGAGAACCAGGTCAGCTGAGCTGCTCGAGAGCCTAAGAACCGAGTCAGCAGAGCTGCTCTAGAGCCAAAGTACCAGGTCAGCAGAGCTGCTGTAGAGCCAGAGAACCAGGTCAGCAGAGCTGCTGTAGAGCCAGAGAAACCAGGTCAGTAGAGCTGCTATAGAGCGAGAGAACCAGGTCAGCAGAGCTGATTTAGAGGGAGAGAACCAGGTCAGCAGAGCTGCTTTATAGCCAAGGGACCAGGTCAGCAGAGCTGCTCTAGAGCCAGAGAAACCAGGTCAGCAGAGCTGCTTTGGAGGGAGAGAACCAGGTCAGCAGAGCTACTTCAGAGCCAGAGAACCAAGCCAGCAGAGCTGCTTCAGAGCCAGAGAACCAGGACAGCAGAGCTGCTTTAGAACAAGAGATCGAGGTCAGCAGAGCTGCTCCAGAGCCAGAAAACCAAGTCAGCAGAGGTGCTTTAGAGCCATACAACCAGGTCAGCAGAGCTGCTTTAGAGCCAGAGAACCAGGTCAGCAGAGCTGCTCTAGAGCCAGGGAACCAGGTCAGCAGATCTGCTTTAGAGGGAGAGAACCAGGTCAGCAGAGATGCTCTAGAGCCAGAGAACCAGGTCAGCAGAGCTGCTTTAGAGGGAGAGAACCAGATCAGCAGAGCTGCTGTAGAGCCAGAGATACCAGGTCAGTAGAGCTGCTTTAGAGGGAGAGAACCAGGTCAGCAGAGCTGCTCTAGAGGGGGAGAACCAGGTCAGCAGAGCTGCTCTAGAGCCAGAGAACCATGTCAGCAGAACTGCTTTAGAGCCATAGAACCGGGTCAGCAGAGCTGCTTTACAGCCAGAGAACCAGGTCAGCAGAGCTGCTTTAGAGCCAGAGAACCAGGTCAGCAGAGCTGCTTTAGAACCAGAGAACCAGGTCAGCAGAGCTGCTCTAGAGCCTAAGAACCAGGTCAGCAGATTTGCTCTAGAGCCATAGAACCAGGTCAGCAGAGCTGCTTTAGAGCCAGAGAACCAGGTCAGCAGAGCTGCTTTAGAGCCATAGAACCAGGTCAACAGAGCTGCTTTGGAGCCAGAGAATCGGGTCAGCAGAACTGCTCTAGAGGAAAAGAACAATGTCAGCAGAGCTGCTTTAGAGGGAGAGAACCAGGTCAGCAGATCTGCTTTAGAGCCAGAGAACCAGGTCAGCAGAGCTGCTCTAGAGCCAGAGACCCAGATCAGCAGAGCTGCTCTAGAGGCAGAGAACCAGGTCAGTAGAGCTGATTTAGATGGAGAGAACCAGGTCAGCAGAGCTGCTTTAGAGCCAGAGAACCAGGTCAGCAGAGCTGCTCTAGAGCCAGAGAACCAGGTCAGCAGAGCTGCTTTAGAGCCAAAGAACCAGGTCAGCAGAGCTGCTTTAGAGCCAGAGAACCAGGTCAGCAGAGCTGCTCGAGAGCCTAAGAACCGAGTCAGCAGAGCTGCTCTAGAGCCAAAGTACCAGGTCAGCAGAGCTGCTGTAGAGCCAGAGAACCAGGTCAGCAGAGCTGCTGTAGAGCCAGAGAAACCAGGTCAGTAGAGCTGCTATAGAGCGAGAGAACCAGGTCAGCAGAGCTGATTTAGAGGGAGAGAACCAGGTCAGCAGAGGTGCTTTATAGCCAAGGGACCAGGTCAGCAGAGCTGCTCTAGAGCCAGAGAAACCAGGTCAGCAGAGCTGCTTTGGAGGGAGAGAACCAGGTCAGCAGAGCTACTTCAGAGCCAGAGAACCAAGCCAGCAGAGCTGCTTCAGAGCCAGAGAACCAGGACAGCAGAGCTGCTTTAGAACAAGAGATCGAGGTCAGCAGAGCTGCTCCAGAGCCAGAAAACCAAGTCAGCAGAGGTGCTTTAGAGCCATACAACCATGTCAGCAGAACTGCTTTAGAGCTATAGAACCGGGTCAGCAGAGCTGCTTTAGAGCCAGTAAACCAGGTCAGCAGAGCAGTTGTAGAGCCAGAGAACCAAATCAGCAGTGCTGCTCTGTAGCCTAAGAACTAGGTCAGCAGAGCTGCTCTAGAGCCAGAGAACCTGGTCAGTAGACCTGCTCTAGAGCCAGAGAAACCAGGTCAGGAGAGCTGCTTTAGAGGTGAGAACCATCTCAGCAGAGCAGCTTTAGAGCCAGAGAACCAAGTCATCAGAGCTGCTCTATAGCCTAAGAACTAGTTCAGCAGAGCTGCTCTAGAGCCAGAGAACCAGGTCAGCAGAGCTGCTGTAGAGCCAGAGAAACCAGGTCAGCAGAGCTGCTTTGGAGGGAGAGAACCAGGTCAGCAGAGCTACTTCAGAGCCAGAGAACCAGGCCAGAAGAGCTGCTTCAGAGCCAGAGAACCAGGACAGCAGAGCTGCTTTAGAACAAGAGATCGAGGTCAGCAGAGCTGCTCTAGAGCCAGAGAACCAGGTCAGCAGAGCTGCTTTAGAGGGAGAGAACCAGGTCAGCAGAGATGCTCTAGAGCCAGAGAACCAGGTCAGCAGAGCTGCTTTAGAGGGAGAGAACCAGGTCAGCAAAGCTGCTCTAGAGCCAGAGAACCAACTCAGCAGAGCAGCTTTAGAGCCATAGAACCAGGCCAGCAGAGCTGCTTTAGAGCCGGAGAACCAGGTCAGCAGAACTGCTCTGGAGCCTAAGAACCAGGTCAGCAGAGCTGCTCTCGAGCCAGAGAAACCAGGTCAGTAGAGCTGCTTTAGAGGGAGAGAACAAGGTCAGAAGAGCTGCTCTAGAGGGAGAGAACCAGGTCAGCAGAGCTGCTCAAGACCCAGAGAACCATGTCAGCAGAACTGCTTTAGAGCTATAGAACCTGGTCAGCAGAGTTACTTTAGAGCCAGTAAACCAGGTCAGAAGAGCTGTTGTAGAGCCAGAGAACCAGATCAGCAGTGCTGCTCTGTAGCCTAAGAACTAGGTCTGCAGAGCTACTCTAGAGCCATAGAACCAGGCCAGCACAGCTGCTTTAGAGCCAGAGAACCAGGTCAGCAGAGCTGCTCTAGAGCCAAAGAACCAGGTCAGCAGAGCTTCTCCAGAGCCAGAGAACCAGGTCATCAGAGCTGCTGTAGAGCCAGAGAAACCAGGTCAGTAGAGCTGCTTTAGAGGGAGAGAACCAGGTCAGCAGAGCTGCTCTAGATGGAGAGAACCAGGTCAGCAGAGCTGCTCTAGAGCCAGAGAACCATGTCAGCAGAACTGCTTTAGAGCTATAGAACAGGGTCAGCAGAGCTGCTTTAGAGCCAGTAAACCAGGTCAGCAGAGCTGTTGTAGAGCCAGAGAACCAGATCAGCAGTGCTGCTCTATAGCCTAAAAACTAGGTCAGCCGAGCTGCCCTAGAGCCAGAGAACCAGGTCATCAGAGCTGCTGTAGAGCCAGAGAAACCAGGTCAGCAGAGCTGCTTTGGAGGGAGAGAACCAGGTCAGCAGAGCTACTTCAGAGCCAGAGAACCAGGCCAGCAGAGCTGCTTTAGAGTCAGAGAACCAGGACAGAAGAGCTGCTTTAGAACCAGAGATCGAGGTCAGCAGAGCTGCTCTAGAGCCAGAGAACAAAGTCAGCAGAGCTGCTTTAGAGCCATAGAACCAGGTCAGCAGAGCTGCTCTAGAGGCAGAGAACCAGGTCAGCAGAACTGCTTTAGAGCCAGAGAACCAGGTCAGCAGAGCTCTTTAGAGGGAGAGAACCAGGTCAGCAGAGCTGCTTTAGAGCCAGAGAACCAGGTCCGCAGAGCTGCTCTAGAGCCATAGAACCAGGTCAGCAGAGCTGCTTTAGAGCCAGAGAACCAGGTCAGCAGAGCTGCTTTAGAGCCATAGAACCAGGTCAACAGAGCTGCTTTGGAGCCAGAGAATCGGGTCAGCAGAACTGCTCTAGAGGAAAAGAACAATGTCAGCAGAGCTGCTTTAGAGGGAGAGAACCAGGTCAGCAGATCTGCTTTAGAGCCAGAGAACCAGGTCAGCAGAGCTGCTCTAGAGCCAGAGACCCAGATCAGCAGAGCTGCTCTAGAGGCAGAGAACCAGGTCAGTAGAGCTGATTTAGATGGAGAGAACCAGGTCAGCAGAGCTGCTTTAGAGCCAGAGAACCAGGTCAGCAGAGCTGCTGTAGAGCCAGAGAACCAGGTCAGCAGAGCTGCTGTAGAGCCAAAGAACCAGGTCAGCAGAGCTGCTTTAGAGCCAGAGAACCAGGTCAGCAGAGCTGATTTAGAGGGAGAGAACCAGGTCAGCAGAGCTGCTTTATAGCCAAGGGACCAGGTCAGCAGAGCTGCTCTAGAGCCAGAGAAACCAGGTCAGCAGAGCTGCTTTGGAGGGAGAGAACCAGGTCAGCAGAGCTACTTCAGAGCCAGAGAACCAAGCCAGCAGAGCTGCTTCAGAGCCAGAGAACCAGGACAGCAGAGCTGCTTTAGAACAAGAGATCGAGGTCAGCAGAGCTGCTCCAGAGCCAGAAAACCAAGTCAGCAGAGGTGCTTTAGAGCCATACAACCAGGTCAGCAGAGCTGCTTTAGAGCCAGAGAACCAGGTCAGCAGAGCTGCTCTAGAGCCAGGGAACCAGGTCAGCAGATCTGCTTTAGAGGGAGAGAACCAGGTCAGCAGAGATGCTCTAGAGCCAGAGAACCAGGTCAGCAGAGCTGCTTTAGAGGGAGAGAACCAGATCAGCAGAGCTGCTGTAGAGCCAGAGATACCAGGTCAGTAGAGCTGCTTTAGAGGGAGAGAACCAGGTCAGCAGAGCTGCTCTAGAGGGGGAGAACCAGGTCAGCAGAGCTGCTCTAGAGCCAGAGAACCATGTCAGCAGAACTGCTTTAGAGCCATAGAACCGGGTCAGCAGAGCTGCTTTAGAGCCAGAGAACCAGGTCAGCAGAGCTGCTTTAGAGCCAGAGAACCAGGTCAGCAGAGCTGCTTTAGAACCAGAGATCCAGGTCAGCAGAGCTGCTCTAGAGCCTAAGAACCAGGTCAGCAGATTTGCTCTAGAGCCAGAGAACCAGGTCAGCAGAGCTGCTGTAGAGCCAGAGAACCATGTCAGCAGAACTGCTTTAGAGCTATAGAACCGGGTCAGCAGAGCTGCTTTAGAGCCAGTAAACCAGGTCAGCAGAGCAGTTGTAGAGCCAGAGAACCAAATCAGCAGTGCTGCTCTGTAGCCTAAGAACTAGGTCAGCAGAGCTGCTCTAGAGCCAGAGAACCTGGTCAGTAGACCTGCTCTAGAGCCAGAGAAACCAGGTCAGGAGAGCTGCTTTAGAGGTGAGAACCATCTCAGCAGAGCAGCTTTAGAGCCAGAGAACCAAGTCATCAGAGCTGCTCTATAGCCGAAGAACTAGTTCAGCAGAGCTGCTCTAGAGCCAGAGAACCAGGTCAGCAGAGCTGCTGTAGAGCCAGAGAAACCAGGTCAGCAGAGCTGCTTTGGAGGGAGAGAACCAGGTCAGCAGAGCTACTTCAGAGCCAGAGAACCAGGCCAGAAGAGCTGCTTCAGAGCCAGAGAACCAGGACAGCAGAGCTGCTTTAGAACAAGAGATCGAGGTCAGCAGAGCTGCTCTAGAGCCAGAGAACCAGGTCAGCAGAGCTGCTTTAGAGGGAGAGAACCAGGTCAGCAGAGATGCTCTAGAGCCAGAGAACCAGGTCAGCAGAGCTGCTTTAGAGGGAGAGAACCAGGTCAGCAGAGCTGCTCTAGAGCCAGAGAACCAACTCAGCAGAGCTGCTTTAGAGCCATAGAACCAGGCCAGCAGAGCTGCTTTAGAGCCGGAGAACCAGGTCAGCAGAACTGCTCTGGAGCCTAAGAACCAGGTCAGCAGAGCTGCTCTCGAGCCAGAGAAACCAGGTCAGTAGAGCTGCTTTAGAGGGAGAGAACCAGGTCAGAAGAGCTGCTCTAGAGGGAGAGAACCAGGTCAGCAGAGCTGCTCTAGAGCCAGAGAACCATGTCAGCAGAACTGCTTTAGAGCTATAGAACCTGGTCAGCAGAGTTGCTTTAGAGCCAGTAAACCAGGTCAGAAGAGCTGTTGGAGAGCCAGAGAACCAGATCAGCAGTGCTGCTCTGTAGCCTAAGAACTAGGTCTGCAGAGCTACTCTAGAGCCATAGAACCAGGCCAGCAGAGCTGCTTTAGAGCCAGAGAACCAGGTCAGCAGAGCTGCTCTAGAGCCAAAGAACCAGGTCAGCAGAGCTTCTCTAGAGCCAGAGAACCAGGTCATCAGAGCTGCTGTAGAGCCAGAGAAACCAGGTCAGTAGAGCTGCTTTAGAGGGAGAAAACCAGGTCAGCAGAGCTGCTCTAGATGGAGAGAACCAGGTCAGCAGAGCTGCTCTAGAGCCAGAGAACCATGTCAGCAGAACTGCTTTAGAGCTATAGAACAGGGTCAGCAGAGCTGCTTTAGAGCCAGTAAACCAGGTCAGCAGAGCTGTTGTAGAGCCAGAGAACCAGATCAGCAGTGCTGCTCTATAGCCTAAAAACTAGGTCAGCCGAGCTGCCCTAGAGCCAGAGAACCAGGTCATCAGAGCTGCTGTAGAGCCAGAGAAACCAGGTCAGCAGAGCTGCTTTGGAGGGAGAGAACCAGGTCAGCAGAGCTACTTCAGAGCCAGAGAACCAGGCCAGCAGAGCTGCTTTAGAGTCAGAGAACCAGGACAGAAGAGCTGCTTTAGAACCAGAGATCGAGGTCAGCAGAGCTGCTCTAGAGCCAGAGAACAAAGTCAGCAGAGCTGCTTTAGAGCCATAGAACCAGGTCAGCAGAGCTGCTCTAGAGGCAGAGAACCAGGTCAGCAGAACTGCTTTAGAGCCAGAGAACCAGGTCAGCAGAGCTCTTTAGAGGGAGAGAACCAGGTCAGCAGAGCTGCTTTAGAGCCAGAGAACCAGGTCCGCAGAGCTGCTTTAGAGCCATAGAACCAGGTCAGCAGAGCTGCTTTAGAGCCAGAGAACCAGGTCAGCAGAGCTGCTTTAGAGCCATAGAACCAGGTCAACAGAGCTGCTTTGGAGCCAGAGAATCGGGTCAGCAGAACTGCTCTAGAGGAAAAGAACAATGTCAGCAGAGCTGCTTTAGAGGGAGAGAACCAGGTCAGCAGATCTGCTTTAGAGCCAGAGAACCAGGTCAGCAGAGCTGCTCTAGAGCCAGAGACCCAGATCAGCAGAGCTGCTCTAGAGGCAGAGAACCAGGTCAGTAGAGCTGATTTAGATGGAGAGAACCAGGTCAGCAGAGCTGCTTTAGAGCCAGAGAACCAGGTCAGCAGAGCTGCTCTAGAGCCAGAGAACCAGGTCAGCAGAGCTGCTTTAGAGCCAAAGAAC
Source organism: Triturus cristatus (assembly GCF_964204655.1). NCBI lineage: Eukaryota > Metazoa > Chordata > Amphibia > Caudata > Salamandridae > Triturus > Triturus cristatus. Next base: position 1,666,764,798 of record NC_140591.1, on the reverse strand, counting down.
CAGGTCAGCAGAGCTTCTTTAGAGCCAGAGAACCAGGTCAGCAGAGCTGCTCGAGAGCCTAAGAACCGAGTCAGCAGAGCTGCTCTAGAGCCAAAGTACCAGGTCAGCAGAGCTGCTGTAGAGCCAGAGAACCAGGTCAGCAGAGCTGCTGTAGAGCCAGAGAAACCAGGTCAGTAGAGCTGCTATAGAGCGAGAGAACCAGGTCAGCAGAGCTGATTTAGAGGGAGAGAACCAGGTCAGCAGAGCTGCTTTATAGCCAAGGGACCAGGTCAGCAGAGCTGCTCTAGAGCCAGAGAAACCAGGTCAGCAGAGCTGCTTTGGAGGGAGAGAACCAGGTCAGCAGAGCTACTTCAGAGCCAGAGAACCAAGCCAGCAGAGCTGCTTCAGAGCCAGAGAACCAGGACAGCAGAGCTGCTTTAGAACAAGAGATCGAGGTCAGCAGAGCTGCTCCAGAGCCAGAAAACCAAGTCAGCAGAGGTGCTTTAGAGCCATACAACCAGGTCAGCAGAGCTGCTTTAGAGCCAGAGAACCAGGTCAGCAGAGCTGCTCTAGAGCCAGGGAACCAGGTCAGCAGATCTGCTTTAGAGGGAGAGAACCAGGTCAGCAGAGATGCTCTAGAGCCAGAGAACCAGGTCAGCAGAGCTGCTTTAGAGGGAGAGAACCAGATCAGCAGAGCTGCTGTAGAGCCAGAGATACCAGGTCAGTAGAGCTGCTTTAGAGGGAGAGAACCAGGTCAGCAGAGCTGCTCTAGAGGGGGAGAACCAGGTCAGCAGAGCTGCTCTAGAGCCAGAGAACCATGTCAGCAGAACTGCTTTAGAGCCATAGAACCGGGTCAGCAGAGCTGCTTTACAGCCAGAGAACCAGGTCAGCAGAGCTGCTTTAGAGCCAGAGAACCAGGTCAGCAGAGCTGCTTTAGAACCAGAGAACCAGGTCAGCAGAGCTGCTCTAGAGCCTAAGAACCAGGTCAGCAGATTTGCTCTAGAGCCATAGAACCAGGTCAGCAGAGCTGCTTTAGAGCCAGAGAACCAGGTCAGCAGAGCTGCTTTAGAGCCATAGAACCAGGTCAACAGAGCTGCTTTGGAGCCAGAGAATCGGGTCAGCAGAACTGCTCTAGAGGAAAAGAACAATGTCAGCAGAGCTGCTTTAGAGGGAGAGAACCAGGTCAGCAGATCTGCTTTAGAGCCAGAGAACCAGGTCAGCAGAGCTGCTCTAGAGCCAGAGACCCAGATCAGCAGAGCTGCTCTAGAGGCAGAGAACCAGGTCAGTAGAGCTGATTTAGATGGAGAGAACCAGGTCAGCAGAGCTGCTTTAGAGCCAGAGAACCAGGTCAGCAGAGCTGCTCTAGAGCCAGAGAACCAGGTCAGCAGAGCTGCTTTAGAGCCAAAGAACCAGGTCAGCAGAGCTGCTTTAGAGCCAGAGAACCAGGTCAGCAGAGCTGCTCGAGAGCCTAAGAACCGAGTCAGCAGAGCTGCTCTAGAGCCAAAGTACCAGGTCAGCAGAGCTGCTGTAGAGCCAGAGAACCAGGTCAGCAGAGCTGCTGTAGAGCCAGAGAAACCAGGTCAGTAGAGCTGCTATAGAGCGAGAGAACCAGGTCAGCAGAGCTGATTTAGAGGGAGAGAACCAGGTCAGCAGAGGTGCTTTATAGCCAAGGGACCAGGTCAGCAGAGCTGCTCTAGAGCCAGAGAAACCAGGTCAGCAGAGCTGCTTTGGAGGGAGAGAACCAGGTCAGCAGAGCTACTTCAGAGCCAGAGAACCAAGCCAGCAGAGCTGCTTCAGAGCCAGAGAACCAGGACAGCAGAGCTGCTTTAGAACAAGAGATCGAGGTCAGCAGAGCTGCTCCAGAGCCAGAAAACCAAGTCAGCAGAGGTGCTTTAGAGCCATACAACCATGTCAGCAGAACTGCTTTAGAGCTATAGAACCGGGTCAGCAGAGCTGCTTTAGAGCCAGTAAACCAGGTCAGCAGAGCAGTTGTAGAGCCAGAGAACCAAATCAGCAGTGCTGCTCTGTAGCCTAAGAACTAGGTCAGCAGAGCTGCTCTAGAGCCAGAGAACCTGGTCAGTAGACCTGCTCTAGAGCCAGAGAAACCAGGTCAGGAGAGCTGCTTTAGAGGTGAGAACCATCTCAGCAGAGCAGCTTTAGAGCCAGAGAACCAAGTCATCAGAGCTGCTCTATAGCCTAAGAACTAGTTCAGCAGAGCTGCTCTAGAGCCAGAGAACCAGGTCAGCAGAGCTGCTGTAGAGCCAGAGAAACCAGGTCAGCAGAGCTGCTTTGGAGGGAGAGAACCAGGTCAGCAGAGCTACTTCAGAGCCAGAGAACCAGGCCAGAAGAGCTGCTTCAGAGCCAGAGAACCAGGACAGCAGAGCTGCTTTAGAACAAGAGATCGAGGTCAGCAGAGCTGCTCTAGAGCCAGAGAACCAGGTCAGCAGAGCTGCTTTAGAGCCAGAGAACCAGGTCAGCAGAGCTGCTCTAGAGCCAGGGAACCAGGTCAGCAGATCTGCTTTAGAGGGAGAGAACCAGGTCAGCAGAGATGCTCTAGAGCCAGAGAACCAGGTCAGCAGAGCTGCTTTAGAGGGAGAGAACCAGATCAGCAGAGCTGCTGTAGAGCCAGAGATACCAGGTCAGTAGAGCTGCTTTAGAGGGAGAGAACCAGGTCAGCAGAGCTGCTCTAGAGGGAGAGAACCAGGTCAGCAGAGCTGCTCTAGAGCCAGAGAACCATGTCAGCAGAACTGCTTTAGAGCCATAGAACCGGGTCAGCAGAGCTGCTTTAGAGCCAGAGAACCAGGTCAGCAGAGCTGCTTTAGAGCCAGAGAACCAGGTCAGCAGAGCTGCTTTAGAACCAGAGAACCAAGTCAGCAGAGCTGCTTTAGAGCCATAGAACGAGGTCAGCAGAACTGCTTTAGAGCCAGAGAACCAGGTCAGCAGAGCTTCTCTAGAGCCAGAGAACCAGGTCAGCAGAGCTGCTGTAGAGCCAGAGAAACCAGGTCAGTAGAGCTGCTTTAGAGGGAGAGAACCAGGTCAGCAGAGCTGCTCTAGAGGGGGAGAACCAGGTAAGCAGAGCTGCTCTAGAGCCAGAGAAGCATGTCAGCAGAACTGCTTTAGAGCCATAGAACCGGGTTAGCAGAGCTGCTTTAGAGCCAGAGAACCAGGTCAGCAGAGCTGTTGTAGAGCCAGAGAACCAGGTCAGCAGAGCTGCTCTAGAGCCAGAGAACCAGGTCAGCAGAGCTGCTGTAGAGCCAGAGAAACCAGGTCAGCACAGCTGCTTAAGAGGAAGAGAACCAGGTCAGCAGAGCTACTTCAGAGCCAGAGAACCAGGCCAGCAGAGCTGCTTTAGAGTCAGAGAACCAAGTCAGCAGAGCTGCTTTAGAGCCATAGAACCAGGCCAGCAGAGCTGCTTTAGATCCATAGAACCAGGTCAGCAGATCTGCTCTAGAGCCTAAGAACCAGGTCAGCAGAGTTGCTCTAGAGCCAGAGAACCAGGTCAGCAGAGCTGCTGTAGAGCCAGAGAACCATGTCAGCAGAACTGCTTTAGAGCTATAGAACCGGGTCAGCAGAGCTGCTTTAGAGCCAGTAAACCAGGTCAGCAGAGCTGTTTTAGAGCCAGAGAACCAGGTCAGCAGAGCTGCTGTAGAGCCAGAGAAACCAGGTCAGCAGAGCTGCTTTGGAGGGAGAGAACCAGGTCAGCAGAGCTACTTCAGAGCCAGAGAACCAGGCCAGCAGAGCTGCTTCAGAGCCAGAGAACCAGGACAGCAGAGCTGCTTTAGAACAAGAGATCGAGGTCAGCAGAGCTGCTCTAGAGCCAGAGAACCAAGTCAGCAGAGGTGCTTTAGAGCCATAGAACCAGTTCAGCAGAGCTGCTTTAGAGCCAGAGAACCAGGTCAGCAGAGCTGCTCTAGAGCCAGAGAACCAGGTCAGCAGTGCTGCTTTAGAGGGAGAGAACCAGGTCAGCAGAGATGCTCTGGAGCCAGAGAACCAGGTCAGCAGAGCTGCTTTAGAGGGAGAGAACCAGGTCAGCAGAGCTGCTCTAGAGCCAGAGAACCATCTCAGCTGAGCTGCTTTAGAGCCATAGAACCAGGCCAGCAGAGCTGCTTTAGAGCCAGAGAACCAGGTCAGCAGAGCTGCTCTAGAGCCTAAGAACCAGGTCAGCAGAGCTGCTCTCGAGCCAGAGAACCATGTCAGCAGAACTTCTTTAGAGCTATAGAACCTGGTCAGCAGAGATACTTTAGAGCCAGTAAACCAGGTCAGCAGAGCTGTTGTGGAGCCAGAGAACCAGATCAGCAGTGCTGCTCTGTAGCCTAAGAACTAGGTCTGCAGAGCTGCCCTAGAGCCAGAGAACCAGGTCAGCAGAGCTGCTGTAGAGCCAGAGAAACCAGGTCAGCAGAGCTGCTTTGGAGGGAGAGAACCAGGTCAGCAGAGCTACTTCAGAGCCAGAGAACCAGGCCAGCAGAGCTGCTTTAGAGCCAGAGAACCAGGACCGAAGAGCTGCTTTAGAACCAGAGATCGAGGTCAGCAGAGCTGCTCTAGAGCCAGAGAACAAAGTCAGCAGAGCTGCTTTATAGCCTTAGAACCAGGTCAGCAGAGCTGCTTTAGGGCCAGAGAATCAGGTCAGCAGAGCTGCTCTAGAGCCAGAAAACCAGGTCAGCAGAGCTGCTGTAGAGCCAGAGAAACCAGGTCAGTTGAGCTGCTTTAGTGGGAGAGAACCAGGTCAGCAGAGCTGCTCCAGAGGGAGAGAACCAGGTCAGCAGAGCTTCTCTAGAGCCAGAGAACCAGGTCATCAGAGCTGCTGTAGAGCCAGAGAAACCAGGTCAGTAGAGCTGCTTTAGAGGGAGAGAACCAGGTCAGTAGAGCTGCTCTAGATGGAGAGAACCAGGTCAGCAGAGCTGCTCTAGAGCCAGAGAACCATGTCAGCAGAGCTGCTTTAGAGCTATCGAACAGGGTCAGCAGAGCTGCTTTAGCGCTAGTAAACCAGGTCAGCAGAGCTGTTGTAGAGCCAGAGAACCAGGTCAGCAGAGCTGCTGTAGAGCCAGAGAAACCAGGTCAGCAGAGCTGCTTTGGAGGGAGAGAACCAGGTCAGCAGAGCTACTTCAGAGCCAGAGAACCAGGCCAGCAGAGCTGCTTTAGAGCCAGAGAACCAGGACAGAAGAGCTGCTTTAGAACCAGAGATCGAGGTCAGCAGAGCTGCTCTAGAGCCAGAGAACAAAGTCAGCAGAGCTGCTTTATAGCCTTCGAACCAGGTCAGCTGAGCTGCTTTAGGGCCAGAGAATCAGGTCAGCAGAGCTGCTCTAGAGCCAGAGAACCAGGTCAGCAGAGCTGCTGTAGAGCCAGAGAAACCAGGTCAGTTGAGCTGCTTTAGTGGGAGAGAACCAGGTCAGCAGAGCTGCTCTAGAGGGAGAGAACCAGGCCAGCAGAGCTGCTCTAGAGCCAGAGAACCATGTCAGCAGAACTGCTTTAGAACTTGGTTAGCAGAGCTGTTGTAGAGCCAGAGAAACAGATCAGCAGTGCTGCTCTGTAGCCTTAGAACTAGGTCAGCAGAGCTGCTCTAGAGCTAGAGAACCAGGTCAGCAGACCTGCTGTAGAGCCAGAGAATCCAGGTCAGGAGAGCTGCTTTAGTCGGAGAGAAGCAGGTCAGCAGAGCTGCTCTAGCTGACACTGACTGACTGACACTGACTGACTACACTGACTGATTGACACTGACTGACACTGATTGACTGACACTGACACTAATTGACTGAAACTGACTGACTGACACTGATTGACTGACACTGACTGACTGACACTGACTGACTGACACTGACTGACTAACTGAGACTGACTGACTACTCTCTACTACTCTACTACTCACTCTCTACTACTCTCTACTACTCTCTCTCTACTACTTGCTCTCTTCTACTCTCTACTACTCTACTACTCACTCTCTACTGCTCACTCTCTACTACTCACTCTCTATGTCTCTCTACTTCTCACTCTCTACTACTCACTCTCTACTACTACTCTCTCTCTACTACTCACTCTCTATTACTCTCTATTGTTCACTCTCTACTATTCACTCTCTACTACTCTCTACTACTCACTCTCTACTACTCTCTACTACTCACTCTCTACTACTTCCTCTCTACTACTCTACTACTCTCTGCTACTCACTCTCTACTACTCTCTACTACTCACTCTACTACTCACTCTCTACTACTCTCTACTTCTCACTCTCTACTACCCACTCTCTAATACTCACTCTCTGCTACTCTCTCTACTACTCTCTACTACTCACTCTCTACTCTCTACTACTCTCCACCTATCTACCTCTCTACCTCTACCTCTACCTCTACCTCTCCACTAAGCCTGGGCGTTGAACTACGCTCCGTTCACGGAGCTTGCAAAGTTTAGGCAACTTTGCGATTCGCGTAGAGCGCGAAGTTGCAGATTGCTATGCAATCTAGCGCGTAGCGTAGTAGTTTTGCTTCCTCTCGTGCTCAATATTCATTCTCGCGCACGCGGTAACGTCTTACCGTGATAATGCGTTCGCCAACTTGCTTTTCTGTCCGTTCGCGTGTGCCACGAGATTTGTAATATGGCTGCCCAAGCCCGCGAGAGTGTGCGAACGCGAACACGTCATTTGGGCGCGCGAGCTGACTTCCGGCGGCTGTCTTGGTAAGATCACGATCCCGAACATTCAAAAACTACAATCTGGCAAAGAATATCTCTCGAGCTTCATAAAACCTTCTCTAAAATGATCATTTTGCTCAGAAAAACTCCTCAGATTGTGATTTTGCTGTAGTCATTTGTGTAAGGAGTCCTTTACTTTTTTTTACTCTTTTTTTTCAAGAGGAAGGAAGTGCCCCTGAGTCTCCAACTTCCTGTTCCTGTCCAGCAGGCTCCTCCCAGTGCTTTGTCCATGTGCTGTTCACTTTCATTTGGATTTGGAGCTGGAAGGATCACTTTTTGTGTCTGTCTGCTGCATCATACCATTGGATTGGATTTATTTGAGGACTTTTTGATTTGAGATTCAATTTACTACAAGTAAGTTGGAGAATTGGTGTGTTTGTTTCGTTGGGGCTTGTTTGTAGTGTACCTACATTTTCTGGGATTTTCATTTTTCAATAGGGGCCTAGTTGTGTTTCTCTGCAATTTCAGCCAGTAGGGTACCCATGGGTCCATGTTTCGTGGTGTCTGTTGAATTTCAACATCATGTAGGGCATGGATGGCATAGGATTGAAATGCTAAATGTGGCTGTGGTGTATTTCACTGTTTGTGTGTGTGTGTGTGTGTGAAATACCTTTGTTGGATGTGTGTGCTTGATGTGTAACTTCTTTCCAATCCTTTCGTAGCCCTGTTGATTTTCATTTTTGTATTAAAGCTGTGTTGTTTAGCAGGCCTCCTTTGTCCATTCATGTATAAGCCTGCTTCAGTTCATTGTTTTCCATGGCCTGTTGTGACTGTGAGTGGGCATGTGGCTTGTGGCAATTTTGTGGTGGTAGTTTAGTAGTGTGTGCTTCTTTTTCCATAAAGGCCTGCATTTCTTTTCTTTGTTCCCCTTGGCTTATGCTTGTTGTGTCCTGGCCATGTGTGTGGCGGCCATTTTGTGAAGGCAGGCATTGTGCTTTTGCCATAGGCTTACATTGTCTGTTTTCCATTTCTTGTTGTTGCGGGTGTGTAGCGGCCATTTTGTGGAGCCATCCAAGCAGTGTGCTTGCTTTTGCCATTCTGTTCCAAGCTTGTGGCCTAGTCTGCCAGTAGGCCCAGAGGTAGTCATCCTCAAACCTTTGGTGCAATATTTAAATTTACAGTTTGTGTTGTCTGTTTTTTTCATTTTCGCGCTCTCAATATGCGTGTTCGTGCACACGATCAAGCCTTTTTGTACAGTTCGCGATCCCGAACACGCAGCATTTGCAATCTGGCAAACAATATCTCGCGAGCAACATAAATCCTTCTCGAAAACGCTGATTTTGTGCATTTTGCTAAAAAAACTCCTCGGGTTGTCATTCTGCTGTAGTTTTGGAGCACGGAGTCACTTTAATTTTTTAAAAAATATTTTTAGGAGAGGAAGTAAGTCCCACAGAGACTACAACTTCCTGTTCCTGTCCTTTGTAATCACTTTTTTGCTATTATTGTGGTGGGTGGCCTGAGCATGTGTGTGGCGGCCATTTTGTTAAGGCAGGCATTGTGCTTTTGCCATAGGCTTACATTGTCTGTTTTCCATTTCTTGTTGTTGCGGGTGTGTAGCGGCTATTTTGTGGAGCCATCCCAGCAGTGTGCTTGCTTTTGCCATTCTGTTCCAAACTTGTGGCCTAGTCTGCCAGTAGGCCCAGAGGTAGTCATCCTCAAATCTTTGGTGCATTATTTAAATTGACAGTTTGTGTTATCTGTTGAATTCTTTTTTTACACCATGGATGGCTTTGGATTGAATTGCAAAAAGTGTTTTTTGGGGTGGAATAGCAGTTTTTGGGTGTGTGTTAAATAAATAGGGCTTTTCAGCCAGTAGGTAACCCTAGGGATTCAGCTCGCGTACTTTCGGTAACTCTGCACAGCGCGACAACGCGGACTTACAGTTTTTGTCATTTTCGTACTCTCAATATGCGTGTTCACGCACGTGATAAAGCCTTTTTGTACAGTTCGCGATCCCGAACACGCAGCATTTGCAATCTGTCAAACAATATCTCGCGAGCAACATAAATCCTTCTCAAAAACACTGATTTTGTGCATATTGCTAAAAAAACTCCTCAGGTTGTCATTCTGCTGTATTTTTTTAAAAATATTTTTAGGAGAGGAAGTAAGTCCCACAGAGACTACAACTTCCTGTTCCTGTCCTTTGTAATCACTTTTTTGTTATTATTGTGGTGGGTGGCCTGAGCATGTGTGGCGGCCATTTTGGGGAGGCAGGCATTGTGCTTTTGCAATAGGCCTGCATTGTCTGTCTTGTATTCCTGACCTTTTCTTGTTTTTGTGAGTGGCCCGGCCATGTGGTGGTGGCCATTTTGTGGTACCAGCCACTGTGCTTTTTCCATAGGCCTCCAAGCTTGTGGCCTAGTCGTACAGTAGGCCCAGGGGTACTACTCATCAATCATCACGGGTGCATGGAATTTAAACAACTGTTTTTGTGTTGTGCGTTAAATTTCAACATCATGTCTGGCTTTGGATTGAATTGTAAAATGTGGGCTTTACTTTTTTTCGGGGGTACATTTCACTTTTTGGGTGTTTGCCTTTAGTTTTTATGTGTATATGTACGTTGTTGTTGCTCCCTGATGCTGCATCCATCCCATAAGATGCACACATTTTTATTTAGTGCAAACAGGCTACACTACATTTATATTTTTGTTCTTTGCTATTCTTCTTCCTGAGTGTACACAGTACAAGTACACCAGCAGCCCTGGCCTTGTCAGTCTCAGAAATGGCTATACTGTTGTTGTTCACTGACTTCATAAAATTTAATAATTGTGACCACCCACCAGACACTAAGAAGTTATATATTATATTATTGATCTTTTGACTGATGTTCTTCTGGCTTTTTTGCTTTTAGGTGCACAAAAGACGGAGGAGGTGTGTCATCATCATCGACCGTTGTGGTGCCAGACTGGTGTCCTGCTGCTGTACATGACGTGACGTGTGAGTGACCTGACCAGGCATCTCTGCAACTTGTGCAACTGAGTGTTGTTTTGACATCTGAAGAAGATGCCCCCAAAGAAAGCAGGTAGCAGGCCCTCCGGTACAAAGAAAGTTGCCATGGAGAAGAAGGAACAGAAGAAGAAGCAAGTGTCACTTAAGTCTGGTGTGCCTTCCAAAACCTTTTTTGGGACACCAAAAATGATGCCTGCAGCCGCGGTGTCGGGGGGCCAAGCTGGGGGCAGCACCTCCACATCAGTGGGCCCAACCCACCAACCCAGGCCCAAGCAGATGAGTGTGGATGAGGTAGTCAGCCTTATGGTGGAAAGCAGTGATGCTGAGCCTGATCTAAACTTATCGCTATCTCAAAGTAGTACACAATCAACGCAGGAGGGAACACAGCAGATAAGTGGTCAACAGCCGTAACCACCGCCCGCAATAGTAGCTGTAGTTCCTCCCGAAGTATGGGCTGTTCAGGAAATTGAGCCTCATGCAGAGGAAGAAGAGGAAGCCTCTCCTTTAGAAGTTCAATTGGCTTCCAAATCCCCAGCAAGGAAAAGGAGGGTTAGTACATCAAGTTCTTCACCAAGCTCCCCTTCTGATGATCTAGATGCCACTTGGAAGCCACAAACTGAGTCTGAGAGGGAAACACGTCACAAGAGCAGGCATGGGAAAAGGAAGGTTCCAGAAAGCCTTACGCTTATGGAGGTTGATGTAGAAGAGCAAGATGATGATGATGATGATGATGATGATGAGCCAGTCATCACGAACATCACTCCCGGGCCTGAGGAGATGGAGACCAACATTTTTACACTATCCAAAATGGCTGCGAGGGATGTAGCACGCATACCTCCAACACACGTAACACCAACACGACCTCCAACTTCCATATTTACATTAGCAAAGGGCCGGCAGCGTCCTACATCCAGCACAAGCACCACCTCAGCAGAAGTAGGTAGTGGTACTGCACAGAGTCAAATTCAATACACACCCTCCAGTTCATCCGGCATTGGAAGTGGCACCTCCAGCAGGAGACAAAAGTTAAGCTCCCCAGTGTGGGACATCTTTACGGTTAGCGGAAAGGAGGAGAACATTGCTATATTCTCCATTTGTCATACCTCTGTTAGTCGTGGTAAGCTTGGTACAAACTATGGTACTGGAGGCGAAATGACCCATCTGAAAAAACACCACGCAATCCAGTGGGAGGAGCACCTTAGTTGCATAAAAAGTAAAACTGGAACCATTGCTGTTGGGCATAATCAAGTAGAAAGTCCACTCACGGTGGAACAGGAAGAAGAGGGAGACATTCTCTGTGGTAGTGGTACACAAAGTAGCCCTGTCCCCAGCACTGCAGTGGTAACGCCCACATCCTCAGCCACATCTCATTTGCACAAGAGTAAGAGTCAGCCTAAGACACCAAGGAGTACTGCTTGCCAAAAAAGTGCGACATTGAGCACAGGAAGGAATACCATGCTGCCTACCATTCTTAGCATGTTTACTAGGCCGGAGGGGCAGTACGAACGCAACCACCCAATAGCACGTTTGTACAATGCGAAGCTATCTAAAATGTTAGCACTGGACCTTCTCCCTTTTTCTTTTGTTGAAGGGGTGGGTTTTCTTGAATTTGTGACCACCATCTGCCCAAAATGGAAAGTTCCCAGCCGCTACTATTTCGCAAGAGTTGTTCCAGCACTACATCACGGCGTGCTGGAATTGCTTGGAAAAGTCTTAAAACAGAGTGCTGTTCAGAGTATACACCTGACAACAGACATGTGGACCAGTTGCCAAGCCACTGATTACATGTGCATCACTGTACACTGGGTCTCTTTTTCGGGTGTTAAAGATAAGAATTCTGACGGTGTTGTTGACACCACTGAGATTTTTAAAGACACTCGCAAACATGCAACTGTAGCCATGTTTGCTATGGAGAAATCTCATACTGCTGCAAACATTTTGGATGAGTTTAACAGCAAGGTGTTTGAGTGGCTGCGAACAAGAGGGCTTACCATTGGTTTTGCTGCCACGGACAATGGCAGTAATGTAGTTAGGGCCATGAAAGATGGTGGCTATTTCAGGATCCCATGTTTGGCACACTGCATTACCATTGTTGTTCAAGACTTTCTGAAAAATGAAAGCAAAGTCAGCAGCTTTACTGACCACCTGCAGAAGAATATGCACACATTTCAACCATTCTTTTAAAGCCCGGAAGCAGCTGAGGGTCATTCAACGTGAGCATAAAATGCCAGTCAAAGCACTCATCCAGGAGGTGCCAACATGTTGGAACTCAACTTATTACATGCTTGAGCGTCTGTTTGAGCAGTACATACCACTTAATGCTTATGTCATGAAAAGGTCAGGAGATCCTACTGTGAAAGGCATGACCATTGAGATGGCCCAATGGGACCTCTTCAAATGCCTGACAGAGATGCTACTTCCTTTTGAGGTCTTCACACGTGAAGTGAGCAGGGAGGACTGTACTATGGACCAAGCTATCCCATTGTTGTACAAGCTAGAGCAAGAGCTGAAGGAGGTGTCAGAAATGTACGCAGGTGTGGATGACAAAGTAGACACATATTATTTGGCGGACACCTTAGCCGCTCGCTTATCTGACAATACAAGGATTCAAAATAACATTGTGTCACATCGACATTACATTACTGCCTCAATTTTGGATCCACGTTACAAATTATTGCTGAGCAGTAAAGAAGTAATTCCTTTTTCAGAAGTGGATGTTGCCAAGTACAAAACTTTGATAGCTGAGGAAGCCACTGACTTTGAAAACAAACGGATCTTAATTAGAGGCCCGCCACCCCAGGCCAGGGCAGAAAAAGTACTGCAGGGCACCCAGAGTCAAGTTCTACTTCAGAGGCCGAGAGCAGTGTGTTTGCCTCCCAGCAGTCAACAATACTGCCAGCAATAACATCAACAGCACCAACAGGATCATCAGCCACATTAAAAAAAAACAGCAGGTGATTGGTTTCTACGGAAAGGGTTTTGTACGTCCATGACTGATGCAAAGGCAAAAGAGGCAAAGCAAATCGGAGCACCCCTGAACATTGAGCGGATGGTCAGGCCTATCTAGATGACACAACAGAGGTCTTCATGGAGCAAAGCCCATTGGTGTATTGGTATGGGAAAAGAAGCCAATGGGCAGTGCTCAGCAGGCTGGCGATAAAATATGTGGCTTGCCCTGTTGCAAGTGTCTCTTCAGAGCATGTTTTCAGTGCTGCTGGTGCCATTGTTACTGTGAAAAGGACCAGTCTCTCGCCCAAAAGCGTGGAGAGGTTAACCATGATCAAAATGAATCAACACTTTATACCACCGGAGTACAAAATACGTGAATCACAGCAGGAAGAGGAGAGCGACTTCGATTACATAAGTCGTGGGTTGTTAGATGTACTTCTGTCCGAACCACCAGAGTTTGAGGACGAGCTCCTCTTCCCTGACAACTAGGCTTTCAAATTGTTCTCCCTTCCCTTATTTGTGTGTGACTGTGTATCTGTTTTTCTGGTTCAAAATCTAATCACAACAAATCCATTAACAGTCTCCTCTTTTTATTTCCCTATTGGAGTTGCACATCTGTGCATAACTGTCCACTCCACTCCTCAGGGTCCTGCTCCATCTTCCTTACTCTCCCTAAATACATTTCAAGCAAGCCAGACATAGGATGGAGATGGAGAATAGTACAATACATGTTGCCTCTAACAGTCCCTCCATAAGAAGTGAAACGTCACTCTAGCTATATTCCGTTTTGTTTTCAAACCGAAAGAAACTCATCACTGACTGTCAGGAGGCTAGGCAGGCATCAGATCTGCCAAAGAGAACAGCAAGACAGGTAATGAGTGATTATTGTGAATGATGGCATGCATTGCATTGGATGCTTGCTGACTACTTATGAATGTGCATGAAGTAGAACTATACTAGTTTATCGACAAAGTAAAATGGACTCAGGTGAGGTGACAGTTAATGTTTCCTTGTTGTTTAATAACCACATTGTACTCCTACCACTTCAGGTGCCAGCCAATATCCGTTGCAGTTTTGTAATATGGAATATATTATAAACTTAATTAGTCACTACAGACTGAGTTGGTGTTGGAGAACACGTACCACACGGTCATCATGATGCTGCTGAGCATACTATCTTTGCACACAGTCAGTCAGTTGGATCGGAGATAATTGATGGAATAACTGTGTTTCATGGACTGACTTAAAAGGTAAACAGTTTGAACAAGAACCACATCAGACCTAGGCTAGATGTCCATGTAGTGGTGTGGACTGGAGTAGAGTGTAATGGTATGAGGGACAGTGGCGCATTGATTTAGTCACTTCATTTGTAAACTGCTAGGTTGCTGCAGTGCATATGCCATTTGTCTGGCTCGGTCAAAATGTAATGTAAGGGATAGGGTGCCTGGCCTGTGCCGTGGTTCTCCTGTTCTGTGGCTGTGCTGGCTCCTGAGTCCTGTCCCGTTGTTGTTGTAGCTTAATGCTGTAGAGAAGACACTATGTATCCTATCCAAGCTACCTCAGTCTGAAAGTGTTCTCTAAAGAGTCTTGTCTTCTCTTCTTGCACTCCACTGTAATTGAGTTTATTGTTTTAAATGCAGTAATTTTTCAATACCCCTTTTGTTTTTCCATCTACACTTACAGGCCGGCCTTTAACCTGTGCTATAGTGGGAGAAACAACTCACACTTACCTTACCAAGCCACATCAGGCCGGCAGTGGTACCCAAGATTGATGTGCAGAGTGTCCATGGAAGGGAGGACCAAGAGGAATGACGAGAATGATGCAACTCCACATTTGGACCAGGATAATACAGTAACTTTAGTATCATTCATCATTCGTCTTTAAATTTATTTAATTCCTTTTTTCTCTTCAATCATTACTACTGTGTGTTGTGGTTTGTTTGGTAATTGATCCCTACAACTATTTTTTCATTTCCTTTGCTAGCTTGAAAAATAAAAGTAAGCCCGGTACAGCATGTAATTTGGTTCGGTCTGAGCTCTGAGGGCGGCAGAAAGGCAAGGCAAATTTCATATTAATAATTTCTTCCCTGTACTGTCTCGTTGGGTAGTAGTAGTTAGTAAGTACAACTCATTATCATTAACCATCAAGTTCTCTTCCTCAGCATGCATGCATTTCCTTTTTCTCACTTTATACTTTGATTTCTTTGATAATGGATCATGGTCGTCTTACAAGATTGTGTTTTACTTTTGTTGTCTCCATGCATACTGTCTGTTTTTCTTTCTCAAACCTTTCCCAAAACCCCACTTCCCATCCATTCATCAATCCCTAACCCTCTTCCCCCGGGCTGTGTGATTTATATTGAGGTGTGATGTGACTACATTAAATGTACACCAACAATTGATCACACGCTTGCTGGGGCGGATGTGGTGAAAGCAACACTAATTGAATTTCAACTAAGGCAGGGCAAGGATCTTCTTCTGCTTGCCCACCCATGCTGTAGTTTACTTTGTGCTACTACTCCTCCCACAGTCTCACAGTCAAGTGACTTTCTCTTTCTTTTTTCAAATGCTAATGCCAGTGTCTACTACTACCACCACAATAATGGCATCTTCTCATTTGGGAAACCAACCATGCAGCCATCAGTGTGCCGAACTTCATCATCATCAATCACAGGGAAGATAAGTTTGGTGGGCGGTATGGACTAGTAGGAGAGACTGACAGTACTATTATGACAATTAAAAATCACTCAGTGAGGGGTACTGCATCTATCGGTTTGTGTGTTACAAAATCGGCAGATCTTTTAAATCAAACACTGGCTGTGGGCATGCAGCAGCACGGAAACAAAGTAACAAACCATGTAACTTAGATTGAATTTGGAAAACAGTAACCCACCACAAAACATTAACATCGTATAAGTAAATAGTATAAAATTTTATATCCCCTAACAAAAATAAACTATCCAACTCTGACCTAACCTAACCTACCCCCCTCCCTAACCCCAACCAATGTCCACAACGAAACGAAAGTCCAAGTCCCAATGTTTGAATGAATCCCCAACGCCCAAAAACCCACCCACCAACAAAAGGAATTAAAAAAGGGGCAAATGACAAGGTCCTCTATAGTCGGCGGGCCTTCAGGTGTTTAACCACCAGGATTTTTACCCGCTCCTCTAGGTTCTCCTCTAAGCGGGCCATACGGCGGAGCAGCTGGCGGCGAAATGCCCTGCAGTTACATGCAGGGTGGGGGGCAGCAGTGGTTGAGATGGAGGCGCGGCGGCGGGCGGCTGCCGGACCACGGCGCCGTGAAACTGGAGGCAGGGCTATGTTCCATATCTACTGGCGGTCGCCAGTAGATAGTTATAGTTAGGACCGTGTTTCCATAGGAAATCCACAACATTCTATTTGGAATAACTTTGTCGCCGATTGACGAATCCTCGCGAAATTTTGAAAATAGGTGGGGCGCTCCGCTCCGCTCGTACCCTGAAAGTCTCGGGGGGATTCGTCAAGCGAGGGCTGAGGGAAAAGGGGGGTCCCAAAACGCGTTTTTCCCATGCAATTTTCCATAGGGACCTTTAGTCCAAGCTACAGCCCAAACGGCTGAACAGAATTACTTTGAATTTGGCAAAGAGGTAGTCCTCAGGTCAGGGATGTGCCTTTTGCAGGTCTGGTGTAAATCTGTTCAGTATTTCCTGAGAAAATCAAAAGTAAAATTATATATATATCTGGGCGGAGCCTAACCACACATCTCATCGTGAGATCTGATTGGCTGTCAGCACTTCATCCAAGAAGTGTTGGCAGCCATCTTGGGACCAATATACATGATAGCACCTCATTAAACAGCCTTGCAGTTAATAGGTTTTAAGACTTTAGTTACATTATAAATCATTTGTTGATGGTACCATACTCATTTTGGGAATTGTGGTGTGTTCTAAGGTGATTTTACGATGTGAAAAAGCCTTCTGCTGTGATATCATGAATCATGTTTGAGTGAAAACTATTTTCTCATGCTTTTCCCACAGAGGTTTGGAAGGTGATCTATAAGCTAAACTGAGAGCATATTTTCTGTAAATTCACATTACCTTTCTCAGTCATGGGAGAATGAAATCTGACATTCTCAGTAAAACATGTACATCCAACAAGGGCAGAGACTGTCAGTTGATTCCTTTGTGTTCTACTGCAGCTTCCCAGAGTGTTCTAAAGAACAACTAGAGCGCTAACAGTCCTACTTATGACAAAAGTATGGAACACCTGAAGCCATCTTGTTTGGAATAAAGTGGTAACTCTTAAAACATTTAATTTAAAAAGGAACAAAATGAGGGGTTCATTTTGCCATAGAAAGTATGATTAGTGCTGCAGAAAGAAAAATTAGGGCACATTTTGAGTGACTTCTCAAATCCTCTTCTATTTCTTTAAAAAATTCATGCAGACTGAAACATGCACTTTCAATACCAGCAGCAGACTTCCCTGGTGAGCAGTAGCTTTACTACAGTGATCTAATAAGCAACTAGAGTGCTAACATTCTGAATTTATGGCAAATGTGTGACACATCTGAATGCCTTCTTGATGGAATCAAAGTAAAAAACTGAAAGTTTTTCCTACTGAGGAGACTGTAGTAAATGAGGAAATTAGGAAACATCATAACAAATAAGTCTCCAAAATGGCCACCAGAGAAAAAAGAGCCCAAATGTAGCCCAAATATCACCGAGATGCAGCCCAAGTATAGCCCAATGACAGAATGTCCCAGAGTGTTCTAACGAACAACTAGAGCGCTAACAGTCTTACTTATGACAAAAGTATGGCACACCTGAAGCCATCTTGATTGGAATAAAGTGGTAACACTTAAAACATTTAATTTACAATGGAACAAAATGAGGTGGTTCATTTTCCCATAGAAATTCTGAATAGTTCTGCAGAAAGAAAAATTAGGGCACATTTTGACTTCTCAAATTCTCTTCGATTCATAAAAACATTCTGACATGCAGACTGAAACATACACATTTAATACCAGCAGCAGACTTCCGTGGTGAGCAGTAGCTTTACTACAGTGATCTAATGAGCAACTGGAGTGCTAACATTCAGAATTTATGGCAAATGTGTGACATATCTGAATACCATCTTGATGGAATCAAAGTAAAAAACTGAAAGCATTTCCTACTGAGGAGACTACAGTAAATGAGGAAATTAGGAAACTTCATAACAAATAAAACTCCCAAGATGGACACCAGAGACAAAAGAGCCCAAATGTAGCCCAAATATCACCAAGATGTAGCCCAAGTATAGCCCAATGACAGAAGTGTGCAACACACTTATTTTTTGTGTATTTGCAGTTTTATATAGTGCAGACTTGTCAGGTATTGGAGTGCTTTACATGAGCATTGGTTACATCACACAAGATCAAATTCATTTTGGTTGTAGACATGGGGAGATTAAGTGATTTGACCAGAATCACAGAATGTTGAGCTGAAGCAGAAACTCCAACCTGGTTCCCCAGTTGCAAAGTCTGCAGCTCTGGAAGTAACACCACATCCTCTCCCCTAGGTGCAACATTTAATCAAGTGGTCAACTGGATAAAAAAACATAAAGATTACAAATAATTTAAAAGTTCTTTGTCGCTATTTGAAAACTCAGAAAATATGTCCTCATTTTAGTTTTTTAGAGCACTAACCATAATTTTGCTGCAAATAAGACCCTCTCATATCAGGGGCAACAAACAAACAATACAGGACTGGCAAGAGAGGCCGTGGCAATATAATAGACCATTGTGGGCAGAAGGAAGAGGCAGTGGTAGTACAACCATACATGCCAACAGACCCGTTTCATCCAGGAAACGTCCAATGTTTTAAAGTTCAAATGGGCTTTATTTGATCTGTCTCCTGTCTACAATCTCCTCTTTTTCAATGTAACTCAAAGGGGAAAATCAATACCCCAGTTTTTTTTTCAAAATCTCCCTCTTACCAAGTTCCTAATGTTTGCAAGTATGATACAATGGATCATGGTAGGCAGGAGGAACTGGGGTAGGGACATGGACTCGGATAACAGAGGACAGGAGGGACATGGAGAGGTGCACCAAACTGACCCTACAGGGCAGGCATCAGGGAGTGCAGCACAACAATCCATGGCAAGCAATAGGGAGGGGACAGGACCATGCACATGGACAACAGAGAACAGAGGGGAAAGAGGCAATGGTAGCTAGCTGACCATAATGGACAGACAGGAGAGAAAGCTGCAGCATAACAGACCATAAAGGGCAGGAGGGACGGATCAGGGGCATTACAATGGAACAGACAAGCCAGGAGGGAGGGAATAGGGGTCTGCACATGGAAACAGAGGGCTGGGGTCAAGGGGGCAGGGCAGGAGCAGCAAGATGACCATGGAGGTCAGGCAGGATGGGCACTAGAAACAAGACACACCATGGAGAGCAACAATGAGACTATGATGTCATACACACAAACCATGGAGGGAAGGTGGGAGGGGGTCAGGGGCAGCTAGCTGACCACACAGGGAAGGTGGGAGGGGCCATGGCACCACAGAAGACCATGCATGGCAAGCAGGAGGGTTAGTGGCAGCACAATGGCTATGATGGGCAAGAAGGAGGGTGCAGGGGCATGCACAAAGGACCATGGAGGATAGAAGGGAGGGTCAGGACCTGGGCACAGACAAGAGAGTTCAGGGGAAGGGGCCTCACAACAGACCGCATGGGGCAGGTAGGAGGAGCAGTTGAAACACAACAGACCAGGGAGGGCAGAAGGGTGTGGCAGTAAAATGGACCATGGAGGACAGGAGGAAGGGGATAGGGGCATGGCATGTGGACAGGCAGGGTGGAGGTGGCAGGGACAGGTTACAGTCATCTGACAATGCTAGGCAGGTGGGAGGGAAGTGGCAGCTCAACAGAACACTCAGAGAAGATAGGAGTGGCAGGTCCATGGAACATGGTGGGCAAAAAGGATGGAGCAGGGGCATGCAAAAAGACATCGGAGGGCAGGGGGTGTCACGGCGATCTATGATCTTCTCCTCGGGATGGCACTGATGCTGTGTATGGGTCCACCTCCCATCCGTCCCCAGCCCGGAGAATGTAGTATACACGCGAACTAGGGGGACGGGTGAGCGAGGGAAAACGGGATGGGAACCGCCGGGAAAGAGAGACCTGGAAGAAAAGAAGCACAGGGTGAGAAGGGGAGCTAGGACACCTGTACCCCTTCCTATAACTCTCTTGGAGTGTAAAGACCCTGGTACCTGGTACACCAGACTCAACGAGGCAGAGGTTCTCCGCGCTGCAGGTGGTGGATTCGAGGGTCACCACGACTCGAGGAAGCAAGGTTCGGGGTGGCGCTACTACTTCCACGCTCGGAAATCCGTGAGCGGAGGAGCGCCAGCCAGGAAGGTTCTCTCCCCCTTCCCCTTCTTCACGGAGTGAGGTGTGGAGCGTTCCGCTCGGTTCCCTCCCGATAGTCTGGGGAGAAACGAGCAGCAAGCTGTAGAGGGGTTGCGGGAAATCCCTTCAGAGATGTCCGCGCTTCTACTCGATGCTCACGGCTCCTCCGTGAGCAGAGGAGCGCACTCCGAGGTGTTGCACGCCCGGAAATCCGTGGGCTGAGTGGGAGTGTCAGGGGTCTGAAGTGGTGATGTCCGTTAAGTTGCCGACGGGCTGGGGGTCAGGACTTGCGGTGTAGCGAGGTAGCGGAGTCACTCACCTCGCTGCGACGGCATCGGCGACCTCACCGGCACAGGAAGGCGGAGGCTCGGAGGGACGCTGGAAGTTCCGATGTGCTGCAGAGGTTGGCGGGCTGGAAACCGCGAAGCTGGCAGTCTGAGAGCCGTTGTAAAGATTGCAAGAATCATAGGCAACGCCCCCGGGGTGGCTGTGGTCTTTTAATCGTTGCGGGGAGGTCATGTGATCGGGCGGCCGCGGCGCCTCTGGGATGTGTAGTTCTTCCGGGTTCTTCGTGGCGGTGCCGGCGATCATGGAACATGACAGCACACCCCCCTTTACCCGCCACCGCCGCCACCGGTACCCCCAGGCTTGGCCGGACAGCGACGGTGAAAGTCCGCCACCAGACGGCGGGCGTGCACTGCCGAAGCGGGTTCCCAGGAGTCCTCCTCCGGGCCGAACCCCTTCCAGGACAAGAGGTACCACAACTTTCCCCTCACTAGTTTGGAATCCAGCACTCGGCGAACCACATACTCCCAGTCATGGTTGATCCACACCGGAGCAGGAGCCCTCCGTACCGGACAGTGCGAGGGTTTGAGGAGAGAGACGTGGAAAACAGGATGGATGTGCATGTGCGGCGGAAGACGCAATTGCACTGCTACGGGGTTTATGTGTTTGACTACTGGGTAGGGCCCTATGAACTTGGGGTTGAAAACACTGGGCTTCCGAAAACAGAGGTTCCTCGTGGACAGCCACACCCTGTCACCCTTGTGGTATACCGGTGGGGGCCTGCGATGTTTGTCAGCCTGCGCTTTGTATCTGGCCTTGGCAAGCCGAAGGTGTGCACGGGCTTGTTTCAGGGCTGATTGGATGGTTTGAAGCCGGCTCTTGAGATCGGGAAGGCTGATGTTTTGTCGAGGGAGGAGGAAGGGGACGAAGCGTGGATGGAACCCCGTGGCGAGAAAGAACGGAGACTGTCGGGTGGAGGAGTGTTGAGAGTTGTTGTATGCCACCTCAGCCACCCACAGCAAGTCTACCCAGGTGCCCGCAGCTTGGTCTGCGTAGCATCGCAGGTACTGTTTGAGTGTCTGATTCAGCCTCTCCGTCTGCCCGTCTGTCTGCGGGTGGAAGCTCGTAGAGAGGGAGGAGTGAATGCCCAGCGCTTCACACCACACCTTCCAAAACCGTGAAGTAAACTTTGCCCCTCTGTCGGATACAATTCCCGTCGGTAGTCCGTGAAGCCTCACCACGTGTTGCAAGAGGAGTTTTGCCAATGCGCCCGCTGTGGGCACCTGTTTGCAGGCTATAAAATGTTCCATCTTGGTGAGATAGTCGATGACTACAACTATCGCTGTGCACCCTTGATCTTTCGGTAGCCCCACAACAAAGTCTATGGAAATGCGTTCCCAGGGGTTCCGAGGCGTGGGTAGTGGCATTAGAAGGCCTTGGGTCTTTTGATGATCGCTTTTTATTTGGGCGCAGACGGCACATTCTTTCACCCACTGCAATACGTCTGGTCGAACGGAGGGCCACCAGAATTGCCGCATCACTTTCTCCAGGGTCTTGGTGCCTCCCGTATGCCCTGCACAAGGGAGGTCATGACACCAGGTAAAGACGAGTTTACGGAGTTTGAGAGTAGGAACCAGTATCCGGGATCCGTTTAATGGGAGGCCGTGTTGCATGCGCCATTCTCTGTGCCTTTTTAACCATGAGGACCAGGCACCTGTTCGTATTCCTCGCTTCACCCCTTGCAGGAACGACTCGGTGTGCATGCTTCCGATAACTTGTTCTGGTGAGAGGATGGGCTGGTCAGGTGCCTCACACAGGGAGGTTTGGGAGGGTTTGTCTTGAGAGGGCATCGGCTTTCTTGTTTTGCGTTCCTGGCCGGTAGGTGACCAAGAAGTGGTTTTCCGCAAAAAAGAGCACCCATCGCTTCAGCCGGGGAGAGAGGTGTCGGGCTGACCGCAGGAACTGGAGGTTGCGGTGGTCCGTGAACACAGTCACCTGATGGTGGGCCCCCATTAGCCAATGACGCCATTCCAGGAACGCGTCTTTGATGGCAAGTAGCTCCTTCTCGGAGACGGTATAGTTACGTTCCGCTGGATTCAACTTCCTGGACATAAAGGCCACCGGGTAGAGTTGGCCCGTGTCGGGGTGGCGTTGGGAAAGAATGGCTCCCACTGCTTCATCTGACGCATCGGCTTCCACTATAAACGGAAGATCAGGTTGCGCGTGGCGCAAGATGGGAGCGGTGGTGAAGGCATTCTTGAGCTGTTCAAACGCTGTTTTGGCCTCCGGCGACCAGAGGAAGGGTATTCCTTTTCGTGTTAATTTGGTGAGTGGTGTCACCATTTGTGAGAAGTGGTGGATAAATCGCCGATAAAAGTTTGAGAAGCCAAGAAAGCTTTGGACCTCCTTCACGGACTTCGGCTGGGGCCATCGGGTCACCGCCTGGACCTTACGGTCAGACATGACTTGTCCATCGGGGGTAAGCAGGACACCAAGGAACTCCATTGTGGTGACATGGAATTCGCATTTAGTGAGTTTACAAAACAGGTGGTGTCTCTCTAAGGCCTGCAACACCGATGTCACATGGCCCACGTGTTCTTCTTCCGAGGACGAAAAGATTAAGATGTCATCTATGTATACCACTACATAGATGTCTAGAAAGTCCCTTAATACTTCGTTCAAAAAGAACTGAAAGGCGGCTGGAGCGTTGCAGAGCCCGAAGGGCATCACCAAATATTCGAACAGGCCGAATCTTGTCTTGAACGCAGTCTTCCACTCGTCCCCCTCTCGTATTCGCACCAGGTGGTACGCCCCCCGAAGGTCCAATTTGGTGTATAATCGTGCTCCTCGCACCTGTTCCAGCAACACGGGGATCAGTGGCAGTGGGTATTGGTTCTTGATGGTCATGGCGTTGAGAGCGCGATAGTCTATGCAGCAGCGTAGCTCCCCGTTGGCCTTCGGTATGAAGAAGAGGGGAGATGCTGTGGGTGATCTGGAGGGGCGAATGAACCCTAACCGAAGGTAGGTATCCAGATATTCACGGAGATGACGGGTTTCCGGACCCGTGAGAGCGTACACCCGGCTACATGGGACAGTGGCTCCGGGGGTTAGGTCGATCCGGCAGCCGTAGTCGCGGTGTGGAGGGAGAACCTCGGCCTTCTGCTGATCAAATACTCCTTTGTAGTGGGTGTAACAGTTAGGGAGCGTCACGTCCTTCTCCGCGGCTGTGGCTACGTGGTGTGTGGTTGGTTCGTCTGGGTCCGGAGCGCTCTCATGACGCTGACACCGAGTGCGACAAAAGAGAGAGCAGAAGGTTACCGAGTTGGTAGCCCAGTGTATCCGGGGCTCGTGTAGTCGTAACCAAGGCAATCCAAGGATAAGATGACATCGGGGCGCTTGTATGATGTTGAACGCGAGCCACTCGCTGTGTTCCTCTCCTATGGACACCTTCAGGGTTGGTGTGGTATACCTTATGGGACCGGATTCCAGCTCCTTGCCGTCCACGGCATAGACAAGTTCAGGGGTGTCTTTCACCACTAGCGGAATCCCCAACCGGTGGGCTTCGTGGGTATCCATGAAGCAGCCCGTTGCTCCTGAGTCGATCATGGCCCTTACTTGGTGGATTTCGGGGCCGATTGCAAGTTGCACGGTTAGATAGAAGTGGCCGGGCTCAGGGGAGGTGTCTGCTTCCAGGGAAGGGTTGTGATGACAGCTTGAAGGAGTCCCCTCTTGCTCCTTCAAGCGTTCAGGTTTCCCACCGGTCCATCACTGGCTACGGTGGCTGCTTGCCCCACCCTTGGTCGGCTGTTCTTTGGGCAGACAGGGCATTCCCTCAGGAAATGGCCTTTCTTGCCACAATACAAACAGAGGCCCTGTGTGCGCCGGTGATCCCTTTCGCTGAGGGTGAGGGATGCTCTCACCGCTCCGATTTCCATGGGAACCGGTCTAGGAGATGCTGGTTCCTGCAGACGAGGGTGTTCAAAGGACACGGGAGTCTTATCCTTGCGCTTGTGTTCCCCTTTTCTCTCTCTCAGCCGATATTCCAATCGGGAGGCCAGTTCTATCATGGCCGCGCAGGTGCTGGGTTGTAGGTCTATCTGCGCGATTACATCCTTCAGTTCCTCGGTGAGTCCTCGGTAGAAGATAGCGGCCTGCTTCGTCTCGGGCCAATCTGTTTCCGCCACCAGTCGCCGAAAGCTATTGATGTACCCTAGGAAATCCGAACTGTTTTGGCGTAGGTCAAGGAGGTCTCGATCCGCAGAGAAGGTATCCGCCCGACGGTCGAAGGTCTTCTCGAACTGCTGTCGGAAGGTGTCCCAGTCGTACAGGAGTGCGTCGTCTCTGCGAACGATGGGGACAGCCCATTGCGCCGCTTCTCCCGTCAAATAGGAAATCAGAAATGCCACCCTGGCCTGGTTCGTAAGGAAAAGTTTCGGTTTGCAGTGGAAGTGCAAGAGCACCTGGGTCATGAAGACTTGGACTTTCTGGATATCTCCATGAAATCTCTCCGGAGGGGCCAACGGAACGTGGGAAGGCATTTCCACCACTACTTGCGGGGTCGGGGACGGGAGCACGGGCCCGGCATCAAACGGGTTTCGTTGGAGGCAGTCCAGGCGTGTATGTAGGGCTGCTGTTTCCGCTCGTGACGTTGCTAACTCCAGCTGGACTTGAGCCAAAGCTGCTAAAACGTCGTCCAACGTGGCCATGGCGAGCGATCAGTGCGATCAAGAGGAGAGGTATTTCGTGGGCCTATGATTCTGTCACGGCGATCTATGATCTTCTCCTCGGGATGGCACTGATGCTGTGTATGGGTCCACCTCCCATCCGTCCCCAGCCCGGAGAATGTAGTATACACGCGGACTAGGGGGACGGGTGAGCGAGGGAAAACGGGATGGGAACCGCCGGGAAAGAGAGAACTCGAAGAAAAGAAGCACAGGGTGAGAAGGGGAGCTAGGACACCTGTACCCCTCCCTATAACTCTCTTGGAGTGTAAAGACCCTGGTACCTGGTACACCAGACTCTACGAGGCAGAGGTTCTCCGCGCTGCAGGTGGTGGATACGAGGGTCACCACGACTCGAGGAAGCAAGGTTCGGGGTGGCGCTACTACTTCCACGCTCGGAAATCCGTGAGCGGATGAGAGCCAGCCAGGAAGGTTCTCTCCCCCTCCCCCTTCTTCACGGAGTGAGGTGTGGAGCGTTCCGCTCGGTTCCCTCCCGATAGTCTGGGGAGAAACGAGCAGCAAGCTGTAGAGGGGTTGCGGGAAATCCCTTCAGAGATGTCCGCGCTTCTACTCGATGCTCACGGCTCCTCCGTGAGCAGAGGAGCGCACTCCGAGGTGTTGCACGCCCGGAAATCCGTGGGCTGAGTGGGAGTGTCAGGGGTCTGAAGTGGTGATGTCCGTTAAGTTGCCGACGGGCTGGGGGTCAGGACTTGCGGCGTAGCGAGGTAGCGGAGTGTACTGAGTCACTCACCTCGCTGCAACGGCGTCGGCGACCTCACCGGCACAGGAAGGCGGAGGCTCGGAGGGACGCTGGAAGTTCCGATGTGCTGCAGAGGTTGGCGGGCTGGAAACCGCGAAGCTGGCAGTCGGAGAGCCGTTGTAAAGATTGCAAGAATCATAGGCAACGCCCCCGGGGTGGCTGTGGTCTTTTAATCGTTGCGGGGAGGTCACATGATCGGGCGGCCGCGGCGCCTCTGAGTCGTGTAGTTCTTCCGGGTTCTTCGTGGCGGTGCCGGCGATCACGGAACATGACAGGGGGAAGGAGAATAGGGGCAGCAAGCTAAGCACAGAGGCTAAGCAGGAGGTCAATGATGGGCCATAGAATTGGGCAATGGAGGGCAGGAGGAGTGGACTGGTACATCATGCTAAATGGAGGGCAGTGGCAGCACATCAGACCATGCATGGCAGGAGGGAGGAGGCTAGTCCATGGATTCAGACAACAGAGGATAGGGAGGAGGTGGATGGGGCAGCAAGCTAACTGTTCAGAGAAGGTGGATATTAGGAACTTTATTGTTTTTAAAATGTGTGTCTGTGCGAACTACTTAAAATATGAACAAGTATGCAGCATAATCTCACTTTTATTCAGGAAGAAGAGGACGTTTGTGACTGTGACTCTGGGCTCACTTGGTAGAAACACCCCCTGACCCTCCACCCCCATCGCAAAATGTAATGTCCGTGAAAAGGGTAGGTGGACGCAGTGTTATATAGAACATAGTCCTGAGAGCACGATTGAAAATGAAAACAAGATATAGTATATGGTATAAACTATGCAATAAAAAGTGTGATATAAGATGAACCGGGGCGTGAAATATAATATGCAATACATATGTACGTAATGACAGATTCATTGGAGAGCGCAAGATAGCACAGGCACTAGCTCGTGCTATGCGATATGCGCCTTGGAGTGTAATATGCACAGGGCAGTGTTGTGTAACCTAATTAGTCTCTAAAGTTGTAATATAAAATATGTGCTGGGGAGTGTAACGTTGCATATGCACTGTGACAAAGATATGGATCCCAGATTGTAATATGTATGGCATAGCGCTGTGCGTTATAACATAGGCATCGAGGAAGGCACGTTAGATGGGGCAATATAACCCGTGCGAAGGCAAGTGTGGCACGACATATTCACGGGGTGGTGTTACAGTGCACCTGGGCTAGAGAGTGTCATAGCATACGCACTAGCTGGTGGAATACAACACAGAGGTTTGAGACACTCGGAGGGCCCTGGTGGGTGTAACACAGCATTGGGCTCAGCCAGGAGCACGCTGTGACACTCAAGTGAGGTTTGTCTCCTTTCCAGAGAGTAAAATAAAGAGTATTACACATCCGGCGGTGGATGTGTGTTTTATTAACCGTGAGGGGGATTTCTTGCATAGTTTGGTCGAATTTTTGTTGAATCCCCTTTGAATGGCTTGGTGTGCGTGTAAATTAAATGTGCCCGTCAATAGCTACCCATGTTTGTATAAATAAACAACAAGGGTGTCTACTTGGAGAGTACCCTCCGGCGGGGGCGCCGTTATTAGGCATGGTAGGGCGTCAGACACGTCAGAGCTTCACTAGCGGTGTAAATACAGTCCATGTGGATTCATTCTATGCATAGTTGCCTTTTAATGATTACCACGCAAATCGTCATGGTGATAGGTACATACGGTTTGTCCAGCATGTCCTAAGTGTTTCTATAAATATATATTTTTTTAAAATAATAAAAAACAAAGGCCGGCCCCGGGGGATGGGGTCCCCGGGGCCATAAGTGGCCTGAGGAGGGGGGCAACGCAGCCCCCTCCTAAAGAATAAAATTAAAAAAAAAGGCCATGACACGGTGGTTGGGGTCCCCGGGGCCGATTAAGGCCTTGGGAGGGCCAATTGTTTTTTAAACAAAAAAATTAGGGTGCAGGCCCTGGGGGATGGGGTCCCCAGGGCCAGTAAATTAGAAAAAGCAAGGGGGCCACACAGCCCTCCTTCTTAAAAAAATAAAATAAATAAAAGACCGGCATCGCGCCGGAGGCCACGTCCCCTCCTAGCAGCACTCTGCAAACGCACCCCCTGGCCAGTTGTAAGTTGGGGAATTAATTCCCCTTCAATACTGAGGGTCCCTGAGGGCCAACTAGCCCAACAGGTATCTCCAGTATGCGCCAGGGAGCTGCGTTGCAGACAGGTGTTCTGAGGCCAAGCGTTTACACATTGTTGAAGGAAGGGGACGGGGCCTGAGGTGACATGTGCAAACATGCCCTGTGGCACGTTTTAAGTTGGGGAAATAATTCCCTTTCAATCCTGAGGGACCCTGGGGGCCAATTAGCCCGCCAGGGGCTTCCAGTAAGCGCCACTGCTCTGCGTTGCAGAGAGGTGGTGCAGGCCGTGCCCCTTTTTACACCTCTCTGCAATGGCGTTTACTGGATGTACCTAGTGGGCTATTTTGCCCCTAGGGATCCTCAGGATTCAAGGGGACTTAATCTCCCTAGTTAAAAAACGGCCACAGGGCGTGTTTACACAGTAGGGAAGGGAGGGGACGGGGCCTGAGTTAACGTGTGCAAACAAGCCCTGTGGCGCGTTTTAAGTTGGGGAAATAATTCCCCTTCAATCCTGAGGGACCCTGGGGGCCAACTAGCCCACCAGGTGCTTCCAGTAAGTGCCAGGGCGCTGCGTTACAGAGAGGTGGTCTAGGCCGTGCCCCTTTTTACATCTCTCTGCAACGCAGCTCTGTGGCGCTTACTGGAGGTACCTAGTGGTCTAGTTGGACCCTAGGGACTTAATCTAGTCTAGATTGCTAACATTCTATATTTATTACAAAAGTGTGGAACGCCTGACATCATCTTGATGTAATCAAAACTGTAATACCTATAGTATTTCCTTTAGAAATTACATATATGAGAGGTTCTTATTTGCATCAAAATTATGGTTAGTGCTCTAAAAAACTAAAATGAGGACATATTTTCTGAGTTTTCAAATAGCGACAAAGAACTTTTAAATTATTTGTAATCTTTATGTTTTTTTATCCAGTTGACCACTTGATTAAATGTTGCACCTAGGGGAGAGGATGTGGTGTTACTTTCAGAGCTGCAGACTTTGCAACTGGGGAACCAGGTTGGAGTTCAGCTCAACATTCTGTGATTCTGGTCAAATTACTTAATCTCCCCATGTCTACAACCAAAATGAATTTGATCTTGTGTGATGTAACCAATGCTCATGTAAAGCACTCCAATACCTGACAAGTCTGCACTATGTAAAACTGCAAATACACAAAAAATAAGTGTTTTGCACACTTCTGTCATTGGGCTACATGTGGGCTACGTCTGGGTGATATTTGTGCTGCATTTGGGCTCTTTTGTCTCTGGTGGCCATCTTGGAAGATTTATTTGTTATGAAGTTTACTAATTTTCTCATTTACTGCAGTCTCCTCAGTAGGAAATACTTTCAGTTTTTTAGTTTGATTCCATCAAGAAGGCATTCAGATGTGTCACACATTTGCCAAGAATTCTGAATGTTAGCACTCTAGTTGCTCATTAGATCACTGTAGTAAAGCTACTGCTCACCAGGGAAGTCTGCTGCTGGTATTCAAAGTGCATGTTTCAGTCTGCATGTCAGAATTTTTTTAGGAAATAGAAGAGGATTTGAGAAGTCAAAATGTGCCCTAATTTTTCTTTCTGCAGCACTAATCATAATTGCTATGGCAAAATGAACCCCCTCAGTTTGTTCCTTTGTAAATTAAATGTTTTAAGTGTTACCACTTTATTCCAATCAAGATGGCTTCAGGTGTGCCATACTTTTGTCATAAGTAAGACTGTTAGCGCTCTAGTTGTTCGTTAGAACACTCTGGGACATTCTGTCATTGGGCTATACTTGGGCTACATCTCGGTGATATTTGGGCTACATTTGGGCTCTTTTGTCTCTGGTGGCTATTTTGGGAGACTTATTTGTTATGATGTTTCCTAATTTCCTCATTTACTACAGTCTCCTCAGTAGGAAAAACTTTCAGTTTTTTACTTTGATTCCATCAAGAAGGCATTCAGATGTGTCACACATTTGCCATAAATTCAGAATGTTAGCACTCTAGTTGCTTATTAGATCACTGTAGTAAAGCTACTGCTCACCAGGGAAGTCTGCTGCTGGTATTGATAGTGCATGTTTCAGTCTGCATGTCAGAATTTTTTTATGAAATAGAATAGGATTTGAGAAGTCACTCAAAATGTGCCCTAATTTTTCTTTCTGCAGCACTAATCATACTTTCTATGGCAAAATGAACCCCCTCATTTTGTTCCTTTTTAAATTAAATGTTTTAAGAGTTACCACTTTATTCCAACCAAGATGGCTTCAGGTGTGCCATACTTTTGTCATAAGTAGGACTGTTAGCGCTCTAGTTGTTCTTTAGAACACTCTGGGAAGCTGCAGTAGAACACAAAGGAATCAACTGACAGTCTCTGCCCTTGTTGGATGTACATGTTTTACTGAGAATGTCAGACTTCATTTTCCCATGACTGAGAAAGATAATGTGAATTTACAGAAAATATGCTCTCAGTTTAGCTTATAGATCACCTTCCAAACCTCTGTGGGAAAAGCATGAGAAAATAGTTTTCTCTCAAACATGATTCATGATATCACAGCAGAAGGCTTTTTCACATGGTAAAATCACCTTAGAACATACCACAATTCCTAAAATGAGTATGGTACCATCAACAAATGATTTATAATGTAACTAAAGTCTTAAAACCTTCTATTAACTGCATGGCTTTTTAATGAGGTGCTATCATGTATATTGGTCCCAAGATGGCTGCCAACACTTCTTGGATGAAGTGCTGACAGCCAATCAGATCTCACGATGAGATGTGTGGTTAGGCTCCGCCCAGATATATATATGATTTTACTTTTGATTTTCTCAGGAACTACTGAACAGATTGACTCCAGATATGCAAACGGCACATCCCTGACCTGAGGACTACCTCTTTGCCAAATTTAAAGTAATTCTGTTCAGCCGTTTGGGCTGTACCTTGGACTAAAGGTCCCTATGGAAAATTGCATGGGAAAAACACGTTTTGGGACCCCCCTTTTTTCTCAGCCCCCACTTGACGAATCCCCCCGAGACTTTCAGGATACGAGCGGAGCGGAGCACCCCACCAATTTTGAAAATTTCGCGAGGATTCGGCAATCGGCGCCAAAGTTATTCCAAATAGAATGTTGCAGATTTCCTATGGAAACACGGTCCTTACTATAACTATCTACTGGCGACCGCCAGTAGATAATATATATATATATATATATACATACATATATATATTCACTGAAAAAACCATAGGTTTCAGGCACGTTATAGTTAGGAATTAGCATTTAAAAAACCTTAGAAATTCACTGAAAAAACCATAGGTTTCAGGGGCGTTATAGTTAGCTAGACTTTTCATTCGTACAAAACCATTGAAATTCCCCCGTTATAGTTAGTTCAGCTAACTATAACTCGCGCGCCTGCAATGCACTGCTGATGATGTCACATATTACATCACTCATGACATGATCAGTGACATCACTCATGACATCACTGATGACATCATCCATGTGATAGAGTGGCAGACCTCCTCTCCCCCTAATATAACCTTTGATACACACATTCAAAAATAGAAACTAACATTTTCAAAACAATGGACATACCAATATCAGTTACATCAACCTATTCAGTAATTCTAAGATCCACATACACATCCACTCATTCACCAACAGTCCTATACAGTCACTCATACATGTACTCACTCATCATATGTACTCATACACCTATACATCCTGTTACACAATGCCACTTATCCATAGAGTTACTCACACACATAGTCACTCATGCTAATAAAGAATCAAACATCCATTTACTTGCATATACAGTTATACACACACCACCACACTTACTTCTACAGAAACTTACACATACTTAGTCTTTTAAACAATCACTTATAGAAACACATACTTATTCATACAGGAACTCTTTCAATCTCTCACTCTCACATATACTCACTTATATACACCAATAGTCACATATACTAGTTTAAAACCTATGTAGTTACTCATAAAGACACTATTGAGACTGTCATTCACTCACTAACACACCCATGCACACACTCATCCACCCATACAGTCCTGCACACATGCTGTCTTCAACACATACAAACAGTGAGTCACTCATTCATGCACCTATGCACTATGGAATACCCCCCACCGAACCATACAGACACTCAGACACTCATACTGATACTCAAAAAACCAACTAATAACCTATATAGACACTCATGTAGCTACTCACCAACCCATGCAGCCACTTATACACAAAGTGAGAGACTGATACAGATTTTTACATACTTAAACATTACTCACTAAGCCATGTATTCACTAAGACACACTTAATCAGTTAGTTATACAATCAATTTTTCAAAAACAAATCATCCATTTAGACACTTTATACCCATTTATTCTTCCATCGACCTTGAGATATACATATATAAAACATATGTAATTTTCAGAAAAACACACATTCACTGGATGATGTCATTAGTGATGTCATTTGAGATGTCATCAGTGATGTCATGAGTGATGTCACTGACCATGTCATGAGTGATGTAATATGTGACATCATCAGCAGTGCATTGTGGGCGTGCGAGTTATAGTTAGCTGAACTAACTATAACGGGGGAATTTCAATGGTTTTGTACGAATGAAAAGTCTAGCTAACTATAACGCCCCTGAAACCTATGGTTTTTTCAGTGAATTTCTAAGGTTTTTTAAATGCTAATTCCTAACTATAACGTGCCTGAAACCTATGGTTTTTTCAGTGAATATATATATATAGATATATATATATATATATATTATCTACTGGCGGTCGCCAGTAGATAGTTATAGTTAGGACCGTGTTTCCATAGGAAATCCGCAACATTCTATTTGGAATAACTTTGGCGCCGATAGACGAATCCTCGCGAAATTCTCAAAATAGGTGGGGCGCTCCGCTCCGCTCCTTCCCTGAAAGTTTCGGAGGGATTCGTCAAGCGGGGGCTGAGAAAAAGGGGGGGTCCCAAAACGGGTTTTCCCCATGCATTTTTCCATAGGACCTTTAGTCCGAGCTACAGCCCGAACAGCTGTACAGAATTACTTGAAATTTGGAAGAGAGGTAGCCCTCAGGTCAGGGATGTGCCTTTTGAAGGTCTCGTGTAAATCTGTTCAGTATTTCCTGAGAAAATAGCATTTAAATCAATATATATATCTATATGTGCGCTCTGAGCGCGTACCGTAAGCTTACCGTACGCGCACGGTGCCGTGCACGAGCGCGATTCTGATTGGTTGTTAGATCTTAGTAAACATTCGAATCGGTCGAAACCAGGAAGTGTCGGCCGCCATTTTGTTTCTCGCAGTCTGAGAGGGTGAAAAACAAAGGTGGAGAACGTGAAAAGGAGGCAGGCTGGACAGTTCCTGACCCCCTAGCCTTTGTCAGGGGTTCCAGAAGGACCCCCAAGGGCAAAAATTAATTTTAATATTTTTTCGACATGGCGTAAACGGAAAAATTCCGCAAGAAAAAATTCCGCAAACTTCGCGTAAGGCTTTTTTGAAAAAAAAATGTCAAAAAGGAAAGCTTAAAAAAAAATTAAAAAAATTGTGAGGTAAGGTTGCCTCTTAAAAGAGCCGTTGGGTTAATACAGGGATAGAGGAAAGAAAGAATGGGAATATTATGAACGTCTACAAACGTGCTGGTCTATCCTATTGTTAATAAGGGAAATACTGTGTGGGACCGCAATCCTCTGCTGATGACGTCAGATATTACATCACTGATAACATATGTGTCTTTCTGAAAAATAAATATGTGTAATATATGTATAGCTAAAGATGAATGGAAAAAGACATGGGTAAATAGGTGTCTAAATACAGTGATGTAATATCTGACGTCATCAGCAGAGGATTGCGGTCGCGTGAGTTATAGTTGCCTGCGCTAACTATAACGGGGGAATTTCAATGGTTTTTTTATGAGGGAAATGTCCAGCTAACTATAACATGTGTGAAACCTATGGTTTTTTCAGTGAATTTGCAAGGTTTTTTAAATGCTAATTCCTAACTATAACGTGTGTGAAACCTATGGTTTTTTCAGTGAATATATATATATACATATATATATGACGTGCTTGAAAATTACTGCGAGTCAACTGTAGTCTGATAATACTACCTATATTTCCCTACGCTTTGCTACTGTGGCGCAAGTTTCTTTTACATTTTCTTCAAAGTAAGACTATCCAGTGACACTTTCCACCTATACTGTCTATTGATGATAGTACATCCAGGCATTCATCCATTAAAGTAAACATTTATCCTTCTTTTTTATATATCTCATACTTACTTGGTTGCACCAACAACCACCCATGCTTCCGCTCCTTCCTTGCTTGCCTTGGCTTTGAATTTGAACCAAACACCGCTGATTCTTGCTATCTAGCACCATTCACCCTTACTGTGTCGCCCACCCAGACAGGCATTCTCTTTCACCTTCCACCCATCCTTCAACAACCCATGCAAACAAGAAATGAACGTTATTATTATCGAGGAACTTTGCACACCTCAGATAGAATTATTGATCTTTAAAATCAATTCAGCATCTAAGGAACACAGGAAGGGAGTTTTGGTGTACCGCCCCCCTGGTCCATGCGAGAACTTTTCTGTTCTTCTCATTGAGGCTTTAGCTCCTCATGTGCAAGAGAAACCTGATTTTCTTCTTGTAGGGGACTTTAATGTCCACAGTGAGTTAGGAAACTGTACGGAGGCAAAAACCTTACTTACGGACTTAGACTTACTGGGACTAAAAAAGATCAATCATGGGCCCACTCATCAAGCAGGCCATACTCTGGACTTAGTCATGTCCAATTCGCCCCTGGTCAAATGTATGCCACCTACTCAAGTGGACTGGACGGACCACTTCATCCTTAAATTTTACACCTTTGCTAATTACAAGCCCCGGGCTGGACAGATTGCGCTAGCCAGCACAAGGAGACCCTGGCATAAACTCACTTCGGAGGGTTTTAGGGAAAAATATAAGGAACCCATAGCTAATAACCCTGCAGATGATATCACAATTGAATTAAATATGTTTGAGGAAGCGGTTGCCGAGGCTATAAATGCCACCATTCCTCTGAGAGTGTTTAAACCCCGTGTAGCACATAAGCAAGAGGTCTGGTTTTCCGATGAATTAAGATCCCTTAAACTAAATACAAGAAAACTAGAAAAGATATGGAGATCATCGCGGAGGACTGAAGACAAGGAACATCATAGGATCTCACTTAAGACATATCACAAGGCCATTCGTGCTGCACGGAAAAACCATATTGCAGCACAATTATCAGCAGCTGGTAAAAACTTGAAAGTGCTATATCAAATCTTACAAACTTTCATCAAGCCAGCAGCCTGTGAAACGGCAGAAATAGCATCCCAAGAACTCTGCGACGAGATCTCACTATTCTTTACAAGGAAGATAGATGGGATCTATGACAAAATAATGCATTCCAACAGAACTGCCATAGCAGATAACATCCCTCCACTGACTACAGGAGTCCATTCTCACTCCGCCCTGTGCCTCACTGAATTCCCTCCTATATCTATAGAGGAGGTAATTTTATTAATCATGCAAATAAAGAGTGGTTGTCCTTTGGATACCATCCCTGCATGTATCATGCCTATGTTGGCTAACGATCTAGGTCTGGGAATTCAGCGATTAGTCAATCTGTCCCTGAGTACAGGGGAGGTTCCCCTATACTGGAAACGGGCGCTGGTAAGACCTTTGAGGAAAAACAATGCCATTCCCTGGACAGAACTGTCTAATTTGAGACCTATCTCTCTTCTTCCCTTTTTGGGTAAACTAATTGAGAAGTTTGTAAACCGCCACCTGTCTATTTACATCGAAAAAGCAGGGGGGCTGGATTTTTCCCAGTCAGGGTTTAGGCCTAGACACAGCACTGAGACCACCTTGCTGTCTGTCGCAGACGATCTACATATGTTCCAGGATAGGGGTTATTCCGTTATCCTGGTGCTGTTGGATCTGTCTGCGGCATTTGACACCGTGTCGCACACCATCCTGACCTCCAGGCTAGCTAACATTGGCCTGGAAGACAAGGCGCTGGCTTGGCTGAGGAGTTTCCTAACAGATCGTACCCAAAGTGTTACCTTGGGTACATATCGGTCAGAGGAGCTGGGGATCTCTAAAGGGGTGCCACAGGGCTCTTGTTTGAGCCCCACGCTTTTTAAAATCTATGTGGCCCCCTTGGCCAACATCATGAGATCCCATGGGTTCATCCCGGTGTCATACGCGGATGATACCCAACTCCTCTTTCCATTTAAAACCCTCACTACAGAGATCAGGAACTCCTTTGCCCAGGGAATGAAAGCAGTGGCACACTGGATGGCGTCCAACTACTTGCAATGTAATGTTGCTAAAACAGAGGTGATGTTATTCGGTGAGGCCAAACTCCTGTGGACTCCGGACTGGTGGCCTCAAGATCTTGGGCCAGTCCCTGAGCCTAAACTGGTAGTGAAGGACTTGGGTGTCAGGCTGGACCAGGAGCTTTCCTTAAAACAACATGGTAATCAAGTGGTGGGCTCATGTTTTCACATCATTGGGCTGCTTCGGAAAGTGTTTCCTTTACTTCCAGATGCCACAAGAAAGACCTTGGTGCAAGCGCTAGTTTTGAGCAGACTAGACTATTGTAACGGTCTGTTACTATCAGCAAACGAAGGAGTCATCTCAAGATTGCAGGTGGTTCAGAACACTGCTGCTCGCCTTGTACTAAACGCACCCCCTCGAACACCTTCCAAACCCCTGCTGGTTAAACTTCATTGGTTACCAGTGAAACAGAGGGTGAAGTTTAAAACATGCTGTATCATACAGAAATGCCTGATTGGGAGAGGCCCGGCCTATTTGCCCAACAAATTTACTCCATACGTCCCTACACGCTCTCTCAGATCTAGTGAACAGGCCTTGCTATGCGTCCCCAGAGCCAGGAAAGCAAGACAGGGGTCCAGAGCTTTATCTGTGGCAGGTCCTATGTGTGGAACAGTCTCCCCATAGCTAT
Source organism: Triturus cristatus (assembly GCF_964204655.1). NCBI lineage: Eukaryota > Metazoa > Chordata > Amphibia > Caudata > Salamandridae > Triturus > Triturus cristatus. The sequence goes on along the minus strand of NC_140591.1, from coordinate 1,666,728,020 downwards.
CAGACTGTACAGATAGCTATGGAGAAGTGTGGCTCAATGGTTAGAGCAGCAGACCCTGATGCAGAGATCTAGCCCGGGACCAGGGTTCAATTCCCTGCCTCGGCGGGTCTTGGGCTCAAAATTCCACGGACCTGATAATTCTCGCCTCGGTGCCATTCCAATCATGGAGTCCCACTCTGCAACTCTGGGCAATAGCTTGCTTAATCTCCACAACGGCCCCCACAACACTAAGGATGCCTGGCCTCCACCTTGGGGGTGCCCAGGAGTGGACGCCTCACAGGGAAAGCCAGGATGGGTTCCACAGCGGTATTCGTACAAGCGCCTTGAGACCCTTGCGGGTGAGTAGTGCGCTATACAAGTATCAATTTACAATTTTACAGAGAACATTTTCCTTTTAGGAAACAACTAAAAACCTTCCTTTTTCAGAATTAGGATACCACTTCAATGTTATAATGGCACACGGCTAGTGTCTGTTCTTTTTTTTATTGATGGTGCTAAAGGGCGCGGAGATACTCCTCAGGGAGTCGATTCCAGCGCGTTACAAACATGCAAATAAAATAAATAAATAAATCTGATCTGATCTGATTACTATCAGCCACCTATGCATGCTTCCAACAACATATCCTTCTCTGCCAGTCAGTCATATTATTTATCTCGCCCGTCCTTCCACCCTTCTTTCCCTCTTTGTTCAACACATCCATCAAGGTCATCTGATCTGAGTTTGTCTTCTCCATAAAACCTTCACAGCTTATTTTGGAGTCAAATAGAAGAGGCCATTGGTTACTCAACTCACGCTGCTAATACTAAGTAAAGGGTGTCTTCTTCAACCGTTGTATAATGTTCACTATAACTTAATAAGTCGCACAGTACAGTGAAATAGTGAACACACTTCCATCTAGTAGTAATGGCAAGAAGTAATGAAAATAACTTACCGCCGCCGGCCACTGCTGCTGGCTCCCCCCCTGTCTCTCCTGCAGATTCCATCAGTTCTCCTGCCCCCTCTGGAATGGCCGCATCGCCGCTGGCCCCGCCAGCACTGGTGGATGGTAGTGTGCCTAGAAAAAAACATCACAATTTTTTAGATGCCTGGAAACCTCCCCCTATTTTATTAGTGTTCACTTGGAACATTGAAAAAAAAGTTAATACAACATACATCAGCACTAGACGGTAAGTACAGTCAGTAGACAGACACTAGTAGTGATATGGTTCCTAGGGTCATCTAGTCCTACTCTACTCTTTTAAAAGTTAGCCTGAGCCATGTGTAACCCTTTTAGATTCATCATGTCGACTACTGCTCTTTTGGCGCATATTTAATTATGCCTTCCAGCTTATTGACATGTGCAGTAGACGCCTTTGAGGCCACTTGACTGTTGCGTACAAGTGAAGAGGTCGAAAAACAACCCACTTATTGAGTTTGGTTAGTCCGTATTGCTTAGCAATCCCATACATGTTACACTTTTTGCCATGACTGCAAAATGCTTGCATTCACCAGTATACTATCTAACGGCTAACGCGCAGCATTTTTCTCATATAATAGGTGGAAGATTCCCTTCTACAAACCAGAGATTTACAGAGCTTATGATGCATGATGTAACCAGTATTTCTACGTTCTACGGTGAGGGGTCTTCCAGAATTCAAAAGATCTTGTCTCTTGTTCTTGTTGTCATGCACTTGTAAATGTTTACTGTTTTAATCTTAGGCCTTTTGCTGGCTTTTTGACGATGGCTGTAGTAAATTAAATTTCATATTAATGATGTACAGAGTTTGTTACTTGTTTCAAATAAACCTTTTGAACTCACACATAGACTCTGTGGTATTTGGTGTGGTGGGGTGGACTTACACAAGTGAGTGAGCAAAATGGTGTTATGTTCTGGGTTGACTGTCTCAGTCATCATCAACATTGTGTATCTTCTTCGTGGGGGGTATCGGGAGTGGGACCCTAATGTGAGACACTGTAGCTAGTCGGTCAGGGGATCGTGGGTTCTTCGGACTGAGGTGTGATCAGTAAGGTCCAACCTCCCATCACCAACATCCTATTTTGTTGTGCATAGTTCTGTATGTGGCTCTGCAGAATCACTACAACAATAGTAGTATCATGTACTATCCGATCCAAAATACTAGTCAAATATCTGGTTGGCCATTTTGTTTGTGGTAATTTTCAAAGCCTCAACATTGAGAAGACTAGAAGAGGACAACCCAAACGACAGGACACAGTGGCTAGGGCTATTGGTCAATCAGAGTTTTATTATTCCAAAGAAAACCTTCAATAAAGAGTGGGCAACTGTGCAAGCTTCGCTACAGACAGAGTTATAGTAATAGTAGTAGTAGTAGTAGTACAGAGAGTCATAGCAGAGGCAGTTAGAAGGAACTTAGTTAGAGGCAGGGATAAACAGAATTTGGAAACAGATAGTCAAGGTCAAAGAAGCTTTTGTAAAAAATAGAATTAGAAAATGGAACCAAAATTTATAGTTCGGAAAAAAAAGATGCAGTATAAGTTAGGGAAATATAAATGTCAATATAACCACTGTAGGACTTACTGGGGCCAGCAGCAGGAGCCTCGGTAGAAGAGCGGTCCTGTGGTTCCCCCGCCGACTCCGACCCCGTCTTCTTGCCCCTGGGTGGTGCTGATGATCATGTAAAATATAATAAAGAAAGAGACAAACATTAAGGAGTGCTGTGAAACAAATAATAATAAATCCTTTGGAAAAATAAGTCAAACAACATTTTAGGAAACAACAATTGCAATAAAATTGACCTATCTAATCAGATGGATCGACTACTGGCTTCTTCCTGCATTCACGGATCGTCTACTTATTTATGAACACTCCAGTGTTCCATAATCATTCTGATTACAAATACTAACAAAGCCTAGTAAGTACCACCTGACCTACACCACCTATTCCAGACGGGCCAATTGTTCACTAAGTCTGCATTTCCATTTTTTTTCAGCCATCAAATGCATAGATGAGATGGAGGACACATGCATACATTTGTGCATACATACATACAACAAATTGTGGGTTGGTTGCATGATTCTGATCTAGTTCTGCTACTGACTGACCATGCTAAGCCTACCACTCACTAAACAAAGTACGAAATGTTCTACGGAGGACTCGGGTAAGCAGCACTCAGTGACAGAGGAGGCGTCACGCAGACCGCGTAAAACAATTATTAACTAATACTAACTAAACCTAGTATCCAATATCCATCCACCACTATTTCACAGTAGGACAATGGAAGGACTAGAGTCTCTCTAGCAAATCGCATTACCTAACTTCAGTTCTCTAAAATAAACTCTTACATAATCAGCACAAGCTAGCGCAAAATAAGTTGCAAACAAGTAAGAGATCCACCGAGCACCTGGGTCCTTAAATCAAAGAAGATTTTGCTTTTTGGAACGTAATTTACCAGCAACGCGTAGCACGCAGCAGTAATCTTGTTGTTCGTCAAATTTAATTTATACACAATAAGTTACTCACCAAGCCCGACGACCTCGACACCTAGCAGGTCCAACAGGTCCTGCTCCCGGTCCAGGATGTCAGACCACCGGTGGGCCAGCTGATTATGGGTGCGCCGGACCCCAGAGCACCGGAACACTGCCCGGCGCACCTTCGCCCACCGACGGTGCTGCTCCTGGGTAGCGTACCCGGAGCCGGGCCTGCTGCCTGCTGCCAAGGTCAAGGGGAGGTGGCGCTGAATGAAAAAAACAAGGGCGGCCACCTCCTCATCCCCAAACAGTTGCCGGGCCTGCACCCCTGCAGGACGCATTCTGCCGCAAGGCAGGCGGCCCTTGTCTGCTCCTGCAGGTCCCTTGCCCCTGGCACTAGCTGTGCCCTTGGCCATGGTTCTGGGGTGGGTGGGAGGTGGAAAAGAAAAGTTAGAAGGGGGAAAAAAGTTAAGGGGAAGAAGAAAGAAAGAACTTTATAAAAGTAAAAAAACACAGTAAAAGTAGAAATAAAATGCAAAATATAAACTTAGGCAAAGAGAGAGATAGATGATAACTAAATAAAGTCAGAAAAAATGCTTTAAATACAAAGGATTACAAAGATAAAGGGAGGATAGAAAAGTAGGCCCAGAACCATAGCATAGAGTGAAAAACAAGATGGCGCACCCATTCGCGACCGCGTGGGTAAGTTCGCGCGATATTTCTCGGGAACATGCAATATTCATCGCGAACAAGTAAAATGTACTCCCGAACACGACATGCACATCGCGAACACACCTATCCGCGCCCATTGGTGACCGCATGGGTAAGATCGTGAGATATTATCCCACGAGCATACAAACAGCTCCCCGAACACACTGACCGTGCTCCCGAACAAGAAAAAGCCATCACGAACGGGCGCCCCAAGCAACTACGTAAGCTCGCGAAGCTACGCGTAGCTCGCGTAGTGCAAGTACATCTTCGCGTAGCTTCGCGAAGCGCGACTACGCGAACTACGCCCAGGGTTACTCTCCACCTCCACCTCTCTACCTCTACACCTCTACCTCTCTACCTCTCGCTACCTCGCTCTACACGCACACATATGCACATATATAAATGCATATATATGGCGACTGGTGAGGGGCAATAAATCGTTTCTGCACCAATTCCGGGCCCGTGTCCGTCTTTGGGGAAGTTCCAGTAAGATACGGAAGATTATGATGCATTTATATATATGTATGTGTATATATATATACATACATATATAAACATATATGTAATCTGCATATCTATATAAATACAAATATAAATACAAATACATATACATATATGCATACATATGCATGTTATGTACATGAAAGTTTGAAAAACACTAATACAAGCAAAGCTAAAAAGCCACCTAATTACAAACAGATTTGCTTTCACTTAAACAAGGGTGAGACCTATTGCATTTTCAATGCTTGTTTACTTTGGTTCCATCAAGAAGGCATTCAGATGTGTCACACATTTGCCATAAATTCTGAATGGTAGCACTCTAGTTGCTCATTAGATCACTGTAGTAAAGCTACTGCTCACCAGGGAAGTCTGCTGCTGGTATTCAAAGTGCATGTTTCAGTCTGCATGTCAGAATTTTTTAATGAAATAGAAGAGGATTTGAGAAGTCAAAATGTGCCCTAATTTTTCTTTCTGCAGCACTAATCATAATTTCTGTGGCAACATGAACCCCCTCATTTTGTTCCTTTGCAAATTAAATGTTTTAAATGTTACAACTTTATTCCAATCAAGATTGCTTCAGGTGTGCCATACTTTTGTCATAAATAAGACTGTTTGCGCTCTAGTTGTTCTTTAGAAAACTCTGGGACATTCTGTTATTGGGCTATACTTGGGCTACATCTGGGTGATATTTATGCTACATTTGGGCTCTTTTCTCTCTGGTGGCCATCTTGGGAGACGTATTTGTTATGAAGTTTCCTAATTTCCTCATTTACTGCAGTCTCCTCAGTAGGAATTACTTTCAGGTTTTTTACTTTGATTGCATCAAGAAGGCATTCAGATGTGTCACACATTTGCCATAAATTCGGAATATTAGCACTCTAGTTGCTTATTAGATCACTGTAGTAAAACTACTGCTCACCAGGGAAGTCTGCTGCTGGTATTGAAAGTGCATGTTTCAGTCTGCATGTCAGAATTGTTTAATGAAATAGAAGAGGATTTGAGAAGTCACTCAAAATGTGCCCTAATTTTTCTTTTTTCAGCACTAATCATAATTTCTATGGCAAAATGAACCCCCTCATTGTGTTCCTTGTAAATTAAACTACTCACTCTCTACTACTCACTCGCTACTACTCTCTACTACTCACTCTCTACTACTCACACTCTACTACTCTCTACTACTACTCGCTACTACTCACTCTCTGCTACTCTCTACTACTCTCTACTACTACTCTCTCCTACTAACTCTCTACTTCTCACTCTCTACTACTCTCTACTACTCACTCTACTACTCTCTACTACTCTGTATCACTCACTCTCTACTACACTACTACTCACTCTCTACTACTCCCTCTCTACTACTCACTCTACTACTCTCTACTACTCACTCTCTACTACTCTCGCTCTACTACTCACTCTCTACTACTCACGCTCTACTACTCTCTACTACTCACTCGCCACTACTCACTCTCTACTACTCACTCTCTACTACTCTCTACTACTCACTCTCTACTACTCACTCTCTACTACTCTACTACTCACTCTCTACTACTCTACTACTCTCTACTATTCTCTCTACTACTCACTCTCTACTACTCTCTACTACTCACTCTACTACTCTCTACTACTCTCTACCAATCACTCTCTACTACTCTACTACTCACTCTCTACTACTCACTCTACTACTCTCTCTCTACTACTCACTCTCCAATACTCACTCTACTACTCTCTACTACTTTCTCTCTACTACTTTCTCTCTGCTGCTCACTCTCTACTACTCTCTACTACTCACTCTCTTCTACTCACTCTCTAGTACTCACTCTCTACTACTCTCTACTACTCACAATCTACTACTCGCTCTCTACTACTCTCTACTACTCACTCTACTACTCACTCTCTACTACTCTACCACTCTCTACTACTCTCTCTACTACTCACTTTACTTCTCACTCTCTACTACTCTCTACTACTCTCTTTCTACTACACACTCTCTACTACTTGCTCTCTACTAATCGTTCTCTACTACTCTCTTCTACTCACTCTACTACTCACTCTCTACTACTCCCTACTACTCACTCTACTACTCACTCTCTACTACTCTCTCTCTACTACTCTACTACTCCTTACTACTCTCTCTACTACTCACTCTCTACTACTCTCTACTACTCTCTACTACTCACTCTCTACTACTCACTCTCTACTACTCTCGACTACTCACTCTCTACTACTCTCTCTCTACTACCCTCTACTACTCACTCTACTACTCACTCTCTACTACTCACTTTCTACTACTCTGTACTACTCACCCTCTACTACTCTCTCTCTACTAATCTCTACTACTCACTCTACTACTCACTCTCTACTACTCACACTCTACTACTCTCTACTACTACTCGCTACTACTCACTCTCTGCTACTCTCTACTACTCTCTACTACTACTCTCTCCTACTAACTCTCTACTTCTCACTCTCTACTACTCTCTACTACTCACTCTACTACTCTCTACTACTCTCTATCACTCACTCTCTACTACTCTACTACTCACTCTCTACTACTCCCTCTCTACTACTCACTCTACTACTCTCTACTACTCACTCTCTACTACTCTCGCTCTACATACTCACTCTCTACTACTCACTCTCTACTACTCTCTACTACTCACTCGCCACTATTCACTCTCTACTACTCACTCTCTACTACTCTCTACTACTCACTCTCTACTACTCTCTACTACTCTACTACTCACTCTCTACTACTCTACTACTCTCTACTATTCTCTCTACTACTCACTCTCTACTACTCTCTACTACTCACTCTACTACTCTCTACTACTCTCTACCACTCACTCTCTACTACTCTACTACTCACTCTCTACTACTCACTCTACTACTCTCTCTCTACTACTCACTCTCCACTACTCACTCTACTACTCTCTACTACTTTCTCTCTACTACTTTCTCTCTGCTACTCACTCTCTACTACTCTCTACTACTCACTCTCTTCTACTCACTCTCTAGTACTCACTCTCTACTACTCTCTACTACTCACAATCTACTACTCGCTCTCTACTACTCTCTACTACTCACTCTACTACTCACTCTCTACTACTCTACCACTCTCTACTACTCTCTCTACTACTCACTTTACTTCTCACTCTCTACTACTCTCTACTACTCTCTTTCTACTACACACTCTCTACTACTTGCTCTCTACTAATCATTCTCTACTACTCTCTTCTACTCACTCTACTACTCACTCTCTACTACTCCCTACTACTCACTCTACTACTCACTCTCTACTACTCTCTCTCTACTACTCTACTACTCCTTACTACTCTCTCTACTACTCACTCTCTACTACTCTCTACTACTCTCTACTACTCACTCTCTACTACTCACTCTCTACTACTCTCGACTACTCACTCTCTACTACTCTCTCTCTACTACCCTCTACTACTCACTCTACTATTCACTCTCTACTACTCACTTTCTACTACTCTGTACTACTCACCCTCTACTACTCTCCCTCTACTAATCTCTACTACTCACTCTACTACTCACTCTCTACTACTCTCTACTGCTCTCTCTCTGCTACTCACTCTCTACTACACACTCTCTACTACTCACTCTCTACTACGCTTTACTACTACCTCTCTACTACTCTCTACTACTCACTCTACTACTCACTCTCTACTACTCTCTACTACTCACTCTCTACTACTCACTCTCTACTACTCACTCTTCTACTCTCTACTACTCACTCTCTGATACTCTCTCTCCTACTCTCTACTACTCACTCTCTACTCTCTATTACTCATCCTCTACTCTCTTCCTCTCTCTACTACTCTCTACCTCTCTACCTCTACCTCTACCTCTCTACTTCTACACTTTACCTCTCTACCTCTCTCTACACGCACACATATGCACATATAAATATGCATATATATGCATATGCATTTATATATATGTATGTGTATATAAACATATATATAATCTGCATATTTATATAAATACAAATATAAATGCATGCATACATATACATATACATATATGCATGCATATGCATGTTATGTACATGAAAGTTTGAAAAACACTAATAAAAGCAAAGCTAAAAAGCCACCTAATTACAAACAGAATTGCTTTAACTTAAATGAGGGCAAGACCTATTGCATTTTCAATGCTTGTTTACTTTGGTTCCATCAAAAAGGCATTCAGATGTGTCACACATTTGTCATAGATTCTGAATGGTAGTTGCTCATTAAATCACAGTTGTAAAGCTACTGCTCACCAGGGAAGTCTGCTGCTGGTATTCAAAGTGCATGGGGTGCCCCTATGCCTAACATGCTGCGTCAATCCTTATGCCTGCTTCAAGCAGGCACAGGGTTTTGACACAGCATGTCCGTAGATTTCACTCAGCCACTTTTAGGAGGCGTTCCTGCGCCGGAACGCCCCCCCCCCTGTGCCGGAACGCCCACTTGTGGCGCAGGGCTTTACAACGTGACGCATCTCCCTAGATGTACCACATTGTAAATACCACACAGCATGGCGCTGGCTTTGTGCCGCCGCTGCGTCACAAAAGTGACGCAACGGCGGCGCAAATGTGGCGTACGGGGCTTGTAAATCTGCCCCATATAGGGTAATAATCAGTGCTTAAATTGGAAAAGAATGAGTGCCAGTGCACAGAGCTCACTCAGAAGCCTTAGCTGGCATATTACATGTTGGCACCCTGAATACAATGGCTATGTAGTCTGGAATCCACCTCACTCCTCTTTAATCGAATGCCAAACATTCTCTGTACGTCATCTCACTCATGCGTTTTTTGCTTTCTCCCTTTGTGTTAGTTTTCCTATTTTCGCCTTCTTTCCCCAGTGTGTTTTCCCTCTCATGCTCTCGAGAAATGTCCAATTTAGAGAAATTAGTACGTGTGTCCAGAAAATGAGTGCTGTTGGGCCTCACCGGCAACCACCAGCTAAAATTTAGAATTGGTACTATCATATAATTGCACATGTAATGAAGACTCCGACACCTATATTTTGTCCTGGAAGACTTAAAATATTCAAGGTCGCATTTTTTTTGTTAATGTATCCAGCTTTATTTGTGTCTGTTTCAAAATGATTGTCAGTTGTTTGACTTATTTCAAGTATTCCATCCTTCACCTCTTGTGTCTTTTATGTAATACTCTAAGTAGAAAAGGGTGTGCCATTGAAGGCAACATACATTTGACTGAAAAGTCCCAGTCAGGCCGAAAGTGTTTTTCGGTTGCTTGTGTCCAGTTCACAGAGGCTGTACCAGGATTGATAGTTCAGGCTGAGCTGTTCCTATTGGAGCATGACAAAGACCCAACACAGGGCAACTGCGTACCAGGAAGCAGCAAGCACCCGGCAGCAAGGGGAACCCAGCACAAAGGAGCTGGAAGGCCCTGCTCAGGGGCCAAGCATACCAACCCGGAAATGGACCACCAGGAGCAAACGAGCCGCCGAAGCGAACACCCAGGTGGCCACTAACCAGGCCCAACCCAGCACAACAACTGAGAGCGGACAGAAACAGGAGCGAACAGGTAGGCAAGGCCACATGTAGAAATACACCAATGGAGAGAAGGAAAGAAGGGCATGGTGAATCGATCCCAAATCAAAGCCAACACCACCAGGGAACAACCCAGAGCCAGCAGGCACAAGCACACCAGAGCCAAGGCCAGAGAAGCAGATGACGCATAATCTCCACAGGAAGGGGAGGGTCCCACAACGGAGGAGGAAGAACCGGGAAGGCCAGCACCACCGGACAACTAAAACCCACGGCAGGGGTAACCAAAGGAAAACAACCCAGGTGAGCACCACCAACAGAACAAGCACCCCGTCCAGGCAAAACAAGCCCAGACCACGTGTCGGGAAAGGGAACAGAGGCAAAGTGCAAAGTCGAGAGTCTGGCCGAGAAGCAACAGAGCTATTTCCGGGGGCCCAAACTATGCCCACAGAACGCTCCAGCAGAAAAGGGCGGGAAGGGAGTTACCTGCCTGACCCACGATCCAGAAGAAGGGCAAGAGGAGGGACACCACCTACCCAGACCGGACCGAACCTGTGGGGACACAGCCACCGGCACAAGGAAAACGAGGGACAAGGTGATCACCGGAAACAAGAGAAAGAACAACCACGGGAACCAGTGAAGATGAGACAGAACCCGAACCCAAGATTGCCCAGCGGCACTGAGACCCCCCGGATGGGAAGAGCCACCAAGAGGAAGACAATGCTAAGCACCGCCTGACAACAAGGCACAACAACACCAGAAACACTCCCTGTGGAGGACACAGACCAAGGTAGACAACCCCAACACGAAAGCCAGAGGGGCAATCGGACAAACCAAGGGTGAGCGCCTGGAACCAGGTGTGCAGGCAAATACCAAAGCATGGTATGAACAGATACCCCGATTGGGATAATGTGAAAGCAGTGACAGGACCCGAACCCTTGCGCAGTGCGAGCCTGTGTCACCAGAGGCACAAGACATACCATTGAGCTCCGTATCACTACAGTAAATACTGCATGAACAAGTAACACTAAAGAAAGCAGTGGCGGGAACTGAACTCAAAAGCGGTAGGAGCCTGCACCAATAGGGGCACAAGAAACCAGATGAAGGGGAACAGGCACAAGGATGGAGGCAATCAAAAACCAGAAAACCAAAAACAGGAAAAGAGTGAACACCAAGACCCCACCTGTAAACATGAGCTGGACGAACAGGCCCCGCTGAAGAAGAACCTGAGAGACTGCCAAAGCAACCCCGTAAGCACAGACAAATATGAAACCTGTAGAAAAAGGCGCGAGCCGAACCCCCGGCCTGTAGTCGCCACCACCAAAAGCCAGTAGACCAACCAACGAGCAACCTCACTCTGGAAACGTGCAGGGGAGCCCAACCACCATAAACAGGCAACAGTAGGGAGGAACAGCGGTAGGCAGGACGAAAAGCAGCGTATGCCCATACACCACATTCGGACGCCTCGAAAACCGAGGCAGGATATGAACCCTGGACCAGAGGTAGCCCAAAGCCCAGAGGGGAGGAAGGAGCCAGGTACACAACACCAACAAAACGAATCGGGGGCCCTGCGACATCCCCAAAAGCTCCAGTGAAACACCAGGACCTGTACACACAACCCATAGTAAATGCTCGATGTATGTGTCTCCAATAGTATGGGTAAAGCCCACGTACACCCCCAACGCAATAGGCGCTGAATAACAGATGTCAATTTTAACCATGAACCAACATTAACGCCAAACCATAGCAACCCTGCTAAGAAGTTGACCGAACAACCCAATGGGACACGCCCAGGCCATCAAAGAAGAAAGCCAGACCGAGAAAACACCTGGAAGGCCCCAACGCAGTGTACTGCAGTGCACGGAACAGCGCACAAACGGCTCCTTGATGCAGATACCAGGGAATCAAACAACAACAGATAGAAATGCCCAGCAGGGAGCAATACAAAAATGTACTGCAACAAGAGTAATGGTTAGAGGAAAAATTGCCAAACCGTAATCTGCTGTCTACACCCTGCGCTATGAAGCAGGTCCGTCAACCCCAGGTAAGAAGGAGGAAACCAACGACCAAGCGAGTACAGTTCCCTTAGGTCCGTAACTAATAGAGCAAAAAAACATGACAGTAGCAGAACAGCCAAGCCGATGAGAGATCTCATAACAGTACCAGCATACTCACACCCTCAGCTGCCAACCAGGTTGCCAGTCTCGGTGTTAAAGAGATCTGCCCAGAATCATGGGATGTGGAGCGTTGTTGCCGAGACTCGAACCCAGTCCCTCAGCACTGGAAGACAGCATTCTTACAGAAAACCCAGCCCCTGGGAGAAAACAGCAGCGCAGGAAGCCGGACGAGGCCGGACCGGACCCTTGGTAAACAGAACACAATGCTGCCGAAAGGAGCACCCCTCTCCCTAAGAAGACCATCAGGGGAGGCCCGGGGTCCGGGCCAGCAAAAAGCAGGTAAGACAGAGGAACCCCAGGGAGGACGTAGAAGTCCTTGCCCCCGAAACAGTCAGCCAGCCGTCTAGCTAACGAGCATCAATCCCACATAGAAAACAAACACACAGCAGCAATGTGAGGTCATGTAAGACCGACTGGAACAGTAACCCCCTAGAGATGCCATCATGTAACCAGTACAGTAACACAAGAGGAACATGGGGGCGCAGCCGGGGATCGCAGAATGGTGTGCCGGGCCCCCTAAGCCAAACGGCAGAGAAAGCGCCCGACCAAACCGGACCAAGTACAACATTGGGCACCTCCCATTGGGCACCTCCCACACAGGGACACCCCTCCCCAGCGAAGAAAGCCGGGGCCTCAGAGGAAAGCCGTTCCGCTCCCAAAATTACTGAGTCTGGAAACAAAACCCCATGGAAAGGGAGCAACTGCCGGGAGACCCAGGCGCAAACAAAGTCCCAAAACCAAAGTGCCTACACGGACTGGGTACAGAAAGAGCCACCGAAGCAGAGCCCCAGGCCATCCCGGCTGCCCCCCTGTTGACCCCTGGCTCGCAAGGGCAGAGACTAACCGGGCCTGACAGGATACCGGGGGAAGGAAGGGGGACGGGTCCCAGATCCCACGGGTCTGCTAGAGCAGGATCACCAACCAAGGACCCATGTTTCTGCTACAGCAGGAACCACTTACCTGAAACACGCTCTAGAGAATCTGCAGCGCAGAACCAAAAAACAGGCTGATGGGTTGGGGCAGCCTGCCTCTTATAGAGGTCAAGGGTGACTTGGGTCGGCCATATTGGGAAGGGATGGGAGGCATGGGAGGCTAACTTTTGCTTTGGAGGGTTCTGGTGTGGAGCTGAAACTCACTTCATTATTCATGTGGCGAGGAAGACTTACGAGGAGGTAATGGTTGAATAGGCTTTGCGCATTGCCCCTGCTGGTCACTGCTTTCAGGTTAGTGGTATTTCAATCTGGCTCTGTGACACCTAGCACCTAGTCAATGTACCAACCCAAATCAATAAACGATCTGTACTGCAACCTTTCCACAACCTAATGAGCAATATTTGAGAGGGATGAGTTTTAGGCAACAATCAATCTCATGAGATATTACAAAGGAATCCCAAACAGTTTTTCAATTAACAACTACACACTCAAGAGCACTAGAACATGAGGAATATATCTGAAATATTTCTTATAATCTAGTGCACATAAATATGAATTGTACCACAAAAAGACAAATAATAAGGCTTCTGAAATGTTAAACAAAAACGTAAATGAGAGGTGCTACTCTAAAATGGTTGCTGTGATAACTATATAAAAATCCTACCATAATTCCGCTATTTCTAAGAGCTAATCAAATTCTGGCTCACCAGAAAATAAAACCTATTTCAAGATTTAGAAATGCTGCACACCCCTATGTTTGTTTGAACAATATATCTAATGTTCAATGATGTTGCAAAGTCTGCTATTCGTTTCTCAATGGCGAGCTGCATTAATAAGTTAGTGAGCGAAGGATAATTGCCTCCTGTTATGGTAGCCTACAATTGATATTAGAAATAAGATTCTGTACAGTGTGTCCCAGTTCTCTATGCTCAAATTTAATATAATCTCATTGTTGTTAGAAACTGTTAGCAAAAACAATTTACAGAAGGTAGCATAATGCCCTTTCAATGATTTTCATTTTTACAAAATTGGATACTTTTTTAAAATAGCAGTAAACAGGACACATAGTTGTCAACTTTCTAGAAACTTTTAGAAATCACTAACAAGTTCAAGTAAAACGAAGCAGTCAGTGTTCAAATTAATTTAAATATTTTGAAGTAAGCCTGATTATCACATTGCAGAACACAATACTACAAACTAAATGTGTGTCATATTAATCACACACATTCAAATTCTCCTATGTATTCATTTTTTGATTGATTGACAGCCATGTGTAACTCAAATAGGGGAATACCCAGATATTGTTGTGTAGTTTCCACTAATCAGTAGGAACTGCGAGTTTGTGGATGACATAAACTTTAGAATTATGCCAAACTGATTCCGTGCACCCCTACAGAGCATGTTGTCCCTTGGACCAGCTAGCTCACAGTTATAAGCCCCCACAACCTATACAGGGAGCGAACAGTTCTGGCAACTACTGAGCATGACAACTCCCTCAGAAACGTGGTGGCAGACCTAGAACATTTAGCTCATGCACTTGTGCTCTTGTTTGCTCAGAGAAATATTCAGGAATACACAAAGGGACGTTTTCCAATGTTAATTAAGCCAAAGTGATTCTTGTGTAGAAAACATGTGCTGCAATGATCAATAGGCAGAAGCAGATACAAGTTATAATGAGCCTAAGGACAGTGAAAAGAACAAAAAGTTCCGCCATTGTGCTAAACCACAAATATATGCAAGCATTTGAAATCATATAACAATCTGGCATACTCCTTCTATGCAGACCCCAGCCTACCTGTCATGGGTGTTTGTGTATGTTTTGCCCTACTGGATGATCCAACCCCATTAGCTGTTGGGTAAGAATGTAAGACCCTGTCTTGGTCAAGAACTGAACACCCCTCACAGATCTGTCAGTTGACTGCTGAGTGAAAGCTTTCAGCATGCAGGGACCTCTCGAAGTCAGCAGAAGTGCCTTCTCTGACTATACTAAGAAACAGATGTTTATATATAGAAAAAGGCATCTTCACCTTGGGCCGAAATTGTGAGCAGGATGCCATTGTTTGTATTTCCACAGATAGTTGTGTCGCCATATGGACTTAAGTAACAAACACATTTGAACAACGTACCTGTAGACCTTGTACACAATGCCAAGGCAATATGATAGTGTTCTCGCAAAGTTTATTCAGGTCAGGACACCCTCCACTTCATGCAGCTCTGCTCTGCAAGCTAACAGGTCTCACATTTGCTACTGAGTCTTGATATCTCCATGGCAGAGGACATACTAGTACACCTATCATCATCGCAGGTTGTAAACCCGCTCAGTGTTTGCGGCGCTACTAACTCAGTGACAAGTGAGGTCACGCATGTGGAGGTAGGCCCTCGCTGTTGGGCTCAACCCTACACTGCGGTGCAGCAGAGCACACAAAACATCAGGTGTCTGGACCACCGGGACGGGCCATCACTGTGGTGGTGTAACTGTGCCGGCCGCAGTGCATGCATTGCGAGCAACCCTAAAATGGCGTAGAGCACGTGCGCCCAGTCTTTTATAGTGGCAGGGTCACGTATTCTGTGACGCCTATGCTGGATGGGTGTGGTGTGGGTATATACTAGCCATGAGGGAGTGGCTGTGGCAATGCGGGTGTCCGTGTTGGAGTGCTGCCGTTACCCGGGTTGCAAAAGCCAAAGTGTCACTCTGTGAGCCAAGTCCAACACCATGACCAACATGGAAGGTACGGGGAATCACTGACCCTATAGTCATCCATAGTTCCACACAAGAAGGATGGTGTACATGAGACATCTGTGTGGATATGAATGTTTATTGCAAATTCAGTGGAGTGTTGCAGCTGTAGCAATACAGGGCCATGGAAAGTTGAAGTTTCAGTTTTTGGCACATGGAGGGCAGCTAATTAGAGACAAGCTTGTTGTCGGAGTTAGGCTGTGCCAACATTAGGCCTGGGCGAAAATTTCGTTCCGTTCGCGGAAATTGCGATAATTTGACATTTTCGCGTTCCGCGGAGAGCGCGAAAATGTCAAAAATTCCGGTTTCCGCAGCTTGGCGATAATTTGTTTCTTGCTCGCGCTGTAAAATAATACATTCTCCCGCGCGCGCGATCGCCTTACCTGAATCCCTGCGTTCGCCGACAAGTTTTCTTGATCCGGTCGCGTTCTCCATGAGATGTTGTATTGTTTTTAGCCATTTGCGCTGTCTCGCGACAGTTCGCGTCCGCAGTGACGTCATGCGTCGCGCGATCACGTTTTTCTTCTCGCGATCATGCACCGCGAGAACAACTCAAAACAAGATGGCCGCGCCCGCAAGCAACCACATGGGTAAGTTGGCGACCCGCAACCATGCAGAAAATCTCGCGAACATGCCGGAAAAAAACTTCCGCATCTTCGCGATATTTCTGCTTGTTTGTGATAATTTTAAACATTTTCACGATAATTTGCGAAGGTTAATTCCGCAAATTCCGCCCACCCCTAGCCAACATATGTACTTATACAATCACCACGACGATCCTCACACACTTATAAATTCACTATACACTCTGCTTGCAGTACTCTAATGATGCAGTCTCTACGTATGTACTTGTACAATGAGCGAGACAAAGTTACATAACTAAAGTTTTCCCACACTGTGAAAGCTAAGATGGTTGCATACGCTGTCCAGAGCACTATGTAATGTGGTAGAGCTATGGACAGCATGTTGCATACATAATGAACACACAGACACAGATAGATAGTGGGACTGGGTACGGGCACGTGCGCTTGACTCCTTTTTATTACCACTACACTTGGTATTGTGTGCATTATTATTATTGATGGGTGAGTTGCGTCCTTCACAGATACTTGCTTGCCATATCTGCCAACATTCAAGTATTGTGTGGCTGAGGGACCATGCCGTTTTTGGAAGGTCCGCTGTCCTGTTCTGGGCTGCCTCGGTGGTAGTAGGGAGGGGGGTGGTCCGGGGGGGACATCCTGAGGCTGGTGGCAGTGACTGCATATTATTACTGTTAGTTGTTGTTCTCATTTGTGGCAAAAAAAAATGTGTGGAAGCTATTGCTGGAAAACTGGGGATAACGGCTGTTTTCACTCGGTTGAGAATGAACTGATAATTTAAAATCACTGAAAAAACTATAGGTTTAAAGAAGAAAATAATTAGAAATTAGCAATTAGAAAACCTTTGAAATTCACTGAAAAAGCCATAGGTTTCAGGGACGTTCTAGTTAGAAATTAGCATTTAAAAAACCTTTGAAATTCTTTGAAAAAACCATAGGTTTCAGGGACGTTATAGTTAGAAATTAGCATTTAAAAAACCATAGAAATTCACTGAAAAAAACATAGGTTTCATTGACGTTATAGTTAGTTGGACATTTCACTCGTACAAAACCTTTGAAATTCCACTGTTATAGTTAGTTGAGCTAACTATAACTCGCACCCCCGCAATACACTGCTGATGACGTCACATATTACATCATTCATGACATGGTCAGTGACATCACTTATGGCATCTCAAATGACATCACTGATGACATCACTGATGACATCATCCACGTGAAAATCTACTGCACCTCCTCATACCTTAATAAAACCTTTGATACACCCATTATAAAATACAGACTACATTTTTGAAAGAATAGAGACACCAATACCAGTTACTACGTACGCATTCATGGATTCCTAGGTCTACACAGATCATGTCATTCATCCATACAGTTAGTCATAGATGCAGTGACTCATCAATACAACACTATAACAGGCACTCATACACCTATACAAACACTCACACTCACCTATACAAACACTCACACACCAGAGGGAAGGGGTGTGGTGCCACGGCCAGGGCGACTGACTTCAGAATCTGGGTATCACGGTTCGATCCCCGGTGCCGGCGGCAGATTAGCTCAGCACCATGTGACTCTGGGCAATAGCTTGCTTAATCTTCCCGACGGCCCCCAGCGCCTAGAGACTCTTATGGGTGATTGTTTGCGCTTTACAAATGTGGATTATTATTATTATTATTACACACCTCCACTCATCCAGAGTTACTCAAACACCTAGTCAGTCATGCAAAGAATCAATCACATTTCTATTTACTCACCTATACAGTTGACACACACAACCTCACTTATTCATACAGATACTAACTTATACATACTCTCTTATACAATCACTGATACAAGTACACACTGATCAAATACAACCACTCTCACAATCACTGGCTGTCGTGTATAGTCATGTATATACTCCAACTCTCACATGCACTGTGTTTTATATATGTAGTTACCTGGACATGTAGCACTCAGATATGCCTTCACTCACCAACACACCCATACACACACTTACCCACTCATTCAGCTGTTTCCACATGCACTTGTAGTGAGTTCTCTCTGAATACGTACAGGCATTGTTAAGTTAGCATAACCACGTTAGATGTTAGAAAGCCATCTTTTTGCTTTTGCACACGGCACTGCGTTTACATGTTATTTCTTAAAACAGACTGTTGACTCGAGACTTGCTTCACACAAGCGCGATCTGTTGTTACTATCCCAAGCTCTGCGCAGCGACCTTGGTCTGTACATGGTGTGACAAACAGTCTGGGGTATTACACAATGCATGTTTTTCACTCTAGGTTGATCGGCCCACTATTTAGCCATAACACACGCGCAGCTGCAAATGCCTGAAAATTAGTGCTTTTAGTATCACAGACATCATGTTTATTATTCAGACCGAAGACGAGCCTTCCTGCGAGAAGTCTCCTGATGCTCCTGTGATGTGATTTCACTAAGCTGATCTTTGAGGTATGGGGTCCCCTATTCAAGCCTAAGAGACCTTCTATTAGCATAATAATAATATTAGCTTCTTAGTAAAGGGAAGGTGGTAGTATCCACTGTCATTATAATATGATCACCCCTTTTATATTCTATGGTATTGTAACTATGTTGCTGGTTTTGATATTAATCATTTGTCTGCTTGTATTAGCCAAAGTACTGCATCTTAGGACACGTGGTCTATAAAAATAAACCCCTTTTATTTACAACGTGTCTCTGTTGATTATTGTTGTGGACTGATGTGAGAATAATATACGAACAGGTATTTCCGATTCCCACCATTCCTGAGTATGTACTGAGTCGCTTGTTTTGGGTTGTCTACACATTGGGACCGCCGAGCTAAATCTCGGATAACGAATGGGACACTTATGCTAGCCGGATACTGGGTTCTGGGTTCTGAGGTGAGTTTCTGGTACACCACAATTCACTGAGGTCCTGGGGTTCTTCGCATAGTTCTGTGTATCAGCAGAATCCCTGCAACATGGCGCACCTAACGTTTGGTCTATGAGTTGAAACGCCTTAGTAGTGCTTACATTTAGTCCACAGCACCCTCATTCTTGTTTCCGGATAACAAGTCTGACGGATTTCAAACCTACCTAGTTCTATTGATATAGGTTCCTTCAAGCTTGATTATTAAAAAGGTTATTGAACCCTTGTGCTACTGAATACTTGAAGTGTAGCTTGTCCTTATGGCAATTAATATTGCGGCGCATAGCCGTGCGGCCCTGAAACGTCACTTGACGCAGTATGGGGTGCCGGACGCGGGCATGGACGTCATCTTTGTGGTGGGAGCCGATGCGGCTCACCCCTTTGAGTTGTTCTACTCTTGGGTGACGATTCCGGCAGTCAGTGGTAATGATAATACATTTCATTCTTACACTGCCACTGCCGTGCCTGCCGCCTATGCGCCTTATAGGACACAGGAGATACCAATATCTGCTTGGCAACATCAGATTTGGTTTAATGGCGCCCTCCCCCATGTGGTTATACCGCCGAGAATGGGCCCTTTATCAATTGCGGGGGCCACTTGGCCGGTACTAGCCGGATTTACGCCTCATCCCCGTTACCTCACGGTGACGGTGGATGAATTGCGTGTACTCCACAATGCCCTTATAACAGTATATAGGGCGTTAGTGCAGTATGTGTCGCGCACTGTACAGGCGGGGGCGCCTGTTAGTGCGGGACAACCTAGTGATCGTCACGCGGTGGTCATTAGTCCTGTTATGGTCAATTCTGTTGTGGGCAAGCGCCCCCTCACAAGGGATGATTATCCTTTTTGGCTTGCTGAAAAATTTGACCAAATAGAGGCGGTTTATCCGCATACAACTCCTTATGGAAAAACACAGGATCCTCACCATTAGTTTGCCTAAAGACTTAGTTCCCCATATAGATGACTGTGTATCCTGGGGTAAGATTTTTGCTGCGACGTACGCGCAGTGCTTCGGCACTCCGTCTATGTTACAGCTGCCCTCCATCATTAAACAGGTTCAAGAGGACCATGGAGCGGAGTCTGCGATAGAATTGGGGATGCGGCTCCTCGGAGATTTTGGCCTGGTGGCTACCATGATAATGGGAAACCTTAAGGGTGATGCGTTGCACTTTCAGGTTCGTAATGAACTGAAGAAGGTTGCTGAAGAGGACAAGCCGCAGGAATTTGCTAAAATAATCGCAGAAGCATATCGTGATTTGGGTCGTAGCTCTTTAGGAGTTAAGCCTGTGATCAAGAATCCCGATTCTAAGCAGCAGGGTAAGGCAGGAACTTCTGGTAAGGATGAACGTCCCTTTTTTCCAAAACAAAAGTGGCCGTTTAAACAACAGGGCAAGCAGCAGCAGAAACAGGGCTCTCGGCCTGCCTCTTCCGTACAGTCAAGTAGTGAACGCACTTATGATCTGCGAGATCGTGCTACTATTAAGTCTCCTGATAGATTTCAGGTTTCTGAACCGCGTTCTCCTCGTTCTTCACAGGAAACATCGGCTACACAGTCTGGTGGCGGAGGCGGTGGCAAAGGTCGGGGTGCTCCACAACAGCGTGACCAACCCCGACAGACTGAGGGTAAAGGCAAGCAGGACGAGTTTGCTCGACAAAGACCCCCGTTTCAGAAGAAGAAAGTGGCGGCTCTGACGGCAACATATGCCTCAGATAGTGCGGACACAGCTTCAGAACCGGACATGGGCACTGACGCTACTAGACAGCGCAGCGGAATTTACCATAGTCCGTCAAGCTCTGCGTCCATTTCTGGCGGCGACAGCAACTGATGTATTGGTTACTGTTGAAACAGCTGACACCAGAGTGGCTCCCCCTGATAGACTTTATGAAATAGTCTTATTAATAGAGGGTGACATACAACGTACTATAAAAGGGATTTTTTGGGATAATCTGACCACCACCTATGATATCCTCCTAGCGGAGGCAGATTGGCCCCCGGCCTTCATTTTGGAAGCTTCTAGAGGGGAGGAGAAAATCCTCCCGTCCTTTGCGCACACGGTGCCTAAGGACCAAGCTGAAATGTACGCTGGTGAGTGGGCGCTGGCGCTTGCGCCAGCGGTATATCGTACTCAGGTGGGTTGGGACCGGTTGTCCCCCTGCCATGAGATTCCATTGCGGTCTATGCCCCAGCCTCAGCCCCAATATCCCATGCGTCGTGAGGCTAGACCTCACGTCGCGGCGATCCTTGAACAATTGGAATATCAGGGTGTAATTGAAACATGTGTGTCCCCTATGAATAACCCTTTATTCACTGTGACGAAGCCTGACGGCTCGTACCGTTTAGTTTTGGATTACCGGCACCTAAACTCCCATTGCCGGACCTGCGCGGTACAAAATACACATAGCTCGGCTCTAGTCGACAGTCTCGTGCGTAAACGATTTAAAACGACACTTGACATTTCCAATGGCTTTTTTAGCCATAACCTGTCCACACTGAGTAGCCAGT
Organism: Triturus cristatus; assembly: GCF_964204655.1. Classification (NCBI taxonomy): domain Eukaryota; kingdom Metazoa; phylum Chordata; class Amphibia; order Caudata; family Salamandridae; genus Triturus; species Triturus cristatus. The sequence goes on along the minus strand of NC_140591.1, from coordinate 1,666,705,994 downwards.
GGACAGCGTTTACTTCGGGCGGTAAACAAAAACAGTTTACGAGATTAGCCATGGGCTACAAAAATAGCCCTGGCGTCTTTTCCGCTCGCGTGGTTTCCCTCTTAGAAAGAATAGACCCCGAGGCATACTCCTATGTTGACGATATCTACCTCACGGATGACGAGCTGTTGCCGCATCTGTCTCGAGTCGACAATATTGTAGTGAGTTTTGCTGACTATGGCTACAAATTCAATTTTGCGAAGTCTCACATCGCGGAATATACAGTGTTGTTTTTGGGCTACGAGCTCAATAATGAAGGAAAGGGGTTAGCTCCCCACTTTCTGGAGAAGTGCGCATGCTTGAGTGCGCCAACGACACTAAAGAAATTACAATCTCTACTGGGCTTTCTGAATTTCGGCCGTACGTACATTCCTGATTATGCCCAGCGTATCAAGCCGCTTTACGCCTTGGTACAACCCACATTTTCGAAGTCTAGCTGGCAGCTGGAACATTCTAAAATTTTACAGTCTTTACAGGCTGACCTTCTTGCTTCACAATATTTGCTGACACGTGATAACCGCACCAACCTGGTAATAAGAATAGTGCCAGGCGCCGTGGGTTTCACGTATTTGACGTTTAATGAGGGCGATACAGTCCCCATTGCGTACAAATCCCACTTGTACACCTCTGCTGAATTACGTTTTTCCGCGGTCGAAAAAGTTCTGACTGCTGTACAGATGGCGATCCTTAAAGAACGCGCACTGTCACATGGGAAACAGATTCTGGTTGTAACACCCTATCCCGCCTTAGAAGCGGTGACAAAGGCAAGTGTACCAAATTCTAAAGCTTTGCATCCTCGGTGGATACAATGGGCCACAACACTGACGTCGCCAGACGTCACCTACATCTTTGATGCCTCATTACAGACTCAAGAGTTCTTGCAGTATGAATTCGTTCATCCGGCTCCTCTGTCTTTGCGCCCGCTCGAAGAATACCATTGTGTCATATACACTGACGGGTCTGCGCAGCCCGCAATTGGATCAAAGCACGCCTACTCAGCGGCTTGCGCAATTGTCGTAGGTACTTTCGTAAATGGTGAATTCCAATCTGATGCAGTGCATACGCAGTCATTGGGCGATTGTACCGCGCAATTGGCGGAGCTTCGGGCTCTAGTGCTTGCACTGGAGTTTGCCGATCCCCGAGTCACTACTCTAATTGTGAGTGATTCTTTCTACTGTGTCCAGTCCTATAATGACAATTTACACTTCTGGTCTCAGAATGATTATCGAGACACAAAAGGTGGCACAATTAAGCATAAAACGCTTTGGGTTCGAGTGGCGGACTTTAAAGAACGTCTCCCACTCGTGAATGTAATTCACACTCTTGGTCACCAACGACTTGGTGTCCATGCTGTCGGCAACGGCTTGGCTGACGAGGCAGCAAAAACAGCAGTTGCTACATACTTAGTGGCAGCAGTAACCAGATCAAAGAGTAAGATTGATGATGACATCTTGGCAGCTATTGCTGCTACAGAAAAGGGAGGTGATTACCCGAAGGGTTTTCCTTCTCGTTACATTTACCATTTAAGTCCTGATAATGTCCCATTAGTGAGGATTAACGACGTTGGTGACAGAATTATTCCCAACGCGGACTGCAGACCCGCACTGATTCTGGCTGCTCATGAGGGGTTGGCGTCAGCCCACGCCGGAGTGTCAGCCACTATATCTCTGCTACAACAACGTTACTGGTGGTTCGGTTTATATAAACAAGCGCGCGCTTATGTTCTCGATTGTGACATTTGCCAACAGATTAAACCTTCTACTGTTGCGCGCCCATCACAAACACAGTTGTACATATCCAATAAACCATTTGGTTGTGTTTATTTGGATCACTGCGGTCCTTTTTCTTCTGATACTGCGTACAAGTACATCTTGGTTGCAGTGGATTCGTGCACACGTTTTCTGTGGGTATGGCCACAAAGGAGTGCCGACTCGCGGACTGTCATCAGAGATTTGCGTGTCTTTGTGGGAACTTTTGCGTGTGGTACCTTCCATTCTGATCAGGGCCCTGCGTTTGCCTCTAAGGCTTACAAGGAGGCTATGAGAAATTTGGGGGTCCTAGTCAAATTTTCGTCCCCCTACCGACCTGAGGGTAATAGTGTGGTGGAGCGAATGAACCGTGACTTAAAGCAATCATTGACAGCCCGTGTTTTAGGCACAGGCCAAAACTGGCTAGCCCATTTGTATAACGTCCAACGTGCACTTAATAATCTCCCTAGAAGGTCTCTGGGTGGGCGGACCCCGTACATGATGCTCTTCGGAATCAGAATGTTTGTACCAGACCTTGATGGTCTAGACATGGCGGCGTCGACCGCACCCTTTGACGTAGATGATCACTGTGCTGTTTTACAGACTCTACAAGAAGCCAGAGACACTCTATCGAAGGAACACTTGCCCTCCACATCTGAAGTTGAAGTTCAGGTTCCGGTAGTCGGCTGGCTACCCCGAGTTGGTGATCTGGTCCGTGAGAAGGTGGAGAACAAGAAGGAGTTCGGCCCCTCTTATCGTGCACCAGTTCCAGTGCTTGGAGTGCAGGGTACAAGAACAGTCATTTTACCTCCACTTCCTGGTCGCAAAGAAAACAGGTACATCTCTATTGACAATGTCAAACTTCAGCGAGTGGCCGATACTTCTTAGTGTGACTCCAGCAGTTTCATGCCAGACGATGCAAAGAAATTCAATGTTGACTCTTGCTTCTAACACCTTGCCTGATGTTGCCATCGAGATGCAATCGGTTACTGATCCCTTGTTGATACCATCGGCTGGTGGTTTGCCCGAAGAGACTGAGTATGCTTATCCTATACGTGGTCCCTCACCTGTTTTACAATCTACGGCGCTTGGACAGTCCCGTTTCTCCTTTGACACTAACTCATTGCCCTCAAGCCCCCCATCGAACATTGCAGTTTTTTTCAGCTGGTTTAAGAGACATTTTTTGATTGCCCCTTGGACATACATTTGGCTGTTGCTTTTCAGTGTTTTTTTATTTATGTCCATTGGATTTGTGATAGTTTTTTTCCGTCTTGTGGATGGCCACTATCTGAGTGAGAGATCGACAATTAGACTTATCAATGGAACTTTGGCCCCCCACTCCTCGTCCCACATCATGAAGAGGGACCAGACTTTTGTGAATATTACTGCCTGGCCCGTCTTGGATGGAATCGCATGGGATGCTGTTAAATTCCAAATTCATGGGCCTACAGAGGTCATTAATGTACCTAATGTATTTCGTGTTTCTATGGGTGATGTGGTTAGGCAGAACATACGTTCTGATGATTGGGATGTACACGCCATTGAATCACTGTTTTCTGATTTGAAATATTATGCCGCTTTTGATGCTGAAGATTTATACGAAAATGCGGCTAATTATGCGGAACAGTATTGTTTTCAACATTATGGCAATCATTTCCTGCATAAAGCTAATACATTTAGAAATTTTGTAAATTATACCCAATGGGAACACTGTCCTACTCCCGAATTCGGAAGTTCACAAACACTAATTAACAAGTATTCATATTTTACCGATTTCAGTGTTTCCAACCCGGCAGCGTTTTATTTTAAGGTGCTGCCTGAGTCTGCCGCAAAGGTTAGACTGACACACACGAAGCTACTTTATTCTAAGTCCTTTATGGACGAGTTGTCAATCAAAGGTTATGATGTATGGAAGGCTACTATTGATCTAAAGTCGGTTTGGGGTTCCAAGCCGTGGCAGGTACAGGGTACAGAGGCTTTACATCGTGCCTGTCTTATACCAAATCATATTTTATTTTTAAATTCATCCATCTTCCAAACCACCTGTTTTGGATTGGCTACTTCTAAACAATTAAAGTCACCTTCTGTGCCAGATCTGGGCGCTTATCCCAATTGGGATAACCACACAGATCTGTCCCTTGCTGCTTTGCAATCCTTAGTTTCAAATACATCTTTCAATATTTCGACAGTTAATAGTGAGGGTTGGTTAATTTGGCAAAGCAGTTCAGATATCTGTCAACGACGTTTTCTGGGACTGAAACCGGGGTATACTCAAGAACGCGTAGACCCTCGGTTTGAGTCGTCACATACAGTCACTACATACTCTGTGGGCAAGTTATGTCAATCTTGGCTGCAACATTCCACTTTGGCGTCTGTCAAAGTTCATTTATCACAGTTACATGACAAAATAGATTTGAATGATTTTGTTAAGGGTCCTGTGAGTGGCAGAACCAAGAGGTGGGCGTATGCTATTTACAACGAAGTCTGGAAGTTGTCACAGATTGAGGCGGCTTCCAGATTGCGAGCTATTGACCAAGCAAACATGGAGAAGGTTTTGGCCGTTATAGATAATGGCATTAGCACTCTCTCTTCTAGGATTTATACATTAGATAATATTGTTTCATCGGTTGTTGATATTGTGCATGATGATATGTCTGTGTTATATCATGGTCAAAACCAGTTGCGTTCTGTTATGCAGTTTGCATGGACATTGCAGACTTTAAAGGCAGGGAGAGTCCCTTGGGACTATCTTAACACTACATCGTTATTCCTTCCCTTTAACCTTACTGACAAGCAGCGATTTATGTCCATGAAGGATGCTACATTTTCATTGTTACATATTGAAAAATTAGAACCATTGCCTTTTTCTGTAGCGGAGATCAATTCAGCTACGTGGTTAATCCACGGATTGATAACTCTCCCGTTTGCACTTTTTAAGTTTACGTCTTGTATGAAACATTATGCTTTGGGTAGATATGAACCGCTGGGCACCGCTTTCATACATGAGGTTTGGTCCCTCCCCTTTACGTATAGATGTACTAGGGACGGGACTGAGGTTTATTTGAAGGGCGAGGAATGTACCACGTCACCTGACCATTCCTTGGTATGTAGGCACATTCAATTACACGGCGCATGCAATGTACAAGCACCGAACTTAGCATGCATCTTACGGGGTGTCCCAGTGCCTGTGATTACGCCTTCTTTCACACTGCTTGCTAACGGTAGTTATTTGATTTTGAATAGTGAAGCTTGCTGTGGGATGTTAGTGGGAATCCCGTATATTGTAACTGTCTCGCAGAAAGTGGTCTGCTGCAATAATGTTCTCTTTCCACCCCCGCATGGGCGGCTGGATGCTTCCATCTGGCCTTCGATTCCAACCTTGAAAGCAGAGTTCAACAAGTTGAGCAGAATAAGAGCCCTATTGTCCCAAAAAGAGGTGTCTTTGACTTCATCACGTGAAACATTCGACCTTCACGTTGCTAATACGCGCACTGAGGTACAGGCGCTTCTGAATACTGACCTCCCCCTGCATTTCGGCTCTTTGATCCAAACTATTTTCAATGCCTCGTCCACGACCGGCCTGGCTCATTTTTTTAAACTTGTGGGCTCGGGTCTCGTGACCTCTTTCCAAACTATTTTTGGTGTGGTTCCGGGCTTTTTTCATTCACTTTTCTCGAGCATCTTTGGAGGTGTTCCGCTGCTTCTGGCACTAGTGGCGGGTGTGCTGCTTTTCCTTTTCATACTACGGAATGGCTGCTCCTTCTGTGCCACACGTGCACCTGTCCCGCCTGCATCTTCTTCGGGATAGGATGCTTGACTTTTATGGAACTCTGCCGTTGGCGACCTTAAGCCTGGCATATGGATTATCCTTCAGGTATTCCTACTTCACCTGCGTGCAGCCTGTGCTTCACTGCCTGGATTGTCCCTTTGAATGGCCTTTGGATTTGTGCTTGACCAGCCTGGTGTCTCCGGTGCCGGATTTCGATCGACTAATGAGGCCCTTAGTGTCTCACGAGTTGACCTGTTCTGGTGTCCGGATAATGGCTTGCGGAGCGGCACATGGGATCCTGGGTAATTGGGACATCTCTACAGCTGCCTACAACTTCTTGGCTATGAGCTATTTGGAGGAACATTCCGGGTGCCCTCTGATCGTGCTGGAAGCTCCGCTGATTGAAGAACACGTGTGTTCCTTCTCGTTGATGGATTGGATGGCTGAGACTTTCGCTGGCCCTGCAAATGATTTTTTGTTGGAAGCGGTTGCCACATATGCTGCCTATACATTCATGGATTGACTGAACTATCGTCCTTGGCGCCTGTCGCTCCTGGACAGCACCCTGCCGCGGCATATACACTTTTTTACTTTCTCCCTGATGGTTGTTTTGAGTTTTTTTTAATTGATTATATTTTTTTTCCGGACTCCACAGTTTCCCCTGTTGCTTTTCAATTTTTTTCGTTTCAGACTTTAACTCATTCTGAACCTTTGAATTGGTTACGCCTTGTTCTGCTCTGATGAAACTGAACTCTGCGTTCTCTCTTTTCTTGCCTACTAAATAGTGCTTCGATCAAGGGGGCGTGTAGTGAGTTCTCTCTGAATACGTACAGGCATTGTTAAGTTAGCATAACCACGTTAGATGTTAGAAAGCCATCTTTTTGCTTTTGCACACGGCACTGCGTTTACATGTTATTTCTTAAAACAGACTGTTGACTCGAGACTTGCTTCACACAAGCGCGATCTGTTGTTACTATCCCAAGCTCTGCGCAGCGACCTTGGTCTGTACATGGTGTGACAAACAGTCTGGGGTATTACACAATGCATGTTTTTCACTCTAGGTTGATCGGCCCACTATTTAGCCATAACACACGCGCAGCTGCAAATGCCTGAAAATTAGTGCTTTTAGTATCACAGACATCATGTTTATTATTCAGACCGAAGACGAGCCTTCCTGCGAGAAGTCTCCTGATGCTCCTGTGATGTGATTTCACTAAGCTGATCTTTGAGGTATGGGGTCCCCTATTCAAGCCTAAGAGACCTTCTATTAGCATAATAATAATATTAGCTTCTTAGTAAAGGGAAGGTGGTAGTATCCACTGTCATTATAATATGATCACCCCTTTTATATTCTATGGTATTGTAACTATGTTGCTGGTTTTGATATTAATCATTTGTCTGCTTGTATTAGCCAAAGTACTGCATCTTAGGACACGTGGTCTATAAAAATAAACCCCTTTTATTTACAACGTGTCTCTGTTGATTATTGTTGTGGACTGATGTGAGAATAATATACGAACAGGTATTTCCGATTCCCACCATTCCTGAGTATGTACTGAGTCGCTTGTTCTGGGTTGTCTACACATTGGGACCGCCGAGCTAAATCTCGGATAACGAATGGGACACTTATGCTAGCCGGATACTGGGTTCTGGGTTCTGAGGTGAGTTTCTGGTACACCACAATTCACTGAGGTCCTGGGGTTCTTCGCATAGTTCTGTGTATCAGCAGAATCCCTGCAACACACTCTTGAACCCATACACCCAGTGAATGAAGCACTCACACTTCTTTGCACAGTCACACACCTCCCATCCACCCACACACACACTCAGGCACCCATACAAATACTCACGCAACCAATCAATAACCCATATAGACACTCATGTAGCTACTCACCAACCAATGGAACAGGTTACACAGCAATAGATAGACTGATACAGATATTCACAGTTTAGTCACTAACCCATGCATTCAGCAAGATACATTTAATCACTCACTGGTACAGTCAGTCACGCACCTACTAAATCCTCCATCCAGACACTTATGCACCCACTCATTCTTCAATACATCTTTGCATATATATATATATATATATATATATATAAAACATATGTAAACTTTACAGAAACACAGTCACTGGATGATGTCATCAGTGATGTCATTTGAGATGTCATCAGTTATGTCATCAGTGATGTCACTGACCATGTCATAAACGATGTAATATGTGACATCATCAGCAGTGCATTGTGAGGGCGCGAGTTTTAGTTAGCTCAACTAACTATAACGGCGGAATTTCAATAGTTTTGTATGAGTGAAATGTCCAACTAACAATAAGTCAATGAAACCTTTGTTTTTTTCAGTGAATGTACATATCTATCTATCTATCTATATATATATATATATATCTTATGCTGCAGATGAGATAAATCACTTGTGCTCAACCGCTAGTCAATATCAATCCAAGTTCAGTCAGCATTTACTCAGTTCAGAAAATAGTAAAGAAAACTAATTTCTCAACTGCCAATGACGACAGCGTTGTAAAAATCACCTGAAGTCACAGCAGAAATGTTAAAAAGCTTTCCTTCTATTACGTTTTTTTGAGACATTCACAGTGTGAACCAGTCAGTCGATTACAGCAAGATTTGTCCTGCTCCAATGCACTTCAACGCACCAGAATATGCAAATATGTAGAATCAAAATGTGCTTGCCAACCAAGCACGAACAAGGGGGCAGATTTATGAGCCCCTTGCGCCACTTTTGCGTCACTTTTAACATGGGAAAAGTGACGCAAAAGTGGCGCAATGGGCTCATAAATCTGCCCCAAGATGTGTAGCCAACCAGTTCTTTAGCTCAGAAATATTTCTCCCAGGCAGTCACGCACATAACTTCCACCAGCGCTTAGCAGCAGCAAAGAGCGTACTCGCGTTAGTAAATGTTGCACGTCACACGTTCAACGTTCCACTGCATCATCACTTCTCCGCTTGCAGCCGAGACGTGAAGATCATAGCGATCCTGCCAGACTTCACGCAACAGCACACCACAGTAAACCACGGGCACAGCAAGTCACGAACACCAACCAGCACGTCCCCGCAAAATACAGACTTACTGTTTGTCCAGACATGTCTCGCAACCTTGCCCAAATGCGGGTATTCTCTATTTGCTCCACATGTTCCTCACGAATTCCAGACCAAACTTCCACAATTTAAAAAATGACAATGCCCACCACTCTTACACCGGGAACAAATTCCCACTGGTGACAGCACAAGAAAGTACTTCTAGTCATTCTGGTGGACTGCATCACAAGCAGGCACAAAGAACTATCAGCTCCACACGGAGTGGAACCATGACAACCTACAACAATGCTGATCCATTAAGAAATTAAGACAGCAGGCAAAGCACACGTGGGTGGAGAAACAGAACGGTCATACTCGTTGACAAATTTGAAGTGATTACACAGAGACAGGTAAGTGTAAGAGCACTGAGTTTATTGATCGATCTTCTCCACAGCTTCCAGGGAATCTCTCAACCGACCCTGGAGTTGAAAAAGCAACATTCCGTAACCATGGAGTTGACTTCAAAGATGGGAGAGATAGGTTATCTAACTACTACAAGTACCCATGCTGACGTGATAATCATCCTAGTGTGATAACTTTCTCACCACTGGACAATAACAACAGTGATATTTGTGCAATGATCCTTATCCATTGTACTACATGTTCAAGGTGTTGTGATAGAGTGCTTATGAAGTAAGAGTGTGAGCAATGCATTTTTAGAGAATATTATCCTGATCCGACATGCACGCAAATGTACATCAAAAGTCATTGTGTCTTAGAAAAGAAGGCAACTTAAGAAACATGAGCATTTAAAATGGTGGCATTTTTAACCTAACTACTTAACACATGTTCATCTACTTTGTTGTCAAACAGCAAAAATGTGTATTTCAAATACAAATCTATATCTTCACTGTGATCTCACCAGTGATCTTCTCTATATTACCATGGTTGCGTCATCTGTGATTTCAAGTGTGACATCATGGGCAGTGCTGGCCAGGATCCAAATTATGATGTCAAAGCTTACCAAAAAATTGGGAATTTCAATGTAACATTCCTCAAATGGAATTTTACTAGACTTCAACTGTGTGTTATTTTTAATAATAGGAAACATATTTGCACCTGAGTAATGAAATACAACTTCTCATTATAAAGTATTTATACGTGTTTTTTCTATTACTTCTATTTTTTTAATACTGGCCACGATAGGCACCTCAAGGAGGCAAGACATGTTCCAGGCTGTCTTTATATTCTTGGTGATGATTGTATCTTTTTGAAGGAGAGATCTGATTCTGCGCTCAGGGTGAATCCATGTGATTTTCCATTGGCAATTAGCAGATGGTGAAGGAGTCCATGTTAATTTCCAAGATACAGGCTTTACTCTGTGGTTGCTTGCTGCTAATGCCAAGTAGTAGGAATCTTGTCTGTCGGGTTAAGCTTTGGATAGTTACTTGTCATGTGAAATGTTAGGCCAAATGCATGAGCTGTGTACTCGGGTGATTTATGTTTATGAGAATCTCAATAATTGGTGAATGTAAGTATTTTCTTTCATTTTAGACTTCTTACCATACTGGCCTGTGAACGGATTGTTAATGTAGTCTTCTCATGGTATTATTTAGTAAATGTACAAAGTTAACATTATTTTTTTTTTGTGCTAATATAAGGCAAAAGTTATTTAAAAGAAAATCTGTCCTGGGCTAGGAGTCAAATTCCCCATGAGTACCAGATCAGCAAGTGTTGTTGGGTTTACTGAGGTTAAATGGTTTTAAATCTCTTTTTTGTGACATAAGTGGCAACTACCATCAAAACCCTTAGGGATGCATTAACAAACTTAATTTGGTAGTATATAAAATAGTACTATAGTCATCCTACTTACTAAAAAATGCCCAAACCTATGGGTAGAAATCTACACCTCTCCAATCTTTCTAATGTGGAGATCCTCACACATGAACGTTTACTACAAAGTCGTAAATGTGGGAGGGACTGGGGGAGTGGAGGAAACATGGGGGATATCAACTACTAAGGGGAGGTGTTTAGTGAGAGATAAGGATGTTTTTAGGGCAGGATAAGGAAGAGTTTAGGAGGTGGCATGCTAATACAAATAGTCACCCACAAAAAAGTAAGCCCGTTGCTATTCACAAACTGCACTTGTGCAGTTACAACAGCCAAAACAGACGCAAAGCAGTCGTATATATACTCCAGCTCAGACCTTGAGTAAGTCAAACACCCCGCATGATCAATCACTGGTAAGGCAACTGCAATGCCCTGACATTGAAAATATTGGTCTTAAAAACAAGATCTTAAAATAACACATCTAAGGAAACAATGTTAAAATTGAACAAATGTATTTCTACTTTTAAAAGTGTGTATACATTTATTTTAATATGAAAATAATATATATAAATGAAAATACATTTTACTTTAAAGTACTTTAATAATCTTTTATAATTGAAAAATACATGTAATTTTTTTTTTTTTAAATGGTGTATACGTACACAATTATTTACATTAACATGTAACATAAAAATATATTTTAACTAATTTTTAAAAATAAACATTTTACAAATGTTCTACAATATAGAATAGGGAGATCTCCGGCCCTTGGGAGAAACCTATTCCTACGTGTAAAAAGTTACTGGTAGCAATTTTGCATGGGAAAATCAGGCCCCACCCCCTGACTTTATGGATGGAGACGTAAGTCTAAACTTTGTAGTAACTTTACACTAAGAAGTGATGAATAGCCAAAAGTAATAGAGTTCGTAGAAAATAGAAAAGCGCATTTTATGTGTAGATTTACTCATGTGTAATTTTATCTGAGTAAATGGTTCCCAATATTTCCACTCATGAGTCTGCAATACCATTTGTTTAGGCTGAATGCAGTAATTTAACATTGCATTAGTTTTGGTTAATTCGTATCTATCCCTTTAAAGGACACTCTTTGAAAAATAAACATTAACTGCACATAATATATAAATAATGACAATAAAAATATACTTAATTGTAATAAAGTAACATAATCCCAAAATGTAATCCGTGTTTATTCAAAATGTAGTCTTGCTTACACTGCCTATTTACCCACATTAACAGTTATAGTTATGGCATGCCTCAGTAATAACATTGAAGCAATGGTACAGATAAAGTAATGGGCAGACGGTAATGAAAAGTTAAAGTAATAATGTCAAAGCAATGGTGGGTACTTATAACAGTCAGTAGATACTTTAAGGAGTGAAGGTTGTTTAGGTCAATGTCTTCTTTAAGTTACAGCATGTGTTTCATCAAAGTCTTACCTGATATTTTGTTTTCAACAGATAAGTCATGCTTCTCTGCTTTCCACTCTCAGTGATAAGCTTCAGTTCCCATCCTTTCTTCGCACTGTGCCTAATTACTCATTTCAGAACATTGCGCTCATAAGGCTGGTTGGACACTTCCAATGGAGATGGGTAGGAATGATAGTATCTGATGATGAGGAGGGCTTACAAGGAGGCCAGGAAATTCGTAAAGGAATTGAGGACAATGGTGGCTGTGTGGCATTCATGGAACAAATTAATCTTCAATTTTCCAAGGAGAAGATCCTGCAAGTAGCAAAAAAGATTCAGGGACATTCAGTGAAAGTAATAATTGTTCATGGCCCTGAGATGCATATCAAGTTGTTGCTGGAAACAATTTATGAACAAAACATAACCAGCAAAGTCTGGATATTTACAACAGCCTTTATCATAACTCCTGGACTTCTGGAAGGCCAGGCACGGAAAATATTTAATGGGTCATTAGGAATTGCACCATATACAGACCACATGCTGGACTTTGAAGAGTTTGTATCTCAACTTCATCCATCTAGATATCCTGAAGACATGCTAATTAAAGTTTTCTGGGATCATGTATTCCATTGCACAATCCAAGAGGAAAATGGGACTAGAGGTTATGGCACCAGAGAGCTAGACAGAAATCCAAAACCCTGTTCCGGGTACGAGGCACTGAATAATGTGTCCCAATCCTTATTTGAGTTGAGTGATCTAAGCTATACATACCAGAGCTACACTGCAGTCTATGCCCTTGCTCATGCGTTAAACACCCTATTCTCCTGCAAGCCAGGGCTTGGACCCTTCAGGAATGGATCGTGTGCCGACATCCAAGAAATTAGCCCTTGGCAGGTAATAGCAAATTGTTATGTTTATTTATTTACATATATCTTGGTAATCCTAGGTCAATGCATGGGGTTTTTGCAGATCTATATTTGGGCGCATTACTTCTCCCTGGGCTAAAATGATTTGGTTCAGACTTATATTTTAGTGGCAATACATCTTGTGAAAATCTCTTTGCTTTGAATGAATTTATGTACTGTTCATTTAGAACCACCTGTTGCAAATAATATGTTCGAAATGTTGACCATACTTTAGCAATAAAAGGAACAGATAACAAAGATTTAAACATCTGAAAGTTTGGAAAGTACCAATGGAATCCTTTGAGTCTGTTCTACTATAGGAGTTAACCCTGCTCCCTCTGATGAATCAAGGGTGGTTGATATTGCAAATCAAGCTAAGAAGGTTTTGTCTATCCAGCGAGGGAAGCACTGTGGTAATGAAAATGGTTTGGAATGTGATGCTGGTTGAACATGGAGTCAAAGTGACATGAGTTGAATAATAACAAGATTTCAATGTATTTATCATTGTTTTTCTTTTAAGATTGTGAGCTTATCTTGAAGATAGTTTTGTTTTCAGTGGATGGAAGCTATCCTAATAACACTGTGGCTAGGGCAGTTCATCAAGTACTGCAGTACATTGGTGGGGTTTTCTGCTGGATTATAATGTGATTTCAAGGCTTTATCAATGTAGCCTAGATACCATGGAAAATGAGACACATTTCCTTAAATTGAGGAAGCTGGAATCTTCTATTATTGAGGGGCCTTCTTTATGATCACTGATTTTGCAGGAAGAAATACCAGAGAACATGGGTGCACATTGTAATGTCATCAAAGTAGTGCTTAAGAATCTATATAGCTTCTATTAGACTTAAATTAGAGATAAAAGGTTCTCAAAGGCATAGACCAAAATGTAGGAGAGACTCAATAGCAAGAGAATCGAGAGATACATTAATGAAAAAGCATGGGCAAATGCAATAGGTCTGGTTGTTTATTAATAGAAACTGTATGTTGACATTTAGGAAGAGCCGGGCCTTTGAATGTCTCACTCCTGGATGCTCAGCATCTGCAAGTATCTCCCCAGTGGCAGAAGTAGATGAGGGTTGCATCAAGAGAGGTGATGCATGAGAGGAGGCTGTTAGTGTATCAGAAGTTGGGTTTTTGGTTGACTGAGGTGTGGGCCCTGGTCAACCAACAGTCACAGTCCCTTGCAGGGTGAACCACAAAAATACATTAAATTAACCTGTGCTTAACCCAGGTTAGCTTGGCACAAAAAATGCTGTCATGCTTAACTTAAAGGCAATGTGTAAAGTATTTATACAACACACAAACAGCAATAATGTGAACATCTTTTGACACCAAAACAACAAAAATTCAATCTGTAAAACCAGAGTTAAGATTTGTTTTTGTTTTTAGTAAAAAACAAGTAACTTAATATCAAAGTGCCAACCCCGGATATCTAGTCACACGAGATTATGTCATAAAAAATAGCTGACCTCAATGGAGTGCCGTTTAGGTACAAAGAGTGGATTGGGCCCAGCGGCACATGTAAAACTGAAAAGTACAGGCCCAACCTTTTATTTACACAGCACTTTGCCCTATGGGCCACCTCGTGCCTACCTTAGGGGTGACATATGTGAAAAAATGGGTGTTTAAGGCTTGGCAAGGGGGTTAAATGTCAATTCGACATGGCATTTTAAAACTGCATTCATGCTGAAATGGCAGACCAGGGACACGTTTTAATGTTTTACTTAAGTGGGTATCATAATACATGCTGCAGCCCCTCTGGTTGCATTTAATGTACGGGCCCTGGGTATATGGTACCACTCTATGAGGAACTTATAAGTAAATTAAATATGCCATTTGGGTTTAAGTGAATTAAATATGCCAATTCCGTATAAACCAATGTAACCATGTTTTAAGGGAGGAGTACATGCACCTTAACACTGGTCATCAGTGGTAAAGTACACGGAGTCTAAAGGACAACAAAAATAACTGCAGCAGAAATGCAGGAAGTGAGGCAGAACATTCGGGGGAAGACCACCCTAGGGCTGACTGGTCTAACAGGGTGCTCTGAATTTCCTATTCATGTGGGTGATCTGTATGTGAAAAGAGCAGGCTAATGGCATCATCATGTGAGGCTGAGGAGGCTGGGTCAGGGGAAGAAGCATCATGGGTGGCAATTGGAATCTGCATAGCTTGGACCTGGGTATTCCACATATGAAAGGAGAAGTCAAGTGGCAGCATCATGCATAGAGAGAGAGTAGAGCACAAGGGGAGTCAAAGGTGTTCAGACTTGTTCACCCCTAGCAGGTCTACCTCTGAAAAGAGCAGGCCTGAAGGCAGCATAATGCGAACAAGAGAGAGCTGTGGATGGGGCAGCAAAGCATCAGAAAAGGCAATGGTTGCTCTGGATTTCTCACAACTGGTTATTCTGCATGTTAAAGGAGCAGGACAGAGTCAGCATCTTGTTTGGCTGTGGAGGGGAGGACAGAGAATCAGACATCAGCAGCTGGGGTAGCGAGGCCTCTAAAGCACTTTCTTTCATGTGTTCTGCATGTGAAAGGAGCGGACGCAGTTGTATTTCTCATTCTGTTCTTTGCTGAGATTTAGTCTGAACATTGTGAGCATGGTCAAACAACAATGTCCCTTGTTGTTTTGTTCTGGTCAGGCACTCCCACCTAGACACAACACAGAAATACAGCTGTTGTTTATAAACATGTATACCTTCTCATATAAGTATGCACAGCAATGTAACAGAGAGAGTGAGAGATAGCGAGAGGGAGATTTTCTGAGAGAAGATCATGGCTGTATCTGGGATGTAGAACGTCCATCTGTGTATGCTAAGGTATGGGGTCCGCTGCTAAACCCAGAGATCTCTACTGCACAATCAGTTTGCTTCTGTAGAAGAGGGGGTAAGGCTATTCTGTCTTAAAAGCCTTTTCATAATATACAGTTTATTGACAATGCTAATGGTATTTTTGCTAGGCAGTTATTTTCTGTTCTGTTTCTTTTGTTTTATTGTTTTGTGGCACGAATACTGCATTCTAGAGCACAATAGTTTAAATAAACTTTTCCAGCTTTCTTCATGTCTCTGTCATTTCTTATTGTGGAAGAGTGTGAGAGCGAAAGGTGGTGTCCTGTTACTATGTCCCTGAGAGGGTCAGGAGTGTTATGTTCTGGGGTGTCAATTCACATGTCTTTCTGGATATGACTAGGAGAGGAAGTGAGACACTATAGCTATTTGGACTCGGGCTCATAGTACTGAGGTAGCCTGGTGACGCAGTCCCTATCTATGAATGTTCTATGGTCATAAGCATAGTTCTATTCCTGAGCATGATTTGTGCAACAACTGCATGTGAAGGAGTGACCAGATGGCAGCATCATGTGACATTTGTGGGAGTGACTTTAGGGTTAATAAATAATGTGTGCTTAGTTAACATAAATGTGTGTGTGAAAGACTATAACACGTGTTGTTTTGTAATGTTTACCAAGAGCTTTTCCTTACACTTAGATAGTCGTGTCCTAAGTCATTCATTTATTAGCCTACAGAAGGAACCGCGTGTTTGTGGATGGCATAAACGTTGGGATGGTGCCAGACTGATTCTATGCACTCCCTCAGGATATGTTATCCTATAGGCCAGCTAGTTCACAGTGCCACCATACGTACCCTTAAACCTAGGCAGGTAGCAAATGGGTCTGGCAACCTGAGCATCACAACCCTAATCTCCCAGGAATTGTGATGAGAGATCTGGAACCTGTTTCTTCAGTCAAGTGCGCTCTCTTATTCTCAGAGAACTATACAAGGAATACATAGTGGGATGATTTCAATGTTTTTTTAACAAATGTGATTCTTCTATAGAATATATGTGCTGCAATGACCAATAGACAGAAGCAGATGAAAGGTATTGGGAGTATCAAGACACTGAATAGGATAAAAAGTTCCACCATCATGCTAATACATTGTATATATGCAGGCATATTAAACAATCTAGAAATCTGGCTTAGTCCTACTGTTCAGTCCCTAACCTTAGTGTCTAGGGCGTGAGTGTATGTGTTCTGCAAAGAATGTCCGTACTGGATGATCCATCCCCGATTACCTGAAGGGGAAGAAAGTAACTCCCAGTCTTGGTCACAAGCTGGACACCCTTGCGGAGATATCAATAAGAGACCACGCCAATGACAGCAAAGTGTTCCTCTAAATAAACTCAGAAAGGCTTGTTTGATTATAATGAAAGCAACCTTGTGAGTCCTGTGCAAGCCAGCATTGTTACTTTCTATAGAAAATTGAACACTATTTGCACAATATGCGTTGAGGCCTTGTACATGGTGTTTAACGAGTCGTGATAATGGCCTCACGTAGTAGAATCTGTAAACAAATACGTTTCACAGAAACAAATCCAACATTGTCACGCTCGCAAACATGTGTAAAGGGTTATTATGTGAAAGGGAAGTCAAGAGGAGAGGATGTGGCATAACGGATAGAGTGGCTGACTTTGAAGCAGGGTAGCCAGGTTGGAGTCTGGCAAGAGGTTTAAACATCCTGTGAATTTGGGCAAATCACTTAAGTTCCCCGTTCCTCAAAATGACTGCAATGCAACTAGTGCTCATGTAAAGCACTCAGACACCTTCGGGTCAAGTTTGCGCTATATATAACTACAAAAATAAAATGCAAGAAACAAGTTCATAGTAAAAGATGGCAGTGTCTTTTTACATGGGCCTAAGTAAGACACAAAACACCACCATGGTCTGCTGTAGGTGCTTGCTTAGAAATGTTTCTTACCTTTTAAATTGAGCAGTCCCTTATTGGGGTCTGGTAGGTAGAAAAGGGCTAAGTCTCTATTACCCTTCGCAAATTCCTATTTATTTGGATTCTGATAATATAATGGCATTTTGATTGATCTGCATAACTATTTTTGCATTCTGTAATGATTTTAAAATGTACCTAAACCTTAATAGTTTTGACTTTGAACCCTGTCTGCTGTAAGTATGATTTTATTTGGTTCCAGGATCATCATCCCTTGGAACTCCCACAAGACCCAAATCCCAAAAATGAGTGCATATGAAAGATAGTTTACTGTCAGCAGTTTTAGGAGAACAAATTAATGCCAATGCAGTGCTGTAGGAGGAGCAGTTCACAGCAGTGGTTTGAGGTTTGCAGGACAGATAGTGGATCCATCATGTGACTCCAGCAGAGGCGAGGATAGCAAAACTAATTTTTACATTTTTTTACTCATCATGTCAAAAATGGAAACTGTATTGGAACAATAAATGCTGCTGTTAGATCCAGCACTTGACAGACAGCTAATCCAAGCAATGGGCAACAAGAAAAAAAGAAGCCGATGGCTGAAGGAAGCTTACCCAAAGCTGTATTTGTACATTATGGTCTTGATTTATCAAGATTTTATGTCAACTTTGCACCACGAAAGAGGGTGCAAGGGCGATTCAAAACCTAGCTGAGATTTATCAATTCAAACAAGGCCATCTTACGTGCCTTGCATGGCTTGAAAAAGTTTGAGCAACACATGACACCGCAAAGTGATACTCTGCCCAGGGTTGTATACCATGGATGGAGCAAAGGTGTTCTCACTCATTCACCCATGGTGCATTCCCACCTTTACTATGACTAGTAGACCTGGGAAAGCGTCAAAATGCTACGCCTTCCCAGGGGAGGCATAACTGGGAGAAATATGTCTAAAAGATGAGAGGAAAGAGGCAAAGCCAAAGAGGATTGTTTTATGCAGGAAGATGCATCTCCCTGCATAAAAACAATCCTGTGAGCAATGCAGGCACCATTCCCTCATGCCCCCCCCTCAGCACTCATTAGAGTACAGACAGAAGAACCACTGCACCTGGGCAGAAAAGTGTAGTAGGGTGATCCTCTGAACTGCTTGCTGTTTCCGTGACTATCAGTCCAGCCCCAACCATGGGCAAGCATGACGCTCTGTAACCTAAACTTACTTTTGATGGCAGGTGCCTCATGTGACAGGTGGAGCAGGGAGCTCCTTCAGAGTCATCTCTGGAGCACCTGGAGGGGAGTGCTACTCAGGACAGAGATCTCAAGGAGTTCCTGGTAGATGTCAAGACTAGTCTTAAGTCCATTGATGGGAAACTGGACATCCTTACCAACCGTCTCAACCACATGAAACAAAGGGTGGACAAACATGAAACTAGACTGGACCATTTTGAAAACTGTGTATCTGATGCAGAAGATGCCCAAGAAGACTCTAAAGCATGTATGCTGCATATAGGAAAAATTCTAGAACCGACGAAACTTAAAAATGAGAATCTCAAGGCGAGATCAAGGTGCAACAATCTCAGAATCACAGGAATCACGGAGTCTACTGTGATCACCAAGATGGAAGACTTTGTGGAGACCCTGCTCTGTGAGCTTTCCGGGGAGTCCCTGTCCCCTGTCTTTATTGCAGAGAGGTCACACCATTCCTTGGGGCCATGTCCTCCCCTGGGCACCCTAGCCTGCCCCACTGTTGTGAGATTCTTGAGCTAAAAGGACAGAGACACTGTTCCATGCCTGGCTCAGGAACAGAACTCTATACACCACCAGGGAAACAATTTATCATCAATTTAGACTTCACCATGTTGGTGCAGGCTACCAGGCATGAATTTCTGCTTGCCATGAAGCTGCTTCAGAAGGCTGAAATCCCATATGCCCTCCCATAGCCAGCCAAATTGTGCCTCTCCCACGAGGGTAAACCACATTTCTTTATTGATGCTAGGTCAGCCCTCAAATTTGCAAAGCATATCACCCCGCGGCAACGCTCTCCCGTAACTTCACCACATCATTCTGAAGGCAACACTCTTAATGACAATTATTAAAGTGGAGTGACTAAGGAGATGCCACATCACTTGCCTTGCTTATTCAACTCCCTCACTAATGTCAGGCATTGTTGCTTTGCGCACTTCTCCTTGAGCCTTTCCATGGGGGCCTGCCGACTACATGTCCCTACTGTGCTCCCTGTGTCACCCTATTGGGGATTGGTATAGCATTCCACCACCCAGCCATTGCCTGGCAGGGGTGTATGTTTGGCTCTACTTCATCTCCAGGGATATTTTCTAGTTCTACTCTTATGTTGTTACTGGGTTGTTGGGATGGTGGGACAGTTATATTCAACCATGTTTAGGGGTTGGTGTGGGAGGCGGGTGGGTTGGGTTATCACACATTGTCTAGTTTTGCTTTTCTTTGTCCTTTTCGGTCCCTTAGGGGATCTACCACTACACATGTGGCAGTCAGCACCCTGATCACTAAATGAGCGACCACCCCTTGCACCACATTGACTCATGCCACCTCACTGTTACACTGACAAAATGGCTCACTTGGAACATCGGTGGTCCTAAAAACCACAGAAAAGCCCACTTAGTACACCCCTACCTGACATCTGCTTTCTCCCGGAGTTACATCTCACCTCCAGGGTTGCTCGCTAAATGGTTCAGTGAAACACATACCTCACTGTGCGACCAATCTGGTTTAACTTTATATTCAGGCTCCCTTGAGCCGGTGGAGTCGACGGACTCATGGTTACGCACCTGCGCGCTACGAGAGGTACTAGACCTGATAACGATTTTAGCAGCTTACACAGCAACCCCACACATTTTCCTACTCCCTGCTGACGAGAGGCAACTACCTCGAAACACGTGTCCAGGGATGGCACACGCCACGCATACTTGCATTCACACTCGAGCATAGGAGTATCCGCCGACGCTGACCTTCAGTTACCATTTTCATTGGGGGAACACGCCTGGTAGGTGTAGCAGTGTGCGACCAATCTGGTTTAACATACCTCACTGTACTCCAGCTATGCTAGAGGGGTCATAATTTTAATTCGTAGAGTCCTACAATGGCACCTCACTGATTCCCTTGTCGACAAAAATGGTCACTTTATTATAATAGCGGGCACACTACACAAAC
The DNA here is from genome assembly GCF_964204655.1 of Triturus cristatus. Taxonomy (NCBI): domain Eukaryota; kingdom Metazoa; phylum Chordata; class Amphibia; order Caudata; family Salamandridae; genus Triturus; species Triturus cristatus. The sequence goes on along the minus strand of NC_140591.1, from coordinate 1,666,685,325 downwards.
AACCTGTGATCCTTGTTGCTGTCTATGATCTGAATACAGATGCTCTGGAGGTTTATCCTAGCTTTGGAAGTTAAAGGTAGGCATGGGCCCTGGGGTTATACTGTAGGGTGGAGACTTCAATTTAACATTGAACGATCATCTGGATCATTCTGGGGCCTCTCAGCATCTACACCCTGGTGTAGCATCGGCCCTCAATATACTCATACATGACAATCACTTGCAGGATGTCTGGAGAAAGACAAGCATTGGAACATTGGATGGCACCTGCTTCACAACACACACCACAATGCCTGGTCAAGAATTGATTTCTGGCTCGTATATCTAAGGCTGTTTTGACATGGGGCTTGAAAGTAGTTCTGTGCACCGTACCCTATGGGATCATGCCCCAGTACTTTTACAACTGACGGTGCTCCAGGCCCCGTCATACCTTCTCTTGGTGTCTTCTCTCTGGAGCACTGCATGACACAGTGTTGCATGAGGAGGTTTGCACCGAATTAGTTGCATACTTTACACACAATGAGGGCTCAGTGAGCTCCCCATCTTTGTTATGGGAGGCATTCAAGATGATGATACGCAGCGTGTGCATCACTAGACAGTTGGGCATCCTGAGGGCCATACATGGACAGCTGGTCAGGTTGGAGAATGTTGTACGATGTCTGGAGACAAATTATTTTCAGACCAACGATGCAGCCAAGCTTGCATTGATTCAAGGAAATATATCTGAGTATTCTGAAGAGGTGGTTTGTGAAACTACCTACCTTGGTCACAACACTCAAGCCCATTGCTACGGGGAAGGAGACTGCCTGGAGAAAACACTGGGGGGCTTGGTCAGGTAGCCTATGCCTCCACCTATTTGGTGGAACTGCTTGATGGAAATTTTACAATCCAGAATACTCCCAAAGGTCTCCTGTATACGTTGTTCACCTTTTACATCCAGCTATAGACCTCCACTCCAGTACACAGCCAGACTGAGTTAACAAGACACTATTGCTCTGGCTGGATGTGTGCTCATAGGGAATACCTTGACTGTTCCATTCCCACAGAACAAATAGTGCAGACAATTAACTCACTTCCCCGAGACAAGGCATCCAGGCTTGACGGCTTGACTACTGCCTTATACAAAGAATTTGCATCCAAGCTAGCTCCCCACCTCTTGGCTATGTTTGAAGACTCCCTGGCTGCTGGTAGACTGCCCCCATGCTCAGATAGGCTGTCATTGTATACCTTCTTAAACCAGACAAGTTGGTGTTCCGATGTGACTCCTACAGGTCATTGTCGCCAATCAATGTAAACAACAAGATTCTTGTCAAAATTCTGGCAAACTTCCTCTTTGCCCTGCTACCTGACATAGTGTGACCAGACCAGTCCCAATTGATGCCTGGCTGCTCCACTTCACACAACCTTCCAACCATCTTCCCGGCCATGCTCCTCCTCGACCCTCATGTCTCTGAGGTCGCTGCCCTGCTTGACTCCATTAAGACATTCAATTCATTAGAATGGGCATATTTCTCTTCACTTCTCCAATGGTTGGCACTCAGTCCCACCTTCACCTGATACATTTTCCTCCTATCCACACTCCCGACAGCATGAGTCGGACTCAATGGTCTGATCTCAGACTTGTTTCTGGTCATCCGAGGCACGCAACAGGTTTACCTGCTATCGCCACTACTATTTGCGGTAACAATGGAACCCCTAGATGCCAGACTCTGGCAGCACCATGTCAATCAGGGATAGGATTTTTATCATGGGGTTTGATAGTCTCAATGTATGCAGATGATATTACATTATACATCTGCAACTCTCACTAGAACCCAGCACCAATAATACGGAAGGCTGCTTGCTTCAGCAGATTCTCCGGCATACAAATAGACTGGGCTAGGTCTATACTTTTCCCCCTCACTGATAACACATACATTTTCATGCAGACTATCCCCTGAAGTGGGCCTCTGACCCAGTCCGTTACCTGGGTATTTGGCTGAGTCGAGACCTGATGGAAGACTGAAAGGCCAATTACAGTCATGTGATCATGTGGCTAGAAGACAGAATTCCTATCTGGTCCAAATTACAAAATGGTAGTACTCTCCGAATTTCTGTATTTTTTTCTCAATATCCACCTCTCTGCAGCGCTTGCATTCTGATTTAATTACATTGGCATTGGCTGGACAGAAACCTAGCATCTCCTGTGATATACTCAAACTGCTCTTTGCTCAGAGGGGTACTATGAGAGCTGGACATGACACTTTATACATTAGGAGCCCAGGCAAAAATTCTTACAATATTGGATACACATGACACCCTACCAGCCCGACACTGCATTGAAAAAAATCACACAACAACCATGGCCTTTATCCACAGCATTATCTTGCCCTGGTAAAGCACCACGGGCAGAGGTTGATACTGTGGCGTGTGTATGATGGTATTGGAATGGCCTTAGAAAGTGGGAGGGATATATGCACCCTCCATCCCTATTTGTCTTAACCCTCTAATGACACTATTGCCAGACAAAGGCGCTAGACTGGAGGCACGTCGACATAACGTGACCACATTCTCAGATCTGTATCTGTAAGGTACATTTTGACAGCCCTTTGCTGCTCCTGCCTCGTGAACACTTGCCACATTGGACCTTCTCTTGAACTACAGGGCCACTTGCCACACTATTCATGATACGTTCCCAGATCAGCCACCAGTATTCCAGGCATTAGAACCACATGATCACCACACCCTCCTCTTGCAATTGATCACCCACATCTATAACACTATGCAATGCTCTTCTCGGGTCACGACTCTGAGAGCCCGCACATCTTGGGAAACCAACACGGGTTCTCCGGTGACAGACTCTCAGTGCTCATTTTTGCTGTGGGATGCTTGATTTACTCTCACCAAACTACAGATTGTGTTTAATATATTTTATATTTTGTAACCTCCTATGTTGAACCCCACTACAGCTTTTAAAGATGGATGTAGTCAACAATTCCCACGGCATCCTATGCCCTGCGCCCTAAACCTCCTTCCTTCACCTGGGATGGATGTGCCCTGGAGTGACAACATTTTGGTTGTACATGCAATAACTGGGCACAACACTCCATGTATTCCCCTGATTGGTCTGCTGGATGATGTTAAGGAAATTCCAGCTGCAGACCAAAGGCTCACATCTATGCTACTCCTTGTAAAATACAGGGTTAAAATTAACTGGGGTAGACATCCAGTGTCTACAATAAATACCTTGCTGCAGGATGTGACATACTGTTCTTAGAAATTATCCCACTTCTGGAAACTGATGCCGCTGCGGTCCTGGTCCAAAGATATTTGGGAACCTCTGTTAGCCTACTTATGCACTAACGACACACTAGTGTAATCGCCTTCTACCGTGACCCCCATGTGATCCTAGATCCACTTGACACCTATCACCTTTTCATTTATTCATCATGTTAAACTTTAATTTGTGGGCTGTCTTGCAGTTCAGAGGTCAGTATACATTGTTAATTTGATTCAATTGCCTGTACAAATTGTGTAATTATATACTGTGCACCACTTGCATGCTGTCATGTAATGATCCTTATCGCTGACCTCTTGCCCTGTTCCTTCCTCCCTACCCACCCCAAATCTATCCTGATTTTTGTATTTTTGTGTTCATTCTGTGCATTATTGCTTTTCATTTTGTGAGATCTGCTGTAATGCAGCATCATTGTAACAGATGCCAATAAAATCAAGTTGAAAAAATATATTTCAGCATTAAAATCATAATTGTAAGTAAAATATCATAATCACAATTAATGGCACCAAAAGTTGTTCAATATGCTTAAAAACACAATTTAATAAAACATTAATGGTGGCAAACAAACTTTAAAATACATTTTATCCATATGGTAACTTCCTCAACAAAGGAGTTAGGATAATCAATCAGTAAGGTTTCTTGTAAAGCGTGACTACTCACCTGTAAGCGTTTCAAGGCACTGAGTGAGAGGGTGGATCTGCAGTTCAATCAAAGAGCCAGGTCTTGAGGTCCTTTCTGAATTGAAGCAGTGGCTGTGATTGCTTGAGATTTAAAAGCAGGGAGTTCCAGGTCTTTGCAGGGAGGTAGGAAAATGATCTTTCTCCAGCCATGGTCTTGTTGATCCGTGGGATGGTGGCCAGGGCCAGTTGGGCTGAGCAGATATGTCTGGTGGGAGTGCAGAAGGAGAGGCGGTGGTTGAGGTATGCAGGTCTGGTGTTGTGAAAAACTGTGTAGGCTTGCATGAGGAGCTAGAAGGTAATTCTTTTGTTGATAGGTAGCCAGTGAAGGTCTCTCAGTTGGCAGGTGATGTGGCTGCAGCAGGAAATATTCAGAAAGAGTCTGGTAGAGGTGGTCTGAATGTTCTCCATTTTCTTGAGGAATTTTGGGTGTTGCCGTAGTTGAGTCTGCTGCATGGGTTACCTGGACTCGGTGGGGATCCACTTGAAGATCTTCTGATGCAGATGGAGCGGTTGGAAGCAGGAGGACACAACTGTATTGATTTGGTGGTTTATTGAGAGAGAGGACTCCAGGCTCAGATTTTGTGCATTGTCTGTGGGTGTGTGGAGGGTTCCGAGTGCTGCGGGCCACCAGGAGTTGTCCCAGGCAGAGGGGGTGGAGCCCAGGATGAGGACTTTGGTCATGTTGAGTTGAGCTTGAGGTATTTGTCCTCCATCCAAGTGGCGTCTGCCTTCATCCCACTGTGGAAGATGCCCTTGGCGCCTGAGGGTTTGTCTGTGATGGTACAAATCAGCTGGGTGTTGTCCCCATAAGAGACAATGTTGAGTCCATAGCTTTTGACTATGGCTGCAAGCGGGGCCATGTAGATGTTGAAAAGGTTGTGGCTCAGGGAGGATCCCTGAGCCACCCCACAGCTGATCTCTGTGGTTCTGCATGGAACGATGAAAGTCTGGCTATCTATGTTTCGCCGGTGAGGGAGGAGAAGATCCATGCTAGGGCTTTGTTGTGGATACTGGCTCACGGAGTCTGTGGTGGGAGACAGTGTCGAAGGTGGCTGAGAGGTCCAGGAAGATGAGGGCTGCAGTCTTGCCTTCGTGAAGGAGGTTGCTGATGTCATCTGTAGCAGCGAGGAGAGCAGTCTTGGTGCCGTGGTTGCTTCTGAAGTCCAATTGGGAGTGGTTCAGGATGTGTTTCATTTCAATGAACTCAGTGAGTTGGTCGTTGATAGCTTTCTAGTTTACTTTGTCTGGGAAGGAGAGCAGAGAGATGGGTCTGTAGTTCTTAAGGGTTTCTTCAGCAGGGGTTTGATCTCTGCATGTTTCCAGTCTTCAGGGAAGGTGGAGGACTCAATAGAACATTTGATGGTGCAGCAGATTTAGGGTGCAATGGAGGTACTGGCTCTTTTTAAGATGTGGTGAAGGCAGGGATAGTAGGGGGCTCTTGGGTGGATGCTCTTCATGATCCAGAGGGTGTTGATAGAGGTGAGGGTAGTCCAGTTGAGCAGGGTCTGCTGTGGTCTGAAGCCATTGTGTGCAATAGTTGGAGGTGTGGTGGATGGATCTTGGGTTGCACAGCTGTTGTAGATCTCCTTGACCTTGTGGTGGAAGAAGGTGGCGTGGTTATTGTAGAGGTCTTGAGATGGGGTAATGTCTGCTGTCTCTGTGTTGGGTTAGGCAATTTCTTTAACCATCGTGAAGAGTTCTTTGCAGTTGTGTGCATTGGCATTGATGTGTTCCTGCATGGCTCCTTTCTTTGTTGCTCTGATGAGGTGGTGGCGTGCGGTGACTGCGGTTTGAAGGCTGTGTGGTCTGCTGCATTCTTGCTGCTCCTCCATCTTTTTTCGTGCTGTTTGCAGGTGCGTTTGGACTAATGGAGCGTGGGAGAAAACCATCTGGCTTTCTTGGAGGGATGCTTGCCTGAGGGTTGCCTGAGAGGAGTCAGAGTGTTGGCGCAGTTGGAAATCCAACAGAGGAGGTTGCATGCTAAGACATTGGCATCTGGGTATGTTGGTGGTGGGGTTTTGCTGAGGGAGGTGATGAGCTTGTCTTCAGTGACCTTGCTCCAGCTTCTGTGAGGTCAGCGGTGGGCGTGGTGGCATTCGGTGGGTTTGGTGAAGTAGAAGTGGACTCAGTGGTGGTCAGTCCAATGTGGCTCAGAGGTGTGACTGACGCTGATGTTGTTGCTTGCGGAGAAGATGGTGTTGACCTTGTTTCTTGCTGAGTGGGTTTGGAGAGGTGACCAGTTGTTTGAGTCAGATGGTGGCATTGTCCTGTACTAAGGAGGAGCTATTGTGGTTGTCAAGGAAATCCAGGTGGAAATTGAGATCACTGAGGAGGATGTAGGTGAGAGCGTGGTGAGAGATGAAGTTGGCTATGGCATTGCTTTAGGAGGGGCGGGGTCCAGGAGTTCTATAGATGAGGGTGTCACAGAGATTGGAAATCAGGTTGGCCTGGATCTGGAAGTAGAGGTTGGGTGAGTGGTCGTTGGAGCTGGCTGTGAGGCAGAGGGTGTTTTGGTGTAAGATGGCGATGCCTCCTCTCAGCGAGTAGACATGGGTCTTGTGGATGATTTTGTAGGCATCGGGGATAGGCGGCTGCGATGTCTGAGGCTGAAGAGGGGTTCACCCAGGGTTCCGTGAAGAAGGCGACATCAGGGGAGATGGAGTTTAGCAGTTCCCAGGTCTCCAAAGCTTGTCCTTTAAGGGAGCGGGTTTTGAGTAGTATGCAGATGTGGTGGTCGGGTCTGGTTCTTGAGGGTCATGTGGTCGGTGGGTCTGAATATTTAATGTGCCAAATCTATATGATGTAGAAAGTCTTCGAAATACCTCAAATTAAAACTGTTTGCAATTTAATTTTCTTTCCCTAATATATGAGGAGCAGCAGCAAACAATATGTTTTAAAGTGATTTTCTTTGAAAATACAGAACATGCTGCAAGTTCTCCACCAATAGCTGGGACAACAGTTTATGGCATTAGGACATGGTGAACAAAGCCATCTGTGAGAGATCTAGGAGCCTTGATAGACGCAGGTCTTTCCTAGACTTGAGACTTATATAGACTCAAGAAGCAGAATAAGTAACAAAGGCGTGTTTCCTTTACTTAGGTGGGCTTAGAAGGATTTTAATTTCATAGGCTTTTCACAATACTTCATGGTGGTAAATACATTTCAAGTTTAGAGTACTGTAGCATGTTTTGTTAATGGATGACATCAAAGTAAACTTTGAGATTACAAAATATGAACACTTCTTTGATCTGAGAAGGAATGACTCAATCTAATCCAAGCTTAAATGACTCTTGACTGGATGTACGAAGCCATTTAGTATTCCCAAACTCTTAAACTTGCTAGATCACAGGGTTTGCGACTGCTAATAGGCTTTTTAATATGCTTGTGGTTTGGTAAGTGCTTACTAAATTAAAAAGTGGGTTTAGAAATGCATACTGAGTCAGAGTTTGTGAGGGTTGTACTTAGGGTGTCCCTTCTAGAAGGTGATTCAGAATGCTATGTATTAATGCTATGCGACCGCAATTTTGGTTGCAAAGCATTGATAGGTTACAGAATCCTCAAGCAAGGTTGTAATCTATTCAAATGGTCAGGGCGACCCCTTCTCTTTTGTGAATGTAATGAAATATCTGTTTGGGATTGGAAGGTTGTCCAAAAAGGCTGCATTTAGCAAACAAAACAAACTTTATGTAAATGTAATCACAAGCATGATCGTCTGCTGACCCACGCGCCATAACCCCTGTGAAGGCAGCCAATCGAAATGTGTTACAATTTGCGACCTACCTCATGAAGGTACATCAAATTGTGACCTTCTCCAAATGATTATTTTGGAAACATGGGCCTGGCCTTTTCTACAGGCACACCACCAGACAGTTTGCTTTCACTCCTCCTATTTTACTGAATACATTTTTGCTGGCTTTAGGGCTCTGTGCACTTTATCCCTGCAAACCAGGGCAAACGTGCTTCCGCTCATCCGTGAAGTATGGTAACATTGGCTTACACCTGCTTGGCATATTTAAATTACTTAGGAGTCTCTTGTAAAGTGGCATACCATATACCCAGGGCCTATAAATTAAATTCTACTAGTGGGCCTGCAGCACTTCTTGTGCCACCCACTTAAATTGCCCAGTAAAACAAGTCCCAGGCCTGCCATTACAGTCTGCATGAAGTTTTAAACTGCCAATTTGACTTGACAATATAATCTCCTTGACAAACCTAAAGCTCAGTTTTTATTAGGTCGAGCCTGGCGACAGCGCGCATTCTCTGCTCACTCTGCAAGACTACTGTAGTAGAATATGGGAGAGAAGGTACGCTCACTCTCCGCCTGTTGGACTTGGCCCTTTCTGCAGGGTCATCCCTGAACATTTTGCCTTCCTCCTGTATTTTCTCTGATCAGTGCTAAAGTGCATATGCTCTCCATTGTAAATTGATGTATGAATTAGTGATTCCATGATTGGCTGGTTTGGTTTACCTGTCAGACCCTAGTACAGTGCACCAGGAGTTCCCAGGGCTTGTAAATCCAAATGGTGCTGGTGGGCTTGCAACACTGGTTGTGCCACCCACAGAAACAGCCTGTAAAAGTGTGTCTAAGGCGTGCCATTGCAGAGCCTGCGTGCAGTATGGTACTGTCATGTTGACTGGGCAAGTGCACCCACTTGCCAGTCCCTCAACCTTCCCTTTTCTTCATATCAGACACCCCTATGGTAGGCCCAAGGGCAGGGTGCATTGTAAGTATAAGGTAGAACATGCCCCGGTGTGTGTGGCATGTTCTAATAGTGAATTAAAGCCATTCTCGTTTTTCACTATTGAAAGGCTACCTGTTCCCTCCATAGGCCAGAATGGGCAGTATGATTATTACATCTTATAATCCTAACTGACTCAGGGAACATGGTAGAAATTCAAATTTAGTATGCCTGAACTCAGAATGATAAAATACATATTTTAGTGAAGTTGGTTTTAACATCCTGTGTTTGAAAATACCACTTTTAGAAAGTAAGTATTTTCTTGTCTAACCATCCAAATCTGCCTCTGCTAGGTTGTGTATTCCCTGTCTGGAGTTTGAGTGACAGGGGCTGAGGAGTTCCAGGGGGCTGGGGAATTCCCGGAGACAGGGTGAGTCAGCACAGGACTGAATAGAGAGATCTCCATGTAGATGGGTGGGAGGAGTTGCACCTGGGACCTGAATAGGGTTGTGCTTTCCCTCCACAATGCTGCCTCCACCTACCGTGGTGCATCTGATGGCTCTGCCCTGCACTGTAAAAGGAAAGAAGGAGTCATGTCAACAAAGTGCTCCACGACTGACCAGCACTGGTTTGGACTAGGCAAAGGCCTCTCTGCCTTCAGAGAACAAAGAGAAAGTGTGTACAAAAAGGGGACCCAGACCCCAGAACTTTAGATCACTTTGGTAAACAAGAAGAAACCTTTGCTGAGGAGAGGAACCAGAGAGACTGAGGAGAGACTATCCCTAAGCTTGAGGGATTGGCCTGCAGTGGTTGCCTGACTTCCAAATAGAGGAGAAAAGGAACTTTGTGTACTTTATTCAACTTGTGAAGGATCTCCAAGGGCTTGAGGAAAGAGCTTGTCTCCTGCTGAAGTCTCAGGGACAACAGACTTCACCCACCAGCTCCCCAAGAGTTCTTTGGAAGTGCCTGGAGTTTTGCGAGACTTTCTGAGGGACTGCGTGTTGCAAGGAGCTGGAAGCGAGACTCAAGAACAGTAAGCGTGTCGCCAAACTGCCGCTGCCGCTTCACAACACGAAGTGCCTCGCATCGCCAGAGAAGAGGATCGACGTCGCATCAGACACCGCCGCATCACCGGGAAGCGTGTGGCAGAAGAATTGTTGAGTCATCGCAGGTCCACCGAAGCGCTTCGCTTCACCGGAGAAGAGGATCGACGTCGCATCAGACACCGCCACATCTCCGGAAAGCGGGTCACAGGGCCTGTCGCAGCTCATCGCCAGAGAAGAGGATCGATGGCCCATCAGGCGCCGCCGCATCTCCGGGAAGCATGTCGCAGGGCCTGTCATGGCTCATTGCCGGAGAAGAGGATCGATGTCGCATCAGACGCTGCCGCATCACCGGGAAGAGTGTTGCAGGGCCTGTCGCGGCTCACATCATTGTGGAAGCAACTCGCATCGCCAGGAGAGAGGATAGACGTCGCATCGGATGCTGCCACATCACTGGGAAGCGTGTCGCAGGACCTGTCGTGGCTCATATCGTGAGGAAACATCTTGCATCGCCCGAGGAGAGGATCGAAGTCACATCAGACGCCGCCGCATCACCGGGAAGTGTATTCCATCAAGAAGAAAGCGCCATCTTTGATTCTTTGCACCGGATCTTCAACGCATCACAGTCCTTGCAACACTTTCATTGCCCTGCGTGTCGCATCTTAAGGTACATTGGACTCTGAGGGTCGCATTTGCCATCTTAAGAGAACTAAGCTAAATTCTACCATTTTAAAGTAACAGTATTGTGGATTTGTGTCGTTTGTGGTCTTGTACTATGTCTATATAAAGAATACTTATTTTTGATATAAAGATGGTGTGGTGTCCATCTGTAGTGTTGTCACTTGATTACTGTATGTGTTCACGAGTGCTTTACACACTGCCTCTGAGATAAGCCTGTCTGCTCGTGCCAAGCTACCAAGGGGGTGAGCAGGGGTTATTTTAGGAGTGTACCCCCTTACCCTGACTAGACACAAGGTTCCCTATTTGTCATAGGTACCTACCTCTGCCAACTAGAGACCCCCAAATCTAACACCGCCCATAATATTTATTGGCTTGTGTCATTGTCTTTTGTAAATGCTGCCTTTGAATTCATTATTTGGCTTTTTAGTCTCTCCTTAGTATGCCATTGCCTTCATTTGTAACCTCCCATGGTTACTGGCCCCTTTACTTTGTTTGTTACACAGGAGCTGTTATTTAGTCTGTACCATTATTTACTTTGTTGAGTTTCTCTCACTGCAGGCCGGACATGCGCTGCTTCAGATGAAACAGCTTGTGTTTTTTTAAGCAGCAGGGCCGCCCCCATAACACGGTCATGTGCTGTCAATCACTTTAACCCAGCATTATCTTCTGTCGGTTTCAACCCATCAAGTTAAATGGATTTAGAAATGATTAGCGAATTAAGTCATGTGAATTCCAGGTAGCAGATAATCCTGTGCTAATGGGCTGAAGCTGACAACAGCACATCTGTGTTAAATTTCATCTGTACTAAAGGCACCTGAAAGGTTGTTTCCAAAAGCCTATTTTATGAACAAAACCACCACCACCAATAAAGCCATCTACACCAATACTACCACCACCAATGCCACCACCACCACCACCAATACCACCACCACCACCAAATCACCGCCACCAATACCAATATCACCACCACCAATATCACCATCAATACCACCACCACCAATACTACCGCCACTACCAATACCCCCACCACCACCAATACCCCCAATACCACCACCCCAATACGATCAATACCACCACCACCAATACCACCAATGCCACCACAATACGACCACCACTACCAATACCATCACCACCACTATTACCATCACTGCCACCAATACCATCACCACCAATACCACCACCACCAATACGACCACCACCACTAATACCATCACCTCCACACCAATAATACCACCACCAATTTCACCACCACCTCCAATATCGCCACCAATAATACTACCACTACCTCTACCACCACCACTAATACCACCACCATAACAATACCCCCAATACCACCATCAATACCATCACCACCACCAATACCAAGACCACGAATACCACCACCAATACCACCACAACCATGAATACCACCACCAATACATCACCACCAATACCACTACCAATACCACCGCCAATACCAAGACTACCACCACTAATACCACCACCATCACCACCAATACAATACCACCTTCCCTAATACCACCACCACCACCAATACCACCACCACCAATACCACCACTACCACCAATGCCACCACTCATACCACTACCAATACTATCATCGCCAATACCACCAATACCACCACCACCAATACCACCACCACCAATACCACCACCACCACCACTATCAATACCACCAATACTACCCCTTCAATACCACCACCAATGCCACCAATACTACCTCCACCAATACCACAACCAATATCACCACAACCAATATCACCACCAACAATACCCCCACCACCAATACCACCACCACCACCAATACCAATGCAAACCGCCAATAACAATACCACCATCACCAATAAAAATACCACCAATAATGCCAAAACCACAACCACCAATACCACCACCACCTATACCATAAATACCACCATCCCCAATACCAACACCAATACCACCACCACCAATACCCCCTATACCAACACCACCAACTCCACCACCACCATTACCACCAATACCACCACCGGCAATACCATCACAAATACCATCATTACCACCACCACCAATACCACCACCACCAATACCACTATCACCAATACCACCACCAATACCACCACCACCAATACCACCACCACCACCACCACCACCACCACAAATACCACCATCACCAATACCGCCACCAATAACACTACCAACACCACCTATACCACCAATATTACCACCAATACCAATACCACCACCACCAATACCACCAACACCAATACCACCTCTACCAATACCACCACCACCAATACCACCAAAACCACCACCACCACCAGTACCACCACCAGTAGCAATTCCACCAACACCAATACCACCACCACCACCAATACCCCCAATACCAACACCACCAACTCCACCACCACCATTACCACCAATACCACCACCGGCAATACCATCACAAATACCATCATTACCACCACCACCAATACCACTATCACCAATACCACCACCAATACCACCACCACCAATACCACCACCACCACCACCATCAATACCACCACCACCAATACCCCCAATACCAACACCACCAACTCCACCACCACCATTACCACCAATACCACCACCGACAATACCATCACAAATACCATCATTACCACCACCACCAATACCACCACCACCAATACCACTATCACCAATACCACCACCAATACCACCACCACCAATACCACCACCACCACCACCATCAATACCACCACCACCAATACCACCATCACCAATACCGCCACCAATAACACTACCAACACCACCTATACCACCAATATTACCACCAATACCAATACCACCATCACCAATACCAATACCACCAACACCAATACCACCTCTACCAATACCACCACCACCAAAACCACCACCAGTACCACCACCAGTAGCAATTCCACCAACACCAATACCACCACCACCACCACCAATACCAGTACCACCACCACCAATACCAATACCACCACCAATACTAATTCCACCACCACCAATACCAAAACTGCCACCAATACCACCACCACCAATACCACTACCATCAAAACCACCACCACCAATACCACCAATACCAGCATCACCAATACCACCACCACCACCACCACCAATACCACCACCACCAATACCACCACCACCACCACTAATACCAATACCACCACCAATACCACCAGCACCAATACTGCCACCACTCCCAATACCACCACCTCAACACCTCTCGCTCACTAGTAATAGCAGGGGCACTGTACGAGGCCAGAGGTGCAGCCGAGACCATCTCTCCCTCCCTCCATGCCTGCCATAAAGAACAGCCTACCCTGCACCAGGAGGTGACACCAGGGCCCTACCACAGCTGGAGGGTTTTATTATTAGGCCAAAGATAGCAATGACATTACCCAATGCCACACCGCACACTCAAATCAAGGAAAGTGCAGGAAATAGCCCCCTTCCACCCGCTCCTCCTCCTGAGCTGCGTCCGTTTTGAAAATTACGCAAAGATTCGTCAAACGGCGCTAAAGATATTGGCTATAGAAAATACGCCTTTAGAATAGAAACAAGCTCCTATTCCTATCTATAACTCTCTACTGGCGACCACCAGTAGGTAATATATATGTATTCCTTTCCAGTTACAACTTCCCAATGAGAATCGGATCCCAACACAGACAGAGGTACGACACTTCAATGACTTTCTTTGTTGCGCTTTATTTTATTTTGCTGTAACCCGTTCACACAAGATATATATATATATATATATATATATATATATATATATATATATATATATATAAATTCACTGAAAAAACCATAGGTTTCAGGGGTGTTATAGTTAGCTGGACTTTTCACTTGTACAAAACCATTGAAATTCCCTTGTTATAGTTAGTTCAGCTAACTATAACTCGTGCGCCCGCAATGCACTGCTGATGACGTCACATATTACATCACTCATGACATGGTCAGTGACATCACTCATGGCATCACTGATGACATCTCAAATGACATCACTGATGACATCACTGATGACATCATCCAGTGAATGTGTGTTTTTCTGAATATTTTTTGATAACCAAATTTTTATTGTTTTTTTCGACACAACAAAGGAAACATTGAGCCTGTCAAGCCGCCACTTTACAAACGCACAGCACAGTGCCACACCACCCCCCCGCCCCCACCCAAAGGCCCCCCCCCCGCCTCCTCCCCCCCAAAACCACATCCTCATACGACATTGCCCAACCATTTCCCCCAGATCCTACGGTATTTCTTAAGGCAGCCCCTCGCCTGATAGAGTGTCCGTTCCTGAGCCGCACACCAGTCCACTCCATCACTCCATTTGGCCAGGCTGGGCGGTTGTGAATGCTTCCAGGCCGCCGCAATATCCCTTTTCGCCACCATTAATGCTGTCATAAGGAACAGCTTCTCAGCACGTGTGCCATCGAGACCATCAGTGATGCCCAGAAGAGTGTGCCTAGGGTTATGTGGCACCGCCCAGCCCAAGACCTCGGTCAGGTCGGCTTCTATGCCCCTCCAGTAGTCCCCCAAGTCCGGACAAGACCACACCATATGAATAAAGTCGGCCGGGCCAAAACCGCAGCGGGGGCAGGCCGCGTCAGCGGAGAGGCCCACACGGTGTAGGCGGGCCGGTGTGAGGTAGGCAGTATGAAGGTAGTAGATTTGAATAAGCCTCAATTTAGCGGAGGCCGTCACCAGCCTGGGGGCCATAAGGGCGTCCCGCCAGTCGACCTCGTCCAGGGGACCCACCCACACCTCCCACCGGTCCTTCAGGCCTTCCCGGGCCGTGGGGGTGTTATTAATAAGAGAACGGTGTATTCGGGATATGCCCCCCCTCCCCAGGTTGCCCAGCATAACCTGCGCCTCAGGGGGATTGTGGTCCGGTAGCCGAACGTCCAGAGGAGTGTAGGTGCGTATAGCGTGTCGCAGTTGGAGGTACTTATAAAATTGAGAAGAGTGGAGGGAAAAGCGCGCCTGCAGTTCCGAGTACGAGCACATGCGTCCCCCCCGCCAGACGTCCCCCAGCTGGGAGATGCCGAGCAGGTCCCATGATTTGAAACCCTCCAGAGCCGCAACGTCTCTCAGCCATGTCCCGTGCCAGAGGGGGGGTGGCGCGAGTCAGCCTCCCAGTCCAGTGGGTATGGCGAAGCGCCGCTCGCCAGGCCAGGAAGACCGCTTTGGTGATGTCTGGGCAGGAGGCGGGGATGGGGGCGCCGTACAGGCGGTCTAGAATACAGGGGAAACCCAGGTCTTCCAATTCCACCCTATAGGCCGGATCGGACCATCCCCCTCCAAACCAATCGTGAATGACCAGGAGGTGGGTGGCCAAATAGTAGAGGTAAAGGTTGGTCATGCCGAGCCCGCCATCAAAGGTGGGGAGGCGACACGTCGACAGGGCCAACCTCGGTCTCCCACCACCCCAGAGAAACCTAGTCGCCAACCCGTCCAGCTCGCGGAACCAAGGCCTCGGGAAGGACACGGGAGTGTTCTGCAACACATAAAGGAACCGGGGGAGAATCATCATTTTGTAAAGCGCCACCCTCCCCAGTGGATTGAGCGGGAGCGACTGCCATCGCGCCAGATCCACCTTGGCTTTCTTGACCAAGGGGGCCACATTGAGAGCCCAGCTCAGTTCCGGGAGAAGGGAGACCCAAATGCCCAGGTACTTGAAGGACAACCGACGTAGGGGAATACTGTCCTGCCAGTCGAAGCACTCCCGGGAGGGGTGCAGAGGCACCAGAACCGATTTTTTGGGGTTTAAATAAAGGCCGGAGGCGCGGCCGAAGCGGCTCAAGATATGAAGTGCCCGGGGACCCAAGCGTGCCGGGTCACTAAGATACAGCAGAACGTCGTCCGCGTAAAGAGCTATCTTGTCCGACACACGGCCCGGCCATTCCCAGCCCCGGAGAAGAGGATCCGCGCGGACCAGGGCAGCAAGGGGCTCCATTGCAAGAGCAAACAGGAGGGGCGACAGAGGGCACCCCTGCCGCGTTCCTCGGCCAATCCGAAAGGGCCTCGACAGTGCCCCGTTAACCAGCACTCTGGCACGTGGGCGCGCGTAAAGGACCCGCACCATGCCAACGAACTTGGGGCCGAAGCCCATGTGGGTCAGGACCTCAAAGAGATAGGGCCACCCAACCGAGTCGAAGGCCTTCTCGAAATCTGCAAGGAGAAGGGTGAGATACGGAGAGATGCGCTGGCGGTGAGCCAGGGCCACGTGAAGACGACGAAGACAATGGCGAGTGCCGCGGTCCGGCATGAAACCGCATTGGTCCGGGTGTACCAAGTATGACAGGAAGGGCCGGAGCCTCTGGGCCAGAACCGCAGCGTAAAGTTTGATGTCAGTATTGATAAGGGAGATCGGTCGGTATGCCGAACGATCGCAAGAAGGCGGCGTAGACTTGGGCAGGACCACGATCGTGGCTATGTCGGCTTCCGGAGGGAAGGAGCCGTTCTTGATCGCCGCAGCATAGAGGGCACCCAGCCGTGGGACCAGGTGGTCCTTGTAGGCGGCATAAAACTCCTGGGGGAAGCCATCCGGACCCGGAGTTTTCCCCGCGGACGTGCGCCCTATCGCATCCCCAATTTCCTCAGGGGTAATGGGCACCTCCATGCTCTCCCAGTCGCTGGACCAAAGACGGGGAAGCCGTAGGTTACTAGGGGCAAGCATTGAAGCCAGGGAGAGGTCCGACGCCCGGGCCCAGTATAGCTGCGAGTAATACTGAGCGAAGGCGTCCGCGATTGCCACGGAGGAAGATTGAAGCAGGCCAGCAGAGTCAGCCACCGCCGGGATGATGCGCGAGGCCCTGGGGTAAGTGGCTAGCCGATGCAGCAGCGCACCATTCTTGTCTCCCCACCCATATACCCTCGCCACCGAGGATCGCCAGAGGAGCTTAGCCGCGTCAAGCGACCGCTGACGGATCTCCTCCCTCAAAAGACGCAGTTGCCTAGCCCCGGCCTGATCCCCGGTCCCAGAGAGGGATCGCTCCAGCCGTAGGGCCTGGGCTGCTGGATCTGCGCCCGGCGGTGCCGCACCACCTGTGCCTTGGCTGCCCCCCTGATGGTGGCCTTACAGGCCTCCCACAGGGTGCCCGCCGAGGAGACCGACCCATCGTTATCGGTAAAATACTGCGTCAGTGCGGACCCCACCTCCTTACGGAGCTTCTCGTCCTGGAGGAACCAGGCGTTGAGGCGCCACATCTGGCGGGCCCCACGAGGTGGGGGGCCCAGACCCAGGAGGACCGGAGAGTGATCGGAAATCCCCCGAGGAAGGATGCGGACATCCTGGATGCCTACACAGTCGACAGGGGGGACAAAGATCGCATCAATACGTGCGTGGGTGTGGTGGGCGGCCGAGGTGTGAGTGTACTGCCGTGTGCGTGGGTGCCAGATCCGCCACGCATCGCATAAGCCCTGGGCCTCCGCCCAGCTCACCATCTGCTTTGCGCCGAGACCGGACCCGAAGAATCAAGCTGATGATGATGATCATCAGTGATGTCATTTGAGATGTCATCAGTGATGTCATGAGTGATGTCACTGACCATGTCATGAGTGATGTAATATGTGACGTCATCAGCAGTGCATTGCGGGCGGGCGAGTTATAGTTAGCTGAACTAACTATAACGGGGGAATTTCAATGGTTTTGTACAAGTGAAAAGTCCAGCTAACTATAACACCCCTGAAACCTATGTTTTTTTCTGTGAATTTCAAAGGTTTTTTAAATGCTAATTTCTAACTATGCCTACAGAGATGCACAGAAACAAAAAAAAGAAGTGCAGAAAGAAGCAACAGAAGTCCTCAAAGATGAAGAAAAGTGCAGGAAGAAGGATAACGTGCAGAAAGAACAAAAAGAAGAGCAGAAAGAAGCCTTGTTGCAAAATCATCCTGTAACCTCAACTTTTTTAGACGGATACTGGTGGTAACTGAGTCTGACTAACCAGTCCTAGAGCCAGTGCTATGTTAAAAGACACTTAGAATACAGTGAAAACACCTACATACAATAGGGAACATTATGCGTTGGGGTCCCCCTGTGATTTGCATGACCTCCTCTGTAAGCCCCTAGTATATAATAGGGCAGGGGGATTAAAACTACCTCTTAAAACAGGCCACAGGGCGTTTTTGCACATGTTAACTCAGGCCCCGTCCCCTCCCTTCACCACTGTGTAAACACGCCCTGTGTCCATTTTTAGTTGGGAGATTAAGTTTGAATTTGAATCCTGAGGGTCCCTAGGGTCCAACTAGCCCACTAGGTACCTCCAGTAAGTGCCACAGAGCTGCGTTGCAGAGAGGTGTAAAAAGTGGCACGACCTGGACCACCTCTCTGCAATGCAGCTCAGTGGCGCTTACTGGAAGCACTTGGTGGGCTAGTTAGCTCCCAGGGGCCCTCAGTATTGAAGGGAAATTATATCCCCAATTTAAAACGTGCCATAGTGCGTGTTTGCACACGTCACATCAGGCCCCGTCCCCTCCCTTCACCACTGTGTAAACGCGCCCTGTGTCTGTTCTAAGTTGGGAGATTAAGTCCCCTTGAATCCTAAGGGTCCCTAGGGTCAAACTAGACCACTAGGTACCTCCAGTAAGCGCCACAGAGCTGTGTTGCAGAGAGGTGTAAAAAGGGGCTTGGCCTCAGAACACCTGACTGCAGCGCAGCTCCCTGGCGCATACTGGAGATGCCTGTTGGGCTAGTTGGCCCTCAGGGACCCTCAGTATTGAAGAGGAATTAATTCCCCAACTTACAACACGCCAGGGGGCGCGTTTGCAAACCGTACGTACCTATCACCATGACGATTTGCGTGATATTCATTAAAAGGCGACTATGCATACAATGAATCCACGTGGAATGTATTTACACCACTAATGAAGCTCTGACATGTCTGATGCCCTACTGTGCCTAATCCCGGTAGACACCCTTGTCGTTTATCTATACAAACATGGGTAGCTATTGACGGGCACATTTAATACACATGCACACCAAGCCATTCAAAGGGGATTCGACAAAAATTCGACCAAAACTATGCAAGAAACCCCCCTCATGGTTAATAAAACACACATCCACTGCCGGATGTGTAATACTTTTTATTTTACTCTCTGGAAAGGGGACGAACATCACTTGAGAGTCACAGCGCGCTCCTGGCAGAGCCCAATGCTGTGTTACACCCACCATTGCCTGCTGAGTGCCACACACCTCTGTGTTGTATTCCACTAGCTAGTGTATATGCTATGACACTCTCTAGCCCATGTGCACTGTAACACCACCCCGTGAATATGTCATGCCACACTTGTCTTCGCACGTTATATTGCCCCATCTAACGTGCCTTCCTCGATGCCTATGTTATAACGCACAGTGCTATGCCATACATATTACAATCAGGGATCCATATCTTTGTCACAGTGCATATGCAACGTTACACTCCCCAGCACATATTTTATATTACAACTTTAGAGACTAGCTAGGTTACACAACACTGCCCTGTGCATATTACACTCCAAGGCGCATATCGCATAGCACGTGCTAGTGCCTGTGCTATCTCGCGCTCTCCAATGAATCTGTCATTGCGCACAATGTATTGCATATTATATTTCATGCCCGGTTCATCTTATATCACACTTTTTGGTGCATAGTTTATACCATACACTATATCTAGTTTTCATTTTCAATCGTGCTCTCAGGACAATGTTCTATATAACACTGTGTTCACCTACCCTTTTCACGGGCATTACATTTTGCGATAGGGGGTGGAGGGTCAGGGGGTGTTTCTGCCAAGTGAGCCTGGAGTCACAGTCACAAACGTCCTCTTCTTCCTGAATAAAAGTGAGATTATGCTGCATACTTGTTCATATTTTAAGTAGTTCGCACAGACACACGTTTTAAAAACAATAAAGTTCCTAATACCCGCCTTCTCTGAACAGTTAGCTTGCTGCCCCATCCCCCTCCTCCCTATCCTCTGTTGTGTGAATCCATGAGATTGTAGACAGGAGACAGATCAAATAAAGCCCATTTGACCTTAAAAACATTGGATGTTTCCTGGCTGAATCGGGTCTGTTGGCATGTATGGTTGTACTACCATTGCCTCTTCCTTCTGCCCACAATGGTCTATTACATTGCCACAGCCTCTCTTGCAAGTCCTGTATTGTTGGTTTGTTGCCCCTGCCCCCCTTTCCACTGCCCTCCATAGTCTGTTGTGCTGCCACGGCCCTTCCTGCCTGCTCAGTGTGGTTAAATTGTTGCCTTTGCACCCTCCTACCTGCCTTCAATTTTCAGAGTCCGTGCCCCTGGCCTCTGCCTCTCAACAGTATCCTAATGAACAACTAGATTGCTAACATTCTATATTTATTACAAAAGTGTGGAACGCCTGACGTCATCTTGATGTAATCAAAACTGTAATACCTAGAGCATTTCCTTTAGAAATCACATATATGAGAGGGTCTTATTGGCATCAAAATTATGGTTAGTACTCTAAAAGACTAAAATAAGGACATATTTTCTGAGTTTTCAAATAGCGACAAAGCACTTTTAAATTATTTGTTATCTTTATGTTTTTTTATCCAGTTGACCACTTGATTAAATGTTGCACTTAGGGGAGAGGATGTGGTGTTACTTCCAGAACTGCAGACTTTGCAACTGGGGAACCAGGTTGGAGTTTCTGCTTCAGCTCGACATTCTGTGATTCTGGTCAAATCACTTAGTCTCCCCATGTCTACAACCAAAATGAATCTGTTCTTGTGTGATGTAACCAATGCTCATGTAAAGCACTCCAATACCTGACAAGTCTGCACTATATAACACTGCAAAAACACAAAATAATAAGTGTTTTGCACACTTCTGTCATTGGGCTATATCTGGGTGATTTTGGGCTACATTTGGGCTCTTTTGTCTCCGGTGGCCATCTTGGGAGATTTATTTGTTATGAAGTTTCCTAATTTCCTCATGTACTGCAGTCTCCTCAGTAGGAAATGCTTTCAGTTTTTTACTTTGATTCCATCATGAAGGTATTCAGATATGTCACACATTTGCCATAAATTCTGAATGTTAGAACTCTAGTTGCTCATTAGATCACTGTAGTAAAACTACTGTTCACCATGGAAGTCTGCTCCTGGTATTAAAAGTGCATGTTTCAGTCTGCATGTCAGAATTTTTTAATGAAATAGAAGAGGATTTGAGAAGTCACTCAAAATGTGCCCTCATTTTCTTTCTTCAGCATTAATCATAATTTCTATGGCAAAATGAACCCCCTCATTGTGTTCCTTTTTAAATTAAATGTTTTAAGTGTTACCAGTTTGTTCCAATCAAGATGGCTTCAGGTGTGCCATACTTTTGTCATAATGAAGACAGTAAGCGCTCTAGTTGTTTTTAAGAACACTCTGCGACATTCTGTCATTGGGCTATACTTGGGCTACATCTGGGTGATATTTGGGCTACATTTGGGCTCTTTTGTCTCTGGTGGACATCTTGGGAGACGTATTTGTTATGAAGTTTCCTAATTTCCTCATTTACTGCAGTCTCCTTAGTAGGAAATACTTTCAGTTTTTTACTTTGATTCCATCAAGAAAGCATTCAGATTTGTCACACATTTGCCATAAATTCAGAATGTTAGCACTCTTTTTGCTCATTAGATCACTGTAGTAAAGCTACTGCTCACCAGGGAAAACTGCTGCTGGTATTGAAAGTGCATGTTTCAGTCTGCATGTCAGGACTTTTTAATGAAATAGAAGAGGATTTGAGAAGTCACTCAAAATGTGCCCTAATTTTTCTTTCTGCAGCACTAATCATACTTTTTATGGAAAACTGAACCCCCTCATTTTGTTCCTTTTTAAATTAAATGTTTTAAGAGTTACCACTTTAATCCAAGCAAGATGGCTTCAGGTGTGCCATATGTTTATCATAAGTAGGACTGTTAGCGCTCTAGTTGTTCTTTGGAACACTCTGGGAAGCTGCAGTAGAACACAAAGGAATCAACTGACAGTCTCTGCCCTTGTTGGATGAACATGTTTTACTGAGAATGTCAGACTTCATTCTCACATGACTGAGAAAGATAATGTGAATTTACAGAAAATAAGCTCTCAGTTTAGCTTATAGATCACCTTCCAAACCTCTGTGGGAAAAGCATGAGAAAATATTTTTCTCTCAATCATGATATCCCAGCAGAAGGCTTTTTCACATGGTGAAATCACCTTAGAACATACCACAATTCCTAAAATGAGTATGGTACCATCAACAAATGATTTATAATGTAACTAAAGTCTTAAAACCTTCTATTAACTGCAATGCTTTTTAATGAGGTGCTATCATGTATAATGGTCCCAAGATGGCTGCCAAAACTTCTTGGATGAAGTGCTGACAGCCAATCAGATCTCAGAATGAGATGTGTGGTTAGGCTCCGCCCACATATGTATATGATTTTACTTTTGATTTTCTCAGGAACTACTGAACAGATTGACACCAGACCTGCAAAAGGCACTTCCCTGACCTGAGGACCTCCTCTCTGCCAAATTTCAAGTAATTCTGTTGAGCCGTTCGGGCTGTACCTTGGACTAAAGGTCCCTATGGAAAATTGCATGGGGAAAACGCGTTTTGGGACCCCCTTTTTTCTCAGGCCCCGCTTGACGAATCCCCTTGAGACTTTGAGGGTAGGAGCGGAGCGGAGCGCCCCACCTATTTTGAAAATTTCGAGAGGATTCGTCAACCGGCGCCAAAGTTATTCCAAATAGAATGTTGCGGATTTCCTATGGAAACACGGTCCTAACTATAACTATCTACTGGTGACCGCCAGTAGATAATATATATATATATATATCGCCAGTAGGTAGTTATAGTTTTATAGTTAGGACCTATTATCCATAGGAAATCCACAACATTATATTTGGAATAACAATGGCGCCGGTTGACGAATCTTCGCAAAATCTTCAAAACTGGTGGGGCGCTCCGGTCCGCTCCTATCCTGAAAGTCTTGGGGTGATTCATCAAGCAGGGGCCGAGAAAAAAGGGGGGTCCCAAAACATGTTTTCCCCATGCAATTTTCCATAGGAACCTTTAATCGCAGCTACAGCCCAAACTGCTGAACGGAATTACACCAAATTTGGCAAAAAGGTAGCCCCTGGTTCAGAGTCGTGCCTTTTGGTTAAATGGTGTAAATTCATTCAGTAGTTCCTGAGAAAATCAAAAGTAAAATCACATATATATCTGGGTGGAGCCTAACCACACATATCATCGTGAGATCTGATTGGCTGTCAGCACTTCATCCAAGAAGTGTTGGCAGCCATCTTGGGACCAATATACATGATAGCACCTCATTAAAAAGCATTGCAGTTAATCGAAGGCTTTAAGACTTTAGTTACATTATAAATCATTTGTTGGTGGTACCATACTCATTTTAGGAATTGTGGTGTGTTCTAAGGTGATTTTACCATTGAAAAAGCCTTCTGCTGGGATATCATGACTCATGTTTGAGAGAAAACTATTTTCTCATGCTTTTCCCACAGAGGTTTGGAAGGTGATCTATAGGATAAAATGAGAGCATATTTTCTGTAAATTAAAATTATCTTTCTCAGTCATGTGAGAATGAAGTCTGACATTCCTCAGTAAAACATGTACATCTGACATGGGCAGAGACTGTCAGTTCATTCCTTTGTGTTCTACTGCAGCTTCCCAGAGTGTTCTAAAGAAAAACTAGAGTGCTAACAGTCCTACTTATGACAAATGTATTGCACACCTGAAGCCATCTTGATTGGAATAAAGTGGTAACTCTTAAAACATTTAATTTAAGAAGGAACAAAATGAGGGGGTTCATTTTGCCATAGAAAGTATGAATAGTGCTGCAGAAAGAAAAATTAGGGCACATGTTGAGTGACTTCTCAAATCCTCTTCTATTCTTTAAAATATTCTGACATGCAGACTGAAACATGCACTTTGAATACCAGCAGCAGACTTCCCTGGTGAGCAGTAGCTTCACTACAGTGATCTAATGAGCAACTAGAGTGCTAACATTTTGAATTTATAGCAAATGTGTGACACATCTGTATGCCTTCTTGATGGAATCAAAGTAAAACACTGAAAGTATTTCCTACTGAGGAGACTGTAGTAAATGAGGAAATTAGGAAACTTCATAAAAAATAAGTCTCCCAAGATAGCCACCAGAGACAAAAGAGCACAAATGTAGCACAAATATCACCCAGATGTAGCCCAAGTATAGCCCAATGACAGAATGTCCCAGAGTGCTCTAAAGAACAACTAGAGCGCTAACAGCCTTACGTATGACAAAAGTATGGCACACCTGAAGCCATCTTGATTGGAATAAAGTGGTAACACTTAAAACATTTAATTTACAAAGGAACAAAATGAGGGGGTTCATTTTGCCATAGAAATTATGATTAGTGCTGCAGAAAGAACAATTAGGGCACATTTTGACTTCTGAAATCCTCTTCTATTTCATTAAATAATTCTGACATGCAGACTGAAACATGCACTTTGAATAACAGCTGCAGACTTCCCTGGTGAACAGTAGCTTTACTACAGTGATCTAATAAGCAACTAGAGCGCTAACATTCAGAATTTATGGCAAATGTGTGACACATCCGAATGCCTTCTTGATGGAATCAAAGTAAAAAACTGAAAGTATATGTCCTACTGAGGAGACTGCCGTAAATGAGGAAATTAGGAAACTTTATAACAAATAAATCTCCCAAGTTGGCCACCAGAGACCAAAGAGCCCAAATGCAGCACAAATATCACCCACATGTAGCCCACATGGAGCCCAATGACAGAAGTGTGCAAAACGCTTTTTATTTTTTGTGTTTTGCAGTTTTATATAGTGCAGACTTGTCAGGTATTGGAGTGCTTTACATGAGCATTGGTTACATCACACAAGAACAAATTCATTTTCGTTGTAGACATGGGGAGATTAAGTGATTTGAAAAGAATCACAGAATGTCCAGCTGAAGCAGAAACTCCAACCTGGATCCCCAGTTGCAAAGTCTGAAGCTCTGGAAGTAACACCACATCCTCTCCCCTATGTGCAACGTTTAATCAAGTGGTAAACTAGATAAAAAAAACATAAAGATAACAAATAATTTAAAAGTGCTTTGTTGCTATTTGAAAACTCAGAAAATATGTCCTCATTTTAGTTTTTTAGAGCACTAACCATAATTGTGATGCAAATAAGACTCTTTCATATATGTAATTTCTAACGGAAATGCTCTTGGTATTACAGTTTTGATTACATTATAGATGACGTCAGGCGTTCCACACTTTTGTAATAAATATAGAATGTTAGCAATTTAGTTGTTCATTAGGATACTATTGAGAGGCAGAGGCCAGGGGCACGGACTCTGAAAATTGAAGGCAGGTAGGAGGGTGCAGAGGCAACAATTTGACCACACTGGGCAGTCAGGAAGGCCAGCGGCAGCACAACAGACTATGGATGCAGTGGAAAGGGGGGCAGGGGCAACAAACCTACAATACAGGACTGGTAAGAGAGGCTGTGGCAATATAATAGACCATTGTGGGCAGAAGGAAGAGGCAGTGGTAGTACAACTATACATGCCAACAGACCCGATTGAGCCAGGAAATGTCCACTGTTTTTAAGCTCAAATGGGCTTTATTTGATCTGTCTCCTGTCTACAATCTCCTCTTTTTCAATGTAACTCAAAGGGGAAAATCAATACCCCAGTTGTTTTTCAAAATCTCCCTCTTACCAAGTTCAAAATGTTCGCAAGTATGGTACATTGGATCATGGACGGCAGGAGGAATTGAAGTAGGGACATGGACTCGGAAAACAGAGGACAGTAGGGACATGGAGAGGTCCACCAAACTGACCCTACAGGGCAGGCATCAGGGTTTGCAGCAGCACTATACACCACCCAGGGCATGCGGGACGGGAGTGCAGCACATGGACAAGAGAGCAATAGTGAGGGGACAGGACCATGCACATGGACAAGAGAGAACAGAGGAGAAAGAGGCAATGGTAGCTAGCTGACCATAATGGACAGACAGGAGAGAAAGCTGCAGCATAACAGACGCAGGAGGGATGGATCAGGGGCATTACAATGAAACAGACAAGCCAGGAGGGAGGGAATAGGGGTCTGCACATGGAAACAGAGGGCTGGGGGCAAGGGGGCAGGGCAGGAGCAGAAAGATGACCATGGAGGTCAGGCAGGATGGGCACTAGAAGCAAGACACACCATGGAGAGCAACAGTTAGACTATGATAGCATACACACAGACCATGAAGGGAAGGTGGAAGGGGGGCAGGGGCAGCTATCTGCCCACACAGGGAAGGTGAGAGGGGCCATGGCAGCACAGAAGACCATTCATGGCAAGTGGGAGGGTTAGTGGCAGCACAATGGCTATGATGGGCAAGAAGGAGGGTGCAGGGGCATGCAGAAAGGACCATGGAGGATAGAAGGGAGGGTCAGGACCTGGGCACAGACAAGAGAGTTCAGGGGAAGGGGCCTCACAACAGACCACATGGGGCAGGCAGGAGGAGCAGTTGCAGCACAACAGACCAGGGAGGGCAGAAGGGTGTGGCAGCAAAATGGACCATGGAGGAAAGGAGGAAGGGGTTAGGTGCATGGAATGTGGACAGGCTGGTTGGAGGTGGCAGGGACAGATTACAGTCATCTGACAATGCTAGGCAGCTGGGAGGGAAGTGGCAGCTCAACAGAACACTCAGAGTAGATAGGATTGGCAGGTCCCTGGAACATGGTGGGCAAAAAGGATAGAGCAGGGCCATGCACAAAGACATCGGAGGGCAGGGGGAAGGAGAATAGGGGCAGCAAGCTAAGCACAGAGGCTAAGCAGGAGGTCAATGATGGGGCATAGAATTGGACAATGGAGAGCAGGAGGAGTGGACTGGTACATCATGCTAAATGGAGGGCAGTGGCAGCACATCCGACCATGCATGGCAGGAGGGAGGAGGCTAGTCCATGGATTCAGACAACAGAGGATAGGGAGGAGGTGGATGGAGCAGCAATCTAACTGTTCAGAGATGGCGGGTATTAGGAACTTTATTGTTTTTAAAATGTGTGTCTGTGCGAACTACTTAAAATATGAACAAGTATGCAGCATAATCTCACTTTTATTCAGGTAGTAGAGGACGTTTGTGACTGTGACTCCGGGCTCACTTGGCATGAACACCCCCTGACCCTCCACCCCCAATCGGAAAATGTAATGCCTGTGAAAAGGGTAGGTGAACGCAGTGTTGCATAGAAGATAGTCCTGAGAGCACGATTGAAAATAGTGTATGGTATAAACTATGCACCAAAAAGTGTGATATAAGATGAACCGGGCGTGAAATATAATATGCAATACATTGTGCGCAATGACAGATTCATTGGAGAGCGCAAGATAGCACAGGCACTAGCGCCTGCTATGCGATATGCACCTTGGAGTGTAATATGCACAGGGCAGTGTTGTGTAACCTAACTAGTCTCTAAAGTTGTAATATAAAATATGTGCTGGGGAGTGTAACGTTGCATATGCACTGTAACAAAGATATGGATCCCAGATTGTAATATGTATGGCATAGCGGTGTGCGTTATAACATAGGCATCGAGGAAGGCACGTTAGATGGGGCAATGTAATCCGTGGGAAGGCAAGTGTGACATGACACATTCACGGGGTGGTGTTACAGTGCACATGGGCTAGAGAGTGTCATAGCATACGCACTAGCTGGTGGAATACAACACAGAGGTGTGTGGCTCTCGGCCGGCACTGGTGGGTGTAACACAGCATTGGGCTCAGCCAGGAGCGCGCTGTGACTCTCAAGTGAGGTTTGTTTTGTTTGAATTTTTGTCGAAGCCCCTTTGAATGGCTTGGTGTGCGTGTGTATTAAATGTGCCCTTCTATAGCTACCCATGTTTGTATAAATGAACAGCAAGGGTGTCTACTTAGAGAGTACCCACCGGCGGGGGCGCCGGGATTAGGCACGGTAGGGCGTCAGACACGTCAGACCTTCACTAGCGGTGTAAATACATTCCACGTGGATTCATTGTATGCATAGTCGCCTTTTAATGAATATCACGCAAATCGTCATGGTGATAGGTACGTATGGTTTGTCCAGCATGTCCTAGGTGTTTCTATAAATATATATAAAAAAGAAATTATAAAAAACAAAGGCCATTCCAGAGGGATGGGGTACCCGGGGCCATAAGTGGCCTGAGGAGGGAGGCATTGCAGCCCCCTCCTAAAGAATATATATTTTTTAAAAAGGCCATGCCCCGGGGGTTGGGGTCCCCGGGGCCGATTAAGGCATTGGGAGTTGGGCCACGCGTCCCCCTTCCAAATTTTTTTTTCTAAAAAAAAATTAGGGGCAGGCCCTGGGGGATGGGGTCCCCAGGGCCAATAAATTAGAAAAAGAAGGGGGGCCACACAGCCCCCTTCTTAAAAAAATAAATTAATAAAAGACCGGCATTGCGCCGGAGGCCACACTCCCTCCTTGGAGCACTCTGCAAACGCGCCCCCTGGCGAGTTGTAAATTGGGGAATTAATTCCCCTTCAATACTGAGGGTCCCTGAGGGCCAACTAGCCCAACAGGTATCTCCAGTATGCACCAGGGAGCTGCGTTGCAGACAGGTGTTTTGAGGCCACGCCCCTTTTTACACATCTCTGCAACGCAGCTCTGTGGCACTTACTGGAGGTACCTAGTGGGCTAGTTTGACCCTAGGGACCCTTAGGATTCAAGGAGACTTAATCTCTCAACTTAGAACGGCCACAGGGCACGTTTACACAGTGGTGAAGGGAGGGGACAGGGCCTGAGGTCACGTGTGCAAACATGCCCTGTGGCACGTTTTAAGTTGGGGAAATAATTCCCTTTCAATCCTGAGGGACCCTGAGGGCCAACTTGCCCACCAGATGCTTCCAGTAAGCGCCACTATGCTGCGTTGCAGAGAGGTGGTCCAGGCCGTGCCACTTTTTACACCTCTCTGCAACGCAGCTCAGTGGCGCTTACTGGAGGTACCTAGTGGGCTGGTTGGACCCTAGGGACCCTCAGGATTCAAATGAACTTAATCTCCCAACTAAAAACGGCCACAGGGTGTGTTTACACAGTGGTGAAGGGAGGGGACGGGGCCTGAGGTGATGTGTGCAAACACGCCCTGTGGCGCATTTTAAGTTGGGGAAATAATTTCCTTTCAATCCTGAGGGACCCTGCGGGCCAACTTGCCCACCAGGTGCTTCCAGTAAGCGCCACTACGCTGCGTTGCAGAAAGGTGGTCCAGGCCGTGCCACTTTTTACACCTCTCTGCAATGCATCTCTGTGGCGCTTACTGGAGGTACCCAGTGGGCTAGTTGGACCCTAGGGACCCTCAGGATTCAAATGAACTTAATCTCCCAACTAAAAACGGCCACAGGGTGTGTTTACACAG
This sequence comes from Triturus cristatus, assembly GCF_964204655.1. NCBI lineage: Eukaryota > Metazoa > Chordata > Amphibia > Caudata > Salamandridae > Triturus > Triturus cristatus. The sequence goes on along the minus strand of NC_140591.1, from coordinate 1,666,655,614 downwards.
TGGTGAAGGGAGGGGACGGGGCCTAAGGTGATGTGTGCAAACACGCCCTGTGGCGCATTTTAAGTTGGGGAAATAATTCACCTTCAATCCTTAGGGACCCTGGGGGCCAACTAGCCCACCAGGTGCTTCCAGTAAGCGCCACTGCGCTGTGTTGCAGAGAGGTAGTCTAGGCCTTGCCCCTTTTTACATCTCTCTGCAACGCAGCTCTTTGGCACTTACTGGAGGTACCTAGTGGGCAAGTTGGACCCTAGGGAACCTCAGGATTCAAGGGGACTTAATCTCCCAACTTAAAACGTCCACAGGGCGTGTTTACACAGTGGGGAAGGGAGGGGGCGGGGCCTTAGGTGACGTGTGTAAACACGCCCTGTGGCGCGTTTTAAGAGGTTGTTTTAATCCCCCTGCCCTATTATATACTAGGGGCTTACAGAAGAGGTCATGCTACTCACAGGGGGACCCCAACGCATAGTGTTCCTAGTGTATGTAGGTGCTTTCACTGTATTTTAAGTGTCTTTTAACATAGCACTGGCTTTAGGACTGGTTAGTCAGACTCAGTTGCCACCAGGATCGTTGAGGGTACAGGATGATTTAGCAACAAGGCTTCTTTCTGCTCTTCTGTTTGTTCTTTCTGCACGTTATCCTTCTGCCTGCACTTTTCTTCATCTTTGAGGACTTCTGTTGCTTCTTTCTGCATTTCTTTTTTTTCTTTCTGTGTGTTTTTTCTTCTTTCTTCACATGTCCTATCTCTGTAGGCATAGTTAGAAATTAGCATTTAAAAAACCTTTGAAATTCGCTGAAAAAACCATAGGTTTCAGGCATATTATATTTAGGAATTAGCATTTAAAAAACCTTAGAAATTCACTGAAAAAAACATAGGTTTCAGGGGCGTTATAGTTAACTGGACTTTTCACTCTTACAAAACCATTGAAATTCCCCCGTTATAGTTAGTTCAGCTAACTATAACTCGCGCGCCCGCAGTGCACTGCTGATGACGTCACATATTATATCACTCATGACATGGACAGTGACATCACTCATGACATCACTGATGACATCTCAAATGACATCACTGATGACATCATCCTTGTGATAGAGTGACAGACCTCCTCTCACGCTAATATAACCTTTGATACACACATTCAAAAATAGAAACTAAAATTTTCAAAACAATGGACATACCAATACCAGTTACAACAATCTGTTCAGTAATTCTAAGATCCACATACACATACACTCATTTACCAACAGTCCTATACAGTCACTCATACATGTACTCACTCATCATATGCACTCATCCATAGAGTTACTCACACACATAGTCACTCATGCTAATAAAGAATTAAACATCCATTTACTTGCATATACAGTTATACACACAACACCACACTTACTTCTACAGAAACTTACACATACTTAGTCTTTTAAACAATCACTTATAGAAACACATACTTATTCATACAGGAACTCTTCCAATCTCTCACTCTCACATATTCTCACTGATATACACCAATAGTCACATATACTAGTTTAAAATGTGTAGTTACTCATAAAGACACTATTGAGACAGTCATTCACTCACTAATACACCCATACACACACTCATCCACCCATACCGTCCTGCATACATGCTGTCTTCAACACATACAAACAGTGAGTCACTCATTCATGCATCTATGCACTACGTAATACACCCCACCGAACCATATAGACACTCAGACACTCATACTGATACTCAAAAAGCAACTAATAACTATATAGACACTCATGTAGCTGCTCACCAACCCATGCAGTCACTTATACACAAAGTGAGAGAATGATACAGATATTTACATATTAAAACATTACTCACTAAGCCATTTATTCACTAAGATTCACTTAATCAGTCAGTTATACAATCAATTTTTTTTTAAATCATCCATTTAGACACTTATATACCCATTTATTCTTCCATCGACCTTGAGATATACTTATATAAAACATATTTAATTTTCAGAAAAACACAAAATCACTGGATGATGTCATCACTGATGCATAATCGAGTGACTGTGTGTTTCTGTAAAGTTTAATTTTGTTTTATATATATGCCAAGCTGTATTGAGGAATGGGTGGGTGTATACGTGTCTGTATGGAGGATTTAGTAGGTATGTGACTGACTGTATAAGTGAGTGATTAAATGTGTCTTACTGAATGCATGGGATAGTGACTAAACTGTGTGAAAGTCTGTATCAGTCTGTCTGTTGTTGTGTAAGCTGCTGCATGGGTTGGTGAGTAGCTGCATGAGTGTCTATATGGGTTATTGATTGCTTGCCTGAATATTTGTATGGCTGCCTGTGTGTGTGTGTGTGTGTGGGTGGTTGGGAGGTGTGTGACTCTGTGCATAGTTGTGTGAGTGGTTGATTCACTGGGTGCATGGGTTCAAAAGTGCATGTAGAAACAGCTGTATGGGTGGGTGAGTGTGTGTATGGGTATGCTGGTGAGTGAATGGATGTCTCAGTGGTACATGTGCAAGTAACTACATATGTAAAATCCAGTATATGTGAGTGATGGTGTATATAAATAACTATATGTAAGAGTCAGTAATTGTGAGAGTGGCTGAATGGATAAGTGTGTATTTGTATCAGTGATTCTATAAGAGAATAATTATGTGTTAGTATCTGTATGAATAAGTGAGGTTGTGTCTGTATAACTGTATAGGTGAGTAAATGGAAGTATGATTGATTCTTTGCATGACTGACTGTGTGAGTAAGTCTGGATATGTGGCAGTGTGTGAGTGTCTGTATAGGTGTATGAGTGCATATGATAGTGTTGTATTGATGAGTGACTGCATATATGAGTGACTGTATGGGTGAATGAGTGGATGTGAGTGTAGACCTAGGAATCAGTCCGTGCTTATTTAGTAACTGGTATTGATGTGTCTATTTTTTCGAAAATGGTAGTCTGTATTTTAAAGTGGGTGTATCAAAGGTTATATTCAGGTGTGAGGAGGTGCATCAGATTTTCACGTGAATGATGTCATCAGTGATGTCATATGAGATGTCATCAGTGATGTCATCAGTAATGTCACTGACCATGTCATGAATGATGTAATATGTGACGTCATCAGCAGTGCATTGCGGGGGCGCGAGTTATAGTTAGCTGAACTAACTATAACGCCGGAATTTCTATGGTTTTGTACGAGTGAAATATCCAACTAACTATAACGCTCCTGAAAGCTATGATTTTTTCAGTTAATTTCTATGGGTTTTTAAATGCTAATTTCTCACTATAACGTGCCTGAAACCTATAGTTTCTCCAGTGAATTTCAAAGGTTATTTAAATGAAAATTTGTATGTCTAATGTACCTCAATCCTATGTTTTTTTAATTATATATATATATATATATATATATATATATATATATATATATATTCACTGAAAAAAACATAGGTTTCAGGCCTGATATAGTTAGGAATTAGCATTTAAAAAACCTTTGAAATTCACTGAAAAAACCATAGGTTTTAGGTCTGATATAGTTAGGAATTAGCATTTAAAAAACCTTAGAAATTCACTGAAAAAACAATAGGGGTGTTATAGTTAGCTGGACATTTCACTCGAACAAAACCATTGAAATTCCTCCGATATAGTTAGTTGTACTAACTACATCTCGCGCGCCCGCAATCCACTGCTGATAATGTCACATATTACATCATTCATGACATGGTCAGTGACATCACTGATGCCATCTCAAATGACATCACTGATGACATCACTGATGACATCATTCAGTGAATGCTGTTTGGTTTGTTATTTAAATATGTATTGTATATATATATAGCAATTTGCATTGAAGAATGGGTGGATATATAAATATAAATATCTGGAAGGAGGATTTAGTAGCAGTATGATTGACTGTATACTTGACTAATTTATAGTGTCTCACTAAATATATTGGATAGTGACAAAACTGTGTGAATATCTGTATCACTTTGTCAGTTGTTGTGTAAACTGCTGCACCAGTTGGTTACTAGCTACGTGAAAGTCTATATTATTTATTGATTAGTTAACTGAGTATTTGTATGGGAGAGTGAATGTTTGTGTGGTTCAGTGGGTGGTGTGTGACTGCCCAAAGATGTGTGAATAGTTGATTCAGTAGGTATCTGAAGTTAAAACTACATGTTATAACAGTTGTTTGGGTGAGTGAATATCTTTATGGGTGTGGCGATGAGCCAATATATGTCTCAATGGTACATGTCCAACAAACTAGAAAAAAAAAACAGTGTATGTGTCAGTTGTTGTATATTAATAAGTATACATAAGACTCGGTGATTGTATGAGTGACTGTATGGATAACTGTATAGTTGTAATAGTGTTTTTATAACACACTAAGTATGAGTTATTATCTATATGAATAGATGAAGTGGTGTTTTTATAAGTGTATAGCTAAGTAAAAGTAAGTATGATCCATTGTTTGCATAAGTGAGTAGGATGACTTCATAAGTGATTAGGATGTGTGCTGGTGTGTAATGTCGATATAGGTGTATAACTATATTTGATAGTGTTCTATTGATCATTGACAGCCTGTATGAGTGAATCTATAGGTAAGTGATTAGATGTGTGTATAGATCTAGGAATCACTGAGTGGGTGTTTAGAAACTTGTATTGGTGTGTCAATGGTTTTAAATCTGGCACTCTCTATTTTACAGTGAGTGATGAAAGGTTATACTAGTGTACGATGAGGTGTATCTGACTGTCACATGGATGATACCATTAGTGATGTCATCAGTGATGTCATTTGAGATGTCATCAGTGATGTCACTGACCATGTCATGAATGATGTAATATGTGACATCATCAGCTGTGGATTGCGGGTGCGGGAGATGAGTACAACTAACTATATCGGAGGAATTTCAATGGTTTTGTTCGAGTGAAATGTCCAGCTAACTATAACACCCCTAAAACCTATAGTTTTTTCGGCGAATTTCTAACGTTTTTTAAATGCTAATTCCTAACTATATCAGGCCTGAAACCTATGTTTTTTTCAGTGAATTTAAAAGGTTTTTTAAATGCTAATTCCTAACTATATCAGGCCTGAAACCTATGTTTTTTTCAGTAAATTTCAAAGGTTTTTTAAATGCTAATTCCTAACTATATCAGGCCTGAAACATATGGTTTTTCAGTGAATTTCAAAGGTTTTGTAAATGACTATTTTTAATGTATTAATTGTTATACTGATTTTTTTTATACTGATTTACTACATTGTTTAAACTGTTTATTTTTAGATATTTTATTTTTTTAATTACAATATACATTACAATACAGAATATACTTTCTCAGAATTAATTACTTTAGTTTAAATAATTTGCAAATAGGCAATAGACTTTTAAGTACAGTTGTTACAGTTGTTGCAATGGGCAACACAATTTCAAATACGAAGCAACATTGAGCTCAATGTGAATTTCTAGTAAAATGCAATTAGTTACTTTATGGATTACTTTTCTAACCACAGGACTGGATGCTAGATTCAGTCCTTGGACATCTCCTGTAAAAAGTTGACTAAAAGCGTTTTGGTTACAGTAGTGCTTTTTAAGGATTATTATTGTATTTTAGAAGTTGACACTTAGAAATGTTTTCACATAGAATCGCCAATGTTATCCTATGGCAGAAAATTCACTTAGCAGGTAAGTACTGTTATCGTTACTTTTTCTTACTCAGTGGTGGATCCTGAATCCAGCACAGGTGAATCTCCTGTAAACAGTTGAAAGAATGTGTTTGAGTCATATAGATGATTTTTTAGGAATATTTTTAGTTCGTGAAAATAGACACTTAGAAACTTTTCTGCTGAAAACCACACAATGGATTCCTAGGGAAGGAAATACAAGTTACTGGTAAGTACGCTTAGAATTATTTTTCGGGGTCAGTGCTGGTCTAAAAGATGCAGCACTGGGTTCTCTTCTGATAACAGGTGAGTAAATCTGAATTCGTAGTTCGGCTGATCTTAGAGGAATATTTGTACGTTTCAAAAATGGACACTTAGAAACATTCCTGCTGAAAACCACACAATGGATTCATATGGAAGGAAATACAAGTTACTGGTAAGTACGCTTAGAATAATTTTTCAGGGTCAGTGCTGGGCTAAAAGATGCAGCCCTGGGTTCTCTCCTGATAACAGGGGAGTAAATCGGAATTCGTAGTTCGGCTGATTTTAGAGGAATGTTTGTACGTTTCAAAAATGGACACTTAGAAACTTTTCTGCTGAAAACCACACAATGGATTCCTATGGCAAGAAATACAAGTTACTGGTAAGTACGCTTAGAATTGCTTTTCAGGGTCAGTGCTGGTCCAAAAGATGCAGCACTGGGTTCTCTCCTGATAACAGGTGAGTAAATCGGAATTCGTAGTTCGGCTGATTTTAGAGGAATATTTGTACAATGGTAAAGGAAGGGGGCGGGGCCTGAGGTGACGTGTGCAAACACGCCCTGTGGCGCGTTTTAAGTTGGGGAATTAATTCCTCTTCAATGCTGCGGTCCCCTGGGGGCCAACTAGCCCACCAGGTACCTCCAGTATGCATCAGGGAGCTGCATTACAGAGAGGTGTTCAGAGGCCACACCCCTTTTTACAACACTCTGCAACGCAGCTCCGTGGCGCTTACTGGAGGTACCTGGTGGGCTAGTTGGCCCCTATGGGACCTCTCGATTGAAGAGGAATGAATTCCCCAACTTAAAACGCGCCACAGGGCGTGTTTGCACAGTATCACCTCAGGCCCATCCCCCTATCTTCACCACTGTGGGCGGGGCCTAAGGTGACGTGTGTAAACACGCCCTGTGGTGCGTTGGGGGATTAAGTCCCCTTGAATCCTGAGGTCCCCTAGCGGCCAACTTTATGGAGGGGGCTGCGTAGCCCCCCTCCTCTGGCCACATCCCATCCCCCGGGGCCGGCCATTGTTTTATTTTTTTTATTAAATTTTTTATTTAATGGGGGAGGTGGGCCACGTGGCCCCCCTCCCGGGCCACTTCTGGCCCCGGGGACCCTATCCCCAGGGGCCTGGCCTCTCGTTGGAGACCGTGGGGGGTCCCCAATCCCCCCACAGTCCCAGCCGGCTCCCCGCCTCCTGTGGGAGCCGGCATTGCTTTTCCACATGGGGAGCAGCTAACATGCTGCTCCCCACGTGGAAAAGCAATCTGCTTTGCTTCATTGAAGCGAGAGCAGGTTTCCCGCTCCCGCCCTGCCATTGCAAACAGCAGTGTCCCTGGGGTGGGCACCCCGGGACATTGCAGGAGCCGGCCCTGGGGGGTGGCAGTCCCCAGGGCCAATACGAGGCTCCAGTAGGGGGGCCACATGGCCCCCCTCCAACATGTACAAGTTGCCTGGGGGGGTGGCCGTCCCTGGGGCTGGGGGGGCTGCGAGCCCCCCACCTATGGTAATGAAGCCCCGGGGTGGTGGTGGTCCCCGGGTCTGTGGGGGGGCAGTGAGCCCCCCGCATATACAATCTTGGAGCCCCAGGGGGTGGCGGTCCCCAGAGCAGTGTGGGAGGGATTGGGACCCCCCACACTTTTTTTAATTATGCCCCTGGGGGCAAATTAGAATATTCAGCGCGTGAGTCCGCAATGAATTTTTTTTTATTTCCAGTCGAAATTCACGCTGGGTGCGCGAATCTCACCGATTTTTTTATTTATTTGTATTTTTTATTTTTTTTAAATTCTTTTTTTGGCCCTGGGGGTCTTTGTGGGACCCCCTGAGCAGGCCTAGAGGGTCAGGGTGTTTCTACCCTGCCCCCCTTATCGCGTTTTTTGCGTTTGTTTTTTAGGTTTCTTGTGCCTCGGTTCTACCAAGGCACAAGATAGCTGCCATCACTTCCTGATCTGGAGTGTTGACAGCCAATTAGAATACAGCTCATGCACGGCAGGGTGCAAGCTGGGTGAGGCGAGGCCATAGATATATCTATCTTTTTAACTCTAATTTTCTCAGGAACTACTGAACGGATTTACACCATTTAAGCAAAAGGCACGAGTCTGAACTGAGGTCTACCTCTTTGCCAAATTTGGTGTAATTCCGTTCAGCAGTTCGGGCTGTAGCTACGTCAACAGGTCCTATGGGAAAATGCATGGGGAAAACATGTTTTCGGACCCCTCTTTTTCTCTATCCCCGCTTGAGGAATCACCGTGAAATTTTCAGGATAGGAGTGGACCGGAGATGGACAAAAGTTTGGAAAATTTCACAAAGATTCGTCAATCGGCGCCAACGTTATTCCAACTAGAATGTTGCAGATTTGCTATGGAAAATAGGTTCTAACTATATCTACCTACCGGCAACCGCAAGTAGGTAATATATATGTATATATATATATATTATCTACTGGCGGTCGCCAGTAGATAGTTATAGTTACAACCTAGTTTCCATAGGAAATCTCAAAATTCTATTTTGAATAACTTTGGCGCCGGTTAACGAATCCTCGCGAAATTTTCAAAACAAATGGGGCGCTCCGTTCAGCTACTGAAAGTCTCGGGGTGATTCGTCAAGCGGGGGCCGAGAAAAAGGGGGGTCCCAAAACGCGTTTTCCCCATGCATTTTTCCATAGGACCTTTAGTCGCAGCTACAGCCCGAACGGCTGAACAGAATTACGTGAAATTTGGCAGAGAGGTAGCCATAAGGTCAAGGAAGTGCCTTTTGCAGGTCTGGTGTAAATCTGTTCAGTATTTCCTGAGAAAATAGCATTTAAAAGCATATCAATATCTATACGCGCGCACCCTGCCGTGCGCGAGCGCAATTCTGATTGGTTGTTAGATGTCGGTAAACATTCGAATCGGTCAAAACCAGGAAGTGTCGGCCGCCATTTTGTCTCTCGCAGTCTGAGGGGGTGAAAAAAAAAGGTGGAGAACGTGAAAAGGGGGCAGAGTGGACAGTTCCTGACCCCCTAGCCTTGGTCAGGGGGTCACAGAAGGACCCCCAAGGGAGAAAAAAACAAATTTAAAAAAAAAAAACGCGAGGTGTGCACTCCGCGCGCGCACGGCATGCACTGCGAACCGTGGGTGCTTGGCGCGCGAAGCGCACCCAGCGCCCACAGCGCTCGCACGGTGCGCGCACGGTGAAAAACCTGAAAAAAAATAAATACATTAACAAATACATAACTTAGCATTTAAAAAACCGTACAAATTCACTGAAAAAACCATAGGTTTCACACACGTTATAGTTACGAATTAGCATGTAAAAAACCTTGCAAATTCACTTAAAAAACCATAGGTTTCACACATGTTATAGTTAGCTGGACATTTCACTCGTAAAAAACCAATGAAATTCCCCCGTTACAGTTAGTGCAGGCAACTATAACTCACGCGACCGCAATCCTCTGCTGATGACGTCAGATATTACATCACTGATGACATATGTGTCTTTATGAAAAATAAATATTTGTAATATATGTATAGCTAAAGATTAATGGAAGAAGACATGGGTAAATAAGTGTCTAAATACAGTGATGTAATATCTGACGTCATCAGCAAAGGATTGCGGTCGCGTGAGTTATAGTTGCCTGCACTAAATATAACGGGGGAATTTCATTGGTTTTTTACGAGTGAAATGTCCAGCTAACTATAACATGTGTGAAACCTATGGTTTTTTAAGTGAATATATATATATATATGTATATATATATATATATATATATATTTTTTTTTTTAAAAAAATTGTGACTCATTTTTTGTTAGGAAAACTATATTCATTCTTTTTTTAAAAAATATTATACAGAAGTCACGCACCCTTCGCGCACCCTACACGATGGCTGCGTGCATTCCGGTAGCCATTTTGAAAAGTCGCGCTGGGGTCGCAACTTCGGCGTAATTTGTAAGTATGAAACATCTTTAAATTAATGATAAATAAAAGTTTTCCTTTAAGTGTTTGTCTAAGTTTATTAATAAAAGTATTTCAAAAGTATTATTTTCAATATAATTTCGACTAAAAATTAGTTGATTATTATTGGATTCGGAGGTTAGGAGGAATGGCCATTTTGCTTGATCTGTTTGCAAAAATCTTTTGGTCTAGACAGGTGGACACCCTCCTCCGGGTGAGGTACGGCTTGAGGATTCTATTCAAAAGGTGAGGAATCAACAGGCAGAAGTATCTATCAGAAGAGCAAGTTACTTACCTTCGGTAACGCTTTTTCTGTTGAATACAGTATCTGCCTGTGGAATCCTCACTGTCCCACCCGCCTCGCCATTGTCCATCTGTTTCTACCAAAAAGATGCTTTTACTGTGTGGCATGAATGTGTTTAATATGTGTTAATCATGCTTATGTTTTAATAGTGAGAAATGCTTGACCTGTTGCTATTTCTTTATGCCTTTATTGCTTATGCATTCATATATATATATATATATATATATATATATATATATATATATATATATATTCACTGAAAAAACCATAGGTTTCACACATGTTATAGTTAGCGGAAATTTTACTGATAAAAAACCAATGAAATTCCCCCGTTATAGTTAGTGCAGGCAACTATAACTCACGCGACCGCAATCCTCTGCTGTTGCTAATACTGTATTTAGACACTTATTTGCCCATGTCTTCTTCCATACATTTATAGCTATACATATATTACAAATATTTTTTTTTCATAAAGACACATATGTCATCAGCAGAAGATTGCGGTCGCGTGAGTTATAGTTGCCTGCACTAACTATAACGGGGGAATTTCATTGGTTTTTTATCAGTAAAATTTCCGCTAACTATAACATGTGTGAAACCTATGGTTTTTTCAGTGAATTTGCAAGGTTTTTTAAATGCTAATTCCTAACTATAACGTGTGTGAAACCTATGGTTTTTTCAGTGAATTTGTACGGTTTTTTAAATGCTAAGTTTCTTTACGCCATTCGTGGCGTGCGAGCCCACTTAACGCAGTTCGTTCCGTGCGTATATGTATATGTGTATATATACATACATACACATATACATATACATATACATATATATATATATATATATATATATTACCTACTGGCGGTCGCCAGTAGGTAGTTATAGTTAGGACCACGTTTCCATAGGAAATCCGCAACATTCTATTTTGAATAACTTTTGCGCCGGTCGACGAATCCTCGCGAATTTTTCAAAATAGGTGGGGCGTTGAGCTCCGCTCCTACCCTGAAAGTCTCGGGGGGATTCGTCAAGCGGGGGCTGAGTTAAAAGGGGGGTCCCAAAACGCGTTTTTCCCATGCATTTTTCCATAGGACCTTTAGACAGGGCTACAGCCCGAACGGCTGAACAGAATTACTAGAAATTTGGCAGAGAGGTAGTCCTCAGGTCAAGGAAGTGCCTTTTGTAGGTTTGGTGTAAATCTGTTCAGTAGATTCTGAGAAAATAGCCTTTAAATCAATATATATATCTGAGCCAGCTTACGGTGCGCTTACGGTACGCTTACCGTACGCGTACGGTGGCGTGCGCGAGCGCGATTCTGATTGGCTCTTGGATCTTAGTAAACATTCGAATCGGCCGAAACCAGGAAGCGGCGGCCGCCATTTCGTGTGTTTCACTCAGAAAAAAAAGAGTGATAACAAGAAAAGGGGGCAAGGAGGAGAGTTACAGACCCCCTAACATTTGTAAGGGGGTCAAAGAAGGACAGAAAAGTACAAAGAAAACATTTATTGATTTTAAAAAAAATCGCGGGGTACGCGTACGGTAAGCGTACGGTAAAAAAAAAATTAAAAAAAAAATGAAATGCAGATTTAAGTGTTTAGATATTAGGGGGCTCTAAAAAGAGCCGTTGTGTTTATGAAGTGATTTTTAAGTGGTACCTACAAGTAAGTACCGATGCAGAGTCTAAGGTTCAAGAGGAAGACCCTGTTCCCTTCATCATTGAAGTGCACACCATCTCCTCTATAAATGTCTTGCATGTCGTAACGCAAGTTGTTGTGGTAAATGGAACCCATACCATAGTCACGGAGGAAATGTTGACTCGAAGATTCCTCGGGAGCGGAACGATGCAAAAAGGGGTCCACCTCTCGACAGCCCCAACCCTGACTGCTATTAAAGCACAGGAGAGTGGGATGGTCAAGCGGGGGAAGGAAAGGATGGGAACAGCTGGGAGGGAGATCTGAAAGTGAAAGACACTAAACACATTAGTCTGTTCTTTAATATGCTTGTTCAACTCACTCTAGAGGAAGACTGCGTACCTGCAAACAAACTTAAACAACGTTTTCTCCAGGTGCACTCATCCTGGATCCCAATCACGCAATACCCTGTTCTGAATGGTCTAGAGAATTCACAAAGGTTGACTTGCTTCACTTCACAGGGGATGAGCAGACTGCCGCCTCATGTCCCCCTGTTAATAAACAATAATCCGGAGTTAAAATGCTTCTTTCAACTCCGTGGCTTTTATTGTACTGTCAACCGTTGGATAATGTTTTCAGGGTGAATATAAACAGGTTCCACTAATCACCTAAATCACCCAGGAACTGTGCACAAGGAATGCGAGACAATCACACACATGAACATAAAATAGTTAGGTGACCAAGTAATCACTCAGCAAGGAGTAGCAAGATAAGGTCTCTCTCGCCTCACAAGGAAGTCTATGCAAGAGTACGAAGCCTTTGTAAGAACAATATCGAGAGCAGCGGCTCTCAATAACCCAGATGGTGCATGTGCACCCTTACCCTACACGGGCGAACTGCAGACGTCGTGGATCTCGGCTGCAACGGGAGAATAATCAGCAACGAGTGAAACGCCGAAACGGCGTTTTCAAGGTTTACCTCTTCCGGTTCCGTCCCATGTGATCGGACTTGGTGGCGGAAGTGCATGGATCATGTGATCGGACTTGGTGGCGGAAGTGCAGGGATCATGGGAATTGTAGTCCTAATTCCCGTTTGGTTCTCGTTCCGTTTCCACCATCCGGCTAACCACTCCATCAGCGCTCTCGTCTTAGCGTCTGGTGAGTCAGGCGAGGCACGGAGAGGAAGGAGTGTGACAGCACATCCTTTCTTCGGGGCCCCTCTTTGAGGGCCAGGTTTACCAGGGTTCTTTTTATGAAATAGATGTATCAAACGAGGGGCATGCACGTTATTTGCTGGCTCCCAGGAGTTTTCTTCAGGTCCATAATTCTTCCAAGCCAAAAGGTACCACAGGGATTTGCGTCTCCACTTGGAGTCTAGTATCCTCTTTACCTCGTACTCCGGTTGTCCATCTATTATTGCCGGAGACGTTGGTTGTCGAGGTGGTTTGGCCGAGGGTTTTAGAAGGGAAACGTGGAAAACCGGATGGATCCGCATGTGTGTGGGTAAGGCGAGTTTGAACGCCACTGGATTAATCTTTTTCACTATGCGATACGGACCCACGTATCGTGGATTGAATACACTGTATTTGCGAAACCTGAAATTCCTTGTGGATAACCACACATAGTCACCCTTCTTATAGGTGGGACCTGGTCTACGATGCTTGTCGGCTTATTTTTTGTATTGTTCCTTGGTTTTTTGTAGATTACTTCTGGCGGTTTTCAGAGTTTTTTGCATTTCTGTTACTCTTTCTTGAACACTCGGTATTTTCTCATTATACTGAGGTTTCCCTATGGGAAGAAAGCGTGGATGAAATCCATAGGTACAGAAAAAGGGTGTCATTTTGTTGGAACTATGCTGAGCATCGTTGTAGGCCACTTCAGCTAACCACAGAAGGTCCACCCATTCGTCCGTTGTTTGATCCACGTAGCAGCGTAAGTACTTCTTTAAGGATTGGTTTAGACGTTCAGTTTGACCGTCTGTCTGTGGGTGGAAGGCCGTGGAGGTGTTGTTTGCTATGTGAAGGGTCGAGCACCAGGTTTTCCAAAATTTGCTGGTAAATTGAGGACCCCTATCCGTAATAATGACCTTGGGTATCCCATGAAGACGTACGATATTAGTGAGTAGCAAGGTTGCCAGTTGGGATGAGGAGGGCAAGTCAGCGCACGCTATGAAATGACCCAACTTAGTTAGGTTATCCACAACCACTAAAATGGTGGTACAGCCTTTATCCTTTGGTAAACTGACTATAAAGTCCATTGATATGTATTCCCAAGGCTCTTCCGGAGAGGGTAATGGCTGTAGCAATCCTTGCGGTTTTCTGTGGTCTGCCTTGGCCTGACAGCACACTACGCATTCTTGGATTCTTTTTGTGATGTCTTGTTTCATCTTGGGCCACCAAAAGTGGCGCTGAATTTTTTCTATCGTTTTTTCCAAGCCTGTATGTCCTGCGCATGGGTCTTCATGGCACCAAGCGAAGACAGTTTTTCTTAGTGCAGAGACAGGTATTAACAGTTGATGCTGGCGCATGGGAAGACCGTCTTTTAAGTGCCAGTCTGTATTGTCTTTCATCCAGGTTTTCCAAGAGGGCTTTTTAATGGCCTGTTTTACTTGGTTTAGTAAGTTTTCTGTTTGTATGACACCCACAATTTTTGTGGAAGGAATGATGGCCTGTGGCCCCTGCTTGTTCTCAGCAAGGGAATTGTCACGACGAGATAAGGCGTCTGCCTTCCTATTCTCCACCCCTGGTCTATAGGTCACTACAAAGTCGAACTCCGCAAAGAACAGCATCCATCGTAGTTGACGCGGAGTGAGTAACCGAGCCGACTTCATAAATTGCAGATTACGATGGTCTGTATATACCGTTACGGTATGTCTTGCTCCCATTAGATGATGTCTCCATTCTGTAAAGGCGTCCTTGATAGCAAGAAGTTCTTTTTCTGCTATGGTGTAGTGGGTTTCCGCCGTGTTTAATTTTCGGGACATATAGGCCACCGGATGTAATTGCCCGTTCATTTTGTTTCGTTGTGATAGAATGGCTCCAATGGCCACATCCGAAGCATCTGCCTCCACTACGTAGGGTATGTCGCTGTCAGGGTGGGCAAGAATAGGTGCAGTGGTGAAGGCGGTTTTTAACACTGTGAATGCCTTCTGGGTTTCCTCGGTCCACACATAAGGAACGTTCTTCTTCAGTAGTCTGGTCAGAGGCGCCGCCACTTGCGAGAATTGCTGGATAAAACGTCTGTAAAAATTGGCAAACCCCAGAAAACACTGCAGTTCTTTTACTCCTTTTGGGGGTAGCCAATCTAACACAGCTTGGATTTTCCGTGCTGCCATCTCTTGTCCTTCAGCCGACAGAATGATTCCTAGGAATTCCACTTTCCTCACGTGGAATTCACATTTGCTTATTTTACAAAATAAGCGATGTTTTCGTAGCGTGAGCAGAACCGCTCGAACGTCTTCTACGTGGGTTTCTTCTTTCTCAGAGTATATTAAGATGTCGTCAATATAAATAATGACTGTAACATCAAGGAACTCACGCAAGACGTCGGTCAAGAAGAACTGAAAAGCGGCTGGGGCGTTGCATAGGCCGTATGGCATCACACAGTACTCAAATAAGCCATATCTTGTGCGGAAGGCCGTCTTCCACTCGTCCCCAGCACGCATTCTTACCAAATGGTAAGCGCCTTTCAAATCCAGGCGGGTATATATTACCGCTCGGCGTACTTGGTCTAACAACACCGGAATGAGGGGCAGAGGGTAGCGATTCTTGATGGTGATGTTATTCAACGCCCTAAAATCCACACAGGCCCTGAGTTCTCGATTGGCCTTAGGAATAAAAAAGAGGGGGGATGCAGCGGGTGATTTGGATGGTCTTATAAACCCGTTATCTAAATATGTGTCTAGATAGTGTCGTAAATGCTCATTTTCTGGTTCGGTGAGCGCATAGATTCTTCCACATGGCACCACAGCCCCGGGAACCAGATCGATTTGGCAGTCGTAACTACGATGCGGTGGTAAAATATTGGCTTGGTCTTCGTCAAACACGTCCCGGAGGTCGTGGTAGGGTGAAGGTAAACGAACGTCTTTCTCCTCAGCAGTGGCTATCATGTGCGTTCGAGAGGACCCGTTCATTGTGCTCTGTCGATTAGAACTACAGTGTTCTATGCAGTAGGGTGAATTAAATTCAATTGTCTCTTTCTCCCAATCGATTATCGGATTATGTTTCCGGAGCCAGGGAAGACCCAATATGATACCGTACTGGGGTGCCTTTATCACATTAAAACAAAGCGTTTCCCAATGTTGTTCTTCCCAAGATATCTCTAGGTTTTCCGTACAATATCGAATGGGACCAGAGACCAGTTGTCGCCCATCCACTGTCAACACAATTTCGGGTTCTGTTTTAGGTATTAGTTGTAATTTCAAAGCGTGAGCTAAGTCCTTGTCTATAAAAAGACCAGTTGCCCCCGAATCTACCATGGCCTTGAGGGGGGTTGTCTGTTCTCCCATGTGGAGATATAATGACACATGTAAATGGGATGTCGAACTGTCTTCAACGTTCTGTAGGGAAGGGATCTCCATTATGCCCAAGAACCTCCCTTCTTGTCTTCTTGAGCCTTGAAGTTTTCCGTCTTTAGATTGTCTCCACTCCTACGGGATAAGACCTCTCTATCCCTTCCTGGAGGTTTAGCCAAACACTCCCTCACATAATGCCCTTTCTTTCCGCAATATAAGCACAGCCCATTCTTGCGTCTCTGCTCCTTTTCTTCTGTGGTAAGAGAGGCTCGAACTGAACCTATTTCCATAGGTTCCGAAGTAGTGTTATATCCGCCAGGAGCTGGTCTAGCTCGGTCAAACCGAAATGAGGTTTTCTCTCCTCTCCTTTTATCCACCCTACGATCTGCCAATCTGTGGTCTAACCTCTGGGTTAGTTCAATAAGAGCCTTGCAAGAGGTGGGTTGTGGATCTATCGTAGCCAAGGCGTCCTTTAATTCATCCTTAAGACCCTGATAAAACAACGCGCGTTGATTATTCTCGGGCCACTCTGTCTCTGCAATTAATCGTTGAAAGGCGTTGATATACACAACTAGTTCCTTATTCCCCTGTCTTAATTCTAGCAGTTCACGTTCAGCTGTAAAGGTGGCAGCCCTGCCATCAAACACCCGTTCAAATTCTTCTCGAAATGCATCCCAGTCATACAAAAGTGGATCATCGCGCCGCACCAAGGGAACAGCCCACTGTGCGGCATCACCGTTCAAATAGGAAATGGTGAAGGCTACTCTAGATTGATTGGAAGGAAAGGCCTTGGGTTTACACGAAAAGTGTAGCAGGATTTGTGTGATAAATACTTGCACCTTATGGGCATCTCCTGAAAACCTTTCAGGAGCTGCAAGGGGAATAGGCGTAGGCAGTTCTACACTGAACGGTGCGGTGGCTGAGGCTGAAGGAAACCGCCCCATACCTGCATCAAAGGGGTTGCGTTGCATTCCTTCAACCTTCTGTCTTAAGGCTGCTGTTTCGGCTCGAGAAGTGGCTAGTTCTTGCTGTACTAAGGCTAATGCCCCTACAACTTCATCTAATGTGGCCATGTTTTGCATCGACCCGCCCAGGAGGAAGTCAATACGTGGGCTGATTATTCTGTTGACTCGAAGATTCCTCGGGAGCGGAACGATGCAAAAAGGGGTCCACCTCTCGACAGCCCCAACCCTGACTGCTATTAAAGCACAGGAGAGTGGGATGGTCAAGCGGGGGAAGGAAAGGATGGGAACAGCTGGGAGGGAGATCTGAAAGTGAAAGACACTAAACACATTAGTCTGTTCTTTAATATGCTTGTTCAACTCACTCTAGAGGAAGACTGCGTACCTGCAAACAAACTTAAACAACGTTTTCTCCAGGTGCACTCATCCTGGATCCCAATCACGCAATACCCTGTTCTGAATGGTCTAGAGAATTCACAAAGGTTGACTTGCTTCACTTCACAGGGGATGAGCAGACTGCCGCCTCATGTCCCCCTGTTAATAAACAATAATCCGGAGTTAAAATGCTTCTTTCAACTCCGTGGCTTTTATTGTACTGTCAACCGTTGGATAATGTTTTCAGGGTGAATATAAACAGGTTCCACTAATCACCTAAATCACCCAGGAACTGTGCACAAGGAATGCGAGACAATCACACACATGAACATAAAATAGTTAGGTGACCAAGTAATCACTCAGCAAGGAGTAGCAAGATAAGGTCTCTCTCGCCTCACAAGGAAGTCTATGCAAGAGTACGAAGCCTTTGTAAGAACAATATCGAGAGCAGCGGCTCTCAATAACCCAGATGGTGCATGTGCACCCTTACCCTACACGGGCGAACTGCAGACGTCGTGGATCTCGGCTGCAACGGGAGAATAATCAGCAACGAGTGAAACGCCGAAACGGCGTTTTCAAGGTTTACCTCTTCCGGTTCCGTCCCATGTGATCGGACTTGGTGGCGGAAGTGCATGGATCATGTGATCGGACTTGGTGGCGGAAGTGCAGGGATCATGGGAATTGTAGTCCTAATTCCCGTTTGGTTCTCGTTCCGTTTCCACCATCCGGCTAACCACTCCATCAGCGCTCTCGTCTTAGCGTCTGGTGAGTCAGGCGAGGCACGGAGAGGAAGGAGTGTGACAGCACATCCTTTCTTCGGGGCCCCTCTTTGAGGGCCAGGTTTACCAGGGTTCTTTTTATGAAATAGATGTATCAAACGAGGGGCATGCACGTTATTTGCTGGCTCCCAGGAGTTTTCTTCAGGTCCATAATTCTTCCAAGCCAAAAGGTACCACAGGGATTTGCGTCTCCACTTGGAGTCTAGTATCCTCTTTACCTCGTACTCCGGTTGTCCATCTATTATTGCCGGAGACGTTGGTTGTCGAGGTGGTTTGGCCGAGGGTTTTAGAAGGGAAACGTGGAAAACCGGATGGATCCGCATGTGTGTGGGTAAGGCGAGTTTGAACGCCACTGGATTAATCTTTTTCACTATGCGATACGGACCCACGTATCGTGGATTGAATACACTGTATTTGCGAAACCTGAAATTCCTTGTGGATAACCACACATAGTCACCCTTCTTATAGGTGGGACCTGGTCTACGATGCTTGTCGGCTTGTTTTTTGTATTGTTCCTTGTTTTTTTGTAGATTACTTCTGGCGGTTTTCAGAGTTTTTTGCATTTCTGTTACTCTTTCTTGAACACTCGGTATTTTCTCATTATACTGAGGTTTCCCTATGGGAAGAAAGCGTGGATGAAATCCATAGGTACAGAAAAAGGGTGTCATTTTGTTGGAACTATGCTGAGCATCGTTGTAGGCCACTTCAGCTAACCACAGAAGGTCCACCCATTCGTCCGTTGTTTGATCCACGTAGCAGCGTAAGTACTTCTTTAAGGATTGGTTTAGACGTTCAGTTTGACCGTCTGTCTGTGGGTGGAAGGCCGTGGAGGTGTTGTTTGCTATGTGAAGGGTCGAGCACCAGGTTTTCCAAAATTTGCTGGTAAATTGAGGACCCCTATCCGTAATAATGACCTTGGGTATCCCATGAAGACGTACGATATTAGTGAGTAGCAAGGTTGCCAGTTGGGATGAGGAGGGCAAGTCAGCGCACGCTATGAAATGACCCAACTTAGTTAGGTTATCCACAACCACTAAAATGGTGGTACAGCCTTTATCCTTTGGTAAACTGACTATAAAGTCCATTGATATGTATTCCCAAGGCTCTTCCGGAGAGGGTAATGGCTGTAGCAATCCTTGCGGTTTTCTGTGGTCTGCCTTGGCCTGACAGCACACTACGCATTCTTGGATTCTTTTTGTGATGTCTTGTTTCATCTTGGGCCACCAAAAGTGGCGCTGAATTTTTTCTATCGTTTTTTCCAAGCCTGTATGTCCTGCGCATGGGTCTTCATGGCACCAAGCGAAGACAGTTTTTCTTAGTGCAGAGACAGGTATTAACAGTTGATGCTGGCGCATGGGAAGACCGTCTTTTAAGTGCCAGTCTGTATTGTCTTTCATCCAGGTTTTCCAAGAGGGCTTTTTAATGGCCTGTTTTACTTGGTTTAGGAAGTTTTCTGTTTGTATGACACCCACAATTTTTGTGGAAGGAATGATGGCCTGTGGCCCCTGCTTGTTCTCAGCAAGGGAATTGTCACGACGAGATAAGGCGTCTGCCTTCCTATTCTCCACCCCTGGTCTATAGGTCACTACAAAGTCGAACTCCGCAAAGAACAGCATCCATCGTAGTTGACGCGGAGTGAGTAACCGAGCCGACTTCATAAATTGCAGATTACGATGGTCTGTATATACCGTTACGGTATGTCTTGCTCCCATTAGATGATGTCTCCATTCTGTAAAGGCGTCCTTGATAGCAAGAAGTTCTTTTTCTGCTATGGTGTAGTGGGTTTCCGCCGTGTTTAATTTTCGGGACATATAGGCCACCGGATGTAATTGCCCGTTCATTTTGTTTCGTTGTGATAGAATGGCTCCAATGGCCACATCCGAAGCATCTGCCTCCACTACGTAGGGTATGTCGCTGTCAGGGTGGGCAAGAATAGGTGCAGTGGTGAAGGCGGTTTTTAACACTGTGAATGCCTTCTGGGTTTCCTCGGTCCACACATAAGGAACGTTCTTCTTCAGTAGTCTGGTCAGAGGCGCCGCCACTTGCGAGAATTGCTGGATAAAACGTCTGTAAAAATTGGCAAACCCCAGAAAACACTGCAGTTCTTTTACTCCTTTTGGGGGTAGCCAATCTAACACAGCTTGGATTTTCCGTGCTGCCATCTCTTGTCCTTCAGCCGACAGAATGATTCCTAGGAATTCCACTTTCCTCACGTGGAATTCACATTTGCTTATTTTACAAAATAAGCGATGTTTTCGTAGCGTGAGCAGAACCGCTCGAACGTCTTCTACGTGGGTTTCTTCTTTCTCAGAGTATATTAAGATGTCGTCAATATAAATAATGACTGTAACATCAAGGAACTCACGCAAGACGTCGGTCAAGAAGAACTGAAAAGCGGCTGGGGCGTTGCATAGGCCGTATGGCATCACACAGTACTCAAATAAGCCATATCTTGTGCGGAAGGCCGTCTTCCACTCGTCCCCAGCACGCATTCTTACCAAATGGTAAGCGCCTTTCAAATCCAGGCGGGTATATATTACCGCTCGGCGTACTTGGTCTAACAACACCGGAATGAGGGGCAGAGGGTAGCGATTCTTGATGGTGATGTTATTCAACGCCCTAAAATCCACACAGGCCCTGAGTTCTCGATTGGCCTTAGGAATAAAAAAGAGGGGGGATGCAGCGGGTGATTTGGATGGTCTTATAAACCCGTTATCTAAATATGTGTCTAGATAGTGTCGTAAATGCTCATTTTCTGGTTCGGTGAGCGCATAGATTCTTCCACATGGCACCACAGCCCCGGGAACCAGATCGATTTGGCAGTCGTAACTACGATGCGGTGGTAAAATATTGGCTTGGTCTTCGTCAAACACGTCCCGGAGGTCGTGGTAGGGTGAAGGTAAACGAACGTCTTTCTCCTCAGCAGTGGCTATCATGTGCGTTCGAGAGGACCCGTTCATTGTGCTCTGTCGATTAGAACTACAGTGTTCTATGCAGTAGGGTGAATTAAATTCAATTGTCTCTTTCTCCCAATCGATTATCGGATTATGTTTCCGGAGCCAGGGAAGACCCAATATGATACCGTACTGGGGTGCCTTTATCACATTAAAACAAAGCGTTTCCCAATGTTGTTCTTCCCAAGATATCTCTAGGTTTTCCGTACAATATCGAATGGGACCAGAGACCAGTTGTCGCCCATCCACTGTCAACACAATTTCGGGTTCTGTTTTAGGTATTAGTTGTAATTTCAAAGCGTGAGCTAAGTCCTTGTCTATAAAAAGACCAGTTGCCCCCGAATCTACCATGGCCTTGAGGGGGGTTGTCTGTTCTCCCATGTGGAGATATAATGACACATGTAAATGGGATGTCGAACTGTCTTCAACGTTCTGTAGGGAAGGGATCTCCATTATGCCCAAGAACCTCCCTTCTTGTCTTCTTGAGCCTTGAAGTTTTCCGTCTTTAGATTGTCTCCACTCCTACGGGATAAGACCTCTCTATCCCTTCCTGGAGGTTTAGCCAAACACTCCCTCACATAATGCCCTTTCTTTCCGCAATATAAGCACAGCCCATTCTTGCGTCTCTGCTCCTTTTCTTCTGTGGTAAGAGAGGCTCGAACTGAACCTATTTCCATAGGTTCCGAAGTAGTGTTATATCCGCCAGGAGCTGGTCTAGCTCGGTCAAACCGAAATGAGGTTTTCTCTCCTCTCCTTTTATCCACCCTACGATCTGCCAATCTGTGGTCTAACCTCTGGGTTAGTTCAATAAGAGCCTTGCAAGAGGTGGGTTGTGGATCTATCGTAGCCAAGGCGTCCTTTAATTCATCCTTAAGACCCTGATAAAACAACGCGCGTTGATTATTCTCGGGCCACTCTGTCTCTGCAATTAATCGTTGAAAGGCGTTGATATACACAACTAGTTCCTTATTCCCCTGTCTTAATTCTAGCAGTTCACGTTCAGCTGTAAAGGTGGCAGCCCTGCCGTCAAACACCCGTTCAAATTCTTCTCGAAATGCATCCCAGTCATACAAAAGTGGATCATCGCGCCGCACCAAGGGAACAGCCCACTGTGCGGCATCACCGTTCAAATAGGAAATGGTGAAGGCTACTCTAGATTGATTGGAAGGAAAGGCCTTGGGTTTACACGAAAAGTGTAGCAGGATTTGTGTGATAAATACTTGCACCTTATGGGCATCTCCTGAAAACCTTTCAGGAGCTGCAAGGGGAATAGGCGTAGGCAGTTCTACACTGAACGGTGCGGTGGCTGAGGCTGAAGGAAACCGCCCCATACCTGCATCAAAGGGGTTGCGTTGCATTCCTTCAACCTTCTGTCTTAAGGCTGCTGTTTCGGCTCGAGAAGTGGCTAGTTCTTGCTGTACTAAGGCTAATGCCCCTACAACTTCATCTAATAAGGCCATGTTTTGCATCGACCCGCCCAGGAGGAAGTCAATACGTGGGCTGATTATTCTGTTGACTCGAAGATTCCTCGGGAGCGGAACGATGCAAAAAGGGGTCCACCTCTCGACAGCCCCAACCCTGACTGCTATTAAAGCACAGGAGAGTGGGATGGTCAAGCGGGGGAAGGAAAGGATGGGAACAGCTGGGAGGGAGATCTGAAAGTGAAAGACACTAAACACATTAGTCTGTTCTTTAATATGCTTGTTCAACTCACTCTAGAGGAAGACTGCGTACCTGCAAACAAACTTAAACAACGTTTTCTCCAGGTGCACTCATCCTGGATCCCAATCACGCAATACCCTGTTCTGAATGGTCTAGAGAATTCACAAAGGTTGACTTGCTTCACTTCACAGGGGATGAGCAGACTGCCGCCTCATGTCCCCCTGTTAATAAACAATAATCCGGAGTTAAAATGCTTCTTTCAACTCCGTGGCTTTTATTGTACTGTCAACCGTTGGATAATGTTTTCAGGGTGAATATAAACAGGTTCCACTAATCACCTAAATCACCCAGGAACTGTGCACAAGGAATGCGAGACAATCACACACATGAACATAAAATAGTTAGGTGACCAAGTAATCACTCAGCAAGGAGTAGCAAGATAAGGTCTCTCTCGCCTCACAAGGAAGTCTATGCAAGAGTACGAAGCCTTTGTAAGAACAATATCGAGAGCAGCGGCTCTCAATAACCCAGATGGTGCATGTGCACCCTTACCCTACACGGGCGAACTGCAGACGTCGTGGATCTCGGCTGCAACGGGAGAATAATCAGCAACGAGTGAAACGCCGAAACGGCGTTTTCAAGGTTTACCTCTTCCGGTTCCGTCCCATGTGATCGGACTTGGTGGCGGAAGTGCATGGATCATGTGATCGGACTTGGTGGCGGAAGTGCAGGGATCATGGGAATTGTAGTCCTAATTCCCGTTTGGTTCTCGTTCCGTTTCCACCATCCGGCTAACCACTCCATCAGCGCTCTCGTCTTAGCGTCTGGTGAGTCAGGCGAGGCACGGAGAGGAAGGAGTGTGACAGGAAAGCAGAAACAGATTTGTTGACGTGCTTTCTTGCTTTGTCAATCTGTGGACAGAAATGATTGGACCAGTTCCATTTTTGCCTTTGGCATATGTTAGAAAACACAAAGGCATTTTTAGGGAAAAGTGAAAACAGTTGTGCAAAGGTGTCCTTCATAAGCATTTCCAGACCTACCCCAGTCAAAGTGCCTAGGTCATTGCCACCGCAGTGCACTATTATGAGGTCAGGGTGTTGGTTTTGCATGAAGGATTTCACCAATGGCATCAATTGGTGCCACTTTAACCCTCTCTGACCAATCCATTTAATGTCTACATTTGGCAAAGCAAGGTCTCTCACCATACCTGTTTTCTCTGCAAACTTTTCACTCCAGAAGACATAGCTGTGTCCTCCAATCCACACTGTGAACATCTTCAAAGGAGATCTGGATGCACTCAGGAGGTGTATTTCAGTAGAATGGTAAAAAGAAATGAAATGGAGGCATACATATTTTTTTTTTTTTAAAAGAACTGATTGGCTGTTTCATACCATTCTACACTAAAAACTAGGCTGTATGTGTAAATTTATAGAAGCATGTTTTGTATTGGTACAGAAAAATGTGTTACCAAAGAACAGTACTATAGATTTGCTGTTAGGTTAGAAAAGTCAAGCACTCTTGCTCTGTGGAATTGAAACATTGTTTGGCGAACTTCTGACCTAACTCCACACAGCAGTGTTCCATGAGCTGTTGCTATGGTAGCAGGCAGAAGTCAAGTTGGGGGAAGGGTACTAGGCAGAAGTCAAGTTGGGGGAAGGGTACTTTTGGAAAAGGGTTGGTTTTCAACCAATAGAAATGTGTGATTACATTTGAAAAAAAGGGGGAAGCACTGAGATTTGAAACTTACATGTATATATGTGGAAAAAGAGAGGGAAAGTTTGCCATTATCTGGTTCTGCTGAGAGGAGAGAGGTGTAAAGAACAGAGATCCTGGCTCTGATAATCTGCTGTTTGAGTGCCACATTTCTTTCACAGCTAACTAATTTTAAAGGTGAGTTTAGAGTTTGAGAGGGGATGTATATGGTAAATTAAGAAATGAATAATAGAAATGCAATTCTTTTTGTTGAAGTTGTGTTTATTATTTTCTGTTTTGGGAGAAATTTAAATGTGAGGAACATGTAAAATAATATGGACTATGTTTTTACGATAAATTAAGGTGTACTGGTATAAAAAAAGAATAGTTTAAGGGTTTGAGGTTGGACTCAGTAATGCAAATACATTCAGCATCACTAAGGCTGGTTGCCCTTGCTGGAGTGTAGGCAGTCACCCAGGTTACAAATGGTGCTGGTCTGAAAAAGCAGTTTGGACATGTGCTTTTTAAAAAATCTGAAAAGTGGATTCATAATGTGTCAGTCTGTAAAAGTGTTTATCACTTGCCAAAAAAAAGAGCAGTAAGTGTGCTTTCAAATTGGCAAAGAAATTTCGTTTTGTGACTAATGTCAAAACATGACTCTGTGTGCAAAGAGGAATTATAGACAGAGATTTATTGCGTATTGCTCTGGTGATTTCACAGTTGCATTAGATGGAAAGGGGGAGCCATTTTTTGGTGCAGAAGCAGACTCTTAGCACACACCCAGCTGCTTACCATGTGGAATCATGCACAGTATTCACAAGCGAGTGGGGTTTGAGGTTTCAGTCAGTAATGCAAATACATTCAGCATCACTAAGGCTGGTTGCCCTTGCTAGAGTGTAGGCAGTCACCCAGGTTACAAATGGTGCTGGTCTGAAAAAGCAGTTTGGACATGTGCTTTTTAAAAAATCTGAAAAGTGGATTCATAATGTGTCAGTCTGTAAAAGTGTTTATCACTTGCCAAAAAAAAGAGCAGTAAGTGTGCTTTCAAATTGGCAAAGAAATTTCGTTCTGTGACTAATGTGAAAACATGACTCTGTGTGCAAAGAGGAATTACAGGCAGAGATTTATTGCGTATTGCTCTGGTGATTTCACAGTTGCATTAGATGGAAAAGGGGAGCCATTTTTTGGTGCAGAAGCAGACTCTTAGCACACACCCAGCTGCTTACCATGTGGAATCATGCACAGTATTCACAAGCGAGTGGGGTTTGAGGTTTCAGTCAGTAATGCAAATACATTCAGCATCACTAAGGCTGGTTGCCCTTGCTGGAGTGTAGGCAGTCACCCAGGTTACAAATGGTGCTGGTCTGAAAAAGCAGTTTGGACATGTGCTTTTTTAAGAATCTGAAAAGTGGATTCATAATGTGTCAGTCTGTAAAAGTGTTTATCACTTGCCAAAAAAAAGAGCAGTAAGTGTGCTTTCAAATTGGCAAAGAAATTTCGTTTAAGGGCCTAATGTGAAAACATGACTCTGTGTGCAAATAGGAATTACAGGCAGAGATTTATTGCGTATTGCTCTGGTGATTTCACAGTTGCATTAGATGGAAAGGGGGAGCCATTTTTTGGTGCAGAAGCAGACTCTTAGCACACACCCAGCTGCTTACCATGTGGAATCATGCACAGTATTCACAAGCGAGTGGGGTTTGAGGTTTCAGTCAGTAATGCAAATACATTCAGCATCACTAAGGCTGGTTGCCCTTGCTGGAGTGTAGGCAGTCACCCAGGTTACAAATGGTGCTGGTCTGAAAAAGCAGTTTGGACATGTGCTTTTTTAAGAATCTGAAAAGTGGATTCATAATGTGTCAGTCTGTAAAAGTGTTTATCACTTGCCAAAAAAAAGAGCAGTAAGTGTGCTTTCAAATTGGCAAAGAAATTTCGTTTTGTGACTAATGTGAAAACAAATGTAGTAATATATTTAAATAAAATAAAGGAATTTTTTTTTTGTTTTTTTCAGGTATTGCTGAAGAGCAGTGAACAAAATTTAAGATGCCTACAAAATCCAGAGTAAGAAAAGACCACAAAAAAACCTATATTTGAAGACAACTGGAGGACCTAAGTTAGTTGAAGATGCTCATTTTGGGAAAAAGAAAAAAACTTCTGGTAAGCAGACAAAAGATTTTTTAAAGAACATCTTCAAAAAAAGGAAAAATGTACAAAATGTCTGTACTGGAAAGAATGTTTTCAATAGAAAAGAACAGGAAAAAATTGAGAATTTAGTTAATGCAAATATACCTTCTGCAATAACAAAGATTAACTTAAACAGAAAAACAGCGTTTAAAGAGATACGTAGAAAAATGTTTCAGAGAAGAGTTATGTCCAATTTGATAAAGGAGTGAAGAAATATAAGAAAAAGGCAAAATATTACAAGAGAAAAAAAGAAATTGAAGCCATTGCAGCAAAGGCTTTAGAATTAAAAAGGAAACTATTCATTTTAATTTTGAATAGAATGCGTACATTAGACAAAATGGTTAATGTACTGAAATCACATAGCAAAAGGAAAAGAGTAGTGAACAGAACAAACTTTTCTAAAGTGTTTTTAGGAAAATGGATGCATAGTTCAAGTAGTGAACCTTTTTTTAATGAAGAGAGTTATTTTCAAAGTAATAGTTTGCTGCATGCAGTTGACACCAGAGGTCGTGCTTATGAAGTGAAAAATGGTTGCATAATGGAGAAGGAGATAATGGTTCCAAGAGATGAGGTACAAGTGATGGCGGATGAGGCTATGGGGAGACGTCCTAAAGCCCCAGTGTACACTTGGAATTGTAGTAGTATTTGCACTGTGCGTCAGGAATCTATTGATAAATTTCGTGAGTTTCTAAGAGAATATAGTAAAAAAAGTGTAAAACAGAAGATTAAGGTGCTTCAAAGTCTGGATCCATGCAGAGTAAGAGAGAATACTGGTTTGCAGGGTCATTCTCTGGCTTGTCTATCTAGAAAAGTGTGTAATAGTGTTTTCTATCATTTTAGGATGCTGGCTGTTCATCATACTGAAATGAGAAAGTTTGTGAGACGGTTGTATTTTGCTAAAAGTCCAGCAATAAAGTTAGATGAATTGAATAGGGCTCTGTTCCGTGGAACGGTATCAGATGTAGAGAAGGTTGTTGATGAAATTCAGTTTTGTTACTTTGGTCCTGAACAAAACAGTGCAGAGAAGGACACAGTAAATGAGGAAGAAGTGGAAGAGAATGTAGAACCCTCTGTAAGTAAGACATTTAATGATCACATAACAAAATTTGCAATAATCTCTAATGAAAGACCAAATATTACTTGTATTTGTTGCCGCAGAACTCATTATAGAAAACAAACTAGGAATGTTGATCTCTACAGAAAGAGTGAAAATGAAGATAATTATAAGTGGAAGGATTTTGCCACATATATATTTCTTGAAAATTGTTTTGAATTGGGTGAAGATCAGCGTATTTGTAAATACTGTTACAACAAGTTAGAGGAAAATAGAATGCCGACCAGAGCTGTACATAATAATTTAGAATTGGATGCTATTCCTGCTGAACTTTCTGAATTAAATACATATGAGTCTATACTCATTCAATGTGTTCATCCGTTCCAGACCATAGTACGTATGGAGCCCAAAACTGGTAAATTACCTCCTTCAGATTTACTGAGAGGTTTAAAAGGTAGAGTGGTGTTCGGATACTTTGGAAACTGAACCATTAATTATTCTGGTTAATGGTGTACCTACAAAGAATAAGAAGATTTGGCAGGAGCTGGTAGATGTACGGAAAGTACAAAGAGCAAATTTGTATTTGAAAAGGAATAACAAATGGTATGAATCAATTTATATAGAAGAAGAAGAAGAAGAAGAAGATTTACAAGAAGACACAGAAACACCAACTGGACAAATTGAAAAAGTGGACAAGTCAAAGGAAGAAGAAATTTATGAACATTTTAGCATACATGCTCTTCATTCAAAAGAAGTTATGGGAGACAATATTGATCTATTTCAGATGAAGAAAGCAAAAGGAACTCCCGTGAGTGTATGGGAGGAGAGCTTGGAAGCTCGATGTTTTCCCCAGCTGTTTCCTAAAGGAAAAGGAGGACGATACGATGAACGTCCGGAACAGATTCCAGCTTCTGAGTATCGGACTACAAGACTATATGCTGAAGATCCCAGATTTCGACAAAGTATTCCTTATTTGTTCCATCTTTTATTTGAAAGCGACTTGTCTGCATTGTCTTATGCAGTAAATCACATTTTAAAAAGTGGAGTACATTTACAAAATGTGTCTGCTAAGGATTTTATGGAGAAAGTGCAGCACCGAGATGATCATTTGGAAACACAACTGATCAATCTGATGGCTTGTCAGCGTGGGACAAATGAATATTGGTACCGACGCCATGGTGAATTAAAATGCATGTTACGGAATTTAGGAACACCAACATGGTTCGTTACCCTAAGCTGTGCCGAGTACGCTTGGGATGATTTACTGGATTTTCTACGAGAGGCAAATTCAAACATTAAAAACATCGAATACAAGACAGCAGGAGAACTGTGCTCATTGGATCCGGTTAATGTTTGCAGATATTTCAATCATAGATTTGAGGCTATGATGTCCTTCATCTGCAATAAAAAAAATCCACCTCTAGGAGAAGTAGTGGATTTCTTTTGGAGAAAAGAGTACCAGACAAGAGGTGCTCCTCATATTCATATGCTGTTGTGGATCAAGGATGCCCCAAAGTTTGGAACAGATACTGATGAAGCAGTGTTATCTTACATTGAAGAATATGCAACATGTGCTATACCAAAAAGCACAGAAGAGAAAAAGTTAAAGGAGCAAGTTTTACGTTTCCAAAGTCATCGGTGTGGAAAATACTGTCGACGGAAATACAAGAGCAAAGATAAATACTACACTAAATGTCGATTTGGATTTCCTAGACCTGTTCTTTCAAATGGAAGAGTTAACAGTTTTATGTCATCTGTGAGACATACTATCACAAGAAAATCACCTAAGAATACCTCCAACCTTAAAAGAAAAGAAGAATCAAAAAATATAAATGACTACAACCCAGTGATTTTATCCATGTGGAACGCTAACATGGATATACAGTATGTAGCTGACAATTCCATTGCTGTTGCTCGATATGTAACGTCTTACATTACGAAATCAGAAAAAACAGAATTGAAGGAAATGTGGGAAGAGATTTCTCACGAGAAAACTGTCAGTAAGAAGCTGTACAGTTTCAGTTTGAAGATGTTATCGCATCGAGAAATTGGATCCTACGAATGTTCAGATAGGTTATCTTCTGCAAGTCTCTACTCGAAATCAAGAAGAATAATTTGGGCAAGTTTAGGCCTTGCAGCAATGAGAAATCGGGTACTGAAATCTGTTGGAGAAATTGAATATTTGGCCGAGAATGACCCAGAAAGTACAGATATTTTGAAATCAAACATGTTGGACACATATTATCCCAAGAGAAGTCATCATCTGGAGAACATGTGTCTCTATGAAGTGCTGCAGAACTACATTTATTCACAGAAAGCCACAGAAGACATCAACAATGGAAAATATAAAGTCATTGGTGAGGAAGGATGTTTGGTGAAGCAAACAAAAGGAAGTTTGATAAATCACAGGAAGCTGAGTTGCGACACTACTGACAAAAAGGAATTTTACTACTTGGCTCTTTTACAGCTGTTTAAACCATGGCGTACAGAGGATGAACTACTGGGAGAATTTCAAAGCTATGAAGATTCATGTAATGCTTGCAAAGACAGCATACAATGCAGTACATTCACAACTTATCTGCAAATGTTAAATGAAGAAATTGAACAGGAAACTACAATTGCAGCAGAAATAGCTAGAGACAGTTCTCAGGACAGCCAAAGTTCAGGAACACTCAGTCAAGATCCCCTAGGACAACCAATCGTTGAAAATGAAGCATCAATATCCATGAATGAAGTGGAAACGGCTATGAATCAAACTCAAGAAGAATTTATAGACTTACAAAATTTGGAAAGACAACTGAACGAAGAGCAGCAACACATTTATGAAGAGATCAGAAACAAAATTGATCACGGATTTCTACATGAAAAAAAAGAGTGCTCATGCACATCATTTCATCCAATCAGGATGTATGTAAGCGGACAAGCTGGATCTGGAAAAAGTTTCCTAATAAAAGTCATCAGAAGCTACCTACAGCAAAAAACGGATTCTACTTTGTCTTGTGTGGTTACTGCTCCAACTGGGTTAGCAGCATATAACATAAAAGGAATCACTTTACATCGTTTGCTAATGTTACCAGTGGAGCATGAGAACAAAATACAATACCACAAGCTAACTGGAGAAGCATGCTTGGAAGTTTCAAGAGTATTGAAGAAGATGCAAGTTCTCATTATTGATGAGGTGAGCATGGTATCAAACTTAATGCTTGCCTTTGTGCATTTAAGAATGCAGCAAATTCTGAAGACAGACTATGACGTGTTATTTGGAGGAAAACACGTCATAGTTTTTGGAGATCTTTTGCAACTTACTCCAGTTAAAGGACAACCAGTGTTTAATACTGTGACACATGAAGACACGAAGAAGTCATTGGGAAGCATCGGTAATACAAATATTTGGTCCTTCTTTGAGTACAAGGAACTTACTACTAATATGAGGCAAGCAAACGATGAAGAATATGTAAGTATTCTGAAAGATATCAGAATTGGACTACTCACTGAAGCTGGCAAAAAAGCATTAAAGAGTCGGCTGCTACATAATTTATTTCAAAAGGAAGAAATAGTTGCAGAGAAGATATACAAGAACATTGCAGAAAACAAAAGTGTCATCTGCTTAATGCCAACTCTACGTGAATGCTCAATATTCAATGAGGAGCTTTTGAAATTGGAAAAGGAAGATATCAGGAAATTGGAAGCAGTGGACAAAATTGAGGATGGAAGAATTACTGTCACATTAACAGGCACACTGAAAAATAAATTGGATTCACTAGAGAAGAACATTTCCAAAACAGCTGGATTAGAAAAAAATCTATATGTTTGCATGAACTGTAGAGTATTTTTAAGGAGAAATTTGGATGTTGAAAAAGGTTTAGTTAATGGAGCTATGGGAAGAGTTGTGGGTTTTATTAATTATCAGAAAAAAGATGGAATTGAATGTTTAAAAATAAAATTTGATCAGATAGAAGAAGTTAAAGACATTTGTCGTTGTTCAGTTCGTTTCATGCTTGTGAAAGACTTATATGTACGTAGGAAGCAGTTTCCGTTTTCGCTAGCATATGCTGTAACTATTCACAAGTCTCAAGGATTGACTGTAGATTGTGCATTTGTGAACATTGGTTCAACTGTGTTCAAAGAAGGTATGGCATATGTTGCTTTGTCACGAGTGAAAACATTATCAGGTTTATTCATGATAGACTTTGATGATTCAAAAGTTAGTGCTGATACAAATTGTGTAAAGGAGTATAATAGATTAAGAAGAAGCTATGCTCCTCATTTAGGTCAGTATCCTGTGTTGGAGAAACGTGTAGTTTCTCGTAAAAGGAGAAATGAGAATATCTGTAATGAAGATGTAGAGAGGAGGAAAAAAAAGAGGAGTGATGTAATTGCAAGCAAAAAGAATAAGGAAAATGAAGAACAGGTTGTAGGATGTCATTTTGAAAATAGCTCTGGTGTCAACTGCTACGCTAATGTAGTGCTGAATGTTGCATTTTATCTGGAAAGTTTGCAAGAGCAGATAATAGTAAATCAGGGAAAAAGATTGTGTTCTGTGCTGAGTCTCCTTTTTCAAAAGCTGAGTAATGATAAAACTCAAATAGAAAGTGCTACTGAAATGAGAAAACTTTTAGATGTATGTTCAGGACGAACACAGTTTTCTCAAAATGTACAGCAAGACGCACAGGAATTCTTGATGTATTTTCTTCAGGTACTGGAAGAAGAAGGGGTTCCCATTGAAAATTTTTTTGGTCTCTCTTATAAATGGGAACATAGTTGTGAAAACTGTTATAATATATGTGGCTCTAATGTTGATAATGAAAGGTTTATTTATTTAACATTGCCAGAGAGTAAAACAGTCACTTTTGCTAAATTAGTTAAAGATGCTAATCATAGCATGCAATGCGGTGAGTGTAAATCTGACATGTTTTCAACGTTAATTTTAAAGGAATACGGACAGTATGTAATTTTAATGATGCAACGATGTAGAGCTGATGGTTCAAAATTGGATACTTTAATAAAGAAGTTTACAGGACAGCAATTATCAATTTCAGGAAAAACTTTTGTAACAGTTGCAATAATTTTCCATGATGGACCTACTGTAACTTCTGGTCATTACACAGTTTATCTTAAATGTGAAAAAGGCTGGACACTGTGTAATGATTCCCAATTGATTTTTAAGCAACGTTTGCCTTTTGATTTAGCAAATTCCTATCTAATCTTCCTGAAACCTAAATTTTAGAGAGATTTGGCAACATCTGGACAAAACTATTTTACCATTTTATTGGATTACCATTTGGAATTTACAAATAAAAAGATTTAACAAATTATCATTTGGCCTAATGGAAAGGTAACCAATTGTAATGTGGAATTTTTCCATTTTTTAAGGAAACTTTGGAAAACCAAAAATTTAGAAAAAATCGGTAACATCTGCACAATTTAAATTTTGGAATGTTATTGGATTGCCATTGGAAATTTTTTCAAAAAAGATTTTTAAAATTACTATTTGGCCATGCGGAAAGGTAAACAATTCTATTGTGGACTTATTTAATTATTAATAAATCTTTCGGAAACCAAAATGTTACAGAGAATCGGTGAGATCTGTACAATTTAAACTTTAGATTTTTATTGGATTACCATTGGAAATTTAACCAAAAAAGAATTTTAAAATTACTATTTGGCCTAAAGGAAATGGAACCAGATGTATTGTGGAGTTATTTGAGATATATTATTGTGATTATACTTCTGAAACAAAAATATCAGACGGTATTTTAAAGAAATAAGTATTGATATTAGATGATATTTTTTAAGAATATTATGCATTTCTATAAAGTTATGTTTATGCAAAAAGAGATTGTGGGCTTTTTTAAAACAATCTTTGAGATTGTTAATTTTTTTTTTGCCTGCTGTTAAATGATGAATGCAATTGCTTTCACAATTTATAGTGAAATGCAATATATTCTGAAAACAGCAAAAAAAAGCCAAAAATATTTTTTGAAAAATATGTAAATATGCGTACTGTATTATAAAATGTTTTATTAAATATTAATACTTTTTTCAGATTGAGATAGAAAATTTTCGAAAACTAGAACCATTTTTAAAGCAATTAAAAAAAAAATTAAATGAATAAATATTTTTTTGAGTGGGTATGGTAAGTCAATAATATCATGGTCCCTTTTTTCCACTTCTCTACAATCACATTTTCAGTTTTTAATTGTAGTCTCTCAAGGACCTTGTAATGTGATAATTGATTTTTAGTGTTTTTTAACGCGTACGGTAAAAAAAAAAAAACAAAGTTTTTAAAAACATATATAAAAAATAGATGAAAGGTAAGGTTGGCTCTTAAAAGAGCCGTTGTGTTCATGCAGGGACAGAGGAAAGAAAGATTGGGAATATTAGATGGTACGACAAGTGTGCTGATCTATTTTATTGTTCACTAGGGAAATACTGGTCTCCCTATAAGTAATTAGATCATGACAAGTGGCGCACCGTACTTCAACCCTCGCAAACCGAGGGTTCATTTCCAGAGGACGAGAAAAAGGAGATGCTCCCCCCACAGATGAAGGGCTCACCTGACCTGCAGAAGAAGGACTCGGCACTGCAAATGATGGTCCAGGCTGAGCTGCTGTGGATGTGCTTGGTTGATTTACTGAAGGGTTACCTTCAGTAAGTCGAGCATGTGTCCTTCTGTGTACATCCTTAAGGTGTCTCATCATGGTGTGATTCCCAAAGGAATACTTCCTGTCAGGATTCCCTCTTGAAAGTACACGCTTACACAGCTTACAAGTCACTAAGGGTGCATTTACCTTTTGCTGGCCTTCTGGAAAAGAAAAATACTCCCATACGTAAGAGGTCTTTTGTTTCCTCGCTCTCTGCCTCAAGGTAGTGCTGCTAGCCTCACTCTCAGAAGAGCTCTGCTGTTCTGCCATCGTATCACAAAGACAACCCAGCTCCTCCTAAGGGATCACAAGCAGAAATGAGGGGAATGGGTGTGGTGTAGGAGAGTTCTAGAACTGAAAGTAGTTTCTACCAATCAAAAGTTGTGTTTCATGATCACATGACCTACCGTACGCTTACGGTACGCTTACGGTGCGCTTACAGCAAAAGTACGCATGCGCGTAAAAAAGACACACGCACGCGCCCATGCGCACAACAGGCACGCCCCTTCACTTCCGCGTAACGTGCGCGGGCAGCGTACGCGTTACGCGCTGTGCGCGCGTGACGTGCGTATACGCAAATTGCGTAAATGAATGCAAACAGCGTAGAAATCTAACGTAATTAAAGCAACACATGCGCTTACCGTACGCGTACGTTTAAAAAAAAAAAAAAAATGGAAAAACAAAAAAAAAAGTTATACTAATAAATTTTACCTGTTTATTTTAAAAAAATTGTAAAATAAAAACATATTGTAGAATTTTTAAAATTTAACCATAGTCTTAAAAAAAGGATAGACAATTAAAATAAAAATATGTAAAAAAAAAAGAAGAAAAAAAAAAATAGCATTTAAAAAACCTTGCAAATTCACTGAAAAAAACATGGGTTTCACTCACGTTATAGTTAGGAATTAGCATTTAAAAAACCTTGCAAATTCACTGAAAAAACCATGGGTTTCACACACGTTATAGTTAGGAATTAGCATTTAAAAAACCTTAGAAATTCAATGAAAAAACCAAAGGTTTCACACATGTTATAGTTAGCTGGACATTTCACTCGTAAAAAACCATTGAAATTCCCCCGTTATAGTTAGTTCAGCTAACTATAACTCGCGCGCCCGCAATGCACTACTGATGACGTCACATATTACATCACTCATGACATGGTCAGTGACATCACTCATGACATCACTGATGACATCTCAAACGAGGGGATCCTAACAAAAAATACTCATGCGGCACGGCAAGTATGATGAAACACCTAAGGACCCTTCATCCGAACAATCTTGCACAAGAAGAGTGCAAACAGATGAGAAACACTCCTATTCTGTATCTGTAAAAAAGAATCACAAATAAATGCATATTAATAACTTTCAAAATTGTACTATTCCATTACTGTACAAACACATTTTATATAAATACTGACTAAGAAACTATGTCCCTGGACCACAAGTGTGACGATGGTTAAAACACTACATGCATAGTGTTTATGTTTATGTTTATAGGTTTGTAAAGCGCTCGAATGCCAGAGGCGTCTTGGCGCTGAGGTGTGATAGTGGGGGAAGCATCAGGGTCGCTCGTATGGTGTCAAAAAGGTGAGTTTTTAATCCTTTTCTAAAGGCCTGGAGGTCAGGTTGCAGTCTCATGGCTAGAGGCAGGTTATTCCACAGTCTAGCCGCACAATATGTTATTGACCGACCCCCCCAGCGTGACTTTTTGATTTTTGGGACACTAACAAGCCCCTGTGTAGCTGATATAAGGGGGCGTTCAGGGACATAAGGTATAAAAAAATTCCCAAAATCTTCTATGGCGCCACCAAATATTGCCTTGTGCACATACGTGAGTGCCTTAAATTCCACACGTTGTTTGATAGGCAACCAGTGCAGGGATTTAAGTGCTGCCGAGGTTGGTTGTCCTCTGTTAAGTCCCAACAGTAGCCTAGCCGCTGCATTCTGTAGCGACAGCAGCTTCAGCAACTGACACTTGTCAATCCCCAAAAATAGGGCATTTGAGTAGTCCAGCTTTGAAAGAAATAGGGACACCATCACAGTTTTTTGGAGCTCAAGTGGTATGAAAGGAAGCACCTTTCTAAGAATCTTCAAGAGATAGTAGCATGAGGATACAAGACTGTTTACCTGGGCTCCCAAAGTGAGTTTGTTATCAAAAAGGACACCCAGATTTCTAACTTTTCCCACTGGAGTCGGACATGTACCCGCTCCTGACGGCCACCATGATGTGTTCGACAGGGGTAAACCTGGCCCAAGCTCCATCACCTCAGTCTTATCCGTGTTTATCTTTAGATAATTCGGACCCATCCAGGACATGATCTCTGTAAGGCAAGAATAAAACCTGCCTGCTATAGCTCCACACTGATTGTTGGCGGTTAGGACAAGTTGGGAGTCGTCAGCATATGAGACTAGGACAAAGCCATGTTTCCTGACAAGATCAGCCAGAGGTGTCATATACACATTAAACAGAGTGGGAGACAAGGCCGACCCCTGTGGGACTCCGCAGGGAAGGATAAAATCATCTGAAGTCATGCCTTCCTAGAACAGCTTCTGCTCCCTGCCACTGAGAAAGGATGCCAGAAGAGTATGAGCGGTTCCTCCTATCCCAATTGCCCTCAGCCGCTGTGCCAGGGCCAAATGATTAACGGTATCGAAGGCAGCCGACAGATCAAGAAGTACCAAAATTGCCTTTCCCACACTGTCGACTGCCCTATGAATCTCTTCAGCCGCCCTGACCAGCGCTGACTCCGTCGAGTGACGTGGCCTAAAGCCATGTTGGGACGGGTCTAACAGACTGTTAGAGTCTAGATAGGCTGTAAGCACTTTATTTAGATGTTTCTCTAAAACCTTGGCTGCAAAAGGAAGGCCGGCGATGGGGCGGTAATTATTGACATTGGCTGGATCCAAAGTAGATTTTTTAAAAAGGGGAGTGATGGCAGCGCGTTTGCAAATGGCACGATACTTACCAGATATTATAATCTGGTTCAGAATCGGAGTGAGATATTTGCATATCGGATCCGCTGCACGATGCATAAAAGAGGGGGGACATGGGTCGGTTGGAGCTCCAGATTTCAGAGAAAGCTAAATGCCATTAACCTCATCTTTGCCCATCGGCTGAAAACTGTTCAGCCTACATGAGAGCTGTGTGAGGGACCCTAACGGATTCTGAGCTTGTGTGGCATTGGAAAATTTACCATAGATTCCCTTGACCTTCTCTTGAAAATGTTCTGCGAGAGCATTACAGAAGGTCTGGTCTGGCTTAAAAGTATTGACTTGCTGAGGTTTCATCAGTGAATTGACTGTTTTGAACAACTCTCTGGAGGAGTTACCCGCCTTCTTAATTTTAACTGAGAAAAAGTATTTTTTAGCCGCCACTATTGCCTCCTTATATTCACGGATAGCAAAATTGTATAGTATTTTCTTTGAATTGTCATTGTTGATCCTCCAGAGGCGCTCCGCCTTTCTGCAAACAATCTTTAAGTTTTTGAGTTCAGTAGTACACCAGGGGGAGGAAAACTTCCCTTTCTGTATTTTTACTAGTTTAACTGGTGCAACGTTGTCAGCTGCTCCCAGAATCCAGTTATTAAACTGCTGTATAGTGATATTATTATCGCCGTTTAGTCCAGTAGGACCTGGACCTAATACTGATTCAAAAACACCTTCCTTTACTTTGTCCCAATGTCTAATGGGAGTTTTAGTCAAACTTGCTTGTACTGTGAGCTGCCTTTTCATACTTTTAAGCTTAAAATAGATGGCCTTGTGATGAGTCCATGGTAGCTCCACTACCTTAGAAAAGGAAATGTCTGCTCCATTAGTAAAAATCCCATCCAGCGTATGACCAGCTGTATGTGTGAGACCTACTATTATCTGTTTTAAATTGAGTGCTGCCATATTATCTAGGAGTCTCTCAGTTTAAGCATTATTGTTCAGCTCCAAATGATAGTTGAAGTCGCCTAGGGCCGTAAAAGAGTGACAGCCAGTGTACGGTTCCAAAATCGTCATCAATGTTTGCGTGAAAGTTCCTCTTGGTCCAGGGGGTCTATATATTAAAATGCCCTGGAAGATCTGCAAGTTATTCACTTTTATGCGAAACTGCAGAGCTTCTGCTGGGAGAGTCACAATGTTCTCTATATGAACTTTAAAGTTGGCTCGGTGGATAATAGCTATCCCTCCACCTTTCCCTGTTTCTCTATTTTGCGAAAGATATACATATCCATCAGGGACTGCAATATTCCAGTCCGGGACCGAAGAGTTATCTGTCCAGGTTTCACTTAAAAAAACAATGTCTGGAGCAGAGGAGCAAATAAGGTCCTCAACGTCATACCTGTGCTTAACCATGGAGCGAACGTTTAACAAAACACAGTTAAAATAGTCAAAGGTGGATGCTTCAGGGATTGTAGGGACTTGCTCCAAGGCCTTCCCAACAGGGCCTGACTCTAATTGACTATCTGGAGTAATCTCCTCCAACATTCCCCTCAGACCTTTGCACTGCCTCCCTTTACACTTCCCATATTGATCTGATTGAAAGAGGCATATAGGACAAATAACCGCAGCGCTCGTGAGCGAAAAAATCGGAGAGTTCTGAGGTACACAAGCAGTAGATCTGAGGTTCAAAAGGGCCTGTCTATCATACCATATGAGTTTATTTGGTCCAGGGGTTGTGGCGCTGGTCGCGCTCCGGGCACCGACGGGCGCAGACGGGCTTACCTTTGGCACGCCCATGGCGCGCCACCGGCGCGCCCGCTCCGCTGCGCGCACGCTTCATCGCCCCAAATATAGCAGCGGGGTAGCGAACAACTAGAGCGTCAGCCCCGTTGCAATGCGATTCCCGAAATGGTTCCGGGAGTCGCGGGGGCCGAACGCTCGATCAGGAAGTGAAGAGAGAGATCGGAGAGCAAGTCACAAGTAAGTTAAAACAGTGTAAACAAGCAGCGCTTAAAACACCTAAGTTTCACTTATTAAAAATATTAAAATTAGGAACAACGGTCAGAGCTAAAAGCAGA
Organism: Triturus cristatus; assembly: GCF_964204655.1. Lineage (NCBI taxonomy): Eukaryota > Metazoa > Chordata > Amphibia > Caudata > Salamandridae > Triturus > Triturus cristatus. The sequence goes on along the minus strand of NC_140591.1, from coordinate 1,666,616,049 downwards.
GCAAAGCAGCAATTGTCAAATTTCCATGTGCAAATGAGCAAAAACAGGTTTGTGTTTTCGATCCTGAGACCTGAGACACACTGTCTACACAATGCGCGCATGCTCCATCACGCCAAATATAGCGGCAGGGTAGCGAACAACTAGAGCGTCAGCCCCGTTGCAATGCGATTCCCAAAATGCTTCTGGGAGTCGCGGGGGCCGAACGCTCGATCAGGAAGTGAAGAGAGAGATCGTAGAGCAAGTCACAAGTAAGTTAAAACAGTGTAAACAAGCAGCCCTTAAAACACCTAAGTTTCACTTATTAAAAATATTAAAATTAGGAAAAATGGTCAGAGCTAAGGCCTGGCTCAGTGCATGAATACTTGGGCACTGACTGAATGATTAGAGTACTGCAAGGAGTGTGCCTGGATGAATTTATAAGTGATTGGGTTTTGGCGCAGTGAATGGATTAGTACATGATTCTGAATGGGTCACTAGAGGAGTGCAACGGGAGTCACAGGGTGTTTGCTGGAAGTGAATGGATACTGACTGGGAAATTGAAGGTGTGAAAGACAAGTGTGTAGATGGTTAGAGGACTGCATGCATAGTGGATAGGGGTTTGAAGAAGTCCATGTGCTAAGACCTGGCTCAGTGCATGAATACTTAGGCAGTGACTGAATCAGAGTACTGGAAAGAGAGTGACTTTGGGAATTTATAAGTGTTTGGGTTTTGGCACAGTGAATGGATTAGTACATGCTGTTGAATGGGTCTCTAGAGGACTGCAAAGGAAGTGACAGGATGTTTCCTGGAAGTGTATGGATACTGACTAGGGAATTGAAGGTGTACAAGACAAGTATATAGTATGTTAGAACACTACATGCATACTGCATAGACATTTGAAGCAACCTATTTGGTACTAAGAAACTGACTAAATAATCAGAATACTTCTAGGACAGTGCTTAAGTAAAACATTTACATTTTCAGTTCTGCCACAGTGAACAGAATAGTACATGGTACTGCACCTTAGTGTCAAACCCTGACTCATTTTATCAATGCATAAGCAAAGACTACCTTCTAATGCTACTAATACTTGACAACATGAAAGGTTTTAAAAGAGTTATCTGCTAAAAAATACACAATGTTACCAAATGCTTCTCTCACAGTGCTTCCCAAATGCACACAGACTCACAGTGTGATTCTAGACAACAACCACTATACGTAGGAGTTTACCAAAAATCATTCACTACTGTGGAAGTGGTAAGGGAACTGCACACAATCTTCATATTTCAGGACTGCACTTTTATGTCAAAGCCTGACTCATTTAATCAAAGCATAAGCAAAGACTGGCTTCTAATGCTACTAAAACTTGACAAAATGACCGGTTTTAAAACAGTTATCTGTCAGCAAATACACGATGTTACCAAATGCTTCTCTCACAATCCTTAACCAAATGCACACAGACTCACAGTGTGATTTTAGACAAGCAACACTATCCTAGGAGTTTACCAAAACTCATTCACTGGTCTGGAAGAGTTAATGGTACTGCACACAATCTACATATTTAAGTACAGCACATCAGTGTCAAAGCATGACTCATTTAATCAACGCATAAGCAAAGACTGGATTATAATGCTACTAAAACTTCACAACATGACAGGTTTTAAAACAGTTATCTGTCAGCAAATACATGATGTTACCAAATGCGTCTCTCACAGTGATCCCAAATACACACTAACTCACAGTGTGATTCTAGACAAGCACCACTATCCCTAGGAGTTTACCAAAACTCATTCACTACAGTGCAAGTGGTAAGAGAACTGCACACAATCTACATATTTCTTGACTGCAATTTACTGTCAATGCCTGACTCATTTCATAAAAGCATAAGCCATAACTGTCTTCTAATGCTACTAAAACTTGACAACATGACATGTTTTATTTAAAACAGTTATCTGTCCGCAAATACAAGATTTTCCAAACACTTCTCTCACAGTGGTTCCCAAATGCACACAGACTCACAGTGTGATTCTAGACAACAACAACTATACCTAGGAGTTTACCAAAAATCATTCACTACTGTAGAAGTGGTAAGGGAACTGCACACAATCTTCATATTTCAGGACTGCATTTTTGTGTCAAAGCCTCACTAATTTAATCAAAGCATAAGCAAAGACTGGCTTCTAATGCTACTAAAACTTGACAACATGACCGGTTTTTAACCCCTTCCCCACTCATGACGGAACCACTCCGTCATGAGCCACTGTCGCCGTGTGCTCATGACGGAGTCGTCCCGTCATGCTGCGGCCGTTGGCGGCCGCGCCGCCCACGCGGCGCTAATTCCCCGCCTGTGCGGGCGATTAGCGCAGTGGGCGGAGTCCTGATGGAACCACTCCGTCATGAGCACAGCTCAACCGCGGCTCATGACGGAGTGGTTCCGTCATGAGCACCGCGCCACCGCGCTGCCCCCAAACCCCCCCAGCGCTGCGGCGGAATTCCCGCCGCAGCGAAAGGGTTAAACAGTTATCTGTCAGCAAATACACAATGTTACCAAATGCTTGTCTCACAATCCTTACCCAAATGCACACAGACGCACAGTGTGATTTTAGACAAGCAACACTATCCTAGGAGTTTACCAAAACTCATTCACTAGTCTGGAAGAGTTAATGGTACGGCACACAATCTACATATTTAAGTACAGCACATCAGTGTCAAAGCATGACTCATTTAATCAACGCATAAGCAAAGACTGGATTCTAATGCTACTAAAACTTCACAACGTGACAGGTTTTAAAACAGTTATCTGTCAGTACATACATGATGTTACCAAATGCTTCTCTCACAGTGATCCCAAATAAACACTAACTCACAGTGTGATTCTAGACAAGCACCACTATCCCTAGGAGTTTACCAAAACTCATTCACTACAGTGCAAGTGGTAAGGGAACTGCACACAATCTACATATTTCACGACTGCAATTTACTGTCAATGCCTGACTCATTTAATGAAAGCATAAGCCCTAACTGTCTTCTAATGCTACTAAAACTTGACAACATGACATGTTTTAAAACAGTTATCTGTCAGCAAATACACGATGTTACCAAACACTTCTCTCACAGTGGTTCCCAAATGCACACAGACTCACAGTGTGATTCTAGACAAGCACCACTATCCCAAGGAGTTTACCAAAAATCATTCACTACTGTGAAAGTGGTAAGGGAACTGCACACAATCTTCATATTTCAGGACTGCACTTTTGTGTCAATGCCCGACTCATTTAATCAACGCATAAGCAATGACTGGCTTCTAATGCTACTAAAACTTGACAACATGACAGGTTTTAAAATAGTTATCTGTCAGCAAATACACAATGTTACCAAATTCTTCTCTCACAGTGGTTCCCAAATGCACACAGACTCACAGTGTGATTCTAGACAACAACCACTATACCTAGGAGTTTACCAAAAATCATTCACTACTGTGAAAGTGGTAAGGGAACTGCACACAATCTTCATATTTCAGGACTGCACTTTTGTGTCAAAACCTGACTCATTTAATCAAAGCATAAGCAAAGACTGGCTTCTAATGCTACTAAAACTTGACAACATGACCAGTTTTAAAACAGTTATCTGTCAGCAAACACACAATGTTATCAAATGCTTCTCTCACAATCCTTACCCAAATGCACACAGACTCACAGTGGGATTTTAGACAATCAACACTATCCTAGGAGTTTACCAAAACTCATTCACTAGTCTAGAAGAGTTAATGGTACTGAACACAATCTACATATTTAAGTACAGCACATCAGTGTCAAAGCATGACTCATTTAATCAACGCATAAGCAAAGACTGGATTCTAATGCTACTAAAACTTCACAACATGACAGGTTTTTAAAAAGTTATCTGTCAGCAAATACATGATGTCACCAAATGCTTCTCTCACACTGATTCCAAATACACACTAACTCACACTGTGATTCTAGACAAGCACCACTATCCCTAGGAGTTTACCAAAACTCATTCACTACATTGCAACTGGTAACGGAACTACACACAATCTACATATTTCAGGACTGCACTTTTCTGTCAAAGCCTGACTCATTTAATCAAATCATAAGCCATAACTGTCTCCTAATGCTACTAAAACTTCACAACATGACAAGTTAAAACAGTTATCTGTCAGCAAATACCCGATGTTACCAAATGCTTCTCTCACAGTGGTTCCCAAATGCACACAGACTCACTGTGTGATTCTAGAGAAACAACACTATCCCTTGCACTATACCAAAACACATGTCTTCATCTAGAAGTAGTACTACATTTTAGTATAGAAACATTACATAACTCATTTCACAAACTCATAAACAATGGCTGGTTTTTAATTCTACCAAAATATAAAAACAACACAGTCATCTGTCTGCAAACACATGAAAAACACAAATGCCTATCACAAAATGGTTTCTACATGCACACACACTGTCAATAAGATTGTAGAGAAAAAAAAGTACTCCCTACACTTTAGCAGGAGAAATACATTAGTCTGATTAAAAGCAAAATAGTCTACATCCATCCCCTCACAATTAAATAACTCATCTTTCAAGTTCTTTTGTAGATTAAGAAGTATATCAGTCACTCACCATATTTTCTTTTACAGAATCTCTGCACTGTGCACCTCTCAGCAAAAACAAAGAATGGAAAAGTTTCCGTTTCATTTTCCACACATACACATGTAAACATCAAATCAAAATTCTTCACACATAAACTCAAAAGCAAACACAAATTTCTATTGGTTAAACATTTCAACCCTTTCCAACTGAAATACATTTCAACCCTTCCCCCAATCTGCCTTCTGCCTGTTACCATAGAAACAGTGCATGGAACACTGCACTGAGCTCACTGGTCACAAGTTCAGCACACAATGTTACTAAACAAGACAGGAAGTGTGCTTGACTTTTCAACATATGAGCTTATCATATATAAAGTTCCTTACAATCTGTTTTTGTTAACCAATAATATAAAACAGAAATATACACTCTACCTTTTAGTGTAGAAAGTAGTCATACAACCAATGATTTCTTGTCTTTTTTCAAAAAACATTGCAGTGGATCCGCGCACCCAACACGTGAGAATCCGTGCACCCAACGCGATAGGATGCGTGCACCGTGCGCGCATTTTGCTGTTTTTTTTTTAAAAAAAGGGGGCCCCAGGGGGTCCTTCTGGGACCCCCTAAGCACCTCTAGAGGGTCAGAGTATTTCCACTCTGCCCCTTTATATGTTTTACACACTTTTTCCCCTTGCTTTTTCAGCCTCGCTTCTACCGAGGCAGAAAATGGCCGCCAACAGTTCCTGATTTCGAATATAGAGAGACACTCAACAGCCAATTAGCATTCAGGGCGTGATCAGGAGGGTGCGCGCTCAGTTTGGGGAGGGTGCGCCTACGGTGCGTGTAGGGTGCGCGGATCCTACGCGGCTATAGATATTTATGTACTTTTAACTCTAATTTTCTCAGGAACTACTGAACAGATTCACACCATATATGCAAAAGGCACGAGTCTGAACTGAGGACTACCTCTTTACCAAATTTGGTGTCATTCCGTTCAGCGGTTCGGGCTGTAGCTGCGACAACAGATCCTATGGGAAATTGCATGGATAAAACGCGTTTTGGGACCCCGCTTGATGAATCACCACGAAACTTTCAGGGTAGGAGCGGAGCGGAGCGGGTTAAAAGTTTGGAAAATTTCGCGAGGTTTCATCAACCGGCACCAGACTTATTGGGAATAGAATGTTGCGGATTTCCTATGGAAAATAGGTCCTAACTATAACTACCTACTGGCGACCGCCAGTAGGTAATATATATTTATATTTAGTATACTATGTATACATGTGAGAATGTGTCGATCCACCTGTTTACCTCTGTGGCACGGAAAACATGGGTGGAACTGACGTCAGCACGCCAACGAGGTCCTCTTATGGCTCCTATGACATCATACAGTGTTGCGAGCGGAGCCGTGCTATTATGGCATCGTCATCGACGTGGTGGGAGAGCTAGGAAAGAATTTCCGCGGAATGCTGGCGCAGGGGATATTCACCAAAGTGTTCAGGCTAGTCCTTTAGGAGCAACTGTTTATGTTGCCACTCCAGAAACCGAAACTAGTGATCCGAGGGCAGTGGCCGTGCAGATGGCACACGAGGTGGGGAGCACAGTCGTGTGCACAGGTAGGGCAGCGAAGTGACAAGCACCACTACCCACAGAAAAGGTAACAAGGGCATTGAATAACACAGGATCTTCTCTTTGTATCTGGCAGGAACAAAAAGGTTAAAATGCCCTAGTTCCAAAATGTAGAATTAGTGATACAACGGCCTTCAAGAGGATCTGCGATGGATGCCGCTTCTGCCTTCCGTACACTGGAGGCGGCACATGGGTCACACGGAATGGTCATACAGTGGTAGAAGGCACACTCGTTGACCTCTCATGGCACTGCTCCACACTTCGGGGACAACGCTTTCCATTAGCTGTGTTTTCTGATGACGTGTCATGCCGGCCCCGTCCCAACAGCAGAACCCCTTTAGATCCAAACAGACTCTTTCACTCTCTCACCGGAAGTGAAACCAGGCCACGCGGACACTTTCACAATACAACAGCCGGGAATGCACTTTTCGGTAAAAAAAAAACACATTCCTTCCTCCTAATTTATCAAATAACCGACTTACTGAAGAACAGGGGCCAGCTTCGATCAGTAAACAGCCGTTACAATGACTTTTTACTTTGCGATACCATTACAACGCATGCATTACCACGCATGCCTTGTACATCGCAAAGTCATTACTACTCATTCTTTATAGACGATCCACGTCGTTTATTTATTTATTTATTTTTAACATTTATAGAGCGCACTGTAACCCTGCGGGAATTTTGGCGCTAAGACACCGGAAAAGAAGCTGGCGGGTGAAGCTACAGTGCTGAGCCGGAAGATCATACTTTAGGAAAGAGCTACATCTTAACTTTCCTACAGAACATCATCAGGTCCTGTATTCTCCTTATTTCCAAAGGAAGATGATTCCAAAGGCAGGCAGCTGCCACGCCAAATGCTCTTCTCCCCCAGAGTTACTCTCTTTGACCTAGGAATCCTGACAAGATTAGCAGTCGAGGAGCGGAGGTTACGTGCAGGTTCATACCATTTAAACGTGCCCTGAAGCAGTTTAGACCCCCATCCATGAAGTGCCTTGAACACTATACAAAGGAATTTGAACAAAATCCTTTGAGTCACCGGGAGCCAGTGCAGCTCTGCCAACACCTAGGTTGTGATGTACAATGTGCCCTTGTCAGTGCAAGGTTCGCTGCTGCTGCCTGGATATCCTGGAGCCTTGCAATCCAGGAGACTCCAGGAGCAGGCATTGCAGTATGTCAGGCAACTCGAATAATGCTCCTAACTACTGTGATTCTTGCCTGGGCTGGCAGTAGTGGTAGCACTTTACGGAGTCCCCGGACAAGTGTATAGCAGCCTCCCACCAGTTTGTTGACATGGGATTCCAAATTCAGCTTCTCATTAAAGCTGACCCCCAGATTGCGTACTGTGCTCACTGGTACCAAAGGAACAACTGTGGGTATGGACCAAAAGTCAGCTGGTAGCACTGATGGTACGCTACCCACCCTACAGTGCAGAATATCTGTTTTCTCATTATTAAATTGTAACGAGTTGTCTCTCAACCAATTAACCATTTCTCTCATGCACGCATGAAAAGTTTCCTTGGAGTCCACGTGGTCACTGTCCAGGGACATGATAAGCCAGCTCAGTGCCACACCTGCCACTCCCAGAGCTTTCAGACCAGCCTTGCAAGGAGGATGGTATGGTTCACCGTGTCAAATGCGGTTAAAGTTGCTGATTAACACCTGTCCGCCCGCATCCCAAGATTGTCCAAAATGCTCACCATGGCTGTCTCTGTTCCATGGCCTGCAGTGTTTAAATATTTAAATAGCGCAACTCGTACAGCCCTCCCAATCACAAACAATTCCCAATGTCGTTGTAAGGAAACAGAGGCGGTTTTGTTTCCTCACAACGACGTGAGCCGCCCCTCGAAGACGACATGAAGCAGGAACCACGAGGTGAAAGGAACCAAGAGGAGTGGGAGGTAAGGGTGATTGGGCATGGGGTGGTGGTCACTTTTCTAGGGTTTAGGGTAGTGCAGTGGTGTTTGGGTTGTGTAGGGTGTTGTGATGGGGTAGTGTTTTAGGGTTTAGGGTAGTGCAGTGGTGTTTGTGTACTGTAGTGGGTCATGCTGCTGGTAGTGTTTTAGCGTTTAGGGTAGTGCAGTGATGTTTGTGTAGTGTAGGGGGTTGTGCTTGAGATAAATTTAGGGTTTAGGGTAGTGCAGTGGTGTTTGTGTAGTGTAGGGGGTCATACTGGGGTAGTGGTTTAGGGCAGTGCAGTGGTGTTTGGGTAGTGTAGGGGGTCGTGCTGGGGGTAGTGTTTTAGGGTTTAGGGGAGTGCAGTGGTGTTCGGGCAAAGTAGGGGGTCGTGCTGGGGTGGTGTTTCAGGGTTTAGGGCAGAGCAGTGGTGTTCGGGCAGTGTAGGGGTCATGCTGGCGGTGGTGTTTCAGGGTTTAGGGCAGAGCAGTGGTGTTCGAGCAGTGTAGGGGACATGCTGGGGGTAGTGTTTCAGGGTTTAGGGCAGAGCATTGGTGTTCGGGCAGTGTAGGGGGTTGTGATGGGGTAGTGTTTTAGGGTTTAGGGCAGTGCAGTGGTGTTTGTGTAGTCTACAGTGCATGTGCTGCATCGCTAGGCGAGACTTAAAAAGCATTGCACCAAGATGGCTGCCAACACTTCCTGGATTTAAGTGTTGGCAGCCAAACAGAGCCAAGCCTGTGCTTGTGTAGTTAGGTCCCGCCCAGAGATATAAAGATTTTTTTCCTTTAATATCTCAAACTACTGAATGGATTTACACCATTTAAAAAAAAAGGTCGCTTTATAAACCAAGCACTACCTTTTTGCCAAATTTGATGTAATTCCGTTCAGCAGTTTCAGCTGTAACCGTGTCTGATGTTTCCTATGGGAAAATAGTTTTTTACCTCTATTTTATGAATTTCTCAGGAACTAATGAATGGATTTACACCATTTAAAAAAAAGGTCTCTTTCTGAACCAAGGGCTACTTTTTTGCCAAATTTGGTGTAATTCTGTTCAGCAGTTTAGGCTGTAGTTGTGTCTAAAGTTTTCTATGGGAAATAACATCGAGAAAACACATTTTGGGACCCCCGTTTTTTTCTCAGCCCCCACTTGGCGAATCACCCCGAAACTTTCAGGATGGTAGCTGACCGGAGCGGGCCACAAGTTTTATATTCGTCAACCGGCACCAAAGTTATTGGGAAAAGAAAAAACGCTTTTCCTATGGAAACTAGGTCCTAACTATCTACTGGCGACTGCCGGCAGACTATATATATATATATACGTATGATTCCCCTATGTTGTTGTGTCCTTCATAGTTCTGGTGTATATTTTGAGACAGTACATGCATGCCCATCTGTGGGCTAAATCAAAACAATTATATATTGTGATAAGAATGTATTTACATATCTACATGGAATACTGGCAGAATTACTGCATTATTTCCTTTTCTCTGAGACATTCAAAGATGGCGCTATGATTTGTTGACAAACTAAGCTTAGTCTGTTTTCTGTCTCTACACCGGAAACATCGAAAATGCTTTTAAATGTGTAATGGCTGCCGCGTTTCATTGCAGAAATTGACGAAGGCTGAGTGCCGAAACGCGTCTTTGCCCAGGGTTCAAATAATAAATTATTTTTTGAACTCTCCCCCGTGAGTGCTGTCGTCTGTGATGGGGACGATTACCTAATGGAACTGGGAGCTTAATATATATATATATATATATATTTACTGAAAAAAACATAGGCTTCAGGGGCGTTATAGTTAGGAATTGGCATTTAAAAAACCTTAGAAATTCACAAAAAAAACCATAGGATACATTTAATGACTCACTTATAGAGTCAGTTACGCACCTGGAAAATCATCCATTCACTCACACACTTGTACACCCACTGATTCTTCAACAGGCCTTTCAATATATATATTAAACATATTAAAACTTTACAGAAACACAGACTCACTGGATGACGTCATCAGTGATGTCATCAGTGATGTCATTTGAGATGTCATCAGTGATGTCATCAGTGATGCCACTGATCATGTCATGAGTGATGTAATATGTGACGTCATCAGCAGTGCATTGCGGGGGCGCGAGTTATAGGTAGCTGAACTAACTATAACGGGGAATTTCTAGGCTTTTGTACGAGGAAAATGTCCAGCTAACTATAACGCCCCTGAAACCTATGTTTTTTTTTGTGAATTTCTAAGGTTTTTTAAATGCCAATTCCTAACTATAACGCCCCTCAAACCTTTGGTTTTTTCAGTGAATTTCAAAGGTTTTTTAAATGCCAATTCCTAACTTTAACGTGCATGAAACCTTTGGTTTTTCAGTGAATTTTAAAGGTTTTTTAAATGCTAATTCCTATCTATAACTTATGTCTGAAGATATCATGTTTAATGATTTTGATTGGATTTCTATATTTTTCAAATTCAGCGTGTCAATTTCATTAATTATCTTTTTTTTAAAATACTTTTTTAACTCCATTTTTTAAACTTATTTTTTCAATTAATTCTTTTAAAAATTAAAAAATGTTATTTGAACTTAATGGGTTTTACAAACATTTTTTTTATATTTTTCAAAATATTTTTTTAACTATATGTTCAAAACTGTATTTTATATATTTTTTTCAATGTTTTTGGATCCGCGCACCCTATGTGCACAGTTCTCGATCCCTACGTGATAGCATCCGTGCATGGTACAAGTTGGGTACGTGTTTAGTGCGCGATCGCAATGTGACAGGTACGCGACTCGCAGCCTATACGCGACACATTCGATGTACGTAACATGACGTTTATGCGCTTCCGCAATGCGTCATCTGTGTCTATGACGCAGTAGGTGCGCGGATCCCGGGAAGTATTTAACATTAAAAAAACATATGTATGTATTTCATGTGAATATTAATTGAAGATAAACTCTAAACTAGTCTTAAAACTAAAATATTTTTACATCTAATCCTATAAGAAAATGTTATTCAATTTCGCGGATGCGCGCTGGGTGCGTGCTGCGTAAGCGCAGGGTGCGCGGATCCCATGTGACCTGCAAAAAAAGAGATTTGATGGGTTCATTACACTTCTAACTATTGAAAGACCCCACCCATTTCAATCATTCTTCTTTGACCTTCTTTAGAGCACCATCTCTTTGGAGAGAAGAAGATTTTTTAGACTAAGTTTACTCTTAGCTCTAACTTTTTTCAACCAAAAATGGCTTCAGGGCAGCAGGCATCACCTGCATCACCTCATACTTCTGAGGATGAATTTTTGTCGGAGGCACCACCCAAAAAATGTTTTTCTTCAGTGGTGTGGAAATTTTTTACTTTTCCAGAGGGGCAGAATAAGACCAATGCCACCTTGGTCACGTGCAAGATTTGCAAAAGAGTCCTATCGAGAGGGATCCTAACAAGAAATACTCTTGCGGCACGGCAAGTATGATGCAGCACATGAGGACCCTTCATCCAAACAATCTTGCACGAGAAGAGTGCCGACGGATGAGAAAACTCCTGCTCCTGCGCCATTCACCTCATCGCAGCCGAGCACATCAAGAGTGCATCCATCAGCCCAAACCGTGGACATCCGTACTCAATTTCAATTTTTAAAAGTGCTCTGCACTAAGTGCAATAAGACTTTGTGCTATGGTGAGCAGTCGATCGATCTGATCTGCCATCGGCAAGAAAGTCACATTTGCTAGTTTTTTTTTTTTTTTTTATTGTTCCCTGAAGTTCATTGTTTGGTTTCTCCTGTTGTTTTTTTTGTTGTTTTTTTGTGCAGAAAACCCCCCAAAATTTAAAAATTGTTCAGGACACCCAAAAAAAATTATAGAAGAAGAAAGAAGAAAAAAAGAAGTTCTTGTAAGAACTAACTTTCCTGGTTCAAAAAACAGAGCTAAGGGCCATATGTAGGTAAAACGTGTTTTGCGATTCTCAAATTGCAATTTTTAGGGAACCGCAATTAGAGAATTGCAAAACAGAATGTAGGTAGGATTGCAAAATATTTTGCGATTCCCACCTATTCCTTATTCACGAATCCCAAATTGAGATTCGCAAATAAGGAATACCTTGCCATTCATTCCTATGGGCTAGAAGGCCCATAGGAATGAATAGGAATACATTCTCAATTTGTGATTCTCAATTAGAGAATCGCAAATTGAGAATGCAATTTCAAGGTTGCAAGGGTGTCAATAGGACACCCTTTTGCACCCCTGAAATAAACATGTGTGCACATGTGGCGCACATACATGCGCTAAGGGCATGTATGTGCGCCACATGGCACTTTGAAAAATGCAAAAAAGTGCATTTTTCAAGGAAATCGCAAATTACCACCAACCTGAGGTTGGTGGTAATATGCGATTCCTTAAGCCAAAATTGCACAACTTGGGTGCTTCCTACATTGCATTTAAGACATCGCAATTTGGGATTCCTTAAATGCACTAGCAAAATAAGGAATCACAAATTTTGTGATTCCTTATTGTGCGTGTGGGTTTTTGTGTGCTACATAGCACACTGCCCAAATTGCGATCGCAAACGCCGAAATTCGGCGAATTTCAGCATTTGCGATCGCAATTTGGCTTCCTACATATGGCCCTAAATTTCTTTGTTAGTTTAGTTGAATGTATGTGTAGTATGTAATTGACTGAATGAATGCATTAGTAGCGTATGGTGAATGTATAAGTGCAGAACTATGAGGAAGTGCTGCAGCATCACACAGTAACCTCTTTAACTGCAGTGTGCTGTAGTACTTCCGAAGCACAGGGATGCAACATATGTACATAAATATGTTGCAAATCTATGCTTCTCTCTGCACGGCTGCTTAAAATGCAGCCATGTGGTGACACAGGCACCCTTGCACCATAGTGCAAGGATATCTGTGTCATGTGCTGTTTGTTTTTCTGCAGGAAGACACAACTTCCTGCACAAAAACAATGAGAAAATGCATTTTTCTTCTTCAATGTATGCTGAACATTTCAGCATGCATTGAAGATATAAAAATGTGGAGAAATTAAAACAATTCTCCTTGTTGTGCTTTCCTACACCAAATTTAAAATGGTGCAGCATTTTCACACATATCGAGATTTATGATTTCTGATAAATCTAGACATGTGTCTTGTTCTATGAGTATTACGTGCAATCATGCACAACAACACTTATAGAACACCCTTTCAACACAAGTGGTGTTCATGATGAGGTTATATTTACATAGAGTATAAAAAGTGAACAGAGTGCCTTTTCCTCTCTTTGTAAATATAAAAGAGTATCTTGCACAATAACTATGTTACAAAAAGTGACATATTTCTGTTTTAATTTCCTTGCGAATGATAGAAGGTAAGCACAGAGTTTTGTCTGCAAAGATGTTCAAAGAAGAATGATTGAAATGATTGTGGTCCTTCAACAGCTAGAAAGGTGAAATATTATGAACCCCTCAAATCTCTTTTTTTGCAGGTCACATGCTATCTGATTATAGTCAGATTTCAAAACTACATAAACAGAGTGTTTTTAGAAACATGTTTCAACTTTGTAGCTTCTTGCAGGCCTCTTCATTCTGCATATTGAGACTTAGTTAAACTTACCTTCACAGTAATAGGAATAAAAAATGGTATACATTTTTTTCTGTTTTTCATTCAAATATAAATTCATATAAATTGCTTATTTTAAAATTTGGATCTGTGAAAGAAAAGGAAAAAAAAATTATAACATGTAATAATACATTTTTTACAACACAGCATAATTTCCACAAAGTCATTTTTTTGCCTTTTTTGCTGTTCTCAGAATATATTAAATTTCATTAAAAATAGTGATTTCAATCGTACTCATCACTTAACAGCGGGCAAAAAAAACACAATCTCAAAGATTGTTAAAAAAAAAACAACATGCCATTCTCAAAATCCAAATCACAGAAATATAAAATGCACAGCTAACAACATTTTTTAACTTTAACTTACAAAAACTGTAAATGATGTCACTATAAAATATTCACCAAATCTAAAGTTGAATTTTTGGAGGATGCACCACGCCCACAACGTTTTTCTTCAGTGATGTGGAAATTTTCTACTTTTCTTGAGGGGCAAACAAAGACCAATACCACCTTTCTCATGCACAAGATTTTCAAAAGAGTTCTGTTACGAGGGGATCCTAACAAAAAATACTCATGCGGCACAGCAAGTATGATGAAACACCTAAGGACCCTTCATCCAAACAATCTTGCACAAGAAGAGTGCAAACAGATGAGAAACACTCCTGTTCTGTATCTGTAAAAAAGAATCACAAATAAATGTATATTAATAACTTTCAAAATTATACTATTCCATTACTGTACAAACACATTTTATATAAATACTGACTAAGAAACTATGTCCCTGAACCACAAGTGTGACAATGGTTAAAACACTACATGCATAGTGTATACTACTTTGAAGCAGTTCATGCCCTAAAGCCTACCTCACTAAAACTCTACATGCTAACTGACTGTGGCGCATATCAACAACAACCGGCGATAATTATCTCTAAGCGCACTTAGCGCTAGGATAATTATCCCCGGCTAGCGTGAATTTTTATCGCTGAGATAGCGTGCTATTAGCAACGCTTATCTCAATAGCGATAAAAATCCTCACGCTAACAGGCTAACGTGAGATTATCGCTGGAAACCCAGCGATAATCTCACGTTACCTTGTTGATAGGGACAGGCAAACTTAGCCATGATATCCTCCTTCCATAGGATATCATGGCTAAGTCAGAAAAATACCAGACGTAAAAAAGCAGCGTTAACCGCGGTTAGCGCTGCTTTTTTTGTCTCTAACAGGGATAGCGACATTCTTGATAATAGGAGAAATGTCGCTTAGCGTATGGATACTGACTAGGGAATTGAAGGTGTGAAAGACAATTGTGTAGGTGGTTAGAGGACTGCAGGCATAGTGGATAGGGGTTTGAAGCAGTCCATATACTAAGGCCTAGGTCACTGGATGAGTACTTGGATACTGACTGAATGATTAGAGTACTGCAAGGAGAGTGCCTGGGTGAATTTATTAGGGTTTGGCGCAGTGAATGGATTAGTACATGATGCTTAATAAATTCACTAGAGGAGTGCAAGGGGAGTGACAGGGTGTTTGCTGGAAGTGTATGGATACTGACTGGGGAATTGAAGGTGTGAAAGACAAGTGTGTAGGTGGTTAGAGGACTGCATGCATAGTGGATAGGGGTTTGAAGAGTCCATGTGCTAAGGCCTGACTCATGAATACTTAGGCAGTGACTGAATCATTAGAGTACTGGAAAGAGAGTGTCTTTGTGAATTTATAAGTGTTTGGGTTTTGGCACAGTGAATGGATTAGTACATGGTGTTGAATGGGTCACAAGAGGACTGCAAAGTGAGTGACAGGGTGTTTCCTGGAAGTGTATGGATACTGACTAGGGAATTGAAGGTGTAAAAGACAAGTGTATAGTATTTTAGAACACTACATGCATACTGCATAGACATTTGAATCAATCTATTTGGTACTTAGAAACTGACTAAATAATCAGACTACTTTTAGGATAGTGCTTAGGTAAAACTTTTCAGTTCTGCCACAGTGAAGAGAATAGTACATGGTACTGCACCTTAGTGTCAAACCCTTACTCATTTTATCAATGCATAAGCAAAGACTAGCTTCTAATGCTACTAAAACTTAACAACATGACAGGTTTTAAAATACACAATGTTACCAAATGCTTCTCTCACAGTGGTTCCCAGATGCACACAGACTCACAGTGTGATTCTAGACAACAACCACTATACCTAGAAGTTTACCAAAAATCATTCACTACTGTGGAAGTGGTAAGGGAACTGCACACAATCTTCATATTTCAGGACTGCACTTTTGTGTCAAAGCCTGACTCATTTAATCAAAGCATAAACAAAGACTGGCTTCTAATGCTACTAAAACTTGACAACATCACCGGTTTTAAAAGAGTTATCTGTCAGCAAATACACGATGTTACCAAATGCTTCTCTCACAATCCTTACCCAACTGCACACAGACTCACAGTGTGATTTTAGACAATCAACACTATACTAAGAGTTTACCAAAACTCATTCACTAGTCTAGAAGAGTTAATGGTACTGCACACAATCTACATATTCAAGTACAGCACATTAGTGTCAAAGCATGACTCATTTAATCAACACATAAGCAAAGACTGGATTCTAATGCTACTAAAACTTCACAACATGACAGGTTTTAAAAAAGTTATCTGTCAGCAAATACATGATGTCACCAAATGCTTCTCTCACAGTGATCCCAAATACACACTAACTCACACTGTGATTCTAGACAAGCACCACTATCCCTAGGAGTTTACCAAAACTCATTCACTACAGTGCAAGTGGTAAGGGAACTGCACACAATCTACATATTTCAGGACTGCACTTTTCTGTCAAAGCCGGACTCATTTAATCAAATCATAAGCCATAACTGTCTTCTAATACTACTAAAACTTCACAACATGACAGGTTAAAACAGTTATCTGTCAGCAAATACACGATGTTACCAAATACTTCTCTCACAGTGGTTCCCAAATGCACACAGACTCACTGTGTGATTCTAGACAAACAACACTATCCCTTGCACTATACCAAAACACATTTCTTCATCTAGAAATAGTACTACATTTTAGTCTAGAAACATAACATAACATATTTCACAAATTCATAAACAATGACTGGTTTCTAATTCTACCAAAATATAAAAACAGCACAGTTATCTGTCTGCAAACACATGAAAAACACAAATGCTTATCACAGAATAGTTTCTACATGCACACACACTGTCAATAAGATTGTAGAGAAAAAAGTACTCCCTACACTTTAGCAGGAGAAATACATTAGTCTGATTAAAATCAAAATAGTCTACATACATCCCCTCACAATTAAATAACTCATCTTTCAAGTTCTTTTGTAGATTAAGAAGTATATCAGTCACTCACCATATTTTCTTTTACAGAATCTCTGCACTGTGCACCTCTCAGCAAAAACAAAGAATGGACAAGTTTCCCTTACATTTTCCACACAGATACATGTAAACATCAAATCACAATCCTTCACACATAAACTCAAAAGCAAACGCACATTTCTATTGGTTAAACATTTCAACCCTTTCCAACTGAAATACATTTCAACCCTTCCCCCAATCTGCCTTCTGCCTGTTACCATAGAAACAGGTCATGGAACACTGCACTAAGCGCACAGGTCAGAAGTTCAGCACACAATGTTCTTACACAAGAGAGGAAGTGTGCTTGACTTTTCAACATATGAGCTAATTATATATAATGTTCCTTACAATCTGTTTTTGTTAACCAATAAGAATCATACCTTTAAAAAACAGAAATATACACCCTACTTTTCAGTGTACAAAGTAGTCATACAACCAAAGATTTCTTGTCTTTTTAAACAAAATTCCGTGGATCCGCGCACCCAACGCGATAGGATGCGCGCACCGTGCGTGCATTTCGCCATTTTTTTTAAATAAAGGGAGCCCCAGGGGGTCTTTCTGAGACCCCCTAAGCACCTCTAGAGGGTCAGAGTATTTCCACTCTGCCCCCTTTATATGTTTTACATACTTATTCCCCTTGCTTCTTCAGCCTCGCTTCTACCGAGGCAGAAAATGGCTGCCAACAGTTCTTGGTTTCGAATGTAGAGAGACACTCGACAGCCAATTAGCATTCAGCGTGCGATCGGGAGGGGGCACGCTCGGTTCGGGGAGGGTGCGCGTACGGTGCGTGTACAGTCAGCGGATCCTCCACGGCCATAGATATTTATGTACTTTTAACTCTAATTTTCTCAGGAACTACTGAACGGATTCTCACCATTTATGCAAAAGGCACAAGTCTGAACTGAGGACTACCGCTTTGCCAAATTTGGTGTCATTCCGTTCAGCAGTTCGGGCTGTAGCTGCGACAACAGATCCTATGGGAAATTGCATGGGGAAAACGCATTTTGGGACCCCCTTTTTTCTCGGCCCCCAAATGATTAATCACGACAAAACTTTCAGGGTAGGAGCGGAGCTGGCCAAAAGTTTGGAAAATTTCACGAGGATTCGTCAACCGGCGCCAGACTTATTGGGAATAGAATGTTGCGGATTTCCTATGGAAAATAGTTCCTAATGCCAGTAGGTAATATATATATATATATATATATATATATATATATATATATATATATATATATATATATATTTGAATATCTCTTGTACTTTTGGCCCACATTGAGGTAAAGATCAGTTCCTTTTTTTCAAAACTATTTAGTTAATTTTTGTTCATTTACATTGGCCAGGTAATTTGGCAAGTTGATACTGTTCATCCTGCTTGATTTTTTTAATAATCTTCAAATCATTTTTAATAAATAAAATGAATATTAAAAAAGTTTTTCAATTGTGTTAAATAAATGACTTTTTTTTTTATTTCATCAGTGATGTCATCAGTGAGGTCACTGACCATGTCATGAGTGATGTACTACATGAGGTGATAACCAGTGTACTGAGGGGACGTAAGTTATAGTTAGGTCAGGTAACTAGAACTGCTGAGATTTCTCTGGTTTGTATGAGTGAGCCCAACTATAACATCCCTGTAATCTTTGGTTTGTTGATAGACATTGGTTTGGTAATTAGACAAGTTGATCCTGTTTGCCCAGCAGGACATAATTTAGTTTTGAATAATCTGCAAATAATATTTGATTCTATAAAATGAATATTTAAAAAAAGTTGGTTCACAATTGTGTTAAATCAATGAAGCAATACATCTATATTTGCACTAAAGGTGTCTGTTTAAATGTTTGTAAGGATATTTTTAGATGGATGTATACAGTGCTTTGCTATACTGCTCTTAATCACCAGATCCTTCACTATCTGAAAAATCTGCACTTTAAGACAAACACAGGAACAGAAATTTTCTTTGATGCAAATGGAGACGCCCCAGCAACCAGCGACATACTGAATGTGCAGATATCTCAAAATGATGAATTCAAGCTTGTAAAAGTAGGAAAGTTAGACCCAACTGCACGAGAAGGTGAAGACATCATCGTCAACACTACCGCCATCCTGTGGAGCGATGGGTCTTCTCAGGTGAGATTATTGGTATGAGTACAGGCATGTAAAAAAGCAGTAGCACCACAAATCTAAATAACCTTTGTCTTATTGATGGATGCTGAAGTGTCATAGCAGTATTTATGATAGATGCTGTGTTTCTAACCAGTTTACAGATTTTCTGACACTCCCCTTGGGGGGACCTCATCCAGACAGAATCCAAATGTAAGAATCAAAAGTAATTGTTTGAATGTGTAATACAGTTTGTTTAGACTTCAAGTTTTTTATTTTTGATAATAAATTCAGGTATTCCAAGCAATCAATACAAACCATTAAAGGGATTTTTTGTTGTTGTATCTGAACGTGCAACAACAAGATTCCATGATGTGTTCCAAAGAGTTCAGGCATCACAGAACCTTTCTTCAGGGCAATGGAGTTGAACATGAATAATGTGACATTAATCAAGGAAACCCTGAAACAACCTTAAAGAATATATAGTGTCTGTCATGTTCTGCCCCCCTGCAATATGTATAAAACTAACCCCGGACGAAGCAGGTGTACTGCCTCTACGTGGAGTTTCACGGAGTTGGAAAACAACTCTGTGGAACTCCACCCAGCTCCCTCCCCCCTCCCAAAGTAATTATATTGTTTAATAAAAGGCACTTACCTGCCTTGGCTGCCTTCTCCTCCACATGTCCGCTCTCCTTCCTCATCCTCACCATCCTTCTTATTAGATAACCCCTACGATGACCATGTCAAGGAGCAGACCAACACAACTCTAGTTTCAGAGGGTGGGGTGGATGTAGGTACCCTGGCTGTCTGGTCCAGTAACACGGTGAGATACAAACAACAGCCACATATCAATGGGGTTAGAGTTGAAGCACTGAAAGACACTGGTGCTAGTGTCATCATTGTGGCCGATCAACTGGTGTCATCAGAACAGTACTTGACTGATGAGACATATACATTCCTCAATGCTGATAATCAGACAAGGGTACTTCCAATGACATGGCAAAAAGTTGGTGATATCTTCTAAAATTCATGTACAATGTCTGCTAGGCAATAATGATCTGGAGTCCTCTACATGGGCTGAGGTCGAAAAGAAAACTCATGCAGCCATGCTGGGTATACCTGAATGGGTGTGGGTGAAAACCAGAGCACAGTGTAAAGCCTAAACTGAAAATGAAGATTTGGAGCCTGACATTATAGCTGAACCTTTCCAAAAGAAAAGGCTAGGAAGCATGGAAAGCTAACTTCAAAACAAACCCAAGACCCTGTACCCTCTCCTAAGGGAGACCTGTCAGCCCTGGAGGGAACTGAGCCCCAGGAGCGTGGGCTTTGCATAGCAGAGCTCTTGGGCCCAGCGGGACCCTCTGGAGAAGATCTGTGCCAGGGGCAGAGAAACAATCCCACTCTTGAAGGCCTGAGACAGCACACTTCTGATCAGGAAAAGGGAGATGTCAGTGGCTCCCACAGGACCTATTGAGAACATTGACTAAGTTACACTGAGGTAAGAGACCCCAAACCTGGTGCTACTAGGAAGTGGTAGTACCTCAGCAGTCTAGATAGTCTTTCCTCACATTGGCCCATGACATCCACCTAGCTGGGCACCTTGGCCAGACCAAAACTTGGAGTAGTTTGGTGAACCACTTCCACTGGCTAGGTATGTCACAGAAAGTGAAGGAGTTTTGTGACTCCTGTGCCACCTGTCAAGCAAGTTGCAAGACAAGTGGCTACCTAAAGGCACCTTAATTCCACTTAAAGTGGTTGGGGTTCCCTCTGAAAGGGCAGGGTTTGGCATTGTCAGTCCCCTTGACCTTCAAATAGCCTCAGGCTACAGATGTGTACTAGTAGTAGTGAATCATGCTACCAGGTATCCTGAAGCAATTCCCCTAAGGACTACCACTGCCCCTACAGTGGTAAGGATCCTGTTGGTATCTTTACCAGAGTGGGCTTTCTTAAGGAGGTGTTATCTGACAGAGGTACAAACTTCACGGCTGGTTACCTGAAACACATGTGGGCTGAATGTGGAGTGACCTGCAAGCTCACTACCCCATTTCACCCACAGATAAATGGGCTTGATGAATGGTATGATTAGTAGACTCCCTTAAAAACCCAAAAGTAATTGGGATAGCTTACCTGCCTGCTTTTCTTCTACAGAGAGGTGCTACAAAAGGGAGTGGGGTTTTCTCCCTTTGAACTTATGTTTGTTCTGTAAGACAACCATTGTGTCTTGTGAAGGAAGGATGGGAGAGGCCTCTCAAATAACCTGAACAAGACATTGTGGAGTATGTGCTTGGCCTTCATTCCAGAATGGCTCAGTACATGAAAAAAGCTGACAAATACCTTGAGGCCAGGCAAAAGCTCCAGAAGCTCTAGTATGACCAAAGGGCTGCCGTGGTGGAGTTCTAACCAAGGCAGAAGGTGTAGCTTTTTGAACATGTGGAACTTAGGGAATCTAGGGAAAATGGACTGGGCCCTACCCTATCCTAGAAAGAAAAGGGGAGGTCACATATCTGGTGGACCTCAGCACTTGCAGGAACCACAAGAGGGTCATCCATTTCAACTGCCTTACACTCTATCATGACAGGGCTGATGTGACCATGCTGGTGGTCAGAGATGAGGATCAGGAAGCAGAGTGAACCTCTACCTGACCTCCTCTCACACAAACCTAACAATCAATCAATCAATCAAGAAACTTATAAAGCGCACTACTTACCCGTGGGGGTCCCAAGGCGCTGGGAGGGGGGGGGGATGCTACTGCTCAAAGAGCCAGGTCTTGAGGAGTTTACTGAAGGTGAGCAGGTCTTGGGTCTGCCGTAGGTGGGTGGGGAGGGCGTTCCAGGTCTTGGCGGCGAGGAAGGAGAAGGATCTGCCGCCGGAGGTCGTGCGTCGGATGCGTGGGACAGCGGCCAGGGCAAGGTTGGCGGAGCGGAGCTGGCGGGTGGGGGTGTAGAAGTTGAGTCTGTTGTTCAGGTAGGCTGGTCCAGTGTTGTGGAGGGATTAGTGTGCGTGGGTGAGGAGCCTGAAGGTGATCCTCTTGTCGACAGGGAGCCAGTGCAGGTCTCTCAGGTGGGGAGTGATGTGGTTGCGGCAAGGGACGTTGAGGATCAGTCGGGCGGAGGCGTTTTGGATGCGTTGTAGTCGTTTTAGGTGTTTGGTTGGGATTCCTGCGTAGAGGGCGCTGCCGTAGTCCAGTCTGCTGCTGACGAGGGCCTGGGTTACTGTTCTTCTGGTCTCCGTGGGGATCCACTTGTAGATGCTGCGAAGCATGCAGAGGGTTTTGAAGCAGGAGGAGGAGACGGCGCTGACCTGTTTGGACATGGAGAGAGAGGAGTCGAGGACGAATCCCAGGTTGCGTGCGTGGTCCGTGGGTACTGGGGGGGTTCCCAGTGTGGTCGGCCACCAGGAGTCGTCCCACGCGGATGGGGTGGGGCCAAGTATGAGGACTTCCGTCTTGTCCGAGTTCAGCTTCAGGCGGCTATTCTGCATCCACTCAGCGACGGCGTTCATTCCCTCGTGGAGGTTGGCTTTGGTGGTGTCTGGGTCCTGGGTGAGGGAGAGGATGAGTTGGGTGTCATCGGCATAGGAGATGATGTTAAGGTTGTGTCGGCGGGCCACTTGTGCGAGGGGTGCCATGTAGACGTTGAACAGCGTCGGGCTGAGGGAGGATCCCTGGGGAACGCCGCAGATGACGTCGGTGGCTTTGGATCAGAAGGGCAGGATGCAGACTCTCTGGGTTCATCCGGAGAGGAAGAAAGTGGTCCAGTCGAGGGCTTTCTCTTGGATAGCGGCTTCTTGGAGGCGTGTTTTTAGCGTGCGGTGGCAGACAGTGTCGAATGCGGCTGACAGGTCCAGGAGGATGAGGGCAGAGGATTCGCCGTTGTCCAGCTGGCGTCTGATGTCGTCTGGTGGCGATGAGGGCTGTCTCTGTGTTGTGGTTCCTTCTGAATCCAGACTGGGATGAGTCAAGGATGTTGTTGTCCTCTAGGTGGCGGGTTAGCTGAGTGTTGGCGATTTTCCCGATGACCTTTGCCGGGAACGGGAGCAGGGAGATGGGCCGGAAGTTCTTGAGGTCCTTGGGGTCCGCCTTGGGTTGCTTGAGGAGGGCATTGATTTCGGCATGTTTCCAGCTTTCCGGGCAGGTTGCTGTGTCGAAGGAGAAGTTGATGACTTTCCGCAGATGGGGGGCAATGGTTCCGGCGGCTTTGTTGTATACGTGGTGTGGGCATGGGTCGGCCAGAGATCCTGAGTGGATGGAGGTCATGATCTTGTGCGTCTCGTCATCGTTGACGTGTGCCCAGGAGGTCAGTCGGGTGGTGCAGGTGGCGTTGGGTGTGGGTCCTGGTGCGGTTGGGGTGGAGGAGGTGTTGAGGCTGTCGTAGATGTCGGTGATCTTGTGATGGAAGAAGGTGGCCAATGAGTCGCACAGGTCTTGCGAAGGCGTGATCTCGTTGGTGTTGGCATTGGCATTGGAGAGTTCCCTCACTATCTTGAAGAGCTCTTTGCTGTCGTGTGCATTGTTATCCAGGTGGGTTTGAAGGACGATCTCTTGGCTGTTCCGATGAGCTGGTGGTGTCAGCGGATGGCGTCCTTGTGTGCTGCGCGGTTGTCCGGGGTGCGGTCGAGGAACAATGGGTCAGTGGAATGAGTGGTCTTGCAAGACACACTCACTACGCAACAGCAGACTGATTGCTGGCAAGTCCTAAATTGGATTGCTGAGCTCTTCTTCTTGTCAGACTAGCTGGTGTACACATGATGTGGACACTGGTGACAACAACAAACTCTACAGGGAATGTGATCATGTTAAGGAAAGCTTCAAAGCTAAGTATGCAAGATGCTGGAATTGGGAGTCCTTGATCCTTCAGAGAGCCCCTGGGCCAGCCCAGTTGTCTTAGTCCCCAAACCTCACACCCAGGGTGAAAAAAAGTTGAGGTTTGGTTTGGACTATAGGGGCCTCAATGCAGTAACCAAAACATATGCACACCCAATTCTTAGGGCTGATGAGCTAGTTGACAGGTCAGGGGTAGCCAAATATCTCAGTACTTTTGATCTCACATCAGAGTACTGGCATATGGGTCTGACCCCTGAAGTAAAAGAGGAATCAGCATTCTCAACCCCAGATGGGCATTACTAGTTTACTGTGATGCCCTTGGATTAAGAAATGCCCCAGTCAACTTCCAGAGGTTGGTGAACAAAGTCCTTGCTGGGCTTTGGACCTTTAGACCAGCTGATCTTGATGATGCTGATGTCTTTAGCGCCACCTGGCAGGATCACCTGATTCCCCTTGGCAAGGTACTTTGAGAAGTGCACGCCTCACCATCAAGGAAAGCAAGTGCCAGATAGTGTAGAGCACAGTTGTATACTTGGGTGTTTTTCTAGGTGGAGGCCACGTTCTACCCTTATAACCCTAGATGCAGACAATCCTGGGCTGGGTAACTCTAGCCAACCAGACTCAAATAAGGGCATTCCTTAGTTTGATTGGTTATTACAGGAAGTTTGTGAGGGGGAATGGGTCAGTTGTGGCCCTCCTCACAGCACTGACCTTCAAGAAGTAGGTTAATTGGGCAGGGAGGCTCTTTCTTCCTTGTTCAAACTGACCACAGGCCTCTTGGATGGTGGATGCAAATAAAAGGAGGAAACCCTAAACTGTTAAGGTGGTCCATATCTCTACAGAGAATAGACTTTACAGTGAAACACAGACCTGGGACTGGCCATGCCAATGCAGATGGCCTTTCCAGGTTCATCCACTTAAATGATGAAGACTCTCTAGAAAAGGTTAATTTTCATCCTCTTTCGTTGAGGGGGTACATGTGGAAAATTGCCTCTTTTTGACATTGTTAGCCCCCACTTTTGCTAGGAATTTGATGTGATTTTGACTGAAAGTGCACTGGTTCCCTGCTTACCAGGCCCCAGTTCTAGAGCTCTTTTCCAAAACTGTAACACTGTTCCCCAATTGGCTCAACTCCAGCCCTCCATATTAGTCCCTAGTAAATGGTACCCCTGATACCTAGGGCATTGGGACTAAAGAGGGTTCTCTAGGGCTCCAATACAAATTGTGCCACCCTAGGTGCCCCTCGACAACACCATGCAAAATGCCATTGCAGGCTGCATATCTTGGTGCAAACTAAAGTGAAGAGTCGACATGTCACACATTCCAGTGTGCCATGCTCACAGACATTGTATGAGGTATAGGTAAATCACCCCTACTGCAGGCCTTCCAGACCTAAGGCAGAGTGCACTATATCACACGTGTGGTCATATCTTCCTGGGCAGATATGACCCTGCAAACTCTGTGCTTGGATATTGTAAGTGCACAGACAGGGAAGCTATAAAGAGTACATGGGCTGGACACACGTCATTACAAGTTCCCCAGCACCTTGATGGCTTCCCTGTACTGAGAGATGTTTGGTACCAAACATCTCATCTTAATAAATCCCCAATGAGGCCAGTGTTGGATTTATTAATACATGCACACAGAGGGCACCTTATAGGTGACCCCTGAAAACCTACCAACTACTAGTGCGGTCACCAACTGGTCTCAGACAGCCTGCCTTCACTAGACATGTTTCTGACCTCATGGGGTGACAGCCTTCACTCTCAGAGGCCGATAACAATTCCTGCTCTGGACAGAGATGCTTCAAACCTCCTCAAGGACAGAATGGCATTCCAGGGCAGGAAGTCTCAAAGGCTGTTCCATCTTTGATATGCAACCCAGGCTTCTCCAGCTAGTGGAAGATGCAAATCTCTCTGTCCAGACCCCACTTTTTGTGGGAGGACAGGCGGGAAAATGTGTTAGATTAGGAGGAATGCCTACATTCAGCCAGCACCACCCCTAAGGTGGGGCAGGTGATACGGACCCCACTTTTAATTTTCTTCCATCTTGTGCTGGAGAGAATTATCCAACCAGGGTCTGGGTTCAGCCCACTCCCCACAGGAAGTTGTCACATAGATTGTGTATTCACCCTAAAGTTAGGTAGCCCATTGGCTACTACCTGCCACTCCCTTTAAGGGCCCTACTTTTAGTATTTAGGTGGCTCCCCTCAACCCATAACTTCAGATACAACAGACCTATAAATGATACGGACAAAGGAGAGATGCTGAACTGAGTGCCTGCTGTGGACTTTTGGTGCAAAACCCTGCCTGATGATTCAAGACTTGACAATCTAGGTGAACTTTCTTGTTCTGATGGTGTTTGGCCTCTAGAACCACAGAGGACAGTTAGCCATTTGCTAATTGCCCAAGAACTCCCTTGGGGTAGAGGCGCTACTCTCCTGCAGACTGCAGGCACCAAACGCACAGAGTCTAAATTACTGAATTGCAGTTCCACAGCCCGACCAATGATGCAACCTCCCAGGAAGAGGTACTTATGTTCTGGAGGGTCAGATCTGCCTCTGCACCAAGTGTGAAGACACCAGGACCCAATGGAGTCTTGTCACACAAATCCCCGTACAGTACCAGATGCCATTCACCCAGATCAATGACAAGGAATCCTGATGAGACTCCAACTACCCAGGAAGCAAGCACCCATTGCGGGACGTCAGAACCTCTGAAACCCACTCTGTGATTGGTGTAATAGTCCAGAAATTGTCCCTGCCAGCTGTTCGCCCCACAACATGAAGAGAGCCTTTGCACACAGCCCATTCGGGCTACCTGCTTTGCCATGCAGACTTCCCAGCCTGGGTAATGAGAAACCAGCTGTGCTCCCAAGGCCCTTGTGAACTGAGCCCCACTTTGGGAGCCCTCAGATTTGCCTACAAGTCTCCCTGTGCAGCCTATTTTTAGGTGGCCCCCATTCCTTTGAAGCGCACCAGCTACAATTGCCTTCAGCACTCTGCTCCCAGCTAAATCCGTGACTCTCCAGATGAATCACTGGTAGAACTGTGCACATTGGCATGCAACTACACTAACTCCAGAAGGTGAACCCCTAGAACCAACTGCACGATATGCCATGCATTTCTGCTTTTTCCTTCCATAGGAATATATTGTGCATAACTGCGCAAAAGTGTGAACTATTTTCCGAACTTGATAATTCCTAACGAAAACATTACTTAACTTTGAGTGAAGTTCTTGTTTGAACATAGATATAAAATCTGTGTTATTTTTCAAAATTAATCTATTTATTCTTGAGTGTTTTTCTCATTTATTGCCTCTGTGAGTACAACAAATGCTCAGCACTGCCCTCTGACAAGCGTAACTGCTCACCCACACTACCACAAACGAGAGTGTTAGTATTGTCTACTTTTGCCTCTGTAAACCCACTGGACTCCATGCACAGTGTACTTCTTTTTAGTGCACTATATAAAGGGCCAGCTTCCTACAAGCAACATTTGAGCTGATCCTGTGCTACAGAATATGGCTAGCATTTCACATTTCAAAGAAGGACATCCACATATACATACATACATTGTGGCTGTACATAGTGGTAGTGCTGGGTAATGCTGTGTTCTCAATGGAGGTGAAATGGCTGGTCTACGATTCAAGAAAGAGTCAATAGGGAATAGGTTTCACGAGAAGAAGAAATAAGAGCTGGACATAGATAATAATATATTATACAATGATACTGCATGGGTGTGTCCTTTCTTCTATTGACCATAATCCCAAAATTCACTCAGACCTCTTTCAGAGCGATGGCTATTATGTCAGTATGGTAAGATTCTGTGAGCAAATTTGATGTCCAGCATACTCATACTCAGGACTCTTTGACTGTTCCCTAAACAATGCAAGTACCCTGAAACTGTGAACAAATGTATTCTTGCAAAGGGAAAGGGTGCCTGGGACAGAACACTCTAAAAATTGAGTAGGGTGTAAGAGAAAGACTTCATATATAGAGAAAATATTTGCCACTGGAGAAATTAAGATTTAATTACTTAAAAATAAAATACACTTTTAAGACACCTGTTCACCTGCTAAAAATATACCCTTTACATTTCAGTGTGATGAAATATTACATATGCGAGAACTGTTAGGAATCTGTGCCCTAGAATCACATGATAACACTTTCATTATTTGAGAGACAAGTTTTAAACTAACCCCAATCCTATACACTTCAAAAACTACATTTCTGACATTCTTGCTGCAGCTTTGGGAAGTGTGCAGAAGGCTCTGCTTTTTCTCTTCTAAACAAAATAAAATACTATGTACAATAAACAATCATTAACCCTTCCTTATGGGTGAGACCTTCTTGGCCGTAGCTCAGTGTTGCCTTCCTAGATATTTCTCATGGTTTCGGGGTTTCTAACCTTTTGAGGACGGGGAACTGATCATGCTCTACTAAATGCTGTCTCTTTAGCATGTAATTAAGTTATTCTGTATCTAACTTTTCTAGTTACAATTGTTTTATTGAAAATTAGTCAAAGGTTTATTTTCCTTTTGTTGCAATTCAATCCACTTTTAAGTTAATTTCTAATTTGTTGGCTCCTAATTCACCCAAGTCCTTCACCGAGTAACTAGGATCACTCTTCTTTCCTTTACAGGTATTTTAATTTATAGTTTCAATGTGTGTGACTTTATGTTTCCATGTTTTTTTAGGTTTTTCTCTCATCTTCAGGTCTCAGTCTCTGACTGGTCACCACTCTCTTTTCTCTCCAGGTCCCGCGCTCTGTCTGCAGTGAAAGTTGTCCTCCTGGGTACAGGAAAGCGTCACGAGAGGGGGAGCCCTCATGCTGCTATGACTGTGTCCCCTGCTCCCAGGGAGAGATCAGCAATGGCACAGGTGGGTTAATCCTGCCTCCTTGCTCACTGCTTCCTCAGCTTAAGAGAGCAGCTCACAGTCACAAAGATCTTGTGAAAAAGACGTGTTGTTAATCATTATTCAAGTTGTACTAAGCAAGATTGTTAATTTTGTCATCAGAATTCAAGGATTGATGATCCACAGATTGTCACTTTTTTTAGGTGTACAATTCTACTATCAATTTGAAAAAGATGAAGTAGTATGAATTCTATTTTAGGTGATCATTTGGTCAACATATAGCTTGAAGGTCTATCTGTGTGAGACAATATTGCCCAAGTAATTCCTCATTAGAAGTTTACCTCATCAAAAAACTGTAATAATTTCAGCAAATCTGATCAGGTTTCAAAGTCAGAGACAGACAAATAATAGTTCCCAATAATGACTCACAAATTCTGGGTCAGGACCAAGACCAATCAAGACAGCAAGGAAGCTATTACATTTCTTAAGTTCAGAAAACCAATAGATAACATTTACTTCAACAAATTTCTCATAAGCAAAGCACTAATCGAGCACAGAAAGGACATGGGAGGCTGACCTGCCTGAAAAGCAGCATTTTTAAAGAAGCAAAACACCCAGCAAGACATAGACATGCCCCAGCCAACACCATCCCTTGCACAACCAGAGGGAAACTGCGATGAGCATGATCCCACTTTAGATGGTTGTACTCTAATATACATTACTTAAAAGTGATATAACAATGCAACTCTGCCCCTCCACTGTGCAGCCACATGTCTGGATATCAAATTGTAATGTACCACCCACTAAATAGGAATCAACAAAAGCTGCTATCAACAATTATTTAGCACATAACACAATGGACCTCATTACTAGGTGCATGGAATGGTACGTCTCTTGTGGGAACGGCTCCTGACAAGATAGAGGGGCATATCATCAAGGACCGGCGATAATTTTCCCTAAGCGCACTTAGCGCTAGGATAATTATCGCCGGGTAACAAGGAATTTTATCGCTGAGATAGCGTGCAACGCTTATCTCAAAAGCGATAAAATTCCAAGCGCTAACTGCCAAATGTGAGATTATCGCTGGAAATCCAGCGATAATCTGACAAAGTTTGGCGATAGCTTGTTGATAGGGCAGGGCAGACTTAGCCATGATATACACCTTACATTGGATATAATGGCTAAGTCAAACTAAAAGCAGGCGTAAGGAAAGTAGTGATAACCAAGGTTAGCGCTACTTTTCTTATCGCTATGCCTGTTAGCGTGCCCATTGATAAATGGAGAAATGTCGGTTAGCAACATTTCTCCAGTTATTTTGGGACGGAACGCCCACTTAGTATCTCATTAGAGATGCAATGGTGGGCGTTACGGGAAAGGGAGCTAATGCAAGGATTCACGCGATAGCGTGACCTTGCTGATAAGGCGATAACATTATCGCCACTTTTCGTCCGAAAACGGACACAAAAGCGGCTATAATTTTATATCGCCTCCTTGATGATATGCCCTTAAGTTTGTTGTAATGTCCAAACCAAAAATAATGGGGTACATAAACATAGAATCTGATCATTTTAGACCTGGAGACAGTGGGTCCATGATGCTCAGCGGATCTGTGGGGGCTGTGAGTAGTCGCACCCGGGCTCCCTTGCTTGCATACAGCTGAATGGAGTTCTCCCAGCTTATCTGCTCTGCCCTCCAACCACACCCTTCCCCACCCATCCTGCAGCACTGAGATAAAATACCTCTCACACATTTGCCGCCGTCTCCAAACAACTGGTAAATGTGTGCAGATTAGGGCCTGTTATTCTCCCGGGAGGAAGAAAAATATGTGGGAATGGACCTGGTATTCCTGTGTTCATTTATTATTCCTCATTTCAAATATCACAGAGATGATCCAGATAGTGTACTTAGTAGTGGCTCTGGTATCTACCCGTGGAGTTAACCGAGAATATATAATAGGCCTGTTTTGGTATAAAATAGTTTTCCAAGCAGAAATTGCCAACAAAGAGTTCCTGGGGCCTGCAGTGCACAGGGATTCACCTCGGACAATCAACGACAACACTAAGACATGGGATAGCAATGGGATGGGGTGGCAAAACAAGACCCAGAATACTCAACACAAAACATACCACACAATTTCAATAGGACAAATGCATACTTACAATATATGCAGTACACACACTAACAGCAAATATAACACAAGCATCATATGTTAAAAAATATATAGTTTATTCTTCTGCTTTATATCAGAATCAGTTCAGTTGAAATATTTTTTGTAATTTCTTTCACAGTTTAATAAACATTTTTACCTATAAGGAGATATTCACAATCAGCTCCATGTATGGCAAATTATAGGTAAAATGTTCCCTGTACTTCACTGTAATGAAATCTCCACTCCAGGTGGCAGAGAAT
Organism: Triturus cristatus; assembly: GCF_964204655.1. NCBI lineage: Eukaryota > Metazoa > Chordata > Amphibia > Caudata > Salamandridae > Triturus > Triturus cristatus. Next base: position 1,666,584,773 of record NC_140591.1, on the reverse strand, counting down.
ACTTTATGGCAAAGTATATGGAACATTTTAAAAGCTATTAAACTTTAGAAAAATTACAAAAAATGTATTGCCAAATAATAATGTAAATCACTTTATATATTTACTTCAAATGTAAAGCAAAAGAAAAACATCTGTAGACTATTGGCGGAAAGTTGAATTAAATATCAAATTAATTAAAATATATTATATTACTTAAAATTATTCTGCTAAATTGATATACAGAAAAAATGAAAGGCAATTGAATTATATTTTAACAAAACTTGTTCTAGCTTTAATTTCAAATTAAAAACGTGTTTAAAATTTTTGCGAAATAATTTATAAATATGTATTCTTTTAAGATTGTTTTTTAATTAAACTATATTTATTTAAATTTTTTACTATTTCAAATAATTTACTTGAATTTAACATTATTTCCTACTGTGTTTTAGTGTAAGTCCATACTTCTATTATTTTCTATGGGAGAGCATGGTAGTAGAAGTGGTTGACAATGTCTTGTGCTGGACTAATATTTCTTTTTTGGTCCGAAGTAAGATATACTAGCACATTTTACTCCACGCCTTTTGCAGGGGGTGGAGACATGTAAGTCTTTCATTTTGAGTAAGTTTACATTTCGATTATCTGAATATCCTAAAGTAGAAAAGTTACACAAAAGTTTAAGAGTTACCTCCCTTTAAACTTTCACCAATGTCTTCATCTACATGTCTCTTTCAGTAGGAGATAGAGAGGCAGAGTAAGCCATAAGTTTGCAGCATATAGTTTGCAAAACAGTGGACAAGAACACAAACGTCTCAACATTTTAAAAAAAACAAGTTGCATACCTAAGGTTCCAATGAAAGCTCATTAATAGTTTGCAAAGACACTCAATCCCATCAAACCAGTCTCTTAAGGCTTGCACAGCATTCCAGTAATGTGAGACACAAGGTCCATGGGGCATCCTCAAGTCTTCCTGGCAAAAAGGATCAGGCTACCCTCAAAATCGTACACCCTAAAATGACACCAACAGAATCATGCATTAAACAGCAAATGTTATTACGAAACATCGCTTAAAAAAACATGAAGGAGCAGCAGTGCTTAATTTGAGCTGGTGCTTTCTGGTGCTCGGCACCAGCACCTAATTGTCAGCACCGGTGCTTGTAACAGACTGCCACATGGTGGCGCTGTCTGGCCATATCAGAGATGGCCACAGTAGCAGTTAAGTATTAATTAAATATATTTAAAAATGACTTTTACCTGCCGCCCAAGTCATTCTTATAGCTTTGGGGGCCTGAAATAGTCCGAATTGGCACACTTGTAGAAATGTGATGGTTAATAGTTGAGTTGTTACCATCACTGGCAGTCCTGGCAGCGGAAGGTTCCAATGAAAGCTCATTAATAGTTTGCAAAGACACCCAATCCTATCAAACCAGTCTCTTAAGGCTTGCACAGCATTCCAGTAATGTGAGACACAAGGTCAAGGTCCATGGGGCATCCTCAAGTCTTCCTGGCAAAAAGGATCAGACTACCCTCAAAAACGTACACCCTAAAATGACACCAACAGAATCATGCATTAAACAGCAAATGTTATTACGAAACATCGCTTAAAAAAACATGAAGGAGTAGCAGTGCTTAATTTGAGCCGGTGCTTTCTGGTAGGGGAAGTCTGTGGTGCAAGCTGCAGAAGACTCCTGACGAGAGCCCTGGCACTTAATTTTTTACAAATTAAGCACTGAGGAGCAGCTCTGCTAGCCCAAGCTCACAGAGAGCAGCATGCATTTTCTCCATTTATTTATTTATTGTACTTGTAAAGCGCGCAGCTACCCAACAGGGTTCCCCAGCGCTAAGAGCATGTGGAGGCAAACAACCAAAACTTAGGCAACAGGCATAAAGGAGCACACAGAGATCAAGCCGAGTTACTAAACAGAAATGTCTTTAAACCTTTATGAATTGGTAGTAAGGATTGACAGTTCCGAAGGGCAATTAGAAGGGAATTTCAAAGCTTAGGGCCAAGACAGGCAAACGAGCGACCTCTCATACGAGCAAGTCAGAATCTTGGAACTTAAAACAGTGAGAGGCTAGACGATCTCAACTGTTGAGCCGGAACATAAGGTGTAACCAGACTTTGAATATAAGAAGGGGCAAGGCCCCATTTACCACAAAACATATAACGGAAGGCCTTGAACTCAATACGCTTGTTAACACCAAGACAGTGGAGTTGATGGAGCAGAGGGAAAGCAGAAGCATATCTAGGTAAATGGAGAAGAAGGCGTGGAACATCATTTTGAATGACCTGTAAGCGATGTATGGAGGCTTTGTCAGCTCCCAGGTACAGCACATTGCCGTAGTCCAGCCTAGATATCACCAAAGCCTGCAGGACCGTTCTCTGAGCTAGGGACGAAATTAGCCATACGATTTTTTTGATCCACTTTAGGGTAGCAAAGCAAGATACTGCAACCTTGGAGACCTGAGGCTTGAGGGAGAGCTTTTTATCAATGATAAAATCCAGGTTTTTGACTTTGGGGACAGACGCAGGTACTGGGCCCAAATTATCAGGCCAATGTCTAACTCCCCAAAGCTCCGGGTTATTACCCAGAATGAGCACCTATGTTTTGGTGCTATTAAGCTTCAGAGCATTACTACAGAGCCACGAAGAGATATTCCTCAGGCCAAGTTGCAACAAGGAAGGATCTTTGTGCTGGGCAGCAAAAAGGGAGAAAGCAATCTGGGTATCTTCGGCATGGGAAAATATAGTTAAACCCAACTTCTTAGCAATGTCGGCCAGAGAGTAACAGGCTCAAGATGGAGCCTTGAGGAACTCCAGAGATTAGGGCGAGAGTGTTAGACCTCACTTTGTTCGAGAAGACCTAAAAAGTAAGGTCCTTTAAGAAGGAGGTTAGTAAGGCTTCGAGATGGTCTAACAAAATGGAATGAGACACAGTATCGAAAGCCGCACTAAAATCTAGCAGGATGAGGGGAGAGGTACCGCCGGAGTCAAGTTGTGACCTGAGGTGTTCAGTAACCCCGAGAAGAGCAGACTCGGTACTATAGCTCGATTTGAAAGCAGACTGAGAAGGGTGCAACAAATTGTGAGAAGCAACATAGAAAGAGAGTAGAGTATTAAATGTGTTGCTCCAGTATTTTAGAAAACACAGGCAAAAGAGAGATGGGATGAAAATAAGACCAGCAGAGGGGGTCAAGACCTTCCTTTTTTATGGTTTAAATCTGTTTATTGATTTTATGCAAACATTGAAACAAAACCCACATCCCCGTAGGCACAATGCCAATGAGACAACCCAGTTGCCTGTCATATCGCTGCCAAAGGCAACAAGCGTGAAGCGGGCCTACAAAAATAGAAGAAAACATACAAACACCCAATAATATCCCCCTCCCTCCTCCCCTCCCCTCGTCCATAGTAACAAAAGGATTGCGGATACCTTCTAGGGATCAGCGCCGCCGCTTACGACGGTCCTGGGAAGCGGCCCCTGGAATCTGTGTGTCTGCTAAGCGCAACAATCGAAGGTAACGGGGGCAGGTCAGCTCACGAAACTCTGACACCAGTAGGGTCAGAAAGGGCCTCCATAACTCAGGGAATTCGGACCCTCTACCAGCTGAAGTGAGGGTGAGTTTCTCCATACCTAGCACTAACCAGAGTCTTTGGAGCCATCCGGAGAAAGTTGGGAGCTGAGCAGAGCGCCAGTATGTCAGTATGTTTTGTGTCGCTGCGCCTAAAGCAATGGCAATCAACCAGCCTCTCCGAGACTTGAGTGGGTATGTTAGCGCATTGGGCAGACCCAGGAGGACATAGGCGGGAAATCGCGGGAGCTGCGTCTCCAGGTGGAGGTCTATTTCGTCTAGGACCTGGGACCAGTACGGTTGTATGCAAGTACAACTCCAGAGAACATGCTCCAGAGTGCCCACTTCTCCGCACCCCCTCCAACACAACGCACTCCGACGGGAGTCGAAGCGATGCAAGCGTTCCGGCGTGTAGTACCAATAAGTGGCGAGTTTAGTCATGGTCTCTGTAAGTCCCATGTGGTACGCTGAGTGCCATGCTCTATGGTAGATGCCTTCCCACTCTTTGTGGCTCAGGGATCTACCTAGGTCCCTCTCCCAATGAGTCCTACTAGCGTTGTATGTGTGTGCGGTAGTGTCTAACAGCATCTTGTAGAGATCAGAAATTATTTTCTTATCGGACGTACGCGTTACCAGCCATTTTTCATAAGGGGTCAGCAGGCGCTGTGCCTGGGGTCTGATCTGAGGATGGAGTGCCCAATGTCTGACTTGCAAATAGGCCAAGCGCTCTGATTCCGGGAGGCCGTAGTGTTCCCTGAGCTGCGGGAATGTGATGATGCCGTCAAAATCAAAAAGATGACCCAAAGACCTACAAGAGGAGGAACGCCAGGCGCGAAAGGTCCGCGCGTCGGCACCAGGGTGAAACTCTGGGTTATCAAATATTGGGGTGAGAGGCGACGGAAAGGAAGTCAATTGATGGGTAATGTTAGTGCGATCCCAGGATTCCAAAACGGTGCTGGTAATGTAAGAGGCATAAAGATTGGGCGGTCTATGCTGTTTACGGAGAAAGGGAATGCCTTGCAGCGGCCTGGCTGCCACCGCCTGGTCCTGGAACAACCAGTGCTTCTCCGATTCCAGTTGGTGCCATTCTACTAAATTCCTAAGCTGAGAGGCATGGAAATATAGCTGGAGGTCAGGGAGCCCTACAGGTAGAGGTACAGAATCTGCGGAAGAACTGTCATCTTGGTGGCCGCGATCCTGCCCAGCCAGGAGAGTGTGCAATTTTTCCACCTGTTCAATTCTTTGCGTATGTGGGACCGGAGGCTAGAGCAGTTAATGTCTGCCGTGGCCTGGAGGGTCGGAGCCAGTTGAATGCCCAAGTAGGGGATCAAGGCAGATGCCCAGTTCATGGTATGCTCCTCCTGAATATGGGCCAGAGTGGGCGGGGAAAGTGAGATGTTAAGCGCTATGGATTTGTCCAGGTTGATTTTAAACCCCGACCCGCGCGCAAAGCCATAAAGCTCGACAAAGAGAGCGCGTAAAGCTGGTATTGGCTCGGAGAGGGAGAGCAGAATATCGTCCGCATAAAGACTAATTGTGTGAACGTCCCCTCCAAATTTAATCCCGGTGATAAGGGGGTGCCGCCGGACTCGAAGGGCCAGGGGCTCCATGTAGAGCGCGAATAGGAGGGGCGACAGGGGGCATCACTGCCGAGTGCCCCTACTTATGGGGAAACGAGAGGAGGTATAGCCATTAACTCGGACCGTCGCCTGGGGGAAACGATAACAGTTTAGGATTCTGGTGCGCAATTTCTCCCCAAAGCCGGCCCGTGCCAGAACCATCTCCAGATACGGCCAGTGCACTCTGTCGAAGGCCTTCTCCGCGTCGATGGCCAGGAGCATATATTCCCCTTGTGTGCAGGATGCCTTTTCAATCAGATGTAGAACACGCTTAGTATTGTCCGGGCCCAGCTTTAGGCGCGATATTGCAGAGATGACTTCCTCTGTCTGAATAGCCCTGTCCAAGTGATCTGCTTGCGCTGGGGTTAAAGAGGGCACATGGGCCGCGTCTATGTAATCAGCACTGCACTGGGTTTCCAGGGGCTCTCCTGTGTAGAGGTCCGCATAAAAGTCTCGGAAGACTTCAGCTATGGCTGCATCGTCTGTCACCGCCTCCCCCCCTGAGGTCTGAATTGTGTGAACCCCCCGCTTCTGGCTGGTCTCCCGCAGCTTGTTTGCCAGAAGACGACCGCATCTATCCCCCCCGTATAATACGAGTGTCGGAGCCGAATGGCCGCAAACTCAGCCCTGTCCTGGTCTAAGGCTGCAAGCTGCTTTCTCTCTACGCATAGCTGTCGCCAAGCACGAGAGGCACCCTTTCTTTGATGCATCTGTTCGAGCTCTGAAACGCGCTGAGACAGTTCCGCCCGCTTGCGGCTTCGCTCGCGGTTGTGGGCAGAGGAAATAGCTATAAATTCCCCCCTCATGACTGCTTTCAGCGCCATCCACTGTGTTGCCAGAGTCGTGTCCGAGTTAGCGTTGTGAGTGAGGAAATTTGTGATAGCTGTCTGGATTTGTTCGGTGACGGAGGGTTGGTGTAGCAGCGTGTCGCGCAAGCGCCAGTGTCGAAGGGGCTGCAGGGAGGGCGGAAGCTGGAATGTAGCTAGAACCGGGGAGTGATCTGAGAGGGAGGCCGTTAAAATTTCAGTGCTCAAGGCATGGGCCAGGAGTGGCAGGGAACTGAGAAAGTAATCTAAGCGTGTGTATGTATTATGGGCCCCGGAATAAAAGGTATAACCGCGACTGGTCGGGTGAAAGTGGCGCCATAGGTCCGACAGCCCCACATCTCGAAGTCGGGCCCGTCCGATAGCTGTGAGAACCCCCTTTTGCCCCGTTCTCTGACAGGAACGATCTAAGGTGTTATCAAAGACAATATTGAGGTCGCCACCCAGCAGCAGGCGGCGGTCCGCGGCCGCCGTGGCTTCCTCGAGGAGGAATGTGATCTGTCCTTCATTGGGCGCATATATGGAGCCAACCCCAAAGGTCACCCCCCCGATAGCAATTGGTATGTGAGTAAGCGGCCCTTTATCTCCGCCCCTTTTTGTAGGACCCTACTGGGAAAGGAGCAAGACACCAATATAGCTACCCCAGCGGATTTGGAGTTGGCAGAGGAGAACAGCTGCGTAAGGAAGGCCCGGGATTGTAGCCGGTGGTGGTCCTTAGCCAGAAGGTGGGTCTCCTGTAGGAGGCATATGTCCGCTCTCGAGTGTTCCAAGTAGCTGAGGATTGCCCGCCGTTTGATGGGGTTATTCAAGCCTCGGACATTTAGCGTGAGGACTTTAAGAGGGGTGTGTGGCATCTAGGGACCAGGGGTAGAGCAGGTAGCGGTGCAGGCAATTAGCCACATGAAACACAAGAGAGCGACAACCCAGACCGGCGGCTCGACAGCGCAGAAGCATATGAAGTGCAATAGGGATATATGGACGAGGGAGGTCGTACCCCAAACAAACCCCAATACTCCCTAGTAAACAACTGATCCAGCGATAAAAACCACTGGCAAAACCAAACAAAGAAATCAATATCCATAGAAATTGTCCATCTCCTTGGATAAAACAGGAGAGCGTTTGTGTGGGGGCCATGGTGTGACCAAGGGGGAGAGGCTCGGCCCCCCCGCCGTCCACCGGAAGGTCCTGGACCAGGTGCGGTAGAGCATGTGCCTCAGCTGCTCACTCGCCGCCGGAACCCGCCCCGGCCAGAGCGTCCGTCGCGGAGGCCAATGCATCTCGCTGGCTCTCAGCTATGTCAACTTTGTTGGGTCTCCAGGCTCGCCGTCGCCCACCCTGACGTCGCCACTCCGATGTAGAGGCCTCGTGCCCTGAGCCGATGCTTTGACAGTCATCATCCCCACTTGGCGGTGGCATGTCCAGCAGTCTGCAAGATTCAGTGAGTGAGCGCAGCTGGTGGAGCTTGCCGTTTAGTCTAAAAATGAGGCGGAAGGGGTGACCCCACGAGTACGGGATACCCCGCTGCTGAAGGTGTTCAGTCACTGGGCGAAACTGCCAGTGGCGCTGCAAGGTAATCAGTGCCAGGTCCTGGTATAGCACCGGTGAGTGCCCCCTGTAGGAGAGAGGATGGAGGGTTCTCGCCTTCGTAAGGATCGCTTCTTTGGTTTTAAAGTCTTGAACACACACCAGTATGTCTGCTGGGGGGGGCATTAGGCCCCCGAGGCGGGCCAAACCTGTGTGCCCTGTCCAAGACGATCTCAGTGCCATCCGGGGGCGGCCAGGATATGGCGGAAGAGGCCTGCGGCGAAGGCGGAGAGGTCTTTGGTGTCGTCCGATGTCTTCACTCCCCGGATGCAGATGTTATGCCTGCGGGATCTGTTTTCCAAATCTTCCAGGTGAGTTTGGACGTCTAGGTGCTGATCCCGCAGGCGGAGAACCTCCTGCTGGAGTGTATTTATGTCCGACACGGTGGTATCGCTCTTGTCCTCCAGGGTGGCCACACGCTCCCCCACGGCATCAACATCACGGCGGATCTCCTTTATCTCAGCCGTGAGGTCAGCCTTCACCGTCTGAAGGTCCGCCCTGAGGGTTTGGAATAGGGACTCCATGTACGCTTTAGTGATCGGCTCATCCCCGGCACTGGGAGGGTGTTGAGGAGTCGCCATCGCGAGGGTCACGGCCACGGGGCTGGATACAGAAGGAGCGCGCCCAAAGATGTCCCTTAGAGGTTTCTGCTTCCTCGCCCTAGATGAGGGCATAGTCATAGGGGCTCCGCTAAAGGGCTCGCACCAAGAGGCACGTCGGACCCGCTACGAGCGGGGGGGACCAGGACATAAACCCCAGCAGGGCGGATCCAAAGTCACAAGCCGTCTCCAGGCCCCCACCCCGTGCTGCCAAGTAGGGCCAAGCTGAGTGTCTGGTGGGGGTGCCGGCCAGGGAGCCACACTGTCCACGCGAGTATTTAGAGGGGAGGGGCCCACACACCCCAGGGCCTGGTGTCCAGTCACTTCAATCCCTCTCTCCCGCGGGTCTTCCACCGGGTCGCCTCTTGGCCCCCAACTATCCGGCTGGTCACCCCTCCGGCCGGCGCTCCTCCGCTGTGCAAGGCTAGGGCCAGCCGCCCGGGTCTTCTCCCGCCACTGCGCCGGAGGGCTGAGCCCCCCACTCCCGGATGAATATAGGCGTCTCCTACCTGGGCTCGGCCGCCACGTGTCTCAGTCACAGCGCCTCCGGGCTCAGCCAGACCATGCCACGGGCCGCTCTCTCCACTCCAGGCCGGGGATCCGGCTGGGCCTCCACCACGTGTCCGCGATATAGCGCCGCAGTACACCGCTCCACCCCGAACCAAGAGACGGGCGCTGTCACCACTGCTGCTGGGCTCCGGGATACTCCGGGGATAGGAGGAAGGCAGTCCGCGAAGGTAAAGATGTGTGTGAAGGGCCGCCTGATCCGGGCCCCCCCAGCACGGCATTCTGCCCCTCCGGGGCCCCGTCCGTTCGTCGCCTTCTTCTGGGGCTACCCCAGGGGGCAGCGTCCAGTGCCAGCCTAGGCCTCGCTGACGTGGGGGGGGAACAACCCCCGCTCCGGGTCCGCCGAATCCCAGGGCTCCACGGTTTCCGGCAGGCCGCCTCTCTTCTCCGCCGAGATCGCCGCGGTCCCGAAGCTCCAGCAGCCCACCCGGCGTGCCGGCCGGCGGGCCCTAGGGTAGAGGCCGGGATAAAGGTTGCTGGCCTCGACGGTCCCCACGCGGGGCCGCCGCTCCTGTGAAGCCTCCACGGGGCGCCCCCCGGGCGTTGGCCTGGTTGCCTCATTGCCGCCCCGCACCCGGCTGCACAGAGAGGTCGGACGCCGCCAAGCTCCATGGCAGTCAGGGTCGGCACCTCCCGGGACAGTCCGCACCAGTGCCAGCGGTCATCCGCAGGTCGCTTAAGGGCTAAACAAAGATAATGTCGGTGGACGGCGGGCAGGAGCTCCAGCAAACGCGTCCTACCTCGCCGCCATCTTGGCCACGCCCCGACCTTCCTTTTTTAAAGAGGAAGAACAAGTGCATGTTTCCACTCCTGGGGAACAAGACCTGTGCTAAGCGAAGAATTAAGAAGGTTAAGAATCACAGAAAGGAACGAATCATCCAGGAGGATACGTTTTGACATAGGAAGACAATCAAAAGGTGAACCAGACTTGATAGATCTCAATAGCAACTTCAAGGAAGGCAAATCCAGAAGAGGCTAAGAACCAATCTGTTCAGAGGCCTGAGAGGGAAATTCAGGGGACCCTGTCACGGTGCTGTTAAAAACATTTGATTCACTTGTTGGAGGGCATCCACAGCAAGTTGGTCATGAATGGGCTTAACTTTAATACAGAAAAAGGATGCTAGCTCATCACATTGAAGTTGGGAGAGGGAGGAAGGAGTCAGAAATATACTGGCAGCTGAGAGTTGAGTAATAACCTTAAACAAAGTTTTCTGACAGTGTTGAGAAGGGCCAATTGATGAGTACCTGACACCTTCGTGTCATTTGGGAGTGGCTATCGAAGGATATCTGACTGTGACATTTCTGTGGGGCTAGAATCTAACTTACTAGTGACAATATATGGATTTTCACGAATTTGCTAGCATGCAGGCTTTAAACTGGGAGAGTTTTGCTTTTTTCATGTGTTTCTTTATTCCCTTAACTATATTTTTCAATGGCCGCTGAATTATCACAGGTAGTTCTAAATTGCCTGTTATTATTTGAACTCTACCAGGATATCGCTCAAAGTCAATGAGTTTCATTGGGAGCCACAAACAGAGACCATTGTTATAGAACTTCCATACTACAGGAAGGGAAGCACACACCTTATACACAATGCCTTAAATATGCAGGTATTGAACGTGGCGCTCTCTGCAGGGCCACCCATAAACCTTTGCCTTTACCCTCCTCTTTTTTGCTAGATTCATTTTGTTGGCCTTAGGACCAGATGCACTTTAGCACTGCCTCTTTACCACTTCTAAGCAGTGCTAAAGTGCTTCTACTCACTCCCCTAAAACATAGAATACATTGATTTATACCCAATTGGCATAGTTAATTTACTTATACGTGCCTTGTAAAGTGCTATATCATATACCAAAATGGCTCCTTAAAAAATGTCCCAGGCCTGCTACTGTAGCCTGGATGCCGTTTTAAACTGCTAGGTTGACTTGTAATTTAAATCCCCACGCTAAGCCTTAACCCCTCCTTTTATTACATATAAATCACTCCTAAGGTAGGCCCTAGATAGCCCAAAGGGCAGAGTGTTGTGTCATTAAAAGGTTGGACATGTAAGGTTACGTTTTACATGTCCTAGTAGTGAAGTTTTTTACTTCTGTGAGTCCGACCCTTCTTAAAGTATAACATTGGGGAATACTTATTATATTTCATAAGCTTTCATTTCCAGTGGGGAGCAGGTCGCTATATGATGCTTTGTGTCTTGGTAATTGTCATGAAAATCCCTATTTAATGTTAACGTCAAGTTTTTTATTACAATTTTGAAAATGTCACATTTAGCAAGTTAAGAAAACAAAATACCTGGAAGTGTATCCAGGTTGATCCAGTACACTACAATGGTGTCACCAATAAGGTGTAACAAAAGTAATCACAAAATTAGTGAAACAATGCTCAATGTGATACAATGTCACAACAATAAACACAGCAGTATTTCACTGTATCCAAAGTTCCAAAGATTTTTCCAGAAACAGGAATGCGTCAGGGTCTGTTTTAATTCAGAGTCCTCACGAATGAAATCCAATGATGCATAAAAGAAATAGCTTGCATTCAGCATACAACAAACAAGGACTTCATAAATCCCAATGCATTTCGGGATAAAAACGGCCCTTCATCAGGGGAATCTGTAACAAGTAAATATACGAATTATACATTCCAAATATCTGGTAGAGATAGCGATGAGACTGACACATAGGCTCAAGTAGTCAGACAAAAGCAACTAAGTAGGATGACAGGAAAGCACTGCCTTTACAAAACCATGCGAAATAAAATCTATGAAAAAAACAACGTGCTGCACTCGTGAAAAAGGAAAAAAGAAAAGAGAAAAGTAATCGGTGTTTTCAAGCCGACTGGTGATATCAAGTGATTCAAATATCTTAAACATAAAGGTGAAAAAGTCCAATAATGATGCCAAAACGCCAAACTCAAAACTCGACAAGAGATAACCCAGTGCTGTTAAAGACTAAAGATGCTCAATAAACCACACATACCTATAAGAAGGAATGTAAAAACAGTAATCTCCTTCAAGTAAATACGTATTCGTGAAACACCTGGAAGTGGAAAAAACCGCTATGAAGCTATGGTAAAAGTGTGTCAAGAAAACAAAGAAGCAATGGAAAAAAGAAAAAGAGTATTTCAGAATAACCCTCTTCCAACAATGCAGGATGCAAGTGCACATAGACGCCAATGCGCGCCAGAGAAATACACGTAGCGCAGCGACCGGAACAGTGTGCATAGAAATAGGACTCAAAGGTGATGCAAGATCTACGAGGATTACTGTTATCCTTTCCGCTTTGAGGTTTAGGTAAGCAGGCTTGCTCACACCTTGTGCGCTTGGCATTTTTATTTGTTAGGAATTTCTCATCCAACTTCTTATGTGATTATTTTGGCAGCATTCGCATTTAGCCTGCTGGCTGCAGTTCTCAGGCAGGATGTTTTTACATTCCTGCTTATAGGTATTGTTGGACTTGGCCCTTTTTGCAGGGTCATCCCTAAACTTTTTGCCTTCCTCCTGTATTTTCTCTGACCTGTTGTTGGCTGTTTTATGACTCTGGGCACCTTACCACTGCTGATCAGTGCTAAAGTGCATATGCTCTCCCTATGGTAAAATGTATACATTGATTGGTTGCCATGATTGGCTTATTTGGTTTACTATCAGCCCCTAGAAAAGTGCACCAGGAGTGCCAGGGCTTGTAAATACAAATGCTGCTGGTGGGCTTGCAGCACTGGTTGTGCCACCCACAGAAGCGGCCTAGTAAAATGTGTCTAAGGTCTGCCACTGCAGAACCTGCGTGCAGTCTGGTACTGTCACGCCGATTGCGCAAGTACACCTACTTGCCAGTCCCTAAACCTTCCCTAAACTACATATTAGTCACCCCTCTGGTAGGCCCAAGGGCAGGGTGCATTGTAGGCATAAGGTAGGACATGCCCTGATGTGTGTGGCATGTCTTAATAGTTAATTACAGCCATTTTCGTTTTTCAATATTGAAGGCTACCTGCTCTCCATAGGCCAGAATGGGCTGCTGGAATTACTATACGCTGTAATCCCAGTGGACTCATAGAGCATGGTAGAAAGTCAGGTTTAGTATGCCTGAACTCAGAATAATAAAATACTTCTTTTAGTAAAGTTTATTTTAATATCCTGTGTTTGTAAATACTACTTTTAGAAAGTTCGTATTTACTGACCTGGCCATTTCAGTCCGCCTCTGCTGTGTATGTGTGTGCTGCCTAGTTTCAGTGGGGAGAAGGGCTGGGGAATTCCAGGAGACAGGCTGGCTGCCAGGTGGTGGGTAGAGACATTACACCAGGATGGGTGGGAGGAGTACACCTTGACTCTGAATAGACCTGTGCTCTGCCACCACAATGCCGGCTCCGCCCCCTGTGGAGCGGCTGATGTCTCTGCCCTGCCTGCTGAAAGGAAAGAGTCACCACAACAAAGTGCTCCAAAACCGGACTGAGCCAGGCACAGGCCCCCTGGCGACAAAGAACAAAAGAATTGCTGTATAAAAGAAGGAGCCCTGCTCCCAAGAAATTAGATCAGATCCTGCTGAAACAAGAAGAACCTCTGCCAGAAGACAAGGAACTGGGAAAGCTGTAGGAGGAGTAATTGTCCCTGACCTGGGGGATTGGCCTGCAGTGGTTGCCTTGCTGCTGAAGGAGAGGAGAAAAGACTACAAAGACTTTTATTTCAACTTGTGCTTAAAAATCTCCAAGGACTTGAACTGAGCTTGCCCCCTGAACGAAGTCCCAGGACCAGTGGACTTCATCCCCAGCTCCCCAAAGTCTTTTGGAAGTGCCTGCTGCTGTTGTTGGGCCTTCTGAGGGACTGCGTGTCGCAAGGAGCTGGAAGCGCGATGCAAGGGAGAGAAGCGTGCCGCCGTCGGAGCTGTTGCCGTCGCATCTCGCAGAGAGTGTCGCGGCTGCAGCATCGCATCGAGCGGAAGCGTCTCGCAACATTCAGGAAGTGTCTCGCAACGCCGAAGAAGCATGTCGCCATCACAGCTGTCGCATTGCACCGCATCGAGAGGAGAGTCTCGCATCGAGGAGGAAGCGTGTCGCCATCGCAGCCATCGTAGTTGTCGCATTCCACCGCATCCAGAAAAGTGCCTCGCATCCACGGAGAAGCGTGCCGCCATGGGAGCCGCTGCCGTCGCATCTCGCAGAAGGGGTGTCACCACTGTAGCATCGCATCGAGCGGAAGCGTCTCGCAACGTCGGAGAAGAGTGCCGCTGCCAAGGCCGATGCCGTCGCATCTTGCCAAAGGTGACGCCGCTGTAGCTGACGCATCGAGTCGAGACTTCTCGCAACATCGGAGACATCTGGAAGATCCCGTCTTTATTTCTTTTGCACCAAGAACTTCAACGCATCTGCATCGCTGCAACACTTTCGTTGCCCTGCGTGTCGCATCTAAGGTACATTGACTTAAAGTGTCGCATTTGAGAACTTAAGAGAAACTAAGCCATCTTCTACCAACTAAGCAACCGTATTGTGTATTTTTAAACGTTTAATGGTCTTTGGAAAAACCTATATAAAGATTTCTTATTTTTACTATAACTTCCTGTGTGGTGTCCATTTGTGGTGTTGTCACTTGGTTACTGTATGTGTTCACAAATGCTTAACTGATAACGCTCTGAGATAAGCCTTGTCTGCTCGCGCCAAGCTACCTAGAGGGTGAGCAAGGGGTTGTTTTAGTAGTGTAACACCTCATCCTGCCTAGAGGAACGGTTCCCTGCTTGTCACAAGTACTTACCTGTGCCAACCAGAGAACCCGGATTCTAACATTGGTGGTCAGCAGTGAGGATTCTGGACTTGCATTTGTGACTCATGTACAGTAATTGGTGAACACTACTTAGTGAGTGCAGATCTTAAACGCAACCAATACTTGTTGGTAGATTTCTTTTGGGACTGTCTATTTTTGAGCACTGCCAAGCTTTACCATGGTGGAAAAAGCAGCATCCATAGTCTCTGTTGATACCGAACTCGAAAGGGAAGAAGAGGAAATGGATAATTACACTGCCAAGCAGCTAAAGTTCTTTTGCAAAAAGTTTTATGTGTCTACAACAGGATGTAAACACAAGGCACAGCTCTACAAGGCGCTGTGGCCTGGGTAGAAGCAAGGAAAGCCACTGAGGATGAGAATGCAGATGAACAACTGGTTGGGCCCGTGGGCTCAGAAGCTGCTGGTAGCAGTGTTTCTAGGAGAAGTATATCTCCAGAGGAGTTGGCAGACAGACAGGACACCAGGAATCATGAGATAATATTGGCAAAGCTGGAATTTAAAAGCCAATTGGAGCTAGAAAGCAAGAAAGCAAGAAGCTGGCTCTGGAAGAAAGAGAATAGCTCTTGAAGAAAGAAAGATTCAGATGGAGCATGACTTCATAATGAGGAAATTTGATATGGAGCTCGAGAGGCTTGAGGCCAGGAGTGTCTCAACCCAGCAACAAGAAATATGTGTAGCTCAGAGATTGAGCTTTGCTGAGTGGGAGGAGGAATCCAGCTCAGAGGGTGGCAGCAATATCGAATTTTCTAGTGCTGAGAGAGTAGTACGCACACCCAGAGATATGGCGCCTGACTTGAAGGAGGGGGTTAACATACACCAGGAGGTTCAAGGGCATGAGGTAGCTCCAGTAGTGCGCAGTATCCCTGAAGGGAATAGGGTAACTGGCGCAGGGGTTCATGGTCCTAGTAGTGGGAGGGGCACTCTACTGACTCTAGCTGAGAGGTGCAGGGAGAGGGGTTCTCCCAAAATTGAAGTCCTGGTGGGTGAGTGTGAAGACCGCCCAGAAGAGTGTGGGTTGTGTGACAGAGACAGTCTCCATTATTTCCATATTTAAACCATGCAGAGAAAATCAAATCCTTACCTGTATATCACTTACAATCAGAGGAACATTTCATTCAGGCACCAGGGGCACCATGCTGTTTCATCCTTAACACATGCAAAATGAATAGATGATGAATGGAATGCTGAGCAAATTAAATATTCACCCCCCAGCCACAGATCTGGGTTAAATTCATCGATTTTTTTTGCACGTCATGCCATTGCAGTTTACACCCGGCCAGTTAGTCTTGAGCAAGTTCTCAATGGGAACAGCCCACCCTGAACTGTCCTAGGTGGACCAGAAAGAAGCATCTTGGGACCAGTTTCAGGGTATCACCCCTGATCAACCAGGCAAGCTTGAATCTCGTGGTGTGGCAAGCACGGGGCCCGCATATGGGCATGCCCTTTCCTCTTAGGGCAACAAATGCAAAAAGAACAGATGACTGATTGATTGCTGAATAATTCAAACATTCACTCCCAGGCACAGATCTGGATTACATCCATCATTTTTTTGCATGCCTCGCCATTCAAATTTAGACCCAGCCACTTGACTAGGGGTGAATGTTTGATATGTTCTGCATTCCTCCATAATTTGTGTGTCTTTTGCTTTCTCATCCTTAACACAGATGCTAATTAAGTTGATCCAAGATGTTGAGTTTACAGCTGTCTGATATGGTCATCTCAGAATATAAAGGGCCAAGCATCATTTGCCCTCAATTGGGGCATCACACCTACTGGTACATTTAAGATAGGACTAGGAGGAGGGATGTACCATAAATGTACAGTCTCTGGTACAGAATAACTCAAAATTTGATTGTAAAACTCTTTAGCGGGGATGCTAAAGTCACACTGCTAAAGCCATTCAGTCTACTGAGATAGAAGCAGTATATGTGCTTTGGCCTCTTGGCCAATATTAAGAATCTTCCAAATTAAAGAGTTAAAGTTTTGTACTACACAAACCACATTGGGGCTTGCACGGCATATGAATGTGTTAAATTCCAATAAGATAGGAACATATATCATCCTTAACCCTGGGCGTAGGACTACGCTACTCTCGCGTAGTTTGCATAGTTTGCGCAACTACGCGCTACGCAAATTGCACGTAGCGCAGTGCAAAAACACGTAGCAGCCATTTTTTGCTTGATCGCGGTCCTCAACGTCAAGTTGGCGACCGTGGGCGACCAAAATAACATCCCGGCGAGACTTTTTCCTCGTTCACGATCAGCAACATCATGTTGCCGATCGCGAGCGTGGAAAATAAACCTCCCGGTGAGATTTTCAATGTGGGGAGGTCAGGTTTCTCATTGCGAGTAGTAACGTATGCTCGCGACCGGTCCGCGTTGAGAAAGCTGCCGCTCATGGACAAATCTACTCGAGGGGCAGAAAAGGACCGCTTGCACTGTGCAAGGTGCGGTTTCCAATGATTGCACAGTGCGGACATGCATCTGGCACTGTGCAATCAGTGCAAACAGCATTTTGCACAGTGAACTGAGCAGTTCGCGTAGCTCACGTAGTGCGAAGTGCACTTCGTGTAGGTACGCGAAGATCTACTACGCAAACTACGCCCAGGGTAACTTACTAATGCTCTTAAAACTCGCCACGCGATCAAACCCAGATCGCTCTACTGCGTACCCAATTTAAATTGGCTAGAAGAAAAAGGGAGAGCATACTAAGGGAGGAAACTTGGGAAAGGCTTACTCAGGCCATTATTGCAGGAGATAGTAGGGAGTTTTGGGCCATAATCAACTCACTGTATTTTAAGACTCATAGAGACTCTTCGTTGGACACACATGTTGGAGAGGAGGAGTGGATAGAACACTTTACTAATATCTTCTCGCCCGCTGCCGTTCTCCCCTTTGCCCATCTGTCCCTCTGAATAAAAGGAAGGTATTCTTGTCATTCTCGCTTATTGAGGTTAAGAGGGCCCTATCTTCATGCAGTATAGGAAGAGCCCCAGGTCCGGATGGGGTCCCAATAGACCTCTTCCAGGGCAACTATGACCTTTGGGTTCCTTTATTGACCAATGTTTTTAACAACATAGCAATAGTAGGTCCCCCCCCTTCATGGAAGACAAGTATAATTGTTCCTATCTACAAAAAGGGGGACAAGAGTAGCTCTAAAAACTACAGGCCTATTTCCCTTTTAGACACTACTGCGAAACTCATGGGCCGTCTGATTTTAGCAAGATTAGAGCTTGGGCAGTTGATAAGTATATATTAATGCAAGTCCAGTATGGGTTTCAACAGGATAGGGGAAGTGTAGATCAGTGCCTCAATCTTTCATTGATAAAAATACAAGGGCTAAGGGTGGGAAAATCTCTCTTGCCTTTATGGACCTTTCAGCAGCATTTGACTGCGTTTCTCACCCAAAGCTCTGGTATATCATGGAAGAGATGGGGATCAACCCTCCAATAACTGACTTTATCCAGCAATTGTACTCGAAGCCATCAGCATCGGTTAGATACGGGAAAAACGGGGAATGTACCCGTCCTTTTAAGATCCTAAGGGGTGTAAGATAGGGCCATTCTTGTTTTCCAATCAATACGAACGACGTGGGGATCGCCCTCCTGGGTGTAACCCCTGATCTCCCCGTGTCTGAGTCTATCCAGCTCCCAATTCTGGAGTATGCAGATGACGCAGTCCTTATCTCCAGAACAGGGATAGGGCTGCGTTGCCTAATCACCACTTATGCTGCCTTGATGGATTTTCTTGACATGAAGGTTAACCAGCTAAAATAATTTGTAATTATTGTTGGGGCGGGTGTTTGAGGAAAACTATCACACCTCCACACAGAATCAGGGAAAATTGAGGTGGTGGAGTCTTTCCCCTATCTTGGGGTGGTTTTTGATAAGAATCAAACGTGGTCTAGACTAATTGATGCAAGGGCCATGGGACTGGAAAGGAGTCTGGGAGAATTAAAAGCATTTACCTCCTGAATGGGCAGGAAACCTCTGGCCACTGTTAAGCAGATTCATCAAGCTAAAACAAAATCAGCGGCCACATATGGAGCGGGAGTCTGGGGTCTGGCACACCACAAACAACTCCAAATCATTGAAGATAAGTTTTTGAAATCCTTGGTCTCCCTTCCCCGGTAACTAGACATAATATCGAAAAAAAAATATCGAGTAGCAAGAATATCGAGTTTTTAATATCGAATGGACAGTATATCGACTTGCAAAAATATAGTGGTGAAGAATATCGAAAAACAGGTAAGAAATATCGATTGCAATAATATAGTTGTTAAAAATATCGATTTTTTTATAGTGTTTTAAGTGTTAGTATATGTGTTAAAAGTATGTATTAATATTGGAATGTATGTTAGAATATGTTTTAAATTATTGAATTTTATGTTTTTTTATTTTTTTGTAATTTAATTCCGTAGCGGGTTGTGGGTTTATAGGGGAGTAGGGTGGGAAGTAATTTAATTATAGTACATTAAATAATAATTTATAGGAATTATTAATTATTTTTTATTTAATTTTGCGTTTTACTTCTGTAGCGGGTTGTGGGTTTATAGGGGAATAGGGTGGGAAGTAATTTAATTATATATTATTAAATAATAATTTATAGGAATTATTAATTATTTTTAATTTAATTTTGCGTTTTATTTCTGTAACGGGTTGTGGGTTTATAGGGGAATAGGGTGGGAAGTAATTTAATTGTTATTAGTTAATTATTAATTGGTATTGCAAATTAATTGGTTGTTGATTAATTATTAATTGGTAAATAATTAGTATTAATTGGTAATTAATTTGTATTAATTGTTTAATTGATAATTATGTTAATTGTATTCATTTAATATTTGGAGCGGGCAGTGTGTTTATAGGGGAATATGGTGGCAAGTAATATAATTGTAAATAAATAATTATGTAATTTATTTGTGTATATTGTTAATTAATATATCTTTAATTTAATTTTGCATTTTACTTCTGTAGCGGGTTGTGGCTTTATAGGGGAATAGGGTGGGAAGTAATTTAATTGTTATTAGTTAAATATTAATTGGTATTGCAAATTAATTGTTTGTTGATTAATTATTAATTTGTAAATAATTAGTATTAATTGGTAATTAATTAGTATTAATAGGTAAATTGATAATTAAGTTAATTGTATTCAATTAATATTTGTAGCGGGTATTGTGTTTATACAGGAATATGGTGGGAAGTAATATAATTGGAAAAAAAAATTTATTTAAATAATATGTGTATATCCTTAATTAATATATTATAAATTAATTATTAATTGGTATTATTTGCATTTATTAATGTTTGTTATTGAAAAACAATTGTTTGTTAATTAATTATTAATTGTTAATTAATTAAACAAAAATGTATTGGTATTTAAAAATGATCAATTATTGTGTGATTGGTAATTAATGGTAATACTTGTTTTTGTATTAATAATTAATTAATTTAAAAATAAAAATACATTTAATATTTTCTCTACTATTGCACTTACTTGAGTGGGAATAGTAATTTTTACCCCTACGCTATCCAATGCTTTCCCTATTATTGCACTCTCTGGAGTGTGAATAGTAATTTTTACCCTCCCGCTATCCAACGCTTTCCCTACTGTTGCACTCACTGGAGTGGGAATAGTAATTTTTACCCTCCCGCTATCCAACGCTTTCCCTACTGTTGCACTCACTAGAGTGGGAATAGTAATTTTTACCCTCCCGCTATCCAACGCTTTCCCTACTGTTGCACTCTCTGGAGTGGGAATAGTAATTTTTACCCCTACGCTATCCAACGCTTTCCCTACTGTTGCACTCACTGGAGTGGGAATAGTAAATGTTACCCTCCCGCTATCCAACGTTTTCCCTACTGTTGCACTCTCTGGAGTGTGAATAGTAATTTTTACCCCTACGCTATCCAACGCTTTCCCTACTGTTGCACTCACTGGAGTGGGAATAGTAAATGTTACCCTCCCGCTATCCAACGCTTTCCCTACTGTTGCACTCTCTGGAGTGGGAATAGTAATTTTTACCCCTACGCTATCCAATGTTTTCCCTATTATTGCACTCTCTGGAGTGGGAATAGTAATTTTTACCCTCCCGCTATCCAACGCTTTCCCTACTGTTGCACTCTCTGGAGTGGGAATAGTCATTTTTACCCCTACGCTATCCAACGCTTTCCCTACTGTTGCACTCACTGGAGTGGGAATAGTAAATGTTACCCTCCCGCTATCCAACGCTTTCCCTACTGTTGCACTCTCTGGAGTGGGAATAGTAATTTTTACCCCTACACTATCCAACGCTTTCCCTACTGTTGCACTCACTGGAGTGGGAATAGTAAATGTTACCCTCCCGCTATCCAATGCTTTCCCTACTGTTGCACTCTCTGGAGTGGGAATAGTCATTTTTACCCCTACGCTATCCAACGCTTTCCCTACTGTTGCACTCACTGGAGTGGGAATAGTAAATGTTACCCTCCCGCTATCCAACGCTTTCCCTACTGTTGCACTCTCTGGAGTGGGAATAGTAATTTTTACCACTACGCTATCCAATGTTTTCCCTATTATTGCACTCTCTGGAGTGGGAATAGTCATTTTTACCCTCCCGCTATCCAACGCTTTCCCTACTGTTGCATTCTCTTGAGTGGGAATAGTAATTTTTACCCTCCCGCTATCCAACGCTTTCCCTACTATTGCACTTACTGGAGTGGTAATAGTAAATTTTACGCGCCCGCTATCCTACACAGAAAATATTGAATATTTTTAATTAATATCACGTTAAGATATATGTATTAATTTTTTTTTTACTTACTTTAATTATTCATTAAGTTTACTGTTATTTAAGTATTTTTAAGTATGTGTCAGTTAATTATATGTATTATTTCATTTATTTAACATTACTTTTAAAACATTTAAAATATTCGATATTTTGACTAACTATATTATTTACAACGATATTTTGGATTCAATATTTTTGTAATTTCCTGTTTGGAGATAGGACTTCGATATTTTGGCATTCTATATTTTGGCATCGATATTTTTGTAAGTCTATATTTTTGTAGTCTATATTATGTCAGTGATCCCCCTTCCCCATTTAACTTCTAATTTTATACTCCGCACTGAGTTAAGCCTACCCCATATTACGGATTCAATTAGATTGGCTCCTTTGCTTCTGTGGTTTTCAATTTGGTGAATGAAAACTCTCCCTTTAACCCAGAGTATAATAAAAGATTGCCTGAGCCTCGACAATTATAAGAGAATCAGATGGATTAACTATGTCGAGCGAGAATTGACGAAGTTGGGGATGAAAGTATTGTTTATAGACCCGCTTTCTTGCAGGTTAATATCCAAGCGAAGACTGGTCGAAACTTTGATGCTGAAAGCCCAGTAGATTTGTAGGGAGAACAACGACAGGAAGCAGTCTATTCTGGTTTATCAACCTTATTATCTACTTAGGCAGGTGGATCCCCCTACCTAGAGGAAGTTACAATACCACACCACAAATTTATATTACTACGATTTCGCTTAACTTTGAACGGTAGGATTCCCATCAAAAACTTATCACCATTCGGACCTAATCAACTGTCCTTGTGACAAGTCCCTCGCCCAAACAGATCTTCATATACTGTTTTTTTGTGGTCACAATCTTAAAGAAAGGAAAAAGTACATTGTACCGATTTTAAAGAGCCATAATTTTGTCCAATG
This sequence comes from Triturus cristatus, assembly GCF_964204655.1. Classification (NCBI taxonomy): domain Eukaryota; kingdom Metazoa; phylum Chordata; class Amphibia; order Caudata; family Salamandridae; genus Triturus; species Triturus cristatus. Next base: position 1,666,562,573 of record NC_140591.1, on the reverse strand, counting down.
TAGGGTTGCACTATTCTTTTTAAAATCATTACCAGACCATCTAGTGTGCTTCTCCCTAGCCTCATTTTTATGGGCTTGTAGGAAAAGGCGGAAGATCTTGGGATTATAAAACTTTATAGGTAAATTACTTTAACTATTTATATTTTGCATTTAAACTTATATTTGATGTGGCAGATTTAAGTACTTAGAAACTGAATCTTTGTAAGATTTTTAACTTCTTCCTACAAGAATCCTGATGACATGGTTACCATATTTTATCTATGAAAGTTGTTTTACCTTTTAAATGTATTGTTGTTTCTTTACTTTTATGATCATGCCTAAGAATGATCTAATAAAGTTGGAATTGAAATTGAGTAGATATGGCACATTTTTCTCTCTCCATTGGACATAAGGCAGCACAGTAACGTTGGTGAAGCATTGTCTTGTGTCAAAGAATAGTAATCTGGGCTGCAATCCCACTCCCTATCTGTCACTGAATCTCTCTCACTCCCACACATTTTCACTTCACTCTTGTTTATACATGTAGACACACATCACACAGACACACACTCTATCAAATAACACACTTTCACTTACACCCACCCACACAATATACATTTAGAATTATTTTGCTTATCAAAGCTGCCACAAAAGGTCTCTTTCCAGTAATGTGCGCTCTATTTTTATTACACTAATAGTGAATACTAGAATATGGTATACTATTAGCATCTGAAAAATGAACAGAAAAATGCAATATGGCACTATCCCTGTGATCATGGCACAGACTTTGCCACCTGTGAGCTGCAACCCCTGTCGACACCTAAAGGATATCCATGCCAGACACCAAGCTTTAATGAGATTACCTTGGCAAGGAAGCAATGAACCCAAGATTATACAAGACGTTGGTGTAAACTCTATGGTATATGTGACAAGAGGTGTGCTAAAATACAATCATTCATTGAATTAGGAATGTGCTGTTTGTGTTTTAGGAACTTGACAATAACTCAGCTGTCTAGATTTAAGGGCATAAGAAAGTTCATGTTGTCCTCTTCAGTCTCGTGTTGTTGTGGATTGAAATAGGCCACTCTATTGTAGTGTCTCACCTACTCACAGGCATGTTTAATTATTATTTTGAACTCTAAAAGGACATTTTAGGCAGAGAGACGTGTTTGTGATAAGAAATGAAAAAATAATTTATGCCAATATCTTTTTTCTTTTACAGATAGAGTGAAATGCCTTAAATGTGTTGAAACCCAGTGGTCCAATAGGAGACATGATCAATGCGTTCAAAAGCAGGTTGAATTTCTTACAGTGTATGAACCCATGGGTCTCACACTGGCCTTATGTGCATCAGCGATGGCCCTTATTACTGCTTCTCTTCTTTTTCTCTTCAACAAGTACAAAGACACTCCCATCGTCAAAGCCAACAACCGAGAGCTCAGTTACCTGCTTCTCATCACCCTCACGTTCTGCTTCCTTTGCTCCTTCATGTTCATTGGCCGCCCTACGAAGCTCACCTGCATGCTGCGACAGACTATATTTGGGGTAATTTTTTCCATCAGTGTGGCCTCTGTTCTGGCAAAAACAATTCTTGTTGTTCTTGCTTTTAAGGCCACAAATCCCAGCAGCTCATCAAGGAAGTGGCTAGGATCGAAAACACCATTTTGCATAGTTTTTTTCTGTTCATTGCTCCAAATTGTAATCTGTGTTTTATGGCTAGCAAAGTCTCCTCCATTCCTAGAAATGAACATGAAGTCTTACAAAGAGAAAATAATCCTTGAGTGTAATGAAGGGGACACCATCTTCTTCTATCTCATGCTGGGATACATGGGCCTCTTGGCCATGGTCAGCTTTATAGTGGCCTTCCTCTCAAGGAATCTCCCCGGAAGCTTCAACGAGGCCAAGCTGATCACCTTCAGTATGCTGGTGTTTGTCAGTGTGTGGATCTCCTTCATCCCGGCGTACCTGAGCACACGGGGCAAGTACATGGTGGCCGTGGAGGTGTTTGCCATCCTGTGCTCCAGCGCTGGACTGCTTGGCTGTATATTCTTTCCCAAGAGTTACACCATTCTTGTAAGGCCTGAAAGTAACTGCAGGAGTTACTTAGTAGGAAAACATGTAGTTAATAGAGTCAAAGAAGGATAATGGCCGTTGATGAGTTTTATTTTCTGGTACCCTGATAAATAATCAGGATGATTGACAATCATAATGACCATCAAATGTGACATTACAAAAACATGTAAACATTTTCAGCCACTATAAAAAAAAGACTTGGGTAAGTGGTGGTGTTGGTATCTTCAACATATTCAACGCTGTTTTTTTCATGGCATGGAATAACAGAGACTACTGACCATTATCAAAAGTGGGAGTGCTGGCATGTTTGATAAAGGGCATCTTAGCAGGTTCACCGTTAATGCTGATTCATCCGGTAACTGGTAGCACTGCTAATCTGTGGTGTTTTACTCTGAGACTCCACTTGGAAGGATTAGAATAGTTCACTCATAACAGGGTTCTCAGGGTCCCACTGGTACGCCCTGGTAACAGACCATCCTCTCCCTGAGAGCTGTGATGTTCTCAATATCAGTAATAACATGGGGTATAGTTACCAGGGGGGATAATTTTGACCTAAGTAGTAACTCAGGGCCACTTTTATAAAGAATTACCCTAGGGCAGCACTGCAAGACATTTTGCTGTACTTGCCTATGACAGTTCAAAAGGGCAAGAATGCACAATATTTATAAGGTATGGTGGATTCCTGTCCTTTCAGCAAGTGCCGGCTCACAGCTGAGGTCCAATACAGGCACCCTTTTGCCATGGTGCAAGGGTGTTTGTGTTGTTGCCATGATGGGCAACTTCCTGTACAAAAACAACCACAAGAGCTGTTTTCCTCATTCTATGTGTGATGCAGAATACATCACATGTTGAAAGACGAAAACATGAGGAGAAATATAGAAAAAATCTCCTCATTACGCCTCCTCTGGGAGGCGTACATTTTTTGCACTGCCCCAGGTTTATGTGATGTTGTTAACCTGAGGCAGTGTCAAAATCCATGGGTGTTGAATGGGAACACCCACAGCTACGCCCATGGAAAGCCTCCTAGACATAGAGTAATCCAAGGCAGCGCTTTGTACAGCCTTGCCTTACTCCATAACTAAGAGGTCATGCAAAGCCACGCCTGGTGGTATTGCTTCACATCATAGACTAAGAGGCCTGCGCCAAGGGATCATTATAAAAATTAACCTCTGGTGGTACAGGCCTCTTGTAAATTAGGGCCTCAATTTGCAAGAAAGGTTGGCCTCCCTAAGTCTTATTGGATCTTCTCGTTGATATAGACGAGCGTTTAAAGCTCAACAAGGTCCCTCAGAGAGGGGAGATACAACACAAACAATTATAGTTGCACAAAAGATGTGAGTGTCCAGTAAGAGTTGTGTGTACACTACATCTGAATAATATTTCAAAAATATAAATATATTTACAGTATAAATGGGAATCAAAATGCTAGAAAACATTAACATGGTATATGTTCCATAATGCAGTGGTAAAACCATGCCTCTTGATTTACAATGATATACACTGTTACAATCACTAAATAATCTTGCAGATTGGTAATGACCATCCTGTAAAATGAATGATTGCAGTCATCTGGCCAATCCTCATAAGCTTTGCAATGAAGTTGTAAACAATTGGGGGGCTTATTTACAAGCCTCTTGTGTTGCTGGTACGTCACTTTTTCCCATATCAAAAGTGGCGCACCGGCGGAGCAAGGGGCTTGTAAATAAGCCCCTTGTTTTTCAAGACCCTAATCCTGAGTTACAACTGAAACTCAGAAAAAACAAAGCAATATAGTGGCAATGACCAGTATGTGGTACTTGCATCCAGCATAATAAAAGAAAATTGTTGTTTTTGGTCCAGGAAGGGTACCCTACCACGTGTGTTCATGATTTCTGGTGCTGGTTCTCTTAAATGGGGATTAGGAATGGACGGTGAAACCCTAAGGGCTCTGTATCAGTGGCTCCTCATTCAGACTGAAGAAACTTGGTGAAGGTGAGAACAATCCACCCATTCTAGAGCATACAGCCCTCCTTGATCCAACTACCTGGGAAGCCAACACGTTTGTAGACCACTTTTAGCAGTGTAAACAAATTAGAACATGCCAAATGTTGGGCAAGCATGGAGATAGTATTCTCTCCAGTCAACACTCTGCTCACCTGCATTTGTAGGGGTAGTATTTGGGATGCTGGAGAGTGATAAAGACAATAGGTCGGCTTTTTTTTTGAAAGCTAGTTATGTTTACGTGGATATGCAGATTGTTGCATGAGAATAAAAATCGGCAAGCAACTAAATAGTAAACATAACATAAAAAATATACAAATGAAAGCAATATCTCTTTTGCATCTCTTGAACTAGCAGCACAGGAAAGGACATCACTTCCTATTGTCTCCTTACTTTAGTCAACTACTCAGGGTGCCTAGCAGCCCAAGCACCCCCAGCAAAGGACAGACACAGACAAAGGCATGGCCTGTTTTGGTCTCTTATGTTCAGGAAAGGCCTTAGGGCAGAAGCCCTATAAAACTGAAACCTACAAGGTGATATATAAAAATGTGCTTTCCCAGCAACCCATACTGCCAATCTCCACAATCACTGCCATACAAAGGCAATGCAAACACTCCTCAAAAAACTGTAGAGTAGTTACTATTTCCCTTATTGGCTCTGCGCATTGGAATAATATACACTATAGTTGTTGCATAGGACTAAGGTCAGTATGCTCCTGTCGAGTACATTAAACTTAATTACTTGTGTGTGCCAGCTAACTCAGAGGTCACTAGAAACTTCTTGAATGAACAAGAAGGGATTCGTTTCTGACAACCACATAAGCATGACAACTTTGTTTCCCTTAGTATCGGAAAGCGTCTCAGAATCATGGAAACAATAGATAACAGTTTCACTCAGTCAATCGTGCATGCTTAGTTTCTCCAGAGGTACATAGAAATAGATAGACGAGCATTTCAATAAAAGGGTTTATTGAACAGTCTTGTTTCTCGTGTAAGAGATATGAGCTGTTACAATCATTAGACAGTAAGCAAGATATAATACGCACATCGTAAGCAGTAAGAAATAATACTGCAATAGCATTGTCTTTTAGCTATGACATATATTCATATATACGTACATAAATCACACAGGCTAAAAAGTGAATACTCGTCTGATGCTTCTAAAATAGTCCTACCTCGGTGTACCTAACCTAAGTGTAGTGCGAGGTAAGAAGTAGGTGCTGTTTTCTATAGTATAGTATATACTAAGTTTAGTATGCCAAGAGTCCCTCTAGGTCCCTCTAGGTTCTAGTCGGCTCCATACCTTTAGAATGAGCGAGGTGGGAATCTCTATCCGGGTATCAAACTCTAACACCCCGTGAAGGGAGTCAGAACACTAGAAGCTGGATTTTCTGCGAGCATGGATGACAGCGTCTGGTCAGTGCGTCAGGCCGGGATATGGTCTCTTCCGAACTTGCCGTGGCGAACCGTGCAGTCAAGTCGTGCTGAGTCGTGCCATGGTTTGCCATGGTAAGGGAAGGCATATTTATACCTGGAAGGTGCTTAGGAATGCTAGCATTGATGTAAAGTTGGGCAGAGGAAGACGTCATGGATGAACCCCTTAGGAATAGTAGTTCATGCATAATATATGAGCTCTTGGAGAAATCAATAATCCTAGCTAGGGAAAGTCCAGTTAGGCTTAAGGGTCTGGTTTCTAAGAACTCATTGTGATATGGGATGGAGGGATGTAGGTGACCATGCCTGTATTTGGTTAGCGTGGTTAATTCCTAAATAAGGACTGGGATTCTATGCCTAAATAAGGGCAATGTGAACTGTGGACATGATTCAGGGAAACCGATATACGGATATCTAAATCGAAACACAACACCCACTCCATTGACGAATGATCGATATTACTAAATTCTAAACATGCTAAACACATAAAATTGAGTATCACATGTTCACTAAAAACATTTGTAAAAGCATACTAAAAAGTCTTTGTTTAAAGTTTGCTACACATGAAATGCAGGTGTACATATTAAAGCAATGTTTCATTCTAAGCATATATTTACAATGAATGCTAAGAGAATGAACAGAAATATATATACACATATGTAATGAAATGGTCCAGTTTTGCGGAAAGGAAAAAGTTCAGAGCCATTTCATGTCATGATTACATAAATGTGGAAAAAGTGACAATGTGTTCCTGGAAGCGTTTCAAAGAAGTCTGTTCTCTATGAATAGTTCTACTGTAAGCAGAGTTTTTAGCCATAAAAGAAAAAGTCAATATTCAATAAGTGCGATCTTATGAAAGTTTCAAATTTAGTCTTTTTGGTTTTGAAAAAATGAAGGCCGAATTCATAGATTACATGGTACACTGTGTTCCAAATCAAAAGTTATTTGAAGATGCTGGGGAAAACATGAAATCCTCTAATCCTGTAGACAAAAAGTCATCTATTGTTGTTGGTGATAGGTCGATTACCTCATTTAGAAGACTAAGTGCACATAGATTTGATGCATCGTCAGTAGCAGTGTTCGTTGATACCTATGTGCCTGTTGATCCATCTCGTATCTCAGCAGTAGCATGTTGCATCTGTGAGATCTCAATGAATGCCGTCATCAGGATCGGTAGCCTCTGGGTACAACACAGAGCATGGCCCATTATTGGGTCCAGCAGAGTATCGATATCCGTTGGCATGACTAATGGGAATGCTAGACAGATGTCTAGCACGCATTCTTCACTGAAAAGCAGGCAGCGCAGAACAGGTAAAATGCAATCTTGCCAGATTGGTCTGAACGACAGAAACCATATGGTATTTAGTTCTCGTAGACGAGGTAAACCCAATAGCTGTGCTATGCACTGACGACACTTCCTTTCCAGGAGAGCATTATCCAAGGTGCTGGGAGTGACACTGGAGGAGTGGCTTGCCATAGCGCAGCAGTAGGAATAAAAACAGGATTCCTGCAACGAGTGCTAGAATTAGCGGCAGACCACCAAACACAGAGTGCATGAAGTTTGATATGATTCCGAGGACTGCTTGAAAAGGTATCAACAGTCCCGAGCATACGTTCTTAAATACATGCACAATACCACTCGTATCAGACATGTTTAAGATTCGTCCCAACATTTCAGTGAAATGTGTAGGGCAATTTGTCCTTAACAGAGCCTGTATCTCAGCCGAAGTCCTTGCGACTTGTAGATCATAGGTTTCTTTGGCCAAGGTCAAAGGCATGGTTTGTTGTAAAAGAATGGCTTTTATTCTGCTTACAGTATCAATTCGAATAGAAGAGATGTTCAGTGAAGGCCATAAAGGCGACTCCCTGACTGTGTCTATTTGGGGGAACAAGACTTGCATTCAGCAAGTGACCCGGGAAATAACCGTTACTAGATATGGGATACCTGGCAACATGCCACAACAGCTCTGATCATTTAACGTGAGGTAACTCCCATTTGTAAGTTGTCCAAATGTTGGAATAATCACAGCGGCTGGTAAACTTTGCAGGTGGCAGGATAAGTTTGCACTGGAACCGCTACAGGCCCTGTGTAAGCTAATATCCCCACATTTGGGTGAACCGCTCAGTGCATTTTCACAGTGTGTTCTGCTAATAAACACTTCACGCCCCCCACTCCAACATCTGTGTGTGTAAGGTAAATCCAAGGATGTCCTGATGTATTCTTTACCCAACCTTTCATATTTGCCTACTGGCATGTGTTTAGGACAAAACTGAAAATGGAAAGTTGTAACAGGCAGAGTTATTTTGCCATGAATGATCCATTCTGTAGCTGGTTTTTCTGCTACTGTAAATGGCAATTTTTCCAGTTTTTCAATGCTCAGCACAATATACTTCTCTCCCCTTTGTGCCAGCTTGATCTGTTTTTCAGTGAGATTGTAATCAGAAAACAGAGAAGACGTGTTGATAAAATGCCAAGGCACAAAGCCTGCACGCAAGTTTTGTAGCGTCCAGACTAATGACAGAATAGAAAGTAATTGATATTGGCCTTGACGCAGCAGAACCAAATCTTGTTCCACAATGTCTAGAGCAGAGGATACAATGTTGCCCAATGAATATATCCTGGATGACAGAGTCGTTAACCCATTGTCTAACACAGCGAGAGATTTCTCTGAATTAATACGATCAATTTTATCGTATTCTTTCTGCTGCGTCTGCTTGGGTAACCTTCCATATTTCATTTAAGCAGCATAGATGCAAGAATTCCCTTCTTTATGTAAAGATAAGTGTTTTTTCACATCCTCTAGTGTAGATGTTTGTAGCCAATCAAGGCATAATTTTCCTACACTGTATGTTGTTACTACCCTTGGATGCTGTCTTTGAACATAGCGTGGTTCTGGCCTATTGATTGCTAAACCTTGTATCTTGTTCAGGAATCTTTTTTGACAGATGTTTGTGTCTGTGGGCCAGAGCAACCATTTTTTCCATTTGGAATCTGATCTGTTGTTTTGTAAGATAGTATGTACGTCGCCCACCCCTTGTGTAGTGCTATTACTTGCAGGTGTAGCTATGGATGATTTGTTCATGTCTTTGATCTTGGCTTACCCAAGGCAAGACATTTGTTGGACAGTGTCATTCAAAAATATTATTTGCTGTGGGATGATGCAGGCTCTAAACAAAGCTTCTATTCCCTCCACTTGCCAATCTTTTGTACCCCAGACAGATTTTGTGTCAATTGTCTTTTTCCATAAGTCAAAACCCTGTCTAGACAGTTGGGTAATAAAGGCTGCAGAATAAAACTGCTTCGTATTGGTTAACATATTTTTCTTTCCTGTTTTTTTCACATTTTTAAAGTAAAACATTTCCGGATTGGATGTGTTGTACCCTGAAAAATATGGAAACTTCATTTCAAACGTTGTTGCAGATTTATGCAAGAAATGACGACCATAGTGGTTGTAACAAAAAAGCTGTTCATAGTCTGTTAAACCCTCTAAGTATTCATGGTTAGAGAATGCCGCAGACCTTTCTAGATCAGACATCATGTTGTTAACAGTCTCAAAGTCCCAATCATCAGAATAGGTACTGGAGGTAATAAAGTCATTTAATGATATCTTAAATGAGTGTGGAATCTTCAAAGGTTCAAATGGACCAAAAATATCATAATCTGTTTTGTCCCAAACTATACCATCTTGTATAGGAATGGCTGTGATGTTCACTGCTGACAAGTCTCTTGCTTCACGATGGGATGATTTGTGTGGTTTCAAAAGTAATTTCACATTTTTACTTCCTGTGATCAAATGAATATATATTCCATCTATCAACATGCTCAGAGTGATTACTAAAGCTAGCCAAAGCAGAAAGAAAAATATTCCAGAAATAATCCATAGTTCAATCCATGTTGAAACCAGATAAGTCATTTTCACGTGTTGAAAAAAATGTTGTGCTTGATCTTTGAAAGTTCTTTTTGCTGGCGTCATTTCAGGCTCGCTGGGATCCTAAAAACGTATCAAAGTTAATGAAATCGCCAGAAGCAGTTCTGTCAATGGTTGGAATTGCATCAGGACTCGTTGAAATCGCTGGAACCAGTGGATCACTTGCTACGTTGGTGTAGATCGGTGTATCAGGACGAACTGTTATTTAGGTTTCAAGAGGAATGAGTTCCATAGCATTGTTGCTTAGTCCTTCCTTTCTCTCTGATGGATTCTCAATGGTTATGAGTCTTTCAGTTTCAACCTCTTAGATAGTAGCTAGCGGAGTGCGTCTGCTATTTGATCGGAGTCCACATGGCCTACTGCTTAGTATCGGCCACATAGTGTGGTTTGATGAGGTCGATGGACAAAAATCCTTTCTCCTTTTTTCCAGCAAGGGTAGGCAGAAGTAAAAATCTTGATTCGTGAATTGCTAGGACATGTACCGATTGTCTGTAAGAAGGCCCAAATTCCTTCTTGTCCGCAAACTTTTCTCTGACTAGATCCCCAAGCTTTGGGACCCAAACAGGCATTGCTGGGATGGCTGGATTATCCCCAGTGGTGGTTGGCTTCAGGAACACGTTGCTTTGTTTCAATCTTAGTTCATCAAACACTTGCAAAACAGCCAAACGATCTTTGACATCAAATGCTTTATTTTCTGCCACTGTGCCTTTATATTCGAGATCAGGAACCCACATTCTTGTCCCAAATAGGACCTCATACGGAGTGACACCTCCTAGAGAACTTCTTGGCAAATAGTTTAATGAGCGTTGGACCCCATAAAGATGTTCAACCCACCCATCACCCGAACCTAATACCCTACCTGTTATAGACCGCTTTATTTCCCAGTTTTTCCTTTCCACGACTGAATGTCCCTCAGGATGGAATGGATAGGAGTACCGTAATGCAACTCCCAAACTGGCCATGGCTTCTTTGTAAGCCCAAAAGCTAAACGCAGGGCCCTGGTCAGAATGTAGTGTGCCTATTGCGTATGTGCCGATAAAGACTCGCACATCTTTTATAACAGTTTGAGCGTCAGCCGAGCGTTGAGGCCACATCCATTGGAACCTTGACTTACTGTTTGTGGGATTGCATTCGTCCATGAGGACGCATGCACGTAGATAGTCTAATGCTGTCTAACAATGCTGTCTGTACTGGGCAGGCTACTTCGCAGCCTGGTATCTGGTGGCGTTCTGCCCTGCGATTTCTATTGCAGTCTATGCAGTTATTGATGAAGATGTGAATAAGTGTTTTCATTCCAGACCACCAGTACATCTCTTTTAATGTTAAAATTGTTTTAGAGATCCCCTGATGTGACAGACCCTCTCCCAGATGTGCTTCATAAATCAAAGTTGCTCTACGTTCCATGTTTGGAAATACCCTATCCCCCACTCCAGGGATTCGAGCAAACGGATCGCTGTTCGCATCAATTATATATGAGTATTTGAGTGGAATTTTTATAGGTAACGCTGCACCACTGCCTTTGCTTGAAGCATTGACAGCCAACAATATCTCACTGTCTATTTTTGTTATTGAACAAGTGATTGCAGCTACGGAAGCCATTTGCACAACCCCATTAGCGGCTTCATCAGCCAATGGATTCCCTGCAACGTGAACGCCATCACGTTGATGACTCAGCGTGTTTATCACGTGAGTGTTTTGTAGTCCGTTTCGCAACTGAACTACTTGTTCACTGCTGAACACTGTCTTATAAGCAGAAAGTCAAGTATGACGATAATTCCAGGTCATACAGTACAGCGACGGGGGGGGCAGGTATATGCAAGGTTAATGCTCTCAAATATCAGCTGTGCTCCGTATTATTGCACCCCGTCTCCGGGTGGAAAACGATGTGGCCGCGATGTGTGGCTGCCCCCAAAACCGCGTCTGGCTCCAAATCTGAGTTGACCTGGAATTATCGTCATACTTGACTTTCTGCTTATAAGACAGTGTTCAGCCGTGAACAAGTCGCATGTACAATACTACTAGAGGCGACGAAACACGTGTTGGCTTGGGAACCACTGTGAAGAGTGTGAAATCAATTTTGAGAAAAAAAAGAATATTAAACTGAAGAAACTAACAAGAAAGAGACGAAGATTCATTTTGTGTTACATGCTTATTTGCAATACAATCTTTGTTAACTTTATTTCTGCGTGTGCTTGGGTACCCCCATCATTGTTGACTTTGTGTTGTTTTCACCACAACTGTCTAGGGAGGCTGGTGGTTCTCCCCTACCCTTTAGCACCGTTATTGATTTGGAACCTCAAAGATATCGGGTGTATTCACCATAAGCGCCTATTACCTATTATAAATACCACTGCACAGTACGTTAACTACTTGTTCCCAAAGCGTTTTATGCTTGATTGTGCCACCTTTTGCATCTTTGAAACCATTTTGAAGCCAATTCTGTAAATATTCATTGTATGATTGTACGCAGTAAAAAGAATCGCATATTATAAGCGTGGGGAATTTGCGATCCGTATTTTCAAGTGCCAATGTGTATACTTTTATTTCAGCTCGCTGAACTGTACAATCTCCCAGAGATTGTGTTTTAGTGACCATCGGTTAGAATTTACCATTGCGCATACGACCTTTAACGATCGCGCAAGCTGCACTGTAAGCTTGTTTACTTTCCATAGCGGGTTGTCCTGATCCGTCAGTATAAATTATGAATTCATACTGGTCAAGAGGGAGAATCTCTATAGGCAGAGGACATCCGTGTTCGTATTGCAGGAATGCTTGTGTTTTTAAATAAGGATCAAAACATATTCAACATCTGTTGCAGCAAGAAAATTAACCCATTGTATCCATCTTGGATGTAAAGCTTTTGCATTCGGAATGCTCGCTTTTGTTACGGCCTCTAAGGCTGGGACTGGAGTCACAACAATAATGCATTTCTCCTGAGCTAGAGCTCTTTCTTTTGCTACAGCGGTTTGAACTGCTGTCAGAATTTTCTCTGTCAAAGTGAATCGCATTTCCGCTTGTGTGTACAAATGTGATTTGTATGCAATTGGTACTTTTTTCACCTTCATTAAAAGTTAAGTAGGTGAATCCGCATTGACCCGGAATGATTCAGATCACTAAATTGCGAGTATTTATGTGTGTTTAAGGTGATTTGTTGCTAACAAGTCAGCTTGTAGTGAAAGCAGGATTTCTGTGTGTTCCTGTGTCCAATCTTTGATTTTGAAATCAGGTTTGATTAGTTCGTAGAGAGGTTTAACCCTTTCTGCGTAATTTAGAATGCAAGTTCTTCCAAAATTCAGGAAACCTAGAATCAACTGTAAATTTTTCAGCGTTTGTGGAGGTTGGAGCAGCGCACACTTTTGCTGCCAGGCTTTTGCCTTCACTTGAAATTTCATATCCTAGGAAAAGGACATTGAGATGGGCAATTCTAGATTTTTTAAAGTTGAATTTATAGCCCTCAGATGCGAAGCCCAGTATAATGGTGTAAACCCTGTTCAAGTGCCTATCCAGGTCATCGTCTGTCAGATAGATATCGACATATGACAATGACTCATCATCATAGATTTGTAGTAACTCTGTTACCCTTGCTGAGAATAACCCCGGGCTGTTCTTGAACCCTTGTGGGAGTCGACAGAAGTGACACTGGGTCCCCATTATTGAGAAAGCTGTCAAGTATCTACTTTCAGGTGCTATGTTTTGACAAAAGAAACCATTTGAATATTAAATGTGGTTTTATATTTTTTTACGCACAATGTTATTCATTAATGCTGTACTGTGTGCATTTTGCACAGCAAATGTTTTAGAACAAGTGTTCAGGTGTCTGTAATCCAAAACTAGACGATATGTGTTGTCTGGTTTGGAAACAGGAAAAAAAGGAATGTTCATTGATGAGGTGCATGTTTCAATCACCCCTTGGTATTCAAATTGATCTAAGATCTCCCTGACATGTTTTTTTAGCTTCTTGCTTAATTGGGTACTGCCTTTGAGCAGAAGGTTGACATTTTAATTGGATTTTATTGTGAGGTGAGTCCTCATCCAATCCTACATGATTTTTGTATAATGCAGGGTTCTGGGCTACTGCCGATTTCCTGGCATAAGTATATTTTAAATGTATAGGAACATGGTTGAAGAAGGCTGGCATATTGATGTCTTCGCCATTTGGGCACTCCCTGACAAATTCTAGTGGCCAGTCTTTTTCTGCTACAAGTATGTCATAACCCCTTGAAAGCTTCTCCCAAAAGAGTGCTTTCACTTTTCTTGGTATGTCTCCCTCCATCCAGAGTGTTATTTCATATAACTTTTGTGGAGAACGAACCCTGGTATCTACAGTTTCAACTGTTATGTATTCATTCAAGTCCACTGTCTCCAGAAGTTCCTTCAGGTTCTGGCAAGCTATTGTTACTTCTGCTGCACTGTCCAGCATTGTCTGAGCCCATTCTCCGTTCTTGAGTTGTGTCCTCAGGATTTTCGGCATGTCTGATCTTCAGACCTGCTACCTTTTTCTTGGTGAATTGAGGTTTTGGTTTGTTTTTCTGAACGTGTTGACCATCTCTGGACTTCACGCGTTCTTCTTTGTGATCTGACCGTCCTCTTCTTTCGGATGTCTGTGAAGATTTCTGAAAGGTACGAGAGGAATGTGTATCAGTATCTTGATACCTGTCAGGTTTTTTCAAATTATCCCTATTCCTGAGGTTATACCTCCTATCAGAGTGCTCCTTGTGAGGAGACCTACCTCGGGATTGAGAACGTTTCTCTTTTGAATGTTGTTTTTTGTTTTCCCACTTCTTTTTAGAAGATGTAGGATTGTGTTTAATTGAGTTGTTTTCAGGATCCTCAGACAGCTGTGGTTTAACTGGTTTCCCACCTAAACTGTCTTTGCCTAATTCTTGATAGGATTTTTTGATTATTCTGGGTTAGTTCATGTTGATGTTCTGTTACATCAAATTTCCTTAATTTCCGGTGGATGGCCACTGATGCTGCCTCCCCTTTAATATTAGATAATATTATTGTTGAGACCTGGTCGAAGGTTTTCAATAATTTCATACCTAAGTTCAGAGCAGGCTCTGCCCTATATTTATTTTGAATTTGTTTCAGGACATCAAGTATTACCGCAATAGATGAAACACCATGTGTTTTAGTATAGATGGCAGCAAAGACTGTGCCCCAATTGGTGCAGTCTTCCAGATGTGGTGTGATCCCCATTGGTAAACAGATTTTTAGGATTCTGTGTTTCTCATAAGGGCTAGTATTAGGAAATACTGCTTCGATTTGAGTAATTTTTTTAGCTATCCAGAATGGAATTTGTTCACGTTTTGTGGGCATTTTACCCATGACTGCGTGTAAAGTCTGTTGAGTAATTTTTAGTGTATTCCCCTGATGAGGGGTCTGATTTGGAATGGTTATTGGTGGTTGGACTGTTAAAGACCGCATGACATGTTGTACTAAATGTCTGTATTTTTTTATCAACTCTTTGAGCTGAGTGAGTAATTCATCGTCTGACATTGCTTTAATATCAGGATGAGGTGTGTAGCCGGCTAAAATCAGCTATGTTGCTCTTGGTCTACCTAGTGGACCGAGCCTGGTAATATGATTGTAATGTTTTAGGGCGCCTTTAAACCAAGCTGATGCTCCTGGTATGTGAGTGGAATTTCAATATCCTCAAAGGGAATGTATTCCTCAGGTGGTTCATCTTCTTTGAAGAAGTGAAACATTTTTGTTACTGGATTTGATTCTGGGAATGTAATCCATGAATAGAATACATCTGTCTAAAAAGATTCATGTGCCTCTAACACAAAAACTGCTCTACCACCTCTTGGTGTTAGGCCATGTTTTAAAAGTTTAAGAGTGATGGCTCTCCTTAACCCCTTCGATGCTCACGACGGAGCGGTTCCGTCATGAGCATCGGTTGGGCTGTGCTTATGACGGAACCGCTCCGTCATGAGCACAGCCCCTGGGGGAAGCACTGGTGCTCCCCCCGGGGCATCGATCTTGCCCCCACAGAGGGGGATGGCAGCGGAAGAGTTTCTGCTGCCACCCCCGAGCCCCCCCACGCTTCCCCATAACGGCAGCGCGCACAGCGCGCGCCGACGTCATCAGGAAGCGTTGGACGCGCTGGAATTCATTTCTTCCAGCGCGTCCAACGAAGGAGGTACGTGTTTTGCCTCCGGTGGGGCGGGGGGGGCAAATTAGGATGCCTTGAGGCATCGGGGGAGAGGAAAGAGTATTTCCTCTCCCCTGATGTCTCAATGCTGGGCATTCCTGCTTCACGATCGCGCACAGCGTCACGATCGTGGAGCAGGGATGCCCCACTAGACACCAGGGATGTTTTTTTAGCGTAAAGGAAGTGACTCCTTGGGCAAAGGTCGCTTCCTGGGGGCCCAAGTGTCAATTAAGACTTTTCTGCCCCCCCTGGGGGCAGATCGGTCTTTTGTTTAGATGTTTCTGGTCCCAGGGGGGGCAGAAAAGCCCACTAGACACCAGGGATGTTTGTTTTGGGCAAAGGAAGCGACCCCTTGGGCAAGGGTCGCTTCCTGGGGGCCCAAGATTCAATTAAGACTTTTCTACCCACCCCTGGGGGCAGATCGGTCTTTTGTTTAGCCGTTTATGGTCCCGGGGGGGCAGAAAAGCCCACTAGACACCAGGGATGTTTGCTTTGCGCAAAGGAAGCGACCCCTTGGGCAAGGGTCGCTTCCTTGGAGCCCAAATTTCAATTAAGACTTTTCTGACTCCCCTGGGGGCAGACCGGTCTTTTGTTTAGCCGTTTCTGGTCCCAGGGGGGGCAGAAAAGCCCACTAGACACCAGGGATGTTTGTTTTGCGCAAAGGAAGTGACCCCTTGGGCAAGGGTCGCTTCCTGGGGGCCCAAATTTCAATTAAGACTTTTCTGCTCCCCCTGGGGGCAGATAGGTCTTTTGTTTAGCCGTTTCTGGTCCCAGGGGGGGCAGAAAAGCCCACTAGACCCAGGAATTTATTTGTGCTTCGAATGGGAAGTGACCCCTTGGGCAAGGGTCGCTTCCCGGGAGGACATTATTATTTTAGTGATACTCTGCCTTCCCTGGGGGCAGATCGCCTCGTTTTTTGGGGGCAGAAACCCCCACTAGACACCTGGGAAAATGTGAAAAATATGATGGAAGTGACCCCTTGGGAAAGGGTCACTTCCGGGTGCCATTTTTTTTGTATTGGGAATTCTGCCCCCCCCCCCAGGGCAGATCGGCCCCTTTTCTGCCCTTTCTGCCCCCAGGGGAGGCAGAAACCCCCACTAGACACCAGGGAACATTTAAAAAATATTATGGAAGTGACCCCTTGGGCAAGGGTCACTTCCGGGGGCCATTTTTTTTGTATTGGGAATTCTGCACCCCCCCCCCCCCCCCCCCCGGGCAGATCGGCCCCTTTTTTGCCCTTTCTGCCCCCAGGGGAGGCAGAAACCCCCATTAGACACCAGGGAATTAGTTTAAATAAAAATGGATTTACCGGGAGACGTGGGGGAATGCTGGGTGGTGGTAAATTTGTGTGAGCCCGGTGATGCCCTAACTTTCCCACACCAAAATGTGTGAAAAAAGTCATTTTTTCAGCTAAAATTGAGGTTTGCAGGGGATTCTGGGAGAGGAAACATTGGGGGATCCACGCAAGCCATACCTCCCTGGAAGCCGCCGGGTGTCTAGTTTTCAGAAATATATGGGTTTGGTAGGTTTCCCTAGATGGCCGCCGAGCACCGGGCCAAAAACCCAAGTTACCCCCCTTGCAAAACCAGGTGGTTTTGCGATAGGCCATTTTGATGTCGCCTCACTACGTTTTGGGCCCTTGCCTGTCGCGGGCACTTGGGCCTCCCACACAAGTGAGGCACCATTTTTAACCGGGAGACCTGGGGAACGCTGGGTGGTGGTAAATTTGTGTGAGCCCGGTGATGCCACAACTTTCCCACACCAAAATGTGTGAAAAAAGTCATTTTTTCAGCTAAAATTGAGGTTTGTAGGGGATTCTGGGTAAGGAAACGTTGGGGGATCCACGCAAGCCATACCTCCCTGGAAGCCGCCGGGTGTCTAGTTTTCAGAAATGTATGGGTTTGGTAGCTTTCCCTAGATGGACGCCGAGTACCGGGCCAAAAACCCAAGTGACCCCCCTTGCAAAACCAGGTGGTTTTGCGATAGGCCATTTTGATGTCGCCTCACTACGTTTTGGGCCCTTGCCTGTCGCGGATACTTGGGCCTCCCACACAAGTGAGGCACCATTTTTACCGGGAGACCTGGGGGTATGCTGGGTGGTGGTAAATTTGTGTGAGCCCGGTGATGCCACAACTTTCCCACACCAATATGTGTGAAAAAAGTGATTTTTTCAGATAAAATTGAGGGTTGCAGGGGATTCTGGGTAAGGAAACGTTGGGGGATCCATGCAAACTATACCTCCCTGGAAGCCCCCGGGTGTCTAGTTTTCAGAAATGTATGGGTTTGGTAGGTTTCCCTATGTGCCGGCAGAACTAGGGTTCAAAAACTACATCTAGTCACTTTGCAAAAAAAGGGTCATTTTTCACTGCAAAATTGAGGTGTGACCACGTTGCGTTTTGTGCAGTTTCCTGTCACGGGCACTAGGCCAACCCAGACAAGTGAGGTACCATTTTTCTCGTAGGACTTTGGGGAACGCGGGGTGGGTGGAAATTTGTGGATCCACACAGATTCCGGAACTTTCCATCACAGAAATGTGGGGAAAATTTGTTTTTTGTCAATTTTTTAGGTTTGCAAGGGATTCTGGGTAACAGACCCTGGTGCGAGGCACTCAAGTCACCCCATCCTGGATTCCCCTGGATGTCTAGTTTTCAAAAATATATAGGTTTGCTAGGTTTCCCTAGGTGCCAGCAGAGCTAGGGTTCAAAAACTACAGCTAGTCACTTTGCCAAAAAAGGGTCATTTTTCACTGCAAAATTGAGGTGTGACCACGTTGTGTTTTGAGCCGTTTCCTGTCGCGGGCAGTAGGCCGACCCGGACAAGTGAGGTACCATTTTTCTCATAGGACTTTGGGGAACGCGGGGTGGGTGGAAATTTGTGGATCCACGCAGATTCCAGAACTTTCCATCACAGAAATGTGGGGAAAATGTGTTTTTTTTGTCACTTTTTTAGGTTTGCAAGGGATTCTGGGTAACAGACCCTGGTGGGAGGCACTCAAGTCACCCAATCCTGGATTCCCCTGGGTGTCTAGTTTTAAAAAATGTATAGGTTTGCTAGGTTTACTCAGGTGCCGGCAGAGCAAGGGTTCAAAAACTACAGCTAGGCACTTTGCCAAAAAAGGGTCATTTTTCACTGCAAAATTGAGGTGTGACCACGTTGCGTTTTGCGCCGTTTCCTGTCGCGGGCACTAGGCCGACCCGCACAAGTGAGGTACCATTTTTCTCGTAGGGCTTTGGGGAACAGGGGGTGGGTGGAAATTTGTGGATCCACGCAGATTCCAGAACTTTCCATCACAGAAATGTGGGGAAAATGTGTTTTTTTTGTCAATTTTTTAGGTTTGCAAGGGATTCTGGGTAACAGACCCTGGTGGGAGGCACTCAAGTCACCCCATCCTGGATTCCCCTGGGTGTCGATTTTTTTAAAAAAAATATATAGGTTTGCTAGGTTTCCCTAGGTGCCGGCAGAGCTAGGGTTCAAAAACTACAGCTAGTCACTTTGCCAAAAAAGGGTCATTTTTCACTGCAAAATTGAGGTGTGACCACGTTGCGTTTTGCGCCGTTTCCTGTCGCGGGCACTAGGCCGACCCGCACAAGTGAGGTACCATTTTTCTCGTAGGGCTTTGGGGAACAGGGGGTGGGTAGAAATTTGTGGATCCACGCAGATTCCAGAACTTTCCATCACAGAAATGTGGGGAAAATGTGTTTTTTTTGTCAATTTTTTAGGTTTGCAAGGGATTCTGGGTAACAGACCCTGGTGGGAGGCACTCAAGTCACCCCATCCTGGATTCCCCTGGGTGTCTGGTTTTCAGAAATATATAGGTTTGCTAGATTTCCCTAGGTGCTGGCAGATCTAGGGTTAAAAAACTACAGCTAGTCACTTTGCCAAAAAAGGGTCATTTTTCACTGAAAAATTGAGGGGTGGCAACGTTGCGTTTTGCACCGTTTCCTGTCATGGGCACTAGGCCGACCCGCACAAGTGTGGTACCATTTTTCTCGTAGGACTTTGGGGAACGCGGGGTGGGTGGAAATTTGTGGATCCACGCAGATTCCAGAACTTTCCATCAGAGAAATGTGGGGAAAATGTGTTTTTTTGTCAATTTTGTAGGTTTGCAAGGGATTCTGGGTAACAGACCCTTGTGGGAGGCACTCAAGTCACCCCATCCTGGATTCCCCTGGGTGTCTAGTTTTCAAAAATATATAGGTGTGCTAGGTTTACCTAGGTGCTGGCAGAGCTAGGGTTCAAAAACTACAGCTAGTCACTTTGCCAAAAAAGGGTCATTTTTCACTGCAAAATTGAGGTGTGACCATGTTGCGTTTTGTGCCGTTTCCTGTCGCGGGCACTAGGCCGACCCGCACAAGTGAGGTACCATTTTTCTCGTAGGACTTTGGGGAACACGGGGTGGGTGGAAATTTGTGGATCCACACAGATTCCAGAACTTTCCATCACAGAAATGTGGGGAAAATGTGTTTTTTTTGTAAATTAGTTAGGTTTGAAAGGGATTCTGGGTACCAGACTCTGGTGGGAGGCACTCAAGTCACCCCATCCTGGATTCCCGTGGGTGTCTAGTTTTCAAAAATGTATAGGTTTGCTAGGTTTACTCAGGTGCCGGCAGAGCAAGGGTTCAAAAACTACAGCTAGGCACTTTGCCAAAAAGGGGTCATTTTTCACTGCAAAATTGAGGTGTGACCACGTTGCGTTTTGCGCCGTTTCCTGTCGCGGGCACTAGGCCGACCCGCACAAGTGAGGTACCATTTTTCTCGTAGGGCTTTGGGGAACAGGGGGTGGGTGGAAATTTGTGGATCCACGCAGATTCCAGAACTTTCCATCACAGAAATGTGGGGAAAATGTGTTTTTTTTGTCAATTATTTAGGTTTGCAAGGGATTCTGGGTAACAGACCCTGGTGGGAGGCACTCAAGTCACCCCATCCTGGATTCCCCTGGGTGTCGATTTAAAAAAAAAAAATATATAGGTTTGCTAGGTTTCCCTAGGTGCCGGCAGAGCTAGGGTTCAAAAACTACAGCTAGTCACTTTGCCAAAAAAGGGTCATTTTTCACTGCAAAATTGAGGTGTGACCACGTTGCGTTTTGCGCCGTTTCCTGTCGCGGGCACTAGGCCGACCCGCACAAGTGAGGTACCATTTTTCTCGTAGGGCTTTGGGGAACAGGGAGCGGGTGGAAATTTGTGGATCCACGCAGATTCCAGAACTTTCCATCACAGAAATGTGGGGAAAATGTGTTTTTTTTGTCAATTTTTTAGGTTTGCAAGGGATTCTGGGTAACAGACCCTGGTGGGAGGCACTCAAGTCACCCCATCCTGGATTCCCCTGGGTGTCTGGTTTTCAGAATTATATAGGTTTGCTAGATTTCCCTAGGTGCCGGCAGATCTAGGGTTAAAAAACTACAGCTAGTCACTTTGCCAAAAAAGGGTCATTTTTCACTGAAAAATTGAGGGGTGGCAACGTTGCGTTTTGCGCCGTTTCCTGTCACGGGCACTAGGCCGAACTGCACAAGTGTGGTACCATTTTTCTCGTAGGACTTTGGGGAACGCGGGGTGGGTGGAAATTTGTGGATCCACGCAGATTCCAGAACTTTCCATCAGAGAAATGTGGGGAAAATGTGTTTTTTTGTCAATTTTTTAGGTTTGCAAGGGATTCTGGGTAACAGACCCTTGTGGGAGGCACTCAAGTCACCCCATCCTGGATTCCCCTGGGTGTCTAGTTTTCAAAAATATATAGGTGTGCTAGGTTTACCTAGGTGCTGGCAGAGCTAGGGTTCAAAAACTACAGCTAGTCACTTTGCCAAAAAAGGGTCATTTTTCACTGCAAAATTGAGGTGTGACCATGTTGCGTTTTGTGCCGTTTCCTGTCGCGGGCACTAGGCCGACCCGCACAAGTGAGGTACCATTTTTCTCGTAGGACTTTGGGGAACACGGGGTGGGTGGAAATTTGTGGATCCACGCAGATTCCAGAACTTTCCATCACAGAAATGTGGGGAAAATGTGGTTTTTTTGTAAATTAGTTAGGTTTGAAAGGGATTCTGGGTACCAGACTCTGGTGGGAGGCACTCAAGTCACCCCATCCTGGATTCCCGTGGGTGTCTAGTTTTCAAAAATATATAGGTTTGCTAGGTTTCCCTAAGTGCCGGCAGAGCTAGGGTTCAAAAACTACAGCTAGGCACTTTGCCACAAAAGGGTCATTTTTCACTGCAAAATTGAGGCGTGACCACGTTGCGTTTTGCGCCGTTTCCCGTCGCGGGCACTAGGCCGACCCACACAAATGAGGTACCATTTTTCTCGTAGGACTTTGGGGAACGCGGGGTGGGTGGAAATTTGTGGATCCACGCAGATTCCAGAACTTTCCATCAGAGAAATGTGGGGAAAATGTGTTTTTTTGTCAATTTTTTAGGTTTGCAAGGGATTCTGGGTAACAGACCCTTGTGGGAGGCACTCAAGTCACCCCATCCTGGATTCCCCTGGGTGTCTAGTTTTCAAAAATATATAGGTGTGCTAGGTTTACCTAGGTGCTGGCAGAGCTAGGGTTCAAAAACTACAGCTAGTCACTTTGCCAAAAAAGGGTCATTTTTCACTGCAAAATTGAGGTGTGACCACGTTGCGTTTTGTGCCGTTTCCTGTCGCGGGCACTAGGCCGACCCGCACAAGTGAGGTACCATTTTTCTCGTAGGACTTTGGGGAACACGGGGTAGGTGGAAATTTGTGGATCCACGCAGATTCCAGAACTTTCCATCACAGAAATGTGGGGAAAATGTGTTTTTTTTGTAAATTAGTTAGGTTTGAAAGGGATTCTGGGTACCAGACTCTGGTGGGAGGCACTCAAGTCACCCCATCCTGGATTCCCGTGGGTGTCTAGTTTTCAAAAATATATAGGTTTGCTAGGTTTCCCTAAGTGCCGGCAGAGCTAGGGTTCAAAAACTACAGCTAGGTACTTTGCCACAAAAGGGTCATTTTTCACTGCAAAATTGAGGCGTGACCACGTTGCGTTTTGCGCCGTTTCCCGTCGCGGGCACTAGGCCGACCCACACAAGTGAGGTACCATTTTTCTCGTAGGACTTTGGGGAACGCGGGGTGGGTGGAAATTTGTGGATCCACGCAGATTCCAGAACTTTCCATCACAGAAATGTGGGGGAAAATGTGTTTGTTTTGTCAATTTTTTAGGTTTGCAAGGGATTCTGGGTAACAGACCCTGGTGGAAGGCACTCAAGTCACCCAATCTTGGATTCCCCTGGGTGTCTAGTTCTCAAAAATGTATAGGTTTGCTAGGTTTCCCTAGGTGCCGGCAGAGCTAGGGTTCAAAAACTACAGCTAGGCACTTTGCCAAAAAAGGGTCATTTTTCACTGCAAAATTGAGGTGTGACCATGTTGCGTTTTGTGCCATTTTCTGTCGCGGGAACTAGGCCGACCTGCACAAGTGAGGTACCATTTTTCTCATAGGACTTTGGGGAATGAGGGGTGGGTGGAAATTTGTGGATCCACGCAGATTCCTGAACATTCCATCACAGAAATGTGGGGAAAATGTGTTTTTTTGTCAATTTTTTAGGTTTGCTAGGGATTCTGGGTAACAGACCCTGGTGGGAGGCACTCAAGTCACCCCATCCTGGATTCCCCTGGTTGACTAGTTTTCAAAAATATATAGGTTTGCTAGGTTTTCCAAGGTGCCGGCAGAGCTAGGGTTAAAAAACTACAGCTTGTCACTTTGCCAAAAAGGGTAATTTTTTACTGCAAAATTGAGGTGTGACCACGTTGCGTTTTGCGCCGTTTCCTGTCGGGGGCACTAGGCCGACCCGCACAAGTGAGGTACCATTTTTCTCGTAGGACTTTGGGGAACACGGGGTGGGTGGAAATTTGTGGATCCACGCAGATTCCAGAACTTTCCACCACAGAAATGTGGGGAAAATTTGTTTTTTTTGTCAATTTTTTAGGTTTCCAAGGGATTCTGGGTAACAGACCCTGGTGGGAGGCACTCAAGTCACCCCATCCTGGATTCCCCTGGTTGACTAGTTTTCAAAAATGTATAGGTTTTCTATGTTTCCCTAGGTGCTGGCAGAGCTAGGTTTCTACAGTTAGACTCTTCGCAAAAAATGTGTAAAATTTCATTGTGAAAATGTGGTGTGTTTACGTTAGGTTTTGAGCCACTTCCTGTCGTGGGCACTATGCCTACCCACACAAGTGAGGTACCATTTTTATCGGGAGACTTAGGGTAGTTCAGTTTGGAAAACAACTGTTATTACCTATTGATTTTTGATGCATTTCTCCCTTCCGAATGAAAGACATTGTGTAAAAAAAAAGTCATTTTGAAAAATGACCAATAATTATCATGCTAGTATGAGTATTCCCAATTTCGAAAATGTGCAAATATGCACTGTTTCTAAACTCTGTAATTTGTTCCCATTTCAGAAATACATAGGTGTCTTTCATACCGATTTTTCCATGTATACATTTTCCCACAATAATTGCTATACACCCGGAACATAATAAAAAACCCATTACAAAATGCTGCTCAGTTTCTTACTCTGGGTTCGTTGGGCTCTTGGTGAACCTACAAGTCCTATATATCCCCACAACCAGGAAGGTCCAGCGGATGTAACGGTACATTGCTTTCATAGAGATGTCATAATTAGAAGAAGTTACAGGTGAAAACGTTGACACAAATGGCTGCTTTTTTCAACTAATTTTTAATTTTTCCAATATTTAACTGGTAGTTTCTACAAAGAAACCTTGATGGATCTACACAAATGACCCCTTGCTGAATTAAAAATGTTGTCTACTTTTCAAAAATGTATAGCTTTCCAGGATCCATTATTGCTTTTGTACCCATTTCTACCATTAAGTGGAAGGAGGTTGAAAGCACAAAAAATAGCAAAAATAGGGTATGTCCCAGAAAAATGCCAAAACTGTGTAAAAAATGTTGGTTTTCTGACAAAATTCTGTCATTCCCTAAAAGCTGGAGAAATGGTGATATCAGCCCCACAAACTCTTTTTTGATACCATTTGCAGAGAAAAACCCAGACGCTTTCATTTGCAGCCCGTTTTTCCCATTTTTCACAAAAAAAACCAAAATTTTTATGTATTTTGACTAATTTCTGGGAACCCTCTAGGAGAATCCAGATTCCCTGGGTACCTTTAGAATCCCCATGATGTTGGAAGAAAGGGACGCAAATTTGGCTTGGATACCTAATGTGGTCAAAATGTTACAGGGGCCTAAGCGCGCACTACCCCAAATAGCCCAAACAAGGCTTAGCACAGGAGGGGAAAAGGCCTATCTGCGAAGGGGTTAAATTTGGATGGATGTTTATAACACCCTCATCGGTTTCAATTAAACCTGTAGTATTAAAGCCTGCTACAACTTGGTCAGCCGCAGCCTCTGTATCAGACATTTTTGTTTAATGAAAAATGTAGAACAAGTTTCAAGGAAACAAAGATAAGGTGCACAATATTTTGGAACACTGTATCCTTCAACGTTGAACAAACCAAACAGCTAATACATAGGATTTTCGTCCTACTCAGCTATGGTGGATATTATCCCTACCCACTCCAGACGTCTTATGTATTTTTATGAGTAGGGGTCTCTGAGAAAAGCACAACTGAGTTACTTCAGTATCAAGCGTTAAATTAGTGCCTTACCAAACCGTTGGGCGCCATGTAATGTAGTTCCTATTTCCCTTATAGGCTCTGCGCACAGGAATAATATGCACTATAGTTGTTAGACAGGAATAAGGTCAGTATGCTGCTACCGAGTACATTAAACTTAATTACCGGTGTGTGCCAGCTAACTCAGAGGTCACTAGAAACTTCTTGAATGAACAAGAAGGGATTACTTTCTGACAACCGCATAAACATGACAACTTTGTTTCCCTTAGAATCGGAACGCATCTCAGAACCATGGAAACAATAGAAAACAGTTTCACTCAGTCAATCGTGCATGCTTCGTTTCACAGAAATAGATAGACGGGCGTTTCAATAAAAGGGTTTATTGAACAGTCTTGTTTCTCGTGTAAGAGATATGAGGTGTTACAATCATTAGACAGTAAGCAAGATATAATACGCACAGCGCAAGCAGTAAGAAGAAATAATACTGTAACAACATTGTCTTTTAGCTATGACATATATTCGTATATACATACATAAATAACACAGGCTAAACAGTGAATACATGTCTGATGCACCTAAAATAGTCCTACCCCAGTGTACCTAACCTAAGTGTAGTGCGAGGTAAGAAGTAGGTGCGGTTTTCTATAGTATAGTATATACTAAGTTTAGTATGCCAAGAGTCCCTCTAGGTTATAGTCAGCTCCATACCTTTAGAATGAGCAAGGTGGGAATCTCTATCCGGGTCTCAAACTCTAACACCCCGCGAAGGGAGTCAGAACACTGGAAGCTGGATTCTCTGCGAGCAGGGATGACAGTGTCTGGTCAGTGCGTCAGGCCGGGATATGGTCTCTTGCGAACTTGCCGTGGAGAACTGTGCAGTCAAGTCGTGCTGAGTCATGCCATGGTTTGCCATGGTAAGGGAAGGCATATTTATACCTGGAAGGTGCTTAGGAATGCTAGCATTGACGTAAAGTCGGGCAGAGGAAGACGTCATGGATGAACCCCTTAGGAATAGTAGTTCATGCATAATATATGAGTTCTTGGAGAAATCAATAATCCTTGCTAGGGAAAGTCCCGTTCAGCTTAAGGGTCTGGTTTCTAAGAACTCATTATGACATGGGATGGATGGATGTAGGTGACCAGACCGGTATTTGGATAGAATGGCTAATGCATAAATAAGGAATGGGATTCTATGCCTAAATAAGGGCAATGTGAATTGTGCCTATATAAGGACATGATTCAGGGAAACCTATATATGGGTATCTAAATCGAAACCCAACAAAACATAGACCCACGTTTGTACATATCCTATTAACTACCACACACTCTCAATCTACAGAACACATTCCAACTGATGTTCATTAATGTGCACTCTGCAGTACTCAATGCTTCAAATATCGTAAACCTCATTACCTACCACAAATTGATACATGCTTCATCACATAAAAATTGTTCAATCCCACATTCTCTGTATCCTATTCATCCCTCTTTCCATAGGCTACAGCATCTGTTGTGTGGAATGTTCACATAATAAGGGCGCAGGCCTCCCTATATTCTATTTGTCCTCCAGGTCCTGCATTTAAGTGACACTCAACTCACTAGAGCTACTGACATTTCAAACTTTTTACAACTCAGACCACCACATTCCATCTTATGTACAGGTCTCTCATGCAGAACAAGGGCTTCATGGATGAGTTCTTAGATCTCCTCACAACTTCATCTATCCAGCAAACCCACACCACCTCCTTGGGTGACTACAAGCACCTACACCAAGCAAGTTAAAAAAATTAACTAGAGACATCCTGCTCAGCACAACAAGCCAATACACTCCAAAGGCCTAATCCTCAACCTTATCTTTTCAACATCACCAACCATCCAATGCAAACACCTATACTTCTGGCCTGAACTGACTACCTCACCATCCCTCTTCCCCTGCTCAACATTCTACCACCAACCCCATTCTCAGTTCTATCAAAGACTTTTACATTGAAAATCTAATGCATGAACTCATCGCTTGCCTTGCCAATTCCATGCCTGATGCCAACATTCTTCTAAAGGGCTTCACATTTTTTTTTAACTATGTGAACATTTATGAACCAACAAAAACAAGTAAGTAAAAGTCAAATCCTTCAGCATCCTAGTACTCTAATGATCTTGCTCACAAACAATGCTCCATCTGCAGACAGGAAAGGAAATGATAGAAGAACTGAAATCACTCTGAGCAATATGCTGAAATATCATAACATCAGCCAAGGAAACGTACTGTACGATCAAAAGCAATGAATCAACCAACAGAAGCTGAACACTTTTCAAGACAATCAAGCAATCCATCAACCCACTACCTGATCCACCTATCCCACACTCCACAGACAGGCAAATGACATCAACTTCTTCTTCATTGAAATAATAAAGAATATTGGCCAGCATATGGACAACACCAAACCTGCTTCTCCTCCTAGGTCCAACCCTTGCCATAGAATCCCAAAATCACCATCTTTCAAGCTTCATCTCTGACGGATCTTGCTTTCACACTCAACTCTTCAAAACCACTTTCTTTTATTTCTTCATTAAAACTCTCTCCTGGGAGGCTCTCTGAGTCCTACAGACCATTATTAATGCCTCCTTCAGACGCCACATCTTCCCAGAAGCTCTTGAAACAGTCCTAGAGATACCGATATTACAATATTA
This sequence comes from Triturus cristatus, assembly GCF_964204655.1. Classification (NCBI taxonomy): domain Eukaryota; kingdom Metazoa; phylum Chordata; class Amphibia; order Caudata; family Salamandridae; genus Triturus; species Triturus cristatus. Next base: position 1,666,534,733 of record NC_140591.1, on the reverse strand, counting down.
AGCACAAGGGAGCTAATCCCTAAAACGATAAGCGTTGGCTAAAATGGCCTGCGGTTTTGGCTGATGAATCCAAAACCCAAAAGATTGATGAAACCCTCGTCAAGCACTTAATGATACTAGAAACAATGAGCAGGGACTGGCCCTCATAGAGTAGCTGTAGCACTCGCCACAGGGATTTTTTCGATCAATTGGCTTGCTTCTTTCTTGTCCCTAATAACAAGGACCCCACAGGGAAGGATTCTGGGGAATAATTCTTGGTTCAATAAAGAATGTAGGGAAGCGAGAGGGAGGCAGACCACAGCAATCAAGAGCAGGGACCCCATTAGCATACATAAAAATAGAAAGGAATATAATCAGGCTCGGGGCAAAGCAAAAAAAGAATGGGATGAAAGGAGATGGGAAGATCTAGGAGAGGGTATTGGACACCCGGACACTAGAATATTTTGGTCCCTTGTGTTAAAAACCAGTTCCGTGCACTCACCTCCCCTGGCCAATAACATCCCTGCAATAGAATGGCATAAACATTTTGGGGAGTTATACTCCTCTGGTTACATCCCCTATAGATTCCAGATGCCCTATGATCTGGGTGCCCAAACATGTACCATTTACATTTACTAGGGAAGAGATCATGAGCTCCTTAGATGCCATTATTCCTGCAAAAGCACCTGGCACGGATGGCATCCCTGGCGAACTTTTTCGTGCTGATAGGCTAACTGGACAACCTATTTTTTTCAAATTGCCCAATGATATCGCTGCAAGTGGAAGCATCTCGGATTCTTGGCAGGGGGCTGAAGTGATCCCAATTTTTAAAAAAGGGGACAGGACCAGGCCCGCAAACTACCACCCAATAAGCCTGATAGACTGTGCCCAAAAGGTCTTCTACCGCTCTCCAATATCTAGACTTGGATGGATGAGAAAGACATCCTCTCCCCATTACAGGCGGGCTTCCTGGTGGAAGACCTGCACTGTTGATCAGGCGTTTCGCCTTGTCTTGCTATATTGGAAGGTAGTTGTGCTGGGCAAAGGCAGTTTTTATCTTGCCTTCATAGATCTTAAAACAGCGTTCGACCTAGACCCGCGGGATCTAGTTTGGCAGGTTCTTTTGAATAAGGGCATGCCTCTGGAAATCTTAGAACCATTGGTTAGGTTACACGACGATAATTTTGCTTGTGTGAGGTGGGGAAAACAGGAGCAACTCACCGACCCGATTAAGTTCCGGCGGGGAGTACGCCAAGGGTGTGTCTTTGCCCCCACCCTATTTTCCCTTTACATAAATCAAATTGCTGATCTTCTGTGCTCTACTGAGGCTGATGCCCCCTCTCTCGCAAACCATACAATAGCCACACTGTTGTTTGCCGAGGATACCCTCCTGGTATTTAAATCCCCTATGGGCCTTCAAAAGCTTCTGAACCAATTTAAGGCCTTTTGCGACATGATGGGCTTGGTCATCAATACTACGAAAACTAAACTGAAGATGATGAACCCTTGTAAATCTTTTAAAAGAAATCTGGTTTTAGACAATGTCCCATTAGAAACGGTCAGTTCCTTCGAGTATTTGGGCATTAAACTGTCTGATAGAATGATCTGGAAGAAGGTGTCCTTGAAATTTTCACATTTTACTGGGGCTTTGCGGCAGGAGCTTTGTCTCTCATATACCAAGCTTGTTGCCCCAGCCCTTAAACTATATAGCTCCAAGGAAGTGAGCAGTGTACTCTATGGGGCAAACAACTTGGGAAACAGTGGACGTAAGCTTGCTATCAACACTCCCCTTCTCCCCTTGAAACTGGACTTGGGTATTAGATCAATTCTTAACCAAGTAAGACTGCGTCCTTTGCTCTTCTGGTATAGACTGGTCTCCACTCCTGATATGGCCCTTTATGCCGCTGCCTTTAACGAAGTTTTAGCATTGGATAAAAAAAATAAAAATTGTGTGGATCAAATATGTCAATAATATCCGGGCAGTCATTGGTCTCCCAAATGAGCTTGCTGGTCCCCCGCCCTCATACTCCAAGGATCACATTAAATCCCAATATTGGACATGGGTTGAGCAGAACATTTACCTGAAAACCCGAAGGTAGCTTAACTGATGCTTTTCTAGCTATTAAATCTGTAAAATGCCTTGAGCGTTTCTTTCATATCATCAAGGAGCCGGTAGACAGGAAACTGTATACTCAGTTTAGATATGGTTATCTACCCATTAATGCTCACACTAATTCCTGGTTGGCTGATAACATCCAGCCTAAGGGATGTCCTGCTTGCTCAAACCTGCACGAAACCATAGGCCATGTTCTCTTTGCATGCCCTGCGTATGTTAGACCAAGAAGGACTTAGCTTGCACCAGTATGTAGACAGTTGGGGACCTACATTTAAAATGAAGCTCTACCACTCTTTGTATGTGCAGTCGCGAACTTTCTTGGACAGTTTGGATATCCAGGCGTAGGTTCTTGACAGCGTCCCCGGGTGGCATGGTCCAAAAAAATTAGAGTTCTATGAATTGAGAGTCTCCGAATTTTAAAGATCCCACTGTTAAATCTGGTTTTAATGTATTTTTAATGTGTTTATTATTCTGATTTTTTTGTATATTCCGGTAAAGGGCTTTTAAAAGACTGGTTTACAGTAGAAGGGGTGTACACTGTATTAATTCAGACAATTGCCAGTTATTAATGCATTCACACTTTAGTCTTATATCACAATATCTTTGATTGAGATGCCAAATAGCGAAATTTGTCTCTTGTCAATCTCCTTTTATGCTTATATACTGTAATATGAAATATTTGATCCTTGGGATTTAACGTATGGACCATTCCCATTATTTTTATCCTGATACTATTGATAAGGATGTATGTGTTTATATCTTTTATGGTATCATAAACCGAATTAAAGATTTTTTATGATATTAACACTGATAACCTAACCGACTACCGATCTACCACTCACCTAGCCTTCATCGGCAAGCTCATTACAAAAGAAGTCTACAATCAACTAGAAGATCACATCAATGCTTACCATCTCCTGCATGACTACTAATCTGGCATCACGTCATGCACAGCATGGAGACTATTACCTTACACATTGAAAACAATGTCCTCTGAGCCGCAGATTATGATGATCCCTGCCTCCTTATATTGCCAGGCTTCTTAAAGCCTTTCACGCAGTCAACCATCTAACCCTCATCAAAATATGGAGTCTCAAATGGTATTCACAGGCAATGTCATTGGTTCTTCTCCTACCTTTTAAATGTATACCTATTTGTTCTCATGTGTGACTCCAGGTCCCAGAAGATTCGTAGTACATGAGAAGTGTCTTAGAGTCCCATGCCGTCTCCTGCCAGCCCCAGTCTCTACATGTAACTCCTCAAGGCTTTACTCATAGATAAGACCATCAAGATTCATCAATGTCAGAAAGTCACACAACTCTTCCTATAAGTCTCCCTTACTCCAAATATGCATCACTTCAAACCCTGCCTTGCCCCTGCCTGTCAGTTCAAGGCAGTACGTGGAGCAACAGATGGGCTAGATTCAGCCACCCGTAGTCACCAGTGACTGAGGGGGTTTCCACAAACTCATAAATGTGGAACACACACAAATAACTCACAATAATCAATGTCATACCAGTGCTTTGTCTTTAAACAGGAAAGGTACCTTCTTGTTCACACAAATACAAGTTATACTCAAAATCACAAATATTTCAACATTTCAGGTGGAGTCACAAATTAGAAACCTTCATTTAGGGGCTTGCAGTATAATCTGGTTGCAAATCACGTACCATAAAGACATATCATGGAGGTCAACTGGCCCTGTAGATTTAAAACTAAGTTGCAAACTCTGCCCCAGCAGGATTTAACCCCACAAAGTTTTCTGCCAAGGCCAATCCATTGGAATGCGTTCTTCTCTTTCTGTGATCACAGGCGGTGCATGGACATTAGAATCCCCTATGACCGTGTAAACAACACTGAATGGTAAACACAGTATGCAATATAAATTCAGTAGTAGAACTAATTATCCCAGTGGAAGGGGCTTGAGAACAAACAACAAAGTAATCTAAAATGGAAAAACACCAAAGTAAAAGAGGGCATACAATCACCGTGATCACCATCACTAACTTCTTACTAAAAAGTGAATGTCTATTTTAAGATTCTACTCAGAATGTATCCCTAACTAATGATGAGTTTACCTTTCTGTACTATCTCTCTATGTTTCCTATGGATAGAAACAAAACAACAATGTAAACAAGATTGCTTCTTATTTTGTCTCTTCAAATATCAATTAGCTTACATGCAAGGACACCCACACTTACCAAGAGACAAGCCCTTGGCTTCATTTGTACTCAGTAGGGCAGATTTACGACTCTTTCACGCAACATATCACAGCAACTACATTTGCTGCATTGTATTTAGCATGGGGAAAACACAGCTCAGAGCCATATCAGCTAACATTGGCCTGCTGCTGCTACCGTACCTCCAAGACCAAACTAATGGCCATGTCCCCTTCCAAGAATTTTAAGAACAACATCAGGGTGGAAAATTCCAATTTGGAGCTGGTTACAGCTTTTGACTATCTTGGGGTGAGGGTCAATAATAAGCTGAACTGGGCCCCACATCTCTCCAAAATGCTCCTGTGCCACAAACGCACAGCCGGAGCTATAGCGAGACATCAGAGGTTGTCTTATAGTCGTCCAATTGCTGCAGCCACAGAGGTCTACCAGGGGAAGGCTTTATCTGCATCTCTCTATTGGGCAGAACTATGGGGATTCGATAACCTTACAGATCTGACTAAATCAGAAAATAAATTTTTTAGAGATATTGTTTCACTCCCCCTGTCTACTCCCCTTGGCAGACACCCATAAGCGACGTGGCCAGACTACGCCCTCTATTATATTGGGTTAGGCTAAGAAGGTCCCCGGACTTGGGCCAGTATGCATCTGCCCTGAACAACATTCTCCTACTTGGTGCTCGCTCCAAGATTCCTTGGGTATCTAATCTATACAAACTGGTGGTGGCGTTAGGTTTGAGCGAGTTTTGGGAGAGCCAGAGCCCCCCTTCCAAACCCATTGTAAAAAAAATCTACTGGGCCTGGATTTACACTGCTACCTCGAGGTCCCAGAAAGGCATTCTCAGTGAGAAATTTTTAGATATTAAACCCATACCCAGACTAGAGGCCTTTTTGGATCTGATTGAGTCTCCAAGCGATAGGTCATTATACCTTAAGCTTAGATATGGTACTCTACCAGTACACGAGTTCCAGACAGGGTGGAGTGGCAAGCAGGGTGCTGCAAAGGGCTGCGCCTCTCCCATGGAATCAATTGCCCACTTTCTGTTTGCTTGTCGGGCATACAGCCAGGTACGATCTAGAGGGCTGAAACCGATCTGTTTATATCTGGGCTGTAGGTCAGCCAGGGCGGCCCTGCGCATCCTTACCTACGAGACAACAGTCCCCAGTGTCATCTGTGGGACTGCCAAGTTCTTGGGGGGGGGCATGGAGGATCAGACAGAGGCTACTTAAGAACCGTTAGCCTTTGTGCCAAGCCCAAATGTCCCTTGATCCAGCCTAGCCCCTAGCATTATTTGAATTGGCCTTGCTGCTACACTTGTCTCTTTCTTTACATTGTATAGATTGTTGATTACCTTTCCCCTCGGGGCCTATGAATTATGCTGCTATAGATATTGTCATAACTTTCTCTTGTTTTTATTCATCTTAATCACTGTTTTTTTTATGTTTTATACTTTTATGATATTTTACATATCGAATAAAGTTTTTGACTGACTGGCATAGGTCAGTGGCCACTTTATAGCATTGAATGTGTGTTATGCACTATGGCACACATATAATGCATGTTTCCTTATTAATGCCTGAAGAAGGTGTTAGTTTTTATTTCAAAGCCTCATGTAAAAATGTTAGTAGGTTGAGCTTTGTGTCAAAACCCGTGGGTGTTTGCACTGATACACTCCGGTGTTGTCCCTGTAGGCTCCCTTGACATAAAGTGATGCAAAGAACTGTGAAGTGTTTTTTTCACTGAGAAAATAGCCCTTTTCCAGCAGAAGCTAAGGGGCCCATTAGGTTGGCGGTCCGACCTGAGTCCGCCCGCCATCCCTGCGGAGTTTGGACTGTCCGCCAGACATGCGGCGGTCCCTCACCAGGAATTAGGATGCTTCCACCACCATGGCGGTCGCATTCTGCAATTTAACATTGAGACGCGTGCCGCTGACAGCAGCACCCGCCGCGATGTTGAAATCACATGTCTAGCATTTCACTGCACCACATGGCAGGCACCACACGGTGCCTGCACTTGGTGCAGTGAAATGTAGGGTGTACCATAGGTACCCCCCAAGTGAACCCCACCTCCCCCAGACACAAGGGGGACCCGCAATGGGCTCCTAGACCCAATCCCTGCCAGCCTTTCCATGGCGGCATCGCCGCCATGAACGGCCTTTCATTTCCCGCTACTTAATATGGCAGACGGTGCCTGCTAGGCACCTCCACCATATTAGTGGCCCTGCTCCACCCACCAGGCAATCGTTACGATTGACACCGGCACAAAAGCGGCAGATGGAATTTGCGTCCGTTGGGATACCCACCGCATTCCTAAGATGGCAGTGGATATATATCTCATTGTTATGGCAGAACGATCTTTCCGCCATCGTAATGAGCCCCTAAATTCTAAGCTGGAAAGGAAATACACATGTGTTGCATTTAACATCACTTTACACCAGCACAAATCCTTAGTAATTCTCCGCACATGATGCTTATACCTTCAGTGTGTGCTTAAGGAAAGGGTTGATTGCATAATTGATACTAATCTTACCTCAGACTGTAATTTGCCAAAATATCTCAACACAACTTTTGTCTCACATTTACAATGTTGCCTCACAGTGTACATATCATGCAGTTCAACTCACAAGTTGTTGATTGCTGTAGCAATATTTCACATCTCACTTAATTTTAATAACATACCACTACATGAAGGTGCACCATACAAGCCATTTAACCTTTTCTGTACCTGATCTTAACATGTTTGTAGCGCACAGAGATCCTGAGTATTTTTTCGTATTGAAATGTGTTTCTGTTCACTCAAGACATTACTCGCCTATTTTTATGCAAAAAAGGGTTTACATCATATTTCTGTGGTCACCTCCTTAACACTGGTAAGGGAATGCATTCTGTTTGCAATTCAACTGAGGTCTGTTAAGTTTTTAATTACAATATGGTATTCCTGTTTTAGTGCATTTGTCAGAGCGTTCAAAATGTACATCTCTGTTCCATGAGGCTTGCCCTGGAGTTCACAATGTAAACCCCCTTCCAAATGTATTTTTTCAGATAGTTTACCATGTAAAATCACTTTCTGTTGCAAAACTCACAGTTAATGATGTAATGCATGTTCCTAATGTGTTTGACAGGAAGCTCACAATGTAAAATCCGATCCTGTGGTGTTTTGATATATTTAGGTCATCATGTAAAACCCCTTCCTGCTGTAGTTGTCAGAGAGTTCACATTATAAAACCCCTTCCATATGTATTATCAGCGTCTTTAAACCCTTACGCATTGAATACATCAGAGTTAACATTGTAAATCTTTCTCCTATTGAATAGTTTACAGAGTTCATGATATTAAACTCATTCTTTTGGTATCTGACGAGGAGTTTAGTTGGTAGTTTCAAGACCCCAATTGTGTCAATGGAGATCTTTCTCACTTGGTGTACTGAAGCCACTGGACCTCAGACCCTGAAAGTGGGGAGTAGGTGTCCCTTTTATCATTTGAATATTGGGGTCTTATTTACAAGCCACGTGCACCGCTGGAATTCACTTTGTGTGACTTTCAGGTGGTGCTTAGAGCTTAGCCATATGTACAAGGCCAGGTAAAGCCACCCATGTCATTTGACACATTCCCAGATTTACAAGAATCTGTAAACCTGGGAACGAGTCTAAATTATACACCTAAGGGGAGGTGCAACGATGGGATATTCTGCAGCACAAATAGAAGGATGAAAAAGCCTCCATCAATTCTTTTTCTGCAGGAAGGTGTCCGTTTCTGCACAGAAACAATCCTGTCTGTGGTGCAGTCATCCTTGCACCATGGTGCAAAGGTTCCTGCATCGGCGCTAGGCAGCCCATTGTACTCAAGCACAGGGGGAGGGGAGAGAAATGCATTGTATCTTTGTATGCATTGTAGATACAACACATTTATGTCCATTCCCACGGTCACTTGTTGCACTAGCCTGCACGATGAGGCTTGCACATAAGCCGCTTAGTGTATTGAGGCACAGCATTCCGAGGCTGGCACAGAGAGGTGAGTTTAGCTAGAAAACCAAAGCTCTGAATCCACACAAATAACAATAAAATGATGTTGTCAGTCAGTACAGTATTTAGCACACGACACACTATTGAACACACAACTTAATACTATGCACTTAAGTAAAGTGGAATTTCAAACTGAATCCCCTCCTGGTAGGTCTTCACAGAATTGCAGGATTCAAGTTATGTACCTGAAATAAATATCACAGAGGAACTGATACTTCTAGTGTGCTTGCCATATGTGTGTGGTGCCAGAAGTCAATTTGCACACCAGCAGGTTCTAATCCTAAAAAAACAGCAATGCCTCTAAAAAAGCCTATTGTGACACATACTGCTTTTTATGACCATAAGGTTAGGCCTACAAGCTTTGTCAATTCATTCACAAATACTGTCTGTCACCACATATAAACGTCAACTGATGAAGCCTATTGGTTTTAACATGAACATAAATATGGCCATCTTGTCTCCCTCAAACATTTTAAGCAGGTCCAAAGGATATATCGACATGAACATAAAGTCTTCCTCTAAAGGGGTGTATGCACTAAACTCCTTCCTATTCCGTTTGTCAAATAGTTCACAATGTAAAACCTATTACCTATATTTTTGTCACCCAGTTGATACTGTTAAGCCCTTTGCTATGGTGTTTGTGATGGTGTTCACAATGTGAAACCCTTTACTAATGTATATAAAAGAGAGTTCACCATGTGAAGATCCTTGTTATTGTACTGATCAGAGCGTTCCTTACCATGGTGTTTAGCAACAAGTTCACAATGTAAAACGCCTTCATATTATATTCCTCAGAGCATTAATTATGTAAATCTCCTTCTTATTGACTTTGCAAAGTCTGGTTTCAGAAAGACACAAGTTACTAGTAATGTCTCACTGGAGGGTCATTCACCCCTGGCCTCCGTTCTCTAGATCCTCAAACGGAGGTAGAAGCCCATTTATATATCTGCCTGTAAGGGCACCTAAAGCAAAACCAAAGGGAATGATGGACGGAGGGTTGAACATTGCAAACACTCAGCCCCAGTCACAGATCTGGATTGAATCCATCATCATTCTTTAGCTCACTCCGCCACCCCAGTTCAGACACAGCCATATGCAAATCAGTCTTGACCCTGTGCCTCATGGGAACAGTCCAGCCCGAACTGCCAAGCCATGCCTTCCCTAGACCAGAAACAAGCTTCCTAGGACTGGTTTCTGGCATTTCAGCCGTCTTCAGCCAGGCTTGCTTGAATCCAGTGGCAAAGTGAGCAAGGGACTCACGTCTGAGCATACCCTGCCAACTTATGGCGAACAAAGCGGTACAAAAGGGGGGTGGTGATGGATGGAGCATCAGAACCAATCAAACACTCACACCCAGTCAACAGATCTGGGTTTGATCCATCACCGTTCTTTAGCCCACTCTGCCACCCCAGTTCAGACATGGCCATATGCAAATCAGTCTGACCCTGTGCCTCATGGGAACAGTCCAGCCCGAACTGCCAAGCCATGTCCCCTATTTCAGGGGAAATTAACACTATAAGTGTATCTGAGCAGGTTTATTGGGAGATACCATGTGATCATTTGCTCATCTGCAGTCTGTTATCGTAAACAAGAACAATGGTTCAATGTGGGGATGTTGTAAAACATGAAGCTTTTCAAATTCAAAAATGCTAAATCTACAAGCTTCCTCAAATATTCACAATGTATATCTATTATTTATAAAGCGTGATTATCAGTTGGCAGGAGTATCTTGGCGCTATGCAGAAACAGACTGTGTGCTCGGGTAGATGCTGCTATCCCAACTATGGGTAAAGTCATAAGAGAGAAGCAGAGAGAACCCATGCCTCTAAAGATCCAGGTTTTCAAGGAGTTTCTGAAGGAGGGTTCTGAGAGAATGAAACAGAGATGAGAGGGGCCTACTACCTCCGTAGCCACATTTAAATATCAATAAAGGAAGTCTGCTAACTTTTTTTTTTACTTTGAAATATTTAGTTAAGAGATAAAAGATATACAAATAGTCCGGTAAACCAATATATAGAGAACAATTAAATATTGTATGAAAGCTGAGTAGGAAAACTCAAATCAACTGCAAAAAGGCAAATTACATTGTTGTGTACATAACTGGATAAAATACAGTATTGTTAAAGTATAGTGGGAAGGAAAGAATACAATAAGGAATGTAGAACAAGAAATAAAAAGAGAGAGAAACGAAGAGAGAAAGAAGAGGAAGAATAGTAGAACAGATACAATATCCTTATTAAGAGATACTTCCAGAAGAGATAAAATAAAATCATGGATATAATACATTGTGTGAGAAGTTAGGGCAAAATAGTAATGGATAAGGGCCTAATCAGTATATACAATTCAAATGCTGAAATACAATCCATAATTAAGTTACGGTATAAACATGTCAGGACAAGTATTTAGTTAATGGTTCCCAAAGATTATCTCATTTTTCCAACAAAATTGAAGAGTGTAAGCTATAACAATCCAGGCGATGGTTATGACATACTAAATTCCAACACTGTTGTAATGTAATACTGTCTACAGATTTCCAATTAGTGGTAATTACCTGAAAAGCAAAAGCAATCAGTAGATCAACAAATTTACGGAGTAATTTATTCTGAGTCCAGATACTATTGAAGCTGCCTAAAAATATAACGTCAATGGAAAAAGGAGAGTAGACTTCAGTAACATGGCCTACTCTTCTCCTTAACTGTTCCCAAAACAGTGACCATTTAGGAAATAGATAAACATGTGACGATAAGAACCAGTATTCAGAATGCACTCCCAGCAAACATCGCTTTCAAGGAGTTTGATTTTAAACAAGTGCTCTGATGTATGGGATAACCTACTGTAGAAGTAATACATTGTTGGGTAAGGCTGGCAGGACGTGATGTGGAGTGAATTTTTCCCCATACTTCTGCCAAAGCGGGACAGGCTAGCTGGAGTGTAAATCAGATTCCCATAGAATCCAATTTTAGATTTTGGCCTACCTAGAGGAGCAGTTATCAGTGATCTATATATCAGTGAGGAATTAGAGACATATAGCAATTGTCTATGTAAGGATAACTAAGAATGAGAGAGGTGGGAGGGGAGACCATTATGGGTTTCAGACAGGGATTCTAAGATCTGATATTGCTTGAGAAATGTTAGGGTAAGTTTATCTGAAGAAGAAAGGGTAGTGAAAGAAGTAATGGATTTATTTATGTGGATTAATTGGGAGACTGTGACTATGTGCTTATTGAGCCAAGTCTGCCAAACTAATGGTTTACCACTAACACATAGCTTATTATTATACCAAATAGGACTTTGTAGTAATTGTTGAAAATAAGAAAGTAAGGCTTAAGCCTTATAACTTTAGCATGAACTTAAACATGATCATGTGCAATTGGCAAGACAGACCTGTCAAACATTTTAGGCAGACTCAAGGACTCTGACAAATGAATATTACGTTTCCTATCAAATCATGAAACATTTATTATGAATAAATCTAAAAAAGGAATGCTGTGTTGAACACTTTTTATTACATTTATCAGAGTTCACTATGTAACAAACAGTTCTATTGTATTCCAAGTAGTGTAATATATATACTTGCCCTTCCTATGGTGTTTATCATTGAGATATGAAATAAAACCCAGTCCTATTGTATTTGACTGAGTGTTCACAATGGCAAACCCCTGACTTGCATTTTTCACAATACAACACACCGCATTGATTAGAGAATACACAATGTAAAAGGCTTGCCTATGGTTTTTGACTAGGCGCTCACAAATTATTTCTCAGAAAGTTCACAATATAATTACACTTTTTAAGTGTTTTACAAGTGCTACAATATCAAATCTTTTCCTACAATATTTGTCAGAGAGTTCACAATGTGAAACCCCTTTCTACAGTATTATACTTGAGGTTTTCATTAGCAATATCTCTATTGGTTATTAGTGTTTGACTTCTTAGGTGGACTGACACAACAATGTTTCAATCAAATGTTTGTAGAGAAGAAGATCAACAGGTAGGCGGAGTCACAGCCCCTCCCTTGGAACAAATTCTCACAGCTCTTATTCTAGTGATCACCCATTTCCCTGCAGAGAGCTGTACTGTCAAACCAGGACTAGAAAACAATGAAACCAAGTATTAAAAAAGCCAAAAGGTCTGGCCTATACCCAAACAATTGGTAAAGTTTGCGTCCAGCTATGTTTTGGCTGATGTACGCTACTCCTCTCTACCTGTCCTCACATTCTTTCCCTGTGTTAGCACTGGAAGGCATCCAAGAGGCAGTGTAATCTCTGTACAAACCTACAAACAAAAAATATTTTAACACAATTAAGATGAACAATAAAGGGTGGCACAGGATTAGCAAACTGTAAGTAGAAGCGAGTGGTTATCATAACCGTGACAGGCATACCATTAAATAGCAGAACCTCATCTATAAACTAGAAATGTCTTCTGCAAGTGAACACGCAGGGGTAACTAAGCACTTTCCCTTTGCAAGTAACAGAAATTCACTATTTTCATTATGAAGGTTTTTACGTTTCTTCTGGTCTGGATATTTTCACACCCTTCAAATAGTTGGTGCTCAGATGGAAGATAATTCTGCACAGAAAAATACCTTCTGCAGTTTGACAAGTGCATAGCATGGCACATTATGCAATCATATTTGAAATCAATGAGGTGGCATAAGAGAGCACATATTTCTGACAGTGAACATGATGGTGATCATTTCTCTAAGGTGGGTGAAACATAAGGAAACAAAGTATTGAAAGAGCTGGCAAAAGAAGAATCCTTGAACATATGTGTGCTGCAGATACTGAATTCTAAGCAGTGATTCTTAACCTTTTGAATTCTATGGACCCCCACTTAATCATTACTGGGATTCAAGGACCCCATTAAATCACAGGAGTCGGGAGACACCCGCTGAATTATTACCGGATGTCGGGAACCCCGTTATAGGCACTTTGCACTTTTTACTTGGTTTTGTTCTGTTATGCTGCTACTAATTGTGTATGAATTGGTGAAATTACTGTTGAAATCTGCCGAATACTATTGCAGGGTCGCCGCATTGAAGGTGGGACAAAAGACCTCTCTAATTGTGTTCAGAGCAAGAAACCATTATCAGGACAATTAGAGATGTCATTTTTGCTAGCGCTCTAGGGTCCTCATTTATGGGTATTTGGCGTGGGGCAGAGCAGCAATTGAAGCTTGCAGCCCTAAGTCAAAGTAAAAGGGCTGGAATGAACTATATTTATACGGTGCATTCCTGTCCATTTCCCCTGTGCGGGCACCGTTTTGGCACTGTTTGGCAGCCTAGCCCCAATGCAGCAACCTTTGCACTATGGTGCAAAGATGCCTCTGTTGTGAGCATGATTGTTTTTGTGCAGGAAGTGGGACTTCCTGCACAAAACAATCATAAAAGGCTTTTTCCTCTTTCAATGTGGACTGCAGCCCACATACAAACAGGAAAAAACAAGGAGAAATAAAGATATTTCTCCTTGTTACTACTCACCTCTAGAGTCGTAAGGTTTGAGCACTTCTCCAGGTTTACATGCTCTCATAAATCTGGGAAAGTGTCATAATCCATGGGTGATGCATGGGAAAACTCACCGCAGTGCCCATGGAACACCTCCCGAGTGCAGAGTAAGGAAACGCACTGATTCGTGCTGCCTTGCTGTGCTGGTGATGTTTTAAAGCCCCAATAATTATGTGTTGTCGTTTTTTTATGCTGTTCTCCCCAGAGGAGAAAGCAGGAGACAACTAGCAAATGTTAGTTGAACCCAAACTTACTTCAGACGCTGTCCATGGGCGGGGAGGGGGGGGGATCAAGTAATTTGTTGAGGATCACAGGATGTTGAGCCAAAGCCAAGACTTGAACCCGGAGCTCCTACTCCTGAGTCGGACACTCTGGCCACTGCACCACATCCTCTCCCCCTTGAAAACTAAAAATAAACTCTGCTTGGCACTTGGAAGTTCTCTAGCAATAGACTTATGTCATATGTAGTGAAAAATATAACATTACAAAGCACATTGGAGCAGGCAAATTACTTAACATGGGATAAATTCAAAGACAACTTTACAGTTGGTAAATCCCCCCCCCTCCACATCTCCCCCCCCAAGGATTATTCAAGAATATTTAAGATAATGGCACATTTCTAAGTGCAAAGGGTCAGTAACAGTGAAGAAAACTCAAAATTTAAAGGTTTTGGTTTCAGCTGGTAAGTAATTCAAGGAATCCAAGAGTCAAATTGCAAATTGGAAGCAATTATGTCGAAAAACATCAATGTACACTGCTTATGATATATAAAATGTTTGGATGTGATACACATTAGTGCCAGCTACCTTCTGGCGCTCCCATCAGTGACCACCAATATGTCTGTAAATAAATCCCATTCTCAACTTTTATTCCCAGTCCACAAACAGCAACATAAATCTGTGCCTTTCAGCAACTCCCACTATTTTTCTGAATAGTAAATGACAGCCCCATCATTGCCCAATAGCTCTTATGTTGCGCAAATGTTTAACTGCAAGGCCTAAGGCCTGCTCCAAAATAGTCACAAACCTGACAGAACTATCATTGGTATGTTCTCACTTTTTAGCTTTCCCCAAAGATTTCCATTACTCGGACCACAATGAGCAGTACTTCCCAAACTGATAAGCCCAGTGCACTCGATATAACAACCTTCTAGGCAGATAGAATAAACATTCAACAGAGGGAGGTAGTTTAAGGATGGCACAGAAAACAGAAAATATTTAAATGAAGAATGCTAGAAAATTGGAGCAAAAAGGCCCCTTTTTGTATGGTTACCCACATTTATTCTTGACATGTATTGCTTATTATAAGACTCTGCAAATTGGGTCACTGTGCTTCAGTGTCCAGTGTATGTTCTCTGATCCCTACAGCATGTTCAAATTGACTACTCCCTGATTGGCTTATTTACCTTTTCTATAACGTCATAGTATGACATGTGGAAACACATCTATGACATTGAAAGGTCAATGTTACCTGTTGCCCGCAGCACTTACTGTGCATAGGTGTAGTCTACCATAGAAGCCTGAATGCTATCTTGTAAAACATGTACAGGAGCCTATTAAAATAACCTTTTTTGACATGTATGAACCTCTCTTTTAAATATGTACACCTTGTAGCCAGCAAGAAAGGGTGCAAGGTACTTAAAAGTGGGCCTTACAGTGACAAGGCCCAAAAAAAGAATTTCACTGTGACAGTTCTAGCTCTTCTATGTAGAATACAAGAGCACAGGTCAAACTACTAATAGTGCTATCTCTGGAATGGGACAAGCTAGAAAAATAATTAAACAACTATTGTATTAGTTATTAAAATCAAATGGTGATGTTGTGTGTTTCCTGCATGGCCCATTGTAGTTTTCCCTATTTTAGCCTAACTAGTCACGTTGTAGGCCTCATTTTTGTTTGATAGCATGAATGATTTACTGGTATTTATAAAGCGCTCAGCTACTCCCGGCACCACAGGTTCACACAATGCTGCCCTGGAGAGGGTTTAGCTCCTAAAAAGCCAAGTTTTCAACAGTTTTTTTAAAAAGTCAGATCCGTGGAAATTCAAAGGGCCAACAGAAGTTTATTCCATGATTGTGCCTCAGGAGGCTAAAGGATTTACCAGCCCGGCATGCCAGGCGCACCTTTGGGACACATACATACGCTGCAGAGGTTGATCTAAGTGCTCTTGTAGGTGCGTATCTGCAGACACGTCTCCTAAGGTAGCTGGCCCCCTTGCCATGGAGAGCTTTAAAAAAAGTAACCATGGCCTTAAATGTTATCCGCTCCCTCACCAGGAGACAGGGAAGGGCTTTAGGATGAGGGGCCATATGGAATCTAGGTTTTAAATGGAAAATTGCCCTACCTACTGAATTTTGCACCGCCTGAAGGCACTGCAGGAGAAAGTCTTGTAGATCCAGGTAGAGAACGTTCGCATAGTCCAGTCTGGATGTGATCAGTGCCTGGACCGCTATCTTCCTAGAATCCAGTCAGAGAAATGTTCTCAGCATCCGAAGCAGTCCAAAGCAAGTCCCCATCAGGGGCTGAATTTGAGAACATATGGAAATGTCATTGTCAATATAGATTCCCAAATTTTTCATTGTGATTGAGCCACGCTGGGGGGGGGGGGGAGAATTCTTCTGGCCACCATTAGCTCCAGTCGTGCACTGCGGGCAAACCAAAAAAAACATTTTCTGATTTATCAGAATTGCCCTTAAGCTGGTTCTCCTCCAGCCACCCGAAGAACTCTGTAAGGCAAGATCTAATCACGCCCCCATCAAACTTAGTGCCTTTGTTGCAAAGAAGATCAGCTGACTGTCGTTAGCATACAAAACTATCTTGCCACCATAGGCCACCACCAGTGCTGCTAGGGGAGACATATACACGTTAAAAAGTGTTGGGCTAAGACAAGAGTCCTGAGGGACTTCCACCTGCAAACTGGGCATGGGAGATGAGAAATGGGGAGTCCAAATGACCTGTTCTCTGTCCTCCAGGTAAGATGCTATCCAGGCTAGGGCCCTACCTTCAATACCCATATTCTCCAGTCTTTCGAGGAGCCTCCTATGTGGCACTGTGTCGAACGCTGCAGACAGGTCCAACAATATGAGGACTGCTCTGCCACCCTGATCCAGCTTCTCCTTGAGATGTTCCGTCACTTCCAACAGGGCTGTTCCAGTGCTATAATTAGCCCTGAACCTGCTTGAGTGGGGTGCAAGAGATTGTGACTTTCAGATACTCCATGAATACTTTGTTAACGTTCTTCTCCAGCACTTTGGAGAAGGCAGGAAGGAGGGAGATAGGTCTGTATTTGTGAGTATATAAGGGTCAGCACTTGTGTTTTTTAGGAGGGGCAGGATTTTCACCTGTTTCCAAAGAGGCAGCACAATTCCGGCAGCCAAAGATGAATTCAACGCCTTATTTATTGGTTGATTTATGGTGGAAGAAAGGGCAGGCTAAAGCTTTGCTAGGCACGCATCTGCTGGTGATCCAGATTTAATACTCATTAGATAAGAAAATGAATCCCAAATTTAAATGGTCGGAAAGTGTAGTTGCTGTGGGCCTTGTGAGAGTTCAAAGGAGGGAGGGGACCTAATTGTTTCCACTTCTGTAC
The DNA here is from genome assembly GCF_964204655.1 of Triturus cristatus. Taxonomy (NCBI): domain Eukaryota; kingdom Metazoa; phylum Chordata; class Amphibia; order Caudata; family Salamandridae; genus Triturus; species Triturus cristatus. The sequence goes on along the minus strand of NC_140591.1, from coordinate 1,666,517,346 downwards.
TAGACGAGGGCCAATTCTATCTGGATGACTCAGAAAAGGACTGCTGAATTGTCACTATTTTAGCATGGAAGGACTGGGCCACCAGGTTAGTCTAATCTGCTGACAATGGCACTACTTTGCTGATTGCCTTAGGAGCAGTAAAGGACTTCACGATCCCAAAGATCTTCTTGCCCCTATTTTTAATGACCGCTATTTTGGTCTGCCAATAGTTTATCTTGGCCTCTTTCACCATAATGCCCTGTAAATATTCCTATCCTCCAAAAGATAATGGTTACGCCACTTGCTTTCAAGATTTTTACATTTCCTTTTACTGACTCTCAGTGAATCATTGAACCAGGGGGCTGAGCGACCGATTCCTCTAGTGAATCGCATGGTCATGGGCGCAACCGCATCAATGTTAGTCCTCAGCCAGGAGTCTATGGCACAGGCATCCACTCCAGGATTGTCTGAAAGTGAGGGGGCGGAAGAACGAGTGCCCTCTGTAGGGATGGTAACGATATCTTATTAAGAGCTCTGAAATTGTATTGAGCTGCTTTTGTCTCTGAAGGAATGCACTTCCCTGAGGTTGATATCTAAAAACGGACTAGGGAATGATTCGACCAAGGTATAGGGATCGGAGTATCTGTGTCCAATTGCGTGTTGCAGAACATTTGGTCTAATACACGACCCATCTTATGTGTGGGCTCCTTAATGAGGGGCATTAGCTTACAAGCTGACAAGGGCAGCCACCTGAGGATCTGATGGCTTTTCCATATGTAAGCTCAGGTCCCCCAATAACGAAGATGTTGATATTAGAGAGCTAGAGATGTAATGCATTTATAGAGGGACCTAATAAAATTACTGGATGCGCCAGGTGGTCTATAGATCAACATCCCAGTGATACAATGTTGAGATGACAAAGTGCAGAGGACGCCAAGGCATTCTGCACCTGCCACTGGATCTAGTGAGATAGAAGCACACTCAATCTCCTCTTTGAAAATACCAGCGTCACCATCACATTTCCCTCCCCCGATCTTTCCTAATAATCTTATAATTTGCCAGGATAGCAGATGATATGGTGGATTAGAGCTGTTCGACAGCCATGTGTAAGAAACAGGATGTCCGGCTTCTCATCTGATATAAGATCGTGTATTTGTGCCTCATGTATTTGCAGCGAGCGGGTATTAAGCAGTATTGCTTTAAACTACTTTCCCTGTCCTCCTGCATTGCCTTTTTCCCTGCTAAAGGCTAACCCCGTGTGTATGTCGTCCTCGGTAGTGATTGGAGACCATTTGCAGTGTGGGCAGTGTGAAATGGTTCCACTAACATTTTGGGACCCAGTACCGCTACACGTAATGGCGAAGCGTAAGTTAAGCAATGCATCCTCTCCATAGTATAGTAATCATTGTACCTGGGGCTCCTCGGGCAGCATAACCGGCGCCGTCCGCCTCGGGACGCTGACGGGCGCAGACGGGCTTGCCTTTGGCGCTCCCACGATGCACCAGTGGCTCGACTGCACAGCATCTCCGTTTTTATACATCAAAGGACTAGAGCGCCCACCTCCCAAAATGGTGGCGCACTATGTCCACAACGTGAGGCCAAAAACTCCCAAGAGCCAGCTCCCACTTCCTAAATAACAGCGTTAGCAGTAATCAATGCAGAGCATTTATGATAAAGTGCAAGGTGCGTGATCGTGTGGCATACAAATTCAGAACAGTACAGAAACACATAAAAAGCTAAGAAAACAGTCCTAGTCCAAATCTATTTTAAAAACAGCTAAACACTTCTCCCGAAACAGCCTGACTCGCAGGAGTGCAGTCCTTTTTTAGCGTGAGACTGACTGCGGCCATGCAGTGTTTCTGTTTTTATACATCAAAGGACTAGAGCGCTTACCTCCCAAAATGGTGGCACTCATTGTCCACAACGTGAGGCCAAAAACTCCCAAGAGCCCGCTCCCACTTCCTAAGTACCAGCGTTAGCAGTAATCAAAGCAGAGCGTTTATGATAAAGTGCAAGGTGGATGATCGTGTGGCATTCAATTTCAGAACAGTACAGAAACACATAAAAAGCTAAGAAAACAGTCCTAGTCCAAATCTATTTTAAAAACAGAAAACACTTCTCCTTCTCCTATATAAACACACTTACCTTTGTGCCACTCTGTACTTTCACACAGAACCTGCATATGTTCTATCTTGTCCTGGGATTTAATCTGAGCACTACTGACAAGATCAAACAATAATGTCACTTGTTATTCTTTCTGGCCAGGCACTAGCAACAAGACATACCAAAAGAATGCAGATGTTGTTTATGTGCACACATGTCCTATCATATAGATGAGTACAAGGGCCACAAACACACACATGGAACAAGAGTTCTGAGACAAGAGCACTGCGTCCGCTGAGATGTAGAGCGTCCATCTATGCATGCTAACTTACGGTTTCTGTCAGTAATCCCAGAGATCTTTCATATAATCATTTAGCTTTAGTAGCAGGGGCGTGGGGTTTGGTCACTCTTTCCTATAAAATGACAATGCTTTTCATGTTATTTGGATTGTTAATCCTGCTAATAGTATTTTTATCATGCATTTCTTTCCTTATTGTGGCACATATACTCCATTTCAGAGTGCATTAGGCTGAATAAATATTCTAAACTTTCTTTGTGTCTCCTGGTCATCTCATTGTGGACACGTACCAGGGAGAGAAGAAAATGGTGTGTCCTGTTACCATGATCCCTGAGAGGGTTGAGAGGGTTTTCAGTTCATTTGTTCCTCTAGTAAGGTTAGGAGGGCAAGTGAGGCACAATAGCTAGTCAGACTCGGGCTCAAAGATACTGAGGTGGTATGGTGACTCAGTCCATGCATACTGATGTTCCATTGTTCAAAGCATAGTTCTGTTCCAGAGCAGAATCCCTGCAACATGGTGCCACTGTTTGGTCTAGTACTTCCTTCTGGGAACCCTGAGTAGTGCTTGTGCTTGTCAACAATACCCGTGCACCTTTTCCCAGAGATGTCCGTGTTGAGGGTTTCTCTTCTACAGTTATTAGGCAGCACCTAATTTTCTTGCTTTTTCAAGCTCAAATTTTAAAAGGTTACCTACCCCACCCTGTTTGTCGTACGCTTGGATTCACTTTTCTGGTTAGCTATTGTTCAGCCAGTAGCTATTAATGTTAATTGTCGCCCGGCAGTTACTCAACATTTGCTTCAACATGGAGTCCCAAATGCTGGAGCTCTTGTAATTTTTGGGGTTGAAGTCAAGTTCTGCTTTGAGGTTTTTTATTCATGGGTCACCTTTCTGGCTTTGGACGCTAATGACAATACCTTTTGTGACTATACAGTGCTTCAGGCACCTGCTGCATATCAAGCATTTGCACTTTTTGAAATTCCTCTTATAGTTTTGGAACAACAAACTTGGTTTTATGGCACCCTTCCCCATGTCCTTGGGACTGTCCAAATGGGCCCCTTAAGTAATGATGGGGTCACATGGCCGACACTAGCAGGCTGTACCCTGCATCCGGATTTGAATGCACTCAATATAGTTCAGGCACATGCTTTATATAATATTTGAGTTGGCATATATAGATGTCTTACACAATTCATTTCTCATACTTTGTTAGTTGGTCTGGCCAGGAATGGCCTGCAGGTACAGTCTTGTGGTTGGTAATTGCGTTGTGGGCAAACAATCCACAACATTGTGAAGAAATCCCCTTTTGGATTGCCAGAAAATAAATCAACTCGAAGCTGTGTTTCCCCTTACGGGGCCGCAAGACAAGCACAGAAATGTGCTTACCCAATAGTCTGGTTCCCAATATGGCTGAGTGCAACACTGGGGAGACTATTTTTGTCAGAGCTTATACGCTTTGTCATGGCACTCTCCCAATGGCTGTTCTACTGAACGTTCTCAAACAGATACAGAATGAGCAAGGGGCAGTTCTTGCCCTAGATTTGGGGATAAAACGTTTAGGGAATTTTCCTTTTTTCTCTGAAATAATTCTTTCTAATGTTAAGGGTAAAGCAGCGTCTCTCAATCAATCAATCAATAAATCAATCAGAGGTTGTAAAGCATGCTACTCGCCTATGAGGGTGTCAAGGCACGGGGGGGAGAGGCTCCAGATCAGTTGAAGAGCCAGATCTTGAGGTTCTTCCTCAACGTGTGCAGGATCGGGGAGCGTCTAATGTTCACAGGGAGCTAGATCCAGGTTCTGGCTGCGATACAGGAGAAAGTACCCCCACCGGTTCTGTGTCTGCGGATGCGGGGTACCTCTGTCAGGATGAGGTCGGTGTAGCGGAGGTTCCTCTTGGGTACGTCGAAGCATACTCTCTTGTTGAGGTATTTGGGTCCAATGTTGTGAAGGGATTTGTAGGCGTGGGTGAGGAGTTTGAAAGTGACACTCTTCTTGACAGGGAGCCAGTGGAGGCCTTGTAGGTGTTGGGTCATGTGCTCGTGATTGATGCGTTGTCCTGAGGACGAGTCTGGCTGCGGCGTTCTGGATGGTTTAGAGTTTGTGTAGAAGAGTTCTGTTGATTCCAGTGGACAGGGTGTTGCCATAGTCCAGTCTGCTGGTTATGAGTGTGTGGGTGACGGTCCTTCTGCAGTGGGGAGATCCATTTGAAGGTCTTACGGAGGATACAAAGGCAGTTGAAGCTGGTGGAGGCAACTGCGTTGATCTGGTGGCTCATTGAGAGGGAGGAGTCAAGGATGATGCCGAGGTTCCGAGCGTGGTCTGTAGGGGTTGGTGGGTTTCTGACGGCACAGGGCCACCAGGTGTTGTCCCAGACGGAGGTGCAGGGTCCGAGGATGAGGACTTCGGTCTTCTCTGAGTTAAGCTTCAGGCAGCTGTCTTTCATCCAGGCTGCCACGTTCTAAATTCCTTCCTGGAAGCAGAGTCTGATGTCTTCGGGATTCTTCGTGAGTGAGAGGATGAGCTGGCTGTCGTCGGTGTAGGATACAAAGCTGAGCCCATGCTGTCTGATGATGGCTGCGATGGGGGCCATGTAGATGTTGAAGAACGTGGGGTTGAGTGATGATCCCGGGGGTTCTCCGCTGTTGATTTCCGTGAGTTCGGAGAGGAACAGAGGGAGTCGAATCCTCTGGGTTTTGCCAGAGAGGAAGGATTGAATCCAGTCAAGGGCGACTCCTTGTATCCCTGCGTTGTGATGTCTGGCTGCGAGTGTGCGATGTGAGATGGTGTCGAAGGCTGCGGAGAGGTCTAGAAGGATGAGGGCCGCAGTGTGTCCCTGGTCTAGTAGCATGCGGCTGTCGTCAGTGGCGATGAGGAGGGCAGTCTCAGTTCTGTGGTTGTTGCAGAATCCAGACTGGGAGGAGTCTAGGACGGAGTTCTCTTCGATGAAGGTGGTCAGCTGGGTATTCACAAGTCTCTCGGTGACTTTGGCCGCGAAGGGGAGAAGAGAGATGGACTGGTAGTTTTTCAGGTACGTTGGGTCGGCCGTAGATTTCTTGAGGAGGGGTTTCGCTTCTGCCCTTTTCCAGTCATCAGGGCAGATGCCTGGATCTGAGGGAGGCGTTGATCGTCTGTCCTAGTTCGGGTGCAATGACAGCAGCGGCCCTGTGGAAGATGTGCAGTGGACAGGGGTCCGTTGGGGCTTCTGAGTGAATTTTCTTCATGGTCGCGGTGATGAGTTTGATGGTAGCAGGTTCCTAGGACGTGATGGTCGGCTTATCGGCAGCAGTGGGTAGGGGGTGTGGTGCCCAATGCTGGTTCACTGAAGTTGTCGTAGAGGACCTTGATCTTCAGATGGAAGTAGGAGCTGAGCATGTCGCAGAGTTCCTGGGAAGGTGTGATGTCCATGGCTTCACAAGTGGGTTTTGCGAACTGCTGTATGACGTTGAACATTTCCTTGGTGTTGGTTGCGTTGGTCTGGACCTTGTCTCTTATGAAGGTCCGTTTGATGTATCTTATGCGCTGGTGATATTCCTACAGGGCGCTTTTGTGGTTGTTCCATGCTTCTGTGGTTTTCTGGTTTCACCAGGTTTTCCCTAGGTGTCTGCAGGAGCGTCTGGCTTCTTGAAGTTCTGCGGTGAACCAGGCGGCCTTCAGAGGGTGTTGTTTGGCAGGGTGGTGGAGGGGTGCGAGCTTGTCGGGGCAGCAGGAGACCCAACGGTGAAATTCCCTGGCTGCGGAGTTGATGTCGGTCGTGGAGCTGGCGGGATTTTAACGGATGGTGGAGTTGAGGTGTTCCTCTGTGACCTTGCTCCAGTTCCGTTGTGGCGGGTGCAGGGCGAGCTTGGGTGTGGTGGTGGTGTTGAAAGTGAAGTGGATGCAGTGGTGGTCCGTCCAGAGGGGCTGGGTGGTGTGGCTGAAATGGATGTTTGTTCCTCCCACGAAGATGGAGTCAAGGGTGTGACCCGCTCTGTGGGTGGGTGTGTTGACGAGCTGCTTCAGTCCTAGGTTGTAAAGGAGAGTGGTGGAGTCAGGGTATTGCAGTTGTCGAGGTGGAAGTTCAGTTCCCGAGTAGAATGTAGTCTGTGGAGGTGATGGCATGGGGTGGTGTGAGTTTGGCGATGGCAGTTGCAGGCTGGGTGTGAGGTCCTGGCTGTCTGTAGATGAGGGTGCCATGTAGTTTGGTCCTGGGACTGGTCTGGATCTGGAAGTGGAGTCACTTAGTTCAAGTTGATGATAAATGCGACACAGTTCTCACAAAAGTACCTGGATGCGTAACGCAAAACAAACAAAAGGTTCGCAGGGATGGAAATGCGTCGGTTCCTTTCTTCGGGGGAGACGAAGTTTCGCGCCTCAATGCTTGCGCAGAGTAGGGGATGCATCTTGGTCCTTACCGGAGAGGAGGTGATACGTTGAGTCTGGTACTGCGTTATGGTTATGATGCGACAAGATGGCGCCGCGATGCGACAATCCGGTGTGATGCGATAAGATGGCGCCCTTGATGCGACGATGTGAAGGCGATGCGTGAGAGCCCGGCGGCCTTGCGGCGAACTCTGTAACTTTGGAGCTGTGACAGGCCCTGTGAAAGCTTCTCCAGTGATGCAACGGCATCCTCTGCGGCGGCGACACGCTTGCCCAGTGATGCATCGGGTAACAGCATTGACGAAGGCACGCTTCTCTGGTGATGCGGCGGCGACCTCTGTGGCGGCGACACTCTTCTCCGGCGATGTGACGGCAACAGCTGCGACTGCGACATGCTTCTTCTCATTGAGTCACGTTTCCAGCTCCCAACGACACACAGGCTTCTGTAGACAGAATTCCCAGCAAGGAAATTCAGAGTGGAGTTGGTGGTGAAGTCTTTTGTCCCTGAGACTTCAGCAGGAGGCAAGCACAAGTTCAAGCCCTTGGAGAAATATTCTGCAAGATGATGAAAGTTCTTTCAAAGTTCCTTCTCCTCTCCTTGGCACTGAAGACATCACTGTAGGCCAATCCAGCAGCACAGCACACTGGTAGGGGGGCAGTCCAACACCTACAGCTTCCTTGGTACTTCTCCTTAGCAGAGGTTTGTCTTGTTGTTCCAGAAGTGATCTAAAGTCTTGGGGTCTGGGTCCCCGTATTTATACTACTAAATCATTTTGTAGTGTACTTCCTATATCCCTGATAGGCTCTGCGCATTGGAATAATATACACTATAGTTTTGACATAGGACTGAGGTCAGTATGTCTCCATCGAGTACATTAAACTTAATTACTTGTGTGTGTCAGGTAACTCAGAGATCACTAGAAACTTCTCGAATATACAAGAAGGGATTAGTTTCTGACAACCGCATAAACATGACATTTTTGTTTCCCTTAGAGCCTGAACAATCTCAGAACCGTGGAAACAATAGGTAACAGTTTCACTCAGTCAATCGTGCATGCTTCGTTTCTACAGAGTTGCACAGAAATAGAGAGACAGTCTTATTTCTCATGCAAGAGATATGAACTGCTACAATCATAAGACAGGATGCGAAGTACAATACGTATATGGTTAGCAGTAAGGTAAAATAATACTGCATTGTTTGTAGCTATGACATATATTCATAAAATACATACATAAATAACACAGGCTAAAATGTGAATACTCACTCGATGCTTCTAAATAGTTCTACCCCAGTGTACCTAACCTAAGTGTAGGACGAGGTAAGAAGTAGGTGCAGTTTTCGCATTTTCATCGGTTTCATCAAAACCTTTAAAATCAAAAGCTGCTGCGACTTCGTCAGGTACAGCTCCACCAGAATCGGTGTTTGTGCTGTTTTCGGTCATTGTTTACTGAAAGTTTCAGAGCAAGTTTCAAGGGAACAAAGATAAGGTGCACAATATTTCGGAACACTGTATCCTTCAACGTTGAATAAGCCAAACAGCTAATACATAGGATTTTTGTCGTACTCAGCTATGGCGGATATTGTCCCTACCCACTTCAGACATCTTATGGAGTATTATGAGTAGGGGTCTCTGAGAAAAGCACGAATGAGCTACTTCAGTATCTAGCGTTAAATTAGTGCCTTACCAAAACGTTGGGCGCCATGTAGTGTAGTTCCTAAATCCCTGATAGGCTCTGCACATTGGAATATTATACACTATAGTTTTGACATAGGACTGAGGTCAGTATGTCTCTATCGAGTACATCACACTTAATTACTTGTGTGTGCCAACTAACTCAGAGGTCACTACAAACTTCTTGAATATACAAGAAGGGATTAGTGTCTGACAACAGCATAAACATGACAACTTTGTTTCCCTTAGAGTCGGAACAATCTCAGAACAGTGGAAACAATAGATAACAGTTTCACTTAGTCAATTGTGCATGCTTCGTTTCTACAGAGTTGCACAGAAATAGAGAGACAGTCTTATTTCTCATGCAAGAGATATGAACTGCTACAATCATAAGACAGGATGCGAAGTACAATACGTATATGGTTAGCAGTAAGGTAAAATAATACTGCATTGTTTGTAGCTATGACATATATTCATAAAATACATACATAAATAACACAGGCTAAAATGTGAATACTCACTCGATGCTTCTAAATAGTTCTACCCCAGTGTACCTAACCTAAGTGTAGGACGAGGTAAGAAGTAGGTGCAGTTTTCGCATTTTCATCGGTTTCATCAAAACCTTTAAAATCAAAAGCTGCTGCGACTTCGTCAGGTACAGCTCCACCAGAATCGGTGTTTGTGCTGTTTTCGGTCATTGTTTACTGAAAGTTTCAGAGCAAGTTTCAAGGGAACAAAGATAAGGTGCACAATATTTCGGAACACTGTATCCTTCAACGTTGAATAAGCCAAACAGCTAATACATAGGATTTTTGTCGTACTCAGCTATGGCGGATATTGTCCCTACCCACTTCAGACATCTTATGGAGTATTATGAGTAGGGGTCTCTGAGAAAAGCACGAATGAGCTACTTCAGTATCTAGCGTTAAATTAGTGCCTTACCAAAACGTTGGGCGCCATGTAGTGTAGTTCCTAAATCCCTGATAGGCTCTGCACATTGGAATATTATACACTATAGTTTTGACATAGGACTGAGGTCAGTATGTCTCTATCGAGTACATCACACTTAATTACTTGTGTGTGCCAACTAACTCAGAGGTCACTACAAACTTCTTGAATATACAAGAAGGGATTAGTGTCTGACAACAGCATAAACATGACAACTTTGTTTCCCTTAGAGTCGGAACAATCTCAGAACAGTGGAAACAATAGATAACAGTTTCACTTAGTCAATTGTGCATGCTTCGTTTCTACAGAGTTGCACAGAAATAGAGAGACGGGCGTTTCAATAAAAAGGGTTTATTGAACAGTCTTATTTCTCATGCAAGAGATATGAACTGCTACAATCATAAGACAGGATGCGAAGTACAATACGTACATGGTTAGCAATAAGATAAAATAATACTGCAATAGCATTGTTTGTAGCTATGACATATATTCATAAAATACATACATAAATAACACAGGCTAAAATGTGAATACTCACTCGATGCTTCTAAATAGTTCTACCCCAGTGTACCTAACCTAAGTGTAGGACGAGGTAAGAAGTAGGTGCAGTTTTCGCATTTTCATCGGTTTCATCAAAACCTTTAAAATCAAAAGCTGCTGCGACTTCGTCAGGTACAGCTCCACCAGAATCGGTGTTTGTGCTGTTTTCGGTCATTGTTTACTGAAAGTTTCAGAGCAAGTTTCAAGGGAACAAAGATAAGGTGCACAATATTTCGGAACACTGTATCCTTCAACGTTGAATAAGCCAAACAGCTAATACATAGGATTTTTGTCGTACTCAGCTATGGCGGATATTGTCCCTACCCACTTCAGACATCTTATGGAGTATTATGAGTAGGGGTCTCTGAGAAAAGCACGAATGAGCTACTTCAGTATCTAGCGTTAAATTAGTGCCTTACCAAAACGTTGGGCGCCATGTAGTGTAGTTCCTAAATCCCTGATAGGCTCTGCACATTGGAATATTATACACTATAGTTTTGACATAGGACTGAGGTCAGTATGTCTCTATCGAGTACATCACACTTAATTACTTGTGTGTGCCAACTAACTCAGAGGTCACTACAAACTTCTTGAATATACAAGAAGGGATTAGTGTCTGACAACAGCATAAACATGACAACTTTGTTTCCCTTAGAGTCGGAACAATCTCAGAACAGTGGAAACAATAGATAACAGTTTCACTTAGTCAATTGTGCATGCTTCGTTTCTACAGAGTTGCACAGAAATAGAGAGACAGTCTTATTTCTCATGCAAGAGATATGAACTGCTACAATCATAAGACAGGATGCGAAGTACAATACGTATATGGTTAGCAGTAAGGTAAAATAATACTGCATTGTTTGTAGCTATGACATATATTCATAAAATACATACATAAATAACACAGGCTAAAATGTGAATACTCACTCGATGCTTCTAAATAGTTCTACCCCAGTGTACCTAACCTAAGTGTAGGACGAGGTAAGAAGTAGGTGCAGTTTTCGCATTTTCATCGGTTTCATCAAAACCTTTAAAATCAAAAGCTGCTGCGACTTCGTCAGGTACAGCTCCACCAGAATCGGTGTTTGTGCTGTTTTCGGTCATTGTTTACTGAAAGTTTCAGAGCAAGTTTCAAGGGAACAAAGATAAGGTGCACAATATTTCGGAACACTGTATCCTTCAACGTTGAATAAGCCAAACAGCTAATACATAGGATTTTTGTCGTACTCAGCTATGGCGGATATTGTCCCTACCCACTTCAGACATCTTATGGAGTATTATGAGTAGGGGTCTCTGAGAAAAGCACGAATGAGCTACTTCAGTATCTAGCGTTAAATTAGTGCCTTACCAAAACGTTGGGCGCCATGTAGTGTAGTTCCTAAATCCCTGATAGGCTCTGCACATTGGAATATTATACACTATAGTTTTGACATAGGACTGAGGTCAGTATGTCTCTATCGAGTACATCACACTTAATTACTTGTGTGTGCCAACTAACTCAGAGGTCACTACAAACTTCTTGAATATACAAGAAGGGATTAGTGTCTGACAACAGCATAAACATGACAACTTTGTTTCCCTTAGAGTCGGAACAATCTCAGAACAGTGGAAACAATAGATAACAGTTTCACTTAGTCAATTGTGCATGCTTCGTTTCTACAGAGTTGCACAGAAATAGAGAGACGGGCGTTTCAATAAAAAGGGTTTATTGAACAGTCTTATTTCTCATGCAAGAGATATGAACTGCTACAATCATAAGACAGGATGCGAAGTACAATACGTACATGGTTAGCAATAAGATAAAATAATACTGCAATAGCATTGTTTGTAGCTATGACATATATTCATAAAATACATACATAAATAACACAGGCTAAAATGTGAAAATTCATCTGATGCTTCTAAATAGTTCTACCCCAGTGTACCTAACCTAAGTGTAGGACAAGGTAAGAAGTAGGTGCTGTTTTCTAAAGTATAGCTAGCTATAGTTTTAGTTTTGCCAAGAGTTGCCAAAAGTTTCTCTAAGTTCTAGTCTGCTCCATACCTTAGAATGTGCGAGGTTGGAATCTCTTTCCAGGACTCGATATCTAACACCCTGCAAGGGGAGTCAAAAACACTGGAGCTGGATTCTCTGCGAGGAGGATGACAGAGTCTGGTCAGTGCATCAGGCGGGAACTCGATCTCCTTCCGAACTTGTCGTGGCAAACCGCAAGTATGCATTCGAACTGGACCGTACCGGAACCGTGGTTTGCCAGGGCAAGTGCAGGTATATGTATACCTTGAAGGTGTTTAGGAATGCCTGTATTGACAAAAAAGTCAGGCATCGGAACGTCATGAATGAACCCCTAAGGAATAGATGTTACTGCATAATAAATGAGTTCTTTGAGAAATCAATATCCAAGCAAGGGAAATTTCTAAAGGCTTAAAAGTCTGGTTTTCCAAAAACGTCGATTGATGGATGTAGGAGACCATGCCTGTATTTGGTTAACATGGACAATGCCTAAATAAGGGCTGGATTTTCTATGCCTAAATAAGGGCAATATGAATTGATCCTATATAAGTGCTTAAACCTATATACGGAATCTAAATCTGCACACAACACTTTGTCCTCTGAAGGCAGAGGGGCCTGTACCTAGTCCAAACTAGTTCTGTGCAGTCCTGGAGCACTTTGTTTACAGGACTCCTTCTTTACTTGGACAGTGTGGGCCAGGGTCATCGGAAGCACCACAGGAGGTGGAGCCTGAATTGTGGAAGGCAGGCACAGACCTATTCAGACCCAGTTGCTACTCCTCCCACCACTCTACATGCAGATAGGTCTATTCAGCCCTGTGCTGACTCACCCTGTCTCCTGGAATCCCCCAGCCCTTGTCACTCACAAAACCAGACACACAATACATAGGCTAGCAGAGGCAGGCTGGATGGTTAGGTAAGAAAATACCTACTTTCTAAAAGTGGTATTTTCAAACACAGAATGTTAAAACCAACTTCACTAAAAGATGTATTGTATCATTCTTAGTTCAGGCATACTAAACTCGAATTTCTACCATATTCCCTGGGTCAGTTCGGATTTTAAGATGTTATAATCCAACTGCCCATTCTGGCCTATGGGGACTGGTAGCCTTGCAATAGTGAAAAACGAAATGGGCTGGAATTCACTATTAGGGCATGCCACACAAACCAGGGCATGTCCTACCTTATCCTTACAATGCATCCTGCCCTTGGGCCTACCATAAGGGAGTCTGATATGAAGAAAAGGAAAGGTTTGGGGACTGGCAAGTGGGTGCACTTAGCAAGATGACATGGCAGTACCAGACTGCACACAGTCTCTGCAACGGCAGGCCTGAGACACACTTTACAGGCTGCTTCTATGGGTGGCACAACCAGTGCTGCAAGCCCGCCAGCAGCATTTGATTTACAGGCCCCGGTCACACATGGTGCACTGTAGTAGGGCCTGACAAGTAAATCAAATAATCCAATCATGGAGTCACTAATCAATACATGAATTTACAATAGAGATCAGCAGTGGTAAAGTGCCCAGAGTCATAAAACCAACAAAAACAGGTCAGAGAAAATACAGTAGGAAGGCACAAAGTGCAGGGATGACCCTGCAAAAATAGCCAAGTCCGACATACGGCGTGTCGGTGCAGGGAGCGCAAGTTGAGGAGGATACAGTTCAGGGTTTCGGTGCTCCGTGCATCAGGCGGGGCTTCGGCGGTTGTGGGAGCTCTGTCGATGGTGAAGGATCTGTGGCAGGGTCTGCATGAGAACTGCCCATGGGTGGTGTTCGGCAAGGATCTTGTGCAGTTGGCATGTATTTCGGAATTGAGTGCGTGGAGGGTGGATGAGTCGCAGCAGTGGGGTCTAAGAGATCCAAGGGTCGTGGTTGGGCACAGACATGCTTGACTTTGGCGTGCATTCGGCGCTCCCACCGCTTCGTCGGCAGTGGTCACCATTTAGTAGGGGAGGGGGGCGGGAGTAGATGTAGGGAGGCGGGCGCGGGCTGAGTCAGTGGGCCACGGTGGTGGTTGCCACGGTGGTGGTTATAGACTTCGAACTGGATTTGCCTTTCATTCTCGCTAAAGTGTATCCGTCTTTAGGACACAATATTTTTGGGACCAAACCTGCAGTTCCACCTCTTGGTCAGAACTCACAAGATGTATGTACCTGACCTTGCTAGTCCAGAAGTCGTGGCGGCGGCCACAACATTGACGCAGTTAACCATTGTGCTGTCTTATAAGACCTACAAGAATTCGGTGATGCTGATTTACGCAAACATTATATATGGGCTCCTGTGCCTTCAGTGCCATTAGATATGGATATATGAGCTCATGTGCCTACAGTGCTATTTGAAGCAGACATATGGGCACCTGCTCCTTCAGTACCATTGGATGCAGATATATGGGCTCGTGCTCCTGAAGTGCCATTGGATGCAGACATATATATGAGCTCATGCATCTTCAGTGCCATTCTATGCAGATGTGTGGGCTCCTGTGCCTTCAGTGCCATTGGATGAGAATATAAGACCTCCTGCACCTTCAGTGCCATTGGATGAGGATATATGGGCTCCTGCGCCTTCTGTGCCATTGGATGCAGATGTATGGGCTAATTTGCTACAGCATCACCATCCTGCACAGTGTTCGTTGAGGAGGATCCATGCCACGGAGCCTTAGGCCCCTTGTATGGTTGCAGTGCTGTTTGATAGGGGGACTGTCCCCTCCTGTAGAAACAGACTTATTTCCCTGGTGTCTAGTAGGAAGTGGTGAGGTGTCCCATTTATTTTGCTGTTTCTATGTGTGCTGCCTAATGCAGATCACATGGAAACAGCAAAAAATTAGGTGAAATAAAGCATTTCTCCTTGTTACACCTGTTTAAGACAAGGTTTTCCCTGGTCTTAATTTTGGCGCTGCCTCCTATTTCCGCTACCCTTGTAAATAGGGGGCAGCATCAAAATCAATGGGTGTTGCGGTGGAACGGTCTCCGCAACACACTTTGCCCTCCCTTTCAGGCTAAGTACAGCGTTAAAGGGTACCTTATTTACAAGGCAGCGTTCAGCCACATTGAGTGGCTTAACGCTGCCTTGTAAATAAGGCAAAGCCCCTATCAACACCATAGGGTCACTTTTTGTGATGTTGTGGTAGCGATTGGGACTTTAAATATTCCCCTCTGTGTCATAGGTTATCCAAGACCAATCAGGACAGAAAGAAAGCTAAAATTAAATAAAAACAAATTACATTTCTTAAGTTCAGAAAACCAATGGATAAAACTTACTTCAACTAATTGAAAATCAAATTTCTCTTAAGCAAAGCACTGACTGAGCACATAAAGGTCATGGGAGGCTGACCTACCTGCAAAGCACCATCATTAAAGAAGCAAAACACCCAGCCAGACATACGTGTGCCCCAGCCACCACCGTACCTTACAAAATCAGAAAGAAACTGTGGTGTGCATGATCCCACTTTAGATGGTTGTACTCAAATACACATTACTTAAAAGTGATATAACAATGCAACTCTGCCCCTCCACTGTGCAGCCACATGTCTGGATATCAAATTGTAACAAGGATTCAATAATTATTTAGTACATAACACACAACGGACCTCATTACTGAATAGTATGTCTCTTGTAGACACAGCTCCTGACAAGAGTAGGTTTGTTGGAGTGTTCAGGCAAAAAATATTAAACACAGAATCTGATAATATTGGACCTGGAGACACTGGGCCCATGTTGCTCAGTGGAGCTATGGGGGCTGTGAGCAGCCGCACCCGGCCTCCCCTGCTTTCAAACTGTAGAATGGAGTTCCCCCAGCTGACCTGCTCTGCCCTCCAACCACGCCCCTCCCTGCCCATCCTGCAGCACTGAGATCAAATACCTCCCACACATTTACCACCTGCTCCAAGCAAATGGTAAATGTGTCCAGATTAGGGCCTGTTATTTTACCAGGAGGAGGAAAAACATGTGGAATGGACCTGGAATTCCTTTGTGCATGTATTACTCCTCATTCCTAAACTCACAGAGAGAAACCAGATAGCTTACTCAATTCTGACTCTGGTATCTACCTGTGGAGTTAACCCAAAACGTATTATGAGGCTCACATTACTATAAAATAGTTTTCCAAGCAGAAAATGTCAACAAAGAGTTCCTGGGGCTGGCAGTGCGCAGGGACTTACTTCAGACCATCAGCGACAACACTAGGACATTGGATAGCACTGGGATGTGGTGGCAAAATAGGACCCAGAACACTCAACACAAAACATACCACACAATTTCAGTAAGACAAATGTATATTTACAATATATGCAGTGTACACAGTAATAACAAATATAACACAAGCGCCATATGTTAAAGAACCATATTTAATTCTGCTGCCTTCATTAATTAGGAAAACATGTTAAAATATTTGATATTTAACATTAAAAAAAATATTTTTTCTCAGTTTAATAAACTTTTTTTTTTACCTTTCCCTATCTTTAACAATAAGGAGATATTCACAGTCAGGATGGAGCTCTCTCTGTGGTAAATTATATGGAAAATGTTCCTTGTACTTCACTATAATGGAATCTCCACCTCAGTTGGCTAAGTATATGGAACATTTGAAAAGTTTATAAACTTTAGAAAAAATACCAAAAATATTTTGTCAAATAATAATGCAAATCATTTTATATATTTACGTTAAATGTAGAAGAAAAGAAAAACTTCTGCAGAATATCAGCAGAAAGTTGAATAAAATATTACATTAATTTAAATAGATTACATTACATTAAATGTATTCTGCTAAATTGATGCATGTTAAAAATGAAAGGTAATTGAATAATATTTTAACAAACGTTAATCTAGCATTAATTTCAAATTAAAAATGAGTTTTTAAAATTTTGTAAATAATTTATAAATATGTATTCATTTTAGATTTGTTTTTAACTCCTTCCATGCCCATGAAGAGCTCAGCTCGTCATGAGTCACAGTGGAGCTGTTAACTATTTCAATAATTTACTTTATTTTCTATGGCGTTTTAGTTTAAGCCCATACCTCCATTATTTTCTATGGGAGGTGTGGTAGTAGAAATGGTTGTCCATGGGTCGTGCTAGAACAATATTTCTTTTATGGGCAGAAGTAAGATATACTCACAAAATTAACTCCACCCATTTTTCTGGGGGTGGAGGCATGTAGTTCTCTAATTTTGAGTAACTTTTCATTTGGATCTTCTGAATAGCCTAAAGTAGAAAATTTACACAAACGTTTAAGAGCTACTTCCCTTTAAAGTTTCACCAATCTATTTATCTACGTTTATGCCATTTGAAAGTGGCATTTGAAGGATATCTGACTGTGCCCTTTCTGTGGCGACTGGAATCTAACTTACTAGTAACAATATCCAGACTTTCATTAACTTGCTATCATGCAGGCTGTGAACTCTGAGCAGCTTGCTTTTTCCGTGTGTTTATTCCCTTAACCAGATGTTTTAATGACTGGTGAGTTATCACAGGTAGTTATAAATCACCTGTTATTATTTGGACTCTCCCAGGATATCACTCAGAGTCAATGAGTTTCATTGGGAGCCACAAACAGAGACCATTGTTATAGAACCTCCATATTACAGGAAGGGAAGCACACACCTGATGATGAGATTACACAATGCCTTCAATGTGCAGGTGTTGAACCTAGCCCTCTCTGCAGGGTAACTCCCACACCTTTTGCCTATACCCTCCATTTTTTTACTGGATTTAGTTTTGTTGTCCTTACGACTCTGTGCACTTTACCACTGCTAAGCAGTGCTAAAGTGCTTCTACTCACTCCCCTAAAACATAGATTAAATTGATTTATACCCAATTGATATAATGAATTTATTTATAGTGCCTTGTGAAGTGCTATACCATATACAAAGGACTTGTAATTAAATGCTACCAGTGGGCGTGTAGCAGGTATTGTGCCATCCACTTAATTGGCTTCTTAAAACATGTCACAGGCCAGACACTGTAGCCTGAATGCAGTTTTTAACTGCTGTGTTGATTTGTGATTTAAACCCCCTTGCTAAGCCTTAAACTTCCCATTTTATTCTGTATACGTCAATCCTAAGGTATGTTGTATATAGCCCAAATAGCAGGCTGTTGTGTAATTGAAAGGTTGAACATGTAAGGTTACGTTTTTACATGCCCTGGTTGTGAAGATTTTCACTTCTGTGAGTTTTACCCTTCCCAAAGGCTAGCATTGGGGAATACTTATATTTTATAAGCTGTCGTTTCCAATTGGGAGCAGGTAGCTATGGCATGCTTTGTGTCTTTGGAATTGTCATGAAAACCCCTATTTGATGGTAAAGTCAGGTTCTTGATTACAAATTTTGAAAATGGCACATTTAGCCAGTTGCCATTTTTCTGCCCTTGGCCCTTTTGTGCTTGCTGCCTGTCTTTGGACAGATGACTGGGAATAACTGACAATTAGACTTTGTGAATCTTCCCAGACACTCACACAATAGAGGGATTAGGTGTGCCTGGATGGGACATTTGCTGGCAGGATGAGGGGCAGGCTGAGCAAAGTCCCACTTACAACTGAATAGGGAGGTTTTTCCCTCACACAAAGGACCTATCACCTCCACATTTTCACTACAGCCAGAGTGAGCCTAGGCAGGGTAGTCAGGAAATTCCATGCACTTCAAAGAGACTGTCAAGAAGCATCTCCCATCTTCTAGAATGAGGACACAATGGTATAAAAAGGGAACCTCACACACCAACTCTTCTATATACTTCTGAACTTGTGGAATCTGCCAGGACTAGGACTCCTGTGCTGATAAAAAGGACTGCTACTCTGCTGGACTGCTGCTTTGCTGAACTGTTGCCCTGCTGCAATCCTTTCCTTTTGCCTGGAGAATAGAACTGCACCTGCAGCTTCACCTTGAACTTAGGGGTGCCAGAGTGACTCAAAAAGATAGTCTACTGGCCTTCTGATCTGAGAGACAAAAAAGGCTTTCCAGCATCCTGCATCAGCACCTGCAGCCACTTAAAATGTGTGCCTGCCCCACAAATGATGCCCTTCAGGTCCTGGACAGTTGGTGTGGGCAAGGAGAGCTGTATTTAGGTTTTTGAACTCTTTGCACCCACAAATGGATCCGTTCACACCAAGACCTCATCATCCGTGTTGCGATTCAGCACAAAGTTCTGGCAGCTGCCTCTTTGCGCTACAGCATCAACACCTTGTAGGGGCCATCAACGCAAAGCTTCAGCAACATCTGCCTAAAATGCCTGGCTTGCTTGTTGTGCTACTCTGGCAGCCTCCCACAACACTCTCCCTACTCCTCTTGGACCCCTTCATCGGGTATGGGACCCTTGGCGCTGACCTGAGAAGGTAAACTGCAGGAGGACATATTTCCTGGCTGTAGTCAACCTGCTCTCCATTATACTCAGCCACAACTTGTGACTTTGACCCGGTCCAGCACAATCAGATATCCAAAATTGGCACATGGTGCTTTTTGGGTCTATTTTCAATAAAGTCTTTAAGAATTTCTTACTCTGGTTCTACTAATTGGATTATTGTTTATTGGTATTATCATTGACTCTGTTTCCTAATTTGGTGTTGGATTTTTCCTGTGTTGTGGTTTCACTTCATTGCTGTTTGTGTGCTGCATAAATACTTTAGACATTGCCTCTAAGATAAGCCTAACAGCTTTTTGTGCGAAGCTACCCAGGGTTAAGCACAGTTAATTTAGTGACTTTGTGTAGTAATACCTACAGTCAGAGTAGCAGTTCATTCAGGCACCAGGAGCACCATGATGTTTCATCCTTAACACATGCAAAAAGAACAGATGATTTACAGAATGCTGAACAAATCAAACATTCGCCCCCTCAGTCACAGATTCGGGTTATATTTCCAGTTTAAATCAAGCCATATGCAAATCAATCTTGACCTTGTTCCCCATGGGAATAGTCCAGCTCGAACTGCCAGGCCAGGTCCTACTTGGACCAGAAACAAGCATCCTGGGACCGTTTTCAGGGTATCACCTCTCATCAGCCAGTCTGTATTTAATCTGGTGGTGTAGCGGGTACGAGACCCATGCCTGGGCATACCCTTCCCACTTAGGGCAAAAAATGAAAAAAGAACACATGCTGGATGGAAAACTGAACAAATCAAACAATAACCCACATTCACAGATGTGGGTTAAATCCATAGATTTTTGCACGCCGCACCATTCCAGTTTAGACCCAGGCATATACATATCAGTCTTGACCCTGTTCCCCATGGGAAAAGTTCAGCCCAAACTGCCAGGCAAGGTCCTCCCTGGACCACAAACAGGCATCCTGAGACCAGTTTTGGGGTATCAACCCTCAGCAGCCAGGCTACATTTGAAACTGGTGGTGTAGCGAACACAGAACCCACATTTGGGCATACCCTTCCCACTTAGAGCAACAAATGCAAAAAGAATAGATGTTGAACGGAATTCGGAACAAATCTAACATTCACCCCAGTCACAAATCTGGGTTAAATCCATTGAATTGTTGTATTTCCAGTTTAAACCCAGCCATATGCAAATCAGTCTTGACCCTGAATCTCACCACCTCTCACACATATACACTTCACACTTGTTTATACATGTAGACACACATCACACAAACGAACACTCTCTCCAATAAACACATTTTCATCAGCACACACCCACACACAACATACATTTGAAATTATTTTACTTATAAAAGCTGCCACCAAAGGTCCTGTTACAGAAAAGTGTGCTCTATTTTTATTACACTAATAGAGAATACTAGAATATTGTAGACTATTAGTATATGAAAAATGAGCAGAAAATGTAATATGGAGCTATCCCTGTGATCTTGGCACCGATTTTGCCACCTCTGAGCTGCAACATCTGACGACCCCTAAAGGATGTCCATGCCAGACACCAAACTTTGATGAGATTACCTTGGCGAGGAAGCAATATACTCAGTGATCATTCAAGACTTTGGTGTAAACTCTTTGCTATATGTGACAAGAGGTGTGCTAAAATGCAATCACTCATTGAATTAGGAATATACTGTTTGTGTTTTAGGAACTTGCCAATAACTCAGCTGTCTAGATTTAAGGACTTACGAAAGCCCATGCTGTCATTATCAGTCTAATGTTTTTGTTTGAAATGAGCCTCTCTATTGTTGTCTCTCCTACTCACAGACATGTTTAATGATTCTTTTAGGCTAAACCCGAAAAGAACATTATTTAGCAGAGAAACATCTTTGTGATAAGAAATGAAAATAGAATTTATGCAAACGTCTTTTTTTCTTTTACAGATGCCGTGACATGTCTTAAATGTGTTGAAACCCAGTGGTCCAATAAGAGACATGATCAATGCGTTCAAAAGCAGGTTGAATTTCTAACAGTGGGTGATCCCCTGGGTTTAACACTGGCCATCTGTGCATCAGTGCTGACCCTTATCACTGCTTCTCTTCTGTTTCTCTTCAACAAGTATAAAAGCACTCCCATCGTCAAAGCCAACAACTGGGGTCTCAGTTACCTGCTCCTTATCGCCCTCATGTTCTGCTTCCTCTGCTCCTTCATGTTCATTGGCCGCCCTACGAAGCTCATCTGCATGCTGCAACAGACTATATTTGGGGTCATTTTTTCCATCAGTGTGGCCTCTGTTCTGGCAAAAACAATTCTTGTTGTTCTTGCTTTTAAGGCCACTAATCCCAACAGTTCATCAAGGAAGTGGCTGGGATCAAAACACAATTTTGTATAGTTTTCTTCTGTTCGTTGATCCAAATTGTAATCTGTGTTTTGTGGCTGGCAAAGTCTCCTCCATATCCAGAACTGAACATGAAGTCTTACAAAGAGAAGATAATCCTTGAATGTAATGAAGGAGACACCATCTTCTTCTACTGCATGCTGGGATACATGGGCCTCCTGGCCACAGTCAGCTTTATAGTGGCCTTTGCCTCAAGGAATCTCCCCGGAAGCTTCAACGAGGCCAAGCTGATCACCTTCAGTATGCTGGTGTTTGTCAGTGTGTGGATCTCCTTCATCCCAGCATACCTGAGCACACGGGGAAAGTACATGGTGGCGGTGGAGGTGTTTGCTATCCTGTGCTCCAGCGCTGGACTGCTCAGCTGTATATTCTTTCCCAAGAGTTACATCATTCTTGTAAGGCCTGAAAGAATCTCCAGGACTTACTTGGTAAGAAAACACACAGTTAATAGAGTCAAATATGGATAATGGCCATTGATGAATTTTATTTTCTGGTTCCCTGATAAATAATCAGGATGATTGACAATCACGATGACCATTAAAAGAGACAATACAAAAACATGCAAAAATGTTCAACCACTGTAAATAAACACTTAGGTAAGTGGAGGGGCTAGTATCTTCCACATATTTAACACTATTCATTTTTTCCATGGCCATGGTGTCACAGAAACTACTGACCTTTATCAAAAATGGGAGTGCTGGCACTTTTCACTAAGGACCTCATAGCAGGGTCCTCATAAATCCTGATTTATCCGGTAACTGGTAAAACCACTGATCTGTGGTGTTTTACTCTGAGGCTTCACCTGCTGGCACAGCCTAGAATTTGTCACTTATAGCGGGATTCTCAGGTTCCCACTGGTACTCCCTGGTAACAGCACGTCCTCTCCCTGAGAGCCGTGATGCTCTTGATATCAGTAAAAACAGGGGGGAAGTTACCAGGGGAGATACTGTTGACCTAAGTATATACTCAGGGCCTCCTTTATAAAGAGGGCAGAGCCGCAAGTCATTTTGCTGTGCTGCCCTACACCAATCCAAAAGGGTAGGAATGCAAGATGCGGTGCATTCCTGTCCGTTCAGCCAGAGTTGGCACACAATTTGAAGACGAGCGCCAATACAGGCACCCTTGCACCATGGTGCAAGGGTGTTTGTGTTGTTGAAATGATGGGCACCTTCCTGCATAAATACCTCATTCTATGTGTGATGCAGAATGTATCACATGATGAAACAGGAAAAAACAAGGGGAAATTTAAACATTTCTCTCCGTTACGCCTGCTCTAGGGAGGCATAAGTTTGTAGTGCAGCCCTAGGTTTATATGATGTTGTTAATCTGGAGCAGTGTCAAACTCTAATGGTGTTGAATGGGAACACCCACTGCAACTCCCATGGAATGCCTCCTTGACATAGAGTAAGCCAAGGCAGCGATTTGCACTGCCATGCCTAACTCCATATCTACGAGGGCATGCAAAGCCACGCAGGCTGGCTTTGCATCACCTCAAAGACTGAGAGGCCTGCACCACTGGATCATCATAAACATTAACCTCTGGTGGTGCAGGCCTATTGGAAATGAGGACCTCAGTTTGCAGGAGAGGTTGGCCTCTCTAAGCCTCATTGACTCTTCTAGTTGATGTAGATGAGCACTTAAAGCTCAAGGAGGTCATGAAGGGTGAGTGGAGATACAACACAAACAATTATATTTGCACAAAAGATGTGAGTTTCCAGTTAGAGTTGTGAGTACACAATATTTGAGTAATATTTCAAAAATATAAATATATTCACCGTATAAATGAGAATCAAATACTAGAAAGGACACACTCCGTGAACAATTCCACGGCATACGTGACATCATGCAGCGGTAAAACCATCTCTCTTAGGGACATATTAGCAAGACCGGTGTTAAAATTATCGCCGCTTTAGTGGCAGGAAACTGCCGCTAAAACGGCGATAATAGGCTTTCTAATATGCGTTATAGAATTCCAATAGAAGCTCAGGTTAGATGTCCTGCACATCTAACCTGGGCTTCTATTGGAATTCTATAACGCATATTATCAAGCCCATTATCGCCGTTTTAGCTGCAGTTTTCTGCCGCTAAAGCGGCGATAATTTTAACGCCGTGCTTGATAATATGCCCCTTAATTTTTAATGATATATTCTGTTACAATCACTAAATGATCTCGCACATTAAGAACAACTGTCTTGTAAATTGAATGATTGTAATTCATCCTGCCAACCCTCAGAACAGAAGCTTGGCATTGAGTTGTTAACACTTGCTTTTCAATACCATAATCTTGGGGAAAAACAGAAACACAATAAAAACAAAGCAACATAGTGGCAATGACCAGTACAGGGTACTCGCCAGCAAACTAAAAGGAACATGTCTTGTAGCTCTGAAAATCATTGTTTTTGGTAAAAAACCTTAAACTGGGGATTTCGGATGGACGGTGCAACCCAATGGGTTCTGTACCAGTGGCTCTTCATTAGGAAAGGAGAAACTTGGTGATAATGGAAACAATACACCATACATGTCCTCCTTGATCCAACTGTCTCGGAAGCCAACAGGTTGTAGACCATTGGCAGCAGTGTAAGCAAATTAGAAAATGCCTAAGTTTGGACAAGGATGGAGATAGTGTGCTCTCCAGTCAATGACCTGTCCACCTTCATTTGTAGCGGTAGTATTTGGGATGCTGGCGAGGGATAGAGACAATAGGTCTGCTTTTTTATGGAAAGCTAAGTATGTTTATGTGGTTATGCTGATTGTTGCACAAGTATAAAAAGTACTTGAATTGGCATGCAACTAAATGGTAATCATAAAATTACAAATGTACCAATGAAAACAAGACCTCTCTAGCATCTCTTGAACTAGGAGCACAGGAAATGACTTCACTTCCTATTGTCTTCTGACTTTAGTCAACTCCTCTGTGTGCCCAGCAGCCCAAGCACTCCCAGCAAAGAGCAAACACAGACAAGGGCATTGCCTGTTTTGGTCTCTTGTGGTCAGAAAGGGCTGTAGGCAGGAACTCCTATTCCACTGAAACCTACAAGGTAAGATATAAGGTAAGATATAATAATGTGTTCTCCCAGCAACCCATACTGCCAATCCCCACAATCACACCCATAGGAAGACAATGCAAACTCGCCTCAAAAAACATAGACCCACTTTTCTTCATATACCATTAACTACCACACACTCCCAATCTACAGAACACACATGCAGGCATCCTTGCACCGTGGTGTGAATAATAACTTTATTTGATGTAAAAAACATCATAATAGTATAAAACAAGTTGAATAAAAGAGAAAACACTTCAATAATTACATTGTTTTTTTTGCAATATAGTGAACTTCCCCAGTGTAGCCAAGCTATATATTAGGTGGGAGATGTAATATACAAAGCAAAGTGATACATGAGTCCAAATTGCAAAACATCTAAAACCCGACCATATTGAGTAAACTCGAAATAAAAATTTGCTCACAGCAAGCTTATTTATCTATCATTTAACACGCTTTTGCCTTATCCTCCATGCGTGACCTAGAAACTTTGCTGTGCCACAGGTTACACTTGGGATTAGTGTCTCATATGTTAAAATGCGTAAAGCCACCCTATGGGATGAGCAACCCAAATTAATGCAGACTGGTTTTAGCCACCTTGACCTCACTTGGCTGTATGCCCTACAAGCAAAGATGAAATGTGCTATGGATTCCGTAGGGGAAGCACAGCCCGGGCAGCCCTTGTCGTTTCCCGTCTGGCCATTCCAGCCTCTCTGGAAATCTCGGAGAGGAAGTGTGCCATACCTAAATTTAAGGTAGAGGACCCTATCCCCCGGGGACTCGATGAGGTCAAGAAAGGGTTCCAGTCTTGGGACATGCTTGACATCCAGAAATCTCTCAGACAAAATACCATTCTGGTTCTTGTTAGCCGTGGCAGAAATCCAATCCCAGTAGAGCTTTTTTACTAGAGGTTTGGGCAGGGGCATCTGACTCTCCCAAGCCTGGTCCAAACCAATTGCACCGGCTAGTTTTTTCAGGTTGGACACCCAGCCGACCTTATGACCTGCGCCCAGACTTATCAATTCAGTTAGGCCAGAGGCATAATGGCTTAGGTCGGGAGACCTCCTGAGCCGAGTCCAAAACAGCAGGGGGCGCAGCCTCGCCACTTCATTTATTGGGTGTCTCCCAAGGTCGTAGCGAAGCGGGACTAGGGGGGTAGATGAAGGGAGCGAGACTAAATCTCTAGAAAATTTATTCTCAGATCTTACTAGCGCGTAGAGATTTTCAAACCCCCACAGTTCCGCCCCATAGAGGCACCCAGGCAGGGCCTTGCCCTCATATACTTTGATAGCTGGAGCTACAGGCCGGCTATAGGAAAGTCCCTGATGCCTGGCTATAGCCCCTGAAATCCGTTTATGGTTCAGGAGCATTTTAGTCAAGTGGAGGGACCATTTCATTTTATTGTTCACCCTTACCCCTAGATAGTCAAAGGCCTCTACTAGCTCCAAAGGGCAGTCATTCAGCTTAAATTTGTTCCTAAAGCTTTTAGATGGTGCCAGAGCCATTAACTTGGTTTTGGTTATGTTGATAACCAAGCCTCTGGCTACACAGAACGAAGTGAAACGATCAAGGAGTTTCTGCAGGCCCATGGGACTTTTGGAGATCAGGAGGGTATCGTCCGCAAATAGTAGGGTCGGTGTTTTTTCCCCGCAGAGGGTTGGGGCATCGGTCAAGTCCTCTCTCAAATGGTCCGCCACCCCATTTAAATAGAGAGAGAACAGGGTCGGCGCCAAAACACAACCCTGGCGAACCCCTCTCTGGACAACTATTTTCTCAGTTAGCTGACCCTGGCCCCCCCACCTCACTCTGGCAAAGTTGTCTTCGTGCAGACGCTTGACGAGATTCAGGATCAGGGGAGGGGTTCCTAGGTCTAGCAAAATTTGCCATAGCTTGGATCGGGGGACCAGATCGAAAGCTGTTTTTAAGTCTATAAATGCTAGATACAGACTACCCTTCTCAATGGTTACAGTTTTCCAATGGATCAGGCAGAGTCTAAATACCTGATCCATCGTTCCAACACCACATCTAAATCCTGCCTGAAAGTGGGACAAGACACCCTCCTCGTCAATCCATCCCTTCATCCGTGTTAGGAGGACCCTGCCAACCACTTTTTGGGCGACATCAATTAGACTCATCGGTCTGTAATTAGCAGGATCCTCTCTATCCCCCTTCTTGTAGATGGTCACCACCTCCGCCCCTTTCCAGGATTCTGGTACAGGGTGGCCATTCGCTATGAGATTTAAAGATCTGCAGATAAATTGGGCCCAGAGATTTTTTTCCTGGATCATGAGATCACCAGGGAGGCCATCGGGTCCAGCTGCTTTGCCGGGCATAATCGAGGCAATAGCTGTAAGAACGTCATTGAGCCCAAACTGCTCTCTCTCAAATGGGAGTACAAATGGCTCTGGGTCGTTCCCTTGCTCCATCGGAGCAAGCCCTTTGTCACCCATATATAGTTTCTGGAAGTGGTCAAACCATTCTCGCCCCACAATATGGTTCGGTATTGGGTCAGCCCCCCTCCTTGTACCAACATTGATGAGATCCCAAAATAGGGTAGCATCCTTAAGCTGGGCGGCAGATTTAAGTTCTTGCCAGTGTGTTTTTTCCCAAGCTCGTTTTGCTGTGGCGATAGACCTGTAGTATGATTTTCTTGCAGAGAGGATATTGATCTGGACCTTAGATTTTAAAGCTCTCGAAAGGTCCTGCCTCCTTTTCCTGCACTCATCGGAGTACCACAGGTTTTCGCCCTTTGGAGAAGGACGCTTGCAATCCCAATTCGCTTTGGCCTGGAAAAACTCGCTCACCTTGGCCACAGTTGAGAGATATATTTCCTTGAGCTTTGAAGAGTATGCAGGTGAGGGGGGAGTGTCGGGAACGCCATTGAGCATTAGAATGCTATCATTAATGGTCTTCCTGATGCCCTCCAAAGACAATTCTCGTTCGGCTACCTTGGGCCATTTAAGGCGCCGATTGCAGTTAGAGGGGACAATTTCCCTCAACCAGGGGCTCCTGGTGCTAACATGCTCAGTTGGTATAAGGTCGGGATTACTCAAAAATTGCATGGACAAGGGGTTATGGTCACTTTCGCATCTTGGGATAACTTCCATATCGATGAGGTCGGCCCATGACCCGATGTCCAGCAGTATGTAATCGATGCGCGAGGGCACCCTGGTTCTAGTAAAAGTTGGGGTTCCCATTGGGTCAGATTTTGTTCTGCCATTAGTCGCCCTCAAATTATGCTCTAGGGTCAGAGCATTAATTTGTATGGCTCTTGGAGACCATTTCTTTATTGGAGGGAGACTGAAGGAGGGAATTTCCCACTTAGCATCTAAGTCCCTGGTGCCCTGGACATCCTCATCGCAGAGGGGCTCGAAAGTACAATTAAGATCTTCTGCAACGATGATGCCTGCTGTGGAAGTAATGGCCGTAAGCTCAAGGTCCAAAGACGATATAATAGGGCTTGCTTGGCCTCCCGGGGTCCCTCTAGCGTATATGTTAAAAATTTCTAAGCTATCTTTTAGATCTGGCCCGGCAATAGAGATGCGAAGGATGTCCTGGGAAGAGGTTGCATGGTTTTTGACTGACCAATTTGAGTGGATGTTGACCCAAACGAGGAGCCCCCCCGAAGGCCTGCCTCTAGGAGAGCTGATCGCTGGAATGTGGAAGGTGGAATAGCCTGGCCTATGGAGGGGGACTAGACTCCATGTCTCCTGGAATAAAATAATATCAAATTTATCAACAAAGTCATTCCAAAAGGGGTCAACTAGATTTTTTTCCAAACCCGCAATATTCCATGATAGAAAATAAAGTGATCTTGAATTATTAAGGGGGATGTCGCTGTTTACATCCAACACCCCATTTGGGTGAGTGGCTCCTCTTATTGGTTGTGACTGGACAGAGCTATCAGTACAAACCCCACCCTGGTCCAAAAACAAGGAATAACCTGATGCGCTGTGATCCACTTGGTGATACCGTTCCAGGACAGAAGGAGGGTTGTCTGGACAATTGTTCGTCAGTCAATCGACCTGTCTAAGACCTGAATCATCAACCTCAAGCAGATGTGTCCAAGAAGGAGAGGAGCGAATCTGTATCGAGGAATACTCCGGCGGGGATGTCCTGAGTTCCAGCAGTAATACATTTTCTGCTAGAAAAGGGACAGTCCGCCTACGCATCTGCCCTGGAGATCCTGTTTACTCTTATCATGTCGTCTCTGATAATAGATCTACACAATGTCTAGGGGGGTGTGTTTTAATGACCCCTGAGTATCCCTCTCGATGGGGGCAGTGACCTCCCGTGCTAGAAGTGTGGCAGGAGTCGCGGTTGGAATAGGTTGTCCCTGGACTAGGCTGTCCAGCCTCTCGGTCAGCAGTGCCACCATATCCTCCAGCTTCCTAATCCTAGCCAGCAGGTCCAGCTTAGTGTGCCCAGACTCTGAGCCAGTGACTGACCTGCCGCTTAAGATTGTGTCCATATTATCCTCTAGGGCCAATGTGGGGGTAATGCTGGTATCTGGGTCAAGGAGAGAGAATCTATTTGAGCATAAGATAGGAAGAGGAGTTATCTGGACTTGTTGCAACACCAACCCCCGTTCTAATAACGGAGGTGGAGAGCTGGGCAAAACAGCATCGGCAAGGTAGTCAGATGTTATTGATATAGGAACTTGCGAGGGCTTGTTGTTACTATGCTGGTTGGTAAACATTGTGGGGATGATTTTCTTATGAAGTGTATTAGAGGTTTTACCACCCCTCGGTTCCACGTTTTCTGTGCCTTTTTGAGTGTTGCTACCAAGTGTTTGCTCACAATCATTAACAATTCCCTCGATTCTGCCCAAAACACAATTAAGAGTGGCATGTGGGCTCTTTTTTGCTTTTTTCCCTTTTTTGGTGCTGATGGCACCACCTCCCTCCATATCTTTCTTCTTCCCCATTATGATCTCCCACAGAACCTATAAGGCTGGGTTACAATAAAAAATAATGACGCAAAATAGTAAGGTACAAAATAGATACCTTATAAATCTAAAAATGCTAAAATCTAAACGCATAAAACCATAATAGACACAAAATATAATAACGATCAGGGACAGTGTGTGAATATTTCAGCATGGACTGGGACCCACAAGCAAGCTAAATTAAGTGGGGTGGCTACCACAGACAAAGTCTATTAGTCACGACCATAGTCCAAGTCCAGAACTTTTAGCGAACAACAACACAAATCGACCAAAGTACCTGTTTGGGGGCCGGTGCGCAAATACCAATGTTAGAGGGGGGGCCCAGCCCAGCCTCTGCCAGCCGCTGACGGCCACAGACTGCCCGCCCTTTGCCCGGGCTTAGCCCGGCGACGCGGGGGATGAGATGGTTTAAGAAAGCGCCTCCAGGTGCGGGTGGTGGGCGGGAGCTTCCGGCCTCTGCTGCAAGTGTGCCTGGGAGTTGCAGTCTCCCTCCAGACCGCGGCCGCGAGGATGACAAACGCGGCGGCGGGAGGGAGACACGAGCAAAACCACGGCTGGCAGGGTGAGAGATACTGCTGGGAGACTGAGGGTCCACATACAGGGCTCCACGTTGCAACACGGTTAATAGTGGATTGTCCCCCGCTCCGCCGAGGATGAGATGGTTTAAGAAAGCGCCTCCAGGTGCGGGTGGTGGGCGGGAGCTTCCGGCCTCTGCTGCAAGTTTGCCTGGGAGTTGTAGTCTCCCTCCCGACCGCGGCCGCGAGGATGACAAACGCGGCGGCGGGAGGGAGACGCGAGCAAAACCACGGCTGGCAGGGTGAGAGATACTGCTGGGAGACTGAGGGTCCACACACAGGGCTCCACATTGCAACACGGTTAATAGTGGATTGTCCCCCGTGGTGTGTGGTTGCCTGCATCAGCGCTAGGCAGCCAAGTGTATGCTAGTGCAGGGGGAGGGGACACCAATGTGCTGTATCTTGTAGAAACAGTACATTTCTGTCCTTTACCTGTGGCACAGGGCAACACAGCAAGGTCACTTCCTGTACTGCCCTGCTCCACGGGTCTTGTAAATAAGCCCCATAGTGTATTGAGGCACAGCATTCTGAGGCTGGCAGAGAGAGGTGAGGTTGACTAGGAAATCAGAGCTCTGAACCCACAACAATAACAATAAAATGATGCTGTCAGTCAGTACATTAATTAACACACACCACTCTATTGAACACACAACTTAATACTATGCACTAAAGTACATTGGAATTTCAAACGGAATCCCCTCCTGTTAGGTCTTCACAGAGTTGCAGGGTGCAAATCATGCACCTGAAAGAAATATCACAGAGAAACTAGCCTGGGACCTCTAATATGCGTGCAGTGTCTGCATGGTGCCAGGAGACAATTTCCACTCTCTAAACCTAAAAACAGCAGTGCTGAAGCCGATTGGTTTTGCCATGAATATAAATATGACCATCTCCAAGCAGCCCCATTAAACATTTTAAGAAGGTCCAAAGTATACATCAGCATGAACATAAAGTCTCCCTCTAAAGGGTTGTATTTACTAAACTGCTTTCTAGTGCATTTGTCAAATAGTTCACAATGTACCTTTAGTTTTGTCACACCTTGATACTGTTAAGCCCTTTGCTGTGGTGTTTGTGATGGTGATCACAATGTGAAACCCTTTATTATTGTACTTAAAAGAGAGTTCACAATGTTAACCCCTTCAGTGCCACGCCCTTTCCCCCTCCTGTGCCGGGCGTTTCATACGCGGGTGGGGTTCATGACGAGATAGTCTCGTCATGGGCACAGCGCGACCGTGCTCCATGACGAGACTATCTCGTCATGGGCACAGAAGAGGTTAAGATCATTGTTGTTGTACTTATCTGAGAATTCTTTACCATGGTGTTTGTCAACAAGTTCACAAAGTAAAACCCCTTCATATTATATTTGTCAGAGCATTAATAATGTAAATTCCCTTCTTATTGACTTTGTCAAAATCCGGTTGAGAAGGACACAGTGACGTAGTAAGTCACAAGTAGTGTGCACAACATTAACACTCAATAAATCAAGTCCAAACAGTGCTTCTTTTTTAAATGAGACCCTACATACTGTCATCAAAATGACAAATATTTATTAACAATTCAGGTGGAATCACACATTGGAACTCCTCCTTTAGGGTTCGTGTAGATTAACGTTGGAGCTATCAAATTATCTCAGTGGAAATCAACACTATAAGTGTATCTGAGCACGTTTATTGAGAGATCATTTGCTCACCTGCAGTCTGCTATCGTCAAAAAGAACAATGGTTCAGTGTGAGAATGTTGAAAAACATGAACCTTTTCATAATCAACAATGTTAAATCTACAAGGTTCCTCAAGTATTCACGATGCACAATGAGGGGCCTACTACCTCCATAGCCACATTTAAACATCAATAAAGTAAGCCTGGTAACCTTTTTTTAAGTTTTGGATTTTTATTGAAGAGATATACAAATAATCCAGTAAACCAATACATAGAGAACCATAAAATATAATGTAAAAGCTGAGTATGAAAACTCAACTCTACAACAAAAAGGCAAATTACATTGTTGTGTAGGTGACCAGATAAAATACAGCATTGTTACTTTTTAGTTGCTGTATATCTTCATCTCTCTCATGCAGTATAGATGGAACATTCTTCATGACTATTACTGATAGAGTGGCTTCTGGCAGCAACTGAAGGACTCTTTAGAGCCGGGTCTCACTGCCTGGGGCTCATTTCCAGTAATCCTGTCATTCTGTGATGTAATAGGTCCATGATCAATTCGAGCTTGAACCTTTCTTTGAGCCAAGCTCAAATCCTTGGCCCCTCTATTTTGAGAGTTCGAATCAGGAAAAATGGCGGCCAGATTGTTATTTCGATGGCCATTCTCTAGCAATAGCAAGGCGTTTCATGATTTTGGGCTACAGATTGATTTTGCTGCCTCAAGTTAGGCTCCACAATAATTTCAGACCTGCTGGTTAAACTTGATTCAATTAAAGACTTCTGTGAAGTATCAATTCTGTTGAGAATATCCCGTAGCGGATAAAAGAATGTTTTCAGCAAGCACGGCATGTCTTATTACCTCTCGGAAACCTCCCTGCCTGGTTCAACCAGGGGAGATTTTAAGGTATTTCCCCAATCAGAAGTAACTGTTTTAATAGCTGGAGGCACTTTCTGACGAGTATTTGGTTTATTCCACCTTTAGCCTTTTTAAGGGGGGTGAGCCAGAGGTGTCACTCTGGGCAATCTCTAAATTGCCCTTAAACATGCAAAGATTTGAGCCTTACAACATCGACATCGACGGAGCGGCACGGAGGCATACGGAAGCGAGGCAAGATCCTGCAAACTTGACTATTACCAGGCGCCCTCCCCTCCAGTGCGTGCTCATGAAGCCTGAACATTACAACTAATTAAAATACCAATTTGGTCCTATTTTCCGATTGGGGTCAGTGTACCCTAGGGCGCAGCTTTCATTCAAGTCTGCTAATAGAGACGAATAGGCATACAAATCTAGAGATTCCCTCTAGTGTTCAAGGGATTATTATATTTTTTGGTCCTGATGAGTATAGCAGTGGGGACTGCTCACGAAACATGTCGACCCAGTAGGTAACCACTAATTTGTGAGATTTCCTACTCTTTTCCCCATTTTTAACGGTCCCAGCTAGAGAACAGAATAAAATAGTTTTTTCTACTAGCCAGGGTCTTTTTAATTTTTATTTTCACGTATTCCTAATCACTCACATCCCTTGCACTACACATAAGCCTTATCATCACAACAACAGTGCTCCCGCATAGTCGTAGAGGGACGGGAAGACCCCATGATGAAGCATGACACTATGGGACTCATAGTGTGTGAGGGGTATTTTAAAAACACTTAGTGCTTTCCGTGGCATTCCACGGATCACTTTAAACTCACTGTACTTATCATTATAAAAATCAAAAATTAAAAATCAAATATCAAAAATTAATTAATTAACTATTTAGAATCACTTTTTTCCACTCCATGATAGGGTAGAATCACTTTTGTTTATTAAAAAAAAAAAAAAAAAAAAAAGTGAAAAATATGTAGTCTACTTCTGTCCCCTCTCCCCATTGCTGCTCTCAGATCGCGATGGGCAATCGATGCCGGATTTCCAATATTGCTGACACATGCCTCAAGCAGAATCTGCATGTTCCCCATATTGGTTCAGGAGTTTACCAAGCAAAGATTCCCCCCTGCACCTAACCCAGGAGGCCCCCACTTTGATACCGAGGCTCGGCAGTTGTAGTAATCAAAAACAATTGTGCCCGTACAATGAGTAATGAAGTTAAGAGCAGAAAGGAGGGTGGTAGGAAGGAACAGCTGGTGGTAAGTGATGGCTCTAAAGGTAGCATCGGGTGTGTTCCTGCAAAGCAAATTTCGAGAGCGGCAACATCGAAACATAATACAGTTTCCAAATGCATGCAAGCTTCCGTCTTCACAGTAACAATAAAACCATACGACTGGCAGCACGTACGGTTCCAGTTCATGGCAGAGCTGTGGCATCCCCTCTTTGTTTACTTCTAAAAACAAGCATTGGCACACACGCTCTTATTGCCTGAGACACTGTCACACACACAAACTAAGTAACAAAAAACTCTGACTGACCAAACACTCAACGACATTAACACAAGGTCGCGCGATATAAAACTTTGTAAATAAACACGACTGACACATGAACTATCTGGTGCATATAAGAATATACACATGCACTGACACAGCAATACAAACACTGCCTGAAACACACACACTTGAAAAAACCTGTCTGACACTCACTCTCTCCTTCAAAAACACTTCCTGGCATGCACTTCTTACACATTCTCGAGGACACAAACACTCGCCCACAAAAACTGACTGCGAGTCAAGAGAAAAGACGCAAGGGAGATTTAAAATAAGACAGCAGCATGCAACCCCTGGCATTTAGAAGAACTTTAACAACACTGCGGGTAGCTGATAATGCGCTGCCGCTTACACTAAACAAGCCAGAATGACAATAAGTAAACAGCATGCGCCGTGCTGACACTCACTCTCTCCTTCAAAAACACTTCCGGGCACGCGCTTCTTACACATTCTCAAAGACAGAAACACTCGCCCACAAAAACTGACTGTGAGTCAAGAGAAAAGCCGCAAGATAGATTTGAAATAAGCCAGCAGCATGCAACCCCAGGCATTTAGAAGAACTTTAACAACACTGCGGGCAGCTGATATGCGCTACCGCTTACACTTAACAAGCCAGAATGACAATAAGTAAACAGCATGCGCCGCGCTCTATCGGAATGATAAAATAAAAGTCTTCACCCTCTAATTAAAGGAGACAGTAATACACCGCAAGTAAAGCATCCAGTCCCGGTGGGCGGGGCTAAAAGCGGACAGAGCAGCAACAAGGAGGGATTAAAAAGCCTCCTTCACAAGAGAAAGGCTGCATTTTGCATAAGCTATGATGAAAGCCAATGGAAAGAAGGGGTGGGGCTTCAAGTCCCCGTCAGAATCTGTATTGATTCCAAGAGGCTCTCGCATGGCCAGGGCAGCGCATGCGTGCTGCTAATGCCAGGGGAGACCTGAAAAGGAATGCTATGTCGGGCTCTTTTTATTGCATTTGTCAGAGTTCACAATGTAACTACCTTTTCTTTTGTGTTCTCCAATTAGTTTAATAGTTCCTATGGTGTTTATCATGGAGCTTATCAAGAAAAACCCAATCCTATTGTATTTGACAGAGTGTTCACAGTGGAACACCTCTTGCTGCTGCATTTTTCACACAACACACCATGCTTTCTAATTGCATTGATCAGAGGATACACAATTTAAAATGCTTGCCTGTGGGTTTTGACTAGGGGTGGGCGGAATTTGCGTAGTCGCGTTACGCAAATCTCCGCGAAATGGTTTAAAATCTCCGTGAACACGCAGAAATTCCGCGAACACGCGGAATTGCTTGTTCGCGATGCTTTTTTCCTGTTCGCGACCGCTGTTTGCGAGCTCGGGGGGAAATATCTCGCGAACACGCATTTTGAGATCGCGAACAAGCAAAAATTCCGCGAAGCCGCGGAAAGAAGCATTTTGGGCAATTCCGCGTTCTCCACGGAACGCGAAATTACCTAAATTCCGCAAATTCCGCGAGCGGAACGGAATTTACCGGCCAGGCCTAGTTTTGACCATGCATTCACAATGTATTTCTCAGAAAGTTCACAATATAATGACCCTTTTTCCTAGAGCGGGGTAACCAGTCACTTTACAAATTTCTAACATAACATAACTTTCAAAGTTTTTTACAAGCAGTATAATATCAAATCTCTTCCTACAATATTTGTCAGAGAGTTCACAATGTGAAACCCCTTCTTACAGTATTATACTTGAGGTCTTCATTAGCAATATCTCTATTGGTTTTTAGTGTTTGACTTCTTAGGTGAACTGACACAACAATGTTTCAATCAAATGTTTGTAGAGAAGAAGATCAACAGGTAGGCAGAGTCACAGCCCCTCCCTTAGTACACTTTCTCACAGCTCTTATGCTAGTGATCACCTATTTCCCTGCAGACAGCTGCACTGTCAAACCAGGACTAGAAAACAATGAAAATGTGTATTGACAAAGCCAGTAGGTCTGGCCTATAACGTAAATAATTGATGAAGTTTGCCTCCAACTATGTTTTGTCTGATGTACGCTCCTCCCCTTTCCCTTCTAGAACATTCTTTCCCTGTGTTAGCACTGGAAGGCATCCAAGAGGCAGTGTAATCACTGTACAAACCTACAAATCAAAAATATTTGTACAAAATTACACAGGATTAGCAAACTGTTAATAGAAGTGAATCATGATCATAACTGTGACAGGCATACCATTAAATAGCAGAACCTCATGTTTAAACTAGAAATGTCTTCTGCAAGTGAACAAGCAGGGTTAACTAAGCATGTTCCCTTTGCAAGTAACAGAAATTCACTGTTTTTATCATGTAGGTAATAAAGTTTTCCTCTAGTATGGATATTTTCACACCCTTCAAGCTCTTGCTGCTCGGATGGAAGATAGTTCTGCATAGGAAAATACCTTCTGCAGTTCAATATGTGCATACCGGGACAAATGATGTAGTCACATTTTAACTCAATGAGGTGGTATAAAAGAGGCAGATATATCTGCCTATTTTTAAAATCAGTGAAAATGATGATGGTGAAGTTCTCTTTTCTGGGTGAAACATTAGAAATATTAGTGAGACCAGTTGCCACTTAATCATTACTGGGATTTAGGGACCCCCATTAAATCACAGGAGTCATTACTGGAAGCCAGGAACCCCGGTTTAGGCACTTTTTACTTTGTAATATCCTGTTAAATGCTGCTACTAATTGTGTACAAGTTGGTGAATTTACTGCTGAATACTGTTGTTTGAAGTAGTTGGGCTGGTTACCACATTGAAGGTGGGACAAAAGCTCCCATTGGCTGTGTTAGAAGCCAGGAGCCATTATCTGGACAACAAGAGACGCCATTTTTGTTGCCGATCCATAGCCCTCCTTTATGGGAATTTGGCATAGGGCAGTGCAAAAAGTCAACTTGCTGTGCGGCCCTACACTTAAGGAAATCGACTTTAATGCACAGTATTTATGCAAAACGATGCATACCTTTTCCCCTGCACTGGCACCTTTTCAGCAGCGTATCGCCAAAGCAGGAGTGTCTGTGTTTTCGGCTAAATTGTTTTTGTGCAGGTAAGGGCACATCGATGCACACGAACCATCCTAAGAGGCATTTTCCTCTCTCTTTGAGTGCAGCAGAATGCAGCACAAACAGAAAGAGGAAAGATCAAGGAGGCATAAAGACATTTCTCCGTGTTATGCCTCACCTCGGGAGGCGTACAGATTTGGTGCTTCCCCAGGTTTACATCTTTTTGTAAATCTGGGCAGCGTCAAAATCCATGGGTGTTGTATTGGAAAACCCACCAAAATGCCCATGGAACATCTCCCAAGTACAGGGTAAGGTAATGCACCGATTTTTCGCTACCTTGCCTTTCTCCATATCTATGAGGCCATTTAAAGATACGTATAGTGACTTTACTTGGCCTCATAGCTATGATTTTGTGATTTGCGTCACTCGAGCTCTCACAAAAAGTGATGCTCTGGCAGCTCCAGGGGCTCATAAAAAGCCCCCTAGGGCCAGATTCATAAAGGTAAACTTACACTTTTGTGTAAGTTTACTACTTTTTGGTTTTCACAAGGGTAAACTTAGACCGAAACTTAGACTGAAAGTCTAACTTTACTAATTTTCAGTGTTCACAAAGGTAAACTTGGGCCAAAAGACTAACTTTACTACTTTTCAGTATTCACAAAGGTTACAACTGATAAAATTTGACTTTTGGTTTAAATTTACCTTTGTGAATACCGAAAAGTAGTAAACTTAACCAAAAGCTTAAGTTTACATTTGTGACTCGTGCCCCTAGTTGTTCAGGCTGGCCTCACTACTTAATGAATGCAAGGTTGTTCATGCACTGCTGGAGCACTAAAGGTGCACCAAAGGCAAGCCTGTCTGTGCCTGTATGCGTCTGGCCAGAACCCTTGTCCATTTTCTGAAAATTAGGTTCTCTTTCTCCTCAAATGAACTTATGCAGTTAAATTGGTCAATAGGTAAGAACTGCTATCACAATATTGACCCTATGAACTCCCCTGTAGTATGCAGCTCCTGCCGGCAGAATTCTGGGCACATAGAGTTACTGAAAAAACAGGCACTGTCAATTGTCCTGACTCCAATAGAAGTAACTGGTGCATGCCTTTGCTAAATTGTAGATCTCTCCTCAATCATAAATTGGATCTGTATGCCTTCCTTGAAGAAAATCAGCTGGACCACTCAATGTCCAATGATGTGAATGCCCGCCCTCAGGGCTACACTTTATCTAGGTGTGATTGGAAAAAGAAAATAGCTGACAGATTTGACATAATCTTTAGTATCAGTTCAAGGGAACTTTTCCCTCATGAATATCTCTGGGTGCAAGAGTCTTTCCTTTGCCATTGAACTATCCCCAACTTTTGTTTTCTATGGCCTACTGGTTTATTGTGCTAAAGGACCAGCCACTCACTTTAATTCATGTCATATCGAGAATTGTGGCTGAGCTAAACTGACAGAAAGCAAGTTTTTCCGTGGTGTGTGATTTAAGCGTACATTTTGATGACAAAAATCGTAAATGTGTCATGGATTTACTCCTTGATCTCTCTGATATTCAACTCAATCAAATGGCAACAACTCCTACTCATAATAAAGGTCACCGTCTAGATCCCATTTTTACTAATATTTGAAATATGAGAGCAGATGATCTTCTCCCTGTCGGCTGGTCAGACCATCATATTGTTCCTTTTTACTTCCCAGGAGTAGGAAAGACAAGCTTACCCGCTGGTCAGTCTAGATTTAGCCGCTGCTGGACACCATCAAATGAAGCCAGCTGGGAAACCACATTAACTTATTCTAATCCAGATATGAATGCAGAGACATCAGAAATCAATTCCAACTTTAACAAATGGATAAAGGATTCATTGGACAAACTTATCCCTATGAGACGGCACAACAATCTGCAGCCACAAGGTCGTGCTCCCTGTTTTTCTGCAAAACCAATTGAATTAAAAAAGGAATGGAAAAGAATGGGAAGGAAGTGGAGGAAAAGCTATGATGCTTCACGTAATCTTAATTATAAAAATGCAAAAAAGAATATCTATATGCCATAAGAGTGGCACACATTTCCTATCTTAACTCCAGGATTAAAAATGCCTCTATCTTATCCAAGGAGCTTTATAATATAGTTAGCTCTTTTCTGAAATTGACCAGTTTGTCCTTTAGTCCATTGCTCTCAGAGTTTCTTTGCAATATGTTAGCCAACTATTTTCTTGAGAAGGTCCACAGTATTTGTTCTACATAGACAGGGATTCCAGTATTCAACATGGTGGTCGATAAGACCGCTATGTGATGGTATGTCAAAAAGCGAAATCATCTTCCTTCCCGCAGGTGTCTATGGGAAACATCAAAGAACTTTAAAAAACAGTCAAATCTGACTCCCCACTTGATCCACATCCTCTTGACTTCCTCTCAAAAGGTCAAAATGCAATCTTCCTAGTAATGATGAATAATCTTAACCACTCACAGGAGAACAGTTGCATCCCAGACGCCTGGAAACATGCAATTGTAAGGTTTACTTCAGACTTTACTAAAGAAACCCTCCTTGGGCACCATAGGCCAATCTCCTTATTCCCAGGTGTAAGTGAATTATTGGAAATATTTATTAAAATACATATTTCTTCATTCCTGGAGTTTCATTGAATTTTAGATCCCACCTGAATAGGTTTCTGGCCAGGCAGCAGCACAGAAACAACACTACTTGTGGTCACCGAAGAACCGAAACAAATTCTCCACCACAGCAATTCAGCGGCACTTATACTGCTAGATTTAGGTGCAGCCTTTGACATGGTCTTCTATCGAAATTTAATGCAGAGATTGAAAGATCTGCCCTAAAATGGTTTGCTTCCTTCTTGGATAATTGAAGCTTCCAAGTGTGTGAGGGACCTTTCTTTTCTGCTTCCCACACTTTAAAACATGGGGTATCACAGGGCTCATCGTTAAGCCCCACTCTCTTTAATCTTAATGTCCGCCTGCTCTTAGAGATCAAATGCTCCCATGGATTGTCTATGGTGTCATTTGCAGATGGCAACTAGATTTGCATCTCACAGCCAGGTACAGCAGCTACATCTTGTCAACTCAGTTCATGCTTAAGGCAAGTCTCCGATTGGATGTCTGCCAGCAGTCTATAACTAAATTGTAACAAAATCAAGACACTAGTTGTTGGTAGCAACCCTTCCATGTGGAAGGATATTTGTTGGTCTAACTCCTTTGGGAAGCATCTGTCCCCAAAATCGTACGTGAAAAGTCTGAGTGTTCTCATAGATAGTAAACTTACTATGGAATCCCAAGCCAGAAACATAGCCAGCAGTTGCTTCGGTCTGCTGAGATCCCTTAGAAAAGCACTGGGCTGGTTACCATCTTCTACACGAAGAGTAGTACTACAAGTTCTGATTATGTCACGCCTAGACTACCGGAATTCCCTGTTTCTGCAAAGCCAACAATCAGTGAGAAAAAACTTCAGATGATCCAAAACGCAGTGGCCTAGACTCTTCTGGGATTACTGAACTAGCACTCTGTCTCTACTTCTCTAGCTGCATTTTTGGCTACCAGTTCACAAAAGGATACAGTTTAAGGCACTATGTATAGTACATTGGGGGATGAGCAGGAAGGGACCACGATGTTTGCAACATTTTATATCCCTATTAACGAGGCAGACCATTACATTCTTCAATTCAAAGGTTACTCACGGTCTTCAAGATTGATAAAGGCAGGTGTGGAGGACGCGTGTCCTCATATCTGGTTTATAAACTATGGAACACCGTACCAGAAGCACTGAGGAAGAAGAAGGATGAACTGAGATTCTGGAAACAACTCAATTTTCAGTTTTTATTTTCTTATGGAGCATGTGACTTAAAGCAGATACATTCTGCTGGACCATTTCATTTCTCACTAGCAACATGCTCTCCCTGAGGTCATGCTTTGTTTAGAGCCAGTGACATTTCTGTAGCTTTCGCCTCTGGTAGCATGTTTATTTTAAAAGTGCTTCGACATGAGGGCCAGAAATAAAGTTATTCTTTTCATCCTGCTAGACCATGGCAGTAGCAGCTTGTGTGCAGTGATGGTTTCTTGGATGCCTTTTAAAGTACAGGCATCTGCAAGGGTAGCCATCAAAATAAGTAACAAAAAGGTATGTCTGTAAAGATTTTCAGTTTCCTGTCTAGAAACGGCATGAAGGTGGATGGTAGGAATAAAGAAACATGAGCAAGGACGCGTGAGGAGGGGCATAAAGAAAGACACACAGTATATCACAATCTGTGGAGGGAAAGAAGCAACAGGGATGGGGCAGGTGGGAGGAGATAGGGCGAGTGAACACACAAGAACTCCTATGGATTGCTTAAAGACAAATAAAGAAGTAGCTTCAAAAACGGGAGCAGTAGATGGACACAAGTATTTGGTCCATGCTCTAGGGGAGGTCGAAACACAAGATGTGGCATAATGCATGCATGCTATTGGTAAACAAGAACTAAGGATACAACAGCTACATTGGAGCAAACAAATAGTAAGCCTATGGGTGGGCTGTAGCCCACTTATAGTAAACAACACATCTTGAAGAGACAGCGCATGCACTGTCTAGCCAAGACCTAAAAACAAATTAGCTGCATCTGTAGCCTCTCTACAGAGATGGTAAATACATTGGCATTCAAGACTATACCATCATCAGCTTACTGTGTACCAAAAGCTATTCTTTAGTACAACACTAATGTGTGCATTCTTAGTAGCAGGTAACAGTGTGAATCGGAACATTCCTCTCTAGTATAACTGCACTAATCTGCTTACGTTCATGGTGCCTCTACATTTTGGAGCAAACTCAATCTTTGTAGTAGAGACACTACAAAATGCATGTGCATTGAAAACGGTTGAATTTCTATCACTATTTCTCTTTTCTCTGTCCTGCTAAATACAGAACTAAATACACCAAAAAGCATATGCAAAAAGCAGTTTATTACCTCACGCTCAGAACTACCAGTACAAACTTAAGATGTGAGATTCCAGCAACTTCAACCTAGCCATAACATTACCAGACCTTGTAACTAGATGTTGTATATGTGAACACACTTGTAACTAATTGCTCTGAGGAGATACATTAATTTCCTTGGCATGCTCAGAAAAGCCCTTACTAAATTGATAAGAGCAGCCCTTGAGAATATAGCCTGTCTTGTGGGCACACCCTTCCATCATGCATTCTTTTTCAAAAGTGACTGCCTTCTGTTCAGATTCATTTTCTTCTTCCATAAATGAGTGTTTATGAAAGCAGTCAATAAGCAGAATCATACTATTTGAGGCGTGACTCATTAAATGTTCACTGACAATGAATTTCTCTCACTCTTACCCATTACTTGCCATGGTAAAGACAAACATGAACACACTAATAGGGCTGAAACGACAGAAAGAGCTTCTCACCATGTGTCAGAGGAAAGATACTAAATATCACACCTGTTTAATCTATTCAACCAAGGCATCTCTGAGGAGACCAAGATAATAGCATGCAAGACAAAAGACCACACATGGCAAAATAAACTAGTTAATGCATTCTCAGAAGTGAAACACTGGACAACGTCCACCTACTAAAAGCAAAATAAGCTTCTACAAATGGGAAGATGCTATGGTAGTCTCAAACATAGGGTAAATAGAGATATCATAACTAGCTATGCATTTCAGGGGCGTAAGTCATAGTTATCTCAAGTAACTATAACTGATAAATTTCTATGGTTTTGTAGGAGTGAAATCTGAGCCTAACTATAGGGTCCCTATAACCTTTGTTTTTTAAGTGAATTTCTGCAGTTTTTGAAATAGTATTTCCTACCTATAGCGTCATTGTAACCTTTGTTGTTTTCAGTGAACATCCATGATCTTTCAAATTTAATTTTCTAACTATAACATCCCTGGAACAAGTTTTTTTCAGTGAATTTCTACGTTTTTTAAACTCTATTTCCTAACTATAAATTCCATGGAACCTTTAATTTTTATTCAGTAAATTTCTATGTCTGAGAGTGGCTGTGTGAGTGGCTGTGTGGATCTGTGAGTGGGTGTGTGAGTGTGTGGGTATGTAGGTCTGTGAGTTGGTCTGTGAGTGCCTCTGTGGGCCTGTGGCTGAGTCTTAGAGTGCCATGGTGGGTCTGTGAGTGGGTGTGTGAGTGGTTGTATGGGCCTGTGAGTGGTATGTGAGTGCCTATGTGAGTCTATTAGTGGGTGTGTGAGTGGTACCATTGGTCTGTAAGTGGGTGTGTGAGTGCCTTTTGTAGGTCTGTGACTGAGTGTGTGAGTGCCTGCGTGGGCAAGTGAGTGGGTTTGTGAGTGGCACTAGGGGTCTGTGAGTGGGTATGTGGGTATGTGGGTCTGTGAGTGAGTGTGTGGGTGGCAGTATGGGTCAGTGAGTGGGTTTATGGGTAGCTATATGGGTCTGTGAGGGGATGCGTGAGTGGCTGTATAGGTCTGTGAGTAGGTGTGTGAATGCCTGTGTAAGTCTATGGGTGGTATGTGAGTAACTTCATGGGACTGTGACTTGGTCTGTGAGTGGCACCTAGGGTGTATGAGTGCATGTGTGTGTCTATGAGTGGGTGTGTGAGTAGTGCTATGCATCTGTTAGTCGATGTGTGAGTACCTGTATGGGTCTGTGAGTGGGTGTGTGAGTACCTATGTTGGTCTGTGAGTGGGTGTGTGAATGCTTGTGTGAGTCTGTGACTGGGTTTGTGAGTGGCACTGTGCATCTGTAAGTATGTTTGCGAGTGACTGTGTGGGTCTGTCAGTGGGTGTGTATGCCTGTGTGTGTCTGCGAGTAGGTGTGTGAGTGCCTGTGTATGTCTGTGAGTGGGTATGTGAGTGGCACAATGGAAATTTAGACATTTACATACTTAGGGTATTTAAAAGGGAGAAACATGGGCCCTGCTCTCACCAGAAGACGGCAAGAAAGAAATCACT
This sequence comes from Triturus cristatus, assembly GCF_964204655.1. Classification (NCBI taxonomy): domain Eukaryota; kingdom Metazoa; phylum Chordata; class Amphibia; order Caudata; family Salamandridae; genus Triturus; species Triturus cristatus. The sequence goes on along the minus strand of NC_140591.1, from coordinate 1,666,473,159 downwards.
CATCACAGTCACTACAGATCAGATTGAGCGCCATTATATCAAGGATGCATTCACCTCCATTTAGGATTTCAGATTGTTTTTAAATGTGGAATACGAGAAGAAACACATTTGATTTGCCTTCATCAAGCCAAAGAAGTTATGAACACTTGTGCTTTACTGAAGTGGAGCTTCAACTGGGGCGCTGGCTATGTTTATGTTTGTAGTGATTCTTGTTGAGGTTTAATTTCTGTTAAACACGCACCTGGGCCATACTGGATCCTCATTTTTCCCATGAAGAGTCCCCAGTTTTGCCAAAAATGACTACCAACTGGAGTACTTTTATCAGGTTAATTAGTACATGCTACCTCATTGGGTAAATGTCTTGTGCATATTCTGCACTACAGCTGCGTAAAGGACCAATAAATTATGTTTCCAGTGACCTTGTGTTGGTAATACTATTGTTCCTTGAGCGTCGTCATCTACAAATCTGTGATAACATGAATTCTTGTCCTGAGAAGATGACGAGAATAAAAAGAGGTGAATTGCCACCAAACAGGGGTACTCGGTCCTGGGTAACCTATTCCCCACGACCTGGCAATGTTATTCTCGGTGCACAGGAGCACACCCAGTTTGACAGCTGGGGACCGTGGGGGAACATGAATGCTCCCACAGTCCCTGCCAGTTCCTTACCTCCAACAGGATCCAGCATTGCTCCTGCACTCAGGCAACTGCTAAACATGCAGCTCCCTTTGTGTGGGAGCAATCCTTTCATCTGTTTCCCTGCCCGCATGACAGGGGGCAGGTAAAAAGATCAAATCTCTGCTCCCAGTGAGCATAAGAGGTTTGACAGTTCCTAGCTGCTGAGAGTGGAGTTTGCTCTAACTTGGCAGTCACAGCTCCCGCCAAGACAAAGCAAATGGCTATATTCCGGGGATGGGCACCCCGGGACATAGAGAGCCGAACCTGGGGGTGGGAGTCCCTAGGACCATTATTGGCATCATGAGGGGGCCCACACAGCCCTCCTACTTCCGTGTTCACACCTGGCTCTGAGGAGGTGGTGGTCACCGGGACGTATATGACCCAGGAGGGGGGCAGCATGTCCCCTCTCCGTTCTTTTTTTAAAGAAATGGGCCCCAGAGAGGTGGTGATCCCCAGGGCTAGGGGTTTGCATGGACCCCCTCTTTAATGTTTATTCAAGCCCAAGGGAGATGATGGTCTGCAGGGTTCAAGGGGGTCCATGTGGCCCCCTATATGTCTTTTTAATTATTAGCCCATGGGAGATGGTGGTCCCTGGGGGTTGGGGGTTCATGCAGCCCCCACTCACTATTTACATTAGCCCTGGGGAGGTGGTGGTACCCAGGGCATAATTAAGCCTTTGGATTGGGGCCCAGTGTGACCCCTCCTGTCAGGAATCAGATCTGTGTGACTCGCGAGAAACTCAGTAAGAGCTCTAGAGTCATTGTGAAGCCTTCCTGGTGCAATCTGTGGTTGAACATTTAGGTGTGTTGCCTGTTCCAAGATGGCCGCTTGCTTTTCCATCCGACTGCATAGAGACTAATGGAGAACTTAAAATCTCGCAAGACTTTAGGTCTCGAGCCGCGAGATTGTGCGCTAATCTGCGCACTTCAATTTGATTGAGGAGACAAGTGTTTGGTCAAGTAACCCTCTGCGAAATAACTCAATTCGAGAGGGCGTCTGGTAATTCGCTGCATTCCTTAGCCGTTAGGGGAAGCCTACAACCCATGCATGCTCCCAAGCGGCAGTAAATTATTCCCGTTTCTCGTCACTGAGGTAGACGAACTTATCGGCTCAGCTGTTTTCCGACTACCGCCTGGAGGCTTGAGTCCTTGAACGCTTCCCAGTGGATGTTGGAGATTTTAGGCAACAGGTTGGGGAGGAAGTGTTCTAAATCAGACTTCCTCAGAGCTTTGAGTTTACCTCTGCATTCTTGAGCTCGAGAGGACGCTCAACTACTTCAGTATTCTGAAGTGAATGCGACTCCAAATTCCTGAGGAGATTCAGTACCCAGCGATATTGAAGTAAGACAATTCCAGTATTATTTGCATGGCTTCAGTATCCAATGCTACTGCGCGAAGGAGACAGTTCTGAAGATCTAATACCCTGGCTTCCTTGCGTCTACCCTCTTTTATCCTTCCTACTTTACCTACCTTGTTCCTTTTTGCGCGCACTACTGAAAACCTGAGACTTTCAAAACCTTTCTCTGTGATGAACTGGGGGAGGGGAAGGAGTGTGTTAATCAAAGGTTCTCTCTCCTTGTGTGTATTAGGAACCTTCAGTCTCCAGGAGAGCGAGCTGAAGCAGCCACATCAAAAGAAGAGAAGCTAGACTCCAGAAGAACCTGGTAGGGAAGGAATTGTTAGCGGAAGGATAAAGTATTTAGTACCACATGCAAAAGAGTTATCAGGTTATCTGTTTCCCTGTGTGCATTAGGAAGATTCCAAATCCCAGCAGTCAGTGTAGAGAACTGAAGACTAAGCTGACGAAGTTGGAGGAAGTCCAGGAGTAGTTGGAGTGTCTCTTCTCTTCTCTGTCCAAATCCCCTTACCCCCCCTCTGGAGCAGCTGCGTGAACTGCAGTGTGTTCTGGAGAGCGGGCATTGGGAACTAGCAGCATTCTGCCTCTGTGAAGACTTGGCGCTTGACAGATTGAAGTGCCCAAGGAGTTCCTTCACCCAGGCAGAATTACTGAAGGGTTTAACTTAAAGGCCTTGGGAGAAATGTTGGTAGGCATACAGAGTGAGTTAGGAACTCTTAGTGAGGAAAATAAAAAGTTACGACAAGAAATTCAGGCTTCTAGGCAGGAGACCTTGATACTATCCCAAAGAGTTAGTGAGATCACGGCAGGAGCATCTAGTTCTTCACAGGCTTTACCAACAGGTTCCACACCAGAACGAAATGCTCGCACAGTCACACAAGTTCTACATTCAATTTCACCCCTTATCCCTTTGGCCCCTCCTGTGAAGTTTAGTGGGGATCCCCAAAAGGCCCAACTCTTTCTCACGCAATGCTCTTTACACTTTATGTGTCGTTCCACTCTATTTCCAGATGTCCAGTCTAGAGTGTCATTTATTCTATCATATCTGAGTGGAGATGCAGCTAATTGGGCAATGCCTTTAGTTACTCGTGATGATCCACTCTTATATGATTTTGATCGATTTAAGGCCGAATTCCTTCGAATTTTTGATAGACGCAGAATCTCTCAGGCAACGGACAATGAATGGTTAGAGCTGCGTCAAGGCAACAAAGACCTAATTATCTACTTGACTCAGTTTAATAAATTATTGGTAGAGACTAACTGGCCTGAAGAGAAGAGGACGGCTTTGTTCTATCGAGGATTAAAAGACGAGATTAAGGATACACTGGCTCAGATTCCAAATCGACCCACTGATTTTTTCGGAGTTGGTAGATCTGGTGTTGGAAATCGATTTCCGCAGCTCTGAACGTAAAGGTGAAAAGAAGTTTCAAGAGTTTCGATGGAATTACCCTAGATATGATAAAGTCCGGTCTGAGGGAGGCAAGAACTCAGGAGCAACCGCTGAGAGTGAACCCATGCAGATTGGCTCAGTGCGTGGTCCATTGAGTAAGGAAGAAAGAGAACAAAGAAAAGCAAAGAAATTATGTATGTATTGTGGGGGTTCCGGACACTTTGTAAAAGAATGTCCCAAAAGACCTAAGAATCCAGTTTTGGGAAACTCGCAAAACCATCTGTAGAAGGAGTCGTTCAGACGGCGAAAAGGGAGATTGAGACTCCATCCACCCATCAAGTCTTGAATACCCTTCAAACTCAAGCCCCTCATTTAATTTTGCAAATGACCTTGAAATTTAGGAAGCACGAAATCGTTGGAGTGGCAATAATGATTGACTCAGGTGCCACAGGCAATTTCTGTGATATAAAATACGGCAAGAAAATTGGAATACAAGCAATATTGAAGGATAAAAAAGAACCAGTTCGGGCTGTGGATGGGACTAACCTTTCTTCAGGCCCAATCACCCATCATACTGAGCCAGTAGAACTCATTCAGGCCAAAGTACATCGAGAAGTGATTCAATTCAACCTTATTGACGCTCCTCAGTTCCAAGTCATTTTGGGGCTCCCTTGGCTTACTATTCATAATCCTACCATTGATTGCTAGAATCGGACGGTGGAGATGGACTCACTATTTTGTTTGGAACATTGTTTTCCTTCGGCCACCGAGAATATCGAACCATCGCAGGCTGCACTACTGTCGTATAGTCATGGAGCAATTGGGGTGATTGAAACAACCGAAGTCCCAATTGAGTACCAAGACTTTCAAGAAGTCTTTAGTGAGCAAGAAGCTGAAAAATTACCCCCACATCGTTCCTATGATTGTGCGATCGACTTGGAACCAGGTGCTGTTTTGCCGTGTTGCAGAATATATGCATTAACGGAGACAGAAAATAACTACTTAAAAGAATATCTAGACCGCTACTTAGCCAGTGGGTTTATTAGACCATCTCAGTCCCCGGTCTCTTCCCCGTTATTCTTCATTCCTAAGAAAGAAGGATCCTTGAGAACGTGCATTGATTACCGTGCAATCAATAGGGTAACTGTTAAAAATCGTTATCCTTTACCTTTGATCTCAGTTCTTTTGGATCAGATTAAAGAGGCTCAGATCTTTACCAAACTCGATCTTCGAGGGGCCTATCACCTAATACGAATGAAAGAGGGCCACGAATGGAAGACGGCATTTAGAACAAAATATGGGCTGTTCGAATGCCAGGTGATGCCATTCGGCCTGTGTAATGCCCCAGCCGCCTTTCAACACTTCATCAATGACTTCATGGGAGATTTGCTTGACCAAATTGCAGTGGTTTATTTAGATGGCATCCTAATCTTTTCCAAAGATCCACAAGAGCACATAGAATATGTAAAGTTAGTCCTGGAAAGACTCCGCCAGCACCAGCTATTTGTAAAATTGGAGAATTGTGCCTTTAGTGTCCATTCAGTGGAATTTTTGGGATTCATCTTGTCGCCTGAAGGAATCACCATGGATATGAAGAAAGTTCAGTCAGTTATCGATTGGCCATCTCCCAAAGATGTTAAGGAGGTCCAACGGTTCTTGGGTTTTGCCACTTTCTACCGGCGCTTTATCTTGGGGTTTTCGCAGAAGATCATCCCCATTACAAGACTCCTCAAGAAGGGGGTCAAATTCCATTGGGGAGAAGCGGAACAGGCCTTTGATTTTTTGAAGAAGAGTTTCACCTCGGCCCCTATTTTGCTTCATGCAGATCCAACTGAGCCCTTCTTTGTGGAAGCTGACGCTTCTGATCAAGCTATTGGAGGAGTCCTATCACAGCGACATAAATCTATGGGGCAATTACACCCAGTGGCCTTTAGGTCTAGAAAGTTGAATTCAGCTGAGGTTAATTATACCATTGCGGAGAAGGAATTGTTGGCTGTGAAGGATGCCTTGGAAGAATGGAGACATTACCTGTTGGGAGCCAGGTATACGATAACTGTCTTCACAGATCACAAGAATCTTAAATTTTTAAGATCAGCTAAGACTTTAACACCTCGGCAATTACGTCGGTCCCTTTATTTTGCAAACTTCGATTTCGTGATTACTTATCGCCCAGGGAGCAAGAATGGAAAAGCGGACGCCTTATCTAGGATTCAAACTGAGACCACAGAACATCCAGTGGATCCGCAACCTATCATTCCAACATCCAAATTTGTATGTTCTTTGACCTTGGCTAATTACAAAGAAGAAGTCAGAAAATCGATGTCTGAGGTTGAAATGAAGAAATGGGCCGAAATGGAGATGGGAAGGGAGATTGTAGATTCCTTGCCCTATCATAATGGTGTTTTGCATTTACCCACCAAAGAAATTCAGGAACGAGCATTGAGACACTGTCACGATCAACCCTTAGCAGGACATAAAGGCATACTCAAGACCCAAGACCTGATTCAACGCTATTTCTGGTGGCCCAGTATGAATTCTCAAATTAAACGCTATGTTGAATCTTGTGAGCTCTGTGCCTGCGGGAAGTCCATTAGACAGTGTCCACAGGGGTTTTTACAGCCTTTACCCACTCCTAGGCATCCTTGGCACACTGTTACATTGGATCTAATAGTTGACCTGCCCCTGAGTCGAGGTTTTGACACGGTATTGGTGGTAGTAGATACCTTTACCAAGATGAGTCATTGTGTCCCGGTAAAAGGGGTCCCCTCTGCCCACCAGTTAGCTAGACTCTTTAGCAAGAATATAGTGAAGATTCACGGAATTCCTAAGATCTTGGTCTCTGACCGTGGGCCCCAGTTTGTGTCCCGTTTCTGGAAGGCATTCATGCAGGGGTTAGGAGTGGAAGTTCGGCACTCGACCAGTTATCACCCAGAGACAGATGGACAGACAGAAAGAGTAAATCAAGAATTGGAGCAATATATTCGTTTGTTTCTTTTGGATCAGGGTGGTGAATGGGCGGATTTGTTGTGGATGGCAGAATTCGCACATAACAATGCCAAAAAAGTTTCCACTGGGTACTCCCCCTTCTTTTTGAATTTTGGTTTGCACCCAAATCCTTTTAGTTTCCTGGAAAATCTGGGGGTACCCGCAGTTGAGGATCTTTTAGGAAATGTATCCTCAGTCCATAAAGCAGCTGAATCAAACTTGTTAAAAGCAAAAGAGAATTATAAGAAGCAGGCAGACAGACACCGAAAAAAGGCACCAACATTTCAAACAGGAGATTTAGTTTGGTTATCTTCTAGAAACCTTCGTTTAAAGGGCAATAAGAAATTCCAACCCCATTTTGTAGGCCCCTACCCTGTTGAGAAAGTGTTAGGGCCTGTAACAGTTAACCTTAAGCTTCCCTCTAGTTTAGGGATTCATTCAGTTTTCCATGTATCCCTCTTGAAGAAGACTAACCCTCATGTTCGATTAGGCAAGCCCCCACCTCCTTTAAAGATTGAAGGACATTCAGAATATGAGGTAAAAAGAATCTTGGACTCGAAAAGAATATGAAAGAAGTTATTCTATTTGGTTGATTGGAAGGGATATGGACCAGAGGACAGATCTTGGGAGCCAGTGCAAAATGTCCATGCCCCTTTGCTAATCAAACAATTTCACATGCAACACCCTTCCAAGCCAAGACCGATGAATCGGTCATTGAGAGGGGGTACTGTCAGGAATCAGATCTGTGTGACTCGCGAGAAACTCAGTCAGAGCTCTAGAGTCATTGTGAAGCCTTCCTGGTGCAATCTGTGGTTAAACATTTAGGTATGTTGCCTGTTCCAAGATGGCCGCTTGCTTTTCCATCCGACTGCATAGAGACTAATGGAGAACTTAAAATCTCGCAAGACTTTAGGTCTCGAGCCGCGAGATTGTGCGCTAATCTGCACACTTCAATTTGATTGAGGAGACGAGTGTTTGGTCAAGTAACCCTCTGTGAAATAACTCAATTCGAGAGGGCGTCTGGTAATTCACTGCATTTCTTAGCCGTTAGGGGAAGCCTACAACCCTTGCATGCTCCCAAGCGGCAGTAAATTATTCCCGTTTCTCGTCACTGAGGTAGACGAACTTATCGGCTCAGCTGTTTCCCGACTACCGCCTGGAGGCTTGAGTCCTTGAATGCTTCCCAGCGGATGTTGTAGATTTCAGACAACAGGTTGGGGAGGAAGTGTTCTAAATCAGACTTCCTCAGAGCTTTGAGTTTACCTCTGCATTCTTGAGCTCGAGAGGACGCTCAACTACTTCAGTATTCTGAAGTGAATGCGACTCCAAATTCCTGAGGAGATTCAGTACTCAGCGATATTGAAGTAAGACAATTCCAGTATTATTTGCATGGCTTCAGTATCCAATGCTACTGCGCGAAGGAGAAAGTTCTGAAGATCTAATACCCGGGCTTCCTTGCGTCTACCCTCTTTTATCCTTCCTACTTTACCTACCTTGTTCCTTTTTGCGTGCACTACTGAAAACCTGAGACTTTCAAAACCTTTCTCTGTGATGAACTGCACTACCAGCAGAAGTGAAAGACTTTTGGAGAAGATATCCAATTATACAACTGCCTACCAAATATTTACAAGAGTTTACAAGAATGCTTTAGGTGGGAACGATCTTGTAAAGAGAGTAATTGGTGTGGGGAGGGGAAGGAGTGTTTTTATCAAAGGTTCTCTCTCCTTGTGTGTATTAGGAACCTTCAGTCTCCAGGAGAGCGAGCTGAAGCAGACACATCAAAAGAAGAGAAGCTAGACTCCAGAAGAACCTGGTAGGGAAGGAATTGTTAGCGGAAGGATGAAGTATTTAGTACCACATGCAAAAGAGTTATCAGGTTATCTGTTTCCTTGTGTGCATTAGGAAAATTCCAAATCCCAGCAGTCAGTGTAGAGAACTGAAGACTAAGCTGACGAAGTTGGAGGAAGTCCAGGAGTAGTTGGAGTGTCTCTTCTCTTCTCTGTCCAAATCCCCTTTCCCCCCCTCTGGAGCAGCTTCGTGAACTGCAGTGTGTTCTGGAGAGCGGGCATTGGGAACTAGCAACATTCTGCCTCTGTGAATACTTGGCACTTGACAACTCCATTTTATTTATAAACTCTCTTAGCCCCCTGGACCTGGCCCACCCAGGACCACATTGAAAGCAAACTTGGGAGAAAGTGCTTGGTCTTTTTTCTTTGTAATTCACGACGATATACATGAATATCCACGAACTTTGCTGTGAATTAAAAAATAATATGTTTTGTTGCCCTCATTGAAGTGTTGGCACCCAATCTGAGCTCTGCACGTCCCTGCACAAGCTTGTCTTTATTCACAAAGGATCCCCATCTCTAGATATCTAGATTTGGATTTCCTTTAATATCTCCAAAACTGCTGAACAGCTTTACACCAAATAACAAAAAGCAAGATCTCTGGAACAAAATCTACCTTTCTGCCAAATTTGATGTAATTCCATCAAGCAGTTTGGGCTGTAGTCGTCTTCAAATCCCCTATAGAAATTAAGATTGACAACACACTTTTGTTTACCCCCTTTTTTCTCGTCCCCGCTTCACGGATGACCTTGAAACTTTCCACGCATAACTAGAATCACATTTTGTAGGATAATGTCACGAAGATTTGTCAAACGATTGCAAAGACTAACCCTGAGCGTTGTTCGCGTAGTAGCGCTACGTGTAGCTACGCGAAGGGCACTTCGCACTACGTGAGATTCGCATAGCACTACGCGAACTGCGTAGTGCGCTGTTCGCGATGATTGCACAGTGCCGGATGCATGTCCGCACTGTGCAATCACTGAAAACGGCATCTTTGCCAGTGCGTGCTGCTGTTTTCTGCTGCCCGATTAGATTTTTACTTGAGCAGCAGTTTTCTCAACGCGGACTGGTAGTTTCTCATCGCGAGCGGTCGCGAGCATACGTGACCTCTCGCAATGAGAGACCTGACCTCCCCGCGTTCAGAATCTCGCCAGGAGGTTTATTTTCCACGCTCGCGATCGGCAACTTGATGCTGCTGATCGCAAACGAGGAAAAAATCTCACTGGGTCGTCATTTCGCTCGCTCGCGGTCGCCAACTTGACGTTGAGGATCGCGAGCGAGCAGATAATGCCAACTACGCTACGCGATTTTGCACTGTGCTACATGCAATTCCCGTAGCGCGAAGTAGCACAAACAATGCAAACTTCACAAGCGTAGCATAGTTGTCCGCCCAGGCTTAGCAAAGATATAGGCAAATCAAAAAACGCTTCTCCTGTAGAAACATGGTCCTACCTATAACTAACTAGTGGTGGTCGCCACTAGGTAGTTATAGGTAGGGCTGCTTTTCCATAGACAGAGCATTCTTTTGGTTTGCTAATAACTTTGGTCCCATGTGACAAATTTAAAGAAAATAGTGCAAAAACAAAGTTCATCCACCTTAGCTCCTTCCTAGAATGTTTTGAGGTGATCCCTGAAGCAGGGTCTGAGAAAGAAGGAGGGATCCAAAACATAAAATCTCCATGCATTTTCCAAAGACTTCTGTAAGACTGGTTCTATAAATGACTCAGAAACCGAATTACACCAAATTTGCCAGAACGCTGGATCTTGGTCCACAGATTGCACTTTTTGTGATTTTGTGTAAATCCGTTCTGTAGTTTTTTAAACATTAAGGGTTAAAAATAATTGTACATTTTGGCAGTTGAGCTCACAAGAATCTCAAAGGTGTCCTGCAAGCGCTCAAAATCAAAAATGGAGGCCTGTGATTGGTGTTATGGCATATTTTTCCCGTGCCCCTTAACACTCTCAGGAGAGGCTCCTTTGAGTCTCATGAGTGTGTTCATTGGCCAGCTGTTGGAATGTTAGAAATTAAATGCTTACCATCACTGTTTACCATTAAATCATGGAGCTGTTGTGGAAATGAAGTAAATAAGGTATTTAAGGGGGCAGCAGAAAGGCATTCTAGATTTAGAGAGGAGATGATTATGGGATAACTACTGTGAAGAAAATAAAGATATGTTGTTTTTAACAAATTTTTAGGATCTCGCTGGACTCTGGCAGGATCATGAATAGTAAAAAGGAGTAGATGAGTTCTCAATACACTTCACTAATAGGAATGTATATTGTGGTTGAGAAGAAGTGTGTAACAGATAAGTCGTGTGATGAATAGAAGGTTCATTAAAAATAAAGTTATGATCTCAAAAGAATCTTGCGGGATTTTGAAAAGTAGGAAGGAATTGGTGATGTTTGAATATACTCTGGAATGCATACTTGGGACTGTAGAGAGGAGTTTTAGTAGAGATGGTGTTTATCAGAGTCTTCAATTAACGCCCATCATTTTGGGAGAGATGTGAAAATAGTTGAGGCTCTTTCACAGCCTACTATGCAGATCTTATCCAGGAGAGGGGTCTCAGCAAAGAGGGCAGTCCCACCATACACTATACCATGCAAAATCCTCATGTCAGATAGATATCAGAAAGGAGAGACCAGTACCTCTCTACACGTTCCTACACACACCTCTCATGTGAGAAAGAGGTCTGAAAGGAGCGGCCAGCCCAACCACAAACCCTACTATGCAAATAGGACACCCTTGCATCATGGTGCTAGACTGCCTGCGTTAGCTTTAGAAACCATATTGAGTGCTGGCTGGAATGACAGGAATGTGCTCTATATCACAAAAACAGTGCATTCCTGCCTTTTCCTTTTGATGCAGGGCAGTGCAGCAAAGTGGCTTGCTGCTCTACCCTGCTTTAAAAACTAGTAAATTAGACCATAAGAGACCACCACTTACCCAGCAGTCATCTCTACACTTTCAGAAGAACCACCATCACAGCATTTCCTGAGAAGGTATTAAACATTTCAGGGATGGCACCAAACTTTATGTTGTGTAAAAAAAAACTCTCAAAGAGGATACACACAGGGAGCTTTTTACCTTGGTGTGGGGTCATAATATTAATCTTTCTGTTTGTCACCACCAGATTTTTCCTCACAGCGATGGGCATAAAGAAAGGACATAAAACTGTCTGTCCTGTATAGAGTCGGCACTGTGGTCCCTCTACACCGAAACCCAGAATACCATCAGGCCAATGGCGCGAGCTTTCCCTTAACAGAGAAAATTATGGCCCCGCTGAACAAAAGCTGATGGTCTGCCCAACTCTTAATGGAGCAGGCAGACCAAGAGTTTGGCACACAGGACCCTGTCCACAAAACTCTAAATTAGGCCTTACGTCACTAGAATGTTGCATGGGCTCATTCTTTAAACAGGAGTAGCATTAAACTCCTCCAAAAAGGAAGTGAACACTCATTTTTCTTCTCCCATATGTGAGTATTAGTGAGACAACCTCATAGTCAACTAAATATAATATCTAAGAACTCTACCTCAAACATTCCGGGTCTGATTCACAGAACTAATCTGAGACAAAATGCTAAACTTACTACTTTTGGTATTCACAGTAGGCATTTAGTAGTAGTAAAGTTAGGATTTTGTCTTAAGTCTTTCTTAAATCTGTCTTAAGTCTGTCTTAAGTCTGTCTTAAGTCTGTCTTAAGTTTGTCTTAAGTCAAACTTAAGTCAAACTTAAGACAAACTTTAAACAGACTTAACACAGACAGTGTGGCCAGCTTCGCTGCTCATGACTCCAACATGCTTCCTGTGAGCTCTGAGAATGCTTTAAAGGTCTACAGGTCTGATGACAGCTATCTGTTGACTTTCATCCACTATTTAAAGCCTTTGTCATCTGGGAGCCCAGGGAAAGAAGTGAGAAATAAATCCACAACTGCTTCACTTGTAACTTGACACAAACACTGGATTAGTGATTTACTAACTATCTGTGGGATTTCACAGCTTGTGAGGAACATGTTCTTCAAAAAGAAACAATAAGCCTAGACAAAAAAATATTATTAGACCAATATTGGTGTTCTACTCTAATTCATGTAACTGTGCATGGGTGGCAGTGCAATTGTACCTTCATCGAGGTATAATGAATGCAAGTTAAACAGAGAAACACTTAAAGTGTGTTAGTGCACATGGACCTAGCTACACAAGAGAAGAATCCTATTAGGAAGAAAACATACATGTAGCAGTTCCTATGATCCTAAACCTTTTCATGTGGAAGAAACAAACAATGATCAGGGAAACGCATCCATACAAAGCATGAAGTACATTCTCATATGAACTGATTACGGTCTTCATAGGCGTAAAGCACAAATCTGAGCATAGAGACACCATTTATTTTTTGATCTACGTGTTGTTTTTAATAACGTTGTTAAAAATATCGCTTTAGAAAATATTGTTTAATGTAATATAATTTGTGTCAATTAGTATGTACTTTATTGTAGTGTGTTTGATTCTATATGTTTATTAATGTGCTCATTTGTGTTTTTTATAAACTCTTTTTTATTGTTTTGTTATAAGTAATCAACAGTCATAAACACTGCAATGACACATCAAACACAGCATCCCAGTGTCCCAGGCCTGCTCACACCCCGACCAGTGCAGCGGGCTAATCATCAACTGAATTAATTCAGTCTGTGTCCAATACGGGTAGTAGTCCCCTGGGCAGATGGTTACCTTTCCACTGCTTCCCATCAGAGTGGTTATGTGACTTCTCAGCCCTACCTTCCCTGAGTCCTCCCATGCTCTCTACCCTTCTCCTTTTGTGGCATTCCCTTTTATACTGCTGTTAACACTAGCATCCACTGTCTGATCCCCAGCCCCCCCATATTTTTGCAGATTTCTGCAGACAGCCTCTGCCTTTGTATGCCTCTTTCTCCAGCATCATGCATTTATCCATACCTGTCACCCAATCTTCGGGGGGCAACCCCTCTTACCCATTTCTGGACTATGTACCTTTTTGCCACCATATATAATATATACACCAGGATCTTCCTATATCGTGTTGCCTCCATGTCCCTAGCAACACAAGCTTGGGCTGCCTTGCAATACACCCCCCCAATCGCAATTGCCAACAATTTGATGACTGTCCCTCAGAAGGGTCACTCACAACGCAGTGCCATAGAGTATGTCTGAAAGAGCACTGCGCGTCTCCCACCTTCCCCTTTTAATGTAGCAGGGTACTTATATAGCATGTTCTATGAAGGATATTTAGTTTAATCAACCAATAGCTGAGCCTAATCTGCATTACTGTAGGAAAGCCAAGCACAGTTTGGCAATCTTCCTCATCTCTTTCACCCAGATCCTGCTCCCAATGGTCTTGCAGCCTACCCAGCATCCCCTGCGTGTTCCTCAGTAATGTCCCATATGTTAATGAAATAGCTTTCGACTGGCCTATCTAGTAGCCTCCATTTCAGTGCGGGATCTTCTTGGCTCTCCTCATTCCTGGCTATGCCCCCATGGAGTGCATGACACAACTGTCCATGCTTGAGCCATTGTGCTGCAAACATCTGATATTCCCTCTGCAAATGCTCAAATGGACCAATCCTATTTGTATCCCACACATCTTCCATCGTGGAGAGGCCAATGTCATCCCACCTCCGGAAACCCTGTAACATTTCTCTAAGTCCCAGCCTGGTCCCCTTCCCACAATGGTTTCTTTGGGGTTCACCTCTTATCCTGTTCTATTTCCCTGTTCAGTCTATGTCATATAGCTATTACCATCAATGTGGCCAGCCTCCATATCTGACCCAGCCTTCCCAATATAGTGCATGCAAGTAGCTCTTCTTGCCCATCCATGTTTCTTTATGTGAACAAACATTGGGTAATTGAAACTTGGAGCCAGATGTACGACCATTTTTTGCACTTGCAAACAGGAAATTGGCCCATATGGGACCACAAAATAGGTCTGCCTTATCTATGAACCCTATTTTGTGACTGGATAGCCTATTACTGACTCGCAAAATAGGGTCTGCGACTCGCTTCTAGGAAGGGGCGTTCCAAGGGCGTCCCTTCCTAACAGCGACTCCTACTTCAATGTTAGATTGTTTTGCGGCTGCAATTGCAGTTGCAAAACACTCTCAGTTTACCATCCATTTCAAATGGGTGGTAACCCACTCGCAAACAGGAAGGGGTGCCCAGGGGACCCCTTTCCCTTTGTGACTGGCATTGAACATATTTTTCAAGAGCACGCAGTGGAAAACAGGCTGCATTAAAAAAAAAAACAGCTTTATTTAAAAAGCAGTCTGCTGTCTGCTGACCCCATAAGGCCTCCATCCCTGGGAGTGCTAGCCATTCCTAATGCAACTTGCACCGATCACACGAATATTAATGAGGTGGGAAATTTGCGACCACATTAGGAATTGCAAACAGTGTCTGAGACACTGTTGTATATTCCTTTTTGCGACTTGCAAATTGATTGTGGCAAAACTACGCAATTTGCGACTCGCAAATTGGTATTTTCATACATCTGGATCCAAGAACCTTTATCTCAGTGTAATTCATTTTGTATATTTTTGTAGTGTGAACAATACATGCAGTGTAAAAATTGTGCATTGTGTACCATAATGTGTAATGTTGTTATTATTCACCAGCTCCTCATCATATTGGGTTTTTTGTAACATGATTTCTGCTGAAGCCAACATACAATACTATTTTAGGCACCACCCCTGAAGTTTGCATCCTCCTGTTCACAGATAAATATAGCCTGTGAATCACCGTTGCTGCCCATACTGTATTACTGTTTCGCTGCATGACCACATTGAGCAGGTACCTAAGTTTCAGCTCCCACTTAACTTGGACTGGTCCTCCAATCATTCTAAGGCCCTTCCGGACCTGGCCATGTTGCCCAAGGTTATGCCTCTCCACGCTCTTCCCTTCGTGCCTGTCTGTTCCCCCACATGGTGACGCGTGAATGCCATCTTTGCTGCCCAATTTTGTTGCCTTTTGTGCCCAAATTTTGGGCTCATTTTTGACTGGCTTTACCTCTGTGCCTGTTTTAGTTTTTGTCTTACACTTACTTTTACATCTGTGCCCATTTTGCCTTTGAGTTTTGTATTTCTTTTTGCCTCTGTGTTTGCTTCTCTTTTGTCTTTTGTAATCCTTCCCACTGTGACTTTGTTCCTTGTTCTAATTGTTGTCTTAGTATTTTGTATTAATTTAGCTTTTTCCCATTTTGCTCAGCCCAGTTTTTGTGCTCCCCCCTCGCCTCCTGTGCTCTTCACACTCTTATCCCGCTGCTTTCCTGCCCCTTCCTAGCCCCGCTCCCCAAGATCACCTCTCCTAAGACCTACTTAATGACCACTGCTGTGTGTTTCGGCCCCAGCTCCCTCTTGGGGCCTGATTCTGATGCGGTTAGGAAGGCCTCCTAACGGCATTTATTCCGTCCAAATTAGATCGGGAATGTGTCTTTCCAACCAACTCGGAAACTCGGAAAGGTTTCCAACCAAACCAGTACAATGCGAGTTAGGCGTTAGGAATATCCCAATCCAAACCTGACAGCGTTTGGAATGACCGAGCTGTATGCAGCAGAATTGTTTGTCTCTACGGGCAGCGTTTCCAAACGACGAGTACAATGCTGGATTTGGACAGCCTTTCCGAATCGTGCCGTCCGACTCAAATCAGCAGTTAGAATGAGACTTTGGGTACCCATAGTGGGCCTCCTGCACCTGGAGCCTTCCCAATCAGGCCTGTGGGGTTACCCTTTGGTCTTCCCCTACCAGCCATGCACAGTGTGGCAGGCACCAGGGCATGCCGGCCACAGGGTGCCTGATTTTCCCTAGCCACCCCTTTCTTCAAAAGGAGCCTATGCATTCGGTCGGAAAAAATGCTTCTATTGAAGTCAATGGGAGTCCAACCAAATCTTACCTGGAATCATCCAGATGCATAGTACTCAGTCAGTTGGACTCTCTTGATCCGATTTGTTTGAAAACCATTACCAAACCCATTCAGTCGGGAAGCTTTCCAAACTGCATCTGAATCAGGCCCTTGGTGTGCAGACAAAATCTTGAGTTACAAAGGTCGAGCTACAGGAATATCGAGTCCTAAATATAGTCAGTGAGAAATATCGACAGCAAGAATATCGTGGTCAAGAATATCAAATTTATTGTAAGAAATGTTGTTTTAAAAAATATAGCAGTCAATAATATCGTTTGCAAAGATATAGTTGTTTAAAATATTGATTTTTTTATTAGTGTTATGTATTTTAGATTATATTTTAAATGTGTGTGATGTATTTTCTTGCATACGTATTGTTCATGTTTTTAAAATATGTGTTACATTTTTAGTAGTTATCAATTTTATTTTAATTACATTTAAAAATAAAAATGAGTTCCATAGCAGGTTGTGGGTTTATAGGGGAATTGGGTGGGAAGTAATTTAATGATAAGAAATTAATGATATTTTTTTATTTATTAAAATGTATTTAATTGATATTCTATATGTTCATTGTCTGAAGTAATTTATTTTTTATTAATTATTAATTTGCTGTTATTCCCCATACACAAATCAGGGTACGTTTGTTTTTGCGTCCCTGCAATCTCAAAAGGGAAAGGATGCCGGTCGGGGGCTGGATTATCTGGGTCAAGATTTCCCTGTGTTGTAAGATCAGCTATAAAAAAGGGGATGGTGCCCAGACTTGTAATTATAGCCCTATTAGCGTAATAGATGCCTTGCAAAAAGTTTTTAGCAGAGCCCTCCTTCAGAAGATTTTGGCTTGGGCAGATGACAATGCAATTTTAACGCAGTACCAAGCTGGCTTAAGAAAAAAAAAGACAGGAACCATTGACCAGGTTTTTCGTCTATTATTGCTCTTCTGGAAAACCATAACTATTGGTCATGGTAGTCTGTATCTGGCTTTTATAGACTTGTAGACAGTCTTTGATTTAATCCCCAGATCTAAACTATGGCAAGTGTTGAATGATTTGGGAATTCCTTCTCCTCTCCTGAATCTAGTCATCCGACTCCATGGAAATAATTTCGCTCCGATAAGGTGGGGCGCACAGGGGCAGCTTACTGACCGCATTCCTGTTAGTAGGGGTATTCACTAAGGCTGCATCCTGGCGCCCACCCTGTTTCCACTGTACATGAATTAAGTTGTACATTTTTTATCTCAAGAGCCGGATGTTGCCACAACTTTAGGTGAAGAGAAGGTAGTGATCCTCTTATTTGCAGATGACACCATACTGGTGTCTAATACTCCGGCAGGGTTGCAGTCATTATTAAATAGATGTAACATTTTTGCACTGTTCGAGGACTTGAAATCAACACTTCCAAGACAAAATTCATGGCTTTCAACCCTCACAGGTCATGCAAGGGTAAGCCAATTTAGGAGGGACACCCCTGGAGAGAGTAAGTACATTTGATTGTCTAGGGGTCAAGCTCTCAGAGAGAATGTCTTGGAACCCCCACATAACAAAAATGATATTAAATCACAAACGTGTAATGGGGGCACTAGTGATCGAACATTGTTCTTCCCATACCAGACCAATTGCCCCTGCTCTACATGTCTACAACTTCAAAGGTGTTAGCTCTGCCCTGTACGGTTCTGAATTGTGGGGATTCAAAAAGATATTGGAGTTCACTAGATCGGAGCCCAAATTTATAGGAATCCAGTGATGCTGCCCCAAAGTACACCGGTTTCCCCACTTATGCTAGACAAGGGCCAGCGTCCTATTAGCAACATTGCTAAGCTCCGTCCACTGCTATTCTGGGCCATGGGTGATTTTGATCTAATACAATCAACCCAAGATAAAACGTTCTATGTCCAATTTATGCTTGGCACGCTTTGAATAAATGAGGTAGAAGCCAGATGGCATACCAAAGATCCATGCCTCAATAAATGGCCAGGATGTGAGGCTCCTGTACTGTCCAAGTGTTGTTTGCTTGCCCTGCTAATGCATGTCCAAGATGGAAATGGATTAAGCCCATTTGCCAGCAACCGGGCACAAGGAGCTTTTGGGAAGCCCTCTGCATTCTAAAATCAGACACAAGAGCTGTATTTGTTTGCGGAATTGCTAAGTTCCTTGGCCACATGTGAGGTATCAGGTCAAAGTGGCAGGGAGGTCACTCAACATGTAGCAGAGTGGCTAATAGCATCTAACAGGCCTATCCTTTGATGAAGTTTATAGGGGCCAACAATCAAGGACGCCTTAACTGTGCAGCCCCTACTAAAGTGATTTTGGGCTGTTTTAATATCGTGTGTATATATATATATATAAATATATATATATATCCCTTTTTACTCTTATCTTTTTATTCCTAGTGATGTTCTGATGGCCATTATTTTATATTTTTATCTGTACGAATGTGTTCTTAAAATGAATGATGTTATCTAGTTATTGCATGTGACACTTTTGAAGGCATTGTTGCCAAAATAAAGTAATTTGAATTTATTGTTAATTAATATTAATTAATTGAAAATTAAACATGGAAATAATGTAAATAATTTTAGGTGCAGGTTGTGGGGTTTATAGGGGTAAAGAATGGGAAGTAATTCAAATTGAAATTCAATAAGCTTTATTTGATTTAAACAATTAAATCATAAAAGCACAATACATAAAAGTAAGCATCATATCTTACACGTCCGTGAACGTGCTAAATCTGAAGATGCAATCATGCTGGATAAAAGTAAACATCATAAATTTACAAAAGATCAAGGAATGTATAGTGGACTGGGTAGATATGTCATCACATGGACCGGGGCATAAAAACTAGACCAGTCATTTATATTTTGGAACAATATCAATCTATAAAAATTGCATAAGCAAAAGAGAGTCAACAACATCCTGTCATAGCCTTCTTCTACAATTGTTAGAAAGGGTCGCACACCTGCCTGTATTAGTAGCAATTGGTTCTCTCTAATGGATGGTTTAATTATGTTAGTAGAGAATCTAATAGTCTCCAGGTTATCCATGCAAGCAATCTTTAGGGATTTCCTTGAGATTAAAATAATGCTGGCCCGGTTGGAAAAGTATTCTGGGCATCCCAGGTTGGTCCTAAAGTTTTTGACGTAATTAAGCCATGGCATGCGAGACACCCGCTCCATCTTTACACAGTCATTTATCACATCATGGTTAAAACCGGTGGTTGAGCCAGACCATATCTTGTGCCATAGTAGGACCGGCTGTATTTTATTAAATCTGATAAATACGGAAGTCTGAGTTCCGCATCGCAAATATATGTTGCTGTACTAAAAATCCGATTGGCCGCACTCTGCTCGTCCTACCAGCATGTTACCTCAAGGAACTGTGGTCCATGTATTGGCGACGGCGATTACACCTGTGCCAAAAGTGTTCGAAGAAAGTAAGTGTCGCATTAGCCATCCCTGGACACGTGTTTTGAGGTAGTTGCATCTCGTCAGCAGGGAGTAGGTGAGTGTGTGGGGTTGCCGCGTAGACTGCCAAAAAAGTATTATCAGGTAAAGTACCACTCATGGCGCGCAGGTGTTGGTCCGGGGCTCGTCAGCCCAATGGCTTGAGGGAGCCTTAATACAAAAAATCTGATTGGCCACACTCTGCTCGTCCTACCAGCATGTTACCCCAAGGAACTGTGGTCCATGTAGTGGCGACGGCGATTACGCCTGTGCCAAAAGTGTTCGAAGAAAGTAAGTGTCGCCTTAGCCATCCCTGGACACGTGTTTCGAGGTAGTTGTCTCTCGTCAGCAGGGAGTAGGTGAGTGTGTGGGGTTGCCGCGTAGACTGCCAAAAAAGTATTATCAGGTAAAGTACCACTCATGGCGCGCAGGTGTTGGTCCGGGGCTCGTCAGCCCAATGGCTTGAGGGAGCCTTAATACAAAAAATCCGATTGGCCACACTCTGCTCGTCCTACCAGCATGTTACCCCAAGGAACTGTGGTCCATGTAGTGGCGACGGCGATTACGCCTGTGCCAAAAGTGTTCGAAGAAAGTAAGTGTCGCATTAGCCATCCCTGGACACGTGTTTCGAGGTAGTTGTCTCTCGTCAGCAGGGAGTAGGTGAGTGTGTGGGGTTGCCGCGTAGACTGCCAAAAAAGTATTATCAGGTAAAGTACCACTCATGGCATGCAGGTGCTGGTCCGGGGCTCGTCAGCCCAATGGCTCGAGGGAGCCTTAATACAAAAAATCCGATTGGCCGCACTCTAATCGTCCTACCAGCATGTTACCCCAAGGAACTGTGGTCCATGTAGTGGCGACGGCGATTACGCCTGTGCCAAAAGTGTTCGAAGAAAGTAAGTGTCGCATTAGCCATCCCTGGACACGTGTTTCGAGGTAGTTGCCTCTCGTAAGCAGGGAGTAGGTGAGTGTGTGGGGTTGCCGCGTAGACTGCCAAAAAAGTATTATCAGGTAAAGTACCACTCATGGCGCGCAGGTGCTGGTCCGGGGCTCGTCAGCCCAATGGCTCAAGGGAGCCTTAATACAAAAAATCCGATTGGCCGCACTCTGCTCGTCCTACCAGCATGTTACCCCAAGGAACTGTGGTCCATGTAGTGGCGATGGCGATTACGCCCGTGCCAAAAGTGTTCGAAGCAAGTAAGTGTCGCATTAGCCATCCCTGGACACGTGTTTCGAGGTAGTTGCCTCTCGTCAGCAGGGAGTAGTTGAGTGTGTGGGGTTGCTGCTTAGACTGCAAAAAAAGTATTATCAGGTAAAGTACCACTCATGGCGCGCAGGTGCTGGTCCGGGGTTCGTCAGCCCAATGGCTCGAGGGAGCCTTAATACTAAAAATCCGATCGGCCGCACTCTGCTCGTCCTACCAGCATGTTACCCCAAGGCACTGTGGTCCATGTAGTGGCGACGGCGATTACGCCTGTGCCAAAAGTGTTTGAAGAAAGTAAGTGTCGCATTAGCCATTCCTGGACACGTGTTTCGAGGTAGTTGCCTCTCGTCAGCAGGGAGTAGTTGAGTGTGTGGGGTTACCACGTAGACTGCCAAAAAAGTATTATCAGGTAAAGTACCACTCATGGCGCGCATGTGCTGGTCCGGGGCTCGTCAGCCCAATGGCTCAAGGGAGCCTTAATACAAAAAATCAGATTGGCCGCACTCTGCTCGTCCTACCAGCATGTTACCCCAAGGAACTGTGGTCCCTGTAGTGGCGACGGCGATTACGCCTGTGCCAAAAGTGTTCGAAGAAAGTATGTGTCGCACTAGCCATCCCTGGACACGTGTTTCGAGGTAGTTGCCTCTCATCAGCAGGGAGTAGGTGAGTGTGTGGGGTTGCCACGTAGACTGCCAAAAAAGTATTACCAGGTAAAGTACCACTCATGGCGCGCAGGTACTGGTCCGGTGCTCGTCGTCAGCCCAATGGCTCGAGGGAGCCTTAATAAAAAAAATCAGATTGGCCGCACTCCGCTCGTCCTACCAGCATGTTACCCCAAGGAAATGTGGTCCATGTAGTGGCGATGGTGATTACGCCTGTGCCAAAAGTGTTCGAAGAAAGTAAGTGTCGCATTAGCCATCCCTGGACACGTGTTTCGAGATAGTTGCCTCTTTTGAGCTGGGAGTAGGTGAGTGTGTGGGGTTGCCGCGTAGACTGCCAAAAAAGTATTATCAGGTAAAGTACCACTCACGGCGCGCAGGTGCTGGTCCGTGGCTCATCAGCCCAATGGCTCAAGGGAGCCTTAATACAAAAAATCCGATTGGCCGCAATCTGCTCGTCCTACCAGCATGTTACCCCAAGGAACTGTGGTCCATGTAGTGGCGACGGCGATTACGCCCGTGCCAAAAGTGTTTGAAGAAAGTAAGTGTCGCATTAGCCGTCCCTGGACACGTGTTTCGAGGTAGTTGCCTCTCGTCAGCAGGGAGTAGGTGAGTGTGTGGGGTTGCCGCGTAGACTGCAAAAAAAAGTATTATCAGGTAAAGTACCACTCATGGCACGCAGGTGCTGGTCCGGGGTTCGTCAGCCCAATGGCTCGAGGGAGCCTTAATACTAAAAATCCGATTGGCCGCACTCTGCTCGTCCTACCAGCATGTCACCCCAAGGAACTGTGGTGGCTCCCTTGAGCCATTGGGCTGACGAGCCCTGGACCAGCACCTGTGCGCCATGAGTATGGTATTTGGTATCATCTGACCTTACAACTTGATACCAACTAACATCAGGATAAAATATAATCCCCCTGCCCCAATTGCTAGAAACAACACTCTTACAGTGCCCTCAAAAAGTAATGAGGGATCATCCCTATATAAGGTAGATTGATGCTCAGTTTCAGTCTCCCCTCAGATGTTGACTGGGGAGGCTGAAGCATTGTGGAGGGAATCTAGCTACTTACTCAATTCTCAGGGAACCAGTAATCAGGTGGGTATTGACACCTTAAAAGGTTAGCTGACAAGCTCGATATAAGCTATTGCCCCCTGGAATATAGCTGGTCTACAATCCAAGATAGCATCAATAGACTGGGGACGCGCCACTTGACCCTACCACGCTGTCATACATTCCAAGCCCGCCGTGAGGGGAACGGCCAGCTTCAGGTTTGCACCTGCAACGTCCTGCCAGCCCTTAACTCCGCCGTGAGGGGAACGGCCCTGTAAAACTACCACCCCCAGCATCCCCAGCGCCCGACGCCTGCCGCCGCTGTCATCAGGCAGCGCCGGGGCGCTATTTGAGGCGGAGAGCTGCCTCGCTGCGCGGGACGCACCACTTGACCCTACCACGCTGTCATACATTCCAAGCCAGCCGTGAGGGGAACGGCCAGCTTCAGGTTTGCACCTGCAACGTCCTGCCAGCCCTTAACTCCGCCGTGAGGGGAACGGCCCTGTAAAACTACCACCCCCAGCATCCCCAGCGCCCGACGCCTGCCGCCGCTGTCATCAGGCAGCGCCGGGGCGCTATTTGAGGCGGGGAGCTGCCTCGCTGCGCGGGACGCGCCATTTGACCCTACCACGCTGTCATACATTCCAAGCCCGCCGTGAGGGGAACGGCCAGCTTCAGGTTTGCACCTGCAACGTCCTGCCAGCCCTTAACTCCGCCGTGAGGGGAACGGCCCTGTAAAACTACCACCCCCAGCATCCCCAGCGCCCGACGCCTGCCGCCGCTGTCATCAGGCAGCGCCGGGGCGCTATTTGAGGCGGGGAGCTGCCTCGCTGCGCGGGACGCGCCACTTGACCCTACCACGCTGTCATACATTCCAAGCCCGCCGTGAGGGGAACGGCCAGCTTCAGGTTTGCACCTGCAACGTCCTGCCAGCCCTTAACTCCGCCGTGAGGGGAACGGCCCTGTAAAACTACCACCCCCAGCATCCCCAGCATCCCCAGCGCCCGACGCCTGCCGCCGCTGTCATCAGGCAGCGCCGGGGCGCTATTTGAGGCGGGGAGCTGCCTCGCTGCGCGGGACGCGCGCGGGCCGCGGGCGGGCCCGTCCTTGCCCGTCACTGCCCGGTGGTGGCCGGGGCGGGGCCACCCCTCTAAACGGTGTCTTTCAACATCGGTATCCCCAAGGTACTGTGGACTTTGTTTTCTAACTTATTGTAACCTTTTATTGGGTCATTATCCCTGGTTGTTAAACCCTGTTCCTTCCTGCAACAGTTCTGTGGAGCTCTGCGGCAGTAGGCCCCCCCTCGCTGGTTGCCTACCTTGTTTTTACTCTGAGAGTGTAATGTAGTCACTGTCCATTGTCTATTGTATAATAAGGTCCAGTTCGATAACTTGCAAATCTACCGGGCGTAGCCTGTGCCTGCTTGTGTTTGGTCAGAGCCGAGTTTGTCCACACCCTCTGGCCTTTCATTCACATTTTTCTTGTGTTCGTTACCACCGCAGGCATCTATCTATTAATTACAATAGTCCGGGGTTTGACAAAGGTACTGCCGTTTTATTCCATTTTAAAATGCCTCTAAGGTCAGGTAAAGACCGCACTGTCCAACTACATACTTCCAAGGGAATAGTTTCCGGCCCACTAGATGCCTTTATAACTAGAGCTACCGGGATCCTAGAAAAAGAAATAGCACTGACCGAGAAAAGGCTCTCTTTAGATTTAGTCAGTGGTAAGCGTTCCTCTATAGGAACACTGTCTTTAAGCTCTAGCCCCGCAGCCCAAGCTCCGTCTAATTATTCACATTCCATAATGACGGATGCACTGATACATGTTGTGGGAGATGGGGTGGATTCTTTACATTTGTCACATAACCTTGACTCGAGCCCTGATGTTATCCAACACAACGGGTCAAACACTAGTGGCACGGACAGAGGGGACACAATTAATAACTCGGTGTCGAAACAAATAGAAGTGTCTGACCCTGTTACAAAAAAAACCAGCAAAAGGAAATATACCCAAAGCAAACAAGGGGGGAGAGTACAGAAGTTGCCCAAATTAAATGCTGCTAATCAAACCAATGCTGCTGCACCTCAGTCTTACAATGCTACATACCCCCCCATGGTACATCCCAACGTATTGTGCCCCTCTTTAACCACCATTGGTTCATCAGACCCGTGCCCCACTTGCTGCAACAGCGATGAAATCCCTCTGGTAAAAATGGAGGCTATGTTCAAAACCCTTTTGCGCCCCGTCCTGGAGCAAACAAGGTTGATGACCATCAAAATAGAAGCATTGGAATCTGTCGTGAACTCGAATAAGCGCCTACTCCACAAGTTAACTGCCCCCCCCGTAGTAGCGGGGGCCCCCATCTCTCAGCCAAATATAACTAACAACACAGATAATGTATGCCCGGGTAC
Organism: Triturus cristatus; assembly: GCF_964204655.1. Taxonomy (NCBI): domain Eukaryota; kingdom Metazoa; phylum Chordata; class Amphibia; order Caudata; family Salamandridae; genus Triturus; species Triturus cristatus. The sequence continues at coordinate 1,666,448,219 of NC_140591.1, read as the reverse complement.
CACAATGGGGGTAGTAAAAATATCTTCGGCACAGGTGGTCCCCAAGGATATAGACAACACCGCCGGTGCTGATACCCTGGCGCAGGAATCTAGGAAAAACGTCTCCATGACAACAGTGCAGCGAGCTCAAACCAGGAGGGTGGACGACAGGGTAACAGTTGCACATAGCACCCCATCCTTGCCCCTTTTAGGAAAGCCAAATACTATCCGTAACCCTACAATTCATAACGGGAGAAATATTGTTAAGGGCGCCCACCCTTGCATTGACCTACCCCCAGAATCCAACCAATATACCATTGTGCTAACTGGGGTAGTGCCCGTTAAGGAGGGTGTCAAAGAGACAGATAGGGATCTACGTAATAAAGTAGTATATTGGCTGAATAAAAATCGCCCTCTCCCGCCATCAATTTCAACTGAAATCCTATTAGTGAGGAGAGTTGATTGGGTGGGCTTTGGGACCAAAGACTTAGAGGGTGATTGCATTTTAGTATCGTTTAAGGATCCTTGGGTAGTAGAGTCTATTCGAAGGGAAGCAAGGTATGCAAGAATGGGGGATGTACAAACACTGGATCTTGCTTATTTTTACCCCGATAGACATCCTAAACCTACACCCGGCCCCCGCCATAAGCGATTATTAGACAAGAGGCATCTGATTGTGAGAACACCTTGTCACTCCCAACATCCTCAACTCTTCAATCGATACGGCCCTCTTTCTGATCTTGAGGCTGTCGATTGACTATACTTATCATGCAAGGAGCACAGTACAGTGGAGAGCCATAGGAATGTAATACCTGTGCCCGGCGGGGTGGATCTTTCTATGGGGCATGTTGTTGGGGGGGGCCCACTGTCAAATCTTATGGAGGGGTCTGTTGAAGCTACCACAGAGGACATTTCAGAGGAAATCAAGGGGTCGGTTGGTGCTTGTTTGACCCCAAGACTCGAGTTACGGGCTGAACCTGAGAAGGTGGTGGAGATGTTCGTCCCCACTGCGCCAACGATCCAATCATATCAAAATAACGTAATGTCTCCCCATGACTCTCTTAAGGTGGCCTCCTGGAATGTGGCTGGGATCAAGGGCCGGCTACTCTCCGAGGAGTGGCTGGAATTCATAGATTGCTTTGATATCATATTACTACAGGAAACCTGGGCTACGGCCCCAATCCACAGGGCTGGGTTCATTAATTTTTGTAAACCTGCGATCAGAGGTAACAAAGGGCGCGCTTTAGGGGGCCTACTGATCTGGGTGAAGCAATCCCTGGGAGTCCAACTAACAGAAATTTTCCTTGAACATCAAGACCTCATGGGCATCAAGCTGAGCAAAGCCGCCCACAGGGACCTGTTCTTCATTAACATCTATGCACGAGGCCTACCTGGAGGCCGCTGCCCTGGCATTGTCGATGTAGTTGATAGGTATCTTGACAGTTCAGGTAGTGATAATTTGTTTATCCTTGCGGGCGACTTGAACTGTACCTTTGAGCCGCTCCAGGCAGTCGGGGACAGTTGGGGGTCCTCTGAAGATGCAGTTTGGAACATTCCTGACCTGTCAATAGATAAAATCGCCAAAGGGACAGAGGCAGCTTTGAATTGGATGGCCCTATGTTTGACCAGGGGCTTAAGGGCAGTTAATGGCCGCTCCCTATCAGATCAATGTGCCAGCAATACTTTTGATAATGGTTTAAGGAAAAGCCGTATAGATTATATCTTGCTAAAGTTGGAACTTTGGCATTATATGATCGATATGGAAGTGGTATCCCGCCCAGAAAGTGACCACAACCCCTTTTCGCTTAGTTTAAGGTTTCTGGGATCTGATAGATCGAAGAACCCAGATAATGTTACCACAGGCGATCTCACCTTGACCAATGACAGAAGACGGCTGAAATGGTCTAGGATAGTGGGTGATGCCACCCTCCATGAAAGTATTACACAATTGGTTACCCACTCGATGAACGAACTTACGGACATTGTGCCTGAGGGGGCTGGCCTTGATCGTGTCACCAAGACCCACGAAGGTTGTTTTGAACAGCTTAAAATTCTTTTATCCAGTCCATACCCGGCAGTCCCGCCAAAAAAACTATGTTCCCGCCAGAAATGGTATAACGGGAAATGCAGGGAGGCTTACAGCCAATTAGTCAAGGCGGTCAAGTCACGGGTTATGGTAGACATCAAGTTAGCCAGGGCCCAGTATAAAAAAATCCAGTGGGAGGCCAAAAGAGAGTGGGAAGATAGGCATTGGTCCAATCTTCTGGATGCATCGACATCCAACAACCAGACGAAATTCTGGGAATTGGTCAAATGGGGCAGGGACCCAGATTCGAAAATATCTTCTAATCATGTCCTCCCCGGAACTTGGGTGGACTTTTATGCAACCCAATTTAGGTCTGAGATCTCTGTACCCTTTACCCTGCTAAGTGATGAGTATACACTGTTGGACCACGGTGGGGTCCTGTTCTTTTCTGAACAGGAAACAGAATTAGCATTGGGTCTGACTGAGTGGGGGAAGGCTCCTGGGATGGACCTAATCCCCGTTGATCTGTTTAAATCCAACCAAGGACTCTGGATCCCGTACATCACTAGGCTAGCAAATGCAATTGCCCAAGGAGCTAGAATCCCAATGAGCTGGAAGGGGGCCGAGATCCTCCCAATATATAAAAAAGGGGACCGGTCAAACCCGGGCAATTACCGCCCGATCAGCCTTATTGATTCTCTCCAAAAGGTCATCGCTCGAATGATCTTAGGCAGAGTTCAGGGATGGATGGTTTCAGAGTGCATTTTGTCCCCTATGCAAGCAGGCTTTAGAGCTGGTATCAGTACTATCGACCAGGTGTTTAGATTTTGCCTGATGTACTGGAAGGTGGTGCTGTTAGGTGGGGGGAAGATTTTCGCCGCTTTCATTGATCTAAAGGCTGCTTTTGACATGGTTCCGAGGGCCAAACTGTGGTGTGTCTTGAGAGACCTAGGTTTACCCCTGGAACTTCTGGATTTAATCGTCAAATTGCATGAGGACAATTTTGCCAGGGTTCGATGGGGCAGTCAAGGACAAGTGACGGACAGTTTCCCAGTAACACGCGGGGTTCGTCAGGGTTGCGTCCTGGCGCCCACTCTCTTTTTGCTATTTATTGACCAGGTAGTAAACTTTTTCAATACTTTTCCAACAGACGCTCCCTCCCTGGCCGGGAAGAAGTTCCCCATGCTCATCTTCGCTGATGACACTCTGCTCCTCTCTAAGACCAGAAGCGGTTTACAACGGGCATTGAACCGCTTCGAGGAGTTTTGTGTCATCAACGACCTGAAGGTTAACGTGAGCAAAACTAAGTTCATGGTATTCACAAGGAATACTTCGGTTCGGAGCTCGGTAATGATGGGCGGTGCCAACTTGGAACAAGTAGACCATATGTCCTACCTAGGGGTTACATTAGATTTTCGCTTGCGATGGAAGGAGCAGGTAGTTGTACAGCAGCTTAAACTGGCCCGCCTAACTGGCTGTCTCGTCAGGGAACAAAAGAGATCCATCACTAAACGAGTGCACCCCGCGCTAAAAATCTACGATGCAAAGATCAACGCTGCTATTTTATATGGAGCGGATCTTTGGGCGTACACGGATCTATCTAGCCTGTTTAAAGCACAGTGCAAGTTCCTGCGGAATTTAGTGGGGCTTCCTCAATCAACTCCATCTATACCCCTTTGTTTGGACTTGGGATGCAATCCAATCAACGAGATGGCGAGGTACAGATTGGTTGCCCTTTGGAGACGGATTTGGTCTTCCCCTGACCTTGTCTCATTTGCTAAGGAGCTTGCCGAAGTTAGGTCCCTGGAGGGATCCGGGAGAATTCCATGGCTATGTACGGTTAGAACCATTTTGGTCCAAATGGGTCTGGAACAGTTGTGGTTGTCTCCTGGAACTAATGTGTTTCCCTCCAAACCAGAATTTAAAGCACTGTACTGGGCCTCGGTCAGACAAACCCTAGTGTCTGCTTCCAGCTCCACTAGTCTAACTGGCAGGTTCCTGGCTAACAAGCTGGACCCTTCCCGCGAGATCTATTGGGACATTATTACCAGGCCGTTGGATAAGAAACTCTACCACCAGTTTCGGGTGGGTTCTCTGCCCCTGAATACATTTGTTAAAAATTGGGGCACAGGAATAACCGAATTTTGCAAATGGTGCCCTGGCCACAAGGAGTCAGAGGGCCACCTTTTATTTGCCTGCCCCAAGTACCACGACCCTCGCAAAAAATGGTTAAAACCTTTGTTCCAACGCTTTACTTGTGGCAGGTCCGCTGAGGCTATTCGGGTACTAAAGACCAATACTTCAGAGTTGTTTGTGGTGAGCACAGCGAAATTTTTGGGTTGGGCTTGGATTATTAGAGCCCAAAAATAGCAAGGAGTTGCTTGATCATACGATTCATTTTTAAAAGTTTTAATCCAAAATTGGATATTGCACAGTATTTTAAGATGGTTTTATTTATTGATTTTATGTTTTAATAAGGAACTGTATACACAAACGGATCGTCTTAATACAAATGGGATGTTCAACTGGGATTATTTTTAAATGTATAGTTTTTATCGTGTGTAAATTGGTCAGTATGTGGTGTTTATAATGTATGACCTTAACTGTTTGTGTAAACCTCCTTGTCTTTTGTGATTTTATTATCGAAATAAAGACTTTAAAAATCTGAATCTGAATCTGACTGGTTATCATTTATAGAGGGTCATGATATTGTGGCCTTTCAGGAAACATGGGCACAGAGTCCAATCTTCCACCCAGGCAACCTGAATTTTGTGAAACCCGCCATCGCTGGACAAAAAGGGAGACCCTCAGGGGGACTTACTGTATGGGTAAGGCAACATTCAGGATATAGGGTCGAAGAGATACCAATGCATAGCCCGGACATCTTGGCTATTATAATACGTTCTAAACACGACCTAGATATAATTGTAATTAATGAATATGCGAGAGGAATGGCGGGCGGGAAACTTTCAAATACTGTTTCTCTAGTAGATACCTTTATTGAGAATCACAGGGGTAAAAATCATATGGTAATAGCAGGTGATTTTAATTGTACTTTTGAGCCTTTAGATCATGAGGATGGTGCCCTCAGTAGTGATGAGGATTCTCCCTTGGGCATTCCATTGCTGACACTACCCCGATAAAAAAATGCACTCCAGATAAAAAGCTTGTGTCTGGGGCGAGGTATTAGTGCCTTCAATGGGAGGACATTATCGGACAGTGAGGCCTTGTATACCTATAATAATGGGTTAAGAAGTAGTCAAATTGATTACCCTCTTTTTAATTTGGAACTGTGGGCCAGACTTGTTGATATGTTGGTCCAACAGAGAACCGAGAGTGATCACAACTCATTATTATTAACCTTACAGATGAAGGGGCTGGATATGCAGTCAGAGCCAACAGAGATAGTAACTGCAGATGTTATTGTGTCAAATGATATACGAAGGGTAAAATGGGCAACATTAATGGGAAATGACAACACCCCAGAACAAATGAAGGCAGCGGTGGAAAATACATTAACAGTCATGTCAACTTTAGACACCCAAGAAGACACTGATGCTGTCATTATCCAAGCCCACGAAGAGCTGTTTATAAAGCTTAAATGTTATTTCCTTAAGCCTAAAAAAGCTAGCAGTCGTAGAGCTCAAAAGTCAAAAACTGGTACAATAAGGATTGTGGAGTTGCTTATAAGCATTAGTCCCAAACTATAAGAATAAAATCAATGGAGGATGTCAAACTTGCACAGATTGCGTATAAAAAAGCTCAACTAGTAGTGAAAAAGGAGTTTGATGAGAAAAGGTGGAATGAACTTCTGCAAGCGAGTAATGGGGGAAAATATGCAGAAATAAAGGCAGACAGTAAAGTGGGGGAGTGGTGAAAATAGATAAGCTCCGTATAATGTAGCACCTGAACAGCGGGTTTCCTATTTTCAGGAACAATTTGCTGCCACGTCAGATAGTTCCAAAAACCTTTATATAGTAGTTCCTGACACCACGTTGACCTTTGGGATGGGGAGGTTGAAATTGCCTTGGAGGCGATACCAATGGGAAGAGCCCCTGGCCCAGACTGCATTCCGGCCGATTTATTCAGGTATGATAGAGCCAACTGGCTTAAGTATATTCACACACTTGCTAATTCAATGGCTAGAGGGGCTACTATCCCCGAAACTTGGTGAGGTGCTGAAATTATACCAATATACAAAAAGGTGGACCGCACCTGTCCAAGTAACTACAGGCCTATAAGTTTAATAGACAGGATGCAAAAGATCATGGCCAGGCTCGTGTTGAGCAGAATTAACACTAGGATAGGTGAATATGATATCTTATCAACACTACAAGCTGGTTTCCGTCCCCATGTTAGTACCATCGACCAAGTTTTCAGGTTCATCCTGATCTACTGGAGTAATGTAATTATTGCTGGGGGAACTATTTTAGCAGCTTTTATAGATTTGAAATCTGCGTTTGATTTAGTCCCCCCCAGTAAGCTATGGGAATCATTAAAGGAATCAGGGATGCCTTCAGAATTATTTGCCCTAATTGTCAAAAACATGAGTCCAATTACGCCCAGGTTCGTTTTGGTACCCAGGGAAACGTAATGGATAGGTTCCCTGTAACTAAAAGGGTTCGACAAGGGTGCGTCTGGCCCCCACTCTCTTTTCACTGTTCATTAACAGGGTTGTGAATTACTATTCTACATACCCGACTGACGCATCTATACTAGCTGGCATGTAGGTACCTCTGTTAATGTTTGCCGATGATACCCTAATTCTATCTAAGACACAAACAGGGCTGCAGCGAGCTTTGGATAGATTTGGGGTCTTCTGCAGTGACCATGAGATAGTAGTTAACGTAGACAAAACAAAATTCATGGTCTTACATAAACATAAAATAGTGAAAGAAAGAGTAGCTATGAATAATGCTCTATTGTAACAAACTGACATTTTCACATATTTGGGGGTCACCCTGGGAAAGAGGTTGAACTGGAAACCCTAGATAGACTTACTGGCCCTTAGGCATACCCAACTTGCAGGTGTCTTATTAAACGAGTGTCGACTTTCACAAACTAAGCCGATCGGACCTGCATTAACGATATATAATGTTAAGATCAGGGCTTCAATCCTATATGGTGCCGAGCTCTGGAGTTACGAAAATGTAACATCCTTAGCCATAACCCAGAATAAGTTCATTAGAATCCTAAAGGTCTCCCACAATCCACTCCTCTCAAACCCCTCTTCTTAGATCTGGGCTGTACAGCATTTGATGAGATAGCACGATTTAGGCCTATAGCTTATTGGAGAAGGCTCTGGACTATGCCATAGCTGCTACCCTACGCAAATGCATTAAAACATGTAAGAGAAGCTGATTCGTAATGTAAAATCCAATGGCTACAAAAAATCTAATGCACATTGGTTGACATGGGTTTCAGCCACTTTTGGGAGCATCCAGTTGGTAGCCTGTTTCCATCAAAAAAAGATTACCAGGTAGCTTATTGGAATATGGTTAACATCAGTTGTATGTCATCTATACAAAATACTTCCCTAACTGGTATCTTCCTGAAGCATAAGAATGAAACAAGGTTTGAGGCTCAATGGAAATATATTTCTGGACCATGTGATAGGAAACTCTTTCACCAATTTAGAGTAGGCTCACTCCCTATAAATTCGTTCACATCAAAATGGCAAAACAAAATGGACACACACTGCCCTTCCTGCCAAATAATGGATGAGTCTAACATGCATATATTGTTTGTATGCTCAGCATATAAGTGCCCCAGAGACAAATGGCTAAAGCTGATTTGTTCTAATCTTGGGACTAATTCAAGTAAAATTGCACTAAGTATACTCAAGACGAATTTGCACGAAGAGATAGTAATAGCAATGGCAAAGTTTCTGAGCTGGATGTGGGGTATTCGAAGGAATAATGTGAAGAAACTAGGTGTAACTAATGTTAACCCTGCTTCCAATAATTTTTAAGTATTCTTATGCATTGTTAATTGGGGAGTCTCACATTTCCATAGGTTCTGTTTCATTCATTTAAAAATCTGTATGACTTTTTTAATATAATCTTTTTTTTTTTTTTGGGAGAGTTTTATATAGTGCGAACTTGACCCGAATCCAATCAGGTATCAGAGCGCTTTACATAGCACCAGTTACGTTACCTTACATGAGGACACACATTCATTTTTTGTTAGGCACAGATATTTGCAACATTACAGTATGTATCAGTAAAAAACAACGTCTTGTAATATATTGCTTTTATTCTGTCTTTTATGATTGAAAATATCGCAATAAAGACTAATTTGATTTGATTTGATATATTTGTATTTTAATGTTTTACACATTTATATTTTGTTTTTTATTTATATTGTTTTTTAAATTATTTTTGTTAATGTTGATATTTTTTGTTTGCTTTTAAGTTTGAATTGACTATAGTGAGAATAGTAGTGTTTATCCCTCTGCAATCCAACACTTTCCCTACTGTTACACTCACTGGAGAGGGAATAGTAGTTTTTACCCATCCGCTATACAACACTTCCCCTTTTGTTACACTCACTGGAGTGGAAATAGTAATTTTCACCCCTCCGCTATACAACACTTTCCTTACTGTTGCACTTGATGGAGTGGAAATAGTAATTTTTACCCCTATGCTATCCAATGCTTTCCCTACTGTTGCTCCCACTGGACTGGTAATAGTAATGTTTACACCTCCGCTATCCAACTCTTTCCCTACTTTTGCACTGACTGGAGTGAAAATAGTAATTTATAACCCTCGACTATCCCACACTTACCCTACTATTGCACTCACTGGAATGGAAATATTAATTTTTATCTCTCCGCTATACAACACTTCCCCTACTGTTGCACTTACTGGAGTGGGAATAGTAATTTTTACACCTCCGCTGTCCATCACTTTCCCTACTGTTGCACTGACTGGAGGGGGAACAGTAAATGTTATCCCTCCGCTATAACATAACATAAGTATTTGTAAAGCGCACGTTCACCCAGAGGTCTCTTGGCGCTGAATAACAAATGTTCATTGTTACCCAATGGTACTCATTTTATCAACCTTAGATGGATGAAAGGCAGAGTGGACCCGCAGGGATTTGAACCTGTGACCATGAGGTTGAACACAGGTCCCTGCAATGGATGCATTAGTCCACTGAGCCACCAGACCCGGCTATTCCTTACTGTTGCTCTCAATAGAGTGGGGATAGAAATGTTTACCCCTCCGCTATCCAACACTTTCCCTACTGTTGCATTGATTAGAGTGGGACATTTAAGTTTAAATGTTTTTAAATAGTTCAATGTTTTAATTATTAATTGAATGTTTTTTAACATACATTTTTATGTTATTGTGTTATTGGTATATGTATATACATATATTTATTTGTTAAATGCGTATATATTTTTTAAATTATAAAATAAAATGTAATTAATAGTTTGTTAATTGTTTTACAGTAAATGTATACAATAATTATTATATCTTTTTGCTTTATTTTTTAGGTTAAGTTTATTTGTTATTTTTGGTAAAATGTATTTTAAATATATACATATTTTTTTAATTAATTTTATTATTTCATCTATTTAATATTAAATATTTTCGTTTATATATAAAAATGATATTTTTCCATCTATGTTTATGTCACTGATATATTTGTTTCAATATTTTTGTACTTACCTTTATAATTATACAATGTCGATATTATTGACATCTATATTTATGACTCGATATTGTGGTATGGGGATCTTTTGGTTGTCGTTGTTTTGTCAGTGAACCCTCCCTCTTACCTTGAACTTGTCCTCCGACTGGTTTAAAGTCCTTCCAGGTTGGCCATCCTAGCCGATGCTCCACCTCTCTGCACTCTTTCATTCAAGCCTGTCTGTTTCCGTGCTAGGTGCAGCATCCAGCTTTTGTCTCTTATTTTTGTCTTTCTCTTTTGTACTTGTTTTTTACACCGTCTTTTGTTCTGCTTGTTTTGCTCTGCCCAGTCTTTGTGTTTTCCCTCCTCCCCCATGCTCTTCATACCTTTCTCCTCCTCATTCCACTCGCCTCACCTGTTTCTCTACATGCCTTCTCCCATGTGGTTCTCCCATTGCCCTCTCATACTGTTATCATGCCTCTCCCAAGCCCCACCCCCTATGCTTCTCCCCATCTAGGACTTACTTAATAGCGTGACAATGCCGCCTGCATGCCAAAGGTAAACTAATTTACACCCGCCCATGCCTGGACCATTCCCAGCACCACAAACCCTAGTCTTCCAACCGCTACAGATGTCTGACCTGCTAGTTCCCCACACCGAACGCCATAACCACATCTGTCCAGCACCATACTGCATCGCACCATGCTGCACCGCGTGGTCAGTCCCTTCACATCTGCTCATTGCCGCTTCTCCTGGAGAATCCCCATGCCATGCTCCACACACATGGCACCCTATATCACCTCCATGCTTCTCAACACCAGATTCCTCTGCAAGCATGCCACCGAGATCTGGGACTCCCACTCCGTGGATATCCTCTTTCTCACCAAAACCTGGCTCAGCCCATCCTCACCCCTGCCATCACCATGGCCATGCCTGGGATAGAAGCTAATCCACTGTGGCATGCCTAACAAGCCAGAGGTCTTGCAATCATCCACAAGGTAACCATCACCTGCACCACCTCTCTGGATGAACATACCGCACTCATGGAATAGCTGCACTTCCTATCTACAGATAAGCCAATCCACGACCATCACAGGCACCCTCACCTACCTACTACCTGGTTCCCACACCTCTTTCAGTAGCCTCCTCACCGACTTCATTACCCTCATCGCCATCAGATCCAATGACTTCCTGTTACATGGTGATCTCAACGTTCATCTTGACCACGTCATGGGCTGAAATGCCATCAGCCTCCTAAAAAATTTCAACAACATTGGCCTCATGCATACTTTATAGGACCCAAATCACACCACTGAACAGACTCCTGACTGTATCTCCGCGTCCAGTGATAACATCGCCTTCAGCAAAACCTCCCTGCCCACATTGACAGACCCCTCCATCATATACTTCTAGATCAGTGCCCCCCACCCAAACATACCCAAAAAATCTAAAATGACCATCAGACTCAGCCACAACTTGAGCAACATAACAGAGCAACAAAGCAGAATCAGACTGGACATATGCCCTCAGGTCCAACCATCCACCCCTCACTGGCATCCTACACATAGACCTACCCACAACTTTATCTCATATTGCTGGCCCCTTTGAAAATAATCAGACACATTAAAACTTACGCTCAAACATGCTTGTACACTGAGGACCTCAGAGACTCCAAGCCCCACTGCAAGCAGCTGCAAAGAATATAGAGGACCAGCCGAGACAGCACCTCCAGAGACACCTACAAAGTCACCATTGGAAGGTACCATGCACACATTCAGAGAAGCCAGGAAAGCTGCCCTCATGATCAGATTCCACTCCTGCTCCAAAACTGACAAAGAACTTATCAACAACCGAAAAGGAGTTCCCCAATCTAATGGCTGCTACATACACCATCACCCACAACAGATCCTTTGTGCTAACCTATTGGACTTCTTCCACAACAAATCCTTCAAGTTCCACTGCATCTTTGCATCCCAAACCACCACTGAGGACATCACCATGCAACCTCTCCCTGACACCTAGAGCATCCACCTCCTAACAAGCTGGAGCCCACTCACCACAGAGGACACCATCAAAACCATGCAGACTGTCGCCCTCAGACCCCTGCCCTCACCACATGTACAACCTGGGAAGCACATTGGTCAGCATCAGCCTGAAGTACTGGGAATTTTAAGCCCAGCGGTGCAGGGGAACACACCCTATGACTTCGGGTTCTTCCTGTTTCAGACCTACAGAAACACAGAGTCTTCTGGGTGAAGTCAAAGATCAGTTTATTGGCTGCAGACCAATTACAGGTATCCTAGAAGTACAACAGTGTGTATGTTCTCAAGAGACTGCTAAAAATCACAGAAATGGGCTTCTCCTTAAATACAAAATATCCTGCTTCAGGCATACATTCCTAGTATTATGGCATGGTCATTTGGATGTATACATTTCAAACGAAAAGGCAGAGTCATGATGACCATCCCACATTCCAGTTAAGCCAGCCCGCAATTATTTACCCAGCAAGGCTCATATCCCACATCAGATATCGATAGGCCCCAATAAACATGAGCATCTCCTGTTTGGAAAACAAGCCATAAAGCAGGAACAGTCAGGTGTGAAAGAGATTAGCTGGAGGCTCGTGTTTAATGTAAAGGCTTTATGGTGTGCCAAGCCCTGATGCTAATCACAGGTGGCCAGAGGACGGGGAACTCGTGAGACCAGACTGACCTGGGGCAGCGGAGCCAAGCTGCCCAGGTCACAGAAAAGTCAAAGGAAAGGCACATGTGCTCTGAAAGGCCCGTATTTGCTTCATGCTATGTAGTCTATGTGAGAGCAACCATAAGATGGCCACCGCTCTAAAATGGAACCCACGTAATGATGTATAATAGCGTATACACAGTGCATTCATAGCTAAAACGTTACACAAAGCACTTGTACATACCGCATTAACCATTTGCGGTTCACTAATACCGGGGTAGACAGGGGTAGGGCCCTGCCTCCTACGCGGTCCCAAATTGCAAAGTACGACAGACCCTCCTTTTGCCCTTACATAGGCAATAACTATACTCATTTCAATCCGAGTCTAGGTCCATATTCATGAAGTGATGGAGATGTTGCTGTAGCATCATCCTATTACTTAGCTCGTCCCTCGATACAGGTTTCCTTACACATAATGTAGCACAGAGGCCACATATCACAGGAGCACACTGTATGCACAGACAGAACAGGAAAATGATGGCTAAGATCATTCCAATGACCATCAGAACTTTCCAACCCCAGGCAGATATCAGTTCCCAGAACCACCCCACCAGTAACCAATCTCCTTTATCCACGTGTATGGACTCAGATATTTTATGTAGTTTGGAGATGGCTTGATAAACTGTTGGAGCGTTGTCTGGTATGAAAATGCAACAACTGGATTGGATAACCTTACATACCCCACCGCGGTCTGCAAGTATGACGTCTAGAACCATGCGGTTCTGCAAAGTCATGAGGCGATCCGCTTGGAGCTCAGCTGTCAAATTACCAAGGGCACCAGCCGTAACATTAACAGTGGATTCAACCACACAAGTCAGCTGTCTCAGGTTCCTACTATTGACCATAGGTCCCCAAAACGGAAGGAAACCCAAAAAGAAATCTCCTGCTTCCTGACCGGCAGTATCCTCCTTACTAATCACGCCTCTCACAACTCTGGTCTTGTGATAGTCAGAGGCGGCAGTAAATGTTGACGGTAGCAGATTTGCAATATAACATGTGCCCGAGAAATCAGGGGGCAACCATGTATATGCTCGGTCATTGCAGATAAAATATGTACCCTTGGCAGCCAAAAACGCAGGGGAAAACTGTGACAGAAAAGTGTACGTTTCAGTACAGTCACTTCTCCCCAGTTGAGCTCTAGGATTCTGACCATTACCTTGCAAACAGAACCGACCTATGTGGTTTACAACCCAGATTGGGGATGAGATTTTTCGCTGTCTTTCACCCAGACTAATACTATACCCCGTCGCGTTCCACCCTACATAAGCTCTCAACTCTTCTTTAGGAATAGATGAGTATGCATCGATATCTCTGCTCATATCGGCAACTCCTTTCATTAAGGCTTTGTTATTGGTGCTAGGTCTGATGGAACGCGGTTGTCGCGGGGAGTACGCATCTAGTGCAAAGAGAAACATGGTCTGGAATGCCCATGACGATCCATTGTAACTATACGGCAGCACTAGATAGGGAATACCCTTATTAATGGTATGTGGCATTAAAACACACACCCAGCAATTGGTTGTATTCATGACTAGTTGGTGCTGGTGCAGGAGCTGAATAAACGAGTTATTCACAAACTCTGATCGTCTAGCTTGTTCATGTTCAGGCAGAGGGTGAAAAGAGTGTGAGGAGACAGTAGGAGGAGGTATAGGCTGTACAGTGGGTGCAATGGGCTCTTGAGAGGAGAAGAATACAAATCCTACAGTAAACACTACCATACTACATAATACAAACAGGCATAAAAATACAAAATGTTTGCTCTTCATTATTTTACACATTCTTACTTTAAAGTTCATTTCCTCAGCGGGTCTCTCCATCTTGAAAAACTCCATCCTCTTATCGTGCCGCTCGCGGCGGGTGAGTATCTTCTGCTAAGGAGTACGCCTGTCAGTCCAGGGAACGCCCTAGACCAACCAGAACCGTCGACCTAACGTCTTCGGCCTGTACCCCAAAGTCTTGGCACCGCGACCCTGCGGCTGAACCCGGATGGTGGTTCGAAAAACAAAAATCAAGAAAGTCCTTCAGATGGGAGAGCGCTGGTTATCAAAAAATAAAAAGGTAAAAGAAAAAGAATATTTACTTGTCCATAGGCCTTGGTCTTAGATTATCATGAAAACGGCCGGGTACTGTCTGATCTTGAAACAAGAGTTCAGGCTCTGTGGTGTCCAATCGAATTGACGGTGGCACAGCTTCTTGCAAAATATCGTCACTTTCCTGTGCTGAAGCTGTGCCTCTTACGCGTGCATCACTGAACGGCACAAAACGAGGTACAGTGTCTGTTTCAGAGTCTGCGATACCCTCCTGGACCCACTGGTCATACGGCAGAGGCAAAGGTATCCTCTTCACGTGGGCGCCGTGGATCCAGTTCTTTTTCCCCTTTACTCGAACAGCTGATCTTGTAGATAGGAGTACAAGATGAGGGCCGATCCAACGAGGCTCATCGTTGCTCTTGCGCTGAAAATTTTTCACCAAGACCCATGTGCCAGGGTCGATAGGGTGTCCTGGAGCCTCAGAGTATCGTGCACCTGTTGGTGTAAAACACGTAATTTAGCCGTCAATTCATACAAGTAATCAAGCAGTACTGGGTGTTCGATTTCACTGAATTTTGTCGGTCTTGGCACACCCCATACATTGGCCGGGCGGCCAAAAACGACCTCGTAGGGACTAAGTCCCACTCGGGAATGCACGGTCATTCTGGTGGACAGGAGGGCTAGAGGCAGAGCGTCAGGCCATTTAAGACCTGAGCTCGCTTGGATTTTGGCCAGTTTGAGTTTTAGAGCGCCATTGTAGCGCTCTACTAATCCAGCTGATTGGGGGTGATTTGCAGCGTGGAACTTTTGCTTTATACCTAGTCCCTCACACACATTCTTCATCACTTTACCCACAAACTCACTCCCATTATCACTCCACACCATTCTCGGCATTCCAAACCTAGGGAAAAATTCCTTCATAAGGGCTTTGGCTGTGGATAGAGCAGTGTTATCTTTTAGGGGATAGGCCTCTATCCATTTTGAGAAAGCGCAAACAACCACCAATACATATTTCAGGTTGTTGCATCTTTGCATGTGGATAAAATCTAGCTGCAAAACTTCAAATGGATATGATGGAGGCGCAAAATGACCAGCTGGAGTTGGGGTTCCCCTACCAGGGTTGTACTTCAAGCATACCATACAATTCTTGACCACATTCTCTGCACACTTGGGAATTCCAGCATTCTGCCATACTGGAGCCAACAACTTACAGATTCCTTTCGTACTGATATGTGCTATTCCATGTGCCATAGTAACCACTGGAAGCACATATGCATCAGGTAACAACCATCGCCTATGTTCTGACATA
This sequence comes from Triturus cristatus, assembly GCF_964204655.1. Lineage (NCBI taxonomy): Eukaryota > Metazoa > Chordata > Amphibia > Caudata > Salamandridae > Triturus > Triturus cristatus. Next base: position 1,666,432,495 of record NC_140591.1, on the reverse strand, counting down.
TCAATCCAACAACCATTCCCATCCAACTTACCCATACTTTATCTCCACTTGCTCAACTCTTTCTCTGTGGCTTCAGCTTGAAGGGACTTTACACTTTCTATTGTGTTTTCACACATTCCAACATCACCAACCCATCTGGCAGGGCCTGCAACATACATTCGAGTCTTTACATCTTTTGCTGTTTCTTTCGCGGTTTCATCAGCAAACGCATTACCACGACCAACATCATCAGTGATTTTCTTGTGCGCACTGCATTTCATAATCGCAACTTGTAACGGTAGGGTCAGTGATTCAAGGAGATCATTCACCAACTTGCCATTCTGAATCTTAGCTCCATGCGAAGTCAGGAACCCACGTTCTTTCCACAATCTCCCAAAACTATGAGCCACGCCAAAGGCGTATTGGCTATCCGTATATATATTCACTTTCATTCCTTCAGACAACACGCATGCTCTCGTAAGGGCAATCAATTCTGCTGCTTGAGCCGAATTGTGTGGCACGCGCGCTGTTTCCACAATCGTGTGCAAAGTCGTGATAGCATATGCAGCAGTCGTATCACCATTCGGAAGCTTGAAACACGAACCATCCACCCATAAAGTACCATCACACTCAGTCAGGGGAGTATCTTTAAGATCTACTCTCCCTTTTGTCTCTTCTTCTGTTCTGAACAGACAATCATGTTGCTCAATCTCATCTAGGTCTGCTGGAATTGGTAATAGTGTAGCTGGATTCAACGTGTTGCATCTCTTTATGTGTATATGATTTGCTAGCAGTGTCAGCTCATAACCAGATAATCGCGCACTAGTTAAGTGTTGTGTCTTGGTCCTGTTTAACAATGTGTCCACAGCATGTGGAACCATAACAATTAATGTATTATCCATTACTAGGCCAGCAGACTGTCGAATAGACATAGCTGCGGCGGCTGTGGCTCTCAGACAACTTGGCAATGCCCTCGCTACCGGGTCCAAGGTTGACGAAAAATATGCGCATGGACGCGGTCTATCGCCAAAGGGCTGTGTTAACACTGATAATGCGCAACCATCTTTCTCATGAACATACAATGTAAAAGGCTTACTGTAGTCAGGGGTACCCAACACAGGAGCTGAACACAATGCATCACGCAATTCCAAAAAACTTTTCTGACACTCTTCAGACCATGGAATAGGATTCGGTGTGTCTTTGCATGTTAATGCTAACAAAGGTTTTGAAAACAAGGAAAAATTAGGCATCCAATGCCTACAGTATGAAGTAATGCCCAAGAAAGCACGCACTTCTCTCTGTGTTCTTGGCACACTCAACTGTGCAATGGCTTGAATTCGTTCTGGGGTCAGTTTCCTTCCCTCCTTCGATAAGAGATGACCTAAGTAGGTGTACTGCTCGATTTTCCCGGCCTTCCGGTGTTGCAGGGCAATCCATATGACTTCAGTCTCTTTCCATTCAAGTCTAAGGGTTAGAGTAGTGTATAGAGCCTATTTATTAGGCACTTCAACATGATCCTGTGTTCTTCCCCATAGATCAGGGTTTGCATACATATCCTAGGGGATAGATTCGTTAGCATTAGGGGTAATATGTTCTGTAGTAGGGGTATCTAATGGAGCTGTGCTGCATTCAGGCCTGGTAGGCCTTAAACGGGAGAAACTCCATCTTTCCTCCTGCTCTGGCAGCTTGGGAAGTTTCTAGGTCATAGGCAGTGTTTTAGTTAGGAGGTGTTATTCGCTTGGAGAGAACCGGTTCAGGCCGGCCCTTATCGAAGGATTGTATTCTCCTTCATGCTGAAGACACTACAACAGGCCGGCCGGCTGGGAACGTGTCCTTGGCACGGGGAGGTACAGGAATTTGGTGGGCGGCAGGTTTCGAGCTGGAAATTTCCATGAGAGAATGCACATCTATATTAGTGAAAGTCTGAGGCAGACACTTGCACTTGCTTCTAGACCATAGGCGGCATCTGGCCGTTAGCAGTAAAGCTACTACTTATTCCAGGGAAGACAGATGATGAACCTGAATCTAAAGAGAAGAGATTAGCTGATGAGGAGGAGGTTCCAGTGACTCGGAGGAAAAAGAGAAGGGAGTAAATCTGTGACTGCAGAGGTGTGACTTCCAGGCGAAGCCAAGGCGCAGACGGGAAGGGAACTTAGATGACCTTTGAGTACAGGATGAATATCACCAGGTGACGTTAACCCTTTACTATTAGAGTATACAACTTAACCTTTCACTTTCCTTGCAGGTTGTCTATATATATATAATGTATTCTGCGAATGTGCATGTGGCATTTAAATAAAGTATTTAGCTTGTTGTACGTTAGCATGTGTTGTGTACTTTTGTATAGGAGGACAGTCTATTCTTTAGTCAGAGTTGCCTTAAAATGAACAGAGATTAATCCTGGTCAGGTAAGTGGTAACTGGATGAGGGGAAAAACAAGCCCCTCGAACTAAGAGAACAGGTTGTGCTCAACTAATAGTCTTTGTGTGATCGAATACATAGTAATCCCAATTCCCCTGTCGTGAACCACGGTAATAATAGGACGAGCTCGTGCTAAGGCTGCCGTCTGGGTAGGAGATTCTGGGTCTGCCTGAGACCGCGAGACTGTGGCTGCCGTCTGGGTAGGAGATTCTGGGTCTGCCTGAGACCGCGAGACTGTGGCTGCCGTCTGGGTAGGAGATTCTGGGTCTGCCTGAGACCGCGAGACTGTGGCTGCCGTCTGGGTAGGAGATTCTGGGTCTGCCTGAGACCGCGAGACTGTGGCTGCCGTCTGGGTAGGAGATTCTGGGTCTGCCTGAGACCGCGAGACTGTGGCTGCCGTCTGGGTAGGAGATTCTGGGTCTGCCTGAGACCGCGAGACTGTGGCTGCCGTCTGGGTAGGAGATTCTGGGTCTGCCTGAGACCGCGAGACTGTGGCTGCCGTCTGGGTAGGAGATTCTGGGTCTGCCTGAGACCGCGAGACTGTGGCTGCCATCTGGGTAGGAGATTCTGGGTCTGCCTGAGACCGCGAGACTGTGGCTGCCGTCTGGGTAGGAGATTCTGGGTCTGCCTGAGACCGCGAGACTGTGGCTGCCGTCTGGGTAGGAGATTCTGGGTCTGCCTGAGACCGCGAGACTGTGGCTGCCGTCTGGGTAGGAGATTCTGGGTCTGCCTGAGACCGCGAGACTGTGGCTGCCGCCTGGGTAGGAGATTCTGGGTCTGCCTGAGACCGCGAGACTGTGGCTGCCGTCTGGGTAGGAGATTCTGGGTCTGTCTGAGATCGCGAGGCTGTGAGGTCTTGATATATATATATAATAGGAATTCCCTGTCCTTAGGTGGTACATATATATGTGGTTATTTAGGTGTAAAAAGGCCCTAGGGAGGGGGTAACGTTCTGGTTTGGGTTGAAAAGGCTCTGTGGAGCAGGTTCTATCAGGAGGAAAAACCAAAGCAGAACATTTGGCGTCACGAACCGTTTACGTATTCTGTGTGCGTTGTGTTGTCCCGTGTTTGCTTCTAGTGTGTGCGTGACTTTGTTTGTATGTTCTTTGTGCTATACTGCTGTGTCTAGCCTTTCTTCTTTCTTTTCTTTCTCTTCTTCTCTCTTTTTTTTGCGATCTGTTCTAAACAATGTAAATATACTTTTAAGTTGCCTGTTGATATTCCCGGCTGGGATTCAATGCCTTGTGAAGCCCTAGCCCGGGAGTGGGCTGAGTAATTGGAGACAGACTTTTGAACATCACTTGATTTATTTGAATGGGGGCAGACAGTATGATGTGCTGGCTCGTGAAGTGAGCTCATTGTGCTGCTTTAGAATTGGTATGTGTATATTTCAGCGTGTCTTCTGAAGGGTGCTTGTAAATAGCTTACTACGTGAGGCAGAGAGGGCTGGATCCCTTTCAAGTGTTAGTTAAGGAATGCATATCTACTGTTTTCAGTTGTAAAGTGCATGTAAGATCTCAAACCGTGGCTCTGAAACGTGGGACTCCCTTGAAATTCCAGTCTCCGTAGTTGCAAGGAAGGGTGTTATTCAGCAGGTGATTGATGGCATCTTGGAGAGAGACAGCGGTGTTATTTTCATGTGTTGGTTACCATGCATTACACATGTGGGCATTTGCAATGAGAACGTAGTAAGTTGAACACAGAGCTGGTTGATGCCCGGTTTGCTAATATATCTTTGACGACTGAATTAAACGTGTACCAGGCTGTGAAGTTGTTCACTTTGCCATGCCAGACTGATTCAGGTGTAATAAGTGTAACAGAGAATGCTGGCAGGCTATGAGCTACACAGGCGGTTTTAATTAATTCCTCTAGGGAGCTTTCTCAGCCTGCATGGAATGTGCATAAAAGTACACTGACTAATGTTGTAAGATTCTCGATCACCGGTTGCGGACATAAATTACACATGACTCTGTATGATATATTTTGCTTTAAAAGATGATTGCTACAATGTGATTTTGGATGTGCACAGCTGATTGTGTACAATAAGTCTGATATATGGTCTCTTCATTAACATGTACATTTATTTCCTAAGGTGCTTCTAGAGCAATGTGCCCTTTTTAGTTACAGGAAAGTGCAGGGAATTAATAGGTCCCTTTTAATTCCAGATGCTGGGCACATATTGTGCTTTTGCGCCCCAACAAATACTGAACAAAGCTGGGTTAGAGGCTATGTGATTTGCCTATGGGAGAGCATTTTCAGATTCAGACATGTGCAGTCTTGTTGGAGGTAAGCAGTGGTTACAGCTATTTTTCCTCTCAGACCTGTAAAATAGCTGTTCTGGAAGTGGGTCATTTAACAGCGTCTTTCAGATTGCTGTTTGGGAGTCTTGCATTGAGATCATCCAGCAACGCTGGGAAGCAGTCAGGCTTTCTGTGAAGTCCGAGAAGGAATTCCTACGGGAGGGGTCATCTCATCTCAGCTCCTCTCCTCCGTAGGTAGGGACAGCTTCCTGGGCATAACTGTCTGGGAGGCTTGCACAGGCGCAGGCCCCCCCCCCCCCCATGAGCAGAGTCGCAGACAGTCCAAGTAAGTTGGCAGGCGTGCAGTTCTCTCCGACCTTGAAGGACATAAGGTGTGGGCTACAGACAGCCGGAGAACTCTCTGCTTGTTATCTTTGGCAAGAGGCCATTTAGAGTCCGCGGAGATTTGTGAAGGGGGGCTGAACCTGTGAGGGGTGCAGTGAGAGAAGTCAGAGAAGGAGACTGCCCCAGCCCTTCTTGCTGTGTATTGAAACAGAGGGATTTTATCAAGACTTTAGAGGCTGAAGTGTTAGTAGTATTATTACACGATTCCCCAGAGCTGGAGGAGACCTATATAGACAGAAATTAAAATATTGTACTTTTAAAAATGTTCTTTGCAAGAAAAGTGATTCTTGTTTCTTTTTCAGATTCGCCCAGTTCTCCGCGTGTGAGTGGGACTCCCTTCTCCCGTGTGAGTGGGGCCCTCCCTCTCCCCTCCCCTCCCCCCTTCCCTTCCCTCCCCCCCCCCCAAGCCTGGAGTAATACGAGACGGTGGCGGCTGATGCCGGTGGCTATCCGGACTGCATGGGGTCCTCCCTTATCAAGAAGATACAGCTGCTGATGTGTACCGGAGAGCATGATGGCCTGCTTCTTTCCAAGCGACATGGGATCGTCGAAGTATGGAAATGTTTCCTTCACGTGCGGCCAACGTTGTTTGCATGAAGGCGGTGTGTTTTTTTTTTTCATACTGCAGGACTGTTTTTTTTTTTTTTTTTTAGGGATGGACATGAATAGAGACGCTCTGCAGCACTCTGAGTAGATATTTTTTTTTTTTGAGTTAGTAAACAGTGATAACTTGTGGCTATTGCTACTATATCTGAGTTTGACAGTGGAGTCTCCAGTTTAATCATTAGAAGCATTAGGTGCGTTCAAAAGTTTGATTGATTTATTTTCTGTATCCATTCCACATGTATCCGGATGTCTATGAGCTATTTTTAGCTGCACCTTAATTTTGGCTACTACATGTGTTTGGAGAATGCGAACTTTATTTGCTCTACAGTGATTATCACATACCTTTGATGAGTTTTTTTTTTTTTTGCTGCTTTTCAAGTCATGCTTTGTTTTGAACTATGTATTTTTGTGTAGCAGCTTCACAATATGAGTTGCTGTTTCAACCTGTGCTTTTTAGTAGCTGTGACTTTTAATTTAGACATGTGGTTTTCAATGGTTTTTGGCTTTCAACTGCGATATGCAGTACTTTCATGATCATTTTGCTTTTCACTTATGTAATGCAGTTGCTATTTGCTAGATTTTGTTTTTGACATATGCGAATGGTGATGATCAAGGGTCATGGGGTGCAAAGTAGTGAATCAGCCTCTTGTGGTCTGACACCCTATGGTGACCCTCAACCACCACCATTCTGTACTGACCTAAGTGTGTTCTGCCTTTTAGTGAAATAGTCTTTCCAAGAATAGAAGGTATGGTATGTTGAGGTGCAGTCTTGTGGGTGGTGGTGCACACATGTGCTCAATGTTGTATACTGAGGGATTTAGCGTATAATGTTATTTGGGTTAGGTGAATTATGATTTCGACCTATTGGCTTTGACGTGGTCTAATGTGATTCTGCCTTTTGACTCTACCTTGCTTCAAATTTCTCTGTGGGTGTAAAGTTGTGTGGATGAGAATTATTGGTGTTTCTGCTTTGGCAGTCTATAATGCCAAATCTATTTAGAAAATGGCCTGCTGGATGGTCAAATCTATTAATCATACTTCTACAGTCTTATCCGACTTACTATTAGACGCTCAGGGTGAACGTAGAGCCATTTTGCAAAATAGAGCAGCCATTGATTATCTTTTGCTTAAACATGGACACGATTGTTAGGTATTCTGATTATTATCGGCATTTTGATTTCTATCTGTTGCTTTATTCACGTGTATTCCTTCAATGCTTCAATTCTGCACATTTGGTACTAGACATAGATCAGTTTGTTTTGTTTATAATAGACTGAAGTCAAGGGTGGAATGTACTGCTCGATTTTCCCGGCCTTCCGGTGTTGCAGGGCAATCCATATGACTTCAGTCTCTTTCCATCCGAGTCTAAGGACTGGAGTAGTGAATAGGGCCTATCTATTAGACACTTGTGACACAATCCCGTGCTCCTACCCATAGCTCAGGGCCTACACACATAGCCTAGGGGATAGATTCGGTAGCCTTGAGGATAACTTGCCCTATAGTGAGGGTATTTCATGGAGCTGAATTCAGGCCTGGTAGGCCTTAAACGGGAGAGATATTATTCACTTCGACATGATCCTGTGTCCTTCCCCATAGATCAGGGTTTGCATACATATCCTAGGGGATAGATTCGTTAGCCTTGAGAATAACTTGCCCTATAGTGAGGGTATTTCATAGAGCTGTGTTGAATTCAGGCCTGGTAGGCCTTAAACGGGAAAGCATGTTTATTGAATGTATAATAGACTGAAGTCAAGGGTGGAATGTACTGCTCGATTTTCCCGGCCTTCCGGTGTTGCAGGGCAATCCATATGACTTCAGTCTCTTTCCATTCAAGTCTAAGGGTTAGAGTAGTGTATAGAGCCTATTTATTAGGCACTTCAACATGATCCTGTGTTCTTCCCCATAGATCAGGGTTTGCATACATATCCTAGGGGATAGATTCGTTAGCATTAGGGGTAATATGTTCTGTAGTAGGGGTATCTAATGGAGCTGTGCTGCATTCAGGCCTGGTAGGCCTTAAACGGGAGAAACTCCATCTTTCCTCCTGCTCTGGCAGCTTGGGAAGTTTCTAGGTCATAGGCAGTGTTTTAGTTAGGAGGTGTTATTCGCTTGGAGAGAACCGGTTCAGGCCGGCCCTTATCGAAGGATTGTATTCTCCTTCATGCCGAAGACACTACAACAGGCCGGCCGTCTGGGAACGTGTCCTTGGCACGGGGAGGTACAGGAATTTGGTGGGCGGCAGGTTTCGAGCTGGAAATTTCCATGAGAGAATGCACATCTATATTAGTGAAAGTCTGAGGCAGACACTTGCACTTGCTTCTAGACCATAGGCGGCATCTGGCCGTTAGCAGTAAAGCTACTACTTATTCCAGGGAAGACAGATGATGAACCTGAATCTAAAGAGAAGAGATTAGCTGATGAGGAGGAGGTTCCAGTGACTCGGAGGAAAAAGAGAAGGGAGTAAATCTGTGACTGCAGAGGTGTGACTTCCAGGCGAAGCCAAGGCGCAGACGGGAAGGGAACTTAGATGACCTTTGAGTACAGGATGAATATCACCAGGTGACGTTAACCCTTTACTATTAGAGTATACAACTTAACCTTTCACTTTCCTTGCAGGTTGTCTATATATATATAATGTATTCTGCGAATGTGCATGTGGCATTTAAATAAAGTATTTAGCTTGTTGTACGTTAGCATGTGTTGTGTACTTTTGTATAGGAGGACAGTCTATTCTTTAGTCAGAGTTGCCTTAAAATGAACAGAGATTAATCCTGGTCAGGTAAGTGGTAACTGGATGAGGGGAAAAACAAGCCCCTCGAACTAAGAGAACAGGTTGTGCTCAACTAATAGTCTTTGTGTGATCGAATATATAGTAATCCCAATTCCCCTGTCGTGAACCACGGTAATAATAGGACGAGCTCGTGCTAAGGCTGCCGTCTGGGTAGGAGATTCTGGGTCTGCCTGAGACCGCGAGACTGTGGCTGCCGTCTGGGTAGGAGATTCTGGGTCTGCCTGAGACCACGAGACTGTGGCTGCCGTCTGGGTAGGAGATTCTGGGTCTGCCTGAGACCGCGAGACTGTGGCTGCCGTCTGGGTAGGAGATTCTGGGTCTGCCTGAGACCGCGAGACTGTGGCTGCCGTCTGGGTAGGAGATTCTGGGTCTGCCTGAGACCGCGAGACTGTGGCTGCCGTCTGGGTAGGAGATTCTGGGTCTGCCTGAGACCGCGAGACTGTGGCTGCCGCCTGGGTAGGAGATTCTGGGTCTGCCTGAGACCGCGAGACTGTGGCTGCCGTCTGGGTAGGAGATTCTGGGTCTGCCTGAGACCGCGAGACTGTGGCTGCCGTCTGGGTAGGAGATTCTGGGTCTGCCTGAGACCGCGAGACTGTGGCTGCCGTCTGGGTAGGAGATTCTGGGTCTGCCTGAGACCGCGAGACTGTGGCTGCCGCCTGGGTAGGAGATTCTGGGTCTGCCTGAGACCGCGAGACTGTGGCTGCCGTCTGGGTAGGAGATTCTGGGTCTGTCTGAGATCGCGAGGCTGTGAGGTCTTGATATATATATATAATAGGAATTCCCTGTCCTTAGGTGGTACATATATATGTGGTTATTTAGGTGTAAAAAGGCCCTAGGGAGGGGGTAACGTTCTGGTTTGGGTTGAAAAGGCTCTGTGGAGCAGGTTCTATCAGGAGGAAAAACCAAAGCAGAACATTTGGCGTCACGAACCGTTTACGTATTCTGTGTGCGTTGTGTTGTCCCGTGTTTGCTTCTAGTGTGTGCGTGACTTTGTTTGTATGTTCTTTGTGCTATACTGCTGTGTCTAGCCTTTCTTCTTTCTTTTCTTTCTCTTCTTCTCTCTTTTTTTTGCGATCTGTTCTAAACAATGTAAATATACTTTTAAGTTGCCTGTTGATATTCCCGGCTGGGATTCAATGCCTTGTGAAGCCCTAGCCCGGGAGTGGGCTGAGTAATTGGAGACAGACTTTTGAACATCACTTGATTTATTTGAATGGGGGCAGACAGTATGATGTGCTGGCTCGTGAAGTGAGCTCATTGTGCTGCTTTAGAATTGGTATGTGTATATTTCAGCGTGTCTTCTGAAGGGTGCTTGTAAATAGCTTACTACGTGAGGCAGAGAGGGCTGGATCCCTTTCAAGTGTTAGTTAAGGAATGCATATCTACTGTTTTCAGTTGTAAAGTGCATGTAAGATCTCAAACCGTGGCTCTGAAACGTGGGACTCCCTTGAAATTCCAGTCTCCGTAGTTGCAAGGAAGGGTGTTATTCAGCAGGTGATTGATGGCATCTTGGAGAGAGACAGCGGTGTTATTTTCATGTGTTGGTTACCATGCATTACACATGTGGGCATTTGCAATGAGAACGTAGTAAGTTGAACACAGAGCTGGTTGATGCCCGGTTTGCTAATATATCTTTGACGACTGAATTAAACGTGTACCAGGCTGTGAAGTTGTTCACTTTGCCATGCCAGACTGATTCAGGTGTAATAAGTGTAACAGAGAATGCTGGCAGGCTATGAGCTACACAGGCGGTTTTAATTAATTCCTCTAGGGAGCTTTCTCAGCCTGCATGGAATGTGCATAAAAGTACACTGACTAATGTTGTAAGATTCTCGATCACCGGTTGCGGACATAAATTACACATGACTCTGTATGATATATTTTGCTTTAAAAGATGATTGCTACAATGTGATTTTGGATGTGCACAGCTGATTGTGTACAATAAGTCTGATATATGGTCTCTTCATTAACATGTACATTTATTTCCTAAGGTGCTTCTAGAGCAATGTGCCCTTTTTAGTTACAGGAAAGTGCAGGGAATTAATAGGTCCCTTTTAATTCCAGATGCTGGGCACATATTGTGCTTTTGCGCCCCAACAAATACTGAACAAAGCTGGGTTAGAGGCTATGTGATTTGCCTATGGGAGAGCATTTTCAGATTCAGACATGTGCAGTCTTGTTGGAGGTAAGCAGTGGTTACAGCTATTTTTCCTCTCAGACCTGTAAAATAGCTGTTCTGGAAGTGGGTCATTTAACAGCGTCTTTCAGATTGCTGTTTGGGAGTCTTGCATTGAGATCATCCAGCAACGCTGGGAAGCAGTCAGGCTTTCTGTGAAGTCCGAGAAGGAATTCCTACGGGAGGGGTCATCTCATCTCAGCTCCTCTCCTCCGTAGGTAGGGACAGCTTCCTGGGCATAACTGTCTGGGAGGCTTGCACAGGCGCAGGCCCCCCCCCCCCCCATGAGCAGAGTCGCAGACAGTCCAAGTAAGTTGGCAGGCGTGCAGTTCTCTCCGACCTTGAAGGACATAAGGTGTGGGCTACAGACAGCCGGAGAACTCTCTGCTTGTTATCTTTGGCAAGAGGCCATTTAGAGTCCGCGGAGATTTGTGAAGGGGGGCTGAACCTGTGAGGGGTGCAGTGAGAGAAGTCAGAGAAGGAGACTGCCCCAGCCCTTCTTGCTGTGTATTGAAACAGAGGGATTTTATCAAGACTTTAGAGGCTGAAGTGTTAGTAGTATTATTACACGATTCCCCAGAGCTGGAGGAGACCTATATAGACAGAAATTAAAATATTGTACTTTTAAAAATGTTCTTTGCAAGAAAAGTGATTCTTGTTTCTTTTTCAGATTCGCCCAGTTCTCCGCGTGTGAGTGGGACTCCCTTCTCCCGTGTGAGTGGGGCCCTCCCTCTCCCCTCCCCTCCCCCCTTCCCTTCCCTCCCCCCCCCCCAAGCCTGGAGTAATACGAGACGGTGGCGGCTGATGCCGGTGGCTATCCGGACTGCATGGGGTCCTCCCTTATCAAGAAGATACAGCTGCTGATGTGTACCGGAGAGCATGATGGCCTGCTTCTTTCCAAGCGACATGGGATCGTCGAAGTATGGAAATGTTTCCTTCACGTGCGGCCAACGTTGTTTGCATGAAGGCGGTGTGTTTTTTTTTTTCATACTGCAGGACTGTTTTTTTTTTTTTTTTTTAGGGATGGACATGAATAGAGACGCTCTGCAGCACTCTGAGTAGATATTTTTTTTTTTTGAGTTAGTAAACAGTGATAACTTGTGGCTATTGCTACTATATCTGAGTTTGACAGTGGAGTCTCCAGTTTAATCATTAGAAGCATTAGGTGCGTTCAAAAGTTTGATTGATTTATTTTCTGTATCCATTCCACATGTATCCGGATGTCTATGAGCTATTTTTAGCTGCACCTTAATTTTGGCTACTACATGTGTTTGGAGAATGCGAACTTTATTTGCTCTACAGTGATTATCACATACCTTTGATGAGTTTTTTTTTTTTTGCTGCTTTTCAAGTCATGCTTTGTTTTGAACTATGTATTTTTGTGTAGCAGCTTCACAATATGAGTTGCTGTTTCAACCTGTGCTTTTTAGTAGCTGTGACTTTTAATTTAGACATGTGGTTTTCAATGGTTTTTGGCTTTCAACTGCGATATGCAGTACTTTCATGATCATTTTGCTTTTCACTTATGTAATGCAGTTGCTATTTGCTAGATTTTGTTTTTGACATATGCGAATGGTGATGATCAAGGGTCATGGGGTGCAAAGTAGTGAATCAGCCTCTTGTGGTCTGACACCCTATGGTGACCCTCAACCACCACCATTCTGTACTGACCTAAGTGTGTTCTGCCTTTTAGTGAAATAGTCTTTCCAAGAATAGAAGGTATGGTATGTTGAGGTGCAGTCTTGTGGGTGGTGGTGCACACATGTGCTCAATGTTGTATACTGAGGGATTTAGCGTATAATGTTATTTGGGTTAGGTGAATTATGATTTCGACCTATTGGCTTTGACGTGGTCTAATGTGATTCTGCCTTTTGACTCTACCTTGCTTCAAATTTCTCTGTGGGTGTAAAGTTGTGTGGATGAGAATTATTGGTGTTTCTGCTTTGGCAGTCTATAATGCCAAATCTATTTAGAAAATGGCCTGCTGGATGGTCAAATCTATTAATCATACTTCTACAGTCTTATCCGACTTACTATTAGACGCTCAGGGTGAACGTAGAGCCATTTTGCAAAATAGAGCAGCCATTGATTATCTTTTGCTTAAACATGGACACGATTGTTAGGTATTCTGATTATTATCGGCATTTTGATTTCTATCTGTTGCTTTATTCACGTGTATTCCTTCAATGCTTCAATTCTGCACATTTGGTACTAGACATAGATCAGTTTGTTTTGTTTATAATAGACTGAAGTCAAGGGTGGAATGTACTGCTCGATTTTCCCGGCCTTCCGGTGTTGCAGGGCAATCCATATGACTTCAGTCTCTTTCCATCCGAGTCTAAGGACTGGAGTAGTGAATAGGGCCTATCTATTAGACACTTGTGACACAATCCCGTGCTCCTACCCATAGCTCAGGGCCTACACACATAGCCTAGGGGATAGATTCGGTAGCCTTGAGGATAACTTGCCCTATAGTGAGGGTATTTCATGGAGCTGAATTCAGGCCTGGTAGGCCTTAAACGGGAGAGATATTATTCACTTCGACATGATCCTGTGTCCTTCCCCATAGATCAGGGTTTGCATACATATCCTAGGGGATAGATTCGTTAGCCTTGAGAATAACTTGCCCTATAGTGAGGGTATTTCATAGAGCTGTGTTGAATTCAGGCCTGGTAGGCCTTAAACGGGAAAGCATGTTTATTGAATGTATAATAGACTGAAGTCAAGGGTGGAATGTACTGCTCGATTTTCCCGGCCTTCCGGTGTTGCAGGGCAATCCATATGACTTCAGTCTCTTTCCATTCAAGTCTAAGGGTTAGAGTAGTGTATAGAGCCTATTTATTAGGCACTTCAACATGATCCTGTGTTCTTCCCCATAGATCAGGGTTTGCATACATATCCTAGGGGATAGATTCGTTAGCATTAGGGGTAATATGTTCTGTAGTAGGGGTATCTAATGGAGCTGTGCTGCATTCAGGCCTGGTAGGCCTTAAACGGGAGAAACTCCATCTTTCCTCCTGCTCTGGCAGCTTGGGAAGTTTCTAGGTCATAGGCAGTGTTTTAGTTAGGAGGTGTTATTCGCTTGGAGAGAACCGGTTCAGGCCGGCCCTTATCGAAGGATTGTATTCTCCTTCATGCCGAAGACACTACAACAGGCCGGCCGTCTGGGAACGTGTCCTTGGCACGGGGAGGTACAGGAATTTGGTGGGCGGCAGGTTTCGAGCTGGAAATTTCCATGAGAGAATGCACATCTATATTAGTGAAAGTCTGAGGCAGACACTTGCACTTGCTTCTAGACCATAGGCGGCATCTGGCCGTTAGCAGTAAAGCTACTACTTATTCCAGGGAAGACAGATGATGAACCTGAATCTAAAGAGAAGAGATTAGCTGATGAGGAGGAGGTTCCAGTGACTCGGAGGAAAAAGAGAAGGGAGTAAATCTGTGACTGCAGAGGTGTGACTTCCAGGCGAAGCCAAGGCGCAGACGGGAAGGGAACTTAGATGACCTTTGAGTACAGGATGAATATCACCAGGTGACGTTAACCCTTTACTATTAGAGTATACAACTTAACCTTTCACTTTCCTTGCAGGTTGTCTATATATATATAATGTATTCTGCGAATGTGCATGTGGCATTTAAATAAAGTATTTAGCTTGTTGTACGTTAGCATGTGTTGTGTACTTTTGTATAGGAGGACAGTCTATTCTTTAGTCAGAGTTGCCTTAAAATGAACAGAGATTAATCCTGGTCAGGTAAGTGGTAACTGGATGAGGGGAAAAACAAGCCCCTCGAACTAAGAGAACAGGTTGTGCTCAACTAATAGTCTTTGTGTGATCGAATATATAGTAATCCCAATTCCCCTGTCGTGAACCACGGTAATAATAGGACGAGCTCGTGCTAAGGCTGCCGTCTGGGTAGGAGATTCTGGGTCTGCCTGAGACCGCGAGACTGTGGCTGCCGTCTGGGTAGGAGATTCTGGGTCTGCCTGAGACCACGAGACTGTGGCTGCCGTCTGGGTAGGAGATTCTGGGTCTGCCTGAGACCGCGAGACTGTGGCTGCCGTCTGGGTAGGAGATTCTGGGTCTGCCTGAGACCGCGAGACTGTGGCTGCCGTCTGGGTAGGAGATTCTGGGTCTGCCTGAGACCGCGAGACTGTGGCTGCCGTCTGGGTAGGAGATTCTGGGTCTGCCTGAGACCGCGAGACTGTGGCTGCCGTCTGGGTAGGAGATTCTGGGTCTGCCTGAGACCGCGAGACTGTGGCTGCCGTCTGGGTAGGAGATTCTGGGTCTGCCTGAGACCGCGAGACTGTGGCTGCCGTCTGGGTAGGAGATTCTGGGTCTGCCTGAGACCGCGAGACTGTGGCTGCCGTCTGGGTAGGAGATTCTGGGTCTGCCTGAGACCGCGAGACTGTGGCTGCCGTCTGGGTAGGAGATTCTGGGTCTGCCTGAGACCGCGAGACTGTGGCTGCCGTCTGGGTAGGAGATTCTGGGTCTGCCTGAGACCGCGAGACTGTGGCTGCCGCCTGGGTAGGAGATTCTGGGTCTGCCTGAGACCGCGAGACTGTGGCTGCCGTCTGGGTAGGAGATTCTGGGTCTGTCTGAGATCGCGAGGCTGTGAGGTCTTGATATATATATATAATAGGAATTCCCTGTCCTTAGGTGGTACATATATATGTGGTTATTTAGGTGTAAAAAGGCCCTAGGGAGGGGGTAACGTTCTGGTTTGGGTTGAAAAGGCTCTGTGGAGCAGGTTCTATCAGGAGGAAAAACCAAAGCAGAACAGTAGGTCACTTCTTGTCGACAATATTGCAGCTTTGAGAGAGACACTTTGTGATGGAATGCAGACAAATGACGCAACAATGACAAGGTAGCGTTTTTTGCAAATCTTTTCAGTATCCGCGGCGATTAGTAAATCATCGACGTACTGAATAAGGATAGCGCCACTGGGTAAAACAAGTGCATCGAGCTGCGCTTTTAAAGCCTGACTGTATATTGATGGACTCTCACAGTAGCCCTGGGGAGCGCGTTTAAAGCGGAAGCTTCGACCTCCTAAACTAAAGCAAAAAATGTCTCTTCTCTCCTCTGCAATTGGGATGCTAAAGAAAGCATTCTTTAGATCGATCACTGAGAACCATGCAGCTGAGGCTGGAATCATAGTTAACAAGGCAGTTATATCAGGGACAACTGGAAACTGTGGCACAACAATCTTATTAACCTCTCTAAGATCAATCACAAATCTGTAAACAGGTGGCTGTGAAGGGTCCGTTCGTTTTAAGACAGGTAAAACAGGACTATTGCAAACGTTGCCTCTTGTCTCTTCAATTACATCCTTTTTAATCAAATCACTGACAATTGCTAACAATGCTTTCTGACCTTCATTGGAGATCTTGTACTGGGGAATACTCGGCAATCTGACATTGGCTTTTAAAGTGACCAAATATGGCGGTATTTCCAAAAGACCCACATCATTGGGACCAGTAGCCCAAAGGACATCCGGAAAGGATGACAATTCAGGTGGCATTGCATTTTTAGACAAATACATTGGGGAAATCACTTTCTTGCCTAATGTAAGTTGTACTCCTGAGGGAGAACAATATAGCGTTGCATGCAATCTTTTTAGCAAATCTAAGCCTAGCAAATTTTCACCACAACCTGTTGTTAGGATGAGGGGTGCTTTTAGCTCACAAGGTCCAACAGAAAGTGACATAGGACTAGAAATCGGGTTCCTAACTGGGGCGCCAGAAAAACCTACTGAGACATTTATTTCGCCAGACAAAGGCGCGCCAGGGAGTTTTGAATGCATGATTGAACTCTTTGCAGCACCAGTATCCAGCAGAAAGGGCTCCGTTACATTTGCTGTAGTTACTTTAACATAAGGTCCGCTCTGATCCACTGGCACTGAAACAACTCCCTCTCTCTGTCTACGGCGGTCCTAGTAATCGTTATCTTCTACATTGTCATCTTCTGCATAATAATCATTATTGTAGTACTGAGCTGTATTACCAGTCGCGTTGGCTTGCTGATCAAAGCTATTTATGGTATTTTGAGGCGGAAGAGGACGCGCGTTCTGGGGAGCATTTCCACGCCCCCTACCCCTAGGAGCTTGCTGACCACCTCTACCTCTTGCGCCATACGCATTACTGTTACGCTGCATTAATTTAGGGCAACTATATTTAAAATGACCTTCCTCCTTGCAATATGAACATTGGTTGGGACCTACAGGGATTCGTGGTTGATAATACCCATTCATTTGCTGATTATTCTGAAACTGTTGGGGCTGCTGATAGATACCTTGTGTTTGCCTATAATTACTCTGTCCTCCACGTGGTGGATAAGCCTGCTGCAAGAGGACCTTTGTCTTCAGTTCTTTCGTTTTCTTGTCTGTTCTATCCTTCTCATCTTTGTCTCTATTCTCATAATACTGTGCAGTAGCCAGTATTTGCGCTGAAGAGGAAACAGCCCAAGAACTTTCTGAGTCTTTTAATTTTTTACACAACTCGGGAAGTAGATTCTGCACAAATTTATCAACAAATAACCGTTGGCCACCTTCAGTGCTCATGTCTTGACCACTGTGGTCGATAAACGTTTCTTCAAACCTGGTGAAGAAGTCAGACACTGTCTCATCTTTCTTCTGCTTACATGCGGATAGTTTATCCCAATTTACGCGCATCGCAGGCATTATAGTTTTCATGTAGGTAATAATTCGACCAGGGAGTTCTGCTACTAAAGGATCAGGTTTCGCGCCACCAACTTGTCCAGCATCTGCAGCAATGATATTAGCCCATGTGTTACCCAATTCTGCAGCGTGATCTACATTACGAATGGATCCCCATAAAGGCTGTGGAACAACATTCCCAAACAACATGTCTATGTCAGCCAGATTCATTACACATGATTCTGCAGTTTGTGATAACTCCTTATAATAACCTGTAGGGTTTTTACGGGGGTCAGGCAATGTCTGTTTAAGTGCTAACACCTCAGATCTCTTCCATGGGACATGCACCCAAACACGCTGAAAATGTGCTAAGACAGGTGGAACAGCATTTGGATCAGCAGGTCTCCAAACTGGAGGAACCTCACGCATCGGATATTGGCGCGCTTTTACCTTTTTCCCCACAGGGAGTTCCTGTTCGAACAATGATTGCTGACAATCACCATTTCTGAGGGACAGTAATGTTGCAACTGCTTTATCTACATTGGGGCCCACAATTGTACCTTTTTCAAAATCAAATCGCACTCGACACAATTCCTGTGGGTTTGGGTTTGCACCATTATCCTCCAATTCCTCACAGAGGAATTCACACATTTTGTCAAAGACATACCTCTGTGTTGGGGCATCCCATTGGTGAAAAACGGTAACAACTGATTCCACATTATAAAGTAAAGGGAAACCAATCCACCTACGCGCCAGATGATCTAACACCTCTTTCTCGTCAGGACCAGGCAGCTGACTACGCAATTGTTTACGCTGTAAAGCAGGAGTCGTACTCGATGACCCAAAGAGAGGCGACATTAGACTAGTAACTACATTAGCTAGTCGTTGTCGTGCTGAAGGAGAAGTTGAGGCGAAAACGGAGGGATAGACAGAGGGAATGAAAACAGATTCAGATACAGGTACCTGAGTAGTGTAAGAAGGAGCACCAGGGGAGGCCGCTGGCGTGCTAGGCAAAGTCGCAGGAAGCGCGGGGGTAACAGGTAGCAAAACTGGCGGCCCTTGAGAGGGCTGCACTGCAGGGATAGGAGCCAGCTGAAGAGGAGCTGGCAGCTGCGGGAAGGCTTGCGGCATATTTACTGAAGGCTGCGCATTTACAAGCTGTGGAGGTGCGGTGGCATTTTGCGCGTATGGGGGTGGTGAACTTAACAAATGGGACATTAGGGAATCTTTTTCTTTCTCTTTTGTCTCATCTTGCACAAGGGGTGACAAAACAGGGTAACATTTATCGATCCCTAGTTTGTGCTGTCTATGTAACTGTTCCTTCATTTGTTCCTCCTCATTTTCTTTAAATTGCACAGCTGCTTCCATCACTGACATACCTCTTTCTTTCTTATTCCTCTTTGCTAGCTTAATTTCCTTCTGTTTGGCTTCCTTTCGCCATAGGCGGAAAGAATCAAACATCGCCGGCCGGGCTTTCTTTTTAAACAATTTAACCTCCAAATTATCTAAGATATCTGTATCGAAACTACCATTTTGGGGCCATTTTAAAACACCGTCCTTTCTGGTGTATCAGATCCATATTTCATTATATGCAATGGGGCCCACGCCATGTTTTACATAAGGCTCATAAGTTGGAGTTTCAATTGGAGGAACCGGACATGAATCCTCCAACTGGAAATCCCTTCCACAACTCAAACAAAATAATCTTCCAAATACACTAGCACCAGGCATCTTCGCTCACTAGTCTAGTTCCAAACTTCAAAGGATTATCGATTACGATAGTCTCGTGAATACACGAGTCCTCTGGCTTTGGGGTTTGCAAACTCCAAATAAACCAAAATTATCCCAAAGGATACCAAACAAATTGGGAGACGCTCCACTTATACTTAACTGAATATCGATGATCAATGGCGTCACCAGAAGACTCTCTCGCTTGTTTCGCTCTACCAAAATCGTCAAGGGTCCAAAACAGGGCGATTAATCAGGGCAGCAGTCCTTCGTAGCTGTCGGGACGCGGAGAACCTCGCAGAAAATACTTTCGGACCACGTCGACATGCAGGGGTCGATGAAGTGGCGGCCTTCCTCCAGAATGTCCACACGAAGCTCCTCACGAACCTCTGGCTTGGACCGGTACCGCTGAAATCGCGCCGAGTTGGGCGCCAACTGAAGTACTGGGAATTTTAAGCCCAGCGGTGCAGGGGAACACACCCTATGACTTCGGGTTCTTCCTGTTTCAGACCTACAGAAACACAGAGTCTTCTGGGTGAAGTCAAAGATCAGTTTATTGGCTGTAGACCAATTACAGGTATCCTAGAAGTACAACAGCGTGTATGTTCTCAGGAGACTGCTAAAAATCACAGAAACGGGCTTCTCCTTAAATACAAAATATCCTGCTTCAGGCATACATTCCTAGTATTATGGCATGGTCATTTGGATGTATACATTTCAAACGAAAAGGCAGAGTCATGATGACCATCCCACATTCCAGTTAAGCCAACCCGCAAATATTTACCCAGCAAGGCTCAGATCCCACATCAGATATCGATAGGCCCCAATAAACATGAGCATCTCCTGTTTGGAAAACAAGCCATAAAGCAGGAACAGTCAGGTGTGAAAGAGATTAGCTGGAGGCTTGTGTTTAATGTAAAGGCTTTATGGTGTGTCAAGCCCTGATGCTAATCACAGGTGGCCAGAGGACGGGGAACTCGTGAGACCGGACTGACCTGGGGCAGCGGAGCCAAGCTGCCCAGGTCACAGAAAAGTCAAAGGAAAGGCACATGTGCTCTGAAGAGCCCGTATTTGCTTCATGCTATGTAGCCTATGTGAGGGCAACCATAAGATGGCCACCGCTCTAAAATGGAACCCACGTAGTGATGTATAATAGCGTATACACAGTGCATTCATAGCTAAAACGTTACACAATTTGCGGTTCACTAATACCGGGGTAGACAGGGGTAGGGCCCTGCCTCCTACGCGGTCCCAAATTGCAAAGTACGACAAGCCTCACCATCAACATCAACTCCTCCTTCCTGAGCTGACACTTTCCAAAGAGAAAAGCACATGGTCACTGCTGTGCTGAATAAACTAGGCCTCTGTAATAAGCTCAGCTCAAGGAGTACCCGGAATTTAGGCACTCCACCCTTTGTGGCTGAGTTCCTGGATTCTGCCTTCTGGGTGCAAAGCCGTGATTTTGTCTCCATTTGCATGCTAGATATTTGTGGTGCTTGCTCACAAGTGCCACAATATTCTCAAGCTGCTAGCGAGAACATGCAACACTTCGCCCCACCTCACATCACTCCCAGACACAACAACACCTATGTATTGCCACTCTCAAATGCACCACTTGTGTATCTTCTGTGCTCGTGAAGCAGCTAAATCTAAAAGGGGTTTTCTTCTCCAACAAATCATTCTATTTATTTGTTTGTGCAAGAAGCCATTCTTTAAAACTTTTTTTCCAACATAAAGGAAGTGCCCCAAAGACTCCCTGTTCCTGTCCAGCAGGCTCCTCTCAGTGCTTTGTTCATCTCCTGGTCCCTTTTCATATAGATGTTAGGATCTGGAAGGAGCACTCTCTTTGTCTGCATTGGACTTTAGGATTTTGTGTTTGAGATTTCACAAGTAAGTTCAAAAACTCTAATGTAAGGGTGTTGTTTGCTTGATAGAGGGAATGCTCTAATATTTATTTGTACTTTTATATTAATTTACAAATGTATTGTGGTGGGTGGCCTGCAGCTGGAGAAGGGGCCTTGTTATATTTTTGCATTTCTTTGTTCTTCTTTTGTAAAGGAACAATGTTGCACAGTTCGGTACATTTACTCCATGTTTGTTACATTTTCAATACTTATTTGTTTTACTACGAGTCGTAGTGTTTCCAAGGGACCATGCCGTCTGTAGCTCCAGGCCAATACTAATCATGGGTGCATGAAACAACAGTTTCTGTGGTATATTTTGTTTTAAAACATCATTTAGGGATGGGATGGCAGTGGATTGTATAAACATGTGTTTCTTTTGTATTTCACATTTATTTGGTGTACAGAAAATGTATTTGTGGGGTAATATTTGATGCTTTGGGAGGATGTGCATTGTAAAATGTTCATTGCTCAGTTAATTTGAGTTTTTGGCTTTGCTGAATCAATGCTAGTGTTTTCTTCAGTGTTACCATCTCTTGGCCAGATAGTGTGCTTGCCATAGGTCACCATTTGTGTTATTTCTACATGCAGTGTGGCCAGGGACCATTTTGTGGCATCTGTGTCCATAGGCCTGAATGTGTTCTCTTTATTCCCCATGCCTCTTTGCTCGCCATTGTTGTTTGGCCATGTGACTGGCAGCCATTTTGTTCATCTAGCCAGTGTGCCTTTGCCATAGGCTTGCATGTGATCTTTGTTCCCCAAGCCTCGATGCCCGCTGTTGTTGTTTGATCATGTGGCAGTGGCTGGCAGCCATTTTGTGCACCCAGCCAGTGTGCCATTGCCATAGACTTGCAGGATGGATGTGATATCAGTTTAATATTATGATTGAGGATTATCGTAGTATATGTATATTAAGTATATGTCTTTGATGAATAGTGCTTATATATTCATGCATTATTTTTATTTTGCACTTCTTTGCCTCACAATAGGTTTTTTGTCATTTGGCATTTATTGATCTTTTTTTTTATATATTTTTTTTTATTATTTTCATTTTTAATTGTATTTTTTATTTATTTTATTATTTATTAAACAATTATTTGCTTTTCATTTTATTTATTTGTTTAAAAATTAAGCGTTAAAATGGCCCAAAAGAAAGTTGGTTCCAAGAAACTAGTCAGGGAAAAGGAGCAGCTTTCCAGGAGAGATGCTCCCACCAGAACCTTTTTCAGGAAATGTGTGCCTGCAGGCCCACCTCCAGGGAGGAACCTGGGTGCAGCACTCCTACATCAACAGCACCACCCCAACCTAAGCTCAAGACCATGTCTGTTAGAGAGGCAGCCACTGCAATCATGGTGACACCATCGAGCAGTGACACTGAATTGGATTTGTCCCTATCTCAAAGTAGTACTCAATCGTTTCAGGAAACAGGGCACAGTGGACAGCAGCCACAGCCAGCAAAAGTATGTCTTCCTGATTTTGGAGAAGAACAGGAGGTCAAGCTTTCTGCTGAGCAAGTACATCCTCTTTTACAATGATTGGCTCCCAGATCTCCAGCAAGAAAAAGGAAGGGTACTACTCCACCATCGTCTCTGAGCATCCCTTCTGATGATGATAGGGACATGGATTGGACCCCAGCAGAGCCCGGGAGACACCAGGAGAGGCAAGGGAACACAAATGTTCATGAAATCCTTAGAAATATAGAAGGGGATAATAAGGTGCTAGTCATTGTGGAAGGTGACACAGAGGAGTCCGACATTGCTACTGAATAGTAATCTGCGGCTAGATCTCTATCAGGTAAGGCGTTACTGAAGGTAAGTAAGTTGTCAATCTGATAGAGACATCTAGCCACAGATTCCTTACCTTTGAAGATGCACCAAAGCAGTACCATCCCCACAGGAGGGACTGCGGAGAGGTTTTAAACCAAGAAATCCAGCAATACAGAGTGGCCAAAGAGGCCCTCTTTTTGGACCTGGGAATCCAGCAACAACTACCACCACTAGCTCAAAGGTGCAGAAATGGATGCCCTGACAAACCACATCAAGGCCAGTGACAGCCAGACACAAAAACCCATCACCGTAATCAGAGTTCACCTGCCTGTCAGCCACTGAAAACTCGACCCCGCCTCATAGGAACTCTACAACGCCCTTGTTGACCACTTCCACAACAAGATAGTCACCACATACATCAACTTCGATCCCCAACCGAGTGACCTCCTCAGCATGTCACCACCCATGAGCCCTGCTTCCAACCACCAGCTCACCACATGGGAACAACTCACACACCGAACACAACTATTCTAATAAACTCCATCCAGTCTGGAGAACCCACTGACACCTGTCCCCACCAACATAAGAGACATGATCAGCCACTAGCTTGCCACCATTCTCAATATCTCCATCGCCACAGCCATCTTTCCTGATGGCGGAAAATATGCAGATGTCTAGACCCTTTTCAAGAAACGTTCTGCAGACCCCAGCGAGCTGCAGCGTTACCACCTCATCTTGCTGCTCCTGTTCCCTGCTAAAGTCCTAGAGATGGCCATTTATCCCCAACTCACCAAACACCTTGAAAGAAACAACTTGCTGGACCCCTCCCAATCAGGATTTAGAGCCAATCACAGCACAGAGACAGCCTTGATCACTGTAACAAATGACATACACACCCTACTCAACAGAGGAGAATCAGCCACCCTGATCCTACTCCACCTCTTGACAGCCTTCAACACCATCTCCCACCACTCACTCATCCATCAACTGCACCAGATAGGAATCATAGGCAACTTGTTCAGATGGATGGCATCTTTCCTGATGGGGAGGAAAGGATAGAATTTGTATCACCACTTCAATCTCAACCCAGGCACACCCTCTGCGGTGTCCCTCAAGGCTCATCCGTCAGTCCAACCCTCTTCAACATCTACATGAACCCACTTGTATACATGATCAGAACCCACAACATCAACATCATCTCCTAAGCTGATGTCAACTCGAGCTCCTTCCTTGAGATCTGCTTGAAGATTGCTTATTCCACCTCCATGCAGCTCCAACTCAGAAAGCTATAAAAGCACTGAGTGTTGGAGTGGCCAGGTGAGGGAAGTGTAGGAAGGGAACAGAGGGGTGGGAGAACTGAAAAAGAAAAGTAAAATACACAGCCAAACAATAACACGTAATATTTAACTTGATAATGACTTAAGTTACTTTCAATAAAACATGGATTGTATAATTTGTGTGATTCCAGATAAACCAATGCTCATTAATACACTAAAGGATAAATCAAAGGATAAGGTCAAAGACCTGATTAGACTCTGTATCTTGAATAAGGGTTATAATGATTAATTCTCCTCCAGTATTTTCTGACCGGTTTAGAGAAGGATCAATAAAATATGTCACAAAAACTACCTGTCTTTTTTCCGGAAGGTTGTTACTTCACAACCACCAAAATTAACCTTCTCCAAAATAATAGAAAGCAAACACATAGTCGTTTTTAAGAGAGGCGATAAACAGCACACCACAATACAACAATACTTTTCACTCGCTGATCGAGATCGCTCGACCGCGCAGCTAGCAGTATGCTCAAGCAGGCTGAATCTACAAAAAAGGCTTACGGCTAAGACCAGGCCAGTCTTAATTGCAATGGGGGCCTTGCCAGGAAGTGGGTAACCAGCAAGAGGTTTCAACAAGCGTAACGCTGCCAGGCAAACAGCTGACCCTGGAACCGGAACCCAAGACAGAAACTATCCGGAATACTGGGCACGTGTATACAGGGTGACTTGCTTTAATAGGCTCAGCCTCTATCCAAGATGGCCACCACCCAAGGCTTCTGGGACTTGTAGTCCCCTTAAAGAAAAGGAGACATAACACAACAAGCTAAAAAAGAAAACAAAAGAAACAACATGTACCACAAAGTAGTGTTGTGTCTCCCCCTGAAGCATTTCTTAAACAATAGAGACATCACCATATCAGAACCCCAATTGCTTACTGTAACACAACCACTAGCGTGCCAGTTTGAATGGGGAATGGATCTTCCCACACAGTACACCCTGCATCTGGCACCTAGTTCAACACGGAAAGGTTGTTCTAGCAGGAAACCATGATCCCAGGTGCCAAGGAGCAGAAAAGGGAGTTAGGTCTGGGACCAGTGTAGCAGAAGAGGGGGTTGGGGCGGGCCCTTGACCGTGCACCGCTGCGTTAACAGTACTCCCCGCTCCCAAGCGGAGTCTTGGGGCCGGCTTATCTGGATAACAGAGGTGGAAGCATCGCAACAACTGTGGAGCATGTATGCCATCCTCAGGTTCCAGGGAATCATTCTCCGGGCCATAGCCTTTCCAAGATACAAGAGACCTAAGTGCGGAGCCCCACTATTTTGAGTCCAAAATCACTCGAACCACAAATTCTTAGTCCCCCTGAATGAGCAGTGGAGGAGGAGGCGTAGAAATTCCACACTGGGCAGATTTCAGAAAGGAGGTTTGGAATACTGGGTAGATTCTCAGGGTACTAGGTAAGTCAACGTATATGACATGGGGTTGATGTTTTACCTCGCTATATGGTCCAATAAATCGGGGAATAAAAGGTGATTTCTTGTGTTTGGTGGACTACCATACCTTGTCCCCTGGACTATATATGGATCCTTCCATGTGGTGTTTGTCATAATGGGTTTTATACTTCTGTTTCACCTGTTCTCAGTGATAGTGCATTTGGAGGTGGAGCAAGTTTTGCTTAATAAGAGTTTGGTTCAGTCATTGAGTCTGGCCATCCATCTCCGATTGGTGGCTAGTGGACAGAGCTGCAGAAATTTGGAGGGCCATATACCAGGTCTGCCGGAACCGAGCAGAGAATTGCGACCCTCTATCAGAGACAATGAACTTTCAGATGCTGTGTAAGTGAATCACCTGATACAAAAGTATTGAGGCTAATTGTCTGGATGTAGGAAGGCCTTTGCAAGCTACAAAATGTGCATATTTAGTAAGACTATCCACAATGACTAAAATCACATTATTTCTCTGATATTTGGGAAGACCTCTGATAAAGTCCATGGAGATATGTTCCCAAGGTATCCCCAGGTGTGGGAAGAGGTTGTAGTAGGCCCACCAGTTTTAAATGACTAGATTTTGCATGTGCACATATGTTGCATTCCTT
This sequence comes from Triturus cristatus, assembly GCF_964204655.1. NCBI lineage: Eukaryota > Metazoa > Chordata > Amphibia > Caudata > Salamandridae > Triturus > Triturus cristatus. The sequence continues at coordinate 1,666,406,462 of NC_140591.1, read as the reverse complement.
CACCATTTGCTGTATGTCTTTCTTGCAGTCCGTTTAAAGTGTGGATGATGCACTCCTGCTTAGTGTGGAATCAATGTTTAGTTAATGCTTCAAACTGTGTTGCGTGCAACGTCTGACCAATGTCTACCTGACATGTGTAAAGTAGTCAAAAAGTGGCCAGGTTCCACACGGTCAACCTGGACTCAAACGTGCACAGCTGTAGGGTTGAATACTAACAAGATAAACGTTTTTCATCATTTGCACAAATAATCAAAGAACTTTTTTCTAAATGCAGTATGCAATTTTTGCTCATTGCATAATTCAAGAAAATATATATATTGTAACTTCACAAAATTAAATTAAATTCTTGCCAATACATCTTATCTTTTTTACAATATACATTGCAATATTAAGGAGCGATTGAAGGTTACATGTACAATCCAGCCCAATGCATTTCGGAACTGCCTGTCCCTTCGTCAGGGGCATACCTGAAAAAATTATATCAATGAACTATTTGCCAATGCTCAGTAGTGGAGCCATCATATTCATCAGTGCAACTTAATGACAATAAACACTCCTGGTGTTGTGAACATGCCAATGTAAGATATACATGTCAAAAGCCCAGCATCAATGCCAGAAGAGTCATCATACAAAACAACTTGAGCGCCGTGAGCGATTCACCATGTGCAGACAAACTGCATCCCATAGTCCCTCCACAATGGATATCAGTGATTCCTTAGTAACGAACCACGTACGAGGTTACTCAACTGTAGGCTAGCGGTCACGTTGTGTGCTGGAAATAGTAACAAAATACATGTTCATCTGGATGTAGTCAATACCTAAATGAACCAGTGACCTGCAATCTAAAATCACCCAGTCCTTACCACAAAGTGTATCGACTTCCTCACACAATCCGAGATCGTCAGGACTACTGTGTTACCTGCATAACAAACAAAAGTCTATCACAACAATGTCCCGCTCAATACGTACACTCTGACTACGCTCCAGTCGACAACTACTTGAGTCGCACTGAATCCAGTACACTGCGTAATTTGGCGAACAATACTTCCATCGTATTGCAGAAAGCTGATAAAGGAGGAGGACTAGTGATGATGGACCGTGAATTTTATTAACACAAAGTCAATGCTCATGTTAATGACATCAACATCTACACAAAACTGGAGCATGATCCCACCACGGATATAAGCAACCTTTTGGCAAACATCTTAAAAAGAGCGGTTGACTTATTAAGGATTGATGGAACAACGAAACAGTTTTTGACTACACGTTTTCCGAGACCCCCCAAACTGTATATGCTCCCCATGGTGCATAAGAGCATGACAGACCCACCCTGCAGGCCCATCGTTTCCGGTTGTGGATTCGTCTTTGAAAGGCCTGGATGTTTTATTGACGCACATCTACAACCATTTGTGAAAAATTGGGACACATATATTGAAGACACTAACGATTTCCTTAGAAGCATTCAATCGTTAACAGAGGAAGTTAGTGGAAATTGTTTATTGTGCACCATCGACGTGGTATCATTATACACTTCTATACCACGTTTGAGTCCAGGTTGCCCATATGCCACTTTTTGATTTCTTCCAGTCTGGCCACCAAAAATATTGTTGGACTAAATCCAACATGTTTGGGAGTCCTGGGTGGCCAGCAAGCGAATTCCTGTGCAACCACAGAAATATTTTCTGACTCAATACCTTTGTAGCAATAAGCAGCCAAGATTCATACAAAGGCAGACCATGTTTGATTGTTCTCCTGGCATCCAGTTGTCCAGTACAGAATTCAAAAAGTTCTCAGCCGAGATTAAAAAAAGTACTTTAGAAGGAGTTATGATAGATTGGAAGTTCCTTAAGCATGTCCTACTGTGGACTCTTGATAAGATAAGGCATCCTCCTTCTTGTTGTCACTTCCTGGCCTGAATGTTACTAGAAAGTCAAGTTCAGGAAAGAAAGACATCCATAGTAGTTGCCTTGGAGTTAAAATTCTTGCTGCACTCATGAACTGTAAGTTTCTGTGGTCAGTATAAACCATAGATGTGAACTTGGCCCCAAACAGGTAATGCCTCCACTCTTTGAAAGCATTCCGAATCCCCAATAGTTCTTTCTTGGCGATGGTATAATTTTGTTCTGTTTCATTGATTTTCCTGGACATGCACACCACAGAATGCAATTGGCCCGAATTGATATTTCTTTGGGACAATATTGCTCCTGCAGCTTTGTTGGAAGCATCAGCTTCAAATAGAAAAGGTTTGGAGGGGTCTGGGTGAGCCAATATCGGAGCTGAAGTAAAGGCAGTTTTCAAAGTGCTGAATGCTTTATCCGCTGTTGACATCCATTCACAAGGTGTTTTTTTATATAACAATTTGGTGATGGTTTCCATTGTTTGTGAAAAATGGTCAATAAATCTGTTGTAAAAATATGCAAATCCAAGAAAATATTGAATGTCTTGAATGTTCTTAGGTTGTGCCCATTTGGCCACTGCGTCCACCTTTCTTTCAGCCATCTGCATGCTGAATGGAGTTAGTATAACTCTCAGGAATTCTACATGAATGATGTGGAATTCGCATTTGCCAACCTTGCAATAGAGTTGGTTGTCCTGCAAAGCTTCCAACACCTCTTATACATCCTGTTCATGTAATTCTTCTGTAAGGATGTCATCTACGTACACTATCAAAAATAGATCGAAAAATGCCCTCAACCCATCTTTAAAAAGAAAATGGAAAGCCGCTGGGATGTTGCAGGCTTCACGAAGCATTCAAAGGGCCGTATTGAGTTTCGAACATGGTTTTCCACTCGTCTCCCTGTCTCTTGCTCGCTAAATGATAGGCACCCCTTAAATCCAGTTTGGTGTAAATGACCGTTGTTTTAACTTGGTACAACTGCACTGGAATGAGGGGGAGTGGATACCGATTTTTTCTGTGATTTTGTTCAGCGCTTGGAAATCTATGCACATGTGCCATTCTCCATTGGCCTTGGGAATGAAAAATTGTGGAGAGGCTTCAGGACATCTAGAGGGTCAAATAAAACCATTTGCTAGAAACGGGTCAAAACAATGCCTCAGGTGCAGATACTCTTATTCAGATAGGGCATATGCCCTACAACTTGAGTATTGGTGCCAGGTTCAAAATCAATTTGGCAATCATGAAGTTGTTGTTGGGGTAACTGAACTGCCTGTTGTTCACTGAAGAGTGCAGAAATTGCAGCGTACTGCTCCGGTAACTGAATAACCTTTACAGCATCTGTGAGAAGCGATAAGGGAGGATCTTGTAGCGTGGTTTGACTTGGTATTAAACAGTTGTGTATACAATAGTTGTAGGAGAACTAAATCGACCTCTCACTCCAATTGATAACCGGATTGTGCAAAGGCAACTATGGCAATCCCAAAATGACTCCATATTGAGGGGCTCGGATTATATTGAACCTGATTTTTTTTTAATATTGTTCTTGTTAGTGGAGTGACTAAGTTTAATAACCGTTTGCAGAGTTACTGGACTTCCAAATAGGGTAATACCATCTAATACTTGTACTAGTTCTGGAGTCTGTTTTTTTTCTCATAAGGAATCTTGAAGTTTTCCACCATATCAAAGTCTATAAAATTGCCAGAGGCCCCCAAATCCAAGAGTGCATGTGTCTGATAATTGCAGGTAATTATCATTATCTCTAAAGTAACAGAAAGTGAGGTGTATGTTCCTCCTTCAATCCTACCAATGAAGGGATAGTTAAATCACCCAAGTGTTTCCTTTCTGTTTTACTCAGGAGTTCTAGTTTCCCCCGGCAATGTCAGTGCTGGCAATGCTTTGTTTTGGGGTATATGGCACAGTAAACTTCCATTTTGGCTTGGTTGGGCATTCCTTCACAAAATGACATTTTCAACAACAATAGAGGCATAACCCATTCTTCTGTCAAGCTTTTTTTCATCCTTTGAGAGAGGTTGTCGGATTTCACCTATTTGCATAGGCTTACCACAATTTTTGATTAAAATTGTTGGGTTCTAAATCGCTCAAACCGCCAGGTAATTCTGTTGGATCTTTTCTTATCTCCTCTTCTTTCTGTTAATCTATGGTCCAACCTCATTGTGTGATTAATGAGATCTATACTCTCCGTGGGTTGGGGTCAATATGAGCCAGGACATCTTTTAACTCATCCTTAATAAAACAGCGTTGAGCATTTTTCTCCGGGCCATGCAATTTCGGCCATCAGACGGTTAAACTGGGTGAGATAATAATTAAGGTCTATGTTCCCTTGGCGCAGCTCCAATAATTCCCTTTCAGACGACAGCGCAACAGCACAGCAGTCAAATACCTTTTCAAATTCTTGAACAAATCTTCTCCAATTGTATAGTAAGAGATTGTCTTAGCATACCAACGGAACTGCCCAGGAGGCAGCATCTCCCAACAAGTATGCAATTAGGAACGCTATTCTAGACTGTGGTTGTGGGAAAGCTCCAGTACTGCAAGTGAAATGTAGTTCTATTTATGTTAAGAAGATTTGTACCTTCCCTGGTTCTCCTGAGAAGGGTTCAGGGGCTGCAAAAGTGTGTTGTGGTGGTACATGTACTGCAATGTTTGTGGGTGGTATGACTGTCTGACTAAAATTAGATATCCCACTTGTGACCTTAGCCCAGGAATTAGGTGTTGTTGAAACACCCACACTACCACCACCCAGGGCTCCCACCTGGGTTTGCAATTCTAACATCTGCGTAGCCATGGCTGTGGTGGCCTGCTTAGAGTCTGTCAACCCCTTCTGCATTTGAGTGATAACGTGAAGTAGGTCATCCAAGGTGGCCATAGTAAAGGATCTACAAGCAGATCAGGAGGAATAGATTAGCGGGCTCACTATTCTGTCAACTCAAGCTCCTTCCTTGTGACCTGCTTGAAGATTGCTTATTCCACCTCCAGGCAGCTCAAACTCAGAAAGCTATAAAAGCACTGAGTGTTGGAGTGGCCAGGCGAGGGAAGGGTAGGAAGGTGACAGCGGGGAGAGAGACCTGAAAAAGAAAAGTAAAACACCCACACACACAAAGAATAACACATAATATGTAACTTAATAATGTCTTCAGTTACTTTAAATAAAACATGGATTGTATATTCAGTGTGATTCCAGATAAACGAATGCTCATTAATAAACCAAAGGATATATCAAAGGATAAGGTCATAGACTTGACTAGACACTGTGTCTTGAATGAGGACTATAATGGGTAATGCTCCTTGAGTATTTTCTTACCGGTTCATAGCACCGGAATAAGGATCAATAAAATACGTCACAAAAATGAACGGTCTTTTCTTCGGAAGGTTGTTACTTCACAACCACCAAAATTAAGTTACTCCAAAATACTAGAAAGCACACACATAATTGTTCTTATGAGAGGCGATAAACAGCGCACTGCAATTTGTTACTTTCCACTCGCCGAGCGAGAGCACTCGACCGCACAGCTAGTGGTATGCTGGAGCAGCCTGAATCTACAAAAAAGGCTTACCACTAAGACCGTGCCAGTATAAATTGCAATGTGGGGCACTGCCATGAACCAGCAAGAGGTTTCTTGAGTAAACAACAAGCATTGTGCTGCCAGGCAGAGAGCCGAAGCAGGGACTGGACCGCAAGGCAGAAGCTATCTGGAATAGTGAGCACATGTGTATGGGCTGACTTGCTTTAATAGGCTCAGCCTCCATCCAAAATGGCCACCGCCGAAGGTTTCTGGGACTAGTGGTCCACTTAAAGAAAAGGAGGCAAAACACAACAAGCTACAAATTAAAACAAGAGAAATAACATGTACTACAATGCAGCAGTATGTCCCCCCCAAAATTGAAACATAAGCATTTCTTAAGCATCAGAGACATCACCATATCAGTACCCCAATCGCATACTGCAACACAACCAGGGGCATGCTAGTTTGAATTGGGAATGGATCTTCCCACAATGTACACCCTGCATGTGGCGCCTAGTACAACACGGAAAGGTTGTCCTAGCGGGAAACCATGATCCCGGGTACCGGGGAGCAGAAGGGGTAGTTGGTTCTGGGCTCAGTGGAGCAGAAGGGGTGGTTGGGGTTGGCCCTGGACTGCACCCCACCATGTTAACAGTCAACAACAGCCTACTGGTCCTATCGCTCCCAGCGGTCCCAATCACGACAAAGATACATGTTCACAACGGTAGGAAAAACATGTCAGCCTCGATGAAGAACTACTGCCTGAAGCTCAACAGAAGTCTTGATCTTCTGACAGACACACCTCTTTCTGGAAGGAACCTGGTGGCCATCTGAACTCAGACCTACACCAACTCCAAAAGACCACGTCCTTAACCTCGGCATCATCCTGGCCTGTGACTATCAATGAAATGTCAGGGCAACGCTGTTTTCGCAGCCTGTGTCCACACTCTCCACAAGCTCCGCAGAATTTTCAAGCGGCTACCCAACAACATCAGAAAAATAGTGACTCAGGACCTCATCACCAGCTGGCTGGAGTACGGCAATGCACTCTATGCAGGTAGCACCACTGAACTCTTGAAAAGACTCCAGATGATCAGGAACGCAGCAGCCATACTCATCCTCAACCCACATCACCCAGCACCTGAGATACTTCCACTGGCTCCCAATCCAGGAAAGATGCCAATTCAAACTACTGATCCATGTCTACAAAGCCATACATGGCCAAGGACCTGCCTACATGAACCACCACCTAAACCTCCACCTACCATTCAGGAACCTGCACTCTGCTCACCTTGCCCTCACACAGTTACCGCACATCCGCCACTGCCACACCGGAGGACGCTGCTTCTCCCACCTTGCAACCAAATCCTGGAACAACCTTCCCCTCCACCTCTGTACATCACCATTGTTGGCAGACTTCAGGAGGGGGCTCAAAACCTGGATCTTCAACTAAGACCCACAGCCCAGCGCCTGGATACCCTCACAGGTGATACGCTGCACTCTAGAAATGCTGTTTGATTGATTGAGTGATAACATACCACATACATTTAAATAAATATATATAAATATCATAAATAACCTTGATGACAGAGAGGACTCACTTGTGCATTTGGAACATTAACCTATGAAGCTGCTTTACTCTGACCTGATGATCGTGCACTGCAGCACTCAACCCCCAGAGCTACTTTGCTGGTATTGAAACACTGCCATGTGTGCAAGTCAGTTATTGGTTTTGTGATAGCAATAAATTTAGTATTAGTTTTTCTCAAACGTTTTACATATACAATACAGAGATGTCAGTGCTGAGAAATATTTCATGGCATTCACAAATGTTTTTAGTGTGCAAAATACCACCATCGCACTGGCAGCCATATCAGCTCCCAATGTTCTGCCCTCCTCATGCCCAACTTACCAACATGATGTACCATCTGTTTTTTCATAACTATCCTACATTGTTTGTCTGGAAAATATCAGACTTGTCTCCCCCCCAAATCATACTAAGATACACCCACACTTAATGACAATATGCAACATATTACATAGAGTGTGCACTTGTGTGATTTGGTAGGGAGTCTGTAAACCCTCTCACTTTGCAGAGTACTTCTTATGTGGAACATTAGTTTACTCACTGGTTAAGGCCACAAGCAGGATCCAGAGACTCCTCCCATGCTATCTATGAGGGGGGACCCAGGCATTGTGTTTAGGCATGGTCCTGTTTCTGAAAGTTTGACTCCTCAAAAAACTAGACAAGACAGTCTATCCTATAACCCAGCCTTCAGCTGTCCCAGACTCACCCCCAGCTCTGATTGTTATAGGCAGAACAAACTAGCTTTAACCAGCCCCAACATTGTACATGGATCCCACAAGCACTAAGTTGCTAGGTCACCAGATAAGTCTACTTGATGCTGTATCATTCTATTCCAGCACATACATACGCAGTCCCATTCTTTCCATTCAACATAATTCATTCATACAAATAAGCCCACAACAGCTCCCCTTGGGCAATGAATCCATTAGCAAATATCCCTTGCTTGGATTTGTGTTGGCACTACTGTATCAAAAAAAAGAAGTAAATAAATCAGATGCAATTGTAAGCAGCTGTAACTTAGGTATGTATTACTTTCAGTGTTATCCCACTACAAAAATAAACATAAGTGAAACATAAAAAAAAAGAAAAACAAGGTAACCTACTATTTACACACAAGCAGTTATTATCTGAAATGTAGTTATTATCCAGCTCCTGGGAAAATAATGATCCGACATGAGAGTTGGTTTCTTTCAGTTTAAGTACCTACACTTAATGAGCCATTTGATTCTGTGGCTCCCTTTTGGCTATCAAAAACTATAAAACCTGAAGCCAGAAAGACTATAGCTGAAACAATTTAGAATCTCTTTTTAGAGTTTCTGTCAGTTCCTTAAGTATAATTGATGGGGAGCTTTGTGCAACTGGGAGATGTCAAGAGTACCTAGGCACTTTTGTTTTGGCCACATCATCTTGACCCTCAAGTTCCTAATACTTTACAGGGCCTGCATTCTTATGAGCTACATCTACCTGTGTGAGGTGCATTGGTGTCCTGCTCAATCTACAGTATAATGGATCGCTTTATCTACATTTCATGCATCCTAATATCTTTAGATGATGTAGCGTCCAGGAAGCCTAGCTGTAGCCTACAAGGTGCCACTCCGGAATCATTCTCCCGCCAAGGAGACATTCTACTTGGAGGAGTATTTGTTGTGCATTCGGTATTCATTCCACCTGAAACTAATCCAAAAGAAGAACCAAAGCAGGTTTCTTGTCAGGGGTAAGGATGACAGTATACAGTTTATTATGAAGTGTGATCAGATTTTACAGTGCAGGTTTAGAGATGTTTCAATTAATCATTGCTGAAATGGTGTCTGATAGTTGGAGAAAAGTGTTGAATGCTTTATGCCTCGTGTAGAGAAGAATTGATAGTGATAGTGTGTTGAAGTTTCATGCTAGACAGAAACTATTCATAAAAAGTGTAAAGGTTGAGGCACTAATTGCTAAGAACAGTTTATGGCAGAATTCATATCAATACAATGGAAAGTATAATTCCCAGGCAACATTTAAGGCTATCAGTTCAAACTGATAAAGTACAGAAATGAGTAAAGCAAACATATAATAAAATTCACAAATTTAATACGGGAAACATATAAAATCACATATGATAAAATACACAGTTTGGTATAAACATTATATAAAATTAAATGAATTTTCCAATGATATAAATCAACATAATATAATGCAAATAGTGGCAAAGTGGAATTTCTTCACGACGCGCGTTTCGGCCCAGGGTGCCTGCGTCAGGAGTAGCCACAACAAATTTGTGTTTTATTAGCAAGTAGTTGTTCACTGATTTATATGAATTGGGAAAACCATAGAGGAACTTGTTCTATTGTATAGTTCCTCGTTTTATAGGATAGATCTACTATTGATTAGACCAACTTGGTTATCTGATATAAGTTTGAGAGGACGAGACTTCTCCTGTTGGGATATTTTTATATAAATGATAAAATCTTCAGAGTTAGATACGTTGCATGCCAGATTATACTTAAAAATCAGCTTAGCAGAAAAAGTATTTAGTGATGAACTTTGCGAGTCAGGTGCAAACGGGATACTTTTTTAGAAGATCCGTGTAATTTTTATGAAAAAAAGGTGTGTCCACTGGGTCTGTTTTAAAAAAAAAAAAAAAAAACCCAAATCTGTTTTGGGGAGCGGCCCATTGGGCAAGGGTTGCTCCCCTCGGGGGAAAAATTGAGTAGCTGGGTCTGTCCACCTTGGGTGGGGGCAGATCCATGTTATTTTTTTTAAAAACCGGTGTGTGGGGCCAGTATGGTTTTTTTTTTAAATGCCCTAGCTGTTTTAGAGAGTGGCCCCTTGGGCAAGGGTTGCTCTCCTTGGGGGAGCAATATGTTTTTGGGGAGTGGCCCCTTCGGCAAGGGTCGCTCCCCTCTGGGGAGCATTTATTTTGGCCATTTCTGACCCCTTGGAAGGGCAGATTAAACAATTAATTTTATTGTTTGCCCACTAGGCCACCAGGGATTGTTTTTTTATTGTTGGGAGCAGCCCCTTGGGCAAGGGTCGCTCCCCTCTATGGTTAGTTTGTGGACTAGTGCATTATTTGTATATGTGATTGTAATATTTTATTTCTCCTTTTTATTCTAGTGTAAAGCTTCTGATTCCTGTTTGCGGTTTCGGCAGTGGTTGTTTTGCAGTGTTGCGTAGTTGACTTTTTTTGGTAAGAAAATTTTTTTTTGCTCTATTTACTCCAAATGAGTATTATTGTCATACATGAATGAATTTTTTTGTAAGTGGTTTCGTAATGGCAGCCTATTTTGTTAGTGTTTTGAGCATGTAATTCTTTGCGATGTGTTTTGTATTGTCTTATGTGTAATTTTATTTTCTTTTTCTTTTTTAGTGGGATATTGTTGATCTTTACTGTGTCTGTGCAGAGTAGGTGGTGGTGAGTCTAGCTGCTTCTGGCAAGTGAGTGGTATCGTTTTGGAGTATATAGGTCTTTGTGATAAAGAGGCATTTTGTTCATAACTTATTTTTCAAAATGTTTGTTGTTGACTTGTTTGACAAGTTAACTTTAGTAGTAGGGATTATGGCTAGCCGTAGAATGACTGCTCAGCAGGTTGTTGGTATGCTGCTTGAATCTTCCTCTGAGCAGGATTATGAGACTGACAGTGCGTCTGAGGGAGAGGAGGGAGGGGAAGATTCAGGCAGTGAGTTTTCTCTCCACATGGAATCATCGGATGATGAAGATACTCTCAGTGCGGATGAAGGTACCCCCAGTGTGGAATAAGTGCCTGTTTTAGAGGGGGATACTGATGTGCCGATGGTGCAGCAAGAGACATCGGTATTGCACCCTGAGGCTGCAAGGCTTCATACTGGAAGTGCTGGACTCTGGGTTGATCCAAACATGGTGCAGCCGGTGTTGCCTGCCTTTAGTGTGGATGCAGGGTGTAGAGTGTATTGTGAAACTTTTTTGCCTATACAGTTCTTCCAGTTGTTTATGGATGATGTATTTTTGGCTGAGATTGTTGAGCAGACTAATTTGTATGCTGAACAGTTTTTGAGGGACCACAGTGCCACACTTAAGCCCCACTCTAGAGCTACCCGGTGGACTCCCACAAGTCTGGATGAGATGAAGAAGTTTTTGGGTTTGACTTTTTTGATGGGCTTAATAAGGAAACCGTCCATGGCTTCATATTGGTCTACCAGTCCCTTGATGGCAACAGCCATATTTCCTGCGATTATGACCCGTGATCCGTATTTACTTTTGCTTGCGTGGATGGGCGCTTGGCTGGCGGTGTACTTGGACTGGCGTTTGGCTGGCAGTGTGCATGGACTGGCGCTTGGCTGGCGGTGAGTGGGCTGGTGCTTGGCTGGTGGTGTGCGTGGATTGGCGCTTGGCTGGTGGTGTGTTTGGACTGGCGCTTGGCTGTCAGTGTGGGTTGAATGGTGCTTGGCTGGCGGTGAGTGGGCTGGCGCTTTGCTGGTGGTGTGTAAGTAGTGACTAGCTGCTGGTCACTACACACACTGCTAGCCAAATGCCACTCCACGCAATCCGTGAGCTGGTGTGGTTAGTGTGTCAGGAATGTTAGCGTGTGAAAGTGATGGGCCCTTGAATGGCGCTGTCTGCTGGTGTGAGTGTTGTAATGTGCTGGGCCCGCGGCTGGCAGTGTGATGGTTTTGTATGTGTCACACGTATGAAAGGTGTATGAATGGCCTGTAAAGAGGTTGGTGCTTTACAGCTCAAGAGCTGTGAGTCAATGGTTCAGTTTCTCGTACTTTCAATTATTAACAGTGCATTTCTTTTTTGTGAAATCTCTGGTTAATACAAGTATATATACTGAACCATCGCTCACCCTCGTGCCAAATCCAACCAGTATGTATGTGTGCTTCTGGAATAGATGGTTGTGTAGATAAAAATGTCTATTCTATTTTCATCAAGCAGGGTGTACCTTGTCCCTTTTTGTGAATGTTGTAATGTGTTAGTTTTGTGCCTGGTGGTGTGAACGTTCTTGTGTGTCTCATGTGTGAAAGGTGTGTGAATGGCCTGTAAAGCGGTTGGGGCCTTGACGTGGCTTTACAGCTCACGCGCTGCGAGTCATTGGTTCAGTTTTTTGTCCTTTCAATTATTGACAGTGCATTTCATTTTTGTGAAATCTCTTGTTAATAAAATGTTATATACTGAACCATCACTCGCCCTCGTGCCAAATCCAACCAGTATATGTGTGTGCTTGAGGAATAGATGGCTCTGCAGTAATCTTTGTCTGTTTTGTCTCTCTGCCAAGCTGTACATTTCATTTAAGAATAACCTAACAACTGTAGTTTTTGTCGTAAACTAAACAACCATGGGAGTGCATGGTGAGGTCTCTCTTGTGGATCCCAACAAGTTATCTTACCCACAATGTCCTGCAAACCTCAAAATGTGACTGTGACATTTTCCTTGCATTATTTTGCCTAAATTTTCACGCGGCATAAAGTAACAACACATTTCCAACCCCCCTGCGTTTTTCCAAGTATCCCAATACAAATGGTACCTCACCTCACAATTTGTGTGAGCCCGGTGCTGCCACAACTTTCCCACACAAAAATGTGTGAAAAAAGTGATTTTTTCAGCTAAAAGTGAGGTTTGCAGGGGATTCTGGGTAAGGAAACGTTGGGGGATCCACGCAAGCCATACCTCCCTGTAAGCCGCCGGGTGTCTAGTTTTCAGAACTGTGTGGGTTTGGTAGGTTTCCCTAGATAGCTGCCGAGTACGGGGCCAAAAACTCAGGTGACCCACCTTGCAAAACCAGGTGGTTTTGAGATAGGCAATTTTGATGTTGCCTCACTACGTTTTGGGCCCTTGCCTGTCGCGGGTACTTGGGCCTCCCACACAAGTGAGGCACCATTTTTATCGGGAGACCTGGGGGAACACTGGGTGGTGGAAAATTTGTGTGAGCCCGGTGATGCCACAACTTTCCCCCACAGAAATGTGTGAAAAAAGTGATTTTATCAGCTAAAATTGATGTTTGCAGGGCATTCTGGGTACGGAAACATTGGGGGATATATGTAAGCCATACCTCCCTGGAAGCCGCCAGGTGTCTAGTTTTCAGAAATGTGTGGGTTTGGTATGTTTCTCTAGATGGCCGCCGAGTACGGGGCCAAAAACTCAGGTGACCCCCCTTGCAAAACCAGGTGGTTTTGAGATAGGCAATTTTGATGTCGCCTCACTACGTTTTGGGCCCTTGCCTGTCGCGGGTACTTGGGCCTCCCACACAAGTGAGGCACCATTTTTATCGGGAGACCTGGGGGAACGCTGGGTGGTGGGAAATTTGTGTGAGCCCGGTGATGCCACAACTTTCCCCCACAAAAATTTGTGAAAAAAGTGATTTTTTCAGCTAAAATTGATGTTTGCAGGGGATTCTGGGTAAGGAAACATTGGGGGATCCATGCAAGCCATACCTCCCTGGAAGCCGCCGGGTGTCTAGTTTTCAGAAATGTGTGGGTTTGGTAGGTTTCCCTAGATGGCCGCAGAGTACGGGGCCAAAAACCCAAGTGATTCCCCCTTGCAAAACCAGGTGGTTTTGAGATAGGCAATTTTGATGTTGCCTCAATACGTTTTGGGCCCTTGCCTGTCGCGGGTACTTGGGCCTCCCACACAAGTGAGGCACCATTTTTATCGGGAGACCTGGGGGAACGCTGGGTGGTGGGAAATTTGTGTGAGCCCGGTGATGCCACAACTTTCCCACACAGAAATGTGTGAAAAAAGTGATTTTTTCAGCTAAAATTGATGTTTACAGGGGATTCTGGGTAAGGAAACGTTGGGGGATCCATGCAAGCCATACCTCCCTGGAAGCCGCCGGGTGTCTAGTTTTCAGAAATGTGTGGGTTTGGTAGATTTCTCTAGATGGCCGCCGAGTACGGGGCTAAAAACCCAGGTGACCCCCCTTGCAAAACCAGGTGGTTTTGAGATAGCCAATTTTGATGTCGCCTCACTACGTTTTGGGCCGTTGCCTGTTGCGGGTACTTGGGCCTCCCACACAAGTGAGGCACAATTTTTATCGGCAGACCTGGGGTGAACGCTGGGTGGTGGGAAATTTGTGTGAGCCCAGTGATGCCACAACTTTCCCACACAAAAATGTGTGAGAAAAGTGATTTTTTCAGCTAAAATTGAGGTTTGCAGGGGATTCTGGGTAAGGAAACGTTGGGGGATCCACGCAAGCCATACCTCTCTGGAACCCGCCGGGTGTCTAGCTTTCAGAAATGTGTGGGTTTGGTAGGTCTCCCTAGGTGCCGGCAGAGCTAGGGTTCAAAAACTACAGCTAGCCATTCTGCCAAAAAAGGGTCATTTTTCACTGCAAAATTGAGGTGTGACCATGTTGCCTTTTGCGCCATTTCCTGTCACGGGCACAAGGCCGACCTGCACAAGTGAGGTACCATTTTTCTCATAAGACTTTGGGGAATGTGGGGTCGGTTGAAATTTGTAGATCCACACAGATTCCAGATTTTTCCACCACAGAAATGTGTGGAAAATGTGGCTTTTTTTGGACAATTTTTTAGGTTTGCAAGGGATTCTGGGTAACAGACCCTGCTGGGAGGCACTCAAGTCACCCCATCCTGGATTCCCCTGGGTGTCTAGTTTTCAAAAATGTATAGGTTTGCTAGGTTTCCCTAGGTCCCGGCAGAGCTAGGGTTCACAAACTACAGCTAGGCTCTTTGCCAAAAAAGGGTCATTTTTCACTGCGAAATTGAGGTGTGACCACGTTGCGATTTGCGCCGTTTCCTGATGCGGGCACTAGGCCGACCCGCACAAGTGAGGTACCTTTTTTCTCGTAGGACTTTGGGGAACGCGGGGTGGGTGGAACTTTGTGGATCCACGCAGATTCCAGAACTTTCCACCACAGAAATGTGGGGGAAATGTGTTTCTTTTTACAATTTTTTAGGTTTGCAAGGGATTCTGGGTAACAAACCCTGTGGGAGGCAGACAAGTCACCCCATTCTGGATTCCCCTGGGTGACTAATTTTCAAAAATGTATAGGTTTGCTAGGTTTCCCAAGGTGCCGGCAGAGCTAGGGTTAAAAACTACAGCTAGGCACTTTGCCAAAAAAGGGTCATTTTTCACTGCGAAATTGAGGTGTGACCACGTTGCGTTTTGCACCGTTTCCTGTCCCATTTTTTCGTAAGACTTTGGGGAACACAGGGGGGGTGGAAATTTATGGATCCACATAGATTCCAGAACTTTCCACCACAGAAATGTGGGGAAAATGTGTTTTTTTTGTCAATATTTAGGTTTGCAAGGGATTCTGGGTAACAGAACCTGGTGGGAGGCAGTCAAGTGACCACATCCTGGATTCCCCTGGGAGTCTAGTTTTAAAAAATGTATAGGTTTGGTAGGTTTCCCAAGGTGCCGGCAGAGCTAGGGTTAAAGAACTACAGCTAAGCACATTGCCAAAAAAGGGTAATTTTTACTGCAAAATTGAGGTGTGTCCATGTTGCATTTTGCCCCGTTTCCTGTCGCGGGCACTAGGCCGACCCACACAAGTGAGGTACCATTTTTCTCGGAAGACTTTGGGGAACGCGGGGTGGGTCGAAATTTGTGGACCCACGCAGATTCCAGAACTTTCCACCGCAGAAATGTGCGGAAAATGTGTTTTTTTTGTCAATTTTTTAGGTTTGCAAGGGATTCTGGGTAACAGAACATGGTGGGAGGCAGTCAAGTCACCCCATCCTGGATTCCCCTAGGTGTCTAGTTTTCAAAAATGTATAGGTTTGTAGGTTTCCCTAGGTGCCGGCAGAGCTAGTGTTTAAGAACTACAGCTAGACACTTCGCAAAAAATGTGTACAGTTTCATTGTGAAAATGTAGTGTGTTCACTTTAGGTTTTGAGCCATTTCCTGTCATGGGCACTATGCCTACCCACACAAGTGAGGTACCAATTTTATCGGGAGACTTAATGTAGTTCAGATTTGTAAAGCAACTGTTATTACCTATTGATTTTTGATGCATTTCTCCCTTCCAAATGAAAGACATTTTGAAAAATGAACAATAATTCTCATGCTAGTTTGAGTATTCCCAATTTCGAAAATGTGCAAATATGCACTGTTTCTAAACTCTAATTTGTTCTCATTTCAGAAATACATAGGTGTCTTTCATACTGATTGTTCCATGTATACATTTTCCCACAATAATTGCTATATACCCGGAACATAATAAAAAACCATTACAAATTGCTGCCCAGTATTTTACTCTGGGTTCGTTGGGCTCTTGGTGAACCTACAAGTCCTATTTATCCCCACAACCAGGAAGGTCCAGCGGATGTAACGGTGTATTGCTTTCAAAGAGCTGTCATAATTAGAAGAAGTTACAGGTGAAAACGCTGACACAAAAGGCTGCTTCTTTCAACTAATCTTTCCTAAATTTAACTGTTAGTTTCTATAAAGAAACCTTGATGGATCTACACAAATGACCCCTGGCTAAATTCAGAATTTTGTCTACTTATCTAAAATGTATAGCTTTCCAGGATCCATTATTGCTTTCACACCCATTTCTACCATTACCTGGAAGGAGGTTGAAAGCACAAAAAATAGCAAAAATAGGCTATATTCCCTAAAAGCTGGGGAAATTGTGGTTTCAGCCCCACAAACCCTTTTTTGATACCATTTGCAGAGAAAAACCCAGATGCTTTCATTTGCAGCCCGTTTTTCCCATTTTTCACAAAAAAACCTAAATTTCCTGTATTTTGGCTAATTTCTGGGAACCCTCTAGGAGAATCCACAAACTCTGGGTACCTTTAGAATCCCCATGATGTTGGAAGAAAAGGACACAAATTTGGCGTGGATACCTAATGTGGTCAAAAAGTTACAGGGGCCTAAGCGAGCACTACCCCAAATAGCCCAAAAAAGGCTTAGCACAGGGGGGGAAATGGCCTAGCAGCAAAGGGGTTAATATATTTAAATTGAATTGCACCCACTAGTTTTATTTGTTTTCTTTCAATTTTGATTTTATAGCCTCCCTGTTTCTCGTACTGTGCAAAGATAGTAAACAACCCTCTCCTGTGCGCCCTCATTGCTATCAAGAATTAACATAATATCATCAGCATATAGCTTTATCTCCCCCATCTGTGGCAGTGGGGGATGGATATGGCCATTTTCCATAATCATTATTGCTAGTGGCTCAATCAAAAAGGCAAATAAATTAGGTGTTAAGGTACAACCCTTCCGGGTCCTGCACAAAACTTGTATATTCCCAATCTCCATAGCATTCACAATAATATTAATACAAAAGATTTTTAACATTCCGACAGAAACCCATCTGGCCCACAGGCTTTACAATTTGGGAGATAGTCTGGGAATATTACAGTCTACTAAAAAAATGTCATGGGCTTTTTCATCTACCAGTTGGTTTTGACCGTAAATCGGTCTATAATTATCCAGTATAATTTCTCCCACTTTCTTTGGTTCCTTGCTTCTACTTCCAAAAACCAGGCATTTCTGTGTGTCTATCCTGGTGTTGGCAACTTCCTCATGTTCTTGCCAAGCCAAAAATCTCCCAGTAAAAATACTCTCCTCATACACTTTCTGCCCATTTAGCCCTATCCAGTTGTCTTTTATTGGGCATAGATGAATTCCCAAGACATTTTTCATAGCTCTTTCTGGACACTTCTTTCTAAGATTTGCTTTGGTAATTTAGCCTTTTTAATATTCTCTGATTACTTACCTATCACCAACCCTCTATTATCAGTTTTTAAGGCATCCCATACTATACTGGGGGGGGCAGACCCATGGTTTGTTGCCAAGTATACCTTTATCTCTTCTTTACATATTTGCACTCACCCTTACTCTTGCAAATACTGTTTGTTGAAGGCCCAGAGTCTAGGGTGTTGCATAGCCTACCCCACCAATATCTCTAAAACAATCATTGCGTGGTCTGAAAAACTATTAGGTATAATACACTGATCTGTAAAAGCCACCCTCCAAGGATCAAACAATCCCAGTGTTTTCTGGTCGTTTTTGTAAAACTTCACGTTTTTTGGTTTTAGCTGCCTCTTTAGATTTACTGAGGAGTTAACTTTTGGGTTCTGCAAAGAAGCAACTTTTAAGATTTAATTCATCATCATGATATTCCTTTCCTATACATACTTTTAATGGCCCCCACCGTGCAATTCACATCTAGATTGCTGAAACTATAAATCTGCTCTGTACCTCCGGTATACCCTTTGGACCAAACACTAACCTGCTGTGAAATAGTGAAGAGATCAATTCGGCGGCTGTACCTCCCTTCATATAAGATTAACATTCTATACCTCAAACGTTGGTGTATATAACAATCAATCATAATTGTGGATCTCTTTTTATGAAGCCTTTGACACCCCCTTACACCCACCCTCCCCTGACCCTTCAACCCACCAAACATCATGTAACCCTCCCCTACCCCATCTCCTCAAACTAGAGAGATGGGGTACACCTGACATGCTTATCAGCACCTGATGAAACTGACACTGTGATCTACTCCACCTCCCTACACCCAAACACCACAGAGAAAAGAGAGAAAAAAGAGAAGAGTCAAAAAAAGAAGATGCATTCAATGTATGCCAGGTGTGAAGTCAGCTACAACCCAGGTTACAACAGATAAAAAGAGCAGCTATAACTGTTGGAGCCTCACATCTCATGGCTTCGAGATCTGCTGCAATAGCTCCTGTGCCTCAGAGACATCACAAAATAGGTGAAATTCCCCTTTTAACAACACCCTCAGTTTGGATTGCTGCGAAATCATTGCCTGAGATCCCTGTGTTTCTAACAGATTTTTTACTATTTCCTTCCGACGCCTGGCTACGAACGCTAACATATCGGGAAATAAGCCACAGATCTTTCACACAATAGTCTCTACAATTTGCCATGGGAGTTTTGAGTTTAGAATTTGCAGTTCCAGCACGTGGTGGGCTCTCATAAGAGTCAGATCCCTGGAGTATTCTGAAACATGTGTTTTGATAAAGAAGTCCACCTGTTGGAGTGGCTGTTGCCCTTCATGACCCTCCAGGACCCCTACGATGCAGAGATTGGTGCGCCGAGAGTGATTTTCCAATTCCTCTAGTTGTATTACATGAAAGATTTTTGCTTTTGAAATGTAGCCACCTTTTCCTGCTTGTCTCTGCTTCTTTTAGTCTCTCAGGGATCAGGGCCATGGTATCCTTAATCTTAAAGAGTCAGACTGGCAGAGCTGCTATTTCTGTAGTTTATGAGGCTTTAAGACCCCTTATTTCCTGCAGAATAAGATTAATCATATGTGTAGTGCCCCATTGCATGGTGAGTGATGAAGCCCCATGTAATAAACCCCTCAAGATTTATTTTGCTGCTTTCCGCTTTCTTGAATGGCCTGCTTGGTGATTCCCAATGGAGACAAAATAAATGGTGTCAAACGTATCAATGGTTGGGACATGTTAGAATCACTGCCGGAAGGAATAGCAGAAATCGTCACTGAAGATTGAGGAGCAATAAACTGAAAATTCTTTGAAAGATCACCCACAGTGCTTGTACCAGGTTTTGACTTTGCAAATAAAAGATATTCCTTAAACTCCTTTTGTTTTTGATACGCTAACATCCGGTCCCAAGTGTCTGCTTAGGAGAGCGTGTTCCAGTTGCTGAACTATTGGCGCTAGAGGTATGGCTGATGTTTTGATCCCCTGTATCTCCATCTGGGCAGTGTTCCTGACAGTGTTTTGATGTGGTCGCACTATCTGCGTGCTCTTCTATATTGATAGGCATTATAAGATCCTTGTGTAATGAGGCAGTGTGATTTGCCTGTGCTGTTGCCTGCCTCACATGTTTTTTCACCCTTTGAGTTAACGCAGTTGTGTCCAAGTTGGCTGTGGAACCTAACATTTTTTCAAGATTTTGCATAGTCACAGCCCTCTTATCATGAGTTGAACTCCTTTTTTAGGACGTTTTCCTTCTTTCTGCTCTTTTCATCCTCTTCTTGGGAGCTTTAATAAACTTCAAGCGTCAAATACTATTTTCAGATTCCAAACATGGCCCCACTAATAGCAATGTTGTTAATGTGGAAGGAGATGTACTGAGGTCTCCCCAGCAACTCTCTACCAGGTTGTGCCTATCTACCCCTCAATAGCCTTCTGTAGCACACTTACCGTCTGGTGAGTAACCTGGTGGCCACCATAGGGAAACTCAGTGTTTCTTTTCAACCCAGTGTACCGCTGAAGCATTGGCGAACCACCGCTGACCGAGTAAAAATTAGGAGAATTTTTGGCTGCAAGTTACCAGGGGCCTCTGTCTCACGGACACACCTGAATCCTGCTGCAGGGGGTGCCCACACCTCTCTTATACTCCATCAACAAGGTGCTGCTGGGTTTCAGATCTCTGCGGCCTCACCATGATAGAGTCTCCTAATCGGATAAGAATTCATGCGTGCTGTACCTGCATGATGAGAAGGACGCGCCTCTCAAGGCTGGAATCAGCTCAGCATCCAAATTGTGATCATCTCGCCGACGTGAGCATCCAACATAGGGGGGGAGGAGGAGCTCCGGCAATCAGTAGCTGGTCATCGGGCTGCCCTGTCCACAAAAGCAGCTTAGTGGAATCTGCTATCTGTCAACATATTATTTAATACATAGTTAAGGTAGTTTTAATTTCTGGGAGAAAAGTCTTAAACCAATGTGAAGGTAAACCTTCATCCGACAATATTTTCAAAGTTGGAATGGGTTTTCATTACTTCTTGTATCTATGTCTACATAAAAGGCACTGAGGTAATGGTGGCCTGCTGCTTGGTGTTTGAGAATATGTAGACCTGCAAAGAAATTCCATAATAATGAAAGCCACAAACAGAGAATAGCCTTCTTGATAATTTGATAGTGTGATATCCTACCCATTTCTTTAATATCTAACGCTATTATTTCTGTCTAAGATTTTGAATGCAGTTATCTATAAATCTCCTTTTCTATCCTAATCTACGGCTCGGAAGCATACCCCCCTGCTTCAAGACTAGTGAGATCCTTAGAAGGCATTGATGATGAATAATAGTAAAACATCATCTTCATAAGAGGAGGTTTCGAGGGAGTTGAAGATATTTGCAAGATCTGTGAAAGACAGGAGTTTGAGGAAGATGGGAGGAGATGTGGCCCATCGGCCATAGCTGTTGCATTTGGAACTGGGAAACCAGGTTAGAGTCCAGTCCTTGGCTCAATTTCCTGTGATTATGGCTAAATCAATTAAACTCTCTGTGCCTATAAAAATGTGTTTTATAATCTGGTTCTCCTGTAAAGTGCTGTAATATCCTTGGGCCAAGAAATATGTTATATAATAAACGGCAAAAAAGGATAACCATTGCGGAGGAGGTTTGGAATTGTTGATGTGCTAACACATCAGCTGTATTTTTCACTTAAGAACCGAATAATGACATCTCTAATGGAGTATGGAGATGAAGTGTCAAGTGGGGAGTTAATGCAATGTTTGAAAATCTTGAAAAGCATTATGACACTGCCACCAAGGCTCTCAGGATAATTTTGAGATACAAGTCTAAAATATATGAGTCAGTTTTCAAGTCTTGGCTTGATCAAAATGGAGCTTAGACATTGTCTCAGACAAGCTTAATGCACCTTTGCACTTGGTTTACCAAGACTTGTTGAGTCGCCTGTACCCAGAATTGACACTACCTTGATGGGCCTGACACAATAGATTTTGATTGAAAGTGAGAAACACTGGCAGCCAGAAGCAATGGATTACATACTTTGAACACTACAAACTTAAAACGAGTGACAATGTTTTTCCCTGATTTTCCCCATTTATAAACATTGGAAACAATGTTTTTTCAAACTAAACATGAATATCCTGGTATGGGTCTATATGTTCTTTCTTTCCCTCAATTCTTAACTGTATGGTTGCTTGGATATGCTGTTACTCAAAACACCTCACAGATTTTCTCCGATGACCACCTGACTGCCTTTCTGATCGAACATAGCTGCTAAATATGGGTAGGGTAACTCTTGGAGAAACAGTCATTTATGTGGACTATGTACTGGGCATTTTGAAATAGGCCACTTTCTCACAGATACTTAGAATAATAAAACCAAAAATAGTCTTTACTATAGGGGAAGGATGTAGAAAATAATATAACCTACTGTTTTGCCTACACAATTTCAGCTGCTGATCCAAGCATCATGCAGACTGCACAATACATATAGTCAGATAATATTTTTCAAATATTACTGAATATGGAATACCAAACAGGGTTGTAATTCAATGCATATTTAAGGTAACCGTGGGCGTAGTTCGCGAAGTAGTGCTACGCGTAGCTATGCAAAGTGCACTTCGCACTAGGCGAGCTACGCGTAGCACTTCGCGAACTGCGTAGTACCTTGTTCGCACTGTGCAAGATGCAGTTTTCAATGATTGCACAGTGCGGACAAGCATCCGGCACTGTGCAATAATTGAAAACGGCATCTTGCACAGTGCGAGCTGTAGCTTTCTGCAGCTCGAGTAGATTTTTACTCGATAATCTACTCGAGCTGCAGCTGTCTCAACGCGGACTGGTAGTTTCTCATCGTGAGCGGTCGCGAGCATACGCGACCACTTGCAATGAGAAACCTGACCTCCCCGCGCTGAGAATCTCGCCGGGAGGTTTATTTTCCATGCTCGCGATCGCCAACTTGATGTTGCTGATCGCGAACGAGGGAAAATTCTCAGCGGGAATGTCATTTTGCTTGCTCGCGGTCGCCAACTTGACGTTGAGGACCGCGAGCAAGCAAAAAATGACCGCTGCACTACGCAATGCTACACTACGCGTGTTTGCACTGTGCTACGTGCAATTCACGTAGTGTGAAGTAGCGCAAACTTTGCAAACTACGCGAGCGCAGCGTAGTGCTTTGCCCAGGCTTAATTTAAGGGAAGTTGAGCTCACTACAAAAGAAACACATAAATAGTGTCACCATGTAATAGTGTGTCATTGCAATACTGTTTCCCATTTATCATGTACTATAAAGTGACCATCATTCTGGAATAAGGGGTCCCATTTCATATTTTATCCAAAGTATGAATGATGGCCATATATGCAGCATCATGAACCCTGCTCTCTTTATTGCTTCCTTCTATATGTACCTGTCACTTCTATATAATTATACAAGTCTCACTGACACCAAGGAGAGACAGGGCAGGTATCTTTCCCTTTGACTTTTTCAGAAGACTCTATTAAAAAATTATTCTTGGAGCAAAGCATTGTTTCATTATTGTATTGACATGTCTGCTTTTTCTATTGTTTCTATAGATTTAGGGGTTTTAACTTTTTTGAAACAGAGTTATTTTATTCACAAATTTGGACTTTTTAAGCTGCCCATCAATTAAATCAATTTAAAATGTCTTCTTTAAAATTCCTATAACATGTAAAGATTCCATGATTTGACTCAAGGGCATGACCTTTCCTATATTCCTAAATTTGAAATTTGATTATACATTTATGTCATTAGTATGTGTTGACCATTTGTGATTATTTGCCTTCTCACATTTAACATTCATGCTGATGAACTGTCATTAATATTCACTAATATAAAACTAATCACCATTTTTATTTTCTAACAGGTTCATTACTCGGTACTACAGAGATGTTCTGGCCATGGTTTTTGCCATAGAAGAAATAAATCAAAACCCTAATCTCTTGCCAAACATCACACTAGGCTACTGGATTTTTGATTCCTGCATGTCTGAGAGCAGGGCCCTCGCAGGGGTTTTAGAACTTCTTTCAGGAAAGGAGACATTAATTCCCGGATACTGCTGTACAAGAAACCGACTACTGGCTGGGATCATTGAGGGAACTGTGTCATCCTCAAGTGTCCCCTTGGCCAGGATTATGGGAGTCTACCATTACCCACAGGTAAGCGGTAACATTTTCTAAAATATAAAACAGAGAGAAAGAGGATGCAAAGTCTAGCATTGCCCAACTAACCCTAAATGCAGAGCCTGTTGCTGTTAATAACAGAGACGTTCATTTTAATTGAAAATCCTTTTGAGTAAGATCCTAAATGTGAGATGACTAACATTAGTCCAGAAGGGCCAAATAATTTTTGATTTTATGAATTAGCACAAAGGGGCCAATTCCGATGTCGTTAGGAAGGCCTCCAGACACGTTCCGGAACATGCAAATCTGATTCGGAGCCTATGCTTCTGACCGAATCGTCCCCTGTTCCGAACGCCCAAGTATGATGCAGAGATCTCGTCCATGACAACCAAATTGTTTCCGAACCCTATACAGTCCATCCAAATCGTTCACAGCCGAATCGTGCCATGCAATGGAGCCGGATTACGACAGAGCGAGTAAGATGCACAATTCGGACAGCCGTATCAACTAGGTCTCCGCAAGATGAAACAGTTGTGGGAATCGGACTTTGGGGGGCAGTATCTGGCCACCTTTTACCCGGGGCCCTCCGAAAAAGTAAGCGGTTGCCCATGGATCCCCCGATCCAAGCATGTACATTGTGGCGGGCACCATGGGGTCCCCGCTAGAGGGTGTACGTTTTTCCCCACCAAACACTTTTTACTATAGGAGCCAATGTACGCTTTCGGTATGCAAGCTCCCATTGAGTTCAATGGGAGCCCAACTGAATGAAGTCCGTCAGCATACGGATGCATCGTACTCGTTCGGTCAGACTCTCACAGAGCGATTCGCTTTGGAATACCTCCGGATCCGATAGCGAGAACGGAATCGGGCCCTCAGTATGTAAGTGAGTTTCATGCAAATTCTATGATTGTAAATTGATCAGACTTCAGTATCCTGAGACCTACATTAAACATCATTGTGCCAGAGCCGCTATCTTTTCTAAGTGGGTTAGTGGAGGGCTGCCCATGGAGTGCAGTGATATCCAACCATACAACTTTGAAAATCTTCAATGTCCTGGATGGCTTTGTTATAGAGGAACTTTTATACAGCTCTGCCATAACCTTAAAGATCACCCACAAACGCCCCCATCACCCACAATCAAATGACATGAAGAACCAAACAAAGAACATAGTTTCACATTCTCAGATATGGAGCAGTTACACTATTTAATGTGGCCCAATGCATCTCAGAATGCAAGGGCCACCATATTTGAAGTAACTCTATCTGAAACTGTCACAGCATTCACCCGCAGCTTTCTATGAATAGGATATGTTTTCCAGAACATAAAAAAGTTAATTTATCCAGAAAAACACATTGCACACCTCCCAGTGATAATTAACATGATATTGGTTCGATATCTGCGATTTCATGCGACATCATGTGTATCCAATAGTAGGACATACAGGTCATGTAGTTTACCATAAGTGGTGAATTTCACAGGTTTTAGATTTTGCTTTAATATAACAACATGCATTCATGCTAAGACTTATGTCAATGAACCTTAAAATGTTTGCTGGCAATGCAAGGCAATTCGCTTGTTTTGTAACTAATGGAGTCAGAGAGCTCAGCAAGTTTCTCTCTCCCCCAACGAAGCTTAGCCTTTGCCTAGATGCAATATTGCATTCGAAATTAGCATTGGTCAGGCTGATAGAAGTAAAGCTCTGTCTTGACAGAAACCATTTCAAAAGCTCAAGTTAGAATTTGAGGCCCATGTATGCCTAATACTTGACCATAACATGTCTTCAGTTCCAAAGCCTTACATAACTATCCTATTACAGTATGCAATGTCCTGCGCAATACGTGGTTCCAACAGTCTGCAAGTGTAAAAGCAAAAAAAAAAACAAGTAAGACTGGATAGTTATGCACAGTAGAAGAATGATAAGCAATTCATGACATGATCCGCTCATGTGTCATATGAAACTGTGCATTTGTCGGGCAACATAAAAGTCAAGATTGTGCCAGACTGATTCCGTGCACACCCTCAGGATATGTTGGCCTTAGTCCTGCTAGCTTACACTGCACCCTCTGTACCCCTAAGCCTATTCAGATGACAGACAGATTATGCAGCCTCAGAATATGAAAGCACTAACTCCTCAAGTAAATCAAAGTAACAGATCTAGAAACTTTTTCCTGGGACTTTCATTCGTACTGTGTAAGAAATTCACAAGAAATACTCAAACTGCAGTTTCAATATTTAGTGAAGAATTGTGATTCTTGAGTAAAATAAGTGTGCTGCAATGATTAATAGAAAAATAATGTAATTAGTATTACGAGAGTAGTGAAAAAGATGAATAATTCAACCATTGTGCTAGAACAGTGTATATGCTGGCATGTAAGTACTGTGCATAGTGTACTCCTACCTAGCATTTCCTAACCTAGTCTTGCCTAGGCTGGGTGATCTGCCAAATACGTGTTGGGTGGTATAACTCCCCATTACCAGCTGGTAAGTGTCATCAGGCTGTCCGTCATGGTGTAGAGCTGGACATCCCTCATGTCGGTAAACGGGAATCAGCAGAGCTGAAATCCAAGCTTGCAGTGTCCCCTGTATAAACATGGAAGTTGTTCTGTATATATAATAAACAGTACCCATGCTGATGTGATTGTTGATCCTAGTGTGATAGCTTTGTCGCCACTAAACAATAACAATAATGAAATTTTGCAGTGATCCTTATCCTGTGTAATAAAACAGTGCCTACGAAGTGAGAATGTAAGCATCCCATTTTTAGAGAATGTTATCCTGAATGGACACGCACACAAATGTATGTCAAAATATTCATCGAGTCATATCTCCTATGCCGACAACACCCAGCTGATTCTCTCCCTCACCAACAAACCCACAGTGACCAAGAACTTCTTCCACGACGGAATGAAGACTGTTGCCACCTGGATGAACGAGAGCTGCCGCAAGCTCAACTCAGAATAGACTGAAGTCCTCATCGTGGGCTCCACCCTCTTCACCAGGGACAACTCCTGGTGGCCCGCAGCACTTGGAACACCCCCATAGACCACGCACAAAACATCAGCATCGTCCTGGATTCTGCACTCACAGTAACCCACCAGATCAATGCCGTCTCATCATCATGCTTCCACTCACTACGCCTGTGCTGAAAGATCTTAAAATGGATCCCCACGGAGTCCAGAAAGACAGTCATCCATGTACTTATCAGACTCGACTACGGCAACGCACTCTACGCTGGTATCACCCAGAAACTCCTCAAAAAATAACAGAACATTCAGAACACCACTGCCAGGCTCATCCTCAATTTCCTGTGCCACAGCCACATCATTGGCCATGTGAGAGAACTCCACTGGCTTCCAAACAAAAAAAGAATCACCTTCAAGCTCCTCACATATGCCTACAAAGCCCTATTCGATGTGTAACCTGCGTACCTCAACCACCGCCTTGCATTCCATGCACCCACCAGAGATCTCCGTTCCACCCGAGTGGCACTGGCCACCACCCCACACATCTTCAAGACCACCACTGGAGGAATGTCCTTCTCCTACCTTGCTGCAAAGACCTGGAATGCTCTGTCTCTCCACCTTAGGCAATCACCGGCGCTCCCTCAGTTCAGGACGTACCTCAAGACTTGGCTCTTTGACTGAACCTCAGCACTTTCGACAGATCAGCAGTCCCCCCAGCGTCTTGAGACCCGTACGGGTGAGTAGTTGCGCTTTACAAGATCCAAAACATGTTTTTTAAATGCAAAATATATCTTCATTGATCATGTCAATGAGATCTCCTTAGTGATCTCCTCCATAAAACCATGGTTGTGACACCAATGATATCAAGTGTGACTCATGAGCAGTGCTGGTCAGGGTCACAATTATGGTGTCACAGCTTACCCCAAAAATTTAAAATGTCAATGTAACATTCCTCAACTTGAGTTTTTTTCTGAATTCTTTTTGTTGAACATTTTACAATAGTCAGGTAAGAGAGTTTGCATCACATATGACAAGCATTATATGGTGTACTCTACAGTGGAGTATACATTACATGCACTGCGTCTGGCTTCTGGGCCAACCACAGCACCGAGACCGCCCTGATCGCAGCCACCGATGACATCCGAGCTCTGCTTGACAACGGAGAAACAGCGGCCCTCATCCTCCTAGACCTCTCCGCGGCCTTCGACACTGTCTGCCACCGTACACTAGTGCAGCGACTCAGCAACGTCGGAATCCAGGAGAAGGCACTGGAGTGGATCATCTCCTTCCTCACCGGAAGGACACAGAGAGTCCGCCTCCCCCCGTTCAGATCTGAAGCCACCGAAGTCATCTGCGGCGTTCCTCAAGGCTCCTCGCTCAGTCCAACCCTCTTCAACGTGTACATGAGCCCCCTCGCAGACATCGCACGCCAGCACAACCTCAACATCATCTCCTACGCCAACGACACCCAGCTGATTCTCTCCCTCACCAATGACCCCACCACCGCCAGAGCCAACCTCCACGAAGGGATGAAAGAGGTAGCCGAATGGATGAAGAACAGCCGCCTGAAACTGAACTCGGACAAGACGGAAGTCCTCTTCCTGGGATCCTCACCCTCTGCCTGGGACAACTCCTGGTGGCCCCCCGCCCTAGGCAGCGCACCCAAACCAACAGACCACGCATGCAACCTGTGCTTCATCCTGGACTCCACCCTCTCCATGACCAGACAAGTCAACGCAGTCTCCTTGTCGTGCTTCAACATCCTGCGCATGCTACGAAAGATCTTCCGGTGGATCCCCACCGAGACCAGGAAGACGGTCACCCAGGCCCTCGTCACCCGCCGTCTGGACTACGGCAACTCCCTTTACGCCGGAACCACCGCCAAACTCCAGAAAAGACTTCAGCGGATCCAGAACGCCTCAGCACGACTCATCCTGGACATCCCCCGTCGCAGCCACATCTCCGGACACCTGAGAGACCTGCACTGGCTCCCGGTCACCAAGAGAATCACCTTCCGTCTCCTCATCCACGCACACAAAACCCTACACAACCAAGGCCCAGGATACCTCAACAGCCGCCTCAACTTCTACGCTCCCAAACGCCAGCTTCAATTGACCGGCCACGCCCTCGCCACCGTCCCCCGCATCCGAAGAGCCACCACAGGGGGACGGTCCTTCTCCTTCCTCGCCGCCAGGACGTGGAACTCCCTCCCGACCCACCTCCACCTGACCCAGGACCACCTCGCCTTCAGGAAGCAACTCAAGACCTGGCTGTTCGAGCAGTAGCGGACCCCCCTCCCCTAGCGCCTTGAGACCCTCTGGGTGAGCAGTGCGCTATATAAATGCTTTGATTGATTGATTGGTTGATCTTGGCAATTATTGCGTTCCAATTTCCTCATTGTCACGTTCCCTAAGACCCCTTTCTCTTCAGTGTTTTGCAAATTCTCTTGTGTGTGAGATACTTATATCCCCTCTATCTGAATTCCGCTTTCCCCATTTCTAATCCAATTTTTTTAGAGCAGTCTCTGGACGTGTACACATCTTTTTCAGCAAACATGCATTTATCCATATCTTTTGCCCATCCCCGCAGGGTAGGTACCTCGCTCGACCCCCATCGTAGTGCTATGTTTCGCGTGGACAGAGTTAGCCCTAGTGTGACACGTGGTTGCTCAGCAGCTGTTAGGTAAGTGGCCTCCCATATATTAAGTAAGCCTAATTTAGGCGTCCAGTGAATCTTTTTCTCACACAAACTTTGCATCAGCGACGTGACAGTTTCCCAGGCTTAATAGCTGGACAGTCCCAGAGGGTATGGTAAAATTTTCCCTCTCCTTTGCAGAGTCTAAGACACTTTGAGTTCTCCCTCCTTTCGATTCTATTCAGTGTTCCACCAGAAAGATAAGTTCTGTGTAGTATTTTAAATTGAATCAATCAATATTTCAGTGGACTAGCCGCCTCCCGGGGCGGATGGCAGTGCTTCCTGTCATTCTTCGTTATCTAGCTCTCCTATGCTCTCTGCCAACATCCTCTGAGTGGGAGCAGTGTGTCTGGCAGATTATTACTTAGCTTTTGGTACGTCATCGAAATAGCCTTTTTGGTCATTGAATCTGATAATAGTCTGTCTTCTAATGGAGATGCTTCTGGTACCGCTGGATTATTGTTATCAGTGCATGTAGAATTTGCAGGTATCAGAATATTTCCTGGTCAGCCATTTTATAGTCAGACTCAACTCAGTGAATGGGATTACCGTTCTGTTTTTCCAGAGATCCCCTAAGGATGAAATGCCAATGATGTCCCACTTATTGAACCCTAGTTGACTCCCTAGGTTGCCTAGTTGCCTTGCTGCCCACTTTCTTGTGCCAGACATGTTTTTATCTTGCTTGGCACCGAATAGCGATTGTTAGAGCTATTGGGCCCGTTGGCGTTTGATGTTTGGGGTCTGTGTAAAGGGCTTCTCTATAAACTTCGGGACCCATCAATAGCCTATCCATCCGGTGTGGCGGCTTGTTATGGGGGTGCTAGGCCCAATGATTACAAACCATCAGTTGGGCAGCCCAGGAATATAATTGAATGCTGGGCAGTGCAATCCCCCATCACACCAGCTTTTCGTTAGTTTATTTGCTGCTATGCGCTGGGGTTTACAGTCCCGCAGCAATGTTCTCACTTTGCTTTTGATATTAGTGAAGAACGTTTCAGGAACTTTGATGGGGTTATTTTGTAATATATAAAATAATTTGCAGCAGAGCCAGCATTTTAAACAGCGTTGCGTGCCCGAGTAGGGACAATGGCAATGACTTCCAGCGCTGCATATCTTTTTGCAAGGAGATTGTTCGTGAAGAAAAGGGTGTGATATAGACCTGCAGGTAATGGAAGCCTTCTGTCTCGATATTAGCCTCACACTCGGAGCAGCTTTGGTGGTGGGCCATGCAACATGTATACTATGGATTTGGTCCAGTTGATGCTCAAACCAGAGTATCTGCCAAAGTTAGTGAATATTTGGAGAATTCTATTAATTGACCTAGCTGGGGATGCTAAATATAGTAATATGTCTTCTGCATTTAGGGATATTCATCCCCATGATGACCCCCGCTTCATAGCCCTCTGATTATCGGGTCCCCCCTCACCCAAGTTGCTAAGGGCTCCAGGATTAAGGCAGATATTAGTGGCGACAGCCTGTACCACCGCTCTGTTGTTGTTTGCTGGGGTGGGACTCGGTCCCCCAGCCTGCTACACCTGCCAGAGGGAGAGGGAGTGTCCTCCTCCCAGCCAAACATTGCGGCCGCTTCCCACAGCATGGGACGCGCTGACCAGGCACTGTTACCCTGCACCACCACTCTGTCGTTGTTTGCTGGGGTGGGACTCGGTCCCCTAGGCTGCTTCACCTGCCAGAGGGAGAGGAAGGGGTCTCCTCCCAGCCAAACGTCACGGCCGCATCCTGCAGCACGGAACGCGCACGGGCGCAACCAGGCAGCGCCCGGGCAAAACCTGGGCCAAGGGCCGGCCCGTCCACGACATCAGAGCCCGAAGGAGACTAGGCTGGGCCCTCCCTCTAACGTGCTCCAGGGCATATCGTCCAGTATAATGGGTAAGAAAAAGACGACCAGACCATCTATGGTGCAGGTAACGATCACCGTGCTGGATAATTTCTTGGCCAAATCTAAATCCGCCTTTGATAATGAAATTGCATTAACTGAAAGGAGGCTGTCTATGGATGGTGGGGATTACTGACCTGGCATTATAACTTTGCCTGCCCAGGACGTACCATCAAGATCGGTTGATCAGTCCTCTGTTTGCTAGCCCGCCCAGGCGGATCCTGATGGTTTGGCCACAACTCTGTGTCCTACAGTAGCCCCGCCCTCCCCCATTACAGCGGCAGTTACAGCTGAAAGGAAAAGGGGGCCGTCCAAAGCAACTTCGCCAAATACTGTTATAAAAGCAAGAAGGGGCCTGCTCCCATCAGTTACGGCACCCACTCGTTCCTCTAAACAGGGTGATACCAAATTAACTGTACATTCAAGACATTGAAGCGCTCCCCCAAAAATGATTAGATCCATTAATATCTCGTCTGGACGCTATTGATCGCACTCTTGCTGGTTTAGCAGTTAATAGATCGTTGACACATTTAGTGCCAAATACAGGGGAGGAAGTTCTGGCATCACCGTCAGTTAATGTAATTGTTTCTGAAGATTCTATTACATGTAATCAATGTGAGGGGGACCAAATCTGCCAGGTTGTGTCCTCCCATACTGAACATACCCCACATACAGGCCTCCCACGAATCACGGCTTCAAAAACTTGACCTTGTCCTAGTGCTGATTACAATACGCAGCAGGCAAATAGACCCGAACGAGTAATGATGGATCAGCCCCCATGAGTCACAGCTTTCTTCCTCTCCCTGTGCCACGGCCAGAGCACGGGGAGGTTTCAATACTCTCCTGGAACATAGCAGGTCTTAGTAATAAACATGACAGGGGGTCATGGGATAAAGAATTGCGAAATGCTGGAATCATTTGACTACAGGAAACCTACGAACGAAACTCATATCTATAAACGGTTATCACTCATTTTTTACACAAGGTCGAGCTAAAGGGGGCCTCTTAACTCTATATCTTTTGACAAGGTTGATTTTGTGAACTCCTCTGCCTATTTCCATATCGTTGTGGCTAGTGGTCGAAATAAGCAAGATTTACTGATTATACATTTTTATAATAATAACTTTGTAAATCAAGCAGAAGTGGTTGATGATCTGACCCGTTCTATGGAGGATTTGATCTCATATTACCCTAAACCACTTTTTGGGTGGGTGATTTTAACACTCATATCTGTATACACTCTATTTTAAACATTTGTGGAGTAACTGATCTGAATGGGAATATGCTTGTCCATTTCAACCACCACAATTATGGTAATGTCCTGAATAGTCTGTTGATGGCTTGGGACCTAAAAATTGCTAATTACATTTGTTTTAGCTCGGGGCAAATGTCCCCAACTTTCTATAGGTCAGGCACCACCACGCGCATTGATTTTATCATGTTTCTCCTGTCGCTGAGTACTTCTCCCCAAAAATTTGCGGTTGTGATGACCAAACATAGTGATCATGAATTATTATTCTCCTCATTCATTTGGACACCCCATGATAAAGGGGAAATTAAAGTTGTACCTGAACCTTCTCAATCTAAGAATAGGTGGTTACGCTTTAAAATGGGATCATATAGACCCCGGTGAAATACTACGTAAAACTCTGTCTTTGTCTTATCAGGAGATATGTCTATGCCTAGATCAACCTACTAATAGTCTACAAGTCGTGGCAAGCCATATGCGGTATTTTAAGTGTGATAAAAGATTTATTAACCTGCCAATTTTCCAGGGAAAGTCCCCGCCTATTAAGTGGTTTGATAAACAATGTTCTTAAGCATCTGTGGCGTTATGGAATGCACTTTAACTATCCCCAAGGGACGCTATTCCTACTAAAAACCTGAGTTCCAAATACAAACATGCAAGGCAGGCAAGAAAAAAGGCCCTCTCTGTAGAAGCATGGGAGAATTTAAGACTAGCCTCACTGTCTAAAGACACTAAGGCTTTCGGGCAAGTGGGTAATTCCCCGTTTCTTCAAGGAAATAGCGGGCCCTCTCTGGAACTCCACATAGATGAGGCTATATGGTTGTCCCATTTTCAGAAAATATTTGAAATTCAGACAGATGACTTCATGAAGCTTTCTGACTACATGCCGGTTGCTCCAGCGGTTTTGGAATTGGCGTTGGATGAGGTTTCTCTACTGCTGTTCGAACCCCCTGCGTTAAAGGCCGCAGTACCAGACGGGGGCCCAACAGATGTTTTTCTTAATAATAAAGACCTGTGAGCCCCAGTCGTGACTATAGCTTTTAATGCTATAGCCAAAACTGGCTGTGATAATTCCTATTTTCAAGAAAGGGAACGGTGCAGATCCTGCTAATTACCGCTCAATTCTCCTCCTTGACAGCACAGCTAAAATGATGGGCAGATTGCTATTAAATAGGCTGGAGGAATGGGCCAAAGAAAATAATATACTTGCGGACGCCCAATATGGCTTTAGAAAGGGTAGGAGTACGACAGACCAATGCCTCAATCTCGCTTTAATTTCTGCCAAATATGCATTGCAAGGAAAGGCCAGTTATATATATGGCATTTATGGACCTGTCCACAGCCTTTGACTGCGCGTCCCACAGTAAACTATGGGGCATCATGGATTCAATTGGCGTGGACCCCTCCATTACTTTTTTCATCAGACACTTATACTGCCAGGCAGAGGCTGTGATTCGTTATAGAAAAAATGGAGAATGCACAAAACCCTTTAGAACTGAAAAGGGGGTGAGACAGGGTTATGTTATCGCCCCCTTTCTTTTCTCCTTGTATATGAACAAGTTACCTGAGGTCCTGCTAAAAATTGCTATGATGTCTCAGTGACTGGCCCGTGGATGACGCAGTCCTGCTGACAAGGACCCCAATAACGCTAAATAAGTGCTTTGAGTCATACTCCGCTTTTATGGCTGATCTTGTCTTATTGGTAAATAAAACTAAATCTTACGTGATGGCTGTGGGTATGGGGAAAAATAAAAATGAATGCCTTTTCATATAGATGGCAGACGCCTAGAGAGAATAGAGAACTTCTCGTATCTGGGCATTCTTTTTGATGATAAACTAAATTGGTCTCCAATGGTTAAAATAGAATGAATCAGATGTCCAGAAGTATAGCGGCCCTATGGAAGTTTGGCCTAAACTTGGGAGATAAACCAAAAAAAGAAATGCTGTATATGTGTTCTGCAAAAACATCATCTATTGCTACCTATGGTGCTGGAGTGTGGGGCACAGCACGGGTAGAGTCCCTCCAAGTACCAGAAGACACATTTCTTAAAAGACTGCTGGCAATACCCAGCTCCTGCCCAAACATTTTAGTCCATGAGGAGGTGGGTGTTCCGTTGATCTCTGATACAGTTAAACTAGCCCCTCTGATGGTGTGGCTTTCGATTTGGAAAAAGGAAACTGTCCTCCTTAACCAAACGGTGATAAAGGATATTTTATCCCTGACTAGAGCTTCATTAATTCCCTGGTTAGCCTATGTAAATAAATCCTTTAATGACCTGGAGCTTGGGTTTTTGTATGACACTCCCGCTTATTGTTTATCATTTTCCAAATCCAGACTGAAGGAAATTTGTATTGCCAAACAATACCAGGATAGACTGCAAGAAAATCAATCTAAAATCTCAGTAATGGTCTATCGTGCATTACCTCCAGTGGCAACTGGACATCTTTCCCATTTGTCTTTTGTCACCAATAAAAGACATTGTTGGGTTTTGGTGAAATTTAGACTGAATTTCTTTCTGCTAATGGTTGGGTACCCTGCACATTCCTATTCGGTATCCCATCTGTCTCTTTGTCCCTGTGATGGTCTCTCCAAGCAATCAATTTCACATTCGCTCTTTTTTTGCACATTCTATTAGGCTGAGAGGGCTAAATTCATTATCCCTCCACTGAAAAAAACCCAGTCTTCGGTCGCATTACCAGGCACTACCTGCTTTGGAATCCCCCTATATATTTTACACGCTAGCATCCTATTTAAGGACTGGAAAGGGGAATATTCTGTTATAGTGGCTAGCCCCTAAGACCACCTATGTACTGATTCTGGGAATGCTTATACGTATTGAAAACCATAGCACTTGGAACATTTTTGCTGGGTGTTCTTTTTATCTACTTTAACAATTTTATTGAGATATCAAATATATCTTTGTATGTTAACAAGTTGTCATTTTAGCTGCTTTTTGATACTTTTTTTCCTTTTATGAATTTGAAATGGTGCAATGTGATCCTGAATAATGAGTTGTTTAGATGTTTTTATCATTTGTTTGTAAACTATGTCTTTCTCATTTTTATGTACTTTTTATGTATTATTTTTAAATGCAAAATAAAGATCTTGATTGATTGATTGATAGTGGCGACAGAGGGTATCCTTGTCGCGTTCCTCTTACTAGTTGAAAATTTCGTGAAGTGTGCCTATTCACTATTACTTTTGCCATCAGTTCCATATATAGCACCTTGATCCATTTCAGGAACTTTGGGCTGAAGCCCATACGTTCCAGGTCAGCAAAGAGGCATGGCCATTCTATTGTATTGTATGCTATCTGCGCGTCAAGACAGAGTATAGTCGCATTCTCTCTGAGTGTTTCAATCCTACCCAGTACCCCGTGGAGACGGAGTATGTTAAGTGCAGTGTTTCTTCCAGGCATGAACCCTGACTAGTCTGTATGTACTATTTTGGTGATAATGGAAATCAGGTGTGTGGTCAGTGTTTTGGCCAAAATTTTGGCTTCTGCATTAAACAGTGAGATGGGGTGATAGGAGCCATAGTTCTCTGCCGGTTTACCTGATTTATGTACAACTACTGGGGAAGCCAGCCTTTGATTGTACTGCAGGGTTCCCTTTTGGCTGCTCTCAAGATACATGTCCCTTGGATAAGGTGTAATCTGTGATTCGGGTAATTAAAGAAATTCAATTGGGAGACCGTTTGGGCATATTGCCTTCCTCGACTGCATACTGCGTATTGCAGTGCATAGTTCTTCCTTAGTGAGCTCATCTTCTAGTGAGTCCCAGTCTTCAGGGGATAAGGTTAATAGTGGGATGTCCTTCAGTAGTTCTTGTGAGTCATCCATTGTGGTCGTAGTTGTGGGTGAATATAAATGCTCAAAATGGTCCGCAAAGGCCTCCGCTATTTCCTGGAAATCTCTAAGGGCCTTATCTCCATTTACTTTCAGTTCAGGTACCCAACGCTGGGCCTCTTCCGTTTTTTCTAACCAGGCCAAGAGCTTACCCCTCTTTCTCCCATTTCATATATTTTGTGCTGCTCTGATATCAGTTCTGGTTGCCTCTGCAAGTAGCGATTTGTACTCACATTGCTTATTGTCTAGGGCTTGTCTAGATGATTCATCTGGATTGTTAATAATCTGCATCTCCCTTTCCATAATCTCTTTTTCAAGTGTTTCTAATCTATATACTCTCTGCTCTCTCATGTGCCCCAGAGTGAGTGAGAGAACCTGGCCCTTTATTACTGTTTTAAAAGCTTCCCATAGTATTTGGGCTGATTCAACGGATTCAACATTATCTTTGGAGTAGGTGTGTGTAAATTGTGGTATTTCCTTACTATAATTTGGGAGTTTAAGGTACCCTGGGTTTAACGTGATGTTTGCTCGTGTGTAGTGTGAGTCCAAGACAAATCTGGCCCATACCGCGGAGTATGGGCCAGACAGCGACCGCCAGACAGCGATCTTTGCTAAAATTGCATACATCGTTTGTTATTGTCAATATGTAGTCTATTCGGGACAGACAGTCATGTGACCCAGAGTGAAATGTATATTGTGATGTTTGGGGGTTAAGATAGCACCAAACATCCATCAGGCCCAGTGCAGCAAGAAAGTCAGCCAAGATTGTGCTCTCCCATGCTTGTCCGCGAGGAGTGTGTCAGTCCATTCGATCATGTAGTGTCAAATTCAGATCACCCCCCAGCACCAGGTTTCCAATCAGTTGGTCTAGGAAGATGTTGCTTAGGTCAGTTATTACTACTTTCTGAAGGGCCAAAGGCATATATACAGTTACTATGTTGACACTTTTTTCCTCCCAGAGTGCCTCTACTACCGCAAACCTGCCCTGTGTGTCAGCCCACATCTTCTGTACTATGAGAGGTAGGCCCCTGCGGGTCATTATGCCCATTTCTCTGGAACCTGATGTAAATCCTGCATGTGCAATCAACTTATATTCCCCTCTATCCAAAGCTTTGCGGGTATTGTCAACCAAATGTGTGTCTTGTACAAATACTATGTCCGGGGCTTGACGTCTTATAAACTGGAGCACTTGAGTTTATCACCTAGTCTATTTACATTCCTGGTGAAGAGTCTGGGTGCATTCTCACCTATATTATCTTCCATGTATGATGAGGGGTCTACCTATGTATTGCCTCCTGCCATTTCGGTTCCAGGTCACAATGTTTGCTGTCTTCGAGTTTGAAGTTTCTCTTTAAGTTGCGGGTGCTGTCCTGCTGTGAGGCTCTATTGGTTATCTGCATTTTATGGAACAGAAAATGTGGATGCACGGCTATTGTTCCTACTGTCACTACTTTCCGGACTGTAACATAAGTAAACTTAAAACAATCCCCTTTTCGCTGAAATAACATGTCCCTCATTCCTGCATCATTGAATACAAACTTCCCACCTCCCCAACATTACAGAGTGCCTGTTGTCCTCCTCTAGGAAATGTAAGGGTATATGGTCACACTGGTCCCTCTCCCTCCCCCTCCAGAACTTCGGTCGTCAGGCATCTTAAATGACTTACACCATATCAGCCCTTCCAGTTAGTATCATACATTGGCAGTTTCTGCACCCTATTACCTGCCGTAGTAGCTGTCAGATTTAGAGTTTGTGGGATATACTCTACCCATCGCACCCTTTGAGTAGTTCAGTTTTGGTCCTTCAGACGTTGTCTGACTGGTTTTGCACCTTCTGGTCGGCCATTCCTAGCCCCATGAGACTCAGTATTCGTATTGTGGTTTTTCCGCGTCATCTCCCATTGAGCTCGCACCTTTTGGGTTGTCATGTGCATGTTTCTGACGGCCCCACTTCCGTTTCAGATGATGCCTATCTGGTTTACGATTTCCTACTTGTCCCCACCCATCCAGCCATTCCCACACCTCTTCAGGGTTCAAGAAGAACCATGTTTTACCGTCTGCTTCCACTCCCAATTTCACTGGGAATAACATGCCGTATTTAAGATCTTTTAATATTAGTGCTTTCTTTAAATCAAGAAAGCTTCTTATTTGCTTTTGTATTTTAATTGAAAAGTCAGGAAAGAATGTTATGTTGCTATTTTCATAAGTGACAGGTGGAGCACTACGAGTCCTTTGTAAGATAACATCCCTATCTCGGATTCTGAAGACTCGAGCGAGTATTGGTCTGGCAGGATGCCCAGGTTTTGGCATTCCACCAATAACTCTATGAGCTCTTTTGATAGAGAAATAGTTTGAGAGTCTCCGTGGTTGTAGATACGTTATAATGAGTTCCTCCACAAATAGGTCTGTCGCAGGTCCCTCCGCGAATTCTGGCACTCCTAGGATTTGTATATTATTCTGTTGTGCTCTGCCCTCATAGTTGTCTAGCTGGGCCTCCATGAGTATGCTTTTAGTTTGTAGGTTGCTGACTAGCTGCTTTAAGCTGGTTGCGTCAGTGGAGAGGAATTGAATTGCAGCTTCCACTTCCTTAACTCTGGCGTCCATATTATGCAGGTCGTGCCCTAACCAAGTAGACTTCAGTTGTGACCAAATCCAGTTGTGACTCCAGCGAGGTGCTGGGATTTTTTGATTGCTGCCATTATATCTTGCAGGGTGACATTGGCTTGTTTTGTTCAGGTCTGTGCCTGGGACTGACTAGCATTCAATACATTCTCTTGTGGTTCCGCCCCCTTTTGCCATGTGTATTCATACATTTTTGATTGCAGTGCTGCACGTCCACTTTTCCGCCCTGCCATTGTCTCAATTTTAAACGTTTCCTTGATGTCTGAGAGTTCCGCTTAGTAGTCCCTGCCGCCTGCTCTGGGGCTGTGTGCCCTGTCCGGCCTGTCAGGTTTCCCCAGTTGGGTTCTTCTTTTTGTGCGTAGGCTTTCATATTTGTGGGAGGAGTACATCCCTGCTGCTGCTCTACAGCATGCTTCACCGCTATAGGGAAATTCTAATCTCTTTTATTGAAATGTCATGCCCATCTTGGCGATTAGTCTATTACTACTTGCCACTGCAGTCAGCACACCCCTTGGGCTTCCCACTTCCCTCCCTGTGGCTTCTCTGACTGTGGGCCGATTTGGTCTCCTCGTTGACAAGTATTATCTACCCAGAGGCTCTGCTCCCCTCACTTTATGCCTTTGATACTGCTGTGGCAGGGACTGCTCACTTCATTTCTCAGTGTTTATTAGGCTTGGCACCGTCTATACTGCTTCCCCCTGACCTCTTACTTCTCTAGTGTCCCATCTGGCTCACTTTTCTCAGATTGCCCTGCTTCTTTTGCAATATGGCCCTGTGGTGTCGCTCCCCTTCGCAGATCGTGATAGCTGTATCTGGCTGCCCCGCTGCTGGGTTACCCGCTGTGTTAATCAGGGCTAGACTTAAATACCAGCTGCATTGGTAGGGCCACTCTCCTAGGACTGCACCTCTCTATTTCACTGAGGGGGTGCGAGGGTCATTCTCTGGCTTGTCTTTCAAGAAATGTGTGTAAAAGTACATTTCATCATTTAAGAATGATAGCAGTACACCACTCAGAAATGCGGACCTTAGTAAGGAGACTTTACAATGTAAAAAGTCTTGCATTATGTTTAAGTGAAATGAACAGAGCTCTTTTGCATGGTTCAGTTTCAGATGTAAAAAAAGTTTGTGATAACTGTTGGTGTTGAAGAAGAGGTAGACAATATTAGTATTTACAAGTTTGCAGAACAAATTACAAAGTTTTAGACAGTTTCATCGGAAAAACCAAACTATGTTTGTATTTGTTGTCGACGTACTCACTATATAAGTCAAACTACTCAACAAATTGGTGAGGAGCAAGATGGCGTCAGTGTAAGTTCTTGCTGCCATGCCGTGCAGGAGAATACCGGCAGATGGCTATGCTGCCTGACACCGTGATGACGACCAGAAAGCAGCGTAGAACGCAAGCGGTCTGTCTCGGCAGCCAGACCGCAGTGGTTGCTTTGGGTGGTAGACACGGCTGCGGGTGCTTATCCTGTCAAGAACACTCCAGGAATTCATCGCCTGCTGGCCGGCTTGCTCTGTCTTCGCCTCGGTCTTTTTCGAACAGACACTCCGGTCCACCGAGTCAGAACATGTCGACCTGGGGAGCCAGGATTAACAAAACGAAAGCTTCCCAAGCCTGTACCGCTCAAGGATATGCTGAGGGGCCGGACACTTTCCCTAAAGGTAAACGTGAGACCGGCGGTCTCAAAAAGGGGATGGGGAGATCTGGTGGTGGAGGAACTGCAAAGGAGGGTGCAGGCATCCAGCCCTCTATTGCTAAACATTTTTTGTCAGTTAAGGCATAGCTCCCCATGGCTGACTCTGCATTGCTCCCTGAGGCTGAACCCGGCTGTCTTCCACTGATCAAACAAGGGGAAGTAAGCACTATACAACCTGCTGATAACTCAAAAGGAAATCATATCTTTGTTCAGTCTGGGGAAACCGTGGCACTTAGCGACCAACTACATGGAACAGAGGGACCAGCTGGCCTCATGTATTCTACTATGAATTCTACCCAATCTGCAGATTCACCCTTAGTTTCTACTAATGGAAATACGGGCTCCACATTGGATTTGAGTTTAATTACTCCACCTGTCCCTGGTGCACTAGCCTCTGCTTCAGCTGCCCGCTCAACAGAGCCGGGATTTAAACCTCAAACAGGCAGAGCTGCCAACTATATCCAGAACTTGGGAGATTATTTGGGCCCTCAGGCTCCTCAGATACCTGAACTTAACGGTGAACATTTGTGTTCAGTATCGGATGGCTCTATATCCGGGACAGATGGCGATGTAACCAGCTCAAGTGATGATAATGACACCGATCCCTCCAAAGATACAGGAACTGTTCAGCGCCAGAAAAAGGCACGCAAGGCAAAGAGACGCAGTCAGCTTAAGTGGGATTATTCAGACTCCCAGATTTCTTTTCCCTCTGAAGAAGCTGTAAAGACCTCACTATGGGAAAGTATAAAAGACACACTAGAATCCGCGGCTGAACCTTCTTTAACCTCCATATTGGTCTCAATTAAACAATTCCAAGAAGAGGTTCGTTCTGATAGTCGTCTTGCTAAAGGGACCGCTAAAGAGCTACAAGGAGGCATGAGGAAGCTAAGTAAAATTTGTACTAACATTGGCGATCGTGTCACTATGGTGGAAGGCCGCACAGAAAGCTTAGAAACCGAAGTCACCACTCTAACATATCAAGGCTCTTCCCAAGCTGCATTCCTGACTGATTTAATGGTGAAGATGGAAGAGTAGGAGAATCGACAGCGCAGGAACAATCTTCGCCTACTAGGGAATCCTGAAGGGGCAGAGGGGAACGACCCAAGGCGCCTTATCGTGAAACTCCTGCGAGACGCTTTACCCAAACATTCAAATTGGAACTGGGACCTTGAGGTTCAGCGGGCACACTACTTCCCCTTCAACATAAAGCAACAACGCAATGGCAGCAGCTTTACCGGGGGAAAACCATGGGCCTTTTTGGCGTTTTTTGGGAACTTTCTCCTTAGACAGCTGGTCTATGACCAAGCCCGCCCAAATTCTCAGAAGGGGTCTAATGGTGTAATGTTTTTCGCAAAGCCCGATTTCTGCCATGTCACAGTAGAGCGGAGGTGGCGCCTTTGCCAATTAATAGTCCCCTTCCAGCAACAAGCCGCTCAGGTGTTTTTAATGAACCCGAACAGACTAAAAGTTATCCTAAACGGATCTTCACGGATCTTTCTGTCAGAGATCAAAGCTGGCGAATTTGGGGAGAAATTAAGGCAAAGAAGGGGCCCTGCTAATTTGTACTTTATCTGATCAGCACTAATTTTTTAGTTGTACTGCTCTCCCATTATTTGCTATTCTTCCTTCTGTAACTTCTGTTATTGTCTGTTCTATGGGAGAAACAACAAGTGGGCCCTGGCAGGTTTATCTAACGGTGATAACCTGTCTTTTTTTACCTACCGGTGTATTGTAAATCATTTTGGTGAACATATAAGTGTGGCCTGGTGGCAGGGATTCACATGTGACGACCATCTTTCATGGCTGACCTGATTGCTCTATTTTTTTTGGGGGGGGTTAGGTAGGGTGGGGGGTTACCTGCACTGTGGTGGGGGTTACTGGTGTTTTCTACACATTGTTGACTTTAGTCACTCTGAAGCCAGGTTATGAAGCTCTGGCACTAATAGTAGGGTGGTTAGGTGAAATGAAGGGGGAAAGATGGGAAAATAGGAGAAAAACTGTGGTGATAAAAGAAAAATAATTTTCCAGGGTTTACCGCATACAAGATAATGACGTTTTTAATGACCAGAAAGGGGAAGCAGTTTAATGCTGGACCTCAATGTGCTCTGTTCTCGCTAGACATGTAATTTGTAAGTTTAACTCTGGCCATTCGATTAAAATTCCTACATGAATATATTTAGTAAGCTTAACATATTTTCAGTAAACATCTGTGGCCTGAATGATGCTCTGAAGAGGCAGAAGGTGACTCAGAGGCTGTGCCTGTTGGGGGCTGACATAGTCTCCAGGAAACACATATAGAGGGATTGCATAAACATCTCCTGAACTCATTGGGGTACAGAGTCATTGGGGGACATATATTAGGGTGCGCGGGTGAGAGGCGTAGGGATTATGGTTCAAAGGAAGCATTCACTAAAATCTATCTGTGTGAAATCTGACTCTCTTGGAAGATGGGTCATAGCGGAATGCTGCCTAGCTCCCAATTTCTCCTTTACTATATGCTCCAACTATGGCAGTAACACGGATGATCCTGGGGTAATTAACTGGATCCCCGGAGAATTGGCCCATTGGCCTCTTCCAACTATCATCTGTGGTGATCTTAACATTAATTTTCCTAGCAATTGGAAAACGAGCGACCAGTGGACCCATGTTAAGCCCAAAGTATATCAGGCTGTAATAAACCTAATGCACACTCATAGGCTTAGCGATGTGTGGGCCGGTTTAAAACCTAAACAGTCAGGTTTTACATACTTTTCAGCCCCACACTTTTCTTTAGCGAAGCTGGACTATTTTTTGGTTTCATCTTCTCTTGTACAGGACTGCTCTATTGACATCGCTCCGCGATTTATGTCGGACCACAACATACTGATTCTAAATATTACGGGGATGGGATCTAAAGGGGTATTCTCGAATTGGAGCTTTGAAAAAGCTTTGCTATATGATGTTGGATATCAGACGTACATGCAGGGCTGGATCCAAGAGTTCCTCAAGATAAACCCTGGGACTGCTTCAAGTATGGTGGTGTGGGACGCATTGAAAGCGGGTATCCGTGGGGAGACCTTACGGTACTCCATAAGGAAAAATAAGAAAGAAAAAATGCAGATCCTGAAACTACAAGATAAGATGATAAAGGCAGAGGAGAAATTAACTCAGGCAGTTCAGTCGAGAGTCAAAATTGAAGCAGCACAGATTGAAGTGGTAGCCGTAAAAGCCAAAATTGTTTCAATATTTGCAGAGAGGGTGGCCTCAAAATGGTCTTCTGCTTGTGAGAAAACCTACGAGTGCAGTGAGCTCATCGGCCATCAGTTGGCTATTAGAACCAGGCAACAGGTTTCCTCCAGTGAAATACTCTCTATACAGGTTTCTACAGGAGAGATCACAGATGACCTGATTAAAATCCAGAGGGCATTTCGAGAGTACTACAAGAATCTCTATACAGAGGAAGACAACAGGTCACTAGACTCTAAAGAGGATGAGATTTCTAAATATCTTAATACAATCTCACTGTCTCATCTCAGTGCAGAAGATCATGACCAACTAGAAGATCCTCCGACCTGGGAAGAAATCGCCATAGCTTCGGCAACCTTACCAGATGGCAACGCGGCCGGTGCCAACTGTTTCCTGGTCGAGTTTTATAAAATATTTTCCCCCCAAATAAGAGACCTTTTTACAGCTTTAGTAGTCTCTATTTTTTCTGGGGAATCCCCACCTGCTTCATGGTCCACAGCCAAGTTTGTAATCTTTCCAAAGAAAGATAAGTCACCACTGGAAATGGGGACGTACAGGCCAATCACGCTCATCAACTGTGATTCTAAGATATATTAAAAACTGTTTGCATCCAGATTATCTTCCAGAATTGAGCCCCTTGTTTCTCAGTGGCAACATGTGTTTATCCCTAAGAAAGGCACCACAGAACATATTCGGCAGACCATCACCCCATTCAAAGCAGCTGGTAATTTCTCTGGCGCGTCATGAGGAGGTTGCGCTTCGGGCCTAGGGCTGTCGTAATCATTCAAGCTCTATATTTAAATCCCACATCCAGAATTTCAATAAATGGGAAACTGCAGAAGCAGATTGAAGTCTCACGGGGTACTCGACAATGTTGCCCTTGTTCTCCGCTGCTCTTCTCCATATACA
Source organism: Triturus cristatus (assembly GCF_964204655.1). Lineage (NCBI taxonomy): Eukaryota > Metazoa > Chordata > Amphibia > Caudata > Salamandridae > Triturus > Triturus cristatus. Next base: position 1,666,361,583 of record NC_140591.1, on the reverse strand, counting down.
TAGATCCCTTAATTAAGAAAATTGAAAATAATCAAGAAATTCTGGCTGTGAGCAGATTTGGTTTGGACACGAAAATCATGGCCTACGCTGATGATTTGGCTGTGATGACTCCCGACCCTGAGATAACCATTTTGGCATTGGAACGGGAGGCTCAAGAGTTTGGGAAGATTTCTGGATATACACTTAATATAGGAAAGACGCAGATCATTTTAAATAAAGGAATTAATTGGGTGGACAGAAGGGTTCTCTGTAAGGCTAAATATCTGGGGGTTAACATCGTAGCCGACAACGACTTGATTGTAGAAGAAAACTTGACCCCGTTAGCGGTAGAAACTAAGAAAGCGCTTAAACGGATTAACTATCTGCACTTGACCATACTGGGGCAGTATAACGTGCTCAAGATGACCTTCTTCCCCAATGACTCTTTTTTTTTAGGGCTATCCCTCTAGAATTTAGTAAAACTATGTTTTAGAGGTTTGAACAGCTTTTCTCTCAATTTGTCCTGGCTTATTTTTAGCCCAGGAGGGCATTTAAGTTGCTCTCTCTTCCTCAGGGGAGAGGGGGATGGGCGCTCCCCAATCTAAGATTGTATTATTGGGCCACGGTATTACAGTATTGTACAGAATTGCTACACAAACACTCATCTAACACTATCACAGGACTCCCTTTGAATTACTACTCAGGGCGGGGGCTCAGGGTTGTTTGTGGCGGCAGCTTGAATATGGATATTATAAACGGGTCCGATTGAAGACCTTACTTAGGGCCTACAGGGTCTTTACCAACGTTCGCAGACTTTACTGGCTGGGCAATATGGATGAATTTTTATACTCCCATTAACAACAAAGTACATTTACCAGCTATCTTTGGGAAATCATATCTTTAAAATTGGTATAAAGCTGGCATTTTGAAGTTGGGAGAATTGCTCCCTCCCGAAGGAGTTCGGCCGTTTACTGATACTAGAACTCAATTTAATTTTAGAGACAATGAGGCTTTTAAACGTTTCGCCGTTAGAGATTTTTTGGCCCGTAAGGCCGGTGGATCTGCTGGGTTTGCAAAAATCGATCTCATTGACAAGCTGAAGGACCCCATTCTTCCCCGTATTGGGCTTATTTATTCTGCATTGAACAGTCAAATGCTTGATGACACGGTCAAGATTGCAAATAAATGGCAGCAGAAACAGAATGTTCCCTGCAATAATTTCTATCTTGCCTTGCGATCTGCCCAGAGTGACCTGCTGTCAGCTAAACTACAAGCACAATTTTATAAGGCCGGCTTCTTTTTGTACATTACACCCAGAAGGATTGCTAAATGGGGAACAGGCACAGGAACGTTCTGTCCTAGATGCTCGGAGTTAAGTGTAGACTCTGTTCATATGTTTGCCACCTGCCTGAAGCTGGAGCCATTACTCCATAAAATACAATTTTTTTAAAGTAAAGTATTAACTCAGGACATCCAGCTAACCCCCACAATTATTTTTTGGGGGATACAAGATATGTTCAATAGAAAGAATGGTGGAGCGTTAATCTTTGTGGCCATGACTATTTATAGGATCTGTATAGCTTCCTATTGGATAGATCTAAATCCCCCATTGTTCTCCCGAAGGTTGGCCCAATTGGTAGCGACTTGTAATCTTGAGAAGGCCATTTACGCTAAAAAAGGCATCCGGTCAAAAAAAAAAAGGGATTAGTTATATGGGAACCCTTAATCAGGTGGCTCAACCAGACGAACTCTTAGATTTCCTACTATTCACATACTATTCTATGGTATGGTTTTATCTCATTTTTGTTGTTATATTCTACACCTATTGAGATGGTTTCTTATTAATTCTTTCTGCCCACTATATACGCGATGTTTGCACAAAGGTATGAATCATTTGCCTTTTCTAAAGACTCACGGCAGGGGTTCCACCATCTTTATGTGTTTGGGATTTAAACATATGCAATGTATTTAATGTGTTTGGTTCTATTGCTATTATTGCGGTTTTAAAAATCTGTTACCCTTTCGTCTTGCTCCCATTAAATATCCTTAAGAAAAAAAAAGTGACTATTGTCCAAATGTATTTTGTTTCTCCCACTGTGATCTACTTTTATTGTATTTGACTTTGGGGTGGGGAGGCGGGGGGGCATTGGCACTGATTTTTTTTTTATTCACTCTGTTCTTTTTGTTTTTGGTATTGCATATTTATAAAAATTAATAAAAAAATTAAATAAAATAAAAAGAAGTCAAACTAGGAATGTTAATGTGTATTTAAAAATGTGAAAAGGATAAGTGGCAGGAATGTGGTACTTATTTGTTTGTTGAAGGTGTGTTTGAGTTGGATACAGATCAACGTATTTGTAAATATTGTTACAACACATTAGAAGATGAAAAAATGCCAGCTAGAGAAATATATACCAACTTAGAGTTGGTAGCTATTCCTTTGGAACTGTCAGATTTGAATGCATATGAGTCCATTCTTATTCAATCTGTGCACCCACTACAGGCCTTAGTTCGTATGGAGCCTAAAACATGGAAGCTGCCTCCAACAGATTTACAAAGAGGTTTGAAAGGAAGAGTGTGCACTATTTTAGTAAATGGTGTCCTAACAAAGAGTCGAAAAATATAGCAAGAGTGTGTAGATGTTAATAAACCTCAACAGGCTACATTATATCTGGTAGAGAATAATATATCTGACACTGTTGCATCTGGCTTATGATGGCGTCCGGCCTCTCTAAGGATATGGCGCAGATACGTTGTGCTCTTCCTTGGGGCGCAGCCACCGCACCTGTCTTCCTCGTCGCTGGACTGCCCGCTTTGATTCTCTCAGTTGGAAGTCCACAGCAGGTGTGCTGCTGGGTCCGTACATGCATTTCTCCTTGCCCGGTGTCCACCCTTTCACTTTCTGCTCACCTTTCTGGGGGACTCCATTGTCTGCCCACCACCAATGGAGACCTACCGTCCTGCTAGGGCAGTTCGAAGAGTTGCAGGCCCATCAGAGGCATTGGGTAGAGGGATGTGCGCTCAGCTAGCATGTTCCAGGCTGTTGGAGCCGTTTTTTTTTGATTATGTGGTGGATTTTACCGGATTACAGGAGTGGGACGACGGAGCCACGTTAGTGTGCGGACATTTCCTTTGGCTGTTGGCCATACCCCTCCTCAAATGGAGTTTTAATAGAACTTAACTGTATGTTAGTTTTAATAAAAGAAAACCTTTTTGCACCTGAGTAATGAAATATAATTATAAAGTATTGATAAGTGTTTTTTCTATTACTTCTATATTTTTAATACTGGCCACTGAAGGCACCTCAAGGAGGGAGAGGATGATCCAGAGTGTCTTTATATTCTTCGGACTAATTGTATTTTTGAAGGAGAGGTCTGACTCTGTGCCCAGGGTGAATCCACATGATTTTCCATTTGCAATTAGCAGAGGGTGAAGTTGTCCATGTTTGTGGTTGGTTGCTGCTGTTTAGCAAGTAGTAGGAATTTTGTATGTTGGGTTAAGCTTTGGACAGTTACTTATCATTATGGCTTTTTAGTGCTCAAAGACGGCAGCAGTTTAAAAAAAAAGTCCTGGGCCATGTGTACCAGAGCAGCAAGTGAGGTGCATTTTACTGAGTTTAAATGGTTTTAAATCTCTTTTTGTGACTGAAGACCAACTTACGGTTTGAATCCCAAACGTAATTTTGTAGTATGTAAAACAGTACCGTAGTCTTCCTGCTTACTACAAAATGCAATTCACAAACCTATGGGTAGAAATGTTCACCTCTCCTCTATTTTCCATGGGGAGATCCTTGCACATATAAGTTTGCTATAAAGTAGTAAATGTGGGAGCGACTGGTGAAGTGGTGGAAACATGGGGAATATTAACTACTAACTTGGAGCAGTTGAGGGAGAGATAAGGATGTTTTTGGGGCGGGGAACGGAGACGTTTAGGAGGTGGCATGCTAATATGAATAGTCACCCACAAAAGAGTAAGCTCACTGCTATTCACAAACTGCACTTGTGCAGTTACAACAGCCCAAACAGATGTAAAGCAGTTATAAATGTACTATTGCTCAGACCTGGAGTAAGTCAAAAACCCCTCATGATCAATCACTGGTACTGCAAATCAACACCCTGATGCAGAACATATCTAAGGGAGGGTCTTAACCCTTTCACTGCTAGGCCTTCTCCCCCCCTGTGCTAAGCCTTTTTTGGGCTATTTGGGGTAGTGCGCGCTTAGACCCCTGTAACTGTTTGACCACATAAGGTATCCACGTCAAATTTGCATCCTTTTCTTCTAACATCATGGGGATTCTAAATGTACCCAGGGTTTATGGATTTCCCTGGAAGGGTCCCAGAAATTAGTCAAAATACAGCAAACATTTTATTTTTTGGGGGAAAAATGTGAAAAACGGTCTGCAAATGAAAGCGTCTGGGTTTTTCTTTGCAAATGGTATCAAAAAAGGGTTTGTGGGTCTGAAATCACCATTTTCCCAGCTTTTAGGGAATGACAGACTTTTGTCAGAAAACCAACATTTTTTACACAGTTTTGCTATTTTTTGTGCTTTCAACCTCCTTCCAGTTAATGGTAGAAATGGGTCTGAAAGCAATAATTGATCCTGGTACGCTATACATTTTAGAAAAGTAGATACAATTCTGAATTCAGCAAGGGGTCATTTGTGTAGATCCATCAAGGTTTCTTTATAGAAACTAACAGTTAAAAATAGGAAAAAATGAAAATAAGTTGAAAAAAACAGCCTTTTGTGTCAACGTTTTCACCTGTAACTTCTTTTAATTATGACAGCTCTTTGAAAGCAATATACCGTTACATCCGCTGGACCTTCCTGGTTGTGGGGATATATGGAACTTGTAGGTTCACCAAGAAGCCGACGAACCCAGAGTCAAAAACTGAGCAGCAATTTGCAATGGTTTTTTATTATGTTCCAGGCATATAGCAATTATTGGGGGGAAATGTATACATGGAAAAATCGTTATGAAAGACACCTATGTATTTCTGAAATGGGAACAAATTATAGAGTTTAGGAACAGTACATATTTACACATTTTCGAAATTGGGAATACTCATACTAGCATGAGAATTATCAGTCATTTTTCAAAATGACTTCTTTTTTACACAATGTCTTTCATTTGGAAGGCAGAAATGCATCAAAAATGAATAGGTAATAACAGTTGCTTTACAAATCTGAATTGCCCTAAGTCTCCCGATAAAAATGGTACCTCACTTGTGTGGGTAGGCACAGTGTCTATTTTTTTTATTTTTTTTATTTTAACAGTTTTGTATAGCGCGAACAAGACCCGTATCAGAGCGCTTTACAGGGCATATGCATGAGATTGTCAGATACATATAAGTACGATAAATTATGCAAATATATTCCTGGTAACTGTTAGCTACTAGCATATATCAACAAGAGTGTATAAGAAAGTTCAGGTGAATCTGGGCAAGAAAATCGCCTTCATTTCTTTTTTGAAGTAGGCAGCGGATGGATTCAGTCTTGTTTCTGGTGGCAAGGCGTTCCAAATCCTAGGGGCCATTCCTGAGTAGGTACGATTGTAAGTTTTTTTCTTGAAGAAACGTTGTGGTTTAAGTAGAAGATTATCAGAACTCCTAGTGGTTCTGCTACCACCCGACAGCACTAGTTTCTCCGCAAGGTATTTTGGGGTTTTTTGGTGCAATGTCTTATGTGTCATACAGGCGATTTTTAAATGGATTCTGGCCTCAAAAGGTAACCAGTTGAGGGCACGAAGGTCGGAGGAAATGTGGCAGTTTCTTCTGGAGCCTGTGATGAGTCTAGCGGCTGTGTTGATTGAGGCTCTTAGCGGAGCGGTTGTGGATCTGGGAAGGCCGCAGAGAGCGATACTCCCATAGTCCACTCTGGGAATTACTAGGGTTTGAACTGCCTGTTTGAAGTCATTCGCGGGTATGAATGGCTTCAATTTTCTCAGGGTGTTCATCTGAAAATTGGCTCCTCTAGTTGCAGCGCTGATGTGTTTCTGCATGTTTAGTTTATTATCCAGAGTTATACCAAGGGATTTCGCAGAATCAATGATGAGAGGTTGACCATCGAGTGCGGTTAGGTGCTGCATCCACTCGCGGATCATGACTGTTTGATTGGGGGGAGCGATAAGGAGGAATTCTGTTTTTAGTGTGTTAAGTTTTAGATGGTTGCTTGCCAACCAGCACTGTGCTTTTTGGAGTGTAGAGTTAAGGGACTTGATGTCTTCAAGAGAGTTGACCTTCATGTAGAGTTGAGTGTCGTCGGCGTACATGTGATATTGGATGTTTGAGGAGTTGAGAAGCTCAGTGAGTGGTTCCATAAATAGATTGAAGAGTGTTGGGGAGAGGGAAGATCCCTGGGGTACTCCCAAGGTGACAGGGGTGGGGTTAGATAAAGATTGGTTGATCTTGAATCTTTGTGTTCTGTCTTGGAGGAAGGAAGTGAACCAGTTTAACACTGTTCCAGATAAACCCATTCTGTGTTTCAGGAGGTCTAGTATGTTGCTGTGTTTGACTGTGTCGAAGGCTGAGGATAAGTCCAGTAGGATTAACAAACAGGCTTTATTTTGGTCCAGTATTTGTAGAGCGTCATCTATAATGTGGGTCATGGCTGATTCGGTACTATGCCCAGATCGAAAACCAGATTGGAATTGATCTAGCAGGTTGAAAAAGTCAATGTGGTTACCGAGCTGCATGTGGACACATTTTTCGAGTAATTTGGCCAGTGTCGAAATGTTGGATATTGGGCGATATTTATTCAGGTCTGATGGGTCAGCTGATACTTTCTTTAGGATGGGGGATACCTGACCCGTTTTGAGGATGTCCGGGATGGTTCCTTGCAAAAGAGAGGTGTTGAAAATCCTGGTCCATAGGGGCATTAGCTGTGGCATGAAGGTCTTTAAGTGGGTTGGTGGGAGAGGATCCGTAAAATGATTGGAGGGATTCAACGCCATGAGCGTGTTGACAATAGTTTCTTCGCTGTAGAGGTTGAAGGTGGTCTAGGAGGCGTTGTTCTTGAGGTCGAGCTTTGTAGGACAGTAAAGCGGGATCACTGGTGTGGTCATCGTGGTGAAAGTGTGTGGGTGGGTGTGGGATAATAGGTCCTTAAGTAGGTCTGTCTTTAAATTTTCCGTCTTTGTTGTGAAAAAGGCGGCAAGCTCTTCACAATTGGGGAGTGTTTCTGGGTTGAGTGGGAGATTTCCTTAGATTGAGCCTTGATTATTTCGAATAGTTTTTTTGGGCGATTCTCAGCTTGGTCTAATTGTTTACAAATGAAGTCAGCTTTTGAACGTCTGATCTTTCTGTAATAGGAGTTTCTGGTGCTTCTTAGTAGTTTGAGGTGGGCAGCGGATGGAGCGGATCTCCATTGTCTTTTAATGGCTCTCAGTGATCTTCTGTCTTCATTTAGCCTACCATCGTACCAGAGGTTTGAAGCCTTTGTGGTGACTCTTTTCAATTGTGGGGGTGCTAGGTTGTCAAGGACCCTGTTCATAGAATTGAAGTAGTGGTTGATCAAGTCCTGTACATCATCTAGCCCATCCAGTGGGGGTGCGAGGATGTGGCTAGAGGTTGCGAGTGTGGTAGGGTTGAGGTTATCTAGATTCCTTCTCCAGATTTTCGTTCTCTTAGGTTGGCTAGAGAGCAATTTAACTACTTCCTTGATATGGAAATTGATTATGTGATGGTCGGACCAGTCGCAAGGAAGAATCGAATCAAGCTGAATAGAGTCTTCCTTGGCGATCACTAGATCAAGGGTTGAGCCCTTATCGTGGGTGGGACTATCACAAATTTGGAACAGCTTGAGGTCGGACAGGAAAGCTTTGAGGCTGTTGACCTCTGGGTCATTTAGATCGTTCCAGTGGAGGTTGAAGTCCCCCAGGAAGATCTGAGTAATCTGTTGACCGACATTTGTGGCTAGAAAATCCATAATGTGTTCGATGAAGGTGAGGTTGTTACCAGGAGGATGGTAGAGAGAGTGGAGCGAACATATTGGTTTGTTATTGCTCGAGATGTCTAGGCAGAGGTATTCACAGGAAGAGAATACCGGAGAGTTGGAGCGGTTCTGTCAGAACCCCCCAAGTCTTACCTTCCACTTGAGGGGTGATCCTGCAGAGGTGACAAGAACCACCACCCCCGTTTCCCACCTCACCCTAGCAGGGGGTGAGCACTGACTAGGACAAGGGGGTAACAGGGGTAGAAGTCAGATAGGAGCGAGTCAAGAAGGCGCCCTTGACACCGAGCTGTGTGGGGAAAGAAGGGAACACGATTACCTTGCTGCAATTCCCACCTCTCCACCATTCTGTGTCGTACCAGCCCACTGACCACGGGATTACCTTGTGCGATGTCGCATGGCAATCTCTTTGGAACGTGTCTCCAGTTCCCAGTCCCAGGACTGCTAGTGGGCCTCCGGATTGGCGAACATGAAGCACTGCAGTTAGTGTGAACCAAAATCAATCAAACAAAACCAGCGCTCCTGCGCAAATAATAATTAGGTCCCCTGTGCCGCTATCCCACACTCCTGCGTGTCGATGCTAGGAGAGGGAAATGGAACTCCCCCAAAAGGACCACAAGCTTGCTAACGCCTGCACAGGGTTCTAATCCGGCCAGTTAGGGATGCAAACCAAAATCATCAAACCAGCGCTCCTGCGCAAATAATAAAGAACCCAACCCACCGTACACACGCCGGTGTGCAGTGGCTGGAGAAATGGACACGGAGTAACGGGCGCACCACTGGTGCGAGACGGCAGAGACGGTCGTCCCAATGGCCTCTGAGCACCCTATGCAGGAAACAGTACCTGTGCGGGCAGGAGTTCAAAGCAGCGTCTCCTCGTCAGTGGCTTGTCGGAGTAGTCCGGAGCAGCGTCTCTCCTTCTGCGGCGTTGGCGAGAATCCAAAGCGCTGGGCAGCCGGAGTTCCCGGCTGTTAAGCGCGTCCGCCCGGAAGTGAGTCTTTCAGACTTCCGCTTCCGTCTCTTGGGATCTAGACCGCTAACCCGTTTCTCCTCGGGTAGCAGTACGGTTCACGGAATCATGACAGGTTCACTGAGAGGTTGTTCCTATGAATGCAGGCAATACCACCCCCTAGCTTATCAGGTCTGTCAAGTCTTGTGATGTAATAATTTGGGGGAACTAAATTGTCTAAGATGGGTGAGGATGATTCGTTTAGCCAGGTTTCCGTCAAGATGATAAGGTCAGGTTTATTGGTTATTATGAGGTCAGCTATATCGGCAGCATGATGTGATGCTGATCTACAATTTAGTAGGATACATTTTAGCTGGGCCTTGGTCAAAGTGGGTTTCTGGTCATGAGAGATGGGTACTCTCGTCAAGTTATGTGCATCAATGTCTCTGGGGGTGTGTCTTGTACTTCTAGATGCATTGGGATGGATGGGTTGGATTAACGACAGTTTCTGTGTGTCGTCATTGTGCGCTGGTTTAGAGGGTAGGGAAGGAAGTTCGTAGGAATGAAGCAGGGAGGTGAGCTCACTTGGAGAAAGGGTTCTCTTTTTCCTGGCCGGACGGGATGAGGCATTAGGATAGGGTACTTTATTCCATTTGGGGAGTTGAGGCGGGGGGCTAGTGCATTGCCGATACATAGGATTCATTCGTGGGTTGGATTGAGGCCGGATCATGTTGTGAAGAGTTTGGATGTCCTCTTTTATTTGTTGAAGGGATAATAGTATTTCATCAAATCTGGGGTCAGGTGTAGGAGTTATCTTATTGGTGGCCTGAACTGTAGCAAGGTGAGGAGGGGTTATTGCTAGTGTGGTATCCCGGGGCAAGACATGAAATGGTTTGACGTATGGTGGTTTTTCAGAGTGGAAGTCCATAGGGAAGGGATAGGTGGAGAAGGCATGTGAAGGGGTATTGATGTGTATTTCAGGAGGATCTGATTTGTTGTGTGAAATTCTTGTTGAGTGGTGGTAACTGGAAAGGGGGAAGTGAGGGATTGTTGGAATGAGCTATGGGAGGAGGAACGGTGAGATTAGCAGTGCAGGTAGAGGAAGAAGATGGATCCACGGGTTGATCTGGAGTAAGTATGTAAGACGAGGGGATTGGAGCAGAACCCATAATGGATTTACTGGGGATGATGATGGAGGTGGGGAGGGGAGTACTAACTAAAGGGTGGGTGAAGGTGTGGTTGTGGGGAAAGGGAGTAGTAGTGGAGGACGCGGGCGTGAAGGAGGTCTGGGGACGAGGTGATGCGAGTGAAAGGCGGGGTGGATATGGTAGAGATTGTGGTGGTGCTGGGGAAGGAGTGGAGATTATGTGGGTGTATGTCATTAGATGGGGTGTCTGTTAGGTCTGGTGTGGATATATATGAACAATCGGATACCAAGGGGGAGTGTCTGGATAGGGTGTCAGGTAAGGAATCTGACAGAGGGTTAGGAGAATGGTTTGCGAGGGAGGTGGAATAGGATCTTGCAACCTTCGCTTTGATGCCTGGGAAGATGTTGTCCAGTAAATTCAGGTTATGGTCTGCTGCCTGCATGAGGATAATCCCATTATGATAAATGGTAAATGTAGCAGTTGCTTTGTAGAACGGGGAGGGAATGATAGTTAATGAGCGAGAAAGGCTTTCCGCCATTGTGCTCTCCTTTTGGTGTAGAAGATAATGTCGTTTGTAATGTGTCCTGTGTTATTTGAAAAATAGGGGTCAGAGATTGGGGTTTCTGGATGTGATTTTAGTAGACGATGTTTGAAGCTTTTGGCTGCATTTTTTGAGAGGTTAGGGGGGTATTTGATGGAGTAGGTGTGTGGGCCCATAGGCTCCATGAAATGGTTTGAGAAAGAAAAAAAAAAAAAAGAAAAAAAATCATGGGTTTTGAGCCATTTTCATCACAGGAAATGGCTCAAAACCCAACGTGAACACACCACATTTTCACAATGAAAATTTACCCTTTTCTTGCGAAGTGTCTAGCTGTAGTTTTTTAACTCTAGCTCTGCCCGCACCTAGGGAAACCTAGCAAACCTATACATTTTTGAAAACTAGACACCCAGGGGAATCCAGGATGGGGTGACTTGACTGCCTTCCATCAGGTTCTGTTACCCAGTATCCCTTGCAAACCTAAAATATTGTTAAAAAAAACACATTTTCCCTACATTTCTGTGGTGGAAAGTTCTAGAATCTGCGTGGATCCACAAATTTCCTTGCACCCCGCGTTCCCCAAAGTCTTTCAACAAAAATTGCACCTCCCTGTGTGGGTCGGCCTAGTGCCCGCAGCAGGAAACGGCGCAAAATACAGCGTGGACACACCTCACTTTCCCAGTGAAAAATGACCCTTTTTTGGCAAAGTGCCTAGCTGTAGTTTTTGAACCCTAGCTCTGCCGTCACCTAGGGAAACCTAGCAAACCTATACATTTTTGAAAAATAGACACCCAGCGGAATCTAGGATGGGGTGACTTGACTGCCTCCTACCAGGGTCTGTTACCCAGAATCCCTCGCAAACCTAAAAAATTGTCCAAAAAAACACAATTTCCTCAAATGTCTGTGGTGGAAAATTCTGGAATCTGAGTGGATCCACAAATTTCAATCCACCCCGCGTTCCCCAAAGTCTTACGAGAAAAATGGTACCTCACTTGTGCGGGTCGGCCTAGCGCCTGCGACAGGAAACGGCGCAAAACGCAACGTGGTCACACTTCAATTTCGCAGAGAAAAATGACCCTTTTTTGGCAAAGTGCTTAGCTGTAGTTTTTGGACCCTAGCTCTGTCGGCACCTTGGGAAACCTAGCAAACCTATACATTTTTGAAAACTAGACATCCAGTGGAATCCAGGATGGGGTGACTTGTCTGCCTCCCACCAGGGTCTGTTACCCGGAATCCCTTGCAAACCTAACAAATTGTCAATAAAAACACATTTTCCCCACATTTCTGTGGTGGAAAGTTCTGGAATCTGCGTGGATCCACAAATTTTCACCCACTCCACATTCCCCAAAGTCTTACGAGAAAAATGGTACCTCACTTGTGCGGGTCGGCCTAGTGCCCACGACAGGAAACGGCGCAAAACGCAATGTGGTCACACCTCAATTTCACAGTGAAAAATTACCCTTTTTTGGCAAAATGCCTAGCTGTAGTTTGTGAACCCTAGCTCTGCCGTCACCTAGGGAAACCTAGCAAACCTATACATTTTTAGAAACTAGACACCCAGGGGAATCCAGGATGGGTGACTTGACTGCCTCCCACCAGGATCTGTTACCCAGAATCCGTTGCAAACCTAAAAAATTGTCCAAAAAAGCACGATTTCCCCACATTTCTGTGGTGGAAAGTTCTGGAATCTGCGTGGATCCACAAATTTCCACCCACCCCACATTCCTCAAAGTCTTACAAGTAAAATGGTACCTCAATTGTGTGGGTCGGCCTAGCGCCTGCGACAGGAAACGGCTCAAAATCCAACGTGGTCTCACCTCAATTTTGCAGTGAAAAATGACAATTTTTTGGCAAAGTGCCTAGCTGTAGTTTTTTATCCCTAGCTCTGCCGGCACCTTGGGAAACCTATTCATATTTGAAAACTAGACACCCAGGGGAATCCAGGATGGGGTGACTTGACTGACTCCCACCATGGTCTGTTACCCAGAATCCATGGCAAACCTAAAAAATTGTCCAAAAAAACACATTTTCCTCACATTTCTGTGGTGTAAAGTTCTGGAATCTGCGTTGATCCACAAATTGCCATGCACCCCGCATTCCCCAGAGTCTTTCGACCAAAATGGTACCTCACTTGTGTGGGTCGGCCTACTGTCCGCGACAAAAAACGGCTCAAAACGCAACGTGGACACACCTCAATTTCGCATTGAAAAATGACCCTTTTTTGGCAAAGTGCCTAGCTGTCGATTTTTAACCATAGGTCTGCCGGGACATAGGGAAACCTAGAAACCAATACATTTTTGTAATTTTTTTTTTCAGTTGCCACTCTTTGTAAACAATTTTTATTAGAAACAAAGGCAGCAGCAGAGACAATAACCTTAACAATGTAGGTAAGCCAATACATACAGTTACAAATCGATCCCAGCGATCTTCAATCTCTCCGGAGTCCAGGGTATCAAGATCCAATCGTAGCCATTCGCTCCACCTGAAAAACACTTGCGTGTCCCTGGGTCAGGAGACTACAAATCACTCTGTCTATGCATGATTGTCCACCATATGTGTCACCCAGTCCTTCGCTCATTCCTCACCTCCCAGTAGCCTCTCCCTTCTGAGTTCTATCGTCGGAGAAACACATATATCTCCTCTATATTTATTCCATTTACCCCAATTATGGTCCCATTTGCGCGGGCACCCCCTCCCTTTAAATACCTTTTTTTCTGCGAGCATGGCAGGATCCATGTCCTTTGCCCAATCCGTCATCAACGGTATGGTATCCACTCCCCACTTCTGGGCAATATTCTGCTTAGCTATACACCACCCCAATGTGGCCCATTCCTGCTCTGCTTGCGTGAGGTCAGTCGCCTCCCAGATGTTGAGGAGACATAGCGTGGGTGTCAGGGGAATCGTCTTACCACACATCATAGTCAATTGCGTGTTAACATCAGTCCAATATCTCTGTATATGAGGGCAAACCCATAAAATATGCAAAAAAGTTCCCAGCTGATCGCAATGCCGGAGGCAGAGTTTGTCAGGTCGCCTTTTAAGCCTGTGCAGCAGGGTGACATCAAAGTATACCAGATGCAGGATTTTAAGCTGCACCAGGCGAAGATGCATCGGGATAGCCACATCTCTGGGTGAGGACAATGCCTCCCGCCAATCCTCGTCAGCCAAATCTCCTAGTTTGTTTTCCCAAGACGCTAGAAAGCTATACATTTTTTAAAACTAGACACACAGGGGAATCCAGGATGGGGAGACTGGACTGCCTCCCACCAGGTTTTGTTACCCAGAATCCCTTGCAAACCTAAGAAATTGTCCAAAAAAACACATTTTCCCAACATTTCTGTGGTGGAAAGTTCTTGAATCTGCGTGGATACACAATTTTCCACACACCCGCGTTCCTCAAAGTCTTCTGAGAAAAATAGTACCTCACTTGTGTGGGTCAGCCTAGTGCCCGCGACAGGAAACAGCGCAAGACGCAACGTGGTCACACCTCAATTTCACAGAGAAAAATGACCCTTTTTTGGCAAAGTGCTTAGCTGTAGTTTTTGGAGCCTAGCTCTGCCGGCACCTTGGTAAACCTAGCAAACCTATACATTTTTGAAAACTAGACATCCAGGGGAATCCAGGATGGGGTGACTTGTCTGCCTCCCACCAGGGTCTGTTACCCGGAATCCCTTGCAAACCTAACAAATTGTCAAAAAAAACAAATTTTCCCCACATTTCTGTGGTGGAAAGTTCTGGACTCTGCGTGGATCCACAAATTTCCACCCACCCCACATTCCTCAAAGTCTTACAAGTAAAATGGTACCTCAATTGTGCAGGTCGGCCTAGCGCCTGCGACAGGAAACAGCTCAAAATCCAACGTGGTCTCACCTCAATTTTGCAGTGAAAAATGACAATTTTTTTGGCAAAGTGTCTAGCTGTAGTTTGTGAACCCTAGCTCTGCCAGCACCTAGGGAAACCTAGCAAACCTATACATTTTTGAAAACTAGACACCCAGCCAAATCTAGTAGGGGGTGACTTGACTGCCTCCCACCAGGGTCTGTTACCCAGAATCCCTCGCAAACCTAAAAAATTGTGCAAAAAAGCACGATTTTTCCACATTTCTGTGGTGGAAAGTTCTGGAATCTGAGTGGATCCACAAATTTCAACCCACCCCGTGTACCCCAAAGTCTTATGAGAAAAATGGTACCTTACTTTTGCTGGTCGGCCTAGCGCCTGCGACAGGAAACAGCTCAAAACGCAACGTGGTCTCACCTCAATTTCGCAGTGAAAAATGACCATTTTTTGGCAAAGTGCCTAGCTGTAGTTTTTTAACCCTAGCCCTGCCGGCACCTTGGGAAACCTTGCAAACCTATTCATATTTTAAAACTAGACACACACGGGAATCCAGGATGGGGAGACTGGACTGCCTCCCACTAGGTTTTGTTACCCAGAATCCCTTGCAAACCTAAGAAATTGTCAAAGAATCCACATTTTCCCAACATTTCTGTGGTGGAAAGTTCTGGAATCTGCGTGGATCCACAAATTGCCATGCACCCCGCGTCCCCCAAAGTCTTTCAACCAAAATGGTACCTCACTTGTGTGGGTCGGCCTACTGTCCGCGACAAAAAACGGCTCAAAACGCAACGTGGACACACCTCAATTTCGCATTGAAAAATGACCCTTTTTTGGCAAAGTGCCTAGCTGTCGATTTTTAACCATAGGCCTGCCGGGACATAGGGAAACCTAGAAACCTATACATTTTTTCAATTTTTTTTTTTCAGTTGCCACTCTTTGTAAACAATTTTTATTAGAAACAAAGGCAGCAGCAGAGACAATAACCTTAACAATGTAGGTAAGCCAATACATACAGTTACAAATCGATCCCAGCGATCTTCAATCTCTCCGGAGTCCAGGGTATCAAGATCCAATCGTAGCCATTCGCTCCACCTGAAAAACACTTGCCTGTCCCTGGGTCAGGAGACTACAAATCACTCTGTCTATGCATGATTGTCCACCATATGTGCCACACAGTCCTTCGCTCATTCCTCACCTCCCAGTAACCTCTCCCTCCTGAGTTCTATCGTCTCCTCTATATTTATTCCATCGTCTCCTCTATATTTATTCCATTTACCCCATTTATGGTCCCATTTGCGCGGGCACCCCCTCCCTTTAAAATCAGTTTTTTCGGCGAGCATGGCGTGATCCATGTCCTTTGCCCAATCCGTCATCAACGGTATGGTATTCACTCCCCACTTCTGGGCAATATTCTGCTTAGCTATACACGATCCCAATGTGGCCCATTCCTGCTCTGCTTGCGTGAGGTCAGTCACCTCCCAGATATTGAGGAGACATAGCGTGGGTGTCAGGGGAATCGTCTTACCACACATCCTAGTCAATTGCCTGTTAACATCACTCCAATATCTCTGTATATGAGGGCAAACCCATAAAATATGCAAAAAAGTTCCCAGCTGATCGCAATGCCGGAGGCAGAATTTGTCAGGTCGCCTTTTAAGCCTGTGCAGCAGGGTGGCATCAAAGTATACCCGATGCAGGATTTTAAGCTGCACCAGGCGACGACGCATCGGGATAGCCACCTCTCTGGGTGAGGACAATGCCTCCCACCAACCCTCGTCAGCCAAATCTCCTAGTTTGTTTTCCCAAGACGCTAGAAACCTATACATTTTTGAAAAATAGACACCCATGAAAATCCAGGATGGGGTGTCTTGTCTGCCTCCCACCAGGTTCTGTTACCCAGAATCCCTTGCAAACCTAAAAAATTGTCCAAAAAAACACATTTTCCCCACATTTCTGTGGTGGAAAGTTCTGGAATCTGCGTGGATCCACAAATTTCCACCCACCCCACGTTCCCCAAAGTCTTACAAGAAAAATG
This sequence comes from Triturus cristatus, assembly GCF_964204655.1. Classification (NCBI taxonomy): domain Eukaryota; kingdom Metazoa; phylum Chordata; class Amphibia; order Caudata; family Salamandridae; genus Triturus; species Triturus cristatus. Next base: position 1,666,345,149 of record NC_140591.1, on the reverse strand, counting down.
GTACCTCACTTGTGTGGGCCGACCTAGTGCCCGCAGCTGAAAACGGTGCAAAAACGCAACGTGGTCACACCTCAATTTTGCAGTGAAAAATGACCCTTTTTTGGCAAAGTGCCTATCTGTAGTTTTTGAAACAAAAGTTCTGCCGGCACCTATGCAAACCTAGTAAACCTATACATTTTCGAAAAATAGACACCCAGGGGAATCCAGGAGGGGGTGACTTAGCTGCCTCCCACCAGGTTCTGTTACCCAGAATCCCTTGCAAACCTAAAAAATTGTCCAAAAAACCACATTTTCCCCACATTTTTGTGGTGGAAAGTTCTGGAATCTGCGTGGATCCACAATTTTCCACCCACCCCGCGTTCTTAAAAGTCTTTCGAGAAAAATGGTACCTCACTTGTGTAGGTTGGCCTAGTGCCCGCAACAGGAAACGGCGCAAAATGCAATGTGGTCACACCTCAATATCGCAGTATAAAATGACCCTTTTTTGGCAAAGTGCCTAGCTGTAGTTTGTGAACCCTAGCTCTGCCGGCATCTAGGGAAACCTACCAAACCCACACATTTCTGAAAACTAGACACCTGGGGTGTTCCAGGGAGGTATGGCTTGTGTGGATCCCCATCGTTTCCTTACCCAGAATCCCCTGCAAACCTCAATTTTAGCTGAAAAAATACATTTTTTCACACATTTTTGTGTGGGAAAGTTGTGGCTTCACCGGGCTCGCAGAAATTTCCCACCAACCAGCATTCCCCCAGGTCTCCTAATAAAAATGGTGCCTCACTTGTGTGGGAGTCCCAAGTACCCGCGAGAGGCAAGGGCCGAAAACATTTTTTGATAGGCAATGTTGATGTCGCCTCACTACGTTTGGAGAGATGGGTTTTTGAGTTCGCTCGGGTCCACCTTGCGTTTCTTCAGTAGGGCGTTGATCTCGGCATGTTTCCAGCTTTCAGGGAAGGTCGCGTCTCGAAGGAGAGGTTGAGGATGTTGCGCAGGTGGGGTGCGATGAAGCTGCCGGCTTTGTTGAAGATGTGGTGTGGAAAAGGGTCAGACTGCGAGCCGGAGTGGATTGTACCCATGGTCTTGATTGTGTCTTCGATGCTCACGTTGGCCCAGGTTGTCAGGGGGTCGTGGTCAGTGGGGTGTGGTGGTTCCGGCGTGTTGGGGCCTGTTAGGGTCATCTGGGGGTTGAAGCTATCGTGGATGTCGGCTATCTTGCGATGGAAGAAGGTGGCGAGGGAGTCGCACAGGGCTTGCATCCGCGGGATGTCGGCGTTGGAGCTGGGGTTGGAGAGTTCCTTCACGACGTTGAAGAGCTCCTTGCTGTTATGTGCGTTGTTGTCGAGGCGGTCTTTGGAGGAGGTCCTCTTGGCGGTCCTTATAAGTTGGTGGTGTTTGCGGATGGCGTCTTTGTGGGCTGCGCGGCTGCCCGGTGACTTTTCGCTGTGCTGTATGTTCTCCAACTTCTGGCAGGTATGCTATGACGCTAGGAGTTCCGGGGAGAACCAGTTGGCTCTCTTGCTGGTGTCTTTGAGGGTTTGTTTTTTCAGCGGGGCTAAGGTGTTGGCGCGCACCATCATCGGGGTTGGTTCTTTGGGTTGAGTGCAAGGTTTGTATGTAGTTGTACTTCAGTGATTTTGCCCCAGCAGCGACGGGGGATCTGTGGGGTGCGGTGATGTGCGACGGGTTTCCGGAAGGTGAAGTGGATGCAGTGGTGGTCGGTCCAGGTGGGTTCGGAGACGTGGCTAAAGGAGACGTATGGGCTTGAAGAGAAGATGGCGTTGAGCGTGTGTCTGGTGATGTGGGTCGGCATCGTGACGAGCTGTTCCAGTCCGAGGTTGGCGAGGTTGTCTATCAGGGTGGATGAGTTGCTGTCGTTGTTGTTCTCCAGATGGAAGTTCAGGTCTCCGAGGAGGATGTAGTCGGTGGAGGTCAGTGCTTGCGTGCTGATGAAGTTGGCGATGGCGTCGCAGAATTGTGGTCAGGGTCCTGGTGGTCTGTAGACGAGGGTGCCTCTTAGGGTGGTCTTGGGTCCGTGTGGATCTGGAAGTGCAGAGTGTCGTTGTTGTTTGTTGAGACCCTGATGGTCTTCTTGTGGACGATGGTTATTCCTCCTCAGACTCCGTTGTTGCGGTCTCTGCGGGTGATCTTGTATCCGTCGGAGATGGCAGCGGTGATGTCTGGAGAGGAGGCTTCGTTCATCCAGGTCTCGGTCAGGAAGTCGACGTCTGGTGATGCGGTATAGAGTAGGTCCCAGAGCTCGATGGCGTGTTTGCGTGCAGAGTGGGTGTTGATCAGGATGCATCGGAGCTGGTTGTGTTCTGTTGTGGCGGGTGTCTCTGCGTCTTCGATGCAGGAGAAGCTGCAGTTCCGGCAGGTGAAGGGACCATGGGTGTGCTTCAGGGTGGCCCTGCAGCAGGTGGGGGTTCGTCCTGGGTGGAGAGCGATGAGGGTCCTGGCGTTGTATCGGAGGCGGTCTTCATGGCTGGTGCGGAGGCCAGGGGTTCTGGCACTGGGCGCGGTCCAGGTGCGGATGGGCGCAGATGGGCTTGCCTTAGGCGCGCCTTCGGCGCGCCAGTGACCACCAGCGGATGCCATTTTAAGGGGAGGTGGGAGGGAGGAGCAGCTGGGAGGCGGGAGGCGGGTGGCAGGGGGCAGCGAATGGGTACGGGGGGCAGGGCCACAGGGGATGCAGCGGCAGGAACAGGAGTGGCGCGAGCAGGCACAACAGGGGGCACAGAAGGGACAATGGGCAGCGGGGTACAGAGGAACGAGGGCACACAAAAACGGGGGACAAAGGCAAGTGGGCAACGGGGCACAGAGGAACAGAAGGGCACACAAGAACGGGGGGCAAAGGCCAATGGGCAGCGGGCACAGAGGAGCAAAGCCCACACAAGAACGGGGGAAAAAGGCAAGTGGGCAGCAGGGCACAGAGGAGCAAAAGGGCACAGAGACACTCAGAGAGCGCAGGTGGAGCTGCAGCGGGGGGAGCGACTACCTGGCAAGGTCAAGGGTGTTTGGATCAACCCAGAGTCCAGCACCTCAAGTAGGAAGCCTAGCAGCCTCAGGCTGCAATCCAGATGCCCCTTGCACCATCGGCACAGCAGAATCCTCCTCTAAAATAGGTACTTCATCTGCACTGAGAGTAGCTTCATCTGCATGATTCCATGTGGATGGAAAACTCACTGCCTGAATCTTCCCCTCCCTCCTCTCCCTCAGACGCACTGTCAGTCTCATAATCCTGCTCAGACGAAGATTCAAGTAGCATACCAACCACCTGCTGAGCAGTCATTCTACGGCTAGCCATACTGCTTACTAATAAAAGTAACGTGTCAAACAAGTCAACAACAACAAACACTTTGTTAAATAAGTAATAAACAAAATGCACCTTTATCAGAAATACCTATATACTCCAAAATGATACCACTCACTTGCCAGAGGAGCTAAATTCAGCACCACCTACTCTGCACAGACACAGTATGGATCAACAATATCCCCCTAAAAAAGAAAGAGAAAAGAAAATTACACATAAGACAATGCAAAACACATCACAAAGAATTCTATGCACAAAACACTAACTAAATAAGCTGCCATTATGACACCACTTACAAAAAAATTCATTCATACATGACAAAAATACTCATTTGGAGTAAATACAACAAAAAACTATTTCTTACCAAAAAAATGCAACTATGCAAAACTGCAGAACACCACTGTCGAAATCACAAACAGGAATCAAAAGCTTTACACTAGAATAAAAAGGAGAACAAAACATTACAATCACATATGCAAATAATGCACCAGTCTACACACAATCCACCAGCCAAGCTAAGGGGTAGGTGGGCCTCAGAGAATCAAAAAAAATATTCACCCCCGTAAAATGGGAGCAACTCTTGCCCTTGAGGACACTCCCAAACACAAAAATTAAAAAAACCCTGGTGTACAGTGGCTTCTGCCCCCCTTGAGGGCAGATGGGCCTAAAAACATACTGCTATTCTGCCACCCAAAGAGGGTAGAAATTACCACAATCATCCTCCCATAACGGGGAGCGACCCTTGTCCAAGGGGCCGCTCCCCAAAATTAAAAAAAAACCCAGGTGGCCTAGTGGCCCTACAAAAATACAAATCAGCTGATCTGCCTCTCAGGGTGGCAGAAACGGCCAAATTAATGCTCACCAAATGGGAGCAACCCTTGCCCAAGGGGCCACGCCCCACAAAAAAATCCCTGGTCTAGTGGGCCCAATTTTTAAAAAAACATGGCGATCCGGCCCCCTGGGGGGCAGACACAGCCACAAATATTGACCCCAAAGGAGAGTGACCTTTGCCCAAGGGGTCACTCTCCACAAATAACTCCCTGGTGGCCTAGTGGGCCCTACATTTAACAAGCATTTGCAATGCAATCGGTCTCGCCTTTGGGACCTTATATGTATTTAGCTATACAGCACATTAGCCTGCGCCCTGAAACATCTGCTGTTCTTTGACATGGAGGGAAAGTAAGCACGAAACTGCGTGACACGCCAAGTATTGGAACACATGGGGAGAAATATTGCCTTTCAGCGGGAAATGGTATAGTCCAAAGCTCTGTTTTTAATATAAAATCTGGGCCTTCGGTGGTCATATCACTGAAAATACAAGATTTAAAAAAAATATTATTGTGTATGGGTGCTTGTGGAAGACAATTTCTATGGACTGAGAACTAGAGAATGCTGAAGTGATTCTGGTATTTTACTGACCTCTGCTGGTCGTTTTCTATCAAGAAAGTTAAATAGAGGCAGTTGCCAAAAAAATTTAAAAAATGAAAGTCCATCAGCAGAAAACAATTCTGGTACTATACTGACCACTGCTGGTCATTTTCTATCAACAGTTAAATAGAGTCAGTTGAACAGAAAAAAATTCCCTAAGCGGAAGCAGACAAGTCCTAGGGCTGACCTCCAGAGCCCACAAACCATATAAACATATAAGTATATACTAAAGTATATCCAAGAGGTCTCGAATGCTCGACCTAAAAATGGCAAAATCTGCCCCCATGGGGGCAGACAGCCAAAATCATAAGCCCCCAAAGGGGAGTGACCCTTGTCCAAGGGGCCACTCCCCACTAAACACTCCCTGGTGGTCCAGTGGGCATTTTTTTCTATATATAGAAAATCTGCCCCCCCCCCAGGGGGCAGATAAACCCTAAAATATACCCCCCATAAGTGGAGCAACCCTTGCCTAAGGGGCCACTCCCCCAAACAAAACAAACATACATGGCCTAAAAAAAATGGCTCCCAAAGGGGAATGACCCTAGCCCAAGGGGCCACTCCCTACTACATCTCTTATAAATGCCCAGTGGGACGATTTTTTAAAAATAAAATAAAATCGGCACAACATTTCATGCCAAAAAAAAACAAAAACCCTGGCGCTAGTGGGCATACCTGCTACACGATCGCACGATCGTGCAGCAGGAATGCACAAAAGAGGCATTGAGGGAAAGGAAAACCCTTTCCTTTCCCTCGATGTCTCTTTTGAGAAACCCCCCCCCCTCCCCAACCCCAAAAGGTACCTGTTTGTTCTCCGACACGCAGGAAGCAAATGCATTCCTGCACGTCGGTGAACAAAGGGAAACCTCCAATGATGTCAGCGCGCCTCGTGCGCTGATGTCATTGATGACGCGGAGGAGGGGGTGGGGGGAGGCAGGGGAAATTCTTCCCCTGCCTTCCCCAGATAAAAGGCCCAGATCGACCGCCCACGGGGGGAGCGCCAGCGCTTCCCCCGTGGGTGGGTGTCATGCAGAGCTGGACTCGTCATGAGCACACGGCTACTGTGTGCCATGACGAGTCTAGCTCGTCATAAGAACAGAAAGGGTTACAATAAACACAATTAGGAAACAATGTTAAAATACATTAATTTAGTTCAACTTTTAAAAAATATGGATACATGTATTTAAAAGTTAAAACATATATAAATAAAAATACATTTTATTTTAAAATACTTTAATAATCTTTTATAATTTGAAAATAAATGTAACTGTTTAAAAAAATGGAATTAACATAACGTTTGGTGACCTTTTATATGTAAAAATTAAATATAAACATGTTGCTTTAATAAATCTGCTAAAATAATTAATTCATTTTAATATATTAATTACATTTTTAAGTTAAAATTAAGGTAATAGCCTACTTAAAAATGGCATGTATACAATTATCTACATTAACATATTTTTTTATAACTATTTTTAAAAGGTCTAAGAAGCATTTTGCAAATGTTCTACACTGTAGAATAGGGAGATCTCTGGCCTGTGTCAGAGACCTCTGCCTATCGGTAAAAACTTACTAGTAGCAATTTAAACCTTGTAAATCAGTCTTCACACTCTGACTTTAGGAGTGGAGACGTAAATCTAAACTTTGTAGTAACTTTACACATCATCAGAGAACATTATTTAGATCACTATGGATCATAAAATTAAAACAAACAAAACAACAAACATCGCACATATACATAAAAATATCAATATAAATAACAATAAATATAGATATAAAAATATACAAAAAACCTCAGTTGAAATGTAAGTTAAAAAAGAACAGTGTAAAAACCACAGATTTGGTAAGAACAAGACCACTAACTAAGGTGCATAGGAAAGGGAGCTTCAAAAGTTAAGGCCTAGAGCAATATTGCATATCCAGCCACTATGCATCATCAACATCAGATACTACAGTCATAAGTTAGAAACTGGCTGCACAAATTTCAAGTGTTGTATCCTAAACGTAATTTAAATCTTGGACAGGCAAAAAACCACAATCCGGCTGGTATAGCGCTGCAATAGTACAAATGTTTCCGGGTACTCCCTACTACCCACATTTTTAGAAAGGGGTATAATCCACTTTGCACACATTTGTTTATAAAGGGGGCAGAAATTCAAAACATGAATAAGGAATTCAGGACCCCCTTCACAGCCTACACACAGATCACCATTTGGACCACTATCCAGTTGCCATTTGCCGATAAATTATTTTACAGGTAGAGTTCCATACTTAAACTGAATGTAGAGTTTCCTAGTTAGTGGAGGGACAATTAAATCGATGGTACTTTCATAAAGAGCCATTGGTTTAAAATCAGTAAAAGACACGGAGAGGGAGCCCTTACACTGCATAACATTGCAACACTCTCTCAAAAATGTGCTTTTACACTGGCTTTGCCAATTAAACACATGCTCTATGGTGACCCCCAAAATTTGTCCAAATTCAACCTTCGAAGTAGGGCCTTAATAGCACAAAACCACAGAAGTTTCTATGCACTTTGTCAGACCAAAAGGATTTTATTTCCCTCCCAATAGGATTTGAGGGCTGGTGTAATCCATACCTGATACCAGTAAATTAGCATTCTACTCTCAATCTTGAGGGCAGTTTTCTTTAGGACCAAATCTAAATATAATGGAGTCAGTGGTGTATTTGCTGGAAGGTTCAATAAAGTTCTTATAAACATGCGCTCCACTATTGAGAGGCTCTTCGTCTGCGAACAACCCCACAGCTCTGCTCCTTATAAAACCGCCCCTAAGGCCTTTACATTGTATATTTCCAGTGCCAGAGCCATCCTTCTAGATAAGGTTTTTCTGTGCATTTTCCCTGTGTATGCAGTGAGCTGAACAAGGGCCAGCTGTGCGTTTTCCACCTGTGGTGCCCAGCGTAAATTCTTTGTGAGTTTAATACCCAAATATTAAAACTTTGGCACCACATCTAAGGGAGTGTCACCAACTAACATCATCCTCTTATAGAGAATCAGCTTCTGTCCAGTAAAAATCACACATTTGGTATTGGAACTGTTGAGCTCTGGCCCCGCTCAACACAAAACATTTGAAAAGAGTTCAGGGGCTGTTGCAAACCCTGCCATGACTCCGATATCAGCAAAGTGTTATCCGCAAACAGGAGTGCAGGGACCCTCCACCATCTTAGCTTAGGTGCCTCACAACCATCCCTATCTAAGAGGTCAATTACACCATTTATGTATAGTGTAAAGAGGGTAGACACCAAGAGGCACCTCTGCATGACAATATGAATAGGGTCTGTCAGGGACCCATCATACCCTTCCCCACCTCATATGAGCAAGTGTGTTGGCGTGCAGCCTCACTAAGATGTCCAACCAGGGTGTGGGTATCCCCATCTTCTCGAGCACTCTCCATAACTAGGCTTGGGGAACCAGGCCAAATGCTGAGCGAAAGTCAACAAAGGCAACATAAAGTTTGCCCTTGCCAATGATCACCTCCCCCAAATAAATGCTGGCAAAGCGAAAAATCTGATCTACAGTGATAACATCCAACCTGAAACCCTCGTGCCAGTCTGAGAGCACGCTCTCATTACTTATCCATTCGTGGATATGGGCCAGAGCCTGTTTACAAAATGTTTTTTGCAGTGAATCAATCAGACTTAAGGGCCTATAGTTGGCCTGATTTGCCCAGTCTTCCTTCTTGTAGATAGTAATGATTTCAGCTAATTTTCAAGAGGGGTGAATCTCCATACCAGCTGGAATTGTGTTGGAAAACAGGTTAATGGCCCCCATATTTCTGGATGTTCCCGGTATAAATCATTTGGCAGTCTACCTGGACCTGTAGCATGGCCAGGAATTCAAAAATGAATAGATTTTAATGATTCATTTAATGAAAATGTCTATTAGGCTTTGAGATTAAACTAGTTTTCAGAGTCATAGCATCACACTCGGCAGTATCAAATTTGGTAGACTAAAGCTTTCCAAAATGTACCATCCATACTTGTGGCTGAATACAGAAATTGAGAGTGTGTTTGCGACCATTGAGGCAGACCACAACTGTCTTCCAAAACAACTTATTGTCCTTATTGGAAAGCGCTTCATGCAGGTTTAACCATAGTCCCTTTTTGCTTTGTTTAGCTGTTGCCGATAGCAGGTCCTACATTTAGAAATTTCTGGCTGCGATTTTGACTCTTGATTGATCTATATTCCACAATATACCAGTAATCAGGGTTCATGGGAGAGTGTTTTGATAAGAACTCATAGTGTGCAATTACTATTCCATTAACCACATCAAGTGGATTACTCAGCACCCAATCCCACCTAATGGTTCAAAGATTGTTAGTATACGAGAAGGAACCTCCATCTCCATTGCCATAAGACACCTGGACTGGGGCTACTTCGTGCCAGAATGACAGCCTAAGGGAGTTATGTTCATTGTCTATGTGATCAACTACTTTCATATCTACAATCACCGGCTAGAGCTTAACATCTGCCAAAAATGTGTCTATTCTACTACTATGTCCTACCCTGTGATATGTCATTTTGTCCTGGTGATCTGAGGGAAATGTGCCATTTGTGGATCTGAGATCACAGATTAGTGACAGAGGCAACAATTGACCCGCTTTTGCTGTCCATCTTGCTATCTGGAGATCAATCTGTGGTATACCCCATTGGTTGTCCAGTTCCTGGGTAAATAAAGTGGGGAACCCGCCAGCGGTTCGCAGATGGAATTTAAGTCCCCAGCTACCAGGAGCCTATCCTTACCTGTACTTTCCAAGAGTACCTGCTCTATTATACTAATTACCTGGGTCTCCTCACTACAGTTCTCCACTCCATTATATACATTATTAATTTTTAATGCCAACCCGGATGGAAGCACCAGCCTGACTGCTAATATGTCACAAGAGGCAATGGGCACTAGAGATATGCTACACTGGAGTGTTGTTTTAACCCATATACACAACCCTCCTGAAGAACTGCCCCTGACAGATTTTATTGCATTCACACAATAGCTGTACACTAAGAGGTATTGAATAGCTAAAAGTAATACACTTTACATTAAGAAGTGGTGAATAGCCAAAAGAAATAACAATATTAGAAAGTAGAAAAGTTCCTTTTTATCTGTTGATTTACTCATGTGTAATTTTAGCTGTGTAAATGAGTCCCAATATTTCAATTCATGAGCGTGCCATATCTTTTTTAGGCTGAATGGAGTAATTTGACATGGTAATAGTTTTTGGTCAAGTCATATCTATTCCTTTAAATGACACTTTTTTTTCAAAATAAACATTAGCTGCATATAATATATTAATAATGACAATATAAATATATTTATTGAAAATAAATACAATAAGCTAGCCTAATCCCAAAATGTAGTCAGTGTTTATTCAAAATGTAGTCTTGCTTTCTCTGCCTGTTTACCTTCATTAAATTTATAGCAATGGTATGCCTCAGTAATAGCATCAAAGCAATGACAAAGATAAAGTAATGAGCAGATGTAATGGAGAGTTAGACCTCTCAGCGGCGTTCGACATAGTCTCTCACCGCACCCTAATACGCAGACTCCATGACACAGGGATCCAGGACAAGGCCCTTGACTGGATCCGCTCCTTCCTCTCCAGCAGAACTCAGCGGGTCAGACTCCCCCCTCTCCTCTTGGACCTTATACCAACCACCTGCGGAGTCCCCCAGGGGTCCTCCCTCAGCCCTACGCTCTTCAACGTTTACATGGCTCCGCTCGCCCCCATCGTCAGAACCTATGGATTTAACATTGTGTCATACGAAGACGACACCTAACTCATCCTCTCCCTATCCAACGAACCCAAAACTGCCACACACAACTTTCGAGAAGGCATGGAAGCCGTTGCCAAATGGATGAAAAACAGCTGCCTACAACTAAACACCAACAAAACAGAAGTACTCATCATGGGACTAAACCCCGACGTCTGGAATGACACCTGGTCGCCCCCTACCTCGGAAGCCCGCCCACCCCCACAGACTACGCAACCTGGGAATCATCCTGGACTCTGAGCAGAAAATGGACCGCCAAATCAACTCTGTCTCGTCCTCCTGTTCCATAAAACCTGGCTCTTCTAAAGACCCCCTCCTTGATGGAATGGAACCTGTACCTCCCCACCCCCATACCCTTGAGACCCTTACGGGTGAGTAGTTGCACTTAACAAATGCTTGATTGATTGATTGATTTCGAGTAATGATGTCAAAGTAATGGTGGACCATCATTGAAAGAATGTTTTATCCCAAATGCTTGGGGTGCACGTATAACCGTCTGTATATGCTTTAAACAGCAACATTTGTTTCGGTTATTGTCTTCTTTAACCCCTTCAGCGCTGCACGGATTCCCCCGCGGTGCTGAAGGGTTCGAGCGCGGGCGGGGCCATGACGGAACGGTTCCGTCATGAGCACAGCTCAACCGATGCTCATGACGGAATCGTTCCGTCATGAGCATGGAAGGGGTTAAGATACAGTATGTGTTTAATTAAAGTCTTACCTGATATTTTTTTCGACAGATAAGTCATGCTTCATTGCTCTCCACTCTCAGTGATAAGCTTCAGTTTCCATCATTTCTTCGCACTGTGCCTAACTACTCATTCCAGAACATTGCACTCATCAAGTTGGTCGGATACTTCTAATGGAGATGGGTCGGAATGATAGTATCCGATGATGAGGAGGGCTTGCAAGGAGGCCAGGGAATTCGTAAAGGAATTGAGGACAACGGTGGCTGTGTGGCGTTCATGGAACAAATCAATCTTGGATTTTCCAAGGAGAAGATCTTGCAAATAGCTAAAATGATTCAGGAACATTCAGTGAAAGTGATAATAGTTCATGGCCCTGAGATGCATATCAAGGTGTTGCTGGAAACACTTTATGAACAAAACATAACCTGCAAAATATGGATATTTACGGCAGCTTTTATCATAACTCCTGGACTTCTGGAAGGCCAAGCACGGAAAATACTTAATGGGTCTTTAGGAATTGCACCTTATACAGACCACATGCTGGGTTTTGAAGAGTTTGTGTCTCAACTTCATCCGTCTAAATATCCTGAAGACATACTAATGAAAGATTTCTGGGATCAGACATTTCATTGCACAATCCAAGAGGAAAATGGCACTAAAGATTATGACACCAGAGAGCTGGACAGAAATAAAAAACCCTGCTCTGGTTATGAGGCACTGGATAATGTGTCCCACTCCTTATTTGAGTTGAGTGATCTAAGTTATACGCACCAGGTCTACACTGCAGTCTATGCCTTTGCTCATGCATTAGACACCCTAATATCCTGCAGGCCAGGGCTTGGACCCTTCTTGAATGGTTCGTGTGCTGACATCCAAGAAATTCACCCTTGGCAGGTAATAGCAAATGTTAATGTTTATTTATTCACATATATCTTGGAAGTCGGAGATTAATGCATGGGGATTTTGCCGATCTAACTTCAGACACATTATTTAATCCTGGGCTAAAATGATTTGGTTCAGACTCTTTGATTTACTGCAAGAAGCAAATATCATGCATCTATGTATTGTTAATTTGGAATCCCCTCTTGCAAATAATATATTTAATAAATGAACCATGCTGTAGCAATAAAAGGAAAAGTGAAGTCATGATCAGGGTGGGAGAGAGTGAAGGCGAAGCTGCTGAATCAAAGGAGACAGGAACAGATAACAGGGGAAGATTGTAAATGTCTGAAAGTTTGGAAGGTACCAACGGAAAGTATCTCTTTGAGTCTGTTCTACAATAGGAGCTAACTTGGCTCCCTCTGATGGATTAAGGTAAGTGGATATTGCAACTCAAGCTAAGAAGGTTGTATATATCCAGTGAGGGTAGCACTGTGGTAATCTTTCAAGGAAGTCTAGATGGAAAATGCCTGGTGATTTTATCTTGAGGACTGACAGAACCAGCTGTGTGGCGAGTCCTGTGCCTTATGAAAATGGTTTGGAATTTGAGAGCTTACCTTGAAAGTAGTTTTGATTCCACACTGGCGACCCAGGAGGGAGCGTACTCGATGCGCAGCACATAAGGTTTACGCATCCAGGCCCTTATCATGGAGGCCTTCACAGGACGCGGTATCATGCACCTCATCACCATGCTTCCTTGTAGATGACATTATAGAGCGTCAACACACTACGCTCTTCACCTACATTTATAGCATTTGGGGAATCAAGAAGCACAGATCTCCATCTGGTTTAAGCTCTTTTATGCCCTGAAGAAGTTCATTCCTTAATGAACGAAATGCATTGGCTAGAGCTCATGTTGTCTGATGGCGTTTAAAATAAAGGATTGCCTTATATAATGGAATTGGTCAGTCTTACTTATTGGAAAAGACACTTTGGGAGTACACCTCTCCACGCTTGTACAGTTTCAATTCTGCTGTGCAGTTTGCACCTAACAACAGCAGGTGCAGGAGTTGCATGTGCACACCATCTCTCATCACTTTTGGATAATTACAGGAGGAACATAGCAGTGCGGTGGGGCTATTGTGGTCCACCCTTGTTTGTTGCTTATTATTAAAAGTGGATGGAAGCTATCCTATTAGGAGTGCGGCTAGATCAGTTCATCAAGTATTGCAGTAAAATGGTGAGGTATCTTGTCGGATTAAAAGTGACCCTGGGCGTAGTTTGCGCAGTAGTGCTACGTGTAGCTACGCGAACTGCACTTCGCACTACATGAGCTATGCGTAGCTATGCGAACTGCGTAGTGCACTGTGCATAATGCTGTTCACACTGATTGCACAGTGCCGTATGCATGTCCGCACTGTACAATCATTGCAAACCGCATCTTGCACAGTACAAGTGGTCATTTTCTGCCGCTCGAGTAGTTTTGTACTCGAGCTGCAGCTTTCTCAATGCGGGTTGGTAGTTTCTCATCTCGAGCTGTCGCGAGCATACACGACCACTCGCAATGAGAAACCTGACCTCCCTGCGTTGAGACTCTCGCTGGGAGATTTATTTTCCACGCTCGCGATCGGCAACTTGATGTTGCTGATCACGAACGAGGAAAAAGTCTTGCCGGGATGTTATTTTGCTCACTCTCGGTAGCCAACTTGACGTTAGGAAGCCGCGAGCAAGCAAAAAATGCCCGCTACGCTACGCTTTTTTGCACTGTGCTACGTGCAATTCGTGTAGCGCGTAGTTGTGCAAACTATGCGAGCGTAGCGTAGTCCTACGCCTAGGGTTAATTAAAAGGTGATGTCAAGGCTTTATCAATGTAGCCTACTTACCATGGAAAATGATGCACATTTACTCATATGCTGCCCCCAAAAACAGGAAGATGGAATCTTCTATTATTGAGGTGCCTCCTTTATGATTACTGACTGTATTCAGTAAGAAGAAATACTAGAGAAGATGTGTGCCACCTTTTAATGTAAACAAAGAAGTGCTTACGAATCTGTAAAGCTTCTACTACACATAAACAGAGATAGAAGTGTCTCAAAGGCACAGCTAGAAATGTAGGAGAGACTCTATAGCAGAAGAATCTATAGATAAGTTATTGTAACAAGCGTTGGCAAATGCAATAGGTCTGGTTGCTTAATCATAGAAAATACCTGTTGACATTTAAAAAGAGCTGAGTCTTTGAATGATTCACTGCTGAATGCTTAGCATGTGCGAGGATTAGCCAAGGAAGCATATGAGGTTTGCATCAAGCCAAGTGATGCATGAGAGGAGGCTGTTGGTATGTTAGAAGTTGGGTTGTTGGTTGACTGGGGTATGGGACCTGGCCAACCAATAGCCACAATCCCTTGTAGGGTGAAGCACAAAAATCACTCTATTACCCTATGATTACCCCTAGGTAGCTTGCCACAATCAGGCTTCACTTAGAGGCAATGTTTAAAGCATTTAGGCAACACACAAACAGTAATAAAGTGAAAACACAACACAAGAAAATGTGCAAACCAATTTAGAAAAACAGTACATTTTTGTAAATTGTTTGACACCAAAATGACAAAACTCCAATCAGTAGAGCTGGAGTTAAGAATTTTTTTAAGCTTTTAGTAAAATATTTCACCTAAAAGATCAAAGTGCCAACCTCGGAAATCTAGCTGAGCTAGACCGGGTCAAAGTCAAAAAATATAGCTGACCGCAATGGAGTAGTGCAGTTCAGATACAAGAAGTGGATTGTGCCCGGTCAGCGCTTACCTTCGGACTTAGAAAAATTCTTGAGAAAAATGTTCACTGAAGGTAAAGTTCAGTGAGGCAAAGCTGCATGAGGTGGCCGCCTGATAGCCTTGGGTCGAAGCCACAGTGAAGATTTCTATGCTCAGACGTAGACTCGTAAACGGAAGTTGAATATCTCCAGTGAGATGAGGCAGAGAGCTGTAGCTGAAGACAGTTCCACATGGCCAGATTCCCTTTTGGTAAAGGACCACTGAGAAGTGGGAGAAGCCGCAAAGTCAATCTGACCGGTGAAGCACCTTGGGCGGAAAGGAGAGCAAGTTGGTCCCAGTCTCCTCTTGGTTCTCAGAGCAATTTTTTGCTAAAAAGTTTCTAGGTCCCCACTTTTGGATTTTGGCTCTCTGGCCAACTTCAGCACCATTTCCTTGGGTCCAGGGATAGAAGGGCACCACTTGGAGGGTTAGGACTCACTCAAGCTGGGTCATCGTGCTGGTTCAAGATGAAGGAAGCCTTTTATAACTCTGAACAGGAGGCCAGCAAACTAGCCCTTATGAGTCACTCTGGAGGTCCTGGGTCAGTTGAAGATCCAGTCTTTGTCTCCAGGTGGAAGAGTGCCCTGACACAATCCAACAGGTAAGACGTATTGTAGAGCAGCAGTCCTGCAGAGTGGCTGTCAATGCAGCAGCACATTAGTCCATCTATCTGGCAAAGTATCCACAAGCCCAGAAGCAGAGCACAAAAAAAAGAAAGCAAGGCAAGACACATCTACCATTGCACATGCTAACAGAAATGTAAAGACCCCAATATAATAAGAAATCATAAAAATCCTAAACACTGATGTCTTTTGATATGCTGTGAACTGCTGCTCCAGCTGAGTATCTTACCAAAATGAATACAAATGCTTCATCTACACTAGATAATTTTAAATCACGCTGTGGCCTCTCATTGTAACAAAGCAGAATATCATAAGGTTAGCACATCAATAGACAGAGTGACTCTTTAGCAGGAGATCTCAGCAATTACATGTGGGTATCTTCACCTCCAGGGCCACACATGTCCGATGGGACTTTCTGCTGGATTTCACTCTTTTCCCTTCTACTATTTAGGTTGCGCACTAAATGGTGTGGCAAAACACATACCTCACTGTTCCAGCTATGCTATACTGGTGCCATGTTAATTCATAGAGGCCTTTATGCCATCTCTTCGGTTCCCTCATAGACAAAGAAGGCAGCAACGACATGTTAGCGGGCACTCTACATAGGCAACACATGAACCTTGCTGCTATTGTCCGAATGCAGGTGCCCTGGAGGTTTTCTCTGAACTTTGGAAACTAGTGGTCGTCAATGGCCCGGGGGCTCTAACAGTGGATGGCAAACATTGCTCCGCCAGTGGAGTTTGCAGAGCTTTGCCAAGTTTGCTCTATGCTGGGAATGTGGACTTCAACAAAAACTCTGATTCTGTGGCATGATGGACTTTGCCCCTGCCGCCCACCCTAGGAGAAAATAAGGAGTCTCACCTAGATCTGGGGTTCACCATGCCCGGGCTGTCCTCCTCCTGTCTCCTTGTCCTCCGCAGTGCAAAACCCCTATGCTGCAGGACTCACAAGGACTGCTCATACACGTTCATGCGCAGTCATCCGAAGACGTGCAGCAAAGCGGTTTCACTTCCATTATGGCCCAGGAAGGACTGCAGAGGAGAAACGACGCAGATCACCACCACAGCAGACTGAGGTAAGCCATAAAGCAGGTGGCTGTCTAGTGGCCAGGAACCCTCCAGGTCTGCTGCATGCATAGTTATGGCGGAGTGGAGTGGAATTTCACTGAGTTTTTACGCAACTCCGTGGAATTCCGTGTAGTGCCACTTAGCCAATTACGCCCACCCCTAGGCTATACTCTGGGGTGGAGACTTCAACATAACATTGAACAGCCAGCCGGATAATTCTGGGGCCTCTCAGGATCCACACCCTAGTGCAGGATCCACACTGAATGCACTCATGCATGGCAACAACCTACTGGAGAAAGAGAAAAATTGAGACTTGCGAGGGCACCTGCTTCATGGCACACCACAATGCCTGGTCAAGAATTGCTATCTGGCTCGTATCAAAGGATGTATATGCATGGGTATTGAAAATAATGCACTTGACCGGCATGCTAGCTTATCATGCACCAATACTTTTCGATCTGACCATGTCCCAGCCCCCCCAGCGCCTTCTTTTGGCATCTTCCCTCTGGAGCACTGCATAATGGGGTGTTCCTTGGGGAGGTTCATACAGGGACAATCACAAACTTTGCACATAACAAGGGATTGGTGAGCTCCCCATCTATGTTATGGGAGTAATTTAATGTGGTGATACACAGCGTCTGCATCGCTAAACAGACGGGTGTCCTGAGGTCCATGCATGGATAGCTGGTCAGGTTAGAGAATGATATACAATGCCTTGAGACAGACTACTTTCAGATCAATATTGTGGCCAAACTAGCAGCAATTTGAGAACAAATATTAGAGTATTCTGAAGAGGCGGTTCATGAAACTATCTACCTTGGTTGAGACACTCAGACCTCCACTACAGGGGTTTACTACGCAAACCCCATGTCTCCACCTATGTGGTGGAACTGCTTGATGGACATTCTACAATCCAGGATATTCCCAAAGAACTCCCAGTACAATGACCATCTTTAATGCCCAGCTATATACTGCCACTCAAGTACACAACCAGACTGAGCTAACAAATGATCTAGACACAATTCAATTGCTCTGGCTGGATGGGGCTCACAGGGAATACCTCGGGTCTCCCTTCACCCCAGAAGAACTAGTACAGGCAATTAATTCACTTCCTGGAGACAAGGCACTGGGCCAGGTGGCTTAACTACTGCCTTTTACAAGGAATTTGCCTCCCGGTTAGCACCCCACCTCTTGTTTGAAGACTTCCTGGAGGCCCGTAGCTTGCCCCCATGCTCAGAGAGGCTGTTATTGTATCACTTCTTAAACCAGGGAAGCTGGCATCCCGGTGTGACTCCTATTGGCCATTTTCACTGATCAACGTAGACAATATTCTTGGCAAAATTCTGGCAAGCAAGCCTCTTGCCCCTGCAATCTGACATTGTGTGACTGGACCAGTCTGAAATTAATTCCTCTCCGCTCCACTCCATACAACCTCCGAACCATCTTTGCAGACATGCACCCCCTCCACCTTCAGGTTCTTGCAGTTGCTGTTCTGCTTGACGCCACTATGGTGTTAAATTCATTAGAATGGACCTATTTCTTTCCACTTCTCCAATGATTGGGCTCAGTCCCAACTTCATCTGATACATTCACCTCCTATACACACTCAATGGGCTGATCCCAGACCTGTTTCTGGTCACCTGAGGCACTCAACAGGGTTGCCCGCTATCGCAACTACTAGTTGTGGCAGCAATGCAACTACTAGTTTCCAGACTCCAGCAACACCATATGCCAATCGGGGAATAGGTTTTATTTACCTTGTGATGTTTGATAGTGTCAATGTATGCAGATGATATGACATTATAAAGATGCAACACTCGTGAGAACCTAGCACAAATTACAAGTGAGGTTCTTTGCTTTGGCTGATTCTATGGCATAAAAATAAAATGGGTTAAGTCTACACGTTTTCCCCTCCCTGTTGACATGCACCCTTTTCACACAGACTATCCCATGAGGTGGACCTCTGACCCAGTCAGTTACCTGGGTGTCTGGCTGAGTTGGGGCCTGGTGGAGGTCTGAAAGGCCAATTATGGTAGTGCAATCATGTGGTTAGCCGGCTGGATTGCCATCTTTTTTTTTAATGTACCCCTCCACTCACAGTTCAATTTCTGTGGGTCTTGCGGTCTGATTTAGTCACAATGGCTTGGGCTGGTGGGCAACCTTGCATCTCCGGGAATATACTCACCCTGCACTTTGCTCAGCGGGGACTAGGAGAACCGAGCATGCCACTTTATGAATTATGCACCTAGGCACAATTCTCTAATTATTGGATACACCTGACACCCTACCAGCCCCACAATGCTATTGAAATAGATCAAGCGACTTCATGGCCTTTATCTACGGCATTAAATGTTCCTTATAATGCACCATGGGAGGATGCTTTTACAGTGGAATGTGTGCCCTGGGCTTAGGCTGGCCCTAGAAAGTGAATGGGACTAGCCTGTATATATACGAATCCTCCATCCCTGTTGGTCGTAACCCTCTAATTCCACCATTGCAAGACAAGGGAACTAGATTGTAGGCATGTCATTTTAACCCCTTCGATGCGCATGACGGAGCGGCTCCGTCATGCGCATCGGTTGCGCTGGGCGGATGAAGGAACCACTCCGTCATGGCCCTGCCTGCGCACGAACCCTTCAGCACAGCGCGGTAATCCACGCCGCGCTGAAGGGGTTAATGTCACCACATGCTCAGACCTGCATCTATAAGGCCATTTTTACAGCCCTTTGAGGCTCCTGCCTTGTCACCACCCACCACATTGGACCTTCTCTTGTACTATTAAATCAGAGCCACTTGCCGCACTATTCATGACACTTTCCTGCCGCTGGTGCCTGTTCTCAAGGAATTAGAACACATGATAACCACACCCT
The DNA here is from genome assembly GCF_964204655.1 of Triturus cristatus. NCBI lineage: Eukaryota > Metazoa > Chordata > Amphibia > Caudata > Salamandridae > Triturus > Triturus cristatus. The sequence continues at coordinate 1,666,325,696 of NC_140591.1, read as the reverse complement.
CCTCTCACAAAATGATCACCCACCTCTATTACACTATTCAGTTATTTCTTCCCACCATGACTCAAAGAGCCTACACATCTTGGTAAAGCAACATAGGTTCTCCAATGACAGAGTCTCAGTGGTCAATTTGCTATGGGCAGCTGGAATTATGCTCACCAAACTACAGATTGCGTTCGATACATTTTACATTTTTGCACTGCCTATATCGAACCCCACTACAGCTTTTCAAGATGGGCCTGGTCCCCAATTACCACTGCCTCCTATGCGAGGCACCCCAAGCCTCCTTCCTTCACCTGGTGTGGATGTGCCCTGGAGTTGCAACATTTTGGGAGAAATTCTTTTCTATTAAACACACAAGAACTGGGCATCATACTCCATGTATTGCCTTGATTGGCCTGCTTGGGTATGTTAAGGATGGTCCAGCTGCAGCCATAGGCTCACAGCTCTGCTACTTCTACTTGCAGAAATTCAGGATGTCCATGAACTGGGGCAGACGCAGTCCCTACAATAAAAGCCTGGGTCATGATACAACATACTGTTCTGAGCAATTATCCCACTTTTGGAAACTGATGGACCAATGGCCACACCCCAAAGATATTTGGGAAACTCTGTTAGACTATTTATACACTGATCCCACACGAGTGCAATCACCTTCCAAGGCTACACCTCATGCGATCCCAGATCCACTGGACAGCTAACACTTTTCCATTTAAGGATTATGTTGGCCTTGTATACCAATCAACCGCCTAACGTTTGATGTCCTTGCAAGTTTTTTTTATTACTCAGTTAATCATCAATTTGTGGGCTGCCTCAAATTTAAGTGGTCAGTACGCATTGTTAATCTGATTCAATTTGCACCATATACATGCTGTTAGGTAATAATCCTTATCGCTGACCCCTCGCCCCCACCCCTCTTCCCTTATCCAAAGCCACCATGAATTTATTTTCATGTTCTTTCTGTTTTTATCCTCCAAAAGCCACTGAGGGCCTCCAGCACTTTGCCAAGCTGTCAGCATCTTCCTTGAAGTGGAGGAGAAACTTCCTTGCAGTCACCAACTGCACCATCTGATTCACCATTCTGCTGTTCACCTGGACCACCAATGCAGCAGCCACCCAGGAGGAGGTCACCATGCTCCAGGAGGTCAGATCTGTCTCTCCTCCAAGTGTGAGGTCACCAGGACCAACCAGAGCTGCCCTGCACCAATACCTGGGGTACCGGACTCCTTGCAGCAACCAAGCTTGTTTGAAGTCCAATCAGGACTCGAACACCGAAATGACCAACAATCCGACAAGTGACATCAGCATCGCAGAGGCCAGCATTGAGAATGGGCCAGCTGTCTTATTTTGCCCCCTTCGAGGTCTAACTGAGAACCGTGAGAGCCTTTGACACATGGCCCAGCCGACCAAACCCCTCTTCACCTGAGTTCCTCAGCCCAGGTCCACGACAACCAACTGTGCTCCCCTGCTCCCAGGACCTTCACTAACTAAGCCCCCAGTTGTTTGTTCCCGGAGTTGTCTCTAAGCTCCCATCTGCAGCCTGTTTCTAGGTGGACCCCAATTTGCCTATAGTGCCTATAGTGTAGCGCACAAGGCTACCAGCCCATCCATCACCTCTGCACCTGGACACTCAAGGGCAGGTAAACACAAACTGCTGCTGGTACTTTAGATTCTTGCCCTAGCATCCTTACTCCTAAAGGGGACTCCCGGAACAAAATTGCAACTACCTGTGAGCAGTATATGCGTTTTTCTCCATAGAAAAGCATTACTGCATAAAATAAATTTGTGTCACAATTTTATTTAACTGTATGATTTGCTGTTTCAAAAAGTACTTACCCAATTAAAAAGTTCTGGCTTTAAAACATATATAAAAAATACTTGTTGTTTTCTAATTTGGTCTTGAGTTTTTTCTTAAGTGTGTGTGTCATTTATTGACCCGTCCACACTCTCACAAAAGAGAGCATTTGAGATTATTAACTCACACCTTGTAAGTCAATAAGGGTCAACTGGACTTTCTACATAGTGCACCTCTTTTTGATACAGTATATAAAAAGCAAGCTTCCTACATACTCCCTTCCTGACCTGGCTCTATACTCACTACATGAGTGTATGCAGTCCTTTGTGTGTGGAAAGGACACAGCCTATTTACGGGTACTATCAGCTCCTCTCTTCCATCCTGCCAAGGATATCCCATAAGGATGTGGATGGCACATCAAGTTACAACTAAGCTCCCATTGTGTGTGACGTTCAATAGGCAATGCACAGCTGTCACCCACCTCAGATGTGTATTCAGAGGCAGGTAGCAGGCACAGAGCGTCTAAAGTAAGAAAACGCCAACTTTCTAAAACTTTAAATGTAAAGTCTGACTTCACCATTAGTTGCGATTTTAAATTGTGAAACCAGAGGCACACAACTTAAAAAGTCTATCTCTTCACAATTGGGAATTACCTAAAATATGTCATAAGGTAATACCAATGTTAACCTGACTGCTTCTACCTGTGGGAATTGTAGCATTAGGTGCACTAACTGTTTGCTATTACTGTTTATTTTAAAATATTTGAAAACTGTCTCACACTACTTGTTGATGCACAGGACACTTTATTCACTTCAAATTAATGGTTGATAATATCCCTAATATGGCAAGAGCACTTCACTTTCTGATTCATTGGCTGCAATTGATTTGTAATATCAGTGCATTTTCCATTTACAGTCCATTTTAAAGGGGGCATTTTTAAAGTTCATTGCGGTGCATTGCAGTCTGCAGTGGTGTGTGCAGTTTCTGTGACCACGAGGTTCTTTCTCTTCATTAGCTGCTGAGACAAGAGATAATGTGCTGACCTTTTATAACAAAAGACACACAATTTATTGATGGAATGCAGAACAAATCAAAACATTCTCCCCCAGTCAAGAGATCTAGGTTAAATCCATCATTCTTTTGCTCACCATGCCACCCCAGTTTACTGACTGAGGGTGAATGTTTTGATTTGTTCTGCATTCCGTCCATCAATTGTGTGTCTTTTACTTTCTCGCCCTAAGTGTGCCAGGTATGCCCAGACGTGGGTTCTGGCCTCACTGTGCCACTGGAATCAAGCTATCCTGGCTGATGAGGGGTGAAACCCCGAAACCGGTCCTAGGATGCTTGTTTCCTGTCCAGGGAGGACCTGGCTTGGCAGTTCGGGCTGGGCTATTCCCATGAGGCACAGGGTCAAGACTGATTTGCATATGGCCAGGTCTACACTGGGGTGGCATGGTGAGCAAAAGAATGATGGATTTAACCCAGATCTCTTGACTGGGGGAGAATGTTTTGATTTGTTCTGCATTCCGTCCAACAATTGTGTGTCTTTTGACCTTTTATAACAGTCATGTAAACTTGGTGAGAATCCCCGCCTGTTTGGCCCCTCCCCATATACATTAGGGGGATGCAACGTCTTTCCACCCTTTTCCAAGAATGATGGACAGCTTACTGAAAGCACCCACAGGGCTTTTCCCGCTCAGTGGCAAAGTTACAGACACACAAGGTCACTGGAGAGAATTTAATTTGGTCCATCACACAGCTGTAGTGTAGGAGATGCACTATACATTTACCCAACAAGAGAGCACTTACTGATTAGCCAGTGGAAAGTACTCCAGTCAAGTACAAGTATTGCACAAAATGGTGGCCTCTTCTTGGCTAAATATGCAGGGCAGGATTCATTCTGGCACGATTATCCACCGCTCTGCAACTGCACCTCCTGGTGCACTCTTGGTTGGGACATGAAGTCCCCTTGATTCTTAAGGGTCCCTGGGGGTCAACTAGCCCTCCTGTTACCTTCAGTAAGCCTCACACAGGTAGAATGTTGAAATGTGGTCAGAGGACATACACCCTTGCTCCACCACTCTGCAAATGCGCCTCCTGGCACACTGTTGGTTAGAGGATGAAGTCCACTTTGCTCCAGATGGACCTTGGGGGCCAGTAAGCCCTCCTGGTACCTCCTGTAGGTCCTATGCATTATAATTCCTGAGAGCTGGTCGGAGGCCCAGACTCCTTTTTCCACCACTCTGTGAACGTGACTGGTAGTTAAAAAACCCTAGAAACTCACTAAAAAACACAGGTTTTACGGGCGTTATAGTTAGAATTAAGCAAAAAAAACAACTTATAAATTCACTGAAAAAAACACAGGTTTCAGGGTCATTATAGTTAGAAATTAGCATTTAAAACACCTTAGAAATTCACTGAAAAAACACAGAGTTCATGGATGTTATAGCTAGAAGATAGCATTTAAAAAAACTCAGAAATTCACAGGAAAAAACAATGGTTAGAGGGATGTTATAGTTGGGCTGAGATTTCACTCATACAAAACCAGAAAAATTCAGCCGTTATAGTTAGCTGAGCTAACTATAACTTGTGCCCCCACAATGCACTGCTGATTACGTCACATATTACATTACTCATGACTTGGTCCACAGCATCTCTGATACACCAACTCACACCCTAATATAACCTTTTATACACCCACTCCAAAATTCAGATTACCATTCCCGAAACCATAGATATACCAATACCAGTTAGTACATACCCACTCACTGATTCATAGGTCTACACACATATACCCTCACTCACCCATACAGCCACTCGTACACAGAGTCACTCACCAATACAGACACTGATATATGCACTCATATACACATACAGACACTCACAGACTGCTACTCACCCATAGAGTTACTCACATACCTATCCACTTGCCCAAAGAGTCAATGACACTGCCATTTACTCACCTATATAGTTATATACACACCCCCTCACTTATTCATACAAATACTAACACATACTGACTATCTTATACAATCCCTAACACAAACACACACTCATCCATACAGCCACTCTCACATACAGTCACTTATATACTTCAACACTCACGTATACTAGCTTACACATATGTAGGTATTCACCCATATACCACTGAGATAGCCATTCACTCACCAACATAGCCATACGCACATTCACTCACCCACACAGCCCCTTTCAGACACACTCATGAACCCATACAACCAGTGAATCATCCACTCACATATCCATGCCGGGAGCCACCCCCTCACCCACCCACACAGATACTCAGGCACCCATAGAGGAACTCAGACAACCAATCAATAACCCAAATAGACACTCATGTAGCTACTTGGCAACCTAGGCAGCCACATATACACCAACTGACAGACTGGTACAGACATTCACACAGATTAGTCACTTAACCTTACTTTCACTGAGACACGTATAATCACTTATACAGTCAGTCACGGACCCACTTAATCATTCATACAGATTCTCATACACCCACTGATTCACCAATACACCTTGGTGTATCTATATACATACAACTTTCTTAAACTATTTAGAAACAACCACAGTCACTGGCTGATGTCATCAGTGATGTAATTTGAGATGTCATCAGTGATGCCACTCACCATGTCATGAGTGATGTAATGTGTGATGTCATCAGCAGTGCATTGAGGGGGCATGAGTTATAGTTAGCTCAACTAACTGTAACAGACAAATTTCTCTGGTGTTGTACGAGTGAAATGTCCAACTAACTATAAAGTCCATGAAACCTGTGTTTTTTTCAGTGAATTTCTAAGGTTTTTAAAATGCTAATTTCTAACTGTAACATCCGTGAAACCTATGTTTTTTCACTGAATTTCAAAGGTTTTTTAAATGCCAATTCCTAAATATAAAGTCCCTGAAAACTCTGTTTTTTTCAGTGAATTTCTAAGGTTTTTTAAATGCTATGTTCTAAATATGCCTGCAGAGGTAGGGCATGTGCAGAAAGATGAAGAAAGGCGAAGAAAGAAGCAAGAGAAGTGCAGAAAGAGGCAATAGAAGTCAAGAAAGAGGAAGAAAGGTGCAGAAAGAAGCAAGAGAAGTGCAGAAAGAACCAACAGAGGTGCAGAAAGAGGCCTACTTTGACTGTACTTACAACAGACTTACACAAAGTAGCCTAATCACTAATCCTTCTCCCAAGATGTCTTAAACCTCATTTTTCTCTTGAAGGTTCACTATTAATCGACTACTCAGAATGTTAGGCCTATCTACCAAATATAAAACAGCAATCCTAAGCATATCTCTGTTGTAGGTCTGACCAAGTTTGTGAAGGTATGCATGCGTTTCTCTGCTTTTACCGAGTGACATGTTACATGAAAATAAACATAGAAATACTTGAATACCTGTGTTTCAAACATCATACTCTGTACATATGTGTACAAAAAGGTGTATGTATTTCTTTCTGCTCATAATATAGGGACATTGCTATTCAATGGAATATTTGATGGGCTCTATAACACCTATATACATCAGACATGTCTGCCTGTGCAACTGAATGACAGAGCAGAACTGAGAACATTTAACCACCTATAGAAGAAACTACCCACTTTTTAAGCTACCTTCTTGTGGAAAATAAAAATCTATGAGGCCTATATGTCCCCATGTGCCCCCCAACGCCTATGTGCGCATGCATGTAACCTATGCATTTCCCCTCCATGGCCTTTCCTATCATGTTACTTATGCTATAACGTGGCCTGTCATCATTCAGTTCCCCATGAGAGAAACGACAAATCTGTATTGAGGCCTACACGTTTTGCACCATGGTTTCCTGCACCACATACAAACCCGTGTTTGTGGCTCAGCTAGACTCGAACAGAGGTTTCAGGCCTCGGACGTTCAGAAAGCTGCAGCTGCGTATCCTTGGCCTTACACACTTGGGCCTCAGCCAAAGGGGCCCTGTCACAAGGTACCGAGACAGTATTGAGCACGGTTATCTGCTTACTCCTACAGAGCCGCATTCCTGCCTGGAGAAGGAGGGATCAGCAAAGGAGAAAGCCTAGCCTTTCTGTCTCTCTTTGTGAGATTGCAAAGCTCACGTCAGTAAAAAGCCCATAGCCCCCATGTAAGGCCTCTGCAGTAAATGAAGTAAATGAAGAAATAGATGCCACATCGGCTCTTGGTGATGAGCAACCTATGTCACAAATCAGTCCCTGCTCCAGACATCAGATATCAGATATAACAAGATGTGCTGGTCGTCCTGACACTGAAGGCCTCACTTCCAGACTTGTCCGGTTGCCTAGCAACCCTCCCCACGTCAATTACACGTCATGCTCGAGTTGAGCACAAGTAAGGCAAAGTTCCAGTACAATTCCAGCAGATCACGCAACCCCCTCCAGGTATCCACCCACACTATGACAAATTACCCATTATCATCAAGTGGACGCCCACATGGACGCCCACCTTCACACCTACTTACACGCCCACATGCTCTTATCTCATTCTCTTTTGCTCTTTTTGCTTACGTACATTATAGAGATGTATATATACTGTACTCTGTGAATAATGTTTTGAGAATATTGAGAATACTTTTGAGTCCCTTCCAGATCCCTTGTGGTGATGGTAATATTCTCCCTTTGACTCGAGTTATTGGAATAAAGCCCTTTTTGAACCTGATACCACAGACTCAGCCTCTTGCTTTATGCATGATCCTATTGATATTCTGAAATACATAGAGCGTAATATTTTATTTACGACATAATGGCGCCCGAACAGTTCAATCTCTTTCCCCACACGCCGGAGATGAAGGTCCAATTTTGCCCCCTTCCATAGCCGTGACGGACTTCAAGCGCGCACGTCGCGGGTCTTCCCGCCAACTCCCTCAGGCCAACGAAGGGGACGGACTGCGACCAGGCATCCAGACGAGGCGGTGAGGAACGCAGATTGTCCTACCCAGAGCCCACCTGCGAGAGAGCTGTGTCCGAGGTATATAGAGGCCCACCAGGTTCCGAAGTTCCGAAGTACCTACGTCACGAGTCGAGTCGAGTCGAGTCCAGTCCAGTTCAGTTCAGAGTGTCCGAGGCCTTCCGTTCCGTGCTTCCCGGTGAGTACCGTTGCTGGGGACGCATCTAGACGTGCGCATTAATTTGTGCCGGTCAAGACGGGTTTGGGTACACAGACCCGGTCTGCACTGTTTTAGCAGTGTATCTGTACTGTTTAGCAGTACATCCAGTATTATGCAGTTAGCTAGTTTTATTCTAATTATCGTTGTTCGTTTTAAATGTTTTAATATGTTTTAAATGTCGTGGTATGAGTGTTTGTTCGATCTTCATTACTGTGTTTATTGTATTAATTGTGTTCAAGTCCGAGTAAGAATCAAGTAGCAAGGTTTAAGATGCCGTTATTCTCAAAATTAAGACAGATAAAAACTAGAAAAGGGATACTCGAGGAAGCCGTCCCCATTCCACCTAGGGACACTCCAGGGTACTTTATGTACCATATACACGGCCTAGATGCCGTATTATATCTCGATTTTGTGGGTGGACTACACCAAGGATTTAGCAGAGAATCAGAGATGGCCCGCTGCTGGGACATGGGATGCAGATTGCGTCATGAGAGTAGAAGAAGCATTATGGAAAAAGAAAGCCAGACAGTCACAGAAAGATGCCATTGAGTTTTGGCGCAAGGAGTCACATAGAGGGGCGGAGAAAGTGTTTCACGAAGCAGAGAGAAGTAGACAGGAGTCTAACAAAGGCAAGGAAAAGATGTTACGGGAGGATGTGGAGCAGGTAAAATGAGCGCAGGCTGACAGAGAAAGAAATACTGACGTTGCTGGTATTTATCACGTCCTTTCAGAGGACCTAGCAAGAGTGGCCCCAGTAGAAAGACCAGTTAGAGTGCCACCGCAAGTACCCCGATACATATGATAATGATATAGTGGCTCAAGTGTTCTTGAGCCTCCCGCCAAAAGATCAGCACATGGCTGGTGTTTACATGGTCCAACGATTGTTTACGTTGTTAAAAGGGAATTGAGAGGGGTGTAGCTAGAGAAAGAGCACCACCTGTGATTTGATGACACCCCTAATGTACGAAGTGTTAACGAAAAATAATTAGTGATCCATTAAGGGTTTAGCTTGAGAAAAAAATTGTGGGTATTTCGAATTTGCAAATTGTTCAAGAATACAGGTTTGTGTTCTTGGTGGTCCAGTGAGCCAATGTGCTGGGTCAAGACGGTAAGATTATGACCCCCTGAGAGCAAATTGTATATAAAATTACTTTTTCAATTGGGCGAATTATTGCAGTTTTTATGGAATTGAGTAGACTTTTTGTCTTTGACAGCTTCAGAGTGAGGAGATGGTGGGGGCTGAATGGAGCAGAATGTGATACAGAAATCGGAGACAGATTCTGACCTTGTAGCCAGTGTAGGTGGGGGCCGGTGAGAGGAGCAGAACGGAGGCACTGCTTGGAAAGCTTCTCTGATATCGCATCTGTGTAATGCCTACGGCCGGAGAGCCTTGGGGGCCAGGAGTAGTTAGCAAAAAAAAAAAAAAGATGGCTGGCAGCCCATGCTTAAGCCGCGCTGAGGGGCTATTTTTAGCTTCTCTGATTAGACAGGGCAGCTGAGAAACGAAACTCAAGCCTTTGTTTGTTCTATTCTGTGCAAAGCCAGTGCCCCGAGGAAATGTCTATGGCAAAGTGTTGTTTTATTTTTTAGCAAATGTTACGTTGCTTCTAGACAGGAAGTGAAATGATGCTCTTGCTTGAAATTTTAAGGGCTATATGCCTATATAAAAACGATTTTCAAATTCAGACAATTTTGAATTGTGGCCACAAGCTGCCACCAGTTGCATTGGATAAATGATCCAGTGGTTACGGGTCTGTGAGGAAAGATGGGAGATGCATCTTCGACTAGGACATGAGGGTACATTGTGTACAAAGATGCATAGCTCATTTTTATAAAAAAAAACACAGGTTCGTGTGTTCTTCATTTTTGATTATTGTTGCTGATCCTGTGTGTCAGACTTGACACAGTGATTTCAGCTGACAGCTGGTCATCATTGGGATGACCCACTGTCAGATGGGGGTGTATAGGGCAGGTAAATCAGTTATTGATTATAAGCCTGACAAATTAAGCAGGCCAGAATGTTCGCCTCTGAGCTGTAGGTACAGAAATTGGGCGTCACTGCTCATTTATATATGTTAACGTAATTTGTCTATGCTTTCTGTGCTTGGTATACTGATGGCTTGGCATATGTATTTTATATATGTTTTGTTTTTGTGTTGTATTGACCAGTCTGTTTAGCGTTTAATACAAAGTTCTCCTGTGCAGTACAGAGATGGTCGTGACGACGGCAATCTTTGCACAGCGCTTGGCTGGAACTTGTTCACAATTACTAAATTTCACGGACATGATATTACCATTATCATGCTGTCAAAATAGCAGACAACACGTTATCAGTGTATGTCTAATTGGTGTTGGAGATGAATGAAACAAAAGAAAAAGGCTATGCAAGACTAAAATATTTTTCACATAACTGCCTTTCTCTTATAGACAGGCAGCCTCGGTCATATGTTTCCAGATTGGACATTAAGGAACAATTATGATCTGTACACTCGCATCTTAACTCTTGAAGAGCATGTTTTAGATAAGGACTGCCACCCCAGAGTGAGAAATGAGGCTCGGTATTTAGGGTAATGAGAGAATATCTGACAGGATTTCCTTTTTAAAGTTTGCTTTAGTAAGCTCATTCTTGTAAGTGGTGGCCCCAAAAGTTGACTTGTTTTTAAATTAGGCTATTGGGTTTGGGTTTCTGAAGGGAGACGTTTGAATATGAAAGGCGAGGGATGCAGTTTGTTGTATAGGTGGAAATTATTGCACAATGACTGGTTTCTTTAGCAGATAAATTATTAATTATTAATTATCGACATTAACAACTGTTCTTAAACTTGGTTTTTCAAATATTTAGGAAGTTTAGCATTCCTATTAGGGCCTCCTAGCATTAATATTGACTTCAGGTTGGTGTAGGTTCACATAATAGGGACATTTGCATATGAGATGTCATTTGGCCAGCCTATGAGCTCACACAATGAAGTTTGTACATTTGCTGGAGGGATTTCTCTTGAATTTCAACTGCGCTGTGCATCTCCTATAATTTTGCTTACGCCCAGTTGCTACACGCAGGGTTTGGTAGTGTTTGACAGCAGTGGAATCTGTTTCAGATTTCCTCCTGTCTAAAAGGGGGGAAGGAGGAGACTATTGGCTTCCTGCTGGCCCCTGAGGAGGTTCGCTTCCCGCTAGGCCCTTAGAAATTAAGCCCCTTAGAAATTAGCCCCCTTAGAAATTAAGCTGAGGAAATAGGTATGGTGCTTTCCCCTTTTTCTCATGTTTTATTGTGATCTTTCAGGGGAATTAGTTGTGGGCACCGGAACGTATTCAATTGATTTCTGGTTTTTCACAGCCCAAGACACAAAAGGAGGTACGTGCATTCATTGGCCTCACTTCATATTGCAGGCAGTGGATTCCCCAGTATGCTTACATAGCCAAGCCCCTAATACAGTTGACGACACAGGAGGCAGCTTCTACTAAAGTCCTCTCTTGGACACAAGAACACACTGTGGCATTTGAAGAATTAAAGAGAGCTTTATGTCAAGCACCAGTTTTAGCAAACCCTGATTACAACAAATCGTTTATGCTTTTTGTGACAGAACGGGATGGAACAGCACTATCTGTCCTAACACAAGATCATGCAGGAAAACACAAGCCCTGTGCTTATTTTTCTAGTACATTGGACCCAGTAGCACAGGCTTTGCCTGCGTGCCTAAAATCAGTTGCAGCAACGGCCTTAGCCATAAGACAAAGTGACTCGATAGTGCTGGGCCAACCCCTGACAGTACAAGTACCGCATGCAGTGGAGGTTCTCCTAAACCGGACACAAACCCAACACCTGACTGTAGCTAGACTGACAGGCTATGAGCTAACGTTATTTCAACTACACATAGAGATCAGACGATGCAATATACTGAATCCCGCTACTCTATTGCCCTCCAGTACAGAAAGCCTTTCACCACATGACTTTGTTGAAGTAATACATACCGTGACTAAGCCAAGACAAGACTTGACAGACGTTGCACTTCCAGACCCCGACCTAACACTATATGTTGACGGCTCATGCATGAGGACAGGGGCGGGAGAATTAGTGGCAGCATATGCAGTGACTACTGATACTGAAATAATAGAGACTAAAAGAATAGACATATTATCAGCACAAGCAGCAGAGCTCATCGCCCTAACACAAGCATGCATAAGAGCTGAGCACCTGAAAGTAAACATTTACACCGACTCCCAATATGCATATGGGGTAGTTCATGATTTTGGGGTGCTCTGGCGAGAAAGAGGTTTCTTGACCTCTCATGGGGCCAAGATACAGCATGGCCCCCTTATTCAAGCCCTACTGGAAGCAATACATTTACCAACAGCCATAGCTATCCTAAAATGTAAAGCACATACTAGAGCCCCAGATACCATTTCCCAAGGCAATGATCTGGCAGACCGAACTGCTAAACAGACAGCTCAGACTCCACTAGACATGACAAAGTTACAGGTACCATCAGTGTCCAAAGCCATGACAGTTAGGGATCCTTCCAAGGATGTACAAGACATACAGACACATGCTACTGTAGACGAATTAAAGAAATGGTCAGAACAAGGAGGGGTACTGACTGATCAGGGTTGGATGACTAAGGGCGAATCCACATGGTTTCTTCCTGATTCGATGGTACAAGTGATTATAAATACCGCACATAGTCCTGCACGTTTAGGAGAGAAAGCAATGATAGATAGCTTACAGAATATATGGTTCAACAAGCACCTGCGCGCAGCAGCGAAACAAAAGGTCAGAACATGTATGATCTGTTGCCAATTCAATCCAGGTAAAGGCATTCCGATGGAACAAGGTGGATTCCATCCACCTGACCACCCTTTTGAAGTGCTCCAAATGGATTATATCCAAATAAACAGATGTACAGGTTACAAATATGTCCTGGTACTCATGAAGCAGGTGTCCCTTCTGTTAGGGTATACCTGGAAGTTCCATTGTGTGTGACATTCTGAAGCAGCAGGCCTTGTAGAAAGACATAATCAGACATTGAAAATTAGACTAGCAAAGATTTGCGCAGACAAAGGTGTAGATTGGATGGTAGCCCTACCGGTTGCCCTCTTTTACATGCGAATGGTAGCTCATTCTAGAACAGGCTTATCTCCCTATGAAGTGGTCTTTGGTAGACCACCGAATATGTGGGGCACTCCAATGCCTAAAAAGATTACTGATGTTGATAGTAACATGCTGACAGATTACCTGGCTTCCTTGATGTCTGCACTACTCTCTTGTTGTTCGCAGGTTGCTGCCGCCTTCCCTGACAACACCCAGGTCAAAGAATACTCCATCGCTCCTGGATGGAAGGCGCTGAAGTCAGTGCTCTGGACCACGGGGACGGCCGTTAAAGTCAAAGGGCGGAAAGGATGGTTGCACCTTCACCACTCTTTTACAAAGGAAAAGACCTTTTTCAGACTTTGAACACCATTTTCTAGAGGAGACTCCACAGCAGTTTCCACAAAGCTAAACTTAGATCTAAAAAGTCAGAACCCGTTTGATCAATTAAGTCCACTAGGTGGTGAAGCGGTTGAACATGTATTCTGGCTTGCATAAGATCTTGGACAATAACATAAAAAAAAAGAGCAAGATAAGAAGCAAATACTGTAAAATATTACGTGGTAGATGTATAGTGACTGTGATTTTTCTATCTCTTCTGTGCATCACGATAATATGTATCAGCTTAATACTACATGCTATTTTTCCTCCTATTGCCTCACTCTTATACTCCTCCACTAATGATACCATAAAGCACACATTTAGTGATCTGCCATCCCATGAGTTATCATATCGACTTGCCTTACGCAGCAATACCTTTATTCAGATGCTGCACCATTCACATCAGGTTAGCAATGTTACAGACTGCTGGGTCTGTGGCCGACTTCCCCCGTATCAGAAGGTAAAGGGAGTCTTGCCTCTTTTTCCTTTTCCGTTCTCCCATAATGGTTCTTGCGGAGCATGGTTTGCCTTAATGACATCCATCAACGGTGATGTCAAAGAATGTCAAGACAAGGAGTGTAGGGGCGAGTGGGTATGGGGTAACTTGAATAAAGTCATGAACAAAGCATGTTTCCCAGATGAAGAGGGACTTCCCCAAATGAAAGGTACAGATCTAGAAAATGAAGAGTATCTGCAAGGAAATGCGACCCTCGATTTTATAGTGTTGAACGTAAAGCCCCAACACATGTCAGGTCCGCCTTCAATTACTGTTCTGCCAGTGAAAGGGAACTTGTGTGTCAGAAAAGAAGGCTCAGTACATTTGGGGCACAGTGAGTGTGATACTATAATAGTATTCAAAGACAAAGGAAAGTCCTATTTCAGAGCATCACAACACACCTACTTTATTTGTGGCCAGACATCCTATGTGCAGCTGCCCTTGGACTGGGGTGGGACGTGCTACATATAATTTCTTCTACCACCCGTTTTCTTGGCCCCATCAAGCTATCATCAAGATCTTCGGCTCACGCTTGTCAGACACAGACGAGGGCTCGATGCTTCCGGCATTGACCAGACTGAGACAGCTTGGGAGCAATATACAGATTTCAATAAAGGATTCTTTTTCTTCATAGGTCCCATCCAGAATAGTAAACTTATCCGAAGGCTAACAAGGCTTGTAGGGTCATCGGTTCTAGCTGTTGCGTTTTCATACCTAATAAAGGCACCATCTGTATACAAAGCAATAACAAGGCTCCACAAGATTGCCCAAAACATACATCAAGACCCAAGCACGTGGACATGGTCCGGTTGGCTCTGGGGATTAATATCGGCTTGGGGATGGAAAGTGTTGACCGTCTGTGGGTTGATACTATTAATAATATTCAGTTGTTGCCTGTGTCTGCAGTGTGGCCCGGTCATTTGTGGCCTGTGTGCTACTGCATGTGTTCCACATCCCCATTTACAAAGCATTGAAAATGGAAAAATAATGCTACAAGAACAGATCGACTGTCTCATGAAAATAGACGTTACATAGGGGGTTCACTAGGGTACAAGGAGGGAATGTGGAAAATAAAAATCTATGAGGCCTATATGTCCCCATGTGCCCCCCAACGCCTATGTGCGCATGCATGTAACCTATGCATTTCCCCTCCATGGCCTTTCCTATCATGTTACTTATGCTATAACGTGGCCTGTCATCATTCAGTTCCCCATGAGAGAAACGACAAATCTGTATTGAGGCCTACACGTTTTGCATCATGGTTTCCTGCACCACATACAAACCCGTGTTTGTGGCTCAGATAGACTCGAACAGAGGTTTCAGGCCTCGGACGTTCAGAAAGCTGCAGCTGCGTATCCTTGGCCTTACACACTTGGGCCTCAGCCAAAGGGGCCCTGTCACAAGGTACCGAGACAGTATTGAGCACGGTTATCTGCTTACTCCTACAGAGCCGCATTCCTGCCTGGAGAAGGAGGGATCAGCAAAGGAGAAAGCCTAGCCTTTCTGTCTCTCTTTGTGAGATTGCAAAGCTCACGTCAGTAAAAAGCCCATAGCCCCCATGTAAGGCCTCTGCAGTAAATGAAGTAAATGAAGAAATAGATGCCACATCGGCTCTTGGTGATGAGCAACCTATGTCACAAATCAGTCCCTGCTCCAGACATCAGATATCAGATAAAACAAGATGTGCTGGTCGTCCTGACACTGAAGGCCTCACTTCCAGACTTGTCCGGTTGCATAGCAACCCTCCCCACGTCAGTTACACGTCATGCTCGAGTTGAGCACAAGTAAGGCAAAGTTCCAGTACAATTCCAGCAGATCACGCAACCCCCTCCAGGTATCCACCCACACTATGACAAATTACCCATTATCATCAAGTGGACGCCCACATGGACGCCCACCTTCACACCTACTTACACGCCCACATGCTCTTATCTCATTCTCTTTTGCTCTTTTTGCTTACGTACATTATAGAGATGTATATATACTGTACTCTGTGAATACTCTTTTGAGAATATTGAGAATACTTTTTAGTCCCTTCCAGATCCCTTGTGGTGATGGTAATATTCTCCCTTTGACTCGAGTTATTGGAATAAAGCCCTTTTTGAACCTGATACCACAGACTCAGCCTCTTGCTTTATGCATGATCCTATTGATATTCTGAAATACATAGAGCGTAATATTTTATTTACTACATTCTTCAGAAGTATAACACATGTGAGAATATATATACATGTTGACATATATCTCAGTCACAAGAGCACGCAGACCTTTAAACATGACAGCTTGCACTTCCCATTTGAGTACAGGAAGAAGCAAGATATGTGCAGAAAGAGACAAAAGAATTGTAGAAAGAAGGAACACAGGTGCAGAAAAAGGCAAGAGGGGTGCAGAAAGAGGGTAGAAGGGTACATCAAGAGGTGAAAGGGGTGCAACAAGAAGCAAGAGAGGTGCAGAAAGAAACAAAAGAAGCACAGAAAGCAGGAACAGAGGCAAGTGGGGTACAGAAAGAGGCACACGAGGTACAGAAAGATGCAAGAGTGGTGCAGAAATAAGCATGAGAAGTGCAGAAAGAAGCAACAGAGGTGCAAAAGACAGATGGGGCAGAGATAAAAAAAGGTGGAAGAGGGGAGGAAAAAGAGGCAAGAGGGTTGCAGCATGAAACAATAGAGGTGCTGAAAGAAACAAAAGAAGTGCAGAAAGAAGCAACACATGTGCAGAAAGAGGCAAGAGGAGTGCAGAAAGAGGGAAGATGGGTGTAGAAAGATGTAAAAGGGGTCCAGAAAGATGCAAGAGAGGTACAGAAAGAAACAAAAGAAGTAGAGAAAGCAGGAACAGAGGTGCATAAAGAGGCAAGGAGGGTGCAGAAAGAAGGAAGTGGGGTGCAGAAAGAGACACAAGGTTTATCACGGATTTAGAAAAGTTGCAATGGTGTCGCGTACTGTTGTCGGGAATTGCATAGGGTTCGCAATTCCAACGCAGTGTTGGCACTATTAATACAGATATATATAGATTTATGTCCTTCATTTTTAGATCATTGTTTTAGTTATTCATGAATAATATTAATATTTTATTTTTAGTAGGTTTTATTGTTTAAAAAAATAATTTAGTGGAACCGTGATACCATTGCACAGCGTCACATCACGTAATTCCGGTGTCGCGCAGGGTGCACGACTCTAACAAGGAGATATACTTATTAGAATTTAGAATGGTATATTTTTTTTTAAAAGCACATACAAATTAAAATGTAATACTTTTTGGGGGGATTTGCAGTGGAGGCGCGAAGGGGTTGCGCATAACATGTGGCATAAAATTTAAAGGATTTAATTGGTTAAAGAGTTTTCTAACATATAGAGAGAGAAATCCTACCCATTCCCTTTTTCATTTGGGTGTAATACTAATCAGTATGTTTTGCAAAGAAAGCAACTATTTTGAAGGTTCTTTGGTGTTTTTTTCTTGTGTTTAAGAGACAATGGCAGCCTCTTCTGAATTGCAGCAGGAGGAGAAAATCAACATGGAGGAAGAAGAATAGGAGCCTCCAAAGAAAAGGAAAGAAAGTGGTGTGTGGGAATTTTTTACAATACATGAAGGGGAGAAAACAAAACAAGGGCTTTTCACCACAGAAACATCACTTTTAATGATGCTCTTGTGGTGCAATGTCCTGCTCTTAATGTGGCCCAATGCCACCTTGTAAGTATGATCTCTACTGCACCACTCTGCTGTTGCAAAGGGGCAGGCAATGGGTGTTGGTGTTGACTGCAACACCCATTGCTTTTTGACATTGCCCCCTATTTACAAGGGTGGTGTAAATATGGGGCAGCGCTCGGAATAAGACCAGGAAGAACCTGGGGCCTTATTTATAAGCACTTTCGCACTGCTGGAACGTCATTGTTTTCATGTTCCAGAGGCACAATGTGCCCCTGCATATTTACCAGGTTACACAAAGCCACTTTATGTGGCTTTTCATGGCATTTTCCTGCCCATTTCATGCAGAACGGTGTGTGAAAGGGGCGTTCCATGAGTATTGCTGTGGGTGTTCCCACGCAACACCCGTGGAATCTGAAGCATTTGCAGATTTACGAGAAATTATAAACCTGGGTATCCAACCCCACCCCAGGGGTGACATTAAGGAGGCACAACAAGGAGAAATGTTTTCATTTCTCCTCGTTTTCTCCTTTTTCTATGTGTACTGCTTTGTGCAGCACACATAGAAAAATTAAATCATCTGAATTGATTGATTTTATTTAGGAAAGTGTCATACACAAAATCAATGAGCCCTGCAATGCAGGCACTCTTGCTCTATGATGCAAGGGTGCCTACGTTCACACATTGCAGCCCATTGTGCGCCAGGGCAGGGGATAACAACAGGAATGCACCCGATCTCATAGATATAGTTTATTCCTGCTCTTCTGTTTTGACGTAGGGCAGCACCGAAAGATTTAATAGGGCACTGCCCTATGTGAACATCTCATAAATTAGACCTTTGGTGTTAAATAGGTACAACAACTCTTGTTTTTTCTGTTTCTATCTGTGCTTCAACTTGCAGTATTGACATTAGGGATTGTTTACGTGCAGATGGTATTCTTTTCTGGGCATGAACAATCATTACCTGTAATGCATGCACCCTTGTACTATGTTGCAAAGGTGTCTGTATTCATGCTAGGCAGCTACTGTTAGTACCAGTGCTAGTGCAAATGCAGAGATTAGATGGTGCAGGTAAAGTAGCCTCTCGGTAGTAGACTACCTCTGTTTCAGACCGTAGGCTCTGTATATGTATGTAAAAGAAGCTGCATGGATCACTTTCTGTTTATTATACAGGGCAGCAGAGTAGGAAGCGTTGTGTACAAGTGCTTCAATGAGGCCTGCGTAGCAAACGGATCTATGTTTCTGGGACTAAAACGTGAAATAGCTCTCACAATATTTGTCCAATGGTATGATAGAATGTTTAGTTTTTAAGTTAGGGTCATCAGCTGCACCACACATGTCAGAATACATATAGAACTACAGACACACTTGAAATTTTATAGCAGTCAGATATTCAACCTTGAAAGCATATATTTTTAGGGGGATATGTACAAGTGAAGTGACTGAGAGAGACGTTAGCCGGCATGGCTTAATGCCTCACTCCACCACTTCTGAAACACAAGATTGCACCATATTTACAAGGATATGGTGCAGTTTTGCGTTTCCCCTGCATTGGCGCTGCACTTTGCAGTGGAGCCCCAATGCAGGCACCCTTGCATCAAAGTGCAATGGTGACTCCGTGCAGGGGAGGGTTGTTTGTGTTTATGTTTGTTTATATGTTTGTATGTTATGTTTATAAACAATCCTAAAATGGCATTGTGTCCCTTTTATGCGTGCTGCTTAATGCAGCACACATGAAAGTCACAACATTGCTTTTTTTTTTAACAGATTGTTCAGGTACAGGAAGGGGGACCTTCCTGTACATAAACAATCCATTGCAGTTTACTTTTTCCATGTGTGCTGCACAAAGCAGCACACATGGAAAAAGCAAAAATGAGGAGAAATAATGAATTTCTCCTCATTTCACCAAGTTAAGACCAAGTTTTCCCTGGTCTTAACTTTGGCGCTGCCTCCTATGTACATAGGGTTTGCATCAAAATTAATGGGTGTTATGGTGGAACGCCCACCGCAACACCTACTGCCCACCCCTTTCATAGCATGAAAGGGGGCCTTATTTACAAAGGCAGCGTTAGTGGCTTAATGCTGCCTTGTAAATAAGGTTAAGCCCCTATCACCACCACACTCCTGGAAAAATTGATGATTGGTGGCAATAGGGTTTTTACATATGCCCCTTAGTTTCAAGCACACATATCACAAGCTACAAAATATTTGCAGTGTACCTTTACAGAGACTTATATTGACTAAGATAGAGGTTAATACACTTGGAATCATATTTTAAATCTCACATTACTCTACGACTTTCTTTAAAGAGACATGTTGCTGTGCCAGGCAGCCTAACATAAAATGAAAGGAAAAGTCCTGCAATTTCACTCATATTAATGTCAGCATCCTAGAGATGTCAATGAGAGTGACTGTGCCTTTATAGGTAAGATGACACATGTAAAGTAGGGTATAGGTACTAGACTACCTTTTTTCCCACCACATGGTCTGTAAATGTGTGTAGAAGAAGCTGCATGATTCATTTCCTGCTCGTTATACAGGGAAGCCAGGTATGAAGCTCTGTGTTCAAGTGCTTCCATGAGGCCTGCCTAACAAACAGATATGTGCTTGTGTGACTGAAAGGTGATGTAGCTGTGACAATATTTGTCCAGGCGTATGATAGACTATAATACATTTTAATTAGTGTCATCAGCTGTACCACACGTAACATCTCACATAGAAATAGACACATAGCTGAGACATGGTAGTAGTCCAATATTCAAACTTCACAGAATACCATTTCAGTTTGAAGCACACACATCACTATCTATGACCTACATGCAGAGTACCATTGTGTAGAGTTATATGGACTAGGATAGGGTTAATATATTAGTCAACATGTTTTAATCCTCATATTTTCTACCAGTTTATTTAGAGAAGCAGAGTTCGCAATGCCAGGCCTAACCCAAAATGAAAGGCCAACTCCTGTCATGGCACCCTTCTGAGTGTCACTATCTTTCAAGAAACCTCAATGAGGGTGTCAGTGTCTTTTTAGGGGCAAGATGACACATGTACAGAAGCCTTATAGGTACTAAACTACCTCTGTTTCACACCGCATGCTCCCTAAATTTGTGTAGAAGAAGCTGCATGGGTCACTTCCTGCTTATTATGCAGAGAAGCCAGGTATGAAGCTCTCTGTTCAAGTACTTCCTTGATGCCTGCCTTGCTAAGAGATCTGTGCTTCTAGGACTGAATGCTAAAGTACCTCTGACAAGATTTGTGCCTGGGTATGATCGACTGTATCGTTTTTAAGATAGGGTTATAAGCTGCAGCACTTGTGTCAGACTACAAGTTCAAGTAGAGACATATGCGAGGCATCACAGCAGTCAGATATTCAAACTTGAAAGAGTCCGCTTTTAGTATACCAGTGCCACCTCCCCAGTGCATATGTAATTTAATATGGGGGTCCTGTATGCCCCCCTCGCAGCCCCAGGGACCACAACTTCCCTGTGGCACTTAATAATATGTGTGTGGATGAGCCCACTGGGCCCACCTGCTGCCCCGGAGACCCCCACCTCCCCAGGGCACATGTAAAATAATGCAGGTGGGGGCCACACAGCCCTCCACAGACCAGAGACCGCCACCTCCCTCAGACAATCATTCAATTGTATGGAGGCACGCAGCCTCCTCGTGCACTGGGAACTGCTACCTCCCTGGAGCCACAATCTAATAATGAAGGGGGTCTGTCGCAAACCCTGGCCATGGGGACCACCACCTCCATAGATCTAAAACAAACACTGTAGCGGGGCCGCATGGCCTCCTTGGAGGAGCCACAGATGGCGCTGGGGACTGCCACTACCCCAGGGCCGGCCCTTGGGAGATATCCATTTGTTTCCAGTCATTGAGGACGGTGGCAGTCTCGATGGAGCAGTTGATGGTGCTGCATAGTTCGGGAGTGATGGTGATGCCGGCACTGTGTAAGATGTAGTGTGGGCAGGGGGCTAAGGGGGCTCCAGAATGAATGCTCTTTATTGTATTGAGGGTGTTGTCTGTGGTGAGCGGGGTCCTGTTGAGTAGGATCTGTTTAGTGGCATTGTTGTCTTGTGAGGTGGAGGCGAGAGTGATGGGCCGGTCTTGAGTGTCAGAACTGTTGTAAATCTACCTACTCGTATGGTGGAAGTAGGTACAGGGTTTGTTGCATAAGTCTTCAGAGTGTGGGAGTTCTCTGGCCTTGCTGTAGAGTTTGGAAAACTGCTTGACTATTGTGAAGGGTTCTTTGCTGTTGTGTGCATTGGCATTGATTCTGACTTGATGGACCATTTTATTTGCGGTTTTGAAGAGGGTGTGGTGGGAAGAGGTGCAGCTTTGAAGGCTGTCTGGGTTTCTGGGGTTTTGTTGTTCCAACATCTCTTCTCAAGCCCTCTACAGGTGCGTCTGAACTCATGGAGGATGTGAGTAAACCAGCTGGCTCTCTTGAAGTGTTGCTTTCCGGGTGCTATCTCGAGGGGCGCCAGTGTCAGAGCAGTTGGAGCTCCATCGGTGGAGGTTGCGTGCTGAGGTGCTGGCATCTGTGGATATTGGCAGAATGGTTGTGCTGAAGGAGGCAGTGAGATGTTCTTCTGTGACCTTGCACCAGTTGCAGTGGGGAGGGCAGTGGGTGTGCTGGTATGCAGTCAGTTTGTTGAAGGCAATGTGAACGTAGTGGTTTTAGGTCCAGTAGAGTTCTGAGGTGTGGCTGTAGGTGATGTTCTCACTGGCAGAGAAAATGGGGTAGAGCGTGTGTCCTGCTGCATGGGTCGGAGAGGTGATAGCTGCATGAATCCGATGTTGGCAAGGTTCTCCAGAAGGGATGAAGTGTTTTTGTCATTGGGGTTTATGAGTGCTAAACATATGTATTAAGCTACTGCAAAAGTTAAATTAGAATACTAGGTGCACTACCACTGAGTGATACTATTTCTAACATATATTATGTTGGTGGATATGTGATTGTATGTATCCTTGTGTGTATGGGTGTGTGAGTAGCTATATGGGTGTATGAGTGGCTGTTTGTGAGTTGCTATGTGAGTGACTGTATTGGTAAGTGAATGTCCGTGTGAATGTTTGTATGAGTGAGTGAGCAGATGTGTGAGTGCTTGCATGGATGTGTGAATGTGTATGGAATTGGTTGTGTGAGTATGTCATTGCTTGTAGGTGTGAATCGGTAGCTGTGTTCAGAGGCTGCATGGGTAAATGAGTGGGTGTGTGAGTGACTGTGTAGGTAAATATGTTGGTGTGTGAGTAGCTGTATGGGTGAGCGTGTGGCTGTGTAATTGGTCATATGGATGAGTAACTGGTTGTATTATTGGGTATATGGGTGAATGAATGGTTGTATGAATGGCTGTATGGGTGAGTGAGGGGTGTATGACTGGCTCTTTGGAATATGTGTGTGAGAACTGGTGTGGATCTGTGAATGGGTATGTGAGTGCTTGTGTGAGAGTGTGAGTGGGCATACAAGAGGTTGTATGGGAATGAGTGGGTGTGTGAGTGGGACTGTGTATGAAGTCATCAGTGATGTCAATTGAGATGTCATCAGTTATGTCAACAATGATATCACTACCATGTCATGAGTGATGTAATATGTCAGGTCATAAGAGTCCTAATGTTAGGAGTCCTAACTTTACTACTCTTAAACTGAGAAAAATCCTAACTTTAAGACTTTCGGTATTCACAGAAGGCATTTAGGAGTCCTAAAGTTAGGTCTCCTAGCTTCTGTGAATACCGAAATGAGTAAGTGCCTTCTGTGAATACCAAAATGAGTAAGTGCCTTCTGTGAATACCAAAATGGTAGTAAGTTTAGGATTTTGTCTTAAGTTAGTTCTGTGAATCGGGCCCTATGTTTACGCCTTACTTGTACATCTTCACTTATCTCTTCCTCATTTCTATGAATCATCTCTTCTTTTGCATTGGTACTACTGTCTTTTACTTCATAATATGGGACAGATGCGTCAAATGCATACACTAATTCATTTCCTTTAAGTGTAATTTTTCATTAAATTAAGGGCCTGTAGTTAGCGTACTCTTCCATTCTCTTTTGAAAGTGTTGCAAAAGTTACTTTTATTGATATCCCCTTTTTAATTATCCTTCTTCATAGATAACAGAGTTTTAGCCAGTGTTTTCATTCTGCTTTGTTTAAAAAAAAATAGTTTGCACTTCAGAGGAAACACTTTGTTAAACACGAACTTAATATAATTTTTGGGGAGTATTCTTCTTCTCATCTTAGTGTCCCTCATTTTTCGTACCAAATAAATATACTTCTAAACATTCTTATTCATATTTCTTTAAATAGTTTCCACCTCATTGTCAAATAACGTATTTTTTATTTAAAAAAAAAAAAATACTTTTAATCTGACTTACTCCTGCTACGTTACAAATTTGGAGAGGTAAAGTACATAGACAGCAACAGTGTAAGTATTTGGGTGAACGCATACAGTAGTTAATCAAAAGGTCAACTTTTAATGTGTTTCTGTATTTGTAAATAGTAAAATAAGTTATCTGATGTTTGTTTGTTAAATATTTGGTTTAAATTGTTTTCTAATATGTTAATAAAATGTACTTGTAAAGTTATCAATATATTTATTAATAATTTAGGTTAAGGGTCACAAGCACTCCTGTACAGGAACTCATATATATACTCACACACTGATACAGTCATTCACACAGGTACTGACAAACAGACACACTGACACACACCTACTCAAAAATCCTTACAGTCAAACACGTGGCATTTTGCACAGTGACTAACCATATCACTCAAATCTTCAAAGGAGGCTGCTATTATGATGACTACAACTGATGAGCGTTCTTCCAATAGTGCTGCAGAGATGGAATATTCTGCTGCACCTTGTATATCTGTATCCTGCAGTTGTACACCTTTTCATGACTTGTTTCTCAGTGGTTTCAGTAGGAACTTATTCGTTGTGAATACTTCTTGGCACAGCTGCTGAGGAACAGAATGCTGCAAATATTACACTGCATATATTTAGGTGCAACTTTCTTTACCCCTGAAAGTATTGTAAAATGCTTGCAGACATCACATTCTTTTGTGATTGCTGGTGTAAAGATATACCTGCAAATGTTTAAAGTGGGTGTGCAAAAAACTGTATTGGTAAATAGTTAAATACGTTGTTTTCCCCAATATTCAATGATGACTGCTTACAAAGTACATTGTTTATGGTGTATGGGTAAAAAAGCTGAGAACAGTAAAGAAAAGGGAACATGAAATGTTGATTTATATTAATAAATACCTTTACAGTGTGAGAAATGTCAAGTTATTCTTAAAATTAAATCTGTATGTATTGAAGAAATTGTAAGTTACTTTTGTAATTCTATTAATTGTAAAACTAATACATATTTCATTATTCACTTTTATGCAGATCAATGACCTGATCTTTTGGGGTAATGCACTTTATTAATAAGTTCTGCTAGTGTTTAGACTTTGAGGAAGCACACCCAAGGGAAGAGTGCTACAGTTACTAACACACCTAAGCACACATCTGTACAGCAACACACACACAGACCCACACTGAGATAGCCACTGGCACACCTAGACACACATCAATACAGGCACTGATACACCCAGCCAAACACTAATGCATCCAATTCGACTCCCAAGCGGACAGTGACACGCCTAGGGACTTACCAATGCATACACTCACACACGTAGGCATATACAATACAGACAATGACACATCCAGCCAAACACTGAGACACCAAGATTCTTACCAATACAGACACTGACAAACCCAGGCTTCTATCAATGCATACACAAACACACCCAGCCAAACAGTAATCCATATGATAACACTCCCAGGCACACACTGACACACCCAGGCATACACTGATGCATAGCCTGAGACACCCAGGCATACAGCACTGCAGATACTGATACACCCAGCTAAACCCTTATGCATTCATTAACATGCCAAGGCACACACTGATGCATACAATGACATACCCAGGAACATACCAATGCATTCACTGACACACCCAGGTATACAGTAATGCAGACACTGACACGCCCAGCCAAACACTAATGCATCCAATAACACACACAAGCACACACCAATGCAGACACTGACACATCCAGCCAAACACTAAAACATGCAATGACACACCAGGGCATACACTGATACACACATGGAGACACCCAGAGACTTACCAATGCAGACAATTACAAACCCAGGCATAAGAAATGCATGTACATACATATCCAGCCAAACAGTTATTCATACAATAGCATACCTAGGCACTCACTGATGCATGTTCTGACATATAAAGTCTCACATTGATGTATATCTTAACACACCCAGGCACATGATGATGAATACACTAACACACCAAGGCAGACACTGATAAAAATACTGACACGCCCAGGCACACACTTATACACACATGGAGACACTCAGAGACTTATCAATGCAGAAACTGACAATCTATATAACTCATTTACTAGGTCTGATGAACTGGAGCACCTAAAAGCACTGTTCACATTCTTGGACGAGTTTGATGCAAGTAATGTTACACCTTATTCTCTTTTACTATTTGGCGATTTTAATATTCATGTATGTCATCTCAATTGTTTTGAAATATTAATTATGATCATTGCCCTCAAGAGGTAACTCACTTTGAACATTCTAAGGGTGGGATGTACCTAGAGTGTATTGTATCTGCCCTCCATTTATTTGCTCCCGTACAAGATTCCTTATCTCCTGTCCCTACGTTCACTGGACAGGGCCATTATAGTACGATTGATTATATTTTTGTTTCTTGTCTTTTGAAGGACCTTATAGGTTCTTTTTGTGTCACTCAAAATGCCTTAAGTGATCACAATCCTCTCACTATGGAAATTATTATTAAGGCTGTGACGAGGATAAACCCTCTGCCTACGATTGCTAACTTAAACTTAGTCTCTATAAATCAGGGAAGACGTTTGAGATGGGATGTCATCACCCCGGCCGATTTCCTCGAGAATTTGTACCATAGTAATATCGTGGATTTAAGAATATGTTTGTCAACAGAGTCACAACCAGTGGAAATCCTTGGTGCTTTCGAGAGAATAACAAAACAGGTAGTGGGCAACTTAACCCACTACGGGAGACCGAGGCCTAAGAAATTTAAAAACTGGTTTGATCATGCATGCTCTAGTGCGCATTCTGCACTCTTGTCGGCATTAAAAGAAAGTGGGAAAGATGCAAGTAAGATTGTGGAGGCAAGAAGGTCTTACAAAAAAGTAATAAAGGCAAGGAAAATTCAGTTAAACAATATGGTATGGGATGAATTGTCAGAAGCAAGTATCTTAAAAAATAGCACCCAATTTTGGAAAGTGATTAATAGTCCACTTTTTAACGAGCTGGAGAACACAAATAAAGACTGTCTTATTCCACCAGCTAAATGGGTGGCTCACTTTAGTGGTCTCTATTCTGAAATTCCTCAACTTAACCCAGTAAACTATGGGGATATTAACCAGGCTTCGAAAATTTATTTTAAGGAAGACGAAGTCCAGGAGGCCATTGAGTCAATGGCAAAAGGTAAAGCACCAGGCCCGGATGGTGTCCCCGTGGACATTTATAGGGCAGATTCAAGGTATTGGGCGAAGCTTTTAACTTCTGTTTTTAATGCAGTATCTAAGGCGGTTGCTCCTAGTGCATGGGGCAAAGCAGTCATAGTACCATTATTCAAAAAAGGCTCAAGAGAGGATCCGGCATGTTATCGGCCTATCTCTCTCTTGGATTCTGCCATGAAGATAATGGGTAAAGTAGTTCTCGCTAGATTAACAAATTGGCTGAAGGATAAATCCATCATTTCTGATCTACAATATGGGTTTAGACAAAGAAAGGGCACTGTGGGTCAATGCCTTAATTTACATCTTATCATTGGGAAGTACACGGTCGCTAAGCAGGGGGACTTACATCTAGCATTTATGGATTTGTCCACTGCTTTCGACCTTGTAAATCGTCAAAAACTATGGGCCTCCCTAGTGGTATTGGGGCTTGACCCGGTGTTGATATCCTTCCTGGCGCTTATTCACGAGGACACCACCGCAGTCGTCCGCTACAGTGGTGACGGGAGTCTGTCAGAAGCTTGGCAGGTGAAGCGAGGGGTAAGACAGGGGTGCATTCTTGCTCCCCTGCTTTTCTCGCTTTACATTAATAATCTGGGTGAGGCTTTAATTTCGACCAGCAAGGATATCCCCAGAGCCGGCTTAAAATTGATCCCCGCATTATTGTATGCGGACGACACGGTTCTGCTGGCAAGAACCGCGAGAGGCCTACAAGCCCTTTTAAACTGATTTAATGATTTTATGGTCTCTTTAGACTTACTAATAAATTTTAAAAAATCACATTCCATGTCAATTGTTTGTGGGGGGGCGAAAAAGGCTAAATTCTACTGCAATGGGCAGGAGCTCACAAAAGTGCAGACCTTTCCATATTTGGGGATTGTCTTTGATGACAGGAGAACTTGGGTCATGCAATGCCCCCAGAAAAAGAATATTCTTGCTAGGGCAACAGGAGCCCTGTTGGCCTTTGCAAAACGTTTGGGCTGTAAACCCCTGCTTATTCGACTGGTAAGGTAGTCCAGATGTGATGCCTGTCCATAATCAGTGCCGAGTGCACTCATGCAGGTGGTATCCTTCCCGTACGGACCGTAAGCACTGAAAGGTAAACTGAATATACAAGGACAGGATTACAGATTCTTGTGGTTACGTGTGACGCCGCCACAACAGAAACCATTGGCGGTTTGGAATTATCACTGCCTATTAAATGCTACAATCAAGCAGGAAATAGCCTTGAAAAAGTCGCGGGACAACATTCCCCAGTAGCGACGAAACACGTGTTGGCTTGTGGCTGTTTTGAATAACTGAGAAGACTTGCAATTAATAAAAGAACAACCAAGAAGAAGAAAGACAAATTCATTCTTATGTTCATTTGATTGAAGCTTTTGTGGAAACACGCTATATGTATTGGCATTGAAAATTATTACGTGTGCTAAGGATTGTTTTATATTGTACAGGGTCAAGGCCCATGATTCTGGGAAGTAGGGTGGTTCTTCTCACCTTTTAGCACCGTCGATTACTTAGTTCTGGACAACTATATATGTGAACATTCTCTGTGGCTCCTTTACCTAAAACAAATACCACCGGTGTGAACTATTCAACTCCCTTGTGATTGGTCAGACCACCACTCCATTATATTCCTCATTAATGGAGCGGTAAAACTAAACTTAGCCCAACCTACAAAACCTATAAAATGGAAAGGAACCTAAAAAATGCTAACAGAAATCTACTAACATCCTCCAGTGTCAACCTCTTGCTTCCCCCTGAAGACTTATCTGATGTTCAAGTTCTTACAAACCACTACTTTAAATCCATGACTATGGCATAGACACAGTTGCAATGTTACGACTGAAAATGATCTCCACAAAATATTTTAAACCATGGTACAATGGCAGCCTCAATGTGGACAGATGTTCCTTAAGATTAATTGAACGTTGATGGAGAGCATCCCTGTCCCTTGACCAACTTAAGCTTCTAAGAGATACCAGAAACTATAAAAATATCAGAAGGTCTAAAGCAAATTTTGTTTAAGAACCAGTTACACCAAGCTAGAAATCGACCCAAAAAACTATTTGAATTAGTCAAACCACAATCAAATGGCCTACCATACCCCCCTCAAGTTGGACTGAGTTTATTATCCAGTTGCAAAGAATTTGCCTCTTTCTTCATTGAGAAGACAGAAAACATGAAGATAGACGAACATAAGGCCTTAGTACTTCATTCTGACATCCATAAAGACACCATATAACCCTCTCTGGCAACCCTTAACATGTGCACACCAAAGTTTGGCCTAAAAAATAACTCTGCATAGTCCTCCTTCAAAACTTTTAGTGAAGACACAATCTTAAAAGTGCTCACATCATTGAACCCTTCCAACCACTTCACCAATCCTCTACCCGCCAACTATTTAAATGAGTTCAAACCTTTGCTGCTGCCACTATGGACCAAGATTACTAATGCCTTTCTGCTTCAAGGCATTCTACCAGAAAACCTTAAATCAGGGCAGGTGTCCCCTATCCTAAAAAAACCAAAGGCAGACAACACAGACTTAAAACATTACAGCCCAATCTTTAACATCCCAACTCCAGCTAAACGCCTGGAAAAATGTGTACACATCCAACTTTGCAACCACATTGACCAATTCAACCTGCGAAATTAATACCAATCTGGTTTTCGTTCAGGGCACAGTACTCAGTTGGCTCTGACCCACATAGTTGATGATGCACTAAAAATCCTAGGCCAAAATGAAGCTTGTCCTTTAATCCTGCTCAACCTATCTTTGGCATTCCACACCATCAAACATGACAATCTTCTGGACCTCCTGAAATATAGAATGGGACTATCAGGATCCGTACTAAATTGGTTCACCTCTTTCCTCCAAAATAGATCTTTAAGATTCAAGGCCAATCAATCCTTATCTAAGTCCATCCCAGTCACATTAGGAGTCCCAAAAGGCTCCTCCCCCTCATCCACTCTTTTTAACCTATTCATGGAACCTATTACCAAAATTCTTAGCTCTTCCAGCATCCACTATCACATGTACACAGATGATACACTTCTCTGGAGTACAACAGGTCTCTTAATTTAACTCTACAAAAAACACATATTTGGCTTGCTGGAAACCCCGTGGAACTAAACACCATCAAGACTTAATTCCTCTTGATCGCTCCCCCAAACCAAACAACCACCATAGAGGAATGGCTTAAACAATTTACAGCGCTCAACTGCCAGCCTCGAGTTATGGACTCAGCGAGATCGCTGGGAATAACACATGACAGAAATCTATACTTGCAAAAACATTACCGGTCCGCAACAAAAGGAGCAAACATACAGATGAACATTATGAGAAAATTAAAAGGCTTCCTTCCCACCAATAATGACTTTCAATTGGCAGTACAAGCTCTGGTAATCTCAGATTAGATTATGGGAGTGCAACTCTCAGCAGACTTCCCAGATCTACAACGTCCCCTCTAAGAGCCTACCTCAATTCAGCAGCTAACTCCTCATGGGTACTAAAACAAACTGCATCATTTCCCCCGACCTTAGAGTGTAGTGAGTTCTCCCTGAATACGTACATACATTGTTAAGTTAGCATAACCACGTTAAATGTTAGAAAGCCATCTTTTTGTCTTTGCACATGACACTGCGTTTACATGTTATTTCTTAAACAAACTGCTGACTCGAGACTTGCTTCACACGAGAGAAATCTGTTGTTACCATCCCAAGCTCTGCGCAGCGACCTTGGTCTGTACATGGTGTGACAAACAGTCTGGAATATTACACAATGTATGTTTTCCACTCTAGGTTGATCGACCCACTATTTAGCCATAACACACGCGCAGCTGCAAATGCCTGAAAGTTGGTGCTTTTAATATCACAGACATCATGTTTATTATTCAGACCGAAGACGAGCCTTCCTGCGAGAAGACTCCTGATGCTCCTGTGATGTGATTTCACTAAGCTGATCTTTGAGGTATGGGGTCCCCTATTCAAGCCTAAGAGACCTTCTATTAGCATAATAATAATATTAGCTTATTCGTAAAGGGAAGGTGGTAGTATCCACTGTCATTATAATATGATCACCCCTTTTATATTCTATGGTATTGTAACTATGTTGCTGGTTTTGATATTAATCATTTGTCTGCTTGTATTAGCCAAAGTACTGCATCTTAGGACACGTGGTCTATAAAAATAAACCCCTTTTATTTACAACGTGTCTCTGTTGATTATTGTTGTGGACTGATGTGAGAATAATATACGAACAGGTATTTCCGATTCCCACCATTCCTGAGTATGTACTGAGTCGCTTGTTCTGGGTTGTCTATTCATTGGGACCGCCGAGCCAAATCTCGGATAACGAATGGGACACTTATGCTAGCCGGATACTGGGTTCTGGGTTCTGAGGTGAGTTTCTGGTACACCACAATTCACTGAGGTCCTGGGGTTCTACGCATAGTTCTGTGTATCAGCAGAATCCCTGCAACATGGCGCACCTAACGTTTGGTCTATGAGTTGAAACGCCTTAGTAGTGCTTACATTTAGTCCACAGCACCCTCATTCTTGTTTCCGGATAACAAGTCTGACGGATTTAAACCTACCTAGTTCTATTGATATAGGTTCCTTCAAGCTTGATCATTAAAAAGGTTATTGAACCCTTGTGCTACTGAATACTTGAAGTGTAGCTTGTCCTAATGTCCGTAGATATTGCGGCGCATAGCCGCGCGGCACTGAAACGTCATTTGACGCAGTATGGAGTGCCGGACGCGGGCATGGACGTCATCTTTGTGGTGGGAGCCGATGCGGCTCACCCGTTTGAGTTATTCTATTCTTGGGTGACGATTCCGGCAGTGAGTGGGGATGACGATACCTTTCATTCTTACACTGCTACTGCCGTGCCTGCAAACTATGCGCCGTATAGGACACAGGAGATACCAATATCTGCTTGGCAACATCAGATTTGGTTTAATGGCGCCCTCCCCCATGTGGTTATACCGCCGAGAATGGGCCCTTTATCAATTGCGGGGGCCACTTGGCCGGTACTAGCCGGATTTACGCCTCATCCCCGTTACCTCACGGTGACGGTGGCTGAATTGCGTGTACTACACACTGCCCTTATAGCAGTATATAGGGCGTTGGTGCAGTATGTGTCGCGCACTGTACAGGCGGGGGCGCCTGTTGGTGCGGGACAACCTAGTGATCGTCACGCGGTGGTAATTAGTCCTGTTATGGTTAATTCTGTTATGGGCAAGCGCCCCCTCACAAGAGATGATTATCCCTTTTGGCTTGCTGAAAAATTTGACCAAATAGAGGCGGTTTATCCGCATACAACTCCTGTGGAGAAACACAGGATACTCACCATTAGTTTGCCTAAAGACTTAGTTCCCCATATGGATGATTGTGTATCCTGGGGTAAGATTTTTGCTGCGACGTACGCGCAGTGCTTTGGCACTCCGTCTATGTTACAGCTGCCCTCCATTATTAAACAGGTTCAAGAGGACCATGGAGCGGAGTCTGCGATGGAATTGGGGATGCGGCTCCTCGGAGATTTTGGCCTGGTGGCTACCATGATAATGGGAAACCTTAAGGGTGATGCGTTGCACTTTCAGGTTCGTAATGAACTAAAGAAAGTTGCTGAAGAGGACAAGCCGCAGGAATTTGCAAAAATAATTTCAGAAGCATATCGTGATTTGGGTCGTAGCTCTTTAGGAGTTAAGCCTGTGATCAAAAATCCCGATTCTAGGCAGCAGGGTAAGGCAGAAACTTCTGGTAAGGATGGCCGACCAATTTTTACAAAACAAAATTGGCGGACTAAACAACAGGGAAAGCAGCAGCAGAAACAGGGCTCTCGGCCTGCCTCTCCCGTACAGTCAAGTAGTGAACGCACTTATGATCTGCGAGATCGTGCTACTATTAAGTCTCCTGATAGATTTCAGGTTTCTGAACCGCGTTCTCCTCGTTCTTCACAGGAAACATCGGCTACACAGTCTGGTGGCGGAGGCGGTGGCAAAGGTCGGGGTGCTCCACAACAGCGTGACCAACCCCGACAGACTGAAGGTAAAGGCAAGCAGGACGAATTTGCTCGACAAAGACCCCCGTTTCAGAAGAAGAAAGTGGCGGCTCTGACGGCAAAGTATGCCTCAGATAGTGCGGACACAGCTTCAGAACCGGACATGGGCGCTGACGCTACTGGACAGCGCGGCGGAAATTACCATAGTCCGTCAAGCTCTGCGTCCATTTCTGGCGGCGACAGCAACTGATGTATTGGTTACTGTTGAAACAGCTGACACCAGAGTGGCTCCCCCTGATAGACTTTATGAAATAGTCTTATTAATTGAGGGTGACATACAACGTACTATAAAAGGGATTTTTTGGGATAATCTGACCACCACCTATGATATCCTCCTAGCGGAGGCAGATTGGCCCCCAGCCTTCATTTTGGAAGCTCCTAAAGGGGAGGAGAAAATCCTCCCGTCCTTTGCGCACACAGTGCCTAAGGACCAGGCTGAAATGTACGCTGGGGAGTGGGCGCTGGCGCTTGCGCCAGCGGTATATCGTACTCAGGTGGGTTGGGACCGGTTGTCCCCCTGCCATGAGATTCCATTGCGGTCTATGCCCCAGCCTCAGCCCCAGTATCCCATGCGTCGTGAAGCTAGACCCCACGTCGCGGCGATCCTTGAACAATTGGAATATCAGGGTGTTATTTAAACTTGTGTGTCCCCTATGAATAACCCTTTATTCACTGTAACGAAGCCTGACGGCTCGTACCGTTTAGTTGTGGATTACCGGCACCTAAACTCCCACTGCCGGACCTGCGCGGTACAAAATACACATAGCTCGGCTCTAGTCGACAGTCTCGTGCGTAAGCGGTTTAAAACGACACTTGACATTTCCAATGGCTTCTTTAGCCATAACCTGTCCACACTGAGTAGCCAGTGGACAGCGTTTACTTCGGGCGGCAAACAAAAACAGTTTACAAGATTGGCCATGGGCTACAAAAATAGCCCTGGCGTCTTTTCCGCTCGCGTGGTTTCTCTCTTAGAAAGAATAGACCCCGAGGCATACTCCTACGTTGACGATATCTACCTCACGGATGATGAGCTGTTGCCGCATCTGTCTCGAGTCGACAATATTGTAGTGAGTTTTGCTGACTATGGCTACAAATTCAATTTTGCGAAGTCTCACATCGCGGAATATACGGTGTTGTTTTTGGGCTACGAGCTCAATAATGAAGGAAAGGGGTTAGCTCCCCACTTTCTGGAGAAGTGCGCATGCCTGAGTGCGCCAACGACACTAAAGAATTTACAATCTCTGCTGGGCTTTCTGAATTTCGGCCGTACGTACATTCCGGATTATGCCCAGCGTATCAAGCCGCTTTACGCCTTGGTACAACCCACATTTTCGAAGTCTAGCTGGCAGCTGGAACATTCAAAAATCTTGGTTGCAGGGGATTCGTGCACACGTTTTCTGTGGGTATGGCCACAAAGGAGTGCTGACTCGCGGACTGTCATCAGGGATTTGCGTGTCTTTGTGGGAACTTTTGCGTGTGGTACCTTCCATTCTGATCAGGGCCCTGCGTTCGCCTCTAAGGCTTACAAGGAGGCTATGAGAAATTTGGGGGTCCTAGTCAAATTTTCGTCTCCCTACCGACCTGAGGGTAATAGTGTGGTGGAGCGAATGAACCGTGACTTAAAGCAATCATTGACAGCCCGTGTTTTAGGCACAGGCCGGAACTGGCTAGCCCATTTGTATAACGTTCAACGTGCACTTAATAATCTCCCTAGAAGGTCTCTGGGTGGGCGGACCCCGTACATGATGCTCTTCGGAATCAGAATGTTTGTCCCAGACCTTGATGGTCTAGACTTAGCGGCGTCGACCGCACCCTTTGACGTAGATGATCACTGTGCTGTTTTACAGACTCTACAAGAAGCCAGAGACACTCTTTCGAAGGAACATTTGCCCTCCACATCTGAAGCTGAAGTTCAGATTCCGGTAGTCGGCTGGCTACCCCGAGTTGGAGATCTGGTCCGTGAGAAGGTGGAGAACAAGAAGGAGTTCGGCCCCTCTTATCGTGCACCAGTTCCAGTGCTTGGAGTGCAGGGTACAAGAACAGTCATTTTACCTCCACTTCCTGGTCGCAAAGAAAACAGGTACATCTCTATTGACAATGTCAAACTTCAGCGAGTGGCCGATACTTCTTAGTATGACTCCAGCAGTTTCATGCCAGACGATGCAAAGAAATTCAATGTTGACACTTGCTTCTAACACCTTGCCTGATGTTGCCATCGAGATGCAGTCAGTTACTGATCGCTTGTTGATACCATCGGCTGGTGGTTTGCCCGAAGAGACTGAGTATGCTTATCCTACACGTGGTCCCTCGCCTGTTTTACAATCTACAGCACTTGGCCAGTCCCCTTTCTCCTTTGACTCTAACTCATTGCCCTCAAGCCCCCCATCGAACATTGCTGTTTTTTTCAGCTGGTTTAAGCGACATTTTTTGATTGCCCCTTGGACATACATTTGGCTGTTGCTTTTCAGTGTTTTTTTGTTTATGTCCATTGGATTCGTAATAGTTTTTTTCCGTCTTGTGGATGGCCACTATCTGAGTGAGAGATCGACAATTAGACTTATCAATGGAACTTTGGCCCCCCACTCCTCGTCCCACATCATGAAGAGGGACCAGACTTTGGTGAATATTACTGCCTGGCCCGTCTTGGATGGAATCGCGTGGGATGCTGTTAAATTCCAAATTCATGGGCCTACAGAGGTCATTAATGTACCTAATGTGTTTCGTGTTTCTATGGGTGATGTGGTTAGGCAGAACATACGTTCTGATGATTGGGATGTACATGCCATTGAATCACTGTTCGCTGATTTGAAATATTATGCCGCTTTTGATGCTGAAGATTTATATGAAAATGCGGCTAATTATGCGGAACAGTATTGTTTTCAACATTATGGCAATCACTTCCTACATAAGGCAAATACATTTAGAAATTTTGTAAATTTTACCCAATGGGAACACTGTCCCACTCCCGCATACGGAAGTTCACAAACCCTGGTTAATAAGTATTCTTATTTTACCGATTCTAGTGTTTCCAACCCGGCGGCGTTTTATTTTAAAGTACTGCCTGAGTCTGCCGCAAAGGTTAGACTGACACACACAAAGTTACTTTATTCCAAGTCCTTTATGGACGAGTTGTCAATCAAAGGTTATGACGAATGGAAGGCTACTATTGATCTAAAATCGGTTTGGGGTTCCAAGCCGTGGCAGGTACAGGGTACGGCTTTACATCGTGCCTGTCTTATATCAAATCATATTCTATTTTTAAATTCATCCATCTTCCAAACCACCTGTTTTGGATTGGCTACTTCTAAACAATTAAAGTCACCTTCTGTGCCGGATCTGGGCGCTTATCCCAATTGGGATAACCACACAGATCTATCCCTGGCTGCTTTGCAATCCTTAGTTTCAAATACATCTTTCAATATTTCGAAATTTAATAGTGAGGGTTGGTTAATTTGGCAAAGCAGTTCAGATATCTGTCAACGTCGTTTTCTAGGACTGAAACCGGGGTATACTCAGGAACGCGTAGACCCTCGGTTTGAGTCATCACATACTGTAACCACATACTCTGTGGGCACGTTATGTCAATCTTGGCTGCGACATTCCACCTTGGCGTCTGTCAAACTTCATTTATCACAATTACATGACAAAATAGATTTGAATGATTTTGTTAAAGGTCCTGTGGGTGGCAGAACGAAAAGGTGGGCGTATGCTATTTACAACGAAGTCTGGAAGTTGTCGCAGATTGAGGCGGCTTCCAGATTGAGAGCTATTGACCAAGCAAACATGGAAAAGGTTTTAGCCGTTATAGATAACAGCATTAGCACTCTCTCTTCTAGGATTTATACATTAGATAATATTGTTTCTTCAGTTGTTGATATTGTGCATGATGATATGTCTGTGTTATATCATGGTCAAAACCAGTTGCGTTCTGTTATGCAGTTTGCATGGACGTTGCAGACGTTAAAGGCAGGGAGGGTCCCTTGGGACTATCTGAACACTACATCGTTATTCCTTCCCTTTAATCTTACTGACAAGCAGCGATTTATGTCCATGAAGGATGCTACATATTCATTGTTACATATTGAAAAGTTAGAACCGTTGCCTTTCTCTGTAGCGGAGATCAATTCAGCTACGTGGTTAGTACACGGATTGATAACTCTCCCGTTCGCGCTTTTTAAGTTTACGTCTTGTATGAAACATTATGCTTTGGGTAGGTATGAACCGCTGGGCACCGCTTTCATACATGAGGTTTGGTCCCTCCCCTTTACGTATAGATGTACTAGGGACGGAACTGAGGTTTATTTGAAAGGCGAGGAATGTACCACAACACCAGACCATTCCTTGGTATGTAGGCACATTCAATTACACGGCGCATGCAATGTACAAGCACCGAATTTGGCGTGCGTCCTACGAGGTATCCCAGTGCCTGTGATTACACCTTCTTTCACGCTGCTTGCAAACGGTAGTTATTTAATTTTGAACAATGAAGCTTGCTGCGGGATGTTAGTTGGAATACCGTACATTGTAACTGTCTCGCAGAAAGTTGTCTGCTGCAATAATGTTCTTTTTCCACCCCCGCATGGGCGGCTGGATGTTTCCATCTGGCCTTCGATTCCAACCTTGAAAGCAGAGTTCAACAAGTTGAGCAGAATAAGAGCCTTATTGTCCCAAAAAGAGGTGCCTTTGACTTCCTCTCGTGAAACATTTGTCCTTCACGTTGCAAATACGCGCACTGAGGTACAGGCGCTTCTGAATACTGACCTCCCCCTGCATTTCGGCTCTTTGATCCAAACTATCTTCAATGCCTCGTCCACGACCGGCCTGGCTCATTTTTTTAAACTTGTGGGCTCGGGTCTCGTGACCTCTTTCCAAACTATTTTTGGTGTGATTCCGGCTTTCTTTCATTCACTTTTCTCGAGCATCTTTGGAGGTGTTCCGCTGCTACTGGCGCTAGTGGCAGGTGTGCTGCTTTTCCTTTTCGTACTCCGGAATGGCTGCTCCTTCTGTGCCACACGAGCACCTGTCCCGCCTGCATCTTCTTCGGGATAGGATGCTTGACTTTTATGGAACTCTGCCATTGGCGACCTTAAGCCTGGCATATGGATTATCCTTCCGGTATTCCTATTTCACATGTGTGCAACCTGTATTTCACTGCCTGGATTGTCCCTTTGAATGGCCTTTGGATTTGTGCTTGACCAACTTGGTGTCTCCGGTGCCGGATTTTGATCGACTGATGAGGCCCTTAGTGTCTCACGAGTTGGCTTGTTCTGGTGTCCGGATTATGGCCTGTGGTGCGGCGCATGGGATCCTGGGTAATTGGGACATCTCAGCGGCGGCCTACGACTTCTTGGCCATGAGCTATTTGGAGGAACATTCCGGGTGCCCTCTGATTGTGCTAGAGGCTCCGATGGTTGAAGAACACGTATGTTCCTTTTCTTTACTTGATTGGATGGCTGAGACTTTTAGTGGCCCTGCAAACGATTTTTTGTTGGAAGCGGTGGCCACATATGCTGCCTATACATTCATGGATTAACTGGACTGTTGTCCTTTGCGCTGACGCTACTGGACAGCACCCTAGCGCAACATTTATTCTTTTTTTTCTCTCTTTTTTTTCTCTTCCTTATGGTCGTTTTGAGTTTTTTTTTTATATATACTTGTAATTGTTTACAAAACTCACATGTTTTTATTTTTTTGAAGTTTCAGTCTTTGGCGCATTCTGAAACTTTGCATTGGTTACGCCTTGTTCTGCTCTGACGAAACTGAACTCTGCGTTCTCTCTTTTCTTGCCT
This sequence comes from Triturus cristatus, assembly GCF_964204655.1. Lineage (NCBI taxonomy): Eukaryota > Metazoa > Chordata > Amphibia > Caudata > Salamandridae > Triturus > Triturus cristatus. The sequence goes on along the minus strand of NC_140591.1, from coordinate 1,666,286,750 downwards.
ACTAAATAGTGCTTCGATCAAGGGGGCGTGTAGTGAGTTCTCCCTGAATACGTACATACATTGTTAAGTTAGCATAACCACGTTAAATGTTAGAAAGCCATCTTTTTGTCTTTGCACACGACACTGCGTTTACATGTTATTTCTTAAACAAACTGCTGACTCGAGACTTGCTTCACACGAGAGCAATCTGTTGTTACCATCCCAAGCTCTGCGCAGCGACCTTGGTCTGTACATGGTGTGACAAACAGTCTGGAATATTACACAATGTATGTTTTCCACTCTAGGTTGATCGACCCACTATTTAGCCATAACACACGCGCAGCTGCAAATGCCTGAAAGTTGGTGCTTTTAATATCACAGACATCATGTTTATTATTCAGACCGAAGACGAGCCTTCCTGCGAGAAGACTCCTGATGCTCCTGTGATGTGATTTCACTAAGCTGATCTTTGAGGTATGGGGTCCCCTATTCAAGCCTAAGAGACCTTCTATTAGCATAATAATAATATTAGCTTATTCGTAAAGGGAAGGTGGTAGTATCCACTGTCATTATAATATGATCACCCCTTTTATATTCTATGGTATTGTAACTATGTTGCTGGTTTTGATATTAATCATTTGTCTGCTTGTATTAGCCAAAGTACTGCATCTTAGGACACGTGGTCTATAAAAATAAACCCCTTTTATTTACAACGTGTCTCTGTTGATTATTGTTGTGGACTGATGTGACAATAATATACGAACAGGTATTTCCGATTCCCACCATTCCTGAGTATGTACTGAGTCGCTTGTTCTGGGTTGTCTATTCATTGGGACCGCCGAGCCAAATCTCGGATAACGAATGGGACACTTATGCTAGCCGGATACTGGGTTCTGGGTTCTGAGGTGAGTTTCTGGTACACCACAATTCACTGAGGTCCTGGGGTTCTACGCATAGTTCTGTGTATCAGCAGAATCCCTGCAACAAGAGCTCTCAATTTGCTACCATTTCAAGCAATAATTCAACAAAAAATCACTTGCATGACACAAAACCCTTCACGACAATTTCCTGAGATATCTGTCACAGAAACTGCAGCTCTCATGTGGTGACAGATCCTCCAGAAGTTCCAACACTCTTCTTATGAAACCTTCTCTGGAATTACCCCAAGTATCTGGAATGCACTGCCCCAAGAAACCAGACTAAATCCCTCTACTGCCTCTTTCAAAGAAAGAAGTAATGTCTCTACTCATGACTAAACTCACATAACACATGTAACCCACATAACTAATGTTGTCCTACTTTGTTTTAGAAGCCTTATTATTTTTTGTATTTGCTCATATACCTCTGTAACTATCTATAGCAGACACATATATGTATATATATTACCTACTGGTGGTCGCCAGTAGGTAGTTATAGTTAGGACCAAGTTTCCATAGGAAGAGCATTTTTTTGTTTTGCTTATAACTTTTGCGTTGTTTGATGAATCTTCATGAAATTTTCCAAACTAATTCTTTGTACATATCAGCTCCTCTGTTTAAAGTTTGGGAGTGATTCATCAAGGGAGGGCTGAGAAAAAAGGGGGTTCCAAAACGTGTTTTCTCCATGCAATTTCCATAGGAAACTTTAGACAAGGTTACAGGTCGAACGGGTGAACGGAATTACCCCAAATTTGGCAGGGAGAAGGGTCTTGGTCTAGAAAGCATGCTTTCGTTTATTTGGTCTAAATCCGTTCAGTAGTTTTGGAGAAATATCAAAATTTACAGATATCGATATTTGGGAATTCTGCCATCTGATTGGCTGAGGCGTTACTAGCCGAGCTTGTTGCTTATTGGCTGTGAGCTGTTGGAACTAGGAAGTGTTGGCAGCCATTTTGTGATTCAGTTGCAACGAGTAAGGGGAAAAAAGGGTGAAAAGAGTAGGAAACAGGAGGATAGGAGCACCCTCAACTCTGTGGGAGAGTGCAAAGCAAAGTACTCACTCCTACCGGTCTGAAAGTGCGGTGTTGCTCACAGTGACATGGTGCTGAGATGAGATGCTGCTACTATCGGGTATGAAACCGAGAGCCTAAACTATGAGCTCATTGCTGTAAAGTGATGTGCTCTGGTCTTTGTAGCATACCTGTGAAAGTAGAGTTAGAAGGTGTTTATACCATACAGGGAGTAGGAAGCGAACTACTGACCACTACCGTGCATTTATATTATACCGGAAGAGGGAAGCGAAGTACTCATGCCTACCGGTGTGAAGACATCGGGGATCAAACCGAGCTGATTGCTGTAAAGTGATGGGCTCTAGGTGCTGTAGCATACTGGCCGCAGTAGTATAACTGTTTAAGTAGTGTTAGTATGTGTTTATACTATACAGGGAGTGGGAAGCAAACTACTCACCCCAACTGGTCTGAAGACTTGGGTATTAAACTGTGAGCCTAAACCGTGAGCTCTATGCTGTAAAGTGATGTGCTCTGGGCGCTGTAGCATACCTGTGGAAGTAGTGTTAGTTTGCGTTTATACAATACAGGGAGTGGGAAGCGAACTACTGTCCCCTACTGGTCTCAAGACTTGTGGATGAAACCATGAGCTCATTGCTGTAAAGTGATGTGCTCTGTGTAGTATTCCAGTGTAAGTCATAGTAGAATGTTAGTATATAATGCTACTAGAATGTAAGTATGTAATGCTAGAATGTAGAGCTGTCATGAGGGGAATCTTGGGGAGTTTGTAGACAGTGCTAGAGAAGACAGTTGCCTTGCTGTCTGCTCCTGTTGGTGGCTGTTTAAGCTGTCTTCTTTTCCTTTAATAAATCTACTTATCGGATCCACTGCTGTCTGCCTCTTCACTACATACATTTGGCGAGGAGAGGGGGGAAGGTAAAAAGAAGGCAGCACTCACCAATATTTTGAGCTTCCTTGCGTTCTGCTGAAGGCATGTTTTCTTCGTGAGGCTGTTTCTACTCATCCCAGGGCCGTCGGCTCATTGAACTATGTGATCTGACCTCTGGTAGGATTTATATTTTTTTGATTTTGGGCTTCCTCCGCCTCTTCACTACACTCTGGTCATGGAACTACAGGTGTGCAAGTAGTGTTAGTATGCATTTATACTAATTCTGTAGTTATGCAGTAACCAATGTGTTAAATAGGTGAGACTTCATACGTTGTTCAACTTGAGTTTATTCGAAGTTACACCACCAACAGTAAAGATGCTGCTCTCTCGGACTCCAGTCACCAACCGCTCCCTCTTCACAGCGGAGTTGCATCATACAGTTCTACACATGTTAAACACAATACAAGTATAACACATCCCCCATACATATCAAGGCAAGACAATTAAATTGAACAACAAAAAAAAAGAAAATTAGCACTTTAAACATTACCCAAACTAAAATCACTGAATCTCGCTGGAAGACGATGCGATCTCTGTGGAAACCTTCTAGTATGAACACGACCAGGATCAACTAGATCAGGAACAGGTAGGTTAGTATTAGCACTAGAAGGGGAAACTGGTTTAGTCCCAAAGAATTTTACAAGTCTCGACATATTCCACTTGCAGCCATTATGCATCGTAACAACATTCTTATGAATATAAGTGATCCTAAAAGGACCCATAAATTCCGAAATACCTTTCTTATGAAACCTAGGTTTTTTGACTAACACCCACTCACCAATGTTCCAAAACCTAAACTTGGTAGCATTCTTGAAATCATAACGCTCCTTGTACCTCTCTTGGTAAGATTGAATTCTGGAAATTCACTTCCTCCTCATCCAGGGGCACAATTCTTTGAGAAGGAAGCCATCCAGGATTCAATTTAGACCTGGCATGCCTACCACGTAAAAGCCGGAAAGGGGAGCTACATAAGACATGATTTACTGTGGTGCGATGAGCCCACCAAGTGTCTCGAAGAACATCTTTGAGAGGAGATTTGGTGTCCAAAGCTGTTTGTACACAACTTTTGACTACTCGATTCATGCGTTCAACAAGACCATTGGCCTGAGGAGAATATAGGGCAGTTTTGCGGTGCAAAATTCCAAAGCCATCCAGAAATTTTTTCATGTCAAGTGAAATAAATTGTACCCCATTATCTGTGATAAGACAATTAGGAACACCTTCAGAAGCAAATTCATCTTTCAAGAAATCAATAATAACTTTAGTGTTTACAGTGCTCACACACTTGGTAGAGACCCATTTTATTAGTGTAGTCTACCAAAAGGATAACAAATCTCTCCGAAGGCCCAAGCAAATCAAAAGGCCCCATCAAATCTAAACCCAACTTCATCCAAGGTTGCTTAGGAACCTCAACTTGGGATAGGGGAGCTGAATTGATCACTTTGGACTTATCATTAGAAGAGCACTGATAACAATCCTTCACCACCACCTCCACTTGATGATCCATATTAGGCCACCAATATCTTTTACGTTGCCTGGTCTTGGTAAGATTCCTACCAAGATGTCCCTCATGTGCCAGACTAATTAATTTAGGTCTCAAATTCAGTGGAGGAATTATTCTCTCTCCCCGCATGAGATCATCCTCAACAAGGGTCAACTCATCCTTGATAGACCAAAAAGGTACGAAATCTGGATCAATATCTCTGCATCGTGCAGGCCACCCCTTGATAATAAAATCCTTTAAGACTGCGAAGGAGGGGTCGAGGGATTTAGCATCCACCCATTCTTGTTCAGAGATGGAAGACTCCCTAACCCAGGAGACATTAATAACCTTGACATCAGCAATATCATCATGCCCTTGTAAAGGCAACCTGGACAGACAGCCAGCAATCCTATTAGAAGATCCAGGAAGGTATTGTAACTGAAAATTAAATTCTTCCAAACCTTCACTCCATCGTTTAAGTCTGGGAGTTAACCTGTCACTTTCCATACATGAGAAAACTTGTACCAAGCGGCGATGATCAGATCTCACAAGGAAAGGAATTCCCCAGAGGTAAAATTTGAAGTGTTTAACTGCCCACACAATTGCAAGTGCCTCCCTCTCTATGCATGAATACTGCTGCTCAGCTTTCTTCAATGCACGTGAAGCAAAAGCAACCACCCTTTCCACACCACCATCAATTTGTGAGAGAACAGCACCCAGTCCAGAAAGACTAGCATCAGTGGTAAGTAATGTTTTTTTTTGTATCAAAATGGCCTAAGCTGGGTAAATGACCGATGGTCCGCTTAACTAATTCAAAAGCCTCACTACACCTCTCATCCCACACAAAATGGGTACCCTTCCTTAATAAATTCTTGATTGGTTCGACTACAGTTGCAAATCCTTTTACAAACTTAGCATAAAATTCAGCTAACCCAAGGAAAGACCTAACTTGATCTTTATCAGTGGGTGTAGGTGCATCAATGATACTTTTTGCTAACTCAAGTTTAGGTTGAATGCCTTCACCGGAAATCACACGGCCAACGTAGGTAACAGAGGATACAGCAATTTTGCATTTCAGTTTGTTGACCGTGAGACCTTTACTAGCTAGTTTCTTCAAAACCACCCTCAAGGTAGCATCATGTTCAATATCAATATCATCTTTGCCATGGACAAGAATGTCATCCTGAAAAAAAATGACATTCGGCATATCACCAATAACCATCTTCATGATGCGTTGGAAACATGCCGCAGCCGACGCCAAACCAAACGGCATCCTGAGAAAGCGGAATGCCCCCAACGGCGTTACAAGTGTTTAGAATCAACATGAAGTGGCACTTGATGGTACGCCGAGGACAAATCCAGTACAGAAAACATTTTAGATCCATTGAGCATTATAATTGACTCAGTGATGTTAGGGAGAGGTTGGCGATCCACCCAAATCCACTTGTTCAAATCTCTGAGGTCCACACACATACGAATACTCTTCCCACCATCCTTGGGGGCTAAAACTACCGGGGCCAACCACTCCGATGATTCTATCTCCTCAATTACATTCAAGCCAATCAGTCTATCCAATTCTTGCTTAAGCGGAATTAACATCATATTCGGTACCTTCCGAACTCTGTGCACACAAGGTACTGCATTGTGTTTAAGAATAATGCGGTGTTCAAAGTCCTTAAGTAATCCTAATTTGTCCGTGAAGACTTGGGGAAACTCTTCAAAAAAACTGTTTGAAACGGAATCATGGTCAACAAGCATGACTTGATCAGCTGGCTTGAGAGCATTGGGATTTAGAATTATACCTAAATCTCTCTGGTGTCTCCTCCCTAAGAGATTATCACCTCTTTGCGCTACATAAATCTTGCCAATGGTTTCACGTCCTTTGAAATATATTCTCATAACAGTGTAACCAGACACATCTATACGAGAGCCCCCATAACTGACAGGATTAATATCTGAGGCAAGTAATTGAATTTTGGGAAAGGTTTTGTTCCAATGTCATTCACTATCATCGTGAACGGGGAGCCAGAGTCAGCCAATACCACAAAAATGTTCCCCCCAATTTCAATGTTACATTCAGGCATAGATATAGGATCAGCATCAACAACACCATCACTCCTTACGTTGGAAACAATCATTTTAGGGACAGTGGATATAGTTTCAACATTTTCTAGAGTGCGAACCTTGCTAGAGGACCTACAGACTCTGGCATAATGACCTTTTATAGCATACTTCAAACAAGTCGCAGCTTTAGCAAAGCAAATTGGGAAGTTTGAAGAGTGATTCAGACTTCCACATCGGTAACATTTGACTTTGTTTCGATCAATGTGAGGTTTAACTTTGGAAGTCTGAGTGACCTTGGAAATGTTGTCATTACCAGTTACTGGCTGGGTGTCCGTGGAGACTTCATGAATACTGCTAGGAGTAGGAGCACAATCAATGGACGTCTTGTGCTCCTTCATTTCTTTTACCCATCCTGAAGTGTTTTCCATGCCCTCAACAATAGAAATAGCTTCCCTTAACGATGGATTTTTAGAAAGAAGTTTCTCCTGAACTCTCTGACTATTTGTACATCTGACTAGTTGGTCTCGAATTAATGATTCTGTTAATTCGCCAAATTCACAGGTCCGCGCTAAAGTTTTTAATGAGGCTACATAGTTTCCAACCTTTTCATTGGATTCTTGGGCCCTCATAACAAATTTGTGACGTTCAAGTACAACGTTTATACGGGGGCCAAAGTAGTTCTGCAGCATTTTCATTGACATCTCAAAGACGTCACATCATGGTGCTATGGAGGGCCACCTCCCAGGCGCAGCTCATACAATGTCCCGGGGTGTGCATCCGAGGGACATTTATGTTTGCTATTACAGGGGGGGAGCATGGCTTCCACCCAGCGATAGCAAATCCTTGTTTGCCTCGTTGAAGCGAGGGGAGGAAAACCTTGTTTCGCTTCAATAAAGCGGATCCGGATGGTTAAAATGGAGAACAAAAAATGAAGCAGGGTCTCACCCGTTCATTTAAATAAGCCCCCTGTCGGGTAATGTTCCAGGGCCAATCCTATTATTATATTGCGGGGTCTCTGCAGCACTGGGGACCTTAATCTCACATGTAAATTTGGTGCTTGTGGGCACAGAGACATTTTGCAGACTAGGGGATCGACACCTCCCCGGGTCTTGTTTACTAATTGTTTGGGGGGCTTTGAGGCCAACTCAAGTCTGGGGATCAGCAACCTCTGGTGTTTACTTAAATATGCAGGGTGGGCCTTGCCAGTCCCTGAAGCCTTTGTGGTTCTAGGCAGTGCGTTATTGGTTCTGTAATCACACAGGCAGTACTCATGATGTTATAAAGTGATACACTCATAGAACCCTTGCAGTTGTAGAATTATCCAGGCTTCATTCATGTAATAGTCTGTTGGTTTATATTTGGTAGGTGCACCGCAAAATTACAAATGTTTTCCCTCATAACCTCCTGTCAACTGCCTATTTTCACAATAAACTACAGACAAGTGTTGTCAGAAAAAGAAGACCCATAACTCACTTATTTATTGGTAAAAAAATAACCTTTATTAAAACAACACAAATAAATGGAAACGCAACTTTATTCGAAGAAACAACAGTATAACATGAAATGAGTGGATGGACTCCTCCGGAAGCAACGTGCAAAACCTGCAAGACAAAAAATAAAAAGTATGTGTGCCATGTCCAAGAGAAAAAGAAAGGTAGTCAGAATGAAAGGAAGAATGTGAGAATGGGACAGAAAGCGAGTGGGTGGAAGGGAGAAGGGGAGGGAGAGTCAAAAGAACAGAGAGAGGAGGAGACAGAGCATTGGCCTACTGCACCCAGCCATCACTATTCACCTCCCGTCTCCTGTGTGTCTGGGACGCTGGGGTCCGCAAGAAAGAGTGCAGTCCAGCAAGTCCTTAAAATGAAACAGAGATATGAATGAAGCCAGAGATTACATATTATCTACGGCAACATCGCTTGCCTGCACTTGTGCACTCAGGCTGCTGCACCCCAGCCTGTTCCCCGCACTGTGCTCAATTGCAGCTCCTGCGCAACGAGGCTTCACGGCTCACCTGCCACCACCGGTGTGTCCAACAACGTGCCGGTGCGAGCTCCGACTCCAGAGTGCCTCTGTCAGGGTGGCACAGCAGGTCTCCGGTCTGGGACGGTGTCTTGATACCACGATGGAAGGCATCAGAATGCCCAGGGCATCATCACGGGCTGAGCACCTGCTGCGTGCATTTTGGTGCAACTAACTCAGTGTCTGAAAAGGGAGAAATAATATAATGCTGGAAACGTCTTGAGGTAAATGAAGGTGTACTTCTAGGTTATTAGAGAACACCAGTTGAGTGCAGCCTTCCTTCTTGAAGTACGATCTACCAACTGTTAGTGGTAGCCGTGGTTCAAAGAGGAGTTGGAGTGTACGAGAATACATAAGGTTAAATAATAATATGTTATGCCAACGTTCACATACAAAGGAACACAGCGCATACTAGAAGCATAATGTGCACGTGTAACTCAGCCTATATAAGGATATCCTGGTATAGACGTACCCATTTTATAAATGCAGCTCTCCCCCCTCCTTTTTCTTGAAATTCAGCAATTGGTCACTGATACCTGCTGTACATTTTGTTATTAATTATTAATTTGTGAAACATATATATTTTTTCAATTATGAGGTTGGTCACTAATACCAGTTAATTCATTCCAACTGCCACTGACAATAGTTAAAATGCTTTTGTAATTATAAACAGACAAATAAGTCTTTTTTCTCTGTTACTAGGTGATTAGTTTTGTTAAAAATCAAAAAAACTAAAAATCCCAGAACTCTATGGGGCTCTAAATATTGTACAGGAAATGCTTTATAAACGTTACAGGAAGTAAAATCACCTCCCGTAACAAGGCCGACAAGGCTGAAACGCGTTGGTGTAACAGACGGGGACTCTGTTAAAATAATAAATCCTGTCAAGGTTCCTGAGTGCGAGTGTCATTTGTTTGAAAATTGATTCCTGGCCGTTGGCTTGGCCCAACACCCGCACACGCTGTGGAGCGATCCGAACCAAAGCCGGATTGTTGAAAATACATATATATATATGCATATATATATATTCAACAAAAAAGAACAGCCTCTTAGTGGAAGCCCTCCCGGGAAGTTCTCTCATGTAACTGTGGACTGCAGCAAAAACAGCTCTGCCCTTTCATCTCATGCCATGGCTAAATGCGTTTCAGACCAACATCATTTGTCAAGAGCCTCACATGAAGGAAGAAGGTAAACAACAGGTAAGTATTCTGCACTTAATATATTGAACACGCCCTGGTTGGCGTATGTCCCACCCCAGTGGGTTTGAGTTTGAGTTTGAGTTTGAGTTTGAGTTTAAAAGCACTTTTAAAGCGCACGTATACCGGCGGTTTCTTGGCGCTGTAGCTAGTGGGGACTGAGGGTTAAGAGCAGGGAGAGAGGAATGGGCATTTATTCAAAGGATTGTGTGAATAGGTAGGTTTTAAGACTTTTGCGGAATTGGGGATAGAGGGTGATGGCACGAAGATGAAGGGGAATGGAATTCCAAAGGGTTGGTGCTAGAATGGCAAATTTGGAGCCGCCCCACTTCTTTCTCCGGAAGCGAGGGATGGTGAGGAGGGACTGAGAAGAAGAACGTAGGTCCCTAGAGGGGACATAGGGAACAATCTCAGAGGAGATGAAGGCAGGTGCCAGGTCCAATCGGGCCAGGAAAGTGATGGATGCGAGTTTGAATTGAATTCTAGCCCGCACTGGGAGCCAGTGGAGAGATTTCAGAAGTGGGGTGGAGTGGTGGAATTTGGGAAGGTTGAAGGCTAGGCGGGCCGCCTGGTTTTGGATCTGTTGTAGGCGGCGCAAACTGTATGCAGGACTACCGGCATACAGAGCGTTCCCGTAGTCCAGGCGGGACACCACCATGGCCAGAATAATAAGTTTGAGAGCGGAAAAAGTAAAGAAGCGGGACACCTTGCGAATAGTACGCAGTGAAAGGAAGGAAGAAGATACCACAGAGCTAACCTGGGAGTGGAGGGTGAGTTGGGAATTGAGCTTAATGCCTAGTGTGTGCCATATAACATATACCCATGTGGGTGCTTGTCCTTTTCCTGATTCTTAGTGCATTTCTCTACCACAGTAGGTTGATGAATGAAAGAAACACTCACTGCTATTGTTCTAATACAAAGTCCCACAGCTTGAACCTTCCGCTCCCAGTACGACAGCCGGATTTCTATATCGAATAGTGAGATGTCATCAGTGATGTCATCAGTGATGTCACTGACCATGTCATGAGTGATGTAATATGTCATCAGCAGTGCACGAGTTATAGTTAGCTATAACGGGGGAATTTCACGGGTTTTGTACGAGTCCAATGTCCAACTAACTATGACTTTCCCTAAAATCTATCGTTTTTTCAGTGAAATTCTAAGGTTTTTTAAATGCTAATTTCCAACTATAACGTGCCTGAAACCTATGTTTTTTTCAGTGAATATATATATATATATTATCTACTGGTGGTCGCCAGTAGATAGTTATAGTTAGGACCGTGTTTCCATAGGAAATCCGCAACATTCTATTTGGAATAACTTTGGCGCCGGTTGAAGTATCCTCAAAATAGGTGGGGCTCTCCGCTCCGCTCCTACCCTGAAAGTCTCGGGGCGATTCGTCAAGCGGGGGCTAAGAAAAAAGGGGGGTCCCAAAACGCGTTTTCCCCATGCAATTTTCCATAGGGACATTTAGTCCAAGGTACAGCTCGAACGGCTGAACAGAATTACTTGAAATTTGGCAGAGAGGTAGTCCTCCGGTCAGGGAAGTGCCTTTTGCAGGTCTGGTGTCAATCTGTTCAGTAGTTCCTGAGAAAATCAAAAGTAAAATCATATATATATGTGGGCGGAGCCTAACCACACATCTCATCCTGAGATCTGATTGGCTGTCAGCACTTCATCCAAGAAGTGTTGGCAGCCATCTTGGGACCAATATACATGATAGCACCTCTTTAAAAAGCATTGCAGTTAATAGAAGGTTTTAAGACTTTAGTTACATTATAAATCATTTGTCACCATGTGAAAAAGCCTTCTGCTGGGATATCATGATTGAGATAAAAATATTTTCTCATGCTTTTCCCACAGAGGTTTGGAAGGTGATCTATAAGCTAAACTGAGAGCTTATTTTCTGTAAATTTACATTATCTTTCTCAGTCATGTGAGAATGAAGTCTGACATTCTCAGTAAAACATGTACATCCAACAAGGGCAGAGACTGTCAGTTGATTCCTTTGTGTTCTACTGCAGCTTCCCAGAGTGTTCCAAAGAACAACTAGAGCGCTAACAGTCCTACTTATGATAAACATATGGCACACCTGAAGCCATCTTGCTTGGATTAAAGTGATAACTCTTAAAACATTTTATTTAAAAAGGAACAAAATGAGGGGGTTCATTTTTCCATAAAAAGTATGATTAGTGCTGCAGAAAGAAAAATTAGGTCACCTTTTGAGTGACTTCTCAAATCCTCTTCTATTTCATTAAAAAATTCTGACATGCAGACTGAAACATGCACTTTCAATACCAGCAGCAGTTTTCCCTGGTGAGCAGTAGCTTTACTACAGTGATCTAATTAGCAAAAAGAGTGCTAACATTCTGAATTTATGGCAAATGTGTGACACATCTGAATGCCTTCTTGATGGAATCAAAGTAAAAAACTGAAAGTATTTCCTACTGAGGAGACTGCAGTAAATGAGGAAATTAGGAAACTTCATAACAAATAAGTCTCCCAAGATGGCCACCAGAGACAAAAGAGCCCAAATGTAGCCCAAATATCACCCAGATGTAGCCCAAGTATAGCCCATTGACAGAATGTCCCAGAGTGTTCTTAAAAACAACTAGAGCGCTTTCTGTCTACGTCATGACAAAAGTATGGCACACCTGAAGCCATCTTGATTGGAATAAACTGGTAACACTTAAAACATTTAATTTAAAAAGGAACACAATGAGGGGGTTCATTTTGCCATAGAAATTATGATTAATGCTGAAGAAAGAAAATGAGGGCACATTTTGAGTGACTTCTCAAATCCTCTTCTATTTCATTCAAAAATTCTGACATGCAGACTGAAACATGCACTTTTAATACTAGGAGCAGACTTCCATGCTGAACAGTAGTTTTACTACAGTGATCTAATGAGCAACTAGAGTGCTAACATTCAGAATTTATGGCAAATGTGTGACATATCTGAATACCTTCATGATGTAATCAAAGTAAAAAACTGAAAGCATTTCTGAGACTGCAGTACATGAGGAAACTAGGAAACTTCATAACAAATAAATCTCCCAAGATGGCCACCGGAGACAAAAGAGCCCAAATGTAGCCCAAAATCACCCAGCTGTAGCCCAAATATAGCCCAATGACAGAAGTGTGCAAAACACTTATTATTTTGTGTTTTTGCAGTGTTATATAGTGCAGACTTGTCAGGTATTGGAGTGCTTTACATGAGCATTGGTTACATCACACAAGAACAAATTCATTTTGGTTGTAGACATGGGGAGACTAAGTGATTTGACCAGAATCACAGAATGTCGAGCTGAAGCAGAAACTTCAACCTGGTTCCCCAGTTGCAAAGTCTGCAGTTCTGGAAGTAACACCACATCCTCTCCCCTAAGTGCAACATTTAATCAAGTGGTCAACTGGATAAAAAAACATAAAGATAACAAATCATTTAAAAGTGCTTTGTCGCTATTTGAAAACTCAGAAAATATGTCCTTATTTTAGTCTTTTAGAGCACTAACCATAATTTTGATGCCAATAAGACCCTCTCATATATGTAATTTCTAAAGGAAATGCTCTAGGTATTACAGTTTTCATTACATCAAGATGACGTCAGGCGTTCCACACTTTTGTAATAAATATAGAATGTTAGCAATCTAGTTGTTCATTAGGATACTGTTGAGAGGCAGAGGCCAGGGGCACGGACTCTGAAAATTGAAGGCAGGTAGGAGGGTGAAAAGGCAACAATTTAACCACACTGAGCAGGCAGGAAGTGCAGTGGCAGCACAACAGACTATGGAGGGCAGTGGAAAGGGGGGCAGGGGCAACAAACCAACAATACAGGACTTGCAAGAGAGGCTGTGGCAATGTAATAGACCATTGTGGGCAGAAGGAAGAGGCAATGGTAGTACAACCATACATGCCAACAGACCCGATTCAGCCAGGAAACGTCCAATGTTTTTAAGCTCAAATGGGCTTTATTTGATCTGTCTCCTGTCTACAATCTCCTCTTTTTCAATGTAACTCAAAGGGGAAAATCAATACCCCAGTTTTTTTTCAAAATCTCCCTCTTACCAAGTTCAAAATGTTCGCAAGTATGGTACATTGGATCATGGAAGGAAATGGGGTAGGGACATGGACTTGGACAACAGAGGACAGGAGGGACATGGAGAGGTGCACCAAACTGACCCTGCAGGGCAGGCATCAGGGTTTGCAGCAGCACAATACACCACACAGGGCATGCGGGACGGGAGTGCAGCACAACAATCCATAGAAAGCAAGAGGGAGGGGACAGGACGATGCACATGGACAACAGAGAACAGAGGGGCAAGAGGCAATGGTAGCTAGCTGACCATAATGGACAGACAGGAGAAAAAGCTGCAGCATAACAGACTATAAAGGGCAGGAGGGACGGATCAGGTGCATTACAATGGAACAGACAAGCCAGGAGAGAGGGAGTAGGGGTCTGCACATGTAAACAGAGGGCTGGGGGCAAGGGGGCAGGGCAGGAGCAGCAAGATAGCCATGGAGGTCAGGCAGGATGGGCACTAGAAACAAGACACACCATGAAGAGCAACACTGAGACTGTGATGGCATACACACAGACCATGAAGGGAAGGTGGGAGGGGGTCAGGGGCAGCTAACTGACCACACAGGGACTGAGGGAGGGGGCATGGCAGCACAGAAGACCATGCATGGCAAGTGGGAGGGTTAGTGGCAGCACAATGGCTATGATGGGCAAGAAGGAGGGTGCAGGGGCATGCACAAAGGACGATGGAGGATAGAAGGGAGGGTCAGGACCTGTGCACAGACAAGAATGTTCAGGGGAAGGGGCCTCACAACAGACCGCACGGGGCAGGCAGGAGGAACAGTTGCAGCACAACAGACCAGGGAGGGCAGAAGGGTGTGGCAGTACAATGGACCATGTAGGACAGGAGGAAGAGGATAGGGGCATGGCATGTGGACAGGCAGGGTGGAGGTAGCAGGGACAGGTTACAGTCATCTGACAATGCTAGGCAGGTGGGAGGGGAGTGGCAGCTCAACAGAACACTCAGAGTAGATAGGAGTGGCAGGTCCATAGAACATGGTGGGCAAAAAGGATGGAGCAGGGGCATGCACAAAGACATAGGAGGGCAGGGGGAAGGAGAATAGGGGCAGCAAGCTAAGCACAGAGTTTAAGCAGGAGGTCAATGATGGGGCATAGAATTGGGCAATGGAGGGCAGGAGGAGTGGACTGGTACATCATACTAAATTGATGGCAGTGGCAGAACATCAGACCATGCATGGCAGGAGGGATGAGGCTAGGCCATGGATTCACACAACAGAGGATAGGGAGGAGGGGGATGAGGCAGCAACCTAACTGTTCAGAGAAGGCGGGTATTAGGAACTTTATTGTTTTTAAAACGTGTGTCTGTGCGAACTACTTAAAATATGAACAAGTATGCAGCATAATCTCACTTTTATTCAGGAAGAAGAGGACGTTTGTGACTGTGACTCCGGGCTCACTTGGCAGAAACACCCCCTGACCCTTCACCCCCTATCGCAAAATGTAATGCCCGTGAAAAGGGTAGGTGAACACAGTGTTATATAGAACATAGTCCTGAGAGCACGATTGAAAATGAAAACTAGATATAGTGTATGGTATAAACTATGCACCAAAAAGTGTGATATAAGATGAACCGGGCGTGAAATATGATATGCAATACATTGTGCGCAATTACAGATTCATTGGAGAGCGCGAGATAGCACAGGCACTAGCGCGTGCTATGCGATATGCGCCTTGGAGTGTAATATGCACAGGGCATTGTTGTGTAACCTAACTAGTCTCTAAAGTTGTAATATAAAATATGTGCTGGAGTGTAACGTTGCATATGCACTGTGACAAAGATATGGATCCCAGATTGTAATATGTATGGCATAGCACTGTGCGTTATAACATAGGCATCGAGGAAGGCACGTTAGATGGGGCAATATAACCCGTGCGAAGGCAAGTGTGGCATGAAATATTCACGGGGTGGTGTTACAGTGCACATGGGCTAGAGAGTATCATAGCATATGCACTAGCTAGTGGAATACAACACAGAGGTGTGTGGCACTCAGCAGGCAATGGTGGGTGTAACACAGGATTGGGCTCTGCCAGGAGTGCGCTGTGACTCTCAAGTGATGTTCGTCCCCTTTCCAGAGTGTAAAATAAAAAGTATTACACATCCGGCACATGTGTGTTTTATTAACCGTGAGGGGGGTTTCTTGCATAGTTTTGGTTGAATTTTTGTCGAATCCCCTTTGAATGGCTTGGTGTGCATGTGTATTAAATGTGCCCGTCAATAGCTACCCATGTTTGTATAAATAAACGACAAGGATGTCTACCGGGATTAGGCACGGTAGGGCATCAGACATGTCAGAGCTTCACTAGTGGTGTAAATACATTCCACGTGGATTCATTGTATGCATATTCGCCTTTTAACGAATATCACGTAAAACGTCATGGTGATGGGTACGTACGGTTTGTCCAGCATGTCCTAGGTGTGTCTATAAATATATATTTTTTAAAAATAATAAAAAACAGTGGCCGGCCCTGGGGATTGGGGTCAAAAAAATATAATTAGGAGACAGGCCCTGGTGGATGGGGTCATCAGGGCCAATAAATTAGAATAAGAAGGGGAACCACACAGCCCCCCTTCTTAAAAAATTAAAATAAATAAAAGACTGGCATCTTGCCGGAGGCCACACCCCCTCCTTGCAGCACTCTGCAAACGCGCCCCCTGGTGAATTGTAAGATGGGGAATTAATTCCTCTTCAATACTGAGGGTCCCTGAGGGCCAACTAGCCCAACAGGCATCTCCAGTATGCGCCAGGGGGCTGCGCTGCAGACAGGTGTTCTGAGGCCAAGCCCCTTTTTACACCGCTCTGCAACGCAGCTCTGTGGCACTTACTGGAGGTACCTAGTGGTCTAGTTTGACCCTAGGGACCCTTAGGATTCAAGGGGACTTAATCTCTCAACTTAGAACAGCCACAGGGCGCGTTTACACAGTGGTGAAGGGAGGGGACGGGGCCTGAGGTGACGTGTGCAAACACGCACTATGGCACGTTTTAAATTGGGGATATAATTTCCCTTCAATACTGAAGGCCCCTGGGGGCTAACTAGCCCACCAAGTGCTTCCAGTAAGCGCCACTGAGCTGCATTGCAGAGAGGTGGTCCAGGCTGTGCCACTTTTTACACCTCTCTGCAATGCAGCTCTGTGGCACTTACTGGAGGTACCTAGTGGGCTAGTTGGACACTAGGGACCCTCAGGATTCAAATGAACTTAATCTCCCAACTAAAAACGGACACAGGGCGTGTTTACACAGTGGTGAAGGGAGGGGACGGGGCCTGAGTTAACGTGTGCAAAAACACCCTGTGGCCTGTTTTAAGAGGTAGTTTTAATCCCCCTGCCCTATTATATACTAGGGGCTTACAGAGGAGGTCATGCTAATCACAGGGGGACCCCAACGCATAATGTTCCCTAGTGTATGTAGGTGTTTTCACTGTATTCTAAGTGTCTTTTAACATAGCACTGGCTCTAGGACTGGTTAGTCAGACTCAGTTTCCACCAGTATCCGTCTGAAAAAGTCGAGGTTACAGGATGATTTTCCAACAAGGCTTCTTTCTGCTCTTCTTTTTGTTCTTTCTGCACGTTATCCTTCTTCCTACACTTTTCTTCGTCTTTGAGGACTTCTGTTGCTTCTTTCTGCACTTCTTCTTTTTCTTTTTGTGCATTTTTTCTTCTTTCCTCACATGTCCTATCTCTGTAGGCATAGTTGGAAATTAGCATTTAAAAAACCTTTGAAATTCACAGACAAAACCATAGGATTCAGGCACGTTATAGTTAGGAATTAGCATTTAAAAAACCTCAGAAATTCACTGAAAAAACCAAAGGTTTCAGGGGTGTTATAGTTAGCAGGACTTTTCACTTGTACAAAACCATTGCAATTCCCCCGTTATAGTTAGTTCAGCTAACTATAACTCGCGCGCCCGCAATGCACTGCTGATGACGTCACATATTACATCACTCATGACATGGTCAGTGACATCACTCATGACATCACTGATGACATCTCAAATGACGGTGCGCGCACGGTGAAAAATCTGAAAAAAAAATATTAATAAATACATAACTTAGCATTTAAAAAACTGTACAAATTCACTTAAAAAACCATAGGTTTCACACATGTTATAGTTAGCTGGACATTTCCTTCATAAAAAAACAATGAAATTCCCCCGTTATAGTTAGTGCAGGCAACTATAACTCACGCGACGGCAATCCTCTGCTGATGACGTCAGATATTACATCACTGATGACATATGTGTCTTTCTGAAAAATAAATATTTGTAATATATGTATAGCTAAAGATTAATGGATGAAGACATGGGTAAATAGGTGTCTAAATACAGTGATGTAATATCTGACGTCATCAGCAGAGGATTGCGGTTGCATGAGTTATAGTTGCCTGCACTAACTATAATGGGGGAATTTCATTGGTTTTTTACGAGGGAAATGTCCAGCTAACTATAACATGTGTGAAACCTATGTTTTTTTTTAGTGAATATATATATATATATATATTTTTTAGATTGGATTACCACATACTTTTGCCCCACATTGAGTTAAAATTCAGTTCCTTTTTTAGGCATTGGTCTGGTAATTTGGGAAGTTGATACTCTGAGGGCATAAATATTTGTTTTAAAAAAGATTGACATTATTTAATTCTATAAAATTAATATTTAAAAAAATAATTTTTTACTTGTGTTAAATCAATGTAGCAATAAATCTATATTTGCACTAAAAGTGTTTGTTTACATTTTTGGAAGGATATTTTTAGATGGATGTATACAGTGCTTTTTTTCTTCATCACCAGATCCTTCACTATCTGAAACATCTGCACTTTAAAACGAGCACTGGAACGGAAATTTTCTTTGATGCAAACGGAGACGCCCCAGCAACCAGCGACATACTGAATGTGCAGATATCTCAAGATGAGGAATTTAAGCTATTAAAAGTAGGAAAATTAGACCCAACTGCACAAGATGGTGAAGACATCATCATCAACACTACCACCATCCTGTGGAGTGATGGGTCTTCTCAGGTGAGATTATTGGTATGTGTACAGGCATGTAAAAAAGCAGTAGCACCACAAATCTAAATAACCTTTCTTAAGAAATGTCTTATTGCCGGGTCCTGACATGTCATCACAGCAGGTAAAATAGATGCTGTACACTCACCTTGGGGGAGGACTCAATCCAAAAAGAATCCAAATTTGAGAAATAAAAGTAATTCTTTGTAAGTGTAAGTATAATGCAGTTTGTATGGATAAACTTTTAACTTTCGATGATGCATCTAGAATTGTAAAACAATCAATCCAATCCATTAAAGAGATTCTAGATTTCTTGTATCTGAACATCTAGCAGCAAGATTCCATGCTGCGTTCCAATGCATTTCAGGCATCACAGTGCCTTTCCTCAGGAAAAGGAGCTTAAAACGAATAATGTGACATTAATCAAGGAAACCCTGAAACATTCTTTATTTTATCTTATTTCCGTTTCTTAATATAATGCACAACTCCCAGAGGAGTATCTCAGAGCTGTAGTCATCAGGCAGTTAAAGCATTCTAAATCAACCAAGTTTTAAACATATTCTTGAAGTTTATAAAATCTGTGCAGGTGCAAAGATTAAGAGTGAATTTAATTTAGTGGTATGGGGCCATGTATGAAAAAGGTCTCTCCCCAGATCTTGAACTGCAAATACATTTATGACGTTACATCACATACATTCACAACGTGGCATTTTACAACGCATTCGTTACAATGCAAGTTGTTACAATGACTTACTCTGGAGGGTGCTGGACTTACTATTCCAACTCCAGCCTACGTAACAGTAGAGAAGGTGTTGGGATAGTAAAACATACTATTCCTTAGTTTAGAGCGCCATCCAGCGCAAGTCGTTGTAACAACTTGTGTTGTAATGACCGCTATATAAACATAGCGCGGTGTAACGACCGCGTTGCAAAGGTCATTCTTCGGAGCACTAGTAGTTCAGGCAACTGGTTATAAGAGCCTGGACAAGGCTTTTTCTGGAATTGTCCGGGAACCAAAGAAGAATGTTCTAGGAACTTCATTGTGTCATTGCTTGATGATCATGGACAGTGATTGATTTATTTTCACTCCAAGATTTTTCACCAACTGCTTAGGTGCAGGGGCTGGACTAAATATGAGAGGCCACCTGTCCGTGGGCTATATCTCATTGACTTTACCAAATAACATTATCTCAGTCTTCTCGCTGTTTAGTTGGAGGCACTTGCTATTCATACAGACTGTGGTTTCCATCTTGCAACCCGCAAATTTAGCTTTAACTTTATCTGGGACAGGGCCAAAGGAATGAGAATGAGTGTCATCTTCATATGATATGATCTCTACACCGCACAATCTCACAATTTCAGCTAGCGGCACTATATAGATATTAAAAAGTGTTGGGATCAGGTACAATTCCTGGGGGACCCAATTATTAGTATACATCCTTCTTGACTTGGAGGGGAAAGGATAGACATTTTATGTGCGGTTGTCCTTGAGCCAATGTAGTGCTCTGCCATGGAGACTATTAGGACTAATGGGGTAATCCAGTGTCCACCGAAACCTGGGGAATCTAGTAGTATGAAGCAACAGTTGGTTCTGTAGGGCAGTAAGATATTATTTTTCAAATCTCTTCATTTCTTGTTTAACTAGGAATGAACAAATAAATGGTGTAACACAGCGGGTTAATAATAAAAAAATAAAACCAAAGTTTTTTTAAGTATAACACGGTATATTAATACTCATATAATGTGGAGGATTGCAAATAATAGAGTTATCACAATAACACACAGGACTGTTACTTAACATTTATAATAAAGAAAATGTAATAAATTCAAAATCAACACGGTGTATCACAACTGAAAGAAATTGGGGAGAGGATGTAGCCTTATGGCTAGAGCGGACAACTTCAAAGCTGGGGAACCTGGTTCGAGTCACGGCAATGACGTTCAACATCCTGTGATTCTGGGCAAATTACTTAATCTCCCTATACCTAGCAAAAAAATTTATGTGTCCATTAGTAACAAAACTTGTGCTCATGTAAAATGCTCTCATACCTGATTTTTCGGGTCTAGTTTGTGTATATATCAAACTCTATGAAAAAAAGGAAAGGAAAGAAAAAAATACATTAAATACACAAGACATTGCATATTTTAACATAAAATACAAAAATAACTCCAATGGGTGTCCATATGAAGCTCATATATGTCTGAGCATATGTCCTTATTAATTGGATGTGGGATATGCTCAACAAAGGTAAGGAACACCTATATTAATCTTCGACGTTTCAACCTGATAATTTTGTGTGCTCACATCAAACATCCCCATGGGTCTTCATCAGAACAAAGAAATAGTAAGTGCGGCCTGGTGCAAGTGGATCCTGAATTGGCTTCCTGTTCAAACCACAAAAATAGTATCCACAGGGAGTAGGCCCTTAAGATTTGTAAAACTAGGGTCCTTAAGAACCTAGTAGGTCTTAAAAATGCTATTAAAATCAGCGTACGAAGAGAGACTTCTTGTCGACTCCCAAATCGGTATGGCAAATTAACCAATAGCCTAGAGATCCAGAGCGGATTCTCCTACTGGGTAATCAAGAGTGGATGAGTCACATCTTGACTGTTGGGAAACAAATCAATCCTCCTAGGATCTCTAAGGTATTGGTTAATATGTAATATGCAGATTAGAATGGAATGGGAGACCGTGTCAAAGGTGGCAGATAGATCCGATAGCACTTACATGACTGGAGTTCTTGTATCTAAAGAGACACTGATGTTATCAGTGACTGCTAGCAATACAGTCTCAGTAATGTGTAGCTCTCTGAAACCAATTAAGAGGGGCCTAAGATCTTATGCTCTTCAATAATCGATCTAAGCTGTTTAATAATATACCTTTCTAGGGTGTTTGCATGGCGAGGTCACAGCAAGATCATTCTGTAGTTGGAAAGGATATCAGAATTGGCGGAGGTGCTTTTAAGGAGTGGAGATACTTGGGCACATTTCCACTCACTAGGCCCTTTGCAGTGGCTAGTGAGGGACTAAACGTTTCCTTCTTTGCTGGTGCCAGATGGTTAGCTAGGCTGACTGTTATCCAAAGAGGACATGGGTCCCGAGAAGAGCTTGATTTGGCGGCGGCAAGCATTTTCTGCACCTGATCCACAGACAAGAATTCAAAATCACTCAAGGCAGCTATGGCGTTTGGGTGAAGATGACTTATGTCAGGTTCCATTCTGAAAGCCTGAAACCGGTCCTAGGATGCTTGTTTCCAGTTCAGGGAGGACCTGGCCTGGCAGTTTGGGCTGGGCTGTTCCCATTGGGCGCAGGGTCAAGACTGATTTGCATATGGCTGGGTCCAAACTGGATTGTAATGGTGAGCAAAAGAACAATGGAGTTAGGCCCAGATCTCTGTAGAGGGTGAATGTATGACATTGTTCTGCATTCTGTCCATCAAGTGTTCTTTTTGCAGG
Organism: Triturus cristatus; assembly: GCF_964204655.1. Lineage (NCBI taxonomy): Eukaryota > Metazoa > Chordata > Amphibia > Caudata > Salamandridae > Triturus > Triturus cristatus. The sequence goes on along the minus strand of NC_140591.1, from coordinate 1,666,264,579 downwards.
TTCCATTCTAAGTCATTCTGGACTGACTGAAAAGTTCCTGTAGATTGTATTAATTCTAGCTTCTAAGAAGTCAGCTAAGTCATCACAAAAGATTTGGTAGGCCACAAAAGGGGAAAGGCAGGCACTTGGTTTCACAAAGCTTTTTAGTGCTTTGTATAATTCTTTTTTGGAATTACTAACATTGGCAATTGTAGAGGTTATGTGCAGTTTCAGTTCCACCTCAATCAAATGATGGCAAATTACCTAACCTAATCCATTATTCTACTTTATGCGCAGAGGATTTTGTGAGGCGCCATCGGTATTCAAGATGTTTGCAAGTCGATTGGTCCCAACGCAGGGTGTCTGTGTACCATGGACCTTGATTTCCAGAGGAAGCAGAAACGTTTTTTTTAAGAGGAGCTGTTTGGTCAATTGTAGTTATTAAGGAGTCATGGTAGGCGGGCAGAACAGTGTCAACATTTGTGTAGGTTGCTATTGAGGTTTCATGAAAGGCCCTAGTAAAGGTGGCGGGAATGACTGTTTTCCAGGTGCAAAGAGGTCTGCTGACTTCTTTATTAGGTTTTACCAGGGCTTTCTTATGTGGGATGGTAAACTTATTCCAATGGTGATCCGACCAAGTGATTGGAAGCAGAAGTTCAAGTTACTTCTGCAATATTTGTAAATATGAGATACAGCTTGTGCCCTGTCCTATGAGTAGGGTCAGATTCTATATGCTTGAGCACTACTATCTACAGATCTGTTAATAGTTGGGTACTCCTAAGACTTCAGTGTTCTCACCTCATCCTTAAAGAATATCTAGCTACTGTTATGTTCTATCCTCGCAGAAATGTGTTTAAAACTCTTGCCTTAAGTCAAAACAACGATAACACGAAAATTACCCTTTATGACAACTTAAAAAAACATCCGATGCACTGTTTCTGTGAGCGCACCTGTGTCGCCAAATACATCTAACATCAACTCAAAGCTAACCCAATGAATAATACAATCACTAAAACTTGCTTCATCCTAATTATTGTGCTAAAAAATACCATTCATGCTCAACAAACCTAATGGTTAATGAATGAGCGCTAACCCAATGGTGACTGAATGAGCGCTACCCCAATGGTGGATGATTGAGCGCTAACCCAATGGTGAATGAATGAGTGCTAACCCAATGGTGAATGAATGAGCACTAACCCAATGGTGAATGAATGAGCACTGCTTCATGACTGGCTAAATACCACCCCCCTGAGTAAAACCGCATGGCACGTCATACAGAAATGGACTTAAAAAAATACCGGAGGTGAAAGGGGCACAAAATCAAGTGGGAGTCCATTGTTTTACAATGGAAGCTCACCTATGTTACCGCTTAAGACAATAAGTGATGGTAAACTTGCTACATCTCTGTAAACACCGCTGCGGGTGCCCATCATGAAGGAGGGTCCTAGTGGCACACCTCCTTTTACATCAGTTCTTTATGATGCAAATTTGTAGTCCAATCCCTTTGCCCATGTGATGCCATATTGGAACCGGTGCTGAAAATAATGTTTTAAAAAACTGCGGGAAAGTCCAGAGAAAAGCTAAAAAATGTCAAGAATAAACATGAAGAATAAAATTAAAGAATGTGAGTGAACTCGTGAATCAAACATAACTCCAAGTGAACATGGAAGTGTGATCTCCAGACTCTGAAAACCCGATGGGAGTACTATACTGAAAACAGATGGCGGGCACGTTAAATGCTCCAAATTGATTAACAAAACTAAGCTGCCATTTGAGATACTAAACGCGCTCCGTGCTACCGTGCCGCCATTGCGACCAGTAAGTAGGAAGGACAATTTACACTGCTTGGAGAGAGAGGAGTCACCTTCTGTATGTTGATCCATTCTGGGGTCATTACATCAAGTACCACCTTCAAATCCAGACCCAGGGAGGTGTTTGCTTTTCACCCTTGGCACCTCGCTGTTCTGGAGAATTGGACGACCACCGGGGACTAAGAGTCCGATAATCCTCTGCTTGGTAACCAGCTAAACTGGATTAGTGCTTTATAAGTGTGTGGGTGTCCCACTGCTGTGAGGAAGAGGAGCCGCCTGTTGATCCATTGTTTGGGGTCATTACATCAAGTACCACTTTCGAATCCAAACCCAGGGAGGTGTTTGCTTTTTACTTTGGGCTCCTCACTGTTCTCTGGATGGTAATTATTAACTGGAAGTTTTTATTTTTTATTGCTTACTGTTGAGATGGCAAAGGCAAGGCTACGGAGTCCCTCCCTGGGAAGAAGAAGAACATTTCCCAGGATGTTTCTGAATTAATACCATCTACTTCCATGCTAATAAAACACTCAAGGGTGTAGATATATTAACTTAGGAGATGAAATCCCTCCTGGGGAGAAAGGGCACCCAGAGACCAAAAGTTGAAAAAAAGAGAGGCTGGGAAAATAGCCTCAATATTTACCACAAACGGAAACCTAACTTCCTGCCCCTGAGTGATAACCTTTCTCAGAAGCCTGAATCTTAGGGCTGAATGAGAGTAATCCTCCTACAATTGGTCCATTAAATAAGGGGGTAATTCTGATTAAGCCTGTGATTGTATGTTGTAATAGATTTTCCTTACTTATAGCCACTCAATCTGAATCTGGTAATGTGGGTTCGGGGAGGTTGGGAGCGAAACTCATATAATGACTGCAAAATATGGGGCTAGCCAGACAGTGCATATGGGATCTGGTAGTGATGAGGGAATGGATATGTTGAGAATTATCGCTCTTGTCAAAAGGTTGCTGAAATTATCCAATGAGGCATACTCTAAATTAGTAGCCGAACAAACTGGAAAATTGGTTCGGATAGCTAGAGGCAAGCCCCCTCACAGAAGGCTATACGATCAGCACCTGAACCTCATGAGGTGTGACCACTTCTCCAGGCTTCCCGACCCCCTGGCAAATTTTTGCAACCAACTAAGAAGCAATAACCATACTCAAGTACAAGCATGATCGGAGGGTCAAGACCTCCTTGAGGGGGTTAATACCGCCCATATATAGCACATAAGAACGCAGTAAACTCTTGGAAGGGCCAAGCAGGTTATAGCAAGAGACTGAAATTTATTTGACCAAGGTCCCAAAATCACCTGAGGGGTCGAGGAAGGATGAGGTTTTATTAACCAACAAATGTTTTCACTATATAAGATCTACACAGAATTGTTATTCAATCATATGCGAAGATATCACAGCTATAAAGAGATCCCATGACCCTTCAACCAATGGGGAGTCATTTGATTATATTGACATCTGGCTCAAAGATTGTAAAATGGCAAAAAGGCCTGTGGGCTTGCCTCCGAGGAAAAAAAAAATAGGAACCCAAATTCGGACTTTTATATGGGTGTTGATCACCTGCAACATGCAACCATTTCTTGAACTCCAGGAATGCCAGATCCCCCTGTTTCACTTATTTTGGGAGAGGCAGAAGCGTTTTCGAATCCTTTCCAAAGACTAAAGCAGGCAAAATAAATATTCTGACCTAGAATGTGGCTAGCTTATGCCCCTAGTTTAGTAACCCTGATTGGGGACTGTTTATTAACCGATTCGATATTAGTTTACTTCGAGAGACTCTGTAGATGGATCAGGCTTTTTACTGTTTTTTTGTACCAGCAACCACCAATGTGGCTAGCTTATGCCCCTAGTTTAGTAACCCTGATTGGGGACTGTTTATTAACCGATTCGATATTAGTTTACTTCGAGAGACTCTGTAGATGGATCAGGCTTTTTACTGTTTTTTTGTACCAGCAACCACCAATGGTAGGGAACGCCCCTCCTTTGGTCTCCTAGTATGGATACTCACCTCTCTGAATATATCCTCACACCCCCTAAGTATACCATCCTCAGATATACTAGGTATAAAAATTGTTGGGGAGAATACATCTGTGACCACCTGTGAAATGTGTATAATTGGGGCATTAGATGGAGCAGAGAAACCCCAGTTTTGAAACAACTGCGGGTATACCTTGAGATGTGTAATTGTGAAATCCATATCACCCTGTAATTATTGAGGGCGACTTCAATACTTCATTTGAACCACTAGATAGTGATGGTTATTTACTATCCGAGGTGGAAGATGAGGAATTGGGGATATCTGCCCTCGAGATTCCACTTGTAGAGAGGTGGACAGAGGTAGCATACCAGTCGCTCTTACTTATGTTAGCTGGTGGTTTGAGGAGCTTCAATGGGCAAACAAAGTCAGACTTACATGCCTTACATACCTATAATCAAATTGGTCGTACTAGTAGGATAGATTATATACTGCTTTCCATTTCTTTGTGGAAATTTGTTGATGATAGCATGATAGTTACTAGATCCGATAGTGGCCATAATGATGTTGTTTGTAAATTGTCCAATTTGATTGCCCATCATGAGTAAATCCCATTATCTTGTGTTAACAATTTAAAACCAGCAAATGACAACTGGAGGCTTAAATGGGCTAATGTAGTATCTTGGCCGGAGTTAGCAATGGCTATGACTAAGGTATTGAAGGAGGGGATAGAGAGTCTGAAGGGCCTCATTACCCGAACTCAAGACAATTCAAGCAAAGCTTTTTTTAAACTTTGGGGGGGCTGCTTTATACAAGGCCAATGGAAACCTATGCAAAGGGGAAATGTTTCTACTGTATAGTACAATAATGATTACAATCTAGCTAAGCAACAGTTGTGCAAAGCCTTGAAAGATAAGGATCCAGTGCAAGTACAATTGCAGAGAGAATTGTACAAGCAGGCTCAGGTTAAAGCTTGTACTAGTTGGGGAAATCAAATTTTGGGTAAACTATATAAGGCTGTGATTTCTAGGGATGTTAAACGATGTTGGTACTTGTAGCCAATATGGGGCAGAACCCCAAAGATCATCTGGCTAATACTAATAGTATACTGACTTGTCTAAACTATTTGACTTTGCATCGGGTCTATTTAGGGGTGTGTCCCAAAAGCACCTGGTAATAAGGTATGTTCATTAAAAACTATGTTATCATATGATGAAACCCTAGCTGCAATTAATTGTGTTGCTTTAGCGAAAGCTGCAAGTCCAGACGGAGACTCAGGTTATTTGTTTTGTGCAGATGCTGAGAGTTGGGCTATTTATAACAACATCCTGTACAATGCAATTTTTAAGGGGGCACTAATACCTGACAGCTGGAAAGCTGCAGAGATAGTGCCAGTATACAAAAAGGGGCTCCTGAGATTCACCCATAATCTATAGGCTCATTCGTTTGATTGATGTTTTGCAGATGGTATTTAGGAGGCAGGTCTTAAAGAGACTTTAGGATTACATTGATGAGACAGAGGCTTTGTCACATCTGCAAACAGGTTTTCAGAATGGAATTCAGGTTTATGGCCATTTATTGGAAGACTCCAAAAGTTGTACTTATATATGGTCTTTGTGGACCTTAAATCTGCACTCGACCTTGTCCCTAGGCAACACCTTTGGAGGTGCTACAACATAACAGGTTCCCTGAAGATTTACTAAGTATCATAATTCGATTACAAGTGGATACATACTCATAGGTTAGATGGGGCCCACTGGGGGAGTTACCAAGACAGATAGCAGCTCCCAAAGGGTTCTGCCAAGGCTGCGTATTGGCCTGACCCCATTCTCCATAAGTTTCAGTGGTGTGGTCACTTATCTGACAAATCTTGACGGTGATGCCCAAAAGATTGCAGGAAAGAAAGTTCCACTCTTGTCAGCAGATAATACTCTGTTAGTGTCGAAGAACCCAATGGGCCTATAGACACTACTTGATCGGTTCTGTACAGAAAGAGGGCTGATAATAAACCAATCAAAAACTAAATTTATGACTATTCACTCCCATAAGTCTTTTAGGGGAAGCATGATGTGGAGGGTTCAGACCTAGCAAGAGTCTTAGAAGTTGACTACTTCGGTGTACGGTTCAACCAAAAATTTCCTGGTCTCTATCCCAAGAAGCCTATCTTTGTAGATGTAGGAACGCAATCCCACCTGAGTTAGAACCATCTAGGGGGTAATGCTAAGGGGTAACATTTGAGCGGATTCTGTGCCATAGAACACTTCTAGAATGCCACATATAAGTGGAGGACACAAATATATACATACATACATTGAGGCTGTAGGTTGGGGGTGCTGGCTGATGCACTTGCTGCATCTCCAATAGAGATGAGAAGAGCTGGTCTATGGTTCAAGAAACAGCCAAATAGGTAATAGGTAATAGGTTTCACAAGAAGGAATAATAGGAGCTGGGCATTGATAATGATATGATGCTGCATAGTTGTGTCCTTTCTTCTATTGACCATGATCAGGGAATTTACACTGATCTCTTTCAGAGCGATGGCTATTTTGTCAGTATGGAAAAAGTCTGTGTTGAAAATTCTATTCTAAACTATTTTTTTAGTACAAGAAACAGACATCAGTCCTTCCTTATGGATGAGACATTCTTGGCCTTATCTCAATGTTGCCTTCCTAGATATTTCTCATGGTTTCATGACGGGAACTGATGCTATCTTCTAAACAGTGTCTAATTAGATGCCGTAAACATATTCTGTATCAAACTGTGCAAAGTACAATTGTTTTATAGAAATCTTGTCGAGGGTTTATTTACCTTTCATTGCAATTCAATCCACTTTTAAGTTCATATCAAATTTACTGGCGTCTAATTCATCCAAGTCCTTTGTGGAGTAAACAGGATCACTCCTCTCTCTTCACAAGTATTTTCAGTTTATACTTTCAAGGTGTGTGTCTTCATGTTTACATGTTCTGATGTTTCCTTTTTCTCATCTTCATGTCTCAGTCTCTGACCGGTCACCACTCTCTTTTCTCCCCAGGTCCCCCGCTCTGTCTGCAGTGAGAGTTGTCCCCCTGGGTACAGGAAGGCTGCCAGACAGGGGGAGCCCTTGTGCTGCTTCGACTGTGTCCTCTGCTCCCAGGGAGAGATCAGCAATGGCACAGGTGGGTTAATCCTTCCTCTTCACTGCATCCTGTGCTTCAGAGAACAGCTCAAAGTTGCTAAGATTTGTATTTAGTAAGATTGTCAATTTTGTCTTCAGAATACAAGCTTTGATGATACACAGACTGGCACCTTTTTTATTTACTGTCAATTAGAAGAGTATGAAGTAGCATAAATATACTATGTTAGGTGATCATTCAGTCAATTTATAGCTTGAGGGTCTATCTGAGTGAACCAATATTGCTCAAGTAATTCCTCATTGGAAGTTTACCTTATCAAAAAACTGTAATAAGTTCCCCAAGTCTGTTCAAGGTTCAAAGTCAGAGACCTAAAATTCATAGGGGCATATCAGCAAGGGCCGGCGACAAATATCGCTAAGTGCACTTAGCGCTAGGATCATTATCGCTGGCTAGCGTGGATTTTTATCGCTGAGATAGCGTGCTATTAGCAATGCCTATCTCATTAGAGATGCAAAGGTGGGCGTTATGGGAAAGGGAGCTAAAGCAAGGAATCACGCGTTAGCGTGACCTTGATGATTAAGCGATAAAATTATCGTCGCTGTTCGTCCGAAAACGGACGCTAAAGCGGCGATAATTTGTCATCGCCAGCTTGCTGATATGCCCCTGAGTTTCCAATAATGGCTCAGAAATTCTGTGCCATAGATTGTCCAAAACCAATCAGGAAAGCAAGAAAGCTAAAAGTAATTAAAAGCAAACTGCATTTCTAAAGTTCAGAAAACAAATGGATAAAACTTACTTCAATTAATTGAAAATCAGATTTCTCATAAGCAAACCAGTAATAGAGCATAGAAAGGATGTGTGGGGCTGACCTGCCTGTAAAGCTGCATTACTAAAGAAGCAAAACACCCAGCCAGACAAAAGACGTGCCTCAGTCAACACCCTTCCTTGCACAACCAGAGGGAATCTGCGATGTGCACGATCCCACTTGGAAAGGTGTAATCTAATACACATTACTTAAATGTGATATAATAATACAGCTCTGCCCCTCCACTGCACAGCCACATGTCTGGATATCAAATTGTAATATGACACCCACTAAAAAGGAATCAACAAAAACTGCTAACAACAATTATTTAGCACAAAACACACATTACCAAGTGCCTGGAATGGCATACCTCTTGTGGATACAGCTCCTGACAAGAGTACCTTTGTTGGAGTGTCCAAGCCAAAAATAATTGGGTCCATAAACACATGATCCAATTATTTTGGACCTGGAGACACTGGGTCCATGCTGCTCAGTGGAGCTGTGGGGGCTGTGAGCAACTGCTGCACCCGGCCTCCCTTGCTTGCATACTGCAGAACGGAGTTCCCCCCAGCTGATGCAAAGCCTGATCTGCCCTCCTACTACACCCTACCCCAGCCATCCTGTGGCACTGAGAGAAAAGACCTTCCACACATTTACCACCTGCTCCAAGCAAGTGGTAACTGTGTGTAGATTAGGGCCTCTTTTTCCCCAGAAGGAGGAAAATGGACCTGATATTTCCTTGTTCATGCATTATTCCTCATTCATAAACTCACAGAGAGAAACTAGACAGTGTAATGAATTCTGGCTTTGGTATCTACACGTGGAGTTAACCGAAAACTTAAAATGAGGCCCAATTTTCTAAAAAATTGTTTCTAAGCAGAAAATGACAACAAAGAGTTCCTGGCACTTGAAGAGCAAAGGGATTCAGCTCAGACCATCAACGACATTAGGACATGGGATAGCAATGGGATGTGGCTGCAAAACAAGACCAAGAACATCAACACCCAAACATGCCATACAATTTCAGTAGAACAAATGTTACAGAGTACCAGCAAATATAACTCAAGCATCATATGTTATAAAAATACATAATTTATTCTTCTGCCTCTTATCGGAATCATTTCAGTTGAGCAATTTTTAATTAGGCAAACTTTTAAATATTTAATATTGAACATAATTTTTGTAAATTTTGTCACACTTTAATAAATGTATTTACTTTCCCCTATCTTTAACTATAAGAGATCTTCACAATCAAGATGGAGCTTTCTGTATGTTAAATGACAGGGGAAATGTGCCCTATATTTTTCCATCAACAGTTCTTTTTGCATTTGTCACCCCAAGGGGGACGGGTATGCTCAGACGTGAGTCCCGTGCTCTCCATGCCATTGGTATCAGGCTATCCTGGCTGAAGAGGGGTGAAACCCCGAAACCGGTCCTAGGATGCTTGTTTCCAGTCCAGGGAGGACCTGGCCTGGCAGTTCGGGCTGGACTGTTCCCATGGGGCACAGGTTCAAGACTGATTTGCATATGGCTGGGTCCAAACTGGAATGGCATGGAGAGCAAAAAAATGATGGATTTAGGCCCAGTTCTCTGTACCGGGGTGAATGTGAGACATTGTTCTGCATTCTGTCCATCAACAGTTCTTTTTGCATTTGTCACCCCGAGGGGGACGGGTATGCTCAGACATGAGTCCCGTGCTCTCCATGCCACTGGAATCAAGCTATCCTGGCTGAAGAGGGGTGAAACCCCCAAACCGGTCCTAGGATGCTTGTTTCCAGTCCAGGGAGGACCTGGCCTGGCAGTACGGGCTGGACTGTTCCCATGAGTCAGAGGGTCAAGACTGATTTGCATATGGCTGGGTCCAAACTGGAATTGCATGGTGAGCAAAAAAATGATGGATTTAGGCCCAGATCTGTGTACTGGGGTGACTGTATGAGATTGTTCTGCATTCTGTCCATCAACAGTTCTTTTTGCATTTGTCACCCCGAGGGGTATGGGTATGCTCAGACGTGAGTCCCGTGCCCTCCATGCCACTGGAATCAAGCTATCCTGGCTGAAGAGGGGTGAAACCCCGAAACCTGTCCTAGGATGCTCGTTTCCAGTCCAGGGAGGACTTGGCCTGGAAGTTCAGGCTGGACTGTTCCCATGGGGCACAGGGTCAAGACTGATTTGCATATGGCTAGCTCCAAACTGGAATGGCATGGTGAGCACGAAAATGATGTATTTAGGCCCAGATCTCTGTACTGGGGTGAATGTATGACATTGTTCTGCATTCTGTCCATCAACAGTTCTTTTTGCATTTGTCACCCCGAGGGGGATGGGTATGCTCAGATGTGAGTCCCGTGCTCTCCATGCCACTGGAAACAAGTTATCTTGGCTGAAGAGGGGTAAAACCCCAAAACAGGTCCTAGAATGCTTGTTTCCAGTCCAGGGAGGACCTGGCCTGGCAGTTCGGGCTGGACTGTTCCCATGGGGCACAGGGTCAAGACTGATTTGCATATGGCTAGGTCCAAACTGGAATGGCATGGTGAGCAAAAAAACAATGGATTTAGGCCCAGATCTCTGTACTGGGGTGAATGTATATCATTGTTCTGCATTCTGTCCATCAACAGTTCTTTTTGCTATATTTTTCTATAGCAGTACCTCCACCCCAAGTTGCAGAGATTTCCGTATGGAAAAGTATATGGAAAATGTTAATAAATTCCTTAAGCTTTATTTGGTTTTGCTTAATAATAATGTAAGTAATTTTATATATTTATTTTAAAAGTAGATCAAAAGGAAAGCATCTGCAGACAATTAGCAGAAAGTTGAATGAATAGAATAATTTAAATGTATTAACATAAATTAAAATTATTCTGCTAAATTTGATGAATAGAAAAAATGAAAGGTAATTGAATTATATTTTAACAGCACTTAATCTAGCATTGATTTTCAATAAAAAAACAGCTTTTAAAAAGTTTTGCAAATAAGTATAAATATGTATTCTTTTGAGATATTTTTTTACATTAAATTATATTTGTTTATATTTTTAACTAGTTCAAATTATTTACTTTAATTCAACATTATTTCCTATGGCGTTTTAGTTTAAACCCATACGTCCATTATTTTCTACAGGAGGCGTGGTAGCAGAATTTGTTACCATGTGTGGTGCTGAATAATATTTGTTTTTCACAGTAGTAAGATATACTCAAAAATGTGGCTCCACCCCTACAACTTGAATAACTTTATATTAGGATTTTCTGAATGGTCTAAATTAGAAAGGTTACCCAAAAGTTTAAGAGTTACTCCCCTTTGAAGTTTCACCAACTTATGTATCTACATGTCTCTACTTATATCCAATTGGCATATTTAATTTGCTTATAAGTGCCTTTTAAAGTGCTATACCACATACCCAGGGCCTGTAATTAAATGCTACCAGTGGGCCTGCAGCACATATTGTGCCATCCACTCGCCATTGCAGCCTGAATGCAGTTTTAAACTGCCATGTTGAATTGCCATTAAAACCTTGTTGCTAAGCCTTGAACTCCCTGTTTTATTACATATAAGTCACAGAGGCATACTAATCATAGCGTTTGCAACATATATTTTACAAATCAGTGGACAAGGACACAAACGTCTCAAAATTGTGAAAACAGGTGCCCGTGATAGCTCATTATTAGATTGAAAAGGTGCACAATCCTATCAAACCAATCTCTAAAGCCTTTCACAGTATTCCAGTGATATGAGTAACAAGGTCAAGGTGCCTGGTGTATCCCCAAGTCCTCCTGGTAAAAAGGATCAAGCTATCTACACAAACTTACACCCAAAAATAACACCAATAGAATCAGGCAATCAGGCATTAAACAACAGCAAATGTTATTACACAACATATCTAAAAAAATATATAGATATATTAATGAGCATCTCTGCTAGTCCAGGATCACAGAGAGCGGCATGCACTGTCTCTATGTCTGAAAGCAGAGCCAAATTACGAATACCTGTCACCTTCGTGTCATTTGGAAGTGACAAATGAAGGTTACCCGACTGGGACATACTGGGACCTTTCTGTAGAGACTGGACTCTAGCTTACTCGTGACAATATACATACTTTTACTAACTTGCTATCATGCAGGCTTTGAACTGAGAGGGTCTTGCTTTTTCATGTGTTTATTCTCTTAACTAGATATTTCAATAGCTGCTGAGTTATCACCAGTAGGTATAAATTGCATGTTATTATTTGGTCTCCTTCAGGATATAGCTCACAGTAATGGATTTCATTGGGAGCCACAGACGGAGAACATTTCTATAAAACCTCTATACTACAGGGAGGAAAGTACACACCTGATGATGAGAGTTACACATTGCCTTCCATCTGCAGGTGTTGAACCTGGCCCTCTCGGCAGGTTCTCCCCCAAACATTTTGCCTTTAACATCCACATGTTTGCTGGATTCAGTTTTGTTGGCCTTAGGACTCCGTGTAATTTACCACTGCTAACCTTTGTAAAAGTGCTTTTACTCACTCCCCTAAAACAGATTACATTGACTTATATCCAATTGGCATATTTAATTTGCTTATAAGTGCCTTGTAAAGTGCTATACCACATACCTAGGGCCTGTAAGTAAATGCTGCCAGTGGGCCTGCAGCACATATTGTACCATCCACTCGCCATTGCAGCCTGAATGCAGTTTTAAACTGCCATGTTGACTTGCCATTAAAACCGTGTTGCTAATCCTTGAACTCCCTGTTTTATTACACATAAGTCACTCCTAAGGTAAGTGCTAGATACCCCAAAGGGCAGGGTGTTGTGTAATTAAAAGGTTAGACAAGTAAAGTTAATTTTAACATGTCAGAGGAGTGAAGTTTTTCACTTCTGTGAGTCCTACCCTTCCCAAAGAATAATATTGGGGAATATATATTTCATTTGAGAAACTATAATTTCTATTTGGGAGCGGTTAGCATACTTTATTTCTTTGGAACTGCCATGAGAATCCCTATTTAATGGTAAAGTCTGTTTTTTAATTTCAATTTGGTAAATGGCGCTTTTAGCAAGTTAGCATTTTTCTGCCCTTGGCCTTTTTGTGCCTGCAGCCTGTCTTGGGTCACATGACTTGGTATTACTGACAGTTAGACTTTGTGAGATACTCTCAGACTCTCACACAATAAAAGGATTAGGTGTGCCTAGATGGACATCTGCTAGCAGGATGAGGGCGGGGCTAAGCACAAACTCACTTGTAACTGAATAGTGAGTTCTCTCATCCCTCACACAAAAGATCTATCACGTTGACATTGTCACTGCAGCCAGCTTAAACCAGAGCAAGGGGGTCAGGCAGTTCCATGCATATCAAAGCCACTGTCTAGAAGCTTCCCCCACCTTCCAGAATAAAGGTGCTAGGGTAATAAAAGGGAACCTCAGACACCAACTCTTCAGTACGCTTCTGAACTGCCAGGACAAGGACTGCTGTGCTGTTGAAAGAACTACTCTGCTGCACTACTGCCCTGATGGACTGCTGCTTCACTGAACTGCTGCCCTGCTTCCAAACTTTCCTCTTGCCTGGCAGTAGAACTAGACCTGCATCTTGAACTCAGGGCTGCTAGAGTGACTCAAGGGATAGTCTGCTGGTCTCCTGATATGAGCCCCAGGGACATAAAAGGCTCCATGCACCAGCACCTGGACACAGCTGAAATGAGTTCCTGCCCCCACCCCCCAAGTGGTGCACCTCAGCTCCTGGACACTTGGAGTGTCCTCAGAGAGCTGTAGTTGGAAATGTGGGCTCTTAGAGACCGCAAATGGATCAATTCACACCGACCTCACCACCCGCACCGCGATTCAGCACAAAGCTCCAGCAACTGCATCTTCATGCTACAGCATCGACCGCTGTGGGGGCTGTTAACGAAAAATGTGCCAGCAAGACTCGGTCTGCTCGTCACACTACTCTGGCTCCCGTGATGCTCTCCCCGCTCCTTTTGGCACCCTTCACCACAAATGGGACCCTTGGCGCTGACATGAGAAGGTAAACTTCAGCTGGCCTTATCTTGTGACTGTGGTCAACCTACTCTCAAGTGTCGCTCTCATGGGCTATCACTAAATTATCACTAAAGGCTTTAAGAATTCATAACTCTTATTCTACTGATTGGATTTTTGTTTTTTGGCGTTAAATATTTATTGAAATTGACTAAATATTTTTAATTTGGTGGGATTTTTCCTGTGTTGTATTTACACTTTATTATTGTTTGTGTGTTGCATAAATACTTTACACATTGCCTCTAAGTTAAGCCAGGCTGCTTTTTGTGCCAAGCCGCCCAGAGTTCAACACAGTTAATTTACTGACTTTTTGTGATTCTCCCTGCAGGGCTGTAGCTTGGCCAGGGCTCACACCCCCAGTCAACCAGCAACCCAATTCCTCAATACAGGTATTTTTTTTACAAGCAGTGGTTGTGTAGTCTCTATTGTTTCCATATTTAAACCATGCACACTAAATCTGATCCTTCCTTGTAAATCACTTATAGCCAGAGGAGCAGTTCATTCAGGCACCAGGAGCAGCACGCTATTTTATCCTTAACATAGTCACTAATAAAGTTGATCCAAGATGTTGAGTTTGCAGCTGTCTAAACTGGCCATCCCAGGATACATAGATGCAAAGCATCCTTCTCCCAAGATTGGGGCATCACTTCAAATGGCACACTGGTGATAGGATGAGGAGGAGGGATATGCCATCAATGTACAGTCTCGGGTACAGAATAACTCACTACATGCCACAATGCTGTGGCTGCACTGTGTGCATTTGCATGCACAACGTGGCAGGCACCCACGTCATCCATGCAAATGCAGGGGGGTACCTATGTGCCCCCCCAACCCCAACATCCAGGGGGCCCGCAATGGGCCACCAACTCCGGAATCCACATACCTTTCCGTGGCGGCAAAGCATCGGACGGTCTTTCCATCCGCCGTGGTCCCCCCGCCATATTATGAAATGGGAGGTGGGCGGGGTATGATGTAGGGTGGAACGCCACCGCCATGCGGGCGGTGGTGATCCGCCCTACATCATAATACACAAACCACATTGGGGCTTGTGCATCGTGAATAGGAACACGCATCTTTTTCACTCACAATTCATTGTCAGCCATGCCTCAACAACTCATTTTCCAGTGGGATTCTGATAGGATACATAACAATGGAAATAACTTTTTGGGAAAAAAAGTTAGTTTATCATCTTAGTTGCATTCAAGCATCATAGGGGCATATTTACAAGCCCCTGTCATCACAGGATCGTCACTTTTAATTATGTCACTGTGGCGATAGGGGCTTTGCCTTATTTACAAGGCAGAGTTAAGCCACCTAACGTGGCTTAACGCCACCTTGTAAATAATGCACTCTTTCCCGCTATACTTAGCGTTAAAGGGGTGGGCAGAGGGTGTTGCGGTGGGCTTTCCACCGCAACACTTATTGATTTTGACGCTGTCTACTACATACAAGAGTGCCGTAAAAAGGAGGAGGCACCTTAAGACCATCGAAAACCTGTTTTTTACATGGCGAAACGAGGAGAAATGCTTCATTTCTCCTCATTTTTGCCCTTTCTATGTGTGCTGCATTGTGCAGCACACATTGAAACAGCAAAAACGCCATGAACGAAGGTGCCCCTTCCTGCACATAAACAATCATTACAAAATGACGATTTGCAACTTCTATGTGTGCTGCTCAATGCAACCTACATAGAAATGTCAAATCACTATTTGTGATTTGTAGTCGTTTATGTGCAGGAAGGGGCGCCTCAATGCAGGAACCCTTGCACTTTGGTGCACGGGTGCCGGCATTGGTGCTAGGCAGCTTCCTTCAGTGCCAGCGCAGGGGGAAATGCAGGGATATGCCATATATTTGTAAATTCGGCTCATCACTGTGCTTCATGCCACGCTCAGCCATTCCCTTGTAAATATGTCCCATAGTTTTCTAATATTTTTGTGTTATAGTAAATAAGAATCCACTGCAATTCCCACAGAGGCAGTCCATTCAATAACCACAAACACAATGGACACAGAGTCACCAAAGTGTCAGGAGCAACAGAACTAGCATGACACGCCCTTTGACCTTTACAACCTCATAGGAAGTGAAATCATATAAACCTTGGCCCTGGTTCTTTCCAGGTAGGCATGTCACATGATCCAAATGTCACAATAATTGACATCAATGATGTTCCATAATATGATTAGTATAACAACATAACACAGGCAAATGTCTATTTGCAAACCCAGCGCAAAGTGTTAAGACAGGATTTACTATCCCACAAAAATTAGGATTTGCATTGGATGGTAACCAGAAGTTATTTCATGGATGGTGCATGGCCGCTCCCATACAACCACCCATGGCTGTTGATGCAAATCCTTATCTACAAACATAAGTAGACAGGAATTAGTGCCACAATCTTTAGCCAACTTGAGGCAGGTGTAATATGGAGAATTGTTTTCTTTTCTCCTTGTGTTTTTCTAATCTTGAAAGTGTGCTACATTGTACAGCACACATACAAAGTGGAAAAGCAAAAACACATAGGGGCAGATTTACAAGCCCCTTGCGCCACTTTTGCATCACTTTTAACATGGGAAAAGTGACGCAAAAGTGGTGCAAGGGGCTTGTAAATCTGCCCCATAGTTTTTGAATTGGAAGGAACCCCTTTCAGTACAAGCCTATGCTTTAGAGAACACACACACCTTCAGACTATGACACAAGGGTGTATGGGTTGGCGCATGGCTGTCAAAAGTGCACTAGCACATGGGGAGGAAAAACTGCTCCATATTGTAGTAGATATGGCACATTTTTCTTTCTCCATTTGCCGTAAGACAGCACAGTAATTTTGGTGGAGCATTTTCTTGTGCCAAACAGTAGTAAATCTGGGCTGCAATCACACACAATGTCACTCACTACCTGCCACTCCCTTTGAAACATACACACTTCACACTTGTTTATACTTATAGACACACTCTCATACATACACTTACTTTCACCCATAAGCACACATACAATATACATTTGAAATAATTGTACTTACCAAAGCTGCTACCAAATATCCTGTTCCAGCAAAGTGTGCTCTATTTTATTACAATAATAGTGTATACTAGAATATTATAGACTATTAGCATATGAAAAATGAGCATACAAATGTAATATGGAGCTATCCCTGTGATCTTGGCAAACATCTTGCCCCCTCTAAGCTGTAACTCCTGCCAACCCTTAAATTATGTCCATGCCAGAAACCAAGCTTTGATGAGGATACCTTGGCGAGGAAGCAACAAACTTGTTGATCATACAAGACTTTGATGTAAACTCTTTGCTAGATGAGACAAGAGGTGTGCTGAAACCCAGTCACTAATTTAATTAAGAATGTACTGTTAGTGTTTGAGAAACTGGGCAAAATCTCAGCTGTCTAGATTTAGGGGCATGAGAAAGCCCATGCTTTACTTATCAGTCTCATGTTGGTGTGGATTGAAATGGGCCCCTCCATTGTGGTATCTCACTTACTCACAGGCACGTTTAATGATTATTTTAGGCTAAACCCTGAAAAAATGAGTTTTTTTAAAAGGACATATATTAAGCAGTTTTTGTAATAAGAAATAAAAATAGAATTTATGCAAACATCTTTATTCTTTTCAGATGCAGTGAAATGCTTGAAATGTGTTGAAACCCAGTGGTCCAATAAGAGACATGATCGATGCGTTCAAAAGCAGGTTGAATTTCTAACAGTGGATGACCCCTTGGGTCTAATACTGGCCGTCTGTGCATCAGTTCTGACCCTGATCACTGCTTCTCTTCTGCTTCTCTTCAACAAGTACAAAGACACTCCCATCGTCAAAGCCAACAACCGGGAGCTCAGTTACCTGCTTCTCATCACCCTCATGTTCTGCTTCCTTTGCTCCTTCATGTTCATTGGTCACCCTACGAAGCTCACCTGCATGCTGCGACAGACTATATTTGGGGTGATTTTTTCCATCAGTGTGGCCTCTATTCTGGCAAAAACAATTCTTGTTGTTCTCGCTTTTAAGGCCACAAATCCCAGCAGTTCATCACGGAAGTGGCTGGGATCAAAAACACCATTTTGTATAGTTTTCTTCTGTTCGTTGATCCAAATTGTAATCTGTGTTTTGTGGCTAGCAAAGTCTCCTCCATTCCCAGAACTGAACATGAAATTGTACAAAGAGAAGATCATTTTTGAGTGTAATGAAGGAGACACCATTTTCTTCTACTGCATGCTGGGATACATGGGCCTCCTGGCCACAGTCAGCTTTATAGTGGCCTTTGTCTCAAGGGATCTCCCTGGAAGTTTCAACGAGGCCAAGCTGATCACCTTCAGTATGCTGGTGTTTGTCAGTGTGTGGATCTCCTTCATCCCGGCGTACCTGAGCACACGAGGGAAGTACATGGTGGGCGTAGAGGTGTTTGCCATCCTGTGCTCCAGTGCTGGACTGCTCGGCTGTATATTCTTTCCCAAGTGTTACACCATTCTCATAAGGCCTGAAAGAAACTCTAGGATATCTTTAGTAAGAAAACACAAAGTCAAAGAAGGATGATTGCCATTGATGAGTTATATTTTCTGGTACCCTGATAATTAATTAGGATGATTGACAATCATGATGACCATTAAAAGTGACATTCCAAAACCATGTAAAAATGTTCAACCACTATAAAAAAGCCTTAGGTAGGTGGTGGTGCAGGTATCTTCTACATATTTAACACTGTTATGTTTTATTCACGGCTATGAAGTCGCAGAGACTACTGACCTTTATCAAAGTGGGAGTTCTAGCATTTTTCACTAAGAACCTCATAGCAGGGTCCCAGTTAATGCTGATTCATACAGTAACTGGTAACGTTGCTGATCTATGATGTTTTACTCTGAGACTCCACCTGCCAGCAGGAACTGGAATTCCTCAACTAAAAGGGGATTCTCAGAGTCCCACAATGGGTGTGGCTAGCTAGCCAATATGACGGATGCGCTCCAGCGAGGCTCCACACACTTGTGCCATTATCCGTTAGCAATCCTGCACCGGCAGATGCATCTCCAGCCTAAACCTGCCTCACCTGCCTCCCAAAGTTATTCCCTACCAGCGCTTTCTTAGACAGACTTGCTAGATACCCAGGAGTCAGAGAGAGGTTATGATGGGATCGGGTAGCAGTGAAGGTGTGCGGCCTGAGATGGTGGCAGAGGGGCTACTTGCACACAGATTAGGGGCAGCACCACCACCACTGGATGATTTTGCTTACCCTGAATTGCCCCCCCAAAATGCTGCGCACACTTGTCAGAACCCCTGTGGGTGCCGCCATCGGGGACCGGCTGGATGGGATGATTTTGTTGGCCTAGTTGACACCAAAGCTACTGAGGTCCCTGCAGGACTGGTATAGGGTGCTGCTGAGGTGGACTGACTGTGAGGGAGAGTTGGCATGAGGGAGGTGGCATTGGACAGGAATGCTGACGCTGTTATCACTGGGCTGCTCCCCCCCTGTCCACGAATAGTCTCAGTAACCCAGAGGCCAGGTTCCGCAATGCAGAGGATTGGCCAGGACTGGCGTGACGTGCCACATGCCTAGGTCGACTCCCCTGCAGCAGTCCCTTGTGGTGGTGCCTGCAGAATTGCACACTGGCCTAGACCGCAAAAGGGCTGCTGCTTTTGACTGATGAGTGGGTGGGGGAATGGGGGTGTTGTCAGGCCCAGACCCCCAGGTCTATGGGGTTAACTGCTTGTGGCTTGCTCTGAACCTGTGGGGGCCCACCCTGGTTGGGCACTAGCAGGCCATTGTGGCTGGGCAAGCGGAGTGTGATGGAGCTGTTTCTCTTCCAACCGCGTGGTATACCCCACTGAGTGTTGCCGTCACTGGGCGAATTAGAGCTGCAAAGTATCTGCAGTGGAGCCTGTTTGACCTAACCTGGCCTTCTCTCCCCCTGATGCTTTTATTGCTGTCCTGCAGCTGTTCACCAGACACTACCCTTGACCAAGCCCAGGACTATATTTGCCTATCCGAGCCTGGACGTGTGGGCATGCATGTGGACTGCTAGCAATTAATGCATGTATGCATATTTAGAGCCCACTCACATAGAATTTTCCCTTTGTCCATTGGAATACTAACAAAGTGACTGAGATCTCCTCTGGGCACAACACATTCTGGTGCCTGTAAATGGGCCACAGTTGCTGATTCTGAGACTTGCTAGCATTGTTGTGCTACCCTATGTTGACACTGTGCCTTGATTATCTTACTACCCTGGTCATGTGGACCCCCTTCTCACTTTCTCCCATGATACATCCTGCTCAATCAGACATTTCTGACTTCTCCGGTAAGTCAGTGAGAGGAGCGACAGAGGATCTTAACTACTGGCCAAGCAGCAGGGAAAACTATGAAACTGGAATACTAGCGAACTGCTAGCTAGCCCAACATTGTAGCCCCTCAATATAATCCTATCCAGCATCAGGCTCTCTGATGCATAGCACCCAACAACTGGTCATGGGTCACCTTCACTCAGCCGCCCGCGCCAGCTCACACTGAGATGACTATGAAGCACCCGCACGGCATGCAATTGGGAGCCGAGCCGCCTCTTGCTGGTGTGTCACTAGGTGCCAAACTGGATACAGTCCTGCAGGCTGTGGAGAAAATTGGTGCCACACTTGAATTGATGAAGTCAATGCAGACTTCAATCTCCTACATGTAGACCACCGCAAACTTACGGATAAAGTGCGAAATGATGAACTAACACTCACTAAACTGCAGCTGATCACACCGCCCTGATGCAGTCTCTAGTGGACTGGGTTCATACCTTGGAGCACAGGGTGGAAGATGCTGAGGGACGCTCCTGCAGGAATAATATTTGGGTTATGGGGTTGCCAGAGGGGGAGGGGGGCCAGGACGTTGACTGAAAATTGGATCAGCATGCTCTCACCCTTCTCAGTTGAACAGGCTCACCAAGTTCCGACACGAAGGTCACCACCTGGCTGTAATCCTAGACATTTTTTGTTTTGCCTGCTGAACTATACAGATACCACTCTACATGAATTGCGCAAGCTACAGGGGATCACGTGATCAACGCTTCAATGGTGGTCTTCCCAGATTGCACTGTAGAGGTCAATAACATAGGAACTCCTTTCAAGCACTCAAGAGGCAACTATGTAAAGTGGATATAAGCTGCTCCTTGTTGTTCCCTGCCCCACTCAGTGTGGCACTAGATGGACATACTCACTTCTATTACTCTCCTGGAGAATCTTAGGATTATGTAGAGGCTAATGGTCTCATTGCCTTGCTCCCTTAGGTTGAACCCAGGGAAGCACAGTCCACCAGGAAAATGTGCTGTCCTGGCAGGTGCGGGTGGGCATGCTGCGCCCACCAAGGCTGTACAGAATCTTGAACAAGTGTTGGATGAGTGCATACAAGCCCCACAGATGGCATCCACATTGCGGGAGCATGCCTCCATCATTAGTCACAATGTTGGCTCCACGAAATCACTCAGCGCTGACAGCTCAGGTAACACTTGGCTGTCATGAGTAGGAACATCAACTCCGCCAACTATCACTCCGCAAACAGCAGATTACATTATTTGAATCTTTGGCACCAATTTCAATTACATCAGAGTTTGCCTTTCAGTAAACTAGTGCCCACTTGCACTGTTTAATAAAAGTAAATGTTATTTACTCCTGTGTTCAGGGGGATAGGGGTCAAGAAAAGTCACAGGTCCCATTGAATTGTCACTGAGGTGGGATTTAAGTTTCTAAAGTGTTGAAACTCGACATTAAAGCGTACTGATAGCTGATATACTATAACCTCCATACTAGGGGTGGTGCACTGCTAATTTGAGACACCTCTATGCACCATCAACTTAACCGATACTCTTGGTGGTTGCAGCAGCTAATTCAGCAGTTTCGCCAATTGACTATTGCTTTTCTGCCCTAGTAATGTTTTATGTATAGAGATTTCCTTCCACTCTTATTATTTTTCACAAGTTATGCCCTGTTGCCCTCACATGCCCAGCTTCCCTGTCCGCCCTTACTCACTGGCGCCTTCACATGGGATGGGACCCATTGCTTGGGTGGGAGAGAAGTGTATGTGTGACACTGTTGCGATACCATCATGACCCACACTGACATAATCACCTGTAATGTGCAGGGCATGCACACACCCTCACACCATTATGCAGTGTTCTCATACCTTAAGCATAGGTCCACTCACAGAGCACTGTTGTGCCTCGCTGAGGCTGATCACCTTCATCAACGAAGGCAGGGCCAGGTGTTTGAAAATCACAATCCAGAAGAGACAAGGGATTAAGTCCTCTCTGACTCCCTTAGCAAACCGTAAGTCTCACACAACAGAGATAAACTTTATAGTACCAATAGAGATCCTATACAGTCAAAACGGGAAAATCACAAGATTTTTTAATACTGCCCTCACACACTTGGTAGTGTCATGCTTCATCATTGGGCCACATCATACACCCAGGTGCAGACCAACACACTGGGTGGAGCGCAGTTTTTTAGAGAAAAGAAGATGAAGCGCAGTGGTGAAGGTAGAGTATAGTAAAGAAAGACAAAAGCACAACACAAAAAGTGTCAATCAAATCATACAGGAAAATACATTTTCTCCTAAACCGAAAAGGGACCAAGAGAGGTGCAAACTGCCTTGGGGTTAGCCTGTATCTATTTATTCTGTGTCAACCTCTGGCAGGGTTCAAATTTTCAATATGGGGAAATCGGGGAAGGTAACGACCCTTCTATCCCCACTGCAGTTACCAACATGTTTCTGCCAGCTTTTTATGCGCCCCACAAGGTCGCTCTGGCATTCGTCAGGGTGTTGGTCCCTATTTTTGCGGTCTGGACCCCTATTTGGGTATTTTTTACCTTATTTACTCTGTAAACATGGGCTTTTTCCCAACGTTTTTTATTCCCTGGAATGTATCGAGAGGAATCTTTTTTCTAAAATGAGAGAGAGACAAAAACAGAAAAAAACAGGCCTTGATTTTCCTACTCTTCATTGAATTTTAATGTCTTTCCTCACACCCAAATACCCGTGCATTATTAAAAAGATTTTATTTCAGCCAGTATCCTTCAGCACACACCTAACCCCTCACCATAGGTACACCACACAGAACGCGTGCTTAATAGTTTCCAACAAATCGTGGATAGGAATGGTCGGCTTCAAGTCTGTATATAGATTCTGTGGATTGAAGAACCGAACCACCGGTCCCAGTGGATTAAAACCATACACCACACCATCAACCGGATTCAAAGTTACTTACAAGAGTTTACGGATTAATATTCTTAACCCGGGACGGTAGGGGAGGTGCTCTTGTCGTCACACTCTGTCAGTGTACAATTCATCAGGTATATCAAATGACATGTAAAAGATAAAAAAGGGGGTGTGGGGTGGGGAGGGAAAACGAGAGAGACACCAGGAAGCTAGCATTACCAAAAAGCTAAGCAGAGCAACAAAGTCCTTGTATGCCCCCACCTATTCTATCTCTAAAGGTTCTGTTGTCCAGAATTCAAAATCATCCTTATTTCCTTCATCCTCCACCTAGTTTCGGGACTAAGTCGACCATGGGAGCTGCGACAACACTCCACGTGTAACACCGATAAGGTTATCTATCTGCTCATGTGCCCCTGTGGGTTGCAATATGTGGGCATGACGACTCGAAAAATAAAAACCTGCATTTTGGAGCACATGAGTACGATACGATGTGGAAAAACTAATACAAAACTGACTGCTCACTTTTTTTAACACAAACATAAGGAAAATGAGTTGAGATGGGTGGTTCTAGATAAGCCCTTTGTTCCGCCAGGCACGGGCGATATTTCAAACTACCTGTTGGTGAGAGAACAAAGATGGGTTGAAAGACTTGGGAGCAGCACAAAGGGGTTAAATGATGGCATACCCTGGTTCCAACTATATGGTATTATGAAAAGATGAACCATATATATAAGCACAAATGAAGCTGGGCAATGAAACATACTTTTTTCATGTAAGATCGAGTATATCAGGCTTTTTTGAAGCTGTTGACTATGATCGTCACCTATACAAGACGATAAAATGATGTGTTGTAAGGAGAATCTAGCACAAGTATATACTGACCAGTATAGATGACGGGTTTATACTCTCAAAAGGAACAACGGTCCTGTGGGTTGGATCTGGTAGCACTAGATTGACTCCTCCCCCTGTTCACAGAAAATAACCTTCCCTGTTTTATTATATTTTTTTATACATTCAGGCATGGTAATTTTTATAATTATAACGGCAAAAATATATATATAAAAACCCTGTGAGTAGACCTGAAGGGAAATATATATTTGAATGTCTTCCTGGTGTTGTAAATACGATCTAAGATCGGTGCCGGCTAAGAATAAGGTCTATGAGTAATGGCCGCCACATTAGTCAGTTGTTGGTGAGGCTTTAGACGACGTTCTGTGTCCCGTTGCAGGGGAGTTGCTATGGAAACAGGGGAACTGACGTAGTGTACCAGGAAAGGAAGGTAGGACTTAGCCTTCCTTCCCCGTTATATGGTGACTCGAGACTCCGGGACAAGCGTCGACGGAGGACGCGTGAGGGGCTACCGGAGGCAGTGCTTCTTTGGAGTAGTAAGTAAGACTCCATCTGAGTGCGTGTTGGAATCAAGTAGGGCCTGAAGGGGTTTCTATGAATATATCGACCTCGCACCATAGAGGGATCTCAAAATGTGTGTGAAAATTTGTAGAACCCGAAACTAGGTGGAGGATGAAGGAAATAAAGGTGATTTTGAATTCTGGACAACAGAACCTTTAGAGATAGAATAGGTGGGGGCATACAAGGACTTTGTTGCTCTGCTTAGCTTTTTGGTAATGCTAGCTTCCTGGTGTCTCTCTCGTTTTCCCTCCCCCCCCCTTCCCCCCACCCCCCCCACCCCCCCTTTTTTTATCTTTTACATGTCATTTGATATACCTGATGAATTGTACACTGACAGAGTGTGACGACAAGAGCACCTCCCCTACCGTCCCGGGTTAAGAATATTAATCCGTAAACTCTTGTAAGTAACTTTGAATCCGGTTGATGGTGTGGTGTATGGTTTTAATCCACTGGGACCGGTGGTTCGGTTCTTCAATCCACAGAATCTATATACAGACTTGAAGCCGACCATTCCTATCCACGATATGTTGGAAACTATTAAGCACGCGTTCTGTGTGGTGTACCTAAGGTGAGGGGTTAGGTGTGTGCTGAAGGATACTGGCTGAAATAAAATCTTTTTAATAATGCACGGGTATTTGGGTGTGAGGAAAGACATTAAAATTCAATGAAGAGTAGGAAAATCAAGGCATGGTTTTTTCTGTTTTTGTCTCTCTCTCATTTTAGAAAAAAGATTCCTCTCGATACATTCCAGGGAATAAAAAACGTTGGGAAAAAGCCCACGTTTACAGAGTAAATAAGGTAAAAAATACCCAAATAGGGGTCCAGACCGCAAAAATAGGGACCAACACCCTGACGAATGCCAGAGCGACCTTGTGGGGCGCATAAAAAGCTGGCAGAAACATGTTGGTAACTGCAGTGGGGATAGAAGGGTCGTTACCTTCCCCGATTTCCCCATATTGAAAATTTTAACCCTGCCAGAGGTTGACACAGAATAAATAGATACGGGCTAACCCCTAGGCAGTTTTAGAAGTATATCTGCACCTCTCTTGGTCCCTTTTCGTTTTAGGAGAAAATTTATTTTCCTGTATGATTTGATTGACACTTTTTGTGTTGTGTTTTTGTCTTTCTTTACTATACTCTACCTTCACCACTGCGCTTCATCTTCTTTTCTCTAAAAAACTGCGCTCCACCCAGTGTGTTGGTCTGCACCTGGGTGTATGATGTGGCCCAATGATGAAGCATGACACTACCAAGTGTGTGAGGGCAGTATTAAAAATCTTGTGATTTTCCCGTTTTGACTGTATAGGATCTCTATTGGTACTATAAAGTTTATCTCTGTTGTGTGAGACTTAGGGCCAGGTGTTTGCCACTGAATACTCTTCTTACACCAGGTGGGTTCTGGTGGAGGTGAGGCCAGGGACTCCATTTGTGGTGGAAGATGTGGTGACGGACACAGATGGCAGATAAGTATGCATACAGGGTCAAGTAGATGGAAGGCAGATCCTCTTAGGAGCAATATATGCCCCAACGTAGTCCAGACCTCATAATTATACAAATTAACTGGCTTACTGTCTAACTGAAGTAGGATCCTGTGGCTTTTAGGTGGGGACTTTGATTCCATTTTCAACACTACCCTAGACTGATCCTTACCTCCCTTGCCACATACAGTTGCGATGTCTAACACCTACGCATTGAATGACTGGCTGCAGTACTGGGCCCTCACAGACATATGGCATAGTCACAGCCCTGCCAAAAGAGTCTACTCCATTTATTTTTCACCACAAACTTG
The DNA here is from genome assembly GCF_964204655.1 of Triturus cristatus. Classification (NCBI taxonomy): domain Eukaryota; kingdom Metazoa; phylum Chordata; class Amphibia; order Caudata; family Salamandridae; genus Triturus; species Triturus cristatus. The sequence goes on along the minus strand of NC_140591.1, from coordinate 1,666,238,504 downwards.
CATGTAAGGACCAACCACATAGTGGGATCAAACACACTCCTTCCTATGGTTTGTCAAACCGACTATCTGAGTCCTATGCATTCGGACCCAATCCCTAACACTGGCATGGGAAAGGGTAGTCCCCGCCATACTCATGTGGTGTCTCCAGTTGACAGCATTGGAGGACCCACCATTTATGGAGTCCCTTGGCACTGCCACAGTGGAATAATTAGACCTTAACACCGCTCGGACACTGATAAGCTAATTAAATGGGACACCTTTAAGGTTGCCATTAGGAGGCAAAACTTAGGTAGCAAATGGAACATTCGCAGACAACTAGATGACACCTTCACTATACTTGAGTGTTGACTTTTATATCTTGAAACACCTTTGATTAATGCAGCCAGAATATGCGCGTCAACTGGACGAAGGACACAGTGAACACACCACATTACTTGAGCACCTGCATTTTTTTAAAGCAGACTGTACACTCTTCATGGACTAATGTGGCATTGGACCATATGAGACAACTACTGGCTTGGTTGATATGCCAGGAACAGCCCCGGCTCCCCATTCTATCACTGTGCGCTCAAGAGGGACATCTTCTGCATACACAACATGAAATACATGCTGAATTGACATGCCACTATACCTCACTGTATAAATCCACTGAGTTCTTCTCAACAATACACCTACAATCTCCCCCTTTCAGTGAGAGGAGCTGCAAAAGTTGACCATGCCCTTTAAAATTCATGAGACCATAAAAACCCTGGCATTGGGTAAGACCCCCAGACTGGGTGGCCTACCTGCAAAATACTATAAAGCATACCTCTCGGTTTTGGGTCCTCACCTTCACGTTTATTCGCTGATGCTTTTTATGGTTTTCACCCTTCCTCAGTCACTGCTTGAGGCACTCCTAATCTCTCTACCTAAACCAGATAAAGATGCCACCATCCTGGGCTCTTTTTTCCCCTTAGCCCTGTTCAACACGGACTATAAAATATTTAGCAAAAATGCTCACCGATTGATTGCTGCCACTAGTCCCATCATTGGTTCACTTGAACCGAAACGGGTTTGTCCCAACTCGTAACACCTCACTGAACTGAGCCTGCAGCGTTTTTTCCCAGTATCCACCTACTCAACACCTCTCTGGCCTCATTCGGGGTGTCTTGTGCTTGACTTGGAAAAAGCCTTCAATTCTCTGGAATGGGATTTTTTTTGCCACCTTACCTCCCTACGGCATTGGGTCTCTGTTCATCCGCCTGATTCGGTAACTCTACACTGTGCCAACAGCCAGAGTGAAGACAGGTTCCCACAGATTGGACCCAATCCCGGTGTGCCGTGGTACACGCCAAGGATGTCCACTGCCCCCTCTCCTTTTCTCCCTAGCCAAAGAACCGCTTGCAGCCGCTATTCAATTGCAAGGCACGGACTTTGGGGCATTCGCCTAGAAGATGACACCCACATCATATCTCTGTATGCAGATGATCTCCTTCTATATCTACAAGATTTGCGGTTGGACCCCTCTACACCAGCTCACGTGTTTGTTTGTGGCCCTCTCTGGTTTGAGAGTGAACTGAAAAAAATTGTGTTTGTTCTCATTCATGCACTCATGTCCCAACCCTGCCCTGACACTCGGCGGTGTCCCTATAGTATGGCAACCTAACACATTCCTATACCTAGGGATAAGAATTTATCATCAACCAGCTGATCTGATGGGAGGCAACCTTGCAAGAGCGATAACAGCTTTTAGATCCCAGATGACTTTCGAGCGTATGCTCCCTCTATCTGTTATGGGTCGGAGAGCGCTAATTAAAATGGTGGTTCTACGGAGAGTCCTATACTAGTTCACAACCTTGCCTTACTATGTTGCACCCCCCTTCTTTCGTGCATTTGAAAGTACCATGAGGGAATTCATCTGGAGTGGTGCCTGTGTTGTGTATTGCTCTCTAAGTTTTATTTGTCAACAGATCAGGGAGGGCTAGCAGTTCCAAATATGGAGCTTCCCAGCTCCAGTGGGTGGACAAATGAATGGTGGAACTCCAGCTCTCTGTCACAGCCACAAACTCACTGGCCTGGCCATTCCAAACGCTACTCCGACTGTTTCACCCCTGCCCCAGAGGTAGGCCCCCGGACTCCCTATTACCTGTAGTCACACAATGTTGATACTGCAGATGCTTATACCTCATGTTTACGACTATTCCATGTGTGCAGGTGTTGCCTATATTAGGCACACCCCAAAGCCCAATAGTTACCACATTCACTTAACTGTTCATGTTGTGGGAGGCTGGCTTGTAAACGGTTGGTGACCTCTGCTGTGATTGCGTCCTACTTTCTCATGGTACACTGGTGGAATAAGATGGCTTACACCCAGGTCGTTTTCCATTATACACTTCTTTGATTGCAGCTTTAGGACACTGATGGAGAGATATGACTGATGAACATCAGGCTCACCTTAATGTCCAATACGTACATGTAATGGGAACGGGTAGGCATCTCACCAGATGGTTTGCTGCCTCGTTACACCATCACACAGCGGTATCACTCTCGCCCCTGAGACATCGCTGGGAGACGGACCTGAACTGCCCCGGCACTGACAAGGAATGGGCCTCAATATTTGAAAGGCCTAATAGGAGTCCCCAGAATCCTATTAGGCTTCGCCTTATCCAGTATTAGATCACACAAAAGGCATATCTCACCCCAGTTAATATTAACCGATACTTCCATCGCACTGATGCAGCATTCCACGTATGCCACACTCTATATTTGGACCTTCTCCACATGGTGTGGTCCTGCCCAATCCTCATCTCATACATCCTCCTGCAATGGAAGCGCCATGACCCACACCTGGGAGGAAAACATATTACACCTTTTTCCTAGGAGTAAGTGACCAGGGTGAACTTCATGTTTCCTGGATTTGAGTTTACTGGGGGCTAAATGCTTAATCATGAGGTGGTAGAAGTCTCCCGAACTCCTTCCTCCATTAACCTGCAGGTACTCAATACCGGTGTGGGCTAATGCTGAAAGTATTATCCTACACATAGAGGAAACTCTCTGCCTCCACAAAATCCCCATTGTAGCTAACTGGGACACTGTAATGAATGACTTCCAGAGTGAGTTAGTCGCAGAGTCAGGTCCCATGGGTGGTGAGGTACTAGCAGTGGGGGGGATGAGAAGACACGCGCGAGCCCTGTGCATGAACTATGTGAGCTGGGCTATACCTAGAAACAGGTGCTGACCTTGTGTATTCCACACAACAAAGGATACAAGGAGTTTCCAGTGGACATGACACCTTTACATCCATGGACTGGGTGTGCCGGTACCAATATACTTTGGCCAAGTTATTCCTGTTATTTTTCATTTGCCCCTATTAAGTTTGCCTCCCACCTCCAGATATGCAAAGGTTACAAGTTACTGTTAAAACAAATGGGCAGCCCTTGGCAACTTACCCGCAAGAGGCTGCTCCTCACTGTCTACCACAGTGCACTACACCAGCCAATCTTCCATTCACTACCCCTTGCTTGTTCCTCAACACTGAAGCAGTTAAATGTATAAAATGTATGAAACGTACCGAGGTGGCTAGGTGGATGCATAAAAATTGGGAGAATGTTCAACAAAAGGCAACATATTTGACTTTGTAATGTCATCTCTTACACCGGTTAATGGTTGCATTTGTAGAAATGAAAAGTGAAAAAGTATAACCAATGTAAACCGATTTAAACAAAAAAGTGGATTCTCAGAGTCCCACTTGTAGTCCCTTGTAATAGCCTGTCCTCTCCTAGAGAATCGTGAAGCTCTTGATATCAGTAAAAACAGGGGATGGAGTAAGCAGGGCAGATAATGTTAACCTAAGTAGTGATTCCGAGCCTCAATTACAAAGAATTGGCATAGGGCATTGTCGCAGGTAATTTTGCTATGCTGCTCTATGCAAATTCAAAAGAGCAGGAATGTGCTGTATTTACAAGATACGGTGCATTCCTGTCCTTTCAGCCAGCGCCGGTGCACAATTTGCAGCCGAGCGCCAATGCAGGCACCCTTGCACCTTCCTACAAAAAACAATCATGAGAGGTGTTTTCTTCATTCTATGTGTGATGCATCAATGGGAAAAAAACGATATGAAAAGTAAACATTTCTCCTGATTATGCCTGCTCTGGGGATGGTTATGTTTTGGCGCTGCCCCTGGTTTACGAGATGTTGTAAATCTGGGGCTGGGTCAAAATGAATTGATGTTCAGTGTTTCGACCCAGGGTTAGTGTAGGAAATTCTGCTCCTTACAGAAGGGTCTTCTTTGAAAAGCTGGTGAATGGATGTGAATTCTGCTTGGAGATAAATGGAGCACCTTTAATTAGTCATGCCTCTTTCTACAATATTAATGATATAAGCCAAATCCATTAACAATTTTCACCAATAGTCCGTCCCTCTTTGGAGCCTGCGGGCCATTCTTTGTCAGTTCTTTCCGCCACATGCCCTGGTGGACTAAGGGTGCCCCCCATGTTCCTGATGAAAACACATCTGTAAGGAGCAGAATTTACTACACTAACCCTGGGTCCAAACTTAAACAGCTCATTGTTTTGTTTACCGAATGTAGATGACAGTGATAAATTCACCTTTCTGGTTTTGTAAATATTTAGCCTTGGTTAAGGCTGGACAGGCCTTTTTATATTTTTGATGTGTATACAATTTCACATTGTAGCACCATTCCCTCCATCCTCCCCTTTTGGGGCCCCTATGCACAACTTTATTGACAAATGTGCTGTCTTTTGAACATGATAACATATATGTTCAACTTGATTAAATATTTTCAAAATGTATAGGTATGGATTGTAATTGCTTTATCAGGTGATGTTGATATTTATGTAATATTGTGTTCCACTGGGACCACCCCCCCTTTATGTACTGTATTTTACCCAGGTCCTAGTGAAGTGTCTGGGTCAACCCCATTGTTTTGTAACTCACAACAATTCAGCGACCCTTATACTGCTAGATTTAAGTGCAGCATTTGACTCAGTCCCCCATCCAATATTAATGCAGAGATTAAAGGAGCCCAGAATTGCAAATGGATAATAGAAGTTTCAAGTGTATGAGTGACCTTTTTTCTGCTTCTCACCCTTTAAAATTGGGGATAACTCTGGGTTCATCCTGAAGCCCCACTCTCTTTAATCTTTACATCTGCCAGCTCTCAGAGATCATATGCTCCCATGGAATCTCTAGAGTGTCATAGGCAGATGACATGCAGATTGTCATTTCATTTATGCCAGGTACAGTAGATATATCTTGCCAACTCAATTCATGCTTAAGGCAAGTCTCTGATCGGATGTCTGCCAGCGGTCTAAAACTAAACGCTGACAAAATCAAGGTACTAGTTGTTACATACGACCCTTCCATTTGGAAGGAAATATGTTGGCCTAACTCGTTTGGGGAACAACCGCCCCCAAAATCAGAAGTGAAAAGTCTGGGTGTTCTAATAGATAACCTTACAATGGAAGCCCAGGATAGAAACTTAGCTTGCAGGTGCTTCGGTCTGCTGAGATCTCTTAGAAGAGAACTGGGCTGGTTACCACAAAGAGTAGTAATACAAGTTCTGATTATGTCATGCCTAGACCACAGACTTTCACTGCTTTTGTGAAGCCCAAAAACTCTATATGATCCAAAAAGCAGGGGCTCGGATGCTCCCGGAATGACCAAACTATAACACTGCCTCTACTTCTCTAGCGGCATTACACTGGCTACCAGAACACAAAAGAATTCAGTTTAAGGACCTATGTATAGAACATTCGGCGATGAACAGAAAGGAACCATAACTTTTGCAACATCTTAAGCATCCCTATTGCCCTAGCAGACCACTACATCCTTCAATTCAAGGCTGTCCTCAAGATTAACAAAGGCAGGTGTAGAGGCTGCTCATGCTCATATCTGGTTTCTAAACTATGGAACTATTTACCAGAAGCACTAGAGGAGCTGAGTTTCTGGAAACAGATCAAGGCTTCTGTTAATCTAACATGTATAGTGCTGTGCCTGACAAGACCCAGAGTGCTAGGAAGCTCTTTGGGTAGCCATGCACTTTAGAAGTGCCAAGCAAAGAATAGAAAAGAAAAAATCGATTTTTTGAACCTCAAAACAATACACAAAAATACAGAAACAAATATGCAAATTAAATTTAATTCACAACTCTAAAACTCTTTTTTTCATTTTAATGAATTCAGCTGAGACCACTATTCATCCATACTGTATTCTGTTTGAAACATTTGAATCAATCAAAGGCCAACAACTTAATTTTTAGGCACCAATTTCAAATGCCTTCACATTTATGGAACATACTATGCTAAGTTTAACATTTTACTTCTTTATTGATATACACTTTATTAATATGTTAATACAATTACATTTTCTAAGCAGTGATAGACCGTCTGAAGCAGCATTAAGGACCCCCAGAGGTTCCTGGACCACAAGTCAAGGGTCACTGTCCTAACGGAAAAGAATATTCAGGCTCCAAGATGTGGATTTGTTTTAACTGTTTTTAATAGATTTTCTAGAAAGAATATTTGAAACAAGCAAAGCCACTTACTAAGTGACCTGCTGACTCTGGAGACAGGAGGAGAAGCCTTTCTCCAGCCTTAACCATGTGCAGGCCTTCAAAACACATTAAGGAACAAGCACTGGCAAAGCCAATAGGTCTCAGCAATTCAATAGCTATTCGCGTGGTCAATGTCAGTGCTTTAGCCATGTGTTATGGATTTGTAGCATGGTGCACACTGGAATTATGTAGAGTGTAATTATGTTGTATTTTTGATTTACTTGGAGTGTCATTGTGTGGCATGGAATGCCATTTAGTGGAGTGGAATTATGTGGCATGATATTGCATTATGTAGTGTGGATTGCAAATATATGGCGTGGAATGGAACTATGTGGATTGGAGTATAATTGATTCCTGTGGAATTATGTTATGTGGAATTGTGTGGCATTGGATGGTGTGGCATTGATTGGAGTTATGTGTAGTGATATTATGAGACATGGTGTGCAGTGTAATTATGTGAGTGTGATTTGGTGTCATGGAGTATAATTATGTGCAGTGGTATTGTGTGTCATGTAGTGACATGTAGTGTAGTGTATTTATGTTGTGTGGTGTTGAATTATGTGACCTGGTGTGGAATTCTGTTGTGCAGATTGGATGCATGTGGTGTGGAGTGTAATTGTGTGGTTTGGTGTGGAATGATGTGTTGTGGAATAGAATTGTGTGGATTTGAATTCTGTGGTGGGAAATTGTGTAGTGTTGAGTGAAATTATGTGGAGTATGATTATGTGGCATTTTGTGGAGTGTATTTATTTGGAGTGTTTCTATGTGGCATGGAGTAGATTTATGTGGTGTGTAATTATGTGGTATGGAGAGGAGTGTAATTATGGGGGGTTGAATTATGTGGTGTTGAGTGGCATTATGTGGAGTGCAATTATATTATGTAGTGTTGAAATGAATGGTGTTGAATTGTGTGGCTTGGAATTTTGTGATATTGTGTGGAATTATGTGACATGGTGTGGAGTGGCATTTTGTGGAGTGATATTATGTGGAGTTTAATTCTGTTACATGGAGTGGAATTATATGATTTGAAATGCAGTGGAATTATGTTGCATGGACTGCTATTAAGTCAGGAGGAATTATGTGTCATGGAGTTGAGTGGATATATGTGAAGTTGATTTTGTTGGATTGTAATTATGTGCCATGGAGTGGAATGATGTGGAGTGCAATTATATGGAGTTGAATTGTGTGTCATGGAATTATGAGATGCTGAAGTGTGTTGTGTGTAGTACAATGATGTGATATGGATTTCTGTGTTGTTGAATAGTGTGGCAGTTAGTTGTTTGGTGTTGTGTTGAATTATGTGGGGTTGAATGCTTGCTGTCTTCAGGGGCCAGCTGAGTGCGGGGCAGAGTCCGCATCGGTTGGCTATATATTCCAGTGATGTCTGCGGGGCTTAGATTGCTGTTCAATTGGAATGCCGACAGCATATCTCTTGCAGTGGTGAGGAAACCACCTACATGTCAAGTGATATTATGTTGTTTCTCTTTTTTGTCCTCTCACCCCTCAAATTGCCCAAAACAGTATGAATCCCATCCAGCAGCTGCTTGAGACTTGAGAAAACTCATGCTTTGGGTTGTTGCATTTTTCACCGCTTTGAGGTTTCAATGCAGGCTTTGATGGGGGGAAGGGGTCAGGGTGTTCAAAGGCAGCTCGCTGAGTCCTCCGTATTTATTCTTCAAGGCGCTAAAAGCAGATTCATTCTGCTGGTCCATTTCTAATTAGAGAAATGCTCTCCAGGGGTCTGAGTTACACTTTGTCAGTGGAATATCTGCAGTTTTTGTCTCCAGCAGCATTTTTATTTTAAATGTGCTTTGACATGAGTGGAAGAAATAAAGTTATTCTATTCCTCTTGCTAAACCATGGGCACAGCACATGTCTGTAGTGATGGTTTGTTGGATGTCCTTTAAATTTCGAGCATCTGCAAGAGTAGCCATTAAAACAAGAAACACAATGGTTTATCTGTTAAGATTCTTAGTTCCCTATCCAGAAACGGTGTGAGGATGAATGGTGGGAATAAAGAAACACAAGCAAGTAGGGGTAAGGAGAGAGCTAAAGAAACATGCACATTACAGCATGATCTGTGGTGGGAAAGAAGCAACAGGTATGGGGAGGGTGAGAGTAGATGGAGCAAGTGAAAACACAAGCACTCATGTTGATTCCTCAAAGTCAAATAAATAAGTAACTCCAAATAAGGGAGCAGCAGATGGTCACAAGAACTTGGCCCATGCTCTAGGGGAGGGCCAAACATAAGAAGAAACATGACACATGCATGCTATGAACAAACGGGAATGAACGCTACAACAGTGTCTTTGGAGCAATCATATTTTAAGCCTATGGCGGGCTGTAGCCCACTGATTGTAAACAACACATCTCGAAGAGACAGCAAATGCAGTGTCTAGCTGAGACCTAAAAACTAATTGGTTGCATCTGTAGCCTCTCTCCAAAGATAAGGTAAAAAAGTCAGCCATGCCAGACTATAACACCACCAGCTGACTGTGTACCAAAGCAACTCTTTAGTACAACACTAATGTGTGCTTGCTTACTGGCATGTAACAGTGTGAATCGGAAACCTCCTCTGCAGTACAACTGTACGAATCTGCTTAAGTTCATGGTGCCTCACATCTTGGAGCAAACTCATTCTTTTTAGTAGAGACATTACACAGTGCATGTGCACTGAGAATGGTTGCATTTCTATCACTATTTCTCTTTACTCTCCTCTGTTAAAGGCAGAACTCAATACACTACAAAGCATATGCAATTAAACAGTGTATTACCTCATACTCAGAACTACCAGCATATACTTAAAATGTGACAACTCAGACTTGGCCAAACTTTTACCAGACTTTGCAACCAGAGCTTGTGTAGGTGAACACACTTATGACTAAATGCTCTGAGGAGAAACATGGATTACTTTAACATGCTCAACAAAGCCCCTACTAAATAGGTAAGAGCAGCCCTTGATCATTCAGTGTGTCTTGTGGCACACCCTTTCATCATGCATTCTTTTTCACAAGTGAATGCCTTCTGTTCAGATTCATTTTATTCTTGCATAAATGAGTGTCAATGAAAGCATTCAATAGGCAGGCTCATTCTATTTGAGGCTTGGCTCATTGCATGTTTAATGACAATGAATTGCTGTCACTCTTACCCTTTACTTGCCATGGTAAAGACAAACATAAACACTACACTAGGGCTGAGCCAACAGAAAGACCTCATCACCACATGTCAGAAGAGCTATACTAAATAACAGGCATGTTTACTCTACACAACCAGAGCATCTCTGATCGACCAAGTTAACATCATGCCACACAAAAAAGAACACATGGCAAAATAAACTAGTTACTGCATGCTCAAAAGTGAAACACTAATCACTGGACAACGTCAGCCCACTCAAAACCCAATAAGCTCCTCCAAATGGTAAGATGTTATGGAAGCCTCATATGCAACAAAGGGAAAAGTAACTAAAGGACAAAAAGTTTTACTTCCATCATTTCCACATCTACTTGCAGCCCTTCAATCACAGAAGGATGATAAAAGTCTGCTGGATCGATCAGGAGCAAATTATATCTCAACGGCTCCAAAGTGTCCTGAAAATAACACATAAAAGCCACTGCATTGGGCCCAAATCGGATACCACAACTTTCAAAAGCAATATGACATTTTGCCTAGACCCTATGACTGCAATTTGTAGTAACTGCCACCAATCCATGTCATTCCCACCGTCCTGGTAAGGATCTTATATCTACCCTATATGTAAGCAGGGCAATAGACAAGACCCTTTCGAATTTGAGATTAATTGCCTTATTAGATGTTGTTAGACCTGTCAGCCTTAGGGTGGTCTTCCCCACACATTTTGCTGCCCTCCTTCATGTTTTCTGAACTCGTTTTTTCTGAAGTTAGGACTGGCACAGTTTACCACTGCTGACCAGCGCTAAAGTGCCTGTGCTCTCTTCTTAACCCCTTCCCCGCTCATGACGGAACCGCTCCGTCATGAGCCACGGTTGCCGTGTGCTCATGACGGAGTGGTTCCGTCATGCCACGGCCGTTGGCGGCCGCTCCGCCCACGCGGCGCTGTTTCCCTGCCTGTGCGGGGGGACAGCGCAACTGGGCGGAGTCATGACGGAACCGCTCTGTCATGAGCACAGCTCAACCGTGGCTCATGACGGAGTGGCTCCGTCATGAGCACAGCGCCACCGCGCTGCCCCCCCGCACCCCCCAGCGCTGCGGCGGAATTCCCGCCGCAGCGAAGGGGTTAATCATAGTAGAAGTGGCTTATACCCAATTGACATATGTAGTTAACTTGTAAAGTGGCCGCAAATGAAATGCTTCTATTAGGTCTGTAGCAGTGCCTGTGCCACCCACTTAAGTAGCCCTTTAAACATTTCTCAGGCCTGCCAGTGCAGCCTCTGTATGCAGTTTTAAACTGCTATTTTGACCTGGCAAAGCAAACCTTTTACCAGTCCCAAGCCCTCCTTTTTAATACCTATAAGTCACACCTAAGGAACGCCCTGAATACCCCAGAGAACAGGGTGCAGCGTATTTGAAAAGTTGGGAATGTATTTTTAAGTTTTACATGTCCTGGTAGTAAAACACTCTGAAATTATTTTTTCACTACTGCAAGACCTACATCTCCCGTAGGATAACATTGGGTTGACTTATTACATTTAATAACTGATAACTTCCAATTAGGAGCAGGGGACCTTTTGAGTTTGGTATCTGTAATTTGGTGGTAAAGTTGAATTTTTAATCACTATTCTGAAAATGACACTTTTAGAAAGTTGGAATTTTCCTGTCACAACCATTTGGCGTCTGCTGCCTGTATCCCGGGTCACATGACTAGGTGCAGTTGGCTGTTGGTCTCTGTGCCCCAAACACTGAGTACAAGGCCTTTATGCACGCTGCACAAATGTCATTCTCCCTTCATCCATGGGGGCGACAGGGCTATCTGCATACCTATGACATTACTAATATACATTCATATCGCAAGGATGCTTTTTATTATGAATAAAGAAGCATTTCAAGGGGTTAGCAAAGACACTTCTGCTGACATCGAAAGGTCCCTGCATTCTGTGGCTTCGCCAAGCAGCTGCCTAACATATCCATGAGGGGTTTCCAGTTCATGACCAAGAAGGAGTGCCACATTCTGTCCCACCTGGTAATGGGGTTAGAGCATCCCATGTGGGTATTCTTGGCGAAACACCAACATACACTCTAGACACACATAGAATAGGGATTGCATAGTGGGAGTACGCCTGATTACTACCTTGTTTCTTATGCCTGTATATATACACAGTTCTTAGCACCATTGTGGAACTATAGTTGCTATTTACTATTTTGGTGCTTGTAATCACTTTCATATGCTTGTGTCTACTGATTATTGCAGCGCATGTATTCTATACAAGAATACTGTTGGTTCAATAAATATTTTGAAGAACATCCCAATGTGTTTTCTTTGTATATTTCCCTGAGAACAAGAGTGCACGAGTGACTTGGTGAAAGGGTTCTATATCTGTCACCACAGTTTCTGAGGGGTCAGGGTTGTAATGTTCAGTAGGTGCTAGAAACCAATCGCTTCCTGGTTGGGGTAGGGGGGCGTATGGTGGCACTGTGAACTAGATGGTCTCTAGGCCAACATAAACTATGGGGGTGCATGGAATCAGTCTAGGCACCTCACCAAAAGCTTATATTGTCCAGAAACGCACATATCCTACGGATTAGTGGGAACTACACAACACAGGAAATTCCAAACACACTTGGGGGTGGAAATCCCCGGATGTTTCCTCTACTTCAAAGTGGGCATCCGGTATAAATATTGAACCTCAGACCCAAACTATTTGATCCACTCCTGGACATATGGATGCTACCAGTAGGAAGGGATGCCCAGCTGTGAAGTCTGCCCTGCTGCCCTGCTTTGCTGCCCAAGGCCTGCTGTGCTGCACAAGGCCTGCTGTTGCTGCACTAAAGCTCTTCTGCTGTGAGCTGGCCTTCTATAACCAGCCTGCATGTGTATCCCAGAACTCTAAGACCTACAAGGGTCAGTCTGCTGATCTCCTGTTCTCAAGCCACAGGGACTTCTCTGCACCACGCATCTTCGACACAGTACAGCGCATCACCTAAACAGCTCCACATGCCAACCGGGTCCCTGTAGCCAACCTGCGTTCCATCGTGGTCATCCTGAACTTGTGACTTTGTCCTGGTCCGTCATGACCAGATATCTCTGGCACTTTGTTGGCACTACTTTCACAGAAATCTTGAAAATTGCATATCTCCGGTTTTACTGATTACATTTTTGTTGTTTTGATCTCAAAGTATTTATTACATTTTACTCTATTGTCTTAAGTGGTGTGGGATTTTTCTTGTGTTTTGTTTTCACTTTATTACTGTTTGAAGTGCTGCACAAATATTATACACATTGCCTCTAAGTTGAACCTAACTGATTTTGAGCCAGCGGGTTAATTTGGGGTCTGCTGTGTTTCACCCTGACAGAGATTGTGGTTGCTGCTTGAGTAGGGTTTTAACCCCTTCAACCAGTAACTAACTTTCCGAAAGATATAGAGGCCAACACTACTCTTTGTTGGGCCTCACAGTGCAACCTAATTCCCTGGTATCAGACTGGTTTTAAGGTAAACATTTGCAGGCTACATAACCTCATGGCCCTCTCTTATCTTCTCCATAGCACCTTAAAGACAGGTACATAGCTTCACATCATATTTCCTAAAAGCCTTTGATATCATTGACAGAGGTCTTCTATGGCCCAATTGGTAGAGTAAGGCATCCCCAATAAAATATTAAATGCAAACATTCTGTTACATTCTAACAATTGGTGCAATTTAAATTAGACTTGGAGAGTAATCTGAACAAGAATATATTGGTTAATAAAGGAAATGTGCTTGTCCACATTTCTATTTTGCCCTGATATGGGGATGACACTTGCAAATCCTCAAGCACGTCCACCCAACATCAGCAGCCATCTCCTTAGGATTTTGCAGTTGGCTGTTCATACTGTTACATTACATTACACTAACAGAGTGCTGCAACACTTGGTAAATACCCTTCACACACAACTATTGTTCGGGATATGGCATCAGCTTGATACCCTATGGTCCTGGGCAAATCACGTAATATCCCCATGCCTAAAACCAAAATGAATGTGTCCTTGTGTAATGTAACTAATGCTCACGTAAAGCACTTGTAGTGACGAGGAGGCAGGAGCCAAGTTCAATGCTTAATTAATTAGCCATGCACTTCGCAGACTGTTTAATGGCCCCGCATTCACCTGCGCCCCTCAACGTCCCAAAACAGGGCTCAGGGTTTGTCATGCACACACACAAGGGTGAATGGAGGGGAAAGGAAGGAGCAATACAAGGGTCAAATGAAGGCATTAAACAGCATGGCACAGTGAAATATGTTTAACAGGACATTACATCTTTTACCTTTTTATCAAGAATTGGTTGAACACATAATCTTAGAATGTGACAGGCGGCACAGTTGTTCATCTAGTCATGGCAGCTCCACTAGGGTTAGCTGCAATCATAGAAGAAGAAACATTGGAAGGACTTCCACATGTGGCGTTAGCATTGCTTGTGCTGCATTGCTCACTGTTGTTGACTATTTTGATTGACTCAGGCACACTACCTTGAACAGCTTCATGGCTAGCCAATAGCTCTTTAGGACTAATGCCAATGAGATTTGATTCATTCCACCACTGGTCCTTGTCTAATAAAACAGCAGTGCCTTTGGTCTCTGCACTTGTTCATATTAGCTCGTTTCTAAGATATTTCACCCTCAGCACACCTGTTGCAGGGATTCTGCTTAGATACAGAACAATGCATGGGACCACAGAACATCTGTCTGTAGAAATTGAGTCACCATACCACATCAGTATCTATGGCCCAAAAACAGACAAGCTTTAGTGCCTTACTTGCTCTCGTAACCTTTCCAGAGAAACAGGTAAATAGGCACCCCAGATCACAACACTTTAGACCCTCTTAGGGATCACCGTAGCAGGCCATCACCTTCCGTTCTCTCACTCATTTGTTTCCACAATAAACCGAAAAGAGACACCAAAAAGCGTACAATATTTATTGAAAGTATTGTGCTCTATTTAGTAATAACTGTGCTTCAATTAAAAGACATATACAGGTCAAAAATGTGATTATCATAAACAACAGACTGTGCACAATGAAAAACCCTATAATATTTAAAAACAGATCTGCCTAAGCCTACACGCACTTAGTGGGGGTGCCCATACCTGCCATACATAGGTAGTTGTTATACATCTCAGGTAGCGGAGCTCTCTCTCGTCTCAGGACCTTAGCTCTGCGAGAATTTGTCCTCTCTGTTTTCAAAACAGAAAGTCACAGCTTATATGATAAGAATTACATGTTCAATACAGCAGCTTGATTTTTGGATTGTTTTTTATTTTTTTATTTAGTGTTTTATAGAGCGCAAACTAGACCCACAAGGGTATCAGAGCGCTTTACAGGATTGACATGAGGTATGCAAGAGAACTTAGGAGGGGTGAATACATTAGGGAAAACATAGATAGATACTTTTTACCAGACACAAGCGTTCTCAGACTCCAGGGAGTATACATTTGAGATAAAAACAGGTAGACACATCTTACAAGAAACAAGCGGTCTCAGAACTGAGGGTGCCTATATATTAGCGTTCAACCACAGAGAAATATGAGCGCTATGCTTTTCAAACTTGTATGAAATGTTCCTTGCGAATCCCAGCAGAAGAACTAAATAACAAAACATGCAACCTATTTGAAAAATAAATGTATAACACAAAACAAAAGTGTTATTTTGTAACATGTGCAAAGCTAATTCTGGATATTATCTATAATTAGGCTAACATAAGGGAGGTAACACAGTGGAACACTAGAAATTACACAACACCCTCCCTTTGGTCGGAGCAATGATGCAACGACTAAGTAAATAATAAAAGGAAAATACTAAATAAGCAAATTCAAAGCATTGCTAATAAGCATATTATATAGAAGAATTATAACAATCGAACAGTAATACATCAATTTAAAAAGTTGCTATATGTAACGTGTGATGGAGGTATCCATGATGTCACTCATACATTCAAAGGCTAGCGAATGTATAACGGACTCAGTCTCTGCAGACAATGGTTGTTTTATAGTCCAGTTCATAAGTTCCAGAGAACATCTCGATCTAAGCTGATGCTGAGAAAGTTGCTGGGCTACTTGCATCCTTGTTATTAGAGCTGGTGTTCAGTAATCCATTTGCCGATGCACTCATATCCTCGGGTAGGAGTGGCTAATAGCTCACATAAGGCATGAGGCACAGGGCCAGACTGATTTGCATATGGCCATGTCTGAACTGCGGTGGCAGAGTGGGCTAAAGAACGGTGATGGATCAAACCCAGATCTGTTGACTGGGTGTGAGTGTTTGATTGGTTCTGATGCTCCGTCCATCACCACCCCCTTTTGTACCGCTTTGTTCGCCATAAGTTGGCAGGGTATGCTCAGACGTGAGTCCCTTGCTCACTTTGCCACTGGATTCAAGCAAGCCTGGCTGAAGACCGCTGAATTGCCAGAAACCGGTCCTAGGAAGCTTGTTTACGGTCCAGGGAAGGCATGGCTTGGCAGTTCGGGCTGGACTGTTCCCATGAGGCACAGGGTCAGACTGATTTGCATATGGCCATGTCTGAACTGGGGTGGCAGAGTGGGCTAAAGAACGGTGATGGATCAAACCTAGATCTGTTGACTGGGTGTGAGTGTTTGATTGGTTCTGATGCTCCGTCCATCACCACCCCCTTTTGTACCGCTTTGTTCGCCATAAGTTGGCAGGGTATGCTCAGACGTGAGTCCCTTGCTCACTTTGCCACTGGATTCAAGCAAGCCTGGCTGAAGACGGCTGAAATGCCAGAAACCGGTCCTAGGAAGCTTGTTTCCGGTCCAGGGAAGGCATGGCTTGGCAGTTCGGGCTGGACTGATCCCATGAGGCACAGGGTCAGGCTGATTTGCATATGGCCATGTCTGAACTGGGGTGGCAGAGTGGGCTAAAGAATGGTGATGGATCAAACCCAGATCTGTTGACTGGGTGTGAGTGTTTGATTGGTTCTGATGCTCCGTCCATCACCACCCCCTTTTGTACCGCTTTGTTTGCCATAAGTTGGCAGGGTATGCTCAGACGTGAGTCCCTTGCTCACTTTGCCACTGGATTCAAGCAAGCCTGGCTGAACACGGCTGAAATGCCAGAAACCAGTCCTAGGAAGCTTGTTTCCGGTCCAGGGAAGGCATGGCTTGGCAGTTCGGGCTGGACTGCTCCCATGAGGCACAGGGTCAGACTGATTTGCATATGGCCATGTCTGAACTGGGGTGGCAGAGTGGACTAAAGAACGGTGATGGATCAAACCCAGATCTGTTGACTGGGTGTGAGTGTTTGATTGGTTTTGATGCTCCGTCCATCACCACCCCCTTTTGTACCGCTTTGTTCGCCATAAATTTGCAGGGTATGCTCAGACGTGAGTCCCTTGCTCACTTTGCCACGGGATTCAAGCAAGCCTGGCTGAAGACGGCTGAAATGCCAGAAACCGGTCCTAGGAAGCTTGTTTCCGGTCCAGGGAAGGCATGGCTTGGCAGTTCGGGCTGGACTGTTCCCGTGAGGCACAGGGTCAGACTGATTTGCATATGGCCATGTCTGAACTGGGGTAAATGTAAATGTAAATGTCAAGGTACTTATAGAGCGCACTGTCACCAGACGGCCACCTTGCGGTGTCGCCTTTTGCGGTTTCCTGGCGCTGATACTCATACCGCTGTGGAACCCCTCCTGGCTTTCCCTGTGAAGGGTCCACTCCTGGGCACCCCCAGGGTGAAGCCAGGCATCCTTAGCGCTGTTGGGGCCGGTATGGAGGCTAAGCAAGCTATTGCCCAGAGTTGCAGCGTGGGGCCCATGATTAGAAGAGGCACCGAGGCGAGAATAGACAGGTCTGAGGAAATTGAGCCCGAGCCCCTCTGAGGTGAATCGAACCCTGGTCCCTGGCCAGAACTCTGCTTCAGCGTCTGCCCCTCTAACCATTGAGCCACACTCCTGGGGTGGCAGAGTGGGCTAAAGAACGGTGATGGATCAAACCCAGATCTGTTGACTGGGTGTGAGTGTTTGATTGGTTTTGATGCTCTGTCCATCACCACCACCTTTTGTACCGCTTTGTTCGCCATAAGTTGGCAGGGTATGCTCAGACATGAGTCCCTTGCTCACTTTGCCACTGGAATCTAGCAAGCCTGGCTGAAGACGGCTGAAATGCCAGAAACCGGTCCTAGGAAGCTTGTTTCCGGTCCAAGGAAGGCATGGCTTGGCAGTTCGGGCTGGACTGTTCCCACGAGGCACAGGGTCAGACTGATTTGCATATGGCCATGTCTGAACTGGGGTGGCAGAGTGGGCTAAAGAACGGTGATGGATCAACCCAGATCTGTTGACTGGGTGTTAGTGTTTGATTGGTTCTGATGCTCCGTCCATCACCACCCCCTTTTGTGCCGCTTTGTTCGCCATAAGTTGGCAGGGTATGCTCAGACGTGAGTCCCTTGCTCACTTTGCCACTGGATTCAAGCAAGCCTGGCTGAAGACGGCTGAAATGCCAGAAACTGGTCCTAGGAAGCTTGTTTCCGGTCCAGGGAAGGCATGGCTTGGCAGTTCGGGCTGGACTGTTCCCATGAGGCACAGGGTCAGACTGATTTGCATATGGCCATGTCTGAACTGGGGTGGCAGAGTGGGCTAAAGAACGTGATGGATCAAACCCAGATCTGTTGACTGGGTGTGAGTGTTTGATTGGTTTTGATGCTCCGTCCATCACCACCCCCGTTTGTACCGCTTTAATAGCTCACATAATAAAGAAGTCAGACGCCCAAGGGCCAATTCGTAAAATTTGTTGCTAAAACACTCATGAGCAGTTCAATGACCATGGGAGCCAGTATTTGCAAAGCCACGCAAATATCCAGTGCCCATTTGAAAGCGTAAAAGAGGCAGTTAAACACAGGTCACACGCAAGTAAACCAAACAGGTCGGAATGACAGTGTCCAATCAAGGTCTAATTCTTGGAGCCAAAAGATTCAGAAGAATCAAAGCATGAGGTCATGACACAGCTGGAGCGATGGAAGTGCCAGTTGTCTTGCAAACAGAACATCTATTATGGAGGGGCAAAAATAGAACCAGAATGCTGAAAATGAGGAATAATAGCAGCAGATATCCACTGTACACACTGGAAAAAAAGGGAGTGATTTAAAGTTGGTATTACCCCAAAGATTGTTTGGAATAAACTGATTACGCCAGAGCCCAAAATCTTAAAAAAGTGTGCAAGACCGGCAGTATTAGATGCATCAAAAATACAATGAACTAATTCAACAAAATGCAATGGGAGGTATGTGTTTAAAAGGACTGTATCTCACTGGATGCCCTTGACACCTACAAATCAAAAGTTTCTCGAGCAGATGTGAGAGCTACCTCTTTTTAAAACAATTGTTCTCTGAGTCTGCTTAGATAGTTAAAATCTGCCTTAAAGGTTGGAATGGTAGGCCATAACAGAATATTTACAACCCTTTGCATGTGGGAGGAGGACATTATTTCAGTAGGTGTGGCACTGGGACAGGGACAGCATTCCACAGTAGTCTTGGTTACTATGCCTTAAATAACTTCCATTTGAAAGGACAGGGATATTTGGGATGACTGCCGGGGCAGGACTTCCTTTTAGATTGCAGGCCAAAATTGCTACTGAAGCATTGCATGAGCCATAAATAGTCACGTGTTTTCAAACCAGTGGATGTCTGACAGAAGAGTCACATTCTTCTCTAGTAAGGAACACTACTCTAAATGCAATATTGTATAGATGGTATCTTTCTTCGCCATGAGTTGTTGTTTACGTGTCAGATTAAAGGGCAAGACAAGGTTACTCACATTTAGATAGCACCAGGGTATGCACCCATTTTTAAGGTTTTGTTGTGTCCAGCTAAATCGCATGATAGATCTAAGCTGACTTTGCCCATGATACAATGTTGACACGTCACTTTGCATAATATCATTAGCAGATGACACAATATTATTCAGATTGTAAATAGAAGACAACGTATTACTACTATTGTCAATAATGCAAGCACTTTATCCAAATTATCTTGATCAATTTGTCTTAAGTGTGTAAGAGCTTCCATTTATGACAATTTCCAAATTTCATTATCAGTAGCTTATACAAATCTTTTAGAACATGGAGGTTTAGGTCCTAATACAAAAATCATATTAATGCATGTCTGTGGCCAGAAAAGAAAGATGTTGTTTTGCTGCAGACAGGCTGAAATGTTTCAACCATTGTTGACATAACTTTCCCACCGAATAGGTGGTAACAATACCTAAACGATGTTTGTGTGAATATTTGGGGTCTGATCTGCTTGCCTTGAACCCTGGTGTGGTATTCAAAAAAATGAACATGGCAACCATTTGTATCCACTGGCCACAGTAACCATCCATGAGGAACTGAAAGCATGAAATTAAATATACCATTCTGCAAAATACTATTGAATTGATCTTCAGTGGAATTTGTCGAATTTTAGCCAGTCCCAGACATGTAGTCTGCTGGATGGTATAATTCAGGAAGATCATTTGTGTTGGGATTAAACATGCTTGATACAGTTTCTGTCCCCTCAACTTGCCAATGTTTAGTACCCTAAATGGATTTTATCTCAATTGTGCCCTCACAATAGTCATAGCCTTTAACAGCCAATTTCAGAAACAAACAAAGCTGTATATTTTAGCTTAGTTTGTGTAAGCATATATTTCCTCAGTGGTGTAGGGACACATTTTAAATAACATGATTCTAGGTCTGAAGGATCATATCCTGAAAATTATGTGAATTTTTCTCTATTTGTTTTAGAACTCCCTTGCGGGAGAGTGGGGCAATGTTTCCATTGTGTATAATTAAAAGTGGTACATTGGACTGTGGCTCGATGTAGAAAACTATGTTGGAAATTAAGATAACAGAACATTTCCCCATAACTAGCAGAATTAATGTACAGGTCTACGGACTAAAAAACTGGAAACTACTCCAGCATGGAGAGCATGGAGTTTCAACATCCTAATCACCCAAATGTAACCAAGGTACTTTTACATCACCCATAGAAACCCGAAACACATATGGTATCTTCAGGATCTCCATAGGACCGAATATAGAAAAAGGAATCTTTATCCCAAACAATTTCATCAGCTACTGAAACAGCTGAAATGTTCACAAAGTACAAGTCCCTTTTTGTTTTATGGAAAGAAGAGTGGGGGACCAACACCCCATCAACCAGTTCTGTAGGAGAGCATTCTGGAAGATAATGGCCATTCACAAGCAAGAAGAAAACAGTCACAAATCCAATCAACAGTTATGAAAAAACTAAGGAAAGTGCTATTTGAACATATATCCGTGGTGGTACCAGATAAGTGTGTTTCAGCCATGAAATGAAAACACAGGTACTTGATGGAGGAGACCCAAAAGCCGGAGAACTGTCAGAGGAAAAATCATCTTGATCCATATAATACCCAGAAGCAGTTACTTGAAAACCTAGTGACTCCGGTTCTGCAATAGGATTCACAAATCTAAAAGAGGTGGACCCACTGATGGTGGATCTGCATTATTGATATCAGTTGAAGAAGACACAGTAGCAATAGCAGTACTCACTTCTGCTATGTTGCTGGTTGCGGATGCAGGGATTAGTTGTAGTGCAGTCTCTGCCCCCCAGCTAGCGAGATACAGCTTTGGTGGTGTTCACCAGCTGCAGAGGGATTTCCTGTATGGCAGCAAGTGGATTTTGGTAACTACAAGGTCTCCTCATGGCCTACTATTTAGAATCGGCTACATCGTGTTATTTGACATAATCAATGGAGATAAAACGATTGTCTTTAGAAACAGACAGTCGTGGCAAGATAACTGTTCTTGTGCCTTGGATTGCAAGAACTGGCACCAGTGCTTGGTACAAAGGCCTGAACTTCTTTTCACAGCCACTTTTTCAAAAACGAGATCCTCAATCTTTGCAATCCAGCCAGAAGGTTCTGGTTTCTCCTCAACTCTTGCAGAGGGGGAGGTCTTCAAACGTTCATTGGATTGGGTGTTGCAGAACTTTTGTAGAACTTGTAAGACAGCACAACAAGTATCTACGTCAACGAGCTTAGCAACCACCACAATATCTGGACTGTCAAGGTTTGGAACATGCATTTTGATCCCAAAAAGATCTTTTAAGAAGGTTATTAAGTGCTCTGTGAAGTCCTTAGATGTGATGAATCCAACTACGCCCAGTGCCTGATACTTTAGCTATTAAGGGCTGCTTTCAGTTACTATTAATTATTTCCAAATCAGAATTGCCCTTAGGCCAGTGAGGAGAAGAATAATGCACCTGTATTCCCAGGGATGCCACAGCATCCTGGTATGCATTTGAAGCTAAAGCTGGGCCCATGGCCAAGTGGATTGTACTGCATGCATGTGTCCTGATAAAGACTTGCATTTTTTTAATATTAGTTTGAGAGTCAGCCGAGCGCTGTGGCCAAACCCAGAGGAACCTGGAGCAAGATTCAACTACAACTATGATAAATTTCAACTCAGTGTCCAAAGTAAGAGGACCACAGTGGTCCAATTATTGCAGCCGAAAGGCTTATTAGAAATTAACATGTGTGTCTGCAGTGGACGGACAAGCTTTATTTTGTTGACAAATGTCACAACAAAAGACATATTTTTTGCCTGTTGATATAAGCCTTGCCACCAAAATCATTGATGCATTGCAAAACTGTGGCTACTACACCTGCAGTTGCAGAACCTTTGTGTGCAGCCTTCACTAAAGCTAGTCTATTCCCATTTTAGAAGAAATAATTGCAGCATCATTAGCAGTAACAACTGTAGATGTGGCTGCTTCATCGGCCACAGAATGACCTACAACATGTGTTCCCACTCGCTGATGACTCAAAGGATGAGTAACAGAGCCCATGGCAATGTACTCTTTAGGTCTGCCACCTCAATCCAAAGTGTTTTATGCTGGATGTTGTTGCCGTTGGAATATTTAAAGTCCTTCATTCTCCAATAATGCAAGGATTGTACACAGTAATATGAATCACACACTATATGTGTGGGGAATTTTGGATCCGTATGTTCAAGTGCAAGAAGTAAAGCCTTCAGTTCAGCCAACTGTGCAGTACAGTCACCAGGGACTGTGTACGAGTTTTCTGTGGTTGGAATTTTCCATCCAACATCACACCAATAACAGTGGCACATGCCACTGGATAATGTTGCTTTGAACCTATAGCAGATTGGGCTGAATCATCAGTATGGGATAAACATGCTCATACTGCAAGAGTTCTTTCGTCTTTTAAAGGTGGGTCAAAGACGAAGTCTACATAAAAAGCTGATGAGGATGTCACCCATTGTGTCCAGGGATGGCTAAATGCAACACATACTTTTTTCTTTTTATACATCGTGGCATAGGCGTACCCGCCGTCGCCACTACATTCACCACAGTCCTTTGGGGCAACTTGCTGGTGTGACGAGCAGTGTGCGACCAACTTGTGTTCAAATTATTACGGCTCCCGCGAGCTATCGGGCTGACGAGCCCTGGTTCTGCACCTGCGCGCCATGAGAGGTATTTGACCTGTTTTAATTACATTTTGGCAGTCCACTCGGCACCCCTTTAGATTGTCCTGCTCCCTGCTGACGAGAGGCAACTACCTCGAAACACGTGTCCAGGGATGGCTAAATGCAACACATACTTTTTTCTTTTTACACATCGTGGCATGGGCGTACCCGCCGTCGCCACTACATTCACCACAGTGCTTTGGGGCAACTTGCTGGTGTGACGAGCAATGTGTGACCAACTTGTGTTTAAATGGCTATGACAGTATGTTGCATATGCATCGCTTCAGCTTGGCTGAACACACAGTCTCCCTCATTTCAGCAATAGCAAGGTCTGTTTCTGTCTATCTTTAATTTGGAAGCTGCACTTTATGAGCGCAAAGGAAGAAAGGTCAGGCAGAAGGGAAGAAAATCCGGGTGTCACTGTCAGACTGGTTTCATGCTCACTTTCTAGCCTCAGGTTCCTTAGCAGGATGACTTGCAATTTAGACTTAATGTATGCATAATATATGCACTTTATTGGTTTTGCACTTGTACGAGTTTAGCACTTTGTGATAAGATTAACTGGTTATTGGCATTATTACATGGGTGGGCTGTTTTAATCCTTTGCAGAATACTATATTTGCCTTGGAGCATGTGGTCAGGGTCCCCGCTCTCCCCCGCGCAGCTCTACCGTTAAGATTCTGCCCTTAGGCTCCAGCCCGTGCTCCTCTGGTAGGCCTTCAAGGCCCTCCTCCACCCGCAGGCTCCGTGCCACGCAACCCCTCACCACACCAGCGTGTCTCTCCAGCCTCCTAGATGATCACCCTCCCCGAACTCCTACTTAATGGTGGCCGCTGCGGCAAGAAAAGCAAGACCTCTGACCTCCTGGTCAGAGTCACTGCTCTCCCCCATGCAGCTCCACCGTTAAAGGTCTGCCCTTAGGCACCAGCCCTAGTCCTCTGGAAGGTGTTCGGGGCCCACCTCCACCCACAGGCTCCTGTCTGCACCTCATCCCTGGTGGTCTAGTGGAAGAGCAGCCTGCTCGTCTGCTGCTCCACTCTGCTCTGTACCCTCTTTGCCTCTTATTTCTCTTTTTGCCCCGTTTTTGTGTTTGCTGTGTCTGCCTTTTCCTTTTGCCTTTTTATTCCTCTTTGCCTCTTATTTCTCTTTTTGCCCTGATTTTTTTGTTATATTTGCATGCCTTTTCCTTTTGTCTCTTTATTTCTCTTTGCCCGGTTTTTTCTGTTTGCTCTATCTGCCTTTTATTTTTGCCTCTTTATTTCTCTTTGCCCCATTTTTTCTGTTTGCTCTGTCAGCCTTTTTTTCTCTTTGCTCTGTCTACCTTTTCCTTTTGACTCTTTTTCTTTTTGCCCTTTTTCTCTATCGACCTCTTTTCTTCTGTTGCTATCCTGGCTCCCTCTTTCCTCTTCCCATGCTCCCTGCCGCTGCTGCCTCCCCGGACTCTCCCACAGCATGTTTCTCCCACCTCCCAGGTGATTGCCCTCCCCCCAACCCCTACTTAATGGCAGCCGCTCCACAACCGCACAGAGGAAGTGTGCGGCGGGTATACCGTTGTTAAGCCAAAGGCAAGCCCATCTGCGACCCGACCACGACCAGGAACCCTGGTCCTCTGACCCCCTGCTGCTACCCCCAGCACCCTCCACACTCTCCACCCCAGACACAACAACAACTGCCAGCTCTCACGCTGAACAACACCCAAGGCCTGATCTCCTGCCGATTCTGCCACCGCACCTTCAGCCACCTCTGGACCCCGGCAGCAACACCCAGCACACCACATACCACCACACACAAGCCACTGAGCTGCATCCTCCTCCATGTACGCTCCCTGCACAGACACACCATAGAAATCTGGGACCTCTTCAACACTCACAAGCCAGACGTTGCCTTCCTCACAGAGACCTGGATCAACTCAAGCTCCGCACCCAACATCGCAACCCCAATCCCCGATGGATACAAGATCCTGAGAAAAGACCACCCCAACCACCCAGGAGCAGACCTCACCATCATCCACAAAACCTCCCTTGACTCACAACCACTGTAGTGTAGTTCCTATTTCACTTATAGGCTCTGCGCATTGGAATAATATACACAATCATTTTTGCATAGGACTAAGGTCAGTATGCCTCTATCGAGTATCTTAAACTTAATTACTTTGTGTGCCAGCTATCTCAGAGGTCACTAGAAACTTCTCGAATAAACAAGAAGGGAGTAGTTTCTGACAACCGCATAAACATGACAACTTTGTTTCCCTTAGAATCTAAACGTGTCTCAGAATCGTGGAAACAATAGATAACAGTTTCACTCAGTCAGTCGTGCATGCTTAGTTTCTCCAGAGTTACACAGAAATAGATGGATGGGTGCTTCAATAAAAGGATTTATTGAACAGTCTGGTTTCTCGTGTAAGAGGTCTGAGCTGTTACAATCATTGAACAGTAAGCAAGATATAATACACACAGTGTGAGCAGTAAGAAGAAATAATACTGCAATAGCATTGTCTTTTCAGCTATGCCCTATATTCATATATACATACATAAATAACACAGGCTAAAAAGTGTATACTCGTCTGATGCTTCTAAATACTTCTACCCCAGTGTACCTAACCTAAGCGTAGTACAAGGTAAGAAGTAGGTGCTGTTTTCTATAGTATGGTAAGCTATAGTTTGGTATGACAAGAGTCCTTCTAGGTTCTAGTCAGCTCCACACCTTAGAATGAGAGAGGTGGGAAACTCTTTCCGAATCTAAAACTCTAACACCCCGCAAAGGGAGTCAGAACACTGGAAGCTGGATTCTCTGCGAGCAGAGATGACAGCGTCTGGTCAGTGCATCAGGCGGGAACTAGAATTCCTTCAGAACTTGCCGTGGCGAGCCGTGGAGGCGAGTCAAGCCTAGCCAAGCCATGCTTTGGTTTGCCATGGTAAGTGAAGGTATATTTATACCTGGAAGGTGTCTAGGAATGTTAGCATTGACGTAAAGTCGGGCAGAGGAAGACGTCATGATTGAACCCCTAAGGAATAGTAGTTCATGCATAATAGATGAGTTCTTGGAGAAATCAATAATCCAAGCAGGGAAAGTCCCGGCGGCTTAAGGGTCTGGTTTCTAAGAACTCGTTGTAACGTGGGATGAACGGATGTAGGTGACCATGCCTGTATTTGGATAGCATGGAAAATGCCTAAATAGGGACTGGGATTCTATGCCTAAGTAAGGGCAATGTGAACTGTGGCTATATAAGGACATGATTCAGGAAACCTGTGTACGGGCAACTAAATCGAAACACAACAATCGCTCCAAGTTCGAATGATAGACATTACTAAATGCTAAACATTGTAAACATGCTAAATCCATAAAATTGAGTATCACTTGATTTGCTAAAAAGATATCTAATAGCATAAAAGGCGTCCATGTTAAAAACATTTTAGTGACATGGAAATGCAAGGATGCTGAATATATAAAGCAATGTTTCATTCTAAGCATATGTTCATAACAGATGCTAAATGAGTGAGCAGAAATATATACATATGACGAAATGGTTCAATGTTACAGAAAAATATATTTTTTTTTCGAATGCCATTTCATGTCATGATTACATAAATGAAATCGGTGTGAAGAAAAGGTGACAATGTGTCCCTGGAAGTGTTCAAATAAGTCTGTTCTCTATGAATAGTTCTACTGTAAGCAAAGTACTTGAGCATGAAAAAAAAATCTATGATAAGAGAAAAAGTTCCAAGTTTGTCTTTGAAAACTGAAGGCCAAATTCACAGATTACCCGGTACACTGTGAGTCTAATCAAAAGTCGGTGAAAACATGAAATTGTCTATTCCTGCAGACAAAAAATCATCTACCAATGTTGGTGAGAGTTGGAATACCTCGTTTAGAAGATTAACTGCACATAGATGTGAGGTATCGTCAGTAGCAGTGTTCGTTACCGATGTTACCTGTGTGCCTATTGATCCAGCTCGTACCTCAGCAGTAGCATGTTTCGTCTGTGAGATCTCAACGAATGGCTATATCAGGATTAGTAGCCTCTGGGATAACACGGAGCATGGGCTGTTATCGGGTCCAGCAGAGCATCAATATCCGTTGGCATGACTGATGGGAGTGTCTAGCATGCATTCTTCACCGCAAAGCAGGCATCTTAGAACAGGTAAAATGCAATCTTGCCAGATTGGTCTGAACGACAGAGACCATGTGGTATTTATTTCTCGTAGACGAGGTAAACCCAAAAGTTGTACTATGCGCTCACGACACTTCCTTTCCAGGAGAGCTTTCTCCAAGGTGCTGGGAGTGACGCTGGTGGATTGGCTTGCCATAGCGTAGTAGTAGGAATAAAAACAGGATTCCTGCAGCAAGTGCTTGAATTAGTGGCAGACCACCAAACACCGAGTGCATGAAGTTTGGAATGATTCCGAGGACTGCTTGAAAAGGTGTTAACAGTCCTGAACATACGGTCTTAAATACATGCACAATACTGCTTGTATCAGACATGTTTAAGATACGTCCCAACATTTCTGTGAAATGTGTTGGGCATTTTGTACTTAACAGAGCCTGTATCTCTGCCGAAGTCCTTGCAATTTGTAGATCATAGGTTTCTTTGGCCGAGGTCAAAGGCACCGTTTTTTGCAAAAGAATGGCTTTCATTCTGCTTAGAGTGTCAATTCGTATAGAAGAGATGTTTAGTGAAGGCCATAAAGGCAACTCCCTGACTGTGTATATTTAGGGGAACAAGACTTGCATACAGCAAGTAACCCTGTGTTAAATGTGAGTCCAGCCACTCACCTGAACACCAGGTCCGTCTGCAGGAACGATGCTTGTTCCACAACCCTCCCTGAACACCTCTCAGTGCTGCTGACCAAAACAGAAGCCCTGGCAGGTGCCCAAAGAGGGAAGGGGGTTTGGGAGGAGAGACAAAGAAGAAAAGAGACTGCTATTTTTTGCGCTTCACCAAGAAGAGGGTGTACCGTCTGGACCAGCCAGGTTCTGTAAAGTTGACTCGGCAAACCACCTATGTGTATCCTAAAACATACAAAGAATATATATACATAAGCATAGAAAACCCTCACTACCCAGAGTTAAAAGCAATACTGCTCCATAATATTTTTACATTCATATTACCTTTTCTTGGTGTTAGGTTACTTTGCATAAGTTGTCTCTCAAAAACATTAAAGGCTTGGACCTTTAGTTTTTCTATAAACATAAACAAGGATTGTATTAGACCTTGTATTCTGTTTTATGCAAATTCACTTACAATATTTGTTATCTCAAAACATTATTATCTCACCTTATTGTGCGTTACAATGTCTCTTCAGAAACAACCACATAACACCTTGCTCAACTGTGCTTAAGGTCCCTAAACTCTGGGAAAATCAAAATTCAAATAAAGTCTGATGTGCTTTTAAATGCTCTCAATAGGGCCCAATAGCACCCAAAATGATATGCGTCAAAATATAAAACAATTCTCATTACACAAGCTCGCGTTGGCCACACGCTGCCAAATACGCGTGCACACAACTTGTTGCTGTTTTAAAAGTTCCAGGAATACTGATTACTTTTTAACTGCTCAAAGCGCGAACAACAAGTATCTGCTAAAAACATCAGCATCATAATATTTTTTGCTATTTCGAACAAACAAATCAACTAGTGGCAAATTACCCAAAGATCTATGAGTTAAAACACATAAGCTTTTCAAGTTCTTTCAGACATGACAAATAAACCAAATGAATTTGCATGACAAGAACACTTAGCTCTTTCACGCGATGTCCAATTTGCACTGCACACGTGATCTGGTTTTCTGAAAGGTCCTACACTCCGTCTGAGCCGGCTCGAAGACGGAGAGCTTTTCCTGAAGACGATGTCACGTGATGTTGACACGGCGAGGCTCTAATCCTTGATCATGCTCTCCTTGATGACGCGCAGAGAGGAATCCTTCTTTGATGGGAAAACAGAAAGCCAAGCAATGAGTGACAGAAACACTGGGCTATTTATAGTCAGGATCTTTGGCGTCGCCGGGTGTGTGCTCATGTTCTCAACTGCCAAGAGCAGCCATCATTTTAATACAGGTGTCACTGCTTAATAAACACAACAAGCATTGATACATGCACTTCAACAAACATTGGCAAAGGATTCCTATAGACAATAAGCATTGGCCAAAACAAATAGAAAACTAAAACATAACAAAAGACACAGGTTTCAATTAAGGCAATGTTTGTTGGAGTATTGTAATATGATTAAGTTTTCCACCATACGGGTGTTTGCAAATAACGCAGGATAAACAATGATTTGTGTGACGGGAATTCCTGACACCCTGGAACTAACCGTTACTAGATATGGGATACCTGGCAACATGCCACAACAGCTCTGATCATTCAACATGAGGTAACTCCCATTTGAAAGTTGTCCAAACGTTGGATTAATCACAGCGGCCGGTGAACCTTGCAGGTAGCAGGATAAATTAGCAGTAGAACTGCTACAGGCCCCGTGTAAACGTATATCCCGACAAATCTGTGAACCGCTCAGTGCATTCTCACAGTGTGTACCGCTAAGAAACACTTCAAGCCCCCCACTCCAACATCTGTGTGTAAGGTAAATCCCATGATGTCCTGATG
Organism: Triturus cristatus; assembly: GCF_964204655.1. Lineage (NCBI taxonomy): Eukaryota > Metazoa > Chordata > Amphibia > Caudata > Salamandridae > Triturus > Triturus cristatus. The sequence continues at coordinate 1,666,208,735 of NC_140591.1, read as the reverse complement.
TATTCTTTCTTTACCCAACCGTTCAAATCTGCCTGCTGGCATGTGTTTGAGGCAATACTGAAAATGGAAAGTTGTACCAGTCAGAGTTATTTTGCCATGAATGATCCATTCTGTAGCTGGTTTTCTGCTACCGTAAATGGCAATTTTTCCAGTTTTTCAATGCTCAGCACTGTATACTTTGCTCCCCTTTGTGCCAATTCGATCTGTTTCTCAGTGAGATTGTATTCTGAAAACAGAGAAAACGTGTTAATGGAACGCCAGGGCACATAGCCTGCACGCAAGTTTTGTAGCGTCCAGCCTAATAACAGAATAGAACGTAATTGAGACTACCCTTGACACAGCAGGACCAAATCTTGTTCCACAATGTCAATAGCAGAAGATACAATGTTGCCCAATGAATATATCCTGGATGACAGAGTTGTTAACCCATTCTCTACCACAGTGAGAGATTTCTCTAAATTAATACGATCAATTTCTCGTATTCTTTCTGCGGCGTCTGCTTGGGTAATCTTTCATATTTCATTATAAGCAACATAGATGCCGGCATATATGAAACGTTTTTGACGCGGTTTTCTTGGACCTAGCAAGAAATCCCTAAGGTTTGCGTCTTCCTTAAGTAAAGATAAGTGTTATTTCACATCCTCTAGCGTAGATGTCTGTAGCCAATCAAGGCATAATTTTCCTACACTGTATGTTGTTACTACCCCTGGATGCTGTCTTTGAACATAGCGTGGGTTTTGAAACCCTGTATTCTGTTCAGGAATCTTTCCTGACAGATGTTTATGTCTGTGGGCCGGAGCAGCCATTTTTCCCATTCAGGATCTGATCTGTTGTTTTGTAAAATAGTATGTATGTCGACCTCCCCCCGGTGGTCAGATTCCACATGGCCTACTGCTTAGTATCGGCCACATTGTGTGGATTGATGAAGTAGAGCAACACAAATCTTTTCTCCTTTTTTCCAGCAAGGGGCGGCAGAAGTACTGTTCTTGTCCTGTGAATGGCTAGGACAGGTACTGGTTGTCTGTAAGAAGGCCCAAATTCCTTCTTGTCCGCGATCTTCTCTCTGACTAGATCCCCAAGCTTTGGGATCCAGACAGGCCTTGCTGGGACGGCTGGATTTTCCCCAGTGGTGGTTGGATTCAGGAACACATTGCTTTGTTTAGATCTTAGTACATTTAAGTCCTGTAAAACAGCCAAAAGATCTTTAACCCCTTCGGTGCTCATGACGGAATGGTTCCGTCATGACCCACGGTTGAGCTGTGCTCATGACGGAACCATTCCGTCATGACCACGCCCGCGCAAGATTCCGTCAGCACAGCGGCGGAATCTGCGCAGCATCGAAGGGGTTAATATCAAATGGTTTATTTTTCACCACTGTGCCTTTACATTTGAGATCAGGAACCCACATTCTTGTCCCAAATAGGACCTCATATGGAGTGACCCCCCTAGCGAATTTCTTGGCAAATTGTTTAATGAGTGTTGGACCCCATAAAGACGTTTGACCCACCCATCACCCAAACCTAATACTCTAGCTGTTATAGACCGCTTTTTGTCCCAGTTTTTCCTTTCCACAACCAAATTTCCCTAGGATGGAATGGAGAGGAGTACCGCAATGCAACGTCCAAACTCGCCATGGCTTCATTGTAAGCCCAAGAGCTAAACGCAGGGACCTGGTCAGAGTGTAACGTGACAATTGCGTATGTGCCGATAAAGTCTCGCAAATCTTTTATAACAGTTCGAGCATCAGCTGAGCGCTGAGGCCACATCCATAGGATCCTTGAACGCAAATCCACTGCGACCAAGATATATTTATAGTTACCATCCCTTTGCAAGGGACCGCAGTGATCCACGTAAACACAAGATAATGGTTTATCGGAAATTAACAGGGGTGTCTGCGCAGGACGTTTCACTGTAGAGACTTTCATCTGTTGGCATATTTCACATTCCAAAACATAGTTCTTGGTTTGTTTTCTAATGCCGGGCCACCAATATCTCTGTTTTAATAACAATACTGTGGCAGAAACTCCTGCATGAGCAGAGGCTATCCCTTCATGTGCTGCTAGGATTAGTCCTAATCTACGTTCCATGTTTGGAATTACCCTTTCCCCCACTCCAGGGATTCGAGCAAACGGAATGTTGTTCGCATCAATTCAATTCAATTCAAAAACTTTATTCGATCATTGATTAATAATCATAAAAGTACATACATACATAAGTAATAAAACATGAGGGTACAGCAGGTTTTAAGTTAATCGCATATCAAAAAAGGGTGCTTTTCCTCAGACGTATCGATTTTAAAATATATACAGCAGTAAAAAAACAGATGTCCTGTGAATTAAGTCCAAATAAAAGCCCCATGGCCGATACAATATTGGATACATTATATTTTTTGAAAAGCGGTTTCAGATATACTTTTCGAAGGTGGAGATAAAGAGGGCATAACAATAAAAAATGCTCCGTACTTTGCTTTGTGGTCCCATCACACGGACAGGGGGCAGTAGTATAAGTCTTCATTACAGGATACGCAACAAGCAAATGAACAATCCCCATCCGTAATCTTGTCAAGACATATTGGTGGGATCGGATAGTAACCAATTTAAGGTATCCTGAGAGCCCCATTTCTTCCCTAGTGTATCTGTCGTAAAAAACATGTGAGGAGAACTGAGCAGTAGCTGCGTTACGCTTCACCATGCTAACCCTCAGAAATTCATGTTTAATCTCACTCTTCGGGATATCTAAAACACAAGAAGGGTTATCACGCACCGTGAGATTAAAAACATCATTAAATGTTCGGATAATATAGTTAAGCCAGGGGATGCGGGAACATTTGTCCATGTAAAGACAATCTAAAATAATCTTTCTTGTAAAACCAGTCTGTTCCTTAGCCCATATAGATCTCCATACTAACAGGGGTCTTAATCTGATCAAGTCAGATAGATGTTCTAGACCAGCCTCCTGATGGATCAGCTTTGTTGAAGCAGAAGATGGTAAACACAGGAGTTTTTTGACAAATTTGTTTTCCTCAACCTGGAGCATGTTGTTATTACAATGGCCCCACACTCCTGAGCCATATAGGGCCAGAGCAACACATTTATGGCGATATAGGTACAACATGTCTGGTATCCGTCTTGAGCCTAGCTTGGATGCAAACCTAAATATGCCAAAAGAACACTTGGCCATTTTGGCTCTTACATTAATCATTTCAGGTGTCCACATCCCCCCACTGTTAAAAGTGATACCCAGATAACAGAATTTGTCCACCACTTTTATAGTTTGGTCCATAACTGTGAAGGGCCTTAGGTTTTTAATTTTCTTCCCACAGAGCATTATAAAAGTTTTCGAATTATTAATTTTTAATTTTCTCCCATTAATAAAATCTGCAAATTTATTCATAAGTTTTTGCAACCCTAGAGGGGTTTGTGAGAGCAGAACCGCGTCATCCGCATAAAGCAATATTGGGATGGAAAGGCCGCCAGCAGTCGGTGCATCTGCACTGGTGGTCCGTAGTTCCGACTCGATTGCATTAATAAAAAGGGAGAAAAGAAGAGGTGCAAGGACGCATCCCTGCCTAATTCCGGAACCTATTTTAACACTGGGTGTACACTCCCCCGATTGCCCGTATCGTATCTTAGCTGTCAGATTCCTATAAAGTTGGGCCAAGAAATAGATAATATCCTATTTTATTAATGATGTCGAAACTAGCTAGAATATCAGCATTATCCTTTTCGGGTTCGAGACAGCATTCCACCTCATCTATACAAGCAGACACAATGGTACATAGTAAATGTTCCTCATTTTGCCTACCCCATTTAATTCTAGGGCCATTGGGTCTATGTGGAACTATATCTGTCACTGCACCATGTAACGCCTTTACTTTATCCCCCCACAAGGAGAGATACATTGTTAGACAGTTATGATCGCTTAGGGCTGGGTCTACTATTACGGGTAAGGAACACAAAGCTGTAATACTGGAGGAGACAATGAGGTAGTCGATAACCGTGGCACAATTCCTACCAATAAAGGTTGGTACCGAATTGCCCTCACTGTCTACGCCAGGTAACATAATGCATAAATCCATTTTAAGCATAAGAGTGTTTAGGGATTCCCCATAAACCGAATGTAAAAAGTGGGTCTGATCTTCCCCCACCTCATCCCCATGCCCACACACCCTTTTGCCAACAAATGGGCACATGTGAATGTTGAAATCTCCGCCCCACAAAATATCAAAAGACACATCACTGCGCCCATATAACCTTTCCACCTCCGCTTCAAGTTCATCAACCATATCTGTTTTTGAGTGGTTAAAGGCATTGTTGTAGTGGTTTATAACTAAAACATTTCGCCCATTCCTGTTTTGTAACCACAACAACTGAGAGTGCAGACCGACGGTCCGGTGGATTTTTACTCGAACCGGTAACCTCACAGAGAGCAATATCACCATTCCACCACTGGCTCTCCCCATGTTGGATGGCTGAGCATGGCAATTATAGGCAACATACCCATCAAGATAGACATCTTCGGCCGCCCAAGTCTCCTGGAGACACAAGATATCAAATTGGGTTATAAATTCTAACCATCCTAGACAATCTATCTTGTTATTCCACCCAGCAATATTCCAACTCGCCATCTTATATCCCCGTTCTGTTAGACTAACAGCCTCAATAGATGGTGGGGGTAAGGTGTGGACATGGGTTACTTCTCCTGGCACGGGGTCTTCAGATAGTAAGGTCGGACTTGTACTTCCATTGGTTCGCATCAATTATATATGAGCATTTGGGAGGATTTTATTTAGGTAACGCTACACTACTGCCTTTGGTTGATGCATTGACAGCCAACAATATCTCACTGTCTATTCTCGTTTTTGAACGAGTGATCGCAGCTACGGAATCCGTTTGCACAGCCCCCTTCGTGGCTTCATCAGCCAATGAATTCCCTGCAACGTGAATGCCATCACGTTGATGACTCAGCGTGTGTATCACGTGAGTGTTTTGTAGCCCATCTCGCAACTGAACTACTTGTTCCCAAAGCTTTTTATGCTTGATTGTGCCACCTTTTGTATCTTTGAAACCAATTTGAAGCCAATTCTGTAAATATTTATAATATGATTGAACACAGTAAAAAGAATCGCACACTATAAGTGTGGGTAATTCATAATCCATATTTTCAAGTGCCAATTTGAATGCGTGTAGTTCAGCTCGCTGAGCTGTACAATTTCCTAGAGATTATGTTTTAGTGACCATTGGTCGGAATTGACCATCGCGCATGCGACCTTTAACAATTGGGCATGCTGCACTGTAAGCTTGCTTACTTCCAGTAGCAGGTTGTGCTGATCCGTCAGTATAAATTATAAATTCATACTGGTCAAGAGGGAGACTCTCAATAGGCAGAGGACATTCTTGTTCGTATTGCAGGAATGCTTGTGTTTTTAAATTAGGATCAAAAACGTATTCAACGTCTGTTGCAGCAAGAGAATTAACCCATTGCATCCATCTTGGATGTAAAGCTTTTGGATTTGGAATGCTCACTTTTGTAACTGCCTCTAAGGCTGGTACTGGTGTCACGACAATAATACATTTCCCCTGAGCTAGAGCTCTTTCTTTTGCTACAGCGGTTTGAACTGCTGTCAGAATTTTTTCAATCAAAGTGAATCGCATTTCCGCTTGTGTATACAAATGTGATTTGTATGCAATTGGTACTTTTTCACCTTCATTAAAAGTTAAGTAGGTGAATCCGCATTGACTCGAAATTATTCAGATCACTAAATTGCGTGTATTAACTCATGTCTGTAAGTGATTTGTCGCTAACATGTCAGCTTGTAGTGAACGCAGGATATTTGTGTGTTCCTGTGTCCAATTTTTGATTTTGAAATCAGGTTTGATTAATTCGTAGAGAGGTTTAACTCTTTCTGCATAATTTAGAATGCAAGTTCTTCCAAAATTTAGGAAACCTAGAATCGACTGTAAGTTTTTCAGCGTTTTTGGAGGTTTGAGCAGCGCACACTTTTCTAAAAAGTTAGCTGCCAGGCTTTTGCCTTCACTTGAAAGTTCATATCCTAGGAAAAGGACATTGAGATGGGCAATTCTTGATTTCTTGAAAATAAATTTGTAGCCCTCAGAGGCAAAATCCAGTATAATGGTATTCACCCTGTTCAAGTGCCTATCCAGGTCATCGTCTGTTAGATAGATGTCATTGACATATGACAATGCCTCGTCATCATAAATTTGTAGTAACTCTGTTACTCTTGCTGAGAATAACCCCGGGCTGTTCTTGAACCCTTGTGGGAGTCGACAGAAGTGATGCTGGGTCCCCATTATTGAGAAAGATCTCAAGTACCTACTTTCAGGTGCTATGTTTTGACAAAAGAAACCATTTGAAATGTCTAATCTGGTTTTATATTTTTTAAGCACAATGTTATTCATTAATGCTGTACTGTGTGCATTTTGCACAGCAAATGTTTTAGAACAAGTGTTCAGGTGTCTGTAATCCAAAACTAGACAATAGGTGTTGTCTGGTTTGGAAACAGGAAACAAAGGATGGGGGAGGGGAGGGGATAGCCCACAAAGGTATGTTTTAGCCCATTTCCTGGCATATGTATTTTTTAAATGTTTTGGAACATGGTTGGAGAAGGCTGGCATAATGATGTCTTCGCCATGTGGGCACTCCCTGACAAATTCTGGTTTCCAGTCATGTTCTGCTAGAAGTATTTCATAACCTCTTGAAAGCTTCTCCCAAAAGAGTGCTTTCACTTTTCTTGGTATGTCTCCCTCCATCCGGAGTGTTATTTCAAATAACTTTTGTGGAGAACTAACCCTGGTGTCTACAGTCTCAACTGTGATGTACTTATTCAAGTCCACTATCTCCAGAAGTTCCTTCAGGGTCTGGCGAGCTATTGTTACTTGTGCTGCACTGTCCAGCGTTGCCTGAGCCCATTCTCCATTCTTGAGTTGTGTTCTCAGAATTTTCGACATATCTGATCTTCAGACCTGCTACCTTCTTCTTAGTGAATTGAGTTTTTGGTTTGTTTTTCTGAACGTGTTGATCGTCTTTGGACTTCATGCGTTCTTCTTTGTGATCTGACCGTCCTCTTCTTTTGGATGTCTGTGAAGACGTCTGAAAGGTACGAGAGGAACGTTGATCAGTATCTTGATACCTGTCAGGTTTTTTCAAATTATCCCTATTCCTGAGGTTATACCTCCTGTCAGAGGGCTCCTTTTGAGGAGACCCACCTCGGGATTGAGAATGTTTCTCTTTTGAATGTTGTTTGTTATTTCCCCACTTCTTTTTAGAAGATGTAGGATTGTGTTTAATAGAGTCCTTCTCAGGACCTTCAGACAGTTGTGGTTTAACTGGTTTTCCACCCAAACTATCTCTGCCTAATTCTTCATAGGATTTTTCTATTATTCTGGGTAGTTCCTGCTGATGTTCTGTTACATCAAATTCCCTTAATCGTTGGCGGATCGCCACTGCTGCTTCCTCCCCTTTAATATTAGATATTATTATTGTTGAGATCTCGTCGAAGTTCTTTAGTAATTTCATACCTAAATTCAGAGCAGGCTCTGCCCCGTATTCATTTTGAATTTGTTTCAGGATATCAGGTATTACCGCAATAGACGGAACACCATGTGTTTTAGTATAGATGGCAGCAAAGCCTGTGCCCCAAGGGGTGCAGTCTTCCAGATGTGGTGTGATTCCCATTGGGAGACAGATTGTCAGTATTCTGTGTTTCTCATAAGTGCTAGAATTAGGAAATACTGCTTCGATTTGAGTAATTTTTTGAGCTATCCAGAATGAAATTTGTTCACATTTTGAGGGCATTTTACCCATGACTGCGTGTACAGTCTGTGGAGTAATTTTTTGTGTATTCCCCTGGTGAGGGGTTTGATTTGGAATACCTCTGTCTGAAAAGATTCATGTGCCTCTATCACGAAAACTGCTCTACCACCTCTTGGTGTTAGGCCATGTGTTATAAGTTTTAGAGTGATGACTCTCTTTAAATTTGGATGGATGTTTATAACACACTCATCGGTTTCATTTAAACCTGTAAGATTAAAACCTGTTGTGACTTGTTCAGCCGCATCTACAATATCCCCGTTAGTGGACATTGTTTTTTGAAAATGTAGAACAAGTTTCAAGGAAACAAAGATAAGGTGCACAATATTTTGGAACACTGTACCCTTCAACATTGAACAAACCAAATAGCTAATACATAGGATTCTCGTTCTACTCAGCTATGGTGGATATTAACCCCACCCACTTCAGACGTCTTATGGAGAATTATGAGTAGGGGTCTCTGAGAAAAGCACCACTGAGTTACTTCAGTATCTAGCGTTAAATTAGTACCTTACCAAACAGTTGGGCGCCATGTAGTGTAGTTCCTATTTCCCTTATAGGCTCTGCGCATTGGAATAATATACACTATGGTTTTTGCATAGGACTAAGGTCAATATGCCTCTATCGAGTATATTAAACTTAATTACTTTGTGTGCCAGCTAACTCAGAGGTCACTAGAAACTTCTCGAATTAGCAAGAAAGGAGTAGTTTCTGACAACCGCATAAACCTGACAACTTTGTTTCCCTTAGAATCGGAACGTGTCTCAGAATCGGATTTATTGAACAGTCTTGTTTCTTGTGTAAGAGATATGAGCTGTTACAATCATTAGACAGTAAGCAAGATATAATACGCACAGCGTAAGCAGTAAGAACAAATAATACTGCAATAGCATTGTCTTTTTAGCTATGACATATATTCATTTATACATACATAAATAACATAGACTAAAAAGTGTATACTCGTCTGATGCTTCTAAATACTACTACCTCAGTGTACCTAACCTAAGTTTAGTACAAAGTAAGAAGTAGGTGCTGTTCTCTATAGTATGGTAAGCTATTGTTTGGAATGCCAAGAATCCTTCTAGGTTCTAGTCAGCTCCACACCTTAGAATGAGTGAGGTGGGAATCTCTTTTCTAATCTAAAACTCTAACACCCCGCGAAGGGAGTCAGAACACTGGATGCTGGAAGCTGGATTCTCTGCGAGCAGGGATGACAGCGTCTGGTCAGTGTGTCAGGCGGGAACCCGAGTTCCTTCGGAACTTGCCGTGGCGAGCCGTGTAGGCGAGTCAAGCCGAGCCAAGCCGTGCCGTGGTTTGCCATGGTAAGTGAAGGTATATTTATACCTGGAAGGTGTCTAGGAATGTTAGCATTGACGTAGAGTCGGGCAGAGGAAGACGTCATGATTGAACCCCTAAGGAATAGTAGTTCATGCATAATAGATGAGTTCTTGGAGAAATCAGAAATCAAAGCAGGGAAAGTCCCAACGGCTCATGGGTCTGGTTTCTAAGAACTCGTTGTGGCGTTGGTTGAACGGATGTAGGTGACCATGCTTGTACTTAGATCGCATGGCAAATGCCTAAATAAGGACTGGGATTCTATGCCTAAATAAGGGCAATGTGAAGTGTGCCTATATAACGACTTGATTCAGGAAACCTATGTACGGGCATCTAAATCGAAACATAACACCAGCAACTCGGACGACACTGCGCCCCCCATGGAATACATCCACTTCCAGATCCAGCCGACCTGCAGAACGGCGCTCCACAGAACACTCACCTACAGACCACCTAAGTCATCGCCAACCTCATCGCACCCCACGCCCTCGCCTCCACAGACTACATACTAATCTGAGACCTAAACTTCCACCTAGACAGCCACAATGAAACCAACACCACCGCCCTCCTAGAGAACCTCACCAACATAGGACTGAAGCAACTAGTATTCACCCCTACTCACACAGCCGAACACACACTAGACCCCATCTTCGCTGGAGGAATCAACATTCGCTTCAGCCACACCACGGAATTGCTCTGTACCGACCACCACTCCATCCACTTCTCCTTTACAAAACCCACCACACACAAGCGCACGCACCGCCTCCAACGCAGAAATTGCATATAAACATATCCCTCTCCTCCTTGTAAAATGAACAAAAATAAACGATAAGCATCATAGTTTGATGAGATCATCACTGGGACATAGGAACCGGGGGTTTATCGTATGTGTTCCAGCTGGGTATTCTACAATGAAAGCAAAAAAATTTAATTTCAGCCTAGTCAGTAAATAGCAGTGCATATTATTCGTGACAAAAGAAAGATAAGAAGCATGTCTCTGATGGGCACACTAGGCAACGTCTGATACGCTATCACCCTAGTTTTACATTGATTAGATTGCCTTCTTTCAATATTACATTTAGTGAAACATGCTTCTTTTAGCTTGGATTTAGAGAAGGATAAGCAATTAGAGGGTGATTCATGGAGAAACGCTAGACCCAGATCTGCAAAGGACTGCTTAACATGTAATAACCATGGAATACTGTAGGCACGGTCAAGCTCAATTACATCTTTTATCACTGTTTGATTTTTTATGACCGAGTCCCTTTTCCAGATTCTTAACCTCAAAAGGAGAAGAGCAAATTTAATAGAATCGGTTATAAAAGGGAGGCCATGTTCTTTATGGGCAATCAAGTTTGAACAAGTAGTTTGAACAAGTAATTTTTTACCAAAATTGTCCCCCACGGTCTGCAGGGCACCTACTTGGGCTGTGCCCCATATTTCAGCGCCACATGTAGCTAAGGCTACAGATTTTTCCTGGTAGATTTCTACCAATTCCCTACCAGGCTTCTTACCCATGTTGGAGGCAGATTTCAACAGGGCTGCTAGGCTTCTTTTCATAATTTATGTTCTATTCTCACCATAGCTGACCAATTCACTTTGGAGTCGAAGAAAATTCCCAAGTACATGAAACGCTCCGCACATTCTATGGAGCCACCCTCTAATTGGAGGGATATTGGCTTTTTTCTTCCTGACACCGCTGTCATAACAAATGTTTTTGATGTATTAACAAACTGTCCCAGATCTGCTATATAGTTAGAATATATACTAATCAGCAGTTATAGTTCCAAGGCAGGGTACAGTCAATCAATCAATAAATCAGTGTTTTGTAGAGAGCACAACTCATCTGTGATGGTCTCAAAGCGCTGTGTGTTTAATAGATAGGATATGTGCTTTTAAGTTTTACTTGTCCTTTGTGGTAAATAATTTAATTACCGGGACTGAATTTAATACGGAATCTAAATAAAATAGCTCAGGAAAATAAGAGGCAGAATCCGTGGTATAAGAGGTTTCTGAATGGGCTTTATTCCAAAATGGCCGACTCGAGTCGCGGCCTTCATGTTCCGTCACCACGGGGGTTCAGGAAGTGAAGTACAATACTTTATTGATAGACAAGCATTTTTATAGAATGTACATTACAATGAGACAAATGCAGAAGGCGTAACAATTGATAAGGAAAATGATAGTTCATGTGCGTAACCAAAAATGGGCGTAAATGAGGAGTAAAAAGAAACATGATTGGTTATGATGTCATATATAGGTGGATCTATAAGATAATACTTGGCAGAGATGCGTGCGCAGCAGCATGACGTGTGATTGACGTGCAACTAGGGGGTGAAGGGGACTTGACATTTAGCTCTACATGTGGAGACAAGAAGTCTGGGGGGTCAAGTCAACCTAATCCCAAATCATATCTAACATCCTATGTTTAAAGAACTATGTTATCCACAAAGGAAGGACTCTCGGACAGAATCTATTCTATACTGACTGTGTGTGCGTGCACAAGCGTCTAAGTGTCTACATGAGATGCAAGAGGCAGAAAACTTTCCATGGTAACAGGGCTATGAATTACTTGCATGAGGACAGAGAGGCCAGGCCCTTTGCTCGGTAGCTGAAGGAAATGTTTACCTAAACTACTAGACAGGAATGCATCGGCTGAGGAGCAAAGCAGATAACTCGAAGGTGAAATACGGTTTCTTGGCAGGCAGGCAAAACTGGCCGAGGCAGGCACCGTTAGCCGCACAGGGAGTAGGACAAAGTTCATGGATACAGATGCGAGCTCAAGCTGAAGCTGTCAGAGGCAGAGAGCAGGGAAAGGCTTGATGGCAGAATCGGGCCTACTCGCCTGAACTGTAAAAATGGAGTAACTGAGCCATATAAAGTCGGTGGCCTTTCATACTTAGGAATCGAATATCCAGCCCATTCATGGCGGATCTGACAGAGGACATGTTGACGGTGGACGCACATGTGTTTGCGTCTTAAGAACTGGAACTGGAGGGAACATACATGTACTTGTAACATGCATATAGAACCGTTGGGGTCCAAGATAGGGGACATAACTGATCAGGAAAATCCATATTTCCACATTCCCTCCTTGTCCCCTACTTGCCCATCAAGAAACATCAATCTTCATTAATCCATCGATTTGTTCATGGAGCATCATTTCTTCTTCTTTCTTCTTCCGGGATCTTGAGTGAAAACCTTGATGTGGAATACACGATGTGGCACACAGACCACAAATCGCTGGTCCACATTGCAGGCATAAGCAGCAACTGAATAGTATAAGAAGGCCAATACCTAGGAAGGATAGAACTCTCCATCCCCAGGCTGATATCACACTCCAAAACCACCCGGACCAAGTCCAAGTGCCTGGATTCTGGTGTATCTGGCTCACAATCTTATGAAGGCGAGTTATAGCTTTATATACAGATGGCGAATTTTCTGGTATGAATACGCAGCAGCTTGATCCGATGACCCTACAAGCTCCGCCCCTATCGGCCAGGATGACGTCAAGGACAAGACGATTTTGAAGAACAACAATCCTCATCGCAGATTGCTCCTCTGTCAGGTTGCCTAGGGCGGCAATAGTTTCATTCACTACAGCTTCAAGAGTCTTGGTTAATCTACGTATCAGTTTACTATTTGAAATTGTACCTATATAGGGAAAGATACCTTTATTAAAATCTACATACTTGTCCCATGCCGTCTCAGTGTAATCGACAATTGGGAGATCTCTCCGCTCTCTATTGTGTACTAAATGAACATTTCTGTAATAATCAGGAGGGGCTAGGAAAACAGGTGGCAAAAGGAAGGCAATGTAGCAGGTACCATCCCAATCTAGAGGTAGACGCATATATGCAGTCTGACCACATATGAAGTAGGAGTGGCGAGAAGCTCTAAATGAGGATTTGCCTTGATCACTGAATTCTACTATAGTAGTGCATTTACTATGGCCCATATGTATGGAACCAATTTTCCTTACACACAATTCACCCTTTGCTGGGAATACTGACATTGTTGGCAAAACTAGTTCAACTTCGGATTCGACATTCAGAATCATGAGGTTAGGTGTAAAATTACCTAATCCATATACTTCATTTTCTAGATCAGTTCCTGTTCTTTTGGGGCGACCCTCCTTGTCAGGGTAGCAGACCTTGAGTAAAACTAGGTTCAGATTTCCCCATACCCAATGGTCTTGATAAACTGCTGTGTCTGAATCTATGGAATTGATTAAACTAAACCATGCTCCACAGGAGCCATTATGTGTAAACGGATGTGGAAAGAAAGGCAAAACTCCTTTATTATTCTGATAGGGAGGGAGTCGGCCACACACCCAACAATTAGTAGCATTACTAGTCTGATGGGAATGATGCAACATACTAATGAAAGTGTTATTGCGCAGCGCAAGCCTATAGGACAATTCATGCGGAGGTAGGTCACTAAAAGAATGTTCATCAGTTATATTGAACCTATGTTTAGAAATAGGATAATATATATGCAACAATATACTTGCAGTAATTATTATAAAACTCAAGAAAAACAAAATTAATAAAGTCACTGTACAGTGGCTACGCAGTGATTTACAGTACACATGTCGTTTCAACATTTTTCGCGATGTCTCATGATTCAGGCCTAAGGGATACATGTTGAGGACAGATTCAACCGCTTCACCTTGGAGAGGACTTAAACAATCAAATCGTCCGACGGCTTAGGCCTCAGTTTTAATTTGTAAAGTTCCTTACTGGTAGCCTCAGTCAAAGGTAGTTTTGAGTCAATGGGTGAAGACACACGGGGTGGGCTATTTACATCTGAAGGAAGTCCATGAAATTTCTTGATATGACTTGAATGCACCCATCCTTTTCTTCCTTCGATCTTCACGGCTGTCCTTGTGGTGAGCAGGACCAATTTGGGTGTCTTCCACCTGGGCTCCAGCTGAGTCTTTCGGTCAAAATTCCTCACGAGGACGAGGTCCCCCGGAACTACGTCATGGGGTTTCACCTCAGTGTTGTCAGGAAAGGCTGCAGCTACCTGTGAACGACAAGATTGTAGTGCAGACATCAAAGAAGCCAGGTAATCTGTCAGCATATTACAGTCAACATCAGTTATTTTACGGGGTATAGGCGTCCCCCACATATTCGGTGGTCTGCCAAAGATCACCTCATAAGGGGATAGCCCTGTTCGAGAGTGTGCTACCATTCTCATGTAAAAGAGTGCGACTGGTAAGGCTACTATCCAATCGACACCTTTTTCTCTACATATTTTTGACAATCTGATTTTCAGAGTTTGATTATGTCGTTCCACGAGACCTGCTGCCTCGGGGTGTCGGACACAATGAAACTTCCACTGATACCCTAGCAAGAGTGAAACATGTTTCATCAGTTCGGATGAGAACGGCTGGCCGTTATCTGAATAGACAACACGTGGTAAACCGTACCGTGGGAAGAATTCTCGAACTAGCTGCTTGGCAGTGGTCGGGGCAGTGTAATCTGATACTGGGTACGCTTCAGTCCAACGGGAAAGAGCGCAGACAACTACGAGAACATATTTGAATCCTCGACATCGTTCCATCTGGATATAATCCATCTGGAGGACTTCAAAAGGGTGATCAGGAGGCTGAAATCCACCCTGCTCTACGGGAATGCTTTTACCTGGGTTAAACTGACAACAGATCATACAGGTACGAACTTTTTGCTTAGCTGCTGCTCGTAAATGTTTGTTGAACCAAATGTGTTGAATGCTGTCTAGCATAGCTTTCTCTCCTAGATGCGCCGGACTGTGAATCGTAGTTATGATAGCTTGGACCATAGAATCAGGAAGAAACCATACAGATTTCTCCTTCGTCATCCATCCCTGATCTGTTTGGATCCCTCCTAGTTCAGTCCATTTCTTTATTTCCTCTGCTGTAGCATGTGTCTGTATGTCAATTATGTCAAGTGCGGGATCCTTAATCGTCATACAATGTGTTGGTGTCGGAACTATTGGCTTTGTCATGTCGGATGTGCTATTCTGAGCAGTCTGTTTAGTTGTTCTGTCGGCTAAATCATTGCCTTGAGAAATGATATCAGTAACCTTCGTATGTGCTTTACATTTCATAATCGATATAGCAGTGGGCAGATGAATTGCGTCTAACAGAGCATGAATGAGGGACCCGTGCTGTATGTGGGTGCCATGAGAAGTTAAATAACCTCTCTCTCGCCAAAGCACCCCGAAGTCATGTACAACTCCGAATGCATAACGTGAATCAGTGTATATGTTAACTTTTTTATTTGTGGCTTGAATACAGGCTTGTGTCAAAGCAATAAGCTCTGCTGCTTGGGCTGACAAAGTATTTATACAGTTTGTTTCAATGACTTCAGTGTCTGTTGTGACTGCATACGCGGCCACTAAATCTCCTGTACTTGTCCTCATACAAGATCCATCTACATACAACGTCAGGTCTGGATCTAACAGTGGAACGTCTGTTAAGTCTTGTCTGGGTTTCGTATTTATTGCAATAACTTCAACACAATCATGGGCTAGTGGGTCTGTTCCGATTACAGGTAAAAGTGTAGCAGGATTCAATGTATTACAACGTCTGATTTCTATGTGTGGCTGAAACAATGTTAGTTCATATCCTGTAAGTCTAGCTACGGTCAAGTGTTGTGTTTGCGTTCGGTTCACAAGAACCTCTACTGCGTGTGGTACTTGTACTGTCAACGGATGTCCTAACACTATGGCATCGCTTTGTCTGATTGCTAAAGCTGTTGCTGCCACTGATTTCAGGCACGCAGGCAAAGCCTGAGCTACGGGATCTAATGTACTAGAAAAATAAGCACATGGCTTACGTGATCCTGCTTGTTCCTGAGTGAGTACTGACAAAGCAGTACCTTTGCGTTCTGTAACAAAGAGTGTAAAATGTTTATAGTAACATGGTGTCGCTAAAACAGGTGCTTGACATAGAGCTTTCTTTAAGCTTTCAAAAGCTAGTGTGTGTTCTTGAGTCCAAGGGAGGACAGTCGATGTGGCTGCCTCCTGCGTTGTCAACTGAATGAGTGGTTTTGCTAGAAATGCATATTGGGGAATCCACTGCCTACAGTATGAAGTGAGGCCTATAAAAGCCCGCACCTCCTTTTGTGTCTTGGGTATTGGCATGTTAGCAATTAACTGGATGCGATCGGGTGTAAGCTGCCTTCCCTCCTTGGACAGCGAGTGACCAAGATAAACAACTCGCTGTGCACAGAATTGCAGCTTAGAAGGGGATACCTTATGCCCCTTTTCGGCTAAAAATCGTAAAACTGTCAGTGATGCCTTTTCACATTCAGGCTCGCTTCGGGCGGTGATCAGCAGATCATCGACATATTGAAGCAGTGCGGTACAAACTGGCATATGGATACTGTCAAGTTCTCGTTTCAGTGCTTAGCTATAGATGCTGGGACTTTCTGTAAATCCTTGAGGAGCGCGTGTGAATTTAAAGCTTCGTCCATTCAAACTAAATCCGAACAAGTATTGGCTTTCCGGATCTATGGGGACGCTGAAAAAGGCATTCTTGAGATCAATTACTGTAAAGAATGTAGCTCGTGAATCAATAGCTGTCAGTAATGATGAGATATCGGGGACCACAGGAAATTGTGGCACAATGCATTTGTTTAATTCGCGCAGATCAATAACCAATCGATATACTGGCGGGGCCATTGGATCAGTTCGTTTTAGAATCGGAATTATCGGTGAATTACATACATTGGAGTCGGTTTCCACAACCACTCCTTGGGCAATAAGCTCGTCAATGATTTTCAGTAAAGCCACTACAGCATCTGGTGGTAACTTGTATTGTCGCATTCGTGGTAATACTACTCCTGCCTTTAGTGTGACTCGATATGGTGTAATGTTCATGCAACCGACATCAGTAGGGCCTTGTGCCCATAGATGTGCGGGTAAAGTCTGCAATCGATGATCCATGTCTCTGGACACATAGTGACCTTTGAAATCACGTAAAAACAATCTTACTCCTTCCGGAGAACAACATATTATAGCCCCTAAAGCTTTCAGTGTCTTTATACCTAACAAGTTTTCTGGACAAGATTTGGTAAGCAATAAATCTGTAGTTCGTGTCAAGGGACCAATCGTAAGTGGAAGTGGCTGTGATACTTCATTAACAATAGGCTTTCCTGAAAAACCAAGGGAAACATTTTGAGAGCCTGAGAGGGGTGCCCCTGGAACTTCACTACGTTTTATGGTTGTTCGACTTGCCCCTGTATCAAGTAAAAATTTTCTGTCTTGACCTAATAATTCACTATGCACATAAGGTCCTTCTTGATCCACTGGGATCTCAATAAGGGGTAAGTCAACTTCCCTCTCTAGGCTTGTTCATGCGTAACGTTGGTACTCAGGATATTCCTACTGTGCGGTCTGATACATTTGTCGTGTTGTCATTTGTGTAGCTGCAACAGGCAGCGCTGGTGCGGCTGGCACAAACTGTATAGGCTGTTGTGACGCTGGCATGGACTGTTGCTGAGCTGGCATGGACTGTACATGCTGTGCAGCTCCTGGTTCATTCTGATCCAGTCTGACTGGTCGTGGTCTTTCTTTTGCAATACCTACAGCTATATTACGCTTCAGGACTGGACAATCGTGTACATAATGACCTAGTTGTTTACAGTAATTACATGTTCCCTTCACAGGAACTGTCGAATCTCCGGAATGTGTCACACCCTTTTTGTGACCATCCGCTGGTACTGTCTGGGAAACTAGCATTTTCATTTTAGTGTCCTTCATACGTCTCTGTTCGTGTTCTTGTTCATCTCTAATTCTATTATGATGATACTGTAACATTTGTAACATTTGTGACGGAGTGTTACTTTGCCATGTACTCTCGAATTTCAATACTCTATTCTTCACCTGGGGCAAGGAATTTTCCACTAATTTTGTCACAAACAAATGTGGATATGACTCACTATTTGCTTTTATACCACTATTTATACCAAAACATTTTTCAAAACGGGCATAGAAATCACTTGTGTCTTCATCTTGTTTTTGTTTACAGGCGGAGATTGCACCCCAATCTTCTTTTTTCGTACTTAATAAACGTGGCAGTACCTGTACTAGTAAACCTGGTAGTGCTTTAACTTTATCCCCAAGCCCTGAACCTGCAGCTCGACCTCTTTCTTCAGTTTCTAAGGCTGTCCAGTCTATCTTTTGGTCTCCCACTTCCCACTCCTTTTCCTTAAGTTTTTCGTAAATGCCAGCAGGCATTAGCACCTTTAATATCGTCATAATGTCAGGATAGGTATACTCTCCCATTAGTAACATGTCTTTGATTTCTCGGTGGAAACCTGCTGGGTCCTTGTCATGACTGGGTACCACTTTCTTCATTTCTAACAATTCCATTTTAGATATGGGTGTATATACAAATACACAGTGAAAATGATTGTCTTCGCCTTTTATTGGGTGCACTTCTCGTAAGGGATTCTGTCTATCCATGTAGTACGGCGTTCTTTCCTTGTTGGGCAGTGAGAAAGGATCTGGGCTTACAAAAAGAATGTACTGCTTACGTGATACTAGTATTTCTTTAATTAACTTGTTACCAGAACCTCTCCATCTATTCGTGAGTAGTTCAGTTAATATATCAGGTAAGGGACCAGGATCGGCATGTTGATTCTTATATAATATAAGAAGTTGCTGAATCATATAGATTCCAGCTAAACGTTGTTCATCTGGACTGAGGTTCAAAAACGTGTGTGCTACTGTGTCATCCCCATATTTTCCGGGACTATCAATCCAATGAACGGCTGACCTAGCTAATTCTTGCTCATCCATAGAATCGAGGAGGTGGTAACCCCTTCGCTCTCGAAGTATTTTGTCAGCAGCCTGGAATGAATGTTCGGGAGACTTCACATTTATTATAGGCGTCGGATAGGTTCTATTATTATCTGGACATGTCGAATGTATTGGATCAGAAAAACATCTAGTATTATTGCAGGACCTTCCTCTACCTACATAGGCTATGGTGTCTGACTGTCTTACGGTATCCCCTGATTCGGACACCTCGTCTTGCTCAAACTCGTCTGTCTCCAATCTCTCTTCATGTATACGTTCTATTTCTTTCCTAATTTTTCGACACATGGCTACTATACTTCCTTGTTTATCATGTCTTCCGTCTGATATATTCTGACTCCATCTCGTAAGAGTTTGCATTATTCCCGGGTCCACCCCCGGTCGGTCTTGATTTCTGATCACACAATTTACAAGAAAGCGTAACAATTCCCCCTGTATCTCCACTTTCTGATATTCCATAGCTCTGTTGATGCATTCAGGGTCTTTCCCTGTTTGGACAAAATGATATATGCTATCTAAATGCATAGTCATTCCTGGTAGCTTCCCTAAAAACGATGCAGCTCGTCTAACACGTAACGATGCTAGGACCATTTCGTCCTCTTTGCCGGGCACCGGGTCATATCTACAATCTATCATAAGGTCCTTAAGCATGCGGGGGTTTACAAGTTTGGGCGTACGTGTATGCACTGGTTCTTGAAAAGTAAGTTTACTCATTCGGGGTGGCGTAGAATAAATGCTAGTAGCACCTCCAGTAGCCCCCTCTGGGGTACTGGACGTGAAAGGATTCGTTGAACGTGCTACAGCAACTACAGGTGTGGGCACAACTGTAGAATCGGCTGCGGGGACAGATGCGGAAACAGATGTGCTTGCCGAAGCTTGTGTCGGAACTTGCTGTTGCACAGAGACAGATACCTGATCTTGACGTTGAACCCCCCTAGCAGACGGTCTATGTGGTGCGGGGTTAGCATACTCGGGAGCTGCGTCATCTAGATATGAGGAAAGAAAAACATCTTCTGCGGTTCTGGGATGTCCTTTAGGATGTACTTTTATTGGAAACAATGGGGGTGGTAAGTCTTTTGGTATCTCCGTAGTAGCCTTAGGTAATCCTTCGGCCAGAAGGGGATACATACCGTTCATAAGGGCATTTCTTTGCCTGTCGGTTTGTTCTGCTTTGACTCGTGTACCCTCTTCAATCAACAAACCTTCTCGGACCTTATTTGCACTTTCTTTACTTCTCTCTTCCTGTCTTAGCGCCTTTTCGGTACGTCTATGCGATTCTTTACGCCATAACTCAACAGCGTCTTTCTGTGACTGTCTAGCTTTCCTCTTCCACAACTCTTCTTCTACTTTCATAATGCATTCTGCATCCCAGGTCCCAGCTACGGGCCACCTCTGACTTTCTGGTAATTCTTTGGTGTAGTCCACCCATAGATCAAGGAATAATATGGCGTCTAAGCCATGCTTGTGATACATGAAGTGCCCTGGAGTGTCCCTAGGAGGAATAGGAACTGCTTCTTCAAGTACCCCTTTTCTGGTAGTGATCTGTCTTAATTTCGAAAAGAGCGGCATATTGACAACTGAACCGATACTTAATCTCGAACACACTTAGTACAAAAAGCACAAATAAACAATCATTCATACCACAATATGCAAGACGTTTAACACTTTAACATTAAACATTAAACCTTTAACTGAAACAACAATGCGTGACTAATCACCAAGCATAATTCTTGACAATAACTAGATACTTCGGAATACTTGATATACTGCTAAACAGTACATATACACTGCTGAAACAGTGCAGACCGGATTTGTGTACCCAAACCCGTCTTGACCGGCACAAAACTATGTGCACGTCAGAACGCCTCCCCAGCAATGGTACTCACCGGGTAGCTCGAAACGGAAGGCCTCGGAAGGGGAATAGACTGGACTCGACAACTGCGGACATCGGACCCTCTGGACGTCGGGACTTCGAAATCTGGTGGGCCTCTGTATACCTCGGATCTTGCTCTCTCTCTGCTAGGCTCTGGTCGGGATACTTCGCACTTCTCACCGCCTCGTCTGGGTTGATCGCAGCCTCAGTCGCCCCCGCTTGACCGGAGGGAGCTACAGGAAATCCTGCTGGTACGCGTTTTTGGTCCGTCCAGCTGTGGCAGGAGACCGGGCCTGCAACGCACCACCGGCGCGTGAGATGAGAAAGTGTCCCTGTTCGGGCGCCAATTATGTGGTAAATAATTTAATTACCGGGACTGAATTTAATACGGAATCTAAATAAAATAGCTCAGGAAAATAAGAGGCAGAATCCGTGGTATAAGAGGTTTCTGAATGGGCTTTATTCCAAAATGGCCGACTCGAGTCGCGGCCTTCATGTTCCGTCACCACGGGGGTTCAGGAAGTGAAGTACAATACTTTATTGATAGACAAGCATTTTTATAGAATGTACATTACAATGAGACAAATGCAGAAGGCGTAACAATTGATAAGGAAAATGATAGTTCATGTGCGTAACCAAAAATGGGCGTAAATGAGGAGTAAAAAGAAACATGATTGGTTATGATGTCATATATAGGTGGATCTATAAGATAATACTTGGCAGAGATGCGTGCGCAGCAGCATGACGTGTGATTGACGTGCAACTAGGGGGTGAAGGGGACTTGACATTTAGCTCTACATGTGGAGACAAGAAGTCTGGGGGGTCAAGTCAACCTAATCCCAAATCATATCTAACATCCTATGTTTAAAGAACTATGTTATCCACAAAGGAAGGACTCTCGGACAGAATCTATTCTATACTGACTGTGTGTGCGTGCACAAGCGTCTAAGTGTCTACATGAGATGCAAGAGGCAGAAAACTTTCCATGGTAACAGGGCTATGAATTACTTGCATGAGGACAGAGAGGCCAGGCCCTTTGCTCGGTAGCTGAAGGAAATGTTTACCTAAACTACTAGACAGGAATGCATCGGCTGAGGAGCAAAGCAGATAACTCGAAGGTGAAATACGGTTTCTTGGCAGGCAGGCAAAACTGGCCGAGGCAGGCACCGTTAGCCGCACAGGGAGTAGGACAAAGTTCATGGATACAGATGCGAGCTCAAGCTGAAGCTGTCAGAGGCAGAGAGCAGGGAAAGGCTTGATGGCAGAATCGGGCCTACTCGCCTGAACTGTAAAAATGGAGTAACTGAGCCATATAAAGTCGGTGGCCTTTCATACTTAGGAATCGAATATCCAGCCCATTCATGGCGGATCTGACAGAGGACATGTTGACGGTGGACGCACATGTGTTTGCGTCTTAAAAACTGGAACTGGAGGGAACATACATGTACTTGTAACATGCATATAGAACCGTTGGGGTCCAAGATAGGGGACATAACTGATCAGGAAAATCCATATTTCCACACCTTGTAGCAAAAAACTCCTAAATTCACTAGTGCCTGGCCGAATTCTCCCATAGGTGAACAGTGGGATTAATTTATTATATCTTCTAAGTGTAATTTCCAATTGGGAAGCAATGGACTCCCAAGTTTGGTGTCTCTGGAATCACAATTCCCAATTTCTCTTTATGGTGAAGTTAGATTTTAAATTGCAATTCTGAAAAAGCCACAGAAAGTTGGCATTTTCTAACTATAACCATTGTAGCCTTCTGCCTGTCTCGGAATACACGTCTTGAGTGGGTAACAGCTGGGCTGTGTTCATCTTCTCTAGACAGCCAAACACAGAGTTTAGGTGTGATCCTCATCTTGATGTGCCATCCGGGATCCGGGGCAGGATGGGAGGCAGGAGCTGACAGTAAAACCTGAGAAGGCTGTGTCCTGTCCCCACACAAAAGGATGCATACTTCACTGTAGTGAGCTTAGAGTCATGGCTTGAAAGGCGGAATCCCTCTGCACTTCAAAGGCCTTTTTTTGAAGTTGCCCCCCTTCAAAGGCACAACTGAGTATAAGTACTGGACCCCTGGCACCACCATCTGAGTACACTTCTTGACCTGTGGATTCTCTGCCAGGAAGAAGGATGGCTGTGCTAGTGAAAGTACTGTCACTCTGCTGGACACTGCTGGACTTCGGCTCTGCAGTGCCGGCCTGCTACCTGCTGCCCTCCTTGACTAGGACTGAGAAGGACTGGACCTGCATCTCTCAAACCCAGAACCAAAAGAGAATCCAAGGGCTTGCTGGCTTGGCGGCTGTTCTAAGTCTTAGGGACATCAAAGAGTTCCAACCACCCACCTACAGCATCTGCATTCTGCCATCTCAGAGCTTTGTCCTGCAAGTGGCGCAAATCCAATCCTGGGTCCTTGGAAATGGGTATGCAGCAAATGCTAAAATCTATGCATCATGGTTGCATCACAGTTGTTGCACTGCTTGGAACTGGTGCATCGCTGCTGCTGCGAGATTCGAGGTTTTCGCATCTCTATTGACACGGTGCATTGCCTCTTCTGTAAGGATTAAGGACATTGCTTTGCTAGTGGTGCATCACATCCATTCTGATGCATCTTCGACTTCATGTGGCCTGGAGCCGACACATCGCCTATACACTAAGGATCGACGTCTACACATCAGCTCTCCTGCTCCTCACATCTCGTCCTTGACGCAACCGCAAACCAAGTTACTGTTTCAGCAAGTCAAGGCTGGTTCTGGTATCTGACCCACACTCTATTGTGGTCAGCCTGACCTTTTGAATTTGATCTACTCTAGTGCGACCAGATAGCACTGGTTAGCACTTTATGCATTTGAGCACTAGATTTCACTTTAATATTTAAAAGTTCATAACTTCAGTTATACTTACTGGATTTTTGTTGTTTTGATCTTCTCTTTTTTAATACATTTAGCTCTATCTGCCACATGCATCAACATTGGTATTTGCGTTCCTAAATAGCGATTTTTAAGGAATCGCTATTTGGGAATCTCAAATCATTATGCATGTAGGAATCGCAAAATAAATAGCAATTCCTTAAAATTACCTAATAGCGATTCGCAAATTGCGAACACTATTAGGTACATAGGAATGAATGGCAATGCATTCACAAATTGCGATTACCAAATTGGTAATTGCACATTGCGAATGCAATTCCAAGGGTGCCTGGGAGCCTAAGGCCCCCCTGATGCACCCCCCAAAAATTTAAGTGTGCACATGTGCCGTACACACATGCCCTAAGGTCATGTGTGTGCGCCACATGTCACTTAGAAAAATGCATTTTTGTGCATATTTCAATTCATGCGCACATAACTTGAAGTTGATGGTAATTAGTGTTTCCTAAATGCATAATTCACATTTAGGAAAGCCATGTTCATCGGTGATAGGGAATCGCAAATTATGTTTCTCTAAATGCATTCGCAATCGGCAAAAAATTGCGATTACCTAATTTACAAATGCAAAGCCTCTGATGCATCATAAATGCCTTTTTGCCCTCGCCAACGGGTCAATTCTGTGAATCGGCCCATTTGCAAGGGCAAAAATGCTTGATGCATGTCACCGTTAGTTCCTAACTTGGTCTGGTATCTTTATATGTGCTGTTTTTACTCTTTGAATTGTTGCACATACAATTTGCACATTTCCCCATTAAGTTAAGCCTAACTGCTCTGTGCTAATGTATTAGTGGGTGAGCACAGGTTAATTTAGGTTTCCGACCATGTGGTAGGATACAGGGACCAGTGGACAATTTTCATACAACTAGTTTTACTGTCTATACTTCCCAACATGAAAACATGTGCCATCTATGTAATCCTTTTTAGTTTACAGTAAGAGAAATGAAATCATTAGGCGACTCTACCTTCTTTTGGAGACCCTCTTTCTCCTACTATGAACTGTGGAAAAATCTGAATGGCAGATGTTAGGGCTTACCGTAACTTGGATTGTGGTTCATGCTTGGGCAGGGTGCATAACTATGTCAACTAGAGTAGAAACCCAATTTCAAAAAATATTTTTTTTCTGATGGTGTCTGAGTGCATGCAGATAAAAATACCTGAAGGTCATTGCAGTATCCTTTTATTTTGGGTGCCTTTGGTATGATTAGAAATTGTAATCATAGGTGTTTGAAGAGGATGTAGTTTCCCTATACCATTATTTTGTTGACATGTTTCACCCGTTGTGGGTAGGCCGCTAAGGGTGTGGAAATTTAGTCAGGACCTAATCAAATTCTGGAGTGATCTGTAGTTTACTTTTCTCCTAATGTCCTCTGCCTGTACTCCATGTTCTCACTAAGGCAACAGACAACCTACAACAAAAAGGCAAGAGGGTGTGGTGTAATGCCAAAATTGCTTACTTTGGAACTGGGGAACCAGATTTGAGTCTCTGCTTTGACTAAAAATCCTGAGATTCTAGGCAAATCACTTAATCCCCCCTTGCCTTGTTCACAGTATGTAAACCTGCATCACCCCTTTGTTATAAGTTGATTTTGGTTGACACGAGACGAGAAAATATCAATATAATATATATTGAGGATTCATGTTTTGTATGTTACCATCAGATGGGTCACATTAGTTATCAGGTATCAAATAACCATGCATCTTCCACCCTAATGAAATTTGACACTTTTGAGAAAGGCCTCACTGCCGAAACGTGTGTAAAGAGTATTGGAGTGACCCATACACTCTAATTACTGGATACTTTCATTTTATTGGATTACCGTAGTTGCTACATTTCATGCCTTATAATTAATTACGGAATTTTATTGATAAAATATTTTTTATCCTCACACATTATGCTCTATGTCTAGAAAGAACTGTGTATCAATAAGACATTTAATAGGATGTGGAATGAAATTAATATAGACTTCTTTTGTGTGCTGAAATCATGAGTGAACTGGGGATGAGTATGGGTTATTAGTGGTATGATGATGGTACGATGAGGCGTAGGCTTTTGAAGCATTGCTAGGTTTATAACTTGTTGTAAATCTGGAAATGTGTCAAATGCCATGGGTGTTACGTGGAAAAGCCTATTATAACACTCATGGCATGCCTCCCCATCGTAGTGTGAGACAATGCAGGAACTTGCTCTGTGTTGCATCACTCCATATCTACAAAGCCAGGAAAAACAATCAAGGTTACTTTATGTGGCCTTGTAGCTATTTCTAAGCCCTGTGCACCACCAGAACGTCACAAAAAGTGATGTTTTGTTGGCGCACAGGGCTTGTAAATGAGCCTTGTGTTTGCTTTGTTTGCCCTACTTTGGCAGGGTATGCCCAGACGTGGGTCCCTTGCTCACTTTCCACTGGATTCAAGCTAGCCTGGCTGATGAATGGTGTTACCCAGAAACTGTCCCAGGATGCTTGTTTCCGGTTCAGGAAAGGCCTGGCTTGGCATTTCGGGCTGGACTGTTCCCATGAGGCACAGGGTCAAGACTGATTTGCATATAGCTGGGTCTGAACTGAGGTGGCGAAGTGAGCTAAAGAGTGATGATGAATTCAACCCAGATCTGTGACTGGGGGTGAGTGCTCCGTCCATCATCTCCTTGTGCTTGCTTGTAAATTAGCCACCTCGTGTTTTCACTTACACATACCTTCTCACATTTTGCAAGTTATGGGTAAAAATAATGGGTTCTTTATTCAAATTAGGACATGACGGTTCTTTAACCAACTGATTCTTAGAATCCATTGACATGTGAAAAGATTGCTTTTCACCATTTCTATTTGGAGAGAGGTTGTTTCCCACTTTTTTATTTTGTAAACAACTAACTGGGTTAAATCTTAAAGTCCATTATGCCAATGTGCAATATGTGATTTAAACTAGAGAGGAAGGCCCCCTGTAGGCAGGTTCTCTGTTTTTGGGATTGTGATGGAAGAGGGTGGATGAGTAAGACTTAATGTAAGGATGTGCTGCTCAAGGCACAGTGGTGGATACAAAGGAAACATAACACAGAAAACCTGTTGTAAAATCTGCCTGAGATGCACAGAATAAAAGTGTCACACCTTTTATCATCAGAAGTGTGAGCATGTAAGCATGTTTTGTGCTGAAAAGGTGTGAAGAAACAAAGATTTATATGCCAACTTCTTGTAACACCAACCATTTTACGTTCAGAGTTAAAAGTGATCGTGGAAACAAAATAGTGTTTTCCCTATTCCAGGAAAGACAATGGGCCTGATTTAGATTTAGATGTTGGAGGGGATGCAATGGAGTGGGCTTTTTTAGCTGTCTTCCCGCCTGTAACACTGGCGTTCCCCCTGGCTGATTTAGATGGTGGCTGGCAATGGGAGAGATGACCTCTGGGGTCCCGCCAACTCTGCCAGAACTATGCTCCCTGCCCCTGTGGCAGGATCTGCTGCAGCAGATGGTGGATGGACTCCAGCTAGGATTCCCGCCCTCCAAATTTGGATGTGGGCTATTTCTTTTTTTTTTTTATCTTTTTTTTTTTTTTCCTTTTATTTGGAAATCACAGTTGCATAAACATAATGAAGTAACCAATGAGATACATGTTTTTGCGCTTAAATCATAAAAAAATTCAATACATAAAATATATAAGATAGTAATGATGTTAAGGAAAGCTCATTAAGACTTAATATACAGAAGAAAAGGGCATGATTAGAAAAGATGAATAATAGTTACATCCAATTTAAGCTTATTTATATACAATTTATACTATCGTTTTTCCAATCCTCAATTGGTTTCCAAATTTCAATACCACATGCTTTCGATTTAGTTCCTTTACAGGCAAAGATCGCCTTTTCCTGGTTATACATCCCTAATAGCCTAGAGATCCAAATCTGAAAATTTGGAGGCTCGGTATCTTTCCACCGGGCGGTAATTATTATTCTATAGACTGAAGTACCCAGGAAAAGAGATATTTCTTCTGCCTTAGTATGATTAAGTGTGTTATCTTTACCCAAAATATATAATGTAGGAGATTCCGCTACAGGGTGCCCAAACACTTCCTGCCAGAATCCAGCAATCATTGTACGCAACATTGTTAGTTTATCACATTCATATAACATATGTATTAGATTAGCTGCTGTTCTACCACACCTTGGACAGTCTGATGTAGGCCTTTTCCCCCAGGAGTGAAGTTTGGCCGGAGTAAAATATAAATCAAAGATGGTTTTTATAAAGTTGAGCTTTCAAATTAGATGACATAAACACCTGGGTCGATAGGGTCAGAGATGAATCAATATCAACATTAGGGTTATTTAATTTCTGAGACCAACCTACTTCGGTGGATTCCAAATCATCTTGCCTGTTTTCTATCAATATATCATACAAAGTGCCAATCCTTGCCTTGGATCTTAACATACAGTCGATTAAAGCGATAGTATCCAAAAATATATCAGCGGCTTTGAGATTTAAGATTGTGTTGATTTGTATGAATTTGAATACACTATTTATTGGGATCGAAAATTTGGATTGCAGTTGTTGAAATCTAGGCCCTTGGGGGGTGAGTAGAAAATCTCCTATCGTTAATACTCCTAAATTTTCCCAGAGTCTAGAGATAGCGTCATACATATGAGGTGGTAATATTGATGAATGCCATAAGGAAATATATCTGTTATATTTTGGTATTTTCATGTGTCTCATAATTTTCCTCCATAAAGACCAGGCGCTTGTTACAACTTTAAATTTTACTTTCTTGAAGTAGGACGGTTCAATCTGTTTTATTAGCAAGCCATTGGCCCTTTCTCCAATAGATAATTCAAATATTGAGGGTATGTAATTTGTCACTCCTTCCTTTCCAGTCGGTCTAGCCTCGAATAATGGCTTCATCTGTTGAAGAAGTGCAGCCCATAAGTATAAGCTCAAATCCGGAATTGCTAACCCTCCTCTAATAATGGGTAGGGAAAGCTTCCGGGAAGATCTCCTAATCTTCCCATAACCCCACATGAATTTACCCATATGGGATTCGAAGCCCCTTAAGATTATATCATCAACTAGAAGAGGGATCGCACGAAAAAGATAAAGAATCCGGGGTAAGATATTCATTTTAAGATAGTTACCCCTTCCTATGATCGATAAGTGTAGTCCGTCAATCCTTTTCAGGTCTATCCTTACTTTCTGCAGCAATGGTTCGTAATTGATATTAACTATCTCATCTATTTTGGCGGTTATTCGAACTCCTAGATAGACAGCAGAGTCGACCCTTCTGGAATCAACAAAGTTAACATTGCTAGTGCAGATAACCATTGTTTTATCCCTATTTAAGGAATAACCAGATATCTTGCCAAATATTTGAGTGATATGCCCTATTTCAAGTATAGCCTCCGTTGGTTGTGGTGTCATTACTGCAACATCGTCAGCATAAGCTAATATTTTTGTATGATGATGGCCCAATATTACCGGTTTGATAGCCTCTGATTTTAGTAATTTCAGGATAAGAGGGTTTACATAAAGGGCAAAAAGGATAGGTGAGCATGGGCAGCCCTGCCTAGTCCCTCGAGATATTTCAAACAGTCCTGATTCTTGCCCCATTACCACTATCCTTGCCCTTGGTGAAGCATATATTGCCTTAATAGCTTTCATGAAGCATGGTCCGATGTTTGTTTGTTCTAATATGGCCCACAAAAATGCCCATGATACCCTATCGAAGGCCTTTTCGGCATCTAGGAGGATCATCGACACCTGATCCCCCGTAGCATTCGCAGCATTGAACAATGTAATAGCACGTCGGGTATGATCCGTGGTACCCTTGTCCGGAATAAAGCCATGTTGCCACGGGGAGACCAAGCATTCGACGACCCCCCTGAGCCGATTAGCCAGTATCTTAGAATAAAGTTTCGAGTCTGAATTTATAAGGGAAATTGGTCGATACGAGGAGGGCAGGTGAGCCGGTTTATCTTTCTTTGGGAAGATTACTATGTTCGTTTTTTGCCAAGACCTAGGTGGAATTCCACATACCTGAATCCCAATAAATAAGTCGAGTAATAGAGGCATTATACTATTGCCCATAATTTTGTAGAACTCAAGGGGTATTTTATCCGGCCCAGCTGCCTTTCCCGTTGCGAGTTCTGCTAGGGCAATTTCCAATTCAATTTGGGTTATATCTTGATCTAATTCAAGCCTCGTGATATTATCTATACCTGGTCCAATTTCATGCTCGATTGCCTATCTAGATAAAATTTCCTTAATTGTGTAAAAATTTAAAGAATCCTCATTTTTATATAATTTACCATAATAATTTTGAAAAACTTCTAGAATCGATTCTGGTGTAGTGTATTCTTGGCCTTCTTGTTCAATACGCGTGATAGAATTAATAGATTGGCTCTGGCGAGTTCGAAGTGCCAGCTGCTTGCCCACCCTATCCCCCATTTCATAGATCTTATTTCGGTGTGATTGGTATATCTCAGCCTGCCTTTGGTTGAGTTTGGTATTAATCTCAGCTTTAAGTAACACCATCTCCCTTACAATTGAACCACCATCCCTACCTTGTGCAATAAACTTAATATGTTTCTCTTCTATTTCCGCTAATTTTCGTAGCTGTAAGTCATTATGGCTTACCTCCTCTTTCTTCTGTCTGGCTACATAACTAATTGTCTCCCCTCGTATTGCAGCCTTGAAGCAGTCCCACACCATGCCTCTGGATGTGCTATAACGATTATCGTCAATAAATCTCTGCGCCCAATTTTTTATATAAACTACGTAGTCGTTGTTTACCAGTAGCTTCCTGTCAAAAGACCAACTTGAGCGGGGTCTATACATGTTATTTATATATACGGTGAGTATTAGAGGATTATGATCCGAAATAATCTTTGGTAATTTACTAATTTGTGCAGTACTCGTCTGAGTTTTTGATATCCAAATATAATCAATGCGGACATATTTCTGATGTGGATAGGAAAAGTATGTATATCCAGGGTCAAAACCATGCTTCAGATTCCATAAATCAACCAAGCCTAAACTCTCTTTTAGTTGGACGGCGGCATTAAATACCCTCGGCTTATGACAAGCATATATTAATTGATTTTGTGTCTGTAGTGTATTTTTTCCAGGGAAAGAAATGTTAAAGTCTCCACAAAAGATCAGCTCCTGAGGCCAGCTTGAAAGTTCAATCTTGAGGTCATTAAACATTGTAGGATCATCATAATTAAAAGCATAGTGGGGGGGAGGGGTGGGAGCTAAAAATAAAAAAAAAAATTGGTGGTCACAGTTGCAAATACGGTGTTAAGAATAGAAAAAGGACTATTAAATTTAAAGATGTTAAGATTTCTCTCATCTTTTCGATAAGTAGACTTGGTTCGAAATTCAACTAACATATAATATGGCAAAAATAAAACTGTGTTCATGGAATGTGGCGGGGTTAAATAACAGGAAAAAAAGGGATGAAGTGTGGGGGTTAATAAGGTCCAACTCATTAGATATAATTTGTCTCCAGGAGACCCACATACCTTGGGCAGAGCGAGAAGCTCTAAAGGCTCCGGGGTTTAACCTATTAGTCTGTACTAGTCAAACAACAAGGACAAGGGGGGTCGCCATATTAGCAAGAACCTTTTTGGGGGAGGCTACGCGTAAATTGGCTGATCCTCTTGGTAGATTGGCGATTGTTGAACTCAAAAGTGGAATGACAATATGCTCTATCTATGGATGTGGGCTATTTCAAAGGGAATTCTGGTGGGAATCCCTTCTACTTCGAGTTGGTAGAAATGGGAAGAAAAGGGGTGAAAACTCATCTTTTTGTGGGGTACAGCCTGCAATTTTGCCCTCTACTTCTTTGCTGGTTCCCCCTTACCTGCTGCACCTTGACTACAATGGACCGGCATCTTGTTTTGCATGGAGTGTGTAGGTTGGTGGGGTGCAATGTAGAATGTACAAAATATGCTCATTACTCATAACCTACATACACATATGTATACATACACAGCATGTATGTGTTTTACTTAAATAAAAAAATGGCAACGGGTTGGTTGGCCAGCAGGGAAGACCACCGCGGCCCTCTGTGTATCGCGTATACATCTACATATGGTGGGCAGAAGACCATTAGATCAGTAGAGTACTCAGTCCTGCTGCCACAGTGGGGTGATAGTCATACTGCCTAGATGTAATTCAGGAACTAAATCATTATTTGGTAGTGAAAAACAGTATAAAAAGGTTCAAGTGAACATTTAAACTTTTTTTTACTTTGCGAACATTGGGGATTTTTTTGGTAACATTGGGGATTTCAATGTCGAAATAACAGGATTGTACAGGCACAGATTTTGTCACAGAATGCCACCTAATTTCTTTTTCTTGTATAATTTAGTCAATCTACTGAATAATGTTTAGTTTCTTCACTGCATATTTCCAGTGTCCCCGCCTATGCTTTCAGGTTTGTGTATGGGTTTGTTAGGTTTTCTTATCAGAAATTCATACTGCTAAATACTATTAGAAGAGGTGGGTGAAAATGTAAGGTGAAACGACAAGTTAGAGAAATCCAGACTGTTTTTAGTCCCATCATGAAGAAGAATTAGGTTAAACTGCCAAATCCACCCTGCAAAGGAGCAAAAAAGGGTGTATTTTTTGTACAAATACAGAAACGAACCTGAGTGTAGTCTTGCTATGCTTGGGGGACAGTAAAACATGTTCCAGAGCGACAATTGTGATTAGCTGCTAGAAAACAATCAGAATAATTCTAACACAGAGCCCTTTTCTGACTGGCTGAAATGATTCACATTGCAATTTATTCCGTTCCACCACCCTTTCATCCAGTCTGAGGAGGTCCCTGTCTAAGAGCCTTCCTGATTGCCTCTGTGAGAATAGCCCTAGGATGAAATACATGTGACTTACCAGTGGGCTAGAGATGTTGCAGTGGTCCATGGACCACTCCAAGACTAACATCTGCCGTTCAGGTTTTTCCACAGTTCATTGTAGGAAGAAGAGGATCTCCAAAAGAAGGTAGATTAGCCAAAGGATTTCCTTTCCCTTACTGTAAACTGAAGAGGCTTACACAGATGGCACATGTTTTAATGTTGGGAATTAGAGACAGTGAAACTGGTTGTATGAAAATTGTCCACTAATCCATGTATCCTCCCTCATGAACAGAAACCTACAATCCTGGATTGCAAAGCCTTTGCTAAGGCATGGCTTTATTTTATTCACCCAATTCCATGCAACAGAATGCCCTAGGCACAGACCCTCAAGATTGCATCCTGTCCACTGATTAAAATTGTGAAGCACCTTTTCTGCTCATTCTGTATCAAATATATATCACATAACCTTCTCAGCCAAATTGGCAGGCTTTGTCCTGTAGGATCTCATTGGTATACCACGCTTGGAGATGTCTGGGTTGGTGTACACATGACATCATTCCAGGAGCTAGAGCAGGAGTTTGATCTACACAGCTCCCACATTTACAAATACCTTCAGTTACAGCAGACCCCTGACTAATACAGGGAACAGCCTGCTGACTCCCTGAGTTTAGCCCTAATGTAAACTGGTTACTGGCGAATTGGATGCACATGGTATTTCGAGTTTATATAGAGCACTTGTGGTTAACACCCCTGACCCCTTGCTGACACTCAGGGCTAGATGGGAGGAGAATGTTGGTGTCCTCGATGATGAATGGGTAGAAGAGCAGATGGCCCCGCATGACCTCGCGCTTTCCATGCACCTAAGTCTGATCCAATTTAGAACTCTACACAGGATGTATTACTCCCCTGAATGGCTCTTGCGCATGGGACGAGCCCCAGACCAGAGTGCCTGCATTGCCACTACTCCCCTGGCTCCCCCTACCACAAGCTGTGGGATTGCCCTGTGACAAGAAGATACTGAGAGTAGGGGTGGCAGCAAACTCTTCTCTGTTGGTGGAGTTCACATAGTTTGGAAAAAAACTCTGCTCTGCCATGTGGTGGAGTTTACTGGAACCACCACCCACCCTTACTTACAGATCTCAGGATGCCAGTTCATTGGGCTGTGAATAATTTTATGAAAGGCTGTGTATAGTAACGAAAGTCACCTTGGGAGAGTATTTGACTCCAGTAAATTGTCGCCAGGACTATTAAACTAACTATATTTGCTTTTGTTTCTCAGTGAATATGTTTTTGAGCAGGTTTGGTATCAGGACAGTGAAAAGTAAAATTAAAGTGCATGGCTTCCCCTGCAGTTTCCATTTTCTTAGTGAATGTGTGTTTTAAAGAAAAGTGCTTAAGACAGCTATAGTGCTTATACTCTGTATTCACTCTGGAAACTGGAGGTAAGCGCAGGCTCAGGGTTTGACAGGGACAGGGGAGGGCAAGGGGAGGCACGTTCAGCAGTCCCAGAGAGAGAGGTTGAGGGTTGGGGAGATCAGGGGAAAGCAGAAGTTATTAAAACTTGAGGGGTGGCTAAAGGAGGAGCAAGAAGCTGAGGTGAGGGGTGGAGGGTGAGGCAGGTGGGGCATACATGGGTGCTGCACAGCACAACATTCAGAGGTGAGAAAAAGAGCTCTCATGGCACCAGACAGTATTGAACATTTTGTTCTGCAGCTCTCCCGTCACCCCCCTCCAGCCAGAAGCAGTGGTAGATGGTTGGGAAGCATGGGAGTCCATGGCAGCCACCAACACAACAGAGCCAAGTTTGTTTCAAGCATTGTGGATTTGTTGCTGCTGCCCATGTGTGCCTAGCAGGGATGGCTGCCTGATCTTGCCTGCTGCTGCTGTCCGCCGTGCTGTTAGGCACGGGCCAAGGTCCAAAGGGTGAGTGCTTTGCTTGAAAATTAGCCACTTCACAACACTGTGATGAAATTGAAAAGTCTCAAAAACAGGGTATCAATATTGCTTCATTCACCTGTTAAGTGGGAAAAGTGTTTCTTTGATCTGCATGGAGAAGACCATGGAGAAATGATACAGTATTTATTTATTTATTTATTTATTTATTTTTCAGATTTGTAGCGCGCATAGCTGCCCCAGCAATGGGGCGTCCCAGCGCGATCAGAGACACGAGAGAGTAGAGGGACAGGAGGCGATTAAACAATGGCGGGGAAGAGCCAGGTCTTGATTGCCTTGCGGAAGGTGAAATGAGTCTGTATTTGTCTGATGGAGAGAGGGAGTCGATTCCACAGTACCGCTGCAAGACGGCGGAATGAACGCCCCCCGGCTTTTGCTCTCACCGTCCGGGGTACAATAGCCAGCAGCTGATTGGATGATCTAAGAGATCGCTGAGGTATATAAGGTTGAAGTAGCTTAGATAGAGCCAATGGAGCCTGTCGAGAGAGAATTCTATGAGGAACACATAAGGTTTTAAATTGAATTCTTTTCTCGACAGGCAACCAATGCAGCTTGGGGAGGATGTGGGCAACCGATGCGGATCTCGGAAGTGCCACTAGCAAACGTGCAGCGGCATTCTGAGCTCTCTGTAAGCGCATGATACAGGATTTGTTTGCCCCAAGATACAATCCATTGCCATAATCCAGTCTCGATAGTATAGTCGCCTGGATGATGGTCTGGCGATCTCTAGGGGGAAAAAAGCCCAGTACTGGCTTCAAACCTCGCAGTAGGCCAAACATGACCCAGCCACAGCCTTGGCTTGCACGTCAAAAGTCAGTCCACTATCAATCCAGAAACCCAAGTTTTTAACCGCTTCTTTGGGCACAGGGGCTGGCTTAAGATTGTCAGGCCAGCAATGACCAGACCATAGGTCCCGATCTTTTCCAAATACTAACACCTCGGATTTCCCGGCGTTAAGTTGCAGGTAATTGCAGGCCATCCAGTCTGCCACCCCGACCAGATCTTCCCTGAATCTACTTAGATTGGCGGTGTTCTTTTTGGAGTAGGCAATTACTAATTGGATGTCGTCAGCGTAAGACACCATTGACAAACCCCTCTTCCGAGCGACCTGGGCCAGAGGTTGCATGTAGATATTAAACAAGAGGGGGCTCAGGATAGACCCTTGAGGCACTCCTCGTTGTAAGGCAAACCTCTGGGATTGAAAAGGTGCCATCCAAATCTGAAAAGATCAACCCGTTAGAAAGGATCGGCACCAATCGAGAGCCAGATCCCTCACTCCGATATCAAATAGCTGCTTCAGTAGGATTTCATGGGAGACCGTGTCAAAGGCGGCACTTAGATCGAGAAGAACTAAGGCCGCCGAGTCCCCTACATCCAGTATCCCTCGGATTTCCTCCGTCACTGACAACAATGCAGATTCAGTGCCATGTCGGGCTCTAAAGCCATTCTGCGACGGGTCAAGGATAGTGTTCTGTTCAATGAACTCCATCAAAATAGTCTGAACATGTAGTTCCACCATTTTCGCTAAAAAAGGAAGTTGCGAAATGGGGCGATAGTTACCCGGCTCGGCAGGGTCCAATGACGGTTTTTCAGCAGAGGGATAACTTTTGCGTGTTTCCATGTTACAGGTACTATAGCTGACTCTAAAGAGAGATTCATCAATTCAAGATACACTGGAAGAATAGATGGCATGACTTGGGAAAGATTTTTTGGGGCCAAAGGATCAATAGGGGAACCAGATTTAATTTTTTTGAACAAGACCTCCAGACTTGTTAGAGATAGCGCTGGAAACGATAGCAAGGAATTTAGACCTTGGGAGGCCGGGACGGTGGGCCAAGTCTTCGTAGCAGGATCAGCGGCTACCGGTAGATTTTGATAAATTTTATCCACTTTGTTGATAAAGTAGTTGGCCAGTTCATCGCATTGGTTGTTGGAGGAAATGGGAGAACTTTTAGCCATATCACCGTTCTTCATAATCTTAAGCAAGGAAAAAATTGTTTTAGATGGATTTGAGCTTGTTAGGATAGTATTTCCTATATACTCAGCCTTGGCTCTCCGAATTTGCTTATGATAAAGATTAATGGCTGCTCGATAATTAGATTACCCCACTGCATCGTAAGAGCGTCTCCAAGTACGTTCTAGCTGTTTACAATGCTTTTTTGCCTTGGAAAGAGACTCGTTGAACCAAGGTTTAGTTTGGTCCCGTTTTACCCTCGTCAGCTTAGCTGGGATACAACTATCCAGACCTGCTGTTATCCAGTCATAGACTAGCAGATCCGCTACCTCCAGGTCTTGTGGTAGTTAAGGCCTATGGCTCAACCAGTACGCCGACAGTTGACTACTGTCTAGCTTGTGCCATGGTCGTTTAAAGGTGGGGGTAAGGCAATGTTCTCTCATCTGGCCCTGCCATCTAAGTGTGAAGGTTACCAAAAAGTGGTCTGTCCAGCACTGTGGGGCAGGAGGAACCATCATCAGCCAGGTAAGATTCGAAAATAGAGGATCCAGTAGGTGTCCAGCATCATGAGTGTGTTCTTGTACCCACTGGACCAGTTGGAGAGCTTCTAAATCGGCCAGAAAACTCGAAATTTCGGTCTTTTCAACCGCGTCGCAATGGAGATTTAAGTCTCCAATAATGCTGAAATTTGCCGCTTGGCTGGCATACAGCGCGGTCTTATTTACCAGATCTTCCCGAAAAGCCCCCGAAGGTCCAAGCGGGCGATAAATAAGGAAACCGGAAATGGTAAGGTTGGGATTCATCCTAATTTTAAACAGAGCACTTTCACAACCCACCACATTCTCTCTATTAAGGACACAAGAATAGATATTGTTTGTGATAATTGCAATCCCGCCTCCTCGTTTCCCCAGTCTGTTTTGATTCTTCATGTCGAAACCTGGGGGGAGAGCTAACCAGGATTCAGTAGTGGAGTCTTGGGTAAGCCAGGTTTCGGTTAAGAAGAGAACATCGGGGGCTTCATCTTCCAAAAGATCAAAAACTTCAGCATGATGTTTTGATAATGACCTGCAGTTTATACTCATTAACTTAAAATCCGTGTAACCAGGGGGGCCAGGGTCTCGAGGTACCCACGGCAGTTGAAAGGCACATCCGATACACTTGAAGGGGCCAGCAAGGAGATTATATGTGGAAGAGGAGCATTTAGGCTGTAGTCTCAACAGCTCATCGCGTGAGTAGCTACGGAGTGTAATAGGGGACAGGACAGGGGGGCTGACATCTGGCGACGGTCTGGCGCGGACGGGCGCAGACGGGCTTGCCTTTGGCGCGCCGCTGGCGCGCCGCCGGCACGCCCGCTTCGAGCGTCTTCTGCGCGGTCGCGTTCTTGCCCCCTGAAATATCATTCCCTCCCGAGCCACTAGAGCGTAGCCTGCTGTTACCCCCAAGATGGCGGACGCAATTCCACAAACCCTGCTCAGAGCAGCTTCTTTCCTGCCAGCACCCCTGAGCAAGCGGAAGCAGCCCCTCGGCACCTCTGGACAGAACACGGGAAGATTACCGGTAAATTACAGTTTCTTTTTAAAAACCTTTTAGTATTTACCCAAAATACAATGCAGGTTAATAAAACTTTTGAGCTACGGCGCAATTTTAGAAATACAGCTTGAATACACAGGTCTGACAGTAATTGCACGTTTCAGGCAGACACACTACCTGACTCCCGGCTCACACCTCAGGAGTTAAATCATTAACTTGACCTTGAAAACTATTAGCCCATCACAATCTAATTTATCCCATTCTGTGGGGGAAATGGTTTACCCCGATGCCTACTCTGCCCGCTCGTGGAACTCTGTGATGTTTCGGAAACTCTGCGGAACTCTGTGGAGTGACAAACCGTGTGCTCCGCCAAGGCCTAACTGGGAGGGTATCAATGATAGGAAGGGGTGGGTGCTGCAGTTCCAGCTGAAGCTCAACCCAAAAGTGATATTGTTGGGGATCATGGATGAATTGATGAGGGCTTTGCGCCACACACACTCTCCTTGCTGTGGCATATCTAGTAGCTAGAAGGGACCTGGCCCCCCATTGCAGAGATTCCTCTGTGCCTCCCTTTCAAGAATGAGAGAGGAGAATGGACCATTGTGCTATCAAGGAGAAGTTGCTGTACAAAGCATGTTGGTTCCCCACAGTATGAATGTATATGGGTGCCTTGGAACGGCGGTGCCGCCGGATCTGACTAAATGTTTCCTTGGTGAGCCAAAGGGGATACCCCATCCAGTTGGTCAATGTAGACCACTAATTTCCGTGCTACTGCCTATTAATATGTGCCTCCGTACAGAGGTCATAGGGTACTCTTATGACTGTGTATTGTTCTCGATTCCCCGGCACACTGACATGGTACTGCTGTATATTTCCCCATCAATTTTTATCTGTGCCGTGGCATTTGCTGCTGGGACTGTAAACGTGACTGCGTCAATTGTCTTTGTTTTTAAAATCTTTTATTATGTCAAAAACTCAATAAAATACGTTATAAAAATATTTATATCACATAAATAACCTAGAAGATAGAGAGGACTCACTTGTGCATTCGGATCATTAACCCACCAAGCTATCTTCCTCAGGCCTACAGGTGATGTGCTGCAGCACCCAGCTATTTCACTGATATTAAAACACTGGCATGTGTCAAGTCAGTGATTGGTTTTGTGACAGCAATATATTTAGTTATAGCTTTGCTCACAATTTTTTCATTTGCAATACAGAGATGTCAAGGCTCAGAAATATTTTGCCCTAAGTGCATTGGGTATACCCAGACATGGTCCCAGGCGTACTGTGCCACTGGATTCAAGCTAACCTGGCTGATCAGGGGTGATACCCCAAACCCGGTCCCAGGATGCTTGTTTCTGGTCCAGGGAGGACTGGACTTGGCAGTTCAGGCTGTGCTGTTCCCATGTGGAGCGGGGTCAAGACTGATTAGCATATGGCTGGGTCTGCCCAGACATGGGTCCCGGGATCACTGTGCAACTGGATACAAGCTAGCATGGCTGATGAGGGGTGATACCCTGTAACCGTCCCATGGAGGCTTGTTTCTTGTCCAGGGAGTACCTCACTTGGCAGTTCAGGCTGGACTGCACCCATAAGGTGTAAGGTCAAGACTGATTTGCATATGGCTAGGTCTAAACTGGGGTGGCATGGTGAGCGAAACAACAATGGATTTAACCCAGATCTCTTGACTGGGAGGGAATGTTTGATTTGCTCTGCATTCCGTCCATCATTTGTGTGCCTTTTGCAGAAATAATTAATGGCATTCACAAATGTTTTTTAATTTGCAAAATACCACCATCGCAGTGGCAGCCATAGCAGCCCTCAATGTTCTACCCTCCTCAAACTTACTTCCCCCACATTGTGGTAAATAATTTAATTACCGGGACTGAATTTAATACGGAATCTAAATAAAATAGCTCAGGAAAATAAGAGGCAGAATCCGTGGTATAAGAGGTTTCTGAATGGGCTTTATTCAAAAATGGCCGACTCGAGTCGCGGCCTTCATGTTCCGTCACCACGGGGGTTCAGGAAGTGAAGTACAATACTTTATTGACAGACAATCATTTTTATAGAATGTACATTACAATGAAGCAAATGCAGAAGGCGTAACAATTGATAAGGAAAATGATAGTTCATATGCGTAACCGAAAATGGGCGTAATGAGGAGTAAAAAGAAACATGATTGGTTATGATGTCATATATAGGTGGATCTATAAGATAATACTTGGCATAGATGCGCGCGCAGCAGCATGACGTGTGATTGACGTGCAACTAGGGGGTGAAGGGGACTTGACATTTAGCTCTACATGTGGAGACAAGAAGTCTGGGGGGTCAAGTCAACCTAATCCCAAATCATATCTAACATCCTATGTTTAAAGAACTATGTTATCCACAAAGGGAGGACTCTCGGACAAAATCTATTCTATACTGACTGCGTGTGCGTGTACAAGCGTCTAAGTGTCTATATGAGATGCAAGGGGCAGAAACTTTCCATGGTAACCGGGCTATGAATTACTTGCATGAGGACAGAAAGGCCGGGCCCTTTGCTCGGTAGCTGAAGAAAATGTTTACCTAAACTACTAGACAGGAATGCATCGGCTGAGGAGCAAAGCAGATAATTCGAAGGTGAAATACGGTTTCTTGGCAGGCAGGCAAAACTGGCCGAGGCAGGCACCGTTAGCCGCACAGGGAGTAGGACAAAGTTCATGGATACAGATGCGAGCTCAAGCTGAAGCTGTCAGAGGCAGAGAGCAAGGAAAAGCTTGATGGCAGAATCGGGGCCTACTCGCCTGAACTGAAAAATGGAGTAACTGAGCCATATAAAGTCGGTGGCCTTTCATACTTAGGAATCGAATATCCAGCCCATTCATGGCGGATCTGACAGAGGACATGTTGACGGTGGACGCACATGTATTTGCGTCTTCATAACTGGAACTGGAGGGAACATACATGTACTTGTAACATGCACATAGAACCGTTGGGGTCCAAGATAGGGGACATAACTGATCAGGAAAATCCATATTTCCACATTCCCTCCTTGTCCCCTACTTGCCCATCAAGAAACATCAATCTTCATTAATCCATCGATTTGTTCATGGAGCATCATTTCTTCTTCTTTCTTCTTCCGGGATCTTGAGTGAGAACCTTGATGTGGAATACACGATGTGGCACACAGACCACTAATCGCTGGTCCACATTGCAGGCATAAGCAGCAACTGAATAGTATAAGAAGGCCAATACCTAGGAAGGATAGAACTCTCCATCCCCAGGCTGATATCACACTCCAAAACCACCCGGACCAAGTCCAAGTGCCTGGATTCTGGTGTATCTGGCTCACAATCTTATGAAGGCGAGTTATAGCTTTATATACAGATGGCGAATTTTCTGGTATGAATACGCAGCAGCTTGATCCGATGACCCTACAAGCTCCGCCCCTATCGGCCAGGATGACGTCAAGAACAAGACGATTTTGAAGAACAACAATCCTCATCGCAGATTGCTCCTCTGTCAGGTTGCCTAGGGCGGCAATAGTTTCATTCACTACAGCTTCAAGAGTTTTAGTTAATCTACGTATCAGTTTACTATTTGAAATTGTACCTATATAGGGAAAGATACCTTTATTAAAATCTACATACTTGTCCCATGCCGTCTCGGTGTAATCGACAACTGGGAGATCTCTCCGCTCTCTATTGTGTACTAAATGAATATTTCTGTAATAATCAGGAGGGGCTAGGAAAACAGGTGGCAAAAGGAAGACAATGTAGCAGGTACCATCCCAATCTAGAGGTAGACGCATATATGCAGTCTGACCACATATGAAGTAGGAGTGGCGAGAAGCTCTAAATGAGGATTTGCCTTGATCACTGAATTCTACTATAGTAGTGCATTTACTATGGCCCATATGTATGGAACCAATTTTCCTTACACACAATTCACCCTTCGCTGGGAATACTGACATGGTGGGCAAAACTAGTTCAACTTCGGATTCGACATTCAGAATCATGAGATTAGGTGTAAAATTACCTAATCCATATACTTCATTTTCTAGATCAGTTCCTGTTCTTTTGGGACGACTCTCTTTGTCAGGGTAGC
This sequence comes from Triturus cristatus, assembly GCF_964204655.1. Lineage (NCBI taxonomy): Eukaryota > Metazoa > Chordata > Amphibia > Caudata > Salamandridae > Triturus > Triturus cristatus. The sequence continues at coordinate 1,666,166,594 of NC_140591.1, read as the reverse complement.
AGACCTTGAGTAAAACTAGGTTCAGATTTCCCCATACCCAATGGTCTTGATAAACTGCTGTGTCTGAATCTATGGAATTGATTAAACTAAACCATGCTCCACAGGAGCCATTATGTGTAAACGGATGTGGAAAGAAAGGCAAAACTCCTTTATAATTCTGATAGGGAGGGAGTCGGCCACACACCCAACAATTAGTAGCATTACTAGTCTGATGGGAATGATGCAACATACTAATGAAAGTGTTATTGCGCAGCGCAAGCCTATAGGACAATTCATGCGGAGGTAGGTCACTAAAAGAATGTTCATCAGTTATATTGAAAGTATGTTTAGAAATAGGATAATATATATGCAACAATATACTTGCAGTAATTATTATAAAACTCAAGAAAAACAAAATTAATAAAGTCACTATACAGTGGCTACGCAGTGATTTACTATACGCGTGTCGTTTCAACATTTTTCGCAGTGTCTCATGATTCAGGTCTAAGGGATACATGTCGAGGACAGATTCAACCGCTTCACCTTGGAGAGGACTTAAACAATCAAATCGTCCGACGGCTTAGGCCTTAGTTTTAATTTATAAAGTTCCTTACTGGTAGCCTCAGTCAAAGGTAGTTTTGAGTCAATGGGTGAAGACACACGAGGTGGGCTATTTACATCCGAAGGAAGTCCATGAAATTTCTTGATATGACTTGAATACACCCATCCTTTCCTGCCTTCGATCTTCACGGCTGTCCTTGTGGTGAGCAGGACCAATTTGGGTGTCTTCCACCTGGGCTCCAGCTGAGTCTTTCGGTCAAAATTCCTCACGAGGACGAGGTCCCCCGGAACTACGTCATGGGGTTTCACCTCAGTGTTGTCAGGAAAGGCTGCAGCTACCTGTGAACGACAAGATTGTAGTGCAGACATCAAGGAAGCCAGGTAATCTGTCAGCATGTTACAGTCAACATCAGTTATTTTACGGGGTATAGGCGTCCCCCACATATTCGGTGGTCTGCCAAAGATCACCTCATAAGGGGATAGCCCTGTTCGAGAGTGTGCTACCATTCTCATGTAAAAGAGTGCAACTGGTAAGGCTACTATCCAATCAACACCTTTCTCCCTACATATTTTTGACAATCTGATTTTCAGAGTTTGATTATGTCGTTCCACGAGACCTGCTGCCTCGGGGTGTCGGACACAATGAAACTTCAACTGATATCCTAGCAAGAGTGAAACATGTTTCATCAGTTCGGATGAGAAAGGCTGGCCGTTATCTGAATAGACAACACGTGGTAAACCGTACCGTGGGAAGAATTCTCGAACTAGCTGCTTGGCAGTGGTCGGGGCAGTGTAATCTGAGACTGGGTACGCTTCGGTCCAACGGGAAAGAGCGCAGACAACTACGAGAACATATTTGAATCCTCGACATCGTTCCATCTGGATATAATCCATCTGGAGAACTTCAAAAGGGTGATCAGGAGGCTGAAATCCACCCTGCTCTGCGGGGATGCTTTTACCTGGGTTAAACTGACAACATATCATACAGGTACGGACTTTTTGCTTAGCTGCTGCTCGTAAATGTTTGTTGAACCAAATGTGTTGAATGCTGTCTAGCATAGCTTTCTCTCCTAAATGCGCCGGACTGTGAATCGTAGTTATGATAGCTTGGACCATAGAATCAGGAAGAAACCACACAGATTTCTCCTTCGTCATCCATCCCTGATCTGTTTGAATCCCTCCTAACTCAGTCCATTTCTTTATTTCGTCTGCTGTAGCATGTGTCTGTATGTCAATTATGTCAAGTGCGGGATCCTTAATCGTCATACAATGTGTTGGTGTCGGAACTATTGGCTTTGTCATGTCGGATGTGCTATTCTGAGCAGTCTGTTTAGCTGTTCTGTCGGCTAAATCATTGCCTTGAGAAATGATATCAGTAACCTTCGTATGTGCTTTGCATTTCATAATTGATATAGCAGTGGGCAAATGAATTGCGTCTAACAGAGCATGAATGAGGGACCCGTGCTGTATGTGGGTGCCATGAGAAGTTAAATAACCTCTCTCTCGCCAAAGCACCCCGAAGTCATGTACAACTCCGAATGCATAACGTGAATCAGTGTATATGTTAACTTTCTTATTTGTGGCTTGAATACAGGCTTGTGTCAAAGCAATAAGCTCTGCTGCTTGGGCTGACAAAGTATTTATACAGTTTGTTTCAATGACTTCAGTGTCTGTTGTGACTGCATACGCGGCCACTAAATCTCCTGTACTTGTTCTCATACATGATCCATCTACATACAACGTTAGGTCTGGATCTAACAATGGAACGTCTGTTAAGTCTTGTCTGGGTTTCGTATTTATTGCAATAACTTCAACACAATCATGGGCTAGTGGGTCTGTTCCGATTACAGGTAAAAGTGTAGCAGGATTCAATGTATTACAACGTCTGATTTCTATGTGTGGCTGAAACAATGTTAGTTCATATCCTGTAAGTCTTGCTACGGTCAAGTGTTGTGTTTGCGTTCGGTTCACAAGAACTTCTACTGCGTGTGGTACTTGTACTGTCAACGGATGCCCTCACACTATGGCATCGCTTTGTCTGATTGCTAAAGCTGTTGCTGCCACTGATTTCAGGCACGCAGGCAAAGCCTGAGCTACGGGATCTAATGTACTAGAGAAATAAGCACATGGCTTGCGTGATCCTGCTTGTTCCTGAGTGAGTACTGACAAAGCAGTACCTTCGCGTTCTGTAACAAAGAGTGTAAAATGTTTATAGTAACATGGTGTCGCTAAAACAGGTGCTTGACATAGAGCTTTCTTTAAGCTTTCAAAAGCTAGTGTGTGTTCCTGAGTCCAAGGGAGGACAGTCGATGTGGCTGCCTCCTGTGTTGTCAACTGAATGAGTGGTTTTGCTAGAAATGCATATTGGGGAATCCACTGCCTACAGTATGAAGTGAGGCCTATAAAAGCCCGCACCTCCTTTTGTGTCTTGGGTATTGGCATGTTAGCAATTAACTGGATGCGATCGGGTGTAAGCTGCCTTCCCTCCTTGGACAGCGAGTGACCAAGATAAACAACTCGCTGTGCACAGAATTGCAGCTTAGAAGGGGATACCTTGTGCCCCTTTTCGGCTAAAAATTGTAAAACTGTCAGTGATGCTTTTTCACATTCAGGTTCGCTTCGGGCGGTGATCAGCAGATCATCGACATATTGAAGCAGTGCGGTACAAACTGGCATATGGATACTGTCAAGTTCTCGTTTCAGTGCTTGGCTATAGATGCTGGGACTTTCTGTAAATCCTTGAGGAGCGCGTGTGAATTTAAAGCTTCGTCCATTTAAACTAAATCCGAACAAGTATTGGCTTTCCGGATCTATGGGGACGCTGAAAAAGGCATTCTTGAGATCAATTACTGTAAAGAATGTAGCTTGTGAATCAATGGCTGTCAGTAATGATGAGATATCGGGGACCACAGGAAATTGTGGCACAATGCATTTGTTTAATTCGCGCAGATCAATAACCAATCGATATACTGGCGGGGCCATTGGATCAGTTCGTTTAAGAAACGGAATTATCGGTGAATTACATACATTGGAGTCGGTTTCCACAACCACTCCTTGGGCAATAAGCTCGTCAATGATTTTCAGTAAAGCCACTACAGCATCTGGTGGTAACTTGTATTGTCGCATTCGTGGTAATACTACTCCTGCCTTTAGTGTGACTCGATATGGTGTAATGTTCATGCAACCGACATCAGTAGGGCCTTGTGCCCATAGATGTGCGGGTAAAGTCTGCAATCGATGATCCATGTCTCTGGACACATAGTGACCTTTGAAATCACGTAAAAACAATCTTACTCCTTCCGGAGAACAACATATAATAGCCCCTAAAGCTTTCAGTGTCTTTATACCTAACAAGTTTTCTGGGCATGATTTGGTAAGCAATAAATCTGTAGTTCGTGTCAAGGGACCAATCGTAAGTGGAAGTGGCTGTGATACTTCATTAACAATAGGCTTTCCTGAAAAACCAAGGGAAACATTTTGAGAGCCTGAGAGGGGTGCCCCTGGAACTTCACTACGTTTTATTGTTGTTCGACTTGCCCCTGTATCAAGTAAAAATTTTCTGTCTTGACCTAATAATTCACTATGCACATAAGGTCCTTCTTGATCTACTGGGATCTCAATAAGGGGTAAGTCAACTTCCCTCTCTAGGCTGGTTCATGCGTAACGTTGATACTCAGGATATTCATACTGTGCGGTCTGATACATTTGTCGTGTTGTCGTTTGTGTAGCTGCAACAGGCAGCGCTGGTGCAGCTGGCACAAACTGTATAGGCTGTTGTGACGCTGGCATGGACTGTTGCTGGGCTGGCATGGACTGCACATGCTGTGGAGCTCCTTGTTCATTCTGATCCTGTCTGACTGGTCGTGGTCTTTCCTTTGCAATACCTACAGCTATATTACGCTTCAGGACTGGACAATCGTGTACATAATGACCTAGTTGTTTACAGTAATTGCATGTTCCTTTTACAGGAACTGCCGAATCTCCGGAATGTGTCACACCCTTTTTGTGACCATCCGCTGGTACTGTCTGGGAAACTAGCATTTTCATTTTAGTGTCCTTCATACGTCTCTGTTCGTGTTCTTGTTCATCTCTAATTCTATTATGATGATACTGTAACATTTGTAACATTTGTGACGGAGTGTTACCTTGCCATGTACTCTCGAATTTCAATACTCTATTCTTCACTTGAGGCAAGGAGTTTTCCACTAATTTTGTCACAAATAAATGTGGATATGACTCACTATTTGCTTTTATACCACTATTTATACCAAAACATTTTTCAAAACGGGCATAGAAATCACTGGTGTCTTCATCTTGTTTTTGTTTACAGGCTGAGATTGCACCCCAATCTTCCTTTTTCGTAGCTAATAAACGTGGTAGTACCTGTACTAGTAAACCTGGTAGTGCTTTAACTTTATCCCCAAGCCCTGAACCTGCAGCTCGACCTCTTTCTTCGGTTTCTAATGCTGTCCAGTCTATCTTTTGGTCTCCCACTTCCCACTCCTTTTCCTTAAGTTTTTCGTAAATGCCAGCAGGCATTAGCACCTTTAATATCGTCATAATGTCCGGATAGGTATACTCTCCCATCAGTAACATGTCTTTGATTTCTCGGTGGAAACCTGCTGGGTCCTTGTCATGACTGGGTACCACTTTCTTCATTTCTAACAATTCCATTTTAGATATGGGTGTATATACAAATACACGGTGAAAATAATTGTCTTCGCCTTTTATTGGGTGCACTTCTCGTAAAGGATTCTGTCTATCCATGTAATACGGCGTTCTTTCCTTGTTGGGCAGTGAGAAAGGATCTGGGCTTACAAAAAGAATGTACTGCTTTCTGGATACGAGTATTTCTTTAATTAACTTATTACCAGAACCTCTCCATCTATTCGTGAGTAGTTCAGTTAATATATCAGGTAAGGGACCAGGATCGGCATGTTGATTCTTATATAATATAAGAAGTTGCTGAATCATATAGATTCCAGCTAAACGTTGTTCATCTGGACTGAGGTTCAAAAACGTGTGTGCTACTGTGTCATCCCCATATTTTCCGGGACTATCAATCCAATGAACGGCTGACCTAGCTAATTCTTGCTCATCCATAGAATCGAGGAGGTGGTAACCCCTTCGCTCTCGAAGTATTTTGTCAGCAGCCTGAAATGAATGTTCGGGAGACTTCACATTTATTATAGGCGTCGGATAAGTTCTGTTATTATCTGGACATGTCGAATGTATGGGATCAGAAAAACATCTAGTATTATTGCAGGACCTTCCTCTTCCTACATAGGCTATGGTGTCTGACTGTCTTACGGGATCCCCTGATTCGGACGCCTCGTCTTGCTCGAACTCGTCTGTCTCCAATCTCTCTTCATGTATACGTTCTATTTCTTTCCTAATTTTTCGACACATGGCTACTATACTTCCTTGTTTATCATGTCTTCCGTCTTATATATTCTGACTCCATCTCGTAAGAGTTTGCATTATTCCCGGTTCCACCCCCGGTCGGTCTTGATTTCTGATCACACAATTTACAAGAAAACGTAACAATTCCCCCTGTATCTCCACTTTCTGATATTCCATAGCTCTGTTAATGCATTCAGGGTCTTTCCCTGTTTGGACAAAATGATATATGCTATCCAAATGCATAGTCATTCCGGGTAGCTTCCCTAAAAACCCTGCAGCTCTTCTGATACGTAGTGATGCCAGAACCATTTCGTCCTCTTTTCCAGGCACCGGATCATATCTACAATCTATCATAAGGTCCTTAAGCATGCGGGGGTTTACAAGTTTGGGCGTACGTGTATGTACTGGTTCTTGAAAAGTAAGTTTACTTATTCGGGGTGGCGTAGAATAAATGCTAGTAGCACCTCCAGTAGCCCCCTCTGGGGTACTGGACGCGAAAGGATTCGTTGAACGTGCTACAGCAACTACAGGTGTGGACACAACTGTAGAATCGGCTGCGGGGACGGATGCGGAAACAGATGTGCTTGCCAAAGCTTGTGTCGGAGTTTGTTGTTGCACAGAGACAGATACCTGATCTTGACGTTGAACCCCCCCAGCAGACGGTCTATGTGGTGCGGGGTTAGCATACTCGGGAGCTGCGTCATCTAGATATGAGGAAAGAAAAACATCTTCTGCTGTTCTGGGATGTCCTTTAGGATGTACCTTTATTGGAAACAATGGGGGTGGTAAGTCTTTTGGTATCTCCGTAGTAGCCTTAGGTAATCCTTCGGCCAGAAGGGGATACATACCTTTCATAAGGGCATTTCTTTGCCTATCGGTTTGTTCTGCTTTAACTCGTGTACCCTCTTCAATCAACAAACTTTCTCGGACCTTATTTGCACTTTCTTTACTTCTCTCTTCCTGTCTTAGCGCCTTTTCGGTACGTCTATGCGATTCTTTACGCCATAACTCAACAGCGTCTTTCTGTGACTGTCTAGCTTTCCTCTTCCACAACTCTTCTTCTACTTTCATAATGCATTCTGCATCCCAGGTCCCAGCTACGGGCCAGCTCTGACTTTCTGGTAATTCTTTGGTGTAGTCCACCCATAGATCAAGGAATAATATGGCGTCTAAGCCATGTTTGTGATACATGAAGTGCCCTGGAGTGTCCCTAGGAGGAATAGGAACTGCTTCTTCAAGTACCCCTTTTCTGGTAGTGATCTGTCTTAATTTCGAAAAGAGCGGCATATTGACAACTGATCTGATACTTAATCTTGAACACACTTAGTACAAAAAGCACAATAATGGACAATCATTCATACCACAATATGCAGGACGTTTAACACATTAAACATTAAACATTAAACCTTTAACTGAAACAACAATGATGATCGTCTGCGTAACTAATCACCAAGCATAATTCTTGACAATAACTAGATACTTCGGAATACTTGATATACTGCTAAACAGTACATATACACTGCTGAAACAGTGCAGACCGGATTTGTGTACCCAAATCCGTCTTGACCGGCACTACCTAAGTGCACGTCAGAACGCCTCCCCAGCAATGGTACTCACCGGGTAGCTCGAAACGGAAGGCCTCGGAAGGGGACTGGACTTGACTCGACAACAGCGGACATCGGACCCTCTGGATGTCTGGATGTCGGGACTTCGAAATCTGGTGGGCCTCTGTATACCTCGGATCTTGCTCTCTCTTTGCTAGGCTCTGGTCGGGATACTTCGCACTTCTCACCGCCTCGTCTGGGTTGATTGCAGCCTCAGTCGCCCCCGCTTGACCGGAGGGAGCTACAGGAAATCCTGCTGGTACGCGTTTTTGGTCCGTCCAGCTGTGGCAGGAGACCGGGCCTGCAACGCACCACCGGCGCGTGAGATGAGAAAGTGTCCCTGTTCGGGCGCCAATTATGTGGTAAATAATTTAATTACCCGGACTGAATTTAATACGGAATCTAAATAAAATAGCTCAGGAAAATAAGAGGCAGAATCCGTGGTATAAGAGGTTTCTGAATGGGCTTTATTCAAAAATGGCCGACTCGAGTCGCGGCCTTCATGTTCCGTCACCACGGGGATTCAGGAAGTGAAGTACAATACTTTATTGACAGACAATCATTTTTATAGAATGTACATTACAATGAAGCAAATGCAGAAGGCGTAACAATTGATAAGGAAAATGATAGTTCATATGCGTAACCGAAAATGGGCGTAATGAGGAGTAAAAAGAAACATGATTGGTTATGATGTCATATATAGGTGGATCTATAAGATAATACTTGGCATAGATGCGCGCGCAGCAGCATGACGTGTGATTGACGTGCAACTAGGGGTGAAGGGGACTTGACATTTAGCTCTACATGTGGAGACAAGAAGTCTGGGGGGTCAAGTCAACCTAATCCCAAATCATATCTAACATCCTATGTTTAAAGAACTATGTTATCCACAAAGGGAGGACTCTCGGACAAAATCTATTCTATACTGACTGCGTGTGCGTGTACAAGCGTCTAAGTGTCTATATGAGATGCAAGGGGCAGAAACTTTCCATGGTAACCGGGCTATGAATTACTTGCATGAGGACAGAAAGGCCGGGCCCTTTGCTCGGTAGCTGAAGAAAATGTTTACCTAAACTACTAGACAGGAATGCATCGGCTGAGGAGCAAAGCAGATAATTCGAAGGTGAAATACGGTTTCTTGGCAGGCAGGCAAAACTGGCCGAGGCAGGCACCGTTAGCCGCACAGGGAGTAGGACAAAGTTCATGGATACAGATGCGAGCTCAAGCTGAAGCTGTCAGAGGCAGAGAGCAAGGAAAAGCTTGATGGCAGAATCGGGGCCTACTCGCCTGAACTGAAAAATGGAGTAACTGAGCCATATAAAGTCGGTGGCCTTTCATACTTAGGAATCGAATATCCAGCCCATTCATGGCGGATCTGACAGAGGACATGTTGACGGTGGACGCACATGTATTTGCGTCTTCATAACTGGAACTGGAGGGAACATACATGTACTTGTAACATGCACATAGAACCGTTGGCGTCCAAGATAGGGGACATAACTGATCAGGAAAATCCATATTTCCACAACATGACGTACCTCATGTTTCTTGCTAACCACCCCACCTTGTTTGTCAGGAAGATCTTAGAATCCTACTATGGTACGCCCCTGTTTATTGACCATATGCAACATTTTACCTGGGGTGCGTGTGTTTTGCTAGGAGGCCTGTAAACCCTGTGACTTTACAGCCTAGAGGTTCTTTTGCGGAAAAGCAGTTTTCTCACTGGTTCAATCCTCAAGCAGGATCCAGAGACACCCACCCATGCGATTCATGAGAGGGGACTCAGGCAGCTTGTGAAAGCAGGAACTACCATGGACTCCTTTTCTGAGAGTATGCCTCCTCAAAGAAACACTGACAGGACTGTTTGTGCTGTAACCTGTCTTTATCTGTGTTATGCTCATGTTCTCCCCAACTCAAATCTTTTTGCAATCAGAAAAAACTAGCTTTAACCAGCCCCCTAAATCTACTGCGATCATCAATACGTGAAGCAGTGCAGCAAGCCACCTTGTGCGGTGTGCTGTGTGACGGAAAAGGGCAGGAATGTGCTGTATTTAACATTATACAGTGCATTCCTGCCTTTTACCAATGCTAGTGCACAATGTGTTGCATAGTGACAATGCATTATGCAGTACACATAGAAAGAGGAGAACATGAGGAGAAATAAAGATATTTCTCCTTGTTGCACCTCCCTTGAGGATGCATAGCAGTTTTGGTGCATTCCCAGGTTTGCAAGTGATGGTAAATTTGGGTATGCGTCAAAATCTATGGGTGTTGTGCTGGAACAGCCTCACACCACCCATGGAACACCTCCCTGAGGCAGAGTAACTCAACATAGTGTTTTTGGCTGCATTGCGTTACTCCAGATTTATCAAGCCACTCAGGACCACTCAAGGTGGCATTGTGTGGCTTCATAAATCGCACGTAAGGGTTGCGTCATACTTCCACCCCATTGTGTGATAAAAAAGCCGCACAACACTTTGATAAATATGACCCTGTGTGTCTAGTTTACCAGATCAGCCTACTGTATGCTGTAATAATCCATTCTAGCACATTCATACACAGTCACACTCTTTCCATTCAAGCATTCAAATACGCACACACCAGCTCCCCTAAAACAATTGATCCATAAGCAGATATCCCGTGCTTGGATTTGTGCTGTCACTATTGTATCAAAAAAGAGGTAAATGCATCAGATGCTACTGTAAGCAGCTGGGAATGAATTACTTTCAGTGTCATCCCATTACAAAAATAATTTTCACTGTAATATCACCAAATTAAAAAATAAGGTAACCTGTTATTTACATAAAGGCAGCTATTCTCTGAAATGTAGCTCTTACCCTGCTCCCAGGAAATTAATTGGCCAGCATGGGAGATGTTGTTTTCACTTATAGTTCTACACTAAATGAGCCATTTGATTCTGTGTCTCCCTGGTGGCTTTCACAAGCTATAAAACCTGAAGCCAGAAAGATTTTAGCTGAAACAATTTAGAATCCCTTTACAGAGTGTCTGTCAGTTCCTAAAGGATCATTAAATGGAAGCTTTGTGCAACTGGGAGATATTGGGGCGCCTTTGTTTTGGCCACAGCATCTTGATCCTCAAGCTCCTAATACCTTACAAGGTCTTCCTTCTTATGAGCTGCATCTACCTGTAGAAGACCCACTTGTGCTCTGCTCAATCTACCGTATAATGGATCCCTTTATCTATATGGCATGCATCCTAATATCTTTAGCTGATGTAGAGTCCAGGAAGCCCAGCTGTATCCTCCAAAGCGCTGCTCAGGAATCATTCTCCCGTCAAGGAGACATTGTAGTTGGTGGAGTGTTTGTTGTACATTCAGGATTCATTCCACCTAAAACTAATCTTGAAGAAGTGCCAAAGCAGGTGTCCTGTCAGGGGTAAGAATGACTTTATACAGTTTATTATAAGCTACCAGACACACCAGCGTGGTTTAGATATGATTCAAATAATCATTACTGATGGGTGGAGAAAAGTGTTGAATGCTTTATGCTTAGTCTGCAGTAGTATCAATAGTGATGTTGTTTGAGCCATTAAAGGTGAACATTGCATCATGTTATTGAAGTTTCATGCTAGACGGGAACTATTCATGAAAAGATGGACCACAGTGTAAAGGCTGAGGCACTGACCACTAAGAACAGTTATTGCGGAATTCAAATAAATGTTACACCTGAGATCTTGTAAAAGGTAACAAGGAAACATATGCAGCTGTATCACAGTTGGCATCCTATGGAACTAAGGTCAGTACATCGCAGCATGCCTAGGAAGGGTATGGATGTGGCAAGGGTGATATGATGTTTATTACAGAATGTGTAGAAAAGTCATAGCTGATATTCTGTGAGGGGCCAGCAGAGTTTATTACAGTATGTATAGAAGGGATGCAGCTGAAATCCAGTGTGGGTGAGTGCAGCTTAAAAGAGTTTGTCACCAAAAGATGTTCATCAAAACATCTTAAAGATGCATAACTGTTCAGAGTGCTCAGGTGTCCTTGTTACATGTAAGCCTGTAGCCAGTGGACAACAAGGAGAGCGGAAGTGATGCTGGCATATATCTTCACGCATTTGAGGAATGCTGCAGAATTTAGGGTGCTTTGAGAGGTTTCAATGTTGAATTTGGGGGGACCTTGAAGTAAGAACACTGACATTGCCCAGATGGGAGAGTACAAGGGTTTGAACCGCAGTTCTGAAGTTGACTTCCTTAATAGAAACAGCAGGTACCTTGCTTTTCTTGCTGATGTGTTTATTTATAAAGTTTTGTAGAGCGCAAACAAGACCGGGATGGGTATCAGAGCGCTTCACAATTTGGAGTGTCGTAAATATGAAAGGGATTCAAACCAATGACATTGTAGAGTGCATGCAAGGAACAGTGACAGAGGGGGTATCAAAGGACATCACATTTAAATAATACAAAGCGTGCTGGGAGAAGTACACTCATAACTTATGAGAGTATAACCAAACAACTCTGTACTTCACAAGTGATGGTCTAAATAGTAGTTAGTCCGAGGTCGGTTAGTGAGACGAATAAGCCATGTTCAATTAAGGCAAGAAATTGTTCATAAGTATTATTCTCACTTCCTTTTTGAAAGAAGCTGTTGACGAGATTCTGCGGACTTCCGGTGGGAGAGTTCCAGATCTTTGGGCCGAGCCTGAGAAAGCTCTGTGCCTCATGTTCTTTTTGCAGAAAATCTGTGGGTTCAAGAGGAGAGAGTTTGCAATTCTTGATGATCTACTCCCTCCTGATAATTCTAGCTTTTGCGCCAAGTAGCAGCTGGTATTGAAATGGATGGCTTTGTGAGTCATGCAGACGATCTTTAGTTGTATTCTTGCTTCAAGTGGCAACCAATTTAGGGATTTAACCCCTTGAGTGCCCATGACGAGATGGTCTCGTCATGGGCCGCGGTTGCGCTGTGCCCATGACGAGACTATCTCGTCATGAGCCCCGCCCGCTAATGAAACGCCCGGCACAGTGCGTGGAAAGGGCGGGGCACTCAAGGGGTTAAGGGATGGGGAAATGTGAGCATTTCTCTTTGTACCCGTAATCAGTCTAGATATGGCAATCAGGGAAGCCCTTAGTGGGGCCAAGGCTAATTGGGGAGGCCACAGAGCGTAGCACTACCATAGTCTAGCCTAGGCAAAACAAGTGCTTGAACCACCTGCTTGAAGCCATCTTGTGGGAGGAATGGTTTGAGATTCCTGAGTGTCCTCATCTGGTGGTTAGCACCCTTGCAAGCCTTACTAATATGATTCTTCATGTTCAAGTGCATGTTCACGGTGATTCTGAGAGATTTGACTGAGTCAAAATTGTGAGGAGAGCAGTTGAAGGCAGTGAGGAGTTTCATCCAGCGGTCTATCTTGGGGTTGTGATTAGGTGTGGATATGAGAAGGAATTCAATTTTTGAGGTGTTGAGCAGGAGTTGATACTTCGTTAGCCAATTTTGAGTATTCGTCAGGGCGGAATTTAGTGCTGTGAAATCTTCAGAAAAGGTGATTTCCAGGTAAAGTTGCGTGTCATCCGCATACATGTGAAAAAGTGTGCTTGTGGAATTTAGTGCATTTGCTAATGGTTCCATGAATATGTTAAAGAGTATGGAAGATAAGGCAGACCCTTGTGGGACCCCCATGGATACTGTGGAGGGCTGGGATAAGGAATGGTTCACCTTGACTCTTTGGGATCCGTTGTGCAGGAAGGACGGGAACCATTGCAATACCAGACCGGAAAGGCCTGTCCTGTGCTCAAGAACGGATAACAGGATGTCGTGATTAACAGTGTCAAATGCAAAAGAAAGATCTAGGGGGATCAAGAGGCAGGATTTGCTTTGGTCTCGCATTTTTAGAATGCCATCCATAATGTGAGTGAGTGCCGATTCAGTGCTGTGACCACTCCGAAAAACAGATTGACGTTGATCCAGGAGTTCGAAATTCTCTAAGTGAGCACAGAGTTGAGATTGCACACCTTTTTTAGGAGCTTAGCCAAAGTGGGGATGTTGGAGATAGGCCGGAAGTTGTTGAGATCAGTTCTAATTGCATATAGTTTTTTTTTAGAATGGGTGTAACCTGAGCTGCTTTTAGGCATTCGGATATCGTGCCTTGTGATAATGAAGCGTTGATAATCCTTGTCCACAATGGAATGAAGGCATCCTTAATTTCTTTAAATACCTTCGGTGGCCGCGGATCGCTGAAGTGATTATGTTAGATTGGGTACTCTTAACCCACCATCACCTTTACCCAGGTGTAACAACTCTAGACTAATTCCACTTTGTTTATTTCCCCATATGAACCTGTATAAAAGACCACCTACTGCCTTGAACACATTTTCATACAGATTACATGGAAGGTCATAAAGGAAAACACGAAGAACAGATCAAGATGAGTAGAAGCACAATCACTTTGATTAAAGAAACTCTTCCTAAATCTGAAAGTGATAACACATTCCATTTTTCAAGCATGACCTTCACCTTTTCAATGAGGGTACATCATTGAGATCCTCTAAATATGCATATTTCTAGCAACTCTAGCCCCTAAATACTTCTGAATAAAATCACCCCTCAAGGATGAAGGAACAATTTGTAGCAAGCATTAAATAATACAATGTGTGTGTTTGTCAGGTTTACTTTGCAGGTGCTCAGCAAAAAATAGTCTTCAATGTCATTGATGCTAGTTTCATATTCATGTTTTACATTTTTGAAGAAATAGGGTTTATTATCAGCATAGTGTTTAAAGTTGGACACAAAGGACATCCATGGTGGGGACTCCTGTTTATTACTCTGTCCCAATCTTCCGCAAATTGAATACTATAGTTGTTAACACATCTTGATTTAATTTAGAGATAAGCCACATGAGCTGGGATTTAATAATTACTCCCATCAAAAACAGAAACATAAATTTCCCTGGGATGAGGATGTGTGCATTATCTCTGCATAAAAATTATAGGAGATGGCATCGCTTGTCCTTAGAATTTTACAATTGCCTTACCAAACAAGTAAGAGTTAAATAATTGCCAAGAGATTTTTAATATTTTTAAATCCTGCTGGATTAAGCTGGTGACACAAGCTATAATTACATTTGCTATTACTTTGGCATACATGTAGTCATAACTTCAAATGGTTATTGGTCAGTATGAGCAGCTATATTAACCTCCTTTCTCTTGTTTACAAAAATGACAGAAGGATTATGGAATCGACTATCTGTCAGTATATTATTACTGAAGAGGATATTTGAGGTTGTTTTTAGTTCCTGGGAGAAACGTCTTCATCCATTCTAAAGGTAGTGGTAGCTTTTGGTGTTTGTTTGAGAATATAGGCTTGCAAAGGAATTTTTTATTACTGAAAGTCACAAACCTAGAATAGCAACTATATATATTGATAGTGTGATACGCTGTCCATAGTTTTAATATCTGACAATGTTATGTCTGTACTAGCATTTTATGGAGTTATATATAAATATTTTCTGTTAAAAGCAACCGCTTGCTAGCGTACCCACCTCCTTTAAGACCGGTGAGATCCTTAGATGGTTTCGATGACGGATAAGGGCAAAATATTATCTTCATAAGAGGATGTTTCGAGGGAGTTGAAGATATTGGCAAGGTCTGTGAAAGATAGGAGTTTGAGGAAAATGGTAGGGGTTGTGGCCTATCTGCCAGAGCTGTTACATTTGGAACTGGGGATTCAGGTTAGAGTCCAGTTCTTGGCTCAACAACCTGTGATTCTGGAAAAATCAATGTAACTCTCTGTGCCTCAAGAAAAGTGTTATATAATCTGGGTCTCATGTAAAGTGCTCTAATAACCCCAGACCACGTTTATGCTATATAATAAACTGCAAAAACAGATACCCGTTGCTGCAGTCAGTGTGGAGAGAAGGATGTAAGAGGAGAAGGGAACCTGGCATTGTTGACATGCTATCACATCTGCTGTGTATTTCACTCAATAGGGGAATGGTGACATCTGTTATGGAGCATGTTATGGCGTGTCAGGTAGGGAGTTGATGCAATGTTAGATAGTCTTGAAAAGCATGATGCCACTGCCATCAAGGCTTTCCCTATACATTGTGGGCTCAGGTCTTAAATATTAAACACAGATTTCAAAGTCTTGACTTGATCAAAATGGAGCTTAGACATTGTCTCAGACGAGCTTAATCCACCTTTGCACTTGGTTCACTAACACTTTGTTGCAGAGACTGTATCCAGAATTGACATTACCTTGATTTTTCCTGACTCAATGGGTTTAGATTGAAATAGAGAAATACTGCCAGCCAGAAGGACGAATTACACACTTTTAATACTCAGAACTTACAATGAGTGACAATGTTTTCTCTGACTTTCCCCATTTGTAAACAAAGGAAACAATGTTTTTTCTAACTCAACATGAATATATGGGCATGTTTATCCTACTGAATATTATTTTCATTGTTCTTCTTATTTATTTATTTCCCTATAATGCATAACGGTATGGGTGCTTGGATATGCTGTTAGTCAAAACACCTCTGAGGACTACCTGACTTCCTTTCTCAAACACAGCTGCTAATTATGGGTATGGGAACTCCTAGCTAAACAGTCATTTATCTGGACTAGTATACTGGGCATTTCTAAAAAGGCCAGTTTCTCACAGGTAGTTAGAGTATTGACACCAAAAATAGTCTTTACTGTAAGGGAAGGATTTAGAAAATGCTATAACCTTGTGTTTTGATTACACATTTTCATCTGCTAGTTCAAGAATAACGCAGACAGCCCAGAACATATAGCCTAATATATTTTTCAAATATCACTAAATATGGAATATCAAACAAAGCTGTAATTCAGTACACAATTAAGGTAAGGAGAAACAAGAGCACAGAAACCACATTAGTAGTTTCATGTTGTAATGGTGTGTCATTGCAACACTGTTTCCCATGTATCATGTGCTATAAAGTGACCATCATTTTGGTCCTATTTCATATTTAATCCAAAGTATCAAAGATGGCCATACATGAAGCATCTTGAAACTTGGTCTCTTTATTGCTTCCTTCCTTATGTATCAGTCACTTATATATAATTATTCAAGTCTTCTTGAAACCAAACAGAGACAGGGCAGGCATCTTTCACTTTGATATTTTCAGAAGACACTACAAAAAATGATTCTTGAAGCAAGCATTGTTTAATAGAAAATGTGTTAATCATTTTAATAGCATGTCTCCTTCTGCTAGTGTTAACAATTTTTATAATTGTCTTTCTCATTATGCATGTGAAATGTATTGATTTCAACTTATTTTGAAAATTGATAGATGTTTGGAATAGTTAAGCTAGTCGTTAAAATTTCTTCTTGAATATTCCTATAAACTCTAGTTTTCTATGTCTTGCTTCACTGCGTGACCTTGTCCATGTTCCTAAATTTGAAATTTGATTGAAAGTTTATTTCTTTAGTATGTGTTGACCATTTGAGATTATTTGTCTTCAGACAATTAACCTTCTTGCTGATGAACTGTTGTTAATATTCATTAATTTAACACTAATCATCATTTTAATTTTCTAACAGGTTCTATATTAGGTACTACAGAGATGTTCTAGCCATGGTTTTTGCAATAGAAGAAATAAATCAAAACCCTAATCTTTTGCCAAACATCACCCTTGGCTACTGGATTTTTGATTCCTGCATGTCTGAGAGCAGGGCCACTGCAGGGGTTTTGGAACTTCTTTCAGGAAAGGAGAAACTAATTCCTGGATATCAGTGTCCAAGACAACCGCTAATGGCTGGAGTCATTGGGGTAACAATGTCTTCCTTAAGTGTCCCCTTGGCCAGGATTTTGGGACTCTACCGTCACCCACAGGTACAGGTTAACATTTTCAAAGAGATAAAACAAGAGAAAGAGGATGAAAATTCTAGTATTGGCCAACTAACCCTGAAAACAGAAGATGTTGCTCCTAATTACGGACACATTTATTTTAAATGAAAAACCTCTTGAGTAAGATCCTAAAGTGAGCTGTCTGACATTAGTCCAGAAGGGCCAAATCATTCTGGATTTTATGAATAACCAATAAGTATGTAAGTGAGTTTCCTGAAGGTTCATTGATTGTAAATTGACCATACTTTAGTATCCTGAGACCTACATTAAACATCATTGTACCAGAGGCCACAAGCTTTTCTAAGTGGTTCAGTGGAAGGCTGCCCACAGAGTACAGTCACATCCAACCATGAAAGTTTAAAAATCTAAAATGTCCTGAATGCCTTTGTTATAAAGGATTTGTTCACACCTCTGACCTAACCCTAAAGATCACCTACAATACAATTTCATGAAGAGCTAAACAAAGAACATAGCAGCATATTTACAAGCCACTATCATGACTGGAACATCACTTTTAACACCATTCCTGTGATGATAGGGCTTTGCCTTGATTACAAGATTTAGCACCCTTTCATGCTGTACTTAGCGTGAAAGGGGTGGGCAATGATTGGGCGGTGGGCATTTCGCCGCAACACCCATTGATTTTGATGCTACCCCGTAGGGTGGCGTAAATAAAGGTGTCCCTTTCTGCACATAAGCAATCATTAAAAAAATTACGAATTGCAACTTCTATGTGTGCTGCACAGTGATTGTTTATGTGCAGGAAGGGACACCTTCTTGCACATAAACAATCGTTCCCTCAATGCAGACACCCTTGCACTAGGGGCAAGGGCGCTAGCATTGGAGCTAGGCAGCTTCATTTAGCACAAGCAATAGGGAAAATGCAGGAATGTGCCATATCTCTGTAAATAATACTCATCCATGCGTTTCTGGAATGGCAGAGCGTGGCGTTAGTGTTTTGTGCTTATCGCCATACTATTCCATTCCCTTGTAAATATACCCCTAGATTCATCTTCTCAGATATTGAGTAGCTAGCACTGTTTAACGAGGTGCAATGTGTCAGACAATGCAAGGACCACCGTCATTGAGGTATCTCTATCTGAAACTGTTACAGCATTCACCAGCAGCTTTCTATGAGCAGGAGATATTCCCCAGACCATAAACGCTCTCTTTATCTAGCAAGACACACTTCACTCTGACGTCTCCCATCACATTGGTTCTTATCTCTGAGAATTCACATGGGACATCAAGTGTATCGCATAGTAGGACATCCAGAACATGTAGTTAACCATAACTGGTGAATTTCACAGGTTTTGGATTTGACTTTAATGCAACAACATTCATTCATTGATTATAATACTTATAACAATGAACCTTGAAATATCCTTTGGTGACACAAGGCTTGTTTTGTAATTAGGTGAGTGAGAGAGTTGAGCAAATTTCACTCCCCAGCAAAGAAGCTTCGCCTTTGCCTACCAGCAATATTGCATTCAACATTGACATTGGTCATGCTGATAGGAGTAAAGTTCTGTCTTGACAGAAACCACTTCAAAAGCTCAAGGATATAATGTAAGGCCTATATGATTCCTATAACAAGACTATAATATGTCTTCAATTCCAAAGCCTTACATAACTGTCCTATTACAATACAATATGCAATCTCCTATGCAATACCTGTTTCCAACATTCTGCAGGGGAAAAATGAGCAAGGCTAAGCAAGACTGGAGAGTCAAGCACGGTAGAAGATTGGAAAACAATTTGTGATCTGCTTATGGTCATCTACTTTGTTGTGAAACCCCAAAACATGTATTTTAATTGCAAATATATAGCTTATATGATCATGTCAATGTAATCTCACCAGTGAGCTCCTGTATAATACCATGTGTTGGGTCATCTCTGAAATCATTAGTGACATCAGGAGCAGTGATAGTCAGGGTCAAAGCTTACCAAAACATGGGAGTCCCAATGTGACATCGCTCAAATGGAGTTTTAATAGACCTTAACTGTATGTTATTTTTAATAAAAGAAAACATTTTTGCACCTGAGTAATGAAATAAAACTTCTCATTATAAAGCATGTGTAAGTGTTTTTGCTATTACTTCTATTGTCACGATTCCCCAGTCATTAAAATCACTATTTTCCCAGTCACCTGTTAAGGAAGGTCAGTCCATCACAAGCACCCCGTTTCCCCAGTGACAGAAATGTTCTCCTCTTCACCAACTCCCCTTTTCCCAGTTGGAGGGAGGTTCCTCATGTTTCCCTTGTGCAGAGCTGCCTGATCTTGTTTTTGTCTGCATCTTGGTTTTCCCCTGGCACTGACATTGTGCTGGTAAAGGTTTCCGTATGACACTGTGCTGGTAAAACACATGTTGGCCAGGAAGCTCTGCTTGCTTTAAAGCCCCGTTTGTAGACCTTCTTTTTGTTATTCTGTTTGTGCTCTTAACTGGGCATTCCTCCCTATTTTTGAGTAACTTGCCACCATGCAGTCTCGCGAGGCAGCTCAAACTCTTTGGCATCATCTTGGATGGTGTTCCGATATAAGGCTGGTGTTATTGATTCTCTTGCAAAGGATCGAGTTAGCTGCAAGTTGGCGGTTCAGCAGACGATCCGGGATTTCCATTGATGATGGCAAGGAAGAGTAAACAAATACCGGGTGATCTCCAATGCAGGGATGTTCCAGGGGGGTCCGCCCATCTGAGTTCTAAATCTCGGTAAGGTACAGTTACACTTTAGAGTGACTTCTTGAACTCTCAAGGATCCATGGACTCATAGAAGGTGATCTAAAGCATTTCCCCAAGGAGACTTACTCTCGCTCTGGTGTGATTATCTAGACTCTCAAGAAGCATAGAGATAGCTGAAGGAATTGTAGGGAGCTGGCTCTGTATATAGTAGACCAAAATGAGGTATAGTGTGAGTCCAGTGGAACCCCAAAGGTAGGCAGAGGTAAAAGTAGATAGCTCCTTACTCTCTATTTGTGGTAGTATGGGCGAGCAGTAAGGCTTTATCAAAGGGTAGTGTTAAGCATTTATTGTACAAACTGATGTCACGCACTCAAAGACTGAACTCAGACCAATGTTGTTTGTATAAAAATATTATTTAGTTATTTTATTTCTAGAACCAAGCCAAGCCTGGTGCAGGTAAGTGAGATAATACTTTAGGCAAAATCTTATGCAGTGATTTACAGTTGAATGCAGGTTCAAATGCAGTAGGTTGATTTAAAAATAAGTCAACAGTTCAGAATTCATTTTTAGTTACTTTACAGATTACTATGCATGTTACTTATTGAATTACTTTTTAAATTACTTTTGCTAATCACTGTGATATGCCTAGTTATCACACTGAAATGTTACATAGACAAAAGGTAAGTAATTAGGTTTTTACAGTTAAGCAGTTTTTCAATGTTTCAAACAAACAAACTCCACACTTAGAAGAATATTCAAGGAAAAGCAGTCAATGCAATCTTATGGGAGGAAATGAAGTTAACGGTTTTCAGGTAAGTACTTATTTGTGGGAGTTGGTATTCTGGGGTTAGAACCAGGGTTCCCCAAGGGTCGAGGATGCACTCTCAGAACACCCGCAGCAGCACTAGGGCAGCCGGGTGCAGAGTGCTGAGGCCCAATATTATCAAATGTGAGAAAGAGGGATTCACAAGCAGGCCCCAAGGTTGTGGGAGCAAAGCTCCTGGTGATAGGCTGAGAGCAAAGAGGGATCTGAGTTAGCACACAAAGTACACCCACAGCAGCACAGGGGCAGCCAGGTGCAGGGTGCTGTTTTGGCATCGGGTGCCTGTTGTTTTCAACTGGAGTTGCCGGTTTGGGATTTTGGCTGCAGGCTTGGTCCAGAAAGACTTCTTTAAGGAACCAACAGCTGGGCAGGTATGTTGGAGGGCTCCAGGATGTAGGTACAGCTTGGGTTCTTTACTCCAGGGCGCAGGGTGGCTGAAAGCAGGGGTGTTTTTTGAGGTTGAATTTCACCTTACCGAGCCAGTCAGGATTGTGGGTCTGGAGGGGTGAGCCAACGGTGGACTCAGACTCTGGAGCACTGGGGGACGTCGCTGGGACTTGTTGGCCACCCAGATTAGGCCTGAGGCATCGGGAGAAGTGGTGATTCCAGGCATCTGGTTTCTTTGTCCTCAGCAGACTCAGAGTCTGTCTTGAGAGTTTCTTTCAAGTAGAGCTCCTGTTCACAAGAGATCCAGTCTTTGTTAAAGGCAATCAGTCCTCCCAAGAGTTCTGGAGGTCACTGGCTAAAGGAGAAGGCGAATTTTGGTGCAGGATCTCTGGAAACTGCAGACGGGCCGGCAGGGCATGGGCCAAGTCAGTTCTTCTTTGCAGTCTCCTCTGCTGGGTGTCTTCTTTCGTCCTTCTTCTTCGAAGGTTGCAGGAAATCTCTCTGCTTGGTTCAGGGCTGCCCCCTGAATTAAGCATGAATAAGCTCATTTGTGCAATGAAAAAAGGTCCCCAGGTCCTCATCCCGACCCCTTTGCCCCAAGCCTCAATAGACAGGATGCTACAGAGGGCTATTGGGGTGGTATCAACCAAAATAGAACTGACGGAGAGTCACCTGTCTCTAACTCCAGAATTATTCAGGGCCTGAATCTCCCATCCCCCAACCAATAACTCCTGGTTCTCCACTGAGACCAACAGAATCCCTGTCTAGAACAATTGAGTCATCTTCACCATCACCTCAACTACTCCCAGTGAAGCCAATAACCCGTAAAGGTGGCACCATCACCACCTCTCTTAAGTCCACTAAAAGCTAGACTAGAAATGGGGCAGGAATTAGGAGAAGGAAAAACCCAGTTATAATAAACAGCGTAGCTGAAATGGTCAGCAATAAAAGAACGACCGAGCCTCTTACCAACCCCCTAACAGCTTCTGATTGTCCTCCTTGGGTGAGAAACCTAATAGTGGAGTTGGAGAACCAGATGAGAGCCATTGTAAAGGAAGAGCTTGAGCTTATATTCAAGCACATAGGCGCAGGCAACTGACTGGGTTGAGCAGCAAGAGCAATTCTCCTGGTAGTATGACTATTGTGGTAGGGAAGAGGAAAGACTGTAGCTCCCAGACAGATAGCATAGCCCAATCTTCTTCTGGCAAGAAGGGGCCCATGATGGCTCCAAACTCCGCTGCCCAATTGAGTGCCGGAAAGGCAGAGGCTCTTAGTGCTGTGCCAGCTGCTAACATCTCGGCACATTCTGAAAAACCAGGGAACTATCCATCCGATGATCCTAGGGCAACACCTGGCCCTACCTCTCCTAGGGAGGTCCCATATAGAAGAGGGCCCATGCATATAGAGCAGAGGGAACGCAGGAAAAGGCTACATCCAGCAGTGGCCGAGGATACAGGACCAGTGCTACTCACACCGACCATAAACCTACCCCAAGCCTCACTCCCCTATGTCATCATATTAACAGGGGTCCCTGAGATTAACAATGGGCAGAAAGAATCACAGCTAGACCTAAGGAACAAGTGTCTTTTTTGGTTAACCAGGCACAAGCAGTTCACCTATGACAGGGCTGGGAAAATTTTAAAGGTTCGTAGAGTGGGATGGGTGGGTGAAAATCCCAAAACAATCCAAGCAACGCTCCCTGAGGTCCAATCTCAAACTCTGGAATTTTTCTATCCAGGCAATTACATCCCGCCTTGGACTCCAGTACACAGGGCACCAATAAATAGATTCCAACCCTATCCAATAGCAGGCCAACCCCTTAGATCTCTTCCCAGTGGCAAACAGATATGGGTCCCTCGAGGAGATGGATTAACTCGGGTTGCAAGACAGCCACAACCCTAACATTGGGACGAGGGGTTCAAGAGTGTAGCAGGGGTGAATACTAGTGGGCAACAGACACAGTATACCCACAGTAGCAACGAAGACGAACCAGGGGACCAACAACCCTCATCTCTCTGGGGAGCCTTAGATCATGACGGGATAGATGTAGCCATGCATAATAATCCATCTTTAACTCTTTTGGATCATGTAACCCCTAGCCCAGCTAGGAGTGCCCCTACAACAGAAGAAGCTGAAGTAATTCCTATGTCTCAGCCAGTTGTAATCCGAAGTCCTGGTAACAACTGTCATGATACACATGGTGGCAATCCTTCCGCCGGTTATAAGTTAGGGATCCTATCATGGAACATCGCTGGAATAAAAAATAAACTGGACTGCCCATATTGGGGACAGTTTGTAGGTACCCACGATGTGTGTATGTTTCAGGAGACTTGGGCAAGAGAGGATATAATGGGGGGACAATGCAACCTTCAACATGCAGGCCACCGCAGGGGGAAGAAGCAGACCCTCGGGGGGCTTGTGAACCTGGGCTGCTACCCACCTGGATTGCACTGCGGTTCAGTTGAATACCGCATCCAATGACATCCAGTGTATTGTACTCACTTTCCCCTCCAGCTTAAAACTTGCTCTTATTAACATCCATTCCCTCCCTGTAAACATCACACATGAATCACCGACCATAGACCTACTTTACACCTTCATCGACACAGTACCCCTGAATGCTAAATTGATTATTGGGGGAGACCTTAACTGCCAATTCGAGCCCCTGGCTGCCCCCACTGATGCCCCCTCTAGTGATGAGGATAGTCTTTGGCTAATACCTGATCTTCAAATTCCAGCGGTAAAGGCCTGGACTCCTCTGGTACTCCAGATACATGCAGTGACCTTAACCCACTCTCTGAGGGTGTGTAACGGCCGTACTAAGTCTGACCAGCCAGGGAAGCTAACCTTTAACAGATCAGGACAATCTTCCCTGCTGGATTATATTCTAGTGGAGACAAGTATTTTGCGGTGGGTGGACGACTTCGCTGTCATGCCAAGACTTGACAGTGATCATAACGCACTGATAGTGGAGCTGGAGCCTCCAGAACTTTACAATCCCATGACTATTGGCACCCCTGCAGGTACCAACTTAACGCTTGTCAATAATCAAAGGAAAATCAGGTGGGGAAAACACAAGCAGTCACCAGATAAGGCAGCAGCAGTATATTCTCTAATAATCTCGCCCTTAATGGAAATGATATCGGCTGCTGCAAAACTCAACACTCCACAAACCATTAGTAGACTAGAGGCACTGTATGAAGAACTGTCATCAGCCCTGATCAATATTTTTAACCCTTTGACACATTCTACACCCAACAAGGGTGCCAAGCAAACCTGGTTTAAGAACTCTTGCCGCAAGGCAAAGGGTGCCCTTATAGATGCTCTTAAACTTAAGGATAGATCCTTAATCAAATCAAGCAGGGCCCAGTATCGAGATAGTATCAAGCTAGCCAAGAAGAACTGGGAGCTTGAAAGGTGGGATGACATCAAGGCAGCACTCTTTAATAGGGACATGAAGAAGTTCTGGTCATTAGTGAGCGTAGACGGTAGTATAGAGAATTCAGCGTTAGAGCCAAACATCGCTGCAGCCGCATGGAAGTTGCAGCCTCTTTGCAATTTTGGGGAATCCCAATGGATTACACTAAAAGAAGCTTTAAACACAATTAGGAAGCTCCCCCTAGGCAAGGCTCCTGGTTTAGATAAGATCGCTGGGGACTTATTCAGGGAGGAACCTAGCATCTGGGGACCCTATCTCTGGGCAATATTTAACGCTATTATGTTACGCATGAAGATCCCGGATACGTGGCTAGGGGCTGAAATCTTCCCAGTCTTCAAGAAAGGCTCACCACTCTCCAACTATGGGCCGATCAGCCTGATAGATGTCACTCAGAAATTGTTTGCCAGGATCCTCCTTGAGCGACTCCACTCTTGGGTGGAAGAGCGTGAAGTTCTGAGTGCGTATCAGGCTGGTTTTCAGAAGAATATTTCCACCATCGATCAGCTCTTTAGGCTCCAATTATTATACTGGAAGACGGTGTCAATAGAGGGTGGCAGCCTCTATTTGATATTCGCTGACCTTAAATCAGCCTTCTGTCTGGTCCCCCGAGCCAAACTGTGGGAGGTTCTTGAGCAGCTGGGTATCCCGCCCTACCTGTTGTCACTGATTATGAGATTGCATACAGGCAACTTTGCCCAAGTCAGGCATGGGAAATCCGGAGAATTGCCCCCCACTTCCCAGTTAACAGAGGAGTGAGACAGGGGTGTGTGCCGGCCCCTACCCTGTTTTGCCTTTTTATCAACGCCCTGGTGGCCCAAATAAACAAAGTAGCAGACAATGATGCCCCGAACCTGGTGCAAGGCAGGGTGCCAGCAATGATGTTTGCGGATGACACTTTGCTGTTGTCTGATTCCCCTATGGGCATTCAAAGGACCCTGGACAGTTTCTCTTTATTTTGTAAAAATCTAGGGTTGGAGATTAACGCAACAAACGCCAAATTCATGGTCTTCAACCCAGCCAAAACATCTTGCCCAGACCCCTCCTTAAATGGCATATTGTTAGAGAGGGTGACTGTCTTTGATTACCTTGGTGTCACATTGTCCGAAACGTTCTAATTGGGCCTAAAACTAGACAAGACACGCTTGAGGCTAACACAGATGGTGGTGGGAATCACTAAAACTCTTTGGAAATCGCTAAACAAACCACCTGGCCCGGTTGCTGAAATATATAAAGTACAAGTAAAGAGTGCTGTAATGTACGGGGCGGAACTATGGGGTCACCGCCCCTCTGGCGGATTGGCCAAAATAGAAAACCAATTCATGAGAAAGCTCTTGGGCTTACCGCCTAGCACTCCCCTCATCCCCCTGCGCCTGGATCTAGGAATCAAACCCATTGCAGAGGAGATTGGACTAAGACCATTGACTTCTGGCACAGACTGTGGGCGACCCCTGAACTAGCATCTTACCAAACAGAACTCAACGGGGTCCTGAGACTTCCGGGGTCTGGAAAATTGCCATGGTTCAAGTACATTAAAGAAGCATGCGCTAGAATAGACATGCCTAACCTGTGGAGTAATCCTGAGGAAGTGTCCCCGATAATATCTCGACTTGTAAGAGCATATAGATCGTTCAAACTAGTCGATCTGCAGG
The DNA here is from genome assembly GCF_964204655.1 of Triturus cristatus. Classification (NCBI taxonomy): domain Eukaryota; kingdom Metazoa; phylum Chordata; class Amphibia; order Caudata; family Salamandridae; genus Triturus; species Triturus cristatus. The sequence continues at coordinate 1,666,140,241 of NC_140591.1, read as the reverse complement.
GGAACACCAAACTTTGGCACTTAGCGGCCGATAACATAAAAGCTGAGTATCCCTTGAAGCATTTTCTGGATGATATACACCCATTTATGGCAAGGAAGCTGTATATCCAGTTTAGAACAGGGACCCTCCCCGTTAATGCTTTTATGAATAAATGGTCGAAAGATCCCTCTGTTGGGTGTCCCGCTTGCAACAGTCCTGATGTGACCAACATTCATGTTCTATTTTTTTGCCCTGGCTACAAATCTGCAAGACGGCGTTGGCTCATACCATTATGTAGAAACATGGGCTGTACACAGTGTTTGGAGGTGTATAGAATTCTAAGATCTGACACCCCCCATAGTTTTTGCCGTGTCCCGTTTCCTCAATTCTGTGTGGCACAGGCGTAGAGCAATTTTTAATACATCTCAGCAACTGTAGAAAATGTCCCCTGCACTCTTGTTGTTTTTAGTTTTCAAATTTTTAAAAATGTTATCTGGTTTTTATCATCCTCGTTTTTAACTGGTGTAAAGATATTGGACAAACTAAAATGCTTCTCTGGCTATATCTTGTAACCTGTTATCAATGAAACATAGCTATATATGTATATGTATTTTTTACTTTTTGTGGCCTCTTTTGACCGAAATAAAGTTTGTTGAATGGAATGGCTAATGCCCCTGTACCCTCACCACTGGTAAAATGCACCCACCTAGAGGGGTGGCCTACCCATGCCAGGGCTGTTGCTTGTAGGAATAGCACATGAGGATGTGTGCCATGTAGACTCTTCACTTTTCTGTGCACCAAAATATGCGGCCTGCAATTGCAGTGTGTGTGTGTTAAGGTACAGGACCTCCAAGTGTGGCACAATATGTGCTGCAGCCCTTAGAGGCCTTCCCTGGTCACAGTGCCCTTGATACCCATGGTACCTTTTACAAGGGACTTACATGTGGACAGAGAGTGGGGGGAAACCCAGCTTCCTAAGGGTATTCCACAGTATTTCCCTTCTATGTGACTTAAACTTAGATACTGCTGACCACAATCAGTTCCTGTTCTTTATTACTGTGTAGTTCATGCTTGTCGGCAAATCATTTAGAATACTGTTTCATAGCCAGCACCCAGGAGCAGATAATCTCCTATTCCTTTCACATTTAAGAGGTACAGTAAGATCTTATGTGTTGTTGTGAAGCTGCTGCCAGGCACAAGTTGGTCTGTGTGCTACTATAGTAGATCCAAACACATATAACAAGTCATCATCTTGCTTCAGATCTCCCTCCTTGCACTACCCTCCCTGAAACCCTTCCCGTCTTCTGGCCAGTCTGATCTTCTATAACAAATGTCAGAGTCGATGGTGCTGGAAGGTGGGCATTCTGAGGGTACTGCTCCAGAGGAACCAGTCTTGACAAAATAACAGGCCCAATGGTATTTTAATTAGGGGTGGGCAGTAAACTCTGCTCCACCACCGGAGTTTGCAGGGTTTTTGCCCCCTCCGCTTGAAGTACAGAGTTCCTTAAAAGCTCCGCAAATCACCGTGTGGTGTAGCTTTTCTTGCATGTAGCTCACGAACATTAAGTTTACAAGCGCAAAGAGATGAGTGTGAGATTTCATAATGTGGGTGGTTGCAGGAGGTCGTTACCACTTGCATTGAGAAAGTTGCCACTCACGTTATGAAAGGTGAGGAGAAGCAGTGCCCTCTGGCACACCACATGTACCATTTGCTTGGATTTTACAATGTGGGACAAGGTCCTGGTGCTAGAAATTCCCACAAGCAGCACGACGAACCAGAATTCTGACAAACTCTGTAGAATCTTGCATATTTTTTAGGTATATCTGAAGAATTCTGCTAAGTAAAACTCTGTGAGTTCTGCCCACCCCTGATTTTAATTCCTCTTGAGCATTATTATGGGGGTGCCATGGTTAACCTTGTGCAACCTACATAAAGATTTGGCCAAAATAAATGTTCAATTAATTTCAGAAGAGTGCAAACGAACCATCTTACAGTTCCATGCATGCTTCAATGTCAATATGACTGATTTCTTAGCTCACATGATCACTACCGCGGCTGAACAGGATATCACATTACCTCCAGAATATGAAGAATTCAAAGATACATTCAGTGAGAGTAAGGCAGAAACACTCCCACCTGATCGGACATTTGACTGCCAGATTAATCTGTTCGCAGGTGCCAGATTACAGTGCAGTAGGATCTATGTGCTCTGTAAACTAGAGACTCAACATATGTCGACCTCTTTAGACAGATATCTCCAGAATGGCTTCATCCGGCCAATGAAATCCCAAGCTGCTTCTCCGTTATTCTTTGTCCCGAAGAGTAATGATGAACTTTGGCCCCGCATCAACTACAGGGCTCTCAATGCAATCACCATCAAAAACAGATAGCCCCATCCACTCATCCCAGTACTTATGGACCAGGTCAGAACCGCCACCATTTTTACCAAACTTGACTTAATTTCAGCCTACCATTTAGTTAGAATTCATGCTGGGGAATAGTGGCAAACTGCCTTTTGGAATTTCTATGGGCTATTTGAATATTGTACAATGCTGTTTAGATTGTGCCGAGGCCCAGCAGCATTTCAGTTTCCAGTCAATAAGTTCATAAGAGAGGTTTTAGATAAGTTTGTCATTGTATATATCAATGGCATTTTGATATACTCTCAATTCAGGCAAGAACATGTAGTCCACGTCAAAACCATCCTAGCTACCTTACAACAACATGTTATCTACAGTAAACTCCCAAAATGGAATTCCACACCACCAAGGTAGAGTTTCTAGGCTTTATTTTAACATCACAAGGCATCTCCATGGCCAAACAAGAAATCAAAGTAATCACTGATTGGCCACCACCCCAAAATGTTAAGGAGGTGCAATGATTTCTGGGGTTTGCCAATTTCTACAGTAGGTTTCTTGACCATTTTCATCAAACGTCACCTGCTAAAAAAGGGGGCTTCCATTACTTGGGACAAGCAACAAGGCATGGCTTTCAAGGACTTAAAAAATGCTCTTACTACCGGCCCCATTATAAGACATCTGGATATCACAAAACATTAATTGTGGAGGCTGATGTGTCAGAAGAAGCTATTGGGGCAATAGTTTCTCAACGTGACCCCGAAAATGGCCTGCTCCATCCTGTGGCACAATTATGAAAAAAGATGCATCCATTCGAAACAAATTATACTATTGCTGAGAAAGAGATGCTAGCCATTCAATTAGGTTTTAAGGGTTGGAGACATTATCATTTAGGTCCCCACCACTGTACATACCGACCACATAATCTCCAATATTTGAGATGTGCTAGAAACCTATCACCAAGGCACTTAATCTTGACTCTATTCTCTGCAGAATTTGAGTTTCTCATCACCTTCCATCACAGAATTGATAACAACAAGGCTGATGCCTTGTCACAACATCTCCAAAACAGCTCTACGGATAAAACCAACCTACCTCCCAGAATTTTTCAAGCACAGGTCATAGGAGCCACAGTAACTGACTCCTTTTGGAAAACCGTAATACATTAGGGAATCAATAACATCGCATACACAAGATAAGACCCACTGGATTCACCAAGGCCTACTCTTCCAGGAAAACAAATGTTTTGTTCCTATTGCACCCCTTCAACAGCAAGTACTACAGTGGTGTCATGAGCATCCATTGACAGACCATCTTGGTCACTCTAAAACCATAGAGAGGGTTACACAGAATTTTTGGTGGCCTACAAAGAGACAGGATTTGTGATGATATATCCAAAAATGTGTTGTTTGTAATCAATCTAAATCCAATCACACACAAAAAAGGACTTTTGCAACTACAACCCACTCTATCGCAGGTTTGGAAAGATAGTTCTTTGGACTTTATTACTGGCCTGCTCTCAAACCAAGAAAAAAATGCAATTTTTGTAGTTGGTAGAATCTCTAAAATGGCTTAATCATCCAGCGGGTGCAACTGTAGCCTTGGCTTTAAATCAGGTGGTCTGTTGACATGGCATACCTCAAACTATCACATCTGACCACAGAAATCAGTTCACATCAAAGTTCTGCAAGGCATGCTGCTCGGCCTTAAAAATCTGCTGTCAAATCTCTACTAGCTTCCACCCCAACAACTATGGGCAGACTGAACGGGTCAACCAGGAACTGAAAAAAAATACCTACAATGCTATCTGTTACAATCAAAATCATCCTTGACTGATCGCCTATTGGAAGATAATTTGTATATAACAATTTGTACCATGACGCACTGCAAATGTCATGAAAGATGGCTTCCACGCTAGGTACCTGCCCTTGTTGCAACAAGTATCCTATGTTGAGATGCTTAGCTTAGACTCTCGGCTTCATCACATCGTTCTCCTGGCACAAACCGTTCATTGCAATGCCATGAAAGCAAAAACTCGCTACAAACGAATGGCTGATTGTCATCATAACCCTGATTCTTCATGCCACCCTGGTGACAGAGTGGTTATCCACAAATAACGTCAAGTTCAAACATCGTGACCATTTCCATCCTCACTTCATTGATTCATTCGAGGTGCTCTCTCAAGTCAACCCAGCTGCCCTTAACCTCCGACTCCCACGGACAATGAGAATCCATCCTGTGTTCCCTACCTCCTTATTGAAACCCGCCGCTGCTCCTTCTACTTCTTGGCCTTTCCCTTTGTTGCTTCATACCCACTGAGAATATGAGGTACACGCTATTAGGGACATGAAGCTTCGTCAGGGCAAGCCTTGGAATCTGGTTTCCTGGAAAGGGTATGGTCCTGGGTAAAATCTCCTGGAAACCTGCTGCCGCAATCCATGCACCCACGCAGTTTTGATGCCCATCGCTGCTGTTGAGTGCTTCTTTCGCTCTCAGCAGACTTCTCTTGTTGGGGGGTAATGTCACGGTTCCCAAGTCATTACGATCACTATTTTCCCAGTCACCTGCTAAGGAAGGTAAACCTTCTTTGTCTCCCTCTGTGTTGGCCAGGTCTTCATCCTTCCAGCTCCTGCTTACCTTATGTTTCTCTTGTGAAGCACTTCTGGCTTAAAGGTTTCCCCCCTGACTCTGACACTGTACTGGTAAAACATGTGTTTGGCCCAGAAGAACTGCTTGCTTTGATAACTACTTGTGTAGCCTTCTTTGTCGCTATTCTGTTTATGATCATAACTGTGCTTTTTGCGCCCCTTTTTTGAGTAACTCGCAGCCACGAGTCCTCACGAGACAGATTCAACTCTCGAGCACCATCTTGGATGGCATCCCGATAAAAGGCCGACAGTCCCAGAAGGGAACACCTGTTATTGGTGCACTTGTAAAGGATCGAGTTGGCTGAAAGCTGCCGGTACAGATACATGATCCTCGATTTTTCATCATGACAGCAAGAAAGATTGAGAAGCTACTGGATGATCTCCAACCCAGGGGAGGACATCTGCCTGGATAGTGAGGGAGGCTTCTTGAACGCTCAAGGATATATGGACTCATGGAAGGTGTTCTGAAACATTTTCCCAAAGAGGATTACTCTCGCTATTGGTGTGCTTACCTAGACTTTCAAGAAGCATTGAGATAGTTGAAAGAGTTCCACCATTTAAGCTGCTGCCCACAGTCAGTCCCTGTTGTTTATTACTGTGTGGTTCATGTTTGGTGGCAAATTCTTTAGAACACAGTTTCAGAGCCAGTACCCAGGAGCACATGCTATCCTATTCCTTTCCCAGGTAAGAGGTACAGCCAGATCTAATGTGTTGTTGTGAAGCTGCTACTAGGCACACGTTGATCTGTGTGCTACTATAGTCAATTTGACCACGTATAACAAAGTCATCATCTCATTCCAGATCTCCCTTTCTTCAGTACCCTGCCTAAAATCCTTCCCCTTGTATGGCCACTCCGATCCTCTGTAACGTTCAACGTTATAGTTGGTGGTGCCAGAAGGAGTGCAATGTGAGGGTACTGCTCCTGAGGAACCAGGGTCTTGACGTCTATGGGCCTCATTTATGGGGTTTGCCTTATGGCAGCGCCACAGTCCACCCTGCTGTGCTGTCCTACGGCAAATGAAAAGGACAGGAATGCACCATATGTATCAGATACAGTTCATTCCTGTCCTTTTACCTAGCGCACAATAGGCTGCTGTGCAACAACGTGGGCACCTTTGCACCATGGTGCAATTTGCCTGTCTTGCGGGGATGATTATTTTTGTGCAGGAAGAGAAAAACAATCACAAGAGGTATTTTCCTTTGCAACACACATAGAAAAAGGAAAAACGAGGAGAAATAAAGATATTGGAATGACCCCAGCAACACCCATTGCGTCTCCTTTAATGCAGAAAACTGTGTTAAAGGAAACAATATTTACGAGGCAGCATTACACCCAAAAACGTAGCTTTTCTGCTGCCTCGTACATATGGAGCAGTCTGTTGCGCCATGGAACATCACAAAAAGTGACATTCGGATGGCGCAAGGGGCCTCATAAATGAATATAGAGCATGTACCAAGCTGTCTTTATATTCTTATTGATGATTGTATTTTTTTGAAGGAGCAGTCTGACTCAGTGCTCAGGGTTAACCTGCATGATGTTCCATTGGAAATTAGCAGATGATGAAGTTGTCCATGCTGATTTCGGAGATACAGACTTCATTCTGTAAGTGCTTGCTGCTGTTGGCAAGTAGAAGGCATTCTACCTGTTGGGTTAGGCTTTAGACAGTTACTTGTCATGTGTAATGTCAAGATGAAGGCATGAGCAGTGCACTGGGGTGAGTTATGTGTATGTGGATCACAATTTAATTTCTTTTATTTTAGATTTCTTACCAAACTGTCCTGTTAATTGATTGTTTTACTTGTTTAATACTGATAATGTAGTCATCTCATGTCATTTTTCAGTAAAATGTACACAGTTATCATTATGGCTAGTTAATGCTAATAGACCTGATGGAAGCAGGGTCAAGACTAATGCACATATGACTGTGTCTAAACTGGAATGGCCTGGTGGGCAAAATAAATATAGATTTAGGCCCAGATCTCTGTATAGGGGATAAATGTTTGACATTTGTTAGAACTGGGGGTCTCTAGTTGGTAGAGGTAGGTACCTTTGACCAAATAGGGACCCTTGCTTCTAAGTCAGGGAAAGGGGATTACACTACTGGATAACCCCTGCTCACCCCCTTGGTAGCTTGGCACGAGCAAACAGGCTTATCTCGGAGGCAGTGTGTTAAGCATTTGCGAACGCATACAGTAATACAGTGAAAAACACTACAGATGGACACCACACAGGTTTTATAAAAATAATTAATCTTTATATAGACTTAATACAAGACCACAAAAGACAAAAATCCACAATACTATACTCAAAATTGACTTAAAGATGGTAGAAGCAACTTAGTTCAAGTTGATGGTAAATGCGACAAAGTTCTCAGTAAAGTACCTGGATGCGTAATGCAAAATAAACAAAAGGCTCACAGCATTGGAGATGCCTCGGTACCTTGCTTCAGGGGAGAGAATGCGTCACGCCTCAATGCTTGCACAGAGTAGGGGATGCATCTTGATCCTTATCGGAGAGGAGGTGATGCTCGTACTGTGGCACGGCTGCAATGCTGCAAGATGGCACCTCGATGCGACAATCCAGAGCGATGCGATAAGATGGCACCCTTGATGCGACGATGTGAAGACTATGCGTGCACGCCTGGTGGCCGTGCGGCGAACTCTGTAGCTTTGGAGCCGTGACAGGCCCTGCAACACGCTTCTCCGTTGATGCGACAGCGACCTTGCGGTGGCGACACGCTTCTCCGGTGATGCGTCGGGTAACAGCATTGCCGAAGGCACGCTTCTCTGGTGATGCAGCATCAACCTCAGTGGCGGCAACACACTTCTCCGGCGATGCGATGGCAACAGCTGCGACTGCGAAACGCTTCTTCTCGATGCGTCGCGCTTCCAGCTCCCAGCGACACGCAGGCTTCTGCAGATAGAATTCCCAGCAAGGAAATTCAGAGGGGAACTGGTGGTGCAGTCTTTTGGCACTGAGACTTCAGCAGGAGGCAAGCACAAGTTCAAGCCCTTGGAGAAATATTCCACAAGATGATGAAAGTTCTGTAAAAGTTCCTTCTCCTTTCCTTGGCAATGAAGACACCACTGCAGGCCAACCCAGAAAACAGCAGACTGGCAGAGGGGCATGCCAATCCCCTGCAGCTTCCTTGGTTGATCTCCTTGGCAAAGGTTTGTCTTGTTATTCCAGAAGTGATCTAAAGTCTTGGGGTCTGGGTATACTACTATTTTCTTTGTTCTCTGAAGGCAGAGAGTCCTTTGCCTAGTCCAAACCAGTTTTGGTCAGTTCTGGAGCACATTGTTGACAAGACTCCTTCTTTCCTTTCACAGTGTAGGTCAGGGACATCAGACACACCACAGGAGGTGGAGCCAGCATTGTGGAGGGAAGGCACAGCTCTATTCAGGTCCCAGGTGCAACTCCTCCCACCCATCTACATGCAAGTCTCTCTATTCAGCCCGGTGCTGACTCACCCTGTCTCCTTGAATCCCCCAGCCCCTGTCACTCAAACTCCAGACAAGGAATACACTACCTAGCAGTGAAAGGCTTGGATAGTCAGGCAAGAAAATACCTACTTTCTAAAAGTGTTTTTTCCAAACATAAAAATGTTAAAACCAACTTTACTAAAAGATGTATTTTATCATTCTGAGTTCAGGCAAACTAAATTTGAATTTCTACCATGTTCCCTGAGTCAGTTAGGATTATACGATGTTATAATCAAACTGCAATGGCAGGCCTGAGATGCACTTTACAAGCTGCTTTTGTGGGTGGCACAACCAGTGCTGCCAGCCCACCAGAGCATTTGATTTACAAGCCCTGGGAACACATGGTGCACTATACTAGAGTCTGACAAGTAAACCAAATAACCCAATCATGGACTCACTAATCAATACATCAATTTAACATAGGGAGCACTTGCACTGTGGCACTGAACAGCAGTGGCGCAGTGCCCAAAGCATCTAGTAAAAATGGAAGGGAGACACACGCCAATAATACCAGGTCTAACAACATTGTTTAGCATTCCGTTCATCATCTGTTCTTATCTTTTTGCATTTTTCACCCTAAGTGGGAAGGGTGACCCAGACGTGGGTCCCAAGCTCACTGTGCAACTGGATTCAAGCTAGCCTGGCTGATGGGGGTGATGCCCTGATACCGGTCCCAGGATTTTTGTTTCCGGTCCAGGAAGGTCCTGGTCTGACAGTTCAGACTGGACTGTTCCCATGGGGAGCAGGGTCAAGACTGATTTGCATATGGTAGGTCTAAACTAGAATGGCATGAGGGGCAAAATAATTATGTATTTACTCCCAGATCTCTGTACTGTTGGTGAATGTTTGACATTGTTTAGCATTACGTCCACCAACTGTTCTTTTAACAATAGACTGCAGAAGTTATTTAAAAGATAATTCATTTATACTCTTTAACAATATGTATACATTTAGTTTAATGTGAAAAAATATATAAATACCAATATATTTTATTTTGAAAAAATATAATGTTTTATAACTTAAAAATAAATGTAACTTTTAGTAACCACTGATACACAAAAAATAAATATAACAATGTTACTTTACTTTAATAATTCTGCTAATATTTCTAATCAATTTCATATATTAATTAAGTATTTAAGTCAAAATTAAGGTAACAGCCTACATTTGAAATGCAGGTATACCATTACTTACAGTAAAATGTTACAGTAAAATATTTTTTACAATTTTTTTTAAAAGTCTAAGAAGCAATTTACAAATGTTCCTTACTTTAGAATAGGGAGATCTGCTCCTCTGGCAGAGACCGCCACCTACATGTAAAAGGTCACTAGTATCATTTTTACACTTGCAAATCAGGCTCCACACTCTGACTTTAAGAGTGGAGGCAGAAGTCTAACATTTATAGTAACTTTACACTGAGAAGTGGTGACTAGTCAAGAGAAGCAAAGTTACTAGAAAGTAGAAAAGTACATTTATATGTGTAAATGTATTCATGTGTAATTTTAGCTGTGTAAACCGGTCCCAATATCTCCATTCATAAGTCTGCAAAACTTTTCTTGGGGGAATGGAGTAATTCAACATTGTAAAAGCTTTTGGTCAATTCTTATCTATTACTTTAAAGGACACTTTTTAGAAATAAACATTAACTGCAAATAATACATTACTAATAATAATATAAATACATTCATTCAAATTAAATGTAATAAGCTTACATGAACCCAAAATGAAGTTACTGTTTATACACAATGTAGTCACACTCATGCTGCTTGACTACCTACATTAAAATGTATAGTTATTTTATGACTCAGTAATAGCGGTCAAAGCAATGATGTAGGCAAAGTAATTGGCAGAAGGCAATGGAAAGTTAAAGTTATGATGTCAAAGTAACGGTGGGTCTTCCTTAAAAGAAGGTTTTATCTTCAATGTTTGCTGTGTACTTACAGCAGTCAGTAGCTGCTTTAAAGTGAGCAGTCTACTTAGGTCAATGTCTTCTTTGAGATACAGTATGTGTTTTATCGAAGTCTCATCTGATATTTTATTATTGACAGATAAGTCATTCTTCCGTGCTCTCCACTCTCAGTGATAAGATTCAGTTTCCATCCTTTCTGCGCACTGTGCCTAATTACTCATTCCAGAACATTGCCTTCCTCAGGCTGGTTGAACACTTCCAATGGAGATGGGTAGGAATGATAATATCAGATGACGAGGTGGACTTGCAAGGAGGCCAGGGAATTCGGAAAGGAATTGAGGACAGTGGTGGCTGTGTGGCGTTCATGGAACAAATTAATATTCAATTCTCCAAGGGGAAGATCCAGCATCTTGCTAAAATGATTCAGGAACATTCCGTGAAAGTGATAATTGTTCATGGCATTGAGGTGCATATCAAGGTGTTGCTGGAAGCAATTTATGAACAAAACATAACCAGCAAGGTATGGATATTTACAGCAGCCTTTATTATAACTCCTGGACTTCTAAAAGGACAGGCATGGAAAGTATTTAATGGGTCATTAGCAATTGCACCTTATACAGACCACATGCTGGATTTTGAAGTTTTTCTGTCTCAGCTTCATCCATCTAGATATCCTGAAGACATACTATTGAAAGTGTTCTGGGATCAGGTATTCCATTGCACAATCCAAGAGGAAAATGGGACTAAAGATTATGACACCAGAGAACTGGACAGAAATCCAAAACCCTGCTCTGGTTATGAGGTACTGGATAATGTGGCCCGATCCTTATTTGAGTTGAATGACTTAAGCTATACGTACCAGAGCTATACTGCAGTCTATGCCCTTGCTCATGCATTAGACACCCTAATATCCTGCAGGCCAGGGCGTGGGCCCTTCCGAAACGGATCGTGTGCGGACATCCACGAAATTCACCCTTGGCAGGTAAAAGCAAGTTGTAATGTTTATTTATTTACACATATCTTGGGAATCCTATGTGATGGGGATTTTGCAGATCTATAGTTGGACACATTATTTCACCCTGGGCTATACATATTGTGATAATCTCTTTGATTTACTGCAAGGAACAACTATCAGAAATGCATGTATTGTTTATTTAGAACAACCTCTTGCAAATAATATATTTAAAGGTGAAACATGCTGTAGCAATAAGAGGTTTGGGAAAAGTGAAGTCATGATTGGGGTGGGAGAGAGATGTGGGGAAGCTTCTGAATCAAAACAGGCACAGATAACAGTCAATGATTGTAAATATCTGAAAGCTTAGACGGTACCAATGGTAGGGATCCCTTTTAAGTCTGTTATAGAATTATAGCTACCAATGCTCCCTCTGGTGAATCAAGAGAGGGTGATCAAGCTAAAAAACCTTATCGAATGAGAGAAGCACTGTGGTCAAAGTTATCTAGATTGAAAATGCCTGGTGATCTGATCTTGAAGGATCTTGTGTGGCAAGTTCTGTGACTTATGAAAATGTTTTTGCATTTGATGCCGGTTCAACATCGAGTCAAAGTGAGGTGAGCTGGATAAGAATGAGCATTTAATTTATTTACTATAGTTTTTCTTTTATGATTGCGAGCCTACCTTGAAGTCAGTTTTGTTTTCAGTGAATGGAGGCTATCCTAAAAAGACTGTGGCTAGGGCAGCTCATCAAGGATAGCAGTACAATGGTGAGGTTTCTCCCTGGATAAAAATGTGATGTCAAGGCTTTATTGATGTTGCCTAGATACCATGGAAAATGATACACATTTCCTCATAAGCTACCCCCAGAATCAGGAAGCTGGAATCTTCTATTATTGGCGTGCCTCCTTTATGATCACTGACTCTGTATTCTGCCAAAATAAAAACAAGAGAACATGGATGCCACCTTGCAATGTCATTGAAGGAGTGCTTAGGAATCTATAAAGCTCCTACTACTTTTAAAAAACTCAGATGGATTATTATCATCATTGTTAACTGAAAAGAAAAGGAGCACGACACAGAAAGAGACAATTCAATGCAGAGATAATGAGTGGGAACTTAAACGTTAAGAAGTGAATGAGAGCAGGCATAATAAGCACTCAGGGAAAAGAGAACTATATAGAGGGACAGAGATATAAGGTTCTCAAAGACATATACAGGAATGTAGGAGAGACAGAATAGCAAGAGAATTGGAGAGATACATTAATGAAACAAACATAGGCAAATGCAATAGGTCTGGTTGTTTAATAATAGAAAATGCTTGTTGATGTTTAGAAATAACAGGGTTGCAGAAGTGTGTGGCCGGTACTTCAAGGGAAGTAATGTATAAAAAGAGGCAGTGGATGCTCTGAACATCTTGTTGGTACGGGTGCTCTGGATTTGAAAGAAGTAATGGCATCATCGTGTGAGGCTGAGGAGGCTAGGCCTGGGGAGAGGAGCATCAGGAGAGGCGGTCAGAATCTGCATAGCTTAATTCTGGGTGTCTGCATATGAAAGAAGCAGCCAAGTGGCAGCATCATGCTTGGAGAGAGTGCAGAGCATAAAGGGAGGCTAGAGGTGTTTAGACGTGCTCATGTTAGGCAGCTCTACCTCTGAAAAGAGCAGGCTCAAGACAGCATCATGTTAGGCAGAGATGGCTTTAAATAGTGAAGCAGGGCATCAGAAGAGGCAATGGGGGCTTTGAATTTCCCACCACTGTTTCTTCTGCATGTTATCTGAGCAGACCAGGGTCAGCATCATGTTGGGCTGTGGGAGGTAAAACAGAGAATCGGGCATCCACAGCAGGGGCAGCTGGGGCTCTGAAGTACTTTCTGTCATTCGTTCTGAATGAGATAGCAACAAAAGTAGTTTTCTACAGGAGAAGGAATGGAATTATTGGTGGCTCTGAATAGCATGTTAGTTGCACTGCATGTGAAAGAAGCGGCCAGTTTGATTAGTCTTGGTTTATCTCTATTCTGGGGTAACTGTCCCTTGGGACTCACACAAGGTCCAATCCCAAAAATGAGCGCGTAAGAATAAGAATTTTGTGTCAGCAGTTTTGTAAGAACAAATTAGCACCAACACAGTGTGGGGGGAGGAGCAGTTCACGGCAGTGGTTTTAGGTTTGCAGGTTGTTGATCCCAAAAATGTCAGTGAACACTTCATATTGCCAGTGGCAAGGACAGCATAATCATGGTTCTAACCTTTTACTAATCATATCAAGGATTGTTGTACTGGAATAATGGGAACATCCACAAAAATCAAGCAGATGTTTCAAAACTTGACAGACAGCTCATCCAAGCAATAGCTATGGAGAAAAAAAGAAGACACTTGCTGAAGAAGGTGTACCCAAAGCTGCAATTGAGCATTGTGCGTTCTGCTGACATGAGCAGATGAAAACAAGACAGGGTTTCTGTATCCCAACCAGAAAATGACAATGCTACAAAAACAGACAGTGAAACAGAGAGACAGAGGGGCAGATGGATGGCTGGATAGATGGGTGGATGATGGATTGATGCATGAATGGTTGGATAGATGGATGGATTAACCTCAAATTGATAATGATAAAAGAGGGATGCAGCACAAAGGTCTGCGACTGACTAGAAGAAAGAGTAATCTGATACATTAAAATATTGTAGTAACTTCCTTATTATATAATGCTTCACACCAGCTTTTCCTAAGTGCTCTAAACACAAAGGCATGAATGTGACATAGATGCATATTAAACACAGAACAGGAAAAAAGACAGCAAGCCAAAACATATCTAGTGTTGCACATGCTAACAGAAACCTAAAGACCACAATATATTAGGACCCTACAGGAATCCTACACACTAGCGTCTTTTTGTATGTGGTGGACTGCTGCTCTAGCTGAGTCTCTTACCTAAATGAATACCATTGCTTCATTTACATCAGATTCTTTTAGACCTCTTGTGGCCTCCTGTTGTGACTACATGCAATAGCTGAGGCTTATCATGTCAATTGACAGAGTGGCTCTTCAACTGGAGATCTCAGGCATTACATTTAGGTTCCTTCAGCTCCCGGGCCAGAGACATCTGATGGGGCTTTCTGCTGGATTTTGGTCTTTTTGCCTCAACTAGTTCCAACCTCTCCTCCCTGGATCCCCTACTACATGAACTGGGTCTTACATCCTATTTTTATGCAGATGATAACAAGCTTGTTTTCAAAATCACAAAATCATGGGGGAGGATGAATTGGGGACTTGGTGGGCTAAATGAATTTGAAGCCAATTAATTAAAATTGAATACATGTGTATCTTAAGAATTTATTGAGGAGTTAGCAAAAGAGTTTCATGAACAGTTGTTATTATTTCACCATTCAAATCATAATTATAAATAAAATATCAGCAACGCAGTTATGGTGGTATTGTTGCAGTATCTTAAACCAGGCAGATCCATACTAAATTCAGAAACTTTGCAACACATCTTAATCGTGGTTTAACTCCCACAACAAAGGAGTTGGGATAACCGAATTTACAGAATGTATTAATTTAGAAACACCTTGAAATACCTAGCGTTAAACATAGCTTTAGATATAATTGTCTCTCCTTAATACATGAGGCGCAGCAACAAACCAGCTGTGTAAAAGTTCATTTTTAGTGATGGCAGAATCTTCAGCAAGGCCTTCAACAATAGTTGGACTCCAGCTTACATCATTACTGCATGGATCATCCTAGAGTCAGGTTCTTCATAGACACAGGAAGCAGAAGAAGTGACAAAGGCCTGTTTCTGTTACCTAGGTGTGTGCAGAAGGAATTTACTTTCATAAGCTTTTCACAATGTATCATGGTGTTAATTGCATTTCAAGATTGGACTACTGTTGCATGTTTTATTAATTGGTACCTTCAAGATTCAGAATTTGTAGGCTGTGTGCTTAGGGTGCTATGAGAAATTGGGTTGTTAGTTGACTGAGATGTGGGCCCTGGCCAACAAACAGCCACAATCCCTTGCAGGGTGAACTGAAAAAGGCACTAAATTAACTCTGGGTAGCTTGGCACATAAAGCAGTCTGACTTATGTGTAAAATATTGATATACCATACAAACAGTTATAAAGTAAAAACACAACACAGGAAAAATCCCAAACCAAATTAGAAAAATAAAGTATATAAATGTAAACATATAAAAGTATAAAAGCATATTCAGTAGATCCGGAGATATGAACTTTTTGTAAAAAGTAACGCCTAAAAGACCAAAGCACAAATCCCAGACATCTATTTGCATCAGACCAGGTCAAACTCGAAAAATATGGCCGACCGTGATGGAGCGCAATTCAGACATAAGAATTGGATTACGCCCAATCAGCACTCACCTTCAGACTTGAAGAATTTCTGAGGAATATGTTCTGAAAAGGTAAATTTCAGCAGGGCAAGAAAGCAGGTGGTTCCAAGAAGACAGCATTGTCATCGGATAGCCTTGGGTCAAAGCCACAGTGAAGATTTCTATGTTCCAGCTTAGACTCTAAAATGGAAGTCAAAAGTATTCGAGGCAGAGGGCTGTAGCCAAAGACAGTTCCACAAGGTCAGAAAACCCGTTACCGAAGGACAGCTGAAAAGGATTTTCTGCTCTGGAGAAAAATGGAGTGAGAGAAGCCACAAAGTCAATCCGACCAGCGATGCACCTAGAAGGCTAATGGGATTAATTAAATGTTAAGTTCTATTGAGTGAATCATCAAGCTGGAGGGATATCTGTATACTATCAGCAAAACAATGTTGCCATTAGTATACGGATACCTCACTAGCTTCCTTATGGTACTTAACCTTTAATTCATCCCACTGGTGACCTGCAGGTGGTTTGAGAAGGTATTCCTGATTAATTCATGCACTTGATTTTATTCTGGACGGCAGAGGTATGCACCCTGTCCAAGCAGGAACCACAATCCTAGTCAGGGTAAGTCACGTACACACCCTAATTTAACCTGTGCTCAATTTATGCAATACATCAAACAGTAAAACCGTAAAGCAATGAAAACACCAACACATTGTACACTAAAAGAAAAAATGATCTCAATATAATAAGGAAAAAAGAACACAATGACAAATATTCAATAAGTAGAAGTCATGATGTGTATTTCTAAAGATTAAAGGGAAAAATAGCTCTTAGAAGCGATAAGCCCCTCTGGGGTAATCTGGTTGCGCTGGACCGGGGAAAGTCAGGTCAAATGCAATGGAGTTTGGACCAGATGCAAGGGACCATGCAAGGGCTACTGTACAAACAAACCTTGATCCTGGTTGCAACAGCGAGATACAGGGTGCAGCCGAGCGCTGCGTCATTGTTGATCACGCAGTCGAGGTGATGCATCAACTGTCTCCATGCAACGATAGTAATGCACCGGTTCCAAAGACCAAGCGCCGATTCTGAGATATGATGGTTCGGAAGCCGATGCGCCTGGTTAATCCACGCAGTCAAAGGGATGAATTGATTGTCTCTCTGTGGCGGCTCCGATGGTTCCAAGTGTAATGCACAGTTTCTGTTCCTGCAACAGCAACGATACAGCCATTCTGCTCACGCGCAGAGCGTGCAATGGTTCCACTGGAGCAAGCATCTGGGACCACTTCCAATGGGCCAGGCACAGAAGCAGGGTGGAAGGCTGTTATGTCCCAGTTTCTGTTCCTGCAACAGCAATTCTGCTCGCGCAGCAGAGCGTGCATTGGTTCCACTGGAGCAAGCATCTGGGTCCACTTCCGATGGGCCAGGCTGGCCCATGGAAGGCTGTTATGTCCCTGAGTCTTCAAATCCGGTGGTTAATCAGCTAACCCTTGGAGTCACTCTGAGTACAGATGGGGGTTGAGTCAAAGAGAGCAGCAAACAGCAGGGTAGCCCGGCAAGGCAGTAGTCTTCCAGAGTAGCAGTCCAGCAGAGTGGCAGTCTTTAGGTACAGCAGTTATTCTTGGCAGATCGGTTCCAGGTCCATAAGTGTACTGAATTGGTAGTGCCAGAAGTCCATTACTTATACCCAATTGTGCCTTTGAAGTGGGGGCGACTTCAAAGAAGGGTCTTTGTAGTATACCAAGGTTCCTCCTTCCTGTCTTGCCTCCAGAACCCCTATCTGGCGCAAGGGTGCCTGCAATGGCACATGGCAGCTCATTGTGCAGGGAAAAAAACAGGAAAGGGCCATATCTTGTAGATATGGTGCATTCCTTCCCTTTTTTGATGCACAGCAGTGCAGCAGGAAGGCTTGGTGCGCTGCATCAAAATATTGTAAATGAGCCCTCAATGGCTAAGAGCAGGAAAATACCTACCTTTCTAAAATAAGCATTTTCAAAATGTTAACACTAAATCCAATGTTACCATTGAAAAGGGATTATCAATAATAGTCCATAGGTACTAACCATAATAGGAATTGCAGCTTATTAAATGTAATAAGGAATCCCCAAGGTTAACCTATGAGAGGAGTAGGCCTCACAGTATTACAAAAGAGTTTGGAGTTTTTCACTACCACGACATGTAAAATTTAAAAGTACATGTCCTACTTTTTTATTACATGGAACCTTGCCTTATGGGCTACCTTAGGGGTGACATATGCAATGCAAGGGGTGTTTAAGGCTTGGCAAGTTGTTGTAAATGCCAAGTCGACATGACAGTGTAAACTGCACACACAGTACCATTTAATTTATGGGCCCGGGCTCATGTAATGCACTTTACTAGGGATTTATAGATCAATTAAATCTGCCAATCGTGGATACATCAATTAGGCCATTTTTAGGGGAGAGTGCACTTGCACGTTAGTTCTGATTAGCAGAGGTAAAGTGTTCTGAGTCCTAAGTCAACAAAAATAAGTCAGGCTAAATATGAGGCAAGAATGGAAAAGGTTTTGAGGAAGACCACTCTAAGGTTGTCAGGTCTAACAAGCATACTACAAGAATATAAAGCTATTGGTTATACTCTAATTCTATGTGGGGCCATCCATCTACTTCCACTTAATTCTTATGTTCCTAACAATATTCTTGCATATTACGGACAATAGAGATCAAAACTTTGACGGTAAGTTTTCCTCTTTTTCCTTTGAATTTCTGGATCTTCACCTGTAATCATTGAGTTTTTATTGTGGGTAGACTTTTATTTAGAGTTGAGTGAACTCTACATGCATTGACCTATGCGTTTATAATACTAATTTCTAATTTGATTCATATGGACAAGGTTATTGTGTGTTGTGGATTTTTTTTGTTATGTACCCCTTCATTACATACATGGAATATAGAGATCTATTCCTAATCTAAATATTGTGTATGCCTGTTTTCTTTGTTTTCTTGTCTCCAGAATTGCCTTTTTGACAATCTGATTTATCTGTAAATCTTTGCTTTAATTCTGGGTGTCATTTTGTGAATAGGTAATTCATTTTATATTCATGAAATTCCTGTGTTGGCCATTTACCCTGATTCGGATTACAGCTTTCTAAAAGTGTAATTTTTAAAATTGTAATGATAATTTTGACTATACTGTTAAAGAGGCTTTATCATTATAATTTATTAGATACCAAGCATGATATAGCTACCAGCTCCTATTTGAAACTTACAGCTTATTAAATGAATTAGGGAATCTCCAATATCATTCTATGGGAGTGGTAGGTCTCACAGTAGTGAAAAATTAATTTAGGGATTTTCACTAAACCCTGCCCTCTGGGCTACCTTGGGTCTGTCATAGGTGTGACTTATGTATATTAACATGAGAGTTTAAGTCTTCGCAAGGGTATTTTTAATAACAAGATGACATGGCAATTTAAAACTGCGCTCAGGCTAAACTGGCATGCCTGGGACATGTTTTAAGGTGCTACTTAAGTGGATGGCACAATAAGTGCCCCAGGTCATCTGGTAGCATTTAATGTGCAGGTCGAACCCACTACGTAGGGCCTAACCAGTCCTGGACCCTTGGAAATGGTGATGAAGGTGCTGAGTTAGCAAAAATCGAAACCCAGGAAAATCTTGGCTAAAAAGGTGCTCTGAGAACTGAGATGACACTGGAGACTAACTACTCGCAGATCGGCTCAAAGTGCATTACCAGTCGGCTTGACTTTGCCACTGCACCGGCTACATTCTTTGCCGCAGCACAAATCCTGTTTAGTGGTCCTTTGCAGAAGTGGTATATGGCCACGTGGATCCCTCGTCGGCTACAGCTTGCAGCTTGTAGCTTCATCTGGCTGGAAATTTTGGACTTCCAAAAAAGTTACAATGCAGAAATGTCATGACGATGATGCCTCTTCCTCGGACGCTGCCTGCAGCCTTGCCCTCCTGAACTTTACTTTCTCAGATATCTTTCCATGAATTTTTTTCTAAGTCCGGAGATAAGCACTGACTGGTCCCAATCCACTTTTTGCTTCATCCCAGTCGGCAGTTAGGACTTTGATCTTTTAGGTACTATATTTTGTCTTAACCATTACAAATGTATGAGTCTGGGTCTATTAATTGTAATTTTATTGTTTTCTTTTATTGTTTTGTTGTCAAACAATTCATTGAAATTAACTTTATTTTTCTAAATTGGTATGAGATTTTTCTTGTGTTGTGTTTTTACTTTTTCTGTTTGTGTGTTGCATAAATAGCCAGACTGTTTTGTGCTGAGATACCAGAGGGTTAAGCACAGTTTAATCTAATCACTTTTGTGGCTCACCCTGACAGTGATTTTGGTAATTGTTTGAGCAAGGTTAAGACTCACTCAACCAACAATTTCTCACAAACTGCCTCTCGCATTCTGTTCTTTGCATGATTCTTGAGCTCCTGTGCTATAATTTTGCTTTAATCGGTGGTGTAACTACATAAAGGGATATAATGAAATAATTTAAGGAATTTCACATAAGAAGCATAATGTGAAATTCCCAAATTTAAACAAATGATGCAGGTATAGTTTAGGTTTTGACTTGGCCTAATATTTTAGTTTTTGTATCAATATGACTACAATCCCCAATTCCTCCTGTTTACTTCAATATGCAACTTTAATGGTTCCTCTAAATATACACCCACAATCAAGGAAGCCAACAACTTTGTGAGAAGGACCAGAAAGCCTGACAAAAGAAAAAGTGTATCTAACCTGACTCATATAGGCACAGTTCTTTCAGCAAAGGAGGACTTTCAGCAAAGCAGTTATATTTAATTTCTCACCAGTTTCAGAAGTGTTCAAGCTGTGGAATCACCTGTTATAGGTAAATATAGTGGGAGAGATTACCCAGTGCTTTAGTTTTGTGTGGGGTTATGTTGAATGTGAGTTCTATGATCTATTTGTTGTATTGTCTATATTTCTTCTTAAATGATTCTAAGGTCCACTGGCCTGGCTCAAATAGATTTACTGAGCAGTGTGGTAGCTTACAACAGCAATGGTTGAAGTTGACATTTTGTGTGTATGTTAAGAATTTTAGTTATGTTTAAGACTAAACACCTGATTTAGAGTTTGGCAGGTAGTTTACTTCATCACCAATTTGACAGATATTCCATCTGCTGTATTGCAAGTACCAGTGGATATAATCCACGTGTAATACAATGGATGGGAAATCTGCCACATTTGTGATGTCATCCACCAATCACTAACTCAGGTTGAATGCAATTAGACCACCTTTTAAAGGGAAAATCATTTACTGTATATACAAATATTTAATGTTCTCTGTTAACATGTTTAAATATTAGTTGGTTACGGTATAAATAATATTTGCAGCCTCAATTTTTTTTATTTCATTCTTTAAAAAACAATGTGCCAATAAGCAATTTGATCCCATTTTGACCCACATTTTGCTAGTTTAAATATTTATTTAATCATAAATGGCACACTCTTGAATGGAGTATACAAGGAGGGCATTATCTCTGAAAACTTAGACAGTGTTAGACCTGAAAGCCTTAGAGTGGCCTTCCCCCAACTCTGTGCCTGCCTTTCTCCATATTTCCGATCGTGTTTTTATTGGTATTAGGACTCTGTGCACCTTACTACTGCTAACCAGTGCTATAGTGATTTCTACTGTAAACATGGTAATATTAGCTCATCCCCAATTGCCATATTTAATTTAGTTATAAGTCAGAGCAAGGTGGTACCCCTTGTACCCAGAGCCTGTAAATTGAATGCTACTAGTGGGCCTCCAGCACTGATTGTGCTGCCCACTTAAGTAGCCCTTTAACCATGTCTCAAGCCTGCCATTGCAGAGCCTGTGTGCTCAGTTTACACTGCCAAGTGCATCTGGCAAACCAACCCTTTTTGCAGGCCCAACCCATCCCTTTTGAAACATATAAGTAACCCCCAAGGTGTGCCCTGGATAGCCCAGAGGGTATAGTGCAATTTATTTAAAAGGCAGAACAGGTACATTTAAGTTTTACATGTCCTGGTAGTGGAAAACTCCCAAACCCAAGGTCTGTCTCTCCCATAGGTTAACATAGGGATTAACTTATTATATAAGTGTAATTCCCCATTGGGAAGCGATAAGACCTCCAGGTCTGGTGTCTTTGGAATTACAAATCAAAATCACAACTGAAGGTGGTCAGGTTTTAAATTGAGATCCTGAAAATGCCACTTTTAGAAAGTTTGCTTTTCCTTCCTTTATCCATTTAGTGCCTGCTGCCTATCTCTGATTGTCTTGAGTGGGTGACTAGTGAGCTTTGTGTATTCCTCCTCGGCAGCCACACACAATGCGATGTTAAGTGTGACTTTGTGGGCCTGCCTGGGAGGATAGAAGGGAGCAGCTGGACCCAGTCTCACTAGAACAGGCTGTGTCCTGTCCCCACAAAAAGGCAAAAGAACACTTGATGGACAGAATGTTGAAAAATGTCAAACATTCACACCAGTACAGAGATCCGGGCCTAACTACTATGGGGCAGATTTATGTTCCCTGGCGCAAATCAGCAGGGATGCACCAGGGAAGATGCGTCACGCAAGTTTGCCCTTGCGCCACCGCAGATGCACCACATTTACAATGCGGTGCATCGTGGGGCAAGGACAAGCAGATGTGTGACGGATCTGCCGGCATAAGGTTAGCGCACTGTTGAAGTTGTGTCGCAAGCGCGACGCAACTCCAGGACTGTTCCAACCTGCCCTATCCCTAACATGGTGCGTCACGCCTTACGCCTGCTTGAAGCAGGCGTAAGGATTTGACGCACCAGCGTCGGTAAAAGTGACTGCGTGAAATCTTGTAGATTTCACTGCGTCACTTTTCCGATGCTTTTTCCGATGTGACGCCCACCCTGCATACATTAAACCTGACGGGGGTTTAATGTGGTGCAGGGCTTTACAACGTGACGCATCTCCCTAGATGCGTCACATTGTAAATCTGTTGCAGTATGGTGCTAGCTTTGCGCCTCTGCTGCGTCACAGAAGTGACGCAACTGTGGCGCAAAAGTGGCGCACGGGGCTTGTAAATCTGCCCCATAGTTTTTTCACCCCATGCATTCCAGTTTAAACCCAGTGGGAACAGTCCAGCCTGAACTGCCACGCCAGGCCCTCCCTGTACTGGAAAAAAGCACCATGGAACCGGTTTTGGGGAGTTACACCTCATCAGCCAGGCTAGTTTGACTCCAGTGGCATGGAGGGCTGCCTGTCTCTGATCACTCATCTGGAGTGGGTGACAGCTGGTATTTGTGCATTCCTCATAGGCAGCCACATGAAATGGGATGTTAGGTGTGACTTGACTGGCCATCCCGGGAAGATGGGAGGGAGTAGCTGGATCCAGCCTCACTTGAACAGGTTGTGTCCTGTCCCCACAAAAAGGACTGCATAACTCCCTGCAGTGAGGCTGGAGCAAGAGCAGGAAGGGCAGGACCTCTGTGCACTTCACAGGCGTATCTTTAAAGTCTCCCTCATTGTATGCCCAACTGGGTATAAATACTGGACCTCCGACAGCACCACTCGCCATCTGCACTAGCATTGTGGTCTAGGGTCAGCGAGTTCAATATGTACAATTTTCACGGGATTCCATGGAACAAAGTAGCCGCCTCACTAGTCGGTCGGTCGCTAGTCTCTACTGACTAGCGAGGTGGCTACTTCATTCCAGGGTGCGGTTTTATTGAGATGGTGATTGATTCTCCATGAGCAATTATCCTATTAATTGGAACCCTGCGAAAATTGTACATATTGAACTCGCTGTCCCTAGACCGGATGGCGATTGGTTCAGCTCCTCTGGATACGTGAGTGAATATGGATCCCGAATAAATTCCTTCTTATGAATATTGATTTATTTTGTCAGAATCCGCAACATGAGTGTGAGCTTCACTATCCTGGAAGCCCCAATCTGCGAGCATCCATATTATGTTGTCTCCTACCCTTCTATCCCCTTGTCCTGATGAAGACCAGCCAGCTGAGGAATTAATTACCCTACTGTCTCTAAGTCAGGTCGAAACGTCAACGCTTACCCCCTAGTGGCCCTGGACCACGTGTTACCATTACCCCACCCGAGTTACAGATGATATTTCTCTGTTGTTTGCAAATCAATAATATCAACCACTTGGTAATGAACTCGTAGCCAGGCCTTATATAACTGTTTTTTAGGTCTCGCCTATGCAGCGCGCATGCGCTGCATAGGAAAGACCTTTAGCCATCGGCACAGCTTTGAGGGCAAAAACGTGCACGTGTTACTTTGCTTCCAATGGCAACGCGTGCACATCTGGAGATTCACTTGCGGGAGCGAGCGGCTGGCGCCATATGTTATCAATTATCATGGCGCCAACCGCTCGCTCCGCAAGTGAATCGCGCAGGCCCCCTCCTCTCTCCCCCTGCTGCCGCATGAGGCGCACGCGCTTGTGTTTGTTTACCTATCGAGTAGCATCGACATTGGAATGGTGAGAAGGCCTGTTGCACTACTGATAGCACTTGTACCCATGTCTTCCCTTGGCATGTGCTGATGATTTGGAGCAACACCCTCTGCGAAGTCCAGCAAGCTCTTTTCTCCTCCACTTGCTAGGAACTGCAGATCTGTGTGTTCAAGCAACAACGCCTCCTTGTAGACGTATCTCAGTTAGCGAGACACTCACGGAATCAGGCTCGACAAACTCCATACCACGCTTTACCCTTCTTGCAGACACCTTCATGGTGTCTTTATCAGTCTCTCTATTATCTGTTTAACCCTTCGTGTTGTACCATGCACCCCATGGCCCAGCACTCGGTCACATAGTAGCTAGCATCATGCATTATGAATAGGTGACATACTCATACATCTCACATTTCCAACTATATAGTTGCACGAAAAATAACCCTCTGGGAAACGTCATGCATTACGTAATAGCCACCCATAGCCACAGCATAACAAACAGAGTTAAATTATTCTTGAATAGAGTGACTATGAGTTACATTATAAAAGAATTGTTTTTTTTATAATTGCTAAAATCGCATCTGCCATAGTCTTTCTTCCTTTAACCTAGGTAAAAGGAGGATCACGTGCAATGAGTGTGCAGAACATGTGCTGCTATTTTTGTACTCTTTTTTTCACCTGACCCCGAAACACGCACTGTTAAAATAGAATTGTGTACTTGCAATGATTCTCAATCCAGGCCTACTTTGGGCTGTCACTTCCTTAGGATCACAGTCACCTTGACCCCTGTTAACACCCACAATGTATGGTCAAGTTCAGGGGCCTATTCCAGGTGTCACTCTGGTTCTCCCACTTTTGATTCAAATGCCCACTCTGGATGGCTTGTGGGCTACGAGGAGCCTTTGTGAGGTGCTACGGCAAGGAGTGGGTGCTGTCTCTTCTGTGAGCCTTCTCAGCAACATTTTGTACTTGCTGAGACTGTCACTTCTATCTCACCAGGGGACCTTTAGCGGCACTCTGGGAAATGTTATGAATTACTGTACTGTAATACAAAACTCTCCGACCATACTGGCCACCCCATGATGAGGAAAACCCAGAATTTGTATAAGATCCTCTTGTGAGCTTCATGCCACTGACCACCCTCTTTTATCGTTGGCACCTTGTTGGCTATTTTGCTCTACAGGCTATTCCGCCTATGTGCCAAGGTGCCTCCTCCGCAGACCTAAAACCTGAAAATGATTTTTCCTCTTAGTCTATGCCTGTTGACGTGCAGTGGCGTAACACAACTTGAGGGGCCCCTATGCAAACTACAAGGAGCTTCCCCCCCATGGGCCCAGACAGGAGCTCACAGCCCGTGCATAGTGCCGGAGGGCTCGGGCCCCCACAGCAGGGGCTAATGTTACGCCAGTGTTGACGTGCCCATCCACAATGCACATCTTACTGATACACAAAAGTGATGGGTAGAATGCTTGCAAAAGGCTCAGCCACAGGGAATGATTAAGGCTGCATTCCGGATTATCGTTTTTTGCCCACTGTGCTAGATTTTGGCCATTCAGGAATCATACCTTGTCTTGCTCCCATATAATCATTTTAGTCTAGGGTTACTTTTTTTCTGTTCAGAGGGCACTGGGCCTGGAAATGCGAGCTGGACCACTTTGAGGAGGAGGGCCAGCTCTGATTTGCATTTGGCTGGTCACTGTCTGTAATGGCACAGACGAGTTAAAAACAATGGAGTGGAATTCGGCCCACTACTTTTTAAGCCAACTCCACATGCACAGGAGCAAGCTTAAATCTGACTGTAGTGTCCTGGTGGACAAACGGACACTCGTGGTTCTTGTGGAGGTTCTTTATTTGCGACCTCGCTATATCTCGGGTATCGGCTAACTGCTGTTCCTGGCCCCCGGCTCCTCCCTTTCTGCCCGCCCACGTCCTCCCTCGGGCAGGTCCTAGTGCCCCTCATGTGGGGTGCATCATTACATCTCTCCCCCCCTGTAAACAAACAAAATAGAAACAACAAAAGAAAAGACAGTTTCAACTTTACAGTGCTTCAATCAGGCGAGATGGTTTCTTAATGGTCTGCTTGGGGCGTGATTGATGATCAGTACTGCCTCGCTCATCTTCACCAGTGATTTCCATCAGTGCCTGACTGCAGCGGGGCGGTGTCTCTGGTTCTCTTTTCTCAACTCGCAGTTCAGTCAGTAGTTCCATGACATTCGGGCTGCACTTCTTGAAGTATGCAACATTCCTGGTAACTCGTCTTCCGTCAGTTTCCGCAGTGATCATAGTTCCTTTCTGTTGCACCACTTTCAGTGGAGTTTCGTGATATCTGCAGCCAGTCTTTCGTTGTTGCTCTTGTCGCGCTAACACCCAATCTCCTTCTCGGATCACAGCGGGAGAGGCATGTCGCCGTTCATCCGCATAGTCCTTCATTTTCTCTTTCTTCAGCCTGTCAGTGGCTGCAATCTCCTCATGGTCAGAGTCGGGGTATTGTTCAC
This sequence comes from Triturus cristatus, assembly GCF_964204655.1. Classification (NCBI taxonomy): domain Eukaryota; kingdom Metazoa; phylum Chordata; class Amphibia; order Caudata; family Salamandridae; genus Triturus; species Triturus cristatus. The sequence continues at coordinate 1,666,113,652 of NC_140591.1, read as the reverse complement.
TCGCGGGGACACCTATCATTGGTAGTCTAGTGCGCGCGGGCCGTCCTAGCATGAGGGTAGCCTAACACTTGCCCGTGGTGGAGTGGGGTGTGTTTCGATAGGCTCTTAGTACCTTGTTCAGTGCTGTCTGGATGCTCTTTCGAGTGAGTTTCGCCTGTTGTATTGCTTTCTTGATCATGGACATGAAACGTTCAATCATTCCATTCGCCTGAGGCCATAGTGGTGTGATCTTCCGGTGTTTAAAGTTGAGGTGTTGGGCAAAGTCGGCAAAGTAGTGGCTGTTGAATGGGGGCCCGTTGTCGGATTTCACCACTTGAGGAATGCCCCACGCAGCAAAGACTTCCTCTAGTATTGATATGGCGCTGGATGCTTTCGTGGATGTGCATAGTTGTGCAATGGGGAATCTGGAATATTCGTCCATGATGACCAACACATATTGGCCTGACTTGACTGGCCCAAAGAAATCAATGGCAACGTGTTGCCAGACGCCCTCCGGTAGTGGAGACATTTGTAGCGGTGCAGGGGGATCTGGACGGCTCACCAGTTGACATTGTGAGCAGTCCTTCAGTGTTGTTTACACCATTTGGTCCAGTGTTGGAAACCAGACTCTTTCGCTGAGTGCTCTTTTCATTGCTACTATGCCCAGGTGTCCTTCATGTGTTAGGTTTATGACCCCTTGTCTTAGTTGTCGTGGGATCACAATTCGCGTGTCCCGTAGGATGAGACCATTGGTCACTATGGACAGTTCTTCGTGGACGTGCTTGAACGCTGCCATCTCTTGGTCATTTTGTCCCTTTGTTTGCGCCTGTCGCCAGCTGTTCGTTTGTATCCTGCTCTTTACTTCTTGTAGGGTGACGTCAGATTGTGTCGCTTCGCAGATGGCTTCCAGCGGAACTGCAGGGGGTCTAGCCTGATCTACCACGAAGTGAATGTATTCGTCCGCAATCGATTGCTCGCATCGGCTGGTCTTGGTCGGATGTCTGGACATATAGTCGGCAGGGTTTTCAGCTTTTCCAGGCTTGTGTATGATGGTGTACGTGTATTCTTGTAGCCTGAGGCCCCATCTCTCTATCCGTGGCAGCATTTTTGCTCGAGGGTTTCCAAAGATTGTGATCAGAGCCTGATGGTCAGTGACCAGGGTGAAGTGTTTTCCGAAGATGAATATGTGGAAATGTTCACATACCCATACAACAGCAAAACTTTCCTTTTCTGGCTGGGAGTATGCTCTCTCTGTGTCTGTTAGACTCCTGCTGGCATATGCTACAATGTGCCATCGGTCTTCCTCTCTGTCATATTGCACTAAGATGGCTCCTAGCCCCACTGGGCTGGTGTCCACTGTGATTTCTGTCTTTTTTTTTGGATTGAAGTAGGCCAAGTTGTTAGCCAACTCTACCGCTTTCTTGATCTCTCTGAACGCCCCTTCACAATGAGTGGACCACAGGAACGGCTGCCCTTGTTTGGTGAGCGTTCTCAGGGGGTGACTTATTGTGGCGTAGTCTGGTATATATCTGGAGCAGTAGCTGGCCATGCCTAGAAACGAACGTACATCGCCAACGTCCTTTGGGCTCGGTGTGTCATTTAGTGCTGCTACCTTTTCAGGATCTGGCTTCATGCCATTTCCGGAGAATATGTGTCCAAAAAATGTCAGCGTTGGCTTGTGGAATTCACACTTGTCCTTGTTGAGTGTGAGGTTTGCCTCTGTCAGTGCATGACAAACCCGATCTAGCGCTCTGTCATGTTCTTGAGTGGTTGCTCCGTATACCAGGATGTCATCGCTATAATTTAGTACATGAGGCACATGATGAATTGTTCTTCTAATTGCTTCTTTAAATATTTCTGCTGCTGAGGACACCTCAAAACGGAGTCTTTTGTACCGGAATAATCCTAGGTGCGTTGAGAACGTCGTGATGTATCTGGACCGCTCATGCAGCTCTAATTGGTGATATCCTTTGTTGAGGTCTAGTTTTGAAAATATTTTTGCTCCGTTGAGTGACATGATCATGTCACTGATGTGGGGTCCCGGGTGTCTCTCTCTCTCTATCGCTGTGTTAGGTGCTCTCATGTCCACACACAGGTGGACTTGGCTTGTCTCTCCTTTCTTTGGGACTACTACGACCGGGGAGACCCATGGTGTGGGCCCATCGGTTTTCTCTATAATGTCAGCCTCTAGTAGGTCTTGTAACTCCTTCTCTACTGCTTCTTGCAGGTGAAATGGGATTTTCGGTGGTGTTGGGCCACCGGTGTGATTTGTTCGTTGATGTGCAGTCTTACTTGGCAGTTTTTCATTTTTCCGAGACCTTGGAAAAGTTTGGGGAACTTTTGAATGACATCAAGTTTGTCATCCACTTTGTATAGTATGTCTATCAGTTTTAGTATTTCTGCAGTGGGCAGGCTTAACAACCTGTCTGCCTCAGGCCCTTCAATAACGTGAATGTAGGCTTGTATCGTGCGATCGCGATACGATAGATCGGTTGCCAACTTCCCAAGACACGGCAGTGGTTTCTTTGACATCCACGTATACACTTGCACATGGGCGTCGACCAGTTTGGGAGGCGGCCTCATTCTTTGATATTCCGCTACAGGTAGGTAGTTTAGTGACGCCCCACTGTCCAGTACGAACTTGGTGTGATGAGAGCCAACTCTGATGTCTAGCCGTGGGTATTCTTTTAGCCGGTCAGGATCAGCCACGAAGTGGATATATTCATTTTGGTCTTGTGGGATGGGTGAGAGGGAGCTGGATTCTCTCGATGACGACCGTCGAGATTGACAGGTCCGGCAGGAGTGACAGCTGGATTGTGACGACCCTGTGGATGAGTCTCGTCTATTCTGAACTGCTCTGACGTGGTGACGACTGCCCGAGGGATGGTGTTGCCGGGGCTGTCTTCGTTGGTCTTCCTTGTGTGATGTACCGCACATGCTTTCGAAGTGGTTGCTTCTGCCACATTTTCGACATTGTTGTCCTAGTGCGGGGCATGCGTCTGCATGCGGGAAGTCATAGCCGCATCTGTAGCATTTAAATTGTCTTTCCGAATGTTTCTGAGTGTGGCTCGCGCTTCGGTGTGAGTTGCTTGACGAGTGGTATTGATTCTTGGATCTGGAGGAGCGCACTTGAGGTGAGGACCGTCCATGCGCTTGTCGAGACTGCATTCTGAATGCCTGTCCATGTTTTTCACTTCTCCCGGCTTCCATATTCTTTGCGTGTTCATCGGCTTGATCCTCATCTCTTGTCATTTCTTCAATCTCTTCTAGCGGGTAGCTTTTCTTTAGCAGTTTGCGCCTCAGGGGCTCTGATAGGCAGCCTTCAATGATCCTTAGTCGGAGGGCATCTTCGGTGGAGAAATTATCAAACTCACAGTATCTTGCCAAGCGTCTCAGATGTGTGACAAATACACCCATTTTGTCACCTCTTTCCTGTGAAGCTAGGTTGAAGGTTCTTGAGGGCAATCAGTTTCTGTTCCAGGTCCGTTAGCTGAGACCCTTTCATGAAGTCCGTGAAATCTTCTAGCCATTCTTGCCACCGCAGGCCCATGCCCCCGCCCGATTCAAGAGTGAGGGTCTCTGGAGGGCGTAGGAACGAGACTCCCAGCACACCCATGGGAGCCTGAGCGGACTCCGTCATCTCGTGGTTTGTTGCGCTTGTCTGTGCTTGTTTATAATGTTTGTTGCACTCGCCAGTGCTTGTTTACTATGTTTGTTGCACTCACCAGTGCTTGTTTACAATGTTCGTTGCGCTTGTTTATAACGTTTGTTGCACTCGCCAGTGCTTGTTTGCTATGTTTGTTGCACTCGTCAGTGCTTGTTTGCTATGTTCGTTGCACTCGCCAGTGCTTGTTTGCTATTCCATGTTCTCTGCCTGACTTCAAAATGGCTGCCGAATATCCCTGACAGGGGATTGGATAACACTGCCTGACTTCAAAATGGCCGCCGCGAGAGTCTCGTGTGCAACAAGATTTGGCCTTTTCTTCACCAGGGACTAGATTATTTTTTGACGCTCTCTCTCACTCACCGCTTGTCAGTTTCAGTCGGCACTTTCTCTGGCCAGGCACCAGATGAGGCAGCTCTTTCTTCGGTTCCCCCTTTTTTTTTTGTTTTTTGAATGAAGTCACCGCCGGGGTGGGCTCCCGGCGAGTAGGCAGGCGGCAGGCTCTAGCCCTCAGTACATGCTACATGCACACGCGGAGTGGCGGGGCGAGCTCTGGGCAGTTTGGCACACTCCCGGATGGCTGGGGTGGGCTCCCAGCGCGCGAGGACGCTCGCGCCGTAGCTCACTTGCAACGCGGTTTCCGGCCCCACGCAGCTAGGTGCTTCCCTTTCCCAGGGGCCACACCGAGTTAGCCTTCCCTTGCATGTTGGGTCTGCCGCCTTCGTCGCCAGATGTAGTGTCCTGCGTGGACAAAAGGAACACGGACACTCATGGTTCTTGTGGAGGTTCTTTATTTGCGACCTCTCTATATCTCGGGTATCGGCTAACTGCCGTTCCTGGCCCCCGACTCCTCCCTTAACGCCCGCCCCCATCCTCCCTCGGGCATGTCCTAGTGCCCCTCATGTGGGGTGCATCATTATACTGACCTTGCCCCCTTTTACTTCCACCCTCTCCTTCCTTAGATTGGAATAATGGCCCTCCAAAAATTGACATTGAAATAACTTCCAAAATTCACAGTGTTCTAAATAGACCGCCCTGATATGAGAAGGGAGCAATCATCACTGTAACCCGGTCGTCATGAACACCTGTTAATTTTTTAGTAAGCTGCCATATTGCCATTAATTATTGGAGGAAATTAGCTCTAGAAAGAAAGGCTCCCTGCATGCAAACCGTCTTTCAAATGGGATCTGTCAGTTTAAGGAAGATGTGGCGCTGTGTAGTTTCACCTTTAAAATTAACAACGATTCTCCTATACAAACAAGAATTTGAGGATTCATAAGGAACAAGCCTGAAGGTCATAGCTGTGCTACCACAACAACAAAACAGTTTCAAAGTTTCACTTGACAGCACAACTGTCTACAATCATTTGTTTATAAAATACATAGGGGCTCATTTACAAGCAACTTGTACCGCCGTGCGCCACCTCTGCGTCACTTTTTTTGACGTAATGGCGGCGTCAATTTTTTTCAGGTTATGTTGGTTTTTCCAGCGCCGGAATCGTCTGCGTTCATTTTTTATTTATGTAAGGTAGGCATTCCGTTGGAAACGCCTCCCTCAAAACGGACGCAGTGGTATTTACTACTTTTTCAGTTTTTGATACATTGGCCCGCTGCGCTGCCAAGGCATCACAATCCCTACACCTGCTAAACCCAGGCATAGGGATGACACATTGGCTGTGGCCAAGGGATCCCACCAGCTGTAGTGACTTGACTGCAATCTGCAATCAAGTCACAAGGTAAGTTGGCCACAGAATTTAGGTATGTGCACATAAGGCCACATTTTGTGACATTAAGTGCTGATATCACCCATACAAGTGGGCACCATGGCCACTTGTATGTGTCACATCCAGGACCAATATGTTAGAGTGCAAGGTGACTTTGTCACCTTTCCACACTCTAACACATTGGTCCCTGTCTGATAGGCTACTTGCGTCAGATTAAACTGACGCAGCCTCACTTTCTTGACGCATTGTTGTTCTTGCGTCAGTTTCCTTGGGCCATGGAGAGCCGCATCGTAAATACGGCACATCCATGGCCTTGTAAGCTATTTGAACGCAGGTGTCCTCTGCCTTACACCCTTCTACCCCTCTGCCTTGCACCCTTCTCCACGTCTGCCTTGCACCCTTCGCCCCCTCCACCTTGCACCCTTCTCCCCCTCTGCCTTGCACCCTTCTCCCCTTCCACCTTGCACCCTTTTCCACCTTGCACCCTTCTCCCCCTCTGCTTTGCACCCTTCTACTCCTCCGCCTTGCACCCTTCTCCCCCTCCGCCTTGCACCCTTCTCCACATCTGCCTTGCACCCTTCTCCACATCTGCCTTGCACCCTTCACCCCTTCCACCTTGCACCCTTCTCCCCTTCCACCTTGCACCCTTCTCCGCCTTGCACCCTTCACCCCCTCTGCCTTGCACCCTTCTCCCCCTCCACCTTGCACCCTTCTCCACCTTGCACCCTTCGCCTCCTCCGCCTTACACCCTTCTCCCCTTCCACCTCGCACCCTTCTCCCCTTCCGCCTTGCACCCTTCTCCCCTTCCGCCTTCCACCCTTCTCCACCTTGAACCCATCTCCCCCTCTGCCTTGCACCCTTTTCCCCTTCTGCCTTGCAACCTTCTCTCCCTCCCCCTTGCACCCTTCTCCCCCTCCGACTTGCACACTTTTCTACCCTGCACCCTTCTTCCCTCTGCCTTGCACCCTTCTCCCCTCTGCCTTGCACCCTTCTCCCCTCCTCCTTGCACCCTTCTCCCCTCTGCCTTGCATCCAAGCATTGGCACAGTCAATAGGTCTCGCTTTTGGGACCTTATAAGTATTTAGTTAAGCAGCACAATATACTTGGTGCAACAACACAAACTGTTGCATGGCTAAACACTTATAAGGTCCCAAAGGCAAGATCTATTGGCTATGCCAATGCTTGTTGTATTACTTGTAACCATCTATATGTGTTTTGCACTGATTATAAGGTTGTTCTTGAATACTTTTGAATTTGTTTTCTTCTCCTAATTTTCACCTACCTTTTGCAAGAGCACCTTCTTTTCACGCCCCTCTTGGAGAAACGTCTCCTCTTTGTCAATGAGTATGGTAGAGTGTCTACCAATTGTTTAAATTATTATGGAAAAATAACCAATGTTTATATAGAGCTAAATAGATGTCTAATCTTTGTGTATATTTGATGCTGGGATTCAGCCAACCCACTTTTGCTGACTGTTTGCATGCAGAAAACTGTAGTCAAATCATAACTTTTCTAAAAACTGTGTCTTGTCTGATAAAAAGGTCCTGGACCAATTGTTTTAGAAACTAATCGATACCCAGGTCCAAGCACTTTATTGGGTACTGGTAAGAAATGTTGTCAGCTGTGTTGGTCTTAACTTGTTCAGTGATTTAAAGGCAATGTAGAGTGATTTAAACTGGATCTCATCCCATCTAGACAGTGTCCAGGGATATGTGTTGAGTCCTTTACAAGTTGACATAATCTCACAGTGGCCATCTGGTCAGCAAGCACTTTTGTGTCAGTGTTGGTGGTATTTTCCAAGTGGAAGTTAAAGATGTAATAGACACGAACACAGAGAAATTGGAATATTTGGCTTAACGACCTAAAAGGGGTCCTAAGTTGTCAATAAATGAGACCTTTGGCCTAGGAGGACAATAATGTAGAACACCGTTGAAGGAGTATTGATCATCTAATTCAATTTTGAAGTCCAGAGCTTCACAATCTCCATTGTCCAGATTTACTTTGACACAAGATTAAAAGCTTGATTTGAGGATTAGAGCTATGCGGCCACCCTTTCTTTCTACTCTGTCAATGTTTTGAATTTTATAATCTACCGGTATGGCCAGAAGATAATCAGGGTCAGAGGAAGCATTTGTCCATGTTTCCGTTATAAAGGCAATTTTGATGTGATCCGATTTTAAAAACTCCTGGAATGCGACAAGATTCTTAACTAGCGACCTCGCATTAATGAGTGTATATGATATTACAATTCCTGCTTCCCACTTAGGAAGAACAGTAGGGATGATGGATATATTCTTAAGCAATGAGGGGTGCTGGAAGGTAAGGCCACAGTGAGAGCAATGCGATGTGCCCTGAGCTGAGTAAGGTTCAAAACATGGACCAGGACAGGTCTTACCTGACACTTTCAAGTTCATTAAAGTGTCTCTTGTATAATGAAGGTGAGGCTTCATGAGGGAAATGTCTGGTTCAGAACCGGCAGCATGGCTGGTGCTGAGCGAGGTCTGAGCGGCTGGGCACAGACGGTCTTGCCGTTGAAGCTCCTTCAGCAGCAGCAGTTTAAATTGATTTTAGGAGAGTAGGTATTATATTTTTCTTAGCAGATGTAGGTTGAAGTTAGTGGATTGCACTCATTTTTCACTTGTCATTCATAATTTAATATTTTCTAAATTATGAATTTGTTCACAATCAAGGGCTTCTTGTCTTTACAAAACACATAGAAAGGGCACAACATATATCCAATATAAAATTTAGAAAATCCATTCTTAGAGTCCAGCAGCATTGTTCCAAAGTGTAACAAGTGTAGGATGTTCATTGTGTTTTTAAAAATATCCTTTATTTTCTATTTGTGACAGGATAAAGAAAATTCTACCAACGTGTTTTGTCCCAATGAATCATAGGGACTGCTTTATGGCATTCATAAAAAAACAGCAAAAGAAAATAACAAAATTACAACCATATTTTGAAATACATTCCATCATAAAAATTGTCTCATGACACAACATTAAAATATCCTTCTTTAGAGGTATGTCACCACTAAGGTGAAACCCCTCAATACATGACACAAACCATGTAAAAAGAATCATCTTACAACAGGAAATATTTTTCACAAAATTCATTTGAGTATCTTCTTCTTTCACTTGTCTGATCAAAAACATGGTAAGCTTACATCAATTTATAATGATGCACAGTGATTGGACTACTTCTTAAAGCAAAGGCTAAAAAATCTATTTGACGTTAATACACTTTTTATATGTTACCATTGGTAAACATCATTTACCACGCATGCGAAACAATGTATGCCATTACAACGCAGTCATTACAACGACCACGTTGTTACATCGCATGACATTACAATGTAGCTGTTACAACAGCTTGCTGTAGGGGGCAGAAGGTGTTGGATTTTAAATCCAACAACTTCCCTACTGTTGCACAGACTGGAGTGGGAATAGTAAACTGTACTATTCCAACATCCAGCGCCCCCCCTACCGCAAGTTGTTGTAGTGACTTGTGTTGTAATGGTATGCGATGTAACAAGGCAGCCGTTGTAATGACCAATTTGAAATGGCATACGTTCTAAATGCATGCATTATAACGTGGCATATTTTTTACCATTGTTTAATTGAAGTAGGGTGTCTCATGCCCTTAATCCACATAAGAATTGGTTAAATATCCATAAAAGATATATAATTCACACTTCATATATCAATAATAAAGTAATTATGTCAATTGATTTTAATTAATGATTTAGGTCCCAAACACCTCCTAACAAAATAATTTGGAAGCCACTAAATACTAAGGGGCAGATTTACAAGCCCCTTGTGCCTCTTTTACGCCAGCGTTGCGTCACTTTTGTGACGCAGCGGCGGCGCAAAACCAGCACCATGCTTCGGGGTATTTACAACGTGACGCATCTGGGAGAAGCGTCACGTTGTAAAGCCCTGTGCCAGAAGTAGGCGTTCCTGTGCAGGGGGGGCGTATCATCGCAGGAACGCCTCCTTAAAGTGGCTGAGTGAAATCTACAAGATTTCACTCAGTCACTTTTGAGCCCATGCTGCGTCAAAACCCTGCGCCTGCTTGAAGCAGGCATGAGGATTGACGCAGCATTGTAACTATAGGGCACCCCAGAGCCTTGCTGGAGCTGCGTCGCGCTTGCGACGCAACTCCAGCAATGCGCTGCCTTTACGGCACAGATGCATCACGCATCTGTCCGTTTTTGCCCCATGGTGCGCCGCATTGTAAATGCAGCGCATCCATGGTGGCGGAGCTGTGACGCACAATAACTGCCGCATCCCTGCTGATATGCAGGGATGCGCCAGTTATTGTAAATCTGCCCCTCTGGCCCTAATTATAGTGTCGGTCAGACGAGCGTCCGACCGGCATCATGTTGGAATGGAAACCAAATAACTAGTAGTCTGCGGTTCTAGCTGGCTAATTTGGATATGACCGTCCATGAGGCGATTGTAAACATCCATTTCTCCATTGCGACATGTGCAGCGGCCGGAAAAGGGCTGCTGCACAACCTGTATTATAAAAAATATGATAGTGGGATGGGAAACAGACATGCTCTGCTTTCAGCAAGCGAGAGCATTTTCTGCTCTCGCTTACTGAAAGCACTGCAGGTTTGCTATGGCTTGGCAGGAGCGGTGCTCCCACCAAGCCATAGAAAACTGCAATGTCCTGTGGGTGGGCACCCCAGGACTTCGCTGGAGCCATCCCTGGGCGGTAATGGTCCCCAGGGCCATCCTGGGCTCCACATGGGGGCCCCATGGCCCCCTCCAATGTAATTAGGCCCTAGGGAGTTGGTGGCCCCAGGGGCTGTGTGGAGGGGCCAGAGCCCCCAATGCATTGGGATTTAATTTAGCCCCAGGGAGGTGGCTGTCCCCGGGGCTCCTGGGAGGCTATGCACCCCTGAATTTGTCATAATTAGACCCGGGAAGGTGACAGTCCAAGGGTCTTCGGAGGGCTGTGCAGGCTCCACACATCACATTATACATCATTGCCCCGGGGATGTGGCAGTCCCTGGGGCACAGGGTAGGCCAGAAGGGTCTCCCACGTATTCATTTAATTTATTAGCCCCAGGGAGGTGGCGGTCTCTGGGCTGCAGGCAGCCATGTGGGCCCCCCACATAACATTCTAAATCTTTGCCCCAGAGAGGTGGCGATCCCCGGGGTGCCGGGGATCCCATGGGCTCCCCAGGCATCACTATAAGAACAATTTTGGCAGGAGTCACGGATCCAGCACGACTCTCGCTGAAAATAATTTTTTTAATGCTTTTTTGGCACTGGGGGTCCTTGTGGTACCCCCCAAGAGGCCAAGAGATCAGGGTGGATCTTTTGTATGTGACTCGGTTCAACCGAGTCACAACATGGCTGTCAGACAGCGGGATTTGACTTGAAGGCCGCTTCACTGCCTCCACCAATCTGCAAATACGCCTCCTGGCGCACTTCTGGTTAGGTAATGAATTCCACTTTACTCCTGAGGGCCAGACTGATTCCCCAAACCAGTAGTGTGGCAGGAGGTGCATTTGCAGAGGGATGTGGCATCTGACAATCTCCCAGCAATCAGCTGTGTGGATCTTAATGGAGGTGACAGGAGGTGTAGTTGGCCCCCAAAGACCCCCAAGAGCCAAAACCACTTCATCCCCAACTAGTAGTGCGGTACTTCAAATTTTCATGGCGCAAGTAATATAACAAAGAACTTGGCAAAGAAGCTGAAATATGAAAAGACATCTTTATTAAACTCAAATGAGTGAGACTACGTCGCACAGAAGCCTTAGCAACTGAATGAGGCAGTCTCCAGAACAAAAACCAGTCTTCTCTTTTATACAGAATATTCCGCTTTGGGCAACACCGCCCCTGTTTTACAAGTGGTTATTCACATATTTTGGCTTCAAATAAAAGGCAGAGTCATGATGACAATCCCACATTTCAGTTCGTTCAGCCCTCAATCATTTAACCCAGCAAGGCTCAGAACCCTCATCAGATATCAGCAGACCCCAATAAAACGGGCACCTCCTGCTCGTAAAACAAGCCATAAAGTAGGAAACAGAGTCAGATGTGAAAGAGATTAGTCAGGGTTCGTGTGGGAAGAAGGAATTTATGATGCCTCGGGCCCTGATGCTTATCCCAGTTGGCCGCAGTAAAAGGAACCGGCCGGACAGGGCTGACCTCGGGCAGTGGAGTCAGTTTGCACAGGTCACAGAGAAGTCACAGAAGGTGTACGTGTCCTTTAGGCCTAGGCATGGCCTTAGCACACAGCCTATGTGAGGGCAATCACAAAAATAGCTACTGTTCTAATATGGAACCCGAGGGTTCAATATGTAGTATTATATATATATATACGTTGAATTAATTGGTTAAACATGACGAAAACACTTGTACATACCGCATTTGTCATTTGCGGTTTGTTGATACCAAAGTTGGCAGGGTAGGGGCCTGCCTCCAATGTGGTTCCAAATTTTACAGTACCACAGTAGTGCGCCATGAGATGTGTTTGCAGAGTTGTGGAGAAAGGGGGTGTGGCCAATGAACACCTCCCAGCAAACCCACTGTATGGCCAACTACCTCTTCAGTTATCTCCGGTAAGGCCCACACAGCGGGATAGCTATGAGATCTTTTGAGGCCATGCCCCTTTTCTCCACCCCTCTGTAAGTGTGGCTTGGCTTGTGGTGCACTACTGGTTGGGGGATGAAGTCCACTTTACTCCTGAGGGACATTGGGGGCCAAAAAGCCAACCTGGTAACGCCTGTTAGTCTTAGAAAGCGAGATTCCTGAGAGCTGATCAGAGGCCCAGCCCCCTTCTACACCACTCTGCAAATATGATTCACTGAAAATTTACTGGAAAAAACATAGGTTACGGGGACGTTATCATTAGGAATTAGCTTTTAAAAAACCTTAGAAGTTCACTGAAAGAAACAAAGGTTGCATGGACGTTATAATTAAAGCTACATTTCACTTGTACAAAACCAGAGAAATTAAGCAGTTATAGTTAGCTGGGCTAAGTATAACTTACGCCCCCACAATGCACTGCTTAGGACCTCAAATATGACATCCTTTTGGTTACGATATTGATGATTTTCTGATGTTTTAAATGGCAATATTTTTGCAGTCAATATTTGTATTATTTCCATAAGGTTTACGAAGGCTGATAATATGGTTATTAATGTTTTTGTAACAATATTTTCATATCACAATATTTGTGTGGTTGATATTCTGTCATGACTCCTATTCAGTGGATTCCACCACCTCTCTCCTTGGTGGTATTTTTAGATACTTAGCTGGCAGTTTTGAGAGCCTACATCATCCATTGTATTGTTCCTGTGCGAATCCCTTAAAATGTTCAACCAACTGGTGGTTTTGAAATGCTGACTCAACAACACTGTACTAATTCAATCCTAACTTCCACGTTGCCAGATGACGGGGGATGTGGTTGTTTGATGGTAATGCTAACATGTACTTTGGCACTTTGAAGTATGTGGGTAGGTATGTGAGACTACTCTGGTACCTCTCTAGGTATATAAGTTTAGCTGCAAGCTACAGAGAAGTGGGTCAGCTGGCACTCCTACTTTTGAATTGTGTTCATAACCTGTGTTTACCCTCTGGGAGCAGAAGGCGGGAGTAAGTGCTAGCTGACCCATTTATCCAGATCATGAAGTATTGCATGGGCCACAGAGTAGCAGGTAAACTCCCACCAGCCCCTGGATCCTATGCAGTTAGGAAACAGGATACAGGAGGAGGTGAGTACTGACCCGCTCCATTGTGGATCACCTTTTTATTTTCGTTTTTAGTGCACCTTTTACCCTTTGGAAAGATAAGAAGGGAGAGTCACAATTTCCCCTTCACCCTTGGGTAAGAGGAGGTGGGGCTTGTTGGTAAAACCCTCTTATCCTTGGGCAAGTTCAGAGAGAGGGGTATTTCTGTTACGGGGATGTTATAGTTAGGCAAAGATTTTGCTCATACAAAACTAGTGAAATTCAGCAGTTATAGTTACCTGATAACCACTCGATCCACCTTATAACCTCTTGTACGCCCACTCACACACCCATACAACCACTCAGATACCCATTCACAGACTCATACCAGTACTCACACACACACTTACTCCTCCATAGAGCCAGTCACACACCCATCCACTCACTCACTCACTCACTCACTATAACATCACTGTGTCCTTTGATTTTTTAAAGTACATTGTTAAGGTTTTACCAATTCTGTTTCCTAACTAAAATGTCCAAGTAACCTTTGTTTTTTAAGTGAATATATATATATCTTATCTACGTACGGTTGCCGGAAGGTAGTTATAGTCAGGACCCTAGTTTTGATAGGAAGAGCATTTTTGGTTTTGCCTATAACCGTGGCGCTGCTTCACAAATCTTCACAAAATTTACAAAAATTCTACTATACTTGGTTCAGCTGCAATGTTGGAAGCTTTGTAGTTATCTATCAAGCAGGGGCTGAGAAAAAAAGGGGAGTCCCAAAACACATTTTTCCCATGCATTTTATCATAGGGATTTTGAAAACGACTACAACCCGAACCTCTGAACAGAATTGCACCAAATTTGCCAGAAACCTAGATGTTGGTCCAGAAAGCATATTTTTGTGATTTGGGGTAGATCAGTAGTTTTAGAGAAGTTCAAGGTAAAAAAATAGAGATATCTAGGGACGTTGATCCTTGCAGTGGATTCACAGTTCTATAGTACCCCAGCTAAAATGTGATTGGGCGCTAACACTTCACCCATGAAGTATCAGCAGCCATCTTGGGATTCAGCTTGAAGCCGAGTCCCACAAAAATGCAAAAAATAAACAAAAGGCTGTAGGGTAGGAATACCCAGCAAAATTGCAAAAACACACACAGGCTTTTTAAGGAAATCCCTGTATGGGCCAAATCCCATGGGTATGAGGTGTTAATAAAATAAAGGAGGGGGCTCATGAGCCTCCTCCAAGGTTTTAGAAAAGACCTGGGGACCGCATCCTCCCGGAGGCACTTATGTGTAAATATGCTGGAGGTGCCCATGTGGTACCCCCTGCGCCCAGGGAATATCACCTCCCAGGGGTAAATTGTTGTAAATTAATTCAGGGGCTACTCACAGCTCTTGGGACAGCCACCTCCATGGTGCAATTAATGTAAAATGAAGCGCAGACCTGTGCAGCCCCCCCTGCAGCCCTGGGGACCGCCAGCTCCCCAGAACAATTCATGTGAAATGATGCAGGGGCTCGCTCAGCCCCCACACAGCCCAGAAACACCACTTCCCCAGGGCAAATAAGTTTAAATCGATGCAGGGGGGTGGCACAGCTCCCCTACATCCCTAGTGATGACCCCTTCCATGGGGCAATAAATGTAAAATGATGCGGGCCATGTGGCCCTAGCAGCTCCATGGACATCTACCTCTCCAGGGCAAATACATTATATTAATCATCATCTTCACAGGAGAATCAATGTAAAATGATGTTGGGGTCCCATGTGGCCCCCGCAGCCCTGGAGACTTCCACCTTCCCAAGAGAAATAATGTGAAAAGATGCGGGGGCCTGCATGCCTCCCCACGCTCCCAGGGACTGGCACATCCCCGGGCCAAAATAAATGCTTGTAGGTAGATGCAAACACTGCCCCCGGTGACCACCACCGCCCCTGGGCAACGTTTTACAATGGAAGGGGCCACTCGAACTCCCTTGTGGAGGCTTTAGTGGCCCATGATGCCACTACCCCAGAGGGCAGGGTCCTGCTTTCTCCTAAGGTGCCCACCATTGGGAGTTAGCTGTTTGCTTTAGCTTCATGGGAGCTGAGAGCAAAACATAACTCTGCTTTCTGCAAGCAGGAGCTGGATTTTTCATCTGTTTCCCTGCATGCAAATATGCTTACAGAGAAACATTGCTCCTGCAAGCAGAGAGCTGCTATTTAAATCAGCTCCCTGCACGCTGGAGCAATGCCTGCTCCTACAGGAATCGGGAGCTACCTGGGACTGTGGTGGCTTGAGGCTCCCCCATGATCCTATGGCACACTTGGTATCCTGGGTAGGCTCCAGGACATCCCAAAAAAATGCATGGGCCCTGGGCGATGAGGTCCCCGGGGCATACATTTGCCTGAGAGGGGAGCTGCATGGCCCCTCCCCTAATAAAATTAGAATCAAATTATAGGTTGGGCCCCTGGGAATTTGCCAAGTAGCCCCCCTCCCATTTAAAAATAATTATTTGGCCCCAGGGAGGTGGTGGTGCTTGGGGCCTCGGGGAAACCACATGACCCCCCTTATATTTATTTTATGAAGCTTCAGAGATATTGTCATCCCCAAGTCCCCCTAACTATTTTAAGAATGTTGCCCTGGGGAGGTGGTGGTCCCCGGGCCACAAAGGCTGCGTGGCCCCCTTATATTTGTTTAATGCAGCCCCAGGAAGGATTTGGTCTCGGGGGGTCGTGGCTCCCACCCATATAATTATTTCATGTTGTCCCAGGAAGGTGGTTGACCCTGGGACCCAGGTGAGTGTGCGTGGCTCTCCAAACACTTTTTATTATGTTTCCCTGGGGAGGTAGAGGTCTCCAGGGCCCAGAGGGTCCCCGTGGCACCCTCTTCTATTTATTTAATGTAGCCCCAGGAACCTGGTGATCCTCAAGGGACCAGGGGGTCCATGGAGACCCTAAAAACAAAAGGTTACAGGGACATTATAGTTAGGAAATCACTTATTTTTTAAAACATACAAATTCACTTAAAAAAACAAAAGTTACAAGGACCTTATGAATTTACTCGCACAAAATGGTAGAATATTTAGCAGTTATAATTAGAGTTATTTCAAGTAACTTTAACTCACGCCCGAAGGTAACTATAACTCGCACCCTCGCCATGCACTGCTAATAACGCCGAATATTAAAGCACTATACAATCATTGATGATATCAATGTAATATTTGTATTTACATATTTCACAAAAAAACTGAGCATGGTGGGGAGGCAAGTTATAGTTACTTGTAGGCGCGAGATATATATTTGTTTGAATAACTATAACTGTTGAGTTTCTATGGCTCTGCGAAAGTAAATTCACAACAAAACTATTAGGTCCCAGTAAACTGTGGTTTGTTAAAGTGAATATATATATATATATATATATTCACTGAAAAAACTATAGGTTTCACACACGTTATAGTTAGGAATTAGCATTTAAAAACCTTGCAAATAGTTAGCTGGACATTTCCCTCGTAAAAAACCAATGAAATTCCCCCGTTATAGTTAGTAAAGGGAACTATAACTCACGCGACCGCAATCCACTGCTGATGACGTCAGATATTACATCACTGTATTTATTCACTTATTTACCCATTTTTCTTTCCTTTAACCTTTAGCTATACATATTTAATAAATATTTATTTTACAGAAAGACACATATGTCATCAGTGATGTAATATCTGACGTCATCAGCAGTGGATTGCGGTTGCGTGAGTTATAGTTCCCTTTACTAACTATAACGGGGGAATTTCATTGTTTTTTTACGAGGGAAATGTCCAGCTAACTATAACATGTGTGAAACCTATGGTTTTTTAAGTGAATTTGCAAGGTTTTTTAAATGCTAATTCCTAACTATAACGTGTGTGAAACCTATGGTTTTTTCAGTGAATGTGTCCGTTTTTTTAAATGCTAAGTTATGTAATTATTAATTAATTATTTTTTTTTTTAAGGTTTTTCACCGTGCGCGTACCGTGCGCGCACGGTGCGCTTTGCGCACCGTGCGCGCTCTGTGGGCACACGTTACACCGTTCGCGTAATTTTCACGTTTCTACCGTGCGCGCACGGTAAGCGCACTCTGCGATTTTTCGTAAAAATATTAAAAACAATTATGGCCCTTGGGGGTCCTTTGGGGACCCCCTGACAATGGCTAGGGGGTCAGGAACTGTCCACCCTGCCCCCTTTTCATGTTCTCCACCTTTATTTTTCACCTCCCTCGGACTGCGAGAGACAAAATGGCGGCCGACACTTCCTGGTTTCGACCGATTCGAATGTTTACTAAGATCTAACAACCAATCAGAATTGCGCTCGTGCACGGCAGGGTGTGCTTACCGTACGCGCACGGTGCGTGCCTATAGATATATATATGCTTTTAAATGCTATTTTCTCAGAAAATACTGAACAGATTTACACCAGACCTGCAAAAGGCACATCCCTGACCTGAGGACTACCTCTCTGCCAAATTTCAAGGTTTTCTGTTCAGCCGTTCGGGCTGTAGCGCGGACTAAAGGTCCTATGGGAAAATGCATGGGGAAAACGCGTTTTGGGACCCCCCCTTTTTCTCAGCCCCCGCTTGACGAATCCCCCCGAGACTTTCAGGGAAGGAGCGGAGTTATTTTGAAAATTTCGCGAGGATTCGTCTATTCCAAATAGAATGTTGTGGATTTCCTATGGAAACACGGTCATAACTATAACTATCTACTGGCGACCGGCAGTAGATAATATATATATATATATATATATATATATATATATATATATATATATATATATATATATATATATATATACTGGCGGTCACCAGTAGGTAGTTATAGTTAGGACCTAGTGTCCGATGATAGGTCCTAACCTAAGTTTTTTTTGATTTGCCAATACCTTTGGTGCCGTTTGATGAATCTTTGCGAAATTTTCAAAAGTAATGGCCCGCCAAGGTCAGCGCCTATCTTGAAAGTTTCAGGGTGATTCGTCAAGCGGGAGCTGAGAAAAAAGGGGGTCCCAAAACGGGGTTTGTCCATGTTAATTTCCATAAGACATTTTGTCACGGCCTAAGCCTGAACTGCTGAACGGAATTATACCAAATTTGGCAAAGAGATAGCTCTTGGTCCAGAGTGCACTCTTTGCTTTAAATGATGTAAATCTGGTGACCGTGGATTTGCGAACCCTCCCAAGCACGAGCTTCATTTTGATTGGCTGTCAACACTCCAAACCAAAAGATAAAAAACAAGAAAAACCCTGACCCCTTAGGCCTGCTCATGAGGTCCCACAGTGAACCCAGGGCCCAAATTCATTTTTATTTAAAACAAATCGCCGGCATTCGAGCTGGGGCAGGTCGCGGGAGCAATCCAGATTTATGTAGCGGGCCGCACTGCTCCTGCCCTGCCCTTGCAAACTTCTGCTTTTGGTTCATGAAAGTGAGAGCAGGAAACCTGTTCTCCCTTCCATGAAGCAAAGCAGATTGCTTTTGCACAAGGGGAGCTGCAGGTCAGCAGCTCCCCTTGTCCAAAAGCAATGCCGGGTCCCGCAGGAGGCGGGGAGCCGGCTGGGACTATGAGGGCACTGGGGCTCCCCGCGGTCCCCAACTAAGGGAATAGGGTCCCCGGGGCCAGAAGAGGCCCGGGAGGTAGTCCACAAGGCCCCCCTTCCCTGTTTCATAAAAATAATGTACTTTAAAAGTAAGGCCGGGTCCCGGGGATGGGGTCCCTGGGGCCAAAAGTGGCCAAGGGAAGGGGGGTCACATGGCCCCCCTCCTGTAACATTAATTTAAAAAAAATAAAAAAAGTGGCAATGCTCCAGGGGATTGGGTCCCCGGGGCCAATACTGACCAAGGGAAGGGGGGCTGAGCGCCCCCCCTCCCGTACCATAAATTAAATAAAGAATAAAAAAGAGGCAATGCTCCGGCCGATGGGGTCCACGGGGCCAGTAATGGCCTCAGAAGGGGGGCCGCGTGGTCCCCCTCCTTTAAAGGTAGTTATTTTATTTTTTTACAAAAGTGGCAATGCCCCAGGGATGGGGTCTTTGGGGCCAAAATCGGCCTAGGGAGGGGGGCCGCATGGCACCTTTTCTGTTTTAAAAAATGGGTCAAGCCCTGGGGGATGAGGTTAAAAAAATACTAAAAGCCCCCTTCTAAAAATATTTTTAAAAAGAAAAGCCGGCATCTCGCCAAAGGCCCTGCCCCCTCCCTGCACCACTCTGCAAACGCACCTCCTGGTGCGTTCTATGTTGAGGTATTAAGTCCCCTTGAATCCTGAGAGTCCCTGGGGGCCAACTAGCCCACCAGGTACCTCCAGCAATCCCCACACAGTGGGATTGCTTAGAGGTGGTCGGAGGCCACACCCCTTTTACACCACTCTGCAAATGCTCTTGGCACACTGCTGTTGGGTCGATGATGTCCACTTGTGTCCTGAGGACCTCAGGACTAAAGTGAACTTCATACACTGAGCAGCAGTGCACCAGGAGGCGCATTTGCAGAGTGGTGTAAAAAGGGGGTTTGGCCCCGGACCACTCTCAGCAATCCATCTGTGTGTGGCTTACTAGAGATAATAGGAGGGCTAGTTGGCCCCCAGGGACTCTCAGGACACAAGGGGACTTCATCTCCCAACCAAGAGCGTGCCAGCAGGTGCGTTTGCAGAGTGGTGGGAAAAGGGGGCGTGGTCTGCTATGAGAACTAAGCACTCCTGTTGTGTGGGACTTACTGGAGATAATAGAAGGGGTAGTTGACCCCCAGAGCTTTCCTTAGGGGCCGACTACCTCTCCTGTTACCTCCAATAAGTCCCACACAGTGGGATCGCTAAGAGGTCTTCGGAGGCCACAACCCCCTTTCTCCACCACTCTGTAAACCTGCCTCCTGGCACACTATGGGTTTGGGATGAAGTCCATTTAACTCCTGAGGGACTTTGGGGGCCAAGAAGCCCTCCTGGTACCTCCTCTAAGTCCTACACAGCGGAATTCCTGAGTGCTTGTCAGAGGCCCAGCACCCTTTCTCCACCACTCTGCAAACGCTACTACTAGCTAAAGAAGCTTTTGCAATGTAATAGGTTTCGCATTTGTAACAGTTAGTGCTATTGACATTGAAAATGTAAACATTTTTTAATAATGTTTTTTGGAGTGGAGTGGATGTATGTTGTGTGTAGTGGAATTGTGTGGTATGTTGTGCAGTGAGATTATGTGGATAGAAAGTATGTGGCATTTAGTGTATAGGAATTATGGTGAGAGGGATTTTGTGTTAGGGAAAGTAATGATGTGGTATGGTAGTCTGTGTTGTGGAGTGGTAACCTCAGGTTTAGTCTTCCTCGGTTCCATAGAACTCAATGATAAAAAAAGAAGGAATCACTGAGGAACATTCTGGGCCTAGGGCCCCTGGAATAATGCCACTATTTGGCTGCACCGAATTTCTCACAATTATACATTTTCCGCATTAACCACCTAATCTGCAGATTTGAACACAAAATGCCTTGTTTCTAGCTCAAACGGCTCAAACGTTACCAAAAATGCAGTGACAAGTGTTACAGCGTGGTGGAAGGTCCTTTGTCAACATAGAATAGTCACCTGTTACTTATTGCTAAATGTGGGTGTTAAATTGGTACCAATGGTGTGCAAGCGACTCTTGCTTCTTTCTGCACAACTCTTGCCTCTTTTTGCATTTCTGCTGCTTCTTTAAGCACCTTTCTTTCTTTTTCTACACTTCTCTTCCCTCTTTCTGCACATCTCTTCTACTTTCTGCACCTCTTATACCTCTTTCTACAGCTATGTTGCCTCTTTCTGTACCCCTCGTCCCTCTTTCTGTACCCCTCCTGCCTCTTCTGCACCTCTGTTCCTTCTTTATGCACATCTTTAGTTTTTTTGTACCACTCTTGCTTCTTTCTGCATCCCTCTTGCCTCTTTCTCCACCCCCTTCCTTCTTTCTGCATGTCTGTTGCTTCTTTCTGCACTTCTCTTGCCTCTTTCTCCACCCCTTCCCTCTTTCTGCATATCTATTGCTTCTTTCTGCAACTATCTTGCATTTTTCTGCACCTCTCTTGCCTTTTCCGTACCCCTTCTGCAGCCCTCTTCTCTTTCTGCACTCCTCTTGCCTCTTTGTGTACCTCTGATCCATCTCTCTGCACTTCTTTTGTTACTTTCTGCACCTCTCTTGCTTCTTTCTGCACCCCTCTTGCCACTTTTTCCACCCGTCTTCCCTATTTCTGCACCTCTGATGCTTCTTTCTGCACCTCTCTTGTCTGTTTTTCCACCCCTCTTCCCTCTTTCTGAACATCTGTTGCTTCTTTCTGCACCTGTCTTGCTTCTTTCTGCACCCCTTGTGCCTCTTTCACACCCCTCTTCCCGCACCACTCTTGCCTCTTTCTGTACCTCTGTTCCTTCTTTCTGTTCTTCTTTTGTTTCTTTCTGTACCTCTCACTTCTTTGGTCACCCCTTTTGTCTCTTTCTGCATTCCTCTTCCCTCTTTCTGTACCCTTCTCGCCTCTTTCTGCACCTCTGTTCCTTCTCCTGCACTTCTTCTGTTTCTTTTTGCACATCTCTTGCTTCCTTCTGCACCACTCATGCCTCTGTCTGCACCCCTCTTCCCTCTTTTTGCACTCCTCTTGCCTCTTTCTATACCTCTGTTGCTTCTTTCTGCACTAATCTTGCTTCTTTCTGTACCTCTCTTGCTTTTTTCTACACCCAAAGTCAAAGTCAAAGTCAAAGTTTGCTTTATTCGGTTAAAATTTAAAACCATCAAAGCACAAAACAGCAGACAAAATAGAGGAAAATGCATTACAGAAAAATTATTAACACAAATAATAAATACAAAACAGATTGGCGCAATGTACAATAAAATAACACTTAGAGAATTCATTCCTATAGCTAAAAACGTGGTAAAATTTCATAATGACCTTAAAAAAAACATTTCATCTACGACAACGTAGTAGGCACAATAATCATTATCAGGTAACTATGTCAACTGGGCCCTATTTCTGACTCTCAGGGCACCCACTATAAAGCAGGCAACCCCAAAGCAAATCAATGGAGATTCCAACATTTGTAAATAAGCCAAGGCATGCCTAACTTGCTTAAATTGGCAATTTTTTAAAATCGGCAAGATATATTTTTTCCGCTGTACAGAGTAAAATTTACAGAAAAATATCATGTGCAACAAATTTTGTTCAGAAATATTATCACAGGGACAGGGCCCCAGAGTTCCCTCTTTAAAAAATCCTTTCGGGTATGCCAAGAGCCAGGGAAGCAAACCATGCTTAAATCTTATTAGCAAAAACATATGGAAAGGTTTATTAATGTAGGTTAGGTAGGGCTGAATCTTGTTCCCTGAACTCAACATCACAAACCTCCTCACTGTCGGTTTCCCCAGCTCATCACTTTCTCTTGACAACATTACTCTTGACAAAAATTGGGTCTTGATAGCTTTAATTTGCTCTTTACTAATCACACAAGGACTAGAGAACAATTCCGAACACCCTATTGAAGTCAATTTATTTTTGATGTAACTTAACCAAGGAATAGACAGGGCTTTTTCCAAGGACAGACAGTCCTGAATAATTTGTTGGTTTAGGTTTGGTGGCTGTTGTGCCCAAACCCTCAACCAGCCTAGTAGCGGGGCCACTGCTATTTGGTCACTGATATAACCCATCCCTAAGTCCTCATGAATATTAAAAGTGGGGGCAGAGGGGGGTAGAGACAGCAGTTTCCGAAAGAAATTATTTTCAACCACTTGGATATTAGGAGAAGCCTTGTAACCCCAGACCTCGCTACCATAAAGTGCCATGGGCAAACACTTCGCACTGTATATTTTTAATAAAGCGGGGAGTGGTTTACAGCCTAAGCGCTTTGCAAAGCCCAACAAAGCGCCTGTGGCACTAGCTAAGATATTCTTTTTTTGAGCACGTTGTGTGACCCAGGATGATCTGTCGTCAAATGCTACCCCTAGATATGGGAACGTCTGGACTTTCGTTAATTCCTGCCCATTGCAGAAAAATTTCACCCTTTTTGCTTTCCCTGAACCAATCGACATAGAATGTGATTTTTTTAAATTAATTAATAAGTCTAAAGAGACCATAAAATCATAAAATCCATCTAAGAGAGCTTGCAATCCTCTCGCGGTTCTGGCCAACAAAACTGTATCGTCCGCGTATAGTAGAGCGGGAATCATTTTGGACCCGGCTTTCGGGGTGTCTTTACAAATCGAATTCAGAACCGGTCCCAAATTATTGATGTAAAGCGAGAAGAGTAGGGGAGCAAGAATACACCCCTGTCTTACTCCCCGCTTTACCTGCCAGGCATCAGTCTGGCTTCCATCATCCCTGTAACGGACGACTGCGGTTGTGTCGTCATGGATTACAGCCAGGAAAGAGATCAAAACCGGGTCAAGCCCCAAACCGGCTAGTGATGCCCATAATTTTTGCCGATTTACAAGGTCGAAAGCGGTGGACAAATCCATAAAAGCTAAATGGAGGTCCCCCTGCTTAGCGACTGTATATTTTCCTATAATAAGGTGTAAATTGAGGCATTGGCCCACTGTGCCCCTTCCCTGTCTAAACCCATATTGTAGATCGGAAATGATGGATTGCTCCTCCAACCACACAGTTAAACGAGCAAGAACAACTTTACCCATGACTTTCATGGCAGAATCAAGGAGAGAAATAGGCCGGTAGCAAGCCGGGTCTTCTCTTGAACCTTTTTTAAAAAGTGGAACAATAACGGCTTTTGCCCATGATCTAGGGGCACCGACCACAGAAGCTGCGTTAAAAACACAGGTTAAAAGTTTCGCCCAAAGCTGTGGGTCTGCCCTATAGAGGTCCGCTGGGACACCGTCCGGACCAGGGGCTTTACCAGACGCCGTGGCCTCAATGGCCTCCCGGACTTCCTCCTCCTTAAAAAGGATTCTTGAAGCTAAAGTGTAATCCACGTAATTTGTGGGATTAGCTTCTTGTATCTCCGAATAGAGACCACTGAAGTGAGCCACCCATTTGTCTGGCGGGATAAGACATTCTTTGATGGTATTCTCCGTCTCATTAAAGAGGGGACTATTTATCACCTTCCAAAACTGGCTGCTATTTTTCTGTATGCTTGCATCCGTCAAATCGTCCCATGCCTTGGACTTTAGCTCGCGTTTCCTATCCTTTATTGCTTTTTTATAACCTTTTCTTGCCTCAGTTATCTTACTGGGGGTGCTCCCAGATTCTTTAAGTGCCAGTAAGAGAGCAGAGTGAGCACTAGAACAGGCATGGTCAAACCAGTTTTTAAACTTCCTGGGTTTAGGTTTCCCATGGGAGGTGAGACTCCCCTGGGCGTGTTTAGTGATTCTTTCGAAAGCATCCAGAATCACTTTCGGTTCCTCCCCTGAAGAAAGACACAAGCTAAAATCCTCTGTTTTGCTTTCATATAAATTGACGAGGAAATCGGCCGGGGTAATGACATCCCATCTAAGTCGTCTGCCCTGGCTTGTAGGCTCAAGATTTGAATTAGAGATCAAAGGCTGAGGAACATCTTTCCTCAAAGCCTTAACTTTGATTTCCAAAATTAGTGGGTTATGGTCACTTAGGCCATTTTCTGTAACACAAAACGAGCCCAATAGGTTCAGCATGTTACGTGGTACAAAAATATAATCGATTGTACTACCGTGGCCATGACCAGTAAATGTGTGAACCGGGTCCGACAAGTCTTGAACCGGCATGTAGAGATAATAAGACGATACTATATTCTCTAGAAAGATCCCGCCTTTAGTGTGCTCAAAGTGGGTCACTTCATTTGGGCAAAAATCTAAATAATTATTTAAGCAACAGTTAAGGTAACATAAGTGTATATTAAAATCGCCAAAAAGTAAAAGAAGATAAGGTTTTTCATTCAATGCATCAAACTCATCCAAGAAACTGAGTAGTGCTTTGAGATGTTCCAGTTCTTCCGTCCTAGTAAATGAATTGTAAAAATTCACCACCAAAAATGATGGCAGGTTAACACATTCCGTTTTCACTGCTAGGATGTGAGGAGAGTTAGTTGGTAATAACTCAATATTATAACGAAGCTTTAGGCTGAATAATAACAGGAGGCCCCCTCATGGTCTCCCCATATCCGAGGGTGTAGCATATTTAATAAAAGATTGGTAGCCATCCATAAAAAAAGGATCTTTGTCCTCCCATGTTTCTTGTAAGGCAATTATATGATATGAGGAGAGAAAAGCCAACCAATTTAGATTGCCTCGTTTGGACCGAAGACCAGCTATGTTCCAAGATAATGCAGAAATTAAATCTGCAGCTGGAAGGTCCATTATGTGCCCTTGATCCTTAGTTAGAGTGTTAACCAGGTTAGATAAACAAGGTAATGGAGCAACCTCTACATCATTCCAAGGTAAGTCCACGCCCATGTTTTCCCCATTAAAAATGGGCGCATTTCCTTTCTCGACTGCATCCTCAGATTGTAATGGCAAATTATTAACTAGTGCAGTGGAAGGGGCATTATTCGCCGTGACGGGAAACCCAGCAGATAAAGGCTCAGAAGAATTAGAAACGTCTATACTAAAAACATCATTATTTAAATAAGCTCCATTATCACTAAGTCAATCGTTAGTATCTAGAGTGCTAAGGGCTTCAAATCTATTTGATAACAACAAAGGATTACTAGTAGGGGCGTACTGAAGGGGACGCTCTCTCTGTCTGCCCTGACCTGCAGGAGATGGTGGATAAAAGAAACCCAATGGAAGAATGTTAATGTGGTCCTGATGAATTCTAATAGACCCTGCTTGTCTAAAAATGTGATCAACTATATCAGGGGTGCTGAAGTTCACCACAACGCAATCGCCCCTCAGAGACTTATTAGATTTCCCCACCCACGGGACCTTTCTCACCATTTTAAAACAATCATAGAGGTGACTCCCCAGGACTGTCTTTCCTGCCAAAAAATGAAGGGTTTTGTTTTTCAGAGTAGACCAGTGCTCTTCTTTACCATCACTAGTCTTAGGAACGTTGGCCAAGATAACGGTGTAAGGGCAGGCTTCTGGGGGCAGATTTAATGAGCGTCCCTCATATGCCAAATGTCCCTGAACTCTTCGGCTTTCAATAATATTCCTCGGGCCTAAACTGGTACCGTTAATGCTCGGGGCAGGTGGTAAGGGGATTGCTGAACTTGCAACAGTAGTTGCCATGATGTCAATCATATCCCCTACTCTAGTAGTAACTTCACCGAGGGGTAGTAAATCAGAGGGATTAGACCTTGGCACAGGGGCGCTTTGAACAGCAATGTGGCGCTCAATAAGAGTAAGTCTGTTATCAATCTCACTGAGTCTATCCAAGACTGGGGATATACACCTACTCAATCGTTCATCCAGCTGCTTAATTACATCAGCTAACATGTCTCTAAAAATAACAGCCCCCCCCTGGGCAACAGACTCCATAACACCGCTACCTGAATGAGGTGTGGCCTCGACCACTGGACTCTCTACCGGGTGAGTCGCCCCCTTAATAGGATCATTATTTCTGGATTGTTTAGCGTGATGACGAGGTCCGTTAGGAGCGTGAATGGCTTTCCTCTTACCTTTAGAAGCTTTAACATGGGCCACAGAGGAAGTTTTTGGCTGCCTAGTACGTAAAACTGGGGGGGAAAGAGAAGGAGAAGGACTGGACACGTTCAACGATGATTGAACGCTGGGATGATAGAACTCAGGTGCGGGCCCAGGGGAAATAGAGTGAGAAGTCCCAGAAGGAGCAGCCAACAAGGGTTGAGAAAGGGACTCTAGTGACAACCTTTTTTCCACGATCTCAATTTCTTTAGAGACAACATGTTCGGCTTTTTTCAAAAAGGCGTCTAAAGTTCCAGGACCTCCCACTATCTGAGCCTTGTTGAAGTTCTTAGCCATGACTTGTGCTGAACAAACAGATCCTTGCCGTAGACTGTGTATGACAGCCCCAAATCACCGTGTAACGTTCGTGCAGGATAAGAGGGGTGGCCCAGCTCAGCCCTGTCCAGCCCCGGACGGCCACAGACGGCCCGCCCTTTGCCCGGGCTTAGCCCGGCGATGCCCGCGCGCGTCCCGCGACGCGGGGGGTGAAGCTGTTTTTGTAGCGCCTTCAGGCGCGAGATGCTGTAGGTCCGCTTCCGCTTCCGGTGGGCAAAGGAGCCTGGGAAATGAAGTTTCCTGCTCCCTCCGCGCTGCAGTCGCCGAAGTCACCGATGCGACGGCGGGAGGGAGAGACGATCCACACAGAAACCCCCAAAGGCCAAGGCAGTGAGCAGGTAGGCACGGCGTTTTCAGACAGCCCCCGCTCTGCCGGGGGTGAAGCTGTTTTTGTAGCGCCTTCAGGCGCGAGATGCTGTAGGTCCGCTTCCGCTTCCGGTGGGCAAAGGAGCCTGGGAAATGAAGTTTCCTGCTCCCTCCGCGCTGCAGTCGCCGAAGTCACCGATGCGACGGCGGGAGGGAGAGACGATCCACACAGCAACCCCCAAAGGCCAAGGCAGTGAGCAGGTAGGCACGGCGTTTTCAGACAGCCCCCGCTCTGCCGGGGGTGAAGCTGTTTTTGTAGCGCCTTCAGGCGCGAGATGCTGTAGGTCCGCTTCCGCTTCCGGTGGGCAAAGGAGCCTGGGAAATGAAGTTTCCTGCTCCCTCCGCGCTGCAGTCGCCGAAGTCACCGATGCGACGGCGGGAGGGAGAGACGATCCACACAGCAACCCCCAAAGGCCAAGGCAGTGAGCAGGTAGGCACGGCGTTTTCAGACAGCCCCCTTCCCTCTATCTGTACCCCTCTTGCCTCTTTCTGTACCTCTGTTCTTTCTTTCTGTAATACTCTTGCTTCTTTCTGCACCTCTCTTGCTTCTTTCTGCAACCCTTGTGCCTCTTTCTGAACCCCGCTTAACTTTTTCTGAACCCCTTTTGCCTCTTCCTGCTTCTCTATTCCTTTTTTCTGCACTTCTTTTGTTTCTTTCTGCACCTCTTGTGTTTCTTTTTGTATCCCTCTTGCCTCTTACTCCACCCCACTTCCCACTTTCTGCATCTCTATTGCTTCTTTGTGCACTTTTCTTGCTTCTTTCTGCACATCTCTTGCTTCTTTTTGCACCCCTTGTGCCTCTTTCTGCACCCCTCTTCCCTCTTTCTGCTCTCCTCTTGCCTCTTAGTGCACCTCTGTTGCTTCTTTCTGTACTTCTTTTGTTTCTTTCCTGCACCTCTCTTGCCTCCTTTTGCACCTCTGTTCCTTCTTTCTACACTTCTTTTGTTTCTTTCTGCATCTCTCTTGCTTCTTTCTGTACCCCGTTACCTCTTTAGCCATCCCTCTTCCCTGTTTCCTCACCCCTGTTGCCTCTTTCTGCACTTCTGTCCCTTCTTTCTGCACTTCTTTTGTTTCTTTCTGCAGCTCTCTTGATTCTTTTTGCAGCCCTTGCTTCTTTCTCCACCGCTCTTTCCTCTTTTTGCACCCCTGTTGCCTCTTTATGCACCTCTGTTGCTTCTTTCTGTACTTCTTTTGTTTCTTTTCGCTCGTGCCCCTTTCTGCACCCCTCTTCCCTCTTATTGCACTCCTCTTGCCTCTTTTTGCACCTCTCTTTCCTCTTTCTGCACCTATCTGGCCTCTTTTTGCTCCTGTCTTGCCTCTTTCTGCACATCTCTTGGTTCTTTCTGAACTGCTCTTGCCTTGTCCTGCACCCCTTTTGCCTCTTTATGCACCTCTGTTGCTTCTTTCTGCCCTTCTTTTGTTTCTTTCTGCAACTCTCTAGCTTCTTTCTGCACACCTCTTGCTTCTTTCTTCACCCCTCTTGTCACTTTCTGTACCCCTGTTCCCACTTTTTGTATCTCTGTTGCTTCTTTCTGCACTTCTGTTGCCTCATTCTCCACTCCTCATAACTCTATCTGTACCTCTGCTGCTTCTTTCTTCACTTCTCTAGCTTCTTTCTGCACCTCTGTCACTTCTTTCTGCAAGCCTTGTGCCTCTTTCTGTACCCCTCTTCCCTCTTTCTCTTCCCCCTTACCTCTTTCTGCACCACTATTCCTTATTTCTGCACTTCTTTTGTTTCTTTCTGCAACGTTCATGCTTCTTTCTGTATCCTTCTTGCCTCTTTATCCACCTGTAACGCCCTGAACGTCTCAGGATCGTTTAACAGACACGACAATGAGGACGCAACCACTTGTGAAGGGTTAGTTCTTTTAATGAAGGCAAATAAAATACAAAGAACAAACAAAAGTTATAGTCACTGGAATCCTCCAGGCTAAGTACGTTACCAGCCCACAGCACGGATGGTCCTAACCGTCCTCTGCATATACGCCGATCCCGGCGTATGCCAACAGAGGGCAGAAATGAAATGGCCGACAATGCCAATCGGTAGGCTGTGAGGGGCACGAAGAGTGTTGGGGAGAATCGAGGAGTCAGGGAAACACCCAGCCGGGGTCTCTACCTGAAGGGAGCAGCCGCTCAACCTCTTCCTCAGACTGCACCGGGACGCGGAGTCACCTCCTGGTGATGCGTCACCGATACCCCAATCACAAGCAAGAAGACTGAACCGAGAGCAGCCGCTCGATCGATCCTGTGGACTTCCGAGTCTGTAACGCGGCAAACACCTCCTGGTGTGCGTTACAGCTGGCAGTCCCTGTGTCTCTGGTCGGGCTGGGAGTTACGACTCCAACCAGCAAAAGCGCCACTGCGCTTGGACTCAGCCGAGTCAAAAAGCGAAGCTCAATGGTTGACCGGTAGAGCTTCCGGGTCCTTCACAGGTGACGATGGGGCAAGACACGGCCCAGGGAGTAACGACTCGACCTACCTCCGTTCTTGCCTTACTGGAACACCACTCTGGAACACTGCTCTTCACGAAGCAGGTACGTCGGTGTAAACACAATATCCGACAGCCTTGTACCTCCCGGTTCCTCCCTTTATAGGGCGTGTTTTCCTTGAGTTATGTAACAGCTCTCCTGTTTACCTAAGGGCGTGTTTCCCTTGAGTTATGTAACAGCTCTCCTGTTTACATAAGGGCGTGTTTCCCTTGTATGACAGGAATTCTTGACAGTACATCCTCCCTCTCAGCGGCTCCCCACGGGTCCAGCGCTGGCAGGAAAACGCCGATGGAACAAGGAGACCAAGCGCGGAGCATGAACCCCTTCAGCCGGTTCCCATGAATGCTCCTCCGGGCCATAGCCTTTCCACGCAACCAGGTACCACAGCTTCCCCCTGCGCCATTTGGACGCCCGTATGCCCGACACTTCATACTCCACCTCCGACTCCACGCATACCGGCCTAGGTGTCCCAGACGGCTTGGAGGGTGCTGGTTTGAGCAATGATACATGAAAGACAGGGTGTATCCGCAATGACTGGGGCAAGCACACCTTCACGTTCACGGGACCCATACACTTGGTAATTCGATAGGGACCCATGTACTTGGGATGGAACACACTGTTCTTTCGAAACCTCATGTTTCTTGTGGATATCCAGACGTAGTCTCCAGTGCGGTACAGTGGCCCGGGCCTTCTCTTCCTATCTGCCGCAGCCTTGTATCTTCTCTTGGCCTCTATTAGGACAGCCCTTGAGCGCATCAACGTGTCTTTTATGTGTGCCACCCTGTCCGCTGTGGCGGGAATCCTGTCCTCTCTGAACGGATGTAGAAATGGCAAGAACCTGGGATGTTGGCCATAGTTGCTATAGAACGGAGATGACTGTGTGGAGCTGTGAGTGGCGTTGTTATAGGCTATCTCTGCAACCCATAGCAAGTCGACCCATTCTTCCCTGCCCTGGTCCACAAAACATCGCAGATACTGTTTGAGCGTTTGGTTCAGGCGCTCGGTTTGGCCGTCCGTTTGAGGGTGGTAGCTGGTGGACAGGGCGGTCTTAACATGCAGCGCAGTGCACCAAGTCTTCCAGAATTGCGCAGTAAACTGCGACCCCCGGTCCGACACGATCACCCCAGGTAATCCATGCAGTCGTACCACATTCTTTAGGAGTAGTGACGCCAATTCCCCGGCCGTAGGGACTCTCTTGCAGGGGATGAAGTGCCCCATTTTCGTCAAGTAATCCACCACCACCAGTATAGCCGTCATCCCCTGGTCTACCGGTAGGCCCACCACGAAGTCCAGTGATATGCTATCCCATGGTCTATCCGGGGTCGGAAGTGGATGTAAGAGCCCTTGGGTTCGGCCATGGTCGGCCTTCATGGTAGCACACGTAGGACACTCCTGTCCCCACCTCCTGACATCCATTCTCATGGTTGGCCACCAGAAATGCCGTCCCATGCTAGCCACCGTTTTTTCAAAGCCCAAATGACCTGCGCATGGAGAGTCATGGCACCAGATGAATGCTTGTTTCATTAGCCTAGGCGTGGGTATCAATAGGCACCTGCCCTTCAGGGGTATCCCGTCCTTCAGCTGCCATTCTCTGTGACTGAGGAGCCACCTCCACCATGCGAATGACCTGATCCCTCTCTTTATTCCCCTCAGGAAAGTATCCGGTTGGATAACTCCCAATACCATCCTCGGGGAAATGATGGAACGCTCGGTTGCAGGCAATGGTTCCTTAACTGCAGATTGACGGGACAGGGCGTCCGCCTTCCGGTTTTCCGTCCCCGGCCGATATGTGATGCGGAAGTTGAACCCCGCAAAGAAGATCATCCACCGCAGCTGCCTGGGAGAAAGGTGTCTAGTGGCCGTCATGAACTGTAGGTTCCGATGGTCCGTGTACACCGATACCACATGTCTTGCCCCCATCAACCAATGCCTCCATTCGGTGAAGGCGTCCTTGATTGCGAGAAGCTCCTTCTCCGCAATATGGTAGTTGCGTTCGGCGTCGTTGAGTTTGCGGGACATGTACGCAACGGGATGAAGCACCCCTGTGTCATGGTTGCGTTGGGACAAGATAGCCCCCAGCGCCACATCCGACGCGTCCGCTTCCACCACGTAGGGTTGATCCGGATCGGGGTGAGCCAACACCGGCGCCTTACCAAAGGCGCTTTTCAGGGCCTCAAAGGCTTTGTTCGCTTCAGGGGACCAGACAAACTCCTTGGACTTCCTCAGTAGCTGTGTGATTGGGGCCACCACTCCTGAAAATCCATCTATAAACCGCCTGTAAAAGTTGGCGAAGCCAATGAAACTTTGGACGTCCTTCACGCTTTGGGGCACCGGCCATTCTTTCACCGCCTTGATCTTTCGTTCTGCCATCTCCTGTCCCTCTGGACTCAGCATCACTCCGAGGAATTCCACGGATGTGACGTGGAAGTCACACTTGCTGAGTTTACAAAACAGCATGTTTTCCCTCAGCTTTTGGAGTACAGCTTTGACGTGGTGTACGTGCTCCTCCACACTGGACGAATAGATGAGGATGTCGTCGATATATACGACCACGTAGATATCCAACTCCTCTCTGAATACCTCATTCAAAAAGTACTGAAAGGCTGCCGGGGCGTTGCACAGACCGAACGGCATGACGAGGTACTCAAAAAGGCCGAACCTGGTCTTAAAGGCGGTCTTCCACTCGTCTCCGTCCCTCATGCGCACCAGATGGTATGCCCCTTTCAAATCCAACTTGGTGTAGATACGAGCTTTCTTGACCTGTTCCAGAAGTACACTGATGAGAGGCAAGGGGTACCGATTTTTTATGGTTATCGCATTCAATGCCCTAAAGTCCACACAGGCTCTCAGCTCCCCATTAGCCTTCGGGATGAAGAAGAGTGGCGAGGCGGCCGGAGACTTGGACGGGCGGATGAATCCTAGCTTGAGGAGTTTATCCAGGTACCCCCGGAGATGCACGTTTTCAGGCTCCGTCAGGGCATACAGCCTGCCGCTGGGAACGCTGGCCCCTGGCACCAGGTCGATCTGGCAGTCAAACTGTCTATGTGGTGGTAGCACTTCCGCCTTCACCTCATCAAATACATCCTCAAAACTGTGATAAGCCTGGGGGAGAGCCACATCTTTTTCTGCCGCTGTAGCCACCGTCTGACTCCCGCTCTCATCTGCGTCAAGGGATTCCGTTCTTATTCCACAATGCAGGATGCAATACGGTGACGTCATTTCGATGCGATGTGTTGGCCAATCCACAAAGGGGTTGTGTTTCTGTAGCCACAGCAATCCCAATATGACGCCATATTGGGGCGCTCGGATGATGTTAAAATCGATTTGTTCCAAATGGTTCCTCCCATATGTCATCGGAAGGACCCCCGTGTGCTGTCCGATGGGCCCCGTCACCAATCGCCTTCCGTCTACCGCATAGACGTCTTCGGGTACTGCTTTGGGAAGAAGCACTAGCCCTAGCCTGCATGCCTCGTTGTGGTCCATAAACATGCCAGTGGCCCCTGAATCCACCATGGCCACAACGGGTATCCACTGGTCATGCACTCCCACGTGCACCGTGATAAACAGGTGTCGTTGTCCCTTAGTGACCGAGTTGGAAAGTGAAGGGATGGATGAGTGACTCCGAGATGCCCCTTCTCTGGTCTTGGAGTCCTCTAGTTTTCCGCCGGTATGTCCACCACGGCTGTTACCGACCGGTTGGCCCGATAACGTGACGTCTTCGGTTTGGCAGGGCATTCACGTACGTAGTGGCCTTTTTTGCCACAATATAGGCACAATCCTTGTTTACGGCGTGACTCTTTCTCCGTGGCTGTGAGGCTCGCTCGTATTGCGCTGATGTCCATGGGTTCTCCCTTGGATGCGGTGGAAGTTTCAGGACTTCCCACCGTCACATAGGATGGAAGGGATTTTCCTTTTCTCCCATGATCCCCCTTTCTTTCACTTAGCCTATGTTCCAGCCGTAATACCAGGTTGATAAGGCCCTCACATGTCTTGGGTTGAGGGTCAATATGAGCCACGGCGTCCTTGAGCTCATCGCACAGCCCTTGATGGAAGAGCGCCGTCTGTTTAGCAACAGGCCACTTGGTTTCCGCAACCAGCCTTCAGAACGCGTTGAGATACTGCACCAGGTCGTTGGATCCCTGTCTCAACTCAAGCATTTCACGGTCCGCCGTGTATGAGTCAGCCCTTCTGTCGAATACCTTCAGGAATTCCTCGCGAAAAGCACCCCAATCACATAAGAGGGGGTCGTCCCTGCTCACCAGAGGTACGGCCCATTGTGCCGCGTTTCCAGCCAAATAGGATATAAGGAAAGCCACACGAGCCTGACTCGTGGGGAACGCCTTTGGTTTGCACGATAAATGTAGCGCCACTTGTGTGAGGAATACCTGCACTGTGTTAGGATCCCCACTGTACCTCTCTGGTGTTGCCAAGGGGATGGCTACCGGCATTTCCACTACTACCGCAGGGGTCTGGTTCGTGAGGGAGGTGCTGGGCGTGAGCGGGTCCAATTGGATAGCATCCAGTCTGGCTTTTACATCAGCTGTTTCTTGCCTAGAGGCAGCCACTTCAACTTGCATGGCCGCTAAAGCAGCCAGCACATCATCAAGTGTTGCCATGTCTGTTATCGACCGGGAGACAGTTAGTGTTATTACGGTCGGATATTTTGTAACGCCCTGAACGTCTCAGGATCGTTTAACAGACACGACAATGAGGACGCAACCACTTGTGAAGGGTTAGTTCTTTTAATGAAGGCAAATAAAATACAAAGAACAAACAAAAGTTATAGTCACTGGAATCCTCCAGGCTAAGTACGTTACCAGCCCACAGCACGGATGGTCCTAACCGTCCTCTGCATATACGCCGATCCCGGCGTATGCCAACAGAGGGCAGAAATGAAATGGCCGACAATGCCAATCGGTAGGCTGTGAGGGGCACGAAGAGTGTTGGGGAGAATCGAGGAGTCAGGGAAACACCCAGCCGGGGTCTCTACCTGAAGGGAGCAGCCGCTCAACCTCTTGTTCAGACTGCACCGGGACGCGGAGTCACCTCCTGGTGATGCGTCACCGATACCCCAATCACAAGCAAGAAGACTGAACCGAGAGCAGCCGCTCGATCGATCCTGTGGACTTCCGAGTCTGTAACGCGGCAAACACCTCCTGGTGTGCGTTACAGCTGGCAGTCCCTGTGTCTCTGGTCGGGCTGGGAGTTACGACTCCAACCAGCAAAAGCGCCACTGCGCTTGGACTCAGCCGAGTCAAAAAGCGAAGCTCAATGGTTGACCGGTAGAGCTTCTGGGTCCTTCACAGGTGACGATGGGGCAAGACACGGCCCAGGGAGTAACGACTCGACCTACCTCCGTTCTTGCCTTACTGGAGCACCACTCTGGAACACTGCTCTTCACGAAGCAGGTACGTCGGTGTAAACACAATATCCGACAGCCTTGTACCTCCCGGTTCCTCCCTTTATAGGGCGTGTTTTCCTTGAGTTATGTAACAGCTCTCCTGTTTACATAAGGGCGTGTTTCCCTTGAGTTATGTAACAGCTCTCCTGTTTACATAAGGGCGTGTTTCCCTTGAGTTATGTAACAGCTCTCCTGTTTACATAAGGGCGTGTTTCCCTTGAGTTATGTAACAGCTCTCCTGTTTACCTAAGGGCGTGTTTCCCTTGAGTTATGTAACAGCTCTCCTGTTTACATAAGGGCGTGTTTCCCTTGAGTTATGTAACAGCTCTCCTGTTTACATAAGGGCGTGTTTCCCTTGAGTTATGTAACAGCTCTCCTGTTTACCTAAGGGCGTGTTTCCCTTGAGTTATGTAACAGCTCTCCTGTTTACCTAAGGGCGTGTTTCCCTTGAGTTATGTAACAGCTCTCCTGTTTACATAAGGGCGTGTTTCCCTTGTATGACAGGAATTCTTGACACCACCCCACTTCCCCCTTTCTGCATCTTTGTTGCTTCTTTCTGCATTTCTCTTCCCTCTTTCTGCACCGCTCTTGCTTCTTTCTGCACTCCATGTGCCTCTTTCTGCACCCCTCCTACCTCTTTCTGTACTACTTTTGCCTCTTTCTGCACCTCTGTTGGTTCAGTATGCACTTATTTCGTTTCTTTCTGTACCTCTCTTGCTTCTTTCTGCACACCTCTTGCCTCTTTCCCCACCCTTCTTCCTCCTTTCTGCATCTCTGTTGCTTCTTTATGCACTTCTTTTGCTTCTTTCTACATGACTTTTGTTTCTTTCTGTACCTCTCTTGCCTCTTTCTCCAACCCTCGTCCCTCTTTGTGCACCCCTATTCTGCACTTCTTGTGCTTCTTTATGCACCTCTGTACCTTCTCTCTACACCCCTCTTCCCTCTTTCAGCTCTACTCTTGCCTCTTTCTGCACCTTTGTTCCTTCTTTTGCACCTCTTTTGTTTCTTTCTGTAACTCTCTTGCTTCTTTCTGTATCCCTCTTGCCTCTTTCTCCACCCCACTTCCCCCTTTCTGAATCTCTGTTGCTTCTTTCTGTACTTCTCTTGCCTCTTTCTGCACCCCTCTTCCCTCTTTCAGCTCCACTCGTGCCTCTTTCTGTACTTCTGTTCCTTCTTTCTGCACTTCTTTTGTTTCTTTCTGCACCTCTCTTGTTTCTTTCTGCACCTCTCTTTCCTCTTTCTCCACCCCTTTTCTCTATTTCTGCACCTCTGTTGCTTCTTTCTGCACTTCTCTTGCTTCTATCTGCAACATTTTTGCTTATTTCTGTACCGGTCATGCTTCTTTCTGCATCTGTCTTCCCTCTTTTTGCACCCCTCTTGCCTCTTTCTGCACCTCTGTTTCTTCTTTCTGTACTTGTTTTATTTTTTTCTACACATCTCTTGCGTCTTTCTGTGCCCCTCTTGCCACTTTCTGCAGCCTTCTCTCTTTCAGCACCTCTCTTGCTTCTTTCTGCACCTCCCTGGCCTATTTCTGCACTTCTCTTGCCTATTTCTGTAGCTTTGTTGATCCTTTCAGCACTTCTCTTGCCTCCTTCTTCTCCCCTCTTTCCTCTTTCCTCTCCTCTCTTGTCTCTTTCTGCATTTCTCTTGCCTCTTTCTATACTCAAATGGGAAGTGGAAGCTGTCAAATTTATAGGTCTGTGTGCTCTCGTGACTGAGGTATATGTCTACTTGTACATGTATTCCCACATGTATTATGCATCTGAAGTTGGTAGCTTAAAAAGCGGGTAGCTTCTCCTGTAGGTGGTTAAATCTTCTTAGTTCTACTCTGTCATTTAGATGCACACGTAGACATGTCTTATGTAAATACGTGTTATAAAGCCCCTCAAAAATACTATTGAATACCCATGTGCCCTGTATTATAAGCAAAATCAAATACATACACCTTTTTTTACAGAGATTTACAGAGTATGCTGTTTGAAACACAGGTATTCAAGTATTTGTATGTTTATTTTTATGTAACACGTCACAAGGTAAAAGAAGAGACACACGCATGCATACCTTCATAAACTTGGTCAGACTTCCAACAGTAATAAGGTTAGGATTGCTGTTTTATATCAGGTTAGCCTAACATTCTGAAAAGTCGATGAATAGTGAGGCTTCAAGAGAAAAGTGAGGTTTAAGACATCTTGGGAGAAGGATTAGTGATTAGGCTACTTTGTATGAGGCTGTGGAACGGTAGTGTTAAAGTAGGCCTCTTTCTGCACATCTGTTGCTTCTTTAAGCACTTTTCCTTGCTTCATTCTGCACCTTTCTTCCTCTTTCTGCACCTCTCTTTCTACAGAAACGAGAAAAATGACGACTGCGCACTAAACAAGTTTGCCAACTACTGCTTAGTTTGCAAAATAAAGGCCGTGAAAGCGAAAGTAATCGCGATCACAGCGAAAGTGATCGTGATCGCGAGGACGGGACGCGCTGTGTGTCAAGCATGCGAGTGGTGCGTGCGCAGCAGTGTACGGCGGCTGCGCATGAGCACGCTTGCGTGAACGCAAGCGCTAGGCCAGCGAGGTCTGGTAGATAGCACTTTGGAAACCCGTATACTAAATGTCGAGCAACAGCGCATGCATTGTTCTAGGACCGACCTAAACAGGGAAGACTGGTGCAGACACAGGGAAGAGAGGTGCAAAAAGTGGGAACAGGGGTGCAGAAAAAGGCAATTGAAGTGCAGAAAGAGGGAAGTGGGATGCAGGAAGAAGCAATAGAAGTGCTGAAAGAAGCAACAGAGGTACAGATTGAGGCAAGAGAACTGCAGAAAGAAGCAGGAGAGGTGCAGACAGAGGCAAAAGAAGTACAGAAAGAGGCAAGAGAAGTGCAGAAAGATGGAAGAGAGGTGCAAAAAGAGGCAAAGGGGGTGCAGAAAGTAGCAAGAGATGTAAAGAAAGAAGCAAGAGAAGTGCAAAAAGAAGAAACAACAGAGTGCTGAAAGTGGCAAGAGGGATGCAGAAAGAGACAAAAGAAGTGCACAAAGAAGCAAGAAAAATGTAGATAGTGGCAAGAAAAGTGCAGAAAGAAGCAACAGAAATGCAGAAAGAGGAAAGGGAAGTGCAGAAAGAAGCAACAGAAGTGCAGAAAAAAGCAACAGAAGTGCAGAAAGAGGCATTAGCAGTGCAAAAAGGGGCAAGAGAAATTCAGAAACAGGCAATTGATGTGTAAAAAGAGGGAACATGGGTGCAGAGTCAGCTCATCAGCAGACTACAGAGAATCCAGAATGCCTCCACATGCCTGATCCTCGACGTCCCGCGCCACGACAATATCACCCCCCACCTGAGGAATCTGCACTGGCTCGTCTTCGACAAAAGAATCTCCTTCAAGCTCCTGATCCACCCACACAAGGCACTCCACAAAACTGGCCCAGCATATCTCAACCGTCGACTCTCCTTCTATATACCCAACAGGAAACTCCACTCCGCTGACAACACCCTGGCCACGGTCCCATGCATCCGGAGAACTATTTTCGGAGGCAGATCCTTCTCCCATCGCGCCACCAAGACCTGGAACACCCTCCCCCTCGACCTGCAACAAACCAAAGACCTACTGACCTTCAGGAGACAACTCAAGACCTGGCTTTTGACCAGTAACAGCACAACCCCCCCCCCACCCAGAGCCTTGAAACCCTACCGGGTATGTGGTGCACTTTACAAATTATGTGATTGATTGATTGATTGATTGAAAGGCAGGAGAGGTGCAGAATGAGGGAAGAGGAGTGCAGAAAGAGGCAGGCGGGGTACATAAAGAACCAACAGAGGTACAGAAAGAGGCAAGAGGGGTGCAGAAAGAGGCAAGAGAAGTGCAGAAAGAAACAAAAGAGGTCCAGAAAGAGGCAAGAGAATGGCAGAAAGAGGCAAGAGAGGTGCAGAAAGAGGCAATAGAAGTTCAGAAAGAAGCAACAGAAATGTAGAAAGAGGCAAGAGAAGTGCAAAAAGAAGTAACCAAAATGCAGAAAGAGGCAAGAGAAGTGCAGAAAGAAGCAACAGAGGTGCAGAAAGATGCAAGAGAACTTCAGACAGTTCTCACACGGTTTCTGTAATATGGAACTAGGTCATACCATACATCATCTCCCTCACTGCCCATTATTCTTGATTACATTTGCAGTTTAAAATATATGGAGTAACGCAAAGAGCTACAATATAGCATAGACATTGCAAGTCACCCAGGAGTTCAATGGACGAAGTGCATGTTGGAGTTCATTTATATCTCAGAGCACTCTGAGGTGGCTTGCAATAGCCCTTTCATGTAAAGCAGGAAGTACTTTATTCCATATAATACATGGTCAGTCATACTCCCTGCCTAACTCCCACTGGCATTCAAAGCTAAAGCTCATGGCCTCTCTGAGGCCACCTAATATTGCAAGTAATGCAGTGTAGCTCACTTTGAAAACCTGTTTTAAATGTGTGGTGACATGACAGATGGTTAATTCCTGCTCTCATGTTCTGCCAACCAGGACTGCATTAAATAAACCGATGGTTGTAAATATATCCTCAGTAGCCGAGGGCTGGAAGCCTTAGGAGTAGAAAAATAAACATAAAAGAAACCTAAAAGAGAGATTTATTTAGGTGCTTACTGTTTTGGTCCAGGGATGTATTTGGCAGCAGACATAGTAACAACAGAACCCAACTGCTGTGTGTTTTAAAAACTAAAAACAAATGAGTTAAGATGTCATTGTCATATAGACGTCTTATAAACTTCCTTTGGATTGAAAATGCTGCATTCTAAGTACACACAGTCAGAATGCAGTAACAGGACCACTTATGACTCCCAACAGGAGCCTTTCAAGCTTCCTTAGGAATGCTGGATTCTGGGTATACCGTCAGACTGCAGTAAGACGATCACATGTGACTTCCTTTGGATTGAAAATGCTGTTTTCAAGATGTCTCGGTCAGACTGCAGTAAATAGATGATGTACATCCTTCAATAGAGGCCTTGCAAGCTTTGTGTGGATTGAAAATGCTGGATTCTAGATATACCCGTCAGACCGCAGTAAAGAGATCATGAACGGAGGACTTGCGAGCTTCCTTTATATTGAAAATGCTGAATTCCAAATGCCTCCATCAAACTGCAGCAAAGGGACCATGTACATCTTTTAATAGAGGTCTTCCAAGCTTCCTTTGTATTGAAAATGCTGGAATCCAGCTATCCCAGTCAGACTGCAGTAAAGAGATTGTGTACACTTTTCAACAGAGGTCTTGCAAGCTTCATTTGGACTGAAAATGCTGGATTCTATGTGTCTCCATGAGATTGCAATAAATAGATCATGCACATCTTTCAACAGAGGTCTTGCGAGCTTCCTTTGGATTCAAAATGCTGGATTCTAGATAGCTCCGTCAGACTGCAGTAAAGAGTCATGTACATGTTTTAATAGAGGCCTTGCAAGCTTCCTTTAGATTGAAAAGGCTGGATTCTAGATGTCTCCATCAGACGGCAGTAGAGAGATCATGTGCATCTTTCAATAAAGGCCTTGCAAGCTTCCTTTGGATTGAAATTGCCTCTTACTCCATCAGCCTGCAGTAACAGGATCTCATATGGCTTGTAATAGAGGCCTTCCAAGCACTTTCTTTGCATTGAAAATGCAGAATTACACATATTAGCTCTCCAATGACAAGAGAAAGCTTATGGAAATGTCCTCCTCAATGTACTGCATAAGGTGGTAGATGTTCAGGCCTCCCGGGTGTAGGAGAGTAGGATCTGATTCACATGGGTACCCCCACTTTTTGCTGGTGTTTCACTGTTTTTCCACCTTAGTCTGGCTGTGGCCCTGCTAATCAGGACCACAGCCTAGCTGCTTCCTCTCTAAAATGGTTTCCATGTACATTAGGTACATATCCAATTGGATTCTGGAGTGCCTTATAAGCCTCTAGTATATGGTATACTATGTACCTAGGGCATAGGTACCTCAGAGGCCTACCAGGGGCTGAAGCATGTATTAGGCCACCCCTGGGAAGCACTCCAAAATGACACCACAGGTCTGCTACTGCAGCCTGGGTAAGGTGGTGCGTGCACCCTTTACAGTGGTATAGGCTACCTATATCACTACTATTGCACCCACATATAAAACCTATAAGTCACTCCTATGGCAGGCCATAACAATCCTGAAGGCAGAGTGCTTGGTTTTTATGTGAGAGGGTGCCCCTGCATGAGCAGAGCCCCTCTGCAGCATTCGCAGTATCTCCTCTGATGCTGTTTGTGGTGCAGCCTGACCATATACTCTTAAGTGCATTATAACCTCGCGGTAAATGCTAACTTTGGGATGGCTGCACGGAAACATGTTGTGTTTGGTGTCAAACGCTTTGGAATACTACCCCCCCCCCCCCCACCAGTTCTGGCAGCTGGGGTAGCATTCCACCCTTCTAGAGGAAGAGGCATGTTCACACTGGTCTAACCCGGTAGGACTTTCTAGAGCCCTGGCATCACAAAATGGATGCCTCTGCCACAGACACAGGTCTGGCCTCCTGCTGCTGACCAAAACTCTGGCAGGGGAGGCCTGGACAATAGGTTTCCTGTCCCAGGGAGGTGTAACCACCTCCCCAGACAGGCAGATGTGTATTGGGGCTGGGCGGGAGCACTCTCTGGTGCTTTGAAGTCCTGCATTGGGGGCACACTTGGTGTCCCTGTGCATAGTCCAGTTCAAACCGGTTGCAGGGGCTAACTGCTCTGACATGAAACTGGACAAAGGAAATGGGTGTAACCACCCCTCTTTCCAAACCCTCCCATAGGTGGGTCCCTAGAGTATATCCAACCCCC
The DNA here is from genome assembly GCF_964204655.1 of Triturus cristatus. NCBI lineage: Eukaryota > Metazoa > Chordata > Amphibia > Caudata > Salamandridae > Triturus > Triturus cristatus. Next base: position 1,666,071,649 of record NC_140591.1, on the reverse strand, counting down.
AAACTTTGTATAAGTATAGGAACCCAGTCCTTGCGACTTTAGATTACCCTGGACGAAACTCTGCACCATATATCCTGGACCTTCAATGTTCTATCGCGACTAGAAGATGGAAGAAATCTCCCTTGGCGTCAAGGAGTGACTCCCCTGCTTGGCAGGCACCAAAGAGGCAACTGACCGGTCTGCATCGCTGAAGCTGCCGCCGGACGCCAAAGTCTTTGCATCACCAGAGTTAGATTTCCAGACTTCCTCGAGGCTACCCTGAGTCCACAGCAAAGCTGAGGCCCGTGGCTATCGTGGGTGACGTGGAACCGTGACCCCTGGACACGGTGAACTTTTGCAGCAACATCATCTTCCTGGTCTTCCTTGAAGTTGCGCTTTGGGCTCCGAGTAGCTCCAGCCTTGAGCATCTCCTTCACTGAAGATTTCTGGCCTCTACTCCATGAGTGACTCATGGGACAGTTTCCAGTGCGACTGCTTGAGGCTCCTTCGCGACCGCTAGCACATTGGCTAGTATGTCCCCACGAAGGCAACTTCTCTTCTGATTGGGCTTTCCTGGTTGCTCCAGATGTGCCCCGACTTACCTTTGCTGGGTGAGTCCCACAGACCTTGCTGGTCAGCACCGACATCCTTTCTCTGATTCCAAGTGACTTGCTTTTGCCAAGGTTTGTTGGGTCCAATCTGGTCGCTGACACTGCAGCACTTGACAGACTTCATGGGACAGCTTGAATCCAGCTCCTTGTTGTCATTAGCGCCTTCTGGACCTCGTGGCTGAAGAGTCAAGACACCCGTCACCTCACCTGAATGTAAATGTAAATGTAAATGGATCGCTTCCGACACTTCTTCTCTTCACGGCAGCAGTACTTCTTCGCCAGCTTCCATTGAAATCGACGACGCGACCCGACACCAAAAGACACCTATGCACCTAGCTTCCCTGGGTGAGGTAACACAAGTACTCCAGTGCTCCCATGGGTGCTAGCCCTAGAACTTCCTAAGTCCAAAGGGTTTGGTCCTGACTCTTTTCTAAGTGTCCCTAATCTTTAAATTTCCAACCGCGACATTGCCCATAGAAGCTAACGGGAACCCGCGGTTGTGTTTACACACTGCACACGGCCCCGTGGGTCCCCTGCGTCACTACCTTGGGTGGTTCCTTGGGGTCCCAGCGATTCTACAGGCTCTAGGCCTTGTATCTAGTTCAGTCGTGGTTCTTATACCACTTTATTGGTATATGGTTTAGTACGCCCCTAGGGCCCAAACGTGTATTTGTGCTATTACTGTTGATTGCTAACTTGTAAGTTAAGTACTTCGAACTCCAGCCTCATAAATAGACTAGAGGGGTGTGTTTTATATTAAATACATATATTTTAAATATATACCTGGTGTGGTTGTCCTTTCATTTGATCATTCAAGAGATTATAGACTGGTAAAACAAGCTGTTTTACATTCCTTCAAGACTTAGCCTGAAGGCTGCTCTCTATAGCTACCACTAGGATAGCTTTGTAATAAAGGTTGTCTTTGACCTATTCACCATAAGGGGTTGTTTGGACTGATACAGGGTGCCCACTATAACTAGTAGACAGCATATATCAGGCCAACTTCTCACACCGGGTGGCCTGTGGTTATGTTAGTTCATTGCAGTTATGGGCCTCTGTAAATGCATTTCAAGCGATTAAAAGTGTCTATCTGAAAAGTGAAAACACTGTGCAAAAATAAAAAAAAGTTCAGTAGTGCAACAGTGTGTACCCATCAATGTAAGGCCACAGGCATTGTCTCACAATACTACTATGTGAGTGACTGGGCAGCAGAACTAGCGAGCGCTGGAAGAGATGTTGAGTTGCCCCACTGAACATATGCAGCGAAGTAAAGAGGCCCAAGAGATACCTGTGCATTCACAGCTGCTAAAGGACCCTTGCCATGAATGGAACCGTAACCAGATATGGATGTTTTCACAGCCCATTAGAATTTGCAGGTCTACCTTTCCCATGGTTACAATGGGTCTGTCAGTCCAAGCACACTTGCTGATACGGGAAACACTGCTGTCTGTTGGTGTAAGATGTATCATTGGACTCAATGGCATTGGAACACATAATAGGACTATGATCACAACATAAACCAAAGTGTAAAAGTAATTAGATTAACCATCTGCAAGGTACCCTACCAGACTGTATGACAGTTGCAGAAACATTCTAGAACAACTTTTATTGGGCACAGCATAAACAAGGGTTTCCTTCTAGGTCCCAATAGGAAAAATGTAACTACCCATCCCAATATGGTTAGTGCTGTGGGCTGAAAAATCAGGACTGGTTTCAGGTCACCTCATGGAAAGTGGCGAGATGATGGACATGTATTCTCAAATACTGGATAGGCAAGCTAAGCCATTCATCCACACAAGGTTGATAGCACTGAAACTATCCAGGTGGCTTATAACAACTCCCACTATCACCTTGTGTGGCATGCTATATTTGGTGGTGTGCCAATCAGAATGCAGAGAATGCTGGCATTAACTACTGCTTTGCACTTGAGGAAAGTGTACAGCACAGACATGAGGTACAGTGGTAATCTGTATTACGAATGAGCAACACGAAGAAATACAATTTAAGCGGAGCTGAAAACAGTACATTATTATCGCTAGCTCAAAATCCAAACAGATTGTGTCAGAGGGCTGAAAAGGGAAGAGCAATAGTGGTAATGCACACCCACTTCTATCAGGAGAACGTCGATGAACATGTGGGAGACAACATCATGTCTCTCCCCCTAGAAGCAGATCTAACATCAGAAATAGCTGGTCATTTACGGAGGATTCTAACTTATGCAGAGGATATGGGTTGGATTAACAAAAAAACTAGAGCATTCCTAATGACCTTGTTAACAAAAAGATATGCTCCCAAAGATTCATAAGAGCATTACGAACCCACCTTTTTGTCCTATACTGTCAGGCTGTGGGTCTATTTTTGATCCAATAGGCAGATTTATTGACATTCACTTGCAACCATTTGTACAATCTTGGCACACATACATCCTGGACACGACAGACTTTCTAAAACGTTTGATATTTCTATGCTACGAAGGAGATGAACAATGGCTACTTTATACAATCAATGTAGTATCCCTTTATACCTCAATAGCACACACAGAATGTTTAGAAGCCATTGAATGGGCTCTTTTGCAAAAGGAATCTACTGACATAAACAATGTGTTTCTGTTAGAACACCTTCACTTTTGTCTACATCACAGCTATTTCACGTGGAACAAGACATTTTATTAACAGGTAAATGGCACTTCTATGGGCTTTGCAGGGGCCCCTGCTTACACAAATAAATTCATGGCACATTTTTGGAGATCCTGAATGGTTTAGAAATATAGAATATTTTTATCCATACATTGACGACATCTTCTTGGTGTGAAAGGACTCTGAAATGTCATTGCTTCAAAATATAGAGAAACTAAACACCAAAAATCCAAGGATATAATTCACCCACACCATCAGCAACAAAAAGCTACCATTTTTGGATGTATTGGTTGAACTAACAGACTCTGGTTCCCAAACTTCAGTCTACAAGAAACCCACTGAGAGGAATACTACTCTTCTGTTCCAAAGTTTTTATCTTCCAAGCTCAAAGCACAACTTGCCATATTCTAAATCGCACTACATCAGATGAATGTAAATGCAACATAAGGTTGCAAGAACAAAAGGAACAATAGATCCAAAGAGGATATCCCAGGGAACGATTGGATATTCATGAACACAAAGCGCTAATAACTCCACGAGAAGAATTGTTGACAAAGAAATCCAAAGAGTCTCCCAAAAGGATGGTATTTACATCTACATATTCCATCCATTTATTGAAGATCAAGCAAATTGTCCTGCAGAGATGGGAAATGCTATAACAAGACCCCGACTTCCATGGTTTATTTAATTTGAAACCATTATTTGCATACAAAAGAGCACACAACATTAAGGAGATTTTCACACAAAAAGGAAGCACCCTGAAACAGAAATTTGAAGGCACTAAAAAATGTCAGAACTGTATACATTGTAACAACGTAATTTCTGGCAACATCCACAAGCAAGTCATAAAACTGCTACACAGCAGATTGTAATACCAGCAATTTAATATATGCAATCAAATGCCCATGTGGCTTATTATGTATTGGCAAAGCTGAGAGAAAGTTGGAAATCAGGTTAACAGAACACAAGAGTAAAATCAGAAATAAGTATGTTAATTCGAATCTGGCAGTACATTGGAAAGAACACTGACACACCATAGCCCAATTGAAGTTTCAAATAGTGGAAATAGTTCCAGAAATGGAGGATATAGACAATACCAAAAAGTTATTACAGCGTGATGTTTATTGGATTAAACCAATGGAAACCATAAACCCTAAAGGATTGAATGACAAAATCGAGATGGCGTGTTTTTTATAGAATAATTGAGGGTTAAACTTCCACAGTATCACACAAGTAGTATGAATACACAATGCTGCAAGATATGAGTGACACAACACACAGGGACAATTCACACATTCAAATATTTCAGAGTGATTCACTTTAGAGTGTTCAAAATATAAAACAAGCATGAATAATATTGAATCATTAACGTTAGAACAGGATGATAGACACAGAGTCATGAAGCATTCATGAATTTGGATACACAGTTTCACTATCACTCTTGACACACTATTAACAGACTACAACTGCATTGTTCACTAACTTGGATGATTTTGTCTGGTTAGCAGGTTGATATTACAAACCAGGGAGTCTCTGAGAAACGGTAGTCCATCATCGCTGTCGGTTAGCCGGTATTTATATTATTAGTACACTTCTAGAGCAAAATTCTTTCAAACAAGTAAGGAGTAAGACGGAGAGTGGTGATTTACTTATAGAGTGAAAAGCTCTCAACATGGCGGGACTAGTTGACAATGATTGCGATTAGAGCTAATCTTTTCATGTCAGGTTTAAGTAAGCACGTTTCTAGATTCAAAACAGCGACTCATTGGAGACCACACAAGAGTTTGTCGGTGAACAATTTTTCTTGTGGATTGGGAGTTCTGTGATGCTACGGGTAAGCATATTGATAAAAATGTGGTTTTGGTTGGAGTCGAAGAGTTGCAATAGAGATGTGACACATTTATTTTATATTAACAAACTCGCACTAATCATCGTTTTTGAAAATTTCACAAACACAATTTTGAAATCAACGTCAGGTATGGATGCACTGGCAATTATAGATTGAATATCTATTTTGGCTCTAAAGATTTTGGGGCAGATTTACAAGCCCCTTGCGCCACGTTTGCATTATTTTTAACATGGGATAAGTGACGCAAAAGTGGTGCAAGGGGCTTATAAATCTGCCCCTTTGATTATAAGCATAGATTCCTTGTGGCTGATCCTCATTTATCTTGTAGATAGAGAATCGAACCTTGCACATTAAGGTAACTGTAAATATTTTTTGGGCATTAAAACGGCTACTCTTTTATTTGAACCAGTATGAAAGTGCCAAAAGCGGGACTGGGAGCACCAAGCTTGCGCACGTTATAACACAAGGTGTGTTTTTCATGGTATCATCCCGGGCACATTAAGAGGCCCATTAGGATGAAGTCCGCCCGCCACCCTAGCGGTGCTGGGACCGGCCACCAGTGGTGCAGCGGCCCCACACCTGCAATTAGGATGCCACCGCCACCGTGGCATCCTCCATTCCCAGCATTGTGGCAGGCGGTGCACACAGCACCGCCCGCCACAATGCTGGGAATGCACTGTGTGCATTGTCATGCACAAGGTGAAGGCACCGCTAGGTGCCTGCCACTATGTCCATGACAATGCAGTGGGGTACCATAGGTACTCCCCCTGTGCACCCCAAACCCCCAAACACCCTGGGGTCTGCAACAGGCCCCCAAAGCCAAAACCGCCTGCCTTTCCATGGCAGAGTCTCTGCCATGGAAAGGCAATTCCCCGCCATCATCCTAATATGGATGGCGGTGCCTGCAAGGCACCACCACCATAGTCCTGGGCTTTTCCGCCCGGTAGGAAATCGGCGGATTGCCTACTGGTGGAAAACCGATGGATGGTCTTCCCGTCTGCTGGGGTCCCCCCCGCCATCGTAATGTGGCGGGGGATAAGTCAAGCGGGCGGAGGAGTTTAGCGGATCGTAATGACCCGCTATATGTTTCTTTCTACACCTTTAGCATGCTTCATAACAAAAACTACAGACACACTTGAAATAAATATTGACAAACCTCCCTCTAACGAATATTACATTTTTACCCCCATTAAGTATGTGTATTTTTCATTTGTAGATTTTCCCCTGAAGAAGGGATGAAAGTCCAGAAATGCATTGGGCACATTTTTTACCAACAGACATGAAGATGATTTGAAATGTCAAAATTTGTTAATAAGATGGAAAGCTGATATTGCGTTATAGAAAAACTTCTACCCTGATATAATGTTGATTTTTTTGACAAAGATGTGTTAATGAACATTAACAAACACCATAATTCAAAAAAGCTGAAAGAAGAAGCAAGATCACTGGTTTGCAGATGAATATTACTTTATTTACATTGATTGAAATACTTGACACACAAGAATTACAGTTGTGCACGCCCTGTCGTAGTTCCTGGCTTACAGCTGGGCCCTCAGCACAGTGGCAATGTGGACATGGTAATCTATCTACGTTGAGTGATATATGGGAAAGGCAGATGCAAATTGCCTTCTTGCCTACACACTGCAAGTCTTTAACAGCTGTTAATTGCCCAGTCCTTCTATTATGTACCTTTGTCAGTAATTGCAGGGGGAACATCTGTGAACTCTTATAGCAGAGGTCATTAAACACTGCTAATATCCTGGAGAAAAGAGATATGACCATTAAATGTCAGGGTGGGCTTTTAAGGCAGCATTTTCATTAAATCAATGGCTATGAAATATGTCCTGATAACGCCCTAGCAGACCCTGCAGGTCGTGGCTGCAGGGGGTAAAAGTACTCAGAGCTGGAGCTTCAGGGGTACGGTGTGCAGGCACCGCTGTAAGAGCACGAGGCCCCATCCGAGCCTCATCCGAGCCCTCACTTCCAGTGGTGAGTCGAAGTATTGGCAGCACTGACAGCATTTTCAAGATCGGACTTCACTCATGGCAACAACGCTGCTGCTTTTTTCGTCGCAGAAGGTAGAAAAACCTTTTAAAGTCTTTGGGGCAGATTTACATGCCCCTTGCGCCACTTTTGCGTCACTTTTAACATAGGAAAAGTGACGCAAAAGTGGCGCAAGGGGCTTGTAGGTCTGCTCCTTGATTTCTCCAGTATATACGTACTGTTTTTCAAAGCCTGTCTGGCGCATCACCTTGATGAAGCTCAAACTCAAAATGCAACGTTGAGCCCTAAGCATATTTAAGTGAAGGTCGCAGCGATACTGCTTCCGGGCTACGATCTTCTGAGTTCTGATGCTAAAAGCTGCATCAACAAGCATCTTCACTCTGCAACTTCGGCCTCTCTCCTGTGTCTGCCCTGATAACCCTAGAATGTGAAGGTGGTCAATTCTCATTGGTCATATCTGTTTTCAAACCGTGGCTAACGAGTCGATAGACAAAGTTAGTGCAGATGTTTGAAGGTATGCATTTTAAGTTACTGTGGGGCATATTAACAAGGAACAGAGAAAATTAACGCTAAGGGCGCTTAGCGTTAATTTTTTTAACGGCCGCTATCTCTGGATAATATCGCCTGGTTATCGCGTTATTAACAACGCTAACCGCCTAGGCGATAAAAAATCCAGCAATAGTGGCATTTTGGGAGGTTATCGCTGGTAATGCAGCGATAAAACTACAATGATAGGAATATCCTTGTTGATAGGCCATGGTGGATTTAGCCATGTAATCCACCTCCCATTGGGTTACATGACTAAGTCTGAAAATTAGCAGATGTAAAAAAGCAGCGTTAACCATGGTTAGCGCTGCTTTTATTGTCTCTAACAGGGTTAGCGTGAAGCTTGATAATAGGAGAAATGTCAATTAGTGACATTTCTCCTATTATTTTGCTCTGGAACGCCCACTTTGTATCTCATTAGAGATGCAAAGGGAAGCGTAGTGAAAAAGGGTGCTAACATGCGATTTTGCATGTTAGCACCCTGTTGTTGATAGGGCGATATTTTTATCTCCGCTTCTTTGGCTTTTAAAGCCCAAAAAGTGGAGCTAAAGCCCTTGTTAATATGCCACTGTATTATTATCAAACGCTCTTTCTTCCTCACTTACGCCGTTTATACAGTTTAAATTAGATGTTACCATTTCCTATTTTACATTGACCTGTAGTCGAAGTAGATTTGTGTACAACAGATGTGTGGGTCATTCCACCTTAGATATAATTAGGCATAATGTTGTACATTCTGTATACATTATTAAATTGAGGTGGTAGATCGCTAAATGCTTTGATTCAAGGGAAACACAAGTCCCTCAAGTGAAATTCCCACTACTGATTCACTGTGCTCCACAAAAGAAAGAAGTTAAACCCAGCACCACACTAACCCTTCACAATCAAGGCGTACCTCACGTGCTGGTGGGTGGGCGACTGATGTATGTGGAGATCGATTTCTAATACTCGCTTCCCCACTTGGCCAAATTGTGTAATCCAAATTTGGAAGTGCTCCAAAACTCACTAATGCAAAAACAACAGTTGATGGAGAGAATGCCCAACAATGTCATACATTCACCCAAACTAGAATGGCATGGTGAGCTCAGACGTGAGTCCCGTGCTCTCCATGCCCCTGGAATCAAGCTATCCTGGCTGAAGAGGGGTGAAACCCCGAAACCGGTCCTAGGATGCTTGTTTCCAGTCCAGGGAGGACCTGGCTTGGCAGTTTGGGCTGGACTGTTCCCATGAGGCACAGGGTCAAGACTGATTTGCATATGGCTGGGTCCAAACTGCAATGGCATGGTGAGCAAAAAAACAATGGATTTAGGCACAGATCTCTGTACTGGGGTGAATGTATGACATTGTTCTGCATTCTGTCCATCAACAGTTCTTTTTGCATTTGTCACCCCGAGTGGGACGGGTATGCTCAGACGTGAGTCCCGTGCTCTCCATACCACTAGAATCAAGCTATCCTGGCTGAAGAGCGGTGGAACCCTGAAACCGGTCCTAGGATGCTTGTTTCCAGTCCAGGGAGGACCTGGCCTGGTAGTTTGGGCTGGACTGTCCCCATGGGGCACAGGGTCAAGAATGATTTGCATATGGCTGGGTCCAAACTGGAATGGCATGGTGAGCAAAAAAATGATGGATTTAGGCCCAGATCTCTGTACTGGGGTGAATGTATGACATTGTTCTGCATTCTGTCCATCAAAAGTTCTTTTTGCATTTGTCACCCCGAGTGGGACGGGTATCCTCAGACGTGAGTCCCGTGCTCTCCATGCCACTAGAATCAAGCTATCCTGGCTGAAGAGCGGTGGAACCCTGAAACCGGTCCTAGGATGCTTGTTTCCAATCCAGGGAGGACCTGGCCTGGCAGTTCGGGCTGGACTGTTCCCATGTGGCACAGGGTCAAGACTGATTTGCATATGGCTGGGTCCAAACTGGAATGGCATGGTGAGCAAAAAAACAATGGATTTAGGCCCAGATCTCTGTACTGGGGTGAATGTATTACATTGTTCTGCATTCTGTACATCAACAGTTCTTTTTCCAAAGCTCACTAGTTGCAAAAGCCCGAATAAACAGTGCCATGCATCTGTTATCTGTGATCAGACCGGTCCAGAGCATCCAGGTCTGCCAACGAGATTGTTGGGAACCTTTGGTGTATTTACCCTTTTTTATAACACAATTTCTTCTTTTTTCCTAGAGTTCGGATTGTGGCAGATCTGCGGCCAGAGGTCAGGACAGGCATGGGGCTTGCCCGCGATCCAAAAATGTAATTAACTGGGGTCAATAGGAATGAAGTTCAAGTTTCCGGAGCCACGATTGACTATTAAGTGGCATCCCTGGGTTTAGGTGGAACGAGAGATTGTGTGTGTAGTAGACACACGGCAGAGCACCATCATTAAAGTAACACTGCCGGTCGCTTTTAAGCCAGGTCAGCGCCTTGTGTCAAAACTGGCACTGGTGATCAGAGCATGCTGAACAAGAGATTATTGCCTGCGAAGGTACCTTGCTTGTCTGTGGGCATGCTGCCCTGGTGTCATGGTGCCCTGCTGGCATGAGAGACAAACAGAGGCACACTAAGGGCTGAGATTGTAACGTCTAAGAGAACACCCAACTGCACTTGCTTTGACACCCCTGACCTCTGAGAGTTATCAAGAGACTTACACTGTTCAACAGCAGCCGGCTGTCAACCATCATGTTGAGGAAATATGAATTTTTATGATCGATTGTGTCCCCTATCTTAGACCCCAACGGCTCCATGTACATGCTACAAGTACATGTATGTTCCCTCCACTTCCAGCTATGAAGACGCAAATACATATGCGTCCAACGTTAACATGTCCTCTTTCAGATCCACCATGAATGGATCGAATATTCCGTTCCTAAGTATGCCTTGCCACCGTCTTTATATGATGTACTTTTCACGTTTTTCAGCTCTGGCAAGTTAGGCCCTGAATTCTGCCATCGAGCTTTTCCTGCCTTCTGCCTCTAAAATGCTCCAGCCTGGACCTGTATCTGTATCCATGACCTTTGTCTAACTTCCTGCGCGACTAACGGTGCCAGGCCCGGCCTGTTGCCTGCCAAAGACTGTATTCAGCCTTCAAGTTATCTGCTCCGCTCCTCGAGAAATACATTCCTGTCTAGTAGTTTAGGTAAACATCCCTCCAGCTACAGAGCAAAGGGCCCGGCCTTACTGTCTCCGTGCAAGTAACTCATAGCTCCTGTTGCCATGGTGGGCCCATGCCCCCTCGCATCTCATGTAGACACGTAGACGCTTATACACGCACTAGTAGTTAGTATAGGATAGCCTCTGCCTGAGAGACCTTTCCTTCCAGATAATACAGTTCCTTAAACACAAGATATTAGATACGATTTGGGATTAGGTTGTTCTGACATCCCAGACTTCTGTCTCCTCATGTAGGGCTAAATGTCAAGTCCCCTTCACCCTCCAGTTACACGTCAAACACAGGTCATGCTACTGCGCGCACATCTCTGCCATGTATTTCTGCAGACCTTGCAGGATTCACTTATGGATCCACCCACCTGTGTCATCATCAGAATGACGTTTCCAGTACATGCCCTCATGCACGCCTATTGTAACGCCTTTTTCATTACGTATGTGTATTCTTATCTCTCTTCTCAACTGTCACGCCTTCTGCATATGTCTTCACTGTAATGCATCTACTATATATATGATGACCTGTCAATAAAGTATTGCCTCTATCCCTTCCCGAACCTTAGTGGTGACGGAATACGATTGCCTGGTTCGAACCAATTCCTTTGTAAGGAATAAACCCATTTTTAAAACCTCAAATACCACGGATTCTGCCTCTTATTTTTACTGAGTTATTCTTATTGAATTTTACCGCATAAATTAAGTCAGGTAATTAAAATTTACCACATAATTGGCTCCCGAATAAGGACACCTCTCACACCCCACGCGCCGGAGGTGCATTGCAGACCCGGTCTCCTGCCACAGCCGGACGGACAACTACGCGTACCTGCAGGATTTCCTGTACCTCCCTCAGGCCAACGGAGGTGACTGAGGCTGCGATCAACACCCAGACGAGGCGGTGAGGAGTGCGGAGGATCCCGACCAGAGCCTAGCTGAGAGAGCAAGATCCGAGGTATAAAGAGGCCCACCAGGTTCCGAAGTTCCGAAGTTCTGAAGTAACTAAGGCACGAGTCGAGTCCAGTCCAGTTTGGTCTAGTCCAGACCAGACTTTCCGAGGCCTTCTGTTCCGTTCCGTGCTTCCCGGTGAGTACCGTTGCTGGGGACGCATCTAGACGTGCGCATTGGTTTGTGCCGGTCAAGACGGGTTTGGGTACACAGACCTGGTCTGCACTGTTTCAGCAGTGTATCTGTACTGTTTAGCAGTATATCTAGTATTATGCAGTTAACTAGTTTTATTCTAATTATTATTGTTCGTTTCAAAATGTTTTAATATGTTTTAAATGTCGTGGTATGAGTGATTGTTCGATCTTCATTACTGTGTTTATTGTATTAATTGTGTTCAAGTCCGAGAAAGAATCAAGTAGTAAGGTTTAAGATGCCGTTATTCTCGAAATTAAGAGAGATAAAAACTAGAAAAGGGATACTCGAGGAAGCCGTTCCCGTTCCACCTAGAGACACTCCAGGGTACTTTATGTACCATAAACATGGCCTAGATGCCGTATTATATCTCGACTTGTGGGTAGACTACACCAAGGATTTAGCAGAGAATCAGAGATGGCCCGCCGTTGGGACATGGGATGCAGATTGCATCATGAGAGTAGAAGAAGCATTATGGAGAAAGAAAGCCAGACAGTCACAGAAAGATGCCATTGAATTATGGCGTAAAGAATCGCATAGACGCACAGAGAAAGCGCTCAGAAAAGAAGAGAAAAGTAGGGAGGATTCAGACAAAGCCCGAGAAAACGTATTGGTTGAGGAAGGTATCCGAGTAAAAGCAGAACAAGTAGACAGGCAACGAAACACTCTTATGAATGGTATGTATCCTCTTCTGGCCGAGGGTTTACCTAAGGCCACCCTGGAAGTACCGAAAGATCTGCCACCTCCATTGCTTCCGACTAAAGTGCACCCCAAGACTGCAAAGGACATTTTCCTTTCTTCCTATTTAGATGACGTAGCCCCCGAATATGTTAACCCTCCGCCGCCACGCACACCGCCTGCTAATGGCGCTCGACCCCGAGAAAATCTGTCCCCACTCCCGCAGCAACATACTCCTCCGTCCGTTCAAAACCTTCCGCCCGTTCCTTCACTTCTCCCTGCATCCATTCTTCCTACCTTACACCCAACGAATCCTTTTGGACCTAGCACCTCAGGAGGTGCGACAGGAAGTTTTCATACGCCGCCATCAGTGCGTCGATTGACTTATAGGGATTTAGCACACCAACGTACACCGCAAACAGCGAATTATGACATACTTAAAGAGCCTCTTACAGATTGTAGATATGATCCAGTACCAGGTAAAGACGACAGAATGATGCTATCATCAGTACGTCTATGACGAGTTGCGAACTATTTAATGATATTACCAGGAATGATTGAACATCTAGACAAAATATATCACTTTGTCCAAACAGGGCAAGGTCCTGAAAGTATTGGCGAGGCCATGGCATACCAGAAAGTGGACACGCAGAAACTGTTGTTACGCTTCTTTATAAACTGCCTGATAAGACACAGAGATAGGCCAGGTGTAGACGCGGAAGAAATGAGAGCCCTTAACAAATGGGGCCAGAATATAGCAGACGGAAAACATGATAAACAGAATAATATAGAAAGTATGTACCGAAGGATCAGGAAAAAAAGTAGAACAAATATGTGAAAAAGAACAGCCTGAAAGAGAAACAGATGCAGATAAAACCGAGTCCTCAGGGGATGAGGAACAACTAGAAATGACAACAGGACAATTACAATTACCAGCTAGAGAAACGATAGCTTATGTAGGAAAAGGAAGATCCTTCAATAATTCAATACGTCCGATACGTCCAGAAAGTAAGAGAAGTTTTCAAGCAGCCATGTCAAACCCAAAGACCCCCGAACACTTGTTTCAGGCTACTGATAAAATACTTCAAGAACAAATGGGGTACCATGTACTCGATTCTATGGATGAACAAGAATTAGCCAGGTCAGCAGTACAATGGGCTGACAGTTCTGATAAATATAGTAATGATGCGCTAGTACATACGTTTTTGAATCTTTCACCAGACGAACAGCGATTAGCTGGTATATACATGATACAACATCTCCTTATATTATATAAAGGCCAACACTCCGATCCTGGTCCCCTCCCTGATATACTGATAGAACTACTCATGAATAAATGGAGAGGTCTAGGTACCGATCTAATTAAAGTAATTCTAGAACATTGACACAGATATAGTGCCTTTCTGTGTCCAGAGTACGATCCAGCTCCCTCCATGGAAAGAAAGACGTATTACTTAGACAGACAGAATCCCTTACGCGAAGTGCACCCAGTTAGAAACAATGATAATACTTTTAGACGCGTGTTCGTGTACACGCCTATAACTAAAATAGAACTATTGGAAATGAAAAAATTAGTGCCCAGCCATGACAGAGATCCAGCAGGTTTTCACCGTGAAATAAAAGACATGTTACTCATGGGTGATTATACCTATCCTGACATTATGAGAATATTGAAAGTATTATTACCTGCCGGTATTTACGAGAAACTCAAAGAAAAAGAGTGGGAGGTGGGAGAACAAAAGATTGATTGGACCGCATTAGAAAATGAAGAAAATGCCCGAACTGCAGGCGTAGGGCTTGGAGACAAAACTAAAGCATTACCAGGATTATTAGTACAAGTGTTGCCACGTTTATTAACTACGAAAAAGGAAGACTGGGGAGCAATCTCAGCTTGCAAACAGAAACCCGATGAAGACACTAGTGATTTTTATTCCCGATTTGAAAAATGTTTTGGTATTAATAGCGGCCTGAAAGCAAGTAGCGATTCATATCCACATCTTTTTGTAACAAAATTAGTCGAAAATTCCTTGCCCCAGGTTAAGAATAGAGTATTGAAAGTAGAGAGCTCTTGGCAAGCAAATACCCCGTCACAAATGTTACAAATGTTACAGTACCACCAGAATAGAATTAGAGAAGAACAAGAACACGAACAAAGACGTATGAAAGACACAAAAATGAAAATGCTCGTCGCCCAGTCAGTTCCAGCTGACAGTCATAAAAAGGGTGCGACACAGTCCCGTAATTCAGCAGTTCCTGTTAAAGGGACATGCAACTATTGTAAACAGCCAGGTCATTATATAAACGATTGTGCAGTTCTAAAACATAATATCTCTACGGGTAAAACCAAGGAGAGACCACGTCCGCCCAGACAGGATCAGATCCAACAACAAGTTCCCCAGAATGTACAGCCTATGCAAGCTGCACAACAGACCGTAGCGGTACCACAGTCACAGCCTATTGCCGCAACACAAAACACGACACAACAGATGTACCAGTATGCACAAAATGACTATCCCGATTATCAGCGATACACATGAAACAGCCTAGAGAGGGAAGTTGGCTTACCCCTTATAGAGGTACCTGTAGATCAAGAGGGTCCTTATGTACATAGTCAAGTATTAGGGAAAGACAGAAAGTTTTTAATTGATACAGGGGCAAGCAGAACAACTATAAGTCACAACGAGGTTCCAGGGGCACCACTCTCAGGCTCACAGAATATTTCCCTTGGATTTTCAGGAAAACCTATTGTTAATGAAGTATCGCAACCCCTTCCTCTTGCAGTTGGTCCATTGACACGGACTACAGATTTATTGCTTACAAAATCATGCCCAGAAAACTTGTTAGGTATAAAGACATTAAAAGCTCTAGGAGCTGTAATATGTTGTTCCCCGGAGGGGGTACGACTATTTTTGCGTGACTTCAAAGGTCACTATGTATTTAGAGACATGGATCACAGGTTACAGAATGTCCCTGCACATTTATGGGCACAAGGCCCTACTGATGTAGGTTGTATGCATATTACACCATATCGAGTCACACTCAAAGCAGGAGTGGTATTACCACGAATTCGACAATACAAGTTACCTCCAGATGCTGTAGTGGCTTTGCTGCAAATCATTGACGAGCTCATTGCACAAGGAGTGGTAGTGGAAACCGACTCCAATGTGTGTAATTCTCCTATTATTCCAATTCTTAAACGAACTGATCCAAAAGCACCCCCAGTTTATCGATTGATTATTGATCTGCGCGAATTGAATAAATGCATTGTACCACAATATCCCGTGGTTCCAGATATCTCTTCACTATTGACAGCTATTGATTCAGAAGCAACGTTCTTTACTGTAATTGACCTCAAGAACGCCTTCTTTAGCGTCCCAATTGATCCGGAAAGCCAATATTTGTTCGGATTTAGTTTAAATGGACGAAGCTTCAAATTTGCACGCGCACCTCAAGGATTCACAGAAAGCCCCAGCATTTACAGCCAAGCACTGAAAAGACAACTTGACAGTATCCACATGCCTGTTAACACTGCCCTGCTTCAGTATGTCGATGATCTGCTGATCACCGCCCGAAGCGAACCCGAATGTGAAAAAGCATCACTGACGGTTTTACATTTTCTGGCCGACAAGGGGCACAAGGTGTCCCCTTCGAAGCTGCAATTTTGTGTTCAGCAAGTTGTGTACCTTGGGCACTTGCTGTCCAAAGGGGGAAGACAGCTCATACCTGATCGCATCCAGTTAATTATAAACATGCCACCACCCAAGACACAAAAGGAGGTGCGGGCCTTCATAGGTCTCACTTCGTACTGTAGACAATGGATTCCCCAATATGCATTTCTAGTAAAACCACTCATTCAGTTGACAACCCAGGAGGCAGCGACTTCGACTGTCCTCCCTTGGACTCAGGCACATACACAAGCTTTTGAAGACTTAAAGAAAGCCTTATGTCAAGCACCTGTTTTAGCGACACCATGTTACAGTAAGCCTTTTACACTCTTTGTTACAGAACGCGAAGGTACTGCCTTGTCAGTACTCACTCAGGAACAAGCAGGTTCACACAAGCCGTGTGCTTACTTTTCTAGCACATTAGATCCAGTAGCTCAGGCTCTGCCTACATGCCTGAAATCAGTCGCAGCGACAGCTTTAGCGATCAGACAAAGCGATTCCATAGTATTAGGACATCAATTGACAGTGCAAGTTCCACATTCCGTGGAAGTTCTTTTAAACAGAACTCAGACTCAGCACTTGACTATAGCACGACTGACAGGTTACGAATTAACATTGTTTCAGCCACACAGAGAAATCAGACGCTGTAGTACATTAAATCCTGCCACACTTTTGCCATTAAGTGGAACAGACCCATTGGCACATGATTGCATTGAAGTCATTACTATTACGACGAAACCCAGACAAGACTTGACAGACGTTCCATTATCAGATCCAGACCTGACACTTTATGTGGATGGTTCATGCATGAGAACAAGTACAGGAGAATTAGTGGCCGCTTACGCAGTCACGACAGACACCGAAGTTATTGAAAAAAATTGTATTGACACATTGTCAGCTCAAGCAGCAGAGCTCATCGCTCTGACACAAGCCTGTATTCAAGCCAGAAATAAAAGAGTCAACATATACACAGATTCACGTTATGCATTCGGAGTTGTACACGACTTCGGAGTCCTTTGGCGAGAGAGAGGTTATTTAACTTCTCACGGTGCCAACATTCAACACGGTCCCCTTATTCAAGCTCTGTTAGATGCAATACATCTGCCTACTTCGATATCTATCATGAAGTGCAAGGCTCATACAAAAGTCACCGATATCATTTCCCAGGGTAACGACCTAGCAGACCGAACAGCTAAGCAAACAGCACAGAATCGGACTCATGTAACTGACTTGACAAAGACAATAGTTCCGACACCGACACACTGCATGACAGTTAAGGATCCCGCCCTTGATGTAATTGACATACAGACACATGCTACGCCAGAGGAAATCAAGAAATGGACTGAATTAGGGGGGATCCAAACAGATCAGGGATGGATGACGAAGGGAAAATCTACATGGTTTCTCCCTGACTCAATGGTTCAAGTTATCATTAACACAATACATAGTCCAGCACATCTAGGAGAGAAAGCTATGTTAGACAGTATTCAAAACATTTGGTTTAATAAACACTTACGAGCTGCAGCCAAACAGAAAGTCCGTACTTGCATGATTTGTTGTCAGTTCAACCCAGGTAAAGGCGTACCTGTAGAGCAAGGTGGATTTCAACCTCCTGATCACCCTTTTGAAGTCCTCCAGATGGATTATATCCAGATGGAACGATGTCGAGGATTCAAATATGTCCTCGTAGTTGTATGCGCTCTTTACCGTTGGACAGAAGCATATCCAGTCTCAGATTACACAGCCCCGACCACTGCCAAGCAGCTGGTTCGTGAATTCTTCCCACGGTATGGTTTGCCCCGTATCGTGTACTCAGATAATGGCCAACCGTTCTCATCCGAGCTAATGAAACACATTTCACTCCTGTTAGGTTATCAATGGAAATTCCACTGTGTCCGGCATCCCGAGGCAGCAGGTCTCGTGGAACGTCATAACCAGACTCTAAAAATTCGACTTTCTAAAATCTGTAGAGAGAGAGGCGTCGACTGGATAGTAGCCTTACCAGTTGCACTCTTTTACATGAGAATGGTAGCACATTCTCGAACAGGGCTATCCCCGTACGAGGTGGTCTTCGGTAGGCCACCAAATATGTGGGGGACGCCTATACCTCGTAAAATCACTGATGTTGATTGTAATATGCTGACAGATTACCTTGCTTCCTTGATGTCTGCACTACAATCTTGCCGTTCACAGGTAGCTGCAGCCTTTCCCGACAACACCGAGGTGAAGCCCCATGAAGTGGTTCCCGGAGATTTTGTTTTCATAAGAAATTTCGACAGGAGGAGCCCGCTGGAGCCTCGCTGGCAAACGCCGAAATTAGTACTCCTGACCACGAGGACAGCAGTGAAGGTCGAGGGTCGCAAGGGTTGGCTACACTCGAGCCATATCAAGAAATTTCATGGACTACCTTCTGATTTGAACTCTCAGCCCTGCCCCCCTCCACAGACTGATTCAAAACTCCCCCTGGTCGAGAACACTGCTGCCCAAAACTATAAACTGAAACTAAGGTCTAGCAAGTCAGACAATTTGATTGTTTAAGTCCTCTCCTAGGTGAATCGGTTAAATTAGTCTCTGACATGTATCCTCTAGACCGAAATCGAGAGAGAGATAGACAGAAACAGCTCAAGAAACGTGCATATTGTAAATTACTTCATAGTCACTGTATAGTGACATAGTTGATTATGTTTTTTCTAAATCTTCTGATTATTGCTGCAAGTATACTGTTGCACATATACTACCCTATTTTCAAGCGTGCACATTCTGCTTCCGATGTTACTGCCGAACACTCTTTTAGCGAATTACCTCCACATGAGTTGCCCTACAGACTTGCGCTGCGCAACAACACATTCATTAATATGTTACAACACTCCCATCAGGCCAACAACGTTACTAATTGTTGGATATGTGGCCGACTCCCTCCTTTTCAGAAATACAAGGGAGTTCTGCCCCTCTTTCCGTATCCATTCACACACAATGGTTCCTGTGGCGCATGGTTTAGTTTGATAAATTCTTTAGATTCAAATACCGTAGTTTACCAGAGCAACTGGGTATGGGGAAACCTGAACTTAGTGTTGCTTAAAGCCTGCTACCATAACAAGGAGGGACTTCCCAAAAAGACAGGAACTGATCTAGAGAATGAAGTATATGGATTAGGTAATTTTACACTTAACCTCATGATTCTGAATGTTGAATCCGAAGCTGCACCAGTCTTGCCTGCTATGTCCGTATTACCAGTCAAAGGTGAATTATGTGTAAGAAAGAATGGTTCAGTACACTTGGGTCATAGTAAATGTACTACTGTGATCGAATTCAGTGATCAAGGCAAGTCTACATTTAGATCTTCCCGTCATTCCTACTTCATTTGTGGTCATACCGCATATATACGTTTACCTCTAGATTGGGATGGTACCTGTTACATTGCATTCCTTCTGCCACCTGTTTCCCTAGCCCCTCCTGATTATCATAGAAATACCCATCTAGTACACAATAGACCCCAGAGAGATCTCCCGATTGTCGACTACACTGAAACGGCATGGGAACAATATACAGACTTCAATAAAGGTCTCTTTCCCTACATAGGTGTTGTCTCTAATAGTAAACTGATACGCAGATTAACGAGAACCCTTGAAGCAGTAGTGAATGAAACTACCTCTGCCCTAGGCAACTTAACAGAGGAGCAGTCTGCGATGCGGATTGTTGTTCTCCAAAATCGTCTTGTCCTTGACGTCATCCTGGCCGATAGGGGCGGAGCCTGTAGAGTCATCGGATCAAGTTGCTGTGTTTTCATTCCAGAAAACGCGCCATCAGTATATAAAGCCATAACTCGCCTTCATAAGATTGCAAGTCAGATACACCAGAATCCAGGCACCTGGACGTGGTCCGGTTGGTTCTGGAGCATGTTGTCAGCCTGGGGATGGAAAGTCCTATCCTTCCTAGGTATTGGCCTTCTCATAGTATTCAGTTGCTGCCTGTGTCTACAATGTGGACCAGCGATTTGCGGCCTGTGTGCCACATCATGTATTCCA
This sequence comes from Triturus cristatus, assembly GCF_964204655.1. Classification (NCBI taxonomy): domain Eukaryota; kingdom Metazoa; phylum Chordata; class Amphibia; order Caudata; family Salamandridae; genus Triturus; species Triturus cristatus. Next base: position 1,666,051,362 of record NC_140591.1, on the reverse strand, counting down.
CGTTCAAGTTTTCGTTCAAAATACCGGAAGGAGAAAGAAGAGCAAATGATGTTACATGAACAGATTGATGGATTCCTGAGGATCGATATCTCATGAAGGGTCCGTAGGGGACAAGGAGGGAATGAGGAACTATGAATTTTTATGATCGATTGTGTCCCCTATCTTAGACCCCAACGGCTCCATGTACATGCTACAAGTACATGTATGTTCCCTCCACTTCCAGCTATGAAGACGCAAATACATATGCGTCCAACGTTAACATGTCCTCTTTCAGATCCACCATGAATGGATCGAATATTCCGTTCCTAAGTATGCCTTGCCACCGTCTTTATATGATGTACTTTTCACGTTTTTCAGCTCTGGCAAGTTAGGCCCTGAATTCTGCCATCGAGCTTTTCCTGCCTTCTGCCTCTAAAATGCTCCAGCCTGGACCTGTATCTGTATCCATGATCTTTGTCTTACTTCCTGCGCGACTAACGGTGCCAGGCCCGGCCTGTTGCCTGCCAAAGACTGTATTCAGCCTTCAAGTTATCTGCTCCGCTCCTCGAGAAATACATTCCTGTCTAGTAGTTTAGGTAAACATCCCTCCAGCTATAGAGCAAAGGGCCCGGCCTTACTGTCTCCGTGCAAGTAACTCATAGCTCCTGTTGCCATGGTGGGCCCATGCCCCCTCGCATCTCATGTAGACACGTAGACGCTTATACACGCACTAGTAGTTAGTATAGGATAGCCTCTGCCTGAGAGACCTTTCCTTCCAGATAATACAGTTCCTTAAACACAAGATATTAGATACGATTTGGGATTAGGTTGTTCTGACATCCCAGACTTCTGTCTCCTCATGTAGGGCTAAATGTCAAGTCCCCTTCACCCTCCAGTTACACGTCAAACACACGTCATGCTACTGCGCGCACATCTCTGCCATGTATTTCTGCAGACCTTGCAGGATTCACTTATGGACCCACCCACCTGTGTCATCATCAGAATGACGTTTCCAGTACATGCCCTCATGCACGCCTATTGTAACGCCTTTTTCATTACGTATGTGTATTCTCATCTCTCTTCTCAACTGTCACGCCTTCTGCATATGTCTTCACTGTAATGCATCTACTATATATATGATGACCTGTCAATAAAGTATTGCCTCTATCCCTTCCCGAACCTTAGTGGTGACGGAATACGATTGCCTGGTTCGAACCAATTCCTTTGTAAGGAATAAACCCATTTTTAAAACCTCAAATACCACGGATTCTGCCTCTTATTTTTACTGAGTTATTCTTATTGAATTTTACCGCATAAATTAAGTCAGGTAATTAAAATTTACCACAATGTCACAACCGGGTCACAAGAAAAAAGGTGAAAAAAACGGCTGCCAACACTTCCTGGTTTGAAGTGTTGGCAGCTGATCAGAGTCAAGCTCGTGCTCAAGAGGGTTCGCGGATCCACCGCGGCCACCAGATACTAATATTTGTTTATGTATCTATTTCTCAGAAACTACTGACTGGATTTACACCATTTTTTTGAAAAAAGGTCGCTTTTTGAACCAAGACCTACCTTTTTGCCAAATTTGGTGTAATTCCGTTCAGCAGTTCAGGCTGTATCTTGGTCTAAAGTTTCCTATGGAAATTAACATGGAGAAAATGCATTTTGGAACCCCTTTTTTCTCAACCCCTGCTTGACGAATCACCCCAAAACTTTCAAGACCTGAGCGGGCCATTAGTTTTGAAAAATCCACGAAGATTCGTCTAATGGCGCCAAAGATATTGACAGAAGAAAAACGTTTTTGGAATAGAAACAAGGTCCTAACTATAACTATCTACTAGCGATCACCAGTAGCTAGTTATAGTTAGGACCTAGCTTCCATAGGAAAAGTACTTTTTGACATGGCTATAACTTTGATATAATTTGACCAATCTGCATGAAATTTCCCCCAAAAAGGGTCACAATGGGTACTATTGAGGGTGATCTGTGCAGCTTGAACTGAGACTTTGGGGGAGAAATGAGCTTGTGTTTGTAATGTTATTTCCCGTAGGAACCTTTAGCCACACTTACAGCCCGAACCACTGAATGGACTTACACTAAATTAGGCAGGGAGGTAGATTTATTTGGTGTAAATCTGTTCAGTAGTTGTTGAGAAATTTAAGTTTAAAATTATAGTAATATCTCAGGCCGCCGAGATTTCGCGGAGGTTTTGCAATGAATCTCAAATGCATGCACCAACGGGAATGCTCTGATTGGCTGGATGCCATCTGAATAGAAAGTTGCAGCCACCATTTTATCTAACGGGAATGGTTCCCGGGGCTGAAATTCTGTGTGAAAGCCCACAAAAAGGGTCAGCTTGGAGATCCTCTGACCCCATGGTTGAGAAATGGAGGTGTTAGTGACACAAGTTGTGTGTCCAAAATGTCTTTTTTTAATCGCGTGCGATATTCAACGCCGCAACAGCCAATGCAGCCCACCATGTACCATTGCGGGGAGATTGTGACTATCAACATCATCGTGAATATTGGTGAAAATATATTAATGAATCATTAATACGCAATGTTATAGAGACATTGAGATATTCATAAATGTTTTTATAGAATTATTACTGAGGAATATGTAGTCTTTTAGACCATATGGTGAATAATATATGCAAGCTGGGACATACCCTTTGCATGTAGTTCGAAGAAATTGTCAGGTGTATGCTTTTATAGATATTAACGGGCAGATTGTTATATGCACCGTTTTGCCAAATTTGTATCTGATTAATTTAAGTAGAACAGTACTGAGATAGTAAATAGACCACTAACACAGTGGTAGAGAGGCATCCAATAGGTCTTATGTTGTATTTTTTTATTTGGCTGTGCCATGCTGCATTACTTTCGAAGCACAGGGATGCGTTATATTTACATCAATTTGATGGATCCCTATGCTCTCCCCTGTGCTTGTGCACAACTGGCTGCCATGCAGCAACTGAGGTACTCTTACACCATGGTGCAAGGGTGCCTGTGCAGTGGGGATGATTGTTTTTGTGCAGGAAGGGACACAGTTCTGTACAAAAACAATCACAAGAGGTATTTTCCTCTTTGTATGCATGCTACAGAGTGCAGTACACATAGAAAGAGGAAATAATGAGGAGAAAGAAAAGTATTTCTCCATGTTGCATCTTTCTAAACCTCCCCTGGGGAATTGTAGGATTCTGACGCATTGACAGGTTTACGAATTGTTGCAAATTTGGATATGAGGCAGAATCCATGGGTGTTGAATGGAAACACCCACAGCAACACCTGTGGCATGCTTCTTTCACGCAGATTGCTGCCTGAAAAGCGCCTGTATTTATAAGGCCGTGAAATACTACGCAGTGTCTTGACATGGCTTTGTAAATATAGAGCATCACATTACGGCACTCATCCTCTCCCTATCCAACGAACCCAACACCGCCAGACACAACTTTCGAGAAGGCATGGACGCTGTCGCCAAATGGATGAAAAACAGCTGCCTACAACTAAACACCAACAAAACGGAAGTACTCATCATGGGCCCAAACCCAGAAGCCTGAAACGACACCTAGTGGCCCCCCGCCCTCGGAAGCCCACCCTCACGGACCACGCACGCAACCTGGGAATAATCCTGGACTCCAAGTTCAAAATGGACCGCCAGATCAACTCTGTCTCGTCCTCCTGCTTCCACACCCTCCGCCTCCTACGTAAATCCTTCAAATGGATCCCCCTCGAACACAGAAAGACCATCACAAACACCCTGGTCACCAGCAGGCTCGACAACGGCAATGCCCTCTATGCTGGAATAAACAAAAACCTCACCCGCAAGCTACAGAACATCCAAAACGCCACCGCAAGACTGGTCCTCAATCTGCCAAGACACTGCCTCATCTCCCAGCACCTGCGCACACTCCACTGGCTCCCCATCGAAGCTAGAGTCACCTTCAAGATGCTAACCCATGCTCACAAGGCCCTCCATGACACCGGACCAGCATACCTGAATAGCCGACTCAAATTCCATGCATTCCAAAGGACCCTACAATCAACCCAGCTCTCCTACGCCGTGGTCCCCTGTACCAGAAAGACCAGATCGGGAGGCCGCTCCTTCTCCTTCCAAGCGGCCATAGCCTGGAACGACCTTCCGCTCCACCTCAGACAGATAACATCGCTCCCCATCTTCGCAAGAAACGTCAAAATCTGGCTCTTCAACAGACCCCGCCATGATGGAATGGAACCTGTGAACCCCCACCTCAGCGCCTTGAGACCCTTACGGGTGAGTAGTCATGCTTAACACACACCTGATCTGATTTGATTTGATTTTGATTTGGTGTGTTAAAAAAAGTGATGATCCGGTAGTGCATGGGATTTGTAAATATGATTCCTTGCCTTGATGTTCATTTTAAAATTTACTATAGAAGGGATAAACAGTTTTTTCACAATGTATAAGTGGGAAGTGAGAAGTGAGATATGATGTAGCTGTGTTGCATAAGAGGGTGCTTAAATTTTAAAAAGTATCTAATAAGTAAAGTTTTGTGTTTTGCTCTGGGTTTGTTATATTGTATATGAGTAAGTGCATGTAGTAATATATCTAGGTTCATCTGTAGATCTAAAACTGCAGAAAAGCTTAAGCGCTCCATCCATCATCCCTATGGGTTTGCTTTGTTTGCCCTAAGTTGGCAGGGTATGCCCAGACGTGGGTCCCTTGCTCACTTTGCCACTGGATTCAAGCTACCCTGGCTGATGATGGCTGTTATCCAGAAACTGGTCCTAGGATGCTTGTTTCTGGTCCATGGAAGACATAGCTTGGCAGTTCGGTCAGGACTGTTCCCATAAGGCACAGGGTCAAGACTGATTTGCATATAGCTGTGTCTGAACTGGGGTGTTAAAAGTGAGCTAAAGAATGATGAGGGATTCAACCCAGATCTGTGACTGGAGGTGAGTGTCTGAAAAGATTCAGCGCTCTGTCCATTATCTCTTTGTGTTTGCTTTGTTCGCCCTAAGTTGCAGGTTATGCCCAGACGTGGGTCTCTTGCTCACTTTGCCACTGGATTCAAGCTAGCCTGGCTGATGAGGGCTATTAGCCTGAAACTGGTCCCTGGGTGCTTGTTTCCTGTCCAGGGAAGACATGACATGGAAGTTCAGTCTGGACTGTTCCCATGAGGCACAGGGTCAAGACTGATTTGCATATAGCTGTGTCTGAACTGGGGTGGCAAAGTGAGCTAAAGAATGATGATGGATTGAAGTTTAAACCCAGATCTATCACTGGGGGTGAGTGTCTGATAAGTTTCAGCGCTCCATCCATCATCTCTTTGTGTTTGATTTAAAACTGCAACATAACATGAAAACTGTGTTTGTATTATGTGTAAGTCAGTAGTAAAGCAGTTGGTGGATTGGCTAGGGTAAAAATGTTATATACTTCTTTTTTTTACAGAACAATATCTGCATAACTACACACAGTTACAATGCCTACAAAACCTTGGATGAAAAAGGAACAGAAGCAACTACAGTATTGTGAGAAGTTGGCCTGATATATGCTGTCCACTAGTTATAGTGGGCACCTTGTATAAGTGTAAACAACCCCTTATGGTGATAGGATAAAGACAACCTTTATTGAAAGCTATCCTAGTGGTAGCTATGGAGAGCAGTCTTCAGGCTAAGTCTTGAAGGAATGTAAAGCAGCTTGTTTTACCAGTCTATAATCTCTTGAATGACCAAATGAAAGGACAACCACATCAGGTATATATTTAAAATATATGTATTTAAGATAAAACACACCCCTCTAGTCTCTTTATGAGGCTGGAGTTCGAAGTACTTAAGTTACAAGTCGGTATTCAACAGTAAAAGCACAAATAAACGTTTGGGCCCTAGGGGCGTACCAAACCACATTCCAATAAAGTGGTATAAGAACCACGACTGAACTAGATACAAGGCCTAAAGCCTGTAGAAGTGCTTGGACCACAAGGAACCACCCACGGTAACGACACAGGGGACCCACGGGGGACGCGTGCAGTGTGAGAACACTGCCGCAAATCGCCATTAACTTCTATGGGGAAAGTCGCGGTTGGAAATTAAGAATTTAAGGATGCTTAGAGGATGACTACGAGAGAACCCTTTTGGACTTAGAGGTGTCTAGGGCCAACACCCACGGGAGCACCAGAGTACTCGAGTTACCTCACCCAGGGAAGCCGGGTGCATAGGTGTCTTTTGGTGTCAGGTCGCGCCGCTGTTTTCATTGGAAGCTGGCAAAGAAGTGCTGCTGCCGTGAAGAGGAGAAGTTTTTGGAGAGATCCAAGCCTGTATCAAGGATGGAAGGAACCTGAAAGCAGAGGGGACAGTGACCAGGGGCACGATAGTCCAATGCCCACAGATGTTGGGTGCTTCAGGTGAGTTGATGGGTGTCTTGACTCTTCAGCCACGAGGTCCAGGAGGTGTCAATGATGACCAGGAGCTGGATTTGAGGTGTACCACAAAGTCTGTCAAGTGCTGCGGTATCGGCAACCAGATTGGACCCAACAAGCCTTGGTAATCGCAAGTCACGTGGAAATAGTAAAAGGACGTCGGTGCAGACCAGCAAGGTCTGGGGGACTCACCCAGTGAGGGTAAGTCGGGGCACATCTGGAGCAACCAAGAAAGCCCAATCAGAAGAGGAGTTGCCTTCATGGGGACCCACTAGCCAATGTGCTAGCGATCATGAAGGAGCCTTGATCGGTCGCAATTGAAACTGGCCCTTGGGTCACTCGTGGAGTGGAGGCCAGAGATCACCGGTGCAGGAGGTGCTCAAGGTTGGAGCTACTTGGAGCCCAATGTACAACTTTGAGGAAGACCAGGAAGATGATGGATCAGCAAAAGATCACAGTGTCCAGAGGTCACGATTCCACATCACCCACAATAGCCATGGGCCTCAGCTTTGCTGTGGACTCAGGGTAACCTTGGGGAAGTCTGAAAATCTACCTCTGGTGATGCAAATACTTCAGCGTCTGGCAGGAACTTCAGAGTTGCAGACCGGACAGTTTCTTCTTTGGTACCTGCCAAGCAGGGGAGTCACTCCTTGACCCCAAGGGAGATTTCTTCAGTCTTCTAGCGGAAATAGAAAGTCGAAGGTCCAGGATATATGTTTCAGAGTTTCATCCAGGGTAACCTAAAGTCTCAAGGACTGGGTTCCCATACTTATACTAAGTTTGGGGGTTGGACATAGTCTAGGGACCCACCTATGGGAGGGGTTGGAAAGAGGGGTGGTTACACCCATTTCCTTTGTCCAGTTTTGTGCCAGAGCAGGGGCAGGTAGCCCCTGCAACCGGTTTGAACTGGGCTATGCACAGGGACACCAAGTGTGCCCCCAATGCAGGACTTCAAAGCACCAGAGAGTGCTCCCGCCCAACCCCAATACACATCTGCCTGTCTGGGGAGGTAGTTACACCTCCCTGGGACAGGAAACCTATTGTCCAGGCCTCCCCTGCCGGAGTTTCGGTCAGCAGCAGGAGGCCAGACCCATGTCTGTGGCAGTGGCATCCATTTTGTGATGCCAGGGCTTTAGAAAGTCTTTACCGGGTAGACCAGTGTGAACATGTCTCTCCCTCTAGAAGGGTGGAATGCTACCCTCACTGCCAGAACTGGTGGGGGGGTAGTATTCCAAAGTATTTGACAGCAAACACGACATGTTTCCCTGCAGCCAGTCCAAAGTTAGCATTTACCGCAAGGTTATAATGCACTTAAGAGTATATGTTCAGGCTGCACTACAAATAGCATCAGAGAAGGGTCTCCGAATGCTGCATAGGGGCTCTGCTCATGCACGGGCACCCTCTCACATAAGAACCAAGCACTATGCCTTCTGGATTGATAAGGCCTGTCTTAGGAGTGACTTATAGGTTTATATGTGTGTATGTATATATATATAGTGATACAGGTAACCTATATCACAGTAAGGGGTACAGGCACCACCTTACCCAGGCTGCAGTAGCAGACCAGTGGTGTCATTTTGGAGTGCTTCCCAGGGGTGGCATAATACATGCTTCAGCCCCTGGTAGGCCTCTGAGGTACTTATACCCTAGGTAAATAGTATACCATATACTAGGGGTTTATAAGGCACTTCAGAATCCAATTAGGAATGTACCTAGTGTACATGGAAACCATTTTAGAGAGGAAGCAGCTAGGCTGGGGTCCTGATTAGCAGGGCCACAGCCAGACTAAGGTCGAAAAACAGTGAATCACCAGCAAAATGTTGGGGTACCCATGTGAAGCAGATTCTAATCTCCTACAAGTATGTTTGCAGAAATGAGTTACAAAAGGGGCAAAATGCAGAAAAAGTGGTGAAAGAAAAAAGAGCTACTGGTATGAGGACAAAGTAATTTCTTAAAAATATATGCACACATTTGCAAAGATTACAAAATAAAGAAAATGAAATTTAGAGTATGAGAAAGAATAAGAGTGGACAAAATGCAGTGGACAAAGTGAAAGAACAGAAAAGATTGTAACAGACATGGATACACCTTAACCAGGAGACAGAAGCAGTTCAAGGAAATCAGAGCCAGAATATTTCATAGTAGAGTGGTAATACATCTACAGGAGAGAGGCACTGAAACAGAAAGAATGAGTTGAGAGAGTAGTTAGTAAACCCTATACTTTGAAAATGAAGCTTTTCATTTTGATTCTGATAGAATGAAGACTCTTGACAAAATAGTGTTGTGCATGAAGAGACAAAAACAATGGAAAAGATTAGTGAATAGAAGTAACTTTTGTACAGTTTTTAGTGGCGAATGGATGCATACTTCTAGTACAGAACCTTTCTTTAATGAGGAAAGCTATTAACAGGATAACAGATTAGTTTATGATATTCATGAAAGTGGACAATGTTATGAAATGAAGAATGGCAGTCCTATAGCAAAAGAGGTGATGGTACTTAGAAATGTAGAAGACGTTATTGCACAGGATGTACAAGGGAGGCATAGTCAGGCTCCTGTATACAAATGGAACTGTAGTAGTGTTTGTAGTATTAGACAGCAATTCATTGATATATTAATGAAATTGCTATGTATATTTCCAATGAAAAGTTTAAAACGGAAAATAAGTACTTTAAAAGGTTTGGATCCTTGCAAGCTGAGAACACATACAAATTTTCAGGGACACTGACTAGCTTGTTCATCAAAGAAAGTGTGCCAAAAGCACCTTTCTTCATTTTAGGATGTTAGCTGTACTCCACTCAACGGCGCGAACTTTAGTTAGAAGGCTGTACTATGCGAAAACTCTTGCTTTATGTTTAGAAGAAATGAATAGGGCATTTTTGCATGGTAGTGTGGCAGAGCATTTTTGTGATGATGTGCAGTTCTATTTCTTTGGTCCATAACAGGACGGTAGGGAAATTAAAGAGTTGATAACAGTAGGAGCTGCAGAACAGGACACAGGTACTACAATTGATAGTTTTTAGGAAGAGATAACAACATTTAAGAAAGTATGTGCTGAAAACCCAGAGTATGTTTGTATATGCTATCGACGCACTCACTACAAGACTCAAATGCAGACTGTTGGCTAATGTTTAAAAAGTGAAATAGAGATTATTGATAACTGACAAACGTTTGCACTATACATATTTGAAGAAGAAAGATTTGACTTGTCCACTAAACAAGTTATATGCAAGTACTGCTACAATAAATTAGAGGATAATAATATGCCTGCTAGTGTTATGTATAACAAGTTAGAATTGGTTCCCATTCCAGAAGCACTTCAAGGTTTAAATATTTATGAGTCCATTCTTATCAAAACTATACATCCATTTTAGGCTATAGTCCATATGGAGCCAAAGACAGGCAGGTTACCAGCAACAGAGCTGCAAAAAGGTCTAAAAGGTAGAGTAGTGTATTTGCCATTAGATGCCAAAAAAACATTGAAACGGTAGGGGTAGATAGAGATTTAGAAGAAGGACTAGTAATTGTTGTAAATGCTGTGCCTACCAAGAACAAGACGATATGGCAGGAGATGCTGCCAAAGTTAAAAAAACAACTTTATATCCAGTATAAAACAATCTTTACTATAGAAATGTGGAAAGCCTGCAAGATATCACATATATGGAGGATCAGACCAGGACAGAAGAAATGCATGAACAATATAGCATCCACTCTTTGTATTCTAAAGAGGTTATTAGTGATGCCATTGAGCTGTTTCAAATGAAGGAAGCAAAAGTAACTTCATTAACTTTGTGGGGAAAATGTTTAGAAGCTCAGTGTTTCCCACATCTTTTTCCTACTAGAGTAAGTGGCAGGTATGATGAGCAGCCTGTTCAAATACCTACAGATGAGTATAGATGTGGTAGACCTTATTCAGAAGATACTGGATGTTGTCAGTGTATTCCATTTATATTTTACATACTATTTGAGAGTGACTTGTCTGGCCTCTCATATGCCGTGAATCATATTCTAAAACCAGGAGGTAATTTGTATAATATATCAGCAAGAGAACGTTTGGAAAAAATTCAAGGACAAAATGAGCACTTGGAACACAATTTAATAAACCTAATAGCATGTCAGCTTGGGACTAATGAATATTGGTATCGGTGTTATGTTGAACTTAAGTGCAAGCCGAGGAACCTTGGATCACCTACTTGGTTTCTGATGCTGAGTTGTGCTGAATATGCATGGAGTGACCTTCTGGAATTCTTGCAGGAGACAAATTCAAATATAAAAGGCATTCATTTGAAGACACCAGGAGAACTGTGCTCACTAGACCCTGCAAATGTTTGCAGATATTTTAATCACAGATGTCAAGCATTGATGGCTTTCATCTTGAACAAAACAAAGCTCCTCTTGGTGAAGTGATTGATTTCTTTTGGCTGAAAGTGTACCAAGCCAGAGGTGCTCCCCATATTCAAATGCTGTTGTGGGTAAAAGATGCCCCAAAGTTTTGAACAGACAGTGATGAGTCTATGTTGTCTTTTACTGAGCAGCATGTAACTTGCTCCATCCCAAAGGAGAGTAGTGACAACATACAAAGAGAACAAGTTCTATGATTCCAAAATCATAGATGCTGAAAATAATTTCAGTGACAATACAGAGCAAAAAGATAATTTTATACAAGCTGTTTCGAATTCCCACCACCTGTCATTTCACAAGGAAGAGTCAACAGCTTTTTGTCTGCAGTCAGACATACACTTACAAGAAAATCACAGAAAAACATACAACCTAAGAAGAACAGATGCCTCCAAGTACATTAATTACTACAATCCTGTGATTTCGAAGATGTGGAATGCAAAAATGGATGTTCAGTTTGTTGCAGACAACTCAATTGCTGTTGCTCTGTACGTTACATCTTACATAACAAAGTCGGAGAAAACTGAGATGAAAGAGATGTGGGAGGAGATTTTAGCAGAAAAGAGTCTTATGAAGAAATATAACAGTTTTAATTTGAAAATGCTTTCGCACAGTGAGATAGGCTCCTATGAATGTGTAGACCAGTTAACCTCAGCTAGTTTGTTTTCCAAATTTAGATGAGTTCTATGGGTGAGTTTAGGGCTTGCTGATACTGGCAACAGAATACTGAAGTCTTTTCCTGAAATTCAATATCTTGCAGAATTTGTGTCATATAGTACAGATATTCTGAGGAGTAACATGCTGGATACTTACTATCCAAGAAGAAGTCGTCATCTGTAAAGGTTGTGTCTTTATGAAAAACTTCAATACTATACTTTCAGAAGTAATGTCAGTGAAAATATAGAAGGTAAATTTGGTGTGGCTAGATGTGAAGGATATTTGGTGAGACATAACAAAAGAAATTTAATTAACTATCAAAAGCTAAGTTGCCAAACTCCAGACACAAGAGAGTTTTTCTATTTAGCCATGTTACAGATGTTTACGCCATCGTGAACTGAAAGTGAGCCACTGGGAGAATTTAACTGTTATGAAGACTCATTCAATGCTGTGAAAGACAGCATCAAGTGCTCTGTTTTTCCAGTGTATCTTCAAATGTTGAGAGTTGAGATTGAACAAGAAGAGACAATTGCTGCTGAGATTGTGAGAAAGAGTTCTCAGAACAGTCAAAATTCAGCACCTGGAAGTAAAGATCCTCTTTGCCAGCCAAGCATTGAAAATGAAGCTGCAATAGCTATGAATGAGCCGGAGAATGCAATTCAGCAAACAAGACAGGAAACTGTGTATCTAGTAATACTAAACAAGCAATTGAATGCAGATCAGAAAGACAATTTTGAAGAGGTAAAAGGTAAAATAGAACATGATATCTCTATGGGAATAAAAGGTGTGCATGTTCTACATATAAGCCAGTGCTATTGTACATAAGTGGTCATGCTGGAACTGGAAAAAGCTTCCTGATTAAAGTACTGACAAGTTGCCTACAGAAAACAACAGATTCCAATTTGTCATGTAGTCACTGCACCAACAGGCGTAGCTGCTCATAATGTTAAAGGAGTTACCCTTCATTGATTATTAATGCTGCCTATTGAACAGGACAACACATTACAATATAATAAATTATCTGGTGATGCTTGTCATGAAGTGGCAAGAGTACTCAAGAAATTAAAGCTACTAATTATTGATTAAATCAGTATGGTGTCTAACCTAATTCTATCTCTTATACATTTAAGAATACAAAAAATATTAATAACTGAAGACAATGTAATTTTTGGAGGAAAACACTCAATAGTCTTTGGAGAACTGCTACAATTAACTCTCGTAAAAGGACAACCTGTATTCTAGAAACTACTACATAATAAAACAAGGAGTTCACAAGGAAGTATTGGAAATTTAAACAGTTGGGAAAAGTTTCAATACAATGAGTTAATTCAAAAGATGCGCCAAGCATCAGATATGCATTATTCAGATGTACTAAAGGAAATAACAATGGGAGTTCTCATAAAAAAGGTAAAAAAACACTATTACAAACCTGTCTCATCAAAAATGTGTTTCCAAGTAATCTTTCAGCTGCTGAAATAATGTACAATGGGGCATATGCATCAACATTAGCATTTGCGATTCCTTATTAGCGAAAAATAAGGAATCGCTAATAAGGAATAGCAAAAGGCTATGCATGTAGGAATCGCTATTCAAATAGCGATTCCTTAACATTCCTTATTACCGAATCGGTAATACCGAATCGGTAATAAGGAATACCTACCCATTCATTCCTATGGGCTTGGAGGCCCATAGGAATGAATGTAAAGCCATTCTGTATTAGCGATTCGGTATTACCGAATCGCTAATAGCTGGAGCACTTTCAAGGGTGCCAGGGTGTCAAAAGGACACCCTGTTGCACCCCTGAAAATGATATGTGCACATATGTTGCACACACACATGCTCTAAGGGCATGTGTGTGCGCAACATGACACTTTGAAAAATGCACAAAAGTGCATTTTTCAAAGTTTTTGCAAATTACCATGCAGTTCATCTTCATGGTAATTTGCTCCCCTTATTAGCGAAATCGCTAATTTTTTAACTTTGATGCATTGCATTTAAGGAATCTCACTTTGGGATTCCTTAAATACAAGAGCTATTTAAGGAATCGGTATTTAAGGAATCCCTATTTAAAGAATCGCTATTTAAGGATTCCTTAAATACCGATTTCTGCTTTTGGGTTGATGCATTGGGATTGGGTATTTTTTACTTAATACCGGGAGCTAATAAGGAATCGGTATTTTACCGACTGGATTTTGGCTTGATGCATAAGGGTGAATGTTGTTAAGGAAGAAAAGTCTATTGTGTGTTTGATACCAACTCTTGAGGAGTGAAGTAAATTCAATAAACAATTATTGCAACTGGAAAAAGAAGAGATCGTCGAAATTAGAACAAATGATAAAATGGAACATCAAGGAGTTACAGTGCTGCTAACAGAAAAACTGCAATCGAAATTGGATAGTTTGGAAAAGTCTGTGTCAAAAACTGCAGGATTGTCTTGTAATCTTACATCGTAACTTAAATGTTGAAGAAGGGTTAGTGAATGGTGCAAGATATGACATTTTTTAATTATCCAAACAGAAATGATGTGTAATATTTAGGAATAGATAGGCATTGATGATATTGCTGAAGTTAAGCAGAATGGTAGATGTGCTGTACGGTTCCTACTTGTCAAAGACTTGTTTGTCCACAGAAAGCAGTTCCCAGTGTCTTAAGCTTATGCAGTAACTATTCACAAAGCACAAGGTTTAACCTCTTCGATGCCCGTGACGAGCTGGACTCGTCATGGGCCGCGGTGGCGCTGTGCCCATGACGAGTCCAGCTCGTCACAAACCCCGCCCGCTAATGTAACGGCCGGCACAGGGCGGGGAAAGGGGCGGGCACCGAAGGGGTTAAGAGAAGATACAGGTCTTGTTAGTATTTGTAATAGTGTTTTCAAAGAAGGAATGGCATATGCTGCTTTGTTGTGAATTAGAACATTGTCTGGTTTATTTCTGATTTTGATGAGAAGCAAAGTAAGTGCTGATATGAGCTGTGTAAGGGAGTATAATCAGTTAAGAGGTCAATATAAACTTCATTTAGTCCAGTAACCTGTGGTACAAAAAGGAATACTATGTCCAAAGTGGAAAATGTCAAAACAGTCTATCAGATTTGAACAGAAAGATGAACAGAAAGAAGATCAACAAGGAGGAAATAAAATAAAACTATAGCACAATAAGGAAATACAAGGCTTTGATAATAAATCTGGAGTGAAATGTTATGCAAATGTAGTGTTAAATGGACTATATAATTTGCCTCATTTTACAAATTCTATTAAAGAAAAGGTCAACATTACATCATACCCCAGAAGAGTTTACTCCTTTGCATCATGGTGCATGCAGTGCACAATGTGCGCTTCTCTCAGTGTTGACTGTGAGGTCAACACTACAATCAACACTAAGAGAAGCGCCTTTAATGTTGACTGTGGAGTTGACACTATAGTCAACACTTAGGGAAGAGCAGATTGTACCATGATACAAAAGAGCAAACTTTTCCGGGTGATGACGTAGTGTCTTGCCATACCCTTCCCCTGCCCAAACTATTTTTCACGACCTCCTCTACCATTTATCACACATTCCTAATGTTCCTTTTTGCAAAAATTGCATTCCAGCCCATTGATTACACTTTTTCCGGCCCAAGCCGGAGATTACTGCTCGAGCCAGAGATTACGGCCCTCGCCGGGGAGTACGGTCCGTGTGCGGATAGTACGGTCTGGGTGTGGAGATTCCGGCCCGACTGCAGACGTAAAGTTAGGAGTTGTAAGTTATTTATGTGAATATAAAAAATTGTAAGTGCCTTCTGTGAATACCAGAAGATGTAAATTTAGGATTTTGTCTCAGATTAGATCTGTGAATCAGCCCCAGTATCCCTAAATTGCGTGTGAAAACTCTCTTCACCACAAAAAAGTTTCTGCCACAGCAACTTCTATATAGTACAATGAGTTATGTTTTTCATTCATGGACTAAGAACATTATAGACATCATTTGGTCTAACAGGGATGATGTTTACAAAAGTATATGCAAGAATAAAGACTTCTTCATATTTGTTGGACATTCTGTACCAGATATAATAATATCGGAAACAGTGTTACCATATAGTTGCTTTTATTAAGGTAGTAACCTATCAGAAAGCCAGTATTAAAAAAACTTGTAGTGAGTACAGTGAACAGTATGACATAGTTGTAATGATGTACTGTGCACATTATTTTTTATTTTGTTTACAATCCATTGATTGTATTTCCCCACTGTTTCATGATACGTCTTCATACATAGCACTGTTTTTGAACAAGTATGAAAGCTGAAAACAGGAAAAAACTGTAAAACATTTGTCTATGTTGAATTAAAGTTTTGCTTACAAAAAATATTAAATGTTGCTTGGTGACCTAATGTTTGAAATGACATTTGAATACATTTTTGTCTATTTCCATTTTTTCACAGTGGTGGAGGTCGATATATATTATGTGTGTGAAATCACTAATCTTGTGATGGATTCATTGAGTTACTACTCATGTGCTCATCCCATCTCCCAGGCACAACAGTTGCACTTGTCCAATCATTCAGCCAACACCTAAGCAGTCATCCAATCACTCAGGTACTGCACTTGAATAAATCTAATCTCCCAACCACTACTCAGGCACTCATCCAATCACCAAGGCGCTACCCATGTACTATGCAAACACCCAGGCACTTTGTATACACTTATTCATTCACTTAGGCACTACAAATGCACTCATCCACTCACCCGGCACAACTCATGGACTCATCCAATCACCCAGGCAGCACCCTTGCACTCATCCAACCACCCAGGCACTATCCATGCATTCACCCAACCTCCCAGGCACTATCCGTGCACTTACCCAATCACCAAGCCACTACCCTTGCAGTCATCCAATGACCCAGGCTCTACCCTTGCACTCATCCAATGGCCCAGGCAGTACCCTTGCATTCATCCATTCACTCAAACACTACCAATGCACTCATCCATTTACTCAGGTACTACCCATGCACTCATCCATTCACCCAGGCACTACAGTTGCACTAATGCATTTACCCAGGCACTACACTTCTACTCATCCATTCACACAGGTACTACCCATGCACTCATCTATTCACCCAGATACTACCCATGCACTGATTCATTCAACCAGCCATTATCCATACACTCATCCATGTACTAAGACACTGCCCATGCACTCCTTCATTCACTCAGGCCATTCCCTAGCACTCATCCATTCACTGAGACACTACGCTTGAGCTCATCCATTCACTCACTCACTACCCATGCACTCACCCATTCACTGAAGTACTACCCATGCACTCGTCCAATCATCCAGGCACTGTCCATGCACTCACCCAGTCATGCAGGCACCATGCATTTATTCACCCAAGCACTACCCATGCAATCACCCAATCACCCAGGTACTGCCCTTACACTCAAGCAAATACCCAGTCACTACCTTGCACTCATCCAATCACTCAGGTTTTACCCATCCACTCATTAATTTACTCAGGTACTGCCCTTCCACTGATCCATTCACTCACACACTACCCATGCACTCATCTATTCACCCAAGTACTAAACATGCACATACTAAATTACCCAGACACTACCCTTCTACTCATCCATTCTCCCAAGCCCTACTCGTGCACTTATCTAGTCACCCAATCACTACCCATGCACTCATCCAGTCACCCAGGCACTACCCATAACCTCATTCATTTACCTAGACATTATCCATGCAGTCATCCATTCACTCAGGCATTACCCATTCACTCCTCCATTCACTCAGCCACTACTCATCCATTCAACAAGGCACTACCCTCACACTCATTTATTCACCCAGTCATTATCCATGCACCCATCCATTCATCTAGGCACTACCCTTGCACTCATACATTCACTCAGGCAGAATGCACGCTCATGAGGTACTATCCATGCAGTCACCCAATCACCCAGGCACAACCCTTGCACTCATCCAATGGCCCAGGCAGTACCCATACACTAATCTGTTCACCCAGGTTCTAACAATGCA
This sequence comes from Triturus cristatus, assembly GCF_964204655.1. Lineage (NCBI taxonomy): Eukaryota > Metazoa > Chordata > Amphibia > Caudata > Salamandridae > Triturus > Triturus cristatus. The sequence goes on along the minus strand of NC_140591.1, from coordinate 1,666,033,924 downwards.
CATATCCAATCACCCAGTCAAATCCTTTGCACTCATCTATTTACCCATACATTACCCACATATATATCCAATCACCCAGGCACTACCCTTGCACTCATCCGTTCACAGAAGCACTATAAATGTGCTCATTTATTCACTCAGGCACAACCCATTGCACTCATCTAATAACCCAAGCAGTACCCATGCACTAATCCACTTACTCACACACTATCTCTGCACTCATCCACTTTCCCAGTCACTACTCATGTCCTCATCCTATCACCCAGGCAGTACCGATGCACTCTCCAATCACCCAGGCACTACACATACATTCTTCCAATCACTCATGCACTATGCATGCACTCATCCATTCACTCAGGCACAACACATGCACTCATCAATTCACTCACGCAGTACCTATACACTCATCCAGTTACTCAGATACTACCCATTCGCTCATCCATTTCCCCAGTCACTAAAAGTACACACATCCAATCACCCAGGCACTACCCTTCCATTTTCCTAGGCACTACCCATGCACTCATCTATTCACCCAGACAGTACCCATGCACTCATCCATTCTCTGAGGCTCTAACAATGCACTCATCCACTCAGGCAGGCACTACTCATGTACTCATCCAATCACCCAGGCACTATTCATACATTCTTGCAATCACCCAGGCACTGCCCTGCCACTCATCCATTCACTCAAGCACTATGCATGTGTTCATCCATTCACTCAAGCTCTATCCATACATTCGTCCAATGACCCAGGCCATTCACTCATGCACTACCATGCACTCATGCATTTACCCAGGCACTAACCATGCACATATGGAATCACTCAGCCAGTACCCATGCACTCATCTATTTACTAAGGCACTACTCACACAATCATCCATTCACCCTGGCACTACCCATGGACACATCCAATCACACAGGCACTACCATTGCACTCATCTGTTCACTCAGGCATGCATGTGCACATCCATTCACTCACGCACTACCTATGCACTCATCCAATCACCCAATTACTACCCTTGCACTCATTCATTCACTCAAGCACTGATCCATGTATTTAGACACTACCCATGCACTAATTGATTCTCCAAGGCACTGCCTATTCACACATCCAATCACCCAGGCACTACCCTTCTACTCATCTATTCATGCAGCCACTACCCTGAAGTACTGGGTATTTTAAGCCCAGCGGTGCAGGGGAACACACCCTATGACTTCGGGGTTCTTCCTGTTTCAGACCTACAGAAACACAGAGTCTTCTGGGTGAAGTCAAAGATCAGTTTATTGGCTGCAGACCAATTACAGGTATCCTAGAAGTACAACAGCGTGTATGTTCTCAGGAGACTGCTAAAAAACACAGAAACGGGCTTCTCCTTAAATACAGATTTTCCTGCCTCAGGCATACATTCCTAGGTTTATGGCATGGTCATTCAAAGTGTACATTACAAACGAAAAAGCAGAGTCATGATGACCATCCCACATTCCAGTGAAGCCAGCCCGCAATTATTTACACAGTAAAGCTCAGATCCCACATCAGATATCGGTAGGCCCCAATAAAAATGAGCATCTCCTGTTTTGGGAAACAAGCCATAAAGCAGGAACAGCCAGGTGTGAAAGAGATTAGCTGGAGGCTTGTGTAGGATGAAAAGACTTTATGGTGTGTCAAGCCCTGATGCTAATCACAGGTGGCCAGAGGACGGGGAACTCGTGAGACCAGTTTGACCTGGGGCAGCGGAGCCGAGCTGCCCAGGTCACAGAAAAGTCAAGGAAAGGCACATGTGCTCTAAAAGACCCGTTTTAGCTTCATACTATATAGCCTATGTGAGGGCAATCATAAGATGGCCACCGATACAAAATGGAACCCACGCAGTGATGTAAAATAGCGTATACGCAGTGCATTCATAGCTGAAACGTTACAGAAAGCACTCGTACATACCGCATTAACCATTTGCGGTTCACTATTACCGAGATAGACAGGGGTAGGGCCCTATCTCCTACGCGGTCCCAAATTCTAAAGTACGACAGACCCTCCTTTTGCCCTTACATAGGCAATAACTATACTCATTTCAATCCGAGTCTAGGTCAATATTCACGAAGTCATGGAGATGTTGCTGTAGCATCATCCTATTACTTAGCTCGTCCCTCGATACAGGTTTCCTTACACATAATGTAGCACAGAGGCCACATATCGCAGGAGCACACTGTATGCACAGACAGAACAGGAAAAGGATGGCTAAGATCATTCCAACGACCATCAGAACTTTCCAACCCCATGCAGATATCAGTTCCCAGAACCATCCCACCAGTGACTAATCTCCTTTATCCACGTGTATGGACTCAGCAGTTTGGAGATGGCTTGATAGACTGTTGGAGCGTTGTCTGGTATGAAAATGCAACAACTGGATTGGATAACCTTGCATACCCCACCACGGTCTGCAAGTATGACGTCTAGAACCATGCGGTTCTGCAAAGTCATGAGGCGATCCGCTTGGAGCTCAGCTGTCAAATTACCAAGGGCACCGGCCGTAACATTAACAGTGGATTCAACCACACGAGTCAGCTGTCTCAGGTTCCTACTATTAACCAAAGGTCCCCAAAACGTCAGGAAACCCAAAAAGAAATCTCCCGCTTCCTGACCGGCAGTATCCTCCTTACTAATCTCGCCTCTCACAACTCTGGTTTTGTGATAGTCGGAGGCGGCAGTAAATGTTGGCGGTAGCAGATTTGCAATATAACATGTGCCCGAGAAATCAGGGGGCAACCATGCATATGCTCGGTCATTGCAGATAAAATATGTACCCTTGGCAGCCAAAAACGCAGAGGAAAACTGCGACGGAAAAGTGTACGTTTCAGTACAGTCACTTCTTCCCAGTTGAGCTCTAGGATTCTGACCATTACCTTGCAAACAGAACCGACCTATGTGGGGTACAACCCAGATTGGGGATGAGATTTTCCGCTGTCTTTCACCTAGACTAATACTATACCCCGTCGCGTTCCACCCTACATAAGCTCTCAGCTCTTCTTTGGGAATGGATGAGTATGCATCGATATCTCTACTCATATCGGCAATTCCTTTCACTAAAGCTTTGTTATTCGTGCTAGGTCTGATGGAACGCGGTTGTCGCGGGGAGTATGCTTCTAGAGCATAGAGAAACATGGTCTGGAATGCCCATGACGATCCATTGTAACTATATGGCAGCACCAGATAGGGAATACCCTTATTAATGGTATGTGGCATTAAACCACACACCCAACAATTGGTTGTATTCATGACTAGTTGGTGTTGGTGCAGGAGCTGAATAAACGAGTTGTTTACAAATTCTGGTCGTCTAGCTTGTTCATGTTCAGGCAGAGGGTGAAAAGAGTGCGAGGAGATAGTAGGAGGAGGCATAGGCTGTACAGTGGGGGCAATAGGCTCTTGAGGGGAGAAGAATACAAATCCTACAGTAAACCCTACCATACTACATAATACACACAGGCATAATAATACAAAACGTTTGCGTGTCATGATTTTACACATTCTTGCTTTAAAGTTCATTTCCTCAGTGACTCTCTCCATCTTACAAAACTCCATCCTCTAATCGTGCCGCTCGCGGCGGGTGAGTATCTTCTGCTAAGGAGTACGTCTGTCAGTCCAGGGGACGCCCTAGACCAACCAGAACCGTCGACCTAACGTCTTCGGCCTGTACCCCAAAGTCTTGGCACCGCGACCCTGCGGCTGAACCCGGATGGTGGTTCGAAAAACAAAAATCAAGAAAGTCCTTCAGATGGGAGAGCTCTGGTTATCAAAAAATAAAAAGGTAAAAGAAAAAGAATATTTATTTGTCCGTGGACCTTGGCCTCAGATTGTAACGAAAACGGCCAGGCACTGTTTGATCTTGAAACAAGAGTTCAGGCTCTGTAGTGTCCAATCGAGCAAACGGTGGCACAGCTTCTTGTAAAATATCATCACTTTCCTGCGCTGAAGCTGTGCCTTTTATGCGTGCATCACTGAACGGCACAAAACGAGGTACAGTGTCTGTTTCAGAGTCTGCGATACCCTCCTGGACCCACTGGTCATACGGCAGAGGCAAAGGGATCCTTTTGATGTGGGCGCCGTGGATCCAGTTTTTCTTCCCCTTCACTCGAACCGCTGATCTCGTAGATAGGAGCACGAGATGAGGGCCGATCCAACGAGGCTCATCGTTGCTCTTGCGCTGAAATTTTTTTACCATCATCCACGTGCCGGGATCGATAGGGTGTCCTGGAGCCTCGGAAGCCGGGGGGAGAGTATCATGCACCTGTTGGTGTAAAACACGCAGTTTAACCGTCAAATCATACAAGTAATCAAGTAACACTGGATGCTCGATCTCACTGAATTTCGTCGGTCTTGGCACACCCCATACATTGGCCGGGCGGCCAAAAACGACCTCGTAGGGACTAAGTCCCACCCGTGAATGCACGGTCATTCTAGTGGACAGGAGTGCTAAAGGCAGAGCATCAGGCCATTTAACACCGGTGCTCGCCTGGATTTTGGCCAATTTAAGTTTTAGAACGCCGTTGTAGCGCTCTACTAATCCAGCTGATTGGGGGTGATTTACAGCGTGAAACTTCTGCCTTATACTTAGTCCCTCACACACATTCTTCATCACTTGGCCCACAAACTCACTTCATTATCACTCCACACCATTCTTGGCATTCCAAACCTAGGGAAAAATTCCTTCACGAGGGCTTTGGCTGTGGATAGAGCAGTGTTATCTTTTAGAGGGTAGGCCTCTATCCATTTTGAGAAAGCGCAAACAACCACCAATACATATTTCAGGTTGTTGCACCTTTCCATGTGGATAAAATCCAACTGCAAAACTTCAAATGGATATGATGGAGGCGCAAAATGACCAGCTGGAGTTGGGGTTCCCCTACCAGGGTTGTACTTCAAGCATACCATACAATTCTTGACCACATTCTCTGCACACTTAGGAATTCCAGCATTCTGCCATACTGGAGCCAACAACTTACAGATTCCTTTCGTACTGATGTGTGCCATTCCATGTGCCATAGTAACCACTGGAAGCACATATGCATCAGGCAACAACCATCGCCTATGTTCTGACAAATCAATCCAACAACCATTCTCATCCAACTTACCCATACTTTCTCTCCACTTGCTTAATTCTTTCTCTGTGGCTTCAGCTTGAAGGGACTTTACACTTTCTATTGTGTTTTCACACATTCCAACATCATCAACCCATCTGGCAGGGCCTGCAACATACATTCGAGTCTTTACATCTGTTGCTGTTTCTTTCGCGACTTCATCAGCAAACGCGTTACCACGACCAACATCATCAGTGATTTTCTTGTGTGCACTGCATTTCATTATCGCAACTTGTAACGGTAGGGTCAGTGACTCAAGGAGATCATTCACCAACTTGCCATTCTGAATCTTAGCTCCATGCGAAGTCAGGAACCCACGTTCCTTCCACAATCGCCCAAAACTATGAGCCACGCCAAAGGCGTACTGGCTGTCTGTATATATATTCACTCTCATTCCTTCAGACAACACGCATGCTCTCGTAAGGGCAATCAATTCTGCTGCTTGAGCCGAATTTTGTGGCACACGCGCAGTTTCAACAATCGTGTGCAAAGTCGTGATAGCATATGCAGCAGTCGTATCACCATTCGGAAGCTTGAAACACGAACCATCCACCCATAAAGTACCATCACACTCAGTTAGGGGAGTATCTTTGAGATCTACTCTCCCTTTCATTTCTTCCTCTGTTCTGAACAGACAATCATGTTGCTCAATCTCATCTAGGTCTGCTGGAATTGGCAAGAGTGTAGCTGGATTCAATGTATTGCATCTCTTTATGTGTATGTGATTTGCTAACAGTGTCAGCTCATAGCCAGATAATCGCGCACTAGTTAAGTGTTGTGTCTTGGTCCTGTTTAACAATGTGTCCACAGCATGTGGAACCATGACAATCAATGTGTTATCCATTACTAGGCCAGCAGACTGTCGAATAGACATGGCTGCAGCGGCTGTGGCTCTCAAACAGCTTGGCAATGCCCTCGCTACAGGGTCCAAGGTTGACGAAAAATACGCACATGGACGCGGTCTGTCGCCAAAAGGCTGTGTTAACACTGATAATGCACAACCATCTTTCTCGTGAACATACAATGTAAAAGGCTTGCTGTAGTCAGGGGTACCCAACACAGGAGCTGAACACAATGCATTACGCAATTCCAAAAAACTCTTCTGACACTCTTCAGACCATGGGATAGGATTTGGTGTGTCTTTGCATGTTAATGCCAACAAAGGTTTTGCCAACAAAGAAAAATTAGGAATCCAATGCCTACAGTATGAAGTAATGCCCAAGAAAGCAGGCACTTCTCTCTGTGTTCTTGGCACACTCAACTGTGCAATGGCTTGAATTCGTTCTGGGGTCAGTTTCCTTCCCTCCTTCGATAAGAGATGACTTAAGTAGGTCACTTCTTGCCGACAATATTGCAATTTTGAGAGAGACACTTTGTGATGGAAGGCAGACAAATGACGCAACAATGACAAGGTAGCATGTTTGAAAATCTTTTCAGTATACGCGGCGATCAGTAAATCGTCGACGTACTGAATGAGGATAGCGCCACTAGGTAAAACAAGTGCATCAAGCTGCGCTTTTAAAGCCTGACTGTATATTGATGGACTCTCACAGTAGCCTTGGGGAGCACGTTTAAAGCGGAAGCTGCGACCTCCTAAACTAAAGCCAAAAATGTCTCTGCTCTCCTCTGCAATTGGGATGCTAAAGAAAGCATTCTTTAGATCTATTACTGAGAACCATGCAGCCGAGGCTGGAATCATGGTTAACAAGGCAGTTATATCAGGGACAACTGGAAACTGTGGTACAACAATCTTATTAACCTCTCTAAGATCAATCACAAATCTGTAAACAGGTGGCTGTGAAGGGTCCGTTCGTTTTAAGACAGGTAAAACAGGACTATTGCAAACGTTGCCTCTTGTCTCTTCAATCACACCTTTCTTAATCAAATCACTGACAATTTCTAACAACGCTTTCTGACCTTCATTGGAGATCTTATACTGGGGAATACGTGGCAATCTGACATTGGCTTTTAAAGTGACCACATATGGCGGTATTTCCAAGAGACCCACATCATTGGGACCAGTAGCCCAAAGGGCATCCGACAGGGATGACAATTCAGGTGGCATTGTATTTTTAGACAAATACATCGGGGAAATCACTTTCTTGCCTAATGTAAGTTGTACTCCTGAAGGAGAACAATATAGCGTGGCATGCAATCTTTTTAGCAAATCTAATCCTAGCAAATTTTCACCACAACCTGTCGTTAGAATGAGGGGTGCTTTTAGCTCGCAAGGTCCAACAGAAAGTGACATAGGACTAGAAATCGGGTTCCTAACTGGGGCGCCAGAAAAACCTACTGAGACATTCATTTCGCCAGACAAAGGCGCGCCAGGGAGTTTTGAATGCATGATTGAACTCTTTGCAGCACCAGTATCCAGCAGAAAGGGCTCCGTTACATTTGCTGTAGTTACTTTAACATAAGGTCCGCTCTGATCCACTGGCACTGAAACAACTCCCTCTCTCTGTCTACGGCTGTCCTAGTAATCATCATCTTCTACATTGTCATTTTCTGCATAATAATCATTATTGTAATACTGAGCTGTATTACCAGTCGCGTTGGCTTGCTGATCAAAGCTATTCATGGTATTTTGAGGCGGAAGAGGACGCGCGTTCTGGAGAACGTTTCCACGCCCTCTGCCTCTAGGAGCTTGCTGACCACCTCTACCTCTTGCGCCATACGCATTACTGTTACGCTGCATTAATTTAGGGCAACTACATTTGAAATGTCTTTCCTCTTTGCAATAGGAACATTGGTTGGGACCTACAGGGATTCGTGGTTGATAATACCCATTCATTTGCTGATTATTCTGAAACTGTTGGGGCTGGTGATAGACACCTTGTGTTTGCCTATAATTATTCTGTCCTCCACGTGGCGGGTAGGCCTGCTGCAAAAGGACCTTTGTCTTTAGTTCCTTTGTTTTCTTATCTGTTCTATCCTTCTCATCTTTGTCTCTATTCTCATAATACTGTGCAGTAGCCAGTATTTGTGCTGAAGAGGAAACAGCCCAAGAACTTTCTGAGTCTTTTAGTTTCTTACATAACTCGGGGAGTAGATTCTGCACAAATTTATCAACGAATAACCGTTGGCCACCTTCAGTGCTCATGTCTTGGCCACTGTGGTCAATAAACGTTTCTTCAAACCTGAAGAAATCAGACACTGTCTCATCTTTCTTCTGCTTGCATGCGGATAGTTTGTCCCAATTTACGCGCATCGCGGGCATTATGGTCTTCATGTATGTAATAATTCTACCAGGGAGCTCTGCTACCAAAGGCTCAGGTTTTGCACCACCAACTTGTCTAGCGTCTGCGGCAACGATATTAGCCCATGTGTCACCTAGTTCTGTAGCGTGATCTACATTACGAATGGATCCCCATAAAGGCTGTGGAACCACATTCCCAAACAGCATATCTATGTCGGCTAGATTCATTACACATGATTCTGCAGTTTGTGACAACTCCTTATAATATCCTGCAGGGTTTTTACGGGGATCAGCCAATGTCTGTTTAAGCGCTAACACCTCAGATCGCTTCCACGGGACATGTACCCAAACACGCTGAAAATATGGCTGAACAGGTGGGTTAGCAGCTAGATCACCAGGTCTCCAAACTGGAGGAACCTCGCACATCGGATATTGGCGCGCTTTTACCTCCGTCCCTACAGGGAAATCCTGGTCAAACAATGATTGCTGACAATCGCCATTTCTGAGGGACAGTAAAGTCGCAACTGCTTTATCCACATTGGGGCCCACGATTACACCTGTTCCGAAATCAAACCGCACTCGACACAATTCCTGTGGGTTTGGGTTTGCACCCTTATCCTCCAATTCCTCACAGAGGAATTCACACATTTTATCAAAAACATACCTCTGTTTAGGGGCATCCCATTGATGAAAAACATTAACAACCGATTCCACATCATAGCATGAAGGGAAACCAATCCACCTGCACGCCAGATGATCCAACACCTCTTTCTCTTCGGGACCAGGCAGCTGACTACGCAATTGCTTACGCTGTAAGGCAGGAGTCGCACTAGATGACCCAAACAGAGGGGACATTAAACTAGTAACTACATTAGCCAGTCGTTGTCGTGCTGAAGGAGAAGTTGAGGCGAAAACTGGGGGATAGACAGAGGGAAGAAAAACAGATTCATATACGGGTACCGGGGTAGTGTAAGAAGGAGCGCCAGGGGAAACCGCTGGCGTGCTAGGCAAAGTCGCAGAAAGCGCGGGGGTAACAGGTAGCAAAACTGGCGGCCCTTGAGAGGGCTGCCCTGCAGGGATAGGAGCCAGCTGAGGAGGAGCTGGCAGCTGCGGGAAGGCTTGCGGCATATTTACTAGAGGCTGCGCATTTACAAGCTGTGGCGGTGCGGTGGCATTTTGCGCATATGGGGGTGGTGAACTTAACAAATGGGACATTAGGGGATCTTTCTCATTCTCTTTTGTCTCATCTTGCACAAGGGGTGACAAAACAGGGTAACATTTATCAATCCCTAGTTTGCGCTGTCTGTGCAACTGTTCCTTCATTTGTTCCTCCTCATTATCTTTAATTTGCACAGCTGCTTGCATCACTAACATACCTCTCTCTCTCTTATCCCTTTTCGCTAGCTTTATTTCCTTCTGTTTGGCTTCCTTTCGCCATAGGCGGAAAGAATCAAACATCGCCGGCCGGGCTTTCTTTTTAAACAATTTTACCTCCAAATTATCTAAGATATCTGTATCGAAACTACCATTTTGGGGCCATTTTAAAACACCGTCCTTTCTGGTGTATCGGATCCATATCTCATTATAGGCAATGGGGCCCACGCCATGTTTTACATAAAGCTCATAAGTAGGAGTTCCAATTGGAGGAACCGGACATGAATCCTCTAACTGGAAATCCCTTCCACAACCCAAACAAAACAATCTACAAAATACACTAGAACCAGGCATCTTCGCTCACTAGTCTAGTTTCAAACGTCAAAGGATTATCGAATATGATAGTCTCGTGAATACACAAGTCCTCTGGCTTTGGGACTTGCAAGCACCAAATCGAAATGATCCCGAAGGATACCAAATTCAAACTGGGAGACGCTCCACTTATACTTAACTGAATATTGATGATCGATGGTGTCACCAGAAGACTCTCTCGATTGTTTCGCTCTACCAAAAATCGTCAAGGGTCCAAAACAGGGCGATTAATCAGGGCAGCAGTCCTTTGTAGCCGTCGGGACGCGGAGAACCTCGCAGAAAAGACTTTCGGACCACGTCGACATGCAGGGGTCGATGAAGTGGCGGCCTTCCTCCAGAATTTCCACACGAAGCTCCTCACGAACCTCTGGCTTGGACCGGTACCACTGAAATCGCCCCACGTGGGGCGCCAACTGAAGTACTGGGTATTTTAAGCCCAGCGGTGCAGGGGAACACACCCTATGACTTCGGGGTTCTTCCTGTTTCAGACCTACAGAAACACAGAGTCTTCTGGGTGAAGTCAAAGATCAGTTTATTGGCTGCAGACCAATTACAGGTATCCTAGAAGTACAACAGCGTGTATGTTCTCAGGAGACTGCTAAAAAACACAGAAACGGGCTTCTCATTAAATACAGATTTTCCTGCCTCAGGCATACATTCCTAGGTTTATGGCATGGTCATTCAAAGTGTACATTACAAATGAAAAAGCAGAGTCATGATGACCATCCCACATTCCAGTGAAGCCAGCCCGCAATTATTTACACAGTAAAGCTCAGATCCCACATCAGATATCGGTAGGCCCCAATAAACATGAGCATCTCCTGTTTTGGGAAACAAGCCATAAAGCAGGAACAGCCAGGTGTGAAAGAGATTAGCTGGAGGCTTGTGTAGGATGAAAAGACTTTATGGTGTGTCAAGCCCTGATGCTAATAACAGGTGGCCAGAGGACGGGGAACTCGTGAGACCAGTTTGACCTAACCGAACTGCTCACCGAACTTAACCTCACCCAACAAATTTCTACACCCACTCACATTAAAGGACACATGCTTGATCAGATTTGTACCATGAACATTCCTATGTCTACTGTTTCCTACAAAAAAACCATTGCAGCGGCCAAATCTACTTTTTTCTCTACAAAAATACTGGCCGCTACCAATTGTTCTAAGGAGATCTTCCACATTGTTGATGAGCTCTCCAATCCTGAAAGAACTCTACGTAGGCCCTCACCCTCACAAACATTTTGCAATTCTTTAAACACCTTTTTTATTGACAAAATTAAACAAATTAAGTCCAGCATTCCAACTACCCAAAACTTGTCTCCTTCTCCTCCTCACAGCACTAACTCCTGCTCCTTATCGCACTTTCCCTTATTAACGGACCACACTCTCGCTAAGTTCCTCTCGAAAATCAAATCAGGTTCGCCCACTGATTGTTGCCCCCCAGCATTTTGAAAGAAATTTTCACTCTATTCCCACATCCCGCTCTTAATCTTTTAAATAAATCCCTTCTTCAAGGTACCGTTCCCGCCACCTTTAAAGAGGCCATTGTTTTACCTCTCCTAAAAAAGATGGGCTCAGACCCAGCAATCCCTACCAATTTTCGTCCTATCTCTCTTCTTCCTTTTTTGGCCAAGCTATTGGAAGCCTATGTCACCAGCTGCCTTACTGATTTCCTGGAGAAATCTGATTTTCTTGACCCCCACCAAGCAGGTTTCCGTCCGGCACACTCCACCGAGGCAGTTATCCTTACTGTTATGGATACCCTCCGCGGCGAGGTTGACAAGGGCTCCCCACAGGCTCTGGTTTTACTTGATCTATCGGCTGCTTTTGACACGGTCGACCACCGTCTTGTGGTCGACCGTGTCAGTGAAGCCGGAATCTCTGGCCCTGCCTTAAGCTGGATCATATCCTTTTTGGATAATCGTTCTCAGGCAGTTCGAACTGCTCAGTTCACCGCTCCCAGCGTTCAAATTTCTTGTGGTGTCCCCCAGGGTTCCTCTCTCTCCCCTCTGTTATTTAATCTTTACCTCCATCCTCTCGTTCGCTCTCTGCGGGAGCGGAAAGTCTGCACCTTTAATTACGCCGACGATTTTCAACTTATCTTTCCCATTAGAAACACCCCTGAATCGGTCCACGCATTCCAATCGACTATGTTGTTTATCAGTACATGGATGAACAAGAATCATTTGAAATTGAATCCGGACAAAACAGAAATCATTTTAACTGGTGGTATTGCTAAAAACCCCTGGTGTCCCCATTTCTGGCCCGGAGAACTGGGTCAGCCTCCTGTCCCCTCCAGCACTGCTAAGAGTCTGGGGGTGCTTATAAGCCAAGATCTAACTTTGAAGCCCCAAATTAGTTCTGTGGTATCTACCTGTTTTTTCCAACTTCGGAAAATCAAGAAAATCTGTAAATACCTTACCTATGATGCCCGCATCCAAGTAATCATTCCCATGGTCATGTCACACGTCGACTACGCCAACTCACTGTAGTTTGGCATCCCCCTCAATTTATCTAAAAGACTTCAGCTCATACAAAATCAGGCAGCTCGCCTTATCACTCACCAACCCAGGCATCACCACATTACTCCCATTTTGAAGCATCTTCACTGGTTGCCTGTCACTCAGCAGAGTGCCTTCAAAATTGGTTGTCTCATTTTCAAATCACTCAACGGTTCGAGCCCAAAATTCGTTAATAATATGATCTCAAAATATGTCCCTGCACGTCATCTTCGTTCTTCTTGCAAAAATGTCCTTCTGACTCCCATTTTCAGACTTAAACGTACCGGTGGAGCCAGGTTTTCTACCCTGGCCCCCCGTTCTGGAATTCTCTCCCTTCTGAAATCCGTCTCTCCTCAACTCTGCTCAACTTTAGACACCTTTTAAAGACTTTGCTCTTCCAACAAGCCTTCTAACTCTTCTTCTTGACCAGACTTCGGCTTACCCAGTGCCATGAAACCTCCCCGGTGTACGTGCGCTTTATAAATTCTCACTGACATGACATGACATACTAACACATACTTGCTCACCTAACCAAAGGTTAAATGGACATTATAGTTAGGCTGATATTTCACACAAACCAATCCAGAGAAATTCAGCAGTTATAGTTAGGCTGAGCTAAATATAACTCGAACCCCCACAATGCACTGCTTATAACCTCACATATGACATCACTCATGACATGGTCAGTGACATCACTGATTACATCTTAAATGACATCACTGATGACATCATCCAGTTATTGTGAGTCTTTCCAAAAGTTTGTGAGTGCTAAATATATATACACAAGGTATATTGATGAATCAGTGGGTGTATCTGTGTTTGTATAGATGATTTAGTGGGTGTGTGACTGACTGTATAAGTGAGTGATTATACATGATTGATTGTATGAGTACCTGTATGAGTATATGAGTGTCTGTGTAGGTGGGTGAGGAAGTGTGGGACTCCCTGCACGTTTGAGTGAGTGGTTGAATCACTGGCTATATGGGTTCATGAGTGTATCTGAGAGGGGCAGCATGGGTGAGTGAGTGTGCGTATGGCTGTGTAGGCTAGTGAATGGATGTGTCAGTGATATATGGGTAAGAAACTGCGTATGTGAAATGCAATATAGGAGAGTGTTGGATTATATAAGTGACTATATGTGTGAGTGAGTAATTGTCAAAATAGCTGTATGAATGAGTGTGTTTTTGTGTAAGTGACTATATAGGTAGCAGGTATGTATTAGTATCTGTATGAATAAGTGAGTTGGCATGTGTATAACTGTATATTTGAGCAAGTGACTGTGTGATTTACTCGATGGGTGAGTGAGTAGGTAAGTGAGTAGCTCTATGGGTGACTGAGAGTGTGTGGCTATATAGATAGATATATCAAAGGCTTTATTAGTGAGTGGGTTGGTGTACAAGTGGCCATATGGGTGACTGAGTAGATGTGTGTGTAGACCTATGAATCAGTGAGTGGGTATGTAAGTACTGGTATGGGTGTGTCAATGGTTTTGAGAATGGTAGTGTGAAAGTTGGAGTGGATATATGAATGTTTACATGGGTATGTGAGTGGCTACGTCAGAGATTAAGTGGATGATGTCATGAGTGATGTCATTTGAGATATCAGTGATGTCATGAGTGATGTCACTGACCATGTCATGAGTGATGTAATATGTGAGGTCATGAGCAGTGCACTGTGAGGGCGCGAGTTAAAGTTAGCTCTCTACTTCAATAGCAGCACTACAACACTGAAGCAGAGAGTTCATTCAAAAGTCCACTTCAACTTCAAGATTTGGCTCCAGAGTTTTCTCGATGGCATCATACTACATATATTGTGTAGTTCTAGTGAGTGCTGGAGAGCAGTCCATAACGGTCCTTTGCAATGCTGGAAAGAAGAATAAATATTGATTTATTTTTTATTTTTGGCTCGTCATAGATTTTCTACATTAGCAGGCATTTTATTATCTTACAAAATGGGTATCTAATATCTATGTGTTGTTTATTTTATTGTCCTCAATTTATTGTATCACTACTTACATATAACTTGACGTATGGACAAGTCAAACTGTCCCTCTACAAATAATTACCCGGGTAAATTTTGCCAGCAATTATAATTTACTTTTTCACGTTATAAATATAAGTCAATAGTCTTTATTTAAATCTTCTAGTAAGTGCATCAACAACATATACAAAAATACTCTGGATTTTTATAGAACACTGTGTTAAATTATGTAATCTATTTTTTAAAACTGCCAACTCCTCCTCTTAACAACTCTTCATTTTCCCTAGAATCCTGCTCAGGACCAAAGAAACAAAACTGCACGTCACCACAAACCTCTTCTACCTCTGCCACACTACAATGCAAAAATGCTCTATTTATTTCTAGAAAACAAAAAGCAGGAGTTTTCACATAATACAGCCTCCTACCTAAGTTTCACATTGAGTGGTATAACTTATTTTGTGTTTTAAACATTGCCTTGGAAAGATAAGTAGGAATTTTCTTAATATATTCATGGATTGCTGTCTAATAATAGAAGCACTACTATAATTTCATTTGTATACAGTACCCTGATTACGCCTTCCTTATACCTCTCCTGCAATAACTTCGTCTACATTTCAAAGTATTATCACCTCTTTTGCTATAGAACTACTATTCTTCATTTCATAACATTGTCCTCTTTAATCAATAGCATGAACTAATTTGTTATCCTGGAGATAGCTTTCTTCATTAAAGAAGGCCTCTGTACAAGACTTGTGTATCCATTCTCCACTAAAAACTGTATAACAGTTACTTCTATTCACTAATCTTTTCTCTGGTTTTGTCTCCTCATGCGCAACTCTATTTTGACAAGAGTCTTCATTCCAATTAGAATCAAAATGAAGAGCTTCCTCTTCAAGGCAAAGGCCTTATCAACTACTCTCTCAAATCATTCTTTCTGTTTCACTGCAACTCTTCTTCTTCTGCACTTTTTAATATTTAATTCTAAATTTACAAGGCTGTAACTACACCCTCATTATAACATTTCTGCAGAACCTATGCAGCCATCTAACCCCAGTTACAGCCCATGCAGTCAATGAAATACGGAGGCACACATGTGCACTAATGAAACACTCAGCCTTTACTCATGCACTCATGTAATTTTGTGGAAAATACCATTGTAGTAAATCTATTACCCATATTGTTCAAGGACTACAAATTCCTCAGTAAAACCTGTATATACATTGGTTTGTGGTTAAATACATCAATACTCCCTGGATGATTGAATGAGTGCATAGATAGTGCTTAGGTGATTCCCTGAGGAAACCAGTAGTCCCTAGATGATTTCCTCACTATTTCATAACTCCATGAGTCATTCCATATCTGCATACCTGCATATTTGCATGAGTATACTATTAGTATCTGGGTGTTTGGATGAGTGCATGAGCCAATACATGCATAGAAACTGGTAGGATGATTAAATTAGTGCAACTGAAATATGAAATACCAGCATTTGTAAAGCGCACACCTAACTCCGGAGAGGTGTCCCAGCGTTTGGGAGCTGTTGGGAAGATTAAGCGAGCCATTGCCCAGAGTCACATGATGCTGGTCTAACCTGCCGCTGGCACCGGGGATCGAACCGTGAAACCCCTGGTCTGGAGTCAGGCACCCTGGGCGCTGCGCCACACCTCGCCTTCTCTTTAACTCTTCAACTCTAGTACCTGGATAATTGCAAGAGTCCATACATAGTATATAGGCGATTTGTACAGTGCATGGATAGTGCATACATGATTGTTTAAGCCCACGCATTGTGCTTTGTCTATTAGACGAGTGGATGAATAGTGTTTCAGCGATTGGCTACTGGCTACTTCTTTTTGGTTGACTGAACAGGTAGTACCTGGATGCTCACATAAATACATGGGTAGTGTCTGGAGAGTTGAACAAGTGCTTCAGCAGTGCCTATCTAATTAGATGAGTACATGACTAGTGTCTGGGTGACTACATGATTCCATTGTTAAAGCTTGAGAGATTAGATGAAAGTGAGTATACTGCTGGGTTGATTGTATTGATACAAGTCTATTGGCTCAGTAAGTAGACAACTGCATAGGCACTGGATGAGTGATAGGTTTACTACAATTGAAATCTGTACGTAATTATATGAGTGCATGAGTAAAGCATGATTGTTTCATCAGTGCAAGTGTGTGCCTCAGTATTTCAATGACTGCATGGGTTGAAAGTGGGTGTTTGGATGGCTGCATAGGTTTTGCACAAATGTTATAATGATTGCATAGTTACAGCCTTGTTAATTGCATAAGTCAATACTGAGTAACTAGATGAATGTATACGTAGTCCCTCCATACTTCAATGACTACATAATTTCTGCCTGCCTGATTGCAAGAGTGCATGTGTAGTTTCTAGATAATTGAATAACTCCATGGATAGTGAATCACTGATTTGATGTCTGCCTGAGGGATGTATGACGTTACAACGCACACTTTTACAACGCATGCACTTACAACGCATTTTTTACAACGCATAATCCATTACAACGCATGACATTACAACGCAGGACACTACAACGCATTTTTAAAAAATACCTTTACAACGCATTTCCATTACAACGCATACTACTTTTACAACGCATACCATTACAACGCATAATATTATATTACTTTTAAGGTAAGTATTAGATAGTATAGGGGTAAAAGTTACTTTTCTAACTCCAGGGGGTGCAACAGTAGGGTAAGTGTTGGATAGTATAGGGGTAAAAATTACTATTCTAACTCCAGGGGGTGCAACAGTAGGGTAAGTGTTGGATAGTATAGGGGTAAAAATTACTATTCTAACTCCAGGGGGTGCAACAGTAGGGTAAGTGTTGGATAGAATAGGGTAAAAATTACTATTCTAACTCCAGGGGGTGCAACAGTAGGGTAAGTGTTGGATAGAATAGGGGTAAAAATTACTATTCTAACTCCAGGGGGTGCAACAGTAGGGTAAGTGTTGGATAGTATAGGGGTAAAAATTACTATTCTAACTCCAAGGGGTGCAACAGTAGGGTAAGTGTTGGATAGAATAGGGGTAAAAATTACTATTCTAACTCCAGGGGGTGCAACAGTAGGGTAAGTGTTGGATAGTATAGGGGTAAAAATTACTATTCTAACTCCAGGGGGTGCAACAGTAGGGTAAGTGTTGGATAGTATAAGGGTAAAAATTACTATTCTAACTCCAGGGGGTGCAACAGTAGGGTAAGTCTTGGATAGTATAGGGGTAAAAATTACTATTCTAACTCCAGGGGGTGCAACAGTAGGGTAAGTGTTGGATAGAATAGGGGTAAAAATTACTATTCTAACTCCAGGGGGTGCAACAGTAGGGTAAGTGTTGGATAGTATAGGGGTAAAAATTACTATTCTAACTCCAGGGGGTGCAACAGTAGGGTAAGTGTTGGATAGTATAGGGGTAAAAATTACTATTCTAACTCCAGGGGGTGCAACAGTAGGGTAAGTGTTGGATAGTATAGGGGTAAAAATTACTATTCTAACTCCAGGGGGTGCATCAGTAGGGTAAGTGTTGGATAGTGTAGTGTAATATTATGCGTTGTAATGGTATGCGTTGTAATGGTAGTATGCGTTGTAATGGAATGCGTTGTAAAGGTAGTTTTTAAAAATGCGTTGTAGTGTCATGCGTTGTAATGTCATGCGTTGTAATGGATTATGCGTTGTAAAAAATGCGTTGTAAAGGTAGTGCGTTGTAAAAGTTGCGTTGTAAAGGTTGTTCCCCCTGCCTGAGTAGTGGATGGGTGATTCCATGAGTGCCTGAATACTGCCAGACTGACTGAGAAAGTACCTTCATTGCTGTTAGATACATAACAGTTGTCACTATATCTCTGACTCATTGGTTCTCCTTCTGTCAGTATCAAACTACCTGTTTTACTGTATAAATGATTTTCTTTTGATCTATGTGTGAGTAAAATCTAGGTATCACACTTGATATATAATTGCATACTTAGCCCTCTAGAAACATACATTGAATTTTTACTGAGCATGCCCATGCATCAGTAAGTTTCTAAAACAGAAAACAACATTTTGAAATTTTTCAAAGCACAACACCTTTTGCGAATGGCATATCTACATAATTTCATAAATACTTCTGCTTCTAAAACATACATTTAGCATATCTCAAACATAAGTTACACACGAAATGAAGCTAGCAGAAGAACTCTCAAGGCATTCTCTACTATTCCTTCTCAATTGTAAACAAATCATGTTTAAAGAAAAACACTATGCTCACCAAATTTATGAAACTTTCATCAGCCTTACTGAACATACATCACCATGTAAACATATATGTGATTTCCTAATTGATACACACCTTCAATCCATCTTTCCCAAAATATATACCTCTCTGCATCCTTAAGCTAACTCAAAAGTCCCACTGTATATATAACTATGTGCAAGCAAAAACATATCTCACCATCTAAGCATATGCAAAGTTGTCATATAAGTTAAAAACCATATTGACAAACACTTCCCAATACATACCTAACAAGTATTACTTCTTTCTAATTCATATACAGGTGGACAACATGTTCTCATCTTTTATCTATCACTACACTATTCCTGTTTAATAATATTACTAAAAGTACTACAACTCCCAGAGTGAAAATGGCAGATGTACTTGTTCTGTACATGATGTTTAGACATTTAAAGCATTCTTAGTTCCTCATTGCAACTTTCCATTAGACCATACTGTTATTTTTCCAATAAAATACACAATGCAAGAAACAGACTCTGATTCATTGTTCTCTTATTCCCATAACATCCACCACTAACTTCTTAAACACATAGCCTCTTATACATACAATTCATCTGATATATTTCGTATCATCACTGATACTCCTTTTATTTAAACTCCCATATATATCTTAAACCCTTCGCTGCTAGGCCTTTTCCCCTCCTGTGCTAAGCCTTTTTTGGGCTATTTGGGGTAGTGCGCGCTTAGGCCCCTGTAACGTTTTGACCACATTAGGTATCCACGCCAAATTTGCGTCCTTTTCTTACAACATCATGGGGATTCTAAAGGTACCCAGGGTTTGTGGATTCTCCTAGAGGGTTCCCAGAAATTAGTCAAAATACAACAACATTTTGTTTTTTTTGTGAAAAATGGGAAAAACGGGCTGCAAATGAAAGCTTCTGGGTTTTTCTCTGCAAATGGTATAAAAAAAGGGTTTGTGGGGCTGAAATCACCATTTCTCCAGCTTTTAGGGAATGACAGAATTTTGTCAGAAAACCAACATTTTTCACACAGTTTTGACATTTTTCTGGGACATACCCTATTTTTGCTATTTTTTGTGCTTTCAACCTCCTTCCAGTTAATGGTAGAAATGGGTACAAAAACAATAATGGATCCTAGAAAGCTATACATTTTTGAAAAGTAGACAATATTCTAAATTCAGCAAGGGGTCATTTGTGTAGATCCATCAAGGTTTCTTTATAGAAACTACCAGTTAAATATAGGAAAAATTAAAAATTAGTTGAAAAAATCAGCCTTTTGAGTCAACGTTTTCACCTGTAACTTCTTCTAATTATGACATCTCTTAGAAAGCAATGTACCGTTACATTCACTGGACCTTCCTGGTTGTGGGGATATATAGGACTTGTAGGTTCACCAAGAGCCCAAGGAACCCAGAGTAAAAAACTGAGCAGCATTTTGTAATGGTTTTTTTTTTAGTTTAGTTTTAAAATGTATACATGGAAAAATTGGTATGAAAAACACCTTTGTATTTCTGAAATGGGAACACATTACAGATTTTAGAAACAGTGTATATTTGCACTTTTTCGAAATTAGGAATACTCATACTTGCATGACAATTATTGGTCATTTTTCAAAATGACTTTTTTTTTACACAATGTCTTTCATTTGGAAGGGAGAAATGCATCAAAAATCAATAGGTAATAACAGTTGCTTTACAAATCTGAACTACCCTAAGTCTCCCGATAAAAACAGTACCTCACTTGTGTGGGTAGGCATAGTGCCCACGACAGGAAGTGGCTCAAAACCTAAGGTGAACACACCACATTTTCACACAGAAAATTTACACATTTTTTGCGAAGAGTCTAGCTGTAGTTTTTGAACCCTAGCCCTGCCGGCACCTAGGGAAACCTAGCATACCTATACATTTTTGAAAACTAGACACCCAGGGGAATCCAGGATGGGGTGACTTGACTGCCTCCCACCATGGTCTGTTACCCAGAATCCCTTGCAAACGTAAAAAAATGACAAAAAAACATATTTTCCCCACATTTCTGGGATGGAAAGTTCTGGAATCTGCGTGGATCCACAAATTTCCACCCACCCCGCGTTCCCTAAAGTCCTACGAGAAAAATGGTACCTCACTTGTGCGTGTCGGCCCAGTGCCCGCGACAGGAAACGGCGCAAAATGAAACATGGTCACACCTCAATTTTGCAGTGAAAAATTACCCTTTTTTGGCAAAGTGACTAGCTGTAGTTTTTGAACCCTAGCCCTGCCGGCACTTAGGGAAACCTAGCAAACCTATACATTTTTGAAAACTAGACACCCAGGGGAATCGAGGATGGGGTGACTTGACTGCCTCCCACCATGGTCTGTTACCCAGAATCCCTTGCAAACGTAAAAAAATGACAAAAAAA
This sequence comes from Triturus cristatus, assembly GCF_964204655.1. Classification (NCBI taxonomy): domain Eukaryota; kingdom Metazoa; phylum Chordata; class Amphibia; order Caudata; family Salamandridae; genus Triturus; species Triturus cristatus. The sequence continues at coordinate 1,666,012,727 of NC_140591.1, read as the reverse complement.
ACACATTTTCCCCACATTTCTGGGATGGAAAGTTCTGGAATCTGCGTGGATCCACAAATTTCCACCCACTCCGCGTTCCCCAAAGTCCTACGAGAAAAATGGTACCTCACTTGTGCGGGTCGGCCTAGTGCCGGCAACAGGAAACGGCGCAAAACGCAACGTGGTCACACCTCAATTTTGCAGTGAAAAATGACCCTTTTTTGGCAAAGTGACTAGCTGTAGTTTTTGAACCCTAGCCCTGCCGGCACTTAGGGAAACCTAGCAAACCTATACATTTTTGAAAACTAGACACCCAGGGGAATCCAGGATGGGGTGACTTGACTGCCTCCCACCTTGGTCTGTTACCCAGAATCCCTTGCAAACGTAAAAAAATGACAAAACAAACACATTTTCCCCACATTTCTGTGGTGGAAAGTTCTGGAATCTGCGTGGATCCACAAATTTCCACCCACCCCGCGTTCCCCAAAGTCCTACGAGAAAAATGGTACCTCACTTGTGCGGGTCGGCCTAGTGCCCGCGACAGGAAACGGCGCAAAACGCAACGTGGTCACACCTCAATTTTGCAGTGAAAAATGACCCTTTTTTGGCAAAGTGACTAGCTGTAGTTTTTGAACCCTAGCCCTGCCGGCACTTAGGGAAACCTAGCAAACCTATACATTTTTGAAAACTAGACACCCAGGGGAATCCAGGATGGGGTGACTTGACTGCCTCCCACCATGGTCTGTTACCCAGAATCCCTTGCAAACGTAAAAAAATGACAAAAAAAACACATTTTCCCCACATTTCTGTGGTGGAAAGTTCTGGAATCTGCGTGGATCCACAAATTTCCACCCACCCCGCGTTCCCCAAAGTCCTACGAGAAAAATGGTACCTCACTTGTGCGGTTTGGCCGAGTGCCCACGACAGGAAACGGCGCAAAACGCAACGTGGTCAGACCTCAATTTTGCAGTGAAAAATGACCCTTTTTTGGCAAAGTGACTAGCTGTAGTTTTTGAACCCTAGCCCTGCCGGCACTTAGGGAAACCTAGCAAACCTATACATTTTTGAAAACTAGACACCCAGGGGAATCCAGGATGGGTTGACTTGACTGCCTCCCACCATGGTCTGTTACCCAGAATCCCTTGCAAACGTAAAAAAATGTAAAAAAAAACACATTTTCCCCCCATTTCTGTGGTGGAAAGTTCTAGAATCTGCGTGGATCCACAAATTTCCACCCACCCCGCGTTCCCCAAAGTCCTACAAGAAAAATGGTACTTCACTTGTGCGGGTCGGCCTAGTGCCCGCGACAGGAAACGGCGCAAAACGCAACGTGGTCACACCTCTATTTTGCAGTGAAAAATGACCCTTTTTTGGCAAAGTGACTAGCTGTAGTTTTTGAACCCTAGCCCTGCCGGCACTTAGGGAAACCTAGCAAACCTATATATTTTTGAAAACTAGACACCCAGGGGAATCCAGGATGGGGTGACTTGACTGCCTCCCACCATGGTCTGTTACCCAGAATCCCTTGCAAACGTAAAAAAATGACAAAAAAACACATTTTCCCCACATTTCTGGGATGGAAAGTTCTGGAATCTGCGTGGATCCACAAATTTCCACCCACCCCGCGTTCCCCAAAGTCCTACGAGAAAAATGGTACCTCACTTGTGCGGGTCGTCCTAGTGCCCGCGACAGGAAACGGCGCAAAACGCAACGTGGTCACACCTCAATTTTGCAGTGAAAAATGACCCTTTTTTGGCAAAGTGACTAGCTGTAGTTTTTGAACCCTAGCCCTGCCGGCACTTAGGGAAACCTAGCAAACCTATACATTTTTGAAAACTAGACACCCAGGGGAATCCAGGATGGGGTGACTTGACAGCCTCCCACCATGGTCTGTTACCCAGAATCCCTTGCAAACGTAAAAAAATGACAAAAAAAACACATTTTCCCCACATTTCTGTGGTGGAAAGTTCTGGAATCTGCGTTGATCCACAAATTTCCACCCACCCCGCGTTCCCCAAAGTCCTACGAGAAAAATGGTACCTCACTTGTGCGGGTCGGCCTAGTGCCCGCGACAGGAAACGGCGCAAAACACAACGTGGTCAGACCTCAATTTTGCAGTGAAAAATGACCCTTTTTTGGCAAAGTGACTAGCTGTAGTTTTTGAACCCTAGCCCTGCCGGCACTTAGGGAAACCTAGCAAACCTATACATTTTTGAAAACTAGACACCCAGGGGAATCCAGGATGGGGTGACTTGACTGCCTTCCACCATGGTCTGTTACCCAGAATCCCTTGCAAACGTAAAAAAATGACAAAAAAAACACATTTTCCCCACATTTCTGGGATGGAAAGTTCTGGAATCTGCGTGGATCCACAAATTTCCACCCACTCCGCGTTCCCCAAAGTCCTACGAGAAAAATGGTACCTCACTTGTGCGGGTCGGCCTAGTGCCCGCAACAGGAAACGGCGCAAAACGCAACGTGGTCACACCTCAATTTTGCAGTGAAAAATGACCCTTTTTTGGCAAAGTGACTAGCTGTAGTTTTTTAACCCTTGCCCTGCCGGCACTTAGGGAAACCTAGCAAACCTATACATTTTTGAAAACTAGACACCCAGGGGAATCCAGGATGGGGTGACTTGACTGCCTCCCACCATGGTCTGTTACCCAGAATCCCTTGCAAACGTAAAAAAATGACAAAAAAAACACATTTTCCCCACATTTCTGTGGTGGAAAGTTCTGGAATCTGCGTGGATCCACAAATTTCCACCCACCCCGCGTTCCCCAAAGTCCTACGAGAAAAATGGTACCTCACTTGTGCGGGTCGGCCTAGTGCCCGCGACAGGAAACGGCGCAAAACACAACGTGGTCAGACCTCAATTTTGCAGTGAAAAATGACCCTTTTTTGGCAAAGTGACTAGCTGTAGTTTTTGAACCCTAGCCCTGCCGGCACTTAGGGAAACCTAGCAAACCTATACATTTTTGAAAACTAGACACCCAGGGGAATCCAGGATGGGGTGACTTGACTGCCTTCCACCATGGTCTGTTACCCAGAATCCCTTGCAAACGTAAAAAAATGACAAAAAAAACACATTTTCCCCACATTTCTGGGATGGAAAGTTCTGGAATCTGCGTGGATCCACAAATTTCCACCCACTCCGCGTTCCCCAAAGTCCTACGAGAAAAATGGTACCTCACTTGTGCGGGTCGGCCTAGTGCCCGCAACAGGAAACGGCGCAAAACGCAACGTGGTCACACCTCAATTTTGCAGTGAAAAATGACCCTTTTTTGGCAAAGTGACTAGCTGTAGTTTTTTAACCCTTGCCCTGCCGGCACTTAGGGAAACCTAGCAAACCTATACATTTTTGAAAACTAGACACCCAGGGGAATCCAGGATGGGGTGACTTGACTGCCTCCCACCATGGTCTGTTACCCAGAATCCCTTGCAAACGTAAAAAAATGACAAAAAAAACACATTTTCCCCACATTTCTGTGGTGGAAAGTTCTGGAATCTGCGTGGATCCACAAATTTCCACCCACCCCGCGTTCCCCAAAGTCCTACGAGAAAAATGGTACCTCACTTGTGCGGGTCGGCCTAGTGCCCGCGACAGGAAACGGCGCAAAACGCAACGTGGTCAGACCTCAATTTTGCAGTGAAAAATGACCCTTTTTTGGCAAAGTGACTAGCTGTAGTTTTTTAACCCTAGCCCTGCCGGCACTTAGGGAAACCTAGCAAACCTATACATTTTTGAAAACTAGACACCCAGGGGAATCCAGGATGGGGTGACTTGACTGCCTCCCACCATGGTCTGTTACCCAGAATCCCTTGCAAACGTAATAAAATGACAAAAAAAACACATTTTCCCCACTTTTCTGGGATGGAAAGTTCTGGAATCTGCGTGGATCCACAAATTTCCACCCACCCCGCGTTTCCCAAAGTCCTGCGAGAAAAATGGTACCTCACTTGTGCGGGTCGGCCTAGTGCCCGCGACAGGAAACGGCGCAAAACGCAACGTGGTCACACCTCTATTTTGCAGTGAAAAATGACCCTTTTTTGGCAAAGTGACTAGCTGTAGTTTTTGAACCCTAGCCCTGCCGGCACTTAGGGAAACCTAGGAAACCTATACATTTTTGAAAACTAGACACCCAGGGGAATCCAGGATGGGGTGACTTGACTGCCTCCCACCAAGGTCTGTTACCCAGAATCCCTTGCAAACGTAAAAAAATGACAAAACAAACACATTTTCCCCACATTTCTGTGGTGGAAAGTTCTGGAATCTGCGTGGATCCACAAATTTCCACCCACCCCGCATTCCCCAAAGTCCTACGAGAAAAATGGTACCTCACTTGTGCGGGTCGGCCTAGTGCCTGCGACAGGAAACGGCGCAAAACGCAACGTGGTCAGACCTCAATTTTGCAGTGAAAAATGACCCTTTTTTGGCAAAGTGACTAGCTGTAGTTTTTGAACCCTAGCCCTGCCGGCACTTAGGGAAACCTAGCAAACCTATACATTTTTGAAAACTAGACACCCAGGGGAATCCAGGATGGGTTGACTTGACTGCCTCCCACCATAGTCTGTTACCCAGAATCCCTTGCAAACGTAAAAAAATGACAAAAAAAACACATTTTCCCCACATTTCTGTGGTGGAAAGTTCTAGAATCTGCGTGGATCCACAAATTTCCACCCACCCCGCGTTCCCCAAAGTCCTACGAGAAAAATGGTACCTCACTTGTGCGGGTCGGCCTAGTGCCCGCGACAGGAAACGGCGCAAAACGCAACGTGGTCACACCTCTATTTTGCAGTGAAAAATGACCCTTTTTTGGCAAAGTGACTAGCTGTAGTTTTTGAACCCTAGCCCTGCCGGCACTTAGGGAAACCTAGCAAACCTATACATTTTTGAAAACTAGACACCCAGGGGAATCGAGGATGGGGTGACTTGACTGCCTCCCACCATGGTCTGTTACCCAGAATCCCTTGCAAACGTAAATAAATGACAAAAAAAACACATTTTCCCCACATTTCTGGGATGGAAAGTTCTGGAATCTGCGTGGATCCACAAATTTCCACCCACTCCGCGTTCCCCAAAGTCCTACGAGAAAAATGGTACCTCACTTGTGCGGGTCGGCCTAGTGCCCGCAACAGGAAACGGCGCAAAACGCAACGTGGTCACACCTCAATTTTGCAGTGAAAAATGACCCTTTTTTGGCAAAGTGACTAGCTGTAGTTTTTGAACCCTAGCCCTGCCGGCACTTAGGGAAACCTAGGAAACCTATACATTTTTGAAAACTAGACACCCAGGGGAATCCAGGATGGGGTGACTTGACTGCCTCCCACCATGGTCTGTTACCCAGAATCCCTTGCAAACTTAAAAAAATGACAAAAAAAACACATTTTCCCCACATTTCTGTGGTGGAAAGTTCTGGAATCTGCGTGGATCCACAAATTTCCACCCACCCCGCGTTCCCCAAAGTCCTACGAGAAAAATGGTACCTCACTTGTGCGGGTCGGCCTAGTGCCCGCGACAGGAAACGGCGCAAAACGCAACGTGGTCAGACCTCAATTTTGCAGTGAAAAATTACCCTTTTTTGGCAAAGTGACTAGCTGTAGTTTTTGAACCCTAGCCCTGCCGGCACTTAGGGAAACCTAGCAAACCTATACATTTTTGAAAACTAGACACCCAGGGGAATCCAGGATGGGGTGACTTGACTGCCTCCCACCATGGTCTGTTACCCAGAATCCCTTGCAAACGTAAAAAAATGACAAAAAAAACACATTTTCCCCACATTTCTGGGATGATAAGTTCTGGAATCTGCGTGGATCCACAAATTTCCACCCACCCCGCGTTCCCCAAAGTCCTGCGAGAAAAATGGTACCTCACTTGTGCGGGTCGGCCTAGTGCCCGCGACAGGAAACGGCGCAAAACGCAACGTGGTCACACCTCAATTTTGCAGTGAAAAATGACCATTTTTTGGCAAAGTGACTAGCTGTAGTTTTTGAACCATAGCCCTGCCGGCACTTAGGGAAACCTAGCAAACCTATACATTTTTGAAAACTAGACACCCAGGGGAATCCAGGATGGGGTGACTTGACTGCCTCCCACCTTGGTCTGTTACCCAGAATCCCTTGCAAATGTAAAAAAATGACAAAACAAACACATTTTCCCCACATTTCTGTGGTGGAAAGTTCTGGAATCTGCGTGGATCCACAAATTTCCACCCACCCCGCGTTCCCCAAAGTCCTACGAGAAAAATGGTACCTCACTTGTGCGGGTCGGCCTAGTGCCCGCGACAGGAAACGGCGCAAAACGCAACGTGGTCACACCTCAATTTTGCAGTGAAAAATGACCCTTTTTTGGCAAAGTGACTAGCTGTAGTTTTTGAACCCTAGCCCTGCCGGCACTTAGGGAAACCTAGCAAACCTATACATTTTTGAAAACTAGACACCCAGGGGAATCCAGGATGGGGTGACTTGACTGCCTCCCACCATGGTCTGTTACCCAGAATCCCTTGCAAACGTAAAAAAATGACAAAAAAAACACATTTTCCCCACATTTCTGGGATGGAAAGTTCTGGAATCTGCGTGGATCCACACATTTCCACCCAACCCGCGTTCCCCAAAGTCCTACGAGAAAAATGGTACCTCACTTGTGCGGGTCGTCCTAGTGCCCGCGACAGGAAACGGCGCAAAACGCAACGTGGTCACACCTCAATTTTGTAGTGAAAAATGACCCTTTTTTGGCAAAGTGACTAGCTGTAGTTTTTGAACCCTAGCCCTGCCGGCACTTAGGGAAACCTAGCAAACCTATACATTTTTGAAAACTAGACACCCAGGGGAATCCAGGATGGGTTGACTTGACTGCCTTCCACCATGGTCTGTTACCCAGAATCCCTTGCAAACGTAAAATAATGTCAAAAAAACCACATTTTCCCCACATTTCTGGGGTGGAAAGTTATAGAATCTGCGTGGATCCACAAATTTCCACCCACCCCGCCTTCCCCAAAGTCCTACGAGAAAAATGGTACCTCACTTGTGCGGGTCGGCCTAGTGCCCGCGACAGGAAACGGCGCAAAACGCAACGTGGTCACACCTCTATTTTGCAGTGAAAAATGACCCTTTTTTGGCAAAGTGACTAGCTGTAGTTTTTGAACCCTAGCCCTGCCGGCACTTAGGGAAACCTAGCAAACCTATACATTTTTGAAAACTAGACACCCAGGGGAATCCAGGATGGGGTGACTTGACTGCCTCCCACCATGGTCTGTTACCCAGAATCCCTTGCAAATGTAAAAAAATGACAAAAAAACACATTTTCCCCACATTTCTGGGATGGAAAGTTCTGGAATCTGCGTGGATCCACAAATTTCCACCCACCCCGCGTTCCCCAAAGTCCTACGAGAAAAATGGTACCTCACTTGTGCGGGTCGGCCTAGTGCCCGCGACAGGAAACGGCGCAAAACACAACGTGGTCAGACCTCAATTTTGCAGTGAAAAATGACCCTTTTTTGGCAAAGTGACTAGCTGTAGTTTTTGAACCCTAGCCCTGCCGGCACTTAGGGAAACCTAGCAAACCTATACATTTTTGAAAACTAGACACCCAGGGGAATCCAGGATGGGGTGACTTGACTGCCTTCCACCATGGTCTGTTACCCAGAATCCCTTGCAAACGTAAAAAAATGACAAAAAAACACATTTTCCCCACATTTCTGGGATGGAAAGTTCTGGAATCTGCGTGGATCCACAAATTTCCACCCACTCCGCGTTCCCCAAAGTCCTACGAGAAAAATGGTACCTCACTTGTGCGGGTCGGCCTAGTGCCCGCAACAGGAAACGGCGCAAAACGCAACGTGGTCACACCTCAATTTGGCAGTGAAAAATGACCCTTTTTTGGCAAAGTGACTAGCTGTAGTTTTTGAACCCTTGCCCTGCCGGCACTTAGGGAAACCTAGCAAACCTATACATTTTTGAAAACTAGACACCCAGGGGAATCCAGGATGGGGTGACTTGACTGCTTCCCACCATGGTCTGTTACCCAGAATCCCTTGCAAACGTAAAAAAATGACAAAAAAAAACACATTTTCCCCACATTTCTGTGGTGGAAAGTTCTGGAATCTGCGTGGATCCACAAATTTCCACCCACCCCGCGTTCCCCAAAGTCCTACGAGAAAAATGGTACCTCACTTGTGCGGGTCGGCCTAGTGCCCGCGACAGGAAACGGCGCAAAACGCAACGTGGTCAGACCTCAATTTTGCAGTGAAAAATGACCCTTTTTTGGCAAAGTGACTAGCTGTAGTTTTTTAACCCTAGCCCTGCCGGCACTTAGGGAAACCTAGCAAACCTATACATTTTTGAAAACTAGACACCCAGGGGAATCCAGGATGGGGTGACTTGACTGCCTCCCACCATGGTCTGTTACCCAGAATCCCTTGCAAACGTAATAAAATGACAAAAAAAACACATTTTTCCCACATTTCTGGGATGGAAAGTTCTGGAATCTGCGTGGATCCACAAATTTCCACCCAACCCGCGTTCCCCAAAGTCCTACGAGAAAAATGGTACCTCACTTGTGCGGGTCGTCCTAGTGCCCGCGACAGGAAACGGCGCAAAACGCAACGTGGTCACACCTCAATTTTGCAGTGAAAAATGACCCTTTTTTGGCAAAGTGACTAGCTGTAGTTTTTGAACCCTAGCCCTGCCGGCACTTAGGGAAACCTAGCAAACCTATACATTTTTGAAAACTAGACACGAAGGGGAATCCAGGATGGGTTGACTTGACTGCCTCCCACTATAGTCTGTTACCCAGAATCCCTTGCAAACGTAAAAAAATGACAAAAAAAACACATTTTCCCCACATTTCTGTGGTGGAAAGTTCTAGAATCTGCGTGGATCCACAAATTTCCACCCACCCCGCGTTCCCCAAAGTCCTACGAGAAAAATGGTACCTCACTTGTGCGGGTCGGCCTAGTGCCCGCGACAGGAAACGGCGCAAAACGCAACGTGGTCACACCTCTATTTTGCAGTGAAAAATGACCCTTTTTTGGCAAAGTGACTAGCTGTAGTTTTTGAACCCTAGCCCTGCCGGCACTTAGGGAAACCTAGCAAACCTATACATTTTTGAAAACTAGACACCCATGGAAATCCAGGATGGGGTGACTTGACTGCCTCCCACCATGGTCTGTTACCCAGAATCCCTTGCAAACGTAAAACAATGACAAAAAAACACATTTTCCCCACATTTCTGGGATGGAAAGTTCTGGAATCTGCGTGGATCCACAAATTTCCACCCACCCCGCGTTCCCCAAAGTCCTACGAGAAAAATGGTACCTCACTTGTGCGGGTCGGCCTAGTGCCCGCGACAGGAAACGGCGCAAAACGCAACGTGGTCAGACCTCAATTTTGCAGTGAAAAATGACCCTTTTTTGGCAAAGTGACTAGCTGTAGTTTTTTAACCCTAGCCCTGCCGGCACTTAGGGAAACCTAGCAAACCTATACATTTTTGAAAACTAGACACCCAGGGGAATCCAGGATGGGGTGACTTGACTGCCTCCCACCATGGTCTGTTACCCAGAATCCCTTGCAAACGTAATAAAATGACAAAAAAAACACATTTTCCCCACTTTTCTGGGATGGAAAGTTCTGGAATCTGCGTGGATCCACAAATTTCCACCCACCCCGCGTTTCCCAAAGTCCTGCGAGAAAAATGGTACCTCACTTGTGCGGGTCGGCCTAGTGCCCGCGACAGGAAACGGCGCAAAACGCAACGTGGTCACACCTCTATTTTGCAGTGAAAAATGACCCTTTTTTGGCAAAGTGACTAGCTGTAGTTTTTGAACCCTAGCCCTGCCGGCACTTAGGGAAACCTAGGAAACCTATACATTTTTGAAAACTAGACACCCAGGGGAATCCAGGATGGGGTGACTTGACTGCCTCCCACCAAGGTCTGTTACCCAGAATCCCTTGCAAACGTAAAAAAATGACAAAACAAACACATTTTCCCCACATTTCTGTGGTGGAAAGTTCTGGAATCTGCGTGGATCCACAAATTTCCACCCACCCCGCATTCCCCAAAGTCCTATGAGAAAAATGGTACCTCACTTGTGCGGGTCGGCCTAGTGCCTGCGACAGGAAACGGCGCAAAACGCAACGTGGTCAGACCTCAATTTTGCAGTGAAAAATGACCCTTTTTTGGCAAAGTGACTAGCTGTAGTTTTTGAACCCTAGCCCTGCCGGCACTTAGGGAAACCTAGCAAACCTATACATTTTTGAAAACTAGACACCCAGGGGAATCCAGGATGGGTTGACTTGACTGCCTCCCACCATAGTCTGTTACCCAGAATCCCTTGCAAACGTAAAAAAATGACAAAAAAAACACATTTTCCCCACATTTCTGTGGTGGAAAGTTCTAGAATCTGCGTGGATCCACAAATTTCCACCCACCCCGTGTTCCCCAAAGTCCTACGAGAAAAATGGTACCTCACTTGTGCGGGTCGGCCTAGTGCCCGCGACAGGAAACGGCGCAAAACGCAACGTGGTCACACCTCTATTTTGCAGTGAAAAATGACCCTTTTTTGGCAAAGTGACTAGCTGTAGTTTTTGAACCCTAGCCCTGCCGGCACTTAGGGAAACCTAGCAAACCTATACATTTTTGAAAACTAGACACCCAGGGGAATCGAGGATGGGGTGACTTGACTGCCTCCCACCATGGTCTGTTACCCAGAATCCCTTGCAAACGTAAATAAATGACAAAAAAAACACATTTTCCCCACATTTCTGGGATGGAAAGTTCTGGAATCTGCGTGGATCCACAAATTTCCACCCACTCCGCGTTCCCCAAAGTCCTACGAGAAAAATGGTACCTCACTTGTGCGGGTCGGCCTAGTGCCCGCAACAGGAAACGGCGCAAAACGCAACGTGGTCACACCTCAATTTTGCAGTGAAAAATGACCCTTTTTTGGCAAAGTGACTAGCTGTAGTTTTTGAACCCTAGCCCTGCCGGCACTTAGGGAAACCTAGGAAACCTATACATTTTTGAAAACTAGACACCCAGGGGAATCCAGGATGGGGTGACTTGACTGCCTCCCACCATGGTCTGTTACCCAGAATCCCTTGCAAACTTAAAAAAATGACAAAAAAAACACATTTTCCCCACATTTCTGTGGTGGAAAGTTCTGGAATCTGCGTGGATCCACAAATTTCCACCCACCCCGCGTTCCCCAAAGTC